>NC_045785.1:170491142-180491142 GCF_009873245.2 Balaenoptera musculus
TTCATGAATTGATAAACTCTGTAATGAGCATGAGGCAACTTGCATGTTCTTTCTTGTTTCTATTCAAACTATAATCATACTCTAGAGTATTTTTCAATTGCTTGGTAATGCTATAGAGGAGAGTTTAAGAGGAGATCTATATGTTCACAGATAAATCCAACTGAGGTGGAATCATTTATATCTTCCAATTTTAATCAATAAGCAGTTATTGGCTGAAAACTTTCTACATAAAACACGTTGTGGGCACATTACGCATGTTATCTTATTTCATCTTAATAACCACTTTGTGGAGTGAGCATTATTATCTACAATTTATTAGTGAAGAAACAGAAACTCAGAGACATGCCCACAGTTACACTGTGATTCAATTTCAGGTCTCTCTGCTTCTAAAGTTTGTTCTTTCTACCACCCAGTGCTGCTTCTTGAGTTACCAGCCTAGTGGAAACAAGATGTTATTTATGAAAAACTAAATATCAATGAAAGCCACAAATTATAATTCAGTACAACACAAGTGAGAGGTGCCAAATAGCTTGATATGATTGTCTAAAAGAAATATAGAAAACCATTTATAAAAGATTCAAAGAATTAGAGGCTGATCCCCTGCCCTCCAGAGCCGCCTCCAGGTAGCGTGGGTCCTTGGGGACATAGGAAGGAGGCTGAGGAGAGAACAGGAGAGGCAGGGGCCCTCCAGGAGGAGCAGAAGAGGAGGGGAGGGCAATTGCCCCACCCACTCTGGCCCGGGGAGCCTGCTGGGCTCCCAGCTGAGGGCCCCTGCCCTCTGAGACCAGGGGTTGGGGGCACGCCTGGGCCCTTTCTGTTCCTTGAGCCTAAGCCCCACCCCCCACAGCCCCCAGGGCCTTTTCCAGACATGTGGGTCCTGAGCATTGGCCCTACTCACCCCCTAAACCTCACACTTGCTTAGGCCCTGCCTTCCACAGCCAAGGCCTTTCCCCTCTCCCTTTTTTTTTTTTTTCCTTTCCCCAGCTCCTCTTTTTTACTACTGTGGTACTGATGTACCTTCCAGTTGTTGATTCATCATCGATATTTTTATTTTTACATTCTTTCTAACATATCTGTTAGTTTCCTAGTCTAATTTTATTTTTTATTTTGTAATTGTTCTTTTTATTTATTCATATATATATATTTTTTGCCACCCCACATGGCTTGCAGTATCTTGGTTCGTGAGCCCAGGGTTGGGCAGAAGCTCCAGTGGTGGGAACTCCAAGTCCAAACCACTGGACTAACAGAGAACCACAGACCCCAGGGAATATTCATTGGAGTGAGGTCTCACAGAGTTCGTCGTCTCAGCACCAAGACCCAGCTCTACCCAATAGCCTACAAACTCCAGTGTTGGAAGCCTCAGGCCAAACAACCAGTAAAACAGGAACACAATCCCACTAAAAAAAAAAAAAAAAAAAATGAGATGGCAAAAAATATGTCAGAGATGAAGGAGCAAGGTAAAAACCTAAAAGACCAAATAAATGGAGAGGAAATAGACAATCTACCTGAAAAAGAATTCAGAGTAATGATAGTAAAGATGATCCAGAATCTCGGAAATAGAATGGAAGCATGATGAGAAAATACAAGAAATGTTTAACAAAGTTCTAGAAGAACTAAAGAACAAACAGAGATGAACAACACAATAACTGAAATGAAAAATACACTAGAAGGAAACAATAACAGAATAACTGAGGCAGAAGAATGAATAAGTAAGCTGGAAGACAAAATGGTGGAAATAACTGACAAGGAGCAGAATAAAGAAAAAAGAATGAAAAGAATTGAAGACAATCTCAGAGACCTCTGGGACAACACTAAATGCACCAACATTCGAATTATAGGGGTCCCAGAAGAAGAAGAGAAAAAGAAAGGGTCTGAGAAAATATATGCAGAGATTATAGTGGAAAACTTCCCTAACATGGGAAAGGAAATAGTCACCCAAGTCCAGGAAACAGAGAGAGTCCCATACAGGATAAAGCCTGGGAAAAACACAACAAGACACATTTAATCAAACTAACAAAAATTAAATTCAAAGAAACAATATTAAAAGCAGCAAATGAAAAAAACAAAAAATAACATACAAAGGAATTCCCATAAGGTTATCAGCTTATTTTTCAGTGGAAACTCTGCAGGCCAGAAGGGAGTGTCAGGATATACTTAAAGTGATGAAAGAGAAAAACCTACAACCAAGATTACTCTACCCAGCAAGGATCTCATTCAGATTTGACGGAGAAGTCAAAAGCTTTTCAGACAAGCAAAAGCTAAGAGGATTCAGCACCACCAAACCAGCTTTACAACAACTGCTAAAGAAACTTCTCTAAGTGGGAAACACAAGAGTAGAAAAAGACCCACAAAAACAAACCCAAAACAATTAAGAAAATGGTAATAGGAACATACATATCGATGATAACCTTGAATGTAAATGGATTAAATGCCCCAACCAAAAGACACAGACTGGCTGAATAGATACAAAAACAAGACCCACATATATGCTGTCTACAAGAGCCCCACTTCAGACCTAGGGACACATACAGACTGAAAGTGAAGGGATGGAAAAAGATATTCCATGAAAATGAAAATCAAAAGAAAGCTGGAGTAGCAATACTCGTATCACATAAAATAGGCTTTAAAATAAAAACTGTTACAAGAAGTAAGGAGGGACACTACATAATGATCAAAGGATCAATCCAATAAGAAGATATAACAATTATAAATTGCACCCAACATAGGAGCACCTCAATATATAAGGCAAATGCTAACAACCATGAAAGGAGAAATCGACAGTAACACAATAATAGTAGGGGACTTTTAACACCCCACTTACACCAATGGACAGATCATCCAAACAGAAAATAAATAAGAAAACACAAGCTTTAAATGACACAATAGACCAGATAGTCTAATTGATATTTATACAACATTCCAACCAAAAGTGGCAGAATACACTTTCTTCTCAAGTGCACATGGAACATTCTCCAGGATAGATCACATCTTGGATCACAAATCAAGCCTCAGAAAATTTAAGAAAATTGAAATTGTATCAAGCATCTTTTCTGACCACAACACTATGAGATTGGAAATCAATTACAGGAAAAAAACTGTAAAAAACACAAATACATGGAAGCTAAACAGCACACTACTAAATAACCAAGAGACCACTGAAGAAATCAAAGAAGAAATAATAAAATACATAGAAACAAATGACAGTGAAAACACGATGACCCAAAACCTATGGGATGCAGCAAAAGCAGTTCTAAGAGGGAAGTTTATAGCAATTCAATCTCACCTCAAGAAGCAAGAAAAATCTCAAATAAACCATCTAACCCTACACTTAAAACAACTAGAGAGGGGTTTCCCCGGTGGCACAGTGGTTAAGAATCCACGTGCCAATTCAGAGGACACGGGTTTGAGCCCTGGTCCAGGAAGATCCCGCATGCCACGGAGCAACTAAGCCTGTGCACCGCAACTACTGAGCCTGCACTCTAGAGCCCGCGAGCCACAACTACTGAAGCCCGCGAGCCTAGAGCCCATGCTCTGCAGCAAGAAAAGCCACTGCAGTGAGAAGCTCATGCACTGCAATGAAGAGTAGCCCACGCTTGCCGCAACTAGAGAAGGCCCACGCTCAACAACAAAGACCCAATGCAGCCAAAAATAAATAAATAAAAATTTAAAAAAAAACAACTAGAGAAAGAAGAACAAAGAAAATCCAAAGTCAGTAGAAAGAAAGAAATCACAAATATCAGAGCAGAAATCAATGAAATAGAAATGAGGAAAACAATAGCAAAGATCAATAAAACTAAAAGCTGGTTCTTTCAGAAGATAAACCAAATTGATAAACCCTTAGCCAGATTCATCAAGATAAAAAGGGAGAGGACTCAAATCAATAAAATTAGAAATGAAAAAGGAGAAATCACAACTGACACTGCAGAAACACAAAGGATTATAAGAGATTACTGCAAACAACTATATGCCAATAAAATGGACAGCCATGAAGAAATGGACAAATTCTTGGAAAGGTACAATTTTCCAAGACTGAACCAGGAAGAATTAGAAAATATAAACAGACCTGTCACAAGTACTGAATTTGAAACCGTAATTAAAAACTTTCCAATAAACAAAAGTCCAGGACCAGATCGCTTCACAGGCAAATTCTTTCAGACATTTAGAGAAGAGCTAACACCCATCCTTCTCAAAGTCTTCCAAAAAATTGCAGAGGGAGAAACACTCCCAACTTCATTCTACGAAGCCACCATCACCCTGATACCAAAACCAGAAAAAGATGTCACAAAAAAAGAAAATTATAAAACAATATCACTGATGAACATAAATGCAAAAATCCTGAATAAAATACTAGCAAACAGAATCCAACAGCACATTAAAAGGATCATACACCATGATGAAGTGGGATTTATCCCAGGTATGCAAGAATTCTTCAATATACGCAAATCAATCAATGTGATATACCACATTAACAAATTAAGGAATAAAAACCATATGATCATCTCAATAGATGCAGAAAAAGCTTTTGACAAAATTCAACACCGATTTATGTTAAAAACTCTCCAGAAAATGGGCATAGAGGGAACCTACCTCAACATAATAAAGGCCATATATGACAAACCCACAGCAAGCATCATACTTGATGGTGAAAAACTAAAAGCATTTCCACTAGGGTTAGGAACAAGACAGGGATGTCCACTCTCACTACTCTTATTCAACATAGTTTTGGAAGTCCTAGCCACAGTAATCAGAGAAGAAAAAGAAATAAAAGAAATACAAATTGAAAGAGAAGAATAAAAACTGCCACTATTAGCCAATGACATGGTACTGTACATAGAAAATCCTAAAGATGCCACCAGAAAACTACTAGAACTAATCAATGAATTTAGTAAGGTTGCAGGATACAAAATTAATGCACAGAAATCTCTGGCATTCCTATACACCAACAAAGAAAAATCAGAAAGAGAAATTAAGGAAACACTCCCATTTACCACTGCAACAAAAAGAATAAAATACCTAGGAATAAACCTACCTAAGGAGGTGAAAGACTTGTACTCAGAAAACTATAAAACACTGATGAAAGAAATCAAAGATGACATAAACAGATGGAGAAATATACCATGTTCTTAGATTGGAAGAATCAATGTTGTGAAAATGTCTCTACTACGCAAAGAAATCTACAGATTCAATGTAATCCCTATCAAACTACCAATGGCATTCTTCACAGAATTAGAGCAAAAAATCTTACAATTCATATGGGAACATGAAAGACCCCAAATAGCCAAAGCAATCTTGAGAAAGAAAAACGGAGTTGGAGGAATCAGGCTCCCCAACTTCAAGCTATACCATAAAGCTACAATAATCAAGACAGTATGGTACTGGTACAAAAACAGAAATATAGATCAATGGTACAGGACAGAATGCCCAGAGATAAACCCATGCACCTATGGTCACCTTATCTTTGATAAAGTAGGCAAGAATATACAGTGGAGAAAAGACAGCCTCTTCAATAAGTGGTGCTGGGAAAACTGGATAGCTACATGTAAAAGAATGAAATTAGAACACTACCTAACACCATACACAAAAATAAACTCCAAATGGATTATAGACTTAAATGTAAGACCAGACACTATAAAACTTTTAGAGGAAAACACAGGAAAAACACTCTTTCACATAATCCACAGCAAGATCTTTTTTGACCCACCTCCTAGAGTAACAGGAATAAAAACAAAAATAAACAAATGGGACTTAATTAAACTTAAAAGCTTTTGCACAGCAAAGGAAACCATAAACAAGACAAAAAGACAACCCTCAGAATGGGAGAAAATATTTGCAAATGAAACAGACAAAGGATTAATCTGCAAAACATACAAATAGCTCATGGAGCTCAATATTAAAAAAACAAACAATCCAGTTAAAAAATGGGCGGAAGACCTAAATAGACATTTCACCAAGGAAGACATACAGATGGCCAAGAGGCACCTGAAAAGATGCTCAACATCACTAATTATCAGAGAAATTCAAATCAAAACTACAGTGAGGTATCACCTCACGCTGGTCAGAATGGCCATTATCTAAAAAGCTAGAAAAAATAAATGCTGGAAAGGGTGTGGTGAAAAAGGAACCCTCCTACACTGTTGGTGGGAATGTCAATTGATACAACCACTACGGAAAACAGTATGGAGGTTCCTTAAAAAACTAAAAACAGAACTACAATATGACCCAGCAATCCCAATACTGGGCATATACCCTGAGAAAACCATAATTCGAAAAGAGACATGCACCACAGTGTTCATTGCAGCACTATTTACAATAGCCAGGACATGGAAGCAACCTAAATGCCCACTGACAGACAAACAGGTAAAGAAGATGTGGTACATATATACAATGGAGTATTACTTAGCCATAAAAAGAAACGAAATTGAGTTATTTGTAGTGTGGTGGTAGGCTAACACATATATATGGAATCTAAAAAAAAAAAATTAGTTCTGAAGAATCTAGGGGCAGGACAGGAATAAAGACGTAGACGTAGAGAATGGACTTGAGGACATGCGTAGGGGGAGGGGGAAGCTGGGGCAAAGTGAGATTAGCATCGACATATATACACTACCAAATGGAAAATAGATAGCTAGTGGGAAGCAACCGCATAGCACAGGGAGATCAGCTCGGTGCTTTGCGATGACCTAGAGATGTGGCATAGGGAGGGTGGGAGGGACGCTCAAGAGGGAGGGGATATGGGCACATGTGTATGCACATGGCTGATTCGCTTTGTTGTGCAGCAGAAACTAACATGGTATTGTGAAGCAGTTATAATCAATAACCAATGAAGATCTATTAAATAAAAAAGATTCAAAGAATTAAAGGATCCCTTGGACTGAGAAGTTTAGACTTTGGGGAGAGGTCTGTGCCTTAAACAATGGGTTGGATTCAAACAGAAGGAGAGGAGAGAAACTGACATTTCTTTATTCAGGCAAAGAAGCAGAAGACTGGTTTATAAACATCCAATGGCAGGTGTCTGTTTCAGGAGGCTGAGAGGGAAATATTTTTCCAATCTGTCCCCATTTGCTGGGCTGATACTTTTATTCAAAATACTCCCAGCAAATGCCTAGCAAAGCTGTCGAGTGAGGTGGTCAGTGGCTTGGGTCTAGGGGTCCAAGCATGTGTGGATTAGCGACTGTCTTGGCATTTTCCAAGGTGTGCTTTGGGGAGGTTAGGCGTGGTGATGTCTCCCTCAGAGGGGCAGCTCCACATAGAGTAGCAGGAACAGAGTAAATAACCCAGTGAATGGTGGTTATTATGATCTGAAGTAGATTGATGGAGAGAAAAATCAGTACACGAAGATGTCCTTGTGCTCATATATTGAGAGGGTTCTGTCTGGACTCAAGCAGAATACTTTTAAAGGAAAAAAAAAATCTTTTCTCTCTTTATTCCCCCTTCCTTCCCTAACAACTCTTTCCCAGAAGCATGTGCCACTTAACAAATCACATTAGTAACAGAATGGTCTTGTGGCAGTTGACCCAAGAGTCCAGGTGGGGAAGGAAAAGGCAGGCTACTGGTTGGGAAAATTAGAATAGACTTTGTCTCCAAAGCTGACTTGCGATACTGAACTCATTTAAAATATCACGTAAAGTTCACAGTGTTCAGGTGATGCCTCACTGAGCCAAGGACAGTGCTGGGTCCCAAACCAAACCTCATCAGGTAAGCCTGTGAGGTCTTCACTGGCTTTGGGGCACTGCCTGGGGCCACCTCCCCAGCATTCAAATCTGGAGCACTGACCACAGCCAAGTGGGTGAGGACACAGCCCCGAGGCCTGCCCTTAAGATGCCACAGAGCCGCTTAAAGAACGAGGGGAAGGAAGAACCAATCACGCTTCTGAGATTGTCTTCTAGGCTTTGTCTATGTAGGACCTGTGCCACCATCTTTTCTTACCTTATCCTGTGTCATTTCTGATTTACAAAAAAATCTTAATGTATACCTAAAATTAGCTTCCTAAATATTGCTGTGTACATTAAACCGTGACTAATGTTCTTCCTTTGTGACCGACCATATTCTAGAAATACAATAATAACACGTTTAGGTTGAGCATAGTAAGGGCCTCAGGAGGGCCCACCGATTTGTCCTTTCTGCCCAGAAGTACCTGGTCATCATACCTCATGACTTGGCATCCTTTTCTTAACAGAGTGATAATTATTTATTAGTGGAATATATGCTTATTATATCCAGAAATTAAAGTTGTGAGGGGCATTGTACATCCAGGTCCCTGCGGCTGGTTGGTCACATCTGTTAGAAATAAATCACTTTAAAAAATATTAGCCTCACAGACGGTCAAGAAATGGAGGGAGGCGAGGGAGGGGCGACTGGGGCAAAGAAGCTTGATTTTAAATCTTGTGAAATAGAGTGTGGTCAGTCTGCTGTCAGCATATTACAGCATTCAGACACCAACTCTGTATTTCTGCTCTTTGAACCCCAGGTGGCCAATTAACGGTATGTGCTATTTATTCATTACAGAATAGGCAGGATAAATTGAATGGTTAGGTTGGCTGATAAGAATTCTTAGCAAGGAGTGGAATAAAAGATGATAGATGACGAGAGATCCCTCCCCCCCCCCAAAAAAAAAATTCTTTGGGAAATTCCAGAAAAAAACTCTGGAGTAATTTTCCTCTTAAATGTATCTGGAATTTCAACTGGAAACAAGGAAATTTAAATGGAAAGATTCTCTTTGGTAAATTTTCTTCCTAAAATGTATTCTCTTTAATTCTCTCATTTGTGTTTCCTTAGAGTTTCTTTCCTTCCTAAGGCAGAAAGACAGTCTTAAATTCTTCCCAATTATTAATTTCATTAGGATGTTTTGGTGCCTCTTTTTACGATAAGCAATGCCATCTTGCAGACTCTCTGTTCATCAAGCTGCAAGTCAGCAAATGAGCCTGTGAGTTTACCTGATGCTGTGAATACTCATTTTTGCAAATATGAATGAACTTAAGCAGGGATTATAAAACAATCTATCTACATAATTAAAATTCCGTTTAAATATAGGTATTAAACATATTAACTTATGCATTTTCATTTTGTGGCCAAAGAGTAACGCTTCTACATAGCTGACATTTATTCCTATAAATAATGTTCTCTCTCTCTCTCTCTCTTATTTCAAAGGATACATCAGAAGAATAAACTAGAAGAGAGTGAAGTTTCGAGGGTTTTCTTTTAACTGATGCAGTAGTGACGTACCATGCAGTGTTACTAGATTGTATGCCTTGGGATCTATAGAAGCTTGTAGAAGTTCCCAGAAATAAGAAATTCTGACTTCACCTTCAAAGATCCAAAAAGATAGTATTAATGCTCTTTGTTTCCTAACTTTTAAATAACTTAGTAATTCTAATAGTTCAGAAAGATAAAGGTTTCCATCTGACAGCATCTAGAAAAAACGATTCAATTGGGTACACCTTTGAAAGCCAAATATATCATTTTAGAAGTCAGTATTTGTCTCAGCAGTGACTGTCTCTGACTATTTTAGGGTGTGTGGTCTACTGAGTATTTTCATTTTTGAGCCCTCCCTCTGGGTACTCCGTGGAAAATGGTCTGACCCTTTTCTTTCCATGAGGAGAGTGCCCTCTGCTGGTTATGTGTATGTGCCACGTGCCGCTGCTAAGACAAGAAGCCGCCTGTGCATCAAACGGGTGAGCAGTTAAGATGCACCTGAGCGTCTTAGGAAGGTTTTTGGAAAATCCTTGCATCTTCTTGTACTAGAATGATTGCAAGTGTGAAAGTGGCCATAGTTCACATAGTTTTCTTTTTACTGGTGTATTATTGCACCCTGTTGGGGGATACATCTGAGCATTTCATGTGTCCTGCTTTTAAAATGCCCAGATGGTGACTACGTGCGCTGGTTTGAATTGGGCAGGCGTCATCTTTCATGCGCTGTAGTCTGCCTAGTTATCAGAGAGACACGAGACAAGGAAAATTCTTCCATTTTTCAGCTCCTCTTCATCTGTTTCGAGTCACCCACAGTGAATGATGCACTTGCACAATTGTTAAGATGACAGTCACCATGATAACTGAACATCGCTTCCCTGGGATGGGGAGTGCCCTGTGTACCCGGAGCTCCCTGCTTCCCTCCCAGCCCAGTACCTTTTGCGGTGTAACTGATTACTTGCAATCTTGTAAGTAACACGGGAGTGAGAGGCGGTGTAAATATTTTATACCTTGCCGAAACCACTTACATTTGCACTGGTCTTCTTCACTCTAGACTTTAAGCTTAACAGAGAATTTAAATCAAATCATTCAACCTGAGAAATAGTCAAAAGAACTAATAAAATAAATGTAACAGTGTAACTGGTTAAAATAGCCCAAGTGCATAATAGAGGTTTAGGATGATTTTGTGACATGCACATTTTACAGCGCTTTCGTCTCCAACTATATTCTTCAAAGTGCCATCTGGGCAATGACCATCGGTATCATTTTTATCAGTAATAGTCAGCACTTCCCACTGGGAAATTAGTCAAGGGGATGAGATTTTTTTTTTACAAATCATCCTTAAGCATTTATCTTCCAAAAAGCATTGTAGGACTTTGTCCATTACAAGGCTGGGACCTAAATGAGTTCCTTGTTCTTATTTTAGAACTTTATTCATGATAAGCTAGTGATTGGATTCCATTTGATTTTTCAGAGAAGAAGATGATATTGCTTTGTTTTCCTTCTTAGTAATAGCTTTTCTGAAGGCAGAATGTTAATATAGTCCAGTTGTCTCCAAACTTTTTAGAATGTGCACTCCTATAAATAACAATTTTGGGAGTACACATCCCCATTATATGTATGTTTACCTATTTATACATTATAAAATATGTACTAGTGAACAAATATTATTTACACTATGAAAGTAGAAATTTTTTTCTCATAATTTTATTTTATTTTATTTTATTTTTTAACATCTTTATTGGAGTATAATTGCTTTACAATGGTGTGTTAGTTTCTGCTTTATAACAAAGTGAATCAGTTATACATATACATATATCCACATATCTCTTCCCTCTTGCATCTCCCTCCCTCCCACCCTCACTATCCCACCCCTCTAGGTGGTCACAAAGCACCAAGCTGATCTCCCTGTGCTATGCAGCTGCTTCCCACTAGCTATCTATTTTACATTTGGTAGTGTATATATGTCCATGCCACTCTCTCACTTTGTCCCAGCTTACCCTTCGCCCTCCCCGTATCCTCAAGTCCATTCTCTAGTAGGTCTGCATCTTTATTCCCTTCTTGCCCCTAGGTTCTTCATGACCATTTTTTTGTTTGTTTTTTAGATTCCATATATATGTGTTAGCATATGGTATTTGTTTTTCTCTTTCTGACTTACTTCACTCTGTATGACAGACTCTAGGTCCATCCACCTCACTACAAATAACTCAATTACGTTTCTTTTTATGGCTGAGTAATATTCCATTGTATGTATGTGCCACATCTTCTTTATCCATTCATCTGTTGATGGACACTTAGGTTGCTTCCATGTTCTGGCTATTGTAAATAGAGCTGCAATGAACATTGTGGTACATGACTCTTTTTGAATTATGGTTTTCTCAGGGTATATGCCCAGTAGTGGGATTGCTGGGTCGTCTGGTAGTTCTATTTTTAGTTTTTTAAGAAACCTCCATACTGTTCTCCAAAGTGGCTGTATCAATTTACATTCCCACCAACAGTGCAAGAGGGTTCCCTTTTCTCCACACCCTCTCCAGCATTTATTGTTTGTAGATTTTTTGATGATGGCCATTCTGACTGGTGTGAGATGATATCTCATTGCACTTTTGATTTGCATTTCTCTAATGATTAATGATGTTGAGCATTCTTTCGTGTGTTTGTTGGCAATCTGTATATCTTCTTTGGAGAAATGTCTATTTAGGTTTTCTGCCCATTTTGGGGTTGGGTTGTTTGTTTTTCTGATATTGAGCTGCATGAGCTGCTTGTAAATTTTGGAGATTAATCCTTTCTCAGTTGCTTCATTTGCAAATATTTTCCCCCATTCTGAGGGTTATCTTTTCATTTTGTTTATGGTTTCCTTTGCTGTGCAAAAGCTTTTAAGTTTCATTAGGTCCCATTTGTTTATTTTTGTTTTTATTTCTATTTCTCTAGGAGCTGGGTCAAAAAGGATCTTGCTGTGATTTATGTCATAGAGTGTTCTTCCTATGTTTTCCTCTAAGAGTTTGATAGTGTCTGGCCTTACATTTAGGTCTTTAATCCATTTTGAGTTTATTTTTGTGTATGGTGTTAGGGAGTGTTCTAATTTCATTCTTTTACATGTAGCTGTCCAGTTTTCCCAGCACCACTTATTGAAGAGGCTGTCTTTTCTCCACTGTATATTCTTGCCTCCTTTATCAAAGATAAGGTGACCATACGTGCGTGGGTTTATCTCTGGGCTTTCTATCCTGTTCCATTGATCTATATTTCTGTTTTTGTGCCAGTGCCATACTGTCTTGATTACTGTAGCTTTGTGGTATAGCTTGAAGTTGGGGAGCCTGATTCCTCCAGCTCTGTTTTTCTTTCTGAAGATTGCTTTGACTATTCGGGGTCTTTTGTGTTTCCATACAAATTGTGAAATTTTTTGTTCTAGTTCTGTGAAAAATGCCAGTGGTAGTTTGATAGGGATTGCATTCAATCTGTAGATTGCTTTGGGTAGTATAGTCATTTTCACAGTGTTGATTCTTCCAATCCAAGAACATGGTATATCTCTCCATCTATTTGTATCATCTTTAATTTCTTTCATCAGTGTCTTATATTTTCTGCATACAAGTCTTATGTCTCCTTAGGTAGGTTTATTCCTAGATATTTTATTCTTTTTGTTGCATTGGTAAATGGGAGTGTTTTCTTAATTTTACTTTCAGATTTTTCATTGAAAGTAGACATTTTAAAAGCAGTAGACATAGATAAAATCATCAGAATATTAGAATAATTGCTTAATCAGGAAATACCATCATTAGCTAGTACTTCAAGACACAATATACACTTATTAAAAGATTCATTGTTAAATACTGGATGTCAATCCATTTTCCATGTGGTCTCCTTGACAATATCAAATTTTTTTGTAAATCTCTGCTCAACTATTATTGGACTATCAGTGCTTATATCTCATACTATGGCTGGTAAAGAGCTTGTCTCCTAGGTAAGAAATATCAAACTGGACTTTTACTTGTTCTTTATTAATTGTGAATTTAAGTATTATATCTGAACGATGGTTTTTCATTCTTTCAGGAATCTTGAAAGTCACCCATGTTTCCAAACTTAGTATAGTTAAAACCAGATAATATAATTCATGAACCCACTTAGCATGGAACCATAAACTGTAATATAGCATGATGTGCTGAAAGCAAATAAATGAGATAAATATTTCCAGCTCCTCCACATTGTAAAACACCCATTCTTCCCTTTCCAGGGACTGATCCAGAACTTCATTTATTCATTCACTTATCCAATCAATATGCCACCTGGGTATGCAGGAGTGAATACACTTTCTTCTTGAGGCTTTTATTCTAGTGGGGAAAGACAATAAACAGGATAAGTAAGCAAGTTAAATATATATATGTATATATGTGTGTGTGTGTGTGTGTGTGTGTGTGTGTGTGTGTGTATATTGATATGGTATGATAAGGGCAATGGAAAAAAATAAGTCATAGATGAGGGATCAGAGGTTCTGCACTGGCCTATCAGGGGAGTATTATATTGGCCAAGCATGGGACTGGGAAAAGTGTTGGCCTGTTGGGATAGGGAGGGTGGTATTTAATGTAAGGAGTCCAGGGAAAACCTCACAAGAAGGTAACATTAGAGCAGAGATTTGAAGGAGAAAACCATGCAGTTTACTGGAAGAAGAATCTTAGTTCAGGAGTGGGGATGCATATTCATATTCTGGGCTTCAGATGTCTGGGTTTGGTCCCTGGGTGTTCCTTTAATTCCCAGGATCCATCGTATGTGCATTGACCTTCAGCCTAGGATTTCGAAAGGTCAGGTTCAACCACTGACATCCCTTTGACAGGTAAATGCTTCATTGCTTGGGGACTTAAGGCTAAACCACCAGGTGAGTTGTGTAATGTAGACATTTTCCCAGTTTCCAAATCTGCTCTTTGGGTCCATAACATTCACATACTGGTAATGAAGTCTTCCTTGAATGCCAGTCCTTCCTCTGGCTATCTAACAACCTTCATTTCTTGCCATACACTCTTCCAAAATGTCCTCATATTCCAGGTAAACCAGAATAAGACACATTCGTTGCAAAATAGAGAGAAGTTCTTTCCAATTACTATATCCGGCTTCAAGCCCAGGAACTCTTAACAATGTTCCATATCTTTCTCTAGTTTTTTTCCTAATCCCGTTTTAATAATCTATAGCCCCAAAAATAAATGGTAAGTGTAACCACCCCAAAACATCATATATACAATATTGGGCTAAAAGAAGAGAATGCATATTTATATACATGACACAACAAAAACAAAAACAGTACAGTCCATAGACTTTACTTCTGTAATAGGTCATGAGGCCAGTAGTGATATTTATGACTTCCCTTTCTCATCTCCCTAATGAACTGGGGTTATTCGGCTGATGAGCTCAATCAACCAAACTCATTTCTGAAGGATCTGAGTTCTTGGTGGTCTTGCATCCATAAGCTTGTTGTGATCTTCCATTAGCCTGGCGAGGTGGTCAAAAAAAGGGAGGGAGGTTTCTGTTTTATCCTATCAATCACCCCAGCCACTGCTTTTTTTTTTTTTTTTTTTTTTTTTTTTTGCCTCCTTGCCTAGTGGCAGAAGGTAATCCAAATGACGAGGCAACAAATTTCTAACTTCAATTCAGTGAAACCATTATAGAAGCATTTCTCTTCCAAATTAGCAGATTCCAGAGTCTCAGTTACAGTAAATAAAACTTTTGCAAATTGATCTTTAATCTTATTATATTTGAAAGGATGCCTCCCCTCCCTGCCTTTCTACCCTCAGTCTTCTGGGATTTCTGCATCATATATGAAGGTCAAATGGTTAACTGTAAATTCTCTTCTGACTCCAAGATTCTAGGAATTTTTAATTTGTTTTGATTTGCTTAAATCTTGCATTGAATGATACTGTGCTACTCTTCTATCAAATATACTTAGTACACTTCCTACCTATTGATATTTAAAGCCCATCCTGTCTGTGGAGTTTTTTGTGACTGCTTGATTTAAGCCCATGATACGCTTCTTACATGTATACCTTTAGTGCTAGTTTCCATGTGTTTTTACAGTGTTTTCACAAATGTGAGTCTTGCACTCCTAATGGCTTGCAGTTCCAGAAATCCAAGATTTGCATGCTTTGTACTTCTTTTCCACTCCCTTTAGTGCCTAGCACCATGCTAGAAAGGAGTAGTTGTTAAATCAGTATTTGACTGTGGATTTGACTCTCAGACCATAAACCAATCTCAGCATTTTTCTTTGCTGAGATTTTTTAAAACAAAGCATAAAATCAAATTTATAAATAAATCAACTATACTTCAATTATAAATAAATAAACAAATAAACAAGTGCCCTTTGAAATCCACGTACCCCCTCCCCTCCATTTCCTCAGCTGCTTCTATTAGCAAGGGTCTGATTCAGAGCACTTTTATTGAGTGCCACTATGTACCAGGCACTTTCAGAAAGGTCATCTGGTTTAATCCTCACAAAAGTCCATGAGAAATAGATTAACTGTTAGAAACCAAGACTCAGAAAAAGTAGGTAATTTGCCAAAGGTCCCTCTAGTATGAGTGACAGAGCTGTAACTTGAACTCCGGTCTTCTACACTGACTGCTTTTTTATTAAAGCACCTCAACTCTCAGAGTTTACCTCATTCCCCAGACATTAGTCACAGGGCTTCTCAGAGAATTTCCTCCTGCACTAAAGACATCATTTTTGGCTTTTTGCTAAGACAAGCCAAGCAAAATGATAGATTGTAGAATAATTTTAATAATGCATTAAAAATACCAAACTCGGAAAAAAAAAAAAAAAAATACCAAACTCACAGCACACTGTCTATCCTCAGTGAGAAAATTTTTTTTCTGTTTTGTCCAAGGGTCTAATAAAATTGATTATGCAAAATTAAAAACAATCTTTGATTTGCCTAAATGAAAATAAGAACCACAACTTCTAGCTCTCAGAACCAATAAAAGTTGTTTTTACTTTTAATTAAGTATGCTTAACTTAAGTACATTTTCTCTTAAGGTGTAATGACTAAACCGTGATCACTTCTTTTTGTTTATTCATTTAAAGTGCAAATAAAAGCAGATAATCAATAGATCATAATCTAAAACTAGAGGATTTACAAGTTAATAAGCTTGAGTCAATAGATATTCCATAACGAAGCCCTCAGTGCTGAACCTGACATAATTTGCTTTGCACTAAGCTGGTTGACTTAATGTTTTAATTTAATTCCAATATTACCCGAAAAATCCAAAGAAAAGGGGAAATTTTAAATCCTATTAAAATGTTTTCAAAACAACAACACAATCATACCACAACTACTTCAGTGTGCCGCCAACGTCTACCGAAAACACCTGGGCTCTGATTGTTGATAACAGTTAACCCCTTTGGAGCCTGGCACAAATGAATTGTGGAAGATGGTCTACCGTTACCATATCTTTTCTTAGCCTCAAGTGTTATCAATTTTTAGTCTTATAACATCTGCTTTTCCTGACTTTCAGGCAAACTATTGGTGTTGTGTTTATTTGGAAGCAATTTTTCTATTCCCCTTGATTCCTCTTGAGATTATCATTCAGTCTGACATCCCATAAAGCAGAACAATAAACAGGTCAGAGAGCAGAGGATGCCTTTCCTGGGTCCCTGGAAGGAAGAAATGAGACCCTCTCCATATCAAGGAGTAGCATAGGCTGGCTTCCACCTTCCAAAGTCTGGTGGGACTAATGGGGGTACATTCAAGGTTATAAGCCCAGACTCTATAGTCAGAAGGCCTCCACTCAAATCCTGGTTCTGTCCCTTATAATTACATGACCATGGACAATTTGCTTCAACTGTCTTTACATCCATTTCCTTATCTGAAAATGAGGATAAGAGCAGTGTCTATCTCATGAGGTTGTTTTAAGGATTAAACAATGTAATATACATTATGCACTTGGAAAATGCCTGCTGTATAGCAAGCTCTCAGTGTTATTAACCCTTGAGAAACTCTTTAGGAAAAGGATGAAAAAGTACACAGAACATATGCTAAGAATAACTTTGAAAGCAGCAGCTGCGCTGAATGTAGTGGTCAGATGTGTCTTTCGGCACTGTTTTGTGTGCACAGCCAAAGTCCTAATGTATTCCATTTGTTACCATCCTCACAACATCGTCTGTGAGTTCCCAGTCTGGTTTTCGTTTTGTGTTATCACTGGTCCCATTGTAGCCAGAGTGGCAGTATGTTTCTGCTGCCCTTTAACTAGACAAGCTTCAGCTTTCTGGTCCCATCGTTGTCGCCAAGAACAAGTCAGTTCACTTTGCTAAAATAAACGGACTAGACGTTGTGCACTGGCTTTTTACCATAGGGTACACTTTTCTATTCAGGAAGGATGCTCAGAAAAGAGAGAACAGAAAGCTCATTGATTTTTATGGTGAACATTTTTTCACATTTCTCCATCTCTCTCTGAAATCCCATGCATCTAAGTCTTACCATCAATGTAGGTGGCAGTTGTTACCTACTTGTTGTTTCCTGTGCCTGCACGAACTTGATCAATGCTGTTCATGCTCCTGTCACTTCAGTTGAGCTATGTATGCTGTCGGTACTACACACATTGAGTTTAATTGCCACTGAAAATGTCTTCAAAAAGATTACACCATGATTTGGCATTAAACTGAAAAGTTATTGTATAAACAGAAAGGCACAGAAGCAGCAGCTTAATATATAATTTTAAAAAAAGAAAAACCTATACCCACGCAAGTCTAAAGGTGTCTTTCCACAAATATAAAACAAAAATTCCAAGTGATAAAAAAAGCATTGTATCTTCATTCCGTTGGAAGTATTTTTTTCCTTTCTTAGGTATACATAAAATAACAGTGTGTCTTGGATTCCTTCAAATTCAAGGATTCAAAGAAATGAGGTCTATTCCATGACGAATATTTTTTTAATTTATTTTACTGAAGTACAGTTGATTCACAATGTTGTGTTAATTTCTGCTGTACAGCAAAGTGATTCAGTTATACATATATATATATATATATATACATTCTTTTTCATATTCTTTTCCATTGGTTTATCACAGGATATTAGATATAGTTCCCTGTGCTATGCAGTAGGACCTTGTCGTTTATCCATTCCATATATAATAGTTTGCACCTGCTAATCCCAAACTCCCAGTCCATCCCTCCCCAACCCCCTCACCCTTGGCAACCACAAGTCTGTTCTCTATGTCTGTGAGTCTATTTCTATTTTGTAGATAAGTTCATTTGTGTCGTATTTTAGATTCCACATATAAGTGATATTATATGATATTTGTGTTTCTCTTTCTGACTTACTTCACTTAGTATGATAATCTCTAGGTCTATCCATGTTGCTGCAATGGCATTATTTCATTCTTTTTTATGGCTCAGTAATATTCCATTGTGTATATATACCACATCTTCTTTATCAATTTATCTGTCGATGGATACTTAGGTGGCTTCCGTGTCTTGGCTATTGTAAACAGTGCTGCTATGAACACTGGGGTACATGTATCTTTTCGAATTATAGTATACTACAGATATATGCCCAGAAGTACGATTGCTAGAGCATATGGCAACTCATTTTTTAAGGAACATCCATACTGTTTTCCATAGTGGTTACACCAATTTATATTCCCATCAACAGTGTAGGAGGGTTCCCTTTTCTCCACACCCTCTCCAGCATTTGTTATTTGTAGATCTTTTAGTGATGGTCATTCTGACCGGTGTGAGGTAGTACCTCATTGTCGTTTTGATTTGCACTTCTCTAATAATTAGCAATGATGACCATTCTTTCATGTGCCTGTTGGCCATCTGTATGCCTTCTTTGGAGAAATGTTTGTTTAGTTCTTCTGCCCATTTTTCTATTGGGTTGTTTTTTGTTGTTGTTGTTATTGAGTTGTATGAGCTGTTTATATATTTTGGAAATTAAGCCCTTACTGGTCACATCGTTCACAAATATTTTCTCCCATTCTGTGGGTTGTCTTTTCATTTTGTTTATGCTTTCCTTTGCTGTGCAAAAGCTTATAAGTTTGATTAGGTCTCGTTTGTTTACTTTTGCTTTTATTTCTATTACCTTGGGAAACTGACCTGAGAAAACCTTGGTATTATTTATGTCAGAGAATCGTTTTGGTTTTTTTTTTGGTGTGACATTGCCTAGGATTATCAGTACAATAATGAATGGAGGGAATTCTGTTTTACCTGATTGTTATATTAATGGGAAGATTTCTAAGGCTTTAATATTAAATATGGGTTGGCCAAAAATTTCATTAGGGTTTTTTCGTAAGCTGTTATGGGAAAACTCGAACGAACTTTTTGGCCAACCCAATATAATTTACTGTATGATTTTAGTAAATGTTTTTTATCAGATTAAGGATAATTTCTTCCATTTTCACCTGGCTAAGAGGTTTTATCATGAACGGGTGTTGAATTTTGTTAATTCTATTAAGATGATCATATGGAAATCAACTTTTCTAAGGGCTAAATCCTATACAGTCATGATATCTCTTTTAAATATACTGTTGGACTCTATTTGCTGATATTATGACTTTTTCATCTCATCTCAAGTGATTTTGGTCAACAAAAACACATTTTTCTTGTTATGTTCTTGTCTAATTTTGATATTTTCTTAATGACATGTCATGACTTTGGTATGTGGCCCAGTTTACCTATTTTCTGGAACCCTTTGTCTATACATAATATCAATTATCTGTTACTTGCAGATTTAGTTAAAAGCAATAACAAAAAACTTCACTGGTAAAATTCTCTGGACCTGGACCTTTTTGAAGTAAGGGGCTGATTTAGGGCTTTATTTATTTTTATTTTAAGACTGATTAATATATTTGAGTGCATTTGTTTAAGTTCTCCTATTTTTCTCGAATTGCCCACTTTATGTACACTTTCACATTTACTATTATAAAATTGTTCACATTTTCCTATTTCCAAGGATAACCTGACCCATGAGGACTAAATGAGTATCTGCCATCCTAATACCCAAGACCCTCTGAAAAATATCATTTTGAGTTTATTAGCACCAACCTCCCTTTGTAAATGTCCCATACTACCTAATAGTATTATTTATTCTTCATTGGAGAAAGGCATTATCTTTTTCAGCTCAGCCCCCAAAGTCAGGGTATGTAAGAACACAAAAACTGTATCATATTCCATGCCCTATAGGTAAAAGTGAAAAATCATGCTCATTATTATATGATCCAGTTTATATATATATATATATATATATATATATATATATATACACATATATGAATATACATATATATGTAAATACATTTCTAAAGACCAAATAGCTGACGTCAATAACAAGGAAGAATTTACTCAATTGTTCAATGCATATTTATCCAGTACCTACTAGGTCTTCACAGCAAACATATACAAAGGTAGTGTTTATGAATTTAACTTAAAAGCTGTACTTACATTCATAAGATGCTATGCCATTTTTCAAAGTATCATTCTCCATATATTCTCCATATAAGCCAGGGTACTATGCACTAAAAATACCTTGTGAGTTATTCAGTGCTTTAGACTCAACCTTTTATTTATGCATAGCTTCCAGAATATCTATTGAATATCTTATGCATAGAAGCATCTCTTAGATACTTAGGATAATAATAAAATCTAGCACTCATTAAATTCCTACTGCATATCAGAAACTATTCTACGAGTTAACTCACTAAAATTTACAAACTGAAAAAGATAGGTACTATTACTATTTCTTTTTTACATATGAAGAAACCAGGATAAAGCAAGGTTAGGAAACAGTCCTGATGTAAAACGTTTCATTCACTTTGCAGTGGGAAGACAAACAAGTGAACAGACAGATATAATACAGTAGAAGATCCATTAATAAAGGAAGTACATCTATGAATAAATTCAAACCCATTCTCTCTCACATGGAGCAATGCTTTTGACAAAGAAATTTGGGACAACTTGTTTCAAACAAATAATTTTAATTTTAATTGAAAAGAGTGTGTACATATGAGTTGGGAATCTGAAGTTCAATTGCAAATCTAGTGTTGATGGATTGTAGGATCTTGTACAGGTAATTTAGACCATTTGGATTTTAGTTTCAACTACAAAATTAGGCTTTTGGAGTAGAGTCCAGTTATAATTTTTTGACTCTTTACCCTTAGTTAAAAAGTTTTACTAATAGGACTTATGTATACATGGATATTTCATATTTAATCACCAGTACTATGAGTGTGTCTATCAAAAGTTGGAAATATAAGACTCCTTTCTTCGTTGCATAAAAGTTCAAACAAATCTTTGATTAATCTTTAATTGGAACTGTCAGTTAAAGCCAAGTATAATGAAGTTAAGTGGTACAGTATAGTTCGTGAACCCCTTAGAGTCCCAGAAACTTTTTCAGGGATCTGCCAGGTCAAAAATGTTTTCATAATAATATAAAGACATTATGTGTGTTTTTCACTCTCATCCCCTCACAAGTGTACAGTGGAGTTTTCCAGAGGCTACATTATGTGTGGTGATGCTTTTTCTCTGCTGGCTAATAGAATATGTGCTTCTGTGTTCTTTTCCTTTAATATTTTCTCAATTTTAATTTTTTATATAGCAAATATTGGTAGATATAAATCACAGGAACAAAAGCTTTTGGGGATCTTCTGTTATTTTTAAGAAGTAGGGCTCCTGAGACCAAAACATTAGGACCACTGATGCAGTTGACAAGAACATTTGAACTCAATATAGTACAGGAATAAAAGCATAACCCTGCCACTTACTAGAACTGTGACTCTGGGCAAGTTACTTATCTAAGCCTCAGTTCCCTTATCTGTAATATTACCACCCTCAGAGCTTTGTTGTGAAGATGAAATGAGATTATGCATGTAAAGTCCTTTTTACACCAGGTCTGACACAGTAAAAGCAAAAACTTTGATCAAAAATAATGATCCTGTCTTAGGAAGGATACACAAGAAAATGGTAAACTGATAACTTTTGTCACCATTGGGCAGGGAACTTGTCATTGTATCCTCTTCACATGGAAGTCACAATTTATCAAAAGTAATGATTTAATAAAAACTCTAAAAAAATGTTTTAATTACCTTGTTCCTAATAGGTAAAGGCCTTGTTCATTTCTGATGAAACTTTACTGCTCCAAATTTTATCTCTGAAAAGAGCTTGACGTACAATGATGGTAGCTCTTAGTATAAACATTGTTTTGCTGTGAAGGCTACAGCCAACTCCAAGTTAGTTGGCTGATACCCAAGCATACTCGTATCACTTTGCCGCACACAGAATTTTAGCTAACCTAGTTTCCACATGCAAAGTGAAAAGGAAGTCCTGATTTCTAAAAAATAGTATACCTCTCCTACATCATCAATCTCTCTCTCGTTATTGGAGAATTCCCATCAGTATACACACATGCTCTAGCATCTCCCTTGTTTTTTAAATGTGATCCCACAGGCTCCTCCAGCTACCATCCTATTTCCCTGTTCTCCTTCACAGCCAAACTTCTCAGAAGGCTTATGTTACTATTCTGTTTCTACTTCTACACATCTGGTTGTCCCTTCCTCCCACTCCATCGGATTTCTGTTGGCTCTACTTCCAAAGTATAAGTCCACTCAGTTAGTTTCATCTCTGTCATTATCACACCACTCCAAGCCACTATCAGCCCTCCCTGGACTTCTGCAAAAGCCACTCCCTCTTGACCCCCATTATCTACTGAATTGTGTTCCCCCAAAATTCATATGTTGATTCCCTAACCCCCAATGTGACGTTATTTAGAAATAAGGACTATAGGGAAGTAATTAAGGTTAAATGAGGTTGTAAGAGTGGGACCCTAATCTGATAAGACTGGTGTCCTTATAAGAAGAGGAAGAGACACAAGAGATCTCTCCCTCTCTCCATGTGCACAGAGAGCAAAGCCATGTGAGGACACAGCAAGAAGGCAGCTGTCTACAACCAGGAAGAGAGGCCTCACCAGAAACCCTGATGGCACCGTGATCTGGGTGTTCTAGCCTCCAGACTGCAAGAATATAAATTTCTGTTTTTAAGCCAGTCTGGTATTTTTGTTATGGCAGCCTGAGTAGACTAATACAACCCGCTACATATATTTTTCACACAGCAGCCATAATGATCTTTATTTATTTATTTATTTTTATTGAAGTACACTTGATTTACAATATTGTGTTAGTTTCAGGTGTACAGCAAAGTGATTCAGATATATATAGATATACATATATAGATAGATAGATAGATAGATATGCTTTTTCAGATTCTTTTCCATTGTAGGTTATTACAAGATATTGAATATAGTTCCCCATGCAATAGAGTACATCCTTGCTGATTATCAATTTTATATATAGTAGTGTGTATATTTTAATCCCAAACTCCTAATTTATCCCTCCTCACTACCTTTCCCCTTTGGTAACCATAAGTTTGTTTTCTATGTCTGTGAGTCTATTTCTGTTTTGTAAATAAGTTCAGTTGTACCATTTTTTAGATTGCACATATGTGATATCATATAATATTTGTCTTTGTCTGACTTACTTCACTTAGTATGATAATCTCTAGGTCCATCCATGTTGCTGCAAATGACATTATTTCATTCTTTTTTATGGCTGAGTAATATTCCATTGTGTGTGTGTGTGTGTGTGTGTGTGTGTGTGTGTGTGTGTGTGTGTGTGTGTATACCACATCTTCTTTATCCATTCATCTGTCCATGGACATTTAGGTTGCTTCTGTGTCTTGGCTATTGTAAATAGTGCTGCTATGAACACTGGGGTGCACGTATCTTTTTGAATTAGAGTTTTCTCCAGATGAATGTGTGGGAGTGGGATTGCTGGATCATATGGTAACTCTATTTTTAGTTTTTGAAGGAAGAATGATCTCTTTAAAACCTAAATCAAATTGTGTCACTCCCTTGCTTAAAGGCCTTCAATAATTTTCCACTGAAATTATCATCAGACTCTAACTCTTACCTTGGCCTAAAAGATATCCACCATCTGGCACCTGCCCATCACTTTGACCGTACCTCGGGCCATCCTGCCTCTCACTCACAGGCCTCACTCACACCAGCTTCTCTCTGCCAGCAAAAATCTCAACCTCATCCTTCTGCCTAAAAGTTCCCCCCTGGTTTTTCACATGGTTTCTTCTGTAGTCTTGCCTACATGGAACTTCCTCAAGGATCTTCACCCACCTTTCTTAAACCAAGACTCAGTCTTCCCCACCACCTAAAAAACACTAGTTCATCACTCTAATTATTTCCTTCATAATTTGTCACAGCTTCTAATTCTCTCTCTTTCTGTCTCTCTCTTTCTCTCTCTCGCCCACTCACTCCCTCTCTCACCATTTTGCCTGTATAAATGTAGGATTCCTTACATTTTTCCTCCTTACAATGTAAGACTCAGGAGGGTATGTCCTTGTCTCCCGTGCTTTCTGCTGTGTCCTCAGAGCTTAGGAGGGTGCCTAGTACACAGGAAACCTTCAATAAATATGTGTTTAATCAAGGATTGAATAAACATAAGACTGGCTGGAATGAATGAAATTCTGTTCAATGCAGTTTAGTACAGTTTTACTAGTATTGCCATAAAATAGATTGCCAGAGTGGAATTGCTGGGTCACAGAGTATGCACATTTTTAATTTTGATAGATCAGAAGGACTGCTTTTTAATATTTAGTGTGACTGATTTGCCACTTTAAAATTTAATTGTCACAAATTTATTTTTTTTTCCTCTTCTCCTTTGAAAAATGAGCCATTTCAAAACTTTTCTTTTTTCTCCCCAATGTTTTTATGGTAACTGAGGCTTCATCATTCATTTTGCAAGAACCCTAGCTTTTGTTTTATATTGATAGATTAAATTGATAGAGCCCATTTATCTATAAAGAAAACTTCTGTGAGTTGAATATTCTTTTTGCATTGACCCCCGCATTACAAAATGAATGATGTACTTCAATGAGAGAAAAAAATACCCCCTTTTTCACATGTCATTCTTCTTCTCTGAATGTGGATATTTGTGGAAGACACAAAAGTACACACAGCACTAACACATGAAAACTCTAAGCTGAACGTTTTAAATTTGAAATTTACAATTGTTACAACAAATGACCCCTGACTAATCAGTTATATAACAATACATATCACAATTACTTAACGGGAGGATATGCATTTATACTTTCTTGAAATCTTTCCAATTGAGCCCTCTGACATTAGTTAGAACCCATAGCTAGGAATGCTTTCATACTTGTTTGAACTTTTGAATTAGCTTCATTCTATTTTGTTGTCATCAACAGTATCCCTAAACTTTTCCAGCTGCTTTCTAGCTGTTTAATGTGTATAAAGTATAAGGGTATGGATGGTTCCACACAAACATGTCCCCACTACCAGCAAAAATATAAACCAGGTACATGTGATTCAGGACAGAGGACAGTATAATTGTCTTCAATTCAGTCCAGCTGTTGTAATCCCCACCTTGACTTCAATCAAAACACAAACACTGTGTAAAGAATAATTTCAAATTTTGAAATGGAGCAAATATTCAATAACATTTTTTTAAATCTTATTCCTTTTTTTAAATGTTATCATGTTTTAATTTATAGGAGCAGAAATTTTGTCTCTGAAGATTATGAGCTGAACAGGCACACATTTGGCCTGATTATATACAGTTGAGGAATAATGGCTTCCACCTCTTTGTACAACTGCCGTAGTCACTCATGTATAATATCTGTGACCATGGGCATTTTTATGTCAACACTATTTACAATGTTCCAATTGTAAATTTACAATGTATAGCATATCTGTTTTCTCTCTTTTTTTAATTGAAGTATAGCTGATTTATAATGTTGTGTTAGTTTAAGATATGCAGCAAAGTGATTCAGATATATATACATGTATTCTTATACATATATATATGTATTCTTTTCAGATTCTTTTCCCTTATAGGTTATTTAAAAATATTGAGTAGATTTCCCTGTGCTATACAGTAGGTCCTTGCTGATTATCTATTTTATATACAGTAGTGTGTATATTTTAATCCCAAACTCCTAATTTACCCTTTTTGTTCATCTATTTTATATTTAGTAATTTGTATCTGCTAATCCCAAACTCCTAATTTATCCTTCCCTGCCTCCCTTTCCCCTTTGGTAACTATAAGTTTGTTTCCTATGTCTGTGAGTTTATTTATGTTTTAAGTTCATTTGTATCTTTTTTTTAAGATTCCACATATAAGTGATACCGTATGATATTTGTCTTTCTCTGTCTGGTGTACTTCACTTAGTATGATAATCTCTAGGTCCCTCCATGTTGCTGCAAAATCTTATTCCTAAGAAAATACTCTCCTATTACCTTGTACATGGCAGTCTATACTTTATTGGCTGAATAATAATTAAATGAATGAATGAATTCATCTTAACAGATTTATTATTTTATCAGTCACTAACCATGACCTACACCATGACAGGCAAAATTTAAACGTTCTTCCATTATTCCTTTGAATTGCATGGTAGAGTTCTGTTGTTCATTGTTTCCTAACAAATGTAGTCCAGAACCTTTAGGGTGACATTCACAGCCCTGTCCAATCTTACAACCAGTCTCTTCCCTTCCTTAATCCCCACTATTGCCCTATATCCACAACCCTTCAGCTACGTTCAACTCAGCTCTGTTCCAAATGTATCCTGCATTTTTTCCTTCTGTTCTTTCTTCCAATCCCTCACACATTTTCATCTACTCAAACTCTACATCTTTGCTGTCCTATATCAGATGCCAACAAAGTTTTCCCCAGCTCCTCACCTCCTACTTTCCCAATTAGAAGTATGTATCTCTTCAGTATTTCCCTGATTTCCCTGGCACTCAGTATAGCATCTACTACACTCTGAATTGTGTGCATCTGTATATATTGTTGATCTGCTCTATTAGATTATAAGCTCCTAAGCGTCAAAAGCCTGTGCTCTCCATCTCGTATCCCCACACCAACTTTACCGAATCTTGTACATATCAGATGCTCAAAAGGATTTAAAGAATTGAATGGAGCTGCTGGCCAACAATACAAAATGTTTCCCCTGACCATTTTGGCAGCTCTGTCTTGCCACTTAGCAATGACACCTAACATAGACACACTGTTCACACACATGACAATAGATCATGAACCCAAAGGGTATTTTCTTCTACCTTTCTTGTACTGTCAGTCGATCTTTCATTCTGGAGCAACTCTGCATGTATGTGTGTGTCATCAAAAAATGTCTTCTTTGTCCCACCAGCCAGGAGCTCTGTAGACAAGGATGGCACCCATAAAGTCAGTATACATGTGAAATCAGTGGAAATTTTCTGACTATGTTAACATTTTGCAGGCTTGGAAGTCCATGCTTAGATAACCATGGATAAGCACTCAAGGTTGATATTTGGGGCTGGGTAACAAAGAGGGCATTTCTGTATTAAGACTGATTGGATTTTTACAAAATAAGTACTAGATAGAAATATGTTGATGAACTTTTGGAGAACTCAAAAATTAACTTTATGAATGGGAAGGAATATAGATTGACAATGCCTCAAATTATCTGGCTTTCAGAAATCTAGAAAAATATTTTATGTTGATTTTTTATGCACTAAAATATATAAAAGTCATCCAATTGACTGGATGTACTTGGCTCAAAGCCATGAATTTCAGGTGATGCTAAATGAGAACTTTTCTTATTTCTCATGTTTCAGTTGTAACTAAACCAGAAGCTTGTCAATAACCATTCCTTTATTTTATCATTATGACAAGATAAACTGTAACTTATGATAAAACCGAGAAGCAGCATCCAAGTGGTTCAACTGAAGAAAACAAAAGTTAATATATTTAAATCTAGATTTCCCTGAAGCTCTCTGTGCAAAATAAGCAAACTTTCAATATGAGGTATTCTCTGGGTCTTGGCATTCATGAGAATTAAGGAGGCAAAGGAATCCTACAACAGGTTAGGATTTATAAGCAAATAGTCACCCATTTTTAAATACAGAGCCCAAGATAAGGGGTGAAGCCAGAAGAAACCCCATTGGCTGGAAATGAAGTTGATGGTGACCAGGAAGATTAACCCCTTCCAAAATGCAATAAGCACACATAAGACTCTGTTGATGAACACAGCAGTGCCGAGACATCACTGTTTTAGTTCATTACCAGGAGTAGGGTAAAAAGAGTCCTTAGGGCCAAGGTAAATGGGTTCAGTGAAAATGCACCTTAAAGACCAGAGGGAAGGCTCTGGAAACTGCTGGGTCATCAGATCAATGGACTCAAAGATGACTAAGTTAGGTTGCTTTATGCAGTTTAAACATTTGTGCAGGGAGTCTCCCCACGCAGCCTTTTATTGACAGCTACAGATCAATGGTAATTTTTGATCATTTTCAACCTACATAAACCTATTGACCCCATGGCCACCTTTGGGGCACTTCAAGTAATCAAAAATAATCAGAGGAGATGGTGTAAAATTGTCTGACTGCCGAAGACTCCAAGTAGTTTCACGTGCCCCCAGGAGCAGAGTTGAGAGGTTAAAGTGTAGTTCAAATTGCCAGCAGAACCTCAACTGGCAGAGTGTTCCAGAGAGTCTTGTCTTTATGTCTCATAAAAGGACTCACGGATTTGTATCCAGACTCTGACTCTTATGCATATCAGTTTAAAGACAAAAAGCTTAATTCTCATTGGAAGTATTAGATTGCAGAGAACGGATTATTCCTGTTTTCCTTTGTTGAGTCATTCTTTTCTTCAGCTGCCTAACAGAAGTGGCTAATATACTTTTAGAATTAAAAAAAAAATTAGGAATATTGTGTGGCTGTAGACATGGACAGGACAAAGACAAAAGGGAAGAAGGTATAAGTAGGTAGCCCAAAGGTCAGGGATAACAAATATATATATATATATATATATATATATATATATATATATATATATATATATATCTCAAAAGAATCAGTAGGACAGAAAAGGGAAATAACAAACAAAACAATGACAATGAAAAGAAAAAAGTAAGAGTATTGAATTAAGATAATCTCCAGAGGGAAGGAAGAAAAGGGGCAGCAGCAGAGCGAAAAGAAGGAAAAGTTTTTAATGAGGACTTCTCCCAGTCAGTGGGACAGAATGCTCCATCCCCAAAGGAAGGAATGGAATCCAAATCATGTAAGGTCAACAGTGCTCAAGCAAATATTCTGAATTTAAGGAAAATCACAAGTAACTGAGTAAACAAACAAGACTCAACCCAATCCATAGAGTGAACTGTGCCCAGATTTTACAGGTGGATTCTAAAATAGTGAACTCGGGTTAGAAATCCATTCAGGGAAGAATAATATAAAGGATTTCCTAAAATGTCAAAGAATAAATCGGTTAGGGATTGTCTTGCCATTTTGAAGTTTTCTTTATTTTTTATATGGACTTAACTAAATATTGACAAAAAGTATGGCTGTCACTGAGGTTTATTTAAAGCATGTGTGTGTGTGTTGTAGTTTTGCAGAAATGACATGTTGACATAATATGAGAACTTGTCTCCGTATAAATTTATGATATAAAAATTCTCCTTCACGTTTCCTGTACATTTATGATATGTGATTATTTCTATTTTTTAAGAAGATATATAGACCAAATTAAGCAAAACAACTGTTGTAATCACCTTTTGTAGGAGTCTACATGTAAACATTTCTGTGTCAGGCATGCATGAACTTCAACTTGAGACCTGCAGGTCATATTTCCACATTAGTTGGTGGAGGTTTTGAAGCCAGAGCATTTTCAATACTTCTGCTTTCAAGGATCTGGCTATAAATGTTTATTAAAAGAATCTATAATGAAATCAGTTTTGTTATTTTTTAAATGGTTGCCTGGAGTGTGTTGGATGACTGAATGTCAGTTGTTAATCATTGAGCGCTCATGGTATCGAAAGTGCTTGATAGTATTGCCATCTAGGGGCTGAATGGAATTCTCAGCTCTGAAATAAACTGTAATTGAGCAGGTGCTGCTATTGACAATATACATATGTTTTTGCTTTATAGCCCACATGCTTTTCGTGTTTCTTATGACAAAAGCTATCTCTAAATGTCCCCCAGCAGCCTACCTATTTTTATATATAATCTGTTAGAGGTGATTACTATTTGCTTTGGATCTGATGCTTTTTTGGCATCTATTACTGAATATTCTGAACAAAGAATTGTTCTTTTTTGCATTATTAATCTTGCCCATGTTTGCCCTATTTCCACAGAAAAGGAATCATTTATCAGAAAAGAATGTTTGTAATCGGGACTTGTAGCATATTCAGCTTTAATATTCATTATGGTCATTCTATTTCTGTGCTATATTTATCTAAAAGACCAATCCAGTGTTGTTGGAGAAATAAGTTTTAAATATTTATGATCTAACTTTTAATATTTTAAAAAAGAGAAATTAGTATTTCTGTAAAATTTTTTTCAGAGTCTGGTCGCTTAGCAAATGTTTAAATATTAAAAGATTTCAAGAGTTCAGCATGTAATATCATAATAGGACCTTACTGAAACAGGAAAATTGACTTTACAAGTTTTTGATAAGTAAAGGAAATTATATTTCCTCTGCTTGTGTTTAACACATAATAAGAAACATTAACTAATAGAAACTTATAAAACTTATAACCAAGAATGTGGGGAAATGGTGTCAAAAATTATTTCTACGGTGTGTTTTGGTTTTGTCTAACCAGTTTTTTTGGAAAGTGGTTCAGTTGGATTTTGCCACCTGGTTTTAGATTTTATTCAAAATGAGATTTGGATGCCCTCAAATTAAAAAGAATTTCCGTACGCATAACTTTGTCTGGTGCTTTCGGGTACCTACTCTCAGAAATAACTTCCTCTTCTTCATCTCATATTCCTCTTCCTGTGCCCACCAAGAAAAGGACAATTGAAGACTATCTGTCACATTTAAGCATCAAATAAACCAAAGCTGACCTCACATACCATTAAGTGTATATATCCTATTAAACCAGTAAAAACTTCTTCGTGATTATTCACATCCAATGGGTATGGTACACAACAGAAAGTGTCTGTGTGTGTGTGTTTACCTATATACACATTACTGGTCCACTTGCAGACATAATTCCTATCTGTAAACAGACACTTCCATCCAACCCAGATGTAGAAAGAGCACCCTGGGCTCTTCCAAAACATTAGGATTCTTAGGTCCAGTTTAATTATGCAAAATATGGTTAACGCTGCTGTCCAAGCAGGAAAAAAACTAATTACGCTATCCCTCTTTTTTTTTTTTTTCTTTTAAATTAACAAAGACCAAATACTCAAAGCCCAGCTAACAATTCCTTTTGGTAAATTTCGGAGTTTTAGTTAGGGTGTTTTTAACAAATGAGAATATTTTCACATTGATATTAATAGTAGACTGCTCTCAGGGTGCTTGTGCATTTATAGTTCAGTTGGTTTATTGTTATTTTCTTGTGTTTGTTTTATTGTCTTTGTAAAATGTAAATACACACCAAGAGAATGAGAGAGGGGGGAGATGGGGAGAGTCTTACTTAAAAAATAGTGTCGGGGTTTAATGAGAGAGAATTAGCATTGTTCAGGTTCAATTTCCAAATCCTTAAGACTATTCCATTCTCTGCCACTCAACTTGGTACCACTGATTTCCATCATGAGCTGGATGCTACACTGACCTGAGACATCATAGATTTTTTTAATTGTTTTTGTAATATATTGCATCCCTTGGGTCGCAAGCTCTGAAAAGGCAAGGATCCTATCTGATCCAAGCTGTGTGTGTGTGTCTGAAATCACACAACATTAGGTAATATATTTAGCATGTGAAGAACAAGAAAAAACCATATTGTTTTCTTAATAATTCAAAACTCTGTTGTGATATTTGTGCTGCCATTGGTGAGGCGTCTTGGCCAAAGAATGACCTTCCAGCAATTGGCAGAAGTTTCCAAAAGGAAACTAAACTGTTCATTTTCTTCCAGGGAACAAGCCATGAAGCCCACCTGTTCGGGTTAGAACCCTTCACCACATATCACATTGGTGTTGTGGCCACAAACCAGGCAGGAGAAGTTTCAAGCCCCTGGACTCTTGTTCGAACCCTAGAATCTTCCCCCAGTGGACTGAGCTACTTTACAGTGGAGCAGAAAGAGAACGGCAGGGCATTGCTACTGCAATGGTCAGAGCCTGTAAGAACCAATGGTGTGATTAAGGTAATGTCTACCCTGAATATGCGATCATGTTTGGTATTCCACAGATAAATAGATGAGCCCTGACATGCCATCAGGTCACTGTGGGAAAACTCCCTTCACAGTCTGGGTTAATTCTTCCTGATAGTTCCTCCGGGCACTTAATCATAGATCAGAGAAAACTAGCTCACATGTGTTAAGCTTCCTATGAACCCAACGCTGTCTAAGCACTCTCTATGGATTATCTCATTTAATCCGCACATCAGCCCTACTCTGTAGGTACCACTAAACCTCACTGGGCACATAAAGGCTAAATCACTGTCCGAGGCTAAATAACATTGCGACGATCGAGTCGGGATTTGAAGCCAGGAAGTCACGCCAAAGCGGAACTCTAAATGACCATGTTCCTATTGCTTCCTGAATTGTCCTGCCCAGCTCTTTGCTTAAGCGTTGCCTAATTTGCACTTTGAGCAGAGCTCACTCAGCAGGAAACAGGAAGCCCCACGTGTCTGCTAAGTCCACGATGTCCCTACGTAGCCATGAGAAGCAGTGTTATTAATGCCACATCTAACCCCAGCTTCACCAGTCTGTGAGCGCCCAAATAAGGTTTCCATTATTATCCACATTTTGATGCTTTGAACCATCACCCACATAAGAGGCAACATCGTCACCCTTCTGATGTTCTTCTCCAAGGCTGGTGGCAACTCAGCTGTCCATCTATTACTGCATCTGCCTCTAGTCTCCTCTGGCCCTGGACCACCACTCAGGCCCTCATCAATCGCCTCTTGTAGGCTGGGACTGCAGAACTCCCACCCCCTGCAGATGCTGTAGACTCTCTGCCTCTCCTTTACCACTCCCTCTCAAGGTGGCAAAGACTCCCCCACTAATTCCACATAGAACATCTAAGACTAAGCGGTGACTTTTGATAAACCTTCCCTGAAAACCCCATAGTGGGATGCTGGCAGGAAATTACCTACAGCAGTGACTTAGATCTGTAACTAGAGCTCACAGGTAGGCCCATCCTCATGGACCTCCCTGTAGACTGCCTCACTGTCTGGTACGGTGGCCACCTCTCTGCCCACCTCCAGGTATGCTACAAGTAGCAGAAGCAAGCTGCTTTCTACCAGCCCCTGACATGTGACCGAGCCAGACTTTGCCTACTCTAGGACAGGATTCCTGAGCCTTAGGAACCATGGCCTTAAAATCCAAGCCTCAGCCCTAAGTTCCCCATCAGAGAAAAGAGTATCTCTTTCACACCCATCAAAGCACCCCTCCTTGTGAGTGTTTATTTCCCATCCCAGTGTCTGCCTCTTCCTGGAATGATTGACAATAGAAATATCTACTCCTTTTACGTGCATTTGTGTTTCACCAAATATTTATTGAGGCTTCTACTAAGTGCCAGGCAATTATTCAGGAGCGAACAAGACAGGCAAGGTCCCTGCTGTCACAGACCTTGTGTGTGTGTGTGAAAACATGAACAGTGGGGCTACAGAGAGGCAAACAAAAAGCTAGTACGCAAACCAGAGAATTTCAGAGAGTGGTGAACGCTATAAAGAAAATTAAACAGAATAATGTAATTATGCCTGCTCAGGCTATTTTAGCATGGATGATCATTTGAATTGAGTTGACATTTGAGCTGAGCCCTGAATGACAAGACAGAGTCAGTCATGTGAAGATACGAGAGCAAAATGTTTGGACAAAGTGAACAGCAAATGCAAGGCCTGAAGCCAGGGATGAACTTGGTTTCTTCACATCAAGGGAAGAAAGCCAGTGTGGTTGAAGCTTGGGAGGGTTGGGGAGGAAAGATGATACTAGAAGAGATTCAAGGGATTGGTAAAAGGTGGATTGTGCTCAACCTTGTGGGCTGTGATCAGGAGCTTGGGATTTATTCTGAGTGTGATGAAAAACTACGGAAGGGTTTAGGCAAAGGAATAGGACAATCAAATTTGTTTTTCCAAATTACTCTGGCTCCTATGTAGGAAATGGGTTATAAGGAGACCAGTGGAGTTTGGAATCTGTTAAAGAAGTCAGGGTAGAATTGACTGTGGCTTGAATTAGAGTGGGAGTTGAGACGGTCGAGAAATGTGAGTGGATTGGGGATGTATCCAGAAGGTAGAGATGACAAGATTTGTTAATGGACTGAATGTGATACATGAAGGAAAAGTAGTACTTCAGAATGACTTCTGGATTTTGGCCTTGAGTCATTGACTGGGAAGGGAAGGCTGGAAGATGTACAGGTTTGAGGGGATAAGTAGGCAGTTGGAAGTACAAGTCTAGAACACTCGAGAGAGTTCTTCATGAAGATATATGTATTTGGAATTCATTAGCAAATGAGTAGTATTCAAACCCATGGGCCTGGAGGACATCACCTATGGAGAGAATATAACTAGAGATGAAGAGAGCCTGGGATCAAGCCCTGGGGAATACACAAATTTGGAGGTCAAGAGTATAGAGAGGAGCTGTCAAGGCACATGAGGTAGAAGGAAAAGTAGATGAGAGGGATGTCCCAGAAGGGAACAGAAAATGTGCCAATGGTGTTGAGAGATCCAGTAACATGAGGGCAGAGATGTGACCCTGTATTTGGAAACCAGGAGGTCACTGTGATCTTGACAAGAAAATCAAGTGTTGAAATGGGAAACCCGGTTGGGATGGTTTGAGGGAATAGGATGGCAACTCTTCAAAGAAGTATAGATGGAAAGAAAAAACAGAGAAATGGGGCAGGAGCCAGGGGACTATGGTGTCAAGAAGTTTTATTCAAAAATCAGTGAAAGATCCTACAGTACATTTAAATGCTAATGGAAATAACCCAGTAGAGGGAGATAAATCAGTGAAGCAAGAGATAATGAGAATAACTGCAAGAGTGAAATCTGTAGGAAGGAGGAGAGGACAGGATCCAGAGCTCAGGTGGACTTCAGTGGGGGCAGAGATACTTCATCCATAGGAAAAGGAAGGGAGGCAAATAGGGTACGTCTAGATTCACATGCATATGGCAGTGATAATCTATAACATGAGAACATTCCTGTCTGACTGCCTCTACTTTCCTCAGTCAAATACCTGGTTATGTCAACAACCACTTGTGAGGGAGAGAAGGGGGTATTGGCCATTAGTGGGGAAAGGAGAAGATATTTCTTACTTTGGAAAATGAGAGAGCAAACATATGGTTTTATAGTTGGTAATCATCTATTTAAAAGTTATGGTAAGAAATTTAAACTGAGACCAGTCAACATATTTGAGAGTTTTTCTCCAAACCCAGTTAGAAGCTAAGGTCCAGAGGGAGAGCTGAATTTAACACTAGTTAGAGATTTGCCAGGTGAATATGGGGGAGGGGACAGAGAATCATATAGACTTTCAAATTGATTGTGGAATCTAAGCTGTCTTCAGAAAATACTCTATTCCCCTTCCCTCAGGGATATGATCTTGCCCTGAGACCCCAACAAGAAAATCACACCAAAATACAATAGTCCAACATAAATAGATTTCCAGATCTAGGCTATTTAATCTTAAATAACATTAAAGTATATCAACAATCTAGGAACAACCTGTGGGAAGATTTGCCTCTCAAGGGACTCTGGTATTTGTCCATCTCATCTTAAGAGACATAATCATAGGATCACGACCATGTACAGGAAGGTCTCCTGTCTCTCAGGTACACTGAAGCATGAAAAGATGGGGAACCATCATTCAAAAACATCTACATTCAAGTTAAGTTACTTCTCATCTTCCCCAAAGAACAATGAATAACATGGGTTGGAAAATTGCTCTACATTTGTATCATGAGCATTCGGATGGTTTTCCCTGGAACAAAAGAATACTTTGCTCCAAAGAAGCAATCTATTCTTCTATAACTGGTAAGAGAAAACAGGGTGGTTTTTCCATTTTCTGGTCATCAGTGTGTACCTATGTTTTTGTATACGTGTATAACATATATATATACCTATGTACATGCATGTGTGCCCACACCAGACACTCACACATTTTTCCACCCTGGCACCCCGGTACAAATGATTAAGCATTATAATTCCATTTCCCAGTAAATGCTGTGGCAATAGACAATGTGGATAGGCCCTAGTTAGCCTACTCAGGGTGAAATCAGAAGCACTTAATTTTTATAAAATAGGGAATTTGAATACTATTCCCCACTTCTAAAAAATAAAAATGGGAGGAAACCCCGTGAGCACTCTTTAAGTCAACGAATTAATTTCAGTAACTCTTAGCTTTTAGATATATGCTTACATGATATCCAACCTTAAAAAAAGAAAAAGCAAAGATCACATTCCCAAAATTCATATCAGAATGCTTCTTCTGGGTTAGGATCATCAAGGTGAGGAATATGGGGCAGAAGGGGTTAAAAGGGACGAAATAGTGACACCAAGAAATCATACGCTTTGTTTCCCATCTTCCTGCAGACATACAATGTCTTCAGTGATGGTGTCCTGGAGTACGCGGGCCTGAATCGTCAATTTCTCTTCCGACGCCTGGACCCCTTCACGCTCTACACGCTGACGCTGGAGGCCTGCACGAGGGCGGGCTGTGCACACTCGGCACCCCAGCCTCTGTGGACAGAAGAAGCTGCACCCCAGTCTCAGCTGGCTCCCACCATCCAGTCTGTGGGGTCCACCAGCGTTGAGCTGAGCTGGTCAGAGCCCGTTAACCCAAACGGAAAGATAATTCGCTATGAAGTGATTCGCAGATGCTTCAAGGGAAAAGCTTGGGGGAATCAGACAATCCAGGACGATGAGAAAATTGTTTTCACAGAATATAATACTGAAAGGAATACATTTATATATAATGACACAGGTCTGCAGCCATGGATGCAGTGTGAATATAAAATCCACACTTGGAATTCAGCAGGCCATACCTGCAGCTCTTGGAGTGTGGTAAGGACCAGGCAAGCACCTCCAGAAGGCCTCTCTCCACCTGAGATAGCCCAGGTATCTGTGAATCCCCCCAAACTGATGATTTCCTGGATCCCGCCAGCACAGCCTAATGGCATTATCCAGTCCTATAGGCTTCAAAGGAACGAAGTGCTCTATCCTTTCAGCTTTGATGCTGTGACTTTCAATTATACTGATGACGCGCTGCTTCCTTTTTCCACGTACAGGTATGTAGTCACAGCCTGCACCAGTGAGGGCTGTTCCACCAGCACACCTACCAGCATCACAACCCTTGAGGCTGCCCCTGCAGGGGTCAGCCCTCCAGCTCTTTGGACCATCAGTGCCACTCAAATCAATGTATCTTGGTCACCGCCATCAATTCAAAATGGAGAGATCACTCAGTATTTACTCAGATTGGATGGTAAGGAGTACCTTGCTGGGCAGAACCTGTCCCTGTTGGTTTCCCACCTGCAGCCTTCCACGCAGTATAATCTCTCCCTAGTGGCCTGCACCAATGGAGGTTGCACAGCTAGTGTTGCAGAGTCTGCCTGGACAATGGAGGCCCCACCACAAAACATGGACCCTCCAAGACTACAAGTCACGGGCTCAGAATCCATAGAAATCACCTGGAAACCGCCAGGAACCCCAAATGGCCAGATCAGAAGCTACGAACTTAGGAGGGATGGAACCATTGTCTATACCGGCCTGGAAACTCGCTATCATGATTTTACTCTCGCCCCAGGTGTGGAGTATGGCTACACAGTGATGGCCAACAACAGCCAAGGGGGTGTTTTAAGTCCACTTGTCAAAGATCGAACCAGCCCCTCAGCGCCTTCAGGGATGGAGCCTCCAAAATTGCTGGCCAAGGGCCCTCAGGAGATCTTAGTGAGCTGGGACCCCCCAGTAAGGACAAACGGTCATATCGTCAACTACACCCTCTTCATCCGTGAGCTGTTTGAAAGAGAAACAAAAATCGTACACATAAACACAACTCATAATTCTTTTGGTACACGGTCATTCATAGTAAACCAGCTGAAGCCATTTCACAGGTAGGTAACTGACTCTGGGTTTCCTGAGAACAGGCCACTGCCCCTTTCTATTGTGTGAGCCCTCGGTCAGTCCCAGTGAATGCTCTAACAGCAAGATGTGTGACATGCCCAAGCCCCATCCATTTAACCATCCAAGTGGGCTGACTACATCCTCATCCAGCCCAAACCTGCTTGATTACTTCTGGAGAGCAAAATTCTTGCAGGTGACATTTTGAGAGTCAGTTTTTTAGAAATGTTTGCAATTCATCACAATGCCTGGAACCAAGTAGTGGAGAGATAGGGCCACTTCCCTGAGTCTGGTCCCTTCTGGAGACATGCCAGCCCCTGGTCAGTTCTGAGAACCCCAATGCGGTTATCTAAACTAGGCTGTGAGGAAAAGGAGTATTATTTTAAAGAATGAAAAAAGGGGCCGTCCTTGAGAGCTATTGCCAGCCAGAGTTGGACTGATCCAAAATTTGTTCTGGGGCCAGCCCTCCTTATTGGATCCAGCACGTCTTCCAGGGATAATGAGGCTCCTCTGACTATTTCCCCAGCCCTTCAGTCAGCTCTGATCTCATGGTTTCTTGGGACGGCGCCACTTTGCCAGCTCCTGTTTCCTTAGTGGTCCCCTCTGAGCTCTCTGATGAGCAAGGGTGTGTGTTGTTTTCCACACAAAGGAATCTGACCACCAGCCCTCTTCCCATACCTTAAAGAATTGCTTGGCTTTTTTCCCCATCACATTTTAACTAACATACATCCCCAGAGAGAAGAGTAATAAAGGACATTTTATTCTTAAAATTTAGTAAAATGAACAGAACCACTTTAAAAGAATTAAAGGCTGAGTGTTGATTACCAACCACCATTGATAAAATTCATCTATTATTGTAATGTACTGATGTGTAGATTAGATCTCTCCTATAATTATCTCTGATATATAGTGCTGTTGAAATGAAATATTCGCAGTCTTATGCATCTCCTAGTGACAATTATTTAGGGTTGCATTAAATATTAAACAGTAATTAAAACTTCCGCAAGTATCTTCCATAGCTAATCCACATGCTCTGTGAGTTGGCTGTTATCTTACTCTGATGCAGGGCATAAAAAAAGCCCATGTTAGCTGCAGAGCTGTACATTTTATCCCGGCTTCCTCTTTACCTGACTGGTACTTGCACGTTTTAAAGATCATATCAGCTTGCTCCCTTCCAAAACTCTTATTCAAAAAGATTTCTAGGGGAAAAAAAAGTTTCTGGATGTGAGAGGGGCACTTTTCCCAGGTTGAAAAAAGAAAGTCTGATTTTTCTGAGAAACTTAGCCATGGGATTTAAGGCAATGAGAGATGTCCCTTCCCTGTCCACTCTCATCGAAGATGTAAGTGACATTAATGACTTAGAATATCAACGGAATATTACTCAGCCATAAATAAGAATGAAAATTTTGTCATTTGCAACAATATGAGTAGAGCTGGAGGGTATTATGCTTAGTGAAATAAGTCAGACAGAGAAAGACAAATACTGTATGTATTCGCTTATATGTGGAATTTGAAAAATAAAACAAATGAATGGATATAACAAAAGAGAAACCGACAGTTACAGAGAATAAACTAGTGTTACCAGTGAGGAGAGGAGGAGGGGAGGGCAAGACAGGTGAGGGGGATTAAGACATACAAACTGCTGGGTATAAAATAAATAAGGTATGTGCATGTAATGTACAGCACAGGGAATATAGCCAATATTTTATAATAACTTTATATAGAGCATAAACAATAAAAACATCAAATCACACACACAAAAATAAAACCAGCATATGACTTCTATATGAAGTTGGGATTCATGTCGTTTGGGGTTTTTCCAGCAGATTAATGTTTACTGAGTACTGCAAATTATTGTGTCCTCCTTGGGGTACCCCCCAGATGGTCAGTAGGAAGAAGGATCCTGAGAATACCCTAAGAAGCAGGAGGAATCTGACCCAGAATTTTAAAACCACCAGAGATAATCCAGAAAACAAATAATCCAGGTGTGGAAAATCAAAACTGACTTCTCGGAATCGCTTAGAAGGCAGATCTGCCATTCACAGCTGTGGATCTGTTCACCAATAAACTGGCAGCCCATCGTGGTGAAAATGGGCGTGGGAGGAGAGGGAGGGAAGGGGAAGCAGAAAAGGGAGCTGGGAAACTCCCCAAAGGGAGAAAGAGGTGTAATTAAGAAGAGGGGAAGGGGAACAGAAAGAAAGCGAGGAAGTGGGCAGAAGGCGGTGATTATCTGGAAGAGAGAAAGCAGAAAGTAGAAGAGGGAAAAGGCTGGAAGCAAAAGAAATAAAGGGAGAAAGGGAGGTGGTTGGGGCTTGAGGGGAAATTCGGGGTGTCATAATATCATAAAAATTAGGGGCATGGAAAAGAGGGGGAAAGCGCTTATTTGCAGCCATAGGCACTTAAGACTAACAAAAGCCCCTTTTGTTGGAAGGGAAAAGTCCCTGTTATGTAAATAGACCTTTCCCAGTGGCAGGAGACCCGCTATGAAGCAAAACATAATTGATTGGTTGAGTTTAACTGGATGGTGATAAGGTGTCTCCATGATTGATAATCTGGTGTGTAGCTGGATTAACTTTGGCCCCAGAAGTTCCCCATGTGGTGTAAGGGAGCCTGTTTTAATATGTCAGGTATCAGGTGAGGGGATTTATTACCACAGAGACCTTGACTCCATGACGTTCCTTCCTGACCTGGAAACGTTCCTGGGGAATCATTTAGCTCCAGCTGCAGAGAGAGGAGGAGCCCAGGGTTGCTGAAAACTCGTTCAAACTCCCAAGATCTGTATTCTCCCTCGCTGTGTTAAGGAACTCTACAGAGTACCAGAATTTTCCTGCTGGAGAGCATCTTGAAAGTGTACTGATTCTCTACATTCCTGTTTAGGGAAGAATCGTGCCCACCCTTTCCAGACAGGTGAGTATCTTTCTTTAGTTTGGAAAGCCAGGAGGCTTGAAAATGTTCTAAAATTTCCGTGGAAACATGACTTTATTGTCCTTGAAAAGGGTTCGTTGTAGGTAAGAATAAATATAAACGTATCTTTTTGTCAGAAAACACTTGGTCTTTTAAAGATTCTTCCCACGAAAATCGACTTTGCCAATAATGGGTCATTTCTGCCTTGTGTCCTGAAGGTATGAAGTTCGAATTCAAGCCTGCACCAGGCTGGGATGTGCATCAGGTGACTGGACATCCATACAGACCCCTGAGGTTGCACCTCGGAAGCAACCACCTCCACATCTAGAGGTACAGATGGCTCCAGGGGGGTTCCAGCCCACGGTTTCCCTTCTGTGGACAGGACCACTCCAGCCAAATGGACAAGTTTTATATTATGAATTGTACAGAAGACAAATAGCAACTCAGCCTGGAAAATCAAACCCAGTGCTAACCTATAATGGAAGCTCAAGCTCTTTTATGGACATGGAACTGTCGCCTTTCACAGAGTATGAATACCAGGTAAGAAATGTGTGTTACCAACAACTCACACTGAGATGGGTGTGGGTACACATCAGCGTCTGTCTGGAAAAAAATTGCTTGCAGTCTAAAAAGCCACCTAAAGAAACATGGGACTTATGTAGTTTAATAATATTCTTTAAAAAAAAAATTTAAGCAGTAAATGAGGGAGGAAAGGCTGTATTCATTTGCCTTCTTCATTTTCTTGGTTCTTGATCCGTGTGATTTAGGCTTGTTATTCCTATGCAGATTTCTGGTGAAGTATTTGCATTTCTTATTAATGAAGTGGTTTCTACCATTAAGCTTCTCTCTGTCAGTGTTGCCTTGGCTGGAAATACTCCTTGTGAAAAGATCACTTTGAAAATAACTCAGGAATTGTACCAAGAGAAAATAAAATCTAATGGGCAAGCATCTCCAGCCCCTGTGCTCAAGAAAGACATAGACTGCTGAGAAAAGTCTAGAGGAAAACAACTAACCTGTGCATGGAGATGAAGTAAGTTTTGTAGGAGGACAGCCTAAAAAAGAGGACTTTGCATATCCCTAAGAAGTCAGGAATTAAGAACACTATTCTGAAGGTATTTTGAAATCAATAGAAGACTTCCGTTAGGTTTGTTTTGCTTTGCCATCTGGGTGCATTTGCAGTTTTCTTGTAACTAGCAGCTCCAGTTCCTGTGGGGGAATGATTCCTCCACCCCGTGCTCAGGCTTGGTTGGGAGTGTCAATCAATGTGTCAGGCTGTCACCTAGCCAAGTGTTGGGCACCCGAGTGCTGCTCTGCCCCTCAGACTTGCCTGGGGCCTGATCTTCAGCAAAGTGACTCAGAATTTTAAAAGGTGGAGCTAAGTCCTGATAAAATATCTCTAACATCAATCCAAAAGCTTTTCTTATCCTCACCATTTCCAAGCCTGGTTCCTCAACTGTTCTATTAATTACATATATAGTTGTCCCTCGGTATCCAAGGGGGGTTGTTTCCAGGACCCCTGCAGATACCAGAATCCTCAGATGCTCAACTATCTTGTATAAAATGGTATAGTATTTGCATATAACCTACGCACATCTTCCCCTATACTTTAATTCATCTCTAGATTATTTATAATACCTAATACAATGTAAGTGCCACGTAAATAGCTGTAAATACAATGTAAACGCTATGTCAGTAGTTGCAGGCATGCAGCAAATTCAAATTTTGCTTTTTGGAACTTTCTGGAATCCTTTTTTCAAATATTTTTGATCCACAGTTGGTTGAATCCATGGATACAGAAGTCATGGAGAAGGAGGGCTGACTGTACCCCCAATAAATTCCCTTTTGCTTAAGTCAGGACCAGCTTCTCTTGCTTGCAGTTTCAAAGGAAACTTCCTGAATGATGCAAGCACCACGTGCCAGGCACAAGACCAAGTGCAATTTTGTAGAAGAGGAAACTGAACCTTGAAAAGCTTACCATAACCAGAAATAATAAGATCACGAAGTCACCAGGCATATGGTGACCAAATCAATGAGGACAGTTATTAGAGGTAACAGTTTAAATGTGAAAGGAATATGTTTTAGGCCAGCAATGTACAGGACAAATTTCCCAATGAAGTTAGTAAGAATTGAAAATATAAACTGATTCTTGAATGGTTTGGAGAAATACATAGATATAAATCCATAATCCCTTGTTTGCAATTCCAAATCTAAAAATCTCTTTAAAAGAAGTTGTTGGGTTTTCTTCTCTCTTTTTGTTTTCGGCCAAGCTGTGTGGCTTGTGGGATCTTAGTTCCCCAACCATGGATCGAACCCAAGCCCACGGCAGTGAAAGCGCCACATCCTAACCACTGGACCACCAGGGAATTCCCAAAAACAAGTTTTTATCTAGGTTTGGTACAACTCATTCAGCAGCAAAACCCAATCTAAACAAACCAGACTATTTGCAGCATTTATTTATCTCATTTAATATGAATAGTTATATATTTTGCTACAGAAGTATTGTATTCTATTACAAGGGCATTCTGCGGTTATTACAAAATATACAGTATACGCATTTTATTAACTTTCCCAAATCTGAAAAAATAAAAAATTATTTAAAAACACTTCAGATCCCAAGGGTTTAGGGTGAGGATTGTGGCTTATGTCATGAAGGAACAAAATATCTATTGATGCCACAGCTGGAGAAAGAATACTGTTAGAAACAGCCAGAACCTATGTGGCCATCCTTTTGTTCTTTATCATTATCTTTACAGAAAAGTATCAAGTTATCAAAGACCCTCCTATTCTCAATTATCTAGTCCCCTTTAGGAATAAAAGTGCACCTTTGTAAGAGAGCTGGATGGAATCAGCATGAAATATTTGACCTCTAACTAGACAAAACTAAGTGACCTGTGGATACTGAAAGCAAACCAGTGATCGTAGCTTCTTTGGCATCATATTGTGTCACTGGGTTAAACAATTGGCCATATCATCTGTAAAGTCTAACCTAAGTTTTCTAAGGAATGGTAAACTCCAAGCATGTGTCTTAGCTCTGTCAGTTTTCTTACTGTTGGAGCGTGGAGAGAATGAAAAGTGCCCACCAAACTGAGAAGGTACCTTGAGACCAAAAATTGAGGCAAGCAGCTCCATATAATCAATGGATCCGTTTATTATACTTACGCACAGGGTGGGATTGAGCGGACAATAATCCAGAAACACTGGCAGCTGCACTCTGCACCGTCAAGGGACCAATGGGACAGTTTTATAGTTAACCTAGGGTAGGGGGTACGTGCTTGGAAACAGGACGTGCATTCCGAAGTCAAGATTTATGAATCGGCAACTAGTTTTGTGGGCACTGGGAACACGTCAGCGAAGGTCTTCATCGTTGTTTGGGGACTAACAGAGCATAGAGGCCACCTGGTCCTAATGATTATTAAAGAATATCTACTAACTACAAAGCCCTTGAGGCAGAGGAGTGATTCACTGCACAGTTCAGTCCTGGGTAGGGTCAATGGAAGGCCAGGAGGAAACGTACAAACCCAATATGGCATCCGTGACGCTAACAGCTATACACTCACCAGAAGCTAAGGACGACCAGTTACCAAGGGACCCACATTTCAGAGGGGAGACAAGTTAAGGACCTCAGGCTATGCTGTCTCTTTTGTAACTGTTACTATCAGCCCTGTGTCAAGCTCCTCCTCCATATTCACATCACCCAAATGAAATTACTTAATTTGGTTTTCACAACAGACTGAACTCAAATTTGCATTTACTAGCTAATCCCATGTTGTTACAACATAAGAAGGATAGAGAGCAGAAAAAAAAAAAAAAAAATCTAGCCTATCAGCCCCAAAACCAAGATCTTACAGGAAATATTTTGAAAAATATAGATTAAATGCTGAAATAAATGAACTAAAATATTGGATTTATTTAGCCTGTGCAAATGCTAGGTCTTTATAGATCCTGAGTTATCTTCCAGAAGTCATTTAGGAAGTAATGTACTATAAGAATTGATTTCCTTTTAACAAAAGAACATCTTGTCTTTGAGATGAATTTGAATTGCTCTCAAACCTGTCTGAGGGTTACTTTATCTGCAGGCTGCTTTTCAGAAAACACCTTTATTGTCCTAGAGTCATTGGTTCACCCACCATATCTGTGATTTGACCCTCCTACAGAGGATTGTGTTTTTGAGATAATCCATATATTCGTAGGGGATGAAAACAAAGAACTGAGAAACTGCCCAGAGATGGAAAGCTATTCATCAGAAGGATGGTGAGGACCCCTGGTCGGGTAGGTGGCCATCCACGTGGTGTGCCTGGAGGGTGTCAGATGTCCCTCCCCACACACCACTACCTGGCCCTACGTCATTGTACTCATTTCCGGTTTTGAGTTAAATCATTGAAGGTAGCTTCCAAACATTCCCTATGTTATCGAATGGGGGAGGGTGTCCTGTTGCTCACCGCTAACAAAATCAATTACATACAAACATAAATAAAACGGAAAGGTGCCTTTAATCAGAATGCCGGCCATCTGGGGATGGTGGACTTAGTGTCCCCACAAAACCACCTCCGAAGATTCTGCTCGGCCATGAAATCTTTTAAAGGGAAACAGAGAAGTAATCTCAGTTAATCATTGACATAAGGGGTCAGAGTCTTCGCCATCCCCCACTGCATGCAGGCTTGTGATCTTCCTCTAGATCTCATCTTGGTCACACAGTTTGTTTGGGAGATTACTGAAGGGGAAGGTAGGGAAGAGATCTGGTCATCTGTTAGTTACTTATTCTTCATTTCTACTTCTTTGATCTATGGAAGACAAGTTAGGCCAGGTATTGTGTGATTAAAAGATTTGAAAGGTGTGCTTGGGCCAGAGATGAGTAGAGCACGGGGCCTCCTGGTTTAAAAGTTAGTTACAATATAGCTTTGCTAAAGTGACAAGAAAAGGGGCTTCTTGCTGAGGGCGGTTTCCTGCAAAGAGCTGCTTACAAATCCCCACTTGTCAGACATCATTCCGTTTCTATGGGATTAGGGGCAGAGGTCTATCTTCCATAACTTTTTCATGCTGACATAGGCACCATATTCTTTTTTTTTTTCTTAATTAATTTTTATTGGAGTATAGTTGCTTTACAATGTTGTGTTAGCTTCTGCTGTATAACAAAGTGAACCAGCTATATGTATACATATATCCCCTCTTTTTTGGATTTCCTTCCCATTTAGGTCACGACAGAGCATTGAGTAGAGTTCCCTGTGCTATACAGTAGGTTCTCATTAGTTATCTATTTTATACATAGTATCAATAGTGTACATATGTCAAGCCCAATCTCCCAAATCATCCCCCCCCTTCCCCCCTTGGTGTCCATACATTTAGGCACCGTATTTTCAGAGTGGAAGATGTCAACATGGGTCTGTAGCATCTCTTTGCTGACAATTTTAGTTGTCTGCTTACATATATGGGCAGAGCAAGCTACAATTATTTTGATGCCTGCAAAGATATAGGTTATTATGAGCAATAATGTTAATCCCATTGTCTTGAGGCCAGTTCTTGGAATTGTGCTAGCCATAGATTCAGTCCTACTCAAGATGGAGCAGTTGTGTCATGGCTACAGTCTGGTCATCATGCAGTTAGCTTTTTTCCTCTGGTGGCAGTTATAGTTATCTATAAAACAACTCAGGAATGTGCATCAGACACTGAGTCTATGACTCTCTTGTCCTCATCATTAACTGCTCGGTTTTGTAGTTGGAGGGGTGAGGAGGCCCTGCAGGATTCTGCTCGGTTCCACCTAGTCTAAATTAATTCATCAATCTGATGACCAATGATAGAGCTCTGGGGAAAAGAACACAGCATGGATAAATTCTGATGAACAGGAGGGTCAAGAAATACCCGGAGAAAGAGATTCTTACTGAGAGAGGGGAGAATCATTTGCTACAGAAGATCTTGGAGGCAAGGACCAGCAGAGGTCACCTCACAATGACTCACACATCAGTATGGGAACCGGCATGTTTGAAGGTGGGCAGAAGCTGTGTGATTTTACAAGCACCTTCTAAGTTTTCAGTGATATACCTCAAAATTGAACGCCCTAAGGGTAGTCGCTCTCGGTGTTTATAGTACAAAAGGATTGCCCAAAGAGTGCATTCAAAATGCAGATGCAGCGGGGTGGGATGGCAATTCCCAGAAATCTGCATTTTTAACCAGCAGCTTAGGTGGTCCACAACCTACTTTTTTGAGAAATACTGTCCCGGAGGGTACAGCGATGTTGCTATGCTACTTAAGCCTGATTTTCTGGTGCCGCTTTCCTAAATCAGGGTTCTCAGCCCTGACTGCACATTAGAATCACCTGGGGAACTTTAACAACATTCTCGATGCCAAGACCCCATCCGCCTGTAGTTCTGCTTATGGGGTGGGTCCAGGCATCAGTGCATTTCAAAAGGTCCCTAGGTGATTCTAATGTACAGCCAGGGTTGAGAATCACACAGTCCTAAACCATTGTAAACTGATTGCCTAAGTAAGTGAAGCCAGCTCCCCTCAAGTGCCTAATTTACATGATGATAATTGATGACCAACCTATTTACCTTGGTCTGTCCATGGCTTTCCTGAATCAGAGTCGTATTTATTGTTTTAGTATGAAGCTGGAAAGGTAGACAGAATATATTACCTGCTAAACTCATGTCTTCGATTAATCAAATAATTTCTTTGACTCTTCCTCCTGGATTTTATTTGGTTTTGGTTGTCGCTGTTTCATTTTATTTTGTTTCTCACTTGGGAGGCCTGGATTTTGGTTGGAAGAGTAAAGTTCACCATCATTTAAAACAGGAACTTTCTAGTTTTGATCCATTTCAACACAGCTTCTACAATTCTGGGATTCTGAAGGATCAGCTTCCATAAAACGAGTAAAGATCTGAAATTGAAATCACAGAAATTTGGAATTTTTACAAAAATATTTCACAAGGATGAATGGGCTGGCTTTGCAGAGTGATGCAGTGCAGGGTCTCATCAGAGAACAAACATTTGTGAATTTCAGATATAATTTTATTTACCAAAATCCTATTTTCAAACAACTCTATAAATGTGTGATTCATACATAAATGAGGTGCATCTTTACTAAATGAAATTCTTCCCATGCACAGACCTTTTCGTTAAATGAAGATTACAGGCTTGCTGTGCTACAGAATACACATCCAGCAGAGCTTTTTATTCACAGACAGTACTCATTTCTATTATCAACCCTCTCAAAATTGGGGTATACTAATATATACGATATAAAGCTCCAAGTTCTATGTGGGGAAGTTCCTAATTGTTCAGCAAGCAGATTAAGACAGTAGTCTCTGCAGGTTTCAGAGAGGCACCGGGCTGTGAGTCTGCTTTTATAAGAAGCTTCAGTTTTGACCTGCGGGGAGAGAGCTGAGGCCGCTGAGCAGGGCTCAGTAATTGTGCATTCGTATTCATACTCTCGCTGAAGGCGGTGACTCACCACGGATCTGCTCGGGCCGCCATGGCCCCCCTTTCATTGAATCCTGCTGTCAGTGACTTAATCCGTTTTCCTGAAACTGCCCCACTTTGACAGATTTTTTTCGATAAGCACCCACGCACACCCAGAGTCTCCGAAGGCTTCTGGGGTCTCGGGACTGGACCACTGAGACCCGACAAGTCAGCCTTGGAGGAAACCCCATGTGTGACTCACTTGAGTGTGGGTCTGATCTCAGGGCTGCTGCTACGGCAGCTGCCCAGGACAGCAGCCTGCTACTTACTAACAGACCAATGCTGGCCCCGAACAATTCAGTCTGAAGGTTCATGCGGGAGAGGACGGAGGAATGCTTGGAGGGCAGACAGTCAAGTGGGTCCTTTCTGTTCCTGCCAAAAGCAGCTGTGTGGCGACTCCAGGAGGGGACAGCGGAGACGTTCTCTGTGCCAGCCCCACGAAAGGCTGCAAGAGTGTGGACGACAAGCTAGAAAGGAGAAGCAGAAAAGACAGCAGCTTTTAGTCCTTTCCCCCTATTTCTGGATCCTTGAGTAAATTAACCTCCTTCAGCCTTTCCTCACCTGGAAATAGTTCACTTCAGGGCTAGATTCTGGGGGCGTAAGTGAGGGTCATCTACAACCATACGCTTTTAAAAATTCTCATCAAACATTGGCTTCTCTTGATGGGCCTTGGTCATCTATGATTTGTAAAATCTCACAGAATATTTTCTGACCCTAAGCGATTTGATTTTCTAACAGTATTTAGCTCTATGTTGTATCGAAGCAAGTGACTATGTAAACAACAAGGTCCTACTGTATAGCACAGGGAACTATGTTCAATGTCATATGGTAAACAATAATGGAAAAGAATATGAAAAAGAACACATATATGTGTAACTGAGTCACTTGGCGGTACAGCAGAAATGAACACAACATTGGAAATCAACCGTACTTCGATAAAATTTTTTTTTAAAAAAGCAAGTGAGGATATGAGACCAGTTTCATACACTAATAGTCGTGTCATTATCCACCACCAAAATGGATATATGGAAGGATCAATAGCGGTGTTTCTGAAACCTAATTTATTTATGTACTAATAAATTTATCAAATGAATTAGAAGTATATTATAAAATATAAATGTAAATAAATAATAAACCTAATTATTTTAGTTTACTAAATAAGAGTTCCACTTAGGCCCTTGAGAAAATCTACATCATCAGTAAGGTGTCAGGACTATTTCACTCCAAGTGATAGAAAGCCAACTTTCCCTTAAACGGAAGAGAATTGTTTCTGCTCACCTGTCTGGGAAAGGGACTAAAGAAGTTCCTTGAAACCAAGGAAAGGGTGCAAACACTTTTTTCTCTCTCAAGAATCCCTCTGGGAGCCTGACGTGCAGGATTTGATACTGTTGGATTCATTCCTTCTCTCCTTCCTTCACCTCAGGTTGCCTTGATTTGGCTTCATTTTTCTTTTTTTACATCTTTATTGGATTATAATTGCTTTACAGTGTTGTGTTTGTTTCTGCTGTACAAAAAAGTGAATCTGCTATACGTATACATATATCCCCATATCCCCTCCCACTTAAGCCTCCCTCCCACCCTCCCTATCCCACCCCTCTAGGTGGTCACAAAGCACCAAGCTGATCTCCCTGTGCTATATAGCAGCTTCCCACTAGCTACCTATTTTACACATGGTAGTATATATATGTCAATGCTACTCTCTCAATTTGTCCCATCCTCCCCTTCCCCGCCTATGTCCACAAGTCCATTCTCTTCATCTGCGTCTCTATTCCTGCTCTGCCACTAGGTTCATCAGTACCATTTTTCTAGATTCCATATATATGCGTTAATATACGGTATTTATTTTTCTCTTTCTGACTTACTTCACTCTGTATGACAGACTCTAGGTCCATCCACATCACTACAAATGACCCAATTTCGTTCCTTTCTATGGCTGAGTAATATTCCATTGTATATATGTACCACATCTTTATCCATTCATCTGTCGATAGACATTTTGGTTGCTTCCATGTCCTGGCTATTGTAAGTAGTGCTGCTTCATTCTATACCAGACTCCCTCCAGGCATCGGAGAAAATCACTACCCCAGCACTGCGTGATTCCAACCTTCTCTGTGCTTTGGTTTCCTTGTCTTTAAAATGTCGATAGGAGCACCACTGTACTCCTGGCCTTGCTTTGGGACGAAATGTGTTGATACGTGAATGTGCTTAGGACAGTACCTCATACATAGAGGCTATTCAACTAGCATAATAATGACAGGTATTATTATTATTACCCTCCCACCTCAGAGTGGAAAGAGGACTTCTGTCATCCAATATCCATAAACCAACCAAGGGCAGGACTCTTACTGACATCCTAGCACCATGTACGTTCCTGTGAGCAAGAGAATAAAGGACCATGATTGATAGGCCTGGGCATAGGGCCCCCTCCTTCAGTCAGGGTTTCATGGGTATGTGGGAAACACCTTCAGCCAGAAACCAGAGCTGCCCCCGCATACTGCACACAGCAGCCGTGCTACTGTGAAGTCGTTAGAATCCTGATGTTCTTTCCCGTTTGATGCTCACAACCATTCTGTTCTCCAGATGAAAAAACTGAGTGAAAATCATGCAGTTTGGGCAAGATACTTAATTTCTTATAGCCTCAGTTGCTCATTAAAAAATGGGTATATTGGGGACTTCGCTGGCTGTTCAGTGGTTAAGACTTTGCCTTCCAGTGCAGGGGGTGTAGGTTCGATCCCTGGTCGGGGAGCTAAGATTCCACATGCCTCACGGCCAAAAAACCAAAATATAAAACAGAAGCAATAGTGTAACAAATTCAATAAAGGCTTTAAACATGGTCCACATAAAAAAAAAATCTTTAAAAAAAAGGGTGTATTATGAGAACTAAGAAATTTTGTGTGTCCAGCAGGATGCCTGCTACACAGTAGGGCCACCTCCCCACTCTACCCTCAGCCTCCCACTAAATAAAAGAAGGAAGTGCTTTCTTCCAAGAGGGAAAAGAGCCAGGTTAACAAAATTCTTATGCCACTCACAGTCATTAATCCAGTGTTAGAATGTAAACGTCTCTAACCAAGAGCACAGTTGGCTCTGAAGGTGTGACGCCCCTTTGATGAGACAGTCCAGCCTTTCTGGTCCTTGCTACTCTCTTCCCAGGAAAAGAAGAACTTGCCCATGTTCCCACGGCTAAGATTCTCTCGAACTCTGATAGTCTGATTCTACATTTCTGTGACTGGCAACTTGCTTCAGATTGCTTGTTTTCTCTTGCCATCACCCTTACCTCGTTCCTTTCCTAAGAGTCTTTTGGTATCATATTTAGAGAAAATTCATTGAGCATGTTTGCTGTTTGGCTTTGGGCTTGCATTTAATCAGGCATGAATCCCCCTAATGTATTTCTGACCGGCGTGGAGGCTGTTGTCTGGTTAGTTTCTCCTATGCGATCTAAGCTGCTCCCACCCACGACTCCCACAGCTCAAGGTTTTAAATGATTTATTGATATTGTCTGACTCAAGCTGTGCATGCGTTCTAACACCTTAGAGCCTGAGCGCCACAGCTTAGACTGAAGGCCATCAGGACATTTCGTGAATGGAAATCTGAATTCTGGCACTCGGGCCAGGGACCATGTCCTTTTTGGCCATCAGGTCTTTGGTTGCAACAGGAGGTCATCTCTACCTGTGGGTGTGTGAGGGCACACAGGAGCATGTCTGTTCTTTTTCTGTCCCTCATGGCATCCCCTAGGGTTCTACTCCCAAGCCCCTTTTGTCAGCGATCTCTACGTTGCCTTTGAGACAAGTTACTCGTCTGAAGATGGGTTGCTTCTCACCTTCCTGTTGACCCAACTCACTTAAGCCATGATTGATCCTCCTGTCTCTGTGTTGGAAGCTTGTTTGCTGGACATAAAACATTCAATGCAACCAAATTTTCTCCCAGTGAATGTAGGTAATGTAGAATTCCAACCTGCCCTCATGGCTTTTCACAAACGGTTCCTGCTTAGTGAGGTAGCCATAAAAATGACGGTTCTCCAAAGTCACCTGAAACTTAGGAAAGGGTGGGACATGTTTTCCTTCTTTCCCTTTATCCTCTAAGTTGAGGATTTAATAACTTGTAGTTATTAAGCAGCCATCAAGTTCAGAGTGTATGTCTAGTTGCTAGGATTGGCGCAAGAGGCTAAAAACCATGGACTCTACCCCTCAGGGGCTTAAAGTTTAGTTGATAAGACAAAGAAACACACCCATGAACAATGTATTCGTAAAAACATATGGCTAGTAGTGTAAGCTGTGAACAGAGAGATCTGAATGATGGCACGACAGACCTAGGGAGAAACAGACAACTCCTCATCTTCAGGGACAGCCCGGTCCCCACACCAAACTCTCCTGGACATTCTCATTCCACTCTCTGGCCAGATGGTCTTGAGGAGCTTGGGTGGTTCCTTGATATTAAAGATGAGAATCATTCCATAGAGACGTGAGGAGGGACTATTTCTCTATTTCTGCAGTCTCACAAAAAATGCTCTTCCAAATCTCTCCACCCTTATGAGCAAATGCATCTCTCAGCCTACACACTGTTATTGGTACCTTGGAAGGGTTCAAAATGTTCTCCCCTCCAGCAGTCAGAATCTCAGCAGGAAGCAGTATACTCAAAAGGGCATTTAAAGAGAATGTAATGAAAAGACTTTATGGAGGTATGGGGAGGATTAAGAGAATCAACAAGAGATATGAACGTATTCTGGGACTAGCCATAGCCAGAAGCCATTACCTCTAGACCTAAAAGGACAAGAGGAGGAAGCTGTTTCTGGAACCCAGTAAATGCTATAGCCAGTGGGGTGGGGCTGCCATGTAGAAGCTGTGCCCATAGAGAAGGAACGCAGCCTGTTGCCAAACTAAGATGCCAAAGAGAGAGAGAAGGAGAAAACAAAACCTTTCTCCTTCTTTTGTAAAGCAGTTTGCAGAACCAGCTTCGCGGGCTACGGAGCGGAGCAGGGAAGGGCAGAGAATGGATTTGGGGACAAACAGAGAATACCCAGCACATCCCCTGTACCCCAGATTGGCGCTGCTTCTCACCCACGTTGTGACAGTACCTTCTCCAGTAGAATTCTTTTTGGGCTAGAGGATCACCTGGCAAGCTTTGGCTTGCCACTCTGTGATTATTGATAAAACACTAAGTAACTCTGAAGGCTTTAGGAGGATTGCACTTACGTACTTGGGCTAATGGTGTATTTCCATTAAATTCCAAATAAATGTCTTGGTCTCTATGAAGCAATCAAATCTACAGATGGTGACAAAAACGTTAACATATTGAAGTAAATCAGATGCCGTCGATGAAAATCTTTAAGAAGATGGTCGAGGCTTTCTCTGGTAAATTGATTTATCTATCTGTTGATGGATCTGATCATTACTAAGATGCCTATAAGTGTCTAGGAAACTGTACAGTTCTCTCCCAAAGGCATATTTTCAATGGAAATTGGAAACAAAATTCTTCACTTTGAAGAATCCATTGAATTGCTCCACCATTTTCTTTTTACATACTTTGGGGTGCTTTTGAGAAATTTTAATTAATAATAATGTAAAATGGAGGATGCCATCCAATCAACAGATTTTGATGCAGCAGCAATATTTCTGAAAAGCCAGGCTTTTATTTATTCTAACCCTTAGAGTTCTAGAGTGGAGAAGTACCCAGAGACAGAGTCACAGAGAGATGAGGGCTGACCTCAGAATGCGGTGAGGGTTTTCAAATCTATTGTTGATCCATAACAGCTAAATGGACCCAGAAGTGAGTTACAGAATTGCTATTTAGTCTCACTTTCTCTTCCAAGGGGTCATATCCTGACTTTTCACACAAATAATATAATAATAACCATCGTTATGTATTTAGTGCTTGCTATGTGCTAAAGACTATGTTAAAAATTTTACATACATTAACTTATAATAATCATTTGAGACAAGGATTATTCTGAATAATTACCCTTAGAAATCTGAGGCACTGCGAGGTTAGTTAACATACCCAAGGATGCAGTTGGTAAGCAGGAGAACTTGAATTTGAACATAGAAATTCAAGTTCTAAAGACTGTGTTCTTAAATTCACCCTCCGGTTACCCCAAATTGTGTTTGTGTACAGCTCTGGGGCTTTCAAAATCTTAATAAAATATTTATAAATGTACTTATCCACCGCCGCATTCCTCAAAATTTATAGCAAATTTATTGCATGTAAATCTCAGAATAGTCCTGTGAGGTAGAGATTATTTTTTCCTTATAATCAGGAAACTGAATGACCCAGTGAGGTGCCCAGTCAGAAAATGTTAGAGTCAGAACTTGGGTCCAGATGTTCTGACCCCAAATCCTGTCATCATTCTGCTGAAGCACAGTGTCCTCAAGTCACACCCATCAGGAGTGTGAACTCCTGACTCTGCAAAGATAAACTGACTCGAGTTGTAATCTAGGCTGCAAGACTTATTGGTTCTGTGTCCTCAGCCAGTAATTTACTCTCTAAGCCTCAGTTTCCTTACCTGTAAAATTGGGAATGAAAAAGCCTACCTTAGTAGTTTTACTGACCAGCGTTCTTAGCCTCCTTAATCAATATAAATTGATCAGAGGCCAGACAAGAAATTCAGGCAAGGCTTTATTGGGGCCCCTGCTGCAGCAGGAGGGGAGCAAGAACAAGCAACAGGTTTCCTTGCTTGCTCGCCAAGGCAGCGGGGAGCTGGTTCCTTACATGGGGTGAGGTTAGGGATGTGTCCAGGGGTCGGGTCGGAGGGTGGTTTAGGTGATCTGTCCACCCCTTTGGTGATGTTGAGTGCAGGGGGCATGTGCAGTACCCTACTTTTGCTCCTGGCTCTTCAGAAGTGGCAGTTGGCTTTTTTTGGTCTTCTTGTATCTTGCTGTACATAATTTTGCCCCAAACTTGCATGCACATAGTTATTTTCAGTCCCTTATAGTTTCTTTGTATTTTGTAGCTCGAGGAGACGTTTGTCCAAATGCAAGCACTGCAGTAAAGTGTCCCAGGTCCCAGCCTGTTTCAGTAGGATTGCTGTGAGCTTTAAATAAATTAATTTAAAGGCCAGGACAGTGTCACTCACATATAAAAGTAAAATTTAAGATATAAATATATAGGAATTAGTCAATATCCAGTTATCCCTCTACGATGTAAATCAGATAGTCACTCCCTTATGGGGAGCCCTCCCTTGGCCTCCCATGAAATGCACACTCCTCTCTGGCTCAGTGAGGTCTTTCATGGTCTGACTTTTGTCCACATCTGTCCTCATTCTGTGGCTCTCTGGCCCTTACTCTCCAAGTCCAGCTGCACCAAACTTTTTTGAGACTCCAGCCTCGTGGCCTTTTGCACTTGCCCTCCCTTTGCCTAGAATGTTCTTCCCCCAGGTCTTCATATGGTGGCCTCCTTCTTGTCCTTAGTATCCCAGCTTGATTATCACCTCCTGAGAGCACCTCCTGGACAACTCAACCATTCTCTACTCCATTGCTGTATGCTGTAAGTTGTTTCCTTTCTAGCATGTATCATCACCTTTTTGTTTTGTGTTTATTGGCTGGCTCTCCCCAACAGGGTGTTAACTCCAGCCTTGTTCACTGTTGTCTCCCCAGCTCATAGAATAGTGCCTGGCACATAGAATGGCTCAGTGAGTATGGATGATAAGTAATCTTACCTAGTTAACTATACTATCACTTCTTGAGATGTTAATCGTGACTGGTGATTGTGAGCTTAGCTTACTCTAGCAACTAATTGTGGAGAAAGGATATGATTCCAGTGTTACATTAGTAGGGTATAGTTATGATCTCAGTTAACACAGTGGAATTTACGTGCATTTACACATGTTTGGAACAGTAGGGAAAGTATTTGAGTAGTATTTGCCTCTGTATAACATGCAATATTGTTTAAAGCATGACACGTGGCAGCAGGTATGGATGCCGTGATGTTTGCGGTCATTGTCACCACCTCACTTTGGGGCTGTTCTCTGCAGAAACAGCCAGTCCGTGCAGGGGTCAATGACAGCTCTAGGGCAGGACAAACACTTACAAGATGTGTCCAGACCCTCCTTCAATAGAAAAAAGTAGAGAGTTCAGGCTTTAACGTCACATACCTGTATTAGAAGGCTGGCCCTACCACATACCAAGGTGCATAAACTTCTCTGTGCCTCTGTTTCCCTGTGTGTAAACTGGTGATGATGACCAGCCTCATAGGATTGCTGAGAGGATGAAATAAATTAGTACATGCAATACCCTTATAAAAGTATAAGTGCTCAATAAACCCATGACCTACTTATACATATCCTCCATGAGAGCTGGATGGGACTGGGTTCCTATTTTCTCTCAGGGAGAGCAGACACAAGCAATAAAAAGGAGTATGATAAATTCCAAATTTTCATTATCATTACGAACATCACATGGAAGCTAGTTTCAGTATTCCCCACTAATACTGAAGCCAATTTTCCCCTCCTTATATTTTAGAAGAGAGCCATTAATATTTATTGCACACCCACAAAGGGCAAGGCTGTGTGCTCAGCAGTAGTGACAGAAGACACCCATTTCTAGCAAGGAAAATGTCTTGTAATCTCTTTACTAGCTTCACATCTCTGAATTTCAAAAGCACCAGTAGAAAGGAACACAATGTTCTGCTGTACCCTTCGTCCCCTGGGTCCCAGAATTCAATTAAAACCGTGTTCCATCTTGCCTGATCCAAAGTGTTTTTGATTAAAGAAGCCTGGAACGCAAGCACCATATCTGTAAAAGCATAACTATTAATGGACCCAGCAAAGCACCATGCAAACAGAGATGCTGAAAAAAGTCCATTTGATGATGAAAGAAAATCAGATAGGTAGATGGTTAAACAGATAGCTACACAGAGCTTTTCAGCAAGTTATTCCTTTATGACTGCAGCCTACAGGACTGTTCATGAAATTTTTTTTTTAAATCTTGTTATCATATCATTTCAGATTTATTGCCTTCTCTTTTTAGCCACGAGTCTCTCTTAACCACGGTTCTGGCAAAGCCCATTTTGGCACGTTGCTCTTCGAACATATTCAAAACCCACGGCAAGCTACCCTTTAAAAAGACATTAGCGTGAGTGCCATGGGAAAATATACTCCAAGGTTGTAGATGAATTGATATGATTTCCTTGATTGTATCTTTTTATTTATGAGGCATAATTTATGAGCGCTGGAGCGCAAACTACAGTGAGTGATGACTAACTACAGCCCAAGTCATAAATCAGGAGCAGTGAAAGAAGAGGTGATTTTGATCGAATCTATTGAATTAGCTGTTGGCCTCAGCCAATACAGGTATCGGAAAGACCTTTTTAATATCTATTTGTCTCTCTTCTGGGAGTGTGATAACAATCTCATTACATGCCCCTAAGAAACAGATAATTTAATTGTTTGCCTGTTAACATGCAACCTATTTACTCTTCTTATTAATTACTGGCATGGCTGTTCATGTTGGATTTTTGTTTACTTCTGATGTGAATCGTCACAATAATGTATTCACATTCTCCAGTTTTTATAATGATGTTGCCTCCCTAATGCTGCTTGATATGAAACAATATTGTGCAAATGTCTCTGTTTTATCAAAAATTATCATTATTCCACAAGGAAGTGTGTTTTAGAATATCACAGAAGTTGCAGAGAACTGAAAAATCCCTCCATGTATTAATCCTCTGAGAGTAGCAGTTATACTACAACTCATAATAAACAGCCTGGAAAAAAGAGCAAAACCTCAAATTGCTTCAAGGACAGGGATAGCCACTGTCACTTACATTTGGAGTCAACAGATTAGTGGGGTTTTGTGAAAGATTGCTGGCTGAATTTGGTTATTCCTGTGATCCATTTTTCTTTCTTTTTTTTTTTGAAAGTATGCTTTTTTTTTAATTTTTATTTCTTTATTTTTGGCTGTGTTTGGTCTTCGTTTCTGTGCGAGGGCTTTCTCTAGCTGCGGCAAGCGGGGGCCACTCTTCATCGCGGTGCACGGGCCTCTCACCATCGCGGCCTCTCTTGTTGCGGAGCACAGGCTCCAGACGCGCAGGCTCAGTAGGTGTGGCTCACGGGCCCAGTTGCTCCGCGGCATGTGGGATCTTCCCGGACCAGGGCTCGAACCCGTGTCCCCTGCATTGGCAGGCAGACTCTCAACCACTGCGCCACCAGGGAAGCCCCCTGTGATCCATTTTTATATGGAATATGATAGCAAATACAAGACCAAGTAGACATCAGCTGGATGCTAACCGTATAGAAAGCATCACTAGGTATGTTCTCTTGGTCTTATCAAGACTTGTAGCCTTTCCTCAGCCAAAAGAATCATAAGGTATTTTTACCATTAAGGACTTTTTTATTCCATGATAAAGGAAAAACACATCAAGAAACCCTGGAAATGTGGAAATGTACATTAAGAGTTTCTCTTTGTAGTGAGACTACACTTGGAAAATATCAGTCCTGGGGAATGTTATTTTAGAAAGCTATGAGCCATTGAGTGAGACAATGCATTAAAATGAAAACTACTTTACAGTTAAGTGTGGAAATTGTGCTAAAGCATAACTAGGTCAGTAACATAAGCACCCAATGGGCCACCACTCTAAGAGAATTTCTGAAGCATCTCTCCTTCTCCCATCCTTGGCAGAGTCGTGGGTCCTTCTCTTTCTCTTTTACAAAATTTATTACAACTGTTTCCATTCACAAATTCTTGCTTTCCTTCTGGAATAAAATTAGAAGGAGAAATGTTGGGTGAGAGGAATTAGGAGCATTTTAGAATAGTTAATAATATTCATCTGGGCTGTAAGGAAAAAGTAGACCCAACAAGTTCCAGAAAGATCAGTGTTTCAAGAAATTTGCACCTGGAGTGAAAACTAGGCAGCAAATGGTTGTTCTCCAAAGCTAGTGACCTCTGGTTCTGCTTGGAACCACTGTAATAAACTTGGTGGTGATCATTGCAATTGTAACATATGCAACCAGATACATGCTGTGTGCTTATTTGAATGGCTGAAGGTAATGACAAAAGTAATGCAAAGTACAACTCTAAATAGACAACACATGAACAGAAATTGAAAAAAATGTATGGTGCCTAGATTTGTGTACCTGGTTCTATAGAGAAGAGCTCTCTATGTTTCTCAAATAAGACTGGACACAAGAATCACTTGGAAATCTGTTAAAAAGGCAGGTTCTGAGATCTTTTCAATATAAATTATCTTACAAGAACGCAAGATGATTTTGATGATTGTAGCCAAGGAACACATTTTGACAAAGACTCCTCTGAAGGAAGATTTCTAAGAGGCAGTTTTCAACAGAGGACAAACAACTGAGCCCATTGTTTCCACAGCAATGAGATCTGGGCAGCGTGGTGACAGATGCTGACATTTCATGTAATTAAAACTTTATAAAGCAAAATACACTGATTAGACCTGGGGGATGGGGAGGGGAGCAGAGTAAATAAAAGAACAATTTTATTTTTTAATGGAAAACAGCATAAAGATGGTAATAGTCACTAGTTAGATATCAAAAATTAGATTGAAAACAAATAGATCTATTCTTTCACTAGTCAGTTATAGAATTTATGGTTAGATCATTTTAGTTATTTTTAATTTATTCAAATAGTTAACCTGTGTTTTCTATGACATCTTCCTACATCGTAACTCCTTTCGCTGTTTCATTCAAAACATTAGAGAGGAAAACACCCCAACTTGGCCAGTCCTAACTTGTTCTCATTTTTAACAGCTCTGCATTGGGAAGTTCCTAACTCTTATAATGTGTGTGTGTGTGGGTGTGTGTATATACACACATGTGCAAGTGTTCATTACACCCACATAATAAGTTACTTTAGTGGAAATTTTAATCATCTAATTTTTTTATTATAAAAAAATATGTTCAATTCCACTGATGCTGTAGGTTTAAGGATATTCTGAATAAATGAAAGATAAAAGTATCCTTACTTTTTTTTCTCTTGGCCATGGAATTCATAAGCTGTACTTCTGTTTCCAGCTCTTAAAACGTCCCTTCTTTTTTGTGAGTAGCTCACACACTGTTTATATACTCAATGATCATGTGAGGGAATCTTGGGATACAAACCAGATGGATTGGCTTATCAGTTAGGTAACAAGTAGACAGATAGGTGATAGACGATAGATAGATAGATAGATAGATAGATAGATAGATAGATAGATAGATAGATAGATAGGATAGATTGAGATAGACAAAGTAGGCAACTCTACGTCTGTTCTCAAGATATTTAATTTCTTGATTAGTTAAAAATAAAAAATCAGGGCATATTACTCAAATTTTCCCACTCAAGATCTCTGCTTTTTCTTTCTCTACGATATAAAGATGGACCCAAATCTTGGGGCCATTATTTCTCAGTAGAAATAAATCATAAGCATAATCTGTTAGTATTTTTATCCTGAACCTTGAACTATACTTTAGTTCCTTTATCTTTTTTTAATAAATTTATTTATTTTATTTTATTGTTTTACTCTATTTATTCTTTTTGGCTGCGTTGGGTCTTTGTTGCTGCGCACGTGCTTTCTCTAGTTGCGGCGAACAGGGGCTGCTCTTTGTTGCGGTGCGTGGGCTTCTCATTGCGGTGGCTTCTCTTGTTGTGGAGCACCGGCTCTCGGCGCGCAGGCTTCAGTAGTGTGGCTCGTGGGCTCTAGAGCGTAGTCTCAGTAGTTGTGGCGCACGGGCTTAGTTGCTCCGCGGCATGTGGGATCTTCCCGGACCAGGGCTTGAACCCGTGTCCCCGGCATTGGCAGGCGGATTCTTAACCACTGAGCCACCAGGAAAGCCCTAGTTCCTTTGCCTCTTGTTTAGCTGGGCATAGACAAAAATCTACAGCGATTTTTGGATAAAGGACTTTTTACCTCGAGAGAGAGAGACAAAGAGAGAAAGAAAGAATATCACTGACAGTTTCTTTTTGACTCTTCTTCTGGTGGTTTGGTATAAGAGACAATGCCTTGTTGGTGCAAGATTTGTGAAATCCATAATGCTTCATTAGCACAGCTTTCTCTTCATTGTAACAGCTTTCATTTTCAGAGGAGCTCATGTAAATAGGCTGCTCCTGCTTTGCATAAGCATGTTGATTTATATGAATGCTATTTTGATCTCAAATTGATTGAATACTAAAAAGAAAGACTAGGAAAAAAGCACTGTGTTATGAAGGTCTCCTGTCAAAGACAAAAGACACTAGATCCTACATACATTTCCACTTACTGGTGGGGAATTCTGTATTGCCTAGGTTTTAGAAGAGAATATTTCTAAAGATACATAGCAAAATACCACACTTTTGAGATGCAAGTATTTTAAAATACCATGGATTAAATTACATTTTGGAACTAGGACTCCTCCACCCCCGTTTGCCCATGTAACGCAGAAAGGCATGAGGTCTAGTCCTATCTGCCAACAGCAGCATTAAAAAGCCTTAATAGATTGGATGCTCAGTAATTAATTGGCAACTTGCTGAATTTTTATTTTGTCAAGCCCATTTGCACTTCCCTCCTTGTGTTCTTCTCTATCCTTTGTGGCCCCCACTAAAATTCTGTATACCCTTAAATCACCAAGCAAAGCCCTTCTCTTGGCAAAGAATTTGATATCAGTATGTGCACCTTATTTTGCATCCCTTTCTCAAGAATATTTTCCTTTCAATCTTTGTTACTCGTCGTGTAATCAAAAATACTCCCCTTACCCCACAGCAAGACATTTGCAGTAAAAGAGGTTAGTCTGGAGCAGACTGAGGAGTCCACGACTCTTTCTCATCAGCCCTGAAATCTGACCTCCTCATCAATTACCTACTATAGCTACCCTCCCTGTTGTAAGACTGACCATGGCCATTCCAGAGCGATGCTAAGAGCAGCTACAGTTGTGTTCTGTCCTGTACTCTGGTTTCCATGGACCCTAGCTTTCCCATTGCTAAGACAGTTTCCTGCTCCTTACTTCCCTGGGCCTATCAAAACAAACCTCTATCATTTGAGACAACCTGGGCATGTCTATTTACCCTTGCAAGCTAAGAGACTTTACTTAATCCAGAATTGCAGGTAGGTAATTGCCTATAGAAAAGTCATTTAATATTCATGATCCTGAGTATCTTATTTATGTGTATGGATGACATACAGAATCAAAAGCACAGTTTACTGGGAAGAGCAATAAAATTTATTGGCGAGTAGAATTCTAGTTTCAGCTCCAGTGACTTCTGTCACCTTGAACAAGAGAGTCACATTTCAGAGCCTTGATTTCCTCATCTGTAAAAGGGGCTAATAATACATTGTCCAGCCACCTTACGAGGTTGTATTGTGAGGACCAAGTAAGCGAACGTTTGTTAAAGTGCTTTGTAAAGTATAGAATTTATACAAATGTTAGTGGTTATTATGCAAACTATGAGAGAAATGGATCAGAGCTCTGAAAAGAACAGGTTCTGCTTTGTAAGTAGGTTAGTTACCTCTTTTTAAAATGTGGCATGTATGTCAACTATTTCTCAATAAAACCAGGGCAAAATACGGGGTTTCTGGCAATCCTATCAGCAAGAGGCTGGAGATTTGCATTTGACAGCAATCCAAGAGCAATTCAACATCAGAAATTTTACTTTTACGAAGAAATCTGCAAAAAAAAAAAAAAAGTACAGAAACACTGATAGAAGTTAGCCTAACTACTGAAAATCTCTCCAATATTTATTTATTCTCTTAAAATTCTTATTGATGCGAAAGCAAAATAAACAAAAATGAAACTAAACTCTCACTGCAAAGTATCCTCCTACAGTGTTTTCTAAATATCTCGTATTTTGAACATTCCGCATGCTCTTTTAACACCGCACACCTAGAACGTGTGTACTATAGAATCAAACAAGTTTTCCAGACTTGTCTTTAAAAGCTCAGAACAAATTTTTATATATATATATATATATATATATATATATATATATATATATATATACACACCTATATAATTATATAAAACATGTATATATCATATAATGGTATATATTGTAATTATTATATATAGCGTATATATTGTATATATTGTAATATTTGTGTGTGTATGTTTACATATATAAATACACAAAGACACCAAATGAGGGAAAAATTTCCTGAGGTCAGACTTGCACAACATGAAAGCTTGCTAAGGAAGACTCCTACTCCTAAACATGCAGACAGTCTGCTCGTATTGCCGTTTAGATCTATCATCCTGATTGATCACTGTGTAGTTGGCTATTATTGGGCCTAATTTAACCCTATCCACTCACACATCCATCTACTCTGTCTATTGTACCTGACATTCTACAAATTACTTACTCATGCAAATGATGACCTAAGGCAACCTTTTAGGATATTCGTGTTTAATTATACAAATGGTGCTTGATAAATAAGATTACACCTCCTTCCATATGTTTATTCCCTCCTTGATGAAAGGAAAATTCAATTTTCATGCAGATTGGGTGGGGACGGGGTTTAAGAATTGCTGAGTTTTATGGAGTCTGCAGATCCATTCAGGTTGCAGAAGCTGACAAAATCACTCCACACCCCGTACAGAGATGAGCATTTTTTCATTAGGCTTAAATCAGCCATCAGCCAGCTTGCGTTCAGAAATCGGGACTCTAATAGGACCCCCTCTGTGTTCACAGGGTCAAAGGCTAAAAACAGGAAGGACCTGCCCTCCTTTGCAATTACAAAGTCGCAAGATCAAAGTTTATCTCATTCTGTTGTTTTCAGTTGCTCTGAGTTGCCAACTTCTCTGCAGCCTGAGGTTATCTGGCTTTTGACTGGTCTTCTTGATTTCTCTTTGGAGGTCTGGGCCGTGAATTCAGCAGGAAAAGCCCCCAGTAGCTGGACGCGGTGTAGAACTGGGCCCGCCCCCCCGGAAGGTCTCAGGGCCCCCAAGTTCCATGCGGTCTCTGCCACCCAAGCAGTGGTCAACATCAGCGCCCCCCGGAAGCCCAACGGGATTGTCAGTCTCTACAGATTGTTCTCCAACGATACCAGCGGGACCCAGATGGTGGTGAGAGCAGTATTCTGATCGAGTTATTTAAAACAAATCATAAACCATGGTGTCCTTGCTTTTCTTCCCCTTGATCCTTCTTTCTTATCCATCTGTTCTCAGTTGCCCTGTGGTGACCTTAGTGGCATAAAGATCCCTCTGCAAAGAAATAGCGTTAGGAAACGTACAGAATATACGTAAATGCTTGGGGAGAGGAGGGCTAATTGTGGTATTAAAGACTCCACAGATCTTGTAAGGAACCTAAGACTTTAGAGATAATCAAGTTAGTTGAATTAATTTAATTAGAAAACACATGTCAAGCACTCAATGTAGTAGTGGCTTATAGTAAGGGGCCAACAAAGGGTCTCTGTTGGTGGTGTAAATCTTAATATGAAAAAGGAAAAAGTAGAGCAAAGGATATCCTCGGAATCCCCATTTTGGCACGAGCAAATCTCTAAGAGCACACTGAAATCTCAGACTTTGTTTTGGTGACTTCTAGAAAGTTCTAGGTCTTTGGAAGAAACAAAAGCTCAGCTCAGCCCTACTCCACTGTTTGTGTATTAACACATTTGGGGCACATCGAGGAGACAAGATGGTCTGTGGAGGGAAATCATCTTTCAGACTGTGTTTTAGCCAAGCCATTCACTGAAAGGGACACCAAATAATCAACTAGACCAGTTCCTGCATTATTTAAATGAAGAGACTACCTGCCAGGGGATGAAGTCTCTTTTCTCTGCAGGACAGCTGGTGTCACTCTCACATTTCTCATAAATAAGTACAGATTAGAATACTTTGTTCACACAAATCTCATAGAGAAATTGCACAGATCCTGGTATGACATGATAAATTATTTAGACCAATTGAGGGAACAATTTTGGCAAGTGTGGAGAAATCCTCTGAGGCCAGTGTAGCAGGTATTGAAACACAATTTCAAAAGATAACTCACATGCAAGGAAGTCTTGTACGGAATGTTAAAGAAATATTAGCATATTTTCTACAAGGCTTCCGATTCAATAAATATAGATGATGTAAATACAATCAACCCTTGATTATCCATGCTTATAAAATGATAATATTAATAAACTAAAATAATTTCTATTTGGAGTGCCTTGTATGCATTTTTTTAAACAACAGGTAGCTCTTCTTAATTAAATGTTGCTTATGTCAATGTGAAAATGAGTTTCCAGTTTCTGAGCTCTTCTATTCCAAAGAGCACTTAATAAAACCACAATAAGGTAAAAATATTTGCTCCAGGTAAACCAAAAACTTTATAATGCAACAAAGATGATTGAGGAAAAAATTATATTTCATACAGATCAACACCCTTAGAGGAAGATATGGACTTTCAAACTCTGAAATATATGTAAATATACAAATATATGTATAATATATATTTCAAGCTCTTAAATACTCAACTCTAAGATTTGAGGGAATTTGAGGGGAGTTTTGACCCCAAAATTACATGCAAGTAACAATGGCAAAATATGGACCTTAGTGAATGTTGACTTAGAAATATAATTCAAATATAGATTTTGTTTTTCAAAAAGGCATCATTCTGAGGGTCACAGAGCTTGGTCAGTATTTTGTGAGTTTTGAGCCATTTTCTAATATCTCTTATGGTAATAGACAACATTGTTCCCTGTGATTTCTATCCTGTTGCCTCAAACTTCTATCAAACTGTTATCTCATTGCATGTTTAAGCCATGCCTCTCCAGCTGGATTGGTCATTCCTAAGGGTAAATATTGTGATAGATGCCAGGGTGCATCTCCCAGAGTAACTAGCACGGCACTCTATTCACAGAACGCGTGGTACAGGATAAAAGTGAACCAACTGTCCGTGACTTGCGACTGGGCCTCATCTAGTCTTCTCTCTCCTCCTACAGCTGGCTGAAGGCCTGGCCACCCAGCAGACGCTTCATGGCCTGCAGCCCTTCACGACCTACTCCATTGGGGTGGAGGCCTGCACTTGCTTCAATTGTTGCAGCCAAGGGCCAACAGCAGAGCTGAGAACTCATCCTGCTCCACCATCAGGACTGTCCTCTCCCCAAATCCAGACACTGGCCTCGAGGACAGCCTCCTTCCAGTGGAGTCCCCCACTGTTCCCCAACGGTGTCATTCAAAGGTAGTGTGGGAGAGCCAAAAGGACAAATAAACCGAAATAAGACATGAACACAGATATGCAGCTACCCAGCCCTCCCCAAGGAAGACTTGCTGATTGAACAGACACCTAGAGCAAAATAGACAAATCAATTGATTTGAGTGGTCACATTCCCCATAAAGTGTTTCAATCATAAATCAGCTAAGGATAGAAGGGTGAACAACAAAATTTTCTTTAAATAAGAAAGACGAGGCAAGGACTTCCCTGGCGGTCCAGTGGCTAAGACTCAGCACTTCCACTGTAAGGGGCACAGGATCAATCCCTGGCCCCTCATGCCGCGCAGTGCAGCCAAAAAACAGGACAAGGCAATGTGTTCCCATTCATTGAAAGGATGTGCTCTTCCTCATGGTTCCCTGGAATTTTTCATTCTACAGGGCTCAGCTAGAACATAAGGAACTTCTGTGACTAAATCAGAATTTCCTTGATCTGATTTTAAAATGTCGTAATGAACCACTGTTTGAAAGACCAAAGAAGTTATTTCACTCAAGACAATCTGGAGGAAAAAAAGATATTCTTTATTTTCAACAGAGAAGAACAGTTTTATCACTCTCTTCTAAAAAGAGAGAAATATCTTATCTCTACCAACAAGGATTCCTGGCTGCTGGGGGGACAGCAACATGTGTATACATGTGACTTCTCTTATCATTTCTCTGGTTCCATCTGCTGCCCATTTCCAACGGCATTAAATTAAGTGTTTCTGAGAGCAGTCTCCCACAAATGGGAATCTGAAAGAGCTGGCAGTTCGGTGAAAACAAAATATCAACAGGTTTAAAAGACAGTTAGACTAATTCCTTTGCCTGTTTTCTCTTTTTGTGTCCATTCTCATTCCAGCTATGAGCTCCAACTCTACATGGCTTGCCCTCCGGATTCAGACACCCCCTGTACTCCCGGCCAAACCGAGACAAAGTACACTGGGCCAGGGCCGAGAGCCAGCCTCGGGGGTCTCCAGCCCTACACCACCTACAAGCTGAGGGTGGTGGCCCGCAATGACGTGGGCAGCGCGGCCTCTGAATGGATCAGCTTCGTCACCCAAAAAGAGTGTGAGTAGAAGTGGCCGCCACCATAAGCCAAAAGGGCAGGAGGGCAGCCGGAGGGGAAGCTTGTCCTGAAAGGTAGGGGGAAAACAGGTTGCTAAAAGGACTGAGTGTTCAGTTCCTTTGAATGCTACTGAGACATCAATGAAGATGACTATTGGGGAAAAATGCCCATTGGATTAAATAATATGGAGATCAAGAGTGAGTTTAGGAAGATTTTTCATGTAGCAATGGGATGAAAACCAATGAAGAGAAAGCTACAACATGGGTAAGACGAAAACAAACACTTAAGATGACTTTTTTTCTTTTTTTCTTTATTTATTTTGAGATAACTTTTTAGAGAAGTTTGCCATTCCTTTTCTTTTCAAATGACGTGGCGTCATAGCTCACATTTCTGGAAAGCTTTGATATACGGCACTGCCAGGAAAAGCAAAAGGGCTACTGAGTGCAGAAAAGGGCAATTAGCTAATCAACTGGGGCCTCCTTACATTTCTATAAAATAAGCCCTTTTCAGATTTTATAAGGTTTATATGTCTACTGTTTAAAAATGGCAAATACAAAAGGTATTAAGAATAAAATAAGTACTTATAATTAGAGCCAGCTGCGTAATTTGTGGGTTCCACTGGAAAATGAAAATATGGGGCCCCTTGTTCAAAAATCATTAACAATTTCAAGATAATGACAGCAGAGCATCAAACTAAGTCCATAATTCTTCTCCATGTGGGATCCTGGGCAGCTGCACAGGTCACACAACCATGAAGCCAGTCCTGCTAATAATCCCGCCACACCCAGAGGCAACCGCCATTAATATTTTGGCATAATTCATTCCTTTAATCCCTTTTTTATGCAGAGTTTTTATTACCTGGCTGAGATCATACTCTAATGAAAATTTCATAGTCTGCTTTTTATACTTGGCATTATTTTATTTGCATTTCCCATGGCATTAAAAACTCTTTAGCCACCAAGGTTAATGGCTATATAACATTCCATCCTATGAACAAATTGGGCATTTCAGTTGTTTCTAATATTTTCCTTTTATAAATGTGGTGAGAAAGTTTGTGAACAAATCTTTGTGTGAATGTCTGGTTATCTTCTTAAATGGCAACAAATGGAATTTACTACATCAGGAATTTTAAGTATTTTAAGGCATTGCACACTTATTGCAAATTTGCTTTCCAGAAACATTATATCAGATTATAACCTCATCTTCGGTATCTGGCACTGACATTTTTAAAAGTAAGAGTTATGCATTTGTGAAAGTTCTCTGCGTCATACGAAGACTTTAATGTACCTGAGCAATAACTTGGCAGAATGTCAGCAAGAGGTCATTTTTAGAGAGCCCTTGCTCGTTCCTGGCACTGTTCAAGCATTTTACAAATCATCCTTACCACAAACCTATGAAGTTAAGTACTATTATTAACCAAATTTATAGATGAGAAAACTGAGGCAGGGCTATGGACTGTGTACTACAATTCCAGGATGCCATTCACGTTGATTAGAATCTGAAGTGAGGCTCCTGGAGCTATATGATGAGCTAAAGCCAGAGCTTAAGTCCCTCCAGTTTCCATGCCTAGAAGGTAGAAGTGTTACTCTAAGTTCAGGATCACCCAGCTCAGCAGCACCCTCGGTACTGCTGTGTTAACCTGGTCAACTCACTACCTACTTTCTGTAACAGAGATTTCAGACCTTCTCCACCCTCCTCAAACCTTCCACTTCTTCTCCTCCTCTTCCCACAAGCCTATACAATCCTCACCCACCTCTCCCTAGAGTCTTGGCAGAACTCCTTGCCTCGTAATTCACCAGGAAAGGAAATGTCATCAGTCAGTAATTTGCTCCCTTCCCACCCCAGACAGCCACGTGTCCTGCATCTGCATCATTCCCGCCAGGGACACGGCAGGAAGGGGTGGTCCTTCCATCTGAAATAAACCTGCCTCTTGTGCTTTGAGTACCACCTCCTTCACTACTATTCAGCCTTTTTCTATCCTTAATCTTCAGTGTAACACTGTTGCTTCTCTCTTTCTAATGTTTAAGCAAACAGGCTCCATTTCCCCTCTGGTTCCTGCCCCAGCTCCTCCCCACAGAGCACAGCCCTTCTAAAGAATGGCCTTCAAGTGCTTCCCCATTTTCTTTTTTCCCACATGTTCTTTAACTTCCTCCACACTGATTTCCACCTCATCCCTGCACGGAAATCTCTTCCTAAATTTGCCCTTGACCTCCACACTGATAATCCAGTGGGCTTTTTTCACCAGTAATCACGTTGACTTCTTGGGAACATTCAACATGATTGAAGCCTCAATCCTTGGTAAAAAGTGGCTCCCCTTAGTTTTCATGACAAGTCTTTCCTGGGAAACCTGCGTCTTTGGATGTTCAGTGTTAGTCAACTTTGTTGGTTGATCTTCCACCAACCAAGGTTTTTAAGCCTCAACCCTAAACTTTCTCTGCTCACACTTTCCCTTTTATCCCCTTCCCTCTTTTTTCCTCTCCTTCCTGCCTCACCTCTTCCCTCTTCAGGTGAGTTCATCTCCTCCAAGGCTTCAGTTCTGAAGGCTGACTCCCAAATGGTCACCTCTTCCCCGAGCTCCCTGCTTGAAATCCAGACCCTCACACCCAGCCTCCTCGCCTCCCTTTGAACATCTCATAACCAGCTTGAGTTGGGCAGACCCCCGACAGAGGGCACATCTTTCCCCTTAAATGTGTGCTTCCTTTGGCTCTCATTCTCTCCATTTTATCTCCAGCACTGGGCAGAGTGTCTTAGATACCCAAAATGTGTTGTTTAGTGAGTGAGTGAATGCATCCAGAACGTCTCACGTTTATTGTCAGCACCACACAATCAGTGTCCTTTGTCACCCAAGCTATAATCAAAGCAAAGTGTAATCGTTCTTCATAACGTCTACTGCCTAATTGTGTAACCTCCTTTACCTTTTTGCCTATTCCTCTCACTATCCTCCCTTCACAAACCCAAAAAGAACTGTGAGAAACATTTATTCCTGAAATGAAAGTGTAGTCAAATGAATTCTGACTTAATAAAAAACGCTACTCCATACGAGGAATGGGACAAAACACCACCACCATCTTCGAGAAGCAATTACCGTTTACAATACAGACTGTCCCTTATGTACAATAGTTTGACTTCACGATGGTGTCAAAGTGATACACGTTCAGTAGAAACTATACTTCAAACTTTGAATTTTGATCTTTGTCAGGCTAGCGATCTGTAGTATGAGTCTCTCTCGTGATGCTAGGACAGCTCCCAGTCAGCCATGCCATCAAAAGGGTAAACAACCAATACACTTACAACCATTCTGTACCCGACACCCATTCTGTTTTTCACTTTCAGTACAGTTTTCAAAAAATTATAGGAGATACTCAACCGTTTATTATAAAATAGACTTTGCAGTAAATGATTTCTGCCCAGTAGGCTAATGTAAGTGTTCTGAGCACATTTAAGGTAGGCTAGGCTAAGCTATGATGTTTGGTAGCTTAGGTGTATTAAATGCGTTTTCAGCTTAGGATATTTTCAATTTATGATGGGTTTATCGGGTGTAACCCCATCCTAAGTCAAGGGAGATCTATATATTTATAAGCCAATTTTGCTAATTATTCCAGGTTTTGTGTGTGTATCACCAGAAGGCCAGGCCAAAACAGCTATGTGAGGTTTGCAGGTTATCACCAATTCTCTTTTTCAACATGAAACTCAGTTTTTGCCAGACATTTTCCCCTTATGCTGGAAGAACAGAATGAACAGATTTAAGATGTCCTGCCTTTCTATTCTTCCTTGACATTGAAGAAGTGGCTGAAGGTTGCAGTAGCGCTGAAGGAGAAAGGGTTCTCTTAATCTGTTTACTGGATCCACAGACATGGAAAAACACAATAGTTGACTGGCTATTGTATGGGGTTTAAATACCATTTATGTTCCTTTTAACTCATTATACAAACTAGCAGAAAATGTGGATCGAAGAATACAAACCAGAAGATGCTTTGAAAATAGTATTTGCAATTTTATATAAACGTGATCAGAAAAGGGTCTAGAGAAGCATTAGCAACATATTCTGCCCCCTCTGCCTGAATTACACCTGCAGTGGAAGAGCAGAAGTGAGGTGTAAATGTTTAACAACTGGCCTCCATGAAAGAAAAATGTCCTGATTTGAAGTGCTCACCAACTTCCATGGTGTAAGTACTCCTACTTGGCTGATTTCAAGTTGCCAACGTGACAGCACTGAACACAGAGTTGGGAAAAGATCGTGTACAATTATATAATATTTCCACCACCCAGATACAATAGATTTAAACAGCATGAGAGCATAGATAATAAAAGGTAGTGAAATAATTAAGAAGTTACAGAGTTTTAATATTTATTACCTTTGTTTTAATATAATTTATTTAGGTTTATATGATTTAATTTTTAATAGTGGCTGGGTTTAATAACCAACTCACAGAATTCCTGAATATTTAACAATGAGGATGAACCACTCACCACTGAAGGGCACCCATAAAGTGAATTAGTAAATCATGCTCCTTTAAATAAATGTGTACTGATTATAAAAAAACAAGGGCTTTGGCGTTAAGCAGGCCTGGGTTCAGATCCTTTGTCCCCTACCAGCTACTGACATTAAGCAGATTATTTGATCTCTCTAAACCTTAGTCTCCTCACATGAAAAATTAGGAACTAATTCTTACAAGATTGTTTTGAGGATTAAATGAAATAAAGTACATCAAATACTTTATTGTACTTGCATTGTACTACTTTACTGGCATAGTAGCTGTTATCATTTTCTCAGTCTTCAAATCCGTTATTCCTGATTATTTTGATAGTTTGATCACTCTTTTTCCTCAGGAAGATCTCCAAATCCTGCAAGGCAAATAAAGCCCCTACCTTTCTATTTTTCTACTATTTACAAGCCTTCTCCTTGTCTGTACTGTTATGATGTAGGGGAGAAGTGGAAATCTACCGAAATTAAGTGACAGAGGGAAGCCACAGACAAATACAATAGTATGTTCCATTGTGATATTAGGCACAATTTGTGTTTAAAAAAAAAAGTATTTAAAGAGGGCTTGATAGCTCTTGTTTCAGTATTTGCAGAAAAATTTTCCTATGACTTTATGAAAATATCTTATTTTAAAAGATGAGAATCAAATTTGTCTTCATGGTTGAATCTTATGATCACAAAAGCATAATTATTCCTTATTTTGTTATATTTCCTCACATCAGCAACAGATGGATTTAACTTTTAAAGGAAAAAAGGATATCCAATTTATTTCTACCACTCACTTTTTTTTTTCTTTTCTTAAAAGCCAATTTCATATATAGCTGGATCTTAATGCTCTTACAAATGTATTGATTATTTTGGAGAAAATGAGATCTCATGAAATAAATCTCTTCTGACTTGACAAGATGATATGGTATCCCTTCATTTGTTCCTACAGAAATGATTCATTTAAAAGATGAGCCTCAGTTAAGGATTATTCTTCCTTTATTTTAGTAAGGAGTTGAAAAATGAAAAGGGCTCATTCCTGTTAAATGCACACAAAGTTGCTTCTCTATCTGATATAATACTTAGGAGACCTGAGCTTGATTATATACTAATGTACTGTGCTATTGATTGATTAGTCAGGGCAATGAATTATTATACTCGAATTGCTATTTGCAAGGCTTTTTAACTATCTTAGAAAACAAACGAATGGTTCAAGAAAAAAGCTTTAAAAATAAATGGGTGCCAAAAGAACATAATTCACCATCTAAGCAGTTTAGTTAGGAGAAAATAAAATATTAACTTCATCTAGTCCTTGGGGCTTTGTAGCAATAAATATTGATTTGATATGAAAAATAGCTATCCACTGTAGTTAATAGTGTTAAGGATACTTTACCTGTTAAAAGAAGGAAAATGCAACAAAATATGAGCTCCGGGGCTATGCTGATGAGCAGAACCATTGTATGTTAATAGTTGTATTTCATAAAACACCACTCTCCATTGATTGTTTTTTTGGAAAGCAGGTGCAACATTGCTGAGAAAGCATTTCACATGTGTTCCCATGGTTTTCTCTTCACCGCCAAAGCCAGGTTTTTCCTTTAAGCAGTAAGGGAAATAGGAAGGGTTCCAGCAAGGACCAAAAAAAACATGTGTGCTCATATTTTAAAATAAAAAGCACACACACACCACACTATTTTTAGAACTTACAACCTTCTCCCACATATTTTTAGAACTTAGAACCTTCTCCCACTTATTTTTAGAACTTAGAAACTTCTTCCACCTACTTTTAGAACTTGGAACCTTCTCTCAACTATTTTTAGAACTAGAACCTTCGTCCAACTATTTTTAGAACTTACATCCTTCTCCCAACAGTGCCCCAGTACCGTGCCCCTTTCTCGGTGGACAGCAATCTATCCGTGGTATGTGTGGACTGGAGTGGCTCCTTCCTGCTGAACGGGCGGCTGAAGGAGTTCGTCTTGACCGATGGAGGGCAGCGCGTGTACAGTGGCCTCGACACCACCCTCTACATCCCAAAGACCGCGGACAGAAGTGAGTTTCCTGCTCCCATTTCTCAGGGCACAAGAAGCTGGGTTTGCCAGCTTTCTGAGATGCTCAATTTGACGATCTGAAAGGCGACCTCAGATGGTTATCATTAACATGTCCTGGGTTAAGTGGTCACTTCTCGTGGGAAAGCGACTGCTCGGCGTCAGTCAGGTTTTCCTGATCACTCTTCTGATGTGGTCCTCTGAGCACTGCCTCTGCTGACGTGAGGGTCTCCAGGAACAAGACCAGAGGGCAGGTTATGTGCACTAGAGAAATAAAACCCACAGGCAAAGAGTATCCCGAAATAATACACTTTTAGGGACTTCCGAGACTTTCTCGATGCATCCACAGCCTCCAAAGAGAGTGTAATCAGGCCATGACCATCCCCAAATCTTAGACCCTGAGTAAGGGCTTTCCTTAACCAACATTGGTATCTGTTCTTGAAATAACAATGCTCTTCCCTCTAAAACTGAATACTTTCTCCCTATTTAATTACATGTCCTTCTTCTGTTTGTCTTGTTTTTAAATTGAAATGAGAAAAAGCTTTTCAAGATACTAAGTATTTTCTAATGATCAACATGGCCACAGGACCAATAGATGTGAGGCCCTTTTAGGCAATCTGGTTTTATACAATGAATTCATTAGTGGTTGATTTTTTTAGTTTCCTTGAAAATACGTACTATTTATTTTGGCTAAAAGGGGCAGGTAAACAATGAGCTCCAGCGTTGCATTTACAGCATTTGAAACTTATCGGTAACATTTTTACAACAATTCAGCTACACATTTTCATGGTCACAGTTCTTGGTCACCTGAGCAGTTTGTTGTGATGGGGAGATGGCCTGAAAGTTGGGAAATACGGGTTCTGCCCCTGGCCAGGCCTCTAATCATCTGTGTGACCTTACAAGACTCACTTCCCTCAGGCTCCTGGCTACTGTAAGAGGTATTTAGAACATTTGATTTCCCAGATCCCTGTTGAGCCTTCCCGATTAGTAGGAAACTCTGGGTTGCCTAGTGAAAGGAACACCTGTAAGTTTTAAAGGAACAGGTTCAGATTATATGCAGAACAAGATACACTCTGTGAATTAGCCTTTATTCTTCAGATAATTCTTTTCCTTTGCTATATAATCTCTAAACTTCTTTAGTTCTGTTACATATATATGTTATTATATAGGTAACATATATGTAATAACATATATGTTATATATGTTATTACACTAATGATAGCTGTTTTTCTTGATAGTTTTTAAGTTAGAAATAAGTTTGCATAGTAGGTAAAACCTCATAACTTGATGTGGAATCCTGTTTTCAGACTTCTTCATGCTATAATACGTTGCTTTTCTGAAACTGTGTCCACTATTTGTAGATGTTGAATAACTGACTCATTTACCTTTGTCTAGCTTTCTTTTTCCAGGTCATCTGCACTACAGATGAAGGAAGTGTTAAGACACCTTTGATTCAATATGATACCAGCACTGGATTTGGTAAACATTTAACTCAAATCATATTTAGTGTAGTATCTACTCATTTTCCTAAAGAAACATGCATGTTTGTTTATACCTATTTGTGTTTGTTTATACATACATGTTTGTTTATACATATGTATCTACACATCTTAGCATACACCATATGGAAGAAATTGTGTTAAGTGTTGTAAGAATATTTTTAAGTCCTCCTGAAACTTACATTAGGCAAGGACTTAGGGTAAACTCTTAAAATGCCAAATCATTGAATTGTAGATGCAGAGAGATATGACTAAAGTTCTCTCCTCACCACAAATTCTGTCAATAAAGAGCTATATGAATTTGTGCACAAAAAAAAGTGAATTTATAGAGGAAGTCAGAGGAAAGAGAAAATACTCTAATGCCAATTTGTGTTGATAATAACGATAATATTCCAGATTCAGAGTTAGGGTTAGCAAAGTGTAGCCCCCCTCTCATGGAGTTCAAATTTTAATTTTAGTCACCTTCTCTCCCTCCCTTAAACATCCTCACCCCATTGCTAAATGCTTCCCCTTTAATCAACTTCCCCTGACAATGTGGGTGTGAAGGCCAGGCAGGCCCATCTGGTCCTTGAGGGGCTGAAAAGGGGGAAGGCTGTCAACAGAGTAGGCATTTACAGCTGTGTCTGTCCTGCTTCCTCTTGGCCATGAGCATTGGCTTTAGAAGAGCAGCTCCCTGGCCCCCTGCTGCATGCCAGCCTGCATGGCGGCTGCCTGGATCCAGAGGCTTCTGAGCTGGTGCTAGCAAAGGGCCGGGATGGAGAGGATCTCTGAGACTTTCTCCCACTCAGATTGCCAGGCCGACGGCGATTCCACAGCTTAACGCTGTTCTGCAGTGATCCCAAAAGCCTTGCCGAGTCTGCCCCGCTCGTTCCAGCTTTACCACATCCACAGACTTGACAATCCTGCTACGCCCCATCCTTCGATCCTTCATCCCTGGAAAGCCCTTACTTAGCACAGGGACTGGCACGGGGTAAATGCTCATTAAATGTGAGCTACGTCTATCACCCTCATGTGCAGAGAATCACATCAACTGAACTCTCAACACCTGAATAGAAATCAAAGGTAAGTGGTCCCTTTGCTAAAGGATTTCCATCCCCAGGAAGCTCTCCCAGGGCATTTGAGTGATGACTTGCAGAGCTTTTGTTACTTAACAGAGAGGCCAGAGTACAAGAAGTACTATAAAGACCACATGTTAGTGAGCACAATCTGTTGACATCCCAATGGAAAATGGTATCTGACGTCTCAAATTCCAGTTTGCAAGAAACTTCGCAGGAACAGGGCAGTTGCATGAAGTGAGGGGACCCTGGATCCACACAGCATTGACTGTGTATGTAATGGGGTTTCTGTAGCAATATTAGTCTGGGATCCAACCCTCACATGAGCCCAGAAAGGACTTTGCTCCCCAGGCACACAGCTGTGAAGTAAGCTTTTCCCAAGGTTACTTTGGTAACCCTCTTAAAAATCCCCTCATCCTCCCTCCAACTGTATTTCCCAGGAGGGTGCCAAGGCAGCTGCAATTTCCAACCTGAGAGGTGTCAGCAAGGTCTCCCAAGGGCTGTAAGCTTCTCCTTACACCCACCGACCCACTGCACCATTTCCCCAGCCTGAACACAAGTGCAACAAAGCACTATACATGCCTTTCTAATTTATTAAACAACAGAGCAAGAAATCACAAAATTGCCTTCTGAAATAACGTTTCCCTTTTCTGTCCCTGGGTTTTGCAGGCCTGGTGCTGACAACTCCTGGAGAAAAGAAAGGATCAGGGAGCAAAAGCACGGAGTTCTACAGCGAGTTATGGTTCATAGTGTTAATGGCAATGCTGGGCTTGATCTTGTTGGCCATTTTTCTGTCCCTGATACTACAGAGAAAAATCCACAAAGAACCATATATAAGAGAGAGGCCTCCTTTAGTGCCTCTTCCAAAGCGGATGTCTCCATTGAATGTATACCCACCGGGGGAAACCCATATGGTATGTATCTAAAGGCGGCCTCATTTCTCTATTACTAGACTAAAATATTTGTTTGTATTTAGACGGAAATATTTTCAGAGCCATAGTAGCAAGGGACTAGATGACACGTTTGGCTAAATGTGGGGACCAAGGGAGACTAACCCTAGAAGAGCATTCTCAACTTTGGCTGCACATTAGAATCACCTAGTGCTACAGACTGAATATTTGTGTCCCCCCAAAATTCATGTGTTGAAACCCTAATCCCAAGTGTGATGGTATATGGGGGGAGGGCCTTTGGGAGGTAGTTAGGTCATGAGGGTGGAGCCCTCATGAATGGGATTAGTGCCCTTATAAAGAGACCCCAGAGAGCTCCCTTGTCCTTTCCACCATGTGAGGACCAGGAAGTGGGCCCGCACCAGACACTCAATCTGCCGGCACCTAGATCTTGGACTTCCCAGCCTCCAGAATTTAAGAAATAAATTTCTGTTGCCTGTAGGTCACCCAGCCCATGGTATTCTGTTATAGCAGCCCTAATGGGCTAAGACATCTGAGAAAGGTTTTAAAATACCGATACCTGGGCCTTATCCCAGAAATTCTGATTTCATTGGCCTTGGATGGGGCCTGGGGATTGGTATTCTTTTTTTAACTCCGAAAGTGATTCTAATGTGCACCAGGGGTGAGTATTTCTGCTTTGTAGTTGTAAGTCAGGGGATGGTGGAGGAGAGTTGTATATTGAAATCACCTGGAGAATTTATAGGTTATATTACTGTGTAACTTGGGGAATTAGAAATAAAAGGGGAGATAGGGAAGGACTTAAGTGCCAGCAGTGCTGGGTCTGTTCTTGACCCTGACACCCTGCGCCAGTGCAGATAGATGACTCCTTGTGGCTCCAGACCACCTACTGCCAAGATAGAGGTCAGGCAAAGATCTGGGGGGTGAAGGTCACACGGAGGGTGACACAAGGCATCGCTGCACCAAGCACTCATTGAAGAGGTAAAAGGTGACTGAATCCCATGGTGCAGTCTGGCGTGGGGCTGTGTCTACCTGGGCAAGGAAAGGCTGTAATTTATAAATCCCCCAGGTACCAGTCTGCTCCCCAAACTGTGTGCCAAAATGCATCTGCCCGAGGGGACCCCTCTTCCCCAGTTTGCACAAAGTTCTATATGAGCTAGTGGCCACCCTGTGTAGCTGAAATTCTGATCACCAATTCCAATGTGTGGGGAGGCTTTCCACAGCAACAGGCAATTCTGTGACACCAGCTGGGTGTCCTACAGTTCAACTAAATTCTGACACTGTCTACCCAGAGATAGCATCAGATTCCACAGGGGAAGGGCTCAGTCCTACAAGACTCTTGTCCCCTCTGTGTCCCCTTCCCCGCCAACCTCAGAGGCCAATCACAAGTCCAGATTGTCACCTGTGCTTCTGACCTACTGGCTACAGATTGGAGGTTCCAATGACCAAATCCTTGGGTTTCTTAATTCGTTAATGAATTTAATGAACAGTAACGAATTTTAAATTTGTTAACATTTTCAAGATCACAAAGCATAAATTGAGTCCAGCTAAGTTTAAGCGCAGGCTCTACTTGTACAGTCAACCCTATATATCTACAGATTCCACACCCACAGACACAGAGGGCTGACCATGAGAATTGAACATTCTCAGATTTTGGTACCCATGGGAGGGAGTCCTGGAGCCAAATCCCCTTGGATACCGATGGACAATTGTAATTACTGGCTTGCAGATCCTTTCATTCTCTGCAATACTAAACAAATAATGCAGTATCACCTCAACACTTAGCAATTAGTTTCTACTCACCGAGTGGTTTAAATTGCCGAACTCTTATATTATGAAAATGCATCTCCAGATAGTATTAATGTGTGGGTATGATTATACTGTCCTTGGAGAAACATAAAGAATTTGGGTTTGGGGTTTCTTTTTAATTTATTGAAGTATAGTTGATTTACAATGTTGTGTTAATTTCTGCTATAGAGCAAAGTGATTCAGTTATACATATATATATTCTTTTTCATATTTTTTCGATTGTGGTTTATCAAACTATATTGAATATAGTTCTCCTGCTGTACAGTAGGCACTTGTTGTTTATCCATCCTATATACAATAGTTTGAATCTGCTAATCCCAAACTTCCAATCCTTACCTCCTCCATCGCCCTGCCCCTTGGCAACCACAAGTCCGTTCTCTGTGTCTTTGAGTCTGTTTCTGTTTCGTAAATAAGTTCGTTTGTGTCATATTTTAGATTCCATCATAAGTGATACCATATGATATTTGTCTTTCTCTTCTGACTTACTTTGCTTAGTAGGTTAATCTCTAGGTCCATCCATGTTGCTGCAAATGGCATTATTTCATTCTTGTTTATGGCTGAGTAATATTCTCTTATATAAATATAGCACTCTTCTTTATCCATGCATCTGTCAATGGACATGTAGGTTGTTTCCATGTTTTGGGTATTGTAAATAGTGCTTTTATGAATATTGGGCTGCATGTATCTTTTCGAATTAGAGTTTTGTCCTGATATATGCCCAGGAGTGGGATTGCTGGATCATATGGCAACTCTATTTTTAGTTTTTGAGGACCATCCATACTGTTTTTTACAGTGGCTGCACTGATTTACATTCCCACCAACAGTGTAGAAGGATTCCCTTTTCTATACTCGCCCTCCAGAACTTGTTATTTTTAGACTTTTTAATGATGACTAGTCTGTCCAGTGTGAGGTGGTACCTCACTGTAGTTTTAATTTGCATTTCTCAAATAATTAGCGATGTTGAGCATCTTTTCATGTGCCTGTTGGACATGTGTATGTCTTCTTTGGAGAAATGTCTACTGCGGTCTTCAGCCCACTTTTCAGTTAGGTTGTCTGTTTTTTTTATTATTAAGTTGTATGACCTGTTTGTATATTTTGTAAATTAAGCCCTTATCATTTGCATCCTTTGCAAATATTTTCTCCCAGTCCATAGGTTGTCTTTTCATTTTATTTATGGTTTCCTTTGCCTATGCAAAAGCTTATAAGTTTGATTAGGTCCCAATTAGTGACTTTTGCTTTTATTTTTTTTAACATCTTTATTGGAGTATAATTGCTTTACAATGTTGTGTTAGTTTCTGCTGTATAACAAAGTGAATCAGCTATATGTATACATATATCCCCATATCCCCTCCCTCTTGAGTCTCCCTCCCACCCACCCTATCACACCCCTCTAAGTGGTCACAAAGCACTGAGCTGATCTCCCCATGTTATGCAGCTGCTTCCCACTAGCTATCTATTTTACACTTGGTAGTGTATATATGTCAATGCTACTCTTTCACTTCGTCCCAGCTTACCCTTCCCCCTCCCCATGTCCTCAAGTCCATTCTCTATGTCTGTCTTTATTCCTGTCCTGCCCCTAGGTTCATCAGAACCATATTTTTTTTCTAGATTCCACATGTATGTGTTAGCATATGGTATTTGTTTTTCTGACTTCCTTCACTCTGTATGACAGACTCTAACTCCATCCACCTCACTACAAATAACTCCATTTCGTTTCTTTTTATGGCTGAGTGATATTCCATTGTGTATATGTGCCACATCTTCTTTATCCATTCATCTGATGATGGACACTTAGGTTGCTTCCATGTCCTGGCTATTGTAAATAGAGCTGCAATGAACATTTTGGTACATGACTCTTTTTGAATTATGGTTTTCTCAGGGTATATGCCCAGTACTGGGATTGCTGGGTCGTGTGGCAGTTCTATTTTTAGTTTTTTAAGGAACCTCCATACTGTTCTCCATAGTGGCTGTATCAATTTACATTCCCACCAACAGTGCAAGAGGGTTCCCTTTTCTCCACACCCTCTCCAGCATTTATTGTTTCTAGATTTTTTGATGATGGCCATTCTGACCGGTGTGAGATGATATCTCATTGTAGTTTTGATTTGCATTTCTCTAATGATTAATGATGTTAAGCATTCTTTCATGTGTTTGTTGGCAATCTGTATATATCTTCTTTGGAGAACTGTCTATTTAGGTCTTCTGCCCATTTTTGGATTGGGTTGTTTGTTTTTTGTTATTGAGCTGCATGAGCTGCTTGTAAATTTTGGAGATTAATCCTTTGTCAGTTGCTTCATTTGCAAATATTTTCTCCCATTCTGATGGTTGTCTTTTGGTCTTGTTTATGGTTTCCTTTGCTGTGCAAAAGCTTTTAAGTTTCATTAGGTCCCATTTGTTTATTTTTGTTTTTATTTCCCTTTCTCTAGGAGGTGGGTCAAAAAGGATCTTGCTGTGATTTATGTCATAGAGTGTTCTGCCTATGTTTTCCTCTAAGAGTTTTATCATGTCTGGCCTTACATTTAGGTCTTGAATCCATTTTGAGTTTATTTTTGTGTATGATGTTAGGGAGTGTTCTAATTTCATAGTTTTACATGTACCTGTCCAGTTTTCCCAGCACCACTTATTGAAGAGGCTGTCTTTTCTCCACTGTATATGCTTGCCTCCTTTGTGCCACAAACGGGATGAAGACCTAATATATATCTTTCTCATTATAAATCAGTTATCACAGCAGCACCCAAATAAAGCACAGAAACCTGGTCAAACTGCTTAAGTTTCAATACTTCAGAAAACAGAGATGAGGGAACGGTAGCATTGTCCACCTTCCATATCTCTTCAGTCTTCAAGGACACAGCAATGACAGAGGTCAATGCCGTGATGCATCTGTATTGTGCAAAGTAGCAGAATAGGTGGGGGCATGAGAGGGCAGCCGTTCCTCATAGACCCGTGGACTGTGGTGGACGCAGAGGCAGCCGGGGAAAAGTGACAGGGTGGCGGGGAAGCAAGGAAGATGCCACCCATGTCCCCCAGCCTGGGCTCCCTCGCCGTCCACATCTCCCCTTCCACTCTCCTGGCTCCGTCCTCCAAGGCTCCTTCCTCTCTGAGCACAACAGGCTCCTCCTGCGGGGCAGCTGCTGAATGCAGGGCTGTTGAGTGGGCAGTTCAGGCGCTGGGGCCAGAAGTGTGCTTCTGTTCAGGGGAGAGCCCTGAGGAGGCTCTCACTGAGGGGCTGACACTGCAGAACTTTCCCTTGTTGGAGAGGAACGTTCTCTCTCCGACGAGGCCGTGCTCTTAGACAGAGGATGCACCACTGCTGGAGGGAGGTGCATGGAAGAGCCAGGCAGGCCGGAGAGGTCTGTTAGGTGATCTGGGAAATGAGTTAAATCAACCCTGCGGTGCATCGAGTGTGTGGAGAAGGTGAATGGGATCACCTGGGTTTATCGACTCTGTAACATGACGTCCAGTTACAGGAAACTTACCCACAGACCAGTAGCATCCAGGACTGGGTTCAGTGATCAGTTCTGTCCCTCCACCCATCCCTACAGGCCAGCCCCTCTGCCTCCTAGACCTTCGTGAGGAGGAATCCAGTTTTGCCCGTTTGGTTAGGTTAGTGATCAAGAAACAAGCAGGTCATCCCTGTGGGCAAGTTACACTCGACAGTTCCCTTGCTTGGAGTTATCCTGAGTCTTGTTAAGCTCTGTTTTGTCAAAGTGAGGCCCCTGAATATTGGTATCAGCATCACATGGGAGGCTGACCTGAGTCTCAGAGGAAGAAATCTGAGAGTTTGCCATTTCCAGCAACCTTGGGAAGGCTGATGCTCAGTGAAGTTTGAGAACAGCCCTGAATGAATGAAAAGATAACACAGTTGCTGTGAGCAGTGTGTACAGTCCGATGACCAATAAAGCCCGATTGGGGGTGGTGACTGCATGATTCCACTTATATGAGGTATTTAAATAGTCAAACTCAGGGAAGCAAAGACTAGAATGGTGGTTGCCAGGGCCTGTGGGAGGGGGAAATGGGGAGTTGATAATGACCAGGTGGAAAGTTTCAGTTATGCAAGATGAAGTTCTAGAACTCTGCTGTACCACATGGTCCTACAGAGAACAGTGCTGTATTGGTGAGAGGGTAGATCTCTTACTGCAAGGCAATAAAATTAAATTAAAAAACAAACAGGTGAGACTGCTGATGAGTCCTTGCAGTCCTGACAAGATCCAGGCCCAGCCCCCTGTGGGCCCGGACATAGGCTCCAGCTGGGAGGAGCAGGCAAAGGAATTCAAATTCCCTCCTCCTCTCCTCCCCTGACCACCCAGGCAAAGCAGAACGGCACCCACCTGATTGACCTCTGCCGAGGGGCCAGGACAGAGTGAGGAGGGGAAGGGGAGGAGGCTGGCTGGCTATGGGGGCTCTGGGCCCAGAGAAGGGGCTGGTCATCAGAAGGGAGGGTGCTACTTGCAGGCCCTGGAGCATTCCCAGAGGTGAAATCTGGGGTATACCTGGGTGCCAGGCAGTGTTCCCCAAACCATTGAATCACAGTTTAACTCTACCCGGTGGACAAAAGTTACTTACAAGCTTGCTTTTCTAAAACCTCTTTGAAACTAAACTGCTCTCACAGTGTTGGAGAGCTGGATGATTATTAGCAAAGGTTAGTCAAACTAAAGAGAAGACACTTTGCATTAATAGAACAAAAGGAAGAGCTGATGTGGATGTCCGTGGGCTCTGGAACCTGCAGGTATGAATCTGAATAGGAGCAAGCTGCATTCACCTGCTCTGTTTCCCAGACTGACTTTCTTTTCACTTGAGTAGGTCGATGCTAGCTACCCCTACAGTGCGCGCGCGTGCGCGCGCGCGCACACACACACACACACACACACACACACACACACACACACACACACACACACACACACACACACACACACACACACACACACACACACACACACACACACACACACACACACACACACACTCACTCATCTGATAAGCCCTGGTTTCAGGGCGGCTGTAAACCTGTCCCAGGCACTCCTGTCCTCTGAACAGGTAAGATACTCTTTAACATCAGAGACAAATTGGTAGAAGGCTTTTCAGCTCAACCCTGAACAGAGAAAAATGGGGCAGAGGTGCCAGAGAAAGGGAGAACTTTTTCTATTGTTTAATTTTAAATTTGTTAACATTTTCAAGATCACTCAGCATAAATTGAGTCCAGCTAAGTTTAAGTGTAGGTTTTACTTGTACAGTCAGCCCTATGAGTCTACACATTCCACACCCACAGACACAGAAGGCTGATTATGGGACTGGAGCATCTTTGGATTCTGGTACCCATGGCGGGGTCCTGCAGCCAACCCCCCTTGGATACTGAGAGACAATTGTAATGTAATTACTGGCTTGCAGATCCTTTCATTCTCTGCAATACTAAACAAATAATGCAGTGTTACCATGATACTAAGCACTTAGTTTCTACTCACCGAGTAGTTTAAATTGCAGAACTCTTTATATATATGAAAATGCATCTCCAGGTAGTATTAATGTGTGGGTATGATTATGCTATTCTTGGAGAAACACAAAGAATTTGTTTTCATTTTTTTTTAATTTTATTGAAGTAGAGTTGATTTATCGTGTTGCGTTCATTTCTGCTGTACAGCAAAGTGATTCAGTTTTATACACACACACACACACACACACACACATTTTTTTATATTCATTTCCATTATGGCTTATCTGAGGATATTGAATATAGTTCCCTGTACTGTAAAGTAGGGCCTTGTGGTTTATTCATCACATATAAAATAGTTTGCATCTGCTAATCCCAAACTCCCCATCCATCCCTCCCCCACGCCTCTCCCCATTGGCAACCACAAGTCTGTTCTCTATGTCTGTGAGTCTGTTTCTGTTTTGTATATAGGTTCATTTGTTTTGTATTTTAGATTCCATCATAAGTGATATATGGTATTTGTCTTTCACTTTTTGACTTACTTCGCTTAGTATGATAATCTCTCGGCCCATCCATGTTGCTGCAAATGGCATTATTTTATTCTTTATTATGGCTGAGTAATATTCCATTGTATAAATATACCACATCTTCCTTATCCACACATCTGTCCAGGGACATTTAGGTTGTTTCCATGTCTTGGATATTGTACATAGTGCTGCTATGAACATTGTGGTGCATGTATCTTTTCGAATTAGAGTTTTGTCTGGATATATGCCTTGGAGCGGGATTGCTGGATCGTATAGCAACTCTATTTTTAGTTTTTTGAGGAACCTCCATACTGTTTTCCATAGTGGCTGCACCAGCTGACATTCCCACCAAGAATGTAAGAGGGTTCCCTTTTCTCCACACCCCCTCCAGCAGTTGTTATTTGTAGACTTTTTTTTTTAATTTATTTATTTATTTTTATTTATGGCTGTGTTGGGTCTTCGTTTCTGTGCTAGGGCTCTCTCTCTAGTTGCGGCAAGCGGGGGCCACTCTTCATCGCGGTGCGCGGGCCTCCCACCATCGCGGCCCCTCCTGCCACGGAGCACAGGCTCCAGACGCGCAGGCTCAGCAGCCGCGGCTCACGGGCACAGCCGCCCCGCGGCATGCGGGATCCTCCCAGGCCAGGGCTCGAACCCGTGCCCCCCGCATTGGCAGGCAGATTCCCAACCGCTGCGCCACCAGGGAAGCCCTGTAGACTTTTTAATGATGGCCATTCTGACCTTTGTTAGATGGTACTTCATTGTAGTTTTGATTACCATTTCTCTAATAACTAGTGAATATGAGCATCTTTTCATGTGCCTCTTGGCCAGCCATATGTCTTCTTTGGAGATATGTCTATTTAGGTCTTCTGCCCATCTTTTGATTGGGTTGTTTTATTTTTGTTTATTTAATTATTATTATTATTATTTTGTTTTTTTTTTGTTTGTTTTGTTTTTATAAACATTTCTCTTTTAATGAGTTGCATCGAGCATCTTTTGTTTGTGTTTCTTTTGCTTTGAACTGCCTGTTCTTTTTTTTTTTTTTTTTTTTTTTTCACACACACACACTGTATTTTATTTTTACAAGAGATAAATAGACTGACACCAAGCATTGTACATGGATGACCACAACAAAAGCAACAATGATTGCAATTACCAAGCATGAAACACACTCATACTATGTCATAATATTGACATTCAGTCCAGTAATCCTCCTTTGTAACAGCTCCTTTACTTCGCAGTGAAAATTGATTTGTATATTCTTTGCCTCTGAGTCCTTGTTGGATTTTTTTTTTTTAATTCAGACAAAGTCACAAAAATTATACTCATCCTCATCAGTTCACTCAGTCCCATGTAATTAATTTTTTTTCATCTTGATCTTTTGTTAGCACTTTTATGAGTTCATCAGTTTTTCATTAGAGTTCTCAAAATGCTTATTCATTCAGTTCAGCAGTACAGTCAGTTACCAGAAACCTGTACTTGTCAGAGTCTTTTCCATGAATTTCTTAAAGATGAAACCCTTTTATAGGAACATATTTGCAAAAGCATCAGAGTACACACAGAACTGTCTGTAAATGACAAAAGACTTAAAAATGACCACAGTTAAAAATTTGATGAAAGTTCATAATAATGCAGTTGACAAGAAAATTAGTTATTTCTGAGATATACATTTTAAGGTAATAACTAGGATTATGACTTATAACATTATACCAGAACATATAAGATTTTTAGAAATTTCATGTAATGTCTGAAACATTTATATTAACATATTTCCATACAAGTAACCCAATGAAAGTTTAGTATTAGTTGTTTTGTTTGTTTGTTTTTTTATACTGCAGGTTCTTATTAGGCATCAATTTTATACACATCAGTGTATACATGTCAATCCCAATCGCCCAATTCAGCACAACACCATCCCCACCCCACCGCAGTTTTCTCCCCTTGGTGTCCATATGTCCATTCTCTACATCTGTGTCTCAACCTCTGCCCTGCAAACTGGCTCATCTGTACCATTTTTCTAGGTTCCACATATATGTGTTAATATACGATATTTGTTTTTCTCTTTCTGACTTACTTCACTCTGTATGACACTCTCTAGATCCATCCACGTCTCAACAAATGACTCAATTTCGTTCCTTTTTATGGCTGAGTAATATTCCATTGTATATATGTACCACAACTTCTTTATCCAGTCGTCTGTTGATGGGCATTTAGGTTGCTTCCATGACCTGGCTATTGTAAATAGTGCTGCAATGAACATTCGGGTGCATGTGTCTTTTTGAATTACGGTTTTCTCTGGGTATATGCCCAGTAGTGGGATTGCTGAGTCATATGGTAATTCTATTTTTAGTTTTTTAAGGAACCTCCATATTGTTCTCCATAGTGGCTGTATCAATTTACATTCCCACCAACAGTGCAAGAGGGTTCCCTTTTCTCCACACCCTCTCCAGCATTTGTTGTTTGTAGATTTTCTGATGATGCCCATTCTAACAGGAGTGAGGTGATACCTCATTGTAGTTTTGATTTGCATTTCTCTAATAATTAGTGATGTTGAGCATCTTTTCATGTGCTTCGTGGCCGACTGTATGTCTTCTTTGGAGAAATGTCTATTTAGGTCTTCTGCCCATTTTTGGATTGGGGTGTTTGTTTCTTTAATATTGAGCTGAATGAGCTGTTTATGTATTTTGGAGATTAATCCTTTGTCCGTTGATTCGTTTGCAAATATTTTCTCCCATTCTGAGGGTTGTCTTTTCGTCTTGTTTATGGTTTCCTTTGCTGTGCAAAAGCTTTGAAGTTTCATTAGGTCCCATTTGTTTATTTTTGTTTTTATTTCCATTACTCTAGGAGGTGGATCAAAAAAGATCTTACTGTGATTTATGTCAAAGAGTGTTCTTCCTATGTTTTCCGCTAAGAGTTTTATAGTGTCCAGTCTTACATTTAGGTCTTGAATCCATTTTGAGTTTATTTTTGTGTATGGTGTTAGGGAGTATTCTATTTTCATTCTTTTACATGTAGCTGTCCAGTTTTCCCAGCACCACTTATTGAAGAGACTGTCTTTTCTCCATTGTATATCTTTGCCTCCTTTGTCATAGATTAGTTGACCATAGGTGCGTGGGTTTATCTCTGGGCTTTCTATCTTGTTCCATTGATCTATGTTTCTGTTATTGTGCCAGTACCATATTGTCTTGATTACTGTAGCTTTGTAGTATAGTCTGAAGTCAGGAAGTCTGATTCCTCCAGCTCCGTTTTTTTCCCTCAAGACTACTTTGGCTATTCGGGGTCTTTTGTGTCTCCATACAAATTTCAAGATGATTTGTTCTAGTTCCGTAAAAAATGCCATTGGTAATTTGATAGGGATTGCACTGAATCTGTAGATTGCTTTGGGTAGTATAGTCATTTTCACAATGTTGATTCTTCCAATCCAAGAACATGGTATATCTCTCCATCTGTTGGTATCATCTTTAATTTCTTTCATCAGTGTCCTATAGTTTTCTGCATACAGGTCTTTTGTCTCCCTAGGTAGGTTTATCCCTAGGTATTTTATTCTTTTTGTTGCAATGGTAAATGGGAGTGTTTCCATAATTTCTCTTTCAGATTTTTCATCATTAGTGTATAGGAATGCAAGAGATTTCTGTGCATTAATTTTGTATCCTGCAAATTTACCATATTCATTAATTAGCTCTAGCAGTTTTCTGGTGGCAGTTTTAGGATTCTCTATGTATAATATCATGTCATCCGCAAACAGTGACAGTTTTACTTCTTCTTTTCCAATTTGTATTCCTTTTATTTCTTTTTCTTCTCTGATTGCCCTGGCTAAGACTTCCAGAACTATGTTGAATAATAGTGGTGAGAGTGGACATCCTTGTCTCATTCCTGATCTTAGAGGAAATGCTTTCAGTTTTTCACCATTGAGAATGATGTTTGCTGTGGGTTTGTCATATATGGCCTTTATTATGTTGAGGTAGGTTCCCTCTATGCCCACTTTCTGGAGAGTTTTTATCATAAATGGGTGTTGAATTTTGTCAAAAGCCTTTTCTGCATCTATTGTGATGATCATATGGTTTTTCTTCTTCAATTTGTTAATATGGTGTATCACATTGATTGATTTGCGTATATTGAAGAATCCTTGCATCCCTGTGATAAATCCCACTTGATCGTGGTGTATGATCCTTTTAATGTGTTGTTGGATTCTGTTTGCTAGTATTTTGTTGAGGATTTTTGCATCTATATTCATCAGTGATATCGGTCTGTAATTTTCTTTCTTTGTAGTGTCTTTGTCTGGTTTTGGTATCAGGGTGATGGTGGCCTCATAGAATGAGTTTGGGAGTGTTCCTTCCTCTGCAATTTTTTGGAAGAGTTTGAGAAGGATGGGTGTTAGCACTTCTCTAAATGTTTGATAGAATTCACCTGTGAAGCCATCTGGTCCTGGACTTTTGTTTGTTGGAAGATTTTTAATCACAGTTTCAATTTCATTACTTGTGATTGGTCTGTTCATATTTTCTGTTTCTTCCTGATTCAGTCTTGGAAGGTTATACCTTTCTAAGAATTTGTCCATTTCTTCCAGGTTGTCCATTTTATTGGCATAAAGTTGCTTGTAGTAGTCTCTTAGGATGCTTTGTATTTCTGCAGTGTCTGTTGTAACTTCTCCTTTTTCATTTCTGATTTTATTGATTTGAGTCCTCTCCCTCTTTTTCTTGATGAGTCTGGCTAATGGCTTATCAATTTTGTTTATCTTCTCAAAGAACCAGCTTTTAGTTTTATTGATCTTTGCTATTGTTTTCTTTGTTTCTATTTCATTTATTCCTGCTCTGATCTTTATGATTTCTTTCCTTCTGCTAACTTTGGGTTTTGTTTGTTCTTCTTTCTCTAGTTTCTTTAGGTGTAAGGTTAGATTGTTTACTTGAGATTTTTCTTGTTTCTTTAGGTAGGCTTGTATAGCTATAAACTTCCCTCCTAGAACTGCTTTTGCTGCATCCCATAGGTTTTGGGTTGTCGTGTTTTCATTGTCATTTGTCTCTAGGTATTTTTTGATTTCTTCTTTGATTTCTTCAGTGATCTCTTGGTTATTTAGTAACGTATTGTTTAGCCTCCATATGTTTGTCTTTTTTACGTTTTTTTCCCTGTAATTCATTTCTAATCTCATAGCATTGTGGTCAGAAAAGATGCTTGATATGATTTCAATTTTCTTAAATTTACTGAGGCTTGATTTGTGACCCAAGATGTGATCTATCCTGGAGAATGTTCTGTGCGCACTTGAGAAGAACGTGTAATCTGCTCTTTTTGGATGGAATGTCCTATATATATCAATTAAATCTATCTGGTCTATTGTGTCATTTAAAGCTTCTGTTTCCTTATTTATTTTCACTTTGGATGATCTGTCCATTGGTGTAAGTGCAGTGTTAAAGTCCCCCACTATTGTTGTGTTACTGTCGATTTCCTCTTTTATAGCTGTTAGCAGTTGCCTTATGTATTGAGGTGCTCCTATGTTGGGTGCATATATATTTATAATTGTTACAGATTCTTCTTGGATTGATCCCTTGATCATTATGTAGTGTCTTTCCTTGTCTCTTGTAACATTCTTTACTTTAAAGTCTATTTTATCTGATATGAGTATAGCTACTCCAGCTTTCTTTTGATTTCCATTTGCATGGAATATCTTTTTCCATCCCCTCACTTTCAGTCTGTATGTGTCCCTAGGTCTAAAGTGGGTCTCTTGTAGACAGCATATATATGTGTCTTGTTTTTGTATCCATTCAGCAACCTGTGTCTTTTGGTTGGAGCATTTAATCCATTCACGTTTAAGGTAATTATCGATATGTATGTTCCTATGACCATTTTCTTAATTGTTTTGGGTTTGTTTTTGTAGGTCCTTTTCTTCTCTTGTGTTTCCCACTTAGAGAAGTTCCTTTAACATTTGTTGTAGAGCTGGTTTGGTGGTGCTGAATTCTTTTAGCTTTTGCTTGTCTGTAAAGCTTTTGATATCTCCATCAAATCTAAATGAGATCCTTGCCGGGTAGAGTAATCTTGGTTGTAGGTTCTTCCCTTTCATCACTTTAAGTATATCATGCCACTCCCTTCTGGCTTGTAGAGTTTCTGCTGAGAAATCAGCTGTTAACCTTATGGGAGTTCCCTTGTATGTTATTTGTCGTTTTTCTCTTGCTGCTTTCAATAATTTTTCTTTGTCTTTAATTTTTGCCATTTTGATTACTATGTGTCTCGGCGTGTTTCTCCTTGGGTTTATCCTGTATGGGACTCTCTGCACTTCCTGGACTTGGGTGGCTATTTCCTTTCCCATGTAAGGGAAGTTTTCAACTATAATCTCTTCAAATATTTTCTCTGGCCCTTTCTCTCTCTCTTCTCCTTCTGGGACCCCTATAATGCGAATGTTGTTGCGTTTAATGTTGTCCCAGAGGTCTCTTAGGCTGTCTTCATTTCTTTTCATTCTTTTTTCTTTAGTCTGTTCCGCAGCAGTGAATTCCACCATTCTGTCTTCCAGGTCACTTATCCGTTCTTCTGCCTCAGTTATTCTGCTATTGATTCTTTCTAGTGTAGTTTTCATTTCAGTTATTGTATTGGGCATCTCTGTTTGTTTGTTCTTTAATTCTTCTAGGTCTTTGTTAATCATTTCCTGCATCTTCTCAATCTTTGCCTCCATTCTTATTCCGAGGTCCTGGATCATCTTCACTATCATTATTCTGAAATCTTTTTCTGGAAGGTTGCCTATCTCCACTTCATTTAGTTGTTTTTCTGGGGTTTTTTCTTGTTCCTTCATCTGATATATAGCCCTCTGCCTTTTCATCTTGTCTATCTTTCTGTAACTGTGGGTTTTGGCCCACAGGCTGCAGGATTGTAGTTTTTCTTGCTTCTGCTGTCTGCCCTCTGGTGGTTGAGGCTATCTAAGAGGCTTGATGGGAGGCTCTGGTGGTGGGTAGAGCTGACTGTTGCTGTGGTGGACAGAGCTCCGTAACACTTTAATCCACTTGACTGTTGATGGGTGGGGCTGGGTTCCCTCCCTGTTGGTTGTTTTGCCTGAGGCAACCCAATACTGGAGCCTACCTGGGCTCTTTGATGGGGTTAATGGCAGACTCTGGGAGGGCTCAGGCCAAGGAGCACTTCCCAGAACCTCCACTGCCAGTGTCCTTGTCCCCACGGTGAAACAGAGCCACCTCCCGCCTCTGCAGGAGACCCCCCAACACCAGCAGGTAGGTCTGGTTCAGTCTCCCCCAGGATCACTGCTCCTTCCCCTGGGTCCCGATGCGCACACTACTTTGTGTGTGCCCTCCAAGAGTGGGGTCTCTGTTTCCCCCAGTCCTGTCAAAGTCCTGCAATCAATTCCCACTAGGCTTCAAAGTCTGATTCTCTAGGAATTCCTCCTCCCATTGCCGGACCCCCAGGTTGGGAAGCCTGACGTGGGGCTCAGAAGCTTCACTCCAGTGGGTGGACTTCTGTGGTATAAGTGTTCGCCAGTCTGTGAGTCACCCACCCAGCAGTTATGGGATTTGATTTTACTCTGATTGCGCCCCTCCTACCGTCTCACTGTGGCTTCTCCACTGTCCTTGGACGTGGGGTATCCTCCTTGGTGAGTTCCAGTGTCTTCCTGTCAATGATTGTCCAGCAGCCAGTTGTGATTCTGGTGCTCTCGCAAGAGGGAGTCTCTCTAGGTATTTTTTTATTTCCTTCTTGATTTCTTCAATGATCCATTGGTTGTTTAGTAGAATATTGTTTAGCCTCCACGTGTTTCTGTGTTTTACAGGTTTTTTCTTGTAGTTGATTTCTAACGTAATATTGTTGTGGTCAGAAAAGATACTTGATATGATTTCAGTTTTCTTAAATTTACCAAGGCTTGCTTTGTGGCCCAGCTTGTGATCTATCCTGGAGAATGTTCCACGTGCACTTGAAAAGAATGTATATTCTGCTGCTTTCTGATGGAATGCTCTATAAATTTCAATTAAGTCTATCTGGTCTAACCTAACATTTGAGGCCTGTGTTTTCTTATTGATTTTCTATCTGGATGATCTGCCCATTGATGTAAGTGGAGTGTTAAAGTCCCCCAGTATTATTGTGTTACTGTCAATTTCTGCTTTTATGGCTATTAGCATTTGCCTATATATTGAGATGCTCATATATTGGGTGAATATATATTTTAAATTGTTATATCTTCTTCTTGAATTGATCCTGTGATGATTCTGCAGTGTTATATTTTTGTCTCTTGTAACAGTCTTTATTTTAAAGTCTATTTTGTCTGATATGAGTATTGCTACCCCAACTCTCCTTTGATTTCCATTTACATGGAATAACTTTTCCATCCCCTCACTTTCAGTCTGTGTTTCCCTAGATCTGAAGTGGTTCTCTTGTAGACAGCATATATATGGGTTTTGTTTTTGTATCCATTCAGGCAGTCTATGTCTTTTGGTTGGAGCATTTAAACCACTTATATTTATGGTAATTACCAATATGTTTTTATTGTCATTTTGTTGATTATTTTGGAGTTGTTTTTGTAGGTCTTTTTTCTCCCCTTCCTTTTTTGTTCTCTTCTTTAGTGATTCGATGACTCTCTTTAGTGTTGTGTTTGGATTCCTTTTTCTTTTTTGAGGGTATATCTATTGTAGATTTTTGATTTGCGATTACCATGAGGTTTTGATATAGCAGTCTATGTATATACCAGATTATTTTAAGTTGCTGGACTCTTAATTTCAAATGCATTTCCAATATCCTGCATTTGTACTCTCCTCTTCTCATGATTGCTGGTTTTGACATCATATTTATGTGTGAGTGATTTCCTACCTTTACTATATGTTTGCATTTACCAGTGAGCTTTCCCATTTCATAATTTTCTTGTTTCCAGTTGTGGCCTTTTCTTTTCCATCTAGAAAGGTTCCTTTAGCATTTGTTTTAAGCAGATGTTGGTGCATTTCATGTTTAAGAGATATCTTAAACTGTCCTCATTTCTTTTTTTTTTTAATTAATTAATTTATTTATTTTTAATTTATTTTTGGCTCTGTTGCGTCTTTTTTTTTTTAAGACTGCACTGTTCCCCTTTTTATTTTTATAAACTTTTTTTTTAATTTTTAACATCTTTATTGGAGTATAATTGCTTTACAATGGTGTGTTAGTTTCTGCTTTATAACAAAGTGAATCAGCTATACATATACATATGTCCCCATATCTCTTCCCTCTTGCATCTCCCTCCCTCCGACCCTCCCTATCCCACCCCTCTAGGTGGTCACAAAGCACCGAGCTGATCTCCCTGTGCTATGTGGCTGCTTCCCACTAGCTATCTATTTTACGTTTGGTACTGTATATATGTCCATGCCACTGTCTCACTTTGTCCCAGCTTACCCATCCCCATCCCCGTATCCTCAAGTCCATTCTCTAGTACGTCTGCATCTTTATTCCTGTCTTGCCCCTAGGTTCTTCTGAGCATTTTTTTCATTTTTTTTTTCAATTCCATATATATGTGTTAGCATACGGTATTTGTTTTTCTCTTTCTGACTTACTTCACGCTGTATGACAGTCTCTAGGTCCATCCACCTCACTACAAATAACTGTTTCATTCCTTTTCATGACTGAGTAATATTCCATTGTATATATGTGCCACATCTTCTTTATCCATTCGTGTGTTGATGGACACTTAGGTTGCTTCCATGTCCTGGCTATTGTAAATAGAGCTGCAGTGAACATTTTGGTACATAACTCTTTTTGAATTATGGTTTTCTCAGGGTATATGCCCAGTAGTGGGATTGCTGGGTCATATGGTAGTTCTATTTTTAATTTTTTAAGGAGCCCTCCATACTGTTCTCCATAGTGGCTGTATCAATTTACATTCCCACCAACAGTGCAAGAGGGTTCCCTTTTCTCCACACCCTCTCCAGCATTTATTGTTTGTAGATTTTTTGATGATGGCCATTCTGACTGGTGTGAGATGATATCTCATTGTACTTTTGACTTGCATTTCTCTAATGATTACTGATGTTGAGCATGCTTTCATTTGTTTGTTGGCCATCTGTATATCTTCTTTGGAGAACTGTCTATTTAGGTCTTCTGCCCATTTTTGGATTGGGTTGTTTGTTTTTTTGATATGAGCTGCATGAGTTGCTGTATGTTTTGGAGATTAATCCTTTATCAGTTGCTTCATTTGCAAATATTTTCTCCCATTCTGAGGATTGTCTTTTCATCTTGTTTATGGTTTCCTTTGCAGTGCAAAAGCTTTTAGGTTTTATTAGGTCCCATTTGTTTATTTTTGTTTTTATTTCCATTTCTCTAGGAGGTGGGTCAAAAAGGATCTTGCTGTGATTTATGTCATAGAGTGTTCTGCCTATGTTTTCCTCTAAGAGTTTGATAGTGTCTGGCCTTACATTTAGGTCTTGAATCCATTTTGAGTTTATTTTTGTGTATGGTGTTAGGGAGTGTTCTAATTTCATTCTTTTACATGTAGCTGTCCAGTTTTCCCAGCACCACTTATTGAAGAGGCTGTCTTTTCTCCACTGTATATTCCTGCCCCCTTTATCAAAGATAAGATGACCATACGTGTGTGGGTATATCTCTGGGCTTTCTATCCTGTTCCATTGATCTATATTTCTATTTTTGTTCCAGAACCGTACTGTCTTGATTATTGTAGCTTTGTAGTATAGTCTGAAGTCAGGCAGCCTGATACCTCCAGCTCCATTTTTCTATCTCAAGATTTCTTTGGCTATTCGGGGTCTTTTGTGTTTCCATACAAATTGTCAAATTTTTTATTCTAGTTTTGTGAAAAATGCCAGTGGTAGTTTGATACGGATTGCATTGAATCTGTAGATTGCTTTGGGTAGTAGAGTCATTTTCAAAATGTTGATTCTTCCAATCCAAGAACACGGTATATCTCTCCATCTGTTTGTATCATCTTTAATTTCTTTCATCAGTGTCTTACAGTTTTCTGCATACAGGTCTTTTGTCTCCTTAGGTGGGTTTATTCCTAGATATTTTATTCTTTTTCTTGCAATGGTAAATGGGAGTGTTTTCTCAATTTCACTTTCAGATTTTTCATTATTAGTGTATAGGAATGCAAGAGATTTCTGTGCATTAATTTTGTATCCTGCTACTTTACCAAATTCATTGATTAGCTCTAGTAGTTATCTGGTGGCATCTTTAGGATTCTCTATGTATAGTATCATGTCATCTGCAAACAGTGACAGCTTTACTTCTTCTTTTCCTACTTGGATTCCTTTTATTTCTTTTTCTTCTCTGATTGCTGTTGCTAAAACTTCCAGAACTATGTTGAATAATAGTGGTGAGAGTGGGCAACCTTGTCTTGTTCCTGATCTTAGTGGAAATGGTTTCAGTTTTTCACCATTGAGGACAATGTTGGCTGTGGGTTTGTCATATATGGCCTTTATTATGTTGAGGAAATTTCCCTCTATGCCTACTTTCTGCAGGGCTTTTATCATAAACGGGTGTTGAATTTTGTCGAAAGCTTTCTCTGCATCTATTGAGATGATCATATGGTTTTTCTCCTTCAATTTGTTAATATGGTGTATCACGTTGATTGATTTGCGTATATTGAAGAATCCTTGCATTCCTGGAATAAACCCCACTTGATCATGATGTATGATCCTTTTAATGTGCTGTTGGATTCTGTTTGCTAGTATTTGGTGGAGGATTTTTGCATCTATGTTCATCAGTGATATTGGCCTGTAGTTTTCTTTCTTTGTGGCATCTTTGTCTGGTTTTGGTATCAGGGTGATGGTGACCTCGTAGAATGAGTTTGGGAGTGTTCCTCCCTCTGCAATATTTTGGAAGAGTTTGAGAAGGATAGGTGTTAGCTCTTCTCTAAATGTTTGATAGAATTCACCTGTGAAGCCATCTGGTCCTGGGCTTTTGTTTGTTGGTAGGTTTTTAATCACAGTTTCAATTTCAGTGCTTGTGATTCGTCCTTTCATATTTTCTATTTCTTCCTGGTTCAGTCTCGGCAGGTTGTGCATTTCTAAGAATCTGTCCATTTCTTCCAGGTTGTCCATTTTATTGGCATAGAGTTGCTTGTAGTAATCTCTCATGATCGTTTGTATTTCTGCAGTGTCAGTGGTTACTTCTCCTTTTTCATTTCTAATTCTATTGATTTGAGTCTTCTCCCTTTTTCTCTTGATGAGTCTGGCTAATGGTTTATCAATTTTGTTTATCTTCTCAAAGAACGAGCTTTTAGTTTTACTGATCTTTGCTATCGTTCCCTTCATTTCTTTTTCATTTATTTCTGATCTCATCTTTATGATTTCTTTCCTTCCACTAACTTTGGGGTTTTTTTGTTCTTCTTTCTCTAATTACTTTAGGTGTAAGGTTAGGTTGTTTATTTGAGATGTTTCTAGTTTCTTAAGGTAGGCTTGTATAGCTATAAACTTCCCTCTTAGAACTGCTTTTGCTGCATCTCATAGGTTTTGGGTCGTTGTGTTTTCATTGTCATTTATTTCTAGGTATTTTTTGATTTCTTCAGTGATCTCTTGGTTATTAATTAGTGTGTTGTTTAGCCTCCATGTGTTTGTATTTCTTACAGATTTTTTCCTGTAATTGATATCTAGTCTCATAGCGTTGTGATGGGAAAAGATACCTGATACGATTTCAATTTTCTTAAATTTACCAAGACTTGATTTGTGACCCAAGATATGATCTATCCTGGAGAATGTTCCATAAGCACTTGAGAAGAAAGTGTATTCTGTTGTTTTTGGATGGAATGTCCTATTAATATCAATTAAGTCCATCTTGTTTAATGTATCATTTAAAGCTTGTGTTTCCTTATTTATTTTCATTTTAGATGATCTGTCCATTGGTGAAAGTGGGGTGTTAAGGTGCCCTACTATGATTGTGTTACTGTCGATTTCCCCTTTTATGGCTGTGACTATTTTCCTTATGTATTGAGGTGCTCCTATGTTGGGTGCATAAATATTTACAATTGTTGTATCTTCTTCTTGGATTGATCCCTTGATCATTATGTAGTGTCCTTCTTTGTCTCTTGTAATAGTCTTTGTTTTAAAGTCTATTTTGTCTGCTATGAGAATTGGTAGTCCAGCTTTCTTTTGATTTCCATTTGTATGGAATATCATTTTCCATCCCCTCACTTTCAGTCTGTATGTGTCCCTAGGTCTGAAGTGGGTCTCTTGTAGATAGCATATATACGGGTCTTGCTTTTGTATCCATTCAGCCAGTCTCTGTCTTTTGGTTGGAGCATTTAATCCATTTACATTTAAGGTAGTTATTAATATGTATGTTCCTATTACCATTTTCTTAATTGTTTTGCTTTTATTATTGTAGGTCTTTTCCTTCTCTTCTGTTTCCTGCCTAGAGAAGTTCCTTTAGCATTTGTTGTAAATCTGGTTTGGTGGTGCTGAATTCTCTTAGCTTTTGCTTGTCTGTAAAGCTTTTAATTTCTCCACCAAATCTGAATGAGATCCCTGCTGGGTAGAGTAATCTTGGTTGTAGGTTTTTCATCACTTTAAATATGTCCTTCCACTCCCTTCTGGCTTGCAGAGTTTTGTTGTTCATCTCTGTTTGTTTGCTCTTTACTTCTTCTAGGTCCTTGTTAAACGTTTCTTGTATTTTCTCCATTCTATTTCCAAGATTTTCGATCATCTTTACTATCATTATTCTGAATTCTTTTTCAGGTAGACTGCCTATTTCCTCTTCATTTGTTAGGTCTGGTGGGTTTTTGCCTTGCTCCTTCATCTGCTGTGTGTTTCTCTGTCTTCTCATTTTGCTTAACTTACTGTGTTTGGGGTCTCCTTTTCACAGGCTGCGGTTTCGTAGTTTCCGTTTTTTTCAGTGTCTGTCCCCAGTGGTTAAGGTTGGTTCAGTGGGTTGTATAGGCTTCCTGGTGGAGGGGACTAGTGCCTGTGTTGTGGTGGATGAGGCTGGCTCTTGTCTTTCTGGTGGGCAGGTCCACGTCTGGTGGTGTGTTTTGGGGTGTCTGTGGCCTTATTATGATTTTAGGCACCCTCTGTGCTAATGGACGGTGTTGTGTTCCTGTCTTGCTAGTTGTTTGGCATAGGGTGTCCAGCACTGTAGCTTGCTGGTCGTTGAGTGGAGCTGGGTCTTGGCTTTGAGATGGAGATCTCTGGGAGCTTTTCACCATTTGATATTACGTGGAGCTGGGAGGTCTCTTGTGGACCAGTGTTCTGAAGTTGGCTCTCCCACCTCAGAGGCACAGCCCTGATGCCTGGCTGGAGTACCAAGAGCCTGTCATCCACACGGCTCAGAATAAAAGGGAGCAAGAAAAGAAAGAAAGAACGAAGAAGATAAAATAAAGTAAAATAAAATAAAGTTATTAAAATAGAAAATAAATAATTATTAAGAAAAAAAATAAATGGACAGACAGAACCCTAGGACAAATGGTAAAAGCAAAGCTATACAGACAAAATCAAACACAGAAGCATACACATACACACTCACAAAAAGAGAAAAAGGGAAAAAAATGTATATATATTGTTGCTCCCAAAGTCCACCTCTTCAGTTTGGGTTGATTCGTTGTCTATTCAGGTGTCCCACAGATGCAGGGTACATCAAGTTGATTGTGGAGATTTAATCCTCTGCTCCTGAGGCTGCTGGGAGAAATTTCCCTTTCTCTTCTTTGTTTGCACAGCTCCCGGGGTTCAGCTTTGGATTTGGACCCGCCTCTGCATGTAGGTCGCCTGAGGGCATCTGCTCTTCGCTCAGAAAGGACGGGGTTAAAGGAGCAGCTGATTTGGGGTCTCTGGTCACTCAGGCAGGGGGGAGGGAGGGGTACAGATGTGGGGCGAGCCTGTGGTAGCAGAGGCCGGCGTGACGTTGCACCAGCCTGAGGTGTGCCATGCGTTCTCCCAGGAAGTTGTCCCTGGATACCAGGACCCTGGCAGTGATGGGCTGCACAGGCTCCCAGGAGGGGAGGTGTGGATAGTGACCTGTGCTCGCACACAGGCTTCTTGGTGGCGGTAGCAGCAGCCTTAGCGTCTCATGCCCATCTCTGGGGTCCGTGCTGATAGCCACGTCTCACGCCCGTCTCTGGAACTCCTTTAAGCAGCGCTCTTAATCCCCTCTCCTCGTGCACCAGGAAACAAAGAGGCAAGAAAAAGTCTCTTGCCTCTTCGGCAGCTCCAGAGTTTTTCCCGGACTCCCTCCCGGGTAGCTGTGGCGCACTAACCCCCTTCAGGCCGTGTTCACGCAGCCAACCCCAGTCCTCTCCCTGCGATCCGACCAAAGCCTGAGCCTCAGCTCCCAGCCTCCACCCGTCCCGGCAGGTGAGCAGAGAAGCTTCTTGGGCTGGTGAGTGCTGATCAGCACCAATCCTCTGTTCGGGAATCTCTCCGCTTTGCCCTCCACACCCCTGTTGCTGCACTCTCCTCCATGGCTCTGAAGCTCCCCCACTCCGCCACCCACAGTCTCTGCCCGCGAAGGGGCTTCTAGTGTGTGGAAACCTTTCCTCCTTCACAGCTTCCTCCCACTCGTGCAGATCCTATCCCTATTCTTTGTCTCTGTTTTTTCTTTTTTCTTTTACCCTAGCCAGGTACATGGGGAGTTTCTTGCCTTTTGGGAGGTCTGAGTTCTTCTGCCAACGTTCAGTATGTGTTATGTAGGAGTTGTTCCACATGTTGATGTATTTCTGTTGTATCTGTGGGGAGGAAGTTGATTTCCCCGTCTTACTCTTCCGCCATCTTGAACTCCTCCCCGCTGTTTTGGGTCTTCTTTGCTGCGAGTGGGCTATCTCTAGTTGTGGTGAGCAGGGACTACTCTTCGTTGCAGTGCGTTGGATTCTTATTTCGGTGGCTTCTCTTGTTGTAGAGCATGGTCTCTAGGCGTGCGGGCTTCAGGAGTTGTGGCACGTGGGCTCAGTAGTTGTGGCTTGTGGGCTGTAGAGTGCAGGCTCGGTAGTTGTGGCACACGGACTTAGTTGCTCCATGGCATGTGGGATCTTCCCGGACCAGGGCTCGAACCCGTGTCCCCTGCATTGGCAGGCAGATGCTTAACCACTGCGGCACCAGGGAAGTCCCTTAAACTGTCCTCATTTCTTTTCATTCTTTTTTTCTTTATTCTGTTCTACAGCAGTGATTTCCACTATTCTGACTTTGAGCTCACGTATCCAATCTTCTGCCTCATTCATTCTGCTATTGATTCTTCCTAGTGTATTTTTCATTTCAGTTATTGTATGTTCAACTTTGTTTGTTCTTTAGATCTTCTTGTTCTTTGTTAAACATTTCTTGTAACTTCTCAGTCTGTTCCTCCATTTTTTTCTGAGATCTTGGAACATCTTTACTCTCATTACTCTGAAGTCTTTTTTCGGATAGATTGACTAGCTCCGCTTCACTTAGTTGTTCTTCTGGGGTTTTATTTTGTTCCTTCGTCTGGAACATATTCCTCTGCCATCCTATATTGTCTAACTTTCTGTGTTTGTGGTCCCACAAGCTGCAGGATTGTAGTTTCTCTTGCTTCTGGTGTCTGTCCCCTGGTGAGTGAGGCTGGTCTAAGAGGCTTGTGCAGGCTTCCTGGTGGGAGAGACTGGTGCCTGCCTACCGGTGGTTGGAGCTGGGTCTTGTCCCTCTGTTTGGCAGGGCCATATCAACAGGTGTGTTTAGAGGTGGCTGTGGACTGAGGGAGAGTTTAAACCGCCTGTCTGCTGATGGGTGAGGCTATGTTCCTGCCCTGTTGGTTGTTTGGCCTGAGGCGACCCAGCACTGGAGCATGCAGGCTGTTGGGTGTGGCCAGTTCTTGGCGTGAAAATGGAGGCCTGCAGACAGCTCATACGAATAAGTGCTCCCCAGTACCTTGACACCAGTGTCCTTGTCCCTGCAGTGAGACACAGTTGCCCCGCTACCTCTCCAGGAGACCCTCCCAGACCAGCAGGTAGGTCTGACCCAGGCTTCTGTGAAGTCACTGCTTTTTCCCGGGGTCCCAAGGTGCACAAGACCTTGTGTGTGTCCTCCAAGAGCGGAGTTTATGGTTCCTCCAGTCCTATGGAGTTCCTGCAATCAAGTCCCACTGGCCTTCAAAACCAAGTGCTCTGGGGGCTGCTCCTCCTGATGCCAAACCCCCAGACTGGGCAGCATGACATAGGCTCAGAACTCTCACTCCTGTGGGAGACCCTCTGTGATATAATTATTTTCCAGTTTGTGTGTCGCCCACCTGGCAGGTATGGGATTTGATTGTATCGTGAATGCACCCCTCCTACCATCTCACTGTGTCTTCTTCTTTGTCTTTGTACATAGAATATCTTTTTTGTTAGGTTCCGGTCTTTTCTGTCGATGGTTGTTCAGCAGTTAGTTGTGATTTTGGTGTTTTCTTGAGAAGAAGTGAACTCAGGTCCTTCTACTCTGCCATCTTGTCCTCCACCCAGGCATCTATTTCATTCTTTTCTATGGCTTAGTAATATTGCATTGTATAAATACACCACATCTCCCTTATCCATACATCTGTCAATCTGTCGGTGGATGTTTAGGTTGTTTCCATGTCTTGGTTATTGTGAATATAGTGCTGCTATGAACACAGGGGTGCATGTATCTTTTTCAATTATAGTTTTGTCTGGATATATGTCCAGGAGTGAGATTACAGGATCATGTAGCAACTCTATTTTTAGTTTTTTGAGGAACCTCCATACTGTTTTCCGTAGTGGCAGCACCAATTGACATTCCCACCAACAGTGTAGGAGGGTTCCCTTTTCTCCACAACCCCCTCCAGCATTTGTTATTTGTAGATTTTTTAATGATGCCCATTCTGATTGGTGTGAGGCGGTACCTCATTGTAGTTTTGATTTGCATTTCTCTAATAATTAGCGATGATGAGCATCTTTTCATGTGCCTATTGACCATCTGTATGTCTTCTTTGGAGAAATGTATATTTAGGTATTTTGCCCATTTTTTAATTGTGTTGTTTGTTTGTTTTTGTTGTTATTGGGTTGTATGAGCTGTTTGTATATTTTGAAAATTAAGCCCTTTATTGGTCACATCATTTGCAAATATTTTCTCACAGTCTGTAGGTTGTCTTTTCATTTGGTTTATGGTTTCCTTTGCTGTCAAAAGCTGATAAGTTTGATTACGTCCCATTTGTTTATTTTGTTTTTATTTTTATTGCCTTGGGAGACTGACCTACGAAAATGGTATGATTTATGTCAGAGACTGTTTTGCCTATGTTCTTTTCTAAGAGTTTTATGATGTCATGTCTTATATTCGTCTTTAAGCCATTTTGAGTTTATTTTTGTGCATGGTGTGAAGGTATGTTCTAACTTCATTGATTTGCATGTGGCTGTCCAACTTTCCCAACACCACTTACTGAAGAGACTTTCTTTTCCCCATTGTATGTTCTTTCCTCCTTTGTTGATGATTAATTGTCCATAGGTGTGTGAGTTTATTTTGGAGCTCTTCTATTCCATTGATCCATGTGTGTTTTTTCTGCCAATGCCACACTGTTTTGATAACTGTAGATTTGTAATATTGTCTGAAGTCTTGGAGGGTTATGCCTCCTGCTTTGTTCTTTTTCCTGAGAATTGCTTTGGCAATTCTGGGTCTTTTTAGGTTCCATATAAATTTTAGTGTTATTTGTTCTAGTTCTGTGAAAAATGTCATGGATAATTTGATAGGGGTCACGTTAAATCTATAGATTGCTTTGGATAGTATGGCCATTTTAACAATATTAATTCTTCCAATCCAAGAGCATGGGATATCTTTCCATTTCTTTTTATCATCTTCAGTTTCCTTTACTGACGTTTTGTAGTTCTCAGCATATAAGTATGTCACCTTCTTGGTGAGTTTTATTCCTAAGTATTTTACTTTATTTTATTTTTTGATGCAACTTTAAAGGGTATTGTTGTCTACATTCCCTTTCTGATATTTCATTGTTAGTATAAAGAAATGCAACCGATTTCTGTATGTTAATCTTCTATCCTGCTACTTTGCTGAATTTATCAGTTCTAGTAGTTTTTGTGTGGAGTCTTTAGGGTTTTCTCTATGTAGTATCATGTCATCTGCATATAATGACAATTTTACCTCTTCCCTACCAATTTGAACACATTTTATTTCTTTTTCTTGTCTAATTGTTGTGGCTAGGACTTCCAATACTATGTTGAATAGAAGTGTTGACCATGGGCATCCTTGTCTTGTTCCAGATTTTAGCAGGAACGCTTTCAGCTTTTCACCATTGAGTATTATATTGGCTATGGGTTTGTCATAAATAGCTTTTATTATGTTGAGATATGTTCCCTCTCTATCCACCTTGTAAGGGTGTTTATCATGAATCGATGTTGAATTTTATCAAATGCTTTTTCTGCATCTACTGAGATGATCATGTGGTGTTTGTCTTTTTTTTTTTGATGTGGTGCATTACACTGATTGATTTACGTATGTCAAACCATCATTGTGACCCTGGGATGAATCCAAGTTGGTTGTGGTGTATGATCTTTTTTATGTATTGTTTGATTTGGTTTGCTAATATTTTGCTGAGAATTTTTGCATCTATATTCATCAAAGATATTGGCCTGTAATTTTCTTTTTTGCTGGTGTCTTTATCTCGTTTTGGTATCAGGGTGATGGTGACTTCATGGAATGTCTTTGGGAGTGTTCCCTCCTCTTCAGTCTTTTGGAAGAGTTTGAGAAGGATTGGTGTAAGTTTTTTGTACGTTTGGTAGAATTTGCCTGTGAAGCCATCTGGTCCTGGACTTTTGTTTGTAGGGAGTATTTTTATTACAAATTCTATTTCATTTCTAGTGACTGATCTTTTCAAGTTATCTATTTCTTCTTCATTCATTTTTGGTGGACTGTATGTTTCTAGAAACTTGTCCATTTCTACTTGGTTGCCGAATTTGCTGGCATATAATTGTTCATAGTATTCTCTTATGGTTTTTGTATCTCTGCAGTATCAGTTGTGCTTTCTCCTCTTTCCTTTCTTATTTTATTTGAGTCTTCTCTCTTTTCTTCTTGGTGAGCCTAGCCAGAGGTTTGTCAATTATGTTTACCCTTTCAAAGAACCAGCTCTTGGTTTTATTGATTTTTTCTATTGTTTTTTTTTTTAAATCTCTATTTTGTTTATTTCCTCACTGATCTTTATTATTTCCTTCTTTCTGCTGACTTTAGGTTTTGTTTAGTCTTTTTTTTTTCCTAATTCTTTTAGGTGGTGGGTTAGGTTTTTTTCAACTTTTCTTGTTTCATGAAGAAGGCCTGTATCACTATGAACTTCTCTCTAAGAACTTCTTTTGATGAATCCCATAGATTTTGCATGGTTGTGTTTTCATTGTCGTTTGCCTCAAGGTATTTTTTAATTTTTTCTTTGTTTTCATCGTTGGCCCATTGGCTTTTTAATAGCATGTTGTTTAGTCTTCATGTAATTGTTTATCTTTTTTCCTCATTTCTTTTTCTGTGGTTGATTTCTAGTTTCATGCCACTGTGGTCAGAAAAAATGCTTGAAATAATTTCTATACTCTTAAATTTGTTGACTGTTTTGTGCCCTTGTATGTGGTCAATCCTAGGCAATGTTCCATGTGCACTTGAAAAGAATGTATTCTGCTTTTTTTAGATGTAATATCCTGAAAATATCAATTAAGTCTAACTGTTCTATTGTATCATTTCAGAGCTCTGTTGCCGTATTGATTTTCTGTCTAAAAAATCTTTCCATTGATGTGAGTGGGGTGTTAAAGTCTCCTACTATTATTGTATTCCCATCAGTTTCTCTCTTTATGTCTGTTAGTATTTGTTTTATGTATTTGGGTCCTCCTATACTGGGTGCATATATGTTGACAAGTGTAATATCCTCTTCTTGTATTGATCCGTTTACCATTATATACTGTCCTTCTTTATCTTTCTTTTTAGACTTTGTTTTAATGTCTATTTTGTCTGATATGAGTATTGCGACCCCCACTTTCTTGTCATTTCTGTTTGTGTGGAATATCTTTTTGCATCCCCTCACTTTCCACCTATGTGTGTCCTTTGCCCAAAAGTGGGTCTCTTGTAGGCAGCATATTGTAGGCTCTTGTTTTTTATCCAATCTGCCACTCTATGTCTTTTGATTGGAGCATTCTGTCCATTGACATTTGAGATAATTATTGATATTTTATTGTCATTTTGAACCTTGTTTTCCCATTGATATTGTATTTCTTCTTTGTCTCTTTCTTTTTCTTTTGTTTTTCCTTTTGTGGTTTGATGATTTTCTTTCGTATTTTTCTTGTGTTCTCTTCTTTTTGGTTTTTGTGAATTTATTGTATGTTTTTGATTTCTGGTTACCTTATTTTTCAAGTATATTAGCCCCTTCCTATATCTACTGGTTTTAGACTGGTAGTCATACAGTCTCAAACACATTCTGGAAAAAAAATCTACATTTTCTTACTCTTCTTTCCCACATTTTATGATTTTGATGCCTTCTTTTACAACTTCATCTTCATCCTTTTTTCATCCTTTTGGTTATCATTGCTTTCACAGAAATTTTTTCTTTTAATATGTGTACTGGCTTATTTAAGTGATTTAGTTTCAAACTGCGATTTTCTGTTTCCTATAGATTCTTGTTTCTTTTCTATTTAGAGAAGACGTTTTGATATTTCCTTTAGGATAGGCTTAGTATTGCTGTTTTTTTTAGTTTTTGCTTGTTTGAGAAATTCTTTTTTTTTTTTTTTTTAATGTCTGAAACATTTATATTAACATATTTCCATACATATTTCCATACAAATACAAATATAAGATTTTTAGAAATTTCATGTAATGTCTGAAACATTTATATTAACATATTTCCATACATATTTCCATACAAATACAAATATAAGATTTTTAGAAATTTCATGTAATGTCTGAAACATTTTTATTAACATATTTCCATACAAGTAACCCAATGAAAGTTTAGTATTAGTTGTTTTGTTTGTTTTTTTATACTGCAGGATCTTATTAGGCATCAATTTTATACACATCAGTGTATACATGTCAATCCCAATCGCCCAATTCAGCACACCACCATCCCAACCTCACCGCAGTTTTCCCCCCTTGGTGTCCATATGTCCATTCTCTACATCTGTGTCTCAACTTCTGCCCTGCAAACTGGCTCATCTGTACCATTTTTCTAGGTTCCACATACATGCATTAATATATGATATTTGTTTTTCTCTTTCTGACATACTTCACTCTGTATGACACTCTCTAGATCCATCCACGTCTCAACAAATGACTCAATTTCGTTCCTTTTTATGGCTGAGTAATATTCCATTGTATATATGTACCACAACTTCTTTATCCAGTCGTCTGTTGATGGGCATTTAGGTTGCTTCCATGACCTGGCTATTGTAAATAGTGCTTCAATGAACATTCAGGTGCATGTGTCTTTTTGAATTACGGTTTTCTCTGGGTATATGCCCAGTAGTGGGATTGCTGGGTCATATGGTAATTCTATTTTTAGTTTTTTAAGGAACCTCCATATTGTTCTCCATAGTGGCTGTATCAATTTACATTCCCACCAACAGTGCAAGAGGGTTCCCTTTTCTCCACACCCTCTCCAGCATTTGTTGTTTGTAGATTTTCTGATGATGCCCATTCTAACAGGAGTGAGGTGATACCTCGTTGTAGTTTTGATTTGCATTTCTCTAATAATTAGTGATGTTTGCCACAGACCGGCTGCAGAAAGCTAGAAGTTCCTGGTGGTGAGGGGTAAGGAACTGAAAAGCACCAGTATGGGGTCAGAAGGGCCAAGACAACTGATGGTTGCAAGGCAAGTTTATTCAAAGAGCATGAATGTATATATAGGTTCAGCACAGAACGAACACTAGGCAACAAATCAGTAAACCTTGTATTTCCACATAATTCTGTCGCCACTATCTATGCGCCACTATCTATGCGCCATTATCTATGCGCCACTATCTATGCGCCACTATCTATGCGTCAGCATGCCTTATGGGTCATTCTTTGGAGATACAGAATTCCCCCTCAGGGCAGCACGTCCTTCTTCTGGAGAACAACCAGGGGCTCTTAGATCCAGAGCAGGCACCTGGAACGAAACTGGCCGCAAGCCATTTTCCTTTTTTACGCTCAATACCGCAGCGTCAGGAGTGCATACCAAGAAAGAGACAAGCAGTTCTCCGGAAAGCAGAAAGCTGAATAAGCTTACAGCTTGGGGGCCACCACAGATGTTGAGCATCTTTTCATGTGCTTCGTGGCCGTCTGTATGTCTTCTTTGGAGAAATGTCTATTTAGGTCTTCTGCCCATTTTTGGATTGGGGTGTTTGTTTCTTTGATATTGAGCTGAATGAGCTGTTTATATATTTTGGAGATTAATCCTTTGTCCGTTGATTCATTTGCAAATATTTTCTCCCATTCTGAGGGTTGTCTTTTCGTCTTGTTTATGGTTTCCTTTGCTGTGCAAAAGCTTTGAAGTTTCATTAGGTCCCACTTGTTTATTTTTGTTTTTATTTCCATTACTCTAGGAGGTGGATCAAAAAAGATCTTGCTGTGATTTATGTCAAAGAGTGTTCTTCCTATGTTTTCCTCTAAGAGTTTTATAGTGTCCAGTCTTATATTTAGGTCTCTAATCCATTTTGAGTTTATTTTTGTGTATGGTGTTAGGGAGTATTCTAATTTCATTCTTTTACATGTAGCTGTCCAGTTTTCCCAGCACCACTTATTGAAGAGACTGTCTTTTCTCCATTGTATATCTTTGCCTCCTTTGTCATAGATTAGTTGACCATAGGTGCGTGGGTTAATCTCTGGGCTTTCTATCTTGTTCCATTGATCTATGTTTCTGTTTTTGTGCCAGTACCATACTGTCTTGATTACTGTAGCTTTGTAGTATAGTCTGAAGTCAGGGAGTCTGATTCCTCCAGCTCCGTTTTTTTGCCTCAAGACTGCTTTGGCTATTCGGGGTCTTTTGTGTCTCCATACAAATTTTAAGATGATTTGTTCTAGCTCCGTAAAAAATGCCATTGGTAATTTGATAGGGATTGCATTGAATCTGTAGATTGCTTTGGGTAGTATAGTCATTTTCACAATGTTGATTCTTCCAATCCAAGAACATGGTATATCTCTCCATCTGTTGGTATCATCTTTAATTTCTTTCATCAGTGTCTTATAGTTTTCTGCATACAGGTCTTTTGTCTCCCTAGGTAGGTTTATTCCTAGGTATTTTATTCTTTTTGTTGCAATGGTAAATGGGAGTGTTTCCATAATTTCTCTTTCAGATTTTTCATCATTAGTGTATAGGAATGCAAGAGATTTCTGTGCATTAATTTTGTATCCTGAAACTTTACCATATTCATTAATTAGCTCTAGCAGTTTTCTGGTGGCAGTTTTACGATTCTCTATGTATAGTATCATGTCATCTGCAAACAGTGACAGTTTTACTTCTTCTTTTCCAATTTGTATTCCTTTTATTTCTTTTTCTTCTCTGATTGCCGTGGCTAGGACTTCCAGAACTATGTTGAATAATAGTGGTGAGAGTGGACATCCTTGTCTCGTTCCTGATCTTAGAGGAAATGCTTTCAGTTTTTCACCATTGAGAATGATGTTTGCTGTGGGTTTGTCATATATGGCCTTTATTATGTTGAGGTAGGTTCCCTCTATGCCCACTTTCTGGAGAGTTTTTATCATAAATGGGTGTTGAATTTTGTCAAAAGCTTTTTCTGCATCTATTGTGATGATCATATGGTTTTTCTTCTTCAATTTGTTAATATGGTGTATCACATTGATTGATTTGCGTATATTGAAGAATCCTTGCATCCCTGTGATAAATCCCACTTGATCGTGGTGTATGATCCTTTTAATGTGTTGCTGGATTCTGTTTGCTAGTATTTTGTTGAGGATTTTTGCATCTATATTCATCAGTGATACTGGTCTGTAATTTTCTTTTTTTGTAGTGTCTTTGTCTGGTTTTGGTATCAGGGTGATGGTGGCCTCATAGAATGAGTTTGGGAGTGTTCCTTCCTCTGCAATTTTTTGGAAGAGTTTGAGAAGGATGGGTGTTAGCTCATGTGAAGCCATCTGGTCCTGGACTTTTGTTTGTTGGAAGATTTTTAATCACAGTTTCAATTTCATTACTTGTGATTGGTCTGTTCATATTTTCTGTTTCTTCCTGATTCAGTCTTGGAAGGTTATACCTTTCTAAGAATTTGTCCATTTCTTCCAGGTTGTCCATTTTATTGGCATAAAGTTGCTTGTAGTAGTCTCTTAGGATGCTTTGTATTTCTGCGGTGTCTCTTGTAACTTCTCCTTTTTCATTTCTGATTTTATTGATTTGAGTCCTCTCCCTCTTTTTCTTGATGAGTCTGGCTAATGGCTTATCAATTTTGTTTATCTTCTCAAAGAACCAACTTTTAGCTTTATTGATCTTTGCTATTGTTTTCTTTATTTCTATTTCATTTATTTCTGCTCTGATCTTTATGATTTCTTTCCTTCTGCTAACTTTGGGTTTTGTTTGTTCTTCTTTCTCTAGTTTCTTTAGGTGTAAGGTTAGATTGTTTACTTGAGATTTTTCTTGTTTCTTTAGGTAGGCTTGTATAGCTATAAACTTCCCTCTTAGAACCACTTTTGCTGCATCCCATAGGTTTTGGGTCGTCGTGTTTTCATTGTCATTTGTCTCTAGGTATTTTTTGATTTCCTCTTTGATTTCTTCAGTGATCTCTTGGTTATTTAGTAACGTATTGTTTAGCCTCCATGTGTTTGTCTTTTTTACGTTTTTTTCCCTGTAATTCATTTCTAATCTCATAGCGTTGTGGTCAGAAAAGATGCTTGATATGATTTCAATTTTCTTAAATTTACTGAGGCTTGATTTGTGACCCAAGATGTGATCTATCCTGGAGAATGTTCCATGCGCACTTGAGAAGAACGTGTAATCTGCTGTTTTTGGATGGAATGTCCTATATATATCAATTAAATCTATCTGGTCTATTGTGTCATTTAAAGCTTCTGTTTCCTTATTTATTTTCATTTTGGATGATCTGTCCATTGGTGTAAGTGAAGTGTTAAAGTCCCCCACTATTGTTGTGTTACTGTCGATTTCCTCTTTTATAGCTGTTAGCAGTTGCCTTATGTATTGAGGTGCTCCTATGTTGGGTGCATATATATTTATAATTGTTATATCTTCTTCTTGGATTGATCCCTTGATCATTATGTAGTGTCCTTCCTTGTCTCTTGTAACATTCTTTATTTTAAAGTCTATTTTATCTGATATGAGTATAGCTACTCCAGCTTTCTTTTGATTTCCATTTGCATGGAATATCTTTTTCCATCCCCTCACTTTCAGTCTGTATGTGTCCCTAGGTCTAAAGTGGGTCTCTTGTAGACAACATATATATGGGTCTTGTGTTTGTATCCATTCAGCCAGTCTATGTCTTTTGGTTGGGGCATTTAATCCATTCACGTTTAAGGTAATTATCGATATGTATGTTCCTATGACCATTTTCTTAATTGTTTTGGGTTTGTTTTTGTAGGTCCTTTTCTTCTCTTGTGTTTCCCACTTAGAGAAGTTCCTTTAGCATTTGTTGTAGAGCTGGTTTGGTGGTGCTGAATTCTCTTAGCTTTTGCTTGTCTGCAAAGCTTTTGATTTCTCCATCAAATCTAAATGAGATCCTTGCCGGGTAGAGTAATCTTGGTTGTAGGTTCTTCCCTTTCATCACTTTAAGTATATCATGCCACTCCCTTCTGGCTTGCAGAGTTTCTGCTGAGAAATCAGCTGTTAACCTTATGGGAGTTCCCTTGTATGTTATTTGTCGTTTTTCCCTTGCTGCTTTCAATAATTTTTCTTTGTCTTTAATTTTTGCCACTTTGATTACTATGTGTCTCGGCGTGTTTCTCCTTGGGTTTATTCTGTATGGGACTCTCTGCGCTTCCTGGACTTGGGTGGCTATTTCCTTTCCCATGTTAGGGAAGTTTTCGACTATAATCTCTTCAAATATTTTCTCTGGTCCTTTCTCTCTCTCTTCTCCTTCTGGGACCCCTATAATGCGAATGTTGTTGCGTTTAATGTTGTCCCAGAGGTCTCTTAGGCTGTCTTCATTTCTTTTCATTCTTTTTTCTTTAGTCTGTTCCGCAGCAGTGAATTCCACCATTCTGTCTTCCAGGTCACTTATCCGTTCTTCTGCCTCAGTTATTCTGCTATTGATTCCTTCTAGTGTAGTTTTCATTTCAGTTATTGTATTGGTCATCTCTGTTTGTTTGTTCTTTAATTCTTCTAGGTCTTTATTAATCATTTCTTGCATCTTCTCAATCTTTGCCTCCATTCTTATTCCGAGGTCCTGGATCATCTTCACTATCATTATTCTGAATTCTTTTTCTGGAAGGTTGCCTATCTCCACTTCATTTAGTTGTTTTTCTGGGTTTTTTTCTTGTTCCTTCATCTGGTACATAGCCCTCTGCCTTTTCATCTTCTCTATCTTTCTGTAACTGTGGTTTTTGGTCCACAGGCTGCAGGATTGTAGTTTTTCTTGCTTCTGTTGTCTGCCCTCTGGTGGTTGAGGCTATCTAAGAGGCTTGATGGGAGGCTCTGGTGGTGGGTAGAGCTGACTGTTGATGTGGCAGTCAGAGCTCAGTAAAACCTTAATCCACTTGACTGTTGATGGGTGGGGCTGGGTTCCCTCCCTGTTGCTGTGGCGGTCAGAGCTCAGTAAAACCTTAATCCACTTGACTGTTGATGGGTGGGGCTGGGTTCCCTCCCTGTTGGTTGTTTTGCCTGAGGCAATCCAACACTGGAGCCTACCCGTGCTCTTTGGTGGGGTTAATGGCAGACTCTGGGAGGGCTCACGCCAAGGAGGACTTCCCAGAACCTCTGCTGCCAGTGTCCTTATCCCCACGGTGAAACAGAGCCACCACTCGCCTCTGCAGGGGACCCCCCAACACCAGCAGGTAGGTCTGGTTCAGTCTCCCCCAGGGTCACTGCTCCTTCCCCTGGGTCCCGATGCACACATTACTTTGTGTGTGCCCTCCAAGAGTGGGGTCTCTGTTTCCCCCAGTCCTGTCAAAGTCCTGCAATCAATTCCCACTAGGCTTCAAAGTCTGATTCTCTAGGAATTCCTCCTCCCGTAGACGGACCCCCAGGTTGGGAATCCTGACGTTGGGCTCAGAACCTTCACTCCAGTGGGTGGACTTCTGTGGTATAAGTGTTCGCCAGTCTGTGAGCCACCCACCCAGCAGTTATGGGATTTGATTTTACTCTGATTGCGCCCCTCCTACCGTCTCACTGTGGCTTCTCCTCTGTACTTGGACGTGGGGTATCCTCCTTGGTGAAGTCCAGGGTCTTCCTGTCAATGATTGTCCAGCAGCCAGTTGTGATTCTGGTGCTCTCGCAAGAGGGAGTGAGAGCACGTCCTTCTACTCCGCCATTTTGGTTAATCCCTCCTCTGCCTTTCCTTGTTTGAGAAATTATTTATCTCTACTTCTATTCCAAATGATAAGCTTGCAGGCTACAGTATCCTAGGTTACATATTTTTCCCTTTCAGGACTTTGAATATATCTTGCCACTCCCTCCTGGTCTGCAACATTTCTGTAGAGAAAGCAGCTGATAGCCTTATGGAGGTTTGCTTGTAATTAACTCTTTGTTTTTCTCTTGCTGCCTTTAGATATTTAGCAGGCCTCCTCTTTGCTCTGTGGTTGTCACTGCCCTGTCAGGGGCAGAGTCTGCTCCTGAGTTGTTGGAGTAGAAGCCCTCAGAACGGTTTCTGAGCTGCAGTGTGAGGTAGACGGGAGTGGAGTGTTCCTGCTGGAAGAGGGGCCACTGAATCTTCCTTTGCCGGAGCTGTCTACCAGGGAGTGCGTTCTGTGGTGTCACCTGTGCAGGCTCACAAAGTACACTGTGGTTGGCACTGCCCTCGGCACCACCTCCACTGTGGGAATTCAAGCAGTTGGCCCTGGTGTCCCTCAGGCACTGTTTTCACAAAGCCACCATTTTCACAAACCCACCAGCACAGATCCTTAGGTGCCGATCCACTGAAATTGGGTACCAGGACTGCAGTAGTCACACATCTGGACCTGCCATGGGAGCTATGGAAGCATCCCAGACCCCAGCCCCGCCTCCACGTGCATGTGACTGCAAAGCCCACAGCTGCTGAGGCCGGACTTGTCTGAGCCATGGGAACACCCACTGTCCTGCGCCCAGAGCTCGTAGAGGCAGCAGGGAGAAAGAGGCTGTATGGCAGGCTTCACCCCTCCCTTCACACGCCCTTTAGCAATGGCACTTTGCCTCTATAGCAGGCCCAGGCTTCTTCTGCGTACACCCCAGTTGTGGCCCATACCACACTCCAGCCCCTTCAGTCTGTCTCCATGCCGCCAACCCCAGTCCTCTCCCCCGGGCTGTCCTCTGAAGCCTGAGTTTCAGCACCCAGCCTCTGCACACACCAGTAGGCATGCATCTTGGGCTGGGGATTGCAACAAGGTAGCACCAATCCTCTGTGCCCATTTCTCTCTGTTCTGTCTGCCACCAACCAGTTGTTGCACTCTCTTCCGAGCCTCTGAAGCTCCCTTTCTGTCCCAGCTGATCTCCGCGCCAGTGAAGGTGCTTCCCAGGATGTAGGAACGTTTCCTCTTTCACAGCTCCCTCCCAGGGGCGCAGGTCCATCCTGATTTCTTTTTTTTTCTTTTGCCCTATGCAGTTATGTGGAGCTCTTTCTTGCACTTATGGGTGTCTGATATCTATTGCCCTAGTTCAGTAAGGTATTACATGAGAATTATTCTACATGTAGATGTATTTTTGATGTATTTTTGGAGGAGGTGAGCTCCACGTCCTTCTATTCTGCCATCTTGATTCCTCCCTCCAAAGAATTTGTTTTAAAAGATTCCAAACACTGATACCCCACTTTTGTTTTCAGTTTGACTCCGTGGCTGATGTATCTGATGTGTCAAGCAATGTTACCCTAAAAAGTTACACCATGCACTTTGAGGTACCTCTGTGTGCTGCATGAATGCATGATCTTTGCATGGTGTGTTGATGGCACGGTGAAAAGCAGAACACTTCACTGATTGGTTAAATCAGCTAAATCAGAACCCTCAGATGTTTAGAGCAGCTACACTTCCTAATGGCACATTCTAGATCCTAATCATAGAGTGCCTTTGTCTTTCTGATGTCTTTGTGTGTCCTCTTTATTTTGGAGGCTGGAATCCTATAACAAGGGGAACAATGTGGAATGAGAAAAGAGGGAGGGAGGAGTCAGGTTCCCTACATAAATCCAGGAATTTTAAAGTGAAATACAGTTGTGCTCACTTAGTGACTGACCACGAGAGAACATTGCTAACTTTGCTCTGGGGAAGGGCTGTTCTCAAGAAGGAGTCTCTGTGCTGACACCCATGAAGAGACTATCTTGCTAACCCAACCCCTCACCCTCCTGCTTTGCAATGCAGCAGCCCTAGTCCACAGGGAACAATAGCCAAAGCACCAGTATTTGAGCTCTTGGGGCACTAAGAATGATGGCCATCTAACGTGACCATCAGCTTATTATCTCACCTTTACCAAGAATCCAGGGGCCACAGGACTCCAGATGAGCTAAGTTCCATAGGAGGAGATGGGGACAGCGTTCCCTTCATTGATGACATGTGACACATGATTTTCTATCCTACTTCAAGACTGTTTTCTTTAGACCTTAGTCACCAACAGTAACTTTTTTTTTCAGGGCTTAGCTGATACCAAAATCCCCCGGTCTGGGACACCTGTGAGTATTAGGAGCAACCGGAGCCTATCTGTACTGCGCGTCCCAAGTCAGAACCAAGTCAGCCAGACCTATTCCCAAGGCTCTCTCCACCGCAGTGTCAGTCAACTCATGGACATTCAAGACAAGAAGGTCTTGATTGACGACTCGCTGTGGGAAACCATCATGGGCCATGATAGCGGACTGGTGAGTCAATTTCCTCATCCAGAGCCTTTGCTAAACATTCCAGAAGTATGTTGATAAAGAGGTGGCACGGAGCTTCCTGTACCTCATTGAATGATGGCCGCACAGCACTCAGTGCATCCCTCTGACCACTTACCCAATTATTTTGCAACAACTTGTTTACCTGCTTGATGAGCAGGGTAGAAACTTTGTCTTGTTCTTCTGGCACATAATAGATGCTCAATAAATAAATTCATGCACAAGTAAAGAGACAAACAGGCTCTACTTCATTATCTTGGGCAGAACATGACTGAAAACATTGGAACTGGCCTAAAAGAGGCATAAAGTACAAGCACCTGTTTTACTAAAAGAAAAAAAAAAGAAAAGAAAAGGAAGTGTGTTTTCCTTCTGGTTTATGGTTAGAGGAGAAAAAGAGTCTCTCAATAAGATCAATGGTTTCTTTCCAAGAAACTCAGAAAATTATGATAAATAAGGGCATTACTATTTATGAACTTTGTTTTTCATAATTTCAGTCCAGGGGGTACAAAAGAGTTAACCTCATCATTATGTAATATTTATTTTGAGCCCCTAGTGGCTGAAATGAATAAAGTCCTAGAGTTTTTAGCAACCATCACACTTCATTGTGCCAACTACCTACATGTCTGAGAGAGTACCATTCCTTTGGGATAGTTGGATAATAAACAGATGGCCAACTAAGAACTTAGCGCCTCTGCTTACTCCTCTGAGCCAGAAGTCATCACCTCCATTTCTTTCAACTATCTGCTTCTGCATTTGGACTCTCACTCATCTCTCTCTCTCCCCACTTCTCACTTTTCCTTCACTGAAAAGTTGATGACTTCCATGAAACCTTTCTTAACTAATGGCAAGGAATAAAGCAAGTTTCCTGGCTCCAGTTTCTAATCACAACAAAAAATAAAATTTACAGTCCTTCTTGGTTTGCTTAGAATGATGATAAATAATAAGCATTTAAAAATCATGGGCCTGTTTGAAGTTGTTACAACTACTGAATTCCATGATTCCATTTTGGCTCTAAAGTTTCTAAATATCAGTAATAATTATATTAGGTTGAAACATAAATAATTGTTAATTGATCATATTTGACATGCAAAATGGCAGTTTCATATAGTTCAACATAATACATGGAGGGCTTAGATGAATGTGTGCCCTTACCCAAGAACACACAGCTAGTAATTTTTTCGTGGAATTGGGATCTTAGAAACATTGTCTGATTACACTGCCCCCATTCTTCACTATTATACTATATTGCCATTTTTGCTTACTTTTGACCATACTGGTAATAGGCAGTATGCAAAGCGATTCAGTGAAAGCTTTTCAAAATGCCCATACTCGGCAAATTATCTGTTCATTATAACATTATAATCAATATTACTAGCCCTATTCAATAAATATAAAATACAGTAAGAGAGTGCGACACAATGGAGCATAACAGCTTGCATTCTGGCTCTTCTGTTTAATTTTGAACTAAATCATATAAAACGTCCCTACTTTACAGATGAGGAAACTGAGGCTTGAGAGGTTAAGACATGGTACAATGTAACACTCAAATGATATATTAATACATTTTGCATAAGACTATTGCCAGCAAACATCCTAACCAGTGATGATTGGTGTCTTTTTCAGTATGTGGATGAAGAGGACCTGATGAATGCCATCAAGGGTTTCAGCTCTGTGACTAAGGAACACACCACATTCACTGACACCCACCTGTAAAGGATGGAAACCTGTAAGATATAAAGCTGGATGAGGGCTCCACACCCCATCCCCACTGGGTTATCACACATCATAAATGCTGAAAAGCCATTGCTTGTTATCCTATAATCCTTTAAAGAAATGAGGAGTGTTTTTGAAATTGTTCCTCCCTAATTAGAGGTCTAAGAAATATTATTTTTCTGGCTGTCTGAAATGTGGGGTTTCTGAAATTTTATGTCCGTATGAAAATACTTATTTTGCTCCCCTTATTTTGTGGAAGCTAAATAAGCATATAACTTTTACTTGGCTCATTTGGCAGTGACGCCATTGTTTAAATGAATAATCAGTGGCAATCTCGAGTTGGCCCACAGTTGCTACCGGTAAGTGAAGTTACTAATTTAAAAGCTAAGGATTCTTCTGAGGGGATGTCATTGCTGCTGCTTTGAGCAGCACAGCACTGCTTCTGCTTTCATTCCCCTATTTCCATGAAAGTTGACATGATCCTGTGAGGAACAGTTCTAATAATAGCTGCAAAGTCAAGTCCCAATTTCAGATCAAGCTGAAACACTTAAAAGAAAAACAAACTCTGCGCTGAGGCTACACATTTGGCTGTAGGTCCTACTTGATTACAATGTTTAGGGATAAATATTTACCAAACCACATAAACTTGTAAATCAGTGTCCGTTCTTACATTTATGAATCTTCTAAAAAACTAAGGAATAAACAGCTAATTTATAGATTTCAAGGAGAAAAATGAAGGGTTTTGATAGATATTTTACATAGTTTTGAAACTCCAATCAGTACTTTACATAAAATTGTCTCAATTCACTGAATACCCAGGAATACTGACATCTTCAACTTGGCACATTTCACATGGAAACTGTTTTATTTGCATTTTTTAACTAGCCTACGTGAAATTAAAAAAGGAAAAATTTTGTGTTCCTTCCAGCCTTGAAATTATAAAATTAACATTTATATGTAAATACAGGATTACATATATGAATATATATCATATATCTGTACTATATCCCTTCATTTCAGAGAACTACTAGAATCACTTAGAGCAGATGATATTTAACAGTACCAATTTCCATGGGTCAAAAGTTTTTGCTATTTACTTTATTTGGATTATAAAGCTATTGGTAAGTTCTACATCAAGAAGCATTTTTTTCCCCAAGTCAACAAAAATGAAATGTATTTAAGTTTGTTTTTTATGGAAAACAATGTAAGAAAACCCCTTCTTCATTCCTAAAGGTCTTAATGACTCCAGGAAGTTATTTTGAACATGTATGTCTAAAACACAACTGTCGGACATATTTTGTGAATTACATTCAGAAATAGGTGGATTTCCCCAAAGCTGAGATGGCAAAAACTTGTAAAACAAGGAATAACCTTACTTACTCTGCCTGAAAATGATGAATTACCCTAAATGTCCAACAGTCAAAGATCATGAACTTTGAGGGTACTGAGACTTTACCCAAATCTGCAGACGAGCAGCTCCCCAGAATGACCAACTCCTGGACAAGCCTTGCCAACCTTAAGTGTCAAAAGCACAGACCAGTATTAAGCAGAAGTTCTGTCCCCTTGTTAGAAATGCTACAAGCAAACGAATCTGAAATAACTGTGCACATTTGGCAGTGGATGTTCAAATTATATTTTTTCCTCGCCAAAAGTTTTATACTTTCTGAAATGGAAACAGGATTTGCTAATTTAGTTTACAGGTTTTAATTCCCACTTGTTTTTTTTTTTTTTTTAAATTTTATTTATTTATTTTTATTTTTGACGTGTTGGGTCTTCGTTTCTGTGCGAGGGCTTTCTCTAGTCGTGGCAAGCGGGGGCCACTCTTCATCGCGATGCGCGGGCCTCTCACTATCGCGGCCTCTCTTGTTGCGGAGCACAGGCTCCAGACGCGCAGGCTCAGTAGTTGTGGCTCACGGGCCCAGTTGCTCCGTGGCATGTGGGATCTTCCCAGACCAGGGCTCAAACCCGTGTCCCCTGCATTGGCAGGCAGACTCCCAACCACTGCGCCACCAGGGAAGCCCCAATTCCCACTTGTTGATTCAGTCTTAGCTTAATTTAAAGCTGGCACAGATGAGCCTTGACCAAGGCTGAGTTTCTGATGCATGAGAGCTACTTAAGGTATAGACAGAAAACTGTTCCTTCCCAGCCCTGTGCTTGCATCCTTATCCTTGGTCTACTCCTCTGCAAATGTGATTGGCTAGTCATGGGTGGATTCAGGAGAATGAGCACATCCTCACTATTGAAAAATTAACTAGACACCATTATCACATTCTAAAGCTTCAAAGGAACATAAAAAGAAAATTGCAGGGGGTTTTATCTTAAGTCTTTCTCTACTTAATCATCTATTTAGACATCTGGTTATTACATGAATTCATTTAGCTGAATCATTTACATTTTGATCCCATGGCTCAGAGTGGACAGAAGCTCGCACAGCTTCCACCCACAACCACCACCCTTGCAACACTCTGAACTCTACTTGTATTTACTTCAGAGAAGCCCAGGATGTTGTCTTGCTACTTTAAGTGGTAATGTGTGCCAAGCCCCTGTTCAACAGTTGGTCTCACCCCTGGAGATTCTGATTCAATTGGTTGGGGGTGGTGCTGAGGCATCAGTACCTTTAAAAGCTTCCAGATATTCCTAATGTTGAGTACCAGTTTTGTAAAGAACCTGGAAGAATACATGCTGTGCACAGGGACTCCAGTACTCGCCCAGTTCTCCTTTACAGAGACTACAACAGGTGGCTCTCTCTAAATCTGACTTGTGTCCCCTCACTTGAAGAGGCCACATACTCAGCTTAAATTTTAAGAACTGCTTTGTTATGCCTGATATTAACTGTTTGATAAGAGTATACACCTATGCTTTTATAAGCTCTACCAAGAATTGTACTTATAGATGATCTATTGCCATTTCTACTAAATGGAAAACCTAAATATGAATCTGTTATGGTACCTCATGCTGATCTAAAAACCATGTTGGCATCAATATAATTCAATCTGAACAACCTGTAAATAAAACATAGGCCAGGTGGAATAATTCAGTGAGAAGGAATTAATTATGTCACACATGAATAGTTTATTTCCAATGCACAAATATCATGTAAATTAATCTAAAGATGGTTTGCTTAATAAATATTTAAATGTGAGCCGTTTGATTTAATATATTTATGAAAAAATACTAACAGCTCTGAGTTGTATTTACAGTTTACACATAAATGATAAAGGTGAGCCCATTTAAGAAAAAAGGATGTTCTGAATAATCTCTCAACCATCGATGAATTAGATGAATGTTAGAATCAACTGTAACACATTTTTCCAAAACATGAGTCCCAACCACCAGAGATTCAAATTTAGCAGGTAACCTCAGGTGACTCTGATATAGAAGCCTGGATGAGAAAGTCAGGAAAAGACCATAGGCTACTGAAACAGATGTGGGTTCACGAGGTGGCTCAGTAGCTAAGGAGCCTTATGGTGAAATTATTTATCCTCAGTGGGTCTTGGAGATCTCATTTTGAATGAGGATAACAATACTTATCCTAGGGATATGAAAATACTTGAGTGTTGTTTTGAAGTAATTTCAGAATTCCTGGAAAAACTTTTCATCATGAGAATTATAATTCTGTTGTTTTTCATCAATCACACGAAGTATATACATATTTCTTTTTTTCAATGTATTTGTTTTTTGAAGTTTCTTCTTGTAGTTGATTTCTAATCTCATAGTCTTGTGGTCAGAAAAGATACTTACGATTTCAATTTTCTTAAATTTACCAAGGCTTGCTTTGTGGCCCAGCATGTGATCTATCCTGGAGAATGTTCCATGTGCACTTGAGAAGAATGTGTACTCTGCTGTTTTTGGATGGAATGCTCTATAAATATCAATTAAGTCCATCTGGTCTAATGCATCATTTAAGGCCTGTGTTTCTTATTGCTTTTCTGTCTGGATGATTTGTCCATTTAGGTAAGTGGGGTGTTCAATTACCCCTGTATTATTGTGTTACTGTTGATTTCTCCTTTTATGTTTGTTAACATTTGCCCCATATATTGAAGGGCTCCTGTGTTGGGTGCACATATATTTACAATTGTTGTATCTTCTTGGAATCATCCCTTGATCATTATGTAGTGTCCTTTGTTGTCTCTTGTAACAGTCTTTATTTTAAAGTCTATTTTTCTGATATGAGTATTGCTACTCCTGCTTTCTTTTGATTTCCATTTGCATGGAATACCTTTTACCAATCCCTCACTTTCAGTCTATGTGTCTCTAGATCTGAAGTGGGTCTCTTGTAGACAGCATATATACGGGTCTTGTGTTTGTATCCATTCACCCAGTCTATGTCTTTTGGTTGGAGCATTTACTCCATTTATATTTAAGGTAATTTTCTATATGTATATTCTTATTGCCATTTTGTTATTATTTTGGACTTGTTTTTGTAGATCTTTTTTCTTCCTTTCCTCTTTTGTCTTCTTGTGATTTAATGACTATCTTTAGTGTTGTGTTTGGATTTCTTTTTCATGTGTATATTATAGATTTTTCTTTGGTGGTTACCATGAGGTTTTGATATAGCAGTCTATATATATGTACATGATTGTTTCAAGTTGCTGATCTCTTAATTTCAAATGCATTTCCAATATCCTGCACTTGTACTCTCTTCTCATGATTACTGGTTTTGATGTTATATCTGTGTGTGAGTGATTTCCTACCTTTACTATATTTTTGCCTTTACCAGTGAGCTTTCCCATTTCATAATTTTCTTGTTTCTAGTTGTGGCCTTTTCTTTTCCACTTACAGAAGTTCCTTTAGCATTTGTTGTAAAGCTGGTTTGGTGGTGCTGAATTCTTTTAGCTTTTGCTTGTCTGTAAAGCTTTTTATTTCTCTGTCAAATATGAAGAAGAGCATTGCTGGGTAGAGTATTCTTCGTTGTAGGTTTTCCCCTTTCATCACTTTAAATATATTGTACCTTCTGGCCTGCAGAGTTTCCACTGAAAAATCAGTTGATAGTCTTATGGGTATTCCCTTGTATGTTATTTGTTGCTTTTCCTTTGTTGCTTTTAATAATTTGTCTTTCAATTTTATCAATTTGATTACTATGTGTCTCGGCATGTTCCTCCTTGGGTTTATCCTTTATGGCACCTTCTGTGCTGGGTGACTGTTTCCTTTCCCGTGTTAGGGAAGTTTCCAGCTATTATCTCTTCAAATATTTTCTCAGGCCCTTTCCCTCTTCTCCTTCTGGAACCCCTATAATGCAAATATTGGTGCATTTAATGTTGTCCCAGAGGTCTCTTAGACTGTCCTCTTTTCATTTTGTTCTTTTTTTGTTTGTTTGTTTGTTTTATTTATTTATTTATTTATTTATTTATTTATTTTTTTTATTCACACACACACACACTGTATTTTATTTTTACAAGACATAAATAGACTGACACCAAGCATTGTACATGAATGACCACAACAAAAGCAACAATGATTGCAATTACCAAACATGAAACACACTCATACTATGTCATAATATTGACATTCAGTCCAGTAATCCTCCACTGTAACAGCTCCTTTACTTTGCAGTGAAAATTGATTTGTATATTCTTTGCCTCTGAGTCCTTGTGGGATTTTTTTTTTTTTTTTAAATTCAGACAGAAAGTCACAAAAATTATACTCATCCTCATCAGTTCACTCAGTCCCATGTAATTAATTTTTTTTTCATCTTGATCTTTTGTTAGCACTTTTATGAGTTCATCAGTTTTTCATTAGAGTTCTGAAAATGCTTATTCATTCAGTTCAGCAGTACAGTCAGTTACCAGAAACCTGTACTTGTCAGAGTCTTTTCCATGAATTTCTTGAAGATGAAACCCTTTTATAGGAACATATTTGCAAAATCATCAGAGTACACCCAGAACTGTCTGTAAATGACAAAAGACTTAAAAATGACCACGGTTAAAGATTTGATGAAAGTTCATACTAATGCAGTTGACAAGAAAATTAGTTATTTCTGAGATATACATTTTAAAGTAATAACTAGGATTATTACTTATAACATTATACCAGAACATATAAGATTTTTAGAAATTTCATGTAATGTCTGAAACATTTATATTAACATATTTCCATACATATTTCCATACAAATACAAATATAAGATTTTTAGAAATTTCATGTAATGTCTGAAACATTTATATTAACATATTTCCATACATATTTCCATACAAATACAAATATAAGATTTTTAGAAATTTCATGTAATGCCTGAAACATTTATATTAACATATTTCCATACAAATAACCCAATGAAAGTTTAGTATTAGTTGTTTTGTTTGTTTTTTTATACTGCAGGTTCTTATTAGGCATCAGTTTCATACACATCAGTGTATACATGTCCATCCCAATTGCCCAATCCAGCACACCACCATCCCCACCTCACCGCAGTTTTCCCCCCTTGGTGTCCATATGACCATTCTCTACATTTGTGTCTCAACTTCTGCCCTGCAAACTGGCTCATCTGTACCATTTTTCTAGGTTCCGCATACATGCATTAATATACGATATTTGTTTTTCTCTTTCTGACTTACTTCACTCTGTATGACAGTCTCTAGATCCATCCATGTCTCAACAAATGACTCAGTTTCGTTCCTTTTTATGGCTGAGTAATATTCCATTGTATATATGTACCACAACTTCTTTATCCATTCGTCTGTTGATGGGCATTTAGGTTGCTTCCATGACCTGGCTATTGTAAATAGTGCTGCAATGAACATTCGGGTGCATGTGACTTTTTGAATTACGGTTTTCTCTGGGTATATGCCCAGTAGTGGGATTGCTGGGTCATATGGTAATTCTATTTTTAGTTTTTTAAGGAACCTCCATACTGTTCTCCATAGTGGCTGTATCAATTTACATTCCCACCAACAGTGCAAGAGGGTTCCCTTTTCTCCACACCCTCTCCAGCATTTGTTGTTTGTAGATTTTCTGATGATGCCCATTCTAACAGGAGTGAGGTGATACCTCATTGTAGTTTTGATTTGCATTTCTCTAATAATTAGTGATGTTGAGCATCTTTTCATGTGCTTCGTGGCCATCTGTATGTCTTCTTTGGAGAAATGTCTATTTAGGTCTTCTGCCCATTTTTGGATTGGGGTGTTTGTTTCTTTGATATTGAGCTGAATGAGCTGTTTATATATTTTGGAGATTAATCCTTTGTCCGTTGATTCATTTGCAAATATTTTCTCCCATTCTGAGGGTTGTCTTTTCGTCTTGTTTATGGTTTCCTTTGCTGTGCAAAAGCTTTGAAGTTTCATTAGGTCCCATTTGTTTATTTTTGTTTTTATTTCCATTACTCTAGGAGGTGGATCAAAAAAGATCTTGCTGTGATTTATGTCAAAGAGTGTTCTTCCTATGTTTTCCTCTAAGAGTTTTATAGTGTCCAGTCTTATATTTAGGTCTCTAATCCATTTTGAGTTTATTTTTGTGTATGGTGTTAGGGAGTATTCTAATTTCATTCTTTTACATGTAGCTGTCCAGTTTTCCCAGCACCACTTATTGAAGAGACTGTCTTTTCTCCATTGTATATCTTTGCCTCCTTTGTCATAGATTAGTTGACCATAGGTGCGTGGGTTAATCTCTGGGCTTTCTATCTTGTTCCATTGATCTATGTTTCTGTTTTTGTGCCAGTACCATACTGTCTTGATTACTGTAGCTTTGTAGTATAGTCTGAAGTCTGGGAGTCTGATTCCTCCAGCTCCATTTTTTTCCCTCAAGACTGCTTTGGCTATTCGGGGTCTTTTGTGTCTCCATACAAATTTTAAGATGATTTGTTCTAGCTCCGTAAAAAATGCCATTGGTAATTTGATAGGGATTGCATTGAATCTGTAGATTGCTTTGGGTAGTATACTCATTTTCACAATGTTGATTCTTCCAATCCAAGAACATGGTATATCTCTCCATCTGTTGGTATCATCTTTAATTTCTTTCATCAGTGTCTTATAGTTTTCTGCATACAGGTCTTTCGTCTCCCTAGGTAGGTTTATTCCTAGGTATTTTATTCTTTTTGTTGCAATGGTAAATGGGAGTGTTTCCATAATTTCTCTTTCAGATTTTTCATCATTAGTGTATAGGAATGCAAGAGATTTCTGTGCATTAATTTTGTATCCTGCAACTTTACCATATTCATTAATCAGCTCTAGCAGTTTTCTGGTGGCAGTTTTAGGATTCTCTATGTATAGTATCATGTCATCCGCAAACAGTGACAGTTTTACTTCTTCTTTTCCAATTTGTATTCCTTTTATTTCTTTTTCTTCTCTGATTGCCGTGGCTAGGACTTCCAGAACTATGTTGAATAATAGTGGTGAGAGTGGACATCCTTGTCTCGTTCCTGATCTTAGAGGAAATGCTTTCAGTTTTTCACCATTGAGAATGATGTTTGCTGTGGGTTTGTCATATATGGCCTTTATTATGTTGAGGTAGGTTCCCTCTATGCCCACTTTCTGGAGAGTTTTTATCAGAAATGGGTGTTGAATTTTGTCAAAAGCTTTTTCTGCATCTATTGAGATGATCATATGGTTTTTATTCTTCAATTTGTTAATATGGTGTATCACATTGATTGATTTGCGTATATTGAAGAATCCTTGCATCCCTGGGATAAATCCCACTTGATCGTGGTGTATGATCCTTTTAATGTGTTGCTGGATTCTGTTTGCTAGTATTTTGTTGAGGATTTTTGCATCTATATTCATCAGTGATATTGGTCTGTAATTTTCTTTTTTTGTAGTGTCTTTGTCTGGTTTTGGTATCAGGGTGATGGTGGCCTCATAGAATGAGTTTGGGAGTGTTCCTTCCTCTGCAATTTTTTGGAAGAGTTTGAGAAGGATGGGTGTTAGCTCTTCTCTAAATGTTTGATAGAATTCACCTGTGAAGCCATCTGGTCCTGGACTTTTGTTTGTTGGAAGATTTTTAATCACAGTTTCAATTTCATTACTTGTGATTGGTCTGTTCATATTTTCTGTTTCTTCCTGATTCAGTCTGGGAAGGTTATACCTTTCTAAGAATTTGTCCATTTCTTCCAGGTTGTCCATTTTATTGGCATAAAGTTGCTTGTAGTAGTCTCTTAGGATGCTTTGTATTTCTGTGGTGTCTGTTGTAACTTCTCCTTTTTCATTTCTGATTTTATTGATTTGAGTCCTCTCCCTCTTTTTCTTGATGAGTCTGGCTAATGGCTTATCAATTTTGTTTATCTTCTCAAAGAACCAACTTTTAGTTTTATTGATCTTTGCTATTGTTTTCTTTGTTTCTATTTCATTTATTTCTGCTCTGATCTTTATGATTTCTTTCCTTCTGCTAACTTTGGGTTTTGTTTGTTCTTCTTTCTCTAGTTTCTTTAGGTGTAAGGTTAGATTGTTTACTTGAGATTTTTCTTGTTTCTTTAGGTAGGCTTGTATAGCTATAAACTTCCCTCTTAGAACCGCTTTTGCTGCATCCCATAGGTTTTGGGTCGTCGTGTTTTCATTGTCATTTGTCTCTAGGTATTTTTTGATTTCCTCTTTGATTTCTTCAGTGATCTCTTGGTTATTTAGTAACGTATTGTTTAGCCTCCATGTGTTTGTCCTTTTTACGTTTTTTTCCCTGTAATTCATTTCTAATCTCATAGCGTTGTGGTCAGAAAAGATGCTTGATATGATTTCAATTTTCTTAAATTTACTGAGGCTTGATTTGTGACCCAAGATGTGATCTATCCTGGAGAATGTTCCGTGCGCACTTGAGAAGAACGTGTAATCTGCTGTTTTTGGATGGAATGTCCTATATATATCAATTAAATCTATCTGGTCTATTGTGTCATTTAAAGCTTCTGTTTCCTTATTTATTTTCATTTTGGATGATCTGTCCATTGGTGTAAGTGAGGTGTTAAAGTCCCCCACTATTATTGTGTTACTGTCGATTTCCTCTTTTATAGCTGTTAGCAGTTGCCTTATGTATTGAGGTGCTCCTATGTTGGGTGCATATATATTTATAATTGTTATATCTTCTTCTTGGATTGATCCCTGGATCATTATGTAGTGTCCTTCCTTGTCTCTTGTAACATTCTTTATTTTAAAGTCTATTTTATCTGATATGAGTATAGCTACTCCAGCTTTCTTTTGATTTCCATTTGCATGGAATATCTTTTTCCATCCCCTCACTTTCAGTCTGTATGTGTCCCTAGGTCTAAAGTGGGTCTCTTGTAGACAGCATATATATGGGTCTTGTTTTTGTATCCATTCAGCCAGTCTATGTCTTTTGGTTGGGGCATTTAATCCATTCACGTTTAAGGTAATTACCGATATGTATGTTCCTATGACCATTTTCTTAATTGTTTTGGGTTTGTCTTTGTAGGTCCTTTTCTTCTCTTGTGTTTCCCACTTAGAGAAGTTCCTTTAGCATTTGTTGTAGAGCTGGTTTGGTGGTGCTGAATTCTCTTAGCTTTTGCTTGTCTGCAAAGCTTTTGATTTCTCCATCAAATCTAAATGAGATCCTTGCCGGGTAGAGTAATCTTGGTTGTAGGTTCTTCCCTTTCATCACTTTAAGTATATCATGCCACTCCCTTCTGGCTTGCAGAGTTTCTGCTGAGAAATCAGCTGTTAACCTTATGGGAGTTCCCTTGTATGTTATTTGTCGTTTTTCCCTTGCTGCTTTCAATAATTTTTCTTTGTCTTTAATTTTTGCCACTTTGATTACTATGTGTCTCGGCGTGTTTCTCCTTGGGTTTATTCTGTATGGGACTCTCTGCGCTTCCTGGACTTGGGTGGCTATTTCCTTTCCCATGTTAGGGAAGTTTTCGACTATAATCTCTTCAAATATTTTCTCTGGTCCTTTCTCTCTCTCTTCTCCTTCTGGGACCCCTATAATGCGAATGTTGTTGCGTTTAATGTTGTCCCAGAGGTCTCTTAGGCTGTCTTCATTTCTTTTCATTCTTTTTTCTTTAGTCTGTTCTGCAGCAGTGAATTCCACCATTCTGTCTTCCAGGTCACTTATCCGTTCTTCTGCCTCAGTTATTCTGCTATTGATTCCTTCTAGTGTAGTTTTCATTTCAGTTATTGTATTGGTGATCTCTGTTTGTTTGTTCTTTAATTCTTCTAGGTCTTTGTTAATCATTTCTTGCATCTTCTCAATCTTTGCCTCCATTCTTATTCCGAGGTCCTGGATCATCTTCACTATCATTATTCTGAATTCTTTTTCTGGAAGGTTGCCTATCTCCACTTCATTTAGTTGTTTTTCTGGGGTTTTTTCTTGTTCCTTCATCTGGTGCATAGCCCTCTGCCTTTTCATCTTCTCTATCTTTCTGTAACTGTGGTTTTTGGTCCACAGGCTGCAGGATCGTAGTTTTTCTTGCTTCTGTTGTCTGCCCTCTGGTGGTTGAGGCTATCTAAGAGGCTTGATGGGATGCTCTGGTGGTGGGTAGAGCTGACTGTTGCTGTGGCGGTCAGAGCTCAGTAAAACCTTAATCCACTTGACTGTTGATGGGTGGGGCTGGGTTCCCTCCCTGTTGCTGTGGCGGTCAGAGCTCAGTAAAACCTTAATCCACTTGACTGTTGATGGGTGGGGCTGGGTTCCCTCCCTGTTGGTTGTTTTGCCTGAGGCAACCCAACACTGGAGCCTACCGGTGCTCTTTGGTGGGGTCAATGGCAGACTCTGGGAGGGCTCACGCCAAGGAGAACTTCCCAGAGCCTCTGCTGCCAGTGTCCTTATCCCCACGGTGAAACAGAGCCACCACTCGCCTCTGCAGGAGACCCCCCAACACCAGCAGGTAGGTCCGGTTCAGTCTCCCCCAGGGTCACTGCTCCTTCCCCTGGGTCCCGATGCACACATTACTTTGTGTGTGCCCTCCAAGAGTGGGGTCTCTGTTTCCCCCAGTCCTGTCAAAGTCCTGCAATCAATTCCCTCTAGGCTTCAAAGTCTGATTCTCTAGGAATTCCTCCTCCCGTTGCCGGACCCCCAGGTTGGGAAGCCTGATGCGGGGCTCAGAACCTTCACTCCAGTGGGTGGAATTCTGTGGTATAAGTGTTCGCCAGTCCGTGAGTCACCCACCCAGCAGTTATGGGATTTGATTTTACTCTGATTGCGCCCCTCCTACCGTCTCACTGTGGCTTCTCCTCTGTCCTTGGACGCGGGGTATCCTCCTTGGTGAAGTCCAGGGTCTTCCTGTCAATGATTGTCCAGCAGCCAGTGGTGATTCTGGTGCTCTCGCAAGAGGGAGTGAGAGCACGTCCTTCTACTCCGCCATCTTGGTTAATCCCTCATTTTGTTCTTTATTCTGTTCCACAGCAGTGATTTCCACCATTCTGCCTTCCAGCTCACTTATCCATTCTTCTGTCTCATTTATTCTATTGATTCCTTCTAGTTCATCTGTTTATTCTTTAGATTTTTCTAGCTCTTTGTTAAACATTTCTTGTGTCTTCTCGGTCTGTGACTCCATTCTTTTCCTGAGTTCTTGGATCATCTTTACAATCATTACTCTGAACTCTTTCTCAGGTAGATTGGCTATCTCCATTTCACTCAGTTGTTCTTCAGGGATTTTATCTTGTTCCTTCGTCTGGTACATATTCCTTTGCTGTCTCATTTTGTTTAAATTTCTATTTGTATTTTTACATATGTAGTAGCTTAGTTATGGTCCCAAACCTTGGAGAAGTGGCCCCCTGTAGGGGATGTCCTATGTGTCCCAGCAGTACACTCCCCTCTTGTCACCCAAGGGCCAGGGGCCAGTTGGTCCCAGGGTAGGTTCTGATCTGTGCTGTGGACTCAGTTCTACAGGCTGCAAGACTGTAGTTTCCTTGCTTCTGGTGTCTGCTCCCTAGTGGGTGAGAATGGTAGAGAGGTTTGTGTGGGCTTCCTGGTGGGAAGGGCTGGTGCCTCCCCACTGGTGGGTGGAGCTGGGTCTTGGCCCTCTGGTGGGCCGAGCCCTGTCAAGCGGTGTGTCTAGAGGTGGCTGTGAGTCCAGAAGTCTTTAGGCAACCTGTCTGCTGATAGGTGGGGCTCTTTCCCACCCTGTTGGTTGTTTGGCCCGAGGCATCCCAGCACTGGAGCTTACAGGCTGTTGGGTGGGGCAGGGTCTTGGTGCCAAGGACTCGAAATGTCTGACTCCATCCAGAGTTCACAAAGGTCCCCACATCTGCCACCAGCTTTTATGACCCCCGAGAGCCACAGCTGCCCCTGCCTCCCCAGGAGACGCTCCAAGACTAGCAGGTAGGTCTGGCCGAGGTTCCTATGGACTCACGGCTTTTGCCCTGGGACCTGGTGAGTGTGGGACCTTGTATGCACCCTCTAAGAGTGGAGTGCCTATTTCCCCCAGTCCTGTGGAGCTCCTGCAATCAAGCCCCACAGGCCTTCAAAGGCAAATGCTCTAGAGGCGCCTCCTCCCAATGACTGACCCCTAGGCTAGGGAGCCTGGCGTGGGGCTCAGAGCTCTCACTCCTGCAGGAGAAGTTCTGTGATATAATTATTCTCCAGTTTGTGGGTTGTCCACCTGGGTGGTATGGGATTTGATTATATTGTGAGTGCACCCCTCCTACTGTCTCATGATTTCTTATGTCTTTCTTTGGATGTAGAATTTTTGGGTGGGTTCGGGGGAGATTCTAGTCTTTTTTACTGATGGTTTTTCAGCAGTTAATTGTGATTTTGGTGTGCCCATGAGAGGAGGGTGAGCTCAAGGTCCTCCAACTCCACCATCTTGTCTGAAAATCTCTGTTCACAGTTCTGGAGGCTGCAAGTCTGAAATCAAGGTGCTGTCAGGGTTGGTTTCTGGTGAGAGTGCTCTTGTAGGTGGCCATCTTCTGAGTCCTCACATGGCCTTTTTTCTAAAATCTTCCTATTCTTCCTTACAATGATGGACAGTGTTAAAGATGTTCCTGTTCTCCTAAGAAGTGAAAGAAGTTCACACAGCACAGGTGAGGAAGAGAGGAGGTTGCGGCATGCAGGTGGCTTCGGAGGGTTTTTTTCTCCTTTCAGTCTCAAAAACTCCAATAAGGTAATTATCCCTGCTATGCCTAAGTTTTTTCATTATAATCTGCTCAAGGTTACAAGTTAAGTGCCAGAGTAGACTCAAATTCCCGCTATAACAACATCAAGGTTCAAGCTCTTGTTAAGTGAAAGAGAAAAGATTTGTAGTATAATGCAAATATAGTACAGAATAATGGTATAGTGAATTGCCTTTTTATGAGATTTTACTATATAATAATTCTTTAAAAAAAACTTCCAGTGGCCTTTTACTCTAGGAAAAGATTGGGTAAACAAACACTCAATTTGTAAAGTTTTCTTACTTGCCCACCCAACTTTTACACGAGTATGATAATGAGAAAGAAGGGTGTAAGAGATAATTACAATCCTTAGTAATAATGAAATTATGCTTTGCCTAACAAACAATATTTCCCCTCACTGGTAATACACGTTAGTTTTCATACATATAAATTGCTTCTGCTCCCATTCCCCTTTTTAATTATGGGAAAAAGCAAAGACATGAACAAACTCATGGTAGGTGCACTTTAAACAGGATAACTGTTCCTTAAATAACTGAAAACACATAGTCTTAATCACTTTTATTTGACTTGACAAATAAATACAAGAGAATGGCTGTGAAACCACTGGCAATATAGTAAACGTTAAAGAATTTATTTTGACTTGATCCACTTATATTTCTCAGAATGGGAATATATACATTATTCACCAATAAATGCTTAATGCTTTAAATTTACAATTACCTTATTATTTGCAGAAACTTGGAAATCATTCCAATTAAATGGAAAAAAAAAATACAAAAATTTTTTTGTTCTTATAATTCAAAATATATTTAAAATATTTCTACAGCAGCCAAAACCTTTAACCGAAAAATTCAGAACTGCAGTCTCAAGCTTAACAAAATGGCCACATTCTAATTTAATTAATAATTATCATCTTGATGATTAACACAGGAAAAAAAATATGGTGGCTCCTAAAACAAGGCAGACTAGCAACAGGTACAGTTTTCCTTTGTGGGCACTCAAAGCTGTCTTTCTTTATTATTTCTTTATTTTTATTTCATCTGTTCAAACACAGACAATTGCTCCAACTTTAAAGAAAGTTTAAATTGACTTTCGACCAATTTAATATTTAATATTGGTGATGCTAAGATTTAAGAACTCCAACAATGAGAATCAGAAAATGACCACAATTAAAATAAAATTATCCTAAAGGACTTCCTACTACACAGAGTAATCATCTGGTATTCAATAGTGTTTTTGAATTACATATTTTTTCACAAACATAGCACCTCATTAAATACCTGGTAAACCACTTTGCAATCACAATAAGGGTTGGGAGACTAAGCTCCAAAGAGAATTATGTAATTCACTTAATATAACATTGCAAGACAAATCTCAGGCATAATCAACATTAGGAATGCAGTCTGTTGGTTCCCACACTCTAAGGGGATGCTCATCTATATGGGCACCATCTTATTAAGACATGGTACTATGCTTCCAAAATCCACAGAGTAAACATTGAAATAGACTCCTGCTTTACAAATGATCTAGTAAATGTGCCTGTAAAACTAAAAAAAATTTCCAAAAGATCTGAAGAGATGATATGGTTATTTTATCTCCTTACCGCAGGTAATTCTGTCAAAAAGATACTGAATGAAGTCCAATCTTAATTTGTAAAGTTTTGGTGTAAAAGCTAATGTATTGAAATCCAGTAAAGTTTAACTCTCATCTAAATTAATGAAACTACTCATTTTCTGAGTTTTCACAAGCTGTACTCTTGACCTGAAGAATCACTTTTTTTGTGCCGAGGAGATGGAGTAGTCTTTGTAGGAGATGGGGATGCAGTACCAGGTGAGTCAGTTCCTCCATCAGAGGTACTTGGTGATGATGCCAGGTGGGGGACTTTCTTTCTTCCAAGGAATCCTCCTCCTTCAAATCCTCCTTTCTTCCGTAACTCCACTTTATTTTCATTTTCATCTTCTGATGACCTTTTCTTGGGTTCTAGAAAACCTTCAGCTATTTTATGCACCTCCACTCCACTATCTGATTCTCTCAAACTTTTAACTTCTGTTCCAGGAGACTTTCTCTCATACACATTACATTCCCCTGTTGCCCGCTTCACTTCAGCTTGTATTGGACCCAAGTTACCATTTTCAGGGACAGCTCTTTCTACATTTCTGTTCAAGTTCACAGTCTGGAAGTCCCTGTAACTGTGAAAGCTCTCAGTCCTCCTTGCTCTTGCTAACAAGGGACTTTCTCTGTAAGGCCTCATGGAACCATAAGTAGCTGCTTCATGGATGGTTTCATGGTGCTGGAGCTGAAGACTGAAATACAGTTAATAATTACAGCTCACATTTCTTTCTGGGATTTTTCAGGGGCACATCTCATTAATTAAACTACCACTTAAAACATAAATTTTATAATGACTACTATGTCCTTATTTATATATATAAAAATGTATTTTAAGCACGCTATATACTGTATGTGTGTGTACAAAATTAACAATGCAAATAATACATATATATTCGCAATGAAGCTAGATTTTTGAATAGCTGAAAAAAGCTGGGGAAAACACCTTTAAAACCAATGTGGAACCAACACAGTTTCAGTATTTGGCCCTTAACTCAGATTTTGGAATTTTAAAAAAATATGGTTAACTAAAACAATATACTAAGGCATTATGTACTTTTAATACAATGACAAAATAAGATTAGACAAGATAATGTAATCATTTTTATTAATATGTCCCTAGGCAATAGGAACACCAGTTCCACATACCATCTAAGGGGACATGTGATTTTTCTAATTTCCTTTGAATGAATTCTTGATCACATAATTAATAGGCATCCAAATTGGCAGCAATTCACAAAATAAGTTAAAGGGCAAAAAATGTTTTTTTATGAAAAGAAACTTATGCATATAGATGAGAAATTTAGTAAAAAGAAAATTAAAAAATTGAATAGCAACATAAAGTATGAATTTAAAATGTACTTTGAAAAATTTGGCTTTAAAGAACTATGTGATTACAATAGCTCAGCCAATTTTCCCAAAGCAATCAATTCAGCTCTTTAACCTACCTAGAATTTGATTCACGAAGACGGCTATGCTGAACCACAGAAGTTGCTGGACTGATGTTAGGAGTAGCACAGCGAGATGTGCTCAGATCACACTGATCCAGTAATTTGAGTAGCTCCTCTTCAGTCGGACCACCTACATCTTAGGAAAACATACATCACTACAGTCAATCACTTATGTCAAAAGCCTACCCTGTGCCAAACACCTTTCCATATGGAACCTACCCTTATCCTCACTTTTGTTAACCATATCCATGGCAGTGGTCAGATCCCACATCTGAATGCTGCCGTTTGTGTGGCCTGTGAACAAGTAGCGCCTTGGCCTTGAGCCCATCCTACTGGAGCCCTCACATTCTCTCACTGTAAATGAGGATATTGTAGTACAGTCAACAGCTTGGATCTCACAGATTCTGCAAAAGATATTGTACAGTTGTAAACCATGAGGAACAAATTACATTTTATAATTCAGATTTTTAAATTAATTAATTGTCTCTTTGCAAAGTTACAGTTGACTCTTCCACATATATAAAACAGATTTAAAGGAGTCAAAGAAAGTCAACAGGAATAAAATTCAAGCCTTGTATTCTCCAATATATTAATACTCAACTTTTTCAAAGCATTTTTATAGCTATCTTCATTGATTTTTTTAATAAAAGATAAAAGAACCTGACAAAGAACAATTATCCACATTTGACAAATGAGGAGACCAAGAAATAATGTCAGTAAATGATGTCCCAAAGCCATAGAAGGGTTAACAGAATTGTACTTGATTGAAACATTTATCCCAGCCTACTTCAAAACAAAGTTGAGGAGGCTTATTTAAAAAAAAAAAAATTATTAACAATTAGTGCCAGGCAAATGCAAGGTCCGAAAATAAAGGAGGAAGAGGAAATACAACTCATATTAATGTGAGAAACATAGGAACAGAATATGAAGCTTAGCTGAGCTTCCTAGCAGGCAGGGAAAAAGATGGTGGGGGGTAAGGGGGGAGTTAATTCCTGCAATGCCCACATATAGCAAGTGACAGAGCCCATCCTGGTCTCATTCCCAATCTCAAGGCAAAAGCTTTTAGTATTTCACCACTGAGTATGAGGTTTGCTACAATTACTTTTGCAGATATTATTTATCAGATTAATGAATTTGCCCTTTATTAAGTGCTAGGATTCTTTTTTAAAAATCATAAATGGTTGCTGAACTGTCAAATGTTTTTTCTGTGTTTATCAAGATCACTTTACTATTTTTGTTAATGTAGTTAATTATTTTTCAATAATATCTGTGAATTGACAAAATATTTTTAAAAATCTAGATTCCTGTTTCTGTTTAAAACTACAATCAGCCCTCCATGATGTGGAACCCACAGACACAGAGGGCTGACTGTACTACACCAGTTTATATGAGGGACTTACTTAAGTATCAGGGGATTGTGGTATCCACCTGCAGGGGGGGGAAGTCCTGGATAAAGATGTCTCACTGTAAATAATAATTAAGAAAACAGTTGGACGAGTACTGGGGGATTGTGGTATCCACCTGCAGGGGGGGAAGTCCTGGATAAAGATGTCTCACTGTAAATAATAATTAAGAAAACAGTTGGACAGCCCCATGCAAATCAATGATGGTAAAACACACCCTCACATCATACACAAAAATAAACTCAAAATGGCTTAAAGACTTAAAAATAAGACATGATACCATCACATTCCTAGAAGAGAACATAGGCTAAGCATTCTCTAGCATAATTCGTACCAGTGTTTTCTGAGGTCAGTCTCCCAAGGCAATAGAAATAAAAGCAAAAATAAATAAATGGGATCTAATCAAACTTACAAGCTTTAGTACAACAAAGGAAACCATAAGCAAAATGAAAACACAACCTACAGACTGGGAGAAAACATTTGCAAATGATGCAACCAACAAGGGCTTAATTTCCAAAATATACAAACAGCTCATACAACTTAATACAAAAAGACAACCCAATCAAAAAATGGGCAGAAGACCAAAAAGGGAACCCTCCTACACTGTTGGCGGGAATGTAAATTGGTACAGCCACTATGGAGAACAGTATGGAGGTTCCTTAAACTAAAAACAGAGTTGCCATATGATCCAGCAATCCTATTCCTGGGCAAGTATCTAGACAAAACTCTAATTCGAAAAGATACACACACCTCTATTTCACAGCATCACTATTCACAATAGCCAAGACATGGAAACAACCTAAATGTCCATCAACAGCTGAATGGATAAAGAAGATACCTGTATACAATGGAATACTACTCAGCCATAAAAAAAGAATGAAATAATGCCATTTGTACCAACATGGATGGACTTAGAGATTATCATACTAAGTGAAGTCAGTCAAAGACAAATATCATATATCACTTTTATGTGGAATCTAAAATATGACACAAATGAACTTATTTATGAACTAGAAATAGACTCACAGACATAGAGAACAGACTTGTGGTTGCCAAGGGAGAGGAGGGATGGATTGGGAGTCTGGGATTAGCAGATGCAAACGATTATATATAGGATGGATAAACAAGGTCCCACTGTATAGCACAGGGAACTATATTCAGTATCCTGTGACAAACCATAGTGGAAAAGAATATGTGTGTGTGTGTATATATATATATATAAAACCAAATCACATTGCTGTACAGCAGAAATAAATATATTGTAAATCAACCATACTTCAATAAAATTAAAAAAACAAAACAAGCCTAAGTGCATGAAAACAAACATATGAATATGATTTGGCTCTTTTAATTTTTAATTTTTCCTATGGGATAGATTCCTTAGAATTACTTCTTTAAAAGTTTTTACAAGCTTTTTTCCCTGCCTACTTATAAAGCCCTTTCATTTTATTTCTATTAAGAACCTGAACTGTCTTTAAACAAAAAGCTTTGCTTCACATTAGCTTCATAAGGGGCTGATTTCCTATTTAATATTACAAAGTAATTTGTACAATTAGTTTTTTTTTTGGAGGGGAGGGGAATAAAGCCTAAGGGCCTGGATTTTAAATGAGAGAAAAAAACATTTCCAACCTGGTTCCTTGGCTTATTATCTTTACAACTATAGCTTTTCCTCTGGAATCATAAACTTAAAAACTATAAAACTTGTTTTATCATGCAGAAATTGTAGTTGATTACAACACTCTGCTATTGTTTGAAGTGACAGAACAATACTTAGGGAACAACACTGGAGAGGACATGAGCACTGAAGAATATGAAAGACTACATTGTTAGAGAATGCTGTTATAACAGCAGCTTTAAACCATTTGGCAGCTTCTTCACCTAACACGTACACCAACACTAAAGCACAGTGACGCATTTCTCCAGATAAAAATTTGGCCTCTAACTACATTGTAGGTTCCTAATACATTTTCTTAAAAAAAAAAAAAAAAGTTTAGAACACAAAAATCATTTTCTGGAATCAATTCATTTAACAATCGCTGATGACTACATGCGATGAACTTTGATGGAAAGAAAATTTATCATCTCAAAGACTTTATCATTAAAATATTAAGAAATTAGCAATCACATGCTGAAGAAAGGATAATAGAGAAATTATTTAAAATATCACTAGCATTAGTAACATTAATATAAAAATTTGTAACCTACTTAATAACTACTAATAGGAATTTTACTTTTTTCACTTTCTCGACATGCAAAAAATTTTGCTTTTAAAGAGGAGAAATGTTACAGAGCAATATGTTTGAGGCTGTAAATAATAATTTTAAGAGAAGTAAAATTTTAGTCAAATGGAAAAGAGGAAACTAACTCCTATTGAGCATCAATTATAGTCAGGGACTATGCAAGGTATTTTGCATATTTTCACTCAGTGAAATCTTGGCAAGGTAGTTAAAGTTTAAAAGAAACTGAGGCTCACAGAAACAAAGTAAGTTAAGTTGAATTTACATAGCTAGTAAGAGGAAGTGCCAGAATTAGAATTTAACTTGTCTACCATCCAATTCACTGTGTATCTGTTCTACTATCATATCACTAGTCCTTCCTAAATGTCCACAGCATTAGTGAAAATCATAAGTAGATTCTAGAGAATAAGCACTAAGTATACTGTCTTAATTTTAAGTTGAAACAACCACAAGCTAAACAATAGACTTCTCTCTCAAAGATCTGTTTCTGATACCACTCTTTTATCAGTGTCAAATGACTTAACATGTTTTGCAAGACAAATGTGACTTCTGAATATAATATCTTTACAGTAAAGTGTTACCTCTTCCCAGTAGATGAGAGTCTTACAAACAATTTGTTAGTGATGGGAACAACTTTCTGGATAAACACCTGTTGATCATCTCGCTCTCCAAAAGGCCCTTGGGTCAGAAAACAAAATGTCAAAAGTTAAGTAAAATTTAACTGGTTTCATTTTTAAAAAGGAACATTAATTTTGAAAAAAAAAAAGAATTCTTCATGCCTGTCAATGTGGCATTGCATTCCATGTCAAAATCAGACACAAAATGCAACACTACAAGTAGTTCATCTTGCATCAGAAATTTTTTAAAAAAATAAACTCAAAATGGATTAGAGACCTAAATGTAAGACCGGACACTATAAAACTCTTAGAGGAAAACATAGGAAGAACACTCTTTGACATAAATCACAGCAAGATCTTTTTTGATCCACCCCCTAGAGTAATGAAAATTAAAAAAAAAATAAACAAGTGGGATCTAATGAAACAAAAGCTTTTGCACAGCAAAGGAAACTACAAACAAGACGAAAAGACAACCCTCAGAATGGGAGAAAACATTTGCAAATGAATCAATGGACAAAGGATTAATCTCCAAAATATATAAACAGCTCATGCAGCTCAATATTAAAAAAAAAAAAAAAACCCAATCCAAAAATGGGAAGAACACCTAAATAGACATTTCTCCAAAGAAGACATACAGATGGCCAAGAAGCCCAGGAAAAGCTGCTCAACATCACTAATTATTAGATAAATGTAAATCAAAACAATGAGGTATCACCTCACACCAGTTAGAATGGGGATCATCAGAAAATCTACAAACAACAAATGCTGGAGAGGGTGTGGAGAAAAGGGAACCCTCTTGCACTGTTGGTGGGAATGTAAACTGATACAGCCACTATGGAGAACAGTATGGAGGTTCCTTATAAAACTAAAAATAGAACTACCATATGAGCCAGCAATCCCACTACTGGGCATATACCCTGAGAAAACCATAATTCAAGAAAAGTCATGTACCACAATGTTCACTGCAGCACTATTTACAATAGCGAGGACATGGAAACAACCTAAGTGTCCATCGACAGATGAATGGATAAAGAAGATGTGGCACATATACACAATGGAATATTACTCAGCCATAAAAAGAAACGAAATTGAGTTATTTGTAGTGAGGTGGATGGACCTAGAGTCTGTCATACAGAGTGAAGTAAGTCATAAAGAGAAAAACAAATACCGTATGCTAACACATATATATGGAATCTAAAAAACAAAAAAAAATGGTTATGAAGAACCCAGGGGCAGGATAGGAATAAAGACGCAGACCTACTACAGAATGGACTTAAGGACATGGGGAGGGGGAAGGGTAAGATGGGACAAAGTGAGAGAGTGGCATGGACATATATACACTACCAAATGTAAAATAGATAGCTAGTGGGAAGCAGCCGCATAGCACAGGGAGATCAGCTCGGTGCTTTGTGACCACCTAGAGGGGTGGGATAGGGAGGGTGGGAGGGAGGGAGACGCAAGAGGGAAGAGATATGGGGATATATGTATATGTATAGCTGATTCACTTTGTTATAAAGCAGAAACTAACAAACCACTGTAAAGCAATAATACTCCAATAAAGATGTTAAAAAAAAAAACAACTGCTGTATAAAAAAAAAATTCAAAAAAATATATATATAACATTTCAAAATTATATTTTATGCACTAAGGCTGTAAAAACTGAAGGGAATAATTTGCTTGAGGCTATACATTAAGAGTACTAGAAGGAGACCTGTTAAAATATAAGCTCTACACTTACTATCTTTCAGAGTATGCTCAGTTTCTTATCACTTCAAGAAAGGGATGTATAAATGAAGTTACTTTATGTATTGATGTCACTTTTTTTGAAAACTTAACATGCAAAATCTTAAAAAATAAAGTACAACTTCATTAAATAGAATTTAATTTATCAGACCCTGTTGTACCCTTCAAGGATTTCAATCTAAAAGGTAAATTCAATTATTTTTACTTTATTGTACTTGGCAAGGTAGGAAAATGGCTCACATGTTTTAGAAAGAATGTGAACAATATAAAGTGTTTTTATGCAAAACTTACACATAAAATTTAGTAATTCTTTTCCCACGATACTCCATAGCTAAATATCAATTCATCATTCACAGAAAGTATGTGATGTACAACACATTTTTTAAAGATAGTATATCCCAAGTTATCTTATGTGAATCATACCTAATTAATAAACAGAATAACGCTCTTATTAGTTAGCAAATATTTATGCTTACTATGTACCACAGTACACGCTTTACAAATCACTCATTTTAATCATCATAACAACCACATAAAGGATGCACTATTATCATCTCCATTTTACAAACGAGAAAAGTAAGGCACCAACAGGTTAGTTAACCAAAGATCTCTTAGGTTCTACTTGATGCAACTGGAATCCAAACACAAGCTGTCTGGCTTTCACTAAGCTATGCAGTTGCCCAATTCCTGCACAACTCTCTGAAGTCTAATTCTATTGAAATGAAAAGACAGTCCTCACTCAATAACCCATAAACAAAGTCAAAATATTGATGACGGGTGAAATAACTAGGAAAGAGGATTACGGGACTATATCTTCGCTCCCCCTCAAACTTTATTACTGATGTGAGATTCTCACATAACTTCATACCTTAAGTAATTATCCATACCACCCCTCTCATAGTTTCCCCAACACTTTTGCCCAAATTAGCACCTTTCCTTCAGAGAACACAAAAAAATATCCTTACATCTCTGTTATCTTTAATGGGGGAGAAAGGAAGAGGACTCAAAAATATGACCTTTGAATGTCCTCGCCTTCTAACTAGCTCCATTTCTTCTTTCTTTCACAGTTGTTTCCAGTACTGTTTCTGTTTCTGTTGTTTCCAGTTGTTTCTGTTACTCCATTACCCTTTACCATCTAGACTCCACCCCTACCACCCCCACTGACACTGGACTTTCTATTCTGTTCCACTAGTCTATATGTCTACCTCTTAGGATATTTTTTTAAAACAAAACTATGAACAGAAAAGAAAAAACATCTCCCTGGCCCTTTTAAACATTTTACACGACTGTCTTAAGTAATTTACAGGGCTGCTTCTAAATATCTTTTATTCACATTACACATGTGCTCCCTGATCTGACACCTGCCTATCTACCTAGTCTCATGTCCTACGATTCTCAGCTACATACCAACAATTAATGATGTTCTTGACATTTGCCAAACCTGCCAGGTTCTATTGGCCTCTATCCTTTTAACATGCTGTTTTCCCTTCCAGGAATGTCCCTGTCCTAGAACCTTCCACACCTTCACATCTCAGTTCAAATTCCTACCATCACCCCCCGCCGCCTCTCTCAGTTCAAACAATAAGACCTCTGTGAAGTGCTCTGCCTGAACATCGGTTTCTGTCAAAGTTAAGTGGGGATATCTACCTCATGAAATTGTCAAAAAGATGAAATGTGAGTGTATGTTACACCACCTAGCACACAGACTAGCACTCTCTCCTGGGGGCTTTCCATCCTATGCACTTGAGCAGTGTGCAAAATACAATCGTTTGCTTTTTATTCCCACCGCTCACTATAGTGTAAGCTGATGTTCACTGCAATTTTTTAGATTTCTAATGCCTGCAGCAAAAGTACTCAATATCTGTTGATGCTACACCTTTAACTTACACAATGTTATATGTCAATTGTATCTCAATAAAGCTGGAAAAAAAATTGTTGTCGAAATAAAACTTTCAGTGCCTATCATCACACTGGGAACTGGGATCACACAGCAATTGATAAAAGTGACAACACTGAGCAGTTCTCTTTCTAAAAATACTAAGACTGTGGTACTGCAATTCTCTTCAGAAGCTTACATGTTTTAAAGGTAACTATTTTGAAATCTTTACTGTGGGAGCAAATATCCCGATGGACATACATTTAGTAGTTTCATACATTACAATTCTGATGCACTCCTTGTTTTCCATCAGTGCTATAATTTCTGCTTATACAAGACGATCTACAAGGTGCATTAGTTCTTCCAAATGGATCCTTCAGGAAAATGATCTATCTCCATGAAGACTCTTTGTGTGTATGTGTGGTGTAGGGAGAAATTGATTTGTTATAACTAACTAACTTTATATATACCCTTTGCTGAAATCAGTAGAGACATCCTACACTGTTTCCTAATGGATGCCATCAAAACCACTCTCAGTATGTAAGAACACCAGCCCTTTTCCAGCTTCAAAGCTATTTTCAGGTTAATTATTAGCAATGAAGGAAAAAAGTATTTCAAGTTTCAAATGTGTACAGCCATCATGGCTTTTAATTATAAACAAAAGTGGTTAGCATTTGGAGATAATATCACTTAAATTAGGAAATGCTAGTAAGATAAAAAATGTGGTCTCAACTTTTATTTATTTATTTATTTATGGCTGTGTTGGGTCTTCATTGCTGTGCGCAGGCTTCCTCTAGTTGCGGCGAGTGGGGGCTACTCTTCGTTGTGGTGTGCAGGCTTCTCATTGCGGTGGCTTCTGTTGTGGCAGAGCACAGGCTCTAGGCCTGTGGGCTTCAGTAGTTGTGGCACGTGGGCTCAGTAGTTGTGGCTCGCAGGTTCTAGAGCACAGGCTCAGTAGTTATGGTGCACGGGCTTAGCTGCTCCGCGGCATGTGGGATCTTCCCGGAACAGGGCTCGAACCCATGTCCCCTGCATTGGCAGGCAGATTCTTAACCACTGCGCCACCACGGAAGTCCTCAACTTTTTAAACAATGAAAAATGATGCTATAATACAGATTTTCCTCAACTTATGATGGGGTTATGTCCTGATAAATTACTCCTAAATTGAAAATATCCTAAGTCAAAAATGCATTTAGTACACCTAAGCTACCAAACATCATAGCTTAGCCTAGCCTACCTTAAGTGTGCTCAGAACACTCACATTAGCCTACAGTTGGGCAAAATCATCTAATACAGAGTCCATTTTATAATAAAGTATTGAATATCTCATGTAATTTACTGAATACTGAAAGTGAAAAAGAGAATGGCTATGTGGGTACAGACTGATTCTAAGCACATCACTCGTTCACCCTTGTGGTCACGCGGCTGACTGGGAACTTTGGCCTGCTGCTGCTGCCCGACATCACAAGAGAATATGGTACCACATATCCCTAGCCCGGGAAAAGTTCAAAATTCAAAATTCAAAGTACTGTTTCTATTAAATGTGTATCACTTTTGTACCTTCATAAAGTCAAAAAACTTGTATATTTTGTGACTTTATAGAACTTAATCAGAAAAACACTAAACTTCTGTTTTAAATGAGTTTCAAAGTGAAAATGAAAAATTTATATTTAAAACTCCTTTTTAGGTTTCTACTACAGATAATATACTTCTTCGGCATTGCCTACACAGTACTTGAAAATGTCCCCCCGAAAGATCTAGCCCACCTATGTCATTTCCAGAGGAATAGCTTCCATGGCTTTCTGTCTCCTCCAGGGACAGTATCTTGAACGATGCTAGAGGAGTAGAACCCGGCTGCGTAGAGATCATTCCTCTGAATCGTGTTACCGTCCATGTCCGGACATGATTATTATCTGCACAGACTAGGAGAGAAAGAGAGCATACAACAGTTGTTAAATATAGATTATGAGAGCACCAACAAAATCACTTTTATACACATATTTTAACTTTTTTCACTATAATTTACAGTAAACATATCATAGCACATTTTGAGTGGCAAACAGATGACTTACCTTAAAATTACACTTAATTTGTACCTAGCCAACAAAAATGAGATAATTGAGTATGGTTTACCTTGCTGCAAATATAAGGTATATAAGTAAAATCTATGGATCCTCATGAAAGTAGCCTGTAGGGTATGAATTTAGAGAAGGCTAAAAAAAAAAAAAGTGTATGTAAGAGAGAAGATGCTGAATATTTTTCTGTTCTGTGGCTAAACTCCATTGTAAACAAGTTGCCTAGTTTATTTTTTCCAACCATATAAATTGTTTCTGCTTACGCTACTCCAATACTAAACAACCAAGATCAGGAGCTACTGAGAATTTACTGGCACAAATAACATTTGTCAAAATCTTATAGGAACCAGTTATTTATTGCTCATTCACAGTTACATCAAGAAAAATTAAGATTTCAATACTAAAGCTGAGAATTATTTTTATATGAGTCTGCATTTAAGAAACATATTCCAATTAGCTGTATTTTTTCACAGTAATATTAAGTGGGTATATATTGAGATTATCTCCTAACAAGTAATCTATTTCTGTTGTTTTTTCTGTCTGAATAGATACTCTGCTAAAAAATATAAACCAAAAAAATGATATCATTAATGCAAGAACTGTACGTTTGTGGCATGCCTTAATAAAAAATGTATTAATTTGCCATTTATTACGAACTCATCAGTATCTACTAGGAAAGTATCCAAAATTTCTTATATGCACACAACATTTCCTACTGGATAAAATGTCACAGTTGCATATTTTAAACAAAACTTTAGAAATTTAATTTTGGCAAACAGCAATAAGAATAAGAAGTGTACATACGTTACTTATACAACAAAATTCTCAATTCTCAGGATGCCAGTTTTCTGGTGAAAAAGGAGACATTTACTTCTAGGCTAGTGAATCAGCGTCATGGGAAATAATTTCCTAATTTCATTATTAAGCTTACTAGGATTCAGAAAAATAACAAATACTTCTATCTGACTCAAAAATGCAATTATGGATTGGGATTGACATATATACACTAATATGTATAAAGTAGATAATAAGAACCTGCTTTATAAAAAATAAAATTCAAAAAAAATGCAATTATGCAATTTTGTTAGTATTAATCATTATCTAACATTTCAAACCTACATGAAATACTTGTGTTAAAATGCAAATTTAACTATGTAGTTCTTTGACATCACATCCAACAATAACATCATTACCGTCAAAATAATAACTGCTACTGAGTATGGCATTGTCATATAAACATCAAAACAATCTTGCAAAGAAATAGTCTATTTTCTCACAGGACCAAATTACCTCACTTTATACAACATTTATTCATAAGGACTATGCTAAGTGCTGAGAATAGGGTGGAGAACAGAAGTTTCTGCTACTGTAGAAACTTATTCTAGAAGAGGGAAAGAGATGATAAATAAGAAACAAAGTGATAGGTCTGTGAAGAAAACAAATCAAGATACTGATAGCAGAAAGTGTCTGTTAGAGAGAGGGCTGGCTAAGGAGGGTGGCCAAGGAGGCCTCACTGAGGAGGTATTTGAAATGGGACCTGAATGTCAAGGAGAGACAGCGAAACAAACATCTAAGAAAGAGCATCTCAAATGAAAAGAACAAGTGCAAACGTTCTAAGGCAATTTTAAGAAATAGAAAAGCCAATGAGCTAGGGTATCATGAGCAATAAGAAAAGTGACATGGGAGGCATGGAGAAGTGATTTGAAAGGTGAGCAGGACCCAGAACAGGAAGAGCCATATTAATTTGTTTATTCTATATACAGTAAGAAGCCCCTGGAAATCAGATCTGCTTTGCATTTCTTTCTTTTTCTATTTTTTAATAAATTTATTTATTTTATTTATTTATTTTTGGCTGTGTTGGGTCTTGCTCGCTGCACGCAGGCTTTCTCTAGTTGCGGTGAGCAGGGGCTACTCTTTGTTGTGGTGTGCGGGCTTTTCATTGCAGTGGCTTCTCTTGTTGCAGAGTATGGGCTCTAGGCACACAGGCTTCAGTAGTTGTGGCTCGCGGGCTCTAGAGCGCAGGCTCAGTAGCTGTGGCACACACGGGCTTAGTTGCTCCCCAGCATGTGGGATTTTTCTGGACCAGGGCTCGAACCCGTGTCCCCCTGCATTGGCAGGCGGATTCTTAACCACTGCACCACCAGGGAAGTCCTGGTTTGCATTTCTAAAGATATTTCTGGCTGCTGTGTGGAACATGTACCATAGAGAGCCAAGACAGAAACAGGGAAAGAATGGAGTAACCTAGGGGAGAAATGCTGATTTGAGCTAAGGGGCTGGCAGCAATGGACACAAAGTGAAGTAATCAGACTTGTGATGTATGTTGAAGCAAAGAAACAGGACTTACTGATGTATTATACATATGCGGAGGGCGGGGGGTGGGGTGGGCGGGTGCAGTGAGAAAAAGGGAAGAATCAAGTGTGATTCCTAGATTTTCAGTTTGGGTAAATGAGTAGTGATACTGTGTACTAAGATGGCTTTTGAGACAGAAATCAAAAGTACTATTTTATCTAGGTTAATTTAGAGATGCCTATTAAACATACAACCAAATACTAAGGAGAAGCACTGGATATACAAGTTTGGAACTCTGTGGATGGTCACAGGTGAAGGGAAAGTCTGGGAGTCACTGGCATGTAGATAATAATCTTCAAATCACCAGGGAAAGTACAGACAAAGAATGGAAAATCTAGAAAGAGATCCGAGGCAATCCAATACTTAGTAACTGGGCAAAAGAGGAGGAACCAGCCATACAGAGTGAGAAAGACTCCTCAGTGAGGCAGATATTAGATGAGTACTGCTCCATGAAAGATTAAAAAAGAGACTGTTTCAGAAAGGCATAATTACATCCAAAACAATGAGACATTCAATAAAAGCATATTCATCCATCCATCCATTCATATATGGACAAGGTATTTCAGCTCCGTTTGGTGTTTAATTAGTGAAAGATGCATCACCTTTTTATATTAGGTAGTCTTCATATAAACAAAGTTGATATATGAAAATGATGTTTATAAAAATTTAAGTTAGGCAGGAACTGATCTACAAAAGATTTAATGCAAGATTGTTTTAAAAAAGCAAACTACTGATACACCTGACAATTCTTTTTCATAAACTCTTTCAGAAATCATCTACCATAGACAATGAATCTCACGATGGAATTTTACTTTGTGATCATTTTATTTTGTGTCAGGCTAATTTTGCTTGAAAATCTGTAACTAATTTTTTAAGTATCAAATTAGTATCTAAATGTTAGAAAAATCTATGACTATGAAGAACAACAAACACAAAAATGTTATTTTCTTCACATCTCTTTACACATTTTACTAATTTTTAACATTAGTAGTCGATGTTAGTTAGACTACTAACATTCTACTAGCTTTAGCATTAAACCTTAAGACAATACAACCAAATTTATATTAAATTCATACTTGAAAAATTTCTCTAATAAAAAATTCTTCAACAGGATTATGATAAATATTCTGAAGTAAAATATGCCATAAGAACAAAATATTAAAATAGAGAGTAAATAAAAGATATGATGCCTTCTAAATTTATTTATACTACAACCAGACAATATCAAAGAAACCTTAGAAGACAATCATAGTATTTCTTCAGTTATTAAACTTTTCTACCACTTTCTCTGGTATGTTTTTCTTACATAAAACACTAATTTTATAGTCTTTTAATTTGTAGGAGTCTAAAAAATAACACCCAAGGCAAGGTTTTACATTACATGAGGTAGACCTCCTTACCAGTACTAATAAAATCACTTTACCTGACACAAGATGCTTCTCTGATAGCATGATTTTTGTGACGGGACTTCGGTGAACTGTGAAGGTCTGAAAAAGCTGAGGGCCTGACCCAACCGTCTCTGGGTGCTGCACAATTACTCGTACTGCTCCAGAGCTCGTACCATAGGCAATCTCAATCCAGTTACCACTGACACCTAACCAAAATCAAAAATTGAAAGGTGATATAATAGAAGACAATAAAAAGAAAGCTGCCCTTGCAAAGTGTTCCCTGTGATAGAAGAGGCAGAGCTGGATTCAGCACTTGTATCAGCCCCAAATCCAGCTCAGCAAAGAAATCTTAAGACTTCTCTGACCATCTCAAATTCATTCTTTCCTTTACAAATCTTTTCCTAACACTCACTCCAATATAGAATTGTTCACTCTCTCCCTTGTACTATGTATTAGGTTCTATCAGAGCAACTGTAACACCTCAATTCTCTATTTCCATGTCTATCTACCTCTACTCTTTATTGATAAGAGACTGAATCATACTCATTTTTAAATCTATATCACCTTACAGAGTGCCTGAGACATAGTAGGTACTCATTAAATGTTTAAAGAATAAATCTGACATGCTAAGAACACCACTGACACAACATAGTATTCCTAAAGCAATACTCCATATTACTTCTAGCCTCGAATGACCATCTGTTTTACTTCTGCCACAATATTGAATCTTCTCTTTGAATAATCAAGTAATCCATGTACTATTCAACAGTTTCAAAACTGTTAACTATGGAAAAATATACTCATTACGTTGCTTACATCACACTTACCTATGCTGTTCTCTTCTAATTATATAAAACTAGCTCATGATGTCAGGTTCATCTGTGGCTTTTTTTTCAAACAAGTGCCCAGATTCCATCATATATTTAAGACAGAATGGAGTTCAGTGACCTACATTCCTTAAAAGCTTCACAGAGAACCTCTTAGCTTTGATAGCTGTTCTTTCTGATTCACCTGAAAATACTGGAATCGAAGGAGAAAGGGCATGCTATGGAAAACACTTCTCAAAACTTAAAAGGCAACTCCATTCTTGTGTCTTAAAAGAAGACACTGCCACCACAAAAGAAGTTTTATTCTCCCTTTTTAATTAGACTTGGGGGGGGGGTGGGGAGGAGGGGAGCATATCTCATTCTAGAGCAGGGGTCAGCAAACTTTCTATAAAAAGCAAATAGTTTAAACTTTGCATGCCACACTGTCTCTGTGACAACCACTCAACTCTGTCACAGCCAAAGACAATACATAAAACTATTAATAAAAAGAGCATGGTTTGCTGACCTCTGTTCTGGGGCAACATAGTTTAAATCCTACAATTTCAATCAAAATCATCTGTGCACACCAGACTCTTTCTTTCTTTCATACCCAAGATAATGATTTATTACAATGCATTCAATGAAATGATTATACAAGTAACATATTCAAACTATTAATATTACTAGCCACATGTAAATATTTCCTAGAATTCCTTTCATTACAGATAAATTTTGAATTTCCAATTTATGTTTATCTTTCACTCTAGAATATAAAAATTCTTAATAATTTACAGAGCTAGTTTGTTAATTTCATTGCAATGGCCTTTGAAAAAGCAGTAAGTTATGGATACTGAGGTTTTCCAAAACTTAAATTTAAAATTTCCCAGAGAAATAAGCTCATTTTCCAATAGAGATTAAAAGTCTAAAAGCTTCTGTTGTTGTTATTGTTGTGAAAAAAAATAATAAAGCTCTTAATTTCAAAATGAAATCAGCTGTCATAGGAAGGTAAATGTGCAGGTAAGTGTTAAAAATAATTTTAGTTATTATTATTATAGTAGGGCTTAACAATACAATTCAGAAGAGGAAAAGTTCTAACTTCCCACCTCAGATTATGTTTATTGGTCACGTCTGACTTCAGTATAAAACCAAACATAAACTTTAGACTAAAAGAGATGAAATCCTCAGCACTGCGGTTCACCAAAACAAAGGGCCAGATTAGTGTTAGAATAAACCAACGAATAAACATACATTCTCAAAAGAACTGCGACCATTTATAATAATTTTGCTAGGCACTAACTTGTTTTGGGTGTGAGGTAAACACTCAGAGCAGTAATAGCATCATTTGAAGGATCATGATAAAGTTCAGTTACAAGAAGGTCGTTATCCTTCATTCGCAAAGGGAACTTCTGCATATCTAAAAAATAAAAAAAATTAAATAGCATTAAAATAAATAGTGAATCTATTTAAAACTAAAAAAGGTAATATTTTCTTGTTCTCATTTAAAAAATCATACTAAATAGGACCATACAAAGTGTCTGACCACTTACCTATATAATATATTGATCCATTGTTACATCCCAGTAGAAGGAACGACCCAGCAGTGTCATAACTAGTTATAGGAACAACGTCTTGAACCTGATGTAGTGAGAATATTGTTAGGTGTCAGTTATTAATTACAATCTATATTTTCTGCTCAATTTCCTCAAATTTTTGAGTCTTTTAATAAAAAGGATACTAATATCCGATTTAAGTAGGGCTTAGAAAATACTTTCTTTACATACACACACACCCCTCCAAGGGGAACTCTGACCTTTTAAAGCTTTTTTAAAAAATTTTTATTTCCAACAGCAGCACTTTCCTTTCAGAATTTACTCATCTCCTTTTTCTGCACATGACTGTGAGGTCACAGCACACTTTAGGACTGGAAAACCAAGTCTGACCAGGCCCCTTTCTCCCTTCTCTCTCTCATAGAAGAGATGAAATGACCTGCCCAGAATCAGAACTAGAAAACAGATCAACTGACTTCCAGATAGCACTCGCTCCCTTGGTAATTCATTACCATTTCTTTGAAAAGGTAGCCTTCTCTACTTTCATATTCCCCACTAAATACTTCACCTCAATTTCCTAGGAAATAGCCAGACAAACAAGTTCTCAAATGCTTTTATTTTTTCAAGTACTAGAATAAAAAAATCAGTTTTCCAAGCAAATCAGTCTAGTTACAAATTAATGAATGCCTATGTGTGTGCTAAGAGAAAAGCAAAGGGCATGATTTTTACTATAAAACAAAACGAAAAACAAACAAAAAGTGTTATTGTACTGGCGATGAGATCAAACTGAATCATCCCTATGTACAGACAGGCCAGACATGCATGTGAAAGTTTACACACAACATTTAAATGAAACACTTTTTATGTACCACATATTACCCAGGTGAATAAGTACTGGAATGGATAAGGGATGTGAAATATCACTTTTGCTCTGCAGAAGCTTAGAAACTTGTGGGCAAGAAAGACAAATAAAGACAATTACAATGTGATAGGCACTAAAATAGGGTGTGCAATACAATCATAGAAGAGGGAGGAAGGATTCCCACCTCAACCCCAGTCCAGGGAGAAGCACAAAGATCAAGGAAAAGTTCAAAAAGAAAGTAAAGCTTGAAAACTAAAAAACTAACTAGGAGTTAGGTAGAGAAAGGGAAAAGCACACTTCTGACAGAACAGCAAATATAGCAAAAGAGTCTAACTAAAAACACAAATTTAAAAACAGCTAAAACTTGGAAATAATGATTCCAGAAGCTGTTCATGTCCATGACCCTAATTTCTGTGTGTACCTTCTGGTGTCATGCATGGTTATAAGTTACACTAGAAATATATCTGCAAAGACTCAATGACCACCCCCAACCCCAGGTCAGGTTTCTGTCTCAACAGAGCCAACAAGTTTTGTAGCAGGTAAACACCGACAACTTCTCAGTGATATGAGTAAAGATGTCTGAAAAATGGAGGGAAGGCTGCTTCACTGACCAATTTTCTTAAACCAAGTGCATCGTTTTAGCTCCAGCGCTCCAGGAAGAGCTTCAGTTCTACCCAGAATCTTCACAGTCAGAGGCCGGGGATAGGTAAGGCCATGAGATTCCTCTCCCTCTGGACCCATTTTTCACTGAAAGAGCAGCAGCACCCTGGAGCTTTCCCAGGCATGTCCAAGACAGATATCTGACCTTCGGTTCTCTGGGAGGAGGGGCTCCAGGATTAGAGCCTTCCTACCTCTTTTCCTGCAACCCCTGAGCATGTCCTGCTTTTCTCCTCATGTCTACTCCTCAGTACAAGGAGAACAGGGAAAGCAGAGGATAAGTAAAGTTAGGTTACAGAGGAGTTGGTACTAAGTTCTTCTCTCCCAGCATAAGCAAGGAGCCAGCCATTTCAAGGCCTCCTCTTCTTTACCCCAACAGCTTCATGTCAGGAACCTGAGACACCATACTGATTAGTATAGTTGGTTCAGTCATGGTGGTCACAAACCTAAGGTGGAAGTGGGTTTTCTCTCCTAATGTTGCATGCAGTGATCATCATTAACTCCTATGTAAAAATTTAAATGCTTTACATTTTGAAAATCATTCTATCTTCCCAAGCAATACAAGGTCCCTAGAATCCTTTAACCACAATCTCTACCTGGATGATGATCTTTTTTTTTTAACATCAGTATGTTTTAACCCTCACCCATTACTTTTTAAAGACTTATTTAGATTCACCAACACATCTACAAATTCGTTGGCTACTCACGTTTATTGTATTCCACTACTTCCTCTTCTAAGTATAAATAACCTTATCAAAGGGCATTTCTATAGAGGTCCTTCCACTGAAGGTTGTAAGTGACAAACTTTGTACTATCTGAAAACATCTCTCATTCATGTTTGAATGATAGTTTTGCTGGATGTTAAATCCTAAGTTGAAAGTTATTTCCCCAACTAACTTGAGAAGAGCCTATTGTCTTCTGGATTCTACTGCTGGTGATGAAGACCCTGTTTTAAGTCTAACTACAGTGTACCTGTCATTACTCTGCGGACACCTTTATGATACTTTTATCTTCTATTATTGGTTGGCCAAAAGGTTCGTTCAGGTTTTTCCGTAAGAGCCTATGGAAAAACCCTAACGAACTTTTTTGCCAACCCAACACATCACCATGTGTGTAAGTGTGAATCTGATTTTATTTAGCCTTGATGTATTTCTTTAATCAGTAGAGTCACGTCTTTCTTCAGTTCTCCAAAATTGTTAGCAATTATCTTTTCTAAATTGCCCCATCTCCACTGTTCCTTTCTGAAAGTGATTTTCTCATTTCTTTTCATATTTTCTCTCACTCTTTCTGCTTCAGTGTGAATGATTTTTTTCAAATGTGTCTGTCAATTCATTGTCTGTTTAGCTGTTCTTCTATTTAACACATTAAGTAAGAGTTTTGTTTTGTGTTTAATTTTCAATGGCCTTTAAATTTCTAATCTTTCATTTTGCTTCTTTTCTGACTGGTCCTATTCCTTCATTATAGTCTAGTCCTTCTTCTATATCATTAAATAACTTCAGAAATTTATTCTACATTAGTTGTCTAATTGTTCAATTATTTTCAGCTTTGGGGCACATTTGTACTCTAACTACTAACATTTGATGAGTCTGCTAACATTTGATGACTTTCCCTCATTTGCTTTCATGTTTTATGTGTAGTTTACAAATTTGGGGAGGTTATGGGCTCACTTTCAGTAGAAAATATTTCTTCTGCAGAGTCCTGTGTGCCATATCTTGTGAAAGTTCAGTTTCATGTCCACATCTGGAAATGCAAATGGCCTAGACCAGCTTTTTACATTAATTTCTCAAATTGGAGTTCCCATACTTACCTTTGTGTTTTCAATTCACACATTTGTACTCCTAATTTGATTATTTTGGTCTCAATTTCTCATTGATGGTTTTCCCCTGCACCACCTCTCCCCAATCCAAGACACTAAACACAGGTCAAGCTTTCTTGTTCCAAAATTGTTAAGCAAAATTTTCCCATTCTTCTTCTCAGGGACTGAGGCAGATCTTTAAAGCTTCAGCTTTTTGCAGGAGGCTGGTTTACACTGTCCCATGAAGCCACGCCTCCTATTCCTGGTAGAACCCCAGACCCCAGAGCCTTTACTCTGATACGTGACATGCAAATATGTATAAACAAACAAACAAATAAATGTAATTCAATACTTGATATAGATACAATATATGCTGTTTTAATATTTTTACCCAATATTTCTGTATGTCAGCTGATTTAGCTATGTTACTGTAAATCCTAAGTAAGCAAATATAACATACTCAGGGTAGTGGTCAGTACATAATGGACACCAAAATGTCAAGTCTTCTTACCAATAATTGATCTAATTCAGCTACGTTACTGTAAATCCCAAGTAAGAAATACAACGTACTTGGGATAGCGTTCAGGACATAATAAGACACCCAAATGTCAGTCCTCTCCAATGAATTCTGGGCCTAAGATTCCAATGCCCACCTTATTCTTGTTCCTAACTTGCAGGGGTTCATAAACCTATTACAAAAACAAAAAACAAAAAAGTAAATCCCACCAAACCCTACTTGTGACATCAGTGCTACAAGTGCATCAGAGCACAAAAGAAGAGAAGCTACATCAAATAAGCCTCCCTAGTTCTTGTCCAGCACAGCCCATAAGACCACAGAAAGTCACTTTGACTCCTTGTTCCCACAGCCAGTATTTCCTCCTCAAGCTCGTCCTCCACTGTTCATTTAGAGGCCAGGCTGTGGCTCAGATGCTGACCCCGGCTGAAGATCTCTCGTCTTTCAGAATGAACACAGACAGAGCTCTCGGATCCTTTAGGAATCAGAATACACAATGACTTTCCAGGACTAACTTCCAACACTGTCTCTCTGTTTTGATATGAGGATGAAACATGTATAATCTATGTTTCCAATATACATCTAAATTTAAACTTGAACAACTTGGGAAATAATGCCTAAAGTTACTATTCTGCCACGTAACTCAGCCTAGGCCATGTATTTGAAACACTAATTCCTTATTACTAATCTTCTGAAGTCTAATGAAGAGGAATTAAACAAGAAAAAGAAGAAAACACTGAAACTTTCCTTCTAAGAAATAATTTTCTTTTTTCTTACCCAAATCAGATACAATACTCTTATAAAATTTTCATTAACATTTTATTGAACCTGTCCTAATAAGAAACTGCTACACCAAAATATCACAACGGCTTTTAGGCTCAAAAATGCTTGCTCTCTTGCTCTCAGGCTCGTTTGTCTGACTCAAATACCTCAAATCAATCTCGACTATACAGCGAGAGTCGTCACAAACTACCCTAGTTGTCCTGCGTACCTTCCATGTCACTCACGGGCAGAACTGTTGCCAAAGGCCAGATGAGAACCCGCTCATCCAGTGCCACAGAAGCCAGCCCCAGGTCAGAACCGTCTGCTGAGGTCTGCAGATCAGACACTGAGATTTCATTACATCCTAGCTCTGCACTGCACTACCAAAAAAAGAAATCATCTATCTGGGCTAAGAGTTATAAGGCTTGTTTGCTGCATGAATGCTCAACTCACCCCAGGTCTTCCTGAAATGTAATAACAAACCTACTTTGTCAGCTATGGTTTTCAACTCATGCCTATACCAAACAAGAAGCAACAGGTTATACATATAGGACTAAAAGCTTAAGGAGAAGTATCCACTTTGAGGATGCTAGTATAGTTTTTGGGATCTCAAAATATGAGAACTTTTATATGCAGTTGTGACATTAGTAAAAAAACAAAGAAGGTAATAAAGAAACATGTTCCTTTAGAAACCTAAATGCACCTTCGGAGTTTTATGGCACAGATAGCACAGCTTCTCAGAGCCACTAAAAGCTCACTTGACATAATTAGCCAAGTAACTTACCTGAGAGCAGATCTTCCATAAATCATTAAAATCCACATTCCTCTTTACAGAAATATCACCAGCTGAAGAATCCCTCTGATCGACTTCCCTCCACCTCAACTTTAGATCAACCTACATCAGTCCTTCCCCACATTCCTTGGCCCATCACTTTTATGGTAACAACCTTTATCATGCCTTTTCTGTGCCTATACGGAAGGTTCACTCTTGGCTAGTATCTTTTTTCTACAAACATGACTTCCATGTCTCCATCTAGAATGAAATTTAACTTTCTCTGATTGGAATCTCTTTCATCGGAAGTCATTCATTCTCTCACCATTTTCCCAGCATCTCAGGCGCGGCCATAAGATCTTAAGAATGTCCCTCCACAAGCTCGGCCCAATCATGACATTCAATTACCCTATCTCTGCCCAGACTGCAGCTTCCAGATCAACACACCACTTTTGCTGAGGAGCTGGGCGCCTGGATCAGTTAGCTCTTTGTCCCATTCTCCATTACTGTTCTGGCACCTAAATGTTCACCCTGATGACCCTTACAGTTCTCTGACCACTGTTTCAACTACTTTCATCTTTAAGTCAGTTCAACACATGATTTAAATGGCTCCATCACTGAGAACTGCTCCAACTCCAAAACCTTAACTCCAGTCTTTGACCACAACAATTCCCACTCCTTAGAAGTCATCAACCTGCTTTCACTTCCCTCTAGCCCCTTGAATCCCTGCATCCTCCTCTGCTTACCTGGCACTCCTTCACTTCTTGATCTTACAGTTTCAATTACTTTGCCACTTTATGTTTTCTCATCCCTTTGTGTGTCATACCCATTTTATTACATCTCCAAGCCTGAATCAGGCCGACACTGTTTTCTTTTCTCTTGCTTCTGTTCCCAGTACTGAGTATTAAGGAAGAAACTCACATAACTGTACCAGCCAGGTCCATTATAAAGATTTATAATCTCGGCAATCCTTGAAACACACTTCCAATGTCCTTCTCCTCCACAGTACGCCTTCCTCACTCTTCCATCGCAGAGAAAGAAGTCTCTCTACTCAGTTGGGGCAACCCCTCCAGCTGTGTTCTAGACCCCATTTGCTTCCATGGCACCAGCAACCATCTCTGTTCTTTCAACCTTCAAATGCTTTCTCTGTCAACTCCCCTCTCTGACTAACAAGCATGCTCAAACTTCTCCCATCCTAGAGAAGAAGTAAAATAAAGCACTGAACATCTTTTCCTCCATCTAGCCTTGATCCTTATCACTTTGTTCCTCTGCTGTCCTTCACCACCAGACTTCTTGAAAGACACTCTGAATTTGCTAACTCTAATCTCTGATCTTTTAATTCCTTAGTTCCTGCAATCTGCCCCCCCAATCAAAACCTAATTAACTTATTAATACATCTGCAAATGATATCCTACTAACAGAACCAATGTCATAACTCAATCGCATCATATGTGTCACTTTGGCTCTTGGTTTCCTATCTTGTTGCCTTAAAAGCTAATGTTCCTCAGGACTTTAACTTTGGCTTTTCTTTTGCTGCAGATATCCCCTCAATGGAAAATCTTACCAATTTCCATTTTCAATTACCAAGTATTATGATTTCCAAATACTTTTTTCTAGCCCTTTTCTTCTTCCCTAAATTCCAAGGGGTGCTTCCAACTATATAGTGAGCTCCTGTATATGGATACCCACAGGAATCTCAAAGTAAACATATTTAGTCATTCTAATTATTCCTCACACTATCTACCAGCATATATGATTCTCCTCCTCCGTCCCCTATCAATGTAAAATACTACCAGCCACTCAACTATCAGAACTAGAAACCCATCTCTCTCTCCTTTAATTTTTCTCCATCTAATCAGATACCAATCCTTATTGTTTTAGGAAGGCTTATGAAATGTTTTCCAGATAGCCTCATCTTTGCCGTCTACGCATTTTAGGTGAATCTCTGCCTCTTTTGCTGGATTACTTCCCTGATCTCCAGTCCACTTTTCATGTTAGCTAGCACTGTTATCTTTCTAAAACATGGATCTGGTCAAGTCACTCTCTGCTTAAAGTCCTTTAATTTTCCCCCTCTCCTTCAGAATCAGGCAATAACCTTTTTAGTCTTATCTCCTTCCTGTTCCTCTCAAGTACTTGAAAGCATTTAGCTTGCTATCTTTTCCTTGAACAGGCTATGTATTTTCACACAGAACTGTGCTCCCACTCAGGAGATGAAGTTGCCTGGACTACTATTCCCAAGGCATGAAACTTAAAACCTTTCAAGGAAACAAAGAAATGTCAAACCAGTTTAAAAACCCACTCATTTTCCAAAGTGACTTAAAATTCTTTAAAATGTAGTCAAACTTGTATTCAGAAACAAATTTACCAGTAGATATATTCAATATTCTATACAGTAAGTCCCCTACATACGAACCTTCAACTTGCAAACTTTCAAAGATGCAAACGTGCGTTCGCATGTCCAATCACGTAAGTTAGTTCACATGTCTGGCGTGCACCGTCATGTGCATGCATCCTCTACAAGTGGTTGTGCTTTTGTGTACTTTACTGTACAGTACTGTACAGAGTACAGTAGTACAGTATCTTTATTTCAAGCCCAGAATATCTGGAAGCAAGCGTAAAGGCAGCGGTGATGTAGCTGGTACTGCTAAGAAGAGATTCAAGACACAGGAAATGGCAAGGGGATCTTATTTGAGGAGGCACTGTTAGTTTCTGAGGCACAGGACCCGAAAGTAGAACAGCACACCAAAGCTGCAGCAGCCATTCAGAATGCATCCAGTGCTACCGTGTCATCTATGAGGAGAAAAAAAGAGCTACTGCCCAGACATCACTGGATCATTTTTTCAAGAGGGTAGATAGAATTGAATCCAGAAAGGAACCCGAACCTGTGCCGTCAAGGTCAGGCGTGAGTGAAATTGCAGCTTGCCCTCCGTCTCCTATTGCTGACGATCCTTCAGCTCTGCCATCTCCCACCTCCTCTCCCTCCTCCTGTCAGTAACTCTTCTTGCCTGTTCACTCAATGCCAGTCCCCGTATGCCAGCTGTTGTACTGTACTACTGTACTTTTCAAGGTACTGTACTGTAAGATTAAAAATGTTGTCTTTATTTTTTGTTTGTTTTTTATGTATTATTTGTGTGAAAAGTATTATAAACCTATTACAGTACAGTGTTATATAGCAGATTGTGTTAGTTGGGTACCTAGGCTAACTTTTTTGGACTTACAAACAAATTGGACTTACAAACACGCTCTTGGAACTGAACTTGTTCATATGTAGGGGACTTACTGTATAATCAAAACAGAAACAATATGAATTCCACAATAAAGCAGATGCATAATCAGCATGAGTTTCAGAAATAATTTCATTTCTGCAATATGCATTAGTTAAAACCAACCTGCCAGTGCTGGGTGACAGCATTCCACACTCCCACTTTCCCTGTATGACTCGTGGCCACCAACTGGTTACCAATGAAGAAGAGAGCGTCTACAGGAACACCAAGGCTGAACACTCCTTAAATGATAATAAAAAATAGAGGTTAATCAGTCACCATCTTTCGAATTAATCAAAACCCAGATTAAAATCATCTTTTAAAGGCATCTCATTTCTACAAATTATGTTCCAGACACTTTGGGAACCAGAAATAAGAAACTTGTAAGCTCTTAAGCGGCAGATAAAAGTCTACCCCGAGTATGGGGCTTCCCTGGTGGCGCAGTGGTTGAGAATCTGCCTGCCAATGCAGGGGACACGGGTTCGAGCCCTGGTCTGGGAAGATCCCACATGCCGCAGAGCAACTAGGCCCGTGAGCCACAGTTACTGAGCCTGCGCGTCTGGAGCCTGTGCTCCGCAACAAGAGAGGCCGCGATAATGAGAGGCCCACGCACCACGATGAAGAGTGGCCCCCGCTTGCCACAACTAGAGAAAGCCCTCGCACAGAAACGAAGACCCAACACAGCCATAAATAAATAAATTAATTAAATAAATAAACCCAAAAGTTAAAAAAAAAAAAAAAAGTCTACCCCAAGTAATCTCACGCTGATTGAACAGCTTGTTATCTGAAGCTGTGGCTCCCAAACCTAGCTCATCATCAAAACAACCGTGTAGATTTAAAGTGAACAAAATAAAACAGAAACAATCCTGGGATCCCTGGATTCATGCCAGACTCACTAAATCAGAAAACCCACTGCATTTCTATAAAATCCACAGGAGATTTAGCTGCAGCCTGCTCATGGACCCGATATTTGAGAATCACTAATCTGAAGACACAGACTTGGCCACCTCAACTATCCAGAATGTATCTAGAAATCTGGAAATAGGCAAAAAAGAGAAAAGAACAAAACAAAACAGCAAGAAGTCACACTGTATTCGAAACAAACATTCGGGCCTTTATCAGAGCTTATTAAACCTCTTGTTTCCCAACACTGCAGATCTCAATTTAATTCACTCCAAAGACACTAACTATACTAGGCCATGGGATTAAAAAATATGAGAAGATAGATAAACAACAGGGATTTACTGTATAGCACGAGGAATTAAATTCAATATCTTGTAACAACCTATAATGGAAAAGAATCAAAACAAGAATATATATATATATATATATATATATCCGAATCACTCTGCTGTAAGCCTGAAACTAACACAATATTGTAAATCAACTATACTTCAATTAAAAAAAACAAATAAACGTAAGAAGACTGGATATTACTAGGAACTTAAGATTTAAAAGAAAAAAATACAAACAACCAATTTTAATGCAATAATAACAGAAGGATGCACAGACTACAGTAATAACCAGAGGAGTAAAAGAGGGCAGGAAAAGGAGTTTGAGAATATTTCTTAGAAAAGAAGCCATTTGAGTTGGGTTTTTTTAAAAAGGTGAAAAGGAATGCATCAAATTGGGGGATCGGGAATGGGTAAGCCCAGGGAACCTGAGAAAAAAGGGAAGAGGGGTTGCAGGTGAGGGACCTTGTAAGGATAGCCCACATTAATAGCAAAAGAGCCAAGAATGTCTCGGCTCACCTTGGTATAGCATGTATGGCCCTACACAGTCGTCTCTCTTTAGCTGAGTACTACACCAGCAGGGAGGAGATTCTGGGTCGGAATCCTGGCTCTGACAGTACCTTTCTTTGCCACCTTCAGGTTCCTACTTCGCCACCTTCAGGTTCTTACTTACCTGATCTATAAAATAGGGTCCAAGCTAAATGTCTCAAGGCTCACTTTCACCTTAAAAATGTTAGAATCCAATTTTGACATTTACATAGTATTACTTGAAAAGCACCTTATGAGAAATACCTTTTTACTTAATTATGCTAGAAAATAAGCCTCACTATAAAATATTGTTTTACATGGATCTTTAGCTGTTTCAAGTATCAGTTTTTTTATTTTTTAAAAAGTACCTAATGTGTGACAACACGAACAATTTTCTCAGCATCTAGCTGAGAAAAACAAGGATTCACAAGGCTTTGAAGAACTCATAGGAAGAAACAAACCAATTAAATGCAACTGTAATATGTTAAAAAGCATAAGCCAGAAAAGATAACTGATTTCTTTTGAATCTTACACGAATGAGGGATATTTCTTTATGTTCAGAAGTGTACTATATACAAGACAAGACCAGTGGCAATAAACAACACCTTGAAAATGCTTAACCAATCTTGAAAAAGCCAGGCATCTAGCAGAAAGAAAAATGATATACACTGGACAAAAATGAAAAACAAATCTGGAAAGTATTGCTAAGAATGTCTTCCATATGTACATTTTAACTTTTATGTACTCATAAATACATATTTATACACATGAATAGATCATCTCAGCCCAATCTGTCAACCAAAAAAACCAGAGCAAAATAAAACACAACGCACATACAAAAGCTAATAAGCTCTCTGATCAGAACTGGCTGAGAAATTAACTTGCCACTTCAAAGCAGAGAGCAATCATTTCACACGCAACTTCAGGGACTCTCATGTATTATGGTACTTTAATCTTGATGCTAGACAATTTTTCAGAACATGTTAAGATGACTATATTCAGTACTATGGGCTATGTGAAAGGCAGAAATAAAAACAGGAAACCCAACAAACACTGATTACTCGAGAGAAGAATGAGATTCTGTGAAATCAAGCAAGACATTCTGAATGATCTCAAGAAATTTCAAGTGTCACCCCTGCTTAGACTCAACAATGCTGACCCCTATCCACAAGGAGGACACCAGTATAAGTAATGACGAGCTCCTGTCTTAAGGGGCCCTGCTTATGGCAGCAATCCAGCAGCAATGTCTTATGTAAGTGATAATGAAGGCGTTCAGCCTCTGGGGAAGCTCTATCATGGATACACCAGCCCTAACAATTTTCTTCAGATGGTGCTGTCAGGTTCTAAAGAATATTTGTAACAACAAATAATCTCTTTTACATGAACAAATTACTATCTACTATCTCATAAGGTAGCTACTGACCACACCCTTTTTTGGGGGGAAAAAAAAAAGCAAGGCATAAAATCTCCTTCACTGATTGGTATGTTACAAGTGGCAATTTGAAAAAACAAACAAACAAAAAACCACAACTGATTTCTTTTCTGTATACTTACCAGTATATTATAATTTCAAAATTTTTTAAGTTTTTTTTTTCCCCTAAAGTTTTAGGGGGGACTTTCACTGCCAGTCATGATGGAATAAATGGCATCAGACTATTCCTCACCATAAAGAAAACCTGGCCAAAACACATGAGGCAACTGTTTTTAGGCACTAGACAACAGGGAGCAGAAGATTTGAAACACAGTAAATACACAAGATAAGCCCCAGGATCACACTGGCTTTCTGTATAAGCTCTCCTGACCACAGGGACGTGAAACCCAAGGGAAAATCAACTGATGGTTTCCCTCAACTGAGAAAGCTGAGATCAGAGTCTAGAGCTGTTGAGGCAGCTAGAATTTATGAACAAGGTGCAAGAAAGAAAGAAGGGAAATGCACCAGCGTGGGAGTGGAGATGGCGCAGAATCTGTACAGGGGAAGTTTCCCTCTGCCTTGGCTGAGACCAGGCTGCACCTGGGCTGGGTGAGAACCCCCGAGGAATAAAAGAGAGAGGCTGCTGTAGGCCTGGGAGCTAAGTGGAAATAGCAGAGGTCATTTGTGGGTGGATTCAATAGTTCCAGCTCAGTAAGACTCACTCTTCAGGCATTCAGTTAAGACTCCAAAAAGATAACACCACACCCTGAGTAGGAGCCATGCCCTAAAATAAAAAATAAAGATGAAAAAGGCTACCTGTCCTTAACAAAGCAAAAAAAAACAAGCCTAGCAGGATAAAGATCCTCTGGTAATTTAATTGCCTGCCAGAACAAAACTCACATCTTTTAAAAGAAGACAGCATTGTTACTCCCTACATAATAATAATAATAATTCATACTCCCTACATAATGTATCATGCACAAGCCGAACATATAATCACAACTTCCTAGACATGTGAAGAAGCAGGAAAATGTAACTCAAAATAAATGAGATGGTGCAGATAGTGGAATTAGCAGACAAAAACTAATAAAACAGCTATAATGAATATGTTGCATTTAGCAAAAAGTAAGACATAATGAGTGAATAGACAAGAAATCTCAGCAGAGAAACAAACTAAAATAGAATCAAAATAGGCAATCTTAGAGCTGAAAAGTCCAGCATCTCAAATAAAAAACTTACTAGATGAGCTTAACTGCAGATTAAATGAATGCTGCAGCAAAAGGGCAAAAGACAGTAAAGATATTGATCTAAACTGAAGAAGGGGGAGAAAAGAAATTGGAAAAAAAAATAGCACCTCAGTGGTGTCTAGGCCAATATGAAGTGGCCTAAAATGTAACTGAATTTCAAAAAGAGGAAGAGAGAAGAGGGAATGAGGGAGGGATGTTAGGGAGAGGGAGAGGGAAAGGGAAAGTGAGGTGGGGGGAGTTGGAGAGAAAGAGAGAAGAGTCCTCCCTCAATGGTGTCAACCAAAAATGTATCCAGACGTTTCCACAGGTCCCCTGGAGGACGACATTATCCCTCGTTGCAAACCACTAATCTATGTACAGACCTATTACTAATCAACAATAGGATGACAATCTCATAAAAAAGGGCAATGATTTTAAGACACTTCTCAAAAACACAGTACAAATGGTCAATAAGGACATGAAAAGATGCTCAATATCATTAGTAGTCAGGGAAATGCAATTAAAACCAACATTAACATCACTGCACATCCACTAGAATGGCTCAAATTAAGATTGACAATAAAAAAGTGTTGGTAAGGGTGCAGAGCAACCAGAACTCTCACACATTGCTGGCAGAAATGTAAAGTGGTAATAACCGCTTGGAAGACAGTGGTGCATTTTCTCATAACATAAACCAACACTTTTCATATGTCCCAGAAATTCCACTCCTAGATATTTAATTTAAAAAATGTCCAAAGACGCAGACGTAGAGAATGGACTTGAGGACACGGGGAGGGGGAAGGGTAAGCTGGGGCGAAGTGAGAGAGTGGCATGGACTTAAATATACTACCAAATGTAAAGTAGATAGCTAGTGGGAAGCAGCCGCATAGCACAGGGAGATCAGCTCAGTGCTTTGTGACCACCTAGAGGGGTGGGATAGGGAGGGTGGGAGGGAGACGCCAGAGGGAGGCGATATGGAGATACATGTATATGTATAGCTGACTCACTTTGTTATACAGCAGAAACTAACACACCATTGTAAAGCAATTATACTCCAATAAAGATGTTTTAAAAAAAAAATGTCCAAAGAAAGATTGCTACCTTCATAGCAGCTTTATTCCTAATATCTCCAAACTGGAAATAAACCAAATGTCTAGCAACAGATGAATGGATAAACAAATGCTGGAATATTAATTCAATGGAATACCACTCAACAATAAAAAGGGATGAACCACTGATAGACTCAACAACATGGATGAATCTCAAAAGCATTATGTAGAATGAAAGAAGCCAGAGACAAAAGAACACATACTAACTACATAACTCCACTCATGAAATTCTAGACAAAAGAAATCTAATCTATGCTGACAAAAAGCCTAAACTGCTGTGTAAACAGTGGCGTTTATGCTGAACATCTGCTTTCCTTTTGGGAATCTGGAATCTTTGTACAGGCTAGGCAGAGGGTACTTAAGTGACTAGCCTCTAGTAATAACCTTGGGTACCAAGTCTCTAGTGAGCTTCTTCCCTGGTAGACATCTCACAAGTTTGTCACAATTCACTGCTGGAGGATTAAGCATGTCCTAGGAGATACCACTGGAAGGGAACTCTTGAAAGCTTGTACCTGGTTTCCACTGAACTTCACCCCATATGTCTTCTCTCTTGTCAATTTTGCTTTGCATGCTTTCACTGTAATAAACCAGAGCTCTAAGTACCTCTATGTGCTGAGTCCTCTAAGTCCTCCTAGCAAGTCACTGAACCTCGGAATGATCTTGAGGACCAGACACAGATATAGAGGAATGAAGTCCAAGGACTGAGCCCTAGGGCATGCCAAGATTTTGAAATTAGGCAAATAAGGAAGAACTATCCAAAGGAACTGAGAAGAAACAAAGAGCTATAATAAAAATCAAGACAATAAGGTGTCCTAGAAGCCAAAGAAAGAAAGTCTTCAAAAGGAAAAGAGTAATCAACTATATCAAATATTATCAAATGACAGTTCTAATCAGATGAAGACTATAAACTGATCCTAGGATATAGCAGAGTACAGATCATGGGTCACACTAACAGGAGTAGTTTTATAGAGTGGTTGGGGGCATAATTAGAGCAACTTCTAAAGAGAAGAGGAGGATATAGAAACAAGATCAGATAATTACGCTCACTTGCTTTATGAGGAACAGAAAAATGAAGCAAAAACTGGAAGAGAACATAGGGTAGTTTTTGCTGTTGATTTTAAGGCAGAATTAAAGCACAGCTGTATGAGGATGGAAATGATCCAACAGAGTGGAATAACTACTAGAGCAATGTCTCCAGTAGGTAGAAGGAAATAGGACATAGTACACAGCTGGATATAAGGAGTTGGCCTTAGATAAGATCAGACACAATTTAATCACAGTAATAAATGTGATAACAGATTATATGAGCACAGATACACGTAGATGGGCAGATATGATTGAAGGAATTTAGGAAAAGTCTCTTCTGGTTTTCTCTAAGCCCTCAATGAGGATGACAGAAGGTGTTGGAAGTTCAAGGAAAAAGAAAAAGGTATGAAACAGTCATCTAGGAGAGTGGCAGAACTGACAAGGGTAATGTAGTAGGATTTCTGGGTAGCCTTTTAAGGCCCACTTGAGAGTAGAGGTCACGGATTGAGACTATTGTTTTGTGTGCATATGCATTTCTTTTTCCTCACCACCTTTAATATTCAGGGGGAAAGGTCGATTTGGCCAGGGATGTCGTTTCTCCAGGTAGGTAAGGCAAAGGGAAAGATACAAGAAAATTGAGGCTCTATGCTAGAGTGATTATAATGATGGAATCCAAGCCTATAAAAAGGGAAGTAATGAGTGAAGATCCCAGTGGAGTTAAAGAATTTTTGAGTTGGAAAATCAGAGTTAGTCATTTCAAAGGCATGAAGGATAGTAATCTAGAAGGCAGCTGAGGACTACATCAAGCGTAAATTCGGATGGTATGAGATTCGAAATGTGGGCAGGCGCAGGGATTGGGGGAGTAGCTGGGAGAGAAGGGAAGGAAAATGGTCTAGAACAATGATTCTCTTTAAGTATGGTCTAGGAATCCTTGGTCTCTGAGAACCCTCCAGAAGTCTGAAGTCAAGACTATTTTCATGGTGATACTAAAGCACTACTTGCCTTTTTTTTAACAAACTCTCATTATCTCAAGAATGTACAGAGGAGTTTTCCAGAGGCTACATGACATGTGATGAGGTCACCATTTAGACAATGGCATCTGCATATGTGTTCTTATATTTTCTAGAATGGTTTATGGTGGTAGGCTGGGGTATAACTAACTAAGTTTCCCAAGACTAACTTAGTTTGGCCTAAATACTTCCACTATGCTTTTATTAGTTGTCTTCAGTTACATCTGCTATAATTATTTTAAAATACAAGTTTTCCTTGTGCCTACAAAGAAACACAAGAAGTACACTTTGTTGTTTTGCAATATTAGTTTTTAAAATGTTCTGAAAACCTTTCTTAATTTTTAAATTTTACCTAAAACTGTTTAAAATATTTTATTCTAAAATAAATAATTTTTAACGTATTTTTCTTATACTTAACTTGCCTTTCAGCCCACAGCTGCACCACCTGAATCTAACAGTGCTGACAAAGATACATACGACATAGTAGAGTTCTTTGATTCAAGGAAGGGAGGACTCTAAACAAACTGGGCAAAACTGTGTGTAAAAATTTTAAATCACAAAAGTCATCTTTCCCTCAACTTTACAGATATTAATAGCTTGCCTTATTGTGCCTATGCAACAGAACAATTTTGAACAGTATTATAAAGCCAGCTGTGGGTTCCCTGAGACCAAATACTCAGAGTTTAAAGAAATATTTTAAATGAAGCCGGAAAAAGCGTTTTAAAAGCCACAAATTGTTACAGATTTTCAAACCAGAAATGAAAAAGCCACTGAATCATCCCACAGGGTAAGTTATGGCATTGCACTGGCTAGAGGAGGGCACACAGTCACTGGGAGGCTAAGAAAGCTTGGACGGACGGCGACGGTGCATGTCTGCTGGATGAAATGTCAGTAAAAGAAACCACAACACTGGCACTTTTCAATGACACAGTAAGTCCTCGAATTGAAGACTGGTGCAGACAGTAGGTTGTCTGCAAAATTGCATTTTTGTCTTACAAAAATGAATACACAGATGTGGCTGGACCTGGTGTTTTGTTTCTGTTCATCCAGTATCAGTACCAGCCAGTCATCAGAGATCTTTTACCCGAGTATCTGGCCACAAACACACACGGTGTTGAAATATTCAAAGTGTTGAAAACTTATGAATATCACACTTTATCCTAGAACATTACCGTTGATCTTTGCACTAATGGTGCAAAGCAATGTTGGGTAAAAAGGGCAAGCACCTTAGCATGAAACAAAGCAGTGGCAGTAAACTGTACTGGTAGTGATTAAATTCTTCTCTGCTGCACATTTTCAATGAAAGAAAAAGAGGCCAGTTTAACTTAAGAATTTCCTGGATGAAGCAATCTGTGTAAGAATATGTATTGACTAAGTCTCAATTTTGAGTGTATGTCTTCTGAATATTCTGTGTGACTAAGTACCATGACTGTGTCGAGGAGAAGCATCTTCCCAATTGCTGGAGCTGAGAGGAAACTAGCTGCTCTTCTCATAGCGTACCATTTTCATGTGAAAGCACGATGAACAAACTATGGTAATTCAGATTTGGTTATTTGGTAGACTTTCCTAAAAAGCGAGAAAAGTGGACCTGTTACTTTAATGATACAAACTCAGTGTTTCAAGTGAATATCAGAATTCTGGAAAACGTTTATCTGCCACAGTGAGCGTGACAACTTCCTAACACAACAGAGTTCAGAGATGTGATCAGTGGTTATAGTAATAAATGTGATTTTTTTTTTTTTTACTCTTGTACAATGAAAGGTATCAACAGTTGGAAGATTACATGACTCAGAATAAACCAACACTTTCCAAATGCATCATGTTATAAAATTATGTAAGGACAAAAGATCCATTCAAAGTACAAAACAGATTGATGGATTTTAATTTAACAAAGTATGATCTGTATGAGCAGAGTTCATAGATATCATTTCAAAATTTTGGGACAGAAGCAAACACTATCCACAATTATCTGAAAACACTACATAAAAATATGTTTTTTTCAACTATGTATCTGTGTGAAGCCAAATTCTCTTCATGTAGTTCAACCAGAGTAACAAAACGTAGCAGACTGAAAGCAGAAATAGGTATCAGAATTCAATAAAACACTAAAGAGGTTTACAAAACTGTAAACCATTGCCACTCTTCCCACAAAAATTTTTGGAAATATAGTTATTCTTCATTAAAAATGTTATTCATGTTACCATGCAATGGGCTTATTTAGGTTATTTTTTAAATTAATAAGCAGTTATTAAAATTTCAGTTTTAATTCCTATTATGGTAAATATCAATAGATAAAACCTATACAAACAAAAACTCTTAATGGTCCTGAACTAGAATGTCAAGTGAAATTCAGAAGAGATTTAAAAGCTTCAGACTTTCTGGCCTAGAAGCAACAAATGAGGAGGAACAAGAAAGTCATTCACCCCATCTTCAGGCCCAGTGGTAGGAAAGAGGTGGAGAGAAAGCAGCCACCACTAAATAGGATTCAGGAAAAGCACATTCCTCCAGAGCAGTCAGGTTTCAGTGTTTTTCCCTACTTACCAGGTCATTCCTCTCACATTGAGCAGCCCTGTACATTACTGGACCCTGAAAATAAGATGCAGCAGCTCTAGCTAACTAATAACTAGTCCAATAACTAGTTTTGATATTTATGGGCAATCCCTCTTAAACTTCCGAACATTATATACAACAGCGTAAACAAGATTTTTCCTACCAATTTCACTTCCACTCCCTCCGTCTTGGACACTCCATAAGATGATGCTACTCTCCGAGGCAACGGCGACCATTTTGTCTTTGTCTCCATGTGGACCTCCAACCACCTTTGCATTTAAAGCTACTCGTTCAATAGTCCAATCCAAATACGGGCTTGTAAACACTTGTTGCCATCCTGAAGATTCTTTGATTCTGTTAAGTAAGAACAGACACATAAGTGAGACTCAGCAGCACTTATGCAAAAAAACACAAATGAATGTTCCAAAATAAATTGAATCACAGCTATTTATCTACCTTTATATTTATTAAATATAAAATTTTGTTGATCTATATCCTCTACAAAGCCAGATTACTCCTGAGGTACCTTATATTTACATAGAGAACATATAAACCACTTAAAAGGAGCCTAGAGTTCTATACTTCTCCAAAGAATAATTTAGCAAAGTCCTTCAAATTGTAAAAACTTTAGTAACTTAAAAAAAAAAGAAAAAGGTAGTACCTTTCACTTTTCTACACAAAAATTTGGTACTGTGATTATCGATGGATGGAAATAGTCAACAAAAATCAGAGTTTCAGGCTAATTATTATTCCTTTCAGTTACTGATCAGTTATTCAGTTACTCTTATTAATTGAAACTCAACCAATCGTTTTTTTTGAAACTTCAGATGATAGTCTATTCATGGAAACTAAGATAATGGAGTGATCTGGTATACGATATATACTCCAACATCTTGGCACTATCAAGTGAATAAAATGTGGGGCTTTGGAAACCATTCTCTGAGGACTGGATTTTAAAGGTTTTACTCTAAATGAAAAAAGTCTCATGAGCCTATTCATTCCCCATATGTAAAGACTTATTATCATGATTCAGATTTGCAGTTGACTGAATAAAAATGCTTTAATATTTAACTTCTGATAAACACACCTATAAATTTTTAATAATTTTTTCTGTTCTAACTGAATTTAAGTCTTTCAGACATGTATTCTCTGTGATTATACAGTAAGCCTTCATACACTTAAAACCTACAGTTAAGCAATCATGACAGTAAATGACCTGAACTTTAACTATGGAGTATCTATTTTTTAAAGTTATACCAAACAAGTGATACAAACAAAACTGTAAAGATTCTCTTTGCCTTACCTAAAAAGAACAAATAAATGTGAAGAAATTAAGTGCTCCTTTATATACTACATGACATATTCACCACAAAAATCAAATTTTAGTATTCATAAATGATGATCACCTAACAACCTAAATAAAATCATTTTAGCTTCATTTTTGTTTAAAAATGTACAATAAAGTAATACAACTATAATTCACAAAAATATGCAATTCAACCTTCTTATTAATTTCAAGAACTAATGATTTCCTTAATCTTAAAAGCAATACACAGAAATATGTATTATTTTTTCCTAGGCAATGGATGGTTTGTAATTACCCACTTCAGCCACCAGATGGGATTCATGTGTTGAAATACACAAATGGAAATAATTATCTAATAAACTCTAAATACTGACAAACATTGAGAAATGAAATAGAGATGGCTTTTAGCAACTGTCAGACTGGACACAAAGCAGGAATTGCCAGCACTTCAAGAATAATGATAATATGCTGCTATGTGGATACAGACATATACTAGACTCATACACTGTTCAAGAAAGAGATGCTGTATCTATTTAATGAGGTGAATGATGTAATCCTGTGATCATTAATTGAGGAATATAAATAATAAAACTAAATACGATCTAATCTTTTTAAAAATAATAAAACTAAATATGATCTAATCTTTTTAAAAATACGATCTAATCATTTACAAAGACTGTACTTCTAAATAATTTTTCTCTAGAAAAATTAGGGGATTATAAAATAAAGAGAGGGCTTCCCTGGTGGCGCAGTGGTTGAGAATCTGCCTGCTAATGCAGGGGACACGGGTTCGAACCCTGGTCCGGGAAGATCCCACATGCCGCGGAGCAACTGGGCCCGTGAGCCACAATTACTGAGCCTGCGCGTCTGGAGCCTGTGCTCCGCAACAAGAGAGGCCGCGATAGTGAGAGGCCCGCGCACCGCGATGAAGAGTGGCCCCCGCTTGCCGCAACTAGAGAAAGCCCTCGCACAGAAACGAAGACCCAGCACAGCCATAAATAAATAAATAAATAAATAATAAAATAAAGAGATGCCAAAAGAGTAAAACAATCAGGACAGCGTATTTGAGAGTGATTATAACAATTACATAATTTAACTCAATAAGGTATGTGAATTTACTTCTATTTTTAAGTTAAAATTAAGTACAAAGAAAAAGCAATATTTGCTCTATAATTTTCCATACATGTAATACAAAATTTCACGTAAGTAAAACAAGACAGAACAAGCTCTGATATTATAGTACTCCATCTCCTTACTGCTGCCTAGTGAACCAATGCTCTGAAATTGGAAAAGCTATGCAAAGAATATGGTTATCTTCCACATTAAGATCTCAAAGAAACAGAGTGGAGGGGACATGCCTTACAAGATTTTGAAACTTACTATAAGCATACTGAACCACAAATTGTATGACAATAGATATATATGTCAAAGAACCTAAGTGTCTAAAATGGCAATAAGAACATACATACCAATAATTACCTTAGATGTAAATGGATTAAATGCTCCAAACAAAAGACACAGACTGGCTGAATGGATACAAAACAAGACCCATATATATCCTGTCAACAAGAGACCCACTTCAGATCTAGGAACACATTCAGACTGAAACTGAGGGGATAGAAAAAGGTATTCCACGCAAATGGACATCAAAAGAAAGCTGGAGTAGCAATACTCATATCACACAAAATAGACTTTAAAATGAAGACTGTTACAAGAGTCAAAGAAGGACACTACAAAATGATCAAGGGATCAATCCAAGAAGATATAACAATTGTAAATACATATGCACCCAACATAAGAGTACCTCAATATATATGCCAGATGTTAACACCCATGAAAGGAGAAATTGACAGTAACACAATAATAGTGGGGACTTTAACACCCCACTTACGTCAACTTAGATCATCCAGACAGTATGAACAGACTGTCAGTATGACAGTATGAACAGACATCCTCCTTACGTCACTTAGATCATCCAGACAGAAAATCAATAAGGAAACACAGGCCTTAAATGACACATTAGAACACATGGACTTAATTGATATTTATGGAACATGCCATCCGAAAGCAGCATACACATTCTTCTCAAGTACACATGGAACATTCTCCAGGACAGATCACATGCTGGGTGACAAAGCAAACCTCAGTAAATTTAAGAAAACTGAAATCATATCAAGCATCTTTTTCTGACCACGCTATAAGGTTAGAAATCAATTATAAGGACAAAACCATAAAAAAACCCACAAACATGTGGAGGCTAAACAAGATGCTACTAAACAACCAATGGATCACTGAAGAAATCAAGGAGGAAACCAAAAAAATACCTAGAGACAAATGACAATGAAAACACGACAATCCAAAACCTATGGGACACAGCAAAAGCAGTTCTAAGAGGGAAGTTTATAGCAATACATCTTACCTCAGGAAACAAGAAAAATCTCAAATAAACAACTTAACCTTAAACCTAAAGTAATACGAGAAAGAAGAACAAACAAAACCCAAAGTTAGCAGAAGGAAACAAATCATAAAGACCAGAGCAGAAATAAATGAAATAGAGACAAAGAAAACAACAGCAAAGATCAATGAAACTAAAAGCTAGTTCTTTGAAAAGATAAACAAAACTGATAAACCTTTAGCCAGACTCATCAAGAAAAAAAAGAGGGCTCAAATCAATAAAATTAGAAATGAAAAAGAAGTTACAACTTACACCACAGAAATACAAAGGATCACAAGAGACTACTACAAGGAACTATATGCCAATAAAATGGACAACCTAGAAGAAATGGACAAATTCTTAGAAAGATACAACCTTCCAAGATTGAGCCAGAAAGAAACAAAAAACAAGAACAGACCAATCAGAAATACTGAAATTGGAACTGTGATTAAAAAACTTCCAACGAAAATCCAGAACCAGATGGCTTCACAGGCGAATTCTATCAAACATTTAGAGAAGAGTTAACACCTAGCATTCTGAAACTATTCCAAAAAATTGCAGAGGAAGGAACACTCCCAAACTCGTTCTACGAGGCCACCATTACCTTGATACCAAAACCAGACAAAGATAAAACAAATAAAGAACATTACAGGCCGGTATCACTGATGAACATAGACACAAAAATCCTCAACACAATACTAGCAAACCAAATCCAACAACACATTAAAAGGATCATACACCATAAGTAAGTGGGATTTATCACAGGGATGCAAGGATTCTTCAATATCTGCAAATCAATCAGTGTAATACACCACATTAACAAACTGAAGAATAAAAACCATATGATCACCTCAACAGACACAGAAAAAGCTTTTGACAAAATTCAACACCCATTTATGATAAACACTCTCCAGAAAGTGGGCATAGAGAGAACATACTTCGACATGATAAAGGCCCTATATGACAAACCCACACCTAACATCATTCTCAACAGTGAGAAGCTGAAAGCATTCCCTCTAAGATCAGGAACAAGACAAGGTTGCCCGCTCTCACCACTTTTATTCAACATAGTTTTGGAAGTCCTAGCCATGGCAATCAGAGAAGAAAAAGATATAAAAGGAATCCAAATTGGAAAAGAAGTAAAACTATCACTGTTTGCAGATGACACGATACTATACGTAGAAAATCCTAAAGATGCTACCAGAAAACTACTAGAGCTCATCAATGAATTCAGTAAATTAGCAGGATACAAAATTAATGCAAAGAAATCTCTTGCGTTCCTACATACTAACAACAAAATATCAGAAAGAGAAATTAAGGAAACAATCCCATTTACCATTGCAACAAAAAGAAACAATCCCATTTGTCACTGCAACAAAAGGAATAAACCTACCTAAGGAGGCAAAAGACTAGTACTCAGAAAACTATAAAACACTGATGAAAGAAATCAAAGACAACACAAACAGATGGAGAGATATACCATGTTCTTGGATTGGAAGAATCAATATTGTGAAAATGACTATACTACCCAAAGCAATCTACAGATTCAATGCAATCCCTATCAAATTACCACTGGCATTTTTCATAGAATTAGAACAAAAATTTTACAATTTGTATGGAAACACGAAAGACCCCGAAAAGCCAAAGCAACCCTGAAAAAGAAAAACGGAGCTGGAGGAATCAGACTCCCTGACTTCAGACTATACTACAAAGCTGCAGTAATCAAAACCTTATGGTACTGGCACAAAAACAGAAATACAGATCAATGGAACAGGATAGAAAGTCCAGAGATAAACCCATACACCTATGGTCACCTAATCTATGACAAAGGAGGCAAGAATACTCAATGGAGAAAAGACAGTCTCTTCAATAAGTGGTACTGGGAAAACTGGATAGTTACATGTAAAAGAATGAAATTAGAACATTCTCTAACACCATACACAAAAATAAACTCAAAATGGATTAAAGACCTAAATGTAAGGCCAGATACTATAAAAGTCTTAGAAGAAAACATAGGCACAACACTCTGATATAAATCGTAGCAGTATCTTTTTGGATCCATCTCCTAGAGTAATGGAAACAAAAACAAAAACAAATGGGACCTAATTAAACTTAAAAGCTTTTGAACAGCAAAGGAAACAATAATCAAAATGAAAAGACAACCCACAGAATGGGAGAAAATATTTGCAAACAAAGTGACCGACAAGGGATTAATCTCCACAATTTACAAACAGAGCATGCAGCTCTATATAAAAAAAACAAACAACCCACTCAAAAAATCGGCAGAAGATCTAAATAGACATTTCTCCAAAGACACACAGATGGCCAAAAAGCACATGAAAAGATGTTCAACATCACTAATTATCAGAGAAATGCAAATCAAAACTACAGTGAGTTATCCCCTCACACTAGTTAGAATGGCCATCATCAAAAAATCTACAAACAATAAATGCTGGAGAGGGTGTGGAGAAAAGGGAACCCTCCTACAACCCTGGTGGGAATGTAAATTGGTACAGCCACTATGGAGCACAGTATGGAGGTTCCTTAAAAAAACTGAAAATAGAACTACAGTATGACCCAGCAATCCCACTACTGGGCATATATCTGGAGAAAACCATAGTTCAAAAAGATACATGCACCACAGCGTTCACTGCAGCACTATTTACAATAGCCAAGATGTGGAAGCAACCTAAATTTCCACTGACAGAGGAATGGATAAAGATGTGGTACTTATATACAAGGGAATATTACTCAGCCATAAAAAAGAATGAAATAATGCCATTTGTAGCAATATGGATATACCTACAAATTATCATACTAAGTGAAGTCAGACAGAGAAAGTATCATACAATATCACTTATGTGTGGAATCTAAAAAAAAAATAGTAATAATACAAATGAACTTATTTACAAAACAGAAACAGACACACAGACTTTGAAAACAAACATGGTTACCAAAGCAGAAACGCAGCAGGGGAGGGATAAATTAGGAGTTTAGGATTAACATATACACAATACTATATATAAAATAGAAAATCAAGAAGGACCTACTGTAAAGCATAGGGAACTCTACTCAGTATTCTGTGATGACCTAAATGGGAAAAGAATCTGAAAAAGAATGGATATATGTATGTGTATGACTGAATCAACTCTGCTATATACCTGAAACTAACAGAACACTGTAAATCAACTATACTCCAAAAAAAAAAAAAAAAAAAAAGGCCTGTCTCAGTAGGTGTCTTGTACAAGCTAATTAAAATCCAAACTATAAGACTAATATTCACCTCCAACTTGATGTCTGTCCTATCCATCTGAACTATGCCACTCCTCACCAAATGTGGTAAGCAGAATAATGGCTCCCAAACATGTCCTCATCCAAATCGCTGAAACCGGTGAATATGTTACCTTATATGGCCAAGGGGCTTCACAGTTGTGATTAAATTAAGGAGATGGAGGGATTATCCAGGTGCAACCAATGTAATCATAAAGGTCCTTATAAGCAGAGGTAGGAGAGTGGGAGTTAGGGAAGAGATCTGAAAATGCTATGCTGCTGGTTTTAAAGACAGAAATAGGAACTGTGATCCAAGGAACACAGACGGCCTCTAGAAGCTGGAAAGGGCAAAGAAACAGATTCCCTGCTGGAGCCTCCAAAAGGAACCCAGCCCTGCCAATACCTTGATTTTAGCCCAGCAAGATCTAGTTTGAACTCTTCTGAACTCCAGAACTGAGTGATGGTAACTGTGTTGTTTTAAGAAACTAAATGTGTGGTAATTTGTTAGAACAGCAGTAAGAAACTAATACACCAAGTCACCTATGTTATTTTCTTCTCATAAGTCTCTGTAGCTGAAACTTTGTTGTTCAGTTGATTTGTTTGTTAGATGTTTCCACCCCATTCCACTCCCGTAGGAATAGAAACCACAAGGTGAGGAGGGGTAGCCCTCAGACTGAGCCCATTGCCTGTCCCACTGAGTCAAAGAGTTACTAATGTTGTCAAAATTGTTTGGCATTACTAACACCAGAGACCAGGAACACAGCATTTATTCTGATGCATTCTTAGGTATCTACTGTGTGCCAGGGACATGGGAAGCATTGGGATGGAGAGAGGTATTAACAGCTCCTGACACCCAGATCTCAATACAATCACATGGAGCAACAAGGTAATATTGATTGTAAGATGTTTTTGAGCAATTAAAATGCAAATGGAATAGCAATGTTTTGGGAGGCTATAATTTAAAAGAAAGGCATGGTGGGCACACTGGTGAAGAGCAGTGGCTTTAGACTCAGGATTTAGTTGAGAATCCTGCCACTTCTTTCCCCAGGATGACCTGGGGTACTTTTTTCTCCAAACTGATTTCCTCACTAGTAAAATGGGGATGATGAGATCTATGCCACAGGTTGTTGCAATAATTAAATGAGAACATGTATACAAGAGCCTTTAGTGTAATGTCTGGCATAAAATAATACCCCAATAAATCATAACTTAAAAGTCCAATTCATTTCTCAGTATTCAGAAGCAATTTTTATGGAACTAGATGGTTTCCCAACCTTTTCTCATCAGGAGCCTCTAGAAATGAGTTATTGTTTTTTAATTGGAGTAAAATTGCTTTACAATGTTGTGTTAGTTTCTTCTGTACAAAGAAGTGAATCAGCTATATGTATACCTATATACCCTCCCTTTTGGACCTCCTTCCCATCCCACCCATCTAGGTCACCACAGAGCACCGAGCTGAGCACCCTATGCTATATACAGCATGTTCCCACTAGCTGTCTATTTTACACATGGTAGTGTATTTATGTAAAACCTAATCTCCCAGTTCATCCCACCCTCCCCTTCCCCCTGCGTACACACGTCCGTTCTCTACGTCTACGTCTCTATTCCTGCCCTACAAGTAGGTTCATCTGTACCATTTTTCTAGATTCCACATATATGCATTAATATACAATATTTGTTGTTCTCTTTCTGGCTTACTGCACTCTATGTGACAGACTCTAGGTCCATCCACATCTCTACAAATGACCCAATTTCGTTCCTTTTTATGGCTGAGTAATATTCCATTGTATATATGTACCGCATCTTCTTTATCCATTCATCTATCGTTGGACACTTAGGTTGTTTCCATGTCCTGGCTATTGTAAATAGTGCTGCAATGAACATTGTGGTACATGTGTCCTTCTGAATTATGGTTTTCTCAGGGTATATGCCCAGTAGTGGGATTGCTGGGTCATACTGTAGTTCTATTTTTAGTTTTTTAGGGAACCTCCATACTGTTCTCCATCGTGGCTGTATCAATTTACATTCCCACCAACAGTGCAAGAGGGTTCCCTTTTCTCCACACCCTCTCCAGCATTTACTGTTTGTAGATTTTTCGATGATGGGCATTCTGACCAGTGTGAGGGGATACCTCATAACTCTAGAGCTGAGTTATCTTATTTTGAAGAGCTCTCCCTCCTTCCCACATCTCCCCACTCCTTTCCCCACTCCCAAATCCATAATTTCTGCTCAGTGCTGAAATGATTTGTCACATCAGATTCTGTCAGTTAGGATTTCCCCTTGCCTATTTTCCTTCAAGAGATGGACCCCAGCCAGATAGAGGGATTTGGAGGTTAGTTAGGAGACTCTCCAACTAAAAACACAACTGTGATTTGGAGAGGGCACCATAAGAAGGCAGAAATATAAGGACACAATGATTCTTTCTTTGTGGTCAAGATGGATGAGCTACATTTGTTAGAGCAATTTTGTTTGCCTATGTTGTTGTTCTTCTTTTTTTTTTGGTAAAAAACACACTGTATATCAGCATAAAATCCCTCACTGTTTTATTTTCTACTAGACCTTTCTCAATATAACTTTCACTGTTTTCTTTCCAACACCTCACTGCCAAGTTGATTAGAAAGGCAGTTGATTCTACCTCTCAAAGGTTAAACTGTGAAGTTAAACATATATGCATGTCTTTCTCTTTAACACACAAAAATGCTTTATCTTGTTTCTCTTCCATCTAACCCAACACACAAAAATATTCAATCTCCTATTCTGAATTCTCAGCAGATAATGAAGGGAATAATTAAGATGATCAGCAGACTAACAGGCCTATGAAACAGAATCAAGAGCCCAGAAATAAACCCAAGAATATATAGTCATCTAGTATTTGACAAGGGAGCCAAGAATAGTGTATGGAGAAAAGGCATTTTCTCTTCAATTAATGGTGCGAGGAAAATTGGATATTCACATGTAAAAGAATGAAATTTGACCTGTACCTTACACGACTCACAAAAATAAACTCAAAATGGATTAAAGACTTAAATGTAAGACCTAAAACCATACAACTCCTAGAAGAAAACATAGGAAAAATGTTCCTTGACATGTGTCTTGGTAATAACTTTTTTTTGAAAGTGACACCTAAAGCACAAGCAACAAAATAAAAAATAAACAAGTGAGACTACATCAAACTAAAAAAGCATCTGCACAGAAAAAGAAACTATCAACAAAGTGAAAAAATAACCTATGGAATAGGAAAAAATATTTGCAAACCATGTATCTGATAAGGGGGTCAATATCCAAAATATATAAAGAACTCATACAACTCAATAGCAAAGAACCAAATAATCCAATTAAAAAATGGGGCAAAGGACTTGAATAGACATCTTTCCAAAGATATACAAACGGCCAACAAGTACATGAAAAGATGCTCGGCATCACTTGTCATCAGGGAGATGCAAATTAAAACCACAGTAAGATATCACTTCACACCTGTCAGAATGGCCATCATCAAAAAGACACAAGACAACAAATGCTGCTGTGGATGTGGAGAAAAGGGAACCCTTGTGCACTGTTGGTGGGATTGTAAACTGGTACAGCCACTATGGAAAACAGTATAGAGTTTCCTCAAAAATATTAAGTATAGATCTACCCTATGATCCAGCAATTCCAGTTCTGGGAATATATTCAAAGGAAATGAAAACACTAGTTTGAAAAGATATCTGCACCCCCCTGTTCACAGCAGCATTGTTTACAATAACCAAGACAGGGAAACAACCTAAATGTCCATCAACGGAAAAAAAAAAAAAAGAGTCTAAAATTAGATCCAAGTATATAAAAATAAATATAAAGCAAGATAAAGGGGGCTTTCATATTCAATGAGAAAGGATGATTTATGTAATAATCAGAACATAATTAGCCACCCACTTGGAAGAAAATAAAAGATTCCTAAATCTAACACCATATACAAAAAGTAAATTCCATGTGGATTAAAGATCTAAAGTGTAACATAAGCTCTAAAAGGGAAACAATCTACACAAATACTCTTCATTAATACAAGTAACAGGTTGTAAACTGAGCAAGAAAAAAGAAATATAGAAGTAAAACCTAACAAGGTAGAAAATTAATGAATATAGGTGAAAAATAGTTCACTGTGCTACTCTTTCCTTTTTTAAGGTTTTAAATTTATTGATACAAAAAGCTGTGGAAAAACAATTTATTAAAATGATTACTCTCTTAAAATAATTTGAATATTTTCCTTTCTTCTGAAATCTTTTTATTGGCATTGTGTTGAATGATTTAACTGTACATGAGAAAATCTAATATGTCCTTAATTCTTTCCCTTTGTCACTTTGCATGGGCATATTGCTCTGAAATCATCGACACTCAGTGAAAGTAAAGTCATGGTCAAAAGCAAAAACAAAGAATGCAAAATGTAACAGCATCAACTTTCTTGTATTCGCCACTCAATGGGTGAAATTTTGTGCAATACCATGTGTGCCTGCCTGGCAAGTCACAATCTTTAGCACTGCTGTGCAGTAACATAAATTATGCTGTTACACCTGGATAACTTGGTATAATCGTTATATAACTCCTTTGGAATCCCCTATCAAAAAAAATGTATGTAATATTTAAACAAACAAAGCAAAATCTAAAACCATTTCTCAATTTAGATCCATAAGCTGGTAAGTTCAAAACAACACTCTTAAAAAAAAAAATTCCCTTTTTCAAATCAGTCTTGCTTCATATAAAATCATCCCTGAAAGAAATCATCCAAAAAATATTTTTCATACTACTCAATAAATAATATTAAAAATACATATCAACAGAATGCTCTCAAAATGAAAAGTGTGCACCGAATCTCTACTGCAATGAAAATATAAAGTGCAGATTACTGATAGAAGAGGTCTTTTTTTTTTCTTTTAACACATATGGCAAATCTCTCATAAACTGAGGGGTTTTTTTCTTTTATTTAATACATCTGGGATCCTTTAAATATATCTGTAAACTTTAGAAGACATTTTAAATATTTTTAATCTATTGTGGCTACTTTTTCTTAACTAAATTCAATAGTGACAAAATATTTATGTTTTTTGATATTTTGGCAATTAAATTCAATAGGATCATAGTCTAAGTTAGTATATCCCAACCATTTTTGTTCTTCTACACCATTCCCTGTCATCAACATTTCTCATTGCATACAGTGATTTTGAACTAATAATCCTACCTTTTCTCCAATTAAAAAAGAGAAATCACTGGTGTACACTTTTCCTTGTTCCCTGTTAGTTTCTGAGAATGCAAGAATTAGTAAAACCGAACTACCTCTGTGTAAAGCTCACACGTTATAGATGTTAAACTACATCACTTCTGCCTACAACTGTCCTGCTTCACTACCTCGCTCCCAACCGTATGGCAGTCATGACCAATGTAAGGTCCTATTCTCCCCTACTATAGAGTACAAAAGACTCAATCATTATAGACAAAAAACACAGGGCTCAAATTAACAATCCTGCCTCATCATTTAATACAATAGTTAAATGATTCAGAAGCTGGATATACTAAGCAAGAAGATGTAACTTCAAGATATCTCAGTTATACCACAGTTCATACTGTATATGCAATATTTAAGACATACTGAGGCTATCAGTAATATTTACCAAATTAGTTGTGAGAATAAATGCAAACTAAATCTAATCAGGAGATACAGAAGTGGGCAAAATGTGAAGGAAAAAAATTTGATGACTAAAATAAGTAGCTCTTAAATCTATAAAAATAAAATCACAATATTAAAAAATACCCCCCAAAATAAAAAGCAAACCATTATTAATTATACAATACCTGTAACACACAGCAAAATGGGCATACGCAGCTACAATCCAGTTGTGATGGCCAGCTACTATTAGTACCTTTCGTGGATCCACAGGAAATCCTGTTGATATTAGCAAAAGAAATCTTTTACGTTCTAAAGAAGGGGTTGGCAAAACTATGACTAACAGGCCAATTCCCGTCCTCTACCTCTTTTGTTAAAGAAAGCTTTGTTGGAACACAGCCAATCACATCTGTTCATACATCGTCATCGCTGCTTTCGTGCCACAATGAAAGTTGAGCAGTTCCAACAGAGACCCTTCGGCTCATGAAGCCCAACATGTTCACTGTCTGGCCCTTTCCAGAAAAAGTCTGCCAATCTCTGTTCTAAAGATTTACAGCTAACAGAAGATCATGAACTTTTTAAATAAAAATTATGTTAAGTGAGATTCTTCAAGATATAAATGGTAGATCTAGATTAAAAAGAGATAAAGCAAAAATCACATCTTTAAAAATAATTACTCAATATCATCTAGAACTAAAAACATATGTACTTTTTTTATTTATGTACTCTTTGCTTACCTAGCCTAACAGTCTCTTCTCCAGTTCCAGAGAGAACAGGCTGTGTACCATTTCCTCGAGCTTCACCTTCTGTAAAATTTAGTCCATTTCTAGAATCAGCAGAGGATCTAGTAGTGTTGTTTATTTTACGACTAGGAATACCTACAAAAGGAAAGAAAAAGATAACTTTACTTCTAAGTTCACCTACCAAAAATTTAAAAGTTCACATTATGGCTAAGAAACAAACAAATGTGAATTTCATTATAGCCAAAATTTATCTTCCAATACACCAATTTACTGCAAATAATTAACTACCATAGAAAACAAGATGAAATTTTTAAAAAATAAAATTCATTCAACAAATTTCTGATACTTATCATGTTATATATATAAAAAGTAAGACTAAGATTTATCATATTATACTCTGTATTTACCTAGCTCTAGGTTACCAAATCAATCAATCACTAACTCATTCATTCTGTCACTACTCTTCACATTTATGGAACAGTTACTATGTGTTAGGTACTATTTACTAATTTAAACCGCTCTAGAGCTGAATTGCCCGATACTTTCAAACATCTCTTATTTGGCAGGAGAGCCTTTTTCAAAATGAAATCTTGTTCAAAAGCCTGCTACAACACAGGTAAAGACCGAACTCTTCTAACTCACTGAAGAGGGGCAGAGATGACATGCACCTCACACTCCTCTGCCCTAAACACTGCTAAATCTCTGAAAACCTCCTGGGGTTCCACAAAGGAGATCAACAACCAGTTCTCAAACAGAGGAGTCAGCAAATCTGGCCATGGCCAAGTCCAGCCTGATGGCTGTTTACGTAAATAAAGCTGTTATTAGACACAGTCTCACCCATGCATTTCTGTAGCGTTTATGGCAGAGCTGAAGAGTTGCCACAGAGATCTTTTAGCTCACAAACCCATCTGGCCCTTTACAGAAAAAGTTTGGCAAATCCCTACCCTAATATACAGTATGACTTAACTTCTGTTAATATTAAAGTTCTCACTTTTTCTAGTATATTTACAAATGAAACTCAATAATCAAGAAACAGATTTTCCTACTCACACATCTGTACTTACTTAATGATAAAAAGACTTTAAAAAAAGAACTAAATAAATAAAGCAGAAGTACCTGGTGGAGGCAAGTAACCATGAAAAAGGACACTGCCACAAGATGAACGCTCCAGTTCTTCACATAAGAGAAGCCTTCTTACTAAAAACATTTCAAAGCAAACTTGTCAAGAGTACATGCAAACACAAAAATAGTACTCCATTTTTATTTTCTCTAGTTAAAGAGGATAAGGAAAGAAAAGGAAAATGTTTAAGTTAAATCAGCTGACAACTCCTTTTTACTATGAAAATCCACAAAAAGCAAGCACTGACTAGTCCATCAAAAATTAGGACCTGATATAAAACACATTTCATTTGGGCAAGTTTAGTGCTCAAAGGGTCAAATCATAAATATAAAATACTAGAATACATACCTAATGGAGTGATTCCATAAAATTCTGCTTCATGCCTGAGAACATTAATACTCACTCCCCTACAAAGAAACCAATGAATGATGTAAATCCTCTAACACTGGCAACTCGGATTATCATCTGAAGCAGAAAGAAAAAGTACTAGGTTCTTAATGTTCTTAATCAACAAAGTCATAGGGCTTTAAAACTTACTTTTTTCCTAAGATCCTTAATTATTTGAAGAAGTATAGATAAAAAGACTGCACACCACCAAGAACATTTTCTTACTAAAAAACCATTTATACATGGATGAAATGGATGACTAAATGAGAGATTAGGGCTTTATAGGGTTAATACAAGTAATTATCAGTAAGTATCTAATAAGGCAAACAAGAGTGGAAATCATTCCTATGGTATTAGTTGCTTTTAACCATAATTTCTATACATATTTTAACCTCCCCAATTATCCTATAAGCTCCCTGCAAGCATGTTCTCCTCTGATCCATGTTTGTATGCCTCATGCAGTGCCTACCACAGTACTTGTAAGTAACAGTTATGCAATCCATATTTATTGAACAAATAAATTCAGATAAATGACTCTTCTCAACAGAAACCAAAAACAAAAGCAAAACAAAAGGCAGAGGAAAACAAAGATCAGCCTTAAGAAGGGGCTATGTTACCCAGATAAAGATGTTACAATAAAGTAATATGAAAATAAGAAGTAAAAAAAAAAATAGAAGCTTAAGAGTTTAAAATGATTCATTTTAGGTTTCAGTTATAATCTGTCCTTACTTTAAAAATATTGCCTGGGCAGAAAAGAGAGGGGACATCACTACAAATTCCATGAAAATTAAAAGAATAAAGGAATACTATGAACAACTCTATGCCTACAAACTTGATAACCTAGGTGAAATGGACAATTCCTTGAAAAACACAATCTGCCAGAACTCACACAAGAAACACTATCTCAATCGGTCTACATGTATTAAAGAAACTGAATCAATAATAACCTTCCAAAACAGAAAGTACCATGCCCAGGATTCACTGGTGAATGCCACCAAACACTGAAGGAAGAAATTATACCAATTCTCTACACTCTCTTTCAGAAAAAGAAGCAGAGAGAACACTTCCTAACTCATTTTATAAGGCCCTCACTATCTTAATACCAAAACCAGACAAAGACATTACAAGAAAACTGCAGACCAATATCTCTCATGAACACAGATGCAAAAATTCTCAACAAAATATTAGCAAACCGAATCCAACAATGTCTAAAAAGAAATATACACTACAACCAAGTGGGTTTTATCTCAGGTATGCAAGGCTGGTTCAATATTCTAAAGTCAATTAATGTAATCTATCACATCAACAGACTCACATGATCATATCAATAGGTGCAAAAAAGCATGTGACAAAATCCAACACCCATTCATAATAAAAACTCTCAGTAAACTAGGAATAGAGGGGAACTTTCTCAACTTGATAAGACTATTTAAAAAAAATCCTATAGCTAACATCATATTTAATGGTAAGAAATTTGAAACTTCCCACTAACATCTGGTTACAAGACAAGGATATTCCCTCTCACCACTCCTTTTCAACTTCATACTGGAAATCCTTATTTACACAAGTCAAGAAAAGAAAAGAAAAGGCATACAGATTGGGAAGAAATACATAAAACTGATGATCACAGATGACATGATTGTCTATATAGAAAATCCAAAGGAATGGACAAAAAACTCCTGGAACTAATAAGCAATTATAGCAAGGTTGCAGAATACAAGGTTAATGTACAAAAGTCGACTGCTTTTCAATATACCAACAGTGAACAAGAGAAACTTGAAATTAAAAACACAATACCATTTACATTAATACCCCCCAAAAAGAAATACTTAGGTATAAATCTAACAAAATATATACAAAATCTATATGAAGAAAACTATAAAACTCTGATGACTGAAATCAAAGAACTGGAAAAAATGGACAGATATTCCTAGTTCATGGATTGGAAGACGTAGTATTGTTAAGACACTAGTTCTTCCCAATTTGATCAGATTCAATGTAATCCTAATCAAAAGTCTAGCAAGTTATTTTATGGATATCAACAAATTGATTATAAAGTTTACATGGAAAGGCAAAAGATCCATAACAGCCAACACAATATTGAAGGAGAAGAACAAAGTTGGAGCACTACCACTACCCAACTTCAAGCTTTATTATAAAGCTAGAAAAATCAAGATAGCGTAGTACTGGTGAAAAGAATCAACAACAGATCAATGCAATAGAACAGAAAGCCCAGAAATAGATCCCATACACATAGTCAACTGATCTATGACAAAGGAGCAAAGGCAAAACAATGGAGTAACAAATAGTGCTGAAACAACTGGACATCTGCATGCAAAAAAAAAAAGAGAGAGAAATTAGTCTAGACACAGACCTTACACTCTTCACAAAAATTAACTCAAAATGGATCACAGACCTAAAGGTAAAATGCAAAACTAAAAAATTCAAAGAAGATAACATTTAGGAGAAAACCTCAGTGACAGTGGGTATGGTGATACCTTTTTAGATACAACCAAAAGACATAATCCATGAGAGGAATAAGGATAAGCTAGATTTCATTAAAATTAAAAACTTCTGCTCTACGAAAGACAATGTCAAGGAAATAAGACAAGCCACAGAATGAGAGAAAATATTTGCAAAAGACAAATTTGATATGGGACTGTTATCCAAAATATACAAAGAACTCTTAAAACTCAACAATAAGGAAACAAATTCAATTAAAAAATGGGCCAAAGACCTTAACCAAGGAAGATACAGAGGTAGCAAATAAGCCTACGAAAAGATGCTCCACATCATATGTCATTAAGCAAATGCAAATTAAAACAATGAGTTACTACTACACATTAATTAACATGGCCAAAATCCAGAACCCTAACACCAAATGCTGGCAAGGATGTGAAGCAATAAGAACTGTCATACATTGCTGGTGGGAAAGCAAAATGCTACAGTCACTCTGAAAGACAGTCTGAGGTTCCTATAAAACTCTTACCATACGATCCAGCAACTGCACTCCTTGGTATTTACCCAAAGGAGTTGAAAACTTACGACCACACGAAAACCTGCCCATGGATGGTTTATAGCAGCTTTATTCCTAACAGCCAAAACTTGGAAGCAACCAAAATGTCCTCTTTAGTAGGTGAGTGGAAAAATAAACTGGTATATTCAGATAATGAAATATTATCAGCATTAAAAAGAAATAACATGAATAGACATGGACTTAACTGCATAATATTAAGTGAAAGAAGCCAATCAGAAAAGGCTACATACTGTGTGATTCCAACTATGACATTCTGGAAAAGGCCAAATTATGGAAATAATACTTTGTACAGTATTATAAAGATGCACACATGTCATTATACATTTGTGCTAACTCATAAAATGTACAACACCAAGTGAACCAAAGGTAAACTATGGACTTTGGGTTATTATGATGTCAATGTAGGTTCACATCAATTGTAAAAAAAAAAAAAAAGTATCATTCTGGTAAATGATGTTAACAGTGGAGGAGGTTGATAATAAAGGCAGGGGGGCACATGGGAAATCTCTGTACCTCCCTCTCAATTTTGTTGTAAACCTAAAACTGCTATTAAAAAAAGAAGTCTTAAAAAACAACAGACAAAAAAAATTCCGTAGGCCTAAGGAACACATGTAATTGCGATATTAAATTGCTTTTATTTGTGAAACTGGTTGTAACTAGTTTAATAAGAACAGTTAAAACTTTCTTATTCTATTTCAAAACTACTTGTGTTAACAGTACAGTAGCACTGGCTAATTATTTATCTGGGGAAGAAAGACAAATATGATAATGATAATACAGTGTGATAAGGGCAATACAAGAATTTTATGCAAAAAACAGAAGTAGAACATAGTATTCTTTTTTCAATTCCTTCCCACCTTCTTTTAGAAGGTACTACTCAGAGAACTTAAGTTTGCTAGGCTTCCCTAAATGAAATAAAGAAGCAAGTTGAAACAAAAGCAGTGAATACGAATACTTAAACTATTATATTTCTGCCTTTCGTGGGTGATTTAGTTGTGGATTAGTCACAAGGACACTGACTAGAAGTAAATTTAGGCTTTAATCAAATGCTAAAAATAATTTTACCCCAGAAGTAAGCAGTTAGTAATATACTTCCCACTTCTACCCCAGGCCAGGAAACAGACAAACAAAAAGCCCCAACACACTCTTCTATTCATTCAATAAATATCTACTGAACAGCTACTATACATGCCGTTTTAACAACACTGGGAATACAGCAGGGAACAAACCAAACAAAAAAAATCTTTGCTTTCAAGGAGCGCATATTCTAGTGAATATAAGCCAAAAATTATATAATATTACAAAGTAGCAGCTTAAAGAAACAATGAGAATTCTAAAACCTGTATCTAAAAAAGTATTAATAGGTCCTTAAGTGAAAGTTCATTAGGAATATATGAAATACAAGAACAATAAAATACAAATTAGATTGTAGCTTCCATTGTAGACTGTAGACTATGGCAAAGTTAAAGAAATAGTTTAAATGGTCATTATTTACCCACCAAAAAAAAATGTATCGCTATGCGTCAAGCACAATGCTCGATCCTACAGGTATACAGTAAACAACTTGTCCTTTTAGAATTTAAAGTCTAACAGAAGATAGACTACTGGGGTAGTGGCAGTGCAGGAAACTCTGAACACCTGTATCAGGCGGACACAGCAGAGATCACTGAAGTGATCAGAATCAAGCTGAGAGCAGAAAGGGTTGAAAGTGTTGAAGCAACAAAAATCAAGCAGGAGCTAGATTAGAGAGAGCCTTAAGAAACAACAGGAAGTCCAAAATCCTTAGCCATTAATCCAGTAACACATAAGAGTTTTAAGCAGAGGAATAACCAGATTAGATTTATATTTTCAGAAGTTAATTTTGGCTACAGTGTGAAAAATGAATTGAAGGGATGTAAGAATGAAGACAGGGAAATTGGTAAGGAAGCTATTAGAGTAATCCAGAGGAAGGGATGATGGTGGCCTGTATCTATGACAGTTTAATTCAGAGGAAACTTTTAAACAAAAATAATCTTGGGGCGGGGAAAAAAACTTTTCTTCATAAAATATACCCAAAACCATACCTTTGAATAAAAATTTACTTTAAAAAGATACATTTCTTACCTTAAGTCTAGTTCTTTTGTCCGAAGAAAATTTAAAATGGGTGCAAACGCTGCTGGATCTCTATCAATAAATATCTGTAAATAAAGAATTACAAATTTTATTTTCAAATTACAAATTAAACTTCTAACTTTAATATCTGTAACACTAACTTAGGGAACAAATACTGAATTATTTAAATACTATATTTCCTTGATTCCACTCTTATTAAATTTTAATGTTTCTAAAATTGAAATGTAGTTATAACCGTGTGCATTTATGTGGTAGTAGTGGTGTCTTTTCTCCACCTGAAAAGCTGTTGTTAGATTGATTATATTTTAAGGTGCAGGAAAAATGGTATCAAATAAGTCCACTTTCTCATTTCTATTTAACTGATATCTTTGGTGAAAGGGACACCAAAGGGAAAATTTTTATCTGAAATATTCTAGAATTCAATAAATACTTTGAAAACATTATGCATGAATAATACTTTCTTACATCATCTGATCACTATTGGTGACAGTGACTGTGATTTACATAATTTGTGATTCATAAGTGAGTCATTAAAACAACAATGTACTTTTATAATACACACCAGGCAATCAAGAAAAGTAAACTGCACACTGGTGTCCAAACTGGAAAACAGTAACACTTTTACATGCCACTATCTCAATTTCCTCAAGGGCTGGGTGTGGGGTGAAGGGGAGGGTGACAAAAACAACAAAATTTTTTTAAATAACAAACACAGCACCACTGAATACATATGGGGAAAATAAAATGCTTAAAAAATACGAAATACATCATTGATAACTTTTTACAGGAATGTATGCCAACACTATTCTGAACCAATTACAAAAGCTCTAACCATAAAATTGAACACCTTTTAAAGCTTATGTAAGTCAATTACACAGCAGAATGGTAGCAAATAATAAACCTTCTTATATTATAATCAGTTACTATATACAATGAATGAGGTTCTTCTGGCTTCATAAATTCTTGCTTTTGTTTTTATTAGAATCAATCAGAAGTTGAAGAAAACACCACAGATTTGTAGAGGTCTAATTACTGATGTCCTTTTTATAATCTCACATGGACCTATCTGCTTGTGCTGCTTTATTCCATCTGCAAATCTCATCACAGCAAATAAACACCTCTGGTCACTTTGTTGCCTCCCAAATGAAAGTCTTATTTGCTTTTGTGAGCACTAAACATTTACTTTACATGCTATTGTTCATATTACAACTGCTTTTTAAATTTATAAACCAATTTTTTTTTTTAACTGAAATTTAATAGTTCTTTACTTCCCTCACTCCACCATTGCTGCACAAGTTCATAAGGTTATTCTCCAAAATAAAAAATTGTAGAACTTTACTAATTTACAACATCTTACCATTACAATATTGAAATATTTTAGTATTTACATTCATCTACTTACTGTTCAAGTTTCAATTACTGATTAAAAGAAATATTTCCTCTCTTGACAATGTAAGCTCAGATCCTACAACCTCTCTAATCATGATTATTTAAATTGCTATATGCAGTATTCCCAGTTTCAAGTTCTCTTCTATAATTACAGAAACACTATTCATGACAAGAAATAAAAATCTTTAAGTACATATACTTTCATTTAGTAGTTATTAAAAGAGTAGTTTCCCTGTCTTCTTAGAGTATAAGGATCAAACATTATAAGCATTTTTAATCTAATTTAGAAACATACATCAACATTGTTATACTCACAGCACCAGTTTCATCTCGAAGTGTTGAAATTCTTCCACTCAGCAAACTAGAAGTCATTAAAATTTAAGACAGAGTTAGTTTTTAAAATCTGAGTATGAATAAAATGCTTTAATTCTTTCAAACATCAAAGACCAATACAAATGAATCATCCTATCTCCAAGGTAAAATAACAATTTAAAAATTCTATTTTAAGAGTTAAGTTTTTTTATTCGATACATAAAAATATTTATTTTTTATTGTTTTAATAAATAATCAACTGTATTTAAAAAAAGGTACTAAAGAATTATATGAAATACCTGGAAAAAAAAGAATCTGGAATCCACATAAGTGTCTGTCTTGAGGTACTAAACCTGCAATTATAAAGTATCTGGTATTATAAGAGAGGACATGATTTGAAATTTCCATGTTAGTTAACTTGCTTTAATACGCTGGCTAATGATTTACAAGTTGCTGCATAGCTATAGCTGTATCAGTTATATTCATTACTTTTAATATCTTTAAATTTTGCTACTTTCAATTCAGAGTTAAGATTATTCCAAGAGCTCTCAACAAAACCAAATAATTAATTTGCTTGCATATAATATAGCTTCCTAAAACACTACTTTCTAGCATGCCAATCTACTGAAGAATCAATAATTAGCCCACCACACCAAGTCTGAAATTCTCAACATGACATACTATCTTCAGGTCACGTTTCATCTCTCCAAACTGTTTTCCCCTCTAATAAGACAGTACTTCTTAATATCCTCAAACAATCCATGCTTACACCACTTCAGAATCTCCATCCCAGCTGCATCAACCTCATGTTCAATTATCCAAGTTCCACCCATCTTTTTTTTTAAATAAATTTATTTATTTATTTTTTATTTTATTTTTGGCTGCGTTGGATCTTCGTTGCTGCGCTTCTCATTGCGGTGGCTTCTCTTGTTGCGGAGCACAGGCTCTAGGCGCGCGTGCTCAGTAGTTGTGGCTCGCAGGCTCCAGAGCGCACGCTCAGTAGTTGTAGCGCACGGGCTTAGCTGCTTCGCGGGATGTGGGATCTTCCCGGACCAGGGCTCCAACTCGTGTCCCCTGCACTGCCAGGCGGATTCTTAACCACTGTGCCACCAGGGAGGCCCCATCCATCTTTCTTGATACCTTCCAGGTTCTACCTTCTCTTTAATGGCTTTTCCAAATATACTCTCCTATACTATCTTTCTGAGCTCATATTAATCCCACGGCACATAATGCATTTAACATTTCCTTTATAGTCTTGGGCTATTCACAACCGTTGCATTCACTCATTCAAAAATCACTCAGTAAACACTGTTTTGAGGTTAACTGCCATTTGATCAAGTCTGCTTATTACCACCAATTTGAGGGGAACTTTACCAAAGCCTCGTGTAACAGACCGAGGCAAAACAATCAGTAACTGATGTAAACTGGCATGACAAAGAATTCGATACAGGGCTCATCCAGTCCAGCGCGTGATGTCTGAACAATTTCATTTTAAGATTCATCACACTGCGCTCTGTATCTCTGACTCGCTGCCCCATCACCACGTGTCCTCACACAGAAGAGAGCCCAACAGACCTTTACTTTCCCTCCACATTCATTTTCTAGCATTACCTGACTGTTTTAAAGTAGCTCCTGTGCCCATTAATCAGACTAAGAAAGGAGCCAGTTTACTCAAGAAAATATGGCAAATTTTCCCAAGCATATTTCTTACCAGAATCTTAAGGAAAAAAAAATGAGAAGTAGATTACAACTAGTTAGAGGAAACTGACTTGGTCAAATCAATAGAAGCAAACCCAGTAAATGGTAAACTGAAATATCTAAGGATCCACTGCAAAAATGAGTCACTGTGTTTTGGAGGCAATCAAATTAATTCCAAATAAGGATCACTTCTAACTTGTGACATTTCACGTTCACTGCTTATTCAGCAAATTGTTTGCCAAATAACTCAAATTTTGTGTTACTTAGAAAATTACCCAGGTCTGCTTAAAGTCATATTAGCAATTTCAATTAAAATCAGCAGTTCAGGGTGGGTTTAGTAATCTGGAATTTCTGGGCAAAGGGATTAGACTCTCATCCCCACCAATTTTTTTTTTTTCTCCAAACAAGTGGAAGATAGGGGGGGAAAATACCAGAGCTCTAAAACTGGTTCCAAATATGATTTCATGAAAACTACAACATTTAAAATTACATATGACAAGCATAATTCTCTGAAATATATATATATATGAAAAGCCTTTTCTATGTTTTTATCTCATATCTACAGTGTGCCAAGAAAAAGATCACGTGCAATCTGGCCTTAGCAAAACATATCCACATTTATACTCCATGCTACTTGCCTCCTACTAAATTTACTTGGAAACAATCTAGTTAAAATTATTTATTCTGCAAAGTTACTACTGATAGATAATGCCACTAACCCTTGTATTTCCCATTTATTGCTTCAAATTTTTTTATCAATCCTGGAAGGTTGGTACTATTATTGCCATTACACATTTTAGGAAACTAAGCACTAAAAAATAATTTGCCTAAGGTTGCTGAGCTAGTCTCCCACTGGCTGGTCCCAGACTTCTCTCCTGAGGCCTCAAATCATACTCATTCATAACAGAATTAATCACAAATGGAGCCACACTGGTGTTCTTTCACTTCATTAGGGCTTTTCTGGTAAATAATAATATTAACAATTCTAAATGAAACCTCATCTTCTCTACTTTCTGAATCATCCATGAAGTGTTAAATAAATGATAAAAATTGGTCATTTTTTTGATTAGACCCTACCTATATACCATGTGCTTCTCTGCTCGTAAGAAACTCTCCTGAGTTTCACTCTATCGCTTCACAGCTGAGGTCAACTCTATGCCACAGGTGGTTCTCCCAGTGGCAATTACTCAACTTCAAGGAAATTAGAAACTAGGGCAGGGATTTTAAATGACGATAATGTTACTCTTCTGAAGGCCAGCTCTTGCAGGGTATTCCATTTTGGCATCCATAAGTTACCAAAGCGGCAAAATTTTCACGTGATTTTAGTAAAATATCCATGTCTTGTATTAGGAGACACCAATCTTCCCCTCCATAAAACCGGAATCTATATAGCAGCAATAACGTTGTAAATTCTTAAACTAATAAACAGTTTTGCTCGGGGGGTGAGAGAGAAAAAAAGAGTGAACAGAGAAAGCATTACTGTTTCCTGTACTGAATTCTTCAGCACACTTAGAAAACTATTCAAATGCTATACATTTTTATCACTATGGTTCACAGTGCTGCCGTTCTGCACTTTTAAAAATACTAGTTAAAAAGTCCTAGGTGTTGAGCATAGCAAAATACACTACCTCCTAGGGCGCTTCATCGTTTATCTCCCACCTAGCCTAAAACTCAACCACCCCTTCCTTGAAACAGCTGGCAAACTCCCATTTCCGAGAGGAGTGACTCATAAACCATAGCAAATCCACAGAAGAATGATTCTTTCCCACCCAACGAGCTTATTAAAAGACATAGTAAGGGAGTGGAAGGCCAGAGACAGATCAGAGAAGAGCTTTCGGTCTGTTTACTAGGAGAGCGCCACAGGGTGCCACTACCCAAAGCTTCCCAGAACCAACTTCAAACTGCAGTTTCTGGACTCGCTGCCCTACAAGTTGAACAGATCCTTCAGAGCTCTGAAAATAAATAACAACGTACCGCGCATCTACGGCACTCCCTCCACCGAAATTCTCGGAGATTTCAAACAGCCCTTAATGAGGCATTATCGCCCGAGCAAATCGATTTACCTTGTTGACCAAAGAGAAAGGGAGGCAGGTGCACCTGCAACAGTCAAACCACAAGGCCCGGGTTCCACAAAATAAATTCCTCAAGTACGCGCCAGGGTTAGGTAAGGAAGGCTATAGAATGTTCCTCTCGGCCTGATCCCCTAGAAAGGGGGAGGGACGTAGCCGATATTCTAGGAAGGCGGCAGCGCGGCCAGATGAACCCTGGTCTCGGTGATTCCCAAGGCCGCCTGCCCCTCGAGATCCGCGGACCTGCTCCCGCCCGGAGGGCCCTGCGCTCCCCGCCGACTCGGCGCCCATGCTCGCCCGCTATCCCGCCCCCCCGGGGCCCGGCCTCCCCCGGAGGTCGCCCGCCCGCTATCCCCCCACCCCGAGCCCCTTCTCCCCGATTCACCTGGTCCCCCCCACGTTCAGCTGCACGATCTCGCCGCTGCCGGCCGCCGCCGCGGCGAAGCTGCCGCAGTGCCCTCCCGACATGTCCGGCGGCTCCGGCGGCACCCGCCGCCCTCCCTCCCCGGCCGGGGCCGTCGAGCCAGCGGCGGGAGCCCGAGGCGGAGGCAGCGGCGGCGGCGGCGGCGGCGGCGGCGGCGGCGGCGGCGGCTGCAGGGCCAGCAGGGCTGCGGGCGCCGGGGGGCGGGCGGCACGCGGAGCCTCCCCCACGTTCTCGGCGACCGGGCGGGGCTGGCGGGCTTCCGCCTCTTCCCCTCCGCTCCCGCGGCGCGGGAAAGCGGCCGGGCCTCCACCTCTCGTGGCCTCCAGGCCGCCCAGCCGCGGCCTGCCGTCAGCTCTCCGCTGCCCCCCTCGCAGCCGCTGCGGCCGCAGCGCCGGCTGGAGGAGGGGTCGCCGCGTGGGACAAAATACCGCAGCGTTCTGCCCTTCGCCCGCCACGGCCACCGAGCTTGAGGCGGAGGAAGGAAACGGGGAGGAGGAGCTTCCCAGCCCAGCGGCCGGCGCGGAGGGGAGGGTGGGGGAATGCGCTCCTGGACCAAAGCCGGGTCCCATGGGATTCTGTTTCTTCCCTCCTACCACCGCAATCCCAGCACGTTTCACTTTTACATTTCAGATTTTCCAGCCCCGGGACTCAGATTTCCCAGGTTGAGGGCAAGTCTGGGCAAGCTGTCCAAAGCATCCTTATTGTCTCCCTTCTCCACGTGGATTTGGGAGATGAAAGGAAAATTTCTTAGAGGAAGTTATGCCTAAATGTTTACATTGCTATTTATGGTGGAAACGCGGTGAAAATTTGGGGATTTTAAAACTTTATAGCGCTTATCTCAGCAAACTCGTTACCTTACCCTCTTCCATCTCATCCCTACTCTCCCAAGCAGTTTGATTTTGTTAAGCAGGGGAGAAAACAAAAGACAAAAACAAGGAAAAAAAAATATATATATACCCCTAGGCAGTGTAGGGCCACACGTTTCTGGACTATAGTAAGTACTCAACTAATGTTACACACACACAAATACAATTTTTAAAAGTTTATTTTTGCTTTAAACAGTATATATTGGAACTGGAAACCTTAATGGCTACTAAAATATATTTTTTAAATGGTAATACTATAATACCTGGTGAAGTAAAATTCATATTTTATGGCAAGAGGGGAAAATTTTAAACATAAAATTTTTCTTGGCTTCCTTCGTCCCTTTGGGGCGGAATGAGCATCTGCATTCCCCGGACCTCCTTAGGAGGTAAGTTCCTTCTTAATCTCATCAAGGGTCACAGTTCTTTAGGAGATAATCTTCCTTCTTAATCTTGGGGCCGCTCACTTTGTACTTGTAGATCTGGATTATGTAACTGTCAGTAATACATCATTTAATGTACAACCCTCTGTCTCAAAAACTTGTATAGCTGTGCTTTGACCTCATAGGCAGAACAGTCCTCGAAGCTTTCCGAAAGGCTGTTCCTGGGTTATAATTTTCAATTTGGCTCGAATAAAATTTTCCATTTCTTTCTTTCTTTCTTTCTTTCTTTTTTTATCTTTGGAGATTTTCTAAATTCTTTTTTATTTAATTTTTTTTACTGTAGTATAGTTGATGTATCCATTTCTTTCTTTTATCGACTAATTTTTTTTGTTGACAACCTGATGCTCCACGAGCTAACAAAGACAGTATATTATGTTTCAGAAGTCGTTTGTGATACTAAAGCCTTAGCATGAATCCTGTTTTGCTATAATTTTACCATAAAAATTCAAAATGAAGACCTACATGATAGTATATTTTTAATTTTCATTGTCATAATAATTTTTTTAATCCTCTGCTGGCAAATATGCCAGTGATATGATATCCAGATTTGACTTAAAAGAGGATAGCAGTACTTACAGATATAAGATAAATATTATTGACCCCAGTTAATGATGATGATAATAATAATAGCTAATCTGTATTTATTAAGGATTTATCATATGCTAGGTGGTTTAGATATTTTCTGTCATTTTTTTCTTAACAACTATTGTTTCACTATTTAAAAAATGGAAACGTGGGACTTAAAATGATCAGAAAACTTGCTCAAAATTATGTAGGTGGCACATAGCATAGCAAGAATTTGAAGACAGGCAGTTTGAAATCAGTGCAGTATAACTCACTATATCTCATATATTCACTTGATACTAAGAAGATCAGATTAAGGGAGAAGCGAACTAGTAATTTTTCACCCTTTAAACAGTATTAGCTGTCTTTGTTCTAACCCTTAATATCTATTTCTATAAGGATTTGAAATTTTGCTTTCAAATTTGCAGGATAGAATTAGATGGTAAAAAAGGCCATTTAATTATCCCTGGGTGTTTAATTTTCCATTGGAAGAATGTAAAAGAGCACTTATTAACAGATTTTTGCCTTTAATGAATTCAAAAGGCAACATAGAGTTATTTGTGACAAGGCTTCTTATCTTTCCTGAAATAAATAAATGAAACCACATTCATCTCAATGCATAGTAATTATTAACTATCAGCAAGACATCTCATCAGGAGAGGGGAGAGGACTCACTATTTTATACACCAAAATGGTCAGAGCTTCTTGATGTATCCAGATCAATGTGAGTCTGAAGGGATTTCTTACTCATAAAACTTAAAGTTAGGATATTATTTACTTCTTAAGAATAAATTGAAACATTATTAACAAAGACAGCAGAGAGGGGAAAAATATTTACAATATCTATCAGACAAATGATTAAAAATCCACAGCACTTGGTTGTATGTGTATCACTTTACAGATCAACTGAGCAGACAAAAAGGGAAAAATATGGAAAGTATATCAACAGGCAAGTGACGGGATAACTAACAAAAACACTGAAATGCTTGCTCAAACAACAGAAAAGGATGTAATTTTCACTCACGAGGTTGGCAAAAATTAAGAGGTTTGGTAAAAATCCAGTGTTGAAATGGTCACACTCATGCATTGTTGATTGGAATTTAAAGGGTATGGAGTTTTTGAAGACAGCCTGAGAGTATCAACTTTTGAAATGTATATACCCTTGACTCAGCTCTTGTCTTCTAGGAATAGATCCTACAGACATATCGTAGAGACGCACAAGGTGCAGATCAAGAAGTGCACATTCATTGTAGCAGTGTTTAGAACCAACTAGACTGTTCAACAATAGGGGGATGATTTTTAGAAGAGTTGCATATTATGATTATTATGGGGCAAATCTATATGAACTGACCAGAAAAGGTCTCCAAGTATATTAGTGGGAAAAAAATCAGGTCACAGAATAATGCATTATGAGTGCAACCTCATTTATTAAAAAAAAAAAAGCAAAAGTAAAATTGACTGAGTCTACTAATTTCTATACAAAAGTGCACGTATTAAACTGGGAAGAAACGTTAACTCTAGAACAGTCATTAGAATCAGAAAGGGGAAGTCAGCAGTGATAAATAGAGGTAGAGCCTTTCAACTCTGTGGACTTTCACATTGTTTAAAGTGTTTACAGTGAGTTTTCATTCATGTATTACTTGTATGTAAGTATATGTGTATGTATGTATGTGTAAATAGAGTAGATTCAAGGTTGTCTGCATGACAGTTTTTTAAATTTATATTATTTAAAGACTTATGCATGTAAAAATATAAATTAAGTGTTCTTTAAATACCGTTACTTTTTTTAGTAGATGTGTTGAATTTGACACTACTACTAGACCAGTACTTCTCAAACTGTCTTAGATGAAGGACAAGTTTACTTCATTTACAATTCATTGGAGATCAATGTTTGTTCCTACTGCACATGATTGGAACTCACCTCACACCACATGCAACTTATCAAGCAAATTTGATAACATCTGAACTGGTCTACACCCTGTGCAATGAGATAAGACCACTGCTGGCATCAAATTGCTATAAATGTTGTTAAACTCTTTCTCTCATTTTTATACTTAGTTTGTTGCAGACTGATGACAAATGATTTGTGGATGGACCACACTTAAGGCGGCACTGTATTCGATATTGAAGCGAGATGTTGAGTAGGCAGTTATATACAGGAGTCAGAAGTTTGGGAGGGAGACCCAAACTGAAACTACTCTTATCTTTACTAAAATAAAATTTTGGAAATTAGCAATATATAGATGGTTTTTAGAGCCATGAGGCTACCTGAGATCGTAAGGGGGTAAGTGTAATATAAGGAGACAAGAATAGGAATTAGGAGGGAGCCCTTGACTATACAATATTAGGATGTTGGGAGGAGAAGGAGATACAGCCAAGGAGACAGAAAGGAGTACCAGCAAGAGGAGGAAAACCAAAGGAGTATGGGGTCCTGTGAAATAAGAAATCTAGTAAAATAAAGACTGAGAATTGACCATTGGTTTTAGCAACATGAAGGAAATTGGTGACCTTGTAAGTAAGGGTAGTTCTAGTGCAGTGATGGGAGAAACAGCATGATTGGTGGGATTTTGCTGTAAAGAACAGTAAGGAAATGGATGGTAGCAAACAGATGAAAGTAATGGCAAGAGAAGGCTTCATAAGATGATAAAAAAATAATAGTAATAACCACAAGCCAATGGAAACCATTCAATAGAGAGCAAAAAAACAGGTAATTCAAGAGAGGCAGAAGATAATTATTGGACTTCTGTCTCTGAGTAGGTGAAAGGAGACAACTTCTAGTTAACAAGATAAAGAAACTGAGCCAGAAGGAGAATGGGTAATTTGCCCAGTGTTTGCAGTTGCCATTATTATTATTATCTCCTAACCCACTCTAAGTGTAGACACACCCCTTATTTGGGGTATGACCCTAATGATATACTCTATATATCAGATTTTAAAACAACAGCTTTTAGGTTACAAACAACAATAGGGAAAACTTCCTCAAACAGATCTGTCAATATACAAAAACATGGCTTAAGAAAGGGGTAAAGGACTTGAAGTTTCACTGGGTCTCATCGATCAAAGCTAGAAAAATACACATTCCTAGCCTGATGGTATACTCATCAAAGATGTTAGTTCAAGGGAAACGAAGGACAATAATTTGGAGGCAGTAGTGAAGGGCCAGGATAACATCTACCCTCCAGCCCCATGGTATGAGGATTACAGGGAAGAAACTAGCCTACATTTGAGAGAACAGCAAGGGAATCAGTGTCCCCAGGGCAGCCCCCTTTCAGTCTGTTCCAGGAACATTCAGAAAAGAGGGTGAGGCTAAAAGGAGATTTTCCTGATGAGTGACCATGAATTCCAAAGGACACACTGGAAAAGTTATATTTTGGAGGAAGAAAATAGAAAATGAGCAATGATCTGTGCTAGATTTTTGCAGAACAATATAAAATGGGAAAATAGGTGTGAACAGATTATTCCTGAAGTTCCCTTATGCAGATTACAATAATGATCCAAAGAAGGTTTTGTTTTATTTGGAGATGGGAATGACAGTAAAGGCTTTTGCCTGGAGCAGTCAGAGTTCAATGAACACTCCGAGAAAACTCTTACTCCAAAAAATTTATTAAAGGTCTGCAAGGCCTGAGATGATCTCATACCCCACCCATCAACTCTCAATCTCCGTCTGCAGTCTTCTCTCCATGTTCCTTCCTACCTCTCTACTCCAATCCAGGTACCCAACCCACCTTGCTATTATTCCAACATGTCAAATAAGCTCTTGCTTCAGGACCCTGCACCTGCTTTTCTCTCTGCTTGTAAAGTTTTTCCTTGAAACAGCCAATGGGCTCACTCCTTCACTTCCTTCAGAACTCTGCTCAGTCATCACTTACCAGAGAGGCTCTCACTCTTATAAGCCAGCAAGGGAAACAAAAAAATACTCAATTAATTAAAAAGAAGGCATAAAAAGAAGGCAAGGACAAAGAATAGATGAGACAAATAGAAGACAATTAGCAAGATGATAAGTTAAAATCCAGCCATATCAATCATCTTATTAAATGTAAATGGTCTAGGGACTTCCCTGGAGGTCCAGTGGGTAAGATTCTGGGGCTCTCAATGCAGGGGGCCCGGATTCGATCCCTGGTCGGGGAACTAGATCCTGCATGCATGCAGCAACTAAGTCCACATGCCGCAACTAAGACCCAGCATAGCCTAAATAAATAAATATTTTTTTAAAAAAATGTAAATGGTCTAAGCATTCCAATTAAAAGGCAGGGTTCATCAGGCTGGATTAAAAAAGCAAGACCTAACTATATACTGTTTAAAAGCAATCCTTTTTAAATATAAAGACACAAATAAGTTAAAAGTAAAAGGATGAGAAAAGATGAACCATATGCACTGGATTGAATGTTTATGTCCCCCTCAAAATTCATATTTTGAAATCCTAACCTCCCCAGTGTGATGGCATTAGGAGGTGAGATCTTTAGGAGGAACTTAGGTCATGACAGTGGAGCCCTCATGTATGGAATTAGTGCCCTTGTAAAGGGACCACAGAGAACTCTCTCACCATCTTTCTATCATGTAAGGATACAAGGAGAAGATGGGAGTCTGCAACCCAGAAGAGTGGTCTCACCAGAACCTCACTATCCTGGCATTCTGATCTGGGTCTTCCAGCCTCCAGAACTGTGAGAAATAAATTTCTTTCTGTTTATAAACCACCCCGTCTATGGTAGTTTGTTACAGCAGCCCAAACTAACTAAAACACAATTCTAACACTCATCAAAAGAAAGCTGGGATAGGTATATTAATGTCAGACAAAGTAGATTTCAGAGCATAAAATGTTACTAAGGATAAAGAGGTTCATTTCATAATGGTCATTAAGAGAATATGACAATTGAAAACATTTATACAACTAATATCTAAACTTAAAAATACAGGAAGAAAAAACTGATAGAACTGCAAAGAGAAATAGACAAATCCACAATAACAGATAAATATTTCAATATCCTTCTTCCAATAATTAATTGAACAAGTAGATGAAAAGTCAGTAAAGATAGAGAAGATTTGAACAGCACCATCAACCAACATAACCTGTTGATATTTATGGAACATTCCACTCTACAACAGCAAAACGCATATTCTTTTCAGGTGCTCACAGAACATTTACCAAGATAGAACTTATTATGGGCCACAACACAAGTCTCAATAAATTTTAAAAGATTCAAGTTATACAAATTATGGTCTCTGGGCACAATGCAATCCAATAAGAAATAAATAACAGAAAGATTTTTGGACTATCCCCAAATATTTGGAAACTGCATAACACAGTTCTAAATAATGTAGAGATCGTGGGGAAATTAGAAATTGTTTAAAGTGAAAGTGTTTTGAAACTGAATATAAAAATTTATGGGATGCTACTAAAGCAATATTTGGAAGAACTATTTAACACTCAACTTGTATATTAGAAAAGAAGAAAGGTCTAAAATCAGTGACCTCAAAGTCAACCTTAAGAAACTAGGAAAAGAAGAGCAAAGTAAATTCAAAGTAAGCAGAAGAAAAGAAATAATAAAAATCAAAGTGGAGGGACTTCCCTAGTGGTGCAGTGGATGAGATTCTGTGCTCGCAATGCAGGGGGCCTGGGTTCTACCCCTGGTCAGGGAACCAGATCCCCTGTGCGTGCCACACTAAGGAGCTGGCGAGCTGCAACCAAGGAGCCCGAGAGCTGCAACTAAGGAGCCTGCCTGCCGCAACAAAGATACAAAGATCCGGTGCCACCAAATAAATAAATAAATTTTTTTAAAAAAAGATAACTTCTATTAAAAAAAAATTAAAGTCGAAATAGAAAACAGAAAAACAACATAACCAAAACCCAGTTCTTTGGGAAGATCAATTAAACTGGTGACCCTCTAGCCAGACAAATCAGGATAAAAGAGAGAAGACATAAATGACCAATCTCAGGAGAGAGGGGCATCACTACTGATTATACAGATATTAAAGGAAAATAAGGAGATGTTATGAACAACTTTATGCCAATGAATTTGACAACTTAGATGAAACAGACAAATTCCTTGAAAGGCACAGATTACCAAGTTTCAAGAAGAAATAGGTAACATGAATTGCTCTATTTCTTTTTTTTTCTTCCAGTTTTATTGAGATATAATTGCAATACAATGCTGTATAAGTTTAAAGTATAGAGCATAATATTTGACTTACATACATCATGAAATGATGACCACAATAAATATAGTGAACATCCATCATCTCATATAGATATAAAAATAAAAGAAAAAGAAAAATTTTTTTCCTTGTGATGAGAACTTTTAGGATTTACTCTCAACAATTTTCATACATAATATACATGATTTCATATATAGTCAATAATCTACATGATTTGTTTGTTTTTGAAATATAGTTGACCTACAACACTATGTTAGTTCCACATGCACAACATAGTGATTTGATATTTCTATACATTACAAAATGATCACTGCTGGATAGCTCTATTTCCATAAAAGAGTTTGAATTTGTAGTTTCAAATCTTCCCACAAAGAAAACACCAGGCACACTTGGCTTCACTGGTGAATTCTTCTAATATTTAAGAAATAAATAATATTAATTCTATATAACTCATCTACAAATCATAAGGATAGAGAATTTCCAACTCATTCGCTGAGGCCAGAATTACCCTGATGCCAGAATCAAAAAAAGACATTACAAGTAAACTACAGACCAATATTCTTCATGTACATAGATGAATAAATGTTTTAAAAAAATTAGCACACCGAATCCAACAAAATGCAAAAAGAATATTTTCTATGATGAAGTGGGATTTATCCTGGAAGTGCAAGGTTAGCTTAACATTTGAAAATCAGTCAATGTAATTCACCATGTTAAGAAATTAAAAATTAAAACCACTGTTTATGGGACTTCCTTGGTGGCGCAGTGGTTAGGAATCTGCCTGCCAATGCAAGGGACACGGGTTCAATCCCTGGTCCGGGAAGATCCCACATGCCGCAGAGCAACTAAGTCCGTGCGCTACAGGTACTGAGCCTGCGCTCTAGGGCCCGCGAGCCGCAACTACTGAAGCCCACGTGCCTAGAGCCAGTGCTCAGCAACAAGAGAAGCCACCGCAATGAGAAGCCTGCACACCGCAACAAAGAGTAGCCCCTGCTCACTGCAACTAGAGAAAGCAAAGCAATGAAGACCCAACACAGCCAAAAAATAAATTAATTAATTAATTAATTTAAAAAAAACCCAACACTGTTTATGACACAGAAAAAACATTTGGAAAAAATCCAATATCGATTCCTGATTTTGAAAAAAAAACTCTCAGCAAACTATTAATAGAAGGATACACCCTTGAAGGACATCTGCGAAAACCCAGCTATTATCATACTAGTGGTTAAAGAGTGACTGAATGCTTTTCTCCTAAGACCAGGGACAAGATGAGTATTACCTTTCCACACCAACTGTACTCAACATTGAACTAGAGATTTTAGTAAGTGAAATAATGCAAGAAAAACACACAAAAGACTCCAGATTGGAGAGGAAGAAACAAATTATCCTTACTTAAAAACGACACAATCATCTATAGAGAAAATCCAAAGGAATCTATTTTTTTTAAAGCTACTAGAAAGTGCAAGTGAGTATAACAGGTTGGCAGGATATAAGATCAGTATACAAAATTCAATGAATTTTTTATATACTAATAACAGAAAAAAATGTTAAGGCACTACTATTTTCAATAGCATGAAACAATACTTAGAAATACATTTGGAAAAAGATGTCAAAGACTTGTACACTGGCCATCATAAGACACTGTTGAAAGAAATTGAAGAGGACCAAAAAAATGGACAGATGTACTAATCTGTCTCAATATATCAATTATCCAGAAATTCATCAATAGAGTCAATGCATCAAAATTCCAAAAAAAAATTCCAGCACACTTTTTAAGTAAAAATTGACAAGCTGATTCTAAAATTCATATTGATATACAAAGTCCTAGAATAGCGAAAATTATTTTTAAAAAGTAGAACAAAGTTCTACTACCTGACTTTAGGACTGATTTAAAAACTATAGAAATCAAGATCATGTGGTATTGGTGTAAAGATAGACAATTGATTCAACGGAACAGAATAGAGTCCAAAAATAGAACCAAAGATTTCAATAATGGTGCAAGGGTAATTCAGTTAAAAAAAATCATTTTTTCAACAAATTTTACTAAGCAATTTGATACTTTAAAAAAGATATTTGATCCAGAATTCACAGTTTATACAAAAAAATAACTGAAAATTGACTACACCTAAATATAACTAAAAATATAAAACTTTTAGAAGAAAACATAGGAGAAAAATTTGTGACCTCCATTTAGGCAAAGATTCCTAAATACAACACCAAAAGCACTATCCATAAGGTACAAGTTGATAAACTTCATCAAAATAAAAAACTTCTGAAATTTGAAATATACTTTTAAGACAATGAAAAGACAAACTGTAGATTGGGAGAACCCATTGCAAGTCATAGAGCTGATAAAGGACTTTTAATCAGAATATATAAAGAACCCTAAAAATCAATAATAAGAAAACAAATAATCAATAAAATATGTGCAAAAAATTTAATAACATACTTTAATGAAGAAAATATACAGTAGGCAAAATAAGCAAAGGAAAAGATGCTTCGCAACATTAATCATTAAAAAATGGAAATTAAAACCTCAATTAGTTTTCTCTATACCCATAATAGACTGGCTGAAATTTTAAAAACTGATCATACTACATGTTGGCAAAAATGTGGAAAAGCTAGAACCCTTACACAATGCTGATGAAAGTGTAAAATGGTACCACTTTGTAAAAAACAGTTGGGCAATTTCTTGGATAGTTAAGCATACACCTACCATATGATCCATTCATTTCACTCCTAGGTATTTACCCCAAAGTAATGAAAGCATATTATATTAACCTTCTATATATAGAAGGCTGCTCTAACAAACTACCACAAGAGTGGTGACTTAACAGAAATTTATTTTCAGTTTGGAGACTAGAAGTCCAAGATCAAGGTGTCAACAAAATTGCTTCTGAGGGCTGTAAGAAAGAATCTGTTCCATGCCTCTCTCCTAGCAGCTGATGGCTGCAATAATTCTTGGCATTCCTTGGCTTGTAGATGCATTACTCCAATCTCGGACTCTGCCTTCACATGGCCTTTCCTTCTGTGTCTTTGTGTGTCAGATCTCCTCCTTTCTCTTATAAGAACACCAGTCATTGGATTTATGTCCCATAAATCCTAAATACAAGATGATCTCATCTCAAAATCCTTAATTACATCTCCAAAAAAATCTATATCCAAACAAGATCACATTCACAGGTTTCAGGGATTAGGACTTGCACATATATTTTGGTGACCACCATTCAACTCACTCTTCATATGTCCCTACAAAAACTTTCACACAAATATTCATAGCAGCTTTATTTGTAATAGCCAAAACCCAGAAACAATCCAACTATTCATCATCAGGTGAATGGATAAACAATTCCACTCCTTATAAAGGAAAACTTCTCAGCAATAAAAATGAATTAACTATTTCTATACACAAGAACCTGCATGAGTGTCAAAATAATTACACTCAGTATAAAAAGCCAAATGAATAAGAGTATGTACTATGTGATTCCATTTATATAATATTCTAGAAAATGTAAACCAGTCTTTAGTCTTAGAAAGCAGAGAGATCAGTGGTTTTCTGGGGGAGAGAGATGGAAAGAGAAGGGGATTACAAAAGCACACAAGGATAATGAATATGTTCGGTATCTTGATGGTGGTGTTGGTTTTCTGAATGTACATGTGTGCCAAAACTTATCAAAGCATACACTTTAAGCACAGCTTATTGCATTTTAATTATACCTCAATAAACTGTTAAAAATAATGCTTCCTCTTTATCTTGCAATGCTCTAGTCATCTGTGGTGATTCCTGGAAATAATACTGAGCTACTCTCATACTCCTCAACTTACTTTCTGCCTTTTCTTTCTTCCTGTGTGGCAAGGGAAACTGATCTTAGGGACTGCATCACCTGGGTTCCCTGGCCCTCTGCTTCCAATTGGTGTCAGCCAATGGGAGGAACCAGCAAGAGATCCAGGCCACAGAGAGACAGCAGTCAGGGCATTTCTTGTTCCCTGTTTCTCCCTAATTCTGGAAGTGCCTGTGTTCAGTGGTCACACACCATGTAAGGTACCCCTCTTTCAGAGTTCTAGGTCTGATTAGGCTCCTGCAGACCATGTCTTCCCCTAGTAAAGGGAAAATGGCTTTCTGTTGTTCCTAGTCTATGTGTACATTAACATCTCCTTATGATCCTTCAAATCTGCCCACACTTCTCTCAACCGTGCCTTTATTCAACTCCTTTACTTGATATCTTTACCCCACCTCCACCTTTCTCTCTCTCTCTCTCTCTCTCTCTCTCTCTCTCACACACACACACACACACACACACACACACACACACACACACACACACACACCTCCTAAGGTAAAACAAAAAATTCTCAGCGATAATACTCATAATAATGACACTATAATCTCCTAAAAGTTCCTGGATCCACGGTGGAGATAAACTTTACATGGAGGAACTGTTTCAATTCTCCTTTCTTTATCTTCTTATTTCTAGACAAGTCATTGGTAAGCTATGGCCCACAGGCCAAATCTGACCCGCCACCTGTCTTTGTAAATAAAGTTTACGGGCACATAAAGTTTTATTGGGACACAGCCACACCTATTTGTTTCTGGCTGCTTTTGCACTACAATGGCAGGGATGAGTAGTCACGACAGAGACCATATGGCTTGAGAAGCTTAAATTACTTGCTATCTAGCCTCTTACAGGAAAAGTTTGTCATCTAGGCCATGGCCGGTGCCTACCAATGCTGAAGAGATCAGTCCTATTTTTGTAACTTTCCAAGGGATAGTTATATCATCACCCTTAGACAAACAATTGGACGAAGCTTTGAAATAAAATTTTCTTTAGCTTCAATCAAATTCTTAGGCAGGACTTTTCTTCCCACATTGTCACCATAGGTAGAAAGGAAGCAATATAATGATTTCACAGTGTCCAGAGGAAATTCCCATGGTTGGGGTCGTTCTTCCCATTTACCCCTGATGTTGTGCAACATATTTAATTTAAATTTCTGATTTACAGAAATGTGGGTTAGTTATTGAAATAGGACACAGTAGATTGGGATATCCCATAAAGTTTGAAATCTTAAATACAACCAGATATAAATACGTGGTTCCTGTTTATACAAAACTGAATACCAGTAGTTCCTTTAAATGCAGCAAGAACTAAAACTTAGACTACATTGGTGATAATAGTATGTCTATTTTGGAACAATTTCTCTGATGATGCTATTGATTAATATATTCAGTCGAGTACTTTTAAAAAATCTTATTAATGAGTAAAAGTCTCTTATAACCATTAGTCAATATATATTGAATTTTCACTAAAGGTTAATAAATCATTATATAAAAGTATTTGAAAACTATAAATCCAAATCCCATTCCATTATCACAAGGTTTGGGAAAAAAGGGAAGGAATCAGAATAATTCTTCAAGGGTTCAAATTGTAACATTATGTCCCATGATCTGGTTTGTCCCTATAAAAGCACAAAATATAGAAGCATTTCCCCTATAATTGATACTCTTTTCTTTATGTCATTTAAGAGAGCATTAGTTCTGCCTCACATTCTTGGAAGAAATATTCATGAATTTCGTTATTTCAGAGGTACCACATTTTCTTTATAGCTTTGCTAAAAGTCCAAGAATCTAAGTGTAGTGGACATCTTAATAAAAAGAATATAGAATAACTTGGCGGACTTCATTTCAGTAAGATTTTTAACTAAAATTGGTTTCTGTGATGAGGATTACTTAAAAAAAAGTACCACCATCTTATACTTAATTTAGTAGAAAATATGTGGACAAAGAAATCTGTACCATTATACATGAAATTTTGAGAAAGCACTTCTGAACTCTCTGTTTTAAAGAAGAAATAATATCACTGTAGTTTGAAACTGTGATCTCCTTTATCTAAATCAGAAATAGTCTTTCTTCAAGTCTCAGATTGAGTTCACATGATGAAGAGAAAAAGTTAGTAAAAGAAGATTTTGTTAACATATCAGCCAAAGTATTAGACTACTTAAATGAATAAATATATCAATGATATATTTATAAATAAATAAATATATATATCAATATATCAATAAATATATCAATATAATTTGAATATTAAAAATTCCCATAGAATCTGAAAGGTTAGTCTAGGAAAAATTTCATCCTGTTTTATAACCATTATTTTGAGAACCATTAGGTAGAGAGAAGAGTATTACTCCAAACCTTTCTCCATTCAGCACATCCTAATTATTCTTTTCTGGTTGACCAATAGCTCAGGCTTAATATCATTTTATAATAAGTTATTATAACATGAGAGCTAAAGCTTCTTTTTTGTGGTTTCTAAAAGCCATTAAAGAGCCATTTTGCAGAGAACATGTAAAGAAACTTTTGTCAAATTTTTCTATAAGTGTTAGTAAGTGGTAGATTTTAATCTGAATAATATTTTCTTTTCATGGTGGTCAGTGTTTACATAAGTCTGATATTCATTTAATTCTACCAATGAAATAAAAATTCTTTGTCCACCATACAGCTGTGGCAGAGATTAAAATAATAAATGACACATCAAGCATATCATAGTTTAAATTACACTATGAGTCTCCATTCCTTCTCAACAGAAAAGATCTTTTTCATATACCACACATCCTCATTCACTGGGTGGTAACTAGAGACAGCCATGGTTCAGTGAATTCTGTATCACATCCGGTTTGTGGACAGACCATATTCCAGATATTGGAATAAAGGTTTTACACACATCACGTTCCAGGTTTAATTATATAATACTATCTATCTACTTCCATAGGGGTGTCATATTGTTTCTTTATCTATCCAATTCCAATACCTTGCACCTCCCTTGCACAAAGGACGATAATCCTCTTGTTATCTATTATAGTTGGTTCATTAGAGAATATTACTGAAGCCCTCACCATCCAGTCATGTGTCCTGCTACATTTAGTGTTCATCATAGTTTACACACAAACTCATTTATTTACCTTGATTTCTACCAAACCTGGTAACTGACCTTTAAAGACAGAAGATCCACTAGTGACTAGAATGTCCAATAGTCTTTCCTGGGTGAGGGGATAATAAGCTCATTGTCAGCATTATTGAAGGGGATGGTGCTCCATTAGAGTCATTATTCAGTTAACTATTCAATTAGAGATTTTCTGTCTTCCCAAGCTGATTTCCAGACACATACAACCTCTGGGCAGAAGTTGGCCACTTTCTACGGTCACAGTCTGCTTTCCATCATACCCAGATAGCTGTTGCAGCCACATATCATCTTGATTTATGGCCACATAGAGTGCAAACCTCTGCTGTTCAGCATCATCTCCCTTATTCGATAAATTGGTAGTAATTCTCTCATGCCATCTGAAAAATAACCAGGTGGTAATGTGGTCTTCACGTTGTGAATAGAGTAATAGCTGTAATTGATAATCTGTAAATTGAGCAGCGGCCTTCACTACTCGAGGGAGAAGGAGGTGACCATTTACGGGGGGATTGATGTCAGGTGGGCTCATCAGTTACCAGGGGCTAATTCAGCCCTATAATTAAGAGGATTGGATAGTCATGTGAGTGAAGTAGGGCCTGTTCGAGCAGGGGATGCACAGAGAGCAAGAGAACAGCCATCTTTTTTTTTTTTTTTTAAATTTTTGGCTGTGTTGGGTCTTCGTTTCTGTGCGAGGGCTTTCTCTAGTTGTGGCAAGTGGGGGCCACTCTTCATCGCGGTGCATCCACTCTCACTATTGTGGCCTCTCTTGCTGCGGAGCACAGGCTCCAGACACGCAGGCTCAGTAGCTGTGGCTCACGGGGCTAGTTGCTCCCCAGCATGTGGGATCTTCCCAGACCAGGGCTCGAACCCGTGTCCCCTGCATTAGCAGGCAGATTCTCAACCACTTCGCCACCAGGGAAGCCCGAGAACAGCCATCTTGAGTGGTGGCATGACCATGCACCAGGTTACCCACAACTTCTGTCCAACTCGGCTACAAATCTAAGGTTTCCATAACCCCATCCTCAGGTTTGATTAATTTGCTAGATTGGCACACAGAACTCAGGGAAACACTTACTTGTATTTACCAGTTTATTACAGGATGAGGTAAAGGACACAGATAAACAGCCAGATGAAGAGATACATAGGGTGAGGTCCGGGAGGTTCCCGAGAGCAGGTGCGTCTGTCCCTGTGAAGTTGGGGTGCATACCTTCCAGGTACATGAATGTGTTTACCTACCTGTAAGCTGTCCGAACCCCATACTATTGAGATTTTTATGGAGGTTTCATCACGGAGGCATGATCAACCAATTCCATTTCTGACCCTTCTCCCTTTTTGAGAAAATGGGGGGCAGGGCTGAAAATTTCAAGCTTCTAATCATAGCTTGGTCTTCCTGGTGACCACCCCTCATGCAGGAGCCATTCAAGGGCCCATGAGAGTCACCTCATTAGAACAAAAGACACTCCTATTACTCAGGAAATTACGAGGGTTTCAGGAGTTCTATGCCAGGAACTGGGAGCAGAGACTAATATGTATATATTTTCTATTATTACACACATGGTGATTGTCTTGGGTTGGGTGGCGCTGTGGGTAAGAACTAAGGGAAGAGATGGGTATGGTAAAAAGGAAAAATAGAGAAATAGGATGCACATTATAAAGGGCCTTGTATGCCATGCTGGAGAGTTTTGACTTAGTGTTATATTTTATAGGGAAGAAAAGGAATTTGTTCCAAATTAGAACTGCTAAGAGCTTTGTGGCTACCACATTTCAGACTAAACTTTTTGAATTTTCTTTGCTCTTAGAAAACTTTCTTGAGAGAATAAAAACCCAAAATGGATCTTAAAAGCAGTTTCAAATTGGAACAGCTTTTACTAAATAATGTTTTGATGAATTAAGATTAAGCAAATTAGAAACATATGTCTTAAATTTTCCTTGGAATGTACATAAGTACCACAACAGCACAGTTTATTATAAATCTGGAAATTTTTTGACTTAAACACAATAAGCAACGTATCTTCATGCATACATCACATACAAAGTCACACACGCATTTACACATACACACACATGCATCCACACACACATATCTACACACAGAAACCATCTCTTAGTTCTATAATGCAATATTGTATCATTACCACCTTCAGCTAAAATATATTTGTAAGAAAACCCCTCTGATACTAGGATTGTGTCACCATATTGAATCAACACCTTGAAAAATTAATGAATTGAACATTTTGAGAAGCTTCAATAATAAAAAATAGAATATTGGACTTTATAAACTTGTTATTCTCCAAGATATATATGCAGACTTCAGAAACTGTGCCCTTGTATCAGTGTCTATCTTTTTAAGATAAATTTATTTGTTTATTTATTATTGATCTTTGGCTGCATTGGGTCTTCGCTGCTGTGCGTGGGCTTTCTCTAGTTGCAGTGAGAGGGGGCTACTCTTCGTTGCAGTGCATGGGCTTCTCATTGCAGTGGCTTCTCTTGTTGCAGAGCACGGGCTCCAGGCGCATGTGCTTCAGTAGTTGTGGCACTAAGGCTCAGTAGTTGTGGCTCACGGGCTCCAGAGCACAGGCTCAGTAGTTGTGGCACACGGGCTTAGTTGCTCTGTGGCATGTGGGATCTTCCTGGACCAGGGCTCAAACCCGTGTCTCCTGCATTGGCAGGTGGATTCTTAACCACTGCGCCACCAGGGAAGTCCCTATCAGTGTCTGTCTTGAAACTACATACCATGAATTTGTTCACATCAGCTCTGTCAGCAATGTATAGTGACTGAATAAAAGAGTAAGGATAATTTCTTATGTTCTCACGTATGTTCAAACAATACCTTTCTTTAAAGAAATATATTGCTTTGCCAGTACTACTTCATTAAAATTAGAATCATCACTACAGGAAAATAATTCACGTTGTCCCACCAAAGAAAAAGGACTAAAGTTCACCAAACAAGTTTCCTGGGACTTACTGTGAGTTCTGATTTTGACGCTGCTGTTTTATTAGCTCTGTAACTTCGTGCACATTTCTTTAACTTTCTGAGTCTCAGGTTTTTAATAAATAAAAAGATGATGAAAGTATGTCACCCTACATGCCATTGTGATTGGAGGACAAAATTTATTCATTCAGAACTATTTATAGATCATCTACTCTGTGTAGAGCTCTAAGAAGCTAATGAAAAACAAGGACAGTCCCTGCTGTCAAGAGAGTTATGGGCCAGTTGGGAGCATAGACAAGTAAACAGGCAGTCTTATTAGCCTATGACACCATGAGAACTCATGAGGATTAACGCAAAGATGCTGTTTATCCTTTTAGAAGCTGGTATGACAATCCCTCTGGGTAGCTTACAACATGCACTTGGAAGCAATACTCTGGTAAACCACTTGATGTGGAAGGGGAAGCTCAAAAGACACTTCCCAGCAACAGTCAATGGTTGCCAGACAGACTTCTAATTAGGTGGGTTCTGTAAACTGCAGCGTCTCTTGTTGAGCTCTGGGGCTAATACAGCAGGCAGTTTGGAGCAGAGTGGAATTGCTCTCTGTAATACAGGAGAGGTATTGGTGGAGATGGGAGGTGAGACAGGAGGCAGAGACCAGACCTGTTGGTGGTAGAAGGTAGGAGGAGACATTAAGGAAGAGAAGCAGCAAAGTGTGTAAAGGGATTTCTTTCACTGAGTTTATGTGCCAGGTATGGTGCTGAATACTCTATGAAGATGTCTTAGGTCCCCAACAATGCGAGGAGGTAGGTCATATTATATGCATTTTAGAATTGATAGGATCAAACAGTGTAAGTTGTTTTGGAATGGTTTATGCAGCAAATGCCATCTCTTCTGTCTCTCCTACGAAATCCCCAGTTAATCTAGCATTATTCACTAATATTTTATAGAATTGGGTTTAGGGGAGGCGGCTTGAAGAGGAGTTTGAGAACACTGCTGCAATCTAGTTATACATCAAATGGGCATCTAACTCAATGTGAGAGCCTCAGGTACTGTTTCCTGGAAAAGGTGTGATTTGAACAAACTTGAGGGAAGACGAGGATTCAGCCAAAAGACTGTGGGTGTGATACAGGATATATCAGGCAGAGAGAAAAGGTTATATCAAGGCCGCAAGTCAAGCACATCTGGTGCACATTAAAAGATCCCACACGCGGCAACGAAAATCCCACATGCCGCAACTAAGACCTGGCACAGCCAAATAAATAAATAAATAGATATTAAAAAAAAAAGTCCTACTTAAAAAAAAAAAGAGAAAATGTTAAATGTTAACTTTCACTACATGAGAGTCATGCGTAATAAAGACTATCACATAGGACTTTGTTTCTTTCTTTCTTTCTTTGATTCTCTCTTTCTCTTCTTTATGAAACCATGGCTCTCATTAGGGTTATACTGCCCATGAACATTCTGAATATACATAGAAGATATGGAATATATCACAGCAACCATTTCTGCAAAAGGAGTGATGGTCAAGTATCATTGCCTGTTTTAAATCATTAGCCAAGGAGATCCTTCCATTTTATTAAATATATTTGGTCTGGGCTTCCCTGGTGGCGCAGTGGTTGAGCGTCTGCCTGCCAATGCAGGGGACACGGGTTTGAGCCCTGGTCTGGGAAGATCCCACATGCCGCGGAGCAACTAGGCCTGTGAGCCACAACTACTGAGCCTGCGCGTCTGGAGCCTGTGCTCCACAACAAGAGAAGCCGCGATAATGAGAGGTCCGCGCACCGTGATGAAGAGTGGCCCCCGCTCGCTGCAACTAGAGAAAGACCTCGCACAGAAACGAAGACCCAACACAGCCATAAATAAATAAATAAATAAACCCAAAGTTAAAAAAAAAAAAAAAAAAATACCTTTCCCTGAAAGCGTTGGGGAGTGCCGGTCTTTAAAAAAAAAAAAAAAAAAATATATATATATATATATATATATATATTTGGTTTGCTATTGTATCAAGTCTATCACAGTTGTCTTCTTTATATTCCCCTCCTGCCACCCAAAATTGGGCCTCCTTGGTATTCTGCAGGATGGTTGAAGTGGTTTACTGAAGGGGTGGGTGAAAGAACTAACCACCAAATAATGGCACGAAACTATTGAATTTCAGTTGCAAAAGTGCTAAAAAGGAGAAGTATAAGATGCTCTATTATCAATATCACTCTGAATTTTCATTCCCCTGATCAATTTTTCCACTGCTGTTTTCCATCAAAATCCTTGTCGCATTGCTTCCTGTGCCTGCATTCCATTTAAAACAGACAGGTTAATCCTGTAACTTCTTCATACAGCGCTCGCTCTATCAACTTGCTCTGACTGAAGCCCGGCTCTGGCTCTGCCCTCTCCACTCACCCCACCCATGTTACACCACTTGTCTTACAGTTCTCATGAATAGAGGCTACGCTACTGGGTCAGAAGGCATTTTTCTTACGCACCCTCACCCCCCAGCATGCCCCAACCATGTTCTGCTTCTACTCCAAAGCTTTTCCAACTTCAATCTATAATTCTACCTTTAGAACTTACGTTAAGTGTTTGGAAAGAGCACTGTATAATCAGGGAACTGAGAGAAAGCCAACGTGGCTGGAGTATTGAGTGAGGGACGCTGTTTTTATGAAATGAGGCTGAGGAGACAGGCAGACCTCAGACCATGTAGGCCCTGTGGGCCACGCTGGGGTGTTAACCTTTAACACATGAAAACCAGGTGTGAAGAGTTCGGCTGAGTTGGAGACAGCTGAGCTGTCAGGCGTCCTCCAGTTCCAAAAATGAGCCAAAATGAAAGCAGCGGTCAAGCTTTTCATCACTGACTCTGATAGTAGAAGCAAAAGGCTAAACCAGAGAAAAAGCTGACTCCCAGTTTCCATTCCCCCCACTGAAAATGGAACCTGCACAAGGTGATCAGCACGGCTGTGTAGGGGTAGTCTCACTGCTGAGGGAGCCCACAGCAAAAGGCTCCTGCGGTTTTATGAACCCTGGGGCAGGAGGAGGGCAGCCATCACCCTGAAGACACAAAACTTGGGAACTCTGAAACCTTGCATGGTGGAACCAAAGCATCCTGGATGAGAGACACCTTGCAACCTGGTTCTTGGAGAGGCCTGGGACCCATCAAGCAGCAAAATCCAGTGGGATTGACTGTCACCACCTCTGCAGCCAAAGCTTCATATAATATTGCCAGGGTGGCCCCCTCCAGCCAGGAGGATATCCATACATTGGGGCCTGGCCATGGTCCCACAGGACTGTGTGTGTGGGAGGCCCAGCTGGCCAAGGCCTGGAGAGAGGGTCATGCTCTGCATTGCTAGTGAAGCCAGGGTTCTGCGACGGGTCACCAGTCAGGAGAGGCCAGGGCAACTGAGCAGGGTATTGGGGAACCAGGCATCTGCCTAATGCAAAGTCCTAAGCTGCTCCAACGCTGGCAGGAACTAGACTACCTTGCCAGAGTGGGTCGGGCTCAGGCTGGCTGGGGTATTTCAAACTTAACCGCAAGGTCTAAGCTACCACATAAAGAATATTCCTCCTGAAGGCGACACAAAAGGGCACTAAACTGCCTTGCCAGGGTGGGGCTCAGCGGGCTGGTCAATATTTTCTCCAATAAGAGACACTCAGGAGCCCTCTTTGTTGGAAAGCCTGGGACCCTATCCGGCAGCAAATCCAAACAGGGACTGACGGTCGCCAATTTGCACCTGCCCCCTCAAGAGTGACTCTGCAGGGTGGGTGCGCTCCAGAGTGGATGCTCTACAGGTGTTTGGGACCTAGAGAGCTACAACGGCTGGCGGGGGGGATGCGGTGGAGGTGGCGGGTGCGGTCCCGACGGCACAAGGAGTGCTGAAAGGATGCGTAATGCGCATGCGCCTGCAGCACAGTCTTGGGTAGCCGGGGCCCTGCAATTGCGCAGAAGTCGGCAGAAGCCCGGTCACGGTAGCCGGCGTCAGGGGTTCAAGAGGTAAGCCTAATCCTAGGCCTAAACTAACCAATGGGGAATATTCCCCCTAAAGGTAAAACGCAAGGTTACTTGACGGTCTTGGCTGACTGAAATATTCTCCAATAAGAAACACCTGGGAGCCTTATTTTCTAGAGAAGCTCGGGATCCGATCCGAAGCAAGTCCAAATGGGGGCTGGGGGTAATGTGCCACTGCCATCTCAGAGTGATATTCGAGGGGGTGGGCTCGCTCATCCTGGAGGTTATGCAGGCGTCTGGGGCTTGGACTTCGCCCCAAAGGCTTGGAGCGCGGGTCGCCAAAAGGCAGGCTGAAGTGGTGCGTACTGCGCAAGCGCGTCCAGCGCGGTTCAGCCTCGTCAGGGAACTGGAGACGTCCGGTCACAGGGCCCGGCTCTTGAGGCACAAGGAGCACGTGTAATCGCAAACCCAGACCTCTCAACCCATTCCCCCTGAAGGCAAAATGCAAGTTTACTCGACTTCCTTGTCGGGGCGGGCCTGTCGGGAGACTGCGGTATTCTCCAATCAGAGACTCATGGGAGCCCTGGTTGCTGGGAAGCCCAGGACCACGTCAGGCAGCAAGTCCAAATGGGGACTGACCGTGGCCAGTTTGCCACTGCCGCGTCAGAGTGATTTTGCGTGGTGGGTGCCCTCCACTTGGTAGCTATGCAGGAGGTCGGGGCCGGGCTCTGGGTCCACAGTCCCGGAGGGCCACAGCTGCCAAGGCCGGCTCAAAAGGTGCACGCTGCCCATCCATCCCAGGGTAGCCGGGGACCTGGAACAGGGCCGGGGACTGGAGAGGCCGGCGCACAGGAGCAGAGCATTGAGGGAAACAAGGCTTCTGCCTAATTCCAAACCCTCATCTACACACGTGCGCATAATCATCCTTAAGGCAGAGCAGGTGGGCACTGTACTGCCTTGACGGAAAACACCTGGCCAGGTATTCAAGCGACTGCTGGGAGGGAACACTAGTTGCTGGAGAAGCCCAGAGCCCAATCAGGCGGGGAGTTCAAATGGGAACTGAAGGTCGCCAATTTGCATCTGACGCATCACAGTGATTTTTCACTTACCCAATGGAGAGTATTCCACCTCCTGGCAAAACGCAAGGGTACTCGACTTCCGTTTCAGGGAGGGGCCGCGCAGGCTCGCCAGGGTCTGCCTCATAAGAGACTCCTTGGAGCCGTGATTTCCGGAGCAGCTTCAGCCCTGGTCCGGCAGCAGGTCTAAATGAGGACTGTCGGTTGTCAGTTTGCAGCTGCAGCCTCAGAATGATTTTTGGGGTGTTGGCGGCCTCCACCGTGGAGGCTCTGCCGGTGTTTGGAGGCTGAACCTAGCTCCACAGGCCTGGAGGGCCCCGCTGACCGAGGACCGTTCACCAGGTAAGTCCTGCGGATGCGCGTGCAGGGCAGGCCAGGGTAGCCGGGGACTTTTAGAAAGCAAAGCAAAGGTCGCGAGAAAAGGGGTACCAGGAACAGGCTCTTGGGGGACAAGAGGAGAGATGGTCGCCAATTTTTCTCTGCCGCTTCAGAGTTATTTTCCTTGGGTGGACTCCCTCCACTCTGGAGTCTGTGCTGGAGTTTGGGCCGCGACCTAACTTCAGAAGCTGGGGGGCCCGGGGTGCCCAAGGCCTGCAGAAGGGGTGCTATTGCCCCTATGCGTGCAGAGCAGGTCAGGGCGCCAGAACCTGGAACAGGGCAAATGTAGCGAGACGCTGTTTCCCAGGAGCGGGCTCTCGGGAACAAGGTGCACGTGTAACCACAAGCGCTAACCTACCCAGTGGGGCCTATTCCTATTAAAGGCAAGACGCAAGGGAACTTGACTTCTTTGCTGGGGCAGAGTCGGGCCTTCGCTTTACCTGCCTGAAGGGCCCGGGTGCCAAAGGCCTCTGGGAGGGGTGCGTACTGCGCATGCGTTTGCGGCTCATTTCCGGGGTACCCAGGGGCTTGGAACGGAACAAGCATCAGGAGCTGGGTCCGTAGTGGGCATTTGCTGGAAAAGAGGTGTCAGCCTAGTCGCAAAGCCTAACCTACCCAACGGGGAATGTTCCCCCGGAAGCAATAACGCAAGGTAACTCCACTGCCCTGAAAGGGCTGGGGCGCGCGTGCTGGCATGCACTTGGGAACCATTCAGGCAGCAAGTCCAAATGGGGACTTACGGCTGCTAATGTGCATCTGCCGCCTCAGAGAGGGCTCCCTCCACCCTGCAGGCTGTGCAGGTGTGGGCCGGGACCTGGCTCCGCAGGCCTAGATCAAGGCCACATCATCCAAGGACTGCTCAAGGGGCGTGTACTGTGCATGAGCATGCGGTGCAGTTGCGGGAAACCCGGGACCTGCAAAGGCAGGGAGGTGACGGCTCACCGAAGCAATCCCTTGGGGGACAAGGCATATGCCTAATCACAAGACCTAATTTACCCGTGGGGACTATTCCCCCTGAAGGAAAAAGGGGAGATTGCTCTACTGCCTTTGCAGGGCGGGGTTCGGCGGGCGGGCCGTGATATTCCGTTAGATGCTCCTGGTTGCTGGAGAAGCCTGGGAGCTGCTCAGGCAGCAAGTCCAAGTCGGGATGATGGTGGGCAATTTGTTACTTGTGCTTCAGAGTGATTTTCAGGTGTGGGCTCTCTTACCCTAGACGGTGTGTAAATTTGGGGGCCGGGCCCTCTTTCTACAGGCCTGGAGGGCCCCGGCTGCCTAAAAGCTGCTGAAGGGGGTGCATACTGCATATGCGCGTGCAGCGCAGTTCAGGGTGGCCAGCGACCTGGAACAGGTCGCCAGTTTGCAGCTGCCGCCTCAAAGTGATTTTTGTAGTGTGGGTGCCCTCCATCTTGGATGCTCTGCAGCTGTTTGGAGCCTGGACTTAGCTCCACAGGCCTGGAGGACCCCGGCTGCCCAAGGCCGTCAGTTCGCATGGCTGGCGGTCAGGGAAGTCAGGCACCTAGAACAAGGCGAGGACTGACTGTAGCCCGTTTGCGGATGCCGCTTTGCAACCACTGGGGGGAGTCGGCTCCCGTCTCTCTTGAGGCTGTGCAAGAGGTTGGGGCCTGGTTGCCCAGCGTGTGCTGCGTGTGCCTGTGCCAGACAGTTCAGGGCAGCCAGGGACCTGGAACAGGGCGAAGGTCAGGAGTGGCCAGGTCACGGGAGCAGGATCTGGGGGAACAAGGTGTCTCTCTAATTCGGAGCCCTAACCTATGCAAATGGGCATGTTGACCTCGAAGGCAGAGCTTAGGGATTCTGTACTGCCTTGCCAGGTTTCGTGGGGCAGATTGGGTTGGTTATTTCCCGTAAGAGAAATGTGGGAGTCCTGGTTGCTGGACAGTCTGGTTGTCTGAGCCTTGATGTTGGAGGTCTAACTCCTGTGGGCTACTGAAGCTCCCCATGTAAGGGTAAGAGGATCCGACCCTGAAACCTATACAGGGCCAGGGCCCATTCAGGTGTGGTGAGTTTTTTTTTTAACTTGTTCACTTCCTGCGAGATACGCTGTTTGTGTTTTCCAGTATCCATTTCGTCATGTTTAAGTAGCAGGAACCCAGCTTCCAAACATATCTCACACATACACCCCAAATTGCCCTGACAGCCTTTAGATGCAGTATGCTGTCAGCTTCCGTGTCAATAGGTCATTACTGGAAATAGCACGTGTGCTACTCTGCAGTTTTAAATTTCTCACAAAATTCAACACAATCAGAGCCTAATTCTTAAAAATGAGTTATTGGCAACACAGTGAATGTTATCTTTGTGTGAATTATAGCAGCTTTTGTTAATTGCCTAAAATCTGCAAACCTGCGGGAAACATTTGCAATAAACTGATTTTTCCAGATGTTGCCTCAGTAATAAGTAAGTAGGTCTGGTGATTAATAAGTGCCCCTTCTTTTGATCTTGTTCCCTTGTAATTAAAAAACCTGAAGACAGTCAAGAGACATCTCAAAACTACATCCATCAAAATATCACAGTAAGCACACCAACCAGGGCTGAGGTCCGAACTTGTTCTTACCTTAACTTCCACTGTTGAGACTCTTTCATTTGCAAATGACAGGAACAGAATTTATATAAAGTAAGCAAATAAATCTTAGTGCTGTGCAACTGGGATTTTTAAAGGAGATTTTGTTTAATTGAAATATAGTTGGTTTACAGTGTTAATTCCTGCTACACAACGAAGTGATTCAGTTTTATATATATATATATTCTTTTTATATTCTTTTCCATTATGGTTTATTACAGGATATTGAATATAGTTCCCTGTGCTATACAATAGGACCTTGTTGTTTATCCATTCTATATATAATAGTTGGCATCTGCTAACCCCAAACTCCCGCTCCATCCCTCCCCACCTCCCCTCCCCCTTGGCAACCACCCACAAGTCTGTTCTCTGTGTCTGTGAGTCTGTTTCGTAGTTTCATTTGTGTCATATTTTAGATTCCACATATAAGTGATATCATATGGTATTTGTTTTTCTCTTTCTGACTTAACTTCATTTAATATGATAATCTCTAGTTCCATCTATGTTGCTGCAAATGACATTATTTCATTCTTTTTTATGGCTGAGTAGTATTCCATTGTATGTATGTACCACATCTTCTTTATCCATTCATCTGTTGATGGACATTTAGGTTGTTTCCATGTCTTGGCTGTTGTGAACAGCACTGCTATGAACACAGGGGTGCATGTATCTTTTTGAATTAGTTTTCTCTGGATATATGCCCAGGAGTGGGATTGCTGGATCATATGGTAATTCTATTTTTAGCAACTGGGAATTAATACAGTTTCAGGTTTGGTTGGATCAGAGATGTGAAGGAAACCAGAATATGTCACCCCAAAGTATTCCTCTTTGACATAAAACTATTTTGAACTGAAGGCAATTAAAAAGCAGCAAACCCAGGAAAAGCTCCCCCTTTTCTGCAGGAAATAAATTCTCCTTTTACTGGGGACACATTTATCAGCCCAGAGACCTTCCGGAGGAATCTGCAAACAAACCTTCCTTTAGTAGTTGCTCCCATGTATTTGTCTCCCTTCAGTATGCCACCCTTGGAAGCCTGAAACTGCTGTGCTTTGTCCTGTCATTTCTCTATAAAGTATTGTTCTGTGTTAAGGATGTTATGTAAGCTAGAATCTAAGCAGCACTTTGAGTTACTTTTCCTTTAGTTTTCTTCCACGTGATAGGCACAGGCATGTTGATACACTGCTTGCTCTTCTCTTGTTAATGTCTTTTTGTTAACAAGTTCCAGCTGAAAACTGAAGCAGGGTAAAATTGTCTCCCCTGCATACCTTTCTCCCCCTTGGTCTCCTGGTTCTTATCTTTCCTTGGAATCTTTCTCATGTTTTCCTTTTAGTTGGCAAAGAGCTAGCCTCAGACTAGCCCTGCCCACATCATTCCTATAACTCGCGGACCTAGACAAGGAAAGATCTTTCTCCTAGATTCCACATATCAACTTTCAGGGCTGAACACTGAAGTCCAAGTTGTATATGCCCACTTAGGATGTGGGCCGAGGTGGGGTTAGTGTTCCTGAGCATCTGTAATATGCCAGGCATTGTCCCAGGTACTGGCAATGTGATGTGAACAAGAGAAATGCAGCCCCTACTCTCCTGAGGTTTACGTTCTGGTGGGGGTGATGGGACATAAACTGAACAACCAGCCAACTAATTTACAATAACAATAATAATTTTATATCATAAATGTGCTTTGAAGGAAATTAAAGCAGGTAAAGGGGATGAAAGATCATGTGGTATTTCGGTGGTGGTATTGGTGGCTAATTTTAGATTGTGAGGTCAGGAGAGAACTTTGTAAAGAGGTAACATCTGAGTGGCAACAGAGCATGGCTTCACATACTGTGGTGTGACTTTTTGTTTACTCTGGGTGAAAAGCCAGGAGGGAGACATTTGTCCTCTGGGCTCCTGGGAATATACATGGTAAGAAATCTCCCAGACACGTAGGGTTGGGTGTATAAAAAGAGTCAGGGACTTTCCTGGTGGCGCAGTGGTTAAGAATCCTCCTGCCAGTGCAGGGGACACGGGTTCGAGCCCTGGTCCGGGAAGATCCCACATGCCGCGGAGCAACTAAGCCTGTGCACCACAGCTACTGAGTCTGCGCTCTAGAGCCCATGAGCCACAACGACTGAAGCCCGAGTGCCAAACTACTGAAGCCTGCATGCCTAGAGCCCGTGCTCGGCAACAAGAGAAGCCACTGCAATGAGAAGCCCGCTCACCACAAGGAAGAGTAGCCCACCACTCGCCGCAACTAGCGAAAGCCCGCATGCAGCAATGAAGACCCAACACAGTCAAAAATAAATAAAATATAAATAAATTTACTAAAAAAAAAGACAGAGTCAGATGTAGGAAGGACTATTTCCTCTTCTTGGAGATGTAGCACCTTACCCAAGACACATGGCTTCTCTAGATGGAAGTGTGTATGATTCCCAAGGTCTCTTTCAGCTCTAAATTCAATGATTCTAAAGTCATTCTATAAGTAATTCATTTTCATATTTTCCTTTAACATTCAATAATGTCAGAATGAATGATGCAAGCAGGACAAAATTGAATTGTAGAATCATCATTTAAATTTGCCAGTTTATAGAAGGACATTATAAATAACCTTACCTAAAAAAGATAAAAGTTCTATTCTTTAATGACTCTATGTCAATATTTGTAAATTCTATTAAATAACTTTAAAAATGCCTAGTGACAGAGTCATTACTTTCTAGCTTCCAAGCAACTGTGATTAGATTAACATCTTTTTGATCAGTAAACAACCTCTAAGTATAGTTGATATAACCTTGGCAGCCAGTAGAACAAATATGTAAAGAAAAACAGTCGTAAGTATTATATTTTGTGCCTATACCTATTAGTACTACATGATTTAATGAGGCTAAAAGAACTCCCCAGAGAAATGTTACCTATAAGAAGTGCTTCCTTTTTTATTTTTTAATATTTTATTGATTTACAGTGTTTCACATTTACAGCAAAGTGATTCAGTTACATATATATGTGTGTGTGTATATATATATATGCTTTTTCAGATTCTTTTCCATTATAGGTTATTACAAGGTATTGAATATAGTTCCCTGTGTTATACACTAGGTCCTTGTTTATTTTATATGTAGTAGTGTGCATCTGTTAATCCCCAATTCCCAATTTATCCCTGCCCCCTTTCCCTTTTGGTAACCATAAATTTGTTTTCTTTGTCTGTGATCTATTTCTTTTGTAAATAAGTCCATTTGTATCATATTTTAGATTGTACATGTGATATCCTATGATGTTTGTCTTTCTCTGTCTGACTTACCTCAGTATGATAATCTCTAGGTCCATCCGTGTTGCTGCAAATGGCATTATTTCATGCTTTCTTATGGCTGAGTAATATTCCATCGTATATATGTACCATGTCTTTATGCACTCATCTGTCGATGGACATTTAGGTTGCTTCCATGTCTTGGCTATTGTAAATAGTGCCGCAGTGAACATTGGGGTGCATGAGAAGCTCTTCCTTTTATTGACCAATCATGCTTACAAAATAACGATAATAGTCTCTAAATAATTATTGTGTTAAGTAATAACAACAACAATGGTAGTAGCTAAAACTTATCAAGCACTTACTGTATGTCAGACACTTTTCTAGAAGCTTTACATGTTTAGTTTAATCTCAGCAACCCTATGAAATGCTGCTATTGTTAACCTACTTTTCAGATGATGAATTGAAATGTGGAGAGGCACCTGCCCTAGTTCACACACCTGGTTGATAGCAGAGCAGGGTTTCAAATCCAGGTGTTCTGGATCTTCATTTAAGTTCTTAACCACATATGATACTTTAGGTATGTTTTAAATCTGAATGGGAAATGTTATTTTGTCTGGGTGGCAAATTATATTCAGAGACTAAGATTGTCTTTGCCATAGGTTGTCTATGCCATAGGTTGACATAGCATAGGCTCGGTGTGGGAATTCTACTAATTTCACAAGCCAGTAGCATGCAGGATAATATCGCTTACTAAGCCAGTAAAGAAATAACATACTCTTATACTAATCAAACATGGAAATTATGCTTCTAGGACAGTGTGAATGTTTTAAAGTAACAATGTAAACATAATACAAGTAACAAATATGGAGACACGGGGGCAGGTGGAAAGGGTGAGACACACTAGGGGTGAATGTTTTCATGCTTCATAGAGGGGCCTTCAATACAAGATTGAAATTTTAAGGCTTCATGTTAAAATAGTACCTTTGGAATGATCCTATTTTTATAAAACGATTTTTAATCCTTCTATCTGTATTTATATCTGCATGTATGCTTAGAAGTATATTTGGAATGACATTAACCCAGTGTTCATGATGGTTATTTCTGGGTGTTAGGATTTCAGCTGATTTGTTTTTATACTTGGTTTTTGCCCTATTTTCATTATCTGACATAAAAATATACATACACACATACATGAATACATGTGTCTGTGCGTTATAAAAACAATGCCATGCTTTAAAAAAAAAGACTGAAAGTAAATATGGAAAGTTGTCTTAAAAAAAAAAAAAACGTACTCCAACCCAATACTAGATTAATCACACTATTGTTCCAGGCCAGGGGAAGAGGAAAAGAATTAAAATCCAGATTTAATTGAGATGTATCTTTGGCGAGCTGATGTCCAGCTGCTAGCACAAAAGTGAAAGTCCTCTGTTGCTAGGGCACGTTGCTAGGGAACGAAGATGCCAGTGTTGGCAGGCAAGATGCTCTCCTTGGGCTGGTGCATGGCTTTCACCACTACCTGGCAAAGGGTCGTCTTGCCCAGGCAGGAGCTAATGCCCCGAGGTCTTTGGATCAGCAACCCTGGATGGAACACTTTTGGGTTGCTGGTCAAACCTCTTGGCATTTGGAGCTTAATGTCCCCCCAGCCATAGCTGCACCCCTACATGTTCTTGTCCATACGTGCCCATCCGTGCCGATCTGCTCAGTGCTTGACCACAGGTGTGGACGGTGACATCCTGACACAGCTTCCTCAGTGTAAACAACTTCACTCAGAACAAAACGACTTCATTCTTAGATTAAAAAAAAAAGCAACCCCCAAAACAAGTGGATTTGAAATAATATAAACCAATATTCAACAGTGTTTAAATCTAGTTTAGGAAAAATTGGGCCGTAAGTGACATTTACGTGCTGCCGTTTTCTCTTTTCATCTCTACTCAGTTGCCCACTGCCCGTTTCCCTCCTGTAACTCCCAGGGCTCTTTTGCTCTGTTCTATCACCCTTAAAATGTGTGAACCCAAAAAGAAGCTAGTATTAGTTGATTGTAATTTAGTATCATTTTAAGTAAATGGTTTGCATCTTTCAGGGGGACTTAAAATTTATACTACATCTTATGTAAGAACAAAAGGCTTTTTTTTCTGCTAAAGGGATTTCAAATTGAAGCCAGGGGACGGGAGAGAGATTTGGAGGGTCAGATTGCTTCTGCAGTGTGGTTTGAGAGCTTGGAAGTCCATCTTCTACCCTACCTATGTAAATTGTTTCCCAGTATTTGACGCTGTAGGAAAGGGTATTTAAACTAATTATATTAAACATGCAAAAGTATGGATGGGCAAAGGATGGCACCATTACTTTGACATCGTTCCCCAGGATGATTTTAGACTGCAATGCATATCGAAAGGTCTTTGAAAAGAATTGGAAGAAAATGAAATAAAATTCTAATAGTTCAGTGGCCTCCTATTGTGATGAGACATAAAACGTTTTGCTCATGAAACAAGAGGGCTAAACACCTCGCCTCCTAGATAAGTGTTTCTGGCTTAATTGATTGTTGGTCAGTCAAATCTCCTTTCCCTGAGCAATTGTGTAGGTGCCTTGGATCTCCTCAGCTCCTATCCCACCTGGAGGGCAGGAGGGGCGATGTTGAGTTAGACCAGCCCTCAGACAGTTAAGAACCCCTCAGTCATTGCATTTTTAAACCCTGGTTTGTGGGGTCTCTGCTTGTGTATTTTCTATGTATTTTGCTTCCTTTATCTTCCGAATGCCATGTGCCTATCCAGGTGACTGTGTTTTCTAGTGGGGGACCGTTGCCTCAGATGCTGAACTTTGGGGGAAATCAGAGGCAAGCAGAATTGGCATAGCTTCCACTCTCTCTCTTTTCCCAGTCCCTTTTTTCCCTTTTATGATTCTTCTTTCAATCCTTCTCTCCCTTCTTCCTTCCTTTGACCTCCCTCTCTTCCTAACTAGTGCTCTGGAGCCCAACTGCCTCCCTTTGAATTCTGGCTCTTACGCCTTCTTGTTGGGTGCCCTCGGGCAAGTTCCTGAACTTTCTGTACTTCAGTATTTACCTCACAGGGTAGTTGAAAATATTGAAAGAATTTAAAAAGTGTAAAGCACTGCAGATAACGCCTGACACATAGTAAGTAGTCAAGTGTTTATCATTCTCATCAACATCACGATTACTATTCCCTTCCATAAACATTTACTGGTCTTACCTATGTTTTAAATGCTGTGCTAAATGAGCAAATGAACAAAATATTTCAGTTGAGAACTCTTGGACTCAATGCTGAGTCCCCCAAGTCACACTGTCTATTTCCTTAGAGCATCTTTACTCTTTTCCATGTCAAATCATACCTGTTCTGTTTTCTCAGTCCTTAGAGAATCTCATTGCCAAGTGGCAGTAGGTGGTAAAAATGTTAGTTTGAATCCAGTAAATATGAGTATGTTTCCAGAAGGCTTTCAAAGAACCAACCTTGTGGTCATAGTTTCAGATGTCACAGCTACTGTACTTTTAGGACTTAATTTTATTCATGTTGGCCATTCAATGACACTCAAGTCACATCCTAGTCTATTAATTATTTTGCTTGCACATTTGGACAGCTCTTGTTGCTAACTTAACTTTTTCTTTGGCCATGCTCTGCGGTATGTGGGATCTTAGTTCCCTGACCAGGGATCAAACCTGTAGCCCCTGCAGTGGAAGCACAGAGTCTTAACCACTGGATTGCCGGGGAAGTCCCCCTGCTAACTTTCTTTTGTAATTGACATAAAGCAGATAATATTGAGGAAGAAGGAGATGTTCTCTACTTGCTTTTCATGGTGTTTTTAACTCTTGGAGGTTCCCAAAGTTCTTTTTGATAAATTTTTTTGTTTAGAATTTGAGGGTTCATTTTAATTCCTACAAAATAATAAGTAGTTCTTGCCACCATGCTTCAAACCCTTTTTATCAGATTAATGAAAAAGAAAGTTTGTAATCCTAGGGCCATTTTCTGTGTCCTTTGTTAGGTTATTTATAATTCCCGTGGTAAAAATGATCACAATTACTGGTCTTCAAAAAACTACGTATATCTATACTTTACTAGTTCACTTTGGTTGAAGCATTCCCTAAAGGGAAAGTACATATTTTCATTTTTTTCTTTTATTGATTGGTTCATGGATAGGCAGTGAGGGTCTGAATGTCCAGTGCACGTTGCGAGATACATGAGACACTCATTGGGTTCATCCCTAGTGATGGCATTTATGCTGGAGGGTTTTCCCCTAACTCTCCTTTTCTTGTCAAACAACAGAATATCCAATTCTGGTCCCTGTTTTACTCAATTCCCTAGAAGCAGCATTTAGGGAGGATGACTAATCTGGAAGCCAAAAGAAGCTTGTTCTACTAAACAGAAGCAGCCTCTGACAGAAAGTGTAGGGCAGAGTAAGAGGAAGATGACAAAACCTGCTCTACACATGTAGTCTTGGTTTGAAGGCTGACACTTAGGTGATCTTCCTGCCTTTGGGGCTTCTGCCTGTACAAATTTTAAACAATTAAAAAAAAATACATTACCCTGAAAGTGAGTTATGCAGGCAAGTGGATCTACGTAACACACGCTCTCAGCTGCTCAGTTTAGACGGTGATTTCAGACGCTTCCTGAAATTGTATTACATCCCGTTTCACTGATTTTTTTTTTCCTTCGATTAACAGTTCAGTTTTGTGTAACCTGCCAATGAGTCAGAAGTTTCATTTGAATTCAGTTATTACCAGTTTATTATGGTGACTGTGTCAGGCAATCAGGTACGCATTCTACCTATAACTATAATTAACCCCTTTTATAGCTGAGAAAACCAAAGTTCAAAGAGCCTTTAACTAAAATTCCCAAGTCACACAGCTAGAGAGTGGGTATTACACCCTGGTTTACAAAATGTTTTGAAATAAACTCTTTATTATGGTATTTTGAGTTTCACATTGTCTATTAATTTCCCTCTAGCTACTTCTGTGTGTGGTTTTAACTATTGATGATTTCCTTGAAGTACGTCGTGAATTCACATTGTTTCCCAGGAGTCCAGATTGCCTGTTACTCTTCCTGTTGCATATTGACATAGTTTACCTCAGTAGGAGGGGTAACAGTGGTCCCTCACAGGTGTCCACATCTAATCCCTGGAACCCGGAACCATGTTACCTTACAAGGCAAAAGAGATTTTACAGATGTGAAAATTGAAAGAGGGAGGCAGGAGAATCAGATATGAGGACAGATGCAGAGGTCAGAGTGCTGCAGCTGATAGCTTTGAAGAACCATGAGTCAAGGAATGGAAACCACCTTTAGAAGCTGCAAAAGGCAAGGAAACCAGTTCTCTCCTAGGGCTTCAAGAAGAAACACAGCCCTGCGTGCGGACACCTTGGTTTTAGCCCTGTGAGACCCATTCCAGACTTCTGATCTCCAGATCAAGTTTATGTTGTTTGTAGCCACTCAGTTTGTTACAGTGGCAATAGGAACCTTATGTACTCTCTTTGCAGTGTTTACAAAGTGTCCCACCTTTTATTTTAATGCTCCTATGAGTTAGGGCAGTTAGCTTTTTATTATTTAGATCAGGTTTCTGATCAAGTTGTTTGCAGTGATACACCTGTATCAACCCTTTTTTATCTTTTTTTTTTTTAATCGGTAAAGACCTTTGGGGTGGGTTGATTCAGTATGTGAGTCTGGGAGAAGGAAGGAAGGGAGATGGCAGCTTGACACACTAGAGATTGTAGGGGATCTTGAAGGGAGGAAATGGCTTCAATTTGAGAGTTTCTCAGGAAATCCTGATTAGGCCTGATGAGGGCCTTGTCTCACCCAGTTGAAAATCATTGACCCAATGGGACTAGAGACAATTGAGCAATTCTGTGCTAACTGCAGTTCTAAGAGCTTTATATATTGACTTATTTTTTCCTTATACTGTAACAGCCCTGTGAGGTAGATACTATTGATAATATCTCCTTTTAAAAATATGGAAAGTGACATATAGGGACATAAGTTTTACTTAATTAGACATTTTGCTTATAATAGGATTAATACTGAACTGGTTGCCAAATTGTAAAATACAAAAAAAAATCACAGAATTATTTTATGTTCAAGTTTTAAGGCTTTAAGCTTTTTTTCCCCTACCGCTTTGTAATTAACTAGCTATTGGGTTACTAATTTGCCATTTAGCAAATAACTGTTAAAGGTAGGTTAAAAACAGCTGTCTGTTTTTAGCATCTTGTCCATCAAGGCATTAAGCAAGAAGCTGCCTTTGCATAAAATGTCCACTGGGTGGCAGTTTTTCATAAAAAGTACACGGCATTAGATTTCATATCATAGTTTCCCCAGATTTATAAAGACCAAATGAATCATTTATTTTGGGTTGTTAAATAGCTAATTTGGGGGCTTCTTAAAGGGGGGGTGCCCTTGTACTGTATTTAATATCCTTTCAAAATAGAAACAGAGCCTTAGCAGCTCCACACATTTGAGATATATATTCCTTTAAGTAAGAACTTACTTTGAAATGCATTTTACACATAAACTAATTATAACATACTCAGATAGCACTTGAGCCCACGGGCAAGCTTGTAAAACTTCTTGTTTTTTTTTTAAATGAAACTATAATGATAAGCCTATATATGGTCTTACATCTAGTAACTTTATACTAGAAAGCATTATAAATTTTTAGGAAAGACTAGCAAAAGATTATACACTGAGCCTATTTACATTTAACTGCATGAATTTCTTTCCTGCATGCTTAAAGTTTTCACACGAAAGACAAATTTCCTGCCACTAAGAATTTTCAGGTTTACAATTTGAGGCCAGATCCAAGTTATTAGCTTGTTTAGTGATGTAATTCAGGGAAAAAAGGTACTTGAAAGCTACTTAGTGTACCTTTAAATACTATTTCTATAAACGTGTGCTTGGTGCCATTGTCAGCAGACACCCCCTGCCTGCCCCCCATTCGCCACTGTAGGTAAGAAGGTGGCCACCAGGGGGCGCTGTACCTGACACCAAGGCGTGCCCACTTCCACATTCACCTACGCACAGCTTATTGACAAGTAGCTTTGTCCTCCTCCTCCTCCTCTCCTGCTGCTGCTGCTGCTTTAATCGGTTTTCTTTTGGACTGTGTATCAGGTTCTTAGCACAGTAGTCTAGGTGTTTCTAAGACATCACAGACTCTTCTGTCTTTGGTAGATGCTATAAGCTCTGGCTCACTAGCTTTTAACATGTAAGTATGCCAATTTGTGAATTTTAAACTCTACTTTAAAGTGATCAGTTCAGTAGTTTGCCCTAATCATGAAAAAGAAAAAAATTCTGCCACTATGCCCTAATTTAAATGTCAGTGATTACACATTTAATGGCTCTTATTTTATCTATTGAACTGAATTTGTGAACTTAATTTTTGAGGTACAAATATTCAAATACAGTTGAACTTTGAGCCTATCATAGCACATGTGACACCCAACACAAGTAACATGAAGCCTACCGGAGTATTTTCTACATCAATTAGCTGTGCCACACAGCTAAAAGGTGAACTCCCCTGTGGCAATTTATTCATATCGGTTTGGACAGTTCTCAAATCTGAAGCTTAAATGTAAACATCAGCACTTTATCTTACTTTATACTGGTACTAAATTTAAGCAATGTTTTAAGTTGAAATGTCATGATTTCCTTATCAGAAAAAATAAAGGAAATGAAAAAATCAATTATTGATGCCAGTTGACAGAAAACATCATAATCAGTTAGGGGGATATTGAGTATCCATTCAATGTGGAAAATATAGAAGATACTCAACTAATACTCCTCTGCTGGTTGGTTGATAGTACTTGTTTCTGTCCACTAGCCTGAGGCATTTGTGTTTTTTTTTTAAAAAAAAGTCACTGCAAGGGAAAATGTAAGCAAACAGCGGTAATTGACTCTTCTTTTTAAACTTTTAATTTTATATTGGAGTATAGTTGATTAACAATGTTGTGTTAGTTTCAGGTGTACAGCAAAGTGATTCAGTTATACATATACATGTATCTATTTTTCAAATTATTTTCCCAGTTAGGTTGTTACAGAATACTGAGCAGAGTTCTCTGTGCTGTACAGTAGGTCCTTGTTGGTTATCTATCTAATATATAGTAGTGTGTATATTTTAATCCCAAACTCCTAATTTACCCTTGTTGTTTATCTATTTTATATATAGTAGTTTGTATCTGCTAATCCCAAACTCCTAATTTATCCCTCCCTGCCCCCCTTTCCCCTTTGGTAACTACATGTTTGTTTTCTATGTCTGTGAGTCTATTTCTGTTTTGTATATAGATTCATTTGTGTCATTTTTTTTTAAGATTCCTCATGTAAGCGATATCAGACAATATTTGTCTTTCTCTGTCTGACTCATTTCACTCAGTATGACAATCTCTAGGTCCTTCCATGTTGCTGCAAATGACATTATTTCATTCTTTTTAATGGCTGAGTAATATTCCATTGTATATGTGTACCACATCTTCTTTATCCATTCATCTGTCGATGGACATTTAGGTTGCTTCTATGTCCTGGCTATTGTAAACAGTGCTGCAATGAACACTGGGGTCCATGTATCCTTTCGGACCATGTTTTTCTCCGGATATATGCCCAGGAGTGGGATTGCAGGATCATATGGTAGCTCTATGTTTCCTCAAATTGGCTATCATCAAAAAATCCACAAACAATAAATGCTGGAGAGGGTGTGGAGAGAGGGGAACCCTCCTACACTGTTGGTGGGAAGTACATTGGTACAGCTGCTGTGGAGAACAGTATGGAGGTTCCTTAAAAAAACTAAAAACAGAGTAATCGACTCTTTTGTTTTTAGCCAACTATGTTGTCTCCTTGCCTGGAATTCTAGAAAATATAGGTTAGCGTTAACTTTAGACACAACTGTAGGAAAACATTTAGTAGAGTCCTTTATGCATTGGGCAGTTGTTGAGTTTTTTGCTGTGCTAAGTCTGAGTTGTGCTTTTGCTTTTTTTTTTTTTTTTTAAATTACACGGCTCATTGACTACCATCAAATAACTCACAATTTTTGGCAAAACAAGACATACACGAACTGGACATCTGGCTAATGAAAGAGGACAAAGTATAACTAAGTGTTAAAATGTATAATGTCCTAAAACGCACAGCGACAAGCGTCACAATGCAAAGCAAATATCCAGGTAGACCACTTTGCTCTACAGAATATCTAGGTCTAATTTTCTTTAAATAAAACACTTATGTGTTGTCATTTTTTTAAACTCGAAATGAACACAAGTTCTAAATGTAATTTTAATGCCTAAGTCTTTTCTACTTATGATTTTGAAGTACAGAATAATTAGCATTTTTCATTTTTTATAGCTCCCTTGGAGAAGTTACCACATCATATAATACATGGAAAATACATTTCAGAGGAATCCTCATCAAACTTACTAATACTTAGACTTAATTTTACCCTGCAGACTGGTTATAATAATAATAAAAGTCAGCACCGAAGGCCATATTTTATTTGGTCTAATTATTTTTTTCGCATTCTGTAACTCTCGTCCCTAGTTTTATTTGGTGCTTTGAGCTTTTCTCACCCGCTTTGTGGCTGGGTGTAGGCCAAGGGCTGGGGAGGCCTGGCAGGAGGCAGAGATGGGCTGTGCTCTCTCCCACTCTTCCGACGTGGCAGTAACATTACGTAGAAACGACCGTCAGAGGCAGGATTCTGGTTCTTCCCTCAGGATTTAATGGAGAAGATTAGTACGTGTTCTGTAGTTCCACAGCTCCAGGATGGAAAGCAAATGGCAGAACCCCCAGTGTTGTCTGTTGGCCCACTCTGATGTTCCAGCGCAGGATCAAAAGCATTAAATCAGATGCCCCCCGCCAAGTCATAAAGAAGAATGAATGGAACTCCCTACATTTGAATTATTTTAACTTGTGTTTAGAATCACCATGCAGTGTTACTGTTGCTCCAAACCCACAACATTTTATCTTCAAGTGTGTGTATAAAATGCCACATAACACTAGAAAATAACCGATTATTCCATTTTCATAAGAGCTCAGTTGAGGTCCAACCCTACTGAGGCAAAATCAATATGCAAAGCACAAACTTGGTTCACATGTTTTATTTATACAGTCTTTGTTAACCTCATTCTCATTTATGCATCTAGCTGTCCGGATACTGCAAAGGTAGAATATCTTTGGATGTTATACTGGAAAAAAGCAAAAATGTTGGAGAAAGGCCAACCGTGGTTAAATCCTGCCTCTTTCACCTGTTTAACTATGTGATCTTGGGCAAGTTGCTTGAATTCTTTTAACTTTTTTCCTAATCTGTAAAATGGGATCAACAAAACCTACCTTCTGAAATTGTTGTGAGAATTAAGTAAGAGTAGATATTAAGTTCCTATATGGTATATACTCAACAAGGTAGTTTTCTCTTTTCTTTTATATAGTTAACTCCACTCATTAAAAATAGTGATACACATAGAATTATACATTAAGCAGAGAATCTTAGAATTGAAGTAAGCCTTTAATATTTTCTAATCAACTTCCATCTCAGTTTTCTTTGTAACATTATTGGAAATTTGTGTGCAGACATCAGGGGGTCCCTGGATAGCATATTGTCAGTGATATTTTCAGCTGGAAGACTCAAACTGGTTTAAACAAAAGGAAATATCACATTATGAAAGGTTCATTGGTCAGGCAGTTTAGCTATTAAATTAACCAAGGACCCAGACTTTTCCCCATCTCCGCTTTGACTTCCTTGGCCTGTGGATTTTACTCTGACCCATGATGTCAAGACGCTTCAGCTGTGCTCAGCATCACAGGCAGACAGTGACTACAGCCAGAAGAAAAAGACCTTTTCTCAATGTCTGTTAACTTACTCATTTAAGAATGAGGAATTCATTCCTGGAAACCTGCCTCCTCCAGATTCCCTCTCATTTTGACTGGCTGAAATATCCATTTCCAAATCAGTTACTTGCAAAACAAACAAAACATCAAGTGAGTTTACTGTGACTATTGAGAATAATCATGTGGAGAGAAAGATTGATGATGAGTCAAACTTATTATTTTGATGCTTTTCAAAGCAGCTCCCTGTCAATAAAGAGTTTGCTAGTTCTCACCAAGTTGTCCTCCTTTGTTCCAGTTAAGACAAGCAAAAGATCCTTTAGAAAGGCAAGGTCAGCTCTGAATGATTGTTGTAAAGATTCTGTAATGAGCAGCACACAAATGTCACGGTGCCCAGTCCAGACATCCTAATGAAGGATGGCTCGCATTGGTGCTGAACTTGTGATTTACTCTTAATCTCTTAAGTTTCATCAGTGAGCTCCCTCAACTTTAATTTAGAGAAAATTCAGAAAGTTGCTAGAGTGAATTTTGGATCTTATCTTTCCATTGAACCTCAACACATTATCTTCAAAATTATCTTTGGATCTTCTACTCATTTTTTGTAATGCGTAGGGGAAAGGGTAGTAAGTGAGAATTTAGGTATTAAAGAGGCAGCTTTATTTTTCGGGTAGACAGTGGCGGGCAGCAGGGTGTACTTACCATTCCTTTTCTACTGGGGTGTAGTACAGCCCAATCCTGTTCTGTTTCCTGGCAAAGGCAGCCCTTAACTGGAGAAAGAACAGCATCACTTATACTTTCTTTTTTTTTTTTTTTTTAAACATCTTTATTGAAGTATAATTGCCTTACAATAGTGTGTTAGCTTCTGCTTTATAACAAAGTGAATCAGTTATACATATACAATATGTTCCCATTTCTCTTCCCTCTTGCATCTCCCTCCCTCCCACCCTCCCCATCCCACCCCTCTAGGTGGTCACAAAGCACCGAGCTGATCTCCCTGTGCTATGCGGCTGCTTCCCACTAGCTATCTATTTTACATTTGGTAGTGTATATATGTCCATGACACTCTCTTACCCTGTCACATCTCACCCCACCCCCTCCCCATATTCTCAAGTCCATTCTCTAGTAGGTCTGTGTCTTTATTCCCGTCTTGCCACTAGGTTCTTCATGGCCTTTTTTTTTTTTCCTTAGATTCCGTATATATGTGTTAGCATACTGTATTTGTTTTTCTCTTTCTGACTTACTTCACTCTGTATGACAGACTCTAACTCCATCCACCTCATTACAAATACCTCCATTTCATTTCTTTTTATGGCTGAGTAATATTCCATTGTATCTATGTGCCACATCTTCTTTATCCATTCATTTGTCGATGGACATTTAGGTTGCTTCCATGTCCTGGCTATTGTAAATAGAGCTGCAATGAACATTTTGGTACATGACTCTTTTTGACCTATGGTTTTCTCAGGGTATATGCCCAGTAGTGGGATTGCTGGGTCGTATGGTAGTTCTATTTGTAGTTTTTTAAGCAACCTCCATACTGGTCTCCATAGTGGCTGTATCAATTTACATTCCCACCAACAGTGCAAGAGTGTTCCCTTTCCTCCACACCCTCTCCAGCATTTATTGTTGCTAGATTTTTTGATGATGGCCATTCTGACCGGTGTGAGATGATATCTCATTGTAGTTTTGATTTGCATTTCTCTAATGATTAATGATGTTGAGCATTCTTTCATGTGTCTGTAGGCCATCTGTATATCTTCTTTGGAGAAATGTCTATTTAGGTCTTCTGCCCATTTTTGGATTGGGTTGTTCGTTTTTTTGTTATTGAGCTGCATGAGCTGCTTGTAAATCTTGGAGATTAATCCTTTGTCAGTTGCTTCATTTGCAAATATTTTCTCCCATTCTGAGGGTTGTCTTTTGGTCTTGTTTATGGTTTCCTTTGCTGTGCAAAAGCTTTTAAGTTTCATTAGGTCCCATTTGTTTATTTGTGTTCTTATTTCCATTTCTCTGGGAGCTGGGTCAAAAAGAATCTTGCTGTGATGTATGTCATAGAGTGTTCTGCCTGTTTTCCTCTAAGAGTTTGAGAGTGTCTGGTCTTACACTTAGGTCTTTAATCCATTTTGAGTTTATTTTTGTGCATGGTGTCAGGGAGTGTTCTAATTTCATACTTTTACATGTACCTGTCCAATTTCCCCAGCACCACTTATTGAAGAGGCTGTCTTTTCTCCACTGTATATGCTTGCCTCCTTTATCAAAGATAAGGTGACCATATGTGTGTGGGTTTGTCTCTGGGCTTTCTATCCTGTTCCATTGATCTATATTTCTGTTTTTGTGCCAGTACCAAACTGTCTTGATTACTGAAGCTTTGTAATATAGTCTGAAGTCAGGGAGCCTGATTCCCCCAGCTCCATTTTTCGTTCTCAAGATTGCTTTGGCTATTCGGGGTCTTTTGTGTTTCCATACAAATTGTGAAATTTTTTGTTCTAGTTCTGTGAAAAATGCCAGTGGTAGTTTGATAGGGATTGCATTGAATCTGTAGATTGTTTTGGGTAGTAGAGTCATTTTCACAATGTTGATTCTTCCAATCCAGGAACATGGTATATCTCTCCATCTATTTGTATCATCTTTAATTTCTTTCATCAGTGTCTTATAATTTTCTGCATACAGGTCTTTTGTCTCCTTAGGTAGGTTTATTCCTAGATATTTTATTCTTTTTGTTGCAGTGGTAAATGGGAGTGTTTTCTTAATTTCACTTTCAGATTTTTCGTCATTAGTGTATAGAAATGCAAGAGATTTCTGCGCATTAATTTTGTATCCTGCTACTTTACCAAATTCATTGATTAGCTCTAGGAGTTTTCTGGTAGCATCTTTAGGATTCTCTATGTATAGTATCATGTCATCTGCAAATAGTGACAGCTTTACTTCTTCTTTTCCGATTTGGATTCCTTTTATTTCTTTGTCTTCTCTGATTGCTGTGGCTAAAACTTCCAAAACTATGTTGAATAATAGTGGTGAGAGTGGGCAACCTTGTCTTGTTCCTGATCTTAGTGGGAATGGTTTCAGTTTTTCACCATTGAGGACAATGTTGGCTGTGGGTTTGTCATATATGGCCTTTATTATGTTGAGGAAAGTTCCCTCTATGCCTACTTTCTGCAGGGCTTTTATCATAAATGGGTGTTGAATTTTGTCGAAAGCTTTCTCTGCATCTATTGAGATGATCATATGGTTTTTCTCCTTCAATTTGTTAATATGGTGTATCACATTGATTGATTTGCGTATATTGAAGAATCCTTGCATTCCTGGGATAAACCCCACTTGATCATGGTGTATGATCCTTTTAATGTGCTGTTGGATTCTGTTTGCTAGTATTTTGTTGAGGATTTTTGCATCTATGTTCATCAGTGATATTGGCCTGTAGTTTTCTTTCTTTGTGACATCTTTGTCTGGTTTTGGTATCAGGGTGATGGTGGCCTCGTAGAATGAGTTTGGGAGTGTTCCTCCCTCTGCAGTATTTTGGAAGAGTTTGAGAAGGATAGGTGTTAGCTCTTCTCTAAATGTTTGATAGAATTCACCTGTGAAGCCATCTGGTCCTGGGCTTTTGTTTGTTGGAAGGTTTTTAATCACAGTTTCAATTTCAGTGCTTGTGATTGGTCTGTTCATATTTTCTATTTCTTCCTGGTTCAGTCTCGGCAGTTTGTGCATTTCTAAGAATCTGTCCATTTCTTCCAGGTTGTCCATTTTATTGGCATAGAGTTGCTTGTAGTAATCTCTCATGATCTTTTGTATTTCTGCAGTGTCAGTGGTTACTTCTCCTTTTTCATTTCTAATTCTATTGATTTGAGTCTTCTCCCTTTTTCTCTTGATGAGTCTGGCTAATGGTTTATCAATTTTGTTTATCTTCTCAAAGAACCAGCTTTTAGTTTCATTGATTTTTGCTATTGTTTCCTTCATTTCTTTTTCATTTATTTCTGACCTGATCTTTATAATTTCTTTCCTTCTGCTAGCTTTGGGGTTTTTTTGTTCTTCTTTCTCTAATTGCTTTAGGTGCAAGGTTAGGTTGTTTATTCGAGATGTTTCCTGTTTCTTGAGGTAGGCTTGTATTGCTATAAACTTCCCTCTTAGCACTGCTTTTGCTGCGTCCCATAGGTTTTGGGTCGTCGTATCTCCATTGTCATTTGTTTCTAGGTATTTTTTGATTTCCCCTTTGATTTCTTCAGTGATCACTTCGTTATTAAGTAGTGTATTGTGTAGCCTCCATGTGTTTGTTTTTTTTTACACATCTTTTCCTGTAATTGATATCTAGTCTCATAGCGTTGTGGTCGGAAAAGATACTTGATACGATTTCAATTTTCTTAAATTTACCAAGGCTTGATTTGTGACCCAAGATATGATCTATCCTGGAGAATGTTCCATGCGCACTTGAGAAAAATGTGTATTCTGTTGTTTTTGGGTGGAATGTCCTATAAATATCAATTAAGTCCATCTTGTTTAATGTATCATTTAAAGCTTGTGTTTCCTTATTTATTTTCATTTTGGATGATCTGTCCATTGGTGAAAGTGGGGTGTTAAAGTCCCCTACTATGATTGTGTTGCTGTCGATTTCCCCTTTTATGGCTGTTAGTATTTGCCTTATGTATTGAGGTGCTCCTATGTTGGGTGCATAAATATTTACAATTGTTATACATACTTTCTTTTTAAAATTGAAGTTTAGTTGATTTACAGTGGTGTTAATTACTGCTGTACAGCAAAATGACTCATTTATACATATATGTATATTCTTTTTCATATTCTTTTCCATTATGGTTTATCACAGCATATTGACTATAGTTCCCTGTGCTATACAGTAGGACCTTGTTGTTTATCCATTCTACATATACCAGTATGCAACTGCTAATCCCAAACTCCCACTCCATCCCTCTCCCATCCCCCTCCCCCTTGGCAACCACCAATCTATTCTCTATGTCTGTGAGTCTGTTTCTGTTTCATAGGTAGGTTCATTTGTGTCGTATTTTAGATCCCACATATAAGTGACATCATATGGTATTTCCCTTTCTTTTTCTGACTTACTTCACTTGGTATGATCTCTAGGTCCATCCATGTTGCTGCAAATGGCATTATTTCATTCTTTTTTATGGCTAAGTAGTATTCCATTGTATATATGTACCACATCTTCTTTATCCATTCATCTGTCGATGGACATTTAGGTTGTTCCTATGTCTTGGCTATTGTGGCTGCTACGAACATAGGGGTACATGTATCTTTTTGAATTCGAGTTCTGTGTGGATATATGCCCAGGAGTGGGATTGCCGGATCATATGGTAGTTCTGTTTTTAGTTTTCTGAGGAACCTCCTTACTGTTTTCCACAGTGGCTGCACCAACTTACATTCCCACCAACAGTGCTGGGGGGTTCCCTTTTCTGCACACCCTCTCCAGCATTTGTTATTTGTAGACTTTTTAATGATGGCCATTCTGACTGGCAGTGCGGCATCGCTTACACTTGAATGAAAGAATTACTGCACTCTGATATGAGTCTCTGCTCCAGGCTGTGAAACAAATGGAGGAATGAAGAGGGGGATTCTGCTGTTTGCTGTTTTTAAACAGAAAAAAAAAAACCAGGAAGAAAAAAATTACTTGAAAGAGAATTATATGTGGACTGTTTTCCCTTTAAATTTATTTAAAAATGGTAGTGATAATACTGGTTATTATAATATCAGGAAATAGAAGGCTTCCATTCATAATTGCATAAATTCCTGAAAGAAGGGCCCACTTAAAATATTCACCTATGTTTATATATTGTTTCCAAATAATAGTGTCCTGACTGTCTTTAAAGAAAAAGGTACCCCAAACACTGTATTTCCTTCATCAGAATGGCCCGATGAAGGCAGATCTGCGTATTTTGCTCGATTAGTCAGTGGAGTGCGTGCTGGTGGGGTTTTCATCCCCCAGTTTTCTTGCTTTACAACAATATGAAGTGACCCAGATTCCTGGGTAAGTCAAGTGCCTGAACTTTCCAAGTTTTTTCTACCCACATTGTTGATTGAGTGAAGGAAAGACCTAACGAGGAGATAAGAGAGGTTAGGCAGTGCTTATTAGACAAATACATGGCAGTAGCATTTATTTAACAAATGCTTCCCCGACAATATAAAGTTTGCACATAAAGTGAGACCATTGATATCTTCACTAATTACATGCCACTATTAAAAAAAAAACCACATAATTTAAAATGATGTGAAATAAGACCTTCTGTGTCAAGTGCCTACATTCATGCTGGGTGTCAAGAATTGCGAAGGGGTTGAAATGTCGCCCTTCTTACAGTAAACAAGTAGCCTACCACTGTTTCCTAGGCGTGGGGTGAATACACAAGACTGCTGGGGGAGAGACGAGGGACGCTGTTACTCAGGGCACAGCGAGCTGCCTGAGCATCCCCTATCCTTGCGTTCCCCCTGACCTCCGATTCCATGCGGTGGTGATGGTGATACTGAGCACACTCGGGGGTGCTGTGCCGTGCGTCTGTGCCGCCCTGAAGAGAACCGAGCTTAGGAAATTCCCAGCGTTCTAAGGGGCCACGGACCAACCCACCAATCCTTTGCCCTGAAGGGAGGCTATATTTTTACTCTGTTCATCAGGAGACACATGTGTCCTCCACATCCCAGAGGGAAATACTCTATTTTTCAAGGCTGTTTGCTCTACAGCCATTTCTTCAAAAGATAGTCTGGAATCAAAGCTGTCACAAGGGGTGTGAAAATGGACAGACCCATGGAGAATTGTCTCCTAACACTGTATTACACGTCTGTATGTGGTATGTATGGGGTGTGTGTGTGTGTGTGTGATAGATATGTATGCCATTTAAGTCTCTCAATAATTCTGTAAAGACAGCTCAAAATTCTTGTTTTAGATGTAAAGAAGCACTATCAGCTAAGCACCTTGCCTAATGTCACAGAGATTGTAAGGGACAAATTTGGATATTCAATCCTTTGTTCTGCTCAACAGCCCATAATCTTTCTGATCAACCAATACACCAACTGCCATGAAAAGCACAGACATACATATGTCTTCTGTGACACCGAGTTCTAGAAAGAAGTCCCTTTGGCTTTTTATATTACTTCTAGTAGAATTAAAGAAATACCCATGGTGCTGCTATCCTCATAATTGGACTTATTATAAATTGTATCCTGTGCAGTACCATTCAAACAAGTATGTAAAATGGTGGTCAATGAAGCAGTATGTTTTTTTTCCCCCTTCAATCAAACCAGTTGCTCAATGTAATTATTATCTTGGAAGATACAGTTAAAAAGATGTTGAATTAAATTGAGCTTTTGAAAATTGCTCACCTCATGATTCCTTCTGATTACATCGTGGCATAATTCCACCAAGTTTCAATATGTAACTTAGGGATAATGTATTATTGGTACTGGAATCATTGCAGCTTCTCCACATTTAAATGAGAGGCCAATTTTATTAGTAATAACTATAATAACTCTGCTAAATAGGTTCTGTGACTTAGTCACTCATTAGGAAATTATTTCTCAGCAGGAACATACTACCTTTATATACTTAATACAAGTTTTAAGTAGGAAATTTATTAGCAATGGAAGTGTTTGCAGGGAGATAGTTTTTACAGATACTATATTCGGGTGCTAATCAGTTATTTCCTGGGGTGTTAAACTCAAGAGCTTATTTTTCATTAAGTTTTATTTTTTAAAAAACTTTATATTCACATGAGACATTTAAAAAATAAGCAATGATGTTTAGACCCCTGCTATCAAAATGCCAGAGAGGTGACAAGACGCCCTCCAAATTCATCACACAGTGTTTGGTTGATACCTTTTATCGGGGAAAAACATTTTTGTATTAAAAAAAAAATTACAGGGACTTCCCTGGTGGTCCAGTGGTTAAGACTCCCCACTGCAGGGGGTGTGAGTTTGATCCCTGGTTGGGGAACTAAGATCCCACATGCCACATGGCGTGGCCAAGAAATATTTTAAAAATTTTAACAAAAATTACTACAAATATGTAGCTAGACACCGGAATCCATCATATACTAACCTAAATGATGACTACTCTAAAAGGAGTCTCTCCAGTGAAATAAATTTGGAGAAAAGCTGGTTAAGTTTTTACAGGAATTATACTGCATGTTAAACAATGGCGCTGAGAGGTCCTGCTCAGAAATTTGTTTTCTCATCATCTTTGAAATGTGTCTCATCACAGAGCCCTTTTACTTTGTAAGCCTCCCGGTATTTGAGGAAGTCCTGAACACTCTTTAATGATCTTTTTATCCCACTAGAATGACAGGGGTCATAACCTTAGTTGTTTTGGGGTTCTCACATTATTGGATAAAACTGTTTCTTCAGTCAAAAAAATTCAGTGAGTTTCTCTCCGTTCCCAGGCCTCATGTGGACTTGAAGAGAGACGTGAAAAGGTCATTATAGCAGGTGGAAGAGGTGACCTAGGACCCTGAGAGATTCAGAAAGTGCTAGATTGATGCCAGGGAATGAACGATGGGGATTTATTGGTCATTGCCTCTAAGCTCTTATTCAGTGCGTCTTGATTTCCTTATCTTTAAAATAAGAATAATGCCTTCTTGGTGTGTTTACTATAGATATTTGTAAAAACATCTACTTTGGAATATTCGATAAATGGCAGCTATTATAATTACTCATTATTTCAGCTCTTAAAAAGTGACTCTGGAAGTTACATAACATGGAAACATGGAGTAATTTTTTTCCCTAAAAGTTGCCTTCTTTTTAGGATTTCATAATACTTGTATGAAGCAGTGTACATAACTCATCTAGCACTGTATCTAGCATGCAGTACGATACACGTGTACTTGAATTTCTTTGGAAATTAGCACTGAATTGCGTTACATTTTGCTAAGTAAATTCAGCAGTATTTTTGAGCTACCATGGGGCAGACACTTCTCTAATCGCTACAGATGCATCAGTAAATAGAAAGCAACAAAAAGTCCCTACTTTCATACAGCTTATGTTTTCAATTGTAAGCAAGTTCTTACACTTGTAGTAAAAGCAAAGAGAAAATTACAGAAAATTAGAAAAGCAGCTTGACAATAGCATGTGAGAAGGACTTAAATTCAATTGCACTAGGAATAAGCAAGACTTCATGTTAAAAGCAGCTTGATTAATTTCTTGACAGAGACAGTGTGCTTGGGTGTGGCAGATTATCCGTAAGAATGCTCTTACAGCTCTGAGCTACTGACTTTAAGATGGAATTTTTTTATATTTGTAAATTACTAGCTACTTATTTTTCCACCTAACTTTGCAGACATATTTTTATTTGATCTTTAAATCTCTTCTTAGATGATAGACTATGTAAGGCTCATTCCGTTTTGCAGATTTGAACCACTCGGCTTAGAGAGGGGCTCCCTGAGTTCACCGAGACAAAGCAGCTCAGTAGAGCAGAGGGAGAACAGAAACCAGATCTGACTCCTGATGGAAGGGAAAGTGATAATATTGCCCTTTACAGACAGTTACAGCAGAGGATGACTGAGGCTGACTTTCAGCATGCATACAGTCTAAACATTATTCAGAAGTCATTTTTCAAAAAAAATGGTTCTGACGAACCTAGGGGCAGGACAGGAATAAAGATGCAGACATAGAGAATGGATTGGAGGACCCGGGGAGGGGGAAGGGTAAGGTGGGACGAAGTGAGAGAGTAGCACTGACATATATACACTACCAAATGTAAAATAGATAGCTAGTGGGAAGCAGCCGCATAGCACAGGGAGATCAGCTCAGTGCTTTGTGACCAGCTAGAAGGGTGGGATAGGGAGGGTGGGAGGGAGGGAGACGCAAGAGGGAAGAGATATGGGGATATATGTATATGTATAACTGATTTACTTTGTTATAAAGCAGAAACTAACACACCATTGTAAAGCAATTACACTCCAATAAAAACGTTAAAAAAAAAAAAAAAAGTTCAGGTGGGACCCTCCTCCCTGACAAACTAGCAAATTGAAATTCAAAGAAATCCAGTGACTTGCCCAAGTTACATAGTTATTAAATGAGAGGGTCGATTCTCTAATGAAATGTCCAGTCGGATAGACTTTCTCCTTTAACAGGTCATGCCTGCACCGTCATCACAAGTGATGAGTTTACCACAGGATAGATATTTGACAGAGTTAACAGATGAATGACATAAACAGCAAAAGTTGTGGTTTCAAGGATAGGTCGGGTAGAACAGCTAGACTGGAGAGCCGTGGAAAGACATCAGGGAATGAACTGCTAGAATTGGGTCTTGATAAAATCTTGGAAGGCATAAGAAACACACTGCAACATGGCTGGTACATGAATGCAGGCTGAAAATAAAGGATCTATCAGCTAAAATCGTAAAATATTTTAACATGTAATTAAAAAAAGAAATAATAAATGGTACAGTATATTATATAATGATTAGTTTCCACATATCCGGAAACATCTAATTCTCTATTTTGTTCTTAGCTTTGTGAGTTTGAGAAGGAATCGGCCTTTATTCTAATACGTAAGTTGCCCCATCACTCAGTATAAATTGCATGCCTTCAACAATTATGGAAGATACTAGGCACAGCAAGACAGGGAGAAAATTAAGTCAGCTCTGCAAAAGGAAATATTGCCTTTTCAGTAGCTTTTTACTAATGTCACTTTGAAAAATCTTGAATATCTGTTTTCCTGTTCAATTATTAAAAATAATATGCTAGTGAGACTTAGTCCATTAGTTTCGAATTTTGTTTCATGCTGTTTTGTATAGTGAGACGCTACTCTAATTATCCTGGGCAAAAACTTAGCTCTTCAATATTTTTCTTTTGACTTTTTACATGCTCCAATGATTTATAAATATTCAAATATAATTACTGAAATCTTTTTTTTTTGTATGTTTAAGAATAATTGAAAAGGGTGAAGCAATATCTGGAAAATCTGTGATTTAAACATAAAAGCTCTGTGTCCCAATTAAAATTTCTGCATATACCTAAAACTACAGGCATACAAACCTCTGGAAAAGGAGATGCAGTTTATAAACAAAGAATAAAATACTTGGCAACATGCATCGTGCCATTTTGGAAATACTAAAATGGATCTAATAAAATAAAATTTACTGAAATTTTGGTCCAATTAAATTTTACTTAGTGATAATATTATTATGCAAGCAATGTTACTTAAAATTTATTTTTTAGCGTAACACTTCTAAGAAAACATAAAAGTCAAAGCCTTTTCTTTTTTATCTCTAAAATAAAATCAGCATCTCAGAAAAATGTTGTGATACTTTCATTACAGACTATATTTTTGCCACCAGGTATCAGCTACCACAGTGTCAGATGTAACATCTCAGGAAGATAAATTCAATGTTAAAGAGAATCATTTCTAAGTATATTTAGATTATAAATCCTTTTGAGACCCTGATGGGAGCTGCAGCGCCTCTTTCCCAAAAAATGCACATATGCACTGTGTTTTAGGTTTACAGGTGAAATAACTTTTGCCACAGGAAATTTGCCTTGTGATTTAACTGATTTTAGTCAATATATATTTTTAGTGCACTGGGTCTGGAAAATATGGAAGAGAGAAGGTTTACAGCTTTTGTTGGCTAGTGTGGCAGGACAGATAACACAGCCACTGAGATCATGGAAAAGAATTGCAAGAAGGGAATATTTAGAGATATAGGGAGGGTTTAAGAAACTAATAAAGGATGGTGGAGTGCTTAGTGACTGGCAGCAGCTATTGAGATAAATGTCAGGGCAGAGATCCACACGTGTTTGAGAAAAGTCTTTAACTTGAAAGACAGAGCCTAAATAAAACAATAAAAAAGATTAAATAGACAATTCAGGCAACAGAGGAAACTTAAAGAAAAAGTCCTGTAATTTGTCTTGATATCTGTTTGGTAAGAGAAGACATTGCATCCATTGAGTAGGACCTGGATGCCATCCAAATGAACCATCAGAATAAGAAAGAGCTCTTCAAAATTAAACTACTAGTTAATATTTTTAAAACCATGAATAAAACTGAGCAAGAAAAAACTGAGTAAATCTCCTCAAATTAGAAAAAAGTACAAAAAAGAAAGACAATTAAAAAAACATTAAAGGACCAGTCCAAGAGATACACTATCGAAGGCTCAAGACAGTGGGAAATACTGTCAGAATGCCAGGAGAAAGTAATATACAATCTATAATTGCATACCAGGCAAAGTAGACACCAAGTATGGGGGTGGCATAAGATTAAACTTATCTTCCATGTAGTATACCCTTTTTTAAGGAAGTTGCTGGAGAATGTGAGCCATCAAATGAAGAAAACAGCAAAGACTTGGGGTTAAAAAGAAAAAAAAAGGGAAAAAAAAAAAAAAGGAATGACCATGGGTAAAGGTGAAGGTTTTGTCCAAAATGACAGCTCTTCAGAGGCTAGAAGGAAGCAGGAAGTTTAGAGCAGAGTTCCACAGATCTGATTGTGTGGAAAAAGCATATTGAGGGGTGTGCTACAGAACTATGGCAGGATATGCAAGGACTTAGCCAGAAGTACAAAGACAGAACAAATTCTAAAAATGAGGCATATTGACTCTAGAAAAAGTGAAAAAAAATTCTACAAGAAAGGAAATGTAGTCATTGTACTTGACTCCGCTGTGATCAATAATTACATAGTCATAAAAATGAAAACACTAAAAACTGATTTAACCAAAAATTGAGATGTAACTATATTGGAGGCTGGGGGAACCATGAACTTGAGTAATAAGTTAATATACTTAACTTATCATTCAGTATCTGTTTACTAGTGCTCTTTGGATGTGTCTGAGTTTTGAATTTATTGTTTTGACATTAATTCTCTGATACCAACTGGGCTTCTGTAATTCCTAATGTTAGCATAGACCACATAAATTAAAAGCAAATTCTTCCAGAAGACTGCCCCCACTTCAGACACCAGTGGCAAGTCTCAAATCCCACCCACACTTCTGACTGACGGGGTATAAATTCTGGAGTCCCATGACCCCCTCAGGTTCCCTCTTAGGTTCAATAATTTGCTAAATGACTAACATAACTCACTAAAAGCCCTGCACTTTTGATTATAGTTCTACTATAAAGGATAGAACTCAAGAACAGCCAAATGGAAGAGATGCTTAGGATAAGGTCTGGGGAGTAGAAGGGAAACACAAAACTTTTATGCTCTCTCCTAGTGGAATTCAGATGAATAACCGTCCAAGCACATTAATGTGTTGACCAACTAGGAAGCCTTTCTGAGTCTTGGTGTCCAGGTATTTTACTGGTGTTTTCACTGTGTAGCTGTGATTGATTAATTCATTGGCCTTGTGATCAAATTCGATCTCTGACCTCTCTGAGCCCTCCTCCACTCTCTCCCTGGAGATCTGGCTGGCCCAAAGTTCCAATCCTCTGATCACAGGTGGTTGGTCTTTCTGCTGACCAGCCCCTACTCTGAGCTATCTAGGGACCCACCAAGAATCACTTCATTAACATAGCAAAGACACTCCTGTCACTCAGGAAATTCCAAGGGTTTATGAAGCTCTGTGCTAGGAACCTGGGATGATATATTCTTTATTACACCACAAAAGTTAACCAGTTAAGCTCAGTAGATTCGGTTTCTAGAAATGCAAAACAGATGGTAGAATTTAGGGTTATACAAACAGTAAAACCACACCCACAGGTCCACCTCATATAGTGCATATTTCTTTCTTCTGACACATATCTACAGTTTGAGAAGGAATGTTTTAAAAAAAGGCAATCCTGGATTTTGTCCCCCTTTGTAATGGAAAAAACAGTTAATTACCCTGAGAAAAAGTTGAAGCTGTTTGTCACTCTTTAGGATGAAGGGAGGAAGAAAAAAGCCTCAGGAAATCTCTATCTCCTGGGTACCAGTCAGCCAGCTCTTCTAATCTGGGTAGGTCTTCAACCTCCCTTGTCTTGATAGGGATTTGATATGGTTGTCCACTCCTGTCCTCCTCTAAGCATCTCAAATTTGTGGGGACAAACTTGTGTTCCCTTAAAGACTATACAAATCATTTATCATTCTGATTCCAAGAACAAAGTGTTCATATTTTCTTCTAAATGATATATTACATAACACTTAATCTAGAAAATTATAACAGAGAGGTTAAGAGCTTGATCTTTGGAAACACACAGACCTATCTTCAAACCACAGTTCCACTACCTATTTTCTGTGGGACCAGGAATATTCAAATGATTATAAAGTAGAAAAAGTATTATTTATAAAGTGACCAACTTGATATAATGCTGTTTACATTTTGTCATGCAGGCAGACCTCAGAGATATTGCAGGTCTGGTTCCAGACCACTGCAGTAAAGCAAGTATCACGATAAAGTGAGTCACCAATTTTTTTTGGTTTTCCAGTGCATATAAAAGTTACGTTTACACTAGGCTAGTCTATTAAGTATGCAATAACATATCTAAAAAATGTACGCACCTTAAATAAAAAAATTATTGCTAAAAAACGCTAACTATCATCTGAGGCTTTAGCGAGTTCTAATCGTTTTGCTGATGGAGGGTCTTGCCTCAGTGTTGATGGCTGCTGACTGATCAGGGTCGTGGCTCCTCAAGGTTGGGGTGACTGTGACAGTTTCTTAAAATAAGACCACGGTGGAGTTAGCTGCATCAGTTGACTTTGTCTTTCACGAACAATTTCTCTGAGTGTGCAATGCTGCTTTGATAACATTTTACCCACAGTAGAACTTCTCTCAAAATCGGAGTCAAACCTCTCAAATTCTGCTGCTGTTTTATCAGCTAAGTTTATATAATATTCTAAATCCTTTGTTGTCATTTCAACAGTCTTCAAAGCATCTACACCAGGAGTGGATTCCACCTCAAGAAACCCCGTTTTGCTTATCCATAAGAAGCAACTCCTCATCTGTTAAGCTTTTATCATGAAATTGCTGCAATTGAGTCACATCTTCAGGCTCCGCTTCTAATTCTCTTGCTATTTCTACCAAATCTGCAGTTACTTCAGTGGACTTCCTCCACTGAAGTCTTGAACCCGTCAGTCATCCACACGGGTTGGAATCAACTTCTTGCAGACCCCTGTTGATGTTGGTATTTTGGCCTTTTCCCATGAATCACAAATGTTCTTGATGGCATCTAGAATGGTGAATTCTTTCTGGAAGGTTTTCAATTTACTCTGCCTGGATCCATAAGAGTAATCACAATCTATGCAGCTGTAGCCTTACAAAATATATTTCTTAAATAATGAGACTTGAAAGTTGAAATTACTCCTTGAAACATGGGCTGCGGAACGGACGTTGTGTTAGCAGGCATGAACAACGTTAATCTCACTGTACATCTCCATCAGAGCTCTTGGGTGACCAGGTACATTGTCACTGAGCAGTAATATTTTGAAAGTAATCTTTTTTTCTGAGCAGTAGGTGTCAACAGTGGGCTTAAAATATTCAGTAAACCATGTTGTAAATAAATGTGCTGTTATCTAGGCTTTGTTGTTCCATTTAGAGAGCACAGGCAGAGCAGATGTAGGGTAATTCTTAAGGACCCTGGGCTTTTCAGATGGTAAATGAGCAGTGACTTCAACTTAAAGTCACCAGCTACCCTAACCCCTGATAAGAGAGTCAACCTGTCCTTTGAAGCTTTCAAGCCAGGCATTGAATTCTTCTCTTCAGCTATGAGAGTCTTAGATGGCAATTTTTCCCAATATAAGGCTGTTTCATCTACATTGAAAATCTGTTGTTTAGTGTAGTGACTTTCATTAATCTTTCATTAATTATCTCATTGAGATCTTCTGGATAACTTGCTGCAGCTTCTCCATCAGCACTTGCTGCTTCGCCTTACACTTTGATGTTATGTAGCAGTTTCTTTCCTTAAATCTCATGAACCAACCTCTGCTAGCCTCACACTTTTCTTCTGCAGCTCCCTCGCCTCTCTCAGGTCATAGAATTGGGAGCTAGGGCTTTGCTCTGGATTAGGCTTTGCTTTAAGGGAATGTTGTGGCTGGTTTGGTCTTCTCTTCAGACCGATAAAACTTTCTCCATATCAGCAATAAGCCTGTTTTGCTTTCTTATCATTTGTGTTTTTACTGGAATGGCACTTTTAATTTCCTTCAAGAACTTTTGCTTTGTTTTCACAACTGGGCTGTTTGGTGCAAGAGGCCTAGCTTCCAGCCTATCTGTTTTCGACATGCCTTCTTCACTAAACTGAATCATTTCTAGCTTCTGTTTTAAAGTGAGAGATGTGCGACTCTTCCTTTCACTTGAACACTCAGGGATAAGTGTAGGGTTATTACCTGGCCAAATTTCAATGCTGTTGTGTCTCAGGGAATAGGGAGGCCCAAGGAGAGGGCGAGAGATGGGGGATGACGGGTTGGTGGAGCAGTCAGAACACACACATTTGTCCAAAACGATTGCAATAGTAACATCAAAGATCACTGATCACAGGTCACCATGACAAAAATAACAGGAATGACAAAGGTTTGAAATATTGTAAGAATTACCAAAATGTGACACAAAGACATGAAGTGAACCAATGCCTTTGGAAAAATGGTGCCGATAGACTTGCGTGATGCAGGGTGGCCATAAACTTTCAATTTGTAAAAAAAAAAAAACAAAAAAAACAAAAAAATAAAACACAATACTACAAAGCACGACAAAGCAAAGCGCACTAAAACAAGGTAAGCCTGTATATATGTTCATATTCTGTTGAACAGTTTCTCTCTTCCTGTACTAGGGATAGAGGAAAGACAAAGATAAATCAAGAGGGCAGTGAAGACAATCAGGAGATCCATGCACACACAGGCACGAACACAGGAAAGGTCAAAGTCAGCAGCCACATTCTCAGATGTCTGTTAGAATAAGAACATCTTCAGAATCAAAATATCCTCAGGGTCAAAATGCTGAAGCAACCCACCTGCTTCAGGAGTCCTAAATACATGTGTCATTACACAGAGCAATAAGGCTGTGTGTACACGAAAAGTAGAGCCCAAGTAGCAAGTTGGCTTGAGAGGATGTGTTAGTCTATATCTTTGAGTGCCTAACATGACACTCTACATACTTGGAAATCATGAGTTGATACACCCGCAGATACAGTTCACCTTGGGAAGCCAAAGTAAAACATTTCAGGCTTGCCCCAGAGAGTCCTACGGAGAATACAGGAAATACCTTTGCCAAGAAAATTCTGCCTATGATAGCAGATTGCGGGACCGTCAGAAAAACAGATTTCCCCTGATTGCTTACAAATGAGAAGACCAAGCAAATTACAGGACAGCTTGAAATGACTTTTAATACACATTTTAAAAGAACCATTTAGTTGTGAATGAAACAAAACAATCAGCTTTTGCTATATAGTTCTATACCTGATGCAGAGCTTTTCAAATCTTGTCACTTTTCAGCTGTGCAGCATCTAAAGGAGAAGCAATTTGGCTATTAGCTTGCCAAGTTTGGGTTCATTTTAGTCTGACTGAAGGATTTTCTGCTTTCAAAACATTAAAAATTGTTATGGATGTTTGGATCTCAGATATACAAAGGTCATTGTTCCTTTTAAGCTTCAAAATGTCTTTACACTAGTATAAACCCCTGAAAATGTGTCGGTTTTCAATATTTTATATGTGTACTCTAAGGGGGAAGCTTTGAACAGTCTCTAAATTTTGAGATCAATAACAGAATGAATGGAATATTGGGAGCATGGATACTTTTGACTCTTGAATGCTTTATTGAGCCCATCTTTTGCTTATTTGAGTATGAAAATATTTATAGTAAAAGGAATGATACACAAAAAAGAGCAACAATGAAAGAATCAATGATTCCTTTCCTCTTGGGTTCTAGATTGAGAGCTCAATTTGACTATTTAAGACTCAAGTGGCAATCTCATGCACAATTCACTCGAACCTAAGTTCCATAGCAGAGAGAGATTTGGACCTCTTCTTCTGCTATAATATAACAAGCTGTAGGAGAGGTAAATATGGTTAGCTATCATAAGATCGATTGCAGAAGTTTTGCAAACAACTATGAGGCATTTGACAATTTCCCCATGATGATACCTGCAACTTTCCTTCTCTTTCCTATATTGTTTGGATCTGTCAGAAATTCCTACAATTGGAAAATTCCTACAATTGGAAAGAGTCAAGGTGCTATCCATCTAATCTCACCATCCACACCCATAAAACCTGTCAAAGTCCCAAGCCTGTAACACATTTTAGGGGAGACAGAGATAGTCTTCACAGTAACTCATCTTTATTTACTTATTTTTTGGTGAACCTCAAGAGATATTTTGCAAACATGTTTCTGCATTTACAATTTTTTGTGTGTCCTTTAAAACAAAACAAAAAGAAGGAAAAAAATAAAAGACATCACAGAAGCTTTACAGTTCTATGGTGCTGTAACAGAAAGTTATTTTTTGTGGGAAGAGTGTGATTCAGTTATGTAACAAAATTGAGTATGGATTATAGGGGAAAAACGAAGCTATAGTCTTTTAGTCCTGCCTCTGGCATGAATTCATGATGTAACCTCAGGAAATCCCTCCTTGGTTTCAGCTTTCCAAGTCCATAAAGTGAAAGGATTGGATGCAATAATTTCTAAAGTCTATTTTAGTCAACTTAATTAAACAGTTCTAGTTATGCTGCTGTTTCTAGGCAAAGCAGTCATGAGCTTGGCGGCTATTAGTTCAATTGATGTGTATTTAATGTATCCTTTAGGAAAATGGGAGAGGAAAGCTAAACTGAACACTTGAGTGGCAGGGCCATTTCCTTGCAACCTGCAGTGACATGGCCATAGCTCCTGGGTGCCACTCTTCACTGTTTTTCCTCCTGGTCCCAGTTCCAGGATAAATCTGTGAAGGACAGGGATATTCCTCACAATCTCCTTCCCAAGCCTCAGTTAATTACAGCTGATTAAAAGAGCCAATAGATTCCAAGTAGTAGGCATTTTTTCAAATAGGTTTACCCTAGGCCTCTTATAGTACCAGGTCTTTGTCTATCAGGATGATAGAAAATAAAAAAGGGAAAAGAGATAGAAAATAAGAAAGGGAAAAGAGTAACTTCAAGCTTACTGTCTCAGGTGTGATGGGAATTGCTGACACGTTGGTTGTGCTGGAAAACTAGAGCAGAAAGACACATGGTAGCAGCAGGGAACTTCTACAACTATCTTGACAGCTTGCTACTTTGACAGTTTCTGCGAGAGTCCCAGCTGTGACCAAGTAAGTGGGATGGTGTCACTTTGACACTGCAGCTGCCCTGTTGACAAATAGAGTTCTGTGGGATCCTTAGGAGGACAAAATACGTAACATTTCAAAGAGGGACCACTTTATTACTATAGCAATCCCTACAAGTCTTTAGTGACTTGACTGACGAAAACAAAGTCTTAGCTCATTGTTTGAAAGGGCTGGGCTCCTCAGGTGGCTATGAATTCCTCCTCAGTTTTACCAGAAGCGAGGAGACTAAAACCGAAAGACAGATGTTGGGCCAATTAGGTATGTCAGACTATTTCCTTCACTCTATGCCTTATGTGAGTTCATAGTTTTCCAAATCCATTCAAAGTTAATGGACAAAGAAGGTGATTTACACTCAACTACTGAAAGGCATTAGATCAGAGCTGAGCAGTTACTTTAGGCCAGTTTGGAGAGCATAATAATCTATAATTATTTGCAGCCTATAAATATTGAGGCAGGAGAGGAGACATTTAATAGGGCATTTAAAAAGAGTACAATAATGAGAAGTGAAATATGCCTGGAGCCAGGGATAACTACGTGACATTAAAAGCTCCTAAGAAAGGGGATATTCTCATAAAGAAGGCTGCAGAAATCCCACTCTTGCCAAGTTCGCCATTGAATTGGGGAAATGGAACAAATAAAGGACTAATACAAGAAAAGCATATTTGTGGGTGGTGTCATAAACAGCACATTCATAATTTGCCTGTAGACTTTACAATCGGTGTCTACTCTGGGCGAATACTTGACTCCCTTGCTCTTTAAGAGGCTCTCTGTCTCCCAGGACCATAACAGCAGGTAGCCTCCTCTCCCAGGCTGTCCCCATGATTGCTACATATAGAGCACTGATTCTCTGAAAGGGAGCTGCAGACGCTGCCTGGTGAGCAGTAATTAGGGTCTTTTTGGCAATCTTCATAGGTGACCAGTTCTACACATCGTTCCCTGTAAGAACTCAGATCAAAATCAACAAGGATCTACTGTAGAGCACAGGGAACTCTGCTCAATATTATGTAACAACCTAAATGGGAAAATAATTTGTAAAAGAAGAGATACGTGTATATGTATAACTGAATCACTGTTGTACACCTTGAAACTAACACAACATTGTTAATCAACTATGCTCCAATATAAAAAAGTTAAAGAAAATCTAGACTTTTCTGCTCTCCCTTAAGTTTACTGGATATGTTGATAAAGCTAAGCTTAGTGTTAATCATAGGATTCCCCTATTGAGAGAGAGAAATATTAGGGCAGTACATACCAGTCGTACGCTAGGGATGGACAGTTTTTATTGTTTGCGAGTTTCCCACCTTACACGCTCTGTGGTGATGGCTATTGAGGGACAGAGTCCCACTCCTTCCCTCTATTCTTCTTCACCTCTTAATTCTGAATTTAATATTCTGAAATAGGGTTTATATTAGAAGATACCAAGTTGCAGGAGTGAAATTCTCAAGAGACGTGGAAAGAACTCTGGCTAAAATGATTGGATTTCTCATGTTGTTATGGGGGAAACAATCATACCATCTTACTTTTACATTAGACTTCTGTGTCAAAATTTATATAAACTAAAATTCATCATGCAATTTTTAGACAAATGGCTAAGTTAATGATGACCCAATTTAAAGCCTAGTTCTGAAGTGACATAGATGAGATTATCCCAAGTTCCCCATTTGTTCTGCTAAAAATGGAAAAACTAAATGCAGTTCATAATCCCAGGGACGGATATTTCAGTGTCTCTGTCCCGACAGCTATGGGCTTGACAATTACATGCTCATTTTGAGTAGAGGTTGGCTGATGGCCGGATGAGATGAAGTTCACTGAAGGAAGTTGATAACGGCAGCTCATGCATTTGAAGTTGTCTAAGAATAAGCTGGCATGTTAAAGGAGTTATAAAGAGATACCTTCTTTTTGGATTTAAAGAGTCATCAAAGAAAAATATGCACAGATTGTTTAAGGGCAAATAGTAATAGAAGAGTGAACATTATGAACATTGATGAAAAAGCTAAGTATAATAATAGCAATAGGTAAAGGATATGAACTTAGGAAAATACAAGAGGCTTTTAGGATTCATCAAAACGTAACACAACTTTGGAATTTGCTGCAATAGAGAAGTTCTGTACAAAACCAAGGTTCAGTTATTCTCAGGGAAATTGATTACAAGTATTCTAGAATTCAAGTTTAACTTTTAGCATCTGTTTTACATAATTAAATCCGTTACCTGAAGAGTACCAGTCAATTTTGAAAAGCTGTCCTAAGGTTTTACTGGCATACTAGAGTAGAAAATTGAATGAGAATTGCTCAAGAATCTGCACCCTTGGAGAAAGCTGCTGTGGGCTTGAGTTTGGAGTGTAAAGTGGTTTAGTAAGTCTCATCAAAGGGAGAGAATGTGTACTTAAATGATCCTTCTGGGAAAGAGAAGAAAGAGAACAACATTTCATTTATAAGACTACTTGTTATGACCTTGGAGTTTCCAGAGGAAAAAGGTGTGCCTCTCAATGAGGATATTGGTCCCTTTCTTGGAATTGGTTGATCAGGACCAAAAAATGTACAAATTCTGTCATGCCTTTTTTTTTTTTTTTTTTTTGCATGTTAGACATCTATAAGAGATCTAAGCTTTAGAAAGAGTATTTTCTTTTTCTTAGGCCTTGTATTAGTTTGCTTGGGCTGTTATATGAAAGTAGGGGCATACCTTGCTTTATTGCGCTTCGCAGATACTGCACTTTTTACAAATCGAAGGTTTGTGGCAACCCTGTGTCAAGCAAGTCTGTTGGCACCATTTTCCCAATATGTGCTTACTTTGTGTCTCTGTCACATTTTGGTAATTTTTGCAATATTTCCAACTTTTTCATTATTATTAAACAGGATTTGTTATGGTGATCTGTGATCAGTAGTCTTCGATGTTACTACCATGACTCACTGAAGACTCAGATGATCATTGGCATTTTTTTAGCAATAAAGTATTTTTTAATTAAGGTATGTACATTGTTTCTTTAGACATGATGTTATTGCACACTTAATAGACTACAGTCTAGTGTAAATATGACTTTTATATGCACTGGGACACCAAAAAACTGATGACTCACTTTGTTGTGATACTCACTTCACTGCAGTGTTCTGGAACCAGGCCCACAACATCTCTGAGGTGCACCTGAGCCACAGACAGCGTGGCTTAAACAGAAGTTTGTTTTCTCACAGTTCTGGAGGCTAGAAGTCCAAGGTCAATGCTTTGGCAGGTTAGGTTTTCCCAGAGGCTGCTCTCTGCTTGGCTTGCAGATGAATGTCTTTTTGCTGTGTCCTCACGTGGCCTTTGTGAGTGTGTGTGCCTGGTGTCTCTTGTGTGTCCTAATCTCCTCTGCTTCAAAAGACACCAGTCAGATTGAGTTAGAGCCGACTGTAATGACCTTTTGTAAAAAACTTAATTACCTCTTAAAGGCTCTGTCTCCAAATTGACAGTCACATTCTGTGGTACTAGGGGTTCAACATATGAATTTTGGGGGACATAATTCATTCTGTAACAGGCGCTTTGCCTAGTAACAGGGAAAAAGAAACATGACTTTAGGTGGAGGCCAGTGGAGATTGATCTCTGATATGTGTCATATTCAGAAATATAGTTGTTAAGAACTTCAGTCAAGCTATTAGGAAAAATTAACTGTTTCATTTTTCTTTCCCATATTAGACTGATTATGCCTCTTCTAAAGTTCCTTGAGGGGATAAAAATATTTTCCCTTAGGGAATATTTGAATAGTAAACTGTCCCAGACCTAGAGAAACCTAGAAACTTTAATGATTCTCATAGTGGTGTTAATGCAGCATTATAATCAGTTAGAAAAGGCACATGAGATAATCATTTTGTTTATTTGAGAAATACAAATATGAGGCTAAGAACTAAGGAGAGAAGAGTGAAAGAGGGAAATGAAGAACCAGGCCCTCAGGTGCTTATCCTAGGGAGGGGGATGGAGGCCACCCTACGTGCAGGGTTGGGGTAACAGACCTAGAAAAAGACCATCTTGGGGCACATGACAATGCATGTTCTCACCAATGTGGTGAATATCTGCAAAGGCAGAGTACAGGGTAGGTATTATTTATGGCGACAGGAATTAGCATGCAGATCTGTGGTTCCTGTCTGTCCTATTCCCACGTCAATAAAATACTCCCCAAGGAAGTAGTTAGGGGAATTGGACCCTGTGAATGTATAGGCCTACTCCCCATGGAGGTGTGGGCAGCACTCAGGCTGCACCCAGAGTGCTTGTGTGTCATCAGGTGCGTTGTAACCTGGGAAGGGGGTGGGGTGAGGGAGAAAAGTGGAGAAAGGAAACTTAGCGCAACACTGAGCTGTGGTGTGTGATGAAGGAAGAGAACTCCTCAGCGATGCGGCCAGGGTGTCTCCACAGGCACTGGAATTTAGTGTGGAACTAGAGGAAATAAGAGTGTGGTAGGATGTTGTACCACTTAGTACAGTATCTGGGACAAAAATCAGTGAATGTTAGTCTTTGTTCTTGGGAAGATTCCATGTTGGCTGTAGTTATCTGAGGAAGGAGAGGACCTTAGAATTAAGCCTGTGTGTGTGTGTGTGTGTGAGAGAGAGAGAGAGAGAGAGAGAGAATATCTTCCATCTCTCACCATCTTCCCAGTAATACTCTTGCAAATAGAGTTCAGAGTCCGATGACTTTGAAACACTCCAACAGTCAACTCGTTACTCTTGGTGGGAAGTCTCTGTTTCTGAAACAGAATCTAGTTCCTGGCATTTCACTTTGGCATCATAAAACTGAGGGAGGTTTGTTACGACCCAAGCTTCAGTGCTGGCTAGATGGATTCCTCGAATTTATTATCTCAGTAATAAGTAGGTTCCCTGATGACTTACCTTTCTTGCTAATCCCAAATCGGAAACGAAAAGCAGTCATGAAATGCAGGCAAATTCAGTGGCATCAGTTTTGGGGGTGTTTGGATGATTCTAACAGCATGGGGAGTGTTAGCTCCATTATTTCTTTTGCTCTGGGGGAAATGCCTCCACGTGTTTAACCCTTTGATTAAATATTTCTAGTTGGGGGTGAACTTTAGAGAGGATAAAAGGAAGTTATGGGTTGCTCAATTTCACTAGCTAAAGTAATTCCTAAAGCTAGCAGCTCCAGAATCCACGCCCTTCATTCTGCACTAGGTGAATGGTAGCTGGAATGCTTTGCACTGGAATATTCCCGGAATATTGACTTAGTTTTTCCTACCAGTGACTTTGATAAGGAAAATTATCCCAGGCGACTCCAGAATAGTCAGGACCTGCCAAAGCGGAGAGCGAAAGTAGTTCTGAGCACAAGTTGAGAGCTATTACCCTATTTCAAAAGGTAAAGAGAAGGGGTAGAGAGAAGAGGCCGGGATGGGGTGAGACGCACAGCGGGGACATATCTGGAGGAGGGTGTACTGTGGCTTGAACAGTTTGAGGGGCACCGGGAATGTCTGTGTGGCTGTCACTCCCTAAAGCACAACTCCATGAAATGATCCATTTGAATGGTGTTCCTGGATGTGTCCATTAGACTGGCCGGGGAATCTGAGGCCCTGAGGGGAAAGGGATTTTTTTTTCCCCACAACGAAATGTGTATGTTGCTGGAGAAATGCATGTATGTCGCATCCATGTATATTAGACGTGAAGAGATTCATCCCATGGAGTCAACTCAGCCAGGCCTGTAGCCTCCAGCTATTTTTCTTCCTGTTGTCAGTTATTTAAAAAAAAAAAAAAAAAAGCATCATATTGGAAAAGTAATGTCGAGGGGATTCCTTTCTGGAAATTATCAAATGTTTCAGTAAGAGGGAGTGGTCTCTGGTAGTGGAACATGGCAGAACCCTCCTGCTCTCAAGGACCACAACTATCCTTATGTTCTGTTGCTTTGCTCCTGAAACACAGACAGAGAACGATAAAAATTTATTGAAAGAGATCTTTGTGTTAAAGGTTCACTCAATCAATAAGCAAATATTTATTGTCTATATGAAACCCAGTAGGGTAAATTTTTTTTCAAGGTGCTTCTGAAATACAGACTTTGTATTTGATGGCTACACTAGAAGGACCCTGGTGAAAGCAACAAGTATTGATCATAAAGAGGTATAGTAGTAGAGAGATGGATATGTCTCAAATATCCCAGTAGAAGCAAGTAGGTCTTCCATAGAACTGTGCTGAAAAAAGTCATAAGCATAAACCATGTTAGGTGTCTAGTGGGGCTAATATCTCCATTCTCATTTTCTCTCTCTCTCTCTCTCTCTCTCACACACACACACACACACACACACACACACACACACACCAAAATTGTACATAGGAGGGAAAGTTAGATGTGAGTGTTGGATGCTTGTGTTGTTTGGAAATCAAGAAAGGAGTTGAAATTCCACTTAGAAGTCTGGGATGGATTGAGCCCAGGTAGGATAGTGAGGTGCTCCAGCAACCTACTTCTGCAACCACCCCAAAACTTAGTTGGCTTAAAACAACCATGTTGTTTTATCTTACGACCGTGTCGGGAGTTCAGGCGGGCTCAGTTGGCTGTTCTTTTATTCTATGTGTATCAATTCTTGGAGATCACTCATTAGTATTCCCCTGGCCTGTGGGTTACACTGGAGGGCCCAGTATGGCTTGAGTCACATGTCTGACACTTTGGTAGGGAAGCTAGAAAGCAGGGCTCATTTGGGGTGGTTTTCCCGAGCGTCTTCTTGTGGACTCTCCAGCATAATGGTCTCAGGGGGGTCTAACTGCTTACGTGGTGGCTGAGGGCTTTCAGAGGCAGTGTTCCTAAAAAGCTTGGAGGAAACAGAAAGACTGTTGATTGTTATCTTAGCCTCAGAAATCTCATTTTCTCACTTCCACTGCACTTTGTTGGGCAAGCTAGTCACTAAGGTCAAGCCAGATTAAAGGACAGGAGATTGAGAATCTACTTCTCTAGGAAAGAGATGCCGAATCATTTACTGTTGTCTTTAATCTGCCACATCAGGCTGTCCGTAACCAAAAGGAATTCAGTTGGGAGTAGGAGATTGAAGCCCAAGATGTCTTTAAAAATATTCACCACTCTTTCCCCATCTATTTTCAGAAATCTTATTTCCATAGCTCATGGGAGAGGGTTTTGATCAATCTGACCGTTTTATCTACATTCTTTTTCTTAAAATGTATTATCAAAAAATTTGGTTCACGCTTCAGTATTTATAAGATACATAGATCTCAGGGTTGAATAAGGCTTCGGTTACTGGCTTTGATTACTGTCTCAATTAGAGCTAACTGCAGGTATCAGCTTTCAGTAAAGCAAAAGAAAGCCAGCACCTGTGATTTTTGCCCATTTTTTTCTGTGCTCATTAAATCGTATTGCACAAGGGCCTGACCCCTAAACCACCACCCCCGGGGACAGGTCTTCCTGTCCCCAGGAATAGACTTCAGCAATAGATCTTCAGATAGCTTGGGGACGGAGGCTGTGATCTGGAGTTGAAGAAGCAGACTTCCGCAAAGCTTAGTTGTGATACATTTGAGACTCAGTAGGGGTACTAAAGTCCCCTGCAGTCACTAAAAGGTTAGTCAAATTTTTGAAAACAGATGACAGAACCGATGATACAACTATGTGGAAGTTTATATGATGAGTAATGAGACAAAGTTGTTAATGAAGACTAAAATAGGAAACACTGATGGTTAAATACAGGGTAATTGGTGACTTGGAATGAGGCAGGAAAAAGCCAGGGGAAGACAAATGCAGACAGAAAGCTGTTCATATAGGCTATTGCAGCCACCTCAAATTCTCTTTGGAATGAGATGAGGTATAAGTCAATTGATGAGTAAAAATAAGTTGTATAACTCAGAAAGACACAGATAGACCTAGAGAAATGCAGACAAAGACGAGCAAAGGCATATCCATTAGGGAGACACAAATGGACAGATACTCCTCTCCCCTCATACATACATCACTAGAAACCATAGGCATGAATGCAGAAGGACTTACTTTAGGCATTTTTTGGAATGAAATGGGCTATTAATGTATGAATTAATAACTAAAAGTATTCCATGAAGAGAGACATTCCAAGGCTGATGGGGACTCAGAAACTTAGATAAAAATACATTGACACACACCTCACAGACAGACATACCCGCACCGCTCTTTCTTATGATGAGATCCCTACCCTGGAGTCTTTTAGGATTTTGCCATTAAATTCATTTAAAACTATGCTTCTTTTTAGCATCATGTGACAATATCAACTCTTGGCATTTGCCACATAAACTGTATTAAACTCATCAGAGTGAATTTTGGCCCAGGAATGGGAGAGTCCTTATTTCTGGCTTACTTTCAGTAATAAGATAATGTTTATTACCATTAGCTCGCAATTACTGGAGTAGCTTAATACACCTTAAAATGGCAAGAGTAGTTATTAAGGTCCTGTTCATAAACTATTAATGATTAATCATTAATAAGCTATTAATGATTCTGTAAGCAGTAAGACATTCACATGGTGTAATTCCTTACATATATTTTTCAGGGCACGGCAAATATTTTTAGTGTGTGATTCGAGAAATGAATCATTCTGTCAATAATTATAAATTTCACCTTCTTGAAATTATACATTACTACGGACTGATTTTAAACATCACCATTTTTTTCTTTAAAAGTAAATTTTAAACTGCAATATTGTTTTTCTAGTCAAAAATTTAAAAATGTTAACATTCTTTGTAACCTATAAAAACAATGCTAATACACATTTTGCTTCATTACTGAAGTTCATGACAATCTCAGACATGAGAATTGATCGATCCCTAGCATGCAGGCGATATGCTGATGTAGATCACATATCATGATCAGTGAGAAAAATGATCTTACTTACTGTGGGTAGAAAAGGTTGCATATCTTGTCAGAGGAGGAAAACTTTTTTTTAATGCTTTTAAAACAAAAATAAAATTTCTCAACTTAAAATTGTCAGATCACTGAAAAAAAAAAAAAAAGATGGACTTTTAAGGTAAATGCCAAAAATGTCAAATGAGATCAATGCAGGTTTTGTTAAAGCAGCACAAGTCATTGAAACTACGTATTTTTTTTTCTCTTTATTTTCTTATTTTTTTTTTTTAACATCTTTATTGAAGTATAATTGCTTTACAATGGTGTGTTAGTTTCTACTTAAAAACAAAGTGAATCAGTTATACATATACATACGTTCCCATATCTCTTCCCTCTTGCATCTCCCTCCCTCCCACCCTCCCTATCCCACCCCTCTAGGTGGTCACAAAGCACCGAGCTGATCTCCCTGTGCTATGCGGCTGCTTCCCACTAGCTATCTATTTTACATTTGGTAGTGTATATATGTCCATGACACTCTCTCACCCTGTCACATCTCACCCCTCCCCCTCCCCATATCCTCAAGTCCATTCTCTAGTAGGTCTGTGTCTTTATTCCCGTCTTGCCACTAGGTTCTTCATGACCTTTTTTTTTTTTTTTTTTCCTGAGATTCCATATATATGTGTTAGCATACTGTATTTGTTTTTCTCTTTCTGACTTACTTCACTCTGTATGACAGACTCTAACTCCATCCACCTCATTACAAATACCTCCATTTCATTTCTTTTTATGGCTGAGTAATATTCCATTGTATATATGTGCCACATCTTCTTTATCCATTCATCCGTTGATGGACCCTTAGGTTTCTTCCATGTCCTGGCTATTGTAAATAGAGCTGCAATGAACATTTTGGTACATGACTCTTTTTGAATTATGGTTTTCTCAGGGTATATGCCCAGTAGTGGGATTGCTGGGTCGTATGGTAGTTCTATTTTTAGTTTTTTAAGGAACCTCCATACTGTTCTCCATAGTGGCTGTATCCATTTACATTCCCACCAACAGTGGAAGAGTCTTCCCTTTTCTCCACACCCTCTCCAGCATTTATTGTTTCTAGATTTTTTGATCATGGCCATTCTGACCGGTGTGAGATGATACCTCATTGTGAAACTACGTATTTTTAAAGCTCTGTTTTCTTAACTTGTTACTAGATGACACATTGTCAAGTAATGAACTATCAAGTGATGGTAAGACATGAACTGTCATGTCACCTGTGTTAAAAACTTAACTGAATTGTAAAGGACTGCCAAAGACCTAAAGTTTTTGATTTATTTTGAGCTAAAATGGAAGGATTTTAGCTCATTTTAGACACCCGTGGTGGGCAGTCTCCAGGATGGCCCCCAGTGGATTCTTGCTTCTTGGTATTTGTGCACTTGTGTGTTCCCTCACACAGTGGGTAGAAATGTCTTGCATAACCAACAGGATATTGCAGATGGTATGGAGTATGGCTTCCAAAGCTCTTTCATAAAATAGGACGAAATGGTCTATAAACTCTTAGATCACAAGCTCTAGGGGTAAGCAAGCTGCCAAGTCACGAGGGTACTAGAATAGCCCAATGAACAATCCCTGTGACAGGGAACTGAAACCTTCCGGCAGCCCCCCTGTGACGGAGCCATCTTGGACACAGGTCCTCCAGCCCTGGTCAGGCCTGCAGATGGCTGTGGACCAGATGAGCATCTTGACTGCAACCTCATGAAACGCAGTGAATCAGAAGGGAGAAGCTGTGCTGTTCCTGGATTCATGATGCAAAGAAGCTGTGTGACATGTATGAGGTTATGAGTGTGTGTGGCTTTGTAAAAAATATGGTTGCTAAGTTTCTAATTTCTTATGCTGCACTCGATAACGAATATAGTACACATTGATGTTATAGGACTCAATCTAACACTTAATGGCCGGATGGTATTGTGAAAAATCACTTGATTAATTCTGTCTCTGACTTATTATATATGAAATGAAAAAGTATAGTTAGATGATATCCCTAGGATCCCTTTTAGATACAATAAGTATGCATCTTTCTGAGTCTTTCAGACTGAGTGTTGAGTTAATCAAGTGCAATGATCTGGCTTGAATATTGTAAGAAACTTTTGTTTAATCCTTACAAGCTATTTTCATTTTACGTTTAAAATTACTCAAAAGATAATAGAATATTTTATTTTATTTTATTTTTTTCAGTCTATAAAAAGATTTTTTCCTTACGAACATCTTTATTTCGAGTGTTTTTTTTTAATAATGATTCCTCCTTTCCTTCCTTCCTTCCTTCCTCCCTCCCTCCCATCTTCCCTTCCTTCCTCCTTTCTTCCCAACCTTCCTCCCTCCCTCCCTCCCTCCCTTTCTCCTTCCGTTGGGTCTTCATTGCTGTGCGCGGGCTTTCTCTAGTGGTGGTGAGCAGGGCTACTCTTCTTTGCAGTGCATGGGCTTCTCACTGTGGTGGCTTCTCTTGTTGCGGAGCATGGGCTCTAGGTACACGGGCTTCAGTAGTTGTGGTGCACAGGCTTAGTTGCTCCGTGGCATGTGGGATCTTCCCAGACCAGGGATCAAAACCGTGTGCCCTGCGTTGGCAGGTGTATTCTTAACCACTGTGCCACCAGGGAAGTCCACAAGTGTTCTTAAACACTTCTGTACATGCATTACAGAAAGGCTGTCACAACCATTCACGGGTACAGTACTGATTGTTCTCAACATGGAAAGCAAGTACCACTCTTACAAGCCTCTTTATAATGTGCTCTTAAATGCTTCTCTGCATGCTTTCTTTTTACAGCTTTTTTTTTTAACATCTTTATTGGAGTATAATTGCTTTAGTGTTGTATTAGTTTCTGCTGTATAACAAAGTGAATCAGCTATATGTATACATATATCCCTATATCCCCTCCCTCTTGCATCTCCCCCCCCCACCCTCCCTATCCCACCCCTCTAGGTGGTCACAAAGCACCGAGCTGATATCCCTGTGCAATGCTGCTGCTTCCCACTAGCTATCTATTTTACATTTGGTAGTGTATATATGGCAATGCTACTCTCACTTCATCCCAGCTTACCCTTCCCCCTCCCCATGTCCTCAAGCCCACTCTCTACGTCTCTGTCTTTATTCCTGTCCTGCCCCTAGGTTCATCAGAACCATTTTTTTTAGATTCCATATATATGTGTTAGCATACAATATTTGTTTTTCTCTTTCTGACTTACTTCACTCTGTATGACAGTCTCTAGGTCCATCCACCTCACTACAAATAACTCAATTTCATTTCTTTTTATGGCTGAGTGATATTCCATTGTATATATGTGCCACATCTTCTTTATCCATTCATCTGTTGATGGACACTTAGGTTGCTTCCAAGTCCTGGCTATTGTAAATAGAGCTGCAGTGAACATTGTGGTACATGACTCTTTTTGAATTATGGTTTTCTCAGGGTGTATGCCCAGTAGTGGGATTGCTGGGTCATATGGTAGTTCTATTTTTAGTTTTTTAAGCAACCTCCATACTGTTCTCCATAGTGGCTGTATCAATTTACATTCCCACCAACAGTGCAAGAGGGTTTCCTTTTCTCCACATCCTCTCCAGCATTTACTGTTTGTGGATTTTTTGATGGTGGCCATTCTGAGTGGTGTGAGGTGATACCTTATTGTAGTTTTGATTTGCATTTCCCTAATGATTAGTGATGTTGAGCATTCTTTCGTGTGTTTGTTGGCAATCTGTATATCTTCTTTGGAGAACTGTCTATTTAGGTCTTCTGCCCATTTTTGGATTGGGTTGTTTGTTTTTATAATATTGAGCTGCATGAGCTGCTTGTATATTTTGGAGATTAATCCTTTGTCAGTTGCTTCATTTGCAAATATTTTCTCCCATTCTGAGTGTTGTCTTTTCATCTTGTTTATGGTTTCCTTTGCTGTGCAAAAGCTTTTAAGTTTCATTAGGTCCCATTTGTTTATTTTTGTTTTTCTTTCCATTTCTCGAGGAGGTGGGTCAAAAAGGATCTTGCTGTGATTTATGTCAGAGTGTTCTTCCTATGTTTTCCTCTAAGACTTTTATAGTGTCTGGCCTTACATTTAGGTCTTAAACTCAAAATGAATTAACTTTTGTGTATGGTGTTAGGAAGTGTTCTAATTTCATTCTTTTACATGTAGCTGTCCAGTTTTCCCAGCACCATATGTTGAAGAGGGTGTCTTTTCTCCATCGTGTATTCTTGCCTCCTTTATCAAAGATAAGGTGACCATATGTACGTGGGTTTATCTCTGGGTTTTCTATCCTGTTCCATTGCTCTATATTTCTGTTTCTGTGCCAGTACCATACTGTCTTGATTACTGTAGCTTTGTAATATACTCTGAAGTCAGGGAGCCTGATTCCTCCCGCTCCGTTTTTCTTTCTCAATATTGCTTTGGCTATTTGGGGTCTTTTGTGTTTCCATACAAATTGTGCAATTTTTGTTCTACTTCTGTGAAAAATGCCATTGGTAGCTTGATAGGGATGGCGTTGAATCTGTAGATTGCTTTGGGTAGTATAGTCATTTTCACCATGTTGATTCTTCCAATCCAAGAACATGGTACATCTCTCCATCTCTTTGTATTTAAAGATTTGTAAAGAAATCTTTAATTTCTTTCATCAGTGTCTTATAGTTTTCTGCATACAGGTCTTTTGTCTCCTTAGGTAGGTTTATTCCTAGGTATTTTATTCTTTTTGTTGCAGTGATAAATGGGAGTGTTTCCTTAATTTCTCTTTCAGATTTTTCATCATTAGTGTATAGGAATGCAAGAGATTTCTGTGCATTAATTTTGTATCCTGCTACTTTACCAAATTCATTGATTAGCTCTAGTAGTTTTCTGGTAGACTCTTTAGGATTCTCTGTGTATAATATCATGTCATCTGCAAACAGTGACAGCTTTACTTCTTTTCTGATTTGGATACCTTTGATTTCTTTTTCTTCTCTGACTGCTGTGGTTAGGACTTCCAAAACTATGTTTGAATAAAAGTGGTGAAAGTGGACAGCCTTGTCTTGTTCCTGATCTTAGAGGGAATGCTTTCAGCTTCTCACTGTGAGAATGATGTTAGCTGTGGGTTTGTCATATATGGCCTTTATTATGTTGAGGTATGTTCCCTCTGTGCCCACTTTCTGGAGAGTTTTTGTCATAAATGGACATTGAATTTTGTAGAAAGCTTTTTCTGCATCTACTGAGAGTATCATATGTTTTTTATCCTTCAGTCTGTTAATATGGTGTATCACATTGATTGATTTGCTTATATTGAAGAATCCTTGCATTCCTGGGATAAACCCCACTTGATCATGGTGTATGATCCTTTTAATGTGCTGTTGGATTCTGTTTGCTAGTATTTTGTTGAGGATTTTTGCATCTATGTTCATCAGTGATATTGGCCTGTAGTTTTCTTTCTTTGTGACATCTTTGTCTGGTTTTGGTATCAGGGTGATGGTGGCCTTGTAGAATGAGTTTGGGAGTGTTCCTCCCTCTGCTATATTTTGGAAGAGTTTGAGAAGGGTAGGTGTTAGCTCTTCTCTAAATGTTTGATAGAATTCACCTGTGAAGCCATCTGGTCCTGGGCTTTTGTTTGTTGGAAGATTCTTAATCACAGTTTCAATTTCAGTGCTTGTGATTGTTCTGTTTATATTTTCTATTTCTTCCTGGTTCAGTCTTGGAAGATTGTGCATTTCTAAGAATTTGTCCATTTCTTCCAGGTTGTCCATTTTATTGGCATAGAGTTGCTTGTAGTAATCTCTCATGATCCTTTGTATTTCTGCAGTGTCAGTTGTTACTTCTCCTTTTTCATTTCTAATTCTGTTGATTTGAGTCTTCTCCCTTTTTCTCTTTATGAGTCTGGCTAGTGGTTTATCAATTTTTGTTTATCTTCTCAAAGAACCTGCTTTTAGTTGTATTGATCTTTGCTATTTTTTCCTTCATTTCTTTTTCATTTATTTCTGATCTGATCTTTATGATTTCTTTCCTTCTGCTAACTTTGGGGTTTTTTTTGTTCATCTTTCTCTAATTCCTTTAGGTGTAATGTTAGGTTGTTATTTGAGATTTTTCTTGTTTCTTGAGGTAGTATTGTATTGCTATAAACATCCCTCTTAGAACTGCTTTTTGCTGCATCCAGTATGTTTGGGTTGTCGTGTTTTCATTCTCATTTGTTTCTAGGTATTTTTTTATTTCTTCTTTGATTTCTTCAGTGATCTCTTGGTTATTTACTAGCGTATTGTTTAGCCTCCATGTGTTTGTATTTTTTACAGTTTTTTTCCTGTAATTGATACCTAGTCTCATAGCGTTGTGGTCGGAAGAGATACTTCATGTGATTTCAATTTTCGTAAATTTACCAAGCTTGATTTGTGACCCAAGATATGATCTATCCTGGAGAATGTTCCATGAGCAGTTGAGAAGAAAGTGTATTCTGTTGTTATTGGTTGGAATGTCCTACAAATATCAATTAAGTCCATCTTGTTTAATGTGTTATTTAAAGCTTGTGTTTCCTTATTTATTTTCATTTTGGATGATCTGTCCATTGGTGAAAGTGGGGTGTTAAAGTCCTATACTATTATTGTGTTACTGTCGATTTCCCCTTTTATGGCTGTTAGCATTTGCCTTGTGTATTGAGGTGCTCCTATATTGGGTGCAGAAATATTTACTATTGTGATATCTTATTCTTGGATGGATCCCTTGATCATTATGTAGTGTCCTTCTTTGTCTCTTGTAATAGTCTTTATTTTGAAGTCTATTTGTCTGATATGAGAATTGCTACTCCAGCTTTCTTTTGATTTTCATTTGCATGGAATATCTTTTTCCATCCCCTCACTTTCAGTCTGTATGTGTCCCTGGGTCTGAAGTGGGTCTCTTGTAGACAGCATAAATATAGGTCTTGTTTTGGTATCCATTCAGCCAAGTCTGTGTCTTTTGGTTGGAGCATTTAATCCATTTACATTTAAGCTCATTATCGATATGTATGTTCCTATTACCATTTTCTTAATTGTTTTCGGTTTGTTATTGTAGGTCTTTTCCTTCTCTTGTGTTTCCTGCCTAGAGAAGTTCCTTCAGCATTTGTTGTAAAGCTCCTTTGGTGGTGATGAATTCTCTTAGCCTTTGCTTGTAAAGGTTTTAATTTCTCTGTCAAGTCTGAATGAGATCCTTGCTGGGTAGAGCAATCTTAGTTGTAGGTTTTTCCCTTTTATCACTTTAAATATGTCCTGCCACTCCCTTCTGGCTTGCAGAGTTTCTGCTGAACGATCAGCTGTTAACCTTATCAGGATTCCCTTGTATGTTATTTGTTGCTTTTCCCTTGCTGCCTTTAATGTTTTTTCTTTGTTTTAAATTTTTGATAGTTTGATTTAATGTGTGTCTCCTTGGATTTATACTGTGTGGGACTCTCTGTGCTTCCTGGACCTGATTGACTATTTCCTTTCCCACATTAGGGAAGTTTTCAACTATAATCACTTCAGATACTTTCTCAGCCCCTTTCTTTTTCTCTTCTGCTTCGGGGACCCCTATAATTTGAATGTTGGTGCGTTTAATGTTTTCTCAGTGGTCTCTGAGACTGTCCTCAATTCTTTTCATTTTTTTTTTTTTCTTTTTTATGCTCTGTGGTAGTTATTTCCACTATTTTATCTTCTGGGTCACTTATCCATTCTTCTGCCTCAGTTATTCTGCTATTGTTTCCTTGTAGAGAATTTTTAATTTCATTTATTGTGTTGTTCATCATTGTTTGTTTGCTCTTTAGTTCTTCTAGGTCCTTGTTAAATGTGTCTTTATATTTTCTCCATTCTATTTTCAAGCTTTTGGATCATCTTTACTATCATTATTCTGAATTCTTTTTGAGGTAGACTGCCTATTTCCTCTTCATTTGTTTGGTCTGGTGGGTTTTTACCTTGCTCCTTCATCTGCTGCGAATTTCTCTGTCTTCTCTTTCTGTGTTTGGGGTCTCCTTTTCGCAGGCTGAAGGTTCTTATCTCCTGTTGTTTTTGGTGTCTGCCCCCAGTGGGTAAGGTTGGTTCAGTGGCTTGTGTAGGATTCCTGGTTGAGGGGATTGGTGTCTGTCTTTCTGGTGGGCAGGGCCATGTCTGGTGGTGTGTTTTGGGGTGTCTGTGAACTTAGTGTGATTTTAGGCAGCTACTCTGCTAGTGGGTGCGGTTGTGTTCATGTCTTGCTAGTTGTTTGGCATGGGGTGTTCAGCACTGGAGCTTGCTGGCTGTTGGGTGGAGCTGGGTCTTAGTGTTGAGATGGAGATCTATGGGAGAGCTCTCGCTGATTGATATTATGTGGCACCGGGAGGTCTCTGGTGGTCCAGTGTCCTGAACTCGGCTCTCCCACCTTAGAGGGCCAGGCCTGACACCAGGCCAGAGCACCAATACTCTGTCAGCCACACAGCTTAGAAGAAAAGGGAGAAAAAAAGAAAAGAAAGAAAAAAAGGTAATTAAAAAAAAAGAATATAAAATAAAATAAAATAATTAAAATAAAAAAGTCAAAAAAAATTAAAATAAAAAATAGAGGTAACAAAAAGAGAGCAAGCAAACCAATAAATAAATCCACCAATGATAACAAGTGCTAAAAGCTATACTAAGATAAACATAAAAATCAGAAACAATTCAGTCGCAGACAGCAAACCCCATGTCTGCATTTGCTCCCAAGGTCCACCGCTTCAATTTTGGGTTGATTCGTTGTCTATTCAGGTATTCCACAGATGCAGGGTACCTCAAGTTGCTTGTGGGGATTTAATCCGCTGCTCCCGAGGCTGCTGGGAGAGATTTCCCTTTCTCTTCTTTGTTTGCACAGCTCCTGGGGCTCGGCTTTGGTTTTGGCCCCACCTCTGCATGTAGGTTGCCCTCGGGCTTCTGTTCGTGCCCAGACAGGATGGGGTTAAAGCAGTGGCTGATTAGGGGGCTCTGGCTCATTCAACCTGGGGTGAGGGAGGGGTACGGTGGTTATAATTGGAATGCTGGGCGAGCCTGCGGCAGCAGAGGCCAGTGCGACGTTGCACCAGCCTGAGGCGTGCCGTGTGTTCTTCTGGAGAACTTGTCCCTGGATCATGGGACCCTGGCAGTGGCGGGCTTCACAGGCTCCCGGGAGGGGAGGTGTGGATAGTGACCTGTGCTTGCACACAGGCTTCTTGGTGGCTGCAGCAGCCTTAGCGCTTCATGCCCGTCCGTCTCTGGTGTCCACGCTGATAGCTGCGGCTCACGCCCATCTCTGGAGCTCGTTTAGGCGGTGCTCTGAATCCTCTCTCCTTGCGCACCCTGAAACAATGGTCTCTTGCCTCTTCGGCAGGTTCAGACTCTTTCCCGGACTCCCTCCCGGCTAGCTGTGGCGCACTAGCCCCCTTCAGGCTGTGTTCACCCTGCCAACCCCAGTCCGCTCCCTGGGATCTGACCTCCAAAGCCAGAGCCTCAGCTCCCAGCCCCCGCCCGCCCTGGCGGGTGAGCAGATAAGCCTCTCGGGTTGGTGAATGCTGGTTGGCACCGATCCTCTGTGCGGGAATCTCTCCACTTTGCCCTCTGCACCCCTGTTACTGCGCTCTCCTCCATGGCTCTGAAGCTTCCCCCCCTGCTCACCCTCTCGTCTCCGCCCGCGAAGGGGCTTCCTAGTGTGTGGAAACCTTTCCTCCTTCACAGCTCCCTCCCAGAGGTGCAGGTCCCGTCCCTATTCTTTTGTCTCTGTTTTTTCTTTTTTCTTTTGCCCTACCCAGGTACATGGGGAGTTTCTTGCCTTTTGGAAGGTCTGAGGTCTTCTGCCAGCGTTCAGTAGGTGTTCTGTAGGAGTCGTTCCACATGTAGATGTATTTCTGATGTATTTGTGGGGAGGAAGGTGATCTCCACGTCTTACTCCTCTGCCATCTTGAAGGTCCCTAGAATATTTTAAAAGGTAGACCTAGTTAAGCAAGCTAACTCATGCTGGAGTCATTTTATAATTGACGGATCTGTTGCGGAAGACAAATTGTATGATATACCTGGCCTTTTGATAAAAGGTAAGGGAAAAATGAGTAAACAAAAGATACTGATTCTTAACCTTGGATGGACATTTAAACTAAATGGAGAACTTTTTTTTTTTTTCAAGTATACTTATGGTGGGGTTTCACTGTCAATGAATTAAATCAGAATTTCTGGTAATGGAATGAGGCAGTCAGGAAAATTTTTTATATATTCTGTAGTGTATAAAGCCAGAATTGAGAACTACTAAGACACTCATGGGAAGTAGTTAGTTACCAGATTGAAGAGAGATTAGAGGGTGTCTCTTGCGGGTAGAGAGCAAGGATGCTGAGAAGCTCTGCTGGAGACCTCTTGTGGGAGGAGAAGCCTGTGGTCCTGGTCACCCAGCTCATTAACTGGAGGCCGTTCAGCTTCTATATGTGGATAAATCAAATTGCTAATTAAGTACCTCTCTGCAAGAGTGGAAAAGAAAGCCTGAGAGGTTAGTGTTCACCTTGTGTCTATAATTATAAGTTGAGGATTATAAATTAAACTGAGAAAATGCCAGAAGTTGAGTGTATAAAAGGATGTCACCTGGGTTGGTAGGTGATAAAGCATTGCCTGAGTTTTGGGATAGATATTATTAAAATAAAGTATTTGGTTCCCTTTTATGGACTAATTAAGAAAATATTCTTCTTGTTCTTTTAAGTGACTTTATTTTCTAATCACAACAGTAAAGGTATAGGTCTGCCTTTCAGATCTGACGGTCCTCACTGTCTCTAAAGACAACAGGGCCATCTGGCCATAACCCTTAACGTGTAGGCAGAAAATCTTTGTAACTTTCCAAATAGCATTAGAAGTAAGCACTTTGTGTAGTAGAAACAAAGCACAACACCATTTAAAAATTAAAAAGACTAATGAGAAGTTGGAAAAATTCCCCAGCATGAAAAGTAAAGAGCTTATAAATCAAAAGAAAAATAGATCATACTGATAAAAATATGGGCAAATAACATGAGTTGACAATTGAGAAAAGAAAAATACAAATGGTCAATAAATACAAGAGATGGTCAACCCCATAAGTCAATGAAAATTTGTCATCTGTAGAATCAGCAATTTAAAAAAAAATGTAATAATGATATCTGTCACTTTTGTTCACTTAGGGAGTTAAGTGTTTCAACTGAAGAGCAGTTTAGCATTCTGTATTCCAATTCAATATGTACAAATGTATTTAACTGTGAAATTCTACTCTAGAAATTTATATTTAACATATAAGTGGATAAATGTAACTATCTCCAAGGAAACTTCATCATTGTTAAAATACAATTTGAAATGTTTCAAATGGCATTAAAAAGAGGATTAGTATTATAGCATATCTATAAGATAGGTACAAGAGTATAGCATATCTGTAAAATGAAATCATGTTCAGCCATTAAAAATAACGTTATCAGTGTGTTTTCTTTGAACCTATTATTAGAAAAATCCAAGTTATATCCAAATCATGGGTCATGAGGACCTGAATATACGAATATACGATGGCCAGGCCATGTGTGACAATAGAATTCTGACCTTCAAGCTCTGTAGCTGAGGGAGCTTCAACCAGCTCGGGAAGGCAAACCAGAACTTCTGCAGCACATAGCTCAGAACAGAGAGGGCTTGGTCCACAACTTCCAGGTTCCCTTTTTCTTTACCCCTGCTTCTAACTGAACTATGCGGAGAAAGCCAAGTCTGTTCTCCTCCCCAGTCACATAATAGGCCCTGCTTCGAATAGTTAGCCTGCCTGGAGCTTCCCCAGGCCAGTCACCTCCAGTCAGCATGCCTCAAACTTTCTTTTTCCCACTCTCAGGCGGTCCACATCCCTGCCTGCCTCTGAGTCTCTGCCAGATGCAAGCGGTGGCGGCTGAATCCCTTGCTAGAGCAGACTCCAAACGAATAACCTATGTGCATTCTTCTTTAAGTAGTCTTTGGCTATTTCCAGAATAACATACATACTAGTATGTACATTTTTTGGGTGTTTGTGTGACCCACATCTATATTTCTGCGTGTATGCGTGGGGAAATATCTGAAGGCTAGTCACGAAGATATTAAACTTGCTTTTCTCTGGGAGGTAGGATGGAGGCTATTTTTAGTTTATAATATTTTGCATTTGAATTTTTTCAGTGAGTGCACACCATTTATATAAACGGAAATAAAGCTATTGTGGTTTACAAAGCAGTTTATTATACTGTTTAGAATTATTAAAATAAAGAATTCCATATATATTAAGCATAAGTATTTTATCTATGTATAATATATGGGATGATGTTCAATTAATTGGACTTACCCAATATGAGGAGTTATTTTTTAAAAAATAATTGAGAAAAGGGTATCTAGAAAGTTTTATTCTGATAAATATTCTTTGCATACAAAAAATAGACTTGAGTTGAGATATTTATTTTTAATTATACAAGTGATTAATGAGCGTTAACCATAAGGGGACTCCCTGGGTCAATAGTCTCCATTATCCAGCCACAACTCAAATAACTATTATCATTCCAGGGCTAGGAAGAAATCCCCCTAGATTAATAAATATAAATCTTTATGGTCATCAGTTTTCCCTGAAGTTTCTTTAACAAAGGCCAGAAAGATTAAATTTTTGAATGGAGCATTGCTTCATTTCCATCAACATCTGGTTATTTATCCTTCTATGTTAAACAAAACCCTGGATTTGACAGAGACGAAACTTCGAATGTGTCTGCAAACCTAACTTATCCAGCCAATGGGGAAAAGGAAGTGTAGATATATGGCCAATTTCTCTCAGCTGAGCACATTGCTGTTCTTCTTAATTAACGATGGTGCTACTAGGCCACTCACAGGAGGAGACAGGCTTAATCCATCTTAAGGCAACAAGTTTCCGCTCCTTTGTTTCTCCTCCTTCATTTCCTGTTGTGGCTTTTGACCTTTCACCCATAGCAAGTGAGACAGCTCTCCGGGCCGGGCTGGTCATCGGGGAAGGACAGAGAGTCCTCAAGCACACCAGACCTTGCTTTTTCTTCTGTCTGTGCTGTGTTTTTTTTCATGTTATAGTATTGTTGTGAGGATTAAGCAAATACATATATATGCTTATATAGCGTATATATGGTTATATAGCATATGTATATTGTTAGAGATACAGATAGAGGGAAATATCTTTTTTTTAAAGCTAAGGTCATTATCTTTTTTTTTTTTTTTTTAATTTGAGGAACACCCTTTAAAGACTTTGGGATACCAGGATGGACATAAAGTATATGAAAGTGGTTTAAAAAATTACCATTATTCAGCCTCTGAGATGATACAATATCTTGTCATTTTTCTCAGTAGATAAAAAGAAAAATGCCTAAAATTTTCTCTAGTAAAATATTTTGAAAGGGTCTCATCCAGTTCTTCTGAAGTGTTAAGATGTATTGCGTTAACCCTGGCAGAGGGATGGATCCCTGAGACTCTTTACAACCTCTCTTAGCCCAGTTTGTGACTTTTGTCACAGTAGCTCAGGTATTGCTGTTGACCTGTTTTTTTTTTGTTGTTTTTTTTAGGTGACTCACTGCTCAAACATTGCACAGGCCAAATCAATTCCCTCATTTTATTCCCAGATAGATGCAGTAAACAGGTGTATTATATCAAAATGACAGTATATCTCTCCTGGGCTGTATCTTGCTGATATAGATATTTTTCTGTTTTAGAAGCTAGTATAAGCTCTTCTCTGGTAAACACAAGATTCGTATGTAAATTAAACATGCATTTGGGGTTAATGTCTTTGAATTATTAGTGGGAGGATAGTTAAAAAAAATTTAAAACATTTTCCTTTGGAAAGCCATTTCCTGAGTAGTGTTAAAAATTAATTAGGAAAAAATCAGCAACAAATCAAAGTAAAGATACCAGGAAGATTGTATAACGTAAGATCTAAAAATAAATCACAGATGAATTGAAAATTGTTGTAAAAATATTATTTATTCTTATATGAGTCAACAGCCATGTAGGAGAAAGCAAGAAACTTCTCAAATGAGAATTTTCTCATCAGAGTAATAACTAGCTTATTCCCTCACTAAGAAAAGCAGATCTCCTATATCTGAAAATAACACACTCTAAAGGTACATATTTTGAGATGAATTAACATGCATTATACTCATTCTGACATGCAATTTAAGACAATTTTTTAAGTATTAGAAATTTATGTAACGGTGTGGCATTGTATATTTCCTTTAATGAAAAATGACATTTAAATGGTTTTTTGAAAACAATGCTGGTGATGAATCTGACAAGTCAGTGTTACAAAAGAAGGGCAAAGATAACAGGCACTTGACTGTTCTGCCCTGGATTCACTTACTCCAGCATCAAAGCACGTTTCCCCTGTGACTCTCCTTTCCTCATTGATGTAGCACCTTAACGTATAAACCTAAATGTACAGAAAGTTATTTTTCCATAACAATTTAATTCCTGTTTAGATCTTCCACTCCACCAGGAGTAATAGTATCTTACTATCAATAAACCTCTCTCCCCTAACATATTTGTATACTTTATCCTGAGTTGTGTCTAATCTCAGGGCTCTATGTATTAGTAAGGGTTCTCCAGAGAAACAGACCAATAGGACAGTAAGATGTGTGTGTGTATCTTGTATCTCGGTCTCTAATCTCGAGAGAGATTTATTTTTAGGAACTGGTTCATGTGTTTGTGGAGGTTCAAGTTCAAAATCTGCAGAGTAGGCTGACAGGCTGGAGACCCAGGGAGCAGTTGCAGTTCGGGTCTGAAGACAGTCTGCTGTGAGAATTCTCTCTTCTGGGAACTGCCATCTTTTTCTATTAAGGCCTTTAACTGATTGCATGAAGCCTACACACGTTATGGAGGGTGATCTGCTTTACTCAGTTTACTAATTTAAATGTTAATTTCATCTCAAAAATACCTTCACAGAAACCTCTAGAATAACTGACCAAATATCTGGGTACTCTGACCTAGCCAAGCTGACACATAAAATGAACCATCACTGTTTATTTAGCATCATTGAGGTGGAGAGGTAAGAAGGGGGGACCGTCTCATCTTTGATGCCATCTGTCCATGTTGACATCCACTGAGATAGCCAAGGTCATTGTCTGCTTTGTCCTGCTTCCCTGACCTATCAGGTGTGTGGTCTCACGTGGTCCTGTGAGTGCAGGAACAATCTGCTGCTTCCTTAACTGCTGGTGCAAAAGAATATCTGCAAAACCCTCTGTGGCATCATTTGCTGAGACATGAGGGGATCATTCCCTGATGGAGTCCCCCTCCTTGGAAACGGCCACAGCGTGGAACAGCTGAACCTGATGAGTTCATCAACTTCCTCTCTGTCTTCCACTCTCTCTGCAGTTCTCAGAAACCTCCTGCTGCCCGCCCAACCACCCAAGAAACTTTCCCTGTCTTAATCTGGATCATTCTTTCACACCTGCATCTAAATCCTCCTGTGGATTAGTCGCAAGTGTTTAGACTTTTTGAACCTCAAAGCTAGATATTAGATTTCTTTATTGTCATGGTTGTTGCCATTTTGTTCTGTTTTTGTTTTTCCAAAGTTGCCCCTTCTTTGGCAATGATGAAAAGAGTAAAGAGGAAGAAAAGAATAAAATGTGCCTTTCATTTATTGATTCCATAAATTAAACATACTGTGTTAAGAAGTAGTGAGCTACCAAGGAGATGTCTGCAGCCTATTCAAAAAATATTTCTTTGGTTTCTAGATCCTTGGAAATTCTCTTGATTATTACGAAAACTTACTTTATAATCCTCTTTGTTTTCTTGATCCCCCATACCATGGTAAGAACCAAGTCTCTGTAATGTTGTTTATCCTGCACTTGCTATGTGATGCTTGAAGACTCACGTGGTCCTAGAACGTTCAATCGCTCAGAGCAAAGGCAGACATTTTTTAAGGTGTCCACCAGATGTCACTGTTGGGCAGAGAAATGTGACTAACTTGCTTCAGCTTTGAAACGAAAAAGTGTTAACCCTGACTTAATTCCAAAAAAACTGAAGGGGGAAAATGTCAGAAATCGGAACTAGTGGATCCATCCTGATCTTAGGCAGGAAGTAACAACCCTTCACTTCAAGCCAAGGAATGACAATCCTTTAGGTACTTTTACATTTTGCTTGCACGTTAGCCTAAAAATCCTGTTAGGTCGACAGGGCAGGGGCTTCTTGTTAAGTCTGTTCAGTAGCTAGACCACTGGCAGCGCAGGACCTGGGTTCTACTGGAGGCTTTGTGATCAGAGCATCAGTATCCCTGGGCAAGTTCCGTTTTCAATTTCTTTATCGATAAAATAAGAATTTGAATTTGGTAATCGCTCGTGGTTGGAAAATATAATCCTTGCTTCAAAAATAAATTTCACAGAAATGCCTTTTTCAAGGTCACTGTTTCTTAGTTTATGAGTTTGTACTAGAACTTGGGTCCTACTTCACTCCTTAAGGCAGGCCAGGGTCCACTGAGACGTGAAGTTTTCCTGAGCTGCTCCTTCTGCAGAAACAGAAAAGATACCCACTCACTGAGCAAACCACCTTCCGTAGCCATTTTTCCTTCTATACTCTTACTGACATTGATAATAATACAAAAAAATGGAACTAGGTAGTTTTTATTGAAATACTTCTCTTTTAGCTTTCAGGTTCTTTTAAGTGTGGGAAAAATGGCTTGGCTTTTTAAAAAATGAGTTTGTAATGAATCAACATAGAATATGTGCAATATATATGAATAATAAAACGAACACACATTTACTGACCATCAAGCTTTACACAGTACAACTTCTTTCCTACCTTATTCTACAAAGAAATTCAATCCTTTCTTATCCACATAAAAATCATATGGAGCTCTAATTTTACTGCAAAAAGAAGAATGGCCTAACAAAGGCCATTTCTTTCAGGATTTTTACCCTTTCATTTACTCTTAGCTCATTCATAAGCTTCAGAATATAGAGGCAATGGTATGTTCCCTTAGTCTCCGTTCCACTGTTTTCATCTCTCTCCTGAGAAAAATCAAGTTAATATTTAAATTGTACATTGTTCCTGCCTGTAGTCTTTATTATTTTTCCATTTTTGTTGGAGTATAATTGCTTTACATTGTTGTGTTAGTTGCTGCCATATAACAAAGTGAATTGCCTATACGTATACATATATCCCCATATCTCTTCCCTCTTGCATCTCCCTCCCACCCTCCCTATCCCACCCCTCTAGGTGATCACAAAGCACCGAGCTGATCTCCCTGTGCTATGCGGCTGCTTCCCGCCAGCTATCGGTTTTACATTTGGTGGTGTATATATATCCATGCCACTCTCTCACGTTGTCCCAGCTTCCCCTTCCTCTTCCCCGTGTCCTCAAGTCCATTCTCTAGTAGGTCTGCATCTTTATTCCTGTCCTGCCCCTAGGTTCTTCATGACCTTTTTTTTTTTTTTTTTTAGATTCCATATATATGTGTTAGCATACGGTATTTGTTTTTCTCTTTCTGATTTACTTCACTCTGTATGATAGACTCTAGGTCCATCCACCTCATTACAGATAATTCAATTTTGTTTCTTTTTATGGCTGAGTAATATTCCCTTGTATAGATGTGCCACATCTTCTTTATCCAGTCATCTGTTGATGGACATTTAGGCTGGTTCCATGTCCTGGCTATTGTAAATAGTGCCGCAATGAACATTGTGGTACATGACTTTTTGAATTATGGTTTTCTCAGGGTATATGCCCAGTAGTGGGATTGCTGGGTCATATGGTAGTCCTATTTTTAGTTTTTTAAGCAACCTCCATACTGTTCTCCATAATGGCTGTATCAATTTACATTTCCACCAACAGTGCAAGAAGGTTCCCCTTTTCTCCACACCCTCTCCAGCATTTATTGTTTGTAGATTTTTTGATGGCCATTCTCACTGGTGTGAGGTGATACCTCATTGTAGTTTTGATTTGCATTTCCCTAATGATTAGTGATGTTGAGCATCCTTTCATGTGTTTGTTAGCAATCTGTATGTCTGCTTTGGAGAAATGTCTTTATTTTAAATTATAGTAGATTGTAATTCTCGTTAATGCTAAAATATAAATTTGTCAACTGAAAAATATGCACAGCCTCCAAATTATGTTTTATTTGGTGGAATTTCTGATGACTTGAAGGCCGGGAGACAGCCTCTCAGATTGCTCTGAGGGACTGATCCAAAGAGGTAAGGGATACTCCTGTGAGTTTTGTTACAGAAACCAGGTAGTCCAAATATCAAAAGATTATTATTAAAGAAAACCAGACATCTCAAGGTAATGAATTTAGCACTTTTCTATGTATGGGAAGATGCAAAAGTCTGGGCTCACTAAAATCATTCCTCAGATATGTACCTCAGCTATCTGGGGCCAGTATCCTGTGTTTTCCCATCCTGTGTTGACCCAGGGTGCACCGATGAAGGGTAGCTGCAGTGGCTTTTGGGTTGATGGCTGGCATTCTGTTTCCATCCTGAGCTCCCTCAGGGCTGACCATCAGGGGGAGCTGTAATGTGATGGCTTGATGGCTGTAACATCCTTTGTTTACTGGTATGGCAGGAAATATTTTTCATTCACAAATTGTTTACTTTATTTCTGGGGGAAGCTTGGAGGAGAAAGAAGAGCAAGGGTTCATAGTGGCCCAGAGAGGAGAACGAGCCCATGAGAATTTTCTAAGGAGGTGGACATTTTCAGGGAAATTTTTAAGCTGGAATGTCTACATATAACATTTAAATTTATCTGCCTTGAAGTAGCTTAATTCTTTGATTGCACATCAGCTGTCAGTTGAGGGCCACATTGTGTGGAGGTTGTCCTTTGTTGGGGGTGAAGGGACCAGGGCAGTATTGGAGCAAGGTACAGAACAGAGAGAGAATTCATACAAAGACGGGAATTTGAATACAAAGGATGAAGAAAAATGTAACTTCTGCAGATTTCAGTATATTTAGGGTGGTTTTATTAGCCATTTGAATTTAAATATTACAGAAAGGTTATCTTCATTGTGTTGAAAGATTCCCAATAACTAGAGAGCAGATACCTGAGTTCCATATATGCAGAAATGTGATGTGCATTTATTGGAAATATCAGAGTGTCTTCACGTTAACACACACACGAATGATAAAGTTCACCAATGAAAACCTTTAGTTCTCTAGGAAATTCATATTCCTTGAGCTTCTTTGTGATTTACTTATATTTCTCCCTATTAAATTTCTTGGCAATACTGGAAGGTCAGGGAACTTCTCTGATTGATTTAAGCCTGAAAAAATTAAAAACTGTGCACTTTCTTAGCTGCTGGCCATTTCGGCAGCCTCCAAACCAAACATCTCCACCACCATCCCAAAGGGTTAAGAGAAAGCCTGTGCTAGATGTTGAGCAGCAATTATGTACTTACTGGGAAAATTGCCAGTCATTCCTGGTCTCTGACCCTCTCTACAAGGTGCCCAGCTCCTCTGCCTTTGAAATTTATACATTAACCATACTTCACATTTGACAGTGTTTTGCATTTTTCAAAACATTTAAATACATCCTTTCCCTTGAATATTATCCCCACTGCAGACCTAGATTGCTAGGGCAGATATTATCAACTGTCTTTTGCACATGAGGATCTAGGATAAAAAAGGTGAAACTTCTTGCTTAAGGTCACTTGAAGCTCGGAGAAAACCCATATTTCCTTTCTCGAAGGCTAATGAGTGTCCAATGCAGGAAGCGCTTTCTGTCTCTAAACATAACCTTCCCTTCATTGTTGATGATCTGACTCACCAAAGCCAGGATACCTTTAAGTCCCAAATTAGAGCTATCACCGTTTTCCCCTCTGTATCTATTCTTGCTCTGTCTTTTTGCTTTCTGCCCTGGGAAATAAACTCCAGGGAAGTTAGAATCAAATGATGAATTAGTTGTTTTTGCAAAATGAATAGTGAAATTTGTGATGGGACTTTGAGCCCAACTTCCAAGTTTCCTCTTTAAATGGAAGCTTCAGGATCATTATTCACAGAGTTGCACAAAGTATCACAGATTCCGGTTCATGTGAAATGATAATGTAGCATTTCCCCAAGTGTGATATTAATGAGTATTTTATTTTAAAATAGCTTCCATGTTCAAATTAGCTGAAGCCCTTTGTTATAGGACCTGTCCCGACATCTCATATTTGTGTTACCCCTTTGCTTATGAACAGGGAGATTGAGAAGTGCATTTCCCTAGCTTACTTTCCCACAGAACGTTTTTACAGAGCTGGGTTTTTGTTGTTATGGTTGTGGTTTTTGTTTTTTCCCCCAGATCATTCTGTGTGGAAAGCTATGTCAGAGAAAAGAGTTTTGTGAGGTCTCCAACACTTTTTCTTAGCATCACTCTTTCTAAAAGTTATCCCAGTTGTATATATTTCAGAATAGTGTTAAATCAAATGATAGTTGAATAAAATCTTCAGGTAAATTTGGATAAAGTAATTTAAAATGGAAAATATGCCAAGGTTTACTTTTTGTGATTTATTAAAGAAAATAAAGCAAGGGGATTTAATTTGTACTACGAATCTATGCAAATCACAAATGGCCCACATTATAAAAGCTAAACATGGCAGGGTTTTTAGTACTCACTGAGGGTGAGGAATGTGATTAAAAAAAAAAAAGGCAAGTTCACCAAAAAATGTAATTTCCTCAACTGTCCTCAGTGGAGGGCTGCATCTGAACAATCAGGAATCTTGATGGGCCTGTTTATTCCTTCAGCTTTTGTCTCTGGTCGAGATTGAATTTCCCCGTTCATCCAAGAGGCTGGCTGGGAGCTTACGTTTCTCTCTACAGCTTTCCTTTCACTGATTCCAGGAGCAAATTAAAGGTGTCCTTTCCCAGATAGAGCATGTTAGGTTGGATTGCAAGCCCGGTTTTATCTTTGAAAGGCAACGCTTTAACTCCTACTCCTTCAGGACCCTTATGACTGGTGCAGTCTGGAAGGAAACAGAATCACAGTGGCTTCCGTGGCACTGCATTTGGTGGTTGTTCATCATAATGATTCCAAACATTTTTCCAGAACCTTAATGTTTTTCATAACACGTTCACTTTGAGCTGTCTTTTCCTCTTCACAAGAAGTTGTGTGCAAGACAGGGGTGATGATCTCATTATACAAGAGACCAAATAACTTGTGCAAGAGAATGTGGATGGTGATTGGATCTCTGACCTCTGTCCTTCCATTCAGTGTTTTGTTTGTTTTCATTACACATATGAGCTCACTTCTTGGAGTAAGGCACCATGTCTAAGATAACATCATAATAAAATGTTTTGGTTGTCAGGTTTGCCAGCCACTGTGCTCAACTCTGACTTATTATGTATCTAGAACTGTGTTAAGAACTTTATATAACCATCAGTGAAATATGTACCATTTTCCTTTATATATTGTACCTATATTACTTTTTAACTTCAGGTATTATTTGTAATATAATAACCTTAAGTATTTGGTTTGTTGCATTTTGACTATTGCGTATATCCATGCAACCATCACCTCAAACAATATGTAAAATATGTCCATTATTCCAGAAAGTTGCCCTTTGCAGTCAGTTTCCACCCCTCTCAACGTCAGAGGAGCTATTTTCTAATCCCTTAGCTAATTTCTATTACCTTAGATGTTCTCAGACTTCATATAATTATAACCACGTGTTGTGTGCTCTTTTGTGTCAGGCTTCTTTCACTCAACATAATATTTTTTTGGGACATTTTTCTATGTTGTACTATGTGTCTGTGGTTTGTTCCTTTTAATTGATGAGGAGTATTGTATTACTATACCATACTTTATCCAGTCTCCTGTTGATAAATATTTGGGTTGTTTCCATTTCCGGCTAGTATGAATGAAGCTCTTTTGAACATTCTTGTACAAATATTTCCATGGATATATGTTTTCATGTCTTTTCAGTAAGTAACCAGGATTGGAATTTCTGGATCATAGGACAGGTATATGTTTAACTTTATAAGAAGATGATGTTTTTCCATTTTCCATTTCTACCAGTAACAATATGTGAGTGTTCTGCTTGCTACAAATTTGATAATGCGATTTGATTTTAGCCATTCTGTAGGGTGTGAAGTGGTACCTTCTTGAGGTTTTACTTTTCATTTCTCTGATGATTAATGATGTTGAACATCTTTTCAGAATCTAGTGGCCATTTATCGTCTTTTGCAAAGTGAGTGTTTAAGAATTTCGCCTAGTTTTTTTCCACTTTTTAAAAAAATATTGTTGATTCCAAAAAATTCTTTAGGTGTTTTATGTTTGTATCCTTTGTCAGCTATGTGTTGTAAATGTTTTTTCCTAAACTGTGGCTTGCCTATTTATTTTTTCAGTGGTATCTTTTCATGAACAGAAATTTAAAATTTTGATAAAGTCCAGTTTATCATTTTTTTCTTCTATGGTTAGTGCCTACAGTCTTGTTTAAAGTACTCTTTGTCAACTCCAAGGTTGTGAAGATACTCTCCAAAGTGTTTTTTAGAAGGTTTATGGATCTTCTATTTCGGTTTATGGTCTATGTTAAATTGCTTTTTGTGTGTTGAATAAGGGAGGGTCAGGTTTCATTTTTTTTTTTTTTAATATTAGGATATTTATTTCAGTGCTTTTGTTAAGAAGATATTCCTTTCCCTATTGAATTGTTTTGCTGCCTTTCTCAAATACCAACTGAGGTTAAATGTGAAGATCTCTTTATGAGCTCTCTATTTTGTTCCATTGATTTCTATTTGTCCGTCCTTAGGGCAATCCCGGACTGTCTTGATTACTATAGTTTTAGAGCAACTCTTGAACTCAGGTGATAAAGTTCTCCAACTCTGCTCTTCTTTTGCAAAACGAGATCTAGATACCTTGAATTTCCATATAAATCTTAGAATCAACTTGTCAATTTCTAAAAAAAAAAGTGTGCTGATATTTTGATCGTGTTAAATCTATAGAGAACTTTGGAAAAGAATGGGCATCTTAACAGCATAGTGTTATTCAGTACATGAGCAGTGAATACATGTGTCTATTTATATCTTATTCAGTTTTTCTCAGTATTGTTTCCTAGTTTTCAGTTTTAAAAATGTTATTGTAAATTATATATATTATTAGATTTTATTTTCTAGTTATTTGTTACTAGCATATTGAAATACAATTATGTTGCGTATTGATAATAAGTCTTGTATATTGACTGCTCAGTATATCTATATTGACTGCTAATTATAATGTTACCCATAGGTTTTCATAGATGTCCTTTAGCAGAGTGAAGTTCCCTTCTATTCTTATTTTTCTGAGAGTTTTAAAAAAATCTTGAACGGATACAATTAATACTTTTTTATGCATACCTTGAGATATTTATATGGTTTATCTCCTTTATTCTGTTAACATCATAGCATATTATGTTAATGTCATAATATACATTAACATACGTGATGTACTTGGACCCTTTTCATGTGTTGAAACAACTTTTGCATTCCTGAGATACATTCCATCTGTAGTCTATCCTTTTTACAAATTGCTGTACTTAATTAGCTAATTTTCTTTTTTTTTAATTGGAGTATAGTTGCTTTACAATGTGGTGTTAGCTTCTGCTGTACAGCAAAATGAATCAATTATGTGTATACATATTATCCACTTTTTTAGATTCTTTTTCAATATAGGTCATTAGAGAGTATTGAGTAGAGTTTCCTGTGCTATGCAGTAGGTCCTTATTAGTTATCTATTTTATATACTGTAGTGAGTATATGTCAATAGCAATTTCCCAATTTATCCCTCCCCCCTTTCCCCCCTGGTAACCATAGATTGTTTCCTACATCTGTAACTATTTCTGTTTTGTAAGTAAGTCCATTTGTACCATTTTTTTTAGATTCCACACATAAGCGACATCATACAATATTTGTCCTTCTCTTTCTGACTTACTTCACTTTGCTCCTTTTCTGAAAGGTTTTACTTCTATGTTCACGAGGGTCATTCAATGATGACTTCATTTCTTCGTATTATCATTGCCAGTTTTGTCCTGCACTTGACAGTCGTCCTGATCCTGAGCTGGGGGGTCTCTTTCAGCTCTCATGCCCCCTCTCAGCCTTTAGCACACTCACTCCTACACTTTGTGAAAGCCTGTAGGAAAGGGTTGGCAGGGGGTGAAGACTTTCTCTGTGATTGGGGAGGCTTGGGATTGTAACCTGACCAGGAAGCCCAGGTGTAGTGATGAAACGTTGTTAGAAATGTGACTGTGTAAGGTGGCTTCATTTAGCCACTGTGTGTGGGATGAAAGCACACAGGTCTCTCTTCTCCTCGGAAAGGCTCATCACTTTCTGGACTTCAGTTCACTTAGGTTTCTTTGTATCTTCAGCTCTTGAATGTTTCTAAAAACTATAGCATTTTAGTGTATCCAGCTGATTCTAACTATTAGGGTGGGAGTGATGGTGTCATTGATTTTTCTGCTTTCTGTCCAGAGGCCAATTCAGAATGCACTTCTATTATCTCTATATTATGAATGGAGAAACAGCTTCAAGGTCTCACAGCTTGGGACTGTTAAACTTGCACCTGGAATTTAGTTCTTTTCTGATCCCATTACTCATGTCTTAACAAATTTACAGAGTCTATATTCACCACTTTCCATTTAGAAAAGTAAAAAGAATTACATTTGTTTCTTGGCAAACCTCACACTGTCTACTTTTACCCTTTCCTGAAGCATACCTTCAATGCCAGGCAAGGATTTTCTAAGTTAGATCTACTTTGATCTTCACTGATCTACCAAAAATTTGAAGGAATATTTGAAGAAGTCACTGCTTACTCTCTGCAGGATACAGGTGTGGAGAAGAGTCAGCAGGCAGTCTATTTGCACCTCTTTGAATAAATTGAGCTTTTGCTCAAAAGGAAATATGGGTCTCTAACCTGTGAATTTTGGAGGAAAGAAAGTCTCTTCCTATATGTATTCATTGCTAGGAAGTTGCAGTGTCCAGGACATCAGTTTGTGGATTGATGTAACTGGAGAATTTTTGTTCAAATATAATCAAAACAAAACACAACTCTAGAGTATTTTAAGTGAACAAAATAATTAACATAAAAGGCATCGTGTTGTTGTAAATGGAAGGTTGGCCTGTTTTTGCTTTGCTCTATGGCCTCTGGGAAGAGACAGGAGAGGAGTGGTGGTTTTCTTCTCATTATAAAGGACCCCCAAGTACTTTGGCCGGATCACTGGAGCCAACGCCCCCCCCGTCCTGGTACCCCAGTCACCAACTGTCCTCCGTAGCCCAGGAAACAGGGTTTCTGACACCCTTTCTCCTATGTGTGAAGTCTAAGATCATTGGGTTTTCTGAGTTTCAGGGAAGAGCTTAGTCTAGAAAGTGAGACTTTTTTCCTGGGAGGGCTGGGTTGGAAGCTGGACAAATTTAGAGAATTCTAGGCAGCCAGGGGAACACAAAATTGACTTTGATAGAAAAGAGCTGAAGAGATTTTAATTCAAAGGGAATAAAAGCTATAAAGCTTATCTTCTTTGCAATTTGTCCTATGACCAGCCTGCAGTTGTGACTGAGGGATTCAGTGTATTTTTATTAGCCACAATGTAGGAATGCCTTTAACTCTGAGTCATGAAGCGAGATTAAAAAATGATTCTTCTTCACTTTGCTGTACACCTGAAACTAATGCAACATTGTCAGTTAACTGTACTTCAGTTTCAAAAATGGCTAAAAAAAGAATTCTTCTATGTGTTCATCCAGTAGCCGGTCATTACTTACTATAAGCCAGACCTCTCCACCCTGGGCCTCAAAATCCATCTTCTTCTGTGAGTGAAAAACCCACTGAAACATAAAACACAAAGTGAAACCACATAGATTACATGCTGTAGGAGAGGAAAAAGTAAATGTTATCTTTTCAGAGGAGGAGATTGGAAAATCATTCAAAGAAGTGAAAGTTGATTGGCATTGGAAACTACTGCATAAGCACTTTACAAGGACATAAAAGACAGAGGGAGCTTCCAGGTAAAGGGGAAAGGACCTCCTCACTGTGATGCTCTAGTAGAGGGACAGCTGGGCAAAGGTCTTGGTGCACCCAGAGGAACAGAGGTGGTTCAGCGCAGCCAAGTGTGATGGCCTTGAGGCTGGAGTGCGATGGAGAAGTCGGGTAGTGAAGGGATTCCTAGGGGGTTGAACTGTGTTCTGTAGACAGCAGAGGTACCTGGAGGAATGAATGTAAGCTACTACTAGAGAAACTGAGATTCCCTAGATATCCTAAAATAGAAAAGAATATACGTATAAACAGAATGTCTCGGTTAGAGCAACAAGTGTGGCTGCCCTGGATCCCAGCCCGGTGTGTCGGAGAGACACAGTGGGGTAAGGTTTGGGGGACCCCCTTTTTTTTTTTTTTAAATTAATTAATTAATTAATTTTTGGCTGTGTTGGGTCTTCGTTTCTGTGCGAGGGCTTTCTCTAGTTGTGGCAAGCGGGGGCCACTCTTCATCGCGGTGCGCGGGCCTCTCACTATCGCGGCCTCTCTTGTTGTGGAGCACAGGCTCCAGACGCGCAGGCTCAGCAATTGTGGCTCACGGGCCCAGTCGCTCCGCAGCACGTGGGATCTTCCCAGACCAGGGCTCGAACCCGTGTCCCCTGCATTGGCAGGAGGATTCTCAACCACTGTGCCACCAGGGAAGCCCCCCCTTTTCTTTTTTTAACTCAAATATGTTTGACACATAACATTGTTTATATTTAAGATGTACGACATGTTGATTTGATACATTTATACTGTAATATGATTGCCATTGTAGCTATAGTACTTCTATCATGTCACATAATTACAATTTATTTTTTTTGTGGTCAGAATCATTAAGATCTAGTCTCTTAGCAAGTTTAATCATGATAATACAGTATCGTTGCCCATATTCACTGGACTGTCCATTAGATCGCCTTTCTAAAACGGGCACTGTCAGTGCCTGTATTATCTTTGTATCTTCTATCTTCTTCTTTCTCTCCCTCCCTCTCTCTCTCCGTCTGTCTCTGTCCCTCTCTCCATCAAGAGAAGGAGCCTTTGAAGGTGGGCCCAGCGTTTTAGGCGTGGCGCCAGGCACTGCACCCTTCTTGGCAGAAGTCCTGCCTGGTGAAATTGGAATTGTGATCATTCAAATTTGGAGTCTTCAGTACAACTTACATAAAAAACAAAAGCTGCACATGCTAACAGGACAGAGGATTTGGATGCAGACCGTAAGAGGAGTCGACTGAAAAAAACGACGCACAACCTAAAAGCGGAGAATTATGTTTTATTTGGTGGATATACTGAGGACTTAATCCTGGGAAGCAGCCTCTCAGATGGCTCTGAGGGATGGTTTCCAAGAGGTAAGGGAGGAGCCAGGATATATAGGAGTTTTTGACGAAAAAAACCCCAAAAAGACAGGTAGTCAGCCCATCAAAAATGACTCTTAATTGAAGAAAAACAGGCATCTCAAGTTCATGAATGTAGCGCTTTTCTGTGTATGGGAAGATGCAGGAGTCTGGGCTCATTAAAATCATTCCTTTGATAAGCATCTTAACTAAAAGCAGTAGCCTGCTTTTCCCCATCCTGCATCCCCTCAGGGTGCACAGTCGTAGGAGGCTACAGTGGCTGATGGCTGCAAAATCCTGTTTACTGATATGGCAGGTGACAATCTTTGTCCACAGAGTCAATGAAGAAAGGGCACACCAGCCCATCTCTGGCTGGCAAACACTTTAGAGGCTCAGTTAAACTGTTAGGATAATTGTTTTGATTTACTGACATGTTAAAAAAAAAAAAAAGAAACCATTTCATTTGTGGTTAGTTCTAGGTGACATATAAGGCAAACAAGGGTGTTGGGATTATGTCCTAGCTGGAAAAAAATAAAATAACTACATTCTTTGACATTGACAGCAAACTACAGAGAGGGAACACCTGCTGCAGGCATTTGTGTTACCCACTGGGAACATCCCCAGAACCCTAAGGGGAAGTGAGCACATATATTCACCTCCTCCACAGAAGTCATTCTTTTCTCTCTCAGGACTCATCTTAATCTCTTCTGTCTTCGTTGTAGACGCAGATCCTTTATGTAAACTTTTCCTTTCCTCCGGCAGCTAATGAACAACTTTCCACATAGATAAATATTAAAACCTATTTTAGTAAATTTCAAGACCTTAAGAAAACCTAAACAAACACAAGCAAGGTTCTGAATGTGAACTGTCTGCTGTAAATGCAGTATGAACTAGATCAGGATTTTACATCACAGGTAGGTGGGACCAAAGTGTTATTTTCTGCTGGGTTTTGATTTGTTTCTATATCTTTCTACTCTTTTATTTTACTTTTTGCTACTTTTGAAACTGATTTTGGTTATATATTCTGAGATAACCTGGGTCCTTTCAGGCGCTTCAAGGACAGACCAGTCGGGCACGGCATGGTATTAGACATTCCTTTAGTGCTGGAAAACTCTGATGCTTTGGTAACTCCCGTGTAAAACTGAGATAGCAACTGATTTCCTGAAACTGGCTGATATTCTTGGAAAAATAAGCTCAGGGAACGGTATATGCCCTAATGCACACTTTAAAAAATCCCTATCCTTTTTTATTCACATCTCCCTTTTTCTCACTCCCTTTTCCTCTCCTTGCCCTCAACGGAAGGTCTGATTATGTATCAGAGACATGTCACTTAGTGTGAACGTTATTTGGCTTGGTTGGCAGAATATTTGACAAGGCATCACGGCATATGAATTTTTTATTTTAAATGTCAGAGTCAATGTATAAATTAGGAATAAAAATGTGATGTAGGAATTTCTCACAAATTATGTGCTATTATTTAAAGTGGGTCATTACCTAAATTGGTCTGTTTTACTTTTTCACACAGATGACATTTTATATTATTTAATGTTATCTTTTTTATACAATGAGATTTGAAAAGAGTAGACTTAATGGTAAGACTAGAGAAGAGCACAAGATGGGACAAAACAGCAGACATAGTAAAATAAAGTAAAAAACAGAATATAGTATTTTATGGGGGAAATTCTGTTTCCGGATGCAGAAAACACCAAGGGGTGCATGAAATTAAGTGTGTATGTCCTGAATAATAGACAAAAACCCTGGCAACAATATTGTACAGTTGCATATAGTGACGTTCCTTTCATAGGGCTCCAAAGATGTTTCGCATGGACCACTAAACTTAGTGCAGCCTTTTCAGTATCAGAAAAATGGAAATGAATTAGAAAAGGCTCATGGGCAGAGAGACAGATAAGGGCCTGTGGAGTTTACCCATTAGGAAACATAAGTGAGTGAAAAATATGGTTTGGCTCACCACTGATATAAGATAGAGCCTGTAAGAATGGGATGAATGTGAGTAACTCAGGCCCCTGGAGTTTAGTGAGTGTTTTAGGAGCCCTGTGGAGTGAAAGGGTTTTCCCGTCTCAGGGACAAAGGTAGTCCTAATTAGACAGCACTGCTGGATGTATATTGGCCTTTAGGCATCTGTGAAAGTGACCGGAGACTTTAAGGCTAGATTCTTAGCCTTAGAGGAGAGGTGTTCCCTTGAGGAATCCTGGCACCTAGTTAATGGACACTGCTGGAAATGCTCGGGCGCATCCAAGAGTATTTATCTGAATGGATCCATCCTGGATGTGGACAGCCATGGAATCTCTCCAAGAGTGTCATGTTCCCCAATGTGGGGACTTGTAAACCTGAGGTTATGTTGTGGTGACCAGGGAGCTGCAATAACTCGTGTCATCTTTTTAATATTCTCCTGCAAATCAGTGTCTCAAGCAAGGCCTTTGCTTTCCAGCCAGGCTGTAATTCACCCTGGGGATCATGATGAGGGTAGCAGAGACTTTCAAACCCCTGGTAAGAAGATCAGAGGGCCATGGTGTCAGCGGTCGCAGTGGCAGACGTGGCGGGGCTGTGAGTTACAAGCAATGTGGAGGAAGATGGAAGGAAGATGGTGACATTGGGGAGGTGTGTATTGGTTGTGACACAGGGCATCTCAGTAGCGTGTAGTCCCTGACTATTCTAGAGCTGGGGAATTTGGGAGCAAATTGGGTATCAGTGGTACAAACTGCTCTTCCTCTAGAAGGTGTTGAATGAGACCCACGGTAGTCTTGTCATGGGTGGCACTGGAAGCTACTGCTCTTTTGGATATTAGAAAGAGTGACGCAGAAACTTTCAGAAAACTGATTTAGTAGGTCAGAGATGACGTTGTCTGATCTTGGGGACCCTGTACAAAAACTTGGCTTGGTGCTGCTTATGTCAAAATGTGCTGGAACCAGGCCTTTGTCTTCCAGGAAACAGTTCTGTCCAATCCAGGGATTATAAGGAACAATGACAAAAGCCTCCTTTACCAGATATGCAGTTTGGTGAGCGGGAGGTGATCACAGAAGCAGGTGCTGGTCTGTAATGGGCTGCATTCTAGCACATTAGGAACAGATCTGTGTTTCCTATCTATAGATATTTTTAACTTTAATCTCATTTCATTTTCTCAAATGCATTAGTCATATTCTTGTGTAACAAACTACATAGGAATATTGATTGTTTTTATAATCCTGCCTCTTAATGTGTGTGTGTATGTTTGTATGATGTCATACATGTGGAAGTGTTTGACACATTTTACACAGTGGTAGTCACCATAGTCTTTATTTTCACGTGTAGCTCCAAATTGTAGTGTGTGTTTGTATATGTGGAGCTGTGATTATTATAAGTAGTGATGATCTTTACACAGGCTGAATAATGATGTGACTAATTGAAATATAGGTTTTATTTTAAAAAATAAAAGCAAATATTGATGTTTTCCAGTTTTAGATACACTGATGTTTGTCTCTCCACAGCCAGGCAACCCGACTATGTAGAAATCCTGCTGGACCCAGGGATCTCGTTTATGCTATTAAGTATGCACTGCTACTATTCCCTACACACCAACGAGGAGAAAATATGCTATTCTCGCAAGTGAAGCAGCCGCTAGACACTCATAGTCAGGAGAAAAACTTTAGAAGCTAATAGCAGGGGAATATGGAGGGAACAGGATATTTGGTGCATTCTTTTAGAAACAGAAAATGGAGGAGGGGCTGGAAGCATGAAGGTTATATACTTTAAACACCTTTTCCCCAAAGCAGAACATATAAAAGGGGATGAAAAGATGAAACTTGGCTCTTCACAAATGTGCCAATTCAGCTGATAGGAGTAAAGGATTTTGTTGACTGGTGCGCGGCTTAAAGAACACTTATTGCTTCTTGTGCTTTTCTGTGGAGCAGTTCTCTGGAACCTATTTTGAAATCTAGAAAACATTTTATGAGAAAAACAAGGAAAAATGTCAAGTTCTTCAGCAATGTGGCTCCAGAGATACTGGTTTATAAAGAATATTTCAGATGGAGTATTTGCGAGGTTGAAAATAGATTCTTATTAAGTTATCCTAATGGATAACGGGAGAAATTGGAACCGTTATAAATCAATATATTTAAAGACGATTCAGGTTTTTAGCTGACCTGAGCAAGGCAGTTGCAAACAGTTTCAGAGATACTCTTTCTATATGTTTCTTGGGGAGGGAGGTGAGTTCTGAGGGAAGATTCATCTTTGGCTGAAAAAGGATTCACTCTTGGCAGTGAACCAGCATCTTAAATCAAAGAAAACGAGATCATGCTGGGGAAAAAAAAGAGTTGTGTTCCCTAGAGGGCACTGCAACTTTATCTTCATTGTTTCATTGATTTCACCATGAAAGACAGATAAAGAAAACATGTTACCAGTAGTCAACCTGCGGTGATGGAAATCTGGACATTTCTTGTAGTATTTTCTGTACTTTTCTATAGTTTCAAATTTTAAAAAACGATGTATAGTTGATCAAACCAGAATCATGATATAAGAATCTCTTATATATTACATCTACACTTGGTGCATGTGTGAGTATAAAAAAAAAAAAAAATGACAGAATTTGCAAATGAAAGCCGTAAATAAGGACTTACTATCCCATGTTTTATCATGTTTTCTACCACCTGAAATGTTCGCTACACATTCACAGGTTCTGTTTTTCCTGTGTGACCCTTATACTTAGTCGAGCCCTTGATAATGAAATGGAAGCAGAGCCGGTGAGTGTGCTTGGACCATGTCCTGTGTGCTGTGTTGTGTGTGTCACCTGGGCTGAGACAGGTAGGCATATGGCCTGGTGGGTCCAAGTGGGGGTCTGGGGCCAGCCTGCCTGCCTGCCTTCCAAGTCTGTCTCGGCTCCCAGCTGGCTGTGTGTGTTGAGAAGGTTACCTCATGTTCTGTACCTTAATTCCTCATCTGTACAGTGTGGAGCGGAAAAGAGTAGCCAGCTCTTAAATTCTGAAGCTTAAATCACTGTTAAGAGGAAATGTGTTAATACACATTTAGTAAGTACAAAGGGAAAGGGGTCTGGCTCATAAGAAGCATTCAGTAAATGTTCCTATTATCATTATGGAGCAGAGACTCCTGTTCTCAAGGGGAGGCATCTGACATCCCCTGTGTTTCACAATCCTTTTTACATAGACATCATTTTACCTAGAAAAAACCCTACATTCTTTAAATAAACTAAAATCTCAGGGGGAAATCTCTCCTAGATCAGCTCCTTTGAGAGACTCTGAGAGCATCTCTGTTAACAATGAAAGTGGAAAAAAAATTTTTTTTAAAGAGCTCAAGATCATAAAGAAATTAATGACATTACAGAGCATTAAGAAACATACTCATCTGATACCTGCCAGAAGGTATTAGCATCATGGACTAGGAAAAGGACTAAGCTAATGGAATGAATATTAATTAAACATTTAAAAGAGCTTTCTACTCTTCAGAACAGGTGTCCGTGTTTTTTTATGTTGTTTGGAAGAAGGGAAGGGAAAAATGTATTTGTGTGGAGAGGAAAGAAAGAAAACATTCAAGTTGGTTATGATTTAAGGGGGAAAATTGGAAAAAAAAAGTTCTTTAAACCAAATCAGCAGCCACTCCTCTCCCTCCACCCAACGCTCACAGTGGTGAAGCCCCCCCATTCCTCTTGGATGTGGTCCAGCCTGGTATAAATTACGGAACGAACACATCCCTTTTTTTTTTTTTTTTAACTTACAGAGACAGTATAGTCTTGAAATACAGTCTCACTCACTCCATTCGTCAGGCTTCTGACATGGTCTTGTGGACCTCAGACTCCAGTCTCTGGGAAAGGTTGAGAGCGGAGGGGGGATTAGAGTGGGCACGGCATGAAGACACCACATGCCTTGTGCTGCCTGGGGGAAGCACGTCCACTCTCAAAGGGGACACAGCCGCTTCTGGCCAGTATTCAGGCTAGATGTTCTAGAAACTGGGATTTTTTATTTGACATCTTGTGATTTTATTTTATTATTAAAAAGGAAATCTATTGGGGTATAGTTGATTTACAGTGTTGTGTCAGTTTCTGCTGTACAGCAAAGTCAATCAGTTATACATATACATATATCCACTCCTTTTTAGATTATTCTCCCATATAGGTCATTAAAGAGTATTGAGTAGAGTTCCCTGTGCTACACAGTAGGTCCTTATTAGTTATCTATTTTATGCATAGTAGTGTGTGTATGTCAATCCCAAATGTTCTAGAAATTGGGATTTTTTATTTGAAATCTCATGATTTTAAAGCCTTACTTAAAAAAAAAGAATGAGTTAAACACCATTTTGCCTGAATTTTTTGTTTTGTTTTGTTTTTAAACAACTGCCCCAATATAACATGACTCCGTGCCTTTGGTTTTCCAGTTATGACTTGGGACATCACAAAGACTGTCCACATGTATCACTTTGCAGACAAACTAGGTGGCTTGCTGTTTCCTAACTATGCCCAGTCCTGTCCTATATCTGATGCTTTTCTCATAATACCAAAGGTTTTCCTACATTCATTCTCTGATAGTCTAAATTCCAGCTTGCACAAATGCCAGGGTCGCCTGAAACTTGATGAAGTTACTTTCAATTGGAAGCAACGTTTCCACCTCTAAATCCTCAGAGCATTTTATCTATGTCTCTTATGATATTCTATAAACTTCTACCTTGTGCTGTAGGAATTTGCATATTGGCTTTAGGGTCATATTCTAGCCAATCTTGTATGAGCAAAAATAATGCTTACATAGTGCATGCTACAAAGCTTTAACCACTGTTTTCTTTTGGTATATTTTCTTCTATTCTTCAAGAAAATATGGCAGAATAATTGATTAGGCTGTAAGGTGGTTAACCAAGTTAGCCCTGACCCAGCAGAGTGAGAAGATGCTGATTCAGCCATCCCCATTCCTTTAACAGCATTAAGTATTTTCATTGTTGTTTAATCCTTGCTATTTTGATAGGGAAAACACAGTATGTTGATATTTTGAAATTTTTGAAAGAAAAAATGTCCTATTTATTCAGGTTTAATCTATATCCAGGTAATAGGCTGAGGGCATATTTATAATAGGTCATATGATAGTAATAGTAACATCAAATATATGTGTATCACTTGTTATCCTAAGCACTCTATAAAAGTTAATTCATTTAATCCTTAGGAAAGTCTATGATATATAGACTATTATCATTGTAACGTTACAGAAGATGAAACTGAGATACCAAAATGTTAGGTAGCTTATCTGCAGTCACAGAGCTACTAAGAGGTACAGATAGGATGAAAACCCTCCCCTGACTTCAGTTTTGAACAGCATCTCCCAAAACAACACTTTCAAAATCTGTACTGTTTTGTGGATACAACTTCTCAAGCAATGGCTTCTTAGCACATTTAGGACACAGGTAGGACTTTAAAAAGCTCAGAAGATCAGTGGCAATTCCTCTCCAGCTTAGAAAGTTGAGTTTATTTAAAATTTCCTTCGAAGAATTTTACCAGACATCTGATATTTTTGCAGATTAATACAATAATTTAAAAAATAATTTGGGTTTGGAATTTTGAGGGTTTGAAGGTACCCTGGAACCATAGTCAGTGTGGTATTTCACTGATTTTTTCATTCTCCCTTCACAGTAGATCTGAGCCCAAAAAACCTTCTGAGAATAGAGTTCTAAGGATGAATTTTACCTGCAGTGAACATTAGATGCATAGTATGGATGAAGAAGTAGACAGCTCAACAATATCTTAAAGCCAAGATGGTAGGAGGTTTCTAATACCATTTATTGGGAAATTATTTTGTTTGTATATTCCTAAACTTGCTTGGAGACTTTCATATTTCTGGCTTTGTTTATTGCTTCTTGGAGTAAAAATTATCCTGCTATTCTTAACAGATTTGGAAAACACATTCTGTTGAATTATTAAATGCATTCAGTAAAAACAAGGGGAATACTGAGGAGACTGGAAGATCTCAGGAGGCTTCCTTATAATTCTTTTGCCCCACCCACCAACATGAAAGGAAAAAAAGAAGCCTGGTAAGCTGACTCAGAAGAGCTATTGACAAGGCAACATCTGTCTCGGTAATAGTAAAACATTCCATATTTTACCTACTAACTTCTCTGATAAGTCATCTCTTCCCTCACGGCATCTTAAGTGTGTCATCTTTTATGACATGTGGGTCAGTCATCCTCCTTTGTAGTCTCGTGTTTCATCTTTTATTACCATATGCTCCAGCAGCGCACCCTTCTCTACCCCACCAGGACATCTTCCCTGTCGACGTGTCTAGTGTGTGACAGTCTTTCCCTTTAATGTGTTCAGGGAGGGACATCTCTTTTCAGCGTGTATTCAATTTGTGACAGTTTTATGTCCTTGGGGCATCCACATTTAAACTCTTTTTCCCCAGAACGGAGTACTTTTACTGTGAATGTTGTTTTTAAGTTTTGCTTGGCAAAACAAAAGTTCGCATGTTATTTTATGGTCATGAGATTGATCAGTGGCCCTTCATTTCACTTTGGCACGCAGAATGTTGTGTTGGGTCGGTAGATACAAATTCCCCTTTGCATTTGGGGGGTGGTGCTGAAGAATATGGGTGGGGGAGATGGGGTATCTCCTTTTCACATTAGGTAGAGATTTAATGTTCCTTCCCAGGCTAAAGGAACTTTCGCTCATTGCCTTTTGAGTCTTTACTTCATTGTCATTCTCTGGAAGACTCCTGTTTACTATGCGTAATCTTGTGACAGAAAGGGAAAAAAGTGTGTGTGTGTGTGTGTGTGTGTGTTCAGTGAGGATTAGAAGAAGGGGAGAAGGAGAAAAGACCTGGTTATGCCCACTATATGATAAACACGCTAATACGTGCTTTCATATGTTAATTCTCATTTCATTGATCCTCCGTGTAGCGTAATAGATAAAAGCACAGACTCTGAAGCTGAAATGTTTGCTTAGTATCCCAGCGTCACCATTTACCAGCTGTATAACCCTGGGGACTTCTCTTAAGTTCTCCGGAATCCAATTTCTTTATTTGTAAAAATGTAAACATTCTCATTTGTGAAGAGTGTTGTTGTGGAGTTTAAACAAGTTAAATTCAAACCAAACTACTCAATTTTGGTCCACTTAGCGTAGTACCTGACATTTGCTCTGGAATCTTAAGCTATTATTACTCCTTAAATCAGTGTGAAATAATAATTGCATCCACTTTTAAAGTTGAAATAGTTCAGTGGGAGAGTGTAAAGAATTTCTTGCTATTATCAATAAAACCCTATAAGTGACAGTGATGGAGTCAGGATCAAAGTCTGTGTTTTAGTTAAGATATAGGTTTAGGCACAACATTGTAAATCAACTTTACTTCAATTAAAAAAAAATTATAGGTTTGGCTGCTGTGAAATAGACCTAAAATAGTACGTTAGAAAATAACAGCCTTTTCGATCTTCTATAAAAGTCTAAGCTGGTAGATTTCAGGCACCCACAGTTCTTCTTACTTCTTGCTCCACCATTTTTGAAGTTTGTCCTTGTTTGCACAGTCCAAGAGGGCAGAGGTCAAGAGGGAGGGCTGCCCCTGCCTTTAAGACAGTAAGTTCTCAAGTTGAGGTTTGCACATTAGAATCACTGGGGGGGAGTATTTACGGAATATTGATCCCCAGTCCCCTCCTCCTCAGAGATTCTGACTCAGTTGATCTAAGGTTTTTGTTTCTTCTTTTTAATTTCTTTGTTTTTAGGCAGATGTTTTAATTGCTTCCTAGTCACCCTGTTAATGAGGGAGGGATTCTTGCTCTAGGGTTATGGGGAGGGTCAAACACAGACACCTGACCCTGCACAGGTGAGCCGGCCTGCAGTTCACAGGAGCTCAGAGCCTGGTGTGGGAGGATATGCACGGTGTGCAGGGATGCATGGGTGTTGCACCTGGGAACAGAGTGAACAGCCAGGGGCTGTGGGAGACAGGCTTTGTAGGCTCGTGAGGACAGGGTGTCTCCTGGTTCCAGTGAGAAGATGTGGTTGCCTGAGTTGAATGATTTCGTGGACCGGCAGGAACTGAAACCCGCTACTTGGGGATCAGCAGGAACTGTGCCTGGTCCTTCGAGGAGGGTCGTTTGGCTGTGGCACCCTCAGTGCAGGAGCAGAGTGGGAGGGGAACACACAGCAAGGCCAGCCCAGACCCTCCCAATGTGACAGATGTCAAAGCAGCACAAAGTATTGAGCCTTACCTTTAGGCCTTCCACTGTGATGGTCCAGGAGGGATTTTTCAGGTTTCCTCCATACGGTGACTCAGGCATTCAGGCTCCATCCGTCCCCTACAGAGCAGGCACATCCATTTTCTAAAAGCCTCGAGCCAGAAGAATCAAACGTTGCCCAGTTCTCATGACCACACCTACCAGCAAGGAGATTGGGGGAAACACTCTTGACTTCGCAGTTTTCCCCAGCGAACCTCGATTACTGTTGAAGGGGGAGAGGGGTTTGAATCCACAGCTATCCGCCATTACCTTATCGTCTCATTTACAGTCTAGGGAAGTATTTATTTATTAATTTTTTATCTTAATATTACTCAGAGTTTAACCCTTTATCTGTTTGTGCTTTATTTTCAGTGTTTCTGTCTTCAGAATCCATAACCCTTGCTTGTTTTTTTTCCACCCATGCTGCTTTCCTTCCAGGTTCAGCTAACTGGACTTTCTTAAATCTTTCTAGGCTACTCCAGAAATTTTGCTCTAAATCCTTCTATACTACTCTTCTTTTGAATTATTTGATAATAATTATCACAAGAAATTGTCATGTTTCTAACAGTGCTTTATTATTACAAGTCATTTAATTCCTTTGTTAGTAACCCATTTTTCACATCCACTTTGACCACTCAATTAGGTCATAACTGCCTAAAAGTTACACATAGTATCTTGGGCTTAGTTTTGTCTTCTCTGGCACTTAGGTTTTGGCCTTTCTACAGAGTAGGTGGGCAGGTTCATTTGACATACATATACAAATACGTATCCATGAACACTCACACCAATAACGAATAGATTTAACTGGTATATTTATTGTACGCAACTTGGGGGATATAATTAAAATGCAATGTTATTTTGGTCTCTCACTCTCCATTTAAATTGTATGCAGCAGGAAAAAATTTTCCCTGCTGTTAAATAAAAACTGTGGCAGACCTCATGGCTTTTATGATCAATCCTAAATCATAGAAAAACTTAGTTCTTTTTATTCACAGAACACTCTCAAATTTTAAAAAATAGAGTTTCTTATTCAATATATTCTTTTATCTGCATTAAAGGATGTCATTTTTTTTTTCTTGTCTCCCAGTAAGTGCTTACAAGAGGCTGGCCACCAACATGGGGAGAGGTGAAGGGCTAGTGTCTTTCTTTTCCTCTGGGTACTGTGCCTTTGTCCATCATCATTGCTTCTCATTTCCCATCTTGGCTAAAGAAACCTGATTTTGAGAACTCTCACACTTAGGTAAGACTGTAGATCACTCTCTATAGGCATTAGTTATTTCCTATTTTACTCTATTAAATTTCAATAATTTTCCCCTTTATACTCTTTTGTTACTGAATTTACTTATATTTTCATCTCCCCTAACTGCTCTCAGAACTCGCCTTTAAAAGTTTTACTCCTTTTCTCAGAAAAGCATTGAGTTTCCTGAGCATAAAAAGTTTCTTTCCACCTTCCCAGTGGACAGTCTAGAAGAGTGATGTTTTCCTTCTTATTTTTATATGTCTGGTGCATCCGGTTTTCTCACGCGTTTATCATTGGATTTCTCACATAGTGCCTAAAGATCAAAGCATTTCCTTTTATATACCTGGTGTTCTCTTTGTTCTACATGCTATTAATATATACCTTGCCTTTTTTGAAACTGTTTTTTACCAACTGCCTGTGTTCTTGTTTTTGAATGAGGCTGGAACGTCTCTGCTCTGCTCCTCTGTCTAGTGTCCCTTCTTTCGTTGCAGGTGTCCGGCTCTTTCTTCCTGGCCAGCCTTCCTTTGGCTCCCGAGAAGCAGCACCCTTCCCTCCATGAGGCTATTCTATTGTATCCCCAGTACTAGTGTTACAGCCCCACAGGCAAATTCTTCCCCTTATCTTTCAGCCTGGGATCCTCTATTGAACTCTCTTCCCCTTATCTTTCAGCCTGGGATCCTCTATTGAACTCTCTTCAAGTTCAGAAAAGTCTTTTCTCTTCTCAGTATATGAAACCATCACTCTTTCTTCCTCTTGTCCCAAGTTATATGTTTTCTTCCCCCCCCCCCCTTGCTCAACAGATGGATTACCATTTCTCTTCTCATGCTGAATAAAATTTATCATCGCTTCTATTATGCATCAATTTCAGATTTCATGTTACGTCCACAGTTTGGGACTCTTCCTTACAATTTGAGGCTACTGTACGTACCCTTGTGTGGTGAAGAGTTTCAAAGCATCTCATTTCTTGGGCTGCCTTATAAAACTTCTTTTTTTATTTCGCACATCTGGCAGAATGCATTACACTCTCCCATTCACACAGTCAGTAATCACTTTGCTGCTCTCTGGCAGTACATCAGTGTTTCTCTTTCCCTAACACAGAGGTATATTTTACTGAAGGTAAATTTATATAGCTATCATTTTCTCACACAGTCTTCATGATTTTTGTGCATAAATTTTAGATATTTTTTGCCTGTATTTAAATAAATGGATTACTGTTTTGACACAATACTCAGATTTAATAGGTAATTATTGCATTTTGCTATTTTTATCTCAGGACACTAACTTCTATAATTTAATTTTTCTTTTAACATCTGCTCTATTATTTTTCTTCCTTTGTATTTTTAGTGCATCCCCGTTTCCCCCAGATGATTTTTATCCAATTAATCTGTGCTTCACAGATGCAAAAACAAATATTGTAAGCTGACTATACCTTACATTTTACAAAATGTTGAGATTAGAAAGCTACATAAGAATAGTCTCCGCTCTCAAGAAAATCACAATAAAGAAGGGAAGGCATATGCTTAAACAAATAATTAAATTCCAGTGTGATACGCACAGAGGCAAAAGCTTATAAACAGACAAGGAGACAATTATTGACACTGGAGAAATGAGGGAATGCTTCCCAGAGGCAGGCGACCCTGAGCAGCACTGCTAAAGCAAATGGTAGGTCACTGGAGAGACAGAAAATGGATACATGTATATGTGAGGCTGAGTCGCTTTGTTGCGCACCTGAAACTATCACAACATTGTTAATCGGCTATACTCCAATATAAAATAAAAAGTTAAAAAAAACCCTAAAACCTTAACAAGGCATGCTCCAGCAGAATGATGGTTTAGATAAGCTAATAAACCCTGAGACAAATATTCAAAAAAAAAAAAAAGAAGAAAGGGACTGCTGATGGATGGAAGGGTCTGGGTACCGAGGTCTGTGCTGGCTCACAAGGAATTCGCTCTTGCTGTAGCCAGATGTGGGTGAGCTGTGAGAGGTGGGGATGGAAAGGCATATGGGTGGAGGTCAAGAAATCTCTTGCCTGTCATTCTGGGTAGGCGTGTAGACTTCATTCTATATGTGAGTAGAAGCCATTAAAGGCAGATAGGCGGGGGAATGATTTTGCCAGGTAGGATGAGATCTGATCACTGCATAGGATGCCGGGAGGGCAGCAGTAGCAACGCAGAAGTCAGCCAGGCGAGCTATGAAACTGTTGCCTAGAAGAGAAACTTGGAGGGTCGGAGCAATAGTCATGGCAGTGGTGATGGAAAGGAAAAGGCTTGTTCCTGACTGGACATGAACCCAAGCAGAAGATAGCGTAGGACACGGGCAGATTTCTGGCTCCTGGAAGGAGCTACCAATCGAGGCGGGGTAACCCTGGAGGAAGAGTGGTACGTCCTGAATGTCAGCCTTCTTCCTTCTTTGTACTGTAAATGCAGAGTTCTATTCTATCAGAAAGTCTGACCTCTTAAGTTTCCCGCCTTGTCAGGCCATTCACTTTCTGTTTCGTAGCTCAACACAGCGTTTTCTATTTAAGAAACACAGGCTCACACTCCACAGAGGCAGCCGGGGACAATTCCAGGGCAACAGTAAGTGATGGATCCTGGAATTGCAGTAGCTGTATTTCATGGCTGCAGCTCATGAAATGACTTACGTGTGTAGTCTCTCTATCCAAGGATTCACCCACAGAATCAAATTTTTGGTGACAGGTGGGGAGAGCATGACTTGTTATATTTGTACCCTCAAAGCTGAATCAATGCTATTTCATGTTAAGCAATTTTATTAACATTCTAGGTAAGTGATTGTGTCTGTGTTTCAGACATGCCTAAGTGTGCTGTCAGGGTGAGTGCTATGTCATCCCAGCAATATTCCATAAATTGCCATAATTGTATGATGAAACTCATACATGAATGCTCTGACAGTCATATTTTTTCCCATTCAAAATCCTTAAATATAATCTTTAAAAAAATCTGGGTTACTGTGTTCAAGAAGAGACAAACGGCATTCATATTTATTTGGGATATACCATTTGTTCACTCTCATAGCTCATGTTTTTATTTGTTTTCCTCAGTAAATCCCATGGGTATTGTTTTTTTTTCTACCTAGACAATGGAAGTACTTTTAGTTATCTGTCAAAGTTCTGCAGAAGTTTTAAACCATCTTCTAGTGCTTTCCAGAGTTTTCTTCTTTCCTCTTTGGTAGACTTTTTTTTTTTTTTTTTTAAATCATGTTCCCCATGGTTATCTTTCTCATCTTTCCTTCCGTGGGCTTGAAACACTCAGCTGGAATGGAGTCCCTATTACACACCCGTCACCAATGCACAGCCTATGTCAGCTTCCCTTTGCTTTATCATTAGCATTTCCGTTCCAGACATCTTCCTCAAGGCTTCATTTGTATCCACGCTTCCCTGACAGTGTTTGCGTCTGTCAGTGAGCACGAAGTCCCACACGTTCCCCTAGTGAGACTCAGGAATATTTACTTTTCCCTCAGTGTTCCCGTGAGTACCGCCCTTGCTCAAAACACTTATCAGCTTCACTCCTTCCTCCACCTCATCCTTCACTCCTCCCCCCCCACCCCTATGGACTCCAGATGCACCCTCCTCCCCCCCCCCGATATGTTTCATCTGTTCCCAGTGTGATCCAGATGCCGTGTATTTCCTTCCCAGGAAATGCGAGATCTTTATAAGCCGTCCCCCATGAGTCATCTTTCTGCCTCTGTGCCCAAGCCTGTTGTATTTTCCCCACATGCCAGAGGTGCATATGGCTCTACTCCTTCCCAGCACAGACGTGCCAGGCCTTCACCTTCTGTTCTCTTAGCACCGCAGTTCTCCGTGCCCCTGGTACACCTTTTTACCTCACACAATGTCCAGCTGGGTTATCTTTTCTCATCGCAAGCATCTATCAATGTTTCTGGCATTAAGGATAGAGCAGGTCGCTTCTCTTGCTTTAGGAGAGCAAGAGATGTTTCTGTTCCTCCCACGTTAGGGATATATGACTTGATTCTAACACATAGCCTGTGGATTTTTACTCTTTGGTACTGCATGTGTTTCTTGTAATCTCTACCGTCCCAGTAGGAAGATGTAGTATCGTGCCATTCTTTGGAAACTCTGAGGTCATTATTTGCCTTTTCATTTATATTCATTACTGCATGAAGTAAACACTTGTTCAGAGTTGGCTAAGAGCAAGGCCTAGCGCCAAGTCCTGTGCTCATCAAAATGAAGAAGACATAGTTAATGTGCTGACTGTTGTGTACAATATAATCTCATCCCTGAGCTTTTGGAGACATGGGTGAATTTCTCAGACAATCGTTTTCTGTCTATCAGAACACATGAAACAGAGCTCTATATGTCTATAATTTGCATAAATTATATGGCTATTACTCATAAACTAGTTATTCTGAATTTGTTTTTTTGAAGTGCCTCGATTTGGTGGAGCTGGGTTGTTTTCTGTCCCTTGTTCCACAATGACCTGGCCCTTCAATTTCCTTAATTCAGTTTGCTCATCCATCAGTGTAACGGAGCAATGCTTTAGTGATGTCGACTCTCCCCCATCTTCAGCATATTTAATTGGTTTTCTCAGAGTCTTGCTTAGAATTTTTCCTTAGATAACCAGAATTCGTACTTTTCGTTCTCTGTGGGGTGCCTTACGCATCATTGTTTCCATAAGATTTATAAAATGTAAACTATGTTCATTAACTTTTCTGTCTTCTGTCAGTATGCTTCAGTTCATGACAGTTCTACCTGGGAAACATTTGCAACTTTTCTCCCTGTGCAGAAAATATTTCTAAACAGTTGTCGTCATCTCCTTTAGTGCTATAAGGGGAATTGTTTTTCTTCTTAAATATTAAGTCTGTATGGAACCTTGTTCCTACATCAGCTTTTATCCGTTTGTTTGGTTTTCAGCTAAGTAAATCAACTACACAAATTAACCATATATTATTCTTAGGGCATGGAACCTTCAGTCTTTTTCTATTTGAAGACTAAACTGGTGCATTGTTCATATTTTTAATATCCATCCATTCTCCAAGTATTTATAGAGCACATATGTGTGCCAAGCAGTCTTCTAGTCTAGATAATACAGAAGTGAGCAAAAATTCCTGCCTTCATAAATCTTACATCTTAGGTAGGGAGACAGAAAATGACTGAATTACTAAGCAAAATCCAGTTTATAGTGTTGGGAAAAAAAACATAACAAGGAATAGTGATAAGAAATGTGTATGAGTGTACTGGTGTGTGTGTGTGTGTGTGTGTAGTTTTGATAGGTGTCTGGGAACATCTCAGTTGAGGGGTGGGGGGTGAGGAGGGGTAAGTCATGTTGACATCCAAACGAAGACTGTTCCAGGTGACAGTGACAGGAGTTCACATGCCCCAACCTGGGAGGATGATCTGCCGTGCGTGGGAAACCAGAGGAAGGTCGTGGAGTTGGAGTGTGGTTGGTGAGGAGGGGGAGGGGTAGGAGGTCAGTTTAGGGAGATGGTGAAACTCAGGTGGGGTAAGGCCTTGCAGGGCGTCTGAAGTTTCATAAAGTGTGTATTGTGAGGCCTTTCCCCAAGTGCACACTTCTTTTTTTTTTTAACATCTTTATTGAAGTATAATCGCTTTACAATGGTGTGTTAGTTTCTGCTTTATAACAAAGTGAATCAGTTATACATATACACATATCCCCATATCTCTTCCCTCTTGCGTCTCCCTCCCTCCCACCCTCCCTATCCCACACCTCTAGGTGGTCACAAAGCACCGAGCTGATCTCCCTGTGCTATGTGGCTGCTTCCCACTAGCTAGCTATTTTAAGTTTGGTAGTGTATATATGTCCATGTCACTCTCTCACTTCATCCCAGTTTACCCTTCCCCCTTCCCGTATCCTCAAGTCCATTCTCTACATCTGCGTCTTTATTCCCGTCCTGCCCCTAGGTTCTTCATGACCATTATTTTTTGTTGTTTTTTAGATTCCATATATATGTGTTAGCATACAGTATTTGTTTTTCTCTTTCTGACTTACTTCACTCAATATGACAGACTCTAGGTCCATCCACCTCTCTACACATAACTCAATTTTGTTTCCTTTTATGGCTGAGTAATATTCCATTGTATATATGTGCCACATCTTCTTTATCCATTCATCTGTTGATGGACACTTAGGTTGCTTCCATGTCCTGGCTATTGTAAATAGAGCTGCAATGAACATTGTGGTACATGACTCTTTTTGAATTATGATTTTCTCAGGGTATATGCCCAGTAGTGGGATTGCTGGGTCATCTGGTAGTTCTATTTTTAGTTTTCTAAGGAACCTCCATACTGTTCTCCATAGTGGCTGTATCAGTTTACATTCCCACCAACAGTGCAAGAGAGTTCCCTTTCTCCACACCCTCTCCAGCATTTATTGTTTGTAGAGTTTTTGATGATGGCCATTCTGACTGGTGTGAGATGATATCTCATTATAGTTTTGATTTGCATTTCTCTAATGATTAATGATGTTGAGCATTCTTTCGTGTGTTTCTTGGCAATCTGTATGTCTTCTTTGGAGAAATGTCTATTTAGGTCTTCTGCCCATTTTTGGATTGGGTTGTTTGTTTTTTTGATATTGAGCTTCATGAGCTGCTTGTAAATATTGGAGATTAATCCTTTGTCAGTTGCTTCATTTGCAAATATTTTCTCCCATTTTGAGGGTTGTCTTTTCGTTTTGTTTATGGTTTCCTTTGCTGTGCAAAAACTTTGAAGTTTCATTAGGTCCCATTTGTTTATTTTTGTTTTTCTTTCCATTTCTCTAGGAGGTGGGTCAAAAAGGATCTTGCTGTGATTTATGTCATAGAGTGTTCTGCCTATGTTTTCCTCTAAAGAGTTTTATAGTGTCTGGCCTTACATTTAGGTCTTTAATCCATTTTGAGTTTATTTTTGTGTATGGTGTTAGGGAGTGTTCTAATTCATTCTTTTACATGTAGCTGTCCAGTTTTCCCAGCACCACTTATTGAAGAGGCTGTCTTTTCTCCACTGTATATTCTTGCCTCCTTTATCAAAGATAAGGTGACCATATGTGCGTGGGTTTATCTCTGGGCTTTCTATCCTGTTCCATTGATCTATATTTCTGTTTTTGTGCCAGTACCAAACTGTCTTGATTACTGTAGCTTTGTAGTATAGTCTGAAGTCAGGGAGCCTGATTTCTCCAGCTCCGTTTTTCTTTCTCAGGATTGCTTTGACTATTCAGTGACTTTTGTGTTTCCATACAAATTGTGAAATTTTTTGTTCTAGTTCTGTGAAAAATGCCAGTGGTAGTTTGATAGGGATTGCATTGAATCTGCAGATTGCTTTGGGTAGTAGAGTCATTTTCACCATGTTGATTCTTCCAATCCAATAACATGGTATATCTCTCCATCTGTTTGTATCATCTTTAATTTCTTTCATCAGTGTCTTATAATTTTCTGCATACAGGTCTTTTGTCTCCTTAGGTAGGTTTATTCCTAGATATTTTATTCTTTTTGTTGTAGTGGTAAATGGGAGTGTTTTCTTAATTTCACTTTCAGATTTTTCATCATTACTGTATAGGAATGCAAGAGATTTCTGTGCATTAATTTTGTATCCTGCTACTTTACCAAATTCATTGATTAGCTCTAGTAGTTTTCTGCTACCATTTTTAGGATTCTCCATGTATAGTATCGTGTCATCTGCAAACAGTGACAGCTTTACTTCTTCTTTTCTGATTTGGATTCCTTTTATTTCTTTTTCTTTGACTACTGTGGCTAAAACTTCCAAAACTATGTTGAATAATAGTGGTGAGAGTGGGCAACCTTGTCTTGTTCCTGATCTTAGTGGAAATGGTTTCAGTTTTTCACCATTGAGAATGATGTCGGCTGTGGGTTTGTCATATATGGCCTTTATTATGTTGAGGTAAGTTCCCTCTATGCCTACTTTCTGGAGGGTTTTTATCATAGATGGGTGTTGAATTTTGTCAAAAAGCTTTCTCTGCATCTATTGAGATGATCATATGGTTTTTCTCCTTCAGTTTGTTAATATGGTGTATTACATTGACTGATTTGCGTATATTGAAGAATCCTTGCATTCCTGGGATAAACCCCACTTGATCATGGTGTATGATCCTTTTAATGTGCTGTTGGATTCTGTTTGCTAGTATTTGGTGGAGGATTTTCACATCTGTGTTCATCAGTGATATTGGCCTGTAGTTTTCTTTCTTTGTGACATTTTTGTCTGGTTTTGGTATCAGGGTGATGGTGGCCTCATAGAATGAGTTTGGGAGTGTTCCTTCCTCTGCTATATTTTGGAAGTGTTTGAGAATGATAGGTGTTAGCTCTTCTCTAAATGTTTGATAGAATTCACCTGTGAAGCCATCTGGTCCTGGGCTTTTGTTTGTTGGAAGATTTTTAATCACAGTTTCAATTTCAGTGCTTGTGATTGTTCTGCTTATATTTTCTATTTCTTCCTGGTTCAGTCTCAGAAGTTTGTTGCATTTCTAAGAATTTGTCCATTTCTTCCAGGTTGTCCATTTTATTGGAATATAGTTGCTTGTAGTAATCTCTCATGAGCCTTTGTATTTCTTCAGTGTCAGTTGTTACTTCTCCTTTTTCATTTCTAATTCTATTGATTTGAGTCTTCTCCCTTTTTTCTTGATGAGTCTGGCTAATGGTTTATCAATTTTGGTTTATCTTCTCAAAGAACCAGCTTTTAGTTTTATTGATCTTTGCTATCGTTTTCTTCATTTCTTTTTCATTTATTTCTGATCTGATCTTTATGATTTCTTTCCTTCTGCTAACTTTGGAGTTTTTTTGTTCTTCTTTCCCTAATTGCTTTAGATGTAAGGTTAGGTTGTTTATTTGAGATGTTTCTTGTTTCTTAAAGTAGGATTGTATTGCTATAAACTTCCCTCTTAAAACTGCTTTTGCTGCATCCCGTAGGTTTTGGGTTGCTGTGTTTTCATTGTCATTTATTTCTAGGTATGTTTTGATTTCTTTGATTTCTTCAGTGATTTCTTGGTTATTAAGTAGTGTATTGTTTAGCCTCCATGTGTTTGTATTGTTTTATTTTTTTATTTTTTTTAATGCTATCTTGTCTGTTTACATCTTTTTTTATGTATGTATGTATGTATTTATGGCTGTGTTGGGTCTCATTTCTGTGCGAGGGCTTTCTCTAGTTGTGGCAAGCGGGGGCCACTCTTCATCGCGGTGTGCGGGCCTCTCACTATCGCGGCCTCTCGTTGCCGAGCACAGGCTCCAGACGTGCAGGCTCAGTAATTGTGGCTCACGGGCCGAGTTGCTCTGCGGCATGTGGGATCTTCCCAGACCAGGGCTCGAACCCGCGTCCCCTGCTTTGGCAGGCAGATTCTCAACCACTGCGCCACCAGGGAAGCCCTCCATGTGTTTGTATTTTTTACAGACTTTTTCCTGTAATTGATATCTAGTCTCATAGCATTGTGGTAGGAAAAGATACTTGATACGATTTCAGTTTTCTTAAACTTACCAAGGCTTGATTTGTGACCCAAGATATGATCTATCCTGGAGAATGTTCCATGAGCACTTGAGAAGAAAGTGTATTCTGTTGTTTTTGGGTGGAATGTCCTATAAGTATCAATTAAGTCCATCTTGTTTAATGTGTCATTTAAAGCTTGTGTTTCCTTATTTTCATTTTGGATGTTCTGTCTATCGGTGAAAGTGGGGTGTTAAAGTCCCCTACTATGATTGTGTTACTGTTGATTTCCCCTTTTATGGCTGTTAGGATTTGCGTTATGTATTGAGGTGCTTCTATGTTGGGTGCATAATTATTTACAATTGTTATATCTTCCTCTTGGATTGATCTCTTGATCATTATGTAGTGTCCTTCTTTGTCTCTTGTAATAGTCTTTGTTTTAAAATCTATTTTGTCTGATATGAGAATTGCTATTCCAGCTTTCTTTTGATTTCCATTTGCATGGAACATCATTTTCTATCCCCTCACTTTCAGTCTGTATGTGTCCCTAGGTCTGAAGTGGGTCTCTTGTAGACAGCATATATACAGGTCTTTTTTTTTGTATCCAGTCAGCCTGTCTATGTCTTTTGGTTGGAGCATTTAATCCATTTACATTTAAGGTAGTTATCTATATCTATGTTCCTATTACCATTTTCTTAATTGTTTTGGGTTTGTTATAGTAGTCTTTTCCTTCTCTGTGTTTCCTGCCTAGAGAAGTTTCTTTAGCACTTGTTGTAGATCTGGTTTGGTGGTGCTGAATTCTCTTAGCTTTTGCTTGTCTGTAAAGGTTTTAATTTCTCGGTCAAATCTGAATGAGATCCTTGCTGGGTAGAGTAATCTTGGTTGTAGGTTTTTCCCATTCATCACTTTAAATATGTCCTGCCACTGCCTTCTGGCTTGCAGAGTTTCTGCTGAAAGATCAGCTGTTAACCTTATGGGGATTCCCTTGTGTGTTATTTTGTTCTTTTTCCCTTGCTGCTTTTAATATTTTTTCTTTGTATTTAATTTTGATAGTTTGATTAATATGTGTCTTGGTGTGTTTCTCCTTGGATTTATCCTGTATGGGACTCTGTGTGCTTCCTGGACTTGATTAACTATTTCCTTTCCCATATTAGGGAAATGTTCAACTATAATCTCTTCAAATATTTTCTCAGTCCCTTTCTTTTTCTCTTCTTCTTCTCAGACCCCTGTAATTCGAATGTTGGTGCTTTTAATGTTGTCCCAGAGGTCTCTGAGACTGTCCTCAATTCTTTTCATTCTTTTTTCTTTATTCTGCTCTGCAGTAGTTATTTCTACTGTTTTATCCTCTAGGTCACTTATCAGTTCTTCTGCCTCAGTTATTCTGCTATTGATTCCTTCTAGAGAATTTTTAATTTCATTTATTGTGTTGTTCATCAGTTTGATTGCTCTTCAGTTCTTCTAGGTTCTTGTTAAACGTTTCTTGTATTTTCTCCATTCTATTTCCAAGATTTTGGATCATCTTTCCTATCATTATTCTGAATTCTCTTTCAGGGAGACTGCCTATTTGCTCTTCATTTGCTTGGTCTGGTGGGTTTTTACCTTGCTCCTCCACCTGCTGTGTGTTTCTCTGTCTTCTCATTTTGCTTAACTTACTGTGTTTGGGGTCTCCTTTTCGCAGGCTGCATGTCCGTATTTCCCGTTGTTTTTGGTGTCTGCCCCCATTGGCTAAGGTTGGTTCATTGCGTTTTGTAGGCTTCCTGGTGGAGGGGACCTAGTGTCTGTGTTCTGGTGGATGAGGTTGGATCTTGTGTTTCTGGTGGGCAGGTCCACGTCTGGTGGTGTGTTTTGGGGTGTCTGTGGCCTTATTATGATTTTAGGCAGCCTCTCTGCTAATGGGTGGAGTTGTGTTCCTGTCTGCTAGTTGTTTGACATAGGGTGTCCAGTACTGTAGATTGCTGGCCACTGAGTGGATCTGGTTCTTGGTGTTGAGATGGAGATCTCTGGGAGATTTTTGCCATTTGATATTATATGGAGCTGGGAGGTCTCTTGTGGACCAGTGTCCTGAACTGGGCTCTCCCACCTCAGAGGCACAGCTCTGACGTCTGGCTGGAACACCAAGAGCCTGTCATCCACACGGCTCAGAATAAAAGGGGGGAAAAAAATGAAAGAAAGAAAGAAGAAGATAAAATAAAATAAAATTAGATAAATTTATTAAAATAAAAATAAAAAATAATTATTAAAAAAATTTTTAAAAAGTAATAAAAAAAGAAAGAAAGAAAGAAGAGAGCAACCAAACCAAAAACCAAATCCACCAATGATAACAAGTGCTAAAAACTATAAAAAAAAAACAACAAAAAAACGGACAGACAGAACCCTAGGACAAATGGTAAAAGCAAAGCTATACAGACAAAATCACACACAGAAGCATACACATACACACTCACAAAAAGAGAAAAAGGGGAAAAATATATATATATTGTTGCTCCCAATGTCCACCTCCTGAATTTGGGATGATTCATTGTCTATTCAGGTATTCCACAGATGCAGGGTACATCCAGTTGATGGTGGGGATTTAATCCACTGCTCCTGAGGCTGCTGGGAGAGATTTCCCTTTCTCTTCTTTGTTCGCACAGCTCCCAGGTTTCAGCTTTGGATTTGGACCCGCCTCTGTGTGCAGGTCACCTGAGGGCGTCTGTTCCCCTCCCAGACAGGACGGGGTTAAAGGAGCAGCTGCTTCAGGGGCTCTGGCTCACTCAGGCCGGGGGGGAGGGAGGGGTACGGAAGAGGTGGGGCGAGCCTGCGGCGTCAGAGGCGTCGTGACGTTGCAGCCGCCTGAGGCGCGCCGTGCATTCTCCCGGGGAAGTTGTCCCTGGATCACGGGACCTTGGCAGTGGCGGGCCGCACAGGCTCCCAGGAGGGGTGGTGTGGAGAGTGACCTGTGCTCGCACACAGGCTTCTTGGTGGCGGCAGCAGCAGCCTTAGCGTCTCACGCCCGTCTCTGGGGTCTGCGCTGATCGCCGCGGCTCGCGCCCGTCTCTGGAGCTCGTTTAGGCAGTGCTCTTAATCCCCTCTCCTCTCGCACCAGGAAACAAAGAGGCAAGAAACAGTCTCTTGCCTCTTCGGCAGCTCCAGACCTTTTCCCGAACTCCCTCCCGGCTAGCTGTGGTGCACTAACCCCTTCAGGCTGTGTTCACGCCGCCAACCCCAGTCCTCTCCCTGCGATCCCACCGAAGCCCGAGCCTCAGTTCCCAGCGCCCGCCCGCCCCGGCGGGTGAGCAGACAAGCCTCTCGGGCTGGTGAGTGCCTGTTGGCACCGATCCTCTGTGCGGGCATCTCTCTGCTTTTCCTTCTGCACCCCTGTGGCTGCGCTCTCCTCCGTGGCCCCAAAGCTTCCCCCCTCCACCACCCACTGTCTCCGCCCACGAAGGGGCTTCCTAGTGTGTGGACACCTTTCCTCCTTCACAGCTCCCTCCCACTGGTGCAGGTCCCGTCCCTATTCTTTTGTCTCTGTTTTTTCTTTTTTCTTTTCCCTACCCAGGTACGTGGGGAGTTTCTTGCCTTGTGGGAGGTATGGGGTCTTCTGCCAGCGTTCAGTAGGTGTTCTTTAGGAGTTGTTCCACATGTAGATGTATTTCTGATGTATCTGTGGGGAGGAAGGTGATCTCCGCGTCTTACTCTTCCACTATCCTGAAGCTCCTCCCCAAGTGCACACTTTATTTCTCATGGCCCTAGGAACATGACTGATCATTTCTTTTTCTAAGGGCTGCAGGCTTCCTCCCAATGGGCTCTGTCTCCCTCCCTCCCTCCCTTTTCCTTCCTTCCTTCCTTCCTTCCTTTTTGCCCCATGTTATTCCTATTTCTTCTTTCACAATTTATCCCAGCACAGTCTCATCCTCATTTACAATCCCTTTCCTCCTGCCCATGATGACCCCGGCATATCATTTTTCTGAAGACATTGTATTTCTTACTCATTCTCAGGTCATATGAGAACACGGGCATTCAGTAAATACTTGCGGCAGGAATGACAAGAATGGGGCTTTTCTCTTTCTATATTTCAGGCCCAGTCTCTGATTTCCAGCTGCTTCCCTTCGTCCTTGGCTCCTTTAGTGCTTTTGATGCACAACAGAAATCAGACTCTCACCTTGTGGACTGTAGGTCCCTCTTCTGCACTTTTTTTTTTCAGTTGGCTTCTGCATGCCCAGAAGCACACCTTTCTGCTCACCCTTCTCAGAGAGTTACCTCTGAGACTGTCAGAGGCACCCTGTCTTTGCTTGCTCACCACCTTCACTTTGTCTTTGCTTCCCTTTGGCATCTCTGTGTCGATCTAATTTTGTGTCCATCCTCAGTGGTTTTTTTGGTTAGCTCTCTAGTGGAGTACAGGATGGTTATAGAACCCTGGATTTATGGAGCTAGAAATGATTCTCTGTAGTCCAGCATCACCTAATACATGAACAAATAGTGCTTTCCTCATTACCCCACATAAATGAAGGCAGAGGGCCTGGGCTCATGGTTGTGTTGTCAGTTTTCTCATGTGCATTTGCTTTAGGTGCTGTTTCTTCCGCTATGGAAAAGGAATAGTGATGTGATCTTCAGGTCACCCTAGGTGCCTTGTCACATTGTTTCCCCCATTTTTTACTATCCAGGTGATATTCAGAATCCCGTTTTCTCTGGGAAAAACTTTCTGGATAACCCCAGCCTTCACTCTTGCACCTTGCTCTCAGCTACTTAATCCTTCGTGGTTGATACTACTTACTTGATAGTAACCCAATATTGCCTAATACATATTTGTTTATGCATTTATATTTGCATTCATTTATATTTCTTGTTTCTCTGGTTAGATTGATAGATCCTAAGGGCAGAGTATCTCTCTCTCTCTTTCTCAAAATCTTTCTTTTATACCCACCATGACACTTAATGATTTTTTTATAGTAAGTGCTCAATAGTATATTTTAAAAATGATCATGGAACATGATCTTTTTACTCAGCTTTAAAATTCTTCTGTTTACTGCCCCCCTCCGATTGGAACTCTTGGTGTGTCATCTTTAAGCCTAGTTCAAGCGTGGATTCCCGTCCCCTACTTTTGTGGGGAAGGCTATTCATCACTATTGACCCAGGAAAATCAACTTTGATCTCTCATTTCATTTTCTCTATGTTTACTTTTCTTGAAATATTCCCCAGGATATTGTTTGTCTCCATAACCAAATTAAACCAGCTTTTTTCTTCATGATTTTTCCTTTCTCTGGGTTACCTTTCTTTTTCATACCATTATTCACACACAAAGAAAGCTTTTGCAGCTTGTGTGCCTTGATTTTCTGCAAATATCAATTTAATAACTGTTGTACCTTAACAAAAAGTGATTCTTATTCAGTAATATTTTTCAAATTTGATACAAAAGTGATACCTATTTCTTGTGAACAATTTGGAAAACTCACCCGTTGAAGTAGCCTGGAATATAATACAGTCTCCCAGAGTTAACTAGGGTGTGTGTGTGTGTGTGTGTGTGTGTGTGTGTGTGTGTGTGTGTGTGTAGTCTGTTTTTCTTCATAAATATATATCCTGTCTTCTAACTCATTTTTTTCTATGATTTTGTTTCTGCCATAACTTTTTACATTGTTTGTCATATTACTAAAACTATTATTTATTGGATTAAATATTATATTTAGAAAATAGGTAAATAAGAAAAAAATAAAAATTGCTTATAACCAAGTACTCAGGATGACCACTATTTAAATTTTCATCCATGTAGCATATTGTGAACTACATTACATGTCATTATATTTTCCACTACATCATTTTTAACATATTAGGCCAATATGCTAGGACAATATTTTATCCTGTGTTATATTGGGTGATTTGTTTGGTCAAATTAGATGATTAAATATTAGTTTCCAATATTTTTCCTTAGAATTTTGTAGTTAACGTTGCTGGAGAAATGTTTTAATTTCACATTCCTGTTTTTTTACTCTAGGTAAATTAGTGTCTTGAATTGAATTGCTAGACTATGATATGTGTTGTTAATTGTCTTCCGGTTAGCTTACGTTAGTTTACATGTGACTTGGGTATATGGAAATGCCTGTTTACGTGAGATCTTAATAGTACAGAGTTTTACCTCATTTTTTTTTTTTTTTTTTTTTAGTTTTCCAAATTGTATACATAACAGGCTATCATATTATTTTATAACTTTATATTTCCTGAAATAACAATGAAATTAAACTTTTAAAAAGGGTTCTAGGTTATTTACTTCCCTTCTTTTGTGAATTGCTTGTTCTCATTGATTAGGGTATTTTTTTTCTTATGTATTTTAAAGAGATCCCTCTATATTAAAATTGGTAACTCTTTGTCGTATAGGTTGTAAATGGTTTTCCTGGTTTGCTATAAACTTACCTTTTATATTTCTTCATGATGATTCTTGACATGCAAACACTTTTTTAGTTAGTTTATGGATTTGACATATGTGCTCAGGAAGAGTGTTCTGTACCTGAGACCAGATAAACGTTCACTATATTTTATATTAATTGCATTTTATTTTTTTATATTTAAATGTCTACCATATTTGGCAGTGAATTGGGTATACAGCGAGAGGTATGGAGTGTTTTTGTTTTTTTCAAAATGGTCCAAACTGAGTTTTTTTTCCCTGTAATCTATTGTGCTTCACAGACTTGAAGTTTATTTTGTATAGTATGTGTACAAAATACTTTTTCAGGTTTACATAGTCTCACCCCCTTTTCCCCTTTATTTATTTACTTAGGGTATTTAATTTAATGCAACTTTCTTCATTTGATTCTTAGCCAGGTTTATTTTTCCCTATCCAAGATGTTGGCCCATTATGCCTTTGGCATTTGTATAATAGGGGAATTCTTCTTTTTCCTGTCCCCCTGCCCCACCCTTGCCATCCCATCCTTAAATTACAGAGGGCCCTTTACTGTTCTTGTCTGAAATTTGAAGACATCTTGACTTTCTACCATGGTAATCTAATGAAGACTTTCGCGTTTGGTGCGACTTTGTTATTTCAACTTAAAGCTCTTCTTTTTCCCCCTAAAATGTCCTAAGACGATTTTTCTTAAATTCATTCTGTACCAACTGCATCCCTTCCATTTTTCCCTTTTAACCCTGAAACATTCCTTTGGCTCCTTGTCAATCTCAGATTGTGTTTTGCTTTTCTGTGTTTCAGTTATTACCTCGGCCCCCTTTTCTCTTCTCTGTCTATGCCGTGTGTGTCATATTCACTGTCTTTGAGTCCAGTGCATTGTTACCTCTCAGCGCCTCTTATGCAGGCTCAGCTTCCTGTCTTGTCCACATTACACATCCTGTGATCGCTTCTAACTCCATATGCGTTGTATAGTCTTAAATGTGGGCTTCATAGTAACCAACCTTTCTCCTTTTGCGTGGTACAAGTGCTGTATTTTTCTCTGCAGACAACTGATTCCCTTTGTGTCTCATCTATTTTTAAGTCTTTTAATTTACCCCCAGGTTATCTTTAATCTCCTCTCCGTATCTTGGCTACTTCACTTGATCTCAGTGTCTACCCTGTCTGTCAGTAATATTCTGTTCCTTTGTCCCAGGTAGTTCACCAGATTTAAGACACTTAGTGTTTGTCTCTCTTCAGGTAAGTCTTCTTTTATTTTTTGACACTCGTGAGAGATGTGGATGTTTTTCTTCTTTATACAGTTGTCCTTATTTTCTATGTCACCCTTCAATACATGACTTATTTTTGCCTTTACTGTTTTTTTTTTTTCTTTTCATTTACTTTCTCTCTGTATTGTGAACTCTCTTGTATTTCCCATCTCAATTTCTTTTTATTCCATGTCTCTTGTCACCTTGGTACCTGAGGAGCATTACGTTGGTCCTTAATCCTTCACATATTGTTGCAGCCAAGTTAAATCATCTTTGCTCTTGACAGATGGTCCACTTTTCCTTTTAAAAATCACAGTAAATAGTCTTTTTTCCTACTCATTTTTTAAAGTGATGGTGCATCTGATCTTCCTTTTGTACCTCATATCCTTTTATTTTGCTTCAGTTTTAGTGTCAGGCATCTGTCACCCTTTGCACTTCTTAGTGATTTATGGATTCTGTGTTTCTCTCTTTTAGATATTTGAAACATATTGGTCTTCTAATAAATTCAGAGTGTATTATTTTCTTACTCCTTAAATACTAAATTGCCTTAGTGATTAAAAAATAATCTGTTCAATACATACTTAAAGAAACTTATTAGCGTGCCAGGGACTAAGAGGGATACATAAGAACGGTTAGGGGAAGCTCAGTCTGGACCAGATCAGCTAGGGAAGCCTTTAGGGGGGTAAGAATTTGAGCAAGTCTAAAAGAATTAGTAGGTTTCAGATAAGTTAAGAGGAAGAGCGAATGCCAGGCACCACAACCTTTCTTTTATGGTTTAGAACAATTCACAGTTTTGGAGAAAGACTAAACCAGAGTGATTCAAAGATAGTCAGACACTAACAGTCATCAGCATCTCAAGTCCATTTTTTTTTTTTCAGTGAAGAGATTGAGGGAAAAACCAAAGTGAATTGAAAAAATGACGTCATTTGACGATGCAAAGATTCAAAGCTTTGCAGTGATTTGTCCCAAATGGTTAGAGAGCTACACTCTCCCTTCAGTTATCACTTTTTTTTCTTAATTTATAAATTGTTATTGTCAGGTTTCCACTTTTAATCTATTGATACTATGTTAAATTCATCCACTAATCTATAAATCAATGAATATTGCTTGATAAAATGTGATCTACAGTAGCAGATATGAAAAGGACTGCTTTCAGGGAGTTTTTAGTCTCTTGTGCAAGCAAGTAATTGAAATTTTAATTTTGAGTAAGTGAAGAATACACAGTGAAATGTTACACTGTACAGAAAAGCTCTCAGGCTGTTTGAAGTCAGAAAATACAAAAATTAGTGATGGTGGAATTAGTCACAGTCATTATGCAGGTACAAAAATACAGTTGGGCCTTGAGGTGACTGGATAATTAGAAGAGAGGAAGAGAACATTCTAAGGAAATCTCTCTAAGGATCAATATGTGAAGATAATTACATGTCTTGGTGCATAAACTCAGTGTTTTTTTTTTTTAAGATTTTTTTTGATGTGGACCATTTTTATTAATTAATTAATTTATTTATTTTTGGCTGCGTTGGGTCTTCGTAGCTGCGCGTGGGCTTTTCTCTAGTTGTGACGAGCAGGGGCTACTCATTGTTGCTGTGCACGGGCTTCTCATTGCAGTGGCTTCTCTTGTTGTGGAGCACGGGCTCTAGGTGCACGGGCTTCAGTAGTTGTGGCATGTGGGCTCAGTATTTGTGGCTCGTGGGCTCTAGAGCGCAGGCTCAGTAGTTGTGGTGCATGGACTTAGTTGCTCTGAGGCATGTGAGATCTTACTGGATCAGGGCTTGAACCCTTGTCCCCTGCATTGGCAGGCGGATTCTTAACCACTGTGCCGCCAGGGAAGCCCCCATGATGTGGACCATTTTTAAAGTTTTTATTGAATTTGTTACAATATTGATTCTGTTTTATGTTTTGGTTTTTTGGCCGCAAGGCACGTGGGATCTTAGCTCCCCGACCAGGGATCGAACCCATACCTCCTGCATTGGAAGGCGAAGTCTTAACCACTGGACTGCCAGGGAAGTCCCAAAATCAGTGGTTTGTATGATGTGTATATCCATCCATTTGTTCATTTATTTAACCATCAAATACTGAGCATGTATCACATGTCAGGTATTCTTTTAGGCTCTGAGATGCAGTGGTGAACAAGACAGACAAAATCTTTGCACAAATGGGATTTAGATGCTTGGGGAGAGCCACTCAATGAAAAATCAAGTAAGGAAAGGGGCTGATAATGGGGACTATAGTTACTAATACTTTATTGCATATTTGAAAGTTGCTAAGAGGGCAGATCTTAAAAGTTCTCATCACAAGAAAAGAATTTGTAACTGTATGAGGATGGATGTTAACTAGGTTTATCATGGTGATCATTTTGCAATATATACATATAGCGAATCAGTATGTTGTACACCTGGAACTAATATAATGTTATGTCAGTCATACCTCAATTAAATAAAATTTTCACATTCCAAAGCCAAAAAAAGAGAAAGAGGCTGATATTAAACAGCGGAAGTACTATGAAGAAATTAAATCGTGTGATGTGACACGAGAGAGAGAGAGAGAGAGAGAGAGAGACTGGGGAAGGAATTGAGTTAGTGTGGGTAATTGATCCGGAGCTGCCTCTAAATCATGAGGAGTCAGTCCCATGAAGATGTGGGGCAGCAGATTCCAAACAAAGGGAGAAGCTTCTAGGCAGAGCTTAAGGCAGAAATGGGTTTGGATTTGTTGCAAGAATGGAAAGAAGGGTCGTGGTTGGGATGGAGAGTAGTAGGAAATCAACTATGAGACAGTGACTTGGGCAAACCATGGGAGCCTTGCTGGCCATGGTAAAATGCCTATTGGCCACTGGGTGTACAACTCTGGGAAGAGTTTGTTCAATCTTTTTGCCCATTTTTTAAAAAAAGTATGGTTTTCCTATTATTGTCCTGATTGAGGTTCACGTAACTTCTTAAATCTGAGACTAGATATCTTTCATCAGTTTTATAAAAATTTTCAGGCAAAGTCTCTTAATATTGCTTCTGTCTAATCCTTTTCTCTCCTTCTGGAACTCCCATTACATGTATGTATACCTATTCATCCCGACTCATGTGTTTTTTAAACTCTCTTCTGTATTTTATACCCTCTAATCTCTTTGAGTTTAGGTCTATTTCTGTCAGATTTTTCATCCAGTTTACTAACCCTGTATCCTTTCTGCTATTTTTTTTAAATTTTTTTTTTTCAGTTCTGTGATTTCTACTCGATGATTTTTCTTATAGATTCTGGTTCTCTAGTGCACAGGTCCAATTTTTCCATCAGTTTTTCTGGCACATATTAAATAGTTACTTTAGTCTATTTGCTTAAGCACATTATATAGTTAAAGTCCATGTCTCGTAACTTCAGTATCTGTACTCCCTCTGAGTCTGTGTGTATTTACTGTTTATTTTTCTAATTGTGGTCACTTAGTCTACTTCTAGGTGTGCTTAATAAGTTTTGATCAAATGGTGGACATAGTGGGCTGACAGTTTTAAAATCTTCAGGTAATACTTCCTTCTTCTGGAGAGGATTTGATTTTTTTCTCAGGCAAAAAGAAGACAGTCTGATCACCTTTAGTCAAATCCTTTTTGAGTCTGCCTTATTCTTATGGTTTAGCCCTTTATGGGTCTTTACTGAGTGGCTGGGGTGTCTATCATAACCCTTCTTCATCAGGTGATCTTTTTTTTTTAGACACCAATTGTACTTGAACATTTGTTACTTTTTAAAAAAAATTAATTAATTAATTAATTTTTGGCTGTGTTGGGTCTTCGTTTCTGTGCGAGGGCTTTCTCTAGTTGTGGCAAGCGGGGGCCACTCTTCATCGTGGTGCGCGGGCCTCTCACTGTCACGGCCTCTCTTGTTGCGGAGCACAGGCTCCAGACGCACAGGCTCAGTAGTTTCGGCTCACGGGTCCAGTTGCTCCGTAGTATGTGGGATCTTCCCAGACCAGGGCTCGAACCTGTGTCCCCTGCATTAGCAGGCAGATTCTCAACCACCATCAGGTGATCTTGAACTCCATGTCCAATCCTGGGAAGTTGCTAATGTTTCCGTTTGGCTCTTTGTCCTCTTAAAGTTACTTTCTGTTGGCTTTTGGCAGCTGTCCTTGTACATGTGAAATTAGGAGTTGGCCAGGGCTTCTAGGAGCAATTTCATTTAGATTTTGGTTTCACATATTTGTAGTTCTCTTTTTCTCCAGCATCTTGAATTCTCAAATTCTGTCTGCCTTATAGTCCTTAATTCATTCTCCCCCCGCACCCTCCCAGTCTAGTGAGATACTTCCAAACTGTAGGCTACTTCTTTCTGGTATGTCCCTATGACCAAAACTTCAAATGAACACATACCTCTACGGACAAAAGCCCTGGCACATGTATGACTTATTTCTGTGAATTTCCCTTTTCCCTGGAATTTTGGTCACTCAAGCTGTCTTTTGCTACTTTCTGATGTCTTCTAGTAGCTGGGTTTTTTTGTTCATTCTGTTTTGTTTCATTCTGGTGGATAGATTAGTCAGGTAGCAGCTGCTCCATGATACCTAGAAGCAGAAGACCCCCCTCCCCATCATCTTTTAAATAATATTACTTAGTACTCTTATGTATGTGACATTGAACCCCTAAAGTACTTTGAGTATAGGGCATATATCTGTGTGACCAAGAGAGCTCATCACCCTGAACCCTTCCAGAATAGGAGATGACTCTGCCCTAAAGACCAGCCCCTACTTTTCCCCTTAGACTGATAGGAAACTAATTTGGGGCAGTATTGTAATATTTTGTTTACATATTAATCATAAAGTATCTCTAACTACTTAGGTTCATTATCAAAACATAATTGCACATTAAAGAAATTGTTTAATGATAAGGAATGAACATATGCATCCATTATCTAATTTCGATTTTCTGGGTAAGACAAGGTAGAAATAGATTGTCCAGTTAAATACTGGACACCTGGCAACCCCAGGAAGAAACAACATGGGCAGTGGCCTGGGGTGAGAGAAAGCTTTACATATCTATGGAGCCCAGGGATATACTGTATGACTGAGGAGTAGAATCTTGAAAGAAAAGGTAGAAGCAATGAGCCGGGCTCTGGATTTTGGAAGTCAATTCCAAGAGATTGGATTTTGACATAAAGTCAACAGGAAGCCATTTAGAAATATTTTAAACAAGATTTAAACGTTAAGATTACTGGGGCTTCCCTGGTGGCACAGTGGTTGAGAATCTGCCTGCTAATGCAGGGGACACGGGTTCGAGCCCTGGTCTGGGAAGATCCCACACGCCGCGGAGCAGCTAGGCCCGTGAGCCACAATTTCTGAGCCTGCGCGTCTGGAGCCTGTGCTCCGCAACAAGAGAGGCCGCAATAGTGAGAGGCCCGCGCACCACGATGAAGAGTGGCCCCCGCTTGCCGCAACTAGAGAAAGCCCTCGCACAGAAACGAAGACCCAACACTGCCATAAATAAATAAATAAATAAATAAAATTTAAAAGCTTTCTAAAAAAAAAACATATGAAAACAACTAGAAAAAATAAAAAAATAAAAGGTTAAGATTACTGTATTTCTATGTGATAAATGGGTTGGAAGAGGAAGGAAGAGGAAACAGTTCAGGAGACTCGAACAGTGGTTTGGTTTATGATGATGTCAATGTAGATAGTGGAAATGATTATATTCAGACCTACTTGGGAAGCATAAGGGGCTTGGTGATTGACAGTGGGGGTGAGTGAAAGGTATGGCACCCATCTTCTAACCTGGAAACAGTAGGGGAGATAGCTCTCATACTAAAACTAAAGCAGGAGCAAATTTTCAAGAGACAATGATGAATTCAGTTTTCCTTATGCTGGGTTTTACACACAATGCGATATTTAAGTGAGAGTGTCTAGCAACCACTCAGATAAATATTTTGGTGGTTGGGAGAAAGATCTGGACTATGGATATAGGTTTAAGGCCATTGGCGTGGAGGTGTTAACTGAAGCCATGGAGGGAGAGAGGAGATTTCAGGCAAGCGTGGAAGGATTAATGTGGAGCAGGAAAGAGAGACAGACTCTGAAGAACACCAACAACGCAGGCATGGTCAGTTTAGGAGTAAGAAGACGTGAGAGTGCAGGAGGTGAGCATAATGGAGGCCAAGGGCAGAGGGTTTCAGGATGAAGATGGTTTCAAGTTCCGAACTCGAGATATGTCAGAGAATGTCAAGAACCATGAAGGGTCTGAGGTTTTACTCTATTTGCAAGCTAACAAATAAGTCTGCCACAATTTCAAGGACACTGAGAGAAGACATGAGATTATTATTTTTTTTAAATTTAAACATAGTTTATTTACAGTTTACAATGTTGTGTTAGTTTCAAGTGTACAGCAGAGTGATTCAGTTATACATACACATATGTATGTATATACTTTTTCAGATTCTTTTCCATTATAGGTTATTACAGGTTACTGAGTATAGTTCCCTGTGCTATACAGTAGGTCCTTGTTGTTTACCTATTTTATATATAGTAGTATGTATATGTTAATCCCAACTTCCTAATTTATCTCTCCCCCAACCCCTGCCCTGCTATCTCCTTTGGTAACCATAAGTTTGTTTTCTATGTCTATTTCTGTTTTGTGAATAAGTTCATTTGTATCATTTTTAAGATGATTAAGTGATAAGTGATACCATATGATATTTGGTATTTGGTATCACCATAAGTGATACCATATGATATTTGTCTTTCTCTTTCTGACTTACTTTACTTAGTATGATAATCTCTAGGTCCATCTGTGTTGCTGAAATGGCATTATATTTCTTTTTTTTAAATTGGAGTATAATTACTTTACAATGTTGTGTTAGTTTCTGCTGTACAAGGAAGTGAATCAGCTATATGTATACATATATCCCCTGCCCCTTGGACCTCCCTCCCATCCCACCCCCATCCCTCCTATCTAGGTCATCACAGAGCACTGAGCTGAGCTCCCTGTGCTATACCACAGGTTCCTTCTAGCTATCTATTTTACACATGGTAGTGTATTTATGTCAAACTTAATTTCCCAATTTATCCCACGCTTCCCTTCCCCCCCGTGTCCACACATCCGTTCTCTATATCTGTGTCTCTATTCCTGCCCTGGAAATAGGTTCATCTGAACTACTTTTCTAGATTCCACATATATGCGTTAATATATGATATTTGTTTATCTCTTTCTGACTTACTTCACTCTGTGTGACAGACTCTAGGTCCATCCACCTCACTACAAATAACTCAGTTTCATTCCTTTTTATGGCTGAGTAATATTCCATTGTATATATGTACCACATCATCTTTATACATTCATCTGTCTTTGGACATTTAGGTTGTTTCCATGACCTGGCTATTGTAAATAGTGCTGCAGTGAACATTGGGGGTACATGTGTCTTTTTAAATTATGGTTTTCTCAGAATATATGCACAGCAGCAGGATTGCTGGGTCATATGGTAGTTCTATTTTTAGTTTTTTAAGGAACCTCCATACTATGACTGAATAATATTCCATTTTGTGTGTGTGTGTGTGTGTATGTATATATATATGTATATATATATATCACGTCTTTTTTATCCACTCATCTATCGGTGGGTATTATTTAGGTTGCTTCCATGTCTTGGCTATTGTAAGTAGTGCCACTATGAACATTAGGGTGCATGTAACTTTTTGAATTAGAGTTTTCTTTGGATATACGCCTAGGAGTAGGATTGCAGGCTCATATGGTAACTCCAGTTTCAGTTTTTTAAGGAACCTCCATACTGTTCTTCATAGTGGCTGCACCAATTTACATTCCCACCAACGGTGTAGGAGGGTTCCCTTTTTCTCCACACCTTCTCCAGCATCTATTATTTGTTGACTTTTTAATGATGGCCATTCTGACTGGTGTGAGGTGATCCCTCGTTGTAGTTTTGATTTGCATTTCTCTAATAATTAGCCACGTTGAGCACCTTTTCACGTGCCTGTTGGCCGTCTATAAGGACATGAGATTCTCGAGTCAGAGCCAAAGGACTTAATTGTGGCTGATCAGGCCACTTGAGGTGCATGTTTGCATCTGTTCTCCTTCCTCCCCCCCCCCATGAGCTCCATGGGGGGCAGTGGAGAGTGGGTCTAGGTGGATGTTACACACACAGTGAGTTTGTTTCACAGCTGTGGATCTCTGAGCTTAGGAAACCCCAGTCTTTTAATGCGGACCATAAACAGAATTGCCCAATTTTGCCCGAGAGACTTATCTTCATTATACTGGGCAGTGAATAATCTGCCCTCTGCCTGGACAAAGTCTTTATCTTCCAAGAAGATACCATGTACAAAAATCTTTGAAAAGGGATTCCAGAATGGAAGGCAGTCAGTACCTTTGCTCTCAAGATGTGTGAAAAATGTGAGAAATCCCTGGAGAATTGTCACCCATCAAGCGGAGAGAGAAAAAGAATTACAAACCCAAACTAATATTTATTTAACATATTTTGTGCTGTCCACTGTACTGAGTATTATTTCTCTCGTTTACTAGTCAAAACTACTCTGTTAGGTAACTTTCCTTATTCTTATCTCCATTTTACAGATAAAAGTCGATAGTAACGGACTTGCCCAGAGTCTCACAGCTAGGAAATGGTAAAGCCGTGATTTGAACTCAAAACTTGACTTTTCAGCCCTACCGTGTCCTGATTCACAGTTTAATCAAAAAGGGTCTAAAACATGTTCATTGGCAGCAGTAACATGACAGTCACGGGTGACTTCGCTGAGAGTCTTTTCAGTGGAGCAGAATCCAGATTGCGGAAGTGAGCACAAACGATTTATTTCAGATATTTGACTGTAAAGAGAGGGCAGGAACAAAGCAATCAATAAAGGATTTTTGTTTTTTTTAATTGGGAGAGATTTTTGCCTGCTTGTGTATGAGAAGGTGCCGGTGAACAAGGGGAAAAGATGGAGTACAGGAGCAGGCAGTTGTCAATAAAGAAGGAAGGCCAGGGAAAGAGTTCAGTGCATTCCTGGGGAGAGGGGAGAGCCACCTCCTCCATTACGGCAGGAGGGTTTTGTCGCTGTGCTGGGGTTGAAGCACTTCCTAGCTGATGGCGTCTCTCTGATCTGTGAGGTGGGAAGGGGAGATGGTCTGCTGAGTTAAAAATGCAGGGGACTGAAGAAAGTGGCCTGATTTTTGAGATCTGAGTAGCTTTCTGTGAAGGACTGGTGAGAGAGTCCACAAAGAGTTGAATGTGAGTTTCACTGCTGAAATGGACACGCTGGGCCACTGGGTTTATCAAGGTTGAGATTTGCCAGGAGGAGAATAGGGGAAATAAGGGTATTGAAAAAGAGTGTGGTTGATGTCATGGGCCGTGACCTCTAAGCTGGACAGGAAACGAAGTGAAGGCAGTGGGACACTGGTACATAAGGAGAAAGCATAGGGGTGGCCGATGGACTTCAAATCCTGATAAGGTAAACTCCGTGTGGTGAAGTAATTGAGCGAGCAAGCTGGAATAAATAGGAGGTGGGGCTCCCTTTTTTTTTTACAGTGAAGTTATGTCTCATTTGCCATCAAAACCATAACCTCTGCCTCTTTACATCATGTCAAGAATCTTAACGATCATACTCGGGAGAGCTTGGGAATGAAGCCCCTGAATCTTTCTTTTTCACTGAACAGATGTTGACAGTGGGCAGTGCCTACTGCAGGCACGGATAAAGTACTTTGTGAGGTTGCCAGGAAGAAAAATGCAGCCAGGATGGAGCACCTAAATTATAGGAAACTCTCTGTTAGAGGAAATGAGGTTTCCAAGGCAAAGAAAATGTGTGTTCTCAGAGAGTACTAAACTACTAGTGTTGGGTAACTGTGCAGCACACCGGGGCTCTTTCCATGGCTTGGTTGTCACGAATACAGCTGCAGTGAGCCTGGGGGTGCAGAGATCTCTTCAGGATCTGATTTCATTTCCTTCAAATCTATGCTCAGAGTGAAATTGCTGGGTCATATGGTAGTTCTGTTTTTAATCTTTTGAGAAATGTAAACATCCTGTTCTCCACAGTGGCTGCACCAATTTACATCCCCTTCAACAGTGCACGAGGGTTGCTTTTTCTCCACATCCTTGCCAGTCCTTGTCATCTCTTGCTTTTTGGATAATAGCCATCCTGACGGCTGTGGGGCAGTAACTCATTGGGTGAATGTGGTCAAAGGGTACAATCTTCCACTTACAAGATGAATGAGTCCTGAGGATGTAATGTACAGCATGGTGACTATAGTTGACCATACTGTTCTGGATATTGGAAAGTAGCTAAGAGAGTAGATCTTAAAAGTTCTCACCACATACACACACACACACACACGCGCGCGCGCGCGCGCGACACATACACATTGTGACTATGTGAGGTAGTGGTTGGGTTAACTAACCTCATTGTGGTAATTATTTTGCAATATATACATCAAATCATTACGTCTCAACCTCCTTAAACTTATACACTGTTATATGTCAATTATACCTCAATGAAGCTGGGAAAAAAGTGAAGCCTGCCTGTTCTCAGGATCGGCATTAGATACAATGATTGACGTGGGTAAAGTTTTGATGTCAGTGGGGTTTGTTTTCATTTGCCCCTTAACCTCCTCTTCTGTGCTTCTTTCCAGTTTTTGGTAACCTTTCTCTTGATTAGATACCCAGAGCACCCTCACCCCAACCTCAGGGCTGTCTTGCTTTTTAGCTATAACTCAACTCAGGGATACTTTTCAGGCTTTATCTGTAGCATATGCTTATATGGTGAAAACTTCCTCTTGAAATTTGCTCTTTTCTTGTAAATTCTTTTTTGTTGTTGTTGTTGCCTTAGTACGCTCTTCAGTGATAAAGATGATGGTAAAATTACTTTAAAAACTTACTTTTATTGGAGTATAGTTGATTTACGATGTTGTGTTAGTTCAGGTATACAGCCAAGTGATTCAGTTATACATATATCCATTCTTCAGCTTCTTTTCTCATATAGGTCATCACAGAATATTGAGTAGAGTTCCCTGTGCTATACAGTAGGTCCCTGTTGGTTATCTGTCTTATATATATTAGTGTGTGTATGTTAATCCCAAGCTCCTGATTTATCCCTCCCTCCACTTTTCCCCTTTGGTAACCGTAAGTTTGTTTTTGGTATGTGTAAGTCTGTTTCTGTTTTGTAAATAAGTTCATTTGTACATATGAGTGATATCATATGATATTTGTCTTTCTCTGTTTGACTTCACTTAGTATAATAATCTCTAGGTCCATCCATGTTGCTGCAAATGGCACTATTTCATTCTTTTTTATGTCTGAGTAATATTCCATTGTATATATGTGCCACATCTTCTTTATCCATTCCTCTGTCGATGGACATTTAGGTTCCTTCCATATCTTGGCTATTGTAAATAGTGTTGCTATGAACATAGGGGTGTATGTATCTTTTTGGATTATAGTTTTCTCCAGATATATGCCCAGGAGTGGGATTGCAGGATCATATGGTAGTTCTATTTTTAGTTTTTTAAGGGACCTCCATACTGTTCTTCATAGTGGCAGTACCAATTTACATTCCCACCAACAGTGTAGGACGGTTCCCTTTTCTCCACACCCTCTCCAGCATTTATTGTTTGTAGACTTTTTGATGCTGGCCATTCTGACTGGTGTGAGATGATAGTTCATTGTAGTTTTGATTTGCCTTTCTCTGATAATTAGAGATGTTGAGCATATTTTCATGTGCTTTTTGGCCATCTGTATGGCCATTTCTTTGAAGAAATGTCTATTTAGATCTGCCCTTTTTTTTTTTTAAAGATCTTTATTGGAGTATAATTGCTTTACAATGGTGTGTTAGTTTCTGCTTTATAACAAAGTGAATCAGTTATACATATACATATGTCCCCATATCTCTTCCCTCTTGCATCTCCCTCCCCCCCACCCTCCCTATCCCACCCCACTAGGTGGTCAAAAAGCACCTAGCTGATCTCCCTGTGCTATGCGGCTGCTTCCCACTAGCTAGCTATTTTACATTTGGTAGTGTATATATGTCCATGCCACTCTCTCACTTTGTCCCAGCTTACCCTGAGAACAGTATGGAGGTTCCTTAAAAAACTAAAAATAGAACTACCATACGACCCAGCAATCCCACTACTGGGCATATACCCTGAGAAAACCATAATTCAAAAAGAGTCATGTGACCCAGCAATCCCACTACTGGGTATATACCCTGAGAAAACCATAGGTCAAAAAGTGTCATGTACCACAATGTTCATTGCAGCTCTATTTACAATAGCCAGGACCTGGAAGCAACCTAAATGTCCATCGACAGATGAATGGATAAAGAAGATGTGGCACATATATACAATGGAATATTACTCAGCCATAAAAAGAAATGAAATGGAGGTATTTGTAATGAGGTGGATGGAGTTAGAGTCTGTCATACAGAGTGAAGTAAGTCAGAAAGAGAAAAACAAATACAGTATGCTAACACATATATACGGAATCTAAGGAAAAAAAAAAAAAAAAGGCCATGAAGAACCTAGTGCAAGACGGGAATAAGACACAGACCTACTAGAGAATGGACTTGAGGATATGGGGAGGGGGTGGGTGAGATGGGACAGGGTAAGAGAGTGTCATGGACATATATACACTACCAAATGTAAAATAGATAGCTAGTGGGAAGCAGCCGCATAGCACAGGGAGATCAGCTCGGTGCTTTGTGACCACCTAGAGGGGTGGGATGGGGAGGGTGGGAGGGAGGGAGATGCAAGAGGGAAGAGTAATGGGAACCTATTGTATATGTATAACTGATTCACTTTGTTATAAAGCAGAAGCTAACACACTATTGTAAGGCAATTATACTTCAATAAAGATGTTTAAAGAAAAAAAAAAAAAAAAAAAAGAGTCATGTACCAAAATGTTCATTGCCACTCTATTTACAATAGCCAGGACATGGAAGCAAGCTAAGTGTCCATCAGCAGATGAATGGATAAAAAAGATGTGGCACATATATACAATGGACTATTACTCTGCCCATTTTTTGATTGGGTTGTTTTGGTTTTTTTGACATAGAGCTGCATGAGCTGTTTGTATATTTTGGAATTTTAATTTGTTTCACTTGCTGTTGCTCTGCATTTCACATGGTACTTTTTCAGTCCCCTTAATGATCTTCTCTTTCTCCATTCCTCTTAAGTATTGATGAGCCCCAAGTCTTGATCAGTGATCACCATTATAGAAGACATTGCTGGTTGCTTACCCAGATCTATTGCATTTCCTGTGTGCTGGTCGCATTTCCATTTTTCCTTTTCTCCTTAGCAATGAAACCTGTTTTTAACTGAGTTTGTTGTTCAGTAGATTAAAAACTACTTGTTTTATTTAACCTCTCTTGCCATGGGATATGATCATGTGATTAAGGTGACCAACCATCCTGACTTCTCTGAGACTGAGGGGTTTTCTGGGTTATGAGACTTCCAGTAATAAGTCTGAGAAAATCCCAGGCAAACCTGGATGAATTGGTAACCTTACATCTGACTTACTTCCAGCCAATGGTAAGTGAAGGAAATGTCACGTGGGATGTAGCTTTTTCTTTAAAACAGTATGGGCATGCTCTCTTTCTCTTTGTGCCCAGTGAGAGATTATTGGAGCTCCAACAGCCATCTTGGAACTTGAGTTGACCTTGAGGAAACAGAGCAAAAAACTAGGTGCTTGTGTCCCTGATGATGGTGTGGAGTCATCCCAGTATTACACTATTGCCATTCTTCTGGAATTTTCTTTTTTCTTTTTGTAGCTGAACCTAATCCCAGGGATTATGGCTCCCTTGCCTTGCTTTGCCTTTGCCTCTGCTCCTGCCCTTGCCCTTCCCACTTCCAAAGTGAAAGGGTAACATCTTCCACTCGAATGATGTAAAATATCACTTGTTTGGTCTTACGTGGAGCTCCAGATCTGTGTGTAGCTCTATTAGACAGCTCTGCTTAAATACTCCATGTGCCAAAGCAAAGTTCAATGTCTTTGTGTGAAAGTATGTTCCTCTACTGCATTCCTTTTCTTATTGCATAGACTGGTCTTTGAAGTATACAAGACAAAAGTCTGGTAGTCGTTCTTGAACTTCTCTCTTCTTTATAACTCATATCCAGTTGATGGCTGGTCTTTCTTCATTATATATCTAAAGTCTGACCTTCTTACTCTACCTAAATGTGTGCTGGTTTAGCTCTTTGTTATGTCTTTCCTGGGTCATTAAATCATCTCGAATATTTATAAAGTTCTAAACCGTTATTAACAGTGATGCCAGAATTATCTTTTTAGAATGCATCTCTGACCATGCCCCTCCTCTGTATTAAAGTCCTTACTATTGCCTTCAGGGAATAATATCAAGTTAATAGGTCTATAGTGTCCTTCAGAGCTGGCCCAGTCTGTCTCTGCCGCATCATCTTGTGCCATTCCACATGGAGAGTAGTGTCTTCTTGCACTGAACAGACACGTTGATCTAAATATCAATGAGATAATCCCTCACAGCAGAGCTGTTGCACATGTAGCTTCTTCGACTGTAACATCCTTCTCCCAACTGTGATTGAATGTTAATCAAAGATTCCCAAAGTTTCTTGGTTCATGACGCCTTTAGTGACTCAGTAATTTTTTTACAGTGCCCACAGGTGTTAATACATATTTATGTCCTGACAACTCAGAAGCCATTTGAAAAAGTAATATGCTTACACTGAGAGAAAATTATTTTCCATTTCTTTGTTCACCACGATTACTTATTAATGGGATGTGTGCATCTGTTGGGTATATACCTTCTCAAACCTTATGATTAGATTAGATCTGGCCACCGTCCTTTCTCATTCCACACTTATTTTTGCATGTTAGTAGCTTTTTAACCCCAGAAATCACAGCTCTACAAAGATAAATTATCAAGAGGAGGATACCTTTCTTAAACCTAATGTTAAAACTGAATGACATTGAGGCAGTATTTCACATTCTGACATTGCTGTGATTCCTTGGAATTTTTTTTTTTTATAAACACTCTTTATATTTATTTATTTTTGGCTGTGTTGGGTCTTTGTTGCTGTGCGTGGGCTTTTCTCTAGTTGCAGCGAGTGGGGGCTACTCTTCGTTGCAGTGTACAGGCGTTTCATTGCGGTGGATTCTCTTGTTGCAGAGCACGGGCTCTAGGCACGCGGGCTTCAGTAGTTGTGGCGCATGGGCTCAGTAGTTGTGGCTCACGGGTTCTAGAGCGCAGGCTTAGTAGTTGTGGCGCACGGGCTTAGTTGCTCCGTGGCATGAGGGATCTTCCCGGACCAGGGATCGAACCCGTGTCCCCTGCATTGGCAGGTGGATTCTTAACCACTGCTCCACTGGGGAAGCCTGATTCCTTGGAATTTTAAAAGTATCTCATGATTCTCCAGTGAGTTTGCTGCAGTGCCTGGAGTGCCGTGGAACATAGTTTGGAAACCGTGATACTAAGAGACTGGCATTGGATACAGTGCCACAATAATTTATTCTTTGATTAAAAAATGTAACGATTGTTCTGTTCAAGACGTGGTAATTGGTAAGTCACTCTGAGCTAAGAGTCTGTCAGCCTAACATTCTAATCTTAGAATTCACTGTAAGTCTAAGAATTTCTATAAAAAGTGGTATTTGAGTTTAAAGGTATATCAAATTAGTGAGGAAGGCTAAAATTAAGGCCGAGAATATAAACAACAGGAAACTCTTCCTTATCTTCGCATTGAGACGCAGTGGATGTTGGAGGGCATCCCCCGATTGCCCCCCAGGTGAGAAGCGTTCATTCGCCAGCTGCTGGGAGTACTGACTGCTGATAGACCCTGGGACTTGCACTTGGTCTGAGTGAGCTGCCTTGCACAAGGTTATGTCCTCTCCCTGGGGGTAGCCCACATCCAGTAACTACTCGGCGTAGCCAGACAAGGACCTCGGTCCCTTGGCTAAATTTGGGACAACTCTGAGGGGCCATCGCTGCTCCTGTGCTCGTCAGGGGATTGGCTTGGACCTCTGTTGACTGCATCACGGTTCAGTGTCTCCCTCTGCCTAATCCTCCTTCCTCCATCCGCTAGAGGTTTCGGTACCAGATGTGTTCCTCAGTGAACTTGCTGCGCATAAATCTCCATGTTAGGGTGGAGCCGGAGACCGTGACCTAAGACACGTTGTTAAGATGATCACATAAAATGTCTTTGAATCAAAATATTATTTTTACTTGTGAATGTACCCTTTGGAAGTAGTATGAATTTCTTTCTTCTTTGGATTTGTACTGTTCTATTAATATCATCATCCTATATTACATGCAGACTCGTAGGAATAATAGATTGAGCTATGTGTTATTTCCCCAATAAATTTTCAATTTTTTTCTTCATTTAATGAAGAGAGAGAGAGAGAGAGGTTTAGTGTCTCACATGCTTCCCTTTCCATTAAACATCAACACATACATTCCAAGATTTGGGAAAATTTTGTACCACTGGAAATTATGGTCCACGCATTTAGTACTATAATATTTTAACATTAAAAATAATAAATGTAAAGTTCTTGTTTCCAGTGAACAAATAATCTTCAGTATATTTCATTACATGTAAACACAGGCATAAATAAGAGTATAACATAAATAGAGGTTTTTTTCCCTCATTTTATTGTCTCTCCAGACATGAAACACGATGATCTTACTACATTTGTGCAACTCAGAGTCCTCTTAGAACTTGAATAAATATAAATTTAGGTGTTTTTGCTTTCTGTATTGAGTTTTAAAATATTAAATAGTTGGGGGTATAGTAAGAGCAAAGGCTTTCATAGTGTCACAGTAGAAGTGTCACAGTAGTAGCAGTGGCAGTGAAGCAGTTGGCAGTGGCAGTACTGTGGAGAAAGGTAGAGGGCTGGAATCCACGTAGCCTTAGAACGGAGTTATTCTGGGCCAAGTAGCATCAGTGGTTAGTGGATCATCCTCTGGGGACACCGGCAGGATATAGGGTAATTCTGCAATAAGATCTGGGCACGCATGACAGAGCAATCAGGGAGTTAATGCTCTTACGTGAACCTGGCACTTTTGGATGGATATATATTGTGAGCAGAAAGGTACAAGCGTTCTGGATCCACAAAATATATTATCAAACTATATCCTTGCTATTTATTGTTCAAGTTATTGTGGGAGGAATGAAAGAAGTTGCTTGGTTCATTCCTTCAAAGCTAAAGTCACTTGGAAAAAAAATTAACGATGTACCTGTTTCAATGTCATCTGCATTTGAGTCAATTTTAGTATGACCACCTACAAGATAGGGGTTGAAAGAAAGCCATTAGGAAAAAAAATTAAGTTCATGATTCATGTTTGCCAAAAGATGGTGCTCTTGTATCTGTTAAGACCATTTAGGCAGCAAGGAAGAGGAAAAACAACATCCTTTCAAAGAATCTGAAGGCATGATTCCTAAGGCTGTGGAATAATGACAATATACTTGAATTTTGCCATGTTGCATTTGAAATATAAACAACTTAATTTAAGAGAGAGGCTTTCCTGAAAATGTACTATTAAATAGCAGCCTCCCACAAGACAGTTAACATACCAAATTAAAGCATTTATCAAAGATGCAGGAGCCTGCAGTCATTTTACTGTCTTCCTTTCCAAGAACAAAGCTGGAATGAAAGTGCAAGAATGTCAAAAAAAAAAAAAAAAGGAGATAGTAAAATAATATATCAAAGGCATACATGCTTGTTTGAAACCCAGAATTTCATTGTTTTGCTATGTAAAGATGAAGACTGGGTTTTCTGTGTCTTGCATTAAATGTGTAATATAGCGTCTCCAATACAATCATTGTGCATCTTCTGTCCACCTGGCATGCAGTCAGGATTTCACTTCATTCTCAAAACAGCTTTAAGAAGTAGGTATTACTCTCATCAAACCTATCTTACCGAGGGGGAAGTGGAACTAGTTAAGAGACAGCAAACATTTGGAGCCAATATTTGAACCCATGCCAGCTAATTTCAAAGCTCATTGTCTTTTTTATTTATTTATTTATTTATTTATGACTGTGTTGGGTCTTCGTCTCTGTGCGAGGGCTTCCTCTAGTTGCGGCAAGCGGGGGCCACTCTTCATCGTGGTGCACGGGCCTCTCACTATCGTGGCCTCTCTTGTTGCGGAGCACAGGCTCCAGACGCACAAGCTCAGTAATTGTGGCTCACAGGCCCAGCTGCTCCGTGGCATGTGGGATCTTCCCAGACCAGGGCTCGAACCCGCGTCCCCTGCATTGGCAGGCAGACTCTCAACCACTGCGCCACCAGGGAAGCCCCACAGCTCATTGTCTTAACCACTAGGCTCTAACAGCTCTGTAAAGGTTTTACTTAAAATTTGAATCCCAGGTTAATAGAATATACTGTTTAAACTTTCCCAGTTTACTGTTACTCTTGTGTGTAGTCAATTATTTTTCATAAACGTTTGAAAGTAGTTGGCATATCTTCTAGAGTCCTACATCTTTGGACAGAATGCCACTGATGCCAGCCACGAGTGCTGTCATCTAAGACAAGTTTCTCTATCTGGAAAGTAACTGCAGTAGTGCTTATTTTAAGGACTGTTGTAAGAAATAGAAGTAATTCACATTTAGTGCTTACATTCAGTATACACTCAGTTTATGAGAGCAATTCTTTTAAAAAAATATCTAACAAAATGTGATTTCGTTCTACATGCAAACTCTAAATCATCAGCAAGAAAAGAAATTCTTATGAAGAAAATGACCAAGGCAAACATTCTATCCGTTGAGTAAAATTAGAACATATATTTCTAGCATAGGTCTGTTCAACTCTAAAACATTTGTTAAGTATGTAGCTTCAGAATTATCCATGTGGGGATTATTTTTTAAGTTGCAACATAATCCTTTACTAAGAGATTCATAAAATGATACATTCTGAAGTTGTAGTTTGTTTTAATGCATAAATAATGTGATAAAATTGTCGTGTTTTGTAAAGTGCGATGAAAGTTAAAATGATTATTCTAAATCATCAAATTCTAGTACTTTCATTACTGAATCAAGATTATGTAAAATATTATTTTGCCTATTTCTTTCACCCATAAAGTTCTAGATTAGTTTATTTCCTGGGGAAAAACCCTGTGATGAATCATAACTGAATCAAAATTTTACTGAATTTAAATAATTATCTTGGAAATAATGAATGTACCACAAACTTAAGTGAGGGCTATATATACAATTAAGGTATTCAGGTTTGTTTGTATATTTTGTGTTTTGACTAATACTTGACTTAATTTAAACCCACACATGTATTCCCAAATACCTCATTACAGCTATTTTTATTGTGATTTTTTCCCACTATAATTCGCTAGTGTAATTTAAATTTGAGAGCCATAACGTAAATGTATGTTTAAGAAATCCTCAGTCCCTTGGTGAATTTAACACATCACCTCCTGCATTTCATTACATGGATTAGTCTCTAAAGATGGAGAACAGCTGGCCTTCGCGTGCTGTGTAACCTCCTCCCATACTCTTCTCCAGGCTACGTAACCCCAATTCCCTTAGCCTCTCATCCTAAATCCTATTTTCTAACGTTTAAATCACTCTGCTGATCAACCTGGCCCTCTTCAAATTTACTCACCTCTTCGTTATGCTAAGCCGTCATAATTCATTAACCAGTTCTCAATCAGTAATAAAGCAGCTGCCACTCACCATGTCCCCCGCTGGATAAGAAATGGCCCGTACAGAAGAACAGCCACTGACACATAAAATGGAGTTGTTTCCAACTACTCTTTGGACCGATGCATTTGTTTATACTCCTATTTATCAAATTACAGATTTATGTAGTATGCACTGGGTGCCAGGCCTGTTTCTCTCAATCAGCAGACTTGTTCTGGTATCTGCAGGGTCCCTGGCTGTGCTGGTGATATAGGGTGAGCAATACAGGCTTGTCCACCTGGTGTTCATATTCTCGCGGGGGAGTCAACTAATCACTGAAATAAACTATAGTTACTACGAAAAAATAAAGTATTAGTGCTGAGAGGAAAATAAGGCACTTATACAATGGAAGGATGTTGAGGCACTGGGCACAAAAAGCAAGAAGTATGGTTATTTCTTCACTTTATTGCCTGAGAGATAAAAGTTTGAATCTCTAATAATATAATAATAATGATGCTGACAGAAGCTAACGTTCATTGAGTGCTGATAGGTAATCATGCATTATATTGACCGGTGTCTATGAATTATTTCACTAACTCATCGTTACCGAGTCCAAGCTTGTACTGCTCACTGCACGACAGGACAGTAAGTTGAGAGGTGAGTTGTTGGGGCAGGAAATGGAGACTTTATTTGGAAAGCCAGCAGACCAAGAAGAAGGTGGACTACTGTCCCAAAGAACTGTCTTGCCTGGGTTAGAATTCAGGCTTCTTTTATACTAAAAGGGGAGGGAGTAAAGTCAAACACTTCCTAGTTCTGGTCAGCCTCCAGAGGAGATGTATTAGTTTCTAACTCCCTGCAGCCATTCACAGGTGGGCCTGATCAGGATGTTTTCTGTGAGCCAAGCAAAGGTATCTTAGCTTAATGCTCACCTGGGAGGAAGGGTTCCCAGAGATGGGTCGTTAGGTATAATTTAAGCTTATAGGCAACATCCCTTTAGTGATTAACTTGTAATAGAACACAAAAGTTTCTTCCCTATAACATCATCACAAAAATTTTACAAAGCAGATACTATTACTAGCCCCATTTCCTAATGATAAAAACTGGGGCTGAGTAACTTTCTGAAGTTATGCAACCACTAAGTAGCAAGGCCTGGAAACAAAGTCAGGTCTTTATGAGTCTAGAGCTTAATCTTTTAACCCTCATATGGTGCTGTGGAGATAAGGGTGGGAAAGGAAATTCTCTGCTTTGTCTGTAGCTTTGTCCTCCTAAGACAAGACCCACTCTTCCCAGAAGGCTATTTCATGACTATCTTTTATTCTCAAGTATTCCCTTGCGGCGGAGGGTGGGGGGGGCAGTCTCTCACCATCACCCTACTCCAAGTAGCTTTATAAAATATTCCTTCTAACTCTGACACTATTCTCCCTGAGATGATTAAAGAAGATTTTCTTCTTAGGGAGTTAAATCAGCTCAATCCATGCAATTTATTTTTTCTTTCATAGTAGCAGTTGATATGGGCAACTTCATTGGATGTTCTGCCCCTTAAGCTGGCTGCTACAGGGGCAACAGGATCAGTAACATAAGGCTTAAGATCTAGAGTGTGGTTAAGGTCCTCTGTCTACTTGGGGCATATGAATCCCATGAAACAGACTCCATTTCTCTGGAGAATTTGTGTCTGGGTTGTCCAGACTCCTAGCTAGACCACACACATACACTAATAATGAAATTCTTCACAAGTGGGAATTTTAAGTTAGGAGACTGTAGTCTTAATCATGTGATCTAGTTAATTTCTCTCTAATACCTGTATTTGAACAAAGCTTGCGTGAAGGAATAGAGTACTGTAAGGTAGTTTATCTTCTTGGCCATTGATGATTGCATTTAAATCACAGATAATGCCAAGATTAACGTCCAAGTCAGGACTTCCTTTAGTCCCCTGCTCCCCGGTTCCCCATGGAAGGTATGATGTCATTCAATTTCCACTCTTACCTCTTCTCTGTTTGCTGTATTTACTGAAGGACACACCCTTCCTGCATCCTTGCTTCTGCGGTCTTCACTCTCCCATCCATTCCTGTTTCTTCCCACCACAGACCTCCGCATCCACACTCTTTCCTGCCTTCACTGCAGCACACGAGCTTCCTGGGAAAGGAAAGCCGATGCTTCTCTTTTACGTGGATGTCCTTCAGTGAAAACTCTCCCCTCTGGCTCTGCTCCTAGTCCTGCTCTTGTTCTCACTGGCTGTGCCTCTCTTTGGGCATTTTGCCTTCATAAATTGGGCTTGGCTAGTTTCAGATCAGTGATCCTTTTCTGACTAAGTTTATGATATTCTGCTTTCTTTCTGTAGGAGACAGAGTCAGGCTCATTATGTTGAATTAATGGTTGCTGCTTAAAAGTTCTCCTGTAGAACCTGGAGCTCTTCAGGGGAAAGATAACTGTATAAAACCAATAAAAAAATGAATACATAAATAGTAAGAGGCTGGCCAGTGCTGAATACAGTGAGAGTTTTTTTTTTTTTTTTGCTACTGTGTAAGAGACACTATAAATTACAATTTTTCAAAAGTGTGGCAGTCTTATTAAAAGGAGTAAGATTATCAGGAATGTTCCCTTTCTACCGAGGATAAAGAGAGAATACACGGGCTTAAATTGTAGTAGAAGGAATTTGGGTTCGACACAGTTTGTTTCTACAGGGCTATTCTATTTAAGTAGATCTGATCAGTATGTGAAGGTCATTAAAAATAAACTGATGAAAAATGGACCTGCACATGATGCTAATCCTCCTTTCCCCAAGCTGATTGCCGTGCTGTGGGGACATTCTTCATGTGCTGGGTGACCGTGTGTGTGTGAAGGAAAGACAAGTATAGTACATTGAGTTTCGTTTCTGACTCGTGAGTTGAGGTGGGATTGTGTTACAGGCATAAGCTTGGAGATCAGAAAAACCAGTATATTCCAAAACCAGTTTAACTTTGTGAGCTCGGGAAACTTACTTATCCTTCCAGAAGCTTGGTTTTCTCAACTTGAACTTGGAGATGCTATCTCCTACCTATTAGGATTATCAAGCGATTTATAAGAGGATATATGTAAAGTGCATGGCATAGTGATTGGCACACATCAAAACTCCAATAACTGTAGGTTAAATCAAACCTTCAGTCTCGTTGTTCACATGTCTCTAGATCTTAAATAAGTTACTGAGAACAAGTATCCCCTCTCCCTCCTCGCTCTTTCCTCTTTCCTCTTCTACCTCCTCCTTTTCTCTGCCAAAATTTAACTGGCCTTCCACTAGGTATCATATTCTATACTAGGCACTCCAAACAAAACTGAGGACTCCACGTTCTAGTAAGAGGTTGGGGCAAACGTCTAAAGGAATATCTTCAGTCAATGATTCATGAAATCATATTGTCATTTTCAAACTGAAGAATGACCAGCCAAGGGCATAGTAAACACATGTGCTGGTATTATTGGAACTACAGCTCCTTAAAATATTTTCCTGTGGCTTAAATGCAGGTGAAATATCAACAGGGTTTCTCAAGACAACTTGCTGTCTTCTTCTGTGTTTTGATGTTATCTTGTGGCCTCTAGGTTGATGTTCTTTATCAATCATCCCTAGTCGAATTTAGAATCAATAGGTGGGAGATTTATGATGAAGCATTTAGATTTCGTGTAAAACCTTTCAAAAATTAGAAAGAGGACAAAAGGACACGACTACACAGGAGAACAGAGTGGCAAAGAGATCAGGTGACGAAAGGAGTCAACCTTCTAGAAACTGGAAAGCAGGTGATACATGATGACTCAGTCAACACACAAGAGAAATCTGCTCTGTGTTGTAGCGGGGTGGGGTGACCCAAGAAACAAGCAAATTTCCTCTGCTGAAGTACAAAATTCCAGGGAGACTCTGAAACTTGAATGATCGGAAACAAGAGTACAACTTGGGGCTGGAACTGGGACTCATGGAATGTTTTTAAACTTTCCAGCTCCCCTCCCCAACTTCCCACAGTCAGCTGATTCCATCTTTCCCATGGGCAGAAGACTGGAGTTTTACTTTTTTAAAAAAATTGATTGAAGTGTAGTTGATTTACAATGTTGTGTTAATTTCTGCTGCACGGCAAAGTGATTCAGTTATGCATATATATACATTCTTTTTTAATATTCTTTTCCATTATGGTTTATCACAGGATATTGATTACAGTTCCCTGTGCTATACAGTAGGACCTTGTTGTCTATCCATCCTATATATAATAGTTTGCATCTACTAATCCCCAAACTCCCAATCCATCCCTCCCCCACCCTCACCTCCCCCTTGGCAACCACAAGTCTGTTCTCTATGTCTGTGAGTCCGTTTTGTAGAGAAGTTCATTTGTGTCATATTTTAGATTCTGAATATAAGTGAGATCATATGGTAATTGTCTTTCTGACTTTCTTCACTTAGTTTGATAATTTCTAGGTCCATCCATGTTGCTGCAAATGGCATTATTTCATTCTTTTTTATGGCTGAGAAGTATTCCATTGTATAAATATACCACATTTATCTATTCATCTGTCGATGGACAGTTAGGTTGTTTCCATGTCTTGGCTATTGTGAATAGTACTGCTATGAACATGGGTACATTATCTTTTTGAATTATCATTTTGTCTGGATATATGCCCAGGAGTGGGACTGCTGGATCATATGGCATGGAATTTTACTTTCTAGAGATGTGAGATTAGAAGTGCACTTGGGGCACTAAACACACTCTAGGGTGGAGGTGGGACTTGCTATTAAAAGTAGAGATTTAATAAGTTTACTCACATAATGATAAGACCCTATCTCACTGCTTTCTCCTCTTCGTTGCTTGGATGTGGACAGTTTATCTTCTTGATATCCTCATCCTCTGCCTCACCTGATTCCCCAATCCAAGGGGACAGAAAAAATTCCTCCCCTGAATAAAATAACTAGCCCAAGATAATACCAAGAGTCCCTCCAAGATCAGTTATTTTCAAACTTACATGTTAGGATCTTCTGGGGGAGATTTTAAATATTCCGATGCCTGTGTCTCATCTCAAATACCAGTACTTAAAGCAGCCAGCAGCCAAGTTTGGGAAGTACACCCTGGAGGGAGGCCCATCAGTCAACAATCGTGTCCTTATCCCTAGAGCTGCCACTTTGCCGTTAGCATTTCCCTTATTATCACTAAGCATTTGAAGAAACCTTTAATGTGAAAGAGACAAAAACAAAAAGAAAAAAGTTAGAATATGAGATTCAGAGAAACAATGTACAAAGGAGGCAGACACTCCAAAATCTGTAAGTTTAAAAATAAATATATTGCACATATGAAAAAAGAACAAGTCACTACACAGAAGACAAAATGAAAGAACCAGAGAGAACCCTTTGAAATTAGTACAACTTTATAGCAGTAAAAAATCAACTGAAGATTTGTAAAGCCAGTTGAAGCAGTTTCTCCCCAAAGAGGAAAAATGATTAAGAGGCTAGCTTGCTACTTACTAGCTGAGTGACTTTAGGCTAATTATCTGTCATCTCTCCTCAGTTTCCTTATCTGTACAATGAGGTAATAGTAAATATTCTTTATATAATATTGTGAGAATTAAAGGAGTTAATAAATGTAACTTAGAACCCTGTACTATTATTAGTAATAAGAATAAGAGGAGAGAAAGTATAAGAACATGAGATTATTCCTGGTTGTCTAATATGCAACTGAAAGGACTTCCAGAGAGTAAGAACAGAGATCACAGAGGAGCCAAAACTATTAAGGAAATAACATGAACGCATTCTCCAGAATTAAACTTTTCAGATTGAAAGGGCTCACTGAATACTGACATATGAAACAAAAATAAAACAAAAGCAATGGAGCGCATCATTGTGAAATTCCTCCAGAATGTAAGGAAAAAAAAAGAAGAGATTGTAAAGCTTTTTAGAAGAGAAAAACAGATCTACAAGGCTTTAGACTTCTCAGTTTTAATCCTGGCTGCTGGAACATGGGAAAATTATTCCCGGCCTAGAATTCTATACCCAGCTAAATTAATATACTTGTGAAAGTAAAATAAAGACATTTGAAACATGTAAGGAATCAAAACAATTATTCTGACTATCCTAAGGGTATACTGGAGGTTTTGCCACAACTAGGGGAGAGAATTTAAAAAAGAAGAAACAGAAGGATCCAGAAAGCAAGGAACTGAACATATGGCAAACAAAGTCATCATTCAATGATGCAGTGGAGATTCTTGAACACATATTTGAGTATAGCTGCAGAATAATTTTCTTAGAAGTAGAATTACTGGGTCAAAGAATATATGAATTTTAAATATTGGCCACCAGTAAGGTCATGTCTTTCTGACTTACACCATCTGACAGGGCAAAAGGGTACTCCACTTCACTTTTAGTGTGTTCCTATTTCTCTTAATATGAATGAAGTTAAGCATATTTTCATATATTTATGGTCATTTATGTTTCCTTTTCTGAAAAAAAAATCTGTTCAAATATGTTGAACATTTAGTATTTTTGCTAAATGTCCAACCAACATATCCTATAATATACCAAGTATTAAGCTAGTCATGGAAGACATTAACTTTATAGGCAGGGGTGAGATGAGAGCGGCGAATAATGAAACCGCTCGGTGATAAGTGATATGATGTCTGTACACAATGTGCTGTATGGAGCCATATTTAGCGTTTTCATCTCTGATAGTATTTTCTAATTTTGATGGCTCCTGAGTTATATTACTTTATTTGGAACAGTATTTTATCTATTTTCCAGAGCAAAAGCCTTCAGTTCATATCTATTTTGAAATGTGTAAAGTTTACATTATTTAATATGCTGTGAATAGACCCCCACCCCCATGTCCCCAGCCTCATCATTCTAACCATCCTGGCCCCTGCCCGGAACTGTGGTTCTCAGCTCCATTAGTGCTGAATGCTGGGCTCCTCCCCTCCCCAGGCCCACGTGCCAGGCTCTGTCCTACCGTGGAGTTTGCCTTCACGCTGTCCCATTTGTTGGAATGCCCCATCCCCGCCTTAGTAGCCCTCTCCTCATCTTGGAGACTGGGCACAGATTTCACCTTTTCCGGCATGTTTCTACCCTCTTCCCAGGTCGGAATAAGGTAAAACTTCTGCATAATAACTTCCCAATAAACATGTATGCCTCTCTTATGACTGACCTATACCGTAGAGGTAGAAAGCATGTTTGTGGAATCAGACAGATCTTGGGCCTGCCATTTAACTATATTTGAATTCTGTGTGTTCTTGAGCAAGCAAGTGATGTCATTTTTGTGAGCATCGTTCTTTCTAAATGAGGCAATTATTACTAATGCCTACATTATAGTGTTGTAGTGAGTATGAAATGCAGTATGTACCCACTGCCTGGTACATGGTAAGCACATTGTTCAGTCCCCCTAGGAAGCGAGTTATGGGGCTTTTCCATGCCCACTTTAAAAAAAAATTATATTTATTTTTGGCTGCATTGGGTCTTAGTTGGGGCATGCGGGATCTTCGTTGAGGCATGAGGGATCTTTCCTTGCGGCGCGTAGGCTTCTCTCTAGTTGTGCGTGCATGCTCCAGAGTGCATGGGCTCTGTAGTTTGTGGCACACAGGCTCTCTAGTTGAGGCATGAGCTCAGGAGTTGTGGCGCGCGGGCTTAGTTGCCACATGGCATGTGGGATCTTAGTTTCCTAACCAGGGATGGAACCCGCGTCCCCTGCATTGTAAGACAGATTCTTTACCACTGGACCACCAGGGAAGTCCCTTCATGCCCACTTTGATGGTCCACTGCCCTGGGTGTTAAAGTGATCCATCCTCTTTTTTTTTTTTTTTTTTTTTTTGAAAAAATTCATTTGTTTGTTTTGGTGGTGGTGTAGTGATGTTGAGCAGTTAAAAAGGAAAATGTCAGCATATTGCTCAGCCAAACTTAGGGTCATTTACAGGTAGCTATTGATGGAGGTGTTCTCAGCCAACAGCCACTGGGGGACCAGCACCTCAGCTGTTCTGCAGGTTTTGGCTTCCATTCAGCTGCCAGGAGTTGGATGCGAGTGGTGTTCTGAGATTCTTATGTGGGCCCTCCTCCTTTCCTTGCCGTCCCCCTGTCCAGACCTCTTAGCTCTGTCTCCCTGAGATTACACACCCACCTCCTTACTCCTTCCCACCTGGAGGGGGAAGGACTCTTAGAGGTACTCTTACCCTGTCTCTTCTCCATTTGGTCTGTTGAGGTCACTGCTGTGATCTGCTCCCCTCCCCACCTTTCATTTTCCCTCCTCTGCGGTCTAGTTGGAAGATCAAACAACAGTGACAATAACAACAATCTTTTTTTTCTACTGTTTCTTTGCCATCTTGATATAATAGTCTAAATATACCCTGACAAGAAGTGGATGGAAATATTTCAGAATAATGTATCTCACTATATACACTCCAACTGGTTATGATGATAATTTTAAAATTATAACATTGCTTATTGGTCCGTATCTCCCATCAGAACATAATCTTCCTGAGGGCAGTGACTGTAGCTTTGACATTTTTGCTGTCCTGGTCCTTTATCACAGTCACAGGCCCTGAATTTTGATGTCCCACTAGCCTTAACATTGTTTTGTTCACTTATGTATTATTTATTGCAGAAAACACTTAAGGGATGTAAGTTTGCCAGCATCACATAACTTTTTAAGTTAACACAATAATTTCGATAGTTCTTTTCTTTCAATTTAAAAATTCAGTTGCAGCAGTTCCCAGGTTCACATTACAAATTCCAATAGTACGCTCACGCAGTTACTGCTCTAGGGTAGTGGTTCTTTAGTCTGCTTTCAAGTAACCAGGGGATCTTGTTAAAGAACAGATTCTGATCCAGTGGGCCTGAGGTTTTGTGTCCCCAAGAAGGGTTCAGGTTATGCTAATCCTTCTAGTTGATGGATTATACTTTGAAGACCAAGGCTCTGGATTTAAAAAAAAAAAAAAGCCTTATGGAATACAGAAACAAGGCAAATGGATTGCAAATTCTATTATATGATGTCAGTATGCCATCAAAGCATAAAGAAAAAAACCCATAACGGCAAATAAATAACATCATAAAGTGTTCAATAACATTTAGTGGAATTATATGCAAATAATAGTCACAACATAAGCAATACTTCTCTCTCTTAATAACTGGTAGCTGCACGGTAACTTTATTTATTGGTGATTGTTGAAATGCCTGCCGATTGTTTTCCAGTTTCTTCAGGTGTTATAGTAAAATTTAGACAACTAGTTTTTTGCTAATATAATAGTTGACAAAATGTATATTTGATTTTCAAAGAAATTCTACTTTATTACCAATGGCAATTATAAAATTACAGTGATGAAACAGCAAGTCCTGAAGAATCTGATACTTGCTTAGATTATGAATCATTTACAGTTAAACCACCACAAGTAGATTTATTCTTAATTGTACTAATGAGAAACAGCAGTGTCTGTCGTTGGCAAAACAGGATTTAATTATAGTTCTAGAGAAAAGCTCAACATCGATTAGTTCCTATTAAAACATTCAATATATGCAAAATCAGGCACAAAAAATTCTTAGTGAATGTTTTAAAAGTACTCTGCAAATAATAAATAATTTTTATCATGCTGTGTCATGATTTTTGTGTGTACTCTGCAGTGGTGACAATTAGAATGTTTGCCAGATGATAAAGTGGCATTTTGTTTGGTATTGGAAAACATCTATGGAAAAACATCTGAGCATTTTGCTGCTTGAAAGTTGAATTAATTTCATAGGAATTAAGAAAACTTAATAAGCTTAAATGCCTCATAGAAGTTGTTCAACAGATCATGAAACAAATGTCTCCTCTGATGGAAAGAGATAATTTCCAATAATGTTTAATGAATTGAAGAAAAATTATACTGTTTCCTCCAGCAAGGATGCTGCTGAATTTCTAGGCATACATGCTTGCCCTTTGCCCTCGGTATTTCCCACATCTGTTCTTTTCCACTAATTCCCGTCTCAGTAAAGCAGCAGCAGGTTTGCCTGATTACACATGTGTACTTGCCACTTGAGAGCATGTGTGTGTGCACACATACACACACAGCACTGAAAGGTTACTATTTTAGGTGCAAGTTGAATAGATTTTGGGTCAAAGGATGCAATTCTTTAAGAGAATTATATCTATTACTAAAATTTCCAAGAATTAACATTTTTTCTAAACAGTTTTATCAGTGAGAATTTTGAGAGCTAGTTTTTAGTGTTTACTTACTTGTCTATTTATTATTTATAATTTTATTTTGTTTGTTTACTACAGCATTCAGGTCCCCAATGTACATTTGCAGGCTTCGGTTGTCTGAAGCACTTAATCATCCAGAGGAGACTTGAGGTTGAGGAATAATTATTTTTTTCTTTTTGAAGTTTTAGAACAGCAAAAATGCAAGTCTTCATGTCATGTCATTTACTTGTCAGAAAGTCCCCTTAGCTCTCACTCGAAAGTCTGTCTATTTAGGTGTACCCCCAGTGACTTTAGTTTTCTGGATTCGTAAGCTGAGGTAGAATAGAAGCAGCACATTTGAAGAAACTTGGGGATGAGCGATGTCCTAAAAACAGGTATGCTAACAACAGGAAGAGAAAGATATAACTCATGGCAAAGCATAAGAGACATAAGTCTAAAAATGATTATAAAACATGCAAGAAAGCATGATCCCACACTTCAATAGACTTCAAAAACATGTCTGTAGCAGCAGTTCTAAATAAGGATCATGAGTCAAAAAGGTAAAATTAATTTCACTATACTCTGATTAAGAAGATAGGATGGTCATAATTTGGAAATGAAAACATGCTTCTAATTATTTCAGGTATCAAGGATATATTCTCATCTGGAACAAAGCCTCCCCCAGCAAAGCCAGACCAGTGCCATGGCCCTGTGCTAGTAGAACTATGGCATGGGAAAACCTACAGTTACATAAGCTGCAGCCCTTAGCTGCCCGCAGTCTAGTGGGACTTGTGAAAAATAATGTGTGGTAACTGCAACTAAAATTGTATACAAATATGGTTTTATCATAGAGGAGGGAAGGATCAAATCAGTTGGGATTCAGGAGGTCTATATAGAGATTATTAAACTAGGTCTTAAAGGAGTCATAGACAGTCTCCAGGGAAGAAAGGTACAGAAAACATGGAGGTTTTAATAGAAATATATATACATTTCTTCCATTAATTTCCTCTTTACATTTAGTCTATTATTCATTTACCCTAGGGATAATTAGGACTATTACAGCAGGAGGAAGTGGAATAGATATTATCCCATAAATGGTAGTTCATGCATGCAAACCACCGATCCAAACATCCATCCCTCCATCCATTTATCGTTATGTGCTTACTTTCAGAGAAAGATTACCACCCCCAGGTAGATTTGGTGTTGTGTTGCTCAGGGGGGTGGTTGGGAGAAAAAGCTGATAAGGTACATTGCTGGAGAAGGCTGGCACCTGCCCAAGGCAATGGGTCAAGATCTGTAGGTAACAGGTGGAGGGGCGTGTACTCAATACAAAGAAACTGCCAGCTGTCATCCCATCCCGCATGCTGTGGCCTGAATGTTTGTGTATACTCCCCCCACCAAAAATTCATAAGTTGGAACCTAATGTCCATTATGATGGTGTTAGGAGGTGGGGTCTTTAGGGTCGTGAGGGTGAAGACCGCATGAGTAGGATTAGAGCTATTATAAAGGAGACCCTACAGGGATCCTTTTCTTCACTGAGGGCACAGTGAGTTGGCAACCTGCAGTTGGAAGAAGCTCTTACCAAGATCTGACCAGGCTGGTACCTTGACCTTGTGCTTCCAGCCACCAGAACTGTGAGAAACACATTTCCATCTGTGATGTTTCGTTATAGCAGCTCACACAGGCTAAGACAGCACACCATTGTCCTTCTCCACCCAGTAGCCAAATTAGTACCTGCAGATAATCAATAATGAGAGCTGATAATCTTTGATGACTTTATTTTACCCTCATGAAAGGTGAGGAATGCACCCATGGATCATTTCTCAGAATTTTTTTTCCATTGTATAATGAGGCTTTGCCAAATCCCAACTGAGAAACCCTCTTTTAAGAGATCCAGACTATTCACTAATCCCATTAAACTAGAAAATGGTACTTCCATCTACCTAGACGTGAGGATGGCAGTCTAAATAGGAGAGCACCCAGCATCTGTATTTGAACCAACTCAAGATGTCTCCTCAGCTGGGAGCACAGCAATCAAAACTCCATTTAATCAATAGCTTCTAGTTATTCCTTAAAATTTAACAAAAATATCAGCAAGTTTTCAGTGCCTCCCATCATCTCCTTTAGTGGATGCTCCTCTGGGCTCACATAATAATTTTTAAATGCCCTTATTAAAAATGTATCACTTTGCATGATACCTGTTGATTTATGTGCTTGAATTTTCACAAATTACAAAGTCTTTGCAGAAAATCACATCTTATTGGACTTTGGATCCTCATCACCTAGCACAGTACTGGGCATAAAGTAGGCTTGAAATACATGATTTTATTTTTTTAATTAATCTTCATTGGCGTATAGTTAATTTACAATGTTGTGTTAGTTTCTGCTGTACAGAAATGTGAATCAGTTATACATATATCCACTCTTTTTTAGATTCTTTTCCCATATAGGCCATTACAGAGTACTGAGGAGAGTTCCCTGTGCTATACAGTAGGTCCTTATTAGTTATCTGTTTTATATAAAGTAGTGTGTATATGTCAATCCCAATCTCCTAATTTATCCCTCCCCACCTTTCCACCTTGGTAACCATACGTTTGTTTTCTACATCTGTGACTGTATTTCTGTTTTGTAAATAAGTTCATTTGTACCTTTTTTTTAGATTCCACATATAAGTGATATCATATATTTGTCTTTCTGTGTCTGACTTCACTCAGTATGACAATCTCTAGGTCCATCCATGTCGCTGCAAATGGCATTATTTCATTCTTTTTTTATGGCTGAGTAATATTCCATTGGGCTACATGATCTTGAATAACTAAGGCATGTAGTGAGGATAACACGTGTGTGAAGGCAGGAATGGAGAGAACCAGCCCACCACAACGACAGAGCTGCAGGGCGGGCATTCACTGGAAAGGAGATTACAGGTAGGACAAATAATATGGGAAATAATATCAGAGAAGAAAAATCAGGAGCCAAGGCATAAAAGGCCTTTTGTACCACAGTAAGGAGTTTGGACTTCATTTGGCAAGGAGTCATGAAGTGTTTTTAACCTGCAAGTGTCATGAATGTGTTTGCACTTTTGAAAGAAAACAGGCTTCAGTGCAGATGACACGTTACAGTGGGATGGGGCTGAAGCATAAGGGGTGATCAGAACCTGAACTGAAGCAGTGGCAGTGGACGTGGATATGAGCTGTGACGTTGTGTCAACAATGTCACAGCTCTGTAAAAGGTAGAGTCACTAGCATTGATGTGGGGAATGGGTCATGGACCACTCTGTGGAGCTAAAACCTCAATAGACCTGGTGATTCAGTAGGAAAAATATCACAGAAGTATGTGCCTGGGATGCAGGGCACAGTTATTTGTATGGTAATATGGGGAATTCTTGAGTGCTGTCACGACCCCTCCAGTAGCCAAAGACTACAGAATACCCACAACCCCAGAATCTGGGCTTCTCTAATTTGGTAGATTTTTTTATTCCACGTGACTAGCATTGACCATCACTCTTCTGGTACATCTCTGGGAGGAATTAAGGAGGCTATTGGGCAGTCAAGTCCAGTTACTTGGGTCCAAGTTTACTTGTGTATCACCTTTGCACTTTTTACTGCTTGTTTAACAGATAAAGTGAAATGAAAGTAAATTTAAATTAAGTCTTTGCGGGCTGTCTGGCTAAGCTCACTGATGAGTCATTATGTGGAGATGGTGAGGAAGACAGAAGAATTGGTAATAACTCCCAGGTCCTGTATTAGAATGAAGCTCCAGTAATTAGAATGAAGTGGAAATGTGGGAAAAGGAACAGATGATTGAAGGATGGTCACAGTGAGTTCCATTTTTGCTATGTTGAACTTGAAGAACTCTGGGAGCTCCAGAAGGAGACATCCGCTTTAAATCTCTCATCAGTAGAGCCACAGTGAACGTTCCACTCTGGATAGTTTTGTTTGTTTGAGGGGCTCATTTGAGCATAAACATTATTTAAATGCCTTCCTCCTTCTCAAAGTGCTTTCTATCTTGCTATTTCCCTGCTCCATTTTCAACTGGAAATTCCAATTGAGCTGGTGACACACCAGCATTACCATGGTGAAAAGCCCCCAAATTTGCTGACTGAAACCTTCTCCCAGGAGGCTTGAGGTACATTAATGGTCACAACTGGGAACATGGTACTTGAAGAAACAAGTGAAGGAAAACTTGAGGTAATGATTGTGGTCCAACTATGACTGTATTAGCTTTGAAGGCTGTTACCACCAGGTCATGGCTAATGATGTGTGGGATGAAGAATTTCAAACAGAAGTCTGCATAAGCATCTTTTGCTCTAGATCTAAAGAAAAGCTGCAGTTCCTACCTGAAGTCTGCTCTTGTGGGTTTGTTGCCGAGGAAGGTGTTTTCAAGTCTTTAAGTGCTGGAATCAATAAAGCCATGTGATTGTCTTTCTTTTTTGTTTAGAGCTCAGCGCTCATGCCTTATCAAAAGATAATGGGAAACTAATGCCGCTGAAGAGAGATGATTTTCATCAAAGGCCAGTCAGAACCCATGGTAGTAATAGAGCTGCTTAAATCACCTGAAGCAGAGACTAAAGAAAGCTACGCACAGGCGGAGAACCAGAGTTTCTGATGCTTGGCTGGGACTGCAGTGGGCAGTTGGTTTCCATAGTGCAAAATTCTCTCTCTGGAGGTGATTTAACTCTTTAATGCTTATAAGAAAAATAACTCTCTTTCTGTCTGAAACAAATGGATGCAGTCAATTAGAGGTCTGTGATTGCATCTGAAGTGAGAGAAATTAGACCCTTTGGTTGGATACTAGGAAAAACAGAAAATGGCTGGTCTCATCCAGCTCCCAAAAAGCATGAAGGGTAAGAGTTACATATTCAATGGGAAAATTATTTTTTTCCCTGTTCTGATGGGCAGATGTCCTGGAAAAAGACCCAGGCAGAATTTAAACTGGAGCTAGGGAGCCATTTAGAGACTGTTAAGTTCTGCCCATAACTTTAAAATATATTATATGTGTTACTAGCATCCAAAATCATGTCTGACAAATAATATATGCTCAGTAAGTCCTCAAACACCAAATTAAATTTACCATATCTTTTAATGTGCTGTTTCGCTAATTAGACTCTAATCTTTTTTTTCCCTTTTTAAGCTAGTTCCAAAATGCTTACATAGACACTGTAGTTAAGCATTTGTTGAACTTAACTGATATGCTGGAGACAAAGAAATAAAAATCAATTCCCTATTGGGAAATCTGCATTTGCCAATGAAGAGATTTCTCGGATATCCAAAGAAGGGGCTCTGTAGTACCTATTTTTTTATTCCTAGCATTTATCACATGTCTGACATGTAGTAACTGGGGTGACCAACTTGTCCTGGTCTGCCAGGACTTTTAAAATTTTAACACAGAAGGTCCCACATCTTAAGAGCCCGCCTCAGTTCTGAGCAAACTGGGATGGTTAGCCACCCAACATCAGGATGTGTATCGAATGAAAGAATAAATAATTAGGTTTATTAATCTCGCAAATCCAGTTCCTCAGATTCCACATGATAAGTTCATTCTCTCACTCTATGTATTACATAGGAAGTCAAATCTGAATTATAAGCCCCACTCCATGTGATCATTTTTACCATGTGAGCAGATGTCTCAGGGGGTCAAGGGTTGGCTGGTAAAAGTGGGAGCTGACAAGGGTCAGTAGAAGAATTTAATGTCAGTGACATTAAGCTAAGATAGCCTGACCTAGCTTGCTCACCACATCCCCTGGGGGGCTGGGCATCCTTTGCAAAGGCTTCTCTCAGAAGGCAGAGAACACTGATAAATCCTGTGTCAATGATTCTTCATGCCTTCATGTTGCTGCTCCCTATACCCTTTCTTTCTGATACATTCTCTCTTAATATTTGTGAATTTATTAAATTTGGGCTTGTCTTGGTCTGGAAACTGCATTGTATAACTATAGGAGATTTGCATATCTGTTCCTTTATAAATCTTCCTCCTATGACCCGCTCATTCCTTTATTTATTCATTCAGTAAATAATTCTAGAGTTTCCACCTTGTGCATGCAAGGCACTGCCTTGGTGTGTATATATATATATATAGGTATATATGCCACAGTGAACAACATAGACAAACTTATCTATTCTGAAGGATCTTTCTAACATGGAGAAACAGATAATGATGAAATACATAAAATATATAGTCGGGTAGATGGTAAGAGCTATGGAGACGAATAAAGCAAGAAGATGAATGGGTGGTGGGGAGAAGAGGTCAAGGGTGTGTTAGTGATATTTAAAATAGGGTTATTAGGGAAGCCCATCCTAAGAAGAGGGCATTTGAATCAAGATCTGAAGAAAGTGAGGGAGCATGGCAAGAATCTAATTGACGTAAAGTGCTCCAGGCAAAGGGGAAAGGCAAGGGCTCTGTTTCTGAGGCAGGACCTGGCCTTCTGAGTTCCACGAATAGCAAGAGGGTCAGTGTGGCCGGAGCAGAGTGAGCAAGAGGGTGAGTAGCAGAAGTAGCAGAAGGGAGTTGGTAACGGGGCGTAAGCAGGGTGTGGAGGGCGCGAGATCCCACTGGGTCATTTAGGTCATCCTGAGGACATCGACATCTCCTCGGTGACATGGGAGATTGGAGGGGGCTCAGGAAGAGGGCCACTTGATCTAATACACATTGAGGCAGTATCCCCGTGGTTGCTGTGTTGGCAACAGACTGAAGAGGCACTAGGGCAGCGTCAGGAAGACCAGTGGAGAGGCTGTTGCCAGGATCTCAGCGAGAGAAATCCATTCCTTGGGAAAGAATGGAGGCAGTAGAGGTGGTGACAGATTTCGACTGTAGGGCTGTCAGGATTTGTTGAGAGATTGGAGGGAAAATAAAAATAAAAGAGAGGGGAAGTGATGACTGCAAGGTCCTTGGGTTGGGCAACTGGAAAAAATGGACAGTGTCCTAGTCATGGGAACCCTAAGTACAGCCATGCCCCGCGACAGTGATTTCTCATGACCGGGCTCGTTATCTTCTGGTTCCGTACTGTAATGTTGAGTGATCAATGGGATTTTTCCTTATTTCCAAATTCTTGAGGTGGAAGGCGGGGGGTGGGGGGAGGTCGCATCAGTATGGACTCCAAGAACTTATAAAAGTAATTATATGCTTTGAGGTTAATTTCTGGAAAAAACCGCAAATTTTCACAGGTTTCTCACTTCACATAATAGGAAACTTTGCTTACTACTAACTTCAGTTGTATGTGGTACCCTGTAATATTAGACATATATTTCTTTCAAGTAAGCCCAGCTGACAGAATATTTTATTTTTCCAGGTTCAGCAATCAATCATTTCACACTGGCTTTTTTATTTTATGTTTCCAAACATATCCTCAGGATTGTCTTTGTGATTTGTTGAGAAACTTCACTTGTAAAAATAATGTGGAGAAAGTTAGCCAAAAAAAACACCAAAAAAGCCGAAACCAAATAATCCCTCTACAGTCCATGTTAGAATGTATTCAAAGCTTAGAAAATTTTCTCATTACCTGTAAATTTGACAGCATAATTTCTTCTAAGGGGAGTTTAGATGTGTAGTTTTATTTTGCCCTCATAATTATCCACATGAAGTAACACATTGGATAAATGCCATGACAAATGGCTCACTGAAGAGGTACTAACCATCAGAAAGATAATTACCTGACTAATGCACTATACAACTTTCTGTAATAGAAATAGTTCACCCCGATGATGGTAGTGCAACTTATTTAGATTTGTTTTAACTCTTAAAAGACCAGACAGATCGCTTTTATGTTAGATTGTTGACCTTGGTGAAGCTTTCTAGGGCTTCAAAACTTACGCAATAAGGCTGAATCTTTTCTGTTCTAAAACATGAGAAAGAATCTCCATTAGATTTCTTGTAAATGGAAGTCATTGCCTGTAATGGAAGATAAACATAAATCCCCACTCTTCAGAAGATGAAGTAGAATGATGCATTTTTAAAGGTGTGAAAGCGTGTGTTGTGGCCTGAGAGAAACCAAACCATAGATTCTGTCTTGCTTAAAATAGTGGCCTAATATTTCTTAGGTTGGAATTTTAAGTAGTGATAAAATAAAAGATGAAAGACCCATTAACTGTGAAACACAGGGCACAGAATTGTGAACCCCATTCACATAACACAGACTTATGCAAGGAAACTTTCTTATAACTTGTGTATATATACATAATTAATTTTACGTACTTAACATGTTTGACTGCTACCAGTATCTGAAAATTATCAGTTAATCTATTTTAGGGTCTTTTCAGCAGACAGTTCAGATACTCAGTGAGATTATTTATGACGTCCAGTTGTGACCCTGGAACTAGATGGCACTTTATTTGCTTGTTTGTTGGTTTGCTTTGTTTTCAGTGTGTCACAAACTGAATTCAGTTATGGGCCCCAGATCGATAAAGAAGGTACTCTGTCTGTATACGTATCATTAATGATACGTATCTGTTGATGCCAACACAACAGACTGAAAAATACAATCAGTTGCTACTTCACTGCTTATTTGACTTGGTATGCCTTCTTGTTTTAGATCAAGTAGGCACCTTAAATGCCAAGGTTCTGGCATTCACCAGTAGAATCTGTGTTCTCTCTAGCCTCTAGAACATGTCTTCTTAACCCTTTATGTGTCTTAGGTCTTTTTGGCAGTCTGATAAAGGCTATATGGACTCCTCAGAATAGTGTTTTTAAATATATAGGATAAAATACATAAAAATACAACAGGAACAAAACACATTGAGATTCAGCCCTATCCACAGACCCTTTGGGAACCCATATTGAAATCATCTATTGCCTTAGCCTGTTCAGGCTTCTGTAACAGAATGCCATAGACTGAGTGACTTATAAACAACAGAAATTTATTTCTCACAGTTCTGGAGGCTGGAAAGTCCAAGATAAGGATGCCAGTAGATTTGGTGTCTGGTGACAACCCGCTTCCTTGTTCATAGACGCGATTTTCAGATAGCAACTTCACATGGTGAAAGGAACAAGGGAACTCTTGGGGGCCTTTTCTATAAAGGCACTGTAGCTGAAATTCAGCCTCTGTACCTTGGTACAAAATTGAATCTCAGGAGACAGAGTTTTGGGTGAAGTAGAAAAGAATAGCTTTATTGTTTTGCCGGGCAGAGGGGGCCACTGTGGGCTAATGCCCTCAAAACTGTTTGTCCCGACCTGGAGGGAGTAGTGAGTTCTACAGTAATAGTTCAAAGAGGAGGGCGTGATCAGCTGGTGGACATTCTTCTGATGGGTTGGTGGTGAGGTAGGTGGCGGTCAGCATCATCAACCTTCTGGTTCCAAATTGTCTGGGGTCTCCGTGCTTGTGGGCAGCATACAGTTAACTTCTCCCACTTGATGGGGGTTTCAGTATCTGCAAAACAGCTCAAAGATATTGTTATGTATATTCCTCAAGGGGGAACCAGGACCCTGCCCCAGGGATGTACTATTGTTTCTTGACTGCTCCTCCCTTGTGTCCGCCTCCCCTCCCTTCCCTGATTAGCAACTGTTTGAACCTGCCCTTTGGAACTCTGGGAAGGTCTTGGAGGCTGAATGAAGCCTATTTCCTGCAAACACAAAATGGGGGACACAGAAAGGCTTCTGTGCCCAGGAGCCCCACAGGGTCCTGCTTGGTTTCAGCACTAATTCATCATACACGAGGGCTCCACCCTCATGACCTAATCACCTCCCAAAGGCCTCACCTCCTCATATCATCATGTTGGGGATTAGGGTTTCAACATATCAATTTTGGGAGGACACTTTCAGTCCATAACATCTGCTTTAGCACAGTATACAGAAGACATTAGAGTCTGTCATTAAATTTGAGGGTAAGAAGTCAGTAGAGAAAAAGCCTTTATTTCTGTCTCCAGTTTATCTTTCTTACTGAGAATAACCAATCCTGATAAAGTTTTGTGTAAATCGAAGGGGGAAAATTTAGTGTTGCAGCACATATTTAAGGATGGGACATGATGGAGAATTTTAACAAGGACATAATTTTTCTTTGTGGAATGATCATTTTTGACTCATGAAGGTAAAACAAGTTGCCTCCTGAATCCTTGTTAATTTGTTTCCACCCCCCTCTCCCACAGTTTAATGCTATATGAATTGGCCTTAACGGTACTAAAACTGGGAAAAACTAGTGGATGTTTCATCTTTCTACTCTGGGTACTCAACACTTAGTTTATTCTGTAGATTGCATCAAGCTAATGGGACAAATGCTGAAAGGAGAATTTTTCCCCAGATTATTCAGTTATTAAGTCAGTGTTATCATCAGTGTCGGAAGCAGCATTGTTTCTGGAATTTTATAAGGTTTGGACATATTCAATTGATATCTACCTACCTGGGAGTGCTAATGTCAGATTATTTAACATTGTGCATTTAAGGTACCAAAATGGGAATATATTTTGTAAAAATTCGTCTAGGTTACTCTAAGCTTGTTATCCCCCAGCTCTGAAATGAGGCCCTGAATTCACCTTTTGGTCCCTAATCTGGTTCCATCCTTGGATTTTAGTTTCTTGACTTTCTCCACCACCTTTTCACCTTCATATGACCTTTCACCTTCTATATGTGAACTCCCTGTGCTAACATAGTTCTTTCCGACTCTACTCATCCTCCTATTAAACTGGCTATCCCTAGATATTATCCTTAGCTGTCCCTGGTCACAATTTCTAATGAATAACAGATAATAAAAAAAATTCTTGTGTACTACAATCTAGGACTTGAAAGCAGAAGTTGTAAAGCTGGTTATGTGATATGAACCTCGCCAAAGTGAAAAATCCAAGCAAATTTTTATTGCTTACAATTTTTACTTTTGGAAGACAACCATTAGGAAAATCCTTAAAAAAGAAAAAAGAAAACTAAGTAACAGTTCTCAATGACTTGCGATTTTTAAGAAACATTTTACGGGGAAAAGTAAGTTTGGTTGTATGTCCTGAAGGCTAGATCCCTTGTTCAGATCTTTGTTGTCTTCCATTTCTAGTTCATCTTGGCATATCACAATGCAAATGGCCAAAATAATGATGACAGATGGGCAGGAGGAGAATCACGCCAAGATTCTAGGCTGCGTACTACATTTGAATAGCTAATAAGGAATTTTTGCTCAAAAACATGCATGTGGCAATGTTGGGCAGTAGTCTGTATGTTTGAGTTGACCTAAGCCAGTGGACTCAAAAAGGACCTGAAATTGCAAAATCCAGACATGCATATATAATAAATATAAATTTGTCAGACAAATCATAGCTTCAGGATAATCTCAAATAATTGAAGGAGAGACATTAACTGATACCATGAATACAAACATTTATTAACCTCTTCTTTGCAAGTTGTCTCTAAATGAGTCTAGAGTCCAGATTTATGTTTTGTCAAGCAGATCAAAGAGAAGTAGATGCAAAGCTGAATCCCACTGTGAGAAACAATGAAGCAGACCCTATTTTATTATTTGTTTTCCTCTAGGATATCTGTCAAAAGTCAAAAGAAATTTTTGTAATACACACATTCATGGATCACGGCCGGTGGTTTTCATATCATTCATATAGCATATGCAGTTATGGAAGTTGTATTTCTCATTTTTTAAGTTAACTTGCTATTCCAGTATAATTACTTTGACAGACAAGATCTCAATAGTCAGAAAATAGAACATAAATGAAGATAGCTGAAAAAACATTGCTCTGGTTAAAAAAAAAAAAATCAATCAAAAGAAGCATAAAGAAATTAACTTGCAAAAAATGTATGCCACAACTGTGGATAAGTTAGCTGTAGGTAAAATGATTATTGTTTTGCTGAAGATCGAGGATTGTAACATTTGTTGTTCTTTTAAACCATAAATGAATTTTTCTGCCTGTCTGATTTTGTAATCAGAATCGGCCAGAATGCTATTTACATGTACCATCATTTGCAAAAGCAGAAACACATTCAGGGCATCAACGTTGATAATACATAAAGGCAAGGCACTTGCTGCTTTACTGAAACTTTGTTATTTAAGTGAAATACTGACTAAGATGAATTGTACTACTTGAAATTTAGGTTAGTCCATGCACAATTGGGCAACTTTCAATTACAGAATTCTTGAAGCTTCCCTTGAATAGGACTGGCCTCACACTGAGATAAAACTACATTTTTACTCTTAAAGTACTCACGGTGTATAAAGCACCACTGCTGCTAGAGCTTTTCTAGTTTCTACGGCTCAGGCTCACTTTGTCAGCACCATGAGAAATCTAGCCTTTGTGAATGCTCGGTTTATTGCATTAGGAGAATATAGAAGAAACGCTGCATGGGTAGTGCATAATTAATTTAGCCCCCATCATTATTGTACCCGTGCTTCCAAAATGCAAACTTTTATTAGGATAAAATGTGCTATTATTTTTTTTGTCCAAAAAAACTCATTTCTTCCTAGGAGGAGGAGAAAAAATGTCTAAATTATCATAATGGAGATTTAGGGCAGCAATTGAAAGTAGAACTAGTTTTGAACTGCTTCTCTGACTCAAAATTTGATCATCTATCAGTTCAATAATAAGAATTCATTAGGGTTACTGAGAGTTAAAATGTGATATAAAATTACTGTTGCTCAAACGAGTAACGTCTATTCTTTGTTTTCATTTGGTCAAAAATAAAGGGAAGTAGATAATTTGCCTGTCATGCAGAACAAAGCTCTACCCAAAGTAAACAAGATAGAAGTGCTTTTAGGTTTTTGCTGCTTTCTTGGTTCTAATCTCAAGAAGATGTTCTGTTAAAGCTTTAGAAATGAAGGTATTTTTAAATCCAGAGGACTTGAGGAGTAGTCATTATATGCCTGGGTCTTTAATGTGACCATCAGGGTGAACATTAGAAGGATAATAGGATCCAGTGTTCTTTTTCTCTTTAATTAGAATGTGATTCAGAGAAAGGTGAAATAAGGGGACCCCTCAGTTGGAAATGTACACACATACATGCTACAAGGAGTCACACTGCCATAAAATTAACCTAGGCCTTTTATATTGAGGAAGGCTTGAAAATATATATATATATATATATTTTTTGAAATCAAGTGCAGTTTGGAAATCAGAAATCACTGAACATGGATGAATCCAGAGGAGTAGGGGTTGGAGAGTAGGAACTTCCGCATTAGCAATCCCATGCTCTATGACAGGGGGAGTAAGTGCTGATTTTAGACTATGGATCCTAGTACTTTTTTTTTTTTTTTAATGGTATATATATATATATATATATATATATATATATATATATTAAAGTCACCTACTTTATTTATTTATTTATTTTTGGCTGTGTTGGGTCTTCGTTTCTGTGCGAGGGCTTTCTCTAGTTGCGGCAAGCGGGGGCCACTCTTCAACGCGGTGCGCGGGCCTCTCACTATCGCGGCCTCTCTTGTTGCGGAGCATAGGCTCCAGATGCACAGGCTCAGTAGTTGTGGCTCACGGGCCCAGTTGCTCCGCGGCATGTGGGATCCTCCCAGACCAGGGCTCGAACCCGTGTCCCCTGCATTGGCAGGCAGACTCTCAACCACTGCGCCACCAGGGAAGCCCGATCCTAGCACTTTTGTATTCAGTTTTATAATCTTTCAAATTCCCGTGTGCAGATTTCTTGACAGTTCAAAGAAATAAGGAAGGCTTCAGATAACTTTTAGGTCACTAGCCCAATGAAAATATTCAATAAATTGGGAAGATTATCATGCTAAAGAAGCAAAGGACAGTAAGTAACTATTTTATCCCAAGAAGTTATATTGTTATACTCTCTTGAAGAAAGGAAATTTATTAGACTGTGTTTGCTTCATGAAAATCTCGCTTCAGACCACACTTTTTCTCTGATTCTAATGCTCATAAAGCTTCTGATTTTTATTTATTTTCTTCAGGTAGCTTCACACTAGGAAACAAAACAGCAAAGGAAAAGTAACCACTTTCCTGAGTCGAGTATATTTTTCATTAAAAATGGAAAAAGTTGTCATTTTTGCTACATAAATAAGTCGTTGTGAAATCTGATGAGAAACATAAACTGAGTCACTTAGGCTACAATAACCCACCAAAATAACATTTAACATCACTATCATTATCTAGTTTGGAGGTAAAGATATGTTTTGGAATACACTTGATAGATGCTAAGTTTAAAATATCAGCATATGGAACTAAGCACCCTTACCACAGTATAGAAGAAGAATAAATTTGTTGTTTGTTTAACACAGTTTTACACCCTTTGGCCTAACATATAACAACAGGGATCATCTTACGGGAGAGACTAATCAACCTAATATAATTTTCTCAGATAAGATCCAAGGCTAGTGAAATTTTTATACTGCATGTATTGATTTTAAAAAATATACAATATCTATACTAGTCTGTATCTATTTATATATTTTGAAATTTATGGATTATTTCCCCTTTCATCTTCTTTCTGATGTTAAACACACCAGTGAAGTTTTTATCTCAGAGATTGCAATTTTCAGTTCTGGAATTTCCATCTGGTTCCTTTTTATATTTTCTACTTCTCTGCTGAGATTTCCCATCCCTTTATTCATTAGGACCATAACTTTATTTATATCATTGAGTTTAGTAATAAAAAGCTGCTTTAAATTCTTGTCTGCTAATTCTAACATCTGGATCACCTTAGTGTTGGGCTCCATTTATTGTGTTTTCTTTGGAGAATAAGTAACATTTTCCTGGATTATATCATGAACATGGTTATTGTGATGTTGTAGAGGCCCAGAATCCTGTTGATTTTTGTTTTAATGAGCAGTTAATGTAGTTGGATTAAACTGCAAACTCAGTTTCTTGGGTGGCAGCTCATAATAAAAGTTCAGGTCTGTTATCCTTAACTGGCTGCTTTGAATTTAGAACATTCATAGTTGCATGGTCAGCCAAATATTTTGGCAAGTTTTATTCACAGAATTTTGGACTCCCCCTCTTGCCTTCTCTTTTCTGAGCTTTCTCTTACTTTCCAGTGACTATAACTGGCATGAACTCTTGTCTTTTGACTCTTGAGACTGAGTGTTTACTTGCATGGTGCCAACTGCAACTGCTCCCTCAGACTGTAATTCTAACTTTCATAAACCAGAATCTTTATTGACAAGTGCATATAGAGCCTATCAACCATAGCTAATGAGTTAGTTTTATTTTATTTTATTTTTTAAAATTGGGGTATAGTTGCTTTACAATGTTGTGTTAGTTTCTGCTGTACAATGAAATGAATCACCTATATGCATACATATATCCCCTCCCTCTTGGACCTCCCTCCCACCCCCGCATCCCATCCCATCCCATCCCATCCCATCCCATCCCATCCCATCCCATCCCATCCCATCCCATCCCATCCCATCCCATCCCATCCCATCCCATCCCATCCATCTAGGTCACCACAGAGCACTGAGCTGAGCTCCCTGCTCTATACGGCAGGTTTCCACTAGCTATCTGTTTTACACAAGGCAGTGCACATACATCAATCCCATTCTCCCACTTCATCCCCCCACCATGTCCACATGCCCGTTCCCTACGTCTGCGTCTCTATTCTGGCCCTGCAAATAGGTTCATCTGTACTATTTTTCTAGATTGCACATGTATGCGTTAATATATTTGTTTTTCTCTTTCTGACTTACTTGACTCTGTATGACAGACTCTAGGTCCATCCACATCTCTGCAAATGACCCAATTTCATTCCTTTTTATGGCTGAGTAAAATTCCCTTGTATATATGTATTACATCTTCTTTATCCATTCATCTATTGCTGGACATTTAGGTTGTTTCCATGTCCTGGCTATTGTAAATAGTGCTGCAGTGAACATTGGGGTACATGTGTCTTTTTGAATTATGGTTTTCTCAGGGTATTTGCCCAGTAGTGGGATTGCTGGGTCATATGGTAGTTCTATTTTTAGTTTTTTAAGGAACCTCCATACTGTTCTCCATAGTGGTTGTATCAACTTACATTCCCACCAATAGTGCAAGAGGGTTCCCTTTTCTCCACACCCTCTCCAGCATTTATTATTTGTAGATTTTTGTTGATGGCCATTCTGACCGGTGTGAGATGATATCTCATTGTAGTTCTGATCTGTGTTTCTCTAGTAATTAGTGATGTTGAACATCTTCTCGTGTGCCTCTTGGCCATCTGTATCTCTTCTTTGGAGAAATGTCTATTTAGGTCTTACACCCATTTTTTGATTGGGTTGTTTGTTTTTTTGATATCATAAAAACCAGAGCAGAAATAAATGAAATAGAAATGAAGAAAACAATAGCAAAAATCAATGAAACTAAAAGCTGGTTCTTTGAGAAGATAAACAAAATTGATAAAACTTCAGCCAGACTCATCATGAGAAAAAGGGAGAGGATTCAAATCAATAATATTAGAAATGAAAAAGGAGAAATTACAACTGACACTGCAGAGATAGATACAAAGGATCATAAGAGACTACTATAAGCAACTATATGCCAATAAAATGGACAAGCATGAAGAAATGGACAGATTCTTGGAAAAGTACAACATTCCAAGACTGAACCAGGAAGAAATAGAAAATATAAATAGACCAATCACAAGTAATGGAATCGAAAATGCAATTAAAAATCTTCCAACAAATAAAAGTCCAGGACCAGATGCCTTCACAGGCGAATTTTATCAAACATTTAGAGAAGAGCTAACACCTATCCTTCTCAAACTCTTCCAAAATATAGCAGAGGGAGAAACACTCCCAAACTCATTCTACGAGGCCACCATCACCCTGATACCAACACCAGACAAAGATATCACAAAAAAAGAAAATTACAGACCAACATCACTGATGAACATAGACATAAAAATCCTCAACAAAATGCTAGCAAAGAGAATCCAACAACACATTAAAAGGATAATACACCATGATCAAGTGGGATTTATCCCAGGTATGCAAGGATTCTTCAGTATACACAAATCAATCAATGTGATACACCATATTAACAAATTAAAGAATAAAAACTATATGATGATCTCAATAGATGCAGAAAAAGCTTTTGACAAAATTCAACACCCATTTATGATAAAAAACTCTACGGAAAGAGGGCCTAGAGAGAACCTACCTCAACATAATAAAGGCCACATGTGACATACCCATAATAAACATCATTCTCAATGGTGAAAAACTGAAAGCATTTCCTTTAAGATCAGGAACAAAACAAGGATGTCCACTCTCGCCACTTTATTCAACATAGTTTTGGAAGTCCTAGCCACGGCAATCAGAGAAGAAAAATAAAAGGAATATAAATGAGAAAAGAAGAAGTAAAACTGTCACTGTTTGCAGATGACATGATACTATACATAGAAAATCCTAAAGATGTCACCATAAAACTACTAGAGCTAATCAATGAATTTGGTAAAGTTTCAGGATACAAAATTAATGCACAGAAACCTCTTGCATTCCTATACACTAACAATGAAAGATCAGAAAGAGAAATTAAGGAAACAATTCCATTTACCATTGCAACAAAAAGAATAAAATACCTAGGAATAAACCTACCTAAGGAGACAAATGAGTCAGTTTTAAATATTGAATTTGTAAGGACCATATTTCCAAAGTGACAATAGTTTATGTAAAAATGCAACTACAACTCTTATAGCTAGTTCTCTAAACTCATAAGAATTCTAAGATAAGTTGGTTTAATTTGTATGGTTAATTTTTAAAAAATGGCCCATTGAACCAGTTGCTAGTTGTTAAATCTTGGCCTATGTTCAGTGGTCTATCCTGAACTGCTCTATTTTCAAAAGATGATTAAAACAGAGGAGAGGGATAGATAAATACAGGAATGATTTCTCCTAACTCTCAATTCTTAAAGCAGGTTCGTTAACCTTAATTTAAGTAGATATTTCCCCTTGAGGCATAGCTATTTGCCATCGTTGTACTTGAAAGAGCTTAGCAACAACACTGATCTTGATTTGAATTCCAGGTGTTGAACAAGTTAGGGAGCCTTTCCGACCCTCAGTTTTCTCACATAGAAAGTGAAGTCCTAACCCTTACCTGGCAGCATTTTTCAGTGATTGGAGATAACATACAGTGACTGTTATAATGCTTGGCCCACGTGAGCTGCTCTATTTTCTTATTTGTACACATAGCTTATTGCTTACTGGGTAGAAATTAATGACAGTGAATAGTTTAGGTACTCAATAATTATTTGCTGAATAAATGAATGATTGGTGTTCAAACTACATGTTATGCTCCATATTCCATGTCTTCAGAACTGGCAAAAAAAATTGCTAAAAGCAGAATTTCTTGGTCATAAATCATAATTTTTGACTTATGTCCACACATTTCTGTTTTTAGTATTTTTTGTCTTAGCTCCATGTTGCAGCTCTAACTATTCTGCTTCCTCTTTTAGATCCCATGATCTATGTGTCTTATGAATTAGCCTCTCAGGTTAATAGAAGTTTATACTGAATTTAGTTATTTATTTATAATTCCAAAGATAAAGAGAAATTTAAAAATTAAAAATTAAAAAATTTATTTTACTGAAGTATTGTTGATTTACAATGTGTTAATTTCTGCTGTACAGCAAAGTGATTCAGGTATACATACATATAACTTCTCTTTCATACTCTTTTCCATTATGGTTTATCACAGGATATTGAATATAGTTCCTCATGCTATACAGTAGGACCTTGTTGTTTATCCATTCTGTATATAATAGTTTGCATCTGCTAATCCCAAATTCCCAATCCATCCCTTCCCCACCCCTCTCCCCTCCCCCTTGGCAATGAAAGGCTGTTTTCTCTGTCTGTGAGTCTGTTTCTGTTTTGTAGATAAGTTCATTTGTGTTGTATTTTAGATTCCACATATAAGTGATAACATGTGGTATTTCTTTCTCTTTCTGACCACTTCATTTAGTATGATAATCTCTAGGTCCATCCATATTGCTGCAAATGGCATTATTTCATTATTTTTTTTGTTTTTCTGAGAAACACTTTTTAAGAACAGCAACAGATTTCCCCAAATGGGATAAGTTCCCTCAACTATGTATTATTTTCTGATGTAACATTTTGTTTTTCTGTAAGTATGAGAGAGTGATTGAGTCTTTTCACCAATATACCAGTACCAAAAATTGATGTCATGATGATATTTAATTTTATGGTTGATTTTATAAAGATGAATATCAAATCAGGCCACTTTAATAGATAATTTTGATTAACTGATGTATTCGTTACCGCTTTCCAAAGTACTTTCTTAATATACTCATTATTTTCCTTTATGTGAAGAGACATCCCATGGAAACCAGTGGGATGTTTTCCCACTGCTAAACCTGCATAGTGCTATGTAATTAGCTCAAAGGCAGACATTTTATAAATATGCTTAATTGAGCCCTTTCTACTTGAACTGTTTCTTTTATATGCTGTTGCACTTGCTGGAATGAGCAGTTTCCAAAACACAAACCTGGGATCGATTATGAAAAAGTTGGACATCTTGCCTCCTTTTGCTAAAATTTCAAGAAACTGATCCATTTGATTTTAAACTACATAGTCATGAAATTTAAAACATCTCTGGACACTGGATTTTTGTTTTTCTGTGAAAATGTGTGGTTTGTATGAGAAGACATGCACTGTTTCATCAGTCAGCATTATTTTAGACAGAGTATTTGCTTCTCCCTGGGTGACATATATGTCACTTATCCAGAGGAATTCAATTCTGTTCCAGCTGCTTCTGAGTCTTATTTACAGGCTTGATTATCTGACAGACCATTCCTAAATAAGTAGCTAGTAGTCTCAAAATGTCATTCTCCCCTCTCCAAGGCAAACAATTTTGATAAACACTGCATCTGAAGCTTTGGAAGTAATCCAAAGGAACATAAATGGCCTTGATATTTTAAAAAATTATATTTTTTGGTAAATACTTTTGAAACATAAACACATAAGAATAGTAGTAATAGAAACTAGTTTATGGCCCTAAAATTGTACATTGTGTTCATCTTTGAAAATGCTTATATCCTGTAGTAATAACTGTCAGTGCTCGGAATAGATCTTTTATCTTAGATTGTCAAACTGCAATCGTCAGTCTGAATGGTGAGGTAGATGAGTATGATATTCACTTCTTAAGTGTTTATACTAAAGCAACTACAAAATGCCAAGACAACCAGTGGAAAGATAAGAGGATTTGGTCAAAATGGTTACCCATTGGCCTCACAGCAAATTCAGATGATTTTACTTCCTTAATCTGGTTTCATAGATTTGACGTAACTGATTTTAGATTTGAGGTTCAGGTTTTAATCTGTGACTATACACATGTAATAATGTGGTTCTGAGAACTGTGCTGACGTCTCTTAATACCAATAACTATATAATAAAGACCTACATAGAGTTAGGGCAAACTGGTCATTCTGGTCACTCTGCCATTATCATTACAAGATTGGTAATTTGGCTCAATATAGGATCAGAATATCCTTAGAATATTTCTACTGTTGTTTGTATAGACATGATTTTGATATTTAAATGATTTTAGAATATTGTAGCAGATCATTTCAATAGATTAATAGTGAGGAAGACTTGCTTTTCATTTTCTTTCTTAAAATGTTGCCAATTTTATGTAGTGTTTATTTAAGTCTGTACCATGCACAATTTGTGAAACACTTTGCAAAAATTAACTTTAATTCTGGCAAATAACAAAGTAGATAGATGCTATTATTTTCCATTTTACAGATGAGGAAACTGAGGCACAGAGTGGCTAGGTAATTTGCCCCAAATTTACACCTCTGTTAACTGCTAAAACCATGATTCTAACCTAGACAGTTTGACTCCAGGTTTCCTAAGGATGGTTTTGATCATGAAGCTTTAATGAACAAACATGCCTTCCATTATGCTAAGTGAGATTAGCCAGTCACAAAAGGACAAATACTGCATGACTGCCATTATATAAAGTATCTAAATAGTCAACCCATAGAAACAGAGCAGAACACTGGTTGCCAGGGGCGGAGGAGGAAATGGGGAGTTGCTCTTCAAAGGGTATGAAGTTTCAGTTATACAAGGTGAATAAGTTCTAGAGGTTTGCTGTACAGCAGTGCGCCAATTGTCGACAGCACTGTATTTTGAACTTAAAAATTTGTTAAGAGGGTAGATCTCAAGTCGTCTTACAGTAATAATAATAATAGTAATAGTAATAAAAATAATAGTAAAAGAATCTAATAAAGCCCATTGTTATCTTTCAAAAAATGCTCTCAATTTGTTATTAGATTCATGTATATGGGTAGAAAAGAGTTACATAAAATGTATTATTTGACTATTACCTTTCTTAAAAGTAATCCATTTGAATAAACATGAATATTTTAGTTTTACCTACTTAGAAATTATTCTACATCTATTTCTAAAAGTTAGATCCCCCAAAATGTCATTTTGGATAAAAAATGAATAAAACCACGTAGATGAGATAAGTTATCTGAAAAGAGACATCTGGTTTAGCTCTAAGTATTAAAATAGTTAAGGAGAAGAAAGAAATGATTTAGTCAGAAGAATTAAGGGCAAAGGTGGGGACCTAGCACATCTTTTGTTTTGATTAATTAATATATTTGGCCGCGCCTTACAGCTTCCAGGATCCCAGTTCCCCGACCAGGGATCGAACCCAGGCTCTTGGCAGTGAGAGCGCAGAGTCCCAACCCCTGGACCACCAGGGAATTCTGTAGCATTCCTTGTTATCTTGTATTTGTCAAGTTCTTTGAGTGTACCTTCTGATCAAATTTTCAATAAAATCCTTTCAGGAGAGGGTATCATCCCCAGTTTACAAAAAAGCAAGATAAACCTCAGGGAGATTAAGTGTATCATCCACATTCACAGGGCTAGGAAGTGACAAAGCCCGGATTTGAATCTGCTTGACAAAGCCCACAATTGTTCCATCCTACGGCACCTCCAGTGTGAAGACAACATGCGTGTAACTTCATTACTAAACATAAACTTTTCAAAAACTAAATTTACCATGAGATTTTTCCCATGAATCCTTATGTAAGTTGTGATGGATATAAAAGTGGACAATGCCTTTGGCTGATCTTTTGTAAAACCTATTATGTGGCAGTTGAAATAGATGATTCTTATATCTAACCCCTATAAATGCAGTTACATTAAATTATTAAGTCAAGATACGTCTGTCGGAGGGTTGAGTGTAGAAGAATCAAGCATGAGGGAACCATAAAGAATACAATTCATATGGTATGACCAAAGAAACATTGACGATAAGGTACAATTGGTCTGGCTGGTTAAGGATGGGTGAGACAAAATTACCAGATAACTAGGGAAAAGCATTCAAGGCATAAGAAAAGGAATAACCAAATCTCCAGGGCTAAGATGTGCCAGTACAATACAGAAACGTCAATGACTATTACCACTTTCAAACATACTTTATATTTCAGTTACTTATCATATATGATCTCTAATTTTTTCAACTTCCCTGAATGATAGGTATGATTATCACCACTGTAGAGAAGAGGGAACTGAGACTCAGGAAAAGTAGTGAATGAGTCCAGGAAAGAAGTAATGAATTACTAGAACACGGAAGTACATAGCAATGGATTTGAGATCCGTTTTGAGATTTGAGATAATGTGATAATGTGATTTGAGATAACAGATTTGAGATAATGTGAATTGAGAACTGACTAGGGAAGATCATTCTAATAACCTCCATTTATACTTTGCTCATAGTACTCTAAGCATCGAAGATACAATTTCTTATTTAAACCAGTTCCTTTGAGGGAGCTATTATCACTACTGATGTACATATTAAACAGAAAAGACTGAGTCTCAGAGAAATTAAATAAATTGGTCAATGTCATAAAGCTGCTAGCACAAACCTCTTGAAATTGTATAAAATTTTTGTGCAGATTTGTTTACATGCACTTTGTGGGGAAAGGTTAGGTAGCTGGCATCAACTTTTCAAAGGAGTTCATGATGTAAAAAGAAGTTAAGAAAACAGAAAAGAAATTTCTGTATCCCTAATTAAAAAAAAGAAGTAAGAACCACTGTGTCGGTTCAAGGAGGGCATTGTTGGGAATTCCCTGGTGGTCCAGTGGTTAGGACCCTGCCCTTCCGTTGCAGGGGCCTCAGGTTCGATCCCTGGTCGGGGAACTAAGATCCCACAAGCTGAGCAGCATGGCCAAAAAAAAAAAAAAGAAAAAAAAAGGAGGGCATTGGTGCAGAAAGGCATAATAGTCGGACAGGGGTGCAGTCCACAGAGGGAAGATTCTGTGTGACACGGCTACCTGGTAGAGTCTGGAGACTGTCTACACAGAGGGACATTGAACAAATAAGTAAATTCCTGTAGATGTTGGGAGGCAGGCTTCTCACCATTGGAGAAGGGGGCGGGGTACAAATATGAAAGGGTTGAAACTAGGATGAATCCTACAGTGTTGGAGTGGAATTCATGGCATGGCTGTAAACTCATGTTGTCAATATGGAGAGATAGGTATAGAAATAAATACAGATACATGTGTGTATAAATACATATATATTTTTAGCTCTCCCCACCCTAGTAGCAATGAGCATACCTCAGGCAAAGACTAAGAAACTTGTCTAGAGTTCCAGCCAGTGTAGGACAAAACCAGGATTTGAACCTAGGCATTTGGGCTCTGTGTATTGCAGTCCTTAATCACAATGCTATAGAAGATGAGCACGTTGTACAAAGTGGGTGGAATGTCAGAAGTAATGTGCACTTACTTTCAAAAAATCATTTTTTCTGAAGCCTTCAACAGAATCATTTCATTGTTATGCTAAATCTTTCGAGTCTTTGCAGTGTGATCAAAACCTACCACTTACAGATATTTTCCTGGGTTAGTCCCTATTACCATTACCCTTTGAAAACATAAAAATGCACAATATTTTGTAATTTTAATGAATACAAATAAGTATTTGTATATGTGAATCTAATGGTAGAAATTAAGTCATTGCTAAATTTGTAGAAAATAAACAACCAAAAATAAAAATCCAGACAGTCTGGTAACTATTTTACATACATTTTCTCAATTGCACAACAGCAGTCTGAATTTAGGTCTGTTACCATCACCATTTTATTAATAATGAATCTCAAAGAGTGGTTAAATAACTTGTTTCAGTAATTTCTCTCAGAGGATGCTATATTTTGCAAGTAATTATTGCGGGCTCACATGCATTCATCTGTGATATGTGCTACTGTGACTCAAACTTCCTGGGTATCTACAAGAAGAGATTAAGCTGAAAAAAATATCACTTTGTCAAAAACAAAGCCTTTTGTAGAAAGTGACTGCGTGACCCCCTCTGTAGTCTGTTTCACCCTGGACAGAGGGAATTTTGTGATATTATAGGAAACTGTTTTGGGGAATCTAAGGATAGTTCAACATGAAAGCACATATTGACTTTTGTTACCAGACTTTTTTTAGACATTGTATCACAATGTCCCCCGAAAGAGGTACTTTATCATGCAGAGCTAGGCCTGGAGCTAATGTACCCCACACATCTGTCACTGACACAGGGACTGGTCAATTGGCAGAAATGTTAGTGAACTTAAAACAAGGCTTAGAAAGGCTTTCAGGAGATCTAGCAGCACTGAACTCACCGAGGAAGGTGTACAGGTGTAAGCGCTAAATGACTCCACTGAAATCCCGGTAGAGATTTGAACCAACTGCAGTTAGAAATACAAAGTAGAACCAGTGGAAAACAGCACAGATGAAAAGCAAATGGTACCATAAAGCAAACAGAGTCAAATTTGAAATCAAAACTGTATCATCCAGTTGCCAGTGAAAGGAAAAATAGTGTCTGAAGTTTGATCTAATAGGGCATATAATAGGACACACATCACTGAATAGATATAAGTGGTGCAACCAGGTGAGACTGTAGGTTTTTCGTAACACTTTTACTTTATTTAAATGATTATTTTCCATTTTATTGGAGCTTTGATGAGGATAGGTGGGTGGAACTGTTGAAAGCCTATCTGTGGGTATAAAATAAGAGAAGTTTGTGAATCTACATGATCAAAACAGAGCTGTGCCAGGGAGGCTCTGGGTTAAAAAGCATAATAGTCCAGAATTGATTAGGATTTAGAAAAGTACCGTTAAAACACCTTGCAGTTTTCATAGCTAGGGATGACTGTAGACAAAGATATGTGCCTTTTAAAACTGACTTTCTACCTCCCCTACTTCGCAAGGCTTTTTTCCGCTAGGTTTTCCAAGCACAGGACTCTGATTCTCTCTGAGCTCATCATTATGGCTTCTGGCCCATATTATGCTGAAAACTATTGCTTCCTGCTTCCTCCACTTCTCCTATAGAAAGACTTATGCTTCAAAATCAACCAGATCTGATTAGACACCCATGTTATGCTACTGACTTATCCTTATGGTTTGAGCAGGTAACATAAACGCTCTGGTCTACAGTTTTTTTCTCTGAGAGAGAAAGTAATCATTCCTACCTTTGAAGTTTGCTTTGAGAATTGATTAGACATAAATCAAAAGCTTAGCACAATATGTGGAACATATCAGGGTATCAGTTAATATTAGACAATGATAATAATAAAATTTGCCTACAATTTTGCTGCTCTTATGTTAACTGAACTGTTAATGTTTCATTTCCATGGGTATTTGTGCTTAAAAAGATAAAAATGTTTAATCCAATGAATTCACTGATATATCAAATAATTTTCAAAACATTTAGGAGAAGTGTTTTAATGTTCTGGACAAAACTCATGTAAGTCTGTGTAGGTTTCGACTACTTTTAATACAGATAAATTATAGGCATCCTGTGTATATATAGTGGTAAATTTGGCTCTGACTAGAGTTCTTCTTTTCCTCTCTCAGAAATAAGTGTAAAAGACTCTGTTGAAAAATATTTTAAAATTAAATGTGTAGATACACTAAATTCATGTGTATGGAAACTCTAGTTAATAAACCCTCTTCATATATTCACATCCTAGAAAACATAAACCTGTAAGGCAAAATTATGTAATATGCTCTCCACAAAAATGTTAAAAGATGCCTTTATGCTGCACTCAGTCAGGTTGATATAAATTTCTGTAGCAGAACTAAAATATAACAGGGTAGCATTTCTAAGAGGCTGGAAGGATGTTGGGTCAATGGTAAACTGGGATATATATAGAAGGGAAACTACAGAGGGTGATCAAGAATCTATTTGTAAATAATACATAGTGAATGGATATATATTACTAAACAGGAAGGAATGAATGATAATATTCACATTGCCATTATTCTTCTTTTTCCTTCCTTCCTTCTTTCCTTCCTTTTTTTCTTTATTTCTTCTTTGTTGTTGTTATTTGTTTTTGATATGTATCATACTGTATACATGTAGTTTGCAAATTAATAGTAGTAAAGTGGTAATACACTCAACATCTTTCCTACTTTAGATAAGAAATTGATCATTGCAGTATCTCAGGAGTGCCCATGTGCCCTTGTCCAAAATTTTCCCATCTTTTTTATTATTTCCTTGGTTGTGTTTCTGCCCATGTACATAAACTTAAATAGTATAATATAATATTTAATTTTGAAAAATATGTGGCAAAGACAAACATAGTTGCAAAAGGGAATAACAACAGCACCACTGTTAGAAGAAGGGTCCAGAAGAAGAGAAGCTGAATGGAGCTTCTGCATCATAGGCTGACTTCAGCTTCTTTGAGAGTTTAATAAAACTCTTAACTCTCAGTCAATGGGGAAGTCAGTGGATGGAGACCTGAAATGGTCCTAAGAAACATAAGTCTTAGTAAAACTGGGTCATCTGACAGGTCTAGAATACAGGCCAGGTACTGAAGTCCAGAAGTGATACAGAGTCTCCTGCTTCTACGTTCCCATGGTCTACCTTTTGTTCTTATATACAGTTCAATGATGACTACTTGCTTTGAGAGAGAGAGAAATGAGCATTATCAGCAGATCCAGGCTGCAGGACATAAACAAGAGAGGAGGAACTTCAACACTAGGTCAAGTTAAGTGCAGATATGCATCTGAGTGAAATTCATCGAGGCATTTTGTTTTGAGGTTATAAAGATGGTACATACAATGACAATGGGGATCTTGGTGATAACCCTCATCCCATCTGTTTCTTGAGTCACAGTGTTCTAATCTGGACCCATCACCCTATATATCATTGATGTGCATCTGTCAGTTTTGGGCTCTCCCTTCTCCATTTTCCCGGGAATTCCATTGATGTATCCTTTTTACGGCCTCTCTCCTCTTTCTGTAGCCCATGTCTTCCTCTGTCTTGGTTTGTGTTCTATTGGGTTGGCCAAAAAGTGCCTTCGGTTTTTTAAGTAAAAATAAAAGACACATTTTTCATTGTCACCAAAGAACTTTATTGAACAATGTATTCACCTTTTTGTTCCACTGCCTTCTGCCATTTTTCAGGCAATCTCATAATTCCATCTTCCCAAAACTTTTTATCTTTTTGAGCAAAGAATTTTTCCAGGTGCCTTTTACAGTCTTCCAGGGAATTGAAATTTTTTCCATTAAGAGAATTTTGTAAAGACCGAAATAAATGGAAATCCAAAGGGGCAATGTCTGATGAATAAAGCAGATGAATCAGAACTTCCCAACCAGGCTGTAACAGTTTTTGCCTGGTCATCAAAGAAACACACTGTCTTGCATTATCCTGATAGAAGATTATGTGTTTTCTGTTGACTAATTCTGGACGATTTTCATTGAGTGCCACTCTCAGTTGTTTTTTTTAAAGTAGTTTACTTTAAAAAATAATACTCAGGATTATCATTTTGATCATTTATAGTACTGTGATTTATTAATTATTTATCACTGCGTTGGGTCTAAGACGTTGCTGCACGTGGGCTTTCTCTAGTTGTGGCGAGCGGGGGCTACTCTTCGTTGTGGTGTGCAGGCTTCTCATTGCAGTGGCTTCTCTTGTTGTGGAGCACGGGCTCTAGGTGTGTGGGCTTCAGTAGTTTTGGCTCGTGGGCTTAGTTGTTCTGCGATGTGGGATCTTCCCGGACCAGGGCTCAAACCCGTGTCCCCTGCATTGGCAGGCGGATTCTTAACCACTGTGCCTCCAGGGAAGTCCCTCAGTCGTTCTGATTGGGAACAGTACTTGTTGGAATTAATCGTTTGGTTTTCCGGAAGGAGCTCATAATAGAGGACTCCCTTCCAATCCCACCATATACACAACATCACCTTCTTTGGATGAAGACTAGCCTTTGGTGTGGTTGATGGTGGTTCATTTCGCTTGCCCCTTGATCTCTTCTGTTCCACATTGTTGTATAGTATCCACTTTTCATTGCCTGTCACAATTTGTTTTAAAAACGGAACGTTTTCATTATGTTTCAGTAGAGAATCGCATGTGGAAACATGGTCAAGAAGGTTTTTCTCGCTTAACTTACGTGGACCCCAAACATCAAAGTGATTCACATAACTAAGCTGGTGCAAATGATTTTCAATACTTTGGATATTTTGAGTATGTCGGCTATCTGTAGTGTGGTATAACATTGATTGTTCTCAATGTCTCGATTTGATCGCTATCAACTTCAACTGGTCTACCCAGCAATGTCCAGCGAGAAATACCCAGCCCGAAACTTTGAAAACCACTTTAGTCACGTTCGATCAGTCACAGCACCTTCTCCATATACTGCACAAATCCTTTCGTGCATTTCAATTGTGATTTTACCTTTCTTGAAATAATAAAGCATAATTTACCAAAAACGTTGCTTTTTTTCTTCCATCTTCAAAATTAAAATGGCTACACAAAAATTCACCAATTTAGATATCTTTTTTTAAATGCACGCTGATATGACAGATGTCACAATCTAACAAAATTGTTTTGAATGAAGTTAAAGACAACTAAGTGCTACTAGAGCCATCTTATGGAAAAAACTGAATGAAACTATTGGCCCACCCAATAGTCCCAGTGGAATACATCCTCAGTGGCATTTTAAGAAAAGGTACATGGGAGATAAATTTTTCAAGACTTTGCATGTTTGAATGCATTATTTGACTATTAACTATTTGTTGGGTTTAGAATTTTCTTTATAACTTGAAGCTCCATTATCTTCTCAATTCTCATGCTACAGTTAGAGTCATTCTGATTCTTGATACTTTATGATCTGAGTGTTTTTTTTCCCTCTCTCTCCATAACTTATAAAATCTTTTTTACCCTCAGCATTTACAAAACTCACAACATATAGGTCTGTTTCCATCCATTGTGCTAGTCATTCAGTCTGGCAACTCATGTTTGTCACTTCTGCAGAAATTTCCCAAATTATTTCTCTGATAAATTCCTCCCCTTGATTTTCTCTGTTTTTCTAGAACTCCTTGTACTTTTCTATTGTTCTTTTTCTTCTACCTCTTTGATGGTTTGCTTTTCTTTCTGGGAGATTTCCTCAATTTTATCTTCCTAATCTCCTGTTAGAATTTTAAACTCTACTGTGATGTTCTTAAATTGCAAAAGCTTTTTCTTTTTCTCTGAATGTTTTGTTCTTTATTCCTGTACCAATCCTGCACCAGGGATAAATGATCATCTTTCCTCTCACAGATAGTGTTAATAATCATGTTCTTACTTTTGAAGATAATTCCTTTTTCCTCTAAGATGGATTATGTTTTTTTTTTTTACTTGTTTGGAATTGTCTATAGTTTACATGTTACAAGCTTTCTTAAGATGTTTGATCATACTTTTTGTCTTCTCATATTTAAGAGTGTGGAAAAGCTGACTGGCAGTCACGAATATGTGTGTGTGTGTGGTGGGGGAGTGTTTTCAATATGATCTTATAGAGTATTCTGAATAGGCTTGTTTTGTGTATGTGGTAACAACCCATTGGATGTTCAGTGTATGTGTTGCTCAGTATATTTATTGGCTGGTCAGTATATTTAGGTCTTTAATCTTGGTCTGGTTATAGTCTCCAAGAAAGTGTTTTTCAATTTCTGCCTGGATGCTTCTGCATCCGGGATTCTGACAACATAACAGGGGAAAAGGGCTGGCGTTCATTCAGTATTCGGTATGTACATGATCGCGTAATTCCTTTGTTCCTCCTTCAGTCCCGATGGCCCGTGCATGCCTCACAGTCCCTAGTTCTAAGCACTCTACTTTACCCTCTATGTGCGTTTGGGGCTAATGTAACTTGTGACCTATTTTTCTCTCTCTTAGAAGGGTCAAGACCCAGCTAATCATCTTTCTCCCCGCACCCCCCGCCCATCCTTGGCTCTTGCTGGTTCTGTGGACCCTGTGAGGTTGGATTGGGATCTTGGGTGGGAACTGCTTTACCCTTGTGATAGTGACCCTCCTGGAGCCAGTGGCCCAGCCAGTACCTTGGCTCATTTCCAGGCCTCCTCCTTTCAGTGTCTGTGGCCCTCCAGGTGCTGTCCATGTCTGGCCCCAAGAGCGCCCCCGGGGAGCAAGCTAACCCAGTTCCTCCCTGAGATAGCCACGCTGTCCTGCCAAGATCACTCTCAAGTAGCATCCTGCAGACTCAGACTGGTGTAGGAGCCACCTCTGAGGCAAGTCCCCAGGGTCTTAAGTGGGAGGCATCTCCCTTAACACACCCCCCTTCTCCAGGAATCAGGCCCAGAAAATGGAGAGATGTAGACATAAATGTATTTGACCAACACTACAGAGCATTTCCTGTGTATCAGGCAGAGTTGAAGTGTGTTATTTTTAATTGCTTTTGCATTTAATTTGACAACCGTCTTATGAGAAAATGACTTTAAAAGGTAGCCATTATCATTAGATAATAATAGGAATGATAATGAGGAAACTGAGTCTCAGAATAATTTGCCTAAGGTCATGGGCCTAATAACTATTGGGTAGGATTAGCTCCTCATTTAAACCGCTATGCACTGCTCTCCAGGTTTATCTCCTCTTTGTCTTCATTCCTTTCACAATGCCCCCCCTTCCTCTTTTTGCTGAGGCCCATCTACCTACCTTATATCAATGATCTAGTCATCAGGCTGAGTATATGTTATCTTAAACAGGAACTAATGCACTAAGAAATCCATTTTTCTCTCTTGACAAAGCCAGGTTCTCATAACTGCCATCTTGCTAAGGAAGTCCAGAAAGCTTTCTTGCTACCCTAAAGTGAACCCCAAGCTGACCAAAGAGTTGTTTTGGGGGCAAGATTTACCCTCATCTTCTTTTTGAGAAAACCTTGGGAAAGGAGGACTTAAAAAAAAGTACAGGGGGCTTCCCTGGTGGCGCAGTGGTTGAGAATCTGCCTGCTAATGCAGGGGACACGGGTTCAAGCCCTGGTCTGGGAAGATCCCACATACCGCGGAGCAACTAGGCCCGTGAGCCACAACTACTGAGCCTGCGCGTCTGGAGCTTGTGCTCCGCAACAAGAGAGGCTGCGACAATGAGAGGCCCGCGCACCGCGATGAAGAGTGGCCCCCGCTTGCCGCAACTAGAGAAAGCTCTCGCACAGAAACGAAGACCCAACACAGCCAAAATTAAATAGATAAATTAACTAAAAAAAAAAAAAAAAAAAAAGTACAGTAGTTACATATTTGCAAATCATTTTTCTTGTTATATTAGAGTGATTAGAAAATGACACTGAGTGACGTAGCATCATAAGCACCATAAAAAGTCATTTGAGATGGAGAGAGTGATTAAGTTTTAGAGGTTAGGGAGAAAGTGGATCGATATAACTCCCTTCTATGTGGTAAGAGGTGACCTTGAAGAAGTTCATTGCCAGGTGATGAGAACAAAGGCTCTAGTTGGGGGTCAGGTAGTAGGGGAAAGAGAAGGTAGGCATGCCTGGCACATACAAGATGTTTAACTATGGAAGAGAAGACAAACTCACATTTAAAAAAAAATCAGGTGCCGAACATCGGCTTTATAAATTCAATGTGTATTTCTGACAAAGAAATTTAGAAAAAGAGAAACACAATTACTGAGAAAAATAAAATAAAATTTGGTTGTAAATGCTCAGCAGCTGCAAACCTAATTGTTCCACTTCAGCGGTTCTCTATTTCTCTCAAGTTTTCTTTACATCCTTTTCCTTTAAACACTGGTGTGTTTAAAAAGTCCATTTTGGTATAACTGGTCATGTCAGGACTGGTAGGGGAGAAAGGTCAGGAATGTCTATTGATTTTTTCATTGCAATGTTAGTTTGCCCAGGTTTTCCATGCTGTTTAATAAAGTACCAGTTTAGAAGGCTAACGAGAACATTTATAATTTGTGCTTGACATTACTATGCTAAACTTGACTGTTTAATTACCAAATTAATTTTACAGTTATAACCATAGTATTGCACAATGATTGTGGTGTAAACATTTGGGGACTTTTAAATATAAAAATACTTAATGTCACTAAACTGTCCCAGCGTGTAAGTAGTTATCAAATTTAAAAGGTCTAAAAAACATGCCAACAGCTATAAAATAAATATATGCCCTTGATACAGCATTACAATTTGTATAGCACATTTGCCTTTCTAATATCATTTGCCCTTGGATCTCAATTGTGTTGTATGTAGTATTTGATGTACTTGAAAACTCAGTATTGTCTTAACAACAGCTGGCTTGGACATGGGGTGATAATAGTAGCATTTTATGACAATTATGGTGAGGATAGCTTTAATGAAAGGTTGTTTCCTGAAGTTAGTAAACCCTCTCCAAAGACTTGTTAACAGTCAGAATTTTTAACTATAGTATTATTAAAGCAAAAAAAAAAAAAAAAAAAAGCCAAAAGGAAACAATCCCAAAAAGCAACAACAAAAAATCTGCTTTGCTGAGTATTCAGAGGACAAGTCTACATAATTATGTCAAGCCAATTATGAAGACAATGATTTTCTCTTCTTGATTAAAAAAAAATACAAAACAGAAGTTATTTTTTTAAAATGGTCTGAATTTTATGCATCAGCTTTCCATTATTTTTTGTCGGGTAGGTCATGGTACCAAGTACTATTTAGTTGCCCTACCCATAGGGATATAAACAAGTGTGAAAGCAACTGTGGATGACATGTCATCCCATAGGTTTTGGATCATGGTGTTTTCATTGTCATTTGTCTCTAGGTATTTTTTGATTTCCTCTTTGATTTTTTCAGTGATCTATTGGTTGTTTAGTAATATATTGTTTAGCTTCCATGTGTTTGTGTTTTTTACAGGTTTTTTTTCCTGTAATTGATTTCTAATCTCATAGTGTTGTGGTTGGAGAAGATGCTTGATATGATTTCAGTTTTCTTAAATTTACCGAGGCTCGCTTTGTGGCCCAGCATGTGGTCAAATCCTGGAGAATGTTCCATGTGCACTTGAGAGGAAAGTGTAGTCTGCTGCTTTCAGATGGAATGCTCTATAAATATCAATTAAGGCCATCTGGTCTAGTGTGTCATTTAAGGCCTGTGTTTCCTTATTAATTTTCTGTTTGGATGATCTGTCCATTGGCGTAAGTGGGGTGTTAAAGTCCCTCATTATTATTGTGTTACTGTTGATTTCCCCTTTTATGGCTGTTAGCATTTGCCATATATATTGAGGTGCTCCTATGTTGGGTGCATATATATTTATAATTGTTATATCTTCTTCTTGGATTGACCCCTTGATCATTATGTAGAGTCCTTCCTTGTCTCTTGTAACAGTCTTTATTTTAAAGTCTATTTTGTCTAATACAAGTATTGCTACTCCAGCTTTCTTTTGATTTCCATTTGCATGGAATTCCTTTTTCCATCCCCTCACTTTCAGTCTGTATGTGTCCCTAGGTCTGAAGTGGTTCTCTAGTAGACAGCATATATACGGGTTTTGTTTTTGTGGTATGTCATTCAGTGTATGCTGTGTCTTCATAAACCATATACATTTTCTGTGGAGACCCCAAAACCAATAAAGAGAATAGGAAACAGTGAAATGTGTAGGCTGCCACTGTTGCCATGAGATTGAGAGCATAATGTTTCTTAGGAAGCCCTGTTCTGGCCCAACCCTGTTCTTCCTTGGGTCATGAAATCTTTATCATAGGGCCTCACAGCAAGTTGATGGCAGAGCTGGGCTTTTAGGAGTGTTATTATTGCCATTTGAAGTTTGGTTCTTTATGTTCCATACTTGTGCTATCCAATATGGTAGCCACTAGTCACATGTGTTTATTTCAATTTAAATTAATTAAAATTAAATAAAATGAAAAGTTTAGTTCCTCAGTTACGTTAGTTACATTTCAGGAACTAAATAGCCGTGTATGATTGATGACTCCCATATCACAGATACAGACCATTTCTATCATCTTAGAAACTTCTCTTGGGCAGTGCTGCTCTAAATGCTAAAATGATGTACACATTTCAGATTAATGCAGTAGTCTTATTTACTGTAGCCTATGAAAGTGAAGTTTCAGTATTACACAAAGCCTCTCTGCTAAAGGTCCATGGAAATGTAGTAAAAAATAAGAAAAATAAACACTAAAAAAAATGGTTGGAAAAAGTAGATAAAAATAACATTGCCTGAATAAAAGTTTGAGTTATACCGAAGTGATTCTTTGGGGGATTGAAATCTCAGATATAGGAAGCCACAAAGGAGAAAGCAAATCTATTTTTCTGCCTTTGTGTAATTTTCTTTCATTAAAAAAAAATCCCTTTCCAAAGGTCTCAAAGCTCAGCTACGCTACAAATGTTGAATAACACAGGACAATTTTGAGCTAATCAAAATTAAAATTCGTTTCATAAAAAAACTAAGTATTAATCACATTTGGATTCTGTACTTGCCTGAGGAAATGGCAAGAAATAAAAGGTAAAATCATTTATAGCAGATGAGTGGGAAAGAAAGCCTTTGTTTGTTGATTTTTTTATTACCTGTTTAGCTTCAGGGACTCAGGAGTAATAAAAACAGTAAATAGTACCTTGGTGGCCTGAATAAGTTAGTGATCCTTCCAAAGGTACAAAGTCTCAATGAGTGATTAGTTTAAGTCTAGCAAGACCCTAGCTCACCAAATGTAATTTATAGTAATTATCCCAGTTCTTCCCTATAGGTCTTTCCAGATGATTTGTAATAAAGTCCAACTAAATACTGTTTAAACACATACTATCTGGAATAAGTCTTTTATAGTATAATACACTGAAAAATAAACATGTTACTTTCCTTTAACTATTATATAATAGAGTTTTTAAATAACACATGCAGTGTGTTAGGAGAGCGTTATGCGTAATTTTTAGTGGATGAAGAAACGGCAGTTTTAAAAAGTGTATTTTTCAATAATAGGATAGGCTTACAGGAGGAGGGCAAGTCAGATGAGCACAAATTGGGTTCAAAGAAAGTGGGTATATGTCGAAGAGGAAATGGCAACATTATTCTGAACATGTCTGGGCACCTCTCCTTCAGATAAGCCCATAAGCCAGTTACCATCATCTCGTGTCCTACGGGAGGCACAGATGACTTTTAGGAGGTGGTTACGGTAGGAGAGTAAGTGAAAGTCAGAAGAAAGCTATTTGGCTAAAATGCTGATTGGCTATGTGTGGCACCAGGTCATTCACCAGTGCTAACATCAGTTAAGCAAGAGGTTGCGCAAGGACCTGTAGAGACGGTACCCTTTGTCCTCGGTCCAGTCATTATCATTTCCAGCACCTGGATCGCAGGGCAGCAGGAATCAGCAGCCGTAGCACACACGTCTGCACGTGCCATCAGGTGTTCACGTCCTAGGCAGGCGTCAGCAGCCCCTTGCCACTGACAGCCTGAGCCGGACTAGAAGGCAACCTCATGGCAATTCAGAGAACAGAGAGCAGTCACTTAGCAGTAGCTAAGGGGGTTTGATTACTGTATACTCCCTGAGAACTCCTGGAGTCATTTGCGGTGGATTCTGAAATTTTTATCATGGAAAATTTCAAACGAATGGAAACAGAGAAAATTATGACGAACCCACGGTACCCATCACCCACTTTCAGCAATTAACTAATTCATGGCCAAATCTGTCTTCACTTTTCCTTCATCTACTCTTTTCCACCTTCTGGTTTGTTTCTAAGTAAATTTTAGAACGTTTCAGGGAAGCATGTTTTTCTCTACAGTGAATTGGCACAGATAAATAATATTCTTTGACTGCTGTCATGACCATATTTATACCTTAAGGACGTCAGGAGTTACACGGGAAAACAAAGTACGTTAAGTGGATTCACAGAGGTAAGGACAGGGAACTACAGGATTGGACGATGCCATGGTGGGCAGGAGACGGAGGAAAAAATCCTAAGAACGTGACATCGAGACTGAATCACGGCTGGCAAATAGGTGTCAGTCAACAGAAGAAGGGAAGAAAGGGAATTCCAGATAGAGGAAACATTAATTATCTACTTAATGAGTTGAGCGCATTTACAGAAATTTTGTTTTCTGCAATGTCTTATGTACTGGCTTAAAAAGGCGGGGAGGCCCTAATCCCTCAAGGATCAGTAGAGTGAATGTGTGTAAGGCACGTGTGAATCTGGATTGAAAAGATGGTCCATCAGGATACTGCGTGCGTTCAGAAATATTGGAGAGTAAGGTATATGGAGGTGGTGGCAGTGGTAGCAGTTGTAGTCATGGCCCAGCCAGACAGTGGTTCTGTAGCAGCAGCAGCTGGGGGAGAGTGAGACATGTGATGACATTGGTGGTGCCCACAGGAGGAATTATCTAGAATGTAGTGTTCCCACACCATGAAATATTTTCAAATCTACCTTCCAATATGAGTGTGATCTTTGGAAGATTTTAGTGGATACTTTTTATTATGATAACTGATGTTTCTACGAAAATAAACTATGATCCTTTCTTTAGAGGAAATAAACTCATTATTGTAGACATGCAAGAACAGGTCAGAGAAAAATTTTCAGAAGTCCTAATTTATTAATAGGTTCTAAATGTTTTAATGTATTCTCCAAAGAATAATAAAAATAATATAAAAATTCTTTATATCAATTAGCTATCAGTGTAAGAAGACATAAACCACTCTAGATTTTTCAAGCAGAAGGGAATTTAATAAAGGGAAGTGGTACTTATGGACATTTATTGGAAGGTTTGAAGATAAAGAAGTCGGCGGGAAGTAGGAGGGCACAAGTAGGTTTTCAGGTCAGATGGAAGCTACAATCAGAGCTGAGGGGTTTGTTGGTGGTACCAACATCATAGCTACCCTGTAGTCCCGAATCCAGTGGAGTGTTGTGGAATGCAGAGGTCACCAGACTGCTGAAAAGTTTGAAGCACAGGCTGCTAAAGCCTATGCTTCAACTGCTGCAAGAGAAGGAAGGGTCCCAAACTCAGTCCAGTCCATTTCCTCGGAAACACCATCGTTATCTTCAGAGTTCTGGCACCAAGGGTATTTGGAAGTGCATTTCCCAAGTTTCCTGTCCTGGCAATACAAAGAGAGAATAGACGTAAGAGAGAAATGAATTCTGATCACCAGTAGACAATCACCAACATGCTATTTAAATCTGCATCTAATTATTCCAAAGAATTTAATATTATCATCCAATCTTAATGCTAAAATGTATAGTATTGTCAGGTTTGTTTGTGGACCCTTAGGATAACTTTCTTGGCCCAGTTAGTTTTCCAAGGAGTCTTTTTTTTTTTTTTTTAAGAGTGGAATGGTATTTAGAAATCAAGTTCTGGGACCTACATATGCTCATTGCTGTTACGTGACATTGCTTGTAGCAAAAGGAGCTTGGAGATTATTATTATTTTTGTCATCATTATTATTATTGATCATGATCCTATGCTGATATTTCCAATTCAAATTCAACAGTACAGGTTTCTTCCTCACCTATCCCATTCCATATTCGTGTCTGTCTTCTTTTACAGGAGACAGCTGCTTGAAAACACACACACACACATATACATGTATATGTGTATATATATATTGATTTGCTTTATCCTAGTATGCTCATACAATAATTTCAGATTATTACACAAACACCACCACTGCCAAAACTACTAAGTTCAAGACATTTTCTTTTTTGCAGTTCTGTTTGTCCTTAGTATGTTTAAGAGTATTTGTTCATAAGGTGCTTGATTTAAACTATTTCTTTCTGTTCTTATATTCTTATTTTGGTGTGCAGTTGATTTTATTTCTTTCTCTCTGTAATAAGTTTTATAATTTTTTCTTCCTTTTCTGTTTAATTTTTTAAAAATGTAAAACATATACATGGTTCATAAATTTTAAAAGCTATAAAAACATGCTCAGAGAAGTTTCACTTTCATCTGTGGCATCCACCGTATTCCTTGTCAACCCCACATCTTTTTTTTTTTTTTTTAATAAATTTATTTTTGGCTGCATTGGGTCTTCGTTGCTGCACGCAGACTTTCTCTAGTTGTGGCGAGCGGGGGGCTGCACGGGCTTCTCATTGCGGTGGCTTCTCTTGTTGCAGAGCACGGGCTCTTAGGCGCGCGGGCTTCAGTAGTTGTAGCGCACGGGCTTAGTTGCTCTGCGGCATGTGGGATCTTCCCAGACCAGGGCTTGAACCCGTGTCCCCTGCATTGGCAGGCGGATTCCTAACCACTGCACCACCAGGGAAGTCCCGCCCCCACCTCTTTTCTCTTAGTTTCTGGTTTATCCTGACTGTGCTTCCAGTGGGACTGTTGTCCCAGTATCTGACTTTTTCTCCAGGTCCAGAATGTTTAGTGGAAAAAGATTTACTCACTCTCTAGCAAAATATTCACGTTGTTTCCCTTATCCATAGAGTGAGGAACTATTATAACATGAATTGCTAAGTGGATATTCCTGGAACTGTCTCTGCTCCTGCCAAAAGAAATATCACAACTCAGAGGGGAATTGACGAGATTATGCAGGACTGGTGTTTCCAATCACACATCCGTTAATTTTGCCTTTTTGCCCTGAGCATAAACCATGAGTCATGGAGAGTGATTGTATCTTAAGATGACTTCATCAGGTGGTAATGCCAGTATTTGTGGCTCTAGATGTGATATCTTTACTGGCGCTGATCAGCATCTGTCCTGACAGCTGGTGTTTGAATCCCCAAGACCTTACCTCGTACCTATTGTGAAAGAAAAGCAGAAGCCTTTTGCCTTATATATGGCAGAGACAAGTCTTCCTTTATTGTGTTGCCTCAAGACTATGTCAGTTCGCTGGCTTTCTTTCTTAATATAGTTGAGTGCTATCTTGATCATCTTGATATCCAACAGAACGTCACACTGGTTCATTACATTTATGATATTATGCCAAAGGGAACTGATGAGCAGGAGAGAGCAAACCTCCTAGAAGCTTTGGTAAGATATGTGTGCGAGAGGTTGAGATATAACCTCAGTGAAAATTGAGGGCCATGCCACAGTTGTGACGTTTCTGAAGGGCCAGTGGTCTATGGCAGTTTGAGATGCCCTTCAAAAATGAGAGAGAATTTGATGTGCTTGGAATCACCAACCGCAGGAAAAAGAGGTATAATACTTGCTGGGCTTCTTTGAATTTTTTTTTTTTAGTTTTTTTAACTTTTAATTTTTTAATTTCAAATTGAAGTATAGTTGATTTACAATGTGTTAATTTCTGCTGTACAGCAAAGTGATTCAGTTATACATATATTTACATTCTTTTTTATAGTCTTTTCCATTATGGTTTATCACAGGATATTGAATATAGTTGCCTGTGCTGTACAGTAGGACCTTGGTGTTTATCCATCCTCTATGTAACAGCTTATATCTTCTACCCCCAATCTCCCACTCCATCCCTCCCCTCACATCTCATTTGTCATTTGACTCTAGCCTACTTTCTGGACATCCCAAAGACTGCTAGTTCTTATGTCTTAGAGCAAGAAAATGGGTCTGCGTAAAACAGAGGCTGCAATTCAAGCTCCTCTGACACTTGGGCATATGAGTCAGAAGTCCCAAGTGTCTGTGGTAGATGCTGTACAGCAATTTCAATACTAGCTTAAGAGCCAGACTCCTTGGGGTTTTCAGAAAGGGCATCTGTCTCCACTTCTGGTAACAGATTTTGTTCATGGAAAATCAGCTTGTTTTGCTCCTGTAACAAAGTGACTATGCACCCCCAGTTGCCCACTATGAACTGAGTATTACCTCGTCTACCCAACCTAAAATTGGATGTGCACAGCAGCATTCGCCTGAAAATGGAAATGACCTGTAAAGACTGGGACTAAGCAGGGTCAGAAGGAATGAGTAAACAGCACTGGTTGGTAGCTTAGACTTCCATCACACCTGCTCTGTGTTCTGGATCCTTCCTTAACTGATAGGCTTGACCATATGAAGAGTTCCCTATGACTAAGTAACAGAAGAAGAAAAAACTCAGGCCTGATTTATGGACGTACCTGCATGATACACTGGCATGAACAAAGAGTGGATGGTCACTGCGTAAAACCCCGCTCAGGAGAAGCCCTGGAAAGCAGTGGTGCAGGGACTCCTCCCCGTGGGTGGAACTTCCTGTGGTTTACCCAGTATCATACAGAATAGTTTTCTTGTCCTAAAATACCTACTGTTCTTCACCTATTCAGCCATCTTCCTCTCCACCCAATCTCCTGGAAACAGATTATTTTTTAATCATCTCTATAGATTTTATTTTTCCAAAATGTCAAATATCATTGGAATCACAGTGTACATAGCTGGCTTCTTTCACATAGCAATATGTATTTAAGATTCACCCATGCTTTTTCATGACTTAGTAACTCATTTTGCTTTTAAAAAAATTGTAAAATATACATAACACAAAATTTACCACTTTGACCACTTTTAAGTATACAGTTTGGTGGCCTTAAGGGCATTTGTACTGTTGTGCAACCATCACCATAATCCATCTCCAGAACTCTTTTCATCTTGGAAAACTGAAACTCTGCATCTGTTAAATGGAAGTTCCCCACTATCCCCTTCTCCCAGCCCCTGGCAACCACCCTTCTACTCTCTGTCACTGTGAATTTGGTTACTCGTACCTCAAATATGTGGAATCTTATAGTATTATACTGTATTTATACTTTTCTGACTGGCTTAATTCACTTAGCATAATGTCCTTAAAGTTTGTCCGTGTTGTAGCATATGTCACAATTTCCTTTTTAAGGCTGAACAATATAGTCCATTGCATGTATATACTATGTTTTATTTATCCATCCATCAATGGACACTTTGGTTACTTCCACCTTTTGGCTATCAACGGTAATGCTATTAGAACATGGGTGTATAAATATCTGTTCGAGTTCCTGCTTTAGATTCTTTTGGATATATGCTCCAGAATAGAAATGTCTGGATCATATGGTAATTCTAGTTTTATTTCTTTTAGAGGAACCACAATACAGTACTGTTTTCCTAGAAGCTGCACTGTTTTACATTTCTACCAGTAATGCACAGGATTCCAGTTTCTCCATATCCTTGCTAAAACTTATTTTCTGGTTTTGTTGTTGTTGCTTTGTTTTTGTTAATAACAGCCCTTCTAATGGGTATAAGGTGATATCTCATTGTGGTTTTCATTTGCATTTCTCTAATGGTTAGTGATACTGGTAATCTTTTCATCTGCTTTTGGACATTTGTATATCTTCTTTAGAGAAATCAAGTCCTTTGCCCATTTAAAAATTGTTTTTATTTTAAACATAACATGCATTTAAGATTCATCCATTTTTTTATTGTCATTTTGAGTTGTAGTAATTCTTTATATATTCTGGATAGAAACCTCTTATCAGATATATGATTTTTATTGTTGTTGTTGACTTGTAGGGGTTTTTTATATATTCTGGGTAGTAACCTCTTATCAGATATATGATTTGCAATTTTTAAAAATTCCATGGGTTATCTTTTTATTAACTGTGTCATTTGACACACAGAAAGTTAATTTTGATGTAGTCCAATTTACCTATTTTTCTTTTGTTATCTGTACTTTTGGTGTTATATCCAAGAAAGCATTGTCAAATCCAGTGTCATGAAGATTTCCTTTATGCTTTCTTCTATTTATAGGTCTGTTCAGATTTCCTATTTCTTTATGATTTAGTCTTGGTATGTTGCATGTTTCTAGGAATTTGTCCTGAAATTTTCATCTAGGTTATCCTATTTGTGTGTACAATTGCTCTTAGTACTCTATTATAATCCTTTTTATTTCTTTATAATCAGTAGTTATGGCCCTGATTTCATTTCTGATTTTAATTATTTTGGTCTTTTCTCTTTCTCTCTTTAGCTAATCAAGGTGTAAATGTTTATTAATTTGTGGATTTTTTTAAAGAACAAACTCTTATCTTCATTAATTTTCTCTTTCGTTTTTCTAGTCTCTATTTTAATTATCTTTGTCCAAATGTTTATTTTTTTCCTTCCTTCTATTAGCTTTGGATTTAGTGTATTCTTTAATACTTAAGGTGCAAATTTAGGTTGTTAATTTTAGATCTTTTTTTATAATGTAAGCATTTATAACTATAAATTTCCTTCTTATAACTGCTTTTGTTGCATTCCATAAGCCTTGGTATTCTGTATTTTATTTTCCTTTGTCTCAAAATATTTTCTAATTTCCCTTGTGATTTAACTTTGACCCACTGGTTTCTCAAGAGTGTGTTAAGTTCCACATATTTGTGGATTTTCCAGTTTTTCTTCTGCTATTGATTTCTAGTTTCATTTCATTGTGATCAGAAAAAATTGTATTATTTCAAATTAATAAGGTTTTTTTGATGACATAACATATAACATATCCTAGAGAATGTTCTACATATCCTAGAGAATGTTCTAAGTGCAGTTGAGAAAAATGTGTTTTGCTTCTGTTGGGTGGAGTGTTCTGTATATACTTGTTACGTCTAATTGGTCTATAATCTTCTCTTTCCTTATTAATCTTCTCTCTGGTTGTTCTATCCACTATTAAAAATGGGCTATTGAAGTCTACTACTTTTACTGTAGAGCCATCTATTTTTCCCTCTTGTTCTGTCAATGTTTGCTTCATATATTTAGGGGTTCTGATGCTTGGCACCTATATGTCTAAAATTGTTATGTCTTGGGACTTCCCTGGTGGTCCACTGGTTAAGACTCTGTGCTCCCAATGCAGGGGGCCTGGGTTTGATCCCTGGTCAGAGAACAAGATTCTGCATGCCCCAACTAAAATTCCTGCATGCTGCAGCCAAATAAATAAATAAATATTTAAAAAAATTGTTTTGTCTTCTTGGTGAGTTGATCCTTTTATCATTATATACTGTCCTTCTTTGTCCCTTGTAACACTTTTGACTTAACGACTCCTTTGTCTGATGTTAGAATAGCCACTTCTGTTCTATTTTGGTCACTATTGAATGGAATAACTTATTTTCCCCATACTTTCTCTTGCAATTTATGTGTGTCCTTAGATCTAAAATGAGTCTCTTATAGACAGTATATAATTAGATCCTGGGGAGTTTAATCCATTTACATTTAAGGTAATTACTATTTGGGAAGAATCTACTGTTGCCATTTTAGTATTTGTTTTCTGTATGTTTTATATCTTTTTTTTATCCCTTATTTCCTTTTACTGCCTTACTTTGTGTCTATTTGATTTTTGTAGTAACATGTTGATTTCATTTACTTTTGTGTATATTCTATAGATATTTTCTTTCTGGTTATCATAGAGATTATATACAACACCCTAAATTAATAACAATCTGTTTTAAACTGGGAACAACTCAACTGGAATCACATACAAAAACTACTCCTTTTTAGCCTCCCTCCCCAGTTTATGTTATTTGTGTTACAAATTACATCTTTATATATTGTGTATCCATTAGCATAGATTTATAATTACTTTTTCTGCTTTGTTCTTTGAAATCCTGTAAAATAATTGAGTGGAGTTATTAACCAAAATTATGATAATACTGGTCTTTCTACTTGTCTTTGTGTTTATCTTAAATAGAGAACTTGATATTTTCACGTGGCTTTGAGTTAATGTAGTGTCTCTTTGTTTCAACTTGAAATATTCCTTTATCATTTTTTTGTAGGGATGTCTAGTGGTAATAAATCCCTTTAGCCTTTGTTTACCTGGGAATGTCTTAGCTTTTACCTTATGACTTTGCTGTGGAGGCAGTATCTCTAACTTCACACTGGTGGCTTTAGTCCCAATTTCATGGCAGCAAGCTCTAGTTATTGCTCAAGCTTTGTGTGTTCTTCTTGCTTTTAGCTTGCCTAGCAATTTCTGGTCATAACTTGGACCATACTTGGAATTAGCATATTTATTTCTTTTTGTGTGTGTGTGAGTCATTGGGATGTGTCTTTATTGCAATTTTCAAATACACTTGTATAAAGCTTATGATTTAGTACAGGGGATTTCAGTATTTGCTTAGTCTTATCTTGATCCCCTAAGTATCTTGTACTCTTTGAGTACATGGTCATAAAGATATGTCATTATTAAAAAGCCTTTGGAACACACATTCACATGATAGTTAGAAGCTATAAGACACAGAGTCTGTTATGTCTTTGAACATTTATTTTCGAATTTCATTTGTGTTCTGTTTTTCTTCTCTGGATCTTTATTTTACTGATGTTTGCTCTTTATTTTCTAACTTACTAGGATCTTCTCTATAATCATTTTTATATCTTTGCCCTTTTACATTTCATTTTGTGTGGATTCTCAAATCTAGCTATTTTCTGTCTTTTTATAATATTTATTTTATACACATTACTCTAATTTTGACTTTTATTGCTATACTATTTTTTATTGCAGTGTTTTATCTTCAACTTCATGCTGAGCTCTGGCTGCTCATTTTTAATTTTCTCTTTTTGTTTTAGAGCTATTGTATCTCTATTTTGAGCTCCTTCTCACTTCATAGAAATGCTGTCTTTATTTTTTATGACTAAGCTTAAACATTTTTTGTAGTATTCTTGAGCAAGTTCTGTTTTCTGTTGTAATATTTGTTGTTCAAGTTATTTTGCTTAAGCTTATTTCTTTAATTTCAAAAATTTCTCATGCTCTTTTTTTTTCCTTATTATTTCTTATATTTGAGTAAGGTTGGCTGTTTGCTCAAGAATAATGTGTGTGTGTATTAGGGAAGGAAGATATAATGCTAACAGTTCATTTCAAAGGTTGTCTGTGGCAACAAATCTTAGTGGAGTCAGAAGATCTTTTATATACATTATTTTTTCCTTGGGGTAAGTCTTATCTTGGCTTTGGTGTTCATTGGGTCTCCATGGCTAATAACAGGGCTTGAAAACTCTGTTTTGTAAACTCACAATTGTCTTCAGTTCTTCAACCTTCATCCTTGATGGTCTGCTTCTCCCAGAAATTTCCTGTCAATAAGTTTTTTCCTTCAGCTTTTCTTTCTGTATCATTCTATTGTATTGAATTTAGTTTTTTTTCAAGGACATTTTCTTTCTCTCATTGATCATCTTCCTGTTTTTAGTTTTTTTTTCTTTAATCAAAATGGTTAGGACTTTTAAAAATATAACGCTTTTAGGCACCTTTTTTTCCCCCATGTTTTGGCACTTAGAATGTGTAATCAGCTCTTAGAACCCAGATTTCCAAGAATTTATCGGAGTTGCTGTTTGAGGTTCTGCTTCTTTTGCTTCATTGAAGATTAAATTTTTTCTGTTTTTCAACTTTTATATCCGTTTAAGTGCGCTTCAAGAAAAGAGGGCAAAGTAAAAATATCTTACATGACATTTTTAACTGAGAGCCCTGATTCAAGTGTTTAGAAAATATGTTCTCAATTCTTTTATCATAACCTCTTCTGATAAATAGGTAAGAGGTGCATTGTTTTACAAGTTAAAAAAGCCACAGTTCATTTGCTAAAGCTGAGATCATTAAAATATAACATGGAATCAAAGTCTTAGACTCTATATTTTCATGTTTGCTTTATACAAATTTCCATTCAGTATGTTAGTAAAAAATTTTCTAATACATGGAATAGATATGATAAAATGCTCAAAAATGCTTGGCAACGTTTTTACTGCAGCTTTGGCTTCTTCTGCCTGTCAGGTATTGTTTGTGTCCCTAGTGCTTCTGAAAAGAAAACTCCATTATCAGGAAGTTAAAAGCCACTGGTTCCTCAGAGCCTTCTTAGAGTTGATGAACCTAGAGTCTTTCCAGGCACCAGGAGTTCCTTAGAGCCTAATGCTTAGGTTTCCTTCTGAAACCAGTTTGATCACAGTACTGCTTGTGGATGTCGCTTGGGCTTGGCATAGATTTCTCCAAGTGTATTGCAAAAGTTTATAAAATCTAATCCCAAACTCTTAAATTTGGTGATAGACAGAGGGTCTTCATTCAAGAGGGTGGCTGGATTATGCTTAACTCTTAACCTCTATGTTTCTCTTTCAGAGAAAGAGATCTCTCACCAGTTTACTTAGTTACCCATGGCATAGTCAATCCCTGTTCTAGAATATCTACCTACTGTTTTACTAAGGCTAGGGAATAATGAAAAAAATAGCACGGAGAGGAATAGAGAGGTAAATAATCTGGTTTATAATTAAAATAATTAGTTGATCCACTTTCTGTTCCCTCCCTGGTTCTCTGATTTCCTGCATGTGGCAGAGGATGTCTTTAGCCATTGTCCCTCAGAAGCGTACTAAGGAGGCTCCAAAGACCAGATCCAAAGGGGAGAGACTCGAAAGGAGATAAAGATTTCCTTTCCCGCTTAAGGAAAAGTAACGTTGACAGTTCCACATTCCTCTCTAAAATCCCTATTTTCTTATTATTGATGCAAGAACATACTTCCTTTATGAGCAACAAAGAAATGTTACTTATCCTGTTGACTCAAAAAGCTAACCATATCAGAGTATATTGCAATAAATGCAACATGTATATAAGGGATATGTAGTAAAGTGAAAATATTATTTCAACACTCTAAGACGTTTAGGGGGAAGTAACATCACCACCAAGCACTGACATTTACTGAGCATTCCTCTGTGTAAGATGCATTATCTCATTTGATCCTCAGAACAATGACATATGAGGTGGCTATTAGTATTGCCTCTGTTTGGCAGGGAGGAAACTAAAGCTTGACGAGGATATATAAGTTGCTTAAGGTCACACAGCTTGTTAATAGTGAAGTCAAAATTGTACCAGTTTGTTGGGCTTGGCTATCCAACTTCCTGCAATCCATCCCTAATTTACTTTTTAGGACTGGATGTGTCTCTAATTTCTAATTTTTTCAGTGTTTCTGCTGGGACTGGGCAGGACATGGGTGAGCAGCTATAGAATAGTATTATGGATGACCAGGAAAATACTCCTTTTCCATGAGCGAGGGTGCCAAAGGTGCATTATATGGGAGACTCTAGTCAATTTAGTGTGTGGCTTAGCAGGCCAGTATCACCAGCCTTGTCACTGGTGTGGAACTCTGAAAGGAGTTAGAATGGTCCTAAGGGGCTAGGTGGCAGAAAACTTGAATTGATTAGAAATGACTTAATAAATTAATGTACCACTCCAAATAACCAAATTTCTTGCCTTATAGTAACATAATCTACATTCTTTAATCAAATTTTAATTATATTAAATAATAATTATCAGGATGACGGATATTTAGGTGTACCTAATAGAAAATCTAGGTCAGTAATGGGTGCTTACATTGAGCTGTGCTTTTTCATTTTATTAGTATTTAATGATGAATTCTTTTTTTTTTTTTAATTTATTTATTTTATTTTTGGCTGTGTTGGGTCTTTGTTGCTGTGCACGGATTTTCTCTAGTTGTGGCGAGCGGGGGCTACTCTTCATTGCGGTGCATGGGCTTCTCATTGCGGTGGCTTCTCTTATTGTGGAGCACGGGCTCTAGGCACGCAGGCTTCAGTTGTTGTGACTCGTGGGCTCTAGAGCGCAGGCTCAGTAGTTGTGGCACACGGGCTTAGTAGCTCCACTGCATGTGGGATCTTCCTGGACCAGGGCTCGAACCCGTGTCCCCTGCATTGGCAGGCAGACTCCCAGGCACTTCGCCACCAGGGAAGTTCCTAATGATGAATTCTTTATGCTTGCCTTTTTTGATGTAACAAGTTATTCTAAGTGGGGTAAAAGAAGCTAAACAATATTGATTAGATGATGAAATTAAGATGCTTACAAAAAAGAATGCATAGGCTGTGTTCACAAACAGTATTTATATTTTTAACTGATTAGATACGTAAACCCAAGAAACACTCAAACTTTTTTTTTTGTATTGTTATTTTTCATCTTTAGGAAAAAGTGGAAGTGTTTGAAAGAGGACATGCCAGTTTTTAACAAAGCTTTTCTGAAAAACATCTTTGAAATCATCACCAATCCTTGCAGGTTTGGGTTCAGATAGAGTCAGCTGTGATGAAAATAAATTGATACATGGTAAAAAGGAGTAGCAGGAAATTTATATTCAGCAGAAGCTCAAATACTAATTCAGAGAGAAGATTTCAAGACGAAATGTAGCCTGGAGTTAAAAAAAAATCTAATTACCCTGACTACTGCATTTCTTAGCAAACCAAATTTTACTTTTGTATCTGTGCTATGAAGGCAGGGTCTAGTACGGTTTAATGGAGTTCTTTTTTCATTAAAATCTATGGATTTTGCTTATTCTTGAGAATAAAAAAGAAAATTTTCAGAAAAGCTGATGCAGAGTAGTAATTTTTCGTGAGTATATCTGTCTCCAAAACCAGATTCTTAACTCATCTTTTATTCAGCATTACATTTACTTCAAGTTTTATTAGGAAAAAAATGTTAAAATCATACACTCTGAATAGCAAGAAATAAAAATACACTTTGTCTCTTTTTATTATATTTTTTACTATATGCTAGTGATATACATTTTTAGTTCTCATCTTCATGGAGTTTCACAATCCCATTGTTTGTGCATTTTGCTAATCCTTCAGTTTACAGTGTATTTTAGATGCCCTTGTCTAATGAAAGCACCTGAACAAATTACAGCCAAGAGAAAACATGTCACCGTTGCAGATTTTTAACTATCATAATCTTTAACTTTCTTGTCAAGGAATTCTTGTCTTCCTTTTGTGCAAATATTTAATTGCTCAGGATAATCCGATTTATGTTGTCAGGAAGAAGGAAAATACAGTGCATTCTGAATATGAACTTCTTTATTAAATATTCTGCTAGCAACACTCATGGTTGCTGAATTGTACAAGCTATTGAAATGAATCTGGGAGCCAGTAAAAACCCTGATTACAAATAACAAGCCATGTTTTATTACTCTTCCAAATAGCTACACAAGTGTTCTTTTTCCCCTAACATCTTGGAAGAAGAACAGCGTAATGGGTAGATCAACGGAGTTAACAACAAAGAAAAGGACGCCATCCTTTGATTTTTAAAGTTACAGGCCATTCTTCTTATTTTAATCTTCTTAGCTTCAAAGCAACTTAATACTCTTTCTGCCTTCTTATGCTGTTGCCTTTCTTGAGATTAAAATGTGAATACTAAAAGATGTACACCTGTAGGACAAACGATTTTATATTTAAATATATCTGTACAGTGTTTTCATTAATTTTATTATATTTCAAGAGATATTACAGAGCCTAATAAATGATAGCGACAACAAAGGAATGATTCTGTAGACAGAAGTCAAAGTATATGTGTTAAAATCCAAATGCAAGCAAATGCTTAAAGTGCAGATAGGAAGTCATTATATCAGAATCATGTAAGACACAATACCTAGAGAGCACTCAAAAGCTAAACTGGCATCTAATTTAAGAGTCAGCAAAGTTTTCAGCCTTGAACTTAATTAGTAGAATGGCGTAATGAATAAAGAGGCCTCCACCAAGCCAGAAACACAGGAGGGCAAGAAGTAAGAACAGCAGAAAAGATACAAACTTAGAGGAGTCAAATTAAAATGAGTATTAAGGGAGGAAGGACTAAAGGGGAGGAGTAGAGAGAACTTATACAGTGACCTGATAAAATGCATGCATTTTCAGGTATTAATAATGTAAAATATATGTATTGGCTTTGCATTTTGAACCACTGTCTCTTTAGGGTAACCAAAAGAGATATGGTTACATCTGTTTTATGTTTTTTTTAAAAATATGTAATTAAACATTATCAACTTTAATTAATTGCACACCCCTTGTGTTAGATATTATTATGTATTATCCCTTTAATTGTTACTGTATGTGTGTCCCTAATAAGATATCCCTTTTATTGAGTATGTATATCCAATTAACATATATGCAGATGTTAATTAATTTTGTATGCCTTTTAGTGGATAAGAATATGATGATAAAGCAACACAGATTGTTCCAGAAATCAGGAGACTTAGATTCTAGTCCTGCCCATTATTTTCTATGTATGAAACGCTGGGTATCTTTCTCTGTTATAAAACGGAAATCATAATACCAGCACACCTACATGGGAGAGTTAATAAGTGTGTAATTCTGTTAGTGGCCATCTGAGTCTTCCTTCACAAAACTGCCCTCTACTCATATTCTCACCTCCCACAAAGCATATGGGAGAATGTTCATATTCTTTACTAGCTTATGATCCTATATCTTGTTACCTTATTTCATAGGTTCTGAGATGCAGTTTTTAAAACAATTTAATGTCTTTGAAATTGGGATGTGTTTTGTCACGTGTGGGAGCTCATACTCACTGCTGGCTGGCCAGCAGTCATGGGTTAGCTCTCCCCATATGTGTGAACTTGTTTTTCCTGATTAGACAGTGACACGCCCCCAGCGTTTCAGTCCGCAGACCATTTTAGAACCCCTCGAGGAAAAATTATGTGTCTCACATTGACACCTTCTGGGATGAGTAAGAATGTGACAGCATCAAAACCTGGAAAGCTTGGAAGACAGTTCCATCGCCTACTTATTTAACGATATTGTGTGAAAAACACAGACATAAATGGCTCTGAGTTGCAAAGTTATTCAAAAGAGTTGGACTTGGAAAGTAATGTTGGAAACATTCTAACCAGTTCATTTTGCTCCTGTTTTCCTGTTTATATATGCACAAGAGTGCTATCTAATATATGTAAAAACGTCCACTATAGCTTTTACAATGAGGAAAAAAATACAGATTTCAAGTTATAGGTAGCATTGTGTTGTAGTTTAATTGGCAGCATTTAAAATTTTGTAGTGGTAACTAAAGTAATGGTGCATCTAACAGCTGATAATTGCTAGGGCTTTATGTGATACACAGGTGTCTTAAATGGGTTTACTAAACCAGGTCTCGTGCTTCAGAAGTTTCTTTTCTACTCCATCCATTAAAGAACACAGTTTTTCCTAGGCTCTGTTTTTCCTGGGCCTTCCTCTATGTAGATTAGGCAAATTAGACATCAATAGCAGCCTTAGAGCTTCATAGAAGTAATAGTCATGTGCTAATGGACCAACATAATGTATTTGCATTTTATCAGTGATTTTTGGAGCCCAAGAGAATGACTCTCATGATAGGTATCTCAGGTACCATGTTTAGCTCATGTTTACACCAACAATTGCTTGTCAATAACAGCAGTTCTCGGGGTCTTCCCATGTGCCCTCATCTGGGATCAGTGAGGGATGATCTTTTTATTATTATTTGAAAATTAAAATGTAGCTTTATGTTTATATAATAAAACAGGTATATTTCAGAAAATGCGGAAACTATAGAAATGTCGAAGAAATGGCAGAATATTCATCTTAGAAGGCATTTATAGTTTACATTTTCTTACATACCTTTCATGTCATTTTGTTTTTATATAATTGTGATCAATATGTATATAATAATGTTTCCTCCTCTTTTAACCTAACACCAACAGTTTATCTTGCTATGAAACTCATTACACCTTATTTAAATATCTGTATGTTATTCAATCAAATATATAGATTTCATTTCCCTATAGTTACAAATTGGTGTTATTTTTAATTTATATCCTTTAGTAAAGATCTTGAACAGGAACCTTTTTTTTTTCCTTGCATAATTTCAGGTCATTTCTTTAGGATAAATATATGAACTCTCAAAATCCATTGTTAAAGAGGATAATTTTCTTCAAGGTTTTATGATTTTATCACCAAATTCCTTTCTGAGAGCTTTAAAATAATGTATAGTCCTAACAGGAATGAAGAAGTGGACATGGGCATGTTTTTCATCAAAGACGAAAAAAATCATTTGCCTAACATTTTCTCTTCAAAATTCTTTGATTTTTCTATCAATATTAATGAGTCCTGATATAATCACGGGATAGCCTGACCCAGACAAGCTGTGGCCAAACAAAACAAAGCAAACAAGCAAACAAAACAAAGTAGGACACACAGGACAGGATGGAAAATAGATTGGACAGTATAAAAGTAAGAGAACGTCAGAGGGGATCAGGCCTGGGATTATATTCTTGAGCATTTTTGGCTAAGAACTTTGCAATCCTGAAGTGTGAAGGGAGTTGAAACTTTGGAAAATTAATGAGAACTTTCCTATATAATATCTGGGTTCTGTATTTATATTTCTGCTCAAATTGTATAGTATGGTGCTAAAGGAACCATGCATAGTTTAGCTGAGATAGCACTCTGTACTGTCAGAACTCTTTTTACTTATAAAGAGTCTGTCCCTCCCAAGATGTGCAATTTTTAAAGTTCACTTTGAGAACTGAATCTTACCGTGGACATTTTCAATTTCAATATGGTTGGCAAAGGTTTGCCACTAATCATTTATAATGCTGGGGATGTTTCATTGCGCATTTATACAGCCCTGTTACCTGAAGCCTTTTCTATTCTGAATGTTTTGTGTTCTGCATGCTGTGACTATGGGGTGTATTGAATATTACTGCTTTAGTTGGGAGGATGATTTTTGAGATTTTGGGATTGAGGCACAGACATGTACACTGTAACTCTTTCTCTAAGCGATTAAATGTGCTCCCTAACTTACAGAGTTCAGCATTTTCATGCTTTATCACACAAATTCCCATCCCACATCAGTTCCATTTACCAAAATCCTAACCTAGCTTGTGATCCATAAGGAAAATGCATCAATTAATCTCCTCAGAAGAGGTTATTATCATTTCAGATGTGTATTCCATAAATCTGTGTATTGTTTCCCCAAATCTTTCCATTGTCGTAATCATACCTTTGACGTCTTGACATGCTTATAGAGAATTTCATATATATACTTTTAATCCATATCAAAGTTTTTTTCAATCCACATAATTGAAAATTTTAAATTTTGCAACAATAGTATTTTTAATCTCTTCTTTTCCACCCGCTCCTTCCCTTCTGCCTACAAAACATGGCAACATCTTCCCTTGATTCTGGTAAATTTACTAACTCTCTATCCTATTCCAACAATTTGTAGTATACATTTATAAGAAAACAAGTAAATAGATATTGACATGTGACTTCTCAGTATCACTGATATTACATATCACATGTAATCTGACCTGTGTACTCACCATTCTTCTCAAACTACTCTTTCCAGCCTCACTATTGATTCTCTAGTTGGAGAAAGGATTTATCTGTCTTCATTTAAATTGCTAACAAGCACCAACTCATTCTTAAAACTTCTTTCTTCCTTGATCTCAGTGACATTGCACTTTTTGATTATAATTATACCGTTCCCTAATCTCCTTTAAGACCACACATAAATCCTCAAACTGTAAAGCACTCTACCTCTTCCTTATAAAAATCTTAGGCAAAAAGCACCAATCTTCAGATCTGGAGTTCTCTCCCTATTGCAAAAACTTATTTGCAAAACAGAAATAGAGACACAGATGTGGAGAACAAATGTATGGATACCAAGTGGGGAGGGTTGGGATGAATTGGGAGATTGGGATTGACACATATACACTATTGATACTATGCATAACATAACAAGTAATGAGAACTGACTGTATGGCACGGGGAGCTCTACTTAGTGCTCTCTTGTGACCTAAATGGGAAAGAAGTCCAAAAAAGAGGGGACATATGTATACATATAGCTGATTCGCTTTGCTGTACAGCAAAAACTAACACAGCATTGTAAAACAACTATACTCCAATAAAAAATAAAATCAGTTCCCTTACCTGTTTTCTGTTTTTGACAGTGTCTCAGAATACTCTCTTCCAATTCATTTCCTACTTTGTGCGATCAATCTGATTTTGCACTCTCCATACTCTCCATCTAATGGACTCTTAAGTGTTACTCTGTCTGGTTCCTCTTTTTAAATTACAGCATTACCTGAGTAATCAAATCCTTTCCAAGTTCTTAACTTCCACCATGTATCTCTCTCTGAAATTCCATTTATATGCTTCCAACTACCTACTGAATATTTCTAGGTAAACATGAATCTGTTCTTTAAATTCAACATATACCAAACCAAGCTTATCATTTCCCCCTCCCCACTTCATCCTGATCTTCCTTTTATATTTTCATTATTGATAACTGGAATTACTGTCTCTTCAAGTTCCCAAAGCAGGAAACTGAATGTATCTCTTTTTCTTTACATCCAATATCCAATCAATCACTAAGTCACCTTTTTATTTCACCTCTTTGATGATTTCATTTAGACCATCATCATCTCTCTCTTAAAAGGCTGCATAAATTCATACCCAATTCCCTACCTTCCATCATAATCCCCCTACAAATCATTCTCAACAGTGTTACTAAAATTGTCTTCAAGAATGCAAAAAGGATCATGTCTCCCAGTTATAAAAAGAAAATATCAAATTCTTTAACTTGGCACTGATGATTCCTTGGGATTTGGACCCAGACAATCTCTCCAAATTCAGATCCTCCAAACTCAATCTCTCTTCCAGAAATAAAAGTCAAAACGCCAGACTGTCTGCTATGCCTTCTCAATCACTCATGTCCATGCTCTAACACTGGCTGGGATACTCATCCCCTTATTGGCCTGATTTCTTTAAAACTCTATCCAAATATTTCTTCACAGAGATATTTCATGTAGATCTCTTTCTTTATCTTGAGTTACGTCTTCCTCCTAGATTCTCTTATAGCATTCGTATCATACCACATTATAATTATTCATTTGTTTCACCCATGCAAGCGCTCTATAGGACTATAGAAATGGATAGGTCCACTCTATTCGTTTCTATATTCCTATAAACTTGTACAGTCCATTGCAATTTCCATTTATGGCTCCTGGGGGGCTGTTTGTTTAGGCCTCTTCCCCACCACTTGCAACACCGCAAGGACGCTGATGTTGAAGTTACTTAGCACCCCCCCAGGTCACGTAGATTTATGATCCTCTTCATGGGGATGCTGGAAATCAAACTGCAATCCCAACCACCTGTTCCTTTAATGAGAGAAGGCATTTGCTGTGGTCTGAATGTTTGTGTCCCCCCAAAGTTGATATATTGTTGAAATCCTGACCCTCAAGGTGATGATATCAGGAGGTGAGACCTTTGGGAGATGATTAGGTCATGAGGCTGGAGCTCTCGTTAGTGGGACTAGTGCCCTTAAAAAAGAGGCACAAGAAGGCTCCCTTGCACCTTCAGCCATGTGATGTTACCGTGAGAAGACGGCCATCTATGAGCACGCGGGCTCTCACCACACACCAGAGCTGCTGGTGCCTTAGTCTTGGACTTCTCAAGCTTCAGAACTGTGAGAAACACATTTTTGTTGTTTATAAGCTATCCAGTCTATGATATTTTGTTATAGCAACTTGAACAGACTAAGACAGCATTCTTTTTAACAAAAACAAATGCTGAGATAAAGGCCCTACATATGAATAAAGAGATGATCTCAGCTTGTGTACTCTGGGAAAAGCCACATAGCTCAGGTTTTGAGAATAAATAATCATCCAATGCAAAAAAAAGTTTTTTTAAACACCACTTTTTTCCATATAAGCCCCTATGTTTCTCTAGGTCAAGAACTAGGGCCATTTAAACATTTTTATATAAAAGGCATCTTACTAGGGAAAGATCAGGATGGATGGTCTATACCAGACAAGTGTTGAGTAATTCCAAACCATCTTCCAGAGATTTTCTCTTATTGCCCTGAATCTGAGTCCTAGAATTTTATCTAACACATCTCTAGTTGTATTTAAATCACTTACAGTTTCTCAGACTCTTATTCCATCAGTTTTATTACTATTTATCTTCAGTGAAAAAAAATAAACGTTAATTGCTTTTCCTTTACCTTCTTCCAAATTTCAAGTACAAAGTTCTGTTCTTCATAGGCAGCATGCAGAATTGGAAAATGATCTTTTTATTCAGATACTCTATTGTTCTCTTTAAAAGCATCCTTTTCAGAGGCAATGAAACTAGTTGAGGATCTTCAGTCTGACAAACCTAGTTTCAATTCTGACTCTTCATGTAGGATCCTGTCAGACTTATGCCAACTTAATAAACCCATCCAACCCTAGTTTTCTCATTTATAAAATAGGAATAAGCATATTGACCCAGTAACAGACCCCGATGCTTCTTGCTTACTATCCCTCCCCAACTCCTTCTTTCCAGAAAAACTCTTGACATTATTCGGATATTTATCCTTCATTTATGTAGTCTCTTATCTCGAGTAAAGCTGACCCTCAAATATATGTCTAATTGTAATCTCACTTCCCTTTCCAGTGTTTGTTTTAAGAATAGACATATGTATGTATGTCTCAATTCCTAACCCTCTCTGGACCCTGATGAAATTTTATTCAACACTGTGTTGAAATGTGTAATTGTCCCAAAGCTGTACATTCATTGGGCGGGTAAGGGGATGAAAATCATTTGCTAAACCATCACCACCACCCAGCCTCATTCTTCCTTCTCTTCCAGTTAATTCTTGGCTCTTACAAATGCTAAAAACTGAAGCTCCCTTTGAATGTCATTGATCTCCTCGCGGCTTAGGTTATGGGGACGCCATAAAGTGGAGAAAGTGTGTCTGATTCCAGTTTCTGCTGGCTCTGCTGACGTGGAGGTGGGGGGAGGGTGTGAGCGGAATGGGTGTTGGTGAGAATGGAGGGTTTGGCCAGTGACTACAGGTGTTTTTGTGTTTTCATAGATTTGTTTAAAAATAACTGCACAAGAATGATATTTTTTTGATGCCTCCTTTATCAAATTATGTATGTATGTATACACGCACACACATTGTTTGGACCCCATATCCTGCAAAATAATAACTCTGTAAACGTTTTCCATGAGGGGCACATTCATCTCCCTGTGTTCTCATCAGGGCCCCCTCACATGGAAACACAGTGGTTGAAGCAATGGACCAGTCAGCTGTCTCTAACCCCTAAGGTTAGGGACATGGGCTATGATAGCCAGAAATTCAGTTTGTTCCATTGTATTTTAGTCATCACATTCTGTTGTCTATGTTGCTCTTTGACATTCTCTCTAAACATATACCTAAACAAATGTTCCAGGCCAACTTAGGTTATCATTATCTTCCAAATATTTTACTTGGCCTTTCTTAACCTGAGTTCCCCTTCCACTCCCCCAGACCATCTCTGAGTGTTATTTTTGCTTCCCCACATTTCTGAGTGCTCTTCTTTGCAAAGCTGGTCCCTGAAGAGGATATCAGTAAAATCTTAGAAGTAACAATCTTGCCCTAAGCCCTGCCTCCTGAGGGTTGAAGTTATACAGAGCTGTCAGAGTGGGATGGGCCCACTGAGGGTCCTTAGCAGAGTCAAGCAAAGAATTCACCGAAATAATAAATTATCTCTTACCTAGGAAAGGGGCTGTCCTGGCTGGAAACCAGAGCTCAGAACATGGGTGTAAGAGTTCACAGAAGTAGGGCTTTTTCCGGGAGAGAGAATGGCTAAAGCTGAAAGGAGAGAAGTGGGGGTGGGGGGAGAGGGAGAGAGAGAGAAACCCACCTTTAGGAAAGAAGGAACCAGTGTCAGTGCTGTGCTTTGGGAAAGACACCTGAGCAGTAGTGTTATGACCTTGAGACCCAGTGATTGGGCTTCTCTGCACCCTGTGTAGGGACTTGAAACAGTAAGAGTCATCTCAGACAGATGGACTTCAAGATCAAGCTTCAGTTTCAAGAAGAAACAGTGGAAGTAGAGGACTAATCAAACTTGAATTTTTAATCTAATTGGCATTTAGAAACAAACACACTTCATTTGTGTCTGGTAAGAATCTGGGGGTAATTTAAGGTAGACTCAAATCTTCCAATTATGGACTGTGGGTGCCTGGATGATTTCATCAGAGACTAAAGTAAAGCTAGCTATGACCCAATAGGATTGTAGAAAATAAATAGGGGGATGTCAAACTACCTAGGCTAAAATATATTATGAGAACAAATTCATTTTCCACTTTAAGCAGAAAAAAGAAAAGGCAATTAATAAAACCGTTGCAGTAGGTCCTCCAGCCAGTGAAAGAAATTGCTTGCCTATGAGAGATACAACTTTAGGAAAAGTTGAAAGCTGGTTAACGTGGTGTGAAGGTATGTATAAGACATATGTCACACTGTAAGGAAATGTGATTTTTAAAAATATTTTATCGAAGTATAGTTGATTTACAATGTGCTAATTTCTGCTGTACAGTAAATGATTCAGTTATACATATATATATTCTTTTCCATTATCGTTTATCACAGAATATTGAATATAGTTCCCTATGCTATACAGTAGGGCCTTGTTGTTTATCCATTCTATGTATACTAGTTTGCATCTGCTAATCCCAAACTCCCAGTCATTAAGGAAATGTGATTTTGAGGGAAAGAAGCCTGTAGAAATATTTCTGTGAAGTAGTCAGCAGTGAAGCCTCCATTATGCCAACACAACTGACCCTTACCGTCAGAATGCTAGGTTCGAGAATTTTTTAAAGTAATGGGTTTTTTTTTTTCTTGTATTATGTGAACTTAGAAGAGTCTGCATCTGATAACCATGCTATTGCAGAAGCAGTTTCTCTTGAGAATGTGAAGGAAAACTCATAGTGGTGCAGTATTATAGGTCAGAGCAAGTGGTCAACACAGAGGAAACTGCCCTGGGCTAGAAGAAAATGCCTTGGAGAAGATGTGTATTCAAGGAGGAGCAGGAGACCATTGAAAACAGCCAAACTTTGTCTTTGTGAAAATACAGCTGGCATTTTGTTTCCTTTTGGCTCTTCCATTCCCATTATATTAAAAATGAAGACAAAACCTCTTTCACAGTCTAGCGAAAATGCACCTTATTGTGGCACCACTCTTTCTTCCTTGTTCCGTAACATTTTTGTGCTGGAAGGAGAAAAAGTATCACGCTTCATAAAACCTTCAGGTTAAGATTATGCATACGATAGATTTTTCTACATCTGTGTGAGAAAAATGTGTGTTTTAGTGGTCCTCATAAATTTGGGGATTAACAAATTCCTCAAGATACATTTTTGATGACAGCCAATGATCAATTTTTTTTTTTTTTTTGGAACAAAGGAAAAACTAATTACTGATAAAGTAAATTTGCCTAAAGTGAAAATGAACGGTCCCATTCAGTACTACCAAAGCTTTGGTAAGAGGCTGCATTTCTGAATGATGATAAGGGGTCCATCTGAGTATCTTAGTAGATTTTGTTGTGCTCATATGGACATTTTCTGAGCAAACCAATAGCTTTATGATTCTCTGTGCTATGTAGGAAGTGGAGTATCTATATACATGAAGAATTGTTTCTCCTTACTTGAGCTTTGATAAGGTCATCCACAGATATCAGTTAAACTGTTTTATCTGAAGCAATTCTAGGGACCACCAACTTCTTAAAGGAATGGCCCTAGAACTATGAACATGATCCAGTCAGGGTACTAATCAATGTGGACTCACCACTGAAATATACTCAGGCATTTTAATTAGACACATTACATAAAAAGAGCTTATTTCAGTGTTACATAAAATTACTAATAAATGTGAACTGTAGATATCCACGGAAGCCAAATGGTCAGAGGCTGTCAGTACTTTTAGGATGTTCCCCCTAAAATAAATAAATAAATAAATAAAAAGGAAGATGAAGAGGGAAAAGAAAAGAGAAAGAGATTGGACCCACTGATATGAGTCTACTAACCTAGAATTGTATTAATGAAGTTATGTGATAAATGTCTTCAAGGTCATTTAAAACTTAATGTGTATTCACCTAGGTTTTTCCATTACTGGAAAATTATCTGGTATTCATTACCACATAATGCCCTGAATATCTTAAATACTTTTTTTTTGCCATTAAATCATTTGCCTAACAAACACACAAAGGTAAGCAGCACCCCTGCACTTCTCAAATTATCTGTGTTTTTTTTTCCCCCAAGAGAACAAGTCTTTAAAAATAATTAAATAAAAATGAATACACAGAAAATAAAAATGACATTCTTGGACATCTTGGAAGTACCATATTGTAATAAAAGTTCCTATGCACTTAGTCTCAAATAACATATTGATCTTGTCATGAACTGTATTACTTTTCAGACTTCCACTGGCCTGCAGACCAGACTTTAAGAAGCATTGCTTTAGATGATTTTTTTTTTTTTGCTAAGAACTCCTGTGTGGAGTACTTGCATAATTACGGAGTGAATGCTAGAGAAAAAAAGGTCTCACATCTTATAGCACATAATTATTCAGATTTTATATTAAAGAATGAATTTTCAATCACTTTTTTGGCATATCCAAAGAGTATGGATCTGACATTTTTAGGAGTGGAATGCTATTTAGGTAATGGTGTTATGTGACAAAAAACAAATACCCTCTTTTATAGCTTAATTTTATAAACTGATTTGTATGCTAGTACATTGTGGCTTACAGTTTGGAAAGACCAAATTTTAATTATAACCAGAAGGAAAAATATCTGATTAAGAAAGGATGATCTTGTTATCCAAATCCTTGTTAGTAGGATAATAAGTTTTTCATCCCATCAGCATTAATAGACATTGTCCATAACCACACAGCACTTCATCCGACAGCTTATAATGACTCTGTAAGGTTCTCACCCTGGCTAAAAGCTTGTTGTGGTTTTATATTATCTCAAATTTGCTGCATTTCTACCCAAGTAATTCTCTAATTGCTGCATAAATTACATTTTAAGCTTAACATCAACTTAAACAGCTTTGAAACACCATTGATATTCAGGATGGTATCTAGTGCATAAGACAACAAAATATTTTTTGAGGCTCAGAAAATTATCCATCCATTTCTTTCTATAAACTTATCATCTCAAACAATTATTGAGTCAGAGTTATTTAATCTTTGCTTTTCTTTCCTTGAACTTCTTCACTCCTGCACTAGATAAAAGTTATTAAGGGTCTGTCCTCTTAAAAAATAATAGATTTGGGATAACTAATTCATATATATATATATATGTTCAAAATATTCAATATTTTAAAATTTTGTCTAAAGGAGACTAATATTGTAGTTAACTAAATGATAATTCACTATTTATGAAAAATATGCACATGGAGCTACCTTTGGGCAAGTTTAAGTTGTAGGACAAACCACCTTTAAGGGAAATACTGAATAACCTTGAGCACACATTTTCGTCATCATAAATTAAGATATTAATGCATTCCGAAACTGTAGAGAAGTTTGATTCTGGGATGGAATATATTTCACTAAATTGTTGTCATTATCCTCAGTACCAATATAGTTATAATATGTATGTATATGTATATGCCTATATGTGTGTATATAGGCAATTTCATCATACTAAATGAACAAGTCTTTTAACCTCATATATTTGCTGTACTTCTGATGGAATCTATATAAAGTTTTAGTAGAATATTCATGTAAAAATTCCACTAAAGTCAGTTACACTGATCTTCATTTTAATTGTATACATTTTTCTCCCAACGTTTAAGGCACTGAATGTGTGATCTTGTTGCATACATTTATGTCTATTGATGCAATGAAAGGGTGAAATGGAAGAAATTCTGATGATCAATTCAGACTGTTTTCATTATTTAGTTATTCTTCATTGTATGGAAAACAATCTTACCTTTTACACCAAAGCTTCTTAAAGGTAGTTGTTACCTCCTGGTTAATCCTGAACCTACTGCCTTGTACCTTCAGGCGATCCCAATAAAACTTCTCTCACTGAAGTCATCACTGATTGCAGTTTCTAAACTCAGGGGTTGCTTTTCAGTTCTTAATTCATTTGAATAGTTTGTGTTTAATTCTATTTTCTATTTCTCCCTTGAAAGTCCCCCTTGTTTTGCTTGTATGGCACTTCTCTCTTTTACATAAAAGTAAGTTTTCTTTCAACTGTTCCTACTTAGTGACATTTGAAGACATTTATTGATGGTTCCTTCAAATGATGGTGTTCCATCCATAGGCTCTGTTCTTAGAATACTTTACTTCTTAGACACTCCTAAGAAATCTCATCTGCTTTCATGACTTTAATTCCCACACCTAAAAGGATAATAGAAAAGTTCTTTATTAATAAGGAGAGACTAGGCTTTTCTATAGTAATAAGCTAGGCCCCAGTATCTCAGTGTGTTAACTCAATAAAGTTTAAATAAACTTATCGGCTGGAAGTCAGCACTCTTTATGGCCACTCAAAGGAAATGGTAAATTACACATTCTCTTAAAATATCTTTGCAGATGTGACATACATCAATGCTTATCACATTTTATTGACATGGCCTTGCTTTCCAACAATGGGACAGGGATGTGTAATGCTACGTGAAAAGAGCTGGAATATCTGTGAATAGTTCTAATAGTATCATCACCTCCAACCTCAATCTCCAGTTCCGATCTTTAGACTTGTGTATTTCTCTGTCTTTTGGAAACCTATATATATATATATATACTCCTTTGTGAATTTGAAACATGTGTCTAAAATAGAACTCTTATTTCTTCACTCACATTAGAACATCCTCTTTTTACTTCCTGTTTCAGTGCATGGCATTGATTACCTATCTGGTTGCTTAAGCTGGAAACCTAGGAAACCATCTTAGACATTGCCGTCAGAGTGACCTATCTAAAATTAACTTACCCGCACAAAGTCCTTTACTTTGACACACTTTATAAACAAAATACAATTTAAGTCATTACCATAGCAAACAAGGGCTTGCATTACCTTTGCTTGAATTATCTTAGAAAACTTAAGACCTACCATTATACAATTCGCAATTTATGCTCTTGCCAAATTGAGCTATGGATTCTCTCTTGTTCCTGAAAATTTGTCGTGTTATGTTTTTGCCTTTGGCGTGAAGGTCTAGAAGATCTGTCGCACAACTGTCTTGAACTGACTAATTCCCGCTGGCCTTTCCAGGCTCAGTACGTGTTATTTTCTATGGTAAACCTTCTCTGACCTCAGATCTCCCTTCCAATCTAGTGCTGCCTCTGCACGCTCAACTCACCTCCTTTCTCTAACTTTACACACTTAGATAGTCATTTGTTAATCACAGATGTTTATTGAATACCTACCATAGAAATGGTCCTTTTTCCTCATAGAAAAATAGGCAGAATGACTTAGGGGTAGGTAAGAGAATACTCAAAAAATAGTTAAAGAGAAAACATGATTACATGCCAGGGTACAAATTTTAAGAAAATAAAGAGTTACATGATAAAGAGTATCTGGTGGTATTTGGGAGTACTTAGTGATCAAGAAGCAGCTTCTCTGAGCAGACAATAGTTGAACTACCCATAACAGAGTGAACCAGCTTCATAAAAATTAACACAGCCAAAGGTTATAAGGCATGAAAGGCCTTGTTGCGTTCAAGGAACAAGATGGAGACTGTATGGCTTCCTGGGTGAGCAAGAAAGAGAGTGGCTTGAGATAACTCCAAACTGATAAGCAGAGCAATATTCGGTGGGGCCTTGCTGGTCGAAGTGGGATTTACTTAAGAGTAATGAAGGCCCTTTGAAGGCATGAAATTGCAAGAGGGGTTGGTGAAGAAAGGGGAAGAGAACAGGGTGAAATAATCTGATTAATAATTTTGAAAACTTTACTCTGGCTTTTTTGTAGTGAGGCGAGAGACCACTTGGAAGTTGATTGTGTTGATCTAGGGGATAAAAAGGTCATGTACTTAGCATGTATCATCATGTGTGCTATGGCCAGGATGGAGCACATCATAATGTTCTAAAATTTTCTATTACATCTATGCCTGTGAACTTCATGTGGGCAGAATGTTGGCATCCCAGAGGTATAGCATAGTGACCCATGGATAAAAATCTCTTAATAAATATTTGTTACATGAGTTAGTATATTAAAGAGAAGGAAAAGACCAAAAAGGAGTGAAAAAAATTGTTGATACGTCTGAAGTGTGTTTTTTTAATATGACATTGTTTTTCATACAAAATTATACATGAACTATAAATTAAAAAATAATTTTGAAGAGCTGTTGGTTTACTTTTCAGAGATAGAGAATTTCAAGAAAACCTTAAAATTTGCCTATGAAGTGGTCATTGGCTAGCTTTGGAAAGTTTACCTTTTTGTTCTGGCAGGGATTGTGAATAAGACAGAGCAGAGGGGCAAGTGTAAGGCTGGCATATATGAAAAGCTTACGATAGACTCACATGCCCCAAATAAAGAGTTACTTTTTGTACATATAGCAACTCATGGGTTTTAAGCAGCTTTTTTAAAAAAATTAGACTATTATTGATTTACAAAAACATAGTGATTCAATGTTTTTATAGACTTTATACCATTTAAAGTTATTATAAATATTGGCTATTTTCCCTGTGCTGTACAACATATCTTTGTATTTTATTTTATAAATAAGTAGTTTGTACCTTTTAGTCCCTACCTCTATCTTGCCCCTCCCCCATTCCTCTCCCCATGGTTACCAATAGTTTGTTCTCTATATTTGTGAATTTGTTTCCATTTTGTTACATTCATTTGTTTTATTTTTTTAGATTCCACATATAAGTGATAACATACAGTATTTGTCTTTATCTGACTTACTTCACTAAGCACGATACCCTCCAGGTCCATCCATATTGTTGCAAATGGCAAATCTTCAAGCAGCTTTTTTTCTGTTTTGCTTTCTTTCTTTTTCTTTCTTCTTATTCCTTTTAAAGTCGATCCACTACTAGGCATTTCTATCAAAATGATTTAATTGGTCATTTGTGTGAAATTAGAACTGGATAGGTTAGACTGAGAGAAGATCATAAGATTGGAATCAAATGAAATGTACTCTTTAAGGATAAGTGTGGACTTGAAATGAAGAGGTTCATGGAACAAATCAGATTAATAAGGAAAGCACATCAGAATGTTTAGTGATGTGGAGGCACTGAAAGGAGAAAATCCCACACCTACATGCAAGAAATTTGTATGCTCCTTGAAGGAATTGATTGTATCTGTGGGTTATTGCATCTTTGACAATTTCTGGTTTATTCACAAGCACTAAAAAATACTTGTTGAATTAAATTTGGAGATGAGAAGGACCTATGAGGATGCTTGGCCTTATTTGATCTTAATTTTAGGAAAATGGCAGTAACTTCAGAAGTAAAAAGAGGCTATAGTTACAGTCTGATGTTTGAGAGGAAAAGTAATACAGAGTAAAGCAATGGGCACAAAATAACTTAGTGAGTTTTTGCACTGCTGCTAAAAATTAGAAAAGTGAATTAGGAAAATTAGGAAAAATTAGAAAAGTGAATTAGGAAACAGTTTGAGGATAAGACGAAAGATTTAATGAAGTGGAATAGATAGTAAAGGAAGTAAAGGTAAAGGAATTTTCAAGGTGATGAACATAGATTATGGACAGTCAAGGGTAAATATTGATATGTGAATAGGGAAGAAACAGTCAATTGTTGAAAAGATTTAGAATGTTTTTCAAAATATAAATTACTCCTCTAAATCTGATCAACATTATTAAATATTCTGCATTCTTAGAAAAAAGAAAGAGACATGGGTTTTTGATATATCATATAGTTAGGAACATTTTGGAGATACAGGCATAACCTTTTTATTACACTTTGCTTTATTGTGCTTCGCAGATTGCATTTTTCTTTTTTTTTTAAAGATTGAAGGTTTGTGGTCACCCTGCAGCCATCAAGTCTATTAGCGCCATTTTCCCAACAGTATTTGCTCGATTTGTATCTCTGTGTCACGTATAGCAATCCTTGCAATATTTTAAGCTTTTTCATTATTATAATATTTGTTTTGGTGATCTGTGATCAGTGATCTTTGATATTACTGTTGTAATCATTTTGGGACGCCACGAACTGTGTCCACACAAGTCTGCGAACTTAATTGATAAATGTTGTGTGTGTTCTGACTGCTCCACTGACTGGCCATTCCCCCCATCTCTCTCCCTCTCCTTGGGCCTCCCTATTCCCTGAGATACAAAATTAGGCCAGTTAATAACCCTACAATGTCCTCTAAGTGTTCAGGTTAAAGGAAGAGTCTTACGTCTCTCACTTTAAAAAGCTAGAAATGATTAAGCTTGGTGAGGAAGGTATGTCGAAAACCGAGATAGGCCAGAAGCTAGGCCTCTTGTGCAAACAGTTACCCATGTTATTAATGCAAAGGAACAGTTCTTGAAGGAAATTAAAAGTGCTACTCCAGTGAACACTCAAATGATAAGAAAGCAAAACAGCCTCACTGCTGATATGGAGAAAAGTTTTATCTGTCTGAAAAGAAGATGAAACCAGCCACAACATTCCCTTAAGACAAAGCCTAATCCAGAGGAAGGCTCTAACTCTCTTCAATTCTCTGAAGGCTGAGAGAGATGAGGAAGCGGCAGAGGAAAAGTTTGAAGCCAGCAGAGGTTGGTTCATGAGGTTTAAGGAAAGAAGCCGTCTCCATAACATCAAAGTGCAAGGGGAAGCAGCAAGTGCTGTTGGAGAAGCTACAGCAAGTTGTCGAGAAGATCTAGCTCAGATCGTTCATGAAGGTGGCTACACTAAACAACACATTTTCAGTGTACACGAAACAGCCTTATATTGGAAGAAGATGTCATCTAGGACTTCCATAAACTAAAGAGAAGTCAGTGCCTGGCTTGAAAGCTTCAAAGGACAGGCTGACTCTTTTATTAGGGGCTAATGCAACTGGTGACTTGAAGTTGAAGCCAATGCTCATTTGCCATTCTGAAAATCATAATGTTCTTAAGAATTATGCTAAATCTACTCTGCCTGAGCTCCATCAAGGAACAACAAAGCCTGGGTAATAGCACATCTGTTTACAACACGGTTTACTGAATATTTTAAGCACGCTGTTAAAAGCTACTGCTCAGAAAAGATTCCTTTCAAAATACTACTGCTAATTGACCATGTACCTGGCCACACAATGAACAAGATTCATGCTTGTTTTCATGCCTGCTAACACAACATCCAATCTGCAGCCCGTAGATCAAGGAGCCATTTTAACTCTCAAGCCTTATCATTTAAGAAATACATACTGTAAGGCTACAGCTTCCAGAGATAGTGATTCCTCTGATTAATCTGGGCAAAGTAAATTGAAAACCCTCTGCAGAGGAAGGTTTTCTAGCTGCCATTAAGAACATTTGTGATTCATGGGAAGAGGTCAAAATATCATTAACTCAGTTTGGAAGAAGTTGATTCCAACCCTCATGGATGACTTTGATGGGTTCAGGAGTTCAGGTGAGGAAGGAACTGCAGATGTGGTGGAAATAGCAAGAGAACTAGAATTAGAAGTGGAGCCTGAAGATGTGACTGAATTGCTGCAATCTCGTGATAAAACCTTAACAGCTGAGGAGTTGCTTCTTATGGATGAGGAAAGAGAGTGGTTTCTTGAGATGGAGTCTACTCCTGGTGTAGACACTGAAGATTATTAAAATGAAAACACCGGGTTTAGAACATGACATAAACTTATTTCATAAAGTAGCAGCAGGGTTTGAGAGGACTGACTCCAATTTTGAAAGAAGTTCTACCGTGGGTAAAATGCTGTCAAACAGCATGGCATGCTACAGAGAAATCGTTCGTGAAAGGCCGTCAGTCAATGGATGTGACAGACTTCATTGTGGTCTTATTTTAAGAAATGGTCACAGCCGCCCCAGCCTTCTGCAGCCACCACTCTGATCACTCAGCAGCATCAACATCAAGACAAGACTCTCCACCAGCAAAAAGATTATGACTCGATGAAGGTTCAGGTGGCTGACATTTTTTCGCAATGATGTATTTTTTAATTAAGGTATTTACATTGGCTTTTTTTAGACATAATGCCATTGCACAATTAATAAACTACAGCATAGTGTAAATATAACATTTATATGCACTGGGCGACCAAAAAAATTCATGTTATTTACTTTATTGTGATACTCACTTTATTTCAGTGGTCTGTAAGCCAACCCACAATATCTCCAAGGTCTGTCTGTAGTTTAAAAATGTCAAGAGCCAAATGATACAATTTCTCATTCAGTGATATTCAGAGGAATCATTTGGCTTCATGTCTCTTGAAGTTTTATAAGCTGAAATTAAATTATTTTAAGTTTAAGAGAATCTTTGGAGTCAGATACATTTATTACTGTAGTACTGTATTTAGTGGAAAAAAATCCACATATAAGTGGACCTGCGCAGTTCAAACCCATGTTGTTCAAGGATCCACTGTACTTTTGTTTTTTTATTATTTTTTTAGGTAGTTTTTAAAAAGATTTATTTATTATTTATTTATATATTTAATTTATTTTTGGCTGCATCAGGTCTTAGTTGCAGCACGCGGGATCTTCATTGAGGCATGCGGGATCTTCATTGTGATGTTATGATAACATTAGCTTGTATTAAAAAAAAAAGTCAGTCTTTAGGAAAACCAGTTCAATTCATTACACAGAGCTTATACATATAATTCGAATCACATACCTTTCCAGCATAAGAATTATCCATTGTGGGCTTTCTTTTTTAATTAAAGAAAAACAATACAATTCAATAAATTATCATCATTTCTTAATATTTGTTTAAAGAACAAGTCACTTAAGGATCTAATTTATTGGGAGAGACCACTCTGTGGTGTGTTTGTGTAAATGTGCACAGAGAATAAAGATACTTAGAATAATAACTCTCCCTCTCGCATTCATTTTCTGACTTTTTCTCTATAAAATAAACACTTCAGTAATTTGACTATTAGCTTAAAATGTCTGATAATTTGCTTAGGAACTGAACTGAAGATTATCTTATATTACATATGAATGAATGTAATTTGGATATCATATTTAAAAATTTCTCTAAATATTAAAAATATATGCTTATTTAGTGAATACAAAAGAGTGAACAGATTACCTTTGTTCCTACCATCCACAGGCAACTGTTCTTGACATTTGCATAATTTTCCTTCTAAATATTCATCTGTGTATTTACAAATAAATGTGATTACTATTGATTAAACAATCTTGCTTTTTCACTTAGTAGTTCCTCACGTAGACAATGGCTATTTAACAATCTTTGAAAACATAGTTTTAAGGCTGCAGTGGAGTTCAGTCATGACCCACTTAACTATGATTTCACTGCTGAATGTTTCATTTTTAATTTTTCATTGTATAAATAGTCCTAATCAAATAGCTTTATATACTTAGCCCTTGATCTTCTCTGTTAGACAAGACTCACTCTTTTATTTGTAAATGCCATAGACATTAAAACCAAAAGCAAAAATAGTGTGTTGGAAGGACATTTGGACAGTTTGTTGGGTCACAGAATCCAAACAGTTGTCCATAGTGGAAGGGGTGGCATGAGGACTCCAAACCATTTGGAGCTTCTGACTCAAAAAACAAAACAAAACAAAACATTAATCCTGAGTTTCTTGTTCTTCATAAGGTTGTGTATTAACTTTCCTCTTCTCTCCTTCCTCTGCTTCTCTTGGGTACATGGAATACAGATGCTGCAGTTGCTGTCCTCTTAATATCTTTAATCATTGGTAAGAAGCTCACACAAATTTTCTCACTCTGTCTCCAGACACAGAAATTCAGGGAGGGTGCTCTGAGTCTGCTTGGGTCTCATGCTCATGGCTGAACCGCCCATACTTGCTCGGAGGGCAGCAGGGTGCTGTGAATAACCCAGCTTGAGCCAGGTGTCCACCAGTGGATAGCGTTTATATCCATATTACAGCATCATTGCTTTTGCTTAAGCTAAGTGTATATAGGAGACATAAACCATTTGGAAGGACCCTGTGACAGGCAAGTCATACTGCAAGAGAAATCCCCATCATTCTGCTATTAGAAACCAGATCCTTCCAATTAGGGCAGGGCCTGGCTGTGAAAGCTTGGATATTATGATTTTTAAAGTGGTATGGTCCAAATTAATTGGTTGGGGAAAGAGGAATGTGGGTGAGATCTTCTGACTGTTAAAATTAGACTTTCAGACGAGCTCAGATGTGAAGTTTAAGACTTAATATATTACCAGAGAAGTCAGGAACACAGTGTCTTGAGCACAACTGAAAACATACCTGCCTTAAGCTGTTAAAATGATGGCAGTTTGAGTGGTAAGGATGGAGACCTTCACCTGATCTAGTTCTGGAAGATGCAACATATACAGAATGACATCTGGAGCTTCATGCATGGTTTCTCCATATCTCCTGGGATGTGGCCTTTAACTTTAATGCAACCAAATGTTTTCCAAACCAGGGGCTCCTCCCTGCTAACTAGGTTTCAGTAACATAGTACATGCAACAAATTTTCTTCTTTGCACTCAACCAACCAACTAAAATCTATATGTAACAACATGTCTGGAATAAGCAGATAAACCTACCCTGCTAATGAAGTTAGGGATACATTCTTTATGCCAGGCCTGTGCCCACCGCCCCCATCTTCAGAGGTACCCTATACTCTGAACCTAGTACATCTTAATAAATGGTAACTTTTTCATAAACTTTATGATATTGGATGTGGCTACATTTCTCAACTTGCGTGGGCCCCAAGACACCAGCTAGAAAGAATTTGAGCTCTGTTTTCCCGTTTATATTAAGTATGCCCAGACATGTATTATAAGCTACAGGACCAAAGGGAAAACCAGAGTGTGGGGAGAAGCGATAGACCGGTTAAGAGAAAATAGCCTGGGTGAAGGAAGAGTCTGGCAGGTAAAGTGGGATGAGTGTCAGGTCATGGAGGTTTAGATCATTGCTCTTCGATAACTCCTGCTTCATGCCACACCCCCCAGTGCTTTGGGGATTTAGTGCTTTGGTCTGGCCAAATATGTGATTAGTAGAAACTCCTAGTGCTCTGTAGTGAGAACAGTCCTCTGAAACTCTGGGTAGAACCATCAAATGTTTTTGGTAGAGACGGTGACCCAGGGATCTTAGAGCTTCCTAGGATAGAGTAGCAGACACCACTGAAAAGAGAGACTACAGATGCACAGGGTCTCATGAGGTGTGAGACCACTCTCTCTGTTTTCCCACCAGGTATAAGCCAGGAATGTGAGCCTAACTAAAACCCACAGTACAGTCCTGTGTATGTCCTGGGGTTCTTGGCAATGTCTGGGAAAGGAGAACCTCTGGACGAGGTGAGACTTCCTGAAAGACAAATAGATGAGACTAGGATCGAAGATTCATGATATAATTGTGAATGTGACACATCGTGTACACTTCTTGATGAAGCTCAAGACATGAAGAGAGAAATATTTATTAAATCTGTGTTTGAGAAGAATTTTCTAAGCTTAAAAGCAGTGGAAGATTTAGTGAAAGCATAAGCACATGCATTTGATTACCTAAGAAGGAAAAAGCATTCTTGCATCATAAAAATCCACCCCAAATGAAAAAGTAGTGAACAAACAGAAAGCAAACTGCAAACAAATGTAACAAAAGTTACTCTTCTTTATGTACTGAGAATTAGTTCAAATCATTACGAAAACATTTAATGAGAAAAACATGAATAGTGTAAATAATATAGGGTGAATACTTACCAACTTCAGAGAAAAAACTATTTTCAAACCAATTTTGTGTATGATTTTCATACCCACTCACTCTTCACACATGCATATATATATATGTGTATATATTTATTGATACATAGCAATATATTTCCATTAATATGGGTGATCATCATTTCTTATGTGTTTTCTCTGCTTTTGGCAATTAAAATGTTCTTTTTTTTTCAGTACATCTGCTTATTTTTATTTTATTTATTTTTTATTGAAGTATAGTTGATTTACAATGTTGTATTAGTTTCAAGTGTAGAGCACAGTGATGCAGTTATATATATAACCTTTTCCAGATTCTTTTCCCTTATATGTTATTACAAAATAGTGAGTATAGTTCCCTGTGCTATAAAGTAGGTCCTTATTGGCAAAAATGATTATTCTTAAGAAATAAATATGGTTTTATTTTAGTGAATATTTTGAAATTATATCTCCTTAAACATATTCTCAGGTTACTGTTTTTCCCTCATCGTCATGTGTCAAGCCACATTTATACCTGGTTGAAGCATAGACTCCTTATCATCTGGATTAGCTGACATGTAGAGACAGTAAATTACACTTCCTATTTCATGATTTCCAGGGCTTTATCTGGGAGTGAACAGTTCAGTAATAAAGGCAAAAAGCTCACATACTTCAGGAGTATATTTGCATTATGATGCCCTAAGAGGGCTGTATGATTCTGGGACTCAATCCTACAGGACCAGTAAGGACTATTATCTGTAAATAGGGGTACCTATTAGCTTTGCACTGATAGTAGGGGTTCATTCCTCATCAATATGTTTATGCAATAAATAGGTATCTGGTTCTTCTCTATGTCAGACATTTGCACTAGGGTGCACAGATGAATAAGAGTGTTTTCTAATTGCCTATGATGAGGAAAGATTAAAATATATGAATTTCTTTTGAGGTTAAGTCAGTATTTTGTCATCATCTTGAAGGTTGTCATTCTCTTGAGGCTTGTATTCATTATGCTTTCTACTTACCTTTTCTTGTACATTAATACTAGGTTCATTACCCCAAAAGGTATATGGAAGTTCCAGACTAGTTCACAAAATATAATGTTATGTATCTTTTGCTCATTCCTAAATTTTATGATGGAGAAATGTTGGATGCATGCAGTATTTTTTTGAATTTTATTTTATTTTTTATACAGCAGTTTCTTATTAGTTACATATTTTATACATATTAGTGGATATATGTCAATCCCAGTCTCCCAATTCATCCCCCCACTGCTTTCCCCCCTTGGTGTCCATATGTTTGTTCTCTACATCTGTGTCTCTTTCTGCCTTGCAAACCGGTTCATCTGTACCATTTTTCTAGATTCCACATATATGCGTTAATATATGATATTTGTTTTTCTCTTTCTGACTTCACTCTGTATGACAGTCTCTAGGTTCTTCCACATCTCTACAAATGACCCAGTTTTGTTCCGTTTTATGGCTGAGTAATATTCCATTGTATATATGTACCACATCTTCTTTATCCATTAGTCTGTTGATGGGCATTTAAGTGGCTTCCATGACCTGGCTCTTGTAAATAGTGCTGCAGTGAACACTGGGGTGCATGTGTATTTTGAATTACGGTTTTCTCTGGTTATATGACCAGTAGTCGGATTGCTGGGTCATATGGTAATTCTAGTTTTAGTTTTTTAAGGAACCTCCATACTGTTCTCCATAGTGGCTGTATCAATTTACATTCCCACCAACAGTGCAAGAGGGTTCCCTTTTCTCCACACCCTATCCAGCATTTGTTGTTTGTAGATTTTCTGATGATGCCCATTCTAACTGGTGTGAGGTGATACCTCATTGTAGTTTTGATTTGCATTTCTCTAATAATTAGTGATGTGGAGCAGCTTTTCGTGTGCCTCTTGGCCATCTGTATGTCTTCTTTGGAGAAATGTCTATTTAGGTCTTCTGCCCATTTTTGGATTGGGTTGTTTGTTTTTTTAATATTGAGCTGCATAAGCTGTTTATATATTTTGGAGATTATTCCTTTGTCTGATTCATTTGAAAATATTTTCTCCCATTCTGAGGGTTGGACTTCTGTCTTGTTTATGGTTTCCTTTGCTGTGCAAACACTTTTAAGTTTCATTAGGTGCCATTTGTTTATTTTTGTTTTTATTTCCATTACTCTAAGAGGTGGGTCAAAAAGGTCTTGCTGTGATTTATGTCAAAGAGTGTTTGTTCTTCCTATATTTTCCTCTAAGAGTTTCATAGTGTCCAGTCTTACATTTAGGTCTTTAATCCATTTTGAGTTTATTTTTGTGTATGGTGTTAGGGAGTGTTCTAATTTCATTCTTTTACATGTAGCTGTCCAGTTTTCCCAGCACCACTTATTGAAGAGACTGTCTTTTCTCCATTTTATATACTTGCTTCCTTTGTCATAGGTTAGTTGACCATTTGGTGCATGGGTTTATTTCTGGGCTTTCTGTCCCATTCCATTGATCTATATTTCTGTTTTTATGCCAGTACCATATTGTCTTGATTACTGTAGCTTTGTAGTATAGTCTGAAGTCAGGGAGTCTGATTCCTCCATATCCGTTTTTTTCCCTCAAGATTTCTTTGGCTATTCGGGGTCTTTTGTGTCTCCATACACATTTTAAGATTTTTTTTGTTGTAGTTCTGTAAAAAATGCCATTGGTAATTTGATAGGGATTGTATTGATTGAATCTGTAGATTCCTTTAGGTAGTATAGTCATTTTCACACTATTGATTCTTCCAATCCAGGAACATGGTATATCCATCTGTTTGTGTCATCTTTGATTTTTTTCATCAGTGTCTTATACTTTTCTGAGTACAGGACTTTTATCTCCTTAGGTAGGTTTATTCCTAGGTATTTTATTCTTTTTGTTGCAATGGTGAATGGGCTTGTTTCCTTAATTTCTCTTTCTGGTCTTTCGTTGTTAGTGTATAGGAATGCAAGAGATTTCTGTGCATTAATTTTGTATCCTGCAACTTTACCACATTCATTGATTAGCTCTAGTGGTTTTCTGGTGGCATCTTTAGGGTTTTCTATGTATAGTATCATGTCATCTGCAAACAGTGACAGTTTTACTTCTTCTTTTCCAATTTGTATTCCTTTTATTTCTTTTTCTTCTCTGTTTGCCATGGACTTCCAAAACTATGTTGAATAATAGTGGTGAGAGTGGACATCCTTGTCTTGTTTCTGATCTTAGAGGAAATGCTTTCAGGTTTTCACCATTGAGAATGATTTTTGCTGTGGGTTTGTCATATATGGCCTTTATTATGTTGAGGTAGGTTCCCTCTATGCCCACTTTCTGGAGAGATTTTATCATAAATGGGTGTTGAATTTTGTCCAAAGCTTTTTCTACATCTATTGAGATGATCATATGGTTTTTATTCTTCAATTTGTTAATATGGTAATCACATTGATTGATTTGCATATATTGAAGAATCCTTGCATCCCTGGGATAAATCCCACTTGATCATGGTGTATGATCCTTTTAATGTGTTGTTGGATTCTGTTTGCTAGTATTTTGTTGAGGATTTTTGCATCTATGTTCATCAGTGATATTGGCCTGTAGTTTTCTTTTTTTGTGACATCTTTGTCTGGTTTTGTTATCAGGGTGATGGTGGCCTCGTAGAATGAGTTTGGGAGTGTTTCTTCCTCTGCAATGTTTTGAAGATTTTGAGAAGGATGGGTGTTAGCTCTTCTCTAAATGTTTGATAGAATTTGCCTGTGAAGCCATCTGGTCCTGGACTTTTGTTTGTTGGGAGATTTTTAATCACAGTTTCAATTTCATTACTTGGGATTGGCCTGTTCATATTTTCTGTTTCTTCCTGGTTCAGTCTTGGAAGGTTATACCTTTCTAAGAGTTTGTCCATTTCTTCCAGGTTGTCCATTTTATTGCATAGAGTTGCTTCTAGTAGTCTCTTTGGATGCTTTGTATTTCTGCAGTGTCCATTGTAACTTCTCCCTTTTCATTTCTAATTTAATGATTTGAGTCCTCTCCCTTTTATTCTTGATGAGTCTGGCTAAAGGTATATCAATTTTGTTTATCTTCTCAAAGAACAAGCTTTTAGTTTTATTGATTTTTGCTATTGTTTTCTTTGTTTCTATTTCATTTATTTCTGCTCTGATCTTCATGATTTCTTTCCTTCTACTAACTTTGGGTTTTGTTTGCTCTTCTTTCTCTAGTTCCTTTACGTGTAATGTTAGATTGTTTACTTGAGATTTTTCTTGTTTCTTGAGGTAGGGTTGTATTGCTATAAACTTCCCTCTTAGAACTGCATTTGCTGCATGCCATAGGTTTGGATCGTCATATTTTTGTTGTCATTTGTCTCTTGGTATTTTTTGATTTCCTCTTTGCTTTCTTCAGTGATCTCTTGGTTATTTAGTAGCGTGTTGTTTAGCCTCCATGTGTTTGTGTTTTTTACGGTTTTTTCCCTGTAATTCATTTCTAATCTCATAGCATTGTTGTCAGAAAAGATGCTTGATATGATTTCAATTTTCTTAAATTTACCGAGGCTTGATTTGTGACCCAAGATGTGATCTGTCCTGAACAATGTTCCATGTGCACTTGAGAAGAAAGTGTCATCTGCTCTTTTCAGATGGAATGTCCTATAAATATCAATTAAATCTATCTGGTCTATTGTATCATTTAAATCTTGTGTTTCCTTATTAATTTTCTGTCTGGATGATGTATTCATTGGTGTAAGTGAGGTGTTAAAGTCCCCCACTATTATTGTGTTACTGTCGATTTCCTCTTGTATAGCTGTTATCAGTTGCCTTATTTATTGAGGTGCTCCTATGTTGGGTGCATATATATTTATAATTGTTATATCTTCTTCTTTGATTGATCCCTTGATCATTATGTAATGTCCTTCCTTGTCTGTTATAACATTCTCTATTTTAAAGTCTATTTTATCTGATATGAGTATTGTTACTTCAGCTTTCTTTTGATTTCCATTTGCATGGAATACGTTTTTCCATCCCCTCACTTTCAGTCTGTATGTGTCCCTAGGTCTGAAGTAGGTCTCTTGTAGACAGCATATATATGGGTCTTGTTTTTGCATCCGTTCAGCGAGCCTGTGTCTTTTTTTTTGAGCCTGTGTCTTTTGATTGGAGCATTTATTCCATTCACATTTAAGGTAATTATCGATATGTATGTTCCTATTACTATTTTCTTAATTGTTTTGGGTTTGTTTCTGTAGGTCCTTTTCTTCTCTTGTGTTTCCCACTTAGAGAAGTTCCTTTAGCATTTGTTGTAGAGTTCGTTTGGTGGTGCTGAATTCTCTTAGCATTTACTTGTCTGTAAAGCTTTCGATTTCTCCATCGGATCTGAATGAGATCCTTGCTGGGTAGAGTAATCTTGGTTGTAGTTTCTTCCCTTTCATCACTTTAAGTATACTGTGCCTCTCCCTTCTGGCTTGCAGAGTTTCTGCTGAGAAGTCAGCTGTCAACCTTATGGGAGTTCCCTTTTATGTTATTTTTTGTTTTTCCCTTGTTGTTTTTAATAATTTTTCTTTTTCTTTAATTTTTGTCAGTTTGATTACTATGTGTCTCGGCATATTTCTCTTTGGGTTTATCCTGCCTGGGACTCCCTGCACTTCCTGGACTTGAGTGGCTATTTCCATTCCCATGTTAGGGAAGTTTTCGACTATAATCCTTTAAATATTTTCTCAGGTACTTTCTCTCTGTCTTCTCCTTCTGGGACCCCTATAATGCGAACGTTGGTGCGTTTAATGTTGTCCCAGAGGTCTCTTAGGCTGTCTTCAGTTCTTTTCATTCTTTTTTCTTTATTCTGTTCTGCAGTAGTGAATTCCACCATTCTGTCTTCCAGGTCACTTTTCTGTTCTTCTGCCTCAGTTACTCTGCTATGTATTCTTTCTAGTGTATTTTTCATTTCAGTTATTGTATTGTTCATCTCTGTTTGTTTGTTCTTTAATTCTTCTAGGTGTTTGTTCTTTAATTCTTCTAGGTCTTTGTTAATCATTTCTTGCATCTTCTCGATCTTTGCCTCCATTTTTCCCCCAAGGTCCTGGATCATCTTCACTATCATTATTCTGAATTCTTTTTCTGGAAGGTTGCCTGTCTCCACTTCATTTAGTTGTTTTTCTGGGGTTTTATCTTGTTCCTTCATCTGAGACATAGTCCTCTTCCTTTTCATTTTGTCTATCTTTCTGTGAATGTGGTTTTCATTCCACAGGCTGCAGGACTGTAGTTCTTCTTGCCTCTGCTGTCTGCCCTCTGGTGGATGAGGCTATCTAAGAGGCTTGTGCAAGCTTCCTGATGGGAGGGACTGGTGGTCGGTAGAGCTGGGTGTTGCTGTGGTGGGCAGAGCTCAGTAAAACTTTAGTCCGCTTGTCTGCTGATGGGTGGAGCTGATTTCCCTCCCTGTTGGTTGTTTGGCCTGAGGCGAACCAGCAGTGGAGGGTACACGCTCTTTGGTAGGGCTAATGGCAGACTCTGGGAGGGCTCACGCCGAGGAGTATTTCCCAGAACTTCTTCTGCCAGTGTCCTTGTCCCCACAGTGAGCCACAGCCACCCCCTGCCTCTGCAGGAGACCCTCCAACACTAGCAGGTAGGTCTGGTTCAGTCTCCTGTGGGTTCACTGCTCCTTCCCCCTGGGTCCTGATGTGCACATTACTTTGTGTGTGCCCTCCAAGAGTGGAGTCTCTGTTTCCCTCAGTCCTGTTGAAGTCCTGCAATCAAATCCTGCTAGCCTTCGAAGTCTGATTCTCTGGGAATTCCTCCTCCCCAGGTTGGGAAGCTTGACGTGGGGCTCAGAACCTTCACTCCAGTGGGTGGATTTCTGTGGTATAATTGTTCTCTAGTTTGTGAGCCACCTACCCAGTAGTTATGGGATTTGATTTTTTTGTGATTGTGTCCCTACTACCGTTCCATTGTGGTTTCTCCTTTGTCTTTGGATGTGGGGTGTCTTTTGTGGTGAGTTCCAGTGTCTTCCTGTCAATGATTGTTCAGCAGTTAGTTGTGATTCTGGTGCTCTCCCTAAACTTGAGGACACATCTTGCTACTGGATGCACAAACTAAATTGAGATAAAGCACAGATATTCACAGACACAGTTCATAGCTATGGCAACTTGTTGCTGAGTGTACTTCCCAGGGAAAGAGCTTGGTGGTGCCACTCTTGATGCTCAGGGTGCATGCTACCTCTATAATGGCTCCCTGCTTGAGTGCTGAGGCACCTCCCAGTCACCGTTTGGACCTCGCGCAATTGACCCAGTGGTCTTTCTGGCCACTTCCGGCCTTTTCTGCAGTTTTTAATAAACATAATTGTGAAGAATGTGAAGAATGCAATGTTGCTTAATAATCATAATAATAATATCAATAGCTGGCATTGTGCTGTGCTTTCACTGTGTTCCAGGCACTGTTCTGTGTGCTCTAACATGTGTATCTCTTTGTATTTTTGCAACAGTCCTGAGATAGGTTATTCATATCTGTTATCATAGTTCTGATAGCCAAGAACCTTTGTTAAGGACTGAATGTGTCTTTTTAAAATTCATATGTTGAAATGCTACCCTCACAGTGTGATGGTATTAGGAAGTGGGACCTTTGGGTGAGGGGTAACTAGGATTAGATGAGGTCATGAGGGTGGAGTCTTCATGAATGGGATTAGTGCCCTTATAAGGCTCAGAGAGAGCTTGCTTCCTCTCTCTGTTCTGTCATGTGAAGATACAAAGAGAGGTCAGCTATCTGCAACCCAGTAGCAGACTCTCGCCATAGCCCTAACACATTGGCACACTGATCTCGGACATACAGACTCCAGATGTGTGAGAAATAAATTTCTGTTGTTTATAAACCAGTTAATCTATGGTACTCTTTTACAGCAGTCTAAACTGACTAATACAACTTCTGATAACTGAAAGCTGTTTTCATTCATTTTATGTCAAAATATATTTGGTGTTAAAATTCTGAGCTGAATTGATCTGAGGTTAATATTAGTCTTTAACCAAACCCACTCAGTGTGAATATTTATATGTTTAGCTGAAAAAAAAATTGTCTTTTTTTATGGGTACCGCTGTAGTTGTTATATAATACATGGAATATAGAGTGAATTACCCCAGTATAATATGGCTTAAATCGAGAAATACATCTGGCCATAGGGTTTTAGAAAAGGAATTGTGGAATTGTTTCTAATCCACATTTACTAAGGAAACTGAAGTTCAAAGTGCTCGAGAAATCTGACCAGAGTCACACAGTCTGTGTATAGAACTAGTATTGAAACCCAATCTTAGAAGGCTAAAAGTCATTTTCCTGTCTAGACTTCATAAGTGACTAATCGAGTTCATGTATGAATGAACTTGATGATTATATGCAAGTAATGTATGAATAGACATTAATGAATAAATGCTGTTGAAACATTGTAATTAAGGGGAAGGAGTTTTGCTTGGGTATCTTAAAAAAAAAAAACTTCTAACCCAAGTTCTATTACTAACTAGCTATGTGACCTTGAGGGAGTCTCTTAAATTATCTCTGTCCTAAATTCTTGATCCTGTGATGAGGATCATTATACCTGCCTTACAAAAATCTTATAAAGCTGCAATGCTGTAATTGTGGTGAGAGCACTTTGAAACTAATTAGTGCTGTGCTTATATAAGATGTTATTATAACAGTTTCATAATACAGAGATATTTTTACTCCTTTAAATTGAAAAGAACATTAGAAATGTTTCAAACTTAAAATACTCGAGAAGCATTTTCCAAAGTGTGTTTCACAGGACACTAATCTGCAAAATGCTCCAGGACTAAAAGACTATTGTGATCCAATACAGTTGGAAAAAGATACTTATTATATCTCCCTCTTGAAGATTCACAAGTATCTAATGCAGGTACTAAAGGCTTTTAGAGTCTTGCTTCAAGAGAGCTTTTTTTGTCTTTCTCTCTTGTTTTTTTTGCTGTATTTAACCCAGGATTTTATTAAGCCGCCTTCCAGTAGCACCTTTAAACATCTTGTGGAACCATTTGGCTGAATATGTTATAGGAAATTTTATCTCCACATGGAAAATTATTTAGCTTTTTTATGAATACCATCAATTCTGTTTATATTTAGAAAAGTATACAGTTTTTCCCCTCATAAAATGTGTTTTTCACCAAGACTTCTTCAATAATGATATAGTGGTATAGTAACTCATTAGAATTCATTAACACTGTTGTAGGCATACAACATACAAATCTCACCAACTTTTAAAGGGTTCTCATTTATCCAATTTTTTCTTACTTTATTTATGGTAAAACACTGCATCCACCATTCTTTGGAATATTCTTCTTGGAATAACTCTGATGGTTAATTTTGTGTGTCAACTTGACTGGGATACAGGGTATCCAGATATTTGGTCAACCATTATTCTGGATGTTTCTATAGAGTGTTTGTGAATTTAACATTTAAGTCAATAGACTGAGTAAAGCAGATTGCTCTCCCAAATATGGGTGAGCCTTGACAATCAGTTGAAGGCATGAATAGATCAAAAGGCTGACTGCCCCCCTACCTGACTAAGAGGAAGTTCCTCCTGCCTAACTGCCTTCAACTTGTGACAGAGGTTTCTATACTGCCTTTGGATATACTGCCAAAGTGAAACTTTGACTCTTTCTGGATACTGACCCTACCAGCCTTTGGAATGGAACTATACCATAAGCTTTCTTGGTTCTCAGGCCTTCAGACTTTGACTGGAACTATCCATTGGCTCCCCTTGGTCTCCCTGTCTCTCTATCTCTCTGTCTGGAGAACCTAAGATATATTTTGGTACTGAGACTGGTTTTAGAGGATCAGAATTTTAAGATGAATTTTATGAATTGGTTCTGGTGTCTCTGGAATTGACTCTTTATATGGTTAGATGTAAAGATGCTAATGACTCTATTTCCAGCAGTAAAGAGAGCACTGATAGTCCATGGCATGATTTGGCCATAGAGATATGCAAAATATCTCCATAGGATTTTCCTAATTGACCCCTTAGAAGAAGCAAGAATCTGGATGTCTGTGTACATGACACTTTTGAACATTTTTCTCAGACAAACAAATATAACAAGACTGGCTGGTTTCTCCTAATGTGGCTGGAAAAGTTGGGAAAGAAAAGGATGAGCTCAGGGATTTGAATTCCCATTTCAAGCACTGCATAAATGACCTAAAGCTTTTGTGTGTGCCCTAAAGTAGACCCTTATCTCTTGTAGTCTTAAGGCTGAGATTGCTAAAAAAATCAAACAAAAATATCTCATCCTTTCAGTGGCTAAATGCAATTTGAACTCCAGCCTCACAGGGTATCTGTTGCTAAGTGATGGCATTAATTGGGGCAGAATGGGGTCCTGAATGGGCACATGTAGGAAGACTCTGATGAAACTGGGGACATTAAGCCCCTAAATTCTGATGAATCTTCTTTCCAATGGAAGAGTCCTCTCTGTTCCCAGTGGAAGTGATCTCTCCACCCCGATCTGAAAGGGATAAACCCTGCATTGCCTGAGGAAACGGTATTGGTCTCTCTGAGGCAGTTGCCATGCAAGATAATACTGATTCTCCTCAGCACCCATACCCATCACCCGTCTTTGCTTCTGTACCTGTAACTAGACTCAAGTCCTAGCAGGTCTGTACAGGTGAGGGATAGAGTGTGACGCATAGGAGATGTGCTACATTCCGAAAGAACTACTTGAGTCTTCTAATTTATACAGATGGAAGTCTAGGGGACCTGTGAGGGGGTAGATATAAAAAGTGTTGGATAATGGTGGAAGGAACGTAAAGTTGGGTCAGGTTGAATTTACTGATTCACTGAGGGCTCACTGAGCAAGGATTCTGTGTTTAGCGGGTCAGCTCAGAGAGTTACCGAGGGCTATGACAGTTTGGTTGGTTGACTGACTAAAGCAGGGATCAGAAGGTGGTCCACAGTGAATAAGGTGAAAGTGCCTGCCCTACCTTGGTTTAGTGGAGAGGAAGGGATTCAAAGACTTAAGGAGACTGGAATGTTAGAGTGTATTTGTCATTTAAGACTTACCCACACAGAGAGCATCCAGAAGGCATAGCTTTCACCATGACTGTGAGAAATCAATTTGTGACGGAAGCCCCAGCATCCTTGAAGAGCTCCATGATTGTTCTTCTCTGCAACGAAACCTCACAGTGGGAACTGCAGTCACTGAATTGGGAAACCTAAATGCCACTGGAATAATTGGATCCTGGGTAGCAGGGGCCAGTTGGTGGCAGGTAAGGTGGGTGTGGCTACAGTCATGGACAGCAGAATCAAAGCAGCAGTCAGACTAGCCTGACTCATGCAGACCATGGCCTTGGCTAGTTCATCATGGTGCTCCTAGAAGTGAAATAGCTAGGAAGCCTATTCCATTCTCACTTAATCTGTAGAACCAGACATATTTTAGGCCAAGTGAACAAAAGTCTAACGTAAGTCATAAAAACAGAGAGTCATGGCCTCTCAATCAGTCTCAGACTTGAGCCAGTTTACAGACTCCGCATCCCTTGAATGATGGGGAGGTGGAGTCCCCTTAAAGAAGGACCCCTGTACGTTGCCAAAAATGTATACTGTTAATCTTTCTCTCAGCTTTCCGCAAAGGGATCCATGGCGTTTTACCAGGGTACATTGGGAAAAAGGAAATAATTGGGCCTTTGGGGGAATATTGGACACTTATTCCAGAGATCCAAAATATCACTGTGGCCCTCCAGTCAGAGTAGGGGCTTATGGAGGTCAGCTGAGCAATGGAGTTTTAGATCAGGTCCCTCTCAGTGTTGGCCCAGTATGTCCCTGAACCCGGTCTGTAACCATTTCCTCAGTTCTGGAGTGCCCAGTCGGGGCAGACATCCTTAGCAGCTGGCAGAATCCCCACACTGGGGATTCTGACCAGTGGAGCGAGGGCCATTATGGTGGGAAAAGCCAGGTGGAAGCCACCACAACTGCCTCTACCTCAGAAAATACTAAACAGAAGCCATACTGGCTCCCTGGAGGGATTGCAGAGATTAGTGCCACCATTAGGGATTTGAAAGATGCAGGGGTGGCGTCGTCTGATTTATCCCCATTCAACTCACCTGTTTGGTCTGTGCAAAAGACGGATGCATCCTGGAGAATGACGGTGGATAATTGTAGGCTTAACTAGGCTGTAAATTCAATTGCAGGTGCTGTGCCAGATGTGGTTTCATTGTTTGGGCAAATTAAGACATCCCCTGTACCTGGTATGGAGCTGTGGATCTGGCAAATGCTTTTTTTCCTCTTATCCCTGTTAATAAAGACCACCGGAAGCTGGTTGCTTTCAGCTGGCAAGGTCAGAAAAATACCTACATTGTCCCACCCCAGGGGTGTATCAGCTCTCCAGCCCTATGTCATAATTTAGTTCGCGGGGATCTTGCTTGCCTTTCCCCTCCATAAGATATTACACAGGCCCATTATTACACTGATGGCTTTATGCTAATTTTTTGTTTTTTGTTTTTTTGGCCACGCTAAGCGGCTTGTGGGATCTTAGTTCCCTGACCAGGGATCGAACCCATGCCCTCTGAAGTGGAAGCACAGAGTCCTAACCACTGGACTGCCGGGGAATTACCCCCCCACCACCAACCTTTTTTTTTTTTTTTTTTTACTTTATGCTTATTGAACTTAGTAAGCAGGAAGTAACAACTACTCTAGACTTATGAGTAAGACATTTGCATGTAAGAGGATGGTAATAAAACTGACAAAAAATGCTCAGGGGTCTTCTGCCTTTCTAGGGGTCCAGGGGTGTGGGGCATGTTTACATAGCCCTTCAAAGACGAAGGATAAATAGTTGCATGTGGCCCTTTTTGGTTGGAAAAGGCACAATGCTTAGTGGCCCTCTTTGTATTCTGGAGGCAATATATTCCTCATTTAGATGTATTACTCTGACCCATTTACTGAGTAACCCGAAAAGCTGCTAGTTTTGAGTGAGGCCCAGCACAAGAGAAGGCTCTGTATTGGGTCCAGGTGGACATGCAAGCTGTTTTGCAATTTAGGCCTTATGATCCGGAAGATCCAATGGTGCTTGGAGTGTCAGTGGCAGCTAGGGATGCTGTTTGGAGCCTTGGTGGGCCTCTATAAATGAATCATAATGCAGGCCCTTAAGATTTTGGAGCAAAACCCTACCGTCCTCTGTGGGCAATGACTCTGCTTTTAAGAAACAGCTCCTGGCCTGTGACTGGGCCTTAGTAATGACTAAATTCTTTACCTTGGGCCACGAAGTTGCCGTGTGAGCTGAGCAGCTGCCCAACATGAGCGGGGCGTCATGTGATGCACCAAGCTGTAATATTGGGCATGCATAGCAGCACTTCATCATCAAATGGAAGTGGGATGTACACAGTTGGTCCCAAGCAGGCCCTGAAGGTACAGGTACATTATATGAAGTGGTCTAAATGCCCATGGACACCGCTCCTTTTATACTGCCTTCTCTTTCCCAACCTGCACCTATGGCTTCATGGGGAGTTCCCTACAATCGGCTGGCAGAGGACGAGGAGACTGGAGCCTGGTTTACAGGGGGTTCTGCATGATTTGTCAGCACCACCTGCAGGTAGACAGCTGCAGCAGCCAGCATCGCTCTGCGACATCCCTAAAGGACAGTGGTGAAGGGGAGTCCTCCCAGTGGGCAGAGCTTTGAGCAGTGCACCCGGTTGTTCACTTTGCTGGGCAGGATAACTGACCAGATGTATGATTCATACCCATTTATGGCCAGTGGTTTGGCTGGATGGTTAGGGATTTGGAAAGAACATGATTGGGAAATTGTTGACAAGGAAATCTGGGGAGGAGGTCTATGGATAGAATTCTCTTAATGGGCAAAAAAATATGAAGATACATTAAGTCCCCTACATACAAATGAGTTCTGTTCCAAGAGCAGGTTAGTAAGTCCAATCTGTTCATAAGCCCAACAAGGTTAGCCTAGGTCCCCAACTAACACAATTGGCTATATAGTCCTGTACTGTAATAAGTTTATAATACTTTTTGCACAAATAATACATAAAAAACAAACACAAAAAATAAAACATATTTAATCTTACAGTACAGTACCTTGAAAAGTACAGTAGTACAGTACAACAGCTGGCATACAGGGGCTGGCATCGAGGGAACAGGCAAGAAGAGTTACTGGCTGGAGGAGGGAGAGGAGGTGGGAGATGGTAGAGCTGAAGGATCGTCAGCAACAGGAGACGGAATGCAAGCTGCAATTTCACTCATGCCTGACGTTGATGGCACAGGTTCTGGTTCCTTGCTGGAACCAGATCCATGTTCGTATATTTGAAAGTTTGCAACTTAAAGGTTTGTATGTAGGGGACTTAACTGTATGTGATTGCTCATTAAAGGGTAACCTCAGCAGAGGAGGATTTTAATAATCAAGTGGTAGGATGACCCTTTCTGTGGACACCAGTCAGCCTCTTTCCCCAGCTATCCCTGTGATCTTCCAATGGGCTCATGGACAAGTGGCCATGATGGCAAGGGTGGGAGTCATGCCTGGGCTCAGCAACATGGACACCTGCTCACCAAGGCCAACTTGGCTATGGCCACTGCTGAGTGCCCAGTCTGCCAGCAAATGAGACCAACACTGAGCCATCCCCAGAGGAGGTCAGCCTAGTCTGATCTACTTTGATTATGGAAGAGCGGCATTTTGTTCTTACTGAAATGGGCAGTGGATCTGGATTTGTCTTCCCTGCATGCAATACTTCTGTCCAAACTACCATCTATGGACTTACAGAATGTTGGATCTTCTGTCATGGTATTCCACAGAGCGTTACCTCTAATCAAAGAACTCACTTCATAACAAAAGAAGGGTGGCAATAGGCCCATGTTCATGGGATTCACTGGTCTTATCACGTTCTCCACTATAGTAAGGCCCTTACATACGAACCTTCAAGTTGCAAACTTTCAAAGATGTGAACGTGCGTTCACATGTCCAATCATGTAAGTTAGTTCATGTGTCTGGCATATATTGTCACGTGCGTGCATCCTTTACAAGTGGTTGTGCTTTTGTGTACTTTACTGTACAGTACTGTATAGAGTACAGTAGTCCAGCATCTTTACAGACATCAAGCCCAGGATGTCCGGAGGCAAGCGTAAAAGCAGCGGTGATGTAGCTGGTACTGCTAAGAAGCACCAGCTGTTGTACTATACTACTGTACTTCTCAAGGTACTGTACTGTAAGATTAAAAATGTTTTCTTTATTTTTTGTGTTTGTTTTTTTATGTATTATTTGTGTGAAAAATATCATAAACCTATTATAGTACAGTACAATATGGCCAATTGTGTTAGTTGGGTACCTACGCTAACTTTGTTGTACTTAACGAACAAATTGGACTTATGAACATGCTCTCGGAACAGAACTTGTTTGTATGTAGGGGACTTACTGTATCCTGAAGCAGCTGGCTTAATAGATAGAATGGGGGAATAGGCTTTTGAAGAATCAGTTGTAGCACCACCTAGAGAGCAATACCTTTCATGGCTAGGGAAAGGTTTCCCTAAGGATGTAGATGCTCTGAATTAGTGTCCAGTATATGGTGCTGTTTCTCCCATAGCCGGGATTCACAGGTCCAGGAGTCAAGGTGTGGAAGTGGGAGTGGCACCATCACTCTAGGTTTGTATTAAACCTAGGGACGCACTAGCACAAGTTTTGCTTCTGTTCTTATGCCTGTATGCTCTGCCTGCCTAGAAGTCTTAGTTCCCGTGGGAGGAATGCTTTCACCATGAGACACAAGAGTTCCATTGAACTTGAAGTTGTGACAGTTACCAGGCCACTTTGGACTCTTCTTGCCCCTGAATCAACAGGCAAAGAAGGGAGTTACTATGCTGCCTGAGGTGATTGGTCCTGACTACCACGGGAAAACGGGACTGCTATTCCTCAATGGATGTGAGGAAGAGTATGTCTGGAATACAGGAGATCTATTAGGGCATCTCTTAGTATTACCATGCCCTGTGATTAAAGTCAATACAGGCAAGGCTACCAATGACCCAGACCCTTCAGGATGAAAATTTGTTTCACCCCACCAGGTAAAGGACCATAACCAGCTGAGTGCTGACTGAAGGCAAAAGGGTTACAGATTGGGGAGCAGCAAAACATAGCTATAAATACCAGTTATGACCATGCAAGCAGTTCCAGAAACGAGGACTGGAATTGTCATGAGTACTTCCTCCTTATTTTGTTACAAATATGTTTGTGTGTATATATTATGTGTAATATATATTATATATTACATGTAAGAAAATGTATATACAAACACAAATATCTTTGTTTTCTTCTCTCTTTTATTCTCTGTTCATGTAACATAAGATTATTGATTTTATGTTGTAGTATTTAAGTACCGTTAACTTTACATCATAGTATTTAAGTTACAGAATATCAAGGAGAATAGTAAATATTACTGAAAGAATGTACCTCCTCTTCTAGAGAAAGGGCTAGTATGTTTTTGTATGTAGGGGAGTTGTGTCATGTAAAGTGGAACTATGATTTGTGGTTGTCTTCATTTGGAGATTAAGTATAGTTTGAAAAGATGCACATGGATGCCAAGTTGACAAGGGGTAGACTGCTGACTGTTATTTTGTGTCAACCTGAGTGGGCCATGGGATGCCCACGTATGTGGTCAAACATTATTCTAGGTGTTTCTGCGAGGGTGATTTTGGATGAGTTTAACATTTGGATCCATGGACTGAGTAAAGCAGATTGGCCTCCCTAATGTGCGTGGGCCTCATCTAGTCATTAGTGGTCTGAGTATATCAAAATACTGACCCACCCCTGAGTAAGAAGGAATTCTTTCAATATGGCAGCCTTTGAGTTGGAACACTGATCTTTCTTCCTGCCTTTGGACTTGAACTGAAACATCAGCTCTTCCTGGGTCTAAGTGTACTTGCCCTCACACTGGAATTACACCAGCAGCTCTCTCGTGGGTCTTCAATTTGCTGACTGCAGGTCTGGGGACATGTCAGCCTCCATAACTGCATGAGCCAATTCCTTAAAATAAATCTCTCTCTGTCTCTGTCTCTCTCCACACATACAAACACACACACATCCTGTTGGTCCTGTTTGTCTGGAGAACTCTGAATAATAGAGATTCCTAAAAATAAAAACATCTTCATTACAAAAAGGGAGTCTCTTAATAACTTCTTAATAGTTGATGTTTTATGTACATTTCCAAACTATGCTGATCATACCTCAAATGATTATTCTATAGCTTAATGATTCCCAACCCATGCATTCCCTTCGAGGTAGAGGGTCAGGTTTCTCCCTTACATTTTCTTATTAACGTATGGTACATGTGTAAATATAAGACTATGGTAGATTATTTGGTCACTTATTTATTTCTCCACTCACAACTAATCTCCAGAAGAGGAACCAATTTATTTATGTTTGTTGGACTATCCAATATACACCTCAATGCCTGACAATTAATTGGTAGCAAATACAGGTTGACTTCTTGAAAGGAAGGTGTAGTATATATCTAGGTAAGGTCTTTAAAATCCGAGTCCTTAAAATCTTGCCTTTTCACCCCTTTAAAATAGCATTTCAAAGGATACAAATGTCTTAGTGTCTTAGTGTATTAGATATTTTGTAGCATAAATAATGTTTCTTGGCCAGTGACACTTTATGGTGTTGTAGAAATAAAGACTGCTAAAATGAGAACAAAGGGAGGCTGTTTACTCAGCGTCAGCCATCATCACTAGCATTTGGCAGTGACTCAAAGACACGCATTGCAGTGGGAAAGCTTTGCAGAACATAAAAAGTAAGGCTTCAAGTGGGCTCTTATTGGAGGTTGTTGGCAAGGGAAAGCTGGAGGCAGGCTAACTGGAAGGGGGGCCTCTTATGTGATTGATTTGGGGGGCCTATTTGGCTTCCTGTGGTTGGTCCAGAGACAGAAGCAGAGGCAAAAATGAAGGAAGCTGGCAGCCATTGACCAAGCCCTGACCATTGTGACCCGACTGCTGTAGACCTTGTGCTTTGGCTTTTTGGACTGGGGGCTGCAGAAGTTTTGGATCAGAGTTCCGTTGCCCTACATTGTCTGTCCATTTGCATACTTATTCTCTCAGAATGAATTATTATAATATCATAGTTAAATAACTTAAAAAATAAACATAAAGTTGCACATCATTTACATTAAAAAGGGGAAGGTATTTTTGCACATACATAGTGATGGTTAACTGTCTGTCAAAGGTACCTCATTGATGATTGAGAATATGAATGCACAGGTTAAATATCTTGACAGCGGTAGAGATTCCCTCACGGGAAATTTCTGAAAATGCAAACTATGGTTTTGAGTAATAAACGAAGGGAATGCACAACCTCCCTTTTCTGTAAAGAGATGCAGTATCTGTTCTGGTGCACGTTGTTATAATATACCTTATTCTGATCTTGCTTTAATTATGGTTGCATCAGCAAATTCCACACTGCCTCTCCAATTTAGAAGATTTTTCTGGCTGCCTTGAGCCAGTTTATCCCAGCAGTTGGTCTACTAATTCCCATTAGCCCTGTGGAAGAGAAAATTGCACTTAAGTAGAAGAGCAATGTGTTCAAATGATAAATTTTCACATACTAAATCCTTCAGTTCAGGAATATGAAAACATGAGAAGCAGAAACATGTTACCCATTTTTTTTTTTAGTTATTTTCATCAATCATTTTCAAAACATAAATGGACACTTTGTTCTCACTCAACTGTATCTCCCATATATTATCTAAGAAGAATATGCATGTCATGATTGTAAGAAAATGATGTATATGTGAAGTAGAGCATTTTTTTCAAAAGTAACAGAGGAAAGAAATATTTCTCCCCTAGCAATAAGGTTTTTATTTCTTTTTCTAAAACGAAAGTGTTGGATTCTTTAGAGTCTTTTACAAGCACTGACTAATACAACTGTATACAGAATGTGTTTGTTACAAATAAAATACTTAAAGTTTTTGTCTTTCATTTTTGTACTTGCTTTAAATAAAAGATTATCATTTATGTCTTCAATTCCTCTGGCAAGTCTTTGGGAGTTTCAGCTCTGTAGACCGTTAAGTTGCAAAACAGTACAGCTCCTGCCTTACAAACTGAAATGCCCTCACTAATAGAGAGTGACAGAGAGAGTATTTAAGTCCCCAGGTGCCAAGGGGGGCTACTTATGGGACTAGTAACATTTTAAGGGTTCTTTAGAGGTTCAGAGGCTAAGTATTATCTGTTTCTTAGAGTTCAAGTTGTTTGTGTCTTTACATGGCTGACTGATCAGCAATCTTAGGGAAATGACCAGGAAAGTCTTTTTCCGTGAAGGAAGAGGCCTGATAATATTACTTATTTCACCACTGATGCTGTAGATTTCACGTTCAAAATGAACTACTAGTTTCAACAACCCAAACTTGTCTTTGTCTCTCAAATTTAATTTTCACTGTAACGATCTTGTTTCCTTGTCTGAATCAAAGGTCTCTGATGTAGGGAAACAATCATTAAAATAAATGATAAATAAAAATATTTAGCTTTATTTTTCATTGTTGATTGAGACGGTTCCTCTTTGGAAAAATATTCATTAAATAAGCTGCCATCTGACCCTTTTCACTAAACTTGTATCTGACGTTTTACTACTCAGATGTTACAGGTATTTGATTTTCCATATTTCCTTTTATCTTTTGACATGCAATCTTTTGTTTCAGTGTGAAGAAAGTAGTGAATTAACTGGGTATTTGAAAACTCATAAAAAGCCAAATATATCCCTTTATTTTGTCCAGTATTGTTTTCCAGTTATTATAAATTGGCCTAAAAAGCTGAAACTTCAAATTAGTCTTTTTTTTTATACACTTCATCATTTTTATAATCTCGGTTGATGAGAGGAAAAAAAATGTGGGGTGAAAGAATATAAATAAATGATAAAACGGCTCATGGTGCATTTGGCTACTATGCAGGCAGCTATGGCCCCATTTTTGCCTGTTGGTACTGTTGATACTGAAAAGAATTACCTTATGTATCTTCTGAAATCTATTCAGTAGTTATGTTAGCATCAATATTTTGTAAATAATTGCATTTTTGTTTTTAATAACATCATCACTTTAAGGGATTAAGTTTAGATTGCTAAAATTGCTGAATATTATTTCCCTAGCTGTCAATCATCTTCTCTGAGATGAAGATTCCCATTAACTTCAGGCTCCCAGCAGTTAATTGTATCATCTCTGTACAGTGGGCCCTGCAATGGACTGAACTGTGTCCAGCCCTAACCCCCCAGGTGACTGCATTAGAGAGAGGAATTTTAAGAAGATGATTAAGGATAAATGAGATTAAATGAGATCATGAATGTGGAGCCCTGATTTCACAGAAGTGGTGTCCTTATAAAAGAGGAAGAAATACCAGACCCCTCTCTGTCTCTCTCTCTCTCACACACACACGCACCCAAAATGCAGCCATCTGTAAGCGAGTAAGAGAGCACTCACCAGAAAATGAGGCCCGCTGGAACCTTGGTCTTGTACTTTCCAAGCTCCAGCACTGTGAGAAAATAAATTTCTGTTGTTGATGCTTCCCAGTCGATGGTATTTTTGTTATGGCAGCTTGAGTAAACTGAGGCAGATCTTTTTAGTTTCTATCAACAAGGGCATCTTTTGTAGCTTGGTGACCTGTTGTTTTTCTTTCTTTCATTTTTAGGGGTACATTTGTTTATTGCTGGTTTCTTTTATTCATCTTTCCTTTTTTTTTTTTTTTAAATAGACTGTTTTTTGTAGCAGTTTTTGGTTCAGGGCAAAATAAGCAGAAGACGCAGGGATTTTCCATATTCTCTGTGCCCCCCACTCATGCACAGCCTCCCCCGTTATCAACATCCCTCACCAGAGTGGTACATTTGTTGCAGTCGATGAACCTGCATTGACACATCATTATCATCCAAAGCTCACAGTATATGTTAAGGTTCACTATTGCTGGTGTACCTTCTATGGATTTGGACGAATGAATGATGTCATATATCCACCATTAATACTATCATGCATTGTAGTTTCACTGCCCTAAGGATTCTCAGTGTTCCACCTATTCATGTACCCTCCCTCTCGAGCCCTGGCAGTCACTAATCATTTTACTATCTCAATAATTTTGCTTTTTTCCAGAATGTCATATAGTTGGAATTATACATTATGTATCTTTTTCAGATTGCTTTGTTTTTTTAGTAATATGATTTAGGGTTCCTCTGTATCTTTTCATGACTTAATAGCTGATTTCTATTTAGAGCTGAATAATATTCTATTGTCTGGATGTACCACAGTTTATTTATCTGTTACCTACTGAAGTACATAGTGGTTGCTTCCAGGTTTTGCCAATTATGAGTAAAGCTATTGTAAACATCCACACACACAATTTTTTGTGGACATAATTTTCATCTCTTTTGGATAAATACCAAGGAGCACAATTACTGGATCATATGGTAAGAGTATGTTTTGTTTTGAAAGTGTCTTGCGAAGTTGCTCTAACTTTGTATTCCCTCTGGCAATAATTGAGAGTTCCTGCTACTCCACATTTTATTCAATGTTTTGGTTTTGTCACTGTTCTGGATTTTAGCCATTCTAATCTGTATATAGTGGTATCTCGTTTTTATTGGCATTTCCTGATGACATATGATGTGGACCATCTTTTTATATGCTTACTTGCCATCTGTATACCTTCTTTGGCGAAGTGTCTGTTTAGGTCTTTGGCCCATTTTTTAATTGAGTTGTTTGTTTTCTTATTGTTCAGTTTTAAGTGTTCTTTGTATATTTATAAGACAATCCTTTGTCAGATATGTCCTTTGAAAATATTTTCTCCCAGTCTGTGGCTAGTCTTTTCATTCCCTTTACAGTATCTTTCACAAATCAGAAGACTTTAATTTTAGTGAAGTCCAGCTTATTATTTTTTTCATGGATAGTGCCCCTGGCATTGTATCTAAAAAGATACTGTCATACCTCAGGTCATCTGGGTTTTCTCCTATATTATCTTCTACGAGATATATAGTTTCACACTTTGTATTTAGGTCTGTGATCCGTTTTGAGTTAATTTTTCTGAAGGTTGTAAGGACAGTGTCCAGATTCTTTTTTTTTTTTTTTTTTTTTGCATTTGGTTTTTCAGTTGTTCAAGCACCATAGAAAAACTATCTTTTCTCCACTATATTGCTTTTGCTTCTTTGTCAAAAATCAGTTGACTATATATTTAAGAGGGTCTGTCTCTGGACTCTGTTCTGTTTCATTGATCTTTTTGTCTGTGCTTTCACCAGTAACACACTGTCTTGATTACAATAGCTTTATAGTAAGTCTTGAAGTTGCGTTATGTCAGTCCTCCAGCTTTGTTCTTCTTCAACACTGTGTTGGCTATTCTGGGTCTTTTGCTTCTCCATATAAACTTTAGAATCAATTTGTTAATATCCACAAAATATCTTACTGGGATTTTGTTTGGGATTGTATCAAGTTTATAAATAAAATTAGGAAGAACCTGTCAGTTTGACAATATTGAGTCTTCCTATCCATGAACATGGGATATCTCTTGACTTAGTTCTTTTATATCTTTCATTCAAGTTTTATAGTTTTCCGCATATAGATCTTGTACATATCTTGTTAGATTTATAAGTATTTCATTTTTCGAATGCTAGTATAATTGTTTTGTGTTCTTAATTTCAAATTCCACTTGTTCATTGCTGGTATGTGGGAAAGCAACTGAGTATATTAACCTTCTATCCTCCAACTTTGCTGTAATTGCTTCTTAGTTCTAGGAATTTTTTTGTTGACTTTTTTTTCAGACTTTCTACATAGGCAATCATTTATCTGCAAACAAAGACAGTTTTATGTCTTTCTTGCCAATCTGTATATCTTTACTTTCTTTCTTATTGCATTTGCTAAGACTTCCAGTGTGATGTTGAAAGCACTGGTGAGAGGGAAAATCCTCTATTGTTCTTTATCTTAGTGGTAAAGTGTCATGCTTCTCACCATTTAGTATGATGTAAGCTATAGGTTTTTTGTTGGTGTTTTTTATGAAGTTGAGGAAGTTCCCCTCTATTTGTAGTTTATTGAAAATTTTTATCATGAATGGGTGTTAGATTTTGTCAAATGCTTTGTTTCCTCTATTGATATAATCATGTAATTTTTCTTCAGCTTATGGATATGATGGATTACATTAATTAATTTTCAAATGTTGAACCAGCCTTGTTTACCTGGGATAAAACCCACTTTGTTGTGATGTATAATTCTTTCTGTACATTGTTGGGACTTAATTTGCTAATATTTTGTTGAAGATTTTTGCATCTATGTTCATAAGAGATATTGATCTGTAGTTTTCTTTTCTTGCAATGCCTTTCGTTTTGGTATTAGAGTAATACTAACCTGACAGAATGAGTTAGGGGATATTCCCTGTGCTTTTATCCTCTGAAAGAAGTTGTGGAAAATTGGCATAATGTCTTCCTTAAATGTTTTGGGGAATTCACTAGCAAATCCATCTGGACCTGGGGCTTTCTGTTATGGAAGGATGTTAATTGTTGATTCAATTTCTTTAACAGATATAGACCTATTCATATTGTCTCTTCTTGTGTGAGTTTTGGCAGATTGTATTTTTCAAGGAGCTGGTCCATTTCATGCAGGTTATCCGTTGTGGGCATAGAGTTGTTCATAGGATTCCTTTATTATCCTTTAAATGTCCTTGGGATGTGTAGTGATATACCCTTTTTTATTTCTGTAGTTTATTTATTTATTTCTGTAATTTCTGTCCTCTTTTTTTTCTTTAGTTTCCCTGGCTACAGGCTTATTAATTTTATTGATCTTAAAAAAAAAAATGGCTTTTGGTTTCATTGACTTTCTGTGTTCAATTTCATATGTTTCTGTTCCAATTCTTATTATTTTTTTCTTCTTTTCACTTTGTATTTAATATGCTCTTCTTTTTCTTGTTTCCTAAAGTTCAAGCTTAGATATTGATTTTAATCTTTTTTCTTTTCTAATATATGCATTCAATGCTATAAATTTCCCTCTGCCCACAAATTTTAATAAGTTGTGTTTTCCTTTTCATTTAGTTCAAAATATTTTAAAATTTCTTTTGAAATTTCTTCGACTCGTGTTATTTAGAAATATGTTGTTTAAAATCCAAATAGTTGGAGATTTTTCAGATATTTCTATTATTGATTTCTAGTTTAATTCCATCGTGGCTTGAAAGCAGACATTGTATGATTTCTGTTCTGTTAAATTTGCTGAGGTGTGTTTCATGGCCCAGAATATGCTCTATCTTGGTGAATGTTCCATGAATTCCATGGCCGCAGCTAATTAGACTAACAAGGGTCACTTGTTCCAAGAACAACTAACATGTAGGTTGTACAGTAAACCAATGACCTAATTAACCTGATGAGGTAGAGTAATCACATTTTCTCTGCTAGGAGGATAACGAAAAACATGTAGGAATTTGACAGTTTTAGGAGCTACAACTGCTAGTTTATGGGAGCTAGTTGAGCCTAAAAGATGTATGATGCTTCTTGCATAAGTTGAAGTTGCTCAGAAACAGGAGCTAAGAGGAGAAAGTTACTTTTAGTGGGAAAGAAAGGAAACAATCAGAATGCAGTTTAATCAACTTAATGGTATAAAATGAGAATGATATCCACACTTCTGTTCTTTGCTAAGACTATTGCAGCCCCCCTCAATCCACACTCCCCCTCCCACTCCTGTCTTCCTGAGAATGGCTGGATTAGTACTGCTGGCTTTGCAATTTCAGGGGGGGTCTCAGCTCCCTTATTGCCCTATGGTTATGCTTGTTACCAACACCACTATCTTAACTAGTCATTTCTTTCTTTTTCTTTTCTTTTTTTTTTTTTTGCAACAGCAGTAGCCTCATAAGACCTGTTGCTTTTTTTTTTTTTAAAGAAACAAATTTTTTTTTTAACTTATTTATTATTTATTTATTATTTATTTTTGACTGTGTTGGGTCCTCGTTTCTGCGCGAGGGCTTTCTCTAGTTGTGGCAAGCGGGGGCCACTCTTCATCGCGGTGCGCGGGCCTCCCACTATCGCGGCCTCTCCCGTTGTGGAGCACAGGCTCCAGATGCGCAGGCTCAGTAGTTGTGGCTCACGGGCCTAGTTGCTCCGCGGCATGTGGGATCTTCCCAGACCAGGGCTCGAACCCTTGTCCCCTGCATTGGCAGGCAGATTCTCAACCACTGCGCCACCAGGGAAGCCCAGACCTGTTGCTTTTATAATACCCTCCTTTTGAAGAGCAAAATTTATGCAAAGGCATGTCTAGTGTTGTTCTAACATTATGGAGTTTTTGTATTAGGTACCTCATTAAAATTCTGCAATTATTCTATTAAATTTGTCCGTACATATTTCCCTATATCGTACCTATATGCTGAATCATATGGCATAGACTATCGAATAACATAACGTGAAATTTCAATTTACACAAGGAAGAATTTAATAAAGAAAAAACAGTTTATTTTGTGAGAATAGAGGAGATTAACCTATATAAGAGTAGATTTCAAACATGACATTAAATAAAAACAAAAAGTTACTGTGTATGTACTTCTTCCAACCTCAAAGCTCTAACCTTCTGATCTCTTTTTTTTAAAAAAACCTCAAAGTATTTAGTGATATGTCAGGTTATTCTCTACAAAATATTTTCTTCTTAAGATCAATATTATTTTAGAGTTGAGAAAGTTGGGAGTAACCAGAGACATAGATGAATAATTTTTACATCTGCTTTTAGTTATCACAATTTTAGATTGCATTTTGAATGTAATCCCCATCATCAGACATTTTCTTTAAGCAAAAGTGTTGTGAGATATCTTTTCCTGCCTAGAGGGAGGAAGAGCATCCATGAGAATCTTTATGAGTTAGAGGAACAGATGCCAGCCTAGAATCTCACGAAGAGCAATATCTGGCAGCCCTCATGCCATAGAAAATTCTATTCTCTGGAATCACCAATTGTTTGGCGTCCAGGTTACGAATGATATTAACTTGTCTGGAAGTGGCAATCTAAATGGGTCAAGTCCAGTTGCTGCTGACTGTAACAATACCTGTCCTAATACTGGGATATCTAGGGAATAGTGCCATTGAGAGAAATGGAAAAGCAAAATTGAAGTATAAAATGACTTTGTGTTCGCTCTCTGCTTTATTCACACTGGCAATTTAAAACCCTCACATTTTGATCTTTTCTGGCACAATACCACTTAAATTCATTCTTCCTCGGTGTCTTCAGGGTGGGGGTGATGGGTAGCGATGCATTATTTTAAGTGTCTATTGCGGTGACCTGCAGAGGCTTAAGACAAAACCCTTTTGAAAAGGAACCGAGAGACAAAGCAGATCAGTCCTCCCTGTGAGTGCCTAGATATGCAGTCTAAAGAGTGTGTTTGGCCCACCGTTGGCAGACTATTTGGTTCCTGCCAACAATGAATTCTCTAGTGTGACAGTAGGATCTGTCAGTGGCTGCTGCTTGACAAGATCGTGGCAGTGAGGTGCAAGAAGATGGAATGAAATCACCCTGGAGCATAGCCTCCAAAGGTTCAGTATGGTCCCGGATGCAGGACACCATGGCAGCCGAGACTGCAGCTAGACCTTTTCTTTCTTTTTTTTTTTTTTTTTTCCAGACTGCAGGTAGACGTTGCAGGCAACTCTTCTGAGCCAAGATAGTGTACCATTTGTCAGAGGAAGAGGCTTCACAACTAAAGCTAAATTTTGAAATGGCTTATCTTAGAACTCAGAGCTGTAAGGGCACTCTGAGGTCTAGTACAATCAGTATCATGTACAATTTAAATGACAGAAATTCAGGAGTTCAAATTTGGAGGTGGGGAGAAGGAAAGAGTGAGCATGGGAAACATGCCTTTCTGAAGTATGGGTGATCTGATGAGTATATACCCTGGAGTGAACGTGATGTGGGAATGGTGTATGCTGCTGCGATCCTAGGCCTCTTGTGGGGAGGTCATCACCATCTTCAGGCAGCCACTATGATCTCAAAATGCAAAGAAACACAGTAAGTCCCCTACATATGAACCTTCAAGTTGCGAACTTTCAAAGATGCAAATGGGCGTTCACATGTCCAATCACGTAAGTTGTCACGTCTGTGCATCCTCTACAAGTGGTTGTGCTTTTGTGTACTTTACAGTACTATATAGAGTACAGTAGTACAGTACCTTTATTTCTTGCCTGTTCACTCGATGCCAGCCCCTGTATGCCAGCTGTTGTACTGTACTACTGTACTTTTCAAGGTACTGTAGTATAATATTAAACATATTTTATTTTTTATGTTTGTTTTTTATGTATTATTTGTGTGAAAAGTGTTAGAAACCTATTACAGTACAGTACTATATAGCCGATTGTGTTAGTTGGGTACCTAGGCTAACTTTGTTGGACTTACCAACAAATTGGACTTACGAACGTGCCTCAGAACGGAACTTGTTCTTATGTAGGGGACTTACTGTACACTCTTACAGCAACTTTCCTAAAAACAGGCCAACTACTGTAAATCATTTCACCTTATTGTGACTAACAAGGTATACCATTCTCTAATTTAACCACTTTATAAGCTATTTTTAAGGGACATTTTGTCCAGATATAATTCTCATCTTATGCACTGACTTTAGAATATCACCTTTAGATAACGTGAGCGCCATTTGGTAAGCCTACATATTTCACTGGACAAGGGAAAGAGGACTTTTAAAACATGCCACCATTTGTGAGTGACACTCAAGCAAACAGTGCCACCCTTCATAAGAAGAGCATTGTGCACATAAGTTTGTGCATTTTGATAGTATCGTGTGAAATGCTTACACACCTTTACATTACTATTGCATATGTGGTAAAATTGCCACCAAAGACTATTCCTTCACACAATAATAGATTCCAAAATAAGACTCTTATTATCTCACATACTCAGAATGTAGCTGGACCTCTGGGTGAGTGCTAGATGGCCCATTGGAGTAGGGAAAGAAAACATTAGAATGTGTATTTTTTTAATATAAAAAAAGAAGAAATTGATCTTGATTTACTTTAAACATAAGTGGACAGTTATGCCCTCAGTCAGTTTTTATGTCAAACAAAAGTGTCTTGTGTACAACACATGAATGCACTGGGGAATATTGGGAATTCCATAGGAATCAAAATACACAAATACTTGATATTATTGTTATTATTTATTTTAAATTATAAATCTTAAGCCTGAGGTACAATAAATGTTTTCCATTGTTTAAGGATCAGATCTGGGCAACAAATATTTCATGGCTGGTGTTTTAACAACTGAATATTGATTTTAATGATCTAAATATCTGATTAATTAGCATTTGCAGGACAAAAAAATTATTTAACTACTGTGATAACCTACCTTCCTTTCTATAGTTCAATTGCTATTTATTTCCTCCTTTTAGGACTGTCTTATTGTCTGGAATCTTCTACATGTGTTTAGGTAGAAATGTTTATCTTTTGCAGTGCGATAATTAGTGGTTTTCAATTTTCAGAAGTTTTTTGGGAGGGTGTACAAATTTCACTGCTGTTGAACATGAAAGTGGCTGTCTTTTTTTTTTTTTTAATATGCTCATTGATTTGCTAAGGGAAATGCAATGCCCTTATTTCTTTTTACATTGAGATAGTAGCCCTGTTATTAAAGTGAGGGCAAATGTTCTTATAAAAACTTAGCACATTTAAGAACACCTTTCACTAATCTGTTCAAGTGCTATTTAAAAAGAAGAGCTAAATATACTTGTCTTTTGTTCTCAGTGGAAAATGATTTAACTTCCGAGAAAGACAATCTGTTTTCACATGTCATAGTATTAGGCTGATAAGTTAACAACCAAAAGAATATTGAATTTAACATTATAATAAATATTCATATCCGTAACATGGGAGTGGGACTAACTCTAGACTGACCTTAACACTTGCCCCAATTGGTCCCTTTTAAAAAAAAAACCTCTTTTCCTTTAGTATCTTCCTATCCACACCCCTGCCACCCATAGGCTTTGATTGCTACTGGAAGACACGACTATCTGACCTTTCACTCCTGGCCTAGGAACCTGCCTTTTATAGCTCCAGGAGTTTCAGAGATATGAAGTTACATTTTATATCCAAGGAATCACAGTCATAATTAGAATTTCATGCCAATTTTGGGGAGAAAGTGTATCAAGGCAGGTCAGTGCAGGGAAGCCTTCAAATCATAGTGGATTGGACACCGATTACTCTCCTAAGGCCAAACTCAGAAAAAGAGGCTGAATCTAAATATCAAGATAAAGTTGAGAAACATTTTTATAACAGAACTTTTTAAGACCTGAAGGGCCTTGTGAATTACCTAATCCAATCTCTTCCTCATGTTAAAAAAAAAGTAATTGAAAGAAGAAAGATTAAAACATTATCATTGTAATATTTATATAAAGAAGGCTGTAAAATTCTAAATATGTTTATGGAGTACAGTTTTATATGTGAGTAAAAGCATTATCCAAAGAATAGCTGTGATGGAAATTTCCAAGGTGGAAAAACAAAACAAAACAAAACACCCCAAATTTCTCCAGAAATGGAATATGTATTTAAAACTTTCAAATAGATTTTAATCTCAGGCCATAAAAACCTTAAAAAACATCAGTGAGTAACCATGACAAGAGAATAAAAAAGAGTCCAAGCATCCATTATATGAGAATAAGAATGAGCAAAATCAAATTCTGGTACAAAGTAAGGACAGTACAGAAATAAAGTAACTGGAGTTGTGCACAGAAAAAGTTACCCTAGAGATAGAAACAGATCTAAATGAGGATAAAAATCAACTACACAGATCTTAATAACTCTTATTGTCAATGAAAGTAGAATCCCAAAAGAGAGACTGGGAAGTTGAACAATTCATTGGCTGGCAATAGAAGAAAATAAAATGTGAAAACAGCTAGATAGGGACTTAGATGTTATTTTAAAGTTAATGTACTGTGAAAAGGAGCAGGGAAACGCACAGACCCAGCATCGCTGTAATAACCAAAGTTTAGAAATTTCAAAAAGTTGGTAAGAAAATTTAATGCCTCTTTTTCATACTCTATACACAGAGGAAACAGTCGAGAGAAATCTTTATAGTAGCTTTGACACAGAAGACTTAAAAAAATCTGATGAACTGGAAAACATCATTAGCAAAAAAAAAAAGGAAAAAATATAATTGTGTGGCAGACTCACCCTTTTAAGTGGGAGACAAAAAAAAATGACAGTTGGGAAACTCAGTGGGCCCTTTGTAAATGCTGCTGGGGGCATGGGCAATGCCTTTGTGGGGAAAACATTGTGTTTCTCTTTCTATAAATTTTTTTTATATTTCAAGGGGACAAGGTTTGATCAGCTCCCTCCTCCACGCCTTCAGTAGGCTTTCTTGACGTTCGCTTCCCCCATTTCCCAAACATTAGCTGCATCGACTTGCCCAGTCCCATGCTTTCCAAAGTCATTTTATTTCTCTGACCTACCTTGTTGAGAAAATTGAGAGCCCCAGGCTTGAATGCTCTCAACCGCCTGCCCCGCCACTATCCACCCCACACTATCCATCCACTTACTTTTATCCACCCCAGCCTTACTTCCATTACTACAGGTTCACCTGATGGGGGATGCTCTCTGGTTTTAGTTTCAGCTGCTCCATCAGCACCCTTGGTCTCATTCTTTTCCATCTTCTACAAGGACTCTGTCTTTAGATTGACCAAGATGGCCTTCATGTTCCCCTCCCCATGATGAACCTCTAGAAAGGCTCCTTCCTGACTTTAGGCCACTGACCTCCATTTTCTTAGAGGATCTACTTTATGAAACTCATCATTGTAAACACTTTGCCCCTCCACGATGGAAATCCTTTTAAAGCATCTTGCTAGTTTTACAACCTGGGAATATCTTTCTCAAGGATTTGAGAGCCATCCCTTTGAAAGGTGGTTGTCACGGAAAACTGGCCCATCTCCCAGTTTCTGTGGGAGGGTAGGATACTTGCTCCAAGTTGTACACCTACCTCCTGTGATGAAATATGAGAAAGTTTACTTTTCTTTGGAGTAAATCCCATGATCAGATGGCCTATGATCCCCTTTCCCCAGATCTTCAAAGTTTTCCAGTCCTTTGTTTCAGTGGAGTTGAGCTCAGACTGAGTTCTGGTCTTTCCCCTATTGTAGCAGCCTTGAAGAAAGTCTTTCCTGCCTGTTTAACTTTGTCCAGCGTGATTTTTAGTGTGACAAGTTATCTCAACTTTTTCTAACCTTTTAAAACTCTTTTTTTGCCTATTGGGTCACCGTATCAGCTATAATAATGCTTAGCTATCCTATACTCCCTAAACAATCCTCTGGTCCTCTAGTTACCAACTTTTATTTTCTCTACCTTCCATATCTTTTCAGTGATTAGTGGCCACTCTCTTGTTCCATGTGATTTTCTCACCTGCCATTTACTCTTCTAATTACCATCATCATTCCACTTTAGCTTTTCTTGCTGTTATCACCCATAAACTACAAACTGTCCAATCTGATACACACTTATTTCTTGCTCAGATGCTTTTGCTGTGTTGTCATTGTGGATTTCTCCCTTCTTCTTGACATCCTTCCTTCTCCTGGCTTCTCTGACAACATGGTTACTCACCTGGCTCTACTCCTTCCTCCTTACCCATTGCTTCCTGACCTCCTTTGTTGGATTTTATTTTTCTGGCCATCACTTTAACATTTTTAATCATTTTCTTCTTCTCATATTCTAGTCACACTCTTAGAGCTTATCTATACCCAGCAATGCTGATAGCACAAGCACCCGTTCTGACTTCCAGATTCAGATATCTAACCACTGAGTGGACATCTCCACTGGATTTTTAAACAGACTCCTTAGACATCCTATGTCCATCATCTGAACTCACTTTCCCTCCAGAGGTGCTTTTCTCGCTTTGTATCCTATCTCTGAAGCTGGTACAAAGATTCATGTCGCCCTCCCAAGTCCAGATTCTGTGAATCTTCTCCACACCCCCTTGTCCTTTGTCTTTTTTTTTAGTCTTTAAAAACTTTATTTATTTAAATTAAAGTAGAGTTGCTGTACAATATTATATAAGTTACAGATGTACAGTATAGTGGTTCACAATTTTTAAAGGTTATACTCCACTTATAGCTATTATACAATATTGGCTTTATTCCCCGTGTTATACAATATGTAATTGTAGCTTATTTTATACCTAATAGTTTGTATTGCTTTTTCCCTACCTCTACATTGCCCCTCCCCTATTCCCTCTCCCCGCGGGTAACCAGTAGTTTGCTCTCTAGATCTGTGTCTGCTTCTTTTTTGTTATATTCACAAGTTTGTTGTAGTTTTTAGATTCCACGTATAAGTGATATTATACAGAATTTGTCTTTTCTCCATCTGACTTATTTCCCTTAGCGTAATGTCCTCCAAGTCCACCCATGTTGCTGCAAATGGTAAAATTTTGTTCTTTTTTGTGACTGAGTAGTATTCCATTGTATGTAGTATGTATATATGTGTGTGTGTATCTCACATCTTCTTTATCCATTTTTCTGCTGATGGACACTTAGATTGCTTCCATATCTTGACAATTGTAAATAATGCTGCTATGACCATTGGGGTGCATGTATCTTTTTGAATTAGTGTTGTTGTTGTTGTTTTTTTGGATCTATACCCAGGAGTGGAACTGCTGGGTCCTATGGTAGTTCTATTTTTAGCTTTTTGAGAAACCTGTTTTCCACAGTGGCTGCACCAATTTGCATTCCCACCAACAGTGCATCAAGTCTTGCCTCTACAAACCTTCTCCCCAACAGTCCCCTTCTTTCCATCCTTAGTGCCACGTCTTCAGTTAAGATGCTCATCTTTTACACGATCTATTGCTACTAGGAAGTATTATCTGCTCGTATGGTTTTCCCCCACCCCCTATCTATCCTCCACTCTTGTAACAAAGTGATCTCTCTCTAACATATATATCTGACCTTCACTCTTACTCTAGTTCAATTTCATTGTTACCATGACTCCCTGTCTCTTACTGAGTAAAGAGTAAGTTCTTTAGCAGACATATAGGGCACATGTGACCTGGATCATGTTATCACTTAAATTATCTCAACTACTCTTCTTTTCCTTGCAGTTTAGTCATATTGAACTATTTGCTTTTTATTAACACGCCAGTTCATTGCCTTACACATTGTCTCAAAATTCGTCCCATTATTTAAGACTCAGATATTATCTCCACTGAGAAGTTTATGCCAAGCTACACACCTCCCATACTCAATGACCATTTAGTTAGTGTCTGACATAAGTAGGGCATCAGTAAGTTTAAATTAAAATTAATAGAACTATTAAATAGGATAATGGAATCTTCCTGAAAAAAAATCAACTACACTTACAGTTCTTTTAAAGTACTGAAATACTAAGTGGGAAAAGTGTGAGAAGAAAAAATGAGAAATAAAATTTTAGGATGGTTATTATACTGATGCTTTTCTTCTTTGTAAGTTGGGAAGATATATAACGTAGAAGGGTATGTTAAGGACTCTTGAAACCCTTCCTATGCTGAAAAATATTTGTGGAATAAGGACACATCAAAATTCTGTCAGAAAACACACTGTACCTTATTATTTCCTCAGTATTTTAAAATGATGACACAATTTCTTCAATTCCAACTACAGCTAATTTAGTGAGAAAACATAGATGCCTCTCTTACTCTCTTGCTGAAGGGAAGGTCAAGAAAGTTCTAATATATTTTTTTTTTTTTTACAGTATGCATTTTAGTTTTTGCAATAAAACTTTTCCAGATTTCCTCACCTTGTAAATTGTAGCTTACCTTTTGGGATCACTGAGGTTTTTCTTGGGAAGAGAGTAGATAATGGCAAGATAGTGAGTTTATACTAATTAGATCATATTATGGGTTGACAGATGCTAATTAATTGAACTGAAAGCTGTGGTTGCAGTGATTTATATACAATTCTGTAATGGTGCATGAAAATATACCCTTTAATAACATTTACTGAATATTTACCATGCACCAGGTCTTCTTATAAGCACTTTGCATGAATTAATGTACCTAATCCTCTCAACATTCCTTTTAGATGGGTATTATTATTCCATTTTTGCAACCAAGGAAACAGAAAAGCAGAGTTTTAGTATCTTGGTCAAGGTCACACAAGTAGAAAATGGCAAGTGGTTTATCTCCAAACTCATGTTACTGGATTTTAAAACTCATGCTAAATAACATACAATGTTCTGATACCTTTTTAATTATATGTCCCTTTATACTATTCAAATATTAATAATATACTTGATAGTAAAAATTCTGTTAAATTCTGGGGACTCAAATGATCTATCTTTATATCATGTGTTTTCTTCCAGAATACGTATAGTTCCATCTTCTGTTTCTGTTACCCTTCTCTATTACTTTTGCTACAATACTTCTCACATGCTGACTTGTATTCATTTTATACTTTGTCTAATTTTATGATATGCATTATCTGCACCCATTCTTCTAAGACCTTTGAAAGTATCAACTAAATAAGTTAATAACTTAAATAAACCATGTAACACATCTATTCATATATTTTTAATATACCCATTTCACAGATGAGAAAATAGAGGCAGAGAAAGGTTAAGGAGTATTTCTAAGGTCACAGAGATGGCAAATGATGAAGTAGGGATTTCAGTTAGGCTTCAGAACCTATGCTCCTTATTAGAGTATGTTCCCTATGCTTATCAGTATTTAAAATCAGTCTTTTACATTGGACATAATCTCCTTGAGCAGAATGAAGTCTCTTGTTTATATTTTTGATCTATTATCACATAGAAGGTATTTTAAAAAGACTTGTAGGATTTAATTAAATTATTATCTTTGTATAGCTGGAAAACTAAGCTATAGGTGCAAATGAAAGGAAGCAAAGATTTATGCATTTCTATTCTCTGCTTAATTTCTCTTGATACTTCAATAGTTGCAAAGTTCTTTCCAAAAATTCAGGATGTCCTTAGACTTTCCATATGACAACTCTTTAGAAACACTCTGTAAAGAAATAGATAATCTATTAATGGTCCCCGGGGGCAATGCGAATTTAGACACATAGAAGACCTGCCAAATTTTACAGTATAAAGTCATCACTGAGCAGAGATTAGAATGGGCCATTGACATAATTGCTAATCCTGTTGTGACAGTCTACGTGTGTTGTGGCCTTACCTGGTGCTACACACTGGGTAAAGTCCTTGGTGTTTGCCAAAGAATAATCCCAGCACCTGTAGGATGGCCACTGATTTTAATTCCATTTTATACATCTAGAAACAAAAACTTGGAGAAATTAAATGATGTTAGTTTCACAAGCTGTTAAGTTTTGCCAGCTGATCAGTGAAGGAGGGAGGATTTTAATACATCAGGTTTGTCTCTGGATTTGACTCTGGAGCCAACTTAGACGTTGCCAAAACTCAACTTTTATTTTTATTGTTAAAATTTTACATTGGCTTTCCAGAATGAAAGCCATGAATCCATAAAAGAATCAATGTTGGAAGGGCATGCAAAGAGCAGTAAAAGAAAATGCTTTGATACTTGCTGAGGCTACATTTTATAATATTTGTCCATGGAAGCTTAGGTTGCTGTATCTTAATATTTACCTCAGCACGTGTGAAAATTGTTACTCGGGTAAAGGGAAGTCTTACGTTCTACAACATTCTGAGTTGTAATTTTTAGTTGTAGAAGAAACAGTATAGTAGCCAGTGATTAGAAATCTTTTTTTTTTTTTTTTTTTTTTGGTCTGATAACATGCTTTAAAGATAGAAGAAGAAAATGAAGGAAAGGAAAGTAACAAGGTCAGGGATAGCAGATGTATCCTTGTTGCTGTCCTGCGGGGTGAAAGACAAGTGAGTAGCTGGCAGGAAGCCCAGGATCCCGAGGTTGGCGCTCCCAGCATTATTTAATACAAGCCTCGAACGCTGACGTGAGCCAGAAGCCTCGGACGGGTAAGCAGAACATGCAGGCTACTCAGTGACACAGGCCCGTAGTGTTTCTGCTTCTGTGTTTTAGCAGAAAATGAATATGAGGGGGTGACAAGAAAGGACAGAAGGAAAATCAAAAGCTTCCATTTGCTGCATTGAGCTTTAGGGCCATCATTCTTTTCTCCTTTTAATTTTATTATGAAAAAATTTCCCCCTAAACCTTCTTTGTCTCTCTAGGATAGTATTCCTCACTCTCTGTTCATGGTTTCAAAATTTCCATTGCTTTCTCTGCAGTCAAGGTTAGACACTCTCTTGAAATCTATGACATTTATTTTCATAGCTCCCCCGTTCAACTTTTTCATATTTAGCCTTCACTGTGGTACCCACCACTTTTTTTTCCCCCTGGGGCAATAGCTTATGCTTGGGTAAGCTATATCATCTAAACTTAGCTATTTCGAGGCCCATTTCGTTAAACTCAAGCGAGCTCTCTGTTATTTGAGAATTGATGTTAATGAGTTGATATATTATGCCTTGTGGGCAACCCATTTGCATTTTAACTGGTGCTTTTTTGAACGCCTGATTCCACAGAAGAAACTTGTAACACTAATATTGTAAGGAAAGAGACTTCTGGGGAACACTTTTTCCTCAAACCATATTATTCTGGTAGTGTTTATTCAACTTTCTTCCCCCAAAGTAGCCCCTGCCTCTATTACTTAATCTTGTCCTTTTAGGGGCCAATTTATTGATGTTCCAAGTATTGATTTAGCAAATATATATTCCCTACCCACTATCTGTCATGTACTGAGCTTGGCATCAATGTAGCAAAGATGAAAAAGATAATGCCTATACTCAAGGAGGTCAAGGCTAATAGGGGCGACTGCCACATAATTATAAAGGCCACCAAAATATGATAACAGAGATATGCATAGGAGATTTCAGGGGCTTTAAAAAGTGTACCCGACACAGGTGGCAGTGGGATAAGAAGCAGAAGAAAAATGAGGAGGGATTCTGGGTGACCTGGTATCTGAATTGTACAAGTATCAATTTGCACTGATAGCTTCAAGTGCAAGTTAACACAAAAATAAGTAAGAGAAAGAGGAAGGCCATAGGAAAGGGGAAGGGAATGTGAGTTAAAGACAAGGAATGGCATCAACAAGTAAAGTCAAGGTGTGTGGAGAGCTCTGAGCAACTCCATGTAATAGAGCATTGAGTCTGAGTATGAGAGGGGTAAAAGATAAAGCTGGAACTATGGCCAGTCAGATCAAATTTCTTAAAGGAGAACTTTTCCTTTATTTTTTCCTAAATTAAAAAAATTGAAAGACACACTTTGATGTAGCATAATGGATCTTCAAGGTAGATATTCACCAGTTCTTTATGTATTCATGGCTATGGCATAATGGCTCTTTTACATAAATTACTTTCTTTCCTCTCTGTCTTTGAGTTTCTCCACTGGATTTAATCTCCTTCATTTATTTACTCCCAGAAATGATGACCTTCAGGAAGGAATAGTGTCTCAGAAGTTCAGAATTTCAACATTGAGTTGAAGGTTTATTTTTTTCCTTCCATCTTAATCAGGACTATACCTAAATATATGAGCCCTGCTTTAAAAATTGCATATGCCTGGGAGGTACAAATTAGGAGTTTGGGATTCACATATATACACTGCTGTATATAAAATAGATAAACAACAGGGACCTACTGTATAGCACAGGGAACTATGCTCAATACCTTATAATAATCTATAAGGGAAAAGAATCTGAAAAAAGTATATATAGAGAGAACTGAATCACTTTGTTGTACACCTTAAAGTAACACAACATTGTAAATCAACTATATTTCAGTAAAAAAGAATGAAAACAAACATAATTGCATATGCCTATGAATTTGCATATACCATATTTAGAGAGCATGAAAAATATTATCTTAACCCAATTTCCTTCCTTCCAAAGATACCAGTGAATAGGACACCAGACTAAATGAAAGGAATCAGACACTGAGATGGGTTTCTCTAGTCACCAGCCTTTTATTCACCCATATTGGGTGTTGGATGGGACACCTGTCTTCAGGGATCTTTTATAGGCATATACACCATGAAACTAGCAGCAATACAGTCTTGAACAAGACAGTTAAATTCTAGAGACTTCAGGTTCTTCCTTAATAAAGTAAAGTAAATGTAAGTATATCTGAAATAGTGCACTACCCTGTCCAAAACGTCTAGGAGTCTATTCAAGAAAGAACTGGTGGGTTTTTTTTTCCAAATTGAAAATATCTCTGCCAGGCATATATTTGAAAATGTTTAATTTATATTTTTAACATATGTATATGCACATTTTATGTTATAATTCTAGTTTACCTATATAAGCTTAAAATACACTATTATAGTTATGTTTTTTCTGTGTAATAAACTGTATTTTAAAACACTATAATATTAGTTTAACTGGATTTTAAATATTAATTTAATTGTGGCAGAGGAATACTTAATCATGTTATTTTTTACCAATTTTTAAAAATCACAGTACTTTAGAAATGCTGAATTAACACTGAAGAGAAAAATGAATTGAAATCTTTCTTTGATTTGACCTAAGAAGACTCTGAAAGATTTACCTTAACATATACCAGAAAAACATCTCATATTTTTCATAAAAAAACTAATGAGGAAAAGATTAAGGTACATGGCATATTACATGAACTTTGAAAATGCTGAAAAATTGAATTTTACTTTTAAACTGAAATGCTCTTATAAAAAAATAATTTCCATTCTTTGTTTATCTTTTACATAAAATAACAATTGCAGACATTTTCCTGGTCTTTCCTGTTCATTTTGGCCAAGAAAGAAATTTAAGTTCATCCCCATAAATTTCCTCTGGAACGTAACATATAATTACTGTCAAGATAGTTTGATTGATGGCACTTTGGAAAGATTTAGTGATTCATCTAACATGACACTATGAAGTCCCTATACAGAGCTGAGGATGGAATTCAGACCACTGGGGTAATCATTAAGAAAGCATCTCTTTCATTTTAAAATAGATTTTAGTTTTCCCGCAGTATTTGTTGTTGGCCATTTGTTGAATATGTGTTGTTTAGTTCATACTTGAATCCGCGTCCCAGACTTTTCTAATAGAATGTAAGCTCTCATTCTCTTTCTTCAGTCTTTTAGAACACACTAACTTTCATTACAATGTTTTCTGAAATATACATTATAGACCTTCATTGCTGACCAGATATTATCTATAAGCTATGTGCTATCTATGTCCTAAGATGTGATTTCAGGCCTCTCTTCCATGCACCCTCTACTTCTGTCCCTCTTACCGAATCCTAATAAAACACACTGTTAGTAGAATTAACTATTCCCAAGACTTTAGCCCTCAGAGCCTCAGGATGGGGTCCTGGTCACCACTGTGTCATCAGCCCCTGCTTAGTGCTGAACATATACTAAGTGCCAAATAAATATTTGTTGAAAACCTAGAAAATGCAGAAAAACGAAGAAAACAATAAAGCAGTTAACTAAGTGTATTGCTAAGAGATAACAAAATTTAAACTTTTGGTTAATTTTCAACACTTTGTTTAAGATTTTTAATTCTAATCCATGAATATATGCATTTTGTTACCTAGCCATAGTGCCTATTTTGCTTTCTTTTCATATATGGCTATAGAAACATAGAGGAAAATACAACCAGATTCCAACTAAAATGTTTCAACTCTTCCAATTAAAAATTAACAATTTATTATAAACAATTTATCTTTATAAAGTTTAAGTGTTAATGGTTGCACCGATTTAGTTGAATAGGGTTTATTTAAGCAATTTAATATTGTTTAAATTGTTTTTTCCAAATATTTGATATTATAAACAAAACTGTGATGACCATGTGAATGAATTGTCTTTCTCTGGCCAGTTGGCACACAGTTGGTAGTTAGTGAATTTGTTGAATGCATTGATGAATAATCAAAAGTCATAATTAATACTTCCCTTGTTTTGGAAGACAATTAACAAAAATTGTATTGGAACCATTTAATAAATATGTCTGAAAGCCTCCTGAAAAGATTTAATTAGATTTTCATGGTAAGGTATTTGTTAAAACCCTCAGGAACCAAGAAAGCAATAAAAAAGATTATTTGATCACAATTTCTTTGATCATATATTCACATTTTAATCAAAAAGTAAAAAACAGACTGTATATTTTAGAGATAGGTTTCTAGCAAGTCCCTAGGTTAGTTGTAATGATCTAGCAGAAGAATAGTTAAAGGTTTATGGTTTTCTATTGGTAGCTATGAAGATAATTGATTTTTGCTCTCTGAACTGGGTCAGTTACTAGCTGGTAGAAAAATATTCTCAACATCAATAATGCTAACCTCTATTTTGAGAACAGGGACCTTTCTTGACCAATTTAATGTCTCCGATTAGTGTTTAAAGCATGTAATTGTTTAATTATTCAAATGAAATTTTATTTATTAAACATGTAATGAATAGGTGTTGTGCTTGCCTGGAACTGCTCATTTCCTCATTCAGACATATCTAAGAAATACAATGTGTCAGGCCCTCAGCTCTGCCTGATGATTCCGTAACTATCCCCTGAAAAATCTAGGGGATAATATCAATGCTGTATTTTATTTTATTGAAGTATAGTTAATTTACAATGTTTTGTTGGTTTCAAGTATACAGCAAAGTGATTCAGTTATACATATATATGTGTATATATATATTCTTTTTCAGATTCTTTTCCATTATAGGTTATTACAAGGTATTGAGTAGAGTTCCCTGTGTACAGTAGGTCCTTGTTTACCTACTTTATATATAGTAGTGTGTATATGTTAATCCCAAACTCCTAATTAACCGCCTCCCCCCCCGCCCCGCTATCCCCTTTGGTAACCATCAGTTTGTTTTCTGTGTTTCAATGCTATATTCTCACTGGGGACAAGGGACATAGAATTAGTACACTTGATAGTAATTTTACATTAAACTGAAATTAATATTACAGCGCACAGTAATCCTATCAGTATCATATTCACCGTAAGTGTAGCCTCTTGGGTTTTCAAGGTGAATTTTCATTTAGGTATTCATAAAGTACCAGCAGGAATTGTCGCCAGTGTTGGAGCAGCAGAGTGGACAGCATGATATGAAGACAAGTTGATTCTTTAGCATGAGAAGAACATTCACACGAGCAGGTGGTGCTACTGCTGCTTGGCTTGTTCTGCTTCAACTCTGTCAGCTGCCTATCCAATATTGAAAAAACAAAGCAAAACAGAAAACATGAAAAACAGATACTTTGGGTCTTTCTGGACATGTTATTACTTGGGGTTTTTTAAATGCTTTTGTCTCAAAAGGAATTTTCATAGATTTTAGTAGTTTTCCAGTAAATGATCACATATTTGAAAGATATTGGACATCTCAATAGAGTTGCAGTTGAAATGGGATTGACTAGTTTCCATATAATGAGACACACACACACACACAAAAAAAAAAAAAAAAAGGAAAAAAGAACTCTAACCTCAGCAGATAAAAGTGGAGAGGGGAGATGATTGAAGTCTGAAAACATTTTGAAGGATGTGCATATAGTTACTTCAGATCTCTTTATTTGATCTCTGATTACCAGAATAAGGGTTACCTTTCACAATTGAAAGGGATTATAAACACATGAAACTCTTTTCCCAGAAAGGTGATGTTGTTAAAAGAGAAATACAGGAATAGTTCAGATAACTTAATTGATGGTAGATGCATGTCAGGCTGTCAAAGGAAGATCTTCAGTGTAACATTTTGAGACAACACTTACTGGAATGCTTAAATGATTGAGCTGCCCCAGGGTAACATTTTTCTCATATTTTTTATACTTTTACTGGTAATGGAGACATTTATGTTTCTTGTCAATTTGTTCCAATAATAGTGTGGCTGTAAATGAGTTGGCCCATTGCCAGAAAGTCATAATCCTATTTTTTTCCTCCTAAATCCTGAGGCAACCCTTAAAGGAGAGCAAAGACCCTGCATCTTGCAGCTGCAAGGTTGGAGTTAAGGAGGAGGTAGCCTCTGCCCTGTGTCATTAGGTTTTTTTGGGAGCTGCTTTAGGCCAGGAGCACAAAGCAGGTTTTCTCACAGAAGATGCCCTGAGCACGGACCCATCATCCCTCATTCTGGATGATTTTCTGTTTCTCTCCAACTTTAACCTTTACTCAGTTCTTTTTTTCTTTTTTTTTTTTAATTAATTTTATTTTTATTTTTGGCTGTGTTGGGTCTTCGTTTCTGTGCGAGGGCTTTCTCTAGTTGTGGCGAGCGGGGGCCACTCTTCATCGCGGTGCGTGGGCCTCTCACTGTCGCGGCCTCTCTTGTTGCGGAGCACAGGCTCCAGACGCGCAGGCTCAGTAGTTGTGGCTCACGGGCCTAGTTGCTCCGCGGCATGTGGGATCCTCCCAGACCAGGGCTTGAACCCGTGTCCCCTGCATTGGCAGGCGGATTCTCAACCACTGCGCCACCAGGGAAGCCCCTACTTAGTTCTTTTACTTTTGTATTTCAAGATGCTCATGGATACTGGATTTGTACTTTATACCACGTCATTTTTTTGGTATGGCAGTTCTACTCTCGGTGGTAACATTTTTAATATATGTATATATGTATGCATTTATCACTATAGTAACATTCTATAATGGAGAGCCTGTTATAACTAACTAAATGAGTTTACCTGTGTGTGTCTTTTCTTTCCATTTATGCTGCAAATTCCGCTATGGAGGAAAATCTCTTGCAGGTCCAACACTGTCTTACCTGAGTAGTTTTTGAAGGAATGCTGAATGCATCCGGAAACTGAAATGTAGATTTGGTTATGTCTCACTTCTGTGACTTTGATCGGATCATTCATGATTTCAGTGTTTTAGCTTCAGGATCTTTAAAATTACAATTTTAAGTTACACTGTCTCCAAAATCCCCTTTACCTCTAAAATTTGATGACTCTGTTATTTTCAGGAAGTTCTAAATTATCCATGTTACGTTATGATCAGGAAGGATAATTCTGGGAGAGGGGAAGTTGTTGGGTCAAGAGGGAGCTGGATTAATTTAGAATGAAAATGTGTCATGGCATAACAGAAAATCAGTGCACCTCTACAAGACTTCCACGCTCAGACTGCTACCCAAGGAGGAGGAATTGGAAAATTTGGGGAACAGGATTCTGAAAACTCTGATAATAAGAATATAAAACCTCTGTCTCACAAGAGCCAGAAACTCAGGGTGGAATTGCCTTCTTCATTATCATTTTGCTATTTTAGCTGTATTAATTAATTAGACACTGAGTATGTATTTATGGATTAATTTAATATATAGATGATTGTGGGGTCTGTTTTTTTCACTTGATGTCACTCACAGATGACATCAACTAATACTAAAGGCCAAAATGTAAAAGTTTATCACGTGACAAACGTAGACTGACTCAGGAGGAGAGACTGTGGCACATGGTGCCGAGAAGATCTGGGTCACACCAGGCTCTGTGGGATGACAGCTGCATTGTCTAAGGAAAGTTAAGGGGTCACCTGGGCCTCCATCTCCTTGTCTGATAAATGGTGATAAAGATACCTACTTCATACTGTTATTCTGAGAAGTAGATGCTACGTCAGAAGAGCTTAGCCAAGTGCTTTTCATGTGGCACATACACAATACCCAGGAGTTTTAAAACAAAATGAGAAAGGAATCCAGTTTTTTTTACACAGCTAATATTTAAAAGCAAGTTTTTCATTCAGTGCTGGTTGGATTTTTGTGTTGACTTTTTCTTGTGTTTGTGTAGTCCCCATCATGGTGGCATCTTTCTTCTGATGAAATGATGGACGAATGCAGTCAGAAGGAACATTCAATGATGCTACCCGTGTTTCTGTGAACTGGAGGAAATCTTTTGAACTTAGATTCAGTCTGGGAGTTCTATTTTTTGTCCAAACGTGCAGGCAAAAATAACCCTCTCCCATCAATTTGGTGGAAAAATAAGATAGATTAATGACTAACAACTAAAATTTTTGAGAATTTATCATATGCCAGACACCATGCCAAGAACTTTATATGCATTATCTCATCAAATCCTCACAATAATTTTATGAGTTAAGAACGATCATTGTGCCTATTACAATGATGAAAGCACGGAAGCTTAGGGAGATTAAATAATTACAGTAGTTCACAAATCTAGCAAAGGATTGGAGCCAGGACTTGAATGCAGACAGTTTGACACCAGAATCTATGTACTTACTACTTTTCTATATTGACATTCCAGAAACTAGCCCCTCGACATCACTGATAAAATTTTATTTTGCCTCTGCTGTCTCTAATCTACAAAAACTTGGACAAGTTAAATGGCTGCACAGAGCCTGAATTTCCTAATCTATATGGAGCAAATAATTACATCTGTTTCATGGGGTTTTGTAATAAGAAAGAACAAGAATGTAAAATGCTTAGTGATATATCTGGTGTATACACTGTATAATAATTAAGACTTATCATCTGAGAACCGGGACGGTGTCATATGCCTTTCAGAAGGGATAGAAATAGGGAAATACAAATGGAGGAAGAAGACAGGAACATAAATGGCTGTCACCAGGCATTGACCACAGCAGTGGGGCAAATACTCACGAATGTAGCTGATTGGTATAATGTGTCTATTTAAATATAATGTGTCTATTTAAATATAATGTCTCTATATAAATATAATGTCTCTATTTAAAAGCTGAACTTTGAGAATAGAGGAAAGAGATGCTGATATTATGTAGCAGTGATTTAGGTACTTGATACAAGGGAATTTCTAAAGTACCCGGAAGGGCATGGAGCATTTCGAGACCTATATAGGAAAGGTAGTCAAACCTGAAAAGTGGGAGAAGAGAAATCTGCTCTGGGCTAAAGTAAAGACATGTTCATTGCCACAGGTTTCTACCAAATCACCAAATGATAATATAAAAATTCAGATCCTAACTCCTGTCTGGTACCTGTAATTCTAAAATACAGTGCTGTATAACCTAACAGGTAGTATGCCCTCTGACTAATTGCACTGTGCTTGTGCACAACCCATTCAGGTATTGTTGTAAATTGATATACAGCTGTGTGGTAGCCTACAAGCACACTGAGATTCTGGTATCCTGAATGGGCAAAACTTGATAAGTGAAATCCCTTAGTAATATTGTTTGACTAGAAATCATGTGTGTGCTTCAAGTTACATTTGCACCAAATGATTACTGAAAGAAAAGAAATTCATTTTGAAATCTGAAGTCACCTGATTCCTCAGACTGTCCTTGGCATTATATAGATGTAGATGATTTACTGTGTTCACTTTCTGTATCACTTTTCAATACTGTGACTACATCTTTAATCTACAATAATCAATGATCTTCATTATTAAAAAACCCAGGTGTGACAAGATTCCATATCTTGAGGGTGATTCAAAGGTTTCATAGCCTGTCAAACTCAAAAACTGAGCTGCAACAAGACGATAACAAATATCTTTAAAAAGCCTTAATCCCTGATCCAGTAAGATCCCACATGCCTCAGAGCAACTAAGTCCATGCGCCACCACTACTGAGCCTGTGCTCTAGAGCCTGTGAGCCACAACTGCTGAGCCCACGTGCCACAACTACTGAAGCCCGCGTGCCTAGAACCCGAGCTCCACAACAAGAGAAGCCACCGCAATGAGATGCCCGCGCACCGCAACGAAGAGTAGCCCGCACTCGCCAAAACTAGAGAGAGCCCGCATGCAGCAACAAGACCCAACACAGCCAAAAATAAAAAAATAAAAATAAATAAAAATAAAATAATAATTGATTAAAAAACAAAGGAAAAGATCATGAGTTAGTAAAATTTGGGGCATTCACTAACAGAAAAGGAAAGCTAGGAAGATTATATGATAAGTTATTCGAGTAATATACATATTATATCCCTGAAAAATGTGTCACAAATAAGTTTAGTCATTATTTCATCATAGTTTTTGTATATGGATAGACTTTCAATCAGATTCATTCTGTTCATAGTATTGTCAGAATTCCTTTTCAAAAGTGTATAGATTACATCTTCCTCTCAAGGATGCTCACATTTAAAGAGAGCACTTCAAGGTCCTTGAGGAGATTCTCATTTTCTGCTGGAAAAAGATTTTGATTCAACCTTCGTCTGCATCAGAGGGAGTTGGCATATCCTTTGTTCAACGCTTTTTAACCCACTTGGCAGAAAATTTAGTTATGGGAGCTTTATTCTAAAGATGGAGGTACAAGAGAAGTATCTGTTTATTGTCATCATCCAATACCGTGTCCAAAGTGTCTATTAAAGAATATTAATGTTAGAGGCCAAATATTAACCGTCTTGAAACCTCACATGTAACTGAAGTGCAGAATGTACTTAAAATCATTCACTTACCCTATTTCTCTTTCTCTCTGAACCAAGGTCTTGCCATTCTTCCCCTAAGGTGCAGTATCTGTGTTTTCGTAATGACTTTTCTTTGTTCCAAGCTAATTGGTTTAGAATGCTTTGTTACATTTTGTATTTTGATGGCCCTCTTGATATAGACTTGACTTAATACATGGAAGGGACTTAAAGACTGTCACATGGTAAGCACTTAATACATGTGTACTACTATATAACAATAATGGCTATTGTTATCATTTAAAAATTTGTCACTGACTAATTTGTAAGACTTCATGTAAGATGGGATATGTAACATAGGATATATGGAGAGCTGGACATTGGAAGTGCACACCAAAATTGAAACACATATAGGGAATCTGAGAAGATGGTGAGTGCAGCAAGGTTTGAATCTTCCAGAATCCTCCCCTAAAAATAGAGCACAAAGATATCAAAACCAATCACTCACAGTTGTCATGTAAAACAAAACTAGTTTGCCACAGCATTTGGAGAGAGATCCGCATGAAGACTGGGTGATTATTAAATAATAAATATATATTTACCTGTAGAGCTAAGATTTGGTGGCATTTCAATGGAAATAGTGCAGTATGTAAAGGCTACAGTCTCTAACAAACTAACATGAATCGGGACAGGAAGTAAGAGGTGTTCATAAAAAGCAGAATAAGCTTGCTCATTGCCTTATGAATATATTCTAGTTACTAAACAAAGACAAATGATAAAATATGATCTGTTTTCACAAAGAGTTTTTTTTTTTAAATAAATTTATTTATTTTATTTATTTATTTTTGGCTATGTTGGGTCTTTGTTGCTGTGCACGGGCTTTCTCTAGTTGTGGCGAGCGGGGGCTACTCTTCATTACTCTTCGTTGTGGTGCGTGGGCTTCCCAGTGTGGTGGCTTCTCTTGTTGCAGAGCACGGGCTCTAGGCGCACAGGCTTCCGTAGTTGTGGCTCACAGTCTCAGTAGTTGTAGCTCGCAGGCTCAGTAGTTGTGGCTCATGGGCTCTAGAGCACAGGCTCAGTAGTTGTGGTGCACGGGCTTAGTTGCTCTGCGGCATGTGGGATCTTCCCGGACCAGGTCTCAAACCTGTGTCCCCTGCATTGGCAGGCAGATTCTTAACCACTGTGCCACCAGGGAAGCCCAAGAATCACTGTTAAAGATTGTAGAATATATGCACCCAGATTGTTTCTATATGTACATATAATAGATGTGTGATACGCAATTATGAGTATATGATTTTATATAAACATTTTTAAACAAAAGTGGAACCATACTGTAAATACTGTTTTGTGACTTCTGTCTATAAGTATTGCTCCTATAGATGAAACTCACAAAGAGTTTTGAATTAATGGATGTAGGAAAGAAATACTCTTAAACACCAAAATTCAACTGAGTAAACTTTAAAGATCTTATTGGCTTTATTCAAAGATTGATTCATCAATTGGGCAACATCCCATCCAGCAGTTAGACAGGAGCCCCAGGAGCTGTACCAAATGCAAGACTTTTATGGGCGGGAGAAGGCGAGGACGAGGAAAGACTGGATTACCTCATCTTTCTTTGGGGGATGGAGAGGGTCTATTGGGCAGATTACCTCACTAGTGCTGACCAGGAAATTTTAGAAAATCGGTTATGATTACATTTCTGGGGAAGGTTGAAACTGCAATTAGGTTAAGTATTGTCTCAGTTTGATGATGTGGGATTAGCCCAAGTGACTCCATTTTAGGTCTGTTGTCTCTCTTTTTTTAAGAGGCCCATTGGCTGATCACCTCACAAAAATAGAGTCAAACCGACATCACAAACCTTTTGATGAAAGAACACAATACAACCTCACCTTGAAGTAGGCATATTGAAGTAGGTGAGGTTATATGTGTTCTTTCGTCAAAAGGTTTATGTAGCTCCTTCAATCATTAGTTCAATCAATAATTATGAAGCTCCAATACAACAGTAAGAAATCAACAGTACAACAATAAGAAATCACCTTGTTCTGATACCCATGGAATGTGCAGGGAAATAGAAAATACGGTCATTAATCCAATAATCCTGCAAATAAATGTCTTATTACCTCGGTGATAAATGGAGAGGTGTATTGTTCTCCGGGAGTAAATAATAGGAGGGCTACACCTAGTCAAAAGTGATACCTGAGCTAAAGTGTGAATGATGAATAGCTTTAAGGAAACATTAGCCTGGAGGAGGGGCAGAGAAAGTGCTTCAGAGCACAGGGCAGCCTGTGAGGAGGCCCTGACTTAGGAAGGAGGACGGTATATTGCAGCACCCAGAAAAAATCCAGTACATCTGATGGGTGCAGAGTGAAGAGGGTGGGACAGGACAAAAGACAGAACAGGGAGGGGTAACTAGCGTTGTCCAAACTGGATCACTTTTGAGAATAAAAGGGAGATACCACCAATGAGGACCCCAGCCCAACAGGTGGCCATGGGGCTGAGTCACCCTAATTGCTGGCTATGCTGAGAAGAGGTTTTGTGCAGAGGGTGATGGAATGGTTTGGAAGGGTTCTAAGCAGAGGTTCACTTTGGCTGCTGTAGTGTGGAGAGTGGATTATGATGAGGCAGATGTGCGTGTAGAGAGACTACATATCGGCACACTCATTTCCCGGAGACAGGCTGAAAGGCAGCTTCCGTTGCTATTATTTTTGCTTGTTAGGTTGTTGTATTCCTTCTTGTTGCAAGCAGAGACCCTGGCGTGAAATCAGATTAGTAGTTTCCTTTCAGTGGCTGGAGAAGTGCTTGCTACTTTCCATGCCCACCGCTGAAGTATCTAGAGATAAAGTTAGAGCTCACAAAAGATGATTATGTTTAGAATTACTAAAGCATAATCAATCTATTTATTCTCTGTCTCTGTCTCTATATATACACATACACATGTACACACACATATATACACATATAAGTATGTACATATACATAGATATATATATCCATGTATATATTCACGTGTTACATAATTACCAAACTGCTAAATATCATTAAAGGTCCTACTCAATGAGCTAACCTTCTTGTGGAGAGGTGTCGGCTACTCTGTGTCCTAATCTTCAGAAATCCTGGTGCGTCTGATTTCTTTCTTCAAAAGAAATTTTCATTGTTTAAATAGTAAAACATATTACTTAAAGAAATAAATGGGAATACAGAAAAGTTTTCTTAAAAGGCAGACAACACTAAGAACATCAAATGCTGCATTTTTTAACACCTAGCTGAAATGTATCTGTATATAAAGTTGTATCCTGCTTTTTTTCAACTCTATATTATATCATAAGGAAGGTTACCAGATTTAGCAAGTAAAAGTACAGGATGCTCTATTAAATTTGAATTCCAGAGGAACAGTCTATATATAGACACACACACACACACACACACACACACACACACATATATCTCAAATATTACATGGCACATACTTTTACTTAAAAATTATTGCTTATCTGGAATTCAGATTTAACTGGATACACTATTTTATCTGGCAATCTTAGTTAAAAACATTTTCCTTGTAATCTTTATAAACAATTATAGATAACACTGGGATGAACACGTTAATTCAGGAACAGTATTCTATTTTTATAGTATATATCCTTAGATAGATTCCCAGAAGTAAACTTTGTAGGTTAGATTAAATATCTATCTATCTATATATTTTATAGAAATATTATAGGCCCCAGTTACCTTTCCTTTTTTGTTTATTTGTTTATTTATTTAGCTAGTTCAAGAGCTGAGTTTGTGTCAGCATTGCTTAGCTCACAGTTTTTTTTCCCTTTAAAGTATCATGATTGAGATTATCCTTGAAGAATTTATCCTCATTGAGTGGTAATCCAGTTCTTTCTCAAGTCTTACTTGAAATCTTAGATATTTCAGTGATGGGATTTGTGGACGTGTTAGATACACATTTCTGTAGCTTCCCTGAATTCTATTACTGTGCTCAGTTTATCAGCAAACAATCTGTGATATATCATCTCAGCCTCCCTTTCCTTCTTTGTTTTCCCCTTTATGGTCTCCAAGTTTTGCCCTTGTATTTTACCTTCTGCATTTACAAAGTACCTGTACGATAAATGCCTATTCAGTTGGTGTCTTTGAGACTTTCACTTTACCTGCTGGGTGACCTTAGTCAGGTTACCTACTGTCTCTGAGCTTTGGTTTCTCTGTCTCTAATAATTATATGACAGGGTTTTTGTCATGACAGAATGAGAACTGTTTGGGGAAAACACTTAACATGTCAGACACGCGGTAAGTGCTACGGTCCCGAGAACACTGAGGCAGACAAGGACGAACTGACTTGAGCAAAGGTCTCTAAGAGGCATCACTTACCTGGCCTGGGCATGCAGGCCTTGATCATAATCATCATCTGGGGTCCAGGGTTCAGGTTCTTCCCAGACACTGGACAGTGGAAAGATGAACCGCTAATGACTAGACTTTGACTTTGGAAATGACAGTGGCTCCACTCAGCATGCACTCTGGGGCAGTGAATGAAAGCCTGCTTAGATGGATGGCGTACGGGTCACGGTGGGTACATGCCCACCGTACTAAAATGGATATGGATGTGTAACAAGGTCCATATTACTGATAACAACTAAATCTCATTTTCTCCATTTCACTGTATTTCTCAAGAACACTGCATTTCCGTAAACGCCTGCCATTCGTCACATGATATCTAGGAAGGGCTGCTCTGGCTTTGGTTTTTGCTTTTGGATGCTATCCACACTCTCTCTTGCTCACGCTTTTTGTGCACGCTCTGGAGTATTCTGCCAAGACCACGGTGCTTAGAAGAGTTTGATAAGCCTCTGGCCTTTTGGCTGAAAGAATAACTTGCTGATTGTCCCTGAGCAGAAAACGACCCTCTCACTAGAGGACAGTTAAAGTCTTCCCTGATTACAGCCGTAGCGGAGGAGTTCACTGTTTAATCACTTGACATCACTGTCATATGGGCCTCATTTTCAGTGATCCACTCACACTTCTACCCATTAATTATTACTCAATATCTATTTAATTCCTCCCAGAGTTGAGTGCCAAAGAGCATTCATGAATCTTTTGATCAGAAAGTGAGATCTATTACTTAATATGCTCCCTGCAGCCACAGAAGTAGGTGAAGGACTGCAGTGTGGTTGTTCATTCATACATGGAATATCTATTTGTCAGCCCTTAAACATTTTTTTTTTGTTGTTAATGTTTAAAGTATTAAAATGTTTACCTCTTAAAATTACTTTGGATCAGCGGTCTAGGTATAGAATCCAAGTAAACCAATGAAATAAATCAGATATTCCTTGAAAATGTATAACCCGCACTGATGATTCACTTTCTTAGTGAATGAAAAATGCAGCTCAACCTCAGGCACTGCTCTCTCTCTGGAGCCTTCTTCCTTGTATGCTTAGTACGATTTGCTCACATCTGCCCAGACTTCTGCTTAATTCATTGCTGTTCAAAGGCTTTATCACTGGGTGGCACCCTGCCACCTTATTTGGAGTTTCTTTCCTCTCTCTTCTGCAATGTGACCGTATGGTGGTCAGAAGTCGGGGTCTGGACCCAGACACTCATGTTTGGAATCCAGGCTTTGAAATTTATTAGGCTCTGTGACAGTGGAGAACCTAGATAGTGTGTCATCAAAATGAAGATAACAGTGGTAAATATTTTATAGGATTCTTGTGAGAATTAAAAAAAAAAATTTAAAGCACTTAGAAGAGTGCCTGGCAATTAATAAACATCCAATAAAATGTATCTTCTATTTTTTTATTACCATTTCAGGATGGTACCATAGGACCTGGGAATACAAATATATGGGTAAGTCACAGAAGTTAAGAAACAGACAAAAAACAAATAACACCAAAAAAACTGTGATGATGATGATAGAGGTTAGAACCAGCACCATGGGGACAAGAAAGTGAAGAATATATAGCAGACTTGGGGTGGTGGTCCAATAATAACTACTTCCCAACCGTTTATTGAGAGCCTGTAAGTATAAGTGTCTGGGCCTATTCTTTGCAATATTTCCTCAGGTGTCTTTCACAACTGCTGTATGAAGTAAATATTTTATACCCATTTTCCAGATAAGTAAACTGAGCCTAATAGAAGTTAGGTGATGTGTGTAAGGTCATTTACCCTGTAAGTGGAAGACCCCAGATTTAAATCCAGGTTGGTTTTATTCCAAAGCTCTTTCTACAGTGTGTTTTTTGCTCTGCCTATATTTTTTTTATCTCCGCTGTTACTGGTTACAATTTTAATACCTACTTCTCAATATTGTTCCTATATTCTGGAAGGGATTGGGTTGCCTGTGGCACCTAATAAGAAAATCATAACTATGTCTGCAGATTGAGCCTCTTAGATTCTGAGGTAAATGCTGAGCTGACAGAGCTGCCAGCCCTTCACTTCGCTTCTTAAAATTTCTGTGACATCCCCATTCCCTCTGTTGGGTGTGTCAGCATTTCCACTGCTGCTTGTGCTGATAAAGCCCCCTGAACACACACACCACACAGAAATCACTTGGTGACATGTTCACTAGGGCACCCAGCAGAGGAGGGAGGTCTAGATGGGAAGGACAGTATCCTGAAGATTGCTCTGCTACCCAGCAGGTCAAGGGGACAGTTCAAACATGGCTTCAGACATGAGGCCAGTTTTCCCCCTGAAATGCATGGAGCAAGTTAGGATTCCCAAGAACTTGGGAAATCAGTAGATTTCAATAGAACTTCAGTAGAAAGAAGTGAGTTTACATTCTTTGTTTTGTTTGTTTTTTAGTGTTCTTTTCCAGCATGGTCCATTATAGTATATTAACTATAATTCCCTGTGCTATATAGTCGGACCTTGTTTTTTATCCATTTGTAAACACTTACATCTGCTAAGCCCAACCTCTGCCAACTGCCTCCCCCTTGGCAACCACCAGTCTGTTTTCTATGTCCATCATTCTGTTTCTGTTTCATAGGTAGGTTCATTTGTGTCATATTTTACGTTCCACATGTAAGTGATATCACATGGTATTTGTCTTTCTCTGTCTGACTTACTTCACTTAGTATGATAATCTCTAGATCCATCCATGTTGCTGCAAATGGCAATATTTCGTTCTTTTTTATGGCTGAGTAATATTCCATTGTATATATGTACCACATCTTCTTTATCCATTCATCTGTCAGTGGACATTTAGGTTGCTTCTATGTCTTGGCTGTTATGAATAGTGCTGCTGTGAACTGAAAGAATTGAGTTTACATTTCAATGAAAATACTAGATAACAAAGCTGTTGCTGTGTATTACATAAGATATAAACCGATGACATACAATAAAGAAACCAGGGAGTGTAAGAAGTGGAAAAGAAGTTGCAGGAAAATTTGAACATCATACCCTCGGAGAATTATAAGCATTTACTTATAAGCATCACCTTTCAATATCTTCTCTAACATGGAACATTACTCAGATATTTTCTTTACTGTTTTTCAGGACGGATATGAAAACTTAGGTGGCTTAGAATACGAAAGCCGTGGCTCTACGTGGCGTGATTCTAAGTGTCCAGAAACCCTCCCTTCATGTCAGAGTATATTAGACACACACACGGCCCCCCACATGGCACACCTCCAACCACACACATACACAACCAAACACAGACACACCACACCTTCACACATTCCAAACACAGACAGGAACACTTGCCCCTCCCACCAGTGAGGGGATGAGGGATTGTGGACCTGGGAGAGTGAGGGTGCAATTTGCTGAAAACAGAAATTCTGTGTAGAGATTTCAGTGCAGACTGGGTGTTTTTGATTTTGATGCATTTAGATTCAGAGTGACTTGAAATACCTCACATTCAAGACTGTTATTTGTCAAATATTCTTCCATATGAATGTGCGTCTGATCATTTCTGGAGAGCTGGTTTTGACGGACAGACTGCGTGAGCTGAGGACCTGGGGCTAACGGGGAAATAATAAGAGCAGAGAGAGAGGCTGCCGAGGTGTCCAGACAGACTCGGCCAACACAGTGATTTGTCCCGGGGTCAGTGCTGAGTGAAGACCTGTGGACACCACTGAGAGCTGTCTGTGGAGTGAATGCGGGGTTATACAGAGAATACTGCTGCTAAAGAGGATTTTCTCCTGCTTAACATCAATGTGATGCTTGAAAGGTCGCTTTGGTCTGTGTAAAACCAGAGCTTATTGGCTACAAATAAATTACAAGAGACATTTCAGGCTCCAAATCTAGGCAACCGTAAATCCCCAATCCTAAATTCTTCAAACCAATCCAAGGCTTACTATTTTTTATCTTTAAAAATAGTAAGTTTGTATTAGTTTGTCTTTTAACTTCTGTATTTTGGTAAATGGAGTAATATTTGGGTAGAGAGAGTTAATGAAAAAATGTTTTGGGAAATTGAACACAAAAGGCAATGATGATTAATGTAGACAGACTGACCTGTTTCAGAATTTAGTGTGGATTAGGAGGGTGCTTTATCACAGTGTCTTATGATGGGTGGCTCGATCTGGATATGTATGAAGATTTTAATTAATCAGCTCCTCTTTAAGGAACACTATCTCCACTTACTTCCTTTCTCTGGTTACATAGGCTACAGCCTGAGTTGTAGTCTGCCATTCTCCCTAATGTTTTAGATGTTTTTCCTAAGAGGCAGTGGAAGGGAAGATACTGCTTTGAAGATCCATTAGCTTTAAACTTACTTCCCCTTACCCAATTGATAAAGCCAACATCTGTGGACCTAGAGAGCATTCCTGGAAGGGCTGTTTCTTCACTCGTACTTCTGGCTGTGGAAATGACTTACAAGACAGGTAGAGACCAAGTTTGGTTTCAAAGTACATCATGCTGGGTTATATCAACTGCATTCAGTGTGAATCAGTGTAAGGTCGTGTTTGAGTTTATGTTCAAGAATTTTTACTATAGCAGAAGGAAAGAAAAAATGAATATACCAAACCTGAAATCTATGAAATTATGTTGGTTTTGCAAGATTGGGAATTTTCTTATCCAATATTCTATCAAAAATGTTTAGTGGAAAATCAGTACAGAAAAACATGATGATGAGTAATTTTACACTAAATATGGTCAATGTGGATTTTTTTTTTGCTGTTTCAGATAAAACTCTGCCTTCATTCTTTGTGATTGTAACATTACTCTCTCTTCACACCCCAACTGTCTGGGTAATTCATATTTATCTAACTGTTTACAGTATATGTGATGGCAATTCAAGAGAAAAATAGAGAGAAGGGACATTTTGCTTCAAACGACATCAAACTAATGGTTCCTAAATTATCTGATTGATTCATTAATTCATTTATTTATTCAGTAAGCAAATATTTATTGGGGACTTACTCCATGCCAGGTTCTGTTCTAGGGTTTGGAGATGGTCTTAAAAACAAGACAGACAAGAATTTTCTCCTCAGTGGGTCTTCTACTTTAGCAGGAGTGACAGACAATAAAAAAACAAGTATTTAGCTCCCAAATTCTCATTAAAATATCATGAAACCAGAGAAGAAGAACAATAAAATCTCATAACATAGAACATGATGACTGCAGGGAAACCAGTTTCAGAAGAAATTTTATTAACTTTAAGTTTGATAGAAAGAGAAAAAGCTTGTGCATTTCAATGCTTTACCTCAGGAAATAGCAAGCTTGACCGCTTATAGGCAGAAGACAGTTTCCTGCCTCTGAAAAGATGTTCAACATCACTAATCATCAGGGAAATGCAAATAAAAACCACAATGAGATATCACCTCACACCTGTCAGAATGACTGTCATCAAAAGAACACAAATAACAAATGTTGGTGAGGATGTGGAGAAATGGGAACACTTGTATGCTGTTGGTGGGAATGTAAATTGGTGCAGCCACTGTGGAAAACAGAATGGATGTTTCTTAAAAAGGTAAAAATGGAACTACTATATGACCCAGCAATTCCACTCCTAGGTATATATCTGGAAAAAGCTAAAACACTAATTTGAAACATACATGCACCCCAACGTTCATAGCAGCATTATTTACAATTGCCAAGGTATGGAAGCAACCTAGGTGTCCATTAACAGGTGACTGGATAAAGAAGATGAGGTGTGTGTGTATATATATATATATATATATATGTATGTATTACACACACACACACACACAATGGAATACTACTTAGCCATAAGAAAGAATGAAATTTGCCATTTGCAACATCATGGATGGACTTGGAGAGCATTATGCTAAGTGAAGTAAGTCAGACAGAGAAAGACAAATACTGTATGTTATCACTTATATGTGGAATCTAAAAAATTCAACAACCTAATAAATATAACAAAAAAAGAAGCAGACTCACAGATATAGAGAACAAACTAGTAGTTACCAGAGTGGGGAGGGAAGGAAAGAGGGGCAATATAGGGTAGGGGAGTAAGAGGTACAAACTATTAGGTATAAAATAAGCTACAAGGATATACTGTACAGCACAAGGAATATAGCCAATATTTTATAGTCACATAAATGGAGTATAACCTTTAAAAATTGTGAATCATTATATTGTATACCTGTAACATATAATATTATACAGTAACTATACTTCAATTTAAAAAAGGCATTTCCTGCCTCTCCCATACCGTTCATCCCTTGGCCTAAAGACTCTCTGATCTACCAACCAGTGACCTATGCAGGCATCTTCTCACCACCTAGATGATGTGTCCACAAAATTCAGCTTTCATTCAGTAACTGCTACTGTTCTGGAGTAATTTGCCTTGCGGAATGAAGGTGCTGAATGTATTTCATCAGTAACTTGGAAAACTGTAGAGTGAAAAAAATAGAAAAAAAAATGTAGAACACAAAACTCTATGTTAGCATATTAATTGTGTATGTGACAGGAGCGAAAGCAAAAATCTATAAATACTCTGATCTTTCCTCCTCCCCCAGCTTCTAATGAGGAAGGATCCTTTGTTCCCCTGTTTTTAGACCTTGTTTGTGTGTGGTGGTTCGGAAAATGAGTGATGATAAAAACGTGGAGAAGACCAAAGTATTAGATTTTAGGTTACTGTGTTGTAAGAAAGAGAGAGTGGCTTAAACGGTATTTCTGTCTCATATGGCAGTTCAGCAGTTAAGTGCCACAGGCCAGTAGGTGCCTTGCCATGCTCCACGTAAGACTTCTGTCTCAGCATCTCAGGTGGCTGTGCTTTGCACACCACCCTTCAGTCATCAGGAAGGAAAAGGGGCCAGAAGGCTATGCACAAATTTGGTTTTAGAGGTATAATCAGGAAGTGGCATCTCATCTTTACTTTTGCTTCTACCCTAATGGTTAGAACTTTTGTCACATGTCCACACGAAGCTGCAAGGGAGTCTGGAAGGGCCAAACTCTTTGTGGTCATGAACTCAGCTAAAACTTAGGAGTCCCATTATTAAAGAAGGGATGGATACCTATCAGGGGACAACTTGCAGTCTATACCTTAATCCATTCCTGTGGCCACCCTAATATCCATCTGTATCCTACATGCCATTCAGAGAATCCACACAATCACCTCCATGGATGACAAAGCCACATCCAGTTACTACATACATACATACAAACATTTATTGATTTGGTTATTTATATCTTTGATACAGCTCTTTATTTTTTATTTTTTAAAAAATGAAAACATTTTAATTTTATATTGGAGTATAGGTGATTTACAATGTTGTGTTAGTTTCAGGTGTACAGCAAAGTGATTCTGTTATACATATTAAAGTGCCAGATCTCTGAATGGTGATTGGCTCTCTTCATTGTCAATGTGTGGTTCCTGGTGTTTTGATGACTTATAAACTAGTGGATAAATTAGCTGCTCCCTTCCTGTACACATTAAACTGTAATGGAGAAAGAACAGGATAACGTCAATTAAAAATCTCACCCAGAAAAGAGAATAAAGGGAAACACAGAGCAGTCACTTGCCCATAGCAAGTGATCAGAACCTGCTGGGCAAGTATTGGCATTGTAAAATGTGCTTGCTTAGCTCTTGTTCTGCTCTCTAGAGGAACCCCCTTGGCCACTTGTATTTCTGGTCCCTTTGTCCATTTCCTTCTATAGCCTCATTGAAGTGCACATTGGAAAATGTGCTCCCCTTGAGGGCTGCACAGCTTGTACTGTTTTGGGGGCTGAGGAGTTTTAGGAGTCAAACAATTACAGGTATTTCAAGCCAGGCTGTGCTTTCCCTGGCAGTGAAAAGCCCTCCATAACTTAGCAGATGCCTTTCAGTTGCTTTCCCATCAGTTCCATGTGAAAAGTCATCAGCGCACGTTGTATCTAGATACAGTTTGTGTGTGTGTGTGTGTGTGTGTGTGTGTTAATTTTTAAAAAAAATTTTATTGGAGTATAGTTGCTTTACAATGTTGTGTTAGTTTCTGCTGTATAGCAAAGTGAATCAGTTATACATATACATATAACCACTCTTTTTTAGATTCTTTTCCTATATAAGTCATTACAGAGTACTGAGAAGAGTTCCCTGTGCTATTCAGTAGGTCCTTATTAGTTATCTGTTTTTTATATAGTAACATGTATATGTCAGTCCCAATCTCCCAATTTATCCCTCCCCCGTGTTAATTTTGTAATGCTGTGATTGTCATTAGATAATTTATAATTGAGTTGTTAGACTTGTGATATGTTATCGAATTGTATTTTTACTCTGTTTGAAAAAGTGGACTTACTTGGGTCTTGTGTTAGCCTTGACGAACAGGATCCTTGTTCTTTTTTTTCCATTTTTATTGAGATATAATTGACACATTACACTGTGTAAGTTGAAGGTGTACACATGTTGATTTGATACAATTATGTGTTGTGAAATGATTGTCACAGTCCTGTTAGCTCACACCTGTATCACCTCTTTAATCATCATTTCTTTTCTTGTGGTGAGAACATTTAAGATCTACTCTCCTAGCAACTTTCAGGTGTATAATACAGCGTTGTTAAATATAATCACCATGTTGTACATTACATCCCCAGACCTTGTTCATCTTATAACTAGAAGTTTGTACCCCTTAACCAATATCTCCCTGTTTGCCCCTCGATACAGTTCTTAAACCTGAAGTCTCTCATTTATTGGTCTCTGTGCTCAGGCTCACCCTTTCTCCCACACCTTCGTATGGTTTCCTTTGGTCCATATGAGACTAGGCTTGGTCTGGTCTTACTTGTTTGGTGACAGACAGTTGGCTTCCTCACATTATCACAGCCGACTTCCAACTCATCATAACCTGTGTCTCCTCATCCACTGCTAAGCCAGTGCCATAGATTTTAGGGTTTTGTGAGAGCAACACTTCTAGTACAAATTTCTAGATTAGATCGAATGCAGTCTAGTTTTTTTGTCATATAGAGACCTTAAATATAACAACTTAAGATAGGTTTTTTTTTCCTTTCTCAAATAAATAGTCCAGAAGTAGGTAATTCAGAGCTCTTACAGCATTTTTTTCCATCTGCCACATTATTTTTGAGGATCGATGTGTTTGAACCCATTCTCAGTGACTCTTAGACTCGGGGGCTGGAGTGGGGGAGAGGGTAAGGCTAGGGAAAGAGGATGTACTCATTCTTTTTTAGGGATGTGACCGAGAAGAAGCACTTCTAAGCTTTTCTTAGGGCGCGACTGGTGTCTCTCTGTGCTGCTCTGTTAAAAAGCAATCATACAGATGCACTGATGGATCTGAAGAGGAGTGCTCAACTCACCAAGTATTAGCTGAGGGCCCACTCTGTGCAAGGAACCTGTGCTAGGTTTTGAAAACAAGAAAGAATAAAATGCCACGGTGCAGGAAAAAAAAAAAAAGAACTTCTGCTCCCATCTCATTGGTCAGTCACATGACCCCACCAAGCTGTAAGGAGCATGTAAAATGAATCTTTAGGCAGGTAGTCATGTGACTAGCTAACATATGGAAAGTCTATTACTAAAGAAAGTGGAGGTGAAGTTGGTGGAAATCTGGACCACAGCCAGACATCATAAAGAACAATGTTGAGTTACTGTGAATAGAAATCACATCACACTATTAATAGCTCTTCTCTCTGTTGGGGGAATCCTACATGCTTTTCATTTTATTTTCTATGATTTATTTAGACTTTATCCACTTATTTATTTTATTATTTCTCTACTTTTTAGATGTTTTACCATGATCATCTTTCTGCAAAATCCATGACTATTTTAAAAATTCAGTAAACTAAATCCCACAACTATGCGTTGTGAGAGATGCTATAATAAAAGTTGTCTGACGATTTAGTGCATAAGATAAGGCTTCAGAGGATTCTGGAAGAGAAATTCTGGCAGAGGAATGACAACTGGAGACATGAGAAAAGAGGAAGAAAGATCTTGTTTGCCAGTGATGAAGTTACTTTCTGGGTCTTGAGAAATGGGACAGATTAAAGAAGAGTTGAACTAAGAAAGAGGAGAGAGAGAGAGAGAGAGAGAGAGATTGAACTTCAGTTAAGCTTAGTGATCTGGAGAAAGGATATTGCTTGCTTCCCATATTAATAATTTACATAATACTGTTTCATGTTAAGTAAATATATTGCTGTTACTACAGTAAGACGTATTTTAATTATTTCCCAAAATCATGCTAAAAGGGGATGATTCCAGCTCAGCCATGCTCCATGAAAATAACTGCATCAGGAAATTTGTGTAAAATAATAATGGTATAGGTCCTTGATTTGAAGTTGTCAAAAAAGAGTCAAATTGTAATGACAAAAAGAAAAACCCAAAAGGTCCACAGGAAAATATGTTTTGGATTTAAATGCTTGAAAAAACTCTTTATATGTGTACTATTGAGTGTTATTAGAACAAACATTGAGATGATGCCAAGAGATCTTACAAAATGCTACTTGGGCATTCTGAAGTTTATTTCTCCTTACAGATATGTTTTTAGCAATATTAACTGTCTAAAGAAAAACAAATAGTGGTTTAAAAAGAAATATTTTTATCCTTGATGTTTAAAATGTGACTATTCTTTTTGGTAACTAGCAATGAGAATTTATTCTCACTCTGTTAAACAATTTGAGTAAAAATCAATGTGGAATGGCTGCTGAGAGTTAGGCCATAAAATGTAGGGAAGACTGAGTGGTCAAGCTGTATACAGAGCAGGTAGGAGGGTAGCCCTGTGGGTCTCAGGAATAGGGATGTATGGACGCAACTTCTATTATGCTGCCTTTAATGTGCCTGAGACCCTATTTCCCTCAGTCTTTTTTCTCTCTTTTTCAAGATTCAGATATCCAAGAAAAAGAACATGATTGTCCTGGCTTGGACCAGTCATCTACTCCTGGATGAATCAGCTATGCTATGAGCAGAGGAGCAGGGCCACTGGTACAAACAGGCCTTGCGTATCAAGGGGTCCCCAGAGAAGGGTGGGGAATAATTGGGAGAGAAACACTCAGTGGTGTGTTAGTTATACCATATAATGAAAAGGAAGCTAATGCTACTCATTCTGTGAGTTAAATTTCCTTTCCATAATATTTGCAAAATAGTTAGGAACAATTGCTAAATACTCTAAATGAAAGCATGTGCATTTCTAGCAAATCATTACCAGAACTTTCTTCTCTGATGTTTTTCTTATACTGTATGCTCAAGTTTCTCACTTGAGCCTCATCCAATTAATTTAATGTTTGTTACATTGTTCTGATGGTTGGGAATAAGGGACAGTAAAGAAAGAATAATATTTATACATTTAGATATTTTCATATTTAATCAAGAGAGGACTTTTTAATGAATAGACAAAACCACCAAAATTAGAGGTTTTGTTACAGCATAATTCCTTGCATATTTCTTGAGTAAGAATGAAAATAGTTCTCGTCTGGTATCTGTATAAGCCAGTTATAGCATTTTAGAATGTCGCTTATGAAATGGAAAATTTCCATTTATATAAAATTTTTATATCCTGCATAGAAACTTGAAAATGTCAGCTTCATGCAGTACATCTGGAGAAAATCTGTCTAGGGTATAACACCTTAACTGTTACATAGCGATTATAACTTATCTGTGTAAACAGTGACTTAAAACTTTGTGGAACTGCATTGTCTGTTAGGACAGTAGGTGCTTAGGCATATGGTTATAGAGTCCTGGATTGTAGGTCCACTTAGATGGATGAATTCCCGTGGTAGATGTTGACTGAAAGGTCAGTGGAATTATATTTTTAGTAACAAGATTTTTTAGAAGACATTAACATGATGTGGTATGTTCAAACATCATTTTCATGAACTGTTCCTTCTACAGAATACTTTGGTCACAGGATGGCAGACTGCATTAAACATACCAACCTCAATAAATATTTTCAACAGGAATTGTGAACAGAAGACAATAGAAAAGGAAAAATTTAGAAGGGACATTTATCAGGTAATATTCTGTCTCCCAAGTGAAATTGTAGTGCTACAGTGACGTCAGGAAGATAGGGAGGGTGAGGTGGGGGCAGTGAGAATAGATCCTTTAGTCATTTTGTACAATATATACGTGTATATAGTCATGCAAATTAAAAACAAACTTATGGGTTGGGTACTGTATCAAGAGGCAGGTCACTTTATCTGCAAAGATTTTTGTTTTGTTTTTGTCATGAACAGAAGAATTAAGACCTGAGTGGTAGCACAATTTAGCTTCAATGATAACAACCTGCCTTTTGCATGGATTTAATTGGGGATGCTTCCAAATATGGTAGTTATCTGGCTAAATAAGAAAGGAGTGTTACATTCATGTTTTTTCATAGTGTGTACATATAGGGATGTGCATATGCAAAACATTTCTTAGGATTGACATGAAAGTAAATATCATAAGATATTGTGTCAGTGTCGTAAGCGTCCCAAAAAGTCTGGCAAGCTCTAGCATTATATTTATAAATGTGTTAATAGATGTATCAATTTTTATCTTGACTGTACATATATGTATGTTTTCTTACATAAATAGAGAACTGAATGCTCTCTGTGTTCTGCTTTTTGGGAGAATCATGAATGATATAAGGGAAAATAGTGTCTTTGTTAAAACATATCTGAAAATAAATTAATAAAGTTTCAGGATAATAAAATTGTTATTGGACTCCAGAGAAGAGATTTATTTAGCCTTTAAGAAAAGAAGCAAGTAGAGATTAAGTGGCTTCCCCATCATTCCAGAATAGCAAACAGTAGATTAAGCCTTTGACCTGAGGTCTCTCTGGCTCTAAAACCCACCATCTGACACCTCCACTGAAGTGAAAGATTCATAAGAACAAGGGCAGTGCCTGTTATGTTCAGCATTCTATACCCCAGCACCTGTCACAGTGTCTGGTCCTTCATCAGTACTCGTGAAATAAAGAATGGCAGAATAAAGAACCTAAATGCTAATTTTAGTTTAAAAAATCTGACTGAAACAAACTGACAAAGTATCCAAAAGGAAGTTTAGAAATAACCATGCTTTGAAGTTTGGCTGATTGATGCAGGAAAAAATTGGGGTAGCAGGTAGAGGAGAGGGAGAAAAAAGCTTGTTTTCTGAATGATGTAAAAATAGTGAGAATGGACCATCTGTCACCCTTTTCCCGGTGAGACTCTCTACCTGCAGGATTCCTCTGCACCAAGATTCTAGAATCATCACAGATTTGAAGAATAGAAGACTTAACCAGTGTCTGTTCTACATTTAGAAACACAGGGTCCAGTTAGTCTTCTTTTGATGTTCACAGATGTAGGGCACCTAGTAATAGATGCCGCTCATATACCCACATATTTATTTATATTTATATATTTACTTCTACTGATTACTTAATACGTGCTTGGTGCTTTCATAGGCCCTGGTGATACAAAGATGACTGAGAGTACTCAAGGCATTTACAGTCTAGAACTGACTGGATTGTCATGTCAGTATCAGTTGTATATATTCTCATTTCACAAATGGCTTGCTTTATCAATATCTGATGTATAAACAACCATCAACTACTGCTTTTATATATAAACACTAGAGGTTTTGGTTAGGCAGAAAGGTAGGTTGGGGGCTAAACTGTGAAGTTTTTAGGATGATGAGTTTAGATTTTACCCATTCAATAACGAGTTAATGAACACTTTAAAGATAGGAGGAACTTGCTTAAAATTGACTTTTTAAGTAACACTGGCTCTGACAGAAATTAGGAGGCTGGGGTAGAACCAGGTGGGAAGGGTACAAGAGCAGCGGCTCTTATAATAATCCAGATCTAAAGGAGAATCAGTAGAACTTGGTTAGTAATAAAATTGTGGGATAAAGAAAAAATGAATCAAGGGTATCTCTAGTTATTTTATTGTCTAGTTATGTGGAAAATAATAACTAACCTAGAAAGGGAATTTAAAAACAAAAGTTTGTTTATGTTCTTTCAAAAAGCTCAAGTTTGACTATTATACTTTTGTGGCACTATAGAATATACCATTCATCCTTCTCTAGATGTATGTATGTGTATATGTATCAGGAATAGAAAAAAAGACTTCGCCTTGTAGAGCAAAGCTACTGGCGGTGGCTCTCTAGAGGAGCGTGTAGAAGAATTATGAGGCTGGATCCAGGATCCGTAGGGAAGAACACATGACTAGCAGTGTCTACCATGTGAGAAGGTGGGATGACAGCATTCTTGTCATTTTTTTTTTTCTACCCTTGTAGAGGTGTAGCTTCAATCATGAGAGTAAATGATATATAATATAGCCATTCCCACGTGACCCGTTTCTTTCACATTGATCCTCTTCCCAAGTTCTTGACCTGATTGTTTCCTTGTCCGTGTTGCTCATGCATATATGCTTCAGATCTTTTACAAATTCCCTTTCTTGAATTTCTATTTAAGCCATCTAGTACCACAGTTCCTTACATACATTAATTTTTTTCTATCCCTTTCCTGAGGGCTCTAGTCCTTTCCTTAAAAAATAATCCAACAATAGATGCCCGGCCACCAGCACTTGTACCCCCAAATTACCACCTGTCTGCTGGCACCCATTGTGAGCATCTTGAATATGTGTTGTATTTACCCATTACAACACTTTGCTATTTTGCCTTGTTCTACCCCATTTTCAACTACTTGAATAAAATTGGTGTTGGCTGTATTTTGAGGTACTGCGTAAACATTCATTATTGGCATTTGCAGCTGGGGCATCTCATTCATTGCCTTTCCTAGTCACAATGATGGTGTCAATTGCCTCCCTTCCCATAATTTCTCTTGTAGTAAATTGGCTACGTCCTGTGAAATCTGAGATCCAGCAAGAACTTTATGTGGAAAACAAGTATTAACAGCTATTGAAAAACTCCTGCCCTAATGTTTAACCAAATAAGATGTTTTATTAGGAGCTGTATCTTTATAGCTTCTTTTTAACAGCTGTAATAAACTCTTTCAAAGCAATATGCTACAAGAGATCAAAGAGCTTTGCTCAATTAGAGTCATTCCTTATTAACCATAGTCAGAAAAGGAAGAGGAAATAAATCAAAGTGTGTCCGATATGTCCTTTAGCAGACTCAGAGAGTATTGTGTCACTGTGATATGCAGCTTTCAACCAAATTAAAAGTTCTGCAAAGCACAGAAGCTCCCTGAGCAATGACAGTGGACCCGCTATGGAGATCACGCCTCGGTTTCTGATATCAGTGCCCCCTCTGAGCTCTTCGGAAGCATCCAGAGGTCAAAGACAAAAAGCACATCAACAAAGTCCTAGGATGCAGCCTGTTTCCCATCACTGAAGAGATGTGCAGTGTAAGTTGACTGTACCAATTTCAGCTTGAGCAAAATAACAGCAGGTTTCTAAGCAGCTGTCGTATGTTAGATGAAGTGAGGTTATCAAATGCAGTAAGGGCAGAAAATGATTGAAACTGGGATTCACTGAAAAACAACCTCGCATCATGTGGCCTGGTGTGAAACCATAGCAGCAGAGCAGTGCAATACACGGCCTTAATGGGTCAAGTTAATCCCTTTAAAAGGGCTCAAAAAGCTACCTTAATTGTGCCACCATTTTCTGTCCCTCCGGGGTTCAAATGTCCAGTCATCTTTGACTGTTTGAACTCTTTCATGAGGTATATCCAGGCCACACATCTATTGATCGTTTCCCCTTAGTTGTCCTGTGTATCTGTCTGCCTCTCATTCTATCTGTGTACCTGTTCTTCTCTCTTTCTCACTACAGCTCTGTGAATTCCTTTTATCATGATTTATGGTGAAAGAACTGAGTGTTAGATCAAGTAAGTAACTTTCTCAAGGAGAAGCTGTGATAAGCAGAGCTGATCAGGTTTCTTTTCCTGTGTGAAGCATTTCTTAACTGCTCTGCTCCATACTCTGATAAACAAAGGTGATGATTTTTTATTTTGAACCACGTCTCTGACTTCATCATTTTCTTTTACCACCCCCCTCTCCCCTATTCCCATAGATATGACCACCTTGGGGTTTGATTTGATGAAGACGAAGGTCAGTTTCACTTGTGGATTCCTAGGAGGGTTTCTCTTCCACGAAATGTCAACTGTTAGCAAGAGAGTAAAATGGAAATGTCTCAGCCTCACTTTAACAATGTAAGAATTTCCAGAAGTCTATGTAGCCTCGGTCCTTTTCCGTATTATAACATTGCTTCCGCTTTCCTCTTAATTCACCCCTTCCACTTCCATAATAAGCAAAGAGAGCTTTTATCAAGAAAGAGAGATTGGAAACACTTTTGCTCTGTTTCAGTATTCTTATCTCCATTTTGTGAGCTCTTCTGATTTTGCACTATCCATCAATTTGCTCTATAAAAGCTTCCCAGATGGATCTGTCTGCTTTTGATATTTTAACATCACAGAGACCACTTAAATTACTTTCCAGAATGCATCAGAATGACACGGGCCTAACATTTGCATAAATCTCATATGGCAAACAAAGGCATGATGAAGCATTCAAATTCTAGTATTTTACATTAATCAAGAAAGGAAGTTATAAACTATTTTAATACTAAAAGGATTACAGAATGCCTTCATATAATCCTTTTCATAGATGTCACTCATGAGACAAGAACGGCTCTACCTAGCACATCTGAAAAGGAGTGATATGCAAACCAAACCAGGGAGGCTAGTGTAGGTTGTCTAAGTTTAAAGGAAATGAACAATGTCAGAGTAAATGTGCCTGAACTGGAAAATAAAGGCAAAAAGAATGTATGCCAAGGCAGGGGTCAGATATCAGTGGATTAAACTGGTGTTTAATGTGTATGAATCCAACAAATATTTATTAAATTGATTGAGTGCACATATATCTCCCTTTAAAGATGATATAACACAAGGACAAAAATAAGTGTTTTCTTAAAAAATAGTTTTAGAACTTAGCATATCCCTTAAAAGCAGAGTAAACACTTGAAACACATTTGTTACTACCTGTTTCTAACCTTAGCTTCCATGTGCCTTAAACCAAACCAGCTTCATTCCAACCAGGTTCCTTCTTTCCCAGCCTCTGTGTTTTGGTCTCACTATTAACCAGCTTCACAAACCTCACCTTCCCACTCTACCTAAACAGGCGTTTCCTTTCCTTTTTTGTTTTCAACTGTAGAACAGAAGTGGGTAGCCTTTTCTGTAAAGGGCAGTAACTATGTGGGGCTTTCCCGCCACATGGTCTCCATCACAAATACTTAGCTTTACTGTTGTCATGTGAAAATAGCCACAAATGTGAACAAATGATCACGTCTGTGTTCCGAGAACATTTTATTTGTGGACACACAGTTGAATTTTAGGTAATTTTCTTGTGTCTAGAAATCTTTCTATTTTTTTTCATTTTAGTCACTTAAAAATATAAAATATCATTCTCATTTCACAGGCCATACAAAACCAGACAGCTAAAGTTTAATCCACTGGCCGTGGTTTGCTGATAACTGTTATAGGGTCAAGTTTCTGTTTCTTTTGCTTCCCTCTGTCCCAGTTGAACATCTCTGGATTTTATTGACCCACCTCTAAATACTTGGATTTAAGATACTTGTTTTCTGAATTACTCATTTTGACCCATTTATTTATATCCACACGTTCTTGCTTAAAGGTTTAATTAACATGTACCATTTTTACCCAGTTGGTTGTAAAGTCTTAAAGAGAAGAGGCTATCTTTGTATCTTTTTTTTTTTAATCTTCTAAGACACATAACTGTCAACTGAAAAAAAAATGCACAGCCTAAAAGTTGAACATTATGTTCTATTTGCACAGCCTAAAAGTTGAACATTATGTTCTTCAGAGCCCTCGCCCTGAGGGAGGGCTCCGAAGAGGTAAGGGAGGAGCCAGGGTATATAGGAGTTTTTGCAGCCAAAACCAGGTAGTAGAACATCAAAAGATTACTGTTAATTAAAGAAAACCAGAAATCTCAAGTTAAGGAATTTAGTACTTTTCTGTGTATGGGAAGATCTTAAGAGTCTGGGCTCATTGAAGTCATTCCTTTGATATGCACCTCAGCTACCTGGGGCCAGGATCCTGTTTTTCTCCATCCTGAATCCCCTCAGGGTGCACAGTCAGGGTGTGAGTTTGGCTGCTGGCTGCTGGCCACAACATCCTTTGTTTACTGACATGGCAGGTGGCCTTCTCAGTCCACATCACAGTGGGCAGTGTGTAAAGGAGCTGTGTATAAATGCTAGTTGTGTGAAACAGGAACAGTTTTTTTTTTTTAACCTAACAACATAATTTTTAATTGACAAAAGCAAAAATTGTTTGTCTTTAAAAATATTATATTTAGTAAGCATAGTTTTATCAATTTTTATCAAATTGATGATTCTTTTAACATCTTTATTGGAGTATAATTGCTTTACAATGGTGTGTTAGTTTCTGCTTTATAACAAAGTGAATCAGCTATCGGCAGATGAATGGATAAAGAAGATGTGGCATATATATACAATGGAATATTACTCAGCCATAAAAAGAAATGAAATTGAGTCATTTGTAGTGAGGTGGATGGACCTAGAGACTGTCATACAGAGTGAAGTCAGTGAGAAAGAGAAAAACAAATACCGTATGCTAACACATATATATGGAATTTAAAAAAAAAAAAAAAAAGGTCATGAAGAACCTAGGGGCAGGACAGGAATAAAGACGCTGACCTATGAGAGAAAGGAACAGTTTTAAGCAGCCCTTCGAGGTAGTGGCAGCAGAGTCCAGTCCAAGGCTGTGTCTCACAAGGCCTCTCTGTAGAAAGGAGCGCTAGTGCCCCATTTATTGTTTCATCAAAACAATAATAATCTGAATCAATCTCATAGGCGGCCTCTGTGGTATGATCTGGAGGGCTGTAGGGGAAGAAATTGCTCTCAGTGGCACCCCAAATACCATCACTGGTACTGCATTGGTTCTGTTAAACACTGTCCTTTCCTTAGTCCTTTGATCCTCAAAAAGAGGGGTTGCACAAACTCTGGGAGGGACTGATATTTATATATTGATCAAAAATTGGGACATCTTTTAACAACAAATACAAGAAAAAGCATGGACATCATGACTCTGAGCTAGTGGTTCATAACCTTCATTGCATGTTAGAGTCATCTGGGGAGTGTTTAAAAAAAATCTCAGCATTTAGGCTACACCTGTGACAATGAAATCCAAGTTTCTGTGAGTGGCGCCCTCTTAGCAGTAATTTTTCCAGCTCCACGGGTGATTCTATTGTGTAGTCCAGTTTGAGAACCCCTGCCCTACACCTGCTTGTTAAATGCAATCCTTACTCAGGAGAGGTAACAAATTAAATTACTCTTATTTTAATCTAATGGATTAAAAGAGGGGAAGGATTGAAAAATAAATTACATATCCCGAGGCTAGTGGTCATTAAAATATGGATGAAATAGAGACATGGCTGAGAGGGAAGTGGGGGAATATTCCTCCTATATATTTTGTTGAGTTAGTCATTCAGGACTTCTGTGAAAATCAGGAACAAATAATAATTGCATAACTGAATAGCCCTCCCATATTGCATTGGTTATATTTTTAATTTTTGTAAATTAGTGCTTTAACATCTACCAAATGGCCAGTAGCTGTAGCCAAGTAAATCCTGGCTCAACCCCAAACACTGGAGACTTTAGATGGCCCCATACCATATGCTTTAACAGTAATAATGAACATGAACTTTCCAGGGTATCACTTTCAAACATAGCTAGCTGATCCTAAACGTACCTAGCCTGCCTCGCCAGTGGCTTCTCCTAGAAACCACAATAAAGGCGGTCCCCACAAGTAAACTTTCTCCCTCTGCCTCATTACAGATCCTAGGGCTTCCCTTGACTGCCCCACGTGGCTGCTGTGTTCTCCCCAGGGAACTGTGAAAATAGCAAAACTGTAAAACTGCTTTCTCTCCCTTGACCTGCTTCTGGTCTCATCACCGCACTCAAGGTAATATGGTTAAAGCACATGGAAATAGGGGGGTTTGAAAAAATAGCGCCCATTCAGACATAAATCCCCGTCCTCCAGAAAATCTTTCAGATTTATGAGAGTCTCTCTCTTCAAAGGGTGCAGCTTCTGGATAACTATGTCCTTGTATTAATACAACAAACCTTTTCTTCTTAGAATCATTAAAAAAGTTGTTTTGCTCTTTAAAAAATTGTGTTCCCTCGGAATTCCCTGGTGGTGCAGTGGTTAAGAATCTGCCTGCCAATGCAGGGGACACGGGTTTGATCCCTGGTCTGGGAAGATCCCACATGCTGCAGAGCAGCTAAGCTCATGCGCCGCAACTACTGAGCCTGCGCTCTAGAGCCCATGAGCCACAACTACTGAGCCCGCATGCCACAACTACTGAAGCCCGCGTGCTTAGAGCCTGCACACTGCAACAAAGAGTAGCCCCTGCTCAACGCAACCAGAGAAAGCCCGTGCACAGCAATGAAGACCCAGCACAGCCAAAAAAAAAAAATTGTGTTTCCAGATAGTTACCATCTGCTTGATGAATCCAGATATTAAGGTGAAGTTTTACATTTCACTTCTTACGGGTGAAAACTTTATGTCAGAAAATAGATGGGGTAACAGCTCTAGTTTTCCTTAATGGGAACTGACATGCCATTGATTAGAGTTTATTGATATTTTACTTTGATAAATGCTTGAGAGGCTATTTCTTTGTTGTTTCATTTTGAATACGTTTTCTTTCTGGTTTATTGTGACTATTTTTTTCCTGGTGATTTGGATGTTATATATGAGGGCAAAACTTGATCAACCCGTCAGTTTTTGAGAGAGGGTACATACAAACACAACAGAACTGTTGTGCCCAAAACTGTTCTTAACAGTTATCTTACAAATGGATCTGAATTTTGTGTAGAAATCTAGGGAATTAGAATGATGATGAACTTGAATATGCAATCTCTTATTTTGGCGGGGGGCGGGAAACAACTTTTGACAATATAATAAAAGATAATATATTACTACAAGTTGTACCTTTTTAGATATTGTGGGATTTTTATTACAGCAAAGTGTATGGTAAATTGGGGCAATAATAATAATAACATTTATTGAATATTTACTGTTTTTGCTTGGAGTGGATTTAGGGTCTTTGCATGGTTTAATCCATGGAATCTAAATGTTGTATTTTAAAGTGGGTAAAACTGAAACACAAGAGTTTAAAGTAACTTTCCAACATCAACACCTAATTAGAATTTCAGAAATCATAGCCAGTGAGACTCCAAGAGCTCAAAGTCTTAAGAGCCACAAAATACTGCCTCCTGGAATCATTAGCAGTAATTATAATCCCAGATTCTGATTTGATAAAACAGGCAAAAATCCTTCAATAAAGAGAAAAATGTTTTAAGTATTTCTGGCTCATCTTAGCCAGATTGCAGGATAATTGCTGAGATTTCCACTCTGCTGGTGTAGACACAATCAGCATTAAGCATATAACACACTGCTTTTTGAACATGCTGAAGACTTGAATTATTTTGTATGTTAATCAGACAGAGAGGCCACAGTAAGTTACGGGAAGGTTTGTAGATTACCTTATGAATTCAGAAAAAGACACCTTGACCTATCTAGGTAATTGTTAATTCTCTATTTCTCTTGACTTGGTTAAAAAAGTCTCAGCAAACACTTTTTTGGTTTAGGCAAGAGGCAGACTAAAGAAGTTATCTTTGGAAATACAGAACTTGGAATCTCATACTGGGAAATTTTACAGTGTCAGTGCAGAATGTGGAATTCCAAACTGATAGTATGAGAAAGTGCTCTTGTCAGGTTATAAGGTAACCTTGTAATATACAAATATTAGAAAACTGAGGTCCATCAGTGTTAACAGAGACAGGGACAAGGTTAAGAAAAGAGTAGTGGGGATGGGAATGCTACTGAGGACTGAAATATTTGAATTATGATGCAGGCCTTCTGCCTGTACATCAATTATAACAATACAATCAAAAATAAATTCAAATGGAAGAAACAGTGAAATATGTTAGGAATAATCACACTTTATTTCAAGGAACATGAAGACAACCACAAGATTTTGTGAGGTTGTTTGTTTTGTGAGGTTGTTTGTTTTGAAAGCAATGATCAATTTCGAAAGGCTCATCAGCTCCAGGAAATACTAGAAAATCCTCTGCTTTGATACAGAATGGCTCTTAAATTTGTGTAACTACAATTGGGAAGTTTCTTGTGCAAGAGTAATTACTATGTTAATGTAATGAAATAGTTTGGCTCATTTGACGCTCTTTGTAAATTTTCTTTCATTGTTTGATAAGGAGGATTCATTGTCAATATCCACTTGAAACCAGAACTATATTTCTTTTCTTGCAGTATTTGAGCAGATCCAGTTACTGGGTCATAAACATTTTATTGAACTGAGGCATGACAGATTTTTTTTTTTATTGGCTGCTAACATTCTTGTCATATTTAATGTTTCACCTGGGAGTTGGCTTTTAGTCAGAGTTCACTCTTATGTGTGTCTACCTTTCAACCTTGATGCAAAACTAATAACTTATTATTATCTCAGTCATAAATGAATCTTCAAAAGACATCAGGGACTTTCTGTAATCCTGTTAAGGAGGGTTTTTGTGAGGTAGCTATTAACTGTGCAGGTTGTTCTATTGAGTTTAATGACTTAAACCATTATTTTAATAATACATGCCCTTTTGCTAAAAATATCAGAATTCCTCTTTAATAGTCTTTCAATACTATTCAAACTATGATCACTTATATAATTGAAGCATCTTTATTCGTGGGTTAATTTCTGGGCTTCAAGGAAACATTTTGAAAGATTCTCGTTACTCTCAGAGCCATAAACATCCATGGAGGAATCCCTGCTCAGTGAGAAGTACTTTATGATATATATCTTTTTTTTTGTCTTTCATATCATGCTTTAAAACTTTAAATAGACATTATTGGTTTATCTTATGTTTAACTAAAGGAGTTATGTTTTCCCCAAGGTCCCTGATGTTATACAGTTATGTAGGTAAATTATAAAACTTGCATGGAAATGACATATACCAGCTTTATTTTTTTGAAAAAAACTTCCAAAACAAATATGGCAAAATATCAACATCTGTTCAGTCTAACTGGATACCTGGTGTCCAGTGATGTTCTGTTTATTGGGAAAATGAAAGATAATATAAAATTAAATGAAGATACAGATTTTAACTTAAATTTCTTCTTTCACATTGATTTTTCTCTGCTTTCCTTAGTACTTATGTTTTCCATACCTTTTATCACTCTTTTCTAATTATTTCTTGTTAATCATTTCACTCACCTGCCTAAAACACAGTGTATTTATTATCCTTCTCCTATATCTCATAATGATTCTTATAATTTGGGAATAATTCAGTATTTTTAAAAATTTTATTCTATTATTTTTTTAACATCTTTATTGGAGTATAATTGCTTTACAATGGTGTGTTAGTTTCTGCTGTATAACAAAGTGAATCAGCTGTACATATATTCCCATATCTCCTCCCTCTTGCGTCTCCTTCCCACTCTCCCTATCCCACCCCTAAAAATTTTATTTTAATGTAGCTGGATACAAATCCAAATCCCACACAGTATCTGAATATTTTATTTCTCCACTTAAAATTTTACCTGCAGTCAAATTTTTACATTGCACATCTCTTTGAATCTTAAATTACCTACCATACTTGAGACCAGTGTTTCTTCTTCTTCATAGTTGTCATCACCTATAACTTATTTTAGTTCACAGATGTACACATAAGCAGGCCTGACTACTGGCAAAAGATAGAGAGGTATAGGGGTTTATCTTCATGTTCCTCCATATCTTTACAGAATTCTCTCTTAAGGGCAATTGCTCAATGCCTCACCCCAGCTGGCTTGCCTTTCATTGCCAATCCTGACCTGTTTTCATCTGGCTCAGATTTTGTATGGGATCTGTGAAATATCTCAACAACAAAAGGATGTGTTTGTGTACAAACTACATGCCTGGCATTATTCTAGGTGCTGGAATTAGAACTGAGATGAAGATAGGTCCCTGGCCTTAAGAATCTTTCAGTTCTTTGCGTTTATATTTGTATCAAGGGTATCTGCTGTCCCCTCTACTCCACATCCAGGCCCCACTCCAGACTTTCCCTTCAGGTAACTTGGTTTGTGCTTCTATCCATTTAGGTGGCTAGAGAACAGCCAGAGCTTGTGAGAGTCCTCAGTGATTTGGTGGGGGGTATTCTCACTCTTGGGAAGAACTGGTTTTGCACAGGCCTGTTTACGATCCACTAGTTACACTGTGGATGGAAATTTAATGGTTAACTGAGATCTGAAAGCACCAGCCAGTTGTACTCACACCAGCCAGGGGAATTCTGCCCTAATAATTATCCATGTGACCTTATGTTGAGATTGTTCCCCTAGTTCAGTTACTGATCCTGGATGTCCATTCATTGGAAGCCCTTCCCTGCATTGTTTCCTGGTCACTGAGTCAGGCTCTTCTTCAGTTTCAGAGCTGCTCTCTGACTAGCCTCAAAAGGGGTTAGGGTTTCCAGTTTCCAAGAACTAGTACCTCTTGTCCTAATCTCTCTACCCCACATTTTTCTTTAAATCCAGTTTCCATTACTCTTATCTTAGCTAAACATAAATGTTCCAGTGAAGTTTTGGTATCAGGTATAAACTTTTAAGAAACCGACTCTACATATTCCAATACTAACTTACACTTGTAAGAAGTTATACACTTGTAAGAAGTTACATAGGATTGTCATTGGTTAAATACATCACTCCAATAAGAAGTCTTTCAACTTTAGGAGGATTAGTTCCTTGAAGGTATTTTCATAGCAGTTTTTCAAGCCTCAGTGATAGGCCTATGAGAGTGATTTGTTCACTAGGCCTTTTGGTATTTCCTAAGATATATCACAAAGACATTCTGTAGCTTACAGGAAAGGTAAGTTATGCCTCTAGATCTGGTACTGAGCACCTACTATGTGCAAAGCACTTTGGGAGGCACTGGGATGCAGAAGCAAACAGAGTAATTGTGGTTCTTGCCCTCAGTATACCTATGTTCAGATGAACTCCACTATGCACTAGTTGTGAGACCCTGGGAAAAATTACTTAACATATCTGAGTCTCATCTGTTAAAAATGAAAAACAGTAATCCTAATACTTGCTCTGTTAAACTCACAGGTTGTTTTGTGAATCATACCTAACGTATCTGAAGTTACTTTAACTATAATGTGCTAAACTATAAGTATTCATATTTTCTTTAAAATTGCAGTAAAACACATTCTCAGAAAACACTAAGAAATCTAAGAAAGAAAATTTAAAACTTAACTGCTTAAGACATAGAGAACAGACTTGTGGTTGCCAAGGGGGAGGAGGGGTGGAGAAGGGAAGGATTGGGAGTTTGGGATTAGCAGATGCAAACTAGTATATACAGAATGGATAAACAACAAGGTCCTATTGTAGAGCACAGGGAACTATATTCAATATCCCGTGATAAATCATAATGGAAAAGAATATGAAAAAGAATGTATATATATGTATAAATGAATCACTTTGCTGTGCAGCAGATATTAACACAAGATTGTAAATCAACTATACTTCAATCAAATTTAAAAAAAATAGTAAAAATAAAACTTAACTGCTTAAAATTGAAACAGGATAAGTAATGAAGAGCCCTTCCTGCTTTTATCTAGCTATTTCTAAAATACAGCTCAAACATCACTGTTATAAAATACTTACCATTATTGTATAGACATTCTATTCCTACCCTAATAATCAAGAATGTACATCCAGAACTGAATGGACTAAGTCCCAAGGCAGAGTTCACAACTCATGGAGAAAAAATTAGTGAAATGCCAAAATCGTTAACAGATTAAGAATTCAGATTTGTTAAAAGAAACTTTATAAAATGGACTAAAGGAATTTAACAACATTTATGTACCAAGTATTTCAAGATTTATGTAGAATGCATGCTTATCCTGGTTTCTGTCATAAAAAATGACAAGCTTTTATTGCCTTACCCCCTTTGTCCAAGGGATGGCTTAACATTTATGGCACAGTTTGCCACTGAGAGTTACCAATGACACAGGAAGGTGACTAGATAAACACTAAACACAGTTGATGAAGATAAATTTAATTAATTCACTAGGGGGTTTTGAACTAGTTAATTGTGGAATTTTTTTTCTAAGTAAACTTTATATGTCAAGATGCCTCATTGATCTCAGAGGAATTTAAAAATAACTTGTAGGAAAGGCACAAACAGTGGTAATTTGGGGATTGAAATCAAATTGCAAAAACAGATAGGTTTCCTAAATCTGAGAGTATTTTTGGACTCTTTTGTTTTCTTCTTTTTATAAATAACCTGCCGTTGGGATCCAAGGGCATTACTGTTCACCTTTGTGTGGGTGGCATAATTACACAGAATACTTTAAGTAGAAATATCTTTATATAAATGTTAGATTACAATCGGAACTTGATGTCACCTACATAGAGTCTGATAAATACACTTGTATGAAATGTCAAAAACAGGATATAATGTTCTACTTCTAAAAATAGCTCCTAATGAGGTGAAATAATTAAGCTTCTGATTAAGAGCACAGATACTCCTCATTCTTTGTCTTCTTACTGGGTAACTAATTCCGGTGATACTTTTAAAAGCCTTGAAAAATAAAGTTTTGAAGGTTGTCCCCTCTCTCCCATTGGGGGTCAGAAGATAAATTGGTGCTGTCTACAAAGAATATTTCGAAAAAATAATGTCTTTCTTCAGCCTCCAGTATCGTCTTTAATAACCATTAGATTTCACATTATCTTCACTTCTCTGTAGTTGAAAATATACTCCCGATTCTGTAGAAATGCCTTATTTTTTAATCTCTCCAAACCAAAATGTTAAATTTCCTTTAAGTCTCTGATCAAGTAAGTCATCAATATTTGCTGTATGTGCATTTTATTGCCTGATACTATGGTAGGCACCATAAAAGACACAGAAATGATAGGACAGTTTTTGCCCTCAAAAAGTTCTGTAAAGAAAGGAATCCCATCTTGCACTTGTCTGAACCAGTGTTTAGCAAATATATATTGATTTGACTTGACATGGAAATGAGATGTAGGAATATATCAGTGCCAAATCTGATGCTGAGTTTTATGATGAATGTGTTAGAGATTATATTACGTATTAGAAATTGTGTTGAGATTATATCTACATTTTCATATTTTTCTAATACAGAAGTAATGCATATTCTTTTGAGAAACTCTTAAAATTAAATAGGAGTATAAAAAATGGAAAAAATTCCAGTTTCAGTATATAATTATAGTCGTTGATAACATTTTGGTATATTTTCTCCTATTTTTCCATGCATGGGTTAAAAATATTGTAATTAGGTTATGTGCAATTTTGCTTTTATGCAGTATTGCTTTTTCAGTTAACATGCTATGTAAATATTTTTCACATTATTGTCTCTTTTAGTCACTAAATACTTGGTCCTCACTGATTTAGGGGAATTTACTAGGTGCCAGGCTCTAGACCTAGTCCTTGTCCTAAAGGAGATTATAGACATAGCTAGGAGACAGACAAGTAAGTAAATAATTTCAGTTCAGAAGGATAGGTTATGAGGAAAATATTCAACATTTACTTTATAGGCACACAAACTGACTTTTTTTTTTCCAACCATTTAAACTTTTTATTCTATATTGGAGTATAGCCGATTAACAATGTTGTGATAGTTTCAGGTGCACAGCAAAGCGACTCAGCTATACATATACTGTATCCATTCTCCCCCAACACTCCCCTCCCATCCAGGCTGCCACATAACACTGAGCAGAGTTCCCTGTGCTATACAGTAGGTCCGTGTTGGTTATCCATTTTAAATATAGCGGTGTGAACATGTCAATCCCAAACTCTCTAACTATCCCTTCCCTCCACCCGTAGCCCCGGTAACCATAAGTTTGTTCTCTAAGTCTGTGGGACCTAGAGATTGTCACAGTGAGTGAAGTAAGTCAGAGAGAGAGAGAGAGGGAAATACCGTATATCACCTATATGTGGAATCTAAATACAAATGAACTTATTTACAAAACAGAAACAAACCTTTTGTTTTGTTTTGTTTTTAGTATATCTTTATTCCAGATTTAAGGATGACTTTTACATAGCTAGATAGACTTTTTTTTTAAATTTATTTATTTTTGACTGAGTTGGGTCTTCATTGCTGCACACAGGCTTTCTCTAGTTGCGGCGAGCAGCGGCTACTCTGTTGTGGTGCACGGGCTTCTCACTGCGGTGGCTTCTCTTGTTGCGGACCATGTGCTCTAGGAGCGCGGGCTTCAGTAGTTGTGGCTCGTGGGCTCTAGAGTGCAGGCTCAATATTTGTGGCGCACGGGCTTAGTTGCTCCACGGCATGTGGGATCTTCCTGGACCAGGGCTCGAACCCGTGTCCCCTGCATTGGCAGGCGGATTCTTAACCACTGCACCACCAGGGAAGCCCCAGACTGACTCCTGAATGTCACAGAATATCTCTACTTATCCACCATTTTCTATGACATTTGTCATACCTAGTACTCTTGGTGGCCCATAAGCTACTCTTACATAATGACTTTTACTAACTAATGACCTCACTTTGGAAGTACCTTCTCTCTACCCTTACCTTTTTGTCTTCTGTTTTATAGGGTTTAGCTTAGGTAACTATTTTCTTAGAAATGTTTTGAACTAATCAGATCATTCTTGATATTTACAAACTCTTCAGATTGAAGGAGATTTAAGTCCTGAGCACGTTAGTGGCCAGCACTTGGTGTAACTGACGTTTCATAGAATTCCTCTGTCAATATGTCACGAGTTTTATCAACTATTCCTATGTAGGATATTTGGTAGCTGTAGACATGAAGTTGCTATGGAACCTATCCTTAATGTTTGTCCCATCATGAGGGAAGATGAGTCCCTAACATGTGGCAGTTATGTAAAAGACGTTTTTGTACATTTCCTACTCAATTCCTATGAAAACCCTAATCTGTTAGGGATTTATCTTTTTATCAGTGAGGAAACTGAGAGTCCAAAAGTATGAGTAACTTGCAGGAGATCGCAAAACTACTCAGTGGAAATAAATATTCTGTCTCATTCTTTGAATCTGTAGTTGATATTGATATATTTCATACATCCTAGAATTCTTACCCATTATCTCTTGAAATATTGCCTCAGGCTAATTTTCTCCTTTTTTTTTTTCTTTCTGAAATCCAGTTTAAACATGTTAGGACTTCTCACCATGTATTCCATGTCTCTTCCCCTCTGTTGTATAGTTCTACCATTTTTTATTTTCTTATAACATATCCTGGTTTATTTCTACTAATCTAGTTTCTAGTTCACTTCTATTTTTTTCCATTTGCTGCCATCTATGTTCAATATGTTTAATACTGGTTGTTGTACATTTTCTTTCTAGAAATCATTTTTGTTTCTTCTTCAGATTGGCTGTCATTTAGAGTTTCCTACTACCTATCGATAATTCCAATCGTGTCATTTATTTGAAGAGAATGATTGTTTTATAATGTTTGATAATTCTAATACCTAAGGTTTGTGTGAGTCTGTTTCTAAGGTATATTGTTGTATTTATTCTTCCTCATGGTGCCTCGGGTGCATGGTTCCCTTTGGTGAGCTAACATTTGCCTTGGGAAAAATGTTTGTGGGGATTCTTCAAAGTGTAAGGGGGTGCTCCAAGACAGAAACTGCCTTAAGGCAAGTTCAGGGCTTGTGCTTCCCTGGCTCACTTAGCCTTGGGTATCTTGGCTGCATATTCTTCTATAGTACACTCTAGTGGCACAATTTATCAAGCAAAGTTTTTGTTTGTTTTGTTTCCTTTGGTTTTCCATACTGTTTTCAGAGCCAATCAAATGTCTGCCTGCCTTGCCCAGAATTGTGGTAGTAGTGAGGGGGGATACCAATTCTGGTTCACTTTCTTCCTATGGTGTAGATTTAGAGGAATTCCCACATATTGTCAGGCAATGCCCTCTCTATGGCTTTTCACCTAGAGTGGCCCAATGAGGCTGCAGACCAAAGCCCAAGCTTGCCATTGGACAGACTTATACCCTCAAGATGAAAGCAGTTTTAGCACACTGATGTATCACTCCCTGCTCTGGATTTAGGTTATATTCCTCAGAAGTTGGCCAGGCAGTTTTCCACTATCTTTTCAGCTCAACTATGCTTTAATATTCATGAAAAATATGTATTTATCTAGTATATTAGTTGTTTTTACCTAGCCTACCTCTTTTTTAAAATAATATGTATATATATATATATTTTTTAACATCTTTATTGGAGTATAATTGCTTTACAATGTTGTGTTAGTTTCTGCCGTACAAAAAAGTGAATCAGCTATATGTCCCCATATGCCCTCCCTCTTGCGTCTCCCTCCCACCCTTCCTATCCCACCTCTCTAGGTCATCACTAAGCACCGAGCTGATCTCCCTGTGCTATGCAGCTTCTTCCCATTAGCTGTTTTACGGTTGGTACTGTATGTATGTCAGTGCTACTCTCTCACTTTGTCCCAGCTTACCCTCCCCACTCCCTGTCACCTCAAGTCCATTCTCTATGTCTGTGTCTTTATTGCTGTCCTGCCCCTAGGTTCTTCATGACCATTTTTTTTTTAGATTCCATATATATGTGTTAGCATACGGTATTTGTTTTTCTCTTTCTGACTTACTTCACTCTGTATGACAGACTCTAGGTCCATCCAACTCACTACAAATAACTCAATTTGGTTTCTTTTTATGGCTGAGTAATATTCCATTGTATATATGTGGCACATCTTCTTTCTCCATTCATCTGTCGACGGACACTTAGGTTGCTTCCATGTCCTGGCTATTGTAAATAGTGCTGCAATGAACATTGTGGTACGTGACTCTTTTTGAATTATGGTTTTCTCAGTGTATATGCCCAGTAGTGGAATTGCTGGGTCGTATGGTAGTTCTATTTTTAGTTTTTTAAGGAACCTCCATACTGTTCTCCATAATGGCTGTATTAATTTACATTCCCACCAACAGTGCAAGAGGGTTCCCTTTTCTCCACACCCTCTCCAGCATTTACCCTTTGTAGATTTTTTGATGATGGCCATTCTGACCGGCGTGAGGTGATACCTACCGGTAGTTTTGATTTGCATTTCTCTATTGATTAGTGATGTTGAGCATATTTCATGTGTTTGTTGGAAATCTGTATACCTTCTTTGGATAAATGTCTATTAAATTCTTCATTCCCATTTTTGGATTGGGTTGTTTTTGTGATACTGAGCTGCATGAGCTGCTTGTATATTTTGGAGATTAATCCTTTGTCAGTTCCTTCATTGGCAAATATTTTCTCCCATTCTGTGGGTTGTCTTTTCGTCTTGTTTATGGTTTCCTTTGCTGTGCAAAAACTTTGAAGTTTCATTAGGTCTCATTTGTTTATTTTTGGTTTTATTTCCATTTCTCTAGGAGGTGGGTCAAAAAGGATCTTGCTGTGATTTATGTCATAGAGTGTTGGGCCTATGATTTCCTCCAAGAGGCTTATAGTGTCTGGCCTTACATTTAGGTCTTTAATCCATTTTGAGGTTATTTTTGTGTATGGTGTTAGGAATTGTTCTAATTTCATTCTTTTATATGTAGCTGTCCAGTTTTCCCAACACCACTTATTGAAGAGGCTGTCTTTTCTGCATTGTAGATACTTGCCTCCTTTATCAAAGATAAGGTGACCATATGTGTGTGGGTTTATCTCTGGGCTTTCTACCCTGTACCAATGATATTTATTCCTGTTTTTGTGCCAGTACCATACTTTCTTGATTACTGTAGCTTTGTAGTATAGTCTGAAATCAGGGAGCCTGATTACTCCAGCTCTGTTTTTCTTTATCAAGATTGCTTTGGCTATTCGAGGTCTGTTGTGTTTCCATACAAATTGTGAAATTTTTGGTTCTAGTTCTGTGAAAAATGCCATTCATAGTTTGATATGGATTGCATTGAATCTGTAGATTGCTTTGGGTAGTATAGTCATTTTCACACTGTTGATTTTTCCAGCCCAAGAACATGGTATGTCTCTCCATCTGTTTGTATCATCTTAAATTTCTTTCATCAGTGTCTTATACTTGTCTGCATACAGGTCTTTTGTCTCCTTAAATAGGTTTATTCCTAGGTATTTTATTCTTTTTGTTGCAGTGGTGAATGGGAATGTTTCCTTAATCTCTCTTTCAGATTTTTCATCATTAGTGTATAGGAATGCAAGAGATTTCTGTGCATTAATTTTGTATCCTGCTACTTTACCAAATTCATTGATTAGCTCTAGTAGTTTTCTGGTAGCATCTTTAGGATTCTCTATGTATAGTATCATGTCATCTGTAAACAGTGACAGTTTTACTTCTCCTTTTCCAATTTGGATTCCTTTTATTTCTTTTTCTTCTTTGATTGCCATAGCTAAAACTTCCAAAGCTATGTTGAATAATAGTGGTGAGAGTGGGCAACCTTGTCTTGTTCCTGATCTTAGTGGAAATGGTTTCAGTTTTTCACCATTGAGAACGATGTTGGCTGTCAGTTTGTCATATATGTCCTTTATTATGTTGAGGTAGGTTCCCTCTATGCCTACTTTCTGGAGAGTTTTTTGTCGTAAATGGGTGTTGAATTTTGTTGAAAGCTTTTTCTGCATTTACTGAAATTATCATATGGTTTCTATCCTTCGGTTTGTTAATATGGTGTATCACATTGATTGATTTGCATATTTTAAAGAATCCTTGCATTCCTGGGATAAACACCACTTGGTCATGGTGTGTGATCCTTTTAATGTGCTGCTGGATTGTGTTTGCTAGCTTTTTATTGAGGAGTTTTGCATCTGTGTTCATCAGTGATATTGGCCTGTACTTCTCTTTTTTTGTGACATCTTTGTCTGGTTTTGGTATCAAGGTGATGGTGGCCTCGTAGAATGAGTTTAGGAGTGTTCCTCCCTCTGCTATATTTTGGAAGAGTTTGAGAAGGACAGGTGTTAGCTCTTCTCTAAATGTTTGATAAAATTCAACTGTGAAGCAAACTGGTCCTGGGCTTTTGTTTGTTGAAAGATTTTTAATCACAATCTCAATTTCAATGCTTGTGATTGGTCTGTTTATATTTTCTATTTCTACCTGGTTCAGTCTCAGAAGGTTGTGCTTTTCTAAGAATTTGTTCATTTCTTCCAGGTTGTCCATTTTATTGGCATATAGTTGCTTGTAGTAATCTCTTATGATCGCTTGTATTTCTTCAGTGTCAGTTGTTACTTATCCTTTTTCACTTCTAATTGTGGATTTGAGTCTTCTCCCTTTTTTTCTTGATGAGTCCTACTAATGGTTTATCAATTTTTGTTTATCTTCTCAAAGAGCCAACTTTTAGTTGTATTGATCTTTGCTATTGTGTCCTTCATTTCTTTTTCATTTATTTCTGATCTAATTTTTATGATTTCTTTCCTTCTGCTCACTTTGAGTTTTTCTTGTTCTCCTACTCTAATTGCTTTAGGTGTAAATTTAGTTTGTTTATTTGAGATGTTTCTTGTTTCTTGCGGTAGGATTGTATTGCTATAAACTTCCCTCTTAGAACTGCTTTTGCTGCATCCCTTAGGTTTCGGGTTGTCGTATTTTTATTGTTATTTGTTTCTAGGTATTTTTTGATTCCCTCTTTGATTTCTTCAGTGATCTCTTGGTTGTTTAGTAGCATATTGTTTAGCCTCCATGTGTTTGAATTTTTTACAGGTTTTTTTCCTGTAATTGATATCTAGTCTCATAGTGGTGTGGTCAGAAAAGATACTTTATACAATTTCAGTTTTCTTAATTTTACCAATGCTTGATTTGTGACCAAAGATATGGTCTATCCTGGAGAATGTTCCATGAGCACTTGAGAAGAAAGTGTTTTCTTTTGTTTTTGGATGGAATGTCCTATAAATATCAATTAAGTCCATCTTGTTTAATGTGTCATTTAAAGCTTGTGTTTCCTTATTTATTTTCATTTTAGATGATCTGTCCATTGGTGAAAGTGGCATATAAAGTGCCTTACTGTTATTGTGTTACTGTTGATTTCCCCTTTTATGGCCGTTAGCATTTGCCTTATGTATTGAGGTGCTCCTATGTTGTGTGCATAAATATTTACAATTGTTATATCTTCTTCTTGTATTGATCCCTTGATCATTATGTAGTGTCCTTCTTTGTCTCTTGTAATAGTCTTTATTTTAAAGTCTGATATGAGAATTGCTATTCTAGCTTTCTTTGATTTCCATTTGCATGGAATATCTTTTTCCATGCCCTCACTTTCAGTCTGTATGTGTCCCTAGGTCTAAAGTGGGTCTCTTGTAGACAGCGTATATATGGGTCTTGTTTTTGTATCCATTCAGCCAGTCTGTGTCTTTTGGTTGGAGCATTTAATCCATTTACATTCAAGGTAATTATCGATATGTATGTTCCTATTACCATTTTCTTAATTGTTTTGGGTTTGTTATTGTAGGTCTTTTTCTTCTCTTGTGTTTCCTGCTTAGAGAAGTTCCTTTAGCATTTGTTGTAAAGCTGGTTTGGTGGTGCTGAGTTCTCTTAACTTCTGCTTGTCTGTAAAGATTTTGATTTCTCCATCAAATCTGACTGAAATCCTTGCTGGGTGGAGTAATGTTGGTTGTAGTTTCTTCCCTTTCATCACTTTAAATATGTCCTGCCACTGCCTTCTGACTTGCAGAGTTTCTACTGAAAGATCAGTTGTTAACGTTATGGGGATTCCCTTGTATGTTATTTCTTGCTTTTCCCTTGCTGCTTTTAATATTTTTTCTTTGAATTTAATTTTTGATAGTTTGATTAATATGTGTCTTGGTATGTTTCTCCTTGGATTTATCCTGTATGGGACTTTCTGCACTTCCTGGACTTGATTGACTATTTCCTTTCCTGGTTTAGGGAATTTTTCAACTATAAGCTCTTCAAATATTTTCTCAGACCGTCTCTTTTTCTCTTCTTCTTCTGCGACCCCTATAATTTGAATGTTGGTGTGTTTAATGTTGTCCCAGAGGTCTCTGAGACTGTCCTCAATTCTTTTCATTCTTTTTTCTTTATTCTGCTGTGAAGCAGTTATTTCCACTATTTTATCTTCCAGGTCACTTATCCGTTCTTCCGCTTCAGTTATTCTGCTGTTGATTCCTTCTAGAGAATTTTTAATTTCATTTATTTTGTTGTTCATCATTGTTTGTTTGCTCTTTAGTTCTTCTAGGTCCTTGTTAAACGTTTCTTATATTTTCTCCATTCTATTGCCAAGCTTTTGGATCATCTTTACTATCATTACTCTGAATTCTTTTTGAGGTAGACTGCCTTTTTCCTCTTCATTTGTTCGGTCTCATGGGTTTTTACCTTCTCCTTCATCTGCTGTGTATTTCTCTGTCTTCTCATTTTGCTTATCTTACTGTGTTTGGGGTCTCCTTTTCACAGGCTACAGGTTCCTAGTTCCCTTAGTTTTTGGTATCCGCCCCCATTTGGTGAGGTTGGTTCAGTGGGTTGTGTAGGCTTCCTGGTGGAGGGGGCTGGTGCCTGTGTTCTTGTGGGTGGGGCTGGATCTTGTCTTTCTGGTGGGCAGGGCCACATACAGTGGTGTGTTTTGGGGTGTCTGTGACCTTATTATGATTTTAGGCAGCCTCTCTGCTAATGGGTCAGGTTGTGTTCCTTCTTGCTGGTTGTTTGGCATGGGGCATCCAACGCTGGAGCTTGCTGGTCTTTGGGTGGAGATGGGTCTTAATGTTGAGACGGAGATCTCTTTGAAAGCTCTCGCTGATTGATATTACATGGGGCCGTGAGGTCTCTGGTGGTCCAGTGTCCTGGACTTGGCTCTCCCACCTCGGAGACTCAGGCCTGACACCTGGCTGGAGCACTAAAACCCTGTTAGCCACACAGCTCAGAAAAAAAGTAGGAACAAATAGGAAGAAAAAAACTAAATTAAATTAAATTTAAAAAAATTTTAAAAAACAGAGCAACCAAACCAATAAACAAATCCACCAATGATAACAAGCACTAAAAACTAGACTAAGTTAAACATAAAAATCGGAAACAAGTCAGCCACAGACAGCAAACTCCAAGTCTACAGTTGCTCCCAATGTCCACCACCTCAATTCTGGGAACATTCTTGTCTGTTCCAGTATTCCACAGATCAGGGTTCATCAAGTTGTTTGCCGAGATTTAATCCACTGCTCCTGAGGCTGCATGCAGAAATTTTCCTTTCTCTTCTTTGTTCGCACAGCTCCTGGGGTCAGCTTTGGTTTTGGCCCTGCTTCTGTGTGTAGGTCGCCCTCAGGTGTCTGTTCCCCACCCAGATAGGAGGGGGTTAATGCAGCAGCTGATTATGCCTCTCTTGCGCTCTCAGGCCAGGGAGAGGGAAGAGTACGGTTGTCATAATTGGAATGCAGGGTGAGACTGTGGGGACAGAGGCTGGCATGACATTGCAAGAGCCTGAGGCATGCCGTGTGTTCTCCTGGGGAAGTTGTCCCTGTATCTCGGGACCCTGGCAGTGGCGGGCTGCACAGGCTCCTGGGAGGTGTGGACAGTGACCTGTGCTTGCACACAGGCTTGGTGGCAGCGGCAGCAGCCTTAGCGTTTCACGCCCATCTCTGGGGTCCGAGCTGATAGCCAAAGCTCATGCCCATTTCTGGAGCTCGCTTAGGTGGTGCTCTAACTTCTGTGGGCACACGGGGAAGGAATCCCCTCTCCTCTCATGTGCCGTACCAATTGTCTCTTGCCTCTTCGGTAGGTTCAGACTTTTTCCCGGACTCCCTCCTGGGTAGCTGTGGCACACTAGCCCCCTTCAGGCTGTGTTCACGCAGCCAACCCCAGTCCTCTCCCTGGGATCCGACCGAAGCCTGAGCCCCAGCTCCCAGCCCCTGCCCGCCCCGGCGGGTGAGCAGACAAGCCTCTCGGGCTGGTGAGTCCTGGTCAGCACCGATCCTCTGTGCGGGCATCTCTCTGCTTTGCTTTCCACACCCCTGTTGCTGCGCTCTCCTCCGTGGCTCCGAAGCTCTCCCCCACCCACCCACCCATCCATCTCCACCAGTGAAGGGGCTGCCTGGTATGTGGAAACTTTTCCTCCTTCACAGCTCCCTCCCAAAAGTGTAGGTCCTGTCCCTATTCTTTTGTCTCTGTTTTTTTCTTTTTTCTTTTGCCCTACCTAGGTACGTGGGGAGTTTCTCACCTTTTGTGAAGTCTGATGTCTTCTGCCAGCGTTTAGTAGGTGTTCTGTAGGAGTTGTTCCACATGTAGATGTATTTCTGATGTATTTGTGGGGAGGAAGGTGATCTCCATGTCTTACTCCTCCGCCATCTTGAAGGTACCCCTAACCCAGCTCTTCATACCAGAAAAGAAACTGTCCTACCCAACTTCAGAGCTGGAATTCATAGCTGATCTGCCTCTAGGTTCCAATGAATATTCTATTATTTTCCTTTAATGCTGCATTCCCATTCCACCCACCATAATTGTTTGACAGTTTTTACTGATAAATCCACATGTCCTTCCTGTAAGGGTCAATTAAAAACAAAAATCTACCAGAAGTTAACATGAATAGTGTTTCCTTAAGCACACCTAGTTAAAACTTAGTGTTCAAACTCTTTACAAGTTGTAGAGATACAGGGTTTCCCACTTGAAATTTAAGACTGTGATGTGTTTTCGCCTTTCGTGGCCTTGCATTCCTTTTAAATCACAAGGTGTAGGAATTTATTAGAGTTTGATGTGCAAGTGATGGCATGCTTAATATGTTATATGAGTGCGGTGTCCTCTAATGCTCCCTGGACCAACATAAAAACAAAAAGTTGCATCTCATTGGAGATGTTGAAGCACAAAAAATTTTAATAAATAAGAATTACGGTACAATAAAATTCATCATTCTGTGAGGAATTGGTATAGCACTAAATGTCTTTGGAAACTCATATTATTCTTTTGCTCTTCTTGTTTCTATTCCATTCTACCATTGTAATGAATTCTTTAGGTATTTCTTAGGGGGATTTTAAAATCCCAACTACCCTCAAATCCCCTTTTCTCTAAAATGACTCCAGGATTGAATTTTAAGATTATTTTGCTCTTTCACAGTAGGACAACTACACATTCTATGTAGACTTCACATTGCAGAGAAATTTACAAAGGCTATTCTGGTTCTGATTTTGCTTCTTTCTTTGTGTACTCTGTAGTGGTTGCTGCCAGTGCCCTGTCCCTAGCTCCTTGGCAGTTACCATTTTCATGCACACTGGTGCTATTTCCAACTGCTGGTGTCTGTGACTCTGTCTGAGGATACTCTTGGCCATGTGAGCCTCTCCTTTCCTGATACAGGCTGGAAGTACCAAGGAATTTCTAAGAATTTAACCAATGACCATTGGATACTGGTGGATAAATGCTCCTGCTTCCTTACTCCTTAGACAGGATAACTGAGGTTTGTGTTTTCCACTGGCTCCCAGATTTCACCAGTGGGATTAAGCTGTGCTTGTCCATGGTGGTAACTTCCTTGATAATGGGCTTATTATTGGCTTTCTTGTCTCCCTTTTTTCACTTTTCTACTCCCCCCCCCCCCCGAAGTTTCCTGGGATCACTTCCAAATAAATGATACATACCTAAATCCTTGGAATAAGGTCCAGTTCTGGGGGAACCAAATAAAGACTCACCCCTTGCTCTTCCCTCAAACCACATTACCATGGAAAAGGCGCTGATTAACTGAAAAACTGCAATTTAATGCTGGATTTGTCTTTAGCTTTCCTGAATCATTAGAGACTTCACAGATACTCAAAGTTACATATTGCTATAAGAAATCTTAATGGAAAATAAGTTTACTAAATGCTTGTCTAACTTTTTTAAACTTATAGAATAGACTGGCAGTAGCAGCTGTTACTAAAAAGATAAGAAATAATGCTATGGAATTCTTACAAAATATATATTTCATATATATTAATACCTCACAATATCCCTATTTGAATGGAGCTTTTATTATAAGCATTTTTCAATGAAGAAACAAGGAACCAGTAATTAAATGACTTGTCTACCGTTGAGGTCTGTCCCTGTTAGAGTTGGGTGCCAAGCAGACCCACTCCAGAGGCTGCAGTCCTACACTCTGTGCTCTGGATGATTAAAGCACAGTTTTATTTCCAAGCAGGGGCTGAAGGTAAACCATACATGCTTTAGAAGTTTCTATAAACACTCTTTAAATCTGTGATCAAATACAAGTGAGTCTGAGAACACATTACTGTTTTCATAGGCAATCTGGAGGAGAAGTAAATCATATTAACGGTGAATCAGACCCTACTCTTGTCTGTTTACAAAGGTATAAGTCGCTGGGAAACTGAAGTTGGTATGAGGATTCTTAGGCTCTTGCTCCACTAGTCTCTTTCTATTTTTTTCTTTTTTTGGGGGGACCATCTGTCCATGTGGCATGCGAGATCTTTGTTCCCTGACCAGGGATCGAACCCGTGCCCCCTGCAGTGGAGGCACGGAGTCTTAACCACTGGACTGCCACGGAAGTCCCCCAGTAGTCTCTTTCTTGAGACTCGGAAATTTCCCCTCCAAGCCTTTAATTTGATTTGATCAGTCACTACATCCAGGGTTATTAATCATCTAAAACATGCATATACAAGTGTTGCCCCATTTCTTATCCAAAATGGAAATGACCCTCAGGCATTCATATTGCCTCCAGTTCAATAGCATCAATAATATAACTTTGTATGTTCATCTTTTGGGTCTGGTGGATATTGCAGTCCTATTTATTCATGACATTTTAACTTCAAGATCACAGATTTTTAAAAGCAAACATATGCATTCCCCTAAGCTTTATGTATTAAACTTTTTATGGATATGTGATTCTCCTTCTATGTGGTGGAATATCATTTATGAGAAACATATCTTTTTTTAAATTTCTTTCATTTTTATCTTCATCTTTTAGGTTTTATCTATTTTATTCAAGTATAGTTGATTTACAATGTTATGTTAATTTGTGCTGTACAGCAAAGTGATTTAGTTATACATTTATATATATATACTTTTTCATATTCTCTTCCATTATGGTTTATCACAGGATATTGAATACAGTTCCCTGTGCTATACAGTAAGACCTTATTGTTTATCCATTCTCTGTATAACAGTTTGCATCTGCTAATCCCAAACTCCCACTCCATCCCTCCCCCATGCCCCTCCCCCTTGGCAACCACAGGTCTATGTCTGTGAGTCTGGAGAAATGTATCTTTATAAACATGACTAATTCTTTAAATATAGTCTGCTAGCTATTACACATGTAAAGCCCTGAAATTAAGAGAAGATCTGACAAAACAGAATTGAAGCTACTACTTTAAATTATGTATAAAATGCCAAAGAACAGAAAACAACATTAAAATGGAAGTTAGAATCCATGCGTTTTTGCTTGGCTAGAATTTTTTTTAAAAAACCCTTCTAGTAGAAGTTAGAATCCATAGAATCCATGAGGTTTTGCTTGGAGATATTGCAAAGGAGTGAAATGTTATACTTTGATAGGGTCTTGAGGGTCATAGTAAGAACTTAGCATTTTCTTTGGGTGAGGTGGGGACCGCTGAAGGAAAATGAGCAAAAGTATGACATGAGCTTACTTGCTTTTTAACAGAATGACTCTGGGTGTTAGTTTGGGGTGTAGACTACAGGGGGCAAGACCGAGTCAGAAGGCCATTTGGGAGACTGTACAATAAGCCACATGAGATATAAGGTGGCTTGGATCAGGGTAGCAGCAGTAGGGGTGGTGAGAGAAGTAGATTTCTGGTCATATTTTGTAGTTACATCTAGCAGGACTTGCTGACAGAGGAGCTATAGGGTGTGGAAGAAAGAGGCATCAAGGGTAACACCAAGGTTTGGGGCCTGAGCAAACTGGGAGGTGGAGCTGTCATGAACAGAGATAAAGGCTCCAAGAAACAGTTAACTTAGGGGCGGCAAGAGAGAGAGAAACTCGGGTTTTGATTATGTTGAATTTGAGATGCTTGCCATAGAGCGCTGAGAAATTCTAGGAAATTGTTCTGATAAACACCCACGAACTGGCTCTTGCAGACTATATGACCCTGGTGCCAGTGTTTTTTGGTTTGTTTGCACATTTGTTTTTTTTTAAGCTAAACCCTTTTCTCTTGTTTTGTGTCAAAGAGTTTTGAATGAAAAGTCCAATGTTGTCCAATAGAGTATTTTCTGAGTTGTTCTTCATGTTGTTTTTGGTGAAGACGAGTCGAATTAAATATGAAAACCCCTCCACTCCCTCTATGAGATAATTGAATCCATTTTTCCATCCGCCTCTCGAACACCACCAGCAACAGCAAAGTTATACTTATTTGAATCTCCTTGGCTAGCATTTATTCTACAACCATCACTTGATCTAAAATCGATGCTCATGTCTCTAGTCACCTGCTCAGAGATGCTATTCATTAATTTTTAACAGGTGACATCTAACTTGTTCTCGTTACAAATGGATGAGTGTGGGCTTACATCGCTGTTCCATTTTTTACCCCCTTTCTCTTGTAGAGATCTGTCCTGGCATGTTTAAGAAAAAAAACAGGCCAAATGAAACTTAAGCTTCTCATTTCTGGCATGCTTAAAGCCCAGCATGTAAATGTGGCTCCAGAGAGAAGCAAAGACAAGCTTATAAACAGATGTTTTCACAGGTAAACCACTGATTTTTAACCTTGAGGAGATAATAAAGCCACGTCAGTATCTATTTATCAGTGTGAGAGGGAAGTCATCTATCACCCCCAGGGGCTTACAATGCTTATAAATGAATAGTGGTGCAATGTCAGTGTGACACTTCTGATACTGTAAAGCCTTAGATCTCTTTGAGGTTGGGATCTTATACTGAGAGACCCGACTAGAAGCAGCGTATTTATTGAGTGTTCCTACATCTACAGCTGATCATAGATCTTTCTGTGTTTCCTCACACCATCTTCCAGACTGACATCAGCCAGGGGGACCCTTATAGCTTTCAAATCACAGTGCCTGTTTCAAACTTTTCCAAAAGTACTTAAAATGCACACATTTTAAAACAAATTTTTTTCCCTGTGAAAATATTTTCTTTAAAAATTATTGGGAAATACGAATAAACAAACAAAAACCAATAATAAAGTGAAAGCACCTCTAATTCCACACCCAGAAGAAAGTATCATCCATTATTTGTGAATATTCCTCTCGGCTGAGATCCTGGTATGTATTCGTGCCTTTACAAACTACTCAACTGGCATGTACTCTTTAATCTCCTTCATTTAAGATTATGTTATTTGCGTCTTTCCATACAAATAAATATTCTTTTATAAGCTTATTGTTCTGTGGTTGCATAGGAGTCCACTGTGTGGGTAAATTATAATTTATTTAACCAAGTCTCTTGTTGGACAGTTAGATTTATTCTCATTTTTATCTATTTTATATAATGCTATGGTGAATATCCTTGAATTTATGCATATACATGTTAATTATTGTGGAGATTTATTGATTTTTTTCTAAATTTTATTAAAGTAGAAATACAACTTAAACACAGAAAACTATACATTACTGTAAGTGTACAGCTCAAGAGATTTCCACCCGTGAACCCAGCTGTGTGTGCATTGCACAGCAAGAAAAAAGGAACTAGCCCAACCCCAGGAACTCGCTTGGACCCTTTCCAGTGGCTCCTCACCCTCCAAGGGAAATAGTAGCCTAACTTCTGACATCATAGATGAGTTTTGCCTGCTTTTGAACTTTTTTGAAAGGAGTCATACTTTATATTCTCTCTTATGTCTGGCACCTTCCTCCCAACAATATGTCTTACGTTATTCGTCCACGCTGTTGTGTGTAGTTGTTGCTGTTTATTCTCACTGATATATATCAGGGGCCAATAGATATTTTCTTTAAAGGAGCAGATAGAAAATATTTTAGGCTTTGCAGGACATGTATAGAACTGTGGCATGTTCTTCTCTGTGTGTGTGTGTGTTACCAATCCTTTACAAATATAGAAACTAGTCTTAGTTTGCAAGCCACACAAAAATAGGCCTCACACTACAGTTAGCTCATAGACCATAGTTGGCCAATCCCTGCTGTATAGTATTTGATGATATGAATATATCACCCTTCATTTATCCATTCTGCTCTGGATAGACATTTGCTTCTGGTTTTTGCTTTTTAAGAACAGTGTAAATATGAACATTCTCATACATGTCTTTGATATTCATATCTGTGGGGAAAATACATGAGTAGAATTTCTAGTCATAAGGTACGTGTATATTCTACTTAGTGGATTCTGCCAAATGTTTTCTAAAGTAATTATACCAAGTTATACTTTTACATGCAGTGCTTGATAATTCCAGTTATTCCACATTCCTGCTAGCAGTTGAGAATGTGCATCATTTTCTTTCTAAATTTTAACCAATGTAGTATGTGTGCAGTGGTATTTTATGTGGTTTTAGTGTTTATTCCATAATGACTTATAAAGTTGAGTGCTTTTTCTTATATCAATTGTCCATTTTGGTTTGTTTCATTATGAAGGTCCTGTATAAGACTTTTGCCAATTACTTTTTGGTTTCTGTGTCATTTTAATATTGACTCATAGGAGTTATTTATATGTCGTAGGTTTATCAGACATATGTATCACAACTATTTTCCTTCATTCTGTGGCTTGCCTTTTCTCTTAATGGTGTCTATTTTTTTTTGTTTCTTTTGGCTGCATCAGGTCTTAGTTGCGGCATGCGGGCTGTTTGTTACGGCATGCGGACTCTTCGTTGCAGTGCGTGGGCTTCTCTCTAGTTGTGGTGTGTAGGTTTTCTCTCTCTAGTTGTGGCCTGCGGGCTCCAGGGCATGTAGGCTCTGTAGTTTGCACACATGGGCTCTCTCATTGAGGCGCACAAGCTCAGAAGTTGTGGAGCGCGGGTATAGTTGCCCTGTGGCACGTGAGATCTTAGTTCCCCGACCAGGGATCGAACCCGCATCCCTTGCATTGGAAGGTGGATTCTTTACCACTGGACCACCAGGGAAGTCCCTTAATGGTGTCTTTGGATGAACAGAATTTTTACAATTTTCATGCAGTCTTTTAATCAATAATTTTATTTGCAGTTAGCACTTTTTGTATTTTGCTTAAGAAATCTTTGCCTTTTTGCCCACCTCCCCCAAAAGCTTTGTTGTTTTACCATTCACATTTATCTATGATACATTTAGAATTGTTTTTTGTATGTGGTGCAAGGAATAGGAATCAAGGTACCTTTTTTTCCTATATGGCTGGCCTATCAACCCAGGTCTATTAAGTGAAAAGACCATCTTCTTCCCTGCTGTACTTCAGTATTACCTTGGTTGTAAATTAGCTAACTACATATAACTAGGTAACTTGCTGGATTCTCTATTCCATTGGTCTATTTGTCTGGGATAATTTTTTTTTTATCTGAATTTTATTTATTTATTTTTATACAGCAGATTCTTATTAGTTATCTATTTTATACATATTAGTGTATATATGTCAATTCCAATCTCCCTTGTCTGGGATAATTTTAAAGATCTTTTTAAAAAGCTCAAAATCTATCAAAGAAGTAAAAACTTCCAGTTTTATCTTGTTCACCTTTAAGATGGCCAGTTAATAGATTTTCTTAACTTTATATAGCCTGGCATTGTATAAAAGTACTCATATACAGGAGAGGATATTTGTGGACTGATACCAATTCAAAGAATGTGAAAGTTTTGTTTGTATTCTTAATCAACAGGGAGAAAACTAGCTGCTGTAGAGATATTAAGAATGATAGAAGAGAAAATGATAAAGATATGAATGGGGCATACTTATTTGAGAAGAGCATTAAGTTGATTTTCTAGCCAAGTTGAGCTCTACTTCTTCAATGCTACCTCTCCAGAAAGGTTTTCCGTGATTCAGTCAATTGCTGTTGTATCACCCTAATTTATCTGATTACGATTTGTCACTACTAGTATTTTTCATATTGATTTATTAATTTTTCTGTCTCTCTACTCTAGAACATAAATCCCCTGAGAGCAGAAATTCTTTATAACTTCAATACGTTTTCCCCAATGCTTAAAAAGATGCCTCCCTGTTGTAAGTGCTCAGTAAGTATTTATGGAACGAGTGGACCTGAGACCAACAAAGAACAGTTTTGCAACAATTAGCAAAATTAAATAACTGAAATCAACCATTCCAGGGCTGTGTTTTAGAGACAAGATGTCTTGTCAAAACAGCCTTTGAAGGCAATTAAAAATTAAGAAAAATTAATAAGTCAAGATCTCGCCTTTGTGTCTAATGGCTCATGTGAGACTTTATTACATGATTCAGTGATTTTTTTCGGAATGAACTTATATAATGCCAGATTTAACAATTTCCTCTGCTGAAAAGAATACACTTCTTTCAAGACACACCATCATCACTGTTTAATCAATCGTTAAACTCTGTTCCTCTTTATGCATTAGTGGGAATTTGCTTCTTAGCTATGGCCTAACACAGTGATTCTCAAAAAGGACAGGAAACATGGTTATAGGGCAGTTTGAGTGTTCATGGAAGTGAATTTAGAGAGGTAGAAAAGGAGAGTCTAGCTGAAGATACATAGCATAGAGATGGCAGTTTGAATCGTGTACAAAGATCATTAGCAATCAGTTAAAGGGCATTGCAGAAATTTTATTTTAAAGAATTTAACATATATTAACATAAACCAAATGCTCCCAACCTCAACAGGCTGTCCAAATTTCACTAGCTCACGGACCACAAATGCTGCCACAGAAGGAAATGGCATGATGAGATATTTTCAAATTGATGGAAGTGTTATGCTGATAAGTTAAAGAACTGCCGAGCTGGTACACTCTGTCCTGGTGTGCCTGGGACACTCTAAACTTACATCTAGTGTCCTGATGTAATTGTTAATCAGCCCTCTTTCATTCTCAAAAGTGTCCAGTATGATAAGTTCCATTTTATCCCGGTCACAGACCGTGTGGACAGCCCTCCTGGCCATGGTGAGGCCCCTTTTGGCACAAGTCACAGTAAGAGTCAAACCCCCAGGAAGAGTTTAAACCACAAAAAAAGGCTGTTCAGTGGTTGCTGCTGCTGTTCTTTTCCCCCTTGGCATTTAGCAAAAGATGCAGGATTTTTACAAGTTACAGGAAAAGGCTGTAAGGCAGGTCAATATTAGAGTTCACCAAATCACATAGGATAGTTGGTATTTGGAGAAATCCTTTCTGGGTTGCTTTCTCAGCTCTGGTGGGAGCTTAACAACTGCCAGTGTTATTTTGGCAGCCAACTCAATCGAGCTGCTCACAGGCCAACATATTTAAAAGCTCCAGGAAAAGAAAAAGTCCATTTCCTCTCTCTGCCACATACCACACTTCTGGGAGTCTGAAATATCTTACTGAGCACTTTATTCAATCTAAATTTAAGTAGAACTTTTCCCACTTCCCAGAGAGGAACAACAGTGAACTAGAGGAGAATGAGAGGAACTGGAAGAAGTAATGCTCCATATCATTTGGTTAATCTATCTTGTTTATTAATTTATTACATGGAACAGTAAGTTTAATGGCTTTAACTTTGAAGTGGAAAAGAAGCCCCTGAAGTATACTTTAAAAAAATGCAATAATGACTTTAGAAAGATCTAGGACAAGGAATGCATTTAATGTTTTCAGTCATTTTCCAAGAACTGCTTTAACCTTAGCCTTCAGATTTATCATTTTACATCAGCCCAAATATTACCACCATAAGAAACCATGTATTATTAAAAATCAGAACAGTTTCCTATATTTATTAGTTTTAGTCATAAAATTGCTATTAGAAATAGCATACAGATGAGTTTGATATCCATAAAATCATTGAAACATAACATGATATTTACTACCTGTGGTACATAATTATACTCACATGCTCTTAGATGCATTTATTTCTGTCACAGAATAATTATTTTCAGCAAGTTGTGCTGCACTTTCAGAAGTTGAATTTTAATTTCCTCATTCCTTTTCTACTTCCAAATTTGAAAAGATGTAATTTCAAGAAAGGTTCTTCATGGAGAGATGTCTTCTTAGAGTACACATCATCTTTTATTATTTTTGACTTTTCAGTAATTTTACTTATTTTTTGGTTTATGCAGTGAAATTGACTAAACTGTACAACAAGGATTAATTATAGATGTGTTGACCTATTGATATATTTGCTATTGTACCCTAGCTTTTAAAATAAATGTTATAAATCTTAAAGTCACATGTGTTGAAAACACATGTTTAAAAATAGTACTTTTATGATTTGTGTCTGTCTTTTGCATTATTTTTTAAAATTTATTTATTTTATTTATTTATATTTTGGTGGCATTGGGTCTTCGTTGCTGCGCGCGGGCTTTCTCCAGTTGTGGCGAGCGGGGTCTACTCTTCATTGCGGTGTGCGGGCTACTCTTCGTTGCGGTGTGCGGGCTTCTCATTGCGGTGGCTTCTCTTTGTTGCAGAGCATGGGCTCTAGGTGTGCAGGCTTCAGTAGTTGTGGCTCGCTGGCTCTAGAGTGCAGGCTCAGTAGTTGTGGCGCATGGGCTTAGTTGCTCCGTGCATGTGGGACCTTCCCGGACCAGGGATCAAACCCATGTCCCCTGCGTTGGCAGGTGGATTCTTAACCACTGTGCCACCAGGGAAGTCCCTACATTATTTTTAATTTTGTCTCCTCACTCACCATTTAGACATGATACATCCTTTTTTTAACTAATTTTTACTGGAGTATAGTTGGTTTACAATGTTGTGTTAGCTTCAGGTGTACAGCAAAGTGAATCAGTTATACACATACATATATCCACTCTTTTTTAGATTCTTTTCCCATATAGGCCATTACAGAGTATGGAGTAGAGTTCCCTGTGCCATACAGTAGGTCCTTATTAGTTATCTATTTTATATATAGTAGTGTGTATATGTCAACCCATTAACAGTCTCAAGTCTCTTACATGCACAGGGTAAATACTTAGATGTCAGTTTGCTGAACTATATTTTTGAAAAGTGCTTTGAGGGTGGTGTCGGCGGGTGAACCTGTAGGCTAGTGTGAGAGCCTCGCCAGCTACTCAGGGTCTACATCATATGCGGCTTCGTGACTCTCCCCTTCTCATCCACTATATATTTTAATAGGAAAATTATATACTACAATTTGGAAATTCAAGAAATTCTTAAAACTCTCCACCCATGAAAAGTCCATTGTGTTTTATAACATTCAAAAGTCTCCGTGGTTGAGGACCTCAAGTAGAAGGATGTAGATTTAATGTAAGAAAACATTTATAAATGAACATCCAAGTCAGAGTAGCCTTCTCCTGGGTAATTTGTGTTGTGGAATATTGCTTTCTAGGCAAAAACTTCTCCATCTATGAAAGGCTAGAGAATATTTGAATATGGAAAAGACATAGCTTACCCAACACATCTTACTAAAGTCTATGCCTCACAATTATCAGACACAAATTTATTTAAAGGAAAATGACCTGTAGCAAATAGTCAGAAAAAGGACCTATAGGAATAAAAAAATCCCTGGGAGAAATTCCAGTTTCTTAGGTGCCCTCCACATGTATAACAGCAGTTGCAGTGGAAGGGAATCTTTTTGGGTAGGCATTCTCACTGTCTCCATTTCATGCCCTCCAAAGCATCTTTTCATGTTCTCCAGTTTTTTGGTAACATTTTTTATTTGAATTATGACAGAATGTTTTGAAGTATTAAGTGGTGTGCAGATTTAAGTTTTACCCCATAAAACTGATGAGGGTGGCAAAGGCTGGGGAAAGAGAAAGAGAGTCCCACAGGGACGGGAGGATGAAAGGGGGAAAGTACAGTTCCAGGGTCCTTTTCCAGGGCCAGCTAGAGACCCACACATCAGTGCCAAAAGCCTTCCTCCTGCCATCTGGTGAGGTAAACTGCCCAAACATTGTCCAGGATGAGTGATGCTTGATTTGTCTAAAATGTTATCCACCCCTCACCCCTTACCTCCTTTTCTTGAATGGCCTTGGATATACCATTGACTCTATAGGGACAGAAAGCCCTAAATACTAATAAGATTCTGATAGAATGAAGGGGAAGTTGCTACACCAGATCAATGTGGGACTAAATTAAATCAACTCAAAGCTCAAACTCCACCAAGATAAGACAGGGGTGGGGCGTGGGGTGCGAGTATTGACTGTTGTTTTCATACCAAACCACACTCTACACATAAATATTGTTTTAGGCCAAGCCAGCTGATATCAGCCTTCTTGTGAAGATCATTTCACTTTGTTATGTAGTAGCATATTTCCTGTCCCTTTTTGCCAATATTGACTTTCAAACATTGGACACTTCTCTTATTTGCCACTGAATGGTCACCTTTCTGAATCATTGGGAAGAACTGCCTCAGTGATAACATCTTCAGAATCCCATCTGCAGAGATGACACAATCTAGTCTTTAAAATGTATGATATAATTTAAGAATTTCTCTGTATCAAAAGAGTAAGCACACAGCACTAAAATTCAAACACATCTTGAGTGAAAAGTAAAAATCAAGTGCTTTGGACATATTTTCAGGAAAAACTGCAGGGATTTTATAGCTTTAATATTTAATGAACTCATAAGTCAATAAGAAACATACTAAAATTATAATAGGTGATCACTGAACAGGGTTGTCCAGAGAAATGGAACAAATAGCATATAGATATGGATATATGTACATATATGTGTGTGTGTGTATGTATATATATATATATATATGGAGAGAGTTATTTTAAGGAATTGGCTTATGCAATTATGGAAGCTAAGAAATCCCATGATCTGCTGTCTGCAAGCTGGAGACCCAGGAAAGCCAATGGTGTAGTTCAGTCTGAGTCCAAAGGTCTGAGAACCAGGAGTGCTGATGTCCCAAGACAGAGTAGATGTACCAGTTCCAGCAAAGAGCAAATTTGCTCTTCCCTCACCTTTTTGTTCTATTCAGGACCTCGACAGATTGGGTGATGCCCATCTGCATTGATGAGAGTCATCTTCTTTATTCAGTCTACAGATTCAAATACTAATCTCCTTTGGAAGTACCCTCACAAACACACCCAGGTAGGATGTTTCACCAGCTATCTGGGCACCCCTTACTCCAGCCAAGATGATACATAAAATTAACCATGACTAACACCTATTAGGTCTTAAATTATTATTTATATATCATTATACATTTATAATTTATTATATTATAAATATATTGTTTAAAACTATGAGCTACCTTTATAAAACTGTATATACTGTTTTAAACTATGAACTACATATACATATATAAACAATAATATAGTTTAAAACATTGTTTATTTAGCAAACAATTATAAAGATGATAAAAATACAGCTATTTTTATAGCATAGACAGGATTATATTAATATAGTATTATATCACATACTACTGTTTTAAATAATGAACTACTTGTTTTACTATGTATTACTGTAAAAACAAATGATGTGATCGCCTATATAATGATTTTAATTCTTGCTCTTGTATCTGCAAGCACCTTTTTACTATAACATTTAACTTCCAACTTCTCTAGAATACAGGAATTGATTGTGCTTCTTGATTTATAGAAAGTGAATATTTCTCTCTAGCTATTCACTCTTGTTTCTCACACTTATCTCTGTGAAGGAAAACTATGTATTTGTATTTTGTAAAATGCGATGATGAAATTTGAGAAGCTGAATCTAGCAGTGTAGATATAAATTGTGCCATCAAAAGATTAGAATGAAAAGTGAAATGTCCTGAAATTATGAGTGGCATCAGTAATAGAGGTAAATGAAGGTGAAGACCTGTTTGAACTGTCCCACTTCATTCATTTTATTATGTTCTCCCTGAGTCATAAAAAAGGGTACCCATTTTTCTTAAGCTGATGGGAATAAAGATTATAGTAGGTATTTTGAAGATTTTTCAGGGAGTGTATGTGTTTCCTTGATCTTTGACTGGTATATTAAATATATAATTTTCTCTGATTTTCTCTTAAGAAAAATCCTTTTTTTACAGCTCAGATTAAAACAATTAGTCTAATGACTTCAGGGAACTTAAAAGATATCCTTGTGCTCTACCCAAGTTAAAGCTCAAAATATACCTTATTGCACTTGAACAGCAACAGAATATACATCCAAATGAAATGCTGGATATGATTTCTAAATGACTTGCCCTTATTGAAAGCACCTTCATCCAGTATAAAAGTATTGCTCCAGTCTGTCAGGATTTGGGGATGAGTTCAAGCTATATCAATGGCCCTTTGTAGCATTGGGAGTCTTAGCTCTGCTACATGTAGTCATTAATTAGAAGGAGGGCAAAATTCTGGCTTAGACTCTGCCTGAGAGGAACTTGAAATCTGATGGCTGATGAAGCGAAATTTATCAATACACCTCCACCAGGCACAACAGGGTTTACTGAATGCTTACTGTGTGATAGACACTGCGCTTCTGTCATGCACAAAACTTGGTTTTCACCTGGAGAAGCACAGGCAGATAATTTTAGCTGAGATTTTCTAATATAGGAGCATATTCAGCAAACCTGGAGAGCAAACCCTGCCTGACAAAAAAGGAGCCCCAGAGACCACTCTGGCACTTTGACACAAAGGCAGTAGGGAGGGACCTTCACCTAAAGGGTGAGTCATATAGATATGTCCTCTGCTTACTATGACCTAATTCCAAAACTGATTGAAATACCTTTCTTCCTGTTGTGCGCCTTCCTGATTAAAGGCTTTATTTTGGGTGATATGATATGACACAACCAGAGTTTCTTATCCTCTTTAGAGACTCTTTATCTTTTCCTGGAATTAAGTGAGAGTTGTCATGTAACTGTCACTTTAAGTGTCTGAGGGATTTCAAAATTCTTATGTGAAAGTGTAAGTGGTCTCCAGAATATATACAAGGAGGCCAAGAAAAGATCTCTCTCCCTCATTATACAGAGGAGATAGAGATGATCTCTAGGTCTCTAATTGTTATTGAGACAATGTAAAGACGGTTCTCACTTCAGATTATATAGTTTTCTAATCTTTCAAATGGTCCTAACACCTCATTGTCCCCGATGGAGTTGGAGATTTCTAATTAACTGTTGCTACCACCTTGACAATTTAAAGTCAATCCTGAAAATGGTGTTTACCACAATGATCTGTTGCTCCATGCCATTTAGAAATATGAACCAGTTAAGTCCTTTTATTTTTAATCAATTGGAATTTTACTCTGCAGAAGGGAAAAATTTTTCAGTGCACACAAAGCATGTGCAGCAAAACAAAAATGCTCTCAGACAAGGCTCCAAGGGTTATTTCTCATTATTTTTGGCATCCCTCTTTCCATTGAAACAAGTCACAGGCGTATCTACAGTTGATCAGTTGACAGATCAGCAATTCTATTAAGATGAAAACTAACCTTGGAAATGTTTAGAAGGAAAAGGGTATACTTTGATTTATTATGCCATTTCATGCTTGTGCTATTATTTCCCTTTCAGCTATACAGGCTATGTTAAGTAGAAATGTCCACCATTTTTAATAAAGTGCTTCATTCAAACCAAATATTAACCAGCAGCATTTTAGTAGAGCCTTCTGATTAAAGTAAATGAAATAAAGATTGTCCGGTTCTGTTTAATAATAGTGAGGCATAATGAACAGAATACAGCCACATTCTTGTGATGACAAACTGTGCTGTCATTTCTTTTTAGTGCCAGCTGAGGTCTGGGTGTTTTCCTCAGGAATTATAGGGACATTTGCCTTTTAGTAGGTGGCAATGCATTCTAGTTATCTTGCATCTTGATAAAAGTTATTATGAGTGATGTGTGGTTGATTTGTATATTTAGGTAAAGTTATTTTGGAAGTGATAATTTGTTTTTGCCCAAAGTTAGGACTGAGAGCTATCTTATATAATTTAAACTTTGAAGTTTAGTCAGAAGTTAAATATTCAGATTTCCTTGAATTTCAAAATCTCCTCATTAGTTTCTCTCTTTATTGCATCTCTGCGATCTTGTTATCCACTTTCCTCACTGCATTCATTTACAGCATCTAAATAACTATTCTTAAATTCTTTTGGAACTTATATTTTGCTAAAGAAAGATGTAAGATTTTTGAAAAGGGGTTTCGCAGGCAGGAAGATATAGAAGTTGAAAGGAAAAACTGATAATATGGATCCACTTTAGCAGAGAATAATCTTTAAATTCCAACAGTTCTCCATTAAATTTTAATTTTGGATGTTCTGTTGACTAACTCAGACTAAATCAAAAAGCATTTAGATTATTCTGTAAACCTTGGAATTTCCATTAAAGTTCAACTTTTCATTATTTTGCACCCTACAAATAGGAAAAAGAAAGACAAATTCTAAAATATTCTAATTTTCAATAAATGAAAAGACAATATCACAAAGATTCCTAGGATATATTGCTCAAGAAATATCCATTAGTGTGATTGAAGGTGGTAAAAAATATTGCAATACTGATGACTATAAACTTATATCAGCTTTTTTTCACCCATAGATGAATGTTTTTATTTCTGTATTCTGTAGAACATAAAACAGGAGAAGTAAGTATTCTGTGAATTTTGTAATTGAAATTAACTTTTGTTTAAAATAAAAGAGAAAAGGTAATTGATAAGATAAAATGAGCATCTCTTTGCGGAGCGGGGAGGGATGGATTGGGAGTTTGGGATTAGCAGATGTAAACGATTATAAATAGAATGGATAAACAATAAGGTCCTACTGTATAGCACAGGGAACTATATTCAATATCCTTTGATAAACTATAATGGAAAAGAATATGAAGAAGAATGTATATATGTATATAACTAAATCTATTTGCTGTATAGTAGAAATTAACAACATTGTAAATCAACTATACTTCAATAAAATAAATTTTAAAAAACTACTACACTTATCTGTACGTCTATATTACCTATCTGTATCATCTAAATCTATATAGCTAGCTAGTTAGCCAGTTATCTACCTATCTACGTTAAAAATCTATATCCATATCTATATTATAAATAAAATACTTTTCCAAGAAACTATGTATATGTGTGTATGCACACATTATTTTTGATATATTATAGCCTTTATATTTTTGCCTAATTCACTCTTATTTTCATAGCAAACATGAGACAAAATATCTCATTTTCACATAACTATAATTAGCAATAAACTTTTCCACTTGCATTTATTTTTCAGTATTAGCATCTCTCAAAATCTGTAAAATAATGCAGCTTATTTTCAGAAGGCAATGCCAGATTAAGAATGGAAGAATCTAGAGCCAAATGAAAGGTGCCAAGAAAACAGGTTCATCGCAATTTAAAATGTTGGACACTATTGATAAATTTTCCTAATGCTATAGTACAGAATGCTAAATATAAAAAACTCATTTATTCCACACATGCCATCAAATACAAAATTCAGAAACAATTGAAACGTTACCTCCTATCAGGCAAATCCTTAAATACACCTCTGAATGGAATTTGGAAAAATTTAAACACCAATTCCTCACCTAGGTAATAGTTGATAGTCTTCTAAAATTCTCATTATTTGGCTTTTAAAGTTACGCTTCTTTCTTTTTTAAATACAACTCTATGTGGAATTTTTCTTCTGAAAGAAAAATCATTTGGCACAAGCAGAATTGTCAAGGACTGTCAAATATTGAGAAACGCGGTGAGAAATGGAAGTGCACTTACGTGCAGACAGTCCAGCGTAACAAGTACTAAATTGAAGAAGAGAGTGATTGGTGGAAATAGGTCAAAACAGCCCAATGAAGCATAGTCATTACATGGCAAAATGATCTGTAGATGAGTTCACATTCTTGGTAGGTGATCTGTTTATTATCAGAGTCTTGACATTGATGATCCTCAAATTAGGTACCTTAACTTTGTCAGATGCTTTGGTTTTGTGATACTTACTTCTGCTTAATTTCAACAATATGTTATTTATAAAGACATTGATTTTATTTATTTTAAATTTCTAATACTGCTCAAAACAGCTATATAAACACAGTACCAACTCAAGGAATATATTGTTTGCATTTTTCTCATGAAGCATAATTAGTAACATTTAAAGAATCAATTGTGTATAAAGTTTAAACCTTTGAAAATAGGGCTTCAAGAAATTCAATCAAATTAAACACTTCTAATTCAAAGAATGTTGAGAATATGATGGTAATATGAAATATTATATAGCATATTAGTGTACCTTAATCATGAGCTAATTTAAATTGGTGGTTTTACTTAGACAAAGATATTAAATTATTGTTCATATATGGACTTTGTTATCATCTTAGACTACATAAAGTAAACTATGGGGCAAAATAAAGTATAATTTTTATAGGCTTGAATAGCTTTTGGAGGGATATTTTCAATTATAATGTGTTCCATGCATTTTTAAAAATAATGATTTTGGTATTACTGAACTCAAAGTGAAAACTACTGAAAAAGGTGCTGTATGAAGAAGAATAAGCAAACTACTCCTGCTCAACTACTACTAGTTGTGTCTTTATGGGGATATATTATGAATTTTTATAATTCTTCTTCCTGCCCTCCCCATATTTCCCTAGTAAGTGGGCTAAAGTATTTAATAACATAGCTATCCTCAGATTTGTTTCAAACACTTGGAAAAAAGGAGGCCTAAAGATTTTATGATTTTTTACAATGGATGGTCCAGGGAATGAAAAAAAAAATGCTCAGTCCTATCGGGATATAGAGATGGCATTGCAGAGCTATCTTCAAATTTCTCATTTACCCAACCCCCATATGTGTATATATCCCCTAGTTTCTGGGGAAGTTAATAATTCTCCAAGAATAAATAATTTACTCCCATAGTTATTTGCTCCAGGTGGGTCTTAGCTTCCAAAATGTGCTCAGATATGACTTTGTTATAAGAACTCTTGCACATGTCCTTCCAATTTAATACCTTGTGAAGAGACCACCCTCTTTCTTCCTGTGTGTAGGTGGTCAGAAATTGACATCTGCATCCTGATAACTGATCCACATTACAAAATTCCCATTCAAATGCTGTCACACATTTTGCCACAGCCATCAGGGAATTTGTGGATTTTCTGTTAATTGGCATTAGTTCTCTCCCAAGCCTTGCATCCCTAAAGGGTTTTAGTAGTATGTTAAAATCATGCAATCAAAATTATTTTCTCCCACCTCTGGCCTTGTTATCCCTACACATGAAATCAATTAATGTTTCTTATAGTGAATTGCTATGAGTCATCTTGCCTTCCCAGTATCAGTTCCAATTTCAGGGAATCCTCTTTTCAACAAGTGAAGTGAGTTAAAGATCCTAAATAAGCTCAAGTATGTCTACAATTTAATTTTTTCCTGTCCCAGGGATGGCTGTGATTTCTCAAAATATTAAGCTTCTGTGAAGGTTGCCTGTTTCTTACATATGGTCATGTCCAATCCATTTATCTGATGCTCCATAAGCCTGTACACTCTCTCTGAAGCATTCAAGTTCCAACATTTAATCTCTTTTATGCTAAGATATCAGGGCAGTTTCCACAACTTCCATCTGGAAGGCAGGGAATATTCTGATAAGTCTTAAAGCTTAGACCAGGACTGCCTTTCCTGCTAAGCCCTGTGAAACAATCTGGGCTTGACATTTTCTTTGTTGAAAGGTATTATACTATGAATTAAGTTTCTTTAAAAGACCTCTGACTATTCAGGTTATCTATTTGTTCTTGAGTGTGATTTGGTTGTTTGTATCTTTCATGGGATTTGTCCATTTCATCTAAATTTTTGAGTTAGTGGGCATAGGATAAATAACATTCCTTTCTTAATTTTCTAATGCCTGTGTGTCTGTAGTGATGCTCTCTCCTCCCTTCCTCCTGATATCGGTACTTTATGTCTTCTCTCTCACTCACTTTGTCACTGATTGGCCAGCCAAAATAGAGGTATATTAATTATATTGTCCTTTCCAAACACCAGCTTTACACTTCATTGATTTTCTCTACACATTTTCTTTTTAGAAATTTATTTATTATTTTAAAATTTTTTTTTGGCTGTGTTGGGTCTTCATTGCTGCGTGTGGACTTCTCTCTAGTTGTGGTGAGTAGGGGCTACTCTTCATTGCAGTGCGCGGGCTTCTCATTGTGGTGACTTCTCATGTTGCAGAGCATGGGCTGTAGGTGCATGGGCTTCAGTATTTGTGGCATGTGGGCTCAGTAGTTGTGGTGCATGGGCTTAGTTGCTCCATGGCCTTTGGGATCTTCCCAGACCAGGGCTCGAACCCGTGTCCCCTGCATTGGCAGGCAGATTCTTAACAACTGTGCCACCAGGGAATTCCCTCTCTACACATGTTCTATTTTTAATTTCATCAATTTCTGCTCTTATCTTTCTTATTTCCTTCTTTCTGCTTGAGTTGGCTTCATTTTACTCTTCTTTTCCTACTTTTCTAAAGGAGAAGCTTAGGTTTCTTATTGATACCTTTATTTGTTTTCAGTGTAATCATTAATGGTATAAATTTTCCTCTCAGCACTTCTTTAGCTCCATCCCTCAATTTTGATATGTTACATTTTCAGTTCCATTTAGTTCAAAATATATTAAACTTCCACTGAAACTTACTTTCTGACTGACTTCTTTGACTAAATATTTGAGTATTTTCCAGATATCTTTCTATTGTTGATTTCTGGTTTAATTTTGTTATTGTCATAAACATTGTATGAATATGTGAACATAACATTGTATAGTCATAAACATTGTATGGTCAAAACACACTGTATGATATCATTTACATTTAATATTTTAATACACAAAATATGGTATATCTTAATGAATGCTCCATTTGCACTAGAAAATTATGCATTCTTGTTACTGTTGAGTGAAGGGTTCTCTAAACGTCAGTTAGGTCATATTAATTGACAGTGTCATTCATGTCTTCTATATCCTTATTACTTATGTCTACCTGTGCTACCAATTTCTGACAGAGGAGTGATGATGTCTCCTACTGTAAAATCTATGTCTTTATATTTAAATGGATACCTTATTGGCATTATATAGTTAGTCTTTGAGTTTTTTAAAATAAATCTGACAATCTCTGTCTTTTAGTTGATTTCTCTATGTAACATGTCTTTTTTTCTCTAGCTGTCTTCAAGTTTTTCTGTTTTTGATCTTATGCAGTTTGAATATTATATACCTAGCTATTTTTGGTTTTTTGTTATTGTTGACCCTGATTAGTATCCTCTGGGCTTCTTTGATCTCTGGTTTATTGTTAATAATTTTGGAAAATTCTCAGCCATTGTTTCTTCAGATATTTATTCTGTTCTTTTTAGTTCTCTTCTTCCCTTTCATAATTGGGGTTCCAATTATGCATGACTTAGACCATATGATATTGTCCCACATTTCTTGTTTACGTATTTTTTCACTTTTTTTCTTTTTGTGTTTCAGTTTTGATAATTTGTATTGACCTATTTTGAGTTCACTGCTTCTTACCTTGGCTGTGTTGAACCTACTGATGAGCCAGTGCAAGACTTTTTGTTGTTTCTCATTTTTAGAATTTTCACTCAAGTCTTCCTTATAGTTTCCACCTCTGTTGAAATTTCCATCTGCTCTTGCATGTTTTCTACTTTTTCTATTGTAGTCTTTAATGTATTAATCAGAGTTATTTTTAAATCCTTGTTTTATACTTCAAACATCTACCATGTGTAAGTCTGGTTCTATTATTTGCTTTGCTCTATACAGTTTATTGCTTTTGAAATAACTTTTAAATTTTGTTGTTGTTGAAAGCCATAAAATTTTCATGAGATTTTCTGTAAGACAGATGGAGCTATAGCTTTTATGCCTGGAAATGGGCATGCTTTTCTTTCTGCTAGGCCTTTGGTGTGAGGGTGTGGGTCAGCCTAGAAAATCTAGACAGGTGTGAACTAGGCTTAAGATTTGTTGTTGCTCTGGTTATCTTTTGTGAATCATAGGCTAAAACTACCTCTTATGTTACCTTGTGTTAAGGTTGAGGCTGGTTTGCCATATGGTTTTGCTAAGTATTTACTTTACCTTTAGTTTTAGATCAGCCACTTGCACTGCCCTTTTGAGAGGGTCTCTTTCCACACTCTCATCCCTTTTCTAACAGTATTCCAACATTACTTAGCACTTGACATGTTGGCCTAATGGTGAGATCGGGAGGGAGCAGACATTCCTTGCTTTTCTCATTATGCCTCAGTCCTAGGCAGACACTGTGTCCCTGGATCTTAGAGCCATGGCATCCTCAGAATCCCTGCTTCTCACCAGTTCCAGTTCTAGGACCAGCATGTATTCCTGCCCTGTCCCTGGACAGAGAGTATTTTTCTGTTTTCTTCCAACTGAAATATGTTTTCACCAATGACCTAAAAGTGGCAGTATTTGTTGACTTTTTCCCAGGACTTTGAGGCTTTCCTTCCATAGAGAGGAATAAAGGATCAGTTTGAGGTTTCATGTCTTCCCCGTGGTTGGCATTTGTGTTCCATGGGCCCTTACCAAGACGTATCATTCCTCAGGACCGTTACAGTCTTATTTGTGAGTATCTTTGAGGTCTTGGAGAAGATCCTGCAAGTGGGTCAATTTCCCCTTTTATCAACAGCCCCTCCCCTACAAGTTCCATTTTCTCTTGGTAGTCCACGTTTAGTCTTTGTCAAGTTTTAACCATTTTAGCTGAATTCTTTTGGATGTGTTCAGCAGAATCAGTCTCAGTTAAACTGCTGGCTTGTTATCTCTCTCCACAGGTTGCCTGTTTTTCCTTCAATTCAGGATTAGATAGTTGATCTCTAATGGATTCAAAAAAAGTTGTGAATTTGCAGATTTTCTGGTGTTTTCTTGTTGTAAGTGTAAATGCTTTTTCCAACTTTGTACATCCTAAGTTGAAGCCTGAAGTAAATCAGTTCCCTTCTGAGTGTTTACCCACAAACAAGGTTTTAAAATCCTTCTGTAAGGGTAAGAATTAATAAACATTCATCCACTCAACAAATGTTTACTGAGCACTTCTATGCGGGAGGTACATTTTGGGAGGCAATAGGGAATAAAACAAACAGTATCATTAGGATCTTGGAGCTCATATTCTCAATGGGGAAGGGAGAACAGAAAATAAAAAATAAACATAATATGGATGTAAATTTTATAATATTTTATAAGTTGTTAAATGCTATGGGAAAGAAAGAGACAAAATGGAGGAAAGTAAGAGATCAGAAGTACCATTAGGGCTTGCCTTCCATTTTTAATAAAGTAGTCAGGAGATGTCTCACTGAGAAGTTATAATTAGGTTAGAGACTTGAAGGAGAAGTAGTTCACCCAGTGGATATTTGGGAGGGAGAAACAGCATTTCCAGGAGGTAAAAATAGCCAGTGTAGAAAGCCCTGAAGCAGGTGCAAGCTTGGCATATGTGCAGCTTCAAGGAGGCCAGTGTGTCTGCAGCAGAGCCGGCAGGGGAAGAGGAAGAGGGCATGGTATCAGAGACATGGGTGATGGGGAACAGATCATGTATGTTCTGGGAGGCTCTGGAACAGACTTGGATTTTATTCAGAGGGATATGAGGAGGCACAGTAGGGTGCTGAGTAGAGGAGTAATATGATAAGACTTTCATTTTAAAAAAGCATCTCTCCAGCCACTGTGTTGGGAATAGACTGGGGTGTTGAGTATGAATGGCATAATCAAATTGTCATGCCATTTAATAAGGGTGACCTTTAAAGAAGATTGCTCCTTTGAGTCCAATTCAGAGTTCTTTCTCCCTTCCAGTAAAATTGTATTTAATTGTCAAAAATGAAGCATGTCTTTATTCTACAATTAATGGGACTTAATGCTAAACTGCAAATCATAATAGCTTAAACTATACACCAGTAAAATTTGAAAACTATTCTGATATATTCATATAATCAACTTCTTTGTGATGTCCCTGCTTTGTCATTAATAACATACATTTGGAATGTCCTGAAAGCAATAGATAGTAAATTTATAACATTTTCCATCCTTTTAAAATTTCTTTAACTTATATTTGTTATATTTCTCACTCAACCAGACAGTAGAATAGTTAAGGTTAGTATTCTGTAGTTTGAAGAAAAAAAGTCAGAGAAATGACTTTTTAAACATTCTGCTACCCATTTTCCCACCTCAGCCCTCAAAGTAGACTCATTGTACATAAAATTTACTATAACTCATATTTTCCATCACCCTTATTTGCCTAATTTGTCCGCATGGTGGCACAGTTAGCAGGAAGCTAGCCTCATTGTGCTTGTTGCAGGGACAGACGGAAGGAGACAGCTACTGAAAATTTGAAAATAATACTGATAAGCAGTATGTATATATTCCTATTATTATTATTATTATTTTAATTAATTTATTTATTTATGGCTGTGTTGGGTCTTCGTTTCTGTGCGAGGGCTTTCTCTAGTTGCGGCAAGCGGGGGCCACTCTTCATCACGGTGCGCGGGCCTCTCACTATCGCGGCCTCTCTTGTTGCGGAGCACAGGCTCCAGACGCGCAGGCTCAGTAGTTGTGGCTCACGGGCCCAGTTGCTCCGCGGCATGTGGGATCTTCCCAGACCAGGGCTCGAACCCGTGTCCCCTGCATTGGCAGGCAGATTCTCAACCACTGCGCCACCAGGGAAGCCCTATTATTATATTTTAATGTATTCAATGATACTATTTTTTAAAGAAAATCCCATCTCAGTAACTAATAACACATTTTTTGAAATAATCAAACATCAAATTTAATTCTGGTTGAATCCTTGTGAATGTGTTTATTTTTATTTTTTAGGGTTCTTTTTTTTCTGACTGCCAATCACTCCTATCCCCAAATAAAGCCCCAAATGCAGGTATATTGACCACCTTGTTCACTTCTCAATCCTGAATTGCAAAATAGTGCCTAGAATAACAGGCTCTCAGTTTTGTTATTGTTGAATGAAGTGTGATAACACAGTGTTTGAAACATTCTCGTCTGATCTCCTGTATGTACAACCGTTTGCTGTTTCTTTGAACTCTCTACCTAGATTATTTACACATACCTCATATTCAATGTCTATAGCTGAACACTTTTCTCCCAATTTCAAATTCGGTCTCTTTTTAGTGTTTTACTGCACTCACCATCCCTTAGGCTCTGCAAACCAGAAATCTGGGCATTGTCTTACACTCATTCTTTTCCTTTACTCCCTACATGCAGTCATTCACCAAATGGCATAACTTCTACATCTTGATTATCTTTCAAATCTTTTAAATTTTTTGCGTCTCCACCATGGCCATACAGTTGAAACCCCCCTTCTCTCCCTCTCCTAGATGAGTGTAGTAACCTTTTTTTTTTTTTTTTTGCTGCGTTGGGTCTTTGTTGCTGCGCGTGGTCTTTCTTTAGTTGTGGCGAGCAGGGGCTACTCTTCTTTGCAGTGTGCAGGCTTCTCCATGCGGTTGCTTCTCTTGTTGCAGAGCACGGGCTCTAGGCACGCAGGCTTCAGTAGTTGCAGCACGCAGGCTCACTAGTTGCGTCACACGGGTCCTAGAGCATGCAGGCTTCAGTAGTTGTGTGGCACGGGCTCAGTAGTTGTGGCTCATGGGCTCTAGAGCACAGGCTCAGTAGTTGTGGCGCACGGGTTTAGTTGCTCCACGGCATGTGGGATCTTCCCGGAACAGGGATCGAACCCGTGTCCCCTGCATTGGCAGGAGGATTCTTAACCACTATGCCACCAGGGAAGTCCCTGCAGTAACCTTTTGAAACCCTTCCTCTGACTGCAGTCTCCATCCTCCACAGTCTGAAAGATCACTCCTAAATTCAGATCTGTCCTCTCACTTCCTTGGTTAAAACATTTTGGTACTTGTCCATTGCTCTTAAGATAAGGGCAAAATTTCACATGCTGGCCTATGAAGTTGTGCCTGATCTGGCCTCACACCGAATCCTCTCATGCTGTATTTGGTTTCAGTTTTATCTTCCAACCATGTTCCTTCTTCCAGTTCCTGGAATGGATCATGAATTTCCCCCGTTCGGGGCCTTTTGCAGTTCACTCCCCTTATTCCACCCTCCACCCCACTTTACTCTCATCCCTCCCACAACTCTCTTTTTGAGCTGAGTTATATTTGCTTTTCAGATCTTAGCTTAAACATCTTTTTGTGTTTGTTCGTGTGGGGTTTTTTTTTCTTATTTTTGTTTTACTTTACAGAACAGATTTATTTTACCTATCCTAACTTTCAGAGTCCTATGTATTCTCTTTTGCCTTTTTCCTTGTGTTTTGTTTCTAATTATTTTATTTTTAATATATATTTCCCTCCTACTACATTGTAAGCATCCAGAGGTTATGGACATTGTCTGTTCTGTTTAATGATTTATCCCTGCTTTCAGTACACTGTTTTGGACACAGTGTATAATCAGTAGTGAGGTGGATGGACCTAGAGTCTGTCATACAGAGCAAAGTAAGTCAGAAAGAGAAAAACAAATACCGTATGCTAATGCATATATATGGAATCTAAAAAAAAAAAAAAAGGGTTCTGAAGAACCTAGGGGCAGGACAGGAATAAAGACACAGATGTAGAGAATGGGCTTGAGGACATGGGGAGGGGGAAGGGTAAGCTGGGACGAAGTGAGAGAGTGGCATGGACACATATACACTACCAAATGTAAAATAGATAGCTAGTGGGAAGCAGCTGCATAGCACAGGGAGATCAGCTCGGTGCTTTGTGACCACCTAGAGGGGTGGGATAAGGAGGGTTGGAGGGAGACACAAGAGGGAAGAGATACGGGGATATATGTATATGTATAGCTGATTCACTTTGTTATACAGCAGAAACTAACACACCATTGTAAAGCAATTATACTCCAATAAAGATGTTAAAAAAAAATAATGTGTTAGTATGAATGAACAAATAGATAAATTGCAAATGAACTTTTTGAATAGAATGTAACTTTTATCACATAAACTGTGAATATTATAAACCCTACTCATTCTAGAAAGATGATTCAAATTAATTCTAAATATCATAGTTTTCTGATGATACATTTTCATAGTGAATTTGACTATGTTTTCAAAGAATTGGTTTTAATATTTTGCATAAAATTCCTAACCAGAATTAACATTACAATAGTGTAATTACATTCTATTTAAAAGAGATTTGAATTATTCTCTAAGTAGTTACCATTTATTTTTAGAGAAAAAGTGTATCATCCATGTGAAATATCCAATTTGTACTTAGATAATAGGACTCTTCATATATAAGAATATTTCTAAGGACCTTTTACTGATGTTTCAGGATTTACATTGTTTTAAAGTGTCTTTTTTCAACATTTGATATTTAAGAGTTATTTCGGTTTTGGTATTGAAAATTCTGGCGCATGTTATGTATTTAGATTTCTAATTATAACTTAAGGCACTAAGGCAGAAGTACATTGGTAGTGGCAGAGAAAAACTGTAAAAAATTGAAGAAAATAATGGCAAATAAACATACTTAAGTAATTAAAAATATTTAATAGCTATCCCCAAGGCAAAACATCATATTTAAATGTTTGTATCATAAACAGCGTTTATAGTGTGCATTTATATTCTGTTCTTTTTGTTAAGATGCCACTGGTGTTTATAAAGTGGAATAGATACCTAAGTTCCAATATCATTAATATATGCCAAGTACTACTCCTTTATCTGACACTATTCATCACATTCTAATTAATCATCAAGGAAGAACCCCAACTATTCTTTTTCAGATATGGACCAATAACTCTTGGGTAAATTAAATCATCTTTCAGAAACATTTCATTCCTTGGTGCTAATAATTCAGTGCAAATGAATTTCCAGAATAACAGTCAGATCATATTATATAATTTTCTTTAAGATTCTCCATCTTCTGTATAAAGCTTTCATTCTGCATTTGAAATCTGCTTTTTTTCAAAAGTCATTTGCGGTATTGTGATAAGTAGCAAAAGGCTATTCACTATAACATGAGTTTCAGTTGAAGCTAGAAAATGTTAAAGAACACTTTTTGTTTGTAAAGATAAATCTGAGTGGTTGGGTCACTGTGAACAAGAGGGAAAATGTGGGATATTCTTATCCTTTTAGTAATATTTAATCTCATTTTAACCTTTGTCTTTTCACTATTGTTCTTGATAACATAGCAATGGCCCAATTTTCTGGGATAATTTGCAATTCAATCCTGTGCTCATCACAATACATAAACAGAAAAATATAAAGAAAAATGTCCTTCAGGGACTTCCCTGGTGGCACAGTGGTTAAGAATCCGCCTGCCAATGCAGGGGACATGGGTTTGAACCCTGGTCTGGGAAGATCCCACATGCCGCGGAGCAACTAAGCCCGTGCACCACAACTCCTGAGCCCGCGCGCCTAGAGCCCATGCTCTGCAGCAAGAGAAGCCACCGCAAGGAGAAGCCCACGCACAGCAACGAAGACCCAATGCAGCCATACATACATACATTAAATTAAATTAAATTAAATTAAAAGTCCTTCAGCCTCCATTTACATGTATTATTTTTTTGCATCCATGATCTCTCTTTGATGAGAGTGAGTTGCTATAGGTAGATGAGAATTTCTGCATCCATTTAGTGACCTTCTTTGCCATATTTAAAACCTGAATCATCAAGGCAATTAGCCATAGATTTCATGTGGTTCTCATTCCCTTAATACCCAACAACCGTTGCCATGCTCCTGGATCTCCCAGTTTATATCCTTGAAATGTGGGATGGTACAGAAAGAATGAAGGCGCTACTTTAATGATTCTACCTCTTACCACAGCAATTCAGGGGCAACTACTTCATTTTATATTTGTAACAGAGACAGTAATCTTTGTTGTTGTTGTTGCTACTGTTTTAAAAATCATTGGTGACGTTTTTGAGTGCTTCACTCCAATTATAGATAATGGGACTTTCCTGAAAATAAGTACAAATAAGATAACATTAATATACCAACTAATTCTTAATGCTTTAAGAAAGATAGACCTATTGCAAAGATAGACTTAAGATTCCCCAACTCTACCCTCTTTAGCAGTTCTCCTCTGTCTTTATTACTAGCACATTATAAAATAAAATAATAATTCTTCAGATATGTTTCCCTTTTTATATGATCTGTGTCATATAATGATATCTTTTTACTTTCTGAAATTTTAATGGTTATCCACGTGTTAGTATGTGCCAAATGTCAGTGGAGCATTAACTAGTCACTATCATTTCAGTGATTCAGAATGTTTTATATCAGTACAGTAGAAGAAAACAATCCTCTTGCATAAAAATAACAGAAGTATTAAAAAATTTTATGTAATTTGTGTATATGAAGAATGGGAAAATCAATTATGTAAATTTTATGCTAGCCTGATTATGTGCGTTAAAGACTTTCTGTGTGTCAAAGTTCTTTTTGGGGAAAGAATAAAGACACACTAGAGACAGAAATCTTCATCAAGTGAATAATGATAGAAGAATTGGCTAATGGCTGTTATCTTCAGGCACTGCCATAAAGAATCAGTACATTCCTTATACATATTTAGTTTTAGTTTCTCGCGGGACCAGTGTTGAAGCAGGGGTTAGGTGCCCCAGGTGAAACAGAACCCATACCTCAAAGGCATGGGTGTCTTCTGACAAATCAGTAGACCCAACTCTCAAGATGGATGCTACTTCACAGCTGAGAGGTACCAAATGAGATCTAATCCTGGCCTAGATGCTTTCTTGAGATAGAAGTTGAGATTTGGCAATGCCCAACGTAGGATCAATCTGGATAAGAGTGCCCACCTCTGCCTCCACTGTTTTTGCATTAATGGATTTACAAGCCCTAGATAGCATCACATGAAAATTATCCTATTCTTGGACTGAGTTGCTTCATTTGTTTCACTTACCAACATATCCTCAAATAAAATGACTCTTATTTTAAGAAACTTAGTGTTACAAAGGCTTAATTTAAATGATTCAAATGGTCAGTCATGAAGACTAGAATAAACTTCGGCCTATTCAACTCTTTCAAGATGAAGATTAAGCCTGGAGTTTACCACCGGGTGAAGGCGATCCAAGGAACTCCTACTAAAAGTTCGACACTATAGGGAAGGCCACACTTCAAAGAAACCAAAATTAGTACATAAAACTTAGGTCATAAGTGGATGTTATACACAAAGACTTTGACATCATTTTTGAGAAGGGATCTCTAAAACCACAGTTCTTGATTTGATTAAAAAGACAATATGAACAAGACATGGAGAAGAATGCCCCAACCTATTTATAGTCACTGATTCACAAAATTGGCAATTTCTTAGGATGATTTACATTTGGAAATGTCCACATCCTTTAGAGAAGAACCAACATCCACGAGTGTCACTCCTACTCTGATTATAGTGGGTGACATCAGAAAACAATAACATCCCAACATTAGTGCATTTTCCAAAGTCGAGGTATTTCATGCTTGGATACCGTCATTGTGACAGGTTGCCTTGTTGACTTCACTGTAGGTTCAGTGTCCTCATCTCTTCACTTTATGCTTGGCCATCTGGCTTGCTTGACCAATGATGTGTGGGCAGAAGTGGCAGTATGCCAGTTCAGAGCCTAAGTTTAAGAAGTGTGTCCCCTTGCACCTTTGCAGTTGCCAGGGGAAAACTGTGGTCAGCTAGCCCACCTGTCCAAGGAGAGAGAGCGGCATGTGGGCTAACATTGCTCTAAGTGATTGATAGACCTGCAGTGAGAAGTAGCTCTGTCCCAGCTGCTGCTTCCTGAAGCAGAGACCTCCAGAGGATCCCAGCCACACTTAGCCAACTTCCAGCTCATCTGCTGATTTGTGAACCTTAATAAATTAGTGTTGCTGGAAGCCACTGAATTTTGGCTTGATGTGCAACTCGACAATAGATTATGGATACAATCATCAGTAACAGCCCAGGACAGAATGAGCTTTACCTGGACCACTGTTTATGTCCCTCTCCCACAGTGTCCCATGAAGGTCAGGTCCACAAATCCTTCTTCAAGCTGTTTTGTCTCAGCTTTGCCTCTCCTGCAAATAACTACTGAAAAAAGAAGACAGTATCACTAAAATAAGGGAAAAAATGCAGCACAGAACCATCAAACTCCATATTTAGAACAAGAAGCATAAATCTTAAAAGCCCCAATTTCTGCAGAGGCAAATATCTCATAAAAACACAATAAATAAAATGTATTCCACATAGAACATTTGACTTCTCTCTCTAAAATATTTGCATTCAAGTGAATGGTTTCTTCTCAGTTTTTCCTTCTAAGGAGTATATACTTGCTTTTTATGTGAGTAACTGAAGGTCTGGTTAAAGACATTTCCTGAGATAGAAGGAAAATTAAGCAAAGGGTAATTTAAGTCCTCACCATAGAAAAATAAATTTTTTGTATTTTAAAATGTTTTTTAGAGCTTCAATTCAGATAATATAGCACATCAAAACATAAGAAATAATGAAATGAGAGGAACCTATTTTATATACAGTTATGTATTTCACTTTTCCCACTTAATGTTTTATGAGTATTTCTTATTTTTCTTTTAATTTTAATTTGTTTTTTAATTTTTGGCTGTATTGGGCCTTCGTTGCTGCACACGGGCTTTCTCTAGTTGTGGCGAGCTGGGGCTACTCTTTGTTGCAGTGCACGGGCTTCTCATTGCAGTAGCTTCTCTTGTTGCAGAGCACGGGCTCTAGGTGCATGGGCTTCAGTAGTTGTGGCGCACAGGCTCCGTAGTTGTGGCTCGTGGGCTCTAGAGTGCAGGCTCAGTAGTTGTGGCGCACGGGCTTAGTTGCTCCACGGCATGTGGGATCTTCCCGGACCAGCACTCGAACCCGTGTCCCCTGCATTGGCAGGCGGATTCTTAACCACTGTGCCACCAGGGAAGCCCCTATGAGCATTTCTTCTTGACATTCGAATTTTGTAAAACCCAAGATCAATTGCTGCATAATATATCATCAAGTCAATATACCACAATATATTTAACCAGGCCTCTATTTCCTTACATTAAAGTTGTTTCCAAGTTTTTCCTGTTATAAATAAAGCTGCACACAAACATTCATATGCATAATTGTTTATTGTTTCTTTGATTACTTCTTCATGTTAATCTTTGAATTACTTGGTCAAATCATTAGAATGGTTTTAAAGTTTCTGATTTATTTTTTTCAACAAAAGCTTTTCCTTAAATAATATTCTTGGAAATACATTAACTGATTCTAAATATCTAGTTATTAATTTTCAATAGTTGTGACCTCCACTAAATGCCATATAATTTTAATACATAATACATACAATATGTATAGAGACAAAGAACTATTATTGTTTAACCTAAATGCCTCTATTAAAATATAACCTCCATGAGGACAAGGACTATTTCCTCACTACTGTATCCCAGCACCTAGGATAATATCTAGAAAAAAAATAATGCTTTAATAATATTTGTTTAATGAATGGACAAAACTCAAATTTAGATTTCCAACAACTTCCAAGACTAAGGTTTATTTTCCACTTTGTATGGTACTTAAATAATTCTTAGTCATTTTGATTTCTGCCTTTGTGAATTAATTGTTCATGTCCTTTGCCTTCTTCTGAGGGTTTTGACTAACTTTGAAAATCTCCCTGGGGTGTTGTTCAGTACAATTCAAAGGGATATCAAGTCTCTTTGGGGTCCACTAGACCTAATACCAGTCCAAAAGGGAACTTAAAAATGATAAAAAATCCTAGACTCAATCTTAAAATGAATATCTAGAGTGAACTTCAGTGGATCAACAAAACAACCAGATCGTGAGCATATGTGTGTAATACCCCCAACTATAGGGAACATTCAGTAATGTTGATGATGTAATGTGTGAAAGGAGCTAGCAGCTCCCTCTCAACTAGATTTTTCTGAGAGTTTTCTTTGATTAGCCCAATATACTCTATACTTTTTTTGATTCAAAAAGACACATGTAGTCTGTACCCTGCATTTTAATGCCTATGAGTTTCTTTGTACTTTGTACTGTATGGTGTTTTTTTTTCTTTTGGATTTATTGAGGTGTAATTGACAAAATTATAAATACTTCAAGTCTACTTTGAGATGATTTAATATACACTGTGAAAGGATTCCTCCTATCTGGTGAATGAACACATCCATCACCTCACATATTTTTTATTTTTTTAAAACAGATCTTTATTGGAGTATAATTGCTTCACAATACTGTGTTAGTTTCGGTTGCACAACAAAGTGAATCAGCCATATGAGTACACGTGTCCCCATATCCCCTCCCTCTTGAGCCTCCCTCCCATCCTCCCTATCCCACCCCTCTAGGTCATCGCAAAGCACTGAGCCGATCTCCCTGTGTTATGCTGCTGCTTCCCACCAGCCAACTGTTTTACATTCTGTAGTGTATATATGTCGATGCTACTCTCACTTCGCCCCAGCCTCGCCCTCCAATAGACTATGTCCTCAAGTCCATTCTGTATGTCTACCTCTTTATTCCTACCCTGCAACTAGGTTTATCAGTACCTTTTTTTTTTTTTTTTTTTCCATATATGTTAGCATATGGTATTTGTTTTTCTCTTTCTGACTGACTTCACTCTGTATGACAGACTCTAGGTCCATCCATCTCACTACAAATAACTCAATTTCGGTTTTTTTATGGCTGAGTAATATTCCATTGTACGTGTGTGCCACGTCTTCTTTATCCATTCATCTGTCGATAGACATTTAGGTTGATTCCATGACCTGGCTATTGTAAGTAGTGCTGCAGTGAACATTGTGGTACATGTCTCTTCTTGAATTATGGTTTTCTCAGGGTATGTGCCCAGCATTGGGATTGCTAGGTCATATGGTAGTTCTATTTTTAGCTTTTTAAGGAACCTCTATACTGTTTTCCATAGTGGTTGTATCAATTAACATTCTCACCAATAGTGCAGGAGGGTTCCCTTTTCACCACACCCTTTCCAGGATTTATTGTTTCTAGATTTTTTGATAATGGCCATTCTAACCAGTGTGAGGTGATACCTCATTGTAGTTTTGATTTGCATTTCTCTAATAATTAGTGATGTTGAGCATCTTTTCATGTGCCTCTTGTCCATCTGTATGTCTTCTTTGGTGAAATGTATATTTAGGTCTTCTGCCCATTTTTTAACTGGGTTGTTTGTTTTTTTGATATTGAGCTCCAAGAGCTGTTTGTATATTTTGGAGATTAATCCTTTGTTGTTTCATTTGCAAATATTTTCTCCCATTCTGAGGGTTGTCTTTTTGTCTTGCTTATGGTTTCCTTTGCTGTGCAAAAGCTTTTAAGTTTAATTAAGTCCCATTTGTTTATTTTTGTTTTTATTTCTGTTACTTTAGGAGGTGGGTCAAAAAAGATCTTGCCGTAGTTTATGTCAAAGAGTGTTTTTCATATGTTTTCCTCTAAGAGTTTTATAGTTTCTGGTCTTACATTTAAGTCTTTAATCCATTTGGTGTTTATTTTTGTGTATGGGGTTAGGGAGTGTTCTAATTTCATTCCTTTACATGTAGCTGTCCAGTTTTCCCAGCACCACTTACTGAAGAGGCTGTCTTTTCTCCATTGTATGTTCTTGCCTTCTTTGTCATAAATAAGTGCCCATGTGTACATTCTATCCTGTACCATTGATCTATATTTCTGTTTTTGTGCCAGTACCATACTGTCTTGATTACTGTAGCTTTGTGGTATAGTCTGAAGTCAGGGAGCCTGATTCCTCCAGCTCTACTTTTCTTTCTCAAGATTGCTTTGGCTATTCAGGGTCTTTTGGGTTTCCATACGAACTGTAAAATTTTTTGTTCTAATTCTGTGAAGAATGCCATTGGCAGTTTGATAGGGATTGCACTGAATCTGTATATTGCTTTGTGTAGTACAGTCATTTTCACAATATTGATTCTTCCAATCCAAGAACATGGTATATTTCTCCATCTGTTTATGTCACCTTTGATTTCTTTCATCAGTGTTTTATAGTTTTCTGAGTACAAGTCTTTCTCCTCCTTATGCATGTTTATTCCTAGTTATTTTATTCTTTTTTTTTTGCAATGGTAAATGGGAGTGTTTCCTTAATTTCTCTTTCTGATTTTTCATTGTTGGTGTATAGGAATGCCAGAGACTTCTGTGCATTAATTTTGTATCCTGCAACCTTACCAAATTCACTGATTAATTCTAGTAGTTTTCTGGTGGCAACTTTAGGATTTTCTATGTATAGTATCGTGTCATTGGCAAACAGTGACAGTTTTACTTCTTCTTTTCCAATTTGTATTCCTTTTATTTATTTTTCTTCTCTGAGTGCTGTGGCTAGGACTTCCAAAACTATGTTGAATAAGAGTGGCACGAGTGGACATCCTTGTCTTGTTCCTGATCTTAGTTGAAATGCTTTCAGTTTTTCACCAGTGTGTGTGATGCTTGCTGTGGGTTTGTCATATATGGCCTTTATTATGTTGAGGTAGGTTCCCTTTATACCCTTTTTCTGGAGAGTTTTTTTTATCATAAATGGGTGTTGAATTTTGTCAAAAGCTTTTTCTGCATCTACTGAGTTGATCATGTAGTTTTTTATTCCTTAATTTGCTAATGTGATGTATCACATTGACTGATTTGCGTATATTGAAGAATCCTTGCATCCCTGGGATAAATACCACTTGATCATGGTGTATGACCCTTTTAAAGTGCTTTTGGCTTCTGTTTGCTAGTATTTTGCTCAGGCTTTTTGCACCTATGTTCATCAGTGATATTGGTCTATAATTTTCTTTTTTTCTTTATCTTTTTCTGATTTTGGTATCAGGGTGATGGTGGCTTCATAGAAAGAAGTTGGGAGTGTTTCTCCCTCTGCAATTTTTTGGAAGAGTTTGAGAAGGATGGGTGTTAGCTCTTCTATAAATGTTTGATTGAATTCGCCTGTGAAGCCATCTGGTCCTAGACTTTTGTTTGTTGGAAGATTTAAAATAACGGTTTCAATTTCATTACTTGTGATAGGTCTGTGTATATTTTCTAATTCTTCCTGGTTCAGTCTTGGAAAATTGTACCTTTCCAAGAATTTGTACATTTCTTCTAGGTTGTCTATTTTATTGGCATATAGTTGCTTGTAGTAACCTCTCATGATCCTTTGTGTTTCTGCAGTGTCAGTTGTTACTTCTCCTTTTTCATTTCTAATTCTATTGATTTGAGTCTTCTCCCTTTTTTTCTTGATGAGTCTGGCTAAGGGTTTATCAATTTTGTTTATCTTCTCAAAGAACCAGCTTTTAGTTTTATTGATCTTTGCTATTGTTTTCTTCATTTTTATTTCATTTATTTCTGCCCTGATCTTTATGATTTCTTTCCTTCTACTGACTTTGGGTTTTCTTTGTTCTTCTTTCTCTAGTTGTTTTAAATGTAGGGTTAGATTGTCTATTTGAGATTTTTCTTGTTTCTTGAGGTGAGATTGAACTGCTATAAACTTCCCTCTTAGAACTGCTTTTGCTGCATCCCATAGGTTTTTGGTCATCGTGTTTTTGTTGTCATTTGTTTCTATGTACTTTTTGATTTCCTCTTTGATTTCTTCAGTGATCTCTTGATTATTTAGTAGCCCACTGTTTAGCCTCCATGTATTTGTGTTTTTTACAGTTTTTTTCCTGTAATTGATTTACAGTCTCTTACTGTTGTGGTCAGAAAATATGCTTCATACGATTTCAATTTTCTTAAATTTACCAAGGCTTGATTTGTGACCCAAGGTGTGATCTATCCTAGAGAATTTTCTGTGTGCACTTGAGAAGAAAGTGTATTTTGACACTTTTGGTTGGAGCATTTAATCCATTTACATTTAAGTTACTTCTCAATATGTATGTTCCTATTACCATTTTATTAATTGTTTTGGGTTTGTTATTGTAGGTCTTTTCCTTCTCTTGTGTTTCCTGCCTAGAGAGGTTTTTTTAGCATTTGTTGTAAAGCTGGTTTGGTGGTGCTGAATTCTCTTAGCTTTTTCTTGTCTGAAAAGCTTTTGATTTCTCCGTCGAATCTGAATTAGATCCTTGCTGGGTAGATTAATCTTGGTTGTAGGTTTTTCTCTGTCATCACTTTAAGTATATACTGCCACTCCCTTCTGGCCTGCAGAGTTTCTGCTGAAAAATCAGCTGATAACCTTATTGGGGTTCCTTTGTATATTATTTTTGGTTTTTCCCTTGCTGCTTTTAATATTTTTTCTTTGAATTTAATTTTTGTCAGTTTGATTAATATGTGTCTTGGTATGTTTTTCCTAGGGTGTATCCCATATGGGTTGTCTGTGCTTCCTGGACTTGGGGGACTATTTCCTTTCCCATGTTAGGGAAGTTTTCCACTATAATCTCTTCAAATATCTTCTCAGATCCTTTGTTTTTCTGTTCTTCTTCTGGGACCCTTATAATTTGAATGTTGGTGCATTTAGTGTTGTCCCAGAGGTCTCTGAGATTGTCTTCAATTCTTTTCATTCTTTTCTCTTTATTCTGCTACTTGGCAGTTATTTCCACCATTTTGTCTTCCAGCTCACTTATTCGTTCTTCTGCCTCAGTTATTCTGTTATTGATTGCTTCTAGTGTATTTTTCATTTCAGTTACTGGTTGTTCTTCTCTGTTTGTTCTTTAGTTCTTCTAGATCTTTTTAAAACATTTCTTGTGTTTTCTCAATCCGTGCCTCCGTTCTATTTCCAAGATTCTGGATCATCTTTACTATCATTACTCTGAATTCTTTTTCAGCTAGATTACCTATTTCCTCCTCATTTATTTGGTCTTGTAGGTTTTTACCTTGCTCCTTCATCTGTGACGTTTTTTTTTGCTGTCTCTTTTTTTTTTTTTTTTTTTTTTATGAACAGGATTGTGTTCCTGTCTTACTGGTTGTTTGGTCTGAGGCTTCCCACACTGGAGTTTGTAGGCTATTAGGTAGAACTGGGTCTTGGTGCTGAGATGAGGAACTCCGTGAAACCTCACTCTGATGAATATTTTCTGGAGTCTGAGGTTCTCTGTTAGTCTACTGGTGTGGCCTTGGAGCTCCCACTGCAGGAACTTTGGCCTGACCCTGGGCTTGTGAACCAAGATCCCACAAGCCACATGGGGTTGCAAAAAGAAAAAGAAAAAGAAGAAAAAAAACAATAATAAAGTAAAAAATAAAATTAGACTAGGAAACTAACAGATATGTTAGAAAGAATATAAAAATAAAAATATAGATGAATCAACAACCGGAATGTACATCAGTACCACAATAGTAAAAAAAGAGGAGGAAGGAAAAGAAGAAAAAAAAAATCAAAAGAGGAGGGAAAGACTTTGGCTGTGGAAGGTGGGGCCTAAGCAAGGGCGAGGTTTGGGTGGTGGGCGGAGCCTATGCTCAGGACCCACAGGGCTGGAAAGCCCTGGGAGCTATGGGGTGTGGGGCTTAGGCTCAAGGAACAGAAGGGGCCCAGGAGTGCCCCCCACCCCTGGTCTCAGAGGACAGGGGATCTCACCTGGCAGCCCAGCAGGTTTCCTGGGCTCAAGAGGGCAGGACAAACGCCCTCCTCTCCTCTCTTGCTTCTCCCAGATGGCTCTTCCCACCTACCTCTCCTGATATCCCCAGCCTACCTTGCAGCCTGGAGGGAGCTTTGGAGGGCAGGGAATTGGCCTGGGAGCTCAGCAGGCTCCCCATGCCCAAGTGGGTGGGGCAGTTGCCCTCCACTCCTCTCCCACTCCTCCCGGATGACTCCTCCTGCTTTTGTCTCCTGATCTCCATGGCCTCCCTCCTATGCCCTCAAGGACCCATGTGGCCTGGAGTGGGCCTTGGAGGGCAGGGGACTGGATTGGGAGCTCAGCAGGCTCCCTGTGCCTGAGTGGCTCCTCTCCCGCTCCTTCCAGAGGGCCCCTCCCGCCTGCCTCTCCTGTTCTCCCCTTGGCCTCCTTCCTATGCCCCCAGGACCCACACGGCCTGGAGGGGTCTTTGGAGGGGGTGTACCAGCTTGGGAGCTCAGCAGGCTCCCGGGCCCGAGTGGGCCACGCGATCACCCTCCGCTCCTCTCCAGCTCTTCTGGGAGGGTCCCTCCTGCCTGCCTCTCCTGATCTCCCCAGCCTCAAGGGCGCTGATCCTGTCTGGCCTCCACTTCTCCTTCCCCCTCAGTCCCCCTACATCCTATCGGTTCACTTTGGGGTTCCTCCCATTTCCTTGGGCATCAGGGTCCCCCACCAGAGGCCGGCAGGTGCCCTAGTTGTGGGGAGACACTAACTCCGCATCTTTCCACACCACCATCTTCATCTCACATATTTTATATGAATACGTATATTTGGTGAGAACATTAAGTTCTGTATTACATGTTTTTATCTTGTCTCTCCAGAAGATTCTACGGTCAGGAAGTATATCACCTAAGTCGCCTTTGGCTGGTACAGCTACCTAGTCTAGAGCTAGATAGGTATGTGGATATTAGAATTTAAAAATAATCATTGGTTTTATAAATTAAAGTTGATTTTAGAACAAATGTTTTGTATGCTATTTACAAATGTTTAGTCTAGCAAGTTAAATGAACTCCTTGGTTAAAGTAAATAGAAAGTAGTAACTAGAAACATGAGTATCTAATAATGGTTTTGCTTACAATAATAGAGTATGGAGTTAGCTTGAACATATAACTGAATACCTGACTGCTTATTGTAGATATAAAAGGAGTTGAAGGTATTTGTAGCACATGCTTTGTTCAAACAAAACTCCCTAAAAGAAGAACCGCTATATAGTCTAAACAAATGTCAGTTTTCAAAATGTGGTGAAAACTTTGGATCATAGAAGATTAGAAAAACTGGCTGCAAGAGAAAATTTGCCAAAGGGCATGGTATGTTTAAAGTATCCCAGAGAGACTGGGTTTTGAAAAACATTTCATATAGAAATAAAGCCACAAGCAACCCACAAATATCTGATTTAATTTTGGTTAATCTGATATTCAGTTAGATGAAAAGCAAGACTTGCTCTCTGAGAATACATGAGTATATAGTGTATACACGCATAGGAAAAAGACCCATACATAAGCTATCTATTGCCACAATAATAACGCTTAACAACCAGAAAACCTTAGTGGTATGTAATTAAGCACTTCTCAAGGTTATAAAATCAGCTGATCTTGGCTGGACTCATCAGGTTCAGTTTGTCTCTTCAACAGAGGGTCTCATTCTGTTCTGAAAACAGTGGGCTAGTGGACTAGTGCTTTCTCTTGGTGATGGCAACATTACAAGTCAAAATTCAAAAACATGCAGAAGCACATATAGTTTCTTGCAACCTAGGATCAGAACTGACAAACCATAACTTCTGCATTTGATGAAATCAGTTTACATGATTGAGTTCAGATTGAAGGAGTGGAGAATAGACCCTCCGTCTTTCTTTAATAGGTTAGTTGCAACATCCAATGGCAAAGAATACAGATAAAGGAAGGGTGACACATTGGGCCTAATAATAATACAGTCTACCACAGCCAATATCTTTCTTAAACTTCGGCTGTCCAGGTTTACAACCACTGACCCAGAGTACCAGGCATCTGCATGCCAAATCCTATGACATATATGAGAGTTAATTATATGATCTTAGAATAATTGTTGTTTTAATTTGCATTTCCCTGATGATATATAATGTGGAGCATCTTTTTATGTGCTTATTTGTCACTGGTATATCTCCTTTGAAGAGCTTTCTTTTAAGGACTTTGGCCTATTTTTAAATTGAGTTATTTGTTTTCTTGTTGTTGAATTCTAAGTGTTCTTTGTATAATATATTTTTGTATAATAATCCATCAATAGGCATGTCCTTTGCAAATATTTCCTCCCAGTCTGTGGCTAGTCTTTTCATTCTTTTTACTGTGTTTTCTGTAGATCAGAAGTTTTTAATTTTAATGAAGTTCTGTTTATTAATTGTTCTTTCATGGATAGTGCCTCTGGTGTTACATCTAAAAAAAAACATTGCCAAACCCAAGGTCATCGAGATTTTTCTACTCTATTATGTTCTAGGAGTTTTATAGTTTTGTGTTTTACATTTGGACCTGTGAACCATCTTGAGTTAATTTTTCTGAAGAGTGTAAGGTCTGTGTCTAGATTCATTTTTTTGCTTGTGGATGTCCAGTTGTGCCAACACCATTTGTTGAAAAGAATATGTTTCTCCATTGAATTGCCTTTTCTCCTTTGTCTGAAATCATTTCACAGTATTTATGTGGATCTATTTCTGGGTTCTCTAATCTGTTCTATTGATCTATTTGTCTATTCTTTAGACAAAGAATTAAAGAATAGACAGTGTCTTGATTATTGTTATTTTATAGTTTTATAATAAGCCTTGAAATCAGGTAGTGTCAGTCCTCCATCTTTCCATGTCTTTGAATATTGTGTTGGTTATTCTGGATCTTTTGCTTCTCCATATAAGCTTTAGAATCAGTTTGTCAGTATCCGTAAAATAATTTGCTGGGGATTGACAGGGATTGCATTGAATCTATAGATCAAGTTAAGGAGAACTGACATCTTGATAATATTGAGTCTTCCTATCCATGAACATGACATATTTCTCCATTTGTTTAGTTCTTCTTTGAATTCTTTTTTTTTTTTTTAACATCTTTATTGGAGTATAGTCGCTTTACAATGGTGTGTTAGTTTCTGCTTTATAACAAAGTGAATCAGTTATACATATACATATGTTCCCATATCTCTTTCCTCTTGCATCTCCCTCCCTCCCACCCTCCCTATCTCACCCCTCTAGGTGGTCACAAAGCATTGAGCTGATCTCCCTGTGCTATGCGGCTGCTTCCTACTAGCTATCTATTTTACGATCGGTAGTGTATATATATCCATGCCACTCTCTCACTTTGTCACAGCTTAATTCTTTAATCAGAATTTTGTAATTTTTCTTGATAGCTTCTGTATGTATTTTGTTAGATTTTTACATAAGAATTTTATTTTTTAGGGTGTTGATGTAAATGGTATTTTTTAAAATTTTAAATTCCGCCTGTTCATTGTTCGTATATAGGAAAACAATTTATTTTAGTATGTTAACCTTGTATATTCCACTTTTGCTATCATTACTTACCTGTTCCAGGAGTGTTTTTGTTGATGTTTTCAAATTTACTACATATATGATCATGTCATCTGCTAACAAAGATACTTTTATGTTTTTATTCCCAATCTATATACCTCTTATTTCCTTTTCCTGTATTACTGCCTTAGCTAGGACTTCCAGTATGATGTTAAAAGCAATGGTGAGTGGAGATATAATTGCTTTGTCCCTGATCTTAGTGGGAAAGCTTTGAATTTTTACAATTAAATATAATCTTAGCTGTAGGTTTTTAAAAAAATAATCTTATTAAGTTGAGGAGGTTCCCTTCTCTTCCTAGTTTTCTGAGAGCTTTTATCACAGATGCATTTTGGATTTGGCAAATGCTTTGCCTGTAATCTACTGATATGATCATTTTTCTCCTTTAGTTTGTTGATATGATGAATTACATTAATTGATTTTCAAATGCTGAACCCGACTTGCATACCTGAGATAAATCCCACCTGGTCATGGTGAACAATTATTTTTTGGACATTGTTAGATTCAATTAGCTAATGTTTTGTTGAGTATTTTTACAGCTATGTTCATGACAGATATTGCTCTCTTTTTTTTTTTTTTTCTTCCATTGTCTTTGTCTGGTTTTGGTATTTTGGTAATGCTGGCCTCATAGATGACTTAGGAAGTATTCTCTCTACTTCTATCTTCTGAAATAGATTGTAGAGAATTAGAGTAATTTCTTCCTTAAATGTTTGGTAGAATTCACTAGTGAACCCATCTGGGCCTGGTGATTTCTGTTTTAGAAGATTATTAATTATTAATTCAATTTCTTTGTAGATGTAGGCCTATTCAGATTGTCTGTTTCTTCTTGTGTGAATTTTGGCAGCTGTGTCTTTCAAGGAATTTGTTCATTTCACCTAGGTTATCAAATTTGTGGCTATAGAGTTGTTCATAGTATTCCTTTATTATCCTTTAAATGTGTATGGGGTCTGAATTGATGTCCCCTCTTTTGTTTCTAACGTTAATAATTTGTGTCCTTTCTGTTTTCTTCTTAGTCTGGTTAGAGGCTTATTGATATCATTGATTATTTCAAAGAATGAGCTTTTGGTTTTGTTGATGTTCTCTGTCAATTTTCTATTTTCAATTTTATTGATTTGTGCTCTATTTTTTATTATTTCTTTTCTTCTGCTCACTTTGGACTTAATTTGCTCTTCTCTGTCTAGTTTCTTAAGGAAGAAGCTTAGATAATTGATTTTAGATCCTTCTTTTCTTACATATGCATTCAGTACTGTAAATTTCTTTGTAAGCCCTGCTTTATCTGCATTCCCACAAACTTTAATTAGTTTTGTCTTCATTTTCGTTTTACTCTAAATATTTTAAATTTCAGATCTCTTCTTTAACCCATGTATAATTTAGAAATATGCTGTTTAATCTCTGAATAATTTGGGATTTTCCAGCTACCTTTATGTTATTAATGTCTAATTAATTCCCTCATGGTCTGAGAGCAGATATTTTGTGGTTTCCGTTCTATTAAAATTGTTAATTGTACTTTGTGGTCCACAGTGTGGTCTATCCTGGTGAATATTCTATGTGAGCTTGAGAAGAATGTGTATTCTACTGTTGTTGGATGAACTAGTCCATAGATGCCCATTATATACACTTGATTAATGACATTGTTGAATTCAACTACTACTGATTTTCTGCCTGCTGGATCTCTCCATTTCCGACAAATGGGCATTGAACTCTCCAATGATTTTAGTAGATTCATCTATTTCTTCTTGCTGTTCTATTAATTTCTACTTCATATATTTTGACAACCTGTTATTTGGCACATTTATGTTAAGAATTGTTATGACTTCTTATAGAATTGATCCCTTTATTATTATGTAGTGCCCCTCTTTATTCCTGATAACTTTCCTTGCTCTGAAGTCTGCTCTGTTTCGAATTAATATAGTGACTCCTACTTCCTTTTTTTAGTGTTAGCATAATATATCTTTTCTGTAACCATTTACTTTTAATATTTATGTGTCTTTATATTTAAAATGCATTTTTCATAGATAATATATAGTCGGTCTGTTTTTTGGGGATCCGCTCTGCCAATCACTCTTTTAATTGGTGCATTTAGACCATTGATTTTCAGTGTGATTCTTGATATTGTTGGTTTAATATCTACCATATTTGTTACCTTTTTCTATTTGATGCCCTGTTCTTTGTTCCTACTATTTTTGTCCTCCACACTTTTTCTGCCTTTTGTGGTTTTAGTTGAGCATTTTATATGATTTGATTTTCTCTCTTATCTTAACACATCAGTTATACTTCTTTTTTCCTTTTTTTCATGGTACCATAGAGTTTTTAATATACACTTACAACTAACCTAAGTCCACTTTCAAATACTGCTGTATCACTTCATGGGTAGTGCACATACCTTATAACAAAATAATCCATAAATCCTCCCTCCCTCCCACCATTGCTGTCATTAATTTCACTTATACATGAGCATTCATAAAGACATGCACCCTCTTTCTCTGACACACACACACAAGCATACAGTCAGCCCTCCATGTCTGCAGGTTTTGCATCCACAGATACAGAGGGCTGACTATACTATGGCATTTTATATAAGATATTGAGCACCCACATATTTTAGTATCTGTGGGGAATACTGGAACCAATGCCATGAGGATACTGAGGGACAACTGTGTAATTGAAGTACACAGTTGTTATTATTAATTAGAATAATCTGTTATCTGTTAAGTCAATTAAGAATAAGAAAAATCACAGTTTTTATTTTACCTTCAGTTATATCTTCTCTGATTCTCTTCCTTTCTTTATGTAGGTCTGAGCTTCTGAGCTGTATCATTTTCCTTTTTTTCTAAAGAATTTTTTTTTCACATTTCTTGTGAGGTAGGTCTACTGACAAATTCCCTCTATTTTTGTTTTTCTGAGGAAGTTTTTATTTCTTCTTCTTTTTTGAAAGATTATTTCCCAGGGTAGAGAATTCTAGGTTGGAGATATTTTTGTCTCAACACTTTCAATATTTCACTTCACTCTCTTCTTGCTCACATGGTTTCTGAGATGTCTGATTTATTCCTCTATAGATAAGGTTGGCTCCATCACCTCTACTCCCAGCTTCTTGGAGAATTTTTTCTTTATTTTCTCTAGTTTGAAAATGATATGCCTAGGTGTAGTGGGTTTTTTGCTTTGTTATGTTTTGTTTTTTTGGTTTTTTTGCATTTATCTTGTTAGCATTCTCTGAACTCCCTGGATCTGTGGTTTGGTGTCTGACATTAATTTGGGGAAATTCTCAGTCACTTTTTTTCAACTATTTTATCTGTTCCTGTCTCTCTTTTTCTTCTGGTATTCACATTATGCCTGTGTTATACCTTTTATCATTGTCCCACAGTCCTTGGATAGTCTGTTCTTTCTTTTTTTTTTTTTCAATCTTTTTTCTCTTGCTTTTCAGTTTTGGCACTTTCTATTGAGATATTCTCAAGGTCAGAGATTCTTTTACAGTAGTGTCTAGTATTAATAAGCCCATCAAATGAATGCTTAATTTCTGATATAGTAATTTTTTTTATCTGTAGCATATCTTTTTGTCTTTCTTAGGATTTCCTTCTCTCTGCTTTCATTACATATCTGTTTTTGCATGCCATTTACTTTACCCATTAGAATCCTTAGCATATTAACCAGTTATTTTAAACTTCCAGTGTGATAATTCCAATATCCCTGCAAGTCTGACTCTGATGCTTGCTCTGAATCTTCAAACTGTTTTTTGTTTTTTTTTTTTTTTTTTTTGCTTTTCTGTATGTTTTGTAACTTTTTCTTGATAGGCAGACACGATGTGCTCGAAAAAAGGAACTGCTGTGAATAGATCTTTAATAATATGGCAGTGAGATGTGGGGTGAGAGGAAGTGTTCTTTAGCCTTATGATTAGGCCTGTCTTTTAGTGAGCCTGTGCCCCTGGACTACGAACTTCACATGTGATTCCCAGTATTTTTTCTCCCTCACCTGAGGTAGAGCAGGTGACTAGAAAATGGCTGGATTTGGGTATTTTCCTATACCCAGTTCAGTCACTTAGGCTCTGATGAAACCCCAATAGGTTAAGCTCTGTTTAAAGAGTTTCTCCTGAAGGCAGACATTGTTAGAACAGAAGGCTTTGGCTTATTTCAAAATGTTTCTTTTCTCCCTCCTGCTGTGGGAAGCATAAGGAGATTTTTCTCCAGAATTTGCTTTGAGCACCTGGTCGAGCTCCTGGAGGTACACCTCACAAAAGTGTGCAGCCTCCCTAATGACTACTGTTTCCCTTAGAGATTTTAACCTCTCAGACTGGTCCACTTTGAGCCTCCAGCAGCCCATCAATTACAGTTCAGGTTTCCCTACTCTGGCACTAGTTCCTGGAGGTTTCTGCTCTGGTAAACTGTGATTCTTTGTATTATCCTGTAGGTCTGTCTAATTTAGGGGGCAGCCACTTGCCCTGTGACCTCATTTCTCTTATGGATTTAGGAAAAGTTGTTAATGTTTCAGTTTGGTCAGCTTTTATCTTTTTAAATTTATTTATTTTTATTTATTTATTTTTGGCTGTGTTGGGTCTTCATTGCTGCGTGTGGGCTTCCTCTAGTTGCAGCGAGCAGGGGCTACTCTTCATTGTGGTGTGCGGGCTTCTCACTGTGGTGGCTTCTCTTGTTTTGGAGCATGGGCTCTAGGCGCATGGGCTTCAGGAGTTGCAGCACGTGGGCTCAGTAGTTGTGGCTTGTGGGCTCTAGAGTGCAGGCTCGGTAGTTGTGGTACACGGGCTTAGTTGCTCCGCAGCATGTGGGACCTTCCCAGACCAGGGCTGGAACCCATGTTCCCTGCATTGGCAGGTGGATTCTTAACCACTGTACCACCAGGGAAGCCCAGCTTTTAATTTTTTTATGATGGTGGGGTGACATTCAAGCTTACATGCTGGGCTAGAAACTGGTATCTCAGTGTTCAGCTTTTTAAATAATTAAAAATATTCAAGATGACGACTAGAATAGTTGTCATGAATTAGTTTTACAATGCAAATTGTATAATTCAGTCAACAAATGAAAATGTAAAACAAATGTGTTTACATAGAAAACTATACATTGTCTAGAAAAGTGTTCTGGGTTACCTAATTATAGTCATGTCTATTTTATATCTTATGGGACTCCTGATTTTAACTTTCTTTAAAAATTATTCTTTAATAGTACAATTTTTGAATAGTTCACTTTCCTGATATTGAGTCCTATGATTACTATTCTTAAGTAGCACTTAGATATTGCAGGAACCAACATTGAGTATCAGCCCTAACATAATTCTTTTCATAAAGAACACTATTTTCATAGAATCTTTTTAAGGGTTACTGATGGAATATAGAAAAGAAATTGTGCTCTACGGGAGTATTTTTGACTTTAGGCTAGATGATAAAGTGGTTTTGTGTTTGCTTGAACAGTGATCTTCATGTATTTTATTCTAGTCAAATCTGACTTTTTATCCTCTAACTACTGGTGTCTGAAATAATCTAAAGGTTGCTGACATTTAAAAATTATTATTAGAGATAAAATCAAAAAAAAAAAAAAAAAAGAAATTATAAAACATCTGCTGTTTTAGTGTCTTCTGTGTTCTAAGTTTCTCTCCCTGGATGTCAGTCAATGAATATTTCCTGATTATCCCTTTTTCAACATTACATAATTTCATTTATTTGTTGCATGACTCTTTTGAACTTTTTTCCCTTGTATGTTTATGCCAATTCCTTTTGTTTTTACAAAATGCCCTAGCCACGTATCTATTTTTATATGGGGTTTTAGAATTCTGGGGTTTTAGAATTCTGTAGAGTTTAAATTTAATAACTGGGTCCCTAAGGCTAAATTATGTTTCTCCAAGTTAGCATTAGAAAAGTATTTTCTGATGATGGGCAAGTAGTAATAAAATAGAGAAATAAGTACACATTTATGATGGATCCTGAAAAAATTTTGATTAATTGGGATTTTCTGAGTGTTATAGAAAAAGTGTATCATATTATCTACAAAAACCCTATAGCTAAAATCATAGTAAATGGTGATTAAACTAGATACTTTCTACCTGAGATAAGGAACAATGCAAAGAAGTCTTTTCTCACCACTGCTATTCAACATTGTACTGGAAGTCATAGCTCATTGAATAAAAAAAGAAAATAAAAGGAAATTAAAGATATAGATTGGAACAGAAACACTATAACTGTCTTCACTCATAGGTGACTTGATTGTCCATGTAGAAAATTCAAAAGAATCAACAAAAAACTCCAGAAACTCAAATTTGAGTCTAGCAAGGACACAGGAATAATAGAAGACTTTAAAAAAAAATCCATATAACAGTAATAAACAATTGGAATTTGAAATTTTTAAAATACTGCCATTTTTAAAAAATCACTAAAAAGTACTTAGCTATAACACTAACAAAATATTATTTTTAGGAAGTATAAGCAATATACTCTAAAACTTTGATGAAACAAATCAGTTTTAAATAAATGGAGTAATGTTCCATGTTCATGGTTAGGAACACTCAGTATTGTTAAGATTTCAATTCTTCCAAATTTGATAAACAGATTCAACACAATTCCATTCAAGATTCCAATAAACTACTTTGTAGATATTAACAAACAAATTCTAAAGTTTATGTGGAAAACTACAAGGTCTAGGATTGCCAATCCACTACTGAAGAAGAAAAAAATTGGAGGACTCACACTACACAATTTCAAGAGTTAATGTAAAGCCACAGGAATCAAGATAGTGTTGTATTAGCAAAAGAATAGACACATGGATCAGAGGAACAGAATAGATAACTAGATAGGACCATATAGATATAGTCAATGCATCTTTGACAATGGTAAAACAGCAGTACAATGGAAAAGTATAGCCTTTTTAACAGTGGTGGTGGAACATATGTCCATAGGCAAAACAACAACAGCAACCACCATCACCACCACCACCTAAGAATAGCTTAACATAGGCATTATATCTTTCACAAAAATTAATTTATAATGGATCATAAAACTAAATGTAAAATGCAATAAAATTTCTAGAGGAAATCATCTGACCAAAATTATCTTGGATTTGGTTATGAGTTTTTAGAGGGAACACCAAAAGCACAATCAAAGGAAGGAAAAATTCACAAGCTGAACTTACTAAAATTAAGAAAACACAAGTCAGAGACTGGGAGAAAATATTTACAAAACAATATCTGATAAAGGATTTGTATCCAAAACCTACAAAGAACTCTTAAAATTCAACAATAAGAAAACAACCCAGTTATAAGTAGGCAAAAACCTCCTAACAAACAAAAGCCCAAGACCAGGTGGCTTCACTGATGAATTCCACCAAACATTTAAAGAAGAACTATAATAATAACAACCCTTCTCAGTCTCTTACAAATAATATAATAGAAGAGGAGGAAAGACGTCTAAATTAATTTTATGAGGCCAAAGCCGGACAAGGGTAATAAAATAAATAAAATAGCATTGTATTATAGTAGCAGTGGATTATAAGTCAAAGTATGAAATAAATAGCCATGAGTCTGTACTAACAAACATAAGTGACTGAATAAATAAATAAATAGATGTGGGAGAATAAATCTCATACATAAGAATTCCAAATAATTTACATAGGTTTATACTCCACTCTCAAGGAGGTGAAGCACACTGTACACTATTAAGTGTTGATGGCTCATAGAAACACCTTCCTGAGAGTACATATGGTAAGGGGGGAAGAAGAATTTGGAGTAAAGAAACTTGACAAACACTGCCAGATCAAGGTTAATATCAACAGTAATGTCATGTTAATAGTATGTACCCTAGATATAGTGTGATGAGAAATGTACTTTACCTCCTTCAAACCCAGTCTAATCATGAGGAAAATATCAGACAAATTCCAAATGAGAGACACTGTACAAAATACTAATACATACTCCTCCAAAATATCAAGTCTGAGAAACTGTCACAACCAAAAGGAGCTTAAGGAGACATGATAATGGAATGTAATGGGATATCCTGGATGGGATCATGAACCAGAAACAGGTCATTAGGTAAAAGTTAAAGAAATCCGAATAGAATATGAACTTTAGTTAATAATACTGTATTGATACTGGTTCACTGATTATGACAAATGTACTATATTAATATAAGAAGTTAATAATAGAGGAAACAGAAGATGGGGTGTAGGGTATCTTAGCAATGTTTCTGTGAATTTAAAACTGTTGTAAATTAAAAATTTTTTTAATGTACTTTGACTCTATAGTCATATAACCACAAAAATTGCGGATTTTTTTTTAGCTGAAAACTACCCCAAGGCCAATAGCAGAAGCATTAATGTGCGTAGACATAGCCTAGTGTTTCTAAGTCTTCAAAACATTTTCCTCATAGGTACCTTTGATATTTTTCTCTCGAACATTTCTAGGGGCAATGTTTTTAAAAATTTAAAGTTCATACTATATCCCACTAATTTTGATTCCAATAGCTTCTGTAGTAAATTCTTTTAAAACATTTAAAAAATATGGCATAATACATTATAATTTTGGTCTGTAGAGAAAAGAAAGCCCAAGCTTTTTCAGTTGTCTGTGTGGAATCAGTTTTGACATCATGTTTACACAGCAAATAATAGGGCAAAATACTTATGACTCTTTTCTGAATGGTCTAAGCCAAGATGTAATTTAATCCATATGTTTTTCACAAATGGTTCATCAATTATTGATTAGGCTTAATGAGTATGCTAATAAGCAGAACTCAAGTGGCTTCTTTAGCCCTTCTGTGCTTTCCAGGTCCTCATAAATTTTTGAAATGGCGGCTGCTAGAAATAGACTATGGATTGGTGCCAAGAAGCCATAATGCAGACCACATATGGTGTTCAAGGGCTGATGTTTGTCCTTTCAGGATAGTATCAAAAATGTACTTTACATGACATTTGTTCTTAATGTAAGTTAATTTATAAAGTTTCCCCTGTATGCTTGCTATACATACTGCTTCATGTTCACAGGAGATATTAAAATACAGATTTTGCTTATTTTAAAGTTTAAGTTGTGAAGGATCACCTTCAAGTCATGGTGTCTGTAGAGATATGGTAGTGGAAACCTAGATATCAAACTGAAATTTCTAGACTTGGCTTCACTGTCAGAGGTCTTACTATTATCAAAATCCTAGAAAATTAGAAAATAATTTTCTAAACCTGACTCATTTATTTCCATTCTCTAAATGACATTGCGCTTAATGATCTATCCTTTTAAACATGTTAATGAATTCTGATTATTATTTCATCAGAAAGAGAGAGTTAAAGTGTAATTGCTTTCTTGCTCTAGTAAAGAGTAACATGAAATATGTTTAGAGCATAATTGAAGTATAATTTTTGCTTGAGACAACAAGCTCCTAACTGTTGTATTTACATATAACCAACCTTGGATAACATGATCTGGAAATAATATGAACGAAAAGCCATTATGATAGTTTACTGGGAACAGTTACTTGAATTTTGCTTCAGATATTTAAAATTAACATTGTAGTTACTTATCTCTGAATGGCTATTATAATAATGGTTTATTAAAATTATTGCAAATATCTTGAAAAACTCTCATTCAACACTGTAGATGCTATTGTTGTATTACAAAAGATGTAGAATACTTCCTTTTATAACTTCACTTCTTTCTTAAAACTTTGTTGCTCAAAAATATCCAGGGAACTAAGTGAGATGTATAATGACACCTAGCCACAATGATATTGTTCATCAGAATATTGCATTCTTGGTTTTAGGTATTCAGAGTAGGCAGCATTACATAAATATCACTGTTAACTGTAACCCTAACAACCTACATAAAGAAAACAATGCAGTAAAATATGATGTTGCCGAGTGCTGAAATAAACACAATTGTTTTTGTTTTGCTGCTTTGCTTTTTTTCTCCCGTGATTGTAATCTATTACAAGAAATAGAAAATACTATTTCTTCTAAATAACTTTAATTCAGGTAACACCTTTTATGCTTTCATTTGGAATTTAGTAAATGATAAAATGCCTAATTATTTATTTGTTTCCTAAAGTTCAAATTGTCAGTCTTGACATAAGTATCATATCTAAGCTGTGATAAAAGAATAAAACCATCAGAATCAAATTAAAGAATAGAAACACTTAAAAGAAAGTAACAGTGGTGACCTAAGAACAGTAGTTTAGAATGACGAGTGAAATGTAGGTCAATTACTTTGGTATTTCCTAATAAAAGGATAAAAATTTATACAAACCACCGAAACAAAGTGTTTATCCAGATATTTTGTCCCTTTGGCAATGCAGCTTAAACTAGATAGTCTTTACTAACTTATACTAATGTTTTTCCTTTTACTACCTTCTTTTGTTGAATAAACTGAAAAATCATCAAACCAGTATTCCGACTCTCTTCAAAAAATTACAGCCACCAGAATATCATTTTTCTCAGAATTGTATTCAATGTAGTTACTTAATATAGCGGATATGGCTCCTAAAGAAAGAGATTTAATGATTAAATTATGACATAATTAAAATCGTGACTGAGAGCTAGCATGTTTTTTAACTTCAAAAGCTGTTTGTGATGATATGGCACTCTCTTCAAGTCAACTGATTTCTGGAAGTTATCAATTTTAGTTTAAAGATATTTTACTTTCAAAAACATTAATTCCTTCACCCTCAGAAAAATAAAACTTTACCAGAAAACCATAAATAATCATAGAAATAAATAACAGGATCCTAATTTACATTTAACCTTTGTTTTAAATGATTAATAGGCACTATTTATGTAAACTATTTCTACAATGCAGCATGAAATGAAATTTAAATTGCAGATTTTACAGTGGTATATTTTAGTTAGTGACCCTATCCCTATGAAGAAAAATAAAAGAAAACCAATTACATTTGTAATAAAGATGCTAATGCATTTCTTGTTTTTTAAAGTTAAAGCTGTGATTGTGTAAGAAAGTTTTTATTTCTAATGAACTAGGAAATGATGCTCTGCTTTGTGGAACTGTATAAGGGAAAAATAACTTGGTTTCTGCTCTGCTATCAACTGCAACAAATTTTCCTCTCTGGACCAGCTACTGCTGGGGTCAGCAAGTAGATCGGTATGAATCAGGCCTGGGATATTCTGTGCATCCAAACTGAGGGGGAAGTATGGGATTTCTCTTTGGTGAATCAATCAGTGGAGAGGTCAGCTTGCTGTAATGTGGGGATGAGAACATAGGGCACTCAGGGAAGATCTCAGTTCACAGAGATCTGTAGACCTTTCAGTAGGAAGGTTGACATCAGCCCCTTTGAAAGTACGTGGTCCCTCTGGTCCCAAGCATCCAAGAGGAGCTAAAAAGGTGAGCTGTTTTCTCTACTTTCAAAGTTTAGAGGCTGGGCAAACAGCCTACCTCTGCTGGTATGGGAGACTGAATGCTGGTCAGCTACTTTAAGCCACGCACACTGCAGAGAATGCTTTTCCTAATATCACTCACAGATCTATTAGAACTTACCACTTACACCTAGACCCTGACCTCAAACAACAGACAAAGAAATAATAGAACACCTGAAGTGAGACAGGAAGAAAAATAGAATAAAAGAGAATTCAACCCAACAGAGCCAATGGAGGAGACAGAGCTACCTAAACATTAAAAAAAAAAAAAAAGATATAATAAGAGCAGTTTTAAAAAATGAGACTAAATGCAAGACAGGACCATCACTGCAAAGTTGGTAGTTTGGGAAAATGAGAAAAAACTTTCTCTATCATAGACCAAACAAACAAAACTATGAAAATCAGGAGAGCCTTAGGGTAGATCCTATTGAATGATAGGAGTTCCAGAAGAAGAAAACAATTAGATGGTAGAGAGGAAGCAATAAATAATAGAAGAAGAATATTTATTTGAGTTGAGGAAAGACTAAATCGGTACCTGTTTTATATTTACACCAAATGTCATTCATTTCTATAGATAAATGAAAGATATTTATGAATATGGCAGGAGTGAGCTAGAATATCACTCTATATCTTATCTGAGGAAAGTACTGAAGTAAAGACTTAAACCAAATAATCACTCAATCAATCAGAAAAAGACCACAGAATGAGAAAAAATTAGGTTGAGAAGCAAGTAAAAATATACATGCGTGTATATAGGAAAATGATAAGATGACAAAATAAATGAGACAAATATTCAATTGCATAAAATCAGAATTTGCATTACTGTTACATTAATGAAAAACAATATTTTTCAGTCAGTCTGCTAGTTTTGTAAGCAAAAATGTGCAACTAGAAAATGGCATAAATATAAATCTGCTAAGGGATTTCAATAAATCTCAGATTTGGAGAAAATCAATAGAAAAGATAAGGGCAGCACATTTAATTAGATATAGATATATTTCAAAATGAGATATACATTACTTTATTGATAATGAAGTTTCTACCAAAATCAATTATATACTTGACCGCAAAGCTAATTAAACCAATTTAAAAATTCAAGATATGAAAGCCCACATCCCATGATCATAATCCAATAAAGATCAGAAAAATAAAATTGGAAAGTTAGCCAAAAATTAAATTTTATTTGGAAATTAAAAAAAAATCCCTAGGCAATATTGCATCAAAGAAAAAACCTAGAGTCGAATTGTATAATCTCTAAATAAAGTGTGTATATAAAATCTGTGAGACACAGAAGAACTGAGATGCTAAAGCTACATATCTTCATTATTAAGAAAGAAAATTCTTTAGTGCCCCTCTCAAGAAATGTAACCTGATGTTCATTTTAGGATGGAGAATTTAAAAAGTAGCCAAAAGAATGTAGGAAAAGGAAGTTAATAAACATAAAAGCTGAAGTAAATAAAGCAGAAAACTAAGAAATGGTAGGAAGAAGGCATATAACCAAAGTAGTTTCTTTAAAAATTCCAAATTAATAGTTAAATAATTTTTTAGTCTGCCCCTAAAGGAGAGTCCAGGTATAAAGATTAGTCATAACAATATGTATAGTCACAGATATAAAAGAAATTAAACAAATATTAGGTATAACTCTATGACAATTAAAGTTGAAGACCTTGAAGGGCTAATAAGATTCCCCCCAAAGAGTAACTTCAGCCCCTTCTGACCACAGTGTCCTGATTTCATCGTGGGAGATGGTGTTGCAGTTCAGTTTGGATAGGTATATCTTTCAAAGTCTGGGGGTGAAGGGGCAGGTAAGGAGAGGGGAAGAAGTATCCAGGTTACTGTCCTCATGCTGGGAGGTGACAAGACAATCATTTTTAGATATTATAACTTCCTTAGGAGGAAGGGATGCTCCAAAAGATGTTCTTTTATGTTCATAAACATAACAATAAAATTAGCTACCAGAGGTACATGCCCCTTTCATCCCTATACCAATGTTTATGTGTTGTCACTATGGTCCTAGCTTTTTTTTTCTTTTGTTTTAAATTTTTATTGTAGTGTAGTTGCTTTACAATGTTGTGTTAGTGTCTACTGTACAAGAAAGTGACTCAGCTATACGTATACATTTATCCCCTCTTTTTTGGATTTCCTTCCCATTTAGGTTACCACAGAGCACTGAGTAGAGTTCTCTGTGCTATACAGTAGGTTCTCATTAGTTATCTATTTTATATATAGCATCAATAGTGTATATATGTCAACCCCAATCTCCCAATTCATCCCACCGCCCCCTTTCCCCCTTGGTATCCATACATATGTTCTCTACATCTGTGTCTCTATTTCTGCTTTGTAAATAAGATCGTCTATACCAATTTTTTCAGATTCCACATATATGCATTAATATACGATATTTGTTTTTCTCTTTCTGACTTACTTAACTCCGTATAACAGTCTCTAGTTACTTCCACGTCTCTACAAGTGACCTAGTTTCATTCCTTTTAATACGTACCATATCCTCTTTATTCATTCTTCTATTGATGGACTTTTAGGTTGTTTCCATGTCCTGGCTATTGTAAATAGTGCTGCAGTGAACATTGGGGTGCATGTGTCTTTTTGAATTATGGGTTTCTCTGCGTATATGCCCAGTAGTGGGATTGCTGGGTCATATGGTAATTCTACTTTTAGTGTTTTAAGGAACCTCCATATTGTTCTCCATAATGGCTGTATCAGTTTGCATTCCCCCCAACAGTGCAAGAGGGTTCCCTTTTCTCCACACCCTCTCCAGCATTTGTTGTTTGTGGATTTTCTGATGATGTCCATTCTAACCGGTGTGAGGTGATACCTCATTGTAGTTTTGATTTACATTTCTCTAATACTTAGTGATGCTGAGCAGCTTTTTCATGTGCCTCTTGGCCATCTGTATGTCTTCTTTGGAGAAATGTCTATTTAGGTCTTCTGCCCATTTTTGGATTCGGGTTTTTTTTTAAATATTGAGCTTCATGAACTGTATATTTTGGAGATTAATCCTTTGTCAGTTGCTTCATTTTCAAATACTTTCTCCCATTCCGAGTGTTGTCTTTTCATCTTTTTATGGTTTCCTTTGCTATGCAAAAGCTTTTAAGTTTAATTAGGTCCCATTTGTTTATTTTTGTTTTTATTCTCATTACTCTATGAGGTGGGTCAAAAAAGATCTTGCTGTGATTTATGTCAACGAGTGTTCTGCCTATGTTTTCCTCTAAGAGTTTTATAGTGTCTGGCCTTACATTTAGGCCTTGAATCCATTTTGAGTTTATTATTGTGTGTGGTGTTAGGGAGTATTCTAATTTCATTCTTTTACATGTAGCCGTCCAGTTTTCCCAGCATCACTTATTGAAGAGGCTGTCGTTTCTCCATTGTATAGTCTTGCCTCCTTTGTCATAGATTAGGTGACCATATGTGCGTGGGTTTATCTCTGGGCTTTCTATCCTGCTCCACTGATCTATATTTCTGTTTTTGTGCCTATACCATACTGTCTTGATTACTGTAGCTTTGTAGTATAATCTGAAGTCAGGGAGCCTGATTCCTCCAGCTCCGTTTTTCATTCTCAAGATTGCTCTGGCTATTCAGGGTCTTTGTGTCCCCACACAAATTTTGAGATTTTTTGTTCTAGTTCTGTGAAAAATGCCATTGGTAATTTGATAGGGATTGCATTGAATCTGTAGATTGCTTTGGGTAGTATAATCATTTTCACAATATTGATTCTTCCAATCCAAGAACATGGTATATCTCTCCATCTGTTTGTGTCATCTTTGATTTCTTTCATCAGTATCTTATAGTTTTCTGAGTACAGTTCTTTTACCTCCATAGGTAGATTTATTCCTAGGTATTTTATTCTTTTTGTTGCAATGGTGAATGGGATTGTTTCCTTATTTGCTCTTTCTGATCTTTCATCATTAGTGTATAGGAATGCAAGAGATTTCTGTGCATTTTTGCATCCTGCAACTTTACCAAATTCATTGATTAGCTCTAGTAGTTTTCTGGTGGCATCTTTAGGATTTTCTATGTAGGGTATCATGTCATCTTCAAACAGTGACAGTTTTACTTCTTTGCCAGTTTGGATTACTTTTATTTCTTTTTCTTCTCTGATTGCTGTGGCTAGGACTTTCATAACTGCGTTGAATAATAGCAGTGAGAGTGGTCACCCTTGTGTTGCTCCTGATTTTAGAGGAAATTCTTTCAGTTTTTCAACACTGAGAATAATATTTGCTGTGGGTTTGTTAAATATGACCTTTAGTACGTTGAGGTAAGTTCCCTCTATGCCCACTTTCTGGAGAGTTTTTATTATAACTGGGTGTTGAATTTGGTCAAAAGCTTTTTCTGCATCTACTGAGATGATTGTATGGTTATTATTCTTCAGTTTGTTAATATGGTGTATCATATTGATTGATTTGCGTATACTGAAGAATTCTGGCATCCCTTGGATAAATCCCACTTGACCATGATGCATGATCCATGGTACTGTTGGATTGGGTTTGCTAATATTTTTTTGAGGATTTTTGGGTCTATGTTCATCATTGATATTGGCCTGTAATTTTCTTTTTGTATGTGTGATATCTTCATCTGGTTTTGGTGTCAGGGTGATGGTGGCCTCATAGAATAAGTTGGAGAGTGTTCCCTCCTCTGCAAGTTTTTGGAAGAGTTTGAGATGGATAGGTGTTAGCTCTTCTCTAAATGTTTGATAGAATTCACCTGTAAAGCCATCTGGTCCTGGACTTTTGTTTGTTGGAAGACTTTTAATCACAGTTTCAATTTCATTACTTGTGATTGGTCTGTTCATATTTTCTGTTTCTTCCTGTTTCAGTCTTGAAAGGTTGTACCTTTCTAAGAATTTGTCCATTTCTTCCAGGTTATCCATTTTATTGGCATAGAGTTGCTTGTAGTAGTCTCTTATGATCCTTTGTATATCTGCAGTATCATTTGTCACTTCTCCTTTTTCATTTCTAATTTTATTGATTTAAGTCCTCTCCCTTTTCTTCTTGATGAGTCTGGCTAAAGTTTTATCAATTTTGTTTATCTTCTCAAAGAACCAGCTTTTAGTTTCATTGATCTTTGCTATTGTTTCCTTTGTTTCTATTTCATTTATTTCTGCTCTGATCGTTATGATTTCTTTCCTTCTACCAACTTTGGGTTTTTTTTCTTCTTCTATCTCTAGTTCCTTTAGGTGTAAGGTTAGATTGTTTTTTGGGGATTTTTCTTGTTTCTTGAGGTAGGCTTGTATTGCTATAAACTTTCCTCTTAGAACTGATTTTGCTGCATCCCATAGGTTTTGGGTTGTTGTGTTTTTATTGTCAGTTGTCTCTAGGTATTTTTTGATTTCTTCTTTGATTTCTTCAATGATCTCTTGGTTATTTAGTAGCATGTTGTTTAGCCTCCATGTGTTTGTGTTTTTTACATTTTTTCTCCTGTAATTGATTTCTAATCTCATAGCATTGTGGTCAGAAAATATGCTTGATATGATTTAAGTTTTCTTAAATTTTCTGAGGCTTGATTTGTGAACCAAGGTGTGATCTATCCTGGAGAATTTTTCGTTTGCACTTGAGAAGAAAGTTTATTCTGCAGCTTTTGGGTGGAATGTCCTGTAAATATCAATTAAGTTTACCTTGTCTAATGTGTCATTCAAGTCTTGTCTTTCTTTATTAATCCCTGTCTGGATGATCTATCCATTGGTGTAAGTGGAGTGTTAAAGTCCCCCACTATTATTGTGTGACTGTCAATTTCCCCTTTTATAGCTGTTGACATTTGCCTTATGTATTGAGGTGCCCCTGTGTTGGGTGCAGAAGTATTTACAGTTGTTAGATCTTCTTGGATTGATCCCTTGATCATTATGTAGTGTCCTTCCTTGTCTCTTGTGACAGTCATTATTTTAAAGTCTATTTTGTCTGATGAGTGTTGCTACTCCAGCTTTCTTTCTATTTCCATTTGCATGGGATATCTTTTTCTATCCCCTCACTTTCAGTCTGTATGTGTCCCTAGGTCTGAAGTGGGTCTCTTGTAGACCACATATATACAGGTCTTATTTTTTTTTTCCATTCAGCCAGTCTGTGTCTTTTGGTTGGCGCATTTAGTCCATTTACATTTAAGGTAATTATCGATATGTATGTTCCTATTACCATTTTCTGGTTCTAGCTTATTTTTAACCCTTCCCATTTCTACTAATTCATTCTTACTTTTCCTTTACTAAATCTGAATCCTGATGAGTATCAGCCAAACATATTTCAACTCCCACTCTGTCACATGCTACACTTAGTGAAATTAGTTTTTACTGTAAACCTGATATTTGCATCTGTTATCTGTGATAAGTTATTTGTTAACACACATTGATAAAGAAGATAATATGTTTAAATGACAAGCATGCCCCAGTGATAGCATAAGCTAAGCTTTAAGATTTTATATATATAAGTAAAGTTTTTGTATATATGCTATATATGTATAATCATTATATCACTGTGGTTGGATATATATAATTGTACACACATAATATATATGTACATAGTATATATATGTACATAGTGTATAATTAAGTATGTGCTATATATATTGCCATCTGAATTATAACAATTAGAGTGCTCCTGGGAGAATAATATATCCCAAGTTGTTTAGCAGGTTTAACACTTTGTGGAAAGCCAAAAGTTATATATTAAAATTAGTAAACTACCAATATCTATACATAAATATTTTATTTAAAAATTATATTTACAATGTGAAATTGGAAACATATTCTTAGAAACATTTGGTTGGTATGATCATATACCACTAATAGTTTACTGAGGCTTGTATTAAAATAGTGAATAAGGTCAGTTTCCGTTTCTCTGGCACTACCACATTTTCTCAGTCCTTAGCAAGTATCTGGTATAGAACAAGCATTAAATAAATCCTCACTACCTGCCATTTTCTGACTGCAGCAAATTTGTGTCCCCTGGACCCATTTCACCCTTCCTGTGTTCCCTGCTGATGCTTCTGTTATATCACTAAATCACAGGTAATGTAAATTATCTTTTTCATATCCATATCTCTAGCAATTAAACAAGTGTATGAGATAAATACAAGGACTTTCAGTGGGTGTGTGGTGAGTAAAGCAGTACTACTGGTAAGTGTCATCATATTAAGTGCACTCAGTGAATAATTCATCTAACAGTCAATTTAACTTAAAAAAAATCTTGGTGTGTGTCTTATTAACTGATGATATTTTACACTGAATTTTTCTAGAGGTGTTGTTCAAAATTTTCATTCAGTTTTACAGTCAAACTTTTGCAGCTGAAATAGAATGGAAGAAGAGAGTCATAGTATTATAGTTCCTTGCCCAGCAAAGCAAGGACCCTGATTTTACAGAAGGAAAGTGGGAGTAAACTTTAATAAAGAATCAGATTGGACACAGATCAGCATTATGCCTTTTCTGAGCAGATGCAGAGTTTGATGAAACAAGGTCCAAACTGGAATTCTGACTTGCTCCTCAAGTTACAATTGAATTTTATGTAACAGGAGCCTTAGGTTGAGAAATTTATTATGCTATAAATGAGGCAATAGTTCTTAGATATTATAACTTCCTGGGAAGAAGAGAAGTTGCGAAATGTGTTTTTTTATATTAGTAAATATAACAATAAAAGTAGCTATGAAAGTACCTACCAGATGATACATGTGCTCCTTTTACATCAGTGTTTATGTATTGTCACTGTTGTCCTAGCTCATTTCAACTCTCCCATTTCTACTAAGTTCACTCTTAATTTTCTTTTACCAAGTCAGGAAACCCTGGTTATCAATCCTTTATGTCCAACACACACACACACACACACACACACACACACACACACATATTCACACACCCTTCACACACTTTACTCTCTATTGGTGAAATGAACATTTATTTATATTTTTTCAAAATAATTCTGTACATATTTCTAGGATGGTGATAATAAATAAACTAGTAAAATTATTATAGGCAAATACATTTTGTTTTGTTTTGATACCCACACTGGCACAAAATTTGAGAAATGGGACATTGTTTTATCTACATTAAAGACTTCTTAAAGTTGGTTCTAGGGAGAATCAAGAAAGTTTGTAAGTTTATACTTAGAATTATAGGAAATAAGTATTCATTGATTAAATTGCCATTTGTTCTCATTTCCACAATTTGATAAGGGTGAGGGAAATTTTCTACAACTATAAAAGAAGTGATTTCAAACAGAGAAGAGTGATTTTATATATATATGTATATATATATATATATCACAATTGATGTGTCTGGAGAGAAGAAAGAGGAAAAAAGAAAGAAAATATTCCAAAAGTATATAGGATCAAGATGACTTATGAGCATGTAATAATGTTTCCCCTTTTATAAAATCTAGAATTGCTGGATAAATTACCACTATATTTTAAAATAAAAATCTATCTATATTTACCAAATGAAAAGGAATTCATGGGTGCAAAAAAAAAAAAGAGAAACAATGACAGAGAGAGGAAAGGAAGAAATGGAAAATGAAGGAAGGAAGGAAGGGGAAAGAAAGGAAGGAAGGAAGAAAAAAGAAAGAAAAAGAGAAAGAATAAAGGAAGAAGGACAGACGGAAAGAAAAAGAAGGAGGGAGGGCAGGAGGGAGAGAGGGAGAAAAGAAGAGAATTTAAGTTTGCGAAAACTGAACCTGTAAATGCTGTAAAATGCGTAAATGACCTAGAGTATTGTGCAAATACCAGATTTTAACATCCATATACAGAATAGGAGATCCAGCCTTGGGCCTAAGTAAGGCAGGCTGTTGGAGCTGAGATTTATCCCCCCACAGACACAGTGTCAAGACCTTCAACGAACTATAGCATCAGTGAAAGAGTGGGTTAGCAAACACCTTCTTCCTATAGTAAAAATATCAACAAGGAAAATGATATATTGTGTATGTGTGGAAATTGGAAAAGAAGTTTCCTTCTCAATCGTTTTTAACCAAATTTGGGGAACTCCAAATAGAAACATTCAGAAAAGCCTGGGGCCAGTTTGATGGTGCCTAGTTCTCCAGGACACTTAGGAAAAGCTTATACAAATCATTTTCTGGAGAGTCGCATTTGCCAACCAGGTGATTCATGATTTCTACTGTTTAAAATCAGCCAGTTATAAGCTCACAATATCAATTTAATTTAAAAAAGGAAGAAAATGAGCTACCATGAGAATCAGAAGTAGCAACAAGAGAAGAATCAGATCTCCAAAGATTTCATAAAAATTAATTTTAAAAAATGAATTTGCTTATAAAGGGGAAAGAGGCAGCTGCCTTTTCTTTCTCTCTTGAGTCTTCTTGAAAACATAACCTTTTCAGAATGTAACTTGTTTTCTCTGGGTACTATGTAATCACAGTCTCCCATTTATAATGATCATGGACCTCATAACCCCAGGAAATGTAAACACATACCTCCAGAGTCAACATAGAGGCCTATCTGCAATGTGATCATTTGTCTCTTGAGAAGATAAGAGTAATTTTGTTCGTCTTTCTTCTGCTTTGGGATATAAATAATGTGAAATGTAATTGTGACTCATAGACTCTTGAGGCTACCAACATGCATGTATTCTGTTGTGCTTAATCATAAAAGTGGGTGGGGAAAAGCATGTAGAATCAGAAAATGAGGATGTAGGTGGTGATTTCTCATATACTAGATATTACTTGGCCCAGTCTCCCCTGATATGGCTGACAAACTGGACACCAAGTCCCTCAGAATCACAGAAATCCCCACAACCCTCCTGAAGCTGCCAGCCAGCTACAAGACCCAGTCATTTTTAAGCTAGGGTAGAAAATAACAGTAGACAATAGTAGACAAGATACTTTAAAAAGGCCAGGTTGAAACTGGACTTTTAAAAAATCACCCCAGGATGGCCAGCTCTTTTCTACAGGCTTGTCTCTTCATGGGTATAGATATTTGGCCTCCTTGGCCCAACTCTGGCAACTCTGAAGCCCAAGCCCAGCCTCAGAGCTCCCCTTGGGGTTGGCTGTCATCTTCCTGTGACTGCATTGCAGTCCAGCTTTTCCCTTTGGCTGATCCTGTTTTCTTTCCTTCCCCCCACAGGTGTTAATCCTGAGAACACTCCCAAATAAATGTAAATACTGCATGAGAAATATTTAAAAACAATTTTAAACATTTGAAAAGTAGTGTATGAAATATGAAATTATAAATTCTATATATATATATAGAGAGAGAGAGAGAGAGAGAGTTAGGACTCTTCCTTAGATAAAGTTTTAAATTGAGAATCATTAAAAGTGATGGTAGAGGGAACTCTTCTCTAATGACTTATATGGGAAAGAATCTGAAAAGAATGCATATATTATATGTAAAACTGAATCACTTTGCTGTACACCTGAAACTAACACAAACATTGTAACTCACCTCTGTAAAAAAATTTTTTAAAAAGTGATGGTAGAGGTTGACACAATGCAAACAGAACAAAATTGTTTTCTATTGCTGTGGATAACAAATTACCATAAACGGAGTGGCTTAAAACAACCCAAATTTCCTATCTTACAGTTTTTAAGATCAAAAATACAATACATACAGGTCTCACTGGACTAAAATCAGGGTGTTGGCAAGCTGCATTCCTTTCTGGAGGCTCTAGAAAGGAGGGAACCTCTTTCTGAAAGAAGAGAATTCATTTTCTGCTCTTTTTGGTTATTGGCAGAATTCAATCCCTTTGTTTGTAGAATCAAGGTCCCTATTTTCTTGCTTGCTGCAAGATGAGGGCTATTCCACCTTCTAGTGGCCACCACTCCTCGGCTCATGGCCCCCTTCTTCCATCTTCAAAACCAGCAATGCAGAGGGTCCTATCACATTGCACCCCTATGACCCACCTTTCTGCCTGCCTTTTCCACTTTTAAGGATGTATGTGATTAGATTGAGCCAACGTGGATGATCCATGTACTCATCTCAATGTTCTTAAAAATATCTGCAAATTTAATTTGCATCATGATGTAATATACTCATGAATTCCAGGGATTAGGGAATGGCCATTTCAGGGTGACGGGGTCATTCTTCTTCCTATCACATCATCATATATAAAATGGAAAACTTCCATAAACTCCCATACTCTTTGGAAAAAAGCACTGCATTTTTTTCACTTCTTATTGCTATTGAGAAATCTATGTCTGTATGATTCCTACTTTCATGTAGATGGTCTTTCTTCGCTTTCTGAAAAAATTAGCTGTTGTTTTCTCTTTCTTTAACATCTTTAAATTTTACCATGGTGTGTGTATGTATATATGTGTCTTGGTGTGTTTTCCTTTGTAGTCTTTGTGGTCATATTAAGTACACTTTCAATCCAGGATTTTATATCTTCTGTAATTCTAGTTGATTATGGTAATTTAAAAAACATTTTCTTTCCTCAGTATATTCTTTTCTGTCCTTCTGGATTTATTCCTAGACCAACATTGATATTTCTGTTTCTATCCTCCAAATCGCCTAAATTTTCTCTTAATCTTTACTTATCTTTGTTCCTATTTTATATCCGGTTCTAGAATTCAACATTTCAAATCTCCTGTTTACAAATTAGTCTTAAACAGTATTTTTCTGCTATTCAAACCTAGCAAATACTACTTCAACATTTATATATTTTACATCAAATATTGGTAGTTGTTCTTTCTGTTACTACGTATTTCTGATTCATGTTTCAAATACACTTCCTCAGGACTTTGAGAATTTTTATTTTGCTTTATTTAAATTCTTATTCTGAGATCCCACTTCTAAGATATAAAAAGCTAGAAATATAATTTTATCTATCCTAAGAAAGAGAGAAAACCAGATAAATTACAAGATATTAACTTTTCTCAAATCCATTAGAGAGCTTAGGTTGCTGGGCAAACCTTTAGCCAGAAACATAAGAAGGGACCCCCTTCTCCCAGAGGCAAGACAAGTAGAACTTCTCACCTGTAAGTGGTAATAGGAAGGATATATCTAGCATACAAAGGTCAGGAATAATCTTCCAACATCTTAAATAATTGTTCAAGTCAGTTGTGGGTTAGCATAATAGCATAGAAGCCCTGGGAGACTCAGACACAGTGAAATGTGTGCCTTTTACCAAATTATCTTCTACAAACTTCTATTAGGGTCCCCATGAGAAAGATGGGAGGCAGAAAGGAGGGTGAAGAGAGCTTCCCTCACTGTTGCAGGCATGGAGAAGTCAAAAGAGAAATTAGAAAATATTTTGAATTGAATGAAAATAAAAATACAACCTACTAGAACGTGTGGGATGCAGTGCTTAGAAGGAATTGACAGCATTCAATGCTTATATTAGAAAAATAGAAAGGACGTAAATTGATGATCCATGATTCCATCTTAAGAAAAAAATAATAAAATTAAGCTAATTAAATTTTAAAATTAAACTAATTAAACCCAAAGATATTGAAGGAAAGAAATAATAAAAATGGAAACAGGAACCAGTCAAATTGAAAACAGAAAAATAAATGGGGAAATTCATGAAACCAAAAGCAGTTTCTTTGTAAAAAGCAATAAAATGGACAAATCTCTAATGAATGAGACTGATCTAGATAAAAAGAGAAAAGACACAACCAGTATCAAGAATGGGAAAAGTTGTCTAATTCAAATAAACACCATGAAAATTCCCTCATGAAATGTTATCTTTTTATCTTTAAAAATAAACAGAACAGCATATAAATCATGAATTCGAATAATGGCAAGGTAGGTCAAAACATGCAATACCAAGAGGACACTACAGGTCACCCTCTTTTCTTCTCCCAACCACCACTCCTTCTCATATCTCTAAAGCTAACCACTAACATGATTAGTTTTGCCAGTGTTTGGAATTTGTGTAGATGAAATGATACAGAATGCACCCTTTTGTGTCTGGTTTCTTCCATTCAGTATTACGCCCATTCGACTTATTCAGGTTAACACATGAAGCAGTAGTTCATTTATTTTCACTTCTGCTTGGTATTCCATCGTGTGATTACCCAGAACCTATTTATTGAATATCCAGCTGGTGGACATTTGAGTTGTTCCCAAGTTGATAATACATATAACACAGTTGTGTACATTCTTTTTCTACTTTTGTTTGGTATATATATTTAGGGGTGGATTTACTGGATAATGGATGGGTTATGTGTGTTTTCAACTTTAGCAGATACCATAAAAAAGTTTTTCAAAGTGATTGTACAAATTTATCTTTGCAACAGGAATGTGTAACAGATCTAATTTTTTATTTTCGTTTATTCTTGGCAATAATTGCTGTCAGCCCTTCTGACTTAGTCATTTTGTGTATATGCTGTATTATTTCATTGTTATAATAATTTGATTTTTTCTCCTGATATCTTATGTGATTGAACACCTTTTCATATGTTTACTGGCCATGTGAATATCATCCATTTTAAGTGCCTGCCCATTTTAAGTTTGCCCATTTGTATCTCTTTCCGTTGTTAGGGTTTTTTTGGTGAGTGTTCTTTATACATATTCTGATTATTAAGCCTTTTTCAATAACATGTGCTGCAAATACCTTCTCGAACTGTGCAGTTTGTCTGTTCATTATTTTTAAGATCTTTTGATTAACAGAAATTGTTAATTTAATATGGACTGATTTATCCATCTTTTCTTTTTTTGGTTAGTGATTCCTATTTCCTGTTTAATAAATTTTCCTCAGAAAAAGGTAACAAATATTTTCATACAGTATCCTCTACTGCAGAGGTTGCTGAACATATTCTGTAGAGATCCAGATAGTAAATGTTTTTGCTTTGCAGGCTACATGGTCTTTCTAGCACCTACTCTACATTACGGTTGTACCAAAAAAGCAGCCATGAAAAATACTTAAACTAACGAGGGGGATATGTTCCCAAAAGTCTTTATTTATAGAAACTGGAAATTTGAATTTAGTTTAATTTTCACATATCATAAAATGCTATCCTTTTTTTTTTAACGTCTTTATTCGAGTATAATTGCTTTACAATGGTGTGTTAGTTAATGCTTTATAACAAAGTGAATCAGCTATACATATAAATAGATCCCCACATCTCCTCCCTCTTGCATCTCCCTTCCACCCTCCCTATCCCACCCCTCTAGATGGTCACAAAGCACCGAGCTGATCTCCCTGTGCTATGTGGCTGCTTCCCACTAGCTATTTTACATTTCGTAGTGTATATATGTCCATGCCACTCTCTCACTTCGTCCCAGCTTACCTTTCCCCCTCTCCATGTCCTCAAGTCCACTCTCTACTAGTTCTGCATCTTTCTACCTGTCCTGCCCCTAGGTTCTTCAGAACCATTTTTTTTTTTTTAGATTCCATATATATGTGTTAGCATACCATATTTGTTTTTCTCTTTCTGATTTACTTCACTCTGTATGACAGACTCTAGGTCCATCCACCTCACTACAAATAACTCAATTTTGTTTCTTTTTAGGACTGAGTAATATTCCACTGTATATATATGCCACATCTTCTTTCTCCATTCATCTGTCGATGGACACTTAGGTTGCTTCCATGTCCTGGCTATTGTAAATAGAGCTGCATTGAACATTGTGGTTCATGACTCTTTTTGAATTATGGATTTCTCAGGGTATGCCCAGTAGTGGGATTGCTGGGTCGTATGGTAGTTCTATTTTTAATTTTTCGGGAAACCTCCATACTATTCTCCATAGTGGCTGTATCAATTTACATTCCACCAACAGTGCAAGAGGGTTCCCTTTTCTCCACACCCTCACCAGCATTTACTGTTTCTAGATTTTTTGATGATGGCCATTCTGACAGGTGTGAGGTGATACCTCATTGTAGTTTTGATTTGCATTTATCTAATGATTAACAATGTTGAGCATTCTTTCATGTGTTGTTGGCAATACTGTATATCGTCTTTGGAGAAATGTCTATTTAGGTCTTCTGCCTATTTTTGGATTAGGTTTTTTGTTTTTCTGATATTGAGCTGCATGAGTTGCTTGTAAATTTTGGAGATTAATCCTTTATCAGTTGCTTCATTTGCAAATATCTTCTCCCATTCTGAGGGTTGTCTTTTAGTCTTGTTTATGTTTCCTTTGCTGTGCAAAAGCCTTTAAGTTTCATTAGGTCCCATTTGTTTTATTTTTGTTCTTATTTTCCATTTCTCTAGGAGGTGGGTCAAAAAGGATCTTGCTGTGAGTTATGTCATAGAGTGTTCTGCCTATGTTTCCTCTAAGAGTTTTATAGTGTCTGACCTTACATTTAGGTCTTTAATCGATTTTATCTTTGTGTATGGTGTTAGGGAGTGTTCTAATTTCATTCTTTTACATGTAGCTGTCCAGTTTTCCCAGCACCACTTATTGAAGAGGCTGTCTTTTCTCCACTGTATATTCCTGCCTCCTTTATCACAGATAAGGTGACCATATGTGCGTGGGTTTATCTCTGGGCTTTCTATCCTGTTCCATTGATCTATATTTCTGTTTTTGAGCCAGTACCATACTGTCTTGATTACTGTAGCTTTGTAGTATGGTCTCAAGTCAGGGAGCCCGATTCCTCCAGCTCCGTTTTTCTTTCTCAGGATTGCTTTGGCTATTCGGGGTCTTTTGTGTTTCCATACAAATTGTGATTTTTTGTTCTAGTTCTGTGAAAAATGCCATTGGTAGTTTGATAGGGATTGCATTGAATCTGTAGATTGCTTTAGGTAGTATAGTCATTTTCACAATGTTGATTCTTCCAGTCGAAGAACATGGTATATCTCTCCATCTGTTTGTATCATCTTTAATGTCTTTCATCAGTGTCTTATAGTTTTCTGCATACGGGTCTTTTGTCTCCTTAGGTAGGTTTATTCCTAGGTATTTTATTCTTTTTGTTGCAGTGGTAAATGGGAGTCTTTCCTTAATGTCTCTTTCAGATTTTTCATCATTAGTGTATAAGAATGTAAGAGATTTCTGTGCATTAATTTTGTATCCTGCTACTTTACCGAATTCATTGATTAGCTCTAGTAGTTTTCTGGTGGCATCTTTACAATTCTCTATGTATAGTATCATGTCATCTGCAAACAGTGACAGCTTTACTTCTTCTTTTCCGATTTGGATTCCTTTTATTTCTTTTTCTTCTCTGATTGCTGTGGCTAAAACTTCCAAAACTATGTTTAGTAATATTGGTGAGAGTGGGCAACCTTGTCTTGTACCTGCTTTTAGAGGAAATGGTTTCAGTTTTTCACCATTGAGAACAATGTTGGCTGTGATTTTATCATATATGGCCTTTATTATGTTGAAATAAGTTCCCTCTATGCCTACTTTCTGGAGGGTTTTTATCATAAAAATGTTGAATTTTGTCAAAACGTTTTTCTGCATTTATTGAGATGATCATATGGTGTTTATTCTTCAATTTGTTAATATGGTGTATCACATTGATTGATTTGCCTATATTGAAGAATCCTTGCATTCCTGGGATAAACCCCACTTGTTCATTGTGTATGATCCTTTCAATGTGCTGTTGGATTCTGTTTACTAGTATTTTGTTGAGGATTTCTGCATGTATATTCATCAGTGATATTGGCCTATAGTTTTCTTTATTTGTGACATCTTTGTCTGGTTTTGGTATCAGGGTGATGGTGGCATTATAAAATGAGTTTGGGAGTACTCCTCCCTCTGCTATATTTTGGAAGAGTTTGAGAAGGATAGGTGTTAGCTCTTCTCTAAATGTTCGATAGAATTGGCCTGTGAAGTCATCTGGTCCTAGGCTTTTGTTTGTTGGAAGATTTTTTTTTTTTTTAGAAGAGAAGAAACATTTTTTAAATTAATTAATTAATTAATTAATTAATTAATGGCTGTGTTGGGTCTTCGTTTCTGTGCGAGGGCTTTCTCTAGTTGTGGCAAGCAGGGGCCACTCTTCATCGTGGTGCACGGGCCTCTCACTATCGTGGCCTCTCTTGTTGCAGAGCACAGGCTCCAGACGCGCAGGCTCAGTAATTGTGGCTCACGGGCCCAGCTGCTCCACGGCATGTGGGATCTTCCCAGACCAGGGCTCAAACCCGTGTCCCCTGCATTGGCAGGCAGATTCTCAACCACTGCGCCACCAGGGAAGCCCTGTTGGAAGATTTTTAATCACAGTCTCAATGTCAGTGCTTGTGATTGGTCTGTTTGTATTTTCTATTTCCTCCTGGTTCAGTCTCAGAAGGCTGTGCTTTTCTAAGAATTTGTTCATTTCTTCCAGGTTATCCATTTTATTGGCATACAGTTGCTTGTAGTAATCTCTCATGATCCTTTGTATTTCTGCAGTGTCAGTTGTTACTTCTTTTTCATTTCTAATTCTATTGATTTGAGCCTTCTCCCTTTTTTTCTTGATGAGTCTGGCTAATGGTTTATAAATTCTGTTTTTCTTATCAAAGAACCAGCTTTTAGCTTTATTGATCTTTGCCATCGTTTTCTTCATTTCTTTTTCATTTATTTCTGATCTGATATTTATGATTTCTTTCCTTCTGCTACCTTTGGGGTTTTTTTGTTCTCTTTTCTCTAATTGCTTTAGGTGTAAGGTTAGGTTGTTTATTTGAGATGTTTCATGTTTCTTGAGGTAGGATTGTGTTGCTATAAACTTCCCTCTTAGACCTGCTTTTGCTGCATCCCATAGGTTTTGGGTCATTGTGTTTTCATTGTTATTTGTTTCTAGGTATTTTTTGATTTCCTCTTTGATTTTTTTCAGTTATCTCTTGGTTTTTAATTAGTGTATTGTTTACTCTCCATGTGTTTGTAGTTTTTACAGATTTTTTTCTGTAATTGATATCTAGTCTCATAGCGTTCTGGTCGGAAAATATACTTGATACGATTTCAGTTTTCTTAAATTTACCAAGGCTTGATTTGTGACCCAAGATATGATCCATCCTGGAGAATGTTCCATGAGCACTTGAAAGGAAAGTGTATTCTGCTCTTTTGGTATGTAATGTCCTATAAATATCAGTTAAGTCCATCTTGTTTAATGTATCATTTAAAGCTTGTGTTTCCTTATTTATTTTCATTTTGGATGATCTGTCCATTGGTGAAAGTGGGGTGTTAAAGTCCCCTACTCTTATTGTGTTACTGTTTATTTCCCCTTTTATGGCTTTTAGCATTTGCCTTATGTATTGAGGTGCTCCTATGTTGGGTGCATATATATTTACAATTGTTATATCTTCTTCTTGGATTGATCCCTTGATCATTATGTAGTGTCCTTGTTTGTCTCTTGTAATAGTCTTTGTTTTAAAGTCTATTTTGTCTAATATGAGAATTACTACTCCAGCTTTCTTTTGATTTCCATTTGCATGGAATATCTTTTTCCATCCTCTCACTTTCAGTCTGTATGTGTCCCTATGTCTGAAGTGGGTCTCTTGTAGACAGCACATATATGGGTCTTGTTTTTGTATCCATTCAGCCCATCTATGTCTTTTGGTTGGAGCATTTAATCCATTTACATTTAAGGTAATTATCGATATGTATGTTCCTATTACCATTTTCTTAATTTTTTTTGGTTTGTTATTGTAGGTCTTTTCCCTCTCTTGTGTTTCCTGCCTAGAGAAGTTCCTTTGGCATTTGTTGTAAAGGTGGTTTGGTGATACTGAATTCTCTTAGCTTTTGCTTGTCTGTAAAGCTTTTAATTTCTCCCTTGAATCTGAATGAGATCCTTGCTGGGTAGAGTAATCTTGGTTGTAGGTTTTTCCCTTTCATCACTTTAAATATGTCCTGCCACTCCCTTCTGGCTTGCAGAGTTTCTACTGAAAGATCAGCTGTTAACCTTATGGGGATTCCCTTATATGTTATTTGTTGCTTTTCCCTTGCTGCTTTTAATATTTTTTCTTTGTATTTAATTTTTGATAGTTTGATTAATATGTGTCTTGGCGTGTTTCTCCTTGGATTTATCCTGTATGGGACTCTCTGTGCTTCCTGGACTTGATTAACTATTTCCTTTCCCATGTTAGGGAAGTTTTCAACTATAATCTCTTCAAATATTTTCTCAGTCCCTTTCTTTTTCTCTTGTTCTTCTAGGACCCCTATAATTTAAATGTTGTTGCATTTAATGTTGTCCCAGAAGTCTCTGAGACTGTCCTCAATTCTTTCAATTCTTTTGTCTTTATTCTGCTCTGTGGTAGTTATTTCCACTATTTTATCTTCCAGTTCACTTATTCGTTCTTCTGCCTCAGTTATTCTGCTATTGATTCCTTCCAGAGAACTTTTAATTTCATTTATTTTGTTGTTCATCATTGTTTGTTTGCTCTTTAGTTCTTCTAGGTCCTTGTTAAACGTTTCTTGTTTTTTCTTCATTGTATTTCCAAGATTTTGGATCATCTTTACTATCATTACTCTGAATTCTTTTTCAGGTAAACTGCCTGTTTCCTCTTACTTTGTTTGGTGTGGTGGGTTTTTAACTTGCTCCTTCATCTGCTGTCTGTTTCTCTGTCTTCTCATTTTGCTTAACTTACCGTGTTTGGGGTCTCCTTTTCGCAGGCTGCTGGTTTGTAGTTCCCATTGTTTTTGGTGTCTGCCCCCAGTGGCTAAGGTTTGTTCAGTGAGTTATGTAGGTTTCCTGGTGGAGGGGACTAGTGGCTGTGTTCTGGTGGATGAGGCTGGATCTTGTCTTTCTGCTGGGCAGGACTGCATCTGGTGGTGTGTTTCGGCATGTCTGTGACCTTATTATGATTTTAGGCAGCCTCTCTGCTAATGGGTGGTATTGTGTTCCTGTCTTGCTAGTTGTTTGGCATAGGGTGTCCAGCACTGTAGCTTGCTCATCATTGAGTGGAGCTGGGTCTTCGCGTTGAGATGGAGATCTCTTGGAGAATCTTTGCCATTTGATATTACGTGGAGCTGGTCCGTCTCTCATGGACCAATGTCCAGAACTTGGCTCTCCCACCTCAGAGACACAGGCCTGACACCTGGCTGGAGCACCAAGACCCTGTCATCCACACGGCTCAGAAGAAAAGAGAGAAAGAAAGAAAGAAAAATAAAATAAAATAAAATAAAAAGTTATTAAAATAAAAAAATAATTATTAAGAAAAATTAAAAAGTAATAATAATTTTTAAAAAAGGACAGACAGAACCCTAGGACAAATGGTAAAACCACAGCTATACAGACTAAATCATACACTGAAGCATACACATACACACTCACAAAAAGAGAAAAAGGAATATATATATACATATATGTATATATATATATGTGTGTGTGTATATATATATATATATGTATATATATATACGTGTATATATATATATATATATATATATATACACACACGTATATATATATATAGTTGCTCCCAAAGTCCACTGCCTCAGTTTTGGGATGATTTGTTGTCTATTCAGATATTCTACAGATGCAGGCACATCAAGTTGATTGTGGAGATTTAATCCGCTGCTCCTGAGGCTCCTAGGAGAGATTTCCCTTTCTTTTCTTTGTTCGCACAGCTCCTGGGGTTCAGCTTTAGATCTGGCCCCACCTGTGCGTGTAGGTCGACTGAGGCCATCTCTTCTTCTCTCAGACAGGATGGGGTTAAAGTAGCACCTGACTCGGGGGCTGTGGCTCACTCAGGCCGGGGCGAGGGAGGGGTACGGAATGCGGGGCGAGCCTGCGGCGACAGAGGCCATTATGATGTTACAACAGCCTGAGGTGCGCCGTGTGTTCTCCTGGGGAAGTTGTCCCTGGATCACAGGACTCTGGCAGTGGCGGGATCCCAGGAGGGGAGGTGTGGATAGTGACCTGTGCTTGCACACAGGCTTCTTGGTGGCTGCAGCAGCAGCCTTAGCATCTCATGCGCATCTCTGTGGTCCGCGCTGAAAGCCACGGCTGGCACCCATCTCTGGAGCCCATTTAGGCGGTGCTCTGAATCCCCTCTCCTCGCGCACCCCGAAACAATGGTCTCTTGCCTGTTAAGCAGGTACAGACTTTTTCCTGGACTCCCTCCCAGCTAGCTGTGGCACAGTAGCCCCCTTCAGGCTGTGGTCATGCAGCCAACCCCAGTCCTCTCCCTGGGATCTGACCTCTGAAGCCCGAGCCTCAGCTCCCAGGCCCCGCCCATCCCTGCAGGTGAGCAGACAAGCCTCTCGGGCTGGTGAGTGCTGGTTTTCACTGATCCTCTGTGCGGGAATCTCTCCACTTTGCCCTTTGCACCCCTGTTGCTGCGCTCTCCTCCGTGGCTCCGAAGCTCCCCCCCACCTCCGCCACCCGCAGTCTCCGCCAGTGAAGGGGCTTCCGAGTGTGTGGAAACCTTTCCTCCTTCATGGCTCCCTCCCACTGGTGCAGGTCCCGTCCCTATTCTTTTGTCTTTGTTTTTTCTTTTTTCTTTTGCCCTACCCAGGTATGTGGGGAGTTTCTTGCCTTTTGGGAGGTCTGAGGTCTTCTGCCAGCGTTCAGTAGGTGCTCTGTAGGAGTAATTCCACATGTAGTTGTATTTCTTATGTATTTGTGGGGAGGAAGGTGATCTCCATGTCTTACTCTTCCGCCATCTTGAAGGTCTCCAAATGCTATCGTTTTATGTTTTGTTCTGTTTTCATTAAAAAACATAAAATCCATTCTTAACTCACAGGCCATACAAAAACAAGTTGTGAGCTGGTTTTGGCCTGCAGGTCATAGCTTGGCAACCCTTGATGTAATGGCTTAAGTGACTTTCCTTTCACGTTTATATTTACAATCTACTTGCAATTGATTTTTGTATGTTGTTTGAAGTAGTGGAGTCACATAAGAGTTGGAGAGGACATTTATATCCAGCAATCCTAGCTACACATAATCAATTTTCCACTGCTCTACTGGACCACCCTTGTTCAAAATCAGTTGTCAGTGTATGTGTGGTTCTCTCCTCGATCCATTTTTCTATGTGTCCATGCTTGCAATCAAACTACATCTTCTAAACTAAATCTAAGCCTTAGCATCCAGTAATTTCTCCCTCCTTTTCCTTCGTCTTCAAAATTATCTTGGCTATTCCAAGCCTTTACCTTACCAGATGCACTCTAGGAATTATCTATTTCTGAAAATGTATTCTGAGATGATTGTTGGAATTATATTAACTCTAAAGCTCCATTTGGGAACTGAGCTTTCAAACCTACAAATATAATACATACCTCCAGCTATTTACGTCCTCTGCCGTTCCACTAATTATATTTATTATTTTTAGTATCAAGAGTTTATATAAGTTGTTGTAAGATTTGCCTTTAGACATTTGATGTTTTAATGCTGTTATAAATTATATATTTAATATTCACTTTAGAAATGGTCCTGGTATATGAAATATTTATCTACCTATCTGTCTATTGAGATTGATTTAATTATAAATCATGACAGTTGTTTATTTTAGACTTGTTTATATGCACAATTATGTCATCTACAAATGACAATTTTATTTCTTTCTTTCTAATACTTGAATCTTTATTAAGTTTCTTGCCCTTTTACACTGACTACGAGCTCTACTATAATGCTGCATTAGAAGCATGTTAATAGACATCCTTGATCTCTTGGGAAAACATTAACCATTTCACAATCATGTGCAGGGCTTGGTGGATACCCTTAATCTGATAAGGAAAGTATGCTTCTGCTCTTACTTTGCTTAAAAAATTTTATCCTAAGAAATTTGTGTTAAATTGTATCAACTGTCTTTTTACATGTATTGTGATGATTGCTTTATTTTTCTTCTTGCTCCTATTAGTATGATGAATCACAACTGATCTTTGAATGATAACTAAGATTTAATTCCTGGAATAAACCCAACTTGATTTCAATGTCTTTTTTTTTTTTTTTTTTTAACTAATCTCACTAGATTCATTTTACTGATATTTTGTTTAGGATTTTGGCATCCATGTTCATGAAAGACATTGGTTTGAAATTTTTCTCTGTTGAAATATCCTTGTCAAGTTTTGATAGCAAGGTTGTGCCAATTTCATAAAAAGAGTTGTAAAGTGAGCCTACTGTTTAATTCTCTGGATGAATATTTGCAACATTAGTGTTATTTGTTCCTTAAAAATCTAGAATCATTTACCACTAAAGCCATCTAGGCCTGGAGCTTTCTTTGTAGGATGAGTTTAAATAACGACTTCACTTTTTGAAGTAGAATTATATGTTGATATAGGATATTCTTTGATATGACATTCTTCACACTTTGTTTCTTCATGTTTTAGTTTTAGTAACTTGAGTCTTTATAGATATTTGTCTTTTTCATATAAGATTTCAAATTCATAGACAATATTTATTTCACCATATCCTCTTGTAACCTTATGTCTGTTTTATACTGGTGTCCTCTTTTCCATTCCTGATTTTGGAAATTTTTGCCTTTTTCCTATTTTCTTTATGGATATTGCCAGTGAATTATCAAGCTTATTAGAGTTTTCAAATCATCATCTTTGGCTTAGTTCATTTTCTTTATTTGTATTTTCTATTTTAATGTATTTATTTTTAGAATTGTTTTCTCTCCACTTTATTTCATTTTAATTTTCTATTATTTTTCTAATATTTTGAAATGAATTCCTGGATTCCTGATTTTGAGCCTCTCTGTTTTTTTAATATATACTTTTAACACTGTAAAATACCCTCTAAGCTTGGTACACCTTCAACCAGCAAAGCTTGTTATGTATATTAATCTTCCTTTTGTATTGTGCATCTTTATTTTTCCTCTGAGCACTCTAATATGTATGTTTTCTCTCTTTTCTTTTTTAAAATAATATTATTGGCAATATATCCTTGTGACTTATTTTTTATAACTGGGATTTTGTACCTCTTAATCCCTTTCACCTATTTCACCCATTCCTCCACCCCCCTCCTCTTTGGCAAACCACTAGTTTGTGATCTGTATTTGTGAGTCTATTTCTATTTTGTAATGTTTGTTTATTTTGTTTTTTAGATTCCACATATAAGTGAAAAAAATACAGTATTTGTCTTTTTCTGTTCGACTTATTTCACCAAGCATAATACCTTCCAGATCTGTCCATGTTCTTATAAATGGCGAGGTTTCATTCTTTGTAATGGTTGAGTAATATTCTGTGTTTTATATATAAATATAAATATAAATGTATGTATATCACATCTTCTTTATCCATTCACCCATCAGTGGGCACTTAGGTTGCTTCCATATCTTGGCTACTGTAAATAATGCTGCTATGAACATTGGGGTGCATATATCTTTTTGAATTAATGTTTTTGTTTTCTTTGGATAAATACCCAGGAGTGAAATTGCCAGATCCTATGGTAGTTCTATTTTTAATTTTTTGAGGAGCATCCATACTGTTTTCCACAATGACTGTACCAATTTACATACCTACCAACAGTGTGAGAGGGTTTCCTTTTTTCCACATACTCGCCAACACTTATTATTTGTTGTCTTTTTGATAATAGCCATTCTGACAGGTGTGAGATAATATCTCATGTAGTTTGGTTTGCATTTCCGTGATGATTAGTGATGTTGAGCATGTTTTCATGTGACCGTTGGCCATATGTATGTCTTCTTTGAAAGAAAAAAAATTCTGTTCAGTTTCTCTACCCATTTTTTGCTATTGAATTGTATGAATTCTTTATTTATTTTGAATATTAACCCCTTGTCAGACATATCACTTGCATGTGTCTTATCTCATTCAGTAGGTTGCCTTTTTATTTCATTGATGGTTTCCTTTACTGTGCAAAAGCTTTTCAGCTTGATGTGGTCCCATTTGTTTATTTTTAATTTCATTGCCCTTGCCTGATGAGGCAGATCCAAAAAATATTGCTAAGATTGATGTCAAAGAGTGGACTGCCTATGTTTCCTTCCAGGTGTTTTATGGTTTCAGGTCTTGCATTTAAGTCTTTAATCCATTTGGAGTTGATTTTTGTATATTGTGTGAGAAAATGGTCTAGGTCTGTTCTTTTACATGTAGCTGTCAAGTATTCCCAACACCATTTATTGAGGAAGCTGTCTTTTTTCCATTGCATGTTCTTGCCTCCTTTGCCATAGATTAATTGACCATGTGTGCATGGGTTTATTTCTAGGCTCTCTATTCTGTTCCATCGATCTATGTGTTTATGTGCCAGTAATACTCTTTTGATTACTATAGCTTTGTAGCATAGTGTGAAGTCAGTGAGTGTGATACCTCTGGCTTTGTTCTTCTGTCTCGATATTGCCCTGGATATTTGGGATCTTTTGTGCTTCCATACATATTTTAGGATTATTGTTCTATTTCTGTGAAAAATGCCATGGGTATTTTGATAGAGATTGCATTGAACTTGTAGGTTGCTTTCAGTGGTATGGACAATTTGACAATATTAATTCTTCTACGCATGAACACAGAATATCTTTGCATTTATTTGTGTCATCTTCAGTTTCTTTTTATCATTGTCTTACAGTTTTCTGAGTACAGTTTTTTTCACTTCTTTGGCTAAAATTTATTCCTAGGTATTTTATTCTTTTTGATGCAGTTGTAAATGGGATTGTTCTCTTGATTTCTTTTTTTGATAGTTCATTATTAGTGTTTAAAAATGCAACAGAGTTCTATATATTAATTTTGTATCCTACAACTTCACTGAATTCATTTACTAATTCTAATAATTGTTTGGTAGAGTCTAGAATTTTGTATATATAGGATCATGTCATTTGCAAATAATGACAGCTTTACTTCTTTCCTTCCAGTTTGGATGTATTTTATTTTATTTTTTCTTGTATGATTGCTGTGGCTAGGACTTCCAATACTGTGTTGAATAAAATTGATGAGACTGGGCATTCTTCCCTGTTTCTGATCTTAGAGAAAAAGCTTTCCTCTTTTCACCATTGAGTATGAGGTTAGTTGTGGTTTGTCATAAATGGCCTTTATTATGTTGAGGCATGTTCCCTCTATAACAACTTAGCTGAGAGTTTTAATCAAGAACAGATGTTGAATTTTGTCAAATGTTTTTTCTGCATCTATTGAGATAATCATGAGATTTTTATCCTTTGTTTTGTTAATGTTATATATCATGTTGATTGATTTGTGGATATTGAATCATCTTTGCATCCCTGGGGTAAAGCCCATTTGATAATGAGGTATGATCTTTTTAATGTATTGTTGAATTTAGTGCACTAATATTTTGTTGAGGATTTTTGCATCTGTTTATTTGGGACATTGGTCTGTAATTTTATTTTTCTTTTTGTAGTATCTTCATCTGGTTTGATATCAGGGTAATGATGGCCTTGTAGAATGAGTTTGGAAGTGTTCCCTTCTCTTTAATTTCTTGAATGGTTTGAGAGGTATAGGTATTAAATTGTCTTTAAACATTTGGTAGAATTCCCCTGTGAAGCTGTCTGGTCCTGAACTTTTATTTGTTGTGAGTTGTTTGATTACTGATTAAATTTCATTACTATTAATCAGTTTGTTCAGATATTCTATTTCTTCCTGGTTCAGTCTTGGAGCATTGTATGTTTCTAGGAATTTATCTATTTCTTCTAGGTTGTCCAATTTGTTGCTGTATAATTGTTTGTAGTATTCTCTTACAATTGTATTTCTATGATATTGGTTGTAACTCATCCTCTTTCATATCTAATTTTATTTTTTTGGGCCCTCTCTCTCATTTTCTTGATGAGTCTGGCTAACGGTTTATCAGTTTTGTTTATCTTTTCAAAAACCCAACTCTTAGTTTCATTCATCTTTTGTACTGGTTTTTTTGTTTTTTTGGTCTCTTTTATTTGTTTATTTTCACTCTGATCTTTATTATTTCGTTTCTTCTACTAATTTTGGGCGTTGTTCTTTCTCTTCTAATTCCTTTAATTGTAAAGTTAGGTTGTTTATGTGAGATTTTTCTTGTTTCTTGAGGTATATCAGTAACTGAGTACTTCCGTCTTAGAACTGCTTTTGCTGTATCCCATAGATTTTGGGATTCATCTCAAGTTATGTTTTGATTTTTTGTTTAATTTCTTCATCGACTCATTGACTGTTTTTGTAGCATGTTGTTTAGTCTCCTCATTTTGTGTTTTTTCCATTTTTCTTCCTATAATTGATCTCTAGTTTCATACAATTGTGGTTGGAAAAGATGCTTGTTATAATTTCAATTTTCTTAAATTTATTGAGTGTTTTTTTGCAGCCTAGCCTGTGATCTATCCTGGAGAATGTTCCATATGTATTTGAAAAGAATGTATATTCTACTGGTTGTGGTTGGAATATTCTGTAGGTATTTATTTAGTCCATCTGGTCTAATGTGTCATTTAAGGCCAATATTTTCTTATTGATTTTCTGTCCATCCATGATCTATCCATTGATGTAAGTAGGCAATTTGTATATTTTTCATTGGCCTACTTTCCATGTTACTAATCCCTGTTACAGCCAATAATATGTAGTGGTAAGACTTTCTAGCAAAATAGATGATATGCCTGATTAAAATATGTGGATTTTCAAGCCCTTAAATTAATTAAATGTACTTTTTATGAGACTGCTGTAATGTCATAGATTTATATTAATACCTTCCTCGGATTAGACTTGTGTTTTACTGTTGACATGTTCAAAATAAAAGTACCAAACTATAAAACTTTAACATTTTATGCAAATGTATGTTGCAGTGCTCAAGCTACATAACCAATATGAGGAGAAAATGTCATAAAATTTCATAATGGGTTTACTTTTAGTGGAAAGTAAAATGAAATATGCAAGCAAGTGAGCAAACTCAGATTACTTCTGCAAATTGTTTTCCCATTACAATTCTGACAGATACATTTTTTTTCTAAGTGTAGTACTGCAGTTGCCAATATAATTATGCACACATTGACTTAACTGAGTACTTAGGATGATGGGTAAAATCCATTTCAAATGCAGGTGCAATTTATGACTCAGATTTAAATAAAGCCTCCATAAGATTTCACAGAATATGATTTGATTTCATAATCTTTGCACACAGGATTCTTTCATTATAATCAAAAGTGGTTTTGTGTGTGAATGGGATACATGCTTAGTGAAGTTTTTAAAGCAGTATAATGACTTTTTTGGGATTGTTGAAGTCATAGCTTTGGCTTTCTCTAATTCTCGACCAGAAATATGCACGGGGGGTGGTTTCCAGTGTATATAAATTTGTTTGGATGCTTGTAATTTGCTTTTAGATATTTTAGTGAAACAAATTTTTACCTGTGTAGATTATCTGTGTATTATATTTACATGACATATATTTAGAACAGCAAAAAGTCAAGGTCTTTGAGAAGACAAAAATTTATGCACAGATAATTCATACATATAAGAGAAATAAAACACATTGAACCAAGGGATCACACAATTTTTTAGTATTTTTCCTTTAACAAACAAAGATTAATGAAACACTGAAAAATTGATGTTAATAATATTTGAAAATCTAATGTTTTCCTGTCATTACCATGTCACTTTCAAAATTCACATGAAGTATAATGCCATACATGACACAAAATTCTATATAATCCTTCAATTACCTGCATTTGGCATTTTTGCATTGTATTTTTGATTTTCATTCCACTTTTCTAAATCAGGTTTTTAAAAAATATGTTTACATAGTGTATAGGAGTCATTGTATGAGATGTATTTCATTAATCATGCTTGTTATACTTGTTAAATTCATTTCTACCATGGGGTGGAAGAATCCATCCAGATTCTAGTTTTGTTTTGTTTTTGTCTTTTCGTTTATTTGTTTTATTTTATTTTTGTTTTCCTTTGTTTCTCTGCAAAAAAATTTTTTTAAATTGAGAATTAGGATACAGTTGAGTACATGTTGAAAAGTTGACACTCACTGTATTGAAGTATGGCTCAATTCATAAACAGTTTTGCTATTTCCATGTGGCCAGTACCATGTGGTTATGTAGAAGAATACTTCATGAAACCAAGACAGAATGGATGAGTTTGGCTACTTAGGCTGTCAGTCTAAGTCAGAATATCTGCCAGGTTAGGGGAGGGGCTAGCTTGGATGGGCCTAGAAAGCTTACAACATCTTAACGATGAATAAAACCTAAAGCCTGATCAATACTATTTTCTATGTCAGGAAGGGGTTTCCCTGTATTTGCCCTTTCAAGAAGATATATATAAAATCAAATGTAGAAGAATACTTAAGCACCAGCGTGTACTTTACTGTGGGACAGAGATGGTTCATAAGATCTCATCATAATTTGGATAATAATTACAACAACAATTAGTATTTCTTACACTCTTTATAAGGCCTAGAACTTTTCCTGGCCCTTTACACTTAATTGGATTAGTTACCAACAAGTCAATGATATGGTTACCATTAATATCCTCATTTAATAGGTGAGCAATATGGGATATATAGCAATTGAATAACTTGCCCCAGGTAAGTTATTACTTGCTCATCTAGTAAAACCAGGGTGACATGTCCCTCAAGACTGTAGGTCTCATTTGCCTGGTGGACAAAGAGCACTACAGAAGCAGAATGTAGGATCTTATTTCCTCCCTACCCTCTTCCTCTCATCTCTCTCCTCATGACTACAAATGCCTTAGAAAAAAAATCTAGACTCACCCCTCCCACACATTTCCATGGCTTTGAATCTCTAGTCTTAGTTTCCCTGATGTCTTCTGTCCTATTGCTTCCTATCTGCTTGCTTCCTCTCAGCCTAGACCTTTCTGCTTGATGTTTTGTTAGATGGTCTTGTAGCCTTATGCTTTTGATTCCACCACAGGCCTCTACTGTCAGTATCTTAGCTTCACAAACTGCCTCCCTGTTGTCCAGGATAGATAGAGAATGAAAATAAGCCAACAATGGGATAGAAAAAGAAAGACTTTTTTCAATTTTTAATTTTTTGGGAAACCTCCATACTGTTCTCCATAGTGGCTGTATCAATTTACATTCCCACCAACAGTGCAAGAGGGTTCCATTTTCTCCACACCCTCTCCAGCATTTAGTGTTTGAAGATTTTTTGATGATGGCCATTCTCACTGGTGTGAGGTGATACCTCATTGGAGTTTTGATTTGCATTTCTCTATTGATTAGTGATGTTGAGCATCCTTTCATGTGTTTGTTCGCAATCTGTATATCTTCTCTGGAGAAATGTCTATTTAGGTCTTCTACCCATTTTTGGATTGGGTTGTTTGTTTTCTTGATACTGAGCTGCATGAGCTGCTTGTAAATTCTAGAGATTAATCCTTTGTCAGTTGCTTCATTTGCAAATATCTTCTCCCATTCTGAGGGTTGCCTTTTCATTTTGTTTATGGTTTCCTTTGCTGTGCAAAAGCTTTTAAGTTTCATTAGGTCCCATTTGTTTATTTTTGTTTTTCTTTCCATTTCTGTAGGAAGTGGGTCAAAAAGGATCTTGCTGTGATTTATGTCATAGAGTGTTCTGGCTATGTTTTCCTCTAAGAGTTTTATAGTGTCTGACCTTACATTTAGGTCTTTAATCCATTTTGAGTTTATTTTTGTGTATGGTGTTAGGGAGTGTTCTAATTTCATTCTTTTACATGTAGCTGTCCAGTTTTCCCAGCACCACTTATTGAAGAGGCTGTCTTTTCTCCATTGTATATTCTTGCCTCCTTTATCAAAAATAAGGTGACCATATATGCATGGGTTCATCTCTGCGCTTTATATCCTTTTCCATTGATCTATATTTCTATTTTTTGGGCCAGTATCATGCTGTCTTGATTACTGTAGCTTTGTAGTATAGTCTGAAGTCCAGGAGCCTGATTCCTCCAGCTCCGATTTGCTTTCTCAAGATTGCTTTGGCTATTCGGGGTCTTTTGTGTTTCCATACAAATTGTGAAATTTTTTGTTCTAGTTCTGTGAAAAATGTCATTGGTAGTTTGATAGGGATTGCATTGAATCTGTAGATTGCTTTGGGCAGTATAGTCATTTTCACAATGTTGATTCTTCCAATTCAAGAACACGGTATATCTTTCCATCCGTTTGTATCATCTTTAATTTCTTTCATCAGTGTCTTATAGTTTTCTGCATACAGGTCTTTTGTCTCCTTAGATAGGTTTATTCCTAGGTATTTTATTCTTTTTGTTGCAGTGGTAAATGGGAGCGTTTCCTTAATTTCTCTTTCAGATTTTTCATCATTAGTGTATAGGAATGCAAGAGATTTCTGTGCATTAATTTTGTATCCTGCTACTTTACCGAATTCATTGATTAGCTCTAGTAGTTTTCTGGTAGCATCTTTAGGATTCTCTATGTATATTATGATGTCATCTGCAGACAGTGACAGCTTTACCTCTTTTCCAATTTGGATTCCTTTTATTTCTTTTACTTCTCTGATTGCTGTGGCTAAAACTTCCAAAACTATGTTGAATAATAGTGTTGAGAGTGGACAACCTTGTCTTGTTCCTGATCTTAGTGGAAATGGTTTCAGTTTTTCACCATTGAGAAAGATGTTGCCTGTGGGTTTGTCATATATGGCCTTTATTATGTTGAGGTAAGTTCCCTCTATGCCTACTTTCTGGAGGGTTTTTATCATAAATGGGTGTTGAATTTTGTCAAAAGCTTTTTCTGCATCTATTGAGATGATCATATGGTTTTTCTCCTTCAATTACTTAATATGGTGTATCACATTGATTGACTTGCATATATTGAAGAATCCTTGCATTCCTGGGATAAACCCCACTTGATCATGGTGTATGATCCTTTTAATGTGCTGCTGGTTTCTGTTTGCTAGTATTTGGTTGAGGATTTTCACATCTGTGTTCATCAGTGATATTGGCCTGTAGTTTCCTTTTTTTGTGACATATTTGTCTGGTTTTGGTATCAGGGCGATGGTGGCCTCCTAGAATGTGTTTGGGAGTGTTCCTCCCTCTGCTATATTTTGGAAGAGTTTGAGAAGGATAGGTGTTAGCTGTTCTCTAAATGTTTGATAGAATTCGCCTGTGAAACCATCTGGTCCTGGGCTTTTCTTTCTTGAAAGATTTTTAATCACAGTCTCATTTTCGGTGCTTCCGATTGGTCTGTTCATATTTTCTATTTCTTCCTGGTTCAGTCTCAGAAGGTTGTGCTTTTCTAAGAAGTTGTTGATTTCTTCCAGGTTTTCCACTTTATTGGCATATAGTTGCTTGTAGTACTCTCTCATGATCCTTTGTATTTCTGCAGTGTCATTTGTTACTTCTCCTTTTTCATTTCTAATTCTGCTGAATTGAGTCTTCTCCCTTTTTTTCTTCATGAGTCTGGCTAATGGTTTATCAATTTTGTTTATCTTCTCAAAGAACCAGCTTTTAGTTTTATTGATCTTTGCTATTGTTTTCTTCATTTCTTTTTCATTTATTTCTGATCAGTTCTTTATGATTTCTTTCCTTTTGCTAACTTTGGGGTTTTCTTGTTCTTCTTTCTCTAACTGCTTTAGGTATAAGGTTAGGTTGTTTATTTGACATGTTTCTTTTTTCTTGAGGTAGGATTGTATTGCTCTAAACTTCCCTCTTATAACTGGTTTTGCTGCCTCCCATAGGTTTTGGGTCATCATGTTTTCATTGTCATTTCTTTCTAAGTATTTTTTGATTTCCTCAGTGACCTCTTGGTTATTTAGTAGTTTGTTTATAGCCTCTATGTGTTTGTATATTTTACAGTTTTTTTCCTGTAATTGATATCTAGTCTCATAACTTTGCAGTCAGAAAATATACTTGATATGATTTCAATTTTCTTAAATTTACCAAGGCTTGATGTGTGACCCAAGATATGATCTATCCTGGAGAATGTTCCATGAGCACTTGAGAAGAAAGTGTATTCTGTTGTTTTTGGATGGAATGTCCTATAAATATCAATTAAGTCCATCTTGTTTAATGTATCATTTAAAGCTTGTGTTTCCTTATTTATTTTCATTTTGCATGATGTGTCCATTGGTGAAAGTGCGGTGTTAATGTTCCCTAATATGATTGTGTTACTGTTGATTTCCCCTTTTATGGCTGTTAGCATTTGCCTTATGTATTGAGGTGCTCCTGTGTTGGGCGCATAAATATTTACAATTGTTATATCTTCTTCTTGGATTGATCCCTTGATCATTATGTGGTGTCCTTCTTTGTCTCTTGTAATAGTCTTTATTTTAAAGTCTGTTTTGTCTGATACGAGAATTGCTACTCCAGCTTTCTTTTGATTTCTATTTGCATGGAATATCTTTTTCCATTCTCTCACTTTTAGTCTGTATGTATTCCTAGGTCTGAAGTGGGTCTCTTGTCGACAGCATATATACAGGTCTTGTTTTTGTATCCGTTCAGCCAGTGTATGTCTTTTGGTGGGAGCATTTAATCCATTTACATTTAAGGTCATTATCAATATGTATGTTTCTATTACCATTTTCTTAATTGTTTTGTGTTTGTTATTGTAGCCCTTTTCCTTCTCTTGTGTTTCCTGTCTAGAGAAGTTCCTTTAGCATTTGTTGTAAAGCTGGTTTTGTGGTGCAGAATTCTCTTAGCTTTTGCTTCTCTTTGAAGGTTTTAATTTCTCTGTTGAATCTGAATGAGATCCTTGCTGGGTAGAGTAATCTCGGTTGTACGTTTTTCCCTTTCAGCACTTTAAATATGTCCTACCACTCCCTTCTGGCTTGCATAGTTTCTGCTGAAAGATAAGCTGTTAACCTTATGGGTATTCCCTTATATGTTATTTGTTGCTTTTCCCTTGCTGCTTTTAATTTTTTTCCAGTGTATTTATTTTTGATAGTTTGATTAATATGTGTCTTGGCATGTTTCTCCTTGGGTTTAACCTGTATGGGACTCTCTGTGCTTCCTGGACTTTAACTATTTCCTTTCCCATATTAGGGAAGTTTTCAACTATAATCTCTTAAATATTTTCTCAGTCCCTTTCTTTTTCTCTTCTTCTGGAAAGCCTATAATTCGAATGTTGGTGCGTTTAATTTTGTCCCAGAGATCCTGAGTCTGTCCTCAATTCTTTTCATTCTTTTTTCTTTATTCTGCTCTACAGTAGTTATTTCCACTATTTTATCTTCCAGGTCACTTATCTGTTCTTCTGCCTCAGTTATTCTGCTATTGCTTCCTTCTAGAGAATTTTTAATTTCATTTATTGTGTTGTTCATCATTGTTTGTTTGCTCTTTAGTTCTTGTAGGTCCTCTTTAAACCTTTCTTCTGTTTTCTCCATTCTATTTCCAAGATTTTGGATCATCTTTACTGTCATTACTCTGAATTCTTTTTCAGGTACACTGCCTATTTCCTCTTCATTTGTTTGGTCTGGTGGGTTTTTATCTTGCTCCTTTACCTGATGTGTGTTTTTCTGTCTTCTCATTTTGCTTAAGTTAGTGTGTTTTGGTTCTCCTTTTCACAGGCTGCAGGTTCATAGTTCCCATTGTTTTTGGTGTCTGCCCCCAGTGGCTAAGTTTGGTTCAGTGGGTTATGTAGGCTTCCTGGTGGAGGGAACTGGTGCCTGTGTCTTGTGGATGAGGCTGGATATTGTCTTTTTAGTGGGCAGGACCGCATCTGGTGGTGTGTTTTGGCGTGTCTGTAACCTTGTTATGATTTTAGGCAGCCTCTCTGCTAATGGGTGGTGTTGTGTTCCTGTCTTTCTAGTGGTTTGGCATAGGGTGTCCAGCACTGTAGCTTGCTGGTTGTTGAGTGGAGCTGGGTCTTCACGCTGAGATGGAGATCTCTGGGAGAGCTTTTGCTGTTTGATATTACATGGTGCTGGGAAGTTTCTGGTGGACAAATGTCCTGAACTCGGCTCTCCCACCTCAGAGGCACAGGCCTGACACCCGGCCAGCACATGTAGACCCTGTCAGCCACATGGCTTTTGGGATGTCTGAGGTCTCCTGCCAGTGTTCAGTAGGTGTTCTGTAGGAGTTGTTCCACATGTAGGTGTATTTATGATGTATCTCTGGGGAGGAAAGTGGTCTCCCCGTCTTACCCCTCTGCCATCCTGAAGGTCTCTCCTCTACATTTTTGAAATTTAAGATTTTAGAGCGTGAATAATTTGGAGCGATAATATAATCCAGAGGGTAGATTTAGGAGGGATTGGATGAGTTAGGGTTAGAATTTAGGTGCTATATTATTTCGTCATAAAAATACACACTGAGGACTTCCCTGGTCGTCCAGTGGGTAAGACTCCACACTCCCAGTGCAGGGGGCCTGGGTTCGATCCCTCATCAGGGAACTAGATCCCACATGCCACAACTAAAGGATCCCGCATGCCGCAACTAAAGATGTCACATGCCACAACTAAAGGATCCCACATGCCGCAACTAAAGATGCCAAATTCGCAACGAAGATCCCGAGTTCCACAACTAAGACCCGGCTCAGCCAAATAAATAAATAAATATTTTTTAAACAATACATACTGGTGTAACAGATAATATTAGCCAGCATTTGGATTTTGAAGAAGTCAAGTATTCTAGATAGTAAATTCTTCAAAGGGTGGGAAGAATTCACCAAATGTTGGCATATATAGCAATGAGAGGGAAAGGTGGTAGAGTGCTCAAAGAAGGAATATCTTGTTCTATTTTGTTGTTGCAAGCATGTTTGCAACGTTTGCCAAAACACATCAAAAGTTTCTGGGAGCTATTTCATTAAAATAGTGTCTGGTTGGTAGCTCTCATTATGGGTTCTGTTGACTAAAATACTCATGAACTGTCTTTCTTTTAACATTTGTGGCACCCAGAGCAGGAGTGCTACATATCATATATCTGAATATTTGAAAATCATAAATCAAACTATGGCCAATGTTCAACCTCTGTAGCTTGATCCGTGGGAAAGTTTTTTGTTATATGGAGGCTCAAGGAAATGTAGCCCTGCCCCTGGTAGCCTGATCTGGGCAGAGATCTGTTGGGATGGACAGAAGCAAGCAAGTCAAGCTCCCCATGGGGCCAGGTCAGATAGGTTCCCTGTGCCCCCCATCCCACCTCACTGTTTTCCTCTGACTGTAGATAGTTCATATAATTCCAGATACATCCTAAAATACATGGATGAGGCAGATGACTGGAGGGAGCACTGTTGTCTGTGGGCCCAGTCTGTCTAGGCTTCCACTTTGGATGATTTGTGGCAGTGCATTTTAAAGGAAAAAATAAAGCCACCTTTTCCTCTCTCTTTTCCATCTGCACATAAGATGCTTTTAACCTCACTTATTCTGTCCTGGTGGTGGGGAAAAAGGGAGTGGGGTAGAAGTGACCCGTTCAGATCAACACTTTCCCTTTCATAATTCCCATAAACTCAACCTATTATTGAACTTTCAAAAATCATTTTTGTTACACTGCAAAGAGGTCTGTAACAGGAATGCCTATTGCCCTGGTCTTAGGGCAATATTGTCTATGAAGACCAAAAAATAAATAAAGGCTCAGCAATATCTAAAAGTACAACAAACATAGGAAAATGAATCAAAATCTGAATCCCCTCATACTGTTCTGCTCTAGTAGTTAAATGTGAAAATATGATAGCCTGATGAGTTTTACAAGAAAAATTATAGTGACTCAGTAATTTTATATTCAGCCAAGTTGTGTTTTATATGTGAATATAAAAGTAAGAAATATCCTATTCCTGTGAATTTCTATAAAAAATTAGAAGGTTGGCTTCTACCAGATGACAGATGAAATTAAGTTAAAAAGGTGGGCATGCCTCATTATTAAAAGGCTAATAATGTAGTAAAATATCAGTTAAAATCAAATACCCAAATATTTAGTGTAAGATTTTTTTGTGAAAATACATGAAAATATCACTGTAATAATTCTCATAGCAAACCTCATATTTTATTTACCAACCATATTCACCAAAATGAGGGATTAGAGCAATGTGGAAGGGAGGGAGTGAAATATGAGAGACATGACTTCAATTTCGTTTTTACCTCATCATTTTAAGGAAGAGAAGATAAATAATGCTTTTAAAATGCATAGGTTTAACCACCTATAGAAATAAAATTTTTAGCAGAGCTCCAGTTAAAAATGGCCATCTACTAGTATATTTCTCCATTTCTAAGACCTGAGTTTAAAACTACTGACCAGTCAATTTTTAAAAAAACATAAAACTGTAACTACTCAAAAACAATAATGGAAAGAACAGCAAACATTTTTGGAAAAAATTGATCATCACAAAGCAAGTGAATAAGTGGTAATTGCTTTAACAGTTGGGTAGAAGTTGTGCTATAAACTACAGTGAGAAAAACAAAGAACTAGTTTGATATACACCCCAGAATTCTCACAATACTCAGGAATTGGCAGCTATAGTTGCCCCTGGAAGACATGGATTAAAATAGGGAAGGATGCTTTAAAACTCATTGAAAGTAGTCCAAATCTATTCCCTACTAATATGGGAATTCTCTGCCAGAAGATTAACTGAATCACGATGTAGTTAATTTAAGTGATGCAACAACAGCCTCAAAACTTCCAATGACCTTTTTTCTATTAAACATTAGCAGACAATGAAAATTACCAGTTATTGGAGGAAAATCTCTAATAAGGAAAAGAGAGAACAAAATAAATGAGAAAGTCAGTAAACCCAGCTTTGAGAAAACAGTTCTGTTTTGTAGGAGAAAACTTCAAAAAATATTTGTATAATAGCTTCAGATAAATAAGTGAAGATACTGCATTATTTTAAAAAGTGCAGAATGAAGCAAAAAAATACATATTCAGAGAACAAAAGGGAACTCATGGAAATTGCAACAGAGAAAGTAGAAATAAAAAACTCAGAATATTTGGAAGGTAAATTTGAGGGAAACTCACAGAAAGGAAAGCAAATCAATAAAGAGGGGAAAACTAGAAACAATCATTAGAAACTGGAAGTCAATAGCCAAACATATGAGTATTCTAATGATTTTAAAGGGAAAGCAGAGTTGAGAAAATCGTCAATGAAATATTTTAAGAAAATCAGGTAAAACTGAAGATATGAGTGGCCAGGCTAAGAAAGCATGATAAATGGATGAAAATAGAACCCACCAAGTGAAACCTTTGTGAGAATCATGTGGACAAAGAGGAGACTCTACAGGCTTCTACTTTTAAAAAAATTTTAATATATTTTATTGAGATATAATGCACATATAAACTTACGCATTGTGTAAGCTTAAGGTGTATGATGTATTGATTGATACATTTATATATGCAGTATGATTGCCATCATATTAGTGTTTTATAGCATCTCTGTCATGTCACATAATTATCATTTATTTTCTGTGGTGTGAACAGTTAAGATCTAGTGTCTCAGCAATTTTGAAGTATATAATATGGTATCATGGACTATAATAACTACACTGTGTATTAGGTCTCCAGAACTTATTCATTTTATAACTGAAAGTTTGTACCCTTTAACAACATCTCCTCAATTTCCCTACTGCCCAGTCCCTGGTAACTACTATCCTACTCTCGTTTGTATAAATTCAGCTTTTTTAGATCCCACATGTAAGTGATATTATATAGTATTCATCTTCTTTCTTTGTCCGGCTTACCTTACTAGCATGTTGCCCTCACGGTTCATCCATATTGTTACAAATGGGAGGATTTCCTTCTTTTTCCTTCATTGAATAATATTCCACTGTTTGTGTGTGTGTGTGTGTCTGTATGAAGATGTGATACCTTCTTTATTTATTAATCTGTATATAGACACTTAGGTTGTTTCCATATCTTAGCTATTGTGTATAATGCTGCAGTAAACATGGGAGTGCAGATGTCTTTTCAATATCCTATTTTCATTTTCTTTGGATATATTCCCAGAAGTGGGATTGCTGGATCACATGGTAGTTCTAGTTTTAATTTTTTTGGAGCCTCCATACTGTTTTCCACATTAGCTGAACCAATCTACATTCACACAAACAGTGCACAAGAGTTTCCTTTTCTCCACATTCTCTCCAACACTTTTTAATCTCTTCATAATGATAGCTATTCTCATGGGTGAGAGGTGATATGTCTCATTGCGGTTTTGATTTGTATTACCTTGATGATTAGTGATGTTGAGTATCTTTTCATGTATCTGTTGGCCATTGGATGTCTTCTTCAGACAGATGTCTCTTCAGTTCCTCTGTGCATTTTAAAATTAGATTGTTTGATTTTTTTGGTTGTTGTCATTGACTTATATGAATTCTTTATATACTTTGGATATTGACCCTTTATCTGATACATGGTTTGGAAATATTTTCTGCCATTTTGTAAGTTGTTTTCTCATTTTGCTGACTGTTTCTTTAGATGTGCAGAACCTTTTTAGTTTGATGTAATCCTCCACAAGCTTTTAGAAAAGAAAACAGTCACATGTGAAGGCTTCAGTGTTTTCAACAACTACAGTGGAAGATAGAAAAGAATGGGGCAAAACTGTTCAAGATGCTGAAAGCAAAAAGCTTTCAGTCTAATAATGCATGCCTACGGTGAAGGTATGGAAAAAAAAAACTTTCACATGTTCCAAGAGTCCAACAGTTTCCCTCCCAGGCACCATTTCTTAGGTAATGGTGAAAGGCCTCACATAGAAGAGAGGCTCAGGGAACCTCCAGAGCTATGGGGAAAGAGTATCCTATGTTGACAACTGGGCACCGTGCTTGGTGGGCAATCAGACCACAGTTGAGCAGCAAGATTCATGAGGCAGAGATTGCTACAGTGTTCAGCTGTGAAGAATATTTTTATAGAATAGTAATATAAACATGAACTGTGTAATTAAAATTCTAACGTAATTGTATTGGAAAGATAGGGAAGGTAAAGCAGAAGAGATAGTGGGATAAAAGAAATCTCTTTTATTGTAATAGGGACTCAATAGATACAGTCTAAAAGAGTTGAAATGTACGATAGCAATATATACATATAATTTAGAAATATGGAATGTGAAAATGCCATAAGAAATGGTTAAAATAGTTTGGTGTGATTGCCTCTGAGGATGAGGATTGTGGAGGATGGAGAGGGATAAGTCAGGGAAGCTGTTTTTGTTGTTTTTGTTAGATGCTTTTAGAAATATCTGAATTTTAAATTCTATGAATGTACTGTTTTCGTAAAGTAAAATTTACCTTAAAGCGATTAATGTTTCCAAATCAGTATATAACATAAAATTAAAACCAACCAAACCAAACAAACAAAAGTAAACACACTATGGAACCATGAAAAGAAAATAAAAAGCTAAACAGGAAGATTTTAGAAAGAACATCAGCTATAAATATCACTGGAGATGGGGTAAAGATATTTTAAATTCCCCACCAGCTTGAAAGCCTTCTTGATATGTTTTTGATATCTGTATTTATTTATTTTAGCCAGAGCACACAGGTTTCTGGATTTAAGATCAGACTGATTTTTTTTTGTTACAGCAGTAACAACACCCCTTCCTAATCCCTATTTCCTGCTTGGCAAGACGTAAGAAAGGCAGATGTCACCCTGCACATACAGTGAGGTCTGGACCAGAGAAGAGGAAACCTGAAATTATGGAATTGGGAGCTTTTTAGGAACTGCTGAACAACTGCCCCCTCCCTTCTGGAGAGAGAAAGAGAAATCTTAGTTTTCTCATGTAAACAAATCCTCTCTGGAAAGGGCTGGGGAAAGGGGAGGGTCTCTGAATTGATACAGTCTTTTGAAATTTAAAGAATGCCTCCAGGGTTTGTGGGTTGTTTTTTTTTTTTTTTAAATCCTTTTGAAATGTAAAGGAGTGGCAAAGGGCTTCCAAAGAGATAAACTTGCAAATCTGGAGTAATTCAGTGTCTCTACCATGAGTCAACATCTCTTAATCCAGATTCAATTATCTCTTCATCCAGATTGCCAGAGATTTTTGCTCAGTAAACCCTAACCGTGTGGAAACGTGAAAATATTAGTTGTTTCCCAACACTTCTTTACCACACTCCCTTGTTTCAGTCCACGGGAACCGCTGTTCCAGCTGCCCAGTCTTAATCTTTGTTTTTCACATATCCTATCAATTATCAAATCCTGTCAACTTTCCTTTTGACTTCAACCACTTCTCACCATCTTGTCTGCTAACCCATCGGTCCAGTTTATCATCCATCTCACCTGGGTTAATGTAAGTAGCTTCTTAAACTACCTTGCTGTTTCTCCTTCCCACTCCCACCCCATGTGGCCGTCCAGGTCACCCTCAGTATGTCAGCGTATTCCATTCCTCTGCCTTGGAGCTTTCGTTTTACCCCAGGGAAGTTCTCAAGGTCTTTCTCTGCGTGAACCACACACATTCTCTGAGCTCTCCTACTTCTCTTCTCCTCACGTGCTCTGTCCTCCCCATTCTGGCCTCTTTGGTTGTGCAGCCCAGGAAGCATGTGCCCACCTCTGTATTCTCTGAAACCTCAGCTTGGACAGCTCTTTCAGCAGATACTCAGAAGGCTCCTCCCTTACTTCCTGTGACGCTCTGTTCCAATGGTATCGTGTCTGAAACGCACACCTTTTCTCCACCCTATTTATGTTTCTTCGTAGCATTTATTGATACCCAAAATATTGTTGATACCAAAATAATCCCCAAATATTGTTTGTTTGTTGTCAGCTTCTTCCCTCTAGAACATAAGGGACTTTGTTTTATTCACAGATGTATCCCCAGCTATTAAAACAGTGGGGTTGGCACAGAAAGAGTATGCTTTTTGTTAAGTGAATGAATATTAAAAGTCAAAATTTGAAGTCCAGATTAAGAATGAGTTCAATTATAAACAGTCCTTAAAGTCAAATTACACAAAAAAATGCAAAAGTCATGTGGGGGAAAACCTTAAGATGAAATGCATTCTTAAAGGAAGGAGGCTATAGTACCAATGTTACAAAACATACAGTTTTAAACAGAAATGATAAATAGATAAAGAGCGTACATATAGAAGCTCAGTTCTCAACTATGACATATTATCATGAAATGTCATGACTATTTTGTACTAAATATGATCTTGATTCAAATATATATACAGTTACAGCTGTAAGAAGTTGAATGAAAACTAAATTTTCCACAAGAAATCTTGAGGAGTGTCATGGTTTTTCTACCATCAATTTCTCTCTCTTCTGTTTCTTAGCAACCGTTTTTCTCATATATATATATATAAAACGTTAAGTGAAGATTTTCTCAGGCAGAATGATTTAGAGATCCTTGGAATTTTAGGAAATTTATAGCTCTTGTGTCATATCACCCAACAGTATCCCTGTTGTCGCTAATAATAAATTTTGTGTTTGGAGTTAGGGAAAGATTACTTACCTGAGAAACATGATTTCTGCCTCTTCCTCTTCTCCCTCTGGCCTGCCACTTTCTACATCTTATTCATAATATATGTGCATTTTGCTAGGTGCAGTACAGGTTTAATTTAAATACAATAATAAATTCCATCATTCTTCTTTTATTTTTTATTCTTCTAAAATGATACAGGAATAAAATTACATTCAGAATTACCTTTATTGTATCTTACAGTCAGTAAAGCACTGGACCATCATTTGATTTTTGTAGCTCACTTGCATATTTTTCTTTATCAACTCATTATTTCATCCTTTTTTCCCCAGTTCTCACATATAAGTGATAAACCATCATCGGGCGCCAAGTGGCTGGGATATTGTCCTTTTTTTCCTCAAGGCTAATTTATAATCATGTTTTCTTTCTAGAAACTGTCTTTCTTTTTAATCATCTGCAACTAGTCCGTACACTTCGGCTATGTAATTTGATAGTGTTTGATATATTGCTGTAGTTATTTTAATAATAAAACCAAATTATTGTATGGCTAGTGTATCAGAAATATCCCTATGAGATGAAACTGAGCTAAAGTCTGTGTTATAATTAAGGACTTCAGGGCAAAAGGCTTAGATATGCAATTAACAGGTTTAAATGTGTAAAGAAAACCTCTCTAGTTTGAAAAGGGGGATTTGGGAGATTTTATTTTGACTTTCCTTCTGATCATGTTAAAAGTGACCTTGAGATGTACATTTTTCATAACAAATTTCAAGTTTATGTTCTTGTTGCAGATGTTGTCACAACACCTTTGAGTTAAAAGTTCCTTGAAAATTTGAAGTGTTCTTAAAATGTAATTCCTGATACTTGTATGTGAAACAGAAAGCAAACCTAAGCCAAATAATTAGATAATGATCTGTGATCTGTCACACTACGAAGGGAGCAGACCATTACAGAAATCAAACACATCATAATTTGATAAATTTAGCGATTCTTAATTTCCAGTCTAATGCAAAAACACTGATTTTCCTTAAGCCAACACTAGCTAATACCTAGGAGGGCAAGGATACGCTTTAAACCGTTACACAGATTGCTTTCCTCCCATCTCTATTAATTTCCTACTTTCTATGTTATTTCAATATCTCAGCTTGGTCCTCTGCACATTTGTCCCTCTGCAACTTTCCTAATACAATTATCCATATTTACAATCTATCAGACCTTTTTATTATGTTATTTTATCCTTTTTCACAAACTATGAATGGCAGTGAGGTTTTATTTTGTGGGCAGATTGCCTTTGACAGACAAATTGTCAGCACCACTCACTAAGCAGGGAAAGATTCCAGGGTCTGTCTGGGCTTAGTATGAAGGAAAACCATGATCAATTAGTGAAGGGTGCCTCAGGCGAGGGAATGGAACAAAACAACACGCGTAGCAGGGAATCTTCACTCTATACTTCTATCTCCCCCACACGTTAGGATAAATGAGCATTGCCACACGCTGAAAATGACTCTATCCTGGTCTCTTCTACATCTTCATTCTGAAATTGCTTTAGGCATTTCTCTAGCTGGCATAAACTTCCTGGTTGATCACTCCCCGCCTCCCCAGTACAGCCATTATTCTAGTAATATCTCCCACTTTGCCTACTACATTAGCTCAAGAATTCCTACCCATGCCTATCATCAAAAAGACAACAAGTAAGTGTTGGCAAGGTTGTGGAGAAAGAGGAATCCTAGTGCACTGTTGGTGGGGGTGTGAAGTGGTGTGGTCACTATGGAAAACAGTATGAAGATTCCTCAAAAAAATTAAAAATAGAACTACCATATAACCTAGCAATTCCACTACTGGGTATGTGTCCAAAGAAAATGAAAACACCAATTCAAAAAGATATATGCGTGCCTATGTTCACTGCAACATTATTTGTAATACCCAAGATATGGTAGCAACCTAAATGTCCATCAATAGATGAATGGATAAAGAAGATGTGGTGTATACATTTACAATGGAATACTACTCAGCCATAAAAAAGAATGAAAGCTTGCCATTTGCAACAGCATAGATGATCTAGCGGGTACTATGGTAAGTGAAATAAGTCAGACAGAAAAAGGCAAATACCATGTGATCTCACCTATATGTGGAATCTAAAAAACAAATCAAATGAACAAACATAAAATGGAAACAGACTCATAGATACAGAGAACAAACTGGTGATTGCCAAAGGGGAGGGGTGGGGGAATTGACGTAGTAGTTGAAGGTAATTGAGAGGTGCAAACTTCCAGTCATAAGATAAATCATGGGGATGCAATGTACAGCATAGGGAATATAGTCAACAATATTGTAATAACGTCATATGATGACTGATGGTTACTAGACTTATCAGGGAGATCATTTCATAATGTTGAACCACTATGCAGTACACTTGTAACCAATATTGTATGTCAACTATACTTCAAGTAAAAAAAAAAAAAAAAAAGAATTCTTACCCAGCTTGTTCCCTATATTTAGCAACTATATTGCCACTACTATTCTTAGTACTGCAAACCTGCTATAAACATTCTGGCATATACCCACCATACCAGCTCTGCACTTCCTTTATGTCTCTATTGCTGATGCTATAGAACTTATTGCACACTCTGGAATATAGATGCTCAGTCCTACTGAGCTTGCCCTCTGCATGTTGGCCTGGCAGCTGCTTACTCATTCTCATATTTATTATTCATTTTCAGAATGATATTCTAGCTGTGAAAGCTTGGTCTTCCTCTTCTGACATCCTCTCTTGGCATTTTCTCTCTCAGAGAGTTTATCCATTCTTACGTCTTCAGCAATGACCTCTATAGATTTGACTGCCAATTCTATAAAATTTGTCTCTCATAACAGATAAGAATTCCCTAGTGTAGTACTTGCATTCCTTGTGATCAGGCCCTAACCTGCAGAGGTAATATTTTTTTCCATATTTTACAACTACACATCCCTCAACCATTGTAACACACACACATTCATATTCATTTGAATGTGAATATTTGCATTCTGAACTCTAGCCCTAAAAAGGCGATTTTCACTCACAGTCTTCGATGTAAGTTTATTCCTTTTATTCTGACCACAGACATCCCTTAAAACTATCTTTAGACATTACATGAAATTTCTAAAAAAACAAAAAACAAAAAAGCAACTATCTTTATCTAACCTGACCTCTGAGACATTTGATGTTCTTGACCATTTATGCTCCCTCTTCCTAAAATTCCTCTGTCTTTTCACATTTCTTTATTTCTCTAGTTGCTCCTTATCATAGGCTTTTACATATTACAGATCTCTAGATTTTGGTCCTCAGCCTCTAGTTCTTCTTCTCAGTTTCTTTGACCTCCATGGTGGTCAGAACCAAAAGGGAGCATGAGAGGGAATGAGCCCGGTGGCAGGGTTTTGAGGAGAAGATGAAAGGCCCTGTTAACTAACCTGCCATTGACCCTGCCCATCTGCTCTCAGCTGTCCCGCCTACTGGGAACCTCTGACCTACTCAGTTCCCTTTATTTAACTCATGTTCTGCTTTATTCACCTATGCACAATTTCTGTAGTTTGCTTCTGATATAAAGATTTGATTATGATTCCCATCTTACAGAAAAGAAGATTGAGTTTAAGAGAGTTCAAAGAACTGGAATTCAAATCACGCAGTTTGATTTTAGAGTTCAAACTCTTAAACACATAACCTATCTTACTCTTTTTCAGAGAAACATAAATACAGTTAGTTGGAAAGTCTCTTACTTCCTGAATTATTTTTATTCTATTAATTTTTCTGTTAGTAATGCAGGTGCACTTTGTGTAAGCACACACAATTTGCACTCAATCTTTGATCCCTCACTTCTATCCAGAGGAAGTAATGCTTTCCTCTTCACCAACACCAACAAATGAGTTCTGGTTTCTACACTCCTGTTCTTCTGCAGTTACTTCATTCTGGCAATCAGCTGCTTCTCCTTTGACTTCTTTTTCTTTTTTCTTATCTATTTTCATTCAGTTATTTGCTTATTGATTTATTTACTGAACTGTAGTTGATTTACAATGCGATAGTTTCAGGTGTACAGCAAAGTGACTCAGTTATACATATATATATATATATATATATATATATATATATCCTTTTTCAGATTCTTTTCCATTATAGGTTATTACAAGATATTGAGTATAGTTCCCTGTGCTATTCAGTAGGTCCTTGTTGGTTTTCTATTTTATATATAGTAGTGTGTATATTTTAATCCCAAACTCCTAATTTATCCCTCCCCCACCCCTTCCCCCTTCGGTAACCATAAGTTTGTTTTCTATGTCTGTGAGTCTGTTTCTATTTTGTAAATAAATGCATCTGTATCATTTTTTTAGATTCCACACATAAGCGATATAATATATTTGTCTTTTTCTGACTCACTTCACTTAGTATGATAATCTCTAGGCCCATCTATGTTGCTGCAGATGGTATTATTTCATTCTTTCTTATGGCTGAGTAATATTCCATTGTATGTATGTGTGTGTGTATATATATATATATATATATATATATACACACACATCTTCTTTATCCATTCATCTGTCGATGGACACTTAGGTTGCTTCCATGTCTTGGCTATGGTAAATAGTGCTGCAGTGAACATTGGGGTGCATGTATATTTTTGAATGGGAGTTTTCTCCAGATACATGCCCAAGAATGGGACTGCTGGATCATATGGTAACTCTATTTTTAGTTTTTTTTTAAATCAGGATATTACATATATGAGTTTCATTTTCTAGTTATTTATTTATTTATTTATTTTTGGCTGTGTTGAGTCTTCGTTTCTGTGCGAGGGCTTTCTCTAGTTGTGGCAAGCGGGGGCCACGCTTCATCGTGGTGCGCGGGCCTCTCACTGTCGTGGCCTCTCTTGCTGCGGAGCACAGGCTCCAGACGCGCAGGCTCAGTAGTTGTGGCGCACAGGCTTCGTTGCTAACCGCGGCATGTGGGATCCTCCCAGACCAGGGCTCGAACCCATGTCCCACTGCATTGGCAGGCAGATTCTCAACCACTGCACCACCAGGGAAGCCCCTATTTTTAGTTTTTTAAGGAACGTCCATACTGTTTTCATAGTGGCTGCACCAATTTACATTCCCACCAACGGTGTAGGAGGGTTCCCTTTTCTCCATACCTTCTTGACTTCTTTCTCTTTATACATAAATTCTCCTGTAACAAATAACTTATTTCACTCTTCCCATTGCTGTGAGATGTTTCAGTACCTTCACTGACAAGAATTTGTTAATGTGATCTCTTCTCCAGTTGTCATGTTAAATCCCTCAATTCCTAACCACTCACTAAGCCTTAGAAATCTGGCTTGCTCAATATAAGTTGGTACAGAAACATTCCTAATGACTGCATGTGGACAGATTTTAGGGGCACATGTAACTGTTTAGTTACTGACCTTTTCTGAAACATTAGACATTTTTGGGCCTTCCTTAAAACTTTCCTCCCTTTTGTTTTATGAAACCCATCTTTTTCCCTAAATTTCTTCTAATACCTTAAATTGATATTTGTGGTCTTTCATCCTCTTCTTAAAATTTATATTTCCTCAGATACAGTCCTGATTTCTCATGTTATTCTCTACACTGGTGATTCTCAGATTTTAATGTGCATTCAGGTCACTGGTAGATTTTCTTAAACTACAGTTGTGATCCAGGAGGTCAGGTTTTGCTTTTCTGTCAAGTTCCCAGGTGATATGAATGCTACTGGACAAAGGGCCACATGATAAGTAGTGAGAAGGTGATCACAGAGAGGCAGCAGTGAGCGGTGGCTTGAAGCAAGATCTTAGTTCCCTGCCCAGGAATTGAACCTGGGTAGCCTGGATGAAAACCAGGAATCCTAGCCACCAGACCAGCAAGGGTTAGAGGCTAGAAGCAAATTTTCCCTGCTCTTGTCCCCATTGAAAACTGCATTTCTCAAGGAGGCAAAAAACTATAAAAACAGGTACAAAGTTTATTATTAGAGACATAGCACAACAACAAGTGGGAGAGCACACAGAGAAACATTTTGTTTAGTTGGGACAGAAGCAAGGCAGAGATGCACCCCTGGAGAGGAAGGGTGTGGGCGTCCTCCCTAATGAGGAGGAGTGCAGTAAACAGGAGGTTAAGTCGTTTACATAGGGAGTTTTTCCGGGTCTTTGTTTACCTTTGGCCAATTATCTGGTTTCTTTTTCCACACCTGACCTGGCCTAGGACCCTCCCCAACATGCGTGCGTAACTTTTTTCCAAGATGGATTCTATCCCAGAGGCCTATGGTGGGGGGGCCTTGACATCACATATTATGGGGTGGTGCCCCCTCCTTTTTGACCCCCAGCGAGCCTTTCTGTGCATGTGTAGTGTCTCCCTTGCCCCAAGGATGGGAAATATGTGACCTCTTGATCTTTTATTCAAACAGGGTTTATCCCCTCTCTGTTCCTGCCTTGACGACTGTTATCTTAAAATGTCCTCAGGAGACAAAGTCTGACTATTTACCCTGTTTCTGTTGCTATTTCTGTTTCAAAGTGCAAACAGGAGGCTGGTTGTAAATATCTCACCTTGAGCCCATCTATCTCCTGCCTCAAAGGGAGACATTTTACCTCTGTATTCATTCTCATCTCTGATAACTACCAGGTCTATCTGTATCTTGGGTTTGTTTCCCAAGTACCATACCTCTGCCTACCTGACTTCTCTAATCAGGTATTTTTCAGTATTTCAGATTCAAAATGGAAGTCACCACCCTCACAACCAAGCAAGCTTCCTGTTGTAGTAAATATACGTGTGAGTGATAATAATAGTGTCTAGAATTATCCAGGCTTCAACCCAAATTCTCATTTTACGCTTTGCTTACTTTTTCTTCTGGTCATTGGATCTGTAAATTCTAGAAAGAAAGGAAGAATAAAATAATGCTGGGTCAGACAAGCATTAGAGTAGGTGCCTTTACATCTAATCTCTTTGATTATATTTTCTTTAGATGTTCCTCCCATTGTCCTGTAAAGTTAGTAGCTGTATTTGTATACTTTTCAATTTTGTAGTTATATATTGCCGACTTTTTTTTTAATTTTAAAGTTTCCTTATCCAAACTACCCTGTCATTTTCACTCCTATATTAATTATACTTATTAGTTTTTCTATATCATATTTTTCATGTTGGATTTCAAACATCCCATTTGTCTAACTTGATGTTCTAGAGTTGTTCCACATGCTTTTATTGATTAACATATATACTGAGTTTTTATGAGCCATATAATTTATTCTTAAATTTAGAAAATCATCTATATCCAATAAAAATATTTCACTCAAAAAATTTAGTGTTCATCCATATGTGAAATAATTTAAATTATAACCATTATAATATACATAATTACTCTCCATGTTTTGCATGTTTTTTCATTTTTTCATAAATATTGTCACACATTTTAAAATAATTTTCACAGTGATTATTTATGGGCAGAATATGATTTAATGTTTTTATATTTACATAAGCCTATGTTTCTTATTCAAATTAAATAAAATTTCAAACAATTTTATACCATTCTGACAATAATGAAACTAACAGTATAATGCCAATCAATATTAATTTAAATTTTTATCAAATAATTTTGGGTACAACTGAATATATTAGTCTAAAACAAATCTTTAGTTTCCAAAGTTTGAGTACAACTTTTTCTTTTTTTTTGGTCACTTGACTATTGCATTGTACTAATAGAGATTTTTGTCAGCGATCTAAAAATATATTCCTGAGAAAATTGCTTAGAGATGCATACCAAATGTAAATATACTTAAGACAAAAACTACATTGCAAGTGGGTGTTTTAGGTTTTATAAATGAGATGTGTGAAGAGGTTTATTAGAATGACATGTTGTTTACACTTTTCTCTAGGCATCTGATATTTATTTTAGCCTCTTTACTTAGGATAAGATGAGGATAAATGAAGCAAGAAGGCCACAGTTATTGATGGTCCATTGAGTACACATGTTTACAGAGAATTTCCCTTTTCCAAGGCTCCTCATAAATCAATATCGAAGTTTAGTTTATCATCCCTAAGTAAACTTTATTTTAGTGAACTGATAATCATTCATTGCTGAGCTCTTTTAACTGGTCAAGTTGACACAAAATATACCCTGCTCTTTTGCTCAACATTAATAGATGCACAGCCTTCTTCTTTGTATAAAAAAGAACTATGAATATTTACATGCATTACCATGGTTCAAAGACCCATTCTTTGATGTTTCTCCACAAATAGAGCTAAGTTTAGAGATTCTCAGCTGTTCACCAGAAAAGTATCCCAAACGACTGGTTTCAGATACTTTATTGAAATCTCTGTTTTCTCTTGTCCTTTCAGGCTTTATTTGCATGGAAAGCATAAAGACTTGAGTCAGGTTCCCCTAGTTTCAGCTACCAAAAAGGTATAATTTATCCAAAGTTATAGTAACCCCTTCCCCATACAAATACTTAAAAGAGTCTGTATAATAATGTTATATATCACAAAAAATAAGAGAAGATTAGAGAGAAGAAATGATTGAATGATAAGCAGCGTTGGAAAGCTGAATCAATATGACTGATATTTGCTTTCTGTAATATATTTGGTCCAACTCTACATTTGGTCTCTCAATTTCTTTTCTTCTTTTAAATATATCAGTGCTTCTTTACATTGACCAGTTCTTCTCCTTGAATGAATAACACCTTGTAACTCTTTGCCATGCTTATTCATTTATTTCTTTATTTCACAAATATTATTATATGCCTGTTATGTGTTAGAGGCTATTTAGATGCCCCAAGAGAGAAAAGTCTCTGATTTCATTATTGCATTCTATCCAGGGAAGGTGGGTATTTAACAAATAAGCAAAGAAAATTAATAATTTTGATTAATAAAAGTTGCTCTAAAGAGTAAAACATAGTAATAATAAAAATAATAATCAGAGCATGACAGTGGTATGTCAACTTCAGTGGCCACATATCTCTGGGAGATGATATCTATACTGACTCCATCATTTGAAGATCAGGGGAAATGATATTTCAGGCAGAAGGAACACAAGTGCAAAGGCCCTGAGACTGGACCTAAGCTCACATGTTTAATGGGTCTCTGGAGCCTTGTAAACAAGAGGAGAAGGTGCAAGACATGAGTTGAGATAATTAGGAGGAAGCATGTTGGACTTTGTTAGCCAGGGTAAGGGATAAGATTTTTTTCTAAAAACGATGAGATGTCTCTTCTTTTTTTTTTTAATTAATTTTTATTGGAGTGTAATTGATTTACAATGTTGTGTTAGTTTCTACTGTACAGCAAAGTGAATCAGATATATGTATACATATACGTGCTCTTTTTTGGATTCCTTCCCATTTAGGTCACCACAGAGCATTGAGTAGAGTTCCCCGTGCTATACAGTATGTTCTAATTAGTTATCTATTTTATACATAGTATCAATAGTGTATATATGTCAATCCCTATCTCCCAATTCATCCCACCCACCCCACCCTCCTACCCCCTTGGTATCCATATGTTTGTTCTCTACGTCTGTCTCTATTTCTGCTTTGTAAATAAGAACATCTGTACCATTTTTCTAGATTCCACATATATGTGTTAATACACGATATTTGTTTTTCTCTTTCTGACTTAATTCACTCTGTATGACAGTCTCTAGGTCCATCCAAAAAAAAAAAAAAAAAGAAAAAGAAAGAAGAGACACCAGAGACCTCACCCTCTCTGTCTCCCTCTGTGTGTACTCACTAAGGAGAGGCCATCCCTGTGAGGACACAATGAGAAGGCAGTTGTCTACAAGCCAGGAAGGGAGTTTTCATCAGAAACTGACCATGTTGACACCCTGATCTCCTATTTCCAGCCTCTAGAACAATGAGAAAATAAATTTCTGTTGTTTAAAAATAAATAAATAAATAAAAATGAAAACGATGAGAAAACATTAAAAGATTTTAGGCTGAAGATGATGTAATCGGATTCATATTTGGAAGCCTTCTCTCTGACTATCAGCTTGGATGCTATTGCACCAGTCCGGGTGAAGAATGAGTGTGCTTCATGCCAGAGTTGTCACAATGGTGACATTGAGGAATTGTTAGATGAAGGATATGTGTTCATGGTAAAGCTGATGTGACTTGCAGACTTATTGAATGTAGAGTATAAGGGAGAAAGGGATGAATATGCCTACTTGGCTGGGCAGCTGTGTGGTACTGTTGCCATTAACTGAGGTGGAGGAGACAAGGAAGAAAGAGAGAGTAGGAAGAAAAGCTTGAAAACCCATAGGTCAGTTTGAGACCTGTTGTTTTGATCTGTAAAAGATGGATATTGTGATAACCATGTGTGATCTTACCCATGGTAAGTCACATTTTAAATCAAATAATCATTTATTTTAATTGTAACAGTTTACCCCCTTGAAAGTGCCCACTTCTCACTCAGTTTTTACAGATTTAACTGTAACAGAATTGAAAGGTGTTTATTCTGTGTACAGCGGACGTGAGGATTTTCTTTAAGGAAAGTGTCAACTTTCTCAAGAAAGTGGCTTAATAAGCTTTGTTAACGAGATGAGATGAGATTTGTGGAGCACGATGGTTGATTGATGTCAAACCTGGATAGTTCTGCATCGGACAGAAAGAGGTAGTTTTCCCAGAAGAAATAAGAGAGGAGTGGGAGAGGAAGAAAAATGCTGGGTTGACTGAAAGATACAGTGGAAGACCACTTGCTCTACCATGTCACCCTGTCTTTTTCTCCTAAATCTCAGGTAAAGCAATAAAACCAACAAAACCTTAGCTTATTGGTTGTGTGTGTATGTGCAAATGATTAAGAGGCTGGTAAGGTTGTAGGAGCATAAAGGCTCAGGTAAGCTAGAAATTAAGGAGTAAAGTCTTCTAAACATGGGGTGGACTTTGCGTTATCAGAGCTCATAGAGTTAGGATTTTAGTCAAATATAATCAAATCTCTATAAGACCAGAGATTTCCAGCTAATGAAATTTTATATATATATATATATATATATATAAAATACGCATATATATATGTAAATATATACATAAATTCTCTTGAAAAGTTAGAGTTCTCTTGCTAAGGAGAAAGAAGATATGAATTAGTACATAAATACATAGCAAATAAATCCCAGAGTTCTCACTTCATGTGGCTACTTTGTGTGTATGTTTTACATGCATTGTAGAAACTAGCATTTTCTTTTGTCCCTCAGGCTCTAGTGCCTGATATAGTACTAGGAATATAGGAGGTGCTAAGTAAATATTTACTGATAAATTTTAAAATATTTTAATGAATAATGTATACATAGAGAAACAATTTATTTAAATATTTCTTAAAAAGCAGTCTGAAAGTCATTAAAATAACCTATTAAATCAATTTATTTGGAATTCCTTTTTTAATAAAAGAAAACAAGGATCTCATGCAAGGAGCAATTACTAATTCTCCTATATAAACCTTAAGCAAAGAGAAGACTAAAAATCTATAAAATACTACCTCAATGAACCTATTTAAGATAGAATTTTTAGGAAAAATAAAATTAAAAATTATGCATAAGAATACTTGGAAAGTTACAGTGATGTTTTTCACTGAAATAAAAAAAAAATCCTGAAATTCATATGGAATCACAAAAGACCTCAAATAGTCAAAGCAATCTCGAGAAAGAAGAAAAAAGCTGGAGGCATTACACTTCCTGATTTCAAACTAGATTACAAAGCTGTAGTATTCAAAACAGTATGATAGTGGCATAAAAATGGACATATAGACCAATGGAGCAGAATGGAGAGCGCAGAAATAAATCCATTCATATACAGTCAGCTAATCTTTGACAAGGGCACCAAAAACACACAATGGGGAAAAAAATAGTCTCTTCAATAAGTGGTGTTGAGAAAACTGGGTATCCACATGCAAAAGAATGAACCTGGAGAACTATCTTACAGCACTCTCAAAAAATTAACTCAAAATGGATTAAAGACTTAAATGTAAGACTGAAACCATAAAACTCTGAGGTGAAAACATAGGGAAAAATCTCCTTGCCAATAATTTTTGTATATGACACCAAATGCACAGAAAACTAAAGCAAAAATCAACATGTGGGACTACATCAAACTAAAAAGCTTCTGCATAGCAAAGGAAACAATCAACAAAATTAAAAAAAATTTATGGAATAGGAGAAAATACCTACATACCATATATCTGATAAGGGATTGATATCCAAAATGTATAAGGAACTAATACAACTCAACAATAACCATAACAATTCTGATTTAAAAAATAGAGGACTCAAATAGATATTTTTCCGAAGAAAAGGTACAAATGGCCAACAGGTACGTGAAAAGGTGTTCTATCATTAATCATCAGGGAAATGAAAATCAAAACCACAATAAGATATCACTTCTCACCAACTAATGAAAGGATCATGAAAATATGGTGTAGTAAAGGTATATTATTCAGTCATGAAAAACTTTAAAAGCTCTCTTCTGGTTGTCCTCAGATGTCCAAGAAAATTGTTATGGGCCAAATTGTGTCCCCCCCACCAAATTCAGATGTTGAAACCCTAACCCCAGTATCTCATAATGTGACTGCCTTTGGAGATAAGGCCTCTTAAAGAGCTAATTAAGTTAAGATGAGACAATTAGGATGGACCCTTATCCAATCTGGCTGGTGTCCTTATAAGCAGAGGAGATTAGAACAAAAAAAGAGACACCAGGATGCATGCACACAGAGAAAAGGCCATGTAGGGACACAGCAAGAAGATGGTCATCTGCAAGCCAAGAAGAGAGACCTCAGGAGAAATCAAACTGCCAACACCTTGATTTTAGACTTCCAGGCTCCAGAAATGTGGGAAATAAATTTCTATGTTTAAGCCATCCAGTCTGTGGTATTTTGCTATGGCAGCCCTAGAAAACTAACACAGTAAGAATGTGAAAATGCCACAGTGGAATTTGCTTCCCTTGTTTTGCAAGAACAGTGGGACCGAGAGTGGTGGAGACCAAGTAGCAACGTAAGGTGACACAAGGTAACAACAAGGTGGCTGCATTTACCATAATAAACCATCATAAGACAGGGTGGTAATCAGAGGATTCTTGCCCACAGCATCTGTGATGGTGGCAAATTGATCATGGTGTTTTTAGAAATAAAATAGGTGGCACATTAAGGTACTGCTTGATCTACCTAAGTTGTAAAATTCTAGGTCAGCTAAGCAGAAATTGACTCAAGTAACTGTAGTAGGGATTTACTGCCTCTTACCCAGGTCTCAGAGCCCCTTGATTGACAGGGAGGCCAGTTCCTTTTAAGAAAGCTCCCTGAAAGCATAGCCACAAGTAAATCTTCTTCTAAGACTTTAGTGGAGGGAATTGAAACAGCTTACCAGGAGAACTGTGCATGAGAGAAATGAAAATATTCAGAAGTTTTGGGAGTTATTAAACACCAGCACAGAACTGACAAAAATGCCACTGGAGTGCACAGGTCAAAGTGGGGCCTGTGTAAGTCAGGTGATGGTAAAGGAGTCTGGGCTTACATCAATCTCACAGTGGGTCCAGGATGACTGTAGATCCATTCTGTGGCTATTTCCCAAGTCCAGAATTTATAGCAGGACTATTCTTTTTTTTAATTAATTAATTTATTTATTTATTTTTGGCTGTGTTGGGTCTTCGCTTCTGTGCGTGGGCTTTCTCCAGTTGCGGTGAGCGGGGGCCACTCTTCATCGCGGTGCGCGGGCCTCTCACTGTCGCGGCCTCTCTTGTTGCAGAGCACAGGCTCCAGACGCGCAGGCTCAGTAATTGTGGCTCACGGGCTTAGTTGCTCCGTGGCATGTGGGATCTTCCCATACCAGGGCTCGAACCCGTGTCCCCTGCATTGGCAGGCAGATTCTCAACCACTGCGCCACCAGGGAAGCCCAGGACTATTCTTTATGGTTGTGTATTTTTTTTTTAGAAGGGTTTTGTTTTTGTTTTTGTTTTTTGTTTTTGGCTGCGTTGGGTCTTTGTTGCTGCACGCGGACTTTCTCTAGTTGCGGCGAGCAGAGGCTACTCTTCATTGTGGTGCACAGGCTTCCTCATTGCAGTGGCTTCTCTTGTTGTGGAGCACAGGCCCTAGGCACACGGGCTTCAGTAGCTGTGGCACATGGGCTCAGTAGTTGTGGCACGTGGGCTCTAGAGTGCAGGCTCAGTAGTTGTGATGCACGGGCTTAGTTGCTCTGCGGGATCTTCCCGGACCAGGGCTCGAACCTATGTCCCTGGCATTGGCAGGTGGATTCTTAACCACTGCACCACCAGGGAAGTCCCTATGGTTGTGTATTTTAAAATTTATCCATATACTTCTGTCTTTTTTTATTATATAACATAAATTGAAACTGTGTTGCTAAGTGCATTCATGTTTATTTGATAAGAGCTGTTAATTAGGAAGGGCCAAATAAAAGAAACCTTTGGAATGTCCTCTCCCCTATGCCCTGACCAAAACTGTACCTGCAAAGCAAACCACATCTTTGGGGGAATTGCAGAGGTTAGTGCCACTGTCAAAGGGCTGAAAGATAAAGGGTATTGACTCCTCTCCCGTCTGAATTCACCTGCCTGTTTGAGCAAACACTGCTGCAGTCTGGGAATCAAACAATTCTATTGTCAGTTGCTTAATAACCAGACCGAGGGGAGGGGACCCAGCCTAGCTTTCTTTTCTAATCACCCAGACATGGACCTAGGCCCTCACTGCTCTTACAAGGTTTCATGTGCACTTTGAGGATACCCAGAACAGCTCCATCTTCTTTGAAGCTTGCTTGTGTGCACATTTTAGGCTCTGCTTCTCTCTTTGTCAATCAGATCCTGTTTGCTTTCCTTCTTTAAGTTTCCTCAAAGGTTATACTTTACTGTTACTTTCTCTTAATTTTTATTGCAATTATGGATTTATTAATTCATTGGTCAGTTCTAGGTATTTGCAATAGGAAGGTAAGGTGGAAACGAAAGCTCTGTCTGCCTCTGATTAGGAAATTTCTCCCTAATTTTTTCTTTAGCTAGTGTATATGTTTACTAACTTAGGCCGCATATGCATTGAATTATGAGTATTTTCTTCATAACATTAATTTTCAGTGATAGAATAGCAAATGTTTAAATAGACATACCAATGCATTTAATCATAATGTTGTCATTGGAAATTTAGATTGTTTTTAAATCGTTACTATTTTAATGGTTCTAAAATGAACATTTTTCTTTAAAACGATTTCTCACATTTATGATTATTTCTTTAGGAGAGATTCTTAAAAGAGAAATCGTCTTAACAAACTGTCTGAATCTTTTAAGACTCTTGTTACATATTGCCACATTGATTTCCAGAAAGTGTGAACCCAGATTTCTGATTAACTAGCTGTATATACAAATATCCATCTACATTTCTTGCTAGCATTTGGGATTATGCTAGAATTTTAAAAAAATGAACCAGATGGAGTTTTAAAAATACATTCTTTATTTTTTAACAATTCTATACTGAGCAACTATTATGAACCAGACCGTGTTCTAGGTGTTGGGGATACAGTGAGGAACAAGGTAGACAATGTCTGTGCCCTTAGGCTCTCATGGAATTTACTTTCTCGGTGCAAAAGGGCATGGGGGAGGAACATAGACAATGAAAAGAATAAGTAAGTTAATAATATAACTTAGAAGTGATCCCATAGTGTGGAGAAAAATAAAAGGAGAAAGGGAATGGCAGTGCAGTTGTCATTATTGCTACTTATCAAATACTTTTAAACTTCTAACTAATTCTGGAAACCTATGGTTAGCTGGAGCCATTTGAACAGTTCTGCTCAATAAGTTTTGAATCAAAGTGACCTGTGTCATTTTTGAGCTAAAGTATTCAATAGTCAGTGAGAACCACAGAAAAGGCCTCTGTTTTTCTGGCAAAGTCATTGTACCACCTTAGGTCTGGTCTGAAGGTACTGAGAGTCCTAAGCAGAGCCCTCACCTGACCTATGGATGACATACAGCAAGAATAAGAAATTAATCACCATGATTTTAAGCTTCTGGAATTTTAGGGTTGTTTTAACATAAAGGCAGTGTAATATATTTTGTTGCTTTGTAATAATGGCATTTATTGTTTATTACTGACAATGACAGTATTTTTTATTAGTTATCAACCTGTGTTTCCTCTTCTAGGAACTGTCCACATCCTTTGCTCATTAATTTTTTTCTCATGAGCATTGGTGTTTTTCTTGTAGCTATAAGAGCAATTTATGGATCAAAGATTTCAACTCTGTAACATGCGTTAAACATAATTTTCAAGTTTATTACCTTTCTGTTAATTTTGTTTAACTGAAATACTTTTATAATTGGGACTTTATAGTTCTGAAAGTATTTCTTAGCAATCCCCAATTAACTTTTGAATATATATGCTGACATGTATAACACATATAGATAGATTTGAAATCTAAGGTAGGACATCTACAAAGGGACTAAAGTAACCGGAAGCTTGTGAAAAGAAAACATGACATGAAGGGCTCAGTCTCATAAGAAAAGAGAAAAACACTCATTTATTGAAATGGACTCATTGGCAATCACTCAGCATGAACCCAGAGCCCCATAGAATTCTCTCTGTCAGTGGTAAGAGCCAAGATATCATCTGTTTCCAAATGGCCCTGAGATAAACCTGCTTACCATCAGCAGCTCGGCTAAATACAGTTTTGTTATGTGGCTGTGCCTTGATTTATATAATCTTTAGGGGATAACTTCGCTCCGTCTCCTGCCATTCCTAGATTTTGAGGGAGGAAAAGTAATGGGCTTGAGTATTTTTGTTGCATGGTGTCAAATTTTGTCTATAAAAAGAGAAAAAGGAAATGAAATGTATTCATTGAGATCACCATGTATCCTAAATCAATATTAACTTGTCTGTGGGAAAATAAACCCAAAGTAATAACTAAAAACTTTAATACAACCACACTACAATTACAAGCAAGGGAGCTTACAATGAAGTAGTCATGGGTAGGTAATATTGAGGTGCAATATCCTTTTTGTTCTTATTTTATCTTTTGGTTTTGCTTATTTATTTTTGTTTTCACAAAGTGGTCTATCAAGTGCTGAGTCAATTTTCTAGTGTTTGGCAACTGCTTAAAATACCTAAGCATCTTACATCATTGTTCTTGGGCCTTTGACAGGATTACTCATTACTGCTTCATACTATGTTATTCTTATTTATGTATTTATTTATGGTTGCATTGGGTCTTCCTTGCTGCGCGAGGGCTTCTCTCTAGTTGTGGTGATCAAGGGCTACTCTTTGTTGCAGTGCACGTGCTTCTCATTGTGGTGGCTTCTCTTGTTGTGGGGCACGGGCTCTAGGCACGTGGGCTTCAGTAGGTGTGGCTCGCGGCTCAGTAGTTGTGGCTTGCAGGCCCTAGAGCACAGGCTCAGTAGTTGTGGCACACGGGCTTAGTTGCTCTGTGGCATATGGAATCTTCCCGGAGCAGGGATCGAACCTGTGTCCCCTGCATTGGCAGGCGGATTCTTAACCACTGTGCCACCAGGGAAGTCCCTATGTTATTCTTAGTTTGTATTCAGAAAAGAAAATGGAGCCTCCAAGCACATCATCTACTCCAGAGCAGCAGGGACTTTATCTGTCATCCTTTTTCTGTGTGGGTGCGCGTGTCTCTTTATCATAATCTATCAAGTGTAAGTGCTTCACCCATAATAGGGGCTCAATACACATTTATTAAATTAATAAGAAAACCCTTTAAGGTGGAAATTTTAATTTTGAGAATTTTTACTAAGGATAAGAATGTCTCCAAGGTATTTTGTTTTAGAATCACTAACCTCTACCCTGAATAAACATAGAAGTGGAGATGAAATCAGTGAAACAAACTTAATTCACTGATAGTTCTTGAAAAGCCTCTGTGAACAAGAAACTATTCTGTGTAGAGAATGGCAACAGGCACACATACACCCCAGACACACTGTATCCCTGTTCACGAAGAGATTAGGAAATCTTTGAGTGTAATGACAGTGTTACTTTCAGTACTGTCTCCCCAGCGCCTACATCCTTACTGTGTTGTAGGTGCTGGCCTATTGTTGATGAGGAAAGAAAACAGTGAGTGCATGTGGAAATCAAAGTAATGAATTAATCCTACTCAGAACCATGCATTGTGTGTGTGTGTGTGTGTGTGTGTGTGTGTGTATGAGAGAGACAGAGAGAGAGAAAATGAATGACATACTCATACTATAAGGGGTGCAGTTTCCTCTAATGACATATGAATTATACTTTCCTGGCAAAATAACAAAAGCCTGACTTTCCCCTTCATAAAAGGAAGGAGAGAAACTTAGACATAGCATTTCTTTCCTTGTATTCTTTCTTGAATATATTCATTGGCATAGGTGAAGGGGATGTTCATAAAAGAACAGTTTGAATCTTGATAGGCAGCAGTAGGTATTCAAATAACATTGCCACAAAAAGAAGGTAATCCTTTTTGAGAAAGCATATTTGCAAATTCTCCCTCCAGTTTCACATTCCATGCACTTTGGGGTTAATATAGGTTCATACCATTCACTTTCAATAACAAGGTGTATATGAAAAAAAAATATGAGTTAAAAAGTCTGTACTGTCAGTTCTTTTCTTCATATAGTCTCCTTTATCTTACTTTTTCCTCTCTGTCTGCTCCTGGTAATTCTGAAATTTGTTTGTCTATCTCTCTTATTTGCTGAGAAAGAAAAAAAAGCATGGATTTATAAACTCTTCCAAAAATATGCATAAATTTAGTATTTTCCCTAAACCAATACCTACAACCTAAAAAAAAATCATAATGGCTTCAAGAGCATTGTCAGAAACTAAATTTAAAAGTAATTTTAGGTTTTTCACCTGATGCCTGCTAAACTAATCCAATCTGTTTATTTATTGTCTACAAAACTCCTTGAAGGGAGAAAAATTCAATTCTGCTTGAAGAGATGTATGCATCTCTTAGTTGTGTGATAAAATCCAGTGGGAAGTACTCAAAAGAGCTTCTCAAGAAAGTTCCTTTATTTTATTTTATTTATTTTTTTTTTTTTTCTATTTGAGATCATGTATTAGATGGTTAGAGAGAATTGCTTAGATTTAGAGCCATTGAGAAGGGAATCGTCCCCGTGGGATGGGTAAGAAATGACTCATTTTACAGACGAGGAAGAAAAGCAAATCAGCCACTTCTAATCCCAGTGGGGGAGCTTCTCTTAGGTGACCCGTGGGCTGGGTCCCACCGAGCAGCAAGTTAACCCTCAGTGTCCAAAAGGGCTTTGACGGCCACTCTCCCTCCATCCCCGCCCTCTGGTCAGGTGCCCGGGCATCTTCCACCGGGTTCTCCCCAAGGGCTGCGCGTGGATGGGCAGAGTGGTCCCCCTTCTGAGCTCCTCATCCTGTACTGTTCGGTGTGTCATTGTCCAGGGAAAGCCACGGTCAGGATGGGCATTTTCAGGAATGTGTTTTTCTGTCCCCCCAGAAAAAGGATTGGCAGGAAGAAGAATTTCTTCTCTTTGCTCCCTGGAATTCTACCTGTGTCTTTTTTTTTTTTTTTTGGGTTCTTGATCTTTTTTTTTTTTTTTTTTGTTAGCTTCTGCTTTATAACAAAGTTAATCAGTTATACATATACAATATGTTCCCATATCTCTTCCCTCTTGCATCTCCCTCCCTCCCACCCTCCCCATCCCACCCCTCTAGGTGGTCACAAAGCACCGAGCTGATCTCCCTGTGCTATGCGGCTGCTTCCCACTAGCTATCTATTTTACATTTGGTAGTGTATATATGTCCATGACACTCTCTCACCCTGTCACATCTCACCCCACCCCCTCCCCATATCCTCAAGTCCATTCTCTAGTAGGTCTGTGTCTTTATTCCCGTCTTGCCACTAGGTTCTTCATGGCTTTTTTTTTTCTTAGATTCCGTATATATGTGTTAGCATACTGTATTTGTTTTTCTCTTTCTGACTTACTTCACTCTGTATGACAGACTCTAACTCCATCCACCTCATTACAAATACCTCCATTTCATTTCTTTTTATGGCTGAGTAATATTCCATTGTATATATGTGCCACATCTTCTTTATCCATTCATCTGTCGATGGACATTTAGGTTGCTTCCATGTCCTGGCTATTGTAAATAGAGCTGCAATGAACATTTTGGTACATGACTCTTTTTGAACTATGGGTTTCTCAGGGTATATGCCCAGTAGTGGGATTGCTGGATCGTATGGTAGTTCTATTTTTAGTTTTTTAAGGAACCTCCATACTGTTCTCCATAGTGGCTGTATCAATTTACATTCCCACCAACAGTGCAAGAGAGTTCCCTTTCCTCCACACCCTCTCCAGCATTTATTGTTTCTAGATTTTTTGATGATGGCCATTCTGACCGGTGTGAGATGATATCTCATTGTAGTTTTGATTTGCATTTCTCTAATGATTAATGATGTTGAGCATTCTTTCATGTGTCTGTAGGCCATCTGTATATCTTCTTTGGAGAAATGTCTATTTAGGTCTTCTGCCCATTTTTGGATTGGGTTGTTCGTTTTTTTGTTATTGAGCTGCATGAGCTGCTTGTAAATCTTGGAGATTAATCCTTTGTCAGTTGCTTCATTTGCAAATATTTTCTCCCATTCTGAGGGTTGTCTTTTGGTCTTGTTTATGGTTTCCTTTGCTGTGCAAAAGCTTTTAAGTTTCATTAGGTCCCATTTGTTTATTTGTGTTCTTATTTCCATTTCTCTGGGAGCTGGGTCAAAAAGAATCTTGCTGTGATGTATGTCATAGAGTGTTCTGCCTATGTTTTCCTCTAAGAGTTTGATAGTGTCTGGTCTTACACTTAGGTCTTTAATCCATTTGGAGTTTATTTTTGTGCATGGTGTCAGGGAGTGTTCTAATTTCATACTTTTACATGTATCTGTCCAATTTTCCCAGCACCACTTATTGAAGAGGCTGTCTTTTCTCCGCTGTATATGCTTGCCTCCTTTATCAAAGATAAGGTGACCATATGTGCGTGGGTTTATCTCTGGGCTTTCTATCCTGTTCCATTGATCAATATTTCTGTTTTTGTGCCAGTACCAAACTGTCTTGATTACTGTAGCTTTGTAATATAGTCTGAAGTCAGGGAGCCTGATTCCCCCAGCTCCATTTTTCGTTCTCAAGATTGCTTTGGCTATTCGGGGTCTTTTGTGTTTCCATACAAATTGTGAAATTTTTTGTTCTAGTTCTGTGAAAAATGCCATTGGTAGTTTGATAGGGATTGCATTGAATCTGTAGATTGCTTTGGTAGTAGAGTCATTTTCACAATGTTGATTCTTCCAATCCAGGAACATGGTATATCTTTCCATCTATTTGTATCATCTTTAATTTCTTTCATCAGTGTCTTATAATTTTCTGCATACAGGTCTTTTGTCTCCTTAGGTAGGTTTATTCCTAGATATTTTATTCTTTTTGTTGCAATGGTAAACGGGAGTGTTTTCTTCATTTCACTTTCAGATTTTTCGTCATTAGTGTATAGAAATGCAAGAGATTTCTGTGCATTAATTTTGTATCCTGCTACTTTACCAAATTCATTGATTAGCTCTAGGAGTTTTCTGGTAGCATCTTTAGGATTCTCTATGAATAGTATCATGTCATCTGCAAACAGTGACAGCTTTACTTCTTCTTTTCCGATTTGGATTCCTTTTATTTCTTTTTCTTCTCTGATTGCTGTGGCTAACACTTCCAAAACTATGTTGAATAATAATGGTGAGAGTGGGCAACCTTGTCTTGTTCCTGATCTTAGTGGAAATGGTTTCAGTTTTTCACCATTGAGGACAATGTTGGCTGTGGGTTTGTCATATATGGCCTTTATTATGTTGAGGAAAGTTCCCTCTATGCCTACTTTCTGCAGGGCTTTTATCATAAATGGGTGTTGAATTTTGTCGAAAGCTTTCTCTGCATCTATTGAGATGATCATATGGTTTTTCTCCTTCAATTTGTTAATATGGTGTATCACATTGATTGATTTGCGTATATTGAAGAATCCTTGCATTCCTGGGATAAACCCCACTTGATCATGGTGTATGATCCTTTTAATGTGCTGTTGGATTCTGTTTGCAAGTATTTTGTTGAGGATTTTTGCATCTATGTTCATCAGTGATATTGGCCTGTAGTTTTCTTTCTTTGTGACATCTTTGTCTGGTTTTGGTATCAGGGTGATGGTGGACTCGTAGAATGAGTTTGGGAGTGTTCCTCCCTCTGCAATATTTTGGAAGAGTTTGAGAAGGATAGGTGTTAGCTCTTCTCTAAATGTTTGATAGAATTCACCTGTGAAGCCATCTGGTCCTGGGCTTTTGTTTGTTGGAAGGTTTTTAATCACAGCTTCAATTTCAGTGCTTGTGATTGGTCTGTTCATATTTTCTATTTCTTCCTGGTTCAGTCTCGGCAGTTTGTGCATTTCTAAGAATCTGTCCATTTCTTCCAGGTTGTCCATTTTATTGGCGTAGAGTTGCTTGTAGTAATCTCTCATGATCTTTTGTATTTCTGCAGTGTCAGTGGTTACTTCTCCTTTTTCATTTCTAATTCTATTGATTTGAGTCTTCTCCCTTTTTCTCTTGATGAGTCTGGCTAATGGTTTATCAATTTTGTTTATCTTCTCAAAGAACCAGCTTTTAGTTTTATTGATTTTTGCTATTGTTTCCTTCATTTCTTTTTCATTTATTTCTGACCTGATCTTTATGATTTCTTTCCTTCTGCTAGCTTTGGGGTTTTTTTGTTCTTCTTTCTCTAATTGCTTTAGGTGCAAGGTTAGGTTGTTTATTCGAGATGTTTCCTGTTTCTTCAGGTAGACTTGTATTGCTATAAACTTCCCTCTTAGCACTGCTTTTGCTGCGTCCCATAGGTTTTGGGTCGTCGTATCTCCATTGTCATTTGTTTCTAGGTATTTTCTGATTTCCCCTTTGATTTCTTCAGTGATCACTTCGTTATTAAGTAGTGTATTGTGTAGCCTCCATGTGTTTGTATTTTTTACACATCTTTTCCTGTAATTGATATCTAGTCTCATAGCGTTGTGGTCGGAAAAGATACTTGATACGATTTCAATTTTCTTAAATTTACCAAGGCTTGATTTGTGACCCAAGATATGATCTATCCTGGAGAATGTTCCATGCGCACTTGAGAAAAATGTGTATTCTGTTGTTTTTGGGTGGAATGTCCTATAAATATCAATTAAGTCCATCTTGTTTAATGTATCATTTAAAGCTTGTGTTTCCTTATTTATTTTCATTTTGGATGATCTGTCCATTGGTGAAAGTGGGGTGTTAAAGTCCCCTACTATGATTGTGTTGCTGTCAATTTCCCCTTTTATGGCTGTTAGTATTTGCCTTATGTATTGAGGTGCTCCTATGTTGGGTGCATAAATATTTACAATTGTTATACCTTCCTCTTGGATCGATCCCTTGATCATTATATAGTGTCCTTCTTTGTCTCTTATAATATTCTTTGTTTTAAAGTCTATTTTGTCTGATATGAGAATTGCTACTCCAGCTTTCTTTTGATTTCCATTTGCATGGAATATCTTTTTCCATCCCCTCACTTTCAGTCTGTATGTGTCTCTAGGTCTGAAGTGGGTCTCTTGTAGACAGCATATATATGGGTCTTGTTTTTGTATCCATTCAGCCAGTCTGTGTCTTTTGGTGGGAGCATTTAATCCATTTACATTCAAGGTAATTATCGATATGTATGTTCCTATTCCCATTTTCTTAAATGTTTTGGGTTTGTTATTGTAGGTGTTTTCCTTCTCTTGTGTTTCTTGCCTAGAGAATTTCCTTTAGCATTTGTTGTAAAGCTGGTTTGGTGGTGCTGAACTCTCTCAGCTTTTGCTTGTCTGTAAAGGTTTTAATTTCTCCATCACATCTGAATGAGATCCGTGCTGGGTAGAGTAATCTTGGTTGTAGGTTTTTCTCCTTCATCACTTTAAGTATATCCTGCCACTCCCTTCTGGCTTGCAGAGTTTCTGCTGAAAGATCAGATGTTAACCTTATGGGGATTCCCTTGTGTGTTATTTGTTGTTTTTCCCTTGCTGCTTTTAATATGTTTTCTTTATATTTAATTTTTGACAGTTTGATTAATATGTGTCTTGGCGTGTTTCTCCTTGGGTTTATCCTGTATGGGACTCTCTGTGCTTCCAGGACTTGATTAACTATTTCCTTTCCCATATTAGGGAAGTTTTCAACTATAATCTCTTCAAATATTTTCTCAGTCACTTTCTTTTTCTCTTCTTCTTCTGGGACCCCTATAATTCGAATGTTGGTGCGTTTAATGTTGTCCCAGAGGTCTCTGAGACTGTCCTCAGTTCTTTTCATTCTTTTTTCTTTATCTTGCTCTGCAGTAGTTATTTCCACCATTTTATCTTCCAGGTCACTTATCCTTTCTTCTGCCTCAGTTATTCTGCTATTGATCCCATCTAGATTATTTTTAATTTCATTTATTGTGTTTTTCATCATTGCTTGGTTCCTCTTTAGTTCTTCTACGTCCTTGTTAAATGTTTCTTGCATTTTGTCTATTCTATTTCCAAGATTTTGGATCATCCTTACTATCATTATTCTGAATTCTTTTTCAGGTAGACTACCTATTTCCTCTTCATTTGTTAGGTCTGGTGTGTTTTGACCCTGCTCCTTCATCTGCTGTGTGTTTTTCTGTCGTCTCATTTTGCTTATCTTACTGTGTTTGGGGTCTCCTTTTCACAGGCTGCAGGTTCGTAGTTCCCGTTGTTTTTGGTATCTGTCCCCAGTGAGTAAGGTTGGTTCAGTGGGTTGTGTAGGCTTCCTGGTGGAGGGGACTATTGCCTGTGTTCTGGTGGATGAGGTTGAATCTTGTCTTTCTGGTGGGCACGTCCACGTCTGGTGGTGTGTTTTGGGGTGTCTGTGGCCTTATGATTTTAGGCAGCCTCCCTACTAATGGATGGGGCTGTGTTCCTGTCTTGCTAGTTGTTTGGCATAGGGTGTCCAGCCCTGTAGCTTGCTGGTCGTTGAGTGAAGCTGGGTCTTGATGTTGAGATGGAGATCTCTGAGAGATTTTTGCCGTTTGGTATTACGTGGAGCTGGTAGGTCTCTTGTGGACCAGTGTCCTGAAGTTGGCTCTCCCACCTCAGAGGCACAGCCCTGATGCCTGGCTGGAGCACCAAGAGCCTTTCATCCACACAGCTCAGAATATAAGGGAGAAAAAAATAGAAAGAAAAAAAGAGGATAAAATAAAATAAAATAAAGCTATTATAATAAAAAATAAGAAAAGAAAATTATTAAGAGTAAATGTATTCAGAAAAAATTTTTTTTTAATTTTTAAAAATAGATTTATTAATTTTTTATAGTAAAAAATAAGAAAAAAATTTTTAAGAAAAATATTTATTAAGAAAAAAAAATTTTAATTTTTTAAAATAAAAAATATGAAAAAACTTATTAAAAATTTTTTTAATTTCTAAAAATAGAAAATACGGAATAAATTATTAAGAAAGCATATATTAGGAAAAAAAATTTTTTTAAGTTAAAAAAGAAAAAAAAAATGGACGGACCTAACCCTAGGACTGATGGTGAAAGCAAAGCTATACAGACAAAATCTCACCCAGAAGCATACACATATACACTCACAAAAAAAGGAAAAGGGGAAATTAATATATCCTGCTCCTAAAGTCCACCTTTTGAATTTGGGATGATTCGTTGTCTATTCAGGTATTCAACAGATGCAGGCACATCAAGTTGTTTGTGGAGCTTTAATCCGCTGCTTCTGAGGCTGCTGGGGGAGATTTCCCTTTCTCTTCTTTGTTCGTACAGCTCCCAGCGTTCAGCTTTGGATTTGGACCCGCCTCTGCATGTACGTCGCCTGAGGGCGTCCGTTCCCCGCCCAGACAGAACGGGGTTAAAGGAGCAGCTGCTTCGGGGACTCTGGCTCACTCAGGCCGGGGGAGGGAGCGGTACGGAGGAGGCGGGGCGAGCCTGCGGCGTCAGAGGCGTCGTGACGTTGCAGCAGCCTGAGGCGCGCTGTGTGTTCTCCCGGGGAAGTTGTCCCCGGATCACGGGAGCCTGGCAGTGGCGAGCTGCACCGGCTCCCGGGAGGGGCAGTGTGGAGAGTGACCTGTGCTCGCACACAGGCTTCTTGGTGGCGGCAGCAGCAGCCTTAGCGTTTCCTACCAGTCTCTGGGGTCCGCGTTGATGGCCGCGGCTCGCGCCTGTCTCTGGGGTCCGCGCTGTTAGCCGCGGCTCGCGCCCGCCTCTGGAGTTCGTCTAGGCGGCGCTCTGAATCCCCTCTCCTTGCGCGCCGCGAAACAAAGAGGCAAGAAAAAGTCTCTTGCCTCTTCGGCGGCTGCAGACCTCCTCTCCGGCTCCCTCCCGGCTCGCCGCGGCACGCCAACCCCTTCAGGCTGTGTTCACGCCGCCAACCCCAGTCCTCTCCCTTCGATCCGACCGAAGCCCGCGCCTCAGCTCCCAGCCCCGCCCGCCCCGGCGGGGGAGCAGACAAGCCTCTCGGGCTGGTGAGCGCTGCTCGGCGCTGAGCCTCTGTGCGGGAATCTCTCCGTTTTTCCCTCTGTGCCCCTGTTGCTGTGGGATCCGCGCTGATATCCGCGTGGCTCGCACCCGTCTCTGGATTTCGTTTAGGCAGCGCTCTGAATCCCCTCTCCTTGCGCGCTGCGAAACAAAGAGGCAAGAAAAAGTCTCTTGCCTCTTCGGCAGCTGCAGACTTTTTCCCGGACTCCCTCCCGGCTAGCACCAAAGCCCGAGCCTCAGCTCCCAGCCCCCGCCCGCCCCGGCGAGTGAGCAGACAAGCCTCTCGGGCTGGTGAGTGCTGGTTGGCGCCGAGCCTCTGTGCGGGAGTCTCTCTGCTTTGCCCTCCGCACCCCTGTGGCTGCGCTCTCCTCCGCGGCTCCAAAGCTTCCCCCCTCTGCCACCCACAGTCTCTGCCCGCAAAGGGGCTTCCTAGTGCCTGGAAACCTTTCCTCCTTCACGGCTCCCTCCCACTGGTGCAGGTCCCATCCCTATTCTTTTGTCTCTGTTATTTCTTTTTTCTTTTGCCCTACCCAAGTACGTGGGGATTTTCTTGCCTTTTGGGAGGTCTGACGTCTTCTGCTAGCGTTCAGTGGGTGTTCTGTAGGAGCAGTTCCACGTGTAGATGTATTTCTACTGTATCTGTGGGAAGGAAGGTGATCTCCGCGTCTTACTCTTCCGCCATCTTGCCCCTCTCAAGAAAGTTCCTTTAAATGTTGAAAACTCCCTTGTTCTCACTTTCCATATGATGTCTTTAAAGCTAAACCCTTTATTCCTAAAAATGAACAATGGGGTTTAACTTAGAAGTCTCTGTTCACATTGCTCAATTAATGAAGCCATTGCTTACATTTACATTTTAAAACTTGTGACTTTACTGCACATCTTCTCTGCAAGAGTGGAAGAGTGGGCTTTGGTTTCCTCTCTTCTGTTGTGTGCTACAGCCAGTGGTTTTTCTACATTCAGAGTAAGGTACTTACCTTCTTATTAGCTTGACTTAGATATATTTTTTGAGGTCAATTCAATTAAAAACAAATGACAACAAATCAAAAACAAAAGGAGAAGGGGTAATGGAAGGGAAGAGAAGGAGGAAGAGGGGGAGGTGGAGAAGGAGGTAGAGGAAAAAGAAGAAATCCTTAGAAATGTGTTCTTAAGTGTGTTTTCTTATCTTCATAATTTCTGTCATCTATAAAGGTTTGATATAAGTGCCATCTAAAAAGTTTACTCCCTTTCAAACTGCACCCCCAAAGAAGCAGGCATTCTAAGATATTCACATGGGATGGAATATTCTAAATATTTTATTATAAAACTTTTAGGACTGAAAATGAGGACAAGGAACACTAGATGTTACTTTTCTGGAATTGGTGAAATTTTATAGGAGAAGAGTTAAATCTTTACAATTAATCAGAAAAATAGCAAGTATATGACGACTCTGAGATTAGATTTCTACTATTTTTTTAGAAAAAAAACTATGAGAAGTATTTCATTATTCCTTCAGTCTTACTTTTCCCACTGATACATTTCCAAAATATCTGCTGTCTTGATTGATACATGTGACCTCAGCTGTTTAAGTAGCCAATTAGATGGAGCACAGAAGTCTATGCACTCTACACTAAATGGCATTTGGTTGCCCATTAAATGGCATTTGGCTTTAAAAGCCAGAAAAATGTTTCCAGTAAATCTCTCTTAAGTTTCTCTATAGGCAGCTTTCTAAGATGGATTTTTTGGCCCAGACTAGAGACAAAATTCTTTAGTTCTTTTAACCTTTCTGACGGCTTGTCAATCAGGATATAATATTCCTAAGTTTAAAACACAAAATCCATATTTTTGATTTGTGAAAAGGGTGGTTAATCATATTTCAAAGAACATAATACAAATTAAATAGTGGGAAAAGGAGAATCAATTTAACTGTAGGACTATGGCTTCTTAAAAACATAAATAGGAGTTATTTGAAATTTCAAGTATCTTTATTCTATCATTCAGATGTGGCTAATGAGATAGCTTACATTAGCTGTGTATTAAATAGTTTAAGATATTAAAAGTGTCATGCCTGGGGCAAATGGAAAAAAAATGCCCCCCTGTATTCACTTATCCAAATATCCTCTTATATTTTGAACCAAATGGTAAAAATTAATAAAGACTTACAATAAAAATAAAAGTATATATAAACCCTATGGTTGCATAATTTGTTAGCATGTCATTGTCAATCCTCATAAATCCCCCTGGAGGGACAAGGAAGATGTAGGGGCTCTGGGCCCAGGAAAGAACTGCTCTCACTGCATAGTAGGATCTAAGCAACAACAACATACTATATTTAAAATTTCAATATTTGGTTCCTTGTGAAATTTTTTTGCATTATTTTTGATTTTTTGAAATATCATGTTAGGTATTATATATCTTGATTACTGGGTTTTCTAGCACTCCCTTAATTTTGTTCCTGAGATAAATGCCTCATTCACTTCACCCTGAAGAATGCTAAAGCTCAAGCAAAAATTGTGTCCTTAGAAGAGCCTTAAAGAATTAGAATAAATAGAGGAGATATCAGACAACAAGAGAAAATATTTCGGGCCAACATCCATCGCTGTTGTGTGAACAACAGGGCCATCCTCTCACTGGTGATTTAATCAGGAGAGTTTCTAAAATGCTTGAGCAGGTCAAGGACTGCCATTAACTGACATTAACTGTCAGTCAATCCCCAAAGTCCTGAATTCCTACGTTTAGTTTTCTGCAGCTAAAGGAAACTTGGCTATAAAGGAACATTGCTCTACCATGAGATCCTACACTTAAATATTTTCTAAAGTTAACTGACTGATGAGAATGCTTAATCTCATCCTCTATGGATCCCCATGATAAAGGATTCAATTTAATCTTGCCTTAAGGATAGAGGCTGTTTAACTCTCTTTTCTCAAGTGGGAGAAATTAAAGCTTTAATATCAATGCAGAACCAAATTAGCAGGAATGTATCCCCAAATTCTGTCACTTATTCACTCTGATAGCTCCCTGAGCACACAGCCACTTGTCCTCTGTGTCATCTAACTGCTCCCCTCTTGTATTGTGTATTCAAACAAACCTGCAAAGAGACTAGAGGGATGCTGGTATCTTTTCCTCTGATAATGGATAATTGAGCTCAATATCATTTTATCACCAGCTCCTGTGATTTCCAAATAGCCTTAACAAGTTGCACTGTATAAAATCGAGCTAGGGAATGATTCTTTTGAAAATTAGCGTGTTCAATCAAAATCCAGCCGGCTTTCCTTTTTCAAAGCATCTGTTGTCATTTCAAATTCATGAACCACTTTAGCACTGTCTGTGACATCAACAGGCTTTTGAGCTATCAGTTCCTAGTATAGCGCAATATGTGTTCTACTGAATGTTAGTAAAAGGCAATATCGGCCTTTGATGGCTTATCAAAGTGTTTTGATTAAGCTATTTTTCAGAATCATATTTGTGGTAAGCTTTGGGTTTCAGCCTAGGAAGATCCATTCATCTGAAAGAAATGGGGAAATATAGTTAGGCAGATGCAAGCCTTACAGCTTTTGTTCTGCCCTTCAATAAACAAGACTTATCCATAAGAGTTAAGGATACGATGGACTAAAGATCCAATGTCTCGGTCAGTTGTATTTGTATACCCTCCTCAACAGATCCAAGTTTTGCAGTTAAAAGTCATGAACAGAGATTCTTCATATGCAAGTAGTCACTTAAGAAATTAAAAATGAAGAATTTAAATTATGTAACCAGTATCTTTTCTGCTCACTTAATTTATGAAAATTTTTAACTAGAAAAGGGGGGCCCCCTATAACATAGATGAGTGCTTCTCAAACTTTAGCGTATTTAACAAACACCAGATCTGCTTGTTAAAAATACAGATTTCCCAGCCTCATCCCCCCAGAGATTTTGATTCTTTTTCAGTAGACTTAGACTCAGCCTTGGAACATACATGTCAGCTGACTATGATCCAATTAGTCTAAGGATCTCAACTTGAAGAGAAATTATACACATTTTGATAATGACACTTGGCACATAGAAGAACTCAACAACATAGGTCCTTTTCTGCCCTTTTTTTAATTTCAGTTTTCAGTTGTGCTACCTTTAAGGCAACATGCTAAAATTGATAACCCCAAAATTCTAATTTCCAATTATACATTGAAGTTATTCTTTTTTTCAGGAAAAAAAACACTTTTTTTTTTTTTTTTAACAAAGACTAAGCTTGATTTGAATTTTTCTTGTGGAAATATTTTGCTATACAGTCTTCAAGTTTCAAATGAATGTCAAGCGGAAAATAAAATGCAAGTATGACAAAAACTTAATTTCCAGCAACTCTCTTTCTAGAATGTGTCTATTCCCTAGAGTGAACAACACCTATAGTAGAAAATCCATTTCTGTTCTTACAAAGATAAGTCTAAATTGGTAAATGCTCATAAAACCTTAGCCGGAAATAAACTAAGCCTAAAGAAACTGAGTTATAGTCAAAGAAGAATTCAGTTAATTTTTTAAAAAACATGCATAAACAATACACTACTTCTGCATTTTCTCCAATCACACTCTATGCAACTAATGTAGACCTCCTTTGTGATAGTTAAAAATGAGAATTTCTGATTAAAATGACAAGATTTAATAAATAAATAAATAAATAAAACAACATTAAAATAAAAAAAGATTTAATATGAATCCATATGCATTTATTTTGGCCTCAAAATGTCAGGAAAGAGCACACATTACTAAAGTATATAGTGTTTTGATTTGCATTTCTCTAATAATTAGTGATGTTGAGCATCTTTCCATGTGCCTCTTGGCCATCTGTCTGTCTTCTTTGGTGAAGTGCCTATTTAGGTCTTCTGCCCATTTGCAATTGGGTTATTTGTTTTTTTGATACTGAGCTCCATGAGTTGTTTGTATATTTTGGAGATTAATCCTTTGTCCATTGTTTCATTTGCAAATATTTTCTTCCATTCTGAAGATTGTCTTTTTGTCTTGTTTATGGTTTCCTTTGCTGTGCAAAAGCTTTTAAGTTTCATTAGGTCCCATTTGTTTATTTTTGTGTTTATTTTCATTACTCTAGGAGGTGGGTCAAAAAAGATCTTGCTGTGGTTTTTGTCAAAGAGTGTTTTTCCTATGTTTTCCTCTAAGAGTTTTATAGTGTCCAGTCTTACATTTAGGTCTTTAATCCACTTGGAGTTTATTTTTGTGTATGGTGTTAGGTAGTATTCTAATTTCATTCTTTTACATGTAGCTGTCCAGTTTTCCCAACACCACTTATTGAAGAGGCTGTCTTTTCTCCATTGTATGTTCTTGCCTCCTTTGTCATAAATTAAGTGACCATATGTGCATGGGTTTGTCTCTGGGCTTTCTATCCTGTGCCATTGTTCTATATTTCTGTTTTTGTGTCAGTACCATACTGTCTTGATTACTATGGCTTTGTAGTATAGTTTGAAGTCAGGAAGCCTGATTCCTCCAGCTCCATTTTTCTTTCTCAAGATTGCTTTCACAGCCACTATGGAGAGCAGTATTAAGGTTCCTTAAAAAAAACTAAAAATAAAACTACCATATGACCCAGCAATCCCACTGCTGGGCATATACTCTGAGAAAAACATAATTCAAAAAGAGACATGTACCACAATGTTCATTGCAGCACTATTTACAATAGCCAGGACATGGAAGCCACCTAAATGTCCATCAACAGATTAATGGATAAAGAGGATGTGGCATATATACAATGGAATATTACTCAGAAATAAAAAGAAATGAAATTGAGTTATTTGTAGTGAGATGGATGGACCTAGAGTCTGTCATACAGAGTGAAGTAAGTCAGAAAGAGAAAAACAAATACCGTATTCTAATGCATATATATGGAATCTTAAGAAATTGTACTGAGGAACCTAATGGTAGGGCAGGAATAAAGGCGCAGACATAGAGAACAGACTTGAGGACATGGTCGGGGGGAGGGGAAGCTGGGGCGAGGTGACAGTAGCATTGATATATATATACACTACTAAATGTAAAATAGATAGCTAGTGGGAAGCAGCAGCATAGCACAGGGAGATCAGCTCGGTGCTTTGAGACAACCTAGAGGGGTGGGATAGGGAGGGTAGGAGGAAGATGCAAGAGGGACGGGATATGGGGATATATGTATGCATATGGCTGATTCACTTTGTTGTACAACAGAAACTAGCACAGCATTGTGAAGCAATTATATGCCAATAAAGATGCATTAAAAAAAAGTATATAGTGTTGATATATCTTCCAGCCTTTTACAGGAAGTAAAGAACCTGTTCTGTGTGTTAGGAAAAATGATGTTTTTATATAAATGGATGTAAAATATTTCCATGTGATCTATATATGATCTGTGAATCTGTATATGTTATATGGTCCAATCAAGAGATCGTCTCTGCCTGGAATTGACCCTTGTTATATTTATTGCCAACACAATGGCCCCTTGTACCTGCCTTATGGATGGTTTCTGTTGACTCTGAAATATCCTTAGAATGCCTTGCTGACCAAGTCAATACGTGATGTATTTTAAATATGTCTACATATTTTCAGTGCTGCTCAAGATCTACAACTTTGGAATCCTGGGCCTAACAAAGCAGCCCATATTATGTGTGCAGTTTGGGTAGATATGCTTTAAAAACAGAGATGGTCACCTCGAATTGTGAGATTTCAGAGTCACAGGGATGTGACTATGCAAATAAGGGATCCACTGCCATTGGATTTCTGAAATCTCACCAGTATATATTCATTCCTTTGGGACACTCCCTTTCTTTTTTTGTTTTTATTTTAAGGACAAAATACAAATACCACTAGGAATAACAAATTTTTCACGTTATAAATGACAGTCTGAGTTAAGTATTTAGATTTTTCTTTTTTCCCGAGAGCAATTTTCCATAGGTGAGTTGAAAAAGCCTTTGAAATTGACATCTCTCGTGAGATGTGTGTATACACATGCATGTGTCTGTAGGTGCATGAGTGGGGAAGTGTAGATTTGGGAAGGATCTCCCAAAAAGAATGGGTAGTCTGGAGAAGATTAGAATCATGCTACATTTTATTACTTAATAATTTAGTGTAGGGTTTGCACTGGATATTATGTGCACTTTTAGGTTATTATGAGACTGACATTTAGAAGCATTCTATCTAAAAAACCTAATGATGTTTGCCAGCTGACTTGGTTAATGCCCTGCCACTGACTTTTACTGCAGAGAAATGATTTTAATAAAATGCTTTTACAGGCAGAGAAGCACACTGTGTCTGTCCAGTGACGGGTAGTGGTGTTTCGCTGGGTTCACCTGCGAAGTGTGTTTGTGTCCAGTCAGCATGCAGTGTCACCAAATCATTAATTGGGTGGGCTCACTAGTCACAAGCTGTTTCTGTCATCACTTGGGAATTTAAATGCCTGGAGTATAACTTAAAATTAACTTTTGGTACAGCTAACCACTTCCTATTTCTTTATTTCATTTCAGCACAATTGCCAAATACAATACAGATTTTCGTTCATTCTTCCAATAAAGTATATAGACAGAAAAATAAAAATAACATTTTTAGATTTTATTTTTATTTACCTGTTAGATTTTTATTTAAAACAATTCTGAAACATTTTGCAAAAAGAAAGAAGCGTCATTGTTCACAAAGATGGGCAATGACATTGAAGGATCAGAAGAGAGAGGTAAAAGGTTACTAAAGTGGGGGAGAGTAGCATAAATAAATGATCTCTCGTTTTTCCTCTTTATCTCTCTCTTTTTAATTTTCTTTTTGTTTTGAGTACCATGCCTGCAATGAAAATGTTTGGCTGTTTAAAAGGCTCTTTTTTTTTTTTTAATTTATTTTTGGCTGTGTTGGGTCTTCGTTGCTATGTGCGGGCTTTCTCTAGTTGTGGTGAGCAGGGGCTACTCTTTGTTGTAGTGCATGGGCTTCTCATTGTGGTGGCTTCTCTTGTTGCGGAGCATGGGCTCTAGGCACACACGCTTCGGCGCTTCGGTAGTTGCTCAGTAGTTGTGGCTCGTGGGCTTTAGAGCGCAGGCTCAGTAGTTGTGGCGCAGGGACTTAGTTGCTCCATGGCATGTGGGATCTTCCTGGACCAGGGATTGAACCCATGTCCCCTGCATTGGCAGGCAGATTCTTAATCACTGCACCACCAGGGAAGTCCCTAAAAGGCTCTTTTAAATGTTCAGGGTTTCTTTTCATCTATTTTTATTTAGATTTTTCACAAGGTGGTGAAATAAAAATATTCAGGCGTCACATGACAGGTGCAGACCCTATGCACAGGGCAGGGTGAGGACTAAGAGAATGGCAGACGGTGCATTCAGGAAAGCTTCCTACCCAGCCCTCTCAGACACAACAGATGCCTGTCACCTTGAACTCCCCTCTGCTTTCCTGTGACAGACTTCCCTTGGCCTGTTTGCTTGGTGAGGCCATTGCTTTGTTTTGTTTACATATCAATTACTCTTGGAAAAATAGTACTGTGTGGGTGTCTCTCTCTCAAGAGACTTACCTTTTCCCCCAGATCTGGGATTGTCACCCACTTTGCTATTATATTGCTGTTTTGCTGAGAGATTCATTTATTCTAAAATGATTTTTACATTAACCCATCCAAATATGCCTATGATGCGCTTAAACCATAAAAAAGGAGGTTTAAGGCAAGGGAAAAAGTATCCTTTGAATGATTGGCAGATGACATTTTCTAGATCATTAGCATCTACAGCTATGTATCGGGGCTCCGTGGACTACTGGAAAATGTATTTAATTCAAATGAGGAATGTTTTGTGGTGTTCAGGAATGGGGGCTCTGAAGCCAGAATACCAAATTCAAATCCCTTAGGATCAAATCTTTGCGATTTTGGCAAGTTACTTGACTTCTCCATGTGTACACCTTTTTTTTTTTTTTCTAACCCTTACAAAGAAAGAATAATAATAATAAAGTTATAAGATTGTTTTAAAAACTAAATGAATAGATACATGTATATGTATAACAATCACTTTGCTGTACACCTGAAACTAACACAACATTGTAAGTCAATTATACTCCAATATAAAATAAAAATTAAAAAAAAAACAAAACTAAATGATGCGATACCTGTAAAATATTTAGGAGAGTGCTTATATATTAGATTCCTACTACTGCTGTAACAAATTACCACTAACTTAGTGACTTTAAACAACACAAATTTATTATCTTAGAGTTCTGTAGTTCAGAAGTTGGAAATGTCTTACTACACTAAAATCAGATGACCACAGACTCTGGGAAGAGTCTGCTTCCTCGCCATGTTCCGGCTTCTAGAGGCTGCTGGCAACCCTGGCTGCTGGCCCCTTCCATCTTCAAAGCTGGCAATGGCTGGTCTCGCCTCTCTCATATCATGTCACTGACTTCTGCCTCCCTCTTTCGGAGTTAAAAGGCCCTTGTGATTACAGTGGGCCCAACCAGATAATCCAGGATAACCTCCTAATTTTAAAGTCAGCTGATGAGCAATCCTAATGCCATCTTCAACCTTAATTCCCAGTTGCTACGTAACCTAACATTCACAAATGCCAAGGATTAGGACATGGGCATCTTTGGAGGGGCCATTATTCTGCCTAACACAGCCTGATACATAGTAGGTATTTTAATATGTCAACTATTATTATAACATTTTTGAGAATAAATATATGTGGATTTTTCTGTTAAGGGGGTAGCTTCAATAAACACCTACAATTCAAAAATAGATAACGAAATCATTATTTGTAGAAGTGAAGTACATGAGTTAGAAAATAATGTATTTGCATTGAGATGAATATCCATTTCAAAAATGGATAAAGAAATCATTATTTGTAGAAGTGAAGTACATGAGTTGGAAAATAATGTATTGCATTGAGATGAATACTGAAGAGTGAATGATCAGAATAAATCTTCATGTATTATATATTACTTTACTAGATATGAAGTGATTTTTTTTCTCTAGGAGAAGTACTTTCTTTTTTTTTAATTTTTTTTTATTTTTGGCTGTGTTGGGTCTTCGTTTCTGTGCGAGGGCTTTCTCTAGTTGCGGCAAGCGGGGGCCACTCTTCATCGCGGTGCGCGGGCCTCTCACTATCGTGGCCTCTCTTGTTGCGGAGCACAGGCTCCAGACGCGCAGGCTCAGTAGTTGTGGCTCACGGGCCTAGTTGCTCCGCGGCATGTGGGATCTTCCCGGACCGGGGCACGAACCCGTGTTCCCTGCATTGGCAGGCAGATTCTCAACCGCTGCGCCACCAGGGAAGCCCCTAGGAGAAGTACTTTTCTAATTGGAAAAAAATTAAATGCATTTGTTTTCAGTCCAATTCTAAACATGCCATTGTACACACAATGAAAGAGAAGTTGATAAAAATTATTGAGCTCTGTGGAGGAGTACATCCATATCTGCTTTGTTAAATTCCAGAACAAAAAAGTCACTCATAGTAAATGAGAAAGAGGAACTAACCCAAGGGTCTACACTGTTCCAGACACGGTGCCAGGTGCTCTCTTTGCTGCTTCATTTTCAGAAAAATTCACGTGTGGTTCAGAAGTTGTTGTCCCATTTTACAGATAAGAAATCTGAGATTTAGAATGGCAAATACCTTGATGAAAGTTACACAACTAGTAAGATACGAAGCTAGCGTACTGACCACATTTTCCTAACTTAAAGGTCTTGCTTTTCTCTCCACATTCTACTTCTCTAAACCGCAGTTTATGTTGATTTCCTATCTGTACCATTAAATTTCTCAGAAGACATTTTCTAGTCTCCATGATAATGGGCAGTACAGCATTTATAACATAACTACACAACCTATATCACAATATTTTAAATGATCGTGACATTATTTCCTAATGCCCTATTAAGTGAGCAGAAATGACTATTTTAGGACAAATAATGTTTTCCATTTAGTAGTTAGCATATTTATAATTTTCAGTCAATGCATGTTTTCAATTTCACACCATGTGATTCTTAACTAACAATTTTAAGCCAGGGATATTTGTCTTTGTCTCTTTCTTAATGAACTGAATATTTCTAAAAATGTTAATAAATGTAATTGTGCTGCTAAGAAAGATTAAATTGTTTTCTCTGCAGAAAATAGTCTTCCTATCCTAAAAGACTGGAATTAGTTAGGGGTGACCCACAAGAGTAATTAATTTCAGTTTGGTCAAACTTGGCAACTGGTTCTCCTCAAGCATAAAAATTCTACTTAAGATTCTTTTTCCTTCTATTTCCTGTACCTTACACTTATTCATATTGTGTCTGTAATAATCATTCTCTGACAATTCTATGAGTTTTGAAGTAGATTGTGAGCTCCTTGAAGGCAAAGTTTATAATTTTGTTTTATCTAACATGGGAATATAGTAGTATTCTCTTCTTCAGGTAAGCAGTTAGCAGGTGCATTTTAAAGGACTGGAGCAGGGCTATTTACTTGATTCCCTCTCCTCATAAAAACAATGTGATAGATTGAATGTTTTGTCCCTCCCAAATTAATATGTTAAAAACCTAATCCCAGAAAACAATTCTGTAGTAGTTTACACACTACCCAGTGGATGGTATTTTTGTTATAGCAGCGCGAATGGACTGAGACAAGCAAATACCTTAATACAGTTATAACAAAGCATGAAAGCAGCTGCAGTATCCGGAGCATCCTTCATCTCAGTGCCTTTGAGCCTCTTCTCCATGCATCCCCAGCTCCCTTTCAGAAGAGCCAAGGCAAACAAAGTAGCTTGAAATGTAAATTACTCCTCTAGAGCTTGGAGTTATGGTAAGAAGAAATGTATTTGGGAAAGCTTCAAGTTATTGTATAAATAATTTGTAGGCAAATTAACAAAAATTATAAATGGTTCAGTGAGCAAAATTGGTACACATAAGGATAGATTCTGAAAAAATGGGAATGTGTCTTATCTTTGTTGGCAGTGATATTTCCTAATTGTGAAGTGACTTTATGGGACCACAGGAGACAGAAGTCTATGACTTGTGCATAGTTCCACCAGAATACATTTTGGAATTAGTATGTAATTGACTTAAACTGTAAAGACAAGAGATAATTTGCTCTATTCCATTGGTTTTGGGGGGAATGATTCTTTATTGAGTTCATGATGTAGGAGGGTATGGTTTCATATATTCTTTTCAGAGAAAAACAGAATACTATCCTCCACCATGAGAGGATTTTTTTTTTAACAGTAATGACCCTGCAGAAATTCTCTCTAAATGAGGATTCTTATAGAGAAAGGAATGAAATGCAAATGAAATGTTAAAGTGTTAAATGTTGTTAAAGTTCTGCAATCAGAATTGGAGTGTATTTAAGGTTCATTAATTAAGCATTGGAATTCTGGAATCAAAAGGGTTGTTTTTAATAATTTGTCTTTACTGTTATCCCAGACTACTATATCATCTGCTTATTTATTAGACAGAAACAGAACTGCATTTTTTTACTCTTTCTTCATTTCATCTTTTCCTTGTTATCTACCTGAATTTCCATAATTTTGGGTGCTTGACAAAACATCGATGCTAACTCGAGGGGTGACTCAGGTGACAGACTATCTAATGAAATCCAGGTAATCTGGGATTTTTAAGGAGGGAACTGAGTAAAGAGGAATGTCAGTGGAAAGGTAGAAGGAGATTTTCTCTGGTATATGTCTTAGTCTCTGTGTTCATTTTAGAGTTCGGATGGAGGCATCTCTGCTTAGTTCCCAGGTTGTAAGGCACGGTCTCACAGTGTCACTCACATCTCCTAAGCTTCTGCAAGACACACCAGACATTCCCAAAGTGATTTCCTGGCCTTTTCCTTGATAGAGGCTATCCTGTAGTAAAAGAGGAGCTGAAGAATTTGTTCTCTCCCCACCATTTATTAACACTTATTATCTTCTCAAAAAAGACATCCTACTCTTTTTCTGTTTATTTTCTTAGTTCATAAATAGCTTTAAAAAGATTGCCGTTAAACTTAAGTTTTTGAATACGCCAGAGCTTATTTTAAACTTATTTTGTTCTCTTGACATTGTGGCTCTTTCTTATAATCATACCTGATCTTATAGCCCTCTTTCAACATTTGTATAGATCATTAAAAATTCTGAGTTCATCATAAAGCTCCTTGTCATTTGCATTAATTTAAGTGCCTTCCTTTTTATTCCTCACTGGAATAATGTGTGATTATATTAGCATAACTTTTCTAGTCTTCATGTCTTCTTAAGTTATCAATACTCTTAAGACTCTTAGAACATGGGATCATAAAGTATTTTCCTGGAATGTTTTAATGGTTTATTATTTTAAAATTATGTATTAGCTATTATTAGCTGTGTTACACATGTTTTATGAATTTATGAATGCAAGTCAAGTAAATGTATATGGACTATTGGTAAGTGTTTAACCAACATAGTTCTCTGGGGGTTGTGTGTGTTGGGGGGGCGGTGGAAACAAAGATGTATAGTAGTTCCTGAATTCCCCAGTGCAAATACTCACTCCATGGCCAGTTTCCAGTTACCAGCATTAAGCTACTGAACAGGGAGTAGGGAAGAGATGAGGACAGCCAGCTCCAGGGAAACTGGTACAAGATGGCGCTAGGGTACCTCTGATTATATTCACGGTGGTTTCATACCTACCCCACCCCCCCGCCCATTCCCCTGAGTCCTCTAACCAGAGGTGACAAAGTTGGGCTCTTTTAATTCTCTAGCACTGCCATTTTGTTTTCCTTCCCCCTTCCTTTCAGTATTGTTGAGTAACAATTTTTGTCTAAGTCAATATTAAGTTTTATTTTACTATGTTTATGAACATAGAATTCACATATTGTTGTATACTATTATTACTTTTCATTTCTTGTGTTGCTAATTTCTTCCACCTCTTCAAATAGCTTCTCAGTTCTTTTCAAAAGATTAATTATATCATGTAATCTAACAGTTCTAAAGTTTTCTTGGAATCATCTCTCCTAGAGACTTCTTTTTCTATCTGGACTGTCTACTCTCTAGTCTTACTGAATAACTCCTGTTCTGGGACTTTCTTTGCTGCTTCTGTCCTAAGAACTCTCTGCTTTTCTCCGAGTTGGCTTATCTGCTTACTTATTTGATGGATCTTATTTGTCTTTCTAAGTTTTCTCTCTCTTGCTCTCTCTCTTTTACTTGTAGCTTCATTGAAATAAAAAGGCAGCAAAATGGCAACAAACATGGTGTTGGTAACCTCAGTATATTTACCTTGAGTCTCACTGCTTCACTCCAGGCTGTCTGCTAACCATTCCCCACCTCTGGACGTTTGTAGCACACATGAAGCTACACCACTGCTCTGAAATATCAAAACAACTTGCTTTAATGTAGGTTGACTTTCTTTAATTACGCTAGGATCTCAATGGAATCTTTCAGTCTGGCAACCTCTCAAGATCAGGGAAATTTCCCTGAATTATGTCTTTTACATTTTTTTTCTCCTTTTCTCTTTTGACAGCACTCCTACTTTTTGCATACTGAGTTTTCCTAACTGCTTTTCTAATTTTCTTATCTTTTTTTCTCCTGTTTTTCTCTTTTCTCTTTACTTTCTGGAAGATTTCCTCAATTTTATTCTCTAACTCTTCTATTTAATTTTCAATTTATTTTCTCATGTTTTTATTTCCAGGAGATATTTTTCTCCAAATGATCCTTTAATATATCCACTTCTTTCTTAGATAAAATATCTTTATTTCTCTGAGGTTATTAATGACATACTTTTGAGTATGTAAAAAATATGTTGACATTTTTTCTTCCTCCTTCTGTTTCTTTTCAGATTCTTCATCTTTTCATTTCTTTGGGTTTCTGTATCACATGTTAAGACACTTTTCTCAGAAGCCTAGTAATCCTTGATTGTCTCCTCCTGTTAAAGAGTGAGGTACTGTAAAGCCAGTTGGTAACTTTAAGCCTGTGGGTGGTGCTTGTAACTACAGAAGTCGCTGGGGGTCATTTGTTGAAATGCATGGACCATTTGTAGGAGATCCTTAAGGTACATATGATTCAATATTTCTTCTTGAACTTGTTAGCTTCTCACAGAAAAGAATCTTCTGATCTCTTGCTTGCAGGGTAACAACTGGTCAAAGTTGTTGGAGGCCAGTAGGGGAAAAGGCAATTGGGGGTGGGAGTGGAAGCAATCTGATCATTCAGCATCTAGTCTGCATACTTGTACTTTATTTTTCTGCTTTGGAGTGATGTTCCCACCCTCAGTCCTGGGGGGGCTATTACAGCCTGTAGAAACTCAGTTTTAATAACTCCAAAGAATGAAGCTTCTGTGTCAGCTGAGATATGGGCAAATGGTCAGACAGGTGATGGAAAGGATTCCAAGAGTCTAGTTTCTTAAATAGCTTTCAACGAATCCTCAGTAGTTTAACTCTTCCTCCCAGGTGTCCTATGAGTCCCAGTTTCTGAGCCACCTGAAGATTCTGTGTACAGATTGGGTGTCTCTCTGCTTTTCCCACTGCTGATTTAGAGTTTGGCTTTTTAGTTTGGCTTTGCTTTGGTCTGTTTTTCCTGCCAGGTCAGTTAGAATTTGTACATCTCCCTTTCAGCTTCTAGAAGTTTACTGCTGTTGTCTCCTCCCTACTCCCTCCATCCTTGTGGGTTTATGTCTAGTTAAAAAAAATACATTTACTGTAGCTGTAGTGGGGTTTGTGGAGGGAACAGATCAGATGCACAGTTAAACCTACCACCTGTATTCAGAAACCCTTTCTCGGAACTTTTTGAAATCTGCTTTTCTAAAGTACAGAGCACATTTCTGGTGAGACCCAGGTCTCCCATCTGATGATCACAGACTCTCCGAGTGCATGTTCATCACATCCCTGAGTTCCTGTCATTTCCACTTCAGGGAATCAGTTCCCTATGTTTGCTTGTCATTGTATCCATGGTTACGGTTCCCCTCGTTACTACTCAAACTTCAGAGAGAGAAAATAAAAAAGAAGTTCGAGCATGTTTGTGCAGAATATGCTTCCTTCTCTGGACAAAGGCCTGCTTCAGAAGGGGAGACGGTAGTGATTCGGTGGGAGATAAGAAAGGATGGAAGAGTGTAATTGATGCTAATTACAGAAAGTGTCAGGAATCTCCCACAGCCACCAACAACTTTGCTGGTGAATGCTGGCTAATGATTTTCTTGCAGGCTTAATCTCAAATGATGTTTCTCACTGTCTAGAACTGAGTAATGCATATTTGGATAATTATAAAGATATATGGGTCCACTTGTGTTCAGATTTTACTTGAAGTGGAACAGAAATCCTTCCGTAAGCCTGAAGACTTTAGGAAATATACAGAACAGTATTTCCTTGTGCCTTACAAAGGAAGACAATCTTCAAATATTAAAAAAAATAACATTTTTCGTACTATAATACCTCGGTAACCCACCCCTTCCCACTGGTGTGGACCACGAGGTCCAGGGAAACTTGCACCCAGCCTTGAACAAGGCAGGTGACTCCTTCCTGAAAGGAAGTCCTGAAATATTTTCATTCAGAGGAATGTGAACATGTAAGGATAATATCTGTTTGGGGCAAAACATCACCACTGGATGACGGAGTGGATAGAACTGTCTCCCCAAAAAGATACGTTCAAGCCCCCTCCCTTTTATCTGTGACTTGATTTGGAAATAGGGTCTTTGCAGATGTATGCAAGTTAAAATGAGGTCATACTGGATGAGGGTGGACCCTACTCCAATGACTGGTGCCCTTATAAGAAGAGGAAATTTGGACACAAAGACACACAGACACAAGGGAGACAGAGGCGGGGATTAGAATGACGCATCTATAAGCCAAGCAATGCCAAGGAATGTCAGAAGCTGCCAGAAGCTACCAGAGCTAGGAGAGGGGCATAGGATGGATTCTCCCTCTGAGCTTCAGGAAGGAATCAATCCTGTGGACACCTGGATTTTGGACTTCTGGCCTCCAGACTATGAGAGAATCAAGTTCTGTTACTTTAGCCACCCAGTCTAGGGTCATTTCTTACAGCAGCCCTAGGAAATGGATACAGATGACCAAGGCAGCTTCCCTCTGATATTTGAGATGATGATACTCCAGAACACTGAGGCCCACGGTATGGCACAGCCGGAAGGCAGCTGGCCCAGGGGACGAGCATGAATGGCCCCATGCATGACAAGTTCCCAAATGTCCATGCGTCTCCATTTTTTTCTACACAAAGTGACGGGAGCTGACCGAAAAGGAAGACACCTAGACACCATTTTTTGTGTATACATATGTTGAGCTCTAACGTGACACTGTCTTATATTTGTTGACAACACATTTGCTTATCTTGATGTTGAGTCAACGTCAAGAACACATCCTGGTCAACCCTCAAGGGCGTCTTAATATTTCTCCTTAATGTGTCCATTCCTCCTAATGAAAATAAACACTGTTGTACTCTGCATCGGTATTTGTAAAAAGTCTCCTTTACTTTCCTTGTAGGAAATGAGAGTAAAAGCTATAATCTCCACATGTGGTCATGTCTGTATTATTAACTGCACTCTGATAGAACAGTAACTTTAGATTTTAATGACCGATTTTCTCTGTCCTTTCACCTGTGTCTACTCAAAGTCACTTGGTCCTTTGCAGGCATCTAAATCGTGAGTATGCCCGGGGTGCCATCTTAGACCCTGTTATCACTGCCTTCACCCTCTGCCCCGTCACTGTCACCACCCAGGTAAATTCACGTCTGTCACTCTCTCCCACCACACACTCCCTCTTGTCTCAAGACCCTTCAGCTTCTGCAGATAGGGATCCACTAGCATTCCAGAGCCCTTGCCCTAAAAGATCATAAGGACATTTCTTAGCCCACAAAGAAGAAATCAGGCCCATGGATGCAGTGGGAAAATTATTGGCTTTGAAGTCAAGGTTTTAACTCTGTCCAGAAAAAGGAAGTGTGTCTTTTAAATGTCCTTGAACAAGTCATTTCCTACCCTTGAAACTCAGTTTCTCAGTCTGTAAAAGGGGAATGATACTTCTCTTGGCGGAAGTTTTGAGATTTAGCAATAATATTTGTAAAACACATAGCTCTTCAACTAGTAAACATGGCTGGATAATTAAGAGTAGTTAAGAATAGCATTTATAAATGCTAAAATAAATTGATAATTAATTATAACAAAATACTAAAAAAGTAAATTGTCTCCAACTTACTTCAATAGACGAAATAGTCAAAGGCTACTTTTATTGTGTCTCTGTAGCTTAAACTGGCAGCCCACACCGTACATTTCAGTCTCTGTGACCAATGTGTGGAATTGCTTGGCTTGTGAAATTTGAGCATGGTTTTGAAAGTTACATGTGTCCAAGATCACATTCATTACTGCTAATGAAGTTCAAACTAAGGATCTTTTTAATGGTCAGGCCTGAAGCCTTTTCATTAAAAGATTTACTGTCTCATCAGTTGTAGAGTGAATAGCTGTGCATTGTTTTGGAATAACTAATAATGATAAACATCTTAGAGAAAAATTTAGTCAACCTAACGTGCCCAATAATGAGAAAAGATAATATTAGTGTTTAACTTTAAAATGACGTTTTATTCTGTCACTAGCAGTTCATCACAGTTAAAATTCAATTCATTTCTTACTTGGCCATGATGAGAATGTAATGTAAAGACCTATAAAACGGAAAGCCACAGTGGGGGAGTAGGAAGGAAAAAAAGCAGGGGAACATGTATGTTTCCTAGAATATGATATTGAAAATTTCCTTATGTTGTTTTCCAGGAGTTTTGTAATTGAGAATGTTGAGTAATCTAGGGAAAGAAAACACCGCATAGATTCAGTACATATTATATCTCATTCATGAGGATAAAAAGCAGAGTAAGACTCAGACCTTATGCTCAAGAACTTACCTTTTGGTGAAACACATGATTGCAATGCAGGGTGATAGGTGCAGTGATACAGGTAAGTTCCAGGTACTTTGGGGGAATGAAAAAGGGAGCAGCCCAGGCAGAGCATCCAGGGGAAGTTTCATAATGATTCTAGGAGAACAACATTGAAGGAAGCAATTGAATAAACTAATCTGGTAAAAAGCTATGTCAAAAATGTAAGTGGTGGTGACATACATGTTTTAAGAATGATAATTTTGAATTGCTTTGAAACCATTAAGCAAACCACACCACAGAAAAGGATTCAGGGATGATCGTGTACACATTTGTCGATTTCCATTTGACTGTGTCTTGCCAGAGGTAATGTCAAAGAAAAATTTAGTTTCTATTTGGATTCATTATCCTATGGATGGCTGCTTGGTGCTGCAAAGCAGAGCTAATGACTGAGTATCACTGAGAAAGCCATGCACTGTGAAAGCAGCCAGACCAAAAACTTTGTTCTTAAAGCACTTCCTTTTCTCCAAGCCTGCCTTTCCTTCATGAATCAAATACTTGTGTAGCCGCTCTGTTTCTCTGTATGTTTCTAGCCCTATTTTTTTTCACTGTCTCTTTCTTGCTACACTTCAATCTCTTGGTATCTGCTTTCTGTTTCTTGCCTGCAGGAGGGACACGATGATGTCCCTCTGTTATACTCAGCTAGATCTCCAACTCTACTATCCTAGCCCTCTAGTGTGCCCTGATTTGGGCTAAGAACACTGAGAGAACAATGAATAGCACAGATAAGGATCAGATTGTGGAAGGTGGGGAGGAAAGAGGTAGTCACCCCAGGATTCCGACCCCCCCGTATATTCAACTCAACTCCCTCCTTGCATGTTTTTCTTTTCCTCCCTTTTAGAATCACTGTAAAATATGCCTTTAAAGAAAATCAAAGTAAGATGATAGACTTCTCACATACCGCTCCACTTTGGCGGGTCCCCTGACATTAAAGCAAGTGTCAGTATCAATCTCTTCTTCTTGAATCATTGATTTTTTTAATCCCATAGTCTTCTACCTACAGCTACTAATTGCAGCTGTCTGTCACTCTGGCATGGACAGGAAAACAAAGGCTGGTGTTTCAGTGAGTGGGTGTGATGGTATGCAAAACTGCAAAGAGGTACCACCATGGAGCTCTGCATCCAGCCAGTTTTTCCAGAGATCAACTATTAGCCCTACCTATCCAGCTGCAGGCCAGCCAGCTTAGCACAAAAGAGATGCCCAAAACAGGCGCACTCTTGTTCTAGGTCTCTTCTTTTTTCCTCTATTTGTCTTGGTCTCTGGTGTCCTCTGTCTCTCTCCATTATTTTCAGCACTTTCACTCTCTAGTTGTTTTAGCCTGTGTTTTACTCAGAAGACACAAAATAAGTCTTTTAAGCATCAGAACTATTACATAAACAAAGGTGCATTGAAGGTATTTTGTATACATGTTTTTCATTTACTGACGACAGGGGGCGCTATATGCAAAGAAATCAGCGGCAGTAACTAGGTAGCATCTCCAAAGACAGACACCTGCAGACGTTTATAGAGCCACGTTATGGAATTGCTTTAAAATGTATCATTTCTCCCAGATGCTGCCAAATGTACAATGAAGCATGTCCTCGCTGAGATATACAGACAGCAAATGTCACACACATATTCTTCTCATCGAAGAAGCAATGTGTTGTAACTAATAATGATTTCTCCAAATCACAGATTAATCGGTGTGCAATTAATTTGGCATATCCTAAATGCAGCAGAGTCTCCTTCACCTGAGTTCATCTAAAATAATAAAACATTTTTGTAGATAATATTGCTAGAATGCCCCAATGACGCCCTTCTCAATAACAACTCCAGTCTTCCATGGACCAGATAAATGAGAAGTTAGAGAATATTGACAGAAAAAAATAAGAACTAAACATCTTTTTGTTTTTCTTCCCAAATAACTGACATATTTTGAGTTTCTTCCTCAGATGGTTAAAATGTTGCAGTATCTCCCTATATAACTTGGAAACAGATAAAAGGAAAAATAAAGTGCAATGGACATGATTCACATGAATTACAAGTACAAAAGGTAAAATGTAGTACAGAGTATTACATAATTGCAAAAGCTTCCTAAAACAGCTAGAACTACAAACCTTGAAAGGTCAGTGAATATTGAAGTGTTTTGACATGCTGTACGGATAAATAGCCTCAAGGACAGGCAGTTTGACTTGTTCAAAAAGAGGTATTATTTCTCTAAAACATTCACTTTTGATATTTTCCCATATTACAGTTATCTGCAGACTAAATTGTACAGGATAGACACGGAAGACACTTCAAAAACTTCTTTTCAGCAAGCAAAGCCGATATCCAAAATGAATTATCCAAGATGAAGCATTCATTTTTAAGTGTTGAAGTTTTTCCAGATATTCAGAAGATGCCAAAGTATATTTGAATGTTTGGTGGGAGGAACAGAAGGCAAGTCAGATCAATAAGAGTGAATCTCCAGGGCCAGTTTATAGAGACTCAAGGTTCAACAATCTAAACGTGATGTGATTTTTTTTTAAGTTCAAAAATGTCAAAAAAAAAAGTGATAATTAAAGCCACCAATTATTAGTAATGACCCAATCAACTAATGTTGAGTCACTGATGAACAGTCATTCGTGTTTACTGAATGCTCTTTGTATTTGGAAATTTCTCAGTTTGGAGAATTTGTAAAAACTCCTATTACATTCAATATAAAACTGAGCTTACTTTAATACCTCATAATAAATTAGTTGAATTGTTTACTTGTCGAGGAAATAGCCACCCACCTGCTAAATCAATCCTCTGGAAAGCTGAAAAAAATAATAACAGACTAAAAAAGCAAGAGCAGAAAAAATTAATACATTTCATTTGTGGTGACTACAGCCCAAGACACAAGAAAAGGATGCCATGATTGCTATTGATTTTCATTCCTAGGAGCTGCAGAACAGAATCCTGATCAAGACAAATCAAGAAATATAACATCTTATATTTTAAAAGTATTTACCCATATGCTATAAGATACATTTGTTTTGGGGCAGGGAATAGTTGCATGTGTTTACTTCATGAAACTTTGTGTTCACTTTTTGGGTATAGTAAAAAGAAATGGAAAGGTACAAAGACACATTTCATGTCCTCAAAAGTGTTTGATGAAAGAAGCCAAGAGTCAACCAAATAATATGATTACATGAGGGAGGAAAAGACGACTGTTGAATGTGAACTGATTAGAACTATTGTAAAGTGGTCGGAAATAAGCAGAGACTGAAATCAGAAATTTCGAGGTTTAACTATTGGCTTAGCTTCTTAGGAGCTCTGTGATCTTTGGGCTTGTTCTTAATCCCTCTGAGTCACTTGTCTCATCAATACAACAGAGAGAAAACTACCTTTCATTTTGTCATTATGAGGATTAACATTGACAAGAAAATGTATGTAAAAGCACTTGACTCATAGTGAACACACAAAACTGGAACTCCTCTCGAAATCTGTGCTGCTCTGACACCAGACTCCAGTGTCATGATAAACTGCTAAACCTGCTTCTGGGCTCAGAGACGACAAAGCAGACTCTGATTGGTTGCCTTTCCTCCTTAATCCTTCTCGGCCTCTTTATGTTGGTTTAAAGGCAGAAGTCCATTACATGGATGGGTGGGAGAGAGAGGTTTTAGTGGCTAGAGGAGGTTGATAAGAACAAGATGCTGCTTAACTCCTAGCTTGTCAGGGCTATGTCAGTTTCGGGAATATGATAGGCACCTGGTAGCCAGAATGGCATAAAGGGAGCTCAGTTATAAGAAATGGGATACAAGGCTTAAGAGTAAAACCAAATAACATAATGCTGAATTTCCAGCTGAAGGAAGGCTCAGTTTATTTCTCCCCAGATTTAATATAAGAAGTCAATGACTGAGCCTGCAAAAGTGGGCAAGTGGTCCCGGTTGTGTGGAAAGAATGTTTATCGCCTCTGGGAACAAGAGAGGTCCTGGGTCTGATGGAAAGGAAGACATTCACACACATTCATTCATATAACCAATATTTATGGACCACTTACTCTTCTAGATGCTGGGATATAACTCACAGTAAACAAAACAGACCTGCGCATATGAAACTTCTAAGGGAGGAACAGTCAAGAATCAAGGCAGCAAGTATGCTAGATTGTAATAAAGGATGAGGAATAAAATACATAGGGAAAAGGGAACAGGCATGTCACAGGGATGTAAAAATCTTTGGTAGGCTGGGCAAGGGAGGTCCCAGTGACAGGTGACATTTGAGTCAAAATATAAAGGAGTTGAGGGCAAGCATTGTACATATAGCTGGGGGAGGAGGATTTTAAGCAGAGAGAATAACAAATGCAGAGCCCTGAGGTAGGAGCACTCTTGGTTCCTGTTTGAGGGGAAGCAAGGACATCAGTGTTGATAGAGTGAAGCAAGTGACAGACGTAAACAGGAGGTGAGGTTAGAGAGGTAGCGGGCAGGACAAGACCTCGTAAGGTGTTAGATGCCATCTCACTATGGGGTCCACAGGGAACAGCCACTGGTGGGTTTATCAGTCAGCTAGTGTCGTAGTAACTCAGTGTAATAAATCGTTCCTCAGCCTAACGGCTTAAAGCAACAATCATGTCTTCTCACTCACGTATCACTGCGTGGCTGGTTGTCAGCTGATCTAAGCTAGTCTCAGATGAGTTTCTTTCCAAGATCAAGATCAGGTCTAGGTCTGCTCTATGTGACTCTTATGCTCCTTGGACCCACGGGATACCCAGGCATGTTCTTTTCATAGTGAGGCTAGAGGTACATGACGGCAGGTTCAAAGGCACAAAGATAGTTCAAGCTTCCGCTTGTGTTATATCCACGAATATGTCATTAACCAGAGCAAGTCACATAGCTGAGTCCCAGGTCAAGAGGCAGGAACATGCAGTCCATCTCTAGTGGAAGAAGTGTGCATGGCAAAGGCTATGGATACAAGGGCTGACTTGACTATCGTGGCCCAGAGTTCAATCTATCACAGAGATTCCAGCAGAAGAATCACATGACTAACTTTTAATGGTCTATCGGCTGTTGAGCATAGACTGAAGGGAGGAAAGAAGACTTGGACGAAGGTAATCTAAGAGTGGTGATGGAGGCTCAGATTGGGGTGATAGTGCAGATGGCAGGGAATGTTTGCATTCAGGATATATTTTGAAATTATAGCATGACACTTCTCAAAGAAAAATTGCACTGGGCAAATTAAAGAGGCAAAGGATATGTTATTCAAGACTATTGCAGTAGGGGAGAGAGATTGAACTCAGTTTTTCTGAAAAAGGAAAAAAGGTAGGAGAATTTTTAAGCACTGGGATAAACTAGTGGAAGGGAAGTTGATCAGTGTGATTAGGCCATCTGTGTTTTGTTTGTTTGTTTTTTGTTTTTTTGGCCACACCGCACAGCTTGTGAGATCTTAGTTCCCCAACCAGGGATTGAATTCTGGTCCTGGCAGTGAGAGCGCTGAGTCCTAACCACTGGACCGCCAAGGAGTTCCCAGACCATCTGTGTTTGTTAATTGTCACTTCTCGAAGTTAGGCTTCTATTCCTCAGAGACTGGGAGATAAGGCACTATTTTCTTCCATGATTACATTTCAAAGGACAGCTCCCAGCTTCCTGAGAAAGAAAATATTCCTGGCTTGCAAAGCTGGCAAGAGGCTGTGAGAAAACTTATCTACATTTCAAAGGGACAGAGAAAGAATTTGCAATTACAAGTTTTTACAATTTACAACATAAATGCTTTAAGAAAAGGGAGGTCAGGGGCCTAAAGTCTAGAAGAAATCTGCCTAAAGTTGAGTCAAGTTGAGGGAAAGGTTATGGCCATCTTGGTCACAGTTAAGAGCATGGACCCTGGCATGAGAATGTCTAGATTGAACTCTGGCTCCTGTGCCTCCTAACTGGTGACCTTAGAGCCGTTTCTTAACATCTTTGTGCCTTAGTTTTCTTCTCTGTCAAATGGGGATGATAAAGTGCCAAACCCATAGGGTTATGCACAGATTAAAGTAGTGAATATGTATGCACAGAATTCAGAACAATTGCTGGCACATAGTAAGTGTTAACTATTATTATTATTATTATTATGGTCAAGGCATCAGATTCTCCTAAGGAGTCAGAGATCAGGCATGAAACCAAGAGAGGACTTGAGGCTAGCTTCAAAGTTTTGGGTCTGAGCTACTGCAAAAATGGGGTTGCCATTTACTGAGACAGAGAAGGGAGTAGGTAGAGGATTTATAATTTAGGAAGTGATAAGTCCAATAAAAGAGTTTAGGTTTATGAGTGATTAGAGGAAGGACTGAATTAGGTAAAGTAATTTCCCTTTCTTTCTTACTAAAATATATATATTAGACTGCATTTTAAAAGTTCTGAGTGGGATGTTAGGAGACTTTTGTTTTCATTCTTTCTTCTATGTCCCAAATTAGACATTGGTGATTATAGGAAAAGAGATATTAAGCAAAGATATTCATTACTGTAAACCTTAATTAAAAAGAACAAAATGCTATGGGTAACAATTAGAAAAAATTTGGTTGTTAACCTTAACATGTATTTATTTGTTCCATTAAAGAATCACCCTTAATTCAGAAAGCAAAGTATTAACTTGAACAAATATTCTACCTACAAAAGCTATGCCTTGTTCTGCACGGTATTCCCAGTTCCCAGAACAATCCCTGTCACACAGAGTGTGCTAGATAAATATTTGTGGAATGAATGAAACCACAGGCTGACACTTTATGTTTAGAGCAGTTGTATACACATGAATATTGCTCTGTAATACTGTGAAGTATTTGACTTGCAGCCTGTGCAATTCCGCTAACCTGCAATTTGCCAACCGATAGATCAATATATTAAAATTCTGAACTTGAGGTTTGCATTAGCATTTTTAGATAAAGAACATGGCCAGCAGGGTAATTTTTATTCAAATCCTTGATAGGATTATACCATAGTAATTGTACTATCAATGAACATGTTAAAAACGATTACAAAACAACAATTGAGATTTTACTTCATGTAGATTAAACAGTTTACATAATGTACTGGCTTGGTTTTTCTTTTGGCTGAGGATTAAATACTACGCTTTTGCTTATGACTGTCTTTCCTAGTACAGTCGTCCCACAGTATCTGCTGGGAATTGGTTCCAGGACCTGCCACGGATACCAAAATCCACAGACGCTCAAGTCCCATGACTTGATTGGTATTGGTATCCTGGGTTCCACATCCATGGATTCAACCAACCAGGGGTCATAAACATAGTACATGATCTAAGTTTGGTTAAATCCACTGATGCTGAGCCTGTGGAAGGCCAACTGTACTAAAGCTGGTTATGAGATTCATCTTTTGTATCCCTCCCATCCTTCCTTCCTCCCTCCCTCCTTCCCTCCCTTCTTTCCTCCCTCTCTCTATTCTTCCCTCCCTTCCTTCCTTCCTTCCTTCCTTCCTTCCTTCCTTCCTTCCTTCCTTCCTTCCTTCCTCCATTCTTCTATCTTCCTTTTTCCAAGAGAGAAATTTTGATCTCTGAAACAGGAACCAAATATAGAGTTGGAAATAGAAAAATGGTTTTGTATTAATATTCAAAAAGTTTTGCTGTGAATGATATTATTTGTTTATTTTATTATTGTCCTGATTCATAAATTCTTGGAAGAAACATAGTTAAACATTTTCTCAAAGAAAGAAAAGGATATTCATAGGACTCTATTACAAATGTATTATTATCTGAAGTACTGAGTAATTGGATTATGGTGGAATTTTTAATCATTTGGGGCTTTGGCTGATAGTCATTCCATACTCCATTTAAGAGAAGAAATACTTTGGAAGAGAAAAACAAAACAAACAAAATGGAAGCACTGAAAACAATTACAATTCGTGTAGCACTTGCTTGCTTAACAGATATTTAGAGTATTACATTTAAAGCCCTTTAAAATACCTATGTATTTTATATCATGATTGGTAGAAGAGAGATATTTTTAAAGAAACAAAAGTCAGATTTAATATTTCCCTTGTAATACAGTATAACTTTGTGTTTGCTTCTCAAAAAATTCTGCATAAACTGAAATTTTGTGTCCAGAGTTTTATTTTTGATGCTAATATCAGGTCTGTTTTGCATTCATTCCTGATTGTCCTTCAGTGGTAATATATATTCAGTGTTCAATCCTACAGTCCTTCAGCCTCTTTGTTAAGTGGTTAATGATTTGTGAACAAACATTTAAAAGCTAATTAAGGAAGCCTAAAATCCTTGTGAAAAGTTATTCCCTAGTTTGATCCAAATTTTGTACATTGAATCTGGGTAGGGTTCTAGGATGGATGATATTTTATTCTACAAACATCTGCACATGGTCTTCCAAGAGCCTACGAAGAAAACATCTTGAAAAATTGGATTCTGACTGGTTTTTGTGGGCTTAACAGGATCCATTCTAAGTCATGATCTCTGATACAATTCTATTTGTTAGTTTGTGTTCAAAGTATAAATTTGAATTGAAGTCTGATACTGGTTGGTTAAGAAAAAATTAGGACGGATTATATATTTTTTCCTTTATGTGGTAGTAAAATATTACTAAACTTTATATATATGTAAGAGGTTTGATAATAAAATAATATTTGTGATGAACAAAAAATAATTTCTTTTTGTAACTCCTTAAAGTTATGAAAGGTATATTAGAAAACACAAAACTTCAGTTTATGCAGAAATTTTTGAGAAGCAAAGAAAAAGTAAGCTATATCAAATGTACATAGTAATTTTTATTCTATCCCCTGTTATATTCCATTAATTGCTTATTTGTCTACCAAACTGTGTGCATTATCAGGGTATTAGGAAAGAATTCATTTTTCCCAATTTGCAGTTTATTTATTTCAATTCTCTAGTTAATCTCTTTGACATCTCATTGCAATGCAGGCATGGGTTAAAATATTTCAAATTTTTATTTCTATTTTTTCATAGATGCATTTATATTAACATTCATCACTCCTTCTGTACCAATTATTTCTTGCGTATTCTCTGATGTGAATGCAATTACAGGATTTACATTAGACTTTACTTGCTGTAACCTGTAACAGTGCATTGTTCAGTCTGGAGAGTTGGTTGAGAATTCTCATGAATTACCAAGTTGTTGCAATGGTATCACACAGTACTTCAACACATATGAGTCAATAAACTGTCATAGTAAACACTCCATTTTCCCCTTTCTTCTAATTTATTCCATGAGGATATTTGGTGGGAGTTGGGTGGTATAGGATTGGTAAATTGATAACATTTAATTTAATTTAATTATCTTTTTTCAAAGTTATATTAAGTTGGTTTAAAAAAATACAGATAACCTAAGCTTTTTAAAATCAGATTTGAAAAATGAGAAATGATCCATCTCTGTGTATAACTGTATCTAGATGTTTAGCAAATGAATACATTAAGATACCTTTCAGAGTAAAGAACTGCACTAATACTGCAGATGTGTTTTAGAGAACAAAGCAAGATGAAAATGTCTTGCCACACAAATTTAGTTGTTTACATCTAGTGTAGTGTGTTAAGACAGAAGTAATGCAGTGACTTCCATGGGTCTTTAGGCAACAGGGAGAGCTTGAGCAAATATATTATGTTATCATTAAAACATGAGCTAGCCACAGAGGAAAAGTATTTCTCTTCAGAGGAAGATAAAATGGTAGTACTTAGATTGGTTGTTAGCCCAGAGGAAGTATGTGTACACAAATAATCAAATCTTACACATGTAATTTTATTTCACATATTTCAGTAGCATTGATTCTGAAGAATAAGGTGGATTATATTAAAATGTAGACGTCTGTTATTATGTTTTCCTCAAATAGTTTTCTTTTTTAATTCAACCTAGTCCTTCTTTAATTTACTGGCTGAGGGGATGGGATTGCATTAATTAGCATACCTGTTATGTAACTCTTGAAATTTACATGTTTTATAATATAAGCTTTTCTCAGTATTATCTGATTAATATGTGAGAAATCTGAAAATGGATGCTTCTTAATACTGAGATTCCTAGAGAAGAGATATGGATCAACCAACTGACCAATGAACCAAAATATTTAAGAAATTTTTAAAGTATTTTTCTTTTTAATTACTGATTCTGATTTGGATTTTGGGAACCAGTTGAAGTAGAGGCAATATAAGGTTGGTAAATTTTGTATGATAGATAATTTTTTATTGGACTATAATTGCTTTACAATGTTGTGTTAATTTCTGCTGTACAGCAAAGTGAATCAGCTATACGTATACATATATCCCCTCTTTTTTGGATTTCCTTCCCATTTAGGCCACCACAGAGCACTGAGTAGAGATCCCTGGGTTATACAGTAGGTTCTCATTAGTTATTTATTTTATACATAGTATCAATAGTGTATATATGTTAATCCCCATCTCCCAATTCATCCCACCCCCCTTCTTCCCGCTTGGTATCCATATGTTTGTTCTCTACATCTATGCCACTATTTCTGCTTTGCAAGTGAGAGCATCTATACCATTTTTCTAGATTCCACATATATGCATTAATATATGATATTTGTTTTTCTCTTTGACTTACTTCGCTCTGTATGACAGTCTCTACATCCATCCACGTCTCTGCAAATGGCACAATTTCATTCCTTTTTATGGCTGAGTAATATTCCATTGTATATATGTACCACATCGTCTTTATCCATTCCTCTGTTGATGGACATTAGGTTGCTTCCATGTCCTGGCTATTGTAAATAGTGCTGCAGTGAACATTGGGGTGCATGTGTCTTTTTGAATCATGGTTTTCTCTGGGTATATGCCCAGTAGTGGGATTGCTGCATCATATGGTAGTTCTATTTTTAGTTTTTTAAGGAAACTCCATACTGTTCTCCATAGTGGTTGGATCAATTTGCATTCCCACCAACAGTGCAAGAGAGTTCCCTTTTGTCCACACCCTCTCCAGCATTCATTGTTTGTAGATTTTTTGATGATGGACATTCTGACAGGTGTGAGGTGATACCTCATTGTAGTTTTGATTTGCATTTCTCTAATAAGTAGTGAGCATCTTTTCATGTGTTTGTTGGCCATCTGTATGTCTTCTTTGGAGAAATGTCTATTTAGGTCTTCCGTCCATTTTTTGGTTGGGTTGTTTGTTTTCTTGATATTGAGCTGCATGAACTGTTTGTATATTTTGGAGATTAATCCTTTGTCAGTTGTTTCATTTGTAAATATTTTCTCCCATTCTGAGGGTTGTCTTTTCGTCTTGTTTATGGTTTCTTTTGCGTGAAAAAGCTTTTAAGTTTAATTAGGTCCCATTTATTTATTTTTGTTTTTATTGTATGATAGATAATTTAAACCTCAAATCATTCATGCTTTTTTCTGTGGCTCAGATCCTTTAGACACTGTCTTGTCTGACTGTTTTAGCTTTTTTTTGACATGTGGAGTCATAGTATTTTAATAAAACTCTCAATTTTACTGGAATATAGACATAAGCATTACTGATTTCTAGTGTATACAGAATAGACCTTTCATGTCACTGGTAATTTAACACATGACACATGTTATTACCACAAAGTTTATATTTCCTCATATTTAAGATTTCAGAGGAGGAAAATATAAATAAAATAACATCAGGTGTGTGGGCAAGCATCTTAAAAATACATAACAGAACAATTATTCTAAAACAATTGATTACTTTTAGGTAAATCGAATGGTTACTCTTACTCTCATTAGACACAAGAAATGAACAAAAGCAATTTAAAAAAAAAATAACATTTTAGAGGAGTGGAAATTAAAGGTATGATTCTGAAGAGAAAGTTATTTCAAATTGTTTCTAAAATACTATAATGAAAAGAAAATTATTTAAAACATCAGGGTGGATGAAATTTTTTCTTTGAAGGAGTACAATAGTAATAGCAATATGGCTTTGAGGAATTTGCTATAAATCCTGGAGACCCAGTGTTCCAGTGTTGGCAGTATGAATGCAATGTGCTATGAAGCTTTCAGTGTTTTATATATAAGGGTAAAGGGACGAGTAAGTGTGCAAACCATTCAAATGCATAAAATAACTGAAGAGAATCTTAGGCTCATTCTATTTTTTTTTTTTTAATTTCAGAAGTAAAGTAAAAAATATGTAAAGATTGTCATATACATCAGTGGCTAAAAACTACCTAAAATTAGTAACTCAATACAAAAACCTTTACTAAAGTTATTTTTTGCTTTTATATTCCACTATTGATAAAAATAATTTGTTAGTTAACCACTGAAAAGTGTACATGCAAACATATATGCATACAACGTGTTCATGATGGCATCGGTTCAATGCTGGATTTTGTTAAGGAATCTTTTATTATTGGATCATTTATTTTCATACCTATTTTTCCTTAAGGATGCTATTTTTATTTGAAGACTTTCAGTTTATAAAGATATTGTTGTTAAATTGAGTTCATTTTAAGTTGCATAAGTCTTGGATAAAAGTGATTATATCTACTTATATATACACACCCATATATCTGTATATATGTTTCATGAAATATATTTTGAAATCATCTTGAAAACCAAACTGAAAAGGATACAGAGAGAAGTATTGTGGCTTTATTAAAAGTTCTTTAGTCTCCATTCTTATAGGGAAGGTCTGTTTTTGGCAAATTCCGTCTTCAAAATATCTGATAATTTCTGTGATGTAAATGAGCACATAAATAAATAAGATCATAATTACGTGTATTTATTTTGTAACTTTAGGTTTGGTTTTCCATTACTGATTGTTTTGTGTCTTATTCAAGGTTAACTTGAACATGGAAAACAATATACCACCATTTATTCTTGGAATCAATACTTTTTGAATAAAATAACAGATGTTTAGGATTTAGGTAATTCCCTTGGTATAGTGGTTTAGTTGATAACCATCAGGAAATTAATGCAGACTTCTATGGCAAAGAAATAAATTACTAGAAGTCCCAGGACTCCATTCCTAGGAACCCTTGCCCCAAATCTCCAAATCTTTCTCCATAGTTTAGATTCTTTGCTTTGCAATTATAGGATGAACAGAGCTGTAAGAATCCTGACTCACCTAACTTGAGGGGATAAAATGAATGATGTAATATAAAGTGTCAACAACTTATCTCAAAAGATACATTTCCTTAAGGTTAATAGTTTGTGCAGGAGGCAGTATTGAAGGTAAGACTCATACATTTCTACCTATCACTCTTGGAATGCCAACTACGTTTCATCAGTTGCTTCCAGAATGAGCATTCCTTTCACATTACGTCAGTGTACTGTCTGACCATAGTTTAAAAGGCCAAGGTGACAACTACATTGTATTCCTGTTGACAGTGCTTCTATTGAATAGGTGGTTTGGGAATAGTGTTGAACTATAGGAAGTTTCTGCAATGTGAAGCCCTAATTTGAATTGCAGTGTACCATTTTGAGAACTAGAATAGGTTTTAATTTTCTACAGTTTCCAAAAGCTAAACTGTCCTTGCTTAAGGAACACCATATCTAGTCAATTGTAATTTTTCTCTAGCACAAAATTTCACTTACGTTATTTATTGACTAGTATAATTTTAAGTAATAATGTCAGGCTGGGTATCTTAAATAGAGAGTTAACCCTGAATTTCCTAGCAACTAGGAATTTGTTAATTTGCAGGTCATTTTAGAGTAGGTTAAGATTATCTATATGATCCTAAATCAGAAATTGGGGGGTCCAGTTGGACCATCAGTGAAATGAGTTAAACCCTAGCTTCCTACCTACTCAGAGTTTATGTAAACACAGAACAAATATAAGAACTAGCCCTACCCAATGATCTGGTACTTTTTAAGAAAAGACTCTTCCTTGTTCCTAGGCCTTAGGAGGGATGATCCGCTGAAATGGTACTCTTTGCCCCAGAGACATTGGATAAGAAGAGCAGTGCAGGCAATATTCTCCTCCCTTGACTTCAGAGAACTTTAGGAATCAACCATGTGTAAGCGTCTTGTTGATTGAAACTATTGCACTAGTTATATCAGGATGTCTTTTTGTTATTTTTTTGCCAACAGTCAATTATACTAGTTTTATGCTTTGTGCTTTATATCATAAAAGAATTTCATGCTAAAATGGATAGAACAAATGACAATTGTCATTGAATTTGATTCCCCTTTTAGTCATTTCCCTAGAAAATTTGCCTTATTATTTTATCAGAAATAAAATCCACCACTGATTTAAAAAAAACTAGTCATGATTAGAAATTCAAAATTTGTTATAATTTAGTTATTAAATGTGAAATATCCTATATTCTATTGTTATGGTTTTTTGTAAGTGTGAGCATGTATGTGGCAGACAGCAACTGAGAAGGGTTTCTTTGATTATTCTGAAGAGAATTTAAATTCGTGGAAAAAAACATATTAACTTCTCTGAAAATGAGTATGGTAGGCAGAATGACCCACTAAAAGTCCACACCTGTGAATATATTTCATTACATGGCAAAAGCAAGTTGGAAGGTATGATTAACGGTAAGGCCCTTCAGATGGGAAGAGTAGCCCAAATTGTCCAGGTGGAGCCAATCCAATCACATGATTCCTTAAAAGCAGAGCAACTTCCCCAGCTTTAGTCCCAGAGAAAGACATGAAAATGGAGAAGGTTCAGGGAACTACAGAGTTGCTGGCTTTGAAGATAGAGGAAGGGACCACAAACCAACGAATGTGGGTGGCCTCTGAAGGATGGAAGAGGCAGGGAAACACATTTTCACTTACAGCCTCCAGAAGGTAACCAGCCCCGCCAGCACCTTGATTTTAGCCCCGTGATATTTTCCTTCTTCCTTCTTTTCTCTTTCTATAATTGCCTCTACTATTCCCTTAGGCAGAAACATTTTAGAAAAAACAAAATCGGAGCTGCCTGTGTCCAGGACCTGCTGCTCCAAAGCAACACAGGAAGTAGCAGGGTAGATGTGTTTCAGTGACTCAAGTCGTGTTTATTTTTTTATTTTTATTTTTTTAACATCTTTATTGGAGTATAATTGCTTTACAATGTTGTGTTAGTTTCTGCTGTATAACAAAAAGAGTCAGCTATATGTATACATATATCCCCATATCCCCTCCCTCTTGCATCTCCCTCCCACCCTCTTTATCCCACCCCTCTAGGTGGTCACAAAGCACTGAGCTGATCTCCTGTGCTATGCAGCTACTTCCCACTAGCTATCTATTTTACATTTGGTAGTGTATATATGTCCATGCCACTCTCTCACTTCATCTCAACTAATGCTTCCCCCTCCCCATGTCTTCAGGTCCATTCTCAACGTCTCCATCTTTATTCCTGTCCTGCACCTAGGTTCTTCAAAACAAGTTGTTTTTTTTTTTTGGTTCCATATATATATATATGTGTTAGCATCTGGTATTTGTTTTTCTCTTTCTGACTTACTTCACTCTGTATGACAGACTCTAGGTCCATCCACTTCACTACAAATAACTCAATTTTGTTTCCTTCTATGGCTGAGTAATATTCCTTTGTATATATGTGCCACATCTCCTTTATCCATTCATCTGTCAATGGACACTTAGGTTGCTTCCATGTCCTAGGTATTGTAAATAGTGCTGCAATGAACATTGTGGTGCATGCCTCTTTTTGAATTATGGTTTTCTTAGAGTATATGCCCAGCAGTGGGATTGCTGGGTTGTATGGTAGTTCTATTTTTAGTTTTTTAAGGAACCTCCATACTGTTCTCCATAGTGGCTGTATCAATTTACATTCCCAGCAACAGTGCAAGAGGGTTCCCTTTTCTCCACACCCTCTCCAGCACTTACTGTTTGTAGATTTTTTTGATGATGGCCATTCTGACTGGTGTAAGTTGACACCTCATTGTAGTTTTGATTTGCATTTCTCTAGTGATTAGTGATGTTGAGCATCCTTTCATGTGTTTGTTGGCAATCTGTATATCTTCTTTGGAGAAATGTCTATTTAGGTCTTCTGCCCATTTTTGGATTGTGTTGTTTGTTTTTTTGATATTGAGCTGCGTGGACTGCTTGTATATTTTGGAGATAAATCCTTTGTCAGTTGCTTCGTTGGCAAATATTTTCTCCCATTCTGAGGGCTGTCTTCTCGTCTTGTTTATGGTTTCCTTTGCTGTGCAAAAGCTTTTAAGTTTCATTAGGTCCCATTTGTTTATTTTTGGTTTTATTTCCATTTTTCTAGGAGGTGGGTCAAAAAGGATCTTGCTGTGATTTATGTCATAGAGTGTTCTGCCTATGTTTTCCTCTAAGAGTTTTATAGCGTCTGGCCTTACATTTAGGTCTTTAATCCATTTTGAGTTTATTTTTGTGTATGGTGTTAGGGAGTGTTCTAATTTCATTCTTTTACATGTAACTGTCCAGTTTTCCCAGCACCACTTATTGAAGAGGCTGTCTTTCCTCCATTGTATATTCTTGCCTCCTTTATCAAAAATAAGGTGACCATATGTGCGTGGGTTTATATCTGGGCTTTCTATCCTGTTCCATTGATCTATATTTCTGTTTTTGTGCCAGTACCATACTGCCATGATTACTGTAGCTTTCTAGTATAGTCTGAAGTTAGGGAGCCTTATTCCTCCAGCTCCATTTTTCTTTCTCAAGATTGCTTTGGCTCTTCGGGGTCTTTTGTGTTGCCATACAAATTGTGAAATTTTTTGTTCTAGTTCTGTGAAATATGTCATTGGTAGTTTGATAGGGATTGCATTGAATAGGTAGATTGCTTTGGGTAATATAGTCATTTTCACAATGTTGATTCTTCCAATCCAAGAACATGGTATATCTCTCCATCTGTTTGTCTCATCTTTAATTTCTTTCATCAGTGTCTTATAATTTTCTGCATACAGGTCTTTTGTCTCCTTAGGTAGGTTTATTCCTAGGTATTTTATTCTTCTTGTTGCAGTGGTGAATGGGAGTGTTTCCTTAATTTCTCTTTCAGGTTTTTCATCAATAGTGTATAGGAATGCAACAGATTTCTGTGCATTAATTTTGTATCCTGCTACTTTACCAAATTCATTGATTAGCTCTAGTAGTTTTCTGGTAGCATCTTTAGGATTCTCTATGTGTAGTATCATGTCATCTGCAAACAGTGACAACTTTACTTCTTCTTTTCCGATTTGGATCCCTTTTATTTCTTTTTCTTCTCTGATTGCTTTGGCTAAAACTTCCAAAACTATGTTGAATAATAGCAGTGAGAATGGGCAACCCTGTCTTGTTCCTGATCTTGGAAGAAATGGTTTCAGTTTTTCACCATTGAGAATCAGGTTGGCTGGGGTTTGTCATATACAACCTTTATTATGTTGAGGTAAGTTCCCTCTATGCATACTTTCTGCAGGGTTTTTATCATAAATGGGTGTTGAATTTTGTCGAAAGCTTTTTCTGCATCTATTGAGATTATCATGTGGTTTTTATCCTTCAGTTTGTTAAAATGGTGTATCACATTGATTGATTTGAGTATATTGAAGAATCCTTGCATTCCTGGGATAAACCCTACTTGATCATGGTGTATGATCCTTTTCATGTGCTGTTGGATTCTGTTTGTTAGTATTTTGTTGAGGATTTTTGCATCGGTGTTCATCAGTGATATTGGCCTGTAGTTTTCTTTTTTTGTAACATCTTTGTCTAGTGTTGGTATGAGGGTGATGGTGGCCTCATAGAATCAGTTTGGGAGTGTTCCTCCCTCTGCTATATTTTGGGAGAGTTTGAGAAGGATAGGTGTTAGCTCTTCTCTAAATATTTGATAGAATTCACCTGTGACTCCATCTGGTCCTGGGCTTTTGTTTGTTGGAAAATTTTAATCACAGTTTCAATTTCAGTGCTTGTGATGGGTATGTTTGTATTTTCTATTTCTTCCTGGTTCAGTCTCGGAAGCTTGTGCTTTTCTGAGAATTTGTCCATTTCTTCCAGGTTGTCCATTTTATTGGCATATAGTTGCTTGTAGTAATCTCTCATGATTGTTTGTATTTCTTCAGTGTCAGTTGTTACTTCTTTTTCATTTCTAATTTTGTTGATTTGAGTTTTCTCCCTTTTTTTCTTGATGAGTCTGGCTCATGGTTTATCAATTTTGTTTATCTTCTCAAAGAACCAGCTTTTAGTTTTATTGATCTTTGCTATCATTTCCTTCTTTTCTTTTTCATTTATTTCTGATCTGATCTTTATGATTTCTTTCCTTCTGCTAGCTTTGGGTTTTTTTTGTTGTTGTTGTTCTTCTTTCTCTAATTGCTTTAGGTGTAGGATTAGGTTGTTTGAGATTTTTCTTGTTTCTTGAGGTAGGATTGTATTGCTATAAACTTCCCTCTTAGAACTGCATTTGCTGCATCCGATAGATTTGGGATCATTGTGTTTTCGTTGTCATTTGTCTCTAGGTATTTTTTGATTTGCTCTTTGATTTCTTCAGTGATCTCTTGGTTATTTAGTAGCATATTGTTTATCCTCCATGTGTTTGTATTTTTTACAGTTTTTTTCCATAATTGATATCTAGTCTCATACTGTTGTGGTCAGAAAAGATACTTGATACGATTTCAATTTTCTTAAATTTACCAAGGCTTGATTTGTTACCCAAGATATGATCTATCCTGGAGAATGTTCCATGAGCACTTGAGAAGAAAATATATTCTGTTGTATTTGGGTGGAATGTCCTATAAATATCAATTAAGTCCATCTTGTTTAATGTGTCACTTAAAGCTTGTGTTTCCTTATTTCATTTTGGATGATCTTTCCACTGGTGAAAGTGAGATGTTAAAGTTCCCTACTCTTATTGTGTTACTGTTGTTTTCCCCTTTTATGGCTGTAAGCATTTGCCTTATGTATTGAGGTGTACCTATGTTGGGTGCATAAATATTTACAATTGTTAAATCTTCTTCTTGGATTGATCCCTTGATCATTATGTAGTGTCCTTCTTTGTCTCTTGTAATAGTCTTTATTTTAAAGTCTCTTTTGTCTGATATGAGAATTGCTACTCCAGCTTTCTTTTGATTTCCATTTGCATGGAATATCTTTTTCCATGCCCTCAATTTCAGTCTGCATGTGTCCCTAGGTCTGAAATGGGTCTCTTGTAGATAGCATATATATGGGTCTTGTTTTTGTATCCATTCAGCCAGACTATTTCTTTTGGTTAGAGTATTTAATCCATTTACATTTAAGGTAATTATCGATATGTATGTTTTTATTACCATTTTCTTAATTGTTTTGGGTTTGTTATTGTAGGTCTTTTCCTTCTCTTTTGTTTCCTGCCTAGAGAAGTTCCTTTACCATTTGTTGTAAAGCTGTTTTGGTGGTGCTGAATTCTCTTAACTTTTGCTCGTTTGTAAAGATTTTAATATCTCCATCGAATCTGAATGAGATCCTTGCTGGGTAGAGTAATGTTGGTTGTAGGTTTTTCCCTTTCATTACTTTAAATATGTCCTGCCACTCCCTTCTGGCTTGCAGAGTTTCTGCTGAAAGATCAGCTGTTAACCTTATGTAGATTCCCTTGTATGTTATTTGATGCTTTTCCCTTGCTGCTTTTAATATTTTTCTTTGTATTTACGTTTTTTAATAGATCTTTATTGGAGTATAATTACTTCACAATACTGTGTTAGTTTCTGTTGCACAACGAAGCAAATCAGCCATATGCATACACATGTCCCTGTTTCCCCTCCCTTCCATCCTCCCTATCCCATCTCTCTAGGTCATCATAAAGCACCGAGCTGATCACCCTGTGCTATGAGGCTGCTTCCCACCAGCCAAGTATTTTACATTCGGTAGTGTATGTATGTCGATGTTACTCTCCCTTCGGCCCAACTTTGCCCTCCTACCCCATGTCCTCATGTCCATTTTCTATATCTGTCTCTTTATTCCTGCCCTGCAACTAGGCTCATCAGTACCAGTTTTTTTTTAGATTCCATATATATGTGTTAGCATCTTTGTATTTAATATTTGATAATTTAATTAATGTATGTCTTGGTATGTTTCTCCTTGGATTTATCCTGTATGGGACTCTCTGTGCTTCCTGGACCTGACTGACTATTTCCTTTCCCATGTTAAGGAAGTTTTCAGCTATAATCTTTTCAAATATTTTCTCACACCTTTTCTTTTTCTCTTCTTCTTTTGGGACCCCTATAACTCGAATGTTGGTGCATTTAATGTTGTCCCAGAGTTCTCTGAGACTGTCTTCAATTCTTTTCATTCTTTTTCCTTTATTCTGCTCTATGGTAGTTATTTCCACTCTTTTATCTTCCAGGTCACTTATCTGTCTTCTGCCTCAGTTATTCTGCTATTGATTCCTTCTAGAGAATTTTTAATTTCATTTATTGTGTTGTTCATCATTGTTTGTTTGCTCTTCATTTCTTCTAGGTTCTTGTTAAATATGTCTTGTATTTTCTCCATTCTATTTCCAAGATTTTGGATCATCTTTACTATCATTACTCTGAATTCTTTTTCAGGTAGACTGCCTATTTCCTCTTCATTTGTTTGGTCTGGTGGGTTTTTACCTTGCTCCTTCATCTGCTATGTATTTCTGTCTTCTCATTTTGCTTAACTTACTGTGTTTGGGTTCTCTTTTTTGCAGGCTTCAGGTTCGTAGTTCCCGTTGTGTTTGGTGAATGCCCCCAGTGGGTAGGGTTGGTTCAGTGGCTTGTGTAGGCTTCCTGGTGGAGGGGACTGGTGCCTGTGTTCTGTTGGGTGGGGCTGGATCTTGTCTTTCTCTTGGGCAAGGCTGCATCTGGTGGTGTGTTTTGGGGTGTCTGTGAACTTAGTATGATTTTAGGCAGCCTCTCTGCTAATGGGTGCAGTTGTGTTCCTGTCTTGCTAGTTGTTTGGCATGGGACATCCAGCACTGGAGCTTGCTGACCGTTGGGTGTATCTGGGTCTTAGCATTGAGACGGAGATCTCTGGGAGAGCTCTCGCCGATTGATATTACATGGGGCTGGGAGGTCTCTGGTGGTCCAGTGTCCTGAACTCAGCTCTCCCACCTCAGAGACTCAGGCCTGACACCAGGCTGGAGCACCAAGACCCTGTCAGCCACACAGCTCAGAAGAAAAGGGAGAACAAAAGAAAGAAAAAAAAAACATAAAAAAATAAAAATAAAATAAAATTATTAAAATTAAAAATTAAAAATTATTAAAATTAAATAATTTAAAAGTAATAAAAGAAAGGAGAGAGCAACCAAACCAGTAAACTAATCCACCAGTGATAAGAAGCACTAAATACTATACTAAGATAAACATAAAAATCAGAAATGAGTCAGTCACAGACAGCAAACCCCAAGTCTACAGTTGCTCCCAAAGTCCACTGCCTCAATTTTGGGATGATTCGTTGTCTATTCAGGTATTCCACAGATGCACAATTCCACAAATTGACTGTGGAGATTTAATTGGCTGCTCCTAAGGCTGCTGGGAGAGATTTCCCTTTCTCTTCTTTGTTTGCACAGCTCCTGGGGTTCAGCTTTGCTTTTGTCCCCACCTCTGCAGGTCGCCCTCAGGCTTCTGTTTCCGTCCAGACAGGATGGGGTTAAAGCAGCGGCTGATTAGGGGGCTCTGACTCTCTCATGCCAGGGGCAGGGAGGCGTACGGTAGTTATAATTGGAATGTAGGGAGAGCCTGCGGCAACAGGGACCAACATGACGTTGCAACAGCCTGAGGCACACTGTGTGTTTTCTGGGAACTTGGCCCTGGATCATGGGACCCTGGCAGTGTTGGACTGCACAGGTTCCTCGTGGGGAGGTGTCGATTGTGACCTGTGCTTGCACACAGGATTCTTGGTGGCTCCAGCAGCAGCATTAGCTTTTCATGCCCATCTCTGGGATCTGAGCTGATAGCCATGGCTCTTGCCCATCTCTGGAGCTCATTTAGGCAGTGCTCTGCCTTCTGTGGGCAGACAGGGAAGGAATCCCCTCTCCTCGTGCACCCTGAAACAATGGTCTCTTGCCTCTTAGGCAGGTCCAGAGTTTTTCCCAGACTCCCTCCCGGTTAGCTGTGGTGCACTAGCCCAAGTTGTGTTTAGAAACTCTCTGAGCCACCATTGTCAGTTCCACCTGGATCAGAGATGATGACAGTCAGTTCACTCCACCTCCAAGTGCAGACAGGATTTCCTAAATGCCTAGAAATCCTTTTCTTGCCTACTCAATGCTAATTCACCTAAGTCACTTAACTTGTTTCATTTTATATCAAAGACAAAACAGGAAAAATAATGTGACTTTTGTCTGCTATCAGTTCCATCCAATAGAAAAACACATTCATTTTTATGTGACTCGTATCATGGGATTCAAGCCTGTAGGCATGGACCTACTGTGTAGGGATACCCTTTTTTAGAAATGAATGTTAGACTTTTGGCATATGATTTTTCTAGATAATTACAACAATTTGTTCTTTAGAAAATACACTTTATCTTCTAGTTCTGAAATGACTCTCTATGGAGATAAATTTAAGATGCCACCGTTTTAGGTTTCAACTACAGTTCAAATATTTGGTCTACTAGTAATTATGTAATTGATAAAAATCAATGCATGTCAAAAATTATGTCTGATTTCTTTTAAGTCTGTTGTAAAATGTCATTACCAAAGCCATAAAAGCTCTACTATGGAAAGCAAAATTAACTTAAAAGTATCATGAGCTATTAAATTCATGCACCTGCAAGTGTGCACACACACATGACACACACACAAGGTTCGGAGGGAAGTGTTTAAATCTTTGCACAAACTAAACGTTGTGTTGACAATGTGTTAAATGACTGTCATCTGTAATTAGTATATTTTAAGCAATAGGATAGGTGTTACATCAGGTAGAGGATTGTGCTAAAGAAATTCATGGCAATTTCTATTGTGAGCAGAGATGCACATTGAATACAGAAAGCCCATTTTACAATCTTTTGCCAAAGCATTACCTTAATTTTTCTTTTTCCCAGAATGTGTGTGTTTTATCTGGAAAATGATCCATTCTTTTAATTTTAGTAGCATGCTATGTTGATGGAATGCCATATGATTGAGCATTTATCACTGTGCTTATTGCTGCAGTACTTTAGGTGATGCCTAGAAGGAGCCAGCTTGCTTCCAGAATCCACTGCTTCCTTATTTAGTTTCTTGACGTGGCGCTTCTGTTGCCAAATGCAAAACATCTTGTATTGTGTAGTGAACGTTTTCTTTTCCTTTGTTCATAAGGTCACTCACATGTAGCATTTAAGAATTGTAAATTGTGCTTAATATCTTAACGAATGGCTAAAGGCAGAGAAATCAAAAAGTTGTCCTTCATATTACTCTAGCTTTTAAAATTTCTTTTTCTTGTTTTACTGTCATTGCTTTTTATTTAACCAGGAAAACATTTCTATATTTTTATTCCTGGTTTTCTCATTTTAAAGCACTATTTTAAAAGTAATGATAATATTACAACTATTTCTAATAATAATCATCATAGTTCACACTTACATGGTTCTTGTTATGACCCAGAAGCTGTTCTAAGCGCTTTCCATATTTAACTCAACTTTCATAAGAGTCCTTTGAGATCATTACTATTGTTATCACCATTTCATAGGTGAGACTAAGGTACGGAAAAAAAATTTGCACAGCTGCTGGGGGGTGGAGCTTGGATTTGAACCCCAGGATTCTGGCTCCAGGGTCCATGCTTTTAACCCTTATAGTAAACCCATTAACAAAATTCATTTGAACAAGATGGACAGAATATTTCTAGGTGATTAAAACATTCATGACAGTTTCTCTTTCATGTTTTTTTTTGAAAAAAAATCCTTAATAAATAGTAAGTGCATTTTATGTGAAATTTTGTGAAAATATTTTTTTTAAGTCTCTAAAGTCTCTAAATAGAATCACCCAGTCTCCTTTTATTCCATACATATTTTTATAGTCCTCTAGTACTATTTATTCTGTGGGTGATACTTCATCCTAGGACTCCATATTGTTTTGTGAGGAAGGGTATATTTGCTGAAATGTTAAATGATCTTAAATTATATTGACATTCATATCAGATTTCCAGTGAAGTGGAATTCATTTGTCCTCTGGAGTCCCAATGTTGGATAGGAGTCATACCTACATTAAAGCTCTGGGATCAGCATCACCTAGGTTAGGTGATTCATGTCATAGAGCTTATTTTCACTATAGGGAAAAATTTAAATGGATAGAAATAAATTGGGAAAACTGTCATAGTGGACAGGTTTAGCTCCTTAACTCCCTTGTCGGTTTAATTTAACAAATTCTGCAGTGGGTGCTTGTATGCAAGTGCCTTTTGGAGCATGTTGGGATATCAGCTGTGGAACAAGAAGAAAACTGGGACCACATGGTGACTTCACTGGGGCACGGGGCAGCTGCTGGGGTGAAACAACAGAACTGCACCAGCTGGTCCCACCAAACTCAGCCAGGCAGTACTAATATTCGTGAGTTTAAGCATGATTCAGGTTCTTAGCAAGGCCAAGAGGGCCAACCTAGTGGGGGGAGCCCAGTGACAGACGATCTGAGTAAAGATAATAAATATCCCCAAATCTAACAGGTGGTCATTATAGGCTTGTGACTATAGTATAGGCCTGTGACTTGGAAGGTGTTGAAAGACCATACAAAAACCTGAGCATGATATTAGTGACCCAGTTAAACTCCATGCTGTTCAGGATGAGAGTATGGACTGAAATATCCCATAACATGATTAATCAGAAATTAGCAGTTGGCTGAGCAGACAGGCACCCTGATGAAGAGAAGGACAGAAAGAGCTATGTGTTGTTCAGGTATCTATTTATTCTGACCACCCAAATACCAAATCTTTACTCACAGTATCGTCATCTTACTAAGTTCTAATCAGCCCTGATATTGCACTAAGGAGAGCAGAATTGTAGAATCAAGGCAGGTACTTCAGAAATCACTTCTAAAGCAGCAAACATATTTAGACTGTTAATAAGGGTCACAGGATTATGCTTCCACTCAAGCCTTGGTTAAAAGATTAATTTAACCCTCTGCTTAGGAGAAAAAAGTATTGCTCAAATATTTGATGATTATTTTTTATTATAATTTTAAAAATAGATTAAACAGTTGAATTAAGATTAGACATAGAATTAAGAGAAATGCTATGACATTGTTATGAATATAATATCTTTTTCTCCCTAAAATAGATTCCAGAGTATTGATTCATTTTTGGTGGGGCACATCTTGCTGAAGAATACAGAGAAAAGGTCAGTTTTCTGCAAAATTACTTTCATTATGTTGTTCCTGAAGGTACAAGACAAGTTAATTTAAAATTGCAATTACATCTTCACACCAAATATATCTGGATTAAAAATAACAAGGAAGTTTTTTTTTTTTCTAGTTAAAATTTTAAGCAAGTGAAATTAACTTAAATATCATTAAGGCTGTCTTTTAAGTAAATATTCAACAGGAGCTTGGTTTTATGAAGTGAAAATATAATACTTTTGAGATAGCTGTAAATTTAACTAACTGATTTTAACAAAAATTAGAAAGTCAGGGAGAATGCTTTTTAAGCTTTATTGAGTATCATTGATCTATAATTTTTAAATTGTACATGTTTAAGGTATACTTTTTGATGAGTTTGGACATATGTACACACCTGTGATATTGTTACCATGATCAAGGTACTACACATAGTCATCACCTTCAAAAATTTCCTTGTGTCCTTTTGTGGTTTTTCTTGTTGTTTGGTTTGGTTTTTGTGACAAGAACACTTAACACGAGCTCTATATTCTTAACATATTTTAAAGTGCATGATGGCATGTTATTAACTGTAGATAATGTGTTATACAGCAGATTTCTAGAACTTATTTCTCCTGCATAACTGAAACTTTGTACCCACTGAGCAACAATTCCCCATTTATTGCAAATTAATTTCATAAAACATGATGCCTGTTTTTTAAATAGGTAGACAGATTTACAGTGGAAACAATACTTTTGTTGATTACTCAGTAGAACTCTATCTCATTTTAATATACTGTTTGCCATTAAATAAGTTCTTCTATTATATCATGTTTTATGGAATCTTCTCCATAGTAGATTTAGAAGAAAAATATTTGTTGGGTTCTATTGTATGCTAATGTCTTACATATATTTTCTCACTTATCAAAATGGAAACGGAAGCTCAGAAATTAAATAGTTAACCCAAATCACAAATGTACTAAAGGGATTTCTAGAGAAGATTTATATTTAGGTGTGTCAGACTCCACCTGTGTGCTCTGAGCCCCAACCTGAGACAACATTTTCTCCTGGGTCACTCCTACTGGCCAGGGTCACCAAGGCCACCTGTCTGCTCATTGTTGTCTGTCCAGGCTTCTGAGCCTGTCACAGAGAAGCTCCAACCCGACTGCCATGCAGCACAGCTTCTGAAGCTCGAAAGGACATAGGAGTCTCTTTAGTTAATAGCACAGTTGTGCACAGTTCCATGCAGTAGTTCCCAATCTGAGAACCAAGATTATCTCCAAACTCAATCTGGACACTGAGGACAGAAAATACACCTTTCTATGTATGAGAACGTGGCTTTGCCATGTTGCTGTCTTTAGTATCACTTTGCTTTTCAGGGACCCTTCTGCCCAGACAAATACTTTGATTGTTCCTTATATTTGCTTCTCAAAATACTCATCTACTGCTCAGTGGAAAGTGTTAATAGACATCAAAGCATCAAAGCTCACTTTTCTGCAAGATTACTTCCATTTTGTTGTCCCTGAAGATAAAAGACAGGCTACTTTAAAATTGCAATTTGAGTTTGAGCCCTAAGTTCTTTGACTGCCTTCACCCATCCTGAACTCTTGTATCTTGATTCTTATCTAATCCTAATCAAACCCCCTCTTTGAAAGAACTGCCTTAAATCAAATTTCCAATTCCCAATAATTTCTGACCTTGCTGTTTCCCCTCTGGTACCCTGCCAATGCTTTGCTCTCCTTTACCGCAGTGAGCAGTAACCCAGATTTGTTTTCTCAACAAGTTGTTGGTGATACTTGGGAAGCCAGCTTTTGACAATTTCAGTCCACAACCTTTTCTCACAGGTGCCTGTATTGCCATCTGAGAATAGTTCCTTTCTCCCCAGTCTACTGCTCCCAGACCCAAATACAGTTGCTGGTCTCAAATGCAGACCCATTATGTGGAAGGTGCGTGTTCCCTAGCCACACACAGCAAGCCGTCACCTGGACTGCTGTATCAATAGCTGTGTGACATTCCTTGGATAAGGGCCCTTTAAGGGGAGATATTCGGGAGGAAAAATCCATAAGGAAAAAAAAATTCTATATGAGCAGGTATGAAATGAGAGGTAGTAAAATTTTGAGTAATTATGTTAAAGATTGAACATGTGAGGTCAGAGGCTTCTAAAACTGAGACATTTGGATTTTGTACTGGACCACACTAAGCTTGTTTAATGACAAAGATTCTCTCCTTGACCGAAATTTGGTTAGGCGCCTCTGAGCTCTCTTTTGGACAAGGCCTGACCTTGGGCTCCTGTGTCCTTCCTTGTAGAGCCCAGTTCTAGCGAGAATACTGCTAAGTCACTTTAGCCATGATCCCCCCTTACCCTGGTGTTTCCTCTTGGTAATTTTTCATCGCCCAACTACTTCACCTTGTTTCTTGGCTATAATTCCCACTTTTCCTTGTTGTATTCAGAATTGAGCCTGATCTCTCCCCGCTACTGCAAAACTCCACTGCAGCGGGCCCTCTGCCTATCGTGATAATTCCCTTGAATACAGTCAGCCTTTCCAGCTTTAGTAGGTGAATCGATACTTTGTTCTTTAGCAGTTAGTATAGTTGCATAACAATGAACTGTGACATTTTCTACTCTGATATGACCTCTGACTCTTAATTCTTGTTGTCTGTCACATATATGAAAATCTGTGTTTACGATACAACATTCAGGCCCTTCCTCTTCCTATCCCAGCTCAACAACATGTCCTAAACCTGTTAATGGGACACATATATGCTGAATGACGTCGATAGACATTCAGAAAAGTAATGCAACATCATGGCCTTCTTTGGAAATTCACATTTCATTAAAAGAATCTGAGCTGGCCTGAAGTTTAAAAAAAAAAAAATACTTATGAACTTTGTTCAATTTGATGTTTCCTAGAAATATTCGAAGTTTTTGAAAATGCTTTTCTTATACCTTGCTGACCCTTTTTGTCTCAAGAGAAAATGGCCCCCTGGTTATAAAGTGGGACACAGATACCCCTTGTTTCTTATATTTCTTTCCAAGTTGTAATCTAGTAATACTCTCCTAAATTGAAATACCTCTTCAAACTTCTGCCAAAAAACCAAATCAAACCAAAACAGAAACCAGAAACAAAATCAGTTGCAGGCCTCTGTCCCTGACATGTTCTCACTCTGATTCTTCCTTTAATTCTTAGATTTTTTTCTTAATCCACCTCTTGGAAAATTCCTGTTATCTTCATGAGGCCACGTTCCCAATGTCAATTACTGTTCCTTAATATTTTCCCCTGTGACCGCTAGTTTATGTTTAAATTTTGCCCCAAAGATCTGAAATGTGTAAAACAGTACAATAATTGAAATTCAGTATTCAAGTCCAGAAATGTACCTCCTATTCTATTTCCTATCAGTAGCTATGTCTAAGCATATTGCCCAGTACAGCCTATCAAATTCTGCAAAGGGATCAAATGACAATATTAAGATTCACCAATAAGAAGTTATCATATACACATCCCAAATTTGAATATAAATCATCTCCCATTATCAAAATCCCTAAAAAATATAAACCTAAAAATTCTACTCTGCCAATTTTAAAGTCTCTCGGCATCAAAATCTAAGGTAAAGTTTAAAAGTTAAATTATTTTTCCCTTTGTGAGCCCAGTGAAATAAAACATTTTGAATGTCTCATTTGTAGTATGCTAAAGGTGTTGTGGTTACCTAGGTGGAGCTGTGGAGTCATTTAGCAACTCTGCACATGGGCTGTCTTCATGGACATAGCCACAATTCTTTCAGGACCGCAACGTGAAGATCAGTGTGAAGTCTCCTGTGTGTTTCATTTCTAAGAGCATCCAAAGAGTTAGAAAGACATACAAAATGATCAAATGCTAACCTACCCACCCCTCACCAGGCAACAAACTGAGGAAACAAAATGATCTCCAGTCACTGGAGAAAATTCCCAATCAAAATGACATTCCTATAACCTAGTACTTAGTTTTTCCAGTGGCCATAGCAGAGATGCAGTGGTGGTGAAGGGAGGGAGGGACTAAGATCTTCCAGGTATCAGCTTCATCAAATGTTTGTGAGCTCAGATACTGAGAAGTCACGATAAGAGAATATGATACTAGCAGAAACCTCCTATAAACCCATTAAATTTGAATCTGCCTGGGGAAAGTTAATCATATATGGGGAGTAGTGGTGATAAGCAAACAACATATATCGTCACCCTATCAGAGAGTGGCATTGAAATACTGCTGTCTTCTTGCAAAGCTTAGCTATTCAGTGGTAGCTACTATTGTCACTAGATACATTTCTTTACCACCCACTATGGTAAAGGCCGGGGAGAGAGCCCTGAAGAAGGCCATTGCCATCATGGAAGTGCTCATGGCAAAGATCATCCATACACTTCTGAGATCAAACAGGAAATTGAAAGCCACTGAAACTATGCTGACATTTTAGTTTTTATTTAAATCCTAGTGCAGAAACCTTCGAGGATTTGACTATTTCAAATCATACATGTCATGCCAACATTTCTATAAACTCATTGGAATGAAAACATGACTTGCACTTAACCTTATACGTGGCTTACTTGGACGTTGGTCTTAATCTTTAAACTCAATATCAAATTAATTTTTGAATGCTTTTTTTCCCTAAGAGATAATGGCATGGTTTCATATATTATAATATACTTTGGACAGATTGCATTTTAAAATGTAGTTAGTTTTCCCTTCATGCCTACTGTAATGTTCTAAACAAACATGAATGATGAAAGAGAATTTTAAAAAAAGATAATAGTAAAGAAAAAAACAGCTTTGGAATTTCCCTTTTTTTGTAATCTCTTTCATTTAGCATAATGCTTTTGAGGTTTATTTATATTTTTGCATGTATCATTAGTTCATTCCTTTTTATTCTTGAGTAGGATTCCATCATATGGACATACCACATTTAGTTTATCCATTTACAGGTTGATAGACATTTGGATTGTTTCCAGTTTTAAGCTGTATAAGTAACACTGCTCTGAATATTTAAGTACAAATGTTTGCATGGATGTGTTTTCCTAACCCACCAGAGTGGAATTCTTGGGTCTTTCTTTTTAAGAAATTAAAGAACTCTTTTTCCAAAGTAACTGTAACACTTTACATTCTTACCAGCAATTATAACGAGTCCAGTTTCCCTACATCCTCATGAATACCTGGGGTTGAAAGTCATTTCTTTTTTACTGTTGTAATAATTATGTGAAGGTATCACACTGTGGTTTGAGCCGTCAATTCCATTATGAATAGTGTTGAACTCAACAGTGTTGAAGTTCTGTTCACCTACATACTTATCATTTGTGTATCTTATTAGGTGAGTGTCTATTCAAATATTTTTGTACATTTTTATTGGATTGTCTGTCATCCAATGGTGATGGTTGAATTGTAGAGTTTATTATACATTCTGGACACAAGTCTTTTATCATAAATATGCTTTGCAAATACTTGCTTTTCTGTGGACTATCTTTTTGTTTTCTTAATGACGTCTTTTGAAGAGAAAGATACATAAATCTTTATGGTCTGGCTTATCTTTTTTATTCTTTCAGTGACTATGCTTTTCCTAAAGTCACAAGGGTTATCTTCCTGAAGTTTTCTAGTTTTGCACTTAAATGTAGGTCTGTCACACATAGCAAGTTATTTGTGTGTGTGTGTTGTAAGGTAAAGGTTGTTTCCTTTCCCCATCACGTGGATTTCCTGTTGCTCTAGAACCGTTTTTTGAAAAGACTGTTCTTTCTCCATTGAATTACCTTGGTACTTCTATTGAAAAATCAATTAATCTTATATGTATGGATTTATTTCTGGATTCTTTATTCTGCTCTATTGATCTGTCCACCTTTATATCAATTCTGTACTGTCTTAATTACTATACCTTTCAAGTATATTGTGAAATCAGTTAGTGTGTCTTCAACTTTGTTCTTTTTAAAAATTGTCTATTCTAGATTCTTTACATTTCCAGCTTGTTAATTTATATATATTATAAATTAAAAAATATATATATAATTAAAAGTATTGTATATAAATTATAAACACAAAAACCTGCATGTGGATGTTTGTAGCAGCTTTATTTATAATTGCCAAAACTTAGAAGCAACCAAGATGTTCTTCAGTAGGTGAATGAATAAATAAACTGTGGTACCTTCAGACAGTGGAATATTACTTAGAGCTAAAAATAAATGAGCTTCCAAGCCATGAAAAGACATGGAGAAACTTAAATACATATCACTTTTGAATTTTTATGGAGTTTTATTACCTAGGTATGATTAAGTTAACCTCATTCACATAACAAAAGACACCTTTATCTCTCATCATTTAGGAAATTCCAAGGGTTTTAAAAGCTCTGTGCCAGAAACTGAGACAGAGATGAACTATATATTTCTTATTATAAATCACAGTATCACATGGTCCCTATGAAGGTCAAGGTCAAACTAAATCAGCTCTAAATGTAAGGCCTGTGTTTTTGCTGAAGCATCATGCTCAACTCAGATGATCCCAGACTTTGTAGAGGACTGCAAGTGTTTTCTGAGGTTCATACTCATAGCTGAAGGATGGGCTAGATATATACAAGCACTAGTAGACTTGCAAACATGTGACCTTCTGTTAGAGCTACATAGTCAATTAAGGCACAGCTGTTAAACTCATAACCATAAAAATACAGCCACATGGCAGAGATACAGGCCTCTGCAAACTTCACTTATACCCTGAGTTAATACAATGTCTCCACCACTTTAAGCCTTTTGATCAAGGCTCTGCCAGATGCCCTAGTCTCATTATTTTGCTCCCTAAATATCCATCTTCTAATTTCCATTTTCAGTGAACCAAATCTCTTTTTATGTTTTTATTTTTTATTTTTATAACTATTTTTTATTGAAGTATAGTTAATTTACAATGTTATGTTAGTTTCAGGTGTACAGCAAAGTGATTCAGTTGTACATACATATATTGGGTTGGCCAAAATGTGACTTCGGTTTTTTAAGTAAAAGACACATTTTTCATTCTCATCAAGAACTTTATTGAACAACGTATTCACCCTTTTGTTCCATTTTTCAGGCAACTTCATAATTTCAACTTCCCAAAACTTTTTATCTTTTTGAGCAAAGAACTGTTCCAGGTGCCTTCTACAGTCTTCCAGGGAATTGAAATTTTTTCCATTAAGAGAATTTTGTAAAGACTGAAATAAATGGGAATCCGAAGGGGCAATGTCTGGTGAATACGGCAGAGGAATCAGAACTTCCCAGCCAAGCTGTAACAGTTTTTGTCTGGTCATCAAAGAAACATGTGGTCTTGCATTATCCCGATGGAAGAGTACGCGTTTTCTGTTGACTAATTCTGGACGCTTTTCGACAAGTGCTGCTTTCATTTGGTCTAATTGGGAGCAGTGCTTGTTGGAATTCGTCGTCTTATTTTCCGGAAGGAGCTCATAATAGAGGACTCCCTTCCAATCCCACCATACACACAACATCACCTTCTTTGGATGAAGACCAGGCTTTGGTGTGGTTGGTGGTGTTTCATTTCGCTTGCCCCACGATCTCTTCCATTCCACATTGTTGTACAGTATCCACTTTTTATCACCTGTCACAATTTGTTTTAAAAACAGAATGTTTTCGTTACGTTTAGATAGAGAATTGCATGCGGAAAACGGTCAAGAAGGGTTTTTTCGCTTAACTTATGTGGAACCCAAACACCAAAGCGATGAACATAACCATGCTCGTGCAAATGATTTTCAGCGCTTGCTTTGGATATTTTGAGTATGTCGGCTATCTCCCACATGGTATAACGTTGATTGTTCTCAATGAATTTCTCAGTTTGATCGCTATCAACTTCAACTGGTCTACCTGACCGTGGAGCATCATCCAGCAAGAAATCTCTAGCACGAAACTTTGCAAACCACTTTTGACATGTTCAATCAGTTGCAGCACCTTCTCCATACACTGCGCAAATCTTTTTTTGCACTTCAGTTGCGTTTTTACCTTTCTTGAAATAATAAAGCATAAAATGCTGAATATGTTGCTTTTTTCCTTCCATCTTCAATATTAAAATGTTTACACAAAAATTCACCAATTTGATGATTTTTTTAAATGCATGCTGATATGACAGCTGTCATAATACAATATAGCAAAATTGTTTTGAATGAAGTTAAAGACAACTAAGTGCTACTAGAGCCATCTTATGGAAAAAAATGAACATTTTAGCCAAACCAATATATACTTTTTTGGATTATTTTTCATTGTAGGTTATTACAAGATATTGAATATAGTTCCCTGTGATATATAATAGGTCCTTGTTGTTTATTTTATATATAGTAGTATGTATCTATGGATCGCAAACTCCTAATTTATCTCCCCACCCATCTCCTTTGGTAACCATAAGTTTCTTTTCTGTGTCTGTGAGTCTATTTTTGTTTTGTAAATAAGTTCATTTACATCATTGTTTTAGATTCTACATATGATTGATATCATATAGTATTTGTCTTTCTCTGATTTACTTAGTATGATAATGTCTAGGTTCATCCATGTTGCTACAAATGGCATTATTTCATTCTTATTTATGGCTGAGTAGTATTCCATTGTATATATGTACCACATCTTCTTTATCCACTCATCTGTCGATGGACATTTAGTTTGTTTCTGTGTCTTGGCTATTGTGAATAATGATTCTGTGAACATTGGGGTGCATGTATCTTTTCAAATTAGATTTTTCTCCAGATATATACCCAGGACTGGGATTGCTGGATCATATGGTAACTCTATTTTTAGTTTTTTAAAGAACCTCCATACTGTTCTCCAGAGTGGCTGCACCAAGTTATGTTCCCAGAAACAGTGTAGGAGGGTTGCTGTTTCTCCACACCTTCTCCGGCATATTTGTAGATGTTTTAATGATGGCCATTCTGACTGGTGTGAGGTGATACCTCATTATGGTTTTGATTTGCATTTCTCTAATAATTAGCAATATTGAGTATCTTTTCATGTGCCTATTGGCCATCTGTATGTCTTCTTTGGAGAAATGTCTATTTGGGTCTTCTGCCCATTTTTTGTTTCGGTTGTTTGTTTTTCTGATATTAAGCTGTTTGTATATTTTGGAAATTAACCTATTGTTGGTTGCATTGTCTGCAAATACTTTCTCCCAATCTGTAAGTTGTCTTTTTGTTTTGTTTATGGTTTCCTTTGCTGTGCAAAAGCTTTTAAGTTTAATTAGGTTCCATTTATTTATTTTTGTTTTTATTTCCATTACTCTAGAAGGCAGATTCAAAAAAATATTGCTGTGATTTACGTCAAAGCATGTTCTGCCTGTGTTTTCCTCTAGGAGTTTTATAGTATCTGCTCTTACATTTAGGTCTTTAATTTGTTTTGAGTTTATTTTTGTATATGATTTTAGAAAATGTTCTAATTTCATTATTTTACATGTAGCTGTCCAATTTTCTCAGGACCACTTATTGAAGAGACTTCTTTTCTCCATTGTATATTCTTGCCTCCTTTATCATATATTAATTGACCATAAGTATGTGAGTTTATTTCTGGGATTTCTATCCTGTTCCATTGATCTATGTGTCTGTTTTTGTGTAAGTACCATACTGTTTTGAGTACTGTAGCTTTGTAGTCTGAAGTCATGGTGCCTGAATCCTCCAGCTCCATTCTTCTTTCTTGAGATTGTTTTGTCTATTTGGGGTCTTTTCTGTTTCCATACAAATTTTAAGATTTTTGGTCCCAGTTCTGTGAAAAATGCCATTGGTAATTTGATAAGGGATGGCATTGAATCTGTAGATTGCTTTGGGTCATATGGTCATTTTAGCACTATTGATTCTTCCAATTCAAGAACATGGTATATCTTTCCATCTGTTTGTGTGTCTTCAGTTTCTTCATCAGTGTCTTATAGTTTTCAGAGTACAGATCTTTTGCCTCCTTAAGTAGGTTTATTCCTAGGTATTTTATTCTTTTTGATGTGATGGTAAATGGGATTGTTTTCTTAATTTCTCTTTCTGATATTTTGTTCTTAGTTATAGAAATGCAACAGATTTCTGTATATTAATTTTGTATCCAGCAACGTTACTGAATTCATTGATGAGCTCTAGTAGTTTTCTGATGGCATCTTTAGGATTTTCTACGTATAGCATCATGTCATCTGCAAACAGTGACAGTGTTACTTCTTTTCCAATGTGGATTCCTTTTATTTCTTTTTCTTCTCTGATTGCTGTGGCTAGGACTTCCAAAACTATGTTGAATAGAAGTGGTGAGAGTGGACATCCTTGTCTTGTTCCTGATCTTAGAGGAAATGCTTTCAGCTTTTCACCATTGAGTATGATGTTAGCTGTGGGTTTGTCATATATGGCCTTTATTATATTGAGGTATGCTCCTTCTATGCCCACTATGAAAAGTTTTTATCACACATGAATGTTTAAATTTATCAAAAGTTTTTCTGTATCTATTGAGATGATCATAATGGTTTTTATTCTTCAATTTCTTAATGTGGTGTATCACATTGTTTAATTTGTGGATATTGAAAAATCCTTGCATCCCTGGGATAAATGCCACGTGATCATGGTGTATGATCCTTTTAATATATTGTTGCATTTGGTTTGCTAGTATTTTGTTGAGGATTTTTGCATCTATGTTCATCAGTGGTATTGCAGTGCACCAAATCTTATCACTTTCTTGAACTGACACTGCTATTCTCACAAACTTCAGAACCTCCCTTTCTTCCCTCCTCCACTTTTCCAGGGGGGAAATCATGCCTTAGTAAGTCTCACGGCATGCAAGATCCAGGGAGAAAGCAAGCACTCCATAGAGGCAGATAATCTTGTCCCCAAATAAAGAAAGAGAAAGGATCTGGAAGAGAATTATACTAATTTATTCCTCTCTCTATGAGGAGAAGCTGTTGAGCAGAGGAAGGCTAGTAATGTTTTGCTAATGAAACACTATGTAGAAGGAGGCATTAGGATTGGGAAAGAAGCATTTCTTCCTAACAGAATTCATGGTTACAGAAATTCCCACAAATAATTGCACTTTTACTTCTCTTTGTGAAATTGTTACCAAACTCAGGTTCAGCTCATCACTGCTCAAAAGACAATAATTTGAGAGGCAAGTGTCAGTAGAAAGGAAAGGTGCTTTAATCAGAAAAGCCAGCAACCTGGGGAGATGGGGGACTCGTGTCCAGAGACCAACTCTGAAGATTCTGCTCAGCCATGACAGTTTTTAAAGGAGAAAACGGGGAGAAGAATTTCAGTGAATCATCAAGGCAGGAGGCTGGGTTCTGCATCATTTTCCACTGCATGCAGACTGGCTGACTCTCTTCAGATTTTACCTTGCCCACGTGATCTTCCTGCAGGATTGCTAAGACTGCTGTTGGGAGTAGAGAGCTCATCATTCTATAACTACTTATTTCTTCATTCTTACTTCTTTTTATCTAGGAAAAGAATCAGCAGTTTAGGCAAGGCATGGTGTGCATTTAGGAAACCCTAAGTCAGAAGTTAGTTTCAATTGCTTGGTGATCTCATTCCTATAATTAGGTTTTTAAGGTTAGAGGGGGACAGAAATGGGTAAACAGAGAAGGGGCAAGAGAGCTACTTTCAAAATGTTGCCAATATTCAATTCTGGGTAGATCCCACTGTCAACATTTTTTTTAAATTTATTTATTTTATTTATCTTTGGCTGCATTGGGTCTTCGTTGCTGCACGTGGGCTTCCTCTAGTTGCGGTGAGTGGGGGCTACTCTTCATTGCGGTGCATGGGCTTCTCGTTGTGGTGGCTTCTCATTGTGGAGCACAGTCTCTAGGCGCGCAGGCTTCAGTAGTTGTGGCTTGCAGGCTCTAGAGCAAAGGCTCAGTAGTTGTGGCGCACAGGCTTAGTTGCTCCGCGGCATGTGGGATCTTCCCGGACCAGGGCTCTAACCCGTGTCCCCTGCATTGGCAGGCAGGTTCTTAACCACTGCACCACCAGGGAAGCCCCCCACTGTCAACATTTTTGGTTTTCATTTTCAGGCAAAATTTGCTAGGAAAAAAGACGTCATGAATATACTGATTCATTAACTATATGTGTTTGCTGTGATAATGCTGTATTCTCTGAAAGATATCAAAACTGTGATTATTGTTCATTGTGGGGTGCCCTCAAATGTGTTCTTTCTTCTCTTGGCTGGTTTCTTCAGTGTGCTCAGTCCTCACCTTCCTCATCTTCCGGTGTTAGTTTGTTCCAGCAGTCATTGGAAGCGTGTTCCATGTCCTCACTTACCCAGTTATTGACATGTTTACCTCAGATGGCTTTTTATTTCCTCAAAGGTTTTCACTCAGGCCCTTTTCATCCTCTGTCAGAGAAGGAGGTGTTCCTTCTCTTTACAAAGTCAACTCTTCCGTGTATAGATTTGTCTAGAAAAGACAACCATTCTCATCTGCTCAATTTGTATCTCTTTATGCTATTGAACATTTTTGACTTAATTCTGTTTTATTACATAATCTCACTTTATTCTTTCCCTGTCAGTGGTGCTTGCTGTCGCTGATGTTTCTGTCTAAATATCCTGAAAAATCCACAGAAGATGGAACACTGGGTGTGCCCTAGAGATTTTTCTTTTTCTTTTTTTTAAAATATGAACATCTTGTAGACTATGTTAAGTTTTAAAATGTTTAAAACCTTCTCATAAAATAAGAATAGTGTCAGAATTCTTAACAATTCACAAAAAGCTTTGGTTGTTAATCACTTAAGATGTAAAAGTACCCACAGGTTATATTTCTTTTCTTCCTTTCTGTATCACTGTGGTCCCATTATTCTCAGCCATGTAAAAAAGCTCAGTGCTTTTGATAATCACTTTCAACCATCTCTCCCTACTGCAGTGGTTCATTAAAAACATGCTTCTGGCAATCTGTAAGCCTAAATACAATGCAAAGTTTTCATTATTCTTCAACAAGAGAGACAGAAAATGATGCCAACACAAAGGAAAGGAGAGCTAAGTTGTAGGGAGAGAATGAGAGTGGGAGCAACGGCATAGCTGGAGGGGACGTGTGGGCTCCTGGTTAATGTCATCAGATGGGCCTAAAGCCAGATCCCTTTCTTTATCTTTCCAGTTATGTGAATTAATAAATTCACTATGTTCGCTAAGACAAGTTTGAGTTGGTTTTCTGACACTTGCAAATACAGCGTGCTTAAAAACAGAAAAATTGGTAGAGAGAGGAAATTTTTTCAATTGAAAGACCCCCAAATGTGGACTCAGTTGAGTCAAGGCAGAATGGATGGGAGGCGGAGTGTCTTTCCTTCAAACTGGAAAGTTAACAGTCTTTTCTATGAGGAGCAAAGCCACTTATTAGACTGATACCTATTGTATCTCTGGAACTAGATATTTGGTTGAATAACATTAGGAAGTAGGAATCTGTTGTCTAATGCTTGCAGCCTGCAATAAAGTATTGGAGGAAAAGAGGTCTAACCTTTGGTTTGGATTGACCTGACTAAAAGAAGGGAGGGAAGAGAATGGTACAGTTTTGATGACCAGCAATCCATGATGACTGAGTGTTGGATAATCATGCATAGTAGGAGGTTGCACTAGCTGTTTCTTCTGCCCATGGCTAAGTGGGGAGCAGGAACCACATTCAGGGTGCTCTTAGAAAATGGAGGAAACTAGATCCCCTAGTCTTCTGTGAAAACTTCCCCCAATCTGTTCTCTTTCTGACCAAATTAATTTCCACTCACTTTGCATATAGTCACCCACTAGGATTTAGCCTTGTGGCAAAGAACAGAATACACTTGGCTGATATCTTAGCCATTAATTTGGAGGCACTTGGCTGATATCTTAGCCATTAAAGACCAAGGGAGACCACCAGGTTAATGAACTCTGACTTTACCAAGATCTCTAGCTTTAGTTACTTGACTGGGGAGTAGAACGGATACAAATTTGCTAGCATCCTACTCTGGTTTTAAGAGATATTTTGTTATCAAGAAAGCTGCACACTGACTGAGAAAATATTCATATGATTGTTTACTCCTAAGGTTTGAAACCAGCCCTGCAGGAAGTAGGATGCTAAAGCAAAATAGCTGCCTAGTTTCCTTCTACATGTGAATAGGAAGGGCAGTAGAAGGGTGAATATTCCAGTGAAGAGAATCAGGGTCACTGAGATTGGTTGACCAAGGAATTCATTTCACTGCCTTAGCGGGGAGACCTTGTAATCCATGTCCTGGAAGTATGATAGATGCCTTGTATGTTGTTTCTCTTTATTTCCTTTTCTAAATTGGAGATTTTTTGATGGTTATTCTATTTTAGCTCCATCAATGTATACTCAACGTATTGTGGTGGGTAAATATATTATTTAGGCATGGACTGCTAGACCACCAAGCCATTTCTGGACTTTACTGGAAAGACTACACACCACCCAGAAAACCTGGACTTAGAAAATGATGCACTAGCTGTTTAAGACTTAGTCACCCTCTGGAGGAAAGAGTAAGTGAGAGTTGCTTATGAATGGGATGCTTGGATTTCATCATCCTTGGGATTTTTGAAATTGTATGAATGGCAGAAAAGGTTGTTTGTGGCTGCCAGGAAGTCAAAGGATGAAATTATAGAAGGCATTCACTACTACTACTTTTTTCTTTCTGATCTCCACCATTTCTTTTCAGAAATAACATTTCCTCCATTTCATGTGATTCTGATGGGGTTGTTTATTAAGATAGTTTGGTATTTCCAAAATCGGTATAGGGATATGATCTGTTCTGACTAGTCACTTCTTTTACACGGGGCTGTAATATACATTTGGAGAAAGCAGTTCTCTTGTATTCTGAGATTGTGATCACAATGAGTGGTGAGAGTGTGCAGCCAGAGGGGCTACCTCTGCTGCTATTAATCAGTGAATAAATGCTATTATAGACAGAGGGGAACATAAGCAAAGAATATCACAGCATAAATGTCTGTGGTGCTTTTTGGGTAATTGTCTCTACCCACATCTGCCTCTCAGAAATCCCTGCCTGGAGTCTCTTCTGAGTGGTCAGTCGATTCCTTTAGTCAATAGATGATTTAACCAACAATGGCTGTATGTAGGGATATAGAACATAAATAACGTGGCTTGAAAAGTGGAGCTGAGCCCATTTACAACTTCTGTTTAGTAATCAGATCCAAGAGATGTAGCAGAAATCTAGATAGGAGGAGATCCTTGATCTGAAGGATCTAGTGGCTGTTGACACATGGCAAGTGTGATCGAGACAAAGGTAATCTCAAGATTTATCTTTTAGAAAATTTCCATAACATGACTCACACTGTCAGAACAAGATATTTACCATGGTGTTTATGAAGTATTTAGTACCCCCTTTAACTATGCTGCCCTTGGGCAGTGCACAATCTTATCAACTAAACATTCTGGCATTGGTTATGACAATATGAAGCCACATGGACATGAAAATTGGAAATCAGCCTTGACTGAAGCATAGTGTTTAGGGAACACTAAACAGTTTGGCACTATAGAGTTAAGCTATATGAAAAGGCTTATAACATCCTCTTTTACAGATAACTGAGATCACGGTATTAAAGACCTTGTTATCAGAAGTTTAGACTTTACATTGTAAGCAGTAGCTACCCAGTAGGTATTTTAAGATGGGAAGTCAGATTAATGAGAGCTGTGATTCACAGACTCGGGCACTGGGGACAGTGCTGAAATACCCACTGGTTTTGGTGGTGTTGTTAATATCACAAGTACTACTTTCCTAACATCTATCTTGCCCAGTGTTTTGATCCTTGGCTCTGTATCAGAACCGGTGTTTTTTAGAGGACTTTTTGGAGAAATATATGTTGGTTTCACATTATGTAACCTACAGCACTTATTTATTTAAATTTTAAGGTTATTTTAAAAGTTTATAAAAATTTGCAAAAAGGCACATATGAACATAATTTAGTTACATATACTTAGAAAAATATGAGAAAAATTATATATGAATGTTAGTGATGTGGGCTATTGTAGTAGACAGTTTGGAAGGAAAAGTAAAAACAGTTATACTAGAGTTGTCAAGTCTGAGATCTGATTCAGTATCAGACTTTACTAAATGATGTCAAGATTACAGGCAGCTGAAAAGCACACATGAAGCAGAGGGAGGTCTGCAAAGTCAAGGACACCTTACCAGGTCCTGTTCTCTCACACTAGACATGTCTTTTGGGCCCAGAGCAGATGAGGTCTTAGGTGCAATTTCTGGCATTCCTCTTACTGTAGGAGCCCTTCAGCTCTATTACATTATGGCCCAGAGTCGTATAGCTTAGGTGACATTCTCCAGGGAGCCTTGCATCATTGGTCCAGGGTTTTATTTACCCTAGGTAATCCTTAGCCAGATCCATCTTTCTAAGGACATTTACAAGATAGTGAATCTTTTTCCTAGCAAATCTCATTAGTTTTCTAGCTTGAGAAAGTCCAGTTGACAAAGAAATTATGTCATCTTCTTTTCCCCTTTCCCAGTATCATTCCCGTCTTCCACAGGAGAGGGAATGGATCACTGGACTGTTGCTTATACTCTTTTTTCCCAATAATATTTTAGAACCATTCTGAATTATTAATGAAATAAAACAAGTTTTATGATCAGGAAATTCCCTACAGTTATAGCAGCCTGATTTAAGTCATGGAAAAAATTGGGAAGAACCAGCTGATCTGGGAAATAAGGTGGTACCCTTGGGTGGCAGTGAAGTGGAAAGTTTTTTAAACCCTAGAGAACTGATTGAAGGAACGTAAGGAAGTCAGCTCTTCACTTACTCTTTAGCATCTTGACTGCAGCTTGATTGACTGTGCTTTAGGTATTAGACAGTTTTAGAATCATTATATAAATCACTATGTCTTGCATTTAAAAATGTTTTCTTTCCGATTGATGAATGCTTTCTTGTCTTTTTAAGAAAAAAATTAAATGTCTATATTCTGGGCAAACATATGGTATGCTTTAAAACTGCTAGCAAATAACCTACATAATTGGACAACCCATTATCTTGATTATTACTTATCACAGATACAGCATTTGACTAAAACGGTATTCACTCAAAGTAACTGACAAGCATTAATTACTTAATATGTTCATGTTCTTTATGGATAAGTTAAATATAGTTGAATACATATGTGAGTCTGTACACACACACACACACACACACACTCATACACTTCCAGGATTAATATGGAACAAGAGGAGATATTTGTTGCCACTGAATGTCTATATACTAATGTCTATAAAATTCCTCCAAAATGATATTGGTCTTTTCAGAAATAATACTCTCAATAATAACATTTATAATCACGGTTAGACACAATTTCAGCATAAAAATTATTTTAGTCAGGAAGTTCTTTACAGTTAAACTTTTGTGATTATTTTTTCCAGCTTTATTGAGGTATAATTGACAAATAAAAATTTTATGTATTTAAGTTGTAAAATGTGATTTTTTTTACAGACTTAATTTCTTTAGAGAAGTTTTAGGTTCACAGCAAAACTAATGGGAAAGGTTTAGACATTTACTGTATACCCTTCCCCCCACACATGCATAGCCTCCGCCATTATCAACAGAGTGGTACATTTGTTACAGTTGACGAATCTACATTGATATGTCATTATCACCCAAAGTCCAGAGTTTCCATTACAGTCCATTCTTGGTGTTGTACTTTCTATGGGTTTGGACAAGGGTGTAGTGACACATATCCATCATTATGGCATCACACAGAGTATTTTCACTGCCCTGAAAATCCTCTGTGCTCTGCCTATCCAACTCCCACCCATCCCCACCCCCAGGCAACCACTGATCTTTTTACTGTCTTCATAGTTTTGCCTTTTCCAGCATGTCACAGAGTAGGAATTATACATAGCTCGCCTTTTCAGATTGGCTTCTTTCACTTTATCTTTTTATTTTTTTTAACATCTTTATTGGAGTATAATTGCTTTACAGTGGTGTATTAGTTTCTGCAGTGTAACAAAGTGAATCAGCTATATGTATACATATATCCCCATATCCCCTCCCTCTTGCGTCTCCCTCCCACCCTCCCTATCCCACCCCTCTAGGTGGTCACAAAGCACCAAGCTGATCTCCCTGTGCTATGTGGCTGCTTCCCACTAGCTAGCTATTTTACATTTGGTAGTGTATATATGTCAGTGCTACTCTCTCACTTCGTCCCAGCTTACCCTTCCCCCTCCCCGCGTCCTCAAGTCCATTCTCTACATCTGTGTCTTTATTCCTGTCCTGCCCCTAGGTTCTTCAGAACCATTTTTTGTTTGTTTGTTTTTAGATTCCATATATAGGTGTTAGTGTACGGTATTGTTTTTTTTCTCTTTCTGACTTTGTCTTATGCATTTAATATACCTCCATGTCTTCTCATGGCTTGATAGTACATTTCTTTTTAGTGTTGAACGATGTTGCATTGTCTGGATGTACCGGTTTGTTAATCCATTCACCTACTGAATCACATCTTGGTTGCTTCCAAGTTTTAGCAATTATGAATAAAGCTATTATAAACATTTGTGTACAGGTTTTGGGGATGGACATAAATTTTCAATTTCTTTGGGTAAATACCAAGAAGTGTGATTGTTGGATCATATGGTAAGAGTATATTCAGTTTTGTAAGAAACCATCAAATTGTCTTCCAGACTGGCTTTGCATTCTCACCAGAAATGAATGAGAGTTCCTGTCGTTCTACACCCTCACCAGTATTTGGTATTGTCAAGTGTTCTAGATTTTTGCCATTTTAATAGGTGTGTAGGGTTGTTTTAATTTGCATTTCCCTGATGATATAGGATGTGGCTCATTGTTTAGTATGCTTATTTGTCATCTGTATATCTTCTTTGCTGAGGTGTCTGTTAAGGTCATTACCAATTTTTAATTGAGTTATATGTTTCTCATTGTTAAATTTAAGAGTTCTTTGTATATTTTAGATAATAGTCGTTTATCAGATGTATCTTGCAAATATTTTCTCCCTGTCTGTGGCTTGTCTCTCATTCTCTTGACTTTTGTAATAATTTTAGTCCATTTCTTCTTGTGGAAAATAACACAGTATCCTTTATTTTGTCTTCCATAAAAGATACCCTAAGACATCCCCATACGGGTATCCTTGGATTTAGTGCAAATGAATTGAAAATGGGAAGAAGACACACACCCTCTTCCCCTGTCTGAATGTACATTCATAATAGACTAGAAGGTGGGTGTTATCAGTTAGTCTTTTATTTCCTTCAATGGACTGGAATGTTCTCTAGAATTATGTACCTTAACAAAGACAGCTCCCCCTCCTGGGTTAGTTACAGTCTTTAGTCAAATAATATCTCAGGCGTCCTTTCCTCTCACATGTGAGAGTCCACAGATATGCCTGAATTTAGTTGTTCTTCCCTGTGTTTGTCATATTTTCTCTAACTCAGGTGGGGGGTTGATATTCCGGGTCACTGAAGGATCCTCTAGGGTATATAGAGTGAAAATAATGTTTGTGGTTAATCATTCCTTGCTCATTAGAATCTCTAGAGAGAAGTGAGATCAAAAGTCCCTCTTTAATTTCAAACAAATAACATGAGCATCATACATCTTAGCCACTTCAGACTGAATGTGCCACATAGGGCATTCTGTGTCACATATATATTCATGACATTTGGACTGAATTAATTTTATCTTTCAATTGATCAACATTATAGTTTATAAAAAATAATAGAAAATATGGAACTTTTCCTCCTGAGTCTCATCTGTTATACAAACCAGAGCTAGGTAGGCAATAAATAGCATAGGCTACCAGAATGGTGGGAAGCAAAATTATGGAAGAGGAAATAAATCAGGGTGGAATGGCCAGTCCTTCGGGACAGGCTTCCATAATATGGAAAGATAAGGTTTAGGCAGGAATTAAGCTGTTGCATAGTCTTTTCCAATATACACTCTATTTTATTCTTCTGTTCTTTTAAGTCACTTTTGCTTTAGAGTAAATCTCTTCTACTTAAACCTTCGTTATAATTTGAAAAGCAGCCAGGCTTATCCTTTTCTCTGAAAATCTTGTGAGAGACATGGATATTGTGCCCAGAAAACACAAATATACACATAAGCACATAATAATTTTAGGGGTTTACATATAATGTCCATCCAAAGACCTTATGGGTGGTCCATGAAAGGTGTTAAAAATCCCTCTATTTTATAAAATGTAAGGAAAAGAAGCTTACTATTTCATCTAATAATGATAACTAGACTAGAAAATATAGAATGAAATCAATTGTTCTTTTATGATTTAGCTTATACAATACCTCTCAGTTTTATCATTTTAAAGATCTAAAACTTCAATTCGTGTATATTATTCTATAGTTTTTAAGTTATATGCTATTACTTATATATCTGCTTATTAAAAATCCTAGTAATTTTGAATTAGCAATCTTCCTGAGTTCTTAAACATAGTCTAACAATTTGTACCAACATAGCCATCTTCATATCTCACTTTTAAATTTTCTCCCATTCTGAAAGTATTATTGGGACCTTTTGTTTTTTAAATACATGGTTGAGGGCTTTCAACATCTCTAACTGTAATCTGCTCATGTGAGTCTACAACTGCAAGAATATCAGCCCTTTTCAGGCCATATATGTGTAGCTTTGAACTTCTTACTTTACAGAACCTGGGATTGTTTGGATTTCTTGAATTCCTTATTTAAAAGAATTACTTCATAAATGGCTGTTAGTTCTTTATCTGAGCTATGTGATTATAAAAAGATATACGTACTGAAAAATCTGAATGAAAATGCAAGATTTTTAAAAGGTATACAATTATACATTAACCAATAATAGTGTAGAGGAATGAGAATGGAAAAAAGTAGCCATTCAAGTTATCCACTGCTATACAACAAGCCACCCCAAATCAACTGGCTTAAAACAACCATGTGTTAGCTCTCATGGTTCTGTGGCTTGAATGCTTTCAACTAGACTATTCTCACTCGGAGTCTCTCCAGGAGCAGCAGGTAAATGGCAGCTGGGACTGAACTCATATGACGGATGGACTGGCCTGACCATTGATGCTCCCTGTGGGCTAGTTGCTCAGCTGGAGTTCCCCATTCAGCACCTGCATGTCACCTTTTCCTGTGGTAAGGGACTCCTCACAACGTGGGTAGTTGAAATCCTTACATCGAGTCTCAGGGCTCAAAGAGAGAAGGTAGAAACTTCCAGGGCTCTTCTAAAGGCTAGGTCCAGAACTGAAACAGTGTCATTTTGCTGTAGATAATGCAAGTCATTAAGGCCAATGCAGATTCCAAGGGGAGGGAATAAGTCTCCACTCTTCATGGGAGGAATAGCAAAAAAATGTACTTTCATCTCTCACAGTATCCATTGAGATAATTACCAGAGATGAGCAGGGTTAACAGCTACAAGAACAGGGGTGTCTAATACTATATTTTAGGTTGCTGACACTGCTATGACATTATAGCAGTGTTACCTGTATGTCCCCCCAATTTTTATTAGTCTGCCACACACATGTATGAAAGTTATGGATAATTGCGGGTGAGAGTATTAAAACGAAGCATAGCTTGCCCTGTATTCACCACTCTGTTAATAAAAAAAGAACATCATCCTATCTAAAAGATTATGTTAGGGCATTCAGATAATGAGAAGCAGTCAAATGAACAGTGGTACATGATCAAGATAGAAGTCCATCTAAATCTTTGAGAGGTCCTGAAGTGAAGATGCTGCATTGATCTTATTCATACCAGTAGTTTCCAAACTTATTGTCTGTCTGTCTCTCTCCCATTCTCCCTAACAACTATTAATATCTAACAGAATTGGTGTTTACTACACACATTTTGGAAAATGCTCCCTACCAAAATGCTTCATACCAAAATATAACAGAGATTGTGTTGAGTTCATAGAAAGGATAATATCTTTGGGTTACAGGTTTTAGGATAGATTTAATGACAGAGCTAGGAATCTAGAATCATTAATGAAACTTGTTTTAGAAGAGAGGGGAGGGGCTTCCCTGGTGGCGCAGTGGTTGAGAATCTGCCTGCCAATGCAGGGGACACAGGTTCAAGCCCTGGTCTGGGAAGATCCCACATGCCACAGAGCAACTGGGCCCGTGAGCCATAATTACTGAGCCTGCGCGTCTGGAGCCTGTGCTCCGCAACAAGAGAGGCTGCGATGGTGAGAGGCCCGCGCACCGCGATGAAGAGTGGCCCCCACTTGCCACAGCTAGAGAAAGCCCTCGCACAGAAACGAAAAAACCCTACACAGCCATAAATAAATAAAAATTTAAAAAAAAAAAAAAAAAAAAAAGAAGAGAGGGGAGGAAATTTTGTTAGAAGAGATATTAAATATCATCCAGGCCAAGAGTTTTCATAATATTTTCCAGGAATCTAAGGCTTTGGGGGAGGTGTTTCAGAGAAGACCAGGAAGGGTCTCTACCTCTTCTCTGGGAGGAGTCAAATATTAGATTTCACTTGAAATAGTAATGCTGATTAAAAGATGAAGAAGAACAAGGAGAGGCAGAGAGGGTTCATTCTAAGAGACGGAGAATCAGAAATAGAATGGAGATCCTCTGACTTTTAGACCAGGATATTTGCAGTCTTGTACCATCATCCCTGAGGAGGGGAAATTTGAGATTAATGGAAGTTAGGTTGTTTTCAGATTGTGAACAATCTTAAACTCAGGATAAGGATTTTGTCATTATTCTTGTAGATTTTGAAAATTCCACAAATATTTATTAGCAGAAAATAGGATTGCATGTTTAGGAAGATGGGTAGAGTGCTAGATAAAACTGAGGAGATAAACACTGCAACTGAGAAGGAAAACATTTGAAAAAATTTGACTAGCTGTTTATTTAAATAATCCTGGCAAGAGGTAGTGAATTATAAGGGCTCTACTTATTCCATGCCAGTGGAAAGGTAAGCAGGAAAAGCAATACATCATCTGCATTGAAGTTCTTAAGAAACTTCCTTACTTGGATGAATTTGATACTTAATTCTGTATGCGGAATTTCTAACAAATTAATTTAAGTCATGATTGTAGCAATATGGGTCAGTTACTGATGGAGATATATAATGCTTATACATATATTACTCAGCTGGGAGGATATATATTTCTTTCATTAAAAACAGTTGGTGTTAAGATAAATCTCTACATCTTAAATACTTTTGAGGTGAAATCAGCCAGTGTTACAGGATAGTTTACTGAAAAAGGAAATTAATGATGGCTTAATACATTCAATTGTGTAGACAAAGAATCTTCCTACAAGACACTGTCTGAAACACACCACTTAACTCTTCAATGCCGGTTTTTGTAATTAAGCTAATTCTTTAAGCCCCACTAGGACAGACATGTTTGTCTGTTTTGCTATCTTTTTCCCAGTGTCTGTCACCAGTAGACACTCAAACAGTAGACAGAGAATGAATACTATCTGTCACCAGTAGATACTCAAAGTGATTTGTAGAATGAATACATGCTAATCCATGAAGCTACTTATTATCATGTGGTTAAACATTTTGCATAATACACTATTACATTTTGAAAGTTTGTAAAAAACTTACCCATCGCTAATAATTTCTGTGAGAAAATATGATTGGATAACATAAAAACATAACATTTTGTGTAGAATTGAACATGTTATAATTGAAAATTACTTAGAAACTCTTCAAAGAAAATATGTATGTATATATCATACTGTACAAGGTCATCCCTCCTTTCTGAGAGGACATTCCTTTCAGCCTAAATTAGTTCATCCAATCAGATGACTGATGAAGCAGTTTTTGCCACACTTGAATTTTCTGCACAACTCTAATGAGGGAATAGCACATAATTAGAAAGCCTGGAAGAAAATTTGCAAAGCCCCATCTGTTTTCCTTTCATGTTTTTCATTTATTCTTCCTCCCCTCAGCTGAAAAAAATATTTTGATGTTGAATTTATGAATTTAGTGCTTCAAATAAAATAATAATTTATTGTAAAGTAGGACTTTCAGTCTCCCCAAATAATTTCTCAAAATTGAGTGGATTTTCAACTTTTTGGAATAAATACACATTTTCTGATATTAGACTATTACAATCAGTGCAGTGGTTTTTGGTGAGAAGACCCTGTATCAGGGACTAAGGTAATTTCTTGTAATTTTGGCTGCAGAGGGGGTCTGATTGCAGATAGCCTATCAGAAATTCTGATTAGCAGCTGTAGATGTGTTTGATTAAAAGTGATAAAGTCATCACTAGTTGATAAAGGCAGTTGGTGTCATAGAAAAATTCTCCTCCAAAGCCATGACTCATGGAGGTGGGCAGGGGTCTCTGTCCCTTGGGCGGCAAAAATATCGGGGCCCAATGAACTCAATTTGGTTATAGGAATTAGCAGCTCTTTGATAGGGAGTGCTCTGCAGTAATTAATTTGCTTTTCCTTCAAGGTCTTAAAATATCCAGCTTGATCTTTGTCCACCTGATTAACCAGTTAATTAAATTTTTATGTAAGTCTTCCGACCTAGTTAATTTGCCAGGGACATCCATTAATGGGGAGTAACAGATGAGGTTCTTCCTGACCCCTCGGTACAAATCGCTGCTTCTCATCTAATTCTAGTGGAAGGAGCCCCTGCTTTCACTAACATCTGTGACATCGTGGAAACAAATAAGCAAAGGGCAAACACTGAAACTGGGAGGACTTTCGAGTCTGTAAGTTTCTACAGTAGAAGTTAAAACACTGAAAGGAGAAGGGAAATGCTGGTAAAACTGACATCACACAGAGCCTTTCAAGGGGAGAAGCACTTTAATGTTTATTTAATAGACAAAAAAGGGAATAAAGGTATAAATGGCTAATGGGCTGTGCCAGCTCACTCTGTCGGTATCTTCCTCTGTCCAAAAACTCTGCCTTAACATTTTTTTTCCTTAAAATTGCAATGCTTTTCGTTAAGTCACAGATTTTACGACGGTAACAGGCCTTGTCTTTTAGAGTTGTGTGATCTGTGTGGTTTACGAAGCTAAACTTGGCAGTGGCTGCAGGACAGTGTTGTTGAGAGCACGTGAGTTCCTGGGATGCTTGCAAAAATGGGCAAAGGAGTCAGAGAAGAGGCAGAGAATAGAAATACAAGGAGTTTAAAATGTTTCTTAGGGTTAGGCCAATATTGAGGAACCGGCAGTGGATTTCTCCTCCATCCTGTTCTCCACCTCATCTCTCTTTTTCCTCTTACCTCCCTTTTCTTTCTCCTCTTTCCCCTTTCTAAACTTCGAGATCCTTATTTCCCAGACCCGAACTCAGGCTAAAATTATTTATTCTGTCCTTAAAATACGCTCGAGTTAAATACAGTCCAAGGACTTCAGACCCTGATCATCATAATTTCCTTGGGAAATGTTGCTTCGTGACAAACTTTGTTGTTTTATAACACAACACAATTTCCTAGGTTGGGGGTCTGCTTATATTTCACAGATCTATGGGCTATCTCTCTGCTTTCCTTTTTCTCCTCATTAAAATAAAAATCAAGATGTTCTAGTAAATTCCTTTCACTGATTACCCTGTTGATGGTTGTATTCCTAAATACGTGGGAAGAAAATTAATGAGCTTTTACAGAGTTCTAAAACTGTGCATATCCTTGGAAACTAATGTTGTATTTAACTTCAGCCATGATGGATTGATCTGGTGTACTGTTATACTTGCGGTTTCAGAGAAATGATTTATAAGAAGAAAAACAGGCATCATTTTGTTTATGATTTATGAGCTTTGATCGTTAATCCTGAATTTTTATATCATTAGTCCTGAGAAAGGGATAATATAAGACAGGTGCAATGAGATTTCAAATATTTTCATACGTATAATTCAGTTTATTATCCATACTTTGGTCATGGGTTTTATAATAGAGCACATAATCATGATGGAGCACACAATCCTTAACCCTAACATAATTTCTCAAATACATATATTTGCCAAATTGCATAACCATATGTATATTCTCATAGGTATAGCTATATATGTATGTGTGTGTGAAAAATCAGTTTAAGTATAGGTGAAGATTGCAATAGAGAAATAGCTTATTCAAAGGAATTTAATGATGGAATACAAATAATTCATGTAGAAAATAAATTCCTTTTAAGTATGTGAGGTCACCTACATTTTATAAAATGAAAAGATTTTCAAGGATTTATTGAGCTAAGTTCAGGAGAACTGCCTTTCTCCTTGCCAGGCCCTAAATAAATGAAGAGGTTAGTTTTTATAAATGAGTGAGGAAAAGGTCCAGAACTCTATAGAGACATCAGTCAGAAAGATTTTTCAAAAAAGTTCCCTTTTTTTTCTGACTCAACATAACATTGAAAAATGATTATACCTTACCCAGCCCATTTTTTCCAGTCTTCTCTGAGTGTTCTTTCTCCTTGAAGAGTTTCAAAGGTTCAAGCTAAGCTTACAGCTCCATGATGGGAGGCAGAATGTGGCTTGTCTCCCTGGAAACCACCTGGTCACTGCTGCCTTTCCTTGAGGTGCCTGCCTGGTCTTCTGCTCTACAGGCAACACAGTGGAGAACTGTCAGAGGTTCAACCAGAGAAGCAGTGCCAGGACGAGAGATACACATTAGAAGAATTACTGCAAGGAACTGGCTTGAGCGTTGGTGAGAGTTGGCTAGGCAAGTTCAAAATCCAAAGGAGAGGCTGGAATTCTTGGGCATGAGTGGAAACTGTCATCCACAGGTGAGATTTCTTCTTTACCAGGGAAGTCTAGGCAAGGATTCTAGAGGCCTCTCACCTGATTGAATCAGGTCCACCCAGATTATCTAAGATCATTGCTCTCTCATGTTTGGCTTTTATATATCATAAACAGGTAAGAGATGATAATTAATCTCCCTTACTTAGAGTCAGCTGGCTATGAATTTTAATCACATTTTAAAATTACCTTCATAGCAACACCTGGATTAGTATTTGATTGAAACTGCTGACTGTAGCTTAGCCAAATTCACACAGCCAAAGACCATCACATCACAATGATGACATACTGTTACAGCTTTTCTTTTCTCATTTGGGGCACCCAAAGGCAAATGCTCTTATGAGTTGGTGCAGGATCAAGATACTAAGGACAATCTCATGCTTCGTGGTGGTTTTTTTTTTACCCCTGTTTCTATAGCTGAGGCTTGTCTTCCTGTGTATCCATAGTAAGAATTCTACCAATTCCATTTATTCACAAATGGAAGAAACATTGCCAGGAATTTTTGCCACTGGCACAGAAGAGTTCTTATAGAAAATTTTGCTTTATAAGTTAGTTGATAATTTTGTCATATTGCTTAAAATATAAAATATAGTTTCATGGTTTAGAATATTTTATGTAATAATTGTTAAAAAGATGGAATATTATAGGTAAATATGAAACATCTTTAAATCATAAAAGTCTGTACTCTTTTGGGGGATATTTATATTATTATAACACTTTTACATGGATAGGGTAGAAGTTAAATTAACTAATGTTTTCACCTAATATACTATACTATTATATCATAATATTCTTTAGTTTTGAGTATAAGAATATAGTCTATCTACAAAGAAAATAAACATTTTTGTTGAAATATTCAATTGAAGACACTTTTGGGAGAGAAATTAGCATAAAAATCATATTGTAGGGGGAAACATTCATCACAGGCTTGAGTCTTCTTATGTCTTAAAAGGCTTATTGTCATGTCACTTGAAACAAAAGTTTGAAGGCTAAGTTTGAATTAGCCTCTAGTCAAGATATGAAACTAAATTAGGAAGAAGTCTAATCATTTCAGTCAGAGCAAAAATAGAAACAAAATAAAGGATTTCTTCAGAAACTGAGGTTTTCTTAAGAATTGGAGACTACATGTTTATTCTGTTTTTCCCCCTCTGTCCAATCCCTTTTATTTGTTGTATGGCCACTGCATTAATTAGCAATTTTATTTGTTTGTGAATATCTCTGAAGTACCTGAAGTAAATTGTAAAGCGATTTTTTTTTCCTAAGAGCACTGTTTGTCTATGCCCAAGCTAAATAATTCAAAAATTTTCATTAGTTTTCTAAGATTAATTGGGTCTCATTGTCTTTTCTTTCCTATATCATTTTATAGCTGAGTGGGAGCATGCACATACCTAATAGCTGTTTTGTAAATATTTGTTGATTGATGACAGAGGCTGGTTAAAAGAGTTTTAATGAATCATTAGTACATTAAATTAATAAATCATGACAACAGTATTAATGTTGGCTTAGCTATTTCTAGACTCTGCTTCATATACACAAATAGTCCATTAGTGGCTTTGAGTTCATTGCTTTACATGTTTAATTAAATATAGTCTAAATTAATTACAAACAACAAAACTTCCTCAATAAATATTTTAAATGGGTATCTCTATATGTCTTCCTGTATACTCATCAAAATATTACATGGGTTCAGGAAAAAATAGAATGTTGCCTTAGTTCACTCGCCCACGATACAGGCACACTTGAATCTAATTAATTTTTTACCTTGTGAGCATCGTTCTCCTATAACCAAGACAAACAATTTATCACAACAAAGGGAGATGTCAAAAGAGGTGTTTTTCTCTTGGGGGAACTGATTTTCCTAACTGACTAGCAATTTTGCTTCTCCAGCATTTCCCAATCATAGCCAGGCTTCCCTTCCCTGCTTATGATGTATAAAAGGCAAACATGAGACAGCAAGTTTTTCTCAGAAACCATCTTTTTAATACTTTTGTTATATTGTTTTCATTCTGTTTAGAGATAGATTTGTTCCATCTTTTACGGAACCAAAAATATAGCCATGATGATTTAATTGCACTACACTAATTGCTGATGGTGGTAACAGAAAAAGGAGGAGGACCTTACAGATGCTACCAGTAGGACAGTATAAGCTTAGAGCCCCAGATCATTAGATTTTTAAATAATATTTTTAAATTACACTTTGATCTAAATTGATTGTCAGATTCAGATCTTGAGTTCTCAGTGCTTTTCTAGTTTCTACTATAAATTGACAATATTATTTGGCTTCAGTATATAATTTTACATAATTTCACTATGCACATAGTAAGGATGTAGATTATACTATTTTTAAGTATACAGTCAAAATCTAGTTTAATGATTTAGTGTAATTTTCATCAAGTTTTTTTTTTCCCCTGTGAGATCTGTTAAATCTGAAAATGTATCTGAAAAAGATTCTGAAGTTGGACTTCCGGTGGCTTTTGTCACTTTGCTGAGAATGGTGAAATATACACTGCTGAGGAATCACAGACCTGCCTTACTTTTCTTGTGGGTGCTTTCTCCAAGTATAGGCAACTGCACATGAGGGCGATTGGGCAGGTCCACAGAGTAAGAGAAGCAAAAACCGTCAATTACTGATTAATCATATTTCATGTGTTGCCTTATCATGGGGTTAAGAAAGAGATGGTCCTTTGGAAATTACAGACTTGTGAAATAGGCAGATGTTAAACAAGTAATTGTAAAAAGGTAGCGCTTGAGAGCAATGAGACAACATTAGACATGGAAGAATGGAAAGTGAAAAGCTGAGAATCTAGGACTGAATCCTGAGAAGCTCCAATGTTTTGAATAAGAGGAATCTGCAAAGGAGACAGAGAAAACAGAAATGAAATTGCAGGAAAATATAGAAAAACTGTGTGTCATGGAGGAAAAAAAGAAAAGATTCTGTTCTGAGAAGGAAAATGTGGACAACTGAGCTAAATAGTACTGAAAGATCGAAGAAAAGAAAGGCTGGGCCGCCATGTTATTTCCTAAACCATTGCTTCCCAATCTTTCTCAGCGCTGTGGGCTGCCCTTGACTAAACTCTGAGGTTTGGTGCTCCTACGTTGATGTCACGCCATTAATCTCCCACAAGCTGGCAGTGATAAGAGCCACACCAGTAGAGTGATTTGACTTGAGCCCAGATGGAAGCCGATTGAGAGGCCAACAGCAGAATCTCCCCCCAAGGGCGTGTTATGAGTTGTTCTGCTGTTTGTCCTAGTGTTTCCTCCCAGGCTGCCAGGGCCCAGCCTGCTGCCAAGTGACACACAGGGCTCTGAGTTCAGAGAAGTCCCTCCCCCGCCTCGGGACGGCCCTTAACCTCTGGGATATGGGAGCTGCTGGGTGAATGTTCCAGCACGCCCTTCTTCAGACACACAGTTCTGAAAGGTGTGCCCTTTACTTCTTAGAATGTCCCTCATGGTGGACAATTTTCCTGACTGTTCACTCACTGCAGCTTCCTGAAATCACTCCTCAAGCCAACTTTCTGCACTTGTTTCAGTCTCCAAGTTCAGGGGAACCCAAATGAAAACTGACTGGCCCCTGAAGGGGAATTTAGATCAGGGAAGGGTTTTGTTCATTTATTTGATGAAGATGGGAGAATCATAAATAAATATAAAATCTAACCAGAAAGATCCAGGAGTGAAAGAGTGAGTGAATACAAATGAGAGAAAGGTGTAATCAATGGAGCAAGTTACCGCAGGAAGTAGAAAGTGATGGAATTCCCTGTACTGAGTGATTACCTTAAGTGAGAAGAGGGACACACACATACATTCACACACAAAGGGGAAAAAAATAGGAGTGGTACAATGTTTTGTACATTTTATGATGAGAAGTGCATGGCGTTCCTCCTGATGGCTTCTGTATTTTCCATGAAATCCATTTATTCATTTGACATATACTTATTGAATGCCCACTACAAGCCAGAAGCTCTGCAAAGCACATCATCCAGAGAGCAAGAGAGTGACTACTCTCAGGAAAACTCACTGCCCTCAGGGAAGGCATTTTTAATAAATTAAAAAAAAAATTTTACTTAAAAATTTTTATTTACAGTTTTAAGAAGAGAGAACCTGAACAGAAATCTGCTTATTGTCTCTTTTAGTTTTATTTAATATATATGTAACAAAGTGGAATTCATTTTGGGAGTTTACATTATGGAAACTATGTATCATATTCAAGAACATTAAAAAAATGCAGAAAAACAGAATTCAGGAAAACTCTACCTGTGATTTCACTAGACAATCATTATTTACATTTTTACTCATGATCCACCAGTTTTCATGCATACATTAAAAAACTTAACCATTTTCCTCTACATAACATATAGAGTTTCTCCATACTGTTTTAATATTATTTGAATGTAATTTTTGACTAGGTACTATATTCACATGGCTCAAAATCCAAAAGATTCATAAGGGTAAACCTTGAAAAGGCTCTCCTCCTCTTGGATACCAGTAGACACCTACACAGTACGTAAATTAGCCTCTAGCCTCTGAGTCCTCACCTGTGAACAGGTGAATTGGCAACTTCCCTCCCTCTCATTCAACCTCCTATAACACAGCCTGGGCTTTCCTGCATCAGGGCTCCAGAGGGATTGCCTTCAGGAGCCACTAGGGTGATCTGCCAATGTATTGTGTTCTAAACTCCTAACACGCCTGCTGCTGCTCTTATTTCTGTAGGTAACAGTGGTAAGGGTAACCTTGGTTTCAGTGGTTACACTAGCATCACACCTCCTGCCATGGACATTTCAGGGGCTGTTGCTGTTGCTCTAGCTAGGAATGATCATCTGATGTCATCTAAAATGGCCCATCTTTGAGCCAAAGTGGATGCTGTTAATAATTACACAAGGACAACAGGTAGAAACTGCTTGAGCAAAATGGCACCTATGGTCGCCTTATTATAGCAGGGGCTCTCTGCTCACTGGTAGTAGATTTATTTCCTTGATTGCTTACAACCTGCTTTCTTAAAGACCTCAGAAAAAGTCCATCTGAATGAAAAAAAATATTAAGGTACTGTGGAGTGCCAAGTCCACCCAGATCATCCTTTGATACCGACAAGACCTGGACACTTGGGTGGGTGAGAATTAGTGCTTGCTCCCCTCTTGCCAGAGTCTTAATTCTGATGCTGTGGTGTTTGTTGTAGGCTGTCAATAGTTCTAGAACTCCTTTTCCCTTTAATGCTAAGAAGTCCACCAAGACTGTACAAACTGAAGCTGAAGGCAACAAAGGACAGCCCATGGGTGGGCAGGAGTGATTGCCAAGGGCCTAAGATTACAACTGTGGTTTTCCATTAAATGTCAAAAAATCTAACATGTAAGGAAAAGTGTGGTGACAGATGCTTTGGCTGTAAATTGTCATTGTGTTTTTATTGTTTATTACTTGCAGATCATAGATAAAGGAAATTTGGTTTGGTTTATAACATTTGGTTTATAACGTTATAATATATGAAGGGTAACAAAAATTAAATTAGCAAAATGAATTTAAAACAACTTCTGCAAACATTTTGAGACTAGTATATTTAAAACTAAGTTTTTACTTAATTATTTTTATTTTGATTGTATGTTCATGCATAATTCACAGAAGACACTAGAAATAATATCTTTATGACTCTGCCTGACTTGATCCAGACATTGGCAAGCAATTGTTAGAAAGACATTGATCAACTAAATTCATATATTTTAAGTATCTGAAAAGTTAAACTGGAAACTGAAAAGCCAGGCTTGCTATGCTTCACAAAGATGCCCAAGCATTGGGTTCTTTACTGTGGAATTATTTCACATAGCTCTCTTGAGCTCTCAGCATTAGGCCATCTACCACAACTAAATGTTATAATCAATTCATAGATGAACTCCTAAAGAAAATGAATGTTCCCAAATTCCATAAAGATTGACGATGACCGTGAAAGGATGACATATATTTTGTGACAGAGCAAGATTTCTTATCTGTCCTGGGAGCCATTGACTGCAGACACATTGCTATTCAAGCAGTGGTAGTTAATGATTTAATCTTTATTAATAGGAGAAAAGATTCCATTTGTTTAATATGCAGGTTATTTTTGATGCTAAATGCAACGTAATTGATGTAATTTAAAAGTTCCAGGGATAATGTCATGATTAATTCATCTGTAAACAATCTGGCATCTTTCATTTTATTGAGGCAGGCAAATTTTTTTAACTAGCTGAAATGTGGGTAAGAACATTTATGACAACAATTATCATTTAAAAATATAATGCATTGTGAAAGATGAATGTCCTATAGGGCATTTTGCATTTGCTGTAAGGTCTTAAGAGCTGTAATTCGGCATGATTCATTGTCTCTGTATGAAAGAAACAGGAGGACAGCATAACTAGCCTTGTGTCTTTGGGCTGAATGAGGTTTTAGAATTTCATGAGAGAGGTTACTGAGCATATTTCAAGGGTCAATTTCTTGAGCGTTTTGCTGCCCCTATGCAACTATTCATTCATTGTATCATTTATTCACCCATTCAATAAATATCATGAAGTGCCTTTTAAAGGACAAGTTTAAAAAGACCTCTTTCTGTAGATTGTGGAGAGTCATGGGAACACTATTATTTTAAGTAGATAACCTTGGAGATTTGAAAGGGATCACACTAGAGGCACAGAGAAAGTGGATAGGATTCTGTTGATATCATCTGGGGAAGAGATGGGCTATGGCTGAAACTTGAGAGTGAATGGGACAATTCAGCATACATTTGCTGTATCAGAAGCATACAGATCAAAGGCACAGGGGAATTTTAGCATATCATGAAATGAGGGTTATGTAAGGGGCACAGAGAGAAGGGCCCATAAAGATGACAAAAAAAGAAATGGTGAGAGAAACACTTGGATCATTAAGGGGGTGTTGTCACAAAATCCAAGGAACGAGTGACCAACAGAAGGTTCTAAGGATGTGGCAGGAATAAGAAAGATGGCTTTAACCATGAAGTCATCATCCGTGACTTTGTCAGAGCAGTGTCAGTGGACTCCTACTAGTAGAACACAGATGTCAGTGGGTAGAGTAGTGGATGGAGTTGGGAGTTGAGAAAAGGAGGTGGCGTGTTGATAGTTATGTCTTGCAGAGAATAAAGCCTGGATACTGAATGCCCTGGATCCTCAGCTTGCCATCGACTATGGCCAAAGTTGTAGTTGGATATGTACACGAAGGACAAAAAGTAGGCCAATGGTTGTTTATTATTGGCTAAAGCTTTTACTCCAAACTCCAATGTATTTTTCTATGGAAGTAGGCTGAGTTAATGAGGCAAACTCTTCAAATATAGGTCTGCTTGTAAAACCAGTTGGGGCAGTGAATCGGGGGGGCGGGGATAAACTTTAGGGGTTTCACTTGTGAAGAAAGATTAAACATGGAATAGAGTCACATATCCACAGAACAGGTTCAAGCAGGTGGACTTTTGAGAGGGTGGGGGAGTTAGGGGATGTTTGTTTTGTATAATAAACATAACACTTTCTAAGTTCTTTACAAATGTTAACTATTTAAATGGTTTTATTTTCAAATTCCATGAGGTAAAAATTGTTATACATGAATGAACAGAATCACAGCAAGAGTAAGTACATTGCCCAATGTCACACTGCTGTGAATAGAAGAGCCAGGATTTGAACTTAGGCAGTCTGGCTGCAGAGTCCCTGCTCTTAACATGCTATATTGCATAATTTGGGGGGTTACCATAAGGACATAGAGTAGTGATTGAAAGTTATCATTTGGGATCTCCTGGATTCAATCTTGCTTAATAATAACTAAAGAGGTGCTTCAATTTAGAACTGTAGAAATACAGCAATAGTTTAATTTTGGAACACTGACTCACATCATGAAATGAGTTTCTTCACCAATTTATATGTAATGTTAAAAATAATATCTAGCTGCAATTATGCTGATTCATTGTTAGCCTTCAGTTTCTAAAATGGATCACCTTCAAGAATGAGAAATTCAGGACTAGAAGAGAATATAAACGTTTTACAATGGGCATGAAGAAAAATGGGATAATGAGATGGGGATTCAACTGCAGACTAGTAAAAGGCATGTTAATGAGCTACGAAGCCTGTCTGAGTCTGAATAGCAAACACTGGCAGTAGACCAACTGGTCTGGCTTTCAGGAGCAACAGTCAATAAAGAGGAACCTATGTGCATGTGTATCTGTGTGTCTGTGTATCAGGGGTTGGGGAAACAAATGATCCTGTCTTTTCAGGGTTACTGAAGGGAAATGCAGTGAGGCAGATGGAAAAGAGAGCAGTTGGAATTTTAGGAATACATATTTACATAGTTTTGTACAGTTCAGTAATAATCCAGATAAATTGCCTGGGCCAGATGGTTGGTTTATCCAGCCATGCTGTGTGCCTTTTTGTATGCAAATGAAATGTCTACATATCAGGAGAGGCTTGGGAAGAGTCCAAAAGGAAGCGGCCAATTTAACCTAACCTAAAAGGTGATAAATTTAGGGCCCAGAGAGGAGGATATTGGAGGTTGAAAACATTGTTTCCTAATATGTCCTAGTGATTTAATGTTAATAAATGAATGTGAACTCACTGATCACCTAACTGTTCTCTAGTAGATGTATTATGGAGTGGTCTTTTGCATAAGTAGGTGGCAGAAGAGGCCAATAAAACTACAGTTTTCCTTCAATTTTTGGTTTATTCAAACCATTTCAACTTTAATTTCCCAAAAACTAATCATTGGGAGGAAATTAAGAAGCCCCTAAGTGGTTAAGAAATTGCAAATTCTCACACTAGCCTCATGGAAATGCCTGTCAGATCAAAGTTAGCTATATCAAAAGTATAGCTGACCAGAGTTGGAAGGAGGCCTGAAATCCTGATGAAACTAATGACGTCTATGTCACCCAAAGGCCCTGCCACCCTCAGTAACTGTGTTCTTTATCAAGTTATTCTCTCTCCTTGAACCCGGGTGGGTGTGAGGGATGTGACTCTCATAGTTTGGCCAGTGCCTACCTTAAAAAGAACTGAAAATCAAATGCTGCTGCTATTGATAATTTAGGACCGAGGAAGTATGTTACTGAGTCATCTAGGATTAGGGATAAAGCAAAATGTGAGAGAGAGAAATGTTCAAATAGAATAAATTATGGGTAAGCAAAGGATTTCTCTGGGAAAAAAGAGGCGTCTAGAGCAGAAATTCCATGAGTGGTAGCCCAAGCAGCCCTTGAGATTGATAGACAGAAACTAGTTATCTTGGTGGAATGGGTTAAGTGGTCTAATCATCTTGGTAAACTTTTCTTTCCCCCGGCCCCCTTCTCTTAATTCACTTTGAACCCCTGCCACAGAAGTAAGCACATGACCTAAGCCTAGCCAATGATATAACTCCATCTGCCTGGCAACAGTGATTGGTCCAAAGAGTAGGCATGTGACCCAAGCAGGACCAATCAGATTTTTCTTGTGATTGGTATTTGGGCATTGATGAGAAGAAATTCTTTTCCCCCGGGAGTTGCTAATGCAGCTGCTGGTGGTAGGTATGCTTCCCTGGTCTCTGTGGAGTTAGGCTACTGGTAGTAGGAGAGAAAGAGCTATTGATACCTCTCAAAGAGAAACGAATGTAGAAAGTTCTCCATTTCTGTGTCTAGCCTGTCTTGAGTTGGTTACTGGCATCTTTCAGGTCCCACTTTTAAGTCCTATTCTGGTCTATGCAAAATTAGCCCCCTAAAAATAACCATTCTTCCCCCACCCCACCCCAGCTATCCAAGTGTGTGATTTTTGAAAGAAAAACATTGGTAAGTAAAACAGTGGTTTAAAAAAATCAAATCATAGAAGACTGTGGTTAAAAGGAGAGATTTTAAAATTCAAAGACTTGAAAACATATCAGTTCAGAGAGATGGTGAGGTCTAACAGAAGGAATGACTGATAAAATCTTAAGTCAGATTCTACTCATGTCAATATATTCTTCCTAAAGGCCATGAAAATGATGGGTCCAAAGCATGGGTGGAGAGTACCTTGCTGTTTTGTTTAGAAAATCATCCAGAGGGGCCACATGAACCAAGATGGCAGAGTAGAAGGACATGCTCTCACTCCCTCTTGTGAGAACACCAGAATCACGACCAGCTGCTGGACAATCATCAACAGGAAGACACTGGAACTCACCAAAAAAGATACTCCACATCCAAAGACAAAGGAGAAGCCACAATGAGATGGTAGGAGGGGCGCAATCCCAGTAAAATCAAATCCCATAACTGGTGGGTGGGTGACTCAGAGACTGGAGAACACTTACACCACAGAAGTCCACCCACTGGAGTGAAGGTTCTGAGCCCCACGTCAGGCTTCCCAACCTGGGGGTCCGGCAATGGGAGGAGGAATTCCTAGAGAATCAGACTTTGAAGGCTAGTGGGAGTTGACTGCAGGACTTCGACAGGACTGGGGGAAACAGAGACTCCACTCTTGGAGGGCACACAAAAAGCAGTGTGTGCATCGGGACCCAGGGGAAGGAGCAGTGACCCCAGGGGAGACTGAACCACACCTACCTGCTAGTGTTGGAGGGTCTCCTGCAGAGGCGGGTGGTGGCTGTGGCTCACCATGGGGACAAGGACACTGGCAGCAGAAGTTCTTTGAAGTACTCCTTGGCATGAGCCCTCCCAGAGTCTACCATTAGCCCCGCCAAAGAGCCCAGATAGGCTCCAGTGTTGGGTTGTCTCAGGCCAAACAACCAACAGGGAGGGAACCCAGCCCCACCCATCAGCAGTCAAGGGGATTAAAGTTTTACTGATCTCTGCCCACGAGAGCAACAGTCACCTCTACCCACCACCAGTCCCTCCCATCAGGAAACTTGCAAAAGCCTCTTAGATAGCCTCATCCACCAGAGGGCAGACAACAGAAGCAAGAACTACAATCCTGCAGCCTGTGGAACAAAAACCACATTCACAGAAAGATAGACAAGATGAAAAGGCAGAGGGCTATGTACCAGATGAAGGAAAAAGATAAAACCCCAGAAAAACAACAAAATGAAGTGGAGATAGGCAACCTTCCAGAAAAAGAATTCAGAATAATGATAGTGAAGATGATCCAGCACCTCGGAAAAAGAATGGAGGCAAAGATCGAGAAGTTGCAAGACACGTTTAACAAAGACCTAGAAGAATTAAAGAACAAACAAACAGAGATTAACGATACAATAACTGAAGTGAAAACTACACTACAAGGAATCAATAGCAGAATAACTGAGGCAGAGAACGGATAAGTGACCTGGAAGACAGAATGGTGGAATTCACTGCTGCAGAACAGAATAAAGAAAAAAAGAATGAAAAGAAATGAAGACAGCCTAAGAGACCTCTGGGACAACATTAAATGCAACACCATTCGCATTATAGGAGTCCCAGAAGGAGAAGAGAGAGAGAAAGGACCCAAGAAAATATTTGAAGAGATTATAGTCGAAAACTTCCCTAACATGGGAAAGGAAATAGCCACCCAAGTCCAGGGAGCACAGCGAGTCCTATACAGGATAAACCCAAGGAGAAACACGTCGAGACACATAGTAATCAAATTGGCAAAAATTAAAGACAAAGAAAAATTATTGAAAGCAGCAAGGGGAAAATGACAAATAACATACAACGGAACTCCCATAAGGTTAACAGCTGATTTCTCAGCAGAAACTCTACAAGCCAGAAGGGAGTGGCATGATATACTTAAAGTGATGAAAAGGAAGAACCTACAACCAAGATTACTCTACCCGACAAGGATCTCATTCAGATTCAATGGAGAAATCAAAAGCTTTACAAACAAGCAAAAGCTAAGAGAATTCAGCACCACCAAATCAGCTCTACAACAAATGCTAAAGGAACGTCTCTAAGTGGGAAACACAAGAGAAGAAAAGGACCTACAGAAACAAACCCAAAACAATTAAGAAAATGGTCATAGCAACATACATATCGATAATTACCTTAAACGTGAATGGATTAAATGCTCCAACCAAAAGACACAGGTTTGCTGAATGGATACAAAAACAAGACCCATATATATGTTGTCTACAAGAGACCCACTTCAGACCTAGGGACACATATAGACTGAAAGTGAGGGGGTGGAAAAAAATATTCCATGCAAATGGAAATCAAAAGAAAGCTGGAGTAGCAATACTCATATCAGATAAAATAGACTTTAAAATAAAGAATGTTACAAGAGACAAGGAAGGACACTACATAATGATCAAGGGATCAATCCAAGAAGAAGATATAACAATTATAAATATATATGCACCCAACATAGGAGCACCTCAATACATAAGGCAACTGCTAACAGCTATAAAAGAGGAAATTGACAGTAACACAATAATAGTGGGGGACTTTAACACCTCACTTACACCAGTGGACAGATCATCCAAAATGAAAATAAATAAGGAAACAGAAGCTTTAAATGACACAATAGACCAGATATATTTAATTGATGTTTATAGGACATTCCATCCAAAAACAGCAGATTACACTTTCTTCTCAAGTGCACATGGAACGTTCTCCAGGATAGATCACATCTTGGGTCACAAATCAAGCCTCAGTAAATTTAAGAAAATTGAAATCATATCAAGCATCTTTTCTGACCACAACGCTATGAGATTAGAAATGAATTACAGGGAAAAAAACGTAAAAAACACAAACATATGGAGGCTAAACAATACGTTACTAAATAACCAAGAGATCACTGGAGAAATCAAAGAGGAAATCAGAAGATACCTAGAGACAAATGACAATGAAAACACGATGATCCAAAACCTGTGGGATGCAGCAAAAGAAGTTCTAAGAGGGAAGTTTATAGCTATACAAGCCTACCTCAAGAAACAAGAAAAGTCTCAAGTAAACAATCTAACCTTACACCTAAAGGAACTAGAAAAAGAAGAACAAACAAAACCCAAAGTTAGCAGAAGGAAAGAAATCATAAAGATCAGAGCAGAAATAAATGAAATAGAAACAAAGAAAACAATAACAAAGATCAATAAAACTAAAAGCTGGTTCTTTGAGCAGATAAACAAAATTGATAACCATTAGCCAGACTGATCAAGAAAAAGAGGGAGAGGACTCAAATCAATAAAATTAGAAATGAAAAAGGAGAAGTTACAACAGACACCACAGAAATACAAAGCATCCTAAGAGACTACTACAAGCAACTCTATGCCAATAAAATGGACAACCTGGAAGAAATGGACAAATTCTTAGAAAGGTATAACCTTCCAAGACTGAACCAGGAAGAAATAGAAAATATGAACAGACCAATCACAAGCACTGAAATTGAAACTGTGATTAAAAATCTTCCAACAAACAAAAGTTCAGGACCAGATGGCTTCACAGGTGAATTCTATCAAACATTTAGAGAAGAGCTAACACCCATCCTTCTCAAACTCTTCCAAAAAATTGCAGAGGAAGGAACACTCCCAAACTCATTCTATGAGGCCACCATCATGCTGATACCAAAAGCAGGCAAAGATACTACAAAAAAAGAAAATTACAGACCATTATCACTGATGAATATAGATGCAAAAATCCTCAACAAAATACTAGCAAACAGAATCCAACAACACATTAAAAGGATCATACACCATGATCAAGTGGGATTTATCCCAGGGATGCAAGGATTCTTCAATATACGCAAACCAATCAGTGTGATACACCATATTAACAAATTGAATAAGAAAAACCATATGATCATCTCAATAGATGCAGAAAAAGCTTTTGACAAAATTCAACACCCATTTATTATAAAAACTCTCCAGAGAGTGGGCATAGAGGGGACCTACCTCAACATAATAAAGGCCATATATGACAAACCCACAGCAAACATCATTCTCAATGGTGAAAAACTGAAAGCATTTCCTCTAAGATCAGGAACAAGACAAGGATGTCCACTCTCACCACTATTATTCAACATAGTTTTGGAAGTCCTAGCCACAGCAATCAGAGAAGAAAAAGAAATAAAAGGAATACAAATTGGAAAAGAAGAAGTAAAACTGTCACTGTTTGCAGATGACATGATTCTTTACATAGAGAATCCTAAAGATGCCACCAGAAAACTACTAGAGCTAGTCAATGAATTTGGTAAAGTTGCAAGATACAGAATTAATGCACAGAAATCTCTTGCATTCCTATACACTAATGATGAAAAATCTGAAAGGGAAATTAAGGAAACACTCCCATTTACCTTTGCAACAAAAAGAATAAAATACTTAGGAATAAACCTACCTAGGGAGACAAAAGACCTGTATGCAGAAAACTATAAGACACTGATGAAAGAAATTAAAGATGATACAAACAGTTGGAGAGATATGCCATGTTCTTGGATTGGAAGAATCAATATTGTGAAAATGAATATACTACCCAAAGCAATCTACAGATTCAATGCAATCCCTATCAAATAACCAATGGCATTTTTTACAGAACTAGAACAAAAAATCTTAAAATTTGTATGGAAACAAAAAGACCCCGAATAGCCAAAGCAGTCTTGAGGGAAAAAAACGAAGCTGGAGGAATCAGACTCCCTGACTTCAGACTATACTTCAAAGCTACAGTAATCAAGACAATATGGTACTGGCACAAAAACAGAAACATAGATCAATGGAACAAGATAGAAAGCCTGGAGGTAAACCCACACACCTATGGTCAACTAATCTATGACAAAGGAGACAAGGCTATACAATGGAGAAAAGACAGTCTCTTCAATAAGTGGTGCTGGGAAAACTGGACAGCTACATGTAAAAGAATGAAATTAGAACACTCCCTAATACCATACACAAAAATAAACTCAAAATGGATTAGAGACCTAAATGTAAGACTGGGCACTATAAAACTCTTAGAGGAAAACACAGGAAGAACACTCTTTGACATAAATCACAGCAAGATCTTTTTTGATCCACCTCTTAGAGTAATGGAAATAAAAACAAAAATAAACACATGGGACCTAATGAAACTTCAAAGCTTTTGCACAGCAAAGGAAACCATAAAGAAGACAAAAAGGCAACCCTCAGAACTGGAGAAAATATTTGCAAACGAATCAATGGACAAACGATTAATTTCCAAAATATGTAAACAGCTCATGCAGCTCAATATTAAAAAAACAAACAACCCAATCCAAAAATGGGCAGAAGTCCTAAATAGACACTTCTCCGAAGAAGACATACAGATGGCCACGAAGCACATGAAAAGCTGCTCCACATCACTAATTATTAGAGAAATGCGAATCAAAACTACAGTGAGGTATCACCTCACACTGGTTAGAATGGGCATCATCAGAAAACCTACAAACAACAAATGCTGGAGAGGGTGTGTAGAAAAGGGAACCCTCTTGCATTGTTGGTGGGAATGTAAATTGATACAGCCAGTATGGAGAACAATATGGAGGTTCCTTAAAAAACTAAAAATAGAATTACCATATGATCCTGCAATCCCACTACTGGGCATATACCCAGAGAAAACCATCATTCAAAAAGAGGCATGTACCACAATGTTCATTGCAGCACTATTTACAATATCCAGGTCATGGAAGCAACCTAAATGCCCATCGACAGACTAATGGATAAAGAAGTTGTGGTACGTATATACAATGGAATATTACTCAGCCATTAAAAGGAACGAAATTGGGTCATTTGTTGAGATGTGGATGGATCTAGAGACAGTCATACAGAGTGAAGTAAGTCAGAAAGAGAAAAACAAATATCGTATATTAACGCATTTATGTGGAACCTAGAAAAATGGTACAGATGAACTGGTTTGCAGGGCAGAAATTGAGACACAGGTGTAGAGAACAAACGTATGGACACCAAGGGGGGAAAGCCACAGGGGGTGATGGTGGTGGTGGGATGAATTGGGAGATTGGGATTGACATGTATACACTGATATGTATAAAATGGATGACTAATAAGAACCTGCGGTATAAAAAAATAAATTAAATAAAATTGAAAAATTTTTTAAAAAAAGAAAAAATAGATATATACTCCCCTAAATCTAGTTTTAGAAGAATCAGATGACTGTGTATGTGTGGAAGAAATAATTTTTGAAACCTACAAAAGTAATTTCATCGAAATCATTAAACAATTTTTTCGGAAACAACAACAAAAAAAAGAGAATCCATTTATCAAAATAGGCAATCAGGATTCCAGGTTCTAGAAGGAATTTCATTAGAAAATTACCTAGCATTATAATTCAATGGATCTTCTTATTTTTTTCCCTCTTATTTAGAACCTGGTTTACTAGACTGTTGGTCTCTTTCGGTTGGTGGTTTTCAAACTTGAGTGTGTATCAAAAACACCTGGAGGGTTTGTTAAACACAGATTGCTGGGTCCCCTCCCAGCCTTTCTGATTCTGTAGGTCTAGGATGGAGCCAAGTATTTGCATCTCTGGGTGATGCTGAGGCTGCTGATTAAGGGCACACACCTGGAGAGCCACTACTCAAGGACACAAGAAGTCACAACAATTAGATAAGTTTGGGTGAAATTAGCTCCTGTTTTTGGATCCCTATGGGGTTTAGTATTTACTTGCAGATCTTCACCTTTACCTAACACTTAGCATCGAGTCCTTAAAGCACTCTAAGAATGGAGGGGTAATGCTCTTTCAGAAAACTTTCAGTGTGACTTGTGACAGCATCACTTTGCTTAAAAGTACCGACACCAGTGTGCCAGGTGAGGCAGAACCTGCCTAACCACAGTGGGCTACCAGAAAAAGAGTTATTGCTGTAATTGACCTTAGCTCTCAGAATGTTTGTTATGAGTTGTTAATTCAATAGCGCTTCGCTTCATTCCATAGGAATCTGGACCTTAATGCTGCACTCCTTAGTAATGTTCTCTGGCTTGTTAGGAAAGGACAACGGGAAACATCACTTATTGGGTGGCCACTCACTGGGGGTATTGCAAGATCACACCCACTAGACATATATCTCATTGTCAACGTCCTTAGGAGCTATAATTTGTGTAATGCATGAAACGCCTCTACCTGTTTTAGTTGTAGTGCATTTAGACAAGGTTTTGTGTTATGGCTCAGATTTATTAATGTATGTTCTTGAGCAAGTTGTTTCTTATTTCCTCTGACTGGGCCTCATTTTCCTCCTCTGTTAAGGGGATAATAATGCCTACCCTTAATTAGGGTTGCTCTGAAGATTAAATGGTATAGCTTGTAAAATGACTGGCAAGTAATAATAATTTAATTCTTCCCTTTTCTCTTTTCATCATTTGTGTAATACATTTTTTTAAATAAAAAAAAAAAAGAAAAAAGAAAATCATCCAGAGGGAAAGGACATTGGAGGTTGATAGAGCCCAGCAATGAGGGCTTTGAGACTTGGTGTAAGAAGAGAATGTGCAATCAGAAGAGAAAGTCTGCTGAGCCATGATGGAAGATAAAGTACTGGAGGAAGCAGTGATAATGTAATGAGACCCACCAAATACCTCGAGTGTCAGGTTACAGGCAGAGCCGACTGTTTTAGATTTTATGGTTCAAATGGAAGGTTTTTGTTTGTTTGTTGTTGTTGTTGTCTATTTTGGGTAACAAAGAGAATACTTATAAACAAGATCAGAAGAGACTTCATCGAAATAGAACAACTTATGTCCAGGGAGAATGTGGCTTGTGAGGTCTTTCTACTTTGAATTTCCACAGGGACGTGGAGATATTCCAAGGTCAATAGATTCTCCCAATTAATAATAATCTCCACTAGGTGGCAGCATATTGTGATAAAATTTAATCCTAGTCTTTACACATATTTGCAGTATATTTAGTTACCTCTGAAATCTTAAGAATTTGTTATACAAATTGGTATTTTCAGCATGTGGGTATATTAGAGAACCATTTCCTGCAGTTTCTTTCTTTCGTAGATGGGTCTGTGCCCAGGGCCACCAGATGTTGCAGCCTTTCCCAAAGCTCCTGATTAATCTGTGTGCTTTGGTTTGGGTCTATGGAGGGAAAGGACACCTTTTAAAATTGATCTTTTGAAAAAGAACATATTTATGAAATTTTCTCCAAGGTGCTTATAGGCTAATGGCTGACTAACATCTCTCACCTCATTAGCTTAGGCAGAATTAAAATGCTAGATATTTATTTTCCAGGTCACTGTGCTTACTCAAGTATCACACTGGTATACTTATGCACAAAGTCACTTGGTATTTGATTGGTAGCTTTCTCCTACATAACCATACATCATGTGGTGGCAGGAACCACGTGATTTATTCCAGTTATATAAACTATGGATTAGAATAGGCCCTGGCAAATAGTAGTTGCTATAGGAATGTCTTTGAGTAACTGTATGGTCACAAAATATTTTATGTGATTACATATTCAATCATACCTGCAGAGCTAAAATATCCTCTGTCACTGGGCTCTGGGAAAACTTCAGTGAATATTTACCAGAAAGAAAAAAACAGGAAAAAAAGAAAGAGGTAACCAAGTTAAAATCTTAGACATACCTAAAATGAGTGATAATAGAGAATTTAGGTAGTAAGAAACTGTGCTAACTGGTTTCCAAACGAGGTAAAGAATATCACACTAGAAAAGCCCTGTATCTCAGAAGGTAAAACAATAACATCAAACCTCTCTCCTCTGCATTAAAAATGCCATCTGCATTTCAATGATACCATACTCCAAAGAATATGTTCTATCTACTAAGTTCGTTAGATAAGCCACATGTGCTGTGTTTCAAATCACAGAGTAATAAAAGTGATCTAGTTCTTTGATAGATTTGCATAATTCCCTAACTGTACTACCACTGATTCCCCTTGAGAAATATATAGAGAGACTCTATGAAAAATAGAGTTTCTAAACTCCAATTTCCTGTGTGGATTGTGTTATTACTTTAAAGGAAAATAATCTCTAGCTGTTTTCTTCTTGTTGCCAGGATTTTTTCCAATTCCTTTATATATCTACCCTAGACTGTTCAATTTTCTCAGGCTCCTTAAAAATCATTCACGCCTTTCTACTCCTTTTCACTTGTTAATCTTGACCCAGTTTTCTCTTTGTCTCATATTTTACCTTCTTACCTTTATTCCATCTCTCCCCTTCTTAAACCCCCTAAATAAATTGTATTTCCAGGTTGTCATACATCTATCTGTTTTTCCCACCCAACAGCTTTTCCACAAAAGCTCAAGATGGACATAATTGAAGGGTGGCAGGCATTATATTTTTCCTAGGACACAAAGTTTGTAACAAAGATTAATTCTTCTTATATGAAATAACTAATTTGTTATACTTTTGGTAGCATTTTAAGTTAGAGCAGAGGTTATGATTGTAATCCCTGAAATGTACCAATTCTCAGTTTAAATTTATGTATTCATTTTCTGAGTACACCACAGGGGTTATGTATCTCTTTTATATCATATTGCCGCTAGTTCTCTTCCTAGTGGACCTAGGCATCCATCTCTCCAGCAGTGTGGTCAGGAGATTAGGACTGTTATGAAAGAAATGCAAAGAGAAAGAATTAGTATTCTAAGTAGAATTTTGCAGTAAGTAAAATGTTAAAGACTTTACTAAAGAATGTCAAGAATCAAACCCAGAAATCTCAGATGAAGGTGTTTCTTCTTTAATGTAGAGATTTGACCCCTCCCATCAATGAGGGCTAGGCCTTAGGGTAGATTTACTGTTCTAAGGAATGAGGAGGATGGATTCGAGGAAAAGAAAGTCAGAAACTCTCCTAATAAAGCTGGGGGATTTTGAAAAGAATGAGAAAGGAGATAGGAAAAGCAGACGATCAGACAAATGGGTCCTTATGTCTTTTCTCCAAGTCAAATAAGTCAGAGAGTCAATCTAGAAATGCCAAAGATGGGGGCTCTTGACTGAAATGGGGATTGAGACTCTGGGAGGGGTGTGTCACAGCAGGCTGCCCTGGGACAGCTTGAGGGTGGCACAAAAGGGCAAGCACAGTGGCCCAGTGTGGTTACGGAGGTGGCTGGCATTTAGCATGCTGAGTCACTCTTCCTTTCTGTGTAGCCTTATGTTCTAAGGGAGGACATAGATACTAAGTGAGGGAAGAGTGGGCAAGTCTGGACTGCCTAGCCCAGGAGCTCCATGAAGGATGTTACAGAGATGGAGAGAGGTCTGCAGTCAAAGTAGGAGTCAAGATGAGGTCAACTCAGCCATTGATCACTACTAGACCCTGACCAAGTCAGAGGAGACCGCCCTGTGAGTTCAACCCTCCTTCAATTCAAGCCACCTCCTGACACGTTGGGGACGATCCAGAGGACAAGAGCCCTGAGTGAAGACCAAAGGAGTGAGAGGATGCTATATGGATTCCAGAATGACTCCAATCTATGGGCATAAGGACATGCTAACCCAAGGTACCATGTGCGTATGAGAAAGAAGATTGAAGAAACCTGAAAGTCTAACCAACTCTTAAGGATACTAGGAAAGACCTAATTGTTCAAACTAAGTTTTAAACTATATGAGTCAATTTTAGATTTTTTCCCAAAATGGAGTTTAATTTGGGGGAGGGGGTAGAGGATCCTTGAAGATGATTTGATCAGTTATACAAAAAGAGAAGTCAGGTTCCTTTTGCACATCTAAGTAGCTGTGTGAGAAACTCTGCTACAAGTATTATTTGTGTCACAGTGGACAAGTCATTTCAAAACTGTTAGTATTAATTCACATTTTCATTTGGAAAAATAAATGAGTTAGACTACATGATTCTTAAGGTCTTTTCCAGTTGTGAGAGTCTATATGTTATGTGTAGTCTGTCCTTTTTATATAGAGGACACCAATGTCCCATTATTTTCATTTTTTTTTTTTTTATGTGATAGAATTAAACTGATGTATTGAGCTGGCCTCTTTCAGCCATGCTTGTGACCAGACTCATCAATTTTGAAGACAGCTAACCAAATCAAGGAATGTTAGGTTACAGCTGTAAAATAGAACAGAGGTGTCTACTCTGTAGAAACTGAACCTGTCACTTTGTGTTGATTGGTAAGATGCTCCAGCCAACTGTAAACAGATATTTTTCAGGGGCAGATTCCTGATCCCCTCATGTCCTTACCATGCCAGCCATGCCCAGCACAGCTCCAGCTGGGCCACAGAAAACTTTGTTCCTGAAACATGTCATTTCCCTATTGAAATCTATAACTTTCTTCATGCTGTTTCCACTTTTTAAATTTTTAAAAATTTCCTTCCTGACCACGCTACCTTCTTGGCTAACATTTGAAAATTTGGTAAATTCCTAATTTTCTTTCTTAATTTACCGTAAAAGCTACATTCTTTGTGATACCTGCTAAAACCCTGTTGGCCTAGCTGTCTCCATAGCCAAGACTTCGGTACTTCCTGACTTCTGGGATCTGTCTCTATTTCAGCATGTATGCATTCCACAGTGTTAAGGGTCCATCCACTCTTCTGGATGCTGGGGAACTTAACCCATATTGCATACTAACATATTATCAGATAATATCTGATGCCAGCTCTGACCACAGACACAAATACTGCTCCATGAGCTCCTTGAAGGTCAGAAATGGTAACTTAGGCAGGCTTATCCCTGCTACGGTTCCTGGCCTCTTAAGATGCTAGAGTAAATGTTACACAAATAAATGGATAACTCCCATTTAATAGACAGACCTCCTCTTCCCAGGTCTTGTTCTATTTGGTTCTCCTCATTCATGGCCCTTTTGTGTTTTCTTTTATTTACCCAGGCATCCCTTTAATTCCAGTTGCTCACTTTTAAACCAATCCTTTCCATTGGTTAAAAACAGTTTTGGCCAGTTTGTAGGTAAGGCCAGTAATATGGGTTAACAGTTTATGTAAATGTTAGGCAGTTACTTTTTTTTTTTTAAACATCTTTATTGAAGTATAATTGCTTTACAATGGTGTGTTAGTTTCTGCTTTATAACAAAGTGAATCAGTTATACATATACATATGTTCCCATATCTCTTCCCTCTTGCATCTCCCTCCCTCCCACCCTCCCCATCCCACCCCTCTAGGTGGTCACAAAGCACCGAGCTGATCTCCCTGTGCTATGCGGCTGCTTCCCAGTAGCTATCTATTTTACATTTGGTAGTGTATATATGTCCATGACACTCTCTCACCCTGTCACATCTCACCCCTCCCCCTCCCCATATCCTCAAGTCCATTCTCTAGTAGGTCTGTGTCTTTATTCCCGTCTTGCCACTAGGTTCTTCATGGCCTTTTTTTTTTCCCTGAGATTCCATATATATGTGTTAGCATACTGTATTTGTTTTTCTCTTTCTGACTTACTTCACTCTGTATGACAGATTCTAACTCCATCCACCTCATTACAAATACCTCCATTTCATTTCTTTTTATGGCTGAGTAATATTCCATTGTGTATATGTGCCACATCTTCTTTATCCATTCATCTGTCGATGGACACTTAGGTTGCTTCCATGTCCTGGCTATTGTAAATAGAGCTGCAGTGAACATTTTGGTACATGACTCTTTTTGAACTATGGTTTTCTCAGGGTATATGCCCAGTAGTGGGATTACTGGGTCGTATGGTAGTTCTATTTGTAGTTTTTTAAGGAACCTCCATACTGGTCTCCATAGTGGCTGTATCAATTTACATTCCCACCAACAGTGCAAGAGTGTTCCCTTTTCTCCACACCCTCTCCAGCATTTATTGTTTCTAGATTTTTTGATGATGGCCATTCTGACCGGTGTGAGATGATATCTCATTGTAGTTTTGATTTGCATTTCTCTAATGATTAATGATGTTGAGCATTCTTTCATGTGTCTGTTGGCCATCTGTATATCTTCTTTGCAGAAATGTCTATTTAGGTCTTCTGCCCATTTTTGGATTGGGTTGTTCATTTTTTTGTTATTGAGCTACATGAGCTGCTTGTAAATCTTGGAGATTAATCCTTTGTCAGTTGCTTCATTTGCAAATATTTTCTCCCATTCTGAGGGTTGTCTTTTGGTCTTGTTTATGGTTTCCTTTGCTGTGCAAAAGCTTTTAAGTTTCATTAGGTCCCATTTGTTTATTTGTGTTTTTATTTCCATTCTCTAGGAGCTGGGTCAAAAAGAATCTTGCTGTGATTTATGTCATAGAGTGTTCTGCCTATGTTTTCCTGTAAGAGTTTGATAGTGTCTGGCCTTACACTTAGGTCTTTAATCCATTTTGAGTTTATTTTTGTGTATGGTGTCAGGGAGTGTTCTAATTTCATACTTTTACATGTATCTGTACAATTTTTCCAGCACCACTTATTGAAGAGGCTGTCTTTTCTCCGCTGTATATGCTTGCCTCCTTTATCAAAGATAAGGTGACCATATGTGCGTGGGTTTATCTCTGGGCTTTCTATCCTGTTCCATTGATCTATATTTCTGTTTTTGTGCCAGTACAAAACTGTCTTGATTTCTGTAGCTTTGTAATAAAGTCTGAAGTCAGGGAGCCTGATTCCCCCAGCTCCATTTTTCGTTCTCAAGATTGCTTTGGCTATTCAGGGTCTTTTGTGTTTCCATACAAATTGTGATATTTTTTGTTCTACTTCTGTGAAAAATGCCAGTGGTAGTTTGATAGGGATTGCATTGAATCTGTAGATTGCTTTGGGTAGTAGAGTCATTTTCACAATGTTGATTCTTCCAATCCAAGAACATGGTATATCTTTCCATCTATTTGTATTATCTTTAATTTCTCTCATCAGTGTCTTATAATTTTCTGCATACAGGTCTTTTGTCTCCTTAGGTAGGTTCATTCCTAGATATTTTATTCTTTTTGTTGCAGTGGTAAACGGGAGTGTTTTCTTCATTTCACTTTCAGATTTTTCATCATTAGTGTATAGAAATGCAAGAGTTTCTGTGCATTAATTTTGTGTCCTGCTACTTTACCAAATTCAATGATTAGCTCTAGTAGTTTTCTGGTAGCATCTTTAGGATTCTCTATGTATAGTATCATGTCATCTGCAAACAGTGACAGCTTTACTTCTTCTTTTCCGATTTGGATTCCTTTTGTTTCTTTTTCTTCTCTGATTGCTGTGGCTAACACTTCCAAAACTATGTTGAATAATAGTGGTGAGAGTGGGCAACCTTGTCTTGTTCCTGATCTTAGTGGAAATGGTTTCAGTTTTTCACCACTGAGGACAATGTTGGCTGTGGGTTTGTCATATATGGCCTTTATTATGTTGAGGAAAGTTCCCTCTGTGCCTACTTTCTGCAGGGCTTTTATCATAAATGGGTGTTGAATATTGTCGAAAGATTTCTCTGCATCTATTGAGATGATCATATGGTTTTTCTGCTTCAATTTGTTAATATGGGTATCACGTTGATTGATTTGCGTATATTGAAGAATCCTTGCATTCCTGGGATAAACCCCACTTGATCATGGTGTATGATCCTTTTAATGTGCTGTTGGATTCTGTTTGCTAGTATTTTGTTGAGGATTTTTGCATCTATGTTCATCAGAGATATTGGCCTGTAGTTTTCTTTCTTTGTGACATCTTTGTCTGGTTTTGGTATCAGGGTGATGGTGGCCTCATAGAATGAGTTTCGGAGTGTTCCTCCCTCTGCTATATTTTGGAAGAGTTTCAGAAGGATAGGTGTTAGCTCTTCTCTAAATGTTTGATAGAATTCGCCTGTGAAGCCATCTGGTCCTGGGCTTTTGTTTGTTGGAAGATTTTTAATCACAGTTTCAATTTCAGTGCTTGTGATTGGTCTGTTCATATTTTCTATTTCTTCCTGGTTCAGTCTTGGCAGGTTGTGCCTTTCTAAGAATCTGTCCATTTCTTCCAGGTTGTCCATTTTATTGGCATAGAGTTGCTTGTAGTAATCTCTCATGATCGTTTGTATTTCTGCAGTGTCAGTGGTTACTTCTCCTTTTTCATTTCTAATTCTATTGATTTGAGTCTTCTCCCTTTTTCTCTTGATGAGTCTGGCTAATGGTTTATCAATTTTGTTTATCTTCTCAAAGAACCAGCTTTTAGTTTCATTGAATTTTGCTATTGTTTCCTTCATTTCTTTTTCATTTATTTCTGATCTGATCTTTATGATTTCTTTCCTTCTGCTAGCTTTGGGGTTTTTTTGCTCTTCTTTCTCTAATTGCTTCAGGTGCAAGGTTAGGTTGTTTATTCGAGATGTTTCCTGTTTCTTGAGGTAGGCTTGTATTGCTATAAACTTCCCTCTTAACACTGCTTTTGCTGCGTCCCATAGGTTTTGGGTCGTCGTGTCTCCATTGTCATTTGTTTCTAGGTATTTTTTGATTTCCCCTTTGATTTCTTCAGTGATCACTTCGTTATTAAGTAGTGTATTGTGTAGCCTCCATGTGTTTGTATTTTTTACAGATCTTTTCCTGTAATTGATAGCGTTGTTTCCTGTAATCTTATAGCGTTGTGGTCGGAAAAGATACTTGATACGATTTCAATTTTCTTAAATTTACCAAGGCTTGATTTGTGACCCAAGATATGATCTATCCTGGAGAATGTTCCATGAGCACTTGAGAAAAATATGTATTCTGTTGTTTTTGGGTGGAATGTCCTAAAAATATCAATTAAGTCCATCTTGTTTAATGTATCATTTAAAGCTTGTGTTTCCTTATTTATTTTCGTTTTGGATGATCTGTCCATTGGTGAAAGTGGGGTGTTAAAGTCCCCTACTATGATTGTGTTGCTGTCAATTTCCCCTTTTATGGCTGTTAGTATTTGCCTTATGTATTGAGGTGCTCCTATGTTGGGTGCATAAATATTTACAATTGTTATAACTTCCTCTTGGATCGAGCCCTTGATCATTATGTAGTGTCCTTCTTTGTCTCTTGTAATAGTCTTTATTTTAAAGTCTATTTTGTCTGATAGGAGAATTGCTACTCCAGCTTTCTTTTGATTTCCATTTGCATGGAATATCTTTTTCCATCCCCTCACTTTCAGTCTGTATGTGTCTCTAGGTCTGAAGTGGGTCTCTTGTAGACAGCATATATATGGGTCTTGTTTTTGCATCCATTCAGCCAGCCTGTGTCTTTTGGTGGGAGCATTTAATCCATTTACATTCAAGGTAATTATCGATATGTATGTTCCTATTCCCATTTTCTTAAGTGTTTTGGGTTTGTTATTGTAGGTGTTTTCCTTCTCTTGTTTTTCTTGCCTAGAGAAGTTCCTTTAGCATTTGTTGTAAAGCTGGTTTGGTGGTGCTGAACTCTCTCAGCTTTTGCTTGTCTGTAAAGGTTTTAATTTCTCCATCACATATGAATGAGATCCTTGCTGGGTAGAGTAATCTTGGTTGTAGGTTCTTCTCCTTCATCACTTTAAGTATATCCTGCCACTCCCTTCTGGCTTGCAGAGTTTCTGCTGAAAGATCAGCTGTTCACCTTATGGGGAGTCCCTTGTGTGTTATTTGTTGTTTTTCCCTTGCTGCTTTTAATATGTTTTCTTTATATTTAATTTTTGACAGTTTGATTAATATGTGTCTTGGCGTGTTTCTCCTTGGATTTATCCTGTATGGGACTCTCTGTGCTTCCAGGACTTGATTAACTATTTCCTTTCCCATATTAGGGAAGTTTTCAACTATAATCTCTTCAAATATTTTCTCAGTCCCTTTCTTTCTCTCTTCTTCTTCTGGGACCCCTATAATTCGAATGTTTGTGCGTTTAATGTTGTCCCAGAGGTCTCTGAGACTGTCCTCAGTTCTTTTCATTCTTTTTTCTTTATCCTACTCTGCAGTAGTTATTTCCACCATTTTATCTTCCAGGTCACTTATCCGTTCTTCTGCCTCAGTTATTCTGCTATTGATCCCATCTAGAGTATTTTTAATTTCATTTATTGTGTTTTTCATCATTGCTTGGTTCCTCTTTAGTTCTTCTACATCCTTGTTAAATGTTTCTTGCATTTTGTCTATTCTATTTCCAAGATTTTGGATCATCCTTACTATCATTATTCTGAATTCTTTTTCAGGTAGACTACCTATTTCCTCTTCATTTGTTAGGTCTGGTGTGTTTTGACCCTGCTCCTTCATCTGCTGTGTGTTTTTCTGTCGTCTCATTTTGCCTATCTTACTGTGTTTGGGGTCTCCTTTTCACTGGCTGCAGGTTTGTAGTTCCCGTTGTTTTTGGTATTTGTCCCCAGTGGCTAAGGTTGGTTCAGTGGGTTGTGTAGGCTTCCTGGTGGAGGGGACTAGTGCCTGAGTTCTGGTGGATGAGGCTGGATGTTGTCTTTCTGGTGGGCACGTCCACGTCTGGTGGTGTATTTTGGGGTGTCTGTGGCCTTATTATGATTTTAGGCAGCCTCTCTGCTAATGGATGGGGCTGTGTTCCTGTCTTGCTAGTTGTTTGGCATAGGGTGTCCAGCACTGTAGCTTGCTGGTCTTTGAGTGAAACTGGGTCTTGATGTTGAGATGGAGATCTCTGAGAGATTTTTGCCGTTTGGTATTATGTGGAGCTGGGAGGTCTCTTGTGGACCAGTGTCCTGAAGTTGGCTCTCCCACCTCAGAGGCACAGCCCTGATGCCTGGCTGGAGCACCAAGAGCCTTTCATCCACACGGCTAAGAGTAAAAGGGAGAAAAAATAGAAAGAAAGAAAGAAAGAAAGAAAGAAAGAAAGAAAGAAAGAAAAAGAAAGAAAGAGAGAGAGAGAGAGAGGGAGGGAGGGAGGGAGGGAGGGAGGGAGTGAGGAAGGAAGGAAACTATAGTGAAGTAAAATAAAGGTATTATAAAGCAAAGCTATACAGACAAAATCTCACCCAGAAGCATATACATATACACTCACAAAAAAAGGAAAAGGGGAAAAATTAATATAACCTGCTCCCAAAGTCCACCTCCTGAATTTGGGATGATTCATTGTCTATTCAGGTATTCAACAGATGCAGGCACATCAAGTTGTTTGTGGAGTTTTAATCCGCTGCTTCTGAGGCTGCTGGGAGAGATTTCCCTTTCTCTTCTTTGTTCGCACAGCTCCTGGAGATCAGCTTTGGATTTGGCCCCGCCTCTGCGTGTAGGTCACCTGAGGGCGTCTGTTCCCCGCCCAGACAGGACGGGGTTAAAGGAGCAGCTGCTTCGGGGGCTCTGGCTCACTCAGGCCGGGGGGAGGGAGGGGTACGGAGGAGGCGGGGCGAGCCTGTGGCGGCAGAGGCCAGCGTGACATTGCAGCAGCCTGAGGTGCGCTGTGTGTTCTCCCGGGGAAGTTGTCCCTGGATCACGGGACGCTGGCAGTGGCGGGCTGCACAGGCTCCCGGGAGGTGCGGTGTGGAGAGTGACCTGGGCTCGCACACAGGCTTCTTGGTGGCGGCAGCAGCAGCCCCAGCGTCTCATGCCCGTCTCTGGGGTCCGCGCTGATAGCTGCGACTCGCGCCCGTCTCTGGAGCTCATTTAGGCGGCGCTCTGAATCACCTCTCCTCGCGCACTGCGAAACAAAGAGGCAAGAAAAAGTCTCTTGCCTCTTCGGCAGCTGCAGACCTTTTCCCGGACTCCCTCCCGGCTAGCTGTGGCGCACTAGCCCCTTCAGGCTGTGTTCACGCTGCCAACCCCAGTCCTCTCCCTGCGATCCGACTGAAGCCTGAGCCTCGGCTCCCAGCCCCGCCCGCCCCGGCGGGTGAACAGACAAGCCTCTCGGGCTGGTGAGTGCTGGTCGGCACCGCTCCTCCGTGCGGGAATCTCTCTGCTTTGCCCTCCGCACCCCTGTTGCTGCACTCTCCTCCGTGGCTCCAAAGCTTCCCCCTCTGCCACCTGCAGTCTCTGCCCACGAAGGGCCTTCCTAGTGTGTGGAAACCTTTCCTCCTTCACAGCTCCCTCCCACTGGTGCAGGTCCCGTCCCTATTCTTTTGTCTCTGTTATTTCTTTTTTCTTTTGCCCTACCCAAGTACATGGGGAGTTTCTTGCCTTTTGGGAGGTCTGATGTTTTCTGCCAGCGTTCAGTGGGTGTTCTGTAGGAGCAGTTCCACGTGTAGATGTATTTCTACTGTATCTGTGGGAAGGAAGGTGATCTCCGCGTCTTACTCGTCCGCCATCTTCCCAGTTACATTTTAAATTACTTTTTGACCAAGCTTTTTTTTTTTGCCCTAGGATAGTTATGCACAGATGAATATTACTTTCTTATTCAAAATACCAAAACTTAATTATTTCATCATGTTCACGATTATGATATGCTGTCATTTTAAATTTAATTATAAAAAGGGAGCAAGATACACAAAACTTGAATGTATAGAACTTTCCTTCCATAACTGAACCAGGGGTAGAACATAAGTCAGTTTTATTCCTCACCTGAGAAAGCTAATATAACTTCCTCTATATCCACTCTAGTTATATGCAGTAGAATAAATAATAAGAAAGTAACTCTATTTGTAAAGGAGATGGTTCAGAAAACCTTGAATAGAAATTTCAAATAACATGGTAGTTACAAGCTGAGTGACTTGTTTGTCATGGAATCAATAAAGCTATATGAGAGAGGTGATGGCAGAAAACTAGACAAAAAATTGTATAATACAGCAATAGAAATATACCTGGAAATGTTATGAAACGAATTTGAAACCTATTTCATTGCTTGAATGGAGTCTGAGTTCTGAATGATAAGAGAAAGCATTGTGTATTTTCTATCTGAATGATCTTTTGTAATTTAAACCACAAGAATATCATGTGACACTGCCTGGTGGGGATTATGCTGTGCACTCCGTGTGTTCTGAAACAGGCCCTGGGCTTGGAATTAGTGAAGTAATTGACAAATGTAAAGCTTCAGCGTGACACATAATTTAATTTGCAAATGTTGAAACAGAAACTCGGCATCTCAGAGGTGCACTGCTATCTTAGCTGGCATTTCTTCTTGCATCACAGTGCAATTGAGATGTGATTCTTTTCTTTCAAATTAAGTAACTTCCCAGTGCTGTTTTCTGAAAGATGCTGTTTTCTGACAAAGTCACTTTGTGCATGGCCACTCTAGAAATGAGAATTGTGGTGAGGCCTCATATCCTCCCAACAGTTGGTTTACTTCCCAATTTATTCAGAGCAATAGTTTTGTTTTTAACCCCTGGGGTGAAATTTAGATTTCCACATGTGGAGAAGATCCAACAAGTTTGTAATGAGTAAAGGCACTTGAAAATTTTAAGAAGTCAGAGAGGGACAAAGGTTACTCCTTCATATTATAACTTTCCCAGCGAACTCTTTAGTATGTCAGATGCAACTAGGAAAACCTGTTTCCGTATCCGAGTTGCTTTTTTATGTTGTTTAAGGAATAAGAAATTTGACAGCATTCTCTACTCTCTGTCAGGGAAGAGACTTAAAGGAAGATGCAAGCAGTGTAATTACAATTGCATAATCTCAATATATAGTCATATACATATACGTGTATGTATGTGTACGTGTGTGTACACACACACAATTCTCAGGCTACTCCAGTCTTCAGAGTCAAATGATTTTTGAGAGTTGGGAAAACAGCTATAGCAGTCAAAATTAGTACTTTAGAGAGAAAAAAAGCACAAATATAACATTAAAAGAGATTGTTCTATATTCTATTCCTTCTGCAGCATATTAGAAATAAGTTTTGCTAATTCAGTATATAATAACACATCTGGATATATATATGTATATATAGAGAGAGACACGCATATATAACATACATATATATGTATATATCTTTATAAATTTCTTCATTACATGTTTGATCATTTTCAATATGGTAATGAAATGTGGTTTTGTAAGTAATTTTTTTCATATGAAATTAGTGACAATCAGGAAAATAAATGTCTATAATATGAGAAGGGAACATTACATTACAGGTATCATCATTAAAAATGCTTAGCTTAAATGATGGCTCTGACAACGAATGTATGACAAATTAAAATCAACCATGAGTATGTGGGGTTATTCCGGTAATACTAAGTATAATTCAATATTGGTACCTTTATTAATGCAGTTAATCACATCTCCAAGACAAAGATGAAAATCCATAATATCCCCTCCAAATAGGAAAGGGATTTGGTAAATTTCAACATCTATATCTTATATTTTTTGTAGTTGGTTAAGTAGGAATAGAAAGACATTTCTTTAATTTGACAAGCCAGGAGTTGGCTCTTTTCCATACTGGGACCTCCTTCTTCCCTATATGCTATTAGTTGTACATCCTACCGGTACTAACTCCTGAAAACCTCTCAAACCTTCATACCCCTCCAGTTCCACTGCTAATGCTCAGCTTTGTCTTTTACTATCTGTCATGTAGACTATTAGAGTCACCTTCTAATTCTTCTTTCTGCTATTTTTCTCACTCCCCTTCCATGTTGCTGTCAGAGTGATCTTTCCAAAGTGCAAACCTTATTTTATTTCCTTATTTACAAAAAAATAATGGTTATTCAGCACCTGTTGAAGAAATTTCTAATTTCTGAACAGAACATACTAGACCTGGCATGTTTGGGTATCTGACCAACCTCCCAACTTTTACCTTCTGTCTTTGTCACATTACAGTGAAAGTTCCTACTAGCTATTGATAATTTAATTTTTTGAGTGTCATCTCTCTTATAGCTTGTGACACTTTCCAGATGTCATCACTGTGGCTTAGAATGCTTTTCCTACTCTGTTCTTTCTCGAAGAGTCAAGATTTAATGCAAGCATCAACTCCTTTGAGAAATCTATGCAGATCCTCAGAAGTGAGAGAATTCACTATGATTTCACAGTATCCTCATTTGGTCAGTAATACAGCAATTTCCATTATATGAGCCATGGTGGTTTATATCTCCTCAAGAGAGGGATTGTATTTCATTCAGTTTTGTATCCTTAGTACCAGCACTGTGTCTGGGAAATAACAGACACTGCTAAGTATATGTAGAAAGAATTGACTAATATTTCTCCTTGAATCGTATTCATCATAAGGCTCCATGGAAATAAAAGCATCGTTCAGGAATACAGTAGTTGGCCCTCAGTGTCTGCTGGTTCCTCATGTAGAGCTGAGGACCAGCTGTACTTTACCAGTTTATGTAAGGGACTTGAACATCTACAGATGTTGGTATCTACACGGGTCCTAGAATCAATCCCCCTTGGATACCAAGGGACAACTGTGTGCTGTTTGGAGCTTCATAGTTCACATAAATTTTCTTTCTTTCCCTTTCTTTTTCTTTCTTTCTTTCCTTCCTTCCTTCTTTCTTTCTTTCTTTCATAAATCAGTTTATTTAAACTGAAAAACAACAACAAAAACAGAAACAGGGGGACTTCCCTGGTGGTCCAGTGGTTTAGACTCTGCACTTGCACTGCAGGGGGTGTAGTTCCATTCCTGGTCAGGGGAGTGAGATTCCCCCATGCCGTGTGGTGCGGTGCGGCCAAAAAAAAAAAAAAAAAAAAAAACCCAAACAGAAACAGTTCATCCATGTCCCCAGTCCCACCACCAGTCTGCTTTCTGTATGTATCTTCAGAATTTTGCCCAAATGGAATCACAAGCATTACAAAGTTTTTTTCTTAAATATAAAAAACAGGGTAAGGAGCAGGTTGGGAGGGACCAACCTAGTAGTAGTGGTAGTTGAGAATAAATTAACAAAAAAATTTAGTATTGGGCTTCCCTGGTGGCGCAGTGGTTGAGAGTCTGCCTGCTAATGCAGAGGACGCAGGTTCGAGCCCTGGTCTGGGAGGATCCCACATGCCGCGGAGCAACTAGGCCCGTGAGCCACAACTACTGAACCTGGGCATCTGGAGCCTGTGCTCCGCAACGAGAGGCCAAAATAGTGAGAGGCCCGCGCACCGCGATGAAGAGTGGCCCCCGCTGGCCGCAACTAGAGAAAGCCCTCGCACAGAAACGAAGACCCAGCACAGCCAAAAATAAATAAATAAATAAATTTTAACAAAAAAAAAAAAAAAAGAAAAAAATTTAGTATTACCATTTATTGGTGACAGAAGCTAAGTTTTACTTATGTTCCATGGGGAGAAAAAATTCCAGTGTAAACCATGAATCGAAGCAGTACTTAACTTGCAAGGCTATGAGCTTATGTATGTGTGTATGTATTTATTTATATTCCACATATATATAAGATCTTATGGTATTTGTGTTTCTCTATGTGACTTATTTCACTTTACCTAATGCCCTGGAGGTCCATCCATGTTGTTGCGTGGGGCAAGATTTCATTATTTTTTTATGGCTGAATAATATTCATATATAATATCTTCTTTATTCATTCATCTGTCGAATGATACTTAGGTTGTTTCCATATCTTAGCTATTGTAAATAATGCTGCAATGATCATGGAGGTGGATATATCTTTTTGAATTAACATTTTCATTTTCTTTGTTAAATACCTAGAAGTGGGATTGCTGGATCATATGGTAGCTGTATTTTTCATTTTTTTGAGGCACCTCCATACTGTTTTCAGTAATATCTACATCAGTTTACATTCCCACCAACAGTGCATGAGGATTCCCTTTTCTCCACATCTTTGCCAACATTTGTTATTTGTTGCCTTTTTAATAAATTGACAGGTGTGAGGTGATATCTCTTTGTGGTTTTGATTTGCATTTCCCTGATAATTAATGGTGTAGAGCACCTTTTCATGTACCTGTTGGCCATCTTTATGTCTTCTTTGGAAAAATGTCTATTTAGATCTGCCCATTTTGGGATCAGATTATTTGTTTTTTAGCTATTGAATTGTATGAGTTATTCATGTGTTTTGGATATTAGCCCCTTAATAGATATATAACTTGCAAATATTTATCCCATTCAGTAGGTTGCCTTTTCACCCTCTTAGTGGTTTCCTTTGCTGAGCAGAAAGAAGCCTTTTAATTTGATGTAGTCCCACATGTTGATTTTTGCTTTTGTTGCTTTTGCTTTTGGTATCAGATTCAAAAAATCATTGCCAAGACCTGTGTCAAGGAGCTTACTGCCTATGTTTCCTTTTAAGAGTTTTATGGTGTCAGGTCTTATGTTCTAGTCGTTAATCAATTTTGGGTTGATTTTTGTGTATGGTGTAAGATAGTGGTCCAGTTTCATCCTTTTGCTTGTGGCAGTTCAATTTTCCCAACACCATTTATTGAAGAGACCTTCCTTTCCGCATTGTATATTCTTGGCTCTTCTGTTCTAAATTAATTGGCCATATACATGTGGGTTTATTTCTGGGCTCTCTATTCTGTTCCATTGATCTATGTGTCTGTGTCTATATCTATGCAAATACCATACTGTTTTAATTACTATAGTTTTGTAACATAGTTTGAAATCAAGGTAGCATGATGTCTCCAGCTTCGTTCTTCTTTCTCCAAATTGTTTTGACTATTTGAGGTCTTTTATGATTCCATACAGATTTTAAGATTGTTCTATTTCTGTGAAAAATGCCATTGGAATTCTGATAGGAATTAGACTGAATCTGTAGATTGCTTTGGGCACTGTGGACATTTTAACAATATTAATTCTAACAATCCATGGGCACAGAAAGTCTTTCTGTTTATTTGTGTCTTCTTCAATTTCTTTTATCAGTGTTTTATAGTTTTCATTGTACAGGTCTTTCACCTTCTTGGTTAAATTTATTCCTAAGTATTTTATTCTTTTTGATGCAATTGTAAATGGGATTGTTTTCTTAATTTCTCTTTCTGATAGTTCATTGTTACTGTATAGAAATGCAACAGATTTTTGTGTATTTGCTTTGATCCTGCAACTTTACCAAATTTGTTTATTAGTTCTAACAATTGTTGATGGAGTTTTCAGGGTTTTCTCTATATAATATCATGGCATCTACAAAAAGTGACAGTTTTACTTCTTTCTTTTCAATTTGGATGCAGTTTATTTTTCTTGTCTCATTGCTCTGGCTAGGACTTTCAATATTGTGTTGAATAAAAATGGCAATAGTTGGCATTTGTCTTGTTTCTGGAACAACACAAGGATGTATTATCTTGGTACTGAAATCTATCTGGAATTCAGAATATTACCCTTTTGGATTCCCTAAAAGTATACTTTGAACCTATATAGGGAAATTTCTTACTGTTACTTTGTTCACTGGTTTATTTCAGCCAAGACATGCCTTCAAGACAATCTGCCTGCCATATTCATAATCTCCACACAGACAGCACCCCAAAAAAGAGAAAGAGAACACCAGTCCCACTTATCTCTTCTATCCACATCCTCCTCAAACTTTACACTTTACTTGACTTTAATATCTTATCCTTCCCTGTAAAATACTCTTCCCTCTTCACCTCTATATCACTCTGCTCTCTGTTTTTCTTCTATTTCCCTGATTTATCCTACTTTAGGTCATCCTAATTTGCCCATGCTTTGATGTCTTTTATTCAACATTTTTTTAGCCATTATTTCTCTATGATCTCTATTTAAGAATAATTTTAGCTATTTATATGGTTTCAGCTTTTATTTCTGTGCTATTTCTTTTTACCCAATACATATTTCTAGATGTGACATCCCTCTTGTTTTCCAGTACAATCTACTTAGTTTATATTATTTTCAAAAATATCCTAATAGCATCCCACACTAAACATGTACAAAAAAAATTTGTCTTCTCCACAAATATGTCCTATTTGTGGGTTTCCTAGTGTTGTTGGAGCATTATCCTCCAAATAACCATGGAAGAAAATTTCAGTGTTATTCATAATTTCTTATATTTCTCATCCATGTATCAGAAAATAAATTACCATATTGTAAAGAACTCTGAAAGGTCTGAGATTGTTATCTTATTTATAAGCTAACAAGTTAGCCTACAATTTCACGGATGCTGGCAGAAGACATAGGACTCGAGGGTTAGAGACAAAAGGACTTTGTTACTCATGGGACAGCAGGCAGTATGATTTTTGTGTTCACATTCTTTCCCTTTGAGGACTCAGTCCCATGGGTGTGGTGCAGAGGAAACCCATGGATGCTGTACAAACAGTGGGTTTATTTCACAGCTGAGGAACACTGACCTTATGGAGAACAAATCTTCTATAAGGGATTTGCAAGCAAAACTACCGACTCTTTGGCCTGGTGAGAGACACCATCTCTGTCTTCCAAGAAGGTAGAAGTAAAATCCTCTTGAAAGATAGTCACAGACAAAAGGAGTAAGTGTCTCTGAGCTCAAAATATGCAGAAACACAAACCCATAAAGAATTGTCTCCCTATACGTATATCACCTCTCCTGTCTTCTATCTTTCATTCATTATTAGCTGCGTGAATTTAAACAAGTTACTTCTTTGTACCACAGTTTTCTCATGTTGTCAATGGGAATAATAATGGAACCTAAACTATAGTGTTATTGCAAAGAAATTTCATTGAGTTAGTACATATAAAGTTCCTGTAGCAGAGTCTAGCACATTAAAAGTGCTCTTTAAGTTAAGTAATTAGTATTATTATTATTGTTATCATTATTATATTTACTGATACTTTTCCATTTCCATTATCATTGGTTCTTAGCTTCTCCCCTTAGTCTACTATAGTATAATCTTACGATGATTCTGCCTCGAGGCTCTTACCTCCCCTGTTTACTCTTTTCTCTATTTCCAAAGCTTATTTCTTAAATTATATGTGAGTGGTACTCATTCCATTCTTTCAGAAATTTGTGATGGTCCCAGGCTGTGTACAGAATTTGTCCTTCAGTATAGGATTTTGAGTCCCTTCTAATGACGTGATGCTAACTCTCTAACTTTTTTCTTTAATCTCCAGTACTTTTTATTTTGTGAACTGGTTATGCACATTTAGGCCTCTACACCTTTGCTCCCGCTGTTCCCTCCTCAGCCTGAAATCCTTTAACTTTTTATCTTTACCTATGGAAATCCTTGTAATATTACAAAGGTTCGTTCATGCCACTGCTTCCTGAAAACTCCCTTGCAAACACACACTGCCTTGCTCATTTTCAGTGCTTCTTTTGTCGTGAAATCATTTCTAGCTATGTGATCCGTATACTCATAATCCATCCCTGTCTTTATAGTCTTCCACTTTAACTTTCTACTCATCTAGTTACCTTGTTTCTGCTTGTCAGTATATTCCAATAATTCTTTTTAACCATAAGAATTGATGTAGCAGGCTCACTTCCCGCAGCCTGGTAACTTCCTTTTGGATATTTGATTTGGACTGATTCAGCAACAGACTTTGCCCTGCATTATTTTCCCTGAGCATTGCTGAGTCCTAGCTCTAGGATTGTGGCCCTACAAATCTAAAGGGAAATCATCAATGCATCACAACTCTACCCTCCACTGTTTTTAACCTAACACACATTTTTGTGTAGGTAGCTTGTCATCTTGATGATCAAATGAAAGGATAACCATCAAAAAAAAATCACTGGTAGTCAACACTACAAAGACTAAGGGAATGTTTTGATGAGCATAAAGAAGACATATAACTTTCTCAGTGTAGCCTTAATGTAGTCAATTCAGAATGTAGGAGGAGATTTATTGCAATTAAATCATTTAATATATTATATATAATTATAGTTAATTAAGTAAAAATGTAATAGAATTCAAGAGAAAAGACCAAAGGAAAAATCAGGGTAAAATTTAAAAATATGTCCTATGTGCTGATCTGAACTTTTAATGGAAATAAGATTACAGCTCTAGATTTATTTCTTTTCTCAATTGCACAACTCTTCATTGTTTTTATGGAATGTGTTTAATCTCAGGGTGCAAGATTTCTTGAAAACCATAAGATGTATATTTCTTTGTGTATCTTATAAAACCAAACTTATAGGGACTTCCCTGGTGGCACAGTGGTTAAGAATCCGCCTGCCAATGCAGGGGACATGGGTTCGATCCCTGGCCCGGGAAGATCCCACATGCCGCGGAGCAACTAAGCCCATGCACCACAACTACTGAGACTTTGCTCTAGAGCCCGCGAGCCACAACTACTGAAACCCGCGTGCCTAGAGCCCATGCTCCTCAACAAGAGAAGCCACTGCAATGAGAAGCCCACGCACCACAACGAAGAGTAGCCCCCACTCGCCACAGCTAGAGAAAGCCGCACGCAGCAACAAAGACCCAATGCAGCCATAAATAAATAAATAAATTTATTTATTTAAAAAAAAACTTACAGAAGGCAGTCAATGAATGGCCTTTGCTATATTGAAACAAAATAAATCAAAAAACAAAAAAATCAAAATCTGTCAACTTAAAATGCTACTGTTCATTAATACACACATCTAAATTTATAAAGGCAGTGATTGAAAGATTAGGTAAGATAAAATGTAAATTATTCTGTATATTAAAAAGCACTTGAAGCAAAATTTCACGTCAGTCAACAAAATGAAAATAACATAAATGAGGACTAACATTAAGATAGAGGTTGTTAAAAATCAGAGGTAAGATGCATATGATCAAAGAGAATATTTGCTAAAGAAAGAAAACAGGTAGAACATGAAAGAAAGAGTAAAAATAGTAAACATGTGAATGTTGACGGTCACAAAGTATCTTTCTAAAATTTGCCTCATACATATTTAGTACAACAAAAGGAAAGTATAGCACATGCCTTTTGAATATACGAGATGTCATGCCCGTCATGACCTGGGCTTTTGTAACCAGAGCAGTTGTCCTAGTTCCTGCCAAGATACTGGAGTGGGGTCTCAGCACAGGATACAGAGCGGTGGTAGGCTTCCCCTGGCTAGTCTGGCACTTGGATTAGCTATGTTACTACTTCTCATGAAGCATGAGATGTCAAACAAGCTTCTAATGGCTGTAGAGGATCTCAGATTATCCCGCTAGTCAATAGCTCATCTCATTTGCCAATGGACTGAAGGAGGTTCATATGTTTGGATGAACCAATAAAGTGTCCAGGGCGGTCTTCTCTTCTAAACTCCTCTCTCCCAGATGCCACCAATTGTCCCCACCCTCCAGCACAGTTCTCCACAAATTATCACATTGGTCCACCCAGAGGAGCTGTTTGGAATAACTGGAATCACAGAAGAGATCCACTGAGGACCTGGCTCCCATTGTCTCTTCAAGGCTATATTCACTTCAAGTAGTCTGTTCCTACTCCAGTCAAAGTTATCTCTCTTTCCTCCCCAAAGCCTTCCCCATAATAATTCATTTCTTTTAAAATCCAGATGGGTGATCCACTAGATTTCTTTAAAATTGCAGACCCTGGAGTTTTCTTAGCCCTGTGAAGCCCAGGCAGGAAATAGGCACATTTGTTCAAAGAAAATGACATGTTCAAATTTTGATGAGAAAGAAAGCAGTGCTTCAATTTACAAACAAAATGCTAGACTTTTCCCCCTAAGTATTATTACTTTATTGATGTTTATTTGTAATGGCCTTATGTAAACTTTACAGTAAGACAAACACAGAGTGAGAAAATTTAATATTCCTACCCTATTTTCATTGGATAGAGATAATTGACTTTATTTCTAAGTCAAGATAATCAGATCTCAGAATAACAATGTGTAACTTAGCCTAAAAATATTCACTTAAAGAAGGTCTTTAATGAAAACCCATTTTAGTCCTTTATTCTTATTTGTAGAACTTGATTATGTACATTTAATTGGATATTTTTGATATTTTCCTGAGATTAATGCATGCCTGTGGGAAATTTTTCCTCTACTTAAGCTTTACTTATTCATTGTATTGATTATCTTTTAGAATCATTTTCATGCTTGATTTTGAAAACTATCAATTTACTCTGGTTGGAATATTCCATTTCTATATACTACATCAAACTGCTGGTGTAACTGAATTACTGTCCATGTAGTAACAGACGTTTAATAAATTGATAGATGAATTGAATAAGTTGAAACAAACTAATCTTAACTCTATTCATGAATCTTTTCCCAAACCATTCTTTACATTATTTGGAATAAAATTTATATAGGTTACTCAATGACTCTATAGATAGATGGACAGACAAATAGCTCTCCATGCATTGTTCCAGCAAAAACTGTCCTATGCCACTAATTAAATATTCAATTTAGAAACAAAAGGTATATGAAGAGATAACATTATTCTTGTCATTATGGAAGAAATTATGATAATATTCTTTGCTTTAATTACTGAAGTTTGATATAGCAGTTTGATAAAAATATTGAATTCTCTAGAAAATATATCAATATTTTAAATTATAATGTGCCATCATTTTATTGCTGATCTGAATGGCTACGTGGACCTCCCTAAGAAAGAAGTCCTCTTTTTCACAGTATGCTTTTCTTTATTGGAAGCCTTGATTTCAAATCGTGGGTAGTGGTAAGGCAGAGTTCCTAAATGTTATAGCCAATCCGTAGTTTTTCTAAACACAAGGTTCTGAGAGGAAAACAAACAAACAAACAAACAAACTTGAAAGTTGTCCTTTGCCAGGCGATCATTTCAGACAACCATTGTTAAGTGTCTACTATGTTAAAAGTTCCGTAAGAAGAGAGAAGACATGGCTTTAAGGAGTCCATGTTCAATGCTGATAGACTGAATATGCCATGTCCAAGTTCTGTACTTGACTCTAGGAATACAGAAATAAGTAAGCCAGACAATTTCTATGCTCTCATGAAGCCCACAATGCAGAGGAGGAGATGGATCCTAAACAAATAATTATACAAAGTGTTATTTAATGGTGATTGTGGTAAGCATAGCATGTTGTGAGAAGGTAATATATGGACTGCACTCTAGTCTACAGGTATTGAAGTCTTTACTGATGAAAGGACAATTTACCTGAGTTGGAACTGAAGGGCGTGGAACTGACCAGACAAGGCAGTGACCAAATTAGCCAGTATTAAATTTAAAGTGATTTTTATAGTATAGGTCATGTGTATTTTTAAAGAAAGCTTTACAAATTAGCTACCTCCAATCATTTGAAAATGTAGAATGGCATGACTACATATGAACAAAGACTAGATGGCAAAGCAATCGAGTGATGAACATTGGAATAATCAGGAAGGGAAGAACTCGAGCTGACACTAAAGGTTGAGTAGTTTTGAGGTAGGCTAAAGAAGGGGAACAGCCTATCTCATTCCACTTGCTCAATATCCCCCCAGTGTTTGTGTAGAACCTAGTATGTTCCAGCGACTGTGTTGAGTGCTGAGAGTACAAAACACAATAAGCATCAATTCCCTGATTTGAGGATCTCATAATATAGGAGGGTAGATGGATATATTTCAGAACATTTCAATAGAATGTAAGTAACCTTGACAGAGACAGGGTCACTGCCCTGAGAAGAGAGTAAATAACTATACAAAGAAATTGGAGAACCATTTACAGAGGGGATGCTGATAATAGTAACTAATTATAGGCTAAGTGCTTACTATGTACCAGTAATTGCTCCAACTCAAAAATTAACTCTTTTCAACTTCATATCAACATTATGGGTAGAGATTACTAGTAGGCCCCATTAACAAATGAGAAAACTGAGGCACAATGTTATACAGTCAGTAAATGGTGAAGACAGGATTCTGTTACAGGGAGTCTTTGACTCCAAAGTCCACCTTTTAACCACTACTCCTGGACAGTTAAAATCATCATTTTTGCACTGGGAGTGAAACAGGACACTACTGCATGTGTGAAAGCAGCTGGTATCCACCAAACCCCAGTATGGTGTGAACATCTTTGAGATAAACAAGTTCCAGGATCTGTTTCTTAGCTTTTTAGACTTGGGAATTCGACATTATTTGTCCATACCAAGGTAATTTGGCGTCCGGACTAAATAATGCTGATCAATCATGCTAAAATAATTAGCCTGGAGCAGTCATTGAAGAACAGAGTTTGAAGTCAGACACAATGGTGGTTGAATCTTGGCTCCACCTTGTAGTAACTGCTTGCTCTTGACCAAAGTATTTCATATCTCAGGGACTCAGTTTCCTCATCTGTAAAATGAAAATCAGACTAACCTACTGGATTCTTGTGATGTGTTTGTGTGTGTGTACTGTTTAAAACTATTGCTCCAGTGCCTGGAGAAACCTGTAATCAGGATGGTAATGGTAGTGATTGTAGCTGTTGTAGTTGAAATATACCTGACATGAGCGTTGATCAGGATATAGTTTCTTCTGGATACTATAGGCAGAACACGGCCACTGTTACCCTCTGTTTTTCCCGTTTCTATGGGACAGATACCGTTGTTAGGCTCCATTTTCCAGATGGGAAAACTGTGGAATAGAGAAGTCAAGACACTTCTATCTCTTTCTTGATCAGTGCCACTCCTTTCTGAGCGACTCACTGTTTCTCAAAATATGTAAATACATATATCCAGTGACAGTCTGCTGAAACCGGGAGCTGGCCTGGCTCATTTATGTGACTTTGCAGATATCTGCCTTGGCCCATCGTAGGTTTGTTTGATAGTTCAGTGTTCATGGTTGCTGACCGCATGTGGAGTGAAAGAGAAAGAGGGGAATTGAGAATATTACTAAGTTTTTTTATTTTTAGAAGCTGGTTCTATGGTGATGCCGGTAACCTAGAAAACATAGGGTGGTGAGTGTTTTGGTAAATTAAGTTTTAGATATACTGACTTGTTAATTAAAGCTAGCCTAATTGTTCCTACCTTTAGGCATCTGAATATGTAAAATATCATAATTGTCTTTTGCAAATGTAATTGTAAAAAACATCTTAAAAAGTAATTCAGCTCAAAATGGTCAACATATAAAGCAAGATGTGTTCCACCTTCTCTTTCCAAATCCATTCTCCTCCTTAGAGGTAAACACTGTTAAAAGTTGGGTGACCATGTTACCCCCAACATACATGTTAATGTATCGGAAAGATCGTGTGTGCCATTATGGTCCCCTCAGCCTCATTTTCCCCTGGGCCATTGGCCACTGGTTTCCTGACTGAGACTTTGAGGAAACAGCCGGTTCTGTGTAGATGACCACCAACTCATGCAGACATAACCCAGCAGTGCTAGCCTCCTGCCCACTGCAACCCTCTCACCTTCTACCTCGGGACTTCCTTGTTAATGCCTCCATGGAAGCAGGTCTCTCTAGGTGCCCACACGTATATTTAAGGAAGGCAGAGGGATTGATGCCTGTGAGGCAAACCCTGGGCATGGAGAAGGTGAGCGTTCATGAATAAAACCTGCCTTTCTCCCCAGAATCTTGTTCTGAGAGATCTTATTCTGAGTTCTTTCTCTGGGAATAATGTCCCTAGAGACCCAGCAACTTTAACACCAAATGACATCCTGCATCCTGGAATTGGCCCTTCCTCCTTCCCACTCACTCCTGGTCCCTGGAATTGCACTCTTTAGTTTCATAGTAGCACATAATCCTTAGCTTCAGGAATTATTTTCCATGGATATCATGGTTAGACAATTTAATTCTATATATGAGAATTATTGTATCTATACATCCTTATGTGGAAAGATTTCTCCCTCTCTCGCGCGTGCTCTCTCGCTCTCTTGCTCTCCCTCTCTCCCTCCCTCCCTCTAACTGGCTATGTATCATCATTTTTGTAGCTATTTTTCTTTTCGATCAACTTTCTTTGATCAACTTTTAGATTTTCTTCTACTTTGTTGAAATCACAAGTGATAGATTTCCTTGTAGGCTTATTTTTTAGCATTTTATATGTCATGTTATAAATAGACTTCTTTTCCCAGTATATTTTCTAATTGTAATACCTAATATTTCCATAAAAATGTCATTGTAGATACATGTATTGCTTTAAGGTAGATTCTGGAGGTGAAATTCTGAGTTCAAATAGTATCCAAGTTTTAGTTTTCATACTCTATTATGCTCCTATAAGAGCATGACTCATAAACTGTATAAAACTAATACTATCAATATTTGTAAACAATTATTAATTCATGTCAATCAGCAGAAGGTGGATGCTAAATATGCTACTCTGGTTTTAATTAGATTTCCCTGATAAGCGGTGAGACAAAGCATCTTTTTGGATGTTCATTGACCATTTCCACTGGATTTTTTCCTTATTGCTGCTGTTTCCTTTTAGTTGAATTGTCCACTCACATCCTTTGCACTCTATTCTACTGGTTTCGTATTTGGTTTTATTTTTCATGGTGGTTTGTAGAAAGTCTTTATATTAATATGAAATGTATCCTTATATGTACTTCATAGATATTTGTCACTTATATTTTAACCTTGTTCATGGTAGCTTCATGATCCAAATTCTACATTTGCTTATGCAAATGTTTTCCTTTATTCTTTTGAATTTCATTCCTTTCTTCAAAAGACTTTTCCCATTCATATTTTATTAAAAATAAAATTATTTTATTAATTTAACGTGGCTTTGCTAACATTCTAATCCATATCTAATGTTTTTATATATGGTGTGAGGTAGGGATTAACCTTGCTTTTCCCTCTCAAATTGATAGATAGTTGATAAACATTATTTATTAAATATTGCATTATTTATTAAATATTCCATTATTTTCTCATTGACTTGAAATTCTATATTTATCCTAAGCTTGCTTGACAGTCTACTCTCTCTTTCTCTCTCTCTCTTCTCTCTTCTCAACCCGACGCTTTATTTTGAATTGACTTGTATTGGCATCATCATGTCAATATAACAGTCCTAGATTAGTAAAGAATTATTGTATATTTTTAAAAGTAGCACGGAATATTCTATTCTTCTTTTTAAAAAATGCTGGCTATTTGGTTGTATTTATCTTCCAATATAAAACTTCAAACTCATTTTGCTATATTTTAAAAATTCAGTTAGACTTATACAAAGTATTTCTTTAGTTGTAGAAGATCGTTTTTAATAGGTTCCAGTCTTTTATCGATGGTTGTTCAGCGTTAGTTGTGATTTTGGTGTTCATTAGAGGAAGTGAGCTCAAGGTCCTTCTACTCTGCCACCTTGGCCTTCCTCCCATAAATACAAAGTATTTCTAAAATTGAGAACTAATACTGGCATAAGAATTTCCATCTTTTAGGAATGTTCTTCACCATTTCATTATTTTTGATATTTTGACTGAAAATTTCCAATACTTTTTTGGGATATGAGAGTTGATAATATTTGTATGTTGGTCTTGAATTTGGTAATTTGCTGACTTCTCTTGTTTCCTCTAGGTTTTCAATTGACACTTTCAATTTCATTCCTTCACACTCAAATTGTGCATTTTTTCTTTTTATTTTGGAATGTTTAGGGTCTGTTAGGGACATTTAAAATTAACAATAATGGTATATACTCTTGGGACTTCCCTGGTGGCACAGTGGTTAGGAATCCACCTGCCAGTGCAGGGGACACAGGTTCCAGCCCTGGTCCGGGAGGATCCCACATGCTGCGGAGCAACTAAGCCCGTGTGCCACAACTGCTGAGCCTGCGCTCTAGAGCCCATGAACCACAACTACTGAGCCCGCGTGCCACAACTACTGAAGCCTGCGTGCCTAAAGCCCGTGCTCCACAACAAGAGAAGCCACCCCAATGAAAAGCCTGCACACTGCAATGAAGAGTAGCCCCCGCACTCCACAACTAGAGAAAGCCCGTGGGCAGCAGCGAAGACCCAACACAGCCAAAAATTAAAAAATAAATAGATAGATAGATAGATAAATAAATAAATAAATTTATATTTAAAAAATTAACAATAATGGTATTTACTCTTGTTTTCTTTCCCTTGTGTTAATGGAAATATTCTGTTTCTTCATTAAGTTTGCTATGTTTATAGGATTGAATTTTATACAGAAGAAATTTCCTTATATTTATACTTTGATAAGAGTTATATTTGTTTTCTAAAAAATCAAGAATGATATGTTCCCTTTAAGGTGACTACAACAATCCAAGTGATACTGTTAAATAACAGTTGTAAGTACATGTTTATTGGTCAACTGTGCTGAGAGGAAGACAAAAACATTAGTAAGCCTCGTAAAATAAATGAATATTGAAGATGTGAAAGTGAATGTTAGCATGAAGAGAAACTAGATATCATAAAGGAAACAGAAATTGTTTCTTCCTTGCTTCCATGACCATTGTACATACTGCCTTTATAGCACTTATACCATTGTATTTTAATAACTTTATAGTTAGATTTTCACTTATGCTCTGAAACAGTTGGGACCATTCATCACTCTATTCTTCTTTGGTGTCTAGTACAATGGACAGAGTAGCCATTTAATAAATATTTTTAGAATGAATGGAAAGAGAAGGAACAGCCAAAGCTATCCAGGAAATCCAGGAGAAAATTTTGGCTGAATGGTGGTATTATAAAGATTAGGCTGAAAACCAAAGAGTGGACCTTGAATTTAAAAATCAGAGAACTTTTGTGACTTTAGCAAGATCAATTTCAGTGAAGTGATAAATACAGGAACTAGAAGGTAACAGGATGAGAAATGAATGAGAAGAGAGGAATCAAAGTTAGATAGGAGAGAGTACTATTTGGAAAAATTTGAGAGATACACCAGAAAGAAAGGAAGGATGTTTAGCTTTTGAGAGAGGTTGTTTTAATGCAACTCATTTCAAGAATAAGAGAAATGTTAAATTTGGGCTTACAGAGAAAGACTCTTGAAGGAATTTAAACTTAGTGGCATCTATCTTCTGTTTGAAGTGAAGATAATTGAGTTTCACATAAGATATCCGTTCTGATTTTTATTTTTAAGTCTCTAATAGCACTTTCAATGGATCCATTAGTTTACTTTTCTCATTTATAGAGCAAAAATATTTTGCCATCTTATTTTAGGGTGGTCAGAGAAATATAGACATAGTATAATAATTAATAAGTACCCTTGTGGACTTGATTTCTTGAGAAGAGAAACCTCTTCTCAAGAAAAAGAAAGAAACCTCTTCTCAAGGAAAGTAATGAAAAGTCATTTTCCATTTACTGATCATAGCAGATTTCAGGGCTGGGTCATCCAAAACAATTTGCTACATCTGGGAAAGAACATTCAATCTCCTGCTGCATAATGTTTGAAGTAAGCTTTTGTACACGATGAAATGTGAGTCTGTACAAAAGTTTTTATTATTCAAAACTGCCTTCCTTGCAGAATATGTCATCTGGATGTTTACATAAAGATTCAAAATTTGTATTTTATTTTCTTCATTTTGGGTTCAGCATAAGCTGATGAAAGAACAACCAGGTCAGCAGTTTTGTCACCAAAGAGCTGCAAAAAAGAGTGTTTAAATTGTACTTGGCCCCCTCCTTGATTGTATTTGAGAGCTGTAAAGAAGATGCTTTTCACTTAAAAATTTGATGCAATTAGGCAGCTTTGAATTTGCTCACATCAGCAAATCTTATATTTGCATGATCTAAATGATTGCTGACACAAACTCCCAACTAAGAATGAAGAGCTTATCTTAGTGGATAAAAGGTACATATGATTGCTGTTTCAACCCCAGAGACTAACTTACAAGTTACAACAGCTCCCAGTAAATTATTAAGTTGGTTGTCTGTCTCTACGAAAGAGCTGGAAGCTTAAGATAATCAAATCAGAGAGGAGGACTAGTGAAACAGTTTCCTTCAATCTTCCAGAGTTGTTTTAGTTCCCTGAAAATATGTATCATTGCCTTTGCTACCTACAGTTTGCCTGTGTAACACATAGTTTCACTCATTCAATTTTCAATTTAACAGGAGAAATTCACTCCCTTTGAGATGATTGCATTCCTACTTCTGCGTGTATCATCGTGGCTATAGCTTGTCTGTTCACACAGGGGCCTGAGAGAAACAGAATCCACCCCGGGGTTGGGTGAACGTGGATATAAACACCCACTGCACCAGTTACTTGCAGTATTTCCTTGATCTGGTTGCTGATTTTTCTGAGCCTCAATTTCTTTACCAGTGCCATAGAAACAAGGCTAACCATCTTGTGGCATTGCTGAATTGAATAAAGCATGTGTATTTAACTGCATGTGGTGATAATTAGTGCTAACAATCCTGGGGTGTTTGCACCTCAAAGGGTTTTACTTGTCCAGTTCCCAGTGTGGCGGGATCTCTCATGATGAGGTGAAAAAGTGACATAGTTAGGGATCTTAGGTTACCTTATTTCTCTCAACGTTATACTTGACTTCTTCATGCTTTCACTGTATTTCCGAATTATTCTTTAAAAAACTATTTTCCATGTCTGTAAATGACATGTTAGGGAAACTGAATAGGGTCTGAGAAGAAACACATCCTTCTTAATTTCATCCTAACAGATCAGTTTACTTATTCACGGCTGTAGACAATGAGTCATTTCTGATTTATACACTGAATACTTTCATTCATATAATATGCTTTATTGTATGCTTGATGTGTTACTCTCACTTGGGGGAGACAACAGGAAACAAGGCAGTCATGATCTCTGCTCTCATGTAGCTTGCATTCTAGTGGGAAGACACATACGGATTCATAAGCAGACAATTACAGACAATTGCAATAAATGGGTAGGAGACCAGAAGAAGGACGACTAGGAAAAATTAAAAAGATTGCAAAGAAGCAGAGAGTCCAAAAGGGATTAGACACAACAAATTAGTTTTCTCCATAGTGGCTAGTTCCTAGGTGTTTTTTTTTTTTTTTGACACAATTTTAAACAAGATTTGTTTACTTTCTCTTTCTGATATTTCATTGTTAGTGTAAAGAAATGCAGCAGATTTCTGCATATTCATCTGGTATCCTGCTACCTTGCTGAATTCATTTATTAGTGTGAATAGATTTTGTGTGGAGTCTTTAGGGTTCTCTGTATATGAGTATCATACCATCTGCAAATAGTGACAGTTTTACTTCTTACCTTCCAATTTGCTTGTTTTTTAAATGTATTAAATATGAGCTTTCTACTATATAAAGGATTTGACAGTGACCCCCATCAGTCACTCAAAAAATTCAGTTTAAAACTATTTCTTGATCAGCAAATGGTGCTGAAACAACTGGACAAGCACATACAGAAAAGGAAAAAAAAAAAAAAAAAAAAGGAGTCTAGACAGACCTTATACACTTCACAAAATTAACTCAAAGTAAATAACAAACCTAAATGTAAAGTGCAAAACTATAAAGCTCCTAGAATATAACATAAGAGAAACTCAAGATGACTGTGGGTATGGCGATGACTTTTTACATGAAAGAAATCATTGATAAGCTAGACTTCATTAAACTTAACAAAATTCTGCTCTGTGAAAGGCAATGTTAAGAAAATGATGACAAGGCACAGACTGAGAAAAAATATTTGCTAAGAACACAGCTGATAAAGGACTGTCATCTGAAATATACAAAGAATGATTAAAACTCAACAATAAGAAAACAAATGATCCAACTGAAAAATAATATCTGCCTCACAAAAAATATATACAGATGGCAAATAAACATATGAGAAGATGCTCCACATCATATGTCATCAGGGAAATGCAAATTAGACCAACAATGAGATACCACTACACATCTATTAGAATGGCCAAAATCCATTCCAATGAATGAGTGACAATACCAAACGCTGGTGAGGAGTTGGAGCAACAGGAAGTTTCATTCCTGGCTGGTGAGTTTGCAAAATGGTACAAACAGTTTAGAAGACAGTTCGGTAGTTTCTTAGGAAACAAAACATACCCTTACCATATGATCCAGCAACCATACTCCTCCTTGGTATTTACCCAAAAGAGGTGAAAGCTTATGTTCACGTAAAAACCTGCACACGGATGTTTATAGAAGCTTTATTCATAGTTGCCAACACTTGAAAGCAACAAAGATGCTCTTTAGTAGGTGAATGGATTAATAAAATGTGGTACATCCAGACAATGAGTTATTCAGTGCGAAAAAGAAATGAGCTCTCAAGCCATGAAACGACATGGAGGAAACTCAAATGCATGTTACAAAGGGAAATAAGCCTGTCTGAAAAGTATTCATCCTGTATGATTCCAACTATATGACATTCTAGAAAACGCAAAACCATGACAACAGTAAAAATGTCAGGTATTGTCAGGGGTTGGGCTGTGGGGGAGATATGAAAAGGTGGAGCACAGAGGATTTTTAGGGCAGTGAAACTACTCTGTATGATATTATAATGGTCGATACATGTCATTATACATTATTCCTCAACCCACAGCATGTACAACACCAAGAGTAAAGTAGAGTGTAAATTGTGAACCTTGGGCGATTATGATACGTCAGTGGAGGTTCATTGATTGGAACAATTGTACCATCTGGTGAGGGATGTTGATAATGGGGGAGGCTGTGCATTAGTGGAGACAGGGTATGTATGGAAATCTCTGTACCTTCACCTCAATTTGCTATGAACCTAAAACTGCTCTTAAAAAAATAGTCATAATTTTAAAAAAAATCTTCCTTGAGAATAACTAATAGCATAGAAGTCTCCCTCTTTGTAGCCAGTTATACTGAAACACATCATTAGGCTTAACATATTATAACAAGTACTGTTTATTAACTTTTCCTCATATGCCAAATGAGGTGCTGGCCACTTTATAAGTTATCTCTTGCTCATAACAACCTTGTGAGTTTAGTAGCAAGCTCTCCCTTTCCCATATGAGGAAACTGAGGCTCAGAGAAGTAACAAGCACAAGATGAAGCATCTTATAAATGGGAGAGTTGGCAGCCAGCCTCAGACTTGTCTTGCTCTGAAGTCCATGCCCTGTCCACTACCCTGCATTGCCTTCCAATTTAACAGAAGGTAAGGTTCTGAAGATAAGAGGAGAGGGCTTGGTCGAAAATAGATTGTAGGTTTAACAAGCATGGCTTGCCCTACAAACTTGGGATTCAAATATACTTAGATCTCTTTTTTGTTTTCCCTCCAAGTAATCACTTGAGCATCTACATCCTATATTGATAGAGGCCTCATATGTCTGTCTGAGAGCTGCTCCTCTCGCATGTGCTGTTGTGCTAGAATCCTAGAACATGGATCTGACTTCCAGATTTCATTGGAAAGAGTATGAACTCTGATGAATCTGTGAAGCTCTGCTCCATGCTGCTCCCAGGGCTGCTGTTGAAAAATTGTCCTGTGGAGGCCACAGACAGTACCAGTTCCTTGATATTTCATGTCCTTTTCTGGTCTCTTGGTTCTTCAAGGGAGAATGAGTCCACACTCCTGAGAGTTGGGGGAGAGACCTGGCATAGGATGCCTGGGTGTGGGAAAAAGAGATTGTCTCTTTCTTTGAATCTTTCTGAAAAAGTAGGAACTTCTTTCTCAGAAGCCTCCCAGTAGACACACTTACATTTCAGTGGCCAGAACTGCATCCTATACCAAACCTAAATCAATCACTGGCAATGGAGGCAAGACCTTCAATAATTGGCTGAGGTCAATCAGAACACCAATGTTGGGGCTATAATTGGGGCCAGTCTACCCTGTATGTAGTCATGTAGAAAATGGCAGAACCTGAATGAAACAGGGATTTCTTAAAAGAAAATGGAGGAAATAGTTTGGGTGGGCAAACAAAAGTATCTACTATCAACTTTAGAGCTGATCTGGTTAGGGTGAAGGAAGAAACAAGATGACAGCAGAGGTGAACCGTATAGGTTTTCTGAAATGTCATCCCAGTAGTAATTATTCTTATTATTTCCAATACATTTTAATATTTAATTAGTAGAAGTAGCAGTTTGGCTTGGGGAAAGCATACTTCAAGATTGAAAATTCTATTCTGCCAAAACATAAGGCATATTACTTCTATTATTTTTATTACTTTTTATTAGGACATAATGGCTTTTACTATGAGAGTAACTACTTTTATATCATTATGACAAAACCTCTGGAACATTTGAATGTGGCCTAAAGAAATTACAATATACAGACTGATTTGGATACAAAATTTTGTTGTTTCTATATTCAATATCCTTCTTGCAGAAAGATGCCTCAGCGTAACAGAGAAGAAAAACAATTGACTAATCATTTAATGTTAAAGTCATTGTTAAACCACTGACTAATCATTCAGTGTTACTCATTGAAAATGAGTAAAATATTTGTGAAATAAGTCATTCTTTACTCTCATAGGTGATTATAATTCAGTCTCACAGCCTAGTAATTATTTAACTCAGATTTCTTATTTGGAAAATTACATTTTTTGTTAATTAGTAAAAAAAATCACTTAATTTTCTCACTGGTAAGATCAGAAAATTCTAGGTTTAAGTACACATTGCCTTATGTTTAATTTATTGCCTATTTCTATCCTTGTGTAGCAGATACATGGATCACTTGTGTAAGTGTGTCATTAAGACTAACTAAAGAGGAGACCTTCAAGATGGCGGAAGAGTAAGACGCAGAGATCACCTTCCTGCCCACAAATACATCAGAAATACCTCTACATGTGGAACAACTCCTACAGAACACCTACTGAACGCTGGCAGAAGACAGACCTCCCAAAAGGCAAGAAACTCCCCACGTACCTGGGTAGGGAAAAGAAAAAAGTAAAAACAGAGACAAAAGAATAGGGATGGGACCTGCACCAGAGGGAGGGAGCTGGGAAGGAGGAAAGGTGTCCACACACTAGGAAGCCCCTTCGCGGGCGGAGACTGCAGGTGGCGGAGGGGGGAAGCTTCGGAGCCACGGAGGAGAGCGCAGCCACAGGGGTGCGGAGGGCAAAGCGGAGAGATGCCCGCACAGAGGCTCGGTGCCAAGAGGCACTCAGCAGCCCGAGAGGATTGTCTGCTCACCCGCCGGGGCGGGCGGGGCTGGGAGCTGAGGCTCGGGCTTCGGTCGGATCGCAGGGAGAGGACTGGGGTTGGCAGCATGAACACAGCCTGAAGGAGTTAGTGCGCCACAGCTAGCCGGGAGGGAGTCCGGGAAAAAGTCTGGACCTGCCGAGGAGGCAGTGGCAGTATGCCACTGTATTATCTAAGGCCTCATATTGATTCATTAATTTGTTTATTCATTTAAGCCATTTTGAACACTATAATTATTACTATTTTCTCATCCTCAGTACTCCTAGGAACAAATACAAAGCATAAATAGGCAGAAGTCCAAGTAGGATAGATGAAAACGTTTATTTTCTAAATGTGTCTCTGTTGTTGTGCTTTTACATGTATAGGATTTAGAAATAACCCAAGGGCACTAAGGGTTGAAAAAATAAAAGCATATGGAACTCCTATACAACTTTTTAATCCTCTGTTTAACCATCTTAATTCTTTTTAAACATTTTCTGGTAGGTTTATTGACTGACTGACGGGTGGCTAGCTCCACTAATCATGGTAAATGATCTTTATTTTTAATTTTTTAAAATTTATATGCCTTATCTTCCTCATATCTCCTTTTGAGTCTTCATTAGAGGATTATAGCCTTCAAATAATTCTACTGGTGTGTGACCTTCCAGGTGAATCAAAATGTGGTGTATAGTAGAATGTTAAACAATTAAAGTCTAATGCACTTTTCCATCGTTGATTTTCTTTGCTCATTAATCTAAAATGTATTAATTTTTAAAGGCTATAATGATCTACATGTTGCTAGCCCACAGCTGTTAATATATTGCATTTAGATTCAGGAAACATTCGTTGAGTACTTAATCTACACCTGCTACCCAAACTGGAATGAGCAGCTCCCCTGGCGGTTTGTTAGAATGCAGATTCTTTTTTTTAATTTTTACATTTATTTTTTGTTGAAGATTAGTTGAATTACAATGTTGGGTTAATTACTGCTGTACAGCAAAGTGAGTCAGTTATACATATATATATATATATATATATATATATATATATACATTCTTTTTCATATTCTTTTCCATTATCGTTTATCACAGGATATTGAATATAGTTCCTTGTGCTATACAGTAGGACCTTGTTGTTTATCCATTCTATATATACCAGTTTGCATCTGCTAATGCCAAACTCCCACTCCTACCCTCTCCCACACCCCTCCCCCTTGGCAACCACCAGTCTATTCTCTACGTCCATGATTCTGTTTCTGTTTCATAGATAGGTTCATTTGTGTCATATTTTAGACTCCGCATGTAAGTGATATCATATGGTATTTGTCTTTGTCTTTCTGACTTACTTCACTTAGTATGATAATCTCTTTTTGCATCCATGTTACTGCAAGTGGCTAGAATGCAGATTCTGATTCAGTATCTCTGGGGTTGAGCTGTGAGTCTGCATTTCTAAACAGTTCCCATGTGATGCTGATGTTACTGGCCCTTGGACCACAACTGGAGTAGCAAGGCTCTATGATTCTATTAAAGTCTTTGTATTTGGTGCTTTCATGTTTATATCATTTTATTAATTTAATGGAATATGTAATACACGACTGTTACTCAGTACTGCTAAGTACTGTTCTATGTCTTGGGGATATAGCAGTGAACGCAACAGATAAATTGTGCTCATAGAGCTTTCACTTTAGTAAGGTAAAATATAGAAGATAAATAAATGCCTTATATTTGATGACGGTAAGTTATACAAAGATAAATATGTCATGGAATGGGGATAAATCACCGAATTAGGAGTGCCGGGGGAGTTGGGTATTGCAATTTTAAGTAGGGTGGCAAATGAAGGCCTTAAAGAAGGCAACATTTAAGAAATTACCTGGTGGTTAAAAAAAAAAAAAAAATTACCTGGTAGGAACACCAGCCTTGAAGATGTCTGAAGAAGAATAATACAGGCAGAGGGAAACAAAAGTGAAGAAATGTTTCAAGCTAAGACTCATTCTTTATGTATTCATTATAATAAATTACAACTGTATTATAAATTAAATATTTTTCATGTAAAACTTAAATGTCCAGTAGAATTGTGTAACTTTTACATTTGAAAAGAGGAAAAATAAATGCACAAATGTGGCAAAATCTGGTGCTGTCTGACAGAAACCTTCAAAGGTAGAGTTTTTTTAAAAACAGAGTGCTATGTTATTATTAGCCCCAGCTTCCTTGCACAAGAGTCCCAGGAGTTCCTTCCTACAGCCTGACGTCTGGATGAGTATTAACAACAACACAGGGATGAGACGTGTCTTGGGTCTTTTGGCCACAGAATCCCAAGTATGCACACAGACAAAAACTACATGTGCAGGAAAACTTACAGCTGCCTCCAGTAACACACAGCTGTGGTGTGTCCTCTTCAATGTGTTTGAGTCAAGTCTGTACCAACTCATTACTGAAAGCATCTGGGCAGTCAAAAATGCACTGTCCATTCAAGACCTTGGCCTTCTGTTCTGCTATCAGAGCCTGGGCTTCGGATGACCAGTTTCCAACATGGCGGATTTCCTGCTGGCAATTCTGATCTAAGGCACTAAGTTCTGATCAGAGTGGCAGGTAATGAGGGTCCTCATCTCCCACCAATGTGCCCTCAGAGCTGTCTCCACTAGCTTTGGACACCTCCAGCTCCAGATTTAACTCTGGCAACCCCACTTTCCCTCTCTAATCTAGCCAGCCCTGACTGCATTCAAATGTGGAGCGCATTTGAATTTCTCAACTATATATTAAAAAGAAAAAGTCTCCAAGAAATGAGGCACTTGCTCAAAGGAAAACAGATGATGAATTTAAATTGTGATCTACTGACTCAAAGTCCAGCATTGTAAATACAACACTACTGCTAAAGCCATGTCTAATTTACACTGACATTATAAGGTGTAAATCTTCCTTGCCAGATATGCCTGTTTTTTCAGTTCTGCAGACTTGCGTTCTGGTCTTCTCTGCAATTCCCCATACACGGCAATGGTAGCACCCAGTTGTACTAAGCTCATTGTTTTGGAGGAAATAGACCGAAATAAGGAAGTTAATATAAAATCTACATTTTAAAGCTAAGCAGAAATGATTATAGTCTGAACAGTCAATCCTATTATATGGCAATCCAATAATATAGTAGTAGTAGTATTAATTTTTAAAGATTTGGATCTCAAACACAGCCAACAATGTACTTCAAATCCCAGTCAAATTTCTATAAAATTTACTTACCAACATCATTTAATAAATGACTTAAAAAACATATTTATTGGGACAAATTAGCATATCAAAGACCTGCAATTGCCAATAATATTGAAAAGCGTCTTTAAAAAAACTGAAATCCTGAAAACATATAAAACACTCTAGGAGAAAAATAGGTCAAGGAGCAGCATTCCTGGTGAAAAGAATTTGAGAATGCACTAAAGGGGAGTGATCAATATAAAAATTATATTATTGAACCAAAGGATCTTTGGAAAATTCACAAATTTGATACAAAAAGAATATTAACAGATATTTACCTACCAGGAACTTTGCAGTTTGTTAGAACAAGCCCTTATTTTATTTTATTTTTAAAATTCTCCCTCTTTGTGTATTTAAGATGCATCTGAGGGGAGAGAAGCAATATTTAATGCTCTGGAGATAATGTGCACAATGTAAGATTAGTAAAACAAGGCCTCCTCTCTAAAATGCTATGGCAGTTCCATGAGACTAACAGTGTCAATAAACTAAGTAAATAGAAGACAGTCAGTTGGCTGTGCTGCCTTTCTCTTTACTGGTAAGATTGTGTGTCAACACCCTAATGGCCTTGAAGGATTTGTTTCTTTCTAGAGTTCAAATTACAACTCTAAATAGAGATCAAGAAATTCACTTCCCAGTGAAGAAGGAAATTGAATTAGACAGTAAAATTACAGATAACAGAAGTGTGTTCTAAATATATAGTTTTATTTTACCAGAGTAAATCGTTGACAGCATTCAAAGGGCCTTAGGCAATGAGACTTAGATTTGGAAAAGTAATATACATCATAGGTACAAATAAATATACAATAAAATGAATTAAAACCCCTCAGTTAAGTATTTTATTCATTCTCTGCAGAATTGGTGAAGAGATATTATTTAATTTCAGTGTAAACACATCTGTGTTCTAACTTTTGACACTTATTCATGGGGGAAAGTAGATAAGGATTATTGAAACTAAAATTCATTGTGAAAAAAATTTTTCCAACCCGAGTAATGAGTATAAAAGCAAATTTTTCTTTCAATTCCCAGTGATAAATTTAAATGATGGATGGTAACATAGTGACGGCATCCAAGACCAAGGCTGTAAATATCATCTAGAATGCTGAAGATTCCCAATTTTATCTCTTCAACCTAGATCTCTTTCTCTCCTGAACTCCAGACTCAAATATCATGTTGCTTACTTTAAAATGTCCATTGAATATGTGATAAAAATCTCAAATTTAGAACAGAATTCCCGATCATCTCTCCCTAAAACCTGTCCCTCTCATGGTCTTCCCCATCTCAGCAGATGGCAACTCCTTTCCTCCAATTGCTGAGGCCCAAACCTTGGAGTCATCTTGATTTTTCTCTTTGATTCACATCCTACAGAATCTGACCACTTTTCAACATCTCCACTGCTACTACCATGTTCTGAACCACCATCGCTTCTCAGTCAAACTATTAGAATAGCGGCCTAATGGATTCCACTTGGTTTCCTTCTAGCTTTGCCGCTCACCTCCATACAGTCTCTCCTCAACACAGTATCCAGAGTGATTCTTTTATTACCTAAGTGAGATCATAAGTCTCATCTGCTCAAAATCTCCAGTCTCTCTCTACACACACACACACACACACACACACAGTGAAAGACAAAGGCTGTACAATGGCATATACAAGGCCCCAGCTGCCCTGGCTTCTTTGTTTTTTCTCTGACCTCATCTCCTACTATCCACTCCTTTGCATACTCCACTCAAGCTATCCTGGTTTCTTTACCTTTTTCTTAAAAAGTCAAGAAAGCTCCACCATGGGACATTTGCAGTTGCTGTTCACATTTCTTGGGATGCTCTCTCCCAGATAATCTCATGACTAATTCTCTTTCTTTAAACTTTGCTCAAATATCATCTAAACAATGACATGTATCATGACCACTCTATTTAAAATTCATTTTCTGTGCCTGGAGCATCATTAACAAGTCAGAAAAATAAGGAACAATGACACTTAGAAACTTAGTATATAGATGTTATAATAATAAATAAAATAAATATTGTTTAGAAGATGTTAAGTATTATGGGGATAAAAAAGAACATTCAGGACAAAGCCCTAACAATATTGTCCTTAACCTGCATTTAACCATAGGGTCCTCCAGTTCCATTCTCCCCCCACCAAGATTGCTGTCACTCAGTTTCCAGATTTATCATTCCCTTGATTTCTTTTATATAATGATATCACATCAATACAACTATAGTTATTTTAGTTGTGTTTGACTTTTTACAAAGACTATCACAGTGCATGTAATTTTGGATGTATCTTATCACTTAATATTATATGGCTAAAATATTGTCTGCCACTATCATTTATTTGTTCAATAATGTTTAATTTTGTTTATATTCCACAATTTAGACATCCATTCTCCTGATGTCTATTTGAGGTGATGAGAATTTGAGCTGTTTCACCCTTTTGTTATTATGAAGGTTACCATTCTTGTTTGTCTCCTTATATATATGCTCTCTCTCCATAAAATTCCAACACTTTGTAATCTCCTACAAAGTTCTAAAATCAGCCTGAAATTTGATGCATTGAGCCATGTCAAGATAATTGCTAAAGATCTCTCTCACCTTCTGTGTTGGGCAGCTGACTCTCAGGAGGCTGCCTTCTCCCAATGGGCTCATTCCGAAGGGGGTCTCCACTGAGCTGCCAGAGAAGTTCTCATAACAGTAGTCGACCACCCTCAAACTTTCTCAGAGCCCCAGCCTTCCCTCCCAGAATCTGCCCCACCACTCACCGCATCCTTCTTTGGAGTGTAGCTATCTGAGACTTTGCTTTGGAGCTGAAGGTAGCAGGGGCAGAGAAGAAATGTTTGCTCCCTCTGGATTGGATGGGAGGAAGCACGTTCGTAGCTAGTGAGGAAAGATTCCAGACTTCTCTATATGGAAACTGGAAGCCATGTATTTCTACTCAAATTGTATAAACCATGTTCTAACTGCTTTTTAGTTCCTACATATCATGAGCACTATAAATCAGGTATATTATTCCTTGGAAAAATGAGTTCTGAGTCCAAAATAACCTATTTACAAGTGACCTTTTGGAACATAACCTGTTTACAAGTTAGAGACTCTTGAAAATGCATCGCAGAGTTAGATGCAAATCGTTCTTCATTATCTGATGTTATGGTTCATCTGCTTCACTGCCCTTCTTCATTAGCACAGATAATAGAGACCTAACTGAATTACTGCTTTCAAGCGTATCCATTACTTTTGTTCTGTACTACACAAGTTTCCTTGGGTCCTTAATGGCATCTCCAGCTTGACCTTTTAGTTCTCTGTTTTTGAATAGAAAACCCTCTAATATAACTAGTGACCTCCATAAAATGCCAATAAACAGACAAACTGAATAAGCTTTGTCTCCTTTATTTTATTTTTTATTTTTTATTTTTTTAAACCTATGGGTTTCTGCTTACTTTATTTATTGATTGATTGATTGATTGATTGATTGCTATGTTGGGTCTTCGTTTCTGTGCTAGGGCTTTCTCTAGTTGCAGCAAGCGGGGGCCACTCTTCATCGTGGTGCGCGGGCCTCTCACTATCGTGGGTGGCCTCTCTTGTTGTGGAGCACAGGCTCCAGATGCGCAGGCTCAGTAGTTGTGGCTCACGGGCCTAGTTGCTCCGCGGCATGTGGGATCTTCCCAGACCAGGACTCGAACCCGTGTCCCCTGCATTAGCAGGCAGATTCTCAACCACTGCACCACCAGGGAAGCCCCTGTCTCCTTTATTGAACAGGCATTTACTAAGAACCAATTCAGGGTGTAAATGAGGTGTCAGGAACAGTAGGAGACAAAACTGGAGCATGCTTTCCATAAGTTTATCAAATATTTATTGAAAACCTGTTGTATACAGGACACACGTCTAGGTGTTAGGAATATATACCTACAAAGCAATAGACTTGGCTCATGCACTAATGGAGCTTCCATTCAAGTGGGGGAAGATGACAAACATTTTAGAGAGTAATACATGCAGTGTAGTATCTAAAACTGGTCAAGTGATAATGAGATCATTTAGTCAATGAGGAGAGATTCTTTTTGACCTTACAGAGAAGTTCTCTGTGAGAAGTGATATTTGAAATGAGATCTGAATCATGAGATGGCTTCAACCATGAGAAGAGTGGGGTAAAAGTGCTCTAGACAGAGAAGATCAAGTGTGAAGGCCCTGATTAGAAACAGGTTTGGTGTGCTCCAAGGACAAAAAAATTCAACCAAGGTCCAAATTATAGGAATTCCATTTTTTAAAAAAAACTCTATATTTTAGCAGTTGGTAAAGCCAATAATATGCTATTAACAAAGAAATCTGAATATGAAAAATGAAGAGGTGATGGACAAGATGTAAGATAACCTAGATAACAGCAAGTGATGTGTACATATAGAGAGGAACAGACTGTGTGGATGGGGAAATGCATCGCAGACTTAAAGGTAACACATATTAATTATTTTTATTGCTGAGATAAGAGCTGATGTTTATTGATATCTTACTATGTGCCAAATGCTCTTCAAAGCGCACAAGAAGTACCTTACTTAATCCTTATGCTTCCCTATGGGAAGATCCTAAAAAAGTGTGTCTGTTAATATATGATGGAATTTTGGCACAGATAGGCCAAGGAACTTGTCCAGGGTCAGATAGAAAGTACTCGATGACACTGGGATTCAAATCCATGCAGTCTGATTCACCACTATTGTCAATAAACTAGAACTTGAATTGTGGTCAGTTGCAACAATGGCACTAATTTTTTTGCATCTTCCTGTAAACACTTTTTGTAATGTGACTTGGAGCTACTCCCATCTAGAGATGGAGTCTATTTTTCTACCCTAGGAATCTGGCTTTGACCCTGGGACTGGCTTTGACCAATGAGATATTACCACACTTGACCCAGGAAGAGGCTGGAATAGTGCTTATATGTTGGCAATTGCCCTCTCTTGCTGCACTTGAGCACCCTATGGCCACCCCATGTGAACAAGCCTGGAATAGACTACTAGCTGATGAGTGGGAGATGCCCACTTACCTCCATCATTCCTACTGACAGCCACCCCCCCACCAGGTATGCAGGTGAGACTTTTCTATGCCTAGTTGACTACAAATGTGAGAGTGAGCCCAGCCAATACCACCGGGAGCATAATTGAGCCATCTCAGATGAGCTGAACTCAAATTGCTGAACCATGGAATTGTAAGCAAATAAATAGTTATCATATCAAACCACTAAGTTTTGGAATAGTTTGTTACACAGCAAAAATAAGCTATTGTACAGGTCAAAGTAAAATGATGGCTTTGGGGTATTTGAAGACATTAGACAGCCATTCTGTTTTCTGTTATGTGTGAAGATGCTGTTATTCTGTCTTCAAGCAAAATAAGTAGAGGGGACTAATCAAAATGTGCTATGTTCCTGATTGTTTGTGAGGCCAATAACAGTCTTAACAAACTGTTATGTCCTAAAGACCATGACACTTGATAAAGCATAAAGTTAGTAGAGATATACTTCTAGCCAACCTCATCTGCCATATTTCCTGGTACTTAACTTCAATCCATAATCAAATAGCACCATGAGAATATTGATGGTGAGCAGCACGATTAGTGTCAGCATTAAAACTTGGATGATTTCATAAATGCTGTTTTAGAGTATTTGTATGTTAAAATTCATCGTGGACATCGTTTGCCCAGAGAAAATATGATGTTAATAATGTCCAAGAAAAGACGATAGCCAGTAGAAATATGTCACCCACCTCTGACAGAAAAATAAGATGAGAAATATCTAGTATGTTGTTATAGCATTAAGTAAGCAAGTTCTTTCCAATAGGATCAGCAGAATCAGATAGTGCTTTGTCCAGAAGATTTGCTTATCTGTTCAAATCTACCAACCCCTGTTTGGCCTGCCAGGTTAATACCAGCATTCGCCTCACAGATTTAAGGATACAGAGTTAACACCAATGAAAATTGTTATCAGTCAATATTTATTAGAATGAAGTTCAAATTTATTACCATGGCCCATTTTCTGATTCCAAAATACTCACATGACTGTTTGTATGTGGCATGTTGCTAGGATTCAGAGAAAGATGATAGTTACTGTGGTATTGCCCACCCGGCAAGAGTCATGAATAGCAATGAGGACAAGTTAGGGTGAGTGGGCTTTAAAAGAGACGATTTCACTGCTATATTTAAAATGGGGACTTCTTTGTGGGGCAGTGGTTAAGACTCCACTCTCCCAACTCAGGGGTCCTGGGTTCGATCCCTGGTCTGGGAACTAGATCCCACATGCATGCCGCAACTAAGAGTTCCCATGCCACAACTAAGGAGCCCGCCTGCCACAACTAAGGAGCCTGCCTGCCACAACTAAGACCTGATGCAACCAAATAAATAAATATTTTAAAAATAAATAAATAAAATGAGATAAAATGGATAACCAACAAGGACCCACGGTATAGCACAGGGAGCTCTTCTCAATATTCTGTAACAACCTAACTGGGAAAAGAATTTGAAAAAGAATAGATACATGTATATGTATAACTGAATCACTTTGTTGTACACCTGAAACTAACACAACATTGTTAATCAACTATACTCCAATATAAAATAAAAAGTTAAAGAGACGATTTCATAAATGTGGGGAGATGTTGAGGTTAACATGATATCTCTAATGTCCCAAAAAGCACAGGAGTAAAGAAAATGAAAATGTATACAGTTGGAGTGGAACTGAAAAATATCATCATCTCAAGGTAGATACTTCCTAACCACTCCCCAGCAACTCCTTGTTGAGGGTAAGAAATTCAGTCTGCGCCATTTACCAATGGAGTTGGGCAGAGAAGAGGAACCAAGCACATAATATTTTCATTAATATGAAAAACATTAGTGTACATTGGCATTAATAATCATCATACATGCCTATGCCTTAATATTTTTTAGAAGATTCCCTTATGCTCAAGTTGAATGCTTATGCTATATTTTATCCAGTCACGAAGACCTGAGTTGATATTGTTTCAATTTGTGCTATGAATGTACATCGGGTCTCCTTCACTAAATATGTTTTTAGGCATGGTATAATGGCAGCAGAAAAAAATTTCAAAACGGAACTCTTTCTCATCTGCAGAAATAAGCATTCAGGGCAATATTAATGATAAGAGCCACTACTTTTCCTTTTCACCTCATTATTAGAATAACATGACTGCATAAAATACTTAGCAGATTTCCCATATTTTCTTTGAGGAAACAGAGTAAGATTTCGTACATACGGTTTTAGCCAGCATACCATTTCACTTTCAAACCATCTGTCCCTGCATAATTGCTTTTAATATTTTTGGTCATTCACAAGGTACCCGGAGACAAACATATTCACGAGTAATTCATGGGGCAATGATACCCTCTACCTCTGTAGGACAAGTCTTATAAAATCTGTATCAGATGTGGGAAATGACGCTGGTCCAGCTAACATTTTCTTTCCATGCTACATTCTAAGGACTCTGAGGAGTCACAAAAGGAAGGAAGCATTTCTGTTTGAAACGTTTTATTTTCTGTCTTTTTTAAAAAAGTTGAAGTATAGTTGATTTACAATGTTGTGTTAGTTTCAGGTGTACAGCAAAATGATTCAGTTATACATATTTATTGTTCACAACATTTTACATGCAATAATAAAAAGAATAAACATACTGAAACAGTTTTACAACCTGCTTTCATTAAATTTTTTGACTTGCTTGTCTTGATAACCTTCCCTCCTCCACCTTCTAACACCAGTTTATTGATAAGGAGAATGAGGTTACACAGAGAACACTATATTTTTGAATGGTAGAGAGAGGACAAGAACTTGTTGTTTTCAATCTCTAGAACAGACGTAGTTTTCAACTCTTAGTTTCAGGAAGAGGGAAAGGTTGAGTGCATGAAAGTCTGCACTTGCATCATTTAAAAATCTTCATTTTTATATGTTTTATATAGTAAGGTTTTGTATAACTATTTTCCACTGAAAAACTATATAAAGGTGACACCATCATTCTAAGCTGCAATATAGGGTACACTGACTACATTACTATTTATTTTTTATTAATAATAATTAGGAACATGTTAATGCAGGTGTAGTTGAGACATAAGAAAAAGAAATGAATGGTTATCATGCTTAAAGTAGATCAGACTGAAATAAATCCCAATATGGTAAAATTATTCTTACACTCCTTGTATTTTATCTGGTGTGCCAAATAATTTCTTTGCCAATAGAAGATCTATATTAACTTCATTGCTTGCCTGGCATTTTATGGAAAAGTTGACACTGATTGCACAATTCAAAAACCTCTTAAAGAAATTGAAAATAGAGGAAAAAAACTAAATTTTAGTTTTGATTGCTATTCAAATGTAAACATTTTCCATCAATAGCTAATTTTCTATGTGGGTGTATATAGTATCTCTACCCTATTTTGATATTATATTCTTACTACGTAAAATAATTATGTACACAGGTAATAAAAATTCAAGATATGAGGATCTAATGTTCATTTTACTCTGCAAAATTTCAAGATAGTTAATGACCATTTTCCCTTCAGAGGCTCTCCGGTTATTTTCTATTTCTAGCCCTGGTCTTGCCCGCCAAAACAGGGCTGACTGGTTTGCTTTACATCTCTCTTGACCTCCTGCAGACCGAAAGTCGGACACCTAGGCACCTTGGTCTGGCCACATAAGCCAAAATATCAACTCTGTAGCTGCTAACGTGTAATGTTATCAACATACGGGCAATTCCTCTTTCCTCTCGGCCACCCCTTGTGTACACTCTGTTCTGTCAATCAGATGCATATGTTTTCACAGGAGGCCAATCAAAGCAGCAACCATTTGCCATATGTGATGATGCCATATGTGACTCTATCCTTTTTGCCATTTCTTTCTTGAAAAATGAGTACACCAGAGGCATTTTACCCACACATTTTCTTTCACATCTAAAATAAGCCATTTCTAGGCTATCCAAAGTTTTAATCATCACCAGGCCTTTGAGATTCTTGAGGAGATGCTAACAAATTGTCAACAAAATTCCAACTGGTCCTACTTCTACCACTCACGAGTCACACTGTTGTTATCTACATCTTAATGAGGTGTCAGGTTGCAGCAACCAATCTGCATCTACTTTCAATGTAAACTTCTAAGGGGATGATAAAAAGAGGAAGTAAACTCCTCTTACTCTTGCAACAGTTTCTGAAATCCAGCCCCTGATGATCATTTAGTATAACTGAATCTTGAGTGGGGGATATGCTTAGCTCACTGTCTTTGCTGACCCATGTATAAATTAGTGCTTGAAGGAGGAAAAAGAAGAATGTTGGTGCAATTTGAGGTCATTGGCTAGCTGACCAAAGAATGCCCGTAACCTCTGGTGCCAATGCCCCAACTCTCCAAGTTTGTTAAGGGAACTGTAACATAAGGAATAAGGCGTTGTTCTATTATTATCTGGGTTTTTGCTAATACCTTTCAATCAAACTTCTAGTAAATATTGGATGGAGAATACAATTTTGACGCGTTGTCTAAGTGATGATAATATATGATCTCAAATCCTGGTCTTGGAAGCTTGCCATTATTTGGCTCAGTGAATAGGCACACATCCAAAGTGATGAGCACACTAGGACACACATGAAGAAAGAGACTGTATATAACACAACGCACACACACACTTTTAATGCAGGGACCACTTAAATAAGTGCCCTGGAATTTGAATATTTATCCAGTGTGTAAAGCACTCCAGTTTCTTTTGAAGGAACAAGAAGGAAGGTTGAAGAATTTCAACCATATTTTCTTAGCACGAAGAGTAGAATAAGAGCTCCCCACTCTCCTATTTATTTTCTTCTTCCTCTAAATCATATAATTGCACAAAGGATTTGAGATGATTTTTATTATCTTTTAATTTGCTTGCCTCTAATAAGTTTAAATGCAGTTGAACTTTGAAGTCCATTAATATGCTTGTACACCTAAGATTTCTGACCATGTTATTAGTTTTCTCTTAAAGATTGTTTAGTTCATAGACTTCCTCTTGATCTTTACAAAGCCTTTCCTTGATTATTAAGAGATATAATCCGTTGCCTATTCTTAATTTACGAACCATCTAATATTTTTTCAAATTAAATTATTATTGCTGTTACTAGTTATATACAAGTTACCAAGTTCAGTATTTTGAACTTTAGAAAGTGCATTTCTCAATAGTTGCTGAGTAGGTGCCAGATACGGCCCTTTTGGCCCTTTACTATGTTCAAATCAAATGCATTCCTCTTTCACTCTGCTCTATTGTAATATTTCTTTGCAATCCCTCTAATACCTATTGAGTATTACTATTTTTTCTATCATTCGAAATTTATATAGAGTTTAAATTAGCTTGCTGGTTGATAATTTTTTATCTCATAGATCAAATATGAACAAGTAACAAATCTGTTCTGATTTATATAAGAAACATCACAAAATATTTCTGAAGAGACTGAAACATTGTGCTATACGAAATGTTTCCATGTTTATTGGCATCTCAGAAATAAATAATATTTTTATTTTATTAAGACATTGTTTTTTCTTAACAAACTATAAAAATTCCTTTAGTCCTTGCCAATAAATAATTAAATCTTTCATCAAGCTTCCTCTCGCTTTGAACTGCATAGATGCAAAGACTGCTGTATAAATCCCACTTGTTGAAATATAATAATAGTGAAATCGATGTCTTAGAAAAAAAATACATCTATCCAGTGTCTCTTTAATAACCACTGAATAACAAAACCTACAGGGAAATATTTTCCCTGTTCTCCACGGGATATACTGAATCAAAGTATTTTCATTAAAACTAATATGAAATGACAGAAAGTAGAGAAAAGGAGAATGCCACTTGTTTATTACACTTATTTTTGCCACATGTCAGATATTGATAAAGCAATTTTAAGAGATGTATGCATGATATAATACAGTGAAATTTACTTTTGTTTTTCATAACCACATGCGCATTTTTACATCTGCAGCAATATTCTCTTTGAATAGCTACCTGCAGTTAATTTCAAGTTCCCACTGATCTTCGGGTGGCCTAGACAAGTTAAAGTGATGATAAAGCAGACAACGTGAATTATCAGCATACCAAATAGGCTATGAAGACTTGGTCATGCACCACGTTTCAGAGATGCACTCATCTCTGATAAGGTATAGTGGCAGACACCAAATTTAAAAATATATTGTGTGTTTTTCAAGCCAGAACATATCACAATGTGAAAAAATACTGTTTGTTTTCCTTCTTTAGTGAGGTTGAGCCGCATAAAAATTTATTGAAAATAACAATCAGGGAAGCCATGAAGAAGGACACAAATCATCCTCCATCTTCAAGTGTAGCCAATAAAAATAATTAGGAGATCTAAAATAAAATTGGCTAAACCTTAAACTTACATATACACTGCTAAAAATATTTTTCGAGGCTCGCCACACTGAGTGGGCATGTAGAGGGAAAATATGTATAATTCAATGTGAATCTAAGATAGTAAATTCTACAGGGAATTTCTGAAAGAGATTTAGGCAGGGAAGCAGATGGATCAAACTGGGTCATGTTAGACAGGATAAATATTATGGCTATTCTTCTGCCACAGAAAATAGGAAAATCATAGAGCTACATTGCTGGTGCTTTTTGAAAATTGGCAGCTACTTTTAGGTAGAAAAGATTTGGAAGTATTTCACTCTTTTTTTTAAGGTTTTGAAATGGGTTTTTTGTCAAGAAATATCTTCTGTGATCATTCCAACTAAATACTAACTAGAATCAATCTTAGGCTTCCATCCCATATCTTTCCTAGGCGTGGACTGGTTTATAGAGCTCTTATTGGCAAACAGTAAAGTGCCAATTTATAACTCTCTATGACTAAATGGAAATAAAAATAAGAAAAGCTACTGCATGAGGAAAAGCAATTTTAAAGTGAAAAGATGGTCTAAGTGAAAAGAAAAACCCCTAAATTGTGGCAAGTCAGCAACATGCTAGAAATTAGGAGAGAAAAAGTCATTTAAGCAAAGAATAGTAAGATACTCTTCACCTCTTTCACAGTTAGAAGGTCAGATAAAGAATGTAAGCATTTCCTTTTGAAAACTTAAATTGTTTCCCACAATCCTTTATTATTTATTTCATACTCTTTTGTGGGATTTTGGCAGTGTTGTTTCTTGTCAATATCTTCTCTCTCCTTAAGAATTGTCAGTCTTCCAAGGGTGTGCTAGGGCCAGACTTTGTACCAGCTCTCCAGAATTGACTGTACATTGCTCCTAAACTTGGCATTCAGTGAATATCGAGTTGATAGCTTGAAATCAATCATACTGGAAGTATTTATACCATAGAAAACTGCAAATCCTTCAAAGGAAATTTTCTCTTCTCCCAGAAAGTCAATTGGTAAACATCTGTCTAGAAACCACTGCCCTACTGCAGTCTAGCAAAGCATAATGCTTAGTAGAGATTCAATTTTTTTAAAAATTGTATCTTTTTATTGAAGTATAGTTAATTTACAATGTTGTATTAGTTTCAGGTGTACAGCAAAGTGTTTCAGTTTTATATATATATATATTTTTTTCAGATTCTTTTCCCTTATAGGTTATTACTAAGTACTGAGTATAGTTCCCTGTGCTATACAGTAGGTCCTTGTTCATTATCTATTTTATATATAGTAGTGTGTATATATTAATCCCCAAATCCTAATTTATCCCTCCCCCCTTACCCTTTGATAACCATAAGTTTGTTTTCTATGTCTGTGGGTCTATTTCTGTTTTGTATATAAGTTCATTTGTATCATTTTTTTTTTTGATTCCACATAGAAGTGATATCATGTGATCTATGTCTTTCTCTGTCTGACTTACTTCACTTAGTATGATAATCTCTAGGTCCATCCATGTTGCTGCAAATGGCATTATTTCATTCTTTTATTATGGCTGAGTAATATTCCATTGTATATAGGTACCACATCTTCTGTATCCATTTATACATCGATGGACATTTAGGTTGTTTCCATGTCTTGGCTATTGTAAATAGTGCTGCAATTAACTTTGGGGTGCATATATCTTTTCAAATTATGGTTTTCTCTGAATATATGCCCAGGAGTAGGATTGTGGGATCATATGGTAGCTCTATTTTTAGTTATTTAAGGAACGTCCATACTGTTCTCCATAGTGGTTGTACCAATTTACATTCCCACCAACAGTGTATGAGGGTTTCTTTTTCTCCACACCCTCTCCAGAATGTATTATTTGTAGACTTTTTAAAAAATATTTATTTATTTTATTTACTTAGTTTATTTTTTTGGCTGCCTCAGGTCTTTGTTGCGGCACACAGGATCTTCGTTGAGTCAGGCAGGATCTTTTGTTGTGGCACACGGACTTCTCTTTAGTTGTGCATGGGCTTCTCTCTACTTGTGGCGCTTGGGCTCCAGAGTGCATGGACTCTGTGGTTTGCAGCACGCTGACTCACTCATTGAGGTGCACAAGCTCAGTAGTTGTGGCATGTGGGCTTAGTTGCCCCAGGGCATATGGAATCCTAGTTCCTCAACCAGGGATTGAACCCGTGTCCCCTGCATTGGAAGGCGGATTCCTTACCACTGGACCACCAGGGAAGTCCCTATTTGTAGACTTTTTGATGATGGCTATTCTGACCGGTGTGAGGTGATACCTCAATGTAGTTTTGATTTACGTTTCTCTAATAGTTAATGATCTCGAGCATCTTTTCTTGTGCCTTTTGGCAATCTGTATATCTTCTTTGGAGAAATGTCTTTTTAGATCTTCTGCCCATTTTTTGATTGGCTTGTTTGGTTTTTTGATATTGAGCTGTATGAGCTGTTTGAATATTTTGAAGATTAATCCCTTGTTTGTTTCATCGTCTGAAAATATTTTCTCCCATTCTGTAGGTTGTCAGTTGCTTTGTTTATGGTTTCCTTTGCTGTGAAAAAGTTTTGAAGTTTAATTAGGTCCCATTTGTTTATTTTGGTGTTTATTTCCATTACCCTAGGAGACAAATCCAAAAAGATATTGCTGTGATTTATATAAAAGAGTGGTCTGCCTGTGGTTTCCTCTAGGATTTTTATAGTATCTGGTTTTACATTTAGGTCTTTAATCCATTTTGAGTTTATTTCTGTGTATGATGTTAAAGAATGTTCTAATTTTATTCTTTTACATGTAGCTGTCCAGTTTACCCAGACCACTTATTGAAGAGGCTGTGTTTTCTCCACTGTATTGTATTCTTGCCTCCTTTCTTTTTTTTTTTTTTTTTTTTTTTTTTTCAAAGGATTCGTTTTTTTATAGCTGCTTTATTTATTTATTTATTTACTTTTGGCTGTGTTGGGTCTTCGGTTCGTGCGAGGGCTTTCTCTAGTTACGGCAAGTGGGGGCCACTCTTCATCGCGGTGCGGGGACCGCTCTTCATCGCGGTGCGCGGGCCTTTCACTATCGCGGCCCCTCCCGTTGCGGGGCACAGGCTCCAGACGCGCAGGCTCAGTAGTTGTGGCTCACGGGCCCAGCTGCTCCGTGGCATGTGGGATCTTCCCAGACCAGGGCTCGAACCCGTGTCCCCTGCATTAGCAGGCAGATTCTCAACCACTGCGCCACCAGGGAAGCCCCCCTCCTTTCTTATAGATTAAGCAACTAGAGAAAGAAGAACAAACAAAACCCAAAGGCAAGAAATCATAAAGGTCAGAGCAGAAATAAATAAAATAGAGACTAAAAAAACAATAGAAAAGATCAATGAAACTAAGAGCTGGTTCTTTGGAAAGATAAATGAAATTGATAAAACTTTAGCCAGACTCATCAAGGAAAAAAGGGAGAGGACTCAAATCAATAAAATTAGAAATGAAAAAGGAGAATTTACCACTGACACCACAGAAATACAAAGGATCATAAGAGACTACTACAAGCAACGATATGCCAATAAAGTGGACAACTTGGAAAAAATGAACGAATTCATAGAAAGGTAAATCTCCTAAGACTGAACCAGGAAGAAACAGAAAATATGAACAGACCAATTTCAAGTACTGAAATTGAATCTGTGATTTTAAAACTCCCAAGAAACAAAAGTCCAGGACCAGATGGCTTCACAGGCAAATTCTATCAAACATTTAGAGAAAGATTAACACCTGTCCTTCTGAAACTGTTCCAAAAAATTGCAGGGGAAGGAACAGTTTCAAACTCATTCAATGAAGTCACCATCACTCTGATACCAAAACCAGACAAAGATAGCACAAAAAAAGAAAATTACAGGCCAATATCACTGATGAACATAGATTTAAAAAATCCTCAATAAAATAATAGCAAACAGAATCCAACAATACATTAAAAGGATCATACAGCATGATCAAGTGGCATTTATCCCAGGTTTTTCAACATCCGCATATCAATCAGTGTGGTACACCACATCAACAAATTGAAGATAAAAACCATATGATCATCTCAATAGATGCAGAAAAAGCCTTCAACAAAATTCAACACTGATTTATGATAAAAACTCCCCAGAAAGTAGGCATAGAGGGAACATACTTCAACATAATAAAGACCATATATAACAAACCTACAGCTAACATCATACTCAATGGTGAAAAACTGAAAGTATTTCCTCTAAGATGAGGAACAAGACGAGGATATCATTCTCACCACTTTTATTCAACATAGTTTTGGAAGTCCTAGCCATGGCAATCAGAGAAGAAAAAGAAATAAAAGGAATACAAATTGGAAAAGAAGAAGTAAAACTGTCACTGTTTGCAGATGACATGATGCTATACACAGAGAATATTAAAGATGCCACCAGAAAACTACTAGAGCTAATCAATGAATTTGGTAAAGTTGCAGGATACAAAATGAATGCACACAAATCTCTTGCATTCCTATACACTAATAACAGAAGATCAGAAAGAAATTAAGGAAACAATCCCATTCACCATTGCAACAAAAAGAATAAAATACATAGGAATAAACTTGCCTAAGGAGGTAAAAGCCTATAGTCCAAAAATGATAAGACTCTGATAAAAGAATTGAAGATGACACAAACAGATGGAAAGATATACTGTGTTTTTGGATTGGAAGAATAAATATTGTCAAAATGACTATACTACCCAAGGCAACCTACAGATTCAATGCAATCCCTATTAAATTACTAATGGTATTCTCCACAGAACTAGAACAAAAAAATTTTAAACTTGTATGGAAACACAGAAGATCCCGAATAGCCAAAGCAATCTTGAGAATGAAAAATGGAGCTACAAAAATCAGGAACCCAGACTTCAGACTACACTACAAAGCTACAGTAATCAAAACAGTATGGTACTGGCACAAAAAGCGAACTATAGATCAATGGAACAGGATAGAAAATCAGTTTTTTGAATAAATAATTAATGTTTGTGACCACATAAACTTTTACATATAGTTAAATTGGAAGATATTATTTAGGCTTTTCATAGTATATATACTAATAATCTTCAAAAAATTATCTTGACAATAGTTGAGATTTTGTATGGTGGAAATTACAGGTTTGGGGATAGTGATCCAGCCATGCCATGAAGTGATAACCTACTTGCAAGGTTTTCCCCCCCCTCATCTCTAGGGGCACTGTGAAAAAAATTAAATAAAATAGTGCTACTTGGAGTTCAGAATGTAAAATACTATATGAATATAGAGCATATAATAATGTCATTTTTTAGGAAGCTGTCTGAAAATGGAAAGTAGGTGGAAAAGATAAAAGTATGCTCATATAGGAGAATTTGAACTATTCATATTCTAATTGCTACAGAAGCAACAATACAAACAATATTTTAAAATACTAAAATAGAAATCTAAAGTGAAAAAAATTCTGCTAGAAAATCTTTTGATATTAGGATGAGTTGGCAGAGGAGCAGAAGATAAATTTCCATGTCAGATGTTATTAGGTAATATAAGTAAAGGAACACCATGCTGTACACTACCAAAATTTTTCACTTTCATTCCTTGGTCCAGATACCATATTTTGACCTAAAGAACCAAAAAATAAAACTAGCTATGGGCATTTAAATTCTCTTGGCTCTGATGGGGGAGAAGACTACAGTTATTTCCCTAAATAGAGGAGATAGTAAAGAGGACAAAATTGTTTTCCTTTGTAGTTACACGGACACTCAGAACACTTCTGTACTCTGGTCACCTAATGTGTGGGTGATTTTCCCACAGTAAGCAATTATCTTATTCCCTGGACACCAGCTGACTGTCCTACAATTTAATTCAGTTCTGACAATATGTACCTGGAGATACCACCAGATCCCACAGGTTAAAGGTTCATTCCCATAAGACTGAATGCCCCCCCACCCCCCATCTACCCCACATACACACTTCAGATGCCAATCTCAAGTCCAGGTGCTTCTGAGGACCAGCTATAAATTGAAGATTCCCACACCTCCCTGCTAGGGTTTGATTACTTTGCTAGAACGGCTTACAGAACTCAAGAAAACAGTTTGCTTACTATATTACTATCTTATTATAAAACAATGTAACTCAGAAACAGCCAGATCAGCTTGGTGCATAGAGCAAGTTATGGGGGAGAGGCACAGAGCTTCCATGCCTTTGCAGGTATACTAGCCACCCTCCCCCAGCAGCTCCACATCTTCACCAACCCAGAAGCTCCACAAACCCCGTTATTTTAGGCTTTTATGGAGGCTTCATTACATAGGCACAAATGATTAAATCATTGTCCATGGGTGATTAAAATCAATCTCCAGCCCCTCTCCCTTCCCTGGAGGTCTGGGGAGTGGAGCTCTAAAATCCAACTCTCTAATCACAAGGTTGGTGTCCTTTTCAACTAGCCCCCAACATTTGGGGCTTTCCAAAAGTCTCCTCATTAATACAAACTCAGATGTGATTAAGAGGGGCTTATTATGAATAACAAAAGACACCCATTTCACATTTTTTGGCTCTGGAGCTATTTCAAGAACTGGGAACAAAACTAAATACTCCTGTGGTTCTTGTATAGGAAATTACAAGGGTTTTAGGAGCTATGTGACAGGAACCATGAAGACGAAATATTTATTTCTTATTATAAATCACTGTATCACAGATAGTATTCAAAACAAAGAAATCCTATTTTTTATTTATTTATTTTTTGTTTGTTTATCTTCTGGTTTTTTTTTTAATTAATTAATTTATTTATTTATCCTTGGTTGTGCTGTGTCTTCGCTTCTGTGCCAGGGCTTTCTCTAGCTGCGGCGAGCAGGGGCCACTCTTCATCGTGGTGCACGGACCTCTCACCCTCGCGGCCTCTCCTGTTGCGGAGCACAGCCTCCAGACGCGCAGGCTCAGAAATTGTGGCTCATGGGCCCAGTCGCTCCGTGGCATGTGGGATCCTCCCAGACCAGGGCTCGAACCCGTGTCACCTGCATTGGCAGGCGGATTCTCAACCACTGCACCACCAGGGAAGCCCTATCTTCTGGTTTTTATTGTCTGCAAGAGACCAGTTTTTATTTTAACATCTTTATTGGAGTATAATTGCTTCACAATGTTGTGTTATTTTCGGCTGTATAACAAAGTGAAGCAGCTATATGTATACATATATCCCCATATACCCTCCCTCTTGCGTCTCCCTCCCACACTCCCTATCCCACCCCTCTAGGTGGTCACAAAGTACCGAGCTGATCTCCCCGTGCTATGCGTCTGCTTCCCACTAGCTATTTTACATTTGGTAGTGTTTATATGTCCATGCCACTCTCTCACTTTGTCCCAACTTACCCTTCACCTCCCCGTGTCCTCAAGTCCATTCTCTACAGCTCCGTCTTTATTCCTGTCCTGCCCCTAGGTTCTTCAGAACCTTATTTATTTATTTATTTATTTAGATTCTATATATATATATATGTGTGTGTTAGCATATGGTATTTGTTTTTCTCTTTCTGACTTACTTCACTCTGTATGACAGACTCTAGGTCTATCCACTTCACTACAAATAACCCAATTTCATTTCCTTCTATGGCTGAGTAATATTCCATTGTATATATGTGCCACATCTTCTTTATCCATTCATCTGTCGATGGACACTTAGGGTGCTTCCGTGTCCTGGCTATTGTAAATACTGCTGCAATGAACATTGTGGTATGTGACTTTTTGAATTATGGTTTTCTCAGGGTATATGCCCAGTAGTAGGATTGCTGGGTCATATGGTAGTTCTATTTTTAATTTTTTATGAAACCTCGATTATGTTCTCCATAGTGGCTTTATCAATTTACATTCCCATCCAACAGGGCAAGTGGGTTCCCTTTTCTCCACACTCTCTACAGCATTTACTTGTTGTAAATTTTTTTGATGATGGCCATAATGACTGGTGTAAGGTGATACCTTATTGTTTTGATTTGCATTTCTCTAATGATTACTGATGTTGAGCATCCTTTCATGTGCTTGTTGGCAATCTGTATATCTTCTTTGCAGAAATGTCTATTTAGGTCTTCTGCCCATTTTTGCATTGGATTATTTGTTTTTCTGATATTGCGCTGCATGAACTGCTTGTATATTTCGGAGATTAATCCTTTGCCAGTTGACTCATTTGCAAATATTTTCCCCCATTCTGAGGGTTGTCTTTTCATCTTGTTTATGGTTTCCTTTGCTAAGCAAAAACTTTTAAGTTTCATTAGGTCCCATTTGTTTATTTTGTTTTTATTTCCATTTCTCTAGGAGGTAGGTCAAAAAAGATCTTGCTGTGATTTATTTCATAGGGTGTTCTGCCTATGTTTTCCGCTAAATTTTATAGTGTCTAGCCTTACATTTAGGTCTTTAATCAATTTTGAGTTTATTTTTGTGTATGGTGTTAGGGAGTGTTCTAATTTCATTCTTTTACATGTAGCTGTCCACTTTTCCCAGCACCACTTATTGAAGAGGCTGTCTTTTCTCCATTGTATATTCTTGCCTCCTTTATCAAAGATAAAGTGACCATATGTGTGTAGGTTTTCTATCCTGTTCCATTGATCTGTATTTCTGTTTTTCTGCCAGTACCATACTGTCTTGATTACTGTAGCTTTGTAGTATAGTCTGAAGTCAGGGAGCCTGATACCTCTAGCTCCGTTTTTCTTTCTCAAGATTGCTTTGACTATTCAGGGTCTTCTGTGTTTCCATATAAATTGTGAAATTTTTTGTTCTAGTTCAGTGAAAATTGCCATTGGTAGTTTGATAGGGATTGCATTGAATCTGTATATTGCATTGGGTAGTATAGTCATTTTCACAATGTTGATTCTTCCAATTCAAGAACATGGTATATCTTTCCATCTGTTTGTATCATCTTTAATTTCTTTCATCAGTATCTTATAGTTTTCTGCATACAGGTCTTTTGTCTCCTTAGGTAGGTTTATTCCTAGGTATTTTATTCTTTTTGTTACAATGGTAAATCTGAGTGTTTCCTTAATTTCTCTTTCGGATTTTTCATCATTAGTGTATAGAAATGCAAGAGATTTCTGTGCACTAATTTTGTGTCCTGCTACTTTACCAAATTCATTGATTAGCTCTAGTAGTTTTCTGGTAGCATCTTTAGGATTCTGTATATATAGTATCATGTCATCTGCAAACAGTGACAGTTTTACTTCTTGTTTTCTGATTTGGATTCCTTTATTTCTTTTTCTTCTCTGATTGCTGTGGCTAGGACTTCCAAAACTAAGTTGAATAACAGTGGTGAGAGTGGGCAACCTTGTCTTGTTCCTGATCTTAGAGGAAATGGTTTCAGTTTTTCACCATTGAGAACAATGTCAGCTGTGGGTTTGTCAAATATGGCCTTTAATATGTTGAGGTAAGTTCCCTCTATGCCTACTTTCCAGAGAGTTTTTATCATAAATGATGTTGAATTTTGTCAAAAGTGTTTCTGCATCTATTGAGATTATCATATGGTTTTTATCCTTCAATTTGTTAATATGGTGTATCATGTTGATTAGTTTCGTATATTGAAGAATCCTTGCATTCCTGAGTTAAACATCACTTGTTTATGGTGTATGATCCTTTTAATGTGCTGTTGGATTTTGTTTGCTAGTATTTTGTTGAGGACTTTTGTATCTTTGTTCATCAGAGATACTGGCCTGTAGTTTTCTTTTTTGTGTGTGACATCTTTGTCTGGTTTTGATATCAGGGTGCTGGTGGCCTTGTAGAATGAGTTTGGGAGTGTTCCTCCCTCTGCTATATTTTGGAAGAGTTTGAGAACGATAGGTGTTAGCTATTCTCTAAATGCTTGATAGAATTCACCTGTGAAAAAATCTGGTCCTGGGCTTTTGTTTGTTGGAAAATTTTTAATCAAAATTTCAGTTTCAGTGCTTATGACTGGTCTGTTTTCATTTTCTGTTTCTACCTGGTTCAGTCTCGGAAGGTTGTGCTTTTCTAAGAATTTGTCCATTTCTTCCTGGTTGTCCATTTTATTGGCATATAGTTCTTGTAGTAATATCTCATGATTCTTTATATTTCTACACTGACAGTTGTTACTTCTCCATTTTCACTTCTAATGCTGTTGATTTGATTCTTTTCCCTTTTTTCCTTCATGAGTCTGGCTAATGTTTTATCAATTTTGTTTATCTTCTCAAAGAACCATGTTTTAGTTTTATTGATCTTTGCTATTGTGTCCTTCATTTATTTTTCATTTATTTCTGATCTGATCTTTATGATTTCTTTCTTTCTGCTAACTTTCAGGGTTTTTTGTTCTTCTTTCTCTAATGGCTTTAGGTGTAAGGTTAGGTTGTTTATTTGAGATGTTTCTTGTTTCTTGAGGTAGGATTGTATTGCTCTAAACTTTCCTCTTAGAACTGCTTTTGCTGCATCCCATAGGTTTTGGGTTGTGGTGTTTTCATTGTCATTTGTTTCTAGGCATTTTTTTAATTTCCTCTTTGATTTCTTTAGTAATCTCTTGGTTATTTAGTAGTGTATTTTTTAACCTCCAAGTGTTTGTATTTGTTACAGGTTTCTTCGTGTAATTGATATCTATCCTCATAGTGTTGTCATCGGAAAAGATACTTAACACGATTTCAGTTTTCTTAAACTTACCAAGGCTTGATTTGTGACCCAAGATAGGATCTATCCTGGAGAATGTTCCATGAGCACTTGAGAAGAAAGTGTGTTCCTTTGTTTTTGGATGGAATGTCGTTTAAATATCAATTAAATCCATCTTGTTTAGTGTGTCATTTAAAGCTTGTGTTTCTTTATTTATTTTCATTTTGGATGGTGTCTCCATTGGTGAAAGTGGAGTGTTAAAGTCCCCTACTCTTATTGTGTTACTGTCGATTTCCCCTTTTACGGCTGTTAGCATTTGACTTATATATTGAGGTTCTCCTATGTTGGGTGCATAAATATTTAGAGTTGTTATATCTTCTTGGATTGATCCTTTGATCATTATGTTGTGTCCTTCTTTGTCTCTTGTAATAGTCTTTATTTTAAAGTCTATTTTGTCTGATATGAGAATAGCTACTCCAGCTTTCTTTTGTTTTCCGTTTGCATGGAATATCTTTTTCCATCCCCTCACTTTCAGTCTGTATGTGTCCCTAGGTCTGAAGTGGGTCTCTTGTAGACAACATATATATGGGTCTTGTTTTTATATCCAGTCAGCCAGTCTGTGTCTTTTGGTTGGAGCATTTAATCCATTTACATTTAAGGTAGTTATTGATATGTATGTTCCAATTACCATTTTCTTAATTGTTTTGGGTTTGTTATTGTAGGTCTTTTCCTTCTGTTGTGTTTCCTGCCTAGATAAGTTCCTTAAGCATTTGTTGTAAAGCTGGTTTGGTGCTGCTGAATTCTCTTAGCTTTTGCTTGTCTCTAAAGGTGTTAATTTCTCTGTCAAATCTGAATGAGATCCTTTCTGGGTACAGTAATCTTGGTTGTTGGTTTTTCCCTTTCATCACTTTCAATATGTCCTGCCAGTCCCTTCTGGCTTGCAGAGATTCTGCTGAAAGATCAGCTGTTAACCTTATGGGGATTCCCTTGTATGTTATTTGTTGCTTTTCCCTTGCTGCTTTTAATATTTTTTCTTTGTATTTAATTTTTGATAGTTTGATTAATATGTGTCTTGGTGTGTTTCTCCTTGGATTTATCCTGTATGGGACTCTCTGTGCTTCCTGGACTTGATTGACTCTTTCCTTTCCCATATGAGGGAAGTTTTCTACTATAATTTCTTCAAATATTCTCTCAGTTCCTTTTTTTTCCTCTTCTTCAGGGACCCCTGTAATTCGAATGTTTGTGTGTTTAGTGTTGTCCCAGAAGTCTCTGAGACTGTCCTCAATTCTTTTCAGTCTTTTTTCTTTATTCTGCTCTGCGGTAGTTATTTCCACTATTTTATCTTCCAGGGCACTTATCCGTTCTTCTGCCTCAGTTATTCTGCTATTGCTTCCTTCTAGAGAATTTCTAATTTCATTTATAGTGTTGTTCATCATTGTTTGTTTGCTCTTTAGTTCTTCGCGGTCCTTGTTAAACGTTTCTTGTATTTTCTCCATTCTGTTTCCAAGATTTTGGATCATCTTTAGTATAATTATTCTGAATTCTTTTTCAGGTAGACTGCCTATCTTCATTTGTTTGACCTGGTGGGTTTTTACTTTGCTCCTTCATCTGCTGCATATTTCTCTGTCTTGTCATTTGCTTAACTTACTGTGGTTGGGGTCTCCTTTCGCAGGCTGCAGGTTCATAGTTCCTGTTGTTTTTGGTGTCTGCCCCCAGTGCGTAAGGTTGGTTCAGTGGGTTCTGTAGGCTTCCTGGTGGAGGGGACTGGTGCACTTCTTCTGGTGGATGAGGCTGGATGTTGTCTTTCTGGTGGGCAGGACCACGTCTGGTGGTGTGTTTTGGTGTGTCTGTGAACTTATGATTTTAGGCAACCTCTCTGCTAATGGGTGGGGTTGTGTTCCTGTCTTGCTAGTTGTTTGGCATAGGGCATCCAGCACTGGAGTTTGCTGGTCGTTGAGTGGAGCTGGGTCTTAGTATTGAGATGGAGATCTCTGGGAGCGCTCTGGCCGATTGATATTACATGGGGCCGGGTGGTCTCTGGTGTCCAGTGTCCTGAACTCAGCTGTCCCACCTCAGAGACTCAGGCCTGATACGCAGCCAGAGCACCAGGACCCTGTCAGCCACACAGCTGCTTGTGTTGGAGGGGATCCTGCAGAGGCGGGGATGGCTGTGGCTCACCGTGGCGACAAGGACAGTGGCAGCCAAGAAATCCTAGTTTAAAAACTTGGTTTTAGTGGGGGGAAAGTAAGAGATATTACATATTAATAAAGATTTTTTCCAAAGCAAAAACATTTCTCAATTTTTCTCATATTTTTTGACTATGAAAAACAATACGACTGTCGTTCATTTAAGGGATTTGTGTATGATCACAAATTTGTATGCATGCTCTGATGGAGTATTGGAAGGCTGTCTGCTCTTCTAGATATTACTCTTTTTAATTAATTAAACAAGGAGGCCGTGAGACTGACATGGTTCTAATGCCTTGACATCCTATTAAGCAAACCACAATTTACAAAGCCTATAAACACCTCAGAGTTCAGAAATCAAAACCTAGGGACAACCAGTCATAAACAGCCAGCTGAACTTTCCCAAATGAGGTAACTGCTTAAGCTATAGCCAATCAAATGATTTCCTTGCTTTGCTTTCCTGTCTTCTCTATAAAAGTATTGCCCCTTACCTCCTGTCGTGGAACTTTACTAACCATTTCTGGTCTGTTGCTGCCTAATTTGAATCAATTTTGGCTCAAACTCTTAAAATTCTTAATATGCCTCAGTTTATCTTTTATATCTCTGAGGATGAATGTAGGGGAACAATTTCTTCATGATCCTATTGGCCTAGCATTATGAACTGTAAGACAGCCACCTTCCCCCCCCCCCAGTTTTATTGGGTTATCATTGACACACAACATTGTGTAAGTTTAGTGTGCAAAGCATAATGATTTGACTTACATATATTGTGAAATGATTACTGCAAAATGTTTAGTTAGCATCCATCATCTCATATACTACAAATGTACGTATGTGTGTGTGTATGTTTGTGTGTGTCTTCCTCCTTGTGAAGACAACCCCTAGGATATACTCTCTTAACAGGTAGTTGTCTTTATCCTTTGTGTTGTATCCAGCTCTGTCTGTAACAGCTGGACCTGGGCCTGCCTCATAGAAAATGCCCAATAAATATTTGTTGAAAAATGTCAATTGAAAAAACTATCCATTACATACTTTGTGTGCCTAATCGTTTTATGAATTATTCATCAAGCATGTTTTATTACCTTTAACCCCTTTGTAACTCAAACTATTCTTTCTTCTACAGACCTCAGGTCATCCTATCATTTCCAATACTTTGTTTATTATCCCCTAACTTATTTTATGGTACTGAAGGAAACCAGAATATGTCACCCAAATATGCCTCTTTGACATAAAAATTCTTATAAGCTGAAAGCAATTAATAATCAGCAAACTCAGGAAAGCTCTCCGTTTTCTTCTTAAAGGCAGGATATAAATTCTTCTTTTACTGGAGACAGACTCTTACCAGCTCAGAGATGGCACCAGAGGAAAGTACAAGCAAAACTTCCTCCATTAGTTCCCTCCCATATATTTACCTTCCCGTGGTTTCCCACTCTTGGAAGCCTAAAACTACTTTTCTCTGTCTTGTCATTTTTCTACAAATTTACTGTTCTTTGTTGAAGATGCTCTATAAGTTGTAATTGTAAGTGGCTATTTTGAGTTACTTTTGGTTTAACTTTCTCCTCTGTGAGGTGCACTGCATGAGTTAATAAACCGATGTTGTCTTGTTGATATGTCTTTTTGTTAGAGTCCTAGCTGAACATCTAAGACAGGCAGAGGTAAAGTTTCCCTTCCCTACCTTACCACATTAATATTGTTCCATTATGAGCTAGGTTGTCAATAAAAAGCAGTTGCTGCAAAGTCATACTTTTCTCCCTGTCGTGTCTGAAGATAATGTATTTCACGTATTTGCTGCTTCCTGGCTACTTCCCTCCTCTTCAATTTTTTGGGATAGTTTGAAAAGGATAGGTATTAGCTCTTTTTTTAATGTTGGATAGAATCCCCCTGTGAAGCCTTTGGCCCTGAATGTTTATTTTCTGGGAGTTCATTTAAATTATAAATTCAATTTCACTACTAGTGATCAATCTGCTTAGATTGTCTGATTCTTCCTGGTTCAGTCTTGGAAGGTTGTATGTTTCTAGAAATTATCCTTTTCTTCTAGGTTGCCCATTTTGTTGGCATATAATTGTTTGTAATATTCTCTGATGATCTTATTGTATTTCTGTGATGACAGTTATTATTTCTCCTCTTTCATTTCTTATTTTGTTTATCTCTCTTTTTTTCTTCATAAGCCTGGCTCACAGCTTATCAATATTTTTTATCTTTTTAAAAGAACAGCTGTTGGTTACATTGATCTTTTCTATTGTTTTTTGATCTCTATTTTATTTATTTTCTCTCTGATCTTTATTATTTTCTCCCTTTTGCTCACTTTGGGTTTTGTTTGTTCTTCTTTTTCTAATTCCCTTAGATGGTATGTTAGGTTGTTTATATGAGATTTTTCTTATTTTTTGAGATAGGCTTGTATCAGTATAACCTTCCCTCTTAGAACTGCTTTTGCTGCATTTCATAAATTTTGGAAAGTTGTGTTTTAATTTTTATTTGTCTTGATGTATTTTCTGATTTCCTCTTTGATTTCTTCATTGACCCGTTGATTTTTTGTAGCATGTTGTTTAGTCTCCACGTGTTTGTGTTTTCCCATTTTCTTTGTGTTTTCTACCATTTTCTTTTCTAGTTTCATACCTTTGTGGTTGGAAAAAAGCCTGATGTAATTTCCCTCTTCTTAAATTTGTTTAGGTTTGTTTTGTGGCCTAGCATGTGATCTATCCTGGAAAAAGTTCCATGTGCACTTGAAAAGAATGTGTATTCTGCTGTGTTTTGATTGAATGTCCTGTAGGTATCTATTAAGCCCAACTGGTCTAACATGTCATTTAAGACTACTGTTTCCTTATTGATTTTCTGTCTGGGTTATCTGTCCACTGATGTAAGTGGGGCATTAGTGTCCCCTACTATTATTGTATTATTGTCAATTTCTCTCTTTATGTCTGTTAATATTTGCTTTATATATTTAGGTGCTCCTATATTAGGTGCATATATATTATTGAGTACTATATCCTCTTCTTATATTGCTGCCATTATCATTATATAATGCCCTTCTTTGTCTTTCATTATAGACATTGTTTTAAAGTCTGTTTTTTCTGGTGTGAATATTGCTACCTTAGTTTTTTTGTTTCTGTTTTCATGAAATATCTTTTCCCATCCTCTCACTTTCAATCTGTGTGTGGCTTTTGCTCTGAAGTGAGTATCTTTTAAGCAGCATATAGATGGGTCTTGTTTTTTTTTTTTTAATTAATTAATTTATTTATTTATTTTTGGCTGTGTTGGGTGTTCGTTTCTGTGCGAGGGCTTTCTCTAGTTGTGGCAGGCGGGGGCCACTCTTCATCGTGGTGCACGGGCCTCTCACTGTCGTGGCCTCTCTTGCTGTGGAGCACAAGCTCCAGACGCGCAGGCTCAGTAGTTGTGGCTCACGGGCCCAGTTGCTCCGTGGCATGTGGGATCTTCCCAGACCAGGGCTCGAACCCGTGTCCCCTGCATTGGCAGGCAGATTCTCAACAACTGCACCACCAGGGAAGCCCCGGGTCTTGTTTTTAATACAATCAGCCACCCTGTGTCTTTTGATTGAAATTTAGTGCATTGACATTTAAAGTGATTATTATAGGTATATGCTTATTGCCATTTTGTTACTTGTTTTCTTGTTGTATCTGTAGTTCCTCTCTGGTATTTTCTTCTTCTTTCCGTTTCTTAACTTTTGGTTTGATGATTTTCTTTCATGGTGTGCTTATGTTCCTTTTTCTCTTGTTTTGTCTATCTGTTGTAGGTTTTTGATTTGTGGTTACCCTGGGGTTCATATATGTTGACCTATAACTGTATCTACTTATTTTAAACTGGTAGTCATTTAGGTTCAAACATATTCTAAAAAATCTACATTTTTTACCCCCCTCCCCCATGTTTTGTGTTTTTGATGTCATATTTTATATCTTCATGTTATCCCTTAACTATTTATTGTAGTATTGTTGACCTTACAGTTCTTTTTGTCTTTTAATCTTCATACTAGCTTTTTTAAATGGTTGATCTCTAGCCTTTACCATATATTTGCCTTTACTAGTGGGATTTTGCCTTTCCTGTAGATTTTTACTTCTTATTGTACCCTTTTCTTTTACTCTTAGAGAAGACCCTTTAACATTTCTTTTAGGGTAGGTTTGGTATTGGTGAACTCTGTTAGTTTTTGCTTGTCTGAGGACAGGGTAGATTCTTATGACTTTTGTTAGTGGTCTGCTAGCCTGAGTCAGTGAAATATTTGTGCCTGCCTTCCATAAAACAGCATATAAGAGCACATGGTGATGTAGATTTCTACTATTATATGCTTGAATAAAATTTATTTGCAAGAGAAAAAATGAACTGGCTTTTCCATTTGCCTAATGAATGAAACTTTGAAGATATTGCTAGATATAAATACCTTAAGAAAGAATTTGCCATGTTTTATCTTACGGTTATGGATTACCTTTGCTTTAAACTATGTCTAGGGAACAAACTGAAACATTTGTTATGTTCATTTTCTATTTTATAGCCCTTAAGATGGAAAATAAGCTGTCTCTGAAGAGGCCCAAGTGGGATGCTTCCAGGCATTTCTTATAACTTGTAATACCACACTGCCTGAAATGATAGTGATATATTCTTTACTTAACTTTATAAACTTGCAGGTTTTATTATTAAAGAATACAAAAGAACTGAATAACACAGACTTGCAATGGAATAATGTTGCCCTGGATAATGTGAAAGCAATCATTTTGTAATGTGTAATTCATTTCTTTCTTGTTTCTTGTCTGGATTGTTCTAAATTTTCACTCCAGCTGGAATCATCATTGTTCTCATGCAGACGGTATAGCTAGTCACATGTGGAAGAACAACAGATAGCTCGATTAATCTAGTAATTATTTTACATCCAAGATTTCCTGACTGACTTTTGTTTCCTTTCTTCTAAAACTTTCTTTGTGGTTAGTTTCTCTTCTAGGCAATTAAGGTTATCCCAAATGTCCTATGAAGAGAGCTAAATAAGGCAAAATATCTTATCCTAGCATAGGACTGGCAATTCAGTGCTGTTGTGAACAGCATCTTAATGAGGCATAAGGTAACAGGACAGAGGATATCTTTCCTCATCCTGATTTGGCTTGACTGCCATTTGATTTGATCTTTATGCAGTCCTCTATTATTCTCTCAGTGTTGGCATCTCTTGAGCACCAATCAATCCTGCATCTAGAATGAAGGCTTCTGGCACATGGCTCAGGTTTCATATATACTCAAATCTCTCATGAACTATTCATTTTCCATTGGAAAACAACCAGGTGCCTGTTGCCACTGTTTCTTAATTTTGACTTCTCCAAATCATTAACTGAACAAATTTTTATTTAACACAACTATGTGCCCTATACTAGTATAGACACTTGGGATAGATTTGTGAACAAAACAAAGAGTCCTATCTCCTAGATTCTACACACTACTGAGAGGCAGCAGATGGTAAGTGGTACCTTAATAATTAGTTAATTGTATATGTTAGGGATAAAAAATGCTATGAAGACAATTGGTGGATGAGACAGTTTGAAGAATAAGCTTGGCCACAAAGCCCGATTTGGACAAAGACTTGAAAGAAGTGAAGGAGTTTGCCAGATAGAGTGTGGTAAGTTTATCGCAGGAAAGGAAATCGTCAGTTTGAAGGTAGAAAGTATGCCCACTGAGGTGGAGGTGGAGTAACAAAGCTGAAGAAAATTAAGTAAAGGAGAAGCGTAATAGAAGGTGAGGTCAGAGGGCCGTTATAAGGCTTTCACCCAAAGTGAAATAGAGATACATGCAGGGCTTTGGACAGAGGAGTGATGTGAATTTACATTTTTAAAAGGATTACTCTGAGGTATAGGCTGAGGATAGGCTCTAGGGAGGCTAGGTGGAAAGAGAAAGACCAATTATTCCAGGGCAGAGATGGTGGTGGTGAGAAGTGGTTGGAGTCTAGGTGTATTTTGAAGGAAGAGGGAACAGGATTCCTAACGATTTTGTCAGGGCTACGATGGAAACAAAGGAGTCAAGGAGGACTCCAAGGTTGCCTTGAACAACTGAAACGACAGAGTTGTCTTTATGTGACTTGGAGTTCATTATCTTCTGGATAATCCTGACTCACCTTTTAGATCCTGAACTCCAATTTTTTTTTTTTTGAACACCTGTTCTGGCTTTTACAATTCCTTCATCTTCCTATATCTCTCACTGTTGGAAGTACACTGTGTCTTGACTTCTTTTTCCTTTTTGATACTTAGATTTACTATTACTTCTGTCCTTGCTTCATTTCCTTTCCTATTGTATCAACTACTTTAACATCACTGTGGTTAACTCCACACCCGTGACCTTCCACTCAGTCATCCTGAAAATCAAACTGTAGAGGTGGCCCAATTATTCATCCTCAGAATCTTTCGCATGAACTTCTGTGGAATATCAAATAAAAGGAAAAGCGATGCAGACTGGTGGGACCACAAATTCATATTTTCCTACTTGATTGGGACCATTGCCAAATTGTTTTTTCCTGCCACTTGAGGAAACTCATATTCCCCTCAACTTTTACATTGTCATTTTATGCCTTTTACCCACTGCGTGAAGATGATAGAGGCCATCAGAAATTAATGATCTCATCTGCATTCACATCCACATCTACACAAGTACATCTGCAGTCATGAAAACAGTTGATTTGCCTATTCAAGCCTAAGTTTGCACCCGTACTTCAGATCCTATTCCCTCAGAACTTTGCTCTGTCAGTTACCTACACTTTTTCCATCTCCCAGATCTCCCTTTACAGTGATTTTTTTTTATCTCAGTCTATAAAAGAGGTCCAAGTCTCCTCTGAAAAAAAAAAAAAAAGTAACCTTCCCCTCTAGATGTTACCCTAGTGCTCTCTTTGCCTTCAAAACCAACTTTTTGTGTAGGACAGTTCATATTTGCTTTCACCCCTTTCTAACCTTCAAGTCCCATCTAAATCACAGCCACTTGAGTCTGGCCCCACCACTTGGCTGAACGTGCTTACTAATGTCATCTGTAGTCTCCTAAGATATCACCTCTTTCTAGAATGCTAGAATCTGGCACTACTGACCCTCTCTTCCTACTGACACCCCTGGTTTAAATGGTTTCCTTGATATATGACTGTATTAACCATGTCTTTTGCTTTGTATACTCTGATGCTTTGACATCTGGGCCTTGTTGACCCAGGAGAGACTGTCCCTCCCAGGGTAACCAATTCCTAGAGAATCATCCCATTCAAATGCAAAACCAAGCAATCCAGAGCCCACATCCCCAACCACGTCCTCTATCTTTCTCTCATACTCCTGGCCACTGTCCATCTGCCCTAATTACCCCAGGGCCAGGGACCAGACAACTAGGGACAGCCCCTATGCCCCAGAGCCTGTTGAAATGATTCAAACTAGCCAATCCTAAACCCACTTACCCTGCCTCATCTGTTCCTTCCCACTGAAACCACAGTGAAAACTCTTCCTCACATTTTCCCCTCTCCCTCTGCCTCCTAATGGACCCCCCACCCAGTACTTCCTCATGTGTCCTTCCACCATAGTGTGACATGTTCCTCCTCTTGGGATCTGTGATTATAACAAACTATCTTTTCAATGGCAGTTCTCTCCTGACCTGTTGACCTGGTCATACCTAAAAAAATAACAAAACACTGACTTTCTTGGTTCTCCTCCCTTATGACAGTTTTCCTCAACCTTCTTTGAACTCCTCTTCTGAGTATAAATAATTCATAGGTGAGTGATTCCAAAATCCCTATCCACAGGTACTCCTGTTGTTCATTGTTTTGTGACAGAGGATATGCAAAATTTCAGTCCGTTGCGCCTACTACAGTATAGCTTACCCCTATGCCTGGCAACTAGTCATTACTCAACATGCTTTGGTTCCTTGCTAGTATTTAATACTCTCTCTCTTCTTAGAATTCCCTGTGTGAATATTCTAAAGCAGAATTTCTTGTTTTTGTACTCCAGTTTCATCTGTTTGATGTAGTTCATGGTAGTCATTACATAAGTGATTGTTAAATTTTTTTAAAAAGTAAAATTTCTCCATGTTAGTTAGATGCATTATTATACAACGAATCACCCCTGTATGAAGGTAATGATCATGATTAATTTCTTCTCCGCTTTCATCCTACCCAACATATCCCAGTCATTATAATGTTCTGCTTGGCTGTTTGATAGCTTCCTAAGTGCTCCCTTCTTCTCCACTTCTTCATCCCCAAATCTATTCTGTAAACTGCCATACCAAGTTGGACTTTCTAAAAGTAACTCTGGTTATGAAATATTAACACACATGAAAGACTTCTAATTTTCAGGGTAAGGTCTGGACTCCTAGGCATTATATAATCTAGCCAACAATTCTCAAACTGATCTAAACTACAGAATCACCTGAGCAGTGTTTTATTTTTACATGGAAGTCTAAGGCAGAAGAGGGCTGTGAAACTATTTTTAAAACAATTTCTAAGACAAGTCAGATGATCATTCAGGTTTGAAAATGATAATAGCCTTCCATTCTTTTCAACTCATTTTTTTCAATATTCTCCACCCTTGGGCTCCAGATTATTGACATACATGAAGTTCTCTGAGAGATTCTGTGTCTCCAAAGATGGTGCAAAACCCATCTTTTCCCTCTGTTTCTCCGGTCCTCTTCTCTCAATGCCTTGAGATATGACATCATAGTACCTTCTGTAAAAAAGAGCTGACTGCTCTTCCACATTACCTATCTGACAGGGTTTAATGTTATTTTCTGCTCTGAACACAGAGCTCTTTATAATTAATTCAATTTTAATTCTAAACACATTAAGTTAAAAAATAATTGCCTTTTTCATTGTGGTAAAATATACATAAGATAAAAGCTAACATTTTAACCATTTTTAAGTGTTACATATTTCACAACGTTGTGCAACCAACCCCCAGAATTATTTTTACCTTGCAAGCTGAAATTATGTACCTATTCAGTAATAACTCCCCATTCCTTTCACCCACTTCCACCACAAGGCCCTGGCATTTATCATTCTACGTTTTAGTCTCTATGAATTTGACTGCTCTGGGTACTTTACATAAGTAGAATCATATGGCATTTGTACTTTTATGGCTAGCTTATTTCACTTAGAATAATGTCTCAAGGTTCATCCATGTGTAGCATGTGTCAGAATTTCCTTCCTTTTTTTAAAAACATCTTTATTGGAGTATAATTGCTTTACAGGGTTTTGTTAGTTACTGCTGTATAACAAAGTGAATCAGCTATATGCCTATGTATATCCCTATATACCCTCCCTCTGCATCTCCCTTCCACCCTCCCTATCCCACCCCTCTAGGTGGTCACAAAGCACCGAGCTAATCTCCCTGTGCCATGCAGCTGCTTCCCACTAGCTATGTGTTTTACATTAGGTAGTGTATATATGTCAATACTACTCTCTCACTTCGTCCCAGCTTACCTTTCCCCCTCCCTGTGTCCTCAAGTCCATTCTCTACGTCTGTGTCTTTATTCCTGTCCTGCCCTGCCCTTGGTTCATCAGAACCATTTTTTTTTTTTTTTTAAGATTCCATATATGTGTTAGAATACCATATTTGTTTTTCTCTTTCTGACTTACTTCACTCTTTATGACAGACTCTAGGTCCATCCACCTCACTACAAATAACTCAATTTTGTTTCTTTTTAGGGCTGAGTAATATTCCATTGTATATATGTGCCACATCTTCTTTCTCCATGCATCTGTCGATGGACACTTAGGTTTCTTCCATGTCCTGGCTATTGTAAATAGAGCTGCAATGAACATTGTACATGACTCGTTTTTTTTTTCTCCTCAAAATTAAATTTTATCAAAACTTTTTTGCAATCTTATGTTTTCCTGAAATTGCTTTTTTTTTTTACAGACACACACTGTATTTTATTTTTACAAGAGATAAATAAACTGACACCAAGCATTGTAGATGGATGACCACAACAAAAGCAACAATGATTGCAATTACCAAACACAAAACACACTCATACTATGTCATAATATTGACATTCAGTCCAGTAAGCCTCCACTGTAACAGCTCCTTTGCTTTGCAGTGATAATTGATTTGTATATTCTTTGCCTCTGAGTCCTTGTGGGATTTTTATTTTTTTTTTGTTCAAACAGAAAGTCACAAAAATTATAATCATCCTCATCAGTTCATTCAGTCCCATGTAATTAATTTTTTTTCCTCTTGATCTTTTGTTAGCACTTTTATTAATTCATCAGTTTTCCATTAGAGTTCTGAAACTGCTTATTCATTCAGTTCAGCAGTATAGTCAGTTACCAGAAACCTGTACTTGTCAGAGTCTTTTCCATGAATTCCTTGAAGATGAAGCCCTTTTATAGGAACATTTTTGCAAAAGCACTAGAATACACCCAGAACTGTCTGTAAATGACAAAAGACTTAAAAATGACCACGGTTAAAGTTTTGATGGAAGTTCATAATAATGCAATTGACAAGGAAATTTAGTTACTTCTGAGATATACATTTTAAAGTAATAACTAGAATTATGACTGATAGTATTATACCAGAACATATAAGATTTTTAGAAATTTCATGTAATGTCTGAAACATTTATATTAACATATTTCCATAAAAATAACCCAAAGAAAGTTTAGTATTAGTTGTTTTTTTTGTTTGTTTGTTTTCTTATACTGCAGGTTCTTATTAGTCATCAATTTTATGCACATCAGTGTATACATGTCAATCCCAATCGCCCAATTCAGCGCACTACCATCCCCAACCCACCGCGGTTTTCCCCCCTTGGTGTCCATACGTTTGTTCTCTACATCTGTGTCTAAACTTCTGCCCTGCAAACCAGTTCATCTGTACCATTTTTCTAGGTTCCACATACATGCGTTAATATAAGATATTTGTTTTCCTCTTTCTGACTTACTTCACTCTGTATGACAGTCTCTAGATTCATACACATCTCTACAAATGACCCAATTTTGTTCCTTTTTATGGCTGAGTAATATTCCATTGTATATATGTACCACATCTTTATCCATTCGTCTGTTGATGGGCATTTAGTTTGCTTCCATGACCTGGCTATTGTTAATAGTGCTGCAATGAACATTGTGGTATGTGTCTTTTTGAATTATGGTTTTCTCTGGGTATATGCCCAGTAGTGGGATTGCTGGATCATATGGTAATTCTATTTTTAGTTTTTTAAGGAACCTCCATGCGATTCTCCATAGTGGCTGTATCAATGTACATTCCCACCAACAGTGCAAGAGGGTTCCCTTTTCTCCACACCTGCTCCAGCATTTGTTGTTTGTAGATTTTCTGATGATGCCCATTCTAACTGGTGTGAGGTGATACCTCATTGTAGTTTTGATTTGCATTTCTCTAATAATTAGTGATGTTGAACAGCTTTTCATGTGCTTCTTGGCCATCTGTATGTCTTCTTTGGAAAAATGTCCTTTTAGGTCTTCTGCCCATTTTTGGATTGGGTTGTTTGTTTTTTTGATATTGAGCTGCATGAGCTGCTTGTAAATTTTAGAGATTAGTCCTTTGTCAGTTGCTTCATTTGCAAATATTTTCCCTCATTCTGAGGGTTGTCTTTTTTTCTTGTTTCTGGTTTCCTTTGCTGTGCAAAAGCTATTAAGTTTCATTAGGTCCCATTTGTTTATTTTTGTTTTTATTTCCATTTCTCTAAGAGGTGGGTCAAAAAAGATCTTGCAGCAATTTATGTCATAGGGTGTTCTGCCTATGTTTTCCTCTAAGAGTTTTATAGTGTCTGGCTTTACATTTAGGTCTTTAATCCATTTTGAGTTTATTTTTGTGTGTGGGGTTAGGAAGGGTTCTAATTTCATACTTTTACATGTACCTGTCCAGTTTTCCCAGCACCACTTATTGAAGAGGCTGTCTTTTCTCCACTGTATGTTCTTGGCTCCTTTATCAAAGATAAGTTGACCATATGTGCGTGGGTTTATCTCTGGGCTTTCTATTCTGTTCCATTGATCTATATTTCTATTTTTGTCCCAGTACCATGCTGTCTTGATTATTGTAGCTTTGTAGTATAGTCTGAAGTCCAAGAGCCTGATTCCTCCAGCTCCATTTTTCTTTATCAAGATTGCTTTGACTATTCAGTGACTTTTGTGTTTCCATACAAATTGTGAAATTTTTTGTTCTAGTTCTGTGAAAAATGCCATTGGTAGTTTGATAGGGATTGCAGTGAATCTGTAGATTGCTTTGGGTAGTATAGTCATTTTCACCATGTTGATTCTTCCAATCCAAGAACATGGTATATCTCTCCATCTGTTTGTCTCATCTTTAATATCTTTCACCAGTGTCTTATAGTTTTCTGCATACAGGTCTTTTGTCTCCTTAGGTAGGTTTATTCCTAGGTATTTTATTCTTTTTGTTGCAGTGTTAAATGGGAGTGTTTCCTTAATTCCTCTTTCGGATTTTTCATCATTAGTGTATAGGAATGCAAGACATTTCTGTGCATTAATTTTGTATCCTGCTCCTCTACCAAATTCATTGATTAGCTGTAGTAGTTTTCTGGTAACATCTTTAGGATTCTCTATGTGTAGCATCATGTCATCTGCAAACAGTGACAACTTTACTTCTTCTTTTCCGATTTGGATTCCTTTTATTTCTTTTTCTTCTCTGATTGCCGTGGATAAAACTTCCAAAACTATGTTGAATAATAGTTGTCAGAGTGGGCAACCTTGTCTTGTTCCTGATCTTAGAGGAAATGGTTTAAATTTTTCACCATAGAGAATGATGTTAGCTGTAGGTTTGTCATATATGGCCTTTATTATGTTGAGGTAGGTTCCCTCTATGCCTACATTCTGGAGAGTTTTTACCATAAATGGGTGTTGAGTTTTGTCAGAACCTTTTCTGCATCTATTGAGATTATCATATGGTTTTTATCCTTCAATTTGTTAATATGGTGTATCATATTGATTGATTTGTGTATACTGAAGAATCCTTGCATTCCTGACATACACCCCACTTGATCATGGTATATGATCCTTTCAATGTTCTGTTGGATTCTGTTTGCTAGTATTTTGTTGAGGATTTTTACGTCTATGTTCATCAGTGTTACTGGCCTGTAGTTTTCTTTTTTTGTAACATCTTTGTCTGGTTTTGGTATCAGGGTGATGGTGGCCTCGTAGAATGAGTTTGGGAGTGTTCCTCCCTCTGCTATAGTTTGGAAGAGTTTGAGAAGGATAGGTGTTAGCTCGTCTCTAAATGTTTGATAGAATTCACCTGTGAAGCCAACTCGTCCAGAGCTTTTGTTTGTTGGAAAATTTTTAATCACAGTTTTACTATCAATGCTGATGATTGGTCTGTTTATATTTTCTATTTCTTCCTGGTTCAGTCTCATAAGATTGTGCTTTTCTAAGAATTTGTCCATTTCTTGCAGGTTGTCCATTTTATTGGCATACAGTTGTTTGTAGTAATCTCTCATGATCCTTTGTATTTCTTCAGTTTCAGTTGTTACTTCTTTTTCATTTCTAATTCTGTTGATTTGAGTTTTCTCCCTTTTTTTCTTGATGAGTCTGGCTAATGGTTTATCAATTTTGTTTATCTTCTCAAAGAACCAGCTTTTAGTTTTATTGATCTTTGCTATTGTTTCCTTCATTTCTTTTTCATTTATTTCTGATCTGATCTTTATGATTTCTTTCCTTCTTCTAACTTTGGGGTTTTTTTTGTTCTTTCTCTAAATGCTTTAGGTGTAAGGTTGGGTTATTTGAGATTTTTCTTGTTTCTTGAGGTAGGATTTTATTGATATAAACTTCTCTCTTAGACCTTCTTCTGCTGCATACCATAGGTTGTGAGTCATCATGTTTTCATTGTCATTTGTTTCTAGGTATTTTTTGATTTCCTCTTTGATTTCTTCAGTGATCTCTTCGTTATTTAGTAGCATATTGTTTAGTCCCCAGGTGTTTGTATTTTTTACAGTTTTTTTTCCTGTAATTGATATCTAGTCTCATAGCATTGTGGTTGAAAAGATACTTGGTTACAGTTTCAATTTTCTTAAATTTACCAAGGGTTGAATTGTGACCCAAGATATGATTTATCCTGGAGAATGTTCCATGAGCACTTGAGAAGAAAGTGTTTTCTGTTGTTTTGGTATGGAATTTCCTATAAATATCAATTAAGTCCATCTCCTTTAATGTATCATTTAAAGCTTGCATTTCCTTACTTATTCTCATTTTGGATGATCTGTCCATTGGTGAACGTGGGGTGTTAAAGTCCCCTACTCTTATTGTGTTACTGTTATTTCCCCTTTTATGGCTGTTAGCATTTGCCTTCTGTTTTGAGGTGCTCCTATGTTGTGTGCATAAATATTTACAGTTGTTATATCTTCTTTCTGGATTGATCCCTTGATCATTAAATAGTGTCCTTCTTTGTCTCTTGTAATAGTCTTTATTTTAAAGTCTATTTTGTCTGATAGGAGAGTTGCTACTCCAGCTTTCTTTTGATTTCCATTTGCATGGAATATCTTTTTCCATCCCCTCACTTTCAGTCTGTATGTGTCTCTAGGTCTGAAGTGTGTCTCTTGTAGACAGCATATATATGGGTCTTGTTTTTGTATCCCTTCAGCCAGTTTATGTCTTTTGGTCGAAGCATTTAATCCATTTACATTGAGGTAATTATCGATATCTATGTTCCTGTTACCATTTTCTTAATTGTTTTGGGTTTGTTATAGTAGGTCTTTTCCTTGTCTTGTGTTTCCTGCCTAGAAAAGTTCCTTTAGCATTTGTTGTAAAGCTGGTTTTTTGGTCCTGAATTCTCTTAACTTTTGCTTATCCATAAAGGTTTCAGTTTCTCCACCGAATCTGAATAAGATCCTTGCTGGGTAGAGTAGTCTTGATTGTATTTTTTTCTCTTTCATCACTTTAATTATGTCCTGCCCCTCCCTTCTGGCTTGTAGAGTTTCTGCTGAAAAATCTGCTGTTAACCTTATGGGGATTCCCTTGTATGTTATTTGTTGCTTTTCCCTTGCTGCTTTTAATATTTTTTCTTTGTATTTAATTTTTGATTGTTTGATTAATACGTGTCTTGGCATGTTTCTCTTGTGTTTATCCTGTATGATACTCTCTGTGCTTCCTGGACTTGATTGACTATTTCCTTTCCCATATTAGGGAAGTTTTCAACTATAATCTTTTCAAATATTTTCTCAGACCCTTTCTTTTTCTCTTCTTCTGGGAACCCTGTAATTAGAATATTGGTGTGTTTAATGTTGTCCCAGGGGTCTCTGAGTCTGTCCTCAAATCTTTTCATTCTTTTTTCTTTATTCTGCTTCCTGGCAGTTATTTCCACCATTTTATCTTCCAGCTCACTTATCTGTTCTTCTGCCTCAGTTATTCTGTTATTGATTCCCTCTAGAGTATTTTTAATTTCAGTAATTGTGTTGGTCATCACTGTTGTTTGCTCTTTAGTTCTTCTAGATCCTTGTTAAATGTTTCTTGTATTTTCTCCATTCTGTTTTTGAGATTTTGGATCATCTTTACTATCATTACTCTGAATTCTTTTTCACGTAGGTTGCCTGTTTCTTCTTCATTTACTTCGTCTTGTAGGTTTTTACCTTCTTCATCTGTAACATATTTTTTTGTCGTTTCCTTTTTTTTTTTTTTGATGGATGGTGCTCTATTCCTGTCTTACTGGTTGTTTGGCCTGAGATATCCAGCAGTGGAGTTTGCAGGCAGTTGTATAGTGCTGCATCTTGGTGCTGAGATGAGGATCTCCAGGAGGTCTAACTCTGATTAATATTCCCTGGGGTCTGAGGTTCTCTGTTAGTCCAATGGTTTGAACTCAGAGCTCCCACCACGGGAGTCGAGCCCAACCTCCTGCATGGGAACCAAGATCCCACAAGCTTTGTCACACAGTAAAAAAAAAAAAAAAAAGAAAAAAAGAAAAGGAATAAAGAAAGAAAAAAAAGGAACGGTACAATATCAAAGAATAAAAAACAAAATAAAATTAGAAAGGTAAAAAATATATTAGGAAAAGTAAACCTATAATTGAAACAACTGCAACAAGGTAAAATAAAACCACAAAAGAAAAATAAAAAATGGGGGGGGGTGGGGACAAGCCAAAAGGAGAGGTCACTGAGAGATTATAAAGAGTAAAATAATAATAGAAAAATAAGAGATTTATTAGGAAAAATAAAAATATAAAAGCATCAACAACAATGAATCAACAAGGTAAGACAGAACCCCAATCTAAAAGAGGAAGAAAGAAAAGGAAAAAAAAAAACCCTTGGCTATAGGTGCAGAGTTTAGGCAGGGGGGTGGAACTTAGGCAGGGGTGGTGTTTAGGGTGGGGTGGGACCTAGACAAGTGGGGGAGTGACGTTTGAGTGTGGGGCGTTGCCTAGGCTCAGGACCCACACAGCCAGAAAAGGCCTTGGGGGTGGGGCCTAGGTGGGGCGACATTCAAGCATGGGGCGGGGCCTCTGCTTAGGACCTGTGTGGAAGGGGAGAGGCAGCCCATCAAAAGGAGGGCCTCTGGAGTGTGGAGTTCCGGAGTTTGGAGGTAGGGCCCTGGGTGAGGGTGTGTAGCTGGAGGTTAGGCCCAGTGTGGTTGGAGGGGGGATCAGAGGGGGTCTCCAAGTGTAGAGGTAGGGCCCTGGGAGGGGGTGAAGTGGTGGGGCTTGGGCTCTGCGTGCCAGGAGGGAGGCTCCGAGAGCAGAAGATTAGGCCTAAGTGGACAGGGAAAGCACTGGCTGCGTTCCCTTCTGTTCCTTCGCATCCCTCCCCCACCGTCTCCCCCAGGGTCCCCCCTGTTGCTGCTGGACCCCTAACCATGGATCCTGCTGGGTGTAGGAACTCCTCCCCTCCCCCAGCCACCACTCAGGGGTGCCGGTCCCGGTGGTCCGGGCTTTAAGGGGAACCTTTTGCTCCCCCTTCCCTCCCTCCCACTCCTTCAGGACCCGTGAGGCCGGAGGGGTTCTAGGTAGGCAGAGGATAAAGCCCAGGATCTCAACAGCTTCCTGGGGGCTCAAGTGGGCAGGGGAAACCTGGCCATGCTCTCCTTCGATCCTCTGCCCTCCCACTTGTTCCTGTTTCCCTCTTCAGGCGTGGAGTCCCTTCCCCTCCTCCAGCAACCCCTCAGGGGAGCCAGTCCCATCCAGCCTCCACTTCTCCTCCCCCTTCACTTCCCCCATGCCCCGCATCCTACCCAGTCACTGGGGGTTCCTCCCGTCCCCTTAGGTATCCATGGTCCCCCACTGGTGCCTGGTAGGTGCCCTAGTTGTGAGGAGTTGCAAATTCCACATCCTCCTAGTATGCCATCTTCTCCCTTCCTTTTTAAGGCTGGGCAATATTCCACTGTACATGCATATACCACATTTTGTTTATCCATCTTATTCACTGAAGGACATTTGCTTTCACCTTTTGGTTACGTGAATAATACTGCTATGAACATGGGGGTGCAAATACCTGTTTGAGTTACTGCCTTTACTTCTTTTGTGTATACACCCAGAAGTGGAATTGCTGAATAATGTGGCAATTCTGTGTTTAACTTTTTGAGGAATTGCTGTACTGTTTTCCACAATGGCTGCACCATTTTACATTCCCCCCAGCAATGCACAAGTGTTTTAATTTCTTTACCTTATTAGGCTTTTAGGTAGGATTCTCCTGAGAAACAGAACTGATAGAATGTGTACACATATATCTAAATGTATTTTTTTTTCTTCATTTTTTGTTTTTTTTAAGGAAATGTCCCATGTGATTGTGGAGGTTGGCAAGTCCAAAATCTGCAAGGTAGGCCAGCAGACTGGAGACCCAGGGAAGAGTTGGTGCTGCAGTTTGAGTCCAAAGGCAACTTTGGAGGAATTCACTCTTCCTTGAGGGAGGTCAGTCTTTTTTCCATCAAGGTCTTCAACTGATTAGATGATGTCCACCCACATTAGGGAGGGTAATCTGCTTTAAGTCTACTGATTTAAATGTTAATCTCATCTAAAAAAATACCTTCAGTGAAACATCTAGAATAATGTCTTACCAAATATCTGGGTACCATGGCCTAGCCAAGTTGACACATAAAATTAACCACCATACTTGCTAACATTTGTTATTTTGATTGATGTTGTTTTTGTTTTTGATAATAGCCATCCTTATGGGTGTGAAGTGGTATCATTGTGGTTCCACTGCTCCCTTTTAGTAGAGTTTACAGCCAACTGACAAGAATAGACCAAAACTAAGTTTATGACTCTTTTCCCATCATTTTCCCCCTAATATTTATGTCCGTAACATTTATTTCTATTATAATAATTCCAGAGACATAGCTTTGCTCATTTTTAAATTGAGTTTTGTTGCTGCTGCTATTGTTGTTTTTATTACACTGTAGGAGTTATTTATATATTATAGAAATTAACCCCTAATCAGATATATGATTTGCAAATATTCACTCCCATTCTATGAATTGCCTTTAAAATTTGTGAACAGTGTCTTTTTTTTTTAATAAATTTATTTATTTATTTATTTATTTATTTATTTATTTATTTATTTATTTATTTATTTATTTATTGTTTTTTGGCTGTGTTGGGTCTTTGTTGCTGCACGCAGGCCTTCTCTAGTTATGGCGAGTGGGGCCTACTCTTTGTTGTGGTACGCGGGCTTCTCATTGCAGTGGCTTCTCTTGTTGCGGAGGATGGGCTCTAGGCACTTGGGCTTCAGTAGTTGTGGCACATGGGCTCAGTAATTGTGGCTCACGGGCTCTAGAACACAAGCTCATTAGTTGTGGCACACGGGCTTAGTTGCTCCGTGGCATGTGGGATCTTCCCAGACCAGGGCTCAAACCCATGTCACCTGCATTGGCAGGCAGATTCTTTTTTTTTTTTTCTATTATTTATTTTTTGGCTGCATTGGGTCTTTGTTGCTGCATGCAGTTTTCTCTAGTTGCGGCGAGTGGGGGCTACTCTTCGTTGTGGTGCGTGGGCTTCTCATTGTGGTGGCTTCTCTTGTTGCGGAGCTCAACCTCTAGGCACGTGGGCTTCGGTAGTTGTGGTGCATGGGCTTAGTTGCTCCACGGCATGTGGGATCCTCCTGGACCAGGGCTCAAACCCATGTCCCCTGCATTGGCAGGCGGATTCTTAATCACTGCACCACCAGGGAAGCCCATGGCAGACAGATTCTTAACCACTGCACCACCAGGGAAGTCCTGTGAACAGTGTCCTTTGATGCGCAAATGTTTTAAATGTTGCTGTAGGCCTATTTATCTTTGTGCTTTTGGTGTCATATCCAAGAAATCACTGCCAAATCCAACGTCATGCAACTTTTGCTCTATGTTTTCTTCTAAGAGTTTTATAGTTTTAACCCTTCCATTTAGATCTTTGATCCAGATATATCTATTTTAATTATTTATTTATAAATCTGTTTTCCACACCACACTCTTAGTGATGGCAGAAAAGTGGGATGCTCTTTATTTTTATATTCCCCAAGCTTGAAATGTTATGCCTGATATTTTATAAGTTCTTAATAAATGTTTGAGGACTTCAAAATAAATGAATGATTAATAATAAAAATGAAAATAACAACTTCTTCCTGTATCAGGTACAATTCTCAGCATTTTACATGTATTCAAGTTATTTAATCCTCACAAAACACCTATTACTGAAGAAACTGAAGCACCGAGGTGTTAAATTACTTGGCCAAGATTACATCAATACTGTGTGACAAACCTTGGAATTCATGAGCATATATATTAAATGGTGAAGCAATTTAGAACAGTATGATCTAGATGGCAGAGTGTAGCCTAGGTTCATAAATTTGGCTTAGCATCAGAATTACTTGAAAGAGCTTTAAAAAAGCAGATTCTTGGACTACACCCAAGACCTACTGAGATACTGAGAACTGATTTTTTAAAAAGCATCTTGGGGGGTTTTCATGCAGTCAGCCTGACATCTGCCTAAGCAAAATGCTTTGTGAATCACTGAACACTGAACTTTCTCGTTTGGGCCGATACATGAAATGAGCAGAAAGCACATTGGAAATATATCCTTGCTTCTATTACCAGCTATTCAGACTACTTCCTGAGAATTGATGTTATTTGACTAAATAGGAAATACTTTGGGGATTTGTAAGGCTCGGTTTGCTGGACTGGGGAGCATTATTGCCATTAGGAGATAAAAATGGGTATGAAAGCAATGTAGAACCTAAGCTTGTGTAGTAAGACCTATAGTAGGTGAGTGTGTAAATTTATCTATGCAAATCATATAAAAAGGAAATGTAAAGAAGAGCGTCTGTAGATGTTCTACTCCAAGTCACTCATCTATAAATAAACAACCTTCAGATAGCAGCTAAACTTTTTTTTGAATGAGCAAAGGAAAAATTTGAGTGAATCAATTAATGACTAAATAAAGAACGAACAAATTAACTCTAATCTGTAAATATGACACATGTAACGTCTCAACAAGCAATGCAGTGACTCCAAATTAAACTCTCAAGTATCTTTTCTTACCAAGGATTATTCTGCCTATAAAGCCCAGAAAACTTTTCAAAATGTTGGGGAATACCGACCTTTATTTTCAGTTAGTGCAGAGAAGCCATGTGTGTAACTACAACAGAAAAAAAGTCCTCTCTCTAGAACTTGAACATGAAGTGGACCCCTAAGAACTGGACTTGTATTATTATAGATAATTGCACATTTAGCCAAAGTAATAGCCACCTATTTCCCAGCAATGTCCTCATTCTTTTTTTTTTATTAATTAATTAATTTATTTATTTTTGGCTGTGTTGGGTCTTCGTTTCTGTGCGAGGGCTTTTGCTAGTTGCGGCAAGCGGGGGCCACTCTTCATTGCGGTGCGCGGGCCTCTCACTATCGTGGCCTCCCTTGTTACAGAGCACAGGCTCCAGATGCGCAGGCTCAGTAGTTGTGGCTCACGGGCCCAGCCGCTCCGCGGCATGTGGGATCTTCCCAGACCAGGGCTCGAGCCCGTGTCCCCTGCATTGGCAGGCAGATTCTCAACCACTGCGCCACCAGGGAAGCCCTGTGCCTCGTTCTTATTTCTGATAGATTCTAAAGTGCCTCATTTGAAAGCCAGGAATAGAAGAATTAAACTGACAATACTTACATAATAATAATGTATCTATTGTTTTGAGTCTTTCGAATATGAGATAGTCAGAAAACCATTTCCTTACTTCCTCACGTGGGTTTGGATTGCACTGCCTCTGAAAATTAATATTTTTCACTGAGAAAGTGTGTGTAAGAGAGAGAAAAACTCAACAATTCCAATCTGGATAACTAATACGTGTGTGTGTGTGACTGCAAATTAGTGGAGAGACAGACTCAAAGGTCAGAAATTCCACTCAGGGAAATCAGGAGGATGTGAAGACAAAGATGCTTGAAACCACAGCAGAGGAATGCTCTGAAAGAAGGAATGCAGAACAGTATAGTGCAGGACTTAGAGTGCCATGAGGGATGGTTAATGGTCCTGCTATAACATACTCTCCTTTCCCAGCTGTTGGATTTAAGGAATATATTCTAGGAGGAGAACACATGATATGGGTGTGAGATGGCGGACTTTTTAAATTTTCTTCTTTTCATAAAAGGTGAGTGAAGCTTTGAGTATTAGAAGAAAAATTCACATTGGAGAGCAGATAAGATCTGAGGATAAAAAGTCAGATTCAAACAGAGGTGAACTCACAAAGGACCCACTTGTGAAAAATTTTAAGATTTTTTGTACTTGTCTCTTTGAGTATGGGGAAAGCCATGTTCTTGTGCATCTTTAAGTTTCCTGCCTCTGGTATTGTGATCTATTTTATTTGATCTGTACGTCTTGTATAAAGACAGTATGTAATTCAATGAAATATTTTGACTGGGTCATCCAAGCAACTTTAGTTCACAAACAAGATAAAACTTTTAATATATTTTAAGTTCTGACCTCAAACCCCACCAAAGATATGTAGGCAAATCTCTGAAATTGTGTGTCTTTCAATGTTCCACATAATATGTTATCATATTAAAATTACTATGTTTACCAGAAAAAATGTATATTTTTATAGCAATAAAAAGATGTATAAAGATGGTATGGATGCATTACATAGAGGATTGATTCCTATTTATTTTTATAATAGCAAGATATCTTTTCATCTTCAAATATCGATGCAGGGATGTTAAGTATACAGAGGGTCTCCTTATCCACTGAACAATTCCACGATTGCATTACATTTGACTTATATAAAAGAAGCTTTACACTGATAAGAGTCTATAATCTACTCACTATCCTATTTCTCTTACAATTCACCTTTAAATTTTATTATTTTAGTCTTTCTGAAAAGACACAGATGTAATCTCTGCATTAAAAATAGACGTTGATGAGGGAATAATCCACCCAAACTGATTTGCTTTGGCATATTTCTTCTGTCTTGGAACCTAATATGCATCTGTTGTCATTTCCATGAAAATGCTCCTGATTACTAATCAACCGTTTTTATTAATAATAAGTTAATACCTCTCCTAATGATTTTACATTTTAATGAAAGTGTAAATGCTAGATGTAATGCTAGACATATGAATTTGTGAGCCTATTGCAGAAGGCTCACTAAGTTTGCTGAAGTGAACTATTGAGAATGGTAAAACGTCAGACACAATATTATTTTTTTCTTGTTTTCTTAAGGAAAATAGTCCAGTTGACCCTTGAATAACACAGGTTTAAACTGCACAGGTCCACTTACATATGGATGTTTTTCAATAAATATATTGGAAAATTTTTGGAGATTTGAAAAAACTTGCAAAATGAACCACAAAGCCTAGAAATATTGAAAAATTAATATAAAGTTAGTTATGTCACGAATGCATAAAATATATGTATATATATGTATGTGTATGTATATATATAACATACAGAATGTGTATTAATTGACTGTTTATGTTATCAGTAAGGCTTCTGATTAACAATATGCTATTAGTAGTTAAGCTTTGAGGGAGTAAAAAGTTATATGCCAGTTTTCGACTGTGGAGGTTCAGCACCCCTAAACCCCCCCCCCCCATCATTGTTCAGGGGTCATTGGCAATCTTGTGTATCTGTTTAACTCTGCATTTTCAGTTCCAAGTGGTGCATTACATTTGACTGGTAATAGACTTTCCCCACAAGTAGGATGAAATGTTTCCTTAGAGTGAGATCAGAAGTCAAAGAAAAGGTTTCAGTCCTCACCATAAAAAGGCTCAGAACACCGTTTGACACTATGAGCCATGCTCTTCTATTTGAAACACTCACTTCACTAGTTTTTACTTCTAACTCTCTGGCCACCCTTCATTCACTATATGGACCCATCCTTCTCTACCATTAATTAGCCATTAAAGCTAGGTTTCTGTGAGACTCAATTCTAGGTATCTCCTTCTTATGTTCTCCTCTATAGGTCATTCTGTTCAAGCCCTCAACATACCAATAATTACCCAATTTGTATCTTTTGGCGAAACCTTTTTTTTTTTTTTTTTGCCTAGATATATCAACATTTCCATTTGGATTTCTCAAAAATTCCTTAATCTCAACTTGTCCAAAACTGTTCTCATAATATCCACCCCCTCCTCTCTTACCCCAAACCTGTTCATTTTCCAATGACCCACATATCAGAGAATGGAATCACCAAACTTCTAGCCACACAAGACAGAGACCTTGTTGTTTTCCATTTCCTTAAATCTTACACAGTAACTCAGTGCCGAATCTTTTCCTTATTGTTATCTTAATATCTCTTGAATTCCAACAATAATCTATCATCACATCCCATGTCCAAGTTACCATCTTTGGAATAGCCACCTAAGCATTTTGCCTCTACCCAATACACTCTTTCCTCAATGCCATTCTCTATATCATATCCACAATAATCTGTTCAAAATGAACATCTTACCATGTAATTCAGTGCCCACCTCCCCAACTACCTGTCCAAACTTTTCTAATTTAAAAAATTCAATGATTCTATTGCAATATTCTATTGCTTTTTTGTTTGTAAACACTTTAATGTTTTAGAGCAGTTTTAGGTGTGCAGCAAAATTGAGGGGAAAACACAGAGAGTCCCCATATGCTCCCTGTTCCCATATATGAATAGTCTCCCACATTATCAACATCTCCCACCAGAGTGGTACATTTCTTACAATTGATGGACCTAAATTGACACATAATGATCACTCAAAGTCCATAGTTTACATTAGGGTTCACTCCTGGTGTTATACATCCTATGGATTTCGACAAATGAACATGTATCACGACATGTATCCATCATTGTGCTAGGGGAAATGAACAGGTAGAGCACATGAGATTTTCACTGCCCTGAAAACCCCATGTGCTCTACCTGTCCATCCCCCCTTCCCCACCCCCTGTCAATCACTGTTCTTTTTACTATCTCAGTAGATTGGCTTGTCCAGAATGTCATAGAGTTGGAATCACACCGTATGTAGCCTTTTTAGGTTGGCTTCTTACACTTCATAACATGCATTTAAGTTTCCTTTATTTCTTTTTATGGTTTAATAGGTGATTTCTTTTTAGCACTGAATAATATTACATTATCTAGATGTACCACAGTTTATGTACCCATTCACCTACTGAAACACACCTTGGTTGCTTCCGAGATTTGACAATTATGAATAAAGATGCTATAAACATGCATGTGCAGGTTTTTATGTGGACCTAAGTATGGAGCTTGTTTGGATAAATGCCAAGGAGTGCTATTACTGGATTGTATGGTAAGAATGTGTTTAGTTTTGTAAGAAACTGCCTTCCAAAGTGGCTGAACCATTTTGCATTCCCACCCGCAATGAATGAGAATTTCTGTTACTCCACATCCTTTCTAGAATTTGGTGTTGTCATTGTTTTGAATTTTGGCCACTCTAATAGGTGTATAGTGGTATCTTGTTGCTTTGCATTTCCCTGATGACATATAATATGAAGCATCTTTTTATATGCTATTTGTCATCTTTTCTGGTGAGGTGTCTGTTAAAATCTTTGGCCCAGAAGAGGAGTCAAGATGGTGGTGTGGGAAGATGCAGAGTTAGCGCCTCCCCACAACTAAGGCACCTGCCAGCCGCTGGTGGGAGACTCTGACACCCAAGGAGACAGGAGGAACCCTAAAGTGAACCAGTAGGATGTAGCAGGACTGAGTGGGGAGAAGAAGTGGAGGCCAGACAGGATCGGCACCCCTGAAGCTGGGGAGATCAGGAGAGGCAGGCAGGAGGGACTCTCCAGGAAGAGCAGGAGAGGAGCAGAGGGCGATTGCCTGGTCCACTTGGGCCAGGGGCCCTGCTGAGCTCCGAGGCTGGTCCCCTGCTCTCCAAACACCCCTCCAGGCCACATGGGTGCCTGGGGGCATAGGAGGGAGGCCAGGGAAATCAGGAGAGGCAGGTGGGAGGGGTCCTCCCAGACTGGAGGAGCAAGAGAGGAGAGGAGAGCGTTTGCCCCACCCACCTGAGCCCAGGAAGCCTGCTGGGCTCCCAGGTGAGGTCCCCTGCCCTCTGAGACCAGGGGTGGGGGGCAGGCCTGGGCCCCTTCTGTTCCTTGAGCCTAAGCCCCACCCCCAACAGCCCACAGGGCCTTTTCCAGCCCTGTGGGTCCTGAGCATTGGCCCCACCCATCGGTCCAAACCTCACCCATGCTTAGACCCCACCCTCCACAGCCAAGGCTTCCCCCCCCTTTTTTACTCTTGTGGTACTGATGTACCTTCTGGTTGTTGATTCATCTAAATTTTTATATTCTTCCTAACATACCTGATAGTTTCCTAGTCTAATTTTATTTTTTATTTTGTTATTGTTCTATTGTTCTTTTTTTTTTTTTTTTTTTTGCTGCCCCATGTTGTTTGTGGGATCTTGGTTCACAAGCCCAGGGTCAGGCCAAAGTTCCTGCAGTGGGAGCTCAGAGTCTGAACCACTGGACTAACAGAGAACCTCAGACCCCAGGGAATATTCATCAGAGTGAGGTTTCAGGGAGTGCCTCATCACTGCACCAAGACCCAGTTCTACCAAATAGCCTACAAAGTCCAGTGTTGGAAGCCTCAGGCCAAACAACCAGTAAGACAGGACAAAATCCACATAAAAAAAAAAAAAAAGATGATGGCAAAAAAAAATGTCACAGATCAAGGACCAAGGTAAAAACCTACAAGACCAAATAAATGAAGAGGAACTAAGAAATCTACCTGAAAAAGAATTCAGAGTAATGATAGTAAAGATGATCCAGAATCTCAGAAATAGAATGGAGGCACCGATTGAGAAAATACAAGAAATGTTTAAAAAAGATCTAGAAGAACTAAAGAACGAACAAACAGAGATGAACAACACAATAACTGAAATGAAAAATACACTAGAAGGAATTAATAACAGAATAACTGAGGCAGAAGAACGAATAAGTGAGCTGGAAGACAAAATGGTGGAAAAAACTGCCGAGGAGCTGAATAAAGAAAAAAGAATGAAAAGAATTGAAGACAATCTCAGAGACCTCTGGGACAACACTAAATGCACTGACATTTGAATTATAGGGGTCCCAGAAGAAGAAGAGAAAGTCTGAGAAAATATTTGAAGAGATTATAGTGGAAAACTTCACTAACATGGAAAAGGAAATATTCACCCAAGTCCAGGAAGTACAGAGAGTTCCATACATGATGAACTCTAGGAAAAACACACCAAGACATATATTAATCAAACTAACAGAAATTAAATTCAAAGAAAAATGACTAAAAGCAGCAAGGGAAAAACAAAAAATAACATCCAAAGGAATCCCCATAGTTATCAGCTGATTTTTCAGTGGAAACTCTTCAGGCCAGATGGGAGTGGCAGGATATACTTAAAGTGATGAAAGAGAAAAACCTACAACCAAGATTACTCTACCCAGCAAGGATCTCATTCAGCTTCGAGAGAGAAGTCAAAAGCTTTTCAGACAAGCAAAAGCGAAGAGAATTCAGCATCACCAAAACAACTTTACAACAAATGCTAAAGAAACTTCTCTAGGCAGGAAACACAAGAGAAGAAAAAGACTCACAAAAACAAACCCAAAACAATTAAGAAAATGGTAATAGGAACATACATATTGATAATAACCTTGAATGTAAATGGATTAAATGCCCCAACCAAAAGACACAGACTGGCTGAATGGATACAAAAACAAGACCCACATATATGCTGTCTATAAGAGACCCACTTCAGACCTAGGGACACATACAGACTGAAAGTGAAGGGATGGAAAAAGATATCCCATGCAAATGGAAATCAAAAGAAAGCTGGAGTAGCAATACTCCTATCAGATAAAATAGACTTTAAAATAAAGACTGTTACAAGAGATAAAAAGGGACACTACCTAATAATCAAGGGATCAATCCAAGAAGAAGATATAACAATTATAAATGTTTATGCACCCAACATAGGAACATTCAATACATAGGGAAATGCTAACAACCATGAAAGGAGAAATCAACAGTAACACAATAATAGTAGGGGAGTTTAACACCCCACTTACACCAAAGGACAGATCATTCAAACAGAAAATAAATAAGGAAACACAAGCTTTAAATGACACAATAGACCAGATAGATCTAATTGATATTTATAGAACATTCCACCCAAAAGTGGCAAAATACACTTTCTTCTCAAGTGCACACGGAACATTCTCCAGGATAGATCACATCTTGGGTCACAAATCAAGCCTCAGAAATTTAAGAAAATTGAAATTGTATCAAGCGTCTTTTTGGACCACAGTGCTATGAGATTAGAAATCAGTTACAGGAAAAAAACTGTAAAAACACAAATACATGGAGGCTAAAGAGTGCTCTACTAAATAACCAAGAGATCACTGAAGAAATCAAATAAGAAATAAAAAAAATACATAGAAACAAATGACAATGAAAACATGATGACCCAAAACCTATGGGACACAGCAACAAAAGCAGTTCTAAGAGGGAAGTATATAGCAATACAATCTCACCTCAAGAATCAAGAAGCATCTCAAATAAACAATCTAACCCTGCACTTAAAACAACTAGAGATAGAAGAACAAAGAAAACCAAAAGTCAGTAGAAGGGAAAGAGATCATAAATATCAGAGCAGAAATAAATGAAATAGAAACACAGAAAACAGTAACAAAGATCAATAAAACTAAAAGTTAGTTCTTTGAGAAGATAAACAAAATTTATAAACTCTTAGCCAGACTCATCAAGAAAAAAAAGGGAGAGGACACAAATCAATAAAATTAGAAATGAAAAAGGAGAAACCACAACTGACACTGCAGAAATACAAAGGATTATAAGAGACTACTACAAAAAACTATATGCCAATAAAGTGGACAACCACGAAGAAATGGACAAATTCTTGGAAAGGTACAATTTTCCAAGTTTGAACCAGGAAGAATAAGAAAATATAAACAGACCTATCACGAGTAATGAAATTGAAACCATAATTTAAAATCTTCCAACAAACAAAAGTCCAGGAAGAGATGGCTTCACAGGCGAATTCTATCAAACATTTAGAGAATAGCTAACACCCATCCTTATCAAACTCTTCCAAAAAATTGCAGATGAAGAAACACTCCCAAATTCATTCTACAAAGCCACCATCAACCTGATACCAAAACCAGAAAAAGATATCACAAAAAAAAATATTATAGACCAATATCACTGATGAACATAGATGCAAAAATCCTGAACAAAATACTAGCAAACAGAATCTGACAGCACATTGAAGGGATCAAACACCATGATCAAGTGAGATTTATCCCAGGGATGCCAGGATTCTTCAAAATATGCAAATCAATCAATGTGATACACCACATTAACAAATTAAGGAATAAAAACCATATGATCATCTCAATAGATGCAGAAAATGCTTTTGACGAAATTCAACACCCATTTCTGATAAAAACTCTCCAGAAAATGGGCATAGAGGGAACCTACCTCAACATAATAAAGGCCATATATGACAAACCCACAGCAAGCATCATACTCAATGGTGAAAAACTGAAAGCATTTCACTAAGGTCAGGAAAAAGACAAGGATGTCCACTCTCGCCACTCTTATTCAACATAGTTTTGGAAGTCCTAGCCATGGCAATGAGAGAAGAAAAAGAAATAAAAGGAATCCAAACTGGAAAAGAAGTAAAACTGTCAAAGAAAATCCTAAAGATGTCACCAGAAAACTACTAGAACTAATGAATGAATTTGGTAAGGTTGCAGGATACAAAATTAATGCACAGTAATCTCTGGCATTCCTATACACCAACAACGAAAAATCAGAGAAATTAAGGAAACACTCCCATTTACCATTGCAACAAAAAGAATAAAATATCTAGGAATAAACCTGCTTAAGGAGGCAAAAGACTTGTACTCAGAAAACTATAAAACACTGATGAAAGAAATCAAAAATAACATAAAAAGATGGAGAAATATACCATGTTCTTGGACTGGAAGAATCAACATTGTGAAAATGACTATACTACCCAAATCAATCTACAGATTCAATGCAATCCCTATCAAACTACCAATGGGATTCTTCACAGAATTAGAACAAAAAAATTTACAATTCGTATGGAAACACAAAAGACCCCGAATAGCTAAAGCAATCTTGAGAAAGTAAAACAGAGTTGGAGGAATCAGGCGTCCTGACTTCAAACTATACCACAAAGCTATAGTAATCAAGACCATATGGTACTGACACAAAAACAGAAATATAGATCAGTGGTACAGGACAGAATGCCCAGAGATAAACCTATGCATATGTGGGCACCAAATTTATGACGAAGGAGGCGAGAACATACAATGGAGAAAAGACAGCCTCTTCAATAAGTGGTTTTGGGAAAACTGGACAGCTACATGTAAAAGAATGAAATCAGAACAATTCCTAACACCATAAACAAAAATAAACTCCAAATAGATTAAAGACTTAAATATAAGACCAGACACTATAAAACTCTTAGAGGAAAACATAGGAAAAACACTCTTTGACATAAACCACAGCAAGATCTTTTTTGACCCACCTCCTAGAGTAACGGAAATAAAAACAAAAACAAATGGGACTTAATGAAACTTAAAAGCTTTTGTGCAGCAAAGGAAACCATAAACAAGACGAAAAGACAACCCTCAGAATGGGAGAAAATATTTGCAAATGAAACAACAGACAACGAATTAATCTCCAAAATATACAAACAGCTCATGGAGCTCAGTATCAAAAAAAGAAACAATCCATTTAAAAAATAGGTGGAAGACCTAAATAGACATTTCACCAAGGAAGACATACAGATGGCCAAGAGGCACATGAAGAGATGCTCAACATCACTAATTATTAGAGAAATACAAATCAAAACTACAGTGAGGTATCACCTCATGCTGGTCAGAATGGCCATTATCAAAAAATCTAGAAACAGTAAATGCTGGAAAGGGTGTGGTGCAAAGGGAACCCTTTTGCACCATTGGTGGGAATGTAAATTGATACAACCACTATGGGAAACAATATGGAGTTTCCTTAGAAAACTAAACATAGAACTACCATATGACCCAGCAATTCCACTACTGGGCATATACCCTGAGAAAACCATAATTCAAAAAGAGTCATGTGCCAAAATGGTCATGCATCACTATTTACAATAGCCAGGACATGAAACCAACCTAAATATCCATCGACAGATGAATGGATAAAGAAGATGTGGCACATATATACAATGGAATATTACTCAGCCAATTTCTCAATTTCAAGAAACGAAATTGAGTTATTTGTAGTGAGGTGGATGGACCTAGAGTCTGTCATACAGAGTGAAGTAAGTCAGAAAAAGAAAAACAAATACCGTATGCTAACGCATATATATGGAATCTAAAAAAAAAACAACAAAATTGTTTCTGATGAACCTAGTCGCAGGGCAGGAATAAAGAAGTAGGCATAGAGAATGGACTTGAGGACATGAGGTGGGAGGGCAAAGCTGGGGCGACGTGACGGTAACATCGACATATATAAACTACCAAATAAAAAATAGTTGGCTGTTTGGAAGCAGCAACATAGCACAGGGAGATCAGCTCGGTGCTTTGCAATGACCTAGAGAGATGGGATAGGGAGGATGGGAGGGAAGCTTAAGAGGGAGTGGATATGGGGACATGTGTATGCACATGGCTGATTCGCTTTGTTGTGCAACAGAAGCTAATACAGTGTTGTGAAGCAATGATACTCCAATAAAGATCTACTTAAAAAAAATAATCTTTGGCCCATTTTTCAAATGGATTGGTTGTTTTCTTATTTTTTACTTTAATAGTTCTTTGTATATCTAATACAACAGTTTTTTATCAGATGAGTCTTTGACAGATATTTTCTCCCAGTCGGTGGCTTGTCTTCTCAAGTACTTGACATTGTGTTTTTCGGAGCAGATTTTTAAAATTTTAATGAAGTCCAACTTCTCAATTATTTATTTCATGGATTGTGCCTTTGGTGTTGTATCTAAAAGTCCTTGCCATACCCATAGTAATCTAGATTTTCTCCTATGTTATCATCTGAGAGTTTTATAGTTTTACATTGTACATTTAGGTTTATGATCCATTTTAAGTTAATTTTTGTGAAGACTCTAAGGTCTGTATCTATACTTTGTTTTTTGTTTTTTGTTTTTTTGAATGTAGGTGTTCAGTTGTTCCGGCACCATTTGTTGTAAAGACTATTATGCTCTATTTAATTGCCTTTACTCCTTTGATCATGATTAATTAACTATATTTAGGGAGATCTATTTCTGGGTATTCTGTTATATTGATCTGTTCTTTCACCAGTATCATGCTTCTTTAACTGCTATAGCTTTATAGTAAGTCTCGAAATCTGGTAGTTCAGTCCTCCAACTTTGTTCTTATCTTCAATATTGTGTTGGCCAATCTTGGTCTTTTTCATCTTCACATCAACTGTAGAATCAGTTTGTTAATATCCATGAAATAACTTGCTGGGATTTTGATTGGGATAGCTGAATCTATAGATCAAGTTGGGAAGAACTGACATCTTGATGATATTTCTATTTATGAACATGAAGTACCTCTTCATTTATATAGCTCTTTTCTAGATTTTGTTTATCAGAGGATTGTAGTTTTCTTCATATAGGTCATGTACATATCTTGTTAGATTTATACCTATGCATTAACTTTTAGGGATGCTAATATAAATAATATTGTGTGTTTAACTTCAAATTCCACTTTTCTTTGCTGTATACTGGAAAGCAATTGACTTTTGATTGTTAACCTTGTATCCTGCAACCCTGCTCTAACTGCTTATTAGTTCCAGGAGTCATTTTTTTTTTCAGATTTTCTACATATATGATCATATCATTTGCACACAAAGACAAAATTATTTATTTATTCCCAATCTGTATTATTTTGTAGCCTTTTCTTATCTTACTGCATTAGCCAGTGCTAGCAGTACAATGTTGAAAAGTGGCAAGAGGGGACAACCTTGTCTGTTTTGGATCTTAGTGGGAAAGTTTCAAGCTTCTCACCATTAAGTAAGATGTTAGCTGTGGGTTTTTTGTAGATTTTTTAATCAAATTGAGGAAATTTCTCTGTATTCCTCATTGAGAATTTTTATCATGAAAGGGTGTTGGATATTGTCAAAAGCTTTTTCTCCATCTATTGAAATTATCAAGTAATTTTTCTTCTTTAACCTTTGGATATGACATATTACATTAATAGATTTTTGGATGTTGAATCTGCCTTGCATATCTGGGATATATCCCACTTAGTTGTGGTGTATAGTTCTTCTTATACTTTGAAGGTTCAACTTGCTAGTATTTTGTTGGGGATTTTTACATCTATGTTCATGTGAGATGTTGGTCTGAAGTTTTCTTTTCTTGTAATGTCTTTGTCCAGTTTTGGTATTAGGGTAATGCTGGCCTCATAAAATGAGTTAGTGTTCCCTTTGCTTCTATCCTCTGAAATAGATTGTAGAAAATTTATATAATTTGTTTCTTAAATATTTGGTAGAATTCATCAGTGAACTCATTTGAGTTTGATGCTTTCTCTTTGGGAAGTCTATTAATTATTGATTGGATTTCTTTATAGAGATAGGCCTCTTCAGGTTGTCTATTTCTTCTTCTGTGAGTTTTGAGTTTTGTGTGTGAGTTTTGGAAGATTGTGTGAGTTTTGGAAGATTGTGTTTTCAAGGAATTGATCCATGTCATGTAGATTATCAAATTTGTGGTCATAGAGTTGTTCATAGTATTCATTAATTATTCTTATAATGTTCATGGGAAAGTATTTCTCCTTCACTTTTGAAGGATAATTGTGCAGAGTACAGAATTCTAGGTTGGTGTGTTGTTATTGTTGTTTTTCTCTCAACACTTTATTTTACACAATTCTGTTCTTGCTTGCATGTTTGTTTGAGAAACAGAAAGAATACTAGTATGGCTTGAGCAGAGGGTACCAGTGAAGAGCAGTAGGAAATACATTTAAAGAGGTTGCCCAGGGTCACACCATGTAGAGAACACCAAATTCAAATTTTATTTTTATTATTATGAGAAATTATCAAAAAATAATGACCAGGATGATGACACACTTTGTAGGTATGTATTTTGAAGAGATGACATGAGTTGTTGTATAAACTGTAGGTTAAGAGAGAAAGCAGAATAAGACCAGGAAGTTTTGCTGTGGTCTTTAGGGAGACCAGTTTGGCTTGGATTATGGAGGAAGGAAGAGAGATGGCGGACGTTCCTCACAGCAGAGATGGGATGAGAAAATCCTCAGGGCTGCCTCCCATCACCTCAGCACCAGAAGTCCCAAGATAGGCAGCTGAACATCCTGGTCTATAAGCGGAGAGGGTCACTGTCATCATTGACTGTGTTGCCCTTCAACAGACTGCCTTTCCTCCAGCATTAGTGTAATGGGATCTGGGAACTCTGTGAGGGGAAAATGGCAGAAAAACAGGCTGATCGATGTGAGGTCTAGGCTGTACCTATCATAATGTTTGTATATCATAGCCTCATTCATTAGGAATCTGCAGTGTGCTTTGGAAAAAAATTTTACCAGTAATACATTACCCTGTCTTCATTTATCTGCTATGGTTGTTTGTGCATCCATGAACCCCAAGGAACTATTTATGGGGTTGTGGTTGATGAATGGCAGGTACTTGGGTGCCACTATGTGCTCTGGTCAAAGAACATCTTAATGTTATTCCTGTAACATAAAATATCCTTTTACATAATTTTTGGCCACAAAATTTATACTATAACCTTCAGATACGAATGTTGCTAATGTTTGAAAGAAGAAACTCCCAAGGTGATTGAATTATCAATCAATTGTTGAGTAACTAATGCTCTCTCCATATAAAGTATGAAATATAAAAGAATGTCTCACTTCAGGAAAAGGAAACAGAAGTAAGTCAGTAAACAAGTTCAAGAAGTACCATTTTTTGGGAATGTAAATTGATACAACCACTGTGGAGAACAGTATGGAGGTTCCTTAAAAAACTAAAAATAGTACTACCATACGACCCAGCAATCCCACTACTGGGCATATGCCCTGAGAAAACCATAATTCAAAAAGAGACATGCACCACAATGTTCATTGCAGCACTATTTACAATAGCCAGGACATGGAAGCAACCTAAGTGTCCATCGACAGATGAATGGAGAAAGAAGATGTGCCACATATATACAATGGAATATTACTCAGCCATAAAAAGAAATGAAATTGAGATATTTGTAGTGAGGTGGATGGACATAGAGTCTGTCATACAGAGTGAAATAAGTCAGAAAGAGAAAAACAAATACTGTATGCTAACTCATATATATGGAATCTTAAAAAAAAAAGTTCTGAAGAACCTAGGGGCAGGACAGGAATAAAGATGCAGACTTAGAGAATGGACTTGAGGACACGGGGAGGGAGAAGGGTAAGCTGGGACGAAGTGAGAAAGTTACATTGACATATATACACTACCAAATGTAAAACAGATAACTAGTGGGAAGCAGCCGCATAGCACAGGGAGATCAGCTCCGTGCTTTGTGTCCACCTAGAGGGGTGGGATAGGGAGGGTGGGAGGGAGACGCAAGAGGGAGGAGATATGGGGATATATGTATACGTATAGCTGATTCACTTTGTTATACAGCAGAAACTAACACAACATTGTAAAGCAATTATACTCCAATAAAGATGTTAAAAAAATTTTTTTTGGTCACAAAAGTACCTGGAAACTTGGGAGAACACTAGGTATTTCTATGCCTTAAGCCTGAATATTCTTCTACTAATTGTAGCAAAAGATTTTAAAAGTTCCTAATATACAGCTTTACTTAGTAACCACCAGTATGAAATATAATTCTTAATATGTGATTGACAGCCAATTTTCAAACTCTGAGAACAGTTATTGAGTTTAATAAATATCATAGGAAGTCACAAGACGTAAGCTATATTTCCTACCTTGCTTTGGTCTTCATTGCTCATAGCATTAATATTATAAACTACCCTTATTCTCCAAAGAATTATCTCTTTCAAGACATTCATCACTACCTCTGCCACATTACTTATGCATATTTTATTACTTAACAAAAAAAGAAATTAAATATCCAAAATGAAATTTGTATCATTTTAAGGATTTAATCTTTAAAACAAGGACATTCAGATCAAGGTCTGAGTTTATAGGCACTGTCCAGAATTTCAATCATGAAATACATGGTATTCTAGCTATCATACTTTAGTTTTTGACAACAAGTTACATAATTAATTATATGTAGAAAGCTTTAGAGATAACCACAGGGGGATTTTTTATTAATTTAATCAATATAATATTAAATTTTAACTGATAAAAGTTTCAAGTATTGTAAAAATGATATGTTTAGGTATGAAAATTATTTGAAAAAGGATGCTGACTTTCATCGTGAATATTTGAAAAATTATGCTGCTTGATTATGTCTTCCTAATCTTTACAGGAAAATAATCATGAAAATACAGAAACTTGCAACAACGATGTATGATCCTAGTAAAGTTGTGATCATATGATGTAGTATCAGGGAGGTGTTCCCATAAAAATATTAATTATTTACTTGTATCACTCAGCCACCACAATGGGGCAGAGTCTGTAGTGACTCTTCTGCCCGTCATCTCCCATCACTCCCACAGTGCAGCTCTTCCCATGTCCCTTTCCTAGACACCCAGAGCTTTTCATCTTTGGTTCTGTACTATAAACTTATAAGATCCTTCTCCTTCTACCCTTCCCACTCTTACCACAATTTTGCTTTTCAAAACCACAGAAGAATGTGTACAGGTAGAGAAAAATAGGTCAATAACCATGTTAGGGGTAGTTGCAATAATGATTATTGCCTAATTCTAAACTGGGAATATTGGTGGAGTATATTTTTAATCTCTGAAGGAAATTCTGTTACCAAAGCACTTAAAAAAAAAGAAAAAAACCCCAAAAAACAAAGCTTGAGATTGAATAGCAGGGCCAGACACTGAGAAACAGGGGGAGTCCAGAGATTTTATTCATTCTCCCTCTATACCCCTACCACATTATATGGGGGTAGGCAGTGCAGGTTGGGGATTGAGAACCCATTCCTACAATTTACAACATATCCTGTATAAGGTGGCCATCACCATTGGACTCTCAATGTAACATGTTATTAACCCAGATGCTAGAAATACATATGGTCTACAATTTCCAACAATATAGCATATTTGGAGTAGAAATGTACTAGCTAAATTACAGTATAACCCATGGCTTGAAGTTGGTAATATGAAAAGGTTTACAAGAAGGGGTGTGGGACCAAGAGGCTCTGAGAGTTAATATTGCTGAGTGAGAAGCGTTATAACTGCTTATAATGATCTAAGATTAAATTGTCTGGTGCTCAGACAGAGCACCAACTAGTAAAACAAGAGTATCTTTTCTCAATCCAACAGTGGTGACACTAGCTAAATAAAAGATAACAATATCAGTCATTGGACTAGGGTCTGCAATTCAGCTAACCCTGCAACTAAACATCTAAGAGGAAGAAAACTTTCTTAGGGTTTGACTCAACCAGGTAGACAGTGGGATATCGTCAAAAAATATGCAACTTTTTTTTTTTGGTGCAGCATATTATCTCCTTATTCTTTAAGACTAAATAAGCTGGAAAAGAATAGGACTTAGAAAAGATGCCTCAACCTAAGCTATAAAAAAATTCTACTCCAGATTTACCAGAAAATCCCATTTACAAAATAAAGGAAAAAACAAATTTTAGAAAGTATATTTTATTTTTAGTAAAATTCAATAACATCGGACACTGTTAACTACATGAACAAAATTTATATTATGAAGACTAATATGCAAAAAGAAAAACAAGTTTGGATGCATTAAATGGGCAGTTAGTATAGATTGGAGGAGGTGACTACTTCAAATGCAAAGGTGGCAAGTCAAAATTCCAAGGAATAGGAAAAATCAGGGAACTATGATACCACCAAAAGGATCACAATAATCTTCCAGTAACTGAACCCAAAGATGTGGAGATCTCTGATTTACCATAAGAATTCAAATAGTTGCTTTAAGGAAACTCAATGAGCTACAAGAAAACATAGACAAACAATTCAACAAAATCAGGAAAACAATACACAAACAAAATGAGATGTCTAACAAAGAGAAATCATTAAAAAAAATGAACCAAATAGAAATACTGGAGCTGAAAAATACAATGAATGAAATGAAAAATGCAATAGAGAGCAACAGCAGACTTAATCAGGCAAAAGAAAGAACCAGTGATAATTGAAGACAGGAAGTTTGAAATTATCCAGTCAGAGGAGAACACAAAAAATAATTTTTAAAAAAGTAGGGTCTTCCCTGGTGGCGCAGTGGTTGAGAATCTGCCTGCCAATGCAGGGGACACGGGTTCGAGCCCTGGTCTGGGAAGATCCCACATGCCGCGAAGCGACTGGGCCTGTGAGCCACAACTATTGAGCCTGCGCATCTGAAGCCTGTGCTCCGCAACAAGAGAGGCTGTGATAGTGAGAGGCCCACGCACCGCGATGAAGAGTGGCCCCCGCTTGCCGCAACTAGAGAAAGCCCTCGCACAGAAACGAAGACCCAACACAGCCATAAATAAATAAATAAATAAATAAAATTTTTTTAAAAAACAAAAAAACCTCTGGCACCTAAGCTTCCCCAAAATTTAAAAAAAAAAAAAAAAAGAATCACCTATAGTGTGATCTATAGGATAACATAAAAATGACCAATCTGTGAATCATTGGGGTTTCAGAAGGAAAGGAGGAGAAGGGAGCAAAAAGTTTTCTTAAAGAAATAATGGCTGAGAACTTCCCAAATCTGGGTAGGGATCTGTATAGCCAAGTTCATGGAGCTCAGAGGTCACCACATAGAATCAAGAGATTCTCTCTAAGAGACTCTAGAACACTGGCAAAATTCAGAGACAAAAAAAGAATCTTAAAAGCAGCAAGAGAATAAAAGCTTATAAATTACAAGGAATTCCCATAAGGCTATTAGCAGATTTCTTAGCAGAAACCTTACAGGCCAGGAGAGAGTAGGACAATATATTCAAAGTGCTGAAGGAGAAACTGCCAGCCAAGAGAACTTTACCAGACAAAGCACCCTTCAGAAATGAATGGGAGAGACACTTTCCCAGACAAACTGAGGAAATTCATCACCACTACACCTGCCTTATAAGAAATGATGAAAGGAGTTCTTCAAGCTGAAATGAAAGGATGCTAATTAGTAACATGAAACCATACAACACACTGGTAAAGGTACATGTGTACTCATAACTGAATCCTCTAATGCTGTAATATGGTGGAAAGTTAACCACTTAACTTGAGTATAAAGGACATAGGACAATAACATTAAAAATAATTACAGCTACAATAAGTGTTTGGTGTCCTTGGAAAGTGATGTCTGATGGAAGGAATAGTAAAATCCCAGGCTACACAGGATAGATGGAATCAGATCATGGAGAATGTTGGATATTAGTTTTAGGAGATTGGCGATTGAATACTACTAAAGACCATTAAGTGTCCATAGTTGTGTGTAAAAGATCCATTTGGAGGACATGTGTATAGTGTATTTGATGGATTAGCTTGTGATGATTTCTTCATCATAAGCCAAGTTTTTGACAGTTAACTCAATCTGAAATGAAGAGGCATCTACCCAGCCCTGGTGTTTAATATCAGGAAGTACTTGTTGCCCTTATTCTGACTTGGGTGATGGCCAAGAAACTTTGTCAGCCCAATAGCTGGCTATGAATATCTAATGTTTAAATCTCAATTTCATGAAGGGCATCTCCTGAAAATGTTCTTTACCAATAAGAAAGCTGGGGAAAAGTCATCTGAGTAAACACAGTCTATCTTATAGGCTGACTTTTCATTCCTTCCTGAGAGTATGGAATGCTTTTTCATTCCCTCCTATTTCCTTTTTGCCTAGTTTCGCCTAAGACTTTCAGTTCTCAAACAATTGTCAAACAGGAGATAAACTTGGGTAAAGAGAAGTTACAGGCCAAAAAATGCACCTAAACAAGTAGATGCCATTTAATATTCAGGCTTGTGCAAACTCTGTGTGGACAAGGGAGCAGATTTTGTTAGAGGGTTTTGTTAAAGGTTTTTTTTTTTTTTTTTCATGAAAATAGTTTTATTCTAATTCTGAATGCATATCATGTATTGTTCACTGAATTTGATTTTTTGTTTAGTTCAATTAATCTTATGCTTAAATAAAAATTCTCTGCAAGTTCTGGTTGTGGTTTTCCCCCCACATTAACATATATTTCAACTGAAAATTGTGGAAGATTGGACCAAGGACTGTGAAGCAAACTACATCTACACAGAATATCCTATTTTTATTTGATAAAAGATGCTAATAAATTATATGACTGGCAAATATTTAACTCTGAAGAAATAATCAGGAAGATAATTTTCAGTATGATATTATTTATTCTTTTTTATGTAAATATTCAGAAATGATAGAAGATTTTCAGTCTATTTTCCTGAGAGGCCATGTATTTTAGAGATACATAATAAAGACTGTATTGTGAGGTATGGAGCCAATTAAAAAAAGGCAAACTTCTCTTCCCTGCTTTTATGCTCTTGCAAAGTAACTTGCTTTATTAAATGTGATCTAGGCAGACACTTGAAAAGTATTTGCACACTGGGGCTTGCTGCTCTTGGAACCCTTTATTTGCCGTATAAATAAATCCAAGTTAGCCTTCTGGAAGAGGGTGCCATGTGGAGAAGAAGTGATATACCCAGCTGACAGCCAGTGGTCAAATATAACATGTGAGATGTAAGTGAGACCCATCTAGGTCATCCACCCTCCAGCTGACCTACTGGTCGACCTGACAGCTGACTACACATGATTAAAAGAGCCCAGCATAGGTCAGGCCATGCTGGCCAAGACCAGAAAAATTAGATGTACTAAGAGGAACAGATGTACTCACTCATAACTAAAATGATTTTTCTGTATATAAATTATAACATTTAAATTGAATATATGCATATAAATGAGTTATAATTCTGCCCATGCCTTTGTTACTAGTGGAAATTCTCTGTGAACTGACATCTAAAATATCAATTTGAACCAACTCTATTATGACCTATATTTATATACTTTTTTAAGTTTAGCTATTTTGGTAAAATATCAGATATTGTGTGAGGATGCAAGCGTTATTTCAAACAATTTTAAATCTTTGCTACATGAGGTAAAATTCTATCAATACTTACTAACTCTGTGCCACAAATACTGATTGCAATGTCTACTAAGTGAAACCTCAAGTTTGGAAAACATACTTAGACAGGATTGTCAAAATAGTTTGTTCCCACATTGTAAATCTTAATTAGCTTGTGTCATTTATTGGAAGGGTTACACTCAATGAAGAATTCTGGCAGTCTAGTGAATTTAACAAATGGAAATGATCATATTAGTGTTTGCATCAAATAACTGATATTGAATTCCCTGACTATCTTATAGATGTGATCCTTTGGTTATTCTTCTTCCTCACTTTTCAAAATTTCCCAAACTATGAAAGAAATGCACTCAATTTAAAATCATTCAGGCTAGGGACTTCCCTGGTGGCGCAGTGGTTAAGAATCCGCCTGCCAATGCAGGGGACACGGGTTCAATCCCTGGTCCAAGAAGATCCCACATGCCGTGGAGCAACTAAGCCCATGCGCTACAACTACTGAGCCTGCGCTCTAGAGCCCGCGAGTCACAAATACTGAGTCCGCGTGCCACAACTACTGAAGTCCGTGTGCCTAGGGCCCGTGCTCTGCAACAAGAGAAGCCACCACAATGAGAAGCCCACACACCACAACAAAGAGTAGCCTCTGCTCGCCACAACTAGAGAAAGCCTGCATGCAGCGACGAAGACCCAACGCAGCCAAAAAAAAAAAAAAATACATCAATTAATTAATTAATGAAAAAAAAAATAAGATGAGAAAATTATTGGGAATAAATCTTTGAAAAAAATCATTCAGGCTATATTTATACCATGCTATTGATAATTTAATCAAGTTTTTAAAGTCAGTTACATTCTACACTATATAAGTATAAAATGAAATTTGATTGCTTTCTCAGGTTATCTGTCATGAATACCTAATGGAAACTTGCCAGGTAAGCCTCACCACCAGACTCTCTATACATCAAACCAAATGTACTCACCAATGTTTTATGACACTTCAGTAATCACAGTTATCATTCTGGGTCCCACAGTATGAGTTTGTCCTATTGAAGAAAATGAAGCATTATCAAATATTGAACCTCATATTTCTTGATAACACTCAGAGGAACTACTCAGTTCTTATCCATCATTTCTACGTCTTAAAATTCTGTACATTACCTACAAAGTGATATCTAGGGTTCTGGCAAGCAGAATCTTAATGCTCTAGATATTTAGTGTGAATGTCAAAGTCTGTGATTTCCCCCATAATAAATTTCAATTGACTGGTGTCACTTACTGGAAAGGTTACACATGATTGAATTTATGACAATTTGCTACTGAACTCAGCTTATAAATTGCTAATGATTCTGGCAGATGATTCAGTTTCTTATGCCAGTGAAATATTTGAAGTTAATTAAATAGCCTCCATTACCTCTTTTCACCAAAATGCCAATAAGCTGCTGATAAGTTAAATAAATGTACTACTTGGTACCCCGTGATGCCAAAAATCTACCCTAAGTATGTACTTTACTGAGACTATTATAATGATCTTTGAAAACAGATATGAAGGGTTGGATCCTTAAACATTGCTAAATGGAGAAATTATTTGAAATGTAAATGTTTTTTCCAGCACCATTAGACAGAATCCCATCATATCAAAGTAAGAGTAAAATAAATTTAATAATATAATTATTAGAAAAATGAGTTTTAAATATACAATGATGAACAAACATAAAATAAATAAAATTATTTGCAGACACAAAACATAATTTTTCAGTTCCCTTAGATGTTTTAAAATAACTTAAGATAATTAAACAAGTAAATAATTCATTGTTTAAAATAGTTCACATTTAACTTCAAAATTATGCTAAATTACAGTAATTCAGGTAACAAATTTTAAAAATAAAACACAATGGATTTCCTTTAAGAAAGCAATATCTTTCAGCTCTTATTATCTCAGGAAATATTCCTATTTTGCCACAGGTATAGTGTTATATATATAAATACTCCTAAAGTGGCATCATTCAAAATCATTAGGATTTATGTGCACAAAATTATTTTCCCATCCTATAAGTATATCTATTCTTCCTTTCTTAGTTTTTATTAGAACCCTAGTTTGTTTGTTTGTTTGTTTGTTTTTTTAAGGTGACAAAATTCCTAGCTAGAGGATTACATTTGCCAGTATTCCTTATAGTCAGGAGTCAACATTGAAATGCAAGAAATTATTGGGTAGAGTTTCAAGTAAAGCTCCTTACGACTTTATCTGGGAGGTAAGTCTATTCGCTCTCCTTTCTGTTCTTTTCCTTTTAAGAATTCTCAGGTTCTGGCATCCAACCTGGATCATAGATGACCTTGAAGACAGTGGGGCAGAGGGTGCCTAGTGACCTTGAAGATGCCTCCAGACTTATTTTATACAAGAAAGAAGGAAGAAAGTGCTAGATTATTTAGGTCCCTTGTTTGGACACTTAGTAACTGAACTTTATCCTAACTTATATAGCTATCAAATAGGTAACGCATTAGGTGGTACACCAAAATGTTTTAATAAGAATATTAGCCATTTGTTAATTGAGCAATAATTTGAAAGATACATGATCAACTCTTGGGTATGAACATTGCAGCATCTTATGCTCTGGCCACCCCAGGATGCTGGTGGCCGCTCAGACACTGCAGGCTCTTTCCCGGCTCCACACTTGTGCATTTTTGTCCTCCTTTGCTTAGAATATTCCACATTTTGTCTGTCCAGTTCTTACCTATCCATCAGGATTCATAACAAACTCACTTCTCTTATGAAACTTTCCCTTTCATTCCTTCTTGCCCTGACACAGATAGATCTAGATTTTTTTGGTTCTCATAAATATCTTTTTTTTCTGTTAACATTTGCCACACAGCATCATCATTTTGGTTAGGTTTTTTCCTCCTCTGGTATTCTATGAACCCCTTTAGGGCAGGATTATGTCTATGTCCCGCTCTCTCTCTCCCTTTCTCTTTTTTCATCGCCTCTGCTACATGGCCATGAACTTGGAGTAAGCATTAATAAACTTTGAGTGAATGAAAAAAAAAAAAGATACATGATCAATAATTTTTCTGTAAATTTTTGAGCTTTTCTAAATAACAGTTTACACATATTTACTTATCAGGATAAAAATAGAATGAGTTTTTTTTTATTAAATGTTTGTTGGTATACATATAATTTTAACCTTATCAGCTCTTGCCTACTCTGATCAAAGAATGGAGGTAAAGTGATCCTCAGCCCCTGTATTCATTTGACATTGCATATCTCAAACAAGATCACCCAGTTGTAATATTTTAGGTTTTGTAAGGATGGGTCTAAAGGTCTAACATCATAATCTCCAGGCCTGACTTTTTCATAGAGCTCCAAAATAATTTGAGTCCCTCTATGGGGCTGGTGCTGTATGTGAACAAAACAGATTTAGTACCTGCATTCACAAGAGTTACGAGCTTAATATACATGATAGACAAACAAGAAAATTAGAAATCAGTATATATTTGTACATTTTGTAAAATGCTGGGAATAGCAGTTCAGGGTTGTGAAATAGAGAGTGACGGAATGGAAAATAATTATATTTGTTATTCAGGGAAAAGGTAATCGCGAAGAGTCTAGAAGGGAGAAGGGGAGGCATCTAGGAAAAGAAGAGGGAAGCAACATGTGAAAAGTCCCTAAAGACATAGTAAAGAAATCTTTACCAAAAGGATGATACATAAAGGATAGTCAGTTGGAAATCCTTGAAGTTCTTAAAGCAGGTAAATGAGGAAGCATGACTTATTCCATTGAAAAGATCACTCATGCTGCTCTGTTGAGAAAAGATACTAGATTAAGTTGGAATTAGCTCAGTAAGTTTATGAAACTAAGCCAATAGAAAAGTAATAAACATGGATATTTATATGAAAGCCACTGTAATCAACCGATTTAAAAAAACTTAAAATGTTTAAACTAGGAATCTTTATTGTCTTATTACAGAGAATTGCTATTCATGATGGCAAAATGCCCTGAAGAATGAAAATATATATCATGGGATGACACATATGACAGTGTTTACACAGTGTTGGTAAGCACATAACTTTATTTTGAGTATTCCTATGTTGTGTTTTACTCTATAAAATAAAGTGGTAGTATTGAACTATTATTAAGGTATGGCAAAGACATGATCTGCTATCTAAACATTATTTTAAAACATTTCTTAATTATCAATTTGATTTTATTGCATGGATATATATACATGTTTAGCACGGAAAAGAGACTCAAATTTGGTCATAAAAGTCCAAGAATGAACTGTAATTATTTGATAGAAGTTCACTTGTTGCAAATATTATGGAAAATGTGTGCTGAGAGATTTCTATAGTTCAATAGATAGACATGATGAAATGATAGTGCTAGCAAAGGAAAAAAGGGAAATCAAATGATTTAAGAGTTAAGATTACAGTGTCTTAATATCTCCAGGATAATAGCCAGTCAAAGAATAGTAAAATGAATGTATAGCTAACAACCTAAATGATAAGGAAAATGGAATGATAAAAATTCTTGACTAATTAAAAAGAAACCAAGTAATGAGAGAGAAGGGAAATAAAAATAGTTGGAAGAAAAAACCCCACAAAGCAAAATGTAGATGTAAACCCAAATAGATCAGTGATTACATGTTGACAGAAAAATAATCTAGTTAATGTTGGATATATTAAACGTAAAAATATGCTGCTTACAAGAAAAATCACTTTAAATATAGGGATACATAAAGATTGAAGTTAAAAGGATAGAAAAATATGTCATGCAAAACCCACAAAAGCAAAAAAGCTAATGTACATCAGATGAAGTAGACTTTTTGTAAAAGCATTCTTTCTAGTAATAGGTAAAGGGGAATGTTCCTACCAGAAGAGATAATAATTCTAAATTCATATTCAAACTACTAATATAGTTTCAATATATATAAAGCAAAAACAGAAGGTAAAGGAAAAATAGACAAACCAATAATCAATATGAGATGTTTAAGCCACCTCTCTCAGTAACTGATAGAACCACCAGAGAAAAATAAAAGTATAGAAAGTCTGAACTATATGATTAACACGCCCAACTGAATTGACATAAATAGAGCACCGTGCCCAACAATGACAGAATAAGTATTCTTTTCAAGTTTCCATGGAATGTTTACTAAAATTGAACATTTGCTGGACCCTAAAACAAGACTTAAGAAAGTTCAAATGATTGAAAGCATTCAGTGTATTCTCTGACTACAGAAGAATCAAATTAGACATTGATTCTGCAAAGATAACCAGAAAATACATGGAAAGAACCCCAATCAGATGAGGTACTTGCTAATGGCAAAGGGAACACGGTATGGGCAGTGGAAGAAGCTTGTTGTAAATATCGGCTATGACCACAGGACCAGCTACAAAAACAAGGACTATAAGTTGCCAGGAGTCTTTCTTCCTTATTTTATTATAAATGTGTTTGTGTCTGTGTGCATGTGTGCATTAAGCAAACATCTTTTTCTTTCCACTCTTATCCCCTTATTATATAACATAAGGTGTATTGACTTTGTATCATTGTATTTAAGTATTGTTAACTTTACATCATAGTATTTAAATTAAAGAATATCAAGAACAGTGAACATTACCCAAGGCCCTTGCACTCACTTCTGGGGAAAAGGTTAGTATGTTTTGTTTAAATGCAGAATAGTTGTATCATGTTAGGCAGAAGTATGACCTTTTATTGTCTTTATTTGAAGATTAAGTATAGTTTAAGGAGATGTGTAATGGTTAGGACATGCACCACCACTACTAAGTTATAGTTAGAATAGCAGTCCTGCTTAGCTCAACCAACTTGAATGGGAAGGCTTTAGGAGCACATAATTGTTAAACGCTTGGATGTTGGTTTGAGATAAATTTCTTTACCATGTTAAGGAAGAAGTCTTCTATTCCTAGTAGAAGGAGTTATCCAGTATGAATGTCGTATTTTAACCATTATCAGATTTTTTACTTTGTTCTATTAATATATTAGCAGGTTTCCAATTATTGAATAATTGCAGCATTTCCAGAACAAAACACATTTTCTTGGATTATATTTTTAAAGGTACTGCTGAACTGTTCTTATTTATATTTGATTTAGGATTCATGCAAAAGTGAGATTGACTAGTTGATTACAACCTTTGACATATTAAAAATATCAGTGTTTGTGATTTACTCTATACCAAGGAAAGCAAATAGATTGCATAGTCCTTCTCTGAATTGCCTGATCTCCTAAATAAACTAGATGAACTGATTCATCGTTTTGTTCATGTGAATGCATGACTCTGGAGTTGTTCGCAACCTTTGACATTGTTGTAATTTACCTTGACGTTTCATTAATGTGATGCAGATTAATGCACGGATAATCACAATGGAAACAGACACATCCAATTTTGAAAACTGGCAGTATCTTTTAGAGTTGAACACTTGTGTACCTTTTGAGCCTACAATTCCATGCGTAGGTGTATAACCAATAGAAATCCTAAATTACACACCTCAGAAGTGATATACAGCGATATTCATAGCACCACTATTTATCAGAGACAAAGGATAGAAATACTCCACATGTCCATCAGGTGTAGAATGCATAAATAATTTGTGGTATAATTATACAGTATAGTATTCAGTGATATTCAAATTAAGATATTAAAGCTACACAAAACATGGATAAATCTCACAAGCATAATGCTAAGAGAAAGTAGCAACATGCAGAATAGGTCATTATGCATGGTTCCATTTATATAAATTTCAAAATCAGATAAAACTAATTAATGATGATATATAAGTAAAATTAATGTTTATCTTTGGAAGGGGGCTGGAAGTATATATGATGAAGCTTCCTATCTGCTGATAATATGCTATTTTTCAAAATTTCTTGCTTTGTAAATTTTACTTCATGAAAATTCACGGCGTTGAACACTTTATATTTGGTCATTTCTTTATCTTTATGCTATTGATATTTGTCAATAAAGCTTTACTTGACTACTAGTATTTTATTCTAAAAAAGAGAGAATAAAGACATCTTTAGTGAATGTGACTATAATATGTAATATTTTATTTGCCCTTTTTCTGTGAGATGTAATTCATTTAAACAAAATTACAGATAAGATAAAATAAAAGAAAGAATCTAATGAAATATTTTAATTTCTTCTGAACAGAAAAAAGGCATATTCCATGTGACTAAGAGGATAGAACTAATTAAGATAAAATTCAGGCACACAAAAAGAGAAATATTTATAATTGTATTTTATATTAGTCAAACATTAATGTTCTCTTTCATTCTATTAAGCAACAAGACATTAATGTGGAAATTTATTTCAGTGCTAGAACTCATTTTATCTTGCGCTTAATCTTCTATAAAATATATGATAATATATGTTTGAAACCATAATATTTTTTTGCCAAGGAGAAATTTACATAGGCATAAATGATTGTGTTACATATAACTTTTTTACTATTGTACTTATAATTTTTAAGGCATTTACAAACAGAATTACAGCCACAGACTAAAGATTACATATACAAAGATATATTTAGTTTTATATTTCCAAAACTAAGATTTTCCTCTGCTTCCCCAGTTTGTTTTAGATTTTGGTTTGCTTATATTGAACAAACTTCATAAATCAGATAAATAAGTAAATATATAAATCTGTAATTATAAATTGTGATAAGTAAAATGTATGCAACAGACATAATTTCTGTGATACAGAAGCCAGAACATAACAGGGAATGGGCTTGCTTTTGAGAGGAGCTGATGGGTGGGTGACCTCTTTGAGAAGGCGATGTGTAAGCTACTACCGGAAGGATGGAAAGGAGTGGCTGGGAGAGAAGCCAGAGGGATGACTGGGGTCATGTCCTTGAGAGGAAGGGCTGGGCTTGTTAACATTGCAAAAGGCAATGCCCACGTGAATGGAGCTCAGTCACTGGGAAAGTTAGTGTAAGAAGTAAAAAGAAGGTGGACTGCGCTATCTCCCTGTGCTGTGCGGCTGCTTCCCACTAGCTCTCTATTTTGCATTTGATGGTGTGTATGGGTCCATGCCACTCTCTCACGTTGTCCCATCTTACCCTTAAAAGGAAGGTATTTTAATCCTATTGATTAATGTTAGTGTTAAAACTTTGTTTCCAATGCAATTTTGATAGTTGATCATTTAATAAAAATTAACAAAAAGCTTAAAAAAAAAAAAAGGAAGGTGGAAAAATAGAGCCATATCTTGCAGAACATTGTAGGCTTTTAAGGAAGTTTGGAATTCATTCAAAGTGTATTAGGATGATAACAAAGATTTTTAAGCAGGTGAGTAACAGGCTGCAATTTAGTTTTGTTGTTTTGTAGATTCTTTAAAAGATTGTTCTAAATTTTATTCATGAAATACATATAAGTGGTCAAGGGTAAAATCTTGGAGGCCAGTAAGGGTGATATTGCACTAGTCCAAGTAAGAGCTGTTAGTGATTTGGATTAATGAGTGTGGAGATGCAGAAATGTGAACATATTAGAGAAATATTTAGAGGTAGAATCAAAGTGACTTCATGAAATACTAAAAATGGAAAGAAGTGAGGAAGACAAGGGAATAAAATTTAGTGTTGTATATTGGAAGAATCACATTTTTAGAGTAATGAATGGGATTGAAGTTGTATTTTGGACTTCTTACATTTGATATAAGTATGAGACAGTCAATTGGAGATTTTAAAAAAATGGTAGTTGGGTATAGTACAGGTAAAGGGCAAGGGAAGAAGTGAGATTGTGAGATAAAAAATTATCATAAGTCATAAACATATTGATGTCATAAGTCATATTGGAGTCATAAGCATATTGATGTTTCAACCATGGGAATGAATGGAAAAAAACTTTAATAAGAGGCAACCACTCATCTGAGACCTCTTTATTCGCCCCACATAAGCATTAGAAATAAATTAATGGAGAGTAATTTAAATGTATTTTTAAATCAAAATGCTCTAAACATCAAGTTCAACAGAAAAATATTCCTTTATTTTTTTAACTTGAAATTTTGCATGTGTCTGCTTAATGCATATGGCTTCTTTGCATAGAGGAATCTGAAGGTATATGCAAATGGCTACCAGAAAATCAATTTTATTAGAAAACTCCATTTCAAATGAGCAGGGTCAGATACTTCAGGTGGCCTAGATTTAATAAATTGTATTCTACCTTCTTGAGTGTACTGACCTAATCACAGTCCTGTGTTGATGTTCACACTCAATCTGAGAGCAAAAGGATAGAATTTCACATTTTTATTAAAGATTATGATGTAATTCTGTCTTATAATGTATTGCTGAACATTATATTCTTAGGCCCAAACTACTTTACGTAATCTCTTTTCTCCATAAAGGGAACCCCTGCAAATTTTGTACTTCAAACTTATGCTAACTGAGAATTATAAATGGGAAACTTTCAAAATAATACATTTTGATTGAACTGACATAAAAACAATAATCTGAAGTCTGTATCTCTGTCTCATTCCCTCTTTTTGCTCTTTACCAGGACTATTTGACCATCGATTTATTTACTGTGTACAGCTTATACCTTTCCCACTGTATTGAACTCCTGAAATAAATTTTTTGGTTGTTTTTGTTTTCTTAAACTCTGTGGGGAGTTGAAAACATTTAAATGACTTAGAAATATTAAAATACTCCCTCCCCTGCATTTTATTGCTTTAAGAAGTGGCATCTTTTGAACATAAAAACAGTAGCATTAATCTGCATCACATTAATGAAATGTCAAGGAAAATACAGCAATGTCAAAGGTTACTAACAACTCCAGACTCATGCATTCATATGAGCAAAATGACAGATCAGTTCATCCAGGTTATTTAGGAGATCAGGCAATTCAGAAAAAGATTACACAATCTATTTGCTTTCCTTTGTATACAGGAAATCACAAGCACTGATATTTTTAATATGTCAAAGGTTGTCATGAATTAGTCAATCTCAGTTTTGCATAAACCCTAAATCAAATAAAAATAAGAACAGTTCCGCAGTACATTTAAAAACATAATCCAAGGTAATGTGTGTTTGTTCTGGAAATGCTGCAATTATTTAATATTTGGAAACCTGCTAATACATTGATAGACCAAAGCAAAAAATCTGATAATTGCCACAATACAGCATTCATCCTGGATAACTCTTTCTATTATAAATAAAATACTACTTCCTTAACACAATAAAGAGATTTATCTCAAACCAACATTTAACAATTATGTGCTCCTGAAGCTTCCCATTCAAGTTGGGCGAGCTAAGCAAGACTGCTATCCTCAGTAGCACTTAGTGGTGGTGTTGCATGTTCTAACCATTACAGTAGGAGAAGAAATAGAAATAAAAAGAGGAAAATAGCAAATAAAATTATCAATTATTATGATTGTCCTCAAGAAACTAGAAAACCCAAGTAAATCAACAGACTAATACTATATTAAGAGTAACAGAAGGGTTACATCTTCATTGTGTTTTCCACAACAGAATGGGTTCATAGATAGTTTTCACGTTATATAAGGAATAACATATTTCTACTACAAAATAGACAAAACGTTGAAATATTTGTTAGAAAGAAAATATTATCAGATATCTCAGTGAATTTGTGCTGTACTTGTAACATACCTGTAAGCCTATGTAAGAATGTGAATGATTTAGCAGAAGTGGGCTACTGTCACATATTTTCCCCTTTAAGCACTTTCTGTTTTTTCCAATTCTCTTCCAGCTCCCAATCCTCCATCACTCCAGTTTTTTCCCTCCCTCAACTCATTTCTGCAAGGTTACCATTGTTAACCACCTTATGTGTATTTCTTTCTTCTACATTCCCTTTCTCCAGTTATACATACATACATATATGTATGTATATTATATTATATAGTATATATAGTTTAGTGGACACACACACACACATATGCCTGTGCACAGTTTTTTTGCTATTGTTTGCTTAATTAAAAATTAAAGATCACATTAAATAGGCCTGTACAGCTTTCTCTTCTCACCCAGCTGTTATAGATTATTATAGCTCTACCTCATTCACTAGAGTAGTTTTATGATATTTCTTGACATAATTTTCTGTAGTTTATCTAAAAATTTTAAATACAGACATTAACTATGATCTCAGAATTTCAGTTACCATATTAATGTTGAATAAACATTCCTATACATATTTATTTACATATAGCATTTTTGTTTCTAGCTCTGCTATTTACAATCCTGGCAAGCCTTGGGGAACTTATTTTCAGCATATGACTCTATATCTTTGTTCACAGAGCCAAAAGTGCTGAATAGAAATTGCCTCAATCTCCAAACACCAAGTATACAGTTGTGTTTGCTTTTATATTATCTTTACTCTTTCCATCCTGGTAACATGAAATGGATGTTTACTCTTCTGTTTCAGGCAAATTCCTTCCCCATTGAGATGAATCCCATTCCCTTTTACATTCATCAGAATCTTCATTACCTGTATTCTCCTTCCCATCCCAAATATTCAACTTATTTTTATTTTTACTTGACACGTCCCATCAGCATTTAAGCATGTGTAAGTCTTCTTCTGTTGTAAAAAACAAAACAGGTAAGCATAACCACATCTTTCTTTGACCCCGCATTCTTCTCTGGTTACCACCTGTTTCTCTCCTCTCTTTTACTGACAAACTTCTTACAGTCTCCATTTCCTTGGCCTCCTGATCAACTCTAAGCTCCTGAAATCTAGCTTCTGCCCTCACAGTGCCAAGATCCACAATATCTATTAGATTAAAAAAAAAAGAGTTAGCCTTGATCTTTTCTCAGCTTTTCACTTAAACAGTAAACTAAGAATAGCTGCTGTGATGGTTAATTCTGTGTCAACTTGACTGGGCCACAAGATGCCCAGGTATTTGGTCACAAATTATTCTGGGTGTTTCTGTGAGGATGTTTCTGGATGAGGTTACCATTTGAATTGGTAGACTGAGTAGAGCAGATTGTTCTCCCTATCGTGGGTGGCCCTCATTGAATCTGTTGTAAGGCCTGGGTAGAAGAAAAAGGCTGATCTCCTCCTGCCTGACTGCTTTGAGCTGGGACATGTCTTTGCTTGCCTTCAGACTCAAACCAAATTATTGGTTCTTCTTGGGTCTCCAGGCTGCTGACTTTCAGAGTTTAACTTAGATCATCAGCTCTCCTGGTTCTCAGGCCTCCAGACTCAGACTGAAACTACACATTAGTTCTCCTGGGTCTCCAGCTTGCCAGCTGCAGATCTTGGACTTGTCAGCCTGCATAGTTGCATGAGTCAATTTATTTTAATAAATCTAGCTATCATCTATCTGTCTCTACCTATCATCTATTTATCTAATCTCCCAAATTGTTATTAATAGCTATATCTGGGACATGGAATTGTATGCAGTTTTAATTCTCAGTATCTGTGTTTTTCTAAAATGAGTATGATTCATGTTTTTTAGAATTAAAAAACGATGGTGGTAGTTCTTTTTTGTTTTGTATCTCAAGGAGTAGCATCTATTATTGACTGCACGTTTGTGTCCTCTCAAAATTCAGATGTTGAAGCCCTAACCTCCAAGGTGATGTGTTTGGAGTTGGAGGCTTTGGGAGGTGATTAAGTATCGATGAGGTCTTGAGAATGGAGCCTCTGTAATGGAATCAGTGTGTTTTAGAAGAAGAGGAAGAGACTGGAGCTTTCTCTCCATCTTTGCCATGCGAGATACCCAGTGAAAAGGCTGCTTTCTACAGCCAGGAAGAGAGACCCCACCAGAAGCCCACCGTGCTGGCAACCTGATCTTGGAGAACTTTGAGAAATAAATTTATATTGTGTAAGCCACCCATCTATGGTATTTTGTTATGGCAGCCTGAGCTGACTAAGAAAGCATCATGTTTAAAAAGGAACATTTCAGGTAATATTTAGTTTGTTTTTAAGATGAAAGACAGAATAGCATAGTGGAAAGTATATGAGATTTGGAATGTGACAAACGGGATTTTAGTACCAGTTCTGCCAGTGGAATTTGGATCAGTCACTTAGCCTTTGAGGGCCAAAGGACCTTACCCCAATAACACCTATCTCAAAGTTCTGTGAGAAGTTCTGAAATAATGAATTTAAGTGGTCATAGTAGATGATCAATCGATAGAAATTATTATATTTACGTTGCTCAAAGTATATGAAACAGAATTCACTATGTGTTTCTCCCATTAGAACAAAAGTTCCATGATGGTAGATACTGTGTTTGTTTTATTCATGTCTGATCCCCAGAGAAATACTTGGCACACGGAAAGCATTCAATAAATGTTTTTGAACAGATGCGTGAATGGATTAAAATTAGGTAGGAAAAAAATCCATCTTTATATTTATATCTTAGTCAAAACAATATTGAGTAATGGCCATGAAAAGATTATTATTTTGGGGTATCAGTATTTTAATTGAAATGCATCTGTTAAAACAATATTAAAAGATTTTAAGGAACTCAGAAAATTGGCTATTATTTAACCTATTAAGAAGCAGTCAGACTTGTTCTTCCATTAACAAATCAAAGTTTTAAAAAGGGAAAAGAAAAAAGATGAAAGAAATAGGAACTAAGGTTAAGGTAATAAATTAATGCCAAAGAACCTTGTGAATACTGATTAAGTTCCTGACATTCCAACTACCCTATTATTTATTATAATTCTAAACTAAGATTTACTTAGCCCTTTCTAAAAGATGAATGACTTCAAAATTATGTCCCAAGACTTATTTCTCTTATTACCTAGCAATTTTCTCCCTCTGGCTCACTTTGGAAAAAAGAATATCATATATATATATATTTACATACTCACAGTTTACATATCTATCAGTTTAATGGCTGAGTTTAGTTACCAAGCTTTGATCATCTTAAAAATACTTTTTTTAAGCTGTAACTCCATAGTTAAAGCATAGCTCAATTTCTTTTCTCAACAAATAAATTGCCCTGGGAAGTTCAAGGAGCAGAAAAAGAACATTTAACACTTGAAATTATGTCCTTCTTTAAATCACAGATTTAGAGACACTCAGGGATGGAAAGAACTTCAAAGATCTTTTTTGCCCAATCATTGAAAATAAATTTACTCAACATAAAGAATCACCTGTTCCAAATTGTAATTCAGATACTATTTAAATATCTTTGGTGATGAAAGTTCCATGAGGGAATTCTTTTCTCAATACTGTGTCCTCAAAACCTAGAAAAGGGTTTGCACAAAGTGAGGATTCAGTAAACATTTCTTGAATGAATGGAAGGATGAATGAATGAATGAATAACTAATTACCTTCTGAGGCAAACCCAATTTTTCTTTTTTTTAAAGCTTCGATAGTGATTTTGTAAAAACAAAAAAAAAAGAAAGAAAAGAAGGTACAATGCCTACACTAGGGGAAAAATACGTATGAAGAAGCAAATACTACTACAAGAACAGTAAGTCATGGATATCTTTTCTCATCAATAAATATAGATCAATTACATCATGTTTAATAGATACAAGGAATTTTTTGAATGTATGTATCATAATTTATCTTACCAATTCTCTTTTGATGAATATTTACACTGTATCACATTTTTCTTGTTGTTAATAATATTGTGATAAATATCCTGCCCTTACACTGTTTCTTGTCTATGTGATTTTAAAAAAGGACTTGATATAAACTGTTAAAGTGCCCTCTAAAAAGCTCAGATCAATTTATCAATGTAGTCCTGCTGAAAGTGCATTAGAATGCCAACTCTGAGCATTATCTGTGTGTTTTAATCTTTGTATAGGCGATAGGTGAAAAATGGCATTTCATTGTTTCTACTTATACATGTGGTGTAACACAACTGGTCAACAGCATGGGCTTTGGATTCAGGCTGCCTCGGCTGGAATTCACCATGCAATAGATAGGGAACCTTAGTTAACCACTCTGAGTCTCAGCTTTTTCACCCATAAAACAGGGATGAAAATAATACATGCTGTATAAGGATCTTGTGAGATTCAAGGTGTAAACTCTTTTGTTTATAGCTTGGAACAGTGCCAACACATAGTTAAGTGCTTTTTTCAGGTTGTTTGGTTGTGTTTATTCTATTATTACCATCATTGACTATAGTTTTTTCTCTTAGGAATAATATCCTTAGCTAATATTGTGTATTTCAGTTTTTATTTTACGTATATGTTGTCTATCCATCTATCTAGCTATCTATCATCTATCTATCTATCTATCTACCTACCTGCCTACCTACTGATCTATCTACCTAAAATATTAGGAATATTACAGCATACTGGTATTTTTTCCTTTGGTCATTGAACTAATTTGCTAAAGCTGCCATAACAAAATACCGCAGACTGGGTGACTTAAACAATAGAAATTTATTTTCTCACTGTTCTGGAGGCTGAAAGTCCAAGATGAAGGTATTGGCAGGTTTGATTTCTCCTGAGGCCTTCTTCCTTGGTTCCCACAACTTCTCGCTGTGTCTTCGCATGACCTTTCCTCTGTGAACACGCATCCCTGATATCTCTGCCTCTTTTTTTAAGAACAACAGTCAGATTGGATTAGGACCCCACCCTTATATTCCATTTGACCTTAATTACCTCTTTAAAAGCCTGATCTTCAAATGGAGTCCCAGGGTTAGAGCTTCAACACATGAATTGGTGTGGGGGCAAGATTCAGTACATAACCGTAATTTCTACTAACTATCGTATTCCCTGTAATATTTTTGCATTAAGGAAGTTTCTCTTAAACCTTTGAATGGAAGTTTAATACACATAAATAAGAGTTCATGAATCATAAGTGTGCAGTTCAATAAATTATCAGAAATTGAATGTACCTGAGTTAACCGATACTCAAGTCAGAGAATAGACTATGAGCAGCAACACAGAAGCTCCCACCCCCTATCCCTCTTCCTAAACACAGTGCCTCCATTTGCCCTTGTTTTGAACTTTACATAAATGAATCATATAGTATGCCCTTATTTGTGCCTGATATCTGTTGGTCAATAATCATATTTATGAAATCTCTCCATGCTATTGCATGAAGTTGTCTTTCATTCATTTCCATTGCTGTGTACTCTTTGTTTGAAACTTATAAAACATTTATACATATCGCTATTAATGAACTTTTATATTTCTAGTTTGGAGCTATTAAAAATAACACTGCTATAATAATTCTTATGCATGTGTTTTGGTACACTCTTGCACACCTCACTGTTGCGTATATACTTCAAATGAAATTGTTGGGTCAAAGGGTATGTATTTGATCAAATACATAAGATCACATCAAAGAGTTTTCCAAAGTAGCTTCACGAATCTACACTCTCACTGGCAATGTCTGAGAGTTCTAATGCGTCTCCATCTGAACAGTTATCGTCAGGCCTTTTTACTTGGGCCATTCTGGTGAGGGTGCAGTGGTGTCTAATTTTGGCTTTAAGTTAATTTTTTCTCTGATTAATAATGAGTTTGAGTGATTTTTTACAATATATTTGACCATTTGAAAAATAAGTAAATTTTAAATGTTTATGTAGTTAAATGCATTTATGATTCCTAGTTTTAAAAACATCTAGAAAGTTCTCCCACTCTTAAGATTTCTTCTTTAAATTCACCTGTACTATCCTCTAGCATTTTTCTGTCTTAATACTTTGTGTTTAAATATTTGATCTTCTTGGGATTAATTCTCTTCTAAGTTTGCAGGTAGGAATCAGATTTTTGTTAGTCCATATATTTTATTGGTTGGGCTCTTCTTGGTTGGGTTAATCTTCATCTTCTCATCTACTGACTGAGATTTTGACTTGTCATTGGTGCCAGTTCTTCTTTCTGTGAGCAAATTATGAAGCATTTGCAGAAAGTTGCCATGTCCATGGGATACATGCAAAGAACTTTTCTTCTACTCCTGGAAGTACTTTTCTTGTTAAATAGGGACCATATCTTCTGCATTGTAAGGTCATGAGTCTTTTCAAGCTAATTCAACCTTTCAGTTTATTTGATCCCTGACTTTATTTTTTCAGAGAGAATCACAGGACGAGCAGGGTGTTCTGGAAACGAACCTCTCTAATTCCTGCCTATGATATATTAGACATACAGCTGTATCTGCAGCTCTTAAAAATTAGCTGTATTATTTTCTGGTAACACATTTTTTATCTTTCTCACTTCTAGGATCTACCTACTATTTTCTGTCTAACCTAAGTCTCCTGTGTTAAAAGTAAGAAACCCAGGGCACTAGATTTCAAATGTCTTTATGTACAATATTCTGTAATTAGTTTTATAAATTTATATAATATTCTAGTTTCCATTAGCTTAGTCAGAAATGAAATACTTATTTAATAGTCTTACCTAGGAAAAATAGATATCTTTAATTACTTAGTCCTCATAATGTATAATAAATGTCCTTAGATTCTGAGGTAATGATGGCGAAAACATAGTAGGGATCAGTACATATTTTGGAATGAATGAATGGACTCAGCTTGTACTGGGAAACATGCTCATGATCCTTATCAAGAAAGCCATTAATCTAGTTCATAAATATTCATAAGTTTGGTTATTACAGGGATTTGGACCATGAAGATAAAAAAAGAAGGAGCAGTGCCAAAAATACACAGCAAAAGCCAAGATTGCAATTAGGTTCTTTGGAATGGAATCAACAGTTTAAATATATACTCTTAGACTAGAACAGGTAGTTAACAATGTATGGACCAAAAAATAAAATCAATATTACATAAAAATCTTATTTATAGATACTTCAACAGATTCCTTTTGACACTCATTCCTGTGATCTATCTTTTGAAAGACAAAGTATTTGTCTCAGGTCTGATAAAATTTCCTTTTATATCTTCCTCCTAATTCCCTTTCCCTCTCAAGCTGAGTCAGAGGTCCTTTCTCTCCTCCCCCAAGCCATCTTGTGCCTGTCTCTACAGTTAAAATTACCGTAACATTTTCAATACTGGGTATATGCTTTTATTTCTGCTTTCCATAGAAGTCTATGAGGGCAAGGACCACAATATTTTTCTTTGTGTTCTCAGCTCTTTGCATAATACTTGACACATTGTAAATCCACTATACATTATTGTTTAACAGAACCAACTTTGGAATTGAAAGGCAGAGCAAAGTGACTCCAGTGTAAGTAGACTTGAGTAAAAGACTTTCCCCTTTATTCACATATGGCTCACCTATGTTCTCCTGTCCTAAAGATAACTGATAATAGCTAATATTTATTTATCGCTTATTATGTCCAGGCCACATATGAGATGGGGGATTAGTTTCCTTGGGCTCCCATAGCAAACTACCACACACTCAGTGGCTTAGAACAACAAAAATGTATCCTGTCACAGTTCTGGAAGCCAGAAGTCCGAAAACAAAGTGTCAGCAGATATTTTGGCCACATCCTATGCCTGTGCTAAAGCCTAGAAATGAAATTTTTTTAAAGTTCCCCAGATGATTCTCAATCACAGAACGGATGGACAATCGCTATACCATGGAACCCTTTTCCATTAAAGAAAGAGCTTGGCTCTTGAATTTTAGAGCCCATATTCGAAAACTTTTAACTTGACAACCCTCACTTATATTACTTAAACCATGTCTCAGCTTCTTCAAGTTTAAGATCAAGACTTTCACCTTAATTGTTTATTGTGAGGAATAAATGTGAAAACATAAAACATAGATAGTGATAATACCTACCATTTGCCGAATTCTCACCATGTGTTCAGCATTGTATTCAAGTCTTTGCATGCATTATTGTGTATCCCTCTGGTATTACACGAGCTTAATAATTGGTTCTTCTTTTCTGTGCAGCCTGTACTCCAAACTATTGTGCAGTATAACTTGAATAAAACAAGATGCTTTTCTCCCTAAAGTCTTTATGGAGGCATTATCAGTAACTCAGACTGCTTTCTGAAAGGGGGAAAGAGCGGGTCAGCATATTAAGACTACAATAAAATTTATATACCATAGTTATTCAAAGCAGCCAAAGCCGGGGGAGAGTGGGAAGGTGCAGGCACCTCCCTGCAAAGCCTGGCTTTGTCACTAATGTGTAATGACTTAACTGCAGTCAAAATTTTTTCTCTGCCATACGGGAGACGTTATTATGGGGATAATGATGCTTGCCCAACATTCTTTAAAAAGTGTAAACTATATAAAAGTGCTTTAAGAAATCAAAAGTACTATAAAATGCTATTAGGAACAACAAAAAAGCACCATTCAATGGTGAAAAAGAGAGCTAGGCTAAGGAAAGAGGAGATCTTTTTGTCAGGGTCGGGGTTCGGGGTGGTGTTTTAGCATCAGTGAACAAAGTCAAAGCAGAGTTGCGCTGCCCTGTATGCTTTCATTTGGGTGGTAGTTGTTGTTCATGATATTGCTGTTTATCTTGTGTCTAAATTCTTCCCTGTTCAGTCTTCTAAATTTTCCATATCCAGGGTGGAAGGAAATTTAAAAATTTCATTTAGAGTGCTTTTGTGCATTTGGGTGGGAGTGAGTGAAGAAATTACTCAAAATAGCGTCTCCTACCAAATACTTTTAATATGTTGTTAAAAATAGTGTTACTTATCTAGCAATATTCTTACACACAGAGAAACTAATAGCATCAAAAATAATGATGCTGCCAGTAACTTTATATACAGAGAGGTTTGTCATTTAGAGATCAGAATAACTTAAATCCAGTAATAATGTGATTTCAAACAAATGTATATCAAATGTCAATTATAATGTATTCAAAAGATTTGGCATAGAATATATTTTAAGATTTTATTATCACTTAAATTTCATTTAAGCATTTTATTGGAATTATTAACTTCAAAAATGGGCAACTTTGTGCATTTATTGCTATATTGTTTGTTTTTGATCAGGTGGCTCAATAAGAGAGAAATACATGTGCTAAAGTCGGTTTCAACCTTTTCTACAAATTTTGTCTTCAGTCAAACCTTTTAGAAGTTCAAAAAAGTTAAAGCAAAGTTCCATTTTCACTACTCTTTTTTTTTTTTTTTATTGTTGATCCCTCAGTGCTTTCAGATAATAAATGAAACGGGAGCAAGAAATGTTGAAATATTGTCAACCAGGTTTTCTCATTGAATTTCCAATCTAAACAAAAATCTCGTAAGGAAACTACTTTCACAGTATCTCAAAGAAGTGTGGGGAGTTTAAATAGAAGTTCAATGTTCAGATTATTATTTAAAACGATCCTCAAAGGGCCTGAGCTTATCTATAATGTCATTTAGTCCTTTTTTATGTTGCAAAAGAGACTGAATATAAACCATTTCCATAACTGTATGTAGTTAGTAAAATACTGATTTTGAAAACCATATTGGTAGAACTAGTAAAGGTATTAATAAAACTTAATTGAATTGGAATTTAGTGAAAAATGTCACAATTCTCAAAGTTCTTTATTGTTTACTAACACTAGTTAGTTCCATATTCCTTAAGTTTGAGATTTCTTGTTTTTTAAGAGTTCATGCTGCATTTTAGCTTCTTAATCTAATATCTTCATTTTTTACACAGGGACATGTATATTTTTTGCCCCATAAACATTGCATACAAGAAAAAGAGGTTTTGAATTATCCTAGCATATCTTGTTCTTGGAAATTGACCTTGAAAATGGCTTATTAAAGACTGAGAAATCCTGCAGTTACGTAGCCTCCTAAATTTATTCCACACAACATTTCACAATTTTATTTAGCATAAAACTCTTTCCTTGCAAAAGAGTTTCTCTCCTCAAATATTAATATCATTCTTCATTAAAAAGGAATAGTTCAAGATGGAATGTTCCTTTTTCTCTCCCCTAAAACCCTGTTGAAATGTCACTGAAAAGTGCAAAAGGGTTTAAAGGCACAAGAGCAAAGAGAAGGAGGTGCGGTGTCATCAGTTTGTCAAAGCTGTAACCAGATTTGTGGAAAATGGAAAGTGGATGGAAGGGTGTTGACATATAATTAGAACTGAGGAGGAAATGGCCCAGAAGATGCTCCTATGAGAGACACAGTGGACGTGGCTTTGTTTTATTTTCAGAGCCCTGGAGAGCCAGCACAGCCAGGATCCTTGGACAGGGATTGCACAAGTACAGGGCGGACCAGAAAAAGCTGGTTAGTCAAAGAATCCACAGAAAGCCTCGCTGGCTAACAGCACTTCCTGCCTCTGAGGGCTGAGTAACTCACACGCCAGCCATTTTCCCAGAGAAACGCCGGAAGCCTGTATACATTTTATTACATTTGAGCTTTTGGCGTGATCATTGTTCCCGAGCTAACCCAGCACATTCTAGCATTTGACATGACTGTGTTGTCCTGTCTGGTCTCTAGCCATGCACTATAGAGCAGAGATCAGCAATTGAAGTGCTTGTCTGTGCTTGTCTGTCGTAGCCAACGCTCTCATAGGTGGAAGGTGAGGACTTCAGGAGAAGAAAGCTTACAAACACGGCAGCGGAAAAACACCAAACCATCTGCTAATGGGGGGCAGTTTCGTCTTCATTTTCAAGTAAGCATGGACTTCCAGAGTTACAACAGATATTTGAAAACACCAGAACAAAAATGGAAGGATCTACATGAATAAAGAACGTGACTAAGTTGAGAAGAAACAGTAATCCAGAGTAGAATTTCAAAAAATTTACTTGGTATTCTTTTAGAGATATAAAAATATACTACAATGAAAACATAGAAGTCTATCATTAAAAAAAAAAAAAAAAAAAACCGAGAAAAGGAGAGAGTTATTTAAAATTAAAATGTGATTTCTTAAAAAAAAATTAAAGGTCCACTGAAAACATGAAGAGAAAAAACCAAGCTATTTTCCAAAACATTAAGCATAAAGGCAATGAGTCAGAAAATATGAAAGAGGAATAGAACTGTAAAAGAAAAGATGACAAATATGATCAATTTAAGAGGCCCAATATTCAAGAAGTTGGAATTAAAGAGACAACAGAGAACAAGAAATAAAAATAATAATAATTAGAAGAACATTTTCAAGAGTTAAAGATACATCTTCAAATGATGGGGTCTTTAATTGCCAAATACAAAAAATGAAAAATGACTCACACAGACTTCATAAGCCTTCAGAAATACAAAAATAAAGATAGTTTCCTGAAGGCCTCACTATATAATTTATAACCTAATCCTGGACAATTTTATAGTTAAGGGGGTACTACTAAAATTACACTAGGACAGTAAGGGTGACCCAAGACAATCCGGGACACAATGTGACTTCTGGTAACTGTAACTGTAAAGGAACGAAATTGAAATTGGCATCCAAATTCCCATCAGCAACACTAGATACTAGAAGACAAGACAAACATATTTTAAGTGTACTTAGAGAAAATGATTATAGGCATAGAATTTTATAGGAAGTCAGTATAATGTCAAATATAAGGGCAATATAAATCTTCATATCTGTATAGTCTCAAAATGTACTTTTATAAACTTTCCATGAAAAAAAGTTTGTATAATAATTAGATGAAAACAGTAATCAGAAAAGAGGAATGGTTAAGATAAAAGAACCAACAGAAATAAGGAAAAGAAATCCTAGGTTAACAGTTAACTATGCAGTCAGCCCCTAGAGCAAATGTTTCTTGTTTTAGCAGAAAAGAGTAGGCCTCAAGCAAGGATATCCTTTGGAAGAATGTTGACTCCATGTAATAAATAGTTTAATTAAAAGAAATACCTATGTTAAGGATATAATAAAAGTGGGTTCTTCGGGAAAAGGCAAGGTAATGATAACCTCCAAGAAAAATGTAAAAATGCTCTCCAAGAAAATTTTGGTCAAAATATGAAGCTCTTAAAAATGTGGCATAACTTGGCCTTATCTAGTTGCTCTTAGAATGTTCTCCTTTAAATAACACAAGCTTAGTGTCTTAGGGTGATAGGGTGATATTTCTTTCTTTGTATGTCCATCCTATCAAATTGCTTGGTTGTAAATTGAATTTTGTACATATAATCATAATATATTAAATGCCATTTATTGATTCTTTTTCAAATTTTAAAATCAACCTATAGTCATAAAAAGTTAATTACAGTTTTAGAATAAAATGTAAATATTGTAAACATTGTCAGTATAAAAATAATTTCAGAATTGGCAGAAATTGGGATATAAATAGGGGAATAGGAAGAAAGGTGTCTAGTTTAAGTTGGCAATTTTTGTTTTACACATTGGGGAATTTGAAAATACCGTCTAAAATTGACTGGTCAAGAATCAAGAGCTTAAGTCCATAATTTAAAATGTTCAGATATTTGATATGAGGTGAAACAATTACATAACTTTTATTAATTTAGAGGAAGGAATAATGCAATTTAAGGGAAATGTAAATAAGCTAATTCTTTTAAAGTAGAGATTTAAAAATTATTGTCTAAACTTAATTAACCAAGAAAAAGAGTTATAAACATATTAGTTAGAATTTATAAATAATGACTATAGGTAAACGCTTGGCTTTTGGGGGGGAGAATTTAGAGTTAGGTGATGTGGCTGAGAACTTTCATGTTAAGTTCTTCTAAATTGTGTGCCTTTTTTTTTTTTTTTTCTTTTAACCATATGTAACCTCATGTTTTGTAACTATAATTTTTTAACCCGGAAATATAATTGTCCAAACTATACATAGTTGCACAGTAACATTAATAGAATCACACTACATATACTGTTTTGCAGTTTGTTTTTTAATTGAATAACATATTTTGGTTAGTTTTCCATGTCCACAAAAATAGTTCTAACATCCATTTTAAAAGCAGAATGATTTGACTGTATCATATTTCATCAAACATTTTCCTTTCTCCTGAGAACGTAGATAGTTCCCATGGATTTGGTATTATAAATTATGTGTAGTATATCTCTGCATTTATTATTACACACTTTGCAAATGTCAATATAGAGTACATTTAAGGAAAAAAAGAATTATCAGGTAAACTGGTATGAGCATATATATTGCTACACAAACTTCCAAAATATATAAACCAATAAAAACACCCCAAAAGGCACATGGTAGTGCCTATGCCATATCCATACAAACACTAAAGCTTTAACATGCATCAGACTAAATTGGATAACTTATTAAAATACAGGCGGCTGGTCCCTTGGTAGGTGTAAGTAAACACTCAGGATTTGCATTTTTAGCAAGTTCCCAGGTGATGCTGATGTTGCAGGTCAAGGCACCCCACTTTGTGAACCACTGTATTATGGGTTAGAAAAATGTTTTCTTTTTTTTTTCTTTTTCTCAACTATCACATTTATTTAACACTGTGCAACTTACCGTGAGCTTTACATACTGTAACAAGTAATGGATTATGTTTAGCTGTTAGTACAGAGACTTGACTACAGTTGCTTATATAAACTACAGTGTTGTTTTTTTTTCTTTACATAAAAAAAAGTCTCAAGATAGCCCAGGGACATCCACAAATCCATCAGCGACTCCACCATCTTTGGCATATAGCTTGCTTCCTTAAGGTTGTCTCACAGTCCAAGATGGCTGCCCGAGTCCTCGCAATCTTGTTTGTGTTCCAGGTAGAAGGAAGGAAGGACGAAGTAGCAAGAACCGAAAATGCATTCTTAACTGAGAACATTCTATTTCTAATGACCATTAAACCATTTCATTTATAAAGTAAGAACTTTATACTAGCCTATTCATCTTTCTCTTTCCTTAGTTTCTAACATGCTTGTTCCATAAATAACATGAATGATTTTGTATTCAAAAGTATTCCGCAGAAAATGTAAGTAGCGTAACAGGTGTATTGTTGACTACAGTAAGTTGACTTATGCTGCTTCGTGAATTTTAAACGACTAACATAATTCCCTCTTGCATTTTTCATTTTGAATCTAAATGGAGACAGTTGACATGATTGATTCCTGGCCTAGGGCAGGCCCATCTGCAGTGGACACTGTGCTGCCCCGTCCTCTTTCAAGAATGAAGGACATGTTCTCCAGTTTCTAGGAGACCCGATAGCAGGCAGCCCTCAGCTGTCAATCCCTTTCAGGTTCTCTGCAGAGAACCTCTGTGCTCAAGACCAGACTCTTGGACAGTCCTTAGCCGTAACAACTGATCAAGAGGTTATAAAGCTCAGCTCCTTCTCCCCAACACAAGAGAGAACCCCAGGGAAGGCTAACAGAGGCTTTACTGGGGTTGTATCACAGCTTGACTTCTCCCCCTGCCCAGTTCTGTTCTTCCCTCCCACACATATTGATTCTTGGTGCCCTGCGTAGTACACTTCCTTCCTTCTACTCTTCATTGCGGAGACTGTTTCCTGGGGAACCCATGCTGCAGTGCAAGATTGTGATCCAAAGCATATACTAAATATTAAGTGATGTTTCTCTGTTTTTTCATTTTTAAGAAATTTTTTATTTTATATTGGAGTATAGTTGATTGACAATGTTGTGTTAGTTTCAGGTATACAGCAAAGTGATTCAGTTATACAGATACATATATTCTTTTTCAGATTCTTTTCCCTTATAGCTTATTACAGAATATTGAGTATAGTTCCCTGTGCTATACAGTAGGTCCCTGTTGATTAGATATTTTATATATAGTAGTGTGTATATGTTATTCCCAAACTCCTTAGAACTCGCCGCCACCTTTCCCCTTTGATAGCCATAAGTTTGTTTTCTATGTCTATGAGTCTGTTTCTGTTTTGTAAATAAGTTCATTTGTATCATTTTTTTTTAGATTCCACACATAGGTGATATCATATGATATTTGTCTTTTTCTGTCTGGCTTACTTCACTTAGTATGATAATCTCTAGGTCTATCCATGTTGCTGCAAATGGCATTATCTTTCTCCTGCTAGACAATATACTTTAAAGTTCTTCCCTTCCTTCCCACACCCCTGATCAATTAGTATGTACAGTAAAGATGCAAACAAAAGACTCTATTAGTCTAATAATAACAAAATTTTATTTATTCTAAAAGTTACAATGAATTCTAAAGTCATATTTGTCTCATGTTATCTATATCCCACTTACTTCTCATTAGCTCATATAGTCCAGGGCATTGTAAAGAGAACATGTGTAACTCAGGTTCATTTGTGAACATCAAGGTAATAAACCTGCACAAACAGTTAATGTAGGTGCATATGCATAGATCCAGAAATTGGCCTGAACCAGCATTTGCCAGGCAGTCTGACATTACACACTGTCAAGGAAGATAAACTATAGGTATTTATAGAACTGGTCATAAAGTCATTTTGTAAAAACTGTTCCCTTTTTCACCTGCTGACTGAGGCAGTATTTGATTATTGTGGTACAGAGGAGAGATCGATCATACCTTTTAACTAGGATGAGAATAAAAACAAATTCAAGAGAGAAGGGGAAAAGCTTTTCTGTTCCCTTTAATACTTAATCAAACTGCCTAGATCCTGGGTTTTAAATTGAACTTGAGCAGTTTCAGATTTCTGTTCCTTTCCCGGGTGGGGGAAAAACCATTTTCAGGTTCAATAAAGAAAACAAAAAGTAGATACACAAGTTTAGTGTATACTAGCTTTTTAGTATATTGAGAAAATTGGTTTCTCATGACTCATATAAATTTTCTTTTCTGCTGTGCAAGACTCAGTTTTACTACAAATGAGTGCTATAAAAAAGAAAAAAAGTATCTAACAAAATTCAGAGAATAGAGACAAGATGGGAACATACAAAAATCCTAAGGAATCAAACTGTAGTTAAGCCAGGGTTGGATTAATGAGAACAAAAACCAGTGTCTTCACTGTGAGCTCCTAGATATGGGAATATAGAAAGGACCAGAATGAGCCACAGTAAAAGCATTCCCCAGAATGTGAATGAATTTTGATTCAAAAGAGTGTGGAGGTGGGTGGTCCCAGTCACCAGGAAACAGAAGGGAAACAGAAGATGTAACACTGACAGTAGAAAAAGAGCTCCCCTGTCCACTGAATTCCCACAATGGGACAGGCCCTCCATATCATTTTTGTGGAGCCCTTGTGAGAAACACAATATATCACTTCCTGAACTTGTGTATGTATAGGTAAATTATATTCATGTGTAAGTAAATACTACTCATAAAAATTTCATTTCAGTTTTAAACTTTCTTCAAACCTTCATCTGTTCCTCTATATTGAAGAAACTATTTCTTGTATCATTTAATTTTGCTAAAGGGCCATTCTGACTAATTAGGTAAACATGACAAAAATATTTTCTCAAAAATTCAACTTGCATGATGAAACTAAAGTGGTTCTGGTCATATTAATGAGTATTTAGTATTGATGAGATAAAGGCAAAGTTTTAGGTAGACAAGTTCATTCTGAAAAACTAAGCCATAGGCAGCATCTTCCTTTGGGGAATTTCAATGGAGTTGGAAAAAAATAAGAGGGAAGAGAGAGGACAGAGGACCGAGACTCATTCATTTATTCATTTATTGGATACTTTTTTTTTTAAAGAAGGAGGCATATTTTATACCGCTCATTGTTTCTGTGCTTGTCTTAGTCTGTTCAGGCTGCTATAAAAAACAACCATACATGGGTGGCTTATAAACAACAGAAACTTATTTCCCAAGTTGTACAGGTTAGAAGTCCAGGATCAGGGTACCAGCATGGGAAGACCAGGTGGGGACTGCCATCTGCTGGCTGTGTATCAAGTGGCAGAAGGGGCAAGGGAGCTCTCTGGGACCTCTTTTATAAGGGCACTAATCCTATTCATGAGGGATCCACCCTGATGACCTGATCACCTCCCAAAGGCCCCACCTCTAAATACTATCGCATTAGGGAGTAAGTTCCAACATAAACTTTTGGGGAGGACACGGGTGTTCAATCTCTATCAGCACTCATAGATTTCTGAATCAGGAAACACAGCCACAGAAACAGTTAAGATGATTTGGGTTCAGTGCAGACCAAGTTTAAAAACAACAACCCAGATTTGAAAGTGCACCCAAGGTTGACCTTTTTAATAGTAGTATAGTCAGAAAATGGAAGAGATCCAGACTTTCACAGCTCCCTAAAGGCACTGGCTAGGATTTATTCATCTTAAAGACATAGGTATGAACATAAAGCCAATATCATTTTTCCCTATCTCACAGACTGGGAGAAGGTTGTGATAGTTCACTATAGAGCAGGTACCATTCCTATGTATATTCACTTGTCGTGAATGTACTGACACCATCCTATTCTACTCATACCTTATCACGCCACTCCTGAACCTCGACTCCCATGACATTCATCTTCTTAAAAAGTATATCCCATATAAGAAATTGTTCAGCCTAAGAAAGAGTGTATGCATCCACTCATGAGTTGAATTTTATATTAAAAATCTCTGGTATTCTTTCAACAATATTTGAATGATACTATGGGCCAGGCAATATTCTAGGACCTGTGATAAACAGTGAACAAGACAAGAAAAGAATCATTATCCTCGTGGAACTTATAATTTAAAGTATAATTTTTAACCTGCTATTTATATAGTTTTATATGCATACAGACTTGGTCATTAGATGGTCCTCTGGTAATATATTTCATAAAGAATAAAAAGAAGAATAAGGAGCAGTGACCTTCCTGACAGCCTTCAAACAGCAAAGTTTAGAATAAGCATATGGAAATGGCTTAGCGTGACAAGGTCGTTAAGAACCTCAGAAGCAGAAAAATGGTTAGGAGAGATTTGTTTTCTTAAGTCAACTATCAAATTTCTTTGCAAAATTATTCCCTCCAGGAGGAAAATCTCTGAGAGTAACAGTGAAAAATAACATAGAGTCGAACACAATATTTCCATAGTTTTCATTTTTTGGAAATTCACTTGCAAAATATGTAACTTTTCTCCCCAGGTGGAGTTCTCCTTTCACAAAGAGGTACTTAGACAGACTGTTGGCTTGGGTACAGGAACACTAAACAGTCACGCTGGCTCTGGATGCTTATGTTGCCCACCAACACATTTGTTTTCTCAGAGTCTATTTAGCCCAGCAGGAGAATTTATGATACCACTGAGAGCCAAGCGGCTACCCACCAAGGCAGGATGTGTGCCACTCCTTCCTTAATTACCTCAGTTGTGCATATGGCTGAGCATTTACTGCGTGTGAAGAACCTATGATGTATGGATCATTCTATGGCAGAACCTACATTTTAATCCTTTTGTTATGAGTAAAGGAACTAGATGAAGACATGGCAGATGAGAAAAAGAGAGTAGTAGATTCACTTTAAAAAACAACAACAACACTTCACTCTTTAAAAGGCAAAATGGATGTGTGTACGTCTACATATAAAGATATATAGACATGTAATTATTTAGCAGTGTTTCTTAGCGGCATGCAGCAAAGTACTGTCTCCCGGTAGAATCCCACCATCATCCCCCATTCCCACTCCCCCTGCTTGTTCTTGAAGCGCACATGAAAACTGGCTAGAGAGTATACTTCTCAACCTTCCTTGTACCTGAAACTGGCTGTATGACTAGGTTCTGGTCAATGGGATGCAAATGGAACTGGTATGTGCAACTTGTAGGTTTCATCCTTGTAAAGGAAGCTATTTGTCCTCACTTTCTCTTTCCCATTCCCATGATCTGGAACATGGTGAGAATAAGGGTAAGATAGCTTTTTCCATGTGGAATAATGAAGGACAATAACTCAGGAATGGTAGAGCAAAAAGAGAGATTTGTATATTATTACATCTGGTATATCTATATACATGTATACAACAGGATATTAATAATTCTGTTATATGAAAAATCACTGCATTAATTATGCCCTGCACCAAATCACATTTTTTGTTGTTAAAAGACTAAATTATCCTGTGACCATGTAACAGATGTTTCTTTTTATAAATATTCTATTAACTTCTTGATTTTGTAAGACAACAAAAATTTCCTATTAATCATTGCTTCTTGATGCAGTATATTTTCAAAATATTGTCTGTAATAATTTACTAATGCCTTATGTTTACACCTTGTCTCCTTTGGTAAATTCGGAATTTGTCTCTTCCTAAACTAGTTAAGGTCTCCTTTTTATCCCTAACCCATCTTTTAGCTTTCTAGAATGGCTATCAGTAAAACAAAGATTTGCTTCTTCATCTTATTTTTTAAAGGTTAAGTGGGTACGAGTGGAGGGAAAGCAAAAGTACAGGTGTTTTTGGTGTTCTGTAAATTTTAATGATTTAGAAACTATTCAGAGAATTCTTTTGCAACAGTATTTGCTGGTTAATATATATGCTTTTCAAGTTAAAAGAAACTTTCTCGTATTTAAGAATAGCTACTGGTACGATAATTGTCTACAAAGTATTTGTTTCTAGATATCCAGGTTTAAACACTGTTGTCAATCAGAGGTTATATTATATATTTTATGTGATAAATTAAAGGCTCTAGAGATATGTTAATATCCTCATGATTCCTTTTCCCTTCACATATCACTATCTAGCCCTATAGCAACCTGAAACTAGCAATCTCCTTCCCTTGTGTGAGGAATGAAAATTCCTCTATTTTTAAGCCTCTTAAAAATTTTTGTGCACCTTATACAGAACTTTAAGAAACTCCATGAGATAATCCTGATTTAATTTTGTTAATTAATAGGTCATATTTAAAAACCAAGACTGGACATTTTCCAGCAGGCAATATTATCACAGATTCAAATTCATTTTTGGATTATTAGCTCCCAGGAGCTAAATCCATTCAGATGGCTGAGTTAATTAACTTTGATGGGGCCTGCCAGGTAGCAAAACAAAAAGAGCAATTATTTATATAAGCATTACATATGCTCTAGAATGCTTTGGTCATTTTTTGCTTATTTTCAGTTTGGGTACTAGATTTTCTTTGCTGGTAAACTACATTTTACTAGGAAATTTATTTTTAAAATTTTGTAAGGCCTTTAACTGAAAAAAAGAAGTAGTCCTGTATTAACCTGAATCTTCAGGAAAAAGTAGAAGTGCAGATGGGATTCTAAAACCAATACTGGCAAAGCTCTAAGAACTCTAGAACTGCATTCTCCAATATGATAGCCACTAACCACATGTGGATATTTAAATTTAAATTTGAATTAATGAAAGTTCAGTAAAATAAAAATCCAGTTCTTCAGTTGCACTAATCACATTTCAAGTGTTCAATATCTATGGGTGTCTAATAATTACCATATTAGTCTGAACAGGTAAAGCTCATACTCATCTTTATAAAAAGTCCTATTGGCGATCACTACTCCAGAACTTCCATGGTTTTCTATGGAAGACTTGATGATAGAGGATCTCCCCTTCTAAGTTTAGAAAAGTCTACTCCATGCACCAATGGAAACTCATATTTGAACAGAGACAATATCCTATAGAAAACCAATATGAATACAAATCTTTCTTATCTTATACCAACAAAGTCTTATCATTAAGCCAGAAGAAGCAGCCTTTCCAAGATCATCACATAACTGCTCCTGCAAGACCTGAAAGAGTGTGTGTGTGTGAGAGAGAGAGAGAGAGAGAGAGAGAGAGAGAGAAAGAGATATCCACAGTTCCACCTCTGTGGAAAGGAGTTTATCACATTATTAACTATTATCACCAAGAATGACCGACCCTTGAACTTTGGATTTGTGTTTTCCAATTAAAAAGATATAGTCATCATCTCTTGTTCACTGGATTTCCATGCCATGAGCAGCCTTCAGAATCTTCCAGATGTGGATAATCTTGGGAGACAGTGACCAAGATCCTTATCCCCTCAGCTTGACTACATTTTAGACAGGCTTCTTCCTTGACTCTAGGCTTCTTACTTTTCTTTTCTGAAAGCACTTACTTTAGAAAACCTGTAGTAATTACAAAACCTTTCTGCCCCTTTGAGATGTAAAGCTTTTTAAAAGCCTCTTTCCAGTTTTACAACCCAGAAATGTCTTTCTCCAGGACGTGGGAGCCATCCCTTTCAAATATAGTCATTGAAGGAGATACAGCCCCTATATTGCAGTCTCTGTGTTAGGGTAAGGGCCTAACTTAGGCGAGCCCATTGCTCCAATTTGTAACACTACCTCTTACCACGAAGATACAAGGAAGTTTACTTTTCCTTGGGGTAAAGCCAATTAGTAAACACACATGACCTAAGGTCCCTCTAATCCAGCTCTTAAAAACTCTCCAGGCCTTTGTCTTCGCGGAGTTGAGTATCCAGACGTGGCCTGTGCTCCTTCCTATTACTGGAAATAGTATCAGAATGAAATCAATGACTCTTTGCTTGTCTTGTCTGGTGCAGTTTTCTTTAACTGTAGATAGCTTACTCCAAGACTCTTGGTTTAAATGATAAAATAAAGTATACATGTATTTCAGTAAAAACCACCACTAAAAACAAAAACCCAAAGTATACAATTTTCAACCAAAAGGCTGAAATAATACTGCTTTTTCAATACTTATGCACTTTTTCTCTTTCCTGCAATACTAATCTTATCTGTTATCATAATCCCATGCTCTATGTGATCCATTAAAGGGTACTCAATATGCTCCCCTCTAACTTTATCTTTCTACCTCTACACCCTAGTTTTTTAACTGCCACTTAAGGAAAGAGAAAACTTCCTTGTGAGGTTTCTTTCTTTTTTTTGGACCGTAACTACTGATCGGTACCTAACCATTGCTGAATGTCAGCTGTCACCCCTGATCCTGCTGATAAAAATTCAACCACTGTTCTTTCAGTTCTTCAGAAGGTTAATTTCCTTCTTCACATTTTTTACTTACGCAAGTACTTATATTTTTATTTCACTATTAATTCCAACTTCCAATCTCATGAAAAGTAGACCTTGACCCCATGTCAACAAGATGTTTCTACTGAAATCAGTGTAGTCCTCTCATCAAAACATAGCTTGAGAAGAGTGGAAACGAATAGCAGGACTATCCTTTGATGTCACACTCTGTTGCTTTGCACGGCCTATTTAACTTCACTCAGAAAATCTGCTCTCCTGAAGGTATCAAAGTTTGTCACTCCTGCTGCCATCCATGATTCTTACGTTCCTGATACATTTTGTGTTCCCACAGTATTATTCCTTCTATGGACATAAATTTTTCTCTGGAAATCCAACAAACAGGTTTACAGTGATTAACCAGCACTGTTATGGACAATCACATTAACCCTTGATTTCCTTTTGGCTTGCTGAGAAAGGAAGTGTGCTATAGCAAACATTTCTTGGGGTTTCTATATGGAACAGTCCACAGTCAGGCCAATTTAAAGAAAAATAAATAAAAGACACTTAGCTCTCTGAAAAAATCCATTGGAACTTTGGGATATGTGGTATGTAGTCAGAGTTTGGTCACCTAGGCTCCTGGCTTCCATCTGTTATAAGGACTAATAGTCTTTTTTTTTTCCCCTGGTAAATGCCTATGTTGAAGTTGGGTGATGAAGCCTCTCCAGAGTCCTAAAAGTTACTGTGTAACCATTATCAAATTGGATGATAACTTATCCTATAACAGAAAAGACTAACCAGTTAATTAGAGAAACATTGCCTGCACAGCTTTCTGATCAGTAAATCAACAATGTCCTGCCGCCTGCCTTTATCAGCCCTTGGCCAAAAGAAGTACTGAGAAAGAAAAAAACCCTCCCCCCCCCCAAAAAAACCGCAAAAAACAGAAGCAGCCTGAAGAACTGTCAGCTATTGGCTGACCCAGTTGCTATTAACTGATGAACATGATCAATTTCATACATTCTCGGCATCCGACCAGGAAGCTCCATGACCATCCCACTCTCATGTCTGAAAACAGATAAAAACAGACTATGTATGTACTACAAACACCAAACTGCACCCATTTTTTTGGTAGCAGAACAGACTCCTGCTTCCTTTGACTTCCTCCCAAATGAAATCCTGGAATAATAAGCCTCTTCTAAGGTAGGGGCAAACCCAGGATTCAAACACAGGGAGTTTGGCCCAAGAGTCCACGCTGTCAAATTCATGTTATGCTCAAGTGATGTGAGGTGAGCAGAAACTATGCCAGCCCAGCTCTATTCAAGCTGCCACTACTGAAAACATGAAGCAAAATAGTTTGACACATTTACCTCAAAAAGCTCTACAAAATAGATAATCCTGTAGCTCCTATGTAGCTTAGATCAAAAGAATCCAGCAATTTCTTTAAACATTTATTATTATATATCTTATTCATGAAATTACAACTCATTCTATTGCCTGGGGTCTAAATAAAAATTGTAAATGTAAAAGGAAATCAGTTGTACAAAAATATGAATATGCTCTATCTTTCTAATCCTTTCCTCATTTATCGTCATAGGAATATGTTACTTATAGAAGAAGTTATATGCTAACTTAGAAATAAGAGAGCAGAAAAGGTGGAAAAGAAAATAAGAGATTGGCAAAAATGAATCTGAGTGGTGTCAAGTCAATTATTTTTTGGCTCCACAGAATTATTGTGGGCTCAGGAGAAATAAGCAAAAGAACTGACAAGAAGTACTTAATCTTCATTTTTATTATGAATTTCTTACTCTGTTTCATTGCCTTATATTTTATGAATTTTATTTCCTGTAACTTCTTATGATATGAAATGATTATATGCTAGAACAAATAGCTTTCATCCATAGAAAACACAAAAAGTAGTGCAATCCTTAGGGTCAAGCAATTGATTAAAATGAAAGGTAATTATGGATATGCTATAAAATGCATACTTGCTTTTAAGCATTTTTTCTTTGAGCAAATTATAGCTCTTTTGCTATAGTTTCTGGGCCCATTGACAGGGCAATCAGTAATCTGAACTGTCAAATCCGTTTGGAGATAATGGAGCTTATCAGTTCTTGTGTTATAATTGCTTTTCCGAGGCCCCTCCCTCTGTCTGCCTTTTCCCCCATCACTTCCCCAATATACTTAATCCTGTTTAAATAGCAACATGTCAAACACTTCTGCTAATCAACTGGCTGGCATCCCCATGGATATTTCTGCAGTTTTAAGCACTGCATTTCACTGCGTAAGGATTTTTCCCAAATGTTGACTTTTAGTTTTCAAGGTTACTGATGATGTGCTCTGGCAAATTAATCATTCTAACCACCTTAACAAAGAAGCTCATTAAAAAGACAAATACATTTATCAAGCAAATCATCAAGCAGATTATATACTTTCCACCCATAATAGATTATAGCTGAATAAATGACTTGGGTATTTTATAATTAAATATGCAGAACACTAAATATTGTAATACTCAGATCCTTCATTGAGGAATGGGGTAGACTGGGTTTTATAGCATATAATTAATAATAGCACAATTTAGTTGCAATTATGTGGTTAAAATTAGACATAGTACTTTGAATATACAAATTAAATAATATTTTGATATCATGATAAAGCATCAAATACAAAGACGTCTGAAGTTCAAATGATTGGAAATTTAATTTCTGTAGAATAACACTGTAGTTTGTATTTCCCGTATCTAACAAATACATCATTCCTACCTTAGAAATAAGGCTTTAGGTTGGGAAGACACAGGTGTCTAGTCCTTTGCCCTCAGGCTGCGCTGTGACTGAGTGATTATGTCTCTTGTCAGCCAAATAATGCTTTAAAAGCTTGGAAAAGGCCTAAAGGGCCAGTTTTCTCCTGGGTTGCAATCTTATCTCCTGCTAAGTCTTCCACCAACCTACCTCACACAAATCTAAGTTTTATCTGGAGAAGTTTGCTTTTCTATCTCTGGGTCTCCAAATTAATGGACCGTAGATAACCCTGAAACGCAGCCCTCAGGCAGAAAGGATCTCTCTTAACAAATCCATATTTCCTTATTTCTCTGTTTTTTAGTTTCAAAGTAAGTATATTGCTTTCTAGTAGAACCTTATACAAATATGTACAAAATAGCTAACAGGATTTTAATAATCCTAAGAACATTGCTATCAAATCCCCCAGTGCTTCTCAATGAATCCCAAAGGATAATAAGGTACAGTTTCATTAAAATTTATGTGACCATTTAACAAGCCTTTGCTAACTTCAGTGACTGGTGTCAAAGCCAAAACTGCACCAAGGTTAAGAAGATGAGAAAGACATTATTCAATGCTGTTGCAATAGTGGAGAGACCAGAAGTAAGTCTGAGCTCAACCTGATCAAAACAAAGGGAAGTAGAGTTTTTAAAGGCTTGGGAAGAAGGGAGAGTGTCATAGGCCATCTGTGTTTGCTAATTGGCTTTACCCAAAGGAAAAGTAAACTTTCTTGTGTCTTCATGATAAGAGGTAATGCTCTAACTTGGAGCAAGGGGCCCATCAAAGTGAGGCTTCAACCCTAATGCAGAGTTTGGGAGAGAGGGGCCTCTAAGTCCTTCAATGACTGCATTTGAAAGGGATGGCTCCCAGGTCCTTGAGAAACATTCCTGGGTTGTGAAACTGGAAAGAGTCTTTCAAAAAGATTTACATCTCAGAGGGGCAGAGCAAGAATTTATAATTACAAGTTTTCTAAAGTAAATGTTCTTGGGGGCTTAGAGTAAGGAAGAAGCCTGTCTAAAAGCAGAGGGGAATATTAGGGCCCTTTTGGTCTCTGGGTAAGTTGGTATTTATTGCCTCTACCCTGCTGCTCAACCTAGCTCCATTTTAGGGTCTGCTTCTTATGAATACATTTATTGTATCAAATTCTGTCTCAAAATTCTTTATGGCAATTAAGAAAACTCAACCTAAGTTGGTTTAAACAATGAATTGATTGGGGGAAATTAAAGACTCAATCAACTAAAACTTCCAAAGATAGGCAGCTTCAGGCTTACCGAATCTGCCCTCTTCTATGTGCTAGCTGCATTCTGTGGCCCATGTCCCGCATGATAGAGTGTTTTAACGGCAACAGCACTATGTGTTCACATTCAAGGAGAGAAATAGAGAGGTCTTTTTCACAGCTGTCAAATAAAAATCTTGAGCTTTACACTGACTAGACCACCCTTGAATCAGAGCTTGTGGCCAGAGTACCCTATGTACTAGCATTTCCCTGTTCAGTCACTGTGGTAATGCAGATGGAATTTTTATGACAAAGTAGGGGAGGGGCGGGGTTAATCCCTCCAAGCCTCTTGTTTGCTACACAGTGGAGAAGAGAAGTGAATTCTTGAGGAGCAGGGTTGGGGGAGAATTATCAAGTCTACTGCACTGTAGCTCCCAATATCCTTCTTAAATCTTGAACAGTCCTACAACCCACCAACAAGTAAGATTTTTTCTACATGATAATATGTTACCACCCTAAATATGACTCATCCCAAACTGAACTCATTCTCTCCCTACTCATTGCCCTTCCTAAGTGTCCCACTTTGCTTTAGGGTCACTCTGAGGTATAATTTAAATCTAAGATCTATGTATTACTACTTGTGTGATTCACAGTAATTTACTAAACTCAATTGTTCTATTATAAAATAGGAATTAAACTTTCTCCCTGATAAGATGTCATGGGAATTCAAAGAATCATCATTTGTAATGTGTCTTACTCCCTGCCTGGCTCCAGGAAGAAATTCGTTTAAAGTCAATTCTTGTCCCTCCCTTCCATTGTCCACCACAACAGGTTAAGCCTTTCTGTCTGGATTTTCAGATGCTTCATCACCTCTATTAACCTATTCACTTATCACTTTATTTAGTGGAATCAAAATAATTTTTTGCCTGCCCTTAGTAAATGTCATGTTCTCTCTTAAGCTTTTGCTCACTCTTCCTAAACCACCTGGGAAGCCCTCTCTCCATCTCCATCCGCTCATATCTCTCTGATATGCCAAAGCACTGATGACAAGCCTTAGATTCTCTCTCTCTGCTCTTAGAAGACTACGTGCTCTTAAAAGACCAAGCTATTGTCTCCGATTTCAATTCAGTTCCAATGAGGAAGAAAATGCAGCCATCAGTGGTGGACCTAGAGTCAGACAGGCCTGAACTGGGCTTGAACTGTTTGTTTTACTTATAATGTGTATGATTAATGCAACTCCATGTTTCTAAGTTTTGGTTTAAGCTGCTGAAAGGAAAGAAATGAGTACCTATCTCATGGGTTCTCAAAATTAAAGATACACTCTAGGGCTTAGACTACTACTAATACCAAAAAGTGCTGTAATTACCATTACTGTTCTGGACATTGTATACCTAGGGCTCTGGGGGCAAGTCCTCTCACTGCATCTATATGGACAATCAACTAAAATTGTTTAAACACTCTTACTTTTTAAATCACTTCATTATTAACTTATTTGAAAATTCCCTGAGAATATTTTAACATTATAAAGAAGAATTGTAAAGCTTTGATGAATTCTTCTTACATATTTTTTCCTAAATTAGATGGGAGTAGATAAGAAATCTCTCTTCCATCACCTTTCAGATATGACCAAATAAATTAACACATTCAGAAGAACAAATTTAAGAATTCATTTCAGCTGGCTTCTCAGAATAAGGAAACTCCATAAAATCACATCATTCTAATTAGAAATTCATTCTTGCTGTCCAAAAATTTGAGAGTCACAGAGGACCACCTCTCAAAAGAAAACCCCTTTTCCTTGTCCTGTTTCTGAACAATTTGAGAAACAAAAGAGCAATTGATGGGAAACCAATACATTATTACTCCAAATTGGAGGACATGATTTAAGACAATTTTAGTGAAATGAGCAAGCTTATATTGAGCCTTCAATTTAGACAGACTTAATCCACTTCCTCCTGAGAGTAAATCCAGGCAACACTGAAGACTTCTCCGTAAGAGTGAAAACTAGCACCCAGGGTAGCAAAATAGCATTCTTATTCCTCTGATGCTAATGGCCCCTCTGAAAAAGAGCCACCACAGAAGAGCAGGCACCCCTCCCAACAGGGCAGAAATCCCTAAGGCCAAGCCTGCTCCCAGGAGGAAAGAGGGAGAAGCAGCACTGCACATGCCCAGTTCTTTCTGACAAGCTCGCAGCTAGGTAAGGTTCTTCACCTTCCTTCTGGTGGAGGAAGAGGTAAGGTAGAGAGAGGCTGCAGCCTGTTTATGGAAAACCTCCCTTCATGTAAACCAGAGGAATGGGGCAGTGATGTGCCTCTTTACTGCAATTGTACCCAAGGAGATGGTCAGATATTTTACCCTTTCCAAAAGAATACACAAATGAGATCCAACTCTCAGATCTGGTTAACACATACACAAATAGTCTTATTGTTGATAAAGTACTTCTTCTTGGCCTTAAATTAAGTGACATCAAGACAGTTTGTCTTAGTTTTTATTTTCTTATTTAAGATTTTATGATCTGTGCTTACTTTTTGGTTGAATACTTTTGTTTCCATTTTATTTCTTTTTACAGTTTGTATTTAGGAGAATTTTTGCTTGTTTCCCATTTGTTTTAGTGTTGGTAAAATTTCCTTTTATCAAAAAATAAAATTATGAGTTAATTTACTTTATCAAATGAATTATGGTACAGGGCTGTATACACATACAGTAAAAATTGTGAAGCCAGGAACTGGAAAACTAAAATTTCAGAAATATTGGTCTAAAGGACAAGAGTGATGTATATTCAGTGTGAAAATTGTTGTAATACTCCCCCTAGATATAAACTAGTAGAGTCAAAACCAGGTCCATGATAGCTGAAACGATGATTGCTGATGTTCTTCTCTGAAAGCACTTGTTACTAATGGGCACACGAATGACAAATAAACAAGGCACCAATTCTGAAGGGCTTGCATATATAGCCACAGGTATCTCTGTTATCAGAGTCTTCTTTTTGTCCTGCCTTTTGCTGTGAAAGTGCTGTAAAATTGATGAGCATTCTTGGGAAACATCCACTGTCAGGCAGATGTTTCAGCAGCTGCTCTCACATTGTAAAGTGCCTTCTACAGAACACGGCCCAACACATGGAAGGCAGCATTCAGAGTGGACAGGGCAGCAGCTGTGGCTGGAGCAGACCTTCCAGTGATGGAGCCCGTGGAGGAGTCGACATGGTTCCAAAAGACCACAAAGCTGGGCTGATGGAAATCTAATCACCTTCCTCTGTCTACTGTCATGCCAGCTGCCATGAACAGGGAGAAGGAGATGGGCCAGCTGCTACCCTTGGGGTTAGGAAGCCTTTCATTCTGCAATGAATATCCTTGGGTGTTTTCTTTCCCCAAAATCTCATCAGCTTGTCCCTGCTCCTCCATAGTCCTAAGATCAGTATTTATTCACTTAACTAATACTTACTGAGCTTCTGATGTGGCAGGCACTGTGAGATCCTAGGAATTCAATTAAAAATGATAGATATGAGTCTCAAGAGAACATTTTTCCTCTCAAGGAGCCTAAGACTTATGGGGAAAATAATATATACATTAAAATCTACATGCCATAACTGAGGGCTATGTTATTGGCAAACGATGGGCGTTCAGAAGAGAGATTCCTAACCAAGAGGTTGTATAGGACAGAGCCTGGTAAAGCATCTGCGAAGAGAAAGTGGATTTTATTCTAAGGACAAAGGGAAACAACTAAGGTTTGAAACAGGAGGAGAAGATCAACTCTGTCTTTAAAAAAAAAAGTCATTGGAAGGAGGCACCTCTACTAGCTTTTTCCTTAGGCAACTCATCCCAATATGTCCAGCATTTACAGGCACTTTATTTAAAACATACAAGGGAGCCAAACTCGATCCCATGGAGGCTTAAGCAACCCTGGAACCAGGAGCCAGGAGCAGGTCCCCTGAAAAAGATAATGGTGAGGAAATCGTAATTACTGGTTCCTGCTGGCAGCCTCCAGCTCTGGAGCTCCCAGGGGCTGCTGGTGGTCATGCTGAGGCAGATGGCCTCTCCAGGCCCAACTGTGCACTCAGGCCTCCCCTGTGATTCATCCCTTAATTTCTAGTCTGTCTGTGACTGAGAAGGTCAGAGTTTATTGCTATTTTTAGGGGATCAGATAGAATGGTGACATCATTCTAGTCTTAAGATGCAACTCAAATATAGAAAAGACTGAATTTCAAGGGCAGCCTTCTCTCACCCTTTCTCCTCCTCCCCCACCTCCCCGCTCTTTGTTTCAAATCCTCCCACAACTATCACCTAGATTCGGGGCGTGCTCATGGGCATAAGAACAGAGCAGTAGCCCAGGGCAGATGCTCAGAAATGTGTCTCACACTTGGGTTTGAAGCTGCCTTGAAATCTTAATAACTTGATCTCTGAATTTGTGGTTTTTAAGTTAAGTCAAATGGGACCCCTGATCAGGCAACCATGGACTTGGAGTCTCACCTTAAGTGCTATCTCCCCTCCCACTGTCGCCTTGTGTCCTCAGGATGGGCTGTCAGCTGGTCACTTTCCTGGCCTTGCCCACCAATGGTTCTGTTCAGCGATCAGGGCCTGAGGCACAGAGAAGGTCAGGTTCAGACACACACCAAACAATAAGTCGCTGTGCAGGGCCTCAGGCAACTGAGGTTCAGCTCAAACCCTGCTAATAAATATTTCTTTGTCTCAAGGAGTATAGCACTAAATAGCAATTAAAAGCACCATAAAAACACCAGTCAGGAGAGAAATCAGAGAAAAAAAAGGAAAATGCTTCTTTTCTGCTTTTTGAATAAGAGACTACATTTTCATTTTGCTCTGGTACCCACAGCTTATGTAGATGTAGATGGTCCTACTTAGAGCTAAGTAGCAAGTGTGCTCCTGGGATGCGCCAGGAGATCTCGGGTTTAATAGGATCCTGCTATCATGCATCATGTCCTAAACCCTGAGAAGGGTGTTAGCAGGATTGCCTTTGTTCCTTTTGTTGGCCTCACTTTCTGATAGTTTATGGTTTGATTTTAGAAACTTTATAGTATGGGCCTGCCAGGCATATTTTCTGGAAGAGCTGTAGTCTGAGGGAAATAATAAATACCAACTGGAAGGCAGGCCTTGGTGGGGAAATCCATCAGAGAGAAAGCATGGGGTAAGGCTCTGAGTATTGACCAAGAAAACTGCACATAGGTCACTACTTTTCTAAACTGAACATTCGAAATTGAGGTGTACATAATGATTAAGATCTTTCTTAAGACCCACCTCATGCCTCTCGAACTTATAGCAGCAGTGTTATTTTGCCCTGTATGACCAAATAATTCTACGTTTTTACATTGCAATTAACACACTTGAATTCGAAGAAACTAATTTTGAAATACAATTTGCACATTCTGATTAATTTTTAAAGGACTAGTGGTTTTTCAAGTCACGCTTTGTGTTTATAATATGTTTGTGGAAATATTTGAGAGAGAAAATTAAAGGGATTGCTCACAAAGAGGGAGACACAATTGGGAACAAAGCTATAAATAAAGATTAAATGCCATTTTTACAAGTGGGCTGGTTGCCAGAATAACAAAGAATTCTTTAAAGTGTTTTATCAGTTGGTTGATTTTGTGTGAAGGAAATCACTATTGACGTGATGTAATGAAGTGTCTTCAGATGTGAAACTCAGAAATTGGGATGGGTTCTATCCTGTACACTGAATCAATTGAATCATTAAAAAGATTATCATAATAAGGATGGGGTCTATACATACTGATAAGAGAAAAATCTGAGCTTAATTTGAAACCAGTGCCTTATATAAATTAGGCCTGCTCAACTCTTAACAGGATGATTTAAATTATTTCAGTCTTTCATAAGAGAAAAAATAGACATTATGTTTTAAATAAGTAAATTAAAACACCTTTATATTGAATCAAAATTCAACCAGTTTCTTTTGACTTGTAAAAAATTACATTTTAAGCTTAATTTGCTTGGAATATGTATAGATGATTGTTTCTGACCTTTTGCACAAAAATGTCATATTTACGTTTTATAAGTAATGAACTTAGGCAAGTTCAATCTGTGGCCATAAAAATCAGAAACTCAGAGTTTCTTCATTTTAGCGTCTGTCCCTTAAGGAAAGAGTGCTGTGTGCAGCTCTTTCTGGATCCCAGAAGGGTTCACGGATGTCCTGACCGCTGGGCAAGGCTTTAATAAAGTCACAAAATTGTACGTTGTCCTCAGTGCAGGTGTGCTCTGCTCCTGGGACCAGCACAGATGGAAAACAGCAGAATAAGCACTCTATTTACTTCCAGGTTTAAATCCCCAGCGAGCACATCACCAAGGTGAATTTGGTGTTCAATTCTGTGGCCCATCTCAGAAAGATATATTTTCTCCCTTCTGCATTACATTATCATGTCCCTGAACTGTCTTGTAATTCAATGATATGTATTGCCTAAACTAGTATATGAATAAAGTAATTTTGTAACTTATAATTGTAATTTTAAGAACCATTGTTAAGTGCCTATCAGATGCCAGGCCATGCGTGGCACTGGAGCTACAGGGTAGACATTGTCATTGCCCTTTGGACAGGAACAAGGGGATGGCACACTATAAAAAAGAAACTCCAAGCTTTAGTGAAAAAGCAAGGAAGCTGGCATAATACTGGGAAACCAGAAAACAGTGGGAGACAATCGTGCTGTATAGTAAAGCAGAGGTTTCAGTACAAAACTATTTTAAAAGAAAAAAGAAAGCCAATATGATTAATAATATAAAGGTCCAGATTTGCTAAAAGGTACTTTAACAAAGAAGTTTACCCTTGCCTTATAAGAGAAATGAGTATTAGATTGTAATAAAGCTGTAGAAATATATAAGCAAGGTATATATACAAGATATACACAAATATACAAGATAGGTAAAATTTCAAATCATGTTTTGGTAAATACACTGCAGAATTCTAACTAAAACTCTATTCTTTCAAGATCCAATTGAAGTTAGTCCCACACATACTTACACATGCATATTGAGTGCCTACCGTGTTTCATGCACTGTGGTTGGAACTGAAGAGAAGAATAAAGGAAACACATATGATTATACTATAATGATAAGATGCACTGAAATGTCACTGAAATGTTGGGTGTTAAGACAAAGGACAGATTATTTTGATCTCTGAGTGTTTGGAGATTTTCTTCTTAATCTTGCTTGTTTAAACTGAAATAATTTATAACAAAAAATACTACTTTTGTTGGTTTATAAAAGATTGATAATTTACAAATATCCTTTCCTTCACTAACAATGTTTTAGACTTGGCTAAGTAACTCTAATTTGATGGATGAAGTGATTAATTTTGTAGAGTTGGACACTTTTTTACTTAAAAAAAAATCTCAAACTAAAGCACATCATTATCTCCCCTCCCCAGCATTAACTAACTGCCCCAAATGATCATAACTGGCTTATTTTAACAATTGGCTGATTGTAAACAAAAGTTAATTCTGATTTTCATTTTATTTTATAACTAAATCTTATTTTATTAAAATTTCCTCAGGCCTTTCCTACTTGTAATGAATAAACTACAAATCATATTTTCCATTTGGAATAGTTCTCGTCCCCTAGGAAAAAATCAATACATCAAAATTAAATTTCAAAACTTCATTAACAACATCTTTGAAGTCAGGTACTTATAGTCTATGAGTGGAAACCAAATTATGGAGTTATTATATGTGAACAATATAATTATTTTTACCACCTTTTACTTTATAAGATACAACAAAAAAGGAACTAAATCTAGTGTAAGGATTCAGTTAGAAAATGGAAGTGTGTTTATATCATCTTAATATCACTGAATTTAATGATTTCATGTGAGCATTAGTTTTAATTTGCAGAATTTGAATTAAAGCGTGGATATTAAAAAGCTTTAGCAAAATAGAAAAACTAAAGAAAATATAAATTATTGGATTTAAGCAATTGCCCTGTAGAACAGTACACTAACTCCTTAAAGACTTGAAAGTATTACTTAATAGGATAGGCGAGCTGGAAGAAATTTTACAAATCGATGAATCCAATCACATTCCTTTTGAAGAAAATGAGACCCATAACAGTGAAATGATAGATATGAGTCTCAATTTCATCTCATAAGAAGTATTCTCATATAACCTCCTTTTTCTCCATCTACTTTCCCTCATGTATTGCTCTCAGTATTTGGGGCCTAACTTCTTGGGAAATGTTATTACTTGTGATGCCTAGTTATGGTCATCATACTTCCTGCTCCATGAGGGCAGGCATTTGTGTCTGTTCTGTTCTGATGTGTCCCTTGGTACATCCTTCTTTGTGTAGCTAAGGGAGTCTCAAAGCAGGTAGATGGATTTGGAGAATTGGGAACACATAGTGGACTCATTGTCAAGACCTAAAAACTGTGTGGCATCATTGTGTAAGATAAGCCATCATGATTTTGACCAGCCGTTTAATTCTTTGAAGATTGTACTGTCCTTAATTCTTTGAAAACTATGTTATTTTTCCTTAATATGATGTGGCAGAGGCTGCTAATTGAATTCCTCATGTCCATTTTCTCTTCTTAATTCAATCACAACATCCCCTCCATTTGCCAGGGCACATGACTGCTTAGTTAGAGATTGCATTTGCCCCTCTACCTGCAGCTAGATATGCCCATGTAATGAAGCCAGTAGGATCGGGGTGTGGAGGAGTTTGCGTAGTCTGTCCCCAAAGCTTAAAAGGAAGCAAACTATGTGCCACCTCCTCTTTCTCTCTTCTCACTGGCTGAAATGTGGACATAGTGAAAGTGAATTGGCCCTAATTGTGAAGAGAAAGACCGCACTCAGTGATGGGGGAATTAAAACAAAAAACAAAAAACAGGTGGAATCAGGGTTTCTGGGTAGCCTCATGGTGTACAGTTTCCCTTTCCCTCGACCTGCCTACTAGCTTTAACTAAAAGTCAAATAAACTTTCAGTCTGGTTTAAGCCAGTATTTATTGTTTCCTGATAAAGACCTTCAAACTTGAGGGCCTATAACCTACAAAATAGATAAGAATAAATACTCTATATGTATCCTTGGGAAAGAGAAGTTGTGCGTGTGTGAGTGGGCACATTTGGAAAAGATTAACTACAAAATAAATAAATGCAATACAATATGAGTCTGTGCATAGAAAAACGTACCGAACAGCAGAGGGAATCTTTAACTCATACGTGCCAGGAATTTGAAGAAAGTCTTCACAAAATAGATTTCAAGATTGCCTTTGCTTGCTTGTCAGTTGCCTTCAATTTTTCTAGATTCTTCAAAGCTTGCCATCTTTCACACTAGATATTGAGTTCCAATACCTAAAACATTTACACATAATCAAAGACCTTAGTTTGATATATCATTTAAATGACCTCAGTTGAGGTTTATGCTGTATATCTTGGAGGATTTTAGCTCTGAGGTATCTCTGAATTTCACTGGTCATCTTCTCTAGGCAACCCTCTCCTACAATTCCATGCCTGGGGCTCTTGCAGGCACTCATTAACAATTTTTATTACAGAAGTATTTGCATTCAAAATACATGTGTGTGTGTATAATTTATGTATTTACTTATATTTAAATAATGGCATTGGAATAGTGCTACAAGTTTTTTGTTATAGGTAAAACAAACACCTGTTGATTGGTTTGCTCTCTTGAATATGTAGAAGGAAACAAATTTAGTTTATTTAAGAGAGAATTTTCATTTTAGAAATTTGTAGGTTGAGTTGGGACTTTTATTGTCATTTATGATAATTACATCACAAGGTAGTCAGAGTATATATGCGATCTCTTTTGAGGGCATTATTCCTTTTCTTTCAAATACTATGCACCTGACCATGATAGGGAACCTGATATGTGAGCTTGAACAGTTCATAGCTCTCTCACAGGGTTAGGGGAACAATTACATTACATAATATCAGGGAAACTTGCTAAAACATTTGTTACACCAGACACACTTTAGTTTTTTTTCTTTCTTTAGTTTCAGTTTTCATCACCAACTAATAAAAGTAAAAATTTTAAAACTTATTCCTCTGAAACTGAGTGTAAGCCAATGGATTAAGTCTATATGGGAACAAGCTACTCTTATTCACACTAGTAAAATAACTATATTACTAATGTGGATAATAATAGATGACATTTAATGGAAACTTTTATGAGCCAGTCATGGTATAGGCATCATCACAGAATAATATTATTGCAGAGCTCCGATTATGATCCTGATTTTACAATGAAGAAATTAAAGATTACAGACACTCAGGAATGTGCCCAAGATCACAAAGCTAATAAAGTAGTTTGTCTATATGAATCCAGAGCCCATGTTATTAACACTACAATATACTTTTCTATAGTGTTCATCCACTTGGTAATTCTGAAAATCTGTATTTTCCTGAAATGTTTGAATTGAAGATGGTGAAAGTCTCAAGTTACTGGACAATGGCAGAGTTTTCACTTTATTTTGCTAGGAGCCAACAGCAAGCATTTGTTGCTCTTTTCTTCCACCTCTGAACACAAGCAAGTTAGATTTTTAGAAAAGACCATGACAAATAACTGAATGAGGTCTGGATCAATAAAGCAGCTGCTGTAAAACAGCCTTGGGCCCCAGAATTTCTGCTAAACTATCAGCTTCTAATGTCAGAGTGTTCTTTGAAGGATGAAAGTCAGACTGATATCTTGAAAGTAATTTTCTTTTTGTATGTCTGTGATTGAATTTGGGTCAGTTTTCCAAATTGTTTAATAAGACAACACAAATGCACACATCTCCTACAAACAAAGCAATGATGATTCACAGAATTCTAAAAATGTCTTAAGGGGGAAAAACATCTTGGTCAAATAATAATTACATATTTACATACTATGTAAATTTCACTTAAAACAAAGGAGGATAAGATACCTTTTAGGATTTGTTATATCTAATCATTTAATCCTGTTTTTTACATATATATATGTAGGTGTGTTTGTGTATATATATATGTACACACACACACATATATATATATTTATATTATATATATTTATATTTTGTGTATATAAAACCTTTTGGAAAACTACATTAAAATATGAAGAGAACATTATGGTTGTTAAAAATACCTGAAAAAATATTAAGCCCACTGGAGGACCTTCAAGATGGCAGAGGAGTAAGACGTGGAGATCACCTTCCGCCACTGCCAGGGTCCCGTGATCCAGGAACAACTTCCCCAGGAGAACACATGGCGTGCCTCAGGCTGGTGCAACGTCACGTTTGTCTCTGCCACTGCAGGCTCGCCCCGCATTCTGTACCCCTCCCTCCCCCTGGCCTGAGTGAGCCAGAGCCCCCTAATCAGCCGCTCCTTTAACCCCATCTTGTCTGGGTGAAGAACAGATGCCAGAGGGCGACCTACATGCAGAGGCGGGGCCAAAACCAAAGATGAACCCCAAGAGCTGTGGGAACAAAGAAGAGAAAGGGAAGTTTCTCCTTGCAGCCTCAGGAGCAGCGGATTAAATCTCCACAATCAACTTGATGTACCCTGCATCTGTGGAATACTTCAATAGACAACGAATCATCCCAAAATTGAGGCGGTGGACTTTGGTAGCAACTGTAGACTTGCAGTTTGCTGTATGCGACTGACTAGTTTCTGATTTTTATGTTTATCTTAGTTTAGTATTTAGCGCTTGTTATCACTGGTGGATTAGTTTATTGGTGTGATTGCTCACTTCTTTTTTTAAATTGCTTTTTAATTTCTTTATTTTAATAACTTTATTTATTTTATTTTATATATTTTCTTTCTTTTTTTTCTCCCTTTTCTTCTGAGCCATGTGGCTGACAGGGTCTTGGTGCTCCAGCTGGGTGTCAGGCCTGAGCCTCTGAGGTGGGAGAGCCGAGTTCAGGACATTGGACCACCAGAGACCTCCCAGCCCCACGTAATATCAGTCAGTGAGAGCTCTCCCAGAGATCTCTATATCAATGCTAAGACCCAGCTCCACTCCACTCAACGATGAGCAAGCTCCAGTTCTGGACAGCCCATGCCAAACAACTAACTAAACAGGAACAAAACCCCACCCATTAGCAGAGAGGCTGGCTAAAATCATAATAAGTTCTCAGACACCTGAAAACACACCACTGAATGTGGTCCTGCCCACCAGAAAGACAAGATCCAGCCTCATCCACCAGAACAGAGACCAGTCCCCTCAACCAGGAAGCCTACACAACCCACTGAACCAAAATTACCCACTGGGGCATTCACCAAAAACAACAGGAACTATGAACTTGCAGCCTGCAAAAAGGAGACCCCAAACACAGTAAGTTAAGCAAAATGACAAGACAGAGAAATATGCAGCAGATGAAGAAGCAAAGTAAAAAGCCACCAGACCAAACAAATGAAGATGAAATAGGCAGTCTACCTGAAAAAGAATTCAGAGTAATGATATTAAAGATGATTCAAAATCTTGGAAATAGTATGGAGAAAATACAAGACACATTTAACAAGGACCTAGAAGAACTAAAGAGCAAACAAACAATGATGAACAACACAATAAATGAAATTAAAAATTCTCTAGAAGGAATCAATAGCAGAATAACTGAGGTAGGAGAACGGATAAGTAAGGAAGATAAAATAGTGGAAATAACTACTGTAGAGCAGAATAAAGAAAACAAAATGAAAAGAATTGAGGACAGTCTCAGAGGCCGCTAGGACAACATTAAATGCACCGACATTCGAATTTTAGGGATCCCAGAAAAAGAAGAGAAAAAGAAATGGACTGAGAAAATATTTGAAGAGATTATAGTTGAAAACTTCCCTAAAATGGGAAAGGAAATAGTTAATCAAGTCCAGGAAGTGCAAAGAGTCCCATACAGGATAAATCCAAGGAGAAACACACCAAGACACATATTAATCAAACTATCAAAAATTAAAAACATAGAAAAAATATTAAAAGCAGCAAGGGAAAAGCAAGAAATAACATACAAGGGAATCCCCATAAGGTTAACATCTGATCTTTCAGCAGAATCTCTGCAAGCCAGAAGGGAGTGGCAGGACGTATTTAAAGTGATGAAAGGGAAAAACTTACAACCAAGATTACTCTACCCAGCAAGGATCTCATTCAAATTTGACAGAGAAATTAAAAACTTTACAGACAAGCAAAAGCTAAGAGAATTCATCACCACCAAACCAGCTTTACAACAAATGCTAAAGGAACTTCTCTAGGCAGGAAACACAAGAGAAGGAAAAGACCTACAATAACAAACCCCAAACAATTAAGAGAATGGTAATAGGAACATACATATTGATAATGACCTTAAATGTAAATGGAATAAATGCTCCAACCAAAAGACATAGACTGGCTGAAGGGATACAAAAACAAGACCCATATATATGCTGTCTACAAGAGACCCACTTCAGACCTAGGGACACATACAGACTGAAAGTGAGGGGATGGAAAAAGATATTCCATGCAAATGGAAATCAAAAGAAAGCTGGAGTAGTAATTCTCATATTAGACAAAATAGACTTTAAAATAAAGACTATTACAAGAGACAAAGAAGGACACTACCTAATGATCAAGGGCTCAATCCAAGAAAAAGATATAACAATTGTAAATATTTATGCAGCCAACATAGGAGCACCTCAATATATAAGGCAAATACTAAGAGCCATGAAAGAAGAAATTGACAGTAACACAGTAATAGTAGGGGACTTTAACACCCCACTTTCACCAATGGACAGATCATCCAAAATGAAAATAAATAAGGAAATACAAGCCTTAAATGATACATTAAACAAGGTGGACTTAATTGATATTTATAGGACATTCCATCCAAAAACAACAGAATACCCTTTCTTTTCAAGTGCTCATGGAATATTCTCAAGGCTAGATCATATCTTGGGTCAGAAATCAAGCCTTGGCAAATTTAAGAAACTTGAAATCGTATCAAGTATCTTTTTGACCACAATGCTATGACACTAGAAATAAGTTACAGGAAAAAAACTGTAAAAAATACAAACACCTGGAGACTAAACAATACGCTACTAAATAAGCAAGAGATCACTGAAGAAATCAAAGAGGAAATCAAAAAAATATCTAGAAACAAGTGACAATGAAAACACGATGACCCAAAACCTATGGGATGCAGTAAAAGCAGTTCTAAGAGGGAAGTTTACAACAATACAATCCTACCTCAAGAAACAAGAAACATCGCAAATAAACAACCTAAACTTACACCTAAAGCAATTAGAGAAAGAAGAACAAAAAACCCCCAAAGTAGGCAGAAGGAAAGAAATCATTAAAATCAGATCAGAAATAAATGAAAAAAAAAGTGAAGGAAACAATAGCAAAGATCAATAAAACTAAAAGCTGGTTCTTTGAGAAGATAAACAAAATTGGTATACCATTACCCAGACTCATCAAGAAAAAAAAAAGGGAGAAGACTCAAATCAATAGAATTAGAAATGATAAAGGAGAAGTGACAAATGACACTGCAGAAATACCAAAGATCATGAGAGATTATTACAAGTAACTATATGCCTATAAAATGGACAACCTGAAAGAAATGTACAAATTCTTAGGAAACCACAACATTTGGACTGAACCAGGAGGAAATTGAATATATAAACAGACCAATCACAAGCACTGAAATTGAAACTGTAATTAAAAATCTTCCAACAAACAAATCCCAGGACCAGATGGATTCACAGGTGAATTCTATCAAACATTTAGAGAAGAGGTAACACCTATCTTTCTGAAACTCTTCCAAAATATAGCAGAGGGAGGAATGCTCCCAAATTCATTGTATGTGGCCACCATCACCCTAATACCAAAACCAGACAAAGATGTTACAAAAAAAGAAACTACAGGCCAATATCACTGATGAACATAGATTCAAAACCCTCAACAAAATACTAGCAAACAGAATCCAACAGCACATTAAAAGGATCATATACCATGCTCAAGTGGGGTTTATCCCAGGAATGCAAGGATTCTTCAGTATATGCAAATCAGTGTGATACACCATATTGACAAACTGAAGGATAAAAGCCATATGATAATTTCAGTAGATGCAGCAAAAGCTTTTGACAAAATTCAACACCATTTATGATAAAAACTCTCCAGAAAGTAGACATAGAAGGAACTTACCTCAACATAATAAAGGACATATATGAGAAACCCACAGCCGACATCATTCACAACGGTGAAAAACTGAAACCATTTCCACTAAGATCAGGAACAAGACAAGGTTGCCCACTCTCACCACCATTATTCAACATAGTTTTGGAAGTATTAGCCACAGCAATTAGAGAAGAAAAAGAAATAAAAGGAATCCAAATCAGAAAAGAAGTAGAACTGTCATTGTTTGCAGATGACATGATACTATACATAGAGAATCCTAAAGATGCTACCAGAAAACTACTAGAGCCAATCAATGAATTTAGTAAAATAGCAGGATACAAAATTAATGCACAGAAATCTCTTGCATTCCTCTATACTAATGATGAAAAATCTGAAAGAGAAATTAAAGAAACACTCCCATTCACCATTGCAACAAAAATAATAAAATACCTAGGAATAAACCTACCTAAGGAGACAAAAGACCTGTATGCAGAAAACTATAAGACACTGATGAAATAAAGATGATACAAACAGATGGAAAGATATACCATGTTCTTGGATTGGAAGAATCAACATTGCGAAAATGACTCTACTACCCAAAGCAATCTACAGATTCAGTGCAATCCCTATCAAACTACCACTGGCATTTTTCACAGAGCTAGAACAAAAAATTTCACAATTTGTATGAAAACGCAAAAGACCCCGAATAGCCAAAGCAATCTTGAGAAAGAAAAACGGAGCTGGAGGAATCAGGCTCCCTGACTTCAGACTATGCTACAAAGGTACAGTAATGAAGACAGTATGGTACTGGGACAAAAACAGAAATATAAATAAAAGGAACAGGATAGAAAGCCCAGAGATAAAGCCACGCACATATGATTACCTTGTCTTTGATAAAGGAGGCAAGAATATACAATAGAGAAAAGACAGCCTCTTCAATAAGTGGCGCTGGGAAACTGGACAGCTACATGTAAAAGAATGAAATTAGAACCCTCCCTAACACCATACAGAAAAATAAACTAAAAGTGGATTAAAGACCTAAATGTAAGGCCAGACACTATAAAACCCTTAGAGGAAAACGTAGGTAGAACACTCTATGTCGTAAATCACAGCAAGATCCTTTTTGACCCACCTCCTAGAAAATGGAAATAAAAGCAAAAATAAACAAATGTGACCTAATGAAACTTAAAAGCTTGTGCACAGCAAAGGAAACCATAAACAAGATGAAAAGACAACCCTCTGAATGAGAGGAAATATTTTCAAATGAAGCAACTGACAAAGGATTAATCTCCAAAATATACAATCAGCAGATGCAGCTCAATATCAAAAAAGCAAATAACCCAATCCAAAAACGGGCAGAAGCCCTAAATAGACATTTCTCCAACGAAGATATACAGATTGCCAACAAACACATGAAAGGTTGCTCAACACCACTAATCATTAGAGTAATGCAAATCAAAACCACAATGAGGTCTCACCTCACACCGGTGAGCATGGCCATCATTAAAAAATCTACAAACAATAAATGCTGGAGAGGGTGTGGAGAAAAGGGAACCCTCTTGACTGTTGATGTGAATGTAAATTGATACAGCCACTTTGGAGAACAGTATGGAAGTTCCTTAAAAAACTAAAAATAGATATACCATATGACCCAGCAATCCCACTGCTGGGCATATACCCTGAGAAAACCATAATTCAAAAAGAGTCATGTACCACAATGTTCATTGCAGCACTATTTACAATAGCCAGGACATGGAAGCAACCTAAGTGTCCATCCACAGATGAATGGAGAAAGAAGATGTGCCACATATATACAATGGAATATTAGCCATAAAAAGAAACGCAATTGAGTTATTTATAGTGAGGTGGATGGGTCTAGAGTCTGTCATACAGAGTGAAGTCAGAAAGAGAAAAACAAATACTGTATGCTAACACATATATATGAAATCTAAAAAAAACAAATGGTTCTGAAGAACCTAGGGGCAGGACAGGAATAAAGATGCAGACATAGAGAATGGACTTGAGGACACAGGGAGGGGGAAAGGTAAGCTGGGACGAAGCGAGAGAGTGGCATTGACATATAAATACAAGCAAATGTAAAATAAATAGCTAGTGTGAAGCAGCCGCATAGCACAGGGAGACCAGCTCGGTGTTGTGACCACCTATAGGGGTGGGATAGGGACGGTGGGAGGGAGATGCAAGAGGGCAGGGATATGGGAATATATATTTGTAAGTATAGCTGTTTCACTTTGTTATACAGCAGAAACTAACACAACATTGTAAAGCAGTTGTACTCCCATAAAGATGTTAGAAAAAAATATTAAGACTGATTGTCTTATGGTAGTATTATGGGAGATATAAAGAATTGAAAGGACATAGTGAATATTTCCTTACTAGAGATCAACACGCAGTAGTCAAAAGCCGGGAGTGAATTCTCCACTTGGCTGTGTCTCTGTGTTTGTGATTATGGCACGTCATTTGGCCAATAGATTGCTCTTACATAAAAAAGTTTCCCTAGATATTTCTTAAGATCTTATCAAGTTCTAAACTTTCTGGGACTTCCTTTAGCAATTTTTAAATTTTGGTCCACTTGGAATAACAAACGGAGTGCTTTCTAAGTTGTTCTTCCTGTCGATTAATTATAGAAACTGTTTTTTATTCTTTGTAAAAATACAGATTCCAGATCAGAATCACGTGTTCCTCCCACCATAACTGCTGCTGCCCAGGGAAACGGTAGGAACAGGAGGCCACTCCTGCTATGTTCCAAAGTTAACCATTTTGCATTTGAATTTTGCTTTTTTGACCTCTCTCTTTGCATGCCTTTTCTTATGTGTGATACTATTGTAAACCTGTGAACTTTCATTAATGAATATATTAGCTGAATTTTTAACTCTTAGGTGATGTGACCTTAATAATGCACTTCTACATTATATACTGTACTTAAAGAGTGTACCTCTACTGTTGCTGTCTAAAGCGATGATAGTGAAAAATACTCAGAAAAATGTCACTAGATGACAAAAAGTGTTCTGAATTAAGAATGATAAAATAAAAGGCACAAACAGTTCTTGCTTCTGTAGCACTCTTAACGAGTGCGTTGGAATAGTCCAAAGAATATCAGTGTGCCTCTGAGCAAATATGTATAAACCTCCATAAGTTCATGATGATTATCAAAGAAATGAGAGAAAACCAAATGACACACAAGTAAATAAATCATTGAAAGTAACTAAGGCACCTACAACTTGTTCTGTCCCTTTCGTTCTACCTGTATTTCAGGGTATGCAAATAATTTCAGCCAAGAGGAAAAATTATTTTCTTCATAGATAAACTTATGCTAAATTGTTCAAGGAACGATAAAATTAGAAAATAACCAATTTGCTGTGCCTAATTAAATAATTGTTTCAAGCAGTAATCATCAATCAATGAAACCATTTGGTAAAGGGTGGATGGGAAACTTGCAATGGAAGGATCAGGTATTGCAACCTGAAACCACAAGTCAACAGCTAAAGGTGGGACCACAGACATTACCTGCCTCCTGATGTGATACCCACAATACTACTCATGATGTGATGCCTACAGCACTACTCATGAAGTTTTCTTTCCCCAAACGTGGACTCTGCATCTAGATCTAATCTAGAGTTATAGGAAATGTGGATAAGGATGTTAGAGATCAAATTAAATCAAGTTAAATGACACCAGAAGAAAACAAATGGAAAAATCAGAATATGAAATTTTCTACAGGACAACTGACTCAGTCTTTACAACAAAGAGAAAAAATAAATTAAGCGCAAGGAGCGTGCTTGAATGCTTTGCTCTAGATCAAAGGACTTAAGAGATACAATCCAGTACAATGTATGGGCCTTACTTCAGATCCTTACTTGAGCCTACAATAAATTGTAAAAACACCCTTCTGAAACAAACATTAAAATTTCATTATGGACTGATCTAAGATGATAGTGGAATTATTTTACTTTAGTTAGATACAATGACGACATTATAGTTACATTTTTAAAAATCCACATTTTTAGAGATAATGTGAAATATGTAGAGGTGAAGTGACATGACACTGGGGATTTGCTTTAAAATACTTCATTAAATATAGATGGATAGATAGATAGATTGTTATAAATAAAGGAAATGTGGCACATTTGGATAATTGGATGTTATCTTTATTGGGGCTCATTTAGCTAATTAACAATTTAACTGTTCTCCCTACTTTTGTGGTGTCTGTTTGTTTATAATAAAATTAATCAATGATATGTTGCATTGACTTAGGAATCACATGAAACTAAAAGGTTTAATTGCTTTATGATAATCACTTCTCAGCTCAGACCTGCACATTTTTGATCTTGTATCTCTTTAAAAAAATAGGATTAAGTTCAAAATGTAACATTCTGTGTCAAAAGTAGTTGGTACAATGAACCATATACAGCCAGACGGCTAAAGATATTGAATATCACTGAATTTCATGCCTGTCTTAGATGATTAAAGCAGAAAACTCCAAACTTAGAGAAATCTGTCTGTAGCACATCATTTCCCCTATAATGTGGTATTTTTCTAAGCACCAGTAACTCTTAGGATTATGAGTTCTTTTGACTATAATATAACTTCTTCCAGAATTTCCCACAATCCGCTATGGATTAATTTTCTAGTTTTAGGGTTTTTTGCCATAAACAAAGTACCACAGACTGGGAGGCTTGAACAGCAGAAATTTATTTCCTCACCATTCTGCTGTCTAGAAGTCCAAGATCAAGGGGTTGATTTCTTCTGAGGACCTCCCTCTTTGGCTTATAGGTGGTGGTCTTCTTCCTGTGTCTTCATATGGTCTTCCCTCTGTGTCTATCTGTGTCCTGATCTCCTCTTCTTATAAGGACACCAGTCCTTGGGTTAGGGCCCACCCTAATGACCTCGCTGTAGCTGAATTACCTCTTTAAAGGTTCTATCTCCAAATAGAACCACATTCTGAGATACTGGGGGTTAGGACATCAACATAGGAACTGGGGGGGATGTAATTCAGCCCATAACACCCCATTATGGCCAGAAATGTAAATTAAGCAAGACTTAAGAGAACTAAGATTTCCAGAATGATAACTGAAGTTGGCAGAAGGAAAAACAGGACTTAGCAAAGAAAATTATTACCTAAGTATGGAGGTGGCCTTTGAACCCAGCCTTGGATCTTAGTGTTCTAAATCTGTATAAGTAAATGAAAATCATCAGGCTGGATATGTAATATCTATTTCATATGAGAAAGATCACTTAAAACTTGGAAGACAATTATTATTTCACATTTAACTGCCAAGTAATCATCTCATGATATAAATTTAACTCTTCCTCTTTTATAGTTCATCCGTATCCTATTGTGCCCTATCAATACTTGCTCATAGTGTTGTAGACTTTTAAATTTTCTTGTGCTCTCACTGAAGAATTCGTTTCGTCACCTCTCAGGATGTTGGACTATTATTCCTCTAGCATGTCACCACTAGCTGCTCCTCACTACACTGAGTTGCTTTCTTCAGCTCTAGTTTTACTGGGAGATGAAAGGGAATGTTCCAGTAGTGGGTATGTTTTGTACTGTGAACAAATCAAATTATTTCTTAGAAGTGGGTGAAGTATAAATGATAAGTCTATCGATGAACTATAGAGCTTGCTGGATTAAACTGAATTGACATGAACAATGATTCTGATTCAGGAATGAATTTGGTTAAGCATCACTTTATTCTAGAATTGCCAGTGCCTGCATTTGATGAGACAAATGTTTGATGGGCTTGCTAATTTGACGCTGAAGATTAATCGGGTACTTTGTGAAAGACTAATAAAGACGTAAAAAAGAAAATAAGAAGTTAACTCTGAAAGCAAGGACTCCACCATTTTAGCAGGAATAAATCTGTCTTCATCAGTAGCAACCACTGAGATTAATATTAATTATAATCAATATACAAAAGACGGATTACTTCTGTCCATTTCTTTAGCTCGTTCTTTTATTCAAATAATATCATGGGTCTGAAAAGAGAAAACTACTCCTTGTGAGGAAACTGCTCATCTGCGTTAGGTAAATTAACTCTTCCAGGGCACTAAGGTATAATTTAGGAAATGGTGTCTTTCTGTGCATGAAATGTTACCCCCATGTCCTTTAGTTACTTACTCATCTCCATACTATTAAGTATGTGCAATTAGGTCTCTCTTCACTTGTTTTCCTTAACTGAACCTCAGTTTTTAAAAATAGACCTGAAATAATTGTGTTTGACTTATTTAATAATTAAAAATAAATTTCCCTAAAATATCCATATTATATATATATATATATATGTATTTTTTTTAATTAATTAATTTATTTTTGGCTGTGTTGGGTCTTCGTTTCTGTGCGAGGGCTTTCTCTAGTTGTGGCAAGCGGGGGCCACTCTTCGTCGCGGTGCGCGGGCCTCTCACTATCGCGGCCTCTCTTGTTGTGGAGCACAGGCTCCAGACGCGCAGGCTCAGTAGTTGTGGCTCACGGGCCTAGTTGCTCCACGGCATGTGAGATCTTCCCAGACCAGGGCTCGAACCCGCGTTCCCTGCATTAGCAGGCAGATTCTCAACCACTGTGCCACCAGGGAAGCCCCATGTTATATTTTTTAACATTCAAAAATTAACAGTTAGGGCTTCCCTGGTGGTGCAGGGGTTAAGAATCCGCCTTCCAATGCAGGGGACATGGGTTCGAGCCCTGCTCCGGGAAGATCCCACATGCCACGGAGCAACTAAGCCCATGCGCCACAACTACTGAGCTTGCACTCTAGAGCCCGTGAGCCACAGTTACTGAGCCCACATGCCGCAACTATTGAAGCCCGCACTCTGCAACAAGAGAAGCCACCGCAGTGAGAAGCCTGCGCACTGCAGTGAAGAGTAGCCCCTGCTCGCCGCAACTAGAGAAAACCCGCGCACAGCAACGAAGTCCCAACACAGCCAAAAATAAATAAATTAATTAATTTTTAAAAATTAACAGTTAAATATTTGTAAATATCTAACTAAAAATAAAAAGCTGAGTTTGTATTTTTTTAAATAGAAGTAATAAAGCCAATTCTATGAATTACAGATAAATGACCCACATATTGTGAGTCTGATACTGGGAATGTTTTTACTAAGAAGACTTGTGATAAGGTATGATTGATATAAAAGTACTTTGCAGAAGTCTGGATTGATGTATTATAGTTGATCGTAATATCATATAGGCTTTGTCCCTGTGCCGTATCTAGGTCTTTTACAAAAGCAATAGCCCTTGACTGGCTATATGGTTAAAACCATTTCCTGGATCCCTAATTTCTCTTAGGATCAATCAAAAATTTTAACATGTCTTACTAGGCCCTCTGCTTAACTTTGTAAGAGTTTAACATCTCTTCACACCAACTCCTTACTGAGATAACATACAAAATCATGTTTATACAACAACTCTTTTAGTTAACAGCTCGTGTGATGGACACTGTGATTGATGGTTAAAAAGAAAGCTGTTGATGCCAGGGAGCTTAGAGTTTAGCTAGTGCTTTGTAATATAGATTCTGAATTTCTTTTAGTTCATCAAACCTGGTGTGCTCTTGTCTCGCTTTCACTCCCTTTTCATCTTCGGGGCTTCACAAATGCTGTTCCCTCTGCCTGGAACAGGTTTGCTCTGTCCCCTTCCTCCAACTCTTCAATCTTTTTCATTGGATGAGTACCATTTAGCCTGCATCAGTCAATATGAATTTCGTATCTTCAGAAAAAATACTTCCCACCTCCACCTCTACAAATACAAATGTTCTGCATTTTGTGCAGTTATTTTGTGCTTCAGTTACAACAAATACTCTACTTTTGTTTAGTACTTATCATATTGGAGATTACCACTAGCAGAAGAGAATCTCCATAAGGCCAAGGACATTGTTTATCTTGTTTTTATTTTATCCCTACCATCTAGCAAACTACCTCAAACATATAGCTGTTGGATAAATATTTGTTGAATTAAATATTTAATATATATTTGGTGTACTCTGTGACAAATGAGGCATGTATTGTATATAACTAGACACATTTTTATAGGATAAAACTGGATGAAAGTTTCTTCTTTCAATAGGTCTAAAAGATAATCAATAATATCTATGTGATAGAGACAGAAGGTAAGTTCAGTATCACCTGTGCTATCATTATTAGAATAATTTCACTCCTCTAGAACATCTAGCTTCTCCTTGAACATTTCCAGTGATAGAGAGACCATTATTTTTTGAAACAAACTCTTCTACTGCAAAACAACCTTGATTGTCACATATTCCTTCTCAATAATGGGCAACCAGCTAACTCCCCATAATTTTCACCTCTTTGTCCTGGCTCTGCCATCAGAAGCTAACCAGAATTCTAATCCTTTTCCTGAATGAAAGTTGGTCATGTATCTAAAACCACTGATCATTCTCCTCCTCCCCTTCCTCCCAAGTCCTTTCTTTTTAAGATAAGGCACTTTTGGGTTTCTAATGGAGTCCTTATATAATACGGCTTCAGACTTTTCATCATTTTAGTTCTTCCCCTTTGAAGGTCCTATCATTTTTCATTGTCCTGTTCATATTGAATAAAATATTTCTTCTCAACTGGACAATAATTTCTATTGACTGTCTTATTTCAGTACCTTTCAGCAGTTGCTTTATATTGATGGCTTATCCTGATCTTAAGGAAAACTAAAAGCTCTAGGTCATCTTCATTCAATAACCATCTGGATAAGATTCTTAGATTTCTCCCTATTTTCTTAAAGTCTTCATTGAAATCACTTCTATGGTTATCAAGACCACATTATGGTGTGCAGAAAAAAGTTCCTAAAGAAAACTACATTTTGTAGTGTCCAAGGAATTGGCAAATAGCAGAGAGACCTGGACAGTATCATTCCAACCGTAGGGTATAAAAAGGACCACGAAACAATAGGGTGTAGTTGACATCTAGACTGAGAAGTAAGTCTGCCTAAGGCAAATGTGGTTGCTGGCCTCTTAGTCTAGCAAATGTTCCAAATAGACATGAGGTCTTTCTTTAAAACAGCGTGTCTTCTATTTTAGCTACAAGCCCTCTGCTTACACTTTCAGATTCTGGAAATTCATGTTATTTCTTATGGAAAGAATGTGGAAAACACAGTGTTCTGATACCACTTTACAGCTTTTCTTGTACTTTAAAATTTTTGTTAAGTGCATTTTAAAATTAAAAGGAAATCTTCAGGACTCCAATTGAGTTTTCCCAATGACTCTAGAGTCCATTATATTTTAAGCCCTCAGACTTTCTTTTTTGAACATTGAGAATATGGGATACAATAAATTATAGGTATTAGATTTCTGGCAAAATGCAGTTTAGGACACTGCACGTGTCCTAAAGTGCAAAAAAAAAAATGCAAAGTGCAAAAAAAAAATCTTTTCTGCTGTCATAAAGCTTATTGAAAACTGCTATTATGCCATTAAAATTAATGTAATCACTTTTCTCTTTCTCCCTAAGTCACATTGCCCTTTTGCCCAACCCTTTCAGGTCATCTCCCCTTGAAGACAATGAGCCTTTTCTGGTTATTCCACTTGAATTAAATGCTGAAACGAATGCTGTGAAATGTTGCTTTTCTAATTCATATTTTACACAAAAAGATTTAATTTTCACATAAGATTGCTGAATTTCCATTTGGATATTTCCCATATTCTGCACCATTTAAAATCTACTGCTATAGAAATGTAGAGGAAAATGGGCTCCCTTTTTGAAATATGCTTGAAAAAGGCATCAAAACTGAAATAATTTACTGCAACTTTTTGATTTAAGACAAAACCTTCGGGGTTTTATTAGGCTTTAGCATAAGGCTTGGTGTTATCTACAGTATATTAATATTTAAATATGAAGAATTATATATCCTGTGTAATACAGATCTTTAGATACAGTTACAATGCATTCGGTATTAATTTAAGCATTTCCTTAAGAAAATTTAGCCTCCTTTATAATGTTCTAAAATTAAATTTATGCCAAATGTTCCTCTTTTTTTGATATCTAACCAGCTTGTGGGTTAACTTCACTGACTTTTCTTGTTTTTCTTCCATTTTTTGGCCACCCTGCGTGGCATGTAGTATCTTAGTTCCCTAACCAGGGATCGAACCCGTGCCCCCTGCAGTGGAAGCACAGAGTCTTAACCACTGGACCAGCAGGGAAGTCCCCCTCACTGACCTTTTAACACAGAGAAGAAACTTGGGGGCCACTCACCTCTCTAGGGAGGTTTGGGTGTGTGACAGCTGCTGAATAAGGCTCTTTGAACAATGAGACAGTTGGATACCCAAGCTCCAGGTCCTTGAACTGGCTTCACAGGGGGCACCTGGGTTCTTCTTTATACTTCTTTCCTCTACCCCCCACTCTGGTAAAATAGTCATCAGCTACTCTCCCTGCTCAACCTAAGCAACATCTCTTGACAAACTGATTAGTCCATGACTCTTAAATACTCAGGATTTGAAGCAAATTGTTTTTATGGACATGTATGCTAGGATTAAAATGAACTTATTCTAATGTGACACTTCATAACCTACAAAATTCACCAATTAATTTATATTAAATTTTGCTTACACATTGTCCCCCCATCAGGTACACACAAGTACTCTCACATCTTATTTGGTGAAGAAAACCTACAATATATTTTCCTGCTTGATTGTGTGGTATGCCCCCCTTTATTTTCTTGCTACTCTTAAACAGAAACTGATTTTACTTTTGTCTAAAGAGAGTACTCTTGCTACTCGCCAAAGGGAACAAGTGTGAAAATAAAGAAAAGTTTTGCTGGACACCATGGACACTGTAAGGAGAGAGTAATAAGAATCCCTTTTTAAATTTATCCTCATAGCCTTTCATCTCTTTCCTTGTATACCGGTTTTTTTCTGTCTCCTGTCAAATGACAAAACTAAAACAATTTAGTGAGGAGTTTGATGTCCTTTATTCAAGGGAAATCAATCCATGGATTGGGAGAGGACAGTGCCTCACAATCAGTGGAGCTTTCTTCCTGAGGGATTTTGGGCAAGAGTGAGTATTATAGAAAGTTAGATGATGCAACACAGAAACCGGCCATGATTGGCTAGGAGGTCAGGGATTTCCTTATAAGCCTAGCAAGTTCTATTTTCTAGGGAAAGATAAGCTGCTAAAGCTGAGTTGGAGGACTGTGGTTGATGTATGCTAAGTTCTCTGGACAGTGAGGTGGTTTCCATAAGTGCGGGCTGACTTACGTTTAGATTTGTGACCTAGGCTGAGCCTCTGGGACAGCCTCTATTTTGTGGGTCCCGGTATACGAATTACCTTCACTACCGCTTGGAGCTAAGATCACATTGTCCCGTCATGTGCTTAGGCGAGAGGCGTAGGCTGCTGAGTAGGAAGCATAGGAAGCTGGTGCAGCTGCTGTCTGTTCCCCACCCCTGTCCCCTCCGCCAGAACTCTGAGCCTTCACACATGGAATCTGGGGGCAGGGCAACACAAAATACAAACACAGCTTTCAGGCTTTCCTGTGTCATCCCTTTTCTTTTTGTGATTCATAAAAATGTACACATAATCTAAATAAGTGACTGCCTTCCTGAAGGTCTCATTTTGATATGAGTGGTATTTTAAAATAATAGCGTAAATGGCTAACGGAAGAAAGAACTATTAAGAGATTTGAATTCCAGTTAACTGTCAGTGATTGCTTTGTAGCTCTGGGTCAACTGAATTGAGAATTTCAGAGATCGGTGTTTTCTGAGAGTGGCAGAGGACAGGGTCCTGGAGGCTTGCAAAGCTCCTCAACAGCCTTTGAGACCATCAGTTAAGCTTCAGTTACCCTGGAAATTTACTTAAGGAGCACACCTCATTTCCTAAAGTCAGAAAAACGAGGAAGATTTTCTATTCCTTTATATGTTCATATTGAACTATTTTCTTCACCTTTCTCAGCTTCTTTTGCCCTTCTCCTCTGTCTTCCTAATCATGTGACTAATAGTAACCCTCCAAACAAAATAGCTGAGACTGTTTAACCAAAAAATTTGAATGGATCAAAGGAATATGGAGAAAGGACAATTTTAAGTATCAATCATGGAAAACCATTAAATATATATTAAAGTAACTGAAGCTTAATGTGCCATTCCCTAAAGGCATTATTTATATTAATTTAAACCTTGTAAACATCTTGTATGATATTATACTAATATTACACCTGAAGAAACTGGAATTTGAAATCTGTCAGTTTAGCTCCAAATCCTATAATATTAACCAAGATACTATATAAATAGTTGGTGTGAATATGGCTTTTCCTTCAACAAATGCACTCTTGGCAATAAACATGGTGCTAGGAAAAAGAAAATGCAGGCAGTGTTTTCCTCCTGCTTTGTGTTTCAGTGGCCTAATGCCCTAGCTTTCTTTCTGCTTCTTCATTTACTTCTCCCAGTCTTAGTTGAGTAAGTTTTGAGAAAGAGGATGCTTGGCTTAGCCACCCTTCTTCCTCTGAGACCTGCTCACCTAAATGAGACCGCGCGCTCTGGTCTGTTCACAGCCTCAGCATTGTGGTCAAGGCTGTGCTTTTCCAGGGCCATCACTGGATGGGTGAGTCTGTGCCATGCTGGAGCGCAACACCAGGGGACCACATTCTCCAACAGTTCTATTGGTAACAAGGCTGACATTTTGATTTCCATATGGCTGTTTCCTCTATCTTCCCTCAGTAGATGTCAAACTTTGAAAGTATGGGAGAAGGAGAACAAGGATTTATCAGTCTTGTCAAATACCAACCTAGCACCAAAGGATAAATGCTGTTTCAGAGCGATTAAACAGAATGTCAAAATGTTACAGGACCCACTAAAGGGAGTCACCAATTCTGCCATGAGATTAGAAGTGGGCTTCGTAGAGTAGGTAGATTTTAGCTCAGTTTAGATGTTAAGCGTAGTGATTTACCAGAAAAGCTGGGGGGATGGAGATATTAGGCAGATGAAACACACAGTACATACATAGCTCATTTTATTGCACCTGGCTTTATTGCGCTTCACAGATATTGTGTTTTTTTTACAAATTAAAGGTTTGTGGCAACCCTGCATCCAGCAAGTCTGTCGGCGCCATTTTTTCAACAGCATTTGCTCACTTTGTGTCTGTGTCACATTTTGGTAATTCTCACAATATTTCAAACTTTTTCATTATTATTATTTTTGTTATGGTCACCTGTGATCAGTGATCTTTGATGTCACTACTGTAATTGTTTTGGGGCACCATGAACCAAGCCCATATAAGATGGCAAACTTAATAGTTAAATGTGTGTCCTTACTGTTCCATGGGCCAGCAGTTCCCCTGTCTCCCTCCCTCTCCTTGGGCCTCATTATCCCCTGAGACACAAAATTTTTTTTAAATTAGGCCAGTTAATAACCCCACAATGGCCTCTAAGTTTTCAAGTGAGAAGTGTCACATAGCTCTCACTTTAAATCAAAAGCTAGAAATGATTAAGCTTATCCAGGAAGGCACATCGAAAGGTGAGATAGGCTGAAAGCTAGTCCTCTTGTGCCAGTTAGCCAAGCTGTGAATGCAGAGGAAAAGTTCTTGAAGGAAATTAAAAGTGCTACTCTGGGGAACACACAAATAATAAGAAAGTGAAACAGCCTTATTGATGATATGGAGAAAGTTTTACTGGTCTGGATAGAAGTCAAACCAGCCACAACATTCTCTTAAGCCAAAACCTAATCCAGAGCAAAGCTGTAACTCTCTTCAATTCTTTGAAGGCTGAGAGAGGTGAGGAAGCTGCAGAAGAAAAGTTTGAAGCTAGCAGAAGTTGGACCATGATGCTTAAGAAAGAAGTCATCTTGATAACATAAAAGTGCAAAGTGAAGCAGCAAGTGCTGATGGAGAAGCTGCAGCAAGTTATCCAGAAGATCTAAGATCATTAATGAAGGTGGCAACAGATTTTCAATGTAGATGAAATGACCTTATATTGGAAGAAAATGTCATCTAGGACTTTCATAGCTAGAGAGGAGAAGTTAATGCCTGGCTTCAAAGGACAGGTCGACTCTTATTGGGAGTTAATGCAGCTGGTGACTTTAAATCGAAACCAATGCTTATTTACAATTCTGGAAATCCTAGGGCCCTTGAGAATTATGCTAAATCTACTCTGCCTGTTCTCTTTAAATGGGGCAGCAAAGCCTGGATGGCAGCACATCTGTTTACAACATGGTTTACTGAATACATTAAGCCCACCTTTCAGACCTACTACTCAGAAGAAGATTCCTTTCAAAATATTTCTACTCAAGTCCATGGATCAAGGAGTAATTTTGACTTTCAAGTCTTATTATTTAAGAAATACATTTTGTAAGGTTGTAGCTGCCATAGATAGTGATTCCTCTGATGGATCTGGGAAAAGTAAACTGAAAACCTTTTGGAAAAAAATTCACCATTCTAGATGCCAACAAGAACTTTAGTGATTCATGGGAAGAGGTTAATATATCAACATTAACAGGAGTTTGGAAGAATTCGATTCCAGTCCTCATGGATGATGCAGAGTGGTTCAAGACTTCATTGTAGGAATTCCCTGGTGGTCCAATGGTTAGGACTTGGCGTTTTCACTGCCAGGGCCGGGTTCGATCCCTGGTGGGGGAACTAAGATCCCACAAGCCACACAGCGTGGAAAAAAAAAAAAGATGCTGTGAAGATTGTTGAAATGACAGCAAAAGATTTAGGATATGCCATAAACTTAGTTGATAAAACAGGAGCATGGTTTGAGAGAATTGACCCCAGTTTTGAAGAAGTTCTGCTGTGCGTAATAAATGCTATCCAACAGCATTGCATGCTACAAAGAAATCGTTCTTGAAAGGAAGAGTCCATTAGTGTGGCAAAATTCGTTTTTGCCTTATTTTAAGAAATTGCCACAGGGACGCCAACCTTCAGCAACCACCACCCTGATCAGCCATCAGCATGAAGGCAAGACCCCCCACCAACAAAAATATTATGATTCACTGAAGGCTTAAATGATGGTTAACATTTTTTTATCAATAAAGTATTTTTAAACTGATATGTACAATTTTTAGACATAATGCTATTGCACATTTAATAGACTACAGAATAGTGTAAACATAACTTTTATATGCACTGGGAAACCAAAAATTCATGTGACTCACATTTTTTGTGATATTTGCTTTTTATTGAGGTGGTCTGGCACCAAATCTGCAATATGTCCGAGGTCTGCCTGTATGCACACAACATGAGCTCCTCCCTCAAAGCCGAGCATAGGAGCATTAAGTTCATTCTAACCAGACCACATGGTGCATGATGAAGAGGGGGGAGAGTTAAAACTGAGAGACGGTGCTGGCCAGATGACGTAGTGAAGGCATTTGTATTTGGTGTGCAACCGACTCCACAGAGGTCTGTGATGCAGGTAACTGACATATCCAGAGGAAGCTAAGTCTGGCAACCATGTGAAAGTGGCCCCTAGTTGGGGAGGTGATAAAGCAGCCTCTTGGAGCAATCAAAAAGAGAGATGATGAAGGGGTAAAGGGTTTGCAGAAGGAACGAAGGGAAAAGATCAGGTATAACATACATGTCATATATTCTTTAAGGTTCAGTGTCACCTTAGGTATGGGTGGTAAGGGAAATTTTCTTGACATTTAACAAATAATATACAATTTCAGTTGTGCCTTCTAACCATGTAATTAGGGACTAAAACAGTTGCCTTTAGTAAGTACCATAGGCTTTTAGGAGAAAAAGAAATTGATATAAAATTCAATAAATGTATATGATTTTGTATTTTATAAAATGCAAAAATAAGCTTAAAATATGATCCCAAACTTCAGTTAAAATAATTATTGTAGACTGCATATCCTGATAAACCTGCTCTATATAAAACACCAAAAGTACTAGATAAAGTATATTTTTAAATACATATAAATTCACAGACCAAAAGATAAATTACCAAGGGGAAAGGTGGAGGAAAAAGAAAGAAAAAAGGAAATAAAAAAGGGGAAAAAAAGAAAAGGAAAAATAAAGCAAGCAAAACTGGAGCAGATAGCAAGCACTGAAGCCAGTGACTGGCTCTCTTCACATTACCTGGAGGCCTGGGAACTTCAGTTTTTAATGGTCCTCTACATGAGAAGAAAGATAAAGCTGAGGAGAGATGAAAAATTGTGTTGTAGGACAATACCATCCAGAAGCTCAAATCTAAAAAGTTACAAAACCAATGGAGAAGAAATTCACAGCGTAGGGGTTACTAGGAAAACAACAACAACAGAAAATAAAGTCAAACTCTTAATGACTTCAGAAAATAAAGATGATCAAAAATTGAAAAGTCTGTCAATATATCAATATAAAGCACTGGCAAGATTTAGAGTGAAAGGACCTCTTCTAAGCTATAGACCGGTGGTAAAACAGTAGGACCATAAATTTGAAGGTGCACATCCTTTATGTGGGGCTTTCTCGGTCGTGACAATATTGACATTTTGAGCTGGACCATTGTTTCTTGTGGGGACTGCCATGTGTATTGAAGGATATTTAGCAGAATCTCTGGCTTCTATCCACTAAATGCCAGCAGCATCCCTTCTTCCTCCTGGCTGCAACATCCAAAATGTCTCCAAACTTTACTAAATGTCTCCTGGAGGGACAATTCACCCCTGGTTGAAAACTGCCATTCTACTTTCAGCGATTCTACTCCTAGGTATTTATGGCAAAGAACACATATATTTGTGTTAAGAGGCATGCACATGAATCAGAGTAGCATTGTTATAAAACAGAAAAATAGTTATTCTAGAAAATGTGTGAGTGTATCATGATACATTAATACAATTAAATATTGTAGAGTTTCTATATTGTGTAACAATGAAAAAAAAGAACAAACTACTGTTACATGCAATAGCATGTAAGCAGCTCACACTCAGTGTTGAAAAAATAAGAACAGGACCGAAGAATACTTAAGAATTTGACTCCATTTATGTAAAATCTGAAAAGATGCAAAACTAAAAAAAACAGTATATATATTTATTTCTGGGGCTACATACTTACTAAAACTGTGATGAAAGGAAAGAGAAGGAAAATATTCAAAATAATGACTATTTCTTGAGGGAAGGATAGGGCAAAAAGGGCCTAAGATGGAAGTCACATAATGAGCTTCAAAAATATCAGTAACATTTGATTTCTTTAGCTTGGTGGTGAGTACATGGGTGTCCATTTTAATATTATCCTTCACTTTATTTTTCATTCTTTTACTCATATATATTTCATAATTTGAATATAAAAATATAAGCCTTACCATATACAGTTTAATAATACTAGATGATTTGATTTACTGACATCATTGTTTTGTCTGCTGAGGATTCCTTTCTTCTTCTAGAAATGTGCCTCCCCCCCTCCATTTATTTGTAGAACTGTTTATTCTTATCACCACTACAGCTATACATCTCTGGTCGGAACTAGTAGTTATAGCATTTTGTTCCCATGGCCATAGGGAGAGTCAAGGATCACAGCCAGTTATGGTACTTGTATGAGTTTGCTAGGGCTGCCATAACAAAATACCACAGACTGTGTAGCTTAAAGAAAAGAAATTTATTTTCTCATAGAGCTGGAGGGTGGAAGTCCAAGATTAAAGTGTCAGCAGGTTTGGTTTCATCTGAGGCTTCTCTCCTTGGCTTGCAGGTGGCCACCTTCTCACTGTGTCTTTACAGGCTCTTTCCTCTGTACTGTGCACCCCTGGTGTCTCTCTGTGCTTCCAAGTTTCCTCTTCTTGTAAGGATACCAGTCATATTAGAATAGGGCCCAACCTAACAGCCTCATTTTAACTTAATCTCTTCTTTAAAGGCCCTGTCTCCAAAGACAGTCCCATTCTAAGGTACTGAGGGTTAGGGCTTCAACATATGAATTAGGGGGGGGGATTAAATTGGGGTGGGGGGAGATGTAACAGTACTCATGACCTCTAACTCCAGTGAAAGTTCATTCCCAGGACTTTTGTGCTCAAGCTGGAGTTCAGAGCTTTAAACCTCACTGTTCCAAAGCTGGGAGGATGTCATTTCATAAGTGACTTAAATTTTACCCTCCTCCACCTAGAGAAAACTGTGGTCTATTTATTGAAGGGAATAAAGAAGGCCTATAGAGAGAGGCAGCGAGAGAGAATGAGTTCTGTAACTTTCAAATCTGTTTTCAGTCAGCTTTGTGCTTCTTGCAGTTTGGCTGTATGAACTGATCTATGTCCCTTTACCACATAAGTTGATCAATCTCTACTTTTCTCATTTGCAATCAAAGAATAATGAATATGCTTTTTTTTTGGGTAAGTGGGCAGAGTCCAAATTATAAATTAAGTTTGAAAACCTTGGAGTACGTTTGGAACTAAAAATGCCCCTGTTTCTCTTATGTATAAGATCTGGAAAATAGTTTCATGTGATTTTATTTCCCTTCAGTTATTTATAAAATATGGTGTTGATGAAATTCTTCTTGCCAATGATCCAATTTTACCATCCTAGGCATATTTTTGATGATTATCCTGCCTAAAACATGGAATAACTACTCAGGTACTATAAATATTAGGTGTAGATGTAACTGCAGCATTAAAGCCTCTCTTCTGAATTCTGTGACTGTATCTGATAGGATTCACATAATGTCCATAAGGATAAGAGCTGAAGTTACTCATTACTGTCACATATGCTTAACAGCAACTGCATTAAACTTGACAAAATCTGACAATCTCAATTCATATGCTTTCTTAATACTTAACAGCACAGCTAGATTGACATTGGGAATGAACAAATATTATGGAAAACAAAAAAAAAAATCAATTATGAGCATTCTTCCAAATTTCTAATTCTTAGAAATTATTTTTTAAAATTTGTCAGGTCATAATACCTTAAACTAGAATTGATTTCACTGTAAATGTATAGCATAAGGTCTTTCTGCTATCTTTGCCACCATTGGGTAAAGGTTTTTCTATTTGATTGGCGACAGATGAAAAGTGATCTGTGTATGTTGTTGTGTATAACAAGGACCCTAAGGAACCAGTTGTTTGGACTATATCATATTGTAGACTTTTCATGTTGATTACTTTGAGGAAAGTTTTCTTGGAATAATTCTATAAAATGTTTCACCATTACAACAGCATTCGTATTCCATTCTCCTTACCCTGTGTCTAGTTAACTTTGAAACTTCTATGAGACTTATTTGGAGCATAGTCATCTATTTATATGCAATATATGTAATGTTAACACAGTAAGAAACCTTACAAAGTATATAGTACCAGATTATATTTATTGAATTGATGTCCAAATTCATACAGAAAATGAATATATACTTCTTTTTAAATGTAACAGAGTGAACACATATATTTGTCTTTATTACCTATTTAAATTCCCATAAAATGGCAGTAAACTAATTTAAAAAGTATAAGTCCCCCCCCCCCCAAAATTAATGAAAATAGAAGAAGAACCACAACAGACATGCCAACAGAATTTGGGTAGTTGGAAATTAGATATATGATGGTAGCAGATTTAGCAGATTAGAGAAAAATTTTTTTAAAGCCAAGGTGGTTTGTGTCATAGAACCTAAATAAGTCTTAGGATCTGGAGACACAAGAGTCCCTCTAGGATGGTCAACAGGAGGACTGTTTGGAAGTCTGTATAAGGAGTATTACTGTGCCCAGATATCTCTTGGTTAGCAGAATACATAATTAATCCTCTGCCAACTCAGCAGAAAATAAGAAACTGGTCCTTAGCAACGTGAATGAAAGATGATCTGAATGAGTGGAAACTAAGACTAACTGAAGCTGGGATAGGTGCCATAATAAAAACAGAATGAGGAAACTGAAGTTTGCACACTTAAAAATGAATTTTCTCCAGCCCCTCACCCTTGGTTCCCAGAACAATGGCAGGCAGGCTTATAGACTCTTGGCAAGAGCCTAGAGAAGTCCCTTTGCAGAGGAACTGAGTAGCTCTACAAATATAGTTTATGTGATTAGTATATTAATAAATAACAAAGAGAAAGTTGAAGATTAACAAAACGAACAAACCTGGGCTTCATGGTAAATCAAAATGTTTATTGATGAGAGGATCCAAAAGAAAGTTGGTCCTTCAGGATACATGGCAGAGAGCTGCAATCATCTTCCAAATGCCTCACAAAATGTATGGAGTCCAATAATCATGTCTGAGTGAGTGAGGTTCATCTCAGAACTCCAAGAAGCACATACATCTCTCTCTGAACTCCGTCATTGTAGCACATAGGCGGAGACCCTCTCATCTGGATGAATATACCTCATAACTCTTTGAAACAAGTGCTATATAATATGATTGTAAGGCACTGTATACTCAGAACAAAAACCATTTCCCCCCATCACCCTCTGACTTTCCCCCAGCTATATTCTTTTCTGTACAACGAAACCAAAGTCTTCTCAGAAATCTTGAGAATCATACTAACTTGTACCATTAGGATTTCATCCTTCTTGAGATTCTGTAAGACTTAAAAAAAGAAAAAAAAAAAGGCCCAATTCCTTCCAGAGAAACCCATTAACAATACGCTGCAGGATGCACAGAACTTCTTATTGCCATTTTAGTTCCTTAGTAGCAAATGTGAATGGTGAACCAAGGTCCCCAGAGATTTGAGGAAAGCCTGAAATATGAAAAGCCAAAAACAAAATAAGCAAACAGAAAAATGGAAATCAGAAGTCTCCATGCTAAGAGAAAAGAAGAAACTGTCAAATAAACTTTAACATCTTAAAGATAAAGTTGAAACTGCCACAAAAAAAGTAACGTAATGCTTGTTTCAAAGGAGTTTTAAAGAACAAGAAGGAATTTACCTAAATTAAAAATAAAATAGTAGATCATATGTACATGTATAGCTGATTCACTTTCCTGTACAGCAGAAACTAACACAACATTGTAATGCAACTGTACTCCAATAAAAAGTAATTTAAAAAGAAACCACTAAATAAATAAGTAAATAAAATAGTAGAATTTTCGAAATCCAATAGGAAATTTGGAAGATGACATTAAAGAAGCTCACAAAAAGTAAAGCACAACAAAACAAAACAGGAACAAAAGAAAAAAATACATGAGCATTCCATCTCTCACGAGGTGGTTACAGGTAAGGATGGTACCATTAGCAACAGGGAAGCCAAGGAAGACAGGGCTGGGGAACCCATCACCATGCCTAATCAGCTCCTGCAGGGGCTGCTTAGCCTACAGGGGTGGCCCAGGTGCAGACCTTGTAGGGGGCTACATCCCTGCCCCCAACTCTGCGTGCAAGCAGGCCAGGCTTCTCCGCTGTCCTCCAGGTGGCCCAGGTAGGCAAATCCCTCCTCTGGAGGGAAGGCCATTGGAACTGTGTAGCTAGAGATCAAACCTGGGAAATACTGTTCTGTGATGCCAGCGACTCGCACACCCCACTTTGACACACTTGGTGGCTCAGGGAAGGACCTTCCATCACTCAGGGAAACCAAAGGAATCCCTCCTTTTGGGGTTTGGGGAGGAGGCAAAGAACCGCTCACCTCTCTGTGGGGCTGGCATTTCCACCTAGTCACACCAGGCCCTAGGCCCTCGGAAAGAATACTCCAACCTACCAGAGACATCAGTAGAAATCCGGCTGGGAGTCCAGCGGGACCAGAATAGCACTGAAAAGTCTCTGAAAATGAAATTGTAGGTAGACTTATCCCTTGTTTACAGCTGAGAGAATTAAAATCAGAGAGGCTTAGGGATTTGCCTGGGACAGTTATGAAGTATCATTTACAGGCTTTAGTCCACTTTTGGCTACCTCTAATAACGTCCTTTCCATTAAAGCTTAATATTTTTTAATAAAAAAATTGAAGAGACACTCAATGAAGCTTCTGATAAATAGGCAAGGGTCTGTTGCTAGATAACAAATGTCTACAATGATTTTCAATTATTTAACCAAGGACAAAATAGATAGAGAAAAAAATCTGTTTAAAAGGTCTGTGAAAAATTTAAGGGGCAAATAATGTGTAAAGATAAATGGATTTGCCATGAGGACACAGATGCAACTAGAGTATTTACAGCATTACTGAATCTACTAAAATATGAAGCAGCATGGTTTACACATCTTCTTTTACTTTTGTCACAGTTTAAGACTCTACTGAAAATTATAAATGGCTACCTTTTCACTCAGTAGTGAGTATAATAATCAGAAATTAAAATTTATTCATAGATTACTTATAACTTAAATAATTAGAAAAAATCCATAATTTGTCTTATATATGAATTAAAACATTTTTTTTTTCCACTGTGTCTATTTCTGTAAGCTGAAAGAGCCATCCAAGTCAATCTTACTAATGTTATGCTGATAGAGTTTCTGTGCAGACATTAATAGTCAAGGGCATTCTACTTGTAAGAAATATTTCCATTCTTCAATTATATAAAATTTTTAGCATATTTTACAACATTCATTCTTGTACTGATTAAACCCTTTGGTCCTAAATAAGTGCAAATTTAACACTTCCTTTTGGAAGGAACTATGAAATTGTAATGCCTTTGTCTTCTCCTGTGTAAAAGAAATTTACAAAAATGCATATGCATAAATCAGACAAATAAAGGTATGTCAAACAATCCTCATAAGTAATTAACATGAAGGGTAGCTATTGTTGGGTGAAATAATCTGCCCATTTTCCCATGAAATATTTACAGTTGTTTGTATGTTAGCACCAGTACTTACTGAATGAATTCTCCAGATTGTTTGCCATCTATAAATTAAGACATTGTTTTATTGCTGCTCCCCAGGCAGTGAATTCTCAGTCCTATATTTTTATAACAGCATTAGAAACATTTCCCATTACCTATAAAATTTCTTAATTAAAGATGATTAATGTCACAAACTCCAATATCCCGTTTTCAAAAGTTATACACCTTCAGAAGCACATTAATAACAATGTTAGCTTCAATAACTAAATATCAAAAATCAATCTTTTTTATTTCTCACTCAAAAACATCCAAATTAGAGTCACCTAGAGAGTTTTAGATCCTGATCTCCAGGTCACACCCTGGGCAAAATAAATGGGAATCTCTAGTGATAAAACCAAGATATTAGAATTTTTTAAATCTCCAGGAAGTTAAAATGATATGCAGCCAATTCTGAGAACTAGTAAGGGCACATGTTTGTGAGCAAGTTCAGTAAATAGCAATGTGCCTGAATTCTTCTCAAGCTCTGGTCACCACAGTTCTGCGAAGTGGCAGCTGAGGAGATGCCAGCACTTACCATGGCTGATTCAAAACAAAACAAAACCATAAATCAAAAACAAAAGGAAGAAGTCAAGGCTGACGCAAATATTACATTAACCTGAAGGTGGAGGTGCAGGACGTTTCTGTGATACAGAAGAAGCCTATACCACTTGGAACCAAATGAAATCTGTTGTGACTTTGCCCATGAGATAGATCAAATTCTGAATTGAGTGGGAGCCAACTGATGAAGCAGGCTCAACTGCATAAAGACACATGTGTCATGTTCCAGCAATAGGCAGAAAGGGGGAATCTGCTGAAAGGAGCCTGCAGCTTTCCTACAGTGTGGGTCCCATCGATTTCCAAAATTCTCCACTGGAAAATCCCAGTTTGGTTTCTCCACATTCTGACTGCTACAGTATTGTTTTCTCTTTTATCTTCACACTCCAAAATCCTCTGTTGTACATAAAGTAACTGGCGAATGTGCCTGAGTTATCAGCCAATGCAATTTTTAATTGACAACAAATGGAAAAGAGCAGAGGAAAAGAATGCATAAAAGTATTTTTCCAATTAAGTATGCTCATATGTCCTTTATTTTTAAATTCAAGTAAATTACTTTGTACCCATATTGCAAAATAAAAACCTTATTTAACATACTCTCAGACACAATCAAATAGTTACCTCAAACTTGTAACAGAGTGACTTTGAAAAATATTGCTCTAATAGCTATCTTTTTCAGATCTATAGTTTTACTACCTATAGGTTATGAACTATTAGTGAAAAATTAATTTTTACATCCTGTGGATATCTATGATTTCTTTTAAAGTTAGACTTTTTTCCACAGTTTATTGAGTGCATTTTTTCCTTCTACTCAGCATTTCTCTTTAGATTGTTTGATTATATTCATGAGTAAAAGGAGAAAAGGAAAAGACAGGAGCTAGGCAAAATTATGAGAGCGAGTCTAATAAAAAAAGTTTACTTAGCACAAAAATTACTCAACACAGTAATGAGAAGGATCTACTTAAAATTTAAATGCTGCTTCATTTTACAAATAAGTTAAAACAAAGATTTAAGTTCAGTGCTTAAAAAGAATGTTGCTGTTTTTTTTCACATAACACCTTTATTATACATGCTTTTTCTCTCTAGAATTGTTGATACTTCTAAGCCAAACTAGCGTGTTTGAATGGATCATAAAGCACTGGGATTTATTTATTTACTACCTCAACAATTGTTTCTTAAGCATTTAGTATGTGACAAACATTGTTTGGGCTCTGGGAGCCCATGGCAAAACAAGCTAAAAAATAACAACCAAAGCATGTTGATGCCCTCAAAGCATTTATAATCCAGTGAGAAAGAGAGAGAGGAATCAAATAAAATTAACAAAAAATAAATAATATATAAAAATAAATAATATAAAATTGTGCTAGGTGAGGAATATCATGCTATGGGGGCATGACTTAGGGGGATTGAAAAGCTGCCTCTTAGAAAAGGGAAATTGAGGGAAGGTCTGAAGGTGGAATCATTTTGAAGAAAGGAAGTGGGAGGGATAAAAATGTGGAAAATCGAGGAACTTGGGAAACATTCTAGTGAGAAAATATATAGAACTTTGGCATGAGAGAACAGGAAAATGAAGGTGAGGAAACAAGCCAACTGAGGCTGTGTGAAGAGTGCCTAATGTATCCTGGAAAACAGAAGTCAGTGACAAGGGATTGATGTAGTCACACTAGTGTTTTGAAAAGTTCACTTTGTTCGTATTCATATTCTCATATTACAACATATTCAATATCTAGCCAAACTAGGTGTAATGGAGCAAGACTGAATACACTGCAAAAAGTTAAGAGACCCATGTAGTAATGCAAGTGACATAAGTTAGTAGTAGTTTGATGTTAATATTTTATTAACTAATTTACATAACTTAGAGCCGTCACAATTTGGAAGTATAAACTTTTTAGCTATGGACTAATGCTATCTTACTGGCCATTAAATAAAATGGATTCCTTATTAAATTTGTATTAAAATGAAAATCTTTATGTCAGCATTCATTAAAATAGCTAAAGAAAAAAAAAACAATTTGCAAGATTACAGGTATAAAAATAGAAATAGAGACTGTGAGAACAAAAGTTGATTGACTCCAATATTACTCAGTGTGACATGAATTTCTGCTTAAATTATTCATTTCACTTCCTAAACTAAACTTTGACATCTACAGGAGACTGTATAATCATCATTTTAATGCTGATATTTTAATAAGTCCCTAATCAATTTTAATTTCTCTTGTATGATAAATTTTTAACCTGAAAATGGGAAATCCAGGTGGTACTCTAATATGCATTGTATGGAAATATAGGAACTGTAATCCTTAAGGAAAAAAAGAAGGGGATGTGGGATGACGTGTTTCTCCAGAGAAACAGAACCAAGAGGATTGATTGATTAATTGATTGATTGATTGATTTGTTATAAGAAATAAGCACACACAATTATAGAGGCTGGCAAGTCCAAAATCTGCAGAGCCAATATCTACTTTGAGTTCAGAGGCTGGAAGCTGCTATAGAACCAGGAAGAGTCAATATCTCAGTTCAAAGTCCACCCGACAGTAGAAATTTCTGTTGGGTAGTGAAGGGTCAGCTTTTTGTTCTATTTAGGCCTCAACTCATTGGATTAGGCCCAATCACAACATGCAGAGCCATCTGCTTTACTTAGTTTATTTCATCTAAATACATCCTCATGGAAACATCCAGAAGAATGTATGACCAAATATCTGGGCACCCAATGGACTGGTCAAGTTGAAATATAAAATTAACCATCATAGATAGGTTTATGAAGGATGCAACAAAAAAGAAAGGAAACTATACCTAAATTAAAAAATTGAAATCTAGTATCTTATTTTTATTTCTTAGCTAATTGTCTATTTTTTTCCTCACAAGATGACAGTTCTTTGTGGGAGAGAAAAATTGAAGTCAACCTTAAATATTTATATTGTATGAAATGCCATATCTATTTAAATTTTTTTTAAAAAATTTAGATACAAGGAGATTTTTGTTTTGTTTTGGCTGACTAATTACAAAGCCTCTAACTTTAAATATTAATGCTAACAATTAGGTGATATCAATATAAGAGAAGAAAATGATGACATATGCTTGTAAAAATTCAAGTCTTCTTTTACTTTTGTACTATTCAGAAAAGATAATTTTTCTGAATAAGAGCACCTTTTTTTCCCTATGTAACATATGGAAGTCAGAATACTAGAATATTTTACATATATTTAAAATTTCAGTGTACTACTGTGTAAATTAGCTGTCATAAACTTTTCCAATTGAATGTATACTGAAAATTATAATTTTTGAAAACAATGCAGGTAAAAAAACTATCAGTGCATTTTAAATAACTGATAGATATTATTTAAATTTAAAGTTATTGGGGGAAGAATATTATGACTTTTCAAGCAAAAGAATAACAAATGTAACAAGTCAGGTGCTTTGGACTGAATTGTCTCCCCTCAAAATTCATATGTTAAAGACCTAAACCCCAACGTGACTATATTGAATATGAGGCCTTTAGGTGTTAATTAAGGTTCAATAAAGTCATAGGATGGGGCTCTAGAACAATAAGATTAGTGTCCTTATAAGAAGAAATATCAGAGAGCTTACTCTCTCTCTTCATGTTTACATACCAAGAAAGGGCCATGTGAGGACCTAGCAAGAAAATGTCTGCAAGCCAAGAAGAGTGCCCTCACCATGACCTGAAATTTTGATCTTAAACTTCTAACCTCTGGAACTATGAAAAAAGTAATTTCTGTTGTTCAAGTCCCCTGGTGTATGGAATTTTGTTATGGCAGCCCAAGCTGACTAATACATCAGGAAATCTAAACCAGGCTGAGACAATTTTTGGTAGGTGATCCTACAAGCAGACTATCTTGCTGGTTGGCATATGTGGAACATAGTTCCTGAAGAGTTGAATCATAATTCTGTTTAGCTGTACTGCTAGTGCTTCATGGGAAATTCACTAAGGGTACCCCTCAGATTTGGTGTGAGTTTAGACCTCAGTTTCATTTGGTCATGGGCTTTGGGATCAGAGAGAGATGCTTCCATTAGATGAGATTACTTATAAATCAGTGATCAAACTGTCCGGCCCATAGTAAGCCAAGACCAGTCTTTCAGTTCTGCCCCAAACTTACTTCTCTCAAAATTTTCTCCATCTTCATAAGTGGCACCACTCTCCACATGGTTGTGCAAGTCAAAAAACTCAGCTACTTCTTCTGGTTTTGCATCTTTGTTTAATGTAGTTTCCTAAAAGACTTCCCCAGTTACTGAATAGAAAGTAGCAAATCTGCTCCTCTCTATCACAATTTGCTGCTTATTATTTGACATGTGTTGATATATTTATTTGTTAAAATTATTCATTTATTTGAATATAGTCTGTCTCTCCCATTAGAATGTAAACTCCATGATCAGGAGCCCTTACTTCTCTCATTCACTTCTTTATTCCTATTATTGGACCTGTGCCAGCCACGTAGAAAGTGCTCAATAATTATTTTTTAAAGAAAACTTTATTAAATGAATAATACTCAGTGAAGTCCTGAGAGGTATGTATTATTTGCTTAATTTTACAAGAACAGAGATGTTAACTCACTACTAAAAACCTATTTGACTTTTGTGAGCCTTAGCTTTCTTTACTCTAAAAATGGAAATAAGACCTAACAAGATTGTTTCAAGTTTTTGATAAGATGTGCATCTGGCATGCAATAGAGTGTCTGTAAATATTTTCTCATGATTTTTCTTGAGCTGGTCAAAACAGGAAACTTAGAACTGAGTTTCATGATTTTTTTTTCTGGTAACACGTTAAGATCTGTTCAAATTCAAATACCTAGTCATCTATGTAAAAATGAAAAAAGAAAATAATCTCCTAATACATTGACAAGGAAAAACTTTAAAAATAAATTTACAGGGCTTCCCTGGTGGTGCGATGGTTAAGAATCCGCCTGCCAATGCAGGAGACAAGAGTTTGAGCCGTGGTATGGGAAGATCCTACATGCCGCGGAGCAGCTAAGCCCGTGCGCCACAACTACTGAGCCTGCGCTCTAGAGCCCGCAAGTCACAACTACTGAAGCTTGCGTGCCTAGAGCCCGTGCTCCACAGCAAGAGAAGCCACTGCAATGAAAAGCCTACGCACCGCAACGAAGAGTAACCCCCGCACACTGCAACTAGAGAAAGCCCGTGTGCAGCAATGAAGACCCAACGCAGCCAAAAATAAATAAATAAGTTTATTAAAAAAATAAAAATAAATTTGCATACAGTAAAATTCAATCTTTTTAGTGATCAATTATGTAATATTTGACAAATATTGACAAATACAGTTTCAAATCACCACCATTATCAAGATATAGAATATTTCTATTTTCCCCCAAATTTCTCCAATGCATCTTTGCTGTCAAGCATCTCCAGAACCAACCCTAGCCCCCCTGAGATTACTGATCTGTTTTCCTTCCTTATAGTTTGGCCTTTATCAGACATGTGTTTCACAACTATTGATATTTTCTCACAGTATGTGATTTGTCTTTTTATTGTTGAAACAATGTCTTTTGAAGGACAGATGTGTTTCATTTTTATAAAGTCCAATTTACCAAGTTTTTCTATTATGGATTATGTTTTATGTCATAAGTTTAAAAAAGTTCGCCTATCCCAAGGTCACAAAATATTTTTCCCAAGAATGCTTCTAGGAATTTCATAGTTTTAGATGTGAAATTCAGGTATAAAATCCATTTTGAATTATATTTATAAGTTGTAGTATATGGGCCAAGATTGTGTGTGTGTGTGTGTGTGTGTGTGTATTGGACTTCAAATATTCCAATACCATATATTGAAAAGACTATACTTTCTTCATTAAATTGCTTTGTACCTTTGTAGAAAATCAATTGAACATATATTTATAGAACTATTTCTGGACTCTATATCGCCTCATTGATCTTTATGCCTATAATTTTTCCAATATGATATTGTCTTTATTAGTTTAGCTTTATGATAATTACTTAACAAGTAGTATATATCCTTCAACTTTATTATTCTTTTTCAAAATTGTTTTTGGTGTTCTAGATACTTTGACTTTCTATATACATTTTGGAATGTACTTGTCCATTTCTACAAAAAAAATTAAGATTGCATTGAATCTTTACAACATGGAGTCTTCTCGTCCGTGAATATATATCTATTTTAATTTATTTCAGATTCCTTTTATTTCTTTCACTAGTGTTTTATAATCTTTAACCTATGGAACTTTAACATATTTTGTTAAATTTATACCTAAATATTTCATGGATTCTTTTGGTGCTATTTTAAATGGTACTGAATTTTTCCCACCAACCATTTGTATATTCTGTGACATTGCTAAACTCATGTTAGATACAATAGCAATTTGTAGATTCTTCTAATATACAATCAACATGCCATCTGAGTATAGAAATAGTTGCATTTCTTCCCTTCTAATTTTATATTTTTGTTTCTTTTTATGCCTTATTGCCCAGTCTAGGGCATCAGCACCATGAATGGTGAAGGAAAGGTGAAAGCAGACCTTTCCTTGTTCCAATCTTAGGAAGAAAGTATTCAGTCACTCACCTTTAAGTGTAATGATAGTCATAAGTTTTTGTAAATGCCTTTTATCAAGTTGAGACTTTTTCTTATATTCTTAGTTTGCTGGGAGTATTTTATTATAAAGGATATTACATTTAGCCAAATGTCTTTTTTGATCTATTTAGATGGTCACATGCATGCTCTTCTTTAGCACTGATACTTCAATGCTGTCAACCTTTCACTCCTGCATAAACCACACTTGGACATGATGTATTAACTGTCATCTATCTATCTATCTATCTATCTATCTATCTATCTATCTATCTATCTATTATCTATCTATCATCTATCTTGCTGGAATGAATTTGATAATGTTTTATTGAAAATTTCTGCATTTTTCTTTTTATGATGGATATTGGTATATAGTTTTCTTACAATGTGTTTATCTGATTTTGGAATCACAGTAATGATGGCATCATAAAATTAGTTGTGAAGTATTCCTTCATCTTCTATTTTCTGGAAGAGTTTATGCAGAAATTGCTAGTGAAGTTTTCATGTACTGGAATTTTCTTTGCAGAAAGGACTTTGCCTATAAATTCATTTTCATTAATAAACATGGCAATTCTAATTATTGGTTTCTTCTTTCATGGGCTTTGATAGTTTGTGTCCTTTGGCTCATTTTATGTTAAGTTGTCAAATTTATAGGCATAAGTAATTCTGAATATTTTCTTATTGTGAATTTAATGATCGTAGAATCTGTAGTGATCTGTAGTAGTGGCATCCCCTCTTTAATTTCTAATATTGGTAATTTCTCTTCTCTTCCTTTTCCTCCCTCTCTCTTTATCTACTTGGTCAGTTTGATTAAAGTTTTATAAACTTTATTTAAACTTTTCAAAGGATCAGCTGTTGATGTCATTGCTACACTCTATTTTTTCTGTTTTCTAGTTCATTAACTGTTACATTTATGTTATTAATTTGTCAAACTGACACTTGATGTAGCTAAATTAAGATAGACTTCAAAGTAAAGAAAGAGTGATATTTTATACCGACAAAAGCATCAATTTATTTCTAAATGCTATATACCCCATAACAGAGTATAGAGTGCTGGATGGTGACCCACAGTTCAACAACAGACCACACAAGGAATTTAAAGAGTGAATTTTACTACTCACAGGTCCTGGAGGGAGTATCCAGCACACCTCAAAGGGCCACTCAGGGAGGTCAAGGCAGACTGCAGGCAGAAAGAAGCAGGACCTGGTTCACACTCCTTTATTAGAGTCTGTGGGTGAGTGCTTTGTGTTCCCTGGCTAAGCCTGGATAGGACAATTCAAACTAAAAAAATAGGTAAGTCACATGGGTGTCTTATTTAAGGGGCACATAAGGGGAAGGAGCTGGGAGGCAGGGGAGATTGTTGATCACAAGAGCTATTGGGAAAGTCATATCAGGAATACATATGTGCTATGACTAGGCAGGCTGCTATCTAGGCCATGAACTTGGATGAGGGGGCTAGTGTCAGTCTAAGGTCACCGCATGTGGCTTGGCCAAACAAAATGTATGCCAAGGCAGCAATACTGTGAAGTAGTTTAGCTAAACTCTTGACAATTTGTTTTTATCATTGCTTTCCTTCTTATTTAATTTTGGGCTTAATTTTTTGTCTTTTTCTAGTTTCTTAAGATAGTAAAAAAAATCATTGATTATTTGAGATCTTTAAATTTTCCAATATAAGACTTTAATGCTATAGATGTCCCTGTAAGCACTTCTTTAGCTTTATACCAAGATTTTTGTGTTTTGTTTTAATTTTTATTTGGTTCAAACTGTTTTCTAATTTTGCTGATGAATCCTTTTAGTTGTATCAAATTTTGCTTCATGCATTTTTCAGCTCCATTTCCAGATGCATTCAAATTCAGGATTTTTATGTCTTGGTAAATAGACATCTTTATCATTGTATAATGACTCATTTTAAGTCTGGTAATATTTCATGTAATGATAGTTTTATATTAATATAGCTACCTCAGCATTCTTTTGCATAGTGTTTGCATCATTTTTTTTTATTCTTTTGCTTTCAACTTATCTATGTCTTTATAGTTAAAGAAGTTTTCTATAGACAGCATATACCTATGTCCTGACTAATCCAATCTAAGTAGCTGACATTTATCAACTGCTGTGTTTAGACCATTTACATTTATTGTAATATCAGTATGGTTAGATTAAAATTTACCATCTTCCTACTTCTTTACTCTTTGTTTCATTTGTTCTTTGTTCCTTTTATTGTTACCTGATTTCTAATTAGTTGAGTATTTTAAATAATTCTGTTTATCTCTACAAATGACATCTTATTTATTTTATTATTATTCATTTTAGTGTTATTTTTAGTACACTAAAAAGATGTTATTTATATTTAGTATTATTTTTATTCATTTTAGTATTACTTTTATGGTTGCTCTAAGGTTTAAAATATACATCTTTGATTAATCATAGTCTATCGTCAAATAATAATATATGACTTTATGTGTAGTATAAAATCTTTACAATATGCTTCCAAATCTTCCTTCTCATCTTTTTTGCTATCATTATCACAAATGTATTCTGGAATACACTGCTACTATATTTGCTTTAGACAGTCATTATCTTTTAAAACAGCTAAAGAATGTACTTTATATTTCCCTTTATTTCTGCCATTTCCAGAGTTTTAAATTTCCTTATGTATGCACAGTGATTTATCCTGGTATATTCCTTCTGCCTCAAGAATTTCTTTTGGTAGACAGTGGCAGGCAGCAAGGTGTGCTTGCTGATACTTTAATACCTTGCTCCAGGATAGCCCAATCCTGTTCCATTTCATGCCAAAGGCAGCCCTTAATCGAAAAAAGAGAGGTATAACTTACATTTTAATGAAAGAATTACTGCACTCTGATGTGAGTCTCTACTCCTGGCTATGAAACAGATGGAGGTTCTTCAATACCCTGAAGGAATGAAGAAGGGGATCCTGCTATTTGTTATTTTTAAACAGAAAAAAAAATGGGAAGGAAAAGGAGGATTATGTGAAGGAGAATTATGTGTGGAATGTTTTTTCTTTAAATTTATTTTAAAATGATAGTGGTAAGATTGCTTATTATAATATGGTCATGAAATAAAGGATTCTATTCACAATTGCAAAAATTACTGAAAGAAGGACCTAGTTAAAATATTTCACCTGCTATTAATATGTTGTTTACAAATGACAGTTATTGTCCAGATTTGCCTTAAAGAAAAAGTTATCAGAACACTCTATTTCCTTCATCAAAATGGCTACTTGAAACTAGATTTGCATATTTTGCAAGTTTAGCCAATGGAGTGAGTAGTGACAAGGTTTTCACCCCCCAGTTTTCTTGCTTTACAACAATATGTAGTGACCCAGATTCCTGGTTAAGTCAAGTGCCTGTTTTTTTTTTTTTAATTTAATTTATTTTATTTTTTGTTGTGTTGGGTCTTCGTTGCTGCACCCAGGCTTTCTCTGTTTGCAGTGAGCAGAGGCTACTCTTCATTATGGTGCATGGGCTTCTCATTGTGGTGGCTTCTCTTATTGTGGAGCATGGGCTCTAGCTGCATGGGGCTTCAGTAGTTGCGGCACATGGGCTCAGTAGTTGTGGCTCGTGGGCTCTAGAGAGCAGGCTCTGTAGTTGTGGCACACAGGCTTACTTGCTCCGTGGATGTGGGATCTTCCCAGATCGGGGCTCAAACTTGTGTCTCCTGTATTAGCAGGCGAATTCTTAACCACTGCGCCACCAGGGAAGCCCAAGTGCCTGGGTTTTTTCTCTATTTTTTTTTTATCCACACTGTTAATTGAAGTGAAGGAAAGGAAACTCATAAGGAGCAGATAACAGAGATTGGGCAAAGCTTACTAGACAAATAGATGGTAGTAGATTTTATTTAACAAACTTCTTTGACAATTTTAAAAAAGAATCTCTTTTAATGTATTATTTGTTTTGTTTTTATATACACATTATATTTACACATGATTTTTTTGAAAGATATTTTCAGTGAACATAGAATTATGAATTGACCTTTTTTCCTGTAATACTTTAAAGATTTCTTGAAAGTCATTGCGTTTGTACATTTTCAGATAGGGAGTTTGCTGTAATTTTTATCTTTGTTCCTCCCTATGTAATATGTCCTTATTCTCTTGCTACCTTCAAGCTTTTCCTGTTTATCTTTTTTTTTTTTTTTTTGGCAATTTGAATATGATGTGTTAGGAAATTTATTTGGCATTATCTCTTTCAATGTTTTCTCTGTCCCATTTTTTTTCTCTTATCCCTCATGCTAGACAGTTTATTTTCCACATTCTTGGTTGCTCCATTCCATTTCTCCCCCAACACTTTTCTTTCTTTGTTTTCTAAATTTGAATAATTTATATTACTCTGATTATTTTACTGATTATTTTCTCAGCTGTGACAAGTCTACTGAGGAACCTGTAAAGAAATGATTTAATAACTGTTCACCTGGGGAAAGAGCATTCTTTACAGTGTTAGGAGCAATTGCAAATGACTTTAGGTGGGAACATACCTGATATTTTCACAAAATAGTGGGAAGCCAGTGTGGCTACAGCAGAGTGAATTGGCATGGGTGGGAATGGGATAGTTAGAACTAAGGGATATGGTCAGAGACGTAATAGGAAGTCAAAACAATGAGGACATTGTATGTAATAGTGAAGTCTTTCAATTTCACTCTGAGCAAAATGGGGAGCCATTGGAGAATTTTGCACAGAGGAGTGTCATAATCTGTCTTGAAAAAAACAGGATTACTATGGCTTCTGTGTTAAGAAGAGACTAAACAAGGCTAAGGGCAGGAACAAGTAACCCAGTTAGGAGATTATTATAATGACCCAAGCAAGTGATGATAGTGCTTGAGAGATGTGATGGCCTTTTTGAGGTGTCAGTTAGGCTCAGTTACAGTTCTCAGTTATCTAATTGATAATTAGTCTAAGCGATCCTGTGAAGGGATTTTAGATGTAATTAAAGTCCCTAATTAGTTGACTTTAAGTAAGGGAAGTTCTCCTGGATAATCTGGATGGCCCTGACTTAATCAGTTGGAAAGCATTAAAAGTAAGGCTGAATTTTCCTTGTAGATATAGAAAAAATTCTGCTGCTGGAGAGCAGCTTTGGTCATGCACATGAATTCCAGCCTGCTTGTCACCTTCCTTTCTAGATATCCTGCACTACAGATTTCAGATTTGCTTAGCCCATCCCCAATCAGGAAAGACACTTCTTTGAAATCTCTCTATATATACATGCATGCAGACACACACACACAGACACACACACACACTCACTATATGTAAGTATATATATATATATATATATATATATATATATATATATATATATACACACACACACACACACACACACACACACACAAATATATAGTAATAACTAGTACAGGGGGTAAAAAGTGGTAAGACTGTGAATATAAGTCTCTACTTGAAGATCTGTATCTATACCATATATCTGTACAACCACATACCAAATAAATGCATAAATTTGTTTTAAATGTTCTGTGATATGTCATAAAAATTGACTATTCAATAAATAAAGATTTATACCATCATTTTAATGACTATGTTTCCTTTTACTACATGGAAACCATTATTGTTCAATTGATTTGGCTTACTTCCTGTTTCAAAAATATGAATAATTTTTATTTGAACCCCTGTGTATATAGATCTGTGGGTGTTTGTCACATTTAAACCTAATTTTTAAATAATTGCACTGATATCCCATTACCCAGCACTTAAAAAGTAGAGTATTTCAGAGATTAAAACTTTTACAGTTAAATGTAATATAAGTTGATTATCTTCTAATACATTTGTTTGGTAAAATCGTGTCTTTAAAAGTCCCATGTTCGGAGGACCTTCAAGATGGCGGAGGAGTAAGACATGGAGATCACCTTCCTCCCCACAAATACATCAAAACTATATCTACATGTGGAAAAACTCCTACAGAACACCTACTGAATGCTGGCAGAAGACCCCAGACCTCCCAAAAGGCAAGAAACTCCCCACGTACCTGGGAAGGGCAAAAGAAAAAAGGAAAAACAGAGACAAAAGAATCGGGACAGGACCTGCACCTCTGTGAAGGAGCTGTGAAGGAGAAAAAGTTTCCACACACTAGGAAGCCCTTTCACTGTCAGAGACGGGAGTTGGTGGGGGGAAGCTTCAGAGCCACAGAGGAGAGCGCAGCAACAGGAGTGCGGAGGGCAAAGCGGAGAGATTCCCGCACAGAGGATTGGTGCCAACCAGCACTCACCAGCCTGAGAGGATTGTCTGCTCGCCCGCTGGGGTGGGTGGGGGCTGGGAGCTGAGACTCGGGCTTTGGAGGTCAGATCCCAGGGAGAGGACTGGGGTTGGCTGCGTGAACACACCCTGATGGGGGCTAGTGCATCACAGCTAGCCAGGAGGGAATCCGGGAAAAACTCTGGACCTGCCTAAGAGGCAAGAGACCATTGTTTTGGGGTGCATGAGGAGAGGAGATTCAGAGCACCACCTACACGAGCTTCAGGGACAGGCACAAGCCACAGCTATCAGCGTGGACACCAGAGATGGGTATGAAATGCTAATGCTGCTGCTGCAGCCACCAAGAAGCCTGTGTGCAAGCACAGGTCACTCTCCAAACCTCCCCTCCAAGGAGCCTGTGCAGCCCGCCACTGCCAGGGTCCCGTGATCCAGGGAAAACTTCCATGGGAGAACACATGGAATGCCTCAGGCTGTTGCAACGTCAAGCTGGCCTCTGCCACCACAGGTTCGCCCCGCATTCCATACCCCTCCACCCCCCAGGCCTGAGTGAGCCAGAGCCCCCTAATCAGCTGCTCCTTTAACCCCATCCTGTCTGGGCAAAGAACAGATGCCAGAGGGCGACCTACATGCAGAAGCGGAGCCATATCCAAAGCTGAACCCCAGGAGCTGTGTGAACAAAGATGAGAAAGGGAAATTTCTCCATGCAGCCTCAGGAGCAGTGGATTAAATCTCCATGGTCAACTTGATGTACCCTGCATCTGCGGAATACTTGAATAGACAATGAATGAACCCAAAACTGAGGCGGTGGACTTTGGGAGCAGCTGTAGATTTGTAATTTGCTGTATGCGACTGACTAGTTTCGACTTATATGTTTATCTTAGTTTAGTTTTTAGTGCCTGGTATCCTTGGTGGAATTGTTTACTGGTTTGGTTGCTCTCTTCTCTTTTTTATTACTTTTTAAATTTTTTATTTAAATAATATATTTTCTTAATTTTTTATTTTAACAACTTTATTTTATTTTATTTTTCTTTCTGTTTTTTTTCTCCTTTTTCTTCTAAGTCATGTGGCTGACAGGGTCTTGGTGCTCCGGCCGGGTTTCAGGGCTGAGACTCTGAGGTGGGAGAGCCGAGTTCAGGACATTGGACCACCAGAGACCTGCCAGCCCCATGTAATGTAAATCGGTGGGAGCTCTCCCACAGATCTCCATCTCAATGCTAAGACCCACCTACACTCAACGACCAGCAAGCTCCAGTGCTGGACGCCCCATGCTAACCAACTAGCAAGACAGGAAAACAACCCCACCCATTAGCAAAGAGGCTGCCTAAAATCATAATAAGTTCTCAAACACCCCAAAACACACCTCCGGACATGGTCTTGCCTATCAGAAAGACAAGATCCAGCCTCATCCACCAGAACACAGGCACCAGTCCCCTCCACCAGGAAGCCTACACAACCCACTGAACCAAAATTACCCACTGGGGGCAGACACCAAAAGCAACAGGAACTATGAACCTGCAGCCTGCGAAAAGGAAACCCCAAACAGAGTAAGTTAAGCAAAATGAGAAGACAGAGAAATACACAGCAGATGAAGGAGTAAGGTAAAAACCCACCAGACCAAACAAGTGAAGAGGAAATAGGCAGTCTACCTGAAAAAGAATTCAGAGTAATGATAGTAATGATGATCCAAAATCTTGGAAATAGAATGGAGAAAATACAAGACACGTTTAACAAGGACCTAGAAGAACTAAAGAGCAAACAAACAATGATGAACAACACTATAAATGAAATTAAAAATTCTCTAGAAGGAATCAATAGCAGAATAACTGAGGCAGAAGAAGGGATAAGTGACCTGGAAGATAAAATAGTGGAAATAACTACTGCAGAGCAGAATAAAGAAAAAAGAATGAAAAGAATTGAGGACAGTCTCAGAGACCTCTGGGACAACATTAAACGCACCAACATTCGAATTATAGGGGTCCCAGAAGAAGAAGAGGAAAAGAAAGGGACTGAGAAAATATTTGAAGAGATTATAGTTGAAAACTTCCCTAATATGGGAAAGGAAATAGTTAATCAAGTCCAGGAAGCACAAAGAGTCCCATACAGGATAAATCCAAGGAGAAACACACCAAGACACATATTAATCAAACTATCAAAAATTAAAAACATAGAAAAAATATTAAAAGCAGCAAGGGAAAAGCAAGAAATAACACACAAGGGAATCCCCATAAGTTTAACATCTGATCTTTCAGCAGAAACTCTGCAAGCCAGAAGGGAGTGGCAGGACATATTTAAAGTGATGAAAGGGAAAAATCTACAACCAAGATTAATCTACCCAGCAAGGATCTCATTCAGATTTGATGGAGAAATTAAAACCTTTACAGATAAGCAAAATTTAAGAGAATTCAGCAGCACCAAACCAGCTTTAAAACAAATGCTAAAGGAACTTCTCTAGGCAAGAAACACAAGAGAAGGAAAAGACCTACAATAACAAACCCAAAACAGTTAACAAAATGGTAAAATAGGAACATACATGTTGATAATTACAGTAAATATAAATGGATTAAATGCTCCAACGAAAAGACATAGACTGGCTGAATGGATACAAAAATAAGACCCATATATATATGCTGTCTACAGGAGACCCACTTCAGACCTGGGACACATGCAGACTGAATGTGAGGGGATGGAAAAAGATATTCCATGCAAATGGGCATCAAAAGAAAGCTGGAGTAGCAATTCTATCAGACAAAATACACTTTAAAATAAAGATTATTAAAAGAGACAAAGAGGGATACTACATAAGAATCAAGGGATCAATCCAAGAAAAAGATATAATAATTGTAAATATTTATGCACTCAACAGAGGAGCACTTCAATATATAAGGCAAATGCTAACAGCCATGAAAGGGGAAATCGACAGTAACACAATAAGAGTAGGAGATTTTAACATCCCACTTTCACCAATGGACAGATCATCCAAAATGAAAATAAATAAGGAAACACAAGCTTTAAATGACACATTAAACAAGATGGACTTAATTGATATTTATAGGACATTCCATCCAAAAACTACAAAATACATTTTCTTCTCAAGTGCTGATGGAACATTCTCCAGGATAGATCATATCTTGGGTAACAAATCAAGCCTTGGTAAATTTAAGAAAATTGAAATTGTATCAAGTATCTTTTCTGACCACAACACTCTGAGGCTAGGTATCAATTACAGGAAAAAAAAACTGTAAAATATACAAACACATGGAGGGTAAACAATATGCTAATAAATAACCAAGAGATCACTGAAGAAATAAAAAAATACCTAGAAACAAATGACAATGAAAACACGACGTCCCAAAACCTATGGGATGCAGCAAAAGCAGTTATAAGAAGGAATTTTATAGAAATACAATCCTACTTTAAGGAACAAGAAAAATCTCAGATAATCTAACCTTATACCTAAATCAATTAGAGAAAGAAGAACAAAAAAAATCCAAAGTTAGCAGAGGGAAAGAAATCATAAAGATCAGATCAGAAATAAATGAAAAAGAAATGAAGGAAACAATAACAAAGATCAATAAAACTAAAAGGTGGCTCTTTGAGAAGGTAAACAAAATTGATAAACCATTAGCCAGACTCATCAAGAAAAAAAGGGAAAAGATGCAAATCAACAGAATTAGAAATGAAAAAGGAGAAGTAACAACTGACACTGCAGAAATACAAAGGATTGTGAGAGATTACTACAAGCAACTATATGCCAATAAAATGGACAGTCTGGAAGAAATGCACAAATTCTTAGAAAAGCACAACCTTTGAGACTGAACCAGGAAGAAATAGAAAATATAAACAGACCAATTACAAGCAATGAAATTGAAACTGTGATTAAAAATCTTTCAACAAACAAAAGCCCAGGACCAGATGGATTCACAGGTGAATTCTATCAAGCATTTAGAGAAGAGCTAGCACCTTTCCTTCTCAAACTCTTACAAAATATAGCAGAGAGGAACACTCCCAAACTCATCCTACGAGGGCACCATGACCCCGATACCAAAACCAGACAAAGATGTCACAAAAAAAGAAAACTACAGGCCAATATCACTGACGAACACAGATGTGAAAATCCTCAACCAAATGCTAGCAAACAGAATCCAGCAGCACATTAAAAGGATCATACACCATGATCAAGTGCAATTTATCCCAGGAATGCAAGGATTCTGCAATATATGCAAATCAATCAATGTGATACACCATATTTACAAATTGAAGGATAAAAAACATATGATAATCTCAATAGATGCAGAAAAAGCTTTGGACAAAATTCAACACCCATTTATGATAAAAACTCTCCAGAAATTAGGCATAGAGGGAACTTACCTCTACATAATAAAGGCCATACAGGACAAACCCACAGCCAACATCATTCTCAATGATGAAAAAATGAAACCATTTCCACTAAGATCAGGAAGTAGACAAGGTTGCCCACTCTCACCACTATTATTCAACATAGTTTTGGAAATTTTACCCACAGCAATCAGAGACGGAAAAGAAATAAAAGGAATCCAAACTGGAAAAGAAGAAGTGAAACTGTCACTGTTTGCAGATGACATGATACTATACATAGAGAATCCTTAAGACACTACTAGAAAACTACTAGAGCTAATCAATGAATTTGGTAAAGTAGCAGGATACAAAATTAATGCACAGAAATCTCTTGCATTCCTCTATACTAAAGATGAATTATCTGAAGGAGAAATTAAGGAAGCACTCCCATTTACCACTGCAACAAAAAGAATAAAATACCTAGGAATAAACCTACCTAAGGAGACAAAAGACCTGTATGCAGGTCTATAAGACACTGATGAAAGAAATTAAAGATGATACAGACAGATTGAGAGATGTACCATGTTCTTGGATTGGAAGAATCAACATTGTGAAAATGACTCTACTACCGAAAGCAATCTACAGATTTATTGCAATCCCTATCAAACTATCACTGGCATTTTTCACAGAACTAGAACAAAAAATTTCACAATTTGTATGGAAACACAAAAGACGCCAAATAGCCAAAGCAATCTTGAGAAAGAAAAACGGAACTGGAGTAATCAGGCTCCCTGACTTCAGACTATACCACAAAGCTACAGTAATCAAGACAGTATGGAACTGTCACAGAAACAGTAATATAGATCAATGGAACAGGACAGAAAGCCCAGAGATAAGCCCACACATATATGGTTACCTTATCTTTGATAAAGGAAGCAAGAATATAAAATGGAGAAAAGACAGCCTCTTCAATAAGTGGTGCTGGGAAAACTGGACAGCTGCATGTAAAAGAATGAAATTAGAACACTCCCTAACACCATACACAAAAATAAACTCAAAATGTATGAAAGACCTGAACATAAGGCCAGACACTATAAAACTCTTAGAGGAAAATATAGGCAGAACACTCTATGACATAAATCACAGCAAGATCATTTTTGACCCACCTCCTAGAGAAATGGAAACAAAAACAAAAATAAACCAATGGGACCTAATGAAGCTTAAAAGCTTTTCCACAGCAAAGGAAACCATAAACAAGACTAAAAGACAACCCTCAGAATGGGAGAAAATATTGGCCACCGAAACAACTGACAAAGGATTAATCTCCAAAATATACAAGCAGCTCATGCAGCTCAATATCAAAAAAACAAATAACCCACTCCAAAAATGGGCAGAAAACCTAAATAGACATTTCTTCAAAGAAGATATACAGATTGCCAACAAACATATGAAAGGATGCTCTACATCACTAATCATTAGAGAATTGCAACTCAAAACTACAATGAGTTATCACCTCACACTGGTCAGAATGGATATCATCAAAAAATCTACAAACAGTAAATGCTGGAGTGGGTGTGGAGAAAAGGGAAACCTCTTGCACTGTTGGTGGAAATGTAAATTGATACAGCCACTATGGAGAACAGTATGGAGGTTCCTTAAAAAACTAAAAATAGAACTACTGTATGACCCAGCAATCCCACTATTGGGCATACACCCTGAGAAAAACATAATTCAAAAAATGTCATGTACCACAATGTTCGTTACAGCACTATTTACAATAGCCAGGACATGGAAGCAACCTAAGTGTCTATTGACAGACGAATGGATAAAGAAGATGTGGCATATATATACAATAGAATATTACTCAGCCATAAAAAGAAATGAAATTGAGTTATTTGTAGTGAGGTGGATGGAGCTAGAGTGTGTCATACAGAGTGAAGTAAGTCACAAAGAGAAAAACAAATACCATATGCTAACACATATATATGGAATCTACAAAAAACAAATGGTTCTCAAGAACCTAGGGGCAGGACAGGAATAAAGACACAGACATAGAGAATAGACTTTTGGACAGAGAGAGGGGGAAGGGTAAGCTGCGATGAAGTGAGAGAGTGGCATGGACATATATACACTACCAAATGTAAAATAGATAGCTAGTGCAAAGCAGCTGCATAACATAGGGAGATCAGTTCGGTGCTTTGTGACCACATAGAGATGTGGGATAGGGAGGGTGGGAGGGAGACACAAGAGGGAAGGGATATGGGGATATGTGTATACGTATAGCTGATTCACTTTGTTATACAGCAGAAACTAACACACCATTGTAAAGCAATTATACTCTAATAAAGATGTTTAAAAAAATGTTCCATGTTCTTATAGTATATGTTGTTGATTTTGTTAAATTTATTTAATTACATTTTAGTATAAATGCACACAGATGCATGCAGGTTATAAAATTGCACTATGAGTTCTTTGTAAAATCATAAATAGAAAGGCTCTGAACATTATGTGGCAAAATAATGAATTTTGCTCCCCAAAGAACTTTCTAAGTTTAATCCAGAGTCCATTCCTTTTTAAAGAAAATTAAATGATGCCACTTTTCTCTCTTCATTTATTATTTATGCAATAAACTCCATATGATTTAATGTTTTGTTTTGAAGTGAACTGTGCAAAGTGTTCTGCAAATGAAAATATTACAAACTAAAAACCGGCTGGCTAGTGGGCTTTTGAAAACATAAACAGACTTGTACCAGCACCGTGTACTCCACATCTCATTCTTAACTTACTGCCCTTTCAGGGGGCAGGGCCATTTTATGAATTCAGTGGTGTTTATGGTTAGATAAATCATCCTCTACATATTAAAGATTTCTGCAAGTTGACATTTCAGAAAAGGACAGATAACAAAGGAGGACAGGGGTGGGGTGTTGTTCCTTGTTCTCACAGCTGTGAGGACTGTTATTAGTGAAAGACACTAAGAATATATTTCGTTTTTGACAACCAATCTCTGTCAAATGATGGCATGTCAGCATTTGATGATATTTTGAAAAGAATGTCAGGTGCAGTAGAGGAAAGAATCACTACTTTAGTGGCTGGTTAAAACAATGCATTACATTTGATTTCATCAAAACTAAAAGCTTCATTTCTTCTCATTCTTGAACAATGTTTTCTCAATTTTGGGGGTGGGGAGAAGAAAAAATAGTTTGATGTGAATCTATATTTGTTTCTTCCCTGCATCTACTTGCAATTACAAGTACAGCAGAAATATTTTAAACTCTCAGTTGCTATTACCGATCTAAACCCTGCATTTAGGAACTCCCTTCAGTCTGACATATGTAAGATGGTAGTTTTTTAGCTGTTCAATGTATGTAAAATCCTGTATGTTTAAAACTTTCCTAATATGAACTGTATTTTCTTTCCTGCCGAGGAAAGCAGCTATACTTTTATCCTGATCTAAAACAAACCAGTAAATGTAGGAGAAGAGGAAGTCTCACCTTGCCATTTACTAGCTATACAGCAGTCCCTCCCCCCTTATCTGTGGTTTTGCTTTCCAGTGTTTTAGTTACCTGTGGTCAACCATGGTTTGAAAATATTAAATGGAAGTTTCCAGAAATAAACAATTCATAACTTTTAAATTTTGCTGCGTACTGAGTAGGGTGATGAAATCTCACACCCTCCCACTCTGTCCTGCCTGGGATCCCCAGTGATGGACATAATTGTTCCTGCCATCTAGCCATCCACATGGTCATGGCTTGATGACCCAGGATCATCCAAAGCAGATAATCCTTCTTCTGACATCTTGTCAGAAGGTCAGTAGTAGCCTAACGCTATGTCACAATATGCAGTCATTCACCTCACTCCATCTCATCGCCTAGGCATTTTATCATTTCACATCATCACAAGAAGAAGGATGAGTACCGTACAATAAGATATTTTGAGAGAAAGAGGGAGGGAGACCACATTCACATAACTTTTATTACAGTATATTGTTATAATTGTTCTATTTTATTATTAGTTATTGTTGTTAATCTCTTACTATGCCTCATTTATAAATTAAGCTCTGTCATAGGTATGTATATATAGGAAAAAACACAGTCTATAGAGGGTTTGGTACTCTCCACAGGCGTCCATTAGGGGTCTTGGAAGTCCCGTGGATAAGGGGGGACTACTGTATAAATTAGATAACTTGGACAAGTTACTGAGTGTGGGTGTGTGTGTGCATGTTTACACATACGTGTTTTTCACTGTTTAATGGAGGTACTAATAGGACCTACCTCACTGATGTGGATTCAGTGCTTTAATGTGAAGCACTTACAATATTGCCTGGCAGATAGTAAGTGTAGAGTAAATACAGGCTTCTATTATTCATTATGTGCCAGTTAGAGTACTATATGCAGTATTTCATCTAAAGACGGCACTGCAGGCTCTCGTTATTGAAACTGATTTGACAAATCAATAGTAGCCAGTAGTACAAAATGAATCCCTTAAGCACAGAGCCTGCAATTTACAAATGTGGTTGGTCTAAAAGAGAATTGTTTCATAAGAAAACTCATTTCAGTAGAAGGTTCCAGTGCCAGCTCTATCTCCAGATGGATATGCGACCATGGGCAAGTCACTTAGATTTATAACATCCCAGGCATTGGAAACTAGTATTTGAAGCTAGTAAATTTGAACTAATTATAATTAGAGAAATTGAAGTCAGAAATCACATAGCTAATTGGTGGCAAATTTTGAACTCTCTGTGCAGTGTTATTCAATTTTACTGCATTTATGCAGTCAACAAATATTTATTAGCAACAATGTTAAGCCAGTCAATCAATGTCAACATCTATAAAGTGAGATTGGGTAGACACATTATATGATGGACTTTCAGACTCTAAATCCTCTTTCTCTGTGAAACAAAATTAGGAATCATTCTAACCACTTAATTGATTCATTAAGTGTTTCAGAAGTGTGAATTAAACTTTGAGACAATTTACTTAAGGCATGGAGAATTCAGAAGCCCTGGTATCTACCCAACTTGGGGAAATAAGGCAATTTCTCTGAGCTTCAGTATTTTCAGCTGAAGAGTTGGAATAATACATAGGAGGGCTATGATACATAAAAGAGCCAATGTGACTTGGCTCTACAAATTCTAGCTTTTCACCGTTCCTACACCTAGAAGTTGGTGGGTGTATAGAAATATTAACACCAAGTTTTATCCCATGTCTCCTCATCGCTCCAGTGTTTGTGAGGTTGGGTTTGTGAGGTAGTTGCTCTTTAGATATCAAAAATTTCTTTCTATAAACTACATTGTAACATTATCTTTACTTTTCCTTCTTTACAATTACAAAATGTGAGTGCTATATGAGGTCGGATCACTCAATTTTTGGATGAGGAAGTTGAGAGATGGAAGTCTTAACAGCTAGGTGTTTGCAGCATAGGAGGTATATCCTAGTTCTTCTGAATTCTTATTTTCTGATTTGGTGTGAGTGATACTGAGTACCCACTTTCTCATGCATTGTTAGGTGCTTTAACACAGGTCATCTTGAAACAAATATCACTATACTATTTTATATTTTTGAGGTTATGTGATATCTTAGGATGTAATATTGTTATGTCTTTCTTGAGAATTGATACCTTTATCACTAAGAAATGTCCACATTAATCTCTAGTAACAACTCTTGACTTAAATTGGCTTTGTTTGATATTAGTATAACAATAGAAGTTGAGATTTACATGGTATAACTTCACACTTTCACTGTTAGTCTTTCTGTTTCCTGATGTTTTAGGGGATTCACCTAAATAATATATATGGTGAGGTTGTAAAAAGATCTATTGCTACAATTCTAGATTTTTACTTTTAAAAATTAGTCTAATTATGTCTAATGTGATTATCAATAAACTGGATTCATAACTGCCATCATACTATTTACTTTCTATGAGACCCTCATGTTTTAAGTTCTTTTGTCTCTTCTTTCTTACATTCTTTTGGAATATGTACCATTTCTAACATTCCATTTTTCTCTTTATTAACTTGCTTTTTATACCTACAGATACTATTGTGCACTATTGAATGTGTTAGTTTACCCTAAATATCACTACCTGCACGCTAGGCTTATTTTAGTCTAATGCAAATTATAACTCGTACAAATTTCCTGACCTGAGAAAACTTTAATTCTATTTAACTATTCTTGCCCTTTGTTATTATTGTCATGAATTTTAGTTCTTGTTTTGTCTTATATGCCTCAAGACATTTTTATTACTGTTTTGAACAGACAATAGTCTGTCTGAGGTAGCGATTAAAGTATTTTCCCCATAAAAATATCCTCTAGTCTTGGCTCTCTACATTTGATTTGTTCTTCTTATTCTAACTTCTTAAAGTAAAAAGCTTAGATCATTGATTTTATAGATCTCTTCCTCTCTAACCTTTAAACTTTAGCTACAAATCCCAAATGTTTTATGATAAATTTTAATTATTCTTTTAACATATTTATATTTTTCCTTTTGACTTTTCTTAGACTAATGGGTTCTTTTGAGGTGTTTTTACTTATTTTTTTCTGCTAGATATCTTAATGTCATACTTCTAATATCACTTTGCCAGTGAACATGTTCCATATGATTTCAGTCCTCTGAAATACATTGAGACATATGTTACCGCATGGCATATAACCTATCTTAGGGAACATCTCTGTACAGTAGGAAAAAAAGTGTATTTTTTGATTGGTGGATGTAGTTTTCTATAAATGTCAATCAGGTCAAGTTAATTGACTGTGGTTTTCAAATGTCCTATATATTTGTTGTTGGTTTTTCCTTGATTTGTTCTATCAGTCACTGAGAGTATTAAAATCTTCAACCTTGTTTATTGATTTGTCTCTTCCTGAATTCTGTCAGCTTTTACTTAATGCATTTAAAGCTCTGTTCTGAGAGGAAATAAGCATTTTGAAGTGTATCTTCTTGATAAATTGATGCTTTTGTCATTGCAAAATGTCCCTCTTTATTTCTTTACTTTGAAGTCTACCTTAATATAGCCAAATCATTTTCTTGTTCTTGGCGTTTGTATCCTTTATCTTTTGAAACCCTTCTATTTTGAACTCGGTAGTGTCTTTAAAGTGTTTCTAATGAACAATATATAGTTGAATTTTCCTTTTAAAAAATGTCCACTTTGATAATCCCTCTTTTCATTGTAGTATTTAGTCCATTTACGGAAAACTGTGGTGCCTCTAAATTTACTGTAATCCTTTCAAAATCCAACTATCTAAGGTAGACTGAGAGACAGGTATTTACTTAGGGGAAAGGAAGGTCTCCCGAAGATAGGCAAGCACCTATGGCAGGGCCAACAGATAGGCAAATAGCCCAGCTTCCCTTTTGCAAGCAGAGGCAGGAGGGACAGGCTTCTCGCAAGATGTTCATGTATTGACAAATATTATCTACCCCTGTAAAAACCCACACCAGTTGCTACTAAGGAAGCCTAGTCAACTAAATTACTCATACACCAGTGTCGAGAATGGTTCTTAAAGCTCCTGCCACAAAACTTGAGCAGGGCTTAGGAATAAAAAGGTATATGACTGTCACTCAAGGACTTAGTTATAGCTCTGTTACCAGTTAAAACAGATTAACAGAGTATGGCTACACAACAGGGCTCTCAACTTCCCTGTTCCCAACAACTAGTGTCAAGATCCAAGTAGAATACAATCACTGCTATACTTTTTGAAATTCTGTATAAACTACAATATTCTGTCAATGTTAATGGCACTTAAAGTGCCCTGTCAAAACAATTGCAGCTATGTTATGTGTAAAACATATTAAATAAGCTATGCAAACTTGTATTTTTCATTAAGTTTATATTCATTTTTTTCTTTTTTCTTTCCTATGGATGAACTTAAAAATAATTTTGTTTCTTAATTAAGATGCTATGCATGAAGCTCCTGAATAATTTAAGACAATTGTTCTTTTAAATGGTTGTTGATTACACCCTCCTGGCACAGTTATTGTATTATTACTACACTTAGGAAAAATATGCTGTGCTATTTGGACTCAGAAATATTTCTGACATTTTAATGAACACACCACTTAGTTAGATTTTACAGAGTTTTTCAGTGAACCACAAAGGATTAAAAAATGTCATTCAAGGGTTGTAGATAATTAAACTGACTGAATATAAGATGCTTCATATGAAAATGAAAATTATGTATGAATTTTGTTGAGCTGGAAATGTGTTTTACTAAATGACTTTAGATTTGTTAATTTTAACTACAAGACAAAGAGAATCAAGGGGATACCTTGTTCTCATCTCAATTTGTGCCATCTGCATAAGCTATTTTATCGTTCATATGAGTTTTCATTTTGGCCCTTGAATAAATTATCATGGTAAATAAATAAATGTCGACTTTGAGATACTATTAAATATATGTATTATAATACACCTGATGGGAAATTGGTACAAATGAGTCTCAAAAGAGCTCATAGATCAGGATTCCAGTCAGATTTCATAGAAATAAGTTTTAGATAGATATAGTTTTCAGAGAAGAAAAGGTAAGACTTCTCATCAGTTGCAAAATAATGATTTTACCTGTTTATCTACACAGTTGACCTTTCTCTACAGTACCATAGTCTTTTAGGTACCTCTGCTATAATTGTAACTTCCTGTATCTACAAATTTGATTATTGTTTTATTTCCATGGATCATTAAGTTTTCCTATTCCAGCAGATATCCCTGTCGTCAAGTTCCTGAGGGATCTCGGCTTGTTATTTTCTGTGTCAGTCGTGTGCATTTTATATTTACTATTAAATATTTGAATAACGACACATTTCTCCAGGTGGCTGTAGGTTTGATTGTGATAAACCTCTCTGGAGAATTCTCTGAGCTTTCACATCTGGTGGAAAACTCTGATGAGAACATCTCTAATGAGGAATTCCTGGAACAAGAAATTACAGATTATCTGTTTTTCAGAAGGCATGAGAAGCTAGTGAATGCCTTTTTTTTTTTTCAGATCAAAAGTCAACTTCTCAATTCGATAAGTGAAGATTTCTGAACCAATTATTGTTTTATCTAAGTTCATTGATCATATATTTCCATTGTATTAGCTATTTCTGTCTCTAAAATATCTTGACATAGAAATTGTTTCAAAACATATATTACTAACGGTGATCATGTATGCCTTTATTTAAAGCATGCCATTTATTTCATAATCTCATAATTCAAATATTTTAACACATTTCATCAAACTTATAATGCTTTCTATACCCGAGAAAATAAAATTCTTAAAATTTATGAAATTTTATCAAAGTAGTTGCTTAAAGGGAAAATACTATTTTATACTATAGTTCCATAAAAATGACATTTTCTAGATATTGCTTTTGGTAAGAGGTTAATAGCCTAAATTTGTGGAAAGAAAAAGAAAAAGACAATGACAAGCATGTGTTTTGCAGTCATAACTAAAATGTGTTTATAAAGAATTATACAATCTTGCACAGAAATTATGCACTTCCATTCTTAAAAAGTAATTATTTCTCATCTCAGATTGTGCTAATTTTCAAGTTGGGCTAATACAGTGTTTTCTTCTGAATCCAAATTTCTTTCCAGGTAAAGTTACTAAGAAACCATAATTAAGTTCAAATTTTTACCAGTTCTTGATTGAACACTAATACTCTCAGAAACTTAGGAGCAAGGAAGAAACATCCTTCATTTGTCATAAATAGACTAGGAAATGCTCCAATAAACACCACAAAATGTCAGTGGTTTAACATAACACAAATTTATTCTCTCTCACCATACAGGTCCCACCTGGATCAGTAGGACCCACACACAGGCTGATCCAGACTCCATGTAGCAACTGCACATTGTGCTACAGACAGTCTCTGTCACTGCTTCAGAAAAGGGGAGCCCCTGTGGAACAAACCTTGGAAAGTTTACCTCCTCAGGCAAGAATTGGTACATGTCACTTCTGTTCATATTTCATTGGCCAGAACTAGTGACATGGGCCTGCTTAACGGAAAGCGTGCCAGGAAGTGTGTGTGTGGGGTTGGAGAGGAGAAAATATTTGGCAGACATCACTGACCCTGCCACATGGCTGGCTGCCATCCTTGGCAACCTGGCTGTCACAATATATGAGCACAAATCCAAGTCCCCTGAGGGAAAGTCATACATTATAAAATAATAACTGAAAGCTTGGGAGCAAATAATTTTTCTCCTATAGAAGCGCTAACTCTTGTTTCCTATAAATAAGACCTAACTCTTGTTTCCTATAAATAACCTAAAAATTTAAGAAAATAGAAAAAAAAATCACTTTATTTCTAGAAATGACATATCAATTTATTGTTTCTTGTCTTTGTTTCTAACGTGGGTGACAACTTCTTGATAAGATATGCTCTTCATTTTTCTTTCTCCCTCCCTCCCTCCCTCCCTCTTTCTTTCTTTCTTTCTTTTCTTTTCTTTTCTTTTTTCTTTCTCCATGATGTGGATTTAACAGAGTCCAGAGCTGGATTTGAAATAGACACCACTTGAAACTAAAATAAAATTTACATGAATATGTGTGGAAGGTTGAAGAGCCAATTAAATACAAATGACAGGCAAAGGGAAAAGAGAAATACAAGAAAGGCAGATTTTGTCTCATGTGTATTAGATTTTTGTAGCTGCTGTAACAAAATACCACGATCCTGGTGGCTTAGAACAGAAACTTACTCTCTCACAGCTCTGGAGACTAGACGGCCAAAGTCAGTACCATTGGGTCAAAATCAAGATGTTGGCAGGGCTGTGCTTCCTTTGGAGGTGCTAGGAGAGAATCCTGTCCTATCTGTTCCAGCCTCTGGTGGCTGCCGGCATTCCTTGACTTGTGGACCTATCACTCAGTCTTCAAGTCCAGCACCTTCAAATCCTTGTATGTTCCATCTTTATATCACCTTCTCATTTGTATATGTGTCAAATCTCCCTCTGCCTTGCTCTTATAAGCACACTTGTGATAGCGTTTAGGGTCCACCCGGATAATCTAAGATAATCTTCCCATCTCAAGATTGAGAACTTAATCACATCTGAAATGATACTTTTTTTTTCATCTTTATTGGAGTATAACTGCTTTACAATGGTGTGTTAGTTTCTGCTGTATAACAAAGTGAATCAGCTATACATAAACATATATCCCCATATCTCCTCCCTCTTGCGTCTGTCTCCTCCCTCCCTCCCTCTCTCCCTCCCTATCCCACCTCTCTAGGTGTTCACAAAGCACCAAACTGGAGCTGATCTCCCTGTGCTATGCGGCTGCTTCCCACTAGCTATCTATTTTACGTTTGGTAGTGTATATATGTCCATGCCACTCTCTCACTTCATCCCAGCTTACCCTTTCCCCTCCCTGTGTCCTCAAGTCCATTCTCTATGTCTGCTTCTTGAAATGATACATTTTTTTTTAAATTTATTTATGGCTGTGTTGGGTCTTCGTTTCTGTGCGAGGGCTTTCTCTAGTTGCGGCAAGTGAGGGCCACTCTTCATCGCGGTGCGCGAGCCTCTCATTATCGCGGCCTCTCTTGTTGCAGAGCACAGGCTCCAGACGCGCAGGCTCAGTAATTGTGGCTCACGGGCCTAGTTGCTCAGTGGCATGTGGGATCTTCCCAGACCAGGGCTCGAACCCGTGTCCCCTGCATTGGCAGGCAGATTCTCAACCACTGCGCCACCAGGGAAGCCCGATACATTTTTTTTAAACATCTTTATTGGAGTATAATTGCTTTACAATGGTGTGTTAGTTTCTGCTTTATAACAAAGTGAATCAGCTATACATAAACATATATCCCCATATCTCTTCCCTCTTGCGTCTCCCTCCCACCCTCCCCATCCCACCCCTCTAGGTGGTCACAAAGCACCGAGCTGATCTCCCTGTGCTGTGTGGCTGCTTCCCACTAGCTATCGATTTTACTTGAAATGATACTTTTTAAAGTAAGGTAACATCCACGAGTTCCAGGTATTAGGACCTGATAGCTTTGGGAGTCATTATTCAGCCTACTACAGTACATCATGGGAAAGCTTTCTTTAATTCGTGCCCTAAGCCTAAAGAAATCTGGATAAACAGAGGGAGATCCAAAGAGAGAATGTCTTTAAGTAAAATAATCTAGGAAGAATTCAGGCAGAGCTGGCTTTATGCCTGGGGACTCTACAGTTTTCTTTGCAGTATCAGTTAAGGGGCATTGAGAAATCTATCTGACAGAAGGTGTTCACTCCTTCCTAAGCTTGTTACTTTCCTCAGAGTCACTCTAGGCAGAAAGGAAGCACAATGAGGGTACCAGTAAATGTAAAACACTGAAAACAGTGTTACCTGATTCTTTATTTCTTCCATGATGAGTGGTTTGAGTTCATCTGACTTCCAGACAAAAAGGAAAGAGAGAGGCGTGGAAGTCACGGCAGAACTAAAGCATCATGGATTTTTAGTAAAAACTTTTAAAGGGGGAACGTTTATTATTATTAATCTACCAAACCTACAAAGGAATGTTTTGTTTATGTTCATATTTAAACAAGGAACCAGCAAGGCCTGGCCTTGTTAAACCCAGAATATCATACATATCCACTGTTACTCTTGGGTATTTGCTTCTGGGGAGAGAGATTTCCAGGATTTACTTTACTTCTCACCCCTGCTTCTCTCTTACTTCAGATTATCTTCTGTTCTATGAGAAGAACACAGAGCTGTTATATCTCATGGACTTAGAAGTTCAAACCACTGGGCAGGAAATGCTCAGCACGTATTGGCTTGAGAAATCCCAGGAAAGCCTTCAGTCTGTCTGTTTGGGTGAAATGCTGCTCTTGGAGCTGCCAACACTGGCCACAGGGCAGAGTCATCACATAGGAGAAACACCCTTTCTACTGGCTCACCCTTTGTACGAGGTCCTTCCAAGAGGGTGAGGGAATCTTCGTAGAAAGAAAATCCTCCATTTTATATCTACATCCATTTTTATTATTAACCACGATAAAACTGCCTCCTAAAAAGCTGATCATATCAGACACTTCCCTGCCACTCACACTTTGCATAGTGTCAACCCTTCCTCATTTCCCATGGCCCCAAACAGGCCTTGCTCTGCATTTGAATTTGTGTTCTCTCTGCCTGGAATGATTACTTTCCTTCAGGCCCCCTTAACAGGGAAAACTTTGACTTAAACCTCAGGTCTTGGCTTCACTGTCCTTTCTTCGAGAAGTCATTCCTGCTGTCCACCTCCAGACCCCACACTGTGCTTCCTAAGCTGTCCCATGGCACCTCTACTGTCCCCATCACGTTCCTTTTAACTGTCTCCCCAACTCGAGTGTATGTGGTTTCAGGGCAGCAACTGTGTTTTACTGCCAATTAATACAATGCCAGCATCCGCCAGACACTTAACAAAAAATTAACTCACTTTCTAAAAAATATTTCCTTGTTATGTAACCTTTCTGCACCCCACTCTTTGCATTTCCAAAACAGAAATGTGAATAGAACCTACTAATAGAGTCACTGTGTGAGCAAAGCAAGAAAATACACACAAAACACTTAGAGCGGTACCTGACCCAATAACCATAGGTAGGGGGTGGTGGTGTGATGAATTGGGAGATTGGGATTGACATATATACACTAATATGTATAAAATGGATACCTAATAAGAACCTGCTGTATAAAAAAATAAATAAAATAAAATTCAAAAATAAAATAACCATAGGTAAAAGGATAGTCTCTGGTCACACTTTGAGACTATTTCATGACCTATATCAATATGGAAAATGTGTTTGGAGCTGCTAGTACTATTACTGTACATTGATGGAGGAAGTAAATAATGGCCCAATTTACTCTGAATTTTGTAACTTAAGTACGTTATTTTATTCAGCATCAGATTATGTATATACAGTTGAAAAATAGTTTTATATTTATTTGGTATTTAAATAATGCTCAGTGTACTTTTGGGTTTCAGGACCACATGAATATCTTCTTGAATATAAATATATTCAGAAGATTACAATTACTGTGTTAGTTATCATACTACATCACTAGTCTTGCACCACTGATACTGCACCTAGTTAGTACAAGAGACCGATATTCAAGTAGCACTTGAGAAGGAGTAAATGAGCTGCGAAGCCCTATGCATTCATTATTTCAGCAGAAATAATAATGGAAGGAGGACCCTGAGGAGCAGCAAGGTGACCTCGGCAGGGATGATGAGTTCTGGGTAAAACCCAAGTGAATGTGCCGCTGGGAATTTTAAAGCAATGGGGAAAGAATGCGGGATGTGTGGCAAAGAACACAGCAGGGAAGAGGGGTTCTTAGATTTGCCTCCATGGGACCAGCAGAATGCAGAGGGAGTCCTGTCCGAATGGTGGGGTGGAGCTCCCTGTGGCAAAGCAAGAGATTAACTTCAGCGTCCACTATTGGCACCAGGACAAGGGAGGTGGAGTGAAGACACACTGGTCGTGGAGAACCACCCTCGGAGTAGCTGCACTTGGGAGGTATTTGAACTCCAGGGTGACTCAGTTCTTCCTAGACTTACATGATTTTGTGGGAGGAGCAGGGGTCCGAGAGGGTCGTTCCCTTAAAGGATTATGCACTTGGGGTATAAAAACTTCAGCCAGGGGAATTCCCTGGCTGTCCAGTGGTTAGGACCCTGTGCCTTCACTGCCATGGACCTGGGTTCGATCCCTGGTTGGGGAACTAAGATCCTGCAAGCCAAGCGGCGCAGCCAAAATACCCCCTCCCCCAACCCCCTGTGGTATTGGTGTAAGGGTAGAAAAATAAATCAGTGGAATATAATAGAGAATTCAAAAGTAAACCCCCAAAAATTTCAGCCAAAATTTCTGGGGGAGAGAAACTGAAGCAGAGAGCTTTTCATGGAGGCCATACAATGAGCTTGAAGTCCTACAATGGAATGATGGGAAGAATGATAACGCCACCAACGTTAGGAAAAGAAAATATAGAAGGGAGATGTTTCACTTCCTGGTGGGAAGAGCTGACTGCGTATCCCAGGCAAAGACATTTATTCCTCTGTGATTTATTGTTTGACCCTTTCTTTTTCTTCTGCCTCTCGTTTGCAAGCTTTCAGGGAGCACTTTGTTCTACTTATAATTCTCACTGCAAGATACTGTCACCACCCAGCCTTTTTGTGATAGCCTGTAACTGCACTCAGCTCGGGAAAATCAGTGAATCTAATCGAATAAGTAAACCTCCATGAATAATTATTCTATCTCAAATAAAGGAATCAAGCTTAAAACACACTAAATGGATCAGTGGAAAAGATGGAAAGTATTAAAGAATTTTTATTCAGATTATTTTCCATAAATACTTCCAGTACAAAAAAGTCATTATGTTAATTTATTTTCTACCTCCCCAAATACTTTCCTCGTTTGCATACTCATCTATTTACGGAGGAAACATTTATTGAATGCATCTTATGTGCAGGGCACCAGGCGAGGCACTAGTCTCATTTATATTAACTCTGGATCCCAATTCAGGCTATAATTATGTTGCACCCAGAACACTTCCATAGCATAGAAGATTGCAGGAAGGTTAATTTGCCCTTCAACAAACCTACAGCTAACTTCTCCTATTTGCTACATTACTGAAATGGCCACATCATTCAGTGCAGACGGCATTGCAAGAGTATGAATCTGATACCACAGTAAATTCAACAACAAGCTTAAATAATACTGCCGAAGGGGAGAAAATGAGCTAGGTAAAAGAACACTGTATATCTGATACACAGACTTTTCAGATAGCTCGATTCTGATATTTCTGGTGCAACAAGACAAAATATTGATATGGTTTTCCTTTGAAATGGTGGTGCACAAGAAATAAATTTTCATGGATCATATTCATATTTGAACAAAATTTTCCTCATCCCCTCAAACTGTTATTCACTGTACTACAGGCTATAGAGGGATTTTCATCTGCTTTATCTTCTTGGCTTTTCCTGCTGTTTTTTAATTAAAGTTTAAAGAATTAAGAACCAGGGATGCTGGGGTTACACTAGAATGAGAAAAGATCAGGCCACCAAATCCACTGAGGTGTAGTGGGTCACAGGCTGATTCTGGAATTATCATTCACGATGCCTTTTTTTTTTTTTTTTTCCCAGTCTAAGGACTAAGCATTAATGTCTTTAAAAACTAGACAGATTATAGAGATCAGAGTTCCAGGTCAGTTTCACAGAGTAATACTATCTGGAGAAAGACATTCTTTTAGAAGTATTTTGAGTCTATTTTATGCATCATCCCTGTCAATTTTGGTCATTGGTGAGTAATAAAATTTTCAATTTCTCACATAGTTTAAGAATATTTGATTCCACTTCAAATGGCAGTTTGGGAAATTTAAACAGATATTCATATTTATAAAACTAAAATCTATGAAAACACAATGTAGTGCTGCATATGGTTTTGGTATTTTGAACATTCAGTTCAGTAAAAATACATTACAAGTAGCTGGTGGACGGTGCTTACTGCAGGTGGGAGCCGGTCAGATGGGGGCACAGGTGGGGCTGCCCTCGTGGGGACCACTGTGGCAGGCAGGGGGCGCCATGGGGTCCCGACCGCCCAGACCCCCATGCCTGGGACCTGCAGGCCATTGCTTCTGCTTTGTTCCCCCCCTTTTTTAAAAATTGAAGTATAGTTGCTGTACAATATTATGTAAGTTACAGGTATATAACATGTGATTCACAATTTTTAAAGGTTATACTGCATTTATAGTTATTATCAAATATTGGCTATATTCCCCATGTTGTTCAATATGTCCTTGTAGCTTATTTTATACCTAATAGTTTGTACCTCTAACGCCCTTCCCCATATTGCCCCTCCCCCTTTTCCTCTCCCCATTGGTAACCACTAGCTTGTTCTCTATTGTGAGTCTTCGTTTTTGTTATCTTCACCATTTTGTTGTATTTTTTAGATTCCACATATAAGTGATATCAGGCAGTATTTGTCTTTCTCTGACTTATTTCACTTAACATAATGCTCTCCAAGTCCATCCATGTTGCTGCAAATGGTGCTTTGTCCCCTTTCGGACCTGTGTCCACAGGCTGCCTCTGCCTGTGGCCAGACCAAGAAGGGGTGGTGGGGAGAAGTCCCTGGAGATGGACACCAGGCTGCTGCAGAGACACAAGTGCGAGGGCAAGAGTGTGTCCTCACCAGCCACAGGCTGTGCCTTGGGTCCGCCTTCCTTCCTGTGCCTGGGTGGTGACTCCACTGAGCGAGGCTGGGGCAGGCGTGAGGTCGGCCTGGGGCAGCGGCTGGTTAGAAGGGCCTGGTGGAAGTGGGGGGAGAATGGGAGCCGGAGGCGCGGTGGCAGGGGCTGGTCAAGAGAAACACTGCCGCTGGCTTTTATTCCTCCCTCCCTCCTCAAAGCTAGTCCTAGGCTGTTCCCAGGTCCAGCAGCACCCACATGACCGCTTGCTGGTCCTCAGAGGATAGGGACAGGCCTTCCACTGGTTGGCCCTTCCGCCATTTTCAGCCCCAAAAGACAAGTCCCTTCTCTCTGGGCCTCAGGCTCCCTGGAGGCAAAGGAATTGGCTGGACTCCTCAATCCTGACATCCAATTCAGCTGCAGCTGTAACCCTCTCCTCCTCCGCCTGTTCTCTTTGGCTGCTTGCGCGACACCCTCTCCCAACCATTCTTATTTCCATATTTCCCACAGAAACTTTCTGTGGGAAGACAGAACCATATCTGAAGTTTCTAGATATGCTGCTCCAGGTTTTTCTGAGCCCTTCGGCCTCAACCTTCACCGTGTTATACAGCTCCCACCCTGACTCCTTACAGCTGGTGCAGTTTTGAAACATGAGGAATGAAATCTCTAGCAAACCCCCATGTCTTGGAGACACCATTCTTGGCTAGGGAAGCTGCCGCTCTGCCCTCCCCTGAAGATCCTCGGCACCTTGTGTAGCCACCTGCATCCCAATTAGGCTTACAGTGGGTGGAGATTCCTGACATCCAAGACTTCCGACTTCTCTGCCAGAGGGGTCTTTCCCTGAGGGCAGGCCTGGGTCTCCTCCTCTCTGTGCCCTGGCTCAAAGCAAGAAGTGATGGGGAAATGGGTGCTCCTGTAGACCCGGTTCTGCTCTGAACAATTTCTCCAATAATAATGATTCCTGTAAGTCTGGAGAGGCCATTTCTTGCTCAGTGCCCCAAATTAAGGAGGGTCTGAGCAGAAACTGAGAATCCTTCAACCTACTGTGAGATTCTGGGCTTGAAGAAATAATGTTAAAAAAACAAAAATAAACATTATTAGTGAAGTCCAAAGCCACTAGGGAAAGAATCCCTTTCCTCCATTCATTCTTATTATGTATTTAGAGATGTGTTACTAAATATCTATGGAGCAACTATGCATAAATACAAATATGTAGATGTGTTAGGGATGTATTACTGTAGGACTGTCTTAGTCTGTTCCAGCTGCTATAACAAAATACCATACACTGGCTAGTTTATAAATGGCAGAAATTTATTTCCCACAGTTCTGGAGCGTGCAAGTCTGAGATCAGGGTGCCAGAACATTCTGGTTCTGGTCTGGGCCCTTTTCCAGGCTGCAGACTCCTGACTTCTTACATCCTCACAGGGCGGAGAACAGAACCATTGAAGCAAGCTTTCTCCTGATTCTTGGAAGAGCACTAATGCCATCCGTGAGTGTCCCACCCTCATAACCTCCGCTAATTCTAATTACCTCCCAAAGGCCCCACCTCCTAATACCATCCCATTAGGGATTAGGCTTTCAGCATATGAATTTGGGGGAACACAGTCAGTCATAGCAAGGACCATGGAGATATATTTCTTATATTAGTGTGTGTAGGGATTTTATCTCCTAGTTTATCTTATAGTAAAAAATAACTGCTGGACCTTTGATTTTCTCTATCTCCTACATTCCCCTGTATTTAAAAAAAGTGAAAAGACATAATAAACTAAAGTTTTTAAAAGTTACAGCTCTACAAGCTGACTGCAACTATTTTCATTTCAGGCACATTGTTTTCTGTACTTGTGTATGACTTTCATGCTGCAATGGTCATGCACAGAATATTATTGTGTTCTGAAGTTCATGTAATAGATTTTCTTAAAATGAGAGGAAAAAATATCATAATCAGTTTTAATTTTAATGTTTGTATAATATGTCATTTGGTAATTTCAGGAACAATTTATGAAATGTTAAAATCTATTGTTATTTAGTGAGCACTCTTCAGTAGAGCAGGAGTTTTATGGAGCAGGCACTGATTTTGTCACAAAGTGTACATTCAATTTAATTAACATTTAAATCAGGTGTGTTTTCATAGGTTTCAGGGCTTCTTGCTTGCTTTTTATGGCATTATAGTGTCAAAGCATTTTCATTTTTTAGGAATCAGAATAATATCCTGTTTGTGTAGTGATTTATAAATATAGACTATTTCTGCTTATGTTTCATCAATTAAAAGAAAAATAATCTGAGTTAGGGAGGAAATTTATTATTGTTCCCATTCTTTTTTTTTTTTTTTTTTCCTTTGGCCATGCCGGGTGGCATGCAGACTCTTAGTTCCCTGACCAGAGCTCGAACCCGGGCCCCCTGCAGTGGAACTGTGGAGTCCTAACCACTGGACCGCCAGGGAAGTCCCTGCATTCTTGACATGAGGAAACTGAGGATCAATTAACCATGCCAGTTGTTAGCTTGCACACATTTGCCCTCAGCTTTGGCCTCCAACAATTCCAGAACAGCAGGAAAAGTTCTGTGTGACATCCAATTACAATGGCATAGAAAATATCTAGACCCTTATACACCAAGCTGTCATCAATGGTTATATCTGGGAAGTTATTTTATAGATGGGATGGAAAGAAGAGTGACATTTCTATTTTTATTTGATCCATACTGTACTGTCTGCATCTTTTCAACAGACATGTGCTCTTTATATGGAAGACAAATTAATTAAATTAATGCTCCTCTAGAGTCCCCCTACATGGCAGAGATCACACTGTCCGCTATCATCGTAAACCTTGCTTTTTTGTATATTCTTAGTCATTGATGATGCTCTTAAACCTATACCATTGTGCTCTACGTAGCACATTTTTACTAGTATGCTAATGATTCAGCTACTAAACAATCATTTACTGAACACCAGCAGAGTACACAATAATGCACTAAGTACCAGTGCACTAAGTACCACCATAGCAAGCCCATATATTTTTAATGGCACTCAAAACTTCCCATAGAAAAATATGACGATTTTAACACTTCTTTATGACATGACTGACCAAATAAATGTGCACTGACACCTTAGCTTTATCGCATTGATTTCCTGAGCACAGCTGCATAAGGAATTAGATCCTTACCAGGTTCAAACATAATCTTAATGCAACTATTTTATCTTGGGAAAAGAAAAATGAAACTAAGATCATTAACATTTATGGACATTGTTATCATGTAATACCTATTGGACTTTACAAGAGTAAAGCATATTCACATACCCTTGTAACTACATATTTCTGTAATATAGTATAAATACTCATGTATAATATTTTGAAACATTAAAATTCATGCAACTCCTTTAATCAAAATCACGTGTATGTGTTATGATAGGTGCAAGTGCAATGAATCGGGATGTAAGTTTTGTTTTATTCCTCTCACTGTTTCCCTCCTCTTCTCCACCCCATATGTCCACCTCTTCTGTATGTCATGTAGACATAGCATTGAATTATAGAATCTTAAATCCAGAAGGGCTCTTAGAGGCCTAATTTTCTCATTTTACCAATGAGGAAACTGAGGGGTAGAGAGGTGACTGGTGCCATAGATGATAAGGGGCAATTTCAACACTAATCTCTGTAACCTTCTTTCTCTCTCTTCACCCAGAACTAAAGATAGTCCCTTAGGTGTTGACAATGAAAGTTAGAGTTGAAACTGTCACATACTTTTCAAATAAGGCAACCTAAACACAAATCATGTTTTGAGCAAGCTGCATTCACTGTTCACACATATTCAGCTTTTAATTTACTAAAATGTTTCCGTTTCCTTATATGTGCTGCTTTTAAACTAAGTAATCTCTATTTCACCTGAGTATCTATGTGTGCATATGTTTGTGTGTGCATATGTTTGCAAGTGAGCACATATACATGTTTGTGTCTTAAACCTGATTTCAGTGAGTTCATCAAATCCTTATAAGAAGTGACGTGCTAATACCAAGGCTACAAAGAGGAAAAGAGGAATAGGGCACAACTGACTCTTTTCATCTAGGTATGTATAGGCAGACCTCATTTTATTGTGCTTTGCTTTATTGAGCTTCACAGTATTGTGTTTTTTACTAATTCAGAGTTTGTGGCAACCCTGCACTGTCAGATTATGGTTAGGGGTTTTTAAAATTTTTATTAGAGTATAGTTGATTTACAATGTTGTATTAGTTTCAGGTGTACAGCAAGGTGAATCAGTTATACATATACATATATCCACTCTTTTTCAGATTCTTTTCTCATATGGGCCATTACAGAGTATTGAGTAGAGTTCCCTATGCCAGGCAGTAGGTCCTTATTAGTTATCTACATTATATATAGTAGTGTGTAAATGTCAATCCATTCTCCCAATTTATCCGTCTCCCCTTTTCCCCTCGGTAGATGGTTAGCACTTTTTGGCAATAAATAATTTTTAAATTAAGGTGTGTACATCTTTTTAGACAAAGTGCTATAACACAATAGACTGCTGTATAGTGTAAACATAACTTTTATAAGTACTGGGAAACAAAGAATTCATGTGACTCACTTTTTTGGGGCTATTTGATTTATTGCAGTGGCCTGGAAACACACCTGCAATATCTCCGAGGTAAGCCTGTACAGCTTGGTGGTGGACACATATACGAGATAATTTAATACACATGTTTAAAACTGTGATAGAGGTATGTTTAGATTGCAGTGAGAGTACCCAACCCCGTCTGAAGCATTCTTTGATGGTGGTCAGTTTACAACCTGTTAAAGAAATAATGTGATACATACGTGGGCTCTTGATGGATGAGTCCAGGGCTGAAGGAAAGAAATGAAAAAAGAAATCATGTGAGTACAATGCACACAGTTTGATGTTTGTGGAGAGCTACATGGAATCCTATATTGGTGGAGTGTGGTGGCAGGGTAATAAAGTTAAAGAACAAGGCAATAAGGAGGGCATGAAGGACCAGAGACACTGGACCTTATTTTTCAAACTGTGGCAGCACCTGAAGTATTTTAAACCAGTAAAGATGGTCAGTGTTTCATTTTCCATCCTTTAGACAGAGGTTTGGAGAATGGGTTTAAGGGTTCATGATTAACCGACAGGGAATCAATGAAGGTTTTGCCTCATTCCAAGAAACAGGCAGTAGGCAAGTGAATTGTACTTGTTTTAGTAGGAATGGTTGGAGGGAAGGATTGATAGATATTGAAATCCACAGGATCTGCTGATTAGTGAGAGAATGGGGAGTGTCAAGACTAACCATCAGGTTTCTTTTTCCTTTTTTTTAAACTGAGTTATAGTTGATTTACAATTTTGTGTTAGTTTCAGATGTACAGCAAAGTCATTCAGTTATGTGTGTGTGTGTATATGTATATATATATATATATATATATATATATATATACATATACACACACACACATATATATCTTTTTCAGATTCTTTTCCATTATAGCTTGTTATAATATAGTTCCCTGTGCTGTACAGTAAATCCTTGTTGTTTATTTTACATAGAGAGTGTATCTCTGTTAATCCCAAACTCCTAATTTATCCCTCCCCCCTTCTTTCCCCTTTGGTAACCATAAATTTGTTTTCTATGTCTGTGAATATGTTTCCATTTTGTAAATAAGTTCATTTGTATATTTTTTTAGATACCACATATAAGTGATATGATATTTGTCTTTGTCTGATTTATTTCACTAGGTATGATAATCTCTAGGTCCATCCATGCTGCTGCAAATGGCAGTATTTCATTCTTTTTTTATGGCTGAGTGATATACCATTGTGTACATATACATCTTTATCCATTCATCTGTTGATGGACACTTAGGTTGCTTCCACTTCTTGGCTATTGTGAGTATTGCTGCTACGAACATAGGGGTACATGTAGATGTTTGAATTATAGTTTTGTCTGGATATATGCCCAGGAGAGGGATTGCAGGATCATATGTTGCAGGATCGTATCTATTTTTAGTTTTTTAAGGAACCTCCACACTGTTCTCCACAGTGGCTGCACCAGTTTACATTCTCAACCATTCCCACCAACAGTGTAGGAGAGTTCCCTTTTCTCCACACCCTCTCCAGCATTTATTATTTGTAGACTTTTGATGAAGTCTACCATCATGTTTCTAATTGAGTAGATGGTGGTGGCACAATGTGAACTATGGACTAGAGGAATACATGTGTGTGGAAGAAAGGACGATGGGTTCATGTGCTTGTAAAACAGCCAGTTAGACATATCCAACAGGCATCTGGAAATAAAAGTTAGCAAAAGAGGTGAGCCCTAGAGGTAAGCTTTGAGAGATATCAGCATATATAAGAGCTTGAGCTACTTCTGGGAGAGTTTGTGGGGTGAGGACAAAGTGGGGATCAAAAAAGAGAACCCTGTAAAACACCAACATTGAAGAGCAGAGAACGGGGACCCAACTAAGACACAAAATGTGTAACAGATGAAATAGGAGAGAACCATCAGTGTGTAGTTTTAAGAAGGAAGAAGTAATTTATGGTGGCAAATGCAGCAGAAAGGTCCAATAAGAAAGGATCCCAAAAGAGCCCTTTGGGTTAGGCTTTTATAATATTTATACATTGTTCTAAATTATCAGGATATTTTCTGCTTTTCTTATTTTCTCATAAACCCATTATATGACTCCACTAAGAAATTCTTCACTCAAAAACATTGATGAGAATGAATAACCAGCCAGACCTGAGGAAAGCATCTAAAGCTGAACTTTCAGTACCCACCAGTCACATGTGGATATTAAACACCTGGAATATTGTTAGTCCAAATTGAGATGTGCTATAAGTGTAAAATATTTACTGGATTTCAGAGAATTAGTATAAAAATGTAAAATATCTCATTGATAATTTTCATGTTGATCACATGTTCCCACAGTATTTCAAATATACTGAGCTATACAAAGTATATTAAGTTAGATTTCATTCGTTTGCTTTAACTTTTATTAATGTGACCACTATAAAATGGAAAATTATGAGGCTAATTATTAGAGAAATGCAAATCAAAACTACAATGAAATATCACCTCACACAGATCAGAATAAAAAGTCTACAAATAACAAATGCTGGAGAGGGTGTGGAGAAAAGGGAACCCTCCTACACTGTCGGTGGGAATGTAATTTGATGCATCCACTATGGAAAACAATATGGAGGTTCCTCAAAAAACTAAAAATAGAGCTACCATATGATATAGCAATCCCACTCCTGGGCATATATTTGGACAAAACTATAATTTGAAAAGATAACATGCACCCCAATGTTCATAGCAGTACTATTTACAATAGCCAGTACATGGAAATAACCTAAATGTCAATTGACAGATGAATGGATAAAGAAGATATGGTATATTTATAAAATGGAATATTACTCAGGCATAAAAAGAATGAAATAATGCCATTTGCAGCAACATGGATAGACCTAGAGATTATCATACTAAGTAAGTAAGCCAGACAGAGAAAGACAAATACCTTATGATATCACTTATATGTGGAATCTAAAATATGACACAAATGAACTTATCTATGAAACAGAAACAGACTCATAGATATAGAGAACAGATTTGTGGTTGCCAAGGAGGAAGGGGTTGGGGAAGGATGGATTGGGAATTTGGAATTAGCAGATGCAAACTATTATATATAGAATGGATAAACAACAAGGTCCTATTGTACAGCATGGGCAACTGTATTCAATATCCTGTAATAAACCATAATGGAAAAGAAAAAAAATAGAAAATAGAAAATTACCTATGTGGTTTGCATTTACAGCTGACATTATTATTTCTAGTAGACAGTGCTACTCTAGCCTGTGCTCATTTCCCCCCTCTGCCTGTGCTTTTCACAAAATCTGAAGCAGCTTCATTTTCCCTGTGAATCTTATGTAACCACTGGAGGCCCAGCTCAAAGCCTGCATTCATTTGAGCCAACTTCAGAAGTCCGTCCATAGTGATCCATCCCTCACCTAAATGCCTTTCGTGTACTGATTACAATTAGGTCATGATTATACATGTACTATAATATTCTCTAATTTAATACAGATAGTTCTTGTTCTCTATTTTAAATTGTTGTATTTTAATTCTCTTGTAACCTTATTATGTATTATATATCTATAAAAATATGAAATTCTTAAATCCATATATTGAAATAATAGAATCTGGTAAAGGAAACTTATTTTTGTCACCAAAACTAAAATAAATCTAGGGTCGAATATTCTTGGCAGCCTTATATTCATGCCCTGACTTGTGATTATTGAATCAGGATGATGATGATGATTATCATTAATGGTTAACTTTTCAAACAAGGAATATATTTTTAAGTTGTATAACGTTTAATGACATTAACTGGATTGAATGGTTGAAATGTTTACCTAATTAGATTCATATGTCCCAATTGCATAGTAAGTCAGCAGAAAATAGAACTTTTCCATAATACACTTGGAATAGTTCTGTCTCTGCTTTTGAAATATAAATGCATAATTTTTCTGTAAAAAATACCATGTACTCCAAAATTTTTTGTACATGATGTATTTCAATGTCAGAGTCAAAATAACATGAATTTAATTATTATTACTCTCAAATTACGCTAAATCATTAATTCATTGACTAATTAGGCTTTTATTATTAGGCTATTATAATATAATTATATTAATTAATAATATATTATTATTTATTATTAGGCAATATATTATTCAGTATTTTTTCATTAGTAAGACATTTCATTACTATAAATTAGTACTAATTATAAAATAATTACTTAAGAAAAAAGCCATATCAAACCAAAGAATTAGCAGTTCTTTACTAGCCACTACAACATCATCTATTAAACATACATTAATTTATACTAGTTAAGAATGAGATTTCAATTTAAAACAATTATACTTTGTTTTTGGTGTGGGTTTAAACCTGATTAAAATAACAAGAAAATGCATTCTCACTGTAAAGCTGGTCACTAGCCAATGTTGTTTCATCTGTCTATCTACTTGACATTACAGTAAATTGACTCAGATCACGTACTGGTGGATGGAAACAGTAGTTATGGTAGAAGTTAGAGACAGAAGAACCAGTGGAGGGAATGAGTCTTCCCACAGATTTTACATGCTCTAAAGAAACAGAAAAACCATGAACACATGTCTCAGCCAGATGGAACAGAATAATTATTATCAAGAGATTTGCAAAACAATTTCATCACTCAAGGAACCCCCAGCATTAAAGAATGAATGTGAGAAAAACAGAAGAGTTGAAGAAAAAGAAAGCTTCCAGTCCAAGCAAATTTCCACCAGTACTTTTCATCAAATATCCAGAGATGACCCAGACAACTGTGGATGGGTCCCACCCGAAGGCCAAAGTGGTGGTTGCAGGAACCATGTTTATGACAATATGGTGGTTGATTGCCTCAGAATCCTAAAGGAAGACCTTGTGGACTTAGTGGCATGGGATATTGGGATACTATGTATCAAGGTGAATGGCCAGAAAAGGAGTTCATCATTTGTAAAATGTGGTGACTGATGTTTTCTTCCATGCTTTTGGCTTCTAAATTTATCTACCTATTTTAGTCTCTTGAATTTCACACTTATGTTTAAAAGTGTTAAAAAGATATATATAGGGGCTTCCCTGGTGGTGCAGTGGTTGAGAATCTGCCTGCCAATTCAGGGGACACGGGTTCGAGCCCTGGTCTGGGAAGATCCCACATGCCGCGGAGCAACTAGGCCCGTGAGCCACAATTACTGAGCCTGCGCGTCTGGAGCCTGTGCTCCGCAACAAGAGAGGCCGCGATGGTGAGAGGCCCGTGCACCGCGATGAGGAGTGGCCCCCGCTTGCCGCAACTAGAGAAAGCCCTCGCACAGAAACAAAGACCCAGCACAGCCATAAATAAATAAATAAATAAAATTAAAAAAAAAAAAAAGATATATATAGAGAGAAAGAGAGAATTACTAAAATGAGAGTATTGACTATGAATGAGAAGGCAAAAAATGTTAATTGTTATGAGCAGGAGAAAAATATTGGATTGGCCAAAAAGTTCGTTTGTGTTTTTCCGTAACCTGAACGAACTTTTTGGCCAACTCAATAGTTTGATATGCTGTGTTTACAGTTTTGTTCCTCAAGGTTATTGTTCCTTCTAATTTAAAAAATTTTATAAGACAGAAGTTAATATAGGATATTTCCTTTCCAATTTCAAGTACCTTATCCTTTAGAAAGGAGCAGATTTAGAAACTGCATTTTTAAAAATTTTCTAGTGTGAATTTTTTTTATGTTATTAGATATTCTGAATATTTGATTTAAAAGGCTATCGCCAATAAAAGTCATCAATTACAATGCTTATGAAAGATTAGTTTGGGAATTTGGGTTGTGAAAGATATCTCAGATATATATTTTGAATGAATATTGTTTTCCTTTAAAGAAAAAGGAATATATTACCTGTGGGCAAGAAAACCATTTTATGCACTGAGGAGAAAAAATTCAGGAGGTTGGGAAGTTTGGGTATATAATGTTGCATTGAACATATTTAACGGTTACCTTGCCTTCAAAGTAGTTTAAAAATGCTGATGTTTCATGTCTCACAAGATAGCATTTTGACAGGGCATTATCAAGTTGTTACCTGGTGACAAGATTTTGAAAACTACTAAGGGAGAAATGAGAAACGGAGCCGAGAAAATTAAGGTGACTGAGTGAACAGAGTTATACTCACCTCAATCAGATCGGAATGAACTGGAAATTTAACAAGCACTGGTAAATTCAGTTTAAGTAATTTAATTCCAAAGTATTAATTCTTGATCTTATTTAATTGGAAAACAAATTAGTATTATACATGAAAAATTCAACTTGGTATCGCCAGCTGGTTGTACCTAGGCTGAGTTCTACCTACATATGTATTTTCTTTGGCTAGAGCAGTGTTTTATTTATTTTGTTTTAAATTTGAATGTTTTTAAATGAAGCATATATTACCTGCTTCAGCATGTTTCAAAATTTGGAAGCTGCTCACAATATAAGACACATATTTCACATTGTTACACGTACTCCTGTCTCTCTCTCTCCCTCCCCCCCCACACGTACACATGCACGTGCACACACATAAATACAAAATGGTACTTATCCTTACTACATCCATGGAATATATTCTGATATTTCTATTCTATTCTATCCTATCCTATCCTACTCTATTCTATTCTTTCATTTAAAAGGGCTGGTTGTGGCCCACTGAATTCAAACTGAAATATGAAAAATATGATCTACTCTCTTATCCTTGGCAAATGTCGACATTTTCATTACTTTCCTTGCCCTCAAAGATATTTGCATTTTTGAATCTCTAAATAAAGTAGAAAAAGATTGTCCTAATATCTGGAGAAAATATTCTCAGAAACTGGCCATGTGGCCAGGGTGACACTAATAATGGTGGAGGGAAAGCAGAATCTTAGATCCAGGAAGGGAAGATAAATAATGTAAATATTACTATTTACAATTAAGCACCAGGATAGCCAATAAAACTTCTACTATTACTTTTGGCTGCAAGAGTAGAAAACCCCAACACAAACTGCCTTAAACAGTAAGGGTATATACTAAAAACAAACTGGATTAAGCAATAAAGATATTTTTTATCTCCTGTGTCCAGAAGTCCAGAGGTTGGGTGACTTTCTTCATGATGGTTCCATGATGTTACCAAGCAGCCATCTCTTCTCCTGTCTTAGCATTTTACTGTATTGAATACTTGATTAATCCCAAGGCTTGTTCTCCTTATGGCCACCAGATAACTGCCAGAGATAATGGCTTGCTTTCTTGGTCACAGCAGAAAAGAAAAATATATCCTCCAGGCATGGAACACAAGTCCTTACTGTAAACTAACTGGGCCTGTTTAGATCATTTGCTCATCTTTGGACTGATAACAACCTTCAGGGGATTGCCATCAATTGACTGACTTCAACTAATTCAGATCTACTCCTAGAAATGAGAATGAGTTCACCTTCCCCTGAGTCCCACAGTGGAGTAGTAGATGGCATCAAATCCAGGATTCTGTCGAATTCTGTTGAGATTCATCTTTGTTTTACTACCAAGTCCTTCCAATACTTTATTTTTTATTCCCTCATATTTTGGTATGTATGATGAAAATCAGCCTAATTTCTTATTATATTAAGGACTGTAGTCTTGTCTTGTCCAAGTCAATCTCCTTACCTAGGGGTTTGAGTCTCCCCTGATAGCAAATTTTGTACATAAGACCATGTTTTCTGCTGAAAGACATCTCCATGCCTACTTGGATCTCTGAATATTTCCTGGCCTTTCTTTTCCAGTTGCCATGGTTATGGGTACATTGTTGATTTCTGCTGAATTTATTTAATAATAACTGCTTTTCTTTGAATTCTCTTGTTACATCTTGGCACAATTTCTAAGAACTACTATCTGATCAATTGGAATTCTTTTTACAATCTGTTTCAGATTTTCTCCAAACTTTATTGGTGCTTTACATATTTTTTAATTGAAGTATAGTTGATTTACAATGTTGTGTTAATTTCTGCTGTACAGCAAAGTGATTCAGTTATACATATATATACACACATTCTTTTTCATATTCTTTTCCATTATTGTTTATCACAGGATATTGAATATATTTCCCCATGCTATACAGTAGGACCTTGTTGTTTATCCATTCTATATATAATAGTTTGCATCTGCTAACGCCAAACTCCCACTCCATCCCTCCCCCACCCCCACTCCCCCTTGGCAACTACAAGTCTGTTCTCTATATTTGCGAGTCTGTTTCTGTTTCATATATAAATTCATTTGTGTCATATTTTAGATTCCACATATAAGTGATATCATATGGTATTTGTCTTTCTCTTTCTGACTTACTTCACTTAATATGATAATCTCTAGGCCCATCCATGTTGCTGCAAATAGCATTATTTCATTTTTTTTATGGCTGAGTAGTATTCCACTGTGTATGTGTGTGTGTGTATACACACACACACACACACATACCACATCGTCTTTATCTATTCATCTGTCGATGGACATTTAGGTTGTTTCCACATCTTGGCTATTGTGAATAGTGCTGCTATGAACATAGTGGTGCATGTATCTTTTCAAATTAGAGTTTTCATCTTTTCCAGATATATGCCCAGGAGTGGGATTGCGGGATCATATGGCAACTCTATTTTTAGTTTTTGGAGGAACCTCCATACTGTTTCCATAGTGATGCCTTACATTTTTAACACATTTAATACAAGATGTGGACCCCTTCCATGCTTACCCATCCAACTGTACTTCATCTTCCAATGCCTGGTATGGTGCATCAGGTAGATCTCCTTTGCCCTTTCTGAGATGTCTAGACTAAGTGTGTCATTTGGACCTATAACGTACCATTTTAGAAACCATAAAATAAATCCTAAAATTCTACTTTCCGATTTTTGTACAAATTACTTAGTGGTATTTAAGAAATGTGAGACTGGGATTATAGTCCATTAATTTTTTTACCTCACTCCCTGCCACAGAGTTTATCGTTGAACCTGAAAAGACATTCAATCAATATATATGCAATAAATGAATGAAGCAATGAATCTGTTGAGCCATTAACCTTCATTGAGTTCTGCAAATATCTTCCAGTACCTGTAAGTCTCTTCCAGCTATTCCTAACGTCCTGCACTAACTCTAGACTACTCTACTCTTTAGAGTCCTAGGTGGTGCAAAGACGGAAGCATTTTACTCCTGGAGGCACCAGTGCAATATTTAAATGGTGCTGATGCACCCAACCCTGCAACTCTTCATTGAAGAATATCCAATCCCCAAGCCATGGCCCTGGCATAAATGAAAAAGTAGGAGCCTGTTTTTCACAGGACTGGCACTTTCTAAATAAAGTACATGAAAATATTACTTGTGAGATCAGTTCTAGTTAATACAACATCGAGTAACCTCCTTAAAGGAAATGGATTGAGGAACTTCCTTCAAGGCTAAGTGACATACTAACACGATCTAAAGATTGAAACAGTCAAAAGGGCATGACAGGATTATTGATGTTGACTGAACTCAACCTCAAGTCATTTGTTCCAGGTTAAATCACAGAAACATTGAATACATCTTCAGCACATATCTAAAATACAGAGAGCTGAAGTGAGAAAAAAATTACAAACTTATGACCATTTTTAGGAATAGTATGTGAACTAAAAGACTTGATATTGCAAATTCATCTTCATGCAAGGATTAAAGTATCTATGTGGATGTCCAGGAAAGAGCTCGGGAAGATTTTGTTTACTTGTGGAAATATTCAGAGCACACTTTGGCATTTTCATTCAATAGGGTATGTAAGGGGAATCTCGTTTCTATATAACTTTCTTGCTTGTTTTCCTTTGATTTCTAACAGAAGGATAATTCCATGATAGCAGACCTTTGTGGGAGGCACAGAATAGGAGAATGAATTACAAGATTGACAGAGAGATCCTCATTTGAATAGGAAGTGGCACAAGCTGGAAAACTGTTGAAACCAAAAAAAAAAAGTTTGTTTAGGATTAATGCTTTTTATGGTCACATTTAACTGATAGTACCAAGATTGAAGAAAACACTAGTTTGAAAAGGCATTTTACTCTTAAAACCTTACTAGTTTGAGAGATTAAAATGCCCCTTTCTCCATCTCAAGTGAAAGACCAGAACATAAGTAATCTTTTTATTAAATCTTGGTAGATAATCAAATGCAACTTGATTTAGCAACTAAATATTCTAAGTATGAGAGTCCTCATTTCAAATGTTATATAGCCTGTAAGTGTATTTATACCTATCAATTCTTATTTCCTGATTTGTATTATCAAAACACATTCATTCTGCCAGAGATAACAATACTCACAAAAGGATGGACTTTATTTTTATAACCATGATCTTGCTTTGGAACCTTCCTATTTAAAACAAAATTTTCTTCTTTCTCCTTCAACTACATTTCTCCACTAAGAGTTAAGAAGTATTGCTAACAGTTGTTATAATCAGAAATGCCTAAGTTCTAATTTTAAGGCAATTCCAACCTGAATTTCATGATAGGCTATCAAGTATTAAATAAGTGATATATTGTGGCATTTCCATTAAACACATTCATAATTGTATGTTTTGCTTTTTGTGGGTTCCAGCTTCAGAGAGAAAACTTTCATAACCTAAGCCAATGAATTTTCCAAGAAACAACAGTCTGCATTGTAACAACGTAACTTTTGGGGAATGAAAAACTCAACCTGAGCAAAATTTTCATAAAATAAGAAATGATCAAAAATACTGCTTTCCTTGCTAAATATTATGTTTTAAAATCAAATTAATTTGTACATGTAACTAGAGGTGACATTTCATTTTACAGTTACTTGTTCATGCAGTAAAGAGCTATATGCATATTAGAAATCAATATTGTTAGGAAAAAAGAAAAAAATGCCCACATTTTGTTACTTTTATACTTTTAATCAAATCAAAAGAGGAAGTATAGAATTAGGAAAGCAGTATAATAAGCAGTTTAGGTTAGCGAGTCGATTCTGAATGCATTCAGACCTGCTTTCCAATGCTGGCTGTGTCACTATGAACTGTCAGGATGTTAGAAACATCTTGTAAGCAGGTTGTAAGGATAAAAAGAATTACTGTATCTAAAGTTTTTAGGGCATTGAAAGTATAAATATAGTTGTTATTATTACCTACTCTGCAGTTATGGCACCTATAAGATAGGAGTACAGAAGTAAGCATCAGAAGTGTGGTGGCCATGGTTCCCTCCCCGTGGAGAAAGCCATGGTACTGTGAGAATAATGAAAGCAACATAAAAATAAGCAGAGATAAGAGACTAGAATATTCAAGTTCATTATTTCAGTGTTCTTTATACCTACTTGGATCCCAGACCTCTTGCAATTTGATTAACTTTTTCTCATGACCAAGTTTAATTGGCTTATATTTCTACCATTTGCAGCCTAACAAGTTCACGTGAAGACCTACTGCATGAGTTTAAGTACAAGAAATTGAAAAGTGCTACATAAACACAGTTGGTAGAGCCTGACAGGAACCAAAATTAGTATCTTTTTCTACTTCCATGAGTTTAGAACAAATTGAGAAAGAAGTACATGTTTTTGAAAGACAGAGATACAGATATTACTTATATTACCAAAAAAAAATCAAAATTGATTGGATGTGCATGGACTTCCTAATTTTGGACCCAAGAACTAAATTTTCCATTGGTCACAGTCAGAACTGAGAAACCACATGGTCTCTGAACAGATGGCTCCTGAAACTTAAGATGTGAAGTGGCAAAAAAAGTGTATATTCTATAGTAGCCTGGATGATTCAAAAATAAAACATAGAGGGAAGCCTCTATCTCCACCCAGGGGGGAAGATGGAGTGAAATATTCAAAGAAAAGCCAACATTATTATTTCAACTGAATTCCTACATGAGGCCATGATATATAGTTGTTATTCCCTAAAATAAAATTATCTCCTTGAAACTGGAGCATATAATGGAAAGACTTCGGAATTGAATAGAATTTGAATCTTCCTCCTTCACTTCTTAGATGAACCATTTAACTTTTTGAGTATAAATCAATGAATCTTGAAAATGGACAATAATATTGTCTATAGTCATGCAATTGTTGTGAAGCTCATATGAAATGAGTGTGAAATATTAGATCTTTTATTACATAAAAGTTTTGGTATGCATAATTAAACTTTTAATTCAATAGCAATGATCAAAATATTACTTGACATGTTAGATACACTTTATAGAGGAAGTCATAAATATTATGACTAATATTTATTTTTCTTAAATCAGATTGTATCAGACTCCAAGCCATTATATTTTCTAACTGGTGAAATTCAATCTGTCATTATTGGGACTCCTTTTTAACCCCCAAGGTTATGTGAAGATCTTCTATGCTGACATACTTATTACTCAAGACTGCTTACTTGACATTGGAAGATCTGTCACTTGCTTATAGTTCATGATCTCTGCTGAGTCTGGGGATCCCCATACCTTAGGGTTCAGCCAGTCTAGGTGCTTCATGCAAGCTTCTCCCCACCAGAAAGAACTGTCACCAACCTGCAGAAGCATAAAGGCAAGGAATCTACAGAACCCCATCTCTAGAAAAATTATGGAATCTCTCACTTCCTGAATGCCTTAGCCTCTCCCCCTTTATTCCAGCATCCTTTTGCAAAGATACAGGAAAGCTGAAATGCAAAAGCTGGGTTGAAAGGTTGTCTATCAGTAACTACCTTTTGGCATACAGCAAAAAGCTTTGCTGCAAAGGAGTTCCATGTGTTTAACTGAACTCTTGGAAAAGGAAAAAGGATATATGATTGAAAAGTAAAAAAAAAAAAAAAAAAGTGGAAATTAGTATGTCCATGAATTATCCTGGCATGGTAATATTTCATTGATTTTTTCCTATAGGCTTTAAAAATGTAATGCTCACATGGCATCTGTCTTATAGAAGATGAAAGTTAGTACCGTATTCCTTTTTCTCTACTATGTTCCTCTTTGGATAGAAACCCCATTAAGGTAAAATCACATTTTAAATATTTTTGTTTTGCAATTGTTTTAAAGTATTTAGTAAGAAAATATATACTTATCAAAATACAACAAAATTTTAAAATTTAATCCTGATTTTTAGAATGACTTCAGTATAGTGTATTACAGATCACTATGAAATGGAAATCATTTTTAGTGATGTGAAAAAACTCATAATATCTAGCTTCTAAAATTGTTTCTAAACCAGTTGTTTTTCCTTTAAGGGGATGCTGAAATGTCCTGGCTTAAAAAAGAAACTCTACACTTTTAAAAATATGTTTTAATCCTTGACTATCTGAGCCATCCTGAGAGAACAAGAGAAATTTTAAACTAGCCAAAAGAGAAAAAGAAAACAACAACCACAGCTAAAACTTTTTCTAATATCGGCTGAAGCAGAAGGTTCTAATTCATTGGAACTTATTTATTATATGCTTGAGAGAGTCTTTGAGCTGCAGGAATCTGGGTATTAATACATGGGCAAGCACAAGACAGGCGGGGCAGATGTTGCATTAACCAAAACTCCCTGGAATTGGAGAGCAGCTGTGAAATTTGAGTTGGTCATTCTGGCACATAATTCATGCAAGAACCAAAATAGATGCTACTCTATGTTAAAAAATATATATATGTATGAAAGAATATATATATATACGAAAGAAACTTAACGAGAGAAAAACTATTGTAAATTGCATTGTAAGACCTGGCTAAAACCAAATTATATCCCCCTAACAATGGAGTAGTCAATCATACTTTTTGAGAATTAAGGTTTTCCCCAGGCAATAAACCCTAAATTCCCAGAGTCAATTGAGATGTAAATCACCTAGCCATCATTTTAAAATCTAATATATCTTCATTAATCTAAATGTATAGCTAGCCAATGCGGAGTCCATCTCAATCACAATTAAGAATTGTGCTATTACTTCACAAATGACTTCTAAATTCTCATCTGTCAAGAAAATTAAGACCCTGGCATCTCTAACATTCTGTATAGTAGGCTGCATGCTATAATGGAAAGAATCTGACAGAACCGGATTCTCTTGACCTCATTAGTTAATAGGAAAGTTTTGGGGGGTAAATTTTTTCTAAATGTCCTGATCCTCAATCCCCCCAACTCTAAAATTGGAATATCTATACCTGTTACATCTTCTGTATCCCTCCCTTCTTTTTTGACCCACACTGATCAGTCTTTCATTTCTATCACTCCATTGAGAGAACTCTTGCCCAAGTCACAAATAGCCTCTGTAATACTAAATCTGATGATCAGGGCTCCATCCATATTTCACTTCATTGCCAGCAACATTTCACAACTCATTTAACTTGACTTCCTAGGGTGTGACTCTCTTTTGGTGAAACTCTTATTTCATTGGCTATTCTTTCTCAGTCTCCTTTTCAAATTATCTTCTTCATTTTAAAATAAACAATACAAAGAATCTTAAGTTCAATGTTAAAATACATGTTGCTTTATATTTCAAGAACATGCGAAGGATCTGAGAGTTTTATTGTTTGCAATTTAACCATTAGCTTGCCAGTTTTATATATATATTGGCAGAAGACATGAGAATCCAGGGTCAGAGACAAAAGACAGTTTATTACTCACAACAACAGCAGTAGCCAGTGTAGCACTATTGTTCAGTTACCCCAGCCCCTAATCCCCCAAGGGTGATGTGATAGGAGCTGGCTGCTGTCTTTATACACAGTAGACTCTGTCACAGGAGAGGAACGCTGATACTAGGAAGCCCCAATCTTATACAGGAAGCTGCTGGCAAATCTGCCCATCCTTCTGTCCAGAGAAGAACATTATGTTTATTACTCTGTAATGTAAGCATATATGCAAGCCTTGAGGGAAATACTGTTTCTATCATCCTGGAATGGAAGAAAATCTATTGGGGGCAGGAAAAAGAGAGAGAGAGAGAGAGAGAGAAAGATGGAGGAAGGGATGGAGGGAGAGAAAGACAGAGAGAAAACTCTTTGGGGTTGGAGACATTTCTGTCTCCCCTGATGGCTTGCTTATACAAACATACTTAAAAATGCCATTTGGAGCAAATTGGGCATTAATGCCTACATATGTGAAACCAGTGGACATTGTCTCCCAATACATAAACATTTCCTTTTTAAGTGATGAAATTCTGTTATCTGCTTACTCTGATTTGGCTTTGCCATTAAAATTAATATCACTTTTGATGAGTTTCTGATTTCATGTTGGACAATTCCACAATAATATCCACATTTTTCTCTTTGAAATATTTTCTTTTAAAGTAGTTACAAAGAATTAAAGGCTATAGTAAATATTCAAATACTGGAAAACACCAGTGGACATTATTAGGTAGATTTTTGAATAATGTAACATTTGGATCGCCTAGAAAGTTTAATAACATTATACAAAATTACTTGCTGAAATTGCCTGTTTGAAGACATATTATTCTCACCAAATATATTAATTCTTGGAACACCACTCATAGGGTTTTCAAAAAGCACATGATGCACTTAAACTTATTAAAAGTTATTTTACTTGCAGCAATGAATTATTGTTAGCAGCAGATAGAACCACAAACTCACACATGTAACATGGCAGCTGCTATCAGCATGTCAGAAGCACTCACCATGCTTATAGCAATTGCCATAGTGACTGCTTCTCACATGCTTTTGATCTAGTTTACACAAATGGTGACTTTAAACCTCATGCCCATGTGTTAGTGTCTTCCATTTTATCTCTCAATTTGATATTAGTGGCTTTATTCAAGTTTTATCGTTATGTTGATTGGAAAAATTTAATACTTGCAGAGTTATGATACTTTTTTTACATTTTTCCAATCTGTCAACTGATTTTTCTTAATTTTTGAATTTGGAGAAAAAGCCATATACTAAGGATTACTGAGAAAGAATTCCTGTATAGAAATGCTACCTGGAGCCAAGGCTGAAAAGTTTTCTCTTATGTTTTCTTCTAGAAGTTATATAGTATTATCATCTGCATTTAGGCTTATAATCTATTTTTTAAAAGAAACAAATGTATTATTGTACAGTTTTGGAAGTCAAAGTCCAAAATGGGTCTCACTGGGCTAAAATTTAAGCATTATTAGGGTTTCATCCTTTTGTGGAGGCAGTAGAGGAGAATCCATTTTCTTACCTTTTCCGGCTTCTGGAGGCTGTCCACCTTCCTTGGTTCATGGCTTCCTTCCATGTTCAAAGCCATCAGTGACTGGTGGAGTCTTTCTCATATGGCATCATTCTAATGCTAACACTTCTGTTTCCGTCTTCCACATTTAAAGGCCCTTGTAATTACACTGGGCTGACCCAGATAATCCAAGATAATCTCCTATTTTAAGGTCAGCAGATAACTAACTTTAAGTTAATAATTGAGTTAATTTTGTGTATAGCATGAGGGAAGGACTGATGTTCATTTCTTTCTATACAAAGCATTTCAGTACCATCTATATGTATAAAGTAAAACCTATGCAAATCTTAAAGTCTTTTATTTTCCCACTGAATTACTGTGGTACCTTTGTTGAAAATAAGTAGTCAGTATATATGTGGATTAATTTTTGGATTATTTTTTCTATTCCACTAACCTATATGTTCATCATTTCACTAATTCCATACTCTCTTGATTACTACAGCTTTAAAGGAAATTTTGAAATCAGACAGTTTAAATCCCCCAATTCTTCTTTTTCTTTTAAAATTGTTTTGGTATTCTAAATTGAATTTTTGTATAAATATTAGAATCAATTTGTTAATTTTACAAAAAATATTGAAGATTTTATTGGTGTTGAATTTTATCAATAGATCAGTTTGTAGAGAATTGATAACTTAATATATTGAGTCTTGCAATTGATGAACATGACCTATCTCTTTATTTAGGTCTTCTTCAGTTTCTCTCAGCAGAGTTCTCTACTGTTCAGTGAAAAGGTTTTTTACACCATTGTTAAATATATTTCTAAGTATTTTATGCTCTTGAAACCAATGTAAAACAGATGGCTTAAGATTTTATTTTATAATCATTAGATTCTTCTGTATAAAAGCAATTAATTTTTATATATTAAACATATCATGTGATTTGCTAAATTCACATATTAGTTCTGGTAAGTTTTTTTCTTAGTATAGATTTCTTAAGATTGTCTTTCTAAGCAGTTATGTCATCTGCAAATAGACAAGATTTTACTTCCTACTTTCTAGTTGTTATAGCTTTTATTTCTTTTTCTTGCTTTATTACAGTGGCTAGAACCTCTAGTATGACATTGACTAGAATGGGTGATATCAGACATCCTTGCCTTGTTCAAAATATTTGGGGGAAGGAGAGTGTTTACTAGTTGTCATTGTATATTTTATAAATGTCCTTTATCAGATTGTAGAAGTTCCCTTCTTTTCTTTGTTTGCTTCGAATTTTAATAGTGAATAGATGTGAAATTTTTCAAAAATTTTTTCTGCATTTTCTGACTTCTGGCTTCCATGTTTTCTGATAAAAACTCTATACTTGTTTGCTCCAGTGTTCTCTTTATGTAATGTGAAATTTTTTTCCTGTTACTTTATAATTTTTATCTTTATAATTGGCTTTCAGCAGTTTGACTACGGGGTACCTATTTGCATTTATTCTGATTGGGGTTAACTAAGCTTTCTGAATCAGTCAGTTTACTCCCTTATTTTTTCAAATATTTATTTCTGCCACATTTTGCCTTTCATTTCCTTCTGGGTCCTCCAAATACTCATAGGTTAGACCTTCAGGATATTGTTTCACAGGTTCCTGAGGATTTGTTCAATTTTAAAATATTTTTGTTCTCTCTTTTTCTAGTTGCATTATTTCTACTCATTTATCTTCAAAGTCACTAGTTGTTTCCTCTGTCATCCCCATTTTCTTTTTATTCAGATCATCAAATTAATTTTTCTTCAGATATTGTTTTCAATTTCAAAATTTCAATTTTCCAACATTTTGATATAATTTATTTTCATATTTAGATGCATGTTTTTCTAATAAGAATTTCTGTATTTTTATTTATTAGCAGTACATTTGCTTTTCCATCATTGAGCATAGTTATAAGGTCTGCTTTAAAGTCCTTGTTTGATAATTTCAACATCTGGATCACCTCTAGGTTGGGATCTGTTTGTCTTTTTCCTTGAGGATGGATTGCTTTCTCCTGGATAGTCACAATTTGAATTTTTTTTTTTTTTTTGTATCCTAGACATTGTAAATGCATGCAGTAGAGACTGTGGATTCATTTATATACCTCTAAAGCTAACATTTTTCTTTTAGCAGTTGATTAATTTGTTAGATTTTAATAGCATACTCTGCCATGCCTGTGGTGAGCAGTAGCTCAGATTTCAATTTGGTTTTTGTTTTCCCCCAAAAATGAATAGTTCAGTATTTTGCCACAGATGTGGTGGGCATAGATGGCATGAACTTATATGTAGAAAACTCTAAAACCTCAAAAAAATGATTAGAACTAAGTTTTCAGGAATGTTTCATAATCCAAAATCAATACACAAAGATTAGTTGTGTTTCCAGCAATCAGACAAGAAAAAGAAATAAAATCCATCCAAATTGGAAGGGAAGAGTAAAACTGTCACTATTTGCAGATGATATGACATTACTTGACATATAGGAAACCCTAAAATCTCCACCAAAAAACTATTAGAACTAATAAGTGAATTCAATAAAGTTGCAGGATATAATATTAATATACAAAAATCTTTTGCTTTTCTATACACTAATAATGAATTCTCAGAAAGAGAAATTAAGGAAACAATCCCATTTACAATCACTTCAAAAAGAATAAAATACTTAGGGATAAACTTATCCAAGGAGGTAAAAGACCTATACCCTAAAATCTATAAAATATTAATGAGGGAATTTGAAAATGGTACAAAGAAATGGAAAGATATCCTGTGTTCTTGGACTGGAATACTTAATATTGTTAAAATGTCCATACTACCCAAAGCAATCTACAGATTCAATGCAATCCTTATCAAAATACCTGTGACATTTTTCACAGAACTAGAACAAATAATCCTAAAATTCATATGGAACCACAGAGAATATCAAATTGCCAAAGCAATCTTGAGAAGAAAGAACAAAACTGGAGTCTCATGCTCCCTGACTTCAGACTATACTACAAAGCTACAGTCATCAAAACAGTCTGTTCATGTCACTTCTCTGTCCAAAATAACTCGAGTTATTACCATGTAAAAGTCAAAGTCCTTACAATGACCAAGAGCTGTATATGATTTGTACTCAACCCTAAATACCTGTCTCTCTGACTTCATCACCCACAATTTTAGCCCTGTTCTTTCTACTCCAGCCACTCTGGCCTCCCTGCTGTATCTGATACACATCAAAGACACTCCTGACTTCTGACTTTGCCCTTGTTCCTCTCCCCATCATGGTCTCTTTCAGAGAATCCCAAAACATGCTCTCTCACTCCTTTCAGAGCTCTGCTCAAATATCCCCTTAGCAGTGCCATAGCCCCGATTACCTTGTATAAAATAACAAACCCCAGCACTCCCTATTTCCTCACTTACCACTAATTGAAATATACTATTTATTATACTGTTTATTACCTGTCCCTTCCCAAGTAGAAGGCAGTGACTTTTTTTTTTTTAACTCTAATTTTTTTTTTTTTAATTTATTTATTTATGGCTGTGCTGGGTCTTCGTTTCTGCGCGAGGGCTTTCTCTAGTTGCGGCAAGCAGGGGCCACTCCTCATTGCGGTACGCGGGCGTCTCACTATCGCAGCCTCTCTTGTTGCGGAGCACAGGCTCCAGATGCGCAGGCTCAGTAATTGTGGCTCACAGGCCCAGTTGCTCTGCGGCATGTGGGATCTTCCCAGACCAGGGCTCGAACCCGTGTCCCCTGCATTGGCAGGCAGATTCTCAACCACTGCACCACCAGGGAAGCCCTGGCAGTGACTTTTTATTTATTTATTTTATTTAAAGTTCTGTTCTCAGGTCCTAGAAGATTAATGAGGATATAAGAACTAATATATATATATGTAAATTAATACAAAAATGAACAAAGGAGACTTGGTTATCTTGAGCTCTCATTAAAATGTTTTACTAAAATATTGTTAGCCTTTAATAAAATAACAAAAACATTCTCATTGGCAATACAAGTTTGTTAGAGAAGATTTTTCTACTTTAGATATAAATGTCTGAGGTACTTAATATTTCAGAGTAATATTTTTTTTTAAGGATCTTTAAGTTTTATTTTTTAAGTCACACATCAGTCATCTCCTTCATCTACCAAGGTTTTGATTTTTTAAAAAGGAAAGAAAAGAAAAATAAAGAAACATGAGGAGAAAATACTCAAACTTCCTTGAACGTTTTATTGCTGAAAATTTTATATCCAGGAAAAGTGTTTGAGGCATCTATGAAGGCTAGAACAGCTCTTCATTCCTTTTCCACCAAAAAAGTTTTCATTGTGCTAGATATTATCCATACAGAGTGTTCTAACACTAAGTGGCTAAGTATAGCATGGAGTAGAACAAAGATTTAAAAAACGCATTTTCTGTTTTAGAATAAATTAAATATGAATAGAATTTTTAAAAGCATGAAATTCCATATCAACACATCTGGGTGAATTTTATATGGGTTTTGTCCATCTGTGAAGAGGAAGCAAAGTAGAGAGAGGAGCAGTTACTTCTGGGTGCTTTATTTCACGTGCATGTCCCACGGTGTTTGAAAGGGTGCCCAGTTCGTACTAGGAGCTCCATGAATATTTGCAGAATATAAAAATGAATGTATAAAGAGAGACACAAGAAATTTCCTTTCTACCCCACTTCCTTTCTCTTCCCCCTCCTCTTTTCACTACACTTCACAGCATAAACTGTATGTTTTACATGAAGTTGTTTCAATATGAAAGTCATAGTCTAGTGTTGCTTTCTCCTTAAACTTTACCAATAAGGGTTTTCCCCTAGTTTGCCAACTATGTTATAATGTCTTATTGTCAACCTGGTAAAGGGTGAATGCTGCAGTGAAATGAGAGAGATAATTATCTTTTTAATTCACCAAGCACATGTCTTTTTACCATATAATTGTCCTCCCCAGGGATTATAAAATGGTGAATTTAAGATAGTTCTCCAAATGTTTACTATGTATTAACACTGATCAAGGAAGTTATAATACAGTATAGTATAATATATATTTATTTATATATCCATATCAAGGAAATACATTTATGTATATACATACATACATATGAATTAGTGTGTGTATATAGATATAGTTATATATACTGTGTGTATGTGTATATATCTATATCTATATCTGTATGTACCTACCTACTTATCTAATCATATTTTTCACAGTGGGCATTGATTGTTGCTAATATAGTAGTTCCTTTTGATCACAGGTTGCCTGTTTTTGCTTTCAATTACTATAAACCTTTAGAACCTTCCACTTTCCTCCAACTAAAGCAATTATTTTCTTTCTGAAACAGAGTAAGTGTCATTTACTGTTGCCTTTTTAAAAACCACATCTTTAAAATTGTTTTCATTTGTTGTTGTTGCATACACATTTCTTCTTGGAAAAAGGAAAATGCGTCAGGACTAAACTGTCTTAAATGGAGAAAAAGCAAGAAAGCGAGAGCAAGAGAGAGAGAGAGAAAGTGGATTTAAGATGTTCTAATCATTTGGTTCACATAACCCTTATGAAAAATGAAAACTGTTCATTTTTCTCTGACTTCCTGTATTACACATCAAGTGCAGCACCTGGAACCCATCTCAAGAGATAATTTGTCACCGGGTATAATTGCTATGCAGCATAGCAGAATCAAACAATTCATTATGTTGGTTTTTAGAAACAAACAAACAAAAAAATAGTCAAAGAGTTCCTTCTATTTCCACGTTTGTAAGGAAATCAGTGGTCTCTGTTCATTCAAGCTGGAGATGAGTTGACTCTCACTGGACACAAATGAGGATGTATATACCTGTCCTTGTTTGATGGCCTTCTGACTACTCATTCCCGTATGGCTGTAGAGTCTTACTCACTGAAGGATGACAACCTGGACAGTAAGAAATCATCAACATCAATTTTAAAAAATATCTTTAATGTACAGAGTTTATATGGCACTCCAAGTTTGATTGCATAGCCTCCCTGGACTTTTAAAGCAGCATTGTTCTAATTATAATCTAATTATAAAAGCAGTTTTGTAATCCTTATAAAGAGTCTAAAATATATAAATGTAAAGTAAACAAGTAAACATCCTCTGTAATTCCACATTCACTATCAATGAGAGCAGCAGTGGGCAAGAGTGCCCGCACAGGGTACCCAGTGCCAGATCTGGGCAGTGAGGGTCGAGTCCCAGTGAAGACAAGGAAATGCCACGAATGAAGGCTGAAGACACAAAGTCCAGACTGCAGAGAACCGTGGGGGGTTTATGGAGTCTGGGCTGACAGACAGTGGAACGGGAGGTTTTGGTAACTGGGCCCTAGGAGGCCTGAGCTCTGCCCTCCACACGTGCTACAGAGCAGCTCTGAGTATTTCTCCCAAGAGCCAGGACCTGCATCCTTATTTCCACCATCAGCACTTCTTCAGAGCACTACTGAATCACAAGCATTGAGTATGAGTTGAGTTGACCAAGTTGTTTGTCCTGCCAGAAGCAGAAAAACAAAGAGTTAACCCTATTGTCAAACTTACAATTCTTCCTAGCAATTTTGTACTACGGTAATTTGTCACATAATTTTTCATGACTATTAACAATTTTATTTTGTAATGTAATAATATAATAATACAAATTTACATGAATTGATTTATTAAGTGTCTTATTCAAGGGTACTTGACTTATTTTTGATATGAAAGAATACTAAAATAAATATTTTGAACACAGACATTTGTCTGAATTGCTATTAAATCAGGATAGATTAGTACCAGTTAAATTACTAGGTTAATTTTTTTTAATGTCTTGATATATATTGCCAGATTTATACTCACACCCTGCAGATATTAACAACCTGATCTCCTGTACCCTAAACAATATTAACATCATTTGACAATAGCTTCTAATTGTTAAATGAAAATAAATTCTTATCATTGCACTAATTGACTACCTTTACTTATTAATGAGGATAAACATTTTTCCTGTTTTTAACAATTATTTTTACTATTTATGTATATTGTCTTTCATGTAATATTGCTGTTTTGCAAATGGAAGTTTCAGTGTTTCCCTTGTTGATTGCAAAGATCTTTACATATTAAGAGTATTAATCATTTCTTTTATTGTTGTGAATAATTTTTACACAGTAGGTTTTGTTTGTTCCTCTTATTTAATTTTTGATAATTCTTGATGTGCAGAAATTTTGTCTTTTATACTTGCATTTCTATTGACTTTTTTCCTATCGCTTAATACTTAAAAGGCTATCCAATTTAGATTACAACATCCTTATTTTCTTCTAGTTCCATTTTATCTATATTAGACTCTTTAATCTGCCTCTAATTGACTTTATTTATTTTTCCAATCACAAATAATTAATTTTTCTTGCATTGTGTACTGGCTGTAGTAGTAAAGTAGTAGTAGAAATAATAGTGGTAGTTAATGTGAATTTACTATGTGCAAAACATAATACTTAGTGAATTACTTGTGTTACGTCATTGAATCCAACAATCCAATGGGAAGTTTATTATTACTATTTTACAAATGAACAAATTGTGCTTACAATAGTTAGAACCATATGCTCCAAGGAGTAAGAATGAAAACTCAAATTCTAGTCTTTCTCATTCTCCTAATGGCACTGTCTTTTAAATTTTATTTTTCTTCTGTTTTTTTTTGGCACTGTTTTATATGAGACATTTTGAACACACACATGCACACATATCAGTGAATAAATACTTACTAGCCACTAAATGAGTGTTTTTAGGGCATAGGCTTCTTAAATTAGTACCAGTCAAGCAACTGGCAAGTGGCATATATGCAGATGGGTCACAGCAGCCTGTCACCAGCTGTGCATATCAGTCACTTAAGCAAGTTTGACACTTGTGAGACAGATGGTGAAAAAGACTATTATAAATATATATTCTGGATTTTTTAAGCTGCCATAATACTCTCTGCTTTGTCAGTGCAACAACTGGCATATCTTGCTTGTCATTCATTTGACTTTAAAAAATACATAGAGATATTATATACAATCCTACCTTAATTTTACAGTCACTCTTCAAGGGGGTTCAAAGTCTATCTATGTAAAAGACAACTATCTTAGTAATTTATATCTATTCTGACAACCTCACCATCAACCTAACTAGGCTATGCAGTACTAGAGGAATTGATGGATTCTATTCTGCCTCTAAAACGAGAGATGGAAGTGTTATGCATTAAAAGAGCATGAGTTTTGTGTCACGAAACTTAAAATCATATTGTAGCTCTGCCACTACCTAGGGGCGGAAATATAAGCAAATTACTTAAATTCTCTGCACCTTCACTTCCTTATAAATTCAAAATAAATAATAATATCTGTTTGTAGTATTGATGACTGTGAAAATATTAATTATGTCACTAATGTAATAATAAAATAGTGAACACATTCTATATATATACGTATATATAATATATATATATAATTATGGCCAGCAGTGTGCTGATAGCTAGATTCTATGCTAAGTGTTTCAAATATACTATCTTCCATAATATTCCCAACAATTCTTCAAGGTGAATACTCTTAATATCCTCATTTTACTGATGAAGAAACTGTAGTTCATAATGTGCTAAAATCACAGTCAAAATTATGTTGATGTTCATCTGAGAAACCAGAATTCAAACCCTAGTCTGAAGAAGAGAAAGCTAAATTCCTCACCTTTCCATAGATCCTTTATTTTTTGCTACATAAGCAACCTGATTTATTCTTGTTCAGTAGCTGCGACAGTTCTTTATGTTGTTTGGCATTTTTTTTTTCCCTTAACATTTGATTCAAAATTTCTAACAGAACCAGTGATGTACCAGAAGCCCAAGAAGATGAGTAAAAGGTACTTTTCATTGCATAGATTTTTATTATATTTCTTCTTGAGAAACAAAAGATTTTTTAAAAAGAAGGAACATACATAGTGTGATTTTAAGGTTTCTGGAACCTTAGGTAGGTCTTCCTATAACGCTATATAAAGTCTCCATATTTGTATCACAAACAAATCCAATTTGGGATTCCAATGGCTCCACAAAGTCCTTGAAAAAAATACCAACATTTACCGAAAAGAAATAACCATCTTGATTACGTATTAACTGGAAGCAGTATTGACAGAGATTAAACTTCAGAAAAAGAAATTCACATAGAAAATTGTGCAATGGAGAAAATAGCTTTATGGGATGAAGTAAAATATGATGTGCAACTATGTGTAGATAAATAGGTATTTTTTTCAATACATTTAATTTATGTCTTGGACTGTAGGATTACCTTGGCAAAATCTGCAACACTATGTACACAGGATTTTGCTCCTAAAAGCTGGCAGTTTCTGGGAGTGTGAGTCCTTAAAAATCTCTCGTTTGAAAATTAGACTTTAGGGCTACAGCAAACGTTTACAATGATGTCTGTCCAGGAACAAATATGAAGTTTTCTAGGTTATGGACTATCCAGTACATGAAAATATGGTGAATCCCATATTTGAATGTGGACATTTTATGTTTGTGTATGTTCAGGGGGATTCTCTAAAAATACTAGTTGCAGTTTCTCATGTTTTCAGGTGTCATGATCCCATAGTTTTACACTTTACCCTGCTCTATCAACCACAACCTAATTGCAGAACCATAAAATTTATGAACTGAGGATTCCATTTCTCATTAGAAGTTACTCCTTTTAAAGTTTTATGGTTCATATTATAGTTTTATGGTGTCAAGTTTCCATACATGTTCTGACAGAACCTGAATTTTTGCTCTATGGCCATTATCCTCTAAATTTTCTATAACTTTCACACACGGAAATACCTTTGCCAAATCTCCAGGACTCTTTTTTTTCATTAAAAACAGGCAGATAAAGATTATATTAGTGAGTCCTCAAAAATGTCCCCTATCTGTGAGTGAACAAAAAATGTCATTATTGTATGGGGTATATCTCTTCACAAATTCATGGTTATTATTTGCTATATATTATTCTTAGTACAAATTTTGAGGTTGCTGCCCATATCATTGGAGCTGCTGATTTGGCACAGTGTGAAATTATGAACTGCTGTGATTTGTTAAATTCATGTTGGGTCAGCAATTTGCATAATTGTGATTTCTTCTAGGTTCAAACTTTAGCATCCATACCTCTACTTGATCTAGTTGGACACTAAAATTAATTTGTTTACTAATAACTTTTTCTAATAATTAATATAATATATATTATGATATAATTATATATACTGATTATTTCTAGTCTTTCATAAAAGGTATTTTCTATCACTCTCAGTGCCTCTATTTGGGCAAATATCTAGTTTTCTCATACTTAATCCAGCAACCTCTACTCTAGCTATTATATATTAGGTATCTAATGCTATGTAATAAATTACCTATAAATCTTAGCAAATTAGAACAACACAATTTTATTATTTCACAGTTTCATGGGTCAGGAACCAGGAAGCTGCAGAACTGAGTGCCTTTGGCATATGTTGTCTTGTGAGGTTGTAGTAAAGCTGTCGCCAGGGCTGTTGTCTCATCTGAAGGCTCAACTGGTGGAGGATTCCCTTTTAACCTCACTCACATGGTGGTTTTCAGTTCTCAGTACTTTCCTGGCTAATTTTGAGTGACTTCAGTTCCTCGCACATGGGCCTCTCCAAAGGCTGCTTGTCATGACGTGGCAGCTGGCTTCCACAGAGTAAGTGATCCAATAAAAAGTGAGTGAACCCCAAATTGAAGCTGCAGTGTTTGTATATGCTAATCTCAGGAGTGAGGTACCATCACTTCTGCTGTATTCTATTCATTAGAAATGAGTCACTAAATTTAGACCACACTCAAGAGGAGAAAATTTATTCTCCATCTCTTGAAGGGAGGCATAAAAATGTGTTTGTGGGCACATTTTTAAAACCACAAGACCCATTCCATGTGTTACGGTCACAGTGATCATCCGTAAACGCTACTAGGTTGAACATTCCATGGTATCTTGTTTTTCTAGTATATCAAATCTTACCTGTATTCAGCCTATGCCTGGCAAAGCTGTATATCATCCAAGCTAGAGAAGGAAAGTAACTTTAATCTTGTATTTCTGATGCAATTAGATGTGTGTGTATAGAATAATCAACCACCACGTTATTCAAATACAGTATCATAGCAGGAAATCTAGGAAAGCATACACCTCTTCAGGAGGAGTTTGCATTCTTGCACTATGTAGTGATGACAACTTATATTTATTTTCTTCTTATTGTCTGCTGGTCATTGTTCTTAACACTTTAGGTGCTTTATTTCACTTAATTCTCAAATCAGCCCTAAGTAGGTGCTATCATATTCCTTATTTTATGTATAAGGAAACCTAGGTTTAAAAGAGTTAAGTAAATTACCCTCAGTCTTAGCTAATAAGGAGAGATACAAAGATTAAAATACTGTCTTATCTCTTAATCAGCAAGCTCTTCCTTCTTGAATGTTACCAAAGGGATGTGTCCATGGTTTGACATGTCTCCATACATCAGTTAGAAGAGCTTTCTTCTACCACCACAAGACTTGTGTAACTCTTGACTAACTTGTGTAACTCATAGATAACCTCCATAAGTTTTCCTAATCCACTCACATAGGTCCCTTGAGTTAAGCACTCTCTTAAAACCACAATGTTAAAAAAGTTAATAAAGGTGTCTATTGGGTTTGAGGAATAAAAAGAAAGCATAGAAATGATTAGCCCTGGCAACAAGGAAAGAGAACGAGACAGGTAATATGAAGGCCAGAAAGAAGGAAACTTTTTCAAGGTGGTGACCGTGTGAAGATAAGAGTGTTAATTCTATGGAATCTCTTTCTCAACCTGACACTGGAAGTTTGGCCACCTTTGCGTACAGATTTAGGATGTAAACATCAAATGAATGTGAAAAACATATAAATGGGAGAATCTTATTTGAGTCCTTCCTTATTTACATGAGTGTACCTTTCACATCAGGTGTAAACTCTTTGATCTTAGAAATACTTGTTCATATCTTGTAAGCTGAGTCTGAGACATACTATGCACCTTGCTCAAAGGTTTCTTAGCTAAGAAGTGGCAGATCCAGAAATAAAACCCATGTTTGTCTAACTTCAAAGTCGATGTTGTTTCACTGTAACAAACTGTCTTTCTAAAAATAAGATAAAAGGATTGTTACATTCTCTCAGAAGAAGCAGGATAGACCCTGCTTGGACCCCAAATTTGATCTGGTTGTCAAGACTAATGGTGCCACACATGTATCAAAAGGATGTGAAAAGTTTTATTACTTATATGAGGCTTTCATGGGGGAGCAGGGCTGGCCTCCAAAGCTAGTCTGAACATGGCTTGACAGAGCAGGGAAAAAAGATTGGCTTGGAGTTTTGATGGTGTTTAGGGAGTGAGGATGCAGTGAGAGTTCCCACACTGGCATGGGCTTGTGCGAGTTTAAACTTCCACAGGCAGTAAAGGAGGGAGTACCCAAGATTTCTTATCAACTTGCCAAGATGTTCAGCCAAAGGGGAAAAGGGAAGTATGAAGCTTCAAACATGGCAACACTCAAACATCAAAAAATGGATTCAGACTCTTTATTCACTCCTGATGTTTGATTGATGACTAATATGTACTATATTGTATTTCACTGAATAGGAACTTGTTTAAGTAGGTCATTATTGTGCTTTTGAGGCCTAAAGCCAGAGGCCAGTAACAGAGGTAAAAGTTCTGTTGAATGTCTGTTCAAGAGCCCCGCACTGTGGATTCTGGGAAGTGAAGTGAGTCACTATTGATAATGCATGAAACTCCAAAGAGAGTAAAGAGTGTCTTGATGAGAACTTGTTTTGTGACTTTAATATGTACAGAGATATATGTAATTTTGATGTATATGTCAAGGATCTATAATGCAAGAAATTCCCAGAATTCTTCACCCCAAAGTGGGCAACCTTGGACAAGGAATTGTATTGATGATACTGGCCAGACCAGACAGCGAGATTATTGGCAGTAACCCAAGAGTCAGTAAAAGTGTACAGATGAGGCTGACTTTTAGCCAGGGGATCAGTGCTAAGATGATTACCTGAAATGTGGCCAATTTTGCTAACCTTTGTGTTTGTCTTTTATCAGGGTCATCCTGGATGAGGAATATAAAGCAGCAGCTTTCCAGTGAGCATGATGTTGATATCATCAGTCAACTGCATGAATTCTTATTGCTGCTCACCCAGTTTATCCCAGGGGACTACCCAGGTACACAAAGGGCTAAGGAGAACGGTGGCTTCCTCTGGAACCCTATGGGGACCTTAATGGGTGGGGCGACAGCGTTACAATTTTAGTTATCCACTCTGAGTCACTATTCTTTCCAAGTTAAACAACAATCTTAACTGGGCTGTTAAATGGAGAATTAGTGGGGATAATCACCCCTTTTCTCAATAGGTCTTGTATAATGGGTTTCAATTTTTGCAAATAGTATTTTACTTTACTTTCGATTGTGTTAACTACTTTAATGGAGGACAAGGAGGTAGGTATGTCCATGGAGTCTGATTGTGTCTAGTCAATTTGTAAGTTGCCAAAAACTTAATTTGATTTTAATTTATTACTCATTGCATCATGTTGTCCACATCCACTATGCAATATTTTAGGACTATGGATGTTATGATCTTGGGAATTTAGGCAAGAGAATAGTTCCAGTGGTTAAGGTGAGACACACTTGTTTATCCTTTATTTTACACTTGGGAACTCCCCCTAAACTATAGGTAGTACCTTGTTTAAATTTAGTGGAATCTCAGTATAACTGTAATTTGTGCCTCAGTAATGATTAAGGCCATGAAGTTTTTCCAATTGGTGCATTTCAGCAGATTTAACATCTTAATTCAGGATCTGTTTTGTAGATGCACACAAGTCAATCATTGCCCTTTCATTTTTTGTTGTAGAAATTATGTTAGTAAATTTTGGATTTCTGACTCAGTCAATTTGTAGACTTCTGTTTCAGTTTTTTTTTCTAATTTCCTCATTTGCCTATGCTGGTTTCTGTTTTTCTTTTCTCTCTCTTGCTCTCTTTCTCTCTCTTCTTCTTTTTTCTTTCTTTGGTGGTTACTGGATGAACTTTCAGGAGACTCCTATTACCCTCGTATTATTTATAAATCCCTTCCTCCAGAGAGTCTCAAATCAGCATCATCAGGTTCAAGGGTATCCTCCATGGAAACGTTTAACCCATTGGTTGTGCCCCAGAGTTGCCATAGGTGTCTCTCCATACAACCTTGAGGATAAGGATGTTTTCTGGAATTAGAGGTATAGGCAGCAGTAGCAGCAAAGGCATTGTGTAGAATCCTAATGAGATATCAGCCTTTGGGACCGCAGGCCTCAGTAATTCAAGCCTTCACATGATTACGTCTCAAATAGTGCTTTCATCCTCCAATGGACAACTATGCAATGGGTCTGTGTACTGGACAGAGCACCCTGTGAAACAGGGGCCAATGCCTGTGAGATACGTAACCAGCTGGTCCCAGAAGAAGGGTCTTTCCTTAGGGTCTAGTATCAGTCTCAATTTATGGGAAATCAAGACACATGATTCAATCCAAGACACAGAAAAGTCTGGGAATAGACACATGATCCAGAGCCACAGTAAAGAGGGTCCAATCCCATACTCCTGTCCCTACATGTTAGTAATTAAAAATGCTAGCTTAGGGGCTTCCTTGGTGGCACAGTGGTTGAGAGTCTGCCTGCCAATGCAGGGGACACGGGTTCGGGCCCTGGTCTGGGAGGATCCCATGTGCCGCGGAGCAACTGGGCCCGTGAGCCACAACTACTGAGCCTGTGCTCCGCAGCAGGAGAGGCCGCGATAGTGAGAGGCCCGTGCACCGCGCTGAAGAGTGGCCCCCGCTTGCCGCAACTAGAGAAAGCCCTCGCACAGAAACGAAGACCCAACACAGCCAAAAATAAAATAAATAATTAATTAAAAACTTAAAAAAAAAAAAATGCTAGCTTAGGTGAGTTAAATTTGTAACAGAGGCTTGGTAGAACTCAGCAAATGCAGCACAAAGCAGCACAGCTCAAAGTGCTTGGTCATCAGCAGGCAGCAGAGCCAGTTAGCAGGCCATACCAGGAGAGGAAGACCACTGGTGGTGATTGCCATAGTCTAGACGATCCTGCTCACAATGCCGCTGTAGTCATGACCACTGTTAAGACAGAGCGTGGGCCTCCACTCAAAATTTGGTTCAGCTGTCAAAACTTATGGAACCCCCCCTCACCTCACCCCCACCCAACAAATGCACATGCACCACGGGAATACAAAAGCGTTCATTACTTATATAATAAAGATTTATTGACACAGAAGGGCAGTCTTCCAAAGCTGGTCCAAAATGACTTGAGAAAGTAGAGAAAGGTGACTGGCTTGAGATGTTTATGGTGTTTAGGGTATGGGGCCAGGGTTGAAATTTCCTGTGTCCGTAGAGACTTGTGTGGTTTAAATTCCTATTGGCACCAAAGGAGAGAGCACCTAGGTTTTCTTGCCAGATGTGGGAGAGAGGAAAAAGGGGAAGGGGTGAGACTTAAATACTGTTGACAGTCAAATACCAAAAACTGGAGTGAGACTTTGTATTACAAAGATAAAGGAGGTTCATCATTTTATTAAGAGTTTAGAGTATGGTCGTCAATACTGACCTATATGCACATATTAATGTGATCTCACAGGAGCAGGGAACAATCTAAGCTGTATAAAAGAATTGACTAGAACTTGTCAATTTGGATAATACTGCTAAATGACCAGCAAAGTCTTTGTGGCAGACCCTTTGTGAAAGTGACAATAACTTCTCTGCCAAGCATGCCTGTTTCCAATGTGATTTTGTTGCCTCCTTACTTCATATAAAGATGGAGTCTACTTCCTCTACCCTTGAATCTGTGCTGACTTGATTTGACCAATAGAATGTAGAAGAAGTGACCAAGAGTTACTGCCCAGGCTAGATATTTTCCCTCTCTTGGAACTCAAAACTGTCCTGCTGTGTAGAAGTCTAGTCTAGTCTATTATAGGATAAGTGGGCCTGTGAAGGAAAATAAGGACACTCAAGATGACAGTCGGCAACAACTACTTGACATGCAGGTGAGGCTTCCAGCCATAGCCTAGCCAGCAGATTGCAGTCACATGAGTGATTATAGGCAAGGCCAGATAAAGAAATTCCCAGATGGACAACTCACGTAGTTATGAGAAGTTAATAAATTGTGCTTGCTTTAAGCCACTAAGTTTGGATGGGCTTTGATGCATAACAGTAGCTAATAAAGGCATTCTTAAAAATAATTCAGTCAGCGTGGACTTTTAAATAAACTGATGTTGTTTAACCTATGTACCAACAAAGAGAGTCCCATGCAGCATACACTACCTACATGCAATAATCTGCATGTGTAAATGTTCAAGAATTTGGGATAGCCCTATGCTTAAAACTGTGTTCCTATTAAGAATGCAGGAATTCTTTATAATTCTATTATATATCTTAATTCAATTCAGTTTATCAAGCTCTCAGATTATACTAAGCTTATGTTAGTAGATATAAAATTATTAAATCCATGTCATTAAGAAACAGATTCATTCTCTTTTAAATAATCTAGAGCTCACTAAAGAGGAAATTTTAGAAAAAGAAGTAGAACACAGACTACATATTTTCTGCCACCTGGCGCTAGGAGAACCAATTGCTGAGAAGAAATCCTACATGGATTGAAGGAAGTCTGTGAGGTGTAACCTTTACTGTCAGCCTCCTTCTCCCCCTTTTCCTCTTCCTTCCTTCTTCATCCATCTCCTTTCTCTGCACTATTCTGTGCTCCATTGTCCAGGTAGGTTCTGCTTAAGGGAAGGTAGAATGAGAGAAAGTCCAGGGATTTTATTCACTCCCGGCTTCTGCCTCAGCCCGGGGTTCTGGCTAAGCTTTGAGGTTAGAATGGAAGATAGAACTGCCCTGAAGCTTTCTTTTTTTTTGTTTGTTTTTTTGTTTGTTTGTTTTTTATATTTTATTTTATTTTATTTTATTTTTTTTAAACATCTTTATTGGAGTATAATTGCTTTACAATGGTGTGTTAGTTTCTGCTTTATAACAAAGTGAATCAGTTATACATATACATATGTTCCCATATCTCTTCCCTCTTGCATCTCCCTCCCTCCCACCCTCCCTATCCCACCCCTCTAGGTGGTCACAAAGCACCGAGCTGATCTCCCTGTGCTATGCGGCTGCTTCCCACTAGCTATCTATTTTACATTTGGTAGTGTATATATGTCCATGCCATTTGGTGCGCCTCTAACACCTTTGCCTCCTCTGCCGGCCTAGGGTTGCTAATGGCTTCCCACTGTTGCTATTCCCTGGGCGAGTGAACCATTAAGCTTCCCTCAATCCTCTCCAGGCTTCTGTAAAGGTTCTTTTCGTAACACACAGTTCCTCAGTTAAACCCTTTGGGTCTGCCATGTTTTTCTTGCTGACACCTTGGTTGTTACAATAGACAAGAAATATCTGTAAGTGAAAAAGTTTGTGGAAAAGCAATGTAATGAAAACAAACAAACAAAAATTACTTAGAATTAACCACCCTTGACCCTTCAACCCTTCTATGCATTTTGAAGAGAATCCACAGAAAATCTTCTATTTATGAGATAAGCCATGAGAGAGGTAAATTGCTCTAAGGAAGGAAAGAAACGACAGGCAATGGGGTTCCTTGTGAATGAGGGAGTGGGTAGCTAAAGCCTGGGGCCTGCAGAGGCTGGAGGCGGGAGACAAAGCAAGAGGAGAGACACGGCAGTTGGAGTGAGCGGTATTTTGGGGATACCTTCATTTCCCTAAGAAATCTCCAGCAATATTTTGCGCTATTTTTCAGTGTTTCTCAAATCAAATCTAATTCTTAGATGTGAAAACAGGCTGGAATAGGTACCAAACTGAGTGGAATTCAGATTGGGAGTCACAGTTAAGAGCTGGCTCACAAGAGGATGCATGGAATAATCTCATCAGTGTAAAAAGAACAAAACCTATGGCAGTAGATGTACAGAAAAGAAAAATGAAGAGGACAATGTGCATTGTACCTTGATAGTGGATGTCTTTTTAGGAGGACGAGAGGGTGGAACTGTGGGGAAATGAGCATCTATATCTATCGATCTATTTTTATTTCTGCAGAGTCTGGATTTTGTAAATTCAACGTGAATTAAGTTTCTAATCAGAAAAATGAAACAGCAAAGATGGTACATGATAAATATTTGACACATCTTCTTGGTTGTTTAGGGAAGGATGGCAGCATCCTTAGGGAATTAAGGGAGACTCTTCCTGGCTGGAGCGTTGAGAGAGATGGTATCTAGTCTGATAAGTAAAATGTCCTGAACATTGTGTCCAGCACAGGTATTGTGTCATCGGATTTCATCCTGAAGGCAAATCTACCCAGCAGGTGTTATTATCTCCCTGTGAAGAATGAGGAACATGACATTGGGGAGGCTGAACTACTTGCTGAAGTGCACATAACCTGGAAGTGTCAGAACTGGGATTTGAACCTGATGCTGATTCTTTCCAGAGCCTGACATTAAATAGCTTCACTCTATGCTTCCCCTTGAAATTCATGAATATTTCATGGATGAGTGAAGATATAATATAAAAGAACAATTAATGGTTGTAGATTAATTTTAGTTGAGCAGAGATCAATGTTAAAAGAGTAAATACGTGTGCTATAACCTTAATTGATCATGCTAATTTACATAGTTGCTTGTTCTACTTAAAACGTCTTGAAATAATATGAGTTACTTCATCAATTTACATTTATATTATTTCCCTCTTTTTCCTCTTCCATTAAAGGATAACTAACAAAGTAAGTTTGGGTACATCACACTATGTAATAATTAAATTAACGTGTTTGTAAGTTTCTGATAAATATTTCTGCAAGAATATGTTAAAAAGAATGCAACCAAATATTGTCAGATAATTCTCTTATGCATCATTTCTTTTTTATGCATCAACTCATCTGCACGCAATGCTTTCCCTTAACGTCTAGGTGGCAGCAGAGGTACAATTATAAATATTTAGCACACTCGACAATTTGCTCATGAAAAACAGAAAACTTTAAAAATCTTGAAGTCTGATGAAGAAATTACATAAGGTTAAAACTGATAAGTGATTTGTGTATTAGAGTATGTTTGGTAATCATTTCATATTATTTATGGTATAAAAATATTAACATAGTTTTAATTTCAAGGGACTACACCTCAATATAAATAACAGTTAATGATATTTAATATACAATACATTCATTGAACTAAATTTTTCACTCTTTTCAATTCCTAGATTTGTGAACACCTTTAAACTCTTGTAGGAAAATGATAAATAGGGTGAGGTTGAGTGAGAAGAAGTTTTGAGACCATCTGAGTTAAGAAATGCTAACATTAATTCTGCCTCTTGGATTTCTCAGAGCAACCTGCAATTATGTTTAGGAGATTAAAAGCATCAACTCTAGCAGATGAACGTCTTTAAAAGGTATTGTAAGATAGCCCCTCACTAATTACTCATTGATTGCACCATCTATTTCAGGCACTATTGGATTGAATTTAAAGGAAAAGGAAAAACGAGGCAGTATATTAACATAGAGTACATGTTCCAACCAGGTAACGCTGACTTTTTGATTTGGTCTTGCTAAGAGTAGACTGTTTCCTTCACATCCACTAAACTGCTGCCCCTGTGTCCTGGCAGGGGCAGCAGGCAGGCTCAAAACGGGGAGCTGAGGATGGCTAAGAAGAGGGTGATGTGTGAAGGTGTGGGCAAGGTATAGGACGGTACCACAAGTGGGGGAGTAACAGACAGGAGTCCTATCAGCCTGAGATTTGAAGGGTCAGTGGAGTGAGGTTAGGGACCCTGAGCCAGTAGCTGACACTGTGACTGAGGGCTGCTGGACAGGAGCTGTGGTTTTTAAGGATATCTAAAGACATGTAGCCAGAAGAAGCCAGGAGAATAATGGCCATATTTCACTCTCCTTCTGGCTGCAGATCCTCTGCTAAGGCTTCCCTTTCGTTGAAACCGACTTGAAGCCATTGTGTAGGGGAAACCACTGATCAGAGTTCGTAAATATCAGCTTCCATAATGCAGGAGGAGGGTAGAACTTGGATTAGAAGGGGTAAATAGAAAATATCCTGTATAACCACTGCATTAGTGTGCTAGGCCTGCCATAACAGAAAACCACAGACCGAGTAACTTAAATGACAGAAACTTCTTGTCTCACAGTTCTAGAGGCTGGAAGTCCAAAATCAAGGTGTCAGCAGGTTTGGTTTCTACTGAAGCCATTTTATGGCTGAGTAATATTCCATTGTATATATGTGCCACATCTTCTTTATCCTTTCATCTGTCGCTGGGCATTTAGGTTGTTTCCATGACCTGGCTATTGTCAATAGTGCTGCAATGAACATTGGGGTGCATGTGTCTTTTTGATTTATGGTTTTCTCTGGGTATATGCCAGAGTATATGCCAGTATATAGTGGGATTGTTGGGTCATATGGTAGTTATATTTTTAATTTTTTAAGGAACCTCCATACTGTTCTCCACAGTGGCTGTATCAATTTACATTCCCACCAACAGTGCAAGAGGGTTCCCTTTTCTCCACACCCTCTCCAGCATTTATTGTTTGTAGATTTTTTGATGTTGGCCATTCTGACTGGTGTGAGGTGATACCTCATTGTAGTTTTGATCTGCATTTCTCTAATAGTTAGTGATGTTGAGCATCTTTTCATGTGCCTCTTGGCCATCTGTATGTCTTCTTTGGTGAAATGTCTATTTAGGTCTTCCACCCATTTTTTGATTAGGTTGTTTGTTTTTTTGATATTGAGCCGCATAAGCTGTTTGTATATTTTGGAGCTTAGTCCCTTGTCAGTTGCTTCATTTGCAAATATTTTCTCCCATTCTGAGGGAATGGATTAAAGACCTAAATGTAAGACCGGACACTATAAAACTCTTAGAGGAAACATAGGAAGAGCACTCTTTGAGGTAAATCACTGAAAGATCTTTTTTTGACCCACCTCCTAGAATAATGAAAATAAAAACAAAAATAAACAAATGGGACCTAATTAAAGTTAAAAGCTTTTGCACAGCAAAGGAAACCATAAGTGAGAAGAAAAGGCAACCCACATGTGTGTTATATTTTTATGTTACAAGAAAGAAAAATCTGAACACACTATGAGCATTTGGAAGCATTAGGCCCATAAATGGGAATCTGACCAAACATCTTACAAGAAAGAAAAATCTGAACACACTATGAGCATTTGGAAGCATTAGGCCCATAAATGGGAATCTGACCAAACATCTCCTGGAATGAACTCATTTTTAATAAATTGTATATATATATATGCCAATGAATATAATCTTGAACTAATACTTATTCTCTATAATTATTATATCTAGAGATGCTACTTGGATACAGCTGAAGGTACCACCAACACAAATATATATTACCCCACATTTTGGTAAGGAAACGAAAATAAAAGAGCCTTAAAATTCATGTTCATAATGCTTATGCTTCTAGCAAACATGAGGCGTAATCCAGCGTGTAGAAAGGACTTCCACTTCCTCTAGGGGGTCTTTCCTCAGAGGGACCACAGGAGGAGGCAGCTCCACTGAGGTTCTGACGTGGTGATTAGGAAGTTCTGCCTGTCAGATGACACGTGGAAGCATTTCACAGGCCAAATACAGGTGTGCTGAGACACACAAAAAGGAAATGGATATATCTGAACTGCACATGGCAGAAAAACTATACACATGGTAGGTGTGCATTTGAGCATTTCTATGTGTACATGTATATTAAAGATAGACTATACACAGTCCAGCTTTCATTTTAAAATTTTATCTATATATATGATTCCTTATTTTCTTTCCATGCACAGGTCTTCTGTTCAGAAAATGATGAACCCCTCAAGAAGGTAAATTCTTTATATATATTTTTTATAGTAGATGTTTCTCAACACACACTCTCTGCTGTGTGTCTAGTACCCCCTAATCTACAGGCCATTTGTTTCTTAGAGGCTTTCATCATCAGGCTAGAGCTAGCATCGGATCGCTCCGACAGAGAAAGCACATTATGTGCATAACTTAAACAAGCCAATCCATTCTACACCAGGTGTGTAGTGGAATATTGCAATGCTGTTTTCATAGATGTTACTCATGTAAGCACTGGATATTGTGATGTGCTGAACACAAATGGTCCCCATTTAGCCCTGGACACCTGAAGAGCTTTTTCATGCCATGTGTAGGCAACACAGATTAGAACTACGTAATGCCTGTAGTAGCTTTGGGAGGCTTGATAGGAATCTGTTATTAATCTCATTATCTAGCATCAAAGAGTTCTAGACTACTGGAGTTGACTAATTAATATACTGCTGAGAAAGTAATTGCAATGTAGCAAGCACAACTACAGGATAACATTCATCTTTCATGCTCACAAGGAGAATCTGCAAAATCATCTTTTTCTGTACAAGAAGATTTATTATTTTTTACTTTCTGGATGGATCTCTAAAAGGCAATAAGTATGTTTTAAACAAAAGTGAACACCTGTGCTCTCTGAAGTGATAGAGTCAAAATATTGGAACTTGAAAAGAACCAGAGATCATGTATTTTGAATTTGTTAGTAATTTTTTATCTCTTCCTAAAATGGAAGAATTTGGAGGGGGAGAAGAGAAGGCCAAGTAGTCTGGGCTTCTGCCTCATCCACCCCAGTACCCCATCTCCTACTGAAGCATCTCAGCATTGACTTGTTTTATGTATTAGGATTCCACTTGAGCTGACGTTTGGATAACACTTCCGCTGCTAAAGAAATCTGACAGGCAGTAGCATCTTGGATAAGAGCAATGACTCTGGGGAGTCATTGCCTGCATGCAAATCTCTGTCACTTTAGAGCTGTCACATAACCCCTTTCTCCATGAATTTCCTCAGCTGTAAAATTGCAATAATAAAAGTGGCCCTTTCCTAGGGCTTTCAAGGAGATTCAATCTGTTACTATAAACTGCCAAGAACAGTGTCACGTGGTAACTGCTGTATGTTAATTCTCATCTAGACATTACATAGACGAACAGAGCTTATAAACTGAGAACTACAAAGCTGGATGAGAATTTACAGATCATCTACCGAGATCTAAGAACACAAAATATGGTGTTTCTATTCACATGGCTAAGCAGTAACTGAGACCATGTCAGGACCTAGTAATTTTAATAGTAATGTATGTTAATAAAAGTACTCCTAGTTACCAAGAAGAGGTTAAACATATTTAGTCTACCTGTGGGGTTGCTGACAATGCATGTTTTAAAAATTCTACCTCAAATTTGTAAGTTGAAATGTTTTCACTCTTTAAAAGATAAGCTTTCCCTTTTTTCTAGAAATGCATTTATATGTGGAAGTGTATGTAGATTTCCTGATGGCGCTAGATGGATGGGGCATTACTCTACCACAAGCTACTCTGTCTGATCACCTACCCTTTTCAGCTTCAGTCTGACCCATGCTATTATCTTTGAAGTGGGGCTTTGAGTAATGTCTGGAACAGGTCAGCTTTTCAATATGTATTTATGAATAAACAAATGACAGAAGAATGAAGCTCTTCTTTCTGTTGATCCCATTTATAGCCCACTTTTAGGAATGGTGCCTGAGGCAGGAATACTGCACTGTCCATAGCTGGTTAGTTGGTGAGCACTGCACGAAGACACCAGGGCAAGAACCCTTGTGGCCTCTGGAATCATCCTTGACCAACTGCTGTGGAGATGCGTCCACGCTGAGGGAGGGGCTTTTTCTTTCTGCTTTGCATAAAGGTGCCACTCCCATTACGCATCCGTGGAGTTGTGTCTGCGGAGCGCAGGCTCATTTTGCCGTGTCCCACAAAGGTGCCTTTCAGCCAAGTAGCTTCCAGTATTTTCTTCAGTAAGAGACACCAGGAGCCCTCTTTGTTGGAAAAGCCCGGGACCCTATCAGGCAGCAAATCCAAATGGGGACTGATGGTTGCCAATTTGCACCTGCCGCCTCAAGAGTGATTATGCAGGGTGGGTGCGCTCCAGTGTTGAGGCTCTGCAGGTGTTTGAGGTCTCGATAGCTCCACCGGTCTGGGGGGCCCAAGGAGGGCTGAAGGGATGCGTAATGTGCATGTGCCCCCAGGCAGCAGTGGGTAGCCAGGGCCCTGGAATTGCGCAGAAGTTGGCAGAAGCCCGGTCACAGAACCAGGCATTAGGGGTTCAAGGGGTTAGCCTAATCTAACCAATGGGGAATATTCCCCCTAAAGGTAAAACGCAAGGTTACTTGACTGTCTTGGCTGACTGGAATATTCTCCAATAAGAAACACCTGGGAGCCTTATTTACTAGAGAAGCTCGGGATCCGATCAGAAGCAAGTCCAGATGAGGGCTGGGGGTAATGTGCCACTGCCATCTCAGAGTGATATTCGAGGCGGTGGGCTCGCTCATCCTGGAGGTTATGCAGGCGTCTGGTGCTTGGACTTCGCCCCAAAGGCTTGGAGCGCGGGTCGCCAAAAGGCAGGCTGAAGTGGAGCGTACTGCGCAAGCGCGTCCAGCGCGGTTCAGCCTCGCCAGGGAACTGGAGACGTCCGGTCACAGGGCCCGGCTCTTGAGGCACAAGGAGCACGTGTAATCGCAAACCCAGACCTCTCAACCCATTCCCCCTGAAGGCAAAATGCAAGTTTACTCGACTTCCTTGCCAGGGCGGGCCTGTCGGGAGACTGCGGTATTCTCCAATCAGAGACTCATGGGAGCCCTGGTTGCTGGGAAGCCCAGGACCACGTCAGGCAGCAAGTCCAAATGGGGACTAACCGTGGCCAGTTTGCCACTGCCGCGTCAGAGTGATTTTGCGTGGTGGGTGCCCTCCACTTGGTAGCTATGCAGGAGGTCGGGGCCGGGCTCTGGGTCCACAGTCCCGGAGGGCCACAGCTGCCAAGGCTGGCTCAACAGGTGCACGCTGCCCATCCCAGGGTAGCCAGGGACCTGGAACAGGGCCGGGGACCTGGAACAGGGCCGGGGACTGGAGAGGCCGGCTCACAGGAGCAGAGCATTGAGGGAAACAAGGCTTCTGCCTAATTCCAAACCCTCATCTACACAAGTGCGCATAATCTTCCTTAAGGCAGAGCAGGTGGGCACTGTACTGCCTTGACGGAAAACACCTGGCCAGGTATTCAAGCGCCTGCTGGGAGGGAGCACTAGTTGCTGGAGAAGCCCAGAGCCCAATCAGGCGGGGAGTTCAAATGGGAACTGAAGGTCGCCAATTTGCATCTGATGCCTCACAGTGATTTTCGGGTGGGCTCCCTCCACCCTGGAAGCTATGCAGGAGTTTGGGGCCAGAACCTACTCAGAATCCCGGAGGGCCCCGGAGGCCCAGGGCCTTGTGAAGAGGAGCATACGGCGCATGCTCACGGAGCACGTTCAGGGCGGCCGGAGACGCGGAATAGAGGTCGGGAGAAGCAGGGTGATAGAAGTTGGCTCCTGGGGACTATTTCCCCTCCTGCCAAAACGCAAGGCTACTCGACTTCCTGTTCGTCGTGGGGCCGTGCAGGCTCACCAGGGTTTGCCCCATGAGGGACTCCTTGGAGCCCTGGCTCCTAAAAAAGCCGGCTCTGATCCAGCAGAAATTCAAACGGGGACTGTCCGTCGTCAGTTTGCAGCTGCAGCCTCAGAATGATTTTCGGGGTGTTGGTGGCCATCACCGTGGAGGCTCTGCCGGTGTTTGGAGCCTGAACCTAGTTCCACAGGCCTGGAGGGCCCCGCTGCCGAGGAGCGCTAACCAGGTAAGTCCTGCGGATGCGCGTACAGGGCAGGGTAGCTAGGGACCTTTTAGAAGGTAAAAGTCAAGGGAAAAGAGGTCACAGGAACAGATTCTTGGGGGACAAGGGCAGAGATGGTCGCCAATTTGCCTCTGCCTCTTCAGAGTGATTTTCGGGGTGGGGGGAGGGGCTCTCTCCACTCTGGAGTGTGCTGGAGTTTGGGCCGCGACCTAACTTCAGAAGCTGGGGGGCCCGGGGTGCCCAAGGCCTGCAGAAGGGGTGCTATTGCCCCTGTGCATGCAGAGCAGGTCAGGGCGCCAGAACCTGGAACAGGGCAAACGTAGCGAGACGCTGGGTCCCAGGAGCGGGCTCTCGGGAACAAGGTGCACGTGTAACCACAAGCGCTAACCTACCCGGTGGGGCCTATTCCTCCGAAAGGCAAAACGCAAAGGAACTCGACTTCTTTGCCAGGGCAGAGTCGGGCCTTCGCTCCACAAGCCTGAAGGGCCCGGGTGCCAAAGGCCTCCGGGAGGGGTGCGTACTGCGCATGCGTTTGCAGCTCATTTTTTTTTTGGGGGGGGGGTACCCAGGGGCTTGGAACAGAGCAGGTGTCGGGAGAAGCTGGTGAATAGCGCGCATTTGCTGAAAAAAGGAGTAAGCCCAATCGTAAAGCCTAACCTACCTAGTGGGGAATGTTCTCCCGGAAGCAGTAACGCAAAGGGCTGGGGCGCGCGTGCTGGCATGCACCTGGGAGCCATTCAGGCAGCAAGTCCAAATGGGGACTTACGGCTGCTAATATGCATCTGCCGCCCCAGAGTGGTTTTTGGGGCGAGGGCTCCCTCCACCCTGCCGGCTATGTAGGTGTGGGCGGGGACATAGCCCTGAAGGCCTAGATTTGGAGCCGTGTCCGCAGAGGACTGCTGAAAGGGCGCGGACTGCGCATGAGCGGGCGGTGCAGTTGCGGGAAGGCTGGGACCTGCAATTCTGCAAAGGCAGGGAGATGCCGGGTCAGCGGAGCAATCCCTTGAGGGACAAGGCATATGCCTAATCACAAGACCTAATTTACCTATGGGGACTGTTCCCCCCGAGGGCAAAACGGAAGGTTGCTCCACTGCCTTTGCAGGGCGGGGTTCGGCGGGCGGGCCGTGATATTCCGTTAGATGCTCCTGGTTGCTGGAGAAGCCTGGGACCTGCTCAGGCAGCAAGTCCAAGTCGGGATGACTGTGGGCAATTTGTTGCTTCTGCTTCAGAGTGATTTTCAGGTGTGCGATCCCTTACCCTATTTTGGTATCTTGACCTGTCCTCAGCCCATTGGTAACCCACAATTTAATCTGCCTTAACTGCATCTTAACTAGCTGCCAGAACCCTCCAGCTCACATGTCTACTCTGTTCCCTTATCAAATTTGTTCATAAGATGCCTTGAGTTCCCCCTGTACTGCCTCAGACAGTCTCATCCTGCTTTTCTACTCAAGTTCATATCTCCTTCTCTTTTACCTTTTGGGCTGCCATTCCCAAATGCTGATACCTAAAGGAACACTGTCATGTGCTTTTTCTCAACTTCATCCTTGCATCTCCTTCTGACCCTCCAGCTATCAGAATCTCTGGAAATAAATATGGCCTTCCAGTCTAGCCATCCCATAACAAACTAAATTCCGATCCTAATACCTGGCTTGTATCTACACAGTTTTGTTTATACTATGGGGAAAATAATTTTTAACATATAGTTTTATTCACTAAATCTTTTAAAAAACACAAGCATGTAAAATAATGTTTTTCCATACCACCATTTTTTTTTTTTTTTACAGAGGTTTCAAGTACTTTTTTTAAAAACAATTTTGAGTCCAGTTAGTAATTTAACTACTGAGAAGGTGTCAACCATACCTACTGCTGACGATCACTGTCTTTGTCTTAAGAACTTAAGCAGGGTTCTAAATTTCTATACGGGGCAGAAAAATATCTATCTTAAATATTCAATGAATTTTGTGTTACTGTTCTGACACTGAATGCATGTGCAAAGTATGAAAACTTAAAAGGAACAGGCTATATGTATATTGTTGTGTGAATTTTCTCATCAATGTGATCACCATGAATCTTGAGTCTTTTATAGTGTCAGGCAGCCTGTCAAAGACCATTAGACAAATCAGTTTTCTTAGACTATTTTTTAAAGCAAATGTTTATTTTCCTTCTTTTTATTCCTATAACACAGATATTCAGTGTTCACTATTAACTTTTGTTTAGCAGCATTTTCTTCACTAAAGAATCATAATTAATGAAAACCATTTAAAAAACTTCACAGGCTCTTACAGGTTTTGAGCAATTAGGCTAGGTAATTAGAAACATGATAAAAGAGAAACTTGGGAAAAGGATTTAAACCCCTATTGAACATTTATATCAATAATGAATAAGGAACAGGGAAAATTAGGAGTGTAGTTTACATCTGGTGGGCAAAGGATAAAGCCAGTTATTCTGGAACATGCTTGTTTATCTAGATTTAATTATTCATAATATGTAGAAAAATCAGATGTGCCGGAAGAAAAAACAGTTGTTCCTTTTCATCTTGCAGGCAATAAAATATGCCTACACGGGGAAAGGATTTTCTACCTTGCAATATTTTTGCTTTTCAGTTCTTCAAACTGTAAGTTAAAGAGAAATTCAGTGTATTTCTGAATTAACTAGGTAAAATTATCTACTTTTCAAATCGGAAGATAAATTTTAAGAAGAGGGCAGTAGCTCTCCACGCAGAAACTAAAGCTCTCCATGCAGAGACTAATCTGGAGCAGACGGTTACTGGCATTGCCAAAGAAAACCATCCACGTTTCCTCGATTGAACAGGATGTTTCAGTTGTGCGTTGTTTGGCATAGTGGATGTTCACAAACTTGGGATGAGCAGGAAAAAAGAAAAAAGACATCTAGAAAGATTAGTAAATGTAAAGATCACCTTGGAAGCACTATCTGTAACCTAAAATGAACAAAACAAAAACAAAAATAAATACACCTTGTTACTAAGAGGAGGGAGATATTTTTCTGCTTTTTTTTTTTTTTTTTAAAGAATCTGAAACACCTATAATGTTTAGATTTCTAGGATAGTGAAATGCTGTATGTACCAGGAACAGCTTATGTTGTAGGGGGTTATTGTTTTTGTTTTTAGCACTTTGCAATTTCCGAGCCATAATTCTCCCTTTAAAAATTGTAATGGTATACTTAACATAAAATATATCATTCTGGCCATTTTTAAGGGTACAGCTCAACTGCATTAAGTACATTCACATGGTTGTGCAACCATCACCACTATCCAACTCCAGAATTTTTCCATCTTCCCCAACTAGAAATTCTGTGTGCACTAAACAGTAACTTCCTATTCCCATTCCTTCACACCCTGCTCCCTGGGTAACCCCCTTTCCACTTTCTGTCTCTATGACTTGAACTACTCTAGGAACATTATAAAAAGTTCTTTAATGACTGGCTTATTTCACTTAGCATAATGTTCTCAAGATTCATCCATACTGTAGCATCTATTCAAATATCTTTCTTTTTAAAAGCTGAATAATATTCCATGGTGTGTGTGTGTGTGTGTATGTGTGTGTGTGTGTGTGTGTGTGTGTATATCTATCTGTCTATCTCACATTTATTCATTTATCTGTCAATGGACACTTGGGTTGCTTCCACTGTTTGGCCATTGTGAATAATGCTGCTATAAACATGAGTGTACAAATATCTGCTTGAGTCCCAGAACTGAGATTACTTGATCATTTGGTAATTCTATGTTTATTTATTTATTTTTTGCTGAGCCAGCATACTGTTTTCCACAGCTGCTGCACTATTTTCCATTCCCCTCAGCAATGCACAGGGTTCCAACTTCTCTGCATCTTTACCAACACTTGTTATTTTGTTTCATTTTGTTTTGTTTTAATAACAGCCATCCTAGTGGGTGTGAAGTAATATCTTATTGTGGTTATAATTATCTTTTTTAGTAGAATTTACACCCAACAGCAACAAATTAGCAAGAATAGACCAAAACCAAGGTTATGACACTTTCTCCATCCTTTCTCATCCTAAATTTTATGTTTGCAGACATTTATTCCTAGAGTTGGAATTCCAGAGATCTATATATGGTCATAAATAGGGATGGAGATTCCACTCGATAGTGAATAAAGCAAACTGTTAGTGGGAATTAAACACAGCTGACGTGTAGCTCTGATTGCAAAGGTATCATGCTATGATCTATCATGGGCACTGTGGAAATTCATTTTGAAAATACACAAATTTCTAACATAAGATTCTTCTTCAATAGGAGTCCATTTAAATAAAATATCATAATTTTGACAATTAATTATGAATCAGAAAGTATGTAGATTAAAACGACTTTGGACATCAGGAAAGCATTTGTTGTACTTTATCTGAAAGGAGTCCTGCATGAGGCCATCTGTTTCATGAACAAATTAGTCAAAAGATGAATGACTTAATTTTGCTCCTTCCCTGCCTCAGGCTTATTTTAAATATCTCAGGTGGTCTAATGGAATTGGGCAATAACATGACATTTAATAGAATTTTATTTGCCTGGTAACCACTCTTACTGTTATTGACATATAATTTAAAAGTACAGAGTAAGAATTTTTCCCAATTGTGTCAAAGATCACATTGACTTTTTTGGTTTCTTCACTAAGTCCATAATCATCATAATCTCCATTTGATAATTTCAAGTTAAATTGATGAATTTGTTAATGTTGATTACTTAGCAAGCAGTCAGATGGTGTTTTCTGTTTGTATTTTGAATCTTTGGAATAATCATTTTTAAAAATGTATTTGCTAAGAATAGTTTACACCAATACCTTATTTAAGCAATTTAATTTCACTCTTTTTGCTCCCTGAAGTTACATAATTTTAGAATATTTGGACTAGAAGGAAACAAATTAACCAGCTCAACCCTGTGTACTAATTCTGAAGAAGATAGAATTGATCCCTAGAAAAAGTAAACTTTGTTAGGATGGGTTCTCTGATTAATCCATACAGGCTTGGATTAAACTTCCTAGTGGTTGGTAGTAATTGGTCAGTTACTCGGTAGTAATTGGTCGGTTACTCGGTAGTAATTGGTCAGTTACTCGGTAGTAATTGGTCAGTTACTCGGTAGTAATTGGTCGGTTACTCGCTTCATTACATGGACAGCCATGCCACAGCCCCAGTGCAAGAAAGACTACATGTGGTAGGCAAGTAGGTAAATCATATTCAAGTGTCAGTTTATTTATTAATATGTAACCATTTTTGTTGGAAATCTTTCTCAAATGTATTCAGTATTCTTGTCCTCCTTAATTGACTGCAAAGAACAGGTAATTTTATTCACTTGTGTACATTTGTTCTCACTCCAGAAGAGAAGGAAGATGGTAGCAGTAACCTAAAACAAAACAAAAAAAACATAACATTATTTACAAGATGGCGATTCAGAAATAATCCACACCTTGCAGATTTTTCTGTCCCTGAACTTTACCGTTTCATTTCCACAAACCTTTCTGTAGGACTCGTAGCATGGGGACATAGTCTTGAAACATATGGACACAGACGGTCCTGAAAGTGCTGCCTCACAACAGGATGCCTGACCTCAGCGGCAGGCTTTCCATATGCTTCCTCTGAAGGATGCAGCTCTTCCTGGTCTCCGAGCACCTGAGGCGGTTCAGATGCTTTGATACCGGGGTTGTGCAGGTCCCCTTCCTCCGGCGGTGGCGGTGCTTCATTGGACTGTGCGATAGGTACTTCGTTAGATCACACATCTAATTCGCAGCCTCTCAGGCCCACCTGAGTCAACATTCAAGTACGTTGCTCTGGGGAAACAGAATTGTAAAACACCAGAAACAATATTCTATTTATTTCTCTTTTTAAAAAAAATTTTTGGGGTATAGTTGCTTTACAATGTTGTGTTAGTTTCTACTGTACAGCAAAGTGAATCAGCTATACGTATACATATATCCCCTCTTTTTTGGATTTCCTTCCCATTTAGGTCACCACAGAGCACTGAGTAGAGTTCCCTGTGCTATACAGTAGGCTCTCATTAGTTATCTATTTTATACATAGTATCAATAGTGTATATACGTCAATCCCAATCTCCTAATTCACCCCCCCCCCGTTCTATTTATTTCTTTAAAAACTTGATGATTCCAAACCTAGTGTAAGATATTATAAGTACTAGCATTCTGCAAGGGAGGCTTTGTGGCTTATGTCATGTGTAATTGTGAAGAGTGACAAGCCGGAGTACTCAAAGTAGCCAAATCGATAGTAATGAATCCTAATTCTACGAAAATCACCCACTTAATATTCCATTCTGACCAAGACTCTGGAGCCCACTATCTTAATCTTCATTGTGGTGGTAATAATAACTGAGAATTCAGAAAAACCTGGGGGAAATAAATGATCCTTCAAATGAAAACTATTTAAATCCTCCTAGTACTACATTTTAAAGTGAGAGAGACAACTACAATATATTTTTTATTTGCAGTCTAATACCAGATTTCTCTCAAATTTCAAAATAGCCACATCAACTAATTCAGATTTTTACAAGCACACCAAATACTAGTTATAGAATTTAAATTTATAAAGAACTTCATTAAGAATAATATCCAATATAGTGTATTAGTTTTCTGCTGCTGTGTGATTTTGGACAGGGAGGTGAATCATTCCTAACCTCAGTTTACTTATGTGCAAAATGGGCTAATTATACTCATACGTGAATTAGGATGTTATCAACTGCAGGTAAAGACCAATTCAAAGTAAAATAAAAAGAATAATATACAATAAGCCAATGACATGTCTATGTTGAATATTTCTTTTACTTCATATTAAAAATTACCCATAGTAGGATTTTTTAAATAAATATAAACTATATCATCATTCTCATCAGGGTAGAGGTAGTATTTTATTTCATACATAAATGCACACAATAAGACTAAACTGTGAAGGGCTGGCCCTGGGTAGTAGGCATATTCAATTCTCGTCAAGCCAGGCCAGTGGAAACAGTATTTTGGGGGGGCTTAGGGGTGGAGGGTCACCAGGCACAATGAAATATATTCAAAAATATTCTTGTGGCAGGATTTTTGAGGGACTCCTCTGCCTAAACATGCTAAAAGCATATTGTTTAATTTATACATTTATTCATAATGTATTGACCCCTGAATCCATCATCAGAGGTCCATGAAGATCCACATAAATTTAGAACTCATGTTCTAAATTTATTCACTGAATCAAGCCAGTCCATAATAATGATGAATATTTGGGCCATGTTGTTTTAACTCCTTTGAGAATTGCTTTTATTTGCTTTTAATTTTTTTTCTAGCATCAGTCAAATTGATAGGCATTAGAAGTAATACCTAATCAAAACCTTGTTGTGCATATTTTAAGGATGTTTTTCTTTCATTCATTCATGTATTTAAAAACCATTTATTGAGCACTTATTCTGGAGTAGGCACTGGTCAAAGCCCTAGTGATATAGTGAGGAAAAAAGATACAAAAAATTCTGCTCTTACAAAGCATACTCTCTAGTTGTTGTAGGGTACAGACAATAAATGATAACAGAAATAAGTATAGGGCATATAGTACAGGGTAATAAATGTTTTGGAGAAAGTAAAGCAGGAATGTATGAGAATAAGGACCTTTGCAATTTTAGAGTAGCCAGAGAAAGTCCCCGTGGCAAGGTGACCTTTAATCAAAAATATAAAGGAAGGGAAGGAGTACACCATCTGGACATTCAGTAGCAGAGTATCTGAAGAAGAAGAGCCAGCAAGTGCAAAGATCCTGAGGCAGTGGAGTACTTCGTGTGCTAAAGGACCAGTCGGAAGGTCAGAGTTGCTGACAGAGTGATGGAGGGGAGAGATTGGAGGGCATTCTCTGTTTGTCACAACTAGAAATCAGGAGGAAAAAGTGTTTGAGTTTCAGTACTACTCACTGGCTATGAGATTTTAAGCAGGTCACTTAACACTCCTACACTTTGTTTCTATTATCTACACTCCCTATAAATGTGGCCTCTTGATTCCTGATGTAACATAGAAGGCAGAAATAATCTGGTAGGTTTAATTGGTTCCTGAAATGAGTGTGTCACAAGAGGCTACGTTTCATCCCAAGCCAAAGCTCAGAGAGTTTTTTTAGGGAGAACCAGATTTTATAAGCTTCAAAGCACCAATAACTTCCCAAGTCACCTCTAAGCTGTTTTTCTACAAATACAAGAGACACTCATTGCCAAACTGCCCTATCTCTCTCCCCTCCTTCACTGACCAACTTATAGAGGGTTTGGGGGTTTGTTTGTTTGTTTTTTTAACAAGCCGCGCTGCGCGGCTTGTGGGATCTTAGTTCCCCCACCAGGGATTGAACCCAGGCCCTCAGCAGTGAAAGCGCAGAGTGCTAACCATTGGACCACCGGGGAGTTCCCACTTATAGAGGGTTTATATGCTTGCCGTCTGCATGTCCGGCAAGCCCACGCACTCTAATAAGACTCTTCCTACCAAGGTCATCATTGACCTCTCTGTGGCTAGATCTTATTTTACTTAATTTTTCAACAGCATTAAAACAGACTGAGGCTTTCTCATTGCAAGTTCTCTGCTATAGACTGAGATGTACCCCTCCCCACCGCATTCCTATGTTTAAGGCCTAAATCCCCAAAGTGATGGTATTTGGAAATGGGGTCTTTGGAAGGTAATTAGGGGAAGATAAGGTCATGACAGTAAGGCCCTTGTGGTGAGATTTGTGGCTTTGTAAGGAGAGGAAGAGAAAGAATCACTTTCTCTCCACCATGTGAGCCTATAGCAAGAAGGCTGCCAAATGCAATCAAGGCAGAGGGCCCAGAAACCAATCATGCTGGCACTCTGGCCTCGGACTTCAGCCTCCCGAACCATGAGAAAATAAATCTCTGCTGTTTAAGCCATAATATTTTGTTATGGTCAGCCTGAGCTGACTAAGACATACTCTCTTCCCTCACCTTCAGCTGGGCTTCTAATTCTAGCCTGGATGTTCTGTTTCAACGCTGGCTCTTCCTGCTTTGCTTCTTTTCAGGCCATAATTTTTCCTGACCATTAAGAGACTGCATTTCCTCAAGGCTCAGATACAGTCCTTTGGTTCTTTTCACTGTCTACTCCTCCACAAATATGACCCATGATCATGGCTTTAATGGGCATCTTGCTGATGGATTCATGCGTATCTCTAATTTATGGTGCTTCTTTGATATCCAGAGCCATATACCCAACCACCTGCTTTGATTTCTACTTGTAGTTCTTGAAGATATCTCCAAATTAATGTGTCCAACCCTGAACTCATGATCTTAGTGAATGACACCATTATTCTGGATAGAAATCTAGTGGCCCTCTATAAGACTCCTCTACCTTTAACCACTTACCATCAAATCTACCCCTAAATCCTCTAAATTTTACTTTCTGTAGCTCCTTCTAATGTATTATCCTTCCCACCTTCATTGCCCACTATTAGTCCAATCATTTCTTCTAGTTTGTAGTAACTTTCTGATTGGTCACTCTGAAACTACTCTGCCTCTTCTCTTCTCCACAGTGCACTCACAGTGATCTGTTCAACATGGAGACCCAAGCAGGTGTTTATTCTCTTGCCCTAAAAGTACTTCTTGTGGCTGGCCTACAAGGTCTTCTACGGACTGGTCTCTGCTTATATGTCCTGCCTTCTTGTGTTCTCCCTTGTGGTCTGATTTCTAGCCATACTGGCTTTATTTCTCTTCTTGATCTATGACCTGCCATTATTTCATCACAGTACTTTTTAAATATTATTCTCTTTTCCTAGGACTTTGACTCCCTCCTTCACCAGATTAACCTTGCTATTGAATATCAGCTCATTTTCTTAAAGGCTCTTGCTGACTACAAACGCTTTCTACAATTCACTCGATTTCTCCCCAGTCACCTTGTCTTCATGTCACTTAATACAGTTGCTATTTTCTACTTATTATGTATTCATGTGGGTCTTTGATCAGTATTTGAATCCTCAAGTCGACTGTAAACTTCATGAGGGTAGAGGATACGTCTGCGTTTTTGTTCTGTTTTGTTTGGCTTTTGCTTGCTATTATCTGCTCAGAAGCTAAGTCAGTGCCTGTTATATGACAAATGCTCCATAAATACTACTTGAGTTTTGCATGAAAGAAACCTAAAACACCAGTTGGGGTATGGTGGATAAGTACTTGTCAAAGCAAAAAACAGTTAAAACTTTGAACTATCTTACTCTTCCCATAACCAATAGGAACATTTGAGTTTTCAAATCTCAAGTTGTCTTATGTATATGCATAAGTAGGTTGTCTAAGCTTATTTCAGAGGTAATAAAATCTATAATCAAAAAGTTATAGGAAGAAGTAGTGATAGTTTTTAATTAATTGACTAAAAAACAATAGACATGCAGTTATCTGGACATCCACGCACTTTTGCCTTTAGACAAATTCAGATAAAATGAGATGGAGTAAAATTATTTGAGTTTCAGATAATTTTTAAGATTAACCTTTGGGTTCAGTATCATTTCTGATATTATTTCTTGGCTCTTCTTATTTAGCTGCAAGGTCATGATCACATGAGATACATTTACAAGTGATATCAAAACATTCTTTAATTTCCTGAGGAGTTGGAGTAATATCTGGATAGTAGTGACAATCTTGATTGGTGAGAAAGTTAGGGGTAGTACCTTATGGTTATATATGCATATTAGCCATATTAACCATAATATATATACATATTAACCATAATATATATGCATATTAAACTAGGAGTTCCTTAAGGGCAAATAATATATCTTAGGCAGCTCATTTTTTCAACACCAATCTGTAGCATATGCTAGGCATTTTATTAATATCTATTCTGATACAACTATTTCTTTATGAATTATATTGTATTTAAAATCAAGCTTGATATTAACAGTACCATAATGCAATGTCATTATCTGTTGTACTAATAAACTGAAGTGCATGTGAGAGATATTCCACATGCTTCCAATTTAAGTTAACATTTGGGAAACTGGTTCATTTCTTTCTGGTACAAGTGCTCTTGATAACTGTAAAAGTTAACCTGTGAAATTTCATGGATCTCCTCAGGCAGTCGGTTTCATAGAAAATTGCCTAGTGGAATACTTTCCTTTCTAGCATGCCTGATACAATCCAAATTAAGCACTTTCAGAACCAAGTTACAAGTGCCAGGCCTTGGAAATTGGAAATATGGCAGAAAACTCCCTCTCTGATTTGCTTCATCAAAGGTTCTAACTTCGGAAAATACATGGAGTCTTGCCGTGCTCACTGACTACCCCTCCTGCCCTCTCCTTCCAAATGTACTTTATGACCTAGTTGTCACCAAACAAAAAGTTTGTGAGGCACCCTCTGAAAAATTACAAAGAGATGTATTTGTTAATAATTCTTTATCTATGCTACTACTCCCATTCATCTTGCCTGCAATTAATTTTCTCTTGCTGTGGCTGTTATATGTGATACTCTAAGTGTCTCGTGCAAAAGGAACTATTCCTCTGGGGAATGTATAAGATTAAAATGTTATAGTCTATCTTAACAAGAAAATTCAATTTTCTTATCAAAAATATTTTTCCATTTTTCACATTAAAGTATAATTGTATTTAAATTTAATCTTATTTAAGTTGATTGCTAAAATGCAGTAAAAAATAGTTTGTGATTTAAGGTCACGGAATAGTATCCAGATATCCCCTATGGAACTTAGTACAGACTGATCTCATGGGAGAGAGATGGAAGATGATTTGATTTAGATAAAGTACTATTTCCAGTTTGCTCTTTTTCGAGTGATTAAAATATAAAATAAGATTACTGTTAATCATAGAGAAAGCACTAGATACAAATTATGGAAGGTAGAAAAGAAGACGCAATCTTAATTAAGGCATCTATAGAATACTTATTTTTATAAGCAAGAATGGTTGAAGGCAATGCCTTTTCATTTATTTATTTCTTCAACAAATCTTCATTGAGTTCCATAATGTGCCAAGATCTGACTGTTTTAGCTTTTGGAAATATTTTCAAGGAAGGAGAGCTGGTCCTTGGCCTCTGGAAGCTGGAGAGGAAGGAAACAAACTCCAATAATATTCCAGTTGGAGAGGAAGGAAACAAACAAGTAAATATTTAAGAGGACCTGAGAGCATGGTGAGTGCTTAGAGGAGAAAAGAGGCAGAGGAAGGAGATAGAAAGTGACGCGGTGACGGGCAGGGCTGCCCTTTCAGAAAGAGGAGTCAAGAGCACCTAACCTGACCTTTCAGGAGAGAATTGGATGAAGTGAGAGGGTGACAGAGGTTTTCATTTTTTTTTTTTTTTTTTTAGATTTTTTTGATGGGGACCATTTTTAAAGTCTTTATTGAATTTGTTACAATATTGCTTCTGTTTTATGTTTTGGGTCTTTGGCCTCGAGGCATGTGGGATCTTAGCTCCCTGACCAGGGATCGAACCTGCACCTCCTGCATTGGAAGGTGAAGTCTTAACTAGTGGACCGCCAGGAAAGTCCTTGGGGTTGACATTCTGAGGAAAGAGAATCCCTGTCAGAGATAGCAGCAAGTGAACATCCCCTGAAGAAGCACTGAGTTTGGTATTTTGAGGAATAGCAAGAAAACCAGTCGTGGCCCAGTGGCAGTGAGCTAGACAGAGCGCGGCAGGACATTAAGCTCTATAGGGAAGGGGCCAGGCTAGGGAAGGCTTTATCGATTGTGGGAAAGCATTGAACTTGGTGCTGAGAGACATGGGAAGCCACAGGAAAGCTTTGAGCAGGTGAGGAACATGATCCAATTTATATTTAGAAAGCATCTCCTTGGCTACTGTGTGTGTGGGATGATTATCAAGGGACAAGCATGGAAGGCAAATGACACTTTGGAAGTTATAGCCTTATTCTTAGGGCACGATGGTACTTAAACTAGGTTTGCAGCAGTGGTGTCAGTAAGAATTGGGTGGATTAAGAATGTATTTGAAAGGCAGAGCTTATAGCGCTTATCAATGTTTTAGATGTGGAGTATAAGAGAAATAAGTCAGGAATGACTCCTGGATTTAAGATTTGGGGCAGATGATGATGCCATTTACTGACTTGAAGAAGCTGGAAAAGGATCAGATTTGGGGGAAAAATCTGAAATCCTGTTTTAGATGTGTTAAGTCTGAGACGTCTATAGACCTGCTCATTTGGAAATGAGTTCTGTGTGTCTAGAGCACAGGTGAGAGTTGAAGACTGAGACAGAAATGAGGAAAACGTAAGGGTACTGATGGGATTTAAACGGGGGACGGGGCTCAGGATATGAACACCAATGTGCTATGTGTAAACCAGGGTTTCTCAGACTCAGTGTTCCTACCATTTTGAGCGCGTTGACTCTTTGTTGTGGGGACTCTTCCTGTGCACGTGAAGGCTGTAGAACAGCATCCCTGGCTTCCAACCGCTAAAAGCCACGGGCATCTCTTCCCATCTGGTGGTGACAACCAGAAGGGTTTTCAGACATTTTCAAATATCCCCTGGTAGGAAAAACCACCTGCCAGTTGACAACCACCAGTGTAAATAGCAGCGAGAAGAGGATGGGTACAGGGATGAGAGTAAGCCCTGGGCCACTCCAACACGTAGAGCTTGAGAAAAGGGAGCGCAGCAAAGGAAACCTAGAAGTTGCAGCGAATGAGGTAGTAGAACACGGTGGAGAGACTTCTAAGGTCAAAGGTAAAACAACTGAGTTTGTCCTTTATAATGAAATGACAGCTGTCCTAATAAAGTATATATTCCTAATGGCACAAGAACTAGTAATAATATTTCTAGACTAGTAAGTATCGTGATTCTTTTAAAATGAAAATCATTTTGCTGCCCTGTTTCCATGTTTCCCACTTCTTTTGAAGGAAAAGCCAAAATCCTTACACTAGCCCCAAAGTTCCTCGATGACTTGGGCCCCTCCGCCATACTCTCCCCTGGGACTTTATCCTCCAAGGACCCCCTGCTCACTCAGCTCAGCAATGGCTGACGTTCTGCTTTTGTGCCCGGTGCCCACGCCCCACATTCAGGGCCTTTGCCCTCGCTGTTCATTCTGGCGGGATTGTTCCTCCCAGGTATCCATCCCCAGGGCTCCCCTTCAGCTTTTCCAGTTTCGCTCAGATGTCTTCTCCACTGACCTCACTTTCTAATACTGCCACTCTCCTCAGGGGGGCGCTTCTAACCCACTTCCTATTTGACCTTGCTCCCTTGCCTTTGTCACCATTGAACAGACTGCTTATTTTTACTTATTTTCTGTCTCCCTCTATTAAACGGCATGTTCTATGAGGGATTTTTTTGGCTGTGCTGTCCATCGTTCTATTTTTAGCACCTATAGCAGTGCTTCATACATAACTAATATGTATTGAATCAATGAAAAACAAATAAATGAACTAACATTTATTGTGTGCTTACTATGTGCCAGGCACCATTCTAAGAGCATCAGAGTGTTAATCAAATTAATTGAAATGTGTGTCATTTAATTTTGTTATCAATATTTTTGTTTTTCCTTTAATCAACAAATGTATTGCCCTTCATTGTTCAACAAACACATTTAATGGTTATTATAGGTCCGCTACTGTGCTAGGATGTGGGAATAAAGCAGCAGTTCCACTTAGGAGAAAGATTAGGCAATCCACATTTCTAACAGGTGCTGGGATGGAGATCTGCCCAGGAAGCTGTCAAAGCTCAGTGGTGGGACACATACATTAGCCTCAAGGGTTAGGGAAAGCTTTCTGGAAGAGATTATCATTGGACTTTGTTGCAAAAAGATAAGAATTAAACTAGAACAAAATGGGCATATGGAATCTAAAAAAATGATGCAAGGGAACTTATTTACAAAGTAGAAATAGACTCACAGACATAGGAAACAAATTTAAGCTTACCAAAGGGGAAAATGGGAGGTGGGGGGGAAGGATAAATTAGGAGTTTGGGATTAATAGATACACACTGCTATATATATCAATACAATAGATAAACAACAGGGACCTACTGTATAGCACAAGGAACTCTATTCAATATCTTATAATAATTTATAATGGAAAAGAATCTGAAAAAGAATATATATATTTTATAAATATAACTGAATCACTTTGCTGTACACCTGAAACTAACACAACATTTTAAATCAACTATACTTCAATGAAAAAAAAAAGGACATTCCGGAAGGAAAACAGCACGTGGGTTAGTGTAAAACAGTATGGGCCATTTAAAAATCTTCAAAGACGGTTCATTATGTATTTACTGGAACGACTAGAAATGAAACTTACATGCTTGGCAAAAGAGTTTTCGTATTCTGAGACCTATACAAGGGAGGAACTGAGAGATTTTGAAGCTAGAAAATGACAAGATCACATGATCACATTTTAGCAATGTCAGTTTGGCATACGTTGAAGGTTTGCTGTCAAGGAACCACACAGGCAAGCTGGAGGGTGGCAGTGGAGTCATGGTGTTTTTCCAGTAGAGTGCAGACCATGGGCTGAACAAAGTGGCACTGAGATGAATAAGGAGGGTGATATAGAAGCCTTCCTGTGTTAAATTACAATTGGCTAACAATTATTTTTATTTTCTTAAGGCACGTACTATGATAGGAAACCAATGTTCAGTGCCATTTGTTCTTTGTGTCTAGTGTCTTCTTTGAAAAATTCTATCCTATGGATAATTTGTGTGACTGTATATGGAATGAAAAGTGATTGAGCTTTTAAATATAACTTACGTCTAACATTATAGGATAAGCTAGGCATTTTTTTAATCTCAGTTTTATTCAAATTTATTAGACAGCCCCTGAGAACATAGGGTATATATCACAAAAGTTAAATATTCAGAACACTAAGACACATAGCCTATGTCCCCAAAAGTAATTCAATGAAAGAGAGAAATCGAAATACATATAAGGTATATATCTGCTTTGGCTTATAAATGAACATAATATGGATTTGGATTTTTATGGAAAAGTACATTAATTATCAAGAAAACTGACAGCTCTATTATCTTTTTAAATAGGATCCCTCAAGCCCTTATTTAATAAAAGCTTTTTTGTTGGTTCATCTAAATGTTGCCCTTTGATGAGCTTTAGAGTCTATCAGTTTAGGAGTGCAGCCCTCAGATTAATGGGTGGGCTGGGAACCAGATGTCTGTTGTCAGGTCTGAAAACCCAATTAAAATAGAGGTCGTGAGGGTGGAAGGAAGAGAAGGGGTCAGCTGGAGCCTGTTGGAGCAGGGCACAGGCTGGGAGAAATCAGAGAATGTGTGCTACCTTGGCACATCTGTTAAGGAAAGTAATACATAGATAGTTTTATCAAACGCTTTCAAACTCCTGAACCAGATGGGATTCAGGGAGATATTAATCTCCATGAAATTTTCAGAAAGAGTTTGCTCTGAGTGTTGATCTCAAAAGTAAAACGCAATTTTGAAAAATCCATTAAAACTTATGTGTTAGTACAGTTATCGAAAGTCTCAGTAACGATTTTTAAATCATATCTGAAGTATCTTTCTGCCTGGATATATTAATATTTGAATAACCCACCTATTTATTTATCTCTACCTAGTCAATAAACTAGTGCAAAACTTTCTTACTGTTTCCTATTCCTTTGGCCTCTCTGCCTGTCATGCTATCGTGTAGAGCACTCTAGGTTAATCTTCCTAAAGCAGTGCTCTAATATGTCAATATTTTAAAAAATCTATGAGAACTACCAACTGGTTACTAAATAAAGTCGAAATTTCTTTCTCCCCAAAGTGAGAATTTGTACAGTTTGATCCCATCTTTCTTGCATGCATTTATTCATTTGATAAATATTTATTATGTACTCACTGTACGCCAGACATGCATCTCGGTTCTACAGATACAACTGCAAATAAACAAAGCCCTCACCCTCATGGAATTCATATTCTAGTGGGAGGAATAAAAAAATAAAGGAAAATAATATAATACACACACATACACAGAGGATAAAGAATACTCTGGAGAAAAACAAAGCAGTGTAAAAATAGGTAGAGATTGTTATAGTATTGTGTGTGAGGGTTTTTTTTTTTTTTTTGGTAAAAGGTATTTTAAAAAGGCTTTATTGAGAGGGTAACTTTTGAGTGGAGGCTTAGAGAGGTGCGAAATGAATTTTGAAGTATTTGGGGAAAGACCACTCCAGGCAAAGGGAATAGCAAACAATAATCCTGAAGAAATACCATGGCTGGTAAAGAACTAGGCAAAGGCCATGGGCCTGGGGCAGAGTGAGCAAAGAGGCACACAGTAGGTGACGTGGTCAGAGAGGTAATAGGGAGGCCAGATCAGGTAGGATATTATAGGGTATCAAGATGGTAGGAAGTTTAAGAACTTTTAAGAGAGGAGAGACATGATATGGCTTATATTTAAAAGAAACACTGGTTCGTGTGTTTGAAAAGACTATGGGGGTAAATAATATATGGGGATCATGAATGTATTTATAGCCATTGAACTTGTGGGTCCACCAAGGGAGTAGGTATTACTATAAAGAGGACAGGGTCTGGGAAAGGAATAACCTTTGGATATTCTAATATACTCAGGCAGATGAGGGAGGCAGCAACAGGGCTTTAGAAGGAATGGCCAGTGACCAGGAGGAAAACCAAGAAAAGGGTTATCTCATGTAAAGAAAGTGATCAGGAAGGCTCAGGGGATCAACTGTGTTAAATGCCTACAATAAGTCAGATGAGGGCTGAGAATCATCACTAAACTTAAGAAAACAGAGGTTACAGGTGATCATGAAAACTATATTCAGTGGACTAGTAAGGAAAGAATAAGCACAGACAATTCTTAAGGAGTTTTGTCATTAAAAAAATAAAACACAGATAAGAATGATAGATGAAGGGTGACGTAAGGTTAAAAAAAGTGTTTCTTATTAGAAAAATTTCAGCATATTTGCATGTTGATAAGACAGTTGGTAAAAAGTAAAAAATAACAATGCAGGTGCAGAGAGCTCTTGAGAGAGAGTCAGGGAGAGTGCATGAGATGAGAGTTTGGCCTCAGATGGGAACGGGGGCAGTTTATAGGAATTAGAAACACAAGTGTAGAGATAGATTGGAAGGTGTCCTGGGAGTGAGGAGGTTTCCTTCTGATAGTTTTTAATTTTCAGGGAAATATGAAAAGGGTCTTCATCTGAAAATGAATATGGATAAGAGATAGGTTCACGGAAAGAGAAGGTATAAAATATTATCTAAGACAGTGAGAAGTTAATAAATCAGGCAGATGTAGGGCTAAGGAATTATTGGAATCAAGGTAGTGGAGAATGAGGATGTATGCTGGAAAGTTAGGAGATGGAGAGTGGAATGCATGAAATTGACTTTAATGAGGAGGATCCTTTATTTTTTTTAATTGAAGTGTAGGGGACTTCTCTGGTGGTACAGTGGGTAAGACTCCATGCTCTCAATGCAGGGGGCCTGGGTTCCATGCCTGGTCAGGGAACTAGATCCCACATGCATGCTGCAACTAAGAGCCTGCATGCCACAGGGAAGATCCCACGTGCTGCAGCTAAGGCCCGGAGCAGCTTAAATAAATAAATAAATGTCTTGAAGTATAGTTAATTTACAATGTTGTGTTAGTTTCAGGTGTACAGCAAAGTGATTCTGTTTATATATATATCTCAATATTATATATATATTCTTTTTCAGATTTTTTTTCCCTTATGGGTTATTACAAGGTATTGAAAATAGTTCCCTGTGCTATACAGTAAGTCCTTGTTGGTTATCTATTTTATATACAGTATTATGTATATGTTAATCCCAAACTCCTAATTTATCCCTTCCCCCCTTTTCCCCATTAATAACCATAAGTTTGTTTTCTATGTCTGTGAGTCTATTTCTGTTTTGTAAATAAGCTCATTTGTATCTTTTTTTTAGATTCCATATATAAGCAATATCTTATATTTGCCTTTCTTTGTCTGGCTTACTTAGTGTGATAATCTCTAGGTCCATACATACTGCTGCAAATGGCATTATTTCATTCTTTTTTATGGATGTGTAATATTCCACTGTGTATGTATGTATGTGTATATGTATATATGTGTCTGTGTATATACATATATACCACATCTTTATCCATTCATCTGTCAATGGACATTTAGGTTGCTTCCATGTCTTGGCTATTGTAAATACTGCTGCAGTGAACACTGGGGTGCATGTATCTTTTCAAATTATGGTTTTCTCCAGATATAGGCCCAGGAGTGGGATTGCTGGGTCATATGGTAGTTCTACTTTTAATTTTTAAAGGAACCTCCACTCTGTTCTCCATAGTGGTTGTAGCAATTTACATTCCCACCAACAGTGTAGGAGGGTTCCTTTTTCTGCACACTCTCTCCAGCATTTATTATACGTAGACTTTTCTTTTTTACACAGATTGCTTTATTTTTTTAATTGAATTATGGTTGATTTACAGTGTTGTGTTAATTTCTGCTGTAAGCAAAGTGATTCAGTTATACATATATATACATTCATTTTTTAAATATTCTTTCCCATTATGGTTTATCATAGATTATTGATTATAGTTCTCTGTGCTATATAGTAGGACCTTGTTGTTTATTCATTTATAAAAGCTTACATCTGCTAATGCCAACCTTCCACTCCATCCCTCTCCCAACCCCCTACCCCTTGGCAACCAACAGTCTGTTCTCTATGTCCGTGATTCTGTTTGTTTCATAGATAGGTTCATTTGTGTCATATTTTAGATTCCACATATGTGATATCATATGGTATTTGTCTTTCTCTTTCTGACTTACTTCACTTAGTATGATAATCTCTAGGTCCATCCATGTTGCTGCAAATGGCATTTCTTTGTTCTTTTTTATGGCTGAGTAATATTCCATTGTATATATGAACCACGTCTTCTTTATCCATTCATCTGTCAATGGACTTTTAGGTTGTTTCCATGTCTTGGCTATTATGAATTGTGCTGCTATGAACATAGGGTTGCATGTATCTTTTTTTTTAATAGATCTTTATTGGAGTATAATTGCTTCACAATACTGTGTTAGTTTCTGTTGTACAACGAAGTGAACCAGCCATATGCATACGCATGTCCCCATATCCACTCACTCTTGAGCCTCCCTCCCGTCCTCCCTATCCCACCCCTCTAGGTCATCGCAAAGCACCGAGCCGATCTCCCTGTGCTATCCTGCTGCATCCCACCAGCCAACTATTTTACATTCAGCAGTGTATATATGTCGATGTTACTCTCACTTCGCCCCAGCCTTGCCCTCCCACCCCATGTCCTCAAATCCATTCTCTATGTCTACCTCTTTATTCCTGCCCTGCAACTAGGTTCATCAGTACCATCTTTTTTTTGTTCTTAGATTCCATATATATGCATTAGCATACAGTATTTATTTTTCTCTTTCTGACTTGCTTCACTCTGTATGACAGACTCTAGGTCCATCCACCTCACTACAAATAAACTCAGTTTTGTTTCTTTTTATGGCTGAATAATATTACATTTTATATATGTCCCACATCTTCTTTATCCATTCATCTGTCAGTGGACACTTTGGTTGCTTCCATGTCCTGCCTACCGTAAATCGTGCTGCAGTGAACATTGTGGTACATGTCTCTTTTTGAATTATGATTTTCTCAGAATCCTTGAATCCCTGGGAGAAATCCCACTTGATCATGGTGTATGATCCTTTTAATGTATTGTTAGATTCTGTTTGCTAGTATTTTGTTCAGGATTTTTGCATCTATGTTCATCAGTGATATTGGTCTATAATTTTCTTTTTTTGTGTGATATCTTTTTCTAGTTTTGGTATCAGGGTGATGGTGGCTTCATAGAATGAATTTGGGAGTGTTTCTCTGAAATTTTTTGGAAGAGTTTGAGCAGGATTGGTGTTAGCTCTTCTCTAAATGTTTGATAGAATTTACCTGTGAAGCCATCTGTTCCTGGACTTTTGTTTGTTGGAAGATTTTTAATTACAGTTTCAATTTCATTACTTGTAATAGGTCTGTTTATATTTTCTAATTCTTCCTGGTTCAGTCTTGGAAAATTGTACCTTTCCGAGAATTTGTCCATTTCTTCGTGGTTGTCCATTTTACTGGAATATAGTAGTTTGTAGTAGTCTCTTGTAATCCTTTGTATTTCTGCAGTGTCAGTTGTGATTTCTCCTTTTTCATTTCTAATTTTATTGATTTGCTTCCTCTCCCTTTTTTTCTTGATGAGTTTGGCTAAGGGTTTATCAATTTTGTTTATCTTCTCAAAGAACCAGCTTTTAGTTTTATTGATCTTTGCTATTGTTTTCTTCATTTCTATTTCATGTATTTCTGCTCTGATCTTTATGATTTCTTTCCTTCTACTGACTTTGGGTTTTCTTTGTTCTTCTTTCTCTGGTTGTTTTAAGTTTAGGGTTAGATTGTTTATTTGAGATTTTTCTTGTTTCTTGAGGTGAGATTGAATTGCTATAAACTTCCCTCTTAGAACTGCTTTTACTGCGTCCCATAGGTTTTAGATCATCATGTTTTCATTGTCATTTGTTTCTACATATTTTTTAATTTCTTCTTTGATTTCTTCAGTGATCTCTTTGTTATTTAGTAGCGCACTGTTTAGCTTCCATGTATTTGTGTTTTTTACAGGTTTTTTTCCTGTAATTGATTTCCAGCCTCATAGTGTTGTGGTCAGAAAAGATGCTTGGTATGATTATAATATTCTTAAATTTTCCAAGCCTTGATTTGCGACCCAAGATGTGATCTATCCTGGAGAATGTTCCGTGTGCACTTGAGAAGAAAGTGTATTCTGCCACTTTTGGGTGGAATGTTCTATAAATATCAATTAGATCTATCTGGTCTGTTGTGTCATTTAAAGCTTGTGTTTCCTTATTTATTTTCTGTTTGGATGATATGTCCATTGGTGTAAGTGGGGTGTTAAAGTCCCCTACTCTTAATGTGTTACTGTGGATTTCTCCTTTCATGGTTGTTAGCATTTGCCTTATGTATTGAGGTGCTCCTATGTTGGGTGCATATACATTTATAATTGTTATATCTTCTTCTTGGATTGATCCTTTGATCATTATGTAGTGTCCCTCCTTATGTAAAACTGTTACTGTTTACCGATGACATGATACTGTACATAGAAAATCCTAAAGATGGCACCAGAAAATTACTAGAACTAATTGATGAATTTGGTAAGGTTGCGGGCTACAAAATTAATGCACAGAAATCTCTAGCATTCCTATACACCAACAACGAAAAATCAGAGAAATTAAGGAAACACTCCCATTTACCATTGCAACAAAAAGATTAAAATACCTAGGAATAAACCTGCCTAAGTTGGGAGAATGGGATTGACATATATACACTAATATGTATAAAATAGATAACTAATAACATGCTGTATAAAAAATAAATAAAATAAAATTCAAAAATTCAAAAAAATATAAACCCTGCCTAAGGAGGCGAAAGACTTGTACTCAGAAAACTATAAAACACTGATGAAAGAAATCAAAGATGACATAAACAGATGGAGAAATGTACCATGTTGTTGGATTGGAAGAATCAATATTGTGAAAATGACTATACTACCCAAAGCAATCTACAGATTCAATGCAATCCCTATCAAATTACCAATGGCATTCTTCACAGAATTAGAACAAAAAATTTTACAGTTTTTATGGAAACACAAAAGACTCCGAATAGCCAAAGCAATCTTGAGAAAGAAAAACAGAGCTGGAGGAATCAGGCATCCTGACTTCAAACTATACCATAAAGCTACAGTAATCAAGACAGTATGGTTCTGACACAAAAACAGAAATATAGATCAATGGTATAGGATAGAATGCTCAGAGATAAACCCATGCACATATGGGCATGTAATTTACAACAAAGGAGGCAAGAACATACAATGGAGAAAAGACAGCCTCTTCAGTAAGTGGTGCTGGGAAAACTGGACAGCTACATGTAAAAGAATGAAATTAGAACACTACCTAACACCATACACAAAAATAAACTCCAACTGGATTAAAGACTTAAATGTAAGACTGGACACTATAAAACTCTTAGAGGAAAACATAGGAAACATAGGAAAAACACTCTTTGATATAAACCACAGCAAGATCTTTTTTGACCCACCTCCTAGAGTAACGGAAATGAAAACAAAAATAAAGAAATGGGACTTAATTAAACTTAAAAGCTTTTGCACAGCAAAGGAAACCATAAACAAGATAAAAAGACAGCTCTCAGAATGGGAGAAAATATTTGCAAATGAAACAACAGACAAAGGATTAATCTCTAAAGTATACAAACAGCTCATGGAGGTCAATATCAAAAAAACAAACAACCCACTCCAAAAATGGGCAGAAAACCTAAATAGACATTTCATCAAGGAAGACATACACATGGCCAAGAGGCATATGAAAAGATGCTCAACATCACTAATTATTGGAGAAATGCAAATCAAAACTACAGTGAGGTGTCACCTCACACCAGTCAGAATGGCCCTTATCAAAAAATGTAGAAACAATAAATTCTGGAAAGGGTGTGCTGAAAAGGGAACCCTGCTGCACTGTTGGTGGGAATGTAAGTTAATACAACCAGTATAGAGAATGGTATGGAAGTTCCTTAAAATCTAAAAATAGGGCTTCCCTGGTTGCGCAGTGGTTAAGAATCCGCCTGCCAATGCAGGGGACACGGGTTCAAGCCCGGGGCCAGGAAGATTCCACATGCTGTGGAGCAACTAAGCTGTGTGCCACAACTACTGAGCCTGCACTCTAGAGCCTACGAGCCACAACTACTGAAGCCCACGCACCTAGAGCCTGTGCTCCACAACGAGAAGCCACCACAATGTGAAGCCTGTGCACTGCAACAAAGAGTAGCCCCTGCTCACCACAACTAGAGAAAGCCCGCACACAGCAACGAAGACCAAATGCAGCCAAAAAAAAAAAAAAAAAAAAAAAAACTAAAAATGGAACTACCATGTGTATCGTTTTGAATTATAGTTTTGTCTGGATATGTGCCCAGGAGTGGGATTGCTGGATCATATGGTTATTCTATTTTTAGTTTTCTGAAGAATCTCCGTACTGTTTTCCACAGTGGCTACACCAACTTACATTCCCACGAACAGTGTAGGGGGGTTCCCTTTTCTCTGTACCCTCTCCAGCATTTGTTATTTGTAGACTTTTTAATGATGGCCATTCTGACTGGTGTGAAGTGGTACCGAATTGTAGTTTTGAGGTGATACCTCATTGTAGTTTTGATTTGCATTTCTCTAATAATTAGCAATGTTGAGCATCTTTTCACGTACCTATTGGCCGTATGTCTTCTTTGGAGAAATATATATTTAGGTCTTCTGCCCATTTTTCTATAGGGTTGTTTTTTGTTGTTGTTGTTGAGTTGTATGAACTGCTTATATATTTTGGAAATTAAGCCCTTGTCAGTCACATCATTTGCAAATATTTTCTCCCATTCTGTAGCTTGTCTTTGTGTTTTGTTTATGGTTTCCTTTGCTATACAAAAGCTTGTAAGTTTCATTAGGTCCCATTTGTTTATTTTTGTTTTTATTTCTATTGCCTCGGGAGACTGACCTAAGAAAACAATGCTATGATTTATGTCCGAGAATGTTTTGCCTATGATCTCTTCTAGGAGTTTTATGGTGTCATGTCTTATATTTAAGTCTTCAAGCCATTTTGAGTTTATTTTTGTGTATCATGAGAGGGTGTGTTCTAACCTCACTGACTTACATGTGGCTGTCCAGCTTTCCCAACACCACTTGCTGAAGAGACTTTTTCCCATTGTATATTCTTGCCTCCTTTGTCGAAGACTAATTGACTGTAGGTGTGTGGGTTTATTTTTAGACTCTTTTCTGTTCCATTGATCCATACATCTGTTTTTGTGCCAATATCATGTTGTTTTGACTACTGTAGCTTTGTGGTATTTCCTGAAGTCTGGGAGGATTATGCCTCCTGCTTTGTTCTTTTTCCTCAGGATTGGTTTGGTAGTCCTGGGTCTTTTATGGTTCCATATAAATTTTAGGATTATTTGTTCTAGTTTTGTGAAGAATGTCATGAGTAATTTGATAGGGATAGCATTAAATCTGTAGACTGCTTTGGGTAGTATGGCCATTTTAACAATATTAATTCTTCCAATCCAAGAGCAGGGGATATCTTTCTATTTCTTGAGTTGTCTTCAATTTCTATTATTAATGTTTTACAGTTCTCAGCATATGTCTTTCACGTCCCTGGTCAGGTTTATTCCTAAGTATTTTATTTTGGGGGGGTGCAATTTTAAAAGACAATGTTTTTTTACATTTCCTTTCTGATATTTCATTGTTGGTATAAAGAAATGCAACCAATTTCTGTATGTTAATCTCGTATCTGGCTACCTTGCTGAATTCATTTATCAGTTCTAGTAGTTTTTGTTTAGAGTCATCAGGGCTTTCTATATATAGTATCATATCATCTTCATATAATGACAATTTTAACTCTTCCTTTCCAATTTGGATACCTTTATTTCTTTTTCTTATTGCTGTGGCTGGGACTTCTAATATGTTGAATAGAAGAGGTGAGTGTAGGCATCCTTGTCTTCTTCCAGATTTTAGTGGGAAGGCTTTCAGCTTTTTACCATTTAGTATTATATTGGCTATGGGTTTGTCATAAATAGCTTTTATTATATTGGGATATGTTCCCTCTATACCCACTTAGGTAAGAGGTTTTTTTATCATGAATGGATGTTGAATTTTGTCAAATGCTTTTTCTGCATCTTTTGAGAAGATCCTGTGGTTTTTGTCTTTTCTTCTGTTTATGTGGTGTATCACTTTGATTGATTTGCCTATGTTGAATCATCCTTGTGAACTTGGGATGAATCCTACTTGGTCTGGTGTATGATCTTTTTTATGTATTTTCATCAAAGATATTGGCTGCAATTTTTATTTTTTGGTGGTGTCTTTGTCTGGTTTTCGGTATCAGGGTGATGGTGGCTTCATAGAATGTCTTTGGGCTGTTCCCTCCTCTTCACTTTTTTGAAAGAGTTTGAGAAGAATCAGTATAAGTTCTTCTTTATATGTTTTATAGAATTTGCCTGTGGAGCCATCTGGTCCTGGACTTTTGTTTGTAGGGAGTTTTTAAATTATAGATTCTATTTCACTTCTAGTGATCGGTCTGTTCAAATTATCTATTTCTTCTTGATTCAGTTTTGGTGGGCTGTATGTTTCTAGAAACTTGTCCATTTCTTCTAGGTTGTCAAATTTTTTAGCATATAATTGTTCATAATTCCCTTATGGGTTTTTTTGTGTTTCTGCAATATCAGTTATGTATCTTTTTTCATTTTTTATTTTGTTTATTTGGGTTCTCTCTCTTTTCTTCTTAGTGTATTTGCAGACTCCTTGATAATGGCCATTCTGACCAGTGTGAGGTGAGGCTAGAGTATAACCATGAGTGTGACGGGTAGAGATACTGTGAATAATAAGGTAATCATTGGAGTGGGGGTCAAAGTATTCAGAGACAGGGTTCTGGAAAAACTATCTATATGATGATTGAAAACTTACCAAAGTTATAAGCATGATTGTGGAGATTAAATTAGAAGCTACAATCTTGAAGGAACAAAGGGAGTGAACTGAAGTCTGCAGAGGACTGCAACAAGGATAGTGGGTGAGATAATCTAATGGTTAGAGCTTCAAACCTCCAGTTTTTAAAGGGAAGGGTGGATAAGATTGGAAGAAACAATGTGAAGTAAGACCACCTTCACCACCTCCAGGCCTAGTAGGATAAGGGGTGTAGAAGAGAAAACAGCCTCTGATTGAGAGAGCTGCAAGGGAAGCCCTGTCTTCAGGGAAGAGCCAGGTATTAGGAGAAGTGAATACTCACAGAAGCAATAGAAGATCTGGGAGATTTTTCTAATAATGAACTGTAAGATCCAGAGTGCACAGTGAAAGGGTTTGGAGATCAGGAGATAAAAATCTGATAAGAGATGAGGGTCACTGGGGACAATTGTATTTCTGGTGACGACTGATACAATCAGGAATTGATTGTGTGATGCAATCAGTGCTCAGAGTCTTTAAGGGAGGTTGCATGGAAGAGGCTGTGAATATTGATGGGGTAAACAGGAAAGGCGAGAATGGGGGTGCGGATTGCACAAAGGCACGGATATGAGGACATGGGGATCTTTGGAAACCATTTCAGAGGCTCTGTACCCCAGCTACAACCACAGTGCATAGCTCATTTCGAGATCATTGTTCTTTCCATTACCCTGTGCTGAATTGTAATGGGTAACATTGGGAGCCTTGGCACTTCTCAGAAGCCAATGGAGGAAGAAGAGCAGTCTTAGCAGGGGCACTTGAGCTTCGGGGGTCTCCTCTTCACTCCTGCTTTTGAAGGCATGGAATTTTAGAGAGTGGATGGGGCAATGATACTAAGACAAGTGAAGTCTCGGAGCCATTTCTTTTCATTATTTTTCCAACTGCTCCCTGTTGTACACATTATCTTCATCCTCTCCTCTGTTTCAGTTGTATCACTCCTTTTTAGTTTTTACTTACATTATTTTCTCTATCTGTAATGATATCGATCCACTTCTGAAAACCTGACTTTCTCTATCACACTTTTCTTCATGTCCTGTCAGTATCAGTTTTTCTCTTCTGCCTTTCTACAGTATTGTATGGCATTATCACCCTCCCAGAGATCACCAGGAAGCATGGTTTATTTGAAAGGAACGGAAACAAGTAGGTAGAAGAGAATTAGAAATTCCAGTGATGTTAGGGATTTCCCTTATGAGACTCATTTCTCTTATCAGTATTTAATTACAGTTTTGTTGAGCATCTTAGTAGATGTTGCACACATAGGACACAGCTGAGGTTTATCAACTAGCAAGCACATAGGCATTCTTATCTGTTGTCTTGTGAGCTTTTCCACTCTGACCCAGGCACTCTGCATTATCAACATAATATTTTCTCACTTTGCAGCTGCACACCTGCATTATGGCTATGCTCTTAACCTCAGATGAGCTATCAGAATAGGCATCACTGTGTGTCACTGTGTATAGTATTTTATTTATACCTCTGGGAGCTCCATGAAGGTGGGGATACAAATCTTCTTCATACACTCTGTATAATTACATCCAGTACATTCCCCATGTATTTGATAAATATTCATGAATGAATGAATAAATGAATGAATGCTGATTTTTAAAATATTGGTAAAATTGTTACATAAAAGAGTGAACATATCTTAAGGACAAAGTAGGTAACTGAAAGATAGACTTGAAGTTATATCCCAGACCACACTCAAAAAAAACCCCAAAAACAATAAACCTAAAATATCAGAAAAAATTGCAGAATTCTTAAAAATTGAAGGAAAAATTCAGAAAGCAGGACATAGCCAATTAGGAATTCTAGAGAGTAAAAATAAAGAGAAGTTAGAAAAGGAAATAATCAAAGGCATGAGTATTTAGATTTAAAAAACTAGTCAAATATTGAGTAGGAATAAAGAATATTAAGAGAGGCTCATTTTTATATTGGTGAAATTTCTGAACTCCAGAGATAAAGTTGAAATTCTAAATGAGTCCAGAAAGAAAAACAACAATAACTGTTATGTAACATAGTATAAAAATCAGAGGCATCAGATTTCTCATTACTAAAATGGGTTCTTACAATGGGTTCTTACATCCTTCTATATCCTGCTGTTTGTAGTGATTTAAATAAATAAGGAAATGGAACGAAAATAATATGTCCAGGCTAATCACAAACAAATATATTGGACTATTCTGCAAATATAAGGAAAGATTCTCAAACTATTAGACAAAGTAACAATAAAATATCATTTTGTACCATTTGAGATAAGATACAGAGCTTTTCTCAAACACTGATAGAGAAAATGTACATGGTTCTTAATTTTTTTTTTGGAAAGCAAGATGAAAATATCTAAAAATGTTTAAAATACATAAACCCTTCAAGGATTAAAAATATACATACAAGGATATAAATTGAAAGATTCTTGATAGGAACATAAAATGGGAAAAAATAGTGGCTGAATAAATGATCGTATACCTATACTGTTGTAGAATCATTAAAAAATGATGAATCGAATTTTTATACTAGTAGACTTGGAGGGATTTTCATGAGGCATATTAAATAAGAAATGCAAGATGAAAAAGTTTATAATATAATGGATTTTTATAAGGGGGAAAGTAAAACATATGCACTTGTATGTGTACATATGCATATGAATAAGATGTACCTTTCTATATATCGATACATACAAGTAGTGGCTTGTAGTTGCTTTTGTATTTGTATATAAACTTTGAAAGACTATAGGGGAATAAACACCATTTTGTTACACTTAATGAATAAATTGATTAATAGATTTCGGCAAGGGACATCAGTGGTTACTAAAATTATTAGATGGAAGGCTAATGGTAAACTGGATATTTTCAGGGCACTGAAGCATCACTCCACAAATAGTTGCTTGTCCTTAAGGGGAAAAAATATAGCATTATAGAGGAAAGTTAAGGCTGTCACAACTCTAGTGTGATCATTTTAGAAATGCTATTAGGATAACCAAGCATTAGGTACATAATGATATGACGCTATAGATTAGAAGAATATGTGATATTCTTTTTTTTTAAATTAATTTTAAAATGCACATTTTAAAATTAAAAGTTCACAGCTTGATTAATGTGAACTTCATTAATGTTCCCAAAGTTGAACAGTCACGTATAACAAACATCTAGAAACAAAATAGACCACTGTCTGCCCCACAGAATCTGCCCCCTCTCCCCAATTCCCTAATCCCTCCTCCCCTAAATTATCACCCTTCTGGCTTCCACCACCAACTATAAAGTAAGCTTTCCATATGTGTTTAACCTGAATCTTATTTATCTTATAGGTCTAAATTCCCTTCTAAAGAGAACTTCTCTAAGTTCTTCTAAAAAATAGAAAAACATGCTAAATGACCACATGAGTAAACTATCTAACAACTCCAGAAAATGGTACCTTCTAAAGGACAACTTGCCGTATCTCTGCAGTGACAGCTGGAAGTGGAGAAAAGGAAACAATTGTTAAAAATTTAAAAAGACATAAAAATTACAGTACATTGAATTCATGGTCTTGATTGGATCCCAACTAAAACCAGCTGTAAAATACTATTAAGACAATGGGGGAAATTTGAATTTGGATTGGGTATTTAAGATAGTAAGGAACTATTTTTAACTTTGTTGGTTGTGAAAATTAGTTTGGCCACGTTGAGTAAGTTTTTTGTTACACATTGAAATAGTTAGGGATGAAATGTTATGATATCTATAATATGTTTTAAAATATTTAAGAAAATATAGAGGAATAAGTATAACAAGCTGTAACCATTGCCCAATCTAGACTAGATTATAGGTATATGAGTCTTTACCATATTATTCTCTTTTCTTTATTATGTGATTGAAAATTTCTGTATTATAACATTTAAAAAAGACACATCAGGGGCACCCATATATTACATAGATTATATCTACTGTAAAATGAGAAGGTATAATTTAAGTAGTGACTCCAGATTTGCCTGCATTATATATTTAAAACATTGTATGTGTCAACCAGAGACATTTTCTTCTTCACCTGACTTTATATATCTATTTTATTGATGTTGTTAACAGTCTAAACCTTTCTAGAGTTTAATCCAAATTTCCTTACAAAGGGTTTCACACTAATAGATATATTTGAACGTGTTTCAATTTCGGTATTACTGGAACCACTTAATAGGTTTTTCCTTCAAACTTCCATTTTCTTGTGCTCTGTAGAAAATCAATATGAAGTTAAGAAGGGATTGTTAGGTAAAATTACAAGGGTTAAATCTTCCTTATGTTTTTTATAGTGGTGCTAAGTAGACTTCTTACTCTTTAATTTAAAAATGGAAGTTTTTGAAGATTGCTTTATATCTGAATCTTTCTTTTATTACACAGGTTCTTTTTCATGTTTAACAGAAAAATATCTCCTTTAACAAGAATGTCTAACAAAAAATATGATTAAATACCAAATATAATTACAAACAATAAAACCAAAAACTGGTAAAGGCCAGAAGCGCTATCAGCTTAATTTATGCTATACTTTCAAATGTCTAGGATATTATTGAACTAGATCTGAGATTACTGTAAAATCTGTACTTTGATAGTGTAGGTCATCTATGGACTATAGATGGTATAAATGCTAATTATTTAGTTGTTTCCTTATAGTAAAATCCTTAAAGTACAAGCACATTTAGGGCTTTATTATTATGATTTTCATAATCTGTTGGGCCTCCAGTCTAAGGTAAACTAAATATTCTTGATAGTTCACTAGTTAATATAGTATATATACTGAGCTTTCTGTTATAAAAATATTACGAAGATTTTATATAGATCTGTAGCTCAGTTTGAACTAGAGAAATAAAATGATTTAAAAGATATAGTTAAGCAATTTGGTATCTTAGATCATTTCAGCTCAGTTAGAACAAATTCATACTCACAGGAGTAAGTACCATTTATTGATTTGTTTATTTAAAGATACACATAGTTCCCTTGAAATTTCAATGATCTTAATTGCACCCAGTGACTTTTATTTGGTTGCCTGTTATGGAGAGGTCTCATTGACCTGCTGCTTGTTCTTTTCAGCAAGTGGTGAATTTCAATTAACTCTTTCTCTGCAAAAAAGGAGAAAATTGGTTTCTCTGCACTTCTATATCTGGGATCAAAACAGAAGTCCTGACACTTAGAAAGCCTACTGACAAAGTTATGTTTTAATTTTCTCTTGATGTTTCATTCAGAATCTGTATTCATGGATTTATTTAAATATAAGAATCAATTTATTTATGTGATAAATAATGTGACAAATTATTAATGATAAAAATGCATATATTGTGAAACATTTCATCCCAGGTAATAGAATCAAATGTAGTCCAGATCTTGCAATGGCTGTAATAGAACATTGCTATGTATCATTTTCCTAGATATTGGTTTGCACAGTTTGCTACAAAGATTTCATTAACAATGAATGTGTTTTCCATGTAGAATCATAAGTTATGTGCAACCAACTATTTTCTTTGTATTGTTTGGATTTAGAAAAATGCAATTTAGAAAAGATCATAGAACCTCTTCTTCCATGCATAAAAGCAATATTTCTAATACAGAAATATTAGAATTAGTCTGAAAATAACAAGAAGCCATGATAAGACAAGAACAAGGTCAGTGCCCTAAGACATATAAAAAGAAATAGTTTCAGACTTACAAGAGAACAAAAGTATAAACTGTTCTTGCTTGATGAGGATACATGTAGCTGTAGAAAACCTATAGTTTTAAATGGAAGCCCCTACAGAGGCCGAGACTGTACTAAAAGTACTCTGAGAAATTTATACCTAAAATAGCTCAGAATTTTAAACTAAGTTTGGCACCTGAGAATGAAAAATAAGATATATAAGAAAAATATAGTTCTTTATGGCCCTAGACCTTTATGACAGTACAAAAAGAAGTCTCCCAATAAGGCATTAATCCTAATTAATACTAATTAATTGCTTAACATATCTAAAAAGAGAGGGGTGGGATAACCTGCCAAAATCCTTAAACAGTCAAAGGGCTAGAGTTCAAAGCTATTTCCAGCCTTTGTCTTGCCAAATGGCAAGGGAGGAAAATAATGGTCAATAAATAAGTATGCTTTCCTTTTGGAGTCAAGGGAAGCTAGCTCTTCTTTTTTTCTGTCATGGCAAACTATTCCAATCCTACCTAAACTCCAATATTTTGGCTTCCTTTTTACAGTAGTATAGTATAAATGTATATTTAGTTAAATGGACATGATCAGCATTGAGTGAAATACAACTAGTTGACATTATGACTTATGGATATATCTTTTGAAATTAATTATTTCAAATAGGTTTCTAAGAGCTAGATATAATCTGGAATCATTGAAAAAAAGAAGTGTTGGAATTTCTAATCTTGAGTACCAGCCTCCAAACTTGGTTCTTAAAGTAGTTCTTTTTAAAAATTCTTATTTTATATTGGAGCATAGTTGATTAACAATGTTGTGTTAGTTTCAGCAAATCAATCAGTTACACATACACATGGATCTATTCTTTTTCAAATTCTTTTCCCATTTAGGTTATTACAGAATATTGAGCAGAGTTCCCTGTGCTATACTGTAGGTCCTTGTTGGTTATCTATTTTAAATACAGTAGTGTGTATATGTCAGTTACAAACTCTGAATTTATCCCTCCCCACCACCTTTCCCCTTTGGTAACCATAAGTTTGTTTTCTAAGTCTGTGAGTCTGTTTCTGTTTTGTAAATAAGGTCATTTGTTATTTTTTTAAGATTCCGCATATAAGCAATATCATATTTGTCTTTCTCTTTCTGACTTACTTCACTTAGTACGAAAATCTCCAGGTCCATTCATGTTGCTGCAAATGGCATTATTTCATTCTTTTTAATGCCTGAGTAATAATCCATTGTATACATGGACCACATGTTTTTAAAATTTTTATTGGAGTATAGTTGATTTACAATGTTGTGTTACTTTCTGCTGTCAGAAAAGTAAATTAGTTATACATATACATATATCCAGTCTTTTTTAGATTATTTTCCCATATAGGTCATTACAGTATATTGAGCTCCCTGTGCTATATAGTAGGTCCTTATTAGTTGTCTGTTTTATATATAGTAGTGTGTATATGTCAATCCCAATCTCCCAATTTATCCCTCTCCCCCTTTCCCCCTGGTAACGATAAGATTGTTTTCTACATATGTAACTCCATTTCTGTTTTGTAAATAAGTTCACTTGTCTCATTTTTTTTAGATTCCACATATAAGCAATATCATATATTTGTCATTGTCTGACTTACTTCACTCAGTATTACAATCTCTAGGTCTATCCAGGTTGCTGCAAATGGCATTATTTTGTTCTTTTTTATGGCTGAATAATATTCCACTGTATCTATCCACTGAACATCTTTTTTGTTCATACCTCTGTCGACGGACATTTAGGTTGCTTCCAAGTCCTGGCTGTTGTAAATAGTGCTGCAATGAACATTGGGGTGCATGTGTCTTTTTGAATTACGTTTTTCTCCAGATATAAGCCCAGGAGTGGGATTGCTGGATCATATAGTAGTTCTGTTTTTACATTTTTAAGGAACCTCCATAGTGTTCTCTCTAGTGGCTGTATCAATTTACATTCCCACCAACAGTGTAGGAGGGTTCCCTTTTCTCCACACCCTCCCTCTCCAGCATTTATTGTTTGTAGACTTTTTGATGATGGCCATTCTGACTGGTGTAAGGTGATATCTTATTGTAGTTTTAATAATTAGTGATGTTGAGCATCTGTTCATGTGCCTCTTGGCCATCTGTATGTCTTCTTTGGAGAAATGTCTATTTAGGTCTTCTGCCCATTTTTTGATTGGGTTGTTTTTTTGATACTGAGCTGCATGAGCTGTTTGTAATTTTTAGAGATTAATTCCTTGTCTGTTACATCATTTATAAATATTTTCTCCCATTCTGTGAATTGTCTTTTCATTTTGTTTATGGTTTCCTTTGCTGTGCAAAAGCTTTTGAGTTTAATTAGGTTCCATTTGTTTATTTTTGTTCTTATTTTCATTACTCTAGGAGGTGGATTGAAAAAGGTCTTGCTGCAATTTATGTCAGAGAGTGTTCTGCCTATGTTTTCCTCTAAGGGTTTTATAATTTAAGGCCTTACATTTAGGCCTTTAATCCATTTTGAGTTTATTTTTTGTGTATGGCATTAAAGAATGTTCTAATTTCATTCTTTTATATGTATCTGTCCATTTTTCCCAGCACCATTTATTGAAGAGACTGTATTTTCTCCATTGTATAGTCTTTCCTCCTTTGTCATAGATTTATTGACCAATCCAGGTGCATGGGTTTATTTCTGGGCTTTCTATCCTGTTCTATTGATCTATATTTCTGTTTTTGTGTGACAGTATCATACTGTTTTGATTACTGTAGCCTTGTAGTACAATCTGAAGTCAGGGAGCCTGATTCCTTCAGCTCCATTTGTTTTTCTCAAGATTGCTTTGGTTATTCGAGGTCTTTTGTGTCTCCATACAAATTTAAATTTTTTTTGTTTTAGTTCTGTGAAAAATGCCATTGGTAATTGGATAGGGATTGCATTGAATCTATAGATTGCCTTGGGTAGTATAATCATTTTAATAATATTGATTCTTCCAGTCCAAGAACATGGTGTATCTTTCCATCTGTTTGTGTCATCTTCAGTTTCTTTCATCAGCGTCTTTATAGTTTTGTGTGTACAGGTCTTTTGCCTCCTTAGGTAGGTTTATTCCTAGGTATTTTATTCTTTTTGATGGAATGGTAAATGGGATTGTTTCTTTAATTTCTCTTTCTGATCTTTTGTTGTTAATGTATGCTAGAGATTTCTCTGCATTAATTTTGTATCCTGCAACTTTGCCAAATTCATTGATGAGCTCTAGTAGTTTTCTGGTAGCATCTTTAGGATTTTCTATGTATAGTATCATGTCACCTGCAAACAGTGACCATTCTTAAAGTATTTCTTTAAGGGCCTGAACCAACTGTTAACTGTCCTGAGAAGGACATTGAGAAATGCTATTTCTGTCTTGACCTTGTAAAGTCAGGAAACATAATATGTGCCAAATCTGGAGATTCTGTTCTCTTACATTGCCCAGATAATATTTTTGACCTTGATTTGTTAACTTGTGGTATAAAATACTCAAGAAATCTGTACCTAGGAAGATTTGCTCAACTAAAAATTCCCTCTACCTTAGAGAAAAGTGAAAGTACATTTGATTTGTTTTTTCCTCAACTCTGTAGAAGATAACATCTGTTATATAAATAAAATTTGTGAAGACATTACTGTGGATGGTTAGGATTTTTCTAATATGTTTAAACTGAAACTAGAACCTTTTCAGGCAGTTCAAGATGAAAATTTGTGCATTTATGATGCAATCAATGAGATCTTTTCAGCTCAACTCATGCCAGGAGATATTTCTTCATACTTAGTGGACAAGTTTTGCTTTGCCATGATTAATTTTTTAGCTCGTGTTTATGTTTAAAATTAGTTAATTGAAAAGAAAATGCATGTGATGCACAAGTAACTGAGGCCCATTCTGGGAGATAAAAGGTGAATTCATTCATTCATTCATTCATTTATTTCGGATTTTTTCATATATTCAGTAATATGTGAATAATTATATATGAATTCTTAATAAGTTTCAGGCACTTTCCTAAGTTCTGGTCTTACAATATTGAATAAAAAGAAAGTGGTCTCAGATCTCATGGGTTTAGAAGCTTTGATAAATGAATAAAGTTGAATGAATTAATGATATAAATTCATATTATTTTTCTATATGAAAATTTTAGGGACCAACAATATTAAATAGAATATGGTGAATGGTTAAGAATTTCATCTGTTGCATTTTAAAACTAACATTGTTTTCTAAAAATGAAAGAATGTTACATAACCAAAGCATAGTGAGTCTTTTTGTTAGTTAACACAGCTTGTGATGGACTAACCCAATTAGAGGCCCAAGAGTACTGTTAAATTTAAGAACTAAGATTCCAGCTGCCAATACTCTGTCAAGAATCCAGATGGTGCTTTTGGAAGAACACATTTTCAGTAATTTGGCATCATTTAATTCCATCATTAGTGAACAAGATCTTCATAAATTGAGTGGATTGTGTTATACCAAGAGTTTTAATATATTTATTTTTACCACATTTGAAACTATACAAAATAGGAATATGTATACTTAAGATGAAATAACTTTCTAAGAAAAGTTAATATGTGTTAGTCTTGAAACTACTTCCTTTGAAACTCATTGAATGTCGTGAAGGCAAATGTTTCATCATATTGATCATTGTGTCCCAAATTTTGAGCTTCTTTTTTAGTTGTACTCTTTCAGGTAGGTGATCCAGTCCTAGGAATATGGGAACACTGATTGTATCAGTACAATTTGGGGTGAGGTTAGCATAGTCCTGTTGTGATCCTATCCAAGCATCACACATTGATCTCCCTCTTCTATTCTCTTTGAAATGCCTGAAGCACTGATGTAATTCCAGCTGAAATTTTTATGCCTCTCAAGCTGCCTTGATGTTCACAATGTTCTTCAGAATGTCAGAGGGCTCCCACATATCCCTAGCTGCCTGTTTTTCTTTACTCACTGTTTATTCAATGATTTTATTGAAGGATTCCAGACTCTATAAACTTAATTTTCACATTCACTGTGATACTTTTTTTTTTCTTCCTGTGGGTCCGTGTTACTAGTTGAACAACTTTTACCATCCATTATGGATCTAAACAATTCTCTAAGAAGTATGTAAATAAATGGCTTGAAAGGAGCCATAACCAAACCATGGTGTACTCAACCAATGCCAGAGAACATAGTAGGGCACTAAGAAGTAAAGGTTATTGGCAGAATGTGTTATAACACTGTTGTAGTTTCCACAGGAAGCAGACTCTGAGATGGAGATTAGTCTGCAGGTGTTTTATTAGGGAACATTTCTGGGATCAACACCAAGGGGAAGAAGGGAAGGAAGCAGGAGTGGGCTAAGGGAAAAACTGTCATGAACTCTTGATGGGAGGCTTCAGCCGGCTCCACAAAGAGCTTGTGAAATAGGAAGCACCTTTTAGAATTGTACCCAGTTGGGGCAAGGGCCCCAGGGGTTCATATCTCCATGTCTGACCAGTCATTGGATGTGACTTGACTGTTCCCAGATGGCTTACAGCTGAAGCCTTTCTTTCAGCAGCACTCCCCACAGTCCTCAGTCCTAAGGGAAGATCTGTGATGCCTGGAAGTATCTGTTCCAAATACTCCTTGGCCAGTATTATCCAGTGAAATATTCCACGCTACCACTCATTGACTGAGAGCCTGCAATAGTGCTCAGAGAATGAGGAGAAATACATATCAGTGTTATTTCACGGATTTGTTTCATACACACAAATACATACATGCATATAAATATATATTTGTATATTTTTATATAAAAAATCATTTTAGTATATTGTTTAACTATCACTTATAGTTGTGAATTATATATTCAAATGAACTTATAACTTCATAATCTTGGATGAATAGCACATATTTAAATGGCTGCAAGCACTTCATTACTAGTCTTGTGAAACTTTAAAATATTTCTGCCTTTGTCATGCATTTTTCTTTTTCAAAAAAAAATTTTTTTAATTTTCTAAAATGATGTTGAAATTACCAAGCAGAAATTCTGTGACATTTCTATGGTATCAGACTTTAAAAGTGAAATGTAATCCACCATGCCGATTTAACAATGGACTCCAGCAATCTTTCAGTCTGATACTTAGACCACCACTGGTCTCAATTAGCTCCAATTTAATGGCAGTCATTCTTTTTTAACATGATCTGATTTAGTGAGGAATGAGCTGGACTAAGTACCAATTCACCTAAGATTGGCCAACAAACAGTAAACAGATGGTAACAACTTTGACTGGATTTACATATGGGCTAGAAATCAAATAATGACTGTACCATAGAAATTTCTATGCTTTTATTGAATTCACTTACTATCTATTGCTTCCTAGGTACCTGTTCAAGATATATTTTTTAGGTTTGGAAAATTATTAATGAAACTCTTATTAAAATGTCACCATTTTGTTTATATGTAGATACATATATATATATACATGAAGTTATATCATAAATATATACATACATAAATTGCTGAAAATAGTTTTAATTTAGATAAGCTAAAAATAATTTTAGAATATGAAACATATATATTTGAAATTTTGCTTTTCTTAGTCATCTTTTAAATTAGTAGTCGATATACATAATGTCGTTTTGGTATGGATGAAGTTAATGATGTTAGCTCATTTTGGCTCAGGATTCACTGAGTCTAAATATAAACCATTTAACATGGACACTAGAATGTTTCTCCATATGGGCAAGGACATTATCCTCCTGTCCATTGCTGTGCATTCAGCACCTAGCCCAGTGCTTGTTTAATTTTAGGCTCAAAAAATATTTGTCAAATAAGTGAATAGATGTATATTTAAGTGACATTTATTAAATCTGTAAATATACATTTTATATTTGTGTACATTCTTAATAATACAAAATTTACTGAATAATATTTAGCTCTAGGGTGTGGACAGAGGTGAGTGTATTAGGAGTATATATTCTCTTCCAGAACTTATTTATTGCTGGTCAAACTATAAAACTAAAAATATCTTTTTGAAATGAATTTATGTAAGTTATGGCACAAATAAGTGCACTCATTTCCTGGGTTTAAATTAATTTTGAAAATAAGTAGATGTCTTTGCATCATTTAAAGGTACCATATTTAATATTTTAAATACTGTGTTACTTGTTAAAGCACTCAACATAATGTCATTGGTAATGTTCTTCATAATTCTTTTAAAACATACTAAATGATATTCTATCTGCATCATTAGGTTACCGTACAACGCTGTCCTTTGAGAATATGGTTTTGCTGTCATTTCTAGTTGTAATTACTTCCAACAAAAACTGTACAGGCTTATTGAAATGACTTGATGTGTGAAGGTTGAGAAGACAATGTCTACGATCACTGTAAATACCTGCAGCTTGATCGCATGGTGTGCTTATTTCACATAGGCTCACTCTTACAAGGTGCCATATTTCTGGGTACAATTTTTTAAACCTCTCCAGCATTTATAGTTTCTCTATAAAAGTCTGAAGTTTGAGATTTCTTGTAACTCAAAGTTTCTCAACCTCAACACTTTTGACATTTTGGACCAGATAATTATTTGCTTTATGGGGGTACAATGCGTTGTAGGATGTTTAGAAACATCTGTTTTCTCCATTTACTGGATGCCAATAGCAACCTCCACCTCAGTTGTGAAAATAAAGTGTCTCCAGATATTGTCAAATGTCATGTGAAGGCAAAATCACCCCTAGTTGAAAACTACTGCAGGACTTTCTCTTTAGTGCATGCGTGAGTGTGTGTACAGTAGGATTTTCAGGGGAATGTTAGTGTTTCCAAATTTTGCCAGGCTAAAATTAAGAATGAAATGTCAAATGCCACTCAGTTTAAAGAGAGGTGCCCTGGAGCTACCCAAAATGGGGACCAGGCACCTTGCCCGAGGGCTTTCTTGGAGGCAGAACTAGCTCTACTTTCCCACACGTCACCCTAGTCATCCTCTCCCCATATACTGGTCGATAGGAAAAGAGAATGATCAGATGGGTGATTCCTGCACAGATGGGAATGCAGAGCTTCTGAAAAGCTTGCTCACTCAGGAAACTGCTGGAGGGAATCCATGAGAGCTTCTGAAGTATCTGCCTGTGTACTGGGAGGGAGTTATATTAGAAGGTAGGATAAATAGTCAAGTGGCTTGACCAGTCACTTACTGATTCTAATGTTTGACTTACACATAAGAGTTATTTGAAGATTCTTATCTCGTGTTTTTGTTTCTTTGCTAGTTTGTTTTTGGGTGTGTTTGTGTGTATTTTCATTTCTTTTGTGCAAATACCAAAGAGTAAACTTTCTAGATCAAGGAGTGATAGGTGTACATTTAACTTTATAAGAAACTGCCAGAGCTTTTTCCAGAAGGCAGCACAGCCTTCTCTTCATAAGACAGTAACATCACCACATTAGGCTTTGGTTTCTTTCTCCTCTCGGCCTTCAAACATGGGAGCAACTAGAGCCAGAATGATGGTAGAAGAATATCCGCATATTTAGAACCAGGTATAAGATTGGAAGTTTTAAAAAGATCGGACCAAGTTTAATTGACAAAACTGACTAGAAATTAGTAAAATCTGTCACAAATAATACTATAGTACAGGAGATGAAGATATGACAAACCACGGTATTGGGTAAAAATAAAATTCTTCTATATTTATGCCTCAAAGAGTTAGTTAAGACTATGGAATAAACTTGTTTCCCACAGTACACACAGACACACACACATGCTAGTGTATATGTGACAAAGCTCAAATATAGTCAAAATTCAGAAATGAAGCATTAAAATCTTTTTTTTTTTTTAAAACAGATCTTAGCTTAGCTTTGGCTGCCATTTCTTCTCATGGAGTAAAAAACCAGAAACAAAACTCTACCTGATAAGCATGACTCTTTAAATTTAAAGCTCTGTCACTTCGGGGTTAAAATTATTATTTTTAGGTAAAATTAACTCAAATTTAATATTCAAACCCAACCAATTTAAGACTAATTTTTTCTCTCTTCTTACTTCTTCTCTACCCAGAGTGAGGCAAATGAAGTGTTCAGGGCATCTGCATAGCCCTGATATCAGTGAAGGGGCATCGGGTCCATGGAGGCCATGGTCTGCGGTCATGCTTAGTTGTACAATCACGCTTAAATTTTTAGCGTCATCCTGCAGCCTCAGTCTATGTGCTGCTTAAGTCTCCACAGCTGATACATTGCAGGTAAATGAACTCTCAGGGAGCCCAGAATTGTTCCCTAATAATAGCCTCAACCAGTGCTTCATAGTGTCACTGGTAGCTGAACTCAGCTCTGTCCTTCCCCTGGTTCCCTAACTTTAAGCTATTTATGCAGAAATTCTTATAGTCCAGCTTTGGGCAAAGTTTTATTTTTTAAAAATTTTAACTCAGGCCTTCATAGGCATGCTTTAAATTAGTTTAACAAATACCAGGTGACATTTTTCTTTTAGAGTTATTGCTAATGCTGATTGCAGTTTTTCTTATATTGGATTGGCCAAAAAGTTCGTTCGGGTTTTTACATAACATCGTTGAAAAACCCGAACGAACTTTTTGGCCAATCCAATATTTGCGCTCCACTTGATAAATCCCTTACATATACAACTTCTTTACAAGTTTTAACCATGTAGTTAAACAGACATTTTCAGGATCTGTTAATCATTAAAGTACCATTCCACCATTATTTGAAGTCCCCCACCAAGTTTTGTTATATGTTTTCCACTCAGCACCTAATTTTGCAATGCAACAGCATTTAGAAAATGGATTTTACAAAACTCAAGGTAAATGATACACATAAGTAAATACACTAAAGAAATTTATAACATTTATATATATGAAAATTACAACACTATTAAAAGCAAAGCAATGTGTCCTTTATCATGCTGTTTGACCTGAAAAAAAAAATGATTTCTAAAGAAATAAAAGTATTAGATATAGGAAGAGAGATCAGAAGGACATGATGACTGTAATTGTTTTATATTCTTAAAGCATTTATGACAATAAGGTATTCAATATATCGTCAGCATTCCCAATGTTAATTATTCATAAAAACAACTTTGGCATCCATCCAAATGTAAATGTAATTAATTTGCTTCTGTCCTTCAAATACAAAATAAAATCCATGTTGTAATTTTTCCTCAAGAAAAATAATTGAATTTTAATTTTTTCAAAGAATCAATTCTAATTTTTTCTACTAAGGTATTTGTCAAATATAACACATAAATATTAAGAATATTTTTTGTTAATTTTTCAATCATTGACTAATAATATCTTATCCTTGTGCTTGCTTCAGCAGCACATATACTAAAATTGGAACAATACCGAGAAGATTAGCATGGCCTTGTGCAAGAATAATATTCTATCCTTTTAAGGAAAAAACTTCATGGAAATTAAAATTGAATAAGATGTGTTAGAAAATACTGGATTATTTAAAAATTATAAGTACATATTTCAGTTAGCTCTGTTGCCTAATTTTTTTGCTTCTTATAGTACACAGGCATACCTCAAAGATATTGTGGGCTTAGTTACAGACCATTGTAATAAAGTGAATATTGCAATAAAGTCAGTCATATAAATTTTTTGTTTCCCAGTGCATATAAAAGTTATGTTTACACTATGCTATTGTCTATTGTATGCAATAGCATTATATCTAAAAAACCAACGTACATACCTTAATTTAAAAATTTATTGCTAAAAAAATGCTAACCGTCTGAGCCTTCAGCATGTCCTCATAGTACCATCAAAGATCACTAATCACAGATCACCATAACAAATATAATAATAATGAAAGGGTGAAATATTGAGAGAATTACCAAATGTGACACAGAGACAGTAACTAAATGCTGTTGGGAAAATGGCACTGATAGACTTAGTCAACACAGGGTTGCCGCAGACCTTCAATTTGTAAATTGCAATATCTGTGAAGCACAGTAAAGCAAAGTGCAATAAAATGAGGTATGCCTGTAATGTTCTCCTCCATAATTTTGGTTATTCATAAGCACTGATGAGAACATTGCTGGCTTATTTATATTGGTGTTTGCTATACAATTGTTGTGACTTTTGTATATGCTTAAAATTTTTTACACAAAAATATTTGAAAATATTTTGTTCACATTGTGGAAATATTCTGGATCTCATTTTTGCTGTGTAATGATATTACCATTAACTTAGCAGCTTGAAACAGCACAGGTTTATTTTCCCCTTGTCAGTGGTCAAGAATCTGGGTATGATTTAGTTGAGTTTTCTGTTTTAAGGTCTTACAAGTCTGTTATCAAGGACATGCTGGTTAGGGCTGTGGTGTCATCTGAGGTTCAACTGAGGAAGTATGCACTTCCAAGTTCATATGGCTGTTGGCAAGATTCAGTTCCTTAAGCTCTGTCATCCTGAGATCTTTAGTCACCTGCTTGCTGTTGGCTGGAAGCCACATTCAGTTCCTTATCACTTGGACCTTTCCATAGAGCAGCTTAAATGCCAGCAAGGGTGAGAGTTAGCAGAGAGAGTTTTCTAGTAAGACAGAGGTTGTGAGTTATGATCTTAATCTATATTTCTCTTTTTGCACCATTTCTGTACTGTTTTGATTAGTGTAGCTTTGTATTATAAAGTCAGGGAGCCTGATTCCTCCAGCTCCGCTTTTCTTTCTCAGAATTGCTTTGACTATTCGGGGTCTTTAGTGTTTCCATACAAATTTTATGTTCTAGTTCTGTGAAAAATGCCATTGGTAATTTGATAGGGATTGCATTGAATCTGTAGATTGCCTTGGGTAGTGTAGTCATTTTGATGATATTGATTCTTCCAATCTAAGAACATGGTATATCTATCTGTGACATCTCATCACCTTTGCCATATTCTCTGATTAGAAGCAAGTCATGGGTCCCACCCACACTTAAAGAGAGGAGATTGCACAGGGCATGAATACTAGGAGATGAGGAAAATGGGAAGCCATTTTACAGTTTGTCTTTCAAGCCAATTAACAATTTATTTTCATTGATTTTAGAGAATAGACTTACTGCACAACCGTTTGACGTAATTTCATAATAGTTGTTATGTTTATGTGCAACTTCAGCTCCCAGAGTACATATGGTATGTAGTCCTTGAATATTCACTGGCATGGTCTGTGGGTAAGCTCACCTGTAGGAAATGCATTATTTCATCTATTTTCTGGTTAAAGGGGATGAGACATAACTTGGTTTGACTAATGATTATGTGTCATGTATTGGCATGGGGATCTTAATTAGGTCTTATTTAATCAGTATGGATATTGCAAAATTTATCTTTTTATATCTGGCTAGAAAAAATCAAATAAATTCATGCATATGTACATGCATAAGTAAACAAAATATAAATAGCTGCCCTCCTTTGGCAATAAAAATGTTGGGTAGGATGAAAGAAAAAAGAAGGGACTAAAAACAGACTTATAAACAACAAAGAAAAACAAACTTGTAAACAAGTGAGATATTTGAGGGCTCAAGGCCTTTTAAGACTAAGGATTCTAATCTCCCATCATTTTGTGAAGTCTCATACATATGTTTTATATGGTGTTCATGATTAAATTACAAAAGACCTCATAAGTTTACCTTTAAATCTATTGGAGATGTTTGGCAAATGATATTTGTGGGAAATGAGAAAAGGTGGAATGAGTTTAAAATCTGGCAAGAAGAAGAAAAGAGAATAACTTGTGTGTTATTGGCAAGATTCCAGGAACTTTGAGGCAGAAGTAATAAAGGCCTCCCAAAATTCATGGAAATTACAAGAAAGCCTTGGGCATTCCATAGAGGGCATCTCAAAAGATGAAGGTAACTTTGATGACTCAAGCTCAAATTTACAATGATTCTATAGGGGGGAATATTTGAATCTCTCTCTTATAATGAAACATAATCACAAGGAAGATAATGATTTACCTAAGATGCCCCACTTAGTGATTACAGGAGTAGGACTCATACTTGGGTGAGTCTAACTCTACATCAAATGTACCTTCCACTGCAATCTGGATGGATGCCACAGGTGGAGGGAACTGGAAACAGCTGTAACAGTTCAAGGAAGGTTGTGTCGTAATTTCGTATCATTGTGTGTGTGTATGTGGTGTGTGACTCAAACAATGAAAATATAAATGGTAGTCAATAATCAAACAGTAAATATTTTTGAGGACCACGCCTTACAGGGCAGTGAAGTTACAATAGCTTAGGTTTTATAGTAATTATTTTTAAATGGATGTACATACTAACTGTGAAAAAGTGACAAAACTCAAACAGTTCAAACAAAGGCTGCTTTTGGCATGTGATGTAAGGCTATAATATTAGAATGGAGGCTTTACAAATAATTGTATTCAAATATTTAATTAAAATAGCATTAAATTTAAGACTAAAGGATGTAACTCTTATTACATAGGCAAGTCATGACTGTATTATACATTTTTCATCCAGGACAAACTGTAAAATACTACAATGCATTTCTCTTTAGCTCTGTTAACAATTTTTGGCAAATGATATGCAGCTATTTTAATAAAGAAGAATTTTATAGAAATCTGACTTCCCAAAATAAACTAATATCTGTGTGCTTGTAAAAATCAGAACTTGGAACACCATTTGAGCAATTAAAGGAAACGACTTATTAATTCAGAAGAAAAACTTGCATAAATGTGAACTGGTGTGCGGAGAATAATTAAATTGTAATTCCAAAAGGTTAATGTAGTGATTTACTTGTCCTGATTTTTTAATTTAGATAATAGTGCAGATTTTTTCAATATGGCAAACCAATGCATGATTTATGTTCCAGTACAGATGGGAATTGTACATCTGTGCTAAGGTTTTTTGTATGTTACTCTACAATTATTTGATATCAATATTTTTACATACTGCATGCCAAATTGTATTAGCATTTAGGTTTCAAAAGTTTTAAACTATTCTGAGTGCAACAACAATACAATCACTTTATATATAAAGTTGACTGATGAATGTCCTTGTAAAAGAGCAAACAGTGAATTTATAATGCTCTATAGTGTTGTAACAGATATTTAATTTTCCTTATTTACCACTCAAAGTCCCACTTTATTTTGGGCACAATTTCTCAGGCAAATTTTGTTCATTTCTTTTAACATTTTTCCAAATTGACAATAGTATTAATCAGGTTCCTAGAAAAAAACGAAAAAAAAACATAGCTCAAATGATAAAATATGTAAGCAAATTTTTATTTACCATATTAAACTATAAAATTTCACAACTAAAATTAAAATTTATAATGTGTTGCTATATTACAATTACAGTATATATTTTAATTCCTCTTATGCTATTGTCATTACCCTACAGTTGAGACTGGTAAGTACCTTTTAGTTTATACACTATACTTCTAAAAGGTAGACATGCATAGTGTTTAAATTTGTATACTGGTATACATTGTATGAGTACAATGTGATTTGGAAATAAATTTGCATTTGAAGACCTTTTGATAAATAATATTTGAGAACCAGTTTTATTACTTTCATAAGGAATGCATTTTTATGTGTTCTTAAAACATTTATCTGATAAAATGCACTAGATAATATTCTTGAAAATTCTAGAATATTATTGGAGAGTATTTCAAATCATGTTAACTATATTGACCAATCTATTTGGCAAGTTAATAGCTTAAATTTTTAATGTAATGTTTAATGATGGTTGTGTTACTGACCAGGGTTCTTGGCCTCCTTAATAGAAACAGATAAGAGGCCAGATGAGAAACTCAGGCAAGGCTTTACTGGGATTCGTGCTGCAGCATGAGGGAGGGAAAACAAGCAACAGGTTCCCTTGCTGTCTCCCTGATGCGGGGTGGGGGGGGGAGGGGACCAGCTGGTTCCTTATATGGGATGAGGGTAGGGGTCGGGTCCAGAGGTCAAGCTGGAGGAGTGGCTTAGGTGGTCTGCCTACCCCCTTGGTGGTGCTGTGTGCATGCCCAATACCCTGCTTTTGCTCCCAGCTCCTCAGAAGTGGCAGTTGGGTTTTGGTCTTTTTGTGTCTTGTTGTTCATAATTTGCCCCAGCTGTGCATGCATGCAGTTATTTTTAGTCCCTTATAGTGTCTGTATTTTGTTGCTGGAGGAGATGTTTGTTCAGGTACAAGCACTGCAGCAAAGGGTCCCAGGTCCCAGCCTGTCTCATTCCCCCTTGAGGGATTCTACACCCCTTTTTCTTAAGGGGCCAAAGGTCTCTTCTGACATTTCTTCATGCTGGACAAGGGCTGCAGACCCTAGCCTACGCTAGAGGTGTAGACATCCCTTACTGACTGTTCCAAGGAACTGTAGCTACCTGGGCCACCTCCTCTGGAATGGGTTGAATTCTTTGAACCATGAGTCTTATTTGAAACTGTTGGAGCCTAGGAGACACAAACTTAACCAAAAGATTAAACATACAAGGGCCAAAAAGGAGAGGAGCAATAGCCACTAAAGGGCCTAGAAAGGGAAGCAACCAGGTTAACTTAGGGCTTCCTTTACTGCTGACCAGACAGTGGAAGCGATATCACCCCTGCTAAAATTGTGAAGCCATTCTGCTTGGGTGTATATTTCCTTAATATTAACTTCTACCTGTCCTGTCGCATTGATCCAGGTGCAGCAGGAAGTATTAGTTATCACACAAACTCCACCTTGTTCTGCCAGAAGGTGATCAAGAGCTAGATGATTGTCAAGAACTACATGAGCCAAAGGAAAAAGAGAGGTCTTAAGTCATGTTAAGGCTTGTCCTGTTTCCTCATATAACCAAGCTGTCTGGTGAGATTTCTTGGTGTTGCTTTATAATAGGTAAAGCCTCCCCCGAGCTGCCACTCCTATGGCCAGCCCTGCCCCTGTTAGGATCATTCCTAGTGCTCTCTGGGTTCGGCGGGGAGCTGGAATGGTTCTGTTATAGATAAAAATACCTCTTGTCCCTATAGTGTACCCTCCTATGAAGGGGACAATGCATTTACAGGCTATAGTTTGGCTGGAAAAGGACAGGGCCTGGCCATAATTCCATAACATATGATGGTCTGGGTGTCTGAAGAGGAAAATAAACCCTTCCAGGGTGCAGACCTGAATGTCTGTCTCACGGTTGTTAAGAGCGGACAGTTCTTGAAGGATATAACTGTTGTGAGTACTTAAACAATTAGGGGACAGCAGACCATTATGCTGATAATTAAGTGTATGAAGCTCTACAACATTTTTAACAAGATGCTCACGGATGATCCTGCTGACACCATCAGAGGGTCACCCTCCACAGGCCAGATCACTATTTGCCTGGAATTCCACAGGTGAGTTGAATGGGATTGACCAGGTGGATGGGACATTTCCTTCCCACCACTCACATTCCCCTTCCCTGTTGTTTAGGGAGACTGGGCCATAGTTGGAAACAGGGCACCAGTGGGTAAAGTTGTAGGTACAGTTTATCCCTATATAAGAGGCAGGATATCTGGTGTAATTATATCTTGGGGGGGGTTCTCAGGGCATGTGAAATAAATGCTATTTGTGCAATTAAACATAGTGTGCCCCACACCTCGGGTCCAGTTGTATGGGGGTAGTCGCATTAAAGCATTGGAATCGCACCCTGGAAAGTTCAAGTGTGACCAGCAGAGGTCGAGGGGGTGGCAGTTGTCCCTGATTTAGATCATTAATTACCACTGGACCCGGCCGGTTCAGGGGAAACGCAAGAGGACCAGTAGCCAGCTGGGGGTGTTGACGGCATATCCAGCATTCTTTTAAATGTTCCCCTTTAGATATAATTCTGGAAATACCGATAAGTGTATTTTCTTGCCACTGTCCCCTAGTTACAGGGACTAGTAAGGTGGACAAAGTCAATGGGAGGAGCATTTCTGTGGGACAGTGTTTCCCTTAAACCCAGCATGGACAAAGGAGCTCCTTCCCTGGTGGCTGAGCAAACTGGTGGAATGCAAGCAAGAGTACAATAGCAAGAATGGCAAAAGTCCAGCCCACCACATCATTTTACTTATCTGTCGGTGGTACCTGTATTCTAAACAGGTATCTCAGATTTTTCTACTGGCTCACGGGTGTATTGTTCTTCTCTTGTGACCTGCTGGGTCTTTGGAGGTAGAAGCTTTTAGTCTGGATAAATGTATCCAACTAGATATCCCTTGCAGTTTGACAGCAAGGGGGGGTGGCTAAAATTACTTTATAGGGGCCCTTCCATTTTGGCAATAATTCACCTTTGGGGGACCCCTCTTTCCAGGTTTTAAGAATAACTTGATCCCCAGGGTTTATATGGAAAGGATAAGCTTCAGAAACAATCTTAGAGTGTTGTTTTATTCACTCAACTTAAAATTATACAGGAAGGGGCTATCTGGGGGGTGAGTCTTAGTAAATACAAAACTCAACAGAATTTGATATCCACTGAAACAATCGTTTTCTCTCTAAAATACCCTATTTACCAAATATATCCAAATTAAGATTGTTTTCAAATTAAGCCTGATTTCAATAAACTTGGCTTGATTACTTATGTAATTTATCACATAGGTCCTTTAAATTGGCTGTGTTAGAATTTTTTTATAAGGAATCTCAGACTAAAGTTTTAAAAGGCTGCTCAGAGCCAGGAGAGCAATGCCAAGGGCTTATCACAGATTCTGCTTTACAGATTTGGATGAATTCCTCTCTTTTTGAGGTGTCTGAAAAATACCTTGAGATTCCTGCACTCGTCAGGAGGTGGCCTTTCTTATTTACCCAATAAAGCTGCTGGGAATATGAGTTTCCAATTTCTGGAGGGATCAGGTAGAGGGAAAAAATAAATGTTTCAATTCTACTTAGGGATGTAAGTTTATGAACCTGCTCTAAATTATAATTAGCTTGAAAGGAAGGGTTTCCTTATATCTGGAAAATGCAGATTAAAAGGCAGTAATATTTTAGAAGACCTAAATAGACATTTTTCCAAAGAAGACATACAGATGGCCAAGAAGCACATGAAAAGCTGCTCAACATCACTAATTATTAGAGAAATGCAAATCAAAACTACAATGAAGTACCAACTCACACCAGTTAGAATGGGCATCATCAGAAAATCTACAAACAACAAATGCTGGAGAGGGTGTGGAGAAAAGGGAACCCTCTTGCACTGTTGGTGGGAATGTAAACTGATAAGCCACTATGGAGAACAGTATGGAGGTTCCTTAAAAAACTAAAAATAGAGCTACCATATGATCCAGCAATCCCACTCCTGGGCATATACCCGGACAAAACTATAATTCCACAAGATACATGCACCCCAATGTTCATTGCAGCACTATTTACAATAGCCAGGTCATGGAAGCAACCTAAATGCCCATCGACAGACGAATGGATAAAGAAGATATGGTACATATTTACAACGGAATATTACTCAGCCATAAAAAGGAACGAAATTGGGTCATTTGTTGAGACGTGGATGGATCTAGAGACTTTCATACAGAGTGAAGTAAGTCAGAAAGTGAAAAACAAATATCGTATATTAACGCATATATGTGAAACCTAGAAAAATGGTACAGATGAACTGGTTTGCAGGGCAGAAATTGAGACACAGATGTAGAGAACAAACATATGGACACCAAGGGGGGAAAGCAGCAGGGGGGTGGGGGTGGTGGTGTGATGAATTGGGCGATTGGGATTGACATGTATACACTGATGTGCATAAAACTGATGACTAATAAGAACCTGCTGTATAAAAAAATAAAATTAAAAAAAAAGGCAGTAATATTTTAGACAAAAGTGAAAAATTATAACCATATCCATCAGTTTAATAAACCCATGTAATTAACAGTTTTATAAAGCCATCAGGTTTACCCAGTTCAGTGGTGTGATATGAAAGTTACCAAAAACCTGTACTTGTCAAAAAACCCTTTCTATGAATCTTCCTGGAGATGAAGCATTTTTACAAAGCATCAGCTTATCTTTCTAGGAATGACAAAAGACTAAAAGGGCACAGTTAAACACCTGATCACAAAGCAATTGACAAAGAAACTTGATTATAATAACTAGAATTATGACTGGTAACATTTTATCAGGGCATACCAGATTTTAAGGAAATCCATAAAATTTTTAGAAGATCTATATTAATAACATTCGCCCATATGATACAAGCTAAGAAGATTTAGTACTCATTTGACAATGATTCCCATGTAATTTAACATACCAAATGAACCCAGTTAGTTTAGGATTTCTCTTTGGGATGGTCCAGGGTCCCTCTGAAGCACCCCAAAGTTAGCAGAAGGTCAAAATTTTAGTTAGAATTTGACATTTGGGAAGTCTGTCAAAAATATCAAAAAAAATTAAAACACCTGATCAGATAGGATCATATGTCTCTGTGAAACAATTCTGATTCATTTGACCAAAGTGACAATAAAAGATTTCAAGGGCAAATAGGGACAGTTTATTTAAAGGCAAAGAAATTTGCACAATCTGGTCAGAAACAGCATTCCAAAAAAACTCTGTTCTCTTAAGAGAGAGAAACCAGCTCACAGCACTTCAGCCTGAGATTCCAGGTGCAGCCATCTTAAATTGAGGTGTTGCGAGCAGCTTTTCTGCACAGTGTCCACCAAAGTGTGGTGTCAACGCAGCAGTTCTCTGCTGGGAACTCTAATCAGACATGTTAGGTGCAAGACCTCTGCACACAGCTCCCTAAGTGTACTATACACAAGGGCAGGTGAGTCCACTACATTACAGAAAGAGAACAATCTGGAGCCCAGAGGGTGGAGACAAGATGGCAGAGTATAAGGACTTGAGCTCACCTCCTCTCATGAAAACACCAAAATCACAACTAAGTGCTGAACAAATATCAACAAAAAAGTCTGGAACCTATGAAAAAAGATACTGTACATCCAAAGACAAAGAAAAATCCACAGTGAGATGGCAGAAGGGGTGCATTTGTGATACAATCAAATCCCATACCTGCTGGGTGGGTGACCCACAAACTGGAAGATAACTATATCACAGACGTTCTCCCAAAGGAGTGAGAGTTCTGAGCCCCACATCAGGCTCCCTAGTCTGGGGGTCTGGCATCGGAAGGAGGAGCCCCCAGAGTATTTGGCTTTGAAGGCCAGTGGGGCTTGATTGCAGGAACTCCACAGGACTGGAGGAAACAGAAACTCCACTCTTGGAGGGCACACACAAGGTCTCATGTGCACCGGGATCCAGGGAAATAAACAGTGACTTCATAGGAGCCTGGGCCAGACCTACCTGGTGGTCTTGGAGGGTCCCTGTAGAGGTGGGGTTGGGGGGTGTGGCTCACTGTGGGGACAAGGACACTGGTGGTGGAGGTAATGGGGAGTACTCATTGGCATGAACTCTCCTGGAGGTGGCCATTTTGACACCAAGACCTGGGCCTACCCAACAGCCTGTAGTCTCCAGATCTGGGCCGTGTCAGGCCAAACAACCAACAGGGCAGGAATATAGCCCCATCCATCAGCAGACAGCCTGCCTAATGTTTTCCTTAGCCTAGAGCCGACTCTAAACACACCCCTTGAGATGGCCCTGCCCACCAGAGGAACAAGACCCAGCTCCACCCACCAGTGGGCAGACACCAGTCCCTCCAACCATAACTCACCATAATAAAGGCCATATATGACAGACTTACAGCTAACATCATACTCAATGGTGGAAAGCTGAAAGCATTCCCTCTAAGATCAGGAACAAGACAAGGATGTCCACTCCCACCACTTTTACTCAACATAGTTTTAGAAGCCCTAGCCATGGCGATCAGAGAAGAAATAGAAATAAAATGAATCCAAATTGGAAAAGGAGTAAAACCATCACTGTTTGCAGATGGCATGATACTATATATACAAAATACTAAGGATGCTACCAGGAAACTACTAGTGCTTATCAATGAATTTGGTAGAGTTGCAGGATACAAAATTAATACACAGAAATCTGTTACGTTCCTATACACTAACAATGAAAGACCAGAAAGAGAAATTCAGGAAACAATCCGTTTTATCATCACATCAAAAAAAAATAAAATACTTAGGACTAGTCTTACTTAAAGAGGCAAAACACCTGTACTCCAAAAACTATCAGACACTGATGGAGGAAATCGAAGATGACACAAATGGATGGAAAGATAGACCATGTCTGTCTTCTTGGATCAGAAGCGTCAATATTGTCAAAATGACTAGACTACTCAAGGCCATGTACAGATTCAGTGCAATCCCTATCAAATTACTGATGGCATTTTTCACAGAGCTAAAACAAAAAATTTTAAAATTTGTATGGAAACACAAAAGACCCTGAATAGCCAAAACAATCCTGAGAAAGAAAAACAGAGCTGGAGGAATCAGGCTTCCTGACTTCAGACTACACAAAGCTACAGTAATCAAAACAGTATGGAACTGGTGCAAAAAGAGAAATATTGAGCAATGGAACAGGATAGACAGCCCCAAAATAAACCCATGCCCCCTGGGATCAATTAATCTATGACAAAGGAGGCAAGAATATACAATGGAGAAAAGACAGTCTCTTCAACAAGTGAGGCTTGGCAAACTGGACAGCTACATGTAAAAGAATGAAATTAGAACATTCTCTAACACCATACACAAAAATAAACACAAAATGGATCAAAGACCTACATGTAAGGCCGGACACTATAAACCTCTTAGAGGAAAACCTAGGCAGATCACTCTCTGACATAAATTGCAGTGATATCTTTTTGGAACCACCTCCTAGAGTAATGAAAATAAAAACAAACATATGGGACCTAATTAACCTTAAGAGCTTCTGCACAGCAAAGGAAACCATAAACAAAACAAAAAGACAACCCGCAGAATGGGAGAAAATATTTGCAAACAAAGCAACAGACAAGGGATTAATCTCCAAAATTATACAAATAGCTCATGCAGCTCTATATCAAACAAACCAATCAAAAAAATGGGCAGAAGATCTAAATAGACACTTCCCCAAAGAAGACATACAGATGGCCAAGAAGCACATGAAAAGATGTTCAACATAACTAATTCTCAGAGAAATGCAAATCAAAACTACAGTGAGGTACCACCTCACACCAGTCAGAATGGCCATCATCAAAAAGTCTACAAACAATAAATGCTGGAGAGGGTGTAGAGAAAAGGGAACCCTCCTATACTGTTGGTGGGAATGTAAATTGATACAACCACTATGGAGAACAGAATGGAGGTTCCTTACAAAAGTAAAAACAGAACGACCATATGATCCAGGAATCCCACTCCTGGGCATATATCCAAAGAAAACCATAATTTGGAAAGATACCTGCACCCCATTTTCACTGCAGCACTACTTACAATAGCCAAGACATGGAAGCAACCTAAATGTCCATCGACAGATGAACGGATAAAGAAGAAGTGGTACGTATATACAATGGAATATTACTCAGCCATACAAAGAATGAATTAATGCCAATTGCAGCAACATGGATGGACCTGGAGATTATCATACTAAGTGAAGTAAGTGAGACAGAGAAAGACAAATATCATGTGATATCACTCATGTGTAATCTAATTTTTTTAAAAAAATGATACAAATGAACATTTACAAAAACATAAACAGACTTACACATATCTCAAAAACAAACTTATGGTTACCAAAGGGGAAACTTGGGAGTGTTGGGAGGGATAAATGAGATCTTGGGATTAACATACACACATGACTATATAAAAGATAGATAACCAACAAGGACCTACTGTATAGCACAGGGAACTCTACTCAATATTCTGTGATAATCTATATGAGAAAAGAATCTGAAAAAGAATGAGTATGTATATATGTATAACTGAATCGCTTTGCTGTACACCAGAAACTAACACAACATCATAAATCAACTCCAATAAAATTTAAAAAAAAAAGCAGCACTTTTAAGAAGAGGAGAGTACAAATACAGGATATTGGAAATGCATTTAAAATTAAGAGATCAGCAACTAAAACAATCTTGTAAACATGTATATAGACTGCTATATCAAAACTTCATGGTGGGGCTTCCCTGGTGGCGCAGTGGTTGAGAGTCTGCCTGCTAATGCAGGGGGCACGGGTTCGAGCCCTGGTCTGGGAGGATCCCACATGCCGCGGAGCGGCTGGGCCCGTGAGCCACAACTGCTGGGCCTGCGCGTCTGGGGCCTGTGCTCCGCAACAAGAGAGGCCGCGGCGGTGAGAGGCCCGCGCACCGCGATGGGGAGTGGCCCCCGCTTGCCACAACTAGAGAAAGCCCTCGCACGAAACGAAGACCCAACACAGCTAAAGCAAATAAATAAATAAATAAATAAATAGAGTAGCTATTATTTAAAAAAAAAAAAAAAAACGCAAAAAAAAAAAAAAAAACTTCATGGTTAACTGCAAACCAAAAATCTGTAATATATAAACACACAAAAATAGAGAAAGGAATCCAAGCTATTCCTTTCTAAAGATACTATACTAAAGATAGTCATCCAATCACAGTAGAACAAAGGAGGACAAGAAGAAAAAGAGCTACAAAACAAGTACAAAGCAATCAACAAAATTGCAATAAGAACATACATATTGGTAATTACCTTAAATGTGAATGGATGAAATACTTCAACCAAAAGACACAGACTGGCTGAATGGATACAAAAACAAGACCCACACAGACACTGTCTACAAGACACCCACTTCAGATCTAGAGACACATGCAGACTGAAAGTGAGGGGATGAAAAAATTTATTCCATGCTATTTGAAATCAAAAGAAAGCTGGAGTAGCAGTGTACTCATATCAGGCAAAATAGAGTTTAAAATAAAGACTGTTACAAGAGACAAAGCCACTACATAATTATCAAGGGACAACCTAAGAAGAAGATATATCAATTGTAAATATATATGCACCCAACATCATAGTATTTGCCTTATATATTGAGGTGCTAACAGCCATTAAAGGAGAAATCAACAGTAACACAATAATAGTGGGGGACTTTAACACACCACTTACACCAATAGACAGATCATCCAGAGAGAAAAGCAGTAAGGAAACACAGGCCTCAAATGACACATTAGAAAAGATGGACTAAATTGATATTTATAGAGCATTCCATCTGAAAGCAGCAGAATACATTCTTTTCAAGTGCACGTGGAACATTCTCCAGGATACCCCTGATACTGGGCCATAAAGCAAGCCTTGGTAAATTTAAGAAAATTGAAATCATATTAAGCACCTTTTCAGACCACAACACTATGAGATTAGAAATCAACTACAGAAAAAAAAAAAAACTGTAAAAGTCACAAACACGTGGATGCTAAACAATATGCTACTAAACAACAAGTAGATAATCAACAAGGACTTACTGTGGAGCACAGGGAACTCTACTCAGTACTCTGTAATAACTTAATATGTGAAAAGAATCTGGAAAAGAATAGATACATGTAAATGTTTAACTGAATCACTTTGCTGTACACTTGAAACTAAGACAACATTGTAAGTCAACTATACTCCAATATAAAATAAAAATTTAGAAAAAAGAGAATCCAAATTTATTCTTCCATCAACCTTCTTTAAATAAAATCCATTTACATAATTAAATTTAATCCAACCTTAGAGAATCCTATCCATGTACAAATTTATTTTCTCAGTGTTCCATTTCCATAAACCTCCTACAACTTTTGGTATCCAAATTATTTTGTCCCCTGTTTTTTTGTTTTGTTTTGTGTTTGTTTTTCATTTAGAAGCAACCAGGTCTAGGACAAAACCACCTTTTGTTTTCCTTTCACAAAGTGCATTTCCATTCCTGATACTTTTTTAATTTTTTAACTGAAAATATGTTTTCCATTTTCCTAGCATCTTGAAATGTTTCCCTTATAATTTTTAACCTTACAGCCTTAATATCTAATAAAAACCAAGAAGCAAGTCCTTGTAAACTGTCACATCAGCATTCATTTTTTGGAATATCCCATAACATCTAGAAACATACATCTTCTTAATGCATAATTTATTTCCTCAATGTGGCACATGCCATGTGTCCAATAAACCCAAATATCTTTACTTTTCCTCTGATAAGACAAAAGTAGGTAGAATTAGATCTGTTTAGCAATTAATGTTCCAGTATTTTATCTTACTTGAAATAACCTGGATATTCAATGAATTCCTATCATTTAAGTTATTTTCGTTACCAGAATTTGGAGAGACTGTTTTAGATGGACATTTCCAAAACATAATTATTCCCAGAGTTTACCAAAAAGCTCTTATCTCAGTTACATTTACTTAAAAGTTTAATAATATTATTTTCCTTGTTGACAATTTTTATAATGGAAACAATATGCACTTACTGACTTGCAGTAACCCTAGATACAATAAAAGTTTTATAGTTAATGTTGAGCACTCTAAATACAGGTCTGTATTAATTAAACCCACAAGCTTAAACTAGCTCTAATACGAGATATTAATTCAATACTGAATATTTCCCAGGTCACATGAACCTGAAATGTATTCTGACAAGTTTCTTTTATATTTCTGAGAATGTGCTCAATTTCCTTTAAGCCAATTAATTACAGTTCATTTATATAAAGACAGCCGCCAGAACCAGAGATCTCATAGTTTTCCTGCCTGAGTTTAAAAAGGCCTCTTTTTTTTTTTTTTTTTTTTCAGTCTTGGGGACTACAGATGGTTCAGATAGTTCCTGACAGCCAGGGCAGAACAGTTACATTGTAAAGACAGTAGAGAGAAAAGCAAGCTCCTCTTTTGTTGTTGTTGCTCTTCTTTAAAGTCCTACTAAGTAACCCAAGGCTGGAGTCTCAGGCAATGTGGGCTGTGTTTGCATTTCAAGGCTTAAGTGCTCCGTTGTGCCCACAATTTCAGCAGAGACTTGCAGGAGCAGTTGGACAGACAAAACTACATGAAACAAAGATCCTTCTAAATTCACTAAGTCTCAACATGTACCAATGACAGAAACTTAAAGACACCAACAAAGAGTCCTCAGAGTGAAGGGGAAAGGAGTTGTAGGGGTGAGGACCAAGGGAGAGCTAAAGGGAGGAGGGACAGAAAAGACTGAACAAGAGAGAAAGACACAGACTGAGAGAGACTGCCATTTCAATCCATCCCCTGCAGGTGTCCATTCAGGCACCAGACCTGCACGCTTCCAGAAAGGGCCAGTGAAGGAGGGCGCACCCTGTCTACTGCCCACCGGGGTGATCAAGCCCAGAAACCAGCCAGTTGTACGTCGTCTGTGGGATTCTAACCCACAGTTGGGACTCTCACCCATGCTCACACCAGTGTATAGAGATCTGCCGCTTCAGCCCACTCCCAGTGGGACTTCTCTTGGCAGCAGGAAAATAAAGTTGAGTATATTGGTATGATTGGACTTCCAGTCACTACACAATATGCGGTTTCAACCTCTATCACTCTCAGAAATCTCCCATCAGGGAGAGCCCACTGGACCAAGATCTACACACGGTATGAGGAGAGCCTCTCCCACCTCTGTTTGTCACCTGTCAAGGTGAGCCATTGCCGGCCAGAGGGAGCAGGTCTCACAAGCTGAGAGGAGTGATGCTATAGCTGCCTGACGTCCACTCTCTTGGAAGGATAGGACAGAAGTAGGAGAAGACAGAGAGAGGAGAAGTAAAGAGATATCAGGAGAGGGAAAAGAACAAAGGGGAGAGGGAAAGTGTTGCCTGAATGAAGGTACTGAGTCCCTCAGGGGCCAGGAGGGCAGACTTATCAAATGTGGTGATGCTGAAACAAGAGGTTCAGGTAGCCGCTTGTCACCCATGGGGAAGCTGCATTCAGTGGTCACAGAGGTGCCCAGGTCCTCTCCCAGGAAGGGATCAATGTCCCTTCATGGTTGCTACAAAGTATGTAACCAACCAGGGTTCTTGGCCTCCTTAATCAATAGAAATTGATAAGAGGCCAGACAAGAAATTCAGGCAAGGCTTCGTTGGGACTTGCGCTGCAGCATGAAGGAGCAAGAACAAGTAACACGTTCTCTTGCTTGCTCCTGGAGGGGGGCGAGCTGGTTCCTTATATGGGGTGAGGATAGGTGTGGGGCCAGGGGTCAAGCTCGAGGCGTGGCTTAGGTGGTCTGCCTACCCCCTTGGTGGTGCTGTGTGCAGGGTGCATGTGTAGTACCCTGCTTTTGCTTCCAGCTCCTCAGAAGTGGCAGTTGGGTTTTTGGTCTTTTTGTATCTTGCTCATAATTTGCCCCAACTGCACATGCAGGCAGTTATTTTTAGTCCCTTATAGTTTCCTTGTATTTTGTTGCTGGGGGAGATATCTGTCCATGTGCAAGCACTGCAGCAAAGGGTCTCACGTCCTAGCCTGCCTCAGTTCTAAGAAAGAGAACAAACATTAAAAAAAGGCAGAAGCAAGCTTATGTTCACTTCAAAACTGTATGTTTTAAAACAAAATACTGCAGTGTGTTTTCACCAGGGAGCACTTGTATTCCCTATTTCATTTTAGTAATGAAGAGAAGAGTTGCCATCTGGCCGCTTCAAATGTATGGAGTTGGTGCTTCTATATATAAATGACAGCATATGGAAAAGGAGGCTTGCAATTTAGTACATATTCCTAGAAATACTTAGATAATTTATTCCTTTCAAAATGTGTACTATCTGCCTCAACTAACACATTACTTCTAACTTCTAAAAAAATTAAGGGGAATATGAAGTCATTTTCCCCTCAATAGTTCAAGAATATACTTCTCAAAATTTACCTTAGTAGATAGTTTCTTTTTAAAATAACTAAATATGTATGTATTTGTAACCTCTCCTGCCCAAGACCTACTGATATTAAATTACAATTTTGAAAAGTATTATTATAGGAGTATAAAGAGAATAGTAGATACAAGTTTTCAACAGATTTTTAAAAGCAGAGACAGAGGTGGGGAAAATGATTTAATAGGGCAAAAGAAGCAACAACTAAAATACAGGAAGAGAGAATGTTGAGAGTAGAGACCATTCACCCTGCAGAAACCTAAAAAACAAAAACAAACAAACAAACAAAAAACCTTGACCTTAGAACTGACAGGCAGGATAAGGCAAAAAATTGGAGAATACATTGAAAGGTATGGAACAGCCATTTCCCCTTTCAACTCCACACATAGGTCCCTATACACAGGCCAAATAATAGGGATTTATTCTTTAGAGGAATCAGATTAGAGGGAGAAAGTTTGAAAACCTGAATAGTCAGATCTTCCCTCTCACCCCAGATATAGAGCACTTATATCCTTCTTAGTCTGCCAAGCAAACTCCACACCTCAATAAGCAAATTTGAAAAAAAATAACAGGTATAACGTAACAAACAATGGAAAAAATGTTAAACCCTCAATGTAATATGACACAACATTACATTCATTAAAAAAGCAATGGCAAAATATTGTACCAAAGGGCCTATAACTGTAAAAGAAATAAACTCTTTTAAATTATAAGCATGGTAGCTAATTTCTAGAACATATATTAAAAACTAGGTTAGAAAATGCACAGGGAACTATACTCAACATTTTGTAATAACTTATAAGGGAAAAGAATCTAAAAATGTAAATATATATATATATATATATATATATATATAAAAACTGAATCACTTTGCTGTACACCTGAAACTAACACATTATAAATCAACTATACTTCAGTTAAAAAAAAGGAAAACAATAATAAAATCACAGAAAGTGAAAAAGTAAAAGAAATTGAAATTATTAAACGTTAATCTGGAGGATCCAACATTTCTCTTCTAGCAATTTCAGATAAAGGAAATGCTGGGGAAACCTTTTTAAACAAAATAATACACGATTTTAGGTTATTCCTGAATGATAGTGCTTCCAGATTAAAAGTATTTATCAAATGCCCAGGAGAGTGAATTAAAGGAGACCTACTTAGTGTAAAGACACACTATTCCATAATTCAGAATGTGATAGATAATAGTCAAGAGGGAGAAAATCAGAAACAATAATTACAAATATATATTAGTGAAAATCAAAATGACATTAGCCTTTTTCTCAATAATACTGAAAAGTAGAAACAATTAGAAAAATCTCATTAAGGAAATGCATTTCAATCTAGAATTCCATTTCTATCCAGACTACCAATCCAGTATGAGGAGAAAATGATACAAAACGACTAAAACAATTATTCCCTTATACTTCATCTCCAGGGAAGCTACTGGAGAATGTCAGAACAACACTGAACTAGGGCTTTATTCTGGGTAACACCACTTCCTGCTCTCTGAAAAGCTTTAATTTGATGCTTTCTTTTTCTCTATCCAACTATTTCTCATCCTGCACTGATACTTACTGTAAAATGCCTTGACTCCATAGACCAGTTTGATTCAGAGACTGTGTCCCCAGGATTGTTCAGTAAAGAAAGTGCTTGGATCAACCATCTGGTGAAATTCCTTACTCTTGGTGGGTGTCAGACTCATATATATTCACAGTGGACATGCATCAAATTAAAAAGAAAAAGTGCCACTTACATAATCCAAGTACCCTTACCCTGATTCCATGATCACTGGAAAGTCTTCAGACAAAAATGTAGTTTTGTCTATGACTTGCAGAAACATGGATATTGCAGTCAGATTTATAATAATATATTTCTTAATAAGTTAATAAAATTGAAGTACTTGTCTGTAAAAATATATGTGAATAAAGATAAACAGTCATGAACCAGTGATAATTTATTCCAACTATTATTTTATTTTCTCAATTTTTACTTAAAATTTTTTCAAATAAATGGTTTAAACTCATTGGATTTACATTTTTATCATCCACTATTCACTAACTCCATAGGGTGTATCAATACATAATACATTATTTTGAGTAGGTTTCTTTTAGAGATCTAAATTAGCTTGTGGAGTCAAATATACCCATTCCTTTTTTAAAGTAAGTTTCAGGGGTACAGCATTAAAAGTCAACATCTGTATACACTACAAAGTAATCACCATCACAAGTCTAGTTACCATCTACCATCATACATTTTACCCCCTTCACCCATTTTGCTCAGTCCCAACCCTCTTTCCTCTGGTGATCACTAATTGGTTCTCTGTATCTATGAATTTGTTTTGTTTGTTCACTTGTTTTGTTTTTGTTTTTTTAATTTCACATATGAGTGAAATCATATGGTGTTTTTCTTTCTCTGACTTGTTTCATTTGCATATAGCCACAAGATCCATCCATGTTGTTCAAAATAGCAGAATTTTACTCTTGTTATGGCTGAGTAGTATTCCATTGTATATTTTAACCACATTTTCTTTAACCATTCATCCATAGATGGATGCTTAGGTTTCTTCCATATCTTGGCTATTCTAAATAATGCTGCAATGGACATAAGGGTGCATATATCTTTTCAAATTAGTGTTTTTTGTGTTTTTCAGATAAATACCCAGAAGTGAAAAAGCTGGGTCATATGGTAGACCTGAATGTAAGACCTGAAATCATAAAATTCCCAGAAGAAAACATAGGTGTTACCTCATTAACATTGGTCTTAGCAATGTTTTGTGGATCTGACTCCAAAGGCAAGGGAAACAAAAGCAAAAATAAGTAAATAGGACTATATCAAACTAAAAAGCTTCTGTACAGCAAAGGAAACCAGTATCAAAATGAAAAGTCAACCTACTGAATGGGAGAAGATATTTCCAAATCATATATTTGATAAAGGGTTAATATCCAAAGTATATAGAGAACTCAAAGTCAACAACAACAATAATAAAACAACCCACTTAAAACATGGGCAGATGATCTGAATAGACATTTTTTCCAAAGAAAATATACAGATGATCAACAGGCACGTGAAAATATTTTCAATATCACTAATTATTAGGGAAATGCAAATCAAAACCACAATGAGATATCACCTCACATCTGTTAGAATGGTTATCATCAAAAATAAAAGAAATAACAAATGTTGGTGAGGATGTGAGGAAAAGGGAATGCTGGTACACAGTTGGTGGGAATGTAAATTGGTACAGCCACTACGGAAAACAGTATGGAGTTTCCTCAAAAAATTAAGAATAGAACTACTGGGAGGTGAATTAAGATGGAAGAGTAGTAGTATGTGAAACTCACCTCCTTCCACAAATATATCAAAAATACATCTACATGTGGAATGATTCTTACAGAATATCTACTGAACACTGGCAGAAGAGCTCAGACTTCGGAAAGGGCAAGAAAATCTCCATGTAACTGAGAAGGACAAAAGAAAAAAGAGAGAAAGAAATCGGGACAGGACTGGTGAGCTTGGGAAAGAGCTGTGTAAGAGGAAAGGTTCCCTCAAAGTCCCCTTACCAGCACGGAGGTCAGCCAAGATAGAGAGGGAGCTTCAGAGCCTCAGAGGAGAGTGCAGCAACCAGTTTGTGGCAGCCAGAACAGAGAGAAATCTGCAGAGATGGTCAGTGCCACTGCCCTGTGCTCCCCAGCCTGAGACGTGTGTCCACTGGAACAGGTGGGGGCTGGGTGCTGAAGCTCGGGCTTTGGAGATCAGACCCAGGGAGAGGACTGGGGTTGCTGGGGGAAACAGCCTGAAGGGGGTAGAGTCTACTGCAACCACAACGCAGGGTGTATGGGGAGGAAGCCTGGCTGGCCTCAGAGGCCAGGCACCATTGTTTGGAGGGTGTGGAGGGGAGGGGTAGGACCTGCCACTGCAGCCTTTTTCCCGTGCGCACTCTCAGGCAACAGGGCACCACCCACATGAGCTTCTGGAGCAGGTGCTAGCTGCTGCTGTGAACTCCAGGAGCAGCTGCGAGCCCCTGCTGCTGCTCTTCTGAGATCCAGGCTCCAGGAGCAGTCGAGAGCCACCCTTGCAGGCTCCAGGAGTGGTCGTGAGCTGCCTCCACTGCTATCGCAGGCTCCAGGGGTGCACACGAGCTGCCACTGCCACAGAGAGCCCTGGGAGAGGGCACCAGCTGCCACATCTGCACACCCTCTCTCTACCAAGGGGATAATCGTCAGTACACACTGAGGAAAGAGGCAGCAGGCATTCATACTAAAAACAGCCCTCGCAACAAAAATATTAAACCTACACATGCTACACAGGGATGCTGCCACATATAACCCTCAAAAACCACAGTAGATAATTGTTTCTCCTGAACTTACAGAGTAAGGGAAATATAAGTAAAATGAAAAAGCAGGGGAACCACTCCCAGTTAAAAGACCAGGAGAATTCCCCTGAAAGAACAAACAATGAAACAGACCTCTTCAGTCTAATAGGCACCAATTTCAAAAAGAAGATAATGAAAATACTGAAGGAATTAAGACAGGCTATCAACAGAAATGCGTGCCAATTTCAAAAAGATGATAATGAAAATACTGAAGGAATTAAGTAAGGCTATCAATAGAAATGCAGAGTACTGTAAAAAGGAACTAGAAATTATAAAGAGACAAGACAAATTAGAAAATCCATTTGCCAAGATGAAAGCTGAGCTAAACGCAATGAATAGCAGAATGAATAATGCAGAAGAATGAATAAGTGATCTGGAAGATAGAATAATGGAAATCACCCAATCAGAACAGCAGACAGAAAGTCAAATGAAAAAAAAAATAGAAGCAATATAAGAGATCTGTGGGATAACATAAAGCATGCCAATCTATACAACATAGGGATCCCAGAAGGGGAAGAAAGAGAAAAGGGGATCAAAAATGTATTTGAAGAAATTATGGCTGAAAACTTCCCAAAACTAAAGAAGGAAACAGAAATCCAGGTACAGGAAGCACAGAGGGTACCAAATAAGGTGAACCCCAAACAGACCTACACCAAGACATATTATAATAAAAATGGCAAAAGTTAAAGAGGATTCTGAAGGCAGCAAGAGAGAAAGAGTTAATTACAAGGGAACCCCCATAAGAATATCAGCTGATTTCTCTACAGAAACATTACAGGCCAGAAGAGAGTGGCAAGATATAGTCAAAATCCTAAAAAGGAAAAACATGCAACCTAGAATATTCTACACAGCAAGATTATCATTTAGAATAGAAGGAGAGAGAAAGAATTTCTCAGACAAGCAAAAACTAAAAAAATAGAGCAATACTAAAACTATCCTAAAAGAAATATTGAAAGATCTCTAAACAGAAATGAAGCAAGAATCTATAGGAAAGAGAAAATCATAATTGGAAAGTAAATCACTTAATTAAGCCAGTACACAGATTTTTTAAAAAAACCAAAACATTTTTGTGAAAACAATGATAACCACAATGAACAACAAAATGATAAACATGAAGATGTAAAAGAGGACATCAAAATCATAAAATGTGGGGGAGGAGAGCAAGAAAACATAGATGATTATTATTATTATTATTAAGAATGTGTTTAAGCCTGTATGACTATCAGTCTAAAGCAAGTAGATATAGGAAGGGGTTAACATACTTGAAAAACAGGGTAACCACAAATCAAAACCATAAGATTCACAAAAAACAAAAAGAAAACACAAGCATAAAATAAAAGGAAATCATCAAACCACAAAATGAAAAACAGGTATAAAGAAGAAACACAGAATCAACTGGAAAATAAGGTTTAAAATGGCAATAAATACATGTCTATCAATAATTACCTTAAATGTCAATAGACTAAATGCTCCAATCAAAAGACACAGAGTGGCGGATTGGATTAAAAAAACAAGAGCCTACAATATGCTGCCTACAGAGACCCACTTTAGGGCAGAAGACACATATAGATTGAAAGTGAGGGGATGTAAAGAGACATTTCATGCAAATGGAAATGACAAGAAAGCGGGGAATCGCAATACTCATATCAGACAAAATAGACTTTAAAACAAAAGCCATAAAGAAAAAGGACACTATATAATGATAAAAGGATCAATACAAGAAGATAATTTTACACTTGTCAACATATATGCACCTAATATAGGAGCACCCAAATACATAAAACAAATACTAATAGACAAAAAGGGAGAAATTGACAGGAATACAATAATAGTAGGGGAGTTTAACACCCCACTCACATCAATGGAGAGAAAATCAATAAGGCAATAGATTCTAAATGATAAAATAGAACAGATAGGCTTAATTGGTATTTTCAGGATGTTACATCCAAAAAACCAGAATATACATTCAAGTGCACATGGAACAGTCTCTAAGACTGACCACATACCAGGGTACAAAACAAGACTCAAATTTAAGAGTATAGAAATTGTCTCAGCAGAGTCAAGATGGCAGCATGGGAAGATGCGGAGTTTGCATTTCCCCACAACTAGGCCGCCTGCCGGATGCTGGTGGGGGACCTTGATGCCCAACAGATGGGAGGAACCCCCAAGCGACTGGGTAGGACATGGGGGGACTGAGGGGGGAGGAGAAGTGGAGGACGGACAGGACCAGCACCCCTGAGGGGTGGCTGGGAGGGGGGTAGGGGTTCCTCTGCCCAATCGGCCCAGGAAGCCAGGCTGGGTCCTAGGCTCTCAGAGGCCCCCTCCAGGCCACATTGGTCCTAGGCTTGTAGGAGGGAGGGAGGGAGGAGGGGGGAAAGGAGAGTAGAGGTGGACGGTGGGAGGGGAACCCTCTAGGACCCCATGATTGGGGAAGGCACAGAGGGCTTTGCTCCTCCAACTTGGGCCTGGGAAGCCTACTGGGCTGCCAGGTCAGGTCCCCCACCCTCCAAAGCCCCCTCTGGGCCCCATGGGTCCTGGGGGTGTAGGAGGGAGGCTGGGGAAGAACAGGAGAGGCAGGTGGGAGGGGCCCACCAGGACAGGAGGAGCTGGAGAGGAGTAGAAGGCATTTGCCCCTGCCCTCTGAGACCAGAGGCATGCCTGGGCCCCTTCGGTTCCATTGAGACTAAGCCCCACCCCCCACCCCCTCAGGGCCTTTTCCAGTCCTGTGGGTCCAAAGCATAGGCCCCACCCACCATCTAAACCCCACCCCTGCCTAAGCCCTGCCCCCCACAGCCAAGGCCTTTTCCACCTTTTTTTCTTCCTCTTTTTTACTATTGTGGTTCTGTTTTACCTTCCCATTGTTGTTTCATGTATATTTTTATTTTTATATCCTTTCTAACTTATGTGTTAGTTTCAAAGTCTGATTTTATTTTTTACTCTTTGTTATTGTTCTGCTTTTTTTCTTTTTTTCTTTTTCTCGCCACCTCGTGTGGCTTGTGGGATCTTGGTTCACGAGCCAGGGGTTGGGCCAAAGCTCCTGCAGTGGGAGCTCCAAGTGCGAACCACTGGATTAACAGAGAACCTCAGAACCCAGGGAATATTCATCAGAGTGAGGTCTTCCAGAGGTCCGCATCTAGGCACCAAGACCCAGCTCTACCCTACAGCCTACAGACTCCAGTGATGGAAGCCTCAGGCCAAACAACCAGTAAGACAGGAACAAAATACCACCCATCAAATAAAAAGAAAAAAGAAAAAAAAAGGAGACAGCAGAAAAATATGTCACAGATGAAGGAGCAAGGTAAAAACCTGCAAAACCAAATAAATGAGGAGGAAATAGGCAATCTACCTGAAAAAGAAGTCAGAGTAATGATAGTAAAGATGATCCATAATCTCGAAAGTAGAATGGAGGCACGGAACGAGAAAATACAAGAAATGTTTAACAGAGATCTAGAAGAACTAAAGAACAAACAAACAGAGATGAACAACATAAGAACTGAAATTTAAAATACACTAGAAGGAATCAATAACAGAATAACTGAGGCAGAAAAATGAATAAGTGAGCTGGAAGACAAAATGGTGGAAATAACTGCTGAGGAGCAGAATAAAGAAAAAAGAATAAAAAGAATTGAAGTCAATCTCAGAGACCTCCAGGACAACACTAAATGCACCAACATTTGAATTATAGGGGTCCCAGAAGAAGAAGAGAAAAAGAAAGGGTCTGAGAAACTATTTGAAGGGATTAGAGTGGAAAAGTTCCCTAACACAGGAAAGGAAATAGTCACCCAAGTCCAGGAAGTGAAGAGAGTCCCATACAGGGGAAACACACCAAGACACATATTAATCAAACTAACAATGATTAAGTTCAAAGAAAAATATCAAAAGCAGCAAGGGAAAAGCAAAAAATAACCTTATGGGGATTCCTTTGTATGTTATCAGCTGATTTTTCAGCAGCAACTCTGCAGGCCAGAAGGGAATGGCAGGATTTACTTAAAGTGATGAAAGAGAAAAACCTACAACCAAGATTACTTTACAAGCAAGGATCTCATTCAGATTCGATGGAGAAATCAAAAGCCTTTCAGACAAGCAAAAGCTAAGAGAATTCAGTACTACCTAACCAGCTTTACAACAAATGCTAAAGGAACTTCTCTAGGTGGGAAACACAAGAGAAGAAAAAGACCCACAAAAACAAACCCCAAAGAATTAAGAAAATAGTAATAGGAACACACACATCAATAATTACTTTGAATGTCAATGGATTAAATGCCCCAACCAAAAGACATAGACTGGCTGAATGGATACAAAAACAAGACCCATATATATGCTGTCTACAAGAGACCCACTTCAGACCTAGGGACACATACAGACTGAAAGTGAGGGGATGGAAAAAGACATTCCATGCAAATTGAAATCAAAAGAAAGCTGGAGTAGCAATACTTGTATCAGATAAAGTAGACTTTAAAATAAAGAATGTTACAAGAGAAAGGAAGGACACTACATAATGATCAAGGGATCAATCCAAGAAGATATAACAATCATAAATGTTTATCCACCCAACATAGGAGCACCTCAATATATAAGGCAAATGCTAACAACCATGAAAGGGGAAATCGACAGTAACACAATAATACTAGGGGACTTTAACACCCCACTTACACCAATGGACAGATCATCGAAACAGAAAGTAAATAAGGAAACATAAGCTTTAAATGATACAATAGACCAGAGAGATTTGATATTTATAGGACATTCCATCTGTAAACAGCACATTACACTTTCTTCTCAAGTGCACACGGAACATTCTCCAGGATAGATCACATCTTGGGTCACAAATCAAGCCTCAGAAAATTTAAGAAAATTGAAATCGTACCAAGCATCTTTTCTGACCACAACGCTATGAGATTGGAAATCAATTACAGGAAAAAAAACTGTAAAAAACACAAATACATGGAGGCTAAACAGTGCACTACTAAATGACCAAGAGATCACTGAAGAAATCAAAGAAGAAATTGAAAAATACATAGAAACAAATGACAATGAAAACAAAACATCCCAAAATCTATGGGATGCAGCAAAAGCAGTTCTAAGAGGAAAGTTTATAGCAATTCAATCTCACCTTAAGAAACAAGAAAAATCTCAAATAAACAATCTAACACCACACGTAACGCAACTAGAGAAAGAACAAAGAAAACCAAAAGTCAGTAGAAGGAAAAAAATCAGAAAGATCAGAGCAGAAATAAATGAAATAGAAACAAAGAAAACAATAGCAAAGATCAATAAAACTAAAAGTTGGTTCCTTCAGAAGATAAACAAAATTGATAAACCCTAAGCCAGACTAATCAAGAAAAAAAGGGAGAGGACGCACATCAATAAAATTAGAAATGAAAAAGGAGAAATCACAACTGACACTGCATAAGTGCAAAGGGTTATAAGAGACTACTACAAACAACTATATGCCAACAAAATGGACAACCATGAAGAAATGGACAAAATCTTGGAAAGGTAAAAATTTCCAAGTTTGAACCAGGAAGAATTAGAAAATATAAACAGACCTATCACAAGTAATGAAATTGAAACTGTAACTAAAAATCGTCCAACAAACAAGAGTCCAGGACCAGATGGTTTCACAGGCGAATTCTATCAAACATTTAGAGAAGAGCTAACATTCAATCCTTCTCAAACTCCTGCAAAAAATTGCAGAAGGAGGAACACTCCCAAGTTCGTTCTACAAAGCCACCATCACCCTGATACCAAAACCAGAAAAAGATATCACAAAAAAGAAAATTATAGACCAATATCACTGATGAACATAGATTCAAAAATCCTGAACAAATACTAGCAAACAGAATCTAACAACATATTAAAAGAGTCGTATCACAATGATCAAGTGGGATTTATCCCAGGGATTCAAGGATTCTTCAGTATACGCAAATCAATCAATGTGATACACCATATTAACAAATTAAGGAATAAAAACCATATGATCATCTCAATAGATGCAGAAAAAGCGTTTGACAAAATTCAACACCCATTTATGGTAAAAACTCTTCAGAAAATGGTCATAGAGGGAACCTACATCAACATAATAAAGGCCATATATGACAAACCCACAGCAAACATCATACACAATGGTGAAAAACTGAAAGCATTTCCACTAAGATTAGGAACAAGACAAGGTTGTCCACTCTAGCCACTCTTATTCAACATAGTTTTGGAAGTCCTAGCCATGGCAATCAGAGAAGAAAAAGAAATAAAAGGAAGCCAAATTGGAAAAGAAGTAAAACTGTCAGTGTTTGCAGATGACATGATGCTATAACATAGAAAATCCTAAGGATGCCACCAGGAAACTACTAGAACTAATCAATGAATTTGGTAAGGTTGCAGGATACAAAATTAATGCACAGAAATCTCTGGCATTCCCATACACTGACAATGAAAAATCAGAAAGAGAAATTAAGCAAACAATCCCATTTACCATCACAACAAAAGGAATAAAATACTTAGGAATAAACCTACCTAAGGAGGCGAAAGACTTCTACTCAGAAAACTATAAAACACTGATGAAAGAAATCAAAGATGACGTAAACAGATGGAGAGAAATATACCATGTTCTTGGATTGGAAGAGTCAATATTGTGAAAATGACAATACTACCCAAAGCAATCTACAGGTTCCATGCCATCTATATCAAACTACCAGTGGCATTCTTCACAGAATGAGAACAAAAATTTTTACAATTCGTATGGAAACACAAAAGACCCCGAATAGCCAAAGCCATGTTGAAAAAGAAAAACGGAGCTGGAGGAATCAGGCTCCCTGACTTCAGACTATACTACAAAGCTACAGTAATCAAGACAGTATGGTACTGGCACCAAAACAGAAATATAGATCAATGGAACAGGATAGAAAGCTCAGAGATAAACCCATGCACATATGGTCACCTTATCTTTGACAAAGGAGGCAAGAATATACAATGGAGAAAAGACAGTCTCTTCAATAAGTGGTGCCATGAAAAATGGACAGATACATGTAAAAGAATGAAATTAGGACACACCCGAACACCATACACAAAAACAAACTCAAAATGGAGTTATGACCTAAATGTAAGACTAGACACTATAAAACTCTTAGAGGAAAACACAGGGAAAACACTCTTTGACATAAACCACAGCAAGATCCTTTTTGATCCACCTCCTAGAGAAATGGAAATAAAAACAAAAATAAACAAATGTGATCTAATTAAACTTAAAAGCTTTTGCACAGCAAAGAAAACCGTAAACAAGACGAAAAGACAACCCTCAGAATGGGAGAAAATATTTTCAAATGAAACAACGGACAATGGATTAATCTCCAAAATATACAAACAGCTCATGGAGCTCAATATCAAAAGCACAAACAACCCAATTAAAAAAAGGGTGTAAGACCTAAGTAGACATTTCACCAAAGAAGACATACAGATGGCCATGAGGCACATGAAAAGATGATCAACATCACTAATTATCAGAGAAATGCAAATCAAAACTGCAGTGAGGTATCACCTCACACTGATCAGAATGGCCATCATCAAAAAATCAACAAACAGTAAATGCCGGAGAGGGTTTGATGAAAAGGGAACCCTCCTGCACTGTTGGTGGGAATGTAAATTGATACAGCCAACTAAGGAGAACAGTATGGAGGTTCCTTAAAAAGCTAAAAATAGAACTACCATATGACCCAGCAATCCCACTCCTGGGCACATACCCAGAGAAAACCATAATTCAGAAAGAGTCATGTACCACAGTGTTCATCGCAGCACTATTTACAATAGCCAGGACATGGAAGAAACTTTAATGTCCATCAACAGATGAATGGATAAAGAAGACGTGGCACATATATACAATGGAATATTACTCAGCCATAAAAAGAAATGATATTATTTGTAGTGAGGTGGATGGACCTAGAGTCTGTCATACAGAGTGAAGTAAGTCAGAAAGAGAAAAACAAATACCATATGATAACGCATATATATGGAATCTAAAAAAAAATGGTACTGATGAACTAGTGGCAGCACAGGAATAAACATGCAGACATAGAGAATGGACTTGAGGACACCGGTTTGGGGAGGGGAAGCTGGGGTGATGTGAGAGTAGCATTGACATACATACACTATCAAATATAAAATAGGTAGTGGGAAGCAATAGCATAGCACAGAGATATCAGCTTGGTGCTTTGCGATGACTGAGGGGTGGGATAGGGAGGGTGGGAGGGAGGCTCAAGAGGGAGGGGATATGGGGATATATGTTTGTATAAGGCTGATTCACTCTGTTGTACAACAGAAACTAACACAGCATTGTGAAGCAATTATACTCCAATAAAGATGTATAAAAAAAATTGTCTCAAGCATCTTTTCTGAACACAACAGCATGAAACTAGAAATCAACCAGAGAAAAAGAAATGAGGGAAAAAAAGATTACATGGAGACTAAACAACATGCTACTAAAAAACCAATGGGTCAACGTTGAAATCAAAGAGGAAATTTAAAAATACCTTGAGACAAATGACAATGAAAACACAACCATATAAAATCTATAGGATGCAGCGAAAGCAGTTCTTAGAGGGAATTTCATAGTGACACAGGCCTTCCTCTAAAAACAAGAAAAATCTCAAATAAACCACCTAACCTACCACTTAAAAAATTAAACAAAGAAAACATACAAAACCTGAATTCAGCAGAAGGAAGGAAATAATAAATGTCAGAGAGGAAATAAATAGAGATTAAAAAAACAGTATAAAAAATCAATAAAACCTAGAGCTGGTTCTCTGAAAGGGTAAACAAAATTGACAAACTTATGGCCATGCTCACCAAGAAGAGAAGCGAGCAGACCCACGTAAACAAAATAAGAAACGAAAAAGCAGACTTAACAACTGATACTGCAGAAATACAAAACACTATATGGGAGTACTATGAACAATTATATGCCAACAAATTTGACAACCTAGAAGAAATGGAAAAGTTTCTAGAAACACACAGCCCACCAAAATTGAATCAAGAAGAAATAGATAATTTGAACAGACCAAGCACTAGAAGTGCAATAGAATCTGTAATAAAACAAACAAAAAACAAAACAAAAAAAACCTCTTTACAAACAAAAGTCCAGGACCATATGGCTTCACAGGCAAATTCTACCAAACATACAAAGAAGAAATTTTACCAACCCTTTTCAAACTCTTCCAAAAGACTGAAGAGGAGGGAACACTCCCAAAGACATTCTATGAGGCCACCATCAGCCTGATACCAAAACCAGAGAAAGATACCACCAAAAAAGAAAATTACAGGCCAATATAGATATAGATGCAAAAAATTCTCAAAAAAATATTAGCAAACCGAATCTTACAACACATGAAAAATATCTTACACCATGACCAAGTTTGGTTCATCCCAAGTTCACAAGGATGGTTCAACATAAGCAAATCCATGTGACACACCATATCAACAAAAGACAAAAACCACATGATAATCTCAATATATGCAAAAAAAGCATTTGACAAAATCCAACACCCATTCATGATAAAAACTCTTACCAAAGTGGGTATAGAGGAAACATATCTCAACATAATAAAAGCTATTTATGACAAACACACAGCCAATGTAATAATAGTGAAAAGCTGAAAGCCTTCCCACTAAAATCTGGAACAAGAAAGAATGGCCACTCTCACCTCTTCTATTCAACATAGTATTGGAAGTCCTAGCCACAGCAGTCAGACAGGAAAAAGAAATAAAAGGTATCCAAATTGGAAGGGAAGAGGTAAAATTGTCATTATACAGATGACATGATACTATATACAGAAAACCCTAAGGACTCCACACAAAAACGACTAGAACTGATAAACAAATTCAGCAAGGTAGCAGGATACAGGATCAAAATACAGAATTTGGTTGCATTTCTTTACACTAACAATGAAATATTAGAAAGAGAAAGTAAAAAAAAAAAAAAAAACCTTTTAAAATCTCACCTCCCAAAATAAAATACTTAGGAATAAACCTGACCAAGGAAATGAAAGACTTATACATGGAGAACTATAAAACATTAATAAAGGAAATTGAAGGTGATTCAAAGAAATGGAAAGGTATCCCATGCTCTTGGATTGGAAGAATTAATATTGTTAAAATGGCCATACTACCCAAAGCAATCTACAGGTTTAATGTGATCCCTATCAAATTTCCTATGACATTTTTCACAGAACTAGAACAAATAATCTTAAATGTATATGGATCCATAAAAGACCCAGAGTTGCCAAAGAAATCCTGAGGAAAAAAGAACAAAGCAGGAGGCATAACCCTCCCAGACTTCAGACAATACTACAAAGCTACAATAATCAAACCTGCACGGTATTGGCACAAACACAGATATATGGATCAATGGAAGAGAATAGAGAGCCCAGAAATCAACCCACACACCTATAGTCAATTAATCTTCAACAAAGGATGCAGGAATTTACAATGGGAAAAAGACAGTCTCTTCAGCAAGGGGTGTTGAGAAAGTTGGATAGCTGCATGTAAATCATTGAAGCTAGAACACACCCTCTCACCATACACAAAAATAAACTCACAATGTTTTAAAGATTTAAACATAAGACATGACACCATAAAACTTGTAGAAGAGAGCATAGACAAAACATTCTCTGACATAAATCATAGCAGTGTTTTCTTAGGTCAGTCTCCCAAGGCGATAGAAATAAAAACAGAAATCAACAAATGGGACCTAATCAAACTTACAAGATTTTGCACAGCAAAGGAAACCATAAAAAAAACAAAAAGACAATCTACAGAAAGGGAGAAAATATTTGCAAATGATGCAACCAAGAAGGGCTTAATTTCCAAAATATACAAACAGGACATACAACTCAACAGCAACAGAAAAACAAATAACCCAATTGAAAAATGGGCAGAAGACCTAAATATATATTTCTCCAAATAAGATATACAAATGGCCAATAGGTACATGAAAAGATGCTCAACATGTCTAATTATTAGAGAAATGCAAATCAAAACTACAATGAGGTACCACCTTACACTGGTCAGAACGGCCATCATCAAAAAGTCTAGAAACAATAAATGGTGAGGGTGTGGATAAAAGAGAACCCTCCAGCACTATTAGGGGGAATGTAATCTAGTGCAGCCACTGTGGAAAACAGTATGGAGATTCCTCAGAAAATTAAAAATCAAATTACCATATGATCTAGCAATCCCATTCTTGGGCATACATCCAGACAAAACTATAACTGAAAAAGATACATGCACCCCTATGTTCATAGCAGCATTATTCACAATAGCCAAGACATGGAAGCAACCTAAATGTCTATCAACAGATGAATGGATAAAGATGATGTTGTGGGCTTCCCTGGTGGTACAGTGGTTGGGAATCCGCCTGCCAATGCAGGGGACACGGGTTCGATCCCTGGTCCGGGAGGATCCCACATGCCGTGGAGCAACTAAGCCCGTGCATCACAACTGCTGAGCCTGCACTCTGGAGCCCGCAAGCCACAACTACTGAAGCCCGTGCACTTAGAGCCCGTGCTCCGCAACAGGAGAAGCCACCACAATGAGAAGCCTGCGCACTGCAATGAAGAGTAGCCCCCGCTAGCCACAGCTAAAGAAAGCCTGCGCACAGCAACTGAAGCAGCAAAAAAAAAAAAAAAAATGTTGTATATATATACAATGGAATACTACTCAGCCATAAAAAATAATGAAATAATGCCACTGGCAACAACATTGATGCAACTAGAGATTATCATACTAAGTGAAGTAAGTCAGAAAGAGAAAGACAAATACCATATGATACCACTTATATGTAGAATCTAAAGTATGACACAAATGAACCTGTCTATAAAACAGAAACAGAAACTTATGGACACAGAGAACAGACTGGTGGTTGCCAAGGGGGAGGGGGTTATGGGAGGATGGAGTAGAAGGTTGGGGTTAGCAGATGTAAGTTGTTATATATAGAAGGAATAAGCAACAAGGTCCTACTGTATAGCACAGGGAACTATATTCAGTATCCTGTGATAAACCATAATGGAATATTAAAAGAAAATGTATATATATATGTATAACTAAATCACTTTGCTGTACAGCAGAAATTAATATGACATTGTAAATCAACTATACTTCAATAAACAAAAGAATAGAACTACCTCTTCTCTTCAAATAATTTATATACAATGAAGTTTGATATGCACAACAGGCCAAACGTTACCTAGTGTTTTGTTTTTACTATCTAAATTTGATCCTACCAGCAGCAACCCTCATTGTAGTTCTGACTTTCTGAGCCTCTTAACTTACACAGGTTCTTTCCAAAGCCTGAGAAGGGGCCCTAACACTGTGTTATATAATTACACATTTTGTTAAATTTTGCAAAAGATATTTTATGACTGAAATTATACAGTATTTGTACTTCTCTGTATGACTTATTTCACTTAGCATAATACCCTCAAGGTCTATCCATGTTTTCACAAATGGCAAGATTTCATCATTTTTTATGGCTGAGTAGTATTCCATTGTATATGTTACCTCCATAAAAAATAAATCTAAAATTAAAGAAAGATATTTTAATTGACATCTGATAAGATTATTCTTTTTTTTCTAACATGAATTTTTATCCATCAAAGCTAACCTGTGTGTCTGGTGGCAACAGAGTGAACTGGACATCCTAGTGACCCAGATAAGGATAAGCTGAGTTGGGGATACATTTAGTTTGCAGGGACTTCCTTATACAGATAAGTTGTTAGTTAACTATTCTGACATAGAAATGGTTTCCAGATATACTCTTCCTGCCCGCTGTACCAATTTATGCAGGAAGACTATGGCACAGACACTGGGCTGAGGAGGGAGCCAGGAGGAAGTGTGAAAAGTTGGAGGGTGGTTTGTGGAAAATTATTCCAAATCTTATAGACCATATAAACACTTGATAATTCTTCCTGTATTTGATAATACCAATAATTTGAATATTACCAAGAGAAAACTATGAATTAAAAAAAAAAACTAATTCATTGATAATAAAAAAAACTGATAAACCATTTCAGAAGACTGAATTGCCTATTTTCCATATAAAATATCACAAAATCTTGATTATGCTATGAAATAGTAAAAATAAAATTAGGAGTATGGGATAAATAAGTTAAAAAAAAGAAATAATAAAAATATGAAATATTAGAGGTAAGTGAGGCAGTTAATTTTTTTAACTGTATTATCTTTCTGAGGTGTTGTGTTGAAATATTTATCAGATTTTCAAAATTTATAATTTGATGAGTTCTTTTCTCATTATAAATACACATATTTTGTACTTAATTCTTTTTTTAAAATTAATTAATTAATTAATTTTTAGCTGTGTTGGGTCTTCGTTTCTGTGCGAGGGCTTTCTCTAGTTGCGGCGAGCGGGGGCCACTCTTCATCGCGGTGCGCGGGCCTCTCACTATCGCGGCCTCTCTTGTTGCAGAGCATAAGCTCCAGACACGCAGGCTCAGTAGTTGTGGCTCACGGGCCCAGTTGCTCTGCAGCATGTGGGATCTTCCCAGACCAGGGCTCGAACCCGTGTCCCCTGCATTGGCAGGCAGATTCTCAACCACTGTGCCACCAGGGAAGCCCTTAATTCTTAATTTATAGTTTTGTGTTCTTTTTCTCAAAAGAGGCCTCCAAATTTCTATAAGCTTAAGTCTCAGAAGATCTGGGCTCACCTCTGCCTACAAGTAAGTATAATTGTTATTATTATTACTATTATTATGTCTAGTTTAAGGATGAGAAGACTGAAGTCTTGGAGCTACAATGTAATTTCTCCCTCTTCACAGAGCAAGTGGTAGAACTAGGACTCAAACCAAGGTCTGTCTGAATACATGGTGTATCTCAATGTTTACAAAATGATGCCTCTCAAAGTATTTGTGAGCCAATCACACTAGGTCACACCAAGAATTTTTCTTCCCACCCCTTGATTTCTCCAATATTATGCAGTACGATTTAGTCCAGTTAACTATTCCAGTGAACTAGGTACACAAAAATAAACAAAATTTCATTAAGCCTTGTTTTCTAGGAGTGAGCATTCTTGTCAGGGAGAGAGAGAGATGAGGAGAGACAAGGGTGTTACTACATAACGTAGTAAGTATCTGATATTCACAAGTTGCACTTGGAGAACCTTGGAAGTACACTTGATTCAATCTGAGTGAAGATTATGACGGGGTGGAGCTGGGTTAAGTAAAAGATTCACACAATATGTGACACCTGGACGGAATTTTAAAAGACAAATAGGATGAAGCCAGGTTAAGAAGAAAGGGTGATGGCACTACAGGCAGGGCTGTGTCATGTTTAAGGGCACAGAGGTATGATACAGCACACTGTACTTGAAGAGCTATGTGTGAAATCGTGTACAAGCCTGTGTCCTTGTCTTTTGAAGTAAAAGGTTTTCCCTTTAGCCTCCCAGGCCTCCCCTCATTCTCAAAAGGCCGACTCAAGAGTTAATGTTTAGGGCATGTGAAGATGTAGAAACAAAGAATAGCTGTTGGGCTGCGGAGCTGGTCACAATTTAGACTATATATCTGCCACATGGCAGAATCACCTAACACGTAGTTTCCTGAAAGATACAAAAGCCTGACACACATTCCTAAGTTGTTTTTATAGGAAGCCGGCCCCCACCAGATGAAAACTGCTGACTACAAGCACACAGACCCTAGACTGGTTGAAACCAGAAGGTTGATGATTCTTGAAACTTCACCTTGATGCCAACCAATCTGAGAATTGTGCATGAACTGATCATGCACCCTGCAGCCCCCTCCCTCTTTAAAACATCTTCCCTGAAAGCCATTGGGGAGTTTGGGTGTTTTGAGCGTGAGCTACTTGTTCTTCTTGCTTGGTGCTCTGCAATAAGTGCTGTACTTTCCTTCACCACAACCTGCTGACAGTTGATTGGCTACAATGCATGAGAGAGAGCCAATGCAAGTTCAGTTCGGTAATTTATGTAGTTTCACATTGCTGGAGCATAATATTTGAAAGCCAGCAATTGGAGAAAATTATACTAGAAAAGTGCCAGAGTTTTATATACTCTGTTAAGAAGGTTGAATTTTATCTTATACTTAAAATTAATCTGGAGTTTAAAAAATATTTAAAGCAGAAGGATGATTTACTTTGCATTGTGATTAGCTCCAACATGGTGGCATAGGTGTTCAAGATGAATTTGAGATGAACAGAAGACCCAGTCCAGTGAGGAGGGTGTGGCAGCAATCCAGGTGAGAATAAGAAGGTCTGAACTAAGGGTAATGAAGACTGATAAAAGAGGATGGATTTGACAGCAACTAAATGTGATGGTCAGTTGAGAACTATTTAAGACACCACGATGTCTCCTGTGGCTTGATGAATCATTGTATGATGATGCCAACATTTAAGGCAGAAAAATAGGAGGAAAATCAAAAAGGAAAGAGAAATTGATGTTTCATTTTGGACTTCTTAAATGTGAAGTGACTTTGAGATAACCTATAAGAAATGTTAAGCAGACATCTCAAGATGACCCTTGGATATAGTTAAAGGTTTGAGATTCATTAGTATTTTGGTAGCAGCTTAAACCATGATTACAGATGGATTCACCAAAGCAGCACATAAAGAGAAAACAATCTCTGAAAAAATAGGCCAGTCTTTTTGAATTATGGTTTTCTCTGGGTATATGCCCAGTAGTGGGATTGCTGGGTCATATGGTAATTCTATTTTTAGCTTTTTAAGGAATCTCCATACTGTTCTCCATAGTGGCTGTATCCACTTATATTCCCACCAACAGATCAAGAGGGTTCCCTTTTCTCCACACCCTCTCCAGCATTTGTTGTTTGTAGATATTCTGATGATGCCCATTCTAACTGGTGTGAGGTGATACCTCATTGTAGTTTTGATTTGCATTTCTCTATAATTAGTGATGTTGAGCATCTTTTCATGTGCCTCTTGGCCATCTATATGTCTTCTTTGGAAAAATGTCTATTTAGGTCTTCTGCCCATTTTTGGATTGGGTTGTTTTTTTGATATTGAGCTGCATGAGCTGTTTACATATTTTGGAGATTATTAAACAAATCAATCAAGGCTTTACTTGAATAGTCTAACTTGGAGTCATCGGGAGGGAAATAACGAAGATAAGAGCTACTTCCTTGCCCCATAAAGAACAAATATTTGACTTTGACTTCTGCCTCTTCAGTGTTTTATATATTTTGTATAGAACCTACTCAAATTTTTTTTTCAAAACTGAAGCTACAGGATTTATTTATAATTTAACTGAGTTTGTCCCATTAGATATTAAAATCGACTGTGCCTCTTTCTCCTCACGCCTCTTTATTTCCCCATCCCATGTGTTTTGACCTTGAGTTCACTTTTAAAGATAGTCCTGCTAGAGATTCATAGTGCATCAAAAAAATAGGTTAAAAGTATTAATAGCAATCTCTTCATCTACATTATTCTACCAAGTTAAATGAAAAAATAAAATTTTGATGTTCATAGTAGGAAAGATAATAGTTTTATCTTCCAGTGGTCTCCTGCAGAACATGCTTAAATGAATGCATTTGTAATATGGAGCACAACTTCATCTGTGTTCTGCATAACTGCATCCTGGCTGTAGATGATTTCAATGCGGGATGTGAGAAGGAATTTTGAAATGTGCAGCCTGTTCCCTGCAGATAAGTTTATGTGTCCTCCTTTCATCATGAAAAGAAGTTAAGATAATAGTTACCCTATAAACAAATGCAAAATTTCAAATCTACTCTTGATTCTAATGGCTTTCAGTCCGGGTTCAGGATTATCACAAAGCACTGTGTGAATCTGCACTGCATTAAGCTCAGGCAAATTTCTCAAAATGTTTTAAGGATGATTTTTAACTTGTAGTACATTTTCGAATGTTTTTATGATTTGGACATATGCACATTAATACTTAAATAGTTGATGTCACTATAGATGCGGCTCCACAGAGCTGTCAAAATAATCAAGGTCAAAATATTCAATTTAAGAAGGTACCCAAAATACTTTACCATCCAAGAGCTCTCATGACCAAAATAGTTATGTAGTTTTCTTTAACAGTAATGTAGAATGTGTGTGTGTGTGTGTGTGTGTGTGTGTGTGTGTGTGTGTGTGATGGAGGGGGTGGGGAGGGGATAATAATAGGTGAAAAGCCCAGAACTGAGAGTCAGTTCCACCATCCCTATACCCTAACCAGTCCCACTTATGCATTCACCTATTTCTATTCTTATTCATATGCCCTAAGACAGTCATGCCCTGAGAAAACTTCTTTCCTAAAAGACAGAGTAAAGGAGAAGTTGTTATTGGGGCACAGTGTTGTCTTGATATGGTAGTCCCTGTGACCCTGGTACCATGATTAATTTCCCCTTTAGATTACTTTCTTCTTGTTACTATTGCTGAACACCTGCTTAAATGTTTGATCTTTGAGGTTCTGACTTCCTGAGACCTGGCCCTGCTATAATCTTGTTCGGCCCTTAGTTTCCAAGTGGGAACAGGACAAGTCAGAATGACCCCTTACTCCCTTAATGTTTGTTCTGCTGTTGGCCTTTGGCATACACTGACCTCCAAAATTTAGACCTCCTGGATCCTAAGAGCTACAGACTTTAAGCAATTCTTTCCCTTGAATGTAAAGAGTAATGGAACCTTCTGTTTGGTAGCAGTCATTCCAAACAAATTCAGAGGTTTCTTCCACAGCATTCCTAGCTATGGTCACATTATATCTACTTTAGCACATCAGGTGATTAAGAGTTCATTATATTTTAAGGTAATTCATTCCTATTTTGAACAGTGCCTCCTTAATATAACAAGTTAATAACTGGATTTATCTAGATGGGCCAGTTATGTTAAATAGCTACATTCTATGTCTATTCATCCATAGTCATAGTACATGAGTTCCATCTGTACTTAGACTTCTTGTAAGTTGATGTTCTGGGAATTTTGATGGATTCCAGCTTTTAGAAAAAAGTGAAGACACTAAGGGGAAAAGATGACTAGAAGTTGGAAGGTGGTCAGGAGAGGTAAGCAAAGATGCAGGACCTTAAGTTCAGAGGGCCTGGTGGTAGAGACAGTGTGAGTCTGTAGTTGAACCACCAGACATAGCTCTGTGGCACTGCCCACACACCCCTGGAGAGAGCTGTATGATAAAACCAAAAGATCTTTGTCACCATAGAGCCACACAGCTATAATGAGGACTCATTTCCCAAAGACCAGGCTTACAAAAGTGATACTATGTCCTGAGCTGGCCAGAGAAATGATATATTTTGTATCAAGGGTAATCCAACACCACTACATGGGCAGCTCAAGTGTAATATCTGCCACACAGCTTATTTGGTTTTGTGTGTGTGTGTGTGTAATTAAAATGGCAGGCCTGCATAAGTAGATGTTTCAATAATGTCAGTCATCAAGGCATGTCCTTGCTTCTGAACCAAGAAGAACAGAACATCCCAGTTGTCTGATAGATGGAGCATTAATGTGAGATTGTAAGCAGTAGAAATCAGACAAGACAGCTAGCAAGAGCAGTGGCCAGGACAGATAGTGGAGCAACTTGCAGATGTGAATTCTTGCCTATCACACCTCTAACACTTAGAATCCAAGATCAAAGGAGAAGGGCTGAGGTCCTAGCTCAGGGAGATATGAGTTATTTATCCAGCAGACTTATGTACCAGTTGTGTGTACACACACACACATTTTTTTCATACCACATCACTCTTCTGCTAGAAATCTTGCAACAATTCCCATTTCACTCAAACTAAAAGCCAACATTCTTTAGATATCCTACATGAGCTGATTCTAATTACCTCTTTGCCTTCATTCTATCTGCTTCTCCCTCACTGATTCTGATTTCCAACCCTCCTCCAAATCTTTTCTCAACTGCTCCCTCCTCATTGAAGCCTATCCTGACTCCCTTCTTTAAAACTGCTTTCACTCTACTCCCAGCCCTCCAAATTCCCCTCTTATCTTGTTTTACATTTTTTTTTTTTTTTTTTTACTATTGTACTTACCACCTTCTAAAATACTTTATTATTGGTTCTCTGACTCCTCCTAGATTGTTAACTCCAAGATTTTATTAATGTATCCTATAGACCTAGAACATTATCTGACCAGCCTTTTGTGTTCAAAAAAGCATTTGTTGGGCTTCCCTGGTGGCGCAGTGATTGAGGGTCTGCCTGTCAATGCAGGGGACACGGGTTCGAGCCCTGGTCTGGGAGGATCCCACATGCCGCGGAGCAACTAGGCCCGTGAGCCACAGCTACTGAGCCTGCATGTCTGGAGCCCGTGCTCCGCAACGGGAGAGGCCGTGACAGTGAGAGGCCCACACACCACGATGAAGAGTGGCCCCCGCTCGCCGCAACTGGAGAAAGCTCTCACACAGAAACGAAGACCCAACACAGCCAAAAATAAAGAAAGAAAGAAAGAAAGAGCATTTGTTGAATAAATGTATGAATTAGAGCTAATGTTAAATTATTTGCCTTTTTTGGTGGCCACATGGGATGTCACATATTTTATTAAAGTCCTTAAGGGGTGAGAGGAGCTGCAAACACTGGGCAAGCAGCTTCAGCTGTGGTAGTGGTAGCCCTTAAAACAGAGAGTCCAGAAATTCCAGGAATAGTGAATGGTTGGCCCCAGGCAGCAGCAGATCTGGAAAGCAAAAGTGCTTTAGGAAGAAAAAAGTTAGTCAAGAGAGTCTGAAGTTGGGGAAACAGAGTTTGTTCAATTCACATGCAGCAAAATTTACTTATCTATTGTGTTTACTGTTTGTCTCACCGCATAAGAATAAAAGCTCTATAAAGACAGGAATTGTTGCTTATATTGTTCACTAACATATTCCAGCACTAAGAACTCTGTGTATTTCAGAGATGGAGCTCAATACATGTTTGTTAAATTAAGGCAAACACTGCTTCACTAATGGAGATTATATTTTTGAAATATTTTTTGCTCACATCTGTGAATATTGTAACTAAAAGATATGATCTCATCAGGTTAATGTCTTGTGTTAAAGAGAGGAGAAGTTGTTCTCTTCTGTTTTAATATAAATGGCTTTTTTAGAGAGACCAGATAAATGAGCAAAATTAGAAGATGTTTAAATACTGGATCTACCCAAAGTAGCATAATTTAGCAAAAATGCTAAGTACAAGAACAAAGATCTTCATCTTTTTTTCCTTTAAATTACTGAAACTGTTACACATGAAAAAGGAGAAAAGGAAAAAAGGAATTCTATCCAAGCCCCGAGAAGAGAAATTATGAATAATTAATGTAGCCAAAAAGATACCACCAAGACTCAGCGTGCTAGTGCCACAATGATTCACCACAGCACATGAAAGTTCTATTTGTTCATCTCAAGAAACTCAGGGAAAAAAGGCTTTTGGCTTTCAAATGTTAAGCTGTTAAAAAAAATCTGAAGAGAGGCACTATAGATCACCCTTTAATTTATTATCATTTTAGGGGAAGTGAGCACATGCACAAAGATTAGTCAAGAAGAGAAACCTCCCACTGGGACGGACAAATGGTAGAATGGTAGGACCTTGAGCTCACCTCCTCTCACAAGCACATCAAAATCACAACTAACTGTTGAACAACCATCAGACAAAAGACTGGAACCTACCAAAAAAAAGTACGCCCAAAGACAGAAAGAAGAAACCACAACAAGATGGTGGGGGTGGAGTACTCATGATACAATGAAATCCCATACCACCTGGGTGGGTGACCCACAGCTAGGGAACAATTGTATCACAGAAGTTCTCCCACAGGAGTGAGAGTTCTTAGCCCCACATCAGGCTCCCCAGCCTAGAGGCCTGGCATCAGGAGGAGGAGCCCCCAGAGTATTTGGTTTTGAAGGCCAGCAGAGCTTGATTGCAGGAGCGCCACAGGACTGGGGGAAACAGAGACCTCCACTCTTGGAGGGTGCACACAAGGTTTCACATGCACCGGGACCTAGGGCAAAAGTGGTGACTAGGAGCCTGGGCCAGACCTACCTGCTGGTCTTGGAGGGTCTCCTGGGGAAGTGGTGGGGTGGCTGTAGCTTACCCTGGGGACATGGACACCAGTGGTGCTGGCAGAGGTATCAGAGAATATCATCTACTTGTACTCTTATTGAAGGTAGACATCTTGCCTGGGTCATAAGCACTCAAGACCTGGCCCCACCCAATAGCCTGTAGGCTCCAGTGCTGGGACACCTCAGGCCAAACAAGCAGTAGAATGGGAACACAGCCCCACCCATCAGCAGACAGGCTGCCTAAGGACTTCCTGAGTCCACAGTCACCTCTAGACATGTCCCTTAACACGGCCTTGCCCACCAGAGGGCCAAGACCCAGCTCCACTCATCAATGGGCAGGCACCAGAAGCAAGAAAACTATGATTCTGCAGCCTGTGGAACTGAGTCCATAAACTAAGTCAGAACCTACTCTGGGAACAGGGGAACAGCTGGACTCTGGCCCTTGGACGATGGGAGGAGAAAAAGAAAAGGCCACAACTAGAAACAAGAAAATTACGAAATGGGAAAGCTCACCGGTAAAGGCAAACATAAAGGTAGGAAATTATCCACACACAAATATGATATTAAAACCAGTAATCATGAGAGGAAGAGAGTACAAATGCAGGATATTTAAAATGCATTTGAAATTAAGAGATCAGCAACTTAAAACAATCACATTATATATATATATATATATAGATAGATAGATAGATAGATAGATATAGACTGCTATACCAAAAGCTCATGGTAACCACAAACCAAAAATCTATAATATATAGGCTCACAAAAAAGAAAAATGAATCCAAACACAACTCTAAAGACAGCCATCAGATCACAAGAGAAGAGAATAAAAGAGGAAATAAAAAAGTCCTCCAATATACTTAGCTAAGCACTTGTGCTCTGAGCATGCCTGCTCCCTTCTGCTCCAATCCTGAACAAGGTACTACACTAGCTACCCAACCCTTCAACCAATCGGGTTAGAATTCAAAGAACCTGGAGCAGCCCTGAGGCCCACAGGCTCACATAAGAATATGATTCCCTCTATTAAGCATAATAGTAACTACCACTTAATTAAGCATTTGCTATTTGAGTCCTCTATGAGACCCTGGACATGCATTTTCATTTGCCTAGGAAGACCATCTGAGGATCAAGTTACTCAAGGTCACACAAACCCCGCTTGGATTCTAGAACCCATGTTCTTTCTATGGCACGGCTTATGAATAAGGGCCTGTCCACCTGGGTCTCCAGGTTAATATGGCAGTTTCCTCCCTTTGGGGCTGTAACCCTATCCTGAAGGTAGGCAGTCTTGACTGACGCTCTGACACTCCATATATCTCTTATAAGCCCCCTCTCTGCAATGGCTGGATCTGACTTGTGGACTCGGTCACTGGCTGGGTCCTGCTCCTTCAGGGATGGGTTTCTAGTAAAAAGGCCATTCACTGGCCACTGTCCAGACCAGTACTGCTGGCCCCACCCACCACAGAAGCTCTGGGGTGGAGTTAGTTCACCCAGGCTGATCTACCTTCAACACCTTCTCCATATTAAATGCTGATGAGAGACGTTCGGAGGGTCACCTACTGTGGGCCAGCATTACATTAGGCTCCTAAAATTTATTGCTGAACTTGAGTGGTATTCTTCCACCCTGGAACTTCAGGCTGCCTGTCATCCAAACCACATCAGATCATGGCCCAAAGCATGAAGAAATATTCCTTTGGTATGCTGACACAGTTGAAAAGGCTTTGTGCAAAAGATATACCAAAAAAACAAACATGAGATGTACACAGAGAGACTTTCAGTTCCTTCAGAATTATGGGTTGTTGGTCAAAGTTCACATTGTCAGCAGGAAACTCACTCAACACAGTTTTGTAAAATCACAACAGGGTGATTAGGAAGTTGGAAAAAGTAGTGATTGGCAAGTTGAGGGTCACAATTAGTCTCAGGTGGGAGCAGTTCATCCTACAGGTGCTACACCATACATCGGTTCTTTACAATGTGCATGAAAATCACCTGGGGCTCTTTTTACTCCATAGATTCTAACTCAGTCCATCTGAGGTGGGGCCTGAGGCTCTGCATTTCTGACAAGTTCCCCTAACATGCTGAAAGCCTGGTCCTCAGACTACATTTTGCTTAGCAAGCCCACAGACCTCCTTGACACACGTTTAAAAAGGAAATAATATAGTTGACTTACTTGGACCTAAGTTATGCATGTAGCTGGCATTAAAACCTTCCAGCCAAGGTGCATGATCCTTACCAGAAACGTAAGCATTCATAGAGGAAAAAGACTAAGCCAGAAAGAAGACTCAGAGCGTGAGGGAGATGGAGCCTGGCGTTGAGGGGTCTGGAAACACATATAAAAATCAAGAGAGGGAAACAAAGGGCAGTAGTCATAGAAATAGCAACAATGTTGTTCAACTGAGTAAATAACCCATGTTTGAAAAGCAGAGAAGAAGGTAGCCTGGGGTATTTCAAGTCAGGCCTGGGAATGCCAGACCCAGAACTCTAGACTCACTAGCACAGAAAAGGCGAACTTCAAAGTCTTAACAACAAGTAACGGAAAGCAGTGCAGGCAAACCAACACCACCTAGGTGAGCACAGGGTCACAAATGTCCAGAAGGCAACCAGGTAGATTCCCAGATGCGGGAAGTGAACTTACCTGCTCACCTTCAGCTTCCAGAAGGAACTGAGCAAGGGAAATCAAAGTGTCCTAGTCCTAGAGGAAAGAGCGCGTCCACCAAGGAATCCAGGAAGGGATGAAGTACGGAGGCTGGAAAACTCAGCAAAGGCTCAGCTCTGCTACCCACGTCAAATCCGCCGTAAAGTTACGTCGTAGGGAACCAATGAAAGGCCTGTATTCCTTCCTACCTGCGTGGGGCAGAATCAACACGTGTGAGTTAAGTGGCGCTAGCTGTGAAAACTGGCGAACAGCGTGAGGCAGGAAGCACGCTGAGTCTCAAAGTGAGAGCCCAGAACAGCAATATCAGCATCACCTGGGAACTTGTTAGGAAATGTAAATTCTCAGCCCCGCTCCAAACCTACCAATCAGAGACTGCGGGGGTGGTGCCCTGCAGCCTGGGCTCCAACAAGCCCTCCAGGTGATTCTGATGCACACTCACTGCAGTAGAGTCTATTGAAAGCACGGTGGAGAGACAAGGCCAGGTGTGGCAAAGGACAATCATTATAAGTAGGCTTGATAATGGTGCTTTTAAAGAGCTAGTGAAGACTAAAGCCTGTTTACAGGGAGAAGAAAACCCAGGAGAGAAAATGTAAAATAATAAAACATGCTCAGTGATCAACAACAACAAAAAAAACAGTGGATGAATGTAAATTGTAGTTAAAAAATACAAGTGAAAATTTAATAACAGGCATTAACAATCTTCATCTCTTAAGCTTTTTATTTCCCAACCACATATATGTGTCTACTGGTAAGGACACCATTAGGAATTTTCAATAATCCATATGTCTCTTTCAAATGTATTTCTCCAGCATGGTAAGGGAGACCACCTTAGGTAGGTAGCTCTTTGGGCAGGGTAGCCATGTAATATAAGTAATATTTAACAAAGTATCCAGAAAAATTGCTAAAGATCCTGAGCCCAAAACATATGACTTCAGAAAGTCACATAGTACAGTAAAAATGGAGATAGCAATGTGAAAAAAAGAAGAAAAAAAAAAGAAGAAGAAGAAGAAGAGACACCTCCCAAAGGTTTAGTTCCACTCAAGGAAGCCTGGGAAAGATGCTGCATCAAAACATTAAAATGACTCTGGTGCTCACAGTTGTAGGGTCATATCAGCTTAAGGTTGAAATTCTCAAGAGATTGGTAAGATGTGGGATGAAATGAAAGAAAAAAGTGCAGTCTTGGTATTAAGTAGAGCTATAAAATAAGAAAATAATTACAAACAATCATAAGTGGTAATTCTTTCACAGACTCATCTATATATTGGCTATATGACTAAGAGGATGGAGTCTTCTAAAGAAATTGGCACTCTTAGGTATGGGCAAGAGCAAGATATAATGGAGACACTATGGTGGGAATAAGAAGATGCACAAGGGCAAATGGATTGATAATGATCAGCTGTAATATAGTTAAATAGTTAATACAGTAAGCACTATGCTGAAGAAGACTTTTGGACATCATTTCTACTTATGTTTTTGTTTGTTTTTAATTTTTATTTTATATTGGAGTATAGTTGATTAACAATGTTGTGTCTATGTTTTTGTTTGTTTTTAATTTTTATTTTATATTGGAGTATAGTTGATCAACAATGTTGTGTCTACTTATGTTTTGTGAAATAAAAGTAAAGGCTCACTCTTTACCCACCCAAGCACACCACACAAATACACACAGACATGTGCACTCATCTCACTTCTAAAATTAATCTATATTATCCCAAAAGGCTTCTCCAAATTAAATCACAACATATTTGAGGTATCACTCAGTGTGGAGAAGTGGAAGGAGAGATTGAGGAAGGGAGATCGCTTCTCCCTAAAGGTCATGTGGGATGTGAATATCTGGAGCCACACAGAATATCATCCCAGATAATTTTAAGCATAGTCTTGAAGGGCCTAGTGCCTTAAAGAAATAATTTAAGTGATTGTTATTAAAGAGGTACTGATTAGCACAAGCAGCTCTGTGTCCTTTAAGCTAAATGCTTTCTTTGTAGTGATAGAATAGAATAAATCATCCCATGTTTAGATATAGCCGAAGTATCACATTTTGGGAAAATGCACTAAAATGGTGCTCTAAACTATTCGTGGTGCTCTGAACTGCTGTCAAAAGAGCCAGGACTTTCAGAGCTGGATTTGAGGATTTGTTATTACAAGACCCCCATGGCTGAAGGGTCAAAGACAAGACAGTATATATTTATCATGAGGCTCTTTATCTTCTTGAAAATAGGAACCCTTGGTAATTCACAACAAGTGTTTAAAAGGGTAGTTTTAAAAATTAATTATCTGCAGGTGCTTACTGTTGCGAGAGCAAATAGGTTTTGATTAAAGGTTCAAGGAGCATTAATAGAAAGGCTCCAAAGTGCTGGTCTGTCTAGATGACTGTAGCAGAGCTCGGCTAGTCATTTATCAAATTCGTTTTCTCTTCCTTCCAGGAAAGGTTATTATACAACTAGACTACTGCCTCCCTCACAGTTAGATATGGCTGTGTGGCTGAGTTTTAGTGCTAGTTAGCAGAATGAGAATGGAAGCAGTGTTTGGCCACTTCCATCCCTGGCCCATGAAAACGTCTCACGTGATCCTCCACACTCTTCCCCCCAACTCCCCATAAAATGCTAAAGATCCAGCGGAGAATGTTGACGTTCTAGGGATGGCAGAGCCACATGTGGAAGGAGCTAGGATGCTGAAATCGTTGCATGGAAGATCACCCACAATGATGGACTGTTATGTGAGCTAAAAATAACCTTCTAGGGCTTCCCTGGTGGCGCAGTGGTTGAGAGTCTGCCTGCTAGTGCGGGGGACACGGGTTCGAGCCCTGGTCTGGGAAGATCCCACATGCCGCGGAGCAGCTGGGCCCGTGAGCCACAACTACTGAGCCTGCGCGTCTGGAGCCTGTGCTCCGCAACAAGAGAGGCCACGATAGTGAGAGGCCCGCGCACCGCGATGAAGAGTGGTCCCCGCTTGCCGCAACTGGAGGAAGCCCTCGCACAGAAACGAAGACCCAACACAGCCAAAAATAAAAAAAAAAAAAAAAAAAAAAAAAAAAACCTTCTAATGGGTTAGGTCTCTGACATCTGGGGATTGTTTTTATCACTATTAGCTTAACACATGAAACTTGTTGTCCATTGACCTGTGCCTCATCTGCTAAGCCTAGTAAATAGATATAATATATAGTAAAGCAACAAGTGAGCAGAAAAATGTGCTTTTTTTTTTACACTAGCTAGTCAAATCTCCAAAACATAAATTATATAAAATTTAATAATATATTAGAGGTAGACATTCTATAACAGACTGGTGAAGAACCCATCTATTGGGGTGAAAAAGAAAAGCTAAGCTATAAGAAGAATGCATACTTTTGAAAACTTTGTAAATAAGGGTTAGGTGGTATCTCAACAGTGATTTAAAGGCTTGGAAGCTTGGGTTATACAGGAGCTTGAGCTAGTGATAATCCTCCATTCTCCACATGCCTATCGGTCATTAGAACTTAGGAATTATGTGCTAAAAAGGACAAGGAAAACTAAAAGATCTCTAGAAAAATCCTGATGTACAACTGTCACAGACAAGTTTGGGGAATTTGTATGGCATCCTGTTCAAAGAGTAAAATGACCTTCTCTATCATATGACTGTTTGGTGCCAAGCTGGACAAAATGTGGCCGTGATGGTAGTGACATTAGAAAGTTTCTGTTATGAGACAATGCTTAGTATGAGAATGCTTTTGCATTCTTGCTTCAATCACTAGAGAATGAAGAGAATCAGGACCACTTAGGAATTGCTGGGGTGTAGAATACTGTCATAGAGCAAGTATGTTAAAAACCTTTATGTGCTGGTCCAATTTGGGACTTTGGAGATATCTATATTATCTCAATTTAGAAAGCCTAGGTTTTCCAGGTACAGAAGATGAGCCTTACCTCCCGGGAAATTACAATTTTTTTTCCTGACTTTAGCATAAACTACACTGATGTAGTACATATTTGAATTGGTTTTACTATTCAGCATTTAAATACCTTTTTATTATTATCATAATGTCTGTCTTTGAGGGGAATTCCCAAGTCTTTACCAAAGGGCAAATAAGTGGGCCAAATGCTTCCTCTATGTTTCCTGGAAAGGACATGTGACTTGACTTAATGTTTTACTATTGAACCACTGAAGCAAGAACTGTGGCAGTGATGGAACTCAGGGGTCTGGCCACAAATCTGACTCCCGTGATGATGTTTGCTCTGATGACGGCAGCTCTAAAGCCTTCAGAGCAGCCCTGGCAACGTCCATCTCCTAGGCAAGACGACCATTCTGTACACCTCCAATATCTTTATATTTATTCTGTTTCCATTTAAGATTTTTGATTTTGTTTTTGTTTAAGATATACAGTTACTGTTGTTTATAAGTAAGACTTGACTGACACAACTGATTAAAATAAGAATAGGATAGGGAATTTTCTAGTGGTCCAGTGGTTAGTACTCTGTGCTTTTACTGTGGAGGGCCCAGGTTCAATCCCTGGTTGGGGAGCTAAGATACCACAAGCTATGTGGTGCAGCCAAAAAAAAAAAAAAATAGGATCAGTTTGTTACCGATGGTTAAGGCAATGACAACTGTCTATATTTTCCCTGTTTCAAAAAGCATTAATTGTATATGATTACATTTGGCCTTACGAGGAGGGAAAGAGCTCAAAAACTGGTATGGGCACAATTTTATTTGTTTTGTTTATTTTGGACCAAGAAGACCAATGATATCACATCCAAATGTGAAACATTTGCCCTCTATATTTGGTAGAAAATCATGCCAAATCTGAAAGCACGCCTGAAAGGGACCATTCAAGACAGTCCCTGGAACTGAGGTGAATGTATTTCTTGTCCTAAAAATCATGTAGCAGAAACAACGGGAGCACAGTTTTGGTGGCAAAGTGTTTGGTGAAGTAAACTTTAAGATTTTCCCACTATAGAGAAGGAGGTATGGATTTCCATGCATGCCAGTGATTTTTAGCTAACTGTTTACATTGTTTTTTTCTTTCCTCACACAAGAGAGTTTGCCTAGGCACATAGCCACACTGGTAAAGATTGCTTAAATACAAATCTCATGATTAAACCTCTAACCAATCTGCGCTAAAGCTCGTATATTAATATGCCTTTATTTCTTATATTTTACTGGCATACATGGAAGGGAAATTCTAGAAAGCAATTGAGAAACTATAAGAATAAAAATAATTTCTGAATTTAAGATGATTAACCATTAAGGAAAAAAGCTATAATGTAAAATAACACGGCATATAAAAGGAACGAAACTGAGTTATTTGTAGTGAGGTGGATGGACCTAGAGTCTGTCATACAGAGTGAAGTAAGTCAGAAAGAGAAAAACAAATACTGTATGCTAACACATATATATGGAATCTAAAAAAAAAAAAAAGAAAATGGTCTGAAGAACCTAGGGGCAAGATGGGAATAAAAATGCAGACCTACTAGAGAATGGAGTTGAGGATACGGGGAGGGGGAAGGGTAAGCTGGGACAAAGTGAGAGAGTGGCATGGACATATATACACTACCAAGTGTAAAATAGATAGCTAGTGGGAAGCAGCCGCATAGCACAGGGAGATCAGCTCGGTGCTTTGTGACCACCTAGAGGGGTGGGATAGGGAGGGTGGGAGGGAGGGAGACGCAAGAGGGAAGAGATATGGGGACATATGTATATGTATAACTGATTCACTTTGTTATAAAGCAGAAACTGACACACCATTGTAAAGCAATTTTACTCTAATAAAGATGTTAAAAAATTTTAAAAAATTAAAATTAAAAAAATAAATAAAATTTAAAAATAAAATAACTTGGCATGATAATTTAAATGCAGACAGTATACTGGAGATATTTTTTAAACACTCTTCATTCTCTGAGCTTGTACACCAAAATGCTATATGTACCTAGTTCATGAAGACAAGATTACAGTGAAAGAACCAAAATATATTGTCTTCAAAGAAAACTATGTGTTGTTTAGAGCACACATTTCAGAGTTATCAGAATCTGTTTTTGTTTTTATTTTTATTTCTTTTTCCATTATCTTTGAGCTTTTTTATGTCTCTGTAAGTTGTAAACAAAACAAAACAAAAACTCATATTAAAGCAAATAATTCTTGTCCCTAGAAATTCAAATGTTGTCTAGCAGAATGTAAGTGACTATTGCATTGTGGAAATTGATCTATTTTGCGTTTTGCATTTATTTGTAAATTCACTTCAGCACTTTTTACCTGAGTATAGAAGCATGATATTTTGAGTTCTCTTTGTAACATCTTACTGGATCCTTCATTAATTGAGTTTAATAAAATCTTTGAAATGTGTTTATTTGGCATTTGTGTTACAGAAGTTTATCTTTTCTTTTGAATCTCTTTCACCCTTTTATGAACCTGTGAGTTGTGAGTTGCAATGATTTACCATAGAGTGTGTTCTGTAGATTATACTCCAATAAATGGCTGTCATTGAAGGACATTGTGTCACTTGGATATTTACTAGATTCTACATTTCTTTGAAGCACATATTTGTAAGGGAAAGAAGTATCTTAAAATTGTTTTAATTCAATAGCTGAATATCCCAAAATCGCCATCACAGTTTTCACAGCATATAATGAGAAACCTGTGTTTTCTTTCTGCTGCTATGTAGTAAACTATCCTTTCCTTTTACTACAAATGTTCTCTGAAAGCTTCCCAATTCTTGAGGGAGAAGTCCTAGAAAGAGTTGTTGAATCTACAGAAAACATCATATACCTTCAACTTACACCTCTGAATAGAAAGAAATGTAGTGTCCAGAACTGTACTGTTTTCATAATACATTGTGTGATTTTTGGAAAAAAGCAACATTAACAACTGCAAACCACTATAGAAGTTATTATGTGTATTTAAAAAGTTTCTGCAAGTCTACCTCAGAGACAAAGCTCTCAGTATCATCACTTGATGGGGATTTTTATTTTATTTTAATAAGTTGCCCAAGTGTATTGTTATAAATTATTAAACAAGAGTAGCAAATATAAAGGGCTTTATGCTTTGTCATTCAGTGAATCTCATTTAAAATAAGTCTCAAAAATTCTTCCAAAAAAAAAGATTTTTTAACACATGATCTTTGTATTTACTGACAGAAAGATTTATTTAAATATGCAGAAATTGCCTTCCTACAGCTCTTATAGTTTAAATACACCTGCACTCTACAGGGTGCAAAAATCAGCCTTTTCCCCAGACAATTCTCAAAGAGTTGTTTTTCCTCTAAGTAACTGTGCATAAATAAAGTTGTCACATTTAACCCATCAAATATTCAGTATTTCAGAAATATTTATGTAATCTAAATTAATATATCCTAAACACTATTAGGCATCATAAAATGTGTGTTTATAAAACTAATACAAAATTAAGAAAAAAGTCCTCATGTATTTGTCTATTGAGCACCTTAAGTGTGTCTGGCCCTGAATTAGAAGTTCATTATACAAAATAAAATCATCATGTCTTTTACTTAAAAGAACCTAGAGTCTATACATTCTAGGGGGAAGAAAGACAAGTGCACACACATTGCAATACAATAAGATATATGCTGTGTCAATGCACATCTGTGTGCGTTTTTTGGGAGTGTGAGTGCGTGTGTGTGTGTGTGTCAGTGAGAGACAGAGACAAAGAGAGTTTAAAAGGTTGATAAAGCCCAGGAAGGGGTCCTCATCTTACCTTAAAAGTTTGGGGAAGGTTTCCCAGAGGAAGCGAGTCCTGAATGGAGAATTTGAATTTGTTTGGGAGGCATGAAAAAGTGTTTGTCACAAAAATGGACAACTATGGAAGTAGATAAAACAACAATCACAAGAAAATAAAATGTGGGAATGTGGTGGCAAAAAAGCTACAGGGGCTTCCCTGGTGGCGCAGTGGTTGAGAATCCGCCTGCCAATGCAGGGGACACAGGTTCAATCCCTGGTCCGGGAAGATCCCACATGCCGCAGAGCAACTAAGCCCGTGCGCCACAACTACTGAACCTGTGCTCTAGAGCCCGTGAGCCACAACTACTGAGCCCGCATACTGCAACTACTGAAGCCCACGTGCCTAGAGCCCGTGCTCCACAACAAGGCAAGCCACCACAATGAGAACCCCGCACACCGCAATGAAGAGTAGCCCCCGCTCGCCACAACTGGAGAAAGCCCGCGCGCAGCAACAAAGACCCAACACAGTGAAAAATAAATAAATAAAATAAATAAATTTATAAAAAAACCAAACAAACAAACTGGAATTCCGTAACAGGCCTTGGAGTTCTTCCTAAATTATCAGGTCACCAGTTGCCTCCTCAACCTTATTTATTCCCGCTCTTACCCATATTCATGCTGATCCAACTATAGTGACCCCATGGCTACTCCCAGAACATCCAAAGGCAGTTCCATCTAAAGTTTTATACTGGCATCCCTTCTGCCTGGAATGCTCTTTTCCCAGATGTCTTCTGGGTCCCTATGCTTCATTCAGACTCTGCCAACTCACCTCCTCAGAGCCCTCATCCCTGACTACCTCTTCTAGAACAGCAGCCACTTGGGTGCTCTAGATGCCCTCAATTTTTTTTCCTTTATACTATTTTTCACTTCCTTAAATACATCGTGTATCTGTAATATCTATAATTTAGTAATGTATATTCTCCCATGGAGAAAGTCAGCACCATGAGATCTGGTATGTTAATTTTATTGCTCAAATCCAAGCATGTAGAAAAATGCTGAAGGAGCTCAATAAATATTTTGCTGAATAGATTTGATCATTGATTCTATGACAGGAATTTTTTTTGGAATATTGAACATATATATATCTCCAGGAGATGAAATTATCACAATTCAAACATCACTTCATTCTATTAAACCATATCTTAGTTCATATCATGTCATTGTTTATAACAACACAAGAGGATTTTGTTACGTGTAAGCAATATTCATAAGGAAAATAATCTGTTTTCCTGGTTGATATTGCTTTTATAAATATGTTACAGGAATGAACATTCATGTTTTAAATATTAATTGATGAAGGTGTATCAGAAATGGGATGAAATTTATTTGTAAGTCATTAGAAATGGAACGAAATTTGCTTTTGTAAATATGTTCATCAAAATTTTTGTTTTTAGAACACTTAGGATGTTATAATAGCATATAACATTTTGTTAGAGCATAATAAGTACTTATAGTTTTACCAACCCCATTATAAATAATAATTGATAAAAATGAGACCAGCCCTTGAGTTAGTTCACTGAGTGACATTTACTCAGAGCTCATCTCAATGATACTAAACGATGTGCTTGAAAACTAAAATGTCTGAACTTCAAAGATGATTAAGTAATTCCACTTTATTCTCCCCTGTGTTGTGCCTTGCTTTATATAACTGCTGTTATATTTCCTTTTATTTTGATCATTTCCCTTTCAGGTGAATTGAACACCTGGTTTATCTTTGGTTTGTGCATTGTTAAAAGATTTTGTCTATGTTTAATAAAATCAGCAGTTGTTGTTATTATTTAAAAAATAAGAAACTGGTTACAGTTTCTTATTTTTTATTAAAAAATATTTTGTTGTAATAAAGTACAACTTTCAAATATCAATACATTTTCCATCCTATCTCTCTTTGAATACATCAGTGGTTGACCTGCACTGGATTTAATTGAGATTAAATGAGATACATCAAGTTTTTAACCTTCATATATAGTTAGTGTTAACAACAAATGATTCCCTAAGTGGAAATCATCCATCTGCATTTGTAATCAGATAGACTATTTCCAGGGAAGTATAAAATTTTATAGAAGTGTTTCTATTTTGATTTTATGTAAAAAATAGTAATGATAATTAAGAATTTTGGAGGTCTTTCTGTATTAGTGTGCTCAGTAATTCACTGAATTCCCATTTTGTAGATGACAGAATTAAGATAAAAAGTTAAGCAGACAAGTAACTTAGTGGAAGAATCTTGATATGAACCCTCTTATGAACTTTGGCAGCATGATCGCAAAGCCTGAGGTCTTAACCACAAGTCACCACTCTATGACCTGCTGGAGGGGAAATGAACCAGCCAGGACCTAACACCACAAGGGTATTTAAGGGAGAAAAGAAGGAGAGTGATGGGATCTTCTGAAAATATGTACTTTTCACTGATAATCACCCGTATAATAAAAAGATATCCAATAAATACTGGATATAGTAATACGTCAAATAACAGGTATAGAGTATCCCAGATAGATTAATTTTAGAGTTAACTAAATGGAAATAAGACCAAAACTAATATAATGATTTACAATACCATTGTCTGTTAAATAGAGAATTTCAATAGACTTCTAAATGGTCTCTCTACCCCACTCTTAGTTTCTTCTATCCATTTTATTTTATTTATTTATTTTTAAAAATTATTTATTTTATATATTTAGTTTTGGCTGCATTGGGTCTTCATTGTTGCGTGTGGGCTTTCTTTAGTTGAGGTGAGCGGGGGCTGCTCTTTGTTGCGGTGTGCAGGCTTCTCATTGCGGTGGCTTCTCTTGTTGCAGAGCAGGGGCTATAGGCACGCGGGCTTCAGTAGTTGTGGCACGTGGGTTCAGTAGTTGTGGCTCGCGGGCTCTAGAGCGCAGGCTCAGTAGTTGTGGCACACAGGCTTAGTTGCTCCATGGCATGTGGGATCTTCCCAGACCAGGGCTTGAACCCGTGTCCCCTGCATTGGCAGGCAGTTTCTTAACCACTGCGCCACCAGGGAAGTCCCTCTTCTATCCATTTTAAACAGAGTAGCAAAAGTGAGCTTTAAATATATAAAATCTTTAACACTTATTAAAAATCCTTCAGTAACTTTCTACTGCACTTAGATTAAAATCTGCATTTCTTAACCTAGAACATGAGGCCCTATCTACTTGTCCCTACCCCATACTTACTCCTGCTGTGGGCTTCCTATGTTTCAGCCATCTGGGTTTCTTCCAACATAGCAAGGTGGTATTTGAACCCGGTACTCTTTCTTCCTAGTGTACTTTTCCCCTACATTTGCTAACTTCTACTCAACATGCAAATTTGACTTTAAATGTAGATTTCCTGAATTACCTCAGTTTATGGAAGTCCCACCTGATAATCTTTCATAGGTACCCTTTTTTCTTTCACAGACCTTATCAGAATTTGTAAGTACATGTTGATTTGTATCTTTCTTTGTTCAATTTCTATTTCCTTTTCAAAAATGTAAGCTCATGTAGGCATAGAGTTTGAGTGTATATGTGTAAGCTTATAGAGGTCACCACACTCTTTACCACTTTAAGCACTTCAACCCTTTGATTTCCTCTTTTGTTTGCATAAAAGTCTTTCTAAACTGGGTCTGGATGCACCGGTAAATAGAATAATTGAATACACCAAAACCTCTCTCCCATGATTCACAATCTATGCTGCAATATGGCATTAAAACTAGTTTTTAAGCAATTAATAAAGAGGACATTTTAACCAGTGACTAGAAAAACTGTCATCGTCAGTATCATCTGGGAGTTTGTTAGAGAAACAACTAACAAACAAATGGCCTCTATTTACAACCTACTGAATCACTGTCTCTAGGGGTGAGGACTGAAAATCTGCATTTTAACTAAGCTCTTTGGACGGATCTTATGAATACTAATGTTTGAGAAGCACTGCTCTAAACAAATTTAAGTTTTTAAGAGCCTACTTATTTATGTGCATTTATTAATTAAGCTATGCTTATAATGGGCCATGCCTGTAATGTCAAGTCATGGCCCATAAGCTTCAGAATGTACCATTGAAGGTAACTTCTCAATAAATTAATGTACAGGAGCCTTTTATTATCTGGCTTCTATCCATACCAAATGAATGAGGGAACCAGTAAAATGTGAGAGAAACATAATTATTTTGCCTAATTTCTTCATGTTGCTAGTTGATAGCATCTTTATCATTTCTACATGAGCTCCATCTTGCGGCTAAGCTTTGATTTTTTTTTTCCTTCTAGTAGTTAGCTAGATGATTAAATCATGCATAGAAAAATTAATGCTTTTTCAGAGTTCTATTGCCGAGAGTTATTTATAATCATGCTTCCTTTGTTGATTTTAGTTGTTCCTATTAATTATTTGGCATCATGAGTTGGAAATTAGAAAACAATATGGACGATTGATGCCAGAAATATAGCACTAATGTTTCTTCAGTGTCATAACACTATGCTCCCAATTGGGTTCTGGAAAATTCAAAAAATAATTCCTCTAATGACTTTGTTTGGGGATTGAAGGTTTTCCAAATGGATATTTTTCTATGAAATAAATGATTTCACCCTGCCTCTCCATGGAAGGAGGGAAGGAAGGAAGGGAGGAAGGGAGGAAGGGAGGAAGGGAAGAAGGGAGGAAGGGAGGAAGGAAGGAAGGAAGGAAGGAAGGAAGGAAGGAAGGAAGGAAGGAAGGAAGGAAGGAAGAGAGGGAGGGAAGAAGAAAGAGAGAAAGAAAGAAAGGAAGAAAGAAAGGAGAAAGGAAGCGTGTAAATGTTTTACATTCTTTATATTCTTTATGAGATGGTCAGTTAGGTGCAGCCATAAGAGGAGACAGAGAGCCTCAGGAAAAAGCAAAGTTTATAATACCCACAGCTCCTAAAGACAAGAAGCATATCATGCCATGTAGGGCCACCTAAGGAAACAACCAGGGTGGTCAAGAGGCAGAAGACAAGATGTAGGGTGGAGCTTGGGCTGTGGCCTTTATTGAACATTCACAGGACAGGCAAGGCAGGGCAGGGTAAACAGTTTAGGACTTGGCTGTTTGAATAATTTTGGAGAGCTTTTAGCTATAAGGGTGGGCCCTAGTTGCCTGGCACCTGGCCCTGGGATGTTTAAGGCAGAGGAATGTCACTTCCTGGGTGCAAGGGCCAGATAGGGGAATAGGAAAGGCAAGGTTCTGGATAGGTTAGTTTGCACATCAAAAGCGTGTTCCTGTCTGGGTACTTTATTATCTCTAAGAACTGGCTAACTCAGGGAGGGGCAGTCCCTCCTCAGCCAGAAAGGATTTTTGAGTTGTCAAAACATCATAACACACCAGAAATTAACAATATTTATGATACAATAAGTGTGTGTGTGTTTATCACAATACCTATGTTTTTGCATGACACTAATTACAGAAATAATATAAAAAGACTTCATTATATGAAAGGAAGAAAGGAAACAATAAATGGCCACAAACCAATCAGAAGTGATTTTTTGATACTAAAATAGTATGAAAGTGCATTAATTTTCAGAGGAAGAGGGATACGTCTAAGTACACTAAGCAAAAATAAAATATACACAGCTATGTAAAAGTAAAAATATACACAGTCCTTACAATCAATTTGCTCAAAATTTATTAGGGAAGTTCAGTATTTGCTATGAATTACAAGATAAATGTGTGTTAGAGCAAGAATTTTGATCTTCTTTAGTCCACAGAATTTTTAACAGATTTACAGACCTTATTAACCACTTCACTGAAACACATTCGATTGCTCCTCATCCTCTATCTCTCACTCCTATCCAAGCCCCTGTGCAGGTACAAGTATCACCACAATTAGAGAAATAGTGTCTCATTGATGACGCACCAGAGAAGTCAACTTGTGAGCAAAAGTCTATAGTGAAATGTTAATTGATGAAAGAAATAGAAATCATAAATTCGAGAAGACCACAGAATCATTCTCCATTAGCAAGGTGTTCTCTGCGGCTATTTAAAAATAATTTATTATTTATTGCAAAAGTAAATTATGAAACAAGCTAAATTCTATAATTCTATCCTAAACATATATATCATATTCCCACTTTATTGTAAATTAAAAGCTTATGTGATGTTTTTCCGGGCTCCATAATGTCTTTAACACAGTTAATACTGCTTACCATTGTATGGGGATATATGTATGCATATGGCTGATTCATTTTATTATACAACAGAAACTAACACAGTATTGTGAAGCAATTATACTCCAATAAAGATGTATTTAAGAAAAATTTGTAATAGACACAAAAATACTTACGTTTTGTAAATGTGTCCTGTATGCTTTCTTTAGCATTTCTTTTGCTGTGCATATTGAGAGGCAAAATAAAGTTAGGATAAACTTAGAAAAAAAAATCAAATAAGTAAACGTCATTTCACTTCTGTTGCCTTTGAAAGAGCATTTGAGTCATGTACAGCTCATGTCTGTATGGATAACTGAAAGTTCATAAATAAAATTTAAAAATCTAAAGAATAATTAAAATTTTCTAAGAGATATTCATGCAGAAATAAAGTAAAATTATATACCTACATATGTATATATATAAAATAAATGACATAATACTAGTTTAATACCATCTGCTAATAAAAAGTAGTAACCACAATCAATATCTCCACCAAATATTCTTTACCTTTAGAGAATAAAGAAGGGATAAAATGTCAATTCAGATTAATGCTAATCAAGTTAATATTAATGTTAAATTCTGTGTATTTGGTGTCTAATTTATTTTTGGACAGTTGATTTTGCTTTTGAAGTGCATTTTTTTATGCCATTTTAATCTTTATATTCTGCCTCATTGTCCACGTTATAATGTTTGCTTTTCCATATTAGGTAAGGAAGTTTCAGCTGAAAGTGTGGAGATGGGAAGAAAGAATTTTGACCCTCACATTTCTTCCTGCTGTTACTCCTTAGGTCCCATTATCATCCAGTAATTATTAACATGAGACTCCTATCAGAAATTCATTCTTTACCTTTTGTCTTCCTGTAAACTCTTAGGTAAAAACATGGAGCATTTATAAGGCTTAATGTACCAAAAATAAAGAATATAAAAGAAGCAACTATTGGCACACTGTGAAGATATTTCATATCTTATTTGTGAATTCACCTGTGAATTCCTTCAACTGGAACTGCAACAGGCTGGACCTGGGACCTGGGACACTTTGCTGCTATGCTTGTACCTGGACAAGCGTCTCTTCCAGCAACAAAATACAAAGAAACTATAAGGGACTAAAAATAACTGCCAGAATGCAGAGTTGGGGCAAATTATGAACAGCAAGATACAAAAAGACCAAAACCCAACTGCCACTTCTGAGGAGCTAGAAGCAAAAGCAGGGTACTGCTCATGCCCCCTGCACACAGCAACACCAAAGGGGTGTGGGCAGACCACCTAAGCCATCCCTCCAGTCCGACCCCTGGACCTACCCCTACCCTTACCCCATAAAAAGGACCAGCTTGCCTCCCCCCCCCCACCCCCCGCCGCCCGCCCCGGAGCAAGGAACAGAACCTGTTAATTGTTTTTGCTCCCTCATGCTGCAGCGTGAATCCCAATAAAGCCTTGCCTGAATTTTTTGTCTGGCCTCTTATCAATTTCTATTGATTAAGGAGGCCAAGAACCCTGGTCGGTAACAGAACTACACTGACAACAAAAGAAATGCACTGGATTCAGGAACCTGATTTTTAAAGTTAAAAGTGAAAAGCTAAATGATATTAGCATAAACATTTGCTACTATTACCTAAGAGAATTCTGATCGCTGCCTCAACTCTCTGTGTGAAATTATTCTTGCATGGCATTTGTAATTGTTTCTGTCAGGAAAATGGAAACCTTGCAGGTATTTACTAATGTGCCTTGGAGAGCATGTAACCTTGGAGATTTGTGTAATGTACCTTTGGAAATGGAAATTCTACAGATAGTTCGTAAACTCCTCCACCCATGATAGCTAAATTCTTCTTGAGGCAATAGTTGTCCTTGGTAAAACCTACTTTGTTACTATTTTATTTATAAACAACAAAGGAAATTGAATGATTCAAAGATATCCAGATATGTTTATTAGAAAACTTTATGCAGATCATGTAGTTAAGATTTTGTACTTAAAAGTGCCCTTTTTTTAACTCAATAAATAGAGTCAGAAATGAGCTGCGACCTGATCTACTATTGTAATTACATTACAAGGCAACTTAGATCTAAGTTATATGAAAGATTCTGCTTTAATGATATAAATAAAACTCACATAAAAACTTTCTACATAATATCTTTATTCTTATTTGAAATAAGTCTGTGGTTCTATATATTCTTAACAAATTTTACTGTCAATTTGATTCATAGAAACTGATACCAGGACTTCCCTGGTGGTGCAGTGGTTATGAATCCACCTGTCAATGCAGGGGACATGGGTTCAATCCCTGGTCCGGGAAGATCCCACACGCTGCAGAGCAACTAAGCCCATGCACCGCAACTACAGAGCCTGCACTCTAGAGCCCCCAGGCCACAACTACTAAGCCCGCATGCCACAACTACTGAAGCACGCGTGCCTAGAGCCCGTGTTGCACAACAAGAGAAACCACCTCAATGAGAAGCCCACCCACTGCCACGAAGAGTAGCCCCACTCGCCGCAACTAGGGAAAGCCCACGTGCAGCAACAAAGACCCAATGCAGCCAAAAATAAATAAAATAAATTTATCAAAAAAAAAAAGAAACTGATACCACCAAAAATAACTCAATTACACTTTCAACATTTGAGCTGTAAGAAATTGGACAATGAGAAAATTGGGATAATGAGAAAGGCAAGTTCTATGAAGAAAAAAAAATACATATTGATATATACGTCTGTTTGAGAATCTAAAGCTCTGGTGTTTATAGTATTTTCTAAAAGAAATCCCCTAAAATGTAAGTATTATTCTATACTTTCTTTTCTACCTCCTAGGGGCTTAATACCTAAACATTCTTGATCCCAAGATTACCGATAAGTTTGGCTTGAGGAAAAAGAGGCAAAAGGTTATCCAACTTTTACTGCTAGGAAAACTGAGAAGTAGTAGTAATGAGGCAATTATGCAGGAAAGCAATGTAGAAATTGGAACACTGGTCTCTTGACATCAGAAGCACCTTCTCATTGAGCTAAACAATGCTGCTCAATTTTAAGAAGTCAAAATCAAACTTAATTAGTGAGATTGAACGTAGCACAGACTTTTATTATAGGCATTTATTTTAGTCTCTTTGTGTTTTAATCTGTATTTTAGGATTTTAGTTATCTTGGAAGAAGAGAAATATTGCAGTTGCCAAAGGGATGTTACAGTAATATATATTTTATGAAAGGTTATTTTCATTTTCCTCAAGGCTCTAGAACATAGCCCTGCCTTAGAAGAGACTAGAAGGACTACTGAAATGAACACCCAACACTCCTCAAAGCTTAGCAACAAAAGCCAAGCTATTCATGAATGCTTGTTCTTTCAAACTTCAAAGTTCATTGGCTCCTCATTCAAAATATTTCCTATTATGAACATAAGTATGAAATTAAGCACCCATTCTGAACAAATAAAGCTTGTTCTGGCTTCTAATTCTGTTTTTCATTTTGCAAAACAATGAATAGATAGATTTAAACTCAATTATCAGGAGCCAAATCTACATTAACAGCAACAGTAGTAGAAGATTTGACTCCAAGCATCCAAAGTACAGCAAAAATTTTTGGTATAGATTATGTAAAATACTCCATGATCTTAATCATTAAAGAAGTGCTTAATTCTTAGTTACTATTATGTTAGAAAGTAGAGATAAGTTTAATTAAAAACATTCAAGACACAGAAGCAAAATAATGTCCATTGACAGATGAATGGACAAAAAAGATGTGGTATATCTATACAATGGAATATTACTCAGTCAAAAAAAGAATGAAATAATGCCATTTGCAGCAATATGGATCGACCTAGGTAGGGATTATCATACTAAGTGATGTAAGCCAGACTGAGAAAGACAAATATCATGATATCATTCATACGTGGAATGTAATTTTTTAAAAATGCCACAAATGACCTTATTTACAAAAGAGAAACAGACTTACATATATGGAAAACAAATTTATTGTTACCAAAGGGGATGCATGGGGCGGGGAAGGGGAGGGTAAGGATAAATCAGGAGCTTGGGATTAACATACACAACCTAACTATATACAAGAAAGTTAACCAACAAGGGCCTACTGTATAGCACAGGGAACTCTACTCAATATTCTGTGATAACCTATATAAGAAAAGAACATGGAACAGAATGCATATATGTATATGTATAACTGAATCACTTTGCTGTACACCTGAAACTAACTCAACATTGTAAATCAATTTTACATCAATAAAAATAAGTAAATAATAAAGGCCATATGTGAAGGTCTAGAAGTGAATATCATTATATCAATGTGCTGAAATAAACAAACAAAAAACAAATGTATTACTTGAAAAGACTATAATTTTGATTTTTTTCTAAAGAAATCACTTCAGATTATTTTTCCCACTGTGTCAAACAAAGAAGATAGCTCTGTATTTCCCTAGTCACATATACCTCCCTTCCTTATAAGCTTGATGAAGTGTAAGACAACCAAAAAGCGGAGCCATACCAAAAATAAATAAAATTCTCTACTTGCCAGAATTAAAGAGAAAAAATGACTCTGGAAGTAATTGCACAGTTTCCCATTTGTGTGGATAAAAGCAAAAATAGATGGATGAACTGATTAATGGATAGACTGATGATAGACAGATAGATAAACATATGGGAAAACTCACTATTTTAATATTGTCATAGCTCAGTCTCTTAATGTGAAGGATATACTTAGGGGATTCCAATCTCTGCAGTTTTGCTTTTAATAAAGGAGATTAAAGATTGGAAAGAAACAGTGCAACTCTGTTTTCTGAATATTGTTTCCCTGCATACCTCGACCCCCCCCATCCCCACCCATCTTGGCACCTAGACTGTTGCATTGTTATACCACAGCGGTCCTTCCTGAAGAGCCACGTGTATTTATACTTCACTGTGGGCTTCCTTTTTCGGCAGCAATCACTCCCTCAGCCTAAAGCTTCCATCCCAGGAACACCTGTTTCACTACCACTTACAATAATCTAATAACTAGATACAAAAAAAATCATCCCTCTGTTCATTTCCCTATTATTTGCAGTCTGCAGAGAAACATACCATTCATACAAATAAATGGTGGTCTCCTGCAAAATTAGTTTTGTTTTTTTGTCAAGGGGACTGGGGAGGGGAAATGGTTTATTTCCAATTAGAAAGAATTAGCTGGACTCTGGAAGAAAAACAGGAATGAAACGTTCTGTATATAATTACTTTATTGATTTATAAGTAAGTTTACTGCAATTATGTCTCATACACATGCTGCTCCACTTATTGAATTTCAGTCCCTGTGATCATTTTATTCCTTAATAAAAGAAAATATGAATAATTCCTGACTTCTTCTAACTTATTTTCTAAACTTGTTAACAATTCTGACAACAAAATAATACAATAATTTTGTTGCAGGCAGAAACTATTTTCACTGTCAGTATATCACCCCATGGTTAGGTTTCTAATAATCTTTTTTCTTTTTTGTGGGATGGTTCACAAAGGATTAAGATAGACTTTCAAAAGCAACTATATTTTCTGGCTGCAAAGTTTTTGATGACAATCAGTTATTTATTTCGGACTGAATATTTATTCAAATTATTACTATTATTAATTTATTATTATTATTTTTTGGCTGTACCACGTGGTTTGCAGGATCCTAGTTCTCCCACCAGTGATTGAACCCAGGCCACCAGGCCACCACAGTGAAAGCACCAAGTCCTAACCACTGGACCTCCAGGGAATTCCCCCAAATTGAACTTTTGGGCAACAGGAGGGTTTCTCAACGGCAGAACTACTGACATTCGGGATGGGATAATATTTGGTGGGAATTGTCCTGCGAACTGCAGGATGTTTGTCTGCATCTCTGGAGAATACCTGTAGATATCAGTAGTACCCCCACACCTAGCCATGACAATCAGAAATGTCTCCAGACACTGATAAATATCCCCGTGGGGCAACATCACCTCTGGTTGAGAACTATAGGGCTATAGCACTCACTTCTCTGTTATCATGGGATAATTCTATTTTAAGAGGAAATTTATCTCTGTAGAGCTACAGAGTCTGATATTCTGTTGCTTTTATCTCTAATTTTGTACTCCTCACTTGTGACATCTATTCGTCTTAAATGGGCTTCTATCATCGACCTTTGCCCCTTGCTTTCTCTCCTCTTTCCCATTAATTCTATAATTGTACGTGTTTGGTGAACCACACATCAGGAGAGTTTAGTGACAGGAATTATACCCCTTAGATTCTAAGAGGTTATAATAATGACAGAGTAAAAACAACTATATTTATCGTGTTAAAATTTATTAACCTGTCTATCCATTTCTATATCTCAATAAGTGGAGATATATTTATAAAACTTGTGAGCAAATCTTATTACTAACAAAATACAGTAAAACAAGTGAAAAACTACCCACTGCTCATTAACTATGACTTCCAGGTTAAAATATTTTTCCAATTTCATAATTTTTACAAATTGATTGTTTTATCAGAAGACTCTTAAGTCCCCCAAGAAGCTAAGCCCAAGTCAAATTCTCCATGAGAGTGATGATATTTATTATATCCAGAAAGCTAAATGTACCCAGGTGTGAAAAGAGGCAAAGCACTGTCTCAATGGCTTTTCTCTACATAAGTATCAGCTTCATTGTTCCATTTCTTTTTCAGTAAAGGTATTGAGTTTGTCATAAGAATTAAATAGGGAAATACATATAAAGCAGTTAAAATAGTACCCGGAACATAGAAAGCACTTAATAATACTCCTTGATAGATTTCTCCTACTCCACTTAATTGAAATGCCACTTATAGGTTAATAACAACCAAAACTTTCTGTGAAGCTCAGAACATTTATTCCTTCAAATATTGTCCACGTTTGAATATCTTTTAGTCACTTCAAATGTAACATATACCATAACAATCTTAAAATCTAACCAAGTTCTATTCTTCCCCTGTATTCTCTAGCTCTATATATATTCCTATTTTTTATATCTAAAAAGGGTTGATTTTTAAAAATATTCTATCTCCTCGATTTATTCCACTTTTGCTATTCGAAAATATCTCCTAACATGTGGTCCTGCCCTGATAACAATCTTCGCAGTGATACACAGTGATCTTTTTAAAGAAATAATCTGATGAGGTAACTTCTTACTCAGAATCCTTCAATACCTTTCATGACAATTCAAGATAAAATCTGATGTCCTTAGTATGCTCTAGAAGGTTCCTTACGAACTGGCCTCTATTCTCTCCAAACTTATCTTTTGTCCCTCTTCACCTTGAATCCCTTTCTAGAGTCCTACTGAGTCATGTAAGTTGACCAATTCTGTGTGGTGCTCTGACAGCTTTAATTCTAACTCATATGTCCACCGTCTGCTTGGAATGCCTTGTTGCCCATATTCCCTGGACAGTTTTCTAAGTCTTTTTTGGATTAAATGCCAATCTTGGGTGCTTACATTGTACCTAGGACTTCTCTCTTTATAATGTTTATTATATTACACTTATCTCCCATATTTATTTGTCTGACTCCTCCTAAGATATTCAAATTCCTAAGGGTTGGTGTTATTTTATTTTATTTTTTCGGTAGCCTGTAATGCCTCACATTTTTCTAACTGTATCTGGGAATGAAGACATCTAAAATAATATTACTGAAAGATGTTTAAAGACATTACACAAATCATTGTCAGTGTAAAGAACAGTAATTTCTTACTTAGATAGATTCAGATTTGAATTCCAGTTCTGTTACAGTACTTACTAGTTTGTGTACTTTGATGCAGTCAATGATTTATTTGCAAATTCTATTTCCTCATTTGTAAAATTGTGAATAATTCTTGCTACATAGGGTTGAGCTTAGACTTGAACAAGATAAAATATATGAGGCATATGATAGGTGTTAAAAAAAATAGCATCTATAATAGTTGGTTCCGTTTGTAATTTCAACTCAAATTCCAAGTAGGAGTTGTATTCCTACAAAGATTCAAAAACTGTAATGAATTTTCCAAACATATCAGAATGGTCCTAGCTAAACTGGTCCTAAAACTGAACGTGAGGCTTGAAAAGATTCATGGAAAGAAATGACGGAGAAAAGATAGTTTCAATTATTAACAAACAACTAAAAAAATGGCAACATATTCACTTTCCTGCACCTAATATAAGCTTTTCATTGGATGGTGGCAAAATAATGATGCCAAGTAATAAGCCAAAACATACCAAATAATCAAGAAGATTATGATAAAAATGAATTTACAGCTAAAATCATAATTACTGAGCCACATTCCAAGCTTACAGTGTTCTTGGAAATATTAACTAATAAAAGAACACATATACAATTCAAAATGAAGAAATATACATATGCTAAAAGCTTTTTACCATGAGGAGGTGTGTTCAAAAGTTTGTAGAGCACTGAGATACATGGCATAGCACTGGGAGGCCACCATCAACATTTATCATAACACAGTGGAAGGAAATAAACTCTTTCATAGCCTGCAAACAATCAACACTCAGTTCTTACAGAACATACTTTGACTGAGTGCTCAGATGCAAAATAATTGACTGATCTTGCAGATAAACTCATATGCTAGAGCAGCTGGTTGGGTTAAGAGCAATAAGGGGTACTAGTAAGTGAGTTCAGACTGAACAGGAGACCTATTCCCATAGCCACACTTCAGCAGAAGAATTAGAGATAATTATTGAACATACAGCATATCTGGGTTTTGCCATATATAGCTGTGTTATGAAATAAGAATTTTTAATAGATTCAACAGAACCTCCTGCTACTTTCATCAAGTATTAAGTTAAATAACCTCCTGATGAGATGTTAAATGCTGACATCTAGACCTGATGATCAGGGTCAAGATTCTGGTGCCCAAATTAAGACAAAATACAGTGAGCATAGGGCTTTCCAGAATTCACACATAACAAGCCATGTTTAACTAAGTTGTTTAACAATACATGAATGTGATTCCAATAGACACATAACAGCAGAATCAATAAAATTTAAGCGACTGAATATATTATTAATATATTAATCATCATATTTGTCTTTGTGTTTTTATATTTTATACATGTAAGGGTAGAACCCTAAGTGATTTTAATCATGTTCATATGATTCTTTTTTACAAATACAGCATGTTATCCCATTTATTGTATAGAAAGATTTGTCATATTTATTTTTCACAATACCTCTAAAAGCTTCATTAGTTTTTAGTTATATTTTCAAGAGTAAATATAAGCATATAAAGCCTACACAGGTCCAAGTTTTCAATTTTCTATTCAGCAATTATTTTCCAAGCAATCATGTGGGATAACATTGCAGAAATTGCATAAATTCTTCCCATCTGTATGCTCATGACCTTTTCAGTGTGACATGCAGGGGTGAAGTCTATTTCTCCAACTCTTCAATTCTGGTCTGTCCATTGACTTGCTTTGGCCAAGGAGACATTAGCAAATATGATGCAAGCAGAGTCTCAAAATGTACTTGTGCAATGAAGCCACCCTCTTTTTGTGCTTGCCTTCTTAAGACCATCATTCGAATAAGGTCAAAATAGCCTACAGGTGTAAATAAGAGACCAGTTGGAAGAGAACCAAGATGCTCTGGTTGATAGCCTGCCTCTTCACTAGATAGAGTCAAGCCATCCTGCATATTCAGCCACCAGCCACTTACCAGCTGACCATGAATACAAGAGACAGCTCAGCCCATCGCCCATGCTGGGCCAGCTAAGAAGAAGCACACAGCCAATCAACAGAATACTAAGGTAAAGAAAAGGTATTTTTTAATTTACTAACATTGGGATGGTTTGTTATGCAAATTGATAACTGTTACACAATGAATCCTCTCATAGATCAAAAACAAAACATCTTGATGCATAAATTTTGTTCTGACAAAGAAGCCTCTTAACATAATGTGTAACAAAAGTGAAACAATGATTACATTCAGGATGAAAAATAAATCCTCAAGCTTGGTATTACTCATTCTTAACTCCTAAATCAAATGCCAGATCAAGTACTACCATTAAGGAAGACTTCCCTGATTCCTTTTTCTGAAGGTAATTTATATCTATTTTGTACTTCTGTAGCTTTTTTTTTTACTATGTTTTTCATAAGACATTGCATTTACCAGTTTCTTTGTTGCATTAATTTTGTATGTGTGCATTCTTGTTTCCTCTACTTATTTTAAACAAGATGAGAGTAAGATCTTTTGTGTCATCCTCATTCTTCATTATGAGCAACACAGTGCTTGGCACATAAAGTTATTAAGCCGTATTTCCTCACTGGAAGTCATATTATTATTCTTGATGCATGGTGTTCTTTTGGTATCACAATCCATGATTTGAAGCTTACCTTTTGAAATAAATTTATTTATATGGAATACCTCAGATTTAAGAAGCATTTCTGAAACCAAGCACAACCCTGTGGGGCTCCTGGGCATGGAAGCCTTTCAAACAGCTGCTACTCAGGGAAGGGAGGGGATGCAGAACAAAGGGAGGAACAGTCAAGAAACACTAGTACAGCCTTGGGGCAGGGTCCTGGTTCTGCCTCAAGGGATATGCATAACAATATCTTTGAGCTCCTTTACAGAACTAAAACCCCCAACAAATGGAAGATGTTAGCATTCTTCATCCCAGAGGTCACAGTTTGATAACCAAGAAGCTCATCAGGAGACCACCTAAGGCCAGGTTAAAGGAACCAGAGATGCTCATCAGGAGACCACCTGAGGCCAGACTAAAGGAGTGCAGGCCCTTGCACACACCCTGATTCTTATCAGCAACCCTGCTGTATGTTGAACCATAGCTAAAAAACTCCTCACCAAATCCCTCTGGGTTGGGGCATACAGTTTTGAAAGGCACAAGCCCACTGTGTCCCCCTTTGCTTGACACAGAAATAAAACTATTCTTTTCTACTTCACCCAAAACTCTGTCTCCGAGATTCGATTTGGCACCAGTGCACAGAGGCCGAGTTTTCGGCATCACTATTTCACCTTTCCAGCCAAGTTGCCACATATGTGAGTAAAAGAATGTCCATTCAGATGATTCTAGCCCTCAAGCTGCTGGTGACCCCCCAGGCTTCAATCATTCCATCAAAATCCCCAGACATCTTAAAGTACGACAACCATCCCTACCATTCCTACTGCATCCTATCCAAATTCCTGATGCATCATTTGTGAGCATAACACAAAGAATGTGTAATGCCACTAAATTTCTGGTTGGTTTAGGACAGCAAAAGCAATTGAGACAAGACTTTGTTCAATATTCTTTGCACTGGAGTAGAAGAAGCCTATTTATATGCAGTCCAAGCTGTGTTGTGTTAAAATTGTGACTTAGTGCTTATGACAACTTTTTAACTTTGGTCCGGGTTCTTAAGTCAAACTACTTCTTTAAGTTCTGAGCTTAACCATACTTTTGCTCCTGCAAACTGAATGATGGGAAATATTTCTTTTTCCGACATCTGAGGTATTCTGCTCTATATTTGATCTTCCACACCATTTCCTATGTGGCAAGCAGGCCAACAAACATGATTCAATACATTTTCTGATTATTGAAACCCTGCACTGGGGCAGAAGCAGTCTCAGAGTTTTGATGAATAGGATAAAGTTCTCCAAAATCAAGATGTTGGTCTGGGGGGGCTAGGTCTGTAAGCAGATAGGTTAGGGAGTCTCTGCAGAAAGAGAACAGACATGGCTCTCTTGACATAAGAGAAGCCATTTTGGCCTAAGCCTGCCACAATGCTTGCTCTTGAACAGGTCTCAGTAATCAGTGAATGATATTAGGCAACAAAAGAATGGAGGAACAGAGAAAAGTTAGTCAAACAATAGTGCAGTGATAAAGCTGAGTCCTAGTTCCTCCTCAAAGGATATACATAATAATATATCTTTGAGGTCTTCAGGAACTAAGACTCCCACCCAGATGGAGGATAGAATGAAGATGTGGACCTTCCCGACTTCAATCAACTGAAGCTTGGACTCTGTCAACCTTTGCCCCAAATCTATGCTGAATTCTCTTCCATTCAAACACCTTCATGAATATGCATGTGCCCTTAGCTTAAACCTTCCCCAATTTTGCTGTTCAGGAGACACTGCTTTGGAAATGGTTCCTGGTGCTCTCCTCACCTGCTGCAAGTAATAATAAATCCTTCCTTCTCCCTATCTTTCACTTGGTTGTGTCTATTGGCTTGACACCCACCAAGAGGTGAACCCAATTTTCCATTAACAGGTCCACCTTTGATTTGTGCAGCCCTTGTTCTCCTACTTAAGTCATCATGCTAACTTAAAGGAACATACATAAAGCTGCTCTTTTATATTAAGATTTGTATAAATGCCCATTTCTATTAGATTACAATGGATTGACATTACATATTTGTTTTAAAATGTTTAAATGAAGAAAATATTTGGTGCCCAGAGCATCTACAAAGTTAGTAAGCATAAAGGAAGGGAGAGAAAAGTAATGCAATGAGAAACCAGGGGTGATGGGGTCCAAGAATTCTAACTCTCTGTCTACTGCTGGTGCTACATTCCTGGAGACAAGGACCACAGAACATTGGTTAAACTCTTGAGCATCATTTCTCTAAACACCAGGGAAGGAAATTTTCCCTATCTGACTTCTTGCTTTCAGTTTATCTCAAATCTACCAATGTATTTTCATCCCCAACTCTTTGTTATGCACAGAGCTTGTGTTTAGAGATAAAACAATGCAAAATGAGAGCTGTGTCTTAAGTCCGCCATCCAGTCAGGAGACAGACTGATTAATTGGACAACTTCAGTACGGGATGGTAAGTAATTTGAATTACCTGCATGTGTGTGCACACACATGTGTATGTCGTTTATGTGTTCCCACCTTCAGCTAAAAGAGTAAAATAATGTACCTGTGAGAATCCAAATTATTTTCAGGATAAGTAGCTCCTTATCTAAATTGTTGGATGAGGCAAATAGAGTGTGCACACCTGTTTGCTCCTCCTAATAGGCAGTACAGACGCTAGAAGCTTCCCATCAGTGGGATCTGCACATTCATGTCCAGAATAGTTCCTGTTCCTGGTGAGAGGCCTCAGCCCTCACTTTCCCTCCCTGGCTGACCATGTTGTGACATGATTTTCATTGCTCAATTCTTAGAATGTTCCAGGAACCAATGCATAAAACAGCCTGAAGAAAGGTTTGCTGTACTTACTAAAACCATCTCTGTCCTGCTGCTAATGAACATTGATGTAGGCAATAAACTGATTAAAATTACTTTGCTGGTGGATCAAGAAATAAGCTACTTAAGGACAGACATTATTTCAGCATGAAGAGCTTGCAAATTTGTAGTTTGGGTTTTTCACATTAATATAATGTAAACAGCTAGCTGGATTAAAATTGAACTGTCACAGTCACAAACTATTTAGAAAAACAGCGTGATTGCATGAAATTATGATGACTTGTTTCCTCCTTTACCAAAGAACTCTGAAATGCAGTAGTTTTTAAAGAATATTATGTGAATGTAATGGAAATAGTTTTGGTGAAAGATTCTTGCCTTGTGTTCATTAAATTTCCACATTATTAACAGTTGTTTCTAGTTAGAAGGCAAATTGAAATTAGTTTATTTTATTTGGGGAAGGGGGCAACCTACCATTCTAAAAACTTAACTGTAAAATAGTACATGGGTATACACAGAAAATGGTAAATATATGTAGGAAGCACTAAACAGAGTGCTTGAAACCATTACTGTTATTTGACAATCTGAAAATTATTTCCTTTGTTCCTATTCATTAGGGAAAATCTCTAAATAAACATAAGGATGATTTAAAAGCCATCAGTAAAAAAGTTATGACTTTAATTAGTGTCATCATTCTAGGGGAAGGAAAATGTTCCTCATTCAATTCACTGGATGCGTCCATCTTCACATTGCTTGAATGCAACCCAGGGGGTTAAAAACAAACAAACAAAACACAGAATGAGAATGTAAATTTAGCTAATAATATACTGTATAGATCCATGTTATGTGCAAATGTGTTATATCCCATATTGGTATAAAATCAATATAACACAAGGAAAAATATAGAACGACTTAAAAAGGATGCAGACACATCGTTAATGATAGAGGAGGACGGAGAAATATCTAAGAAAGTCAGGAAGTCTCAACAATGGAAAAAGCATATTATAGGGGGCAGGGAGAGCTTGAGGAATGTTAGGATTTGATAAATTATAAGACATTCCATTATTCTATTTATCCTATTTATAATTTTACTTCATTAATCAAAATATAGGCCCTGGATATTTATTGAGTTAATGTAGCTATGCTATATTCTAGAAAATAGATGAACATATATAACCTATGTTTTCCCATCTAGCAGAGAAAGGCAGTCATGTACAGCAATAATATATCCTAAATAATACAAAATAAAAACCATGAAAGTTCAGAAAGGGGAAAGTTTATTTTCAGGTGGAGATGTCAGAGAAAATATTGTGGAGAAGGTGGAACTTGACCTACATATTGGAGGATGATTTGCACTTGAGCAAGTGCTTTACTTTCATTCTTTTGCTCCCTCTCCTCCTCGTCCTCTTCCTCCTCCTCCTCCTCCTCCCCATCTCCTCCCTCTCCTCTTCCTCCTCTTCTTCTTCCTCCCTCTCCTCCTCCTCTGATTCTTGCTTCTTGCCTGATTCTTGGAGTGTGGGATGAAGAAGATATCATATACAGTTATCTATGATCTAATACTCATTTCCATTGAATACTACCTGTTTATCTGTCATTTTCACTACTTGTCTATGATGTCTCTGAAAGCAGAAGCAGTATTTCATTCATCCGTGGGTCTTAACACTAAGCACAATGCCTAACACATGACAGGCTCTCAATGAAAACTATGATGTTAATAAAGGGCAAAACAATTAAAGCCCAGGGGCAGCAAGGTGGAGAATGTATTCATGCACTAGAATAAAACTGTTTGAAATTAGAAAAGAATGCTTCTATATTATGTCATAGTGATTAAATAAAGCATGCTATATTTATAATAAATCTGGCAGGCAACCAGGAGCTCTGGCATTTCCCCCCCTACAGGATAGTGAATTACAGTATTGACATGATTTCTTCCAATCTGCTTCAATTCACCTATCTACATATTGTATGTTACTCTAAAACATGTTACATGATTTTGGTATACTGAAAGATAAAATCATCTATATAGTCATTATTTATTACAGTTTATGATGGAGAATCACTACAAGAAATTGTTAAGACTTAAGGGCAGTCTTAAGGAAATAAGCCAGAATCTGCAATCATCCGGGTTCTCACTTACTGTAAACTTACTGTTATTTAAACCTCAATTTTCTCATTTGTAAAATGGGTTTAAAATAGCACCTACTTCATAATTTTTTTGCTAGTGTGAAAGGAGGTAATACATGTAAATACCTAACACTGTATAAAAGACAGGCTCTATACATTAAAGTGGTTGTAGTCAGGGATAGGACTGGGATTCCTCCATTGCTATCATTCATGAGGTGTTTACACATACCAATTTTGTCACCACCATTACCTTAGGTACAGATTACTTGAGGAAAATGCTGGGTCTATAATTATAAGAAAAATATTTATTGGGCAGAAATAGGTAATGAATGCTGTTGATACAAAGATTGATAAAATATTGTGCTTTGTAGCAATCTTTCAAAACTCTTCCTGGAGGAGGGGTTATAGAAAGTGGGAAGAGGGATCACTGATAAATTGAGGCTATTTTACATTGTTTCTGTTGTTGCCCTCAGTAGATTGTCATAGTATACGTGGAAAAAGTTTCTAACTCAGGGGCTAATGCAATAAGAGACTGTCAGAGCAGGACCTGGGTTTATAGTTCTTGACCCTCATATTGAAACACCAGCTAAATACTTTATGAAGGTTACTTTTTTTTTTTTTTAATACTTTTCATTGTTTTTTTTTCTTAATCTTTTGGCCACACCACACAGCATGTGGGATCTTAATTTCCCAACCAGGGATCAAACCCTTGCCCCCTGCTTTGGAAGTCTTAACCTGCTTTGGAGTCTTAACCACTGGACCATGACTGTTTGATACAGTGTGTTCTGTTACTTCATGTGACTACATTGTAATTTCCACCTTCCAAAAAGGAGGCACTCTCAGCTGGGAGACTACCAGAGCACCAAAATATGACTCCCCCACCCAATTTTTTATTAATAACCTCTTATAACTGTGCTTTTCCATGTTTTATTGTTAGAGAAAATGTGGAAACCCACAGACATGTAGGTGTGTGAGAGATAGAAGATAAGATACCAAGCATCAGGGCACTCAGTCATAACACAGCTGGTCTATCAAGTCCTGCAGCATTTATTTGTCTGTAAGGAGCTCAGAATTTAATGGGCGGTATACAAATTCAAAACAAAAAAAATAATCAAAACACCAAAACACTTCCTGATTGATGATAGGCTAAGTGGTATGAATAAGCTACTGTAAAAGCTTAAAGGAGAGTGAAATAAATTCTAATTGGACACAGAAAATACATCTTTGATCTGGAACAGTAAATAGGGAATTACTCAATTTTATTTCAATAATTTAAGCTTGCATATTTTGAAACACACAAGTATTTCCAAAAAAATGAAATATTTATTTGAAATTTAAATTTTAAATGGCTTCATTTTTCTTGGGAATATGTAGTCTCTGATAAGATGTAATGGTTGTAAGTGCATTTTTTAACAAGAGCCCTTACATCAATTTGTAAAATGTCAAGCCAAAAATTCTCGGAAAATAAAATCTGATCATGTGAGTTTTACTGAAATTCAAAAGATTTAATTAAAACAACTATATGAAAATTGTACTTAAGGAAAAGTGGACAGTCAAAAAATTTTTCTTGATCTGGTATCAGTAAACCAGGTGTAATGATTCACACCAGGCATGCAGGAAAATACAGAGAAGGCCCCAACTCCTGTTCCATGGATACTAAAACCTTGAATTATTGTTACAAGAGTGTAACTGAAGTAGTTTCCAATCTTATCATACTTTCTCGGCTCAATAATAACTACAGTAATCACCACCACCACAACAGCTTTACAGATAGTATCCCACTGCATCCTCAGAGCACAGTCTCTGAAGTAAGACTGTTGGGTCTGTGACTTTTGGAAAGTTAATTAACTCTGTTAGACTCAGTTTTCTCAATCTAAAAAATGGGAATGTTAATAATGTTTACTTCAGGATTATCATAACAGTTAAAATAATCGATCCCTTCAAATATCTATCAGAATGTTTTACACATGTCAAATATTCAATAAATGTTTATGATCATTATTTTAACATATGTAATCAGGAGGAATTGGGTTCAAATTAGCTAAGTGGGTTGCCCAAGGACAAAAGGCAAAAAAGCAAAAAATGGGGGACCTGAAATGAGGTCACTGTGATTCTAAGCTGTATATAGTATTAATTAGCATTTATGCTATGCAGCCCCCAAATTCAAACAAGCAGCAAATATTCATTGGACCCATACTACATGGTGATACTGTATCAGCTCCCAGAATTCAATGACGAATAACATAAATTAATATTTTCACTCATGAAATTTGTATTCTAAATGAGATTAAGACTATAAACAAGAAACAGACAGTTGGATTGATTTCAAATTGTGTTGAATGCTATCAAAAAAAAAAAAAAACAGGGTTGTAAGAAGAGAGAAAACAGGGAGAGCTTCTTTATATAAGAAAATCAGGGAAGGTTTCTCTGAAGAGGTGACATTTGAGTTGAGACCTGAAGGATTAGTAGGAGCCATCCAAGCAAACAGCAGAGGAAAGAACATTCCAGGGAAAGGGATCAGGATATTCACATGCCCAGAAGTAGCATTAGAAGCATAGTGTTCCAAGAATAGAAGACTTTCTCCTGCTGAAGGAGAGTGAAGGTGGAAGACTGCAAACCAACTAGAGCATTCAAGGGCTTGTGGTCTTTGTAAGAAGTTTGGATTTTATTTTAAAAGTGCTAAGAAGTCACTGAGAGATTTAAGCAGAAAAGTGCAGTAATCTGAATTGCTTTTGTGAGAATGGACTGGAGAAGACCAAAAATGAAGAAGTGAGGCCAACTTACTATACTGGTAACATCATGAACTAGGGGCTGTTAGTGGACTTGGAAAGAAATAAATAGATTTGAGAAATGTTTGGGCCTGGGGAATGGGTAGAAGTGAAACCAAGCAGGACCCCATGGAATTCCTGGGCACAAAAGTCTTTCTGTGTGCCCCATTTCTTGATTAGAGTAAATAGGCCTTATTCAGCCACCATGAACTTCCCTGAGTTCCAACTGGCAGGTTCATATAGTTGCTAATTAGAAAAGGGAGGGGATGCAGAGACAAGTGAGGAACAGTCAAGAAACAATAGTGCAGGCTTGGGGTAGGGTCCTTGTTCCCCCTCAAGGGATACACATAACAATACCTCTGAGCTGTTTTGCAGATACTGAAACCCCCACCAAGTGGGAGAAGTTAACTGTATGTTGCCCACAAGCACATAGACCCCAGACCTGGTTGGAACCAGAAGGTTGATGATGCTGACCGCCACTTACCTCACCACCAACCAATCAGAAGAATGTCCACCAGCTGATCACGCCCTCCTCTTTGAAATATTACTGTAAAAGTCACTACTCCCTACAGGACGGGACAAACAGTTTTGAGGGCATTAGCCCGTCGTGGCCCCCTTTGCCTGGCAAAGCAATAAAGCTATTCTTTTCAACTTCACCCAAAACTCTGTCTTTGAGATTTAACTTGGTGTCAGGGTACAGAGGCCAGATTTGGCTTCAGAACTGACAACACTTGGTGATGACGTGCAATTGGTTGATGAAAAAGAGGCACGAACGCTGTGTCTATGTTGAAAAACTGGGTGAAGGATAGGGAGTTTTACTGTGAGAAGATCAGGTTGGGGGAGAAGAGTCAAGATCTTCATTTTGACTTTATTAAATTTTAGAAGCTTCTTACACATTGAAGAGGAGACAAGCAAATATAGATGAAACAACTCCATATATGGCTTCTTAAATACCACGTAAAGAGATTAGCTACACCAGTCTTTACAAGAAGGGGAGGAGTAAGGGTGGAGGGTGATGGAAATTATGGGGCCACTTCTTACTGAGAAAGTTCTGTTTTCTTGTCCCTAGAAGAGAAAAGATTCTTTGCTTTTGAACATTCCTTCTGGAATCAGCAATTTCTTCAAAAGAAAATCCTGTCACAATGTGAAATCAGCAGCATAATCTCATATTGAAGACAAAAATTCCAAATTTCTACTGCATAAATGGAAAGCTGTTTTAAATACTGTTTTAAAAATGGAATTCCAAGGGGACCTTCAAGATGGCAGAGGAGTAAGACGTGGAGATCACCTTGCTCCCCACAAATATATCAGAAATACATCTACATGTGCAACAACTCCTACAGAACACCAACTGAAGGCAGACAGAAGACCTTAGACTTCCCAAAAGGCAAGAAACTCCCCACGTACCTGGGTAGGGCAAAAGAAAAAAGAAAAAACAGAGACAAAAGAGTAGGGATGGAACCTGACCCTCAGGGAGGGGGCTGTGAAGGAGGAAAACTTTCAACACATTGGAAGCCCCAACACTGGCGGAGACAGGGGGTGGTGGGGGGGAAGCTTCAGAGCCACGGAGAAGAGCACAGCAACAGGGGTGCAGAGGGCAAAACGGAGAGATTCCCGCACAGAGGATTTGTGCCGACCAGCACTCACCAGCCTGAGAGGCTTGTCTGCTCACCCGCTGGGGTGGGTGGGGGCTGGGAGCTGAGGCTCAGGCTTCAGAGGTCAGATCCCAAGGAGAGGACTGGGGTTGGCTGCATGAACACAGCCTGAAGGGGGCTAGTGTGCCACAGCTAGCCAGGAGGGAGTCCGGGAACAAGTCTGCACCTGCCTAAGAGGCAAGAGACCATTGTTTTGGGGTGCACGAGGAGAGGGGATTCAGAGCACCACCTATACGAGCTCCAGAGACGGGCGAGAACCACGACTATCAGTGCTGACACCAGAGACTGGCATGAGATGCTAAAGCTGCTGCTGCAGCCAACAAGAAGCCTGTGTGCAAGCACAGGTCACTCTCCACACCTCCCATCCTGGGAGCCTGTGCAGCCTGCCACTTCCAGGGTCCCATGATCCAGGGAAAACCTCCCCGGGAGAACACACGGTATGCCTCAGGCTGATGCAAGGTCACGCTGGCCTCTGCTGCCCCAGGCTCGCCCCACATTCCGTACCCCTCCCTCCCCCCCAGCCTGAGTGAGCCAGAGACCCCTAGTCAGCCGCTCCTTTAACCCCATCCTGTCTGGGCAAAGAACAGATGCCAGAGGGCGACCTACATGCAGAGGTGGGGCCAAACCCAAAGCTGAACCCCAGGAGCTGTGCCAACAAAGAATAGAAAGAGAAATCTCTCCCACCAGCCTGAGGAGCAGCAGATTAAATCTCCGCAAGCAACTTGATGTACCTTGCATCTGTGGAATACCTGAATAGACAATGAATCATCCCAAAACTGAGGCAGTGGGCTTTGGGAGCAACTGTAGACTTGCGGTTTGCTTTCTGAGTCTAATTTATTTCTAGTTTTATGTTCATCTTAGTTTAGTATTTAGAGCTTATTATCACTGGTAGATTTGTTTATTGATTTGGTTGCTCTCTTCCTTTATATATATATATATATATTTTTGTTGTTCGGTTTTTTCCTTTTCTCTTTTTGTGAGTGTGTATGTGTATGCTTCTTTGTGTGATTTTGTCTGTATAGGTTTGCTTTTACCATTTGTCCTAGGGTTCTGTCTGTCGGTTTTTTGATTTGTTTTTTTTAGGATAGTTTTAGCGCTTGTTATCACTTGTGGATTTGTTTTTTGGTTTGGTTGTGCTCTTCTTTTTTTTTATTACTTTTTAATTTTTTAATTTTTAATAATATGTTTTATTTTTTAATTTAATAACTTTTTCCTTTCTTTCTTTCTCTCTCTCTCTTTCTTTCTTTCTTCTCCCTTTTCTTCTGAGGTGTGTGGATGACAGGGTCTTGGTGCTCTGGCAGGATGTCAGGCCAGAGACTCTGAGTGGGAGAGCTGAGTTCAGGACATTGCCCCACCAGAGACCACCCAGCTCCACGTAATATCAAATGACGAAAGCTCTCCCAGAGATCTCCATCTCAACACTAAGACCCAGCTCCAATCAACAGCCAGCAAGCTACAGTGCTGGACACCCTATGCCAAACAACTGGCAAGACAGGAACACAACCCCACCCATTAGCAGAGAGGCTGCCTAAAAGCATAATAAGGTCCAAAACACACTCCAAAACACACCACCAGATGTGGTCCTGCCCATCAGACACACAAGATCCAGCCTCATCCACCAGAAAACAGGCACCAGTCCCCTCCACGAGGAAGCCTACACAACCCACTGAACCAACCAGACTCACGGGGTCAGACACCAAAAACAAGGGGAACTACGAATCTGCTGCCTGTGAAAAGGAGACCCCAAACAGAGTAAGTTAAGCAAAATGAGAAGACAGAGAAATACACAGCAGATGAAGGAGCAAGGTAAAAACCCACCAGACCAAACAAATGAAGAGGAAATAGGCAGTCTATCTGAAAAAGAATTCAGTGTAATGAAGTAAAGATGATCCAAAATCTTAGAAATAGAATGGAGAAAATACAAGAAACGTTTAACAAGGACCTAGAAGAACTAGAGAGCAAACAAACAATGATGAACAACACAATAAACGAAATTAAAAATTCTCTAGAAGGAATCAGTAGCAGAATAACTGAGGCAGAAGAACAGATAAGTGACCTGAAAGATAAAATAGTGGATATAACTACTGCATAGCAGAATAAAGAAAAAAGAACGAAAAGCATTGAGGACAGTCTCAGAGACCTCTGGGACAACATGAAATGCACCAACATTCGAATTATAGGGTTCCCAGAAGAAGAAGAGAAAAAGAAAGGGACTGAGAAAATATTTGAAGAGATTATAGTTGAAAACTTCCCTAATATGGGAAAGGAAATAGTCAGTTGAGTCCAGGAAGCACAGAGAGTGCCATACAGTATAAATCCAAGGTGAAACACACCAAGACACATATTAATCAAACTATCAAAAATTAAATACACAGAAAATATATTAAAAGCAGCAAGGGAAAAGCAAGAAATAACATACAAGGGAATCCCCATAAGGTTAACAGCTGATATTTCAGCAGAATCTCTGCAAGCCAGAAGGGAGTGGCAGGACATATTTAAGTGATGAAAGGGAAAAACCTACAAAGAAGCTTACTCTACCCAGCAAGGATCTCATTCAGATTCGACTGAGAAATTAAAACCTTTACAGACAAGCAAAAGTTAAGGAAATTCAGTGCAACCAAGCCAGCTTTACAACAAATGCTAAAGGAACTTCTCTAGGCGGGAAACATAAGAGAAGGAAAAGACCTACAATAATAAACCCAAAACAATTAAGAAAATGGTAATATGAACATACATATCGATAATGACCTTAAATGTAAATGGATTAAATGCTCCAACCAAAATACATAGACTGGCTGAATGGATACAAAAACAAGACCCATATATATGCTATCTACAAGAGACCCACTTCAGACCTAGGGACACATACAGACTGAAAGTGAGGGGATGGAAAAAGATATTCCATGCAAATAAAAATCAAAAGAAAGCTGGAGCAGCAATTCTTATATCAGACAAAACAGACTTTAAAATAAAGACTATTACAAGAGACAAAGAAGGTCACTACATAATGATCAAGGGATCAATCCAAGAAGATATAACAATTGTAAATATTTATGGAGCCAACATAGGAGCAATTCGATACATAAGGCAAATGCTAACAGCCATAAAAGGGGAAATCGAGAGTAACACCATAATAGTAGGGGATTTTAACACCCAACTTTCACCAATGGACAGATAATCCAAAACGAAAATAAATAAGGAACACAAGCTTTAAAAGACACATTAAACAATATGGACTTAATTGATATTTATAGGACATTCCATCCAAAAACAACAGAATACACTTTCTTCTCAAGTGCTCATGGAACATTCTCCAGGATAGATCATATCTCAGGTCACAAAGCAAGCCTTGGTAAATTTAAGAAAACTGAAATGGTATCAAGAATCTTTTCCGAACACGAATGCTATGAGACTAGATATCAATTACAGGAAAAAAATCTGTAAAAAATACAAACACATGGAGGCTAAACAATACACTACTAAATAACAAAGAGATCACTGAAGAAAGCAAAGGGGAAATCAAAAAATACCTAGAAACAAATGACAATGAAAACACGATGACCCAAAACCTATGGGATGCAGCCAAAGCAGTTCTAAGAGGGAGTTTACAGCAACAAAATCCTACCTCAAGAAACAAGAAACATCTCAAATAAACAACCTAAATTTACGCCTAAAGCAATTATAGAAAGAAGAACAAAAACCCCCAAAGTTAGCAGAAGGAAAGAAATCATAAAGATCAGATCAGAAGTAAATGAAAAAGAAATGAAGGAAACAATAGCAAAATTAATAAAACTAAAAGCTGGTTCTTTGAGAAGATAAACAAAATTGATAAACTATTAGCCAGACTCATCAAGAAAAAAAGGAAGAAGACTCAAATCAATAGAATTAGAAATGACAAAGGAGAAGTAACAACTGACACTGCAGAAATACAAATGATCATGAGAGATTCCTACAAGCAAATATATGCCAATAAAATAGACAACCTGGAAGAAGTGGACAAATTCTTAGAAAAGCACAACCTTCTGAGACCGAATCAGGAAGAAATAGAAAATATAAACAGACAAATCACAAGCACTGTAATTGAAACTGTGACTAAAAATCTTCCAACAAACAAAGGTCCAGGACCAGATGGCCTCACAGGTAAATTCTATCAAACATTTAGAGAATATCTAACACTGATCTTGCACAAACTCTTCCAAAAAACTGCAGAGGGAGAAACACTCCCAACACATTCTACGAGGTCACCATCACCCTGATACCAAAACCAGACAAAGATGTCACTAAAAAAGAAAACTATAGGCCAATATCTCTGATGAACATAGATGCAAATATCCTCAACAAAATACTAGCAAACAGAATCCAACAGCACATTAAAAGGATCATACACCATGATCAAGTGGGGTTTATCCCAGGAATGCAAGGATTCTTCAGTATACGCAAATCAATCAGTGTGATATACCATATTAACAAATTGAAGGAGAAAAAACATATGATCATCTCAACAGAGGAAGATAAATCTTTTGACAAAATTCAACACCCATTTAAGATAAAACTCTATAGAAAGTAGGCATAGAGGGAAGTTACCTCAACATAATAAAGGCCATATATGACAAAACCACAGCCAACATCATTCTCAATGGTGAAACACTGAAACCATTTCCTCTAAAATCAGGAAAAACACAAGGTTGCCCACTCTCACCACTATTATTCAACATAGTTTTGGAAGTTTTAGCCACAGCAATCAGAGAGGAATAAGAAATAAAAGGAATCCAAATCAGAAAAGAAGAAGTAAAACGGTCACTATTTGCAGATGACATGATACTATACATAGAGAATCCTAAGGATGTTACCAGAAAACTACTAGAGCTAGTCAATGAATTTGATAAAGTAACAGGATACAAAATTAATGCACAGAAATCTCTTTCATTGCTATATACTAATGATGAAAAATCTGAAAGAGAAATTAAGGAAACACTCCCTTTTACCATTGCAACAAAAAGAATAAAATACCTAGGAATAAACCTACCCAAGGAGACAAAAGACCTGTATGCAGAAAACTATAAGACACTGATGAAAGAAATTAAAGATGGTACAAACAGATGGAGAGATATACCATGTTCTTGGATCGGAAGAATCAACATTCTGAAAATGACTACACTACCCAAAGCAATCTACAGATTCAAGACAATCCCTATCAAACTACCAATGGCATTGTTCACAGAACTAGAACAAAAAATTTCACAATTTGTATGGAAACACAAAAGACCCCGGATAGCCAAAGCAATCTTGAGAAAGAAAAACAGAACTGGAGGAATCAGGCTCCCTGACTTCAGACTATACTTCAAAGCTATAGTAATCAAGACAGTATGGTACTGGCACAAAAACGGAAATATAGATCAATGGAACAGGATAGAAAGCCCAGAGATAAACCTACACACATATGGTCACCTTATTTTTGTTAAAGGAGGCAAGAATATACAATGGAGAAAAGACAGCCTCTTCAATAAGTGGTGCTGGGAAAACGGGACAGCTACATGTAAAAGAATGAAATTAGAACACTCCCTAACACCATACACAAAAATAAACTCAAAAAGAATTAAAGACCTAAATGTAAGGTCAGACATTATAAAATTCTTAGAGGAAAACATAGGAAGAACACTCTTTGACATAAATCACAGCAAGATATTTTTTGATCCAACTCCTAGAGAAATGGAAATAAAAACAAAAATAAACAAATGGGACCTAATGAAAATTAAAAGCTATTGCACAGCAAAGGAAACTATAAACAAGATGAAAAGACAACCCTCAGAAGGGGAGAAAATATTTGTAAATGAATCAACAGACAAAGGACTAATCTCCAAACTATATAAACAGCTCATGCAGCTCAATATTAAAAAAACAGACAACCCAATCAAAATAGGGGCAGAAGACCTAAATAGACATTTCTCCAAAGAAGACATACAGATGGCCAAGAGTTACATGAAAAGTTGCTCAACATCACTAATTATTAGAGAAATGCCAATCAAAACTACAATGAGGTATCACCTCACACCAGTAAGAATGGCCATCATCAGAAAATCTACAAACAACAAATGATGGAGCGGGTGTGGAGAAAAGGGAACCTTCTTGCATTGTTGGTGGGAATGTAAATTGATACAGCCACTATGGAGAACAGTATGGAGCTTCCTTAAAAAACTAACAGTAGAACTACCATACGACCCAGCAATCCCACTCCTGGGCATATACCCAGAGAAAACCATATTTCAAAAAGACACATGCACCCCAATATTCATTGCAGCACTATTTACAATAGCCAGGTCATGGAAGCAACCTAAATGCCCATCAACAGATGAATGGACAAAGAAGATGTTGTACGTATATACAATGGAATATTACTTAGCCATAAAAAGGAACAAAATTGGGTCATTTGTAGAGACATGAATGGACCTAGAGATTGTCATACAGAGTGAAGTTAAGTCAGAAAGAGAAAAACAAATATCATATATTAACCCAAATATGTGGAATCTAGAAAAATGGTACAGATGAACCAGTTTTCAAGGCAGAAATAGAGACACAGATATAGAGAACAAAGGTTTGGACGCCAAGGGGGGAAAGTGGGGTGGTGGTGGTGGTGGGATGAATTGGGAGATTGGGATTGACATATATACACTAATGTGTATAAAATAGATAAATAATAAAAAAAAATAAAAATAAAATGAGGAAAGGAAGATGAGGTGCATGTGTAGGAGATATTCTTCCTATCCTTATTTCTTGTCAGTAAAATAATTTGGTTAATTGCTTTTGTTTTAGATAATTGTTTGAAATACTGTGTTAGTAGAAAAGCAGTATTAAAAAGAGTACAGTTTCACTGTTTAAAGTTAGAATTTGGATGAAGGTAACCAAAAAGGAGGAATATTATATTGTGAGAACATATTATATTTATTTAATTTTAATATAGAAATTTGTCATCTTTCTACTTCAATTTGAAAAATCTAGAAGTTTGACTTTACATGATAATAGGATAATTTTTACAGTACTAGAATTTTGACTCTAGAAATATTTAAGCTTCAAACATCCCAACACCATCGTAAAGTCTTACTTTATTTTGTATTCCATTACTTGTATATATTTATCTGCTTGATATTTAAATGTAAGCATTAATGATTATAACTTCTAGATATAGTAAAGTCTCAGTGTTTTTGAAATTTCAGTGATCCTTTGCAAAGGAGCTAAGCTGAAATTGACTTAGCACATTCTTATTTCATAGAGAGGCCAAATTAATAATGAAGAAAACTTTCATAGGAATAATTAAGAATGTAAGAAATATACCCTCCAGCAATGTGAGCACTTCAAAGGCACACAGTACAAGCAACGGTAGAAAGCCCAATTATAATTTATCATGATATAGTCATTAAAATAACTTCCCCTAGAGGTTTTCATGAAGTAACACTTTTATTGCTTGTACTTTAAATATAAAGGCAGCTTTTATTTTAAAATAATCATGAGTTTAGCCTTTTTACTAATTTATAATGATTTACAGCTATTTTCTTTTATTAGTGATTCAACTTTCCAATTGTTGAACATTTTTCTACTTTCCTGTGCAGCTTTGAGCTATACAATGTCATGTTACCTGGTAAAGCTTACTTAGTGCTTACCAAATTTTACACGCACACACATACAAACACATACACACTTATTTTGTAAAATATTTGATTAGTGTCTGTCTGTTCCTCCAGAGTATAATCTTTTTGAGGGCAGGGATCATATTTATTTTACTGTTAATGTATCCCCAATCTACACAAAACTGACATGTATTGACAATGTGCTTAAAAAGATTGGATAAATTAATGAATGAAATAAGTAATAGAACTGAGATTGCTTTCCATCAAATATACTCCTTTTGAATTCAAAATTAACAAGTATGCCTTGAGCTCTTCACCAAACACTCACTAGACTTATAAGGTCAGACTCATATTATTAGGAATTAATTAATTGCCAGAAGAGCCTTGCAAGGCAGACTGAGTTATGTTCATACAGTTAATCAGTAAAAGGAAATGACTGAAAACCTATCTCCTGGTCCTAGTGCTCTTTCCATTATACTCCAAATACTGATTTTCACTGAGAATTGACAGCATATTTGTTATTTTAAGTACTGAGTCAACATTTACAGTTCAATAATGTTACATAATACGCCATTAGGATTAAAATGTCTTGTAAAGCGGAGGTCCCCAGTCTTTTTGACACCAGGGCCCAGTTTCATGGAAGACAATTTTTCCACGGACCAGGGTGGGGGAGGGTGGGGAGGTGGAAGGGGTAGGTTTTGTTCAGGTGGTGATGCGAGTGATGGGGGGGAATGGTTCAGGAGGTAATGTGGGTGATGGGGAGCAATGGGGAGCGGCAGATGAAGCTTCACTTGCCCCGTGGCCGCTCACCTCCTGCTGTGCAGCCCAGTTCCTACCAGGCTGCAGACCGGTACCTGACCACGGACGGGGGGTTGGGGACCCCTGTTGTAAAGGATTATCTGTTTTTAAAGTGAAAGCACCATAAAATATAATATAGTCCTAAATGTTGTCTAACTGAAATCTACAGGGACCCTTAATTTATAAAGCAGGCGAAAGACACTCTGGTTGAAGAGAATGCAGGAGATAGAGCCTACAGAACTCCCTTTCATCCCCTACTTAATTCTTGAGATATCGTCAAAGACCTGATGAACCCCATGGAAAATTGTATGAAAACCATTACTTGTCCAACCTCTCAAAATTTCAGAGGAGTTACAGACCATTAAACCTTGGGCTTTTATAGTGAGTTATTTCTTAAGTATGTAGTGAGCCTTTGATTTATATCAAAACAATAAAATTCATAACTTTTATATAATATGTAATTAGCATTAATCTGCTTTGGAGAAGATGGTCCTAACAATTTTTACACCCTAAAGATAGGTATCTATAATGCTGAACAGTGGTTTATGAAATATTTTACTTAATTTTCTAATTATAGATATATATCTTGCTTTACCTCACTTAGATATACCTCCATTAACTTTTTAGTGTAGTCAGTAAAGTCAAAATAATTTTCCTTCAGTATAAAAACAATTTATTTTTTATGAAAGTAGAGATGTTAAACAGACAGTTGGAAGCTCAAGGACAGGGTTGAGCCTAGAAGTACAGAGACACAATAGACCTCTGATAATATTTAAATAATGGGGAGTAGAGGATATTTTTTTAATGAATGAGAATACATAGGAAAGAGGATAGAGCCTGAGGCAATATCCTGAGGGAACTAGGATATTTAGGGATCGAGTAAAGGATAAGACACTAGCAAAGGCAACTTGGAAAAGGTGGTCAAAATGTAGAAGATTAGCCAGAAATATGGTGTTACAGAGCAAAGTGAAAAAAATATTTTAAAAAGAAGGAAGTAATTTGAGTTAATTGAGAGAGCAAGTGGGATGAAAAGAAGTTATTTGAATTAAAGCTTTGGCAACAAGTAGATCATGGATAACATTGGCATGAATGGTTTCCTTGGAAAGGTAGAGAGTCTAGTAGGAGTGGATTCAAGACAGACTGGGAGATGAGGAAGACGCAATGGGAAGAGAAAACTCTTTGGTGGGTTGGTCAATGGGATTAGGCCATCTGTGTTTGCTAATTAATGCTTGTGGAAGCTACGCTCCTACCCTCCCACAGAGACTCTGAGATAGAGGTGCTTCTCCTTTTTTTTTTTTTTTTTTTTTTGGTAATTCTTTATTATGGCTTTATTTTATTTTATGAGCGTTACAACCAAACAGTGCCATGAAGATTAGAATTATAATCTCATATTTAACAGCACTTTGCTTTCTATTATTTATCTTTTTATATGGGCTCATCATCTCAAAAAAAAATACAATGTTCTTTGTCAACTCAGCTAGCTTATGCTCTCCCTCTTGATATTTGGCTTAACTATCAGTCTAGGGGTGCTATCTTTCTTAATGATTATATTTTAAAGGGATGGCTCCCAGGTCCTTGAGAAAGACATTCCTAGGTTGTAAAACTGGCAAGAGGCTGATTTACATCTCAAAGGAGCAGAGAAAGAATTTAAAATTGCAAGTGTTCTAAAGTAAATTCTCCAAGAAAAAGGAAGTTAGAGGTCTATCTTTAGAAAGAAAACTGTCTAAAATGTCATCAAGCTAAGGGGAACATTAAGGCCTTCTTGGTCACAGGGAATCTGAGCTATATATGGAGGGATGTCAGGACAAGAGTAAGATGATGCATAGTAAAAAGTGCCAGGATCAATGGCCATAATAAAAATGGATGCTGGTAAATTATGGTTGCCACTAAAAATGAGCAGGAAAAATAGGAGTTGGTAGTTAGTATGCAGAATACTCAAAATTGAGATTTGTTAATAGTATAAAGTTATACGTTGTAAGAGATTTTAGGCTATAAACATGGAAGTGAGAGGCTGAGGAAAGATGGAGAAAAAGTTTTTTGATGAGGAGATTTCAGATCTCAATAAATTGGATATTTTGTAGCATGGTTGCTTAAGTAACCAGAGTGGAGATAGGGGCATTGACTGAGAGATACCTATTGAGCCTGGTGTTAAGGTCTTAAAATCTTCAATGTTTAAGGACAACTGAGAAATTTACAAATGGTTGTAACAAGGAACTGCTATGGTCTGATGGCCATCAACAAAAACAGTTTTCTTTTCATTGGTTTGTTTGAGAATGGAGGGAGAAGAAATGGTCTGGAAGTGAAAAGGAGGAGGAAACCACTTCCAGGGCTCATGGTACACAAAATAGAGGGAAGAAGAGAGCCACCACTGGAGAGGGCTACAGAGGAGTGATGCCTAGTTTTTTTTGTCTTATACTTCCAACCTACCTAGACTATAAATCTAGGGCGCTCATGGAGAAGTTGAAACCACTGATCACTTTAAATTTGTATTTGAAGCAACTCTGGATTTCCATCAATATACTGGCAGGAGTGCACATTCTTCCATTTATAGATTTTATTTATTTATATTTGAAAGATGTTCAGTATCTCCTTGGGCAAAATTAGAAATCACATCAAATCTGGTTCTTCCTGCTATCTATCTCTCATCTGTCTGTCTCTCTTTCTCCTTCTCTCTCATACACACATACACACACACACCTAGGTACAAGCCAGAAGAATTCCTGATAGTACATGTCCATGGCTCATCTCCTGTATAAGTCTTGCAAAGAGCTTGCAAAGAAGAATTTAAAACATCGATAATAGGGAAAAAAAAGGAACTACTATAAAATATATAAAAACATACTACAAGAAACAAATAAGACAGAAATGAGAAAAAAATAAAAAAAGAATATTCTCAGAAAAATATATTTCATGGAGCTATTGAAAATTTTACTGAAATATATTGCCAAGAATTAAAAGATAGCTCAGTGAATGGATTACCTCTTTAAATCAGTAGCAAAAAGTAGGCAGGAGACTTCCCTGGCAGTCCAGTGGTTAAGGCTCTGTGCTCTCAGTGCAGGGGTCACTGGTTCGATCCCTTGTCGGGGAACTAAGATTCCACATGCTGTGTGGTGCAGCCAAAAAAGAAAAGAAAAAAAAAAAAAAAAAAAAGGTAGGCAGGGAAATCTGTGAAACAATGGCAAGACAGTAAAAATAATGCAGCCAGAGCTGGCAAAGCCTAGTGAAGTAGGAGAAGGAAAATAAATACATTACCCCAGAAATGATGAGAAATTGGAGGCAATGAACAATTAACATTAACATTGTTAGAAACTCAGAATAGGACAAATAGAATCAGATTAAAAAAGAGTGTGACTGGAAATGGAAATGTCCCAAAAGATATGGCAAGAAAGTGTTTTCCAAAAACATAAAATTCATACAAAGAGGAATTTTTGAAACACTAGATTGATGCAGGTATTTTAAGACATGGTGAAAAATCACCATATATCTGATAGCAACTTATATGATTACTTTATGTAGTTTGTAATATTTTATGCAAAATGATAATTTATTGTGACACCATTATAATATTTGAATATTATATATTAAGTACATAATTTAATTATGAATCTAAATTTTGCTTTCAGGCTTTTATGGACAATTTCAAGGGCTTATGCCTCTGTAGGCAATGGTTTCTTCAAATTGACATAATAATAAAATAATTATTAAATACATTTAATCAGTACTGAAAATTTACAAATAAAACACATTTTGTGAAGATGTCAATTATAACAACATAGTTCTGATTTTCCTAAAATAAAAGCATAAATAATTATATGCAATAAATATTTAATAATTTAGAAATTATATTTTTATTTAAATTGTGTATCACTCAACACTGTCTTACCAAAAGCAATAACCCCCAATACACTCGCTAACGATTGCATTCAGTGGTTTTGATACGTTGTCAGCTTTGAAGCTACAGTGATTGTTTGTTTTTTAGTCATGATTATCTTTTCAAAGTAGGATGATAGAACATAATTTATTTAACACACATGTTAACAGTATCTATTATGTTTCAAGATGTAGAATTTTGGCATGTGGGGCACCATTTTTATTCTTGCCTGAGACTCCACAAATATTAAGAGAAGATTCTACATTGGAACAAAATGAATATGGAAAAGTCAACATTGAGACATGTCCAAATAAAAGTATCATATTTCAGAGAAAATAACAAAGTTTCAAAAGAAGAAAAACAACTTTTAACATCAAAATGCAAAGGAACAGTGCATATTTTCTTCTTGCTTGGATTAATGTGACTCTCAAGTAATTCAGGTGAACAAAATGACTCAGAGAAAGGAGGCAAAGGGTTACCACATAGAAATTTGATAAATGCAGGTAGTTAGAATTAAGTCCAAAGAAAAAGATGCATATTTTATGGGTATGGCCACTTACACTTAGATCTGAGTTCAATAAAATAGAAATTTAAAAAAAAGACATGGTAATAATATTTTCAAAAGAATCTGAAACGTGGATTTAAAGAGACTCTAATGGTTAAAGAACCAAAAAATACCCTTGAATATGCAATTTTTTATGGACAGAAAGCAGGAACTCTTCAGATGTGAGCAAGGATAATGAAAAAGAAAAGATTTCCCAGAGCTCATATCTAGGAGCAATAGATAAAAAGAAACTTAAAAGTTTCTATCAGGAGCAGAACTAGAGCCTAATCAAAGGACATTCCCTCTTTCTAAAAAGGAGAATCTTGGACTATTTGCCTATAAGTATTTCAGAATTGCTATTAACCAGTAACTGCCATATGGTTCTATTATTTTCCTTTCCAAACAGGAGTACTTGCTACAATTACCATATGCTGTTTTCACCACTGTATGCTATTTGTCTCTATTTCATTTACAGGCCTCCAAATAAAGGGAATCTACATCTGGTCCTGATGAAGAATAGTCCATCATAAGACCCTGGGTTTCAAGCCTAAGGTCACGTATGTATAAATGAAGAATCTGGTACCTTTGTTGAGGAGGAGTAAGTGTATTTTGTAAGCAAAAGAGAGAGAACTCAATTACAGTTAGCAAGGAATGTACTTGTTAGAAAACAGTATTGTCAAAGCCATTGACTCACTCCTCTCCAGTATGCCCCTCTGCCATTTGGCTTTCTGCCACATGGGCTTTTGCCGTATGATCTGATATAGCCAACAGAATGTGGACAAAAATGTCAACATGCCAGTCGAGAGATTTTAAGAGAAATTCCACGTTTTCATTAGTCCTTTTTGTGCTCCTGTCCCCTGCCATGAGAACAGCAGGACCCAGGCAGTAGCCTTTCCTTCAACCTAGGCCCCCCAGTGAAAAGGTCATAAAGCCTTACTGAACCAGTCCAAGCCAGTAGAGCCCAGCAAATGTGCAGCCGAAATCTTGGAGTTGCCTACTGCTGCAGCAAAAACTGACTAATAGAATATATTTTTAAAATAAATAAAGCAGAAAATACATTTGAACATATAAAAAAATAAATCAAATCACATGTTCTGTAAGCCCTTCCTAAAGAAATTAACAATTTAAAATCTTCAGTTGAACATGAGGTGAATTGAGAAATTATAGCAAAATGATTTGTGATATGCAATTCAATTTATTTAATAACAAGACTAAGACTAAAGCAGAATGTAATGTAAATGTAATCAACCCTGAAAATCCATAAGTAATATAATTAATAATATTTAGGAGGGAAAGGGGAAGAAAAATTATGAGGCTGTGAAATCACACTGATTATCTCATTTGAAACTGATAAACAAGTAAAAAAACGAGAATATTCAAAGGTTTAAAAAAGTAGAGTAGGGGAAAAAAAAGAATATTAGAAAAAAATGATGTAGTCATAAAACCCAGAAGGCATATAATGATTGTGATATTCCACCCATATTCCATTTCAGTGAAAGACTTGTTGCTCTTGTTGAAAGGCTGAGAGCATTGTTGATAGGTAAACTTTTTGCTTCTTCAAGGGTTGCCTCAACTGTAAAGACTCATCTAGCCCAAGTCACATTCTGCCACATACAATGACCGAGACCTAGTAGAATGTAAATGCCTGGCTATCTCAGCTCAACGCGGAACAGCTTTGAAGGACCACTGTAGCTCAGACCTCCTACAGTTATCAGTCTAGGCTACAGTTGCATTTACATTTTGGTTCGATTTCTCCCTCTACCCAGACCTGATTCTTATCCCTCCTTTTCATAAATGTGTATCCTAAATGCACTCCTTAGTAAATATCTTAATACTAACTGAATCTGCTTCCTGGGAGCCCAGCCTACAATAGAAGGTAAAGGGGAAGGAAAGCATCTTAGCTTAGTTTCCTCCAAAAGCTGATTCCAAAACAAATATTTAAGTAAATAATTTATTTAGGAGGTGAACTAACACGAAGTTTCGGATTTAAAGCCAGACTCACAAGAATCAGAGAGCTTACTCATTTATCAAGCTCTATGAAAAATTTTGAGAATAAAAGCAATCAAGAACCAGAGGTGAATTAGGGAGAGGTCTAGGCAACTAGGAGCTGCTTCCCAGGACCTCCTTTCATATTTTGTACACATGCTGTGTAACCTAGAGCAGTAAAGGAGGTCTCCTGTGAGGTATATGGGTTACATCACACAGTAGGAAGTGTTTAATTTATGAAATATATCTGTTTAATACCATAGGTTATTATATAGCTCATGGGACAATTTCCAGGGAGTGATAGCTCACAAAATCCATAGATTCTAATTTTGTTCACCGTAAATAAACCTAAACCACGGATGTTCTACATAAACATTTCATACATAAGAACTCTTCTCCTGGAAAACAGTATTAGTGTGGTTTGCAAGGAAAACAGATTCAGTAATCATCCCATTTATAAGGAGATAAGACCAGGGCAGCTGCCTTCTTTCTTTCCCTGAGACATCTAACCCTCAAAAATTACCTTCTTTAATTCCTTCTTCCCCAGAGGTAATAGAAGTCGAGGAGAAGTAGGTGAAGGAGTAGGAAATTAATCAAAGAAGTAAAGAAAGTCAATAAAATGCCTACTAATTAGAGGGGCCACTGTTGTGGGCAACTAGAAATTTATTCAGCTGAGATCCTGAGAAAACCAGGATCTCAGAATTGAGATAAAACAAATCTCAGAATTGTTCCAATGAGGAGCAAGAAAGTTGGGATAGTTTCCCACCCATTCTGATCGTCTCTTATTAGTTGGAAGTTACTCTAGGAGATAGAGAATGCTCACATAAACCAGAGGATGTCCTCAGACAGATATCTGGTGTTTGAACCTCAGTGTACAAGAATTGTTCACTGTCCATTGCCACTGGGCTAATTTCCACGATTAGTCAAGGGGATATGGACAGAGCAATGGCACCATCTGTTACGTAGGCCAAAGGGAAGGAAACTGATATATACTAATTTTGTTATTTTCATAGTACAAAGTCAATGTAAACTTTTTAAAATGAAAAGAAGTTTAGTATACAATCAGTGAAACAAAAATTAAATCTTCCTAAATATTGGAAGAAGCAATTGAATAAAGCAAAACAAAGAGACCATGATGAAATAAATTAAAAAGAAGTATTGAAAAGGAAACTAAACCTTAAGTTAGTGCAAAAGAACTCAGAGTAAAAACATATCTGCCATATCAATAAATGTAAAAGGCTCACAAACTTAACTGTATGCTATACATAGGAGACACACTCAAAACAAACTTGTTGTAAGTTTAGATATAATCATGTAAGTAGAATTTATAAGAAAAAAATGCAAACGAAAACGAAGCAAAGATTCAGTTTAATATCAGACAGGTATATTTTGGGATGAGAAGCATTAAATGAGATAAAAAGGGAACTTTATAACAATTAATAGTTAGTTCCTCAAATGAAGATCTAACAATTATAAGTATCTACACACCTAACAGTACACATTCTTTAAAATTGCACCTGAAACATTCAACTTATGCAAGGCCATAAAAACAAATCTCAGTTTCAAAGAAATTAGATCATTCAAAGTTGTGTGCACTGAGCATAGTGGGATTAAGTTAGAAATCAATAACAAAAAGATGGAAAGAAATCCCAACTTCTAGTACAATACAATGCTAACTAAACCTTGAGTCAAGTAAGAAATCACAATGGAAATTTTAACATGTGTTAAATTTAATGATAATGAAAATACTCATATCACAACTCAAAATTTGTTGTACCCAAATTAATCTATGGGCTTAACGGAATCCAAATAAAAATCTGAGCAGATTTTTTTTGTCAAATTGAACATGCTAATACTTCAGTTTTTATGGGTTTTCAAAGGACAAACACTAGTCAGGGAAATTTTGAAAAAGAAAAACAATTTGGAGGACTTGCCCTTCCAAAATATTAAAAATCTTATAAACTTACAGTAGTTACGACAGTTTGTACTCATACAAGGACAAACAAATGGATCAATGGAACAGAATAGAGAACAGAATAGGCTTAAAATCCATATATTTATGGTTATGTAATTTAGTTCTGTGCAATACAGTGATGAAAATATAATCTTTTTAGTAAATGGTCAAAGTGAAAAACACAAGAGAATAATTTCATCACTTTGGGGTGAGTAAACATTTCATAAACATGATGCAAAATGAATTAATCATAAGAGGAAGGACTGATAAATTTGACTTAAAGTTAAGGAAATTCTGTTCATCAAAATACACTGTCAAAAGAATGTGGTTGAGAGTTTTAATAATAATTTTATTATTTAGCCATCAAATTTGTCGAAGTGTTCAGCTTCTACACTTTGTTTTACTTGTGTGTGCCATAAAGAGATATACTACACACCACCTATCTTTGTTTTGTTACTTTTAGTACGGTTGAAAAATCTTTGTAGCTTGGAAATGTTTAGCTAGCACTTAGGCTATTTTTGTCCTTTTTTTTTTTTTTGAGAACACAGGCCTCCCTGTGCCTTTTTTTTTTTTTTTGCCCATGCCACGTGGCTTGCAGCATCTCAGTTCCCCAGTTCCCCAGCCAGGGATTGAACCCGGGGCCACAGCAGTGAAAGTGCCAAGTTCTAACCACTGGACCACCAGGGAAGTCCCTATTTTTGTCCTTTTTAAAAACTCACATCTAACCTTTTAGTTTTCATGAAATGCATATATTAATGGAAATAAAAGTCAACACAAAATGTTCCTTACGATCTTGAGAGGTTTCTTTTGGATGGAATCATAACACACAAAGATATTCAAGGTAATTTACATGGAAAACAACAACAATGGGTCCTGAGTGGAACAGTTGAGATGTGGTTGAATAGACGCAATTAAGTCTATGAATAAATGCAGTCAGGTTTTCCCAAGGTCATACCAGTCCCATAGTATGGTTTAGTTTCCCATGGAAACTAAAATACACATAACTATCTTATGTTATCACTAGAAATACTAATTTCTATGCCCCATGCTCAGGAATTCTGTTCTAAGATGTCTGGGATATGTCCTAAGAATCTGCACTTTGTAAGAGTGAGGGGAGGGGGAATTGGAGGAAGGTTGATCAAAAGGTATTGTATAAACTTCCAGTTATAAGGTAAATAAGTACTAGGAATGTCATGTACAACATGATGATTACAGCTAACACGCTGTATGATATACAGGAAAGCTGTTAAGAGAGTAAATCCTAAGTGTTCTCATCACAAGGAGATTGTTTCAAATTTTCTTTTTCTTGTATCTCTATGAGATGATAGATGTTAACTAAACCTCCTGTGGTAATCGTTTCACAATATATGTAAATCAAACCATCATGCTGTACACCTTAAACTTATACTGTGATATACGTCAATTTCTAAATAAAACTGGAAAAAAAAGGAATCTACACTTTTGACATAGCATTCCTAGGTGACTTGAACTGCAGATGACTCAAGAATTCCACTTTAAGAAACAGATACTAGCACGTGTCTGTATCGGTGAGGCTGCATGGTGTTCAAAACACATGCAAAGAGCAACATGGATAAACTAGTGATTATCATACTAAGTGAAGTCAGTCAGACAGAGAAAGAGAAACACCATATGATTCACTTATTTGTGGAATCTAAAATATGACACAAATGAACCTATCTATGAAACAGAAACAGAATCATGGACATAGAGAACAGACTGGTGGTTGCCAAAGGGGAGGGGTTTGGGGGAGGGATGGAGTGGGAGGCTGGGGTCAGCAGATGTAAGCCTTTATATATAGAATGGATAAACAACAAGGTCCTACTGTACAGCACAGAGAACTATATTCAATATCCTGTGATAAACCATAGTGAAAAAGAATATAAAAAAAGAATGAGTATATATATATATATGTATAACCAAATCACTTTGCTGTACGGCAGAAATTAACACATTGTAAATCAACTATGCTTCAATTAAAAAAATAATAAAATAGAATCTAATGTTTACACCTTCATTAAAAAATATGCAAAGAACCTAGTCACAGTGTAAAGTATGAGGAATGTTATCAATATTAAAAGACTTACATATTTTAATTCAAATATTTAAAATTAGAAAACTGAGTGAAATTGTGATACTGTCAAGATTGGTACCTTCGCCGTGGTTGCCCTGCATGGGGCAGGGTTGATGTCCCGCTGGTTTGGATGGTGATTGTGATGAAGCCACATATGCACAAGAAGGTATGAAAGATTCATTGCTCACAGAAGGAAGCTTTTTGAGGAGAACAGGGTAGGGTCCCTAGCAGATCTAAAAATGGTTGGAGAGAAAAGGAGTAACTGGTGGCTTGAGGAGTGGTTATGGTTAGTAAGGGGCATGGAGAGAGGATTCCTACTTATTTGGCTGGGGCTTTCATGGTTCAAAGTGCTTGCTGGAGCCAAAGAAGAAAATGCAGGGCTTTCTAATCAGATGTGGGCAAATGGGGAGAAAAAAGGCTGTGCTTGAAAGTTGTCAGCAGTCAAAGATCGAAAATTGATTAAACTTTTTATTAAAATACCTGACAATATAGTCATGAAGACTTAGTTGAAAAGCTCTGAGATAGGACATTTAGCTGTCTGTGCTCAGTAGGAATATCTATCTATCTATCTACCTATCTATCTGTCTATCTATCTATCTAACTAATCTATCTTTCTATCTTCCTATCTTTCTTTCTACCTTTCTATCAGTATTTTTAAATAAATACAGGGCTCAGTAATTACTTAGCCATAATGAGGTACATAGTATTGTATCAAACACTTTGCAAAGTAAAATGTTTATTTTTAATATGGAAGCAGTATTTAAAAAGCATTATTCTATTCTAAATGTACTTTAATTGTGTTGTTTGAGTTCTGTCAGCTTAATCAAATAAATTTAAAATTAATATTCTGTAAGAAAAATTCATGGGTTTACTAAATCACACAACAAAATAGTCCAACACTCACAACCAATGAGTGTGTGTAAATCTTGTACATCTTTCTATTAAGAAAATCAAAAGCAGTTTCCATGGTGGGGTTATTATACTGCGTAAATACTCCGTTGCAGCCGAATTCCTTCAGAAACTACATTCCAGAGCAAGATTTCAGAAGTTGACTCAACAATAAGAAGCCAATAAGGACTTTCACTCACATGCATTTTTGTATTTTGAAGGTATTAGGGGAACAAGTAAAAAATGGGAGAAAACTGTTGGCATATAAACATCCAGCCAAGTATTAAAGTTTAGCAGAACCAAAGGTAACCCTCAGATAAATACACAGAAATTGCTCTTAAAAATACTATGTGAAGATTTTAATTCTAAATATGGGAAAAATCAAAGTGATTTCTTTTAAAGAATAAAGTAATCTATAACTGGCACTGAAAAAAGCCTTACCACCTACCTATGAAAACAAGTTTTAGCTGCAGGTGAGTAAGTAAACAAGTCTTAAAAAGCTTTCAGAAGAATAAAACAACAAGGAGTAGAAATGGAAAAAAATATTTCCCAGGGAACAAAGAAGCCAATCTTTTCTATAACTCTGTAGGGACGGCTATGACTGTGTCTATGAATACAGCATCCACGGAAAAGGTAGGCCTTCTCCTCAGCTTTTCATTTTACAGGTAAAAGGATGTTTGGATGACTCCTCTGGCTATTTTTGTTTGTTTTGTTTTTATTGGTTTCTTTAGGAATTATTGTGAGATACTCCCTTTTTTTATAGGAAAATTCTGGGTGTCAATGTTATTTTACAGTGGAGTTTTGGTGCTATACTATAGCACCAAATAGGCAATAAAATATCCATATTTGCATCCCATTTTGGAAAGAATAAATTTATTTACTGAGCAAGAGAAAGACCATTTATCTCCTGAATTATTAAAAACTTCTATTTCAAACTGATATGAGAATAAAAAATTCAGTGAACCAGTAAATTAGAGGTTTAAATACACCAGAATAGAATAGATTACAAAAGGTATCAGTACATGATACCACAGAAAAAATATGGACTTTGAAGTCACCCAGATCTGAGTTCAAAATTTAGTTAGCAAGTTAATCACCATATAACCTTATAAAAGATAGATAATATGACTGAATCTTCAGCTTCTTCCTGTAAAAACTTACAAAATGATTATCATGATTTGAATTGATGTATGTGAACCACAGTGCCCAGGAACAATATCTGTCATCTAGTAGGTTCTCAGAAACTACAATATGTTACATAATAATTATAGAATAAGCATTTAGTAAAATATCAGAAATGCCCAAAGTAAACCCTGCTGAATTCTGGTCCCTTGAGGTTGCTAAGAAAAAGAAAAGTGTTCCGTGTTAACACAAGATTGGAGAGAAGTGTATTGGGGAGGAACACTCAGGTATTATTTTGCACGTTAGGAATTGAGCATATCCCAGAATGTCTGACGTTCAGACTTAGACTCCCAACTGCCTTTTTGACATCTGCCTCTGACAACCTAAGAGGCCTTTCGAAAGTCATAGGGCCAAAATGGAACTCTTTGAGTCTACCCTACAACCACTATCACTATTTTATGGACATACCGTCCTGCTACATCTACCGACCAGCTATCATCATCTCTGAAAACGTCAGCATCCCCACACTGCTGTTTAACCTTGAAACTGGGTATTCCCTTGGATTATTCCCTCATTCTCAATCACCTCCATCCAATGTCTTCTTCAGAAAGTTCTGTAATTTCTACCTCAAATCTCTGCAATCCACCCATACTCATCTTATTTCAACTGCCTACCTATCACACAGAGGTTCTTTATGTAGGGTCCAAAGACTGCCAAAAGAGCCATGGATATAGCTCTGATTAAATGTAATCAGTTTTTGTTAAAGTCTTAAGCTATTTACTTTATACATTTAAAAAAGATTATTCTGAAAAGTTGTCCATTGGTCTGAGCAGTCTGCCACAGGGATCCTAGCTCACTTGGAGAGTACAGATTTTTTGACCTGTAATTCATTCTGAGACGTTTTGCAGGGACTTCCCTGGTAGCGCAGTGGTTAAGAATCTGCCTGCCAATGCAGGGGACACGGGTTCAAGCCCTGGTCCGGAAAGATCCCACATGCCGTGGAGCAACTAAGCCCGTGCACCACAACTACTGAGACTGCGCTCTAGAGCCCACGTGTTGCAACTATTGAAGCCCGTGCAGCTAGAGCCCATGCTCCGCAACAAAGGGAAGCCACCACAATGAGAAGCCCGCACGCTGCAATGAAGAGTAGTCCCTGCTTGCCACAACTAGAGAAAGCCCGCGCGCAGCAACGAAGACCCAATGCAGCCAAAAAAAAAAAAAAAGACATTTTGCATGATAAGACTATGGTTGATTTTTTTTTTTTTTTTGCTTCTCTTTTTGTTGTTGTTATTGATTTTAACTTTCTGTCATGTTTCTGCAGCATTTCAGCTTAGTTTTCAGCTTGGCAGTTAAATACAACACATACAGGTGCTAAGATTGATATAAGTTCCTATTTTATTTAAATTAAGATATAGGGATTTGTTTAAAGTGAAATTGAATCAAAGAGCAGGGGCAGACCTAGTACATAATACTTCTTTTATACCTATGCTCCCTAATTCTGGGGCGGAATATGTGTCACAGATTTACCACTGATATTGCTTATACAGGGTAGTCTTCTATATTTGCAAGAGGTTCAACACATTCTGTGCCAGAGGCTTTTCCTATTAAGAATGATATCCCCGTTCAAGAATCACTCAACTTAATCTTTGTGTCTTGTATGCTCTTGAAACAAACTCAGGGTCTGTAAGACCATTTCTTCATCAGAGTAAGAAAGTAGTCACAGACAGAAATCTGAAGCTAGGTTGTCACTGGAGACAAACTTCATGTTCACTTCTTGAGGCGTAGGCTTACAGATGCGGGCAAACAGGCAAATTTATTTCTAAAGCTATTGGTTACCATAGTAACTAGATTTATAATTTATGCGTGTGTGTTGTAAACACTATATTTTTACAGCTGGACTAAAATTTTTAGATATGATACAAGCAGTAGATAATTAGGGTTAATTAGTCTAAAATCTGGAATGTTATTCCTCAAAACCTGTGTGTGTTTGTCCTAGTCTCACAGATTCCCACAATTCTCCCACTGATTAGATACTGAAAGAAGTCTAATAAAAGATGAATCTAATGGCAAAGGTTCAAAGCTGGTTATTAATTATATAAAGTCATATTTGGAATACCTAACTCCATGATTTTTGTCCAAAGGAACAGGTGTTATTACTTCCTTGATTTCCCCTCACAATGGCCTCCAGGATATTTTTGATAAAATGAACAGAGATTTAGTCAGAATTTTATTTGTTTTCTACACAAAAGAATAGATAGTATAGGTTTAACATCTGATGGAGCACCACACAGTATTCTGGTATGAGTTCTACCTTTACGAATATAGACTCTGACTTTGTGACTTGTTAACTGAATATCTTGGGGGAAAGTAGCAATTTCTGATCATTATAATCTATGTTCTATAAAAAAATCAATTGTTGGCTTTCAAATGCCATTTAAATGATTAAGCCCCTTGCTACCTTTATAACACTTGAATGAGAAATTGACAACATCTGCATGTATTAACAACAATATAACCTTTACATTTCTGTTCTAATCAACTCAAGCTTAAGAATTTGACTGAGAGATGTTTCTTTTACTGCAAATATTTTCAATTTTAAATGTAATTTTTAAAAAATCCAACAAAGAAAAGATGTCTTTCAAGAAATCTTGCTTACATTAAAAACCAATTATGTGCTAATGAGGCAAACCAATACTTCTGCATGACAAGTGTTCTTCCATTATGTCTGTACCAATATACTTACATTCATGCAAAACATCTCTTATCTTGGCCATTCTGTACTTAGATGCAACTAAGCTGGCTTGACTTGAAGCCCTTAGATGTAGTTCTTATCAAAAGCCCTGATGATTTTTGGAACAGAAATCATTCCAGCTCAGGGTGGTTTTAGGAATATAGATTTTTGTTGCTGATACTAATGAGGCAGGGCATTAGTTGGTGGAAGCTTCACTCTAGATGGTAGGTGATAATAGTACATTTAGGGAGATGTGCTGAGTTAGGAGAAAAGTTTTTGACTCTTGGCCAAAACTTTTCTCTTATCAAAGAAGGTATTGTTATACTCTGAATTCACATTTGGTATCAATTACAAAACAAGCCCCAAAGGAAGTAGCAGTCCTTAATATCATATTTATAATTTTGTGCCATCTTCTTTTTTTTCTTGTTTTCAATACTGTATTCTCCTGGGTAATTTTATCAGTGAATCAGAACCTTGACAACAGTTGCATGTTATATAAAGGTAACTATGTTGCTTTGTGTAACAGCAATTTCTGATGATCAAATAAATTATTGTAAATGACGACTGAAGTCCTTAAATTGGATGTCTTGACTTTAGTAGGAGGTATGTTCTGAAACTGTATTCACATGAATATATAACACTCTACCATGGCTCTTATATCAGTTTTTGCATGTGCAGTGGTAGATTTGCTTTCCATCCCTGTGTTGATCATTTTATGCCTGAAGCAAAACTTTCTCCAGGATTAGCTTATTTAGGATGAATAGGTCAAGCAGAGTATGGAAGCCAGAACAATGAAATTCCTTATCATCAGTGGAACAGAAGGCCACAAATCCTTCTAAAAAAGAGGTGCTTAGGGATACAATATGAGCATCTTCCATAGCCTTAAAATACTGCTTTTTAATGCATGGTCGACAGCGAAATTCAAACAAGAAAATTTTCTTTTTTTTAAAAAACATTTTACTGCTACTCTTCACTTTTTAAAAAAAATAAATTTATTTATTTTATTTGTTTATTATTGGCTGCATTAGGTCTCCGTTGCTGCACGTGGGCTTTCTCTAGTTGTGACGACCAGGGAGTACTCTTTGTTGTGGTGGGTGGGCTTCTCACTGTGGTGGCTTCCCTTTGTTGTGGAGCACGGGTTCTAGGCACATAGGCTTCAGTAGTTGTGGCACACAGGCTCAGTACTTGTGGCTCGTAGGGTCTAGAGCACAGGCTCAGCAGTCGTGGTGCATGGGCTTAGTTGCTCCACACATGTGGGATCTTCCCAGACCAGGGATCAAACCCGTGTCCCCTGCATTGGCAGGCGAATTTTAACAACTGTGCCACCAGGGAAGTCCCAGACAAGAACCTTATATGTTATACTGCAATGTGTGGACTTTTTTATTTTATTTTTAAAATCTTTATTGGAGTATAATTGCTTTACAATGTTGTGTTAGTTTCTGCTGTATAACAAAGTGAATCAGCTATACATATACATATATCCCCATATCTCTTCCCTCTTGCATCTCCCTCCCTCCCACCCTCCCTATCCCACCCCTCTAGGTGATCACAAAGCACCGAGCTGATCTCCCTGTGCTATGTGGCTGCTTCCCAGTAGCTATCTATTTTACATTTGGTAGTGTATATATGTCCATGCCACTCTCTCACTTTGTCCCAGCTTACCCTTCCCCATCCCCATGTCCTCAAGTCCATTCTCTAGTAGGTCTGCATCTTTATTCCCCTAGGTTCTTCATGACCTTTTTTTTTTTTTTTTTAGATTCCATATATATGTGTTAGCATACGGTATTTGTTTTTCCTGCCTTACTACACTCTGACAGACTCTAGGTCCATCCACCTCACTACAAATAACTCCATTTTGTTTCTTTTTATGGCTGAGTAATACTCCATTGTATATATGTGCCACATCTGCTTTATCCATTCATCTGTCGATGGACACTTAGGTTGCTTCCATGTCCTGGCTATTGTAAATAGAGCTGAAATGAACATTGTGGTACATGACTCTTTTTGAATTATGGTTTTCTCAGGGTATATGCCCAGTAGTGGGATTGCTGGGTCGTATGGTAGTTCCATTTTTAGTTTTTTAAGGAACCTCCATACTGTTCTCCATAGTGGCTGTATCAATTTACATTCCCACCAACAGTGCAAGAGGGTTCCCTTTTCTCCACACCCTCTCCAGCATTTATTATTTGTAGATTTTTTGATGATGGCCATTCTGACCAGTGTGAGATGATATCCCATTGTACTTTTGATTTGCATTTCTCTAATGATTAATGATGTTGAGCATTCTTTCATGTGTTTGTTGGCAATCTGTATATCTTCTTTGGAGAAATGTCTATTTAGGTCTTCTGCCCATCTTTGGATGGGGTTGTTTGTTTTTTTGATATTGAGCTGCTTGTAAATTTTGGAGATTAATCCTTTGTCAGTTGCTTCATTTGCAACTACTTTCTCCCATTCTGAGGATATGAGAATTGCTACTCCAGTTTTCTTTTGATTTCCATTTGCATGGAATATCTTTTTCCATCCCCTCACTTTCAGTTTTTATGTGTCCCTAGGTGTGAAGTGGGTCTCTTGTAGACAGCATATGTACGGGTCCTGTTTTTCTATGCATTCAGCCAGTCTATGTCTTTTGGTTGGAGCATTTAATCCATTACCTTTAAGGTCATTATCAATATGTATGTTCCTATTACCAGTTTCTTAATTGTTTTGGGTTTATTATTGTAGGTCTTTTCCTTCTCTTGTGTTTCCTGCCTAGAGAAGTTCCTTTAGCATTTGTTGTAAAGCTGGTTTGGTGGTGCTGAATTCTCTTAGCTTTTGCTTGTCTGTAAACGTTTTAATTTCTCCATCAAATCTGAATGAAATCCTTGCTGGGTAGAGTAATCTTGGTTGTAGGTTTTTCCCTTTCATCACTTTAAATATGTCCTGCCACTCCCTTCTGGCTTGCAGAGTTTCTGCTGAAAGATCAGCTGTTAACCTTATGTGGATTCCCTTGTATATTATTTGTTGTCTTTCCCTTGCTGCTTTTAATATTTTTTCTTTGTATTTAATTTTTGATAGTTTGATTAATATGTATTCTGGCATGTTTCTCCTTGGATTTATCCTGTAGGGGACTCTGTGCTTCCTGGACTTGATTAACTATTTCCTTTCCCATATTAGGGAAGTTTTCAACTATAATCTCTTCAAATATTTTCTCAGTCCCTTTCTTTTTCTCTTCTTCTGGGACCCCTATAATTCAGATGTTGGTGCGTTTAATGTTGTCCCAGAGGTCTCTGAGACTGTCCTCAATTCTTTTCATTCTTTTTTCTTTATTCTGCTCTGCAGTAGTTATTTCCATTATTTTATCTTCCAGGTAACTTATCCGTTCTTCTTGCTCAGTTATTCTGCTACTGATTCCTTCTAGAGAATTTTTAATTTCACTTATTGTGTTGTTCATCACTGTTTGTTTGCTCTTTAGTTCTTCTAGGTCCTTGTTAAACGTTTCTTGTATTTTCTCCATTCTATTTCCAAGATTTTGGATCATCTTTACTATCATTATTCTGAATTCTTTTTCAGGTAGACTGCCTATTTCTTCTTTTTACTTTGCTCCTTCATCTGCTGTGTGTTTCTCCATCTTCTCATTTTTCCTAACTTACTGTGTTTGGGGTCTCCTTTTCGCAGGCTGCAGGTTCATAGTTCCCGTTGTTTTTGGTGTCTGTCCCCAGTGGCTAAGGTTGGTTCAGTGGGTTGTGTAGGCTTCCTGGTGGAGGGGACTGGTGCCTGTGTTCTGGTGGATGAGGCTGGATCTTGTTTTTCTGGTGGGCAGGTGTGCATCTGTTGGTGTGTTTTGGGGTGTCTGTGATCTTATTATGATTTTAGGTAGCCTCTCTGCTAATGAGTCGGGTTGTGTTCCTGTCTTGCTAGTTGTTTGGCATAGGGTGTCCTGCACTGTAGCTTGCTGGTCGTTGAGTGGAGCTGGGTCTTGGTGTTGAGATGGAGATCTCTGGGAGATTTTCGCCATTTGTTATTACGTGGAGCTGGGAGGTCTCTTGTGGACCAGTGTCCTGAACTTGGCTCTCCCACCGCAGAGGCACAGCTCTGATGCCCAGCTGGAGCACCAAGAGCCTGTCATCCATACGGCTAAAAAGAGAAAAAGGGAAAAAATATATATATATCGTTGCTCCCAAAGTCCACCTCCTCAATTTGGGATGATTCATTGTCTATTCAGGTATTCCACAGATGCAGGCACATCAAGTTGATTGTGGAGATTTAATCCGCTGCTCCTGAGGCTGCTGGGAGAAATTTCCCTTTCTTTTCTTTGTTCTCACAGCTCCCGGGGTTGAGCTTTGGATTTGGACCCGCCTCTGCGTGTAGGTTGCCTGAGGGCGTATGTTCTTCGCTCAGACAGGACGGGGTTAAAGGAGCAGCTGCTTCGGGGGCTCTGGCTCACTCAGGCGGGGGGAGGGAGGGGTACGGAGGAGGCGGGGCGAGCCTGCGGCGTCAGAGGCCGGTGTGACGTTGCAGCAGCCTGAGGCGCGCCGTGCGTTCTCCCGGGGAAGTTGTCCCTGGATCACGGGACCCTGGCAGTGGCGGGCTGCACAGGCTCCCAGGAGGGGCGGTGTGGAGAGTGACCTGTGCTCGCACACAGGTTTCTTGGTGGCGGCAGCAGCAGCCTTAGCGTCTCATGCCCGTCTCTGGGGTCTGTGCTGATAGCTGCGGCTCGCGCCCGTCTCTGGAACTCGTTTAGGCGGTGCTCTGAATCCCCTCTCCTCGCGCACCAGGAGACAATGGTCTCTTGCCTCATAGGCAAGTCCAGACTTTTCCCCCGGACTCCCTCCCGGTCTGCTGTGGTGCACTAGCCCCCTTCAGGCTGTGTTCACACAGGCAACCCCAGTCTTCTCCCCAGTGTGTGGACTTTAAATTAAATTATTCATATAACCTGATTCAATAATTCTTGGGAAAAACTAGATGCAAATCAGTGAAACTTGTGTATTCTCTTGCTTCAATTTTATAGGAAATCAGTAAAACAAAAAATTATGGGGAAGGATTTTAATCTTCTTACAAAAACAAATACGTAAATAAATTATGAATATAATCATTGTTGGATTGCTTGTCTATGATAAATCATCTTTTAAACACATTTCTTACATTGTAAAAATTTTCCCTTTTTATTTTATTAGATTTTAATTCAAAGATCAATGTTAGCTTTTTAAGCAATATATGCAAATATGTGTATCTGTAGGCATTTTGAAACAAATATTGCGTATCTATCAATGTAAAATCTGTCAAATGCAGAAGGATTCCAATGAACATTTAATAGTATCGTGTCCTTATATTTTATACTTTGAGTCATACCATGAAATAAACAAAATACAAGTTACACGTATATTTATATTTCTTTTAAAATTATCTCCGATTATATTCATGTGTCCATCAAGTATGATTCTTAGAAAAGAAAATGCTCTTTTAAAAACAATGTACCAAATTAGGTGAATTCTTTTCAGGGGAGTTGTTTGATGAAATGGGTATCTGTGGGTATATTTACAACTTATGACTTTTGATGGCTTTTCTTATTTTGCTCAGTGTAAGTCTAACAGCAATTTTTGTAAAATTATTTCAGGTAAATTATCAGCTCAAAAAACCCAGGCACTATATTTAAATAAACAGGTATTTTAAGGTATATTTAAAGAATGCCTATGCTATAATACCAATTTCAAGTAGTTTGCAAATGTTTTGGAGAAAAAACAAATCTAACAACATTGTAATAATTGAAAAACAATATAAAATCACATAATCAATGAAAGAGAAATGATGTTAGGGAAACCCCTGAACTGGAGATGTAACAACCTAAGGCTAATTTTAATCTCTAACAAGTTAGATGACTAATTACAACCACCCTGGTCCTTTGCTTTCACATTTAAATATCAAGAGGGGTGACAAGAATTCTGCAACTACTTTGGTTTTAATATCCTGTGATTTGGTAAATGAAAAGAAGCAGTATGATTTGAAATTGTCAAGAAAGTCTCCATAAAAGAGGTATGGTTTCATGAACCATAATTGTACATGATCTGGCAAAATAAAGAGGAGAAAAGAGGCATTCCTCTTAGACGACGGATTAGCAGAGGAGGAAATAAGAAGGAACTATTGGATGGGAAGGGGACCTATCTCACTGGGAAAAATAAAATGCATACAATCTAGGTTGTAAGTGCTAGGCTTTAAGAGAGTGATACAGGGACAAGCCTTGAATTTTTGGATGAGAAGATTGGACTACACTTGATATGAAATAAGAAGTCACAGGGCAGCCTGAAACATGGAAACAGCATCCTGAAATCTACCTTTCTGACTTGCAATTAGGGATGAACTGGCAGGTGGAGATAAGAAAGAATGTCCATCAGGAGGTTATGGCGTTCTCCAAGTCTAAAGAGAGGCAAGCTCAGAGTGCTGGCAGTTAGAAGCAAAGAACAGCACATATTCAGCAGACACTTCAAAAAAAATTGAGAAAATTTGGAGATGATTAAAATTACCGAAGAGCACTACATAAAGTCTATGTGCGTAGCTATTTGGACTTAATCTAATCCTATAGTTTATTACTGACTGCAATTATATGACATTTCTATCTTGCCGTTTTTAAAAAAAACTCTCCTCACATTTGGTGAAAATTTTCATTAAAAAAGCTATCTTTCTGTTTAGCATCATTCTCTGTTTGGCAATCTGCTATTGAGAGCAAACTGAGAAAAAAACAGTATTGGAGTAAGACCTACGTGAGCTTGTTTACTATGTCATGTTAAAAAAATGGACACTTTGCTATTAAGAAAATTTATCCAAAATTTGGAAATAGAGGCAAAAAGATAAAGGCGTATCTTGTCAATGTAATCCTGAAGCACTTTCTGACAGAACTCCCAAAGGAATATTTAATTTTCTAGAGGAGTATAACAATGTTTGATTAAATATTTATGATGGATTAAGACTCAGACTTGAACCTGTAGATTTCTGACCAGTAGAAAGTAGTACCTCAACTATTACATTTTTATTTCCCTGGGGAATATTACCCATTTTTGTATCCATTGATAAATTAATTTCAGTATCTTTTTGCCTAAAAGACTACTAAAACTCCATTTCTCAAACTTGTATTTGAACCAGGTTAACTATTCTACAGTTTCTCTCATTACTAAATTAAGGAAATCATTGACTCCCACAAACTAAATATTCATATAAAAGTAACTTTTAACTTTATAAAAATTATACTTTGGCAACCCCAATTCCTTCACTCCAAACTACAGCTATAGAAGAGAGAAAGGGTTATAGACACGACTGAATCCTGGACCTGACTGTTGTTAAAATTCTTTCAGCTCTTTCTAAAAAGGAAGACTGACTTTTTAACCTGTGCTCCAAAATCTGTGATGTTATTATTAAATCTCTCTTTTCTCTGACGTCCCCCCTCCTCTTCCTAATTAGTGATGATTCCTCGCCTTCCCAAAGAGAAATATCTATTAATTACCCACAGACTAGTTTGGTCATCATTTTAAATTATATCCTAGTTTATTAAGACTATACCTGAATGCTTTCACATACATAATCAAACACAACTGCCAAAAAGAATACCTGAAATACAGGTAGAGATATATTTCTCTTAAGGTAAATTCTTTAAAAGACTAGAATTCCACATGAAATCAAGAAATCAAGAATCCATATTTTGTGGAATGAGGGTATTAAAAAAAAAAGTGCAAAGATTTGAGAAATGGGGACAAAAATATCTTTCACTCAAAAGGTCAAGGGGGACTTCCCTGGTGGCGCAATGGTTAAGAATCCGCCTGCTAATGCAGGGGACACAGGTTCAAGCCCTGGTCCGGGAAGATCCCACATGCCGCAGAGCAACTAAGCCCGTGCGCCTCAACTACTGAGTCTGCTCTCTAGAACCTGAGAGCCACAGCTACTGAACCCACGTGCCTAGAGCCCATGCTCCACAACAAGAGAAGCCACCGCAATGAGAAGCCCATGCACCACAACGAAGAGTAGCCCCCGCTCGCCACAACTAGAGAAAGCCTGCATGCAGCAATGAAGACCCAACATAGCCAAAAATAAATAAATAAATAAGTAAATTAGAGAAAAAAAAGGTCAGGGGTGGAATCAATATCCTCACAGGAGAGCCCTAATTCTGTCAAGATACATTTAAGTTTGCAGGAACACCTAGAGAAGAGCTTAACCATAGAAAAGAATATTATTGAAAAGTCTTTGAGGAAAAGCACAGAGGAGAGAATAAAGCATCTGGACAACATGAAAATAAGTTAATAAGAGAACATACAACCAGAAAACTTTATTTTTGGCCAGGTAGTAAGGAGGAGATAGATGAAAAATGTGTGGTAACGTGTCTGGCATGAGAAGGTCTTTATCAGGATTGGGTTTCAACATTGTGAACATGGAAAACTCATCAGTCGGAATATAAAGTGCCAATAATGAGAGAAATGATTTATCCTTGTTAGTAGTAGGGAGGCTTGCCTCATAGAGGCAGTTGGACATAATAAATGTCAATGGTGAACAAGATGCTAAAAGTTGTTTCAACACCTGACAAAGATAAATTTAGAGTTGGTGACATATTTGGATATAAATTCTATGAGAAAGAGTAAAGCAGCCGCTGACATCTAGGAGCTAGCCTGGCACTCTTAGCTCTCGGTGTTGCTACCAGCTGGCCTGACACCTGCAGAAGAGCTGAGATTTTCTCCTTTACAGTATGAACATGGTCACGGAGCACCAACATCAAATAAGGATAATCATTAATTGAGAAGAATCAAGGCAAACATAAGACACTTTGCCATAATCATATCTGAACACAGAGTAAAGAAAGAACACTGTACAACCTCCAAAAATGACCAAACACACCCCTTATTCTGGCTCATATAAATGATTGCAGCTTTAAAAAATTCAATAGAAGCTCTAGCTTCACTCTTTCCCCACCATCTTCTAAATAAGAATTATTATAAGACTCAATCATAGAATTATCTCTGCTCCCAGACAACATCCAGTTCAGAGCAAAGTCCTACTTCTTTGCACGCTCCCCAAAATCACCTAAAACAAGCCCAAATCCTAAAATATGTTTTTCTACCTTCCTTCTACTGAGACATCAGTCAGTTCCCTGGGGTGTGCAGTATCCCTTGTGATAAGGAATCAGTAAACCTAACTTTGACTACAGGTGTGTTCCTTATGGTCTTTGGCTCTAGAGAATTGACATCTATATTCGAAGTCATTTCCTCATAGAATAGTCACTTAGACAGTATTACCATTATGTTTGGTCTAGAGTTTTCTAAGAAAGTTCAGCTTTTTCATGTTAATTCTAGTGGAAATCTTCAGCAAGAAAGCTTGAGAGATGGTTGGTGCTCAGGATCCTGAACAAGCAAATGCTGCTGTGCATAACAGAGCACAAGGTCTCACAAGCTCTCCGAGGAATGGAAATGGACAGACTACGTGGCTGACCAAAGACACACTTAGTGGTTACTTGCTGAGGTGTTGTTGAAAATATTTTAGCCCTGATGATTTTGGCTGAACCATGTGAAGTGACAAAAATTTTCCAAGGCATGAGTAGATCTAAGAATTGGAAATAAAACATGTCAAGTAGCCTCCATTTCTGCATCTTCTCCTAAACTGAGATGTACATATTAATTTTTCTGTATCTTATTATTTGAACTTCAAGGAAAGGAACAAGAGCAGACTAAAAAAAAAAAAAAAAAGTAATGGGGGAGGGTTCGTCCTAAAATCTATGATGATACGGTCCAATTTATTCATCCTGGACCTTCTATAAAACCTTGACAATTTATGCTCAATACCAGAATCTGAGAAACAGTCTAGACCTTGATCTAAGATCATCAACACTCCTTTAACTGTTTGCATTTTGGGGTGGATGTGATAGGTTCTTGGAGGGAGCTTTTCATTTCTCTAACACAATTTCTGTCAATATTAGCTGCTTGTGAGAATTTTAAAAATAACAATGTCAAGGCTCTACCTGAGACTAAATGAATTATAATTTCTGTGGCTGGGATCCGGCATTGTTCTTTTGTAAGAGCTGCCTTGTGAGGGAAAGTTGATCATCGCTGAGGACACAATGAACTTGACTCATATTAACCAAGAGTTGTTACTTTCCTTGAAGGAGATCAGAGGGATATTGATCAGAAGAATCCTACTCACATCTACAGGGGGACACTTCCCAAGCTGTACCAAAACTATATAACTATCCAGGACCAATGAGATTAGGAGTAAATCTCCCAATGTCCATGAGAATAAATAGTGGCTACAATCCCTCCAAACCTCTGAAATAGTCAAAACAATATTTCAATTATATTTACCCAAAACTTATGCCAAATTCAAAGTCCCAAATGTTCTCACTATTGTTTTTCATATTTTGATTTTTGTTTAATCTATTCTGTTGTCTGCTCAAGTTTACTAGCACAGGATAATATCAAGTAAATGAGGAAGGAATAAATAAATACCAATAATATAAAATGCACCAGATTTTCTTCCACTCTAAAAAAAAAATACTTAAAACACTCAACCAGATGTCAGCAAAAAATGGCAGAGTAGGGGCCTCCAAAAATTATTTTCTCCATAAAAGCAATGATAAAATTGGCAAAAAAAATGTTAGAATCAATTTTTCCCAACTCTAGAAATTAACCAAAGGTTTATAAGTATCCAGGAAGGATTTATTTAAGAAAAATGGCTAAATCTTGGTAGCAACAGCAAGCTTTGTGGTATTTTGACATGCCTAATACCTATTCCTCCCTCTCCAGCTCCATGGTAGTCTTGAAATCAGTAGCCCATAATAACAGGGAAAGCTATTCCCAGGCTTTCAGACACCAGGGGAGGCAGAAGAGGGTTGGAGCTTCTTGAGAGCCTTATCCCCAGAGAATTGTCATTATTTGACTTGTCTGGTAGTCCTGGAAGGATCCCACTTGAAAGAGAGTCTTGAGCACCTGACCTAGTGTGGAAAACATTTTCCCCAAGAAAATACAGATAAAGAACTGAGTAGCACCAGTAGAGGTAAAAATACAGGTACATATAAAAGATAATATAAATATATATTTCTGTTTGTAATTCTTATCTTTTCTTCTATCAGACTTAAAAGAAAAATGCATAATCTAAAAATTATAAATCTGTGTTGATGGGCACACAATGGATAAATATATAATTTGTAAGAGAACAGCAGAATGAAAGATGAGGAATGGAATAGCAATGTTTTCATACACAATTGACATTAAAATGGTATTGATTCAAGCTAGATTTTTAAAATTAAGATGGTAATTTTAATCTCCAGGACAACCACTAAGAAAATAACTTAAAACAATATACTAAAAAATGACCAGGAAGTTAAAATGAAACACTGTAGTATTCACATAGTTTCCTGGCCCTGTATGAGTTTCCTTGTTCCCACTAGTAAAGTTATTCTCAATAATATGAGATCCTGATAATTCCATGTGGGAACTTGTGGAGTGTAAATGTGCTAGAGGATCCCTACAATTCATTAGCTGTCTCTAGAAAGGGATGTACTTGACAAATCTTAGTCCCCAGGCCTTACCTTACTGCCAAACCCACGTCAAAAGCAACTACCAGCTGGCTTCAGAAAAAGAGACACAACAGGAGAGACTATGCAAACTTGGGTTGAATGTTACAATCCTTTCTCATGACATTTTAAACCTTCACTACTGTGGCCCAATAGGCCTGATGTTGATCCAGCGTAGTCTCTAGTCCCCACATTGATGGTGATAAACAAAGTGGTGGGAGAGATGTGAGGACCTTGAGATCTCTTCAGTGGTTTACAAGCATCATAGGGCACAAAGTATGTTGGAGAATTTCATTTCACAAGCAGAGTTCTTGTTTTTTTGGATAAATGACAGTAATTGTGGATGTGTGGATAATCCAATTGTGATTTGTTTGCTCTACTTGGCTCTTTTATTGATCACCTGAAGCTCTTCAGGCTTAGTAATTTCTGTTGGCAGCAAGCATGGGATCTTTTGGTGATTACAAAACAGAATCAGAGGCACACAAATCCAGGGCTGGACCACTAAGCACAGGTCTGGTGTTTGGTATTTATTGGACCAGACACAAGTGACTTATGAATATACATATGTGCTGAGTGAGTTACTTATTGTCTTTTTGTACTTTCTTAATATTACTGGAGTAGAAAATACGAAACTCTAGTTTTACCCATAAGATTTTTAAATCTGTTACAGAAACAGAATTTTAGAAGTAAAAAGAAAAATGAAAAAGTTAGTGGTCTTCTTTTGGATTGTGGAAAACATAAGAAGCCACTATATCTTAAATTCTCTGAAGCCCAATTAAGTTGTTTTTTTTTTTTTTTTTTTTAACCTCAAGCTAACCAGGAGAGCTAATAAAAGCACCACGGAAATAGTTACCAAATATATGAGTTACTAAATCTTCTGCTGTTTCCCGTTATCTAAAAAATATTTCTGCATAGTAGGAATACTAATAAGATCCAATACCACAAAAATTGAAAAGTATAGTGTTCCTCTTAAAGTTTTTTTCCATTAATTTCAATAAAGATGTACTGAATCCCTACTGGGTGCCTAAGTCTGTAATAGGCATTGGGGAACCTAATGTAATTAAGAAATTTGCTTTACCTGTCACCACTCAGGTAGCTTACAGCTTACTGGGGAAAGTGAATCCATAATATAATTTGATCAGTGCACTATGGAGCTATCATGCCTGGAACAAATGAAGCTTCTCCATTTGTTTTTCACATATCACTTAGAAAGACTGGTGCATTAATTTTTATATTTGTATTTTTTTTCCTTGCCTGAGTAACCCTGATACCATATCTACTTCAACCAATTCATAAATCTGATGTGGGCTATAACATAGTTTTAGCTTGCTAGCCAGCATATTTATCCCTTATAATTTCTGTATATAATTCCATTACTTGTGTTCTTTCTTTATGCTTGCTCTACTTCCTGCTCTTTCTCCCTCCATTTCCAGTTAATTTTTAAAAGAATGCCTGTATTAAATATTTACTTCTTGCTCCTATTTAGTGATGTTCATGTTTCCCTTTGTGATGCTCTGATTGTTTTTGATGGTTTTATTATCCTGCCTGCTATGAGAAATATAAAAGGTATTAAAGTATTCAGATCACTATCATTAGATTTAGGTGTATCTATGACAAGTGGTAATGAAGGCAAGATTACTGAGGGAAATAGGGAGAGGCTGGTACAAGTGTACAAACTTTCAGTTATAAGATGAATAAGGTCTGAAGATCTAAAGTCTAACATGGTGACAATAGTTGGTAATAGTGTATTGTAAAATTGAACTTTACTAGGGGAGTAGAACTTGTGTTTTCACACACACAAAGAGCTAATATATGAATGATGGCTGTATTAATTAACTCAGTGTGGGAAATCCTTTCACAATGTGTATGTATATCAAATCATCACATTATACAATTTAAATATCTTACAATTTTGTCAATTATACCTCAAAAAAACTAAAAAAAAAGTTTTTAAAAATAAAATGTTCCTTTAAAGGATATAGCCTTTTCTTTGTCACTCGAGACTTGTGTTAGCACTGGGCATTTTTTTCCAAATGCAAATATAACACATTTTAAATTTACTTGTTAGTATATAACTAAAATTAAATGAAACAACTTTAATTATTTCATTAAGAATACTTCCAAATTTATAAATGAGTGTTATCATTCTTTCTTTTAAAACAGATTATATGACTTCCACTAAAAGTGGTCTTAAATTTGACAGAGGAGTGTTGGCAATGTAGGTATTTACTTCTAGTCTTGTTACCACCAAAGAGATGAGATACTAGAAAATTACATTTCAGATGCAGTTTATTTTTTGTAAAACAAGTTGAAATCTACTGATACTTTTTCTGTTCATTTCTTCAAGTTCAAATGAATAATCATGAAGTTGGGCACCTCACCCACATTTGAATGTGATCACAATGAGGAGATCTATGCAAAGTCCTATTTGTCCCACGTAAGTTAAAAATCTCACAGCCCTGTGCTTTTCCATCTGAGGTCTCAGGCCTACTTACTCCCTTACTTATTGACTCTCTTACTGCTCCCTTTCTTACTCTCTCTGGGCATCAGTTTCTTTTTCTATAAATGAGGCTAATGATACCTATTCCTCAACGTTGTCTTGAATATTATTTGAGATAATACTGACAAGGTGTTGAGAGTTGTAACTCGCATGTTACAAACACTAAGTAAGTGACAGTAATGGGAGTTAGAAAGAAGAGGAAGGTGAATAGCAATATTTCAATTGGTTGTATCAGTCAATTAATGATTGCTTTAATCATTTAAGCATCTAATTGTTTAGTCTCCACAATGGACATGGAAGGAGTATAATGTCATCACTCATGACGATTATTGTAAAATCTTAATTGTGTGTAACCCAGTGCTAGACACTTTAGAAAATAGAAGGAAACCATATTTCTGCTTTTAAGAATACTGCCTGCCCATAAGGAAGCAGGCAAGTAGTTGAGAATTCAGCCGTATCCCTATTTGAAAGCAATGAGTGTTAAACTGCACGTTTTTTTCTAAATATACAATAGGAGTTCAGAGAAAGAAGAAAGGCGAGTGTACTGCAAGGATTGGAAAAAACTTCTTGAGCTAGGACTTAGAGATTGAGTGAAATCTAAGTAGGTGGAATGGAAAATGAAGTTATTCTGAAAGGAAGATGCAGAAAAGAAAGGTCAAGGACTTTGGAGTCAGAATAGAACTGGCTGTGCCTTCCTTCTGCCTCATCCATTTAATAGCTGCAATATCTCAGGAAGTAATTAAAACCTGTTTCATTATAATGGCATGTGGATAATAACACTACGTAGTAGTATCAAATGGTGTTTGTACAATGGGGCAATGATATGGAAAGATCGAGAACACAGAAATATACACCTGGGCCACAGCGTAAAATTGACTTATGATACTAGATGAATGTGTTAGGAGGGCTAATGTGGCCCCCTCATTCAGCTTAATGGTGTAGAAATCAAGGATCCCATGGTTCTTTACCTGCCCCAGTCTGGATGAATCCGTCTCTCAAGGGATTTCAGTTAACAATGAACAGAGGGAGACCCTTGGTGAGGAACTAGGGAGGCATGGGAGGGGGGACTCTGTGCTCTTTCATCTGCATCTTTATTCATTAGTGTTTTTCATCGCTTGTGCTGCTGTTGTGTTGGAAAACCCAGGAGAAAGCAATTTAAAGAATGTCTGAGTCACCATTCTGAAGAATCTTTAAACCAGACTTTTTTGGTCTGGTCTAGATAAATTATTATCACATCAGTAAAAGGCAAAGGAGGGCTCTATGTAGGGAAATGTGAAGAACTAAGATAAAGATGAGAAGTTATGCGCACGCACACACACACACACACACACACGCACACACACACACAAACTGAGTCTGAAGAAGCAAAAGCCCTAAAACACTGAGAGAGCGGGGTATAATTTCATATCTCTTAGGTTGTGTGGAGAAGGGCAAATGTTGGCACCCACCCTGTCAGGGGAAAAATATGCCTGCCTGAGCTTGACCCCAAGAGGTGATGGGGCACAGACGTGTTAGATGAGTCATTCATCATTGTTATCCGCCCCACCACACACAAACACAAAGTATAGCACCAATTCAAAGAGGAGCAAAACATATAGCAGCTAGGAAAAACGCTGAAAGTGTTGCTACTAAGTGCCCTAAAAACAAGGTTCTGACCTTACCCATATTCGACATTAGCCTCAGGCTCACCAAATGGCTTCTTTCTTCAGCCTGCTATTCCAGTCAGTATTGCTGGCCATCCAGGTTTTGGGGCTAATTGTGAGGGAAAGCAACTGAGCCAGTGGGCAGCCCAAATGAGATTCTATGAAATAAACTCTCTTGCCTGGCTACCTAGTGAAATGAGTGACTGCAACTGTCCTCCCCTGTGCAGCTTCATTTCTTAAAACATTATAAAACACATCTATAGAAATCAATAACAAAACTAATATACAAGCTGAGCTAATTATTATAAAGTGAAGACTCTTATTACCACGGCTCAAGTAGAACAGAACTTTGCCCACCCTCCCATGGGCCTCATCCCGATCACAAGGCCCTCTCCTCCTTCAAAAGGAACCACTGTCTCATTTCCTAATAATCTCTCTCTCTTGTTTTTTTAGAGGTATCACCTAAGTATGTGTCCCTAGGCAATACAGTTCAGTCTTGGCCACTTAAAAAAATGTGATATATCTGTTAAGTCTCTTTATTCTGTAGGCTTTCCTTCTACCTCTTTCTTTTTCTTGCTTTTCTGTTGAAGGACCTGGGACCTTGAACCTGTGTACCCAGCCCATTTTACATTCTTTGTGCAGCTTAACTTGCACCTGTATCCTCTGTATCTCCTGCAATTTGGCAGTTGGATCCAGAGGCTCCATCAGACCCAGGTGTGAGCTCTTTCGCAGGACGATAGATGGTGTTGTTTCCTCATATCAGGGGACACATGACATCTAGTTTTTCCTTTTTCGTATGTCATATTAGATCTCGCTGTTGCTCAATGCCTAGATTCAATAATTCACTGGGGATTGCAGAATGGTGATATTCTGGGTTTTTCATTTATTTTTCATAGTTAGTTGGAATACTTTTATAAAGAGACCTCTCTCCTTCATCTACTACTGGGTTTCCTGGTTATAGAGTTCATATAGGAAAGGCAAAATAAATGATTCATTTCTTATATTTACCAGTTTCTAGTCTAATGAATAGGCTTACTATAACTTTCCAAAAATAAACAATTATTTTTAACATCATTATGAATTCAGAGATATAAACATATTTTTTGTTTTAATATATTGTAATTATTATCCTTACTGAAGCTCAAGGATAATAATTACAATGTATTACATTTACAATTACATTTTGGCCCATAGGGGCCTCTTCAAGTAGGCTGTCTTTTTATCATAACATGTTTACTTTTTATTGTTTTCTTCCTATGTTTATAAAAAGATGTTTTGGTGCCTGTCCCAGACCTGGAATCAGCCATTTATTCGAGAAACGAGTTTATGTTAAAAGCGAATTATATTGCAAGGCTATAACGTGAATAACAAGGATGCTCCTCATGCAGTCTCCATATGGGAGAGAAGAGTAGAGTAACTTAGTTACTTCTTCTCTATGATGTGTTGGGTTAAAGATAAAGATGGAAAATTTCATTGGTGTTTATGGTACAGGCTATTAGACGTGACTGCAACACATCTGGATTAATATAAAGTTAGAGAGAGACAAGGTGAGGTTAATGTGAGTGGCTTCCCCTGTACAAACTTGCTACAGGATGAATTTAATTCTTCACTAACTTCTTCTACATACTGCTCTGGATGAGCAGGTACTGAGGATAGAGGGATGGCACTGGCAATTCTGGGCTTGCTACAGACTGAATGTTTATGTCCCCCCCAAATCCGTATGTTGAAATCCCAATTGGTAGTATTTAGAGCGGGCAGGACCTTTGGGAGGTGACGGGGTCATGGGGGTGGAGCTCCCATCAACAGGATTAGTGCCCTTTAAAAGGAAACCACAGAGAGATCCCTTGCCCCTTCTGTCATGTAAAGACACAGAGAAAAGAAAGTAGGGCATCTGTGATCCAGGCATCAGGCCCTTCCTAAATACTGCATCTGCCTTCACATTGATCTTAGACTTTCCAAGCTCCGAAACTGAGAAATAAATTTCTGTTGTTTATAAGCCTCCCAATCTATAATTTATCACCACACTGAGGTGCATGATAACTCCCCCACTGAATAAAAACTGAAAACAACTGAAAGAACTGTATAGGAAGAAAAACCTGACATCCAAAAGACGTGAAATTGTCACCTGGAGATTTTTATAACTGGTAGATTATTCAAGGTGGAAGTTTACATAGTGATTTGTGCCACCTGTTTGCGATGGTGGCTGTATGAAAGGTTAAAAAGTTTACATTTGTTCACATTGTCCATAATTGTTGAATATTTACTGGAAATAAGAAGTGGGCCCAGAAACAAAAGAGTGAATGATGGTGAACATGTCCAGGTCTGCTGTATGTCTAAGGCTCTTGAAAAAATTGGTCCATGGACATGTGTGCCTGTAGTGCCACAAGGAATTTATTTATATAGTAGATACAGATACTTAATTATTTATGTGTCATTTCCTAGACTCTAATAGTTTAAAAGGAATGAGTCCGTAGGTTTCTTGGCCCATTCAACCTTGATTGAGTGGATTAACTGAAGTAGCTTTTAATTGACTTCTTATGTCACAAGTCCTTTTCAATTTTGTTTTATGCTAGGTAGTAAAACAAAGTGAAAGCTATTTAATCTGATTCTGAATCACTGTTCTTGCCAGGCTCTGAACTCTGACAAGCCTCTGTAGTATAACCTAGTTTAACTGGCATTAACAGTTTACATGCTTATATATCCCACAATACAAAATCTACTCAGGGATCATTTTTGTTTCAATAATTGCATCCTGAGGGCCTGGCATCATCCTTAATAAGAATGAAATAAATGAATGAATGTGTCTTTCAGGTGTATGTGGGATGGGCTTATAGATGAAGAACCCCAAATCCCCAGTGTTATATATCCCCAAAGATATACTATCAAAAAAATAGTAAGAGTGAAATGAACATGGAATAAGCGTGTTATAATGGGAAATTTGAGAGGTATTTCCAGAAAGAAACCTGTCTTTCTATAGATTGTATGTACAGTGTAGAAAGTCATGGAATCATGAAATTTGTGAATTGGACAGGACCTTGAAAATAGGGAATCAATATAATTCCCCAATACTACACAGTGGTGTATTTCTCAACTACACATAAAGTATACATGAGAAGAGAGAAATCCATGTTTCTAGATTTCTAATTTAAAAGAATTAGTGGAGCCACTTAGCATACAAAAGCTGTGAAATTACTGAAGAGATGAACTCAGCCTGAAACATTCATAGTTGAGTGATGATACACATCAATTTAAACATGTCTGCACAATAATTATTATTATGGAATTATAGTAGGAAAGACAAAGTGAGCTTCAGCTGTACTAATTATTTTATCAATGAGTTTAAAGCATTAGAATGATGAGAGCTGTTGAACGATGCAAGAACAGTATTGATTTTTGATTTCTAGAGGTGTTCAAGTACAGTATTTTTCAGATATCTTTACAGTACCTTTCCATTTCAGAAATTATGTTTCCCTTTATTTTTTTTTTCTGTATGTACCCTTTGTATGCAGCTCTCAACTCTTTTTTTAAAATTTTAGTCTTTTCTTTTTTTTTAAAGATTGATTGATTGATTGATTGATTGATTGCTATGTTGGGTCTTGGGTCTTTGTTTCTGTGCTAGGGCTTTCTCTAGATGCGGCAAGCGGGGGCCACTCTTCATTGCGGTGCGCAGGCCTCTCACTATCGTGGCCTCTCTTGTTGCGGAGCACAGGCTCCAGATGCGCAGGCTCAGTAGTTGTGGCTCACGGGCCTAGCTGCTCCGCGGCATGTGGGATCCTCCCAGACCAGGGCTCGAACCCGTGTCCCCTGCACCAGCAGGCAGACTCTCAACCACTGCGCCACCAGGGAAGTCCCTTCTTTTTTTTTTTTTATCAGTTTAACAGAAGTAAAAGTCTTGAATTCCCACAAATTCTTTTACAATTTTCTTTTCTTTCTGAGTTTAATAGTATTTCATCAGTTTGGGGTATACGTGAATAAAATATTTGAGAATCATTCAGAGCAATTCTGAAGAAATACTCAAGTGAATTTTATACCGACAACGAACCCAGCAACAATAAGTCAAAATTTATACTGGGCCAAATGCTTTTTATTTCCTTCCAGATGTAATTATGCATATACACAGATGGCAGGTATAACAGCTCATTATATAAGAGAAAGTGCATGAATAACTGCTATACAGTACTTTGAACAATAAAAGTAAGTTGTTTCACACACAAAATGATAGAATAAAAGATGTAGTGAATTCTGTATCTAGTTTAGAAAGAGGGGATCTGATTGACATTTTAGTCTCAATTACCCAAAATTGTGATAAACAATAGTGAATAAATGGTGGAGAGCACATCTAAACAGATGCTTATAATTGCAGAATGATGCAACCTGTCTCATGGAAGGTCTTGGGGAATAGCTGAAACATTCAGACAAACACTGTTTAGCTGATGGAAAAGCTGGCCAACAAGCACTGCTGAACACCTAAAAAATCATAGGTAAGCAAGCATTCAGAATGGTTGCTGTGTTCTAACAAGGAGCAGCCATCAAAACCAATAGTTAAAGCTATGAAACCAAGTGGCATCTATTTTCTCAGGACACAGAAGGCCATATAATGTAATGAACAGTGCTTTATATTTTCCTAATAGTTTACTTTTTCTACCACATGCTTTAATTGATACTCATCTTGGATTATCACTAAGCTAGAGATATAAAATTTTACTAAAATTTTGATTTTGTCTATTACTATGAAAAATAGAATAAAGTTAATGAAGATAATGCATTTCAATTGCTGACTGTATGCCCAGATAAGAAAAAGAAAACTTTTAAAAATTTAAATATTTATTTTCAAAATAAGACCTTTGCTCAATAATAACATTTTTAAAGGCTGAGAATGCACACCCTATTTTTGATGAAACGATATATTTTTAATCATTTAAAAATATTTCCAAATGTTCAAAAATGTGTCTGAATTTGAATTATATTGGGAAAAAAAAGATTACCTTGACCAAGGAAAAATATGATGAAAGTTTTGTAATTTTACTTAATATTATTCAGTTTGTGCATCTAATTACTTAATGAACAAAATGCCAACTACTGAGAACAGACATTTAGTGAAATAGTCAATATTTCTACTTAAGTTATTAGGGCTAAATGATTTAAACAATTTTAAATCTAAAAGCATACTTTCTGATGTATATATTTTTAAAAATCTTATCCACAATATGTGAAAGACTGTGAAAGAGTGTTTTCATCCTCTAGAATCAGAATGGAGACTAAGAATGTCATATCACTTACATAGAGTATCTAATTCCTCACAGTTTTAACAATTTTCTGAATTAAATAAGTTAAGCCCATCCATTGCTATACTTACTAGTACCCCTGGGTAAATCATTCTAAATAAAAAGCTTGCACAGGTGAAAGATAAGACTACATTATAGACCATAGAGAAGCCACTCTTTAATATTTCAAATCGTAATTAATGACCACACTTCTTTATAATATGGATTATACGTACACAAGAGGATAAGATTCTAACAGTGTAAACTTTGAGTTGCCCAACACACACATTCCCAACTGAAGTTGAACAAAGCCATGCTCTGCCTTATTTCAATTCTCACACTGTAAATAAGTGTCCATTTCATGGTATATTTTAGTACTACAGTTCTTGCATTTTTGTGCTTTTTGTTGGTGGTTTTGCTGTCTGAAATGGCCCCTAAGCTCAGTGCTGAATCATTGTTTAGTGCTCCTAAGTAAAAGGAGACTGTGATGTATTAGGGAGAAAGCACACATGTTAGATAATCTTCTTTCAGGCATGAGCTGTGGTGCTATTGGCCATGAGTTCAATGTTAATGAATCAACAGTTTATATTAAATAAAGATCTTTAAAACAGAAACACACACAAAACAAGGCTATATATTGATTGGTTGATAAAAACGTGTGATCAGAGGTTTGCAGGAAACTAACCCTATATTTCTTCTGGGTGAAATGTTTCATTATTTGCTAATTTGATGTTTGTTGTGACTCCATAGTACATAACTTACACAAATAAAGAGAACTGACTGCATTTCACTCAGCTGTTATAATGGGAAAGTAGCAACTGATGATACTTAAATAAATGGGTGTGGCTGAATGAGTACCAGGCATTCCTGAATGCTAATTATATAAGGCATTGTACTAGGCTCAGTGAACTTCATAACATTTAAATGGATATATATACACACACATGCACATATATAGATAAATATTAATAGAAATAACAAACCATGTACTCATCTTTCTCTAGAACAAGGTATTAAGTAAAACATTCACAGAATGGAACACATAAACTACCAGAGGACTCTAGAGGAAGTTGACATAGCTTTTGACTGAAGGAGACCAAGGTAGGTTCTCCTTTAAGCTCATACTTAAGTTCAAAGGAAGGATACATATTGGACATGTAGAGATAGAAGTCAGCCATCTCATGTAAGGTCAGCAAAGAAAGGACAGACTGCAGATGGTCCCCGACTTGTGGTTCTACTGAACGATTTTTTGACTTCACTATGGTATGAAAGTGGTATGTATTGAGTAGAAATTATACTTCAAATTGTGAATTTTGATCTTTTCCTGGGCTAGTGCTATACGGTGTGATACTCTCTCGTGATTCTGGGCAGTGGTAATAGCAGCTCCCAGTCAGCCTCATGACCATGAAGGTGAACAACTGATACACTTATGACCATTCTGGACCCACACAACTATTCTGTTTCTGACTTTCAGTACAGTATTCAATAAATTCCATGAGATATTCAACACTTTATCGTAAAACAGGCTTTGTATTAGATGATTTTGCCCAACTGTAAGCTAATGTAAGTGTTCTGAGAACATTTAAGGTAGGCTAGGTGAAGATGTGATGTTCATTAAGTTGGGTATATTAAATGTATTTTCGATTTATGATAGTTTAACTTATAGCAGGTTTATCAGGAAGTAACTCCATCATAAGTTGAGAAGGATCTGTAGTGGCCAGAAATTATTTAGTTTATTAAATGAATGGTCTGCGTGTTAGCTTGGGTACTCCCAGACGCAAATGCCAGGACAAAATTAAGTGTAGAAGGATTTTATTAGGAAAACAGACATGAGAGAAAATATGGAGAGGTCTGGAGAAGTCAGGGAGGGCAAGTCTGACCCTGAGTGATGGAGAGAGTGGAGGAAGATCACTGTGAGGTCTATGGCCAATGTCAACCTCAGAGGAGCCTCGTCTCTCCCAGGAACAAGCTGCTATGCTCACTAACTGGCTGGGAGCCATTCACGGGCAGCACTGAGCAGCACCGGGACCCTTGCTCAGTTACACTCCTGATGGGGGAGCTCTTGTGGTCACCACAGATTGTGAGCTGAATGATTCATTTTTAATGAAGCTTATAAAATGTGTTAAAATATTCATCTATGAACATTAAAAAATGTAGGTGTATTAGCTGTCACCATTAGCCAGGCAAGATCTTGGAGTCTGAGTAAACAGAGTTTGAATCCTAGATACCACATATATAGGGTATATATGAAAGATAACTAATGCCTCTGAGTCATGTTTCTTAATTTGTAATATCATGATAATGATCCCAATCTCATATTTGTTGTGAGGAATAAACATGACAATGCATGTAAATAGTCCGGCACTAATGCCCGGCACATACAGGGAGCAAAAATGGTAATACCCTCCTGATTTTAAATCTAACAAAAAGTGCATTCTAAAAATTTTGAAAGATTATTATATTCTCAACAAAGGAAATATATTTAACTTTAGATAATCAATGTGAGTTCATTTCTAGTAATAGTAGTATCAATGAAATACTACGTCCTGATCTCTCTCTGTCCCTAAGGTTTGCTGAATGATTTGTAAAAATAACTTAAAAGGCAAGCGACTATACAGTCACTTGTCACAGAAGTTCATTTTGTCTGCATAACTCATGAAAGTCAGTATGGTTTCATTATGGAATTGTTCCATAGGTGATATGAAAGCATTTTCATATTGTCAACAAAATAACCATTGCATGAGAAATTATTACTCAGCCCACCTATCCATTAACTAAAGTGTATACCTACAAACCATTAGGATATGAAGGATATGTAATAAAGTCTCACTAAATTGATTTTTAATCTGGTTAGATTCTTAGGCTATTATTCTTTACAATTACAGGTACTAAGTTGCATATTCCAATAATTTTTCACTGGTATATTCAAAACATGCCACACATAAAAATATTGACTATACAACTCTAGTGCATATATATGCAGTTTAAATTAAATTTAAGGACACTTAGAAAATAATAAAGTTCCTCAGATTTCCTTTGGGAATTAAAACATATTTTTATATAGTGAAAACAAAATAATGACAAAATAATCTACCAATTGAATGTGGTCTGAAAAGTTTCTTTTAGTACTCCACTTGAGTAAATATAATAAAACTGTATGTACAGGATCAAAATCTTGATTATTTTATGTTTAAAATCACCGTTAGTTTCAGAGGTAGAGAGCACAGAGCCAATTCTAAGTCTTAACTAGCACGTATTCTTATAAATATATTCCCTTTGCTATCTACTACTCAAGAGGTTTCCTAGTCCTGAGAAATATCTTCTTCCAGATAAATGTATTCGTTTAGGATGAGAACAAGACTTATTTATCCTATATCATGTGAAAAGATTTGTGATAATCAACTCAGAACTCAGGAATGCCTTCAGTTTCAAAGCACTGCCCATATAATAGAGGATGTAACCATAATTCAAACTGGAATTAAGCAGGTGCATAGGCAAGGCCATGTAATTTAGATAGAGGAACAGTGTGAGTGACGACACAGAATCATCATCAACAAATATGTATTGAGAATCTCTTGTGAGCCAGGACTATTCTAGGAACTGGAATATTGTAGTAAGTAAAATAATAAATCTCTCTCTTCCTGAAGTTTCCATTCTTGCAGGAGAGCACAAACAACAGAATTACCTATACTGTGAGAAGCTATAGCCCACATTGGACTGGAGCACAGATGCTGGAAACAAACTACAAGGCTTTGAATCTCCGCTCTGCCACTTTATTGTCCTATTGTTAGTCTAAGACTGACTCTTAGCATCGTCATGCCTTAAGTTCTCCACATGCAAAATGGGGTTAATAAAACTGTCTCCTAGTGTTGTTATGAGGATTAAAGAGGTTATAGGTAAACTTCTTAGCACAGTGTATGCAACATAAAGTCTTAGAAATACCTGCTATTATTATTATTAATATCATTTACCAGATGGATAGAAGAGCTATGGGGGACATTCAGCAGTTATAGGGGAAGGTGTGTGGGTATTTGATAGAGGGTGGTCAGGGAAGGCCTCTGATTAAATGACACGAGCAGAGATCTAAAGATGATGATGAAGGAAAGCTTGCTGATCTTTGGAAGCAGAGTGTTCAGGCAGAGGGGCAGCAAGTACAAAGGCCTGTAGACCATTTTAGGAGCTTGGCTTTTACTGACATGGATATGGGAACACTAGAGGAATTTTGGCAGAATATGACATGATCTAACATATGTTAGATCACACTGCCTGCTCTAAGGAGAAGAGGCTCTCAGGGGTCGAAAGAGGAAGGCCTGTTAAGAAGCTATTTCAATAATCTGGGAGAGAGGATGGTGGATTGGACCAGGGTGGTACCAGTAATGATACAAAAAAGAAAAAAAAATTGAAGTCTAAGTCTATTTTGTAGATAGATCTGATGGGATTTTTTGACAGATAGGATCTGGGTTATAAAAGAGAAGTCAAGTTGTCTCCCAGGTTTTTATCCTGAGAAATTTATCAATACAAACATGGTTTCCATTTAACAAGAAAGGAAGACCAGTGGATGCACAATGTTTTGGCCCCACTAAAAAATATAAACAGGAACACACCTCACTTAGATTAGCAAAAACATGGATTGAAAATCGGAAGTAGAAGATACACCATCTCTGTAAAGCCAAGTTCACGGAAGTCTTGGAGTTAAGCCAAAGATTTTATTTTGGAGAAGATTAGGGTTTTTTCAAACCATCCTTCCTTCCTTCCTCCCTCTCACCCTCCCTCCCTATTTATTGATATTTTTCTTCCTTTCCTTCCTTTCTTTCTTTCTCTCACTAGATGATGATCTTTAACTTTTACTCAGAGCTTTGTATGTTGGATACTTTGAACTTATTGCAAAATAGAGTATGACTTTCCATCTAAAGTAAAATTTGCCACTTGAACAAAATAGAAGTTATTATAAAAGGATAGGCTTTGTAAGTCAGAAAGAGAAAAACAAATATCATATATTAACACATATATGTGGAATCTAGAAAAATGGTACAGATGAACCAGTTTGCAGGGCAGGGGTGGAGACACGGATGCAGAGAACAAACCTATGGACACCAAGCGGGAAGTGAGGGGTGGGGGGGGTGGCGGTGGGATGAATTGGGAGATTGGGATTGACATATATACACTGATATATATAGAACAGATAAGTGATAAGAACCTGCTGTATAAAAAATAAATAAATAAAATTCCAAAAAAAAAAAAAAGATAAGCTTTGTAAGAACCCACTTGGGTTTTCTTCTTTGTTCTCCTCTAACCAGAGTGCATGAAACACTGTGAAGGGCCCCTCTCTGTCAACACTTGTATCTTTTCCCCACATCTAGCATCTACTTCTTGTGATGTTTTAGGGTGTCACAGATAGCACCTTAAAAATTTGTAAAGTGTATTCATTGCAATTCTTCATAAACAATGGGCTTAGAAGTAAGTTATTCTTGAATTTCTGGGATGTTTTTTCATTTAACGTTTCACTAAGATAATTTTAAAACATTTCAGTACAACTGCCTTTCATTTTAATATATAAAGTTATTTTTCCTTGTGATTTACTCATTAGAAGCATCTCTGAAAGCTGATGCTGAAAGTCACAGGAACATAATTCAAAAAATGAAAGGTCATCCTTTGAAAACTCAAAAGTAGTTAATCATCAAGTTAGAAAAGAAGTGATATAATTTGCTACAATATTTTTAGAAAATGTGTATTTTTGCTGGTTGTATCTTTTAGAGGAAAAAACAACCTCAGAGACAAAGGTGAAATGCTTTGTAAAACAATTATATTAGTTAAAAAGTAATATAAAAAGCTAACATTGCAACTAAACTGATAGTACCATTTTACAAGTTCATAAAAATGTGGAGTAAAAGGAAATCCTGAATCACACAATCCATTATTTTGTGAAAGAAATTTAGATTCCTAAAAGATTTTAGAAACTTGAATTTACAATTGTTGCTATATATTTTAATTTAGATTTTTTTCCCCTCTATTATTCTCTCTTTACAAACTTTTCCTTTCTTTTGGATATAGTGCTTTACCTTTGATTTAAACACTCAGCGTCAATAAGTGGAATGATTGTATGACAAAGATATCTGAGTATCAACACATCTATTTTTTAAAATTAAAGGTAAAATTCATTAGTAAAACATAGGGCCAGGGTACATGTAATGATGTTACATATCAAATATAATTGCTCCATATTTAGTTACCAAAAAAAAATGATTGCAACTTAGACACAGTCTCAATATCAAACCAGATAGATAACTAGATTCAAGTCCCTCTCCCATCACCATACTAGGCTGGAACATAAAGCTCTCCAATTAGGAGGAATCAGAACAGAGATTTACTACTCTGCAATTTGCAAATGGAGCCATTCCTAAGATAATACAGAACTGGTATTAGGATGTTAGACAGGAAAAACACAATTTAGAAAAATCTTAAATACAATGGATAATAACTATCACAGAGTCAGCTACTTATAAGTGATCGCAGGGGATCAGAACATGTAACATCTTGATTTATGTGTTGTCTAGTGAACCAAATTCAAATAACTGAAAGAAATTGCAATGAATAATTTCATGAAATAACATCAGTAAATAAATTGACAGTGATACATGTAAACTGGAATTCGAAACACTGAACAAGGATTATATCAAGAGGTCACTTTGCATACTTTGCAGAGATAAAAAGAAACAGATCTGACCCCTTGGTGGCTATATATATATATATATATATATATATATATATATATATATATATATATATTTCATCTTATCACCAGGAGAAAGGATGAGAAGTGGAAAAACAAGTGATCAGTGAACTTCCTGGTTATTCTCTGCTTATATATCCTTGAAACTCTGGGTTTTCAGACCTGGGGGTAGAATGGAGTTGCTTGTTCCTCTTAATCCCTTACAAAAAAAAGAAAAAAGAAAAAAAAATTCATCTATTAGAGAATCTATTGTCACAATGCAATAAAGTGGCTGCAGTAAATTTTAAATGGCAGATCATGTAATTGGGCCACTTTGTGACCTGGCACAGAAACTCCCCTGTTTCCACTTCAGTGGCCAGTGGCCATGTAAGTAATGTAATTAATGTAGAGATTTCCACCAGACACTTGGAGGCAGAGGTAAAGCAGCTTAGAACTAAGAGTCAGCCTGCCTTCCAGAGATGTGCGTTGGTGAGAGGCAAGTACCATGCAGAGGAAGCAGCAGGGCAGACATCCCCAAGGGATGCACAGCTGATTTTCTATGGGTAAGAACCTTCGTAAAACTTCATTAGGGGATCCTGGTCAGCAGAGGATTGCTGAGCTTCCCTGGGAGCAACCAATGAACATTGCCTGTGCTAAGAGAACAGTTTGTGAGTTGCTTGGGCAAAGAAAGCAACAAGGATAAGCATTTGCTATTGCAGAAGGGGTAGGGAGACGTCGGCAAGGAGTCAGCAAAGATGGTATCAGAAAGCTAAGTACCTGAGGGTGAAGGAAAGTGTTCTGAGAAGAAATGCTGAAGGACAGAGCAGTTACAAAACCAAGAGGTTCAAAAATAAGACTAAACATACCAGAGAGAGAGAGGGAGGGAGGGAGAGAGAGAGAGAGAGAGAGAGAGAGAGAGAGAGGGAGAGAGAGAGAGAGAGAGAGAGAGAGAGAGAGGAGAGAGGGAGATTGTTTCAACAGAAAGAGCTGAGTGACCTTGAAGGGACATATTTAAGTGCCTCTCCAACCTCCAAGCCCATCAGTGAGAATGGGACTCCAGTGTCAGGTGCAATAATTTTAAAGAGCAAAGAAAGTAGCTTTTTTGGGCACATTTAAGTTGCAATGTGTAGACTTTGACAAACCCCTCCACATAGCAAGCTCTCTTGGAAAATTGAAGTCAATTGAAAAATAAATTCTGACATAATCTTATCTTTCACAAGACTAACAGTTGCCAGTAGTCCTACTTATTTAGTTCAGGGATAGTTTAGTGTTTTATTCAAAAGAAGTTTCTTCAGTCTTTGCTCCTTAACTACATTCTGTGTCAACAGCTGTCATTTCAGTTTTTGGCAGCAGAGTTGTTATGAAAATTGACCTACAATGAGTCATATTACCTCATCCAGGTAGATTATGAGGCTTTAAACAAGTGATGCTACTTTTCATAGTGAACACTTTAGGTCCAAAAGGAACATGCATTTTGTTCCATCATAAGATAGAGCACTAGATTTTCCTGTAGAGTTACTTCTCATACTGTTTAGTTAAATCATTCTATTTTATTCTGGTAAACATTGGCTACTTATTATATACTATATATTAAATTTACTTTCAGACTCTTTACAATGATCTGAAATTATTAAAGCTATCATATTTATAAATTTTAACTTACCATGCTTTCCCTTGCTCAGAATTTATCCCAAATTTTGCAATTTTTTGTTCTCTAAATTTGTCAGAGTTAAAGGAAATATCAAAATTAGGGAGGGGAAGAATTTCTAAAATGTACTCAGATAGCAAAACAAAATATCCAGTTTTTCAAGATATGACTCATTTACTGGGCAAAGAAAGTAGAGGCCACAATCTTCAAGTTGTCTTAAATAGGATACTAGATTCTTAATTCTACTATTTGCATGATAATAAAAAAAAGAAATTTATGAATTATATTTACAGTCTCTTATCTAAATATAAGGCAAAATGAGACAGATAAATCCTATCTAATTCAATAAATTAACAGAGTTGTTAGAATGTTGTGTAATCATTATGCTAGAATCATCTGTTATGGTAGTTGACCTCAAAACATTCAGTTGGAGGATGCACTGTTTGTAGATCAACAGAAGCACCAAAGAATAGGTCACCAGCTATGGAGTAAGGCCAGCTCTTTGCATGTAGGTGAAATGAAAATGAAGGAAGAGAACAATTGCCTCATCTCACAAAATCATTAATAAAATCTAAAAGAAAGTTCATGCTCAACAATACTATGTAAGCACTGTGAAAATGAAGTGATCCAGTTAATTTTGTCAATGCTAGCATGCCCTAACAAAATTACTTCAAATTATGATATCTTTGTGTGTGCATGGGTCTGTTGGTGGAATTCTCAAAGGATATTGCCTTTTGGGTATTGGATCCTGAGGCCTCTTTATATGTGATACATTATAAGGGAGATTTTCTCCCACCGGCCACTATGCCATATCCTCAGTTAGTTGAAGCCAGTAGGCTTTTTATTAAAATCAAGTAAATTATACCTCATTTGAATTTAAGAATAAGTGCTATGTCTGAAGTAAAAAATTGTGAACAGCTTTTAATTATATGTTATGTATCAATGGATTATTTTTGCATGGACAACCCAGCCTTTGTAAATGTCTTTACAACTTCCAGCTAACCTAAGAGAAGAAAGCTCTTCCTGGTGGCTCTTCCTGGGGATAGCCATCACATCCCATGCCATTCCTACTGCCTTCCCTATGATGCCTACACAAGGTACACCCAGATTTTCAAGAACGCATAGGCTGTAGAATGGTTCCATGTCCCTTGCTCTCCTGCCAACCGTGTGAAGCATATACTGACTAAGGTGATGAAAAACTGGAACCTTTCTCCTTTTCGTAACCACAATTTTCTCTGCCGCCCCTCCACTCGACCACTTTTCATCTATGGTTGGTAGATAATGATGTACCATGTAAATTATGTTCTCTATGAAAATTTTGACCATTTAGAAAATAAAATAAAATAAAAATGTGTTTAATTCCATTTTTATAATTTAAAAATTAGTCTTTATTGTGCACGTGTACCCGTGTGCGTGTGCAGGTACAATGTGAACATTCTAGAGGACTCGGAAGTCAGAGCTACTTGAGCTCAAAGACAACTTCAGTTACTTACTAGCTATGGAAGAGTAACAGTTTTTCTGAGCTTCAGTTCTTTAATCTGTTAAATAGAGTTGTTCAGTGTCAATATTTTGGAAGGTTGTATTAAATGGTATAATAATGATAATATGTATTGAGCACTTACTATAGGCTACATAATGGGCTAAGTGAATTATATTAACTGTCTCATTTTACCTCAAAATAAAATCTATACTTAACATGAAAAAAGAGCAACTTTTAGTAACTTGAAAACTCAATCTTTGTGCAAGTTAATACCAAATTCTGATCTACTGAACACACGAAAGTAAATTGGTGGCCACAGAATATTTTAGAGTTTTGAGCAAGTGTCACTGGATATTATCTTGGTAATGCAGTTCAATAACATATTTCAAGTCAACTAATGTTTTTGACAGTTATCCGTCATGATGTCTGTGACTATACCAACAAGATTTGCAAAAGCAGAGAACATAAAATTGAAAAAAGAAATTCATTTTTATGGTTCAGATATATTATAAAACCTTGACCAGAAGGTCTCAAGAAAGTAAGGAGGGATTTGCAATTTTAGAATTTATTATCCCATTGAGAATCCTATGTAGAGTACTTGATTAAGGAGATAAGGTTACATCTGAAAGGCAGAGAGTCTGGTTAAATAAGCAGTAGGTTTCCAGTGTCACTATGTGCATTGTAAATAATACTTTTTTTTATAATAGAATCTTCCATGGGTCAGAAGATTAAGGTTTTATCTTTCAAAATAACTACCCTATCTCCACCATATTTAACAGCTACCTTAATCTGAATTTCTAACAATTAACTAACCTCTTATGGGAAAATTAAAAACATATATTTGGCATAATAATATAGTAAAGTGATTTTCAGTACCTATAAAGTACATGAAATGTAAAGTATTTTCTCTAACGACCAATTCTAAAATTGGAAAATTTAGTGTTTTCAGTATAAACTTGATATATGATCAATTATCAGGACATATTTATTAAGTGGATTAAAAGGAGAATTTTGAAAAAAAGGAGTGATTCAAAACAACTTATAACTTTTCTTTAAAGAATGAATGTAGTCATGCTCTCTTGCACAGAACATTAAGTAGTAAAAACTCAAATGTCCTTATAATTAAAGAACAGCCTCAATTTTTTTTTTTTGCTGTTTCAAATGTTTGAATATCTATAATTCCCATCCCCCAAATCTAAGCAATACTATTTTAAATTTGATGATTTTCTTAGAGAAGATAAACTGCAAAAATTGCAGACTTCTGCCAGCTCTGTTTCTTAAAGGGAATTACAATCTTTAGTCATTAGCTTTAAACATCAAAACACAACAGGTTCAACACGCCAAACAAGGCAGGCCAGCATGATGGCAGTTCCCCACCCCACGAAAAACAGTGTGATCACCTATTAATTGTCTAATTGGTTTGCATTTTACATAAATCAATTATCTTCAGTTAAAGACTCCAGAGTTCCATTGTGAGCTCTCTGCATGTTGGATCCTACACTCCCGTTACCTTGGAAGATCATCTTATGGAAACACTTAATTCAGTTGACATTGTTGACATTAACTTCACATATAAGTGGCTTCTACAGACCAATAAGAAAACCTTAAACTCTGTGTATTCTTTTCTGAGTACAGGTAATCTATGGTTAGAAACCTGGAAAGACACATATTCATATAAAGTCCTAACAAAATGAATATCTTTTATAATTGTGATTTAATATATTTTAATTATCTATGTTCAGTAATCCTAAAACTACATTTTAGAGGAAATACAATCTTGCCTCAATTATTTTAAGTGAAAGCAAGACTATGCCTTTAAGCATATTTACATTCATTTATTTTCTAATTCCTCATACCTTCTGATGAGTTTTATTTCAAGGAGTGGAGAAAAGTAAAAGATATTTGTTAAAATGTTCATTGAGCAAATAGATGTTCCTAAGACTTTTGTTGAAATAATTAATGTTCACTTTGGTTACAATACAATAGAGAAAAACAACTGAAATATGCATGTAACAACATATGACATAAATACACATGTATTTCCCTGCTTTGTCAGCTGAGAGGGCCTAGAAACCGTGACACTCCAGTAATAATGAACACACCTAATGCTCAGATCTTGGGTTATAATACCATTCTCCATTGAAAGGAACTGGTCTCCTTGGAGAAACTGCTGATTTTAGGGCTAGGGAATATACCAAATGAGTCTGGGGCATCTTACAGGCAGTGCCAGAAAGTAAGGAAGTATTTAAAAACAAACAGACAAAACCTTCAAAGATGGGATTTGTCCATGTGACACAGAAGCCAACCATTAAGCTCCCAATGTCCAAAGCTGGAAAAATTCGAGGGAGAAACTAAATTAAGTAGTATTGGATTATAATTCGAAGTATAAAATAAATATCCATGAGTTTACATTGATATAACAAATGATTGAATAAATAAACAAATAAGTAAATAACACATATTTCATGCAGGAAAATTTCAAATAATATATGTACATATTCCTCACTCTTTAACTGTAGACTGTGCATAGTGACTTCCTTCCAAAGTGTACAGTATAAAAAGGAGGAAGCAAAGGTAACTTCATAGTGGAGAAACTTGACAGATGCTACTTCAGCTAAGGTGATTAATGATGACATTACCAATCATTGTAAGTCACGTTGATAGTATGTACCTTTGATGCCATGTGATGAGAATGGCACTTTACCTCTATGGTCTTCTTCCTCAGTCTGATCATGAGAAAAACATCAGACAAATTTCCGTTGAGAGGTATTCTAGAGACTGCTTGACCACTACTTTTAAAAGTGTCACAGTTGTCAAAAACAAGAAAATTCTGACAAACTGTCACAACCAAGAGGAACCTAAAGAGATGGGATAACTAAATGTCATGTGGTATCCCAGATGGGAACAGAAAGTGTTCATTAGATAAAAATAAGAAAATCTGAATTAATTATGAACTTTAGTTAATAAAAACATATCAGTATTGCTCCTTAATTGTAATAAATGTATCATCCTAATGTAAGATGTCAGTAATTGGGTTTGGAGTATATAGGAACTCTCTGTATTATCTCTGCAATTTTTCTGCAAATCTAAAATTATATTAAAGTAAAAAAAATTAAAGAAGAGAACATATCTTTTGTAAACAATAAGGAGTTTAGGTAAAGTAAAATGTAGCTCTGCCCTTTGCTGTAGTAACATTTTTCAGTATTTATCCAACCAGGGTCCTGGCTTAAGTGTAGATTCTTCTCTTTGCTGTTCAGACACGTTTGTGCTTCCTTCCTGCTAAATCCATAATTCTTTGCATATACTTCTACTAAAAACCTATATCCTGATTAATGGTATACGGTTAATATATCTATCTCCCCTTGTCCACTTTAATACTTTAAGGAGTTAATGAAATCTATCCATCCTTATATCTGTGAGCATTAGCATAGTGCCTAACATGTAAGAAAACTGAAACATATGTTGAATGCCTACAAACATATATAAATAAATGAATAAATATATACACAATGCCTTAAATTCAAATATACTCATGCAAATCAAAGACTTTTTATCATTCAGCAATATGTATTAAATTGCTATAGTGAGGCAGATTACGTGGCTTCAAACTACTAATAATTTTTGGCAGTACAAGTATAATTGTGATCTCCAATTTATGAATGTTTTTCACTGTTCATGGGTCAAACATAATGCTAGCCTTAGTTGTTATGCATAATTACAAAATTACTAAGAGTGACATTGATGTATGTAAGACAGTTTATTTTGGCAAAGTATCCTTTTATAATTTGGCCACAAATGTCCTTTTAGCTTCATCTGCAATTACTCCAATAAGCCCTATAAAACTGACTTTTCCTTGAAACTGCATTCTACCTCATAGAATACACATATGCTATTGCCTCTGCCAGGAATGCACTTTCCATCTTCCCAATTTGGACATTTCCTATTCACACTTCAAGACTAATGTTGAACTTGTGATTGTGAAAAACAATATGAGCTCTGACGTAAACATATGGTAGTTCTCAAACATTTATAAATTTGCTTCTAAGTTCAACTATGGCAAGTCAGCTATATCTTTTATGAGTCCAGAATTTGAGACAAAAGGGTTCAGAATGCCCTACATTCTCTAAAAAGTAGATTGGAAAATAGTCACTATGGCTGAGAAACCCTTAGAGCCAAGTTGCAAATTTCTCTTCTCTTTTTTAAAAAGGAAATTCTTATCTGCATTCTTTGGGTTTCAAATGGGTTGTTAAAAATATGGTGAACATAAATTTAGATCTTTTAACTTTCTTATATTGATTTAAGAAAAATTCTTATTGAAAATAAATTTCCAAATGCCCAAGATTTCAGTTACCTTTTCTTTCATGCAGTCTGTGGAAAAATTTTTTTTTTTTTTTTTTTTTTTTTTGTGGAGATTAAGTTTGTCTCTGCTCTTGTCCATATGGCAACATTTTTTTTCTTCTGATCAGATTCCACTCTTTTCTCATATCTAGAGATGTATTAAGATGGAACATTTTTGCTTGAACTTAATGTGATCTTCAACACTTTTAACCCTCAGTTTACCTATATATCAAATTTGAAGAGTGAGGTTTAGAATATGAAGAATCAAAAGTGAAATTAAAATTTCACCAGTACATTGATATATTTTGGAAAGGCTTTTTAACTGATAGTAGTTTAAATATTCTTTCTCGGGCAAAAGAGTTGCCATTCACATATTTTGAAATTACATATGGCAGAAATGCTAAAGCTGGTCTTAAGATTAACTATACATTTAAAAATCCAGAGAAATACAGTCTGTCTCATGTTAACAAACACGATAAAGCCAGAATCATATTTTAAAGTTTCTTAGACAGCATTACAAATGGTAAAAATAATAAAAGCATTCACAAATATTACTTGTTAGAGCAATTAACAAGTACATGCACTATACCTATACCATTTGTAGCACTTATCATTTTGCATTTAATTACATGCCATTCCTCACTTTCTTAGGAGAGTGTCAGTTCTTTACAATGAGGATCATAACTTATTCATCATTACATATTTAACAACTAAATACTAATAAGATAGTAATAATAATAACAACTGAAGTTAGTTTTTTTAAGTTTACTAAGCAGGTACTATGTTCAGTCTATTGTTTGTTTTACTAATTTAATCCTTTAAAAACCTATAAAGTAATTATGTTTAATCCTCTTTTGCAGAACATATATGTGGTTTAAAAGAGATTAAGAAATTTGCCCAACATCACACCACTGGAAAATGGAGGATCTCCTTTAAACCCAGACGTTTTTATTATAGAGCCCATACTCTTAAACTTTACACTGTGACACAATTTATTCATTCATTCAACAAGTAGGTGGAAAATATACTATATCTGTCAGATATTACAAGATACCAGGATGCATCAGTGAATAAGACAAAATCTATACTATCATGGATCTTACATCATAGGAAATAGGAAAGAATTCAAACAATAAACAGGTATATAAAAAATATACAAGGAAATATCACAATAGTATGAAAAAATTTCATGACAATATCTTTGAAAATATCGGTGAGATAATTTCCCTTAAATATAGACTAACATAACAAACAAGAAAAATGAAAATTCTTAACAGATTGAAAACACTTAAGATGAATTTAAACTTTAAAATACAGCTACAAAAAAAAACAATGGGACAGTTTTATGATGATGTAGACTTTTATCAACTTTTAAATGTTTTAAAGTGATGTACAGTTTTACTGTCTGTAAAGGAACTCTTATTTCCTACATTGTACAAATAGTTTTAGAGTTAGAAAAAGAGGGAAAGCTCCCTGGGTATTTTACAAAGCTGCTAAAATATTCATTAAAAAGCCCAGAAAGAAATTGAGAAATCAAAATTATCAGTCGACCTCAGTTATGAAAAAGATGCCATGATTCTAAAGAAAATATTATTAATGAAGCCAGGAAACACACACACACACACACCACACACACACACACACACACACACACACACACACACACACACACAGATGTATATACACACTGCATGATCAACATAAAAAATATATATCTGGAGAACATATTATGGCTAAGTACTGAGACTTTTGCTTTATATCACTGTATTAACAGATTAAAGGAGAAAACAAATGTGGTTACTTCAACTATGGCAGAAAACTATTTATTAAAATATAGCAGACATAATTCTTTTAAAAAGCCAAGGGGATAAAAATTCCTTTTAGAAAATTAGGAGAAAATAAAATCCTCCCTATGCTAATAAAAACATTAAAATACACAGCAAACATTGTACTATTCATGAAATAGTAGAATTAGTCCATTTAAAGAAAACATGAAAAAATTCACCATTTTACTAAGGGGCTGAGTCAGAAAAGTAGGATATGAGTGAAAAAATAAAAGTATAATGATTGGAAATAGGAAGAAATAAACCTGGATACATTTTAGAGGATATGATTGTCTACAGAGAAAGTAAAAGAAAATCCACAAACTACTGGAATTAGAAATTAAAAGTATTCTCATCTACCATAAAGAGGTATAAAATCCAATTTTAAACAATACCATTTATAAAGCCAGACAGAGGAAGAAAATACTGTATGATACCACTTATATGTGGAATCTAAAAAATACAACAAACTAGTGAATATAACAAAAAGAAGCAACTCACAGATATAGAGAACAAACTAATGGTTACCAGAGTAAGGGTGGAGGCAGGGTAGGGGTTGGGGAGTGAGAGGTACAAACTACTGGGTGTCTTTCTCTGACTGACTTCACTCAGTATGACAATCTCTAGGTCCATCCATGTCGCTACACACTACTGTACCTAAAATAGATAACTAATAAGAACCTACGGTATAGCACAGGGAACTCTACTTCCCTGTATCTACAGTATTGACTCTGTAATCACCTGTATGGGAAAAGAATCTAAAAAAGAGTGGATATATGTACATGCATGACTGATTCACTTTGCTGTACACTTGAAACTAACACAACATTGTAAATCAACTATACTCTAATAAAAATTAATTAAAAAAAAACTATTGGGTATAAGATAGCCTCAAGGATGTATTGTACAACATAGGGAAATATAACCAATATTTCATAATAACTGTAAGTGGAAAGCAACCATTAAAAACTGTATAAAAATTTTAAAAATTAAATAAAAACAATATCATTTATATATAACTCCTTACCCCTTCAGTGTATGCTGAACAAAGTGACTTCCTTCCAAAGAGTATATAATAGAAAGAGTTAAAAAAAAATAAAAGGAATAGCTTTGCAGTGGGGAAACTTGACAAACATTACCTCAAGCCAGTGATCAAGGTTAATGGCAATAATGATAGTCATGTTGATAGTACATCCTTTTGACATGATGGATGAAAATGGCATTAATCCCTCTGTCTCCCTTCCAGAAATCCACAACTCTAGTTTAATTTTTAGAAAAACATCAGACAAACTCCAACTGAGAATACCTAAAAACACCTTAGTAGTACTCTTCAAAACTTTTGAGATGATCAAAATAAGGAAAGTCTAGGAAACTAATCAGAGAAGGACAAAGAGTCTTAAGGGCTAAATGCAACTTGATATCCTGCATAAGATCCTGGAACAGAAAACGTTCATTAGAGAAAACTAACAAAATCCAAAAATGTGTGGAGCTTAGTTAATAACAATATATTAAATATTGGTTGGTTAATCGTGATAAATGTACCATAGTGATGTAAGATAATATATAACAGGGGAAACTGGGTTTGGGGTATATGGCAATTCTATTACATTTTCCATTCATCAGTACATCTAAAACTATTATAAAAAGAAAAGCTTATTTTAAAATGCCATTTATACCAAAGGATACAATTCACCAAGGAACAAAACTAATAAATATGTTGATAGTTTACTAAGATCACTGAAGAAAACAGAAGAAAGTAAAATAAGAACTAAGAAGTATATGCATAGGAAGACTAAAAATTATAAAAATAGATACTTCCCTAGTTAATCTGAATTACATGCAAAATTACAATTTGCATTTTCTTCAAAGAACTGGTAAATTTATTCTAAAATTCAAATTGAAAAATAAAACCATGAATAGAGGTTAACCAAGCAAACATGCTTCCAACATCCTTACAGCTATTTGGGTTTTTGATATATGTCAGAATGGCATTACGAAGTAGGAAGGAAAATACTTGTTATTCAGTACATTGTTGTAGATAATTGCCCATCCACACTGAGGGGTGCAAGGGATAGTACATAAAAGAATGTCTCCACATCACATCAAACTGCAATTAAATTTCAGGTAAATTAATACTCAAATGCAGCAATGTGGATATCAAAATTGTAAAATCATTTTAAAGAAAGTAAGAGAATTCTTTTGATAACATCAGATAATTCCAACACGCAAAGCAAGAAAAGACTTTCACCTGTAGGTGAAAGGAAACATTGCAATGAAAACTAAAACTACCGACTAAACTAGAATTTCCCAGACGTGCTCTCATATTGAGTTAAAAAAAGAGAATATAGCAAGCTTTCACAGAAATGATTTTATAGAGTGCTGTTTTAAAGTTTTGGCTTGACTTTAAGAATACTGAATTTTCTTACACAATTGATAAATATTGCCCCATTTCAAACCCACTTTTCTATATGATCGGCTTTGTGATAAGGAAGCTATGAATCTGCAAACCACATTTTTCCTTTGCCAGTTGACTCCCTCTTATTCTAACAATACAGGCTACTAAGAGGTTGGAAGCCTGGAGAAGGAAGAGGGAACACATTGCCTTCCTCTTTGCTTCCTTTTTCTGTTTTCTCTTTCGCTTCCTGTCAGCATCCCTTTTGGAGCCTATTTTTTTTTCTTCATTTACTTTTCTTGCCACCCTTCCAGCAGTAGTTTGTTCCAATTTTCAGTGTGCCAACAATTGCAGAACCAGCCGCATAGGTGGTTCACAGACGACAGCGCCAGCAGGCTGGAGTCCCTTCTATGAGGTCCGGTCCCCGGTCCCAGGGGTCCCTCTCCCAAGCTTTACACATTAGAAGCTTCACACTTCTTTTTGGTAGTTGCTTCCCATTGTTTCTACCTGTGTGATATTTCTGTGTTTCATTTTTGCCTTTTTATTTTTTTTAACATCTTTATTGGAGTATAATTGCTTTACAATGGTGTGTTAGTTTCTGCTTTATAACAAAGTGAATCATAAATGCATATACATATATCCCCATATCTCCTCCCTCTGGCGTCTCCCTCCCACCCTCCCTATCCCACACCTCTAGGTGGTCACAAAGCACAGAGCTGATCTCCCTGTGCTATGTGGCTGCTTCCCACTAGCTATCTATTTTACATTTGGTAGTGTATATATGTCCATGCCACTCTCTCACTTCGTCCCAGCTTACCCTTCCCCCTCCCCGTGTCCTCAAGTCCATTCTCTACGTCTGCGTCTTTATTCCTGTCCTGCCCCTAGGTTCCTCAGAACCATTTTTTTTTATATTTAGATTCCATATATACGTGTTAGCATACGGTATTTGTTTTCCTCTTTCTGACTTACTTCACTCTGTATGACAGAGTCTAAGTCCATCCACCTCACTACAAATAACTCAATTTCATTTCTTTTTATGGCTGAATAATATTCCATTGAATATATGTGCCACATCTTATTTATCCATTCATCTGTCGATGGACACTTAGGTTGCTTCCATGTCCTGGCTATTGTAAATAGAGCTGCAATGAACATGGTGGTACATGACCCTTTTTGAATTATGGTTTTCTCAACGTATATGCCCAGGAGTGGGATTGCTGGGTCGTATGGTAGTTCTATTTTTAGTTTTTTAAGGAACCTCCATACTGTTCTCCATAGTGGCTGTATCAATTTACATTCCCACCAACAGTGAAAGAGGCTTCCCTTTTCTCCACACCCTCTCCAGCATTTGTTGTTTGTAGATTTTCTGATGATGCCCATTCTAACTGGTGTGAGGTGATACCTCATTGTAGTTTTGATTTGCATTTCTCTAATAATTAGTGATGTGGAGCAGCTTTTCATGTGCTTCTTGGCCATCTGTATGTCTTCTTTGGAGAAATGTCTATTTAGGTCTTCTGCCCATTTTTGGATTGGGTTGTCTGTTTCTTTAATATTGAGCTTCATGAGCTGTTTATATATTTTGGAGATTAATCCTTTGTCCATTGATTCGTTTGCAAATATTTTCTCCCATTCTGAGGGTTGTCTTTTCGTCTTGTTTATGGTTTCCTTTGCTGTGCAAAAGCTTTTAAGTTTCATTAGGTTCCATTTGTTTACTTTCATTTTTATTTCCATTTCTCTAGGAGGTGGGTCAAAAAGGATCTTGCTGTGATTTATGTCATAATGATTCTTTATGTTGACATATATTAAATCATTATTGAATTATTAAAATAAACGGAGTTGTTTTTCCTTTCTGCACTTTTACTGATTCAAGAAAAATTTAAAGCTTTCTTTGGTTTTAAGAATATTTTTCTTCAACCAAAATTTGTTTCTGTTATCTAGTTCTAGAAAATTAAAACCACATAGGATATCTGTTTCTGTTTTTACCCTAGCAACCTAAAAAATAAACCAAACAAGGTGGACTTTCATATATTATATAAATAAACATCTATTAATTTTACTGAATATATTTGTCAACAATCTAAACTGTTGCCCATCTGAAGCTTTTGTCAAGGAGGAAGTTTATGGACCCAGAAATAGAGAAACAAGTTTAATTTTGGTGCCAATATGACTTTACCAATGTCTTGATTATCAGGAATAAGTTTGACAAATTATCGTATAGCTGAATGTATCCAATATGTTACCAATATACTATCCAGTATTTTTAAATTGGATGTTATTTATTTAGGACTTTTGCAACATGGATTTTTTTATTAGTTTGTGAAAATAAATGACTTTTTAAATCATATAATTCAAAACGGTTTAAAGACCTCGTGAAATTATTGTATTGACTCCTTGATTTTTCTGCATGGATTGTGCTAATTAAATTTTACTCTTTCAAGCATATGTTATAATTTAGTGCAATGGCATATAAAATTTTATGTAGGATTCAGTGTTCATAATACTCTCATAGGATCCACTGTACCACTGAAATTAAACTAATAATGCTGAAAAGGATGTTTACCTTCAAGATCCCTGTGGCACTTTAAAAGATCAATCAACTTGGCACTTTTGAAAATTTAAATTAAATTGATGATGTCTCATTATACTATGATGATTATGATTACATAGAAGCAGAAAACAAATCTTAAGGAAACTAGCTCTGAAAGGCTAACTGATAGAAAACATGATAGATGCAGAGTGTAGGTTTTGTGATTTTTGTTCACCACTGATAGAGTAATTAATCATTTTAATTTTCTCTTTATTAATATCTGAAAAAGAGACAAAAATATTTAAAATAAGACAAAAGAAAAGCAGTTGAATTTTAAATATAAAAATTGTGGGTTTACTTATAATACTAATTTACTATTCAAATAATAATTTCAGAATAAGTCCAAAATTATTTAATTTTAGATTATAAACTATAAGTATATACCCACATTGTTTATATACCAAAGTATAAATGATGATTCTAAAACTGTATTTTTTTTTTACCATATTCACCATTTTTAAGTATACAGTTCAGTGGTTATTAAATACATTAATAATGTTGTGCAACCATTACCACCATCCATCTCCAAAATTCTTTTCATCTTATAAAACTGAAACTCTGTATCAATAAACTCTATATCCATAAAATAATAACTCCCCATCTCCCTTCCCCCAGCCCCTGGCAAGTGCCTTCTACTTGCTGTATGCTCTAAATACCTTATATAAGTGAACTCATACAGTATTTGTCTTTTTGTGACTGGCTTATTTCACTTAGTATAATGTCCGCAAGGTTCATTCATGCTGGGAGAAAATGTTAGAATTTCATTCCTTTTTTCAGGCTGAATAATATCCCATTGCATGTATATACCACATTTTGTAAAACTGGATTTTTTTTTAACAAAAACAATTATCAACCAAAATTACAGCTTAAACAATTAACAATTTATTGACATCACTTAATGGTAATTTATTTTCCTTTAAAATTTTATATACAGATAGAATGAGAAAAAAATTAATCATTTTAATTGATGCAAAAGGATGTTTTCTATAGGTCAATATCCATTACTGATTTTAAAAGCTTAGTTAATTCAGATTAGAATATTTTCTTTACCTAAGATATATGGTCTCAAATTCCACTCTATGTATTAGTCAATATAAGAGGGATGACAATGCTAGAATTTGAAGTTCTAGCAATTAAAAAAATACAATTATGAAGTAAAAGTGAATGGAGAAGGCAAAACAATCATTTGTATCTAGTACTTACTGTGCATATTCTGGCAATAACTAGTTAAAACTCCATTTAAAAAGGAATCGTATTTAGAGTTGAAACAAGAAAAAGTAAGGCACTAATTAAAAATAAATTTATTTGGAAATAAGCAGGACAAATATGAAGGAATATTTAATAATTTATTGATAAACATGAGCTATGAGAGACAAATGTATTATAGGAATGAAAATACTGTAAATATAAAAATTATATTAGAATCGTAAAGGCCTTTTTTTATTTTTTGGCAAAAAGCACTGGACAAATACGTGATTCCCGCATCATGCACAGCTTCCTCAGCACCCAGCTCCCTTAGCAATGTGGGCTTCTCCAGCACCAGGCTCCAAGCAGCACTCGGCAGCCAGCAGCTTTCCCCAATACTCCCCTCTCCCCTCTAGGCTGTTTTGTAGCAGAGTTCCTCTAGTGAGACATCATCCTTTGAACAGAACTCCCAGACACTCTAGAGGAGGCATTGAAAGACTACGGCCTGCATGCCAAATCAAGCCACCAGGTGTTTTTGTAAAGTTTCACTGAAACCTAGCTACAACCATTCCTCTAGTCAGTACCGGGAAGTTTCGCATTCCAACTGAGGAACTGAGTAATTGTGACAGAGACTGTATGTCCCACAAAGCCTACAATATTTACCATATGGCCTTACAAGAAAAGTTTGTCAACCCTTGTCCGAGAAGGTGGATTTCTAGCAAGATCATAGGTCAGATTTCCAAAAAGTTCTGTTGGCCATGCTCCCTCCAATAAAATCTGAATCTAACCTCTGTGAGTGAGGGCTTCATCTTCATGAGTCTAGCTCAGCACCTAGGGGTGGTAACTGCTCTTTCTATCTACTCTTTCTGTATTCTCCAGAGTTCCATGTACCTCTTACTAGCCAATCACTCATGACTTCAATTCCATGTTATAATTAATCATTCCTAATGTTAAACATTTCCTGTTCAAATAATTCTATAATGTCTCTTTCCTCACTGGACCTTGACTGATACACAATGAATATTATTTTTCCTCCCTTTATCTTTAATCTATATGCATCTTTTATTTAACATGGTTTTCCTGTAGACAACATATAGTTTGTTTTTTTCTTTCTTTTTAAATTTTGTTTACAGTCTATCCATCTGTACTTTTTAAATGAGGTGTTTGACCGTTTATTTTTAGTGTAAAATATTAGTAGGGTTGGATTTAAGCCTACCACCTTGCTCTTTGTTTTCTCTGTTCTCCATGTGTTTTTTGTTTCTTGTTTTTCTCTTTTCTGTCTTCTTTTGGATTAGTTGAAGATTTTAGGATTCCTTTTGCCTTATTAATATTTAAAAACAATTACTTAATATATTTTGTCCAATTTTCTAGTTGTTTATGACAGGAAGAGAAATCTAGTTCCTCTTACCACATCATGGATAGAAGTTTAATCCAAAAAAAATTTTTTTTTACATTATATTTTTTCTGGATTTGTATAAAATTAGTTCAGCTTCATACAAAAGAATAAATGCTCAAAACAAGAAATAATGATAAATGAATGAATAAATGTCAAAATTAGGGAAAAAGAAAAAGTGTTGGAGACCAGGCTGCCTTAAAATTTATAAGAATACATGAGAACATAGGATAAAGCCACAGATAAGTTTGCATTAGTGAAGAACCAGACTAATGTATCATCCTATTTAATTGAATATGGAATCCAGAATGAGATGACAGTATTTATGAGAACTTGACAGGTGATAAAAACACCAGTTTATTAATGGGAGAGAGTAGATTACTTACTGCTGGTACAGATAGTTATAGAAATGAAGTAAAATGAATTAGACTTTTGTCTCTATTAAAAAAATAAATTTAAAATACCATAAAGGCTTAATTTCTTTAAAATTATAGAAAATCTTTAAAACTGTCTAAGACCTAACATAAACTAGAGGCTGCTGGAATGTTGCTAACTGTATTAGTTCAGAGAGTCTATATTTTTCTACTACAACAACCCCCAAATCTTAGTGGCTTATAAAAAGAAAGACCTATATCTCATCATGCTGTGTATACATCATGGGTTGTCTGGGGCTCTCTGCCATATTTCACCATTCTGACACCACAGCTGATGTGAAAATTACCATGATAAATGATGTTGGTTTCTGTGGTACACTGGCTTAAAAAACTCTCCTTGAAGTGAGAGTTGCCTTTTCTGCTCACATTTCATTGGCCAAAGCAACTCACATGCCAATACCTAACTTTAAAAGGAAAAAAGTAAAGTCCTAATATATACCAAGAAAGGAACAGGAAATATTTGTTCAATACTTCTAATAAATACCTCACAAACAAACTTTACACACACACATATTTGTATCACCACTGACACACTAAACAAAGTCAATAGACAAATGAAGGATCTGAAAAAAAGTATAAAATAGATAATTTATTATTATTATTACCTCTAATGTATGAATATAATAGGAAACTGACCAAAAAATATACAAATGTTCATAGCCCCATTAAAATTAGACCAAAGGTAACAACAGAATCTACAGTGATCTAACACAAACATCCAAAAAATAAGTGTAAATAAACTCAAATTTACTCTCAGTCAGGACAATAGATACTAAACTATTAATAAGCTATATCATCCCATCTAGATAAGACAGATAAATAAAAAGAACTATGTCTGGTGGTGACATGAAGAAAATTTTCTGACAGAAAAGTGAAATGTTACCACCTTATGAGAAAGCAGCATCTATTAAAATTAAACATAACATATTGCATATAAAGGAGGAATGTTACTCCAAGAAACTGACTCCACGGAACTAAAAGCATTGATTGATAAAGGCCTGTTGCTACGAACTGAATTGAGTCCTTTCAAACATCATGTTGAAGCTCTGTTCCCAGTACCTTAGAATGTGACTATATTTGGAGATACCTTGGAGATTAATTACCTTTAATGAGGTAATTAAGGTTAAATGAGGTCATAAATGTGAAGCCCTAATCCAGTATAACTAGTGTTCTTATAAGAAAAGGAAGAAATACAAGGAATTTCCACACAGAGGAAAGACCATGGAAGGACAGCAAGGAGGCAGCCATCTGCAAACCAAGAAGAGAGGTCTCAGGAGAAACCAAACCTGCAAACACCTTGATCTTGGACTTTAACCTACAGAACTGTGAGAAATAAATTTCTGCTATTTAAGTCACTCACTCTGTGTATTTTGTTATCGCAGCCCTAGCAGACAGTCATACCTATGTACAGGCATAAAGATGTTTATTGTAGGAGTGTCCATATTTGTAAGAAAAACTAAGGAAAAGAAAAAGAATACATGTGTACAGAGAAATAGCTGAAAATATTGTGGCATATTCACTTTATGAAATATGATGTGGACCTTACAAAGAATAATTATATCTATATACCAGATGACATGGTTAGAGTTCAGTCAAGCTTTTTTAAGTGAGAAAATGTAGATGTAAAAAAGTTACTATAATCTGATGTGGTCTGATTTTTTATTTTTATTTTTATTTATTTATGGCTGTGTTGGGTCTTCGTTTCTATGTGAGAGCTTTCTCTCATTGTGGCAAGAGGGGGCCACTCTTTTTTTTTTTTTTTTTTTTACATCTTTATTGGAGTATAATTGCTTTACAATGGTGTGTTAGTTTCTGCTTTATAACAAACTGAATCAGTTATACATTACATATGTTCCCATATCTCTTCCCTCTTGCATCTCCCTCCCTCGCGCCCTCCCTATCCCACCCCTCTAGGTGGTCACAAAGCACTGAGCTGATCTCCCTGTGCCATGCGGTTGCTTCCCACTAGCTATCTATTTTACGTTTGGTAGTGTATATATGTCCATGCCACTCTCTCTCTTTGTCACATCTTACCCTTCCCCCTCCCCATATCCTCAAGTCCATTCTCTAGTAGGTCTGTGTCTTTATTCCCATCTTGCCACTAGGTTCTTCATGACCTTTTTTTTTTTTCCCTTGGATTCCATATATATGGGTTAACATACTGTATTTGTTTTTCTCTTTCTGACTTACTTCACTCTGTATGACAGACTCTAACTCCATCCACCTCACTACAAATAACTCCATTTCATTTCTTTTTATGGCTGAGTAATATTCCATTGTATATATGTGCCACATCTTCTTTATCCATTCATCTGATGATGGACACTTAGGTTGCTTCCATGTCCTGGCTATTGTAAATAGAGCTGCAATGACCATTTTGGTACATGACTCTTTTTGAATTATGGTTTTCTCAGGGTATATGCCCAGTAGTGGGATTGCTGGGTCGTATGGTAGTTCTATTTGTAGTTTTTTAAGGAACCTCCATACTGTTCTCCATAGTGGCTGTATCAATTTACATTCCCACTAACAGTGCAAGAGTGTTCCCTTTTCTCCACACCCTCTCCAGCATTTATTGTTTGTAGATTTTTTGATGATGGCCATTCTGACCGGTGTGAGATGATATCTCATTGTAGTTTTGATTTGCATTTCTCTAATGATTAATGATGTTGAGCATTCTTTCATGTGTTTGTTGGCAATCTGTATATCTTCTTTGGAGAAATATCTATTTAGGTCTTCTGCCCATTTTTGGATTGGGTTGTTTGTTTTTTTGTTATTGAGCTGCATGAGCTGCTTGTAAGTCTTGGAGATTAATCCTTTGTCAGTTGCTTTATTTGCAAATATTTTCTCCCATTCTGAGGGTTGTCTTTTCATCTTGTTTATGGTTTCCTTTGCTGTGCAAAAGCTTTGAAGTTTCATTAGGTCCCATTTGTTTATTTGTGTTTTTATTTCCATTTCTCTAGGAGCTGGGTCAAAAAGGATCTTGCTGTGATTTATGTCATAGAGTGTTCTGCCTATGTTTTCCTCTAAGAGTTTGATAGTGTCTGGCCTTACATTTAGGTCTTTAATCCATTTTGAGTTTATTTTTGTGTATGGTGTTAGGGAGTGTTCTAATTTCATACTTTTACATGTACCTGTCCAGTTTTTCCAGCACCACTTATTGAAGAGACGGTCTTTTCTCCATTGTATATCCTTGCCTCCTTTATCAAAGATAAGGTGACCATATGTGCGTGGGTTTATCTCTGGGCTTTCTACCCTGTTCCATTGATCTATGTTTCTGTTTTTGTGCCAGTACCAAACAGTCTTGATTACTGTAGCTTTGTAGTATAGTCTGAAGTCAGGGAGCCTGATTCCTCCAGCTCCATTTTTCGTTCTCAAGATTGCTTTGGCTATTTGGGGTAATTGCAGTGCGTGGGCCTCTCACTATCGTGGCCTGTCTTGTTGCGGAGCACAGGCTCCAGACGCGCAGGCTCAGTAATTGTGGCTCACGGGCCCAGCTGCTCCGCGGCATGTGGGATCTTCCCAGACCAGGGCTTGAACCCATGTCCCCTGCATTGGCAGGCAGATTCTCAACCACTGTGCCACCAGGGAAGCCCTGATGTGGTCTGATTTTTGTAAGCTTTTGTGAAAACCAACTATACTATAAAGAACTATAAAAGTATAGTTGGTTTTCACAAAAGTTTACAAAAATCAGACCATCATGGTAACGTTTTTACATCTCTAGATGTACTCTAGCTGTTGCTTCCTCTGAGAAGTCTTTCTTTATTCCACAAGTGTGGTTCAGCTTCTGTAACTATGTATGCACCTCCATGGAATGACTCATACTAAATCAGTTGTGCAATTTTCAAAGGTTAATAAATGAGGGAAATTAAGAGGTTTAAAAAAATCTTTCGATGGTTATTCTTCAAACTTACTTTGAAAATATTTGTGACAAAAGCTGAATTTGTAAAGCAATGGCTTATTATTCTTTGAACAATAAAACCAGCAGATTCTATTTATTCTTTTTTTGAGAGATTCAGAAGTCAAAGATCAAACAACAGTTGTCACAAATTTTTAAAGATAAACTTTGAATAAACAAATTAAATAATACTTGAGAAGATAATTTACATTGTTAACTCTCAATGGGAGCAAAACGAGTAAGTTCTAAAATTAGTTGTAGCTGGAAATCTATAGCCTATATTTACAACAAAATAATTTGAGTTAGAATAGATAATGTAATATAAAATTTATTTTCTTATTCAACAATTTTAATTTATGATCTCAGTAACAAACAAATAAGTACACTATCAGGGAGAAACTTTTAGTCTTTTCCTAAGAATATCCTAGTAAAGAAATAAGCTGAAATCACTTTCAAATGAGGTAATTTAAACAAGAAAGAGAGAAAGAGAAAGGCAGGAAGAGAGAGAGAATAAACATTTTCTTCCCCAAATTTCAATCCTCATATAATAAAAAATAGACTCACAAAACTAAAGTAGATGATAGTACTAAGTGCAGTGATTCTTTATATTGCTTTTAGAGTCCATCAGTTATGGTACTTTTGTTCCAAAATTTCCATTTGGCTCTTCTTCATATCTTTTTTCTTTTTCTTTGCCTATTTTTCCATTTATTTTCATGTGTTTCAAGAGTTTCATAACTGATTGTTACATTTTATGACGGCTGCTTTAAAATCTTCATCAAATTATTCTAACATCTGTATCATCTCCATGTTTGCATCTATTGATTGTCTTTGTCATTCTGCTTGAGAGCTCCCTGATTCTTGGTATAAGTGATTTTCCATTGAAACGTGGGTATTTTGAGTAGTGTGGTATAAGACTCAGGATCATGTTTAAATTTCAAGTTTCAAGAGGCCTCCTCTGCCACCACTTTTGCAGCTGAAGGGGATGCCCTCCGGTTACTGCCAGGTGTGTGGGGACATCCAGGTTTCCATGTGACACTGCTGGAGGAAGGGGGGCATGACTTGTTCCTGTATGGAGGTGATGAAAGTCTGGGCCCCTCACTCTTCCTTCTCAGGCACCACGCTGGCAGGCCTGGGGCAGCAGCTCAACAGGCTGGCAAGTGGGTGAGTCTAAGTTATCCACTCAGCTCTGTGTAGGGCTGGAACCAGCCACAGATTTTGTTTGTTTTGTGTATTTGTTGGAGTGGTTATTGGCTAAAAGTTATTGTCTTGATAGACTGTTTCTTTCCTGGATTTTTGACCAGAGAGACCAGACTTTGGGGAGATCTTTTTGGTCTGTACCTATTAGTATTTCCAGGTGTCCTGCTTCTCCCGTTCCCAGCCTGGCTACACAAGGTGAATGCAGCACTTAAGAAACTTAGCACCGTGCCATTCCTCGGGTGTTGAGATCTCTTGCTAATGTGCCTTTTTCTCTCCACCTCTCAGAGCCTTTTTATGTCTCTTTTCTATAAGATGCCCACAGGTTTCAGTTGTAATTAATGGGAGGAATAGGGAAACATATCTAGAAATTGGACTTACACTGTTTTCAAAAGAAATATTAGCCATTTTTTTCTCTTTAAGTTTGCAAGGACATAAGAGAAAAAAATTATCAAGAACACTGAGAACTCTACTACACACTTTTTTTTGTTTTTCTTCCTGAGGATTTGCAATCGAATTATCCTTGGATATTACACAGGAGGCTGTCCCTGGAGTTGTGTTATTGCTCCTGATCTAGGACTGCTCACTGGTCTCTCCAGCATCCCACCTTTCATATTTCACTATCAGATCGGGGGTAGCAATGTGTAACTTGCATCCAGGCCGAGGCAGTCTAAGAGCAAAATCAGACAGTTGTCAATTTTTTTTCTTTCCTCTGTGCCAACTTTGGCCTATTTACCGCTATCTTTCCTTTCTTGTAGTTTTCTCTTCAGTAGCTATCCTAAGTCCTTCTGTGGCCCCTGCTTTCTGTGCAATCCTATTGCAGAAGATAGAATGACTGTGATAGAGGAAAATCCTTCTTTCTCTATTCTTTCTTCTGCTCAATTAAATATACTTAACCGCTGGTTCTCTCTCCAGGGGTTCTTTTTGACAGCTAATTATCTAATTCAAACTGATAAGACACTGGGTTGTTAAACCTCTCAAGTCATATACTTTGATTTAACAAAGATTTTTTCTGAAGGCCGTCATAACTCAAAGGAGTTTCTGAAACAGGAACATTGGGCAGAGTGTTGGACCCACAGGAGTAGTGAGGTTATTGAAGAGATTGATTTTGTGCTTAAAAAGTCCGGTATCTCATAACTCACAATTTATAGCTGGTGCTCTTGCTCTGCTGTAAGGATTCTTGCCCACTGTCACATACCAGGTAAGCAGAAGTCTTCTGGGGGAATCAGCATCCATGTCCCGTCTACGCGTACTGGAAGTGCCTTGAGACAAATAGAACTTTGCCCCCTGCATGTACTGTACTTTCTCCCCTTCTGCTTTTTTAATTGGCACTGAAGCTTACTTAAGTGTCAATGAGGAACATTCCTAAAATTTTGATACGGCAAAAGAGAATTTTTTTCTAATGACTGTAGTCTATTAAAATCACTACTATCATCCACTCTCTTGGAATTGCTTTTGCTGGAAGGGACCATAAAGCTGAGTCTAGTAAAAATAAACAGACAACCAGAAAACTCCATTTTTAGAGCAAACAGAGACTTAAGATGTTAAATAAAATAGTCAAATCACATTTTTCTCTATCCTTACTTGCTCCCTTAGTTAATAACTCCCTCCCTCCCTTTCACTTTTCTTATTTCTTCCTTTTCTTCCTCTTTGTCTTCTTTTTCTCTCATACCTTCCTTACTCTCTCTTACCTCCCTTACTCTCTCCTACCTCCTTCTTCTCACTTCTATATATATGCTTCTCTAAAAGAGGACTATCTTAGCCATTGGCCATTCCCCTGTGTGTCTTATATTTACCTATAAGGGAAGAGTGAGCTATGACTCATGAAGTTCAGATAATTCATGAATTAGCATCAGCATTCTTGCTCTGGATACTGTCCCATCCCTCACAGAACCAGCATTTTGGTCCTGCAAGCATCACTTAACTAAATATAAATGGTTCTTGACTCTTGCACTTAGAACACAATCTTAGCCTGAATTCCCTTCCATCCAAGAGATGTGTTTTGTAAATTCTACATCTATTGAAGCAGACAGATGTATTTCAAACTAATTCCAATGAGAAAGCATAGACAATAAAAATCCTCACAAACATTTTAACAGGTTTTTGGAAAGAAGTCACTAGTGTACATATTCTAGAACTGGGCAATATTTTCCCCCATCTTTTATAACTGAACAAATAGGCAATTATTGTTAAAGGAATACTGAATTAATCTTAATCATTCTAATACTAATTGATACTTTTATTGGGCTGCTAGTATGTCTAAGGAATTGTGTTAGAAAAAGTACACAGGTTCTAATCCAAACAACAAATTTACAAAGGTAGATTTTAGAAATTCAATTTAAGTATTGAGGAACTCGAGGTTCAGGAGTTAAGGTACTTGTCCATAAGTCACAGGTGTTGCGGCAACACTCTGGGGGCCATGCAAGATCTTGTTTTCCATTTGTAACCACAAAGTAAACCTGGTGGCTAGAATTGCAGCCATTTAGAGTTGCAGGTCTAAAGATGTCTTTGTGAATGAAGAGATACCACGTTTTCTTTGCTCTTTTCCCTTTGCTGCCAGTCTTTCCATTAAATTGAATGTAACTGCAAAAATCAGATTTGAGGATTATCTATGGATTTCATTTTCTATCTTCCCCCAAGATAAGAAAAAACTGGCTATATCTGTAACAAATTTTTCACTTTCTTAACTAATTTATTTATTTATTAGGATTTCTATAATACTTCCCTTCTAGATATGTTGGGACATTTTAGAATGTAACATTTTGAAATTTGAGAATGTTATCTGTTTAAATGGCTCCATATATATAGAATGTTTTTACATGATCATGAGTAAGGTGATCAAAAGGACTCAAAATGTTACCTAATAAATTTAAGAATTGAAAGTTTATATTTAAATATGACATGATTATATTAAACACACTTACTTGAAGAAAGTTACTAGTATACTAAGTTTAACTTTACTTTTACCTCCATTATTTTATATTTCTAACGTGGTAAATTTGGAGTTAGCTACAGAATTCAAGTTTATTGATTGACAGACCAGTTGAAAGAGGAAAAAATGTATAGATGTGTATTTTTCAAGAAAAATAATTTATATGTACACATTCATCTATGTGACAAGTGCAATATTATCATTATCGTATTATTTCTAACACAAAGTAAGGTATTTGACAAGAAGACTATAAAGTGAAAGACCTTTAAAATAATCACTAGAGATTGATTAAATTATGGACAATTTGATGACTATTTTACATAATATTCATTTTCAAGAAAACAGTACACAAGCTTTCTTATTTTCAGTCTCAAATTTGCTCACATAAATACACATTAGAATAAAGCATTAATATTTAGTTTATAGATAAAATTAAATTCCAAACAGGTTGCTGCCCTTGAATCCTTTCTATAAAAAAAAAAAAAAAAATGTGCATCTACTGTGACCCTTCTTTTTAAAAGCACTCTGTGACTATGGGCAGATCATTTAAACCCTCTGAACTTCTGCTTCCTCTTCTTTAAAAAATGATAATAATCACCAGTCTGGTCTATCTGACAGGTCGTTTCAGGACCAAAGATGCTGATATAAGTAAAAATGCCTTGAAGAACTATATAACCCTATGCAAGCAGGAGTTATTATAATAAATATGCAAACAAAATTGTTAGTCATGGTATAACTTTTGATGGTCACTGGAATAAAATTCCAAATAACTGATTGTACTACTTTTTAGTCAATCTCTAACCATTGGAAATACATCACATTCTCTCATGTGCATTTCTATAAACAATAATAGATAACGCTAGCATTACTTGATATGATGATAAGTCACAGTGCAGAATACACCTTTCTATTCATACCATTCGTGAGCATAACAACCAGTATTTATAACAAAAAAATATTAAGAATGATTTCTGGGGGAGAGGGAGTTGTCAGCCTGGATAGAGTAGGTATAAACATGTCCTCACTATGTTTCAAAAACAGAAAGGTCACTCCTCTTCTTAATTGTATGTGAAGGTGTAATGTATCTCTCCATAGGTAGATACATAGATAAACAGTAAATAAGCATATACTTTATTTTTAATAATATTCTATTAACGTCTAATTCAGGCAAGTGACAAAGGTTTATCTTTGGGAAAATAAAGCTATTTATTTAGAGATCCACTAAGGCATACTAATTTTACTTGATATTTTATTTTGTAAAAGTCCAGAAAACACCTATAATAGTTTATTTTAAAAAATCAGTAGCTATTTTATATATGTATCTTTTACTTTGATGATTATGCATTAGTTTTTTGATATATTTCTAATGTGCTTTGGAAGAATTGCTCTCTCTCAGTGTTTTTGTTACACATACTATAGCATTTATCAGAGGAATGTAACTGTTTGTGTATATACCCTTCACTTCTAATAGACTGGATTTTTTAAGAGTAGGGAAGCAATTTTTTTTTTTTCATCACCAGAAGCTACCCCATTTGTTAGGTACTTAGGTACTTTAAAAAATATTTGTATACTGTGAAATTATAAAGAAGTAGAAAATAGAATTAATATGGAATTAAACATATTTGGCATTAGAATTAGTAATTTCCAACAGGGGAAAACAGAAAAACTGATAAAGAGAGAAAAAGAACCATAGAAGGACAGCAATTTAGAACCAGTTCTCTTAGAGCCACTCAGGCATATATCTTTTGCTCCCCCAAATGTTACTAATTTACAAGACAATATAATAAATCATGTTAGGTTTTAATGACTCAGCAAAATGAGAAAGCTGCAAATCATCTCAAAAAATTTATAGAGACAGTGAAGGGTATATTACAACAAAAATCCTTAAAAATATGTTATTAAAAATACATGTTCATCATTAGAGTACTGAAAACACAAATTATTTTTATTTTCCTCCTTTTAATATTTTCTAGAGTGATTTTTATCAATATGGCTTATATTTTAAATTTACTGTCATAATATTATTTATTTTTAGTTTTGTAGTTTAGGAGCTTACAAAGTAAGGATTCAATTATCTAGTAAAAGCACTTACATGGTGCTTAAGAAATGCAGAGGTGTGTATGAGAGAGAGAGTGAGAGTGTGTGTGTGTGTGTCTGTGTATGTGTATGCATGGGTGGAAACACTCAATAGTCTCTTTTGAATATGTAGATAAAAAAAGAATAGTCATTAGTAAATGTTTATAAATTGAAAGAAAAAGAATAGGTTTCATGAAATTAAGAATCTTTTAAAAAATGGTCTATACATGGGAGATTAAAATATAAAAATGAGGGCCCTAAGATATTTTACCAGACATACAAACATTTAGAAAAGTACTAGCTAACTGATATATTTAACTGGGTGATTTCTGTTCTTATTCAGTCACCTTTCCATTAGTATGAAAATGTGAACACTTTGGATCTCAGCTAATGGGTTTAAAGAAATCAAAAGTTACCTTTCTAATCTCATACTTAACTGTGAGGCAGAACGAATGTTCTAATTACCTAAGGGGTTGAAATTATTCATGTACGGCAAGATTTAATTGATCCAGATACATCCTGTAAGTAGAAGACAATACCAGCTCTAAAGGAGTCTTCCCTCCAAAGAGCTGATGGAATTCTATGGTGACAATAGGGAAAATAAATAATCTTTACCTTTCTTATAATTTCCTAATTTGCTCGGTAAAGCTTGATAACCTGTATCTGTCTCAAAGGGTTGGTTCCACAGCCTCACTTTATTGGTATGGACCTAGATATCATACTTTCACATGTTTAGACATGCCCTGGAGGAGGAGTTAGCACACTTTTTCTGTAAAAAGGTCACATAGTAAAAATGTAGGCTCTGCAGACCATATGGCTTCTGTTGCAGCTATTCAACTTTGTAGTTGTATGAAAAGCAGTCAAAAACAATACCTAGAGGAATGGGCTAGCCTTGTTCTAATAAAACTTTATTTACGAAACAAGAAACTTGCCTACAAGCCATCAGTGACAACTGCCCAGATTAAAGCCTGTCTCTAACATAACTAAAATGTCTAATGCTTAGAAATAATTTTATCTTCTACTCATCCACCTCATTCTTTTCAACATAAAAGATATAAAGTTCTAATAAACTTGTATTTAGAGAATTTCAATATATTCAGCATTGCATATATTGAATCTATTCTCACATGGCTTTTCATAATAGGAAATATTAGTTTTAAAAAAGAGTAGATATTTTAGTAAGACTGTTCTGCAACTCATGTAATTTCTAAGTAAACCAGATTTTCTCAGTGCACTGCATATTTCCAAACAATAATTTAGAGGATTTAAGCGTGTTCAGTCAGTCATTCTTGAGTAAATAATGAATACCTTAAAGAATTCATTCAGCTCCCCAAAAGTCTAGATTCTATTAAGATGCTGATAAAGATGATTTATTTTAGCTTATTGAGAGACTGGATATATACAGGAACAATGACCAGACCACACAGGATAATAGAACTCTGACCCACAACTTCTACAGCAACAAAACCTGGGAAGTCAAACCACAACCTCTGCAGCAAATAGCTCAGGAAGGTCAGAACTTGGTCAATGATGACCAGGCTCCCTATTTTTTACCCCCTCCTTCCAATACAGGACTAACCAGAGAATATGCTCCACAAATCAACCAAATAAGATGTCCCACTTCTAGGTAGCCTGCATCCAGCTTCCCCATGCCAATAATCTCCAACTAGAACAATACCTGAAGCCTTCCTTTTTTTTTTTTTTTTTTCCCCACTATAAAGCTTTCTTACTCCACTGCCTGCCTTTGAGTGCCTAATAGACATAAATGATGGGGGCTGACTCCCATGCAGTAAAAAACTCTGAATAAATAGCCTCTGGTTGGTCTTACTGGGGGAATCTTTGTATATTTCCACATTATAATCTTCACAAAGAATCAAAGTTGGGTAGACCTCAAAGTGGAAATATTACCACTCATAACTTGGTGACATTGGGCACTCTTAAAGTCTCCTGTACTTACTACAAATTCTTCACTTAAAGGTGTAATTGAAGACAGAGAAAACATAACAGTACTGTTCATACACATGAATAACCTGACAAGTAACAAATGGAATGCATTGTTTGAAAGACGTGTGGCCTGATGGATGGTTCCAAGTCTAACGTCAAAGGACTATCTTTATCTGGGATGGCTCAGAAAGCTATTTTTTCCTATTCTTAAAATCCTTCCCCAACTTCTATCCAACTTCTGAGGACACCTCAGAATACATACGCTTCTTGCTTATTACCCATTTTAGCCCCACACTGGAATTCTCTGAGAAACTTTGGAGAAAGTACCAATGCCTCGACTCCACTTCACTCTAAAAGAGTTGATTTAGAAGCTGAGTGTTGGACTTGAGATAAATCAGTATTTTATAAAAAGTTTTCTTGAAGAATAATATACACACAGTGACGATCACATATAATCAATATCTTAAATGCACCCCAAGTTGATCATACTACGATAGAGCCAGAGTTGAGAGCCCCTGGACCAGACAATATGTTTCCAACTATGTACCCAAGGACACACCCCCATCAACTCATGTAGGTAATCCTCCTACAAATTTGCATTGTTTTGTAATATTTTATATTGACTTATCTTTGAGTAAAGGTCTTGATGATATGTTGACCAAGGAGGATGCTCTTTAACATTTTAGTTAATACCAATATGTTTCAGTTTGTAATAGTGCTTGTATGAAACTGTGCCCCTGTCAAATTTTTAAAAAATTCTCCAATATTTAACTTCTGTGTACTTTACTATGCCTGCTAGAACATTTACCAGGAAACATATTTAATGAACCACAAAAATATGCTGTGCTTATAAAAGTGTACTGTTAGAGCAGGTTGTATCAAAATCATGAGAGGCAGTGGGACTCCTGATAAAAAGCACCTAATCTGGGATTTTCTCCAAACGTGCTGAATTAGAATCTATATATATAGAACCTTGAACTCTGCCTTTAAAGAACTCCACATAATTCTACTGTGTTGAAATCTGATAATCCCCTAATTCACTTTAAATCAGTTCAATATTTTCTAAATTACTAAAATGTGCAAGATAATGTGAAGGATAAGAAAATAAATGGAAGTATAATCTAGCACCTCTGTAATTTTATAGTTATTTTAATATATTTTGCTTTCTTTCTTGGCTTAATAACACTGACCCTCCAGCCTTATAAACAGAAGTATTTTGCACACAAACATTAATTATAGTATAATTTAACAACCTCATTACTTGGTTTTAAGCTATGCACCTATATAACTTCAAAAATATAGTTGTTGGGACATCAACATCCAAACCATTTGTACGTCTCTTCAAGACCCCTTTCCTAGTAAAGGAGAAATATTACTTATAAAATAATGTATGCAAATCAAAGAGGTAGTGAATATCAGGCACTTCTCAGCATTTTTATATATTATTTAATTTATTCTCAAATTTTTTCTAAATACTATTATTTCCATTTTATAGACAAAGAAGCTTGGGTGTTAAAGAGTTTTTAAAAACTTGGTCAATGTTTCACAAAGGGGCAATAACTGAGGTTATTATATATTATATAAGTCAATATACTGTAATGGTCAGTATACTTACCAAAGTGCTCAACTGTTCAAACTGAAAGTCAACAACTCAGCCCACACTTTATTTTTGAGAATGGACATAATGAACATATTAGAAATCATCTTTCTCATTTTAGTGTTTAATTCCAAAGTTTCTAAAGCAAAATGTTTTGAAAGTCACATCAAAACTCCAAATCTATTGCTATTTTGAGTCTGCTTCTTAATGTACAGTATATTTCTAATATGTCATGAATATATTCATCTTTCTATATATGATGAATATTCAGAATTTTAAGGAATTCTTTCACGAGAGCTATTATGCCAAGGGTTAGAAATTCACTGGAAATTTTTATCAAAAAAGAAAGGATGTAAGTTTTCACTGATTACATTTTTTATCATGAGTAGTATTTTACTGTATCTTTAGTGGGTAATAGAGTAATTGAGAGTATTAGTAATAACAGTAGACACTAATTCTGTATATCATTTTGTGTCTGTACTGTGAGGATGAACTAAGAATACACTGGTTTTAATTTTATCTCAGAATCTGTTCTTTAATTATATGATGTGATGAATTCACCCACATATTTATGCTCACAACATAATTTCTTATGTAATTCGACCCATTAAAGAGTATTTTTGGATAATAACAAAATTTATCTAACTTCAGCACAAATAAAACTAGAGAAAATGGGACTATTAAAGTAACAAAAGGAATTTTTTCTATGGAAAATTCACTGCTTTATTTGAATAATGTTTAAGATTTTTTTATATCTTTATTGGCGTATAGTTGCTTTACAATGTTTTGTTAGTTTCTCCTGCATAACAAAGTAAATCAGCCATACGTATACATATATCCCCATATCCCCTCCCTCTTGGGTCTCCCTCCCACCCTCCCTATCCCACCCCTCTAGGTGGTCACAAAGCACCGAGCTGATCTCCCTGTGCTTTGTGGCTGCTTCCCACTAGCTATCTATTTTACATTTGGTAGTGTATATATGTCCATGCCACTCTCTCACTTTGTCCCAGTTTACCCTTCCCCCCTCCCCATGTCCTCAAGTCCATTCTCTACATCTGCGTCTTTATTCCTGTCCTGCCCCTAGTTTCTTCAGAACCTTTTTTTTTTTTTAGATTCCATAGTTGGTGGGAATGTAAATTGATACAGCCACTATGGAGAATAGTATGGAGGTTCCTTAAAAAACTAAAAATAGAACTACCATATCACCCAGCAATCCCACTACTGAGCGTATACCCTGAGAAAACCATAATTCAAAAAGAGTCATGAGTCATGTACCACAATGTTCACTGCAGCACTATTTACAATAGCTGGGCATGGAAGCAACCTAAGTGTCCATTGACAGATGAATGGATAATGAATAATGTTTAAGATTTTTAATGTCCAATATTTTGAGTGACTAAATTACCTGAAGATTTATGAGGTGAATAAAAAAATTTAGTACTGGAGATTAAAATCATTTAGTCTAAGTCCATATTGGCAGTAATTAAACTGAAAGCCTGAGAAATCAAGCCATATGGACTTGATAAAGGTCAGAAATCTAGTTATCAGTAGACTTTAGATTGAAACCGTGATTTGTACAATTTTTCTATAATCAATTGTTCCTAAAATAGGTCAAATAAAGAGTATAGAAGATAAATAAATTTCTATTATTAAAAAAGAAATGGAAGCTAACCACTATTAAGAACTTTCCACAAGTCAGACATACTACAAGTCACTTCAACATCAACCATCTTATTTAATCCTCCCAATAGCTTTAACTAGGAAGGCATTATTAATACCACTTTACAGATGAAAAAACTGAGACCCAGTAAGATTAATTTTTCCTAAGTCACACAGCTAATAAGTATCAGACACAAAAATAGAAGCCAGACAGTTGGAAAAGAGAGGAAATACCCTAAGACCCCAACTAATTTGTCATCCATTAGCCCAACTCCACTTAGTCTGCTTGGCAAATGGCAGATGTATCACCCTTTTTTTCAAACATGCTGACCAATGTCCAGGTTTATCAAATGCCACACATAACACATATAAGTAAAACTCTTTACTGCTCCACCTTCACAAACTCTTCCGGGTAATCAATCACCTATGGACCACAATGGACTAGGGAAGTGGTATCTAGTCTATTAATCTCCATACTGAGAAAGTCAGAATAACTTAGCCTTTCTGCCTCATATGAACTAAATATGCATGAAAGTATTATTTATTATTTCTCCATTTTGGAAATTCTCCTTTAGGATAAAGTTAAAGCACAATTAACTGAGAGACATTAGCCAAAATAAGTGTGCCTCTATTCCATTCCGTGAGAAAACATAAAAGACTGGCAGATGATCCATCTGTAGATGGCTAAGTCCATATTTCAAAAATGAATTGTGGATAAAGAACCAAAGATATTACCCATATTCTCAAAATTGGTGATTTTTCTATTTTTGGTTTCAAGAAAATCTAGTTTTGTTAAAGTTTCCAAGAATGAAGAGGAGCCTATGGAGTTGGCTCTTACTCATTTTTATGCTGCAGTGAGAAAGCATGTACTCAGATCCTCAAAGCCGCGTGATCCTGGATGAGATGCTTTATGTCTTGGCCTTATTTCCTCAGTTGATAGCAGGAAAAAAAGGGTATCTATTTTGTAGAGTTCTTGCAATTACTTGAGTTTATAAATGTGCTTAGAACAGCGCTAGATGCAGTACAAGTGCTACGTAAGTGTGACTTATTTACGTTTTTAGGACTTTGAGTGAAAGTTATTATTTTAAGTGTGTATTAATAAACCCTAATCCATCACTTCAAAAGCTTTTTTCCAATGTCATACAGACCCCTGACGATATAGTTTAACTTTCTGAAGCATGCCAGTTATTTTATTTCTGTAAAAGAGTAAGACCTGCTGTTGACAGCCTTGGTACTGTCTTTAGTCTAGTGACTGAAAAAGAGCAACATTTTTTAACTGATGTGATATCTATCCTTTGGGAGTCAGAGCTGTCACTTTGATAATGATATTGTATTTCTAGAATGAGCATCTGAACCACAATATTAACCCTTGGATGTTCAACACCATGTCAGCATGGCTTTAATGCCAATACAATTGAAAAACTGAAAGTTTCAAGCAAACAGCTTCAACTTATTTCTTAAAGATGTGCAGTATCAGATAGATATTTGACTTTTTCTAACTTGAATTTATTCATTGTTTGGATTTAACTTTAGCTTGAAAGATCAATTTCGGCATTTCCAAGTATGTTTACAGGAGAAGGGAGAGTGGTTGACAGGATATACTTAACCCAGAAATGGTGGCAAAAGTCCAATGTCCTAGTCAGAGTTTGTGCTGCTTGAATTGTTCTTTAGCCTCTTCCATGCATGCCAGTGCATATAATATAATCCTGCAGAGCAAAGAAGTGAACACTTGAAGAAACTGTCTAACTAAAATAGTTAGGGATTTGAGAACATCAGACTGCAAGATTTGTGGTTCAATCACTAAAAGGTAGGAAATTGAGAGGAGAAAAATTATTTTCCTTATTCAAGTGAGGAGACTATGTGAATCACCTCAGAGGCTATTAGAGACTCAGAGAGAAGCTTCAAAAGCTTAACAGCAAAGGGGACCCTTCTTGACCAGGAAATTGGATTAGTCTGCCCTTATACTGAAAAACAAAAATGAGTGAATATTAAAGCAGGAGTCTGAGTAGCAGAGGAGTGGTTTATATGCATGTGCAGATGCTGCCAGGGGAAATGAAAGGCTCCATATAATGGCCAAGAAGTTACATTCTCAATCACATTTAATGAATTAATTATGATGAATGGAATTAAAATGAGCTTGCTGAAAACTGGTGTGATGGAGTGGTTAAGGAGTCATCCGGGGGGACCAAACTTGATCGGTTTAAAGTCAGACTTGGTCATTATAAATGACTTTGAAGATAATACTGACCTCAAAGGAATTGGGGGAGGACTTACTGAGTTAATTTGTGTGTGCAGCTGTGGGACTGAAAATGGACAACCCATTTGGAAATTAATCAGTCAATTTCTCATAATGGTAAATATCCGCCCATTACATGAATCTTCTAAGTATTTACTCAAGAAAATTAAAACATACGTATGTAGCAAAGATACCTTATGCTAGAATGTGTCTTTCTGAAAGCAGATATAAAAATATTGAATATTACAGTGGTTTTTATCGGAATTACAGAATTATGGTTGTTTTTTATTTTCTCCCTTTAGTCTAACGTTAGGAAATTGATTTTAGAAATTTTTAGTGTATGTAACAAGTTTCATGACATTTATCTATTTGTCATCTGACTTCACCACTGTAAAGATGAGAAATATAGTAGAAGATGTCAAGTCTATCAATTCTTGGACATGAATAGGAGGCTCCCCAAAGTGTTTTGCTGTACTTTCCACAGGGCTGTGCTGTCTGAGCTAAATAAATATTGAGAAACTACAAGGTTCTGAGAAATTTCTGAGCAGAGAAGTTATTTAACCTTCTCAAAAAAGTCTGTGAGAAAAGAGCTATTATTTAACTGAAGAAATAGAGAAAATTTCAAATCAAAGATGCTCAGCACCTTGCCCAGTTATAGAGTATTAGGGCCAATATTTTAAAAAACAAACAAACAAACAACTAAGCCAAATGAACCCTAAAATTCAGGTTTTCCTTATTGTACCATACTCTTCCACTAGTTTATTTTAAAGTTATAAATATTTTATTAAAACTTATAAACCATATTTCCTTAAAACTTCTATTTATTGGGATGTAGGGCCTTTAGAACCTTTGACATAGCATTATTTTTTTTAAATATCTTTTTTGGAGTATAATTGCTTTACAATGTTGTGTTAGTTTCTGCCATACAACAAAGTGAATCAGCTATATGTATACATATATCCCCATATCCCATCCCTCTTGAGCCTCCCTCCCACCCTCCCTATCCCACCCCCTCTAGGTTGTCACAAAGCATCGAGCTGATTTCCCTGTGCTATGCAGCTGCTTCCCACTAGCCAACCATTTTACATTTGGTAGTCTATATATGTCAATGCTACTCTCTCACTTCGCCCCAGTTTCCCCTTCCCCCTCTGTGTCCTCAAGTCCGTTCTCTACATCTGTGTCTTTGTGCCTTGCCACTAGGTTCATCAGTACCATTTTTTTGATTCCATATATGTGCGTTAGCATACGGTATTTGTTTTTCTCTTTCTGACTTACTTCACTCTGTATGACAGAATCTAAGTCCATCCACCTCATTGCAAATAACTCAGTTTTGTTCCCTTTTATGGCTGATTAATATTCCATTGTATATATGTGCCACATCTTCTTTATCCATTCATCTGTCCATGGACATTTAGGTTGTTTCCATGTCCTGTCTATTGTAAATAGAACATAGCATTATTTAAACTATTTTCATTGTTATGCAGGGAATGTTTGTGTTCCCCGCAAATTCATATGCTGAAGCCCTAAGCCCCAGGGTATTCGGTATTTGGAAGTGGGGCCTTTGGGAGGTAATTACATTTAGATATGGTCACGAGGGTGTGTCCCTCATAATAGGCTTTAACAGGATTAATGTCCTTATAAGGAAAGGAAGAGAGAGAGAGACAGGGAGAGAGAGAGAGACAGAGACAGAGACAGAGACAGAGAGAGAGACAATCTCCATGCATGCAGAAATAAGAGATCCTGTGAGCACATGTTTAGGTGGTGGTGGCTGCCTGCAACACAAAAACAGGACCCTCACCAAGAACTGAATCTGCTGGCATCTTGATTTTGGACTTCTCAGCCTCCAAAACTGTGAAAAATAACTGTCTGCTGTTTAAGCCACTCAGTCAATGGTATTTTGTTATCACAGCCAGAGCTAAGACATTCATTTAATATAGTTTCTAGATTGTATTGCATTTTTTTAAAGACCTATATTCAGTCTCTTAAAATAACCTATAATAGAAAAGAATCTGCAAAAGAATCTATGTCTATATCCGTATCTATCTATATCTATCTATACCAATCTCACTCTCTCTACATATATGAATCACTTTGCTGTACACCTGAAAACAACACAATATTGTGAATCAACTATAGTTCAATAAAAATGTTTTAAAACAACAATAAACTAAAAGCTTTGGTACAGCAAAGGAAACCATAAACAAAAAGACAACCCTCAGAATAGGAGAAAATATTTGCACATGAAGCAACCGACAGGGGATTAATTTCAAAAATATACAAAGAGCTCACGCAGCTCAATAAAACCCACAAATAAGCCAATTTAAAATTGGGCAGCAGATCTAAATAGACATTTCTCCAAAGAAGACATACAGATGGACAAAAAGCACATGAAAAGATGCTCAACATCACTAATTATTAGAGAAATGCAAATGCAAATCAAAACTACAATGAGGTGTCACCTCACACCAGTCAGAATGGCTATCATCAAAAAATCTACAAACAATAAATGTTGGAGAGGATGTGGAGAAAAGGGAACCCTCCTACACTGTTGGCGGGAATGTAAATTGATACAGCCACTGTGGAGAACGGTATGGAGGTTCCTTAAAAAACTAAAAATAGAACTACTACATTAACCAGCAATCCCACTCCTGGGCATATACCTGGAGTAAACCATAATGCGAAAAGATACATGCACCCCAATGTTCATTGCAGCACTATTTACAATAGCCAGGACATGGAAGCAACCTAAATGTTCATCAACAGAGGAATGGATAAAGAAGATGTGGTACATATATACAATGGAATATTACCTAGCCATAAAAAGGAACAAAATAATGTCATTTACAGCAACGTGGATGGACCTAGAGATTGTCATACTGAGTGAAGTAAGTCAGACAGAGAAAGAAAAATATCATATGATATTGCTTATATGTGGCATCTAAAAAAAAGGGTACAAATGAAGTTATTTACAAAACAGAAGTAGAATCATGGATGTAGAAAACAAACTTATGGTTACCAGGGGAAGTGGAGGGGGGTAAATTGGGAGGCTGTGATTGACATATACACATTACTATATATAAAATAGTTAACTAATAAGAACCTGCTGTATAGAACAGGGAACTTTACTCTGTGATGGTCTATATGGGAAAAGAAACTAAAAAAAAAAGAAAAATAGTGGATATATGTATATGTGTAACTGATTCACTTTGCTGTACACCTGAAAGTAACACAACATTGTAAATCAACTATACTCCAATAAAAATTAAAAATAAAATAAAATAAAAGATTATACTAAAAATTAAAAAAAACAATAAAAAACAAAAAACAAAGGCTCTTTACTGATCTTTCCTACTGGTTGCTAAATTTGTCTGGTCTCTGACCTGTGAGACTGGTCATACCTGTGTATATGGTGTTATATGTGGGTGCCCATTGTTGGAGCCCACAGCCCCAGAATTGATACAGGTACCCAAGTACCAATGTTTGGAGTTCCATCTGTGCTAACATGCAGGCCATGGGGATCCAGAAATTGCTACAGATATATCTGTTTAGCTATACTGGCTGTACACCATTATCATACCATTTTTAAGCAATGTCAACATCTGAATCTCTGCCAAAAAGATACTTCGACCTCATCAGATCTGTCTAGACTATTATGTGCTTCTTCCTCACTGCATGAACCCGATGGCCCACAGGGCAGGAAAAACACTTTTAAGACTTTTTTCTCCCTCTCTCTCTCTATCTTCCTTTTTATGTTTCCCTAATTTACCAAAACAATCCCTCAATCTAGAAAGAGGAGACCTCTTTTTTATTTACTTCCCAAATTAATATTTTAAACAATATCTACAGAAAATCAACATATATTTTGCCTTTTAATAGTTTCTATTTTTAGAATTATTTACTTGCTACAGAATCCTATTTTTACTCTCAGGATCTAAATTTTAATTTACATTTAGTTTTTACATTTTTTCTAGATTAATTGTAAAATATCCGCCCCTACCTCTACCACAGGCAGATGAAAGCTTTGGGCTAAGGAAAGACTTAGTTAAGTGAAGGCAAGAGACAAATGAAACTACATGAATATTTCATAGAAATATATACCAATTTACAAAATGTGTTTTTGGCTACCAAAAATGTGACTGGGACACCCTCTTAAGTGCTGTGTGTTGTATATTTCAGTGACTTTGCATTATTCTCATTCCGAGAGATGCCACAGTGTCTTGCATTTTTTTTACTTATATAAGCAATATGCCTTTCTGAATGTTCAGTATAAGCCTCATGTTCTATGTGAAATTGTTTCCAATACTTTTAGAACTGAATGATCTCCATAGTCAATAAATAACTGGCAAGCCCTCCTGTGTGGAAGGTGTGGTCTGGTCACTGTCTTTAAGGAATTTATACACAAACTTATGTAGACAAACTTTGTCTATAGCTTGTAAATATTTTAGGCTTTGTGAGCCACATGAGGGCTCTGCCACATTTCTACTTCCCCTCCTCTTCCTCCTCCTCCTCCTCTTCTTCCTCCATCCTTTATAACCATTTAAAAAAAAAGTTTAAAAATGTAAAGGCTTTGCAGCAATTTGCCCAATGTACTTTAGCTTCCTGATCCCTGTCCTAGATCAAGAGGGTGGATAATAAATACACACACAGGTGTATTTGCCTGTGTGTATATGTGTGTGGTGTGTGTGTGTGTGTGTGTGTGTGCATGTAGTAAATGAATGCCATGATAGAGAAACGGGTGGGCGTCTATTTTAGGTGGAAATATCAGAGAAATGGCTTCATTTGGAGCAAAACCTTGAACGTAATGAGTGAAATAATGGAGCCATGTAGAGATCTGAGACATCAATCTGGGCAGAAGTAATAGCAGGTGGAAATTTCCCCAGCTCAGGAAAAGAAAAATCCATATGACTTGGATGGAGTGAAAAAGTTAAAGTCGGATAAGTTACACAATCAGAGACAATAGGGACAATACCACTTGGAGTGGTAAACGTCATGGTGGCCATTAGGGGTGTAACGGAAGCCATTGGAGGGTGAAGGCAACTGACCCAGGAGATAGAGAAGCTGGAAGATGGCATTCCCTGCCATCTTGGAATGGAATCTTGGGTGGAAGCGGGAGGGACTGCAGCACAGCTGCTGCTTCATACCAGCAAGATGTGCCAGCATATCCAAGACGGTGTGTGTTTTATGCACCACCACTGACTCCACAGTGACCTTCTGAATAAATAAATGTGTCTCTGCTTCATTCCTGCCCATCATTTAGTGAGATGGATGGATAGATAGCTTGACTAGTTTCCTTTTCATATACAAAAGAAAAGTGATGCAGCCAATAAAGAAAAGAGACTTCATGAAAGAGAAACTGAACAACTTGGTGGAATGCTGTCATGCTGTCAGTAAAATGAGGACTCAGAACTAGTCTTAGATTTTGTCAATATTGGGGATTAGTAACCCTGACAAAGATGTATTCAGGGATGATAGTAGATTAATAGAGACAGATGTGTTACAGTAGAAATAATGGATATGTATAACTCTATCGAAAGGTTTTGCAACAAGGACAAGCAGATAAATAACAGGCATCAGAAAGGGGGGTATTTCTCTTTTTTTTAACATCTTTATTGGAGTATATTTGTTTTACAATATTGTGTCAGTTTCTGCTGTACAACAAAGTGAATCAGCTATATGTATACATATATCCCCGTATCTCCTCCCTCTTGAGCCTCCCTCCCAACCTCCCTATCCCACCCCTCTAAGTGGTCACAAAGCACCAAGCTGATCTCCCTGTGCTATGCGGCTGCTTCCCACTAGCTATCTATTTTACATTTGGTAGTGTATATATGTCCATGCCACTCTCTCACTTCATCCCAGCTTACCCTTCCCCCTCCCCGAGTCCTCAAGTCCATTCTCTATGCCTGCGTCTTTATTCCTGTCCTGCCCCTACGTTCTTCAGAACTTTTTTTTTTCTTCTTTTTTTTAGATTCCATATATGTGTTAGTATACAGTATTTGTTTTTCTCTTTCTGACTTACTTCACTCTGTATGACAGACTCTAGGTTGATCCACCTCTCTACAAATAACTCAGTTTCATTTCTTTTTATGGCTGAGTAATATTCCATTGTATATATGTGCCACATCTTCCTTATCCATTAATCTGTTGATGGACACTTAGATTGCTTCCCTGTCCTGGCTATTGTAAATAAAGCTGCAATGAATATTTTGGTACTTGACTCTTTTTGAATTATGGTTTTCTCAGGGTATATGCCCAGTAGTGGGATTGCTGGGTCATATGGTAGTTCTACTTTTAGTTTTTTAAGGAATCTCCATACTGTTCCCCATAGTGGCTGTATCAATTTACATTCCCACCAACAGTGCAAGAGGGTTCCCCTTTCTCCACACCCTCTCCAGCATTTATTGTTTGTAGATTTTTTGATGATGGCCATTCTGACTGGTGTGAGGTGATACCTCATTGTAGTTTTCAGTTGAATTTCTCTAATGATTACTGATGTTGAGCATCTTTTCATGTGTTTGCTGGCAATCTGTATATCTTCTTTGGAGAAATGTCTGTTCAGGTCTTCTGCCCAATTTTGGATTGGGTTGTTAGTTTTTTGATATTGAGCTGCATGAGCTGCTTGTAAATTTTGGAGATTAATCTTTTGCCATTTGCTTCATTTGCAAATATTTCCCCCCATTCTGAGGGTTCTCTTTTGGTCTTGTTTATGGTTTCCTTTGCAGTGCAAAAGCTTTTAAGTTTCATTAGGTCCCATTTGTTTATTTTTATTTTTATTTCCATTTCTCTAGGAGGTGGGTCAAACAGGACCTTGCTGTGATTTATGTCACAGAGTGTTCTGCCTATGTTTCCCTCTAAGAGTTTAATAGTGTCTGGCCTTACATTTAGGTCTTTAATCCATTCTGAGTTGATTTTTGTGAACAGTATTAGGGAGTGTTCAAATTTCATTCTTTTACATGTAGCTGTCCATTTTCCCCAGCATCACTTATTGAAGAGGCTGTCTTTTCTCCATTGTATATTCTTGCCTCCTTTATCAAAAATAAGGTGACCATATGTGTGTGGGTTTCTCTCTGGGCTTTCTATCATGTAACATTGATCTATATTTCTGTTTTTGTGCCAGTTCCATACTGTCTTGATTACTGTAGCTTTGTAGTATAGTCTGAAGTCCAGGAGCCTGATTCCTCCAGCTCTGTTTTTCTTTCTCAAGATTGCTTTGGCTATTCGGGGTCTTTTGTGTTCCCATATAAATTGTGAAATTTTTTGTTCTAGTTCTGTGAAAAATGCCATTGGTAGTTTGATAGGGATTGCATCGAATCTGTAGATTGTTTTGGATAATATAGTCATTTTCAGAATGTTGATTCTTCCAATCAAGAACATGGTATATCTCTCCATCTGTTTGTATCATCTTTAATTTCTTTCATCAGTGTCTTATAGTTTTCTGCATACAGCTCTTTTGTCTCCCTAGGTAGGTTTATTCTTAGGTATTTTATTCTTTTTTTTGCAACGGTAAATGGGTTAATTTCTCTTTCAGATTTTTCATCATTAGTGTATAGGAATGCAAGAGATTTCTGTGCATTAATTTTGTATCCTGCTACTTTACCTAATTCATTGATTAGCTCTAGTAGTTTGCTGGTAGCATCTTTAGGATTCTCTATGTCTCATGTCATCTGCAAACAGTGACAGTTTTACTTCTTTTCTGATTTGGATTCCTTTTATTTCTTTTTCTTCTCTGATTGCTTTTTAAGAAGGACAATATCGAAACAACTTTATATACTCATAGTCCATTAGAGAGGTAGAAATTAATGACTCAGACAAGAGAGGGAGGGCTGGGGGGATAACGTTCTGATCTGGTGACAGGTGAGGGGATTTCCTAATCCTCATTTTGATTCTCATTTTTCCCCTTTTGCTACAGTCTTGATTTTTGCAAATAATTTGGAACTTTGTGTTGTTTCTATGGCTTTGTATTACCCTGTCATATGAAAGGGTAATTTCTCAACAAGATTAAAATCTATCTCTTTTTTCTTTGAAACAATTTCTTTGGAAATAAAAAAATTCGCATAAAAGTTGCAAGAATAGGAACTGTAAAAAAGAAAACATGATTATATTTTGTATAGATTTAGCTATGTTTAACATTTAACTTCGTTGCCTTTATCATTTATTATTTATTTATTTATAATTTTTTCTGAAGCATTTGGGAGTGAGGGGCATACATCCCAGACCTTACCTTTTAATATTTCAATGTGTATTTCTTAAGAATAAGGATATACTCTTACACTACCTTACTATAATTGATTAGTTATCAAGTTCAGCAAATTTAACATTGTAGAATATTTTTATCTAATCTACCACCCTAATTCCTATTTTGTCAGTCAACCCACTAATGTTCTTGACAACACATTCCTTTTTCTTCCTTTTCTGCCAGGACAGGATCCAGTATAGGACTGGGTATTATATTCAGTTGTCATATTTCCTTTATTCTAGATTAACAAAACCTCTATTTTACCATTTAAGTTATCATTGATAAATGATATACATGACCTGCTAATGCATTTATAATTCAAGGAACAGGGCAATAGAATAACCAACTACAATTTATCCCAACATTTCAATGGTGTCTAACTTGCTACAGCAACAATTTAAAACTCATCTAACCAGCTTTCCAGTCCTCTATAACAGGGGTGTCCAACCCCTGGGCTGCAGACTGGTACCGGTCCCCGGCCTGTTAGGAACCGGGCCACACAGCAGGAGGTGAGCGGCAGGTGAGCAAGTGAAGCTTCATCTGCTGTTCCTCATCACTCCCCATTGCTCGCATTACTGCCTGAACCATCTCCCCTCCCCCCTCTCAGGTCCGTGGAAAAATTGTCTTCCACAAAACTGGTCCCTGGTGCCAAAAATTTTGGGGACCACTGCTCTATAATATACTCTCGTTCTAATTATCTCTGCACTGCTCCTCCTGGGGAGGCTGCAACTTGTAACTAGAAAATCATGAGCTCAGTACAGGCATCTCTGGCTGTGAATTCTACCTCCACTGCCTGCTGACTGCATGGCCTATAGCAGGGGCCCCCAACCCCCGGGCCATGGACTGGTACCAGTCTGTGATGTGGCCTGTTAAGAACTGGGACACACAGCAGGAGGTGAGTGGTGGGCAAGTGAGCAAAGCTTCCTCTGTATTTACAGCCACTCCCCATGGCTCGCATTACTGCCTGATCTCTGCCTCCTGTCAGCATTATGGTGCGTTGTATAATTATTTCATTATATATTACGATGTAATAATAATTGAAATAAAGTGCACAATAAATATAATGTGCTTGAATCATCCCGAAACCATCCCCAGCCTCCGGTCTGTGGAAAAATTGTCTTCCACAAAACCAGTCCATGGTGCCAAAAATGTGGCCAATAACATTTTTCTTTTTTAAATTAGGCTGTCAATTTTTGATTATGATTCTCACTTGAGCTGTTAAGAATATATGATATTTTACTTTTTTACATGACTTAATTCTCTTACTCAATTAGGAAATTATGAGGAATAACAGGGCCCAATATGTTGAACAAACTGAGCTGAGTTTTCCACTTGTCTTTCTTCTATATAATTTACCTCTTTAGCATCAGTCATAATTACTAATAACTAAATGTTTTTCAATTATATTAGTATGAATATATTTCATAATCAGAATATTTGTCAAGTGGCTTAAGAGAGTAATGGTTAAAATAAATTTTATGCAGGTGTTCTCTGATAAGCCTGGGAATGTCTTGATATCAGACCCAACTTAGGAAGCCAGTTCTCAGTGTTCAAATATGTGCAGCAAGTTGGTTATTTTGTTAAAGAGAAGGGGTTCAGTTGCTTAGAACAAATGTTTAATTATGAGTCAAAAGTAATTTTGTGATGCCTGAATATAGAGATTAAAAATGCTGCACCAATTTGCATTTAGATATTGGCAAGTTCATTGCATTATAAGAAAGTCTATTCAGTTGTAAAATAAGCTATTTGAAGAAACATGTCTGGTTGACTAATATCTAGAAATAGTCCCAATGTTATACAGATAATCTATGGACACCACCCATGAATTTACACAAAAATTATTTTGTCAATGTAATTTTTAACATACCAAAATATATAATTCAGAAAAATTCACGAATAAAATATTTTATATTTTACATACTTTATATTTTTGTATTTATTAAAATATTTTATATTTTTATATTCATTATATTTTACCTATAAAACTTTGTATTTACTATATTACATATATAAAGATATTTAAAGGATAGTAAAAATTCACACATAAAAATATTTATAAATCTTAAAATATTATAACAAATTAAAAAGTAAATGTATGCCAATCAAACTGGAAACACTTATCTTTTTAATCTTCTAGTAGGCATTTCTTATCTATGACAGCAAAGAAGGGGCCACACTACATTTTACCCTTCAATCTTTGCTAGAAATACAGTGAGCAAAAGTTCTTTGTTTAAAACTAGCAAAGCATGTCACAAAAAAAGAAAACTACAGGCCAATATCTCTGATGAACATAGATGCAAAAATCATCAACAAGGGGCTTCCCTGGTGGCGCAGTGGTTGAGAATCTGCCTGCCAATGCAGGGGACACGGGTTCGAGCCCTGGTCTGGGAAGATCCCACATGCCACGGAGCAACTGGGCCCGTGAGCCACAATTGCTGAGCCTGCGCGTCTGGAGCCTGTGCTCCGCAACAAGAGAGGCCGCGATGGTGAGAGGCCCGCGCACCGCGATGAAGAGTGGTCCCCACTTGCCGCAACTAGAGAAAGCCCTTGCACAGAAACGAAGACTCAACAGAGTCATAAATAAATAAATAAATAAATAAAAGAACGTGAATTTCTAAAAAAAAAAAAAAAAAATCATCAACAAAATACTAACAAACAGAATCCAACAGCACATTACAAGGAATATACACCCTGATCAAGTGGGGTTTACCCCAGGAATACAAGGATTCTTCAATATACGCAAATCAATCAATGTGATACACCATATTAACAAGCTGAAGGAGAAAAAACATTTGATAATGTCAATAGATGTAGAAAAAGGTTTTGACAAAATTCAACACCAATTTATGATAAAAACTCTCAAGAAAGTAGGCATAAAGGGAACCTAACTCAACATAATAAAGGCCATATATGACAAACCCACAGCCAACATTGTTCTCAATGGTGAAAAACTGAAACAATTTCCTCTAAGATCAGAAACAAGACAAGGTTGCGCACTCTCACCACTATTATTCAACATAGTTTTGGAAGTTTTAGCCATAGCAATCAGAGAAGAAAAAGAAATAAAAGGAATCCAAACTGGAAAAGAAGAAGTAAAACTGTCACTGTTTGTAGATGACATGAGACATAGAGAATCCTAAAGATGCTACCAGAAAACTACTAGAACTAATCAATGAATTTGGTAAAGTAACAGGATACAAAATTAATGCACAGAAATCTCTTGCATTCTTATACACTAATGATGAAAAATCTGAAAGAGAAATTAAGGAAACACTCCCATTTACCACTGCAACAAAAAGAATAAAATACCTAGGGAGACAAAAGAGCTGTATGCAGAAAACTATAAAACACTGATGAAAGAAATTAAAGATGATACAAACAGATGGAGAGATATACCATGTTCTTGATTGGAAGAATCAACATTCTGAAAATGACTATATTATCCAAAACAATCTACAGATTCAATGCAATCCCTATCAAACTACCAATGGCATTTTTCACAGAACAAGAACAAAAAATTTCACAATTTGTATGGTAACACAAAAGACCCCGAATAGCCAAAGCAATCTTGAGAAAGAAAAACAGAGCTGGAGGAATCAGGCTCCTGGACTTCAGACTATACTACAAAGCTACAGTAATCAAGACAGTATGGAACTGGCACAAAAACAGAAACATAGATCAATGTTACATGATAGAAAGCCCAGAGAGAAACCCACACACATAAACCTTATTTTTGATAAAGGAGGCAAGAATATACAATGGAGAAAAGACAGCCTCTTCAATAAGTGATGCTGGGAAAAATGGACAGCTACATGTAAAAGAATGAAATTAGAACACTCCCTATTACCGTACACAAAAATAAACTCAAAATGGACCTAATGTAAGACCTAAATGTAAGGCCAGACACTATTAAACTCTTATAGGAAAACATAGGCAGAACACTCTATGACATAAATCACAGCAAAGTCCTTTTTGACCCACCTCCTAGAGAAATGGAAATAAAAACAAAAATAAACCAATGGGATCTAATGAAACTTAATAGCTTTTGCACAGCAAAGTTAAGCATAAACAAGATGAAAAGACATCTCTCAGAATGGGAGAAAATATTTGCAAATGAAGCAACGGACAAAGAATTAATCACCAAAATATGCAAGCAGCTCATGCAGCTCAATATCAAATAAACAAACAACCCAATACAAAAATGGGCAGAAGCCCTAACTAGACATTTCTCCAAGGAAGATATATAGATTGCTAACAAACACATGAAAAGCTGCTCAACATCACTAATCATTAGAGAAATGCAAATCAAAACTACAAAGAGGTGTCACCTCACACCAGTCAGAATGGCCATCATCAAAAAATCCACAAACAGTAAATGCTGGAGAGGGTGTGGAGAAAAGGGAACCCTCTTGCAGTGTTGGTGCGAATGTAAATTGATCCAGCCACTATGGAGAACAGTATGGAGGTTCCTTAAAAATCTAAAAATAGAACTACCATATGACCCAGCAATCCCACTACTGGGCATATACCCTGAGAAAACCATAATTCAAAAAGAGTCATGTACCACAATGTTCATTGCAGCTCTATTTACAATAGCCAGGACATGGAAGCAAACTATGTGCCCATTGACAGATGAATGGATAAAGAAGATGTGGCACATATGTAGAATGGAATATTACTCAGCCATAAAAAGAAATGAAATTGAGTTATTGTAGTGAGGTGGATGGACCTAGAGTCTGTGATACTCTGAAGTAAGTGAGAAAGAGAAAAACAAATACCGTATGCTAACACCTATATATGGAATCTAAAAAAAAAAAAAAAAGGTTCTGGTGAACCTAGGGGCTGGACAGGAATAAAGACAAAGACGTAGAGTATGGACTTGAAGACACGGGGAGGGGGAAGTGTATACTGGGATGAAGTGAGAGAGTAACATTGATGTATATACACTACCAAATGTAAAATAGCTAGCTAGTGGGAAGTAGCCCCATTGCACAGGGAGATCAGCTCGGTGCTTTGTGACCACCTAGAGGGGTGGGATAAGGAGGGTAGGAGCTAGACGCAAGAAGGAAGGGATATGGGGATATATGTATGCATATAGCTGAATCACTTTGTTATACAGCAGAAACTAACACAACATTGTAAAGCAATTATACTCCAATAAAGATGTTAAAAAATAAATAAATAAAACTAGCAAAGTATATAAACTCATTTACTGCACTTATGCTTATAACTGATGATTTCTACTCATTTCATATCTTCTCTAAGCACATTACACCTGTAATTTTCTTGAGGCCATCTGTAACTCGTACCAATGAAAAATCATATTTATCTCAACAAAAGCAAGATTGTGATTTGTGCAGTCCAATGATTTCTGTGCTATGAATGCAGATTTATAAAAACACTGTCTCTGGAGTCTTAAATAATAAGAGTTGTTGAAAAAAATCAACACGCAGTTAAAAATATCTCAGTGATATTATGGACAAAAATCTGGTGATCTACAGCTAAGAGTAACATTTTTTAAAATAAGAAATATAGTTATTGTTTCTATTTAAACCTACCATCAGTTTTAGTTTTGCTTCCAAGTCCTATCACTGAAACTTAAAACACTTTCCTTCTATTTTACTCGTAAAAATTGAGGAGACATTAACTAGAGTTGGGGTTGAAGGAAAAGACTAATTTCTAAATATATTGTTTCCTCATTTAAAAAATAAACGTTACTTTCTTATATTTTTAAAATAGGTGTTATCCATCTTTGGTTCATCCATTAAAATGCATCTGCCCAATGCATCCACCCTATGTAATTATCTGTAATCAGTACCTGTTGTGATGGGTTGCATTATTGCATTATTGTATTCAAACATGAATGAGTTGACAAAGTGACCATCTCTCAGCTCAGTACTGATTATACATCTGTTACTTATACTGGGAATAAATTAAAATCCCACCTGACAATATCTCTATCATTGTCATTCTACGTACAAGAAATACATTATTTTGCTTCTGAATAAACCAGTTTGTCTTCAAATTCTGTATGCCTGAGTGGTCTGTTAGCTGATCCTAGGTAAGCCACAAAAACAAATGTTTGTTTTGATTTTCGATTTTTAATTATTTTGTTTTGCTGTTTTTATTTTTTTCCACCTGTGCATTGAGCTCTTATCTAGATCAAGTAAGGAATTATAGAGACACAGAGACAAGACATAAAGGCATGTTCCTTGCCTTCCATATCCAACCCTTAAATGTGCAAATTGTATTCTTGGCTCACTAACTCATGAAATGTCAGATATGACTCCCCCCATAGGATATAGGACTTTTTGAGAGAAAAGTTCCTCACCAGTGCTAGTATACAAACCCTGTCAGATAACAAGTCAGTATATCTAATTATATGTAATTATCAACAAGTGATCAAAGTTTATTTTTCTAGGTCAATACCATGTTCGTGCTGATATTTAGAGAGGTAGTAACAAGATGTCTTATCAAAGCCTCCTAGAAATCTACAAAAGTTGAACAAAAAAACAGAGAGTATGTTGGTGGTTGCCAAGGCATGGGGGCTGGGGCAAATGGGGAGATGTTGGTCAAAGGGTACAAACTTTGAGTTATAAGATGACAAAATGCTGGGGTTGTAATGTACAGCAAGGTTACGATATTTAAGAAAACTGTATTGTATACCTGAAATTTGCTAAAAATGTAGATCTTATATTCAACACACACACATACACACAAATGGTAACTATATGAGGTGATGGATGTGTTAACTTACCTTATTGTGCTAATCATCTCACAAGGTATAGGCATATCGAATAATCACTTTGTACACCATAAACTTACAAAATGTCACTTGTCAGTTATATCTCAATAAAGCTGAAAACAAAAAAGCCTCCTGAACTAGAGCTTCAAGATTCTCTTTGTTGTCACCAACAATGTCATCTCAATGGGGAAACCATTCTAAAATTTTTCATTTCAAGGCATGATGCAGTAGGGAAGGAGAAAGAAATCCTGGTAACTTTGCATTCCTCATTTTGTTTTGAGGTCTTACAGATATGAATGCATGATGAAATAGAAGCTCATGTTTAAAATATAATAACTGATATCTAGGGACTTCCCTGGTGGTAAGTGGTTGAGAATCCACCTGCCAATGCAGGGGACACGTGTTCGATCCTTGGTCCGGGAAGATCCCACATGCCATGGAGCAACTAAGCCAGTGTGCCACAACTACTGAGCCTGCTCTCTAGAGCCCGCGAGACACAACTACTGAAGCCTGCGTGGCTAGAACCCGTGTTTCTCGACAAGAGAAGTCACCACAGTGAGAAGACTACACACCACAATGAAGAGCAGCCCCCACTTCCTGCAACTAGAGAAAGCCCACACACAGCAATGAAGACCCAACGCAGCCATAAATAAATAAATAAATTTATAAAAAAGAAAATAACTGATATCTAAGAAGGAGATGCTTTGGCAATCCTGTTCCAGATGAGTCAGAGAAAACAATACCAATAACATAATATTTAAAAAGAACATATTTATTTCAAAGAATCAGTAATTCATATAAATAGTAATCAAAAAGAGTTATGATACTTCAGTCTAAGTGCAACAAGTACTCATCCACCCTCTCATTTAATAAACATTAACTATATTAAATTTAGAATAGGTCAAGTTCAAGCTAAGGGCAGAAGTACAGAACTCTCTTGAGCTATATCTAATGTTGCTAAAAAACAAAGAAATCAGCAAGTCTTACATGGGCTTTTTATTAGGTGAGGTAGGTTTTAAGTGCAATTTGAAGATCAATAATGAAATTTTAAAATTCTCAATTACATGACTGAAAAATTTCTATTAATAGATTTGCAGATGTTTTATAAAGTGATACACTTTACTTCTATCTTAAAATTTATTTCGATTTGTACATACTTAGGTAATGTGTAAAATTTAAAAATTAGGATCTTTAATGATAGAAGATTTTGACATTCCAGGGCATTCAAATTATTTTTAATTTACTAGAAACTTCTGCTTTCTCTTCTTAAAAGATCTCAAGCCAAATGCTTTATCTAGACCTAATTTTGGGGATTGTTTCAAAAAGACTTTATTTTTTAGTAAATAATGTGTTTGATTATATATAATGATTTAAAATTTTTAAACAATTCAAAAAGAAAACATTAAATTGCTAATTAAATCACCTCTCAAAGATCATTTTAACTTTTCAGTACTAAATTTAATAACAAAAAGAATAAATTTTATATTATTGTTGGATAATTGATAGATATGTTACTCTGAAATATATTTGTAGATTAGTTAACATAAAGAATCACACCTTGGGTTTCCCTGGTGGCACAATGGTTAAGAATCCACCTGCCAATTCAGGGGACACGGGTTCGAGCCCTGGTCAGGGAAGATCCCACATGCTGCAGAGCAACTAAGCCTGTGCACCACAGCTACTGAGCCTGCGCTCTAGAGACCGCGAACCACAACTACTGAAGCCCGCGCGCCTAGAGCACGTGCTCCTAAACAAGAGAAGCCACCGCAATGAGAGGCCCACGCACTGCAATGAAGAGTAGCCCCCGCTCACCTCAACTAGAGAAAAGCCTGAGTACAGCAATGAAGACTCAACGCAGCCAAAAAGAAAAAAAAAAAAAAGAATCACACCTTAAAGGACCAAAGCCCTTGTCCTTGGATATCTATAGTAATTTTAAATGTTATATAATCTGAAATAAACTTATAAAAGACAGTTGTGTGTCAGAAAGAAATCTTCAAAGAAGAATTCAGCAATACCAGATTTTAGTGGATATGAAGAAATAATTGAGTGCTTGACATCTAACTTTATAGGTCAAACCTGAAAAGGCAACATCTGAAAATGAACTGATATAAAATTATAGAATTTTAGTTGGGAGTTAGGTTGGTGGTTTCATAAAACAAATTGAGTATGTGACCTAGATTTCAGAAGGCACAAAGAACAAAGGAAGAGTTAGTAAGAGCCTTAAGCCAGTTTGTCCTACGGAATCTTGAAACAGCGGACGAATATGATCAGGGTCACCTATGGATGCAATCTATATGGTCAGGGAGGAGGTGAAAACATGAACCAAATTAAATTCTATTTTTCTAGTTATGAGAAATGAATATTGGGGGCATTCAGGTCTTTCAGAGCTAAAGCCAAATAACAAAGCTACTCCCATAAAGAGACTGACTATAACATGGCATATAAAATGTATCACCGTGCAGTAATAAGTGAACTGTAGTCTTTTTACTTTTATCCCATATTAAAAACTTACCAACTAATAAGCAAGTCTGCCAAACAAAAAGACAAAGTTCAGAAGATTTTTGCCATCTCAAATGGATTAATGATCTACCATTAAATTACTTCTGAAAGATTAACTTTTTAAATTTGTATTTTTATAGTTGGTATACGAAGAAAAATGTGTATGAAAAGAACTTTATTTGTAAATTTAAAGGTATTGTCAATGAAAGTTTTATATATTGGTCGTGATTAGCAATGACCTTTTTCACCTGTAATAAGAGCAAAAAAGTTAAAAATGAGTTAGGTTGCATAAAAGCTATTGCAAATATCTGTGTGTGTGTATATGTGTGTGTTGGGTGTGTGTGTGGGGGGTATACAGGCCACCATGATTGTGAGTTCACGTGGAAAAGACATATATATTTATGATCTTACATTCAAACTAGTATTCTTACACATTCCCCAGAATGAGACAATATATACAATATTAAATGTAAATTATATTTGCAGTTCAGTTATAAGCTGGACAAAAGTTGTAGCAAAAAAGGGAAACTTATGTCACAGAAATATTTTTATTGTATAAATTTAACTTTATGCTTATTTGCAAATTCTATGTTTGAAATAGTGTATTTGGTTCCTATCACTAATATATTTCAAACATTTGGAGCTATTTTAAAAGGCTATTAAAATAGAGGATTTTTACTAATTGCTTTAAGGTGGCCTTTCAAATTTATGTGCATAAAATGACCCTCTGTTGACATGTCCATTTCCGTAAGAATATAAGTTTGCTAAATTGAAATTCCTTTTTGTCTTTAACTCTCTATAAAGTAGTATATATTAAGATAATATAATAATATAGAAATTGTGTGACTTAGGCAACAACTAAAGTGAATATACATCTTCAAATTAGTGTGTCAAAACCAAAAATAATTTTATTTCTTCATTTTGCTTCTTCTTTCACTACAGTGGTAGAAATTAAAATTTGTCATTTAAGAATTCTCCTTGCCCATAGATTGCATTTAAAGTGTCCAAGATTACAAAGCATATTAGTTATAAAGGGGATGGTTGAGGAGCATCTTGTCCTCAATGTTGTTTTTTGCATGAGGATACCCAATGTCATGTGTGATCCACTGACTTCAGTGTAAGCAGGACACAGGTTGTTATTGATGCAGGCATCATTCATGTGAGTCACGTGTTGCTACTGTATCTCAGACTCTGATCCTTGGATATCAATCCATAAATAACAGAAAGGCCTAGGTGCTTAAATTCTGTGTGTGTGTGTGTGTGTGTGTGTGTGTGTGTGTGTGTGTACAAGATTGAGGGGGAGAGAGAGAGAGGGAGAGAGAGAGATAGAGAGAGAGGGAGGGTGCGAGGGAGGGAAGAAGGAAGAAGAATGTTTTGCTATGTATTTAATTTTTATTAAGAATGAAAAGTCACTATTTCTAAAATATGATTCCACTACACAATTATAAACATTATTAGTAATAAACTACTGTAAAAAAAAAAATAGACCCAAAACATACAACTCAAACACAAGATATTCATTTTTGTATTTTTTAAGTGCTCATATAACAGCCCAAAGCAGTCATTTCATGGTTGGGTTTTCTCTGTACAATAATCCAAAGATTCCACCATTGGTAAGATAACATTATTAGTAATAAACTACTGTAAAAAAAAAAATAGACACAAAACATACAACTCAAACACAAGAGCTTCATTTTTGTATTTTTTAAAGTCCTCATATAATAGCCCAAAGCAGTCATTTCATGGTTGGGTTTTCTCTGTACAATAATCCAAGGATTCTACCATTGATAAGATATCGTTAATATTCACTTGAAAAAAGAGAGTATTGAGGAGGAATCTGTTCCTAAAAGTATTTTATTGGAAAGGTCATCCATTGCTCTTCACTTTTTATTTGCTAGAGCTCAGTCACAAAACCTACTTAATCCCAGGGAAAGATGAGAAGGTGACCTAGTTAAGTGCTAGGAGGACAAAAAGATTTTTAGGGACAACTAATATTCTCTGCAACAATCATCACTTTTGGTTACTAAATATCCCTAAGCCCCGTTTTACTCAGGGAAAATATTATCCACATCCCCAAATAGAAAATAACCCCATCCAGTTAATGTGTCTGGCTCATTGTCCAAGATAGCTTGGCCAATGCACAGCTTTTGTATCCTGGAATCCTATAACTTACAGGAAAAAATTATATACATCTACCCCACCCCCATATCTAATATATCTTGGTGGAGGAAAAAGAGAATCACAACCAAAAACAGACAACCCACCCCTCCCATTTGGAAAAGGTAAGAAACGGAATCCCAGCGGTGATGGAATCTGGCTGCGTAAGCACCAAGAAGATCCATTTTTCAGATGGTTAAATGTATTCTCTGATCAGACCCCTGATTATCTGGCGGGAAAAAAACTCCCTTATCTATTTGTGCCTATCCATTAGCTCTGCCTCTATAATATCCTTCTCAGTGTATTATCATACATTGTGACATCTAACGTTGGTTTAGATAAATATGCTCCACTTGACTTCCTTTTTTTAGCCTATTTTCTGTCTGTGCACATTTGATGGCCTTAGAATTGTTTTATAGTCACAAGTCTTCTGTTCTCCTTGGCAATGAATCACCTAAAAACTTAGTAGAATTCTAATCTATTAACATCATATGTTTGTGATGATACTCAAAGTTCTTTCTTAGACACAGATAAGATTTTCTTATAGCCTTATTTTTATATCTATCTGTTTCTGTCTCTCTCCCTCTTTCTTTCTCTTAGTATTTTCATTCCCCTTGGGAAAAAAAGGCTTTGGTAAGAAGAAAAAACATCCTTTCTCTGATCTGCAGGGTTGATCTGAAGAAGTCTTAACAAATTATTTTAACTCAATACATTTGCATCCATACCTTCTACCTTTTGGAATCTAAAGTCAGACTGGTTTTGTAAGACTGTGGAACTCAAATAAAGATAGTATATTCTCTTTATTTATGTTTTTAAACCAGCTAATTCTCAGCTGAGCTCATTTTACATTCTTGTATTTATCTACTGTAAGAACAAAACACTTTGGCTCTTTCTGTCAGTTTCCCCAGAAGAATGGTCCTTAACCAGGGACAATTTTGTCCTCCAGGGGACATCTGGCAATGTTGGAAAACATTCTTGACTGTCAATACTATGAGAGGTACACTGGCATCTAGCAGGTAAAGGCCAGGGATGTTGCTAAATATCCTGCAATGCACAGGACAGACTCTCACAAAAAATAATTATCCTGCCCCAAATGACAATAGTGTCACTGTTGAGAAAAGTTGTCCTAGATTTACCCGCAGTAAGTACTTAGTATGCTCTCTAAATGATTCTATGAGGCGGTATTTGTGTTTTTTTGTCACTATAAAAAAAGGTCCATCTCTCCCGCCCGACACCTAACCACTGAGGCCAGTGCCATGTTTTGTTGTTGTTGTTGTTATGGTGTCACCCTATTTCAAAGTAATAATTTCTGTATTACTTAGGATGAAATTAGCTATTAGAAGAGATGAACCTCACAGTATGAAAGATATAGTCCAAAAACAATTCCATCTGATTTCTTTCTTAGATAACAGCCCAAAGTCTCTGTGGCTCTGTCATATCCTGGGACCTCTTGGCATCCTTTGCATACAGATGAAAAGAAAAAACAAACATTGTGGTGGAGGCACATCTCCTTCATAAAATACCTGACCTAGAAACGGATGTATCACCTCTGCTCACATTCCATTCACTAGAACTTAGTCATGTGACCACACCTGTACACAAGGGAGGCTGGGAAATGTTGTCCAGGTTTGTACTCAGAAAGAGGAGAAAATGAATATTGAGAGAATAGCTAACAGCTTCTGCAACTGATGACTTTATCACTTTCCAAGTGTGAAAATTTTAAGATCATGCTAGAATATAATCTCTATATTTGTTTCTAACTGCTGTTGTACAAAATGTCACAGGTTTAGTGATTTAAAACAACACACATTTATTATCTTATAGTTGTGGAGGTAAGAAGTTCAAAACTAGTATCAGTGAGATAAAGTCAAGGTTTCTGCAGGGCAATGTTCCTTATGGAGGTTCTATGTGAGAGTCCTTTCCATGTCCTCACAGCTTCTAGAGGCTGCCTATTATTTCCTGGTTCACAGCTGGCCTTTTCTACTCTTACCTCTACTTTAATTGTCACATCTTTTCTCCCTCTGCTTCTATCATCTCATCACCTCTTCTGAATCTAATCCTACTGCATCCCTCTTTTTTGTTTTTGGTTTTAATAATGTCATGCTTTTATTTTTGGCTGCACTGCGTGGCTTGTGGGATCTTAGTTTCCTGACTAGGGATCGAACCTGGGCCCTTGGCAGTGAGAGCGTGGAGTCCTAACCACTGAATGGCCAGGGAACTCCTCATCCCTCTTATATTGGACTCTTTAGATTATATCGGGCCCACTCAGATAGGCCAAGATAATCTCTCTTACTTAAGATCCTTAACTAAATCACAACTGCAAATTCCCTTTTGCTATGTAAAGAAATATAGTCACAGGGTACTGGGAATTAGGACATGGATATCTTGGGGAAGGTTGCATTATTCAGCTTACTGCAGATCCAGACAAGGAGAGAATATTTACTTCCTTCACTGCTGTATTCTCAGTGTTTAATATTGTACTTTGAACAGGCTATATATACCTGATAGATATTTTTAAATGAATGAATTTATCAGTCTTTTAAATAATATATAGTTTAGCAAGCATTATGCAGTCTGTAGTCCATTTTTATGTGTTGGTGACTAAAAACTTATCAAATATTGATTCTTGGGCAGGTTGGCAGATCAGGCTGGACTTTGACCCAGGCCCACACATCTAATGAGGAAAATCTTCGTGATTCAAACAGCATCCATGTTTTTCTATTTAATAAGCCTCCTAGGGTTCAAGATAGTGGAGTAGAAGGAAGTGTGCTCACTCCCTCTTGCGAGAGCACCAGAATCAAACTAACTGCTGAACAATTATCAACAGGAAGACACTGGAACTAACCGAGAAAGATACCCCACAACCAAAGACAAAGGAGAAGATGCAATGAGACAGTAAGAGGGGCGCAACCACAACAAAATCAAATCCTATTACCGCTGGGTGGGTGAATCACAAACTGGAAAACAATTATACCACAGAAGTCCACCCACTGGAGTGAAGGTTCTGAGCCCCATATCAGGCTTCCCAACCTGGGGGTCTGGCAATGGGATGAGGAATTCCAAGAGAATCAGATTTTGAAGTCTAGCAGGATTTGATTGCAGGACTTCAACAGGACTGGGGGAAACAGAGACTCCACTCTTGGAGGGCACACACAAAGTAGTGTGTGCATCAGGACCTAGGGGGAAGGAGCAGTGACCCCACAGGAGACTGAACCAGACCTACCTGCTAGTGTTGGAGGGTCTCCTGCAGAGATGGAGGGTGGCTGTGGCTCACTGTGGGGAAAAGGACACTGGCAGCAGAAGTTCTGGGAAGTACTCCTTGGTATGAGCACTCCTGCAGTCTGCCATTAGCCCCACCAAAGAGCCTGAAGCCTCAAGTGCTGAGTCGCCACAGACCAAACAAACAACAGAGAGGGAACTCAGCCCCTGCCACCAGCAGACAAGTGAATTAAAGTTTTACTGAGCTGTGCCAACCAGAGCAACACCCAGCTCTACCCACCACCAGTCCCTCCCATCAGGAAGCTTGCACAACCCTCTTAAATAACTTCATCCACCACAGGGCAGAGAGAAGAAGCAAGAAGAACTACAATCCTGCAGCCTGTGGAATGAAAACCACATTCACAGAAAGATAGACAAAATAAAAAGGCAGAGGACTATGTACCAGATGAAGGAACAAGATAAAACCCCAGAAAAATAACTAAATGAAGTGGAGATAGGCAACCTTACAGAAAAAGAATTCAGAATAATGATAGTGAAGATGATCCAGAACCTCGGAAAAAGAATGGAGGCAAAGATCAAGAAGATGTAAGCAATGTTTAACAAAGACCTAGAAGAATTAAAGAACAAACACCTAGAAGAATTAAAGAACAAACAAACAAAGATGAACAATAAAATAACTGAAATGAAAACCACACTAGAAGGAATCAATAGCAGAATAACTGAGGCCGAAGAATGGAAAAGTGAGCTGGAAGACAGAATGGTGGAATTCACTGCCATGGAACAAAATAAAGAAAAAAGAATTAAAAGAAATGAAGGCAGCCTAAGAAAATACTGGGACAACATTAAACACACGAACATTCACATTATAGGGGTCCCAGAAAGAGAAGAGAGAGATAAAGGACCCAAGAAAATATTTGAAGAGATTATAGTTCAAAACTTCCCTAACATGGGAACGGAAATAGCCACCCAGGTTCAGGAAGCTCAGAGAGTCCCAGGCAGGTTAAATGCAAGGAGAAACACACTGAGACACATAGTAATCAAATTAACAAAAATTAAAGACAAAGAAAAATTATTAAAAGAAACAAGGGGAAAATGACAAATAACATACGAGGGAACTCCCATAAGGTTAAGGGCTGATTACTCAGCAGAAACTCTACAAGCCAGAAGGGAGTGACACAATATGTTTAAAGTGATGAAAGGGAAGAATCTACAACCAAGATTACTCTACCTGGCAAGGATCTCGTTCAGATTTGACAGAGAAATCAAAAGCTTTACAGATAAGCAAAAGCTAAGAGAATACAGCATCACCAAACCAGCTCTATGACAAATGCTAAAGGAACTTCTCTAAGTGGGGAACACGAGAGAAGAAAAGGAACTACAAAAACTGGGAAAGAAGGAGTAAAACTGTCATTGTTTGCAGGTGGCATGATACTATACATAGAAAATTCCGAAGATACCACCAGAAAAATACTAGAGCTCATCCATGAATTAGGTAAAGTTGTAGGATACAAAATTAATACACAGAAATCTCTTGTATTCCTATAGAATAACCATGAAAGATCAGAAAGAGAAATTAAGGAAACAATCCCATTTATTATTGCATTAAAAAGAATAAAATACCTAGGAATAAACCTACTTAAGGAGGCAAAAGACCTGTACTCAGAAAAGTATAAGATACTGATGAAAGAAATCAAAGATGACAAAAAGAGATGGAGAGATATACCATGTTCTTAGATTGGAACAATCAATCCTGTGAAAATGACTACACAACCCAAAGCAATCTACAGATTCAATGCAAACTCTATCAAATTACCAATGGCATTTTTCACAGAACTAGAACAAAAAATTTCACAATATGTATGGAAACACAAAAGACCCTGAATAACCAAAGCAATCTTGAGAAAGAAAAACGGAGCTGGAGGAATCAGTCTCCCGGACTTCAGACTATACTACAAAGCTACAGTAATCAAGATAGTATGGTACTGCCACAAAAACAGAAATATAGATCAATGGAACAGGATAGAAAGCCCAGAGATAAACCCTTGCACATATGGTCACCTTATCTTTGACAAAGGAGGCAAGGATATACAATGTAGAAAAGACAGTCTCTTCAATACATGGTGCTGGGAAAACTGGACAGCTACATGTAAAAGAATGAAATTAGAACACTTCCTAAGAACATCACAAAAATAAACTTCAAATGGATTAAAGACCTAAATGTAAGGCCAGATACTATAAAACTCTTAGAGGAAGACATACACAGGACACTCTTTGACACAAATCGCAGCAAGGTCTTTTTTAATCCATCTCCTTGAGTAATGAAAATAAAATAGAAATAAACAAATGGGATCTAACTAAACTTAAACGTTTTGCACAGCAAAGGATACCATAAATGAGATGAAAAGACAGCCCTCTAAATGGGAGAAAATATTTGCAAATGAAGAGACCAACAAGGGATTAATCTCCAAAATATACAAGCAGCTCATGCAGCTCAATATCAAAAAAACAAACAACCCAATCAAAAAATGAACAGAAGACCTAAATAGACATTTCTCCAAAGAAGACATACAGATGGACAAAAAGCACATGAAAAAATGCTCAACATCACTAATCATTAGAGAAATGCAAATCAAAACTACAATGAGGTATCACCTCACACCAGTCAGAATGGCCATCATCAAAAAATCTGCAAACAATAAATCCTGGAGAGGGTGTGGAGAAAAGGGAACCCTCCTATACTGTTGGTGGGAATGTAAATTGATACAGCCACTATGGAGAACGGTATGGAGGTTCCTTAAAAAACTAAAAATTGAACTACCATATGACCCCAAAATCCCACTCCTCGGCGCATACCTGGAAAAAAACCATAATTCGAAAAGATACATGCACCCTTATGTTCATTTATACTATTTACAATAGCCAGGACATGGAAGCAACCTAAATGTCATCAACAGAGGAACTGATAAAGAAGATATGATACATATATACAATGGAATATAAAATTGCCAGCCATATAAAAGAACAAAATAACGTTATTTGCAGCAACATGGCTGGGCCTAGAGATTGTCATACTGAGTGAAGTAAGTCGGACACAGAAGGACAAGTATCACATGATATCACGTATATGTGGAATCTAAAAAATGGGTACAAATGAACTTATTTACAAAACAGAAGTAGAGTCACAGATGTAGAAAACAAACTTATAGTTACCAGGGGATAAGGAGTGGCATAAATAGGAAATTGAGATTAACATATACACAGTACTAAATATAAAATTGATAACTAATAAGGATCTACTGTACAGCACAGAGAACTCTACTCAATACTCTGTAATGTTCTATATGGGATAAAAAGGGTAGATATATGCATATGTATAACTGATTCACTTTGCTGAATATCTGAAACTAACTGTAAATCAACTATACTCCAATAAAAATTTAAAGATAATTACATAAATAAATGGGAATGGAGAGTCAATAATCATGGGACTTAGAAAAGCCTCCAAGATCAAAGAGACAGATAAAAGCAACCTCAACAATAAAACAATGGCAACATCAACATTCACAGAAACAAGATTTAACAAAAGAGATGAAGCATAGGAAGCGTTCAAGTGGTCTTTTAAATCACTGCAAATTATGAGATAATATTATATTTGTGAAAAAAGAACAGTATGATATTATAAAGATACATTATAGTAATAAGAATTAGCTTTTAGAACTTAAAAATATTAAAGAAAAATAATGGTAAAAATATAAAGGCAATGAAAAAGTTGGAAGACACAGTCAATGAAGTTACTCTGAAATATTTTATGACTAAAAGAAGAGGGAAAATTTAGGAGTTCGAACATCTGACAATAGGAACATGTGGTGAAAAGAAAAAAACAAAAGAATTTTAAAAAGTGACAAACAGAAAGGAAGTAATTATAAAAGAAAAATACACAAATGTTTCCCAAACATTAGTTCTTACATCATTAAATGGTCTGCCACATGCAAACACACACACACACACACACACATTAAATTTTGTAAAATTTCAGAACACCTTGGTTACAAAAAAAGTCTGAGAAGTTTTTGCAATTGAAAAATGGCATCCATCTTCTCAGGAACAAACCTGACTATTAGAAAAGCAAGGTGTAATGCTTTCAATATCTGAAGGAAAAATGCTTCTTAGCCTAAGATTTCCACAACCAATCAAAGTATAACTCAAGGATAAGGATAAATCAAGGCATTTTCAGAAATGAGTCATCAAAAATTTAAAAAAATTCTTTCATGTTTCATTTTTTTGGGTAAAGTTGTGAAGAGTACACACCACGAAAACAAGGCAGGAAAGCAAAAATAAGGTTATGGGATAAGGATGTAGAAAAAGAAAAGTCCCCTGACCTTAAAGTGAATCCTTCCATAAGACAGTAGAAAAAGAGGGCTGTGGGAAGAATATGTCTTATAAAAGAAAAGGAAGGAGGAAGTGCAGAAGGAGAAGAAATAAAAGAACAAGGAGAGAGAGAATTTCTTTTTTTTTTTTAACTTTTTTTTATTCAAAGAGAAAGTCACAAAAACTGTAATCATCCAGATCAGTTCACTCAGTCCCATGAAATTAATTTTTTTATCTTGATCTTTTGTTAGCACTTTTATGAATACATCAGTTTTCCATTAGAGTTCTGAAAATGCTTATTCATTCAGATCAGCAGTACAGTCAGTTACCAGAAACATGTATTGTCAGAGTCTTTTCCATGAATTCCTTGAAGATGAAACCCTTTTATAGGAACATTTTTGCAAAAGCATCAGAGTACACCCAGAACTGTCTGTAAATGACAAAACACTTAAAAATGACCACGGTTAAAGATTTGATGAAAGTTCATAATAATGCAATTGACAAGGAAATTTAGTTATTTCTGAGATATACATTTTAAAGTAATAACTAGGATTATGACTTATAACATTATATCAGAACATATAAGATTTTTAGGAATTTCATGTAATGTCTGAAACATTTATATTAACACATTTCCACACAAATAACCCAAAGAAAGTTTAGTATTAGTTTTTTTTTTTAATTTTTAAATTTTTATTTTTTTATACAGCAGGCTTCTATTAGTCATCAATTTTACACACATCAGTGCATACATGTCAATCCCAATTACCCAATTCAGCATACCACCATCCCCACCCCACCACAGCTTTCCCCCCTTGGTGTCCATACGTTTGTTCTCTACAGCTGTGTCTCAACTTCTGCCCTGCAAACTGGTTCATCTGTACCATTTTTCTAGGTTCCACATGCATGCATTAATATACGATATTTGTTTTTCTCTTTCTGACTTACTTCACTCTGTATGACAGTCTCTAGATCCATCCACGTCTCAACAAATGACTCAATTTCGTTCCTTTTTATGGCTGAGTAATATTCCATTGTATATATGTACCACATATTCTTTATCCATTCATCTGTTGATGGGCATTTAGGTTGCTTCCATGACCTGGCTATTGTAAATAGTGCTGCAATGAACATTGGGGTTCACATGTCTTTTGGAAATATGGTTTTCTCTGGGTACATGCCCAGTAGTGGGATTGCTGGATCATATGGTAATTCTATTTTTAGTTCTTTAAGGAACCTCCATACTGTTCTCCATAGCGGCTGTATCAATTTACATTCCCACCAACAGTGCAAGAGGGTTCCCTTTTCTCCACACCCTCTCCAGCATTTGTTGTTTGTAAATTTTCTGATGACGCCCATTCTAACTGGTGTGAGGTGATACCTCATTGTAGTTTTGATTTGCATTTCCCTAATAACTAGTGATGTTGAGCAGCTTTTCATGTGCTTCTTGGACATCTGTATGCCTTCTTCGGAGAAATGTCTATTTAGGTCTTCTGCCCATTTTTGGATTGGGTTGTTTGTCTTTAATATTGAGCTGCATGAGCTGTTTATATATTTTGGAGATTAATCCTTTGCCTGTTGATTCATTTGCACATATTTTCTCCCATTCTGAGGGTTGTCTTTTCGTCTTGTTTATGGTTTCCTTTGCTGTGCAAAAGCTTTGAAGTTTCATTAGGTCCCATTTGTTTATTTTTGTTTTTATTTCCATTACTCTAGGAGGTGGATCAAAAAAGATCTAGCTGTGATTTCTGTCAAAGAGTGTTCTGCCTATGTTTTCCTCTAAGATTTTTATAGTATCTTTCCTTACATTTAGGTCTTTAATCCATTTTGAGTTTATTTTTGTGTATGGTGTTAGGGAGTGCTCTAATTGCATTCTTTTACATGTAGCTGTCCATTTTTCCCAGCACCACTTATTGAAGAGACTGTTTTTTCTCCATTGTATATTCTTGTCTCCTTTGTCAAAAATAAGGTGACCATATGTGTGTGGGTTTCTCTCTGGGCTTTCTATCCTGTAACATTGATCTATATTTCTGTTTTTGTGCCAGTTTCATACTGTCTTGATTATTGTAGCTTTGTAGTATAGTCTGAAGTCAGGGAGTCTGATTCCTCCAGCTCCATTTTTTTCCCTCAAGACTGCTTTGGCTATTCGGAGTCTTTTGTGTCTCCATACAAATTTTGAGATTTTTTGGTTCTAGTTCTGTAAAAAATGCCATTGGTAATTTGATAGGGATTGCATGGAATCTGTAGATTGCTTTGGGTAGTATAGTCATTTTCACAATATTGATTCTTCCAATCCAAGAACATGGTATATCTCTCCATCTGTTGGTATCATCTTTAATTTCTTTCATCAGTGTCTTACAGTTTTCTGCATACAGGTCTTTTGTCTCCCTAGGTAGGTTTATTCCTAGGTATTTTATTCTTTTTGTTGCAATTGTAAATGGGAGTGTTTCCTTAATTTCTCTTTCAGATTTTTCATCATTCGTGTATAGGAATGCAAGAGATTTCTGTGCATTAATTTTGTATCCTGCAACTTTACCACATTCATTGGTTAGCTCTAGTAGTTTTCTGGTGGCATTTTTAGGATTCTCTATGTATAGTATTGCAACAGTCCAGCCACTGCAGAGGGTCTTCCAGGTCCCGACGGAGAGGGGTAAGGGACTGAATAGCACCACGAGTATGGGATCAGAAGGACCAAGACAACTGATGGTTGCAAGGTGCTTTATTTAGAATCTACTGAATCTTATATATACAGAAGAGGAACTCCTTATTAGACAATGAACCCATAGAATTGCTTATCGTCTCAGTTCAGTCACCACCATGGACGTCAGCAAGTTTGCAACAACCATCCTTCAACATTATCTTCCCTTAACCAGGCACACACAGCCCCCAGCCATAAGGAACAACCAGGACTCTCAGTTCCCTGAGGTCTCCTGGCCTGAGATAGCTTTGCTAATCTCTTTTACATCCCTCAGGCCTGGAACAAAGACTGTATTCCAAGTCAAGGGGGCAGAGCCCTTAAGTGACTTTGCTTTTTGTGAGAGACATACTATCTCCGCCAGGAGTTACCTCCAGCTAAGACTGCATGCCTCCCACATAGTATCATGTCATCTGCAAACAGTGACAGTTTTACTTCTTTTCCAATTGGGATTCCTTTTATTTGTTTTTGTTCTCTGACTGCCATGGCTAGGACTTCCAAAACTATGTTGAATAATAGTGGTGAGAGTGGACATCCTTGTCTTGTTCCTGATCTTAGAGGAAATGCTTTCAGTTTTTCACCATTGAGAATGATGTTTGCTGTGGGTTTGTCATATATGGCCTTTATTATGTTGAGGTAGGTTCGCTCCATGCCCACTTTCTGCAGAGTTTTTATCATAAATCAGTGTTGAATTTTGTCAAAAGCTTTTTCTGCATCTATTGAGATGATCATATGGTTTTTATTCTTTAGTTTGTTAATATGGTGCATCACATTGATTGATTTGCATATATTGGAGAATCCTTGCATCCTTAGGATAAATCCCACTTGATCATGGTGTATGATCCTTTTAATGTGTTGTTGGATTCTGTGTGCTAGTATTTTGTTGAGGATTTCTGCATCTATATTCATCAGTGATATTGGTCTGTAATTTTCTTTTTTTGTAGTATCTTTGTCTGGTATTGGTATCAGGTTGATGGTGGCCTCATAGAATGAGTTTGGGAGTGTTCCTTCATCTGCAATTTTTTGGAAGAGTCTGAGAAGGATGGGTGTTAGCTCTTCTCTAAATGTTTGACAGAATTCACCTGTGAAGCCATCTGGTCCTGGACTTTTGTTGGAAGATTTTTAATCACAGTTTCAATTTCATTACTTGTTATTGGTCTGTTTATATTTTCTGTTTCTTCCTGGTTCAGTCTTGAAGGGTTATATCTTTCTAAGAATTTGTCCATTTCTTCCAGGTTGTCCATTTTATTGGCATAGAGTTGCTTATTGTAGTCTCTTAGGATGCTTTGTATTTCTGCAGTGTCTGTTGTAACTTCTCCTTTTTCAGTTCTAATTTTATAGATTTGAGTCCTCTCCCTCTTTTTCTTGATGAGTCTGGCTAATGGTTTTTCAATTTTGTTTATCTTCTCAAAGAACCAGCTTTTAGTTTTATTGATCTTTGCTATTGTTTTCTTTGTTCCTATTTCATTTATTTCTGCTCTGATCTTTATGATTTCTTTCCTTCTGGTAACTTTGGGTTTTGTTTGTTCTTCTTTCTCCAGTTCCTTTAGGTGTAAGGTTAGATTGTTTACTTGAGATTTTTCTTGTTTCTTTAGGTAGGCTTGTATAGCTATAAACTTCCCTCTTAGAACTGCTTTTGCTGCATCCTATAGGTTTTGGATCACCGTGTTTTCATTGTCATTTGTCTCTAGGTATTTTTTGATTTCCTCTTTGATTTATTCAGTGATCTCTTGGTTATTTAGTAACGTATTGTTTAGCCTCCATGTGTTTGTGTTTTTTACGTTTTTTTCCCTGTAACTCATTTCTAATCTCAAAGCGTTGTGGTCAGAAAAGATGCTTGATATGATTTCAATTTTCTTAAATTTACTGAGTCGTGATTTGTGACCCAAGATGTGATCTATCCTGGAGAATGTTCTGTGCGCACTTGAGAAGAAAGTGTAATCTACTGTTTTTGGATGAGAGAATTTTTAAGAAAAAATGATAGAACATTTGAGTGCCTGAAAAGATGTTTGAGCATTTTGAAAAATTAGTGATCAGTATGTTACCCATCTGCAAAAACACTTGGAATAATTAGAAAACAAAGCAAATAACAATTGTTGCCATGATTAAATCCAGGAAAAAAACAAATGTTTTGCAAAAGAGTTGTAATCCGTATATCACTGGATTTAACTCTACACAATGTTCACGTAGTCATAGAGTGTAAAAATTATTGTGCACTTGTGCATCTAGCAACAGGGAGAGGACAGAAGATAGGAAGGGGAGTGCAGAAGAACTAATGCCTCAATTGAAAAAGCAAAGTCTATAGATAATATCTGTATATTTCAGCATTTTAAAAGCTATTCATACATATGAGATTACTTTTAAAAGAACTTTATGACTGGTAAATTCACTTTTGAGATCCTACTTTATTTGTTAAAATATTCATATTTGTAGTGAATTAAAACAAAACCTTATTGTAACAAATAAGTTAAAAATTAACTGGGACCCTGACAGCTGAGCCTCAAGTCCTCAACGGCCATTTATTTCCTTTTGTCAACATGTAGTCAAGTTTCTATTTTCTATAAGGTTTGAAACCTATTAGATAAGCTATAAATGCTTAAATTTTCAAAAGATTTGTTTATGATGCTATTTTGTGTGCCCACATGATAAATATGTGAAAAAAATTTAATCTTTATCATTATCACCGCCATCTGCATCACTATCCAAATAGTCATGTCTTTATCTTCTACCAGAAGGTAATGCACCAGAACAGTGACATCCGTTAATTGCTGGCCATTCCCTTCTAGCTGCTACATGAAGGAATATTTGGTTGGGTGAAGCTCAGTCAGAGAAACATGGGGCTTGTATTCAAGATTGAAATTACCCATTGTTCAGGGCTTTAGAATCAATATAGTTATCACTTAATAATCATTACCTTTAATAATGTCTCCTTGGTATTGCCTGAGGGAGTGAGCAGCAGTAACTGAAATTCAACCACATATTTTAAAAGAAATATTCAATAGCATTTTTCCTTCAGAATAAGTTACTTTATTTAGGTAAATACTGGGAAAGTATGTATATTTAGTACATATGAGGTTTGGCTTAACTTTAATTTAGCCAAATCAATAACTAGCGAGATGCAGGAAATGTCACAGTCTCATCTAAATTCTCCATGTTTTTTGTTTGTTTGAATGAATGAACAGGTGCTATAATGACTATCAAAGTTAAGTACCATGTTGAAAGAGCTTCTCCTCATCAGTTTTTTGTTTTGGTTTTTTTCCTGCCCACCATGTCAGATTTTGCAAGGCATTTAAATGATTTGTCAGAAGTGAATGTGCTTAGTAGTCCAGGCAGTGAAGGGACCTTGAACAACAATTTTCATCAGAATAAGTAAAAAATCAGTGTTCAGAAGAATAAAAGTTATTAGAAAATAAATGACTGCAACTTCAAAAAGACAATATTGTGTTTTAGATAACTACTGAAAGGAGTTTAAAAGAATCAAATGGTTTGAAGTATTCAGTGTGCAATTTAACAAATTAATAATTTTAACATATGCCTTACATAATTTAGACAGACATTAGTCAGTTTAAACATTCAGACAAAAATGGATGTTTTATAAGCAGAGCTATAAGATGTCTATTTAGAATACATATTTTCAAAATTTTATTAACTGTTTCCAAAACTATAAAACAGTATTTTATGTTACCATTTGAATAATATTTTTAGTATTGAAGAACAAACTTTTACATTTCAAATCTAAAGATATTCTAACATAACATGTCCATTTTCATATAGTAGCAGTATTTGATCTAACTTGTTTGTTAATTTTTATTCATAGTTAAATTTTAACATTACATGAGAAAATTATTTAGGTGGAAAATTTTTATAATACTTGAGAAGTTTTCTAAGGCTTTCAAAATCATATACAGTGTCTGCTCCAGCAATGGCTGACACCATTTTAAGACTGTCAAGATAGAATTCATTAACATATATAACTAAATCTACATCTTTTATAGAAATAGCATGGAACCCGCACTCCTTGACACATTAAAGAAAGCTGTATCCTAAATTGTGCAAATTGAGCCTCTGTTGCAAAACTTACCCAAATCAAAGACCCACCATTTGCCTCTTATGACAGGATAAAAATAAGAGTCTCATAGAAACAAAATAAAAAAGACAGTCTGTCATTCTTTCTTAAAGAAAACATCTGTCAGGAACCCTTCAAAAATAATTGGGAAGAAAACGTGTTAGGTTCTGCAACCCACTGAGTCATTTTAAGGTGCATCTGAGCATGTTAAAAATGGTATTTTTTATGATCAACCTAGTTGTGCAGTGATGTATTCCCAGAGTTTTCTCAAACTTGCTTTAAAAGAACTATTTTGATTTTAACCTTACGCATTTATTCCATTAAAAGAGAACTTTTAAATTTCCCTAGGCTGGCTCTCAATGTTCTAGTAGACTGTACATATTTTATTTCTAAATTCATTGTGCTGTGATTTCCTCTGACAAATATTGTTAGGAGACCTATTGTATCTTAGAAAAATGTAGTCTAGATTTTAGTTTTTAATTTCTCTGTTAAGGAAATTCATACATTCCTCTGAGAATGTAATGCTGATATGTATAATTTGTCAATTAAAGGAAAGATCATTTTTTCCATTAAACAACAGCACTCATCAGTTTGTCAAGTTTGTATACTTGTTACTTTCTTCCAATCATTTGCCATCCACAGCAGAAGAGAGGCATGTCTTTTCAACTTTCTCTCTCCCTATACTTAATGTCTTAAATATAGCTCAGTATAAGTTTATTAATTTTAAATATATGTATAAAATTGTATTTATAAGCTATTATTTGAAGCCAAGCCTGGTAACAACATTCCTAACTATTCATATTCTATTAGAATTATGATAGCTTGTTAAATTTTAGCTAGCCTCTTTGACCTGATATATGAAAATAACTTTTTGATGTAAAATTTTATTAAAAAGAAGGTTAATTTTGTTAAATGAAAAGCATTTCCAAGATTAGAAGATTTTTATTTCATGTCATCTAATTTTACAATTTCCTTCCTTCAGCCAGTGTTGATAACTTCAAATTGAGTGTGCCTGGGAGTGATGATATGGCTGCCAATCCATGAATCCTGCCTGTTAAATTCTGTTAAGCTCTTATCCATTCTTAACTCCCTTAACCCACTCATTCTTCCCCACCTGCTCTGAGTCCTATTCTTTCAATAACATCTATAAACAAACAACAATACACACACACACACACACACACACATATGTATAAAATATTCCACTAATTAGGAGAAGCAAGAGGATATGATACAAAAGGCTGAATGAGACAGGTCCTTCTCAATGACACATTTTTACATCATTTTGTCTCTCAAATACCGGGTCCAAAATATACTAGGCAATGATCGTTAACAGAAAAACAATCCCTCCCCCCAAATCAATTTTTACAATATAATTCCAAACTAACCTAATTTGTTAAATTTGTTATACTCCCTATAATTACTTGATTGGCACAGTAAATAATACATAAGTTATTTAATGAGTATTCACTGAAAGAACAGATGCATTTTTTAAACTAGAACTTCATTGTAGAAATACTGTGTTTGTAGTAGCCTAAGCATTAGATTGGCGGCCAAAATTTCTGATCATGTGACTACTCTCTGAATAACTGCAATGCATGTTGAAAGAGAGTGTTTCTTTACAACAATAGTCTCTGTTTTGTTGGTATTGATTTATAAAAAGCTTTTGTAACATTGAGATCCATAAACAAAGGAGTTTAAACCAGCTAGATTCAGTTTTCTCTAATGTAGCAGTCCCAAGGTAAACATTCCAGGACTGGTAAAATGACTGCCATCTTCTGTATGTTGATTTTATCTCTGCATCCATTCACCTCTCACTTTGCCAGTCAGCAGGAAAAAGAAACACAGAAGACACTCAGAATGCATATATTTGAAGGGCAGAGCTGGAAATACTCATGTCTGCTCACATTGCGTTGGTCAGAATTTCATCGCTTAGTCAAAACTATAACTAGGTAGGCTGGGAAGAGCCTAACTGGGGTCGGGAATGGGGATTTGTGCTCAGCTAGAAACCAGGAGTTCTAATATTAAAGGAAGAGCAATAAAAGAAATGTAGGTGAACAAGTCTTTGTCACATTGTGCCTCTTACTTTGTATAAAGTAGGCATAATGATACTTTACATAAGTATTAGCTTCCTATTAAGTTTCATTAAAGTAGAATAAATGATAACAAGCACAGTTAAAATGCTGTTGTTATTGTTCTAGTTTGGGTACTACTGGTTTCTTTAAGTATCATTTTGGTGAAGATGCTGTTTCTATAAATGTCTTAAATGCTTTCTTTCGACCTATCACTTGTCAAAAGATGAGGGCTCTCAAGATATTCTTCCCCTTGTAAAACAAAAACACAACTCTTCTTTTTTAAAAAAAAATTTTTTTGGATAAATTTTCAGGTATAGACCAGTCAGGCTAAGACAATAATAAAATTACGAGTAACCAAGTTTCCTTCTCAATTCATGCTTTCAATCATATATAATTAATATATCTTGGGAAAGTTGGTAATTCAACTTCAACAACATTTATTGGTTACCTATTCAACTTTGTATACAATGTCAGACTAATATATCACTGTAGGACAATGGATTAATTACATTGGGGTGACAAAGCAGGCCTCCCATAAGAGGTAAATGTTAAAGATCCAAAGGTAAGATTGAAGGGTGAATATAAGCTTGACAAGTGGATGAAGGTGTAGCTAAAAAGTGTGTGGTGGGCTTCCCTGGTGGCGCAGTGGTTAAGAATCTGCCTGCCAATGCAGGGGACACGGGTTCGAGCCCTGGTCTGGGAAGATCCCACATGCCGCGGAGCAGCTGAGCCCGTGAGCCACAACTACTGAGCCTGCGCGTCTGAAGCCTGTGCCCCGCAACGGGAGGGGCCGCGATAGTGAGAGGCCCGCGCACCGCGATGAAGAGTGGCCCCCACTTGCCGCAACTGGAGAAAGCCCTCGCACGGAAACGAAGACCCAACACAGCCATAAATAAATAAATTAAAAAAGACTTACTGCCTGTTAAAAAAAAAAAAAAAGTGTGTGGTAGGGAGAAGGTATTCTCAGCAGAAAGAGGCACATTAGCAGTAGCATTCTGAGTTAAAATTCCATGGTGGACCTGGGAAATTATGAGTTTCATGTAGATGTTATATACAGAGTATATGGTGATCAGGGGTCCTGAAGAAGAAAAACCTATTCTATACCTACAATCTTAGTTTCCTTACACCCTTGTACTTTCATCATATCTGATGGACAAATCTCCATGGTGGACCAATAGGTGGGGTTCAGGTTGGTGAATGATTTTCTATATTCTTCCCCCTTTCAACACTATATCAAAACTTTATTGCTTTTCACGGAAACAACTGGTGTCCTTGTTTCCTTTTTGAAACTCTTCAAATTTGGAAAATCTGCCAGCATGATCTGACTAAAATAAATCTGTCTATATAGATTTGAGACTTAATTTTTTCTGTATCTCTGTATTGCATACAGGAGAAAGTCCAAGGTGCTTTGTAAGGCATAAAAAATCCTTCCATGTTCTCACAGCTGCTTACTCTACAAACTTAATCTCTAATGCCTCCCTACCTTCTATATTAGGACCTCATAACACTTCTAGGATGCTTCTAGGATGCTGCCTTCATCATGTTGTTTCCCCTGTCTTTCTCCCTCATTGGCTAAAGGCTATTCATTATTTACATGCCTCCGCCTTATTCGTGTTATTCAATTATGCTTTATTTACCCTTTTTATCCTCAGTAGTAAACTCAAGGTCAGTAAAATGTTAGGAACAAAATAAGTAATTGTGAAGTGCTGAATTGATGCTTGGGATGGTGGAGCATTTTAAATTCCTGAACTTTAAGAAAATTTCTATGACTATTTCACAGATGAGGAAAAAGATAGTTCAAATGTCAAAAGAAAAGCTAAACTAATGGATACTAAGTTCTGTATTGAACTTAAGGTTATTAACGTGTAATAAATATTTATTCAAATTGTTCCTGTGTTACAGATGGTTGTTCCCCTCTATTGGTCCTCTCTCTAGAGTTAGCTTTCATAAGCAATAGTGGAAAAGTTAAAGTTGTGTATATACGTGCACACACATGCACACACACTGTGGTCCAGTTAGCAATGAATCAAGTGGTGACTATTTAAATTATACAAGAAGGAAGGGTCAAGATGGCAGAGGAGTAGGAGGACGTGGAGTTCACCTCACCCCACAAAGGCATCAAGAACACATCTGCCAATGGAACAATTCTCACAGAGCACTGGCTGAACACTAGCAGAGGACCTCAGACACCTAAAAAGACAAGAAAGATCCCCACATAACCAGGTAGGATGAAAGAAAGAGGAAGGGAAAAGGAAGAGGAGAGGAAGTGGGACGGAACCTGCACACCTGCGGGGAAGCTGAAGGCTTCCCGAATCTGGGGAAGCCCCCTCACCGATGGGGAGATCAGCTGGGATAGAAGGGGAGCTTTGGAGGCTCAGAGGAGAATGCAGCAATCAGTCTGTGGCAGGCAGGACAGACTGAGACCTACACAAATGGTCTGTGACATAGCCCTGTGTGCCCCAGCCTGAGACGGGTGTCTGTCGGTGCACACGGGGGCTAGGTGCTGGAACGTGGGGTTTGGAGAGCAGACCTGGGGAGGGGATTGCTACTGGTTGTGAGGAGACAGCCTGAGGGGATGGGAGTTAGGAGTTCCGCAACCGGGAATGCTTGTGGAGAGAGCCTGCACTGCCGTAGAAGCAAAGCGCCATTGTTTAGTGATGCACAAGGGGCAGGGCTGCCATTGCTGCCTCTCTCCTCACTCACCAGCCCCTGCCTCCCCAGGAACCAGGGAGGGCTCCTGCTGGAGTAGCTTGAGCACCCCTAGCCATCACTTCCTCTGCCTCCTCCCCACCTAGGCCGTCCGCTTGCCCTGATCACCACCTCACCTCCCTCCTGCCCTATGGGCTCACACATCCTGATAGCCAACCTGGCACCCTCCTGCCTGGGCAGCCCATGCACCCTGATTGCTGCATCCCCATCCTCCCACCTGACAGGTTTGTGTGCTCCGGAAGCCTCAGGAGCAGATGCTGCTGGGTAGCCCACATGCAGAAGTGGAGCTGAAATCACAGCTGAGCCCCAGGGGCTGTGTGACTAAGGAAGAGGAACTGAAATCTCTCCTCGCAGCTGCACGAACCATGGAGTTACATCTCTGCTGATGGCTTCCTAAATTCAGAGCCTGTGGAACATCCGAATGGACAAAACTGTTCCTGCAGCTGAGACTGGTCTGGCTTTAGAAGCTGTGGGCTTTGTGGGCACGCAGACTCAGGGGTTGGGTCAGGCCAGAGTCTGAGCTGCTCCACAGCTCCCAGAGGAGATCCAGGTACACAATTAGTGCAGTCCTGGGATCTGAGCCAGTGGCCTGGTGAAAACAATGCCTGAGAATCACCAGGACCAACTGATGGCATATCCACGGTTAAGGTGGGAACGAGAGCAGTGTCAACAATAGTGTACTTTGTGAGCCTGTACAATTCGTGAAAGGGGACACAACAGAGCACACTCATGGGTGAACACCTCCAGAGGAGGAATACTCAGTGGCTTCCCTCCCAGTGGCAATGCTCCAATCCTGCCATCTTTGCACTGCAGATCAGAAACACAGCTAACAAACAGATCTGGGGGCTTCTACTCCAACAACTGGGGAACAGACCTGGCCCTGACAGGGCAGTGACAACCACAGAGCAAAAAGGAGGCCCTGCTCAATCTCAAGGGCAGGCTCTGGTCACCAAAACAACAGTCAAACCCCCTATCAAAGGGATAATAGCCAACATACACTGAGGAAAGAGGTGGCAGTCATCCATACTAAAAAAAGCCCTCGCACCAATAAAAAATATAAAAATTTAAAAATAAACCCACGCAGCCTACACAGGGACATTCCCACATAAAAACAGCCCTCCAAGACAGTCTGAGGATCTGACATCAGGAGGAAGAACCTCCAGAGCATTTAGCCTTGAAAGCCAGTGGGGCTTGAGTGCAGGAGCTCCATAGGGCTGGGGGAACAGAGACACCACTCTTGGAGGATGCACACAAGGTCTCACCTCCACTGTGACCCAGCACAAAGCAGTACGTCCATAGGAACCTGGGCTAGACCTACGTAGGGGTCATTGAGTGTCTCCTGGAGAGGTGGGGGTTGGCTGTAGCTCACTGTGGGGGTGAGGGGATGGATAGCGGAGGCCCCAGGGAATATTACTTGGTGTGAGCTCTCCTGAAGGTTGACACTTCAGCACCAAGACCCAGCCCCATTCAACAGCCTGCAGGCTCCAGTGCTGGAATACCTCAGGCCAAACAACCAGCAAAACAGGAACACAGCCCCACCCATCAGCAGAAAGTCTGCCTAAAGTCCTACTAACCTCACAGACACCCCAAAACACACCCCTTAACACGTCCCTGCCCACCAGAGGGACAAGACCCAGTTCTACCCACCAGAGTGCAGACACCAGTGCTTCCCAATAGGAAGCATGCACAAGCCACTGAACCAACCTCACCCACCAAGGGGCAGACAACAGAAGCAAGAGGAACTATGATCCCGCAGCCTGCAGAAAAGAGACCACAAACACTGTAAGTTAGACAAAATGAGATGACAGAAGGAGCATAAGAAGGAGCAAGATAAAAACCTACAAGAACAGCTAAATGAAGAAGAGATAGGCAATCTACCTGAAAAAGAATTCAGAGTAATTATAGGAAAGACAATTCAAAATTTCAGAAAAAGAATGGAGGCTCAGATCGAGAAGAGAGAAGAAATGTTTAATAAAGACCTAGAATTACTAAAGAACAAACAAAGATGAACAATAAAATAACTGAAATGAAAAATACACTAGAAGGAATCAATAGCAGAATAACTGAGGCAGAAGAACAGTTAACTGAACTGTAAGATAGAATGGTGGAAATCACTGTCATGGAACAAAATAAAGAGAAAAGAATGAAAAAAAAATTAGGACAGTCTCAGAGACATCTAGGACAACACTAAATGCACCAAAATTCTAATTATAGGGGGCCCAGAAGAAGAAGAGAAAGAGAAAAGGCCTGAGAAAATATTTGAAGAGATTATAGTAGGAAACTTCCCTAACATGGGCAAGGAAATAGTCACCCAAGTCCAGGAAGTGCAAAGAGTCCCATACAAGATAAACCCAAGGAAGAACATGCTGAGACACAGAGTAATCACTAACAAATATTAAATACAAAGAAAAAACATTAAAAGCAACAAGGGAAAAGCAATAAATAGCATATAAGGGAATCCCCATAAGGTAATCAGCTGATTTTTTCAGCAGAATCTCTGCAGGCCAGAAGAGAGTGGCACGATATATTTCAAGTGATGAAAGCAAAAAACCTACAACCAAGAATACTCTACCCAGCAAGGCTCTCATTCATATTCAAGGGAGAAATCTTGCTTTACAGACAAGAAAAAGCTAAGAAAATTCAGCACCACCATACCAGCTTTAAAACAAATGCTAAAGGAACTTCTCAAGGTAAGGGGGAAAAAAAAAGAGGCCACAACTACAAACAAGAAAATCACAAACGGGAAAGCTCACTGGTAAAGGTAAACATACAGTAAAAGCAGGAAAACATCCACGCACAAATGTGATATCAAAACCAGCAATCGTGAGAAGAGGAGAGAACAAATGCTGGAAATAGGAATTGTATTCAAAATTAAGAGAGCAGCAACTTTAAAAAATCTTGTATGCAGATATACTGCTATATCAAAACCTCATGGGAAATGCAAACCAAGAAACTACAATAGATACACACACAAAAAAGAAAAAGCAACCCAAAAACAACACTAAAGATGGTCATCAAACTACAAGAGAAGAGAACAAAAGAGGAAGGGAAGAAAAAAGACCTACAAAAACAAATCCTAAGCAATTAAAAACATGGCAATAGGAACACACATATCAATAATTACCTTAAAGGTAAATGGATTAAGTGCTCCAACCAAAAGACATAGACTGGCTGAATGGATACAGAAACAAGAACTGTATATACGCTGTCTACAAGAGACCCACTTCAGATCTAGGGACACATATAGAGTGAAAGTGAGGGGATGGAAAAAGATATTCCATGCAAATGGAAATCAAAAGAAAGCTGGAGTTGCAATAGTCATATCAGACAAAATAGACTTTAAAATAAAGACTGTAACAAGTGACAAGGAAGGACACTACATAATGATCAAGGGATCAACCCTAGAAGAAGATATAACAATTATAAATATTTATGCACCCAACATGGGAGCACCTCAATACATGAGACAAATGTTAACAGCCATAAAAGGGGAAATCGACAGTAACACAATAATAGTGGTGGACTTTAACACCCCACTTACACCAAAGGACAGATAATGCAGACAGAGAATTAATAAGGAAACACAGGCCTCAAATGATACATTAGACCAGACTGACTTCACTGATATTTTTAGGACATTCTACCTAAAAGCAGCCGAATACACTTTCTTGTCAAGTGTACACGGAACATTCTTCAGGATAGATCACATCTTGGGCCACATATCAAGCCTCAGTAAATTTAAGAAAATTGAAATTGTATCAAGCATCTTTTCGGACCACAAGGCTATGAGATTAGAAATCAATTATAGGAACAAAAAAACCTGTAAAACACACGAACACATGGAGACTAAACAATATGCTGTTAAATGACCGATGGATCACGGAAGAAATCAAAGAGGAAATCAAAAAATATCTAGAGACAAATGAAAATGAAAACATGACATTCCAAAACCTATGGGACACAGCAAAAGCTTTTCTAAGATGGAAGTTTATAGCAATCCAAGCTTACCTCAGGAAACAAGAAAAAATCTAAAACAAACAACCTAACCTTACATGTAAAGCAACTAGAGAAAGAAGAACAAGCAAAACCCAAAGTTAGTAGAAGGAAAGAAATCATAAAGATCAGAGCTGAAATAAATGAAGTAGAGACGAAGAAAATAATAGCAGAGATCAATGAAACTAAAAGCTGGTTCTTTGAGAAGGTAAACAAAATTGATAAACCTTTAGCCATACTCTTCAAGAAAATGAAAAATGAAAAAGGAGAAGTTACAATGGACACCACAGAAAAATGAAGCATCATAAGAGAGTACTACAAGCAACTCTATGCCAATAAAATGGACAACCTGGGAGAAATGGACAAATTCTTAGAAAGATAAAATCTTCCAAGACAGAACCAGGAAGAAGTAGAAAATATGAACAGACCAATTACAAGTACTAAAGTTGAAAGTGTGATTTAAAAACTTCCAACAAACAGAAGTCCAGGACCAGAGAGCTTCACAGGCAAATTCTATCAAACATTTAGAGAAGAGTTAACACCTAACTTTCTGAAACTGTTCAAAAAAAATTGCAGAGGAAGGAAAACTCCCAAGCTCATTCTATGAGACCACCATCAACCTGATACCAAACAAGAAAAAGATATCACAAAAAAAGAAAATTACAGGCCAATATCACTGATGAATATAGATGCAAAAATCCTCAACAAATACTAGCAAACAGAATCCAACAGTACATTAAAAGGATCATACACCATGACCAAGTGGGATTTATCCCTAGAATGCAAGGATTCCTCAATATACACAAATCAATCAATGTGATATACCACATTAACAAACTGAAGAATAAAAACCATATGATGATCTCAATAGATGCAGAAAAAGCTTTTGACAAAATTCAACATCCATTTATGATTAAAAAAAAAAAAAACACTCTCCAGAAAGTGGGCATAGAGGGAACAAACCTCAACACAATACAGGCCATATATGACAAACCCACAGCAAACATCATTCTCAATGGTGAAATACTGAAAACATTTCCCCTAAGATCAGGAATAAGACAAGGATATTCACTCTCCCCACTTTTATTCAATATAGTTTTGGAAGTCCTAGCCACGGCAATCAAAGAAGAAAAAGAAATAAAAGGAGGTATTTCCCTAGTGGTGCAGTGGTTAACAATCTGCCTGCCAATGCAGGGGGCACGGGGTCGATCCCTGGTCCAGGAAGATCCCATATGTCGCGGAGCAACTAAGCCCGTGTGCCACAACTACTGAGCCTGTGCTCTAGAGCCCATGAGCCACAACTACTGAGCCCACATGTCACAGCTACTGAAGCCCATGGGCCTAGAGCCTGTGTCTGCAACAAGAGAAGCCACTGCAATGAGAAGCTCACACACTGCAATGAAGAGTAGACCCCACTTGCTGCAACTAGAGAAAGCCCGGACGTGGCAATGAAGACCCAACACAGCCAAAAATAAATAAATTAAATAAATAAATTTATTAAAAAAAAAAAATAAAAGGAATCCAAATTGGAAATGATGAAGTAAAACTGTCAGTTTGCAGATGATGTGATACTGTACATAGAAAATCCTAAAGATGTCACCAGAAAACTACTTGAGCTCATCAATGGATTTAGTAAAGTTGCAGGATACAAAATTAATACACGGAAATCTCTTGCATTCCTATTCACTAACAACAAAAGATCAGAAAGTGGAATTAAGGAAACAATCCCATTTACTATCACATCAAAAAGAATAAAATACCCTAGGATTAAACCTACCTAAGGAGACAAAAGACCTGTACTCAGAAAATAATAAGGTACAATAAGTTCCCTACATACGAACCCTCAACTTGCAAACTTTCAAAGAAGCAAACGTGCATTTGCATGTCCAATCATGTAAGTTAGTTCACGTGTCTGGCATATATTATCATGTGCGTGCATCCTCTGCAAGTGGTTGTTGCTTTTGTGTACTTTACTGTACAGTACTGTATAAAGTACAGTTCTACAGTATCTTTATTTCTTGCCTGTTCACTCAATGCCAGCCCCTGTATGACAGCTGTTGTACGGTACCACTGTACTTTTCAAGGTCCTGTACTGTAAGATTAAAAATGTTTTCTTTATGTTTTGTGTTTGTTCATTTTTTCTGTATTATTTGTGTGAAAAGTATGATAAACCTATTACAGTACAGTATTATATTGCCGATTTTGTAGTTGGGTACCTAGGCTAACTTTCTCATACTTAGGAACAAACTGAATTTACGAATGCATTCTTGGAATGGAATTCGTTCATATGTAGGGGACTTACTCTCCTGCTCAAAGAAATCAAAGATGACACACACACGGAGAGCTACACTATGTTCTTGGATTGGAAGAATCAATATTGTCAACATGACTGTACTACCCAAAGCAATCTACAGATTCAATACAATCCCTATCAAATTACCAATGGCATTTTTCACAGAATTAGAACAAAAAATTTTACAATTTGTAGGAAACACAAAAGACCAAAAATAGCCAAAGCAATCTTGAGAAAGAAAAATGGAGCTGGAGGAATCAGACTCCCTGACTTCAGCCTATACAACAAAGCTACAGTCATCAAAACAGTATGGTACTGGCACAAAAACAGAAATATAGAGCAATGGAACAGGATAGAAAGCCCAGAGGTAAGCCCACACACCTATGGTCACCTAATCTATGACAAAGAAGGCAAGAATATACAATGAAGAAAAGATAGTCTGTTCAATAAGTGGTACTGGGAAAACCGGACAACTATATGTAAAAGAATGAAATTAGAACACTACCTAACACCATACACAAAAATAAACTCAAAATGGATTAAAGACCTAACTGTAAGGAAAGATACTATAAAACTCTTAGAGGAAAACATAGGCAGAACACTCTATGACATAAATCGCAGCAATATCTTTTTGGATCCACCTCCTAGAGTAATGAAAATAAAAACAAAAATAAACAAGTGGGACCTAATGAAACTTGAAAGCTTTTGCACAGCAAAGGAAACTATAAACAAGATGAAAAGACAACCCTCAGAATGGGAGAAAGTATTTGCAAACGAATCAATGTACAAAGGATTAATCTCCAAAATATATAAACAGCTCATGCAGCTCTATATTAAAAAAACAAACAACCCAATCCAAAAATGGGCAGAAGACCTAAATAGACATTTCTCCAAAGAAGACATACAGATGACCAAGAGACACATGAAAAGTTGCTCAACATCACTAATTATTAGAGAAATGCAAATCAAAACTATAAGGAGGTATCACCTCACACTGGTCAAAACAGCCATCATCAAAAGATCTACAAACAACAAATGCTGGAGAGGGGGCGGAGAATAGGCAACCCTCTGCACTATTGGTGGGAATGTAAATCGCTACAGCCACTATGGAGAACAGTATGGAGGTTCCTTAAAAAACTAAAACTAGAATTACCATATGACCCAGCAATCTCACTACTGGGCATATACCCAGAGAAAACCATAATTCAAAAAGACACATGCACCCCAATGTTCACTGCAGCACTATTTACAATAGCCAGGTCATGGAACCACCTAAATGCCCATCAATGGATGAATGGACAAAGATGTGGTACATATATACAATGGAATATTACTCAGTCATAAAAAAGAATGAAATAATGCTACTTGCAGCAACATGGATGGAGTTAGAGATTATCATATTAAATGAAGTAAGTTAGACTGAGAAAGACAAATATCATACGATATCACTTATATGTGGAATCTAAAAAAATGATACAAATGAACTTATTTACAAAACACAAATAGTCACAGATGTAGAAAACAAACTACAGTTACCAGGGGGGAAAAGGGGGAGGAGGGATAAATTGGGAGATTGGGATTGACATATATACACTACTGTATATAAAATAGATAACTTATAAGAACCTACTGTGTACCACACGGAACTCTACTCAATACTCTCTAATGACCTATGTGGGAAAAGAATCTAAAAAAGAGTGGATATATGTATATGTATAACTGATTGACTTTTCTGTACAGCAAAAACTAACACAACATTGTATATAAACTATACTCCAATAAAACTGAAATAAGATAAATATATAACATAAATATAACATGAGATAGTGATCAATGCTATAAAAACAAATAAAGCAGGGTAAGAGAAGAGAAAATAGAAATATAATCATAGGGGATTTCCTAAAGGCTTTTCTGAGGAGGTTAAATTTGAGCAATGATGTCATCATGTGTACTATCAAGATGGGGGAAGTGACAAATCCTTTGAAAAGGCAGATAGTGATGAGGGTTTTCAAGAATGAAGTAGATACACCTAGGACAGAAGTTCAGGAAAGGACATTAAAAGAAATGAGAATTTCGAATGCAGCCGTCACAGTATGAAACTTATTTATTAGATTATGTATTTGCTTACCATTTGGTGTGTCTAGAAATAGTATGTGGAATTTTGAGAGATGCAGTTAGAAAGAAGGCGTTGAAGTGGAGGGCAGTTTGTGCTATTCTAATGATTTTTTGTTTGTTTAGCAGTGTAATCAATGATAAAATCATTATTTTAACAGTTTATTTCTGGAAAAAAAACAAAAAAGATGACTTGGGGGAAAATGCAGGAATACTACCCGTAAGGTAATTTTACGGTTCTGAAAAATTGATGATTAGGATTTGACATTGGTCAGTGACAATGGGAAGAAAGAAAAGAAAGAGATTTCAGGGAGATGTCATAAGTAAGTCATACATGATTACAAAACTGACCTGATGTAGAGACTAATAAACAGGAAGACACAAGGCTAACTGGGGACTTATAATAAGGTTGAATAGGTATATAATGTAATCATATATAACAAGAAAGCTTTGTGTTTTCTTAAATATCCTTAGAAATGCGTTCCCAGAATAAATATATTTTACTTATGACCTGGTGTTTAATGCGATACTAACACAAGTAAATCAGTAGAACAACTCTTTGGAATGTTTCAACGAAAAGTAATAAGATATTCATAAATAATCCTTAAGATCTAGAGAGAGTGAAAGTTGATATAAGGGAGGAATAATGTGAAATACAAGTTCAGAAGGAGAAGAAAAATACCTGAAGAGATATCTGTATATTTCTCTATCAAGATAATTTTGCATGCATGATATAGTATATTTTTGTCTGGGAAGAGAGATAACCCAACTCTTAATGTCCCAAAAGGGAAAAGAAAAAAAAATTATCACTGAGTGTCATAATTGTCAATCATCTCAGATGTAAAAGAGGCCAGAATAATGTTGATGGTAGAGAGAAATTGTTAACAAATATACAAATCAGGAGCTTATTGATAAATGTATGATGAAGATAGTCATAAGTAATCTAGTGAGAATGTATACTTCCATTTTAAATACCATTCATTGAATATAATGAATGATATTGTGTCCTGACATAAAAATGTGAAGTTTAAACATAAAAGCAAAATGAAAGAAAAACATTGTGTAATGCCAGACATTAATGTCTAAAGAAGGAAGAGAGTTTAAACAGATAAAATGATTTTTCATTCACAACTTCAAAATCAATGTTACAATTGATTTTTCAAACATATTATAATTTTATAAAATTAGCATTTAAGCATTCTTGAATAGAAAAATGCAATTAAAATAGATCACCATTTGATGAAAACATTATTTTAATATTGTGAAATTGTTGACTTCATTTCAATTATGTTGGAAGATACCCAGCTTTTTCTTAATTGGAATTTTCTTATCAGCATACAGTATTGATCTTTGAAATGAACCAAATGAGTCTTATTAAGGTAATTATTTTGTTTAGTATCATAAATAATAATAAAAACCTGGCAGAACTATAGTGACTTTCCGCCATCAGAGTCAGACAACACATGAACGAAGTTCTGATAGTCAATTACCTTATCCATGATACTCGATGTCTGAAAAGGAATTACTTTGGGACAATATTCAAATAAGTTGCTAAGAAAAAGGCAAAAAGGGAGAAAGAGCTACGTTTGTATGGTCAATAATGATAGCCTAGAGATTTAAAAATACATAATTAGTTCTATGTGACCATCTACTACCTTATTCTTGTTATATAATCTCATTGAAGCGAATAAGAATTTTTCTGCTCAAACTAGGGTGTTATAACGAACCGATCAACTTCAATATGACACAGCCTTATTGCCTTACCCCCAGAAACCGTCTCACAAAGAGTTACAGGAGAGCCATTGCTTTGTGGCCTTTCATGCTCTTCATCTCCATCTCATCAAGATCTGCATCAAAGAGAATTCTCCAAGGGCTGCCACCCACCTTGGGCAACTGCAAGGATAATCCTGACACCTCAGCCCTAAACGCCTCCACATTGCAAGCTAAGAAGAGAAGTTGTAAAGAAGCATTACTTCATCAAGTTAATACTAAGGACATAAGTTTTAATAATTACTCAGCTTTCTTTGAAAAAGTTTTATAAAATCACCATGCCTCATATCCACTGGGTACCTCAGCTTCTTCCAAAAGCCCAGGTCTATCAGGTCAACGTTCTTCTCTTGGATTCTCAGTAGAATGCCATTCTGCGTATTTTCTATTAAGACCAAATATCCCACTACCTCTCACCTCCCAGAGTCATCCCTTTTGACTCTTTAAATCCTAAATTTATGATCCTGGAATACTTAGACCCTTTTAGATTTGTTCTGCAACTTATTTTTCTTAAATAATTTCTGGCAGTTCGCAGAGGACATTTTCTTCCAGAATCTTTCTTTTAAAAAGTCTGTTTTTTCCCTTCACATCTCACCTATTTTTCACCCTAAGAATCTGAGCCTTTATTCAGTCATTTATAGGAAATTCTCAGATATTTTCACTTTGAGTAGTGCCTCTTTTTCATATTTCATTCTTGAATTCCTATAATATATAAAATATATATTAGGAATAGTATAATATAATTATATTTATAGGAATATTGGGAATACAAAAATATAATATATAATTATATAACATATAAATATATATTTTATATATGTGAAAAGATCTTTTTATTTATTTATTTATTAATTTATTTATATTTGGCTGCATTGGGTCTTCATTGCTGCGCACGGGCTTTCTCTAGTTGCAGCAAGCAGGGGCTACTCTTCATTGCAATGCGCAGGCTTCTCATTGCCATTGCTTCTCTTGCTGCAGAGCATGGGCTCTACGTGCACGGGTTTCAGTAGTTGTGGCACATGGGCTCAGTAGTTGTGGCTCATGGGCTCTAGAGTGCATGCTCAGTAGTTGTGGTGAACAGGCTTAGCTACTCTGCGACACGTGGGATCTTCTCAGACCAGGGCTTGAACCCGTGTCACCTGCATTAGCAGGCGGATTCTTAACCACTGCACCACCAGGGAAGCCCCGTGAAGAGATGATTTATCTCTCTATATAGCTACATTTTATTTTATAATTTCCATCTATTTGTCTCTCTGTAGTGCACTGTGGTTAGTCTTCCTAGATCTCTCTTCAAATTCACTAATTTATCTTCAGCCACATATAGACTGTTCTTTAATATTACTAAAATGGTATTATAAAAACTATAGTTTTTCTTCTTGAAATTGGAAAGTTTTATAAAAAATAGAACATTGTTTTAAAAAGTTCCATTCTTGCTTGATGAATTGTACTCTTAAATATATCATTTTAAAAAAATGTAAACATACTTTTTAAATACCTTTTTCTTGTTCTAGTATTATTCTATATTGTTCCAATATACAGTTTTTCTATATAGATTCTCCCAATTTGTGCATTTTCTCATAGTCTTTCACTGTGATCAAATTCTCCATACACCCTGCGCATTTTTCCTCTGTCCTTATTCTCAACAGGAGCATATTCTGTGGAAGCTCCAGGCATGCTTGGTCTAGTTGTGTTTATGTTTATGGGATGGTTTCACAAATTGCCTAAAACAGATTTTCTGGCATTTGACTTTTTTTTAAAACATCTTTACTGGAGTATAATTGCTTTACAGTGTTGTGTTAGTTTCTGCTGTACAACAAAGTGAATCAGCTTTATGTATACATATATCCCCATATCCCCATATCCCCTCCCTCCTATGTCTCCCTCCCACCCTCCCTACCCCACCCCTCTAGGTGATCACAAAGCACCGAGCTGATCTCCCTGTGCTACACGGCTGCTTCCCACTAGCTATCCAACCCACCCTTGGTAGTGTATACATGTCACGCTACCCTCTCACTCTGTCTCAGCTTACCCTTCCCCCTCCCCTGGTCCTCAAGTCCATTTTCTATGTCTGTGCCTTTATTCTTGTCCTGCCCCTGGTTCATCAGAATCATATTTTGGTTATTTTGTTTAGATTCCACATATATGTGTTAGCATACAGTATTTGTTTTTCTCTTTCTGACTTCACTCTGTATGACAGACTCTAGGTCCATCCACTTCACTACAAATAACTCAATTTTGTTTCTTTTTATGGCTGAGTAATATTCCATTGTATATATGTGCCACATCTTCTTTATCCATTCATCTGTTGATGGACACTTAGGTTGCTTCCATGTCCTGGCTATTGTAAATAGTGCTGCAATGAACATGGTGGTACATGACTCTTTTTGAATTATGGTTTTCTCAGGGTATATGCCCAGAAGTGGGATTGCTGGGTCGTAAGGTAGTTCTATTTTTAGTTTTTTAGGGAACCTCCATACTGCTCTCCATAGTGGCTCTATCAATTTCCCACCAGCAGTGCAAGAGTGTTCCATTTTCTCCACACCCTGTCCAGCATTTTTTTTTTTTACATCTTTATGAGAGTATAACTGCTTTACAATGGTGTGTTAGTTTCTGCTTTATAACAAAGTGAATCAGCTATACATATACATATATCCCTATATCTCCTCCATCTTGCGTCTCCCTCCCACCCTCCCTATCCCACCCCTCTAGGTGGTCACAAAGCACCGAGCTGATCTCACTATGCTATGCGGCTGCTTCCCACTAGCTACCTCTCCAGCTTTAATATTTGTAGATTTTTTGATGATGGTCGTTCTGACTGGTGTGAGGTGATACCTCATTGTAGTTTTGATTTGCATTTCTCTAATGATTAATGATGTTGAGCATCTTTTCATGTGTTTGTTGGCAATCTGTATATATTCTTTGGAAAAATGTCTATTTAGGTTTATTGCCCAATTTTTGGATTGGGTTGTTTATTTTTTTTAATATTGAGCTGCATGAGTTGCTTGTATGTTTTGGAGATTAATCCTTTGTCAGTTTCTTTATTTGCAAATATTTTCTCCCATTCTGAGTGTTGTCTTTACGTCTTGTTTATGGTTTCCTTTGCTGTGTAAAAGCTTTTAAGTTTCTTTAGGACCTACTGGTTTATTTTTGTTTTTATTTCCATTTCTCTAGGAGGTGGGTCAAAAAGGATCTTGCTGTGATTTATGTCATAGAGTGTTCTGCCTATGTTTTCCTCTAAGAGTTTTATAGTATCTTTCCTTACATTTAGGTCTTTAATCCATTTTGAGTTTATTTTTGTGTATAGTGTTAGGGAGTGTTCTAATTCCATTCTTTTACATGTAGCTGTCCAGTTTTCCCAGCACCACTTATTGAAGAGGCTGTCTTTTCTCCATTATATATTCTTGCCTCCTTTATCAAAGATAAGGTGACCATAGGTGTGTGTGTTTATCTCTGGGCTTTCTAGCCTGTTCCATTAAGCTATATTTCTGTTTTTGTGCCAGTACCATACTGTCTTGATTACTGTAGCTTTGTAGTATAGTCTGAAGTCAGGGAGTCTGATTCCTCCGGCTCCTTTTTTTTTTTCTGAAGATGGCTTTGGCTAGTCAGGGTCTTCTGTGTTTCCACACAAATTGTGAAATTTTTTGTCTGGTCCTGTGAAAAATTCCATTGGTAGTCTGATAAGGATTGCATTGAATCTGTAGATTACTTAGGTAGTATAGTCATTTTCACAATGTTAATTCTTCCAATCCAAGAACATGGTATATCTCTCCATCTGTTTGTATCATCTTTAATTTCTTTCATCAGTGGCTTATAGTTTTCTGCATACAGGTCTTTTGTCTCCTTAGGTAGGTTTATTCCTAGGTATTTTATTCTTTTAGTTGCAAAAGTAAATGGGAGTGTTTCCTTAATTTCTCGTTCAGATTTTTCATCATTAGTGTATAGGAATGCAAGAGATTTCTGTGCATTAATTTTGTATCCTGCTACTTTACCAAATTCATTGATTAGCTCTAGTAGTTTTCTGGTGGCATCTTTAGGATTCTCTATGTATAGTATCATGTCATCTGCAAATAGTGACAGTTTTACTTCTTCTTTCCGGATTTGGATTCCTTTTATTTCTTTTTCTTCTCTGATTGCTCTGGCTAAAACTTCCAAAACTATGTTGAATAACAGTGGTGAGAGTGGGAAACCTTGTCTTGTTCCCGATCTTAGTGGAAATGGTTTCATTTTTTCACCACTAAGAACGATGTTGGCTGTGGATTTGTCATATATGGCCTTTATTATGTAGAGGTAGGTTCCCTCTATGCCTACGTTCTGGAGAGTTTTTATCATAAATGGGTGTTGATTTTTGTTGAAAGCATTTTCTGCATCTATTGAGATGATCATATGGTTTTTATCCTTCAATTTGTTAATATGGTGTATCAAATTGATTGATTTGCATATATTGAAGAATCCTTGCATTCCTGGGATAAACCCCACTTGATCATGGAGTATGAACCTTTTAATGTGCTGTTGGAATCTGTTTGCTAATATTTGTTAAGGATTTTTGCATCTATGTTCATCAGAGATATTGGCCTGTAGTTTTCTTCTTTTGTGACGTCTTTTTCTGGTTTTAGTATCAGGGTGATGGTGCCCTCATAGAATGAGTTTAGGAGTGTTCCTCCTTCTGTTACATTTTGTAAGAGTTTGAGAAGGATAGGTGTTAGCTCTTCTCTAAATGTTTGATAGAATTCACCTGTGAAGCCATCTGGTCATGGGCTTTTGTTTGTTGTAAGATTTTTAATCACTGTTTCAATTTCAGTGCTTGTGATTGGTCTCTTCATATTTTCTATTTGCTCCTAGTTCAGTCGTGGAAGGTTGTGCTTTTCTAAGAATTTGTCCATTTCTTCCAGGTTGTCCACTTTATTGGCATATAGTTGCTTGTAGTAATTTCTCATGATCCTTTGTATTTCTGCAGTGTCAGTTGTTACTTCTCCTTTTTCATTTCTAATTCTCTTGATTTGAGCCTTTTTCCTTTTTTTCCCGATGAGTTGGCTAATGGTTTATCAATTTTGTTTATCTTCTCAAAGAACCAGCTTTTAGTTTCATTGACCTTTGCTATTGTTTCCTTCATTTCTTTTTCATTTATTTCTGACATGATCTTTAAGATTTCTTTCCTTCTTCTAACTTTGGGTTGTTTTTGTTCTTCTTTCTCTAATTGTTTTAGGTGTTAAGTTAGGTTGTTTATTTGAGATGTTTCTTGTTTCTTGAGGTAGGATTTTATTCCTATAAACTTCCCTCTTAGAACTGCTTTTGCTGCATCCCATAGGTTTGGAATCATTGTGTTTTCTTTGTCATTTGTTTCTAGGTATTTTTTGATTTCCTCTTTGATTCTTCAGTGATCTCTTGGTTATTTAGTAGTGTATTGTTTAGCCTCCATGTGTTTGTATTTTTTACAGTTTTTTTCCTTTACTTGATATCTAGTCTCATAGCTTTGTGGTCGGAAAAGATACCTGATACAATTTCCATTTTCTTAAATTTACCAAGGTTTGATTTGTGACCCAGGATATGGTATATCCTGGGGAATGTTCCATGAGCACTTGAGAAGAAAGTGTATTCTGTTGTTTTGGATGGAATATCCTATAACTATCAATTGAGTCCATCTTGTATAACGTGTCATTTAAAGCTTGTGTTTCCTTATTTATTCTCATTTTGAATGATCTGTGCATTGGTGAAAGTAGGGTGTTAGAGTCCCCTATTATTATTGTGTTAGTGTTGATTTCCCTTTTTATGGCTGTTAGCATTTGCCTTATGGATTGAGGTGCTCCTATGTTGGGTGCATATATATTTACAATTGTTATATCTTCTTCTTATCCCTTGATCATTATGTAGTGTACTTCCTTTTCTCTTGTAATAGTCTTTATTATAAAATCTATTTTGTCTGATATGATTATTGCAACTCCAGCTTTCTTTTGATTTCCATTTGCATGGAATATCTTTTCCCATCCCCCCACTTTCAGTCTGTATGTTTCCCTAGGTCTGAACTGCGTCTCTTGTAGACAGCATATATATGGGTCTTGTTTTTGTATCCATTCAGCCAGTCTATGTCTTTTGGTTGGAGCATTTAATCCATTTACATTTAAGGTAATTCTTGATATGTATGTTCCTATTACCATTTTCTTAATTGTTTTTGTAGGTCTTTTCCTTCTCTTGTGATTCCTGCCTAGAGAAGTTCCTTTAGCACTTGTTGTAAAGCTGGTTTGGAGGTGCTGAATTCTCTTAACTTTTGCTTATCTGTAAAGGTTTTAATTTGTCCATCGAATCTGAACGAGATCCTTGCTGGGTAATCTTTGTTGTACGTTTTTCCCTTTCATCACTTTAAATATGTCCTGCCACTCCCTTCTTGCTTGCAGAGTTTCTGCTGAAAAATCAGCTGTTAAACTTATGGGGATTCTCTTGTATGTTATTTGTTGCTTTTCCCTGGCTGCTTTTAATATTTTTTCTTTGAATTTAACCATTGTTAGTTTGATTAATATATATATTGGTGTGTTTCTCTTTGGGTTATCCTGCATGGGACTCTCTGTGTTTCCTGTAGTTTATTATTTCTTTTCCCATGTTAAGGAAGTTTTCGCCTATAAGTCTTCAATTATTCTCAGACCCTTTCTTTTTCTCTTCTTCTTTGGAACCCCTATAATTCAAATGTTGGTGTGTTTAATGTTGTCCCAGAGGTCTCTGAGACTGTCCTCAATTCTTTTCATTCTTTTTCTTTATTCTGCTCCCTGGCAGTTATTTCCACCATTTTATTTTCTAGGTCACTTATCTGTTCTTCTGCTTCAGTTATTCTGTTACTGATTCCTTCTAGAGTATTTTTAAATTCAATAATTGTGTTGTTCATCACTGTTTGTTCTTTAATTCTTCTTGATCCTTGTTAAATGTTTCTTGTATTTTCTCCATTCTGTTTCCAAGATTTTGGATCATCTTTACTATCATTACTCTGAATTCTTTTTCAGGAAAGTAGTCTATTTCATCTTCATTTATTTGGGCTTGTAGGTTTTTACCTTGTTCCTTCATCTGTAACATTTTTTTGTTGTCATTGTTAAAAGAATTTTTTTGATAGGTGGTGCTGTATTCCTGTCCTACTGGTTGTTTGGCCTGGGACATCCAGCACTGGAGTTTGCAGGCAGTTGGATAAAGCTGGGTCTTGTTTCTGAGATGAGGACCTCCCAGAGGCCTCACTCTGATTGATATTCCCTCAGGTCTGAGGTTCTCTGTTAGTCCAGCAGTTTGGACTCAGAGGTCCCTCCACAGGAGCTCGTGCTCGACCTCTGGCCTGGGAACCAAGATCCTGCAAGCTTTTTGGTGTGGCTAAAAAAAAAAAGGAAGAAAGAAAGAAACAGGAGCAGTACAATATCAAAGAATAAAAAAACAAAATAAAATCAGAAAGATAAAAAATATATTAGGAAAAATAAAACTATAATTGAAACAAGCAGTGGCTGGGGGTTCCTCCCATCCTCTTAGGTGTCCGTGGTCCCCCACCGGTGCCTGGTAGGTGCCCTAGTTGTGAGGAGATGTAAATTCTGCGTCCTCTTAGCATGCCATCTCAACTCCACCCCCGGGCAATTGACTTTTTTAAACCACTTTCTGTTTATGTCTCAGCTTAAGATTTTCATGCTAAATTTGGGTTCAGCACCTGCCAGCCATGTAAGATCACTTCTGTAATTTTTTTCAAGATAACTTTTTTCTTATATCAGAGTCCTAGACTGGTCATGGATATTTTCTCATTCCTGTTCAGCAATTATACAGTAGTTTCCCAGCGTCTGGTGTAAGGTAGGGAGCCTAATTCTAACTCCCTGGATGACATGGGTCATATAGCCTCAGTAAACACTCCTGCAAGAGCACTACCACCCCAGCCCTAAAGACATATATCACAGCAGGGTATCCCTATGTTGTTGTTGTTGTTTTTTATTGGTTTTGAGTATCTGGAAACTGATGATTTCCCCTTCTTCCTTTAAGTCCAGGTACACATTTTTGTTTACTTGTTTGTAATTTCATCTAGTACTGGAGGGGAGTCTGGGATTCTTTCATCTTCTTAAGCTACAGCAGTTTGAGTTGACTCCTCAATCCACCCCAACATAGCTTCTGTCTCTTCAGCTCCATTGAATGCTCATCACTTGTGGTCTCCATCCTATCATCTCTATTAAGTCCTTCCCAATCTTGATTTGACTTCACCTCTTGGCATCATTGCTCATGGTTAACCACCCCTTCCTTTGTGAAACTCTTTCTTCTCCTCAGTCTATGGGACCACATTTGTCTGGATTTCCTATTGCCTCAATGGGCATTTCTTGGCCTCACTTGCTAGCCCTTCTTCTTTCATTTGACTCTAAATATTGGAATGTTGAAAGATTTTTTTTTCTTTTCTCACTATGTTCTTTCTTGAGATGATCTCATCCAGCCCTATGTTTCAAATACCAAATCAAAACCTTTATTTCCCTCCCCTTTCCTAGTGCCTTATCAGTAGGTCCCATGAACTCTCCAGGCAAAATATAGATTTAATTTCTCTACTTCTTTTCATAATGTCACTGACCTAGTCCAACCATAGTCATCTTTCACCTTAACAAATGTAAAAGCCTCTTGAATGAGCCCTCTGCTTTTACTTCCCACTCCTATCCATTCTCTATAAAGTGACCAGAATGATCTGTTTAGGCATAAATCAGAGCACCTCATTTTTTATATTTTATATTACTTATAAAAATTCAAAATTTATGTCATGGCCAACAAGAAGTAAACCATACTTCTTTCATCTCATTTTCTACGCTCCTCTTTCTCCATCATCTCACCATATTGAATGAACTCCTTCCTCATCTGTGGACATGCCAATCTCATTTCTTCCTTAGTCAGGCCTGGCCTTTATTGTTTATAGGGTGAATTGCTTTTCTGTAGGCTCTTTACAGAGCTGCCTGTTTCTCATTATACAAGCCTTGGGTGTGCAGATAGGCCTTCTCTGCCAACTCTATCTGAAATAGCTCCCATGTTTCTGCTTCACTCATTCTCTGATTCTTTCCTTCAATAAATATTTTCCAATCTGTAATTATTTTATTCATTTGCTTAAATTTTAAATTATGTTTCTTCTACCAATTGTAATGTCTACCTCACGAGTATTCCTGTTTATCTCATCTGTGGTTTTCTTTCTGTTGCTTCATACCCTGCCTGTTTTTCAGTGTCTGCTCAGTAATTGTTGAATGAATGAACAGATGTGTTTGAAGATAAAAGACAAGAATAACAATGGCAATGATATATTAATTAAAATATGTCTAGCCTTCAATATATTTTTTCGAGTCTGAGTGGAGAAATGAAGGCAAGGTCACTAGGTATGTATTATATTTAGTTACAGTAAAGTAACTTGTCCACGTTTGCCGGTGGTGATCAAAAGAGATCCGATAGTGTGTCCTTCATATGTCATTCTGTTCGTCCCAGCTAAAGAAGTAAAATTGTTAAGGAACTGTGTTCACCAAGACGTTTTAAAATTCAATGCCTGTCTTAAATAGAATGTATATTACTGTCTGTATTGATTCTTGTCCTAAAATTGAATGGTGCTTGGGAATTCATTATCAGTAGAAATGAGCAAGTATTTGAAGAATATTTAAAAACAAAGAACTAAAGTAATTATAAAGTAATTATACTGCAAAAACAGAAAATATCTCTACAATTTAAACTGCCTGGATTAATTAGTTATCTCTAAAAGTTTTCAATACCTGATAAATCATTGGCCTTAAAAGTTTCTAATCTCTTTCATATTGTTCAGTTCTGCTACAGGGACAGAATTCAGTCTTAGTTGCAGAGTGGGAAACAATTCAAAACTAATACTAACATGTCATATAATTTAGCTGTTTTGTGTATGTATGTGTGTTTCCATAAGAAGTTAAATTGAGCAATTAATGAAATTACACTTGGGACAGACATTAACTATTCTTTTAAAAAAGACCAAAATGCTTTACAAACATAGAAAATAAGCAAGCTGTGCTCTACAGACAGATTAAGTTTACTTTAAGTGAGTTAGAGGGGTGCTACATTGGTTTTATGTTCTAAATTCCAGTCATAGAAAAATAATCTGCAGTGATTACATTTTAAAGTTACATTATTAAAACGTTCTTTATCCTATCTCCACTAGCATTTTCCATCTGCTCTTTTCTGCAGGCTGCATAACTCTGTTCGTGGTAACCTGATTGTGCAGTAACTAGATATGAAAGTAATGGGTTCATTGCACAAAAGTTTAATAGCAAAATTGACCAGTGTCATATATCTTTGATCAATTGAACACTATTTTTCCCTAAGGAAAAAAATGTAATATTAGCCAAAAGAACTTTATAGGGGAATTGAACTTTAAGAAGTCCCTCGAAAAAAAATGTTTGATGTGGAACAAATCAAGATTTTTGTTTCATATAACAAATTCTTATTTCAGACTGATCAAATTACATGTAAAAAAAGGGGGGACAATCTATATCAAAATATAAGGGCCTAATTCATACAATATACTGCTTTCTGCAATCATGTACTAGTTTTCCATTGCTGATGTAATAAATTACGACAAACTTAGTGGCTTAAAACAACTCAAATTTATTATTTTACAGTTCTGGAAGGGGTCTCACTTGCCTAAAATCAAGCTTTCAGTCTGGCTCTGTTCCTTCTGGAGGTTCTATGGGACAATGTGTTTCCTTGTCTTTTCCAGATTCTAGAGGTCAAGCCCTTTCCTTGGCTCTTGGTCCCATTTATCTATTTTATTCAAAGCCAGTAATGGCTAGTAGAGTCTTTCTCACACTGCATACCCTAATTCTCTACTTCCATGATCACATCTTTGACTTTTTTATTCAGCCTACCTGGATAATCCAGGATAACCTCCCATCTCAATGTCTTCAAGTTAATCACACCTGCAAAATCCTTTTTGCCTTGTTAAGGTAACATTCACAGGTTCCAGAGATTAGGGCATGAACATCTTTGGTGGCTAAATAGTCTGCTTACCACAAGCAGCATTCAAGTATATTCATTTCTCATCTGTACTGAACTCAGTAGGAAGTCAATGAAGGGTTTTAGGCAGAGAACAAATACAACTTATTTTATAAGAATTGTGTTGGTTGCAATGTTGGAGAACAAATAGAGTGGGGAACAGTTAGGAAACCCTTGTAGTCATCCAGGTGAGAAATGTTTGTATCTCACCAGAGTGATGGTATTGACAATGAACTACAGGAGGGTAAAGATTTAGGGAGGTATTTGGGAATTAAAAGCATGAGAATTTGTTACAGGATTAGATGAGGCACAAGAATAAGGTAGAAATGTCTGGCATGACTATGAGATTTCTGGTTTCAGCGAGTAAGTGGTGATATAATTCAGTAGGAGAGAAAACATTGAAAAAGGACTCGGGGAGAACTTCAATTCTATTTAACAAGGAGTTAACTTCCAGACATCCAAGCTGAGATGTTAACAGCATTAAACTTCTGAGACCTGACCAGGAGTAAAGATGTAAATTTGTGAGTCATGAAAAACACACCTAATAATGAAAGTTACTTTAAAAGAGGAAATACACTAAAAATATATGAAGACCTAGGACTTTAGGAAATTGATCTTTAAAAAGTTAGACAACAGCGATCAGGGCAGCAAAGGAATGAGAGCTCAGACTGGTAGCAAGAAACCTAGGCATGTGTTGCCATGGAAACAAAGGCTGCTAAAGAAGTCAACAATCTTGAAAGTTGCTGAAAAATACTGTTATATTGTTGAAAAATTCTCTTTGGATTAGGGGTGTTGAGATTAATGAGAGCCTACAGAGAGTCATTTGCATGGACCTGAAACCATACTGGACTGGATTAAGAAATGGCAAAAGTTGAGAAAATGGAGAGTGTTAACAAATTTTTGACCTCTGGGCATTGGGAAGTGATAAAATGAATAGTGGCTGTTGGGGGAGTGATGCTGAATGATTTTTTTTTTTTTTTTTTTTTACACACCAGAGGGATTTGATTACTGTGAAATACCAACAGGATCTGTTTCATGGGCACAGGAGCTGTGCAGTTAATATGAGGCCCCACGCTCAGAAGTATGTACCTTGGTTTAATGTTCCGTTATTGCTCTCTTGAAATTATTAATAATTTTATTTGTGACCCTGTGATTTGTAGGTGAAATCTGATGGAACAAAGAGCATGGGACAGAGGTTTGGAGCCTGGACCTGCCTCCTGCTGGCTCCTCACCACCTAGGAATGGCTTGGCCACCCACCCACCCACTCTCCCACAGCCAGGTGTTCCTCTTGGCCCTGCACCCGGGCGATAACCAGATGGGGTCTGAGGGGGTAGGAGGCCCTCATTCTGCTGTCAAATTTTGCCCTCTTAGGGTGTGCACTGTGGAGCATCTCGGCTGCAGCCTGGCAGTGGCATGGTTGGCAGGAGACCAGGAAGTCTTGGGGGAGGCAATTCTCTTGCCCACTCCCCATCCAGGTGTGCAGTGCATCCAGGTGTGGAGGTTTAAAGGTTTAAAAGCCTTTAGGGGTTGCAGGCAGCCCCCTGCGGATTGTCATGACTGGGCAGTGAAAAGGAGAGATGCCTGGCTCTGAAGCACATGGGTGTGGAGGCTAGGGAGAGGGGGAACCTGGCAGCTGACTGTCCTGAGCAAGCGGGGTGGGGGGTGGCCCTGCATCCTGGAACAGGGCGCCCATGCAACTGTGAGGGTCTGCACAGTGAGTAACCCCATTCCTAGGCAGCCCTGTCTGGACAGGCTCCACATTTGAGGAATCCTCTCTTCCTCCTTTCAACCTTCTTGAGTCTAGTTTTTAGCTCTGGTCCACTAGAGCACAAGCTTCGTGTTTGAAGACAAGCTAGGAAACACAAATTGTGTAATTTGGATCACTCTTCATATGATTTACATGCTCGCTATGCATTTAAACCTAGCATTTCATGGAAAAAAATCATGCTAATAAGTTAATTTTTTATTTCTTCTTTGCTTGAAACAACATTAAATAGAAAACACCATGAGAGGTCAAGACTGGAAGATGAGAAAAAGCTTTGTATCTTAGTACTTTAATCACACTTATTCTTTTGAACAAGGAACTCTCATTTTCATTTTGCACTGTGCCCAGCAAATTATGTAGTGGGGAGAGTCAAATAGTGAGGAAGTGGTTGAAGAGAAAGGAGAGGGGAGCATGAATTCACTGTGTAAGATCTCTGCAAAAGTAGAGAGGTATGAGGGACTTGGCTAAGGTAGAAGGAGAAGGGGGCTTTATATGTGCCCCAAGACTGAACAGCTAAGCCAGGAACTGGATTTAGAGGGTCCCATGGAAACCATTCAGAAAATAAAATTCTAAGTCATAAAATAAATGGGAAGGGACTTCCCTGGTGGTTAAGAATCTGCTTACCAATGCAGGGGACACAGGCTCAATCCCTAGTCCAGGGAAGATCCCACATGCCGTGGAGCAAATAAGCCTGTGTGCCACAACTACTGAGCCTGCACTCTAGAGCCTGCACGCCATAACTACTGAAGCCTGCACGCCACAGCTACTGAAGCCCGTGCGCCTAGAGCCTGTGCTCTGCAGCAAGAGAAGCCACCGCAATGAAGAGTAGCCCCCGCTCGCTGCAACTAGAGAAAGCCCACACGCAGCGACAAAAACCCAACGCAGGCATAAATAAATAAATAAGTAGATTTATAATAAATAAATAAATGGGAAAATATCTTTTCAAAAACTACAATTAGGCAATTTTTTGATTAGAAAACTGAAGAAGAAAATGCTGTCTTCAGAAGAATTAAACGTTCATTCTTCCATTGACAAGAGAAATAAAATGAAACAAAGTATTTCCTCATATTTCGTTATTGATCTTTAACTTGGAAATGTTTCACAAAATTAAAAATCACTTAAAATAAAACAACTAGTGATACAAACAGAACAAAGAGAACCTAGAAGGAACGTAGGGATTACATCTTACAAGCATTTGGATGACCTAATTACTTATTAACTTACTCTATTTAAGTTCAATAGAAGAAATATTCCCGAGTTGGATTCATAAATTACTAAAATTAGATATTATCAGGGCTTCCCTGGTGGCGCAGTGGTTAAGGAGCTGCCTGCCAATGAAGGGGACACGGGTTCGAGCCCTGGTCCGGGAAGATCCCACATGCCGCAGAGCAACTAAGCCCGTGCGCCACAACTACTGAGCCTGCGCTCTAGAGCCTGCAAACCACAACTACTGAAGCTTGTGTGCCTAGAGCCTGTGCTCTGCAACAAGAGAAGCCACTGCAATGAGAAGCCCACACACCACAACGAAAAGCAGCCTCTGCTCACCACAACTAGAGAAAGCCTGCGTGCAGCAACAAAGACCCAACACAACCAAAAATAAATAAATAAAATAAATTTATATTAAAAAAATAGGTATTATAAAATGAGGTAAAATTTGTTTTAATCAATGGAGTCTCAAAGGGAATAGATATATTTTCACCTGACAGGGATTATTTCTTTTTACAGAATTCTATCAAATTGAATCTTTACATCATATTAATATTGTTTATTGAATGTTTGTGTTTACTAACTGATCAATTTTAAGAGCATTATGATTTTAGGGAGGCTTTTTATTCAGTTGTCCCATTTATGCTACTGACCTTGTTATGAAGGTCCTTTTAATGGGTTCTTTAAGGTGTCCCCTATAAAATATAAACAAATCAGAAGCCCATATCTCTTTATTCTACAATATATCTCCATTTTGCAGTTTATTAAAATCAGAGATTCTTTAAATTTTGTTTGAGGTTCAAATTACTATATATGGATAGGGACTCGGGAATGTGCATTACATAAAGCATGTTACATGCATGAAGGAGCATGCAAAACATCCCTTAAGATATACTGAGGTAAACATTCCCTGTTTGGTATTTACTAATCTGTGCTTAAGTATGTAAACTGCAGGGTTTTTTTGTGTTTTTTTTTCCGGTTTGTTTGTTGGTTGTTTGTTTTAAATGTGGACTCTCCTGGACTTATATTTCTCAGTGTTCAGTTAGCGGACTTTTTGGGCAAAGATAAATTACCTGTAAACTTTGTCTATTTTTACTGCTATAGAAAACACACACACACATACACCACAAACATAATCAACTAAAATTATGATAATTTTGATAGTTTCTATGAACAGAGATTCATAACATACATATGTGTGAAAGACATGATTGAGTTCAGAGTAAAACTGAGTTCATCTTTATAGAAATAACCTAAAGATAGAGTAAGGTGGTCAGAATGGTCATCATTAAAAAGTCTGCAAATAACAAATGCTGGACAGGGTGTGGAGAAAAGAGAACCCTCTTACACTGTTGGTGGGAATGTAAGTTGGTGCAGCCACTGCGGAAAACAGTATGGAGGTTACTCAGAAAACTAAAAATAGAATTACTATATGATCCACTAATCCCACTCCTGGGCATATATCCAGACAAAACTGTACTTCAAAAAGATACATGCGAGGGCTTCCCTGGTGGCGCAGTGGTTGAGAGTCTGCCTGCCCATGCAGGGGACACGGGTTCGAGCCCTGGTCTGGGAAGATCCCGCGTGCCGCAGAGCGGCTGGGCCCGTGAGCCACAATTGCTGAGCCTGCGCGTCTGGAGCCTGTGCTCCGCAACAAGAGAGGCCGCGATAGTGAGAGGCCCGCGCACCGCGATGAAGAGTGGCCCCCGCTTGCTGCAACTGGAGAGAGCCCTCGCATAGAAACGAAGACCCAGCACAGCCATAAATAAATAAATAAAATAAATAAATAAATAAAAAAGATACATGCACCCATATGTTCATAGCAGCACTATTCACAATAGTCAAGACATGGAAACAAACTAAATGTCCATCGACAGATGAATAGATAAAGAAGATGTGGTACATGTATACAATGGAATACTATTTAGCCATAAAGAAGAATGAAAAAATGCCATTTGCAGCAACATGGATGCAACTAGAGATTATCATACTAAGTGAAGTAAGTCAGAAAGAGAAAGACAAATACCGTATGATATCACCTATATGTGGAATCTAAAATATGACACAAAATGAACCTATCTATGAAACAGAAACAGAATCACAGACATAGAGAACAGACTGGTGGTTGCCAAGGGGAAGGGGGTGGGTAAGGGATGAATTGGGAGTTTGGGATTAGCAGACACAAACTGGCATATATAGAATGGATAAACAACAAGGTCCTACTATATAGCACAGGAAACTATATTCAATATCCTGTGATAAACCATAAAGGAAAAGAATATTAAAAATAATGTATATATGCATAACTGAGTCACTTTGCTGTACAGGAGTAATTAACACAACATTGTAATTCAACTGTACTTCAATAAAAAAGAAGTTGTCAATCACAAATTTAAAAAAAAAGAGTAATAAACACATCATAAGCTGGAAATGTTCTTCCAGAATATCCATGAAAACTCTTTTGGAGGCTTAGATATAAAATATAAATATTCCTTAATCCCCACCAGTTTACGTGACTGCTTGATTAATAATGGGATATGTTCAAATGTCAGCCCTCCTCTATCTTGTCTGTATTTTGCAATTTGTCTGTTCAGAATTGATCACTCTCCTTACAGTTATATTAGACCCAAATTCTGTTATCACAGACGAGCTACTGCTGATGTAACTGCTGACCAATCACCTCTTCCTATTTCAGGACCAACCTTTCATTAATTCAATAACATTTACGGAGCAGCTACTACGTTCTAGACAAATGAGGATACAAATGTTTCTCTCCTCATAGAACTTTTATTCTAGTGGAGGATATACACAGTAAATGAGTAAACACTTGATATACATAAGTGCTATGCAGAAAGTAAAACACAGGTAAGCAGTAGAGAATGATGAGGTTGTAGGGAGTTCTTTTAGACTGGGTGAAATTAAGTTCTTGCTGATGAAGTGACATTCAAGCCAATACCTAAAATGAGGAATGCTGTAGAAGTGGAATCATACAGTATGCAGCTTTTTGAGTCTGGCTTATTTCATTAGCATTATGTATTTCAGATTCATTCATATTATTAAGTGTATGAGAAATTCATTTCATTTTTATGATTGCTGAATAGCACTCCATTGAATACAGATTTTGCAGTTTGTTTTTTCATTCCCTAACTATGGGACATTTGGGTTGTTTCTTCTTTTAATAATTATGAATAAAGCAGCTATATATAAAATCACAGACAGGCTTTTGAGTGAATATAAGTTTTCACTTGACTTGGGCAATCCTCTTTGAGAGGAATTGCTGGATTATATGGTAGGCATATGCTTAATATTATAAGAAACTGCCACACTGTCCAATGTGGCTGTACCATTTTGCATACTCACCAGAAGTGTATGAGAATTCTAGTTGTTCTGCATGTATTCCAGCTCTTATATTTTCAAAATTTTTTTTTCTTTAAGCTCTTCTGATAAGTGATGTTCTACATCCTTTCAGGTGACATCTTTTTATCTTCTTCTGTAAAGGGTCTCCGTAAGTGCTTACCCACTTTCATATGGGTTGTTTATCATTGGGAAATTTTGAAATTTCTTGATATATTATAGAAATATATCAAGACACTTGTAAATATTTTTTCCAAGTCCGTAGTTATCTTTAAATTCTTTTGAAAGTGTCTTTGAAAAACTTCAGGGTTTTTCTTTCATAGAATAAATTTGACATGTAATATTGTATAAGTTTGAGGTGTACAGGATGTTACTTTGAGACATTCATGTATTATAATATAATTGCTGATGTAGTGATATTTATCACACTACATAATTATAGTACAATATTATTGTCTATATTTATTATACTGTGCATCAGACAGCTTATTTACTACTTCAGTTTTGATGTAGTCAATTTTTTTTTAATTAATTAATTAATTTATTTATTTTTGGCTGTGTTGGGTCTTCGTTTCTGTGTGAGGGCTTTCTCTAGTTGCGGCAAGCGGGGGCCACTCTTCATCGCGGTGCACGGGCCTCTCACTATCACAGCCTCTCTTGTTGCGGAGCACAGGCTCCAGACGTGCAGGCTCAGTAGTTGTGGCTCACGGGCACAGTTGCTCCGCAGCATGTGGGATCTTCCCAGACCAGGGCTCGAACCCGTGTCCCCTGCATTGGCAGGCAGATTCTCAACCACTGCGCCACCAGGGAAGCCCTAGTCAATTTTTTTTTGGTGAGTCTGTTGAAGGCATTCTTGTCTTTGTTATCATGTTTTTCATTTCTATAATTTCTCTTTTATTATTTCTTATAATTTTTATCTCTCTGCTGAAATTACTCATGCATGTTGTTCACTTTTTACATGAAAGCATCTTACATATTAATCATAGCTATTTTATATTCCTTAGCAGATAATTTCAAATTCTGGGTCCTATCTAACACTGATGATGTTCATTGCTTTGTTTCTTGAGAGTATGTTGCTTTTCCTTGCTTATTTGGGTAACTCAATTTTTTTTGTTAAATTCTGTTGTCTTCTGTAGAGCAGTGGAAACTGAGATAAGTAGTAATTATCTATTTCTGTGGGCACAAGTCTTTTATGATAGCCTTTAATGTGGGCAGTTGAATCAATCTAGCCAGGAATTGAGCTGTGCACAGTCAGCCTTCAGTAATTCTTTGAAAAAGATTAGCTGATTTATTGTTACAGACTCATATGACATCTGACTATTGTTTATCCCAAGGAATCAGGTGTCTGCTTCCTGTCTCTCCTTGGTGTCATCTGTCTTTGCCTAGATTTTGGGTTAGTCGGATGCCTTCCAACCTCAGTACTTCGATGGATTTCATTAAAAAACTGTGATTTGGAGATTATCTAAATTGTGTTCTTATTTTAAGGATGAGAATAATGCATTTTCTCGCCTTCTATGTCTGTATTACTTTCCTAGAGCTACTGCAACAAATTACCACAAACTTGGTGGCTTAAAAAAACAGAAAATTTTTTTCCTCTCACAATTCTGGATAACAGAAGTCCAAAATCAAGGTGTGGGCATGGTCATGCTCCCTCTGAAGTTTCTAGGGGAGAATGTCTTCTTATCTCTTCTGGCTTCTGGTAGTCCTGGTGTTCCCTGGTCTGTGGCAGCATCACTCCAACCTCTGCCTCCATTTTCACACGGCTTTCCCTATGTGCCTCTCTGTGTCCATTCTTCTTCTCTTAAGGACACCAGTCACTGGATTGAGGACCCAACCTAAATCCAGGATGATATCACCTCAAGGTTCTTAATGACATCTGCAAAATACCCTATTTCCAAATAAGGTCACATTCTGAGAGTCTAGGGGGAATGGATATGAGGGAGACACTACCCAACACACTACATTATAAGCAGAAGCTTGAACTAGATACAGAATAGTGGTAAATGATCATAACTTCTTCATAAGAATAGAATTTATACGTTTATGGTAATTAGTTCCATGATAAGGTTATTCATGCTAGAAATCTCTGATGCTGCCTCATTTTATTTTATTTATTCAACAATTATAAATTTAGGAAGTAGTACATGTCAGATACTATACTAGATGCTTTGTTAATTACTCTCATTGAGCTTGATTTTTCTCCTTAAAAAATTCTATGTTTCTCTTATTGAATTACATTTATTTTCTGTAGCTTTGTTTAAAATGTAAGAAGTTTCAATGATATTTCCTATCGAGGAACGATGTATCTTTTCACAATAATGATAGAAAACATTAGTCTTTCTCAATATTTGTTGTTTGATTTTAGAAATGGATAATATAGTCATCCCTCTTTAGCAGGTTCCGTGTCCTCAGATTCAAACAATCGTGGATTCAGAATATTCAGAAAAAATAATTCTGAAAGTTCCAAACAGGAAAACTATTTACATAGCATTTACATTGTATTAACATTACTTATTGTATATGCAATCTAGAGATGATTTAAAGTATATGGGAGGATGTGTGTAGGCTGTTACACAAATACTACACCATTTTATTTATTTATTTATTTATTTATTTAATGGAAAGGCATTTTATTTTAAATATAGCAGTGTGTACATGTCGATCCCAAACTCCCAATCTGTCCTTCCCTACCACCATCCCCTCTGGTAACCATAAGTTCATTCTCTAAGTCTGTGAGTCTGTTTCTGTTTTGTAAATAAGTTCATTTCTATCATTTCTTTTAGATTCTGCATATAAGTGATATCATATGATATTTGTCTTTCTCTGTCTGACTTACTTCACTTAGTATGATCATCTCCAGGTCCATCCATGTTGCTGCAAATGGCATTATTTCATTCTTTTTAATGGCTGAGTGATATTCCATTGTATATATGTACCATATCTTTATCCATTCATCTGTCAATGGACATGGTTGCTTCCATGTCTTGGTTATTATAAACAGTGCTGCAATGAACACTGGGATGCATGTATCCTTTTGAACTATGTTTTTCTTTGGATATCTGACCAAGAGTGGGATCGCTGGATCATATGGTAGCTCTGTTTTTAGTTTTTTTAAGGAACCTTCATACTGTTCTCCATAGTGGCTGTACTAATTTACATTCCCACCAACAGTGTAGGAGGGTTCCTTTTCTCCAAACCCTCTCCAGGATTTACTGTTGGCAGATTTTTTTCATGATGGCCATTCTGACTGGTGTGATATCTCATTGTAATTTTGATTTGTATTTCTCTAATAGTTAGTGATGTTGAGCATCTTTTATGTGCTTCTTGGCCATCTCTATGTCTTCTTTGGAGAAATGTCTCTTTAGGTCTTCTGCCCATTTTTTGGTTGGGTTACTTGTTTGTTTGTTTGTTTGATATTGAGATGCATGAGCTGTCTGTAAATTTTGGAGATTAATCCCTTGTCGGTTGCCATCATACTCAACAGTGAAAAGCTGAAAGCATTTCCTCCAAGATCAGGAACAAGACAAGGATGTCCACTCTTGCCACTTTTATTCAACAAAATTTTGGAAGTACTAACTATGGCAATCACAGTAGAAAAAGAAATAAAAGGAATCCAAATTGGAAAAGAAGAAGTAAAACTGTCACTGTTTGCAGGAGACATGATACTGTAACATAGAAAATCCTAAAGATGCCACCAGGAAACTACTAAAACTAATCAGTGAATTTGATAAGGTTGCAGAATACAAAATTAATGCACAAAAATCTGTTGCATTTCTATACACTAACAACGAAAGATCAGAAAGAGAAAATTAAGAAATAATCCCATTTACCATAGCATCAAAAAGAATAAAATACCTAGGACTAAACCTACCTAAGGAGGCAAAAGACCTGTACTCCAAAAACTATAAGACACTGATGAAAGAAATTGAAGATGACATAAACAGATGGAAAGATATACCATGTTCTTGGATTGGAAGAATCAATATTGTCAAAGTGACTATACTACCCAAGGCAATCTACAGATTCAATGCAATCCTTATCAAATTACCAATGGCATTTTTCACAGAACCAGAACAAAAAAATCTTAAAATTTGTATGGAGACACAAAAGACCCTGAACAGCCAAAGCAATCTTGAGAAAGAAAAACAGAGTTGGAGGAATTAGCCTCCCTGGCTTCAGACTATACTACAAAGCTACAGTCATCAAAACAGTATGGTACTGGCACAAAAACAGAAATACAGATCAATGGAACAGGATAGAAAGTTCAGAGATAAACCCATGCACCTGTGGCCAACTTATCTATGACAAAGGAGGAAAGACTGTAAAATGGAGGAAAGACAGTCTCTTCAATAAATGATGCTGGGAAAACTGTACAGCTATATGTAAAAAAATAAAATTAGAACATTCTTTAACACCATACACAAAAATAAACTCAAAATGGATTAAAGACCTAAACTTAAGACCAGATACTATAAAACTCTTAGAGGAAAACATAGGCAGAACACTCTTTAACATAAATCTCAACAACATCTTTTTCAATCCATCTACTAGATTAATGCAAATAAAAGCACCATTTTAAATAAGGCACCTGAACATGCTTAGATTTTGATATACATAGGGGTCCTGGAACCAATCCCCCTGTGGATACTGAGATACAATTGTACTGACTTCAATTATTTAACAGAGTCATGGAATAAAACTTTTGTTTTCATCCATCCAAAATTAAATCACCTCAGAATAGACAATTATATGTTACTATAGTAAGTAACATGTTTCCGACAAATTTGTCATTTTAATTATCTTCATATTGACTTGGTTCCCAATCGATTCTAAAAGTAGTTTTTCTTTATATCAATATAAAATATCTACAACAAGATGATGCGTTATGCTGAAGCTATTAAAAAGAAAGAAACATTTTCAATCTGCAATGGTAAATATGAAAATAAAGGCAAAATTAGTTGGTTGACATATGGTATATTGACAAAATACTGATCTTGGCATTTTGACTGTGGGTAAATTTCATCAAAACCAAAAACGTTTTAAGTCAGCCTAATGTGCAATATTAAAGTAAGTATTGTGACACATAAAAACATTAAATTCCATTCAAAATGTGATGAGGTTTATAGAACCAAATCTGTTAAAGTACAATTGTTTCAAACAAACAAACAAAAATCATAACAAAACAGAAATAGACTCATAGATACAGAGAACAAACAAGTGGTTTCCGGGGGGAGGAGGGGGTTGGGAGCTGTGTAAAATAGGTGAGAGAGATTAAGAGGTACAAACTTCCAGTTATAAAATAAATAAGTCATGGGGATGTAATATACAGAATAGGGAATATAGTTAGTAATATTGTAATAACTTTGTATGGTGATGGATGGTAATTAGGCTTATCATGGTGATCATTTTGTAGTCTATAAAAATACTGAACACAGTACACCTGAAGCTAATGTATACCCGAAACTAATATAATATTGTAAGTCAATTATATTTAATTAAAAAAGTATAATTGTTTTTCATGCAAAACATATTTTCTTATGAGAGAAAATGTAAAAAAGAATTAATATAGTAAATGTCTGAATAAAATAAATTCATGTATCAAAGTGAGGTATGAATTAGATGATTGAGTTCTAAGAGAACTTTAATTTCCAAATTTGTGATTTTAGGGTTTAGTATACCTTATTCCATGTGATGGCTAACATGTGCCTTTGTCTCTGCTTTCTGCCACTTACCTATATTAGAATCATCTTATTAAGTCAGAAAATAACTGGCTATATTACTTAAGGGACTACCTTCTTCTCCATTAGAATGGACCAGGAATTTCGTAAATAATCACCCTATATGGAACTGGATTTTCCTCCTGTAATAGTAAAGATGGTAAACTAAGCCTTCTTAATGCTGTCAGTGCTAGTTTCATAATAACTGTGGTAACACATAATTCAAAGTCCAAAGGACAGAAGTGTATCCTTTTTAACTGTAAAAACACTGCCAGTTATAGTTCATAATATTTAAATTGTCCATATAGGCTGTGATAGCATGAAGAAGTACAGATATATTTTCTTTGAATCTTTCAGCTTGACTCTCATATTATGTATCACATAGCTACTAAAGTTTTATTAGAACTAGTTATTAGAGAGTAACTAGGTCACACAGCAGGGTACTTAGATTCCTTTTCAGATACTTGGCAAAATAATTTTGCCATACAAAAGATCATAGGGTGTTTCACGTCTTAAATATTAGCCTTGACGATATTTGGCTTCATATCAAAATCCTGATCCAAATTTTTGATCTAAAGTCCTAAGTAAACTAATTGATTTTGATTTTAGATTAATAACATATATACCAATCTCTTCATTAATACTTCAGATGGCTAAAATCCATTGGAAAGCTTTCTGAACTTTGTACTCTCTATGCAGCCATTGGCTAGCATATTAACATTGACAACTGTGTCAAAGATGGTACAAAAACTTGTTCTTAAGAAGGCAAAGAAGGGGAAATCCATCCCCATGAAATATTTCTATGGGGATTTGTGTGAACTTTTTCAATGAATCAGAGGAAATGCCTGGTCACATTCATATAGTACCAGAAAATTAAAATACTAATTATTATATATTCAAAAGTCAGGAGATAATTCAATATATCTCTCAATGGGGAACCAGCCTTATCTGATGTTGAGCATCAGTCATTTGTTGCTCATCTTCACTTAAATATAGAAGGCCCAGATTCAGGTGAACCTACAGATCACTGATCTCACATATTCTCACACAAACAGTTGTAACACTGTACTTAAAGGAATAATGAAGGTGAAAAATCAATAACTAATTCCTTGGCCAATTCTATAGGCCCAGTGATTAGATTGCATCCACTTCATTATTGGGGACAAATTATCCTAGTTTAATCGAATAAATTTGAGCAGTAAACTAGGTAGCAAATCCTGAGAGTGGCATGGGAAAGTAAATATGGTGAAAAGTAATATGACAATTTATCCCTAATTCCCAGATTTCCAGTTCCCTTCACAATTCTTGTCCTTGAGGCAATCACTATTTCAGTTACATACATTCAAGCATACACACTCACGCCATTTTAACCAAAAGTCATGGCACATTAAGTATACTTTTCTGACATTTTCTCTTTTATTTACTATAATGTGAAGATTGTAGTATATTTAGAAGACTGTTCTTTTTATTTCTAATTCTATCTAGATAATTCTATCTCACATTTTTAATAGCTCTGTAGTATCCTCTTGAATGAGTTCACAAAACTTCATTAAATTGATCTGCTAATCCATTAGTAATAGACATCCAGATAATTTGTAGAAATCTGCTACTATAAACAGTACTGAAATTCATTTTCAGTTTTGTAATAAAGCACATTTGTAAGAGTGTATAATTAAGATACATTTCTGGAAGAGAAAATAGTGGATCAAAGTGAATGAACATTTCAAAATTTGATAAGTATTACCAAATTGCTTATTAAGATAAAGTATAATTTACAGTCTTAAAATATTATGACAGTGCATGTCTGTGGTTTCTCAGCCAATCTAGAATGTTGCCAACATTTTTACCTTTTCCAGTGGTACATGATTATGGTATTCTTTTCTATTTATTTTATTTACAAGTGATAGGGACATATGTTAAGTATTTAAAAGCCATTTGAAGGCACTTTAACTTCTGGCTGTGGAGGACTAACTTAGATAAGACAAACGCTATAAAAGCTAGAAAAGATATTTAAAATATATACGCTTGAAGGCAGCAGAGATCTACCGAGACACTGAGGACTTAAGGTATGAAGACACTAGTAAGAAGGGACATGAAGAAAAGTGAGCCCAACATTTTTCGACATGAGGCAGGTGTCAAAGCAGTGCAGAGTCTGAAAAGCTAAGCAAACCTTTCATTAGTCTCTAGGGTCAGGAGGAAAAAAAATCAATTTCAGATCCTGTGGCAGTGGAGGGACATAGCAAATGCTTGCAACTTTCAGATGTGACCAATTACACACCAGGAATAGTGATGCATCAAAATAGACAAGCCTCACAACTGAAACAGAGCTCCAAGTAAGCTCAGTTCCTCGTTGGAATAAGCTACACTTTCCTCTGGAGAAGGCTGTTATTCTTCAGAGCCACAGATGATTTCTGCGATTTTTTCCATACAAAAACTAGATTCATTAAAAAAGTTAACAGGCATATTAGGATTCAAGTTTAAAGAAGAAATTAAGAGACAATAGAAATGGACTTACAGGACAGTCATATATTACATGTATTAGACAAAAAATAAAATAAAAATGCATAATGTGTTAAAAAAAGTAGATGACAAGATGGAGACTTTCATTAGAGGAACTGAAATCTAGAGAAAACACAAATAGAAATTTCAGAAATTCCTATGTAGCAATTAAAATTAATGTGATGGATGTAAACATAGTGATTTGGAAAGATCTTACACATTATAGAGTGAAAGAACAACTCAATTAAATTCACTTACAGTAAAACCATATGCAACAATATTATATGTTTTAGGCCAGTATGTGCGTTATAAATGTAAATGTGTAGAAATAGGTCTCTATGTACATACCACAAACCACTAACAATGGCAAATATAAGGAGGGGCCTTCAATGGATGCTTTTTGTCTTGTCTGTATGATTGATTTGTTTACAAAGTGAATGCATTCACTTATCACTGATGTAATTTAAAAGCAACTGTTACTCTAGAGAAACACCTGAATGCAGGCTCCCTCTGCTTCAACTCAGTGCCTGCCTTTCCTTAATCAGGAAAAAGACAATTAACTATAATTGAGGTCTGGTGCTGTCCATGTGCTCACCTCCCATATATCCATAGAGAAAGATCCATGAGGAGAGAAAAAAGTTTTACACCTATGGTTCTAGGTGAAGTCCTTTCTCCAAAGATAACTTGCTGATTTAATAGAATTAATGAGATTATAAATTTGGAGGAAAATGGTAGTTGTAGAAGACACAGAAAACATAATTCAAAAAGAGTCATGTACCACAGTGTTCATTGCAGCACTATTTACAACAGCCAGGACATGGAAGCAACCTAAGTGTCCATGGACAAATGAATGGATAAAGAAGATGTGGTACATATATACAATGCAATATTACTCAGCCATAAAAAGAAACGAAACTGAGTTATTTGTAGTGAGGTGGATGGACCTAGAGTCTGTCATACAGAGTAAAGTAAGTCAGAAAGAGAAAAACAAATACTGTATGCTAACACATATATATGGAATCTAAAAAAAAAAATGGTTCTGAAGAACCTAGGGGCAGGACAGGAATAAAGTCGCAGATGTAGAGAATGGACTTGAGGACACGGGGAGGGGGAAGGGTAAGCTGGGATGAAGTGAGAGAGTGGCATGGACACATATACACTACCAAATGTAAAATAGATAGCTAGTGGGAAGCAGCTGCATAGCACAGGGAGATCAGCTCGGGGCTTTGTGACCACCTAGAGGGGTGGGATAGGGAGGGTGGGAGGGAGACGCAAGAGGGAGGGGATATGGGGATATATGTATACATATAGCTGATTCACTTTGTTATACAGAGGAAACTAACACAACATTGTAAAGCAATTATACTCCAATAAAGATGTTTAAAAAAAAAAGAGTGGTTACATTTTTTAAAGTAACTTGTTTATTTATTTAAATAACTTGTTTGTGTTAGAAATCTTTGGTATTTGAAAACTAATGGGTTTCAACTGAATCAAATAGGAGTCATTTTAGTCAATAAGACAATGTGTGGCAGCAGGGTGTCCTGGGGAGTAGAGCAGCCTGGGGAAACAAAATGCTTCCATCCTGGATAAATATCTGTCCTTGACTCATTTTCTTGACCTCGGGCAAGAAAAGTAACCATTCTGGCCTTTGTTTACTCATTTATGAAAAGAAAGATAATTTGCGCTCATTGAGAAAAAGTGGAATTTGGAATTGAGAGGGAGAAAGTGATAACAGAGCTATAATCTACTTTACTATTTTTTTTAATGTAAAAAAAAAGAAATGTTATGAGTTTTGGCCCTGCATTTTTCTCCTACTAAGAATGAAGTAACTGAGATTTTTATATGGAGAGTTTGTGGACCCAGTTCATTTTTTCCTGTCATGTTCTGCAGTGCTCTAATACCAAAATGTCTTGTGTAGAACTAATGTGATAAAGCTTGTATGTTAAGAAAATTTGTCTGAAGAAACATCCTAGCCCCACATTTTTCAAAGGATGAGCTATGAAATACTTACACCTAAAGATGCAATTAAAAGCAAAAGGAGGGAGTCTCATTTAAAATAAATTTAGATATCATTCATAATACATTCCTGTTTCAAAGAGTCATAATACATGCTCATGTTTAAAACCTCAGAAACACTTAAGAACAGCCACTTAACTGTATATGGTCCACCGTTTCCTAAACATTTTAACAACTGTCCTTTTCCTATTAACTTTTGTTAATACAAAATCTGCAAACCTAGTGTTTTACAAAATATGCTTTGTGAAACATTTTCCTAGCATAAGAAAACACTTTGTTCTGATTTTAATTGAGCTGCACATGTTGAATAATCTATTCTAAATCCATTCCATCTGGGACACCCAAGTTGCTCTGAGTCTCTGAAACTATGTGTACACAGGAAATAGGAAGTAAGAGTCTATTAATTCAATCCACAAACATAAGTTGGAGGAAAAAATTGAAAAATAATGATTCCTCTCTTGCAGAAGCTCACATTTTCCTGCAAGACAAATATATAAGCAAACAACTTAAAAAAAAAAAAGATGGAAATGGTACAAGTGTGAGTCTTGAGAATTTCTCTGGAAGCATTTGACTATCCTTGTTCCTTGTAGTTGTTCTTCCCCACCCCCTCTTGCATTTGACATTTACCCTAACTGGTTCTCTTCAACCCCTCTTGATATATCCAGACTGCCCAAATAATGGCTGCTAATTTTCAAGAACAATTCCTCTATTCTCAAAGTCCAGACTCTCCTAATAGTGGCCGCTAATCCACATAACCATCCAATTTGTCCATTTCCAAAATGTGCTGCACTTCAGCCGACAGCCTCTGGCTGAAGTCTACCTGAACTTTGAACAGCCTCCTGCTGCTAAAACCTGATAAAACATTTCACCCTCCTTTCTCATTTTAGATGTTCCTCTGGAACTTTTCATGTTCCACATTCTAGAATAAAAGCTCATGCTAAGGGTGGTCTGGTTGATTTCCTTCCACAAATGCTAGTAACGTTGTATATTATCAAGGTACAGTGTAAAGACAGACATCTAATTCTGCCTTCAGGATTTGGGAAGAGGAGGTAGTGCTCAAGCTAATCTTGAAGAAGTAAAACATCAACAGTTACAGTTGTTCTCAGTGTTTGTTTTTTGGGAAGAGGATGCCTGCTAAATATTTTAGATGTTTTTATTAATTTAATTTTTACAACAACCCTTTGAGGTAGGTTCTTCAGATAAAGAAATGCAGGCACTATAAGTTCAGGTAACTTGTCCAAGGTCACATAAGCCATAAAAAAGCCACATGTAAAAGGTCACATGTCATAGTAAACAGCAGAACTTACCTCAGATTTCTTGTGATGATTAAATAAGAGCAATGGATGCAGTAATGGCTCAATAAAATTCATTTATAATTATATATATATATATATATACACATATATATTATTACATGATAAGAATCCTATGAGACCATTTAATATCAATAAATTGATTCAAACATTGGATGTACATAATAAAGAGAAAGAACTTTTGTTTCCAAATCTGTCACAAGCTCCCAATTTCCAGAAGGTACTATATCTAGTACTCTAAGTAATATTTAAAAATATAGGTGATATCAGTATAACATAATATTAAAAGCATTATCTCTTTGTAAGTACTAACTCTAGGTAAATATATTTTGAACTTTATGAGATTCATTTTTCTTCTTTGCAGTATGGTGATAACAATAGTACCAACTGCACTGGATCATCAAGAGGAAACACCTGCAAAGCTCCTAACAGTTCCTGGCTGGAGTTAGTATTCAGTAAGTACTAGTCATGATGATAATTAGTTTCAGAAAAACAATAGTTGTAAATATTGTACCCATCTTTATATCTATGTTCCAAATATTCTTTTCCATTTCAAGGAATTATTTTCACAAAGCAAGTGTCTCCTTTAATACGTTCAACAAAAGAAGCTTTTGCTTGTGCTCTGTAGGGGCATTGAAATGCCTGTAAATTAGTTCTACAAGTGTCTCTTCTGCATCAGATCTTCTTGAGTTCCTGATGAAAACATTTACAAATGGACAGATAATGAAGGAAAATTGACACTATTCATTTTAAGAGTAACCAAAACATTTGGCATCATCATTATTTTTCTCTGTCAAAGACCAATTTTATGGATGTAACATATGGCTTCCAGGAGGTTTGAAACCATCAATAGTGAAATGATGAGGAATTTATGAAATGATTTATGTACTATGTTATTCAATACATCACTGAGCTTATATGTTTTTATACATATATATCACATATAACAATAAAAACTGAGAACTTACATACCCAAAAGAGAAGACGTTTAAATAAATTCCACATAATCATGAAATTAATGTTTTAAATGATCATTTAATGGCTTGTAGAAGGAATCAGTGGTGAATTTCATGTGGATGATGAGGAACAGAGAGGTGCCGTGAGAAACTCCTAATTTATCAATTTGCAAACTAAATGGATTTGGGGTTGGAGATCAAGAGTTCTATGTTGGACATATACGTGTAGCTGAATAAATTACTCAGGAAGTAGAGAAAACATCTGGGCTGGGAAGAAAATTCGTGTTGTCACAATATAAAGGATAACTAAACCATAGGTGTGGATGAGAAAATCTAGAAAACTAGGCTTCAGCTCACCAAGACAAGAAGACAAAGAAGGCTTGAAGAACCATAATTTATGGAAAAGTTGAAGAACAAAAGATATTTACTTTGATTCATTTGTCCTGTTATCATTCACAAAATACATAATCTTGTACTGAATATTTATGTACAATTACTACAGAGTCTTTCCCCTGTTTCCGCTTGGCATGAGTTTAACAGTTTGCCAGAAATGGGATTGGTAAATTATTAATATGTATTGATATGCTTCATATATGCTTTGAATACTTTCTTCCCCACCCATGGGAATGTTCCAGGCAGTACTTTAAGACATAAATAAATACATGCTACATTCCAAGGTTGCAAATTGTCTATACCCCTTGTCCTGTTTGAAATTTCTTGCCCAGGATAGGTTGCTCAAGTTTCTAATCTGTTGTTTTATACGTGGACTCTTTGTGCTGAGCTACTACTGGAGTTTCACTTAAACTGCCTGCCTGTCTTTCATGGCTGTTGTTTCCCCTAGACACTAATTTTTCAGAATAAATGATCTCATCTCTCCAAAGTGAGATTCTATTATCAAAACTTCCATGTTTTAATCTTCTTAATCTTTCTGAAACTTAAAAAGCTAAAGACAATATATTGGGATTTTAAAAACACTATCCAAGGCGGGGAGGCGAAGACAAGGGGAGGGCCCCCTGTTGATAGAGCCTGCCCTAAAAACATCCTGTTTTCATTTTCCTCACTTAAGATGCAGTCTTGGTTCTCCTGTGAGACTTAATTAATTTACTGGCTCCCTCTGGCTACCACCTCCCATATTTTCACCAGGCCTTATTCCTCTAAATAACACAGTTTCTACTGCCTTACTACTTTCCATGTCACTCTCCAAGAAATCTCAAACATTCTTGATGATTTCTAAGGTGTTTTTTTTGTTTGTTTGTTTTGTTTTTTACCGTGAATTTCAGGAGAAAAACTGATAGAAAGCAGAAAATAAAGACACATTGGGGAAATGTTATAAAAATACAAAATGGTATCCGAGGATTTTGTTTTTTTTCTTGTCATTTTGCTCTGTCAGTAAAAACTGTTTTTCGTTTTTGTGTTTTTTTTTGTAAAAGAGTTATTCATTCACTGTATCCCATTTACACTTTGGGCTGATGAACGTTTTAATTTTTTTGTTTTTAAATAATCCGCTGAATTCTGTGCACCTCCTCTGCAGCTTTAGACTGTTGAAAGAGACAGGTCTTACCAGTTACACTGGTGCTTACTATGTATTATACACACAAGAACTTTATGTGTGTCAACTAATTGAATTTTCATAACAAACACATTTTGCAAAGAGGAAATTTAGGCCCAGATTAAATTGCCCCTATTCGTACAACTAGTGGTGATAAAATCAGGATTCAACTCCTGGCCTCTGGCACCAGATGTGAACAACTATCTGCTGTTGCAAAAGCAACCACAGGCAGTAAAATTTGGTAATCAGCTAGCGTGGTGTTCTCATGTGAGGCTAAACTTCATTTCAGAGTAAATTACAGCCAACATTTCCAATGTGTTTCTTAGAACAGATTCCCATGGGCTATTAACAGGTATTACCAGGGTGGAGGTGGGGGGGTGGGGCAGTGCTTTGTCAAATACGTTTGAAAAACATGGGGTTAATAAGCACTGAACAGTTTGTTTCCAGGACTTTTAACACCGTTAACGTGATATAGTGCACTGTGCCTCTAGCGGTAGGACCTTTATGCATTGTTTTCCAAATATATTTGACAATGAAACATACTTTTGGAAGAACATGTATTTAGTAAGAGTCTAGGCAGCCATTTTCAAAAACTCTGATATAAATTGTTTCTCCCTCTCTATCTCAAGAAACTACTGCTTCTGTTCTCTGAAACAGGGTTTGAATAAGCTTCCAGTCTTGAGACAGAGGTCTGACACGAAAGTGGAAAGAAGAAAGGAAGAAGGATTAAGGAAGAGACTCAGAAAAACTGTTGTACATCAGTAGAAGAGAACTTATAGCCCAGACTTAGGAACAATTATCAAAACCCAGGACCCAGTTCTAGGGTTGCACTGGCCTCAGATGCTGCTTGATGCTCAAGCCCAAACTGTAGAACTGAGACCACTGAAATTCTTACTGACTCTAGTCAAAATTGATAATGACATCTGAGAACGGAGCTGAGCCTGAATATAGCTATCAAAGAGTCTTTACCTGTGGGCCTTACATTTTAAATGATACGAACAGATATAAATCATGCCCCAAACTATTAGTCACTTAAGTTATTTTATCAAGCTATAGTCCCAGACAATTAATACATTTTACATTGGGAGTACTGTTCTGTGTCAGAACACATTGTTTCCCCAGATACTAATGCTGATAGACGTGGTGAAAGTGAATAGTAAAAATGCTTCAGTGAGGCTTCTTTAAGCAAACTAGAAACTGGGATGCAAGCCTAGAAATGGAAAAAAATAAAAATATGAAATTTTAAAAAATTACATAAAAAGTAACAAAGAAGGTGGGTGTAACTCAAAGATTTCCTTTCCACAAAATTATTGGTCAAGATTGGTCTGGAGAAGGTGGACAGTTTTACCATCTCCATGGGTTGGAGACAATTATTGCCTTAACAGTCCAGGCTAGAGGGCGCAACTCAGAAATTATATGCCCTGCACTTCTGCTCCCAAGCTAAACTTGCATCTCAAAGTTTACTCTCCCAAGACTGCTATATTAGAAGGAATGCAAAGGAAGACAGAGGGGAGAGTGCACCAAGGCAGAAAAATCACTATATTAGACAAGTTATTTAACTTCTCAGAGCTTCCAAATTCTCATTAAATAGAATTATTGGGATTTTGAGGGAGCCTGATGAATGGTCTGTCTTTCCTCCCCTTAGTTGTGAACACACCAGTATATTTAAAATATTGTCTTCTTACGATGAGAAGCCTTTTAAGACACTGCAGGACTAGTTCTCTTTGCCAAGTGAATTCTGATGTCCCGAATTAGGCAGAGTGAAGCCAGCAGTCATAGACTATGCTGAACCAAGGGAAAATACTTGCTTCCTGTAGGCACATGGCTTTTCGCTTAGCACTTGGTTGACATTATAGGAATTCACATTAAACTAAAGTTTTCAAATCTCCTCATTTTGTATCTATAATGTACATTTTTATTTTGTCAAATGCCAACTGCTCTGTGTAGGGATTTTTAATTAACAAAGTTATTACATATCCATTATTTCCTTTTGTAGTAGCATAGATGATTGCACCCGAGACGTAAATCCATATATATTATGACATCTAAAACTTTAATAATTTCATATGCTTATTTCATAATTGTACTTTTGTTAATGAGTTATTTATCACCTTTTTAAATTTTGTCCTTGGCTAATGAAAGTTAAAAGTTGCTGATGCATCATAGTATCATTAGCCTCTGGGTGCTTGCTAGATCATTGCCTTATTGATGAAATCACCTTAGGACAAGGTCTCCATAACTCTTCCTCATTGGACATCTGCAGGATAAATCTGCCTTTTTCCAAATTCTAACACACAGAAGATTGTTTTATAACACATCTCCTGCCTGTATCTCATTATGGTTAAGTATTCTTTTATAACAAGCCCATTTTACAACACATTTTGGCTTACGTTGTATCACAGGAATAACTTTGCTGCTTGGCAATGAGTGCTTTCCATCCTTACAGTACATTTGGTCTCTTCTTAAGATCCCTTATGTTGAAGAGTGAAATGCTACAAATTTGTCTTTGCCTCAGCAATCAGGTATTGATGTATTTGTTCTCCCTCTGCTCATTCTCTGCAAGTCCAAATTGCTTACGTACTGAAAGCTCTCAAGGTAGTGACCTGGAATATTAACAGGTTACATTACCTCATTAAGCAAAAGAAACCGCTCTTACTCAGAGTCTGTAGATGCTGACAACACATTTATCCAAAAAATTATTAATGTTTGGATGGTAGTGTAGTTGGAAAGATATTCTATACGTGCAGACTGAGGATTCTCTAACTTTTCATGGGTTATCAAAATTTCACCCATTAGTTATTGCCTTTTCCTTGAAAAGTAAAGATTAATGATGTTAAAATGATACATTTTAATACAATTAAGTTACACTTCTTTCTGACTCTACCTCAGATGTTGATGATCTGGCACTTTTTTTTTTTTTTTTCCAGCAACGGCACAAGTTCATTTGAAGGAGAAAGACAACCCTTAAATAACAGGGCAATTATTATTTTAATCAAAAGCAGTATTATATTTTAAATTAATCTTCAAAAGAGTCCCTGAAGCTAAAATTTCAAAAGTCATTAATCAATTAAGCAAAATAATACACAGTCTTTCAAAGCAATCTATCTCCTGAAGGTTGTTCAAACTATTTTCTGAGAATGAAAACTTAGCACTTTTTCTTCAGTTCCACTGAGTAGTTTTATTTTTCCAATAATTGTCCAATATGTAAAAATAATATGATGGTGTAAATATGAACATTCTAATGTTTTTAAATGGTTCTATCAGATAGGGCCTTTGCAGATGCGTTTATTTTCCAGGAACATAAACTACTGAGTCTGCTTCTCAGCTCTGCTAGTTAATCAGACTATGATATTCTTATTAGACACTCAAATTCTCATAATGGGACACCACCAAGGTCACACAGCCCTTCTATTTTCTTAACAATAGTTTCCTCTGATATAGTACTCAATACAGAGTTAATCCCTACTTTCCTGGAATCTCACTGTAGAGTTTTTCATTGTAAGCCCAAACTATATAAAAATCCCTCTCTCTTCTTACTAAGATATCCAATTCACAGTTTCTCACAGTGTATTCTCTCTCTTGCTGAAGAAAGTGATAAATCTAATAGATTTTGTTTCACTACAGATATGTTCCTTGTGATCTTTATCTGATGGGCTTTGTAAAAACTCTTAAGTGACCCCTGCTGCTTGCAAAACACTACTAAAACTGTATACGTCAAATACAATTGACCCATGAACAACACGGGTTTGAACTGCAAGCGCCCATTTATACACAGATTTTTTTCCCAATAGTAAATACTACAGTACTACAGGATCTGATGTTGGTTGAATCCACGGATGCAGAACCATGGATAGGGAGAGCCAACAATAAAATTAGACTCAGATTTTCAAGTGCATGGAGGGTCGGCACTCCTGACCCCCAAATTGTTCAACGGTCAACTATGTTTAGAAATAAAGGATCAATGTAACAGAAATGAAATGAAAGAAATATGTACACATGATAAATAGCAAATTCAGTCACTTATCTTTAGAAACTAATCAAGGATCATTAGATGCTACACAGTAAATTGCTGAGTGCTGAGGTTTTTCTGCCTTCCCCGAACTATTTAATACATATTTCTTTATTTTACTATTTCTTATCTATGGCTATGCCTTTGAATTCTTTTTCGTAGCATACCACATGTACCTGGTCCCCTCAGACAGTACATTTTTTGCTCCAAACTTTGTCCAACCCTCTTCATGTTCAAATATGCCTACAATTACCTTGTTCTTCCAGAATATTCTTAACACAAACAAACTGAGTTGATGTTTCAATACAGAACATTTTAAGTGTCACAGAACAGGAAGCCTGAATTATAAATAGGGTTTAACCAAGGAAGAAATGATGCCATTTAGAAGTTACTCAATAGACAGCATGAAGTTGTCATTTCAGGAACACTTGAGGTAATACAGGTTTTAAATACTTTCCAATATTCCTTAGAAAGAGTATGTGCAAACATGGAGACAAGAAACAGCTTGTCACTTGCTGTTGCTGAAATGTGGTACGCAGGGAAAAAGTAGCTGGTGAGTACATTAGAGAAAAGTACAGAGCACACCAAAGAATTTGAACTTGACTTTCAGGCACAGAAAAATTCCACTCATATCTGTCATGTGGAGGAAGATGTAAATCTGTTTTACACTGTTGCAATGAGCAGGAGTATGACTAACAGATAGTAGTTATAGTTGAATTTCTGTTCAATATAAGAAATATTTTTCTAATAACTAGAACAGTCCAGAAAATATGATGAGCCAATTAGGCTAAGTGCCTCTTACTTCCTAGAAGTGACTAAGTAGATAATAAATACCCATGCCTGAGGAATATCTTTAAAAATAATTTCTCTTTTCAATTCTATGATGTTCTCTGTTGGGATTCTAATAAACTAATCAGTGGGAGTGTTAGGATGGACACAATTGTGCTACCTTCACTAAGCAATGAATTAACAAACACGAAGCATTTTAGAGTTATACAGAATAGTGACTAAGAACAGCTGCTGCCATGCCATGGTGGCAGGACAATAGGAAAGAGGTTTAACATCAGACAAACTTTTTAGATGTGATATTGCATCCCACAGAAGATGCCTTACTTTGCATGATCATAGAAGAAGTATAAATTATGTTAGTTATATCATATTAATATATGAGAATAGATATTCTATTATAATCCAATCATAGATTAATTAGTTCATCAATAATATAATATCATTCACAACGAACATTTTGAATGCCTACTAGGAACTAGGTACTCCAAGATATTTTGCATATATTTTCTCTAATCCACCGACCAACCTGAAAGACAAATATTATCCTCTTTTTACAGATCACAGAACCAAAGCTCAAAAAGATCAGGATCATCAGAGCTAATAAAAGGCATACTGAGAGATCTGTCTGTCCCCCAGCCCTATGGCATACTCATATAACAGACAAACCACTCAATTGCTTTAAAACTGTAACTAAAGTTTTTAAGACTTTAAAATATTTTCCAAGTAGGATGCTAAGATTAGCCCCCTACTGTCATCAAGAGGATTTTTTATTGTTTTTTTTAATATTCTTCTTTCCAGTAACAAAATGGGAACATCCTAAACTCTAAACTCAATAAATTAAATGTAAATTGACTAACACCTATGTTTGGAAATAAATATCAACAAGAACACTGGAAAAAAGAGGTATAAATTAATAAAAAATGGAAATAAATTAAAAAATAAGTTTATGTTTAACTCAATAGATGAAATAACTTTGACATCTGACAAAATTGGAGTAAAGATGTTAAAAATCTCTGATCAGTCTTAAGACATACTAGAATGTCAACTGCTGTCACTTCCAATTTCCTAAGCGGTGCATATTCCATTCTCCTTATTAATCGTCCTGTCCCTAAATTCTCCAGTTAGCATCCTCTTTCGTGACTCCTCTGAAGAGTGTGAATTTCTTATAATCCTACATTTCAGATATTAAATGATATATTTCTGGATTCCATTGTAATTTAGCCCCTGTACCATTTTCCAGTGTGACTAAACAATTAGATATTTTATAAGAAAAAGCGTTAACAGTAAAATGTAAGTGAAGAAGTACAGTTGATAGAGTTGATTCACCATGTGCTACATAGTTGCAGAAAATAGCAAGTATTATTTTAAATGTTTTATATATATATGTATATACATACATATATTATGCAGTCGTTATTTTCTGGTAGTTAAATGCTTTCGTTTCTGCTCTGGGAATCAAAGATAGTCACAGAATATACAATGTACACTCACAAGCAAAAGTCAAGAAATAAAAGTGAGTAAAGAGCCAGTAGTGTCACGAGATGGCTTTTACTTTTATAAAAGAAAATATTATAAACATTGAATGCAGAAATGAAGTTAACTTGCGGATTAGGAAACACCTGGGAGGAAGTTAAATATTCTGCATACTTTCAGTCACCTGAATTTTTAACATAAGAGATAGGCTACTGGACAGTCAAAGTAACCAATGTAATGAGGTGGGAAATGGTTTCTAAAGTGTGGTTTATTACATATTTATAAATAATCTATTACTGTATATAGATTATAAATAATCTATTATGTATAATCCAGAAGATGCTAGCCAAGATATGGGTAACACTGTTTGTAAAAATAAAAAGTAGGTATAGATTTTAGACTGGGGTAAGCCATAATCATATATCATTAACCCCAACAATTATTTATCGTAAAATTAGTGCAACTCTTTGTTTGAATATTTTACCTGGAAAAAAGAGAAAAGTAAGATCTTGGACAGGGTTGCATACAATCTTATAATGGGTGGCTAGGGGATAGAAGGAAAGAAAACAAAATGTAGTGAAACAGGAATATTCTTAACTCTTCCAGTCAACTGGGGGAAAAGCGTTATTTCTTAGGGGACAGTTACAAAAAGTAAGGTTATTTGTATGGATTTGACTAGGCCATTACTAAGGGGATTGAAATACATTTACACAGAGAGAGTAGTGTAGCTCTCTCTCAGCTTTCATAACTATTCTATTAGGCATTAATACAGGAAATTTCTATAAGGTCAAGTTTAGCTACTTCAGACATCCTCACAGTATCTTAGACTATTTGCTGCTCAACATGTGTGATGGTTTTTTAACGTGTCAACCTGCTGGGCTAAACGACATTCCCCAGAATTCTCTTTCCCGTATGTTTTCGGTTAGAGTCGTCTGCTAGAAAATTCTTCAGGGGATGTGGAGGGTTTGAAGTGAAGCTGCAGCTCTTTCGTAGCGCGTGTGCACGCACACACACACACACACACACACACAATTTAACTCCAGGAAGAAAGGTCGGAAGCAGTGACAGCTACCATAGTTTCAGCCTGTCTGTGGAAGTTTCAGTTACTGCCCTGTGGCTTTTTTCAGTTTCAATATTCAGCATGAAAAATTAAGATGACAACCCAACAGCCTAATAGTCTTATAGAGACTATTTAACCAGCTCTCAAAATTGCATAAACTCAGATCCCTGTAACAAATCCCTTTGTGTATATGTGTGCTTATATATTCATTTGCTAGGGCTGCCATAACTAAGTATCACAGACTGGGTGGCTTGAACACCAGAAATGCATTGTTTACAGTTCTGGAGGCTAGAAGTCTGAGATCAAAATTGCTTCCTTCTGTGAGCTATAAGGGAAATTTTGTTCCAGGCCTCTCACCTTACATGGTGTGGTTTTATGGCAATCTTTGGAGCTCCTTGGCTTAAAGATACATCACTCCATCTCTGCTTTCATGTTCACATGGTGTTCTCCCTAAGTGCAAGTCTCCGTGGGCAAATTTACCCTTTTTATTGTATAAGGACATCAGTCATACTGGACTCTATTTCAGTATGACCTTATCTAATTATATTTGCCATGACTCTATTTACAAATAAAGCAATAATCACATCCTGAGGAACTGGGGATTAGGACTTCAACATATAAATTTTGTGGGGTGACAACTCAACTCATAACAATGCATATGTGTAGAAACACATATACACACATATGCATACACACACACACACACACACACACATACAAACATCTCCTAGTAGTTCTGCTTCTCTCATTGAATGCTTAATGACAGGCCATTTATGCCATGCACTTCCACATATCCATACCTTTGTCCAAACTAGAAATTTCTTCCTACCATTTTCACAAGAGAATACCTGTTCAGATTCTAAGATCCAAGTCAAAAGTTTTCTACAGAATATTCCCTCCCTGTTACTTTACTGGGTCAATATTGGGGGCAGAATTAATTAGGGTATGCATACCTTAACTAATTAACTAACCAACTAACCAACTAATTACATATATATGTAAGTTGTGTAACTGTATAATTATTTAAAATCATTTATTTTATAATCATACAATCTATAATTGTATGAATTTGAATGCTATGAACAAAACCTTCATAAGATAAGGCAATAATCCAACACCATCTTCAATAATGTTTTCAACATTTGAGCATAAGGAACATGATTTACTCCTATTGTATGCATAGCACTGTTCATGGTGCCAAGACCTCATAAACACTTTGGGAAAAAAACCTACTGAATTAAGTACACCTTGGGCCAATTCAGTGTTTTAAACTTTTGATTAATAAGTTGCAACCATATCCATGTATATCTTGAATAACGCTTAACATTTTTAAAAGAACTACGACAGATTTAGAATACCAGGATTCTAGTCTTTGTTCTGATGCTATACAGTCGAGGCAGTGAAACCTAAAGCTATATCTCTGACTTCCCTTGCAGCTCAAATGCAGCATGTGATCTAGGTTTCCCAAGCAGATGTAGTCATGCAGCAGGGTGTGATGTGAGGTGATGGCTACAAGCAGGGATGTTAGATCATCTGGAAAGCGTGAACTATCTAGAAATTCAGATCGCCTCAGTAAGCTGGTGGAGTTCACAGCATCTGCTCCCTGCTTGTCGGAAGGAACGGAGCCACAGCACCAGCCTTAACAGTGTGCCAGGAAATTTCCTCTTGGAAATTGGACACTTGGTTTCTAGTTGTGTAACATTCAAGCCCAAATCTTCAGCAGGGACTTCAGAATATCCTTCAGTAAATCCTACTCTGCTCCAACTTGCTGTATTAGACTTTTATGTTCTGTAAAGAAGAATCCTGAAAGATGATCTATTGAAAAGAAAATTTCTTTCTCAACTACTTGAACCAGGAGACATAGATATTCTTCCAGGTGGTGGTAGGTCAGTGTTGTGGTTATATATACTCAGGAACTGGGATGGTCATTACTAGATCACGATCAAGATGAGTTTCCATGGGAAGTTGTGCAAGATAAAGAAAGGAACAAATTAACAGGGGAACACGGAAAGAGGCAAAAAATAAGAGAAGCTGAGAGTAATCCAAGAGACAAAGAGTAAAACATTTGCCTTACTTCCCTGTTCTAGTTTCCACAGAACAAGTTGTATTTAGTTATTGTCTTTAGTTATTCATAAGGTAATAGTATAATATGTCCTATGATACCCTTAACAATTAAATTCCATTTTCTCAAGTGAGCTACAGTGGCCTACGACTTGACAACCCAAAGAACCTGGACTAAACTGTATCATCTATTATACCATCCTTACTCATTATGTAATAGCAGAAACTTAGATGATATCTTCATAAAATGTTACTGTACCTTATAATTTAACTCTAATATACAATTGTGAATATAAAGAACAGTTTTATTGTTTCTGATAATGAGGAGAGAATCTCTTTCTCAGGGCTTCAGTGAATTTTAATTCGAACCGCATAGAAAAATCTCTCTAAACAGAGAAATGTTTATTTTTTTTTGAATATTATGTATTCTGTGTTTTAGCTCAAGGCAAATATGTAGTGCCATTAGGAAGCATTAGAAAAAATACCTCACAAATTTTAACTGCTTCTCCTTGTTAAAAGAAAAGTAGGGGCAGAAATCGAAATATAACCCAGGCATCAAGATATAATGATGAAGTAAATTGTGATATATATTCATAATAAGATTGTGCATACCGCCACAAAAATGAATAAGTCACCACTCTATGCAATGGCATGGATGAATCTTAACAACATAATGTTGACATTAGGAATGCATAGAGTATGATCGATTTGCATAATGTTTACAAATAGACAAAATTAAAACACATTGTTTAGGGGAAACATAGAGAAGTAGCAAAACTATAAAAAAGAAAGGAAATCATTTTCATAAATACTAGCATATGGTACTTCTGGGAAGGAGGAAGGATAAAAGGTCAAAAAAGGACAGGGCTGGAGCTTCTAGTTGCTGACAATTTTCTATTTCTAACCTGGGTGTTTATATTTACATGGATGTTTGATTTAGAAGTATTTATCGGATGGAGTATGTATGTTTTCTGCTATTTTATATATTTCTTTTAAATGCTAATTAAAAGGGCTTTAGAAAAAGAAAAAGAACCCCAGGGAATTAGACTTCCTTGATTCCAAGACATCTTAGAGATATTAAAACTTGTAGAGCGGATTGTGAAAGAGTTATTTCAGCCAAAGTTTCAACTATAGTGGGTTTTTCTTTCAATTTTTCATTTTGAAACTCTAAGATACCCTCTTACCACCCCCTCTGCCCTTGCCCTCTACCCTGAGCGCAGGTCTCTCGGTTTTCCCCAACCCCTGCCCTAGGAAGAGCCCCTCCCATCACAGGCTTTCTGCAGCACCCATTCCTATGTCTGTCTATGCTTAGCTTGCTTCTGCAGGCAGCTCCTGAGCCTTCCACATGTCTCCTTCCTGCTTCATCCCACTGCAGGCCAAGGCCCATTCCCTCAGCTGAGAGGCGGCAGTGCAAACAATAAAGAAAGTTCTCCTTTAGCTCCACAAACCTCTCTGCAGTTGAGCTGAGTCTCTACCACCATATTACTCTCTTATCCTGTAATTAGGATCAGGAGATCATCCTAGGATTGAAAGCCTCTGCATTAGTGACACATGACACACAACTCTTCTAAAATCTAAGAGAGGGACGTGTCAGCTCTTGGCATCATCTGTCATTAAGTACAAAAATCACTGTGTCTAGCAACTACTTTTTTCAAAATCTGTGATGAGGTAATTTCCCTGTTTCACTGGAAATTGCCTCTCTCTCTCTCTCTCTCTCTCTCTCCACAGTTCTAGTCATTTTGTTGTATTTCAAGGGATGGAATGAATAAAAATACCTTTATGGTAGCAAATTTAACTGGAAATCTAACTAAAAACCTGAGATGGGATCATTATTCTCCTTTCACTCATGTTTAAACATGATGCCTAAACAGATGCGTAAAGTTTGTGTAGTGTAATTAATATCACAGCCAATAAGTGGTAGAATTAGAGCTTAAAACCCAGGTCCCTCTGTCTTCACAGCCTAAGCGTTTTACTGCTGTACAGCACGGCCGCCAGGGACTAGAAGTCAAGGATGTACATTCATCTTCACTGGCATTACTGGCACATGCAAAGCTGTTTTTGGTCACTGCTACATCCTCAGTGCACATAATGGTAAGGCGAAGTTTTTATATGTAGAGCAAAGAAAGAATATAGCACCTTGGTCTATGTGAATAAAGCACTGTGTAAACCACCCAGGAAACTTAAAAGAAGAGATGATATATGAGCCACTTGTGCTGCATAAGGAAATATTTTGGTTAGTTAGAAAGCTGAGCGTCATCCTGGTCTCAGCTCCTTCCATCCCCTCCACAGCTAACCTACCAAGTTGTGACAGTTCAGTGGGTCAGTTCCTCGCCTAACCTTTCCAAAGGAAAGGGTCTCCTCTTGTCTTTCTTTCCTGGTCCCTACCAACACACCCACTCTCCACATTGCGGCCAGATGGATCTTCTGAAAACAAAGAAATCCTGGGCCCCTCGCCTACTTAACATCTATGAATAGATGCCCATTTGCCCCATGGAACAAGTTTAATAAATCTGTGTATGGTTGTACAACTCTTCATCACCTGGCCCTGATTTCAGGCATCTACTTTCTGGCATTTCTACCCCACTGCTCGCTCCCTTGCAGGCTCCCAGAGGCCCTGTGCTCCATTTCATTTTCTTAAATCAGCTGAGCACAGTCTGGGCTCCAGGCCGTGACACATGCTGTTTCCCTGACGGGACCAGTCCATGCCAACTCTCAGTGGCCTAATGCTTGTAATACACTGGCCTGCAGAGGCTTACTGCCCGCCTGGCACTGTTTCAGTGGGAGTCCCAGCAGCTCCCCAAGTACACAGTTACTTTTGTCTCCAACCCATATTAGGTATGTACAGCTGCCATGTTCAAGAGCTTTATGATAGAAATGGTATCCTCTACAATACCCTCCTGTTCATGGAGGCCTGAGGCCTGGATGCCAGCTCATTCTTTCCCCAATGCAGCGGCAGTTCCACTTGATAAATGAGGCCAACAAAACATTCTCGTTTATTTTAGCTCTATTGTTTCTAAGAAAACAGCACTGTAGGAGTCAGAGATCATTCCAGAAAGGCCTTCATCAGCCCCAACCAGCCCAGAAGCTCATCATTTACTCATAATTTGTTTCATTTTGAAAAGGAATTCTGGTTAATATAAAAAATATGTTCTTGCAGGAAGTAGGGTAGATATTCTTTAGATTTAGTTAAAAACTGAATCTTACATATATACAAGTGTAGACAAATTCCTTCATTGGCCTTTTTAAGCATTCACTGGAAAGAATGTTCTTCCCAGACCTTTCTCTGCTTCTCCAATTCTTATGGCTCTATAATGTTCACGAGAAGTATATAATCAGGCTATAGGTATTGACCTGTGCTGATATATGGATATCTTAGAAGAAGGAAAACTTTAAAATTATATCACCAGTCATTCACATCTAATTATGTGTTTTATGATATGGGTTTACAAATAGCATTCTTCCAACTAAAGACCAGAGGCAAACTAAATGGCTCATCAGTCAAGGGAGGTGTGATGGGACATGTCCCAGTTATCTATTGCTGCCTAACAAACTACTCTAAAACTTAGAATTTTGAAACAACCGTCTTATTTTATCACATAATTTTGTGCATCAGGAATTCAGAAAAAGCTGGGATGGATAATTCATTTGATCCATGTGGCAGTGATGGAGGTCAATGGGGTTATTCAATTGGCAGAGCATCTGAGGACGCTTCCTTAACAAGCCTGGTGTCCTGGCAAGGAGGGCTGGAAGGCTATTTGTATTAGGGTATCATTAGAATTTTATAAGATAAAAAAATAAATTATATTTGTATTTATTTTTAGTCAGACTTCTTACATGAATGCTTAGGGCTCCAACAGCAAGTATTCCTGCAAACAATGTGGGAAACCGCTTAGTTTTATAACCTAACCTCATAAGACACAAGAATCTCTTCTGCCTCACTCTATTGGTTGAGTAATCACAAGCCCACCCATGTTTTAAGGTGAGAATATACAAACGCCCTCTCTATGAAAAAAATATCAAGGAATTTTTGGCTGTGTTTTAAAATAGTAACATGGGAACTGTAAAGAATTTCTAGCATACGTAGGACGTTTAGGGCAGTATACTTGAGTGCGGAGTCCCTTTCCAGGAAGAGAAACATAGGGCCCAATTTTGTGTTGCTAAAAGAGACCTGAATCTAGGAGGTTGAAATGTATGATTGACAATTGCCCATTCAAACTTCAGCCAGAACATAAAACTTACACCCAACAGAATGTCTGTGAATATTAACAAAACCAAAGCCAAAATCAGAACTGGATAAATTGCTATGGAATTTTTTTAAGGGGTATGAAAATGATTCAAATAATTGTGTATTTATTATCTCATCCATCTAAAAGGCAATTAAAAATGTGTTAAGCTGCTTATACTGAGATTTTTACAGTTTACCGTCTCTCCAAATTTATGTGCTTTATCAATGTACTTAAACTGGAGCACCAAACGTCCCTTAATGAATCTAGATGTTTGTAGATTAATGCAAGGGCTTTCAAAATCATTTGCTATTTTTCTACAACAAATACATTTTTATTTATGATAATAACAATTCTTTAGTAGGCAAAGCATAAAGCATGGCTTTATAAAGAGACAAAGACTATATTTTAGACGCTGAGAGTAAGTTTCAAGGACAGTGAAGGACAAGGACCTATCCCAAAATAGGGGGGATAATACTCTGTGGACCTATCAATTTATCCACAAGTTAATTAAATAGTTTCCTTTCAGTGATACCCACAGCTAATAACATCCACAACAGTAATATAATTTGCAAACTCTCAACATTTTGTAAATCTTTCATGTGAAGAACTAGTAACAGCATAAAATGGTTAGGAAAAAAAATCACATTGGAATTTTGAATACCCAGTTAATCCAAGTTAATTTATGTTATGGACATTATATAGATGTATATAAACATGTATTTATTACATATATTATGGAAATATTTATAAAGAATTTAATTTTTACAAATTTGTAACTGTATATTTGTATAACAATTCCAATCCCACAATAGATAAGGTTCATAAAAAACTGGGATTTCTTCTCTTTCTCTACTGTACCCCAGTGACAAAAAGAGTATCCAGCACATGCTAGGGCTCAATATACACTTATCGAATTATATCTGACTCCCCCACTGTATCAAACTCAGGTCACTAACACTGTCTTGCCCTTTAGGAAATTCATCATTTTGATCAATGTGTGTTTGTGTGTGTATATCCACAAAAATATAGCTTTTCTTTTCCCTAGCCACTTTCCACTCCCTTTCACGTGCTGTTCTTTCTTCTTTCGTTAATTTCCAATAATATAAAATGAGAATTAATTATCCTTCTCCTATTTTTATTTCAGCAGTCCTTGAAGCTACATAGCTCAACTATATTTTCCATTTTTATTTAGAAAATTGACCAAACCATTTAAATTTACCAGTTTATACTATTGCATAAATAGGGAACATATGCACTTTTCTGGATGTATAGAAAAGAATCAGCTTGGCTTTGCAAGTCATTTTGGGGATGAGGATAGATGTCCTCAGAAGTAAGAAAAACAGGTTAAAAGGCCTCTTATATAACCTACAATCACTCAGTCATGAGCTTGATATTCCAAGCCGCTTTATACATTTGATAAGGCAAATGTCTTACTGAAGAGCTGTGATCTATTCAACACTGCTTTAAACATTATGGCAAATAAAAACATATAATACAACTTCAAAGATGACATTTTCACATACATAATTATTAGAGAATGTTGTAAGATGATATATACAGATGAGACTGCAGGAAAATGGGGAGAATGATGCAAACTAGGAGAATCAGGAAAGATTTCAAGGAAGAAAATTCGAGACCTCATCTGGGTAGAAAAGAGGCAGAGACAATAATACACTGATGCTTCAGTTTAAAATCTTATCACAATTATCATTCTCCTTAGGGCTCAGGATCTACAGCTTTGATAAACGTTAAAGCGATTACGTTTAAAAAGTTTTCTTTCAAAATGAAGTCAGGAAAATCCAGTTTATAACTTTATGGTCATTATCTTCTGTGAACAAGCAAATTTCATTCAGGCCCTCTCTGTTTGCCTATCTTCAGGCATCTTCTAAGTGTCCTTTAGAGCCCTAATTACGCTTCACCCTATTGCTACTGATTTATTCCCTGAACCCATTCCTCTGGGCCAATTGTTGTCCATGTTTCTTGCTAAACGCCTCCCTACCTCCCTTACAGAATCTCCATTTACTTCTAGGTAATCCTCAAAAAGACGATTTTCTAAATATCAGGAGGTAAGAGAAGATGGACCAGAATTACCCTCCACTCTTACCACCACTTGCAGACCATGGAAATTTTGGAAAAACCACCACTACTCTTTTTGCTGACATCATTTAGCTATACCCCATGTCCCCTCCCCTCACAATCTCATACAGTCTATGAGAACCTTGGCCCTAACTAAGTCTTTTTCTCCACCTGAATTCACAAGAGCATCTCATTATTCATGCTAAAAAGATAAAAGCAAAGCATACCAACCTCCCACTGGTTTGCCTTCCATTCCTAGTTGACCATTGTTTACGTAACACACAACCTCGTGTTACTGTTTTAAATTCTGTATTCCATTTGTTTTCAGCACAATTGCATTCCCTTTCTACTTCTTTACTCCTTTATACCTAAATGTAATATACACATCCTACTACAAAGCCTTAAAATGTTTTCCCTCCCTACCGAACTTTGAATCAAACTCCTATTCAAACATTAAAATAGCCACGAACGTCCACTACTCTGTAAATTCTTTGACGTTCTTGACTTGTCTAGAATTTGTGACTTTTCTTCTCTGTAATCATGTAGAATTTGGTTATGTCGAGGAGAAAAATTTTTCCTCTACCCTTCTAGGTTCTATTGGTTGGTCTGTTAATTAATTGAACATAAGGCAGATTAACAGGAGAAAAAAAATAATGTACGTATGGGAGCCCTATGAGCTCAACGAGAGGCTGCCCAACAGTCAGGCAATTGAAGCTTCTATGCCTTTCTGAGCTAAAAAGAAGAGAGTGGGGATTTGGGGATTTGGGGATTTGGGGATTTGGGGCTTTGGAGGGAATGAAGACGATTCACAGGAAGATGGGAAGAGCGAAAGTTTGGCAAACAAACGCTTGTCGTGCCAAGCAGAGACAATGGGACACAGAGAGGTCTCTGAACAAACAGGCACTGCCAAGCCCTGTCCTGCCCCACCAACCACACCTACCGCTATTCCTTATAGTTCTCTCTGGTGGTAGCTCCCTTTCTGGACGAGGCTATCTAGATTTTTTTTAGGCAGTTGAAGGGGACGTACAAAGCTCTTCCTGAGTCTTCTGGCTTCCATTGTTGTCGGCTCCACATAATCCACATGCCAAAGTGGCACATCATGGGGAAGCTCCTTCTGAACACGTTCAATTACATGTATACTCATTTATTTGCTTGGGCTGCTCCCTCTGTAGTCAGGTGAACTTGACATGCCACTTGGGCCTCATATATCTTTCAATGTCCCTAGTAAATAGTAGTAACTCAAAATGTTTCCTGAAAGTTTGATTGTATATTCCATATACTGAATTTTTTTGTTTCTATGTGACATTGTCACTGGTGAAAACATGTAGTTATATCAGTTGATATTAGTTTCCAGATATTGAGTTGATATGGCCTGATAATACTCTTATACCTATTGTAATATCTGTAGTCCCACTAGGTACCAGTGTAGGTTTCCTTCAAAGATAAACAATGCATGGGAATAAAATTCTATGCTCCCCTGTTTAATACCCTTTTTAGGGAATATTAAAATCATCTCTTTTATTTAAAATCCCCTACCCCAGCTGTCAGAGGAATAGAGAACAAAAATTCCATCAATGTTATAATTAACGCAGTTTGGTCTTTCTTTACTTTTCCCTTTCCATGCAGAGGAATCTGCCTCTATATCCCAAACAGATGTTTTACTCAGGCTTGTGAAACCACATTTCTGTAACTCTCCTCCTGGGCCCTATTCCCTAATGTCTGAGGCAAAATAATTTTCCAGGTTGCTAAGAAAGATTATTAAAAGGTTGAGGATTAATAATAATTTTCATAATTTTATTTTGTCTATATTTTCCCCTTCCATCACTTTTATTTTCCATTTCTAAAATTTCAAATTTCTCATAGATGGATATACATATATATGTGATATATATATGTCACAGATAAAGGAACACCATAGTTTTTAAAGATAACATGCTAAAAATTTCAAATTTCTTAATACCTGCATTTAACACTGCATAGGAAAAGGAGCTAATGAATATTACTGCATTTTCCAAGAAACTATGCAAAGATTGCCTAACAACAGGATTTGACCATAGAATCTATTGTGTCACATTAAATCTATGACTCTGTATAAGCACCACATTTTCTCCTTCTTACGTCTAGTTTCTTTAATACAAAATACCAATTTGTGAGGGAGATGTAATCTTTTTTCTATACAAACACTGAATATTTTATATTTCTTAATTTATGTGATTAGAAGAAACTGTTTCCTGCCTACCTACTTTAATCTTATTGACTTGTCTCTTTTCTGATACATGGGCAAGTCAAGGAAATTAAATTGCCAAATTTTGTTTTTATTTCTGTTTGGTGACATTTAAACTTCCTCCAGTGATACACTGTACAGATTTTCTACTCAGATAGAAGTCAAGGCCTCTTAATCAGTATTCTGTTTTATTTTTGCAGAGATCATCTGCTTATGAAGACTCATTAAAGCATGAGTCAGATATGTTCTAGGGTATATTTTAAGTTAATTATGTTCCAAAATCTTACCTTTGCTGCTTTGGGCATAAATTAAAAGAGCCTAAAGTAGTTTTTTAAAAAGTTTTTCAGAAAAGTGTTTTAAAATTAATTTAAAAAGGTATTTCTAGAGGAAAATGCATCCGTTTGGAGATCTGACTATAAAAGAGAAATACTACATCTTGCAAACTCTCTATCCAAGAAAAAATAACCATGATTTTATTATGGCAAAGGGTACATTTCAAGGTCACTGCCTTGCTTTGCTTGTAAAGTTTGTTTAGCAGCTAGGAGAAAACACAAAGACTCAAATTCTGGCTTCTTTTAAGTGACATTCGGTATAAAAAGTATTTGATCAGAGAGCGAAGTACAGACTCTACAAGGAAGCCACGCAATCTGAATTTGTAATGATTTACAACAAAACATTCTACTGTACTGTAAATAATATTATGTGTGCAGACTTTTCATTTTAATGTCAGAGACCATATTTTCTATTTAAGAAAGAATAAGCAGTTAAATGCCAAGTCTACATTAAAATTCAAACTTCTTTTTCTATTTAGGAAACTCCAAGATTAGTTTTCCTAGAGTCTACTGAGTCCCTAACCCCAGAGAGTGAAGATCAGGACATCCAATGGGTTAATCTTGAGTCAGATGGTTGGAGAGGATTTTATCTCAATACTACTTTTAATTTAAATGCACTCGGATATCATATCAAATTAAATAAATTCATTAACACTAAAATAGGGCATTTTAGCAATTCACCAACCCAAATAAGGACATGTTCTACGCCCTTGGTAAAGTCTCTCAGAAGAGGAGAAACTAATTAAATTAATATCACACCCTCTCCTGATATTCAGTGGCAAGAAGAGCTTTCTTGGTGGTGTGACTTTATAGACTGTTTTAGTAAAAAAAAAAAAAACTTCCTTTTCTCCAACACCGGCTCCAAACCATCATGATATCCAAAATCTCCATAGAAAACTCTTAGGGTTTAGGAGTTTAAAGACCTCCCATGAGATGTAAATTTAGTTAATTGAATTGAGATCCAGTTTCTTGGCTGGCCATCAAGTAATCTTAGGAAAGGCACTCAGAGTCTCATCATCCTTCCGTATATCATGCGGTCATATTAATGGTACCTAAGAACATGTTAGCTGTTTAGCTTTAAAATTCTGTGAGTCTGTGCTAAATCTGGGACTATTAGCTAACACATCAAGATTGTCTCAGTCATCAGCATCATGGCTGAAACTGATTAGATTGGCTGAAGTTCGTTGCCTATCGAGGTAGTAGGGGAAAGCATTAGAGACAGCTGATACTACAAGAAATATTTAGCATCACAAAAGAAAAGCATGCTTTTCAGTTTGGGTCACAAAATGATTTAGAAGACTTAGAACCTCGTCATTTTATTGAGTTGTATACCTTAGAAATCTCTCTCTCTCTCTAAATATATTTTGATGTGATGATGAGAACAGTATTTATTCAGTTTTTCCTATAAGGCATAGACTGGATCAAAGTAAGTGTCCTTTCAATGAATGTATAATGGGATCAACTGGGCAATTAATATGAAAACTTGGATGAACAGATAGGCCTGAATGAGGAGCCTAACAGACAAAGTTGCTGGACATTTAATGACTCAGTCCTTGAAATAATAAAACTTTCAAGCAAGAAGCTTGCAGAATTATATGGCAATTTCAAAAGAGACAAATAATTCAGAAGAACATCTGGCATTGGTTGTAAGTTAGAGAGCAAGTGAATTATATAATTCTCTAAAAATGAATGACAATAAATAGTAAGAAATAAGACTGACAGCTAAACTAGCACTAATTAAAAGTGTGATAAACTAGGATCCCACAACCACACACACACTCCTTTTTATGCTGTGTATCTTCCTCAATCTGGAGTCCTCTATAGTTTGCCAGGTGTCCAGCTCATGTCATATATGCTAAAGTCCTGTCTATTAAAAATATTTAATGATATGTTTTTAATGCTTCCAGGGACATGGGAACCTCTCGAAGACTTAAGAATATTCAACCCTGGAATAATAAGTCTCCAATTTTAGGGCCTGCAGAGCACCCACTGATGGAGTTATTTGGTGCAGGGAACCTTTCGATGACCTTGAAAACCACCATAATTGTACACTTGCTTGGGCTGTTCTCGATTTGAGTGGTGCACGTGAATATTGGAGGCTCCTGAGCACCTGACAGGCAATATCATACATTTGTTTGTTTCACCAACAGAACATAGCATATAGTAGCAACTCAATTTTCTATTGATTCCTTTCAGCTTACCTCTCTAGTGCCCATGGAGCACTGTGGCAGAGAGATCAGCTGTTAGTGACTGTTAAAGGGCTAGGTTCTTGTTCATGTTTAGTTACTAACTTTGAGGCCCTAGGCCATCACTTAACCTATTACTTTTCTTTATTGAAAGTGTTTATCAGAGTATTATAAGGAACAAATAAGAAAATGCATATCAAAATTATTTCACAAATATAAAGATCTAGATCTTTATATTTAGCTTGAGTTAAAATATGCCTGAATAATAAATACACTTTAACAAAATTAAATTCTAGAGTAGTATCATCAGAGCATTTTCTGTAATACTGCTGCATGTAGCTTAAACCAAAACAGAAACTGTATACCCATCGCAGGAGCTAAGAGAGAAGACCAGTAGAATGGAAAGAAAAGGGAAAGAGACAAAGTATGAGAAAAAACACAGAATAAGATAGCAGGGGAAAAAAAGGAAGAGTAAGGACAAGGGGAAGCAAAAAAAGGAGGGCATCTATATGGAATAGTGGAAGAATATCTATTATAATAATAGGCTTCTTCCTCTAGGGATGTTTAAACTTTCCTTGCATAGCTGAGGCCAGGACCACAGAAGATTAATAAAGCATAACGGTTAGGCAGAGGCTTCTATCACTTAAATATACTGCTTAAAAGAGAAAGATTTTTCCTTTCCTCTTGCAGAATGTAGAAATTCACTTATTTTATTTGAGTCCACAGCAACATTATACTGAAAATGCCGTAGCAATATATAGAAACAATCCAGTCAGCAATTTTTTAACATGTATCTGATTCTAATGAGAAATAATAAAAGACAAATGTTAAATGTTTTACCAGTTTGCCTGTGGTGCTAAGCAGTATTTAATATTTGATTAAAATGAAAACAGGAAATCCATTTCAAAGGTGTTTTCATCAACATTTGTTTGTGTGCAAAAAAATCACTGTTATAATATACTGTGAAATTATATTGTACAGGGATTACAGCAGAATAGCATAGTGGTTGGAACACAATTTCTGGAGCCAGATTACATATTTTTTTGACAGAGTGATTTGTTCATTGTGAAATCTTCGGCAAATGCTTAACCTTGTTTTCCCCTAGGTTCCTCATTTTTAACATGAAGGTTATAATAGTGGTATTGTAAAATTTATATTAGGAGTCAATTCATACAAATTATTTAGAACAAGTACAAGTTTTTGTTAAGTGTGAGTTTTTGTCTTAAACTTATTTTTAAGGGAGAATATGCAAGAGTAAGTTAAGTTGGATTTTTATTTTATTTTGATACTTCAAGTGTCCTTTATTTTTAAATGACTCCCTCCTAAATAAAACTTAAAAGTCTAGAATATAAGAAACTAATTACTTAGGGTGGAAGACACACCATAACAAAAAAAAGAAAGAAAAAAACTAATTAATTTTCAAGTACATCATACCTGCAGTAAAGAAAGATATTAAAAGAAATGATAATATTGTTACTTCTTTGTTTCTTTATTAATATTTTTATTCATGTGCATTTGAAGATTAAGCAAGTTTTTTAAGCTGTGTCTTTATCAGCTGCATGTTTGCAGCTTCTTCTCATCAAGTAACTTGAATTAGTACATAGAACTATCAAATTCCTTGACTTCTTTAATTTACTTCTCATTTTGTGTTGAAGTGCAATTACCCAATTTTCTTTTAAAATTTTCAGTTCTAATTAGCATATCAGAGTCTTTGGCATCTCAACAGATGTTACTTTACAAGAATTTTAATATATAAATATTGCAATTTTATAAAAAGATACCCTTAAAGAGTATCTTTCCATACTATTTTGGGTATACTAATGGCTAAATTAATGAGAAAAATGTAATGTAAGTGCTCAGGATAAATCCTTTTATAGACTACTTAAAAATAATCAACAGTACGAAAATTCAAAATAGCTGAAAAAATAAATTTGAAACAAACACAAAATGCAAAACTTTCTCTTAATAAGGTATCAAAGACACAAGCAGGCAAAGCAGGTAAAATCGTTGTTTACCATGTACATCTTCCCAACGATTAAATCACGAGGTAGCAATATTCTTACAGGTTCGTTAAGGATTACAGGTTAAAGAAATGCTGATTACAGATATATATGCAAAACATAATTTCTGAAATGAGATCTCTTTACTGATGAAACAAAAGCTGCTGATTTCCTTCTCTTTTTAATCATTTGTTTTGATCTTGTGCTATGTAAAGGAAGAAAAATAAATTTCCCTCTACCCTTCTAGATTTTTGGCTGAGACACTCCCTGTAATAAAGACCAATCAACAGGAGAAAGACAAGTTTAACAACATGTATACTACTGTATATATGGAAGATTCCCAGAAAAACTGAGTAACTCTCCAAAATGGCCCAAGCCATCACCTTAAATACTATCTCCAGATAAAAACAACAGAAGATGTTGGGGGTGGAGGGTGCCAGTTATGGAGGGTTATTAAGAAAAGCACAGTAAATGAAGGTAAGGTTGTTATGCAGACTTAAGTCTTCTTCATTAATAAAGAGTTTCTAGATTTAGAATCATCCTCTTTTCCTGGTGCAGAGATACTCTTACAAACAGAGTTTTCCATTATAAATGTAAATCTCTCTTACAAAAGGGTAACTTCTACTACTCATTTTTAGAGTGTCTCCTATGTCTGCTGTTTCTTAAAAAATAATCAATTCAAAATAATCCTCATGCCCAGGAGGCATATTTTGGGATGACGTATTCTGCTCTCCTTCAGCTGCTACTGACTTTTCAATTATTCTATAATACTACTAACCTTTAATCAAAATAAAACTAAATAAAAGTACTTTTCAAATAAAGCCTTTAGGAAACATATCGGAATAATGTGGAAGAGAAGCCAAGCAAACTAAATGTTATTTAAAGGTGATTTTCTTTTTCACCCCTTCTTACTTCCTCAGCACCCAACTAAATTCGTCCAAATGTCAAATTCAGATCCCATGGAATACAGAGCATAAGGAAAGGATACAGGGCTGTTGACCTGAAGTAAATAGACTGCCAGATATTTCTCCAGCAAAGATAGGTGAAAATTTGAGATCAGCAGAGAATTGCAATTAGAGGTCTGCCACATTGACAAGCCACATGCAAGTCCCCCCAAGGCACGGGAAGGAGAACGCTTTTATAGAGGGGAAAAGGAAGTTGGGAGAGCTGTGGTAAAAAAGAGTCTATGGCTTTTCATTGGCTGAGTCCTTGTCAGGAAAGAAGAGGGGTCTTTCTTCCTTCTGTTGGGCTCTGCTATGTTGCAGGGCCTGAGAGCTCCCCTCTTCTGATCTCCAGACTCTATTTAATTAAGGTTTCTGTTATTAATTTTTTACAGGGCTTAAGTTCAGTTTTGTGAAAATATGCTTTTCCAGCAACTAGTATTAAATACTTCAAAGAGACAGTGGAAATTCCCCTACTGATTCTCCTAATATTACAACTATCCCAAAGTCATTAGAATGCATATTCTACTGCCTTCACCCTGCTTTTGAACTCTTAACAGACTACCATAAGCATACATTATTCTGCAACGGTCTCAACGTAGAACATATTTCTTACCTTTTGTTAAACATCAGAAAGTTATCTGCTGAGCAATGATGGAGATTCTTTCTTCCACAGAATCTACAAATAAAAGTGAAAAGATTTTAAGACTCTAAATTATCCAGAATGCTTCATGATGAGTTTACAATTGCCATACCAATGCATTTGTTTATTTCAACATATATAAATAAGATTATAGAGAAAACAGAAAATACATTGATTCAATCATATGACTATATTTTCATCAATATCTTTTCCAATTTCTAACATCTCTGAGTAAGATTGTCAGGGTATACTCTACCTAATGGTGCCTGGCCGCCGGGGCCAGGAGCAAGGATTATAATGTAGCTGTTGCCTTCCTGGCCAAACGTGTGTTCTGTGTGATGTGGCTATCTCTGCCCAGAGGGAAAACACCTTGTTTTTTTTTCTCCTTGATATACCCAAAAGGGGTGTCTTTTGCAATTCTTCAAAGGAAGGTTAATTTTCGTTCTTTAATTTGTATATCAGTACCAACTGTGCTCTAAGAGACACTGCAAAATAGACCAGAAAAAAAGAGTGAATTTCTCTTGTATGAGTAGTATTTACGTATCTGTCAAAAGAGTAAAGAGATGATATGAATTCATTAATGAATGAAATGCAGTTGACCTTTAAACAATGAGGGGTTGGGGGTGCTGACCCCCTTCCCCATTTGAAAGTTTTCCTACTGCCATCTCTGACTCAAAAAACAAAGGAACTGATAAATGATTCACCAAAGGGCAGGAAGCTGACACAGCTTGTATAGACTCAGGACTCCAACTCCAGTTCTTTTGATTCCACACATTGTGATCTCTAATCCAACACAAATTTTTCTTAGTTAATTTAAAGATCTGTAAAATGAAAATACAAGTACGATACTTATTGAAATAAATCTGCATATAAGTGGACCTGAGCAGTTCAAGCTTGTGTTGTTCAAGGGTCAAATGTATTACTCTTAATCTCATAAGAGTAAATGAATGAAGGCATATTGAATAGAAATATTACCCTCCAAACCAGGTTTCTTAACCTACCTCTGAACATCTTTGGCAAAATGATTTCTAACAGGACTATAATAATATACTCCTCATTTCATTGAAATACTTTGTTTTGTTGTTTTTATAATTTTTTAATTACTTGCAATAGTTGCATAGAATATTTGCATAGAATTTTATAGAATAAATTAAGTTGTTTCTTTTTTGGCTAATAACAACTTTGCTGAAATAAACTTGCTTTATATATTTCTTTGCATATATGAAAATAGGACATTCCCAGCTATGGAACTGATAAGGCAGGAAATATATGAAAATTTATCTTTCACACATTTTAATTATTCTGATAATTTTTTACAAAGGTTGAACTACACATTATTAATATTTTTAAATGTTTGCAAAATTGTATAATGCTATTTTGACTTGCATTCATTTAATTACGTATGAATTTATGCATCATTATGTTAATTTGTTTGTAAACTGCTTATTCATTTCTATGCTTATTTGATTATTCATATTTTTCAAATATATTTATAAATGTCCCTTCCCCTAATCTTAGAAATGCTGTAGGAAAAATAGGAAGTGTTTTGGAACTCGGAACTTTGTTTAGCAACTAACAAAACACCATTACCCCTGAGATCCACCCATTTCTTTCTTCTAAGAGTTACACATAGCACACAAGCACACCATATACCATTTTTATAATCGTGGTTTATTTTCTCTTTCCTGTAGTAGTTCTATTTATGTTCTTGATATGAATACTTTTTTGTTGTTGTTATATGTATCGCAGGTGTATTTTCCCAATCTGTGGTTTTTCCTTTAGCTTTGTATATGGGGGCTTCCAAAATTAGATTTCTAAGCTTTTCCATGCTACCCAGAGAGAGAGCCATACAGCATTTTTCTGGGTTCCCAGCATAACTTAAAGGGAAACTTCACAATGTCCAGAGCTTTTGATGTCCTACAAATGAAGGAGGATGTCCTCAAATTCCTTGCAGCAGGAACCCACTTAGGTGGCACCAACCTTGACTTCTAAATCGGACAGTTATCTAAAAAGGAAAAGTGATGGCATTACCTCTAAATCTGAAGAGAACCTGGGAGAAGCTTCTGCTGTCCGTTTCTGCCATTATTGCCATTGAAAACCTGGCTGATGTCAGTATCATAACCTCCAGGAAGACCAGCCAGAGAGCTGTGCCGAAGTCTGCTGCTGCCATGGGCGCCACTCCTACTGCTGGTCACCTCGCTCCTGGAACCTCACTCACCGGAGCCTGGCAGGCTTCCGGGAGCCGCGACTCGTGGCGGTTCCCAATACCAGGCCTGACCACCGGCGTGAGAGGCATCTTCTGTGAACCTGCCTACCACTGCTCCGTGTAACACAAACCAGTCTCTGTGCCGTGTGTACACCGCCATCTGTGCAACAACTGGGAGCTCGCTCTACGGGTCTGACGTGATTGATGGACGCCGACCCGGGAAGATCTGCGCATGCGTGGTTCCCTGTCCCGTGAGCACCTGCGGGAGTCCCGCCTACTCTCGACTTGTAGGAAGATCCTCAACAGGTGGTGAAGGAAGGGCCGGCCTCAGCTGAGAAGGCTGTGACCAAGGAGGAATTCAGGGTGAACGGACTGCTCCAGCTCCTGAATTTACTGCTGCTCAACCCGAGGTGGCAGCCTGCTCTGAAGGCGGCAGGTGCCCTCTGTGCCTGCCCAGCAGTTCCCCACTGAGAACCACAGTGCACAGCGGTCACTGAAGACGCCACTGAAGATGGGCTGCAGCTGCCGCTGCTCAGGCCACGGAATGGGAGGAGCAACCGCTGAATGGTCTTCAGCTGTTCTTCTGCAGACTCTAACCCAGAAAATGGAAATAAAAGTGATGGAAAATAAACAGCCTCTAAAACAATTTCTAAATTATGCAGTGAATTCAACTACGTTAGAAACCAGCTTGGGTCACCAGTTGGCAGTAAGCTTCCACTTTTCATTTGCAGATGATACATAAAGGCATTCATGATAATGTCCATTTCATAAAAGAAATTCAACATTTATACAAATAATTTGCTAATTCTTATGATCTTAGCTACTTTTTAGTTTGTTTTTTCCACATTTAAAGAAAGCGATATATCTTACTCGTATTTCACACGTGATATCTTGCTGCTCTATTAAATTAAAAAATGAACTTTTTATAAAATATAAAGACCTAAGTAGGTAGAGGTATATCTCTTATTAATATGTAAATTGTAAGTTTTCTAATTTTTGGTTTCTTTCCACAGTACTTCATATGGAAATAGTAGCAAAAGAAGTTCTTTTTCTTGTGACTTTGTTTTACCTCTTTAAAGAAATACTCTCTGAATTATTTGCTTTTTTTCTCTATTCACAGATTGATGGGCTATCTTCTGAAGCATGTACTCAAGGCTGTATTTTTACTTGGGTTTTGCATACTGAGCATATATCTTCTGGTAAGTTGCACCTTTTGTTCTTTTTTTATGGCTTTTATGCATTGTTATTCCATTAGTACAAGGTTAGCTATTGCTACAGATGTCCCACAGAGAAAATATTTCAGTGACTTTCTTGACAGTGCTGAAAAGTCTTTGTTTAGCATTCACTCTGCCTTCTAATTCTGTGCTGTTAATGTCACTTTCTGTGTTCCAGTTTAATTCAGGTTGAGTTATTCTTATTCTTTCAGTCTCTAATCGCTAGCTCTTATATCTTTCAATTATACAAATCTGAGCACAGCTTTGGTCTGGATTCACACAAGCTTGGTCTGTTACTTGAGTTCAGGTCCAAAGTAGTTTTTGATGTTTGCTACAACCATTACCTCATTGTCAACCCCAGATAAAGTTGTCAGAAATTTACTGCAAAATTTGGTAGGGTTTTACTTAGAATAAAATGAATTTCATTTGGAATAGACTTATGGAAAAAACATGCCATTAAAAAAATTAATTTGACAGAAAGTAGAAGTATTAAAATAAGTCTACATATTAATAAAATTATTTAAATATAATAAGTATTTATTGGTACACTAACTTGAAATTTGTAAAAATATGCACTTCAAGGCTTCTATAATTTCCTAAAGTGAATAATAATAAAAGAATATTAAACAAAACTTCCTCAAAACAAATGCAGTGCAAAAAAGATGATTTATAAACAAATTTTTCTGATTATTAATTAAACTTTGATATAACTATTAGTCTTTGATTTATATTACCATGTTTATTTGAAATTTAGCAAATGAGTTGCTTTAAAAAATGCATTTGGTAAAACCTAGAGCAATGACAAAAAGAAAAAAACAAAAACATAATTACTAAGCTAATAGTAACAAAAAAATTACCATGCTAAAAAAGTATTAAATTAACCCAAGTAAAGGCAGGAAAGGAGCAAAAACTGGATCAAAGAACAAAGGCAGAAATAGGAAATAAAGAGCAGCTGGTATATTTAAACTCAGTCATGGTGATAACAGTATTATATATAAAAGGTTTAAACTCAGGGAGCAAGGCAGACATTATCATAATGGGTAAAAAAAGGCTATAAGTTTTCTACATAAAAACAACTTTTAAAATGAATACGTTTAAATCTAAAAGGATTGAAAAAGGTACATTATATCAAACGTATTCATAAGATACCTAGAGAAGTAACATTAATATTAGACATGGTAGATTTTAGAATAAGAAATATTACCACGGATAAAGAGGAAAATGTTATGACAGAGGGGATGATTTATAAGAAGGATATAACAATCTTAATTTTTATGCATCTAATAGATAAACTTTACATAAAGTAAAAATTAATAGAACTGATAGGATAACTAGAAAAAACTACAATTATAGATGAAGTTTACAGTCCTTCTCTCACCATCAGAAAATATTATACCACTACACTTAAATAATATAATCTTACAAGAATATACCTTAATGTTCTCCTTCCTGTCCTTTGGACAATAGTTATTATATATTTTATGTCTACTTATGTTATAAACTACACATTTTGAATGTAATTTTTTCATATATTTGGAAATTCTGCATAATTCTGTGAACTGATATTTTCTTAAATGGTTAATGGAGGATGTTACAAAACCATTCATCTGGAAAAGATCCATTCAAAGTACACGATAGACTAATGAATTTTAATGTAACAAATTACAAAAATACATGAATATGGTTTCAGTTTTCTTATTGAAACTAACTTCTAAGAAGCTACCACTTACCAAGTTTTGACATTGTATCAAAGAAAAATATCTACAAATATCTGAAAAGACTTTTAAAATACTCCTAACTTTTCAAATTACTTGTCTATGTAAAGACCAGATTCTCTTCATATACTTTTTTATTTTTTAATTTTTTTTTAATTTTTGGCTGTGCTGGGTCTTTGTAGTTGCGTGGTCTTTCTCTAGTTGTGGCGAGCGGGGGCTACTCTTCGTTGTGGTGCGTGGTCTTTTCATTGCGGTAGCTTCTCGTTGCAGAGCATGTGCTCTAGGCACGTGGGCTTCAGTAGTTGTGGCTCGCGGGCTCTGGAGTGCAGGCTCAGTAACTGTGGCACACGAGCTTAGTTGCTCTGCGGCATGTGGGATCTTCCTGGACCAGGGCTCAAACCCGTGTCCCCTGCATTGGCAGGCGGATTCTTAACCACTGCGCCACCAGGGAAGCCCTCTCTTCATATACTTGAACTTAAAAAAATACCATGGACTAAATGCAGAAAGAAATCTGAGAATCCAGTTATCTTATATTTATACAAACATTGCAGAAATTTTCAAAATCTAAAACATTGGACCTCTCTCTCTTATGATTTTATATATATAGTTATCTTTAATTTAAATATTTGTTTACATTAGAGATAACAATAGATTGGATTTTACTGTTGTTTTCAATCAGTTAAATACATATTAATACTTTTTCAGTTTTTATTTTTTATTGTGGTAAGAACACTAACTTGAGATCTGTCCTCTTACTGAAGTTTTAAATGCACAACTCAGTATTGTTAAGTGTAGGTACTATGTTGTACAGCAGATCTCTGGAACTTGTTCTTCTTACCTAGATGCAACTTTATACCAGTTGAACAGAAACCCCCCATTTCTTCATCACCCCAGCCCCTGGCAACCATCATTCTACTCTCTGTTTCTATGAGTTTGACTATTTTAACTTCCTCTTATAAGTGGAACCATGCCAGTGGAATTCTGTGTCTGGCTTATCTCACTTATCATAATGTCTTCCAGGGTCGTTCATATTGTCATATAAGGCAGGATTTCCTTCTTTTTAAAGCTTAATAATATTTTCAATGTATGAAATATACCACATTTTCTTTATTCATCCATCAGTGGGCATTTAGGTTGTCTCCATACGTTGGCTATTATAAATAATACTGCAATGGACACAGGTGTGCAGATATCTCTTTGAGATCCCGATTTCAATTCTTTTGGTTATATAACCCGAAGTAAGGTTGATAGATCATATGATAGTTCTATTTTTAGTATTTTGAGAAACCTCCGTACTGTTTTCTGTAATGGCTGCACTAATTTACATTTCCACTAACAGTGCACAAGGGTTCCAATTTCTCCAAATCCTCTCCAACACATTAGCTTTTAGTTTTTTAATAATTGTCATCCTAACAGGTGTAAGGTGATAGCTACATAAATAAAAGCACTTTGGGGTCCTCAATTATTTTTATACGTATAAATGTGTCCTGAGACCAAAAATTTTGTGAACCACTGGTATAGATTCAAATTCGTCTTTGGTATTATATTTTTTCTGCTTAAAGTACATCCTTTAACATTTCTTATAGTACTGTTCTCCTGCCAATAAATTCTCTCGGTTTTTTGTATTATTTTTTTGTCTTCTTAAAGAGTGTTTATTTTGTCTTCATTTTCAAAGGTATTTTTCCTGAGTAGAATATTCTGCTTCCTTCAGTCTTTGGGTTTGAATCTGTACATGAATATACTGAAATTCCTAAAGCTAAGCGAAGAACATCTGGCAATGGAGAAAAAAAGAACAATTGTTGGGATACCGTTTGTTTTTTTTTCTGGCATTTAAAAAATGTCCCCTAGTGTCTTCTGACTGGAAGGTTTTCTGCCATTATCTCTTCAGTTTGTTTTGTTTTCTCTATCTCTGCCTGTTTGTTTATTTGTTTCCATTTCCTTTTCCCATCCATGTGGTACTAACTGCATATATGTTAGACAGCTTGATATTGTCCTAAATTACACAGAGGCTCTGTTAATTATTTTTAGTTTATTTTCTCTCTTTGCTTCATTTTGGATAGTTTCTATTGCTCTGTCCTAAGTTCAATGATATTTTGTTCTCCATTATCTAATCTGAACTAATCACATCCAGTGAATTTTTATTTTAGACATTATAGTTTTAATTCTTATGAATTCCATTTAGTTTTTTTAATATTTTGTTTCTCTCCTCATTATGTTGAGAATTTCCTTTAAATCATTGAGTATATTTATGATAGCTATTTTAAGCTGTCTGTGTACAAATTTTATCATCTTTCTCAATTTTAAGAATAATTCTATTAAATGACTTACTTCTGCTTTTTTTTGTTCTTAATTTGTCGCTTCTTTACATGAGTAGGACTTTTTATTTAATGTCAGACGTGGTGAATATTATGTTTTTGATTATTTGGATAATTTTGTATTCTTTTAAAGAGTGCCTAAGTTTGTTTTAGCAGGCATTCATGTTATTTGCAGATCAAGCAGATTCCTTGACACCCTTTTAAAAAGTTTGTTAATATGGATCTGGCGTACCTTCATTTTAGGGATAATTTAGCCCTGCTACAAAGATGTGACATTCTGAGACCACTGTTTATTTCCCCAAATGTTTACTGAGACCTTTGACTTTGGTCTATGGACCAAAAGTCTATGGTCTATGTATGTGCAGGTTAGTATTCGGCTAAAGTTTTTAGCAAAATTATATGTATATTTCTGGAGCTCTTGCTCTGCATAATACATCTTCTCTGGCACTTTGGCCCACACATTCCAGCCACCTCTGCCTTCCCAGATTTCTATCTCTGCCTCGTCAATGCAGTATGCTGTGTTCTGCTTGCTCCTTCAGTAGAATCTAGGAAGTGTGCTCAGGCAGAAAGGGCAAAATTGTAGCATTCACCTAGCATGTTTTTCCCTTAGGAATCACAGTTTTTTGTTGCCAGTAATCTCATATATGTTTTTCAGTTTGTAAATAGTTTATGGTAAAGGACAAATCTGGTACCAGTTAATGGTCAGTTCATGGTAAAAAGCAGAAATCCTCCTTGTGTCACCATTTTCTTTCATTGCCATTTTCGCTAATTTACTTAAACTTAGAATTTTCTCTTTAATTGAATTCTAACCTTGTATTAATTTTCTATTTAGTCACATTGAGAAGAAGAGGGAAATAATGGATTGGGAAGTTTTGCTGCATTATCTGAAATATCAATAGCTTAAACTAACAAGCGTGCATTTTTCTCACATACAGAACTGCTAGTTAGTGAGACAGTTCTGCCTCAGGCTATAGGTTGACCGCTTCTAGCTTCAAATTTCCATCAGGATTCAAATCTGCTCCATGTGACTCCACATTTTTTTTGGACTGGTGGCCATCTGAGACATGTTATTCTCATGGCAGGCTACAGAAGCATAAGAGGACAGGCCATCTTTCCCGGGCATATTTAACAAATCTTTTCTCATCATGCCTGATAGTATTTCACTGGCCCAAACATGTAACATGATAAATCCCAAAGTGAACTTGTAAAAAAGTGCATTGCTCCTACCATGAAGCCATGGAAAAGACAGTAAAATATGATGCTAAAATAAGACTTGAGTGAAGAATTAGAGATAATATCTCCCAAGACATTAATGGGTCTCTCTGTCATTTAGTAACGTTAAGACAGCCAGCACTCATACAATCTTGCTATAATATTTTTCTTCACTTAAATAATTTGCTTTAGAAAATTGAAAGGGCCGAAAAGTGTATCGCCAATAACTTCATTTGATAAGTGGAGAAAATGATGTCCCAGAGTATTTAAGCACTTTTCTAAATTTGCATAGTAAGTCATTGATATCTGACATGGAAGTAACTGTGAGTAACTGTGAGTAACTGTTTGTGAATTCAGTGTTATGTTGACTTTCTCTTACGTTCCATGTGAACTTTCAATATTTCTTTAAATATTATTATTATAATAATCTCTAGGTCCATCCATGTATTGGGTTGGCCAAAAATGTCATTCAGGTTTTTCCGTAACATCTTAGGGCAAAACCTGAATGACCTTTTTGGCCAATCCAATAGCTGCAAATGGCATTATTTCATTCTTTCTTATGGCTGAGTAATATTCCATTGTGTATATACATATATATATATATATATATATATATATATATATCTATATCTATATATATATATATATATATCTATATATATATATCTCTTCTTGCTCCATTCATCTGTCCATTCACCTGTTGATGGACATTTAGGTTGTTTCCATGTCTTGGCTATTGTAAATAGTGCTGCTATGAACACAGGGGTGAATGTATTTTTTTGAATTATAGTTTTGTCCAGATATATGTCCAGGACATGTCCAGGATATATGTCCAGATTAAGGCTATAAATTATATGGGATTGCTGGATCATATGGTAATTCTATTTTTAATTTTTTGAGGAACCTCCACACTGTTTTCCTGTGGCTGTAGCAATTTACATTCCCACCAACAGTGTAGGAGGGTTCCTTTTTCACCACACCCTCTCCAGCATTTATTATTTGTAGACTTTTATTGATGGCCATTCTGACTGGTGTGACATGGTACCTCACTGTTGTTTTGATTTGCATTTCTCTAATAATTAGTGATGTTGAGTATCTTTTCATGTGCCTATTGGCCATCTGTATGTCTTCTTTGGAGAAATGTCTATTTAGGTCTTCTGCCCATTTTTTGATTGGGTGTTTTGTTTTTTTGTTATTGAGTTGTATGAGCCATTTGTATATTTTGGAAATTAAGCCCTTGTCATTCACATCATTTGCAAATATTTTCTCCCAGTCCATAGGCTGGCTTTTCATTTTGTTTATGGTTTTCTTTGCTGTGCAAAAGCTTATAGGTTTGATTAGGTCCTATTTGTTAATTTTTGTTTTTTGCTTTTATTTCTTTTGCCTTAGGAGACTGACCTAAGAAAATGTTTGTACAATTTATGTCAGAGAATGTTTTGCCTATGTTCTCTTCTAGGAGTTTTATGGTGTCATGTTTTATATTTGTCTTTAAGCCATTAAACATAGTTTAATTTTTGTCATCTAAATAGCATGAGAAAAGGGATTTTTTTTAAATGTGGCAAATTTTAAAAAAATAAGTAAAATAGTTGTGTCCTAATTTATTTATTGTGTAAGTCCAGATTTTTACATATTGGTTTTTTAAAGAGGAACCAATTAACCAATGTAAAGAATTGTTGACTGACGTGAGCTGATGTAGGTTTGTAGATAAGCCTGAGCTACCTGTAAACATTTGCAAAAGAGATGTATTTTAAAGTAAATTCTAGACTTCTGAAGAAAATTTTTAAATAGGAGGCAGGGAGGAAAGATACATTATTTGTAACAGATTAAAGCTATAAATTATTTGGAAGATGAAATAGAGAAGTAGATAAGATTTAATAGGAAGATATACAGATACAGATATAAACTTCTATCTTTTAAAGATGGTGACCTGTATCTTACCTGTAAGCTAAAGAATTATGCAAATACTCATCAAAAAATTACCTATCATTGATAATATAGAAAACATATTATTTTATTTAGATATTTTCCCATATGAAAATATTTCTAGCTATTAGATTCTCCAGGCAAATTAATACAGTAGATTTTCTTTTAAGTATTTTACTATGTAATGTATATTTTTATAAATTTCAGGGACAAAACCATAACTCAATTGTTAAATATTTCACTGCAGTCTGATAAACTCTAGCGTCAGGCTCTCTGGAATCATAACAAATGCAAATATTTGTTAGAAAAGAATTTACAATACAGCCAATTCTATCTGTACAAGGAGAACATAACTCATGCCAACTCTAAAGACACCAATGCCACTCAGTAAGCTGGCCCTATGAGACTGAATTAAGCACTGTTTGTGCAGCAGGATGGGAGGAGCTGTGGTAAACACCACTCTGTTCAGGCTGTCTCCAGCTTCACCTGATGCAACCTTAATGACAATGTTGCATAGAAGCCAGAGAGAGGAATTTAGCAATAGCTTCAAGCTGTATATTCTTCCAAGTTGAGGGACCTCATAGTTTTACATTAAAAGCTCTATCCTGAAACTCTACAAGTACAAAGTTCTCAGCCAAACACAAGAATTTGTGCAGGGCACTACCTGCTTGAGATGCTGTCTTAGTCTGTTCGGTCTACTATTAACAAAGTACCATAGATTGATCGGCTTATAAACAACAGAAATTTATTTCTGACTGTCGTGGGGGCCAAAAGATAGAAATCAGTTCAGCGTGTTTGATTTCTGGTGAGAGCCTTCTTCAAGGTTGCAGACTTCTGACTTCTCCCCATATCTTTACATGGCAAAAAAAGAAAACTAGCTAGCTCTCTTCCTTCTTCTTAAAAGTGCACTAATCCCATTCATGAGGGCTCCACTCTCATGACTAATCACCTCCCAAAGCCCCACCTCCAAATACCATTACATTGGGATTAAGGTTTCAAAAACTGAATTTTTTTAGGGGGCAGGCACAAACAAATACATTAAGGTGGAGTCAGTAATGTCCTTTTATGTAATTTGTAGTAAGAAAAGGACACCTTTAAAAAATTTTTCAAGTTACAAAAATTGTTCAAGTTACAAAAATTCTGAATATACATTCATGTAGATGACTGGAAGTTTATTCTACTGCATGTCTCTTCCTTTATTTCTTAAAATCCCTTCAAAGTTTCACAAGTGATATCTGAAGCTCTTTATATTTAATTTTTTTTTAAATATCACATTTCTCCAAATGACTCTCCTTATTAAAGAAAACAAAACAAAACAAAACAACTGTCTTTGCCAACATGGTGCCATTTCTTAAATCTCCAAAACTCTGGTGTTAAATGTTTATGGATGCTTTTTGGCAATAGAGGTAAAATATAAAGAGAAACTTACACTTTCCTAAAAGTGGTTTCTCTTGAACTTCAGGGTATCCATCTAGATCCTGGAAATATTGTACGTGTCAGGGATCCAGCTCAGCCTACTAAAAGAATCTTTTGGCCTCTTCACACAGTAAAATCCATAAATAACTCCACTGGCTTAAGAATATAGGGATAGTTCCTCCCACCCTAAGGTTTAAGACCTCTTTTTCCACTGACAGTGGAATACCGATTGCCTACACAGGAAAATTCCCCTAAAGATGTAATACTATTCTAAGGCCCAGAATTGACATTTATAATAACCAATGATGTGTTACCAAAATCTGTGGGAATTAACAGTCATTTGGGGAGTTGGGAGGCTTTAACTAAAGTTTTATCCAATTTACATTATTGAACAGAGCATTTCTATGTTGGTATGTGGTACCTAATTTAATTTTATGTTGACATCCCAGTTTTTATTTATTTTACAAAATTATTGAGTATCACATTTTACTTTATTATCAGGAAGAGACGATTCTACAAAAGTGTCTATCATTATGCCTATGGAAACTGAAAATTGCCAAAACTATTAAGGATCAGGTTTGCAAAAGAAAAAAATGAAAATAAAAGTCATTCCTTATCTTCCACAGGAATGCAATGACACGCAGATTTGCCATTGCATTTGAGTCTCTGTGTGGCCTTATTGCCCCAAGCATGCCAAAATTTTTTGCATTTATTCATTTTTGCTGGTTCAACAAGACTGATTTTTACCTACAACATAAAAACATTAATGTTTCAGTTTCTACCAGACAAGAAAATTTGATAACTGATTAAGCCTCTGCCTCAAATTTAGTACCCCTTCCCTGTCAGTGCTCAGACTTAGTTGGCCAAGTTTTCTTTGTTTTCACAAAACAACAATACCTATATGGTATATTGTAAATGCAACATATAGAAAATATTATATATCATATATATTGTATATATGTATTGTCTATATAATGTGCATAGTCTTTATACATTTATTCTACATATGTCTATATTCAGTATAAAGTATGTACTTAATATATTTTTTTTTTCTGTGTGCACATACACATTCCACACACATATAATTACTATATAAATAAATTATAATATTCAAACCATAAAAGTACAATTTCAAAGTCCTTGAATTTTACAGATGAGAAGACCTTGCCCAGTCTCCTTAGAGTAGAGATAAAGAATAATTATCCCTAGTTATTTCTATTTCTACTTTTGGGAAATAGAAATTATTGTTTAAAGTAGAAATTATTGTTTAAAATAGAAATTATTGTTTAAAGTTAATACCGGGAGAAGCTAAAACCTTAAGTCCTGATTCCAGTTTAATGTTCTTGCTACCTCATCATCCTGTTTCATCCAAGAGATTCCAATAAGCCATTCCTGGAAATTCCAAACACAGATGCTTAAACTAAACCATTTGTCTATTGGCTATAATTTAAAAGCCATCACTTGCTTGAGGTATCACCTAAAACAGATTAGTTTATATTGAAGTCACATAGAAAATAATGCATACTATAAAAATTGTTTATAGGTTGTTATATTACACCAAATAAAATATGTGTGAGAATATTAAATACTTAATTGCTTTTGTGTTTTTAATCATTTTGGCTTTTGAAATATAAATGCATCACTTCACCGCAACTACAATTCTTTGCCAGGCTAAAAATACACAGTTTAGTGAACATCCTGATGATGAAAATGTACTTCAGAATACTTTCTTTTAGCACGTAATTTTTGAGTACCTGGTCCTTTCCAGGTCCTTATAAAATGTCAAAATATAACAAAGTTAATATTTCCAATATTTCTCTAAAATTATCACTACCATAATGTTCAAGTGCATTGTATTCATTAGTTTGTAGAAAATGACACTATATATAGCCTGATGTTTTCCCCTCAGTGACTAGGGAGAACTAAATTTATTAATAAAAATAAATTAAGCCTTTTAAAGTGCAAAAAATTCTTGAGAAATTTAAATCAAATTTTCTAAAATATGATCTATAAAAGAGAATTCTGATATTTATATATATCAGAATATTAAAACCTTACACATATAGTACCATTATAAAATGTAGACAACTTTTAGCAAAACACATGCAGAACTCTTTTATTCAATCTTTTTTACTTAATTTAATTAATTTATTTTTGGCTGCGTAGGGTTTTCGTTGTTGCACACAGGCTTTCTCTAGTTGCGGCCAGCAGGGACTACTCTTCACTGCGTTGCGCAGGCTTCCCATTGCAGTGGCTTCTCTTTGTTGTGGAGCACGGGCTCTAGGCATGTGCGGGCTTCAGTAATTGTGGCACGTGGGCTCTGTAGTTGTGGCTCGGGGGCGCTAGAGCGCAGGCTCAGTAGTTGTGGCGCATGGGCTTAGTTGCTCCGCGGCACGCGAGATCTTCCCAGACCAGGGATCGAACCCGTGTCCTGTGAATTGGCAGGCAGATTCTTAATCACTGCGCCACCAGGGAAGTCCCTCTTTTATTCAATCTTGTTTTTTTAACATGGACATATTATTTTATATTCACTTTACATACAAGTAAATATCAAAATAGAAGGAATGATATAGAAAAAAATGATATTCATTTTAGCCCCTGTGGAGGATAGCAGAAAAATAAGGCCTTTGAAAATCTCAACAATTTTCACAGTATTGTTTATTATAATCCCTAATATCTTACTTCTTTTCTCTATAAACCTGATATATCTTTGTAAAGTAGTATTATTCCTTATAACCAAAAAAACACATATTTTTAGATCTCATTCAGCAATATTTGTTATTCACTATCAGAATATGATTAGCATTCTTAACATTTATTATCTTACCTCAGATCTGTATAAATTAAACACTTATTCATGGGACCCTAAATATTTTTTCACAATATTTTGACTGATTGTTTTAAATGACTTTTAATCTAAGTCTCCTAAATTGTCATAAAAATTAGGCTGATTCGCTGTCCCTCTGAGACTATGATATAAAAGCCCATCCATCACGGTGTATCTAATTAAGAAACTAAGTTAAGAGGTGTTTGAACAAGATATTTGAAAATCTCAGGGGACCAGACAATTGAATTGGTATTTCAGACATATCAAATTAGTTAATGATTTGGGAATCTTTATTCTGCAAGAGTATGTAAATTAAAAAAGAATAATGAAATTCATTAAAGCTTGGTATCAGGGAGAAGGAGGACCCTGTGCACCACTGCATGTAATTATAAGTAACTGCTTCATTCAGATAGAAGGACAGGAGACCAGGGAAACAAAAAAAGCAATTTGAACAGATTAATTTTCATATTGGACATAGATAATTACAATTGTTTTTCTTTATATTTTAGGGTATCTTTCTCATAATTGACAAATCCATATTTGGTAACCAGGCTTGTTTTCCATTTTCAATCCACCATATGAACTTGTAAGATAAATGTCTTGCCATTCAAAATGACAATAGATATTGAATTTTCTCTTGAAATTTAACAAAGTATTTTATTTATCCTGTCATCCTATTTTGATACCAAAAGAGTCAGAAGAATAAAACTATACTGCTTCATCCAAATGCTTAGAATGAATGGAGTATTAAATCTCACCCAATAGATGACTAGACTAGAATATGTATTCAAAATGTAAACAAAACCTTTTCTTATGTTCTAAAACCATATCCTCATGGTTCTTTTAAAGCATCTAAATAAGAATGCAACCAGTGATAATATTATTTTGTTAAATAAAATAAAAATAATAATTTCTTCTATTTTGTATCACTTCTAGTTTGTCCATCAAAAAAAACACATTCATTTTTGTATGTATCATTTTAAAAACTTAAACTCTGATAAAATATAAAGTGTTTTCAAAACTTGGATGCTTGTAGAATATGCCCTTTTTATAAAAATAGTATACTTTTACTAGATTTTTATGTATAAGAATATTGTAGAAATATAAAAACCAAATCTTGGTTTGAACCATGATATTCCACAAAAAGTTATAATATTCCAGGGGACTATAGAATATTAACACATTCCTTCCCAATGCCTCCCTCCCCCACTCTCCTCCCTTGCTATTCCCTCCAATCCACTAACCTCTATGGTACATATTTGTTTTTTATGAGATTTTTGCCTTTAGTTTTCAACCTCAGAAGCATAGAAAATTGTAAGCATTTGCAAAATGATATTTGTTGTGTCCACATCATCAAATTGATATATATCCAGTTGATATATATCAAAATCAGAACAGGTGAGAATAGAGTGGTTAAAGTATTCATTCTCAATGAAATGAATCTCATTAAGATGGAACAACACATTAACAGTAAAACAGGAAACACATATTCCTAAAGTAAGAGTAGTATTTGCAAAGAAAAAAATCCTAAAATAAAAATAAAGAATGTGAAGAAAGGATTATGAGTAAGGATATCCATTGCAATATTATTCTCAGTAAGGGAGATGACAAAACAATAGGGAAAATGGTTAAATATACAATGGCAAATCCATCTAGTGCAACATGCATTGATTAAACAGGCATAGGAAGAATACTTAATGACAATATAAAATGCTCATAATTTTTTTCTAATGTTTTTATTTGAGCATAATTGCTTTACATTGGTGTGTTAGTTTCTGCTTTATAACAAAGTGAATCAGTTATACATATACATATATCCCCATATTTCTTCCCTCTTGCGTCTCCCTCCCTCCCACCCTCCCTATCCCACCCTTCTAGCTGGTCACAAAGCACTGAGCTGATCTCCCTGTGCTATGCGACTGCTTCCCACTAGCTATCTATTTTACATATGGTAGTGTATATATGTCCATATATACACTACTACTCTCTCACTTTGTCCCAGCTTACCCTTCCCCCTCCCCGTGTCCTCAAGTCCATTCTCTAGTAGGTCTGTGTCTTTATTCCCGTCTTGCCCCTAGGTTCTTCATGACCATTTATTTTTAGATTCCATATATATGTGTTAGCATACGGTATTTGTTTTTCTCTTTCTGACTTACTTCGCTCTGTATGACAGACTCCAGGTCCATCCACCTCACTACAAATAAGTCAATTTCGTTTCTTTTTATGGCTGAGTAATATTCCATTGTATATATGTGCCACATCTTCTTTATCCTAAAATGCTCATAATTTAATACTATGAGTGAAAAAAGCATAATTTGAGATAAAAGATATATTGTACAGTGTGATACCAAAATCATTTTTAAAATTTTATAATTATATATATACATAGGAAAAAGACTGAAGTAAAACATACCACTATATTGATAAATTGAACACTGTAAGTCAAAATTAACAGTGATATTAATTTTATTCTTTAGTGATTCCCATATTTCCATATTGTTTTAAATGGACTTGTATTATTTTATCAGAAAAATCAATAATAAAAGGGTAATTTCTGTAAGATTCTTTTTTCCATTTGAAAAACATGTTTAAAAAACTAGAAAATTGCCTTTTAATAATATTGGTCGTGTAAAGCATCATGTTAAAACAAATTCATTTCCCCCAATGTGTGAGTAGGATGTTTTATTGCACAAGGAAATCCACAGTTATAGATTAGTGATATATATGTATATATATATGTATTTAATTTTCTGGTTCTTAATATTTGGTAAAATTGTACTTAACATTTACATTTCCTGCAAAACTCCTGGCATAATACTTCACCATTATTGTAGATAGTGTGGTTATCATCAAGTTCCACTTCATCTAATCTAGTTTTGACCCTTCCCAGGTTCCTTAATGGTCTAAGACATTCAAGGTAATGTCATTCCCCTGGTCAAAGTGATCATGTAAAAAAAGACTCCTAATTTAAGTCAATGAGAACCTGGAATTCTTCAGCTGGAATAATTGATTCAGCCATGTCCATATAGTATAAATTAGCCCAGTAAGAGCAAAGATTAGGGTAATGGTCCTATGGCTTGGAAGGATGCTCCCCCTTTCCGTCTAGAAGTATGCAGGAAATCTAGTCATCGTGGTTTCAGTTCCCAAGAGCAAATCAAAGGAATAAGGCAGCTCACAGAGAACAGCAGTTATGAAAGTATCCTACCACTTAACTGATTCATGCCTGAAACTCACCTTACTTAAGAGTATTTCAACTACGTGAGCCAATAATAAATATTTATTAAGGTTATTTAACTTTTGTGTTACATATAATCATCAGCGTGACACCTGAAATAATATCACAAATTTAATTTTATAGTAAAGTTCTTAAACCCTGCATCCAGTTATATTAAAACTATGGTTCAGATCATGTGCTCTGTCTTTAAAATTATATAGGATTTTTTTTTTTTAACTGTAACACAAGAAACTAGTAATATCAGTATGACCATATTCTGCCACACTAACATTGTAAATTCTGCCTCATTTGAAGTAGGTAAATGTCAGTGAGGTTTTCAACAGGGACATGGTTACTTTTACAGGCAGAATTCTGTAATATATTCTTTTAAAAATAACATTATAATATAATTCATTTGGAAGGACATACTTAGTGGATAGGTTGTTAATTGCAAGGATGATATTTTATTTGGGGGAGTTAACTTACATACTTATCTCTTTATATTTTAGTAGTGAGACACTCATAAACTTTCAAATACAATCTTTTTATTTCCTTTAAAAATGAAATTTCCTTGCAATGATATGTTTCTGATATAACTCAGTGGTGTGTATGTTTGTGTATATTGAGTTAAAATTTTTTTCATGCATAAAGCATAGTGAAGGTATATTTTTTACATGGAACACCATGGACAGTCGCCCATGCCTTCAATGGTTTCTGAAGTGTAGCATGCCAAAATATTACAGTGAGTCTAACACAGCGATGTTAAATGTTCTTACTAAACATGTTTGCTTTTTTGAATGACTTTGAAGGATCACTCTAAGATCTTAGATCAAAATTTACTAAAATAATATATGATTTACAAAGAAGTGTGCCATTTCAAATCTGATTGTCTTACAAAGAAGTCACATTAATTAAAGTAGCAGAATGATTTTGAAAGGCAGGACTAAATGTCCATAATATACCAACAGTGTTAAGCATTGCTTCATTGTAGAAAATGAGGACATAGAATAGCCATTACCTAATTCTACCTAAGGCCAACTTCCTGGTGAAGCGGTGTTGGGTGTGAACCACTGGACTTTTAAAACCCAAATGGGTGATTTTTCCTTATTTACCTGTTTAATGATAAATTCACAGATCTGCTGTTTGGATATAGTAAAACATCTTTAATTTTAATGTCAACCTTTTTACAATGGGAATTTCACATAAGTATCAAATGAAACTAGGTTTTAATTCAGAAATAAATGATGTTTCCAAGATGAATAAGCCAAGTAAGCACAGATTTTAGGACCTAAAATTTCTACATAGGTTAATTATATTCCAAGTGGTAGTCACCAGGGATATGGTGATCCAAATGAGAAGAGAATAATATAGAGTACTACATAATAATTTTTAATTTATTCAAAGATGTGGATTAGGGCCTGAAGTTAAGAGTCAAAAGATGTTAAGTGTGGCCTTGACATCTGGAAAAATCAGGTGGGCTCCAAATGGCCAAACCACCAGTTTCCCTCCTCAATCCCCTCTCTGACTGCTTGGAGAAGAAACTTTAGCCAAACAACCGTCCTTTATTATGGGGACCAGGCACAGATTCTGCTTATCCTTGAGTAGTGGGTGTAAGTTCCCTCCCAGCACACAGAATTGTTCAAATAAGCCAGAATGATTGGCAACCAAGGGTCCCTCCATCCTCTTGTTACTACAAAGCCTGCCTTCTACAGTCTCTGCTTCTTTACTCTGCTCTGAGTTGAAACCCCATATGGCCCTGCATGGCATGCAGGGTCCTCCTCCCCCAGGCTGTGAGTGTATGTGACTAATAAACTGTCATCTGTCTCATGTCTTGTGCGTGTGTTACGTGCTCTACCGTCTTGGACTATTTTAGTCAAAGACTCCTCCCTCACCCATGGCATGAACAGCTGGCTTTCAGAACAAAAGATTCAGGATCTTAAAATATTAGCTCTCATTCAAACCATGAGGCTGCTTCCAAAAATTTTAAAAGCACTACCTCAAACATTTTTAATGTTTCTTAAATGAATTTTATTGTCTGTGCAGATCACCACTTGGAATTTTCTAGTTTTCATGGTCTTTATGCCTTCTCCCTGCACTCACACTCCATGCATTGCTAATTTAGAGCGCCAATGCTCTGATTACAAAGCTGGATGGAAATCTCTGCCATTCAGTCATGACAAGTAAGTATTTTGGATCTGATTGGCTTGATTATCATGCACTTTACATTCAGGGAAATGTATGTATTTGTGTATTGTGTATGATAGTAGACTGATGGTGTGCCAGCATCAGATGCCTGCGGCATTGCTCATGTTACCCTGAAGACACAAGAATATGTGTTTACCTTTCCAAGATATTATTTTCTTTGCATTTCCCTGAACAGGTGATTTTTTTGTCAAAGAGGGCACTACCACCATGAAATGAGGTAATATGATAAACCTTTGTAAAAAGAATCTCTTTATTGGACAAGGTTAGCAAACTAATGCTGTCAGAGATTGTATTACAGTATCCCCGTGTATGCCTGTAGTGCAATTTTCAGAAAAGATCACTTCAGAGAAGTAAAGAAGAAATTGCTGTATTCTCTCTCCAAAATCCTTTCAAAATAGATTTGACAGTTGAGTGATTACATTTCTAATGGAGACTGTGATAGAATATGGGAGATTAAAAACTCAGCAGCTTCATGCATAAGGCACTGAACAAAAGGGGTCAACAGAAACATGGAGCCCCCAAAATCAAACCCAGATAACTAATCAACTTAACACTGCCCTCAATACATAGAGATTAAGATCTGTGCCTCCACAGTCTTTGTTGTTCTGGTTTCAAAACCCTATAGTTTGTCCTCCTACAAAGATCTTATCAATTTGTTCAAGAACTTTGAGCCTAAGATTAGTAACATCTGAATGTAGGAAGGGATACCTGTAGAAATGAAACTCTCCGATTCTCTTTAAACTTCCAAAAGAGCTGCTGGAGGGAAGTGTGTGAGGAATAGTATCTGTCTAGTTATTGTTTCATTTAAACTTTAGGATTTAGAACCTCAAAGGGGATAACTAAAAAGAGAAATGATGAAATATCCAATACTGATACTGTGTTCTATTGGAATTTGCACATGCATGGGCTCATTCCCACATTTAATTTATAGAATTATTTGCGTTCAAAATGACAGGAAGCATATATCCCATAGGAGTTATAAGACATACCATAAATTAATTATCTTCTGAAAAGATAGATCAAAGATTCAATTTCCTATCTAAAGTTTTATCTTTCAGCTAATTAACTATCACACAAGAAATACTAACAAATGGAATTTAAAGAAACATAGATGTAAAGCAAAACTACCTCAAAATAATAAAAAAATATTGCAATCTGTTCATTGTGGTCAGAGTTCAGATATTTTTATGTTCATTTCAGTATTTTGATTGCCAGAATATTGAAGAAGTAGAGCTGTAATTCTTTCTGACTATTGTTTTATGTCCTCCCACCCACTTCTACACAGTGTTCCTTCTGAGATTGCAGCCGAAGGCAGGCACTCCCAATCTTACCTTTCCTTGTAGGTATTAACCAAATACAGAATATCAGCCCTCCTCTTCTTATCTCTACTAAAAAAAAAAAGCTAAATCTTCCCTCTATTACAGCAGTATTTTAAACAAAGAGCATACTTCAGAATCACATGAAACATTTATTTGTTTGTTTGTCTATAAATTAGAGTGCCCAAGAACTACCTCAGATCTACCTGATCAGTACCTTGGCTGGAGTGGGGCCCAGCAGGTGGATTTTTCAACAATCCCTGATTAAGAAATTATGCTCTAGAGAGCAGAGGTAATTACATGCTCTTCTTGGCTGCTGGGGTTTTCCTGCAGGTGTTGTCTCTGTTGCTGCTTGCTCTGCTGCCTGAGCATCTCTTTTAATAACAAGTGTGGCAGGGCCACGGCTGGCACAGGTAGAGACCAATGCCAGCAGCACCCTGGAGCTGGGGTCTTTATTGATGCTGTTCCTCTTCTCACGCCATTAATTCTGACCTGAGGCCAAAGAAAGAATCCTTTTTAAAGGTGGAGTCATTTTCAAAATCAAAGGGTATCAAACTCTCAGTCATAATTTAGAGCCTGAAATCACAGCGAATAAAACTCCACATCACACTTATTAATAACTACTTGCTTGTAGTTAGTCATGAATTGGGTCTACTCAAAAGAACAGGAAAGGAGACAGACTTTTCCCGCAAGTGTGCAATGAACAGTGAATGGTGAAGCCAGGAGTCATGACGACAGTCAACAGTGCAGCTTGTGTGATGCAAACCAAATGGGTAAGACTGAGTCTATTAGTGGTAGCTGGTTACTGTAATTGACACTTGTATTTGCGATCACCTCTTGAATAGTGTTTCCATAACGGGGAAGATTTCCATGAGTCCCGTCGTTCACAAATAGAAACCAGAATTTGAATTCTCAGACTCCCTAGCGTATAAAAGGTGGATGTGTGACCTATACTCTGCCAGTCAGACACACAGAGATTTGATTCACAGCAGGTGACCGGTGGTGAGGACTTTGGACAGCAACTCCAGTGTTGCTTGTAGAGTTTGTAACAAAGTATTGGAAGAACATTGGGAATTGTGTGATTGATTGATTTTCTGAGGCAGAAGTGGTATTGGTGCCGGGCAGTGGTTTCATACAGGTGAACACATTTCGTTTAATGCTTAATGATGGAAAGTGCGGCACCAGCACTTTCTTCAAGAGGCCAGTTCTCTTGAGACTTGAGGATGTGTTTCTAGAGGAGAAGAATCGAGATTACTCCTGTGTACTTTCTATATACCAAGCTTTTCTAATATTTTTTAACAAATGCAATTTTTGCATAAATGAGGCAAAGTGAATTTTCTGGTTGCAACTAAGGCCTCAGAGCATACATAGATGGACTGTAAGTGGTTGCAGGCAGCTTACCTCCAATACATGGGGAAATTGTATTTTGTTATCTGTCAGGACAATCCTGAAGACAATAAGAATTCAGCTAGCATGAAGCTTTATCACACGGCACCCAGTGACAAAATAAATACATGCATTTCCTGTAACTGCTTTGAATAAAATACTTGTTGCAAGCAGGCTTATTGGGGGACCAACACACTATTCAGATACATTGTATAAGAATAAGGGATTGGTTTCATGCTTTTAATTGTGCAGGAAGGCTTAGAGAAAAGAAATGGTATACTCAAAATCCTAAATTCTCAGAATATGGCATCGTCTGAGAACCATGAAATTTGTATCAGCATTCTAAAGAATCTCTTAATATTTGCTTCCAGAACATAAATGTAGCCGAAAAGCAAACTCAACATTTGATTCTTTCAATTGCTGGATTTTGATTTAAAAAAATTTTTAAATTTTAAAATGTTTACTTTATATTGGAGTATAGTTGATTAACAATGTTGTGTTAGTTTCAGGTCTACAGCAAAGTGATTCAGTTATACATATACATATATTCTTTTTCAAATTCTTTTCCCATTGAGGTTATTACAGTATATTGAGTAGAGTTCCCTGTGCTATACAGTAGGTCATTGTTGATTATTTTATATATAGTAGTTTGTATCTGCTAATCTCAAACTCCTAATTTATCCCTCCCCCCTACCATTTCCCTTTGGTAACCATAAGTTTGTTTTCTAAGTCTGTGAGTCAGTTTCTGTTTTGTAAATAAGTTCATTTGTATCATATTTTTAGATTCCACATATAAGTGATAATCATATGATATTTGTCTTTCTCTGTCGGACTTACTTCACTTGGTATGATAATCTCTAGGTCCATCCATGTTGCTGAAAATGGCATTATTTCGTTCTTTTTTGTGACTAATAGTCCACTGTATATATGTACCACATCTTCCTTATCTATTCATCTGTTGATGGACATTTAGGTTACTTCATATCTTGGCTATTGTAAATAGTGCTTCAGTGAACATTGGGGTGCATATATCTTTTCGAATTATGGTTTTCTCCAGATATCTGCCCAGGATTGGGATTGCTGGGTCATATGGTAGTTCTATTTTTAGTTTTTTAAGGAACCCCCATACTTTTCTCCATAGTGGCTGTACCAATTTACATTCCCACCAACAGTGTAGGAGGGCTCCCTTTCCTCCACACCCTCTCCAGCATTTATTGTTTGAAGACTTTTTGATGCTGACCATTCTGACTGGTGTGAGGTGATATCTCATTGTAGTTTTGATTTGCATTTCTCTAATGATCAGCAATGTTGAACATCTTTTCATGTGCTTTTTGGCCATCTGTATGTCTTCTTTGGAGAAATGCCTATTTAAAAAATGGAGCTGGAGGGATCAGATTCCCTGACTTCAGACTATACTACAGAGCTACAGTAATCAAAATAGTATGGTACTGGCACAAAAACAGAAATATAGATCAATGGAACAGGATGGAAAGCCCAGAAATAAACCCACGCACCTGTGGTCAGTTAATCTACAAAAAAGGAGGCAAGAATATACAATGGAGAAAAGACAGTCTCTTTAATAAGTGTTGCTGGGAAAACTGGACAGCTACATGTAAAAGAATGAAATTAGAACATGGTCTAACACCATACCAAAAAAATAAACTCAAAATGGATTAAAGACCTAAATGTAAGACCAGATACTATAAAACTCTTAGAGGAAAACATAGACAAAACATTCTTTGACATAAATCACAGCAATATCTTTTTTGATCCACCTCCTAGAGTAATGAAAATAAAAACAAAAATTAGCAAATGGGACCTAATGAAACTTAAAAGCTTTTGCACAGCAAAGGAAACCATAAACAAAACAAACAGACAACCCACAGATTGGGAGAAAATATTTGCAAACAATGTGACTGATAAGGGTAAGATTCAAAGTATACAAACAGCTCATGCAGCTCAATATCAAAAAACAAACAACACAATCAGAAAATGGGCAGAAGATCGATTTATTATTTTTTTATCAAGGTATAGTTAATTTACAATATTGTATTAGTTTCAAGTATATAGCAAAGCGTTATATATTTGTGTAAATATATATATATATATTCTTTCTCAGATTCTTTTCCATTATAGGTAATTACAAGATATTGAGTGTAGTCCCCTACCTATACCATAGGTTCTTGTTGTTTACCTATTTTATATATAATAGTGTGTATACATCCATTTATTTTTTACTTAAATATTTACCAGATTCCTTAAGGGAAAGTTAGAGCACTTTTGAAGAGGAACATAACTCTATGGACTTTTTGGAATGGAATGAAGATGTATGGGAAGATTCAGATGACTCAAATTTCGCTGGATCCACAGGTTTCACTGGGCATCCCATGCTAACCTCCTCCTCTGCACAATGAAGATGTCCTGTCTTGTTTTAAGACCCTGAAAGAAAGCCTGCCTGAGACAGTCACCTGGGAAGAGGAATTCAATTTTTCTTATGTTCCACCTTCACCACATCCCCTTGCTAGACTTATAAAGTCAAATCCCAGCATGAACTTGGTGTGAGGGAGGGAGCACTTTAAAAAGCAAATAAGAAAATGTTTTCACAGTGATTACACAGTTGCAAGATTTTTCTAATTGGTTAGCTGTAGATCTGTGTGGCAGTAGATTCTGAGGATGCTAGACCCAAGAGTGAGAAACAATGTTTAGATATGATTGATTTTATTGAAATGGTTGCAACTACTGAGATTCTATTGATAAATTCAGTGTGTTAATGCAAAGGTCTGGATGTAACTGATTGAGCAGTAACTTGACTGAAAGCTGAATTCATTTGTGACTTTGTTAAATGAAACTAAAATGCCAGATATTCCTTCATGTGAGGTGGATAATTAGAAATATTAGAATGGATGTATTATGTATAAATTTCTCTGTTAACACAGGAAGCCACAGAAAACACTTTAAAAAAAAAATTGAGAAATACATCAAAGAAGGAAATACCAGTATCTCAGAAATACTGCGGTGGCTATTCTGTTTAAGCAAGGAAGGTAGATGGATGATGAGATATCCACTAAAAAGGATCCTTGAGAACAATTATTAGATTTTAATTTCAGAGGTAAAGTGCGGTTAGTCATAGTAATAAGTAGCAGGGATCTTTGGAAGTGCCTACTTGGTCAAGGAGTCTCTAGGATAAAGATAGGTGGTCAGACACTAAACTGTTAAGCAAGCAGAAGAAAATGAATAATAACAATTAGTGCAGAAATAAATGAAATTAAAAGACAGGAAATCAATAGAGAAAATAAATGAAACCAAAAGTAAGTTCTTTGAAAAGATCAGTAAGATTTATCATAATCTATCCAGGCTAAGCAAGGAAAAAAGAAAGAAGAAACAAATTCCTAATATCATAAATGAAAGAGGATGAATAATCATCACTTATCTCTTTGATATCAAAAATATAATAAAGGAAAATTATGAAAACTTGATGTCCACAAATTTGATAATTTAGAGGAAATAGAGCAATTCTCTGATAGATATAGACAACAAAAACTCACACAAAGAGAAATATATAATCTGTCTATGTCTATATCTATTAAAGAAATTGAGATAATAATAACTTCCAAAAGAGAAAGCACCAGGTACAGATGGTTTTCCTGGTGAATTTTACCAAATATATAAAAAAAAGATGATACCAACTCTCTACAGTTTTACCCAGATAATAGAAGCAAATAACCACTTTTTAACTTGTTCTATTAGGTCAGCATAACCCAATAACAAAATGAGGTAACAACATTATCAGAAAGGAGAACTGTAGAACAGCATTTCTCAAAAAAACATAGAAGCAAAAATCCTCAACAAAATATTAACAAATCTAATGCAAAAATGCATAAAAAGAATTATGTACTCTGACCAATTGGGATTTATTCAAGGTATACAAGGCTGATTGAATATTTGAAGATCAATTAATGTAACCCACAACATCATGAGGCTAAAAAAAAGAAAAAGAAAAATAATATGATCATATAAATGGATGCCAAAAAGTTATTCTACAAAATCCAACACCCATTCTTGATAAAAATGCTCAGCAACCTACACATAGAAAGAAAAAATCTTAATCTGATAAAGGTTGTCTACCAACCACCTATAGCCAACATCATCAACATCATCCTTAATGATGAGCAATTGGATGCTTTCTCACTAAATCTGAGAACAAGGAAAGGATGTCTTCTCCCACCACTCTTAATCACCATTATAAAGGAAATTTGAACTAATGCATTAAGGTAAGAAAAAGAAAGAAAGAAGAGATATACATATTTCAAAATGAGAAACAAACTATTTGTTCACATATGACATGATTGTCTATGTACAAAATCTCAAGGAATAGACAAAAAACTGAAATTTAATAAGCAAATACAGCAAAGTCACAGAATATAACATTAATATATAAAAGTCAATTGCTTTGTCAATATACCAGCAATGAACAATTGGAATTTGAAATTAAAAACACAATACTGTTTACATTAGCACCAAAAAATGAAATACTGTAGTATAAATCTAGCAAAGGATGTTTAGGATCTATATGCAGTCAACTATAAGACTCTGATGAAAAAAAATCAAAGAATACCTAAATAAATAGATATTTCATGTTCATGGATTGGAAGACTAAATATTGTCAAGATGTCAATTCTTTCCAAATTTTTCTATGTATTTAATGAAGTCCAGATCAAAATACCAGTACACTATTTTGAGAATTTTGACAAACTGATTCTAAAGTATATATGGAAAGTCAAAAGGCCCAGAATAGCCAACATAATATTGAAGAACAAGGTTGGATGAATAACACTACCTGACTTCAAGACTTATTACAAAGCTACTTTCATCAAGACAGCATGTATTGGTGAAAGAATAGACACATCAATCAATGGAACAGAATACAGAGCCTGAAATAGACCCAGACAAAATTAGCCAACGAATTAGAGTTGCAAAGGCCATTCAGTGGATAAAGGATAGTCTTCTCAATAAATGGTAGTGTAAAAATTGGCTGTGCATATGCCAAAAAATGAAAATAAACAGGAATATAAAAATAGACATTACGCATCTCAAAAGAGTTAACACAAAACTAATCATTGACCTGAATGTAAAATGTAAATCTATAAAATTTCTAGAAGATAACATAGGATGAAATCTAGGGATGCTTTGATTTGGCAATGAGTTTCTAGATACAACACCAAAACCATAATCCATGAAGAAAAACAAAGTGATAAGTTGAATTTATTAAAATTAAAAACTACTCTGTAAAAGACACTGCTAAGAGCCACTTTGGAAGGCGGCTTTGCTATATTTTACAAAACATATCATATTCTTACTGTATAATATAGTAATCGTGTTCCTTGATATTCACCCAACTGAGTTGAAATTTTATGTCACCACAAAATCCTATGCACAAGTATTTATAGAAGCTTTATTCATAATTGCAAAAAATTGGAAGTAAAACACCTTCAATAGGTGAATGGTTAAACAGACAGTATGTCCATACATTGCAATATTATCCAGAGATAAATGGAAATTAACTATCTCATCATGAAAACACATAGAAGAACCTTAAGTGTATAGGGCTAAGTGAAAGAAGACAGTCTGGAAAGGGTACATACTGTGTGATTCCAACTATATAACATTCTGTGAAAACTAAAACTACAGAGGCAGTAAAAGTATCAGTGCTCGCCAGGGGTTTAGCATAGCAGGGGAAAGGGGAAAGCGGAAGAATAGATGAAGCACCGGAAAGTTTTAGGCCAGTGAAAATATTCTGTACAATACTGTAATGGTAGACATTTCTTATCTGTCAAAACCCATATAACTGTATGATACAAAGAGTGAACACTAGTGTTACTATAGAATTTGGTTAATAACAAAATATCAGTATTGGTTTATTCATGGTAACAAATGTACTACACTAGTGTGTGCAAAAGAGGTATATGGGAATTCTCTGTATTTTCTGTTCAGTTTTTCTGTAAGCTTAAAACTGCTCTAAAAAATGCTCTATTAAAAGAACTATCAAGAACAAAAATATATGGAGAAACCTTAAGTGTATACTGATAAATAGAAGACACCCATCTAAAAAGTCTACATAGTGTATGATTGTTGAAGGAGATCATGGAGAAGATATGACCTCCAGTTGACCCTTGAGCTGGAGCTAGGTATTTGGAGACTCCCCACCCACCCCCCTGTCTTTGGAAGGTGTGTTTTGTTCACCTTCCCTGTTCTCAGAAGCCGTCTCAAGGATACAGCCTCCAGATAAAAATGTGGTGTTGAGACTATCTGGATGGTATATGTGACTGAACCGGGTAAAGGTCTTTATATAAATATTTAAGATTTGGTGGGTGGGTGTGGGAATCTACTCCAGTTGTGGCCTGCCAAGACAAGCCTTCTATGTAAGTTCCCTTGCTTATTAAACCTGCCACCTACCAATCTGAAGTGACCTGCCTCTTTCTTTGGTCTTGCCTTGCCCTGCGTGTACAGGGCCCAGTTACAGATTACACCCAGGAAGCTTCCACGGAGGTTGTGAACCAACAGTGATTCTGGAACAATCGAAACTATAGATATAGAAAAAATATCAGTGGTTGCCAGGGCTTTAGAGAATGGTGGGAAAGATGAATAGTTGACGCACAAAGGATTTTTAGGCTAGTGAAACCATTCTTGATGATATTGTAATGGTGAAATATGGCATTATGCATTTGTGAAACACAGAAGTTTATCGCACAAAGAGTGAAACTTTTAAATGCAAATTTAAAAGAATCATTTAGGAGTTCAGGGACTACCAGTAAAGAATATAGAGTTTGACAAGAGAATTTAGCTGTATTACAAATGTATAAAACAAACTTACTGAAGGAGGTGGGAGAAAAGGTGCTGATTTCAGTAATCTTGGAAATGAATTGAGCCTGTAAGTTAAAAGCAAAAGAAACTGAACATAAGCACTTTACTCTAGCTGATAAAGTAGTCTGAGGGCATATGGGTTAACAATTTCGATACCATGTATCTACACCAGGTTTGAAAAATTAAGTAAATTGATGACACACAATGGGAGCCAGATTTCTTACTTTTTGAGTGAGCGTTTATGAATAAGCAAGGGGAGGAGGCTAGAATAATCCAAGTGGTAATGGGCTAAAGTTGGAGACATCACTGTGAACTCATGTTTAATTTAATAGAGACACAGATAGTTGGATTTAGATGTTTATAGATATGTGTATATACATAGGTTAGTATACACACATATTTTCTTGCTCAGGCAGCTAAAAGGGCCTAAAAGAAATCAAAACCTAGCAGGACACGGTGAGGATCCTGGGTCCAAATCCTTTTGGCATCCGCCATTTCTTGTTTGTAGAAAATAGGCTTCATACAGCCTCCATGATCTTCCCTGGGTTCCAAAGGGCAGGTTCAAGCAGTTGCTAGTCAGGGAAAGGAGGGAATGCAGAAACAAAGGAGGGGTAATCAAGAAGCAATAGTACGTGGTATATATGTATATATGTATATATGTACCATGTACTATTGTTTCTTGATTGTTCCTCCTTTGTTTTTGGAATATTACTCAGCCATAAAAAGGAACAAAATTGGGTCATTTGTAGAGATGTGGATGGACCTAGAAACTGTCATACAGAGTGAAGTAAGTCAGAAAGAGAAAAACAAATACTGTATATTAGCACATACATGTGGAATCTAGAAAAAATGGTAGAGATGAACCGACTTGCAAGGCAGAAATACAGACACAGATGTAAAGAACAAACGTATGGACACCAAGGGGGGGAAGGGGAGAGTGGGATGAACTGGGAGATTCAGATTGACATATATACACTAATATGTATAAAATAGATAACTAATGAGAACCTGCTGTATAGCACAGGGAACTACTTCACCTCGCTGTACAGTAGAAACTAACACAACATTGTAAAACAACTATACCCCAATTAAAAAAAAAAGAAGCAAACAAACAATAGTACAGCCTTGGGGCAAGGGTCCTGGGTCCTCCAGAAGGAATATAGATAACAATATTTTTGAGTTCTTCTGCAGGAACTAAGGCCCCCACCCAGGTGGAGGGATGGTAACTTCAAGCTGAACACAAGATTCCTGGAGCGCCACCCTGTTACCTCATCACCAGCCAATTAGAAGCAAGTCACACACCCTGTAGCCCTCACCCCAAATTTTGCCTTTAAAAACTTCTCCCTGAAAATCATCAGGGACTTCTGGTTTTCTGAGCACAAGACACCCATTCTCCTTGCTTGGCCCTGCAATAAATCTTTCTCTGCTCCAAACTCTGACGTTTCAGTTTGTTTGACCTCACTGTGCGTTGGGCACACAAACTTGTGTCCAGTAACAAAAAGACCCCAGTAGCAATGGCACACCTATGATGAAAGTTGGGTAAACAAATAAGGTCTTCACAAGATACTCTCTAATGTTTGTTTTTAGTTTGTTTTAAGATTTCAATATTTATTGAAGTAAAGTCTAGGAAATGATGTTGAAAACTTGGCCTCTGTGCACTGGTGCTGAATCGAATCTTGGAGACAGAGTTTGGGGTAAAGTAGAGAAGAATAGCTTTATTGCTTTGCTGGGCAAAGGGGGACACAGCAGGCTCATGCCTCTCCAAACTGTGTCCCAACCTGGAGGCATTTGCTGAGGAGTTTTATAAGCAAGGGTTCAAGGGTGGGACTGCTGGTAAGGATCAAGTATATGCAGGGCCTCCACTCCTTTTATTTGGCCTCAGGTGGTCTCCTGATGAGCTTCTCTGGTTCCTTTAATCTGGCCTCAGGTGATCTCCTGATGAGCATCTCTGGTTCCTTTAATCTGGCCTCAGGTGATCTGATGAGCTTCTCTGGTTATCAAACTGTGACCTTCTCTGGAATGAAGACTGCTAACATCTTCCATTTGTTGGGGGTTTTAGTTCTGTAAAGGAGCTCAAAGATATTGCTCTGTGTATCCCTTGAGGCAGAACCAGGACCCTGCCCCAAGGCTGCACTATTGTTTCTTGGCTACTGCTCCCTTTTCTCTGCATCCCCTCCCTTCCTTGAGTAGCAACTGTTTGAAAGGCTTCCATGCCCAGGAGCCCCACAGGTCCTGCTTGGTTTCAATGGTGCCTTCATCTTGGGACACCTATATATGGTTTTCCAGGTGGCTTGGCTTTTCACAGCACATTGACTGGCTGTGAAGGCACACAGAGAGTGACGATTCCAAGAAAGCCAGCTGGAAGTTGTATGGCCTTTTCTGACCTATCATTGAGAGTCAGAGTGTTAAAACCACACAACACACATGGGACTCGAACACAGCCAAAACCCAGATTGGGACTTGAACCCATGGGCTGGGACTTGAACCCACTTTCTTTTTTTTTAATAAATTTATTTATTTTTGACTGTGTTGGGTCTTTGTTGCTCTGTGCAGGCTTTTCTCTAGTTGCAGCAAGCGGGGGCTACTCTTCGTTGTGGTACGTGGGCTTCTCATTGTGGTGGCTTCTCTTGCTGTGGAGCATGGGCTTCAGTAGTTGCAGCACACGGGCTCAGTAGTTGTGGCCACAGGCTTAGTTGCTCTGCAGCATGTGGGATCTTCCCAGGGCTCGAACCTGTGCCCCCTGCATTAGCAAGTGGATTCTTAACCACTGTACCACCAGGGAAAGCCGAACCCACTTTCTTTTAATTGAGATCACACACCTGGTCTCAGGAATTAATGAAGCTCAGGTTCTTTATGTTTCAGTGCTGAAGAAATCCAGCAAGAGGCAAAGTGATAGGTAAGACGTGGATTTATTTAGAGAGAAACACATTCCATAGACAGAATGGGGTCTGCCTCAAAAGGCAAGAGGGGTCCTGGGAGAAACACACTCCATTGACAGAATGTGGGCTGTCTCAGAAGGCTAGATGCCCCAGAATATGGGGTGGTTAGTCTTTATGGACTGGGTAATTTCATAGGCTAATAAGTGGGAGGGTTATTCCAACTATTTTGGGAAAGAGGTGAGGATTCCCAGAAACTGGGCCACCGCCCACTTTTATGGTCAGCCTTGTAACTGTCATGGCGCCTGTGGGTGTGTCATTTAACATATGCTAATGTATTATAATGAGCATACAATGAGGCTCAAGGTCTACCGGAAGTCAAATCTTCTGCCATCTTGGACCTAGTTGGTTCAAACCAGTTTATGTTGTATTCTTAATGGCTATGTCATTCTTTTAAAGATTGTGCCCTGCCCCCTTCCCTCCTGTTTCAGTATCCCTTTGGCTGCATTCTTTTGATTACAAGCAAGTCAGCTTAGATTCAAGGAGAGGGGACACAGATATCACCTCCAAGCCTTGTTAGTGGTAATGTTTTCCACAATCAACTGATAAATTAAATCAATAAAATCTCCTTTAACCATCTTCAATTCAAATGTAAACATTTTAATACCTTCAATTAGAAAAGACATAAATAAATTTGTATTAAAAGCACCAATAGCTAATATTCCTAAACTGAAGTTTAAAGGAGAATTTAAGACTAGTAAAAAGTCTTCCTTTTCTTTTTATGTTATTCTTCTGGGAACTTTTTCAAGAGTAACCTTGCTTCATTCCTGCTCTTAAGCAGCTCTCTAAACTTTGATCCAGTACTTTCTATTAACTCAAAATCTGTGGATCCATCTCAACAGTAGGATGGTCTCTGAAATGGCTTATGAACGGCCCCAATTCCTTGAACGTTAATAATCTCTCTACTTAGGGTCTCCATTAATAGTCTTTCTACCAGAGACATGCCTTTCCAATTACAGACTTGAAAAGCTCCAATAATTTTTTCAGGAGCTAAAAGTCAGGTAAGAAGAAATATATCATCATGCGATTGCTGCCTTGAAATTGCCCAGTAGGATACAAGGTTTCTAAGAAATTGTCTGAAGTTAATTGCACATTTTTATTCCCCTTACAAAGAGAGGTAGCAATACCTACAGTAGGTTAATACTTCCACTTGAGAGCTAAATAAAAGAAAAATCTTTTTGAACTTGGCAAGGCCTAGCAATTAATTTTGTCTGTTAAGATGTAAATTAAATGTACAGCTACTAGTTTGGCTTTGAAAGCAAAAAGCTAGTCATTCTTAAACAGCAGTAGGGTGCCCATGAAACACCAGATAAAGTGGAATTTCTTCAATAAATGAATTAAAATTCACCTTTAGCTCCTAAATCTTATCAACACTTCAAAGTCCAATTTAAAACTTTATAACGCCCTCCACATTAACTCCAGCTGGTCGTGATTTAGCTTCATCTACCTTCATTCTGCAATACATATATCTCGCTGTCACACAGGGACATTGTGGACATTGCATGTCTTCTTCAACACTTAAACTCACCGTATAGCTTTCCCAATTTTGTAAGGCATAAAATTCAGTTGAGTGAGAAAAAAAAAGGATTTTTAAAATGCATTTGAAAGGAATAGTGTTGCATTTGGTGTAGTCTTTAAAAAGAGGCAACAGGCTCAAAATGGAATAATTTGCTCCCCACATCAGCAAACTAAGACTTAATTGCAGTTCTAACCCCTCTCAGAAATGTGACATTTAAAACTATCAATCTGAAATTTCCTGATCACCACTAGTGAGGTAATCTGCATGATAAAGATCCCTGCCATTCCTTTCCCCCAAATGAAGATGACCTGGCCTGAAATAATCTTTTCTTTTCTGTTGCTAATACCTTCTTGGCCCACACTTTTTCTGCCTGTAAAATCTTCCATTTTGTACAATCCCTTGGAGTGCCTTTCTGTTAGGGGAAACACTGACTGAAGCTGCCCGCCCTGGCTAGGCAAGATAGTAGTCACTTGCACGAGTCATCTTACAACAGGAGGTCCTTGTAAGGAATGCGGAACTAACAAGCTACCAACTGGAAGAATTCGGGAAAGGTCAAAAGGAGAGAGGAGATGCCAGTCCATATGTCCTACCAACCCCCCAGAATCCTCGCTGGAATCCATCTTGGCTGAGTGATGCGAGTGCCACCTGGAAGGACCCTGAGTCAGAATGATTGACCAGAGACAACCCGGAAACTAATCCCAATTACCCAATCACTGTAAAACCCGAGACTGCGAGCCACATGGCATAGCAGTCCTCCTGGGTTCCCTTACCCTCCTGCTCTCCACCCAGATGCCCCTTCTCAATCAAGTCTCTTGCTTTGTCAGCACATGTGTCTCCTCGGACAATTCATTTCCGAGTGTTAAAGAGCCCACTCTCGGGCCCTGGAAGGGGTCTCCCCTTCCTGCAACATTTCTATTTACTATATGGGATGCTGTCTGATTCATAAATTGTTTAATAAAGCCAATTAGATCTTCAGATTTACTCAGTTGAATTTTAACAACAGAAAAGTACCTGTATTTGTTAAATAATGTTGTAATAAAGAACATGGAAAGACCATGCTTATCTGTCTCTCTCTCTCTCCTGCATGTACACCCATACTCTTGCATCTATATACAATTTGTATCTACATTTGCTACTGAATGCCCCTCCCCCTCCCCAAACCATATATTGAAGCCTTAATCCCCAATGTGATAGTATTTGGAGGTGGGGCCTTTTGGAGGTAATTAGGTCATGAGGGTGGAGCCCTCATGACAGAATTAACGTCCTTCTAAAAAGAGAAGACGCAAGAGCTCTCTCTCTGCCATGTGAGTGCACAGCAAGAAGGCAGCCATCTGCAAACCAGTAAGAGAGACCTCACCAGACATGAGATCTGCCAGAACCTTGATCTTGGACTTTTTAGCCTCCAGAACTGTGAGAAATAAATCGTTGTTGAAACCATCCAGTCTCTGGTATTCTTTTAAAGATAGATTTTATTCATTTTATTTTATTTATTTATTTTTGGCTGCGTTGGGTCTTCGTTGCTGCATGCAGGCTTTCTGTAGTTGTGGCAAGTGGGGGCTACTCTTCGTTGTGATGTACAGGCTTCTCATTGCAGTGGCTTCTCTTGTTGTGGAGCATGGGCTCTAGGCGTGTGGGCTTCAGTAGTTGTGGCACACAGGCTCAGTAGTTGTGGCTCGAGGGCTCTAGGGTGCAGGTTCAGTAGTTGTGGCGCACAGACTTAGTTGCTCCACGGCATGTGGGATCTTCCCGGACCAGGGATTGAACCCATGTCCCCTGCATTGGCAGGAGGATTCTTAACCACTGCACCACGAAGGAAGCCCCAGTCTATGGTATTCTGTTAGAGGAGTCCACACTGACTCAGACAACATCTGTATTGATAAACATATACTTTACAACTTTTCCACTTAATCTCTATAAAAATATAGAATATCATAGAATGATTTCGATAAGCAAATGAGTAAAAATGTAGCTGTAGCACTAATTGAACTACTTTAAAAGATTTACATTTAATATAAACAAAGGGTATCATATTTTGCTTTGTAAGAAACAGACTAAGGCAAAATTAGGCTCTCAGAGAGTGAGACATCCCAGTGAGTTCATTTAGAACATGTTGGTGATAAAGATGCTTCCTTTTGCAACTTGTCTTTCATGTGATAAAGATTTTACTGATATTTCCCTTCAAGATTTCATGAAGCTAAAGTGATTTTGAGAGAAATACTGTTCTTATTTTTTAATTATTATTATTTTTTTTTGCGGAAATCCTCTGCCACCAGACTTTCTTGCTGTTTCCCAGTTTCATTTGTTGGTCTGCCCATCTCGATGTTTCCTTTGCTACTATCCTAGCTATTTTTTTGGATGTTTTCCTTTTCTTTGAAGCTAAGTGACAATATCTTTGATGAAAATTAGTGTTGTATGTCACAGGCCCAGAGTAGGATTTTCTCAGAGGTTCTACACACATCAGGTCAATGATAAAATCTTGCAGAATTTTAAAATTCTATTTATTGATAAATGCTGTACACAGTTTAAAAATCAGTAAACTCAATACATGAACTGCTACAAAATGTTGTAATATTTAAAACATATGATAAATAACTGGAATTATAATTAAAAATATTGGGTTGGCCAACATCTTATGGAAAAACCTGAACGAACACTTTGGCCAACCGAATAGTTAATAATAGTTTCCTGTTATATGTTCATTAACTAATCTATTCAGCACAAATTTTCCAGTTTTCCCAGGGTTCAGAATACTTAATAGAGTATGATCTTAAAATACGTTATTTTATAATTAAATTTAGTGTCGGCTCCATATTTAACAAAATTATTATAAATATATCAGATTCTTGCTCTTTCATTTAGTTTTTGTGCCATAATAGAAAACATTCAAAACCATTTTTTTTAAATCAGACAATTCCAACTCTAATTTCAGCCCTGTAATTTACTGTGAGACATTAGTTCATTGCTTAATATTTCTGACTTGGTTCCTTGGTTTAAAATATTAGGATAATAATATTTACCTAATTTACCATTAACCAGATATACCATTAACACACACACACACACACACACACACACACACACACACACAGTGTTCAGACATGTGTTCACCCTTTCTCTCTACAGATCTTAAATATTAGATACTCTTCTCCTTCACCTCTCATAGTAAATACAATGGATTCATGATCATTTCTGGGATACTTTCTTTAATATCCCTTTCATCTTCTTTCTTTTTACTTGTTTCTTAAAACAGTTGAGTGATCCCTCTTTTACCCTCTCTCTCTCTATTTTTCATCTATTTTTAAAATTTACATTTATTTTCCTTAAAAACCTATACTATAACAAAACTCTTTATAAATTCCTTATGCCAGAGTATTTTCATTTTACTCTACTTCAAGTAAATTACATCTATAACCTGCCTTAATCTCTATCTGTGTCACATTGTTGCTTTAATTCCTATAGTAGTTTATTACATTAGTAAAGTCTATTGAAAAATGATAGGATTTTGTGTTAGAAGACAACAATTCTATGTGAGACAATATTTTTTTAAGCCTAAGTTTCCCCTTAAGTATATAAGGGATAATAATGTCTACATCAAAATGCTTTAAAATTATATAAACATATATAGGAACTATTTTTAAAAATTAAATGATAGATATATGTATGCATATATGTAATAATAAACACTTCAATCTGGCTAAATTCCTTCTTGTATTGTCAATTTAGGATTATTTTCCTTCATGCTCTAGCTACGTGTTGGAAATTAGCCCCAAGCAAATTCCACATACATTATTTGCTTTTATAATCTGAAATTATAAATCACTACTACTCATTCGTATACGATGTACTAAGATCTCATTATTAGTAAATGACACATTTTCCTGGCTCTTTGCCTCAATTTATCAGTGCAAACTCTTCAACATTCCCAGTATCTCAAAAGTGTGAATTAATTTGCCCAGCGGGATGTTTTACCTATGTTCACGAACAATTTTCCTATCAAGAGCCACTGACAGTGTGTGTGATTCTGCCTGGCATCATTGCTTTTCCTGACACTCTTCCAACTGAGGTTCCATTCTTTCCTATTTCAAAGAGCGGTTTCCATGGGGCCCTCCAACGACAGAGTTAAGCGCTCTCTGTTGAGCATTCACTCTCTCTTCCTTTAGAAAAATACCATCATGTTTGCCTTGGAGAACAACCCTTCTCTGAGTCCATGTGAATTTTACCCCCACCTCCAGAGGTGGGCACATGGCCAAATCTGGCCACAGAACACCACAAACCAGCCAAAGTGATAAATTAATTTATAGGAATGTGTCTTTAGAGTTAGTTCAGTCCTAATCCTGGAGCTTTTACTGGAAAATGTAGAGAGATACACCCTCATTTCACCTGGTCTTGAATGTGAGAAAACAATACTCTGAATCTACTCCTGGTGACAGTTAAGTGAAGCCAGCTTTGAGGAAAGCAGAGTCAAGAGATGGACAGAGACCAATTCTTTATAATATTGCTTGGTTCTGCAAAACAAATGGTGTATGAAAGCTTTTCAGCCACTATAGTTTTCAATTATATGAACCAAGTCTTTCTTTTTTTCTGCTTAAAGATAATTTGAGTTTCCTGTAACTTAAAACTAAAATAATCCTAAAACTCAGTTACTATATTGCAATTGTTGTACCATTCATCACATTCTGAGGATATCTTAAGGAAAAACAATTCTTTCCATGTTGTTTAACTCTCAGAGTATGGTTTGTACTCTAAATTTATAGACTCAGATAAAGTAGTTCTTTCAGCTCTCTTTTTCGGTGACTTCTATGTCAAGGACTCAGATATATCCAACAGCTAGATAGTTTTGAATTCTTTCTCTGTACTGACAAGGAGGTTTGGGGGCAGATTCAATGTGGTATTTCATTCCTTCAGCTGAGTCCTCTCTTAAGGGCTCCTCACATGTACTGCAAATCTTCTTCTGTTGGCTCTCCTCATAAGTTTGTACAGTTTATACTAGATACTGAGTTTTTATTTAATTTTTAATCAGCCAGCTCCTTAGCCTCTATACTTTGCTAGACATATTAAATCTCTCTTGTACATTTAAGCTATGTTTGTTTCCCTCTGTGTTCTTTCCGATGTGTTTTCCTGCTGCTAAAAAAGTCTTCCATTTTCCATACTGCTCTGTATAGTAAAGTAACAAATTAAATCTAAAGTAATTAAAATTAAATAAAATTTAAAGTTCAGTTCTTCAGCTCCACTAGTCCCATTTCGGGTGCTCAGTAACCACATGGGGCTAGTAGCTACTGTTTCAGACAACACAGATATAAAACACTTCTATCACTAAAGAAAGGCCGATTGGACAAAGCTATTCTAGACTGTGTCTCAGAACCTGGTTTCAAAAAAAAAAAAAAAATCACATTTTAAACATGTAAATTTCCAAGTTGCATCTCAAATCCACTGGGTGTGGGTAGGTATTCTGAGGGTCTTCATTGTTTTTAAAGAAAGATAAGTTGCTAAGGATTTGAGACCACCTCTGCTGAGCCTCTGTCAGGAATGATGCCAATGATTTAGTATAACCCATCCCACCTCAGATTTTTCCTCCTCTGAAAATAAACTACCTGGCTGCAATATGTTATTTAGTGATTTCTAGTGTTTCCTGTTCTCTTCTTCCAGTACTTAATTTAAGCTTGATACTACACAAAGATTAAAATCTAAACATCATCAACTTGTATTTTATGTGTGATATATATATATATAGAGAGAGAGAGAGAGAGAGAGAGAGATTTATTTTAGTCAAATCTGCAGGGCAGGCTGACATGCTGAAGACCCAGGAAAGAGATGATGTGACAGCTCAAGTCCAAAGGCAGTCAGGAGGCAGATTTTCTTCTTCTTCAGGGGACCTCAGTCTTTTTTCTTAAGGCTTTCAACTGATTTGTTGAGGCCCACCCATGTTATGGAGGATAGTCTGATCTACTCAAAATCTATGGACATAAATGTTAATCATATGTCAAAACTACCTCATTCTGTTCCATTTTTCTGAAGAACCCTAATACGATATCCTTGGTAACTCCCTATTTATTTCATTAGCAGTAAAATATATAAATACTTGAGGACAGGGATCAAGTAAAACCTTAACAAATATAGAAGACAAACCCATATAACATGTAGCTAATGTTAGCTAACAGGCAGTCAGGATCAAGGAGGGAATTCCCTGGCGGTCCAGTGGTTAGGAGTCGGCACTTTCACTTCCAGGGCCCAGGTTCGATCCCTAGTCAGGGAACTAAGATTCCCGCAAGCCCCGTGGCATGGCCAAAAATAAAAAAAATTTAAAAAAAGAAGGAAATCCTTCCATTTGCCACATCATGAATGAACCTGGAGGGCATTATGCTAAGTGAAATAAGCTACACAGAGAAAGACAAACACTGCATGGTGTCACTTATATGTGGAATAATTTTTGAAAAGTCAAACTCATAGAAAGAGAGTAGAAAAGTGGTTGCTGGTGCTGGGAGGTGGGGGAAATAGGGAGAGGTTGATTAAAAGGTACAAACTTTCAGCTATGAGATGAGTAAGTCTGAGGGTCTAATGTATAACATGGCAACTACAGTTGATAACATTGTACTGTATAATTGAAATTTGCTAAGAGAGTAGAACTTGAGCGTTCTCACCAAAAGAAAAAAAAAAGGTAAATATGAGAAGTGATGGATATGTTAGTTAACTTGGTGGAAATCCTTTTGTAATATATACATATATCAAATCATCACATTGTACACTTTTAATATATTACAATTTTATTTTTCAATTATACCTCAATAAAGCTGAAAGAGAGAAAAAAATGATCAAATTCAGGACATTTAAAAAGATCTTTCATTTTCACTTTTTTCTAAGAACTTGTAATAGAAAAATAATCCACATACTCCTATTAAAATACAACATGTACTCTAAATGCAGCATGAATATGTCAGTAACAACATGTATACAAAATGTATAAGGTTGGTAGAGAAGAAAACCCATTCCTAAAAATGAAAAATGAATTCCATGAATTCATATAAGTGGTACAAGCACAATTTTCCATCCTTGATCAGTTCCCTTGGATTATCTGAAGCACCTCATTGTCTGCCAGCTGTCAGATGTATTTTTAATTAGGCACTAATGAAGTAATATATGTATGTAAACCATTTAAACCTTGTTCCAGTTTGCAAGGACATCTGTGAGGTGAAAAGTGAGAAACCTTGATCTTTGCCAGACGTTACAAATTATAAAACTATAAAACATGAAACTCAGGTACTCAGAATGACTCAATTTAAAACAGGGGAGGGTTCTATTAAGAAGGTTAGAAAGGACATTTTGCTCAACTTAGTTGAAATAAGAGGTTTCTTCTCCAGTTTTTCTCTGCAGCTATATTTTTGGGCTGCTTTATTGCTCTGTATAACATATAACAGTCTCTATGTGTTCTAATATGCTTGAAAGTTATACTTTAAAAAGAATTTTGGGAAAAAAGTGATTTTTTTTGGTTCAATTTATTTCAACGAATGTTGCTCTATAATTGTAGATAACATTAACACTTTGGCTCAGATAAGACGGAATCTATCACACAAATTACGTTGCATGCAGCAGGTTCCGAACAATGTTTTTTGACTCAATTTTAACTAGAAGATCACTCACAAGTCCTGAGAAACTGTGGTATGAAAAGACCTTCCTTTAGTCATCTGTAGGAGTTAATTCAGCTATGGTCTTTTTGTTCCCCAGAGGGAGTTTCAGTGTAAATGAAGTCAGTGTTAAAGGTAGAAAATAAGGCGTGTTACTTTTCTTTAAATCACTCTCTTTTGTGATTCAATTCATGGCCCTTGCCAGTAAGTATTAGTTTATCTATCTATCTATTTATTATAAATTTATTTATTTATTTTTGGCTGTTTTGGGTCTTCGTTGCTGCCCGTGGGCTTTCTCTTGTTGCGGCGAGCGGGGGCTACTCTTTGTTGCAGTGCGTGGGCTTCTCATTGAGGTGGCTTCTCTTGTTGCGGAGCACGGGATCTCAGCGCTCGGGCTTCACACGGCCCGTTGTGGCTTGCGGGCTTCAGTAGTTGCAGCTTGTGGGCTCTAGAGCGCAGGCTCAGTAGTTGTGGCGCACGAGCTTAGTTGCTCCGAGGCATGTGGGATCTTCCTGGCCCAGGGCTTGAACTCGTGTGCCCTGCATTGACAGGCGGATTCTTAACCACTGCGCCACCAGGGAAGCCCCCCTATTTATTTTTAAGTAACTAATGGTAACCAATTCACTTTTTCGTTTGCTTTTCACTGTCTATAAAGTATTGCATCCACATGTACGGACATGTAACCAGTTGCCTATGACTGAAGGAGACCAGCAACTGTGTGTGGTCTCTATGACATCAGAACATTGCCAGCCTCTGACTGGTTCATTTTTGGGGTCCAGTGAGCCCAATGGTCAGCTAACAATGCACCTTTAGAAAGAGATGCACATTTAACTCATACTAAACTTGAGTGAATAATCTTGCCAATTAAGAATCATCATTTTATGATGCAAAATTCAGTGATGGCACCCTTGGCTGCCTATTATAACCATTTGGAAAGCTTTATACAGGTATCAACGCCAGGACCCATCCCATACCACTGTAAGCTGTTTCTGGGCAGGGACCCAGGCATGTTAGTTTTAAAAGCACCTGTGGTGTCCCAGATGCACAATGGCATTAAGAACCCCTGGAAGATAATATTTGAAAGCCATGATGGAGGACTCGGGAGAAAAGACTGATGTCCCTCAAAGAAGAAGGAATTCTGCCTCCAGTCTGCTTTGATACTCGAACTTCTATATCAACCCTTCCCTGGTCTCCAGCCTGCCAAGTCAGGTGTGGATGTTAACTTCATGCTGTCACTAGCTGTATCAGCCTTTGGTTTGCCCTTCACACCAAAGTGTGATTGTAAAAAAGAAAATTTTAAAAGTGATAAATTTTAAGTACAGAATAAATATTGTTGCAGATTGGAAGGAATAAGTTCTGGTCTACCTGAAGGCCACCTTTAGATGATGGTTCTGTAAATACAAGCAATTAAATCTCAAATATAGCTGTGTATTGAATCATCCAGTACGCTTGGTAAACATATTTGCAGCACAGAGTTTCAGAATCAGCAGTTTGGGAAGTGTCCAGGAATCTCAATTTATACAAATATCACAGACAGTTCTCATGCAAGTGGTCTATGAGATCATTGAAAAACACAAAAGGATTCAATTAGTTCATCCATAATGGAATATTCGGGTGCACAGTAAGCAAGAAGTGCTTTAAAAATAATATATTCAAGATATTAAAAATATGCTGTAAAAATGAAAAAGTCTAAGGAAAAGACCTCCCAATTCCCAAGATTTTATTAAACCATGCTCTTTTTGCTTCCCTTCTGTCTTCTAAACTTTTCCTCTGATCTCCTTTTTCCTACTCGCTTTTCCTTTCCTTTCTCTCTCCTGTCTCATCTCACTTCTTCTTTTGTTCTCCTCTCTGTATCTAATATGCTCTCTCTTTTTCTTAATCTCCAAGGCTGTCTGCATCTTTATGTAAGAAATTTATAAACAGAAATCTCAATTAAATAGAGTTGGAATACTAGAAGGGGGAGGTCTCATGCCCTGTGATGATAGCAAAGCCCAACAGGAAGAAGAAACACTTCTCTTCTTTCCTAGCAAGGACTCAGCCAGTGAAAAGCCATGGACTCTTTGTTTACTACAGAGCAAACAACTTCCTTTGTTTACTCCCAACTTCCTTTCCCCTCTGTAAAAGCATTCTCCTTCCCTTGCTGTGCAGGGACTTGCACTTGACTCACCATGTTTTCAGACCCTGAATGGCAAATCTCTGCTGAAGCCAAATAAACCCAACTTTGCTGGAGAAATATCTGGCAATTTATTTGTTTTAGATCAACATCTGTTTCTATCTGTTAGTCTTCTTTTACCAGTGTGCTTAATTCTGTCTCACCAGACACAGAAGAGGAAGTAGGAGATGTGATGAAGTAAGAGGTTGGAGAATTGCTAGAAAGGGGTCACAGACCAAGAAATCCAGGAAGCCTCCAGAAGTTAGAACAGGCAAAGAAACAAATTCTCACCTAGAATTTCCAGAAGGAACCAACCCTGCTGACACATAACTTTAGACCACTGAAACCAATTTCAGATTTCCAGCTTCCAGAATTGTAAGATAATAAATTTATACTATTTTAAGTCACAAAGTTTAAGGTAATTTGTTGCAGTAGCCCATAGGACATAATACAGGATACATTTATCTCTTATTCCCACTTTAGTGCTTTTCTCATTAATTCATAACAATTATAGCACATTATTCAAGTGTTCTGTGACTTTTAGGATTTGAAAAAAATTTATTTATAAAATAACTTAAGAGTAAATTATTATTAATAACAGTGGAATTTCACAAAGCAATGTGTTGACTTTGTAATTCAAGAAAAGCCCAAGAGTAAATATTGCTTTAACATGAGGATAAAGCAAACTGATAGCTGCCATATATGCTATTATCTTATATATATATATGCATATGTAGCTGATGTTATCTACAACACAAAGAAAAATTTAGGCAGTGAATAATTGGAAGTACTTATTTATTTGATAGTGAACCCGAATTGGTGTACATAACTTGTATAAAGTTGAATCAACTCATGGGTCAATTCACTATTTCATCCAAAATATGTAATTCAACATTTATGACACATTGAAAATCAATTAAATCTTGGCATGTTTTAGGAAATTTCGAAGTAGATACTCTAACATACAACAAAACTCTTTTACAAAATCCTCCTCAACATATATTGATCCATAGCTCCTCACATCAGTTGCAAAGACTTCCTTGATCTGTCAGTTTATAATTTTAAAATTTCCCTAATTTTCTGTCAAACCCAGTTCATGATGACACTTGCATTTCTCCTCCATCCATCCTCATCATCCTTCTCTATCGGTTTTTCTTCCACTACTAACTCTCTACCCTTTCTGTTCTACAGCCCACACCCTCTTTTTTATAACCTGTCTATAAGACCACTGTTCACAACAGGCACAAGGAGAAGCTAGAGGAGCAGAATTATCTTTAGTGTTTTTGTGGGAGAGGACATTTGTGAATATGGAAACATTTATACATTTTCCATATCATGTGCTTTACAGGTCATCTTTGAAATAAAGAACACAATTAAAAATAAATTGTTAAATGTAAAAATAGATTGTTAAATGTAAAAATAAATTTAAAATGATGAATTGTAGATAATATATTCATGAATATATAGAAATATTTAGAATCTACTTTAAAAAATAGTATAATAACAGTGTATGCTTCCATGGTTCAAGAACAACTGGTTGAATATTAAATAATTCAACTCACACAGCTAGGAAAGTAAACACTTTTCCTAGATTAAATAAATTGATCAGAAGTAGGCTTATTTTATTAGTGAGACAAAATAAGTTGTTTTTCCTTCCAAATGCTGTCCACTGTAAACAAGTGGGTAGACTATAATGAAGCTAAGTTTTAATTTTTAATACATTATCAGTATCAAGATTTATTTATGAGTGAAGTTTATCTAAAGAACTGAAGACACTGAGTAATTTACATATTTTTCCTCAGTGCATGGTAGAATCAAAACTTACTTTAAAATATTTTAAAATATATATAAATATTCATATATATAAATATTTAAATATAATTGTCATATGTCTATAGTTATAGATAATATAGTGTATTTTAAGAGTTGAAGAAACAATAAAGGACAAAGGTAGGAATTAGAAATACTAACAAGTTAAGAACAATGATTGTCATGTAACATGCATTTATTGAGCACCACGTACAAGGATTCTGAGCAATACAAAATTATTATGTTACATCTCTCCTTAAGGATCTGATAACCTAGCCAGGTAAACACATATATGTGTAACTTACAATGTAAAGCAGTCTTTCCTACCTGCTAGAGTAACAGGGACAAAGATTGCTCTGGAAACACAGAATTAACATGACTAATTCCACTTGGGGAAAACACTCCAAATATGTATACATTAAGGCTCTTGATTCATCCTGTAGATGTTGAAGACCAGGGCAGCAGAGACACAGGTGATGGTATAGAGGTAGAGATAAGAGCATGAATGAATAGTTAATGGTAATTGTGAATATGGAAGTGCCACACAGCCTCACTGAAAGGCATGTGCTGTAGAGATTTAGGGATTTATGCTGGGGAAGAGAAGCAGCTGAAAAAATTAATCAGGTTAGTGCCTGGTAGGTCTTGATTTAATTCTGAAATTATGGACATGGCATGATTATGTCTTTATTTTAGGCAGTGAACCAAAGACTAGCAATATTGATATCACTTAGGTGACTGCTGCTATAGATACAGTAAGAATTAACAACAGCCTAATCCAGCCTGCTACAGATGAGAACAACTTGTTTGCTATAATGTTCTTATATTCTGTACCGTGTAACCATTTTGTAATTATTTTCTATGTTCTTATATTACATAAAAAAGATATAAAATAATTGTATTGCTTTTTAGAAACCTAAAATATAATTGATCCTCATTATTTGTAGATTTGTGAATTTGCCTACTCACTGAAATGTATCTGTAACCCCTAAAACACTTGTGATGCGTTCCTTGTCATTTGCGGACACGTGCAGAGGAGCACAAAATTGGAGTGGCCCAATGCACACATTCCTAAAATATAATTGATCCTCATTATTTGTAGGTTTGTGAATTTGCCTACTCACTGAAATGTATCTGTAACCCCTAAATCAACACTTGTGATGCTTTCCTTGTCATTTGCGGACACGTACAGAGCAGCACAAAATTGGAGTGGCCCAATGCACACGTTCCCAGCTGAGGGTGAACAAGGTGGCTCTCAGCCTTCTTGTTTCAGTCCTCGTACTGTAAACAAGTGACTTCATGATTTACTTAGTGCCATGTTTTTCACATTTTTGTGCTTCTTCTTGGTTATTTTGCTGTTTAAAATGGCCTCCAAGCGTAGTGCTGAAGTGCTGCGTAGTGTTCCTAACTATAAGAAGGCTGTGATGTACATTACAGAGAAAAACCATGCATTAGGTAAACCTCTTTCCCTTATGAGTTGTGGTGTTGCTGACCATGAGTTCAATGTTAATAAATCAACATTGTGTCTTTAAACAGACACACATAAGACAAGGCTATGTATTGACTAGTTGTCCACAAGGTGACCAGAGGCTTGCAGGAACCTAACCCTGTTTTTCCCCCATAAGCAATGGTTCCATATTTGCTAATTCAGTGTTTGTGATGAATTTATAGAACATAGATACCCAGAAAAATGAGAATTGACTGTATTTACTGATGAAGTGATGGAGCGATCTGGAGTTTGCTTAAAAATAAGTCACAGAAGCACAGGGAATTGGGTTGGGGCATAGATGAAATACACTGATGAGTTGAAAATTGCTGAAGCTGCAATTAGCTGCTCGTTAAACTATTTTCTCTATTTTTGTAAATGTTTGGCGTTTCCATAATAAAAAGTTGTTTTCAAAATCCAAAAAAAAAAAGAAACCTATACAATATAATTAAACCTGAAGCAAGTAGCATTTAACATTATATGTAATTACCATTTTTCCCAGTGTATTTAGGGATTAACAATCTAACTCCCCAATTAGTACTCATTATAAGATAATTAGAAACATTTGGAGTTTTGATAGTCAAACATATGTTGTCAATCATGGTTGTCTAAAAATAATAGAAAAATAAATATCAAATTAAAAAACTATAGATCGTAAGCATTGTATCTGGTTTGAGGAATAATTACTGTGTTCTGTCATTTTAAAAAAAGAGCTCCAAAAAGTATTATTACTTGTTTTTCAAAGCAGCATCAAAACATTTCTGCCAAAATAAAGCATAGTACCCATTTAACTAATTTAAGTGACTAAAGCAAGTTAACAGGCTGATACTAAAGCAAAACTAATTTACTAATTTCCCTAAAAATATCAAGTTATAATTGCAGTATGCTACTAAGCTCAATATAACCTTTGTCTTTTTTCATAAAAATATTTTTGTGACAAAAATATATTCAGTGATAAATCTTACACTCTCTCTTCTTACCAAAAGAGATCAGCTGCTTTCCACCCTCATTCCTTGCTCTTGGCCTTGATCTGATCTAAGAACTGTACTTCAGAATTTGGTAATGGGAAGAGAAGAGTACTTGAGGAGACGCAGAGTGTTAAAACACAGAGATAGGGAAGACAATCAAGAGATTAAATAGTCATACATAATAAAATGTTTAAATTATACTTTGGGGCATTAGTTAAGAATGTTTTTTATTACGTATTATATAGGTAGATATTATATGTTTCTACATATACATTGTAATAAAAACTTTTCTTTAAAGTTTAAATAACATATGCATTATAAAGAGCCTCTCTGGATTGAATAGAATCAATGCAGTTTGGATAAAAAAAGAATTCAAAAGTGAAACAATGAAAACAATATTTTCTCTCTCTTATTTTCTTCATTTATGTAAAGCATGTTCCAAACTAGAGTTAATAATATTTACATAGAATTATATGATTATAGCATTGTATGAGAGAATCTAAAACATTCTGTTGAAGAAAAGAATGTGAAAAAATATTATTGGCTTTTTGAATATTGCCAATTTTTCTTCTCTGTCCATACCTATTATATGAATGTTATCAATCTCCCCACACTGACTCTACTTTTAATCTTCATATAAATGAAAATTATTTTAAAAGTGAAATAAGAATCGAGTATATTGAAATCCAATGGAGAAGCTTTTATCTAAGAAATTATTCCAAATATGTAGGTATATATAAGAACAAAAGGCAGAACCAATAGCTTGTTAAGATACTCATGTCCACATTGAAGATTTTCTTGTGGAAGTATTTACTAAACTTTCTATTGACAAACTCATCACATTATTAAAAATTACTGCAAACAATTGTCATGTGGATATAGATAAGCCTAGTCTAGATAAGCTACTGGTAACACCAAGGTAGTTAATTGTCTTGGTGCTTAAATTAATATGACATGTAGCCAATCTGATGGGCTGCAAAAGATGTAGTCGTTACAATGCACAGCTCCCCTCCCCAAGGGGTTACCACTGGGAAGTCAGTTCACCAGTTCTGTGTACGTTCAGCCTGTGTCTCTTTACTTTCTATATAAAACATGACTTAATTAAAAAGCTGCATTTGAAAAAGTAATCTTCAGAGTATCTGGTGACATTTAAAGTAGAAGTCATGGCTCAAAATACTGCTGGACGGCAGTTTCAATAATGCATGCAATATTCCTATGGTTTGTGATGATTTTTACCATGCTGTAATAGGAAAGCTCTAGTTCGGTTAGCACTTATAAATCTGTTGGCTATTTTAATCAATCTTGGGCCTATAATTAACAAAGAGTGCAATGTGTTTGGTGATATAACCTTAACAGTAGAATATATAATTCCATGCAGACAGTCAGATATATCTTGAAGTAGAAAATTAAAGTTTGGAAGCAACATATTTATTTATGGAAAGGAAATTTGATAAATACATGGCCCATCTTTCTGTATTCAGGTTTTATCAGACAGTTTGAGCTTAGGAAAACCTCCATCTGTTTTGTTATTTTTGTTGCTGTTTCCATTCTTTGTACAAGGAATAAATATAGTCCTGAAGTATACTGGGAAAAAGCTTAAGTAATGGGAAATAATCTCTAGTTACTGCTTCGTTGTTAATTAGCATGTGACCTTGGGCAACCACTTCATCTATTTATACTTCAGTTTCCATACCTTTCTTAACAGGAGGTGATATTACATAATTTATAAAGTTTTCTCCAGTTTTGAATTGCTAGGAATGTATTTTTACACTGACTCAATGATTCTATTTGATACCCTAAACTTTGGGCTGGAAAACAGATTATCATAGACCTGTGAAGGGCAAATAGAAGAGACACGTCAAATTGATTCTTATTTTACCTACTAATGGAAAATTTACTGATTTTGAGTTAACGGGTCCAATCATTAAAATACAGCATAACGCTCTCTCTCAAATGCTAATAGTTAGAAGCATTTTCCATGAGTCCTTTATGATCTCAAATATCTATTGTCTAATGACCCTGTCAAAGCTGTGCAGCAAATACATTAACCAGTAGAGGTGATAATTAGTGATTCAGGACTCCAGAGGAGAGGACCCAAAAGGGTCTTTGATTCCTCCTGAATGTTATGATTCAGTACTGCATTTGCCAATTGTGGGACATAAATTCTGTGAATTCTGGATGGTCTTAGGTAACACATGGATAGATCATTAAAAATTATTGAAAAAAGAGAAAGACATAAGAAAGAGACCTAAGGAGAAAGATACTCCTTTATCAATTCCATTAATTCTTTTCTGATGAACTCAAATATAAAAGTCCCATCTGGAGCTGATACGTTTTTAACATTTCTCTATCACTTGTTAATCTCTATTTTTAACAAAGATTCTCTTGGGCTCCAAACATTTGGCAGCCAGCATTATTTTCTTGTCATTAAATTTATTGTTACAATTACAGTCTATTTATATAAGAGGATATTTTTTCAGTTTATGAGAATGATAACATTTCATTTCAAAATAAATTGATTTAATTAAAATACTAAAATACAGTAGTAAATAGAACAAGGTATGTACAGAAATAGTAAATAATATAGTTCATAAGTGGATAAGACAAAAACAATTTGGATGGCATTATATAAAAGATGTAACTTTATGAACCACAAATTTTATGGAAAAACCACAAACTTTGAAATGAAAGAGACTAAAGGTAAATCACCCCTTCTCCTCCTAATGCAGATAACTTTGAACACTTTGTTGAAACTTTCTAAGCCTCAGTTTCCTCACTTATTTAAAGACAATGTTATCAGTTTTTGAGTTGTTGTGAGGATAAAAGTAGATGTAAGGTAAAGCATCTGCATATTGAAGGTGCTGAAATACGTCAGTTTTCTCTCCCATATTAGACAGGAATGGATGTGCTTTCCTTGGTTCACTAAGATGAACCAATACAGAGTTAAACAATTTAAATAGCAGGAGAACTAGATAAAGCCCAAAGAAATTAAAACATTAATTTATCCTTCCTTTGACTTCTTGATTATTTAGTAGTAAGTAAGAAAATAAGTATACGGATGAAGAAGAAAGGGTAAACATAAGAAAACAGTGCATATTTAATAAGAATATATTAACAGATTCCTACCTCATAAGGCATTTGAACAGCAGAGACAGTCAAGAATATTTGTGCATAGAACTTAAATTTCACACTGACATCTTATTGTCAGTGACAAATGTAAGTGTAAAAATGCCAAAGTAAAAATGAACATAACAAACACACTGCTGTAGTATAAAGTTAATACTGTAAGGAGAACAATGAAAATAACAGGTTATATGACTAGGGGAGAGAGGGAAGATTAGGCATATATAGCAAAACATTAAATAAGAGAGTTTTGACTTTTGGTCAACAAATTTAAAATATTTACGTGGATTACTAAACACGGAAATCTGTCTTCCAAATGTTCAGTCTTAGAATAGTAGGTGGTAGATAATCTAAATGGTTGATCACCGTTGACCACCACATTTTCCCCTGATACTAATATTTTAGTGATTTCATTTGTCCTCATCATTTCTATTAAAGACAGACAAGAGGATGAGCTTTCATGAGGTTTGCAGATAACCTTTGGATTGCCTTCATTCATCCTACTGGCTGCATATTATTAGAGCTAACATGTTAAATATATTGTTTTCTCTGTGAGAATGGATTTTTCATAATTTTGTCTTCATAATTATTCTTCTTTGAATATATTTTTATTGTAAATTTTTTTTAAATTAATTAATTAATTTATTTATTTTTGGCTGTGTTGGGTCTTCGTTTCTGTGCGAGGGCTCTCTAGTTGTGGCAAGCGGGGGCCACTCTTCATCGCGGTGCGCGGGCCTCTCACTGTTGCGACCTCTCTTATTGTGGAGCACAGGCTCCAGACGCGCAGGCTCAGTAGTTGTGGCTCACGGGCCTAGTTGCTCCACAGCATGTGGGATCTTCCCAGACCAGGGCTCGAACCAGTGTCCCCTGCATTAGTAGGCAGATTCTCAACCACTGCGCCACCATTGTAAATTTTTTTAAATCTAAGTTTAAAAGTCTCAATTAGTTTTCTATTTTCTTCTCTGTTGTTAATACAGATGTTCAAAAATAAAAACAATAAATTGGTCCCATAATGGGTATCTAGGGTGTGCTGCTCACCTTTGTACATTCAGAAGCTCAGTTCTATCAGTTTTTATAATGTTGATCAGTCTCTGGGGGACTGAGAAACACTAGTCAAATCCATAAGAGTGTGATTGACAAACCAGAAGCCAACTTACTAACTTTATTTTTTTAATTGAAGTATAGTTGATTTACAGTGTTGTGTTAATTTCTCCTGTACAACAAAGTGATTCAGTTATGTATATATATGTGTGTGTGTGTGTGTGTGTGTGTATATATATTATATATATACATTCATTTTTATATTATTTTCCATTATATATTCCAGTATTCCAAGGATACTGAATATAGTTCCCTGTGCTATACAGTAGGGCCTTGTTGTTTATCCTTTCTATATATACTAGTTTGCATCTGCTAATCCCAAACTCTAACTCCATCCCTTCCCCACCCCCTCACCCTTGGCAACCACAAGTCTGTTCTCTATGTCTGTGAGTCTGTTTCGGGTTTGTAGATAACCAACTTATTAACTTTAAATAAAAGCTACCTTTACATCAATCTACCCCTGGGAATTGTTAAGGACACTCCTTTTAATTATCAGTGTACCAGTACCTCAGAGTACATTAGAATTCACCAGTTGCTTTAGTAAGTAAAAAATGTAGCAAAGGATATTTAATGTATCAAAGAATACTTTACCCAAGGTATGAAAATGTCTGATTAGCTCATTGCTTCCTCAGAGAAGGGACTACAACTCTAGCAGCCAAAATGATATGAAATCCATCAAATATATTCTCCTTTTTCCTCTTTGACTGTGTTACAAAAACTTGCCAAATTCTCCTAATGATATTCTTTTACAATTCACAAAATTGAATTTATCACTCATGCCCAAATTATTACAAAAATATCTGAAGTTATGGCACACCCTACAATATTGATTTGAAATAATATAATGGTCCCAAGAGCAATATATTTTTTAATTATTTCAAAAATAAACCACTTATACATATAGCTCACCTCAAGCATTGTGAACCAATATTTACCTTTTCTTTAAGTTTTTAAAAGACTTTATTATTTTCAGAGCAGTTTTAGGTTTACAATAGAAAGTTGAGAGGAATGTACAGAGATTTCTTATATATCCCTTACTCCCAAGTCTTCTTCATCATCAACATCACTCACCAGAACTCTACATTTTTACCAAGGATGAACCTACACTAACACATCATAGTCACCCAAAGTCCATAGTTTACCTAAGGCTTCTTTGCGTTGCACATTCAATGGGTTTGAACAAATGTAGAATGACGTATACACCATTATAGTATCACGTAGACTATTTTTACTGCCCTAAAAATCCTCTGCATTCTGCCTATTCGTCTCCCCCACCACCTCTGGCAATCCCTGATCTTTTTACTCTCTCCATAGTTTTGCCTTTTCCAGAATGTTGTATAGTTGGAATTGTACAGTATGTAGCCTTCTCAGATTAGCTTCTTTCACTTAGTAATATGTATTTAAGATTCCGCCATAACTTTTCTTTTTTAGCTTTGACTAATACCCCATTGTCTGAATGTACCACAGTTTATCTGTTCACCTACTGAAGAACATCTTAGTTGCTTCCAAGTCTTCATAATTATGAATAAAGCTGTTAATAATATGTGTGCAGGTTTTCAAGTGGACATGTTTTCATTTCCTTTGGGTAAATACCAAGGAGCACAATGTCTGGAACATATGGTAGGAGTATGTTTAGTTTCATAAGAAGCCTCCAAATTTTCTTCCAAAGTGTCTGTACCATTCTGTACCCACCCACAATGAATGAGAGTTCCTGTTGCTCCACATCCTTACCAGCATTTGATGCTGTCTGTGTTCTGGATTTTGGTCATTCTAATAGGTGTGTAGTGGTATCTCTTTGTTGTTTTAATTTGCCTGTCTCTGATGACATATGATGTGGAACATATTTTCATATATGCTTTAATTTTTTAAAATGATCTTATCGCAATCTTATTCTTATTGGAGGAGGTCATCAAGAGGACATAACTGCTGGTTGACCTGATGACTGTACCTGGGTGATGAGAGGCTCCTCATCTCTTCCCCTGTCCTTGGTATGTACAGTTCATTTACTGTTCCCACAGTGGGAGCTGTTCCAAGGACACAGCCTTGAGAGAGGAATGTGTTGATGAGACCACCTGGATGGTATATATGACTAAACCCAGTTAAGGTCACTACATAAACTTTTAAGATTTGGTGGGCAGGTGTGAAGATCTACTTGTCTTGCAGTGCCCAAGACAAGCCTTCTAAGTAAGTCCCCTTGCTTATTAAACCTGCCACCTACCAATCTGGAGTGGTCTACCTCTTTCTTCAGTCTCTCCCTGTTCTTCATGTAGGAGGGGTGGTTTCATATTACACCCTGGAAGCTCCTGAGCTTGATTGATGAGCCAGCCAGGAGACCAAAGAAATGGACCTTGGGAAAGAGGCATCCCTGGGAGAAATCTCAAGCTGGCCATGGACCTCTGTGTAAGGAGAGATGGCCCATAGGTTAGATGCTTGAGTACAGGGATGCCCCGAAAGTGCTGGCTGCTTTGATGCCTTTGTTTGAGCACCTCCACATAGTGCACTGCGGTAAAGAAGGAAAACGCATGGCCATGAAGTGGGCGGGCCTCTACTGTGGGCATTTCGCTGGACAATGAGGCCCAACTAGGCTGAAGCTCTGGTTAGAGAGTTGGAAGAAAAGCTGAGGTTAAAGAAGGACATGCAGTTGTCCACTACTCTGCTAGCTGCGGGGCCAGCAGACAAGGTGGGAGAGCAGGACGATAAGTTGGAGACCTTAGCGTGCCATTTTGCAAAACTAGGAGGGCACAAGCTGCCATGAATTAAGGTCCGAGCATTTATGACAAAGCCTGATTGGGACCGTAAGAGGCAGAATCCCTGGGAAAGTCAAGAGAGTGAAGAGGTGGATGCTGTGATTGATGAGGAAGCAGACTAAATGTCCTATGCCTAGTAAGAAGAAAAGGAAAAGCACGGCAACAGCAACCCCAGCCAGTGGGGCAGCCCGTTCAGGAAATGTTCATGATGAGAGAATACACTCCCAATGAGGTTATTGGTATTGGTGCCGAGGTCCAGCAAAAGGCCAGGTAAAGTATCGAGGAATGGTTAGTGTGGCTACGGGATGTGGGAGGTGATGGCATTCCTCTGACTGGGGAGGAGAGAATGTGCAACATCATCACACACTCTGCCCTCTGGCAGCACTGCTTGGCGCTCCAGGGGTTCAAGGTACTCACTCCCTTAGACACTGGATTATTCTAGCCTGCAGGGAGGGTTGACCCGATGAGGGGGACCTCCCTGGGCATATGGGACCCTGGAAGTCTATAGAGGAGGTACAACAAATTCTTTGGGATCAATCTATACCCCTGTTTGTGAAGGCCCTGATTGGGCCACGTTCACTGCAGGAATGAAAGTCACCCCCAGCACCTGGTATGGGCCACTGATATCCATGCTAAGCCCAGTTGTGGGACAAGACATTTATGATGTTGGGCAATTCATTGCTGTTGGGAAAACTGACAAATCCTGGGAATGGGTACAGTCTCTAGGAAAGACCCAAGATAGAGGGAGAGCTCAGAAGGAGTGACTGCAAGTTGACCTGAGAACCAGACCTGGGTAATGGAAGGCTCCTCACCCCTCCGCATCCTTGGAATGTACACTCTGCCCACCGTTCACACAGTGGGAGCTGTTCCAAGAACACAGCCTTCAGAGAGTAAGGTGTTGCTAAGACCATCTGGATAATGTACATGATTGAACCCAGTTAAGGCCTTTTAAGATTCTAGTGGACAGGTACAGAGATCTATTAGACTTGTGGCCACTCAAGACAAGCCTTGTAAGTAAGTTCCCTTGCTTATTAAACCTGTCACCTAGAGTCTGGAGTTACCGCCTCTGTCCTCCATCTTTTCCTGCCTTCCATGTATGGGGACTAGTTTGGAACCAACAATTCTTCTTTTTTTTTCTTTGAAGTATAGTTCAATTGAAGTAGAGTTGATTAACAATGTTGTGTTAATTACTGCTGTACAGCAAAGTGATTCAGTTATACATACATATATATATATATATATATATATATATATACACACATATATATATATATATATGTATATTCTTTTTAAAATATTCTTTTCCATTATGGTTTATCACAGGATATTGAATATACTTCTCTGTGCTATACAGTAGAACCTTGTAGTTTATCCATCCTATAGATAATAGCTTATGTCTGCTAACCCCAACCTCCCACTCCCGCTCCCTCTCCCAGCCCCCTCCCCCTTGGCAGCCACCAGTCTGTTCTCTATCTCTGTAATTCTGTTTCATTTCATAAATAGGTTCATTTGTGTCATATTTTAGATTCCACATATAAATGATATCATATGGTATTTGTCTTTCCCTTTCTGACTAAATTCACTTAGTATGATGATCTCTAGGTCCATCCATGTTGCTGCAAATGGCATTATTTCATTCTTTATTATGGCTGAGTAGTATTCCATTGTATATAGGCACCACATCTTCTTTATCCATTCATCTGTCGATGGACATTTAAGTTGTTTCCATGTCTTGGCTATTGTGAATAGTGCTGCTATGAACATAGGGGTGCATGTATCTTTTTGAATTATAGTTTTGTCTGGATATATGCCCGGGAGTGGGATTGCTGAATCATATGGTAATTCTGTTTTTAGTTTTCTGAGGAAGCTGCATACTGTTTTCCACAGTGGCTGCACCAACTTACATTCCCACCAACAGTGTAGGAGGATTCCCTTTTCTCTGTACCCTCTCCAGCATTTATTGTTTGTAGACATTTTAATGATGGCCATTCTGACTGGTGTGAGGTGATACCTCAGTTAGTTTTGATTTGCATTTCTCTAATAATTAGTGATGTTGAGCATCTTTTCATGTACCTATTGGCTATCTATATTTCTTCTTTGGAGAAATGCCTATTTAGGTCTTCTGCCCTTTATTGGATTGGTTTGTTTGTTTTTGTTGTTGAGTTGTATGAGCTTTTTGTATATTTTGAAAATTAAGCCCTTGTCAGTCATATCGTTTGAAAATATTTTCTCCCACTCTGTAGGTTGTCTTTTCATTTTGTTTATGATTTTCTTTGCTGTGCAAAAACTTGTAAGTTTGATAAGGTCCCATGTGTTTATTTATTTATTTTTATTTCTATTTCCTTGGGAGACTGACCTAAGAAAACATTGGTATGATTTATGTCAGAGAATGTTTTGCCTACATTCTCTTCTAGGAGTTTTATGGTGTTATGTCTTATGTTTAAGTCTTGAAACCATTTTGAGTTTATTTTTGTGTATAGTGAGAGGGTGTGTTCTAACTTCATTGATTTACATTTGGCTGTCCAACTTTCCCAGTGCCACGTGCTGAAGAGACTATCTTTTCCCCATTGTATAGTCTTGCCTCCTTTGTTGAAGATTAATTGACTGTAGGTGTGTGGGTTTATTTCTGGACTCTCTATTCTGTTCCATTGAGCCATATGTCTATTTTTGTGCCAATACCATGCTGTTTTGAGTACTGTAGCTTTGTAGTATTGTCTGAAGCCTAGCAGGTTATGCTTCCTGCTTTGTTCTTTTTCCTCAGGATTGCTTTGGCAATTCTGGGTCTTTTATGGTTCCATATAAATTTTAGGATTATTTGTTCTAGTTCTGTGAAAAATGTCGTGGGTAATTTGATAGTGATCACATTAAACCTGTAGATTGCTTTGGGTAGTATGGCCATTTTAAAAATATTAATTTTTCCAATCCAAGAGCATGGGATATCTTTCCATTTCTTTGAATCATCTTCAGTTTCCTTTATTAAAGTTTTATAGTTATCAGCGTGTAAGCCTTTCACCTCCTTGGTGAGGTTTATTCCTAAGTATTTTATTTTGGGGGTTGTGATTTTAAAAGGTATTGTTTTATTACATTCCATTTCTGATATTTCATTATTAGTATAAAGAAATACAACTGATTTCTGTTTGTTAATCTTGTATCCTGCTACCTTGATGAATTCACTTATCATGGAACCAACAATTCTTGAAACCTGGAGAAATAACCTACGTGGAAACTACGCAAACCTAAATATGACCTATATTTAATATGTAGTGTGCAGATGACTATTTCAAATTGAATTTTATTATTTATTATGCTTTTGGAGTATTACAGATTCAGAGTGTTTATGTCTATTCAGTAAAATGATAGATGAGTAACACCATATGAAACCTAAATCTTATTAAAAATAAATACAAAGCCTACAATATATGTCTGTGGTATTAAAACCAAAGCCCATGTGAAACTATGTTACCTAAGTGCAATGATTTTTATTGTAAACAATGTTCCATATTCAGAGTTCTTGAATTCTCCAATGTCTGGTCAGTTATAAACTGGAGCTCCTATTGACAGAGAGTTTCTATACAGGTATTGGGTTGTAACTTTCAAAATCCTAGATACCTAATAAACACAATTGAAAGTTCAAATACCAGTTGTCCACAGGTAAATGAATGTCACTGTTGCTCCATCTACAAAGCCTGTTTGTGACAGAACCAGTTATGCACGTGGACTGGGGAAAGAAATCATGGGAGAGAGAGAGAGAGGGAGAGAGGAAAGATTAAAAAAGTCTACAGCATAATTAGGATACCATATGTTTTCTTGCTGCCCTATTTTTTCTTGCACTTTAAAATATTCTCCTGAGTTCAATTATCCTATCCTACGCTCACAGCAGGTTGAATTTGAAGAACATTTATAAAAAGAGAATGAGCTTCATCCAATCTCATAGCACAGAAAGGTGAAAAAAAGTTAGCCAAGAAATACTGATATCATTGGGGAAATATAAAAACAGAAATATGATTTTGTTTTATTAAATAAATACATTATTTGTAAAGTTTATTATAATGCAGATTCAAGGCATTATTTTTATAAGAATAAACATTAATATACAGCTTTTCAGCACTAATTTTTATCCTTAAACTCTAATAGCTTCACTACATGTAAAATGTTGGAATTACGGTAACTACAATTTGATCAAATGTGTAGGTTTTCTCTATACAAGGGAGGTCATATAAAGTTAACACTACAGTGAAACCTCCAGAACACTGCTAACAACAAAAATAACTTGACATGAAACAAATATATTTGGAGCCATTCCAAAACTGATTTGTAATTTAAATAAATATAAATACTATTCACTTTGAGAGATGATTCTTTATTTTTCCAATATCCATCTTTGCTAATTACTGTAAATTTAATAGCTTCAAATATCATCTTTCAGTAGAATGCCAGTCCTGTATTTCCAATTACCTATTAATATTTCCACTCAAATGCTTGGTTGAGTCCTCAGACTTCAGACATTCAATACTAATGTGATCTTTCATTTCAACAAGTTCTCTTATCACACAACACCATAATTTTCATTAATATTATCCACATTTCCCGGTGCTGGAGATTTCTTCTCCTTATTCCACATATCTAATTGTCATGAAGTCTTATTAAATAAATATCCGTTAGGGTCCCTCAAAAATCATATTTCTTCAACTTTAATTACACTCGTGTTAAGCTATTACAATGTCTTACCTACAAGACCAACTTCATAGTACTTCCATTTTCTTCAGTGTTCCTCACGTTTGGGGGTATTTTTTGTTTTAGTAAGTTAAAAACTGTGTTATAATTCAATTCTCCAATCCATCATTTATAGACCTCTATAATGTACCTACATGTTAGCATAAAATATTTATCTCACTGTCTCATATGAGCCTTATACCTGAGCAAGTATTTTCTCTTTACTACCCCCCTGTCTTCCACCCTCAAGAGCACCCCTGCCCCATCTCCTTCACCCACTTTTCATTCTATCCCCACACTCATCATCATGAAAGCCATCGCCCATGCTACTCCTCTCCCTTTTTTCATACTCTTCAGCTACAAAAATTATATCCATTCTCCAAAGCCAGATCAGATTCCATTTTCTTTTTAAAGAGTTTCCTATTTCATTCATTCACTCATGCATTCGTTTGTTTATGCAGTCAGCACATACTAATTGAGCGCCAAACTCTGGTGACCCAGACTGATCTGCTGCTGTCATGAGTGTGCTGACCATTGAAGATTAAAATCTTCCCTTTCCAACTTCCTTTGCCCACACTGATTTCTCTCTGCTGCACACTATTCACTGTACATATTCATTGTACATATTCTATAGTTTAGGGTTAAAGCTCTTCTATAAGCTTGGAATCTAGGTGCTGGAAGAGGCCATGTGACTTACATCTTCTGTATGCACCAAATTGCCCAGAGCCTAGTATACTGCTAATACACGGTAGTGTCACAAATACTTCCTAATTAATTACTGGATTAGAGTGCAAAAAAAATGTTTAATAACTTTGCCTGTATGTTTTAATGAATCATAAGGACAGCAGTCTAGTGTATCTTTGATGTGTTAGTTCAAATATTAGTACCTCTACTTTTTATGAGTTTAATGTATCAGAGAAAAACAATGACCATCATTTAAAACAGCAATGCAATATAGCTATGACAGTAAAATTCCAACTCTGGCAAGATAATTTTCTTCTCCAGTTTTCTTTAATGCCCACCTCCTCTAGTTTTAAATTCAAAAAGGCAAAAGCATTATTACAGTAAATTTCCTTAAGTATCAAGTAATCTGTATTTTGCAGAAATGATTATTGCAGAGAGGGAAAGGGAAAAAAAAGAATATTTCAGCCATCAAAGTCTCTCCAGGGACAGGTTAGAGAAACTGAAGATCATAACAGATGTTTTCAGCTATCTAGTTAGCTAGGGCTATGATGCAAATAATTGTTACTGCCATTATCTTTGAAACCAGATGTCTGATGTCCCTATGAGAGACAACAAAATAATAATAATAATGGTATAGATAATTTTCAAGCCTTTTGCTGAGTTACAACTTAATATTGATTTTTGCCTGTATAACTGCTGACAGGCACATGAAAATGTTAACACCAGAAACTCTTTTTTTCTAATTTTCACAACAACATCATTTACAATTAAGACCTAATTTATTATTAGTAATGACTTTTACTGTCACAATATGCTAATAAGATTACAGAAACAGGAATAGGGAAACAAAGATCTCTCCAGTAATTCTCTGTCAACTGATTTGAGCTTGAGAAATTGTTAAATTAATTGCATGGCATGTTTATCCAGAATTTCCTCTGTGGAGGCAGCTTAGTGCCTGGCAGCATTTTGGTTACCCTGATTTTGCTGCTAGGCTCAGAAGAAGAATAAGGCATTTTAGTGGGGTTTCTTCCAGGGCTCAATTCATTTTGAACTTGGCACACTGCCTTCTAACCAGCAAGTTAACTGGCCAGAATTGAACAGAGCAGAGTTACCTGCCAAAGGACAAAGGGTTCCAATAGCATAAAGGCATTTGAAAATGCTTGACCCAAAATATTATCAAATGAAGTCAATCCGGAAGACAAATCTGAATGTCAAAGTTTGCAAGCAATATGTTGGTTTGCTTTACATGACATATTTAATTATAATCTACATATGCAGATTAGTTCTTGTTTGTTTTAAAAGTTGATTCTATTTTAAATACAGTAACCCTTAAAGGAAAACAATAAAGTGAAACAGTCACCAATCTCTATATGTAAGACTACATTTTTGTGTTGCTTTTGTTTATTTTACGCATGCTTGTAAAGGCACAGAATTTCCAAAATTATTTTTAAATTCATTAAGCATAAAGGATATATGAAAACAAAATTGGTACAATATCAAAAGTGGTATAGCAAATGAGGTATGACTTATGTAGGTTTTATTTGTTAAACATGGGAAGTGCAACCTGGGAAAACTCAGATATATGTCAAGATAGAAATTCAGAATTTGAAGGAAATCTATAAATCATCTAATGCAAACTTCAGATAATTTATGACTTTAAAAGACAAGGTATTGGCAAGCAGTATTTCTGTCGCTACTTGAACTCCTTCACTGATAGGGAACTCATTGCCTTAGTGAACCCACTCTATCTTCGGACTTCAATTTTTGGAAAAGCTTTTTTAATGTGTATTATTTATCACTTTTTTCCCCACATTTCTTAGACAATTTCTCTACCTGAAAAACAGTAACTCTTCTTATAGTCATTCTTGTGTACCAATTTTCAGATTTCATCTAGTGAGTATTAAAAATATCAGAATAAGAGTAAAATAAGTCCCTGAAAGAATGGATGGTTAAAAAAAATCTAATTAGTTTACCAAAAGCTTATGACTCTCACTTAGAACCTGGGATGCTTTACCACATTTTGCAGATGAGAATGGGCTCCATCACTAAGTATGTGTGCAAATAAGTAAGCATCCGTCCCTGCAGTGTTCTAGAGTGGCTACCATGCAGCAGGAAAAGCATCACCTTGGTGCTCGAGAAACTGGGCTTTAGTTCTATTTCTGCCATTAGTTCTGTCATTAGTTCTAATATAAGTTATTAGCTAATAATATGATTTTGGACAAATAACTTCATTTCTTTGAAACTCGGTTTTCTTACTTGAAAAGACTTCATAACCAATAAGATTTTTTTATGGCAACAATATTATGCTATTCAGAAAAAAACAATGCCTAATGATACTACCACAAAGCATTTGAAACTGGGGTATACCTGTTTTGCTAAATCACAGAATTCACTCTAAGGTGAAACTTTACAGCAAGCTTCATGAATACTTTTTTTTTTTTTTTTTTTTATCTATCTGTATGCTGGTACCACACTATTGATCACTGTAGCTTTGTAATAGGCATGTCATCATGACCTGAGTCCTTCAACTTTGTTCTGGCTTGTTTTGGCTGTATCTGTCTTTTTTTTTTTTTTTTAATGAAAGCTTATTTATTTATTTATTTATTTATTTATTTATTTATTTATTTTTGGCTGTGTTGGGTCTTCGTTTCTGTGCGTGGACTTTCTCTAGTTGCGGCGAGCGGGGGCCACTCTTCATCGCGGTGCGCGGGCCTCTCACTGTTGTGGCATCTCTTGTTGCGGAGCACAAGCTCCAGACGCGCAGGCTCAGTAGTTGTGGCTCACGGGCCTAGTTGCTCCGCGGCATGTGGGATCTTCCCAGACCAGGGCTCGAACCCGTGTCCCCTGCATTGGCAGGCAGATTCTCAATGACTGCGCCACCAGGGAAGCCCCATGAATACATTTTTTTAAAGGAGCCTCAGGTCAATATTATAATTAGGACCCAGTAATAGAAAAATGTTCTCTAAATATTTTAGAAGCATATTTGATATTAGTATCTGCGTTCATAGTAAAGATTCACTAAGATTGAAGAACAAATATAACTGAGTATTCAGCACAATGCAGTAGTCAAAATACAGTATGTGAAAGTCAGAAGATCTTCCCTCAGATCTTCCTGTTATCAGTGAAATACCCTGGGTCTATTAAACTTAGGTCCTATGAATGGAAGAGTTAGAAAATCTTGAAAGGAAAGTGTGGATATTCAGTTTATAATAAAGTGTTACATAATGGATTATTTCAAAGAATCCAAGGGAATTTCCTTTTATGAGAACTGCTTGAAATAACCTTACCTTCCAGTTTATAGTAGCAAACATTCAATATGTGATTTTAATGTATATATAAAATGTGTATGTGTGTATATATATATATATACACACACACACACTCCCATACCTTGTATATGTGTGTGTCTATATGTATATATATACATAATTACTCAAATGTATATGTCTCGCTTTACATATTACATTGTTGTAATACATATACATGTAACTTCTCCATTATATTAATATATTCAAATTAAATAATCTAAATAATGAAAGATATATAATTATGAAACAATTCACTTTACTAATACTATTTTAATGAAAGTGTATGGAATAATTATCATAGATGATGAAAATTAGGCTCAATCCAAGAAAATCCTGGAAGGATGGAAAGTGAAAACAATTAGTTACATCCCTGGCTGCATGAGGAGGCATCTGTGTATCTAGAATGAGGCATTAGTTGGATCTATATCTGATGCTTATTGCTCAGTCATGCTATCACTTCTCCAAAACATGCACACATTGCCCCAAGCTACATAAAGTATTATGATTACTTGTCTTTAATGTATTTAAGACAAAAAAACCCAAAAACTTGTGGCAGCTGTTGTCATGCTGGTGTGAAGTTCCTCAGGAGTCTTCAAGAAATTAAGTAGTTAATTTGATAAAAATCTGTTCAGAGGGTATCTGTATAAATATATTTATACATCCTAATTTAAATCCCAGACCACACACAATGAAACCCCAGTGCTTTTTCCCATAGGACAAGAACATAGAAGATTTTAAAAGATATAGTAATGTGATAGCTTCTTCTAATAAATGTTAGAAGAGAAAAGCTTCGCCGGTTGGATATTTTCCAAACTCATTTATACTCAATTAAGAACTTTATTTTTAATCTACAGAACCATTCAAATCAGTAATTAGAAAGCATGCTTGAACAACAACAACAAAAGCCCACTTGCATATTGCTGTGAGACTAACAAGGAAGGAAGGAAGCATTCTTTTTTCCAGCTGGATACCATCTCTTTCTGCCTGCATTAGAACATGTTGAACAGAAATGTATCATAAGGATCTGCTAATACCTATCCCATCAAAACACTTCCAGTAAGAAAAAACACTGTGGTTGTTTAGCACTGTGAAGCAATAAGGAAAATGTGTTATACAAAGAAGGATATACAAATGTTTCTTCTTAGGAAGACTTTTTTTTTTTTTTTGTATTTTTATTTATTTATATATTTATTTATTTTAACATTTTTATTGGAGTATAATTGCTTTACAATGGTATGTTAGTTTCTGCTTTATAACAAAGTGAATCAGTTATACATATACATATATCCCTGTATCTCTTCCCTGTTGCATCTCCCTCCCTCCCACCCTCCCTATCCCACCCCTCTAGGTGGTCACAAAGCACCGAGCTTATCTCCCTGTGCTATGCAGCTGCTTCCCACTAGCTATCTATTTTACAGTTGGTACTGTATATATGTCCATGCCACTCTCTCACTTTGTGCCAGCTTACCCTTCCCCCTCCCCATATCCTCAAGTCCATTCTTTAGTAGGTCTGCATCTTTATTCCCGTCTTGCCCCTAGGTTCTTCATGACAATTTTTTTTTTTTTAGATTCCATATATATGTGTTAGCATACTGTATTTGTTTTTCTCTTTCTGACTTACTTCACTCTGTATGACAGACTCTAGGTCCATCCACCTCACTACAAATACCTCCATTTCATTTCTTTTTTATGGCTGAGTAATATTCCATTGTATATATGTGCCACATCTTCTTTATCCATTCATCTGTTGATGGACACTTAGGTTGCTTCCATGTCCTGGCTACTGTAAATAGAGCTGCAGTGAACACTGGGCTACATGACTCTTTTTGAATTATGGTTTTCTCAGGGTATATGCCCAGTAGTGGAATTGCTGGGTCATATGGTAGTTCTATTTTTAGTTTTTTAAGGAATCTGCATACTGTTCTCCATAGTGGCTGTATCAATTTACATTCCCACCAACAGTGCAAGAGGGTTCCCTTTTCTCCACACCCTCTCCAGCATTTATTGTTTGTAGATTTTTTGATGATGGCCATTCTGACCGGTGTGAGATGATATCTCATTGTAGTTTTGATTTGCATTTCTCTAATGATTAATGATGTTGAGCATTCTTTCATGTGTTTGTTGGCAATCTGTATATCTTCTTTGGAGAAATGTCTATTTAGGTTTTCTGCCCCTTTTTGGATTGGATTGGATTGTTTGCTTTTTTTCATATTGAGCTGCTTGTAAATTTTGGAGATTAATCCCTTCTCAGTTGCTTCATTTGCAAATATTTTCTCCCATTCTGAGGGTTGTCTTTTTGTCTTGTTTATGGTTTCCTTTGCTGTGCAAAAGCTTTTAAGTTTCATTAGGTCCCATTTGTTTATTTTTGTTTTTATTTCCATTTCTCTAGGAGCTGGGTCAAAAAGGATCTTGCTGTGATTTATATCATTGAGTGTTCTGCCTATGTTTTCCTCTAACAGTTTGATAGTGTCTGGCCTTACATTTAGGTCTTTAATCCATTTTGAGTTTATTTTTGTGTATGGTGTTAGGAATGTTCTAGTTTCATTCTTTTACATGTAGCTGTCCAGTTTTCCCAGCACCACTTATTGAAGGGGCTGTCTTTTCTCCACTGTATATTCTTGCCTCCTTTATCAAAGATAAGGTGACCATATGGGTGTGGGTTTATCTCTAGGCTTTCTATCCTGTTCCATTGATCTATATTTCTGTTTTTGTGCCAGTACCATACTGTCTTGATTACTGTAGCTTTGTAGCATAGTCTGAAGTCAGGGAGCCTGATTCCTCCAGCTCCGTTTTTCTTTCTCAAGATTGCTTTGACTATTCGGGGTCTTTTGTGTTTCCATACAAATTGTGAAATTTTTTGTTCAAGTTCTGTGAAAAATGCCATTGGTAGTTTGATAGGGATTGCATTGAATCTGTAGGTTGCTTTGGGCAGTATAGTCATTTTCACAATGTTGATTCTTCCAATCCAAGAACATGGTATATCTCTCCATCTGTTTGTATCATCTTTAATTTCTTTCATCAGTGTCTTATAATATTCTTCATACAGGTCTTTTGTCTCCTTAGGTAGGTTTATTCCTAGATATTTTAATCTTTTTGTTGCAATGGTAAATGGGAGTGTTTTCTTAATTTCACTTTTAGATTTTTCATCATTAGTGTATATGAATGCAAGAGATTTCTGTGCATTAATTTTTTATCCTGCTATTTTACCAAATTCATTGATTAGCTCTAGTAGTTTTCTGGTAACATCTTTAGGATTCTCTATGTATAGTATCATCTCATCTGCAACAGTGACAGCTTTACTTCTTCTTTTCCAGTTCGGATTCCTTTTATTTCTTTTTCTTCTCTGATTGCTGTGGCTAAAACTTCCAAAACTATGTTGAATAATAGTGATAAGAGTGGGCAACCTTGTCTTGTTCCTGATCTTAGTGGAAATGGTTTCAGTTTTTCACCATTGAGGACAATGTTGGCTGTGGGTTTGTCATCTATGGCCTTTATTATGTTGAGGTAAGTTCCCTCTATGCCTACTTTCTGGAGGGTTTTTATCGTAAATGGGTGTTGAATTTTGTTGAAAGCTTTCTCTGCATCTATTGAGATGATCTTATGGTTTTTCTCCTTCAATTTGTTAATAAGGTGTATCACATTGATTTGTGTATATGGAAAAATCCTTGCATTCCTGGGATAACCCCACTTGAATATGGTGTATGATCCTTTTAATGTGCTGTTGGATTCTATTTGCTAGTATTTTTTTGAGGACATTTCCATCTATGTTCATCAGTGATATTGGTCTGTAGTTTTCTTTCTTTGTGATATCTTTGTCTGGTTTTGGTGTCAGGGTGATGGTGGCCTCGTAGAATGAGTTGGGGAGTGTTCCTCCCTCTGCAATATTTTGGAAGAGTTTGAGAAGGATAGGTGTTAGCTCTTCTCTAAATGTTTGATAGAATTCGCCTGTGAAGCCATCTGTTCCTAGGCTTTTGTTTGTTGGAAGATTTTTAATCACAATTTCAATTTCAGTGCTTGTGATTGGTCTGTTCATACTTCCTATTTCTTCCTGGTTCAGTCTGAGAAGGTTGTGTATTTCTAATAATTTGTCCATTTCTTCCAGGATGTCCATTTTATTGGCATAGAGTTGCTTGTAGTAATGTCTCATGATCCTTTGTATTTCTGCAGTGTCTGTTGTAACTTCTCCTTTTTCATTTCTAATTTTATTGATTTGACTCCTCTCCCTCTTTTTCTTGATGAGTCTGGCTAATGGCTTATCAATTTTGCTTATCTTCTCAAAGAACCAGCTTTTAGTTTTATTGATCTTTGCTATTGTTTTCTTTGTTTCTATTTCATTTATTTCTGCTCTGATCTTTATGATTTCTTTCCTTCTACTAACTTTGGGTTTTGTTTGTTCTTCTTTCTCTAGTTTCTTTAGGTGTAAGGTTAGATTGTTTACTTGAGATTTTTCTTGTTTCTTTAGGTAGGCTTCTATAGCTATAAACTTCCCTCTTAGAACTGCTTTTGCTGCATCCCATAGGTTTTGGGTCATCGTGATTTCATTGTCATTTGTTTCTAGGTATTTTTTGATTTCCTCTTTGATTTCTTCAGTGATCTCTTGGTTATTTAGTAGTGTATTGTTTAGCCTCCATGTGTTTGTATTTTTTACAGATTTTTTCCTATAATTGATATGTAGTCTCATAGCGTTGTGGTCGGATAAGATACTTGATACAATTTCCATTTTCTTAAATTTACCAAGGTTTGCTTTGTGACCCAAGATATGATCTATCCTGGAGAATGTTCCATGAGCACTTGAGAAGCACGTGTATTTTGTTGTTTTAGGATGGAATGTCCTATACATATCAATGAAGTCCATCTTGTTTAATGTATCCTTAAAGCTTGTGTTTCCTTATTTATTTTCATTTTGGATGACCTGTCCATTGGTGAAAGTGGGGTGTTAAGGTCCCCTACTATGATTGTGTTACTGTCAATTTCGCCTTTATGGCTGTTAGTATTTGCCTTATGTGTTGAGGTGCTCCTATGTTAGGTGCATAAATATTTACAATTTTTATATCTTCTTCTTGGATTGATCCCTTAATCATTATGTAGTGCCCTTCTTTGTCTCTTTTAATGGTCTTTGTTTTAAAGTCTAGTTGTCTGATATGAGAATTGCTACTCCAGTTTTCTTTTGATTTCCATTTGCATGGAATATCTTTTTCCATTCCCTCACTTTCGGTCTGTATGTGACCCTAGGTCTGAAGTGGGTCTCTTGTAGATAGCATATATATGGGTCTTGTTTTTGTATCCATTCATCCAGTCTGTCTTTTGGTTGGAGTATTTAATCAATTTACATTTAAGGTAGTTATCAATATGTATGTTCCTCCTACCATTTTCTTAATTGTTTTGGGTTTGTTATTGTAGGTCTTTTCATTTTCTTGTGTTTCCTGCCTAGAGAAGTTCTTTTAGCATTTGTTGTAAAGGTGGTTTGGTGGTGCTGAATTCTCTTAGTTTTTGCTTGTCTGTAAAGTTTTTAATTTCTCTGTCAAATCTGAATGAGATCCTTGCTAGGTAGAGTAATCTTGGTTGTAGGTTTTTCCCCTTCATCACTTTAAATATGTCCTGCCACTCTCTTATGGCTCACAGAGTTTCTGCTGAAAGATCAGCTGTTAACCTTATGGGGATTCCCTTGTGTGTTATTTGTTGTTTTTCTCTTGCTGCTTTTAATATCATTTCTTTGTATTTAAGTTTTGATAGTTTGATTAATATGTGTTTTGGCATGTTTCTCCTTGGATTTATCCTGTATGGGACTCCTTGTGCTTCCTGGACTTGATTAACTATTTCCTTTCCCATATTAGGGAAGTTTTCAACTATAATCTCTTCAAATATTTTCTCAGTCCCTTTCTTTTTCTCTTCGTCCTCTGGGACCCCTATTATTCGAATGTTGGTGCATTTCATGTTGTCCCAGAGGTCTCTGAGACTGTCCTCAATTCTTTTCATTCTTTTTTATTCCGCTCTGCAGTAGTTATTTCCACTATTTTATCTTCCATGTCACTTATCCTTTCTTCTGCCTCAGTTATTCTGCTATTGATCCTTTCTAGAGAATTTTTAATTTCATTTTTTGTGTTGTTCACTGTTTGTTTGCTCTTTAGTTCTTATAGGTTCTTGTTAAACGTTTCTTGTATTTTCTCCATTCTATTTCCAAGATTTTGGATCATCTTTACTATCATTATTCTGAATTCTCTTTCAGGTTTACTGCCTATTTCCTCTTCATTTGTTAGGTCTGGTGGGTTTTTACCTTGCTCCTTCATCTGCTGTGTGTTTCTCTGTCTTCTCATTTTGCTTAGCTTACTGTGTTTGGGGTCTCCTTTTCGCAGGCTGCATGTTCGTAGTTCCTGTTGTTTTTGGTGTCTGCCCCCAGTGGATAAGGTTGGTTCAGTGGGTTGTGTAGGCTTCCTGGTGGAGGGGACTAGTGCCTGTGTTCTGGTGGATGAGGCTGGATCTTGTCTTTCTGGTGTGCAGGTCCACCTCTGGTGGTGTGTTTTGGGGTGTCTGTGGTCTTATTATGATTTTCGGCAGCCTCTCTGGTAATGTATGGGATTGTGTTCCTGCCTTGCTAGTTGTTTGGCATAGGGTGTCCAGCACTGTAGCTTGCTGGTCGTTGAGTGCAGCTGGGTCTTGGCGTTGAGATGGAGATCTCTGGGAGATTTTCGCCGTTTGATATTACATGGAGCTGTGAGGTCTCTTGTGGACCAGTGTCCTGAACTTGGCTCTCCCACCTCAGAGGGACAGCTCTGATGCCTGGCTGGAGCACCAAGAGCCTGTCATCCACACAGCTCAGAATAAAAGGGAGAAAAAAAACGAAAGAAAGAAGATAACACAACATAAAATAAAATAATTAAAATAAAAAATAAAAATAATTATTAAAAAATTTTTAAAAAGAAATAAGAGAGCAACGAAACCAAAAAACAAATCCACCAATGATAACAAGCACTAAAAAGTATACTAAAAAAAACCCAAATAACAAAAAACAAACAAAAAAAACCAGACAGACAGAACCCTAGGTGAAATGGTAAAAGCAAAGCTATACAGACAAAATAACACAGAAGCATACGCATACACACTCACAAAAAGAGAAAAACGGAAAAATATATATATATTGTTGCTCCCAAAGTCCACCTCCTCAATTTGGGATGATTCGTTGTCTATTCAGGTATTCCACAGATGCAGGTACATCCAGTTGATTGTGGAGATTTAATCCGCTGCTCCTGAGGCTGCTGGGAGAGATTTCCCTTTCTCTTCTTTGTTCGCACAGCTCCTGGGATTCAGCTTTTGGGGTTGGACCCGCCTGTGCATGTAGGTCGCCTGAGGGCATCTATTCTTCGCTCAGACGGGACGGGGTTAAAAGAGCAGCTGATTCAGGGGCTCTGGCTCACTCAGGCCGCAGGGAGAGAGGGGTACAGAGTTCGGGGCTAGCCTGCAGCGGCAGAGGCCGGCGTGACGTTGCACCAGCATGAGGTGCGCCGTGCGTTCTCCTGGGGAAGGTGTCCCTGGATCATGGGACCCTGGCAGTGGCAGGCTGCACAGGCTCCCAGGAAGGGAGGTGTGGATAGCGTCCTGTGCTTGCACACAGGCTTCTTGGTGGCTGCAGCAGCAGTCTTAGCGTCTCATGCCCGTCCTTGGGGTCTGTGCTGATAGCTGCGGCTCGCGCCCGTCTCTGGAGCTCCTTTAAGTGGCGCTTTTAATCCCTTCTCCTTGCCCACCAGGAAACAAAAAGGCAAGAAAAAGTCTCTTGCCTCTTTGGCAGCTCCAGACTTTTTCCCGGACTCCCTCCTGGCTAGCCATGGCACACTAGCCCCCTTCAAGCTGTGTTCACACAGCCAACCCCAGTCCTCTCCCTGGGATCTGACCTCCAAAGCCCGAGCCTCAGCTCCCAGCCCCCACCCGCCCCGGCGGGTGAGCAGACAAGCCTCTCGGGCTGGTGAGTGCTGGTCGGCACCGCTCCTCTGTGTGGGAATCTCTCCGCTTTGCCCTCCGCACCCCTGTGGCTGCGCTCTCCTCCATGGCTCTGAATCTTCCCCCCTCTGCCACCCGCAGTCTCCACCCATGAAGGGCCTTCCTAGTGTGTGGAAACCTTTCCTCCTTCCCAGCTCCCTCCCACTGGTGCAGGTCCCGTCCCTATTCTTTGTCTCTGTTTTTTCTTTTTTCTTTTGCCCTACCCTGGTACATGGGGAGTTTCTTGCCTTTTGGGAGGTCTGAGGTCTTCTGCCAACGTTCAGTAGGTGTTCTGTAGGAGTTGCTCCACACGTAGATGTATTTCCGATGTATTTGTGGGGAGGAACGTGATCTCCACGCCCTACTCCTCCGCAATCTTGAAGCTCCTCCCAGGAAGACTCTTTTCAATCACACTTTACGTATATGGAAAAGAAAGCAAATCTCATATTTAGGACATTTGTTCCCTCAAAAGAAGCCAAATCATTCTTTCACAGTAGAGTAAAAGAATCTCAGTCTTTCAGTTTAGAACTCTCTGAAAGCCATACATCAAGATAGAACTACTGTAATTATTGGAATTTAACTTCAGTGCTATATTCTGAATTTTTTATTCAAACTATCCACATTTTATAGTCTATTTCTCATTTTCTACTGGGATCTCACTATAGAACAGATGCATTAGTAAGAACTGTTGGGTTTTTTGTTTTTTCAAAGCAATAAAAGAGTTGGAAGAATCAAGTGATTGTAGTTGAGAATTCTCTGGTGTCAACCCCCTGATACTTGACTTGGTTTACTAAGTTGTTAAACAGAGTCAGAAAAAAGTAAGTAGCTTCTCCTTCTGCTAAACATATTTATGTCCTTGTTTGGCTAAGACTCTTAAGAAAAAGAGTCACACAGCAGTGGTGCGAAAATTTCATCTTCAATTCTTATCACAACAAATAAACTAGAAGCAAAATAGACCACAAGTACTCTGAAACCATGGATGACATGACAAAGAAGTGTGATCTGTATTCAACAGTGAATTGTGAAGACAAGCTATAAACGAGGTATTTGTGGCTGAGATGTTCAATGAAATAATAGATAAGAATTTTCTCTTTAAAGTCAACCTGTATTTACCAAATGTACTTCACTGCATTAAGCTAAAACCATAATAAATAAATATTAAGTGTGTTACCAACTATGGCACAAATATGCATGATTCTGTGATTGGCAAAAATGCCAAATATTAGGACCTAGTTTTATAAATGTGTGAAATCAATATGATTCTGAGTTTCTTCTGAGTACAAAATTTTTCAAATTTTCTATATAGTTCAGATTTATTCTGCTTCTAAAACTTCGTGTATAGCTCAGTGCAACATAATTAAGAAAAAAATTTTAATATGATCATGTCCAAAGCAGGTATGACCAGAAAGTCTGATTATTCTGATTTACATAATATCCTAGGCCCATCTAAACAAGTTATGAAAACAAAATAAAACTTCGGAAGTTTCACAACTGTCCTAGCTCAATCTACTAAAATCCTTTGGATTAAAAATATTTTATTTGATCCAAATGTGCTAATTAATCAAATACAGTTCTTAAATATAGTCTATAAGGCAGAGGGCACTGTGGTCTAATCTTAACACTTTTTTTTTCACACTCTCTTGATGTCTTCTAGTGTTGTACTGAAGTGATTAACTGGAGTGATCTACACAGATAAAGAGTGTGTGTGTTCTAATAAAAGGATTTTGATTAAAACTTGCTGGCTCCTTCTAATACAGGGAGGGGTTAAATGACAAAAACCTTTTGAACTTGAGAAACCATTTAGCATTTAGTCAACTAAATTATTTTTAGGCTTTGTGCTCCATTATACATTCATAGAATGGATTCCTTTTTTTCCTAGCTGTACTGCATTGGTAATGCACTAAGGAAACAGTAGAGGTGTTTTTTTTTCCTCTTCGATTGGGGTGATTCTGTTTTCATACAGATAAATCAAAACTGTCATCACCTCATCTTGATACCCCAAAGAGTACTGCTTTCAGGTCTATGGAAATGATTTGTTTTCTTGTGTAAAATCCAAATGACCAGAACATAGTAAAGAGGAGGAAATGTAAGAGTTCTATGTTGTGCAATGAATTCCCTCATGTTTTATAATAATAATTGTAAATATTTATCAAGTGCTTACAATGTTTTAGGTACTAAGTCCTTTGGAATTATTCTATTGTTAAAACTCACAACAATCCTATGATATAAAAAATTATGATCATTTCAAGTTTACTTCAAGGAATTTGAGGCTTAGAGAGAATAAGCAAATTGCCTCTGTTCACATAGCTAATAAGCACAGTTCCAAGATTCAAATGCATGCAGTCAAACCTTGGCAGCTATGATTTTAATCAATACACAGGCTGCCTTCACACTGAATCTGACAGAATGTTCAGCTGAATCCGTATGTCCTCAGAGTTGTGTAAGTTAAAAGTAACTGAAAAACTTATATTCTTTTATTTTCTTTCTTTCTTTCTTTCTTTCTTTCTTTCTTTCTTTCTTTCTTTCTTTCTTTCTTTCTTTCTTTCTTTCTTTCTTTCTTTCTTTCTTTCACAGCAGGTTCTTATTAGTTATCTGTTTTATACATATTAGTGTTTATATGTCAATCCCAGTCTCCCAATTCATCCCACCACCACCCACCATCATCCCCCCTCCACACAGTTGCCCCCCTTGGTGTCCATACATTTGTTCTCTACATGTGTGTCTCTACTTCTACCTTGCAAATCAGTTCAACTGCACCATTTTTCTAGATCCCACATATATGTGTTAATATACGATATTTGTTTTTCTCTTTCTGACTTACTTCACTCTGTATGACAGTCTCTAGGTCCATCCACATCTCTACAAATGACCCAGTTTTGTTCATTTTTATGGCTGAGTAATATTCCATTGTATATATGTACCACATCTTCTTTATCCGTTCATCTGTCGATGGGCATTTAGCTTGCTTCCATGAACTGGCTATTGTAAATAGTGCTGCAATGAACATTGGGGTGCATGTGTCTTTTTGAATTATGGTTTTCTCTGGGTATATGCCCAGTAGTAGGATTGCTGGGTCTAGATTCTTTTAAATTGTAAGGAAAATAATTAAGAATTGAACAGCAGCAAGATTACATTATGGGTGAACTCTGTATAGGTTTATTGAATAATTAAGGCTTATATAGCAGTACACAAAACCTTATCTTGCTTGTTCTGTTTCTGCCACATTAAAAGTCTTCTGTTATGAGAGTCCAAGTCTCAGGCTTGAATGAGGTTGTCATTCTTTTCGGTTTCAGGCTTGTGTCAGAGTCCTGTCTGCAGAAGTGTTGGCCTCTGGGGACTCCTTCCACATTTGCTTAAATTGAATCTCTGCCATGAAAAACATTCTGTCCTCTTCACAGATGCCACAGTTATTCTGTTGCCTTTACTTTATATTCTCCTATCTGTCTCTGTCTCTTCGCATTTTCATTATATGGATGAATTGTGATGACCAATTTCTGTTTAGGCAGAAAAACATACACTTTTTCTTTCTACATATTTGTGTTTTACATAACGTATTGCAATCATGTGTTTGGGCTCAATTTCTCTGAGTTACCTGCCATGCTTTTTACTGTCCTTCCTCGACGCATTAAATTTTATATTGGTTTCTCGAATTGAACTTAGTGGCCTCTGCTTTGCTAAGAAGAGTTCACAGATGTCTTTGACACTGTCTGTCCACATTCCTGGAGGAGGTTTGCTACAAATGCTGGCCTGGTATGGGGGCAATTCACAGGGCCATCATGCTCACCCCTGGAGTTTTGTCCTTTGGGACTCACTCAACTCCAGCTGGCTGCCTGGCTGAGACAGGCCCTGGGCCAGTGTTGACCACACCAGCCTGAGACGGTCAGAATGTAATACCTATATCTTCTCTCTCAGAAAGACTAAAGAGACCATACTGTTGATGTACATCTCGGTCTTTGGAGCAAGCTCTCTTTGTATTTTCACTTGCTCAAAGGTATCTAAAATTGCTTTTCCTTAGTACTGGAGTAGAAAAATGAAGGCATGTAGATGGATTTAGAAGGAATAGAGTCCAAGCCGACTGTTTATATTTTGAAGTTTGGCTATGCCTTCTTTGACAGAAAAAAAAACATCATTTATGGCTCATTATAGCTCACTCACATTCTACTTTGACAATTGAGAAAAAACTCTAATAATTAAAAAAAAAAAACTTCACCTTTTGCCCTCCATTTTCATCCCTGATATTTCTCTAAAGGATAACCTGTTTTAGGTGATCTTGCTTTTTTGCCACAATTATGTATGTCATGATATCTGCCATCTACTTGAAAACCCTTGAGCATCAGAACTGCAACATGCATGTGTTAGTTAATTTAAACTATGTTAAACTAATTGGTTGCTCTACTAAGGAATGCATGCTCCAGGAATGATCAGAAAGGCTACATTCTGATCTTATCTAAATCTCTGAGTAATCTTACACTTTTGCAAATTATCAGATTGAAGGTCTGAAATGGGTTTCCACTGGTGAAATCTGGGTCTTCTGAACATGATCACTATTAGATTTAAGATATTGGTAGAACTGAGGATATTTAAGATTGTAATTTGGCAAAAACACTTCAGCTATAATACATACCTGATCCTTAGGTGATCAAGGTAAGAACTGAGGGAACCCTGTAACCTTTATTTTTAAAGATGGCACCTGAGCCCTGATTCCTAAGCAGTCCTGAGTCCAGGCATGTAAGGTAGAATTTCTGGTTGCCAGATGCAGCTATAAGGATGAACAAATATTTTTTCTGGAATACCATGCCGACAGTCTTCAGCGAACCTTATATGCAAAAAAGTGGCTGGTTCATGGAAAACTGCGGAAAGCTGAGACACCACCAAATTTATAGAACCAGTTGAATAAAGTGTTTTAAATTTGCTAGGTAATAAATATTTATTTAATAGATGTTGTATACGTGGTAGAATTTGGACTGAGACTTGGTTTTATGATAAGCTGGTAGTGAAGGTATGGAAAAATAGCTAAATCTCATTCCACTCAAAGATTTCAGAGTCTGTCATTATTACCAAAAAGAATCAGAGTTATGTGTAATCAAATTGGCATGGGTCAGATAGCAATTTTTGTCTATATTCCGTTTTATCCTGTTTTTTGTCCACAAATTATCTTCAGCTCTCCTTATACTTTCTACTTCTCTCTTCACTGTTTTAATTCTGATTATTTTAAATGTAGTTTTCTAAGACATTAACAAAAAGAATTATTTCTCTAGTTACTGAAAAGCCTGCCTTCCCTTCCTTCCCAGCAGCAATTTGTAAGACTTTTCACTTAATCTTTGCACTTCCTTATCTCCATTTCACTTTGCATCTTAATGTCTCTGATACTTCCCAAATCAGATCGCCACATGCCTCTTTGTTAATTAAGCCAATGAGCACTTTTCACTTTGTCTCTCATTTGGCCTCCTGGCAGCATTTCACACAACTGGCCTCTCTCTAGACTTCAAGGCACTACTCTCGCCTCATTCAGTCTTTTCATTCTGACGATAATTCTGGGCTCATTTTCTTCTGTCCAGCCCTTAAATATTTATATCCCCGAGTAAACAATAAACCAAACATTGTGTTTACTGCAACATGTTCATGCTCTTCTCCAGCACTAATGAGATGCATGCTGTGTGGTGCTTGCCCACCTGCAGCCTTCTGTTGGCTGTGTATCTGCAGAGGAGTTTAAGTTCTGCACTGCCGGGGTCCTGTGAAGCCATCACTTCCTCTCATTTCAGTTGAAAACTAAAAGGTTTTTTTTTCTCTGATTATTTCTAAACTGTTTAAAAAATAAGTACAGGGAAAGGGACTGTAGAAGTCTTAGCAATCACTGCAATCAAAGTCTATGACTGCTTTGAAGACAAGGCTGAAGCTGACCTTCCTCATCAAAACAACAGCAAAATCTTATAATTTAGCACTAGAGAGATTTAGGGGCTTCCCTCTCAGAAAGCTGAGGGTCACTCTGAAGAATGGGTGGAAAGGAATATGAAAGGATTGACAAGTATTTTAACTTCTAATTTGAGAGACTACCAAATGATTCCTGTGAACTGCATGTCCTAGATGAAGTAGTAATGACATTGCAAGCATGATTCTCTGAGAGATAGGAACAGGGAAGGAGTAATTATAGTTTGCAAAACATCATCAGCTGATTCTAATTTACTGGTTTTCCATACTGTCTGTGAAACTGAGAAATCAAAGAGGGCATTTTGTTCAGTGACAAACTGATGACATATAGGTTTTGTTTTCACATTTGGAAAATGAAAACTGAGCTAACAGAGACACAATAATAATATGTTATTTGAAATATTATAACATCTTGACTGCCAAAGGTAAAGCATTTTGAGTAAGGTTTTTTCCTAATCATGTGATTATATCTATAATTTGGATAATGTGTGTAGAATATATTCCAAAATATTAAATATTATTAAAACATTTATTAAATTAATAATTATGTTTTATTAATTATTAAAACATAATTTTAAATGACAAAAATTTGTTATTAGATTTTGGCTATTTTTATTTAAACCGAATTTGGAAGTATTTTATAATTTCCCATACCTATTTCTATCACCATTGTTAATGGAGAAATGATTACCTATACAGACAACTCAAAAATGTATCTTTCCAACTCAAATATTTCTATTAGTCAGTCACCTAATAAAAATTTCCCCAAAGGTATCCTCCGCAATCAGAAAATCCCCATGAATAACACAAATTCATCTCTTCCCTAACACGCTGTTAACTTGTCTGTTTTCTACACTGAGGAAATGGCAAATTCCAAAGCTGGAAACTTGGAAGTCATATGTTATTTCCCTTCTTGGGAAGCAGTTAAAGGGATTAATAATGTGAAGTCTCTGGAATAAGAGCATCTAATCTTGGCTCTACCACTTATTAGCTCTGTGGCCTTGACAAGTTAACTACTTAACCTCTCCAAGTCTTGGCTCACTTCTTCATAAAATAAGAATCATCATAGTACCTACCTCATAAAATTAATGTGAGCATTAAATGAGATAATGAATGAAAGACACTTAGCATAGTGTCATTCCCATAGTAAGGTCTCAATAACAGCTGGCTGTTATTATTATTATTACCCAATTCAAATCTGTATGGTTTCCCTCAGCTTTTAAAATAAACTACAATCTCATTTCTAGGAAATATGATATATGCTCTCAGATTATATCTTCATCTTTATTTATTTGCCTTTTTTTTTTTTGCCAGACATTCTCTCATTTTCCCTTGAGTGAGTCATACTGATCCGTTTGTAATTCTTTACATGCCCCAGCCTGACCTCTAGACTTCAGGACATAACCTTCCTCTGCATTAAGCACTCTTCCCTCCTTCTCCAGTAGGTGGCACCAGCTTAAACATCGTTCAAGATACAGGAGTTTTCCAAGTAACCTTCCAAGACTTCCCCTTCTTACTTAGGATAGGTTCTTTCCCCTCCCAAGACTCTGATAGCAGCCATGCTTATCTCTTACAAGGCATGAATTATATTACACGATAATTTCCTCTTCTGACGTCTACTCTGCATGAACATAATGCCCATCCTGTATGGTTCTTTTTGTTTGTTTTTCTTTTCTTAGTTTTGTCTTTAAACATTGGGACTTAGAAAAATAATAGGTACTGCAAATAAATATTCCAAATGGACAAATTTGCCTCCCCCCTTTTAAAATATCTATATATTTCTTACCTTCATAAACAAATAGCCACACTAGCCTATTTAGCCTCCTATTAAGTACATAGCTGAACTTATATCTCTTTACCCTGCTCTGGATCCCATAACTAATAACATTATGAACATAAATTTGTTGTTGGTTTTGTCCCTTTCAATGTAAATCTAGGAGGTGGAGTTTTTAAAATCTCTTCTAATGAGCTAATGTAGATATTCAGAATAATTCTGTTGAAGCAGGAGAGTCCTTTTCAGCCCTTCAAAATATTTTAATTCTTTGCTGTCCCTCTAACCTATGTTACACTTATTTTATAGTAAACTACTAACTTTAATTGGGTTTTCTGACTATTATTTTACTACAAAGAGTGTGTGATTATACAAAAACAGACCTCTCATTTCTTCCACTTTTAAAAAATGAGGATCATAAAAATGATTTAAAGCTATGCAAATTTCAGAGTAGAAATTCATTTTTACACCATCACGAACTTAGTAGTTTTTACTTTCCTGGTTACTCATATTTTTGCTTCCATTGAGTTGCTGATTGAGCTGCTGTTGTATTTTGTTATTCACAGGTAGATGTTAGGTGAAGTTATAGGTAAGATTGCAAGTCCCTATACATAGCCAGTATAAACTGAGTCAGCTAAAAATCACTGAACATTCTTAGTTAGGGAGTTCAATACAGGATCAAAGCATAGAGTGGAGAAAAGTGACCTCAAATCGAACCATCTTGCACTGCTGTTTGTCAACAGTAAATTACATCTGATTTTAAACAAGAGAAGGAAAAACTGCTGGCGACCTGTGATTGTGCTTCATATAAGGATCAATACAAAGGAGAATAGCCTTTTTAGATTTTTCCAAGTTCTGTGACTTCCTGGAGCAAATTGGCAGTACCTTATGATCATTCTCAATTAACAGCACTCTCTGCCTAAGCCAGGGAGCCTATAGTCCTGTGGGACAATGGGGCGCTGGGGGCTTCCCAAATAATGGGAGTGGTAGAGGCTGAAGATTGCTTTGAGTTAAAAAAAGAAAAAAGCAATTGATTTTCACCTTCTATAAATGGAATTAGGAACTCAGAACTATGTGCCAGGAAAAGGAGCCAGGTAGAATTTTGTGTATTTTGCAAGCCTTATTTTGAAGTGTACAAACCAGTGATTTCTGGAGCAATTTCATGTCAAAAAGACACTAAACTTGAACTCTTTTCACCAAATTGTTGAACATGTTTCATACAGATTTTTTTTCTTTCCATGATGGTGAAAACAAACTATAATCCTACTCTATCCCTGAATGCAGATGTTTCATTTTTATAAATTTTTCAGCAAGTCTTTTGAATTATGAAGAAACACTGACACATGAATAACTTGAGCGTGTCTCAACATTTGATTTAGAGAATGGCTTAAAATTAATCCTTTTCAGCTTATCCTAAAACCCTTGGCAAAACAAAACAAACAAAATGGGTGAAAGGTTCCAAATCACCTAAGTTATTACCATTCCTGCTGACAAAGTGAAACACAGTTTATTGTGTTGAGAAGAGAAGGGAGGAAAAAACCAGGAAAAAAGAAATGGGAGGAAAAGTAGAGCAGAATAGAAAGGCAAAAAGAAAAACGAAAGAAATGCATCTGTTAAGTAAAAGTAAAGTGTGGTTAGGAAGGTGGGCATTGGGACAAGATAGGCCTATGTTCTCATCCAAATTATGATCACATTTATGTATGTAATTTTGGTTTCACCTTTTTGGAATAATAATAAAGGACATAGTAAGCACTCAATAAATATTAGCTATTCATCATAAAATATCATTCAGAAGCCTGAATTCCAATAGGCTCCTAAGCTTCTTTTTAGGTAACAGAAATTATATCCTATATTGATATGTTATAAATTTGCATGGTGACCATTCACAGAATAGTACTTGAGTGTAAATCAATTTGCAGAATTGTTTGTGGCAAATCGGTTGGGGAGGAAACGGCCATATTGAATCTCCCTTATGAAATTTAGTTGTATCTTGAAATTATTATATTGTTCCCTTTAATACATTGAATGGAATTAATGGCTACAAATAAGATTGAACAAATGCAGTGAAATAAAATGTATCAAATAAAAAAATAAAAATAAGATAATTTAAGAAAGTTGTGCTTATATTAATGGACAGATCATTAAAGAAAACCTAGAAAATCCTAATAGAAATACAATATTTATTTACTTAAAAAAGCTTAAGTGCCTCTCTGTAACAGGTTTTGTGTGTGTGCCTATATATAACCTGGTCTATACACAGACACCATTACTATTCTTACGGAACTCATTACTTAGTGAGGGCTACAGTCAACAATCAAGTAAATAAGCAAGTGCATAATTACAAAATGAATTTATACTATGTTTATAAAATAAACACACATGAGAGAATAGTAGGAAGTAGCTACTTACATGAAGGTAGTCAGGGAAATCATATCTGAGTTAGTAAAATTTAAGCTGAAACTTGAAAGATAAGACATAACCAGTTATCAATAGAGGTAGGGAGTAGGATGAACCAGACAGAGGGATGCCATGTATAACTGCTGAACAGCAGGAGAGGAGATGCAACTTGACTGAGGAGAGTGTGTGAGGGTAACTGACATAAAATGAAGTTCAAAGGGAATGATGCTTGGATTGGATTTATGTTAAAAAAAAAAAAAAAAGACTCTTAGTAGATGCCTCGCTGTTGGACTATAAGAAATAGGCTATGTCCTTTGCTATTCAAAGTATATGGTATGTGAACCAGCAGGGTCAACATTACTTGGGAGCTGGTTTAAAATGCAGAATCCCGGAGCCCACTCCAGGCTTAGGGAAATTTAATCTGCATTTTAACAAGATCTCAAAATGATTCATACGCACGTTATTACAGTTTGAGAATCCCTGGTCTAGGTGATTACTGAAGGTGACTTGGATGTGATAGGGAATGGTTTGGATGGAAAGAATTGTATTGATTCAAGATATATTTTGTATATTATTTAACGAGGTAATGTAATGAAGTAAGTATTTTTTTAACTCTTCCATCAACCTACTCCTGAACGATTGGGAGAAATAAACATGTTCTGTGCTGCCAGGCTTGAGTTCTGTCACCCAAACTGAAAAACACATTTAGTCTCTTGCTTTATTAAACAAACAACAACAACAACAACAACAAAAACGTGTAACATGTCAATTTTACTCCATAGCATATTTTTATTGCATTATAAAATTATAGATCATTAATTAAAATTATGATTAAAAATTTGGTATATTTAGTATGTGGCTTTATGTAACTTTATGCACCTTGAATATACCAATAACAGATCTAAAAAGTTACTAAAGCATAGAATGTATTTAATACTATGACAAAGATTAAAACTTTGAAGGCACTGGGATTTGGACATCTATTAAAAATAAATATGCTAATATCTCTTCAGTTAACATTAAATAAACGTTACTCTGTGCTGATTATGCGCCAGGCTATGCCCTGTGATGGTGTGAATTAGAGAAACTGTCATCTAGAGGAAAAAAAGCTTGCCCTGGAATTGAACAATGCGAGAAAAATAGGGTAAAGACTCTCATGTTTTCCTAATTTGAATTGTCCACCTTTTAGGTAAATGTGCATTCATTAAATATATTCAAACAGCTTAGTAATTCAGAATGTGATTAGCTCAAAAGCAACACTAATCTACTTGCAAATCCCATTCTCTGGGAAATGAGGAAAGATGGAAAGGCTATTTAAAATGGTAACATCTGACCTATTACAAGCCCCGGTGAAAAAAAGGAAATACTAAGACTGCTGCAACAAAACAAACCCATAAAAGCACAAAAGGGGAGTGCAAGCCATTTGCCTTTACAACAGCTGCATGATGCAGATGAATCAAAGCACTGCCAGCAATAAACGAATCTGGTCAATGTCAATTTTCCCCAGGCATCTGCTATTGTCGCTAGTGATTTTACTGAAGATTACCCATCAGTTAGTGCAGATTTGTTTTTTTAATTGGCCCTCACCACACCTGCCACGTTTTTCTTGTTCTCAGTCCCAGAAGCTTTTGCAGAGAAGAAGAAGGTGGCTACCTGGAGAATATATTCTTAAAGCACACCGTGAAGGACATTCATGAGAACAATTAAGTTTTTAATACCAGAGGGAAAAAAAGCACCCTAGTTTAATGTAAGAAAAAAGGAATATAGGGCAATCATTAGTAAATTAGGAAGAAGTAGCCAAGGCATCTTCATTATTATAATCCCAGCCTTGGAAGGTGATCATTTTCACAGTATTTTTAAGCATTTCATATAATAGTCAAGTATGACATGCTGTAAGTAAATTATGAACAGGTGGGCAGGGTGTCTGGAGGGCAACACCACTCATCAGGTTGACAAAGCAGCAAGATAGATCACAGGATAATCAGCAGGTGGGTAGGGAAACAGCAGGCAGAATGATTTGCTACATAATATTTGGCATTAATTACAACTGTTGAAATGCTGGGGGTGGTTTTATTTTAACGTAAAGAAAACGAATATGTTTTTCAATTTCATTTTACCTTAGTGGTTTCTATGTTTTGGAATTATTGCATTTTACAATTTTATTATGATCTACAGATATTGTACATTGGCATAATGTATTTCAGATCATATTTACAAATTCACAAGTAGGTTTTTTTGAGTTTCTCCTAGCTATGCACTATATGTTCCAGAAATGAATATAGAATTATAGAAATGAAGATGTGAAAACTATCATAATTGTTTTTTACCTTATTGGTTCATATGAGTAGGTTAAAACATCGCTAAAATGAAAACAGTGTATAAATGCCATTGGAAGTTTAAACTTTGGACCAATATACAATACTAAACAAGTATAATAATACTAAAAGTAGCAACAGATTCAAAGGTCAGTTTTTTGGAGAATCTGTACACTACTGTAAGGAAGAAATACATTATTACTAATGAGATTAACCCATTTTAGGACCTCAGCTCTTTTTAGGGTGTACTAAACTGAAAAAAATATTTTTGTTAAGGAATTTGGCTTTTTTTAGGGGCTAAATTCAGTAAGTAAATGATTAGATAAGAGTATTTTCCTGAAAAAAGATTGTAAAAGAGAAGGAAGAGAAGGGCTAGGGAAATAAGACATAAGAGCACTGGATTCTACATAAGAGTAGGAATAGGAGTGAGTTGAGAGACAATGCTGAAAAACCTCAAAATGGTGCCCCAAAGGAGTGTTGCCGTTGGGTTTTGGCTTGTTAATATAAGGGAATATAAAATACTTATACATGGATACTAACTGTTATGGACTGAATGTGTCCCCCCAAAGGTCATATTTTGAAATCTTAACCCGCCATGTGATGTTATTAGGAGTCGGGGCTTTTGGGAAATAATTAGACCATGAGGGTGGAGCCCTCAAAATAGGATTAGTGCCCTTTTAATAAGATAAATGAGATCTTCCTATCTCACTGCTCTGCACCATGTGAGGATACCAAAAGAATTTATCCATCTGCAAACCAGGAAGCCAGCTCTCACCAGACACTGGATCTGCTGGCACCTTGATCTTAGACTTCCCAGCCTCCAGAACTGTGGGAAATAAATGTTAGTTGTTTAAGCCACTCAGTCTATGATAGCTTGTTATAACAGCCCAAACTAAGACACTATTTTAAGGGTTTTAAGAGAATAGAAGGAGAGAGATAAAGGAAATATAATAATTGGTTGTGAAATTTTACTATATTTCATTATGAATCATTGACCCATACAGAGAAGTTTTTCATGTTCTTCAAATGTCATTTAAGTCTCAACAAGAAACACTCATTTAAAATGCATCCCTTTCTGGGGACTTCTCCAGCAGTCCAGTGGTTAAGACTCTAAGACTCCACGCTTCCACTGCAGGGGCCGTGGGTTCGATCCCTGGTCAGGGAACTAAGATCCCACATGCCATGTAGCATGGCCAAAAAAATAAAAATAAGAAATAAAATAAATAAAATTAAGATGTTTAAAATTCATCCATTTCCCATTAAGCTAGAGTTCAGCATACTTAATTGAAATAAAGAAGTTTGCAAGTTTTGCAAATATTAAAAATAAAAAGAAAGGATTAGTAACTTCCTCATTAACTGCTTTATAAAATGACTTATTTTCTTTCTATATTTAAGAATTTATTTTTTTGCTTTATGCCTAATTTAAATTAGTAAAATTGTATGTATACCTTACATTCTTGAAGATGACTCCACTGTCCATATCCCAGGCTGCAGGTGCCTAATGGAAGTGTCATTGTTGATGAATAAAAGGGATGAATAACTATTCCTTTGTACAGTGGCTACTTTTCAGTCCCTCCAGAAGGAGATTTTCCCACTGTGCTTGAGAAGTAGATGGAAAATATCCATGATTGAATATGAGTTTAGATATCTCCTATATCTAGGGGACAATGGGTTTAGTTTAAAAGTGTGAACAACTCTGCGCTGATAGAGGGAAATTGACCTCATTCTCACATTCAAAGGTAGTTTGGGAAGTATTTTTCCTATATAGTGAATTCATAAATGTAAAGCACTTAGAATGGAGCCTGGTTTGTATTCACTATATATGTGCTAATTGCACTTCTTATTATCACTGATTGATTGATGTAGTAATTGTGCTTTGATGACCATCTTAAAGGTGCCTAGGAGTCAACAGGACTTCTATTTTGGTATTATGCAACTCTTTTTAGCAGAAAATGTGGTTTCTCACTAAATATTTACCGTGGTAAACCGAAAAAAAAATACCTCCCAAAAATATATCCATGTTTTAATCCCTAGAACCTGTGAATGTTACTTTATATGGCAAAAGAAAGAAAGAGAGAGAGAGAGAGAGAGAAAGAAAGAAAGAAAGAAAGAAAGAAAGAAAGAAAGAAAGAAAGAAAGAAAGAAAGAAAGAAAGAAAGAAAGAAAAGAGAAAGAGGGAGAGAGAGAGAAAGAAAGAAAGAAGGAAAGGAGGGAGGGAGGGAGGAAGGAAGAAAGAAAAAGAAAAACAGGCTCTTTGCACCTTTGATCGAATTATGGATTTTGAGATGGGGTGATTATCTTGAATTAGCTAAATGCAGTAACATGATAACATGTATCCTTATAAGAGAGAGGCAGAGGGAGATTCTGTACACACAGAGGAGGTGACATGAAGACCGAGTGGAGTTGTTTGAAGAGGTTGGTCTTTTTTTTGTTTGTTTGTTTTTAATTTATTTTTGGCTGTGTTGGGTCTTGGTTGCTGCTCGCAGGCTCTCTAGTTGTGGTGAGCGGGGGCTATTCTTCGTTGTGGTGTGCAGGCTTCTCATTGTAGTGGCTTCTCTTGTTGCGGAGCATGGGCTCTAGACGTATGGGCTTCAGTAGTTGCAGCACGTGGGCTCAGTAGTTGTGGCTCACGGGCTCTAGAGGGCAGACTCAGTAGTTGTGGCGCACGGGCTTAGTTGCACCGCGGCATGTGGGATCTTCCTGGACCAGGGCTCGAACCCGTGTCCCCTGCATTGGCAGGTGGATTCTTAACCACTGCGCCACCAGGGAAGCCCGAGGAGGCTGGTCTTGATGACTGGAGTGATGTAGCCACAAACCAAGAGAGACTGCCAGCCACCAAGAACTGGAAGAGGCGAGGAACAGATTCTCCCCTACAGACTCCAAAGGAGCCCTGCTGACACCTTGCTGTTGACCCTGTGATACTGATTTCAGGCTTCTAGCCTCAGGGGGAACAGTGAGAGAATACATTTCTGTTGTTTTAAGCCACCAGTTCTGTTATAATTTGTTATAGCAGCCACAGGAAGCTAATATGTTAACCAAAATAATCAAGTGCAGTCTGTCCACCTATAACCAGTGTTTATACTGACCACAATCTACCCTCCCCCCAAGTTCCTGTTTTAAATCACTGGATATAGTTGCCATGAGGAAAGTGCTGGTCCTTTGATACCTACTGAGTTCACTTGTGCTAGAGTGCTGTTACATCAGTTTAGAAATACTGGTGTATCCAAACACAGATTCTGCTTCTTACACCCATGAATCCTGAGTTACTGGTAACTGCAAATTTACAACTGCTTTTCTCTCTTGGGAGGGAGAAGGAAACTAATATCTGTTGCTGCATTCCTACCATATTCTAGGTGTATCATAGATCTCCAAAGCTGCTGTCCTCAATTCCCAGGTGACTCAAATATGAGCAAACAGCTATTAACATTACAAAAGAGATGCATCTAAGGTCAAAGACATAGTAGGAGATTATCTATACCTATATCTATGCAGACTCCTGGTAGATTGTACAGGAGATGTGTGCTATCTTAACTTTAGGAATTAAGAGGAAAGAATAGATTTTTCATAGAATAATCATCTGATCTATTGATCAATACTGAGAGTTCCCTGAATTGGAATTGAGACAAGAATTCTAGCCTCCATATGCAAGTAGCTGGTGATGTGAGTTAAAACTCTTGTATTAAACAATGGTAAACCCCCTAACTGGGTTTCTTTATTTTAAAAGGTTTTATCATTCACCAAATCAATATGTAGACTATATATATTTTCCAGCTATTTGTATGATCTCTGCATTTGGGACGTTGGCAAACGGGTCAAAGGGAAATATAGCACAGGTCACAAGAGAGTGTGCACTCATGAAAAGATGTGAGGGAAGCTTCCATAAATATGTCTGAATTCTGATGAAAGGCTACAATGAAATCCTCATATTCTAGAATAGAATTTGATTTGCTGCTAGGAAAATGCTAGAAGTGTGAAAAAATGGGGAATGGAAAAAAGTTTATTTTGTTGTCTATTTGCTGTTTTAATTGCCTAGAATCCATTTCAAATGGAAATAGAATGTCCTTATGGAAGTAGGGTAGAAAACACTTGCCTTACTTCTATGTCCAATCAGATATCACAATATCAAAAACTCTGTGAGCCAGTCAAATTTTTAACTTTTTTTTCTGTTTTTCTATTGTTATCTTTTTTCTTGTTTTTCTGTTGTTATCCTAAGACTTAAAGGGCCATGGCTCCAGAAATGAGACCTAGGACAGAATTCATTTCTATGGAAGAATAATAATAATTACAATAATAATGACAGTACTTCATTAGGAGTTTATTATGTTTTAAATACATTATAAACATATTTTAATATACATGTGTAAAATGTGTATAAGTATATATATAGACATACACACATACATATATAAAATCTTAAGTGTGTAATACACATAACAAGCAGTGGTATTGGTGAGAAAGCATAGAGTATTTAAGAGACTGGATTTTAGAACCAGAATGCCTAGCTTGTAAAGCTGCTCTACAATTTATTGACTCTGTCACTTTTCAGAATCCCCTCAACTTCCCTGCATCCCGGTGTCCTTACCTGTAAAATGATAAGGTTAAGAGGATCCTCCTCGCTGCTTTGTTGGAAGAATTGATGAGATGTGCACACAAAGCAATTGGAACAGTTCTTGCTCATGTTAAGTTTTTAATAAATTATAATTAACTCCTACCAATCTTCATCACAACCTTCCGCAGTTCATATTTTTAATCCCATTTTATATGGCAGGAAACTGATGGTGTTTCCATAAATTTACCAAGTATGTATAACTAGGAAGTGCAGCTGCTGGTGTATGAGCCCAAATTTCTCTCTCTCTCTGTATCTCTGTCTCTCTCTCTAGCTTGAGATACAATTATATTTCCTCACTATTAGTACAGCTGGTAGTACTTATCAGGTGTTACACATATCTGCTTTTTTTTTTTTTTTTTTTTAGTGCTATTTTTATTAATCTCAATATTAGCTCAAACTTCAGTGTGACAGATTTGGGATTGAATTTTTTTTTTTTTTTAAACATCTTTATTGAAGTATAATTGCTTTACAATGGTGTGTTAGTTTCTGCTTTATAACAAAGTGAATCAGTTATACATATACATATGTTCCCTCTTGCATCTCCCTCCCTCCCACCCTCCCTATCCCACCCCTCTAGGTGGTCACAAAGCACCGAGCTGATCTCCCTGTGCTATGCGGCTGCTTCCCACTAGCTATCTATTTTACATTTGGTAGTGTATATATGTCCATGACACTCTCTCACCCTGTCACATCTCACTCCTCCCCCTCCCCATATCCTCAAGTCCTATTTTTTCTAATTTAAAAAAATAAAGAAAATTATAGCACCTGGCATACAATAAGCACACAAGAAATATTAGCTCATTTTTTTTTTTAGGATTGTTAAACTTATTTGCCCTTCATTGTTAAAGACCTTATCTTCCTAGTCACTGTCTTCTCAGCATTTATTACCACAATTAAATCACAAAGAACTTCTACATGACAGTTTTGTAACAGAGAAATTTATACATAGTTTATGGGGGAAAACATGTTTAGTTATTAAATGGACTTAATAATAAACTTTTGGAACCCAGTCTCCATATGGCTTGGAATGTGAATATCATTGTGTACATCTTCCCAAATTGCAATAATTATCAATTGTTTTTGGTTTTGAACTCTTGGCCTTAATCCCAGACCTTAATTACTATTCTTTCTCAATCTACTCTGAATTTCACTGTAGAGACACTTCTGCTGGGTTTTTGCTGCGGCTACACACATCAGGCACCTTGACATAAGAAGTGTGTCTCTGTGTTTGTGCTATTCTCACATCATCCACTTCTCTCATTGCCTTGTCTAACCATCAGGACAAGAGCAGCATTTTAAATTCTTTCTCTCCTAACTCTCCTTCTTTTACTTGATGTCAGGTTACCTAATTTCTCCACCCTGAAGAATTAACTTTTAAATTCCTCACAATAATGAAGAATCAACCTCTCCCATACATTTCTGTTGTAGCTAATGCTACCTAAAATCATTTCTAGAACATCATAAATTGCTTAAGCAACACGAGGATTTAATAAGTTACTTGAGAAAAACTGCTCTAGGGGCTTCCCTGGTGGCGCAGTGGTTGAGAATCTGCCTGCCAATGCAGGGGACACGGGTTCGAGCCCTGGTCTGGGAAGATCCCACATGCCACGGAGCAACTGGGCCCGTGAGCCACAATTACTGAGCCTGCGCGTCTGGAGCCTGTGCTCCGCAACAAGAGAGGCCGCGATAGTGAGAGGCCCGTGCACCGCGATGAGGAGTGGCCCCCGCTTGCCACAACTAGAGAAAGCCCTCACACAGAAATGAAGACCCAACACAGCCATAAATAAATTAAATTAATTAAAAAAAAAAAAAGAAAAACTGCTCTAGAAGTCTGTTTTTTAAAAAAGCCAGAATACCTTAGACAAATACGATTTTGCTCTTAACAAAAATTTTGTCTTTACAAATCTTAACAATCTTATAAATATGCTCAGCTCAAGATCAGGAACTTGCATATTTGCAGCTATAGATACAAAATAAGTACATCTGACCCTTGAATGAGATGGGTTTGAACCACAGGTCCACTTACACATGAATTTTTTTCAATAAATAGGTATAACAGTATTACAAGATCCACAGTTCCAATCCATGGATGCAGAACTGTGTATAGGGATTCCTGACTATAAAGTTAAATGCAGATTTTTGACTTCAAGGAAGGTCAGTTTCCCTACCCCCCGAGTTATTCAAGGGTCACCTGTATTTTACCAAGCCTGGTAATCTGATGTTCTGATTGCTCAATATAAAATTTACCAAAGTCAAAGTGTTGATGGCAATCATTTCAAGACTCACGTCAAACCTAGAAAACCATGAATTACATTACTGGAAATTAGAAGAACTTTAACAATTAATACAACCATTAAGAGTTATAATAACGTTAATAATAGTTAAAATTTTTAAGTACACATACTCCACATATTGTTCCATATTTTATGTAATAACTTATCTGTACATAAAGTATAACCTGTCCTTGAGATTAGTATTAATATGCCCCATTTTACACATACAACCTCATGTGTATAGAAGTTAACTGTTTTGCCTAAGGTCACATGAGTTGCATGCAGCTCAGCTGAGGTTTAAATTCAGATCTGTTGCATCCCAAGATCTGAGCTTGTGAGCGTCTATCTAGATCCTGTGTCTCCTTGAGCTAATGCCCCATTTTTTCCTTTCCTTCGTAAGCAATCACTTTTAAAGAATAGGAGTTGCTGTCTCTACTTCATCATCTGACAGTCTTGCAGTGAAGTGACCCCAATTCAGCCACAGCTGTCATGGGTATGTAAAACCTGTTCAGGACAAGACTTTATCACTTGGAAGCATTTGCATAAAGAAAATACCCTATAAATTCCTGTCTCTCACCTCCTCACCCCTCCCTCACACCCATGCAATCTGATCTATGTCCATGGACTTATTTCTACTGCAGAACATTTCAGGGGGCCTTTAAGAAATGGCTGACTGAGGTTGTGGTTTGGCCTGGGTCTTTAAAAATTTAATGAATTTCTTAATATGAAACCTACAAACTTGGCCTCATTTTGCACCATCCATTACCCAAAAGTGTTTCTAGCAGAAATTTGACTCCAAGTATCTAATACTGTAAATAGTGGAAAATGTCTAATTCAAAGTTCTTCCAGAAGGGTAATGGGTTTGCAATTTCTTCTCAGATATTTAAAAGTCTGCACTTTCATATTCTGAGCAGAGCACTAGACAAATCTGCAAAGCCCTTTTAATAATTTCTCCCTGTGGATTGCACACAGCGTTTGAATCAGGAGGTTGTGATTACATGAAACCACTGAGAATAGGATGGTTAATTCCTCAGACACATGAACAGAATGAAAGGGAAAATCTTCACTGAAAAGATGATTAAAGACTTAAAGGGAAATGTATTAAAAAGTGAAAATTAAAGGAAGTAAAATGCCAAGAAGCATGTGTAGTTGGATATGTTTTCATTTCCCCAAATACACAAGTAAAATTAATATTCACTCAATCTAATACAGCAATGACTCAGTGACCCTGTCCAGCCAGGGAATGGGGTAATCTTGACAAACAAGGCATCTAATTAACTGATTACCTTAGATTTTATCTACTCACACTTTAAAAAAAAAAATCCTTTAAAATATTTTATATTTTTTATTCCATTAATATGTAACACTAATATAAAACAAGCTTTTGTGTGTGATTCAATTAGTGTTAAAAAATGGATAATGAGCATTCGATATCCCTATGTTTAAGTTGTAGCCAATACGTACTTCCATGCATTATATATTAACATTCTTTTTTTTTTTTCCACACACACTATTAATGTTCTTAACACTGCCTTTTTTATGACTAAATGAGATTTCTGAATATAAACTTCCAAACAAGCATGTTGTTCCAAAGAATCCTTTCAATGCTCTCCAGACTGCAGTTCTGCAGTTCTGCAGTTTATTCTCCTCCCCATTCTTCCCAGCCCCTGGCAACCACCAATTTGTGTTTTTGTCTCTGTGGATTTATTCGGAATGTTTCACATAAATGGAATCATACAATAATGTGACCGTCTATGACTGGGTTCTTTCACTTACAGTGTTTTTGAGATTGATCTATATTGTAGCATGTCGGTACTTCATTTTCCGTTATGGCTACATAATATTCCATTGCCTGCGTATATCACAATCTGGTTTACACATTCATTTGTTGATGGACGTTTGGGATGTTTCTAACATCCCACTACTGTGAATAGTGTTGCTAAGAATTGTATGTATTTGAATATCTGTTTTCAGTTCTTTGGGGCATACATCTAGGAATGGAATTGCAGGGTAATATGGTAATTCTATATTTAACTTTTTGAGGAGTCACTAAATCGTTTTCCACATCAGCTGAAACATTTTAGAATCCAACTAGCCAGTGTTCCAATTTCTCTGTATCCTTGCCAACACTTAAAAAAAAAATTTGTAGCCATCCTAGTGGGTGTGACCTGGTACTCATTATAGTTTTGATTTGCATTTTTCTAATGACTGGTGATGCTGAGCATCTTTTCATGTGCTTGTTAGTCATTTGTATACAGTATTTGAAGAAATGTCTATTCAAGTCCTTCAGCCATATTTTATTGGATGGTTTGTCTTTTTGTTGTTGAGCTGTAAGAGTTGTTTACCAGTGCCTGATAAATATCTCCTGCTTAATAAATTTATTGATTCTGAATCTGAAACTATCCTAGATTCCTCTTCACCCTCATTGTGGTGGCTTCTCTTGTTGCAGAGCACGGACTCTAGGTGCACGGGCTTCAGTAGTTGTGGCACACGGGCTTCAGTAGTTGTGGCTCGTGGGCTCTAGAGCGCAGGCTCAGTAGTTGTGGTGCACGGGCTTAGTTGCTCCACGGCATGTGGGATCTTCCCGGACCAGGCTCGAACCCGTGTCCCCTGCATTGGCAGGCAGATTCTTAACCATGGCGCTACCAGGGAAACCCTGTTTCTGATTTATACATTCAAGTACCATAATATTTTTTTCCCAGGACTGTGTATTTCTTCCCCTCTGAGGCCACACTGACTGCTCACCTTCAACTCAGGGGAAGAAGGTATGAAACGTTCTTATGAGTGAGACACAGCCCCTGCCCCAGGCTATATAAATTGAAAGAAGTTATGCCTTTATCATAATCATTTTTATTATAATTTACAAAATCATGAAAAGAGATGTTATTTTATTTGTTTAATATAAGTCAAATTTATTATCTCCTTCCTGTATTTTACTTCCAGAAACAAAGAATTTTAAAAATGACTTCAAATTTTCATTATTGAAAAAAAAGGAAAAAAAATGCATGTTCTCTAGTAAAGACAATAAATTTGATGCCTTAAAAAAAATCTTTTCAGTTTCTGATCTTTTTTCCTATATGCAAATTCATCATACATGTTCATCATAAATATTTCCCTATTAGAAATTTTCTTTAGCTATATTCTCTCTGTTCCAGAGCTTTCTATTTTGGAATATAATTATGCCACTGACTAAGCAATGTGAGATTTTGCTTTTATTAAAAGGGATCGGGGCTTCCCTGGTGGCACAGTGGTTGAGAATCTGCTTGCCAATGCAGGGGACACAGTTTCGAGCCCTGGTCTGGGAAGATCCCACATGCCGCGGAGCAACTAGGCCCGTGAGCCACAACTACTGAGCCTGCGCGTCTGGAGCCTGTGCTCCGCAACAAGAGAGGCCACGATAGTGAGAGGCCCGTGCACCGTGATGAAGAGTGGCCCCCGCTTGCTGCAACTGGAGAAAGCCCTCGCACAGAAATGAAGACCCAACATAGCCAGAAATAAATAAATAAGTAAATAAATAATAATTAAAAATGAATATCTGCTTAAAAAAAAGGGGGGGATCTAACTACTTACTTTACATGTCAACAAAATCATTTTTGCACACAAAGAGGAGCTCAAGAAACTGTAGGAGCCACTTTCAAAAATGTCCCCTGAGAATGTGAGTGAATATTCTGATATTGGTTAATTCAATGTGAAGTGCTGGATTTTAGGAAGATGATTATTCCTCATTACTTTATTACAATGAAAGCATGTATGAGGACCACATACAATTTAATATTCTTGGCTCCTATGGATGATTCTACATGGTTTTTATTTCCGTGATGAATTAACTTGTGAAACTGCTAGTATTTTTCCTGTTGAAGCCAAGCCTATTATCCATGCCCATATGTCTGTAGTAAGAGCGATTGGGAATACAGAAACCATGCATCTGGAAGGAGTTAGCTTTGCTTCCTCTGTAATGGTTTCCAATCATTCTTTCTAAAAATCCCAGTCTTACAGAAAAAGACTAGACTTTCATGTAAAACTCGTTAAATTAACAGTTCATCATTTTAGAGTACACTCTAATAGAACTTGTGTTCAGTCATGTGCTCTTGTTCACACTCCTGAAATCTCATTACACAGCCAGTCTTAGACGTACGGCTGAGTCTATAGCTACTTACTTCTCAAAAGAGGACTGAAGTTTGTCTCTCCTTACCTCATCTATCAAATATGCAAGCACAAGGTGGTCTTGTATGACAATTTCATTTTTCTCTCCCTTTCTTTCTTCCTTCCTTCCCTTCCTTCCTTCCTTCCTTCCTTCCTTTCTTCCTTCCTTCCTTCCTTCCTTCCTTCCTTCCTTCCTTCCTTCCTTCCTTCCTTCCTTCCTTTCTTTCTTTCTTTCTTTCTTTCTTTCTTTCTTTTTCTTTCTTTCTTTCTTTCTTTTTCTCTCTCTTTCTCCCTCCCTTCTTTCCTCTTTTTTTTCTTTTCTGGTAGATTCCATTTCTTCCAAACATACCTGACTTCTTTCCTTCTTTCTTGGACATGAGTTCTCATATCCAGGAGCTGTAAATACCACATGAAAATTTCAAACAATAGACTTTACATCTTTCTACACATTTCCCAACACTCATATATACATATGTAGGTATTGTAAACATACAACAGCTTTGTGGAGTCTTTGGATAGTCTCATTTGTAAATGAAACAAGTTTGCTATCCCATAATATATTGTATACAAATAGGGACAATGTGGTATTTGAAATTCATAAACATTTTCATATGTATTGCTTCATTCGATCATCATCATAATTTGGGGACGGGATAGAGTAAAACTATTATATTTAAAAATAGAAAAAGAAATTCAGGTTATCTTTAAAAATGATAATACCAGGAAAATTTATCATGGTGATTGGCAAATATTAATTGTTCAACCACGAGAGCTGTTTTTATTAATGATAATGACAAATAACATGTCCAATCTTTCAAAACGGAGTAAGCTATGGATTTAGATCCTAACCCTATGACTTTGTTTTTTAAACTAGTATCTCCATGCAGGAAGAAGTTACAGCTCCCACAGGCAATGATTCCATTTTGCTTTTCTAGAAGATAGATTAGCTTTATTCAATTCAAAGATTCCTAATCTGTCTGGTTTGCAATTGAAGGGAGTTTGAGGAATTTTGAGGCTGATCAAGGAGAAAGATATGACCAAGACATGGCAGTAGTACACAGCCTTTACTTGGGCACCACTAGGACAGGTTTGCACACAGGGTGGGGAAATGGGGGAAGGCAAATGATCTGAGATGGGACTTAGGTGGTTAGGTTATTCAGCAGCAAGGTGGGAATTCTCTGGGTCAGAGAGCTCCAAAGGGCAGCAGCCACTTAGGGGTTTTTATGGCTAACAAATACTTATCTTAAGGCTAGCAGATATTGGGTGCAGCTTTGCAGGTTATCCTTAGCAGGCAAACTCTGTTTGGCTTAAAGGTGGCTTCTGGGGGCTGTATTCATAAAACAACTTGATATGTAAAAATGTGAGTTTAATATCAGAGGGCTTTTGAGCCATTGGGTCTCAGCCCACTATAAAAAGTAAGCAACCTAGGGGCCATTATACCAAAACCATCATTTGCTCACTTGTGTAACAATCCATCCCCTTGCCCCAAGTTATATTAGTCTTAAGTTGTATGTTTTTTCCTAATGCCTGGATTTGGATGCAAGAATAAAGCACCTTCAAGACCCAGAATTCTACGAGGGCAAAAACTAGGATTTCAAAGCCTGTTTGCAGCCAAGTCTGCCCACTTGGAGGAGGCAGGATGGGGGAAATACAGGAAAATAGATCAAACAAGAAGAATATTTTAATTTTTTTAATGTGTTTAATCAGTAGAGTAATATTATGTGCCCCTGGCTATCTTTGTAACAATCAGTGAGTGTTACCCACCCACATGCAGCAAGACATGTTAGCAAGATATGTTAACAAGCAAGACATGTTAACAAGCAAGACATGTTAACAAGCAAGACATGTGACCACAGACCCCTCATTTCCCAGCCAGGAAATAACTAGGGATATGAAATTATCTAATACCATGGCCTCTAAAGTATGGTGAGATTTGGCAGAGAGTTTCAGTTGGGGCCGTTTGTTTAATTTGTGTGGATCATTCCTTAGATATGGCTATCTATAATTCATTTAAATGTTATGTGGTGTCCACATATATGCAATTCTTAATGCTCCCATAATTAGCGATCTTAAGGTGGTTTGTATGAGGGGGGTTATTGGAAAAGCTTGTTTTTGTCACTGGAGGTGAGCTAATATGGTTTGTGAAGGCAAGCACTTGGGGCTTCCACTGTTGAGTAAAAACCTTGAATTTTGAGCCAAACCCAATACAGGAAATATTGTACAGGATTGAATGAGGAGAAGCTAGTGATAAGGGAAGTCATTTAATTCCCTTATAAGTCCACCAGGCTCCCTCTGCTGTCTGTATATTCTCTTCATTACTTTAAAGGTAAGTGTGTGTGGCTTAGGGCAATTCTGGTGTTAATAGGAGCATATGATGTTAGAGTCAAACAAGCTTGTGTGTTATCCACCTTTCATTCAGCTCCTGGATGAATTAAATTGGTTACGGGTTCCACATATTTTGTGAAATTGGCCTCTGGATATTGTTGTTGGAAGTCCATGGGTTGGAGAACAGGTTCATTTTGATAAATGAGGTTTGAGAAGTAGCTTGGCCAGAGAAGAGGTATTATGTTATATGTACTAAAATCAGATTGTTGGAAACATGCCCAGTAAGCAGGCTTTTGTCCAATTATTAAATTTGCCATTTATGTCCTGCATGGCTAAAGCTATATGCAGACTCAGTTTGGTGGACAATAGTATATTCCTTCTTGTTTGGATTAATGGGCATTGATTCTTGAGTTTCCTGTCAATTTCCAATAGTAAATAACACTGGTGTGCTTCCACGAGCATGGTATGCTATTGCAGTTTAAAAAAAAAAGTCGTTACTTTTGCTGTGCACTAAATTAGACCCTGAACTATGGGACACTCATATATGGGATTCACCCAGATGGGTCAAGTTATTTCAAAAGTAGATATCAATTGTGTTATACATTTGGCCCATTTCTTTCCTGTGTATTGTTATGTTGCTGTCTTTCAGTGGGATACGACTTATTCCACTGCTTCCATTCTAGGGAAAACTTTTCTAAAGCAGCCATTTGTGTTGCTTTAACAGTCTCAGGGTGGCCTCTTGGGAGGGGGCAGTATGACTACACTAATACATTTATTCTCAGGTTGGCTTTACTACAGAGATTCTCATTGTTTCTATCTCCTATAAGGTGGGTTGTGTACGTTTTTTATGGATCCCCTAAAAAAGTAACATTGGAAGACAATTTCCCTCAAATATTTCCCAAATCCTTATTAATGGTGATCTTGGTAGCCTGGAAAATTTTTAACAGCCTTGGTAGGCTCAGTAAATTTTGTAAGTAAGTAGTTGTTAATTTGGGTAGAGAAACTTCCAATTAGATATCTCCATGGGATTTAATGTCTCGCATAAGAATTGCCTTTGCTGTGTTGTTTATGGTGGGCAGCCAGCATTGCAATTGTTGTAGAACTCACTTCCGCTGAGCATTATGTAAAACTGTCATTTGGTATTATTAGGAAGGGTAGAGAAGAATGTGATTGTAGTTCAGACATTTTGTACTTACCTTGGCTAAGGTACTTACATGTTTTATACTTTGCCTACCTTGCTTCTGTTGATTAGCAGCCAGGAAGGGTGTCCATGGTGCACCAAGATGGGCAATTTTCCTCCCATCTCTTTACCCCAAATATCTTGGCTTGACCTTTATTTTCCAACCCTAATTTTCCAGAGTTCTAAGTAGTTAGCTCATTAACCACAGGCCAAGAGTCAGTAAAAATATGACCTCAGGAAACTGCTTGTCAAGGGCATCCTCTATTGCTAGGAATATTGCATGCAGATCAGCTTATTGGACACTTTGGTCTCTCCCCAGTATGGAAACTGGACTGTTTGAATTGGGGTGATAGGCACTGACTGTGCATTATCTGGCTCCCTTACACCCCTGGTGCTCACTCCTGCAGTAAAGAAAGACCATCACATTTCTTGTTTTCAGATTGGTGACCATCCTCCTTCTAGTGCCTACCGAGCAAGAGATGAAGGCATTTCTGGAGGTTTTGTCCAGTTAACCTCGGTGGCAGAGTCTGTGGGTATTTCCTCACTTCCTCCAATAGTTCAATCATGTAGGTGCAATTTTCACTTTAATAAGCAGGCCTCTGTTGCTGATCCAGTTTTACAGGGAGCTTTTCCCATTACCCAGGGCATAATAGGAGTCTCAGTCCATCCAGTAATTGGCTCTGCCCCTGGCAACGCTTCGGTTGTGTCAAGTGTGCCACCAGGAGTTGCCTCGTTAGTAGTTGGTGCCTTTGGCCTGAATGTGGGACCACTTATACCAGAGTCTGTGGGTTGGCATTTCCCTGTCCATTTGGCCCGGGGGCTCCAGGAAAGAAACGTGGGGGTGGCTCAAACGTATAACTGTAAGTTCTGCCTTCAAGGCTCTGGGGGGAGAACCACAGTGATAACCTCTTTTATTGATGGTCCGTCTACTGCCGTCCTTCCTCAGGTCTCAGGGAGACGTGGGAGACTGAGGGTGAGTCCGTGAATGAGGCCAAGAAACACTGGAGTGAGGAACGTGTTGACACCAGGACCCAAACATTTCACCTAAATGTTGGGTCTCCTTTACTGACGTAGGAGATTGGAGCTCTAGGAGATTACCTTTCACCAGTTTGGGAATGGGGTTTCTACTGAGTTCCAAAGCAGTTCCCAAGTTTAACAGACTGGGAGGGCCTGCATACCTCATGTGTAACAATTGCCCGTCCCTCTCAGGGAGGTGTCCACTCACAGCTGTGATGACCTGTCAGATAGGGTCTTGTCAGATCTGTGAGGAGGATGTCATGATACAACACCAAAGCTGAGCTTCTGGTGGGAGTGAGGAGCAGGCATCCGGGTCCTATGGTGAAGCTGTACATAACCAGGAAGACGTGTACTGTCGACCCTCAAAGGTGAAGGTAAATTGTGATCGACTCTCCTGTGAGATTTTTACTGACTAGAACATATTAGTCAAGTCTGCAACATCAACCATCTACGCATGTTATTTTGAATGTCATCCATTAGAGCACAGATATCTGGTGGAGGTGCTTTTGTAAAGGAAACAGCCTTAACTCTCTATAGTCGATAGTTAGTCTCCACTCACTAGTAGTGATTTTCAGCACAGGGCAGACCAGGGAGATGAAAGGAGAGATGGTAAGAACCAGTGCTCTTTTAACTCCATCAGCTAGGACAGGTCATAACCCTTCAGAGCCTTGCCTTACCTTGGTTGGTTCTGCAGCACATTTATCACCCACACTCATAGTGGAAGGTTAACTGTTTCTTTCCAGGTTGTACCCATCAATATCCTAAAAGCCAGTGGGAAAGGGGACAATCTCAGAAAGGGGGTGTGAGGGGTGACAATCAGGACAGAAGCACCTTTCAACAAAACTGGGCCAGGGGCTTCCCTGGTGGTGCAGTGGTTGAGAATCTGCCTGCCAATGCAGGGGACACGGGTTCAAGCCCTGGTCTGGGAAGATCCCACATGCCGCGGAGCGACTAGGCCCGTGAGCCACAATTACTGAGCCTGCACGTCTGGAGCCTGTGCTCTGCAACAAGAGAGGCCGCGATAGCGAGAGACCTGCGCACCACGATGAAGAGTGGCCCCTACTTGCTGCAACTAGAGAAAGCCCTCGCACAGAAACCAAGACTCACCGCAACCAAAAATAAAAATAAAATAAAAATTTTTTAAAAACTATTAAAAAAAACTGGGCCAATTTTAATAGTTAAATTAATTAACTTTAATTAATCCTCTCAAGTTGGTCATCTGGGGCAGCTGGTTGGGGGGGATGTCCCTTTAAAGCACGGGTGCTTCCAAGGATTAGGGATATTTGAGCACCAGTGTCCAACAGAGCCAGGCAGTGCGTTTTTTGTTTGTTTGGCTTTTTGTTTTGGCAGGGTTTTCTGGAGCCCAAACTATAGTTAATGTTGTAAAGGAGTGATTGCTGGAAGGGGGCAGCTTTAAAGACAGATGCCCGTGTGGGGGCATGTCCTACCACTGGCTGAGATTGGAGCAGGCGGGGAAGGTGAGGCTGTTTCCAAAGGAGTCTCCTGTCATCAATTGTAGGCTAACTCTACCCAGTATTGTAATTGTTCCACTGATTTACCAGAGATTTTCCAACCTGAGACCCCTTGTGCCTCAGATTCCAAGGTAAGCTCTCTTGTTCGTCTCAGATTCATGCTTAAGCAAGGGCCTGGCTCTGGGTGGTTTATTTAATCTAGGAGGGTTTGGCCTCCTCATTGATAGTAATTTAGATTAAGTCCAGGTGGGGATTGTTTGTAGCATTAGCAGGCAACACTTGACTCAGTTTGTCTTCCATGAGTTCCTGCTAAATCCAGGGCAGCTGTGTCTTCTTGAATTTTTTAAGTATTTGCCACAATTTCCAGTAAAGAGGACTTATATGTGTCAGGAGATCCACTGAGAAACACCTGGATGGAGTCAGGATTCAGTTCAGTCTTCTCCAGACTCGCCAAGTCACCAGGCCATCACCTGATAGGCCCACTCCCACATCGCCGGCTGAGGATCTTTGGCCTCAGCTAACGTTTTCCATTGATAGTTGGCCTGTCCACGCAGCCCAAATGCAGATTGGGTAGGCTCCATGCTTTAGAAATCCACACCGACAAGGTATATATGGATGGGGATCCAAAGCGTATTCTGGGGGTCACTCCCACCTTCCGCACCAATTGTGGGGGTCCTTTGGTTGGGACACCATTTTCTCATCCTTACTTTGGCAGCCGTTGTTTAATTTCAGCCTCCCGTAGGTGGCGCTCACCCCCTGCCTGACACACTAAATATAAAGACCAGCAGCCCCTTCTCCTTTAGCTAGATCCTTAAGGAGAGTCTGAGCCTCAGGGCGAGAGAGGGGACAACTTCCCTCTTCCCAAGGACAACCAACGTTGTCCTTCTTGATACTCCCCCTTTGTCTTTTCTGTCTTTATTAGTTTGTAGGTGGTTACTGGCAAAGCAGAGTAAATTATCTGCGTCACTAATGTGGCGTATTGTGCTGCCTTCCCCACTAGAGGGCAATCCTCTCCCCAAGGGTCCTCCCTCTGTCTGGTCTTCCTCCAAGAATTTATGTACCTACTTCCTCTCCACGTGGCATTCTGATGAAAGCAGCTGTGAGCATCTCGTGGTTTGAAGCACCTGTTCAGTAGGACATCCACCACATTTGGAATCCTGAAGGGGGCAGGAATATAAACCTCCTTGCCCTTAGTCACTTGAAGCGATGCTTTAGCCGGCTCAGCCCACGGGTTGAGCTCGCTATTACTAGGGAAAGGAGCTAGAATGACACCAAACACAACTAATCCCAGTGTGACAGCTGTAGAGGTATTGCCAGCTGTTTACAAAGGCATCTCCCCCACTGCACTTAAGAGACCGGCCTTGCACTGACATCTCTGGCATATCAGCTTATTTACCTGCCATAATGGTCCCCAAGTTCCTCTTGCAGCAGAGTACCCCAAATCACCAGTCTGGCCCCAGGGACCTCCCTGTGCTATAGCCAGTTCTGGGGTGATGGGTAGTGCACCCTCGGTACAGGGACCCACAGGTACAGGACGCACAGCTCCTGCCTGGTGGGGACCCAGGCTTGTGTGCTGACCTACTTCCCTGGGCAGCTCTGCACCTCTGATCCCAAGTCAGTTCCAATGGCCCGGTTCAGTCAAGTATTAATACTGGTTGGCCAATTTGATAAGGCACGGGGAAGATGACACTATACAGGGAGTATAATACAACAGAACAATGCCTTAGCTAATGACCCCAGGTGTTCCAGTTTTGAGCCCCAACCCTAAATGATCCAGGATCATTTAGCAACCGGTTGTCCTGTTGACTGGGTAGACCCCATTATCTATATCCTGATCAACTCCCGAAATCCTCCCCTTTTCCTCATTACCACTTTTAAGAGGTTTGAGGGATTTGGAGTCTGGTCAAGGTAAAAGATACAACCACAAGGTGGACTTGGAAAATATTTGAAGAAGTAATGACCATAGATTTCAAAAACTGTAGACAGACATCAAGGAGTCTACAAATTCAAGGAGTCCTACAAGTATTCAAGCAAAATAAATGCAGACAAACACCACATGTACACACATCACAGTTAAACTCCTGAAAACAAATGACAAAAACATTTCTAGGAGCAGCCAAAGGAGGAAGAATGACATATTACCCACATGGAAGCAAAAAAAGACCATTAATTGATTTCCTGTATTAATTTCTTAGGACTGCTCCAACAAGTTACTGCAAACTTGATTGTTTAAAATAAGAGAAGTTAATTCTCTTACACCTCATGAAGCAGGAGGCCCAAACTCGGGGTGCAGACAGGATGCTCTATAGGAAAATTGTTCATTGCCTTTTCCAGCTTCTGGTGGCTCCAGGTGTTCCTTGGCTTATGTCAGCATAACTCTAATATCTGCCTCCATCTTCATGTGGCTACCTTCTCCATGTCTCTCTATTGGTTTATTCCTCCTCTTATGAAGAGACCAGTCAATGGATTTAGGGCCCCCTTTGAATCCAGAATTATTTCATCTTGAGATCCTTAACTAATTATATCTGCAAGACCCTGTTTCCAAATGAAGTCATATTATGAGATTCTAGGTGAATGTGAATTTTGGGGGGACAATGTTCAATCCAATACGTTTACCCTAAGAAATAATGGGAACTATAATACAATGGGTCTTCAAGATTAAAAGTAAAAAAAATGCCACCATTGATTTTTATAACCAACTAAAAGTATCTTATAATAACAAAGGCAAATTTAAACAAAAATGATAAAACTTTGGCCAGAGTCATCAAGAAAAAAAGGGAGAGGGCTCAAATCAATAAAATTAGAAATGAAAAAGGAGAAGTTAAGCTGACACCACAGAAATACACAAGATCATAAGAGACTACTTACAAGCAACTCTATGCCAATAAGATGGACAACCTAGAAGAAATGGACAAATTCTTAGAAAGGTACAATCTCTCAAAACTGAACTAGGAAGAAATAGAAAATATGAACAGACCAATCACAAGTAATGAAATTGAAACTATTATTAAAAAACTCCCAACAAACAAAAGTCCAGAACCAGATGGCTTCATAGACTAATTTAAATTCAAATTTAAAATACAGTTATAGAAATAAACACTGAAAGAATTCGTTAAAATCTACATACACCAAAGAAAATAAGAAAATGAATCCTGTAGGCAGAGAAAACTATTCCCAGATTGAAGTAAGTAGACGAAAGAAGGAAGACCAAGGAGCACAGATATGTGGGCAAATCTAAAGGAATATCACTGAATAGAATATCTGTGAGGATTTAGCAAAAAGAGAAAAGAGTGATAAATTGCTTTAAAGTGTTTGTTTTTGGTTTTTTTTGTTTATTTATTTTGCTGTGCTGGGTCTTATTTGCGGCACGTGAGATCTTTGTTGCCACGTGCGGGATCTTTAGTTGCAGTATGTGGGATCTAGTTCCCTGACCAGGGATGGAACCTGGACCCCCTGCATTGGGAGCACGGAGTCTTAGCCGCTGGACCACCAGGGAAGTCCCACTTTAAAGTGTTTTTAAATTCCTGTACATTCCCTGGAAAGTGGTAAACATAAAAATCTTTATTCAGATTAAGTATGTTAAGAATGCTTTTGATAATAAGAAGAGTAACTTCATAATATAGTTAATTTCATACTAACATATACAGACAGCAGCGTATGAATTAAAATAGTGAACTGGAGATAAAAGGGAGTGACTAATCAGAGATTAACTAAATAAAATGGGGGGAGGCATTGGATGAGCAAACCATGTGCCAAACTGAGGATATTGAGGCATCCTAAGAAGCATGGTTAGTTTAGAGCTTGACTCCTAGGGTCTGGTGGGCAGAATTATATACAGTGACCCTCAATGACTGATATGCCTATATAATCTCATCCCTTGAATGTGGGCAGGATTTTTGAATATGATGAGAGATCAGTCTTTTGATTCTACCGTGTTATATGACAAAAGGAATTTTGCAGATGCAAATAAAAGAAAATTACATTAGCCTCACCTAATCAGATAATCCCTCTTAAGAAGGCCTGGGGCCTTCCATGAGGTCAGAGAGATTCCCACACAGCTGCCCTTGAACAAGTAAACTCTCCTGTTGTGAGTAGCTCTATAGAGGAAGTGACATGGCAAGGACCTGAGGTCAGCCCTAGAAGGTAAAAGTAGTCCTTAGTATATAGCTTCCAAGAAAACAGGACTTTAGTCTTACAACCACAAAGAATCGGATTATGCCAATGTCCATGTGAGCCTGGAAGAGGATCCAGAGCTCCAGGACTGAATGAACACAGCCCAGCTGATATCATTGATCGCTGCCTTGTGAGACCCTGAGCAGAGGACCCAGAGAGGCTGTGCTCAGACTCCTAACCTATGGAAACTGAGATGATAAATGTGGTCGTCTTAAGCCTCTGAGTCTGCGACAATTTGTTACACATCTATAGATAACTAATACAAGGAGCAAAAGAGAAACAGAAAAATACTTCTACTCTTGAGGTCAAAAGTAAAAAGAAAAATGAAAGAAAGATAGAAGGAAAGTAAAGCTGTCATGCTTTATTAGTGTTATTTTTTAGCAGTCGGTTATGTCAGTTCGTCAAGCAGTAGACTAACTTCTAGTAGACTAGACTAACTAGACTAACTTCTTTTGCTTTCTTTTATGTCAAGTTATCATCATTTCTTGGTTTGTTCAGGCAGATTTTCACCAGCTGCTGCTCTAGGTGTGTTGGATACCAAAACAAACAAAACCCAAGAGGGAAAGAAATAATATTTTTTTACTTACCATATTGGGGAAAACAAGAAATTACAACAGTTCTTGGTCAGTGTAATTTAAGTGCCTGACATTGAGCATTTGACTGTGGAGGCATCCATTTCAAAAGACACACGTCTTGAATGAACCCCCTGGCAGCTGAATGACAAAGCTACTAGCAAAACAACCAGGAACAGGCTGCCTCCATCTAGGAAGGTCCCTCCTTCAGAAAGCCCTGGGTAACCTAGACAACTGACCATCTGAGTAAGTGCTTCTCCCCTCCTATGCCCTAATTCCTGTTTGCAAGCTTTAAACTAGCCAGGGTGAGAGAGTGTCCTGGACATATATACACTACCAAATGTAAAGTAGATAGCTAGTGGGAAGCAGCCGCATAGCACAGGGAGATCAGCTCGGTGCTTTGTGACCACCTAGAGGGGTGGGATAGGGAGGGTGGGAGGGAGGGAGATGCAAGAGGGAAGAGATATGGGAACATATGTATATGTATAACTGATTCACTTTGTTATAAAGCAGAAACTAACACACCATTGTAAAGCAATTATACTTCAATAAAGATGTTTAAAAAAAAAAAAAGAGTAAACACATAAAACTCTAGGCACCTGACCCTCAACCCTAATGAAGGCATAGCCCCAGGTCCTCTCTCTTGCTCTCCCCACCCCTGCACCCCCAGCCTCACTGTATGGCCCTCAAGCTTGCTTTGTACCCTCCAGGACTTGTGAGTAATAATAAATCTTGTTCCTCAAAATTCCCTGATGGATTTTGCTGAAGTACATCCTGCAATCATAATAAGAACCACAAAGGCTGGTCAAGACACAACATTGGCCCCGTTGGGGGAATTCTCAGGGGGCTCGAAAGGAGTGATATGCACCCAGGTGAGTGCTTCTGGCATCCCTAGACCATAGCATCACTATGAATAGGCTGGGACCAACACTGTTTTATGTTTATAATAGGCAAAAGCTTAATAAGAATAACATGCTATGGTGTCCTTTGAAACCTGTGTTCATACTGAAATCACCTTCCTGATATTATTTTTAGATCCCTCTTGCTCTGTCTGGCTATGTTAGTCTCTTTTCATCTTCGATAAACTGAACATTGTCAAAGTTGTAGCAGATGAATTCCATTTTTTTAATCTTCTGGAATGCAAGGAAAGACTTACTTAAATTCTGTCCTCTAGTGAGACGTACAAGTTGAGTTTATAGCACTGAGATCATCAACCTCATTAGGAACAAAAAGCTAAACCTTCCTGAAAATTAATTAGAGCACATTTCCTAGAGGTTATGTTTCCTAACAAAGGGTGAATCGCAGTTCTTTATGACTGCCTCTGAAAGGTTTCTTATACACCTTTTTTGTTTTGACAAATCTTGGGATAGTTTGTACTGAAGCATATGAAAAAGCTAGGCTAATTAAAATTATATACGTTTATTAAATAAATGTATTTATTCTGGAAATGCCAGAAGAAAATATAATCATTCAAACTGTAATTAGTATTTGAGCAATAATGTGTATCATTTGCATTTTCACTTTTCCAATTTACTGCTCATACATAATTACTAATTTTAATATTTAATTATCACCTTTAAAGCATAAGGTAGTCGCTATTAAAAGGAAATTGCTTTGTTGTTTTGAAACCTAATTTTGACAATGGTGAAGCTCTGTATGAGAATCCATTTTCTTTTCTTTTCTCTGGGCTCTCAGGAAGAATTTTATTTCCCAGGCCCTTGCAGTCAGGTCGTATGACTGATCTTTGGCCAGTGGAATATGGGTAAAAATGATACACATGAACTCCAGACATGACTATAAATCCTCTCGGGAGAACTTCCGTTTTATTTATTCCCCTTTTGCAGTGACCAAAGAAGTCATATCTTGAAGCTGGTAGCATCAAAATATGGAAGAAGTTTGAGTATTTAAATGAAGGCATTTAACAGAGCCCTCACTGAGTGCATTAGACAAAAACACGAGAAGCAATAAAATGTTATTGCATTAAAGCCACTGCTATTTGGGGTTTATTTTACTGCAGCACAGCTTACTCTACTCTAATACAATCATCAGTGTAGTTTTATTTGCCTTCTAAAGTAGCATTTGTAAATTTGACATGGGGTTATATTATGTTCGGTCAGCAGAATTTTTAAAAATTGACTTTCTATGCCTTTACGTGCAGAATATACTATTTCATCACTATTCCTTGTTATTACATCCCTTCTTCATTAATTTATTTACATGACATGCCCTAGAATCCATTTGGGTTCACAGACCACTGCTATACATGAGTCTTATTTAATGGTATCTAATGCTGAGCAAACAAATGCTAGCTTTTGCGTACTCTTCTGTATATTTGAGTTATTAGATGCTTCTCAAAGACACAACAGTAACAGTTGGATAAATTTTAAAAGCTGACATTTTCAAAAGATACTGGACATGGTTTAAGAAAAAATATAAAAACATAGCCTGAAATATGGAACTATTCCATCTAGGTAGAAGCTAGGTTTAAAAGTCAGTATTAAATATGCAATGTGCCTTCCAAAAATTTATGTAACTATTAACAAAAATGATAAATAGATAAACCCAGACCATCTTGCAATATTTATCAGTGTGGGATTAAGGCTTCTCAGAATCAAAACTATGTCCTAGGCATATAAAGTTTATGGGATTTAATTAAAGTGGGCTATGGTTCCAGGCAGGAATATGCTACTAGATTCAAGCTCATCCTGAGGGTCTGTAAATATTTCACTTGCTCAAGCAGTGCTAAAATTTCATCACAAAACCTTTTTGAAGTAGTCATAATTTTGTTTTCATAGATAAATTTTATAAATGGGGAATAGATCAGAGACAGGATACAATATTCAACCAGCCCTAATGGATAAATTCTAGATGTCGTTTCTTAATCCCAAGTCAGTATCTGATTCTTTCTTTCTTATTGGTTTTCCAGAATTATTTTGAAGAATATACTTTCTATCACTTTACGACTGGTCCTTTTATTATAAGGACTTTAATAGTAACTGCTGCAGTGAAACAGACAAAGAATATCTAAAATCAACACTGGATAAGTGAAAAATCTTACAGAATCATTGTCTCAGATCAATAATATTGACACTTTTTGTAAATGGTCCTAGAGAAACTCTTCCACATACTGCTGAGGTGATCTTATTAAATAAAATATAAGCATATAATGCTACTTTTCATGAGATTCTAATTCTTTAACATGCTTCCTTAGATATGCTTCAAATGTACACAATTTACACTACACATTTTTTTTTTTTTGGCAGCCTTTCTATTCTTCCTCTATCAAGTCGTCTCTTCTGTATAGAGCACAAATAATTCCTCTGTACTGCTTCAGGCTCTCTTATACCAATGGTTTGCATGATTTATTCCTCATTTCTATTTTTTATCTCAAGTTTTTACAGAGCATCAATGTAAGCAAGAGGCGAGAGCATAATGTCTTCAAGTCTTTCTTGATCATACACACAACCCTATGCATGGGAGCAGCCTTCTAGATTTCCAGAAAAATGTTGGCGTTCTTCAAATCCCCTATGGATATTTCATTCATCAGCTTTTCTTTTAAGGTCTTGGTTAGTCTGTTGTTTGTCCCAAGTTTTATCCATTAACTCAGACAGCTACAGTGCTAAAATATTGACTAGAAATGTTTTCTAAAACTTCCTGTGGGTAGAGACTTTTAGCACAGTGTGTAGGTCAAGTAAAGATAAGACACTTGAGTGTGGTCTTCCAGGGAACCACCAAACAGGTGAAATAGTGACAATTTATTGGCCATGTTGGTTTGAAAGAACTCCAGCTTCATTCTGCTCCCTTTAATCTGATCCCAGGAATGTGGACTATTATTTTTCCAAGACTACTGCTTTAATTGAGACATAGGAAATGTGTTTAAGGCAAGTCAAACTGCCACAAACTCACTGTTCTTAGAGATATTCAATCATTTTCTTGGACACTCTCAAGGTTGCTACAAGCCTTGGTTAGTTTTCAGAGTTCTTAAAATGGTGATTCTTCCAATTTTTGCCTTTTTTTTTTCATTGCTTTCACGGAGGGGTGAATTTTTGGAAGTCTTTTTTATGCTGCCGGTATCACCATTATCACCAAATTATACTCTAAAATGTTAGTTCTATTAAAATATTTGCTTTTCTTCTTCAGGTATTCCTGTTACACATGTGTTCAATATTCTTTGAATGTCTTCTATATCTATTTCCTTCTCTCTTATCACTTCATTTTTTAAAAAAAATTATTTTACCCTCTCTCTTACTTACTCATCTTTCACTTGTGTGTCTTCTTTCTTGAGACAATTTGTTTTTTATTCTTTACTTTTGAGATAATTTTGGAATGATTTTGTCTGCTTCTTCAACTCCTTTCCTGAGTTCTCTAAGTCCTCATTTGATATCTTCCTGCTGTTTGTCTATTTCTATTCTGAATATGTGAATTGTAATTTATGAAGTGAAAATATTTACTTCAGGTATTGTTATAAATGCCCTCAAATTTTTGTCTGTAATATTTCTGCATGTTCTTGAATGTTGAAAGGTTTACATTAAGTTTTGTTAGATCTTTTTTTCTAGGAGTGCTTTTGCTTTTTCCTTATATTATTGTTTACATGCATTTTAGTTTTCCAGAAACAGCACTATCAGGTCATAAAAATTGTGATGTCGGTAGGTCAAGGACTGTGCTCAACAACCTTCTGAATAGGTGAATTTGTAGACCTCATTTTACAGAAAAGAAAACAAAGCCCAGGGTAGGGAGTTTACTTCCTCAGTTAGAGAGACCAGTCAATCATAAGATTACTCAGGCAATCTGTAGTCCAGAGACTATGATCCCACCACCATCCTACAATGCTTTTTTCTCTCATAGGTCTGTGACACAGCATGTCTCCTGGTCGTTGTCAACATATCACAAAACCAGTGCTGTCAATTACTGCAGTGACTATTTTTATTGTTAGTTCAGATATGCTAAAGTTGAAAACAACTTCCAAAATAAATATTAGCAGCATCAGGCTAGTGTATTTAAACTAGCAAATTATCTATAGTCAATATTTTAGTTTAAGAGTTAGAATAAGGAACGGTCTTAGAATATTTAACCAATAATATTCTCTTTTCTTTACATGCCTTACACAAACATTTATAATGAAAGGAAAATAACTTAAATATAAAGGGTAAATAACAGTAATGGGTGTATAATGCATAGATCAAACTGTCTACTAGGTGTATATATCATCTCTGAAAAGTATCATTAACAAAGTGTCAAAATTAGGGTTGTGGCAGTCATACACAGGGACTGAAATGAAATACTATAATTCAAATTGTGTTTTATTTTATATGCTACTTATTGATAAATATCACCACATGCTTAAAACAAAATTTCATTGCGTGGGCAATTTTGTGAGAATGTAATCATAAATACGTTAACACTCTGTAGATATAAAAAGAAATTCTTAGAAATTGGGAAGAGAAAAGATCCAAGGGATTTCTAACCTAATTATGTCTTCTAATAATCAAAACACAAATAAGATTGATTGGCAAAGTTAGTATATATAAGTTGGTATAACCAATTCAAACATGACCAGCAGAATTCATAAACGTAAATACAATGATGAACTATATTGAAAGGGGTACTATATTTACAATTTCTAAATGGCTTAAATTTCATTTCTTGGGGAAAACAAATGCCCATCAAAGCACCAAAAATATTTCTGCACCAGTGACCCAACGAACCTCCTTGTCCATACATCCCATATCTATCCTCTATTCAATTCATCATCCATAATGCAGACCAAGTAATTTTTCAGAAATGTCGATTCCTTGATAGCTCCCTCTGGCTTTCTCAGTAATATCCAGACCATTTAGCTCAAGTGATGGGTACAACATTTCCTATCATATGTATCTGTGAGTCTCAGGTTTGCACTAATTGATATCTACCAGATATCAATCTGTTATCTTACTCTGAATCCCCTCTGTGGCAAATTCAGTCCATTCTGCATTTTACTTGTCCATCTGATGGTCTTTCTAATCAACTAAGTATTGAAAAATCAGTCAGATCCAATTGCAGTTTTATTTTAGGCTTATGTTCCTCTACTTTCTACTTGACTCTTAGAAAGTCTCTTGGCCAGGACCTTCATGTTTATGGAATTTTCCTCTCCAGTCTGTAAGGAAAACATAGCCCTTGTTTTTGGGGGGTTGGTTCTCTACTGGCCTCTGCTGTTTACTTAGTCTCACATCATTGTGTGTGTGTGATTGTGTGTGTGTGTGTGTGTGTGTGTGTGTGTGGAAGGGGGCGGAGAGGAGTGACTTCCTCAATATCCAAACTGGTCCTCTCAGCACAGGTGATGTCTGTTCCTAGCTCAGATAGGAAAAGACTTGCAGTCCTATTTGCGGAGATGAATGTCCATAAGCATTCTTTTATCCATAATTCTAGTCTCCTAAAGATTCAGTCAGGACTCCCCTGGTGGCACACTGGTTAAGAATCCACCTGCCAATGCAGGGGACATGGGTTCGAGCCACCCTGGTCCAGAAAGATCCCACATGCCGCAGAGCAGCTAAGCCCGTATGCCACAAACACAGAGCCTGCACTGTAGAGCCCGCAAGCCACAACTACTGAGCCCACGTGCTACAACTACTGGAAGCCCGTGTGCCTAGAGCCCACGCACCACAACAAAGAGTAGCCCCCACTCACCACAACTAGAGAAAGCCCGCAGGTAGTAACGAAGACCCAATGCACCCCAAAATTAATTAATTAATTTTAAAAATTAAAAAAAATAGATTCAGTCAACCTTCAACCTCACTTCCTATATATGAATAACCAACTCCACCTTGGGAGTTGGTTCCTTGACCAACCATTTGGCCCCTTGAGGGAGGAGCATAGGCTCACTTACCCATTAAATTATGTGCTGTGCTCTGAGATCAAAGATTTATGGGTCCCCGTCATGCTATTTTCAGACCCACAGAACCTTGGGCCCTTCTTTGGGACACAAGGAATTTCTTAACTTTAGTCTTATTTTCTTCATCAGTACCTCCCATCTCCTCACAGATTAAAGATGTTTTAAAAGAATACCCATGAGGCAACAGAGAGAAATGATCCTGCCAGGTACATCTTCTTCAAAATCTCCTCTGTAGGACCCCAGTCCTCCACATCTCACCACAGAATTCCAAAATCTGCCCAATTTTGTCACCACTGCACGTTCCCTGCCCACTTTTCCTTGCTGGAAATGAATACCTCTTGCCTCATGTTCTCAATGTCCACAGTGTTTATTTGTTAAAAGAGCAGAACATTGTAAGCTGTTTGATACCTAAAGTTCATAATCTGCTGTAAAATGAGTATTTAATATTAATATTGAAGCTTTTAGGAGATGGCTTCCTTCATCAGGAATCACAGATACCACTTTCTTATGCACAAGGTAATGTACATAAAACAATGCAACTAGTCTAAGTTCCTCCCTCATCCTCCCAATTAGCCCTTGAGCCATGTCGAATACTTGCAGTTCCCTAAAAGCACTGAGGTATCTTCACCTGTCTTTCACTTAGATATATTACTCCCTTTGTCTGGAGTGCTCTTGCATTTCTTTTCTAGTAGGTTAATTTACTCTTTTTCAGATTCTGTCTAGAAATTCACTCGCCTGGGTAGACTTCCATAACCTCCCTCCATCTCTCCATCACTGGGTTACTTACAGTATATTTCAGTAGTCTGTTTACTTGTGTGTCTCACCCATTAGGGCCATCATGTAGTTCTGTTATAACCTCTTCTCCATTAGCCCAAAGGCTGTCAATTTCACAGCTAGTGGCTATTACTTAAGCCAGGTCACAAAGTGAAGAAGACATGCAATGACTTTCAATGGGCATGCCAACTGAATGAGAATTAAATTTGTTGTTATAAGCCATTTAAATTTTAAAATAGGTTGCTGCTGCAATATATCTTAGCCTAAGATGACTGCAGTAGCAATAAATATTCTGAATTAGTTGACTTAGAAAACAATTTAAAAATGTATCTTTATTTAAATACAATAGTGTGCAATATCCAAATATGTTAATATTATTACATAATGATTTGCTATGTCATGTAAACAATTATGTAAATAAAGCTCTACATTTAATATTAACAAGGTTTTTGAGGGCTGCTGTAGACTCAGGAGAGAGAGACAGAGACAGAGAGAGAGAGAGAGAGAGAAGAGGGAGAAAGAGAGAGATGAGAGAGAGAACACACTTAAGAACACTAAGGCAATTTCTAGGAACAAAGTACTAATTTAAAAGAAGAATTATAACCTGTGACTGCTAAGAAGAGCCTAAAAAACAGGAAAACTAAATGTAATATGGTTTACTGGAGGGGATCCTGGAACAGAAAAATAACATTAGGTAAAAACTATGGAAATCTGAATGAATAAATTTGAATAAAGTGTGGAACTTAGTTAATAATAATGTATCAATAGTTGTTCATTAATTTTGAAAAATATATGATACTAATATAAGATGTTAATAATAGGGGAAAATGGATGTAAGATATAAGGAGACTATCTTTATTATTTTTCTGTAATTTTAAATCTATTCTAATATTAAAAACATATTTTAAAAAATGAGACACTAAGTAAAGATTAAAGATTATAGGAGAATATTTAAGTATTTTATGTAATAAATGTTTTGATAAATTATGTAATAATATAATACAGCTAAATGTGTGTTTGGAAAGCACTTGTTAACCTTTAAATTTTAATATTTTTAAAATCTATTCTTGCAAAAGTTCTTTTCAGGCATTATCTAAAATATGAATTCATGGAAAAATATTTTCAAAGGCAAAATTACTTGTGAAAATACCCTGTAGGAAAAAATAAGGAAGAATATTTAATGTTACATTTATATTTTGTATAATTAATATATAAATTTTCTACTGGGAAAATATTTTAATAGTTTTTCTTTAACAATTCCAATTAGTGTAATATTCAGTATTTTTACAACATGAGGGCACTAATCACTTTCATGTTTTGAAATTTTACATCTGCTATGATAATTTTTCATCACACAATATCCCCAAAAGACTAATTAAATGCAAAGTCTAAAAACATTTTCTCTAATATATTCAAAAATATACATATAAATATTTCAGGTAAAGAGAATGGCTTTATAATAACTTGAAGAATTTTTTTTTCTGGAGTAAATATATTTATTGATACCCATTTTATATAGTTCAATGAAATAATCTATAAGTATAAAAACATTTTTCTCTTGGATATCACCATGGTCCATGTAAATACTCAACAGTCAGAATCGTCTACAGGAAGCACTCCAAGTCACACGGTTACGTTTACAGACCTGAATATACATATTTCATTAAATAGTGGCACTTATGTACTCAAGTGGTCCAGTGGCTTTGGAATATATGACTACTGGGCATGTGGAGTAAAAATAACGTGTAAGTTTAAGTCAATGGAAAAGGGTAGCAACATTCAACAAAAAGAAATAATTATGAATTAATATCCTAGGTGAAGAAAGTACCACAGCTGACACTTTGGGTCAGAATACTGAAGACGAAGTATGTTTAACAACACATGTCGTGGTGCCATGTGCTCTCCTCAAGTCCCAGTGGACAGTCGACCAGTGCCTGAGGGTCATTCAGGGTCAACAAAACAGCAATTCTTAAGGATCTCAATAGCTTAGAATAAAAGGTATGTGGTGGCTGGTATCAAAGAAAAGTGAGCTAAATAATTCAATGACATAATAAGTTTCCCTCCTAAGAGGAGGAGATTGCAGGGAAAACAATTTTTTTTTAAATTCCCTTTGTTACAGTGATCAGAGCCATTTATCTAATGTATGAGAAAGAACCCAGATAGCTGGTACCCAAAACACAGGTGCAAAAATTTTCTTCTGTTCTTAAGTCTGTTCCTCAACACTTCGGAGGGAACTAATGCAGCGGACTTGCTCTCAACTTAATGCAGCATAAAATGTTCTCATTTCTTCAGAAACAAATACAGGAATGTCCTTTGCTGCAGTCAGGCCATGTGTCTTCTGAGTTAGGAAGCAAATGCATTTAGAAGGTCTGAGGTGTGCAAGGTCCAAAATTGAAATCTGAGAGGCAGAGTTAGAACTTAAGCAAGGCAGGATTTTTAGAGACTACTCAAATGAAAATCTAAGCAAAGAATATAAAAACTCAGTTCTTTCTATTATTTTCAACTGGTAATTGAAACATTCTCAAATAATCCTTACCAGCAACATTCTCTGGTAAGGATTATTTTTTAATTATAGTTTTTATGCTTTATAATGATAATTGGTTACTTGAGTTATCTCTTGAGTCTGTAATATAAAATGTAAAATGTATTGCTATAGATTATATCTTCACTAGTTATTCTTTTTTTCCCCTGTTAACTGTATCCTTTTAGATGAATCAATATATTTTCCTCTAAAATGTACTTTAAGTGAGCCGAAATTTTCCTTATAAAACAGTTTATACATAGCCAAAACACTATTTTTCAGAAGTTCTATATTTTAAATATTTAAGTCTCCTATTTGTTTTTCTCTTTATACCACAGCATGTCGAAAATAGTTACAAATATACCAATTAATAAATACAGTAACATAATAAAATATAAAAGTTCTTTGTAGGGCTTCCCTGGTGGCGCAGTGGTTGAGAATCTGCCTGCCAATGCAGGGGACACGGGTTCGAGCCCTGGTCTGGTAAGATCCCACATGCCGCGGAGCAACTGGGCCCGTGAGCCACAACTACTGAGCCTGAGCGTCTGGAGCCTCTGCTCCGCAGCAAGAGAGGCCGCGATAGTGACAGGCCCGCGCACCGCGATGAAGAGTGGCCCCCACTCGCCGCAACTGGAGAAAGCCCTCACACAGAAACGAAGACCCAACACAGCCAAAAATAAACATAATAAATAAATAATAAATAAAAGTTTAAAAAAAAAAAAAAGTTCTTTGTAGCTTCTTATGGTTTAAATGGCTACTTGAGAAACTAACCTTTTAGCACAGTGAAAAATAAACCATTTCAGGTAATGAATGGAGGGCACCTGATGTGGTAAGATGAAAGGCATGTAGCAATTTTCTTAGTAAAAGTGTTTTTACCACTTAAAAGTAAATAGGACCCCTAAGTGGTGCTGGGAAAACTGGACAGCTACATGTAAAAGAATGAAATTAGAATACTCCCTAACATCATACACAAAAATAAACTCAAAATGGATTAGAGACCCAAATGTAAGACTGGACACTATAAAACTCTTAGAGGAAAACATAGGAAGAACACTCTTTGACATAAATCACAGCAAGATCTTTTTTGATCCACCTCCTAGAGTAATGGAAATAAAAACAAAAATAAACAAATGGGACCTAATGAAACTTCAAAGCTTTTGCACAGCAAAGGAAACCATATACAAGATGAAAAGACAACTGTCAGAATGGGAGAAAATATTTGTAAATGAATCAATGGACAAAGGATTAATCTCCAAAATATATAAACAGCTCATTCAGCTCAATATTAAAGAAACAAACACCCCAATCCAAAAATGGGCAGAAGACTTAAATAGACATTTCTCCAAAGAAGACATACAGACGGCCAAGAAGCACATGGAAAGATGCTCAACATCACTAATTATTAGAGAAATGCAAATCAAAACTACAATGAGGTATCACCTCACACCAGTTAGAATGGGCATCATCAGAAAATCTACAAACAACAAATGCTGGAGAGGGTGTGGAGAAAAGAGAACCCTTTTGCACTGTTGGTGGGAATGTACATTGATACAGCCACTATGGAGAACAATATGGAGGTTCCTTAAAAAACTAAAAATAGAATTACCATATGATCCAGCAATCCCACTACTGGGCATATACCCAGAGGAAACCGTAATTCAAAAAGACACATGCACCCCAATGTTCATTGCAGCATTATTTACAATAGCCAGGTCATGAAAGCAACCTAAATGCCCATCGACAGATGAATGGATAAAGAATATGTGGTACATATATACCATGGAATATTACTCAGCCATGAAAAGGAACGAAATTGAGTCATTTGTTGAGACGTGGACGGATCTAGAGACTGTCATACAGAGTGAAGTAAGTCAGAAAAAGAAAAACAAATATCATATATTAACGCATGTATGTGGCACCTAGAAAAATGGTACAGATGAACCAGTTTGCAGGGCAGAAGTTGAGACACAGATGTAGAGAACAAACATATGGACACCAAGGGGGGAAGACCGCGGTGGGGTGGGGATGGTGGTGTGCTGAATTGGGCAATTGGGATTGACATGTACACACTGATGTGTATAAAATTGATGACTGATTAAAAAAAAAAAGTAAATAGGACCCCTATTATCCTTTCTGAACTAAAATGTACTTTTATTTTTGATGATAATATTTTGACCTAACCCAGTATAAAGTAGAATTTGTGAGCTTTGTATGGAATAAAGTGAATATTGTTCTGAATATCAAGTATTTTAGGTCTAATCCTCACCCCAGTGCTATATTACCATCCGTTATTAAGTTACATTTTCACAGCATCTCTTTCCGTCATAAAATTAAGGTATTGACATATATAAATCATAAGTTATCTATAACTCTACAGAATTTAATATGCCTTTAATTTTCCATTATCAGCTCTATTTGTTTAAAAATCAATTTTATTTTCCAACAGAAATCATCTTTATATTACTAAGTAAATATTTTATGAAATATCAAAAAAGTTATTCACTCACTTTTTCAAGCATCACTTTTGAGTATATGTTAGCTTCTATGCTTTGTTCTGGATCTGGGGATACAAAAAACAAAAAGAGAGATAAAATCCCTTATAGAGGAGTATAATGTGACTGAACATTCAGTCTCAGTTATTTGACATATACACACACTCTTGTAGTTGTTTTGTATTATTTGACATTCATATGCACTTGTATTATTGTTAGTGATATATATGTATATATGTGTGTGTGTGTGTGTATGTATATATACACACATATATATATATCTCCATACTTATATATGTTTATGTGGACACATATACTTTTATTTATGTGAGTATGTATGTATATCTTATTAATTAGTGTGTGTATATTTTATGTGTATATATCTTTTATATAAGTGTATTTCAAGATACACTAAAAATAGACTGTTCTCTAAGTTTACTCTTCTTCACCACTTCTATTCCAGTAGAAATATATAAATATTATAAACATTTGCTAAGAGATGAAGTTTATAAACCCAAACTGTCTTTCTATGTAATGTAATATATAAGAGCTTGCTTTAATCACCGTGGACAAAGGGGTGTGGCCTGATGATTTCCCCTTTGGCCCAGGCTGGTGATGCCAAGCACCAAGGATAGAGCTGAGGGGCAGGTGTGGGCACTGCCCTGTTGGGGACACTGGTGGTAGGGAAGTAAGAGTACTGTGTTATCCCCAACAGTTGTTGAATGGAGTTCAACAGCTGTTTAATAGAGCTGCTTAACTGAAGTGGAGCAAAAGCAGTTGCCCCCTGAAATCAGTCGACGATATCACCATCTACACCCAGATGAGTTAAAACATATATTTTCTAAGAAATATAAAGTTGAGTCCCTCAGTTGGTGGTTTATTTTAACTTAGTGTTTTACAAGTCAAACTATTGTTTGGCACAAGTCAATCCTCCTATGTGTTCAAATCTGTTACATATATTTTAGTGCCTAGTAATAGGATTTAATCATTATGTATAGAAATGTATCAGATCATCTAAAAAATTCCTTTTTAGAAGACTATCCACGTTCCTACTCATTTATTTTATTTTATCTTATTTTATTTTATTTTTTGGTACAGATACTGCTTAATCTTTTAGGCAGTCTTTCAAATATTTATTGAGTATTTACTATGTTCTGGGCATATAGTACTAGGCACTGGAACCTAAAGTTAAACCAGTAGAGATGGCCCTTTGATCTTGGAGTTTACAACATAATAAGAAATATTATAGTAATGAATGAATGGGTAAATATATAACATGATGCAAACCCTCAAGAGCTGTATTGCTAGTTTGTTTATAAGGAAACATGTTTAAGAGGTTAAGCAGCTTGGTCAGGATCATGAAGTCAGAATGTAGGAGAGACAGGATTAAACCAAAGTATGATTTACACCAGAGGAGCAACCATGACAAAAGGAATATTACACTTGAAATAGCTGAGGTGCCTCACGAATATAGTGACTGTCCTATAGCTCTGAGCAGTAATGCTTAGTAAGACACTGTTTTATCTCTTCCTTCTCACCGCCTCAATGCTAATTGCCTTTAACCATGAATGTCCAGGGAAAGAGAGGAATTAACACAAACAGTAGACAGTGGGAAAAAAAATAGATACTGTGTAAGTAAGAAATAGAATGAAGAAGATGGGAGTACAATGAAAGTGCCACAAGTACATGTTTATTTTTATTTTTCCAATCAAGCAATTCTGATCCATTCCTTATTAAACCTGACTGCTGTGGCACTAAAGTTCATTTTGAGCACAAAGTTCTTAATTGGGACCAAGATATCAGAGATGACAGATGTTAGTGTACTGGTCAAGAGAGAGAATGGTCACGCTGATTTAGGTGACAAAGCTGCTATGGCAGTGTCACCTTGTGAAGAGAGCGACATTGGTGACAATTAGGGGGGAAACACCTATCTGACAGTGAGGGCAGTGAAAATGAACACCAGCAGGAAGAAATAACATGAAATGAATTAAAAGGAGAGCAAGAAAGAGCTAGTAAAGTGTGGTTTCAGAATCGTTTCTAGGACGAATAAGCCAAAATTTTACCTAAAATGGGCATTGATCCTGCTTAATTGACATAATGAACTCCACTAACAATGACAGTTTGAAGGATAGTAAAGCATCCCATTGTTGCAATTAAACACATGATAGTGATAGTAGTTTTTAGAATCTGGTGTCTGATGGTTTTATCTTTCAATCGTATAAGTAGCATATTCACACTCCCTGTGATACTTTTGAACTGTTCAGGTATCTGTACAAGGTTACGACACAGTATTTTTCTCTACGGCTTTCTTCAACCACAGAATGTCAGTGCTGACACTGCATTTTCACTTGTGCCATTGCTTTTCATTTATAAGTGTCAGTTTAAAAATGCATTTCATGTCTCCTCTAAATGGCAATCCCATTTTTATATCTCTTTTATGTATTTTCTTTGCTTCAATTTATTCCTGCATACTCTCTCCTGTAGGCCTAACAGATTTGGGTGACAAATACAGTTAGATACAAAGCTAGAAGGAAAAATAAAACTGTATATTTGTAGAGGCATTTCCAATTACCATCACTCCTTGATACAAAACCATGAAGAGCATAAGACAAATTATTATCCCTCTTTTATAAATAAAGATGCAAGTGCTGAAAAATCTGGTATAGCCTATGCGAAGTCATACTATTACATTTTGCTACATTTAAACACAAAAATTTAGTGGGATCCATAAATGTTTCAGCCTAAATTTTACCAAAGCCCACTCAGAGAACTTTACTGGCCTTCACCCTAATTATGACCTGCTTTTCTTCTCAGGTGTGCACATGGCAAGGCCAAGCTTCCCTTGACACTCCCTATCAGTAAGTACATTGGGTTTTTTTTTTATGTTTCTTTTATATTGGAGTAGAGTTGATTTATAATGTTGTGTTAGTTTCAGGTGTACAGAAAAGTGATTCAGTTATACAGATACATATATCTATTCTTTTTCAGATTCTTTTCCCATATAGGTTATTACAGAATATTGAGGATATTTCCCTGTGCTCTACAGTAGGTCCTTGTTGGTTATCTATTTTAAATATAGTAGTGTGTATATGTTAATATGGGCAACCAGGTGAAGTGAATACTTGGTGTCATGGACATTCTCTTACCTGGTGGAAGACAAAATTGTTGACTCTAAAACAAATGTGAATGCACACACACCCTTATATTACAAATATACAAATGTATATTTTAATACACCTACACATATATGTAAAATACTTGTTGCTGGATTTTTTAAAAATGTGCCTGCAGATTGAACTTTAAGACTTTACTTCAATAGTGGAAGATAGTTTTATCCTTTAACAACTCTCACTCTTGTTCTCATTCTCACTCTCTCTCTCTCTGTCCTTCTCTGGTATCTAAGCCTAAGTAAAGTTTAATTGTGAGAAATTTCCCTGATAATTTCTGATTTATCAAAGTTCATCCAAAATATAATTCCTACACATTAACAGTGTAAAGATTCTTGCCTTTAGCCTGAATTAGATAAGTCATTTCTAATATACCAAAGGAAATATGTTTCCTTGGAGAATTTGAAAAGTCCATGGTAAAATTTGGAGAGAAATATAATATATGAAATTTTCATCATACTATTTATATTTCCTTTTCTCTAAAATGTCTTTTTTAGAAGTAATGTATCTATTTCAGTTACATCATAAAATTCCTAACACCCATTGCTGAACTAAATCAAAGCCAATGACCATATGGTTAAATTATTCTCCACGTAATACTGCTTCTTAAAATTCTTTTTTACTTCAGCTGCCACAGTCCCCAGCCAATCCGGATGCATAAAGAATGTCTGACACATTAGCATATTTTATAATTGAGCTGAGAAATGATGTTACTATTAATTTATTTTTGAAATATTATCTTGCTTTTAAAGAAAGTATAATGCATAAATGTCAGAAATATTCATGACAACACATTGTTATATCAGGTGTGCCCTTGAAATTCCCAGCTACATTAACATGAAGATTACTGTGCCTTTGAAGAAAGTTCATATTGTATCAAGGGAAATTGTGGTTTGAATCATGCTATAGAACAGTCCAATATGAGTAAATAAATAATGGCACAGACTCAAAATAATTAACTACTATTATAATAGTAAGAATGATTCAGAGGAATTGTTAAATAGTGAAGTTTATACTAATATTGATTTTCTATGAAACTGTATTACACTTCTGTTTCATACAATGATGCTTAGCATTTAGTTATGCATTGTAACTTTTGTGCTCTAGCAATTTCACATAAATCTTGTTTTCCTCCAAAATTTCAAATTATTCATGGTAAGAAATTAAGCTACTGTCTACACATCCTCATAGCATCTGTGTTTATTCAATGCTTAAACATAATTCTCTTTTATATCACTTAAATAAATTTTGAGTTGACTTAGATAATATCAATTGATTATCTGAGTATACCCACAAAAAATTGACACCTTAGACATGTTAGATACTGATAAGTAATTGGTCAATTAATATAAGGGTTTATATTTATTATAGGCAAGGCTGTGGACTTAATATATAATGATCATGCTTGATTTATTGGAATAAATACATGAAATATGTGGGCAAATAGTATTTGAAATAACAAGACATTTCATTAATGAGATTTGCTTGAATCCTAATATTTCAGTACCAAAGTCTGGAGAACTTATTATATATTTTTACACATAATACATACACACTTATTTCCAAATCCTTGGTAAAGTCAGAGGAATACTAAGTAAAACTATTTAAGAAGAAAAGTTTATTAAAATAGAATTTTCACATTTGCATTGTAAATACAGGAGGGAGGATTGGGATGAGTGAAGTGTAGGGGAAAGATGGTATCTCTTGTGGTCTCTTACTTTACTAATTTTTAAGAGCTATGGAAGGACTAGTATTTCTCCGGAGCATATTTTAGGAAATGATGACCTAGAGAATTTCTAGTGCTTCTCTGTCATTTGGAAAAAAACATACTTCTTCTATTTCTTCTGCTCCTTTAATTATATATTTAATGCTTGCCAAAAATAGTTAGAAAGGAGCTTATTGCTATACAACTCAGAATGGCCACCAGATAGATAGATAAATAGGTAGATAGGTAGATAGATAGATATAGATAGATAGATAGATAGATAGATAGATAGATAGATAGATAGATAGATAGATAGGCCCTGGGAAATTACATGTCAGCCAGAGACCTTGCCTGGTTTTAGCTATAGTACTTTTTATACGTTTTACTTTTTCCACTCACCAGAGATTATTCTAATGACCCGTCAAATGATTAAAGAAAAAAAAGAAAATAACAATTCATGGTCATGTAGAATTAAAAGTGAAATATATTCACTTTATTTCATTTTGCTTTTTCAATCATAAAAATACCATTTATGGACCAGAACATTTTCCCCTCCTCTTTAGAGGCTTACAACACTTTTAGAAAGTATTATAGGTCTCATTAGACCTTAGGAGGATTTCTGAGGTGCTACAAGTTGTCTTAGTTTGGGTTATTGGGGAAGCCAACCCTGAGATAAGAATTCCAGTGAAAACATTTTAGTTGGGAGTTCAAAAACCAATAGTAGGGAACTGAGGATTTGAAACAAAGAAGGGAAGCAGTCATTCAAAGATGTTTTATTTAGTCAGCATCCACTGTGGGTAACTGGAACTCAAACCCGCGAGGAAACTTTAGGAAATCGCATAAATTATATTGTGTCAGAATTATCCCACTGGATGGAGAAGGTAGATGAACTCTTACATCAACCACTTCCAGTCAATAGTTAAGGAATGATCCCAGGGCTGCTCATTTCCAGGCATTTAAGTCCTGCCATGAGCTGATAGTGGCCTTCTGGGGTTGACAAAAGGCCTGAGGCACAGAGAAAAAGATAATGGCAGTTGGAAATCAGTGGAAGCACATTGAAATTACCCAGGGAGTTGGGTGTGGCACTGTCAACCTCTGATGTGGTCTCCCTCTCATCACTCAGATCCATTTGTGCTCCATATTAAATTCTCTCCATCCTGTTATCACTCCTTCAAGATTAATGGGCAAAAGCCACACTCCTCTCTGATACAATGAGTGGTGAAGTCACCACTGATGCTCAGTGTATCCCTCTTCTACCACCTGTGGTAGAGCCCCTTTTCCTTCAAACAGTGATGGTCCTGGTCTACGTTGCTTGTCAGTGGGGTACCCTCAGTGGTGTGCTGGTAATTGTTTAACCCCTGGCTCCGCAAGTACACTTCCAACCTGAATGTTCGTTGATATGTCTTTTCATGGTGTGCAAAAAAATAAGAGCAAAGTGAAACTGCCAAGACATTTGTCAAAACAGCACTAACTTTCGTTGACATAAGCCAATTCTTATCTCAGGTAATAGTTGTTGAAGCTGGAAATATATTTCCTCCATTATTTGGGTTACTCACCATGTAACAGCTATAGACCTGACATATTCTGAAGTCTCATCTCCACCATTAACATCTTCTCTATTACTTTTTAAAAGCTAGACCATGGATCAGCCCATTTTTTTCTGTAAAGGAACAGAGAGTAACACTTTAAGCTTTGTGGGCACATACAATTCCTGTCACATATTTTTTTCTTTTTTTGTTTGTTTTTAATAACCCTTTAAAATATAAACAACAATCTTAGCTTATAGTCTGTTATTTCATTTCATTTCATTTTGTTTGGCCGCACCGTTTGGCTTGTGGAATCTTAGTTCCCCGACCAGGGATTGAATTTGCACCCTCAGCAGTGAAAGCACAGAGTACTAACCACTGGACCTCCAGGGAATACCCGGCTTATAGTCTTTAGAAGAAAAAGGCCAGGAGCTAGCTTATGCCTGTAGGCTATAGATTGTTGGCCTCTGTTCTGGACAATCAACAAAACAATAAACCAACCCTTGATTTGTAGCATTTCTAAATTTCCATGGTTTAAAATTCCCGTCATGGCCAATTTCAAACTATCCACGTAAGGTTAGGGATTGAGTTGGAGATAGATGTACAGTAGCACACCATTATATACGATTTCCAAATATATAATAAATAGTAGATCTCAGAAGCATAAATATCAATAATAACAAAATACAGTAAATTAGGAAGTTAAGAGTTTTGAATTACCTTTGGTCTTTATATAATTTATTTAATTACAAGTTTATATAGTTTAACTTTTTAACTATGGCTCTATTTAACAAACGGCTCACAAATTTCTAATATTTTATCAACCGCCTTTTATAAACTGGTCTGAGTAGCTTCAGCACACTCCTGGGGAACCCAGACCTTCATCCCAAGGAGTCTGAGTCCTTGGTTATGTAGCTGCAAATTCCCATTTATGGTTATCTGCTGATATGAAAGCACCAATCACTTTCCCCATGAATCCAAATTCCAGATTCCATTTCCAAATTTTCTCTTCCCTCTCCTATCATATAATAACAACCTATGTCCTTATCATAATCCTTATCAATTACCCAGACAGTAGAGTAACTCCTTCCTTTGCCTATTGGCTTATTGGTGCAAGAACCCCAACATTGCTAGGCAGCAGCCATAATTTTAGGTTTAGTAGAATCCTTTCTGTGCCCATTGTAAAACTGTCTCTCCCATTGCAAATAGGACTTCTAGACCAGTTATGATTAAAGTTAAGGTGATGGGAAGAACAAATTCCCCAGGTGAGCCACTGGGATTAATGGTGAGACAAGTTACTTCAACTCCACTTCTTGGTTTTCAGACATGTATTCTACTGTTGAGGATACATATGATGGTTGAAGTGTATACTGTATATTGTAGGACAGCACATCAATCCCACAGGAGATTAACTTTTATCCTTAGGGAGGTGTCTTAGTCTGCTCAGGCTGCTATAACAAAATGCTATATATACCCAGTCTATAACTGGGTAGTTGCTATAACAAAATACTATATATACCCAGTCTATAGCTGGGTAGCCTAAACATCAGACATTTATTTCTCATAGTTCTAGAGGCTGGGGAGTCCAAGTTCTAGAGGCAGGATCCCAAGATGATAAATCAGACACTCAAGTAAGTCCTCAGATAATTTTCTCACTGATGTATTATAAGCAAGAGGGGCACACTTACGATCAGAATATGTTTCAATTCCAATAAATACATATACCTTCAAACTCCCTGGTGGAAGGACTATGACATAATCAACCTGTTATCACCTAGCAGGCTGGTACAATATCACAGGCTCAGTCTCTAAATGTTTCCTATAGTTTGGGCATTCAGTATCACGTGTAGCTAGATATGCTTTTGTGAGAGGAAACTCAAAGTTGTTGGATCCATGAATAGCCTCCTTTCCCACCGTTATGGCTAATCTATTCATAAGCCATTGTGCCATCACTGGGGTATTAGTGTTAGATGACGCCATGTATCCAAAAGCCTTGGAAATATCTGGGAATTCTATTTCCCTCAGTGAATGATTCTCTGATAAATGGCTATAGGTTCCTTTGGGTGAAAGATTGGGCAAATTTCTGCTCTATTCTCTTCCTATAGTATTACAGGGGCTCTTCTTCAAGTTGACCTTGGCTCCACTTAGTTTGAAGAGCTCAGGGTCTGAAACTGGTTTAGGTCTGGAAACAGGCTAAGATGTACTGATTTCCTATTTGGTTGACATTGATTGTAGTTATGTAGGTCAGTCAATATCTTTGTTCACTGCCCTTGTCTCTTGACCTTAGGAACACTGTGTTATATTAGCCACAGCCACAAATTCCTGGGAGCTATTATTTTCCATCTACTTTCCATCTTTCCATCTACTTACAACAATATGTCCACCTTCCTTCTAAAAGTAAAATGCTACCACCTGGCCTCTTCTATTGCAGAATCCTATTAGCCCCATTAATTCTAGGGAGATATGTTCTAGAACAACACCCCTACCATCAATTCTGGCTTCTCAGTGGTGCCCATGCCACCATAACATAGCCATTATTATTTGTTTTATTGAAGAGAATGTCTCTAGTGCTTCCTGGACAACATAGTTAGCGATCTGTTCTCTGGTCTTATGTGATGTATTCATATTGACATCCTCATTTCGTTGAGGTTTTTGATCCATTTTCAATACTCTGCCAACTCAATTTTATCATTATCTTATGAATTGTAAGCCTTTGATTTTTCCATGCTCCAAGTAGCAAATCCAACTGTGTATTGGTACTGGCTCCAGGTGTATTTATCAATGTATAAAATAATGAGTCACATGAGAGTGTGCTTCATCAAGAAATTCTCTAACCTTTCCCTTTGTCAGAGCCTTGGATGAGTAATCCCTGAAGAGTCTTGTGAGTACTTTCAAATATCCAATCCCATATAATTGATGCAAAAGAATACAGTTAAGGTGAGAAGACAACTTCCAGAAAGAAAAAATAATAGTAATGCATATATCCAACAAAAGACTCATATTCGGAATATATAAATCAACAAGAAAAAAAAGCAGACCCTTAAATAGAAAACTGGACAAAGGACTTAGGAATTCCTCTTGGTTTATTTCACAATGGCTAATCACAATTTGTAAAGAGGTGATCCAATTCATTAGACATTAGAAGAAATTCAAAATAAAATAAAAATACATGGAAGTTCAAAATAAAATAAAAATACACCAAAATTGCTTAAATGAAAATTTCAGAGAAGACCAAGTATATATCAAAGATGTGGGGCACCCAGGACTGTCATGCACCGCTGGTGGAAATAACACTGGTTAAAAACAAAATCTCCTTATCTATCATTTCATCCTCCCTCTCATCTAGCTCCCTGAAAATCCATTCCTAGGCATGTTCTGTTGACTCAGGAGACTTACCTGGGATGTGAATTAAGCCTTCTCTTCTGTCGCTGTCATAATCAGTCATGGAACTGGTTTTCAGGGCAATCTGCCTCCCAGTTGCAGGCGATGAGTCTTTTTATATGTTATCATCAAGGCCTTGTGAGATTCACACGATGCCCTGAGAAGATTGTTGGGTGACTTAGACCTGTAATTTCCTTTTTTCAGTGCATTAGTGATACTTAACAACAACCAGCCAAAAGCTACATGTTCTTATAATTACCACTGCCAGCATATCCCTTAAATGCTAGATATTTCCTATATCTGTTACATCAACTAACAAGCTATTTAAATTTTCACCATATCGTCATATTGCACAACACTGGAGATTCTTATCAACTGTGACGTTATAGAGATTCTATGATCCTAGGATATTTATAAACAGTATTATCCTTTTTGTCATTAGGCTGGTAAATTATTCAATCTTACACAATGATATGTGTAAGCAATTTATTTGGCAGGTGCAAGAAACATAAGTTGTGCAATGGGGAATTGATAAAGGAATAAAAAACAACCAATTGGAGCCATTAAAGTGTTCATTATTAAGCCAGCTGACTATAAGTGACTGAGTTTATTCCTGTAGGAGACACTGGCAAACAGTTTAAAGCACGTGGTTCTAAATTATTATGTATATATCTTTTGGTTGAGGGCTGCTCCCCAGGGGTTGTTAATACCTAGCACTTTAAGTTTGCCGTATGGACAAAAACAACGTGACTTTCCATAGTGTTGGAGAATACAGCAGGCACAGAGATCAGATTCTGACAATTGAATGCTCTTACATCTAATGCTAAATAAATTCTTGTGAATTTGTCCACTGCTACTTATAAATGGACTTGCATGGAAAAATATTTTTCTTTATAAAAAGTGTCATATAAGATATATTTTCTCTTTAAAACATCTATCCTTAAAAATTGTTTCTTGTTGAATATAAGTCGTAGATAAATAGATGAATAGATATATTGATCTGTCTCATGGCTTTCATAAGGAATATATACATATGTAATCTCAGAAAGCAATATTAATTTCAACAGTCATTTTTATAAAGGGATATAGATATTTACCTATAAAATTATAGAATTATTACACTTATAACTATGAAATAAAGATTGTTGAATATGATTTCTGAGATTTCTTTTATAAGGCTTTAGAATACACACACAAAAATACACATTTAGGGATATTTTGCTCTAATCTTTATTTTTACTGTGGTGAAGTAAAATTAGAATAAACATTTATTCTCATTTTAAAAAATCAGATGCATAAGAAGACTTTGTCATAGCTAAACATAAAGTTAATTTTCTCAAGATTTCTCAGAACTAACTGAAGAGAAAGAATTAAAACTTTTCTAACCTTTGCCATGTGTCAGAAGTCTTCTAATACACTATGACGTTTAAAAACACAGTTTTTAAATCCTGGGCACTTTTTTTCTTTTTTTCCAAATTTCAGTTCTTTAAGGTATACTATCTGGAGGTGTTTTGAAGATAAACATGCAGCTAATTGAATTATTGTGACTCCTTTTTACACAGTCAAAACATCCTTTAGGGATTTTATCCTAAAATGCCTTCTTTATTGATATCCTCAAGCATTTCTGTTCTTGTAAGGTTTAGATTCTTATAAAAAAATGAAGAAATGCTGTACTTTGACCTTTAGGTTATTCCACTATTATAACTGAGAAGTATCATTTTTAGAAGCTTTAGTACTTTTTAAAGACAAAAGTGACCTTGGAACAAGTCTTATAAATTTTCACATCTCTACCGTTCATGTTCATCTACCAGGGTTAGCTTCCAAGCAACTCATACAAAAAGAAGTAAATGTGATATGTTACTTTGATATCTTCTACTATAGAGGATTTATATTGCAACTGAATAAAGAAAAATAATTTGTTTGATTCCATTTCTGTATATTGCTTATCATTTCATACTTCGGTACTTCCCAACAATGTATGCATGTTTCCTGACAATACAATTATTGGCTTTCTACTTGAAACTTCTGGAGAGTGGAGAATACAAAGTTAAAGGAAAATGAAACAAACATACAAGTTACTACTTTTAAAACTGAGAGATTTCTGTAGAAAAGAAACATTCTGAATCTATAAAGGGAGCACTTGCTATACATTCTAGAGTTAAAGTAATATTGGAGAATTTAATTTTTTCCTTATATAAGGAGTCAAATTTTTATTTATTGTTGAGTTTCCTTGGATAATTATATATTTATATATAATTGCATATATATATATTATATAAAACAAATCACTATTATCATCTTGTAAAGATACTAATCGGATGTCTCTGCTCAGACCCATGTCTTTTACGATGTCTAACATGAAGGATCTGACTAGAAAGCACTCATATGAGGTTTGAAAGCAGAAGGAAGGGAAAATCCTACTGGCTGTGGTCAGTTCCAGCGGTGTCCATGATAGCGGCCCCGGTATGAATTTTCATAAGGCCACAGCAATGTTGCCAACAGTGGCAGTGGCTCAAACAGCAGTCATTTTAATTTTATCGGTGTAAGCTAGGGGAAGTAGCAGCTTCTTATATTCTGGATAATATCACGTCCCTACTTTTGCCCTTTTGTAACCATTTTGTAATCAAATTCCCCTCTTTTTCCTTGACACTGACTGATACAGGGAGGTTGGGAAAAAAATTTTTTTTGAAAGTATGGTTGATTTACAATGTTGTATCAAACCCTTGCTGTACAGCAAAGTGACTCAGTTGTACATATACATACATTCTTTTTTAATATTCTTTTCCATTATGGTTTATCCCAGGATGTTGAATATAGTTCCCTGTGATGTACAGTAGGACCTTGTTGTTTATCCATTCTAAATGTAATAGTTTGCATCTACCAGCCCCAAACTCCCAGTCCATCCTTCTCCCTCCCCCCTCCCCCTTAGCAACTATGTCTGTTAATATTTGATTCTTGTTTTTTAAATAAAGTCTCCTTCCTTCTTTCCTTCCTTGCTTCCTTCCTCCCTTCCTTCTAAATCTGCTGAGGAATATATATACACACACACACATGCTAAGAAACATACTAGCTTTCAAAGAGAAAAAAATGAACAAGATGCTGTGCATTTTTCCAAGTGCATAGCCAATGTTGAGAAACAGTCCCTAATACAAGGGATTTTTACACAGTTATGTAGCAAATATCATAGTAGATATATGTGTACAAAGTGTCAAATGAAAAATGAGGGAACAGATTTATGGGTGAGTGCTCAGAAATAAATCTGGAAGAACAAGTTCAAGTAACAATTAATTGGGCAGTATACTACTGTTATGTTGTTTTTAAGATTTCTGTTCTGCCTAGCAACACAGAAGGACAGGGCATAAAAGAAATATTTTTGTGAGGGTTCACCTTCATAAAATTAACACCAGAGTCAGTCATCTCTATCTTTATGACAAGTTGTGATTGATCGTTGGCATTCTCTAGATATTCTTACTGCCTATTGCCTTCAGTTTTTCCAACAGTTATTTAAATAAAATTTTTGTATGAATACAGTTTTTTACAATAGCATTATATATAACACATACATTATATATAAATCTATATATAAATATATGTTTATGTAGTTCATATATATGTAATGTGATATATATGTCTGTATGTGTGTATATATATCACATTTTCTTCCCTTTAAAGGTATGTCCTTTTCTGCGCATATTATTGAAATGAAACTTTAAAAATATATTTTTAACATACCTCCTTCAGAATTATTTTACTCAGAACAAAACTTTAAAATAATAATTTTTTTCTTCTAATATTTTCGTTTTAGACCAATAATTTTTTAAAAAATATCTTTCATCTTAGTTTCTTTTTTTATAAAAGTAATCTATTTTTTAGGTCAGTTTTAGTTAACAGAAAATGTAGTATTTAGGTCAGGCAGAATATTATCCTAAGTTTTAGCCCTCATAATGGCTCAAATCCATTGGGCTATTGCTGTTTTCAAGTACGCTATACAATGCAGAGCAGTGTTCCTCAGGCTTGGCAGTGTTGACCTTTTAGACAGGATCATTCTTTGTTGTAGGAAGCCATCCTGCATTATAGAATGTTTAACAGCATTTCTGGACTCCACCAACTAGATGCAAGTAAGGTATCACCCCCATGACAATAAAATACGTCTTCAGACATTGTCAAATATCCCCTGGGAAACAAAACTACCCCTGGTTGAGAACGACTGATTTAGAAAATTGCAGCAACTTTCCACAGTTTTTAATGAATTCTAAAGCTATAGATTATATACCAGGAAATTCTGGTTTAAGTAAATATAAATACATACATTATTTCTCAGACATATTACCCTCAAGTAAAATATTATTAGTACAAATTATATTTACTGTATAAACAAAGTAGTTTTGCCTTTGGATAATGTATTGTTGCTTCTAGAAAAATGTTCATTCTATTGTTTATGTGTCAATTTGTTTCAAATTCATTAAGATATTCTTTCAAAGAAGAAATAAAATGCCTGGGATCTCCAATTTGACATCCAAAATGATTTTTTAAGTGTTTGTCTCTAATTGGAACTTACAATAAACCTCAAGCTGTTTTAATAACTGATTGATAAACTCACATACAGTTAAAATACACATCAAATTGTAATGGTTCTCTGACCTTATGTAATTTGGTTAATCAAAATGAGATAGCAAGCAATTTAACAAAATTTCCAGTAAGATAATCTTGCTTGCTCTGCTTTCTCAAATCTTTTTTACTGGATCTAACATTTCTACAGCAATAAACCTCCTCCTCCTACAAGCATGCATACGTCAATGAATAAGCAGACCAAAAATATTCAAAATCATCAGTCATGTACATAATAGATTAAAGGATTCAAATAAATGGATATAGATTAAGAAGTGATAAGAATTCTACACCTTTAAACCTAGACGACCACTCCTACAATTGCTACCAGAGAAAATCCTAGGAGTAATATGTATACAGAGAAAAAAGTTAAGCAAGCATACTGCAAAATGAACCTCAATTATACTCTCAAACTTAAGTGTTGAATCTTAATAAGCAGGGCTGAATGAATGAAAAACCACTGCCTAGGCTAGAGCTTAGCCTTGTGCCTGGAACCAAAGTAAAATCCACCAGTACCCGTCCGTGCTTCTTGGTTGTTTTTGTTCTGCTATTTCATCAGACAGAAAGATCAGGAAAAAAACAAAATTCCAGCCAAAGATAAGTAAGAATATATAAAAATTCAAGATTGATTTTAAATTGCCTTCCCAACACACTAAAAATTCAGTCCTTAAGAAATGTGTCATTATCATTATAACATGTTCCTGATCTTGTCTAGGACCAGTTTTTTCTTTTTAAAATTTAAAGTCCATTTAGTCTCATATTAATGTAGTCATTGCAGGTTTCTTATGGTTGCTGCCTGCATGATATGTCCTTTTCCACCCTGGTAACATAAAATTTGCTTGATTAAATTTTTGCTAAGGAGTTAGAGAAAAATTTTAAAAGAGAGAGACCTGAATTTGAGAAAAGAATAATACCCTTAGAGATCTACAGCAGATTAAGTTGCAAAAAGATGCCAGAGATTACAGGTAAGAGGATTACTTTGGAGAGCAAATAGGTGTTAAAAAATAAGGCTTTCTGTCCTGAAGGATAGGAGGTGGTCCCTCAGTCAGCCATAAGTGTAATCTTCTAGCTTACTTAAGAAGAGCCAAAAATGTACATGGTGTGATGTGACCAAAGAAGAAGCCATCCTGATCTGTTCAATCACGTTTCCTGTTTGAAGGGCAGTTCATACACTGGGGAGAGGCACAAATATCGAGAGTGTGTGCTTGGCTGAGCATGGCCGAGACAAAGGCAGCTCTTTCACCAGTGCAGAACTGAGACTGGGCAGTCAGGTTCTGTGGGGATTCAAAGTGCATCAGAGGCAATGCCTTTTCTTGTGTCTTAGATTCACAGTTGAAACTCATGACCTAGATTCCCTGGAGAAGCTGTGATTTCAGTCCAGCTCTTCAAAAGACTTCACCGAGTAGACAAGAGACTTTAGATCCTCTCAGGACTTCCACTTGGCTTGTGTTATTAATACAGTTGCTTCTGATCAGCGCCTTGGGTAAGGATTAGGCAGCTCTGTCGTTTCTCTTTATCTGTCCTTTCTGTATGAGTACTGGTCTTGAAAACAGCACTATTGGCATCTGGTTTGATTTTCTCTTCCTTAAGATGCAAGTGGCTCAGTTGCTTGGCTGGGGATCTCAGCTCATCCATCTCCAGTGCTCAGAAGTAGATGGCCTTGGTTGCAGGGTTGTGGATGGGACCTTCCCCTCGGTGAACCTGACACCCAACACTGCAAGATTAAGGGCTCCAGGAATTGATGGAAAGCCCTAATGAAGTAACTTTCAACATTAAAATTTTAATAATGCTTGTTGTTTCTATTTATAAGTTAATAGACATTTTTTTTTTTCTTGACTGACTGTAAAAAACTTCCCTCTGAGGTTTTCAAAGGAAAAAAACTGCTAAAAAGTAGCCCCTGTAGGGGACATGTTTTCTAGTCAGGGTCCTGCCTCTTCTCATCTACCTCCCAGGGCCACCTTAGCATCCCTAAGCGAGTAATTAGCACTCTCCCTGCTGACTTGGAATTATGGAAATCTCAACTAAAAAAGAGAAATTTGAGATCAGATCATATTAGTTTCTAACCTCTCTTTTGAAAAGCTTTATTCTTTAATTTGCACTAGCCTATGAAAAAATTTATCAGTCTCATTTTCAGTGTGCACACATCAATACACAACAGGACCAAAAGAAAATTAAACTCATAAGTATTTTCATTTGGATAGGTGGCATTTGTTGCACAATTTAGCACACTCTGGAACTTTCATGCTTTAACTTAAATACTTGTGTAAATAATAATTAAATATAATATATGTCATACTTGATTCTGTAATTATATAAAATCTGTATCAGGTTTTCATTTCAAAGTATCTTGCATACACTTGAAAACATCACACTTATTTCATATATTACATATAAACCCAGAAAAATATAAAATTGCCTTATATTATGAAACCAAAATTGTTTTAAAAACTATTTACTTACATGAAATGTATTAACATGTTAGTATACTTTCATTGACTGAATAGGACAGTACTGAGCATATCATTTACTCCTTCAATTAAAATTTTTTTTCCAAGCACTGATCTTGTACAGAAATTTATGCTGGGAGAATAACAAAATTGATCATTTGCTTGTCAGTCAGGATTCTGTTCAGCATCTTTCATTGAAATGTCATAGAACATATTTGTATATCTGTTTATTTTTCTAAAATTTAATTAATCATTACTGTTTACTTACATATTTATTGCAATATGACATACATTTAATGTTTTTATAAAATATATACCCAAATATATGTTAGGATTTTGATTGTTGTGACATGTAATGATGTAGTTTTTTTTTATTTAGAGTCTTTTCTTCAGCCAGTGTATATGCTAATTTTGTTTCAGTAAAAACCTTAAAGCATGTAGTCTTCATAACAACTAATGAGACACATATTATTATTATCTTCATCCTACAGATGTGGAAATTGATAAATCGATGAACACAAATGCAAAAATACTCATCAAAATATTAGAAAACCAAATTCAACAATACATTAGAAGGATCAAACACCACATTCATGTGAGATTCATTCCAGGGATGTAATGATGGTTTAGCATTCACAAATTAATCAGTCAATCAAGTGATACACCGCATTAACAAAATGGAAGATAAAAGCCATATGATCAGCTCAATAGAAGCAGAAAAAGCATTTGACAAAACACAACATTCATTTACGATAAAAATTCTCAATAAAATGGGTATAGAAGTAACATACCTCAACATCATAGAGGCCATATATTATAAACTCACAGATAACATAACACTCAACAGTGAGAAGCTGAAGCTTTTTTTCTAAGATAAGGAACAAGACTAGGATGCCTACTCATGGCAGTTTTCTAAGTACTAGCCATAGCAATTAGGCAAGAAAAAGCAAAAAAAGGCACCCAAATTGTAAAAGAAGTAAGACTGTCACTATTTGCAGATGACATGATACTATATATAGAAAGCCCTAAAGACGCCACCAAAAAACTATTAGAACTAATAAATAAATTCAGTAAAGTTACAGGATGCAAAATTAATATACAGAAATCTGTTATGTTTCTATACACTAAGAATGAACTATCAGAAAGAGAAATTAAGAAAATAACCCCATTTACAATGACATTAAAAAGAAGAAAATACCTGGGAATAAATCTAACCAAGTGAGTAAAAGACCTGTACTCTAAAAACTATAAGACATTGATAAAAGAAATTGAAGATGACACAAATAAATGGATAGGTATACTATGCTCATAAATTGGAAAAAAATTAATACTTTTAAAATGTAATACTACCAAAAGAAATTTACAGGTTTAATGGAATTCCTATCACAATACTCATGGCATTTGTCACAGAACTAGAACAATAATCTCAAAATGTGTATGGTGCCACAAAGGACCCCAAATAACCAAAGTAATCTAGAGAAACAATAAAGCTGGAGGTATCATGCTCCCTGATTTCAAGCTATACTAAGAGCTATAGTAATTAATACAGTATGATACTGGCACAAACATAGACACATAGATCAATGGATCAGAATAGAGAGACCAGAAATAAATTCATGCTGATAAGCTCAATTAATTTATGACAAAGGAGGCAAGAATATACAATGGGAAAAAGACAGTCTCTTCAATAAATGGTGTTGAGAAAACTGGATAGCTACATGCAAAAACAATCAAACTGGACCACTATCTTACACCATATACAAAAATTAAATCAAAATAGATTAAAAATTTGAATGCAAGACATGAATCGATAAAACTCAGTAGAAAACACAGAGGGTAATTTCCTTGACATTAGTTTCAACAGTATTGTTAGGATCTGATTCTACCAGCAAGTGCAACAAAGGCAAAAATAAACAAATGGGACAACATCAAACTAAATGCAAGAAGAACAAAATCATCAACAAAATGAAAAGGCAACTCACTGAATGGGATAAGATATTTGCAAATCATATAATAAAAGGTTAATATCCAGAATATATAAAGAATGCATACATTAATAAAACAAGCAATCCAATTAAAAAATGAGTACACCTGTCAGAATGGCTATTATGGGAAAGACAAAAAAAAGTAAGATTTGGCAAGGATGTGGAGAAAAGGAACCATCATTCATGGCTAGTGGAAATGTAAATTGGTATAGTCAGAATGGAAAAAAGTACAGAGGCTACTAAAATGTTAAAAATAGAACTACCATATGATCCAGCAATTTCATTTCTGGCTATTTATCCAAAGGAAATGAAAACACTAATTCAGAAAGATATATGCACCCCTATGATCATTGCAGCATTATTTACAATAGCTAAGATATGAAAGCAACCTAAGTGGCCATCAATAGACGAATGAATAAAGAAGATGTGATACATATATAATACATGTGTGTGTATATATATATATATATATATATATATATATATATATATATACACACACATATAATGTAATGTTACTCAGCCATAAAAAAGAGTGAATTCTTGCCATTTGTAACAACATGGATCGATCTTGAGGGTATTACACTAAGTGAAATAAGTCAGACAGAGAAGCCAAATGCTATATGATTTCACCTTCAGAATCTAGAAAAAAAAAAAAAAAACAAATCTAGAAAACAAAACAAAACCAAACCATATTTATAGATACAGAGAATAGACTGGTGATTGCCAGAGAGTCAGGTTTTGGGGTGGGAGAAATGGATGGGGGTTTTGGAAGGTACAAACTTCCAGTTACAAAGTGAATAGGTCATGGGGATATAATGCACATCATGGGAAATATAGTCAACAATATGGTACTAACTTTGTATGGTGACAGATGGTAACTAAACTTACTGTGGTGATCATTTTATAATGTATATAGAGATTGAATCACTATGTTGCACACCTGAAACTAATATAATACTGTATGTCAATTATACTTCAATAAAAAAAAAAAACAAAACACATCATATTAAAATGTTAAGATGTAAATAAATGGTTCAATTTGAAAAAAAAAAAAAAGAGAGCTAGGAAAGTAATGAATGTAGGCGACACTCTTTTAGATAAAATAAAAAGCAAAGTAAAAGTCCTGAGCGTGGAAAAATCACTATTCCTTAAGTATACCTAATAAGTAATGTAAGAATTACTTTATGCCAAATTCAGACATACAGATCTTGTAAGCTACTTTTAGATGATTTGATTTTAGCTTCACAAGCAATGGAGCTTAAAGAGAGGAGACATTTTCTGCTGTCTGGCAGTAGAAAAGGAAATGTGACATAATTACATTTAATTAAAAAAGCAAAATGACTGTGAACAAGGGGCATGTTTGGTAAAATATATCTCAGGTATCCAGGTGTGAGAAGATGGTGGATTTGATCATGGAAATTGCAGTAGAAAAAAGAGAGGAAATAAATGGATGTGAGACATATTGATGAGATGAAATTTAAGGATTGATTATGATGAGTTGGATGTAGGGGGTAAGGGGGAGCAGCAAAGGTGGGAAACTTGGCAGTGAAAAAACAAAACAGGGGGAACAAGTTGGGATAGTTAGGGAAGTAGTCTATTAAATAGTCTAACTTTATGTTCAACTTGCGGTATCTAGGTTATATTTAACTGAAGAGGTTGAGTATGTAGTTTGGTGTATGAGTGTCTCTCCCTGCATGCATATGTACTACAGGTGAGGTATTCTACGGTATAGGCTATTTTATGTGAGCTATTGTTATGGTGAAAATTTTAAATAGACATTAAGAACTCATTCTCTGGTTCATTTAGACCTGAGTTCTAATCACAGGTAAGTTACTTCGGCAAGTTACTCAAATTCTCATCTATGTGATGTTGTTATGTCACAAGTACTTTATAGCATTAAAGGGAGAACTAAAATAGATGCTCTATGTAAAGTGCTTACAGGATTTGGCATGCATTTTACAGTGAATGACAGTGATAATAATGAGGTCCCAGGACAGAAACCTGAAGAAAACCAGAATTTGGGAGATGAGAAGAGAAAAATAAAATTCAAAATAAATTAATGTGTATTCAGATATGCATAAGGAAATCCAGAATCTTCACAGATGAGAGATGAGAGTGTTTAATGAGGAAGGGAAGCGTCATTAGTGTCAAAGGTGACTGAGATGACGAGAAAGATAAGGTTTGAAAAATGTTCATTGGGCTTAAGCAAGGATGTTGATAATTTGGGGGAAAACATTAAAAGAAATTTTAAAACAGGTACAAAACGCTTTCCAAATAATAATACAGTACTTAAAAGCCATGCTATCTATTATTTCAGAAACCATGGTTTTTTTCAAGTAGACAGTCTTTAATTACAATGGAGAGTGAGCACTTGAAACACGGTTGCACCCATGTCCAAGAGCAAGTGCAACAACTATTTTATTCACAAAAGCATTAAAATGCTAATGTTTCATCCTTATTATAAATCTTCTTAATGAAAACCTGAAAATGAAATAACAAGACTTCATTCCAATGATAATGACTGAACCTAGAATGAGACACAGTGATAGCACATTTCCAATTCATGTTTCTACAAATTAGTATTACACTTCTGCAGCCCTCTGCGGGAATTGAGTGCCTTAATTTAATAGACTTCATTGCAACGTGTTGTACGTTGTCAGAACTTCAGGTAACGATTTCACTGTCTTTAAACACTATTGTCAAAATACAGAACATTTGTAGAAAGTCCATTTATTAGATTAATTTTCCAGTGCTTCTATAAGGTGAGAGATTGGCATTCTTGGAGACGGAGATTATAATTTATTTACTGAATTTTCACAGCTTTATTCATCTTGGTATGTTTCTCTTTGCTTCCTCAAATTGTTATTTGCTCCTCACCCAAAGCTATCATCTCTAGCAGAATATCATTGATTCTTCCTCACTAGAAATTTAAATTCTAGATGAAAATCTGTCCCTGTTTTACAGTCTTCTGGCTGACTATGTTTCAGATATTTCTGTGGATCAGAGCCTGGGACTTTTCTTGTGAGGATCGTTCAGTATAAAGTTTTTCAAAAGATATTTGGCTGACTTTCTTCTGAGCGCATCCAGATGCCTACCATTCAAGTGAGGTGCCCATTGTGGGCGGGGTGGGGGGGAAATCTTCACAAAGAGAAAGAAAATAAACCATAACTGGCTATAATTTTAAAAATCTTGTTCATATATAAGTTTACAACGATTACAGTCATGGAAAAAGAAGAGACTTCATATTTCTAAGAAATTTCAAAAGAATTTTGTATTTAGAAAATAAAAAGAAATATCTGTCAAAAGTACTCAGAGAACCATAAATTTAAGTATGTATACTACACATCGGAAGAGATTCTTTGCCTATTTTTAGAATTAGGTTGTCTTTTGATTATTGAGTTGTAAAAATTCTTTATATATTTTTAATACAAGACCCTTATCCATATATGATTTGCAAGTACTTTCTTCCATTCTGCAGGTTATCTTTTTACTTTCTTGATTGTATTGTTGTATAAAACTTTTTAGTTTTGATGAGGTTCGAGTTATCCACTTTTTATTTTGTCTCTTGTGATTTAATTGTCACGTCTAAGAAATTATTGCCTAGTCTAAGATCAGGAAGGTTTTCTGCTATATTCTCACTTAGGATTTATATGATTTTAGCTCATGTATTTAGCTCCATAATTCATTTTTTTGTTAATTTTTGTGTATGGTGCATAGCAGAGGTCCAACTTTATTCTTTTGCATAAAGGTACACACATATCCCAGAACCATTTGTTAAAAAGATTCTCCTTTCCCCATTGACTTGTTTTGGCAGCCTTGTCAAATAGCAAGTGACCATAAATGTAAGGGTTTATTCTGGACTCTTAATTAATCTATATCTCTATCTTTATGCCAGAACCACATTGTCTTGATTACTGTAGCTTTATAGTAAATTTTGAAATTTTTGTAGTAAATTTTTATTGTAAATTTTGAAATTAGGGAAGTTCTCTATTTGGTTTTCATTTTCAAGATGATTTTGGCTATTCTGGGTCTCTTACATTTCCATATCAATTTTAAGATTTGACTGTCAATTTCTGCAAAAATTCAGCTGTGATTTTGATAGCAGTCAAAGCTCACTTTTGAAGTATCTTCACAGTATCCTAACTTATTTTTGAATTACCATTATAGTAACCAAAATCTTTATTAATAACCATGTTATTAAATTTGCATACATTAACCAGGCATATATTATTCTTAAAGTCAAGATGGAAAAGCACTACTTCCATTTGAAACATATCAGAAAATCTAATGGCCAGGTAATAAAATTTAATATTTTCAGGTCTCCAGGCAGGACAAGTCCTGACTTGCTTAAATGTAGATGAATAGAAACGTTAATCAATCTTTATTTTAAAGTAATAGGAGGAGTGCTTCCATCCAATTTTAATATGAAAACATCAGAAAGTTCCTCATCAGTGTTAGGGAAGCCCGGTGTTATACTTGTGAAATCAGTTATTTTATTTCTGTTGTGAGAGATCTAAGAGGAGAAATAATTGTACTGAACTGAGATGAGTTTACTGGTCAAACATAGGAACCCAAAGTCTGTGGATATTTAAGTCATATTTGGATCCATGTGCTTCTTCCCTCTGTTCTTTAGGATATTCCTTTTACAAATTCAGCACACACATCTGCGTTTTCAGCTGTGGTTAAATCAGTGATTCTCCTCTTACATTCCCTGGTCAGGACCAGCAGTGTTAGAACCTAAAGTGAAACAGAAAACGCAAATTCTTGGGCCCCAGCCCAGGCCTACAAAATTAGAAACTCTGGTGGGTGGTATCCTTCAATCTGTGTATGAACAAGCCCTGCTGGTGGAAGAGTTTGACTCCAGTGGGAGCTAAAATTTGATAACCTCTGGATTTGAAAAATGGATATTCTAAATTCACTTTGTAACACACTTTGCCTCCCTTTCTCATTTCCACCCCTGGGTTCTGTGTTTATAAAGTCATTTTCTTCTTCTGGTTAGCACCTAGTCTAACATCCCACGTGCCTTTATCTATGTTTAGCATCTTATTTTTGAAGAGCCTTTTTGGGGGAGGATAATTATACCTTGTGGTTATGGCACAGTTAAATAGTTAAAACAATTTTTTGACCTTTAAAAAATTTTATCTGTTATTGTGCAGTTTTTGCTTGTGGTGAGATTTATTTAGTATTTATTATATGCCAAGGATTAAAAACAAGGACTTAATGTACATAGACACAGATGCATACACACACAAACACATACACACAGAACATTTAATATGTATATGTATATTAGACATATATACATATATATACATATGTACATGTATTAAGCAATTTACATACACACATAGATACATTATTTTAATCCTAATAATCACCTCAGGAGAGAAAATTATTAATATCCCTATTATATAAATGAAGACATTGAACAACAGAGAACTTGCCCAAAACTGGATCCATTAAGGGTCAGAGGGGATTCAAAACAAGGCAGTCTGACTCCAATTCAAGAGGCGTGCAGGCTACATTACACTGAAAAAAGCAGAGTATGTTTACTTTCCCCATAGGGCATGGTGTAAAATCTTGGCCCAGAACACACCTGTAGCAAATGAACTTGGATTCACAAATCAACCTGCAACTATGTGGGAATGATTTTCTGCACACTGGCTCTCTCTAAGCAAGTGAGGGTGAATTTTGAAAAGAAAACAATCCTAAATATTCCGTGAATACGCCTTCAGCAAAATATGGCGATGGATATATTTCTTACAGAATAGGATCAAAGTCAGATTAATAGTAACTATATATCCCTCAACCAAGATATACTGTAGGATCTTCAGAAGAAAATTCAAACCCAAGATGATAACATGGTTTTTCATTGCATGTTATAGGAGGAATGATGGTTAGCCATCTCTGGGGGGGAAGAACATCGCCTTAACTGCCATACTCCTCCCTGATCAGAGCAGAGAGAAACCTGGGTAAAGGAAAACCTCCATCTGACAGAAGCCTGAGATGGCCGAGCAGCCAGACGCAAGGAGAACCATAGTACAGGCACATCTTCATTGTAGGAGAGGCTCTGCCAGGAGGAGGAGTAGGGACAGATGTATGGACTGTTCTTAGGAAGTCCTAAAGCAAGGTTACTGCAAATAAACAAAATTGCATAATAACAGGAAACTTTCTTTAGAAAAAGTCAAAATAATCCTATTTTAACTATCTCATTGTGACTGAAGGAGAATTATGGGTTGGTAGGATTGTAGAAGCAAGTCACAGGATCCATTCATCATGACATGTGACAAAGGGATGAATAAGCTAGAGACTGTCTCAGCTGTGCTCCTCTGATTCTTTAATGCTTTGGAACGCTTGCCTAAATCCTGTAATAGAAGCATTTCAACGTGTGTTCTTTCTTGGTCTTGGGAAATGGTTCAAGGATTTCTCTGCCTCTTCTACATGCCCTCTACTTTTCCAATTTTAGATGGGAAGCACTATGAATATAGGAAGTACCACATTCTTCAACATGTAAAACACTAAGGAAAACTCTTTAATTCAAAATTTATTTCCTAAGAACTATTGCACCAGCAATATATACATATTTATATATACATATACATGTATATATTTCAGTGAAAAAATTTTGAATGTGAATGGCATTATGCAATTTTCTATATCATACTTTAAGAATTACTATATATGAGCTGCTCTTCTAGGTAATTTTTAGTTTCTGAGAGAAAAAAAAAAGCTTTGTTACATGGAGAAGAATTTGAATTATAGAATGGGAATTATAGGGCTTACTTTCAATATTCTGAATTCTACTTGGCTGGCCAATTGTTTTCCCCTCTTTATAACTGTCAAAGTAGCTCTGCTTAATGCTGACACATTCAGAATTACTATTAAAAATAAATGTATTTGGAAAACATTATTCACAGATGGATATGCAAAGATGAACATAATAATGAGCAAAACATAGGATCTAGACATACATTAATACTATTTTTAATTTCTTATCAAAAAATTTCTAATCATGATTTTTCTCTTAGGTGAACAAAATTTTCATGTAAATCTGAGACTAATCTTTTTGCTGTTCTTAGGAATAGCTAATAGCTAATTTGTCTATATTTAAAAAGTAGCTTTTAGGAATTATGTTTGCTACCTACACTTCTTAAATATTTGGCTCCGTATTTTTGGAAATTATTCCTAGTGTTTACTGAGCAGAGTTGGCTTAAAAATGGCTGTGGACCCATGTAAACACTTTCTCTAAGCTGAAACAAGATAAGGAATTTACAGAAATTAAGTAATTATAATACATACCGATGTAATGAACAAATCAAGAAGAACTCACTATTTGAGTGCAAGAATGAGTATTTCATAAATTGAATGTTTTAGACAGGAATGAAGGAAGATTGCTGGTTAAAATAAAGCAAGAAAATTTGATTTTATCAAGCATCATAACAGATGCTATGCTTTTTGCACATTCTATATTGGTTGTTTTACATTCGGAACCTTTCTGTGATGTAGGGGTTATTTTTAATTTTTCTCCAAGAAGAAAGTAACACAACTCATAAACGTGTATCTCTATCTATGATTAACATTTTATTTTTTTGCTTTACTTTTTGAAAGATATTCAAAGTAATAAAAATAATAAATATTGTACTGAAATTTAAAAGTTCAACTTAATGTGTAACTTGAGGCTTTGGACACAATACTTGGAACTTTATTCAAACCTGTCAAGTGATATATAATTTTGGAGGAAAATTATAGTTGATATGCCTTCAAATATACAAAACAAGAAAAGATTTGTTTCTCTCCTCTTTCATTGACTTGCTTTGTCATAATGCACAGTAACTTATGTTTTAAATAAGTTCCTGACTTTAAAGATAAAGTCATAGAAGAATTACATACATTAAATGGGTCCTTGCTTGTAGAGTATTATAAAAAGATGAAAAAAAGTCTTCTCCATTTACTTTGGGGAATTGTGTTGATGTCATAAAAAATGAGACAATTAAGCATGTTAAACATGTATGAAAGGCATTTTTGTTAAACACCTATGAAAGGCATGTTTGTCTAAGTGTCATGTCAATATTTTTATTTCTATTCTAATTAAGAAACTATCACATACTGTGCTATTGTATATCTTTATAAATGAGACCTACCAGAGCCCAGGATGTTCAATCTTAAAAGAGATGAAAAGTGCTGAAAAAGGAAAAGGAAAATTATTGCAGTCGTTATTAAACCTTGGTCTTGCATGTGGAATACTGTGGCTCTGAAATAAAATGTCTTTATTTTCTTCTGCATTTGGCAGAGACCAACTTAGATGGTGGTAAAATTTCCTCTTAACAAAAGCAAATAAATCAGTATCTTTTATATTTACACTCTCTCAGAAATTTATATAATTTGTGTTTTTAAATATCACTGAAAAATGTCAATGTACACTGTAGAACAAAAAAACCTTTCAAGAATAAAGAGAGGTATTACACAATGAAAAAGGGATAAATACTCCAAGAAGACATCATCATCTAATGGTGTATGCATCTAAAAGCAGAGTGTCTAAATAGTGAGGCAAAAAGTGAGAACTAAATAAAGCAATAAACAAATCTATTATTAGGATTGGAGACTTCAACATCCTTTTTATTAACTTATAAATTAGGCAGGCAGAAAATCAGTAAAGATATGGTTTACCTGAATACACTATCAATCAACGTGCTAGACTTGGACACTTAGAGAATTTTTTTTTGACAGCAGCAAAATACACATTCCTCTCAAGTGGAACATTTATCAATGTAGACAAGATTAGGGGCCATTAAGCACACTTTAACAAATTTAAAGCATGATAATCATATTTTTATTTTGTCAGATGACAATTGAATTAAACTAGAACTCAGTGACAGAAATATAGATGAAAAGTCCCACATATATTTAGAAATTAAACAACACATTTCATAATAACATATGAGTCCAAGATGAAGTCCAAGAAAAATTAAGAAATATTTTGAACAAAATGAAAATAAAACTACAACTTGCCAAAATTTGTGGGATTCAGTGAAAGCAATAGTTAGAGGGAAATTTATAGCATTAAATAAATATGTTAGAAAGGAAGAAAGATCTAAAATGAATAACCTAAGTTTCTCTCTTAGGAAACCAAAGGAAAAAAGTGTAATTTAATCCTAATACAAGGAAAAGAAAAGAAATTATAATAAACATGAATTCAAATAACACATATCAATATAATAATGTATAAAATGTATAAAAATAAATTTAAAAACAGGGAAACAATAGGAAAAAATCATCAAAATCAAAAGCTAGTTCTTTGAAAAGAGGAATACAATTGATAAACAGAGAAACAAAGAGAGAGAGAGTAAACACAAATTAAAAATATCAGAAATGACAGTCTCTAGGTCCATCCATGTCTCTGCAAAAGACTGTCATACAGCATGAAGTAAGTCAGAAAGAGGAAAACAAATATTTTATAATATCACTTACGTGTGGAATCTAGAAAAATGGTACAGATGAACTTACTTTCAAAGCAGAAATAGAGAAACAGCCGTAGAGAACAAACATATGGATACCCAGGGGGGAAGGAGGGATGGGATGAATTGGGAGATTGGGATTGACATATATACACTATTGATACTATGTATAAAATAGATAACTAATGAGAACCTACTGTATAGCACAGGGAACTCTACTCAATGCTCTATGGTGACCTAAGTGGGAAGGAAATCCAAAAAAAGAGGGGATATATGTATACATATAGCTGATTCACTTTGCTGTACAGCAGAAACTAACACAACATAGTAAAGCAACTATACTCCAACAAAAATTAATAATAAAAAACATAATGACAAAAATTTTTAAAAATCATAAATGAAAAGGAGTCATCACTACTGATTCCATGGGCATTAAAAATATAGTAAAGGAATACTATGAAAAACTCTATGTGCACACATGATAACATACAAAATGAACCAATTCTTTGAAAGACATAAACTACCAAACCCTACGCAAGGAGAAATAGATAACCTGAATAGTCCCACACTTATTAAAGGTATTTAATAAAAAATTAAGAACCTTTCATAAAAGAAAACACCAGGCCCCAATGATTTCACTGGTGAGTTCTATCAAACATTTAAGGAAGAAATGATACCAATTCCATATAATCTTTTCCAGAAAGCAGACAAGGGGGCCACTTACCAACTCATTTTATGAGGCCAGCATTACACAAGTAACATGAAATACATAAAACAGATAGAGACTTTCAAGAAAGGGAAAACAAAGACTAATACCTCTCAGGAATATAAATGCAAAAATCCTCAACAAAATCTTAATAAGCTGAATATAATAATTTATAAAAATAATTATGCACCATGAACAAGAAGGATTAATTCTAGTTATGCAAAGATGTTTCAACAGTGAGAAACTAACAATGTATTCTTCCACATCAGAAAGACAAAGAAGAAAATCACATAATAATATTAAATGATGCAAAAAAGTATTTGGCAAAATCCAACACCCATTCATGATAAAAAGTCTCAGCAATTTAAGAATAAGGAGGCACTTTCTCAACTTGATAAAGAACATCTACCAAAACAAAAACCACAAACACACACATAAATACAGCTAACCTTATACTTAATAGTGAGAAACTGGACACTTTCCACCTAAGATGAGGAGAAAGTAAGGAAGTTCTCTTTCATCACACTTATTCAGCATTGTACTGGAATTCTTAATTAGTGCACCAAAATAAGAAAGGGAAATAAATGGTATACAGATTGGAAAGGAATAAATATAACTTTTTTATTCCATAAATTATATGATTGTCTATGTAGAAAAGCCCAAAGATTCAAATTTAAAAATTCCTGGAAAAATAAGTAAATATAGCAAGAACTTAGTATACAAAATTAACATACAAAAGTCAATTCCATTCCATACACCAGCAACAAACAATTGGAATTCGAATTGAAAAAAAATTTCCATTTATAACTGCACCCAAAAAAAGAACTACTTAGGTGTACGTCTAACATATAGACCTACATGTAAGATCTATAGGCAGAAAACTACAAAACACTGATGAAAAAAGTCCAAGAAAATAGGAATAACTGGAGAGATATTCCATGTTCAGGGATCGGAAGATGCAATATTGTTAAGGTGTCTATTCTACCCACCAACATCTACAGATTCAATACAATTCAAAAAAATTCTAGTGGACGATTTTGTAGATATTAACAAACTGATTCAAGAATTTATATGGAAAGGCAAACATCTAATATAGGCAACAAAATATTGAAGAAGAACAAAATTGGAGGACACTACATGATGACAATAATCAAGATCAAGAAAAAATATATAGATAAACAAAACTGAATAGAAAGCCCAGAACTACTTCTACAACTAGACAGTCAACAGATTTTTGACAACAAGCAAAGGCAATCATGGAGAAATGATAGTCTTTTCAACAACTGGTGCTGGAACAACCGGGCATCCAAATGCAAAAAAAAAAAGGAAAGAAAAAGAAAGGAAATTAGAGGCTTAGATAGAACCTACCCAGAGAGTTAACATCACAAAAATTAACACACAATTGATCATATATCTAAAAGTAAAATGCATAATTATAAAACTTCAGGAGAGAAATCCAGGAATAAATGAACATTTGGTGATGAGTTTTTACATACAATACGAAAACATATATGAATGAAAAGAATGATAAGTTGGACTTTAATAAAATTTAAAACTTCTGCTGTAGACAGAACCTGTTAAGAAAAGGAAAATACAAGCCACAGACTAGGAGAAAATATTTGCAAAATACATATCTTCTGTAGAACTGATTTACAAACTATGCAAATAACTATTAAAACTGAATAATAGAAAATATACAACTCATTTAAAAATTGGGCAAAATATCTGGAAAAACACCTTAGCAAAGCAGTTATGCAGATGGTAAATAATCATATGTAAAGGTAATGGACATCATTTGACATTAAAATTGCAAATTAAAACAGTAATATGATGCCACTACCCACCTATTATAAAGGTTAAAATGCAAAAGGAGTTAAGACCGATAGCTGGCTATACTGTGGAGCAAGAGGAACTTTCATTCTTTGCAGTGGAATTGCAAAATGGTGCAACCAGTCTGGAAGACAGTTTAACATTTCCTCACAAAGCTAAATGTAATCTTGTCACACAATTTAGCAATAGTGCTCCTAGGTATTTACCCAAATGATCTGAAACTTACCTCCACATAAAATCCTCCATGAAAATGTTTATGGACGCTTTATTCATAAGAGCCAAAGCCTGAAAGCAACCAAGATGTCCCTCATAAGGGAAGTGGAAAAACAAGACACAGTACATCATACGATGGAATATTATTTTCAGCAATAAGAGAAAATGAGCTATAAAGTCACAAGACGACATGGATGAATCTTGCACGCATATCTCCGAGTTAAAGAAACCAGTCTGAAAAGTCTACATGCCATAAGATTCCACTTATACAACATTTTGGAAAAGGCAAAACTATAGAGACATTACAGTGTTTGTCACAGATATGGGAGGGGGAAAATATTTAAATATGTGAAGCACAGGGAATATTTTAGGGCTGTGAAACTATTCTAATGATACTGTAATGATGGATACACAAAACTATGTATGGGACAAACCCCATAGGACCTTACAGAACAAATGAGACCCTTAGTATATTAAAATTAAATAAATAGGAGGTCAGGTGATCCCTGGTTGAAGTATAAAGTGTGACAAAAGAACCTAACTGTATTACAAATGTATGAAACAATCTTGCTGAAGGGAGTGAGGGAAGTTGCCACCTAAGTAACTTTGGAAATGAATGAAATAAAACTAAAAGTAAAAATAAACAAACAAAAAACTCTGTACCTAAGCATTATACTCAGACACATAAAGTTATTGCCCATGGGATTACATGTTAACGATTTGGATACTACTATACATGTAAACTGGAAATGAACAATTAAGAAAATCAATAGTGAATAACAGGAGCCCGGTTTCTCACTGATGGAGGTGCCTACAGATAAGCAAGCATAATGGCTAGAATGATCCAAGTGGAAATAATGGTTTGCAGTTGGACATATTAACATCAACGGATGTTTACTTTATTATAAACACAGTTACAAATAGAGCTATATATAGACATGTGTATATACGATGGTTAGTATATATACATACATATCCCTACTTAGCTGAGAAGATGTAGAGCCAGTACAACCCAGTGGCAATGATCACAACTAGCACTGAGCTCTTGATTTCTAATATTACTCTTCATGAAAAGAAAGCAAGGATCCTTGGATAAATAGCTGATTCTAGGACTTGGAGGACAGGAATTGTGCAAAATGAGCCTGGAGCATCCACAAATTAAGAAAGTTCTGAAACATACACACACACACACACACACACACACACACACACACACACACAGACTGGAGTAGGTCAAGGGGATAGAGGAGAGTATGTCAAAGGGACAGTTGACAGAGGAGCCAACTGAAAGAACTCCCAATGGCCAAAACTGGAATAATTTGAACAACAAAATAAAATGATATTAGATTATAACCCAAATTATGAAACAAATCTCATGAGTCCATAGTGATTTAAATAAATAAATAAATGGAAGAGAAGAGACAAATCTCTTGTGAAAAAGAATTCCAAATAATTTATGTTAATACTTCTCCCTCAAGGATGAGAAACATAACTCTACCTCCTTAAGCGTGGACTTTACATAGTGACTTCCTTTGAGACAGATGATAGATCAGATAGATGATAGATAGATAAATAGATAGATTTATAGATATAGATTTCTCTCTGTATACATGAATATATATGGGGGGGTAAATTTACAGAAATCTTATAAACACTACTTCAGCCAAGTAATCAAGATTAACATCAACAGTGATGTCATGCTGATATTTTGTACCATTAATATCATATGGTACAATGCCACTTTACCTCTGTGATCTTCCTCCCCAAAACACATAACTCCATTCTTAGGAGAAGGATCAGGAGATTTGACTCTTTTTTTTTTTTTTTTTTTTATCAGTCATCAATTTTATACGCATCAGTGTATACATGTAAATCCCAATCGCCCAATTCAGGAGATTTGACTCTTAAATGCAATGTGGTATCTTGGATGGTATTCTGTAACAGAATAACGTATTAGCTAAAAAGGATGGGAACCTGAATAAAATACGGACTTTAGTTAAAAATAATGTATCAATATTCGTTCTTTAATTGTGCCAAATATATTAATGTAACACGTTAATAACAGAGGAAACTCTGTGTGGGGTATACGGAATGTCTCTGTACTATCTTGACAATTTTACCATAAATCTAAAACTGTTCTAAAATTCATTAAATAAATTTTTTAAATGGCATCTCTTGTAATATATTCATAGTTCTTTAACTTTGAACATGAACCCCCTTGACATTTTAGCTTTTAGATATTTAAGTTATTATATTTTTGTTGAAGCCTTTCATGCTGCCAAAGCAATTTTTTACACTGAAAATTTATTCTTATGCTAATTTAATCTTTTAATGGGGGTTATTTTAAATAGGATTGATTCGATAATGTTGGTGAAACTTCACTACTAAGCAGTTTAAATGTATTTTGTACAGAATGAAAATGTAAATCGATGAATAGTTTAGAACTATAGCCTGTTGACTAATACTCAATTTTTTAATCATCTAGAAATTAATAAAATGTGACAAATTACAAGACTGTTGAATCAGCATTTCTAATTTTATTCAATTCAATATCTATTATAAAGTTCCTTTGTTACACTATAGCACATTTTAAAGTGCAATAAATAAAATGAAAGAGCATTTTATGTGAGCTAGACTAAAATAGGAATTCGCCTGAAACCTCATGAAAATATTTCAGTCTGAGTTTAAAACACATGCATGTAAAACTTTCCACTTTTTAAAGTTATGCTTATTGAGGTTTCTGTTTATATTTTTGTTTCTTTTTAATATATGCTGTTTGAGCATTCAGGAAAGCAATTTACATGGAAAATAAACAACTTGTTTACTGCAAGTTGTAGTGCTCAAATAAAATGGCAAGCGCTCTTTGACGCACAATTCTAGTTTTGTGGTTTACTTAACTGGAAATTGTACAATATAATAAGCACTGTATTATTTCTATGGTTGCTTTTATGTGCTACCATACATACACACAATTTGCATAATGCAAGCATTTGAAGTTTGATGTTCATGACAAATAAGGCTTTATTTTTTTGCTATTTCCAAGCTGGTTTTGAACACATTTGAACTGTGTATAATGAAGGACACTTAAAAACTATCCAATTACATAGTTTTTTCCCAATATTATTCAGTTAAAAATTCCATAGTTTTTAATATGATTTCCTATTTGACACAGGGGTTAAATAAACATAACTTGACACTTGTAATTATGAAAATTTCCTAGTTATGGTTTTATTAACTGCATTATTATCAGATAGCATACTATATGATTTTTTCCCATGAAACTTTAATTGCTCACAAAATCATCAATTTCTATAAATGTTTCATGAAAAAAACACAAGGTGTCTTTTATTGTCTAAGATGAAAAAAAATAAGAACTTCAGAATTATTGTGTTGTAATCTTCATTTGTTTCTACCAATACCTTGTGAGTAAACATTAATAGTCTAGTTTAATTCCATTGTGATTTGAGGGTAGACATAGTATGATTTCTAATCTTTTAAATTTGTTCAGGTGTGTTTTATGGCCTAGAATGTGATCTAGGTGAATTATCTATGTGAGCTTGAGAAAAATGTGTGTTCTGCTCTTGTTGGATGAAGGAGTTTATAGATGTCAATAACATCCAGTTGATTGATGGTGTTGCTGAGTTCAACCGTGTCCTTACTGATTTCCAGCCTCTTGGATGGGTCCATTTCTGGGGGAGAGGTGCTGAAGTCTCCAACTACCAGAGCAGTTGGATTTATCTATTTTTCCTTGCAGTTCTATTGGTTTTTGCCTCATGTTGTTGACACTTAGGTGAATACACGTTAAGAATTGTTATGTCTTCTTAGAGAATTGACACCTTCATCATCATATAACTCCCTTCTTTATCTCTGATAACTTTCCTTACTTTGAAGTCTACTCAGTCTGAAATTAATATAGCTACTCCGGCTTTTCTTTGATTTGTGTTACTATGGTATATTTTTCTCCATTGATGTACTTTTAATTTATATGTGTCTCTATATTTATAGCGGATTTCTTCTAGACAGCATATAGTTGAGTTGTGGATTTTGATCTACTGTGACAATCCCAGTCTTTTAATTGGTGCACTATATCACTGACATTCAAAATGATTATTGATGAAATTAGATAAATAAGTATCATATTCATCACTGTTTTCTATTCGTTTCCCTTGTTTTTTGTTCCTATTTTTTTCTTCCATTCTCTTTCTGCCATTTGTGGTTTAAATTGAGCATTTTATATGACTCCATTTTCTCTCCTTTCTTATCATATTATGCTTTTTTTCCCACTTTTTTCAGTGGTCACCCTTGAGTTTGCAATGTACATTTAAAAATAATCAAAGTCCAATTTCAAATAGCACTTCACCACTTCACTGGCAATGTGAGTACCTTATAATAACAAAATAGTCCTAATTCTTCCCACCTATCCCTTCTATTATTGCTCTCATTCATTTCCCATATATAAGGCATACATAAGATATATCCACAAGCATACATAATCAAATACATTGTTGCTATTTTAATATGAAAAAAACCTGTTGCCTGTTAAATCAATTAAGAATATGATAAAAGTTTTTATGTCATCTTCACTTACTTCTCCTTCATTGCTCTTCCTTTCTTCATGTAGATCTGTATTTTTGACTTATTTTCCTTCTCACTAAAGAACTTCTATTAGCATTTCTTTCAAGGTAGGTCTATGGGCAACAAATTCCCTAAATTTTTGTCTGAGAAAGTCTTTTTTTTCTCCTTCACTTTTGAAGCATGTATACATACATTTGAGGGAAAAAAATCTATCTAATATATTTAAAAATCTATTGTAATTAATAAGAAAAAATGGTAGAAAATCTAACAGAAAAGTGGAAAATTATTTAACAGGTGTGCCATAAGATATGATCTATAACCAAATGAAAAAGTCAATGCTATTAATCATCAGGGACATGAAATTTTAAAATGTAATATAGTACCAAACCACACCTACTGTAAAGTCTGAAATTAAACAACCAAACAATTTGTAGAGGCTCTGGAGCAATTGAAACACCCTTAAAATGTTGATAAGAGTGTGAATAAATATGGTCATATGTACTCAAACTGAACATATGCATTTTTTACTATTTAGCAGTTGTACTTCTAAGTATATACTCAAAAGAAACATTCAAAAGTGTTCATCAAGAAACATGTAGTAGAATTACATAACACCAGTATTCACAATAGCCCTAAGATGGAAACTTTGTATAAGTTAATACTGTGAAGTAGAATAGAAAATGAATTATATACACACAGACTAACAATCTATACAGTAATACAAATAAACTGAAATTCAAGCAACCAGCAATAGTGTAGATAAATCTCACAAATATATTGTTGAGTGGAAGAAGCCAAGCATAAAATAATACGTATTGCATGATACCACATATATAAAGTTCAAAAATGGGCAAAGTCATTCTAAGGCATAAATTAAAATAGTATTTTTATTAGTCAGGTTTCTCCAGAAATACAGAGTTTATGTGTGTGTGTGTGTGTGTGTGTGTGTGTGTGTGTGAGAGAGAGAGAGACAGAGACAGAGAGAGACACATAAGGAATCAGCTCACATGATTATGAAAGTTGGAAAGTTCCAAGATATTCAGCAAGCTGCAGACCAAAGGACAGCTGATGGTTTAGCTTCAGTCCAAAGGCCTATAGGCTCAAGACACAGGAAAAGCCAATGTTTCAGTCTGAGTTTGAAGGAAAGAAAAAAACAAATTCAGACAGGAAGAATTCTTGTTACTCAGGGGAGGGTCAGCCTTTAGTTCTATTCAGGATTTCAACTGACTGGATGAGGTACCCATGTAATGGAGGGCAGTTGGCTTAACTCTCAATCTATTGATTTAAATGTTAATCTCATCCAAAAGTCCCTCACAGAAACAAACAGAATAATGTTTGAGCAAATATCTGGGCACCTTGTGGCCTAGTCAAATTGACACGTAAGATTAACCATCACAGTACTTAGGTTGGATTAGTGGCTGTAGGTACACAGGTGGGGCTTCTGGGCTGCAGGTAATGCTCTGTTTCCTGAGCTGAGTGCTGGTCACACATGGGTGTTCAGTTCGTGAAAGTTTATCAAACTGCATACTTATGATTTGTGCAACTTCCTACACACACATATGTTGGTAAATGCCTACTTAAAATAACCTGCATGTAATGGAGATTTAAATGATTTACATTTATAAAGCTTGTCCCCTAAGGTAGTTTAGGTTTTCACAAATAGTTTACACAGTAAAACATGTCTGTAAACATATCCACAAGGAAGTCTATTAGAATTTTATAATTTCAACTTTAGATGATTTTTGATCTCCTGATTAATTACAGATACATATGTCAAAATTACAAAAATAAAGATGATAGTGTATACCATGTGATAGTATTATAAAATATTAATCATGCATTTAATAAAATTGACCTGGAGTACATATCCAGAGTATGTATAGTTAATTTATAACTTTAAGAAAAAGGCTGTTTCTGACTACTTCTAGAAAATATTTTGTATCTTTTCCTTCCCCTTAGAATAGCAGTCTTGTGTCAAATGACTATGTGTTAATTTTCTTAACGTGTTAGTACCTAAGAAATAATTAATAATGAATCCCCTATTATATGCTAGTGATGGGACACTATATTCAGTGCTGAAAATATACTTTTCTTAAACTGGGGCAGTTAAAAGTAAGGCACACTGGTTAGTTATTATTTTGCATACTCTACATATATACATACATACACAGTACATCTGTGGTTTTAGGACATGTTCACCATGGGTCACCTAAAACCATTTAGAGTGTCCACAGACATTTCCTATGATTATTGCTTATTCTTTGTAAAATGCCAAACATTATTTCTTCCTTCTCACAGACATGACTCACAAGAATCATTTACCATTTCCATATTTTTTTTTTTGCTTTCGAAGCAACCATGATTATTTTGAACAATTTTAAACATTAGTGTTTTAATTAAGACTTTCAAATTGTGATGTCATCAGTATTGTTAGTTTCTGAACCAAATTATCAGAAACATTGGGAGATGAATATTTCTTGCATTAAATTCACATTAAGTAAAATAAAACTAAACAAATTCTCATATTTACCTATGTGGCATCACATTAAATTACACATTTTATTTTCTTTTTAAGTCACTTTCTGTCATTTTATTTTAGAGAATTTTTATACTCATTTCAAAGTACTGTCACCAAAATGAGTTATCCGAAACTCTTATAATTACCACAAGTGAGTAAGCTGGGTAGTATTGAGTTCTGTTTTCATGCGAGGAAATTTAAAATTGGAAGTTAAGTAACAAAACTAGTATTAGAAACTATACATCTTTACTCTTAATCAGGATCTCTTCACACAATACCACATGATATCCATGTACGAAATTTTCCATTGAAATGAAACATCTTAGAACTTTCAATTCATGTACATTATGAAAAATAAGTGATTAGCAATCTTGTTTGTCACTATTTCTTGATTCAATTATGACAATAAACTAAATTTAGTGTCAACTTGTAGTTCTTTATCCAACCCCTGAAAGATACCTGAGAAGTGACTTGATATTGCAGAGAAATGTTGAATGCAAAATTCAAAAACAACAAGGTTAGTGAGAAGACTTTGTCACCATAAGTAATTAAAACAGAAAGATTTACTCATCTAAAATTACAGTCTTTCAAATTACCAAGCAATACCAAACTAATGCTTTCTTCAAGACGTTGAAGAAAAATTGATGTGTACATAATTTTTATTTTTATAAAATTTACTATGTACTTATTTATTCTTAAGCACAATAAAGATATTATTCCTTCATTCAGTCAAGGTCTGTTGACCATCTTCTTTTTGTAATTTCAAGGTTTGGGTCACTAAAGTGTTTACAATCCAAGATATGTATTTATGCATGCATGTGACTAAGTATTTATGCCTAATTTTTTTTTTCCAAGACAAGTTTTAACATGGATGAAAGACTACTCTGGAAGTCAGAAAACAAACCCTACTGGGAAAATTCTAAAATCCATATGATATAGCAGTAAAAGTCAGAAGCAGGTTAACAAAATGAATGTGTACAGCCAGCCAGAATAGCCAGAATCTCATCAGCAAAAAGAATACAAAATCAAAATAAATACTGCATCAACTATTCCTAAGTAAGTTAGCAAAAAATGATATATGAGAAAATAAACAATTGAGAAAGAAAATATGGCTTGGAATACTATGCAACCATTAAAATTCTGTGCAACCTTTTGGTATAAAACATTGTTCACAACAAATTAGGTAAAGAGAGAGAGAACAAAGGAGACAGGAATCAAGGAGGTAGGAAACATTTTTAATTGCACAATCTAAATATATAAAAGGTATAGAAAGGCACTACAGTTGGCCCTCCATATCTGTGAGTTCCCCATCTGCCATCCACAAAAAAGTTTTTTTTAATTCCAGAAAGTTCCGAAAAGCAAAACTTGAGTTTGCTGCAAAGGCAATTATTTACATAGCATTCACATTGTGTTTACTACTATTTACATAGCATTTATAATGTATTAGGTATTATAAGTAACCTAGAGATCATTTAAAAAGTATATGGGAGGATATGCATAAGTGATACAACACACTACATCATTTTATACAAGGGACTTAAGCATCTGCAGATTTTGGTATCCTTGGGGGTCCTGGAACCAATGGCCCTGTGATAGTGAGGAATGACTGTACATGCACATAAAAGGTCAAAATCAAAGAATTCTTCATATTTCAAGTGATATAAATAGACTGTTGCCTCCTAAGAAGACCCATATTCTCCACGATCTATTCTTTTTGAAATCCATTACCAGAATGAAGTTAAAAATTAAATATCAACCATATGAAACAGTTGATTTTTGCCCACCTGTTTATAAGACATCAGACATGCTTTTATTTGCTAACTGGGCGACAGAAGAAAGGGTATTAGGCAAATATGCAAGAAGATAGAGCTGTGACTGATGTTTCTGCATATAAAATCTGTCTAGACTAAATAAAGTAAAACCTACAGTTGAGTCTGTAATTACACTTTGACAGTCTTCATAATGCTGAAGTTTGAGTCAGTGTTATAGATATGCAAATGGTCCTTAACAATTTATTTTCTATTACCAGAAGCATTCTACATATTACAATATTTTGAATTATTTGCTATATAAGTGATCTGTAGAGACTGAACCTGATTCTTCACTCACATTAAACATGTCCGGTTTTAACACAAAAAAACTCACAATATACAATATATTTTTGTTTCAACTTAAGTTAAAAAAAAAGAAAACATATTAAAAGTGTAGCCTGACTCAGTATTTGCAAACTGTATTACTTTCTAAGCCCATATATAATTATCACGTTGAAAATACTTTAAGATAACCAATTTTATCAAGACACACAACCTTTCATATTGTCTCAAGTAGAAATAAAAGTATTCTATTCGTTTCTGTTATTTAATTGTTTTAAGAGAGGAAATCACAAACTCCAATTGATTAAAAACAGGCTATTTGCAGATCATGTGTGTTGGCTCCAAGGAATTTGGAGAACTTTCATTGATGGATTTGTCACCACTGACTGGCTCTTTTCCATGGCTAGATGGTGGTCCTTCTTTTTCTACTGAATCACTCTTCTGTTACCTGTCCCAGATCATTCCTTCAAGCCCAAGTTCTTGTTTGTGCAAGTAATCGAGTTACTCAAGTGTTTATCTTTTATAGTGAAACACATGGCATTTTTGGCGTGTACCCTCAGATAAAGAATTTTCACACTATCTTATCATCTTATTTAGACCCAAAATGATTTTCACCACTTTTATAATGCTCATAATTTTTTTTATTCAGAAAAACTTTCCAACATACAATTGGAGCCTGTATACTTCAGGAATATTTATTGTACTTTGTTATGGCCCTAGAAGCAGCAGAAGACCTGGTTGTAATACCAACTTGCTGAATTGTTGTACAGAACATTCAACAGTCCTGAAAAATGTCTGAGGACATACTCTGGACGTCAGTATAGGGACAACTAGATATTTATGACTTATACATTAAGTAAAGGATGTCTCTCCTGAATTGTTGGTTGTGATGAAATTCCTGGAAACAATATAAACATATTTTATCCTCTAAGCTTATAACCAAATTTAGCCATTCATTATACTACCAAGTAATTGATAAGTTTTAAAATTGCTTTGATAAGGGTATGACTCTATTTCTCATAAGAGCAAAATACCTGCTAGTGTTTAAGATATAAAAGGTAACATCTCTTATACTCACCTTTGTTGACTGGAACTCTCCAGTCAGTAATAAAAATGACCCTAGTTTCATCGGATATAAGTCATGTCTAAAACACTCAATCAGCATAAAAGTACAGCTTGCGCACCACCAGGATCAAAAACCACAACACCAGTCTCCCTGTGTTTCCCAAGAGTGCACTGAGCTGGCTGTGGACCGTTTCACATACATTATAAGGTCACTGTAACCCCATTACTCTCTTTGAGATAAAGAACATTCATGAAAAAAAGTGCATTTTGAGGCACAGGCTAGGAATAGACAGCAGTCAGAGGCAGTAGATGAACTATCAAAACATGGGTAAAGGCAGTGCCTGCCTTTCCTCTGTTGGTTTGTAAAGTCACTTATTGGTGGTCAAGTCAGTGAAGCAGCCATATTAATTAAGTGCATGGCCCCTTGACCACTTGATCCAAGAGACTATTTGAACAGCATCTTTAATATAAATATGTATATAGTTTGTAATAAATAATTTGTGGTTTGGTAATTGCAATCATTGTACCTTTTGTTGTGGTCATCCATTTACAATGCTTGGTGTCAGTTTATTTATCTCTTGTAAAAATAAAATACAGTGTGTGTGTGTGTGTGTGTGAGTTGTGAAAAAAAAAAAAAAAAAAGAAAAAGAATTCACTGGTATAGGTGGGGTGTTATTCTATTTAATTTTATTTATTTATTTTTGGCTGTGCTGGGTCTTCGGTTCGTGCGAGGGCTTTCTCTAGTTGCGGCAAGTGGGGGCCACTCTTCATCGCGGTGCGGGGACCGCTCTTCATCGCGGTGCGCGGGCCTTTCACTATCGCGGCCCCTCCCGTTGCGGGGCACAGGCTCCAGACGCGCAAGCTCAGTAGTTGTGGCTCACGGGCCCAGCCGCTCCGCGGCATGTGGGATCTTCCCAGACCAGGGCTCGAACCCGTGTCCCCTGCATTAGCAGGCAGATTCTCAACCACTGTGCCACCAGGGAAGCCCCCTAGGTGGGGTGTTATTTGCATAATTACTCATGTAGATTTGATTGTATATTTATTTTATTATTTTGATTAAACAATGCTACTGGGGGGGAAAAATAATAAATAAATAAATAAATAAATAAATAATTGTGGTTTTCCTGGTTGCCTCTTTCAATTGGCATCCTTGAATTTCATCTTTTGTCTATCTTGAACCAAAGTCTGAATTCAAACTTTTTATACAAATATAATCATTGCCAGTTGGCTAAAATGAAATGTAATACTGAATCTGATCTGGCAGCGATGATCAAGGAACTGAAACCTCCTGCTGCTGCTTCCTCTTCCTTCTACATGTTTTGCTTGTAATGAACTATTTGCTGTGGTCTCAGATTTCAGCACTAGGCCCCTGAGCAAAATGTTCATTTGCCTTCCAACTTGAGATAATCAACAAACTTTAGGTTTTCTCCTTGTCCTCTAATATGAAGAACAGAAAGAACCCTTAATGGGCTTTAAGGAGGAAAAAAAGAGCATTTTTTTTCTTATGTATCCTAGAATGATGAGCCTTGCTGCCAGAAGGAGGGAAAGGTACATCTGAAGGGAAGGAGGGCTGCTAAGGACAAACATTGGTTCCTCAAATTGCACAAAATCAACATTGTATATTACAGAATGTAAGTCAGTAACATCATGAAGATAAAGTAAGGATAATATATGCTTTAAAAAAGTTGCATCATGCATATTAAGTAATTTGAAATTTTTTGAATATGAAATCAAGTAGCTGAAGATTTGCTATGATCTATAATCTAAAATGTGCCAGTAGCTTTAAGTCCTGATTTGTTAGACTTAATTTAAGCACAAACAAAAACATATACAACAGCTTGTCTAAACAGATCCTGGCTGGAATAATTTCTAAAACAAAAGTAAATGCTCTCCAGTTATATATCTATGCCTACAATAAAAATGACGACAGCTTTCTGCATCAGGAAGAAAAAGAAAAACAGCAATAGATATAAACTGTATAAGGCAGTTCTTTTTTTAATGTAATTCTTTTTTAAATTTTATTAATTTATTTATTTTTTGGCTGAGTTGGGTCTTCGTTGGCTGCGCATGGGCTTTCTCTAGTTGTGGCGAGCGGAGGTTACTCTTCATTGCGGTGCACGGGCTTCTCATCGCGGTGGCTTCTCTTGTTGCAGAGCACGGGCTCTAGGCACACCAGCTTCAGTAGTTGTGGCACTCAGACTTAGTAATTGTGGCACAAGGGCTTAGTTGCTCCATGGCATGTGGGATCTTCCTGGACCAAGGCTCGAACCCGTGTCCCCTGCATTAGAGGCGGATTCTTAAACCACTGCACCACCACGGAAGTCCAAGGCAGTTCTTACGTGTATTTCACAAATATAAATTTTATGGATCAAATTATGGTCCATAAAAATCAGTATCACTTAAAAGACATTTAAACCTCTGTACTCTTGTGGCCATATTATCAGGCCATATAATTGAGGGCAAGAAAAATATTCCATAAAATAGTGAGAGCTATATTGAAGCCAAATCTTTTGATATACCTTAAAACTAAATCTACATAAATGGGAATACATTTATAACAGAATTTTCTGAAATCCTGTGCTAATTAAAGGCACAGGTAGAAATAGCCAGGGATGATTTCTGTGATATGCTCAAAGTGTTCCAGTGTTTGATTTTATTTACAAAAGGAAATAATAATACATAAAATTTTCAGATGATTCATGGTCCTATTAAAGTCACTTATTGTTGGAAAGTAAAATAAGTAACATTACACAAATCTGAGCTTACAAAAGGCAGAATAATGTAGTGATAAAAACATCGCTAGTGTCTGCTTCCTGGGAAAGATATGGGCTAGCAAAAGGGTCATATGAATTAGCCCCTGAATTAGATATGCACCAGGATATTTCTAGGTATTTTTTTTTTTTGGAGCCCTCAGGAAAGTTAAAGTTTATCCAAAATGAGAGAACTTGGTAAAGAAGAGGACATTTTTGTCCGTGAACTTTTGTATGTAGCTGGTTTACTCATGCATCATTGATAGCACAGAACAAAATAAGTCAGCTACAGGCAAATACTTCTATCTCATTACATTTCACTTGCCTTCTTGTTTTCTATTCATATCCTCCTGGTATTCTGAGCTCTCTTTCCAGCTCTGCTTCTCAAGGTCCACCCAAATCCATCCTGACCTCCTTATTTAGGAGACGTATGGTATGTGAAATACCTTTTAGCTAGAAAATTCCATGTAGAAGCAAGATGAATTCTAATCATTTTGGGATGAGATGAGAGACTGGATATTAGAAACTGTTGAAACACAATTTTACGTAAATTATATGGTGGTATCCTCACAACACTGTGATGTAGGTATTATTTTTATAGACAGCTCAGAAAAGTTACTTTCATGATGTGCATCAAATCTGTCATCAAATTCTCTCTGTTCCGTGGTTAGCATATATCCAGAACCAGAACACTTCTCTATCGTCACCCCCTTGGTCAAAGCCACCACAGGTGCTCACCTGGAACATTCCAGTATTCTGCTGCCTCTGCCCCTGCCCCATATTGTCTATTAGAAACATAGCAGAGTATTTTACAGTAAATTCAGGAATGTCACAAATCAGTTCAAAATCCTCAAGTGGCTTCCCCTTTGACTTAGAGAAAAATACAAAACCTTATTATCATTTACCAGGCTGCATACGATGCTGACCTTCACTCTATCCCGAGATCATTCTGATCCAGTTTCATTGGCTTATTTACTCTTTCTCAGACAAACCTCTTCAGGCCTGATCTTTGCAGGTGCTTTTCCCTCTGCATGGGAGGGCTTTTCCTCAGATATCCCTGTGGCAAAGCACTTCATTTCTTACAAGACTCTGACCAAAGGTCACCTGGCCAGTCAGACCTTGCCTAACTCTCCTAAACAAATCAGAACCCCCATCCCCATCCTCTTCCAGTATCCCCTTTACCATTTTTTTTCTCAGTAGCTTTTATTTGTTAGCAGTTGTATATTGTATGTACTTGTTTATTTACTGTACATCCTTCTGACTAGGATGTAAACTTCATGAGGATTGACACTATTTCATTCACTGCTATGTCCTCGGTGCCTGGCATATGCTCGTACATAGCAGGTATGCAATAAATAGTTGTTGAATTAATCTATGACCCACTCCTTGCCAGGTGTTCAGTCTTAGGTAGTCATGGTAATAGCCTCTCCTAGGAAAGGATTGTTTCAGGAATGGTTTTTTGACATCAATATAGCCAATGTTACATAAAAGGAGGTCTCTGGGGCATTCTGGGAATTTTCTCCTATTCCTCAGAAAACAAGACCTCAGAAGAGACCGTTTCCCTTCTGCCTTTACTTTTCCTTTGTAAAAAGTGATGTCTGGAACTGCTGTGGCCATCACGTTATAGGCCTACGCATGCTGTGAATACTGTGGATGTCAGAGAGGAGAGGTACAAAGGATCTGAAAGAAATTTGATGTCATTTTTGAGCTCCCAATTCAATCATTGTGGAGGACACCCTATCTCTGGGCTTCTTTTTTTTTTTAAAGTATTTGTTTATTTATTTATTTATGGCTGTGTTGGGTCTTCGTTTCTGTGCGAGGGCTTTCTCTAGTTGCGGCAAGCGGGGGCCACTCTTCATCGCGGTGCGCGGGCCTCTCACTATCGCGGCCTCTCTTGTTGCGGAGCACAGGCTCCAGACGCGCAGGCTCAGTAGTTGTGGCTCACGGGCCCAGCTGCTCTGCGGCACGTGGGATCTTCCCAGACCAGGGCTCGAACCCGTGTCCCCTGCATTGGCAGGCAGATTCTCAACCATTGTGCCACCAGGGAAGCCCTGGGCTTCTTGATACATGGGATAACAGATTTCCCCACTGTTTAAGCTTGAGTTAGAGGTCCCCTATTTGTGGCCAAAGCATTGTCCCCGTGTCATAAAAGGTAGGTGCAGCCCTTGGAGCAGAGCCATGTGACTTGTTTTGGCCAATGAGACATCACATTGTGACCAAAGCAGGAATTTACAAAGCACTGGAGAATTGGGGCTTTCGTGCTTGCTACTTCTGGAACACTGGAATAGCCAGTTGTGAACAAACCCAGACTAATCTACTCAATGATGAGAGACACAGGGTGATGAGAGACACACAGTCACTACCACTGAATCAGCTGACAGCCAACTGCCAAACACGTAAGTGAAGCCATTGAGCGCTAGCTGACTGCCAATGCATGAGGGAGTCAGGTCAAGCCCAGCAGATGCACTGCTTAGCTGAACTAAGGCCAAACTGCTGACCCACAGAATTGTGAGCTAAACAAGTGGATGTTATTTATAAATATTGGTGTATATATATGATATGTAGATACATCAGCATCTTACCTGATATATACAGTGACAGAAGAGTTTGTTCTCTTATACAACTATTCTTTCTACCTTAGCAGCTGTAATAGTATTCATGGTGTCAGTGCTTTCATATTCCAAACCTAGACATTTAGAAAAAAAGCGAAGTTAAAAATGGGTGGAAGGGCGTATGAAAAAGACGGAAGCAAGCATGTTCTTGTTGGTGATGTGTAGACACCAGTTGCAATACCTCACTGAGAACTCTCTGTCATAAATGCCACAAATAACAGTATGATGAAAACTTAGAAATAACAGAAGAACTTAGAAATAATAGTTCTATTCCCAATTTGTATTTCTACGGCAAATTTCTTTCATTAGAGACACTTATTATGTCAAATTAATCCCAATGGGTCCTGGCCCACAGCTTCTCCATTTCCCTGGTGCATTAGAACTCATTTTTACAGATGAGATGGCATCCTGGAAAAGAGGCCACCTATCTGCCTAAGCATCTTGTCACTTGGGGAACTTGCTGACATGCAACAAAATTACAAAGATAAATCCTGACTACCTGGAATAACGGATGGATTGTTCAGTGCACGGGTCTTCTTTCTTTAGGGTGGGCCGACACGTGTGCTGACGAAGGCCAGCGACAGGCCTGCCTCTGCCACCCCTGTCCCGACTCTCCTCTCCGGCTCGCTCTAGGCACGCTGGTATTCCAGTTTGACTAAACATGTACAACTTTGCTTTATAATTGCTTTGCTCAGATTAAATTTCTGTTCCTAAGGTTTCGTCTTAGGTGTATAATAACTTTTTTTCTCCCACTTCAGAATATGTCATCTAGAATATTTGACTTGGCTCAGAACCTATCAAGGGACATATGAATATCTAAAGATATTCATTCTGGGGAAATCTGGATATTTTAAAATTTAATTAAACATCACTTATTCTGGACTTCCCAGTAATAAGTATATCATAGCAATAGGTTCTCTAGGATCAATGGAAAATATTTGAGTAAAACAACAAATTAATATACATGTTTGGAGTGAACAGAAATATCAATATAGCAAAAATGGGATCACTGGCCTCAGTTTTAGTTCCCGATAGTTTTGTACAGGTTTTATTTTACTTTTATGGAAATTATTTTAATTCTTTAAGTCTCAATTGTCTGATCTATAAAATGGGAACAAAACCAGGTATGAGAATGCTCATCTGAGTGCTATGAGTGAGGGCTGGGCAGTGAATGTGCTCCAAGGAAGAGAAGAAATTCCCACTTTGAGGCATAGCTGTTGCACTTTTGGCAGAGAGTTAGAGCAGGTTTAGGAATCATTCATTCAAGCTGCATATTTTTTCTGTGAAAGAATTCTAACTTGACAAATAAATTTTAGAAGAAAAGTTATTTTGCTGCTGAGAACCAGAGATAAACAAAAAGATCTAAATAAATACACACACACACACGCGCAGATATCTCCATAAAAATATCCCACAAGCATCTCTACAATTGCTTCTTACTTTCAATGACTAAAAAGAATGTAAAATTTATAAAACAGGAAATGGAACAATGGGACCACATGAAAAAGGAACTAGAAGGCCTGTTAAAAAGAAGTAATGAAGCAAAAATTAGCCATAATTAGATAAGAAGTTGAATTAACACTGCATTCAAAAAAATAAATAGAAAAAAATCCTGAAATAAAGGGAGCCAAATTTATAAAACAAAGGACCCTCTAATTCTAGGTTCTGTTATAAAGAAATGAGGGAGGTAGGAACTGCAAAATTAAAATGCTGTGATGAACTTATTGGACTGTTTGATTAAAGAGAGAATCCCATAGTATCCTGGACAGTGAACCAAGGCATCAAACAAAATAATACAAACACACATCAAACAAAAAAAAACAAAACCTGTATGCCTACTATCAAAGTTCTCTTCTAAAATCCTATGTACCAGAAGATAGTGGGGAACAGCCACAAAGTTTTAAGAGAAAATAAATATAACCTTAGAATATGTCAAATTGTCTTCATGTATTAGAATATCTCAAGGCATTTGAAAATATACAAACATGACTCAGGTCCATATGCCAATAGCCAAACCTACCTACCAGCATTCTTCTCTATACTGTACACAGTTCTCTGATTTATTGTTTTTGTGTTACGTGTTATTCTCTCTGCTCCAACCCCACTGCCATCCCCTGACTTCATTTCTGTTTGGCTTAAAATAGAACTAGTATTTTTCGAGTATATCTTTTCTCTAATAGTTTGCCAAACATAGCCAATAAAACTTAACACACTATGGGTTTATTAAGTTCACAACTTGCCATCTATACAATCACAGGTGATAGTTTTACCAAATGTTTTACAACTATGTAATATAAACTTCCTTCACTCCTGCAATTGCCTCACCACCTCACTACTTGACACCTAAACCATTTCTCTACTTATTCTATGTTTGTGTTATGACCACACTCCTAACTTCTTGTTTCTCAATTTGTGTGTTATTCAGAGTGAGCTCAAGGTCACATTATGACTTTCATGGGTCCTAGGACTTTTGTGGCCTCTTCTTTCAGAAAAACACTTATTACCATATCTCATGACCGCATAGATATAAACATGAATATAATCCAGACTTGATTACATTTTCTTCTGATTTTAAGGAAATTACAACATTTTTCCAGGTCCCTAAAGCAATGGGCCTTAGACATTGTACCTACCACATTTAATAGGTGAGTCAGCTTTGAATGTACTAGATTATAATCTAATAGCAAAAGAAATCTCAAATTCCCAGGGACTTAAAACAAGAGAAGTGTACTTCTTGCTGAGGTTACATGTCTGTGTGCACTGGGCTGAGTCTGGATATGTGATGTCCTTGCTGTGGAGCTGCCCTTTTGTAAAATACTTTCTTACCTTCTGAACTCATCTCACGGCCCTGTCCCCTATTTCAACCCATATACCACCATGTAATGAAGTTCACTGCTCTGAGAACATCCTGTGGTTTTACATGTGGTTGTGCCTTTAACATAAGTTGTTATTCTGCCTGGATTACTTTCCCCTCTTGTTTTCCTGATGAGGTCAAATACCATTTCAAATATTATCTCAATATGAGGACTTTCCAGTGAGTTGTCTGCACTCCTATATAGCTTTATACATACCTCTATTATATAATTTATTAAATTGCTATTAGTGTATATGCTTTTGTGCTTCATTAGGATCACATATAAAACAAGACTGGGAATGCAGAGAGTTCATTTTTGTATTCCAAGTACTGTGTTCAGTGCTTTTCAAATTATAGGTGTACAATAACATACATTGATGCAATCAATCTATACATGTATAGATTGATTGTATACATGTATGACCATATGGAAGGATAAGACAAGGCAAAGAAGAAGTGTGTGTGTGTGTGTGTGTGTGTGTGTGTGTGTGTGTGTGTGTGTGTTAATTCTGAATATCTGGGAATATTGGGAATATTCCTCTTCTAAAGTGTCCTGTTTAAAAATCTGATCTGAACACGTCAAACCCAAAGTAGAAGAAGGTGTGAAGTGTCACCGATTGATGGAAGAGTAGGTATCAATGAGCTTAGAGGGAAGAAATAATCAATATGAAAATCAGGTTGTTGAAATTGGGGCCAAGAGGGCAATCTGCATCACCCCCCTCTAAGTCACATCTAGTAACTACTATTCCCCCAGCCCTCCGACCCCACCCCAGCAAGGGTAACCATTATTCTCACTTCTAAAACTATAGATTGGTTTTGCCTGTTTTTGAACTTTCATAAATGGAATCATGGAAATCCATCCTCATTGTTTTATTTTTCTAATTCTTTTTTTTTTTTACTTGATAAACCTTTGTTTATTTTATTTTAGCCTTTATATCCCTCTCCCAGGCTGCCTGATATCTCTCCCCCACCCAACTCCGGAGGCAGCCTGACTGCATGTTGTGCTTTGGGGGTGGGTGGGGGGAGATTGTACCTTTAGTGCTTGTAAACCTACACCAGGACTGGGGCCAGCACCTCACCACACCAGCTAGGTCTGGCCAGGACATGGGCACTGGGCAGGTCCTAACACCCCCTGAGACGCAAAGCCTGTGGACAAGAGCTGCCATCCCCATCCCCACCACTCAGGACTTGGGGAAGAGGGGCATGGAAAGCGAACCAAGACCCCCAGAGCGCGGGCAGGAGAGCAGGGCTTGCCAGGGAGAAGGCAAAGAACCAGGTGAGATTCTTGAGGTTCCTTTGTCTCCAGCCAAAGCTCCTTGCCCTCTCCCTGGGGGCAGTGCCAACTGTCCCCCCCTCCCTCACTGGCCAAACCCAGAACCAGGGCATCCTATCCCTTCCCACCAGCCAACAAGAAACAAAAGCAGTGAAAACACCAAGCTTTGTTGCTAGGAAAAAAAACACCCTAAGTATTTAAATTAAAACTGAAGCTCCAGTCAACTGAGCCAGCAGTGAGCTGGTGATTGCAGACACACAGACAGCCCCCCATTCTTCCCCAAGCCCCAAGGTCTCCAAAGGCAGCAGAAAGGGGCTAAGGGCCGAGTCTATCTGTCACCAAGAGGGAGCCTCTGGGGAAATAAAGATTAGGGCAGGGGTGTCCTCAGGGGGTCCCAATTTGGGGGCACTGAGGATTGTAAACATGACCCAGCTTGAGGGCCGGGGGTGTCCCAGCCCCATCAGGTTCTCCCTGGATGAAGAATGGCCACTGTAATGAGTGAAAAACAGAAGTTGGTCTCGAAGCAAAGTGAGACCTGGTCTCCCTCTTGGAATATTGCGGGCGAGAAGGGGGCTGAGTCTGTGAGCTGAGAGGGCCTGCGATGGAGGGAGAGGGTTCTGGAAGCCAAATATGGCTTTGCAGCTGCTTCTTTGCTCCTATCAGATTGGCACCCGGGCCCTATCTGGGCCGTGAGTCAGCTCACAGCCCCTCCTCCCTAGGGGAACCTGCTGGAAAGTCAGCTCAGGCCACGGCTGCCCAGCCCAGGCCTGGACAAGGTCAGGCGAGCTCCCGAGAGGCCCCGCCCCAGGCTGGGGGTGGGAGAGCTGGCTTCGGGGAGACAGAGGATGTGGCTAAGGAGTGTTGGGAGAGCGTGAGAGCTGCCACAGGAGCACAGACATGGCCCAAGGCCAGAGGGCCGCTACTGTCCCAGGAGCACCACCCCAAGGCCTGGCTGAGGCCCCAGGGGAAAGTCCTGCCTCGGCCTCACTCCGGGCCGGGAGCCCCGGGGACCAGGCCATCTCACGGTGCTGGGCACACAGGAAAGCCCACGCTTACGGAGGCAGCCGGCAGCCGGCAGGCAGGCAGCTCCTCCGGCGGGCCCTGGAGCCAGAGGGTCAGGCCCAGGTGCGGTGTAGCACAGCCCGGCCTCCTGTCCGCGCGAGGCCCGGTCCGGAGCCTCTGGACCAGCGCTGACTGCGCATGTGCCTTCCAGGCCACAGCTCCTCACAGGTCCCAGCTGCCCCAGTGGAGGCCTGTTGCCAGCAACACGCCTCTGCTAGGTGATTCGGGACAGGCGACCGAGGCACCTGCAGGGCTGGGTTGGGGGCTACAGTTCCCACAAAACCCGCCCTCCGGCTGCTTGAGCATCACCCAGGGCCTGGATTCTCCTGAGGATCAGGCACGATGGCCTCCTCACGGCTGGGCTTTCTCTGAATGGCAGAGGTCCCAAAGCACCCCTCAGAACCCAGCATCTTCTCAGAGCCTGAGTCCCCGAGAGCAGACCAGGCAGGGACCTCCGGGCTCAGCCCGACTGCGACTGCCCTCAGGGCCAGGTCCCCGTGTCTCAGGGCTGGGCCCGTCACAGCAGGGCCTGGGACTGGAGTGGCACCAGAACCAGGGCCAGTGCTGACCTCAGGGCGGCCCTTGACCGCGTCCCCTTGGTTCCGGCCCTCAGCCCTATCCTCAGGGCTGGGCCTGGCTGCGGAGCCACTGGCTCCTCAGCGCCCTGAGCTCCTGCCCGTACCACTCGTGCAGCTGGGCGAAGGAGGCCGATTCGAAAGGCCCGTTGGGCGCTGAGGCCCGCCGGCGGGCGGCAGTGGCCGGGGGCTGGGGCCGGGCCGGGGGCTGGGGGTCTCCGCGCTCCACACGGCACAGCCGTCCTCCTTGGGCGGGAGTGGGCTGCCTGCGCGCACGGCCGCCAGGCGGTGCCCCAGCTCGCGCACCACCAGCCGCAGGTCGCCGAAGCTGGCCCGCGACAGCGCCTTCACCCAGCCCTCCATGGCGGCCCGGCTCTTCGGCCGCCAGCACGTAGGTGCGGGCCCGGGCCCCAGCGAAGCGCACGGCGAAGGCGAACTCCTCGGCCGCCTCCACCAGCTGCACGGTGCAGCCCTCCACGGGCTCACGGCTGGCCCCGTCCCCGAAGCAGAAGAGCATGGTGCCGCGCGGCACAGACCAGCGGCGGTGGCGGGCCGCATGCCGGCCGCCCTTCTTGTACAGGAAGCCCGCGTTGTGGGCCGGGGCGTCGCCGGTGGCGTGGAAGGCCAGGCTGCGCTGGTTCAGCTTCATGGCGGTGGGGCCTGGGGGCTCGGGACCTCTCAGCCACTGCTCACTTCCCCGCCCTCTGCTCAGTTCTGGGGGCCCGGCGGGGGGCCGGCCCGGCCATGGCCCGGGACCCGCTTGGTGGCAGCGGCGGCGGTGCTTTGTCTCCCGGGCGGCCGAGCCGGCGCAGCCGCGGGAGAGCGCGGATCCGACGGAAGGAAGCGGGGACAGCCGGCTGTTTTTCTAATTCTTCACTGTTCTATAGTATTCTGTTATCTTAATATAGTATGGTGTATATATTCTATAATTGATAGATCTTTGGATCATTTGCAGTTTGGGCTCGTAGAAATAGTGTTCTTAAATATGCCTTGTGGTGAACATAAGTACACATTCTATCAAGTGAAATTGCTAGTGCGAGGGCAGAATCAGAATTGTCATGCATATAGCAGCGATGCCTAAGGCCCATGTGTCTTATAAGGCTTATTTCCTAAAAAATAACACTTGGAAAGGATACTTTTATGATAACAAGATAGTAATTGCTTTCCTGAGTCCTATGAGAGAAGGGGGAGTTTTCTTTTCTGTATCTTAAGATTTCTTCTAGTAATTAGTAGGGCTTACAGTTTTCAAAGCCAAAAGTTGAAATTTCACTCATGACCACCCAGGGTAAAAAGCTGATCTAAGAACTCAATATTTACAATACAAAATGAAAAGGGACAAAATGGGATGACTAACAATTGGATACGTGGTGTAGAAAATTATTGATTAGAAACCATACCAGAATTGTAATGTAAAATGGTCAGTGTTAACTGGACACCATTGCTTTGGTATGAATAAGAAAAAAACATGAAGGAAGTCTTACCTTATTAGGTTAATTTGATAGTTACATTCAGGATAAATTAAAGGGGAGAGATAGAAGCAATTAGAAAGCTTCTAAACCATTTAAAATTAATGGTTACTCAGACCAGAAGTGAAGAATGGGTATAGAATGTGTGCGTTGTGTGTCTTTATGTGTGTATTGTGGGCAACTAGAGCTACACATACAATAGACAGGGTGAGGGAAGAATTGACAAGACATGACAACTGACTGTACACTGTAATGAAGAATGCAACAGAAATTACGTTTGATCCTGGGTAATGGAAAAGCACATAAATTGGACATTCAGGAAAAGTGTTCCATTTCACAGGAAGAGTGAATTGGTTTCAGACACACTGAATTTTGTCTGATCCTGACATCTCAAAATGAAACTGATTAACAACCAAAAGAGAAGCATGGCCTTGACATGCAGACTGAGATGGCAATGGGAAGAAATAAAAAGAGAATAAATGGGGACTCTCAAGACACCTCTATTTAATTTTAAATAAAATTTAAAATGATTGAAAAATAATTTCACAGATGTTCAAAGAATGTTCTTCCCTTGAGACTGATATGTAGACTCACTGGTTTAATCACATTACATGTTGAGCTAGTTAATATATAAACAGTATTTGAGAAAGATTTCAAAGCTCTCCTGCTTAAACTTCTGGCAAATAACTGCCAGAACGCAATTAGAGCCCACACACTTCAACTCTGAAGTCTGAAGCCAGAAATGTATAAATGTGTTTAGTTTAAATTAGCTATAGGATGTGAGGACTGGGCGGATGATTGAATTTTTTCTAAACTAGCTTAATGTTACATCCATTTTTCTGTATCCTACGCTTATCCTACATGTTTTACATAAACATGTATAAAATGAAACCCTTATTTTTATAGTTTTAACCTTTTATTCTCCTAAATTTTATAACATAGTTCACATACTTATCTTTCTATAGGCTCTAATAATATTTACAATTAAAATCTCATTTCCATATGAATTATTAATATTTGTAGGTTACACATTTATGCAAAGTTTAGTAAATTTACATGAAGAATGGAGAGGAAGAAAATGGACCTAGTTCATTGATCTTCACAGCTTTGAGAAGGTTATTTGATCCAAATGGCTCAAATTGTTCATAGGTATTAAGAATTTTGAGAGGTTTTGAATGAAATATTATGATGGTAAAAGGGAACTTCAAAATATCTTAATAGAGAAGTAGTATGTTGAGGAAACAATCTTTGAATATTGGAAATATATATAAATACATACTCTTTAAGTCTCTCTAAGTCTCATTCTCTTTGAAAAATAATAACATATTATTAAATAAATAGCTTATATTTATTGAGGGCTTACTATTTGTAAGACCTTGGCATTGTTGTCATGTCACTTTTAAAAAAATTCTTTGAATCTTTCCAACAATAATATTAAACATACTATAATTATGCCCTTTTACAGTTGAAAAAATAAATCATACCCAACAAGGTCAACTGGAGGCAGTTCTTATATAAGGACCTAAATCTCCCAGACTCTGAGGCTACAGTCTCAACCTCCAGTTGCCACTGCTGACCAAGCTGGCATGCATTTACTGAACAGGTAGATTTGCCAGATTTAATAAATAAAAGTACAGGACATCCAGTGAAATTTGAACTTGAGATAAACAATGAATAATGCAATCATTTATAGCAGAAGTGTTTCACATGTAATATTTTAGCACATGCTTATACCCTCCCCCCAAAAGTTGTTTACCTGAAATACAATTTAAGTGGGCTGCTTGCATTTTTTCTGACAACCCTACAAACAGGCTGTCTTGTTTTTTTTGTTTGTTTGTTTTTTTTTTTAAAGTTATACAATTTTTATTTATTTATTTATTTATTTATGGCTGTGTTGGGTCTTCGCCTCCGTGCGAGGGCTTTCCCCAGTTGCGGCAAGTGGGGGCCACTCCTCATCGCGGTGCGCGGGCCTCTCACTATTGCGGCCCCTCCCGTTGCGGAGCACAGGCTCCAGACGCGCAGGCTCAGCAATTGTGGCTCACGGGCCCAGCCGCTCCGCGGCACGCGGGATCCCCCCAGACCAGGGCTCGAACCCGTGTGCCCTGCACTGGCAGGCAGACTCTCAACCACTGCGCCACCAGGGAAGCCCCTGTCTTGTTTTTTAGACAAGGCCTGGAGATCTGATCAGGAACACTTGCACTTAAAAGAGTTCAGAGAAACTAAAGTCTGTGGGAGATCAGAGATCATTTCTCAGCAAGGAGAATTTCAAATGACTTGACCATTTATTGTGTGTCATAAATAAGAAAATACTACACAAAGGAGTTACTGGAAGAGGACATGTTTTTCTTCTACTAGACAGTGTGCTGTTTCTACCGCAGTCCAGCGCCTGGGGAGAACAGTAGTGGCCTGCTATATACCTATGTGTTTAGTCTATGGGAATCTTCTGGTTGCCTGTGTTGAGTAGTTCTGTTTAGTGCTAACTTTTTAACCTCAGGGTGCTAGTCTTTTACTTTAAAAGATTTAGTGTTATGTATTAAAGATCTGAGAGTCAAGTTAAATTATATAGCTATTTAATTAATTTCTCAATGCCATAATTTTCATAATTTTAATGCTTCCAAATGATTTTCATAGTTTTCTCCATTTAGTGAATAAATGAATGCTATCAGTTTTCTCCCTAAAAGATTATGCTCTTACATATGTCTAAGAGTTGTGGAGGGAGGATACTGGCTAATATGCTAAATTGCTTTCTCCTTTGCTTTGTCTCTCTTGAGACTTTTTAATCTACTTTAATATACCTACACACCAACTTCATACTCTACCAATTAACCATTCATTACCTAATTATCTCCTCCAGCTGAGCACTCTACTTCTTTAGAATAATTTCCCCCTCATTATGATTCTTGTAACAGTATTATTTGCACTCTTTAGAAAGTTATTTCTAGTAATTTGAATTGCATTCAAATAATTCAGCTGATTTATAGCAGGCATTTTTCAATTTTCCTTAGATTTTTGCTATTGAAAGAGTTAGACTGTAATTCTTAAGGCCACTTCAGAATTATCAGTCTCTCTTAGAATTTTACAAAATGTACTCAGCCCCCTTTTCAATGCAGTATTATTAAAAAATTCCAGGATACTAAACATATGGTAGACAATTTCATTATCACAAATGATACTCAGGATAAGTAATATTATTTTGTGATTCTGAGTATTTAGAAAAATGAAACAAATATATTCCCATTGTAAAGTAGTTTTTTAAAAGTCTGCATCAAATAGCCATAATGGAGTAACTGGTACCCAGACTAGCCCTTCCATTATAAAGAATGATAAGAGAGGACAGCTGTTTTCAGGTAATGGGCAACAGGCAGTACATAGCTGTGATTCTTACATAAAGGGAAATTCAATTTAGCCCCATAAATTCCCAGCTTCATGCCTGCGGACAATTTCCCAATGAACCACAGCTTGGAGCTGGGGTCCCAACAAAGCACACAATCCCACAAAGCTGAGTAGAAAGTGATTAGAATGAAGTGGCTGGAACCTGTTGGGCAAAGCATCAGAAAGGGCAGTTCTTTGCAGAAGGAATTCCATTGGTCAGGCTGAGACACCTGCCAGTGTACCAGGGCTGGGATATATGTGCACAAAATGGGACCACTCAAGTCTAATGGGATACCAACCTCTACAGGGTTGAGTAGCAATGGAGCAGTGCTGGTCACAGGGAAAGGCACAAAAAAGCAGTGTCTGGTGACATCTGGCCTTGCCATTGGAGAGATCTCCTTAACATGTACGCTGAGATGCCAGAAAAGCCTCAAAATAAGAATGACATCCTGACAAAGCTGAAACCCAACTCTGAAAAAAATCCTTAGGGAAGACAGGACATGGAATTTGAGTATTCCCAACCTATTGGGGCTGGGAAACACTTTGGGCATCCCTTGAGTCTACATCAAGAGTGTAAAACAAGTCTAAATAAATTCAAGGGAACCCAGAAGTAATTAAACTGCCAGCTAAAATTAAAATTTTCAGAAAGAGAATTCTGCATTTTTACAAGATAGTATTCAAAATGTCCAGAATTTAATACAAAACAAAACAAAAACTATCACCAATAAAAGTGCCGAGGTGATTCGGTGTGGTAAGGATAGTCTTTTTCACAAATAATGCTGGGACAACTGGATACCTACACATGAAAGAACAAAGTTAGACTCCTACCTCACATCAAATACAAGAATTAATTCAAAATGGATCAAAGACCTAAATGTACATTAAAAATATATAATACTTGAGGGAAAACATAGGTGTAAACATTCACGACCTTGCAGTAGGCAATGGTTTCTTAGATATGACACCAAAAGCACAAGTATCACAAGAAAAAAAATAGATCTACTGGACTTAATCAAAATTAAACATTTCTATGCCTCAAAACATCCCATGAAGAAAGTGAAAAGACAATCCACTGAATGGAAGAAAATATTAAAAATCATATTTCTGATGAGAAACTTATATCCAGAATATACAAAGAACTCTTGCAACTTAATGAAAAGGCAAAACACTCATTTAAAACATAAGCAAAGGTTCTGAATAGATATTTTTCAAAAAAAAAAAGAAACATACAAATGGCCAATAAGCACATGAAAAGATGCTCAACATCATTAGCCATCAGGGAAACGCAAACCTAAACTACAGTGAGACACAACTTCACACCCACTATAATGGCTATGATCAAAAAGACAGATAGCAAGTGAAGATATGGAGAAATTAAAACTCTTATACATTGCTGGTGGGAATGCAGAATAATGCAGTCTCTCTGAAAAACAGCTTGGCAATTCCTCAAACAACAACAACAACAAAAAACCAAAAACAAAAAACCCCCAATCCCCCCCCAAAAAACAGTTACCATACAATCTAGCAATATCATTCCTAGGCGTCTACTGGAGAGAAATAACATGTTCACAGAAACTTACACATGGAGGTTCAAGAAAACATTATTCATAACAGTCATGAAGTGGAAACAATCCAAATATCCATAAATCCATGAATAAAGTAAATGTGCAACGGCATATTCATTGTTCTCGTGGCGTATTAATGGAGACTGGGGCCAGTGCGCCTGCGTGATTAGCACCTCCAGAATCGCGAGAGCGATCACCCGGGATCTCAGGTGGCGGGAGGATCCGGCTGGTTGGCTGACACGGTTGTGCGGAAGGAAAGGTCCGGAAGCCGAGGGCCGATGTCAAGACCCCATGACACTGCTTGACCGAAGAAGGTCAGACAAAGGAGGTGTGACGGCGGGATGATGGGAAGAAACGGGGTCGCAGCCCCAGGGAAAAGAAGTCAGATCTATGATGGAGCTCGTGCAGGTGGTGGGTGACTTTTGCAAGTGTTTCTGCTTCAAAACTGCCTGGAACCCGGTCCCTCTTTCCTGCCTGTAGTGCTGCACCTTTCGCCTGAGACTTTTGCTGGGGTCCCTTCCTTGGACATGCCATCCTTATCCTCGGTGCGGCGGACTGGATGAGGTTCACCGTCGTTTCTGTGCTGAAAGAGCCCAGCCAGCAGCTCATCTCAGAGGTAAAAATCCCCCTTCCTTCGCATGTGATTTACCCTCAGCCGCCTGGATTCCAATTCAGCTTTGAGATATCTTGCCCTGGCTGGCGTACCCTTCTCAAGTGTCACCTCTCTTGTGAAGCCTGACCCCAGAACACCCACGTAACCACTGGCTTCTCTGCAGCACATCGTCTTGAACTTCTTATTGCCACCGCAGCCTAGTCCACTGCCTGGAATTAGAAAACGTCAGTAAAGCAGTTCTATTAAAACAAACTAATACATGTGACTTGAATGATAAAGGACTATAAAATTGAAGGTTTTTTAAAAGCCATAATGCTGAGCATAATGCCTGACACATAATGGGTGTTCATATTTTTTTTTGAATGGAGTAATAGGTAAATCATCTGGTCCAACTTGTCTTTTACAGATGAGGAGAGGGGAGCCCCACACTTCTGAACAGCCATAAGGTTTTCCCATGTCACCTAAGTTCCTACAAGGGAAGCAAAAAGTTGCCTTTGTTGGGCTATACCCTTTTTGCTGAAGATATCAGACAAAACAGTAAGTCACCAGAATTTTTTAATGACCCACAGTAAGAAAGAAATGCTGTTTTTCATGTGGCTAAATTTAATCAGTGTATAGCAACCCTTCATTAGGGATTATGTTCTTCCTTTTTTTGTGTGTTAAAATGGCTCAATAAGATTAAGAGTTACATAATAGGAGCTTGGGGGCATTTTTAATGACTATTTGACAAAATAAATATTAATAATATCTTCCTTTTAAGTACTAAAAAAAATGAAGTACTGATACATGCTACAACATGGATGAATTTTGAACACATCTTGCTAAGTGAAAAAAGCCAGTCACAAAAGACCACATATTTTATGATTTCATTTATATAAAATGTCTAGAGTAAGCAAATCTATAGAGGATAAAAGTAAATCAGTGGAGGGAAACGGGGAGCATGACTGCAAAAGGGTACGTGGTTTCTTTTAGGGGTGATGAAAATGTTCTTAAATTGAGTGTGGTGATGACACAAGTATGTGAATATACTAAGAACCATTGTGTCATTCAATTTAGATAAATGGTTAAATTATATGGTAAATTTTCTCAGTAAAGCTGTTGTTCACCCCCAAAGCAATGATCATACAAAGAAATAATTATAAATATATAACTATATAATTATATATATGTGTGTACTAACACGTATTACACATAGTCATGAAAAAGCAGTTAGTAGAAACCAAACCTCAAATGACACAAAGGTTATACTAAACAAATACAGATTTAAAGCATCTATTAAAAATATCTTTGAATAGTTAAAGCAAAAAGTAGTCTGAATTAATCATAAATGCTAATCTTATCTGATAAATGGAGACAATAATAATGAGAAGTTTAGAACTAACTAAAATTTTAAGATAACTATTTGATGGTCATAGCAGATTACAGGTGACAGAATAAAAAAGTTAGTAAATTGAGGGCAGGTCTGTAGAAATTATCAGTCTGAAGAACAGAGGGACAAAGAATGAAGAAAAATGAGCCAAGTTTCTGGGGACCTGAGTGGAACAATATCAAACAATAAACTAATTGGGACAGAAAAAATTTGAAGAAAAAGACTAAAACCTTTAAAATTATATGAAAATTACATTTAGATTCCAGTAGCTCAGTCAACCGCTAACAGCATAAATATAATCAGTAGGCACGTTAAGGAAAGTTAGTCAAATTGTAGAAAACTAAGATAAGAGAAAATCTTGAAAACAACCAGAAGGATAAAAATTATATACATATGAACAATGGGAAGAATTTTTGCTGATTTCTCATCAGTAATGATTTAAGCCCAAAAGAACAAAATATGTCCAGTGCACTGATGGATTTATACCACATGTAGAAGTGAAAGATATGACAACAATCATCAAAGAATGTGAGATGCTAAACAGAGTTATACTGTTTAAGGTAATTATATTTGCAAAGAAGGAAGTGGGAAATTGGATGTGAGGCTGTGAAGTGAGAAAGGGGATATAAAGTATTTGCATGAAGATGATGGAGCTGTTACTATTACAGGAGACGCTGTATAATAAGTGCGGACTACATTAGTGAACAAGACAGACTTTGTCCCTATTTTAAGTAGGGACAAAATAAAGTGACATAGTGAGTCTTGCAAGGAAGACAAATGAATTACACCAATGTTTATTTGACTTAGGTTGTAAATAAGTAATAAGGAACATTGCAGTGTAGAATTTGATAAAGATGATGTGGAGAGTTATTTGTGATAGTGATACAGCAGCAGGTGGGTATTATATTTTATAACATTCAGCAATTTTTCCCATAATGAAGTTTATATATTGTTTTTTTTTTTTTTTTTAACATCTTTATTAAAGTATAATTGCCTTACAATAGTGTGTTAGCTTCTGCTTTATAACAAAGTGAATCAGTTATACATATACAATAGGTTCCCATTACTCTTCCCTCTTGCATCTCCCTCCCTCCCACCCACCCCATCCCACCCCTCTAGGTGGTCACAGAGCACCGAGCTGATCTCCCTGTGCTATGCGGCTGCTTCCCATTAGCTATCTATTTTACATTTGGTAGTGTATATATGTCCATGACACTCTCTTACCCTGTCCCATCTCACCCCACCCCCTCCCCGTATCCTCAAGTCCATTCTCTAGTAGGTCTGTGTCTTTATTCCCGTCTTGCCACTAGGTTCTTCATGGCCTTTTTTTTTTTTTTTTCCTTAGATTCCGTATATATGTGTTAGCATACTGTATTTGTTTTTCTCTTTCTGACTTACTTCACTCTGTATGACAGACTCTAACTCCATCCACCTCATTACAAATACCTCCATTTCATTTCTTTTTATGGCTGAGTAATATTCCATTGTATATATGTGCCACATCTTCTTTATCCATTCATCTGTCGATGGACATTTAGGTTGCTTCCAGGTCCTGGCTATTGTAAATAGAGCTGCAATGAACATTGTGGTACATGACACTTTTTGACCTATGGTTTTCTCAGGGTATATACCCAGTAGTGGGATTGCTGGGTCGTATGGTAGTTCTATTTGTAGTTTTTTAAGGAACCTCCATACTGTTCTCCATAGTGGCTGTATCAATTTACATTCCCACCAACAGTGCAAGAGTGTTCCCTTTCCTCCACACCCTCTCCAGCATTTATTGTTTCTAGATTTTTTGATGATGGCCATTCTGACCGGTGTGAGATGATATCTCATTGTAGTTTTGATTTGCATTTCTCTAATGATTAATGATGTTGAGCATTCTTTCATGTGTCTGTAGGCCATCTGTATATCTTCTTTGGAGAAATGTCTATTTAGGTCTTCTGCCCATTTTTGGATTGGGTTGTTCGTTTTTTTGTTATTGAGCTGCATGAGCTGCTTGTAAATCTTGGAGATTAATCCTTTGTCAGTTGCTTCATTTGCAAATATTTTCTCCCATTCTGATGGTTGTCTTTTGGTCTTGTTTATGGTTTCCTTTGCTGTGCAAAAGCTTTTAAGTTTCATTAGGTCCCATTTGTTTATTTGTGTTCTTATTTCCATTTCTCTGGGAGCTGGGTCAAAAAGAATCTTGCTGTGATGTATGTCATAGAGTGTTCTGCCTATGTTTTCCTCTAAGAGTTTGATAGTGTCTGGCCTTACACTTAGGTCTTTAATCCATTTGGAGTTTATTTTTGTGCATGGTGTCAGGGAGTGTTCTAATTTCATACTTTTACATGTAGCTGTCCAATTTTCCCAGCACCACTTATTGAAGAGGCTGTCTTTTCTCCACTGTATATGCTTGCCTCCTTTATCAAAGATAAGGTGACCATATGTGTGTGTGTTTATCTCTGGGCTTTCTATCCTGTTCCATTGATCTATATTTCTGTTTTTGTGCCAGTACCAAACTGTCTTGATTACTGAAGCTTTGTAGTATAGTCTGAAGTCAGGGAGCCTGATTCCCCCAGCTCCATTTTTCGTTCTCAAGATTGCTTTGGCTATTCGGGGTCTTTTGTGTTTCCATACAAATTGTGAAATTTTTTGTTCTAGTTCTGTGAAAAATGCCAGTGGTAGTTTGATAGGGATTGCATTGAATCTGTAGATTGCTTTGGGTAGTAGAGTCATTTTCACAATGTTGATTCTTCCAATCCAGGAACATGGTATATCTCTCCATCTATTTGTATCGTCTTTAATTTCTTTCATCAGTGTCTTATAATTTTCTGCATACAGATCTTTTGTCTCCTTAGGTAGGTTTATTCCTAGATATCTTATTCTTTTTGTTGCAATGGTAAACGGGAGTGTTTTCTTAATTTCACTTTCAGATTTTTCGTCATTAGTGTATAGAAATGCAAGCGATTTCTGTGCATTAATTTTGTATCCTGCTACTTTACCAAATTCATTGATTAGCTCTAGGAGTTTTCTGGTAGCATCTTTAGGATTCTCTATGTATAGTATCATGTCATCTGCAAATAGTGACAGCTTTACTTCTTCTTTTCCGATTTGGATTCCTTTTATTTCTTTTTCATCTCTGATTGCTGTGGCTAACACTTCCAAAACTATGTTGAATAATAGTGGTGAGAGTGGGCAACCTTGTCTTGTTCCTGATCTTAGTGGAAATGGTTTCAGTTTTTCACCATTGAGGACAATGTTAGCTGTGGGTTTGTCATATATGGCCTTTATTATGTTGAGGAAAGTTCCCTCTATGCCTACTTTCTGCAGGGCTTTTATCATAAATGGGTGTTGAATTTTGTCGAAAGCTTTCTCTGCATCTATTGAGATGATCATATGGTTTTTCTCCTTCAATTTGTTAATATGGTGTATCACATTGATTGATTTGCGTATATTGAAGAATCCTTGCATTCCTGGGATAAACCCCACTTGGTCATGGTGTATGATCCTTTTAATGTGCTGTTGGATTCTGTTTGCGAGTATTTTGTTGAGGATTTTTGCATCTATGTTCATCAGTGATATTGGCCTGTAGTTTTCTTTCTTTGTGACATCTTTGTCTGGTTTTGGTATCAGGGTGATGGTGGCCTCGTAGAATGAGCTTGGGAGTGTTCCTCCCTCTGCAATATTTTGGAAGAGTTTGAGAAGGATAGGTGTTAGCTCTTCTCTAAATGTTTGATAGAATTCACCTGTGAAGCCATCTGGTCCTGGGCTTTTGTTTGTTGGAAGGTTTTTAATCACAGTTTCAATTTCAGTGCTTGTGATTGGTCTGTTCATATTTTCTATTTCTTCCTGGTTCAGTCTCGGCAGTTTGTGCATTTCTAAGAATCTGTCCATTTCTTCCAGGTTGTCCATTTTATTGGCATAGAGTTGCTTGTAGTAATCTCTCATTATCTTTTGTATTTCTGCAGTGTCAGTGGTTATTTCTCCTTTTTCATTTCTAATTCTATTGATCTGAGTCTTCTCCCTTTTTCTCTTGATGAGTCTGGCTAATGGTTTATCAATTTTGTTTATCTTCTCAAAGAACCAGCTTTTAGTTTCATTGATTTTTGCTATTGTTTCCTTCATTTCTTTTTCATTTATTTCTGACCTGATCTTTATAATTTCTTTCCTTCTGCTGGCTTTGGGGTTTTTTTGTTCTTCTTTCTCTAATTGCTTTAGGTGCAAGGTTAGGTTGTTTATTCGAGCTGTTTCCTGTTTCTTGAGGTAGGCTTGTATTGCTATAAACTTCCCTCTTAGCACTGCTTTTGCTGCGTCCCATAGGTTTTGGGTCGTCGTATCTCCGTTGTCATTTATTTCTAGGTATTTTTTGATTTCCCCTTTGATTTCTTCAGTAATCACTTCATTATTAAGTAATGTATTGTGTAGCCTCCATGTGTTTGTATTTTTTACAGATCTTTTCCTGTAATTGATATCGAGTCTCATAGCGTTGTGGTCGGAAAAGATACTTGATACGATTTCAATTTTCTTAAATTTACCAAGGCTTGATTTGTGACCCAAGATATGATCTATCCTGGAGAATGTTCCATGAGCACTTGAGAAAAATGTGTATTCTGTTGTTTTTGGGTGGAATGTCCTATAAATATCAATTAAGTCCATCTTGTTTAATGTATCATTTAAAGCTTGTGTTTCCTTACTTATTTTCATTTTGGATGATCTGTCCATTGGTGAAAGTGGGGTGTTAAAGTCCCCTACTATGATTGTGTTGCTGTCGATTTCCCCTTTTATGGCTGTTAGTACTTGCCTTATGTATTGAGGTGCTCCTATGTTGGGTGCATAAATATTTACAATTGTTATACCTTCCTCTTGGATCGATCCCTTGATCATTATATAGTGTCCTTCTTTGTCTCTTGTAATATTCTTTATTTTAAAGTCTATTTTGTCTGATATGAGAATTGCTACTCCAGCTTTCTTTTGATTTCCATTTGCATGGAATATCTTTTTCCATCCCCTCACTTTCAGTCTGTATGTGTCTCTAGGTCTGAAGTGGGTCTCTTGTAGACAGCATATATATGGGTCTTGTTTTTGTATCCATTCAGCCAGCCTGTGTCTTTTGGTGGGAGCATTTAATCCATTTACATTCAAGGTAATTATCGATATGTATGTTCCTATTCCCATTTTCTTAAATGTTTTGGGTTTGTTATTGTAGGTGTTTTCCTTCTCTTGTGTTTCTTGCCTAGAGAAGTTCCTTTAGCATTTGTTGTAAAGCTGGTTTGGTAGTGCTGAACTCTCTCAGCTTTTGCTTGTCTGTAAAGGTTTTAATTTCTCCATCACATTTGAATGAGATCCTTGCTGGGTAGAGTAATCTTGGTTGTAGGTTCTTCTCCTTCATCACTTTAAGTATATCCTGCCACTCCCTTCTGGCTTGCAGAGTTTCTGCTGAAAGATCAGATGTTAACCTTATGGGGATTCCCTTGTGTGTTATTTGTTTTTTTTCCCTTGCTGCCTTTAATATGTTTTCCTTATATTTAATTTTTGACAGTTTGATTAATATGTGTCTTGGCGTGTTTCTCCTTGGGTTTATCCTGTATGGGACTCTCTGTGCTTCCAGGACTTGATTAACTATTTCCTTTCCCATATTAGGGAAGTTTTCAACTATAATCTCTTCAAATATTTTCTCAGTCCCTTTCTTTTTCTCTTCTTCTTCTGGGACCCCTATAATTCGAATGTTGGTGCGTTTAATGTTGTCCCAGAGGTCTCTGAGACTGTCCTCAGTTCTTTTCATTCTTTTTTCTTTATCCTGCTCTGCAGTAGTTATTTCCACCATTTTATCTTCCAGGTCACTTATCCTTTCTTCTGCCTCAGTCATTCTGCTATTGATCCCATCTAGAGTATTTTTAATTTCATTTATTGTGTTTTTCATCATTGCTTGATTCCTCTTTAGTTCTTCTACGTCCTTGTTAAATGTTTCTTGCATTTTGTCTATTCTATTTCCAAGATTTTGGATCATCCTCACTATCATTATTCTGAATTCTTTTTCAGGTAGACTACCTATTTCCTCTTCATTTGTTAAGTCTAGTGTCTTTTGACCCTGCTCCTTCATCTGCTGTGTGTTTTTCTGTCGTCTCATTTTGCTTATCTTACTGTGTTTGGGGTCTCCTTATCACAGGTTGCAGGTTTGTAGTTCCCGTTGTTTTTGGTATCTGTCCCCAGTGGCTAAGGTTGGTTCAGTGGGTTGTGTAGGCTTCCTGGTGGAGGGAACTAGTGCCTGAGCTCTGGTGGATGAGGCTGGATCTTGTCTTTCTGGTGGGCACGTCCACGTCTGGTGGTGTATTTTGGGGTGTCTGTGGCCTTATTATGATTTTAGGCAGCCTCTCTGCTAATGGATGGGGCTGTGTTCCTGTCTTGCTAGTTGTTTGGCATAGGGTGTTCAGCACTGTAGCTTGCTGGTCATTGAGTGATGCTGGGTCTTGATGTTGAGATGGAGATCTCTGAGAGATTTTTGCCGTTTGGTATTACGTGGAGCTGGGAGGTCTCTTGTGGACCAGTGTCCTGAAGTTGGCTCTCCCACCTCCGAGGTACGGCCCTGATGCCTGGCTGAAGCACCAAGAGCCTTTCGTCCACACGGCTCAGAGTAAAAGGGAGAAAAAATAGAAAGAAAGGAAGGAAGGAAGGAAGGAAGGAAGGAAGGAAGGAAGGAAGGAAGGAAGGAAAGGAAGGAAGGAAGGAAGGAAGGAAGGAAGGAAGAAGGAAGGAAGGAAGGAAGGAAGGAAGGAAGGAAGGAAGGAAGGAAGGAAGGAAGGAAGGAAGGAAGGAAGGAAGGAAGGAAGGAAGGAAGGAAGGAAGGAAAGGAAGGAAGGAAGGAAGGAAGGAAGGAAGGAAGGAAGGAAGGAAAGAAGGAAGGAAGGAAGGAAGGAAGGAAGGAAGGAAGGAAGGAAGGAAGGAAAGGAAGGAAGGAAGGAAGGAAGGAAGGAAGGAAGGAAGGAAGGAAGGAAGGAAGGAAGGAAGGAAGGAAGGAAGGAAGGAAGGAAGGAAGGAAGGAAGGAAGGAAGGAAGGAAGGAAGGAAGGAAGGAAGGAAGGAAGGAAGGAAGGAAGGAAGGAAGGAAGGAAGGAAGGAAGGAAGGAAGGAAGGAAAGGAAGGAAGGAAGGAAGGAAGAAAGAAAGAAAGAAAGAAAGAAAGAAAGAAAGGAAAGAAAGAAAGAAGCTATAATATAGTGAAGTAAAATAAAGCTATTATAAAGCAAAGCTATACAGACACAATCTCCCCCAGAAGCATATGCATATACACTCACAAAAAAAAAAAAAAGAGGAAAAGGGGAAAAATTAATATATCCTGCTCCCAAAGTCCACCTCCTGAATTTGGGATGATTCGTTGTCTATTCAGGTATTCAACAGATGCAGGCACATCAAGTTGTTTGTGGAGTTTTAATCCGCTTCTTCTGAGGCTGCTGGGAGAGATTTCCCCTCCTCGTCTCTGTTCGCACAGCTCCTGGGGATCAGCTTTGGATTTGGACCCGCCTCTGCGTGTAGGTCGCCTGAGGGCGTCTATTCCCCGCCCAGACCGGACGGGGTTAAAGGAGCAGCTGCTTCGGGGGCTCTGGCTCACCCAGGCCGGGAGGAGGGAGGGGTACAGAGGAGGCGGGGCGAGCCTGCGGCGTCAGAGGCTGGCGTGACGTTGCAGCAGCCTGAGGCGCGCAGTGCGTTCTCCCGGGGATGTTGTCCCGGGATCACGGGACGCTGGCAGTGGCGGGCTGCACAGGCTCCCGGGAGGGGCGGCGCGGAGAGTGACCTGTGCTCGCACACAGGCTTTCTGGAGGCGGCAGCAGCAGCCCCAGCGTCTCACGCCCGTCTCTGGGGTCCGCGCTGACCGCCGCGGCTCACGCCAGTCTCTGGAGTTCGTTTCGGCGGCGCTCTGAATCCCCTCTCCCTGCCCGCCGCGAAACAAAGAGGCAAGAAAAAGTCTCTTGCCTCTTCGGCAGCTGCAGTCTTTTTCCCGGTCTCCCTCCCAGCCAGCTGTGGTGCACTAACCCCTTCAGGCTGTGTTCACGCCGCCAACCCCAGTCCTCTCCCTGCGATCCAACCGAAGCCCGAGCCTCCGCTCCCAGCCCCGCCCGCCCCGGCGGGGGAGCAGACAAGCCTCTCGGGTTGGTGAGCGCTGCTCGGCGCCGAGCCTCTGTGCGGGAGTCTCTCCGTTTTTCCCTCTGCGCCCCTGTTGCTATGGGATCCGTGCTGTTAGCCGCGTCTCACGCCCGTCTCTGAAGTTCGTTTAGGCGGCGCTCTGAATCCCCTCTCCTCGCGCACCAGGGAACAGGGAAGAAAAAGTCTCTTGCCTCTTCGGCAGCTGCAGACTTTTTCCCCAGACTCCCTCCCGGCTAGCTGTGGTGCACTAACCCCTTCAGGCTGTGTTCATGCCGCCAACCCCAGTCCTCTCCCTGTGATCCGAAGCCCGAGCCTCAGCTCCCAGCCCCGCCCGCCCCGGCGGCTGAGCAGACAAGCCTCTCGGGCTGGTGAGTGCTGGTCAGCGCCGAGCCTCCGTGCGGGAAGTGCGGGAATCTCTCCGCTTTGCCCTCCGCACCCCTGTGGCTGTGCTCTCCTCCGTGGCTCCGCAGCTTCCCCCCTCTGCCACCCGCAGTCTCTGCCCGCGAAGGGGCTCCTAGTGCGTGGAAATCTTTCCTCCTTCACAGCTCCCTCCCACTGGTGCAGATGCCGTCCCTATTCTTCTGTCTCTGTTATTTCTTTTTTCTTTTGCCCTACCCAAGTACCGGGGGAGTTTCTTGCCTTTTGGGAGGTCTGACGTCTTCTGCCAGCGTTCAGTGGGTGTTCTGTAGGAGCAGTTCCACGTGTAGATGTATTTCTACTGTATCTGTGGGAAGGAAGGTGATCTCCGCGTCTTACTCTTCCCTCCTCTGCCCTTCTAAGAAACATCCAGGCTATATATTGTTTTATTCTCAATTAGTGGTGACCTTCTTTGAGGCTATAACTCTCTTGTTCATCTTTGGATCTGTAACTACACTTAGCCCTGTGTCTGACACAGCACAGACTATACCTTCAAAGATCATGAAATTTTCAACAAGAAAAATAAATTCCACAATAAAATAATTCCTATACAGATTATTGCCTTATACCAAGTCCTGAAAAAATAAAGTGTTAGGTAATGGGTTGAGAATAACGTCCAGGTATATTTTCAAGATACCCAGGTTGGGGGTAAAACTTAGAAACAAAACAGACTTTCTTTAGTACAGGTTCTTAGAATGCCCTTTTCTATTAATAATTTTAAGTATTAGGAGAAGTTTGGTCTCCTGGCTTTGAGGAAACTTTCTAGTATTTCCTTTGTGAGTGATTTTGGAAGCCTGGTTTTCACCTGTTTCTCTGATTTGGCCCAAGTTTAATCAGTCAGTAATATTAAACAAACTTCCAGTTTTCAAAAAGTGAGAACTACATGCCTGATTACTTTGTATTTTATGATACATGAAATCAGAAAACGTCTAACTCTTTATATTAATTGTATTTATTATATTTTGTTTACTTTGTATAATATAGAGAATAACATAAAGTATGTGTTATCATATTAACTTTAATTACACATTTCTTAAATTACCATGGTTTTATAAGAGTTTTTTCCTCTTTGGTCATTTGAAACTATTTTAAAAAGAAAAAAACATTAAAAAAAAAACATTGAATTTTTATCTCAGAAGTTTCCTTTTACAAGTGATTGGCTATTTCCTAAGTGTAGATCAGGTGTCCCCAACCCCTGGGCCATGGACCAGTAACTGTCCGTGGCCTGTTAGGAACTGGGCCGCACAGCAGGAGGTGAGTGGCCGGCAAGCCAGCAAAGCTTCACCTGTAGGTACAGCTGCTCCGCAACACTCGCATTACCGCCTGAGCTCTGCCTCCTGTTAGATCAGCGGCAGCATTAGATTCTCATAGGAGCGTGAACACTCCTGTGAACTGTGCATGCAAGGGATCTAGGTTGCTTGCTCCTTATGAGAATCTAATGCCTGATGATCTGAGGTGGAGCTGAGGCAGTAATGCTAGCACTGGGGAGTGGCTGCAAATACAGATTATCATTAGCAGAGAGGTTTGACTGCACAGAGACCATAATAAATCAATTGCTTGCAGACTCATATCAAAACCCTATCAGTGAGTGGCAGGTGAAAACAAGCTCAGGGCTCCCAGTGATTCTGCTTTATGGTGAGTTGTATAATTATTTCATTATATATTACAATGTAATAATAATAGAAGTAAAGTACACAATAAATGTAATGCTCTTGAATCATCCTGAAACCACCCCCCTTCCCTGTTGGTGGAGAAATTGTCTTCCACAAAACTGGTCCCTGGTACCAAAAAGGTTGGAGACTGCTGGTATAGAGTATGATGTTAATATATTTCTCTAGTTCCAATAATTCATTTTAACACTTATGTGATCATATTTTACTTTTTTATGTTAAGACAGTTAATTTTTTTTGCAAGTGACAGATGGAAGAAGGAGATTTGTTCAGATTTTTAAAAAAGTTTCAATTGAATCTGTTGACACAACTAGCAAACATATGGCAAAGTAACTTACATTCCAGTAAAATGCTTTCGTCTTCTCAGTTCTTAGCAATGTCATATAGCTTCCAGATACATAATGTAAAACTGATTATAATACATTGGACTGAAAAGTAAACTAAGGGCTGAGGGTATCAATATTATAATACCAAACCTTTCCTATCTAGATTATTTAAATTTATACCAACTAGGTTAGTAGTTTTAGTTACCAAACATAGCTGATTGTTTCTATCACATAATCACTAATTTATCCAAAGGTAGTTGTTGAGTCTTTATGACTATGCTAGACACTGCCAGTTCAAAAATAAAATAAAGCATAATCATTGCCCTAACAATATTCACATTAGGTCATTTAGGGAATTTATTTTTAAAGGAACTACTTCAATAATATAAATGACAAAATAGGCCTGGGTAGTTTTGGCCCAAAGTAGATACTGCTTTCTAAATTATTATATTTATAATAATATTAAATTGAAAAACTTATAATCTGAGAATAGTTGAGAGATTTAGAGATGGCATTAGCATATTGATATAGAAGTTGTCAAAAGAAGTTTAGAAACATCTATTGATACATAATTATAAAGAATTTATGTTTCCAGGTGTACATCAATCTGAGTGTACAGCAGTATGAATCATGAATAAAAAATAATATACTGAATTATCTGAAAATTGTTTTGGAAGAGCCGATTACAAAAAGCATCCCATGATCCCTGATTCTGCAGTGGCATTATGTCAGGAAGTGTTCCATGTTAAATTCAGTTTAAATAATGTGTCTTTAACCAAGATTACGTTTTTCATTAGAGTAATTGTCAAAATAAAGTAGCACAATTATGCACTGTGATATCTAAGAGAGGCCTGGACTACCTTAAAAGACCTCTAATATTTATTTTACTACTAAACTCCATTTTACCAAATCTTCTATATTGAAAAAAATGATGTGTATGAATAGTTGGGAGCTGCCTATGTCACTTAGTTTACAAAGCCCATTTTTTCCTTTATTTTCAATCATAATCATTTGAAATACATTTACAAAAGAGTGGTTATTCTAAAATTATATGCACACCAAAGACATGATTTGACCAAGAAACAAAATAATCATTATATTACCTCTAGTTATCTCAACAGTGAAGAAAATTTAACTGGTATTTGGCCTTGGGGAGTAGACTATTATGCCATGTTCTTTTTATCAAAAAATAAAATGTACAAATTCTTAATGTTTACATTAAAACACAGATAGATTAGTTTAAAATATTTTAAAAAGTATTCAGAGGAACACATTGGAATATATTTTAGAAAAAACATTAAGATTTCTTGTAGTTACGGGAAAAAATGAACCCTCTATTTTTATCTATTTCTTTTTACTATTGTTTTTCAAAATAGACTTTATAATATTATGAACATATAGGTCTGCATATCCTTGAATAAGTAAATGTCCTAGATAGACATATATTTTATTGCCAATAATGGGAATGATTTGTTAGTATATTTTCAGATTGGTCCAATTCCATTATTAGCAATAAAATATATAAGTCTATCTAGGGCATTTGCAGACCTATATGCTGAAATACTGGTAAGAACAGAGAAGAAGACTTTCTGCTCTTTGGTGAGATGCCACAATATTATACAACTATCAGTTATCCCCAGATAATTTATAAATTGAATTTTCTGCCAATCACCATTTTCTTTGGACTTCTGAAATTGATATTATTTTCTAAAATTGTATGAAGATTAAACGTTCATAATATAAAGTCTACTTTGAAAGACCATAGTGAAAATGGGAAACTATCCAAACTGATACTATAATATATTAAAACCATTGTAGTAAATTCTGTATTTATTGGCAGAGGACCAGAAAAATGCCAGTAGTACAGATTAGAGATCTCAGAGGCAAGTACAATCTATATAGAATTTTTTAAATTTTATTATGGAGGACCACTGATTTAGTGTGATTTCTTCATTTCACAACACAAAAATTAAAACTCAGAGAGTAACCCCAGGTCCTACACCTAATTTACAAGTCTGCACTTAGAATCTATTTCTTCTAGCATCCAGTGACTTTCCTGTATTAATTGTTTAAAGTCTGTATTGTTGTATGTGGCTATTGAGATTTCTACTGTATTACCTTTTCTGTCTAATAATGATTAGACAGAGATTTTCTTAAATGCTTTAAACCAACAAATCTCCCAGCCTTTATCAATGAGCTCTGTGTATGTTAGGGTATATTTTAGTCACTCCAGAAAGCAGCCTACAGCTTTAACAACTCTGCCTTAACCTTCACTTCCTGCTTGTGTACAACCTAAAGGTCAGCTAGCCTCCTCAGATTTTTTTCCTGGACATGCACACAGACCTGCATATGCACATGAACTTCTAGATTCCCAGGAACATGTCTGAGATTTTCAAAGCTGTCTATAGACATGCCATTTCCCACTTTTTCTTTCTTGCAATTTTTGGTCAGCCTTTCAGTTGTAACTGCTATAGCTGTCTCAGGAGCTGTGATGTTAAACAACTGCTGCTGTTTTCATGGAGCTGACAGATAGGTAAAATTGTCACAGTTCTCTGAGGTTGAGCTTTTGGAGAGCTCAAGCTTGTTCTGCTCTCACCAGTGACTAGTAGGCTCCTGTTTTTCACAGCTGCCATAGTTGTTAGGTGTTTGTTTTTTTTTTTTCCAAGGCTGCAGCAGAGCTAGGGAAGAGAGATGGGAATAGAGAAAGTTAACATGCCACAGAGCTTGGTATTATTTCTGAGATTCAGCCATTTTTGTCAAATAAGTGATTCCCAGATGTTTAGAAAACTTTTATTAATTTCCAGGGTTCTGAAAAATAAATATTGATGATTATTGCCAGTGTTCTCATTACTTATGTGGAGGACCATATTTCACCTCACTGTTGATGTGCTTCTCCTCTATGTAGGAATTTAGTATACTATAAATCTGAACATATAAATGAGTTGAGAAAGGGTGTATTCTTTTGAAGAAGGTGTTCAGAAAATAGGTTATTATGTGGAGAAAAATCAAGTTGTTTTCTGCCTGAGAGTATATACAAGATAGGTTTACATTCATTTTAAACATTAAATATGAAAGTAAAAGTATTCAGTTAATGCATATTATGATCATTGATTTTAGGTGTTAATTTGATTGGATCGTAGGGTGTCTGGATATTTGGCTAAGCCTTCTTTCTGATTGAGTGGCATGCCTGAAGAGGACATGAAAGCTCCATACCCCTTCCCTTATATCTTGCTGTATGCATCTCTTCCATCCGGCTGTTCCTGAGTTGTATTCTTTTATAACGAACTAGTAATCTACTAAGTAAAATGTCTTCCTGAATTCTGTAAGCTGCTCTAGCAAATTAATCAAAACCATGTAGGGTGTCATTGGAACCTCCAATCTATAGCCAATCAGTCAGCACAGGTAACAATGTGGACTTGTGACTGGTGTCTTAAGTGGGGGTGGGGGCAGTCCTGCAGGACTGAGCCTTTAACCTATGGATCCTGATGCTGTCTGCAGGTAGACAGTATCAGAATTGAGTTCAATTGTGGGACATCCAGCTGGTGCCAGAGACTTTCTTGGTGGTGTGGAATAAACACACACATGATGAAAAATTTCTTTATGTACATTTCAAAAAAAAACATGAAGAAGAAGAAGCTAAGGCTGAGTGTAAGAAGAATGAAAAATAAAAGGATAAATAGAAGACAAAATCAGGGATTTTTATATCTCGTATGGGGCACCATTTCAGTGTAAAGGTGGTCCTACTCTTCCACACTGAGAAAGTGAATTTTTTTAACTTGTGTAGTGAGAGGATAGGAGAGCACAAACTGAATTGGGTCCTAATTCTGTCCAATTGAATACTTTATTGTAATGATGGCTACTCTTCATGGTCATCTTAATCTGCCCCCACCATTTTTTTTTTGGAATAAAACTTGTATAGAATGGGAATGATGAAGGAAAAAATTCTAGATCTAGATCTGGATCTGTCTAATCTTCTGTTGGTTCTGTTTCTCTGGAGAACCCTGACTAATACACACATTATATAGGAAAATATATTTGTGATCCAGAGATGAGAAAGGACTTCCTAAAACTCTCAAAGTACCACCGTAAGGTATGATGTTGGTGGCTATGATTACATAAAGTTAAATTTTTCTGTTCAGTGACATATCCTATACATTAATAGATTATAGATTGGGAAAAGGTACTTATAGTTTTTAAAACTAGTAGCTAATATCTAGGATTTGAAGACATTCCTGTAAACTGGCAAGAAAAAAAGGATCTTCAGTATCAAAATAGCAAAAAATATGAAGAGAAAATTTACAGAAGAGGATTTCCAAACCATAGACACATTAGTAACCAAAGGAAAGGAAATATCAATGAGATATTACATAAAAGTCATTAGAATGATAAAATAAGCAGTGGAATGAAGCCACATGTTGGTAGTTGTGTGAGGGCATGGGAATTCTCATGCACAGCTGGTGTAAGGGGTGGTGGGTGTAGCCGTATTGAAGAAGAATCTTTTAAAACTTGTTCAAATTAAGTAGTCAGGTCTTCAGACCTAGAAACTTGGCTTTTGCGTGCATATGCAAAAGAAGCTCCCACACAGGTGCATATGGGGACATGAATGAAGTTGCTCATTGCAACTAAATATTCGGGGAATAAATGAAAAACATGTCTGTTACAAGTTTCTTTTTGAGAACCATTTCTGTGTTAAATGAAGTAGGACTAGTAGATCAGACAAAAGAAGAACATTTGAGTGCTGTTTGGCTGGATTTTCGCATCTTATGAGAAAAGAAAAACAAAGCTTAAGCATAGGATGAGGAAAGCTATGCATGTATGTACTGCATTGTGTTCAAGAGATAAGCTCCATGGTTCTCTGCTCTACTGTAATTAAGATAGTTGTTAATACAATCAGTGTGCTAAGAGGAGATGGACTTTCTTTAGACAGATAAAATATATGAAGAGAAGAGTTAAGGGATCATGGAAGAAAATAGAAATCTAAAGGATTGGGATCTGAGAAAAAGTGCCTGTTGGAAGATGAAATTTTCCACGTTTTCTATGCCCCCAGAGAAACCTGTAGATTCTTCTAGTACAGTACTTCATCTTATTGTAATTATTTGTGTACTCTGGTCTTCTCAACTACACTGAAGTATCCTCCAGGGCAGAAACCATATTTCTTAGTCTTATATCCATGGTTTCCTAGTACAGTAGCTGATGCACAGTTGGCTTTCAGTAAATCTTGGTTGAGTGAACATATTGCCTGATTACAGAAGGCATAACTGACTGAATCTGTGTTTTATCTCTTATGGTGAAGGCTTTTGGTTCCCCTCCCAGATACATTCAGCAGCCTCTACTATCCTATCATCCAGTTTCAGTGCTTGTGGGTTAATTGTTTATACTTTCACCCTTTTCTCGGGACTTGCCCTTAACTTGAAGGGGCTTCCTAGGATGTTAGGTACTCACCCTGGACATGAGTTTCACCACTGGAAAAAAAATTGAGATAAGAGAGATTAACTTATAATGTTGACAGGATAATTCAAATTAAATTTATAAGATTCACATGCAAGCCCAATGTAATTGTGCACAGTAAAATTTGTATAAGTATGGACAGCATTCCCCAAATAAGTGGTACAAATTATTTCTAGGGAAAGAAATGTTCCCAAATTAATGTTGCCTTATTAATGACGCATGCATTTAGTGAAAAGAAAGTCTTGTGATTTTTTTTTCTAAAATTGATTCTCTACTAAGACAAATCTGTAAGTCTTGAAAATATAGAAATTATATTGACTTCCAAATCTGTTTTATTAGGGAAGGAATATATCATTTCCTACCTACGGTTATGTGACCAGTTAATATTTAAAATGTTGGGAAAGTAACATGACAAACTGCAGTTTCTTTACTGCTCCCCACTCAAAGCAATTTATGTATTCAAATAGGTTAAAAATAACTTTCTGTTATCAGTTGAAATATTTCATCATGTCACCTACCTACCATAATAGTTCAAGATGCTGAGACTTATTTGAATATCACGCTGGGTTGGTGAGAGTTCAATTAATTATTTTATTTGGCTGTCACTATGCAACTCGTATTTCAAATTTTTAAATAGAGAAAAAAAAAGCTGTAAATGAGACAGCTTATAGGATGTGGCAGTGACATTGCTGACTTCCAGATCAGTCATAGTTAATTTTAGGAGGGAAAAAAGGTAAGTACAAAAATCTTAATTTTTTTTTTTTTTTTTAATTTAGAAGCCAGGAAATGGAAGTTATACTTTTTTCAGAAGTAGAAAATTATTGTTGGGGACACCTAGGCTGCTGCAGTGTTTCTCATTTTGGGCCTTCAAAATCCATTTCAATGTTGCAAATGTTTGTTTCATTTTCTTTTATTTTTGGTGAGTAATTCTTAGTAAAAAGGAAACCATGGGCTCTGCAGAAAGAACAGTTGAAAAGTTTGGATCAACTTAAGTAGTCAGATTGGATTCACTGTTGAAGTAAGTAATATTTTCTTATATCGAGGATGATATGAAAAGGCAGAATCAATGTTGATTTAGCAGTGTAAAAATCATCAAAAATTAAAATTGAGTATATTATTTTAAAATAAATGAATGTACCTTTCAGTTATAAAACCAGGTATCTTTCCATGACATTATTTGAAAATTATAGTATTTTAACAAATTATGTTATGGAAGAAAATAACTGAAATTCAGTTTAAAATTCTAGCTCCTGAGACAGAATAATGCTATAAAATATTGAAGACACTTAATCGGAGAAAAGCTGGAGGTACACATAGATGAAGAAAAACATTCAACTGTACCCTTTAGTCCATTATATCACTTTCCCAGTAATTAGGTCTTGTGAACACAGTATCTTAGGGCACCTCATATGCGGCACCTTTCTGGGAGCAATACAACAAACTATGAAAGAAGCAAAATGTGTATATATGTATATGTATATGCCCTCACTTTTAGTAAATAATCACATGTCTAAGGAAAATGCAGAAGGTTGGGTTTAAAACCTGAAGGGCAACTTAACGTGACAAGAGGACATGAATACCTTGCTGTTAACCAAATAAGACAGGTTTCACTGCTCAGGCGCTAGTGCAAATTCATTTAAAGTCAGCAGAGCCAATTCCAACAGAGCTGACACTAGAATGATTTAGATGTTAATACCGTTGTGTAGTCGAAGTGGAGTCAAAGGCTTGATGATATCTAGAAAACTTATGTTTCTCAAACATACTCAATTTTGAGGAAAAATGTCAACCAAAGTTTATCTGTGAAGTGTCTGTGAAATTTGGTTAGACCTGGTTAGACCTGCTTTGTTTTCTTTTTAAAAATAGATGCTCCAAAATTTTTAAATATATTGTTATTCCATTTTTAAAAATTACTTTTAAGAGGTAAGAACATGTAATTCACACAAAGTCCTGAGCAGTCATAGACACATGTAAGTTTATTCTCTAGATAAGAAATAAACCTAGAATATGAGAGTAACATAAAATATTAAGTAAGTTTTTTTTCAGACAGATTGCATTCTGTGTCACCAAACATATTTTTCTATCATTTTGATGGAAAATGTTTCATCCGTACTTTCCTATGAGTATATACCCAATTCAAGATTGTTTTATATTAGAATGAATATTTATGGAGTATACTTACAGATTAGACAGTCCGTATTGTCTCCATCTTTTTCTTGTCATCAGTCAGAGAATTCAGAAATAAAAATTATGGCTAGAAACCTTAAGAGGAAATAATGTAATCTAAGAAAATTTAGTCCAGTTGCACAGCATGTGAATATGTATCTGAATGCATATGAAAATATACGTGTGAACGTTTTAAAATGGCCACAGATATTTTGAAATTCCTGCCATTGAGGTGGGGGGGATGTTATTTTGGTTTTTTGCCATTTAAGTTGTAGGAGTTCTTTATATATTTTGAATATTAACCCCTTATCAGATATATGGTTTGCAAATATTTTCTCCCATTTCACTCTGTTGTTTCCTTTGCTGTTCAGAAGCTTTTAGTTTGATATAGCCGTCACTTGTTTATTTTTATTTTTGTTGCTTGTGTTTTCAATGTCATGTCCAACATAGCATTGTTAAAACCACTGTCATGAAGCTTTTCCCTGTGTTTTCCTCTAGAAGATTTGAAGTTTCAAGTGTCATATTGAAATAATTAAACCATTTGTGGGTTCATTTTGTGTATGGTGTAAGATGTGTCCGATAAGTGTCCAATTTCATTCTGTTGCATGTGGATATCCAGTTTTCCAAAATCATTTGTTTAAGAGACCATCCTTTTGCCTTTGTGTATTCTTGGAACCCTTGTTGAAGATCAGTTGACTGTATAGGAATAGGTATATTTCTGGGCTTTCTATTCTATTCCTTTGATCTATATGTCTGTTTTTATATAAGTATGATACTATTTTAATTATTCTATCTTTGTAATATATTTTGAAATCAGGAAGTATGATGCCTCCAGCTTTGTCCTTCTTTCTTAAGATTGCTTTGAAATGGGCAAATGGCTTGAATAGACATTTCTCCAAACAAAAGATACAAATAGCCAACAGGTATATGGAAAAAATGTTCAACATCCCTAATTGTCAGTGAAATGCAAATCAAAATCACAATGATATGTAACTTCATACCTGTTAGAATGCCCATCAAAAAGAAAAAAATGAGAGATAACAAATGATGGCAAGGATATGGAGAAATTGGAACCTGCACACTTGTTTGAATTGTAAAATTGTCCAGCCTCTATGGAAAACAATCTGGAGGTTTCTCAAAAAATTAAAAATACAACTATCATATGATCTAGTAATCCCACTTCTGGGTCTTTATCCAAAATAATTGAAATCAAGATGAATAGATATCCACACTCCCATGCTCATTGCAGCATTACTTATAATAGCCAAGATATGGAAACAACCTAAATGTCCATTGATGGATGAACAGATAAAGAAAATGTGATATACACATACAATGGAATATTATTTAGCCTTATAAAAAGAGAATTCTGCTGTATGTGACAAAATGGATGGACCTGGAGAACATTATGCTATGTGAAGTAATCAGCCACAGAAGAACAAATACTACTTGAGTCCACTTACATGAAGAGTTTAGGATTGACATGTACACACTACTATACATAAAAGAGATAACCAACAAAACCCTACTGTATAGCACAGGGAACTGTGCTCAATATTCTGTAATAACCTAAATGGGAAAAGAATTTGAAAAAGAATAGATGCATGTATATGTATAACTGAATCACTTAGCTGTACACCTGAAACTAACACAACATTGTTAATCAACTATGCTCCAATATAAAATAAAAATTTAAAAAAAAATAGTCAAACTCATAGAGCAGAGCGTAGGATGGTGATTGCCAAGGGCTGAAGGGAGGGGAAAACGGGGAGTTTCTGTTCAAATGGTATAGAGTTTCACTTATACAAGATGAATACTTGTCAGAGATCTGCTGTGCAGCATTATGCCTGTACTTAACAATTCTGTAGTGTGTACTTAAAAATTGTTAAAAGGGTAGATCTCATGTTAGGTGTTCTTACCACAAAAAAAGAGGGTGTTTATGTCCCCACCTTTTAGAATTGGGCAGGCTTGTGAATGCTTCAAACAATAGAGGATGGCACAAGTGATGGTATGTGACTTCTGAAACGAGGTCATAAAAGGCCGTGCACTTTTCTCCTGCATCTTTTGAAGTACTGGCTTTGGAGACATTTACTCTCAGTACTCAGTCTTGGAACCAAACCATATGATTGGGTGAGCCGAAGCCACAATCGGCTAAGCCCTTAGAGCCATCCTAATCAAGGCACCAGATATGTGAGTGAAGAAGCCTCAGGATGGCTCCAGCCTCCAGTCTTTCTAGTCGCCCCTGGTGCTAATGGAGCAGAGACAAGCCATCCCTGCCGCGCCCTGTCAAGCTCCCTGACTCACACGCCCTTGAACACAGTAAAAACATTGTTTTATGGCATAAACTTGGGATGGTTTGTAATGGCGTTAATAGGAACAGTGTATGCATTTCAGTGCGTTTTAAAATTAAAATTAAATAGTACCCTAATCTTATAATAAAATTTAAAACTCACTGTAATTAAAAATAAATCTCTTGATGACTTTTTTCTGAAAGTAGAAATAAACTTCCATTGAGTTGTATATAATTCTAAATATAATTCTAAGCCAGGGCATACTTTGAAATGAAACTTTTATGGAGTAGTTGGTAATATGTAGCTTGAAATCTGTGTCTAGGAACAGGAAAAAAAAAAAAAAAAGGCAAAATCTCACAGCCCCCAAACGGAGAAACAAACCATTGCATTAGAAACTTTATATTAAAATATTAATTTATAGAATGTTTTATAATGAATGAGTGATATTTCATTTAAATATGATCAAAGTAGAAATACTAAATTGTGAATTTTAGTATTAGGTATATATCCACATTTCAGTAAAAATATTTAAATAATCCTTGCAGATAGAGCCTAAAATAATACATTGAGCATTTTTGTATGTGTGCCCTCAAGGGGACACCTATTTTACTAATAAAGAAAAATAATAAGAAAGTGGAAAATATAATCATATATAAAACATGCACTGTAATTCATTTTATAAAATAATTGAATGTGTAACCTGTTAAATAATTCACGTGGACTTGTAGAGTTTAAATAGTGTGAATGATTGTGACCTCTTTAGGGATGTGACATTTAATCTGCTGCCTGAAACATGGAACAGAACCCATTAAGCAAAGTTCCTAGAGAAGATAGTTTTAGGTAGAGGCACCATGAAGCCCTAAAGCTCTTCTACAAGAAAAGAGACATCTGTGCCCTGATGGGAGGGGAATTGAACAGTAGCATTGTGAACAGTGATGAGATAATGCATTTCACATACTTTGCACATAGCTAAACATTCTTATCTCAAGAACAGTAAATATTCTTAGTTTTACTAAAGATATGTTCTCAAAAGCTGCTGGGCTGTGTTTATAATTTTGTTAGTATTTATAGGAAATCCATTCTGGCCATTTTAGATATTGACTGGGAATTGTGTGTATTGGCTGATTTTACAACTCTAAGTAAACTATGCACAGAGGATTGAAAAAAAGTGACATTTTTAATACATTTGTCTGTGATTTACTTAATAGAAAACATGTATCTTCAAAAAGATAGGAAGATGGTAATAGATTTGTGGAGACCATTATGACTACTCCCTGGGAAACTTTTTAATCAACAGTAATTGAGAAGGAAGTTACTGATGAGAAAAGGGCATTTTTTACATGGAAAAAAACCCAATCAACTCTAGGTATTATTTTCTATTCACTAGGAAGCATTAAATGTGCCAGACTTTGACTTAAAACTTTTTCTTGGAAGACACTTAAGTTTCTAAATGTCTTTTTACAATTTGATCAAAGACATTAAAATGTAATCAATAAATTTGAGAATAATCATGGGTATTCTCTTTCAGAGAAGCAAAACAATTCACGCATATATACATCATTAGGCAAACAATATTACTATTTCTTTAAAAAATGTGTTGCATTAAAAAACACATTGGAATATAGAACTAATCAAGGACTATTTGAAATGTGATGATGTGTATGTGAATGTGCTTTGTATACATTCTCATTTTTAACATTCTTACTGTTAATTCATAGTTTCTCTAACAGTAGCAAACCAAACCAAAGTATCTTGCATTTTGTTTAGTTACTTAGGATTCAACTTATCTAGTACTGATTCTGCTTGTCCCACAATGAGCTAATCACTAAGTTAAATTGATTCCTCCCCTTCTCTGTTCCTCAGTACATCTTCTGTTTCACACTGTCGTCAACGTTCTTTTTCCTGAATCCTATGCCTTTGATGACCACATTTTCTGTTCTTCCTGCCTCCTTTACTAATGGTTCTTGTCAAATCAATCTTCATGAAATCACTTTATTGTAGGCACTCTCCTGTTCAGTAAACCAAAACTGCACTATTGGTATTGAATCAACTCTTATCTAAGAGTCCTGACATCTGACAACTTTATAATATATTCTAAATAACCTGCTATGCTCCAACATGAATTCTACTTTAAAAAGAAAGTGTCTTGTTATTCGCTGTTCATTGTCAATGTGTGTGCTAAGGAAAAAAACAGGATGTAAATTTCTATCTCTCTTTTTATAGGAAGATTACAACCCTTCTTACTTGTTTCTCCTGATTTCTCTCCTGCACGCATGGAAAATGTCTTCCAAATGTAGAAAATGAACTTTCCATTTGCCTGTGTTTGACTCTTCTCCTTAGCCTAATGCTATATTAATCGAATGTAAAAAAAGGTCTAGGTACTAAAAAATAAGAGTAAAAATATTCCTACTGTAAGAATGGTCTCTTTTCCGTGGTATATATGACTTTCCTTGTAATTTAACCAAGCCAACTCTAGGAAACATGACCTATTCAGAAAATGAAAAGACATCAAAGATAGTATCATGTAACCATTCACTTTTTATTTTCCCACCCTACACTTCTGTGTTCATCTCCTCAGCTCAGAAATGCTGTCTCTAACCCAGTAGGTTCTCTCCTGGATTTTCATGTGTTAATATCTCTGTAGAGTGTTCATTGATACCTACTGTTTGATATTGACATTTGTTATTGCCTTGGGTGACCCATCATTCAAGCTCCAAGAACGTAACATACCAATTCCTCAAGGTTTTATATTTGTTATAGAATTTATATTTCTCACCATCCATGTAAAGCTGCCTGGGTATATCCCTTACCAACTCTTCTTCTCTAGAAGAGCTGAGGTGTTAGTTTCTAGGGCAAATGATAAGGAAACATTAATATAAAGTAAGATGGAATGAATGCAAGAAACATCCATTTATTCACTCAAAATATTAATTGCATACTTGCTAGGTGTATAGCAGGGTTTCCAGTGCTCAGGATGCAGTTGTAAATGAAACAGAAAAACACTTTCTATCCTTCTGAATTGTTATTCAATAGGATGAAGACATACACACAAGAAAAATATGAGTAATACAGACTACATATATTAGTGACAAGGGATAAAGATACAGAAATTATGAAATAGTGATTATACAAGTTAGGGATGTGTGTGGAATTATTGATAGAGTGTGGAAGACCTAACTGAGAAGGTGAATTTTTGAGTAAAGATTTGTAATAAAAAGCCCCTTAAGACAGCAGCACACCTGTGTGCTCATGGAGCAGTGAGGAGGAGGCTGGGATGGCCGAAGTAGAAAGAGCAAGGGTGGAAATAATAGGAGACAAGATCGATGTGGTGATAGTCAGATCATGCAGGACGTCTTAAATACTGTGTTTATTACCATCAGAGATATATAAAGCCATGAGAATGTTTAAAGAAAACAAAAACATGATCCCATTCCTGAGTTATATGCTGAAATTCTGGTAGCTGTTTTGAGAATTGGGGGGCTGAGACAGAAGACTGGATAAATGGCCACTGCAACAGTGTAGTCAAGAGACTGGTTTCTAGAGTGAGGACAGCGTGCAGAGTGAAAATGGTCAAATTCCAGACACCTCTTGTTAGGATATCATCATCTGGATTTACTGTTCACTAGGTCTAGGGAGTGAAAGAAGGAAAGGAATCAAAGATGATAAAAAATATTTTGGCCTAAGCAACTGGAATAATGTAGTTGGCATTAACTGAGATGCAATAACTACAGGAGCTGGATTGGGAGTTTGGAGTACCAGGAGCTCAATTTTGTATGTGATGTGTGTGAGGTATTGAAGTAGGCAGCTAAATGTAACGTGGAATTTAGGGGAAAGGTCTGGCTTAGATGCATATGCAGGTCATTAGCAAATGAATTGTACTAAAACCATAATGCTGGTTAAATCACCTAAGGATTAAGTTCTGGGTCATCTGACATTTAGAAAGTAGGTTAATGAGAAAAATGTGAAAAATGCAGTGAGAGGTTTCCAAAACGAAAGAGGGAAAGTCAGTTGATGTGGCATCTTGGATGCCATGGGGAAAAGTATTTTAAGAAGCAAAAAGTAATTCCCTGTGACAATCAAGTAGGATAAGAATTGTGAAAGAGCTACCAAATTTAGCTTCTTGGGGATCATTGGCAACTTTGGCAAGAGCAATTCAGGAGTAGTGGCAGGAAGAAATTTGATTGGAGTAAGAAGTGGGGAAGAGGACCTTGAGATAGCAACTAAAGAATTTTCCTGTTCTGTCAAGAAGAGAAATTGGGCAATGTGATTCTTGTTGTTTTGGTTTGTTTTTGTTGTTGTTAGCTTTGTTTTGTTTGTAAAAGAGAAAAATATAAAATAATATCTGTATATTGATGTGTATGCTCCAGTACAGTGGAAAAAAGGGATGATGCAAGGGAAAGCGCAAGAATACAAGCTGTAGGAGCAAGGCCCTGGAGTAGGCAAGCGGAGATGGAATCTTGTGCAAAGGTAGAGTTTAAACAGTAAATTGACAGTAACTGGAAAGAAGATGGTATAAGGCCACTGATGACCCAGAACATTGATGTGGTAGAACCTTACAAAACATCTTTTCTGACTGCTTCCATTTTCTGGGTGAAGGGAGAGCCCAGCTCTTTAGCTAAGATTGAAGCTCAGGGAGGAGGTTGTGAAGATTTAAGCAGATAAAAGTATGACAGTTGTCTAGGAGCAGAGGAAAGAAAATGAACCAAGGAAGAAGAATATATTAGATGGCGTTACGAGCCTACTCTGGTTTCTGATCACGAGTATGAAGCAACACAAGTCAGAATGGGTCTGTGTTTTCCTCCAGTGGTGTTCAGCTTCATGGATTAAGGATTATTGCAGCCAAAGCAATGGAGAGCATTTGCTAGAAACATACAATATGGTGGTCAGAGAGTATGATGTTTGGTATTGAAATTTTAAAGCACTAGTTTGTTATGATGAGGCTAAATGCATGACCATAGAAGTCAGTCATTGGATAAGGCCAAGTCAGATCCTCAGTAAATATTGAATAATTGTTTTATTTTGGGGTATTTATAATAGCAAAATTGGGAAAAATATATTGCTCATCAATAGATTGCTAAGAAAAATACCATAAACATATTCTTTGGAATATTATTGAAACAATATAAATAATGATGTAGGAAAGTATCTGTTGATATGGAAAATGGCCATGGCAAATTTGAGAAATAATTTACAGTGCAGCATGAATAATATAATAGTGTTTTGGAAGATTAATCACATAAATGTATATATGTTTATTGATTTAGCTGAATATATAAAGAATAGTGATGTTTGCTAGACTGTTCAAAACTGAGTCATCAGTGGTTATAGCTTTAATATTTATGAGCATATATATTTTTAACAAAACTAAAGTACCTTTGAGAACATTTAATATTCAGATGGACACTAAACACATTTTTAAAATAAGAATTTTTTAAAATTAGTTCAGATTCTTTTCTTTCCTCCAAATAAAAGGAAACTCTCTTTATGTAGAACTTCCTCATTATTCAACTTCTTTTTAATATTACTAAATATCTAAATATCTAATGATCCTTTCTACTTGGATGTAGGCAGCTTTGCTTCAAGACTCCTCTCTAATTTAATTTTTTTATCTTCAAAATGCAAATTTTGACACTTTAATTATATCACTTACTCTGAAATATAGATTGGTTTCATCAGATCACCCGACTATTTTGTGAACTATGAAAAATAATATAACAATGATGTCAATCATTAATGATGGACACTGGATTTTTTTCTCTTCCCCTGAGCCACTGGAGCTCACCATTTTTCTCACTCCTTTGAACACAGCTTTGTTTTATTTTGCATTTATTCAAAAGATAAAATTCAGTTGCATAACTTTATTACACTGTCAATGTAAATTCTTTAGCTATACTTAGGGCTAAACTGATCTGAAGCTAGTGACAAAACTTTAAATAAAAGCATATAATTAAAGTTATGCTGAAATATGAAAATGATATATTTGTATATCTCCACACATGCGATTAAATGCTACTGCTTAATCACGATTAGTAAACATATGATAGAGCAAGAAAATGTAATTTTTTTCCCTCAGCTCATAACTGAATTAAATCCTAGAATCAGGATTTATTGATGATTCATGGAAATTAATTTCTTTAAAAGTCATGTTAAGGACATAAACAAGCATTGTGGTTACCCAGGGCAGAATTAAGCATAAAAACATATTGCCTCTGAGGCAGAACAAAATCGTTTCTTGCAGGGAAACAATATTGCAGAGTCACAGCATGAGACTTGAAATCTATTTCAGGAAAGAGACTAAGGGACGAGAAAAACACATTAATAATAAGCTTCTGTCCATGATCATGGAAATCTAAATTCCCTGGCTTGGATATGTGTGCTGGGGTAAGAGAACTACACTTGCTCTATGTTATTTGAAACTTAATTGGCATCATGTTTCTATCACAAAATTACCTCTTCTGCATTCATTTTACTTAAAAATAAATTGGTTATTATGATTAAGTATTTAGACAATTTTTTAATCTCCCCTTGTTAAGTTGGCTTGGAGAAAATTCTGTTTTTATAAGTCAGAGGAAACAAACAGTTATGTTTTCATAATGCTATTCAGGGTAGTTGATGGTTTCATGGCACAGTATTGTAACATATTTTTATATGTTGTTATATGTCATTTTGCCTTGAATATATATGCCTGTCATACCTTGCTCCTTCCCCTGTCTGCTGTATCTATATAACTTTAACTCAGAATAAGGGTTCAGGTCAGTAGTTTCTCTGAAGTCAAAAAGGAGAAATGATATCATATAGCTGAACTAGTATGTGAGCAGTTTGACTGCACGTCAGCAGCTGGAGTGTACTACCCTGGAGTATTTAGTCATCCAACAACATAATCAGTCCTAGGTCTGAATACCAGCCTACTTTCCAATATGGGATTTTTACTTTGCTGTACTTTTCATTATGGTGTCACCTGGATTGCTTTACTTTTTTTTTTTTTTTTTTTTTTTCTTAAAAGCAGCCTTTCTAGCTCTCAGATAATGAAAAAAAGCAAAGGAATAGCAATATCCAGAAAAAACAGTTGAATACACATAATCATCATGAAATTTCACACTGTGATATATTATCTCTGACGCGGTAGAGCAGATGTACTATATTTAGTTTTAATATCTTGGAAACAGCATGGATTCAAAATTGTGCATTCGTCAGTCCCCGTAGGAAACTATTTCATTTTCCATAATTTTCTCTTTTCATCGCTACCCAGGCTGTATTCTGTCTTTTTATTTCACATGTTCCGTTTTGCTATGATTTTCTGTAGATGCTGGAAAGTTTCCAATGTAACCTTTCTGAAATTCTGGACTCATCTGCAATTTTTCTTTTGATAAAATTATTTGTTTAAAGCTTTTAAAATGCTGTTTTGCTTCAAAATTATTTTATGTACTTAAAGACAAGGAAATCTGGATAAAATTTTATTTTGGGATTCTCCTAGGGAATTACCATTCAGATTTTAAGCTACGCTCATTCATGCTGGGCTTTTTGATTAACTGGTTAATTCCCCTTAATACCCCTCAAGATTTCTATGCTTATTAAGATTAGCTGTCTCAGCACTAACTTTTTGGGAGAAGTGATCCTCTGTAGCTTCCCTGATGTTGAGCTTATTTAGAAAAGCACAAGGTATGACCCTAGCAAATGCTTGGAATTTGTTGGACCACTGTGGTCTTGTGTCTCACTACCACCCACCTCTTTTTATTCATGAATAAAATATGCAACTAAACTGTACTACTGTTTACAATACCTGTATAAAATATTATTTTCTTCCCTTTAATAGTAAGGACATATTGCCAGAAATGCAAATAAGTTTGGTGTTAGATTTCCTTTTCATTTTAAACTTTCAAAGTGTTCATAGAAGTCAATTATTGTCATTAAAACACATGAATGAAGATGACCTCTAACACTAACAAACAATTCCAAATAGCTTTGACTTTGGAACCCTGAAATTCCAATACTGATAATGGGTAAAACTCAAGCAGAAATTTCATCATGCAAAATGTGATATTTCAGTACCGGGCTAAACTGTAATTTGAGTTCTAAACTATCCATGTATCAGAACACGTATCAAAACCATGGAAAACACAGGGAAATATGCAAACAGGCTGAAACAATACAAAAGGACTTGATTCATTGACAATCTCATTAAAGGTTCATACTTGACCTTCTCCATTTTACATACCTACCACCTTGCACAGCAGGTAGCACAACATAGACACTCACTTGTGGAAGTAATGAAAAATTAATCGCCCAAAGTCTGTCTCTATAATGTAAAAGCATTAGCTGCTAAAAGTTGGAAGGTGGAAAGATTTTGTGAAAAATTAAAGGTACTAATGATCTTATTTTACCAACTGGGCAGTAAAGAAATATATAATATTATTGGTGGAACAATAAATGAGAATATGAGCATATTTCATAAAACTTATATAAATAACAAATTAAAAGGCTATATTAGAAAGATTTTCATCTTTTCCATTCTGAATATAGGTGATATTTTCTTCTTTTCTTAATATTTTATCAAATACTTTAGCTCTCCTGTATCTTCTACTGTCTTCCCTGCCATTATCAAATCTGAGTTCCTGTGTATTGACATTATTTTATTTGCATTTTAATTTAACAAAATGTTTTGTTTAGAAAACCTCATTGCTCTTATTAAAATGTAAATTGGTTGAGCCACTCTGAAAACAGGATAGAGGTTCCTCAAAAAATTAAATATAGAACTATCACATGATCCAGCAATCTGACTTCTGGGTATATGTCCAAAGAAAATGAAAATATGATATCAAAGAGATATATGCACACTCATGTTTATTGCAGCCTTATTCATAGTAGCCAAAGTATGGAAACAAGTGTCTGTAAATAGATGAATGGCTAAAGATGTGGTGTTTGTATATATATATTATTCAGCCATAAGAAAGAAGGAGGCCTTGCCATTTGTGACAACATGGATGATCTTGAGGGCATTGTGCTAAATGAGATATGTAAGACAGAGAAAGACAAATACTGTCTGATATCACTTATCTGTTATAAACAACTGAGCTCATAAAACAGAGAGAGAAGTGGTGGTTACCAGGGGCTGGGGGATGAGGGAATTTCAGGAGATGTTTGTCAAAGGGTATAAACTTGCAGTTAGAAAATGATTAAGTTCTAGAGATCTAATACACAGCATTGTAATTATAGTTAACGATGCTATATTATATGCCTTAAAGTTGATAAGAGACTAGACCTTAAGTGTTCTCACCACAAAAAAATAATTATGTGACTTGATAGAGCTGTTAGCTAACATCATATTACTAAATATACAAATACATCAAAGCTACACATTATACACCTTAAATTTACACAGTGTTATATGTCAGTTATACGTCAATTAAAAAAAGAAAGTAGAAATGGATATAATTTATTCATAATTTTGATGTGGATTAATGTTGAAATGAAATATTCAGATTTGAGGGGTTAAGTGATTAACTTCCATGTTGAAAAATTTTAATTTATATAGGCACTTTTACTTTGTGGTTAAATTATTTTAGACACCAAAGAATGGATTACAATTTTTGCCTTTATAATAACTAATAATTTTAAAGATATTACTATCAAATTTTAGCATTAATGCTTTGAAATATTCTGTATGGAAAAATCATGAAAATCATGTGTGTGTATATATCCGTGGATGTGTGTGTATTTCAGAGGAATATTTATGAAGTAATCATTTAAAAATTCTAAGCACTGTGACATATTTGAAGAACAGATTTTGAGCCATTGAGTCATCTAGAATATAATCTCCATGATGAATGGAATTTGTGCCTTTTTTTTTTTAACTACTGTTCACCCAGTCTCTGGAATGCTTAATACATTTAAGGAACTTCATACATATTTAGTGAATTCATTAATTTATTAAGCCTGAATATCTTTTATTTATTCAAAAATTTGTTTGATATTACCTCTTTTGCATAGTTATGTAGGCAGGGAAGTGTAAACAAATTATAATATTTTGATTAATTATCTTAATTATTAAAAATAAAGGGGAAATGAGCTAAAATTAATTTGTAACACTATTTGCAATTTTTAATTTATCTGTTTTTCTTGGCTTCTAATTACACATAAAATCAACGGTAAATATAATTAGTGGTAGGAACTTGGTTAACCTGAACTTTAAACTCTTTTTTTTCCTATTTACGCATAGAATTCATTTCTCTGGATACCAATTTTGTTTCTCCAACATGTTTTTTTCATGAGCTAAGATTTACTGAATTGCAAATACTAATGCACTCTCTACTTAATAATTTTTTTCCTACACGAATGGGATATATTGGAACAGTAGGGATTTGAACACTATTAAAATATTTTTTTTTGTATATTAATCCCAGGAGTCCCAATGATATTGTGGAATTTGGTATCAATTTCATCTTTCAAAATCTGTCAAATTTTGTAACGTACTCTAATTCCTTTACACATTTCAGATTCACTTAGCAATTTGATGTTCCATGGTTAAACATACCCAGGTAACTTAAATAGATCATAGATTTAAATGTAAAAGTAAAACCTATTACATTTCTAAAAGAAAACATAGGAGAAAATCTCTGTGGCTTTGGAAAAGGAGCAAAGATTTCTTAGGCTATAAATACTCATAATAAAAGCAAAAGAAAACTAATAAATTAGAAATCTGCTCTTAGAAAGACATTGTGAAGAAAATTCAAATCCAGTCACAGACTGAGAGAAAATATTTGCAAAACACATTACTGGAAAGGATTTATTCAGAATATTTAGAGAACTCTTATACTGATAATTGGAAAAAAAAATAAACAACACAATAGAAAATAGGCAAATACTTGAATAGCAGTAATACAAAAGAGGAGATGCAAATGACCAATAAGCACCTGATAAGATGCTCAATGCCACAAGTCATGAGGGGAATACAAACTAAATTCATTGTGAGATACTTTCACATGTCTACTAAAATAACTAAAATTTATATATATATATATATATATATATATATATATAAAACAAAACTTAGAACACCTATTGTGGGCAGTGATGTGGAACAACCAACAACCAAAACTATTGTATATTGATGGTGGGAATGCAAAATGTTATAGCCATTTCGGAAATAAAACAGTTTGACATTTTTTTATAAGATTAAACTTACCTTATGACCAAGCAATCCCATTACTAGGTATTTACAAAAGAGAAACAAGGCTTGGCACACAAAAGTTCACAGCAGATTTATTCATAGTAACCAAAAGCTGGTAACAGCTCAAATATCCATCAATAGGTAAAGGGACAAACCAATGGAGCTGTATCTATTAAATGGAATATACTCAGTAATAAAGACAATTTAACTACTTTTATATGCAATAACATGGTTGAATTTCAAAAACATGATGAGTGAAAGAATCCAAACACAAAAGAGTTTATGCTGAATAATTCCATTCATAAGAAATTCTAGAAAAGATAAGTCTAAGCCATGGTGAGAGAAAGCCAATGATTGGCTCCCTGGGGTTAGAGGTGGAGAGTTTCCTGGTATGTACTCAAGGATTTTTTTGAGATGATGGAATGTTCCATATTTTTTTGTGGTGGTGATTACACAGGTGTATGAATTTGTCAAAACTTGCTGAGATGTACATTTAAAATGAATGCATTTTCATTGACGTAAAATATACTTCAGTCAAGTTTGTCTAAAATAAATAGCCAGAACGAGCAGTCAGTTTTGTTCTCAGCTTTGACCATACATGGTATATTTTGACTTTGCTCAACTCAGATTAAAGCATATCTATATTTTATCTTCAGTGTTTTATAAAGTGAGAGGGATACATTATTTAAGAAAATTCTGGATTCTCGAATAATTACTTGGGATAGCTATATGAAAATATTTCTTTTACTTGAAAGGGGGATCTATAATTTCTATAACCACTATTCAGGTCAAAACATTCTTTTTTTTTCCCATTTTTTAGATTTTATTCTATAGTCTGTTAAATCACTTTCAATTTGACAGTTTTTGTTTAATCTATGTAGTTTATTCCCAATGTTCAAAATTGAAGACTGACATCTATAATTTTATTAGGATAATTTGATGTATTATAGTTTTTTTAATGCTGTGTTTAAAAAAATATTTTTTAAATGCTGTCAATTTTGAGACTGGGGCTAGAAAGGTAGTCAGTTCTTCTTGAGCATCTGACTAAGTCCACACACCAACCAATTCCCTTATCACACAGCTTTTAGACTCCAAGGCCACTATACACCTACCGTAATTGCCGCAGGCCAGGCACCAGACAAGGAAAAACAGCATCTGTGCTCTGGAGACAGGGAAATCATTCAAATGAGCTGATCCACAGGGAGCCTATGAACCCTAGCTAACCCCACTCCCACTGGCACACAGAAGCTGCCCCTCATATCTCCAGCTACCGTTACCCTATTCCTGGGTGCAACCCCCGTGTGGCCCTGCTTGACAACCTTTTCTTATTTTTTAAGACAACCTTCTCTTCGTGGCAAGTAACAAAGAGTTCCGCTTTTCATCTATCCAAGTGCCACTGTGTTGTGTCCCACCATTAAAAGAACTTTTAAATCTCATAAAACCTATGGAATGTATGTTTCTAGATGAATCTAGAATAACTTAACATTTACCTTTAGCACAGAGTTTTTAAAATACTAAAGTAATGGGTTTCTAAATATACACTTAGCAATAACTGAAAAACAACAAGAAAAAAAGAAAATCTTTTATTTTTTTCAAAAATATTTAACTCAGTGTGATTCATGTTGGATATAGTGTTATACTATTTACATTAATGTGAAACATTAACTGGCCAAATCTTTTTTTTTTTTTAATATTTATTTATTTATTTGGCTGTGCCGGGTCTTCGTTGCAGCGTGCGGGATCCTTAGTTGCGGCGTGCGGGATCTAGTTCCTTGACCAAGGATCGAACCTGGGCCCCCTGCATTGGGAGCATGGAGTCTTAACCACTGGACCACCAGGGAAGTCCCTGGCCAAATCTTTTAATAGTATTCGTTTTCTAGTTTATTTCAACATGTTTTCATTCTATACAAATAGCTTAAATGAAAAAAATAAATACATGTTTGTAGTTTATTTTGAAGATTATACTATCTAGTGTGCTCAATAAGTTTTTGAGTCAAATAGTAAACAATGTGTTATTTTTTTTCATTTATGTTCATATATGGTCCTAAATTCCCATATAGTTCCACAACTGAGACATTTTTGAACTACATATAAATTATTATCTAGATTCTCTTTTTATTTAAGAGGACTGTGGACAAATTGGAAGACTTGCAATAGAGGTTGTATAAGATGATGAAAGATTGGGAAATGAAGGGTTGTAGAATCCAGCCAAAAAGCTACCACTTCCGTGGCAAATTCCTCCAGTTACTCAGTCCCCACATAATAGCTGTGATTCTGGAGGGTGTGTTTGGCTGAAAAGTAGATTCAAGATAATGTTAGCAAAATGTGGTGAGCCATTCATGCCTTCATGTGCAACTCCTACCTCCATTTATTTTAACTAAAATCACATCTTTAGCAATCTTTCAAGTCCATTTTGCCTGATCCAAACTTCTAGCTATTCTGGGGCTCACATTTGAATTTGAGACTGGTATAAGCCTTACTCTCAAATTTTAGACTTTTCATGAGTTATCATCATCTTCATGGTGGTTAAGACAAGACAAATTCTTGTTGAGCACTGAATATTTGTTGTTGCTTATTTTGCCAAACACAGTTCCACTTGGTCTCTCATTTAATCCTTACAGTTACCCACAAAACAAATATTTTCATTCCATTTGTCAAGTTCTTAGTAGTAAAAGAAACCTAGAGGCTGAAAAATGGTGTTAAAGTCTAAGACTTCTAAAAGGGGACTCCGTAATCAGTAGACTCAGGTCCTATTGTCGACTCCATGTCTAAATCTGACGTGTGATTTTGAACAAGTCATTTTGCTTCCATGATTCTTAGCGGTTTCATTAGTGGCATTGAGGATGTTGGATTGGAAAGCTCCGAAACTCTTCCTGCTCAAAAATTCTTTGATTTCATGCCAATTATTAATAATTACAGTTGAAATAAAGACACAATTTTTTTTTAATCTCTCATAATGTTTCTTTTTCTTTTATTCAGTGGAGGCAAATCCCCACTATCCCTGGAAGAAAATTCCTAAAGTCCCATGGATTTCTCTCTCCTTTCTCTCTCTGTTAACCAATAGTTCTGTGGTAACTTTAAGTTGTAATATAATCAAATTTTAGTAGTTAGAATATCTAGTTCTATTTAACATTAAAAACACTTGACTTAACATAAAATATGATATTCTTTCCCAGCCTGCTAATATTATTATAACAAGAAATATTCATGAATAGCCTAGGGCCTCATTTGTACTTAGTATCAATTAAATACTAGCTATTATATTACACGTAGACATTTCAAAAAATTGTGCAGAACACATTACATATGTTTTGCTGTCTGGCACCAAGGTTTAGGCCAAAATAAAATTTTTGTGTGTTGCTCATAACTTATTTTATTGAGTTTGCAGAATATTTAGAATTCCATGAACAGAATGGAAAATAACTAAGAGAAAAATAAGTTGAAGATGTAAAATTTGAGTAGTTACAAGGCCTGATTTTCAAAGATATTGCTCTCTGTTTAGTGCCTGCATAACTTTTGCACAAACATCTTGAAGAGGATGCTTTATTTCTTTGTCATTCAGGTCACAATTCTACATCTGTGGATTAAGAAGAAAAGGCCAAAAATAGATTATTAAACTTGAATCAGAGAAGAGTGGCATATTTTCATTAGTGGTATAGAAATAAACATGAATTGAATAGGGAGGATGTTTTCATGCTTTTTGATGGGTATCTGGTCTTCTGGCCTCCCAGTCAGCTCTTCATCACTACTTCCCTGTTTTGCCTATCCATAACCAGAATTATCAGTCATCTTTAACTCCTTCTATCCCTGCTCCCTCATCATGTCTCACAGATTTAATTATTTGAGACTTTGCCTCTCATATCTGTGCTTCCAACCTGTCCCCACAGCCATCGCCATATGACACCCTGATTACCTTATACCTCCTTATCCCTGCACTGCAAAAACATTCTCAGGCCATAGCAAAGGTATTCTTTCTGATTAAATTATTCAAGTAGATTCATTTTAACTACAGTTTTAAAAATCTGTGACGTTATAACCATTCAACATATAACATTTCAAGGTGAAGGAAATTCCATCCTGTGTGAATGTACTAAGGAAAATGATTCAGAGTCTGATGGATCCCAGTTGGAGTGATTTTGGTAAACTGTTCCTCCTATTGAATCTTATAAAATTAGTGTTAGCCATTTAGAATTGCTTGATGCGGATCAACAGGAAAATGGCCTATTTTAACACTCCAATATTTTCCTTTGATGCATTTCACATACTGTAAAGATAACTGATGATTATAAGTAGACCATTGGCCTTCTTAACCTACAGTACATTTAAAGGAGTAAATTAGACTCATAAGTAATACATATGACTAAATGATATGCAAATACTAAATTTGATTCTTCTTAAACATCAGACAAGCAAAATTAAAAATTCTTTCAGAATAGTCATTGAAAAAATGCAAATCAAAAATAGATTTGCTTCATATACCAGAAATGTTTGCAACTTGTTCTCATGAATTATACATATAGATAACTAATCACAGCCATTATATTTTACAAATCTCCTTAAATAGCATCATCATGACTGATGGAATAGCAGAGTGTTGAATTGGGATTCAGTGAGCCCTCTCCTGTTGCCCTTACATTGTTTTAAATATCCTCTAATTCTTTAAGTTTTATACTTAGGGAAAAGGTAGCTATATGGGATATATTTCTTCGTTATAGACACATGTATTACTGGTGTCAATATTAATAGGTTAATAACAATGAAATTTAATTGGAGAGATGGAATCTTCATTCTATATGATACCACTCAATTACAGGTGAGTAAAAAATACAGTAAAAATAGTTATGTTAGTTTTTTCTTAACAAAAGAAAGGAGGATATTGCCAAATTATTTTATATTTTGATTCTGAGGACAGAACCAGATATATTCATTAGTATGGGCTTTTCCAAACATTTTGTGGTAAACGGATATGAAAAACTACACTTATTCTCCACATTTCCCTGTATCCATGGTTTTGAAAAATGAGTTTGTATCTTCTGCCATCAAGAGAGGGAGACTCTGTGTTCCCCCTTTGGATCTGAGTGTATTTCTGTTTTTCTTTGGTCCATAGCATTCATAGAGCCAAGGTCGTGCCTTAAGAGGCCTTGCTCTCTCCTAGACTTCTGCTTATATCATGAGGATAAGCTCACACAGGCTTTCTAAACTAGGAGAAACTTGTGGAAAAAGCCAAGTCATTGCCGATCAAGACAATCTTACACATATTGAGTCTTCTGGACACCAGAAAAACCATCAAGCCACACTGGGACAAGATCACCTAATAGCCTAGTTGACCTGTGGATTTATAGAAATAATAGATGGTTGTTGTTTTAAGCCCTTAGGTATTGGGCTTATTACATAATATGTTATGATATTAGATAACAGGTATGTTTAAAATTAAAAACTATGTTATTCATTCTAGCAACACAAATATTCTAAGAATACAAATATTCGTTATCTTTAATTTTTTAAAAAAATTAACCACTATAACAACTAATGTTATAACTACCAACATTTGGGAAGAGGAGGGGGAGTGTAAGTAATACAAGCCTTACATTTCATAGGGGGCAACTAATAAATAAGGTCTCAAAATAATAAATCAAGTCATAGTAACATGCACATATTTCCTACAGTAAGGAGTTTAGTGCTGGAACAAGGGAAAAAGAAAACCCCAGAAATTACCGGGCAAAAATATTTACTCTAAAAATGTAAAAGAGAAAGAGGGAGGAAGAAATTTTTAATTGTCTAAGTCCTTATGTAGAATTTAATGATTTTATAAGATCATGTGACTATAGTACTAAACTGTTAACCTAGATCATTAATGCCACAAAATGCTCTATAAACATTAACTTTATAACTTTATAACTTTATTAACTTTATAATGATATAACAAGGTATGTGTATTATTATATGTGAAAAGCCAGTTTAAAAGAGTATTCAAGTTTCATAATGATGTACATGAATTAAAATTATAGCCAATTCTATAACATGAATAATTAAAGTTAAGATCCTAAAAATTACCATGAATTATTAATAGTACTCACCAAATTCTTATTTAATGAATTATCCTGCTTAAAACAAAAACATGAAATAGAAAGATAAAAAGATATATAATTTGATACAAAGGTGTTTCCAAGTTTTGAGTTATAATTGACAAATAATATTGCAGTGTATTTAAAGCATACAACATGATTTGATATGTGTATATATTGTGAAATGATTCCCTCCTTGGTTAAATTTATTCTTAAATATTTCTTTTTTTATGTTATTATAAATGTAATTTTCTTAATTTCTCTTTGATAGTGAGTTTTTAATGTATAGAGACACAACTGGTTTTTATATATTGATTTTATACCCTGCAACTTTACCGAATTCATTAATTAGTTCTATCAGTTTTTTTGGTGGAGTCTAGGTTTTTCTATATATAGTATCAATCATATGACAACATTCTGCTTTGGATGCCTTCTATTTTGTTTTCTTGTCTGATTGCTCTGGGTATGGGGGCTTCCAATTCTATGTTGAATTAATGGGGTGAGAGTGGGCATCCTTGTCTTCTTCCTCATGTTAGGGGATGAGCTTTCAGCTCTTCACCCTTGTATGTGATTTTAGCTGTGGGCTGGTCATATATGGCTTTTATTATGTTGTGAGACCTTCTATCTGCACCTATTTGTTGAATTTTTTCCTCTGAAAGGATGTTGAGTTTCGTCGAATGCTTCGTCCTCATCCACTGAGATGATATTATTTTAATCCTTCATTTTGTTAATGTGGCATATCACATTTATTGGTTTGCATATGTTGAACCATTCTGTATCTCAGATATAAACCCCACTTGATCGTGGTGTATGATTCTTTAATGTACAGTTGAATTCAGTCTGCTAATATTTTGGCGAGGATTTTTGCATCTATGTTCATTTGGGATGTTGGCCTGTAACTTTCTTTTCTTGTAGTATCCTTGTCTGGCTTTGGTATCTGGGCAATTCTGGCCTCATAAAATGAGTTTGGAAGTATTTCCTCCTTTCCAAGAGTTTAAGAAGGACTGGTATTAATTCTTCTTTCAATGTTTGATAGAATTTACCAGTGAAGCCATCAAGTCCTGTACATTTTTGTGTTGTAAGATTTTGATTACTGATTCTACATCCTTACTATAATTGGAATTAGTTAAGATTTTCTATTTCTTCATGATTCAGGCTTTATAGGTTGTATGTTTCTAAGAATTTATCTATTCTGTTTTATCTGTCGTCTCCTAGAGTTAGGTGATTTAGGACCAGTCCTTCAGGTGGAGCTGTAGAAATTGGGGCACTAGATATGTGGACAAACACCTTTCAGAGAGCTGCTGGTGACTTGGTTTAAATGCTGGGGCAAGCCCATGGGGAGGTACAGGAAGTTCCAACATGCCAATTCAGGCTCCTGGAAGACTAATAATTATGTAACCCTTCACTTCCCCGGTGCAGTCTGATTAGAAGCCTGACCCTCAGGCAGCAGCTGGGAAAGTATGCAGTCAAAAGCCTTCCAAAAAGATACTGGGAGATGGGCATTTTTGCCTGTTCCTTCTGTGCTGAGCCCAGCATTGAGGGGATAACTGTGGAGAGCACTCATGTGCTTGTTTAAAAACTCCTTCTTTGTTTACTGTGGCCCCCAGGACCCGTGAATAAGACTCCATTGGCTCTCAGAGCTGGTTGGTTTGGGAGATGGGCCCTCAGGTGGCAGCCTTAAAAGTTGGGGCACTAGATTTATGGTGAAGTAGAAACTTGGATTTATTGTTGGAGCGAGCCAAGGGGAGAAGTTAGGGGGGTTCTTTCAGTTAGCTCCCAGAGGCGGGTTGAGTAGAAGCCCAACCCTGGGATGTCAGCTGAGATAATATGCAGTCAAATCTCTTACAAGGAGAAACTGGGCACGGGGAGTTCTGCCTGCTTCCTCTGTGCTGAGCCCTGAGAGAGAGCCACAGGAGGTGTTCACGTGCCCGTTTAAAAACTGCATCATTGCGTATTGCGGTCCTGAGGGACTCCTGAATGCCAAACCCGGTCGGCGGCTCTCCAAGCTAGGAGATTTGGGAGCCAGTCCAGGTTGCAGCCATAAAAGTCGGGGCACTGGATGTGTGGTCCAAACTTTTTACCCCTCAGGGATAAACTGGGGGTAGGAGGTTCCATCCTGATTTTAAAGCGCTGTCCTGGGTCAGGGGGTATTTATGGTAGAAGTGTGTCTTAGCCTTTCCTGCCTGTTTCGAGGTGAGTATTTTCTCATTCTCCTGATATGTAAGAGTCATTCTGTTGGGTTGCCCAAAAAGTTCGTTCGGGTTTTTCCATAAGATGTTACCTGAATTTCTCTCAAAAGGAATTGATCCATGTGTAGCTCTATATTCGGTCCATCTGTGGACAAAGGGAATGTCAGGAACCACTTATTCTGTCATCTTGCTCAGATGTAAAGTTTAAAATAACCAAGTATACATTTTTTGGTAACTATTGATATCTTGAGAAGACTTTTTCCATAGCCCTGAATTTGTAGTTCATTCTACCCTATGTTTTCAAAACTCTTTTAGTGTAACATAGTGTAATTATAGCAACATGAGGTAAAAATTCTGAAGATAACATGGTCATGATTACCACATTGTATTCTAAGTGCAAGAGGCATTGCCATAAGTAGAAAAAGAGTATCACGATCTGGTGGTTAACGTCTGTGACATTATGCTGTTTTATCAGTAAGATTGCTGATTTCTCTCATCCGTTGAAAATATCTCTTTCTGAATCCCCAGCAGTCACAAAATGTGTGATACTTTTATCACTCACAATACTAGATACACATTTAGAATGTAATCCCAGAAGAATTAACATGTCAATTTGACTTTTATAGAAAGATGTTTTAACTCTTGATATCATTCATGAATTCAGTTCAATTTAATATTCTCTTTCTATTTATTTCTTTATAGCGGATACTTTTTAGTATCTGACCTACTACTACATGTCCATTTTCCAGTAGAATGAATGTTAAATGAAGACAGGGACTTTTTATCTTTTATTCCTTGTCTCCTCTCTAATATGTAGACAAATGACTTGCAACTACAATAAATTATTGTTGAAAGAATGTATGAAAGCTATTTAGTTCAATTCAGTGAAAGCTGGACCTTCTTACAGATGCTAAATGAGTAAGACATTGCATCTACTCTCAAGGATTTAAAAAAGCAAATGTTGGGGGAAGTGTTTAATAAGAGTTAAACTGTATCTGTGCTACAGGGAAGTCTGCTCAATGTTATGTGTCAGCTTGGATGGGAGGGGAGTCTGGGGGAGAATGGATACATGTATAGGTATGGCTGAGTCGCTTTGCTGTGCACTTGAAACTATCACAACATCATTAATTGGATATACTTCAATATAGAATAAAAAGTTTTAAAAAGTTTTTAAAAACTGTATTTGTGCTAAATAGAAGGAATATATAAACACAGGGTTTTAGAAGGAAACAATGATATTTTAAAGAAAAGTCATCAAAGTTTATTTTGAGACCGATTCTGAAGAATACAATGAAATGTGAAACAGCACTCAAGACTGAAATAATCCTAAAATAAAGATGTGTTTTTTGGAGACTGCATGGCATGCTAAAAAAAATGGTAATTTTTAACATATAGTAAAGATATTTAATAGCATTAATACTAGAAAGAATGATTGAGGCCAAATTAACTCAAAATTTGAATATTTTCCTGAGATTTTTGACATTTTTTCATGAGAGAAGAAATGCTATTGGAACACTCTGAATAGTAGTATAACTTGGTCAAATCTGTGTTTTAGAAAATGAATTCTGTTGGCAGTACAATACATGGATTTGAAGCTGAGGACGTTACCAACAGGGATGCCAGTCTGGAGATGATTGCTGTAGTTTAGGTGAGAGATAATGAGACTTGGAATTAGAATAGAGACAGGAGGAATGGAGATAAAGAAGCAATTTGGAAGTGATATCAAGAAGAGATTATAGACCAATTTGATATATTTGGTAAGAGAGAAGGAGGATTGAAAAATACCTCCAGAGTCCTAGACAATGGTGTACACGGTAAAGCTGTAAACTTAGATCACAAACCCAGGTAAAGCAAATCTAAGAATGCTGAAATTATTCTTTCTATACATGTATATGGAGAGATAGTTTCCCTCTTTCCAAAATCTTAAATAAAACCCCCTACCTTTTCAATCAAAACCCTCCAACAGGGCTTCCCTGGTGGCGAAGTGGTTGAGAATCTGCCTGCCAATGCAGGGGACACGGGTTCGAGCCCTGGTCTGGGAAGATCCCACATACCGCGGAGCAGCTAAGCCCGTGTGCCACAACTACTGAGCTTGCGCGTCTGGAGCCTGTGCTCCACAACAAGAGAGGCCGTGACAGTGAGAGGCCCGCGCACCGCGATGAAGAGTGGCCCCCGCTCTCAGCAACTAGAGAAAGCCCTTGCGCAGAAACAAAGACCCAACACAGCCAAAAATAAATAAATAAATAAATAAATAAATTTATTAAAAAAAAAAAAAAAAAACCCTCCAACATTTTAATTCAAAATTAATTTTCAGTGTCATTTTCACTAATCTGCTGTTACACTTTTGTTTATATTCATTCTCATCCTATTAACTTTACTAAGCATGAAAGGCATTCCAGGATTTTCAGTCTATCATACAATTACTTGTATACTTCCTATATCAATGAGCGTATTGATTAAATCACACATATAATCACTGAACACTTCCTGATCAAGAACTGCATGCAAGTAACAGTGCTAAATTCTGGGAGTAAGAAGATGAGTAGGCAAAGAAGAATCACACTTCCAAGAGGAGTTCATGGCCTCTTCCAAGAACTAAGGGAGGAAATTTATCTTTATGACGGGGCATACCGACTGTGGTGGTCAAGTGAGTGCTATGCATTCTTGCTTCTACCCAGCAAACTAACGAGTTAATGCCTAAGACCTAATGTCTTCTTTATCCCTTCTCTAATTACTCTCACAGTGGTTTCTCTCAGGTCTGAACATAAGCATTATTATCTATATCATTCTGTTAGGGTTTTTAAATTGAAATGGTTTTTGAGGGGGCTTCCCTGGCGGTGCAGTGGTTGAGAATCTGCCTGCCAATGCAGGGGACACGGATTCGAGCCCTGGTCTGGGAAGATCCCACATGCTGCGGAGCAGCTAGGCCCATGAGCCACAACTACTGAGCCTGTACTCTAGAGCCCGTGAACCACAACTACTGAAGCCCGCGGGCCTAGAGCCCATGCTCCACAACAAGAGAAGCCAACTCAATGGGAAGCCCGTGCACCACAACGAAGAGTAGCCCCTGCTCGCCACAACTAGAGAAAAAGCCTGTGCACAGCAACAAAGACCTAATGCAGCCAAAAATAAATAAATAAATAAATAAATAAATTTATAAAAAAAAAAAGTTTTTGAGATAATTGTAAATTCACATGCAGTTGTAAGAATACAGAGAAATCTTTTGTACATTATGTCCTCCTACAGCTAACGTTGTACAAAACTAGTGTAATTATCTCAACAAGTATATTGGAATTGATGCAATTTACCCAGCTGCATTCAGATTTCCCCAGATTTACTTGTACTCACTTGTGTGTGTTTGTGTGTGTGTGTAGTACAATTTTCTCACCTGTGTGGGTTTATGTAGCCCATGCCAGTCCAGATGTAGCAGACCCAATACTACAACAATCCTTGTTTTGCCTTTTTATAACCATCCCTACCTCTCTAATACCTCTGTAACACTTCTAGTCCTCAACCACTGGCAACCACTAAACTGACCTCCATTTCCAAAATGTTTTCATTTTGAAAATGCTACATAAATGGAATCACACAGTATGTAGCCTTTTGGGGTTGACTTTCTTCCACTCAGACTCAGTCCCTGGAGATTCCTCTAAGTGGTTATAGGCAACAATAGTTCATTCCTTTCTATTGCTGACAAGTATTCATAGTTTGGATGTACCAGTTTGTTACCATTCACCTGCTGAAGTACATCTAAACTGATTTCCCTTTGGCTGTTACAAATAAAGTTGCTGCAGGTTCTTGTATAGGTTTTAGTTTGAACATAAGTTTTCATTTTTCTGGGATAAGTGCTCAAAAGTCCATTTGCTGGATAAGATGGTGATTGCCTGTTCAGTTTTATAAGAAAATGCCAAACTGTTTTCCATTGTGGCTGTACCATTTTACATTCCCATAAGTGATGCATGAGTGATTCAATTTCTCTGCATCCTTCTTAGAATTTGGTGTTGTCAGTATTTTTTATTTTAGCCACACCCAAATCTCTATGTCACATTTCTTGCATGGGTGGAGTAACTATAAGTAATTTCAATAGGTAATCTGACTTTGGTGGACACTGTAATGTGTTACATGGATCCTCCAGTGCTAGACTGTCACCTCAATTGTTGGGACAGTGTAGGCGGCAGCCTGGGCAGAAATCCTCACCACCCTTAGTGGTTGCCTCAGTTGCAGAGTTTGCACAAGGACAGACCACCTCTCCCAGGACAGACCACATCTAATGACTGACTGATGAGGGACTTGAAAGATTTTGCCATCAAGGCCCCACTTGGGACATCACTAAAGGACCACGCTAGTTCCAAAGCTCCCTGTGGAGTTGGAGGGTGAATCTCCACTCAGTTTCTCTCTACCCTCTCCTACTTTCTTCTCCTCCCTTGAACAAGTTATGACCTAAACGACATTCCTTAATATTCTGTACCCAAAAGTCCATCTCTGATTCGACTTTCCAGGGAGCCCCACCTACGACACTGATATGATTTATTGTTCATTTTACTTCCTATTCTATTATGAACTCCTGGAATCTGATACATGGTGGAAATCAGCAGTCGTTTCCTACTTCTGCTGCTTGTTAACTGCTGTCTCGCAGCTTCAGAGCTGGCCTCTCCTATGGTTTTCTTTGGGATTTTGGCATCTTTTTAGGTTATGCCGCGTGAGGGCTCTAAAGGGACAGTGGGATGCTGGGGAAGGAATGGCGCATTCCTCTCCCTTTGCCCCCTGTTCCTGTCGCTTGGTTCCAGCAGCAGGTGGTCCACCCGACCAGAACCAGCCCCTTGCTGCCCCTCAGAGACACCCTGCCATCCACATCCACCCCTCCTCAGCAGTCTGAACCTCAGTTCGCCGGGACCCTTCTCCACGCTACAGCTGAAATGATTTCAGACGCTTCTCTTTGTTCTCCACTGTTCCCCGGCACTAGGGCCTGGGAGCAGCTTCCTGCAATTTACCAACCCCATTTACCCCCCCCCCCCCGCCCCGTATTCCCACTTGGCCTTTTAGTTCTCAACTGGCAGATCAACAGTTCATAATATTATATTCTGCTTGTTGATGCTTCCTGAGATCCTGACTGATATACCATTAGTTTTATATAGAGGAAATTAACATAAAGTTCATGAGTTAAAAGCGAACTTTTATCTCACAAGAATAGAAAGTCTTTGGGAATAATATAAAATGGAAAAAACGCACCCATGAAAACACAAGATTATTTTTTAATTGAACGTTTCCTAACAATTTTATGTTTTAATTCAATCATATGAATACTAATTTTTGAATATAGCCAGTAAATTTTTTGATTGATTTAGTTATCCATGTGTATTTTAACCATATGTGCATGTGTCCTATAAGCATGTACAGAATAATTTTAAAAAGACTTTAATGCAAGTGGCTAAGTAAATGATGTTTTAATCCTAGAAGGTGTTGATTTATCATTATTGTTAGGAAATGACATGCTTTAGTGAACTGAGCTTTCAAAATCTATGATTAAAACTAAAAAATAAAAATATTTTCTGTATATAACTATAAAAATACTTTCTGATACAATGGTATTTTAATGAAGCAATCTACAAATTTACTGTGTGGAAATAATTTTCTGCAAAAACAAAATAGGAAAGATGTGGGAAAAGAAATGGAGTCTGCTACTTGATCCCTTTAATTCAATTGTACCATTACCTTTCTTTCAAACAAAACCAAGATGGTATGTTGTGTTTTCTCAATCAAACCTAAGAAAATTATAGAACTTATACAGTGTCTGAGCTTGCCATTACAAAATGTACTGTAGGAGATTTGAGCCATCGTTTAACCATTTTATCAACTTTGTGAGTGTTGTGAGGATCATTTGAGATTAATGTATATTTCTCTAGGAAAATTATTCCAAAGATAATCTTTCTTGATTAATTGATTAGTATTATTTTAATTTAGAAAATAACTTTTTTTCTTATTCAAAATAAGGCTACACAGGTAAGTACATTTCATTTGGGCAGCAATTTCAAATCCACCTTTATATCTCATGCACAAAAGTAGTACCTGATACAGTGAAGGGAAATACATATTTACTGAGTGATGTAATCCATTTCTCATATGTTTTTGCAAAAGTCATTATTTCATTTGTATATCTTAAGAAATGAGATTCTTTGTTTTATTAATCACAAAATTTAAATTGTAAGACATTCAGTGCTGCTTATCTTAGCTCCTTATTTTTAGTGAAGTTTTCAGTCCAAATTTGTAGTGAGAGTTGACAATAGAGTGAGAAAGTGAAGCAAGAGGATTCTCTAGGAATGGTATGCAATTTGCTTTTCTTACTTCTGTTATGTAATGTAAATACTCTCCAAAATACAACCTGATGATACTCTAACAATTTGTAAAAGAAGAAACTAGGATGATGGTAGACTTCATGTGTTGTTGCTGTAGTTAAACTTTTCCAAATAAATGAATTTGTTTACAGTTTTCTTTTTCTTAAAAGTACCTGCTGAGTAAAAACTTTGCAAATGCTTATAACATTCTGTCTCTCTGTTTTGTAAGTACTATCCAAAGACTATCAAATAGTTTTAGCTGTTTTAATTAAATGAATAAATTTTGTAATTTTTAGTATCAATATTGACATTTATTATTGACCACTCGATCAAAGTTGGAGGGATGGAAATTTTAACTTGCCAAATAGTTATGGCTAATTTTACTATGGCTTTAATCTTGAGAATAAAACTCTCTAGTGAAGAAAAATTTAGGAGACATTTTATTCATTTTTGTCTTCAAAAAGTTTATTTCTACAATTGCTCCTTTGAGAGTTCACTGCAGTTTTTAAGTGTAAATGGACTAGGGTTAAAAACTGCTGCATTTTCTCTTTTTTCTATATTGTTTTCTTCAAAATATAGATGCTATTCAATTCTACTTAATTTTCTTAATGTGTTACTAGGTTATGTATGGAAATGTATCAGCTTTGAAGAAACTGAAGTTTGGCATCTGATTAAATTACGGTTTGGTAATTGCGTATATTTGAAATGTTCACAGAGGGAAGAAACTTAAGTATTATAAAAACTGAGAATCAGGTACTTTGGCACTGAGAGAGAATCATCCTAAGGACATCAGTTAAGTATTTGATAAGCTGTAAAACACCTTGTTAACAAGGGGGCAGAGATAGTCATAGGTGTGAAAGCAGCTCTAAGGAGCCTCAAAAATGAGCAGACCTACACATAGTTATTCATATATATGCATTTATTCCAGGTGAGTTTAGTCTCCAGATTTGATTTTAAAGCTTTGAAATATTTGAAAATCATTTTTATTTTGCCTTTTACTCTATTTTAAGATCAGTTTTGGTATATTTAGATATGAAGTTAATTTTCAGAAAGAGAATTTCTATTTATATTACTGGTGCACAAGAAAAATAGAATTGAGTTAGTTTCCAGGAAATAGCACCCATGTTGTCAACACATAAAACATAGCTTTATTTGACATGCCAATTTACTAGCAAAATTTTGAGACTAAGAAAGGAAATCCATGTGCATTTTGTCATATATACTGAAAGTGATGATAACATGTTTTTAGAGGAAAGTGTTATTTTCCTTATGTAAATCAAGGAGGAAAATATAATTAGTTTAAACTAATTCTTCTATATGTATGCAAAGTTCCTAAAGAAAATTTTAAAACAAGTATCATGAGCAATTGCACAAAGGTAACATTTTAATGAATTCTAATATTTTCATCATACAGTAAAATAAAAGGTATCTGGATATAAATATAGGTAATCAAAATAAGTGAATATGCAGGTATACTTGTAGCAATACCTCATTGCTTTTGACTGTGCATTATGTTAGTAACACATTTCAATTATGATAATAGAGCGACTTCGTTAGTCCTGTGAACCACAACTTGATATTTTTGTAAAGATTGCTAGTAGCATGTGAATGTTACATAAGTGTTGAGATACTTCATATTAGGAAATCCTAAGATCTATTTGACTATCTAGGAACTTTTGTCATACTCTGCCTTCCAGCTCAAATCAGGAATTTTATTTTTATTTATTTAATTAGTTGTTTATGATTTGTTCATTCATTTATTTTTATTCTTTCTTTTGTTGGGTATTGTTTGTATAAGGCTCAAAATTTGAAAGGTACAGTAAGATATTGACTGTTGCCGAAACTTGGCCTCTGTTCACCGGTGCTGAATAGAAATGCGGAGACAGAATTTTGGGTGAAGTAGAAAAGAGTAACTTTTATTGCTTTGCCAGGCAAAGGGGGCCACAGCAGGCTAATGCCCTCAAGACTGTGTGACCCACCCTGGAGGGGGTAGTGAGGAGTTTTCTAGTGTTCAAGGAGCAGGGCGTGGTCAGCTCGTGGACAATTCTCGGATTGGTTGGCATCAAGGTGAAGCTTCAAGCATCATCAGCCTTCTGGATTCAACCAGTCTAGGGTCTGTGCTTGTGGTCGGCAGTTTTCATCTGGAGGGGGTCTGCTTCCTATAAAAACAACTTAGGAATGTGTGTCGGGCCTTTATCTGTATCCTTCGGGGAACTGGGATGCTGCTGTGTGGTGGATTTAGAGTCTAGATTGTTACCAGTTTCCCAGCCCAACAGCTATTCTTTGTTTCTACATCTTCACATTTCCCATCATTAACTCCTGAGTCAGGATTTTACTTCAAAAGACACACAGGGGCTTGCACACAGTTTCATGATGAAAAGAAGACTCTTTCCTTTTTTCTGTTAGATTTGTCATTTCCACCATTACTTTCTACTTTCCAGCTTTATTAGTTTATTATTGTTATTATTATCATTATTATTATGTAATTTACGCACTTAAATGACATATGTTTTACTCCAGCTAGTAAAAATTTGGAAATCAGCACACTTAAAATATCTCACACATCACTATACTTCTTCCTTGTTTGTTCTTATAAAGCCACATTATGTTCACATTATGTAAGCATAACACCTTTTCCTTTAGTGAAACAGATTTAATGTCCCTTGGCTGTTCATTTGCCATTTTTCTCTTGGTGGATGATATGTGTTCCCTGAGAATTTCTTCAAAATGAACTTACAGTTCAAATGAACTTACTAGGAACTCTGGTTTCTCGTAAGTTAAAAAATAATAGCTCCCTTGTCCCTGTTTCATTCATGTTTGAATAGTGGTTTGGCTAGCTCTAAATTTATTAGGTCACACTTTCTTTCCTTGAAGATTGTATAGGTGGTTTTTCATGATCATTATAACATTGAGTATTGCTGTGGAGAAGTTGAAGGTCAGCCTATTTTTTCACCTTATAGATGAATTAAATCTATTTTCCTGGCTGCCCAAAGCATTCATATCTATATAAAATTTGAAATTCAGTTAACTTAAAGGGTTTATTTTACAGTAGATACTTTTAGGTCAGCTTCTCCTAGGATATAGTGTTCTCTTTAAAGAAGTAAATTCAAGTGTTCTTTGACATCTGAAAAGTTTTTTTTTTTTAACTGAATATCTAAATTTTTTTTTCTCGTTTCACTATTTTATTAGGACCCGTTGGGAGATGCTAGTTGAGTATATTAGATCTTGTTTGAAAAACTACTGCTTATTTGAAGTTTCTTTGTATTTTGCTCTGTATTTTGTTTATTGGTACTTTATTTTGCTCAGTTTTTAAAGTCTTGTCCTCTGGTTTTTCTTATTGCGATTTTAGCAACATCTTATTACATTTTTGCTGCTTCCAATTTAGTCTTTTTTTATGAGACTTTTAAAATTTAATTTCTCTTCTGAGTTTTAACAACTCTTGTTTCATTTCCTTCTCACCATTTCATCACCATGAAGAAATGTTTAATGCTCTTGTATTGTTAACATGATTGCTTCAATAGTTTTATAATCAATTGTGATATTTTTGTGATGATTTGTATCTGATCTACAGCAATACTTTTGTGGTATTTTTCCTTTGGTTAGTTTTCATTCCTTTCTTTCTTCATTATTTGTCCTATTCATTATATTTACTTTTTATTGGTCTATTATTGCTTCTTTTGGATTATTTCTCTTCTTTGAACCAGATTATTCTTCATGGGGGGTGGGGGGCGGAATTCAGGTTCATGTTCCCAGGTTACTAGAATTTCCCTTTTAGGATTATTTGGGTGTGAATGAGGTCTCCCCAGCCAGTCAAGAGTAGCATCACAGGGCTCTCAAACCAGAGTAGCTCTCCCCCCTCTGCTGTCCAGACACATAAACAGCCCGTGTGGCTTTTTCATTCTTGCATATCAAGCTACCAACCCAGCAAAGTCTCATGGCTGGGTATTTGCACTTTATTTCCACAGCTGAAGAGAAACATGGTTGCTTTCCACTTCAGGGTGTACTACTTACTTGACAAGTGTGCTTTGGTAAGCTTTTTCAAGATCTGTGTCCACGGATGTGATAATCTACGTTTTCCTGCACTTATTTGACCTTCAAAAAGTTTTGGAAACAACCTCTCCTCCTATTTTGGGATTCAGAGTTTTAGATATCTGTTGATTTCTTCGAAGTTGACATTTTATTTTTGTTTCTCATTTCTCTATTTTATTTTGGGTGATTTCCAAGGGAAGAAGAAAACAAATACAATTTTTAAATGGATGTGTACACACTGATATATTTAAAGTAAAATGCCTTTCCATGGAAAAAAAAAAGGAAAAGGAAAAAATTAGCAGAAATACAATACATAATGTAATTAGGAATATCAACATACATACATACATACATAAATAAATAAATAAATAAAATGAATGTTTCTCCAGCTTTTAGGAGCAAGAAAGTAAGTTTTATTGGTCACTGTAGTCTTCGTCTGAATTTTATCAGACACATGAACTGACATCAAAATTAAACATTTGTAAATCTAGAATTGGCCTATATTTTTTATGCTGATTTCATTACTATGAAGCTCTGTTGTATCTTCTCTTAATTTCTCCTAGTCTAAGTCACTTTAGGTAATATATCTTTGTTAATCATTTTCTTATTCTCTGTATACTCTGTTTCCACTTTTTCCACTGTAGATTTCTATACTTAGCATACTGCCTCTAATTTCTCTAGTTTACATTTTTCTTTCTGTGTGTTTATCTATTTGTTACATAACTTTCTTCAGGACAGAGTCTAATTCTTCCAACTCTTATAATTGACAGACTGGCAAAAAATAGTTCAAAAAAATAGAATCAAACTTTGTTATTTCTTTAATTTATAGCTGAACACACATGTCGACTGAAGAAAAACTCACAACCTAAAAGTTGAGAGTTAAGCTGTACTCCGGGATCTTACTGAGGATTCTAGCACAGGCGGCAGCCTCTCAGATAACCCTGAGGAGCTTCTCTGAAGAGATAAGGGAGGAGCCAGGATATATAGGAGTTCCTGCTGTGAATTTTGATTCCTTGCTGTAATCAAACATCACAAGATTACTGCTAATGACAAAGAACAGACACCTCAAGTTAGTGATTTCAGTGCTTTTCTGTGTATGGGAAGATACAAAGATCTGGGTTCACTCAGATTATTCCTTAGATTTGCATCTTAACTATCTAAGGCCAGTATCCAAAGCACAGAATGCTTCCTGTTTTTCTCCATTCTGAATTCCCATCAGGGCACACTGTCCCGGGCAGCTGCAGGGGCTGATGGCTTGATCCTTTTAGAACTGGGAAGGTGGGCAACATTCTTCGTTTACTGGAAGGGCAGGGAACATTCCCTGTCCACACACCTGCACCACACATACACACAACTCATAGTTTCTCCAAGTAACAGTAGCCTCCTATTTATTTCCTCCCACCTAGATTCCTCTGGGTACATACATTTTCCACTAATCCCTTTCCTTCCCCCATTTAATCCAACTGTGTTGTGGATCAATGTCAAATCTAGGTGTTTTCCCTGCAAGAATAGTATAGGAGTCCAATATAAAGATATAGATGAATTTGTTAAATTTATTTTACTTGCTACAGGATCTTCCTTCATACTGTAGCCCAAATGATTCTTTTTATTAAGAAATAAACATTTCAGACTTTCTTTTAATTTACAGATTTGGAATTCTCATTTTTGTGTGTGTGTGTGTTAGTTTTGCTTCTTGGCAAAATGATTCTTTAGAAAAAAATGAATTGGTAAATGTATTCTGAATTCATCAGTGAATCCCAGCTGTGATATTGTTTTTATATTATGCTTGAAAAAAATGAAAGTTAAGCCCCAGATTCCTTTAATAGTTCTATTATCTTGGGTATCACTTTATGGTTTTTCAGATAGATACATAGTGACATCTGAGAAAAAAATTTCCTTTTCAAAATACATAATGTTTGAAAATGGTTTTGATATTAGTTTCAGTGTCCTGGAATTTCACAAAAGGAATCGGACAAAGCAGGGTACAAGACTTCAAGATTTCTAACTTTGAAGAATGTCTCCAGTTTTCTTTTAGGAAGGATATAAAGAACCATTGTAGTACAACTTCTGAGCCACATATGCTCAAGATATGGTTACATACTTCTAAGATATCAGTAGACTAAAAAGAATGGTGACCAGAGTGAAATGCAGGAATGTTGAAAAATCAGATGAAAAATCTATTTGGAAAGGATAACCTGACTAAACATTGTTTCTGAACCAAAAGAGAAAAAAATCACAATCGAAGAATAAAATAATAGGGCAAAAACTTTTGGAAAAAATGAGCAGGTATGAAGTAAATGAAAAGAAATCAAACTTGAAGATTAAACAAATAGATTCCATTCTTTTTATGAAACATACTGCAGCAAATTGTTCAGGCAGTTTAATGTCGTTGGCATATTAATGGAGTGACTGTGAGTACAATTTTATCTTATGGAATTACCAGAATTAGTCTTGAACATATGAGCTTTTAGTGGTTAGAATTTAATTGCAAAATCATAAACACCTAAGTAGTTAACTTTCATGTTTGAATGAGAAATGCTTGTATTTTCTCAGTTAAAACATTGGGCTAACATTATAAGGGTGTGTTAGCAAGAGTAGGCTATTGTGATGAAACAAAGAGAGTCAAAGTGTATAATGATTCCCATACAATGATTTTTTTTGTTGTTGTCGTTCATATACCAGTTCAGGTCAGGGTCCTATAGGTCGGATTTTGATATTGTAAGAACATCAGTTGTCACCCTGCTGAGCCTGGAGAGGACAGGAATTGTGAAGGGTATCTTTCAGGATAATTGTCACTCAGAAGATGTAAAACACAATTAATCCTTTCTATAAAAAGAAACAGAATAGTCACACTTGACTCCATGCGGATTGAAGTCCTGTCATAAAGCAGATGCTTGAGTTATCTTGGAAACAGGATATAAAAGGGCATGTTAAGCCCAATGATTCCATGAGAGAAAAGAGTCGTTAAATTTCTAACGATTCAGGCCTGTAATGAATGTATAATCTATATATGTTTTTATTTTAAAATTTAGGTTCTTTAAATGGAATATTTGGACACCTTTTTTTGAGTTGTGAAATTTTAACAAGATGTTTTCAAAAGATGAGACATTTCTCTCCATTAATCCTTGCTTCTACTGAAATGAAGCTTACAAAAGTCAGAGGCAGATGGAGCCTTCATGCCCCTCTTTTTGCTGTCATACCCGTGGAACAGCAGGGTCCTCCAAACGAAAGGGCAGGAGTGATATTCCCTATAATGAATAGTGCTATTTTGTTACTTGACCTTCTAGACAGCCTGAAAATTTCAAGTCAGAGATCAGTGTGGAAAAGCAAATTGATGAGCGGGAACACTGTAATCTTAGGTGATACCTCTTTTAAAGGTAACCAAAACTATTCCTTTGGTCCCTGGATAACGGTAAACTGTTCAAAGAACTTTAAAAAAAATCTGGTGGAGCTTGAGGGAAGTGAATATTCTGAATGGCCTTTTTAGACCATGAGTTATGTTAAGAATATTGAGGCCACCTTTCTTCATAAATGGTTATTCAAAATGCTGAATATACCCAAAATTAGAAATGAGAGTAATATAAGACTGTAAACAAAAGCTTGGAGGACTTGGAAGAACTTCCAAGAAACATTCACAAAGAAAAAAAAAAATCATGAAGGGCAAAACAATAACATGTAAGACAGGACCTAAGCTGGATCTTAGTGGAATTTGGACTGGGGTCGAAGAGCACATTATCAGATATAAATCTGAGAAAAACACAAACTTGTAAAAAAAAAAAAATGCAGAGAAACTGAAAGCATCTTTTCTGAAGTTTTGTGAAAAGGTAGGATCAGAATAAAAAGTTCCTTAAAATGTACTAGTTTACATTTTTGTTTTGTTTTATTTTCATAATATCTACTGACCTAAATCCCTTAAATCATACGTGTGTGTGTGTGTATATATATATATATATATATATATATATATATATATATGGAAATATGAAAAAATGGAGATATTTCTAACATGGAAAAAGACAATCATTATGCATAACTTTCTGAAGATTTTAGAAAATTACTCCAAAATTATCATATTTATATTAATATGTATCATAAAAGTGAAAATACCCAAAGCACATGTTTTAGAGTAACAACATTTTTATCCAGATACAAAGAGTTGTATTAATGTAGTCCCTTTTCTTTTCAGTGAATATTTCTGTAATTCAAATTAGCCCATGGATGACTGGGAAAAAAAGGAATGACATTGTTAAAAGATGGAAGCCATGTTAGTCCCTATAGTGTTTTCCCCGCACGCTTATGTTTTCTGCTCCCAAGTAAAGCAACTAAAGATACAGAACACTAAACCAGCCAGCCTCAGCAAGCCCTGTTAAAACTCAATGCCAATTCCATCCCATGGTCTTTTTTGTCTTAGTTTGGCCACATGTTCTGTCCACATAGTGCTGATTGCACTGTTCTCCCTGATAATTTGCACATTTTATCCTTGTTTTCATAAATTGGTAACCCCACCTTTTCCTTATACACCGTGTAAACAAGCTACATCCACCTTTTTTGTTTTAATTGTAGTTGATTTACAACGTTGTGTTACTTTCAGGTGTACAGCATAGTGATTAATTTTTTTTTTGCAGATTATATTCCAGTATAAGTTATTACAATATATTGGGTATAATTCCCTGTGCTATATAGTAAATCCTTGTTGCTTATCTGTTTTATGTGTAGTAGTCTGTATCTTTTAATCCCGTACCCCTAATTTGTCCCACTACCCCTCTATTTCCCCTTTGGTAACTATAAGTTTGTTTTCTATGTCTGTGTGTCTGTTTCTATTTTGTATATACGTTCATTTGTAGTATTTTTCAGATTACACATATGAGTGATATAGTAATTGTCTTTCTTTATTTCACTAAGCATAATATTCTCTAGGTCCATCCATGTTGCTACAAGTGGCAATATTTCTTTTTTTTTTAATGGCTGAGTAATATTCCAGTGTGTGTGCGTGTGTGTGTGTGTGTGTGTGTATACATACATACATATGTACCATATCTTCTTAATCCATTTGTCTGTTGATTGGCACTTGGGTTCCTTCCATGTGTTGGTTATTATAAATAGTACTGCTATGAACATTGGGGTGCACGTATCTTTTTGAATTAGTGTTTTTATTTTTTCTGGATATATACCCAGGAGTGGAACTGCTGGATCATATAGCAGTTCCATTTTTAGTTTTTTAAGGAAACTCCATGCTGTTTTCCATAGTGACTGCACCAATTTACATTCCCACCAACAGTGTATGAGGGGTGTCTTTTCTTCACATCCTCGCCAACATTTGTTATTTGTAGACTTTTTGATGATAGCCATTCTGACAGGTGTGAGGTAATACTTCATTGTGGTTTTGATTTGCATTTCTCTAATAATTAGTGATGTTGAGCATCTTTTCACGTGCCTGTTAGCCATCTGTATGGCTTCTTTAGAAAAACGTCTATTCATGTCTTCTGCTGATTTTTTGATTCAATTGTTTGTTTTTTTGATATTGAGTTGTATGAGTTGTTTTTATATTTTGGATATTAATCCCTTGTTCACTGCATCATTTGCAAATATTTTCTCCCATTTCATAGGCTGTCTTTTCATTTTGTTGAAGGTTCCTTTTGCTGTACCTGCACTTTTTTAAATGGTAAAGCCATTTATTAAGTGTAATATTTTGTTATATATTAGGAATTCAACATGTTATTTTAGCTGCATTAGTGCTTTTATTATTTTTATCAGGATAATTAAAGCATTTATATTCTTGTTGCAAAGTTTCTTAGGACTTTAGTTGGCCTGCCTCAAACCTGTTTCTCCAAATCTGTTTCTTCTGTTTTCATGTGCATATTTGCATCATGCTATTTTATTCAAAAATACATATATGGCATTATTGAAAATTGTATATAATAAAGCAATTAGGACTCAAAATGGGTATGGTAATTGACTCTTAGTACAAATAGTTGATTATGACTATCATTATATTTAGTAAAACATGAAAGATTACATCAAACATCATTGATCATTATAAGAAAACATATAAAATACGAAACTAAGGTCTATTTCTTTTCTGTTATCTTCTTATGATTGTGTTCAATATAAACTCTTGATTCTTGATAATCAAGTTCTGGTTTAGAAATGGAACAGAAAGTTGGTCACGGGGCAGCCTACCCAGGTTAAAAACTATAGTTTTATTACACTATAGTTATATATTGGATTGTGACTCAGAACACACACAAGAATAATCTTCTGCTGCAGTCAGTCCTACAGATTGTTGTATGCATGCTTTCATTGTATTTACAAGTATTAGCCTTGGCTTTTATTTAAACCGTGAGATGCCAACAGTAAAAGAGCATAGGAGGAGAGGCAAATTGCAATTTCAACAAAATAAATATCTGTACAGAAGTCTCTAGATATGCTGATCTGGAATTAATAGAAAACTATTCTGAATGAGGGAAAACTAACAGGGAACTGAACAGTTTGAAAATTCTTTTCATCTATCACAACCTAATGACAACATTTAAATCACAGAACTGGGCAAACGCAGTTGCTATAACAAGCCTTAGAGTTAGTGGCAGAGCTGAGAATGCAACATTCAGTCATTTTTTGAAACAGTGTTCTGACAGATATGATCTGAACTCAATTTATTTCTTACCTCAAAAAGACTTTTAAAAGCTGAAAAAGAATGATACCAATTTTATAGGAATTCTGCACCTACAGAAATCTGTAGTGTCTTTTGTCAACACAGGGCCTTACCTTCCTCCACTGATCAAAAAAATGGGTTAATTATCTTGCTCTTACACAGTCAGCTGTTTAAAACTTGTTCTTTGAAATCTTGGATTTTTTTCCTTCTTCTAGTTCATGTGTTTAAAATTAAAATTTTGATTTGGAAAAAGGGTGATTAGATATCTACTCTAGTGATACACTGGGTACTGGGAATATAGAGCTAGTGGTTAAAAGACATAATTATCACAGTTTTGCTTTTATTCTCTATGATAAATCATGTGTAAAATGTAATCAAATCCCATTAGAAATTTAGAAGATTTATCGTGGAAGCCGGAATAATTCAGAGACCATATTATTAATACTATTTTCCTTTGATCTGATTACTATCTAACGTATAATTCACGTGTATAAATTAAAATCTCTTTTGTTGTCTCCAGTTTTGCCATTAACTAATTGTGTAAACATCTGCTTTATGTGTATAATGAATATTTTTTAAATATTTAAAACTATTTAAAAAATCCATTTCTATTATTTCATGAAAGATAAATTTAACTTCTAGAGATATCTAGATTGTTTTCTCTTCTCGCATAATAACTGTTAAAATAAATCCTATTAAAATCTCATAAATCTACCCTTTCATTTCGGGCATTGATTCTCTCTCCTTATTTCTACCCCAGGAATCCTTAGATTGACATCTTTGGTTGTAGTTGAACTTGCGAAATATATGCCCCAGGAAGTATTTTCAATCTCCAATAGACTGGTAATATAACCATTCCTTGGTTGAAGGAGTGGGAAAGAAGGAGTGGGAATAAAGGAGTGGATCCACTCCACTTTTTGAGAAAAATTAGCATTATAACGGGTTCAAAGCAGCAGTGGTGGTGAGGATTCCTCACACATTTTCAAGAGTTTTTATTTTGCAACAATTAACACTACCTACACACACAGAATACACTAGTTAATTAACTTAATTATGTAGCTATGTACCTAGCATTACACTTAGTGTACCACAGGCATCTTCACTGACTTAAAAGAAGAACATAGTATTCTGTGTGCACACACTAGATGCAGAGCACTCTGTGGAGGAACATTTGACACCTAAAGACAAACATCTGTTAAGCGTCTATGGTTGACTCTCAAAACACAGACTTGGTTGTTGTCAGGAACTATTACCACCCGGCAACAGATAAGAAGTTTTACCTTAACTTGCATTTCTCAGGAATTGATCAAGTAATAATAAAGATCATCAAGCAATTGGAGATTGGTGGAGGTTTCTTTTTGAAATTTTGAAAGTTTATAAACAGCGTTGAAGCCTCTGAGGATCAGACAACATCATGATGATGTGTGGGTTAAACGGTGATTGAGGGGATCTGGTTACCTGGCATCTTCACCAACTCTTACTATTGTTCTATTTACTAATAAATGGGGTAACATATTTTTTCCTTTGTTCTTTTAAAATCTCTATTTGTGAGACCATAGTAGTGGTGATGGGACTCAGGTTGAGACATTTGATATTATTAATATATATTTTAACTTAGACTTTAAACTCTAAATAAAGGATTCCTAGTAACACATTAGTAAAAGCATGTTTATTTGAGTTTTTGAATAAAGCCCTAGCAGATTTAAACATTAAGGCAAAATCTGACAAGTGAAAATTTCCATGTATCTTTCCAAACAGGGGAACAAAATCTAACATTGTTCTAAAAATTATAATGATTTATGGGAACTCAAATTCCATAGAGCATATTTAAACACAAAGACATATAGAGAGAATAAAATACATGGTAAAAATTGTGCAGAACTTATTTTACCTTAATAGATGTGTGTATGTCTGCATATTGCTCAAGTATACAGGGAATTTATTCTATCTATTTTATGCATGAGGAAACAAAATTTCTGAGTGTTCTTTACATTAGAATATATTCACATACCACAAAATTCAACAGATTAAGGAAATTAATGTTTATCCTCTCAAGTTAAATGTTTTATTAAATTTTGAATATTCTTCAGTGCAGTAATATGACATTTCACAAGTGAATTAATATAGTGCTTTCTAAATATTTATTTTTCTGGTGGGAAATTTGAAAGGAACACAATGTTTTAGTATGTACATTTCTTAGAAACCTTGATTTCTGTCTCTAGACTGATTAGCAATAGAAAACTATGCAGCCGATCATAAACTAGACTGAAATGAATATTGACAAAGTACTGTTTAATTAACTCACATGTTTGAATGGAAATTAAACAATTAAACAATAACTTAAGTCTCTAAGAGTCGGATTTATGAACCAAATTCTGCTAAATACATTGCCACACTCAGAAAATTACTTCAATGTTATTTATGCAAAATAATCACCCATTTTGGAATTAATTGACTTTCCATGATGTTTCAAGGAGTAATTTTATAAGGAATTGGGGTTGTTTTTATGCATTGCTATTAGTTATATGGCTGCCTGTGTAACCGGATGATTTTGAAAGTTCTGAATTGAATCTGTCACTACAGAAGTGTTTGTTTTTCGTCTACAGTTAAGATCTTTGAATTTCTAACCATAAAGTATATTTTTGATTGACAAAATTCATCATGGAATAGAAAATTGAACACAATTTTATCTTAATTCATTACAGTTGCTATCTGAAGTAAAAAGACCTTCTAAATTGAGTTCTTTTATAGCCAAATAGCTTTATTTGTTGCCTACACTTATATCCATACTGTTCTTTCTGTGTAAAAATGCTCCTCTTCCCTGACTCAAAAGAATACTTGTACTTACATTCAATATTTAGATCAAATGATCTTCTCTCAAGTAGCATTTTTTCATCTCCTTCCAAAGACATAAGTGCTCATTACTCATAATTTTATGCACTTACTTAAATTCTAGTTAGTAGCTTTGGTTATTTGCATATGTGTCCTTATTTCCACTAGTCTGTGAGTTCTGAAAGGTAGAAACTCTGTTTTTTTCACCTTTACCACACAGAAACAATGACTGGCACATAACAGACATTTAATAATAGTGGGTTGTATCAATGTGTTTATCTAGATTATTAAGATGAAAAGGGCAAAATAAACACCATCATTGCATTAATTTGAATCTTTTTAAAAAAATTTTTATTGGAGTATATAGTTGCTTTACAATGTTGTGTTACTTTCTGCTGTACAGCAAAGTAAATCAGTTATACATATACATATATCCACTCTTTTTTTTAGATTCTTTTCCCATATAGACCATTACAGGGTATTGCGTAGAGTTCCCTGTGCTATACAGCAGGTTCTTATTAGTTATCTATTTTATATATAGTAGTGTGTATATTTCAATCCCAATCTCCCAATTTATCCCTCCCCCCCACCTTATCCCCTGGTAACCGTAAGTTTGTTTTCTACATCCTTGACTCTACTTCTGTGTTGTAAATAAGTTCATTTATACCCTTTTTTCTGAATCTTTTTTTTCTTCTTTCACTTCAGTGAAAAATCTGTAGCATCCTTTATGCTTTTCTTCCCACAGTATCCATTTCTTGTCTTCTCCACTAAAAAGTACAAAGTGAAGGGGTTTGTTAATAATTGTGGCAAAATTACAGTGGTCATGTTTGATTACACTGACAGTTTCCATCCCCAAATAGCATTTCCATTTCCAAAATGAGCCCGCCTTTTATCTTGTTTCCAATAATCAAGGAACTCTTTCCCTGCCTAAGGCTACAGATAGACAGATTTCCTGTTCAAATTCAATTTGTACAATTTGTACAATTTCAAATATCTATGATTTCAATCTGTATAAAGTATAATAAACACCTGAACAATTTTAGTAATGAAACTTTTTTCCCCCCAAGGGTAATTACTATTGAAAGGGAGATATTCTATCTGATTGAATAAATCATAGTCAGGACTGAAATTCCCTTGAAGAATAATTTGTCAACATAAAGCAAGGAAACATAACTACCAGTAATTGAGCTAATTTGACTATAAAATAATCTGCATTTGTATACAATGACACATGAAAGAGAACTTGACCAGGAAATTTGGAGATCTTGATCCTAATCCTATTTCTTCCCTTTCTTTCCCATAAATAAAGCAAATCCCCCTTATTTCCTTTGGTCACGTTGGTCTAATAGTACGATGGACGGATGGACTTCATTAGATTCCCTTCTAATTCTAAAATATCATTTTATAAATTAATAAATTTGGGTAATAACACTTGCTTGTTAAATTGCCACTTTTAAAACATAGTAGGTGCTGGCAGACATGACTGAAACCGTGCACCTCAGATTGGGACTTGAACCCACGTGCCAGGACTCGAACCTGGCCTAAACCCAGACTGGGACTTGATCCCGGCCAGAACCCTGATTGGGACTTGAACCCTTGTGGCTGGGACTCGAACCCAGCCAAAGCCCACAGTCTTCCAACTGAGATCACACACCTGGTTTCAGGACTTAATGAAGCTCAGGTTCTTGATGTCTCATCGCTGAAAGAATTCAGTGAGAGACAAAGTGATAGGCAAGAAGTGGATTTATTTAGGGAGAAACACACTCCACAGAGTGTGGACCATCTCAGAAGGCAAGAGTGGCCTTGGGAGAAACACTCCACAGACAGAGTGTGGGCCATCTCAGAAGGTGAGAAAAGCACCAGGGTATGGGGTTGTCAGTTCTTATAGGGGTGGGTAATTTCATAGGCTAATGAGCAGGAGGAGTATTCCAGCTATTTTGGGAAGGGATGGGGATTTCCAGGAATTGGGCCACCACCCACTTTTTGAACTTTATGGTCGGCCTTGGAACTGTCATGGCACCTGTGGTTGTGTCATTTAGCTTGCTGATGTGTTACAGTGAGCACATACTGAGGCCCAAGTTCTAGTGGAAGTCGACTTGTCTTCCATCTTGGACCCATCTGGTTCTAATTAGTTTATGTCATGTCCTCAGGCTATATCATTCTTTGAAAGGTTGTGCCCTGCCCCCTTCCCTCCTGTTTCATGACCACAGTTAAGTTTCTATAAGTATGTACCAAGTACATAGCATGTACTTGAAACTGAGTAGTTGTAGGTGTAATACATTACTTGATGTGTGGCTACTAAATTATTTTTGCAACAATAGTAAAAAGACACTTAAGTATCAACATTTCTATAAGGTTAGAGAATGTGTTTATAGGCATTATTTAATATGAACCCCCACCAAACTATGTGTCAGTATAGGCATTATTATCCATATCTTATTAATAAGGAAAGTGAGATCAAACTTGTTCAAAGGCTTCTAGCTATTAACCAGCATTTTAATCACACTTACAAGTGTGATTATAATGTGTTACTAGTTTAAATTACCTTGTCTTATTTTCCAACTATTATAATCCAACTATTATTTCCCAAAAGTAATACTGATAATATCAATACTAAACCTACATATAGTTATTTTAATATTTTTCTCAGTGTAATATATTTGTTTGAATATGTGTTGAACTTTAAGTTAGTTCATGTTAAAAGATAGTTCAAATTCTTCTCTTTTTCTTAAATGAGGCTTTGGAGTTTTGTCATAGCCTACAGGTGGTATTTTGTTTTGTTTTGTTTTGTTTTTCCATTTCCACTATCCAAGAAAAGTTTGTATACAATAACAGCAGAATTATTCTTTCTGTGTGTGTGTTTGTGTGTGTGTGTGGGTGTATGTATAAATTAAACTTAAATTTGACAGTGAATATCACCAAAACCTACAGAAAAAAAGTAGGTCAAACACCAGGCATTTTCTAACTACTATTTGCTTTGGGAAGAATACTTGGGAGAATTCTGACTTACTTTTGTATATGTGACCATGGACCTGCCAATCACAAAACAGTGATAGCACAAAAATAAGTGAACTATAAATATACTGTTACAGGCAGGCATTCTGGTATCCAGCCGAATAAACTCAATCACATTTCAGTAGATAGACTGAGTCAATATATCACAACAGATGGATGCACAAAGGTGATCATGGGGACGATTTAAGAACAAAAGACTCAATGTAATTGGAATTATTTTGGAGTAAGTTCCAGAGCATAAGCAAAAATGCACATATATAAAAGCTGGTTCTTGAATAAACACTACATGAAAACCACTGAGAGTGTTCATGCTTCAGTTGTGGAATATATATCTACTAATATAAACAATATTTCGCCATTCAAAACTAACAGGACTTCTAAGGCATACTATAATATATAATGGATTTTTTCACTGGTTGCAATGGATGGATAATACAGTTCAATCGCTATTAATACAAAGTTGACAAATATGAAGAGTAAAAAGTTACACAATTATGTATCAAGTAATTGTTGAGACTGCTAAAGTTTTCTAGTATGCAGTGATTTAGTTGGAACATGACCATTTTTAAAAAAAGGACATTAGATAGTTCAGTCATGCTAGAAATTAGTACATTGATCAAGTTCAGAGACTGTTCATTAACCTGCTCCAATTATAGTCATATACATTTATTTATTCAGTAGACTTTAAAAAAGCAAGTGCTATTGATTCATCTACATATATCTATATTATTTGGAAAACAACATAAGTTATACTTGAACTGATGCTGAAAATAAACTTTTCATTACTTTAGTCTTCTGTAACTTTAAGACAGTGACTTTGGAGGTCCTTCTTTTTGTTAAAATAACCTATCTTCCATCTCTTCAATTTTAACAAGTTTATTTAGTTTGAATTCCAGAATGGCAGGATTCCACTTCCCAGATGGCAGCCTGACAAAGACCACAGATCTACTCCGCAGGGAAACAAGCGAAAGCTGGTGAAGACTGTGAAAAAAACCATTTAAAGTCTCTGGAAATTGTCCTAAGGGCATAAAACATATGAAGAAACATATATTCAGGAAAATCTATGCAAACTCTGTAAGAACAGCCAAATTCTGTGGCATTTGAGCCATGACCTGCTCCCTCCATCCCTACTTCCCTCAGCCTAGCAACACTTAGAAGCTCTGCTCCATCTGGGGTGTGACCAAAAAGATGGGAATCCCTCTCCCATCAATTCTCAGTAGAGATTTACTGTATCTCACTGGGAGGGGCAGGACATCAGTATTTCTCATCCTCTCCAACTCTAAGTAGAAGAGGCTAAATTTCTGCTAAGTGTAGCTAAGAGACTGGAACTCCTTTCCTGCACCCAGCCTCTACCCACTGGATGGAATTTATGCCCCAGGTACTCAGGCTGAAAGTACTGTTACTGAAAGCTCGGCCACTCTGTACACCGGTGCAGAATCAAATTCCGGAGACAAGAGTTTTGGGTGAAGTAGAAAAGGATATCTTCATTGCTTTGCCAGGCAAAAGGAGACACACTGGGCTGCTGCCTCGAAAAACTATCTGTCTCAACCCCAGAGGATTTGGTGAAGGGTTTTATAACAGTGGTTCAAAGGTGGGTGTGAGCAGGACTTGCACTCCCTTAATCTTGTGTCAGGTGGTCGGTTCTCTTAATCTTTTTTTTTAATTAATTAAATTTATTTAATACACATAGAGCTAATTCAAGTAATCTCCTTCTTCTTGAGTGAGCAGAGGTTCTCTTAATCTTGATGAGTTTCTCTGGTCCCTTTAATCCTGCCTCAGGTGGTTTCTTGCCTGCTCCACCCCTGATTAGCAGCTGTTTGAATCCGCCTTTTAGAACTCAGGGAAGGTCATAGAGGCTACAGTCTTGCCTATAAGAAATGGTGGACAAAAGGAGGCCTCCGTGCCCAGGCCCCACTCAATTTCAGTGCCTAGGAGCCCCACAGGGCCACTCTCGGTTTCAGTATGGGGGCCCCAACTGCCCTTGCCTTAGTTGTCTCAGAGGAAATCATAACGCCAGAGGTACCACCACGCTCAGCATAGTAATGATTCAAGAGATTTTGCCTACGGGGAGAAGCAGTCCATAGGAAGAGAACTCTGGAGCTCTCCACAAAGACACTGAATTTAGTTGAAACTGGAAGAGGGCAAGTTAAAGTCTATGCGTGTTCTTCAAAACAACTGCTCTTCTTAATTAAGAGCAACAAGGTAACCCGTATGCTAATTTACCAGAGAGAATCAGGAATAGAGACAGCTAAAGAAAGTTCTCCTGGGTTCAGAACAAATCTCAAAGAAATGACCTCAAAAAATACCCCTGCCCAAATGTAATTGGATCAGACTAATGAGGAAGTGATGCCCCAATGGCTTCATTGCAAACAATAGAGCAATAAACTAGGAATTAGTGAAGCTAGATAGCAAATGAGGCAGTGTAATACCAAACAAGGCAGACAGCTTAAGAGAAATCAGGGGAAAAGACAGTCAAAGAAAGACCTGCTAAAACCCTTGTCCTCCCCCCCCACCCCCCCACGTGACTGTGTGCAAATCCAAAACTGCACCCTCTATCGAACTATAGAGCCTTCACACTACAAGGGAATTAGATTTCCCTAGACAAGTCACAAACAAGTAAACAACAAAAACAACCCTCAGACAAGGGGAAGAATATTAGTATCCAGAATTACTATACTATATTTAACACCCAATTTTCAACAAAAAATTATGAGGCATGCAAAGAAGCAAGATAGTTTGACCCATACACAGGAAAAACAGCAGGCAACAGAAACAGCCTCTGTGAGAGAGACCTGATGTCACATCAAAAAGAGTTCATTAGTCATTATAAATTTGTTCAGAGAACTAAAGAAAACCATGCTTAAAGAAATAAAGGGATGCAAGAGGGAAGATATATGGGAACATATGTATATGTATAACTGATTCACTTTTTTATAAAGCAGAAACTAATACACCATTGTAAAGCAATTATACTCCAATAAAGATGTTAAAAAAAATGTAAAAAAAAAAAAAGAAGTAAAGGAAGACATAAAGATAATGAAATACAGATGATATCAAATCTCATGATGTACAGAATATACAGAGACTGATATTATAGTAAAGAATAAAATGTGTTGAGAGGGCAGACAGCAGAAGCAAGAAGAACTACAGTTCTGCAGCCTGTGGAAGGAAAACCACATTCACAGAAAGATAGACCAAATGAAAAGACAGAGGACTTTGTACCAGATGAAGGAACAAGATAAAACCCTAGAAAAACAAATAAATGAAGAGGAGATAGGCAACCTTCCAGAAAAAGCATTCAGAATAATGATAATGAAGATGATCCAGGACCTCTGAAAAAGAATGGAGGCAAAGATCAAGAAGATGCAAGAAATGTTTACCACAGACCTAGAAGAATTAAAGAACAAACACCTAGAAGAATTAAAGAACAGACAAACAGAGATGAATGATACAATAACTGAAATGAAAAATACATTAGAAGGAATGAATATCAGAATACCTGAGGCACAAGAATGGATAAGTGACCTGGGGGACAGAATAGTGGAATTCACTGCTGTGGAACAGAATAAAGAAAAAAGAATGAAAAGAAATGAAGACAGCCTAAGAGACCACTGGGACAACATTAAATGCAACAACATTTGCAGTATAGGGGTCCCAGAAGGAGAAGAGAGAGACAAAGGACCTGAGAATATATTTGAAGAGATTATAATTGAAAACTTTCCTAACATGGGAAAGGAAATAGCCACCCAAGTCCAGGAAGTGCAGAGAGTCCTAGGCAGGATACACCCAAGGCAAAACACATGAGACACATAGTAATCAAATTGACAAAAATTAAAGACAAAGAAAAATTATTGAAAGCAACAAGGGAAAAATGACAAATAACATACAAGAGAACTCCCATAAGGTTAACAGCTGATTTCTCAGCAGAAACTCTACAAGCCAGAAGGGAGTGGCATGATATATTTAAAGTGATGAAAGGAAAGAACCTACAACCAAGATTACTCTACCCTGCAAGGAGCTCGTTCAGATTCCACAGAGAAATCAAAAGCTTTCAACACAAGCAAAAGCTAAGAGAATTCAGCATCACCAAACCAGCTCTACAACAAACGCTAAAGGAACTTCTCTAAGTGGGAAACACAAGAGAAGAAAAGGTCATACAAAAACAAACCCATAAAAATTTTAAAAATGGGGGCTTCCCTGGTGGCGCAGTGGTTGGGAGTCTGCCTGCCAATGCAGGGGACACGGGTTCGAGCCCTGGTCTGGGAGGATCCCACATGCCGTGGAGCAACTAGGCCCGTGAGCCACAATTACTGAGCCTGCACATCTGGAGCCTGTGCTCCGCAACAAGAGAGGCCGCGATAGTGAGAGGCCCGTGCACCGCAATGAAGAGTGGCCCCCACTTGCCGCAACTAGAGAAAGCCCTCGCACAGAAACGAACACCCAACACAGCCATAAATAAATAAATAAATAAACCCAAAGTTTAAAAAAAAAAAGAAAATGGTAATAGGAACATACATATAGATAATTAATATAAACGTGAATGGATTAAATGCTCCAACCAAAAGACACAGGCTCGTTGACTGGATACAAAAACAAGACTCATATATATGCTGTCTACAAGAGACCCACTTCAGACCTAGGCACACATACAGACTGAAAGTGAGGGGATGGAAAAAGATACTCCATGCAAATGGAAATCAAAAGAAAGCTGGAGTAGCAATAGTCATGTTAGATAAAATAGACTTTAAAATAAAGAATGTTACAAGAGACAAGGAAGGACACTACATAATGATCAAGGGATCAATCCAAGAAGAAGATATAACAATTATAAATATATATGCACCCAACATAGGAGCACCTCAATACATAAGATGACTGCTAATAGCCATAAAAGAGGAAATCGACAGTAACACAACAATAGTGGGGGACACGTCACTTACACCAATGGACAGATCATCCAGACAGAAAATTAATAAGGAAACACAAGCTTTAAATGACACAATAGACCAGATAGATTTAATTGATATTTATAGGACATTCCATCCAAAAACAGCAGGTTACACTTTCTTCTCAAGTGCACACGGAACATTCTCCAGGATAGATCACATCTTGGGTCACAAATCAAGCCTTGGTAATTTTAAGAAAATTGAAATCATATCAAGCATCTTTTCTGACCTCAGTGCTATGAGATTAGAAATCAATTACAGGGATAAAAACGTAAAAAATAAAAACGCATGTAGGCTAAACAATATGTTACTAAATAACCAAGAGATCACTGAAGAAATCAAAGAGGAAATCAAAAAATACTTAGAGACAAATGACAACAAAAACATGACAATCCAAAACCTATGGGATGCAGCAAAAGCAGTCTAAGAGGGAAGTTTTTAGCAATACAAGCCTACCTCAAGAAACAAGAAAAATGTCAAATAAACAATCTAACCTTTCACCTAAAGGAACTAGAGAAAGAAGAAGAAATAAAACTCAAACTTAGTAGAAGGAAAGTAATCGTAAAGATCAGAGCAGAAATAAATGAAATAGAAACAAAGAAAACAATAGCAAAGATCAATAAAACTAAAAGCTGGTTCTTGGAGACGATAAACAAAATTGATAAACCATTAGCCAGACTCATCAAGAAAAAGAGGGAGAGGACTCAAATCAATAAAATTAGAAATGAAAAAGGAGAAGTTACAGCAGACACCGCAGAAATACAAAGCATCGTAAGAGACTACTACAAGCAACTCTGCCAATAAAACGGACAAACTGGAAGAAATGGACAAATTCTTAGAAAGACACAACCTTCCAAGACTGAACCAGGAAGAAATAGAAAATATGAACAGACCAATCCCAAGTAATGAAATTGAAACTGTGATTAAAAATCTTTCAACAAACAAAAGTCCAGGACCAGATGGCTTCACAGGTGAATTCTATCAAACATTTAGAGAAGAGCTAACACCCATCCTTCTCAAACTCTTCCAAAAAATTGCAGAGGAAGGAAAACTCCCAAACTCATTCTATGAGGCCACCATCACCGTGATACCAAAACCAGACAAAGATACTACAAAAAAAGAAAATTACAGACCAGTATCACTGATGAATATAGATGCAAAAATCCTCAACAAAATACTAGCAAACAGAACCCAACAACATGTTAAAGGGATCATACAGCATGATCATGTGGGATTTATCCCAGGGATGCAAGGATTCTTCAATATATGCATATCAATCAGTGTGATACACCATATTAACAAACTGAAGAATAAAAACCATATGATCATCTCAATAGATTCAGAAAAAGCTTTTGACAAAATTCAACACCCATTTATGATAAAAACTCGTCCTCTTCTGTAACAAGGAACTTTATGTAGAAGTTTCTTCTAGTAATTATATTTTAATTTTGTACATATTTTTGCCTAAGTATTGTTTGGAAACTTCAATGGTAGTGACCATTTCTTATCAATATTTGAATCCCCATGGCTTAACATAGTGCCTATTTCATAGTTATTATGGAAATATTTTGCCTAATAAATCAAGAAATAAATCAATATTATGTACCAATTTAAAAATATTACAAATTTGGGGAGCTATATTACATACAACTAATAACTTACCATTGTAATTTATTTTACTCACAATACTTCCTTTATTCAGCCTACACAGTTCTAATAATTTCTGTTGAATCATTTGAGCTGTGACTATACAAAATATGATACAGTTCCATTTATTGGAAATGAACATATATATTATTGAAAGTACTACGTACAGCATTTAAAAATAGAGTCTACACCAGTGAGGTAAATGAGATTGTTAGAACACATTGCCTTTGTCAAAGTTAATGATCCTATATATATATAATGCCTTGGAAGATAATTACCAAATTTTACTCAATAATGATAATAGTTAAGATTCTCTAGAATACTTATGGTTGAGTGTCCTGATTCTTAGCCATGATAATTTGTAAATAATTTATTTAGAACATTATTTTCTTATTTTTACCCAGAATATGTAAACCTGATATTTCAAACCTCATGTTCCAAATTAGGTGTGAAGAGATAATTCAGTAAATGGAATCTCTACCAAGAAAAACAAAATCACCATGGAGGATGCGATAATATATAAAGACAGTATATAAACCACTTTAATTGTTAATTATATTATAATTAATTATATTATTAATCATATAATAATGTTAAATATATTATTTTGTATATTAGTGTTATATGTTGATTACTAGTTAAGAATATATGCAGTATATAAAACTACATATTTTAGGTCCCTTTAAAACACTTATTATGTTACAGATATTATTCTTGGAATATAAAAAAGTGAAAAACAGCAACAACCACTAAAATTTGGTGAGGGCATATTACCCTTCACATATGAGTAAAGGCTGCCTTGGATACATTGTATAATGAAACCATCTCTGAAGCAGCTGATTTAGGGCACTGAGAAATACGTAGCAGTTAAGACATGCGAACAGATTTGTTTTGACCATTTGCTGCTTGTTTAATAATCTGGTCCTAGAATACAGTCTGTTTCAGAATTTAAAGTTTCCGCAAGCTAGACTCCCACTGAAAATCCAGGAGTCAAGAATCCTCGTCAAACTGATCTCGGAGAGACAGCAGCAAGCCGTCTTGAAGCGGGGTCTTAGTTCCCTGCCCAGGAATGGAACCTGGGTAGCCTGGGTGAAAAACCAGGAATCCTAGCTGCTAGAGCACCAGGGGCTGGAGGATAGAAGTAAAGTTCCCCTGACTCTTGCCCCATTTGAAAAATGAATTTCTCAAAAAGGCAAGAACTGTAAAAACAGGTACAAAAGTTTATTATCAGAGACAGCGTAACATGTGGGAGAGCAGACAGAGAAACAGTTTGTTTATTTAAGACAGAAGCAAGGCAGAAACACACACAGGAAGAGAAAGGTGTAGACGTCCTCCCTAATGAGCAGGAACGCAGTAAAGAGGCAGTTAAATCATTTACATAAGGCCATTCTTCCGGGGTCTTTGTTTACCTTTGGCCATTTATCTCACTTCTTTTTTTTTTTTTTAATAAATTTATTTATTTATTTATTTTATTTTTGGCTGTGTTGGGTCTTCGTTTCTGTGCGAGGGCTTTCGCTAGTTGCAGCGAGCGGGGGCCACTCTTCATCGCGGTGCGCGGGTCTCTCATTGTCGCAGCCTCTCTTGTTGCAGAGCACAGGCTCCAGACGCGCAGGCTCAGTAGTTGTGGCTCACGGGCTAGTTGCTCTGCGGCATGTGGGATCCTCCCAGACCAGGGCTCGAACCTGTGTCCCCTGCATTGGCAGGCAGATTCTCAACCACTGGGCCACCAGGGAAGCCCCTTATCTCACTTCTTATCCACACCTGACCTACCCTAGGTTCGTCCCCAATGTGCATGTGCAACTTTTTGCCAAGATGGATTCCAGTGCAGAGGCCTGTGGGAGGTTTGACAACACTAATGGGGTGACGCCCCCTCCCTTTTTGACCCCCGATGAGCCTTCCTGCGCATGTGCAGTTGGGGAGGTTTCCTTGACCTCAAGAGTGATAGATGTGGTCTCTTATCTCTTTACTCCAGCTGAGCTCAGCTCCTGCCACTTTGTCCTTGGAGTGTCTAGGGAAAGCAAAGCTCCAATTACTCCTCTCAACAAACTCCAGCTGCCCAGCCCCCGGGGCCCATCTCCCTCCTAACTCAAAACCTCTCTGAGGACTCCACTTGCAAGTTATCATTTCAGCCCTGCACAGTTTGTAGTAGACATATGCTGTCTTGTTTGCTCATTTCCCTACTTTAAGGAACTTGCACCTCTCTTTCATACACAAGGTTAGAAAGAAAATAGCCACTTGGACACAATACAAACCTGCATTATATATCTTAGTACATATCACAGGTATTTAGAATATTGGAATATTACAACCATAGTCTACCTGCTCTCTTGAAAAGGCAAAAAAGTATACCCAAGATTTTTGGTTTCAGCTCCAACATGTGAAGAGCTTAGAAGTCATCACTCCAATTTTTATAAAAGAAAAATCTAAACAAATGGAAAATCAATGATTTTTCATAGTCATATCAAAGAATGGAGAACACAGGACAAAACCACATGCAGAACCTGGAGAAACACATAACTGCACAGAGCCACAGCCAAGATCTTCTTACACAGAAGTATCTGGACCTATAAATTGGCAGGGACATTTAAATAGTAATTTTGATGAATTCCTGGAGGACTACCTTCAGAGTGAGAAACTCCTAGCCACCACACTTTTATGTCTCCAGAAATTTGAAGGAATTCTTATACTGAAGAACTAAGGAAGATCCTCTCATAGCTTTGGCAAGGAGGGAAGATGATTAATCATTGTGAAATCCTTCCCAGAATGTTCTGCATTCTGGAAAAGTCTGGAAAAGACTTTTCCAGAGCCTTGTCTTACCTGGAGGAAGGGCACTTCTCCCATGCCAGCAGAAGAACTTTCTGTCTTCGTATGGTGGAGGATGGGAGGGTCTGAGATAAGAATTTATAAAGATCAGAGCCCAGGGACAATGACTGACCAAACGAAAACAATGAGATTTAGCCCTGAGATTATAGAGCTCTTCCACTCCCCTACACCTTACCACCACCGAAAAGTCTTCAATATAACAACAGTGGATTCAGCTGAAGAAAGTGGCAAGAGACAGTTCTCCCAGGAGTATTACTTAGGGAGGTCCAAAGTAAACAAGGAAGACAAAACCAGGATGCTCTGTCTACACAGCTACAGCAAACATTGAACACAGCCTACCGCTATTCATGTTAGCAAAAAACCTCACATTAAATGACTCTTAAGCTTAGTTCTGATAACCCAATACATCCTGTCCCATGTTCAACCAAAACAATTGTAAGATATTATAAAAAGAAAGAAAATTACAGTTTGAAGACAGAATAACCATCAGAAACAGATTAAGATATGACACAGGTGCTGGCATTATCACACGGAGAATTTAATAACTGATTATTTTGTGAAGTAGTCTAATGGGAAAAGGACATCATATATAAAAACAGTATTTTTTTTTAAATAAGTACCTGATTATTTTTTTTAATTTTATTTTTATTTTTTATTTTTATTTATTTATTTATTTTTGGCTGTGTTGGGTCTTCGTTTCTGTGCGAGGGCTTTCTCTAGTTGCGGCAAGCGGGGGCCACTCTTCATCGCGGTGCACGGGCTTCTCACTGTCGCGGCCTCTCCTGTTGTGGAGCACAGGCTCCAGACGCGCAGGCTCAGTAATTGTGGCTCACGGGCCCATTTGCTCCGCGGCATGTGGGATCTTCCCAGACCAGGGCTCTAACCCTTGTCCCCTGCATTGGCAGGCAGACTCTCAACCACTGCGCCACCAGGGAAGCCCAGTATATTATTAATAATATATACATTGATTACTTGTTGATATACTGGGTTAAATAAAATGTTATTAGTATTAACAACAACAGAGAGCTTTGAGTGGTTGCCCCTGATGGAATGCAATTGAAAAACGTGTTGAGTCAGCTCTACCCACCATCAGAGCCTCCCATCAAGCCTCTTAGATAGCCTCAACCACCAGAGGGCAGACAACAGAAGCAAGAAAAACTATAATCCTGCAGCCTGTGGAACAAAAACCACAGTTACAGAAAGATAGAGAAGATGAAAAGGCAGAGGGCTATGTACCAGATGAAGGAACAAGAAAAAACCCCAGAAAAACAACTAAATGAAGTGGAGATAGGCAACCTTCCAGAAAAAGAATTCAGAATAATGATAGTGAAGATGATCCAGGACCTCGGAATAAGAATGGAGGCAAAGATTGAGAAGATGCAAGAAATGATTAACAAAGACCTAGAAGAATTAAAGAACAAACAAACAGAGATGACCAATACAATAACTGAAATGAAAACTACACTAGAAGGAATCAATAGCAGAATAACTGAGGCAGAAGAACGGATAAGTGACCTGGAAGACAGAATGGTGGAATTCACTGCTGCGGAACAGACTAAAGAAAAAAGAATGAAAAGAAATGAAGACAGCCTAAGAGACCTCTGGGACAACATTAAACGCAACAACATTCGCATTATAGGGGTCCCAGAAGGAGAAGAGAGAGAGAAAGGACCAGAGAAAATATTTGAAGAGATTATAGTCGAAAACTTCCCTAACATGGGAAAGGAAATAGCCACCCAAGTCCAGGAAGCGCAGAGAGTCCCATACAGAATAAACCCAAGGAGAAACACGCCGAGACACATAGTAATCAAAGTGGCAAAAATTAAAGACAAAGAAAAATTATTGAAAGCAGCAAGGGAAAAATGACAAATAACATACAAGGGAACTCCCATAAGGTTAACAGCTGATTTCTCAGCAGAAACTCTGCAAGCCAGAAGGGAGTGGCATGATATACTTAAAGTGATGAAAGGGAAGAACCTACAACCAAGATTACTCTACCCGGCAAGGATCTCATTTAGATTTGATGGAGAAATCAAAAGCTTTGCAGACAAGCAAAAGCTAAGAGAATTCAGCACCACCAAACCAGCTCTACAACAAATGCTAAAGGAACTTCTCTAAGTGGGAATCACAAGAGAAGAAAAGGACCTACAAAAACAAACCCAAAACAATTAAGAAAATGGTCATAGGAACATACATATCGATAATTACCTTAAACGTGAATGGATTAAATGCCCCAACCAAAAGACATAGACTGGCTGAATGGATACAAAAACAAGACCCATATATATGCTGTCTACAAGAGACCCACTTTAGACCTAGGGACACATACAGACTGAAAGTGAGGGGATGGAAAAAGATATTCCATGCAAATGGAAATCAAAAGAAAGCTGGAGTAGCTATACTCATATCAGATAAAATAGACTTTAAAATAAAGAATGTTACAAGAGACAAGGAAGGACACTACATAATGATCCAGGGATCAATCCAAGAAGAAGATATAACAATTATAAATATATATGCACCCAACATAGGAGCACCTCAATACATAAGGCAACTGCTAACAGCTATAAAAGAGGAAATCGACAGTAACACAATAAGAGTGGGGGACTTTAACACCTCACTTACACCAATGGACAGATCATCCAAAATGAAAATAAATAAGGAAACAGAAGCTTTAAATGACACAATAGACCAGTTAGATTTAATTGATATATATAGGACATTCCATCCAAAAACAGCAGATTACACGTTCTTCTCAAGTGCGCACGGAACATTCTCCAGGATAGATCACATCTTGGGTCACAAATCAAGCCTCAGTAAATTTAAGAAAATTGAAATCATATCAAGCATCTTTTCTGACCACAACGCTATGAGATTAGAAATGAATTACAGGGAAAAAAACATAAAAAGGACAAACACATGGAGGCTAAACAATACGTTACTAAATAACCAAGAGATCACTGAAGAAATCAAAGAGGAAATAAAAAAATACCTAGAGACAAATGACAATGAAAACACGACGACCCAAAACCTATGGGATGCAGCAAAAGCGGTTCTAAGAGGGAAGTTTATAGCTATACAAGCCTACCTCAAGAAACAAGAAAAATCTCAAGTAAACAATCTAACCTTACACCTAAAGAAACTAGAGAAAGAAGAACAAACAAAACCCAAAGTTAGCAGCAGAAGGAAAGAAATCATAAAGATCAGAGCAGAAATAAATGAAATAGAAACAAAGAAAACAATAGCAAAGATCAATAAAACTAAAAGTTGGTTCTTTGAGAAGATAAACAAAATTGATAAGCCATTAGCCAGACTCATCAAGAAAAAGAGGGAGAGGACTCAAATCAATAAAATCAGAAATGAAAAAGGAGAAGTTACAACAGACACCGCAGAAATACAAAACATCCTAAGAGACTACTACAAGCAACTTTATGCCAATAAAATGGACAACCTGGAAGAAATGGACAAATTCTTAGAAAGGTATAACCTTCCCAGACTGAATCAGGAAGAAACAGAAAATATGAACAGACCAATCACAAGTAATGAAATTGAAACTGTGATTAAAAATCTTCCAACAAACAAAAGTCCAGGACCAGATGGCTTCACAGGTGAATTCTATCAAACATTTAGAGAAGAGCTAACACCCATCCTTCTCAAACTCTTCCAAAAAATTGCAGAGGAAGGAACACTCCCAAACTCATTCTATGAGGCCACCATCACCCTGATACCAAAACCAGACAAAGACACTACAAAAAAAGAAAATTACAGACCAATATCACTGATGAATATAGATGCAAAAATCCTCAACAAAATACTAGCAAGCAGAATCCAGCAACACATTAAAAGGATCATACACCACGATCAAGTGGGATTTATCCCAGGGATGCAAGGATTCTTCAATATACGCAAATCAATCAATGTGATACACCATATTAACAAATTGAAGAATAAAAACCATATGATCATCTCAATAGATGCAGAAAAAGCTTTTGACAAAATTCAACACCCATTTCTGATAAAAACTCTCCAGAAAGTGGGCAAAGAGGGAACATACCTCAACATAATAAAGGCCATATATGACAAACCCACAGCAAACATCATTCTCAATGGTGAAAAACTGAAAGCATTTCCTCTAAGATCAGGAACGAGACAAGGATGTCCACTCTCACCACTATTATTCAACATAGTTCTGGAAGTCCTAGCCTCGGCAATCAGAGAAGAAAAAGAAATAAAAGGAATACAAATTGGAAAAGAAGAAGTAAAACTGTCACTGTTTGCGGATGACATGATACTATACATAGAGAATCCTAAAACTGCCACCAGAAAACTGCTAGAGCTAATTAATGAATATGGTAAAGTTGCAGGATACAAAATTAATGCACAGAAATCTCTTGCATTCCTATACACTAATGATGAAAAATCTGAAAGAGAAATTATGGAAACACTCCCATTTACCATTGCAACAAAAAGAATAAAATACCTAGGAATAAACCTACCTAGGGAGACAAAAGACCTGTATGCAGAAAACTATAAGACACTGATGAAAGAAATTAAAGATGATACCAACAGATGGAGAGATATACCATGTTCTTGGATTGGAAGAATCAACATTCTGAAAATGAGTATACTACCCAAAGCAATCTACAGATTCAATGCAATCCCTATCAAATTACCAATGGCATTTTTTATGGAGCTAGAACAAATCATCTTAAAATTTGTATGGAGACACAAAAGACCCCGAATAGCCAAAGCAGTCTTGAGGGAAAAAAACGGAGCTGGAGGAATCAGACTCCCTGACTTCAGACTATACTACAAAGCTACAGTAATCAAGACAATATGGTACTGGCACAAAAACAGAAACATAGATCAATGGAACAAGATAGAAAGCCCAGAGATTAACCCACGCACCTATGGTCAACTAATCTATGACAAAGGAGGCAAAGATATACAATGGAGAAAAGACAGTCTCTTCAATAAGTGGTGCTGGGAAAACTGGACAGCTACATGTAAAAGAATGAAATTAGAATACTCCCTAACACCATACACAAAAATAAACTCAAAATGGATTAGAGACCTAAATATAAGACTGGACACTATAAAACTCTTAGAGGAAAACATAGGAAGAACACTCTTTGACATAAATCACAGCAAGATCTTTTTTGATCCACCTCCTAGAGTAATGGAAATAAAAACAAAAATAAACAAGTGGGACCTAATGAAACTTCAAAGCTTTTGCACAGCAAAGGAAACCATAAACAAGACGAAAAGACAACCCTCAGAATGGGAGAAAATATTTGCAAATGAATCAACGGACAAAGGATTAATCTCCAAAATATATAAACAGCTCATTCAGCTCAATATCAAAGAAACAAACACCCCAATCCAAAAATGGGCAGAAGACCTAAATAGACATTTCTCCAAAGAAGACATACAGACGGCCACGAAGCACATGAAAAGATGCTCAACATCACTAATTATTAGAGAAATGTAAATCAAAACTACAATGAGGTATCACCTCACTCCTGTTAGAATGGGCATCATCAGAAAATCTACAAACAACAAATGCTGGAGAGGGTGTGGAGAAAAGGGAACCCTCTTGCACTGTTGGTGGGAATGTAAATTGATACAGCCACTATGGAGAACAATATGGATTTTCCTTAAAAAACTAAAAATAGAATTACCATATAACCCAGCAATCCCACTACTGGGCATATACCCAGAGAAAACCGTAATTCAAAAAGACACATGCACCCGAATGTTCATTGCAGCACTATTTACAATAGCCAGGTCATGGAAGCAACCTAAATGCCCATCAACAGACGAATGGATAAAGATGTGGTACATATATACAATGGAATATTACTCAGCCATAAAAAGGAACGAAATTGAGTCATTTGTTGAGACGTGGATGGATCTAGAGACTGTCATACAGAGTGAAGTAAGTCAGAAAGAGAAAAACAAATATCGTATATTAATGCATGTATGTGGAACCTAGAAAAATGGTACAGATGAGCCAGTTTGCAGGGCAGAAGTTGAGACACAGATGTAGAGAATGGACATATGGACACCAAGGGGGGAAAACTGCGGTGAGGTTGGGATGGTGGTGTGCTGAATTGGGCGATTGGGATTGACATGTATACACTGATGTGTATAAAATTGATGCCTAATAAGAACCTGCAGTATAAAAAAACAAACAAAACAACTAATACTAAACTTTCATTGGGTTATTTATATGGAAATATGTTAATATAAATGTTTCAGACATTACATGAAATTTCTAAAAATCTTATATTTGTATTTGTATGGAAATATGTATGGAAATATGTTAATATAAATGTTTCAGACATTAAAAAAAAAAAAGAAAAACGTGTTGATAGCAAAAACAGAGCCATACAGTTGGGCTGGAAAAATGTGCTGTCCTCGCATCCTTTCCTGGTTTCCATCATATCTTAATGATTGGTTACATTTTCCATGGGTTCCATGAGACAGTCTGTGTTTCGTTGTAATAAATTACCTCCTATATTTTAAAGAATCTTCAGTTAGATTAATGGTGCAGTCTGTAATTCCTCTCTGTACAATAGCAAAGCTTATTGAAGTTTTACTTTTTCTGTGGGTCCATACTCATTTTGTATGTGTCCTTGTTTCTCTTTTTTCAATAGATAATAAAGAAACCCAATAGATCTTATCTTACTTATATCATACCTATCCATGAAATCTCTCCTCATCATTGTTCAAATAGAGCATTGCTAAAAATATTACTACACTGGACATTTTTGGATAATTTATTTCAAAACAACATTAATATAATTCAGATAATTCAGTTTAAAGATATGAATGTGAATTATTATTTAAAAAGACAATCTCTGAGAACTTACTATGTGAGAAAAATCATGAATGTAATATAGTCCTTGGCTTCAAGAAGCATAACATCTAATAAAAATTATGAAATATTTATACTAAGTTATAATACAATTTAACATGTAGCACAAAAAAGTGAGCTATAGCTACCGAATGAATGGAGCTAAAACACTCAGAAGATCATAAAGTATATTTAGCAAAACTGAGTTCCATAATATAAAGTGATCATAAAGTGGTCATAAAGTGGTGAAGGAAACCACTGGAAAGGAGCTGAGGCCAGGTCATAAACTATGAAAACCCTTTATTCCTTAGGAAAGGGTGGCACTTATATGAAGGTCACAGTTGATTGGTTTGACTTCAAAGGTCAGTCATGATAAACAATTGACCAAAAAGTTTAGAGAAGCCAACAATTCTTAAAGTACACAGTTGAGATTTATTTTCTAGAAACTCATGATTAGAAACTATTGGCTCTATGCTTAAAATAAGCAACATGCATTTCAGGAAAAGACAATAATCAGAGAAAATGTGTTCATTCTTTAATTAAGTTCATAGAGTTAGGATTATTGTTGTATATTGACTGCTTCTGATTTTTCTAGTATCATATTTAAATGCTTTTCTGCTTTATATGTTTCCATTGGAATTATTTGTTTTCTTGGAATCCTACACTGCCATGGAATAGGAGCCTACTCTTTTGTTGTTGTTATAGTCAAATACAGTCAAATATGTTTGTCCTATACATTTTCTTATATAACTTACATATGTTCTGAATATCGTATTTCTCTAATTAAAAAAATTGTAATAGTAATTTGATATATAGTGAATGTAATGTTAGACCCTCCAGTATAAGAAAGCAAAAATAGGTTTTGAAGAGAGAAACTTATATTAAAAGTTGACCTGAAAAACAATTTCTTGTGGAGAATATACACACGTTTGTTGTATCAACAGTGGCTATTAAAATTTCATGATTGTGTTAATAAAATTATAAAATTTTGAGGTATGATTTATGATGAATTTTATACATTACACTTAAGATCCTTGATTCCTGTGTAAAGGAAATCTCAAACACACAACACAAAATGTTAGTTTCACATCGGATTTACCGGGTAGTTAATGGAACTACTACCTAAGAAGCTATTAGCAGCTGCTTAGGGAATAGGTATGCACCACCAGGAGCTATTACTCCAGTGTATTTTTCTTGAGCAATTATACTCATTTTGGTATTTTACATTGTTTCTACATTGAACTTACTTTAGGTCATACTAATTGCATACTTGATTATTTGTCCACATTATTTAATGCACTATCTAGTGGGGAAAATATGCAATACTTGGCCTATTCAGACTTTTTAAAAATACATGTTTATTATAAAGAAACCTTGTAGCAAAAAATCTACAGATGAAAAATGCAAATATAGAGTACTTATATAAAGAGGAAAAATGGTCTATATCAAGATTTCTAAACATAAGATCGCACTGAAAAATATATTCCAAAGATGACCTTTAGAGAAAAAAAATTGTGTGTGGGTTCTTTGGTCATACAACTTGGGATGTGCTACAGATTTTGCTTAAAGCCCTTACCAGAGAATATTGGAATGAAAAGATATTTCTTTCTCTCAAAACAACTACATAACATCCAAGGTCTAATGACCATGCCTTAGAAAAAAATGTTTTAAAAAATAGTTAATATGTTAGAGACGTTAACATTAAAACCAATGATAATAAAAACAATAATAATAGTTCTAATAAGAATTCTCTATCAATAGTACACAAAAGTTTGATTTATATATTATAATAAAACAGATATAATTACAGAACATTAAAAAAATCCATATTTTGAGCCATAATGTCTACCTAAAATAGCATTTTACCCAGATATTTATATTTGTATTTTATAATATTTACAAATGTTAATACCTAGTGGATAACAACCTCAAAATAAATCTATGTGCATCATATGTAAGGTACATTTTAGATGACTATTTGCTTTGCTTTCCTAGCCTTTCAAATAAGAAAGTTGACCAAAAAAAACCAAAAAAACAAATAGAGGTCAATGACAACATCTCCATGCAGTGGAGTCAAAGTAAGGAGGAGAATGTGAAATCAAGGCACAAAGGAATTTTACCATGAGTGTTTGGGGTCCACATCTGCAGGCATACCTCCTATACTTAAGGGCAAAAATCCTAAATAATTACAAGACAACTAAAAATCATTGGGGCATAAAGAAAGACTACATACATGGACTTTTCTTTTTTTTTTATTTAATGTTTTTTGAATTTTTGAATTTTATTTTAATTATTTTTTTATACAGCAGGTTCTTATTAGTTATCTATTTTATACATATTAGTGTATATATGTCAATCCCAATCTCCCAATTCATTACAACACCACCACCCCACCCTGCCACTTTACCCCCTTGGTGTCCATATGTTTGTTCTCTACATCTGTGTCTCTATATCTGCCCTGCAAACCGGTTCATCTGTATCATTTTTCTGGGTTCCACATATATGCATTAATATACGATATTTGTTTCTCTCTTTCTGACTTACTTCACTCTGTATGACAGTCTCTAGATCCATACACATCTCTACAAATGACCCAGTTTTGTTTCTTTATATGGCTAAGTAATATTCCATTGTATATATGTACCACATCTTTATCCATTCGTCTGTTGATGGGCATTTAGGTTGCTTCCATGACCTGGCTATTGTAAATAGTGCTGCAATGAACACTGGGGTGCATGTGTCTTTTTGAATTATGGTTTTCTCTGGGTATATGCCCAGTAGGGGGATTACTGGGTCATATGGTAGTTCTAGATTTAGTTTTTTAAGGAACCTCCATACTGTTCTGCATAATGGCTGTATCAATTTACATTCCCACCAACAGTGCAAGAGGGTTCCCTTTTCTCCACACCCTCTCCAGCATTTGTTGTTTGTAGATTTTCTGATGATGCCCATTCTAACTGGTGTGAGGTGATACCTCATTGTAGTTTTGATTTGCATTTCTCTGATAATTAGTGATGTTGAGCAGATTTTCATGTGCTTCGTGGCCGTCTGTATGTCTTCTTTGGAGAAATGTCTATTTAGGTCTTCTGCCCATTTTTTGATTGGGTTGGTTGTTTTTCTAATATTGAGTTGAATGACTGTTTATATATTTTGGAGAATTAATCCTTTGTCCATTGCTTCATTTGCAAATATTTTCTCCCATTGTGAGGGTTGTCTTTTCATCTTGTTTGTAGTTTCCTTTGCTGTGCAAAAGCTTTTAAATTTCATTGGGTCCCATTGCTTTATTTTTGTTTTTATTTCCATTACTCTAGGAGGTGGATCAAAAAAGGTCTTGCTGTGATTTATGTCAAAGAGTGTTCTTCCTATGTTTTCCTCTGAGAGTTTTATAGTGTCCGGGCTTACACTTAGGTCTCTAATCCATTTTGAGTTTATTTTTGCATGTGGTGTTAGGGATGGTTCTAATTTCATTCTTTTACATGTAGCTGTCCAGTTTTCCCAGCACCACTTATTGAAGAGACTGTCTTTTCTCCATTGTGTATCCTTGCCTCCTTCATCAAAGATAGGGTGACCATAGGTGCATGGTTTTATCTCTGGGCTTTCTATCATATTCCATTGATCTATATTTCTGTTTTTGTGCCAGTACCATATTGTCTTGATTACTGTAGCTTTGTAGTATAGCCTGAAGTCAGGGAGCCTGATTCCTCCAGCTCCGTTTTTTTCCCTCAAGACTGCTTTGGCTATTCGGTGTCTTTTGTGTCTCCATACAAATTTTAAGATCTTTTCTTCTAGTTCTGTAAAAAATGCCACTGGTAATTTGATATGGGTTGCATTGAATCTGTAGATCGCTTTGGGTAGTATAGTCATTTTCACAATATTGATTCTTCCAATCCAAGAACATGGTATATATCTCTATCTGTTTGTGTCATCTTTGATTTCTTTCAGAAGTGTCTTATAGTTTTCTGCATACAGGTCTTTTACCTCCTGAGGTAGGTTTATTGCTAGGTATTGTATTCTTTTTGTTGCAGTGGTGAATGAGATTGTTTCCTTAATTTCTCTTTCTGATTTTTTGTTGTTAGTGTATAAGAATGCAAGAGATTTCTCTGCATTAATTTTGTATCCTGCAACATTACCCAATTCATTGATTAGCTCTAATAGTTTTCTGGTGGCATCTTTAGGATTCTCTATGTATAGTATCATGTCATCTGCAAACAGTGACAGTTTTACTTCTTCTTTTCCAATTTGTATTCCTTTTATTTATTTTTCTACTCTGATTGCCGTGGCTAGGACTTCAAAAGCTATGTTGAATAATAGTGGCGAGAGTGGACATCCTTGTCTTGTCCTGATCTTAGAGAAAATGCTTTCAGTTCTTCACCATTGAGAATGATGTTTGCTGTGCGTTTGTCATATATGACCTTTACTATGTTGAGGTATGTTCCCTCTTTGCCCACTTTCTGGAGAGTTTTTATCAGAAATGGGTGTTGAATTTTGTCAAAAGCTTTTTCTGAATCTATTGAGATGATCATATAGTGTTTATTTTTCAATTTGTTAATATGGCGTATCACATTGATTGATTCACGTATATTGAAGAATCCTTGCATCCCTGGGATAAATCCCACTTGATCATGGTGTATGATCTTTTTAATGTGTTGTTGGATTCTGTTTGCTAGTATTTTGTTGAGGATTTTTGCCTGTATATTCATCAGTGATATTGGTCTGTAATTTTCTTTTTTTGTAGTATCTTTGTCTGGTTTTGGTATCACAGTGATGGTGGCCTCATAGAATGAGTTTGGGAGTGTTCCTTCCTTTGAAATTTTTTGGAAGAGTTTGAGAAGGATGGGTGTTAGCTCTTCTCTAAATGTTTGATAGAATTCACCTGTGAAGCCATCCGGTCCTGGACTTTCGTTTGTTGGAAGATTTTTAATCACAGTTTCAATTTCATTACTTGTGATTGGTCTGTTCATATTTTCTATTTCTTCCTGGTTCATTCTTGGAAGGTTGCACCTTTCCTAGAATTTGTCCATTTCTTCCAGTTTGTCCGTTTTATTGGCAGAGTTGCTTGTAGTAGTCTCTTACGATGCTTTGTATTTCTGTGGTGTCTGTTGTAACTCCTTTTTCATTTCTAATTTTATTGATTTGAGTCCACTCCTTCTTTTTCTTGATGCATCTGGCTAAAGGTTTATCAATTTTGTATATGTTTTCAAAGAACCAGCTTTTAGTTTTATTGATCTTTCCTATTGTTTTCTTTGTTTCTATTTCATTTATTTCTGCTCTGATCTTTACGATTTCTTTCCTTCTACTAATTTTGGGTTTTGTTTATTCTTCTTTCTCTAGTTCCTTTAGGTGTAAAGTTAGATTGTTTATTTGAGATTTTTCTTGTTTCTTGAGGTAGGCTTTTATTGCTATAAACTTCCCTCTTGAACTGCTTTTGCAGCATCCCATAGGTTTTGTATCATCGTGTTTTCGTTGTAATTTTTCTCTAGGTATTTTTTGATTCCTCTTTGATTTCTTCAGTGATCTCTTGGTTATTTAGTAATGTATTGTTTAACCTCCATGTGTTTGGGTGTTTTGCATTTTTTTCCCTGTAATTGATTTCTAATCTCATAGTGTTGTGGTCAGAAAAGATGCTTGATATGATTTCAATTTTCTTAAATTTACCGAGGCTTGATTTGTGACCCAAGATGTGATCTATCCTGGAGAATGTTCCATGTGCAGTTGAAAAGAAAGTGTAATCTGCCGTTTTTGGGTGGAATGTCCTATAAATATCAATTAAATCTATCTGGTCTATTGTGTCATTTAAAGCTTGTGTTTCCTTATTAATTTTCTGTCTGGATGATCTGTCCATTGGTGTAAGTGATGTGTTAAAGTCCCCCACTATTGTTGTGTTGCTGTCGATTTCCTGTTTTATGGCTATTAGCAGTCATCTTATGTATTGAGGTGCTCCTATGTTGGGTGCATATATATTTATAATTGTTATATCTTCTTTTTGGATTGATCCCTTGATCATTATGTAGTGTCCTTCCTTGTCTCTTGTAACATTCTTTATTTTAAAGTGTATTTTATCTGATATGAGTATTGCTACTCCAGGTTTCTTTTGATTTCCATTTGCATGGAATATCTTTTACCATCCCCTCACTTTCAGTCTGTATATGTCCCTAGGTCTGAAGTGGGTCTCTTGTAGACAGCATATATATGGGTCTTGTTTTTGTATCCATTCAGCAAGCCTGTGTCTTTTGGTTGAAGCATTTAATCCATTTACCTTTAAGGTAATTATTGATATATATGTTCTTATGACCATTTTCTTAATTGTTTTGGATTTGTTTTTGTAGGTCCCTTTCTTCTCTTGTGTTTCCCAATTAGAGAAGTTCCTTTAGCATTTGTTGTAGAGCTGGTTTGGTTGTGCTGAATTCTCTTAGCTTTTGCCTGTCTGTAAAGCTTTCAATTTCTCCATCGAATCTGAGTGAGATCCTTGCCTGGTAGAGTACTCTTGGTTGTAGATTCTTGCCTTTCATCCCTTTAAGTATATCATGCCACTGCCTTCTGGCTTGTAGAGTTTCTGCTGAGAAATCAGCTGTTAACCTTATGGGAGTTCCCTTGTATGTTATTTGTCGTTTTTCCCTTGCTGCTTTCAGTAATTTTTCTTTGTCTTTAATTTTTGCCAATTTGATTACTATGTGTCTCAGCGTGTTTCTTCTTGGGTTTATCCTGTATGGAACTCACCGTGCTTCCTGGACTTGGGTGGCTATTTCCTTTCACTTGTTAGGGAAGTTTTCGACTATGATCTCTTTAAATATTTTCTGTGGTCCTTTCTCTCTCTCTTCTCCTTCTGGGACCCCTATAATGCGAATGTTGTTGCATTTAATGTTGTCCCAGTGGTCTCTTAGGCTGTCTTCTTTTCTTTTCATTCTTTTTTCTTTATTCTGTTCTGCAACAGTGAATTCCACCATTGTGTCTTCCAGGTCACTTATCCGTTCTTCTGCCTCAGTTATTCTGCTATTGATTCCTTCTAGTGTAGTTTTCATTTCAGTTATTATATTGTTCATCTCTGTTTGTTTTTAATTCTTCTAGGTCTTTGTTAAACATTTCTTGCGTCTTCTCGATCTTTGCCTCCATTCTTTTTCCAAGGTCCTGGATCATCTTCACTATCATTATTCTGAATTCTTTTTCTGGAAAGTTGCCTATCTCCACTTCATTTAGTTGTTTTTCTGGGGTTTTATCTTGTTCCTTCATCTGGTACATAGCCCTCTGCCTTTTCATCTTGTCTATCTTTCTGTGAATGTGGTTTTTGATCCACAGGCTGCAGGATTGTGCTCCTTCTTGCTTCTGCTGTCTAACAATTTCTGATACAGAAGAACTATAACATATTCACTGGAGCTCAGAAAATGAAAGTGAGATTGTATTGAGAGAAGGAGGATCATAAAAGGCAAAGTTGGACACATGGACCACACGTGCAAAGGTTTTAGAGTCTGTCTAGACATGAAAACTCACCTTCCTCATCTTGTCTGTGGCTAATTTTCAGTGAAATTTCAATTCACAAACAAAATATTGAAAATGTGTTCTAAATTATTTCAAACACGTATAATAATTCTAGTCAAGGATTTGTAGAAAAATATTGGAAAATATAGTATCACTGGTAATATATGATTTATTTAAAACCAAACTAAATGCTCTGACCAGTTTTATTGTTTTTGCTTTTTCACCATATTTCATTAAAACATTAGACAGTCCTTTGATAACCAAATTAGTTTCATAATATTTTAATTTTAATGAAATTACAATTATGTCTGGCTGTACTTTGACAGTAAAATGGAAAAGAAGACGCCTTCCAAGTCCATTATGGCATTCTTTGCTTTTTGTACTTCTTGTGTTGACTTTATCATATCAGGTATAACTGAAGTGCTTGAGGAATCACCCTGATTAATCCCTATAGTCATGTCAGTCTCCGTGACCCATTGCCTCATATAGTGGGAATCAGAACTAATCTTACAGTCAATTATCTCTTGTTGCCCTCCTGGAACAATATATTGCATAATTTTCCTACAAGGAGGAGCTTGAGCAATTCTAAAAGTTCCTGTTTAACATCACAGTTAAAACCAGGTGAAGGAGAGATTTGGTGGACGTCATGTAAGAATGTTAAGTCAGAGTATTCCATTTACACATAGTGTACATTGACATCATGCCTTTGTACTGTGGGGATGAAATGACAGAATACCCATCCCAGTATCATTTTCTAACTCATGATGTACCATTATCGTAACCTCCAAGAATCTCCGTATCTTTCAAGTTATGCCTTTGGGCCTTTTAAAATGCGCTCTCTAATCTGCACAAGAATCATGGTACATTGAGGCCCATGTCTTAATAGAATATTCTCTGCATTCCATGGTCACCTGGCCCTGGCTCCAAGCCACATGTATAGTCTTCACTTATAACATCTATTCAGGTATCCAGGAAAATACAAAACGTTTCTCATTAACAGGAATACAAAGAAATATATTACTTTCTCTTAGATTGTTCTGTTTTCTCTCTTTATAAGTTTTCAGTGGGGATACTAAGAACAGCAAGGAAATAGTAATTTTTCCTTACATTTATTTATTTTGTTAATGCTTTTCATTCTCTGTCTCTTCCCTTGGCCAATTCTCCCTGGTCTAAGCTTAAATCTTGAAAATCACCCCATAAACTTATTTGGGACTTTCACCACTTGATCCCAAGGATTACTAGAAAGCCATCCTGAAGTCCAGTTCTCATCAAGTTTTTCCACTCTCTGTTTTCTGTCAAAGAAGTGAAACATGAGTCTGAAAAACAATCTTACTACTGCTACAAAGTTGTAAGATAAGGGTTGATCTCTCAAAACTAGATGTTATCTAACACTAAACTATACTAATGATTCAAAGGATAAAGGCAAAACCAGATAAAATATGCCTGAAATCCAAACTTTTGGAACCAAAAACCAGGAGGAATAGCTGCTGAAGTTTTTCTTTTTCCTACATCAAGTTGTGAGGTTTGAGCAATAATTACGAAAACACTGTTTAAAATGCAGCTTTTTTTTGATTTTGGGATCCTCCTTTTTTTACAACTATAAACTTAGAAAAACCAGGTCTCAAATTTTATGCACATTAAAAATAAGCAATTTAGGCAGATTATGTATGTACTGTTAAAAATATTCTATAGGGGAAACTTCTGTATATATTTCTGCTAGTAAATATCATTGTTCTAGATTTTCTATTGTCAATTTAACCTGGAAACTATGATTTTCCAAATTCATTCATCAGTGCTTTTCTAATCTCTACTTTAAAAAAAGTTATTTTATTTGTTTCATTTTTTAAATGAAACATAATAAAGCATAAATTATATAACAAAAAGCTATCCTAAATGCTTTCACTGTTGAGAAATTGAGGGGAGTGATAAAGTCATGTGGTAATAGAAATCTTGGGAAAAGGCACTCTGAGACGCAATTATATATTTGGGACATAAGATACATAGATGGATAGATAGATAGATAAACAGACAGATAACTTATGCTTGGTAGAAGCCAAACTGTGATTCCAGTATTTCTATTTTTTTAATTTATGAAAGAGATTAGTTTTTATTTACCCCATAATGATATCATAAGTATAATGAGATATAGAATTTTTACTCTAATTGAAGAAAAAATTCTGATTCATAAATATTTTTCTTTATATAGAATGTCATTACTTCAATTAAATTTCCTTGAATTAAATTTTAAAATGAACATTATATCATAAAAGCAGAGTATAAGATTGAAGTGGAAATAAAGGTATAACTGGTATAAAGAATCTGTAATCCCAATCATGCCTGTCTTTGAAAGCCTTCAGGCTTTCATAATCATGCCTCTTAATTAGTAGAAAAATATTTGTGTTTTTGGTCAAATTATTAAACAGTTATAAGAGTGAAACTTGTTTAGTAATAAAATAATAGTAAAATATATCTGGGCATTGTTCTGAATGTTTATGGTCGCCTAATAAATGAGTTAATAGAGAATCTTTGAATAAATATCTTGGCCTGAGATTTAATTAAGTAACACCTGAACCATAGCTGAACTACAGTGTAGTACACAGTGTGAAATAGAATTTTCAATGTAAAGGTTAATGAGTTAATTAGCCACATTTAAATGTTTAATTCAAATAAACGCTCAACCAGTTAACTGTAAAGTTCAGTTTTGTCCCTTTGTTTATTTCCTCTAAGATTCTTTCCCCCTCTGAAGTTTGCTAAATGGAATAGCACACAATATTGAGGAGAAGAAACACAAGAATTTGATTATTTTATTATGAATGCATATATTACAATGAAACACATGATCAAATCTGGTAAATATTAATGATCAGATAATGATAAAGCAGTCAAGTTCAACTCAGCTTTTATAGTCATTGTTATATTACTTATAGTTTATTTGAATTACGTTTCTTTGGTAGCTTGCAAATCATCTGAAAACCAAAGAATTCAAAGATTTTTAACAAATCCATTTTCCAGTTAGTGTCTTGTACCTCAGAAGAGTATTTCCACCCCAGTCTTTTAAATAAAGTATCACACCCACACTCACAAAGAAAATTGAAGGAAACAAAGCATGAATACGCACCAGGTGCATCTTTCTCCTTTGTTATCTATTTATTCTTTACTTTTGAAATATGAACAGTTTTATTTCTAGCCTAAGGATGTGGGGAAACATGTTGAAGAGTTCATATGTACTGATTGTTTAGGGCAGTTTTAGAAATAATAATGTGCCATGTACATTCTTTGCTAACAATGAGGAAATTATACGTGGAATTTTTTCCATTATAATATTTTTAACGTGCTAGTCTTTTTATTTAAGTAATGATAAAGTAATATCCTAAACCTTGCTCATAAAATGGAGCCTAATGTCAATTTTACTAAAATGTACATAGTATTTTTAACTGGTTACAGAGCTCAACATACCTGTATCTTTATGGCTGTTGTTTATTTTAGTATCTTGGTTCATCTCTGTCGTTTGAATTTTTGGGTTCTGAACCACATATTTCCTTTCATAACTGCCAAAACCACAATTTTTCCATTGGAATGGATCCACATTAACTAGCTGTATCTGCTTTTACCCACTGTATTTCTTTTATCTACAAACCCTTCTTACATTTCTGGCTTCAATGCAATTTGCTCATCAGCATTAAACACATCATCCATGATGCTACACTCAAAAAACAAAATTGCAGGATTGTTCAGAGAAAACAAGCACTTGACTCCTTTTCAAAACTGTCCTCAATTATTTCTCAATTCAAAAGAGAAAATTGAAGTCACACTTCTGTTACTATAACACGGAAGCAGAATTTCGGAAAAGCCACAGGAGTTGAGTCAGTCACAATTACTTCTAAAATATGATATGAATAAACTTTAAATAAAAAGGCTCAACACTTGAAGTACATGCTTCCATTAAGAATTGAGGGTCAAATTCACTCCATGGTATAGAAGAGACTGAATTTAGAAACTTAAGTACAGCCAAAGGCAAGGCATAAGGTAATTTATCCTTAGTAATTTAAAGCGTATTTTAAGTTTCAATTTTCAGTTATCAATTACTGTATAGGTACGATGATCAGAGAATTATAACCATTCTAGAATTTTCATATAACCACCCATATGAATCACAGTAGTTAAGAGTTTCAAAGCTTCTCATAGGGAAGGTATGCTAGTTGATGTTCCATTTATAATTAATCTTTCTTTTGCAATTTCAAATATATACAATAATCACTGAATAAATATGAATTTAAGAGTGTCTCCCTCTTAATGACTCTTACAGTATGCCTTACTAACTCTATTCCATGGCGTAATATGTAAATAAAAAACTCATGTTTACTCCCTTTCTTTTTAAATTTGCAGCTATCTTTTGAACTCTATAATGATTTTGCCACTGCTAATTGTGGAAGTGCTTATCTTCCTATGAATTACAAATTTTTCTCTCTCCTGCCTACTTAAGAGAATTCTGATTTCACCCTCTCAGTTTGTTCCATGTCTATCCCTCTTGGGTGAGTTATGCTTCACCAGGCAGTTTTCTTAGGTGCTGGTGATGCACCATCAGGGGGAAAAGGAAGGGGGAAAAGACATAGTGAGTGACTCTAGGACCCAGAGGAGAGACTTTATTGAAAGCTTGGAGGAAGAGGACTTGTGGCAAGTCTGGGCAGCTCTGCTTCATGCAGCCATTCAAGACTGAATCAGGTTTCTCTTGGCTCCACAATTCTTTCAGGGCATAGATTTTGTCCATCTTGTCAAAAGGGTTTCACCACCATCGTGTCTGGTTCCAGACGCAGGGCTGAGGGGAAAAAGGCAGTGAAAAGTGTATAACTTCATTGTGAAGATATCACACGGAAGTTGCACATATCACTTCTGTTCATATTTTATTTGACAGTCCTTAGGTACATGGTTACACCAGCTTCAGGTTTTGCTGGTTGGCCATGCATGCCACTAAAATTTGAGGTGCTAGTTTCCATTACCAAAATAAAAATGGAGAGAATCGATATTTGAAGATAATTAATATAATCTGCTAAAAAAAAATTCATTGCGCCTGAGATTTTCTTTCATCAAGAGAGAACACCTTGAACAGAAGCATCTCATTGACCTTAGCTACCAGAGAACTAAATAAGTAGCAGCAGCCCCTTATAATGTTATTGTCCAACAAGAGTATTCACAGGTACACTTACTACAGGGAAATGACATTTAACTTAACTTTTTAAGTTTGAATCTTAATAGTTCACAAGTATGTTTCTTTTTCTTTTTAATAAATTTATTTTATTTTTATTTATTTTTGGCTGCGTTGGGTCTTTGTTGCTGCGCGCGGGGTTTCTCTAGTTGCGGCGAGTGGGGGCTACTCTTTGTTGAGGTGCGCAAGCTTCTCATTGCAGTGGCTTCTTTTGTTGAGGAGCACAGGCTCTAGGTGTGCGGGCTTCAGTAGTTGTGGCTCACAGGCTCGAGCACAGGCTCAGTAGTTGTGGCGCACGGTGTCAGTTGCACCGCGGTATGTGGGATCTTCCCGGACCAGGGCTCGAACCCGTGTGCCTTGCATTGGCAGGCGGATTCCTAACCACTGTGCCACCAGGGAAGCCCACAAGTACTTTTCTTAAATAGTGATTCCACTGACAAATATATTTCATGTCCTGATTTGTCCCAGTGAAAAAAGATAGCTTGAATGAAGAATTATTTATTTCATCATTAAGATTTGGTATAATTTAAAAAATAACCCCAGAAAATAAGGGACCACATCTGTATAAAAATTATTTGTTCTCGGGGCTTCCCTGGTGGCGCAGTGGTTGAGAGTCTGCCTGCCAATGCAGGGGACACGGGTTCGAGCCCTCGTCTGGGAAGATGCCACATGCCGCGGAGCGACTAGGCCCGTGAGCCACAATTGCTGAGCCTGCGCGTCTGGAGCCTGTGCTCCGCAACAAGAGAGGCCGCGACAGTGAGAGGCCCGTGCGCTGCAATGAAGAGTGGCCCCCGCTTGCCGCAACTAGAGAAAGCCCTCGAACAGAAACGAAGACCCAACACAGCCATAAATAAATTAAAAAAATAAAAATTAAAAAAAAATTATTTGTTCTCTAATGATTATTTTACATTAGTAATATGCACATCAATTATGAGAGTAGCATGAGTAAATGAAACTAAATTAGTCATTATTAAAAATATACCCTTAAAATGCATACTTTGTCTCTCTATTTATTCTGTTAATTCTGAAGAATATTTCCAGATTTTAGGTAAACACACTAAGTAATATTGTTTGTGTGTTAAACAGTTCTGAATTATGAACAACCTCTTAAATGTAGAATATTCTGTTTACCTGTAGGTTACTGGTCATAAAGCTGAGAAAATCAGCTCATGTAAGTTACATGAATTATAATTTGCAGACATTATTCTTTGTGCCAAGTTTATAATTGAGACCATTTATTTTCCAGGATGTGCAAGAGCAGCTGTGGGCTGTAACTGGGAGGCGTCATCTTTGCATTTTTCACTGTTGCGAGGTAATTGCCTAATTTTTTCTTTGATATTCCCTCATATAAGGATTCCAATTACAAATATGATGTTTTCATTCCACCCTGTGTATTAATCCTAAAGTCACTGTTTTAAAAGTTTTAACCCATAGGCATGCTGTTTTCTTCCAATTAATTCATAATAATAGAATGCATTTATTCTGATGAGGCAAAGGCATAATATCTTGATAAAGATACAATCTGACTTTCCTGGATTTAGAAGTAAAAATAAACGTAGACATCAGTTTTGACAGATGATTGATGAAATTATCACTATACAACAGTTCATTTTGTTAAACTAAAAGCCACCTCAAGTTCTTTTTATATTTATGTATTATCCTTAAACCGTATTTTTATAAGCATGACATATAGGTATAGGGGGATGAAAAGGAGCACATTAATAAATGTGGGCTCTCCCCACCGCCTTTAAATAAACGTCAACCTTGGTTTACAAGTAGTTTTGTGAAAATCTTTATTCATATTTTCAATCACAAAGAGTATCAGTTTCATTTTCAATTGTTCTATAATCTCCTCTCCTATATAAAATCCCTATTGAATCACAGTTATAGGGTTTAAAAAATCTCAGCGAGTTTAGGCGTTATGATAAACGCTCATTCTTCTTATGAGACTTTCCCATGTAACAGGTGTGGGCTATAAGCTAGACTCTAATTGGACTTTGAGCAGAGACTTTTGGGGTCTTTGGGATATCGCTTTTGGGGAGCAGGTATGTGAGTACACTCTATCCACTTAAGAAAAATGGAGTAAATGCTCAGCGACTACAGTAGACTTTAGTGGAAGCAGTGTTACTCATTCAATGAACTGTCTTAATTTTGCTCACTGGCATAAACATATATTTCCAATTCCTCTTGCTTTTATGTTGGGTCCAGAGCCTATCTCTAACCAAAATAAAGTGGGAGACAGTGAAATCGTTCCTTTCAAGCCTGAATTCCAAAATCTCCTGAATGATCTTCCATTTTTGCTATCTTCCTTTGCTTGTCATAAGTATGAATGAAAGGCTCAAGAAGAAATAATTCTGCACCTTCCAATATGGCAGCCACATGCTCTGTGTAGGTAGATCTACTGAGAAGTTGAAATGTGGCTAGGACACTAGAGGAACTTGGTTTTTAATTTAAATTAATTTGAACTTAAAGAGCTGCATGTGGCTCATAGCTACAGTATCAGACAGTACAGCTCTAGAAGTTGGTGGTGTAGAAATTTAGAGGAAGCCAGAATCCTAAAACATCACATGGAATGTTTCCCTTTGAACACTGTAATCAGACCGTGTTGTAAGAAATAAGTTTATAATTTGTTAACACAATGAGATATTTTTATTCTGTCTTAAGGTAGCCAGAGTTAATCAGCATGACTAAGTCCTATTTGCATTTGTAATCTCAGCATTTAGACTAGTACTGTCACATGTTTTGGTGAATAAATGAATTAGCATTCGATATTCATATACTCTTTAGGTATTGAAAGAGCATTTGCTCAAAAATATGTGGCCTATAAAGCAATTTTAACTGTTACTATATATGTAAGTATGTTATATATGTGTGTATGTATATATGTATGTGTATATAAATATATATGCATTTCAAAAATATTTAGATAATAGTCATGTAAAAATTAGCATGCCCTAATTTTCTCTTCCTTCTGAATATAGAGCTTTAGCAGTGAAGTTGAACTGTTAAGAGATTTTTATGACCCTTTGGTAAGGCAACTCAATTTAAAGAACTAAACTAAAATCATTGGTGGCCTTTCCCTTACCATATGAAATGTTCCTTCCTTGATTTTTGTCAATGACTCATATACCTGCCGTGTGATGTTAGAAGAGTCAGGTGTTTTTATTACTGAAATTCAAGGAGTAAAGGAGGAAGGCATGTAACAATTTTCTGAGATAACTGGAACCCATGAAGATGAGAGCCCATCTCTTGAATGAGTGTCTCTCAGTAGCACACTGGTCTCTTGCTATTAACAATGTGTTCAGTGACACAGTTAACCACAGAGAAGCAGGTCCTTTGGTTTTGATATTAGGTATCCCATGCATGTGATGGGCATGGGGACAGTGGAGAGAGTGATAGGTATCCCCAGGGAACTCTTTCACACTCACACTCTTATAGTACCTTCCCTCTGACAATAACCTCTTGGAGGCAGTGTGTTCCCATCATTTGATGATTACTTTTACTTGGTCATTACAACTCAAGGTGCATTCACTGTGTAATGATCAAGAAGTCAAGGGGGTTTTCTAGGAAAAAATATGCAGTGCATATATAGAAAGAGGTGTAGAAATATATAGAAAGTCTTCCGCTGATCATTGCTTACTATGATTTTTCCAGAGTAATTCTAGCCCTATTTTCTTGGGGCTTTTCTTGGGACATAGCCTGATAACTTACGAAGCAAAAATATAACAGGTGGCCAGTTCATTCCTATTAGTGTAATTTGTCTTCTAGTAAATAGGTCAATGCCATAGAAGAGTAGAATGGGGTGCATAACCAAACATGATGCCCAGTAAAGACAGGTAGTATTTATAGGAACCAGATGATACGCAGATAACTTGTAGGTAGGAAGAGGGGGCACATTTCACTCTAACAGGAGGAAAAGGAGATATGGGTGCCAAAGCAGGTAGCTGGGTGGTATTGGTGCGGGTGTATGAGACACCCCCATAATCTGATTTCCTTCTGTGAACTGCTCAGCTGGAAGGGGCAAAACACGCAGAACAAAATAATACACAGTAAATATTGGCCCTAAAATAGCACTAAAGCATTTTAGGGAACTGAAAATATGTACTCAAGTAGTAATACTAATATTTAGTGTGTCATAAGAACCCTGAAACAAGTCATTCAGGCTACTGCAAACAGATTTTACTCACTACACCCTCCCCTACCAAGGAGATGACAGTCTTCTGTTGGGTGCTCATGTTCAGGAAATGTGCCAGGTTGAAGCACAATTAGTGTCCTGTCAATGTATTGCCAGGTCAAATTGCTTATTTCTATACTTTGAATGAATAAAAGCTGAAGAATTTGTCTCCTGTATGCCAGACTGTATTATGGTCAAGAGACTTTTCCTTAGAGAATAAGTAAGGCTTAAGCCTGTTATCACTGAGTTTACTGAAATGAATAAGCCATAGCTTCAGGCAAAAGTCTATACAAATCAGTTTGATAAACCTAATTACCACTTTTTATAACACCTTTGGGCCACTTTGAAATAGAGTCCAAGCACTGTACAGTGAATGGCTGACATTCCCCGAAAGGCACTGAGACATTGATTTAATTGAACTTTTTCCAAACAAAGAGCAGTTTCAATTTTTCTCAGTCTCCCAAAATATAGGGAAAAGCAGAATTCAAGCATGTCCTGACAGTCCTTCATTTCAACTCGCAAAACCTCAGATTCCTTATTTTAGCATCTTTAATATCATTAGCTAGAAGACTTAGTAGCTTTATATCACACTTTCTTTTTTTTTTTTTTAATTATTTATTTATTTATTTGTTTATGGCTGTGTTGGGTCTTCGTTTCTGTGCGAGGGCTTTCTCTAGTTGCGGCAAGTGGGGGCCACTCTTCATCGCGGTGCGCGGGCCTCTCACTGTCGCGGCCTCTCTTGTTGCGGAGCACAGGCTCCAGACGCGCAGGCTCAGTAATTGTGGCTCACGGGCCTAGTTGCTCCGAGGCATGTGGGATCTTCCCAGACCAGGGCTCGAACCCGTGTCCCCTGCATTGGCAGGCAGATTCTCAACCACTGCGCCACCAGGGAAGCCCCCACACTTTCTTTTTACCTTAACCTTATTAAATGGCAAGGTGCTAGTACATAAAGTGCCTGATTTGTGAGACTATTCCCAGTGCTGTCACACAAATGCACTGCTGCACAAACTACTGTCTGGTTTGTTCTGCCAGCTTTCCCAATGCCTCACATGCCATCACTTACTTACTGCCTACCCTTCGTTAGCTACATTAATTTCAGATTACTTTTGGCAAAATTAAACTGTATATATACCACTCTTTATACTTTTGTGTGTAATTTTGGCATCCCAAAGCTTCTGAGAACCATTTTTATAGCCTATCACAGTAGCACTCGTTTCCGAATGTGTATCCTGCTGTTATTCAATATTAATTTAATCTTTAACCAAACTTAACCATTCATAAATTTTTACTCAGAATGTAATTGTTGATATATATTTTAATTTTGAAAGTAAACTTTATTAAATTATAATACCCATTTAGAAATCAAATCATAATATATAGCTCTGTAAACTTTCATAATCTGAATATATTTGTTTAATCAGCACCCAGATCAAGAAACAGAACATTAGGAGCATTCCAGAAGCCCCCTTTATGACCCTTTTGTTCACTAAACTGCCCCTCCCAAGGGGAACCAGGAACCAGACTGCTAAAAGCATGTCTTGAATTTTATACTGAAATAATATTGTGTACACGTTTTAAAAAATCTGTTCACTTTCCCTAAATATTGTGTTTGTCAGATTCAAGTTGAATGTAAGTTGTTGCTTACACCTAGACTTTCTTTATTCTATTGATATCAGGGCTTGATTCTCAGCTCTTTATTACTGCTTAAAATACACAATGTTTAAAATGCTATTTCCCAACTCCAGGTCTGTTTTCTGCCAGGCTCACTATTGGAATTTCTGAGCATTTCTCAAGCAAGTCCTAGTTCAAAGGCTTCTTCCATAATGCAGTCTTTGTCACTTTTCTTCTTTCACCTCTGTTCTCAGCCAAAGGGTGGTCCTTGATATTCTAAATAAGCATAAGCTATTTATGGTACTTCTAATATTGTACTCGGTATATTCTGCTCAGCTTCTTCTTTTTGTTGTATCATGTATTGTACTTTAGACACTGTTCTAGATACTGGAAGATAGAATGCTGAAACAAGACAAAGTCCTCTTGCCTTACATTGCAGTTGATGGTTGTACAGTGATTTGTACTGCATCCTTTTCCACTTACTGGAGTCTAGGCACAGGATTAAAATAATGGCATCATTAAAAGCAAGACATACATTACACTACACCAAGGAATATGGACAAATTATTATATTAGTGCTCTCCCACAATTTGTTTAATTCCATATAAATGAATCCCAGTGTAGTCAGGGTTTCCTTATGGGATTTCTCCTAGCTATTCTTTCCCATTATTGGACCAAATACAGCCCAAATGGCCTCTGTATATATTTTCATAATTCCATCCAGACAGGATGTACCTCCCTTCCCCCCACACACACCAAATTTGGTTCAGCTGTCATGACTGATGGTGTTATACACATATCAAAAAATATATTAAGGTATTTATCATTCACATCATGAGACTTCTTGGAGGGAGCAAGGCAAGTTCCCAAGCATGTCAGAAAATGGCTTGAGAAAGGAGGGAAAAGAGAGTGGCTTTGGAGTTTCATGGTGCATAGGAGGTAGGGCTGGAGTGATGATTCCTGCACACATGCTGGGGCTTGTGTGGTTTGAACTTCCTGCCAGTACTAAAGTAGGGAGCACTTGGCTTTTCTTAACCACTTGCCCTAAGGTGGACACAGAAGGGAAAAGAAATAGAAGTGTTGGGGCTTGAAAGTTGTGAACAGTCAAATATAAAAAATGGAGTCAGATTCTATTTCAGTAAACTTCTTGATTTTACCATAAGGTCTCAAGAATTCATTATCGTTCTTTTCAGTATCCACAGCAGAATAACGATCATACTGTTTACTGGAAGTAGTGCTTGGCTCAGTGTTTCTGATAACTTAATCCTCTTAGCAAGGTCAGGAATGTCAGGAAAATTGTTATACAGAATAGGGATTATTAATCCAGAGAAACAGGTGAAAGGGTTGAGAGAAAGCTGTTGGTTTGTCAGTTCAAGGACATTTGACTTTTAGGAACCATAACTCAGAGACTGTGTGAGTGTGTGTGTGGGTGAGAGAGAGAAATGAAAAAAAAAAAAATCTTTACTTTTGTAATGAAGTGTTAGTAGAGAATCCAAATAATTCAGAATATAGTTGTTTGTAGAAATGGTGGAGAGTTAATAAATTCACGCTTTTTCTTTCCATGAGTTAATACAAATGGGTCCTTTGCTTTTGGCTAAAGGTGGAGGAATGAAGTTTTTTGGTTGTTGTTGTGGTTTGTTTATTTGATTTTTTTTTTTTCCTACATGCACCGGATTCTGATGAGAAGAGATGGAGAAATAAATGATGGTAAAAGTTCTATGGCACCTCCTTCCCATTCCTGAACTCGGTGATAGTTTTTGTTGTCGTTGTTATTTTTAGTGTTTTTGGTTTTCGTTTTTTTATTTTTTGGTGATCGTTTTGAATCAGTGGTGTCAGGCAAATGTTTAACAATCACTCCCTCCTTAAAAAAAGCATAACTTGAACCTAATTTGTATCATATGCTTATTTCCATGGTGTAAATATTATTACCATGGTCTATTTCAAGCAATCAACGAGATCACACCACTCTTTCAGATCTTTAGGGATTAATATCATGCGATGAAGTAGCTGGCAAGTATTTTCTGAGATTCTGAGTTAGAGCAGTATTTCTTCACGGCCTGTGTGCCAAAGGCTAACTCAGAGCTGTGAGACGGCTAGCACTCTGCTTCTGCAGGCCTCGGGAAACCCCTGCAGGCAACAGCTGTGCCCCGCTGAGCGGAGCCACACAGAAAGCCATCAGGAGGACAGTGGAGCAGAAAAACACGATCTGGCTTCCTCCTGAGCAGCAGAGAGTAGAACTCTGCTGATTCCCAGAAATACCTGCGATAGGAGGCAAACATTGTGAGGGCTGTGAGAGCAGGTTGAGGCTGAGACAATATATTTATAATGTCTATTTTAAATCCACAGATTGGTGAGGAGATGTTTTAACAGGAAAAGCTACTGGCATTACCGCTGGTTAAACACAGTTGGAAAACAACTACAAAAATGTAGATACAAATTAAACTTTAGATTGAGAATATAAGTATGATCCTAATTACAATGAATAATTCATGTTCTTCAGTCATGACTAATACAGTGCACAGTAAGGATTATTAATTCTATGAAGGTGAAGGCTTAATCTGATATTTGATTTAAACTTGATGACATACTTTTAATTTTCATGATTCATTCTGTATGTAATGTGCCCATTTGTTCATGTAATAACATTTGTTCATTATTTAAATAATAAAAGACAGGCAAACAGTATCAGCTGCAGTGATATTTATCCTTTTTGTTCCATGAACTATGTCAGTTAGGCTCCAGAGCAATGGAAAAGTCAACAAGCAGTGACTAAATAATTAATAGGTATATTTTGTTTTACCTGAGCAGGTGTCTGTTGGGAGGCCCTCCATATCCAGTATATGCACCCCAAATGAGCTCTGTTCATCGTTCTTTGTTTAATACTTTAATCTTCAAGGTTGGAATATGGCTGTTATACCTTTTGGTGCTGAAATAAAGAACTAAAGCAAGCAAAAATTATGCCTTTTCTTCTTTTCCTTTCTCTTCTATTTTCATGTTTTCCTCCCTTCTTTCTACATTCCTTCTTTCCTTACTCTTTTTTTCTTTTCTTGTTCTTTCCTTTCCCTTTCTCCCCTTCCCACATCCCTCCCTCCCTCCCTCCCTTCCTCCTTCCCTCCCTTCCTTCCTGCCATCCTTTCTTCCTTCCTTTCTCTGGGAAGGGAAAACGATCCCCAAAACTGTGAACACAAGCACTGCTAGGTTCAGAGAGAGACTAGATGTTGAGTATTTTCTTTCTAGCTTCTATAGTAGAATAAAGCAAGGGAGAAGGAGTTTGAAGTAGGACTTGAAGTCAATTTGCAGTATCTATCATGTGGGTCTTATATTAGCCTTACACGTATGCCCCAGGACCTAAGTCCTATGTTGAGAGCACACAGACAAGGAAAAAGGAAGAAAACTACTGAAGCTGCAGAACTGATCTAGGGAGGACATTGCTGTCATCACTGCCATACATTAAATGCTGCATGTTACTGTGATTATGCTTTGAGAGTTAGCTTGGAAAGCGACGATCAGTGCTGTTACTGACGCCCAAGCATCGTTGTCTTAATCCAAGACGTGAATTCCATGGTGGAATAGTTGGTAGGCAGGAAAAATACCAGGTAGCCATATAAGCATGGTAAATGCCCACCACCAATCCCTTTAGGACTCTCCTGAAAGTCATGTACCTGCTCTACAGCAAATGTGTAAGTTCTTATTCTTAATGTTTTCTTTGTTGATCATGAAAATCCAGAGCTCGGTGTTGGAACCTCAGAGCAGGTGTATAAAGAGCACGCTCTAAAATATGTTTTTTCTTTTAATTTTATTGCATTTTTATTTATTTATTTTTGTATTTATTTTTGGCTGTGTTGGGTCTTCGTTTCTGTGCGAGGGCTTTCTCTAGCTGCGGCGAGCGGGGGCCACTCTTCATCGCGATGCGCGGGCCTCTCACTATCGCGGCCTCCCCCGTTGCGGAGCACAGGCTCCAGACGCGCAGGCTCAGTAGTTGTGGCTCACGGGCCTAGTTGCTCCGCGGTATGTGGGATCTTCCCAGACCAGGGCTCGAACCCGTATCTCCTGCATTGGCAGGCAGACTCTCAACCACTGCGCCACAAGGGAAACCCTAAAATATGTTTTTTCTTAAACATTTAGTGGGGTTGGTGTAAACAGTCTGAGGCAACTCGGGTGAAAATACCCTTTGTCCTCCTAGCCGCTAACACCTTGAAGTTCTAGGCAGACTTCTTATTCTCTTCTCTCAAAAGATTTCTCAGATCAGTTTAACTCTTTCCTGTCATTTTGGCACCTTAGTCCCTCTATCCTTTACACATGAAACTCTTCTATGTGCTGTCCTGATGCACTCATCCTCCTGTAGCCCCAATAGCTAAGTGATATTCCTAAGAAAACTGACCCACGTGGCTTAATTTTTTACTCTTCACAAGACAAAGAAGTGAAGAGGCGGCAAAGATGAAACACTGCAGTGCTATAGCAAGGGGTGGAGGAGAGGGAGACCATGTATCTATTCAGATTGATTCATCAGTGTGTGTACCTGGGATAAGAATTAATTTCAGGGTAAAAAATGGCATTGAGATTTAAACATATTCTATTCTTCAATGTTTCATGCATACAAAACAATATGCATAATACACATGTAATTCTGTAGCATAATTAGAACATTTGTACCCATGAGTTACCACTCAAACTAAGACTTGGAATATTAGTGTTAACTTTACATTAAACCATGAGCTCCTCCATTTTCCATGTTCCTGCCTTCTGTCATATGAGATTGCTTATCAGAAATTATTTTTCTATTACAGTTTAATCAAAAATGCATTTATTCTGGGCTTCCCTGGTGGCGCAGTGGTTGAGAATCTGCCTGCCAATGCAGGGTACACGGGTTCGAGCCCTGTGCTGGGAGGATCCCACGTGCCGCGGAGCAGCTGGGCCCGTGAGCCACAATTACTGAGCCTGTGCGTCTGGAGCCTGTGCTCCGCAACAAGAGAGGCTGCAATAGTGAGAGGCCCGCACACCACAATGAAGAGTGGCCCCCGCTTGCCACAACTGGAGAAAGCCCTCGCACAGAAACGAAGACCCAACACAGCCATAAATAAATAAATAAAGTTTTTTAAAAAACAAACAAAAAAAACACCCTAAGGGGGTCATATTTAAAAAAAAAATGCATTTATTCCTAAACAATTCATGTTTCATTGTGCTTGCTTTTCATCCTTTAACAAAGGGTATCTTACTCTCTGTAGTCACCCGTAACTGACCTTTTTCATACAATACTGCATTTTTAAGCTTAGTAATATTGTTTTAGATAGCTATTGTATAGTGTCCTCCCTGAGGTATAATAATCCATGGTATGAACATCTATTCCATTAATACAGTTATCCATTCTCTGGCTAATAATCGTTTGTTTCCAGCTATTTGCTATTATAAGCAACACTGCTTATATACATTCTCATACATGCCTCTTGAACTTGGACAACAATTTCTGCAAAATGTATTCATCAGTACGGAATATCTGGTGCTTAGAGTTTATATGTTTCATCTTTATAATACAAAAATGTTTTCCAAGTTGTTTTTATCAATCATACACTCACACCAAACGTACCTAATTTCCATTACTTCTTATCTATGACAACATTTGGTAGTAAGAAGTTTCTCAAGTTTTACAAATCTAGAGAGGAAAAAAACTTACATCTCAATATTTTCAAGATTTCCATTTCCCCCAATACTGATAAGATTCAACATATTGCCATTTATGTGTTCTCCCCTGCACAGTCACAATTTCTATCTTCAGGCCACATTTTCCTGAGATATTTGATTTTTCTCTTAATGGCATGCTTACATATTTTGGATATTATTCTTTCACAGCCATGCTTTTCAAATATCTTCTCAGAAATACTGATTTGTCTTTATACTATCAATTGAAATCTCCAATTTCAAAACAATCAAAATTATTAAGTTCTACCTTCTTGATTTACTCATATTGCGTCCTTTTATTTATAAAATTGAGATCATAAAACTGTTGTATAATTTCTTCACCAGACTTTAGTTTTAAACTTTTAGTTTATCTAGAATTGAATTTTGTGTATAGTGTAAAATAAGGACCCAATTTCACTGTCATCCCCTTATGGATATTGAAGCTCTTGTCCACAACAATTATTTTAAAGATTTGCGGTATTGCCATTGTTGTATAGCGTGTTCACTATATGCGTTCATCTCTTTCTGGAGTTTTTATAACGATCCATATTTTAACTGGTAAATCTATGAGGCAACAAAGTAACGTTAAATACAATAATTTTGTAATGAATATTAATATCTGATAAGGTTAGCCATCCCAATATATTATTTTACAAACTATTTTTAGATACTGACTTCTTCATTTAAATTTTATAATTATTTTCTAGAAGAATCTTTCAAAGGTATTGTTTGGATTTGCGCTGGATATAAACAATGATTTGGGTGAAACTAATATATTTACAATATAGTTATTCCTGGCAAAACATTTGGCTACCTTTTGTTGATTGTATCATGGAAGGCAGAGTGCATACCCACCACGCTGTAATGTTGGTGGGAATGTTAGGGTAAATTAAGGAAGTTGATATGTTTTTGTTAATTCTTTCCACTTTAAACAAATCCTGCAAGAGAAATGTAAACACACTAGAGATTGTGATGGATGGATAAAAAGCTCTGCTTAAGCTGCTTCTGGCCTACAGTCTACATTGATGGAGAATTTTGAGATTTGGAGTCTTTGGGCTCCGTATCACAAGATACAGCTGTTAGAAGCAGTGACCTTAAAGTGTATGTCTTATGAAAGAATAAATATTTGGCCCAAACCTCTTCTAGACACATCTTCTGCTAGGAGTTTTCTGCCCTGTGATGGGAGCCAGCATAGGAAGGAGCATAAGGCCCCACCAGAGCTGCTTGTTTCATGTAAGCTCAATCAAGCTGACAGAGAGGGATGAGAAAAGAACAGAGTCTGCTGAACATAAGACAGAGCCCTCGGGCTTAACAGCTGTATATAGACAAGATCTGTAGTTGTTTGTACATAGAACGGACCAGAAGCAAATAGACTATATTTTTAGATTTGTAGGAATTGTATTGCCAAGAATTGTATTGTCAAAACAAGAAAAGAAATTACAAACCTGGAAAACTTAAAATTGTTCAACCCTTAGAGCACAAGCAGAAGTAAGCCAAACAAGTTGTGCATCTCCCAACTGACAGCTGATCTGAAGATGCGCATCTTTCAACAACTCTAGAAAATTCTTAGGTATGACCTTTGAAATATTGCTTCTCTTCCATAGTCTTTATTTCCTCTCTTAGGGACTGTGATTAGCCAGTTTTACATCTTGTCATTCTATCTTTTGTGTCTTGTAATATCTACTGGCCCTTTCTGTATTTAAATTTCTCTGTGCTTCATTTTAGTCACATCAAACTTAACTTCTAGTCACAAATATTTTCAGCGTGCCTAACTGCTCTAAGTTTTTGTTTTTAGAACTTTTAAAATTCTCTCTTTTTTTCTTTTCTGTGTGTCTGTATAAAATATATCTGACTTGAACAGCATGGGTTTAAAATGGGGGGGCAGGCGGGGGTCCGCTTAGAGGCAGATTTCCTATTTTCAGTAAGTACTACAGTACCGTACTGTCCATGGTTGGTTGAACTCCCAGATGGGAACCTCAGGTACAGAAAGCCTACAATGGGACTTGAGCATCTGTGGATTTTGGTATCCACTGTGAGTTCTGGAAACAATCCCCCAGGATACCAAGGGGCTACATACTATCTATATAGTTTCCATATCACACAGGCCATTTTATAATCCTTTGTTCCTTTCTCATTTGTGTGAGTCCTTTTAGTTTATATGTATTTCCTACATACTAATTTTATATTTCATATCTAATAATTGCAATATCTTAAATATTTGTAGGACTCAATCTGAGGTTTTGAAATGGTTATTTCATTCAGGGCTTTTCTGGCTTTTGCTTTTGCTTACTGCCTTAGTGTTCCTGCTCATATTTGGGTGCCCTGCTTGTCATTCTATTTTTTTTTTTAACTGAATTTACTTTTATTTTTATTTTGGAAGTCAGCTAAAAAAAGTTCATGATATGTTAAGGTCTACCTGTTGCAATTTATGTATTGGATTGGCCAAAAAGTTCATTCAGTTTTAAGTAAAAATAAACGACACATTTTTTGTTTTCGCCAAGAACTTTATCAAACAACGTATTCATTAACCAAATGAACTTTTTGGCCAACCCAATAGTAAGTACTTACACTTTAGTGAGGTGACTCTTTACAGTACCTGCTTTACCTAAGTCCACCAACAGTTTACTGTTTTCTGCCTAATCATATTATAAACCACATAAGTGCATTTCATCTAATTTATTTCATATAATTAACTTTAAAAATCGGTTAGCATACATTTAAGAAACATCTACATGCCATGAACTCTGCTTTATGCCAATTATACAAAGTTGATTTAAAAAACTGTCCCAGTACTTCTAATATTTAAGGTTCACATGGGGTGACAAATGTGAAATCAATCAATTAGTAAACTACAATGTGAAATAACAAGATAAAATACAATACAGTAATAAAATGGTGATGACTATAATATTTTCTGTTGCTTGGAACCAGAAATTCTGGTTAATATGTGAGGTTTAAACAAGGAAGTATGAGGAAAAGAGGACTTATATCTGCCTATAGGAGTGAAGGAAGACTTCCCAGGAATAGTACAGATTGAAGAAAAATGAGTATTGAGAAAATGAATGTAATTTAAAGTCATTCACGGTAAAGTGGACATATAGGTTTCATAAGAGAGAGAAGTCATACATTGAAACATTTCTATTTTCATTCTATATTCAACTATTCTATTTCTAATCCAAACTTGGATTGCCAGTACATGCCAATAGTGCTATAGAATAATGGGAAGCAAACTGAGAGTTGATAGGGCCAATGAAGAGTGATTGAGGTAACCTCAAAAGCAGATGATGAAACTTGTAAGTAGTGAAATCAGGATGGAGATGGGGAAATAGATTATTAACAGTTGATTATAAACTGAAAAAGGATGGCATTTAGGATGGTTTCTAGTTCATTGGGCAAGTGAGTAAAGCTGTCATTCATCAAGATTAGAGATACAGGAGAAAAAGGAGCAGATTCTTGAGGGTGTTTAGTTTTGGATTGAGTTGAAGTTGACCCTGAACATTTAGGAAATGATGTTTAGTGTTTAAGTAAAGTATAGAGAAATTCAGTTAACATTGAGTGAGATGAAATGAGCTGGGAATTATTGATTTTTAAGTTTTTGCATGGACTTTCTTTAGAAAGCTGTATAAAATACAAAGCAGGAATGAGGCAGAGTCTTGGGCAAGCCAATACTTATAGGACAAACATAAAATGTGCCTACAGAGGAAAACTACAATGATATGATTATTTTCCTTCTTATCCTTAGTGGACTCATAATATTTTGTATTTTTATAATCCTAAAATGACTACATTAATTTTAGATAAATATTTGTAGCAAAAATATCTCTCTTTCCTCAAGTTGCCAAATTGTTTATTTACTTCTATAGAATTGCTGTGTTGACATTTTATCATGCTGTTTTAAGAAACTGTTTCATTGTGCTGAAAAATTAACCAAGTAAGTAGCCTTACTAACACTAAATCCAAGCTTAAACTGTGCCTCTGGATTTTGAAAAAGAGGTAAGAATTTCTTAACATTCTCAGTTCTAATTGTCGTCCTGGTTATCATTACTATTCCTCCCCTATCATTCATCATAATTGTGTTCATTGTAATGTCTCATATTTATGAATACTATTATGTTTGCAATCATTGTACTGGATAAAAATCCAGTTGTATTTTCTTTTTCTCTTATTTTTACAACATGCTTTATGCATAATAATTCTCTTTGTTCCCCAATTCTAAAACCACATAATTTGTTGTCTCTTAGCAACAGACTAGAGAGGCTACCAGATGTATTTATTTACATGCTTGATTTCTGAAGGGAAGTAGACAAACTGCGTATCATCCAAGGAGTGCCTAAAAGTACTTTTTTAGTCAACGAGACTATTTCAATGGCTAAATAAAAAGGTTTAATGCACTTTTCTTAGCATATTTCTTAAGATATTCCACAATATTTCATTGTACTTGTTATAAAAAAAACAGGTTGAGGGTTGAAACCACTCTCCCCACCAAAATTTTTAAAAAGAACTCAGAGTAAATACAGAAGAATGATTAAGTAAGACTTAACTGGAGTGCTGGGTGAATGCTAAATTTAAAACAAACATGAATAAAGTTCCTTTAAAAAAAAATCCTTGATCATTAAGTTTGGAAGCTGTAATGGGAAAAGAGTAGAAAGTGTGAGTTGGCTGGTGTGTTAGTTTCCTATAGTCACTGTAACAAATTGCCACAAATTTAGTGGCTTAAAACAACACAGATTTATTCTCTTTCAGTCTTGAGAGCTGAGTCTTATGGGGCTGAAAAATCAAATTGTCAGCAGAGCTGGTTCCTTCTGAAGGCTCTGAGTGGAGAATCTGTTGCCTTGCATTTTTCTGCCTTTACTGGCTGCCTGTACTCCTTGGCTTATGTCCTTACCTCCACCTTCAAACTGCATCTCTCCAATCTCTGCCTCTGTCATCATGTTGCTTTCTTCTCTGCTGACTCTCCTGGGTCCCTCTCATAAGGGTCGTCTCGATTACATGGGGCCTATTTGGCTAATCCATGATAATCTCCCCATCTCAAGATCTTTAACTGAATCACGTCTGAAAAATCCCTTTTGCCACATAGGTTAACATTCACAGGTTCCAAGGATTAAGGCATGGACATATTTCAGGAGCCGTTATTCAGGCCACCACAGTTGATTTGTTCTCTTTTCACTTGCTTTGTATTTCTCTTCTCCCCTAAGGAATTTTGCCGCACAAAATGCTCCCTTTTATTTGCTTATGTTCCACTTTACTTGTTTGATGCCTAGGCTTGTGAAACTGGCCTTTTTAATCTTTGAAAAAAAATGCATATAGCCTTTTGCCACTACATTTGAATTTTCACAGGGGTTTTATTTGAGGGCTTAGTTGTCATTTAAATTTTAATACTTTTGCGTGTGAAAACCTTGAGAAAGAGCATTTCAGGGACAAGGAAGAGTAAGTTCAAAAACTCTGGCATGTACAAGCTTGAAAATTTTGAGGAAGCTAAATTTGGGGGGCTAGAGTAGAGTTGTCAGTTAAGAAACAGGACACCCAGTTAAAATTTAATTTTTAAAAAAATTCAATTAAAAGTATTTTTTTTAAAAAGGAATTCCTTTATTTTTATTTTATTTATTTATTTATTTATTTTTGGCTGTGTTGGGTCTTCGTTTCTGTGCAAGGGCTTTCTCTAGTTGTGGCAAGCGGGGGCCACTCTTCATCGCGGTGCACGGGCCTCTCACTATCGCGGCCTCTCTTGTTGCGGAGCACAGGCTCCAGACGCGCAGGCTCAGTAGTTGTGGCTCACGGGCCTAGTTGCTCCGTGGCATGTGGGATCTTCCCAGACCAGGGCTCGAACCCGTGTCCCCCGCATTGGCAGGGAGATTCTCAACCACTGCGCCACCAGGGAAGCCCTAAAAGTATTTTTAAAATTCAATTAAAAAAACTTTTTTGCATAAGTATATCCCAACCATTGGATGGCACATCTTATACTTTAAAAAGAGGTTTTTTTTTCTGTTTTTTAATCTGAAATTTAAATGTGTGTTCTTTTTTTTTTTTTTTTTTTTCTCTTCCCATTTTTTCTAAATCTGGCAAACCTAGACTAGCTCATGAGGAATAAGAGTGTGTGGTTGATGATGTTAGGAGAAGTAGTCAGAGAGACCCTGCAGGGACTAAAAGGCCAGCAGGAAAGGTTTGCATATTTTCTACATGCAATTCAAAGGCACTGGAAGGTTTTAAGCATTCAAGTGTTAGATAAAATCTCATTTATATTCTAAGATACGTGCACTGGTGTCTTTGTGGAAGTAGGCCATAAAAAGACAAGCTCGAAAGCAAGGAGACAGTGTGAGTAGCCGGTCTTGGCTGGAGATAATGGTGTTTGAATTTGAGAGGTAGTCAAAGTAGAGCCACGTGTCATTCAGTTGGGGGACAAGTGTTCAACACAACTGTTAGCACGGTGGTAGTGGGTGGGAAGACAAATGAAGAACCTTGGTTAAAATAGAATAAACAGAAGAATGGGAAAACTTCCCAAACTTCAAACCTGAGTACATTAAGCCGTGGGCAGGCTTTTCTTCAGTAAAAGAGTGACCTTAGGGAAGTTGTAAGTTTCTCTCTAGCAAGGAATAACAGCACGAAGGAAATAAAGTTACTGTATGTGTATCATTGCTTCATATGTGGAGGAGTCACAAGAGTGTTAGCATGGGCTGGGTGACATCACCAAGGTGGTGACATCACCAAGGTGGTGACATAAGTTGTTTCTGATTTCCTTCCCCTCTACAAGAAGAACAACTGAAAACTCTTCAAGAACAAGATAACGCTGAAAAAATCCTAGAACGTGGGGGTAACGCTGAAGCACCCGCCGTGCCACAGAGACCAAGACATCCTGCATCAGAAGGGTAAGAGAGCAGCAACGTGTTGACCACATGGCCTCACTTGCAGGCCAGGGCAGCATGACACAGAGAGGTCTCGACCCCTGAGCCTCTGGTTCCTCCAGTGAAGAAAGAGAACCAAGGGGAGCCAACTTGCTCCCTTAGCATTGTGGGTGGCTTTGCAGAAGCCACTACTTTGATCTAGTACCACAAGGATTGCAGGGGCCTGTGGGGCGCAATCGCTGGGAATCTGACTGTGATGGAGAAAGGGGCGGGGCTTGCAACGGTCAGCACACAGATCTCGGCAGGCCGAGTTCTCACCTGTAGTGCCCAAGTAGTAATTCCAGCCGTAGCTTTGGCCATCTGCAGAACCAGGCTGGGGACACATTCTGACCAGAGAACTTGGTGGATGCAGGTCTGCCTGATTTGGATCCTCAAGCAAGCAATTTTGCCAGCCCTAGAGCCCAGATTGCCCATACCCAGGCAAAGAGGTAAATCACAGCCCCAGCCTCTGTGGAGAGTATCTTCTGGGCCTGTCTGAACAGAAGGGCTGGCAATAACTCCTGGAAGCTGTGCAGTCCAGTGGCACTTGAGGGGAGAGGCAGGCAGAGCTGACTATCCTCAGAGCAAAGCCAGTGCTGGGCATAGGGCGTTCCCAAGCCACTGCAGCAGGGGAATAATCCACAACCGGGGCTGAGGATAGCATCCAGTCCCTCCCAAGCAGAGACTCTGTTAGGGAAATTGAAAGTGGCTTAGGGAGGCCCCTTCCCCTCCCACCCAGGTAAGGGAGCCGAGTCCCCCCTCCCGCTGTGGAGTGTGCCTTCCAGGACTATCTGACCAGAAGGGTTGGATACAGCCCTTTAAACAGTGTAGCACAGCAGCACTCCAGCTGAGAGGCAGGCAGAGCTGACAGTTTGCAGAACAAAGCCAGTGGCCCTATTTGGTCAGGAAACTTGGGGTGCTGGTTGTCTTGAGTTAAGACAATGAAGAACCTTACCAGATTTAGAGCTTCTTCTCCTGCAGTGTCCAGGCAGGGAATATAATCCACAGCCCCGCTCATCACTGAATACAGCCTTCAGCCTCTCTGACCAGCACCCTAAGTACAGTGGCACTTGAACAGAGAGCACAGCCTGTGACAGCCCCCATCTGCAGAGCCAAACCAGCAGCCTCACCTGACCAGGGAATTCAAGGCACACTCTGGCCTGATTTGGGTCAGCAAACAATGAGCTGTGTAGGCTCTGTGCATCCTGGTGCCCCATCAGGACAAGGAAGCTAATGTATAGCCCATATACTACTGACGGTAGTACCCAATCCTGACCATCTAGTGAGCCTGACAGAGAATCCAAGCAACTGCAGAGTCCATCCTGCAGCCTCCCTTGGGTAGAAAGCCAAGCCAGCAGTTCTATCTAACTGTCCTCAGGCAGTGGCACTCCCCCCCATCACCACCCCAAACCATACATATCTTCAAAGCTCAAACAGTTGCCTTACCTAGAAATAGACCATAATAGCAGGCCCCACCTACCCAAGGACATTACCAAGGTCAAAGACTAATAATTTTAAGAACAGCAGAGAGAAGAGAGAAGTTACATACAAGGGAACCCCATTTGCCTATCAACAGATTTTTCAACAGAAACTATTTGAGCCAGGAGAGAATAGGAGGACATATTCAAAATACTGGGAAAAAACTGTCAGTCAAGAATTCTGTAACTTCTGAAGCTACCTTCAGAAATGGAGGAGAGAGAAATACTTTCCTGAACAGACAGAAGCTGAGGGAGTTCATTACCACCAGACCTGCTTTACAAGAAATGCTAAAGGAAGTTCTTTGAGTAGAAGTAAAAGAACACTAATTAACACCACAAAGACATAAAAAATGTAGTGTATATCTCACTGGTAATGGGAAATATATAGTCATAGTTAGATTCTGCAATATGGTAGTAGTGGTGCAAAATTCACTTAACAAAACTAGTTTGAAAGTTTAAAAAAAAGAATATGGTAAAAATAACCATAATTATAATAATCTGTTATTAGTTACACCATATAAAAAACATGTAAATTTTAATAGCAATAACTAAAGTGTGAGCGGGAGGAGAAGTAAAAGTGCAGAGTTTACAAATTCTATTAGTTAAGTTGTTAACAGTTTAAAATAGGGTGTTATGAGATTAAGGTATTTTATGTAAGCCTCATGGTGCTGGGATAATTGGATATTCACATCTAAAAGAATGAAACTGGATCCATATCTTACACCACACACAAAAATTAACTCAAAATGGATTAAAGACTTAAATGTAAGACATGAAACTCCTAGAAGAAAACACTGGAATAAAACTCCTTGACATGGGTCTTGGTAATGATTTTTTCATTAGGACACCTAAAGCATGAGAAACAAATAATATACAAACCAGTGGGACTACTTTAAACTAAAAAGCTTCTGCACAACAAAAGAAACCAGCAACAAAGTGAAAAGACAACTTAAGGAAAGGAAAAAATATTTGCAAGCCATTTATCAGATAAGGGGTTAACACCCAAAATATATAAAGAACTCAGTACAATTCAATAGCAAAAACCCAAATAACCCAATTTTAAAAATGGACAAAAGACCTGAATGGACATTTGTCCAAGGAAGATATCCAAAAGGCCAACAGGTGCATGCAAAGATGCTTCAACATCACTTGTCCTTAGAGAAATGCAAATTAAAACCACAATGAGATATCACCTCAAGCCCGTTAGAATGGCCATCATCAAAAAGACAAGAGATAACAGTGGATGTGGAGAAAAAGGGAACACTTGCGCACTGTTGGTAGGATTGTAAATTGGAATAGCCCCTATGGAAAATAGTATGGAGGATCCTCAAAAAATTAAACATGTATATACCATAAGATCCAGCAATTCCACTTTTGGGAATATATCCAAAGAAAACAAAATCACTAACTTGAAAAAATATATGCACGTCCATGTTCATTGTAGCATTATTTACAATAGCTAAAAAATGGAAACAACCTAAGTGTCCATCGATCGATGAATGGATTAAGTAGTTTTGATGTATACATACAATGGAATGTTATTCAGCTGTAAAAAAAAAAAATGAGGAAATCCTATCATTTGCAACAACATGGATGGACCTTGAAGACATTATGCTAAGTGAAGTAAATCGACAGAGAAAAACAATACGTATGATCTCACTTACATGTGGAATCTAAAAACCAAAACAAACCATCAAAACAACAACAAAAATCACCAAACTCATAGAAAAGAGATCAATCTGACTTGTGGTTATCAGAGGCAGAGGGTGGGGAGAGGGGGCACTAGAGGAAGGTGGTCCAAAGTACAGTTTCCTGTTATAATATAAATATTAGAGATGTAATGTACAACATGATGACTATAGCTAACACTGCTGTATGATATATAGGAAAGTTGAGAGTAAATTCTATAAGTTATCACAAGGTGATATTTTTTCTTTTTCTTTTCTTTTTATTGTATCTACATGAGAAGATGGATGCTAACAGAACCTACTGTGGTAATCATTTCACAATGTATATTAATCAAACTATCATGCTAAAAGCCTTAAATTTATACAGTGATGTATGTCAATTATTTCTCAATAAAACTACAAAAACAGAGTGTTAACATGTTTTTTTTCAAGAAGATTCTATTTTTCACATATTATAATAGTGCTTGGGAATATATTGTATTTTACTAGTTCATAAGCAGATTTCTAGAATCAACTGTTTAAACTTTAGTACCATTTCAGAATAGAAGTCAATTTTTGACTAATTTTTATTTGCTTTTTCTTTTGTTAAAAAAGATTTTGTCAGCAAATGTGCTATTAATTTTTTTCTTTATAAAGAATTATAAAAGTGTTGTTAGCAGACAGAATTTAAGTTTTAAACAGTGTTGATACCTAGGAAAAGTATGATTAGAGGAAAGGAAACAATAGTAGATTGTTTATCCTAGAATTAATACAATACTGAATGTATTCGCCTTGATTTTTGAAAAATGTAATTTCTTTCCATTTTTCCTCCTGTCATTAATTGAAGCAGCAGATTTCTCTTCACCAACAAACATAGTTTCCTATACACTTGTAACACAGCCTGTATTGCTATTAAATCAAGCACAATTAATCACCAAGTATTATTTCTTTCATTTCCTTCTTGCCCTTGTATTCTCTCTCCAGTTATTTTTCGATCTAAATTAGTTGAGCATAAAGTTATAAGTATGAACTTTATGAAACATTAATGCTCAGCAAACAATTCAGTTTTATAAATAGAATAATATGCTTCAAGGATTCAATATTATAAATTATGATGAATATTTGAAAAAAATCATTAGCAGGACACAAAATTAACACACAAGTTAGTTTCATTGCCACTCCACAAAAAAGTACTACTCGATTTTTAAAAATCATATATATCTATTCACTAGATAATTAATGTCATTTTGAAAAGGATTTATAAAAACCAGGGAACAGGAAAATGTTGCATATGTCCAAAGGAAATGAAGAATTTAAAAAACCGTATTGCCCAGAATATTCATCTTTTTTTCAATATCTTAATTCAAAAGTTTGCCTTTTTTTCCTCAAGGAATTAAGGTTACCTGGAGCTAGTAAATATGTTATGTTGTTTTTTGTTAAATAATAACTTTTTACAATAACATAAATATCACATGTTTGAAACTATTTAATTAGGACAGATTCCCCAATCAGAGTTACCTGGTTAAAAAGAATATCTTTAAAGCTCATGATTGTTTTCTAGAACAACTGTGGCATTTTAAACTACTACCAATACTATTTCAAGGTATCTGTTTAGTCAGAATTATCTTTTGTCATTAAAAACATGTCAAAAATTTATCCTTGTGAATTTGATAATAAAATATCTCAATATTTCTTCATAATGTATTTCTTTGAAAATACCTCAAATATTTTTGAGAATTATAATTCCTTATGTTTAATGAGATATTTCTTTAAAAATATATTCTTTCCCTTAGTCTATTTTATTATTTTGTTATTGTGAGGGGAGCTCTTATTATTATCACTTGTGAATTTTGTGAGTCCTTAACGATATTAAAGAGAAAATGATATTAAAGAGAAAATGATATATGTCCTACATGATGAATGATTATATAACATTTGTTGATAATATTTTACTGAATTTCCTATTTGACTTTCAGTTTTGTTTCAGACAAATATAATTTTGATTGGCTTATCTTGACCTATAAATTTCTACTGTCTGTGATCAAATTGTCCAACCTTCTTTTTGTCAAAGCATCCATAATTTTGTGGTTTAAAAATATTTCCCTAATTCACAATTTAATCAATTGCTAATCATTGTTTTTTGTTGTTTTTCCCAACGACTTGACTTTTAATGTCAACTCACTAGTGTATTAAGATTTGTGGGATTTATATGTCCTTTTATACAGGGCAATTACATGAATCATGTAATTTTATTTTCACATAATTTAGGATCCCATATATGCCAAATGTTCAGACTAATATTAAAAATAGATTATATGGTAATTCTGGGATTTTATTTCAATTATTTTAACATAAAACAGATGAGCACATCAGACTCCCTAATATAATGCTTATTTACATCGCTTTGGTGTTACGTCCTCAGTTAATAAGATTATTAAAATATAATGTCTGAAAGTTAGAAAAAATTATAGCATCTTTATTTTTTAATGTTTTGTATGTTATATAACCCAGAATTTTTCTGGGATCCATCTAATCATTCAACTGAAAAAGATGTGTGCTGCCAGGAGCAAAACAACAGATTTCCTTTAGGTCTTTGTAAAGCTAGACCTATGTCTCTGTGACCACAAGTCAAGGTTCTCTTTTCTATCTGACCCTATTTGACATCTGTCAGTTATACCAAATGCCCAAATTAATTTTACTTGAAACTTTGGTCTATAAAATGTTCTACCCATTTGCTGAGAATCTACTTTATGTCCTATCCCTAACTCTCTCAACAGGGTAGCTACAATTATTCTTATTTTACAGATGATAAAACTGGGACTAAGCAAAATTAAGAAATTCAGCTGGTAGATAATAGTACCAGAGTCTCAGTCCAGATCTTTTCATCACATAAATTTTGACCACCTGCTCTCCCATGGATTTCATTATATCAATTGGATTAATATAAAAAGAGCCATCAAGCTGTTGACTATCAAGATATAGAAAAAAATTACCACCTTTACTGACCCTTAAGATTTTCAAAACTTTCTAGCAATATGATTTAAAAATGTTCCTTCAACCTTCTTAGATTTATCTATTTCCTTTATAAATTATTGTAAAAGGATTTCTCTGTGTTAAAGATACAATTGACATTATAGAGGGTTGGTGAGGAGGTGGAGTTAGCCATCTGAGACTTGTTAATCACGTATCAACCAACAATTCCCCCGTGTCCTGCAGCACTATTGATAAACAGAATGATTTATTAAGAACTAAGAAATCAACAGAAAAGAGATAGTAATGCCTCTGTCTCTTTGTGGAATCAACATATATCTTAAACGTTATTGGTTAAATTAAAGTGCTAAGACAAACCAATCAATTTGAATACATATTATTTAAATCTACTCTGGGTAATTATTATCATTGATTTCTTGAGCAAAAAATATATTGGTCAAATAAAAGTGTGCCGTTTTAGCAAATATCAAATGTGCAGGATAAGGAGACTTTAAAAGTCTACCAACAACAGATAGGCACATAGAGTTCGTGGACTGTGGTCCCTACAATCCATCAGTTGTCACATAGCTGCTATCTAGTGATAAAATCAACACAAGTGCTTTCAAATACACAGCACTGCTTCATTGAGAACTGTAACCTCAATATGTCATCACACAGGTATTTAAACATCAGGCAAGATGTAGAAAAGCTTCAAGTGGTTTTGAACTTGTAAAACCTGACAAAAGATTTATATATTTCACAGATTTGTTTTCTTCTGGCTCAGTATCAATGTCAGAATATATCAATCTATCAACCATTCTTCTTGTGAATAAACGGTGTGAATAAATTGTAGCAGGAATTTTACTACATTTTACATTGGTTAGTTAAATGAATGCCCTGACTTAAAAGAAAATAGGAAAATGTATAACTTCCAGAGTACAGAGATAAGCTTCCTATCCAGTACCTATTGTTAAGATATATGTTTTTGAGTTTCAAAATTAAAGTCATCTTAAAACATTTCCCTTTATATAGTGTGATTTTCTGCATCGATACTCCCCAAAAGCAGTGATGTAAAAGTTATAGATGGGCCTAGAATGAATTTAAATTGAAGTTCGATTTATATAGTGTGGAGAAATTTTAGTTTGAAAATAATCTATTTTAGTTTAGTGTGCTAGGAATAAGGATTGTTGTATAAACCTCACACATGATTTCTAATATAGTGAATGTAGCTGCTATTTGGAGAAAATGTTGGTCCTCTGATCATTAAATTGAAATGAAATTTATTTATTTCCATGCCTTTGGGGTTACGATATTATTTCATCAGAATTCATGGCTAGAACTAGAGAATTCTTTTGTTGTTAACTCAAAATGGATTCAAAATCAAGAGAATATGGATGCACAGGATACACAATAGTAACACAACACATGATTAAAATAATGGCAGCCATTATTTTTCATAACATAATTTTCTAGGTGCCTTCACAGGTTATCTTAATCATGTCAACAATATTAATATGTGCACTACTGGTGAGTTTGGGAGGACTGTTAGAAGGCTATTCTTGGCAAATCCAATCAGTTCCCATATTTAGACTACTTAACCTCCTAAACACATTTTATTTCATTCTTACAGCTTAATGAACTGAAGGAACAGGTGGTATAATTTCTATTTCACAGACACAACAGTGGACTAACTAGAACACTGATCGGACTAAATGAACACAATTAGATATTTAGCAAAAGGATTACATAGAGGGTTTCTGATTCTTGTCCTGTTTTCATTTATTTTATTACACTGTCTACCAAGAAAATGCTAACTGGAAATTTTTGACTTACTCCTTTTCAGAAGACACTTTTGTCTATATGCCTAATAAACATATAACATAGGCAAAATCATTTGGAAGCATATCACTGTACACATGTAAATTCTTGTAAGATAATACAATTGGGTTAATGACTGAACAAGATACTCACTTTAGACTATTAGAAATTATGGAAGTACCTGGAAATTAGAGTCAGAATAAAATAAGAAAAATAATAAAAAATTGATAATAGGTATTAGTATTATAGGCATTTTCAAAAGCTTTATGTTTAGAACATTTTTGTTATAAAGATACTAGAAATAAGATTTTTGAATGTTAAAAGGCAAATAACTTAGAATCTATGAATCCCACTTTATTTTCATAGAACACTTAACTATATTAAGATTACCTTCTCTATAGTGTTGGCATAATTACAGTATAAAAGAAAACATTGTAGAAAATATAACAAAAAAAACTGGAAAGCTTTTAGATGGTGTTTAATATATAATGCCATTTCATAAATATATAGAATAAAAAGATAGAAAATCAAAAATGATGTCACAAGTTTGACTATTTAGAACATTTATAATACTTTTTTAATCTTAAAGTGGTTTTCTTGTCTTTAAAAATGTATTATTTGTTTCTTTTAAAATTTAACTTTATGTTAGAAAATGTTTTACACATATTTTATAACTTTCCCAAATGTTTTGTTATGTTATAATTTTGATTATTACTATACTTCCTTTTCCAATGTAACTAAAAATACAGAGGCAATTTTAACTTTTTCCTATTAAAAAAAGTTAAATAAAATACCATCATATAAATTTGTTTTGGAATAAAATATGCTGCTTACCCAAATTAGGTAAAATTTTAACAAATATATCTCTGAATAAGTTATCTTGATTTTATTTAATTTTAGATTATATAATTTCCTAACAATATTTATAATATAAAATGTCAACTACATAATGCTTAAAATTTAAAACTTTGCACTAGCTCTTAAGACATAATCCCAAAAGTAACCCATATCACTTCCACTAACATTTCATTGCCTATACAAGTCAGAGTTAATATTAGACTTCCAGTTTCCAGTCCAAATGTAAAGAGTTTGGAAGTCATTGTTCTCATTCTCATAGCAAGAAAAAAGCTGGAAAACCAAAAGTCAACAACTCTCTTACATTCATTAGATAACTACTTATCTAATGAATCACAGAAAAACCACTGCCCTGAAAACTGGAAAGAGAAGTAGATACAGACATGGTAGCTTATCAAGGGCACAAACAGGCACTAGAGCCAGCATTCGATGTAATAGTTTGTTGACTAATTGCTAAAGACTAGCGTGGACTAACATAAGGTATAAAAACTTCAGAAAGACAGTCATAAGGATCTCCTGCACTTTTGTAGTTTTCCCTCCAGGAGCCCCACGAGGTTTTCACTTTGAAGATCTGAGAAAAATCCCTTCCTGCTTCCAACAGGGGAGGGGAAAAGTAACCATTTTGGAATATGCTCAGAGAATTCTGTTTTCCTTAACAAAGGCATGCCCATAAGGGAAACTGTTCTTCCATTGTCTCCCCAAAGTGGGTTTTAGCAGAGCCTAAACAGTGTGGAGTAAGGGAAATACCAAACTCCATCTCTCTCTAGCCTTCCTGTCTCACTTAAGTGAAAAAAAAAAAAAGGAAAAGACTGAGAACCACTTGTGAAGGTCACAGCTGAGGGGCATAGGCTTCCTCAAAGACTTAGACCTAGCTTGATCACAGGGCTATAAACATTTCCCCTGCCCCCATATCTTACTACCACATCAACCAGCTCCTCTATCATAACTGAGAATTAAAGTTGAAAACAGCTGCAAGACTCAGAACCTGTCTAAAAAGGAATCTCAAGGGAAACCCAAGGTAACAGAGGAGACTAAAACAAAAACAGCAGAAGAAATTTTAGCCTGTGACATTTACAGCGAGTACAAACAAACAGCATAACTCCTAGCCAAATGAACATAAAACCCCACACCAAGAGCCTATTTACTGCAATTCCTAAAGTTAATATTGATTTTAAAAATTCATCATAAGAATAAAGTATATCATTAGGTTCTGTATCAAGTGTATGTGTGTGTTCATATGTTTCTTTTTTGAACAATTAATATATGAGTAAATGCATGAATTAATAGAGCATTTAAGAAACTATAAAATTCCAATACTTTCTAACACATATACAACCTCCCCTATAGAGACAGTAATTTTCAATACTAATTTGTAGCAGTTTTAAGTGATTTACATTCTTCTGAATATATCCTGTTTAGTCATGCATTGTATATGACCTTACTGTATAGATTTTAAGGGGACTTCTTCTTAACCCAAGTAAATTAATAGACAGATAATATTAATCTCTGCTATAGACTGAATGTTTGTGTTGCCCCCAAATTCACTTGTTGAAAACTAATCCCTAATGTGATGGTATCTGGAAGTTGGGCTTTAGGGAGGTGATTAGGTCATGAAGGTAAAGGTCTCATGAATGGGATTAGTGCCCTTACAAAAGAGGCCCCAGAAAGCTCACTTGCTCCTTCTGCCATTTGAAAACATAATGAAAAGATGGCCATTTATGAATCTGGGGGTGGCCCCTCACCAGACACTGAATCTGCCTGTGCCTTAATCTTGGATTTCCAGCCTCTGGAACCATAAGATATAAATTGTTGTCTAAGCCACCCGTCTGATATTTTTATTATAGCAGCCTGAATGAACTAAGACAGTATCCTGTTACTCATTCCTCCCAACAATTCACTTAAAAGCAACATAGAATAGCAGTACTTCCTCCTTCTCCACCAGAATCCCAAGCATAACTCATACTACCACTAAAGGAAAAAAGAAAAGATAAGAATAAAAATAAGTTAGCATATAAAATTAAGTAGATAAAATACGGCAATTCAAACCATAACCAAATTGATATTTAACTTTTAGTCAACTCAGATTAATTTAGGTCAATTTAGCTCTCCACTTTTTCCTTCAGAATACTTGCTCTGTTTCTTTCCTACTTTTTTTCTCTTTGTTTCTGACTCTCTCTCTGCCTTTCTCCCTCTGAATTTGCTCCTCTCTCCTGCCCTCTTTATTCTTTATTTACCAGAAAATAATGATAAGAAACTATGTATTTCAAAATCCTTTCCTGCGGTTTTACTCTGCATGTCTACACCAAACTGTTATCGTTTCTATAGGTGGATAGATTTACTTATTTAGGTGTTTGGACAGAAACATAGTTAGGAAATAGATATTCTGCAGTGAGGGGAGTAATGAGGAATATGCTTTATCTGGAAAAAAATTTCAACAAATACCTGGACTAGGAAATTTAATGATAAATTTACAATCTCTGAGTTATATTGAAGAAAACTCATTTGAGAATTATCAGAATTGCCTTTTGACCACGAAAAGTTAGAAAAAAGTTGTAAATCATAATAGTCAGCATTATTGGATCGCTAAGAAATTGCATTAAATCAAGGTTACATATATTAAACATAAAGCATATCCATAACTTATTTATTATAAACCATACATTTCTATTCATTCATGTCACTAAAATATAGATGAGACAGTGAAATGAATTAGTTATGAATCTCTGCCTATAGTTATTGATTTTTCCATGATATTTTTTTCCTTCAAATTCTGGAGAAAATATCCTTCAATTTCAGGTTAGTCTTGCTATTATATTCTGTGAATATATATTTGCATTATTAGGCGTTCTAGTCTATTAGATGCTTTATATACTCTGAACACCTATTCTAACTTTTAGCTCCAAAGGCCTATTTTTTCTTTTTTAAGTATAGCTTATCAGTTTAAAAATCAAATATCCTGGTACCTGAAAACTAACATCTTCTGGTCATTAAGAAATCTCAACAAGCTGAGAAGACAAGACCAAAGGGAAGGTAACTCTAAAAATCACATGATGTTATTGATCTCACCTTTGGCGGTGGTGTTATGTTTCTGGCCATATTTGCCTAGTTTCAGAGCAACTCTTCCACTTAAAAATCTTGACAAACTGTATATAACTTATGTATGAAGGCAATGGAAATCTACAAAAGACAGTGAAAACTGGGGGGCCTGCAATCTTGGATTGGAAGAAAGTGCAGAGTTATTATCTGCATGTTGGGGACCACTTTTCCCTTTGAGATGATTACTGATTCAAAAAGTGAAAGCAGTAACTATAGGTGCAGAAGCTGAGCAGAGATTTCTATAGTCTTATGAGACTTTGAGGACCCACCTGAAATGAAAACTTTGTAAATTTTCCAAGCTATTGATTGGGACTTTGAGGTCCACAAGGAATGAAAGGTGAAGTATAAATAGATTACTCAGTCACAAAAGACTAAAATCTGACTTCACATCATCTTAGTCTCCAACTGGGAAAAGTGATATGAGACTGTTACTGTGAAGAGAATAGCTGCCCACCCCAAGGAACCATAAATCTTCTCTAAAGAAAAATGACAACCAGAGCCTCAAATTCTCTTTTATAAATGAAGTCCATAATTCAGTAGAAAACAACCAGTTTTAGAAGAACACAAAACTTTTTTTTGGAAGTATAGCTGATTTACAATATTGTGTTAGTTTCAGGTGTACAGCAAAGTGATTCAGTTATATATATATATATTTTTTTTCAGATTATTTTCCAACTCTTTTTTTTTTTTTTAGAGAATGAGAGAGAGGGAGAGGGAGAAGGAGGGAGACAGAGGACAGAGATTCCTCTTCTTATAAGTTCGCCAGTCCTTTTTTTTTTTTTTTAATTTTTATTTATTTATTTATGGCTGTGTTGGGTCTTCGTTTCTGTGCAAGGGCCTTCTCTAGTCGTGGCAAGCGGGGACCACTCTTCATCGCAGTGCGCGGGCCTCTCACCATCGCGGCCTCTCTTGTTGCGGAGCACAGGCTCCAGACGCGCAGGCTCAGCAATTGTGGCTCACGGGCCTAGCCGCTCCGCGGCATGTGGGATCCTCCCAGACCAGGGCTCGAACCCGTGTCCCCTGCATTGGCAGGCAGACTCTCAACCACTGCGCCACCAGGGAAGCCCCCAACTCTTTTAAAAGATGAAAAATTCCAAATATGAAATGATAGGAGATATTTTAAAAAGGAGTTTTCAGACATAGACTTTAAAATGACTACAACAAATAAATCTAAGGATAGACGAGACAACAAAGAAAATAGCAGAAATTACAAAGGAGAAGCAAGTAAGAATTCTTAAAAAAACTAATATTTTTGAGTGCAATAGATTGAACAGCAAGTAAGAGATAATGAATTGAAAATAGTTGTAAGATATTTTTACTGAAAAATAGAGAGGCAATTGGAGGGAAAATACATAAGAGATCACATGGGTTATATAGAACAAAATGAAAAGACTAACCAGAATGTAAATACCGTTGCACAAGAGAAGAGTTAAAGTAGGATAGAATCAATCTTTGGAGAGATTACGAGGAATAAATTTTGAAAGGGATATAAGAAATCAAGTCATATATTAAGCAGGATACACATATACACATAAAAAATACCACACTTAACTCCATAAAAGAAAAACTGCTGAAAACTAAGATGAGTAGGTTTAAGTCTTCCGTATTTGTCTTTTACGTGTCCCATCTAAGTTTTCTACCTTTGTTTCTTCATTGCTGCCTTCTTTTGTATTAATTATATTTTTCATTTTTGAAAGTGTATTTTAGGGTTTTGTTTTTAGGCTTTACAATAAGCATTCTTGCTTTATTACAGAATTCCATGAGCTAATTTTATACCATTTTACCTGTGAAATAAAAGTCTTATGATTCTATTTTCATTGACTGTAGCTTATTATCTTTACTACTGTTGACCTTTATTTTACTCTTTTATGTGTTATCTAGTGTATCATGCAGTTGCTTTAGTGGCAATTACAAAGTGAGGTATTTGTCTATACTTCTCACTCTGTAATAATTAAGTAAATCCCTAATGGGGAATAATAGATATATATTCCAAGAAGAAAGGAGTCTGTTTCTACAAGACGTTAGTTTGGCTACTTAAAAATGGGGAAAAAAATGTCATAGAAAACTCTGAATAGTTTTATTATTTCTGATAAGCAGTCAGTTTTATTTTAAAATTCAAAAATGAGAAAAACAGACTATACATTTATGACATATTTGCTACTCCTCGTTCTCTTTATTCCTTTGTGTTCATTTCTCTTTTTTTTAAACATCTTTATTGGAGTATAATTGCTTTACAATGTTCTGTTAGTTTCTGCTGTATAATAAAGTGAATCAGCTATATGTATACATATATCCCCATATCCCCTCCCTCTTGCGTCTCCCTCCCACCCTCCCTATCCCACCCCTCTAGGTGGACACAAAGCACCGAGATGATCTCCCTGTGCTATGTGGCTGCTTCCAACTAGCTGTCTATTTTACGTTTGGTAGTGTATATATGTCAATGCCACTCTTTCACTTTGTCCCAGCTTACCCTTCCCCCTCCTCGGGTCCTCAAGTCCATTCTCTACATCTACGTCTTTATTCCTGTACTGCCCCTAGGTTCTTCATAACCATTTTTTTTTTTAGACTCCATATATATGTGTTAGCATACGGTATTTGTTTTTCTCTTTCTGACTTACTTCACTCTGTATGACAGACTCTAGGTCCATCCACCTCATTACAAATAACTAAATTTCATTTCGTTTTATGGATGAGTAATATTCCATTGTATATATGTGCCACATCTTCTATATCCATTCATGTGTCGATGCACACTTAGTTTGCTTCCAGGTCCTGGCTATTGTAAATAGAGCTGCAATGAACATTGTGGTACATGACTCTTTTTGAATTATGGTTTTCTCAGGCTATATGCCCAGTAGTGGGATTGCTCGGTCATATGGTAGGTCTATTTTTAGTTTTTTAAGGAACCTCCATACTGTTCTCCATAGTGGCTGTATCAATTTTCATTCCCACCAACAATGCAAGAGGGTTCCCTTTTCTCCACACCCTCTCGAGCATTTATTGTTTGTAGGTTTTTTGATGATGGCCATTCTGACTGGTATGAGGTGATACCTCATTGTAGTTTTGATTTGCATTTCTCTAATGATTAGTGATGTTGAGCATCCTTTCATTTGTTCACTGGCAATCTGTATATCTTCTTTGGAGAAATGTCTATTTAGATCTTCTGCCCATTTTTGGATTGGGTTGTTTGTTTCTTTGATATTGAGCTGCATTCCTCCAGCTCCATTTTTCTTTCTCAAGATTGCTTTGGCTATTCGGGGTCTTTTGTGTTTCCATACAAATTGTGATATTTTTTGTTCTAGTTCTGTGAAAAATGCCATTGGTAGTTTGATAGGGATTGCATTGAATCTGTAGATTGCTTTGGGTTGTATAGTCACTTTCACAATGTTGATTCTTCCAATCCAAGGACATTGTATTTCTCTCCATCTGTTTGTATCATCTTTATTTTCTTTCATCAGTGTCTTATATTTTTCTGCATATAAGTCTTTTGTCTCCTTAGGTAGGTTTATTCCTAGGTATTTTATTCTTTTGGTTGCAATGGTGAATGGGGGTGTTTCCTTAATTTCTCTTTCAGATTTTTCATCATTAGTGTATAGGAATGCAAGAGATTTCTGTGCATTAATTTTGTATCCTCCTACTTTACCGAATTCATTGATTAGCTCTAGTAGTTTTCTGGTAGCATCTTTAGGATTCTCTATGTATAGTATCATGTCATCTGCAAACAGTGACAGTTTTACTTCTTCTTTTCCGATTTTGATTCCTTTTATTTCTTTTTCTTCTCTGATTGCTGTGGCTAAAACTTCCAAATATTCCAAATGGTGAATAATAGTGGTGAGAGTGGGCAACCTTGTCTTGTTCCTGATCTTAGTGGAAATGGTTTTAGTTTTTCACCATTGAGAATGATGTTGGCTGTGGGTTTGTCATCTATGGCCTTTATTATGTTGAGGTAAGTTCCCTCTGTGCCTACTTTTTGGAGGGTTTTTTCATAAATGGGTGTTGAATTTTTTGGAAATATTTGTCTGCATCTATTGAGATAATCATATGGTTTTTATCCTTCAATTTGTTAATATGGTGTATCACATTGATTGATTTGCGTATATTGAAGAATCCTTCCATTCCTGGGATAAACTCCACTTGATCATGGTGTATGATCCGTTTAATGTGCTGTTGGATTCTGTTTGCTAGTATTTTGTTGAGGATTTTTGAATCTGTTCATCAGTGATATTGGCCTGTAGTTTTCTTTCTTTGTGACATCTTTGTCTGGTTTTGGTATGAGGGTGATGGTTGCCTCGTAGAATGAGTTTAGGAGTGTTCTTCCCTCTGCTACATTTGGAAGAGTTTGAGAAGAATAGGTGTTAGCTTTTCTCTATATGTTTGATAGAATTCACCTCTGAAGCCATCTGGTCCTGGGCTTTTGTCTGTTGCAAGATTTTTAATCACAGTTTCAATTTCAGTGCTTGTCATTAATCTGTTTATATTTTCTATTTCTTCCTGGTTCAGTCTTGGAAGGTTGTGCTTTTCTCAGAATTTGTCCATTTCTTCCAGGTTGTCCATTTTATTGGCATATAGTTGCTTGTTGTAATCTCTCATGATCCTTTGTTTTTCTGCAGTGTTACTTCTTCTTTTTCATTTCTAATTCTCTTGATATGAGTCTTTTCCCTTTTTTTCTTGATGAGTCTGCTAATGGTTTATCAATTTTGTTTATCTTCTCAAAGTACCAGCATTTAGTTTTATTGATCTATGCTATTGTTTCAATCATTTCTTTTTCATTTGTTTCTGATTTGATCTTTATGATTTCTATCCTTCTGCTAACTTTGGGTTTTTTTGGTTCTTCTTTCTCTAATTGCTTTAGGTGTCAGGGTAAGTTTTTTATGTGAGATGTTTCTTGTTTCTTGAGGTAGGATTGTATTGCTATAAACTTCCCTCTTAGAACTGCTTTCGCTGCATCCCATAAGTTTTGGTTTGTCATGTTTTCTTTATCATTTGTTTCTAGGTATTTTTTTGATTTCCTCTTTGATTTCTTCAGTGATTTCTTGGTAATTTAATAGCGTATTGTTTAGCATCCATGCATTTGTATTTTTTTACATTTTTTTTCCTGCAATTTATATAGAGTCTCATAGCATTGATAGCATTGTGATCAGAAAAGATACCTGATACGATCAATTTTCTTAAATTTACCAAGGCTTGATTTGTGACCCAAGATATGATCTATCCTGGAGAAGGTTCCTTCAGTACTTGAGAAGAAAGTGTATTCTGTTGTTTTTATTTTTTTTTAATGCAGTTTTAAATTTTATTATTTATTTATTTATTTATGGCTGTGTTGGGTCTTCATTTCTGTGCTTGGACTTTCTCTAGTTGCGGCAAGCGGGGGCCACTCTTCATCGCGGTGCACGGGCCTCTCACTATCGTGGCCTCTCTTGTTGCAGAACACAGGCTCCAGACGCACAGGCTCAGTAATTGTGGCTCACGGGCCTAGTTGCTCCGCGGCATGTGGGATCTTCCCAGACCAGGGCTCGAACCCATGTCCCCTGCATTGGCAGGCAGATTCTCAACCACTGCGCCACCAGGGAAGCCCTCTGTTGTTTTTGATTGGAATATCCTATAAATATCGATTAAGTCCATCTTGTTTAATATGTCATTTAAAGCTTGCGTTTCCTTATTTATTTTCATTTTGGATAATCTGTCCATTGGTGAACGTGGGGTGTTATAGTTCCCTACTATGATCGTGTTACTGTCGATTTCCCCTTTTATGGCTGTTAGTATTTGCTTTATGTATGGAGGTGCTCCTATATTGGGTGCATAAATATTTACAATTGTTATATCTTCTTGGATTGATCCCTTGATCATTATGTAGTGTCCTTCTTTGTCTCTTGTAATAGTCTTTATTTTAGTCTATTTTGTCTGATATGAGAATTGCTACTCCAGCTTTCTTTTGATTTCCATTTGCATGGAATATCTTTTTCCATCCCCTCACTTTCAGTCTGTATATGTCCCTAGCTCTGAAGTGGGTCTCTTGTAGACAGCATATATACAGGTGTTGTTTTTGTATCCATTCAGCCAATCTACATCTTTTGGTTGGAGCATTTAATCCATTTACATTTAAGATAGTTATCTATATGTATGTTCCTATTACCATTTTCTTAATTGTTTGGGGTTTGTTATTGTAGGTTTTTTCCTTCTCTTGTGCTGCTTGCCTAGAGAAATTCTTTTAGCATTTGTTGTAAAGCTGGTTTGGTGGTGCTGAATTCTTTTAGCTTTTGCTTGTCTGTAAAGGTTTTAATTTCTCTGTCAAATCTGAATGAGATCCTTGCTGGGTAGAGTAACCTTGGTTGTAGGTTTTTCCCTTTCCTCACTTTAAATATGTCCTGTCACTCCCTTCTGGCTTGCCAAGTGTCTGCTGAAAGATCAGCTGTTAACCTTCTGGGGATTCCCTTGTATGTGATTTGTTGCTTTTCCCTTGCTGCTTTTAACATCTTTCTTTGTATTTAATTTTTGATAGTTTGATTAATATGTGTCTTGGCATTTTTCTCCTTGGATTTATCATCTGTGGGACTCTCTGCGCTTCCTGGACTTGATTGACTGTTTCCTTTCCCATATTAAGGAAGTTTTCAATTATAATCTCTTCAAATATTTTCTCTCTCCCTTTATTTTTCTCTTCTTCTTCTGGGAATCCTGTAATTTGAATTGTGGTGCATCTAATGTTGTCCCTTAGGTCTCTGAGACTGTCCTCAATTCTTTTCATTCTTTTTTCTTTATTCTGTTCTGTGGTAGTTATTTCTACTATTTTATCTTGCAGGTCATTTATCCTTTTTTCTGCCTCAGTTATTCTGTTATTGATTCCTTCTAGAGAATTTTTAATTTCATTTCTTGTGTTGTTCATCATTTTTTGTTTGCTCTTTAGTTCTTCTAGGTCTTTTAAAAATATTTCTTGTATTTTCTCCATTCTATTTCCAAGATTTTGGATCATCTTTTCTATCATTACTCTGAATTTTTTTCCGGTAGACTGCCTATTTCCTCTTCATTTGTTTGGTCTGGTGGGTTTTTACTTTGCTTCTTCATCTGCTGCATATTTCCCTGTCTTTTCATTTTGTTTAACTTACTGTGCTTGGGGTCTCCTTTTTGCAGCCTGCAGGTTCATAGTTCCTGTTGTTCTTGGTGTCTGCCCCCAGTGGGTAAGGTTGGTTTAGTGGGTTGTGTAGGCTTCCTGCTGGAGGGGGCTGGTGCCTGTGTTCTGGTGGATGAGGCTGGATCTTGTCTTTCTGGTGGGTAGGACCGTGTACGGTGGTTTTTTAATTTTGCTTTTAGGCTGCCTCTCTGCTAATGGGTGGGGTTCTTTTCCTGTCTTGCCAGTTTGGCATGGGGTGTCCAGCACTGGAGCTTGCTATTCGTTGAGTGGAGTTGGGTCTTAGCATTCAGACGGAGGTATCTGGGAGTGCTCTTACTGATTGATATTACGTGGGGCCGGGAGGTCTCTGGTGGTCCAATGTCCTGAACTCAGCTCTCCCACCTCAGAGTCTCAGGCCTGACACCCGGCCAGAGCACCAAGACCCTGTCAGCCACATAGCTTACATGTAAATAGGTTAAATTCTCCATTCCAAAGTCACAGGGTGGCCGGCCTTCTGTGCTCCACTCGGTCCTCCAGCCAGGCGTTGTCCTCTGGGCCTGGTCGATATGGAGAGCCTGCTTTGGATCCAGGTCCACCTGCATTCCCTAGCATCTAGAAGAAGCAGCTGTGGCCCCCATCTTCCCCTATCCCCGCTGCAACTCAGGATCCTGGAGCGCCCGAGGCTCCACCGCTCATGCTGCTACATGTGCTCATTTCTATACTGAAATCTTTTTTCTGTCCACTCATTATGTTCATTTTTTTCAAGAGCTAAATAAATTTTTCTTAAAAGTCCTGATAGTATTTTAGGTTTGCAGGCCAAATAGTCTATATCACTACTACTCAATTCTGCTATTTTTTGGCAAATGCAGTACTAAACAATATGCAAATTATTAGGTTTAACTATTTTCCAGTACAGCTTTATAAAAATAGGTGGCTAGCTTGTGGGCCATAATTTGCTGACGCCAATCTTTTAGATTACATCTTTGAGCATATTTGTCATTGGTGTTTTCAAGTTTGTATCTGCTAATGCTGATGTCCATGTCATATCTGGATCTATTTCTGTTGACTATTATTCTTTTTCTGCTATGGATCACATATTTGTGCTTCCTCCCCTGTCACATATATTTCTTTTCTTTTTAAAAAAGTTGTATGTTTGTTCTTGTAGATACTATGTTACTGAAAGTTGAGATTTTCTTGTCTTTCATTAAAGAGTGTTGAATTTTGTTTTGGAAGGCAGGTAACTTGCTGGCAAACTAACTTTATCCTCTTGAGGCTTATATTTTAGCTTTGTTAGTGAGAGTATACAGAGCCCTCACTCTAGGGCTAGGGGGCTGCTACTGCTAATGAAGTCCTTTTGGGGGACTTTAATTCACTGTCTGTCCTGTTTAGTTTGTTTTTTCCACTCTGGCTTGTGCACACCTCTCTTTCTCAGTACAGTGTTGCTTGTGGTAACTCTATGGAAGCCTAGATACCCAGGATTTGTTGTGTGCCAAGTCTTGCTGAATCCCACCTTGGGCGCACACAACTGAGTATTCATCCAATAGTTTTTTTTAAGGTAATAGGTGTTTATTAAAGCTTTTTTTCACCCAGAGGCAGTTGAAACTTATACTTTAAAACTCAGCCTAGTACAAAAAAGGGAGGACAGCTTAGGTAGAAACTGTGCTCCATTGACAAAAGGACTGAGACAGACAAGGTCTGGGGAGGGGCCACCCCAGGAACCCAGGATCTCTTCTTTTCTGAGGGCAGGAGCAGCAGTGGGGCGGGAAGCCGGGCAGTCCCCACCCCTGGCACTGCCCAGTGTGCAGGCTTCTCCAGGTGGGGCAGTGCCCTTAGGAACGGCCCTCAGTGGTGTGTGTCCATCCTGCAGCCTGGGTGCACTTCCTGCTCACTCTGCCCCCCACTCACCCCACGAGTTGCTGAGGTTGAACCCCATGGCCATTATCTTAGCTTCATCTATGTTCCCAACAAACTTTGCAAAAGAGGTGGCTGGCTAATGAACCATCATTTACGAACCGTTTCTCTAGAGCATAAAATGTTATGACTCAACATTTCCATCCTTCCTAAGGTGCGATCAAATCCTGGTATTACTGTATATTAAAAACGTTATTTGGGGTAAGCTATTTAAGTTTTCCCATACATAGAACAGCTTATCATAGAAGAGCCCCATAAGGTTGTTGTAAGAATTAAATTAGATAATTCATGTAGTACAGTCCCTGGTAGTGACAAATAGCAAAAATAAATAATGCTAACCATTATTATTTCTATCATTTATCGTTATGTTGTTATTTTATTATGCTTTTACTATTATTCGTATTTTTTCTCTGACATAGGAAAAATATAGTGCTATATTAACTTAGGAATGCCTCAGAACCTTTTTTGGCGTGTGTGTGGGGGTAGCGGGGGCTGGAAAAGACTTTCAGATGCTGTCTGCCCTTCAATAGCACGGTGTTTAAATTCATATTTAAGGTGGGAAATTTCACTTAATGTCACAAAAATACCATTTTCCTTTTTCTATCTTAACTTCCTATTTGTCCACTATAAGTTTAACTTTGGAAAGTTTGATTCATTTATAAATTATAGGTTGTTAGCTTCTCCTCTTTAACTCAGAATGACTATATTAATATGATTAATATTGTAATGTTTCAGGCAAACATAATAAAACATACTTTTTTTCATTCACTCTAAAATTTATTGATCTACAGTGACCAAAAAGTGAATACACATTATCCTTGTCTTTGTAATATTTTCCACTAGGATGGAAACTGTATTGAGTAACCTTCTATACTTATAAGCTTTTTAAGCCCTTACCAAGTATAAATGGCTAATTAATTCCATAAAACATAATAATGTGTTTTACAACCAAAGAAACTTGCCATTACCAACTCCAACACTGAATAAAAATCATGAAGGCAATATAGAATAATTCACAAAGTCAAGAAGTACCTCAGTCAAAACACATGTAAATTAGCTTATAAATATGCTCACACAAATAAAAATTTTACTTAGTTGGACAACTTAATTTAAGACTATACCCCCGTGTCAAAATCATATGCTCTCATAACTATGAGTTCTAAATAATCCAGTAAGCTTCTCCTGAGAGTTTTGAGATATTCTACTGTAGTCTAATTTGAATGAAAAAACTTCACTTAAAATCAAGCAGAAGCATATGATGGATTAACTGACCTTTAAACTATACATAAATATCTCTCAACCTGGAATATCAGTCTGGAGATATATGAATAATCATTTAGTTGCACAGATATTTAGGACTCAAATCTTCAATATAAATTCAGATCAGATAATTCAGCTCTGATGCATGTGACCTGAATTTATTAGGCAATTCTGTTTTCATTCAGGTGTATACTTTAGTGAAAACATCTAATTATGTATTTCTACAGCATCAATATGGTTCAGTTAGTTATTTATAGAGTTTCTCTCTCTCTTAATATATATAATATGATATACATATTCTCATACATATATAAATATACATATTTATATCCATATTATACATTTTATTATAGTCATATAATAGATATATATCATAACTTACATATCTATATTCATTTTATACATTATATATATACATATATATATACATTATATATTATACATATCTATGTTAGATGCATAAGTTAATACAGCTAATAGATATATTGATGTTTATCATATAAATATATATATACATAAATATAAATATATAGAGAGAGATAGAGAGAGAGAATTTAATAAACACTGTTCAAAGCAAAGGCAGTTCAGACAAACAATATTTCCACAGTTACAGCAGTTAGATGGTTAAAATCTAATAGAGACTTTTTCTTAATTTATGATTTTATAGATTAATAATTTAACCTAAAATACATTTCTTTGGAATAATATTAATTACTACTATTGCTTTAAGAAATAGTAGGAGAATCAATGTAAGAACTTGAAGAGGTGTCAATAATTCATCCCAGAAAGGAACTAAATAAACCAAGTAGTTTTATGGGCAAGAAAAAATACTGCTTTCAAGGTCTAGATTATTTCCATGCTCTATAAACTCTTTCTGAACATATCATAATAGAGAGGGTTCATAAAAAGTCTTTAATTAGTCTACTTTTCATAAAACAGCATAAGCAAAATTAAACAATATACAGTAAACTCTGAATCAATATTTATAAAGTTTTGGAAAGGAGAAAGTGTTAATGTTGTTAATTTAGAAAATAGAATCATGTTAACCACCTTGAAAAGTTAAAGGATAATTATATGAGGTTTAGTATTGAATTTGGAAAAGAACGTATCCAGAGAGAAACCATATAAAAATTACAATCACAGATAAATGAGCTGAAAAAATAAAATTACAACATATCTTCTTTTGATTATCTGAACATTTAAAATTAAAGATGCATAGCATATAATAGGGCGGAGAAATGCATATCCTTATGCTATCCTAGATCTAAATTGTTATATGTTTTTTTTTTAATGACTTGTTTTAAAAAATTAATTAATTTATTTATTGGCTACATTGGGTGTTCATTGCTGGGCGTGGGCTTCTCCCTAATTGCGGTGAGCTACTCTTCATTACAGAGCACGGACTTCTCATTGCAGTGGTGTCTCTTGTTGTGGAGCACAGGCTCTAGGTGTACGGGCTTCAGTAGTTGTGGCACGTGGGCTCAGTAGTTGTGGCTAGCAGGCTCTAGAGCAGAGGCTCAGTAGTTGCGGCACACGTGCTTAGTTGCTCTGCGGCATGTGGGATCTTCCCAGACCAGGGCTCGAACCTGGGTCCCCTGCATTGGCAGGTGGATTCTTAACCACTGCACCACCAGGGAAGCCAGAAATTGTTACATGTTTTTTTGATAACTGTCAATAGTTATCAAAAGTCTGTTAACTGATCTTATAGGAATACTCTATGTTCTATTTCTTAAAATATATTTCAAAAGCATAATTCAAGAGAAATGTCCAAATGTATATATGAGGATGATACTGCAATGATATTCATATATGTAAAAATATATAATATCTAAATATCTAATAATGATATGATGATGATCACAATGATTATAAGAGCTAATGTTTATTGTATTCTTGCTATATACTAAGCATTAAATATTACCTCATTTAAACTTTAAAACAATCCCATCTTATATAGTTATTTTTTATAAGAATCTGAGAATCAGAAAGCTAAAATAATTTGCTCTGTAATATTTAATAGAAAAGTTATGAGGATATATATTAAAACCAAATTGATCTCATTAACCATTTGCATTGCATCACAATAAAATATTAGTTAATATAGTGATTACATATATTCTAAAACTTGTATGTGATACCATACAGCCTTTAAAACAAAGAAGACTATATAATAATTTGGAAAAATTCTTACAGTATATTATTTGTATATTACAAACTTATAAAAACATATTAAGTTGAATATATTGCATAACTATATAATCTTATTTCTGTCTGAATTTATAGCAGCTCTGCAATGCATACATGAGTTGTGCATGCCTGAGTGTGTGTGGGGGGGCGTGCCTGGGGGAAGGGGAGAGAGAGAGAGATCAGCAAAATAAAATCAGCACATCCCTGCCCTTGTGGAACTTACATTCATGTGGGGAAAATAGACAACATTTATAGAAACTAATATATTTAGAATATTCATTTTTGCATTCATGCAAGTGACAGGCAACAGTAAAACAAGGTAAGGGAAAAAAAGTGTGACCTAAGGAGTTGGCATTTTATGTAAAATGGTCAGTAAAGACCTTTGGGATTAGAGTTGTCAGGATGATTAGGGTGGTCTGGGTGAAAATGGTGGTTGGAGAAGGTCTTTGTGATAAAGGGTCATTTGTGACCTTGAAGAAGTGAGATAATGTCTTGAGAGTATCTAGGGAAGATCATCTCAGGAAGAAGAAATAACAAATTCAAAGGCCCAGTGATTGAAGTCTGATTGATAGGTTCAAACACTGCCAAGAAGCTATTATACCTGGAGGGTAAGGAATGAAAGAACAAAAAGAAGCCCTATATGAGGTAGGTCATGAGGGCTTTGTGGACCATTTTTGTGAATGTAGAATTTACTTTGAAATAAGATGCCTTTGATGGCTGTCAAACAAAAAGTCATGTGCTGACATATATATAAAGTCTTAGTTCTCTCTCTCTCTCTTATTTTAATGGCTGCACCATAGGGCTTGTGGGATCTTAGTTCCCTAACCAGGGATTGAACCTGGGCCATGGCAGTAAAAGTGCCGAATCCTAACCACTGGACCGCCAGGTAACTCCCATAAAGTCTTAGTTCTAAACAATTAAATCAATTATGATATTAATAATTTTTACCAAAAAACTCTGATCATATTCATGCCAAAGTATTTTATAAAATAAAATTATACACACTTTGAAAGGAAAATTAATTTTATTAATTTTGCAGATGAGCTCTGATTTGTGAGTAAACAGAATAAATTTTACGTCTTTGATTAATTTTTTCCCACTTTTCAAGTTATGTGTATTAGGTTGGAAATTCCACTTAACGTTATAAATATACTACTAATACTTTTGGATGCAGCTTCAGATTACAAATATGAAATGCCTTTTATCTAGAATAATTATGATTCAAATATTAAGAAACATGGATGTGTGACATTATGAGAAACAAAACAATTTTAGTAAAGTCACTTTTTTCTTTTTTTCTTACCATTTTTACTTTTTTACCTTTTTATCTTAAACAATGAGCTACTCAGTATTCTCTTTTCCAGTGTGTGGAATTTTTTCATTGTTGTGAGGGCATTAATTCAGATATTCATTATGTTTTTTAATCTTTTCTTAAAGGCTTAAGTTTTTAAATTAAAACTTTCTTTCTTAGAGAAGTTTTAGTTTTAGAGAAAAATTGAACAGAAAGTACAGAGTTCTCATTTACCCCATCCCACTACAGACAGTTTCCCCTCTTAATGGCCTCTTGAATTTGTCTGGTATATTTGTTACAACTGATAAGCCAATACTGACACAGTGTCATTAGCCAAAGTCTATAGTTTATAGTAGGGTCACTCTTTTTGTTGTATATTTCATGGGTTTTGACAAATACATAATGGCATATATTGATATTACAATAACATACAGAATAATTTCACTGTCCTAAAAATCCCTTTTGCTCCACTTATTCATCCCTTTCTTCCTTCTATCCATCACCCCTATGACTACTGATCTTTCTACTGTCTCCATAATTTTACCTTTTTCAGAATATAATATAGTTGGAATACTTTGGTACATAGCCTTCTCTGATTGGTTTCTTTCACTTAGCCGTATGCATTTAAGTTTCCTCCTTTTTCATGGCTTGGGAGGCTCATTGTTTCATATCACTGAATAATACTCCATTGCATGGATGTACCACAGTTTGTTTATCCATTCACCTACTAAAGGGCATCCTGGTTGCTTGCAAGTTTGGCAGCTATGAATAAAGCTTTTGTAAACATCTATGTGCAGAATTTTGTGTGGACATAAGTTTTAAACTCCTTTGAGTAAATGCCAAGGAGTGTAATTGCTGGATTATATGGTAAGAATATATTTAGTTTTATAAGAAATGACCAAACCGTCTTCCACAGTGTCTATACCACTTCGTGCTCCTGCCGGCAGTCAATCAGAGTTCCTGTTGCTCCACATCCCCACCAAAGTTTGTCGTTGTCAGTGTTTTAGATTAGCCATTCTAATAGGTGTGCAGTGGTTTTTCATTGTTGTTTTAATATACAATTAACAATATAATATTCATTATATTTTTAAACGTCTGCTTTGGTGTCACCATTATTCTGGAATTTAATGATATAGAACTCCATGGAATGTCCTTCCTCATTTTGGTGGGAAGAGAGAGATCAAGAAACAAGAAAATAATTAATATAATGTGATGCTATATATTCTAATATAGTGAAATATCTAAGACTTCATAACATAGCATATAATCTAAACAATGACAAGTACAATAAAGAAATTAAGTCTGGGACAAGGAAAACAAGTGAATAGATCTGTGGGGGATTCTCTATAGTTCAAAAGAAAGGGAATGTGATAGTGGTGCGGGCTATAGGGCGTCAGCTGCAGAGTTGATAAATGTTTATAATTTCAAAGATTAGCTTAGATATGTGGTATGAGAAAGAGATAAATCAAGAGCCAATCCTAGATTTTTGGATGTGTGGTGCTGCTATTTACTGACATGGGAAAGACTAGATAAACGGGATGAGGAAAAGCTGAAAGCAAGTTTCTTTTGCAATATGTTAAGGTTCTGTAAAGATTAAAAATTCAGCAAAAAGTCACAAAAACTGCTCATAAATTTAATCATTTCTCATACAGTCTACCACTGTTACTGAAGTAACAAGACTAGAACACAGTTTTACTATAGAAATTCAAATTATTTCACTGCTTGGGAAGAACAGAGGGATAAAGGAGTTTAAAACTGTCTCCTCATCTACTTATTCATATCCCTTGGCAAGAGTGGTTTAGTATCCAGATGCTTGAGAAGAAAAGAGAAAAGAAGGAAAAAAAAAAAAGAAAAATCCTCCAGCATATTTGAGACCTGAAGATGCAATAACACATTTTCATCTTTGCATTCCAAACTATTTCTCTTATAACGGCTCATTCACACTGTTTAAACACAGATGTCTCTTCAGTGAAACTCTCCCTTTACTGTGTTTAGCATAGTTATATATTTTCTGCCCCAATTTAATTCCTCTCTACCTCTGATTTACATTTTAACAAGCTCATTCTGGCAGTTGCTGCTGGAGAATAGATTGGCGTTCCAGGAGCGAATGCATGGACTCGCCCTGGGGGCGGCTGCAGTGGCTGTGAGGTAAATACCAGAAAATGGTTCAATTTAGTGGTGATACTGCAAAAGTGGAGAGATGCAGTACCGTTGGTGATCATTTGGGCGCAGGTGGTAAAGACAGGAAGGAATAAAAGACTCCCAGAGTTTTGACTTTGAGAAACTGGATAGATGGGAGAAACCTTTATAGACACATTAAATTTAAAGAATCTCTACAAGATGGAAATTGTCACTCCTTTAATTGGCATTTGACATTTCAGAGAACACACTGAAAGCCCTTTTGAAAAAAACCAACCAGTATCTTGAAATGCGATTGGTATTTTAAAAATAGTTTTCATGGGTTATTTCTTTTTATTTTTATCTCTATAAACATCTTTTTGCAAAGAGAAATTAACATATTTCATAAGTGTAGTTTTCATGGGTTATTTCTTTTTCTTTTTCTTTATCTCTATAAACATCTTTCTGCAAAGAGAAATTAACATATTTCATAGGTGTCTATATTATTTGTTCATAGCTTTTGGGTTTCTTTTCTTAAAAATTTATCTGTGGAGAGATTATAAAAATATTATATATGTTCTCTTTTGCCATTTTAATAGTTTTTATTTCTTATTTTGACTTTTAATTCAGCTTACATTAATTTTATATAGTGTGTGAAAGGATACTGATCAATTTTGTCTTCAGAATGGTTGTCACTTATGTAAGAACTATCTATTAACTAATGATATAGATTTTAATGGATCAATGCCTTATACATACTGGGACATCTACAAGTTATATCAGATAACATCCAGCTGGTTTTCTGGAGATGAGACCTTATGGGTCTTACAAATAGTTGAAGTGGTCACATGTTTATTTTAGGGACAGGCATTTCTGATACATGTGTTCATACACTATTACAGGTTAGTGATGTTTTTAAGAAATTTAATGTTGAAACATATACTGAAACATATACAGCATAAATATGTTAGAAAAAGGTATAAGAATAAATTAGTGGTACATATCTTATATTTTTTATTATTTGATTAATAGAAAAAGTTTGTACCTTCAATTTTATTTATCATCCTGCTATATTATTAATAATAATATCACTCTTTTCAAATGTATTGTCTCTGTGGGGCAATTTCAAATGACCTTTATTCTTTTCACCTCCTGGAAAGAAGCAAGCAGGGAAGGGGCTAAGCATGACGCCCACTTTATTTGGACTCTGAGTGTCCCCTCTAGGCTTCACACAGCAAACAGGCCTACATTCTCCTTCCAAGATCTGGCCCTGCCTACGGATCTAGTCAGCACTGGATCCCTGGGTTTACTTTATTTATTTATGTATTCATGTACTCACAAGTCCAACTTGGTATCCTTGAAGTCATTTCACTTAAGTGGTTGTCCATTCTGACCATAAAAGTGGTGATCTTTTTTTTTTTTTTTTAATTTTATTTATTTATTTATTTATTTATTTATGGCTGTGTTGGGTCTTCGTTTCTGTGTGAGGGCTTTCTCTAGTTGCGGCGAGCGGGGGCCACTCTTCATCACGGTGCGCGGGCCTCTCACTATCGCGGCCTCTCTTGTTGCGGAGCACAGGCTCCAGATGCGCAGGCTCAGTAATTGTGGCTCACGGGCCCAGTTGCTCCGTGGCATGTGGGATCTTCCCAGACCAGGGCTCGAACCCGTGTCCCCTGCATTGGCAGGCAGATTCTCAACCACTGCGCCACCAGGGAAGCCCAAAAGTGGTGATCTTCATTTCCTTGTTCAGAGAATATTGGTGGAATAGTTTTGCTGTCCGTGGACAAAGCTCATCCCCAGAGGTATAACTATGAAAAGTCTATAAGCTACTGTTAAAAACTACTCAATGCCTTTTTATAGTCTATGCAGAAAATACACAAACTTTATAGGTAAAACTTTTTATAGCAGCAACATTTACAGTGGTGAAAAATTGGAAACAACTTCCTTGGAAACTTGTGACTTAATTTTCACATAGCTGCCCCTTTATTGTTACCATGTAAATTACTAAAGCATAATGTGTAGTCCAACACATTCCAATTTTGGTTTTTTTCGTCCCATAAGAAATAAACTCAGTAGCTTTATTTTCCATCAATTGCAATAAATATAATTAGTCTTAAATAATATAATTACGAAGCTTTCTTTTCAATCAGGCCTTTATCAACTTGTACCAAAAAGTGCTTGTGTTCTGTGTACAATATCTAAACAAGTGTCATTATGACCTAAAAGCTTTGTGCCTTTTATGTACTTTAGTCTGAAACGTTTACTGCTACTGTTACATTTTGCAATTACAGTGAAGTGAGGCAGAAAATAGCAGTTCAAAAAATGTATTCAAGTAATGAAGTTTGAACCATTAGTTTCAAGGCTGTTGTTATTTTAGTAAATATTTAATCTTCCTAGCAGCATGGGTTCCTAATTGATCTTTAAGTATTATTGTTCCTGGACATTTCTAATCGACTCCTAATTGCTACATTAAGGCAGTTAGGGAATAAAGTGTAACGGATGGTGGAGACTTTTACAGTACACTAAATCAACAGAATATAGTAAAATTTACAATTCATTTTTGTCATTGAAATTTGAAACAGAATACACTAATGCCCACATATATGCTCATCTCCCTTATTTTGAAGAGTTCTACCAATCTAAAGAAAAGTATAGGTAATATATTTCATTTATGTAAAATAAGATTTCACATGTCCAATAAATTTTAAGGTGATTTAAAATCTCTTTTAGGAATAGTTATTTTTGGTAGTATACAGGTTTCTATGTATTCCATCTTAAGTTTTATTTGGATCATTTAAAATATCTATATCTATTTGATAGCAGGTGAACTGCTTTCATTAATTTATGAGGAGTTTATTGAACATCTACATAATATGCAAGATACTGTAAACTAGATAAATATAACACAAAGTCTTTCACATATTGCTAATAACAGTTACATAGACATGGGGAGACACCTCTTACATCTCACATAAGATCCATTTCTAACTTTCCTTATATGCTTTAATGTTACCAGTTATCTTTCCATCTGTTACCCTCCACTGTATGCAGTTGTTATAGTTACTAACATTCTTAAAATGTAATGCTGTGAGTGTATCACTGTTTTCCAGAGAGTTTCTAACTATTGCTATATTATAGCATCCTTTATTTGGTTTATCCTGGATACAATACTTCAAGCAATATAATCTTTTAAAATAGTTACCTTTTCTTTTGTGAAAGCAAAACATTTCTATGGAGAAACACTGTTCCCCTACTCAGCCAGGAGGGGCTCACCTCATGGGCATGGAGATTTTTTTTCAGAGACAAACACGTTGTGGACTTAACGCCAGTTACAGCCATGCCTCTGCCTTTTTATGCAGCTATCAGAAGGATGTTTTGTTTCGTTTTTCCTAGGGTTACAGTTTATAAGACTGGAACCTATTTTGCCCCCACATATAAAAAATGTACCTGAAAACAAACATAACACAAAAGGAAAGAGACCAGAGGACACAACTATAGAGACCGGGTCCTACTGATTCTGTTTGAGCTCCTGTATTCAGCTCTGCTTGAAGATTATGAAGCACTCGACTTCCCAGTTCCATGAGTGAATCCATGAGTTCACTTTTTTAAGGCATTTTTTTTAGTTAGATTTTTGTCACATAAAAAAGAAAGATTATTTAATAAAAATAAATAAATTAGTAATGGGTGTATAGGCTGTTGGCAGTGATCAAGGTAATTTTCTAAAGTACCTTGTGTTAGGGATAGGAGGGTAGAAAGTCAGAAATCCTAATCAAGCAATAACAAAATGTCTGACTAATGCAAACTTTGTTGTTTCTTGTTGCTTAGATCATAAACTTATTGATGCTAAAGGCTTTTTGATGATATCAGAGTAAATATCAAAATGTCACGGCGGGTTCAGTAAGAACCTATAAAAAGGAGACAAACAGTTGTACCTGGCACATCTGAATTGAGAGATAGATTCTGCCCTCATAAAGAAGACATTATGCCTGAAGTTAGTGACCCAGATGTTTGCAAGAGGTGGTCACACACCTTGTAGGGATTGAAAAGTGAAATTCCCTTTCTAAAACTCAAGTTGGTGTAAGAAAAGTCAGGGAAGCTGGAAACAGTAGGATATATGACTGAGACCCATTTCAGCTGTGTTTCCTCAGCCAATGTGAAACTACATTGTGAAGAGTAAACCACCAATCTCTCTGTCTATGAGTTGTTTTTTTTTTTTAAGATTCCACATTGAGGTGAGATCATACAGTACAGTCGGCCCTCCATATTCACGGGTTATACATTCGCAGATTCAACCAACCACAGATCAAAAATATTTGAAAAAAAATTCCAGAAAATTCCAAAAAGCAAAACATAAATTTGCCATGTACAGGCAACTACTTACAAAGCATATACGTTGTATTAGATATTATAAGTAATCTAGAGATGATTTAAAGTATATGGGAGGATGCTCATAGCTTATATGCAAATACTACACCATTTTACAAAAGGAACTTGAGTGTCTGCAGAGTTTGGTATCCACGGGGGTCCTGGAACCAATCCCATGTGGATACTGAGGGATGTCTGTGTTTGTCTTTCTCTGATGAAGTAGTGGTAAAAAGGTACAAACTTCCAGATAAAAGTACGTTTGGGGGATGTAATGTACTGCACATTGACCACAGTTAATATTGTACTGTATATTTGAAAGGTGCTACAAGAGTAGATATTTAAAGTACTCTTCACAAGAAAAAAATGATAACTATGTGTGGTGATGCATGTTAACTCAAATTACTGTGGTAATCATTTCATGTTATATACATATATCAAATCATTATGGTGTACACCTAAAACTAATACTATATGTTAATTATCTCTCATTAAAACTGAAAAAAAAAAAAGAGTAAGCCATTAGGATGCAGCAAAGGGAAGGAGAAAAACTATTTCTATTCTTTTAATGAAATGGCCAAAATGATAGTGGCCAAGGTACCAGTCACTTGGCCTCAGGAAGAAAAGTGAGTGACATACTAATACCTATTATTTAAGGACAAAAATATTAAAGACAGACCTTACTTAAGGCTGACAAGACTGAAGCTTTGTGTAATATAAACGCATGGATTGGAAAAAAATGAAAATTGACCAAAGGACTACTGAAGTATTTTAAGGAGTCACCATCTGTCAAATCTGCCTTATTTTCTGTGTTTGAAAGTAAGGCAACACAGAGGGAAGAAGAGGAGAGATAGAGTGAAAGAAAAAGAGTGTGATGTCATCCTCAGAGACTGGGTAGCCAGCTCTGCAGCTAGAGTCCTAATTACAGAAACATTAATCCAGCCCCGGCCTTCCCCTTCCACACCATGCTCAGTTCAGTTTATAACCCTTGAAACAAAACAATTTCATAAATGCTTTTTCTATCAACTACCTAAATATATTTCTTCTCTTCTCTTCTCTCCTTTCTTTCTTTCTCTCTCTCGTTCTCTCTTCCTTCCTTCCTTCCTTCCGTCCCTGACCTACCTCCTGTCTTTCTTTTCTCTCCCTTCTTTCTTTCCTTCCTTCCTTAATTCCTCCCTCCTTCTCTCCCTCCCTCCCTCCCCTGCTTCCTATTGCTTCTTAAAGTAAAAGAGGCTGAAGTGCAGATACATATCTCTGATTCTAACAGTACCTCTGCTTAAATTAAGATAAAATGTTTGTAGATGAATTCCATTTCCCCAAGATTTAGAAGATAATTTAGGTATGTTCAAGTGTATAAGATCACTCCCTCCTCTATGACTTTATTTGACTATTACTATATTTCATAAATTCTAAATGTGTTAGTGTTACCGGAAGTGGGGGTCCGGCTGCTTGCCATTCAAAAGCCAATAAAGAGGCAAGTTGGTGCACAGGAAAGTTTTCTATATTTCGGATACCGGCAACCAGGGGGTAGGGTGGACTCCTGTCCAAAGGCCGACTCCCCTCCCTCCTGCCCCCTCCCCCCGGCGATCAGTGGGCAAGACCTTTTATAGACAGAGGGAGGGGGCTACATGTAGAAACAGCACAGTCAGCTCTGACAGTCATCTTGAAATTGGTCATGCAGTGGTCTGACAGCATCATCTTGATTGTTTTAAGTACAGTCAACCTTCAGTTCCAGGGTCGGTTTGTTCCCATTTCCTTGAGGCCAGTTCTCAGAATTATGGCAGCTTATGTCATGGCTACAGTCTGGTCATCATGTAGTTAACTTCTTCCACGTGGTGTGGGTTTCAGGATCTACAAGTCAGCTCACAGGATATGGCTCAGAATATTATCCATAGACCCTGAGAAGGAGCTAAAGGTCCTTGACTTTGCTTACTGACTAAACTATTACTGTTTTGTCCTGTTTGACTACTTTTCTTTGCTTCTGCATTTTCTCACTTCTCTGATTAAACTTATTCTTTGGCTAAAGTTTTTCCACAGACAAAAGGCAGGCGGAGGACATGGCAGGGGGAATTACCATAGGGTCCTGCTCCGTTTCATTATTATATTATTGTATTACATTACTGTTATATTATTATCACTTAATGAAGAATCCTTTTTTCTGACATAACTCACAATACTAGTAATACTTACAATACATATGACTCATCATACTTTTAAAGAAAAATATTTTAGTGTTTGATTTTCTTTGTAATTAACCTTCACAACTTTAATATGGATATATAAAGGTCCTTATAAAAGTATTGAATTATTCTGTTTATTAAATTAAGCATCAATTTTGTTTTACCCTTGAATATTTTTTATTAATTTTACTTGCATTAATAATTGTGAGTAAATCATGTGATTAAAGCTGTGAATATTCATTTTAAAAGTATAGAGAGAAATTAGTTAATAGTTTTTTTTCTCATTTTATTTGGGGTCACTGAATCTCTGATTTTGATTGTATCCCACTACCTTCTTCTCTGAAATTGTGAATAGTTGCTAATCACTAATGTCCTCTTCATTTTAGGTTTATATTTTGTCATAAAATATGTATAATAAAAAGTTTCTGTAAACATGACAGTATAATATTGGAATAAAAATTCTTCTTTGTGATATATATATATATATATATAGTAAAATATATAATTCAATATATTGTACTAAACTTCAATTCAGACTCATGTTACCAGGTTAGAAATTCATTATAATATTATTGCTAAAGTAGTTTATGTTCAATTTAGGGACGCTCTGAATACCATAAATCTGAAATGATAAACTGGTCATACCCATTGACTATTGGAGTCAAGATAAATCTAGTTTTCATTGAAGTTGCTTATTAAATCTGGTCAATTTCTAAAAGGTAATTTATTTCTTCATTATAGCTGTGATGAGAGTAGTAGCTACAGAACTGTTTAATTATGAAAAAAATATATGCTGAATAACTAGCTAATTAAAGTCACTAAACTTCTTGATGTTTTTCCTAAAATTAAGCCTGTGGGAAATGGAGGGGGTATTTCCAATTACCATAAACCATGTAAATACACTGATTGCTGCAATTTGAAGTTTGTCTTTACATTTAAAGACTTGGAAGTCATAGTGCACCCAGAGAGAAATAACACAATTTGATCATTTATTTTTATGAAAAAGTAAGCTAATAAATTGCTTCCAAAATATGTAATTTTGAAAGAACAAAAAGTTAAAGGAAGAAGGTAAAGATGGTTTCAGATCGTAAGATCCTTGACATCAGAGATAATATATTATGACTCTTTAAATTGGCAATAACTAAGATAGGTACGGTAAGCATTTTTTTTCACTATTTCGTAGAGGAAGAAACCTAGATTTGATTCCTTAAAATAATCAAAATTGGCAAAATTTTCCTTTTAACAGTTTTTATAAGTTACTAAAACTATGAACGTTTTCTTCAGTGAAAACTTTCTCAGTGGAAATAGGTGAGATGAAATTTTAAATATTTTAATCAATTGATTGACTAATTAGTAAATACTTATATAATAATCTTTATCTCCCCCAAATAATACCAGAGAAGCTGATAATAGAACAAAATTAAATTTACTGCAGTAAATGAGAAAACTATCCTGTTGCATTCTCAGAATTCTCTTAGAAGGGAAAGTCAAAAGTGGGATATGCATAGGACTTTGTGGTCTGGGTTCAAGTAGTTTGAGACAGGCTTTTCAAGGTGGGGAATTGTTTGGCATTTGGTAAAATTAGTGATACTATTTGTGTTATTATTAGGATTGGCAGAGTGAGGAAAGGGTCTTGAAATGAATGCTGATGAACAAACAGAAGGTGTTTAATAAGTGAGCTGTTTGCTATTGTCTTTGAAATTTATTGGTGAGAATTTCTTCAAGTAAGTAGTCAAGTTATTTATTGGTTGATGGTTTAATCTTTCTTGGGCATAGGTTTTTTGAAAGAAACAACTAAGTCATGTTGATATGGGTGATCTACAGTCCTAACACAGTCATGTTGACAAGGAGCCTCTTGATTATTGATACTTACTATATATACCCAGTCTTGTTCTAAGTGCTTTTTAATTAACTAATTTAATTCTCATTACAAATTTATAGATTATGTTCTGTTCTTATCCTCATTTTACAGGTGAGTAAACTGAGGATCAGAAAGGTTAAATAACTTGCCCAGGGTCAAACCACTACATTAACATTTATACATTTATCTGTTAGTAGTGTTTGTCTTCGAAGTGGAGGAAGTAGAGAGAAATGGGGAGGTGGAAGGAAGGTGTGGATAAAGAGCTATTACATTCGTTTTTTGTTATCATTAGTATTAAATAAAGTGTATAAAACATTAAAACTAAAGAAGTGAGACATGGCATTGAGATATTCTTTTAAAATTTTTACCTCAGATATTTGCAAATACTATAATGATCAAAATTGTTTCTTTTTATTTCAAATACCAATATTTCCAGAATCAACTGAAAATATGGCTTAAAAGAGGATTCTGCTAATATAGTAGCCTGTACCATTTCTGTATATTTTATTTTGAAAGTAACTGGAAAATATATATGTAACTGATGTTTTTGTTTGTTGAGTAGTAAAAGGGATTAATTTCTACATGCTGTTATATATGATATGTGTTTGACAGGACTGCGTTTAAGAGCTGATTTTTGCAAATGTCATTGCAAATGCATGGATACTAGAACAAAGAAGTAAACCTTATATTCCAAGAATTTAAAAAAGGAATAAACAGTAGAATGAATATATCTACATATTGTGGCAAAAGAGTAATAGGATATATAATGCCATAATGTTGAAAAAGTGCTTAATTACATATAAATAATAAAATAAGGAAAATATAATTTTATTTTCTAATTACAATGGATATATTCTTAGAAAAGTCTCTTATGCATTAATTTCTCTAATGTGTCTAAATAAAATTTATGATAGACATAACTTAGAGCTATACCCTTTGGTACAATTAGATTGAAATGGAATTTTCTGACAAAATTAACAGGAAGGGGTTTTAATCTATGCAGTGGAGTAAGGCAATTTCAGGAAAAGCAAAGAGATTGATCAGAAGCAATTAAAAATATCCTGGGGGTTTCTGAGGAATTACAAGAAGTCTAGGGTGTCTGAAGTATAGCGTTTGAGCATGAGAAGTATGGAGTTTAGACTTAACCTGCTTACAAAGAGCTATGAATATATTTGAGCAAGGAGGTAAAATTATATTTGCCTTTTAGAAAGATTTAAATATTAGCAAAATCTGATACTGTGGAGAATTGACTGTAGCATGGGAAGTTTCATGGAGATCAATTAGAGGACAATTGAATCATTCTCATCAAGGGAAGTTAGTACTGAACAATATTTGAAATCAAACTGAACAGAATTCCAATTATACCTTTGCCATCTTGTAGCTATAAAGGACTTAAATACACCAACAACATGAATGATATAGGATTACATGAAACAAATCACCTATGCTCGAAGATGAGCATGCATGCACACATACATTACAGTTATCAGTAATGGTTATGAGGAATAAAGGACAGGTGGTTTTTTAATATTATGATGAGAGTTTCAGTTGGGTTAGTAGATGGGATACTGCTATTTCTTTAAGTCAAATAAGACATAAAAAGGCATAGGTTTGAGAAAAAAGACAGTTTAGTTTTCAATATGTTGAATTACACGTGACATCTGGAAAGACCTACAGAAGGATCTCACGAGGGGTCAAGAAACCTATGATGGAACAGCAGTGAGGAATGGGAAGATGAAACAGCCCCTGGAAATGGGGTAGGTACGGAATGAGTATGTTGATTATATGAATATGATGTTCCAAGGTCTAGAAGAGAGAAAGAAGTTACTCAAACAGCTCAAGCTAGTAGTTGCTTTTGAAAATGCTTGTAATAATATTGGATTAAAGTGGGTAAATGCATCTAACAGAAAATTTGCCACTCATCAATTTGATACACCTAAATAGAAAAATACAAGATTATGTTCTAACATATTATTTCCACTAATGGAAAGGCAACAATTGATAAAATATAAAGAAGTTTCATATCTAATATGTGGCTCATTTTATCATATACTTGATAATGTAATGTTTTTCTCATAGGCAATACTATAAATCGAATACAATTTAGAATGCATTCATCTTTGAAAGTTGTGAGGTTTTTGCTCTACCACATCTGTATAGGAGAATGAATATTTCCACTACTAAATTTTATTCTATTTGTTGTGTTCTTATTACTCATTTATTGTAAAATGTTTCTTGGTAGGTAAATTAATAAATAATGAAAATAAATCATGGGGTAAGCCACCTGAAATTAAAATAATTTTATTGATGTGACATTTAGTCCAATCAATCAATTTTGAAAAATTTTTATCATTTTCATCCATTAAAAAATATCTGTTGAGTTTTCCTGTCAATAGGTATTGTAATAGGGCCTGAATTGTAATTAAAAATAATCAAAGAAACAGACGAGAAAAAGGCATTGCTCTGTTGACAGAGTACACCAATAAGACAAAGGAAGTAAACTAACTCTGTTGAAACAGAGACACTCATTGATTACTCAGTTAGGTCTAATCATAAACATAGATATTGTCTCAGATATAAGGGATTTGTTCTTTACTTCAACATTTTTCAGACTGAAGCAAATTGGATTAAGGGGTATGCCACTGGCATTCATGATTTTTTTCCTTCCAAAATGCTTAAAAAGGAAGAGACTTTGGTAAATTCTACCTCACTGAAATACTAGGGATTTGCAAAATATTTCCATAAACACTGTTTAACAAACAATCCACAGACTACTGATGCAGTCTTGTAGTATAAAATGTATCTCTAAGGCAATTTGTAATGTCCAGAGTAAGAAAGAAAATCGGAACTTAAACATTGTTTCACATCTAACAAGTCTAAAATATATGAATAGCCAATATTTCCACCCATTAAATTTCATTTATAGAAATCACTAGCATTCTAGAGACTGTACATGTGCTACAAGGAATGTGTTCACCATTTTGTTCAGTATATGTCAACACAATGCGTTCAGTCTCAGCTTATCATTTTATCACATTATTAACATGCTGTTACTACCATTTGTTAAACTTTTGCTATATTAATATTATATTGCATCAGAGCTTCAACTCATAAAAATAAATCAATGGGTCAAAAATGGTTTATTAAGTTATCATAGCAGTGATGAAAATAAAAGCATAACTAGTGTAATAATAGAATTCAACTGTAAATGTAAACAGTGAAGAGAACTTAAGAGTAAACTTAGTTACCCTTATATTTGCCTTCTGAAAGCCTTGAGAGGTCATCTGGGTTTTCTTGCCCCTCTTACAGGAGTCCAAGCTCTTGATAATCCCTATAATCAGAAAATGTTCATTCACATTCCTCACTTTTTTGGGGCTATGGAAAGTAGAGATATATGGCATATTTGGGAAACAGGGTCCTTAAAAGCAAATGTAGATCCTACTATGACTTCCCTATGCTGTGCAAAAGCTTTTAAGTTTCATTAGGTCCCATTTGTTTATTTTTGTTTTTATTTCCGTTTCTCTAGGAGGTGGGTCCAAAAGGATCTTGCTGTGATGCATGTCATAGAGTGTTCTGCCTATGTTTTCCTCTAAGAGTTTTATAGTGTCTGGCCTTACATTTAGGTCTTTAATCCACTTTGAGTTTATTTTTGTGTATGGTGTTAGGGAGTGTTCTAATTTCATTCTTTTACATGTGGCTGTCCAGTTTTCCCAGCACCAGTTATTGAAGAGGCTGTCTTTTCTCCATTGTATATTCTTGCCTCCTTTATCAAAGATAAGGTGACCATATGTGTGTGGGTTTATCTCTGGGCTCCTGTTCCATTGATCTATATTTCTGTTTTTGTGACAATACCATACTGTCTTGATTACTGTAGCTTTGTAGTATAGTTTAGCTAGTGGGAAGCAGCTGCATCACTGGGGAGATCAGCTCAGTGCTTTATGACCACCTAGAGGGGTGGGATAGGGAGGGTGGGAGGGAGACGCAAGAGGGAGGGGATATGGGGATATATGTATACATATAGCTGATTCACTTTGTTATACAGCAGAAACTAACACAACATTGTAAAGCAATTGTACTCCAATAAAGACGTTAAAAAAAACAAAGCAGATGTAGATCCTACTATGACTTCCCTAAACTACCGAGTACCCTTTAAAACTTGAGCAATAATAATAACTATTATTAAATATTATTATATTTGATATGTATTAATGTATTTAACTATATAATTAAATAATATTAAATATTATTATTATTTAATAGTGATTATTATTATTACTATTAATCTATTTTTCAAGACCTCCTTGACAAGGGGCTTCTTATTTCCACCTCTAGTGTCTGCAACGCACATGTTTTACCAAGAGGCAGGGGGAACTAATAGAAGGTGTTACCAATTGACCCAAGATTTTCAAGCTGTAAATAAAATCGTTAAACCCAGGTTCCTTTGTGTCCCAAACCCAAATACTATTCTAACTTCCATACCCTGCAGTGCCACTCTTTTTGCCATTGTTGACTTATACTCTGATTCCTTCAGCACACCACTTCACCCTAACTCCCGATACCTATTCTCCTTTCCCTGGAAAAATCATGAACATACTGTGATAGTCATGCCCCAAGGGTTTACAGGAAGACCCAGTTTATTTTGCGGGGACATTATATGCATATTTAAGGGATTTGGTATTGCCTTGCAATTCAACACTCAAACAATAGGTAGATGGCTTCATTCTTTGTTTTTATTTGACCATGTCTGTGATATAGTTTTCTTTCTTTTTTTTTTTTTTTATAAATTTATTTATTTATTTTTGGCTGTGTTGGGTCTTCGTTTTCTGTGTGAGGGCTTTCTCCAGCTGTGGCAAGCGGAGGCCACTCTTCATTGCGGTGCGTGGGCCTCTCACTGTCGCGGCCTCTCCTGTTGCGGAGCACAGGCTCCAGACGCGCAGGCTCAGTAGTTGTGGCTCACGGGCTTAGTTGCTCCGCGGCATGTGGGATCTTCCCAGACCAGGGCTCGAACCCGTGTGCCCTGCATTGGCAGGCAGATTGTTAACCACTGCGCCACCAGGGAAGCCCTGTGATATAGTTTTATAATAATTTACTGACAAGTTTTGTTGCCTGAGTTCCAGCAGTTCCTGTTTTTCCAGAGAATGAATATTTGTACAAATGCTCTGGGAATCTTTGGAAAAATGATTTCAGACCTCAAGGGTGGTACTGCCCGCATGCAGAGTACCTTTCTCTCTCCCAGGATCATAGCCCAGCTGTCACTGCTGCTACTTTTGCTGCTGTTGGCCTCATCATCATCAAAAATCTCGGGCCATGCCCTGCTTAGAGCAGCCCCTCTGAGCCCCATGGCTCCAACTGCCCAGACAAGCACGTATGTGCTGGGCAGCCATGTGTGCTCAGGGCACACACTGCCCATCCTTCTCCTCAGTGCCCTTTACTCCCCTCCCTCCATCTGGCACACGTATAGTCTGGGTCTGCATGTGCTTCTGCCACGTAGGATATGTCCTGTGCTCACATGTTCCACTGTGCAATTAAACTTCACACTTCTATATTTAAAATGGATAACCAACAAGGACCTACTGTATAGCACAGGGAACTCTGCTCAATATTATGTAACAACCTAATTGGGAGAAGAATTTGAAAAAACAATAGATACATGTATATGTATAACTGAATCACTTTGTTGTACACCTGAAACTAACACAACATTGTTAATCAACTATACTCCAATATAAAATAAAAAGTTAAAAAAATCAATTGGCCATTAAAAAAACTCACAGAGCTAAAGTTCAAAGATAAAATTATTAAGAATTTTCAGGGATGACAGAAAAACATTTAATCAAGGTTGGGGACCTTCCTGAAAGTAGGGTTCTGTGTGACACTTGCTTCACACTCATGAAGCCAGTTCTTACAGGGGAGCTTCCAAAGGATTGGAATCAGGGCCTCAACTAGGCAGAGCCCACCTCAGTATAGGAGCCCACCCCAATCTCAGCCCAGTGAGATTTAACAAAAACTACTGACAAGTGGCTGCTGTGACTATTTTTTTCCTCTTTATTTTAAGGATGTTTATTTTAGCTATTCCATCTCTATTCAATTATTTAATATGAGGTGGCAAAAGAAGATATCTTTTAAATTAGAAGTTGTCTGAATCAAGAAATATCACATCTGGGCTTTGAATTTGAGGCTGTTACTAGATGGGATTTTTGAGTTTTCTCTCTTGAGAAAGATGATAGTTATATTTTGTGCGCAGAAGTATTCAGTAGTATTTCCCCGCCCCTTATCCACAAGCGATACGTTCCAAGAACCCCATTATATATATATAATTTGTTTTCCTATACATACATGCTTAGGATAACATTTAATTTATAAATTAGACACAGTAAGAGATTAACAACAGTAACGAATAATAAAATATAACAATTATAACAATATATTGTAATGATAGTTATATGAATGTGGTCTCTCTCAAAATACCTTACTGCACTGTACTTACCCTTCTTATGATGATGATGTAAGATGATAGATGCCTCCATGATGAGATGAAGCGAGCTGAATGATTAGGCACTGTGACGTAGCATATTAGACTACTATTGACCTTCTGGCAATACATCAGTAGAAGCATCATCTGCTTCTGCTGATCTTGGATCATTGAGTCATGGTGATGTCCGTGGTTGAATGTCAGGAACAGATGATGTTAATGGTTGGGGATCCCAGGCAGGATGGAGCAGAAAGGTTTGCAATTTAAAATTTATGAATTACTTATTTCTGGGATTTTCTATTTAATATTTTCAGAGCACAGTTGACTGAGGGCCACTGAAACTGCTGATAAGAAAGGACTACTGTAATTTTAATATGAATTTTTTTGGCCTTAAGTGTGATCACTATTAAGGCTATTCACAAGTGCCCTATTCTCTCCTACTGGAGACAATCTGAGAACACTTTTGTTGTTCACTGAAACTCAGGCATTGCTTTGAAGAAGTTAAATGTGAAGTATTTGGGAAGAAGCTTTCAAAACCAGTCACCCTATTCTCTTTGTTTCTGCCTCTGATATCATGAAAACATGTGTCCCATTGGAGCCTCTGTTAGTCCAGGTTTCTGGGAGACTATGATGATCAAGTCCCCATGCCAACCCATAAGCACTGAGCACAAATAAAATTTTGATGTTATAAGCAACTGAAAATTTATTTTTGTATCCTATAGGTAATCTGGAATGACACCACTAATAAGTTATATAGCACATGGAAAGATAGCAACTATTGAAAAAAATAAAGGGCCAGGTTGAATTTTAAATTGAGAATAGTTGTCAGGGTATGACTCAAAGCAAAGATTTTTGGGTCATCTTTAAATAAAAACAGGATCTCCTTTAAAAACCAATCATAACTTTCAAGAATAAACAGGAAATAATGCTTTGCAGGGCTAATTTAGTAAATATTGTCATTGAAAGCAGTGAAGACATCAAGTCTAGATGTATCATTTAAAGTTGTAGTCTATGGGGAAGAAATCCGGTGCTAGTCATCATACTATTAAGAAAATATAAAGCAAGATTTAAAGTTGGTGGAAAATATACTCAGGAAAAAGCAGAATGAGTTGTTGGCAATTTACTTTTTCTCATATTACATGTCTGATCTGTGTATAATATCACTAAGATACAATTGATTACAGTAATTAAAAACCAACACATTATTTTTCTAAAATAATTTGTTTAGAATGGTACAAAACCGTTATTATACATGTATATTAGGGAGAAGGGCTTAATGACTTTTTAAATATGTTTATTGCAGAAAATGCATAATACAGGAAGGAGATTTTCCCTGTAGTTAATGACAATTTTAAAGAGGCGATCTAGCATGGAAAATAATATTTTAGTGTAAATGCCAATGTACTATCAACTATGTGGCAACAAGGAAGAATTTCGTACAAAAATTAAAGATACTGCACCTGAATTCTAAGTCATTCTATGATTTATTCATAGAGAAAAATCTGGGAGCTAAAAGAAGTTTCCATATTTGTTCAGTGTTGAAAAACATTCTAAAAATGTGATCACTATTTTATGTACCCATTGGTACACATTTTTTCAAGTGTAAGGTGTTTTTAAGTAGAGTAAGTACAGAAGTAAGATGACTTTAGAAGAAAAGATGCATTTAGGTTTGTTTAATAAAAAATGATTTAAAAATTGTTCATGAAGTGATCATTTTCAGCAAAAGCAAGTTCTATGATGTGAAGTAACTTCCCTCAGTTTATATCTCAGTGATATGGTCAAAACCTTGAGTAACCTGAACTGATCTACTCATGACCATTTAGCTTTCTGAGGTTTTCATTTAAGAAAAATTATTTATTTGCAGTCATTTAAACTTCAATATGCAAATTCAAGATTTACGTATCCACTTTAATTGTGCATGTCTGACCTTTACATTCACTTGATTCCTAATAAATTTTCATCAGAGACATAATACTTACCTGAGCTTTATTTATTTGAGCTATTTGGCTGTATGGAACAAAGCATAAGCAAAGATGAATTTGAACATCTTAAAATAGCAGAGTAGTAATAAGGTTGACTAGCATATAATGAACTTTGTGCCAAGGACTATGCTAGGAGCATCACACAAATTACTTTATATAACTATCACAACAATTGCTATTATTCCCTCTTTAGAGATCTGTAAACTTTGGCTTGGTTGGGTGAGGTAATGATGTTTGTAGGGCCATGTCACTAATTAATTTAATCCCAATAGACTCTCTTCAAAGTTTATATTCTTAATGCCATGCTTTACTTGTCTATTAGTTCACCTTATATCTTGCATCTGGGCCTTTCATCCAACATCCATTGAAAACACTTAGTGCCAATAGTTATTACAATTAAGTGGACTCTTGTAATATAATTATTATCAATTTCCTTGTCTTCCCTCTTTCTCCATTCTGACCTAAAATTGCATAGGACTACATCATCCTTTACTCACAATCTTAAATTGTTTCTCATTGTGTATTAAAAAGTCTAAATATTTTAGTGTTTAAGATCTTTCACAATATAATAATAATTTTATTTTCAAAACTTCATTCATATTTTCCCTGAATAAAATCTTCACACATTTCACGTATACTTAAAATTGGGGTACTATGGAGGGAGAGGCAATTTCTTTCAAATACTGTTACACTTTACCCATCTACCAAGCTCATATATTGCAGTGTTTGCCATTCTTCAAACACTAGCTCAAAATAGTAATCTTTTATTTTCCAACTAGAAGAAGTAATTTATCTTTTGTTTGACATTTGTGAGTTAAGTGTTATACTGAAAGTACATTGCTATAAAATTATTTGATGAAATTCAACAAAGATTTGCTAGTGAGATCAAATGTAGCAGATGGTAATATAACTTCCTGAAGTTCCCTTTCTCCACTTTTCCCTAAAAGAGGTTTTCTGTGCTTATTGATGTGTCAACACGTGGTTATTTTGTTCTAGAAGCTGAGTTTTGTGCTTCATCACAGTCATTTTATACCTATAGCTTACACCACCATTCTGTAAGAGCCTTCACAAATAATCCATATGCTTAATACTTCCTTCAAGTAGAGATATGAAAATAGCTTATGAATTAAGCTAAGGTTTCTTTCTATATGGATCTTTTTATAAATAAGGAAACCTTTCCAAGAATTCTCAACAACTACTTTACCTAAATTTCATTGGCAGAAAAGGTACACCAGTCACCTCAAAATTAACTGTTATCTAGGGGAAAAATATATCAAGATTTGTCTAACCAGGATTTAGCTCTGAGCTGGGGTCAGAGTCCTTGATGAATTTACTAAGCAGAAAAGAATGGACACCTTATCACAAAAATACAAACAAAAAACAGACACAAGTAGACAAGTCTAAACCTGAAAAGAAGAAAAATGGTATGGAATATATATCACTCTTTTTCTATTTCTATATTTAGGAAATACCCCTCCCTAAGATACATGGATAGTTTTTCTCTACCTCTCTACAGAGGGTAAAGATGACTAATAATCACTTTCCCATTTCACTTTTCAGTTAGGTCATTAGAATGTAACCTTATCTTCATCATTCAGATGCACTCACTACAGATTTTGAATAGGAAGCAAGTATTATGAATAAGAAGGGACAACAATTACTTGTAATGAAATGGAAAGCTTAAAAATGAGAATCTTACATTCCTAGCTCCTAGGTGATAATATATACACAATAAATTCCTAGGTGATAATATATACATAATAATTTATGATTATTTTGGTAATTACATGACTGAAAACCAGTCTCCAAGTTCAAGTTCAGTGCTATGTTCTAAAATCTTATAATGTCAGTTGGAGTCATATCTATCTCAAGCCAGTGTTATGACTTTGATCATGCAAAAGTGTTTTTATAAAAATTATCATCTGGGCACAAAGAAAATTTGTATGTTTGAAAATATCCCAAACCGTAACCTGCACTGAGCTTAACTTGTCATCAGAAATAATCTCCTCTCCTCCATAATGGAATGAAGATGCTTATACCTTGTGCTAATACATGGTCCACTTCATTATGTATCCTTAAAAATCCACATTTAAAATATCAAACTCAGCATTTCCATTGGAAAGTGATTTCTAGCTTGTAGTATTTAATACTGCCTGCCTATTCAAAGAGAATTGTATATCTTTTTTAAAAATCTGGTTTTCCTTTTTATTTATTTATTTTTGGCTGTGTTGGGTCTTCGTTGCTGCGCGCAGGCTTTCTCTAGTTGTGGCGAGCAGGGGCTACTCTTGGTTGCGGTGCACAGGCTTCTCATTGCGGTGGCTTCTCTTGTTGTGGAGCATGGGCTCTAGGTGGGAGCAGGCTTCAGTAGTTGTGGCTCGTGGGCTATAGAGCGCAGGCTCAGTAGTTGTGGTGCATGGGCTTAGTTGCTCCACGGCATGTGGGATCTTCCCAGACCAGGGCTTGAACCTGTGTCCCCTGAATTGGCAGGCAGATTCTCAACCACTGCGCCACCAGGGAAGTCCCTGGTTTTCAACAAATTTTTTTGTTGTTGTTTTTAAGAACATAAGAACAGTGGTAGATAATGTCATATTATTTTTAGGTTTATGAATATCTCTGTATATATGTGTGTGTATTTTTGTGTATTTAATTATGTTTATATGTATTTCTGATTTATGAATAGCTGAAAAAATGTGTATTATATATATAAAGCTAATTTGATCATCGGTTATGGCATCTATGTAGAAAAGGAAGTTTTAATTCCTAATAGGAAGTACTGGCCTTGCTGCATATATATTATCCTTGGTAGTGAGAGTAGACTGGTCCCTTGGGACTGATTATTAAAGAAACAAACACTAAACTCCTGTAGTTCTACTTTTCCTAGGTGGTGACCAGATTAATTTTAAGGAGGTTCAGCTCTACATAGTTTTATATTTTTATGTAATCCTACATGGCTGATGGTCAAAATATAGCACAATTGCTTATGAAAGTATAACACAAATTATCTGTAAACATTGGTTTCTATTCTCTGACTTAAGAGTAAGTAGCAAATATGGAACCTGAACATGTTCCAGGTGACCCATGGATATAATTTCAAATAATGTCTCATAATTGTTCCATGAAATACTAGTCCCAAATATTTTTAATATGTGCTTTTAAAAATAAAAATTTAATGATTATATTTTACACAAATAAGATGAGGAATTCCAGGTTAAACAAAGTCAAATACTTTTCCTTATCACAGGCATTCTCAGAGCCTTTAATATACTAAATCATTTTGTGGAGAACATATTAGCAGCATTTTCAAAACTTATTTTCCCTTAGAAACCTTTTATCATGAAATGTTTATTAAATCTATGTCCTGTAGAACACATTTTTATAAATATTACTATAGTAATGGCCACATTGTAAAAATGATTTTCTCTTCTCTTCAGAATTTATCTGCCAGTGGGTGTTAGATCAGGGTTAAGTAGCGATCTAAAATCATTTCATATAATGAAGCTAGTTAGAAGGAGCAGTATATTACTTCTGAATTTTGGATAAGTAACACCTACCAAGAAGGAATGACTGAGTGAGTTTTCACTTGAAAAGTAGGTAGCTAATAATTACATCACATGACAGTCACCTAGTTTATATTGCCAGTGTAGGAAAATGATCATTTGAAAGGAACGAAGATTCTTTTATAGAAACCATGCATTTTATTTGAGACTGAAGTTGGTTTCTCAACCATATTCAAACAGCTGATCTCCTAGTAAGACTATTTAGGACCCTAAGGTTTTGTGCAGTCAAAAACTATGTTTAAACCAATTTAATTTGTGATAAGTAAAAGATAAAGATTTAAGCACTTTAGGGACTTCCCTGGTGGCGCAGTGGTTAAGAATCCGCCTGCCAATGCAGGGGACACAGGTTCGAGGCCTGGTCCAGAAGGATCCCACATGCCGTGGAGCAACTAAGCCCGTGCACCACAACTACTGAGCCTGTGCTCTAGAGCCAGAGAGCCACAACTACTGAGCCCACGTGCCACAACTACTGAAGCCCGCTTGCCTAGAACTGGTGCCCTGCAGCAAGAGAAGCCAGTGCAATGAGAAGCCTGCACACCGCAATGAAGAGTAGCCCCCACTCGCCGCAAAACTAGAGAAAGCCCACATGCAGCAACAAAGACTCAACGCAGACAAAAATAAGTAAATAAATAAATTTTTAAAAAAGAGATTTAGGCACTTTAAGGAGAATTGTGATAAAAATTAGAGGGGAAATAACTTGAATAAAATGAGATTAACTATAAGACTTAAAATGTCAGGTCTTAATAGTAGTATATTTCTGATTCAAGGCTAATGAAAGTATTCATTATAAGGTCAAGAAGATTTAGCAGAATGGAAACTGTAAAGGAGGTCAGCAGTTGGGAGACTAGTTACTCCATTAAGCTAGTGACTAGATCACCTCGGTGACCTTCCTGATTGTAGAATGAGAGCAAGATTCTTTAGAAAATTACAGAAAAAACCAGACCTCTGTTCTCTCCTGACACATTTTTTTATTATTATAAAAAAAAAGGATAAAGAACATATGAATGCAAGCAAAAACAAAATGAAGTTTTAAAATAAATCTAAAGATAAGAGATAAATAGTAATTATGGGGAGGCAAAATAACTCCCTATTAAAGAATAAAATGGGATTAGATAAAATACTCCAAGAATAATTGTTCTATGGACAAAAGATATAGAAAAAGAACCTCTAATCTCAATAGATTTTTTATTATTTATTTATTTATTTATTTTGTATGTGTAATTTTATTATGCAAGTCCATTTTTCCTGTGTTTTGTTTTGTTTTTGTTTTTTCACACACACACAGTGTATTTTATTTTTACAAGAGATAGACTGACACCAAGCATTGTACATGGATGACCACAACAAAAGCAACAATGATTGCAATTACCAAACATGAAACACACTCATACTATGTCATAATATTGACATTCAGTCCAGTAATCCTCCACTGTAACAGCTCCTTTACTTTGCAGTGAAAATTTATTTGTATATTCTTTGCCTCTGAGTCCTTGTGGGATTTTTTTTTTTTAATTCAGACAGAAAGTCACAAAAATTATACTCATCCTCATCAGTTCACTCAGTCCCATGTAATTAATTTTTTTTTTCATCTTGATCTTTTGTTAGCACTTTTACGAGTTCATCAATAGATTTTTTAAAAAATGATTTATGACTGCACACCAGCTTCAAGGCCAGTTCTTTTTATATCAACACAGTGTAGGAACCAATCATAAAAGGCTTTTCACCATTGAGAGAGACTTTATTAGGCTTTTACTTAGCTGTAAGAGAATATCAAGGGAAATTCAGAAGACACTAACTACCATCTGACCCCATTTGCTACATCCTCTTCCATGCTATCTACCACCCATTGTTGTTATTATCTATTACATACAAGTTACTAACAACCGTGTGTTCAGGGGACATAATTGAGGATGGGCATGCTTCACATTTAAGATGAGGTTGGCATTAAAATACTGAGCACAAAGAAAATATATTAGTAAATGTATCAAGTTGGAATTAAAACCAACTGGTCATCAAAAGACACAATCAAGTGAGTGGAAAGAAAGGCTAATAACAGAAGAAGATAGAACATATAATCAAAAGTACCTTCATTTCCATATTATATAAAGGACTCATATTAATCAGTAAGCAAAACTCAAATTATGCAATAGAAAATCAGACAAAAGACTTAAACATGGACTTCATAAAAGAGGCAATCGAAATGTCAAAAGCATATGAAAACATACATTTCTAAAAAAAATCAAGAAAATATAAGTTAAAACCAAATTGAGGAGAGGACCTTCAAGATGGCAGAGGAGTAATATGTGGAGATCACCTTCCTCCCCACAAATACATCAGAAATACATCTACATGTGGAACAACCCCTACAGAACACCTACTGAACGCTGGCAGAAGACCTCAAACTTCCCAAAAGGAAAGAAACTCCCCACATACCTGGGGAGGGCAAAAGAAAAAACAGAGAAAAGAATAGGGACGGCACCTGCACCTCGGGGAGGGAGCTGTGAAGGAGGAAAAGTTTCCACACACTAGGAAGCCCCTTCACTGGCGGAGACGGGGGAGGCGGTGGGGGAGCTTCAGAGCCACGGACGAGAGCGCAGCAATTGGGGTGCAGAGAGCAAAGCGGAGAGATTCCCTCACAGAGGATCAGTGCCGACCAGCACTCACCAGCCTGAGAGACTTGTCTGCTCACCCACCGGGGCAGGCAGGGGCTGGGAGCTGAGGCTCAGGCTTCGGAGCTCAGATCCCAGGGAGAGGACTGGTGTTGTCTGCATGAACGCAGCCTGAAGGGGGCTAGTGCGCCACAGCTAGTGGAAGGGAGTCCGGGAAAAAGTCTGGAGCTGCCTAAGAGGCAAGAGACCATTCTTTCGGGGTGCGCAAGGAGAGGGGATTCAGAGCACTGACTAAACGAGCTCCAGAGATGGGCGCGAGCCACGGCAATCAGCGTGGACAACAGAGACCGGCATGAACCGCTAAGGCTGCTGCTGCAGCCACCAAGAAGCCTGTGTGGAAGCACAGGTCACTCTCCACGCCTCCCCTCCTGGGAGCCTGTGCAGCCCACCACTGCCACAGTCCCGTGATTCAGGGACAACTTCCCCAGGAGAACACACAGTGCACAACAGGGTGTTGCAAAGTCACGACGGCAGGCTCGCCTCACATACCGTATTCCTCCCTCCCACAGGCCTGAGTGAGCCAGAGCCCCCTAATCAGCTGCTACTTTAACCCTGTCCTGTCTGAGCGGGAACAGATGCCCTCAGGTGACCTACATGCAGAGGCAGGGCCAAAAACAAAGCTGACCACCAGGAGCTGTGCGAACAAAGAAGAGAAAGGGAAATTTCTCCCAGCAGCCTCAGGAGCAGCAGATTAAATTTCCACAATCAACTTCATGTACCCTGCATCTGTGGAATACCTGAATAGACGATGAATCATCCCAAAATTGAGGCGGTGGACTTTGGGAGAAACTGTAGACTTGGGGTTTTCTTTCTGCATCTAATTTGTTTCTGGTTTTATGTTTACCTTAGTTTAGTCTTTAGAGTTTATTGGTAGATTTGTTTATTGATTCGGTTGATCTCTTCCTTTTTATTTTTTTAATATATATATATTTTTCTCCTTTTTCTCTTTTGTGAGTGTGTGTATGCTTCTTTGTGTGATTTTGTCTGGATAGCTTTGCTTTTACCATTTGTCCTAACGTTCTGTCCTTTTTTTTTTTTTAATAATTAAAATTTTTTTTAGTTTTATAACTTTATTTTACTTTATTTTTTTCTTTCTTTTTCATTCTTTTTTCTCCCTTTTCTTCTGAGCCATGTGGCTGGCAGGGTCTTGGTGCTCTGGCAGGGTGTCAGGCCTCTGCCTCTCAAGTGGGAGAACCGAGTTCAGGATATGGGTCCACCAGAGACCTCACGGCTCCACATAATATCAAAGAGCAAAAGCTCTCCCAGAGATCTCCATCTCAACGCTAACACCCAGCTCCACTCAATGACCAGAAAGCTACAGTGCTGGATACCCTATGCCAAACAACTAGAAAGACAGGAAAACAACCCCACCCATTAGCAGAGAGGCTGCCTAAAATCATAATAAGGTCACAGACACCCCAAAACACACCACCGGAAGTCCTGCCTACCAGAAAGGCAAGATCCAGCCTCATCCACCTGAACACAGGCACCACTCCCCTCCACCAGGAAACTTACACAACCCACTGAACCAACCTTAGACACTCGGGGCTGACATCAAAAACAATGGGAACTACGAACCTGCAACCTGCAGAAAGGAGACCACAAACACAGTAAGTTAGGAAAAATGAGAAGACAGAGAAACACACAGCAGATGAAGGAGCAAGGTAAAAACCCACCAGACCAAAGAAATGAAGAGGAAATAGGCAATCTACCTGAAAAAGAATTCAGAGTAATGATAGTAAAGATGACACAAAATCTTGGAAAGAGAATGGAGAAAATGCAAGACATGTTTAACAAGGACCTAGAAGACTAAAGAGCAAACAAACAATGATGAATAACAAAATAAATGAAATTAAAAATTCTCTAGAAGGAATCAATAGCAGAATAACAGAGGCAGAAGAACAGATAAGTGACCTGGAAGATAAAATAGTGGAAATAGCTACCACAGAGCAGAATAAAGAAAAAAAATGAAAAGAATTGAGGACAGTCTCAGAGACCTCTGGAACAACATTAAACGCACCACAATCGAATTATAGTCGTCCCAGAAGAGAAAGATGAAAAGAAATGGACAAAGAAAATGTATGAAGAGAATATAGTTGAAAACTTCCCTAATATGGGAAAGGAAATAGTCAATCAAGTCCAGGAAGTGCAGAGAGTCCCATACAGGATAAATCCAAGGAGAAGCACACCAAGACCCATATTAATCAAACTATCAAAATTTAAATACAAAGAAAAAATATTAAAAGCAACAAGGGAAAAACAACAAATAATATACAAGGGAATCCCCATGAGGTTAACATCTGATCTTTCAGCAGAAACTCTGCAAGCCAGAAGGGAGTGGCAAGACATATTTAAAGTGAGGAAAGGGAAAAACCTACAACCAAGATTACTGTATTCAGCAAGGATCTCATTCAGATTCGATGAAGAAATTGAAACCTTTACAGACAAGCAAAAGCTAAGAGAATTCAGCACCACCAAACCAGCTTTACAGCAAATGCTGAAGGAACTTGTTTAGGCAGGAAACACAAGAGAAGGAAAAGACCTACAATAACAAACCCAAAACAATTAAGAAATGGTAATAGGAACATACCTATCAATAACTACCTTAAATGTAAATGGATTAAATGCTCCAACCAAATGACATAGACTGGCTGAATGGATACAAAAACAAGACCTGTATATATGCTGTCTACAAGAGACCAACTTCAGACCTAGGGACACATACAGAGTGAAAGAGAGGGGATGGAAAAGGTAATTCCATGCAAATGGAAATCAAAGAAAGCTGGAGTAGCAATTCTCATATCAGACAAAATAGACTTTATAATAAAGACTATTAGAAGAGACAAGGACACTACATAATGATCAAGGGATCAATCCAAGAAGAAGATATAACGATTGTAAATATTTATGCACCCAACATAGGAGCACCTCAATACATAAGGCAAATGCTAACAGCCATAAAAAGGGAAATCAACAGTAACACAATCATAGTAGGGGACTTTAACACCCCACTTTCACCAATGGACAGATCATCCAAAATGAAAATAAATAAGGAAACGCAAGCTTTAAATGATGCATTAAACAAGATGGACTTAATTGATATTTATAGGAAATTCCAATCAAAAACAACAGAATACACTTCTTCTCAAGTGCTCATGGATATTCTCCAGGATAGATCATATCGTGGCTCACAAATCAAGCCTTGGTAAATTTATGAAAATTGATATCTTATCAGGTATGTTTTCCGACCACAATGCTATGAGACTCTATATCAATTACAGAAAAAAAAAACTGTAAAAAAATACAAATGCATGGATGCTAAACAATACACCACTAAATAACCAAGACATCACTGAAGAAATCAAAAAGGAAATCAAAAAATACCTAGAAACAAATGACAATGAAACCACGACGACCCAAAACCTATGGGATGCAGCAAGAGCAGTTCTAAGAGGGAAGTTTAGAGCAATACAATCCTACCTGAAGAAACAAGAATCATCTCAAATAAACATCCTAACCTTAGGCCTAAAGCAGTTAGAGACAGAAGAACAAAACAACCCCAAAGTTAACAGAAGGAAAGAAATCATAAAGATCAGAGCAGAAATAAATGAAAAAGAAATGAAGGAAACGATAGCAAATATCAATAACACTAAAAGCTGGTTCTTTGAGAAGATAAACAAAATTGATAAACCATTAGCCGGACTCATCAAGAAAAAAAGGGAGAAGACTCAAATCAACAGAATTAGAAACGAAAAAGGAGAAGTAACAACTGACACTGCAGAAATACAAAGGATCATGAGAGATTACTACAAGCAACTCTATGCCAATAAAATGGACAACCTGGAAGAAATGGACAGATTCTTAGAAAAGCACAACCTTCCAAGACTGAACCAGGAAGAAACAGAAAATATAAACAGATAATCACAAGCACTCAAATTGAAACTGTGATTAAAATTTTTCCAACAAACAAAATCCCAGGGCTAGATGGCTTCACAGGCGAATTTTATCAAACATTTAGAGAAGAGCTAACACCTAAACTCTTCCAAAATATAGCAGAGGGACGAATACTCCCAAACTCATTCTACAAGGCCACCGTCACTCTGATACCAAAACCAGAGAAAGATGCAACAAAAAAAGAAAACTACAGGCCAATATCACTGATGAACATAGATGCAAAAATCCTCAAAAAAATATTAGCAAACAGAATCCAATAGCACATTAAAGGGATCATACACCATGATCAAGTGGGGTTTATCCCAGGAATGCAAGGATTCTTCAATATACACAAATCAATCAATATGATAAACCATATTAACAATTTGAAGGATAAAAACCACATGATCCTTGCAATTTATGCAGAAAAACTTTCAAAAAAATTGAGCACCCACTTATGATAAAAAGTCTCCTGTAGTTTTTAGTAGTAGGAATAGAGGGAACTTACTTCAACATAAGAAAGGCCATATATGACAAACCCACAGCCAACATCGTTCTCAATGGTGAAAAACTGAAACAATTCCTCACTAAGATGCATAATAAGACAAGTTGGCCCCATCTCACCACTACTATTCAACATAGTTTTGGAAGTTTCAGCCACAGCAATCAGAGAAGAAAAAGAAATAAAAGGAATCCAAATCGGAAAAGAACAAGTAAAGCTGTCACTGTTTGCAGATGACATGATACTATACATAGAAAATCCTAAAGATGCTACCAGAAAACGACTAGAGCTAATCAATGAATTTGGTAAAGTAGCTGGATAAAAAATTAATGCACAGAAATCTCTTGCATTCCTATACACTAATGATGAAAAATCTGAAAGAGAAATTAAGGAAACACTCCCATTTACCATTGCAACAAAAAGGATTAATCTCCAAAATATACAAGCAGCTCATGCAGCTCAATATCAAAAAAAACAAGCAACCCAATCCAAAAATGGGCAGAAGACCTAAATAGACATTTCTCCAAAGAAGATATACAGATTGCCAAAGAACACATGAAAGGATGCTCAACATCACTAATCATTAGAGAAATGCAAATCAAAACTACAATGAGGTATCACCTCACACCGGTCAGAATGGCCATCATCAAAAAATCTACAAACAATAAATGCTCGAGAGGGTGTGGAGAAAAGGGAACCCTCTTGCATTGTTGGTGGGAATGAAAATTGATACAGCCACTATGGAGAACAGTATGGAGTTTCCTTAAAAAACTAAAAATAGAACTACCATACGACCCAGCAATCCCACTACTGGGCATATATCCTGAGAAAACCATAATTCAAAAAGAGTCATGTACCACAATGTTCATTGCAGCTCTATTTACAATCGCCAGGACATAGAAGCAAACTAAGTGTCCATCGACAGATGAATGGATAAAGAAGATGTTGCACATACATACACTGGAATGTTACTCAGCCATAAAAAGAAACTAAACTGAGTTATTTGTAGTGAGGTGGATGGACCTAGAGACTGTCATACAGAGTGAAGTACGTCAGAAAGAGAAAAACAAATGCCATATGCTAACACATATATGGAATCTTAAAAAAAAAAATGGTTCTGAAGAACCTAGGGGAAGGACAGGAATAAAGACGCAGACATAGAGAATGGACTTCAGGACACGGGGAGGGGGCAGGGTAAGCTGGGACGAAGTGAGAGAGTGGCATGGACATATATACACTACCAAATGTAAAATAGATAGCTAGTGTGAATTAGCCGCATAGCACAGGGAGATCATCTCGGTGCTTTGTGTCCACATAGAGGGGTGGGATAAGGAGGGTGGGAGGGAGATGCAAGATGGAGGAGATATGGGGACGTATGCATATGTATAGCTGACTCACTTTGTTGAACAGCAGAAACTAGCACACCATTTTAAAACAATTATACTCCAATAAAGATGTTAAAAAGTCTACAAACTGACCCAAATGTTCCATTTCACTCATTTATGCAATTAACTCTTATCGAGCATTATGACATCAATTCTCTGCTTGTCTAACCTTATCAAACAATCTTAGCTTTAAAAATCTTCATTCACTCTTCCCCATTACCTAATGGATAAAATTAGCATTCTTTAGTGTGATGTATCTGCCCTTTAATCTCTGTCCCTGATATAACAGTCTGATTTCATATCCCACTACTTCACTGAAAGATGCCCTGTGTTCTATCCAAACTGGCACGTCGTCACACCCAAAAAAATATAAATTTCTCATATTTGATTACAAGGTCAAACAGAGACTATAGGAATATAAGCAAAAAAGCAGACAAGAGCAAAAAATTATATGAAAGCAAAAATAAGAATAATATAATAGGATTAATCTAGGACTAAAGTCATTATGTAGATGTGTGTACACTATAATGTTATTACCCGGGTAGATATTAGAACCACATGTACTCTAAGTTAGTTTTGATCACAAGAAATAAAAATATATACTGGATACTTAAGAAAGCTAAAGTTTTTCTGGGCATTCAAATCTAAGTGAAATTCTGTAGGGTTCATGGAAAATCTGAAGAAGTATGCGAAGCCCTCATAAACATAGTTGACATTTACAGATTTCACGTATATTAGGGACATTTTGCTAATAGAAACTCCTCATTTTGTGGAAATATTTATTTGAAGTACTTTTGGAAATTTTTCAAGTGGTGAGTTTAGTTCATGGAAGTGAATCATCTAGGTTTTGAGTGAGTCTAAGTGAGGAACCTACATTTCACTTTTGTACTTGTCTTTATGTATGCATTTATTAGGAAAATAGTAATTTTTTAAAATGTCCCCAACTTCTCATAATGTAACTGTCATTAATATCATACCATGTTCTCTACAACTGACCTAGTAATGCTTTTCATTGCAACTGAAAGTATTATTTTAAAATGCAATTACAATGAAGGAAAATTATATGTGTGTTCCAAACACATCTATCCTAATGATCAAATGTATAATATGGCTTGATCTTCAGACAAAACACTTAACATGGAAAAATAGTGTACTCTCAGTTCATCCTCCACAAATACCAATAGAGTTAATATTTATTGCTTAATAATTATGTTTTTGCTTCATTTGTTTATATTAGATGTCTCGGTGGTGACTTACTATTCAGCCCAGGTTATGAAATGGCAAAAAAATAATACTTGGATGCAATCAAGAGCGAACATGTAGGGAAATGTTGGGTAACTCTAAAGCTGGTAAATTACACAGTAAGGAATCAATAGATACCAGTTATTTTTATCATCATCATCATCATTATCTTTTTTATGCATGTAGCATATACCTGAAGTTTATTGTTTTTTTAATAGCATTTTTAAAATTATTTATTTATTTATTTATTTTGACAGCAGGTCCCTGTTGGTTATCTGTTTTAAATATAGCAGTGTGTACATGTTATTCCCAAACTCCCAACCTGTTAATATCTTTATTTGCTGCCAAACCTGAAAATTTATTTTTAAGCACTCTTTTTAAGGGGACATTTAGTAGCAAATCTTCAATCATCATACTTCCTCTTCAGTATTAAAAATTTCTTACCTCTGGCACTGAGCAAAGCAGTTTAAAACATAACATTTATAAAACATTTTGAGCTAATTATTAACTTCTTACCAATTATAAAGGGAATACTTATCTTAGAGTCTTGTTTTTCTAGATGTAAAAATAGTAAACACCATCAAGTACATCTATGGTATTTACTGTGTACCAGATACTGTCCTAAATATTTTGTGTAAACTGACTAAGTTAATCCTCATAACAAACTAGTCAAATAGTTTCTTTTAACTTCATTTTACATATGAGAATATTGAGGCAAACAAAGAACATAAATTATTTTCCAGAGCCACACATGGGAAAATGAATTATTTAATAGGCACATCATCAAAAAATATTATTGTATTTTCTGATCTTATTTTATAAGGTAGACTTCAAAAATTATATTGCAAAATAATAGTGGTTAAAGCTTGCAGCTCTGACACAGATGTAGAGAACAAATTATGGACACCAAGGGGGGGAACGTGGCGGGTGGTGGTGGTGGTGGGATGAATTGGGAGATTGGGATTGATGTATATACACTAATATGTATAAAATAGATAACTAATAAAAAAAGCTTGCAGCTCTGGCTTCTTCTCTATTTAAAAGGAATTTATTTTGACATTCCGTGATTCTGGGTGATAGTGAGGTTGGATTTTTAGAAAGGTCTACTATATTAAGAATATTTTAATGCAAATATTTAGTCTATATGTTTAATAAGTGTGAACCCTAAATTTTTATCTAATCTCTTTTTGTCGTTAAATGACAAGTTTGTCATTTATGCCTATTTTTCTTTTTCTTTGCAATTGTAATGAATTATGTTGTTGGCTATTTTTGCATGTTATTTCTGTCTTGTGAAACTAGAACCTATTTAATTATGGTCTATATTCTTTCTTTCCATTGCTGCACTCAAGTTGTTAATATTTTGTCTGTAATTTTTGAGCTAAATTTTATGTATGATTTTGTTTGTTTTTCAGTTTGCATTATCTCAATCAAGTCTTACTTTTAAGAAATTAAGAGATATCTCTTCCACGTTTTATCCTTGTTTTATGATTTAGAAAAGTTTAAATAACCTTGGAAGTATGTGATTGTTTTTTTGTTTTTTTTTGTTTTTGTTTTTGTTTTTTAACTTTTGGGTTTTATTTATTTATTTATTTATGGCTGTGTTGGGTCTTCGTTTCTGTGCAAGGGCTTTCTCTAGTTGCGGCAAGTGGGGGCCACTCTTCATCGCGGTGCGCGGGCCTCTCATTATCGCGGCCTCTCTTGTTGCGGAGCACAGGCTCCAGACGCGCAGGCTCAGTAATTGTGGCTCACGGGCCCAGTTGCTCCGCGGCATGTGGGATCTTCCCAGACCAGGGCTCGAACCCGTGTCCCCTGCATTGGCAGGCAGATTCTCAACCACTGAGCCACCAGGGAAGCCCTGTGATTGTTTTTTAACTGAGTTATAAAGTAGTATGGGCTTGACTAACTTGTTTAATGGCAGCTATTTAACTTAAAATATTGTTTTTAGTCTATTCAAATATATACCTTTTGTAGAGCTAACAAAAGGTATATATTTGAAAATTATCTATTGAGTATAGATTTTAAATTTGATGCACATATATTCTCATTATTAATTTAGTCTTTTTCACAATTTTTGTTCTGTTTCTTTCATATATTGGATGTATTTGTTTCTCTGTATTTTTCTTAATGTGGCATCTCATCATTTTGTTTATTTATTTTTGATAGTTTAAGAACTCCTTGTCTGATAATTCCAACATCTCTGCCATATTTGAGTCTGTTTTTGAAGCTTTCTCTTCTTCTTTTTTTTTTTTTTATTGTAGTATATATGTAATTTTTTGTTGAAAGCTTGACATAGTGTTTGGTAAAAGGAAATGAAGTAACCAGACCTTTAGGTGGGTTTTTAATGTTTATGTGGCTAAGAAATATTGCCTCAGTTTATTTTTTGCTGTTCCTATAGGAGTGAGAAGCTAAAATTTCCTCTCATGATCTGTTTTTTATTGGGAGATTTCCCTAGAGACTATTTCTTGAACAGAGTCTGAGCCTTACACTTCTTTGCAGATGTAATCCTCTCTCATGTAGGAGTGTTGTTTATGTGATGGTAAAGTGTGGAGGGAGGGGAAGCATTCTATAGTCCTGTAATTAGAGCTCAGTCTTTCAGTGAACCTGTGCCCCTTTGAGACCTTCTCAGCTTCCCTACTTCCCAGGCAGATGAGATAGGAAGTCTAGTAGGACCTGGAATTGGGTATTTCTCATCCCTCATGTTAAAGACTAGAAGGGGCTCAAGTTGGGTATTTCCTTTTCCCAACATCAGTTAGGTTCAAGCAAAGTAATTTCTCTTGAAGGCAGGCCTTTATTGATGAGAGAAGAATTCTTGAAGTTTATTTCAAATTGGTTACTTTTCCCCTCCCCCTGCTGGAAGCACTAGGGGAATTTTCTTTGCTCTTCACCCTGAGAACCTGGTGATAATCCTAGAGGTAAAAATCACGACCATGCAGGTATACCCTAAAGCTTGGCACTCAGATTTTTTTTTTTTCTTCTAACCCTAGTCCAAATTCAGCCTCCAGTAATTAGTCAATAACCCTTTAGTGTTCCTCCAAGGCTCTGACCTAAGACTTCTCAACTGTGGTTTCTCCTCTCTATAAACTCTGATTCTCTGTATTCACTCTTCTCTCCAGTTTTCAGGGAAGGGGTTTACCTGTGACCTTAATTGCTGGTAGATCTAACAAGAGCTATTGATTTTCAGTTTGTTTATATTTTCTCTTGTTTAGAGGATGGAGTGATAATTTCCAAGTTTTTTTCATGTCATGCCAAGATCTGTGTTAATGTTTTTTCACATTAACATCTGTGTTAATGTTTTTTCTTAGCATTTATTTCATTTGTTTATTTATTGAGCACTTATTATTTGCCATATTCTTATCTTGGCATTTGGACCACAGCAGTGACAACACTTCCCTGAGACATTTTCCTTTTCCTTTTACAATTGGCCTCTAGACTCTATGAGTGTGGTATGGTTAGTTGGAACGGTAGTCCTTTAATATTTGGAAGGAGATATTCTGACTCCTGCTCTATTTAGTAGAGCAAGACTAAGGAAAAAGGGGTCGTGGAGCTCTGGTCAAGTCTAGGATTTAAAGTGTAGATATGAGTGTAGTCCTTATTCTAGTTCAATCATTACACAACCCAATGAACCAGATTAGATGTTTGCAAAGATGTCTCCCACACAAACCCTAATGTACATACATGAAAGACAAATTGATGATCTGTACTCAATTTTGGTATTATAAAATTAGGAAAATATACTTAATGTAGCAACTGAATTGCATTGGAAAATACATGAAGTTATTGCAATAAAATGGAAAGATGAGATGACTATTAGGAAATGAAAAATCTGGAGAAAAGAACAGACATGAAAGAGCACTTTCAATAAGTCTTACCAAATACTATTTTTTAAAAACTTGCTTCTTGTGTCCCCATGTAATCTGATACATTTAATAAAATTTGATTTTTTTGAATGTGGATGATATAGCCAAGTCCGAAGTGTTGCTTCAAAGTTGGTGTAAGTTCAGCGTAGAAAATGCCCTTGGGTGATACCCTTTGCCCTCTGCACACACAACCATTTACATAGTGATTTGTGGCTAAAAATTCAGAATATTCATATTTTTCTAATCTATCAGATTATTTTTCTAAAACATACTTGTGAATCCTCTCTTAAGAGCATTGTAAAGATAACTATGGCCAATGGTTGATAGATATTTGAAAAGTTTGTGATCCAATGTAATACATTTTTCTTAGAGTCATAACTAATACCTGCCATATGAAAGGTGAAAGGAAATGAGAAGAAATTAGGTGTATTAAATCTAGGTCAAATAGAATGACTGTTTTTGAATAATTTTGTCCCTTAATACCTACAAAATAAAGTGTGCAAAACACGGGTGAAGTAAAGTCTAGAGCCAATAATTATTTATCTAAAGCTCTAGATATGACATTTTGTTCTTTTAATATCAGTACATTTTAAAATAAGCACATCATGTTTTGAAAAGCACTGTCAAATACTCAAAGTTTGGCAAAATGAAAATAGGAAAGAAACATGCTACTGCAAATAACAGCAAGTTCTTACTAGTCCCAGAAAAAATGTCTTCCATATAACGTTTCTGCACAGGTTTTATTGGGACTTGCCAGTATTCAGTGCTACTTACTTTTCATGAACATGCCATGTCAGGGTGGCCTGCCCTTGGAAATGTAGCAGAAGTTGAATATAAATGCCCAGGGGCTGTTCCTGGTGCAATAGCTTGTTTAGTTAATGCAACAATTCTCCCCATAAATATATTTATAACCCTGGTCTGTCAACATCAGTATAGTCTCAATGATATGTCAGTTTTTAGAGAAAATCAAAACATAACTAAAATTTTTGCAGGCCCTGACTATGAAATATGTTGCAACTTTCATAACCAAACCTTCTACTTTTTGTTTGCTTCATTTGAATTCTTGTGGCAATCAAATCACAAAAATAGTCTCCATAATTAAAAAAAAATATGCAGCAGTATTAAATATATATTCAAGGTATCTTATTACCTGAATCAAAATGTGTTCTCTTATCTTGACGTTTTTCCATGAGAAGTCAGCTAACATTACCCTAGAAGGTGTTGTCTAAGAATGTTAAATAAACTTTTCTTTCTGGATGCCTTTTTGGCAACTGAGAAAGATCAATAAATTATATGAAAACTCTGGCTGAAAGGAAAATATCTCAATATGAAGTAAAGCTTGTGGCATGTTCAAATTGCAGTATCTGGTGAGGCAAAGAAAACTGATTAAATATTATTTCACTTTTTTTCAGAAAGATCTTTAAAATTATTATTTCAATTGATTTCTTTATGAATTTTTAATTAAATATTTGGAGTTTATATTCATAAGTTCTCTGCATGAAGATAATTTTTTTTAGGAAAAAGTAATCCGTTAACTCATTTATTCAACAGGACCTCTATAATTAATCAGTATTGTTGTATATGCTGGTGATAGAGCAAGAAAAGAGAAACTCCAACCTTCATAGAGCCTACCTCCTAGTGGTGGAAGGCCGTAAAACACCTATAATACATATGTAAAATATATTCTAGCCTCACATTTAATTTTTAGCTTTCTACACTTTTTTTTTACCTAGGTTACTGACACTTTTATATTATTAAATCTAAAAGACGGATACTCATTGCAGTATCATGATAAATTTGAGCAGCTCTTTTGCAATTCTTACTTCTCTTCACTCTAGCAATCCCTGCTTTTTCAAGACAAATGACTAGTTAATCTTCTATCTCAGTTACGCCTCCCCCTCTGGTTTTCTATGACCTGTGCATGCCTTCTTGGTACTCCTTTCTATGTACAGAATGTTTTTTCTCCTCACTCTATGTATGTAACATGGGTGATCTCATAGACTCTCATGCCTCATTTACAATCTGTATGTTCCTAAGTGATACATTTATATCCCTCTTCTGAGGCCAGAGATTTCTGTTCACTACCAACTGCTCTTTTGCATTTGGATGTTGCAAAGGCATCTCAAATTTAGTTTATTCAAAGCCTCATCTCATTTTTTCCTCCAAAGCTCTTTTCTATTCTACCCATTTTCATCCCCTCATCCCTGTAGGTAAATCTGACTCCTCCTTTCCTCATCCTCATTCCTTCCGGGTATTCACTGCGCACCATCTTTCCTACTTTATGCTTCTGTAATCCATTTACTTCCTGCCATTCCCATGGGACTATCTCAGATTAGGCCACCAGTATCCCTCAGCTGGATCATATTATTTTAATATGCAGCTTCTTTGTACTGGCCTTTCTGCCTCTAGGCTTTTTCCACTCCAGTCTTTTCTGCATTCCAATAAGGTGAGCTTTCAGTGTAAATCTCTCTTCCATCATCTCTCAGCCTGAATTCTTTGGGTATAGTCCAGGTTCATTAAAGCAGTTCATTAGCTGACCCCTGGTTATTTCTCTAGCTTCATCTCTTTTTTTTCTCTGATTTATACGCTAATGTCCAGATGTACATTTCTCCGTGTTATCTCTTATATCTGAGTCTCTTTACAAGGTCTTTCCTCTTCCTGGAATACATTTTCCAACTCTTTCCACGAGTCTAATTCTACTTAATGAAGTGCATGGCTAAAGAGCATGGAATTTCATGCCAGACAAATCTGAGCTCAAATATTGACTCTGTCATTTATATTGCAATATGAGTTGGAAAAGTTTCTGAGACTCTTAAGTCTTTAAAATGGGGATAATTGTAGTACTTATTTGATAGGGTTGTTGAAAGAGTTGAGTGTCATAATGTATGTCAAGGTCTAAGTGCAGTGTCTTGTGAAGGGGGACAGAATATGCCACCACAAATATGCCACTTTGACATAAGGATTATTTTGAGTTTAAGGCAATTGAAAAGCAACAGATGCAGGAAGTGTTCTCTGCCATCTCCTTTTCTGCCTAAAAGCAGGCATAATTTCTCTTTGTGAAGATGTCCTCCCTGTATTAGGATGAAGAAGAACACTCATCACTGGACACTGAGAGCTGACACAGAGAGGAGTTTGGATAAGCAGACTTTACTAAAATAGAGATAACATAACCTTGATCTTCCATGAGTTCCCCCATATATTTCCTAGTCCCTTCCCCATGATTTCTCATCCTCTGAAGCCCAAATCCCCTTTCCTTTGTTAAAATGATATATAAGCCCCTGATCTATCTGTTTCTTTGAATTTCATTTCTTTTCCGTGAACTTCTGTGCACATAAAGTATTAATAAAATTGAATGCTTTCTTTGTCCTTTTAATCTGTCTTTTGCTAATTTGCAGACTCCTATTTTCAAACTCAAGAAGGTAAAGAAAAACGTTTCCTCCTCAACACTGGCTTAGAGGGCAGGAATCAGGTTTAACTCACAATTCTCAATGCTTGCTGTGCCAAAGTTAATACATATGTATGTTTTACTGTATATCAATTTAAAAAATTTTAACTGTTATTTGATAAAGATTATGTGATGTTAACAATTTCAAAGGATAATTTTATTCCCAGGATTTTCAGCTTTCATTTGCAGTTTGCTTACGCATACTAGAAAAGTTTAAAAATACTTTCAGTGAATACCTGATAAAAAATAATTCCATTTAAAAATCTAAAATCCTGAAGTGTAGCATGCTCTGTGTTATTTGAGAGATAGAAATTATTTAATAGCTTTAAATTTTTGATAGTCAACCTCTTCTCCTGATTGTACCACCTTTGAGGGATAAGAGTTCTCTGAAAATTAAGTGGTCCTTGAAATTAATATATCTGGAATGGTTTCTATGGAGAGTTAAAAACAGATAATGGTGTCTTTATGTCCTTTCCTTCCTGCCCATTGTCGCTGACTAAGGGTTTTCTAATTACCTGACCACAATGTAAATAGATCAGATCAGCAACTTAATATCACTCATGTATGGGAATAAAGAGCCATTAATATAATTACTGGCACCTATTATAATACAAAATGTGAGAAGATGATTATGCCTCTTTTCAAGATGTACCTTTAAATCATATTCTCTCCCACCCCACAGAGTCAGATAGTGGGCAGTAAAGAGATAGGGACAAAATAATGGAAAACTACACATATCTCATTCCAATTCCACCATAACAACCAAAAACATTATGACACGCTTAATGCAAATATCTTGCAGAAATTTCACATTTAGCAGCATTTCCAGTTGGCAGTCCACTCAGTAGCTATACATTTAGCTGCTATAAACAAGATGGGAGCTATGATCTGACCTGTTAAGTGAAATTAAATTAAATACAAAAATTTCATATATAAGCTCCATCTATTATTAATTTATGCTTGTCTGGGTGTTTTATTTGGTTTCAGTAACAAAATATTCTACAAATTTCAGCCCATATGATCTTTTATCCTTGAGGTAATTATAACGTACAGAGGGATATCTTATTTCTAGCAAAATAAGTGATGCTGTTCAAATGCTTTCAAAGACATACAGCAGGTTTTCAGAATTCGTGAAAGGTTACTTTATAAGTGAGCATATTTTTGACATGACTGCATATCTCTAGGTTTGTACAGTAGTAAGAATGCATTTGTTTCCTATTGCTGTCATAACAAATTACCACAAACTTAGTGACTTAAAGCGACACAAATTTATTATCTTGCAATTCTTCAGGTCAGAGGTCCAACACAAGTCTCACTGGGCTAAAATCAAGGTGTTAGTAGGGTTTTTTGTTCTTTCCTAGAGGCCCTATCAGAGAATTTGCTTCCTTGTTTTTTCCAGCTTCTAGAGGCCTCTGATGTTTCTTGCCTGTTGGTCTCCTTCCATCATTTTCAAAGCTAGCAAGGGTGTATGGTGTCCTCCTTACTCACATCTCCCTCTGGCTCTCACTTCTTCTTCCACTTTTAAGGATACTTTTAATTATATTCAGCACTCTCAGACAATTCGGGATGATCTCCTTATTTTAATATTAGTTGACGAATATATTAGAGTTCTCCAGAGAAACAGAACAAATAGGATGTGTATACACATATGTGGAGAGGGATTTATTTTGAAGAATTGGTTCTTGCAATTGTGAGGGCTCGCAAGTCCAAAATCTGTGGCAAAGCCCACAGGGTGGAGACCCAGGGAAGAGTTGATGTTGAGTTCAAGGCTGAAAGCAGTCTGGGGCAGAATCCCCTCTTTCTCAGGGCACCATAGCTTTTTCAGTCTTCAGTTGCTTGGATGAGGCCCACCTACATTATGGAAAGTAATCTGCTTTATGCCAAATACCAAATTAAATGTTAATCTCAACTAAAAAATACTTTCAGAGCACATCTAGACTGCTGTTTGACCAAATATTTGGGTACTATGGCCTAGCTAGCCAAGTTGACATACAAAATTAACCGTCACAAGTGGTAACCTTAATTCCATCTGTAATCTGAATTCCCCCTTGCCATAGAATCTAACTTATCTTTAGGTTCCAGGATGTTGACATCATTTGGAGGTCACTATTATGCATACCACAATGCGTGTGTTTCTGTCTGTGCATGTTTTTATTTGTATCTGTTCTTTGCACACATTTTTGTTTGTATTTGTCTTTTGCCCACAACTCTGTATAAAGCCTATTCACACCAAAAACTTATAGCATGAATATGTAACCATATCCTTCCCGTACTTTTCTCTAATCTCTTGCTTCCTAACCTGCTATAATAGTATAAATTCAATTTTTGGCAATAAGTCTTGTGGTTCTTTTGTTTCTCTGAAGCTTCCACTTTTTGTTGCAATATTTGACTTTTTTTTTCCTTATAATTTTGAGTGTTTGCCACCTTTGTGGTCTTATACAAATTAACCTCTCTAAACCTGAGAATCCTCATCAATGATCTGGATTTAACAATCATTCAGATTTTGGTGTAAAATAAATAAGATAGTACATGTATAACCTCTGTGGAATGCCTGGCACATTAAAAATGGTTAACATTAATCTTGATATTTTGAGAATTGTTATAGATGGTAGTTATTAATACATTGCCATATTTAGTGGTAATATTTTCCCAAGTAATTTTTATATATAAATATTTTCTGGGTTATGTTTTTTATATATTTTAAACTTCCATTCAGTATAAAATGTTGGCTTAAATCTTGGCGATTTTGTATACTTCATTGAAAGTGGGAAGTTATTCTTCATCTTAAAATCCACCAAATATCCACCTATATTTTTCTTTGTGTGTTTTTCATTTTTATATGCTACTTTTGAAGCACAGACTGTGTACCTGCTTTAAAGTTCTCTTAGCATGACTCACAGAGATGTCTGAGGAGCTAATCTTCGGAAGTGACAACACTATACATCCACTAAGTTACATTTCTTTTCTTTATGGAAACTCAGACAGACTCCATTTTCAGCCTCCTGACCTTAGGTAGGGCTATATAACTGAGTTCAGGCCAAGGATATGAAGGGGATGGGGCTGGATGCCACTTTTTTGGAGCTCTTAGTAAAGCTTCCCCCATAGTCCTCCATGCTGTCTCCCTCTAGGCCCTTGTCTGCTGGCCAGATTGTAAGGCCCTGGGGGATGGAAAAGCCTCAAGTTGGAAGCAATCTGAGTTCCTGAAAAACTGACAGAACAGAACCCTGACCAGCATTGTACTGTGATGTGAGTGAGAGTGAAGGAAAACAAATGAAAAACAACTCTCTTCCATTAAACCTAAGGTGGTAGTTACCGTAGTAGGCCTATGCTGACTAATAAATAACCCTGTACTAGTTCTACTACTCTAAGACCAAGAGAGCACTTAAATTAGGCTGCCTTGGTCTAGAAAGGCTAAGAGTGGGAAATGAGGTTTGAGTTGTTACCTGAGTGTACTGTATACTTCATTAAATTAAATATTACATGCATAGCCTTATGAAAATGTTGCTACATAAAAAGAGGTTAATATCAGTCTTACTCTTCTGAAAGTTTTTATACTTGGTAGATACTAAACAATTAACAATTTCTTCCCACCAAATCCTATGTTCATGTTGAATATTATCTAAACTAAACATGTGTAGAAAGCCTTTTTGCAGAACTGTTCCAGCCTTATTTCTGAAGCCTGTGTTTCAAGCAGGAGAACTGAACAAGTGATATGACCCTGATTCACTCAGGTGTTATCATCTGCAGCTCATTTCTAGGTGATGATTTTTAAGCCCTGTAAACTTGCAGTGTCATCTGTCCTAGCAAATTCTATTGATCATTCAGCTATTTATCTTGGATTGACTAACTTCCTTCTCTCTGTCCTTGAGGTAAGTAAATCTTGTTTTACTTATCCAAGTGGTATGCAGCTCATCTCTGATAGTGTTGGCATGTCATCTTTCCATCACTCTGAATATACCAGTCACCCTATATCAAGTCAGGTTGCACACTGACTTAAATCAGCTAAAACTTATTTTGGTGCTTGGTGCAAACTAAAGACCTAAATTGATATAGGGTCACTTAATTTTCTTGAGCAATTTGTTGAAAAATAAATTCCTTTCTGTTATGGCCTGAATGTTTGTGTCCTCACAAAATTCATATGTTGAACTCCCATCCCCCAATGTGACAGTATTTGAAGGTAGGGCCTTTGGTATGTAATTAGGTTAAGATTAGACCATGAGAGTAGGAATCTCATGATAGGATTGATGTCCTTATAAGAAGAGGAAGAGCGAGAAAGAAATCTTTCCCTCCATGTTTACTCACTGAGGAAAGGCCATGTGAGCACAGAGAGAAGGTGGCTGTCTACAAGACAGGAAGAGGGCGCTCACCAAGAGGCAAAATTTCTGGCACCTCAGTTTTGGTTTTTCCAACTTCCAGAACTATGAGAAAAAAACCCTCTGTTGTTTAAGCCACCCACTCTATGGTATTCCAAAAAATTTTTATTTTAAGTATAGTTGCTGAGCAATATTTTTTTAAATAACTTATTTATTTTATTCATTTACTTTTGGCTGCGTTGGGTCTTCTTCGTTGCTGCGCACAGGCTTTCTCTAGTTGCAGCAAGTGCGGGCTCCTCTTCCTTGTGGTGCACGTGCTTCTCATTGAGGTAGCTTCTCTTGTTTCGGAGCATGGGCTCTAGGCACACGGGCTTCAATAGTTGTGGCTCACAGGCTTAGTTGCTCCACAGCATGTGGGATCTTCCCAGACCTGGGATAGAACCTGTGTCCCCTGCATTGGCAGGTGGATTCTTAACCACTGCGCCACCAGGGAAGTCCCTGAACAATATTATATAAGTTAATGGTGTGCAATATAGTAATTCACAATTTTTAAAGGTTATACTCCATTTATAGTTATTATAAAATATTGGCTATATTCCCCATGTTGTACAATATATCCTTGTAGCTTATTTTATACCTAATAGCTTGTACCTCTTAATCCTCTACCCCTATATTGCCCCTCCCTCGTCCCTCTCCCCACTGATAACCATTAGTTTGTTCTCTATATCTGTGAGTCTGCTTCTTTTTTGTTATATTCACTAGTTGGTTGTATTTTTTAGACCCCACATATAAGTGATAACATACGGTATTTGTCTTTCTCTATCTGACTTATTTCACTTAGCATAATGCCCACCAAGTCCATCCATGTTGTTGCAAATGGCAAAATTTCATTCTTTTTTACGGCTGACTAGTATTCCATTGTATATATATACCACATCTTCTGTATCCATTCATCTGTTGATGTACCCTTATGTTGCCTCCATATCTTGGCAATTGTAAATGATGCTGCTACGAACATTGGGGTGCATGTATCTTTTTGAATTAGTGTTTTTGGTATTTTTTCAGATATATACCCAGGTGTGGAACTGCTGGAACATATGGTAGTTCTATTTTTAGTTTTTTGAGAAATCTCCATATCGTTTTCCATGGTGGCTGCACCAATTTACATTGCCACCAACAGTGTATGAGGGCTCTCTTTTCTCCACATCCTCACCAACATTTGTCATTTGTGTTATTTTTGATGACAGCCATTCTGACAGGTGTGAGATGATATCTCATTTTGGTTTTGATTTGCATTCCCCTCATGATTAGCCATGTTGAGCATCTTTTCACATGCCTATTGGCCATCTGCATTTCCTCTTTGAAAAAATGTCTATTTAGTTCTTCTACCTAATTTTTAATTGGGTTGTTTGTTCTTCTGATGTTGTGTTGGATGAGATATTTATGTTGGATATTTAATCCTTTATCAGTCATATCATTTGCAAATATTTTCTCCCATTCAGTAGGTTGTCTTATCACTTTATCAATGGTTTCCTTTGCTGTGCAAAAGCTTTTAAGTTTATTTAGGTCCCATTTGTTTATTTTTGCTTTTATTTCCTTTGTTTTATGAGACAGATCCAAAAAAATATTGCTATGATTTATGTCAAAGAGTGTTCTGCTTATGTTTTCCTCTAAGAGTTTTACAGTATCCGGTTTTACATTTAGGTCTTTAATCCACTTTGAGTTTATTTTGGTGTATGGTGTTAAAGAATGTTTTAATTTCATTCCTTTACATGTAGCTGTCCAGTTTTCCCAGCACCACTTATTGAAGAGACTGTCTTTCCTCCATTGTATATTCTTGCCTCCTTTGCTGTAGATTAATTGACCATAGATGCATGGGTTTATTTCTGGACTTTCTATCCTGTTGCATTTATATACTTGTCTGTTTTTGTGCCAGTACCATAATGTTTTGATTACTGTAGCTTTGTAGTCTAGTCTGAAGTCAGGGAGCATGATTCCTCCAGCTCTGTTCTTCTTTCTCAAGATTGCTTTGGCAATTCAGGATATTTTGTGCTTCCACACAAATTAAAAAAAAATTTGTTCCAGTTCTGTGAAAAATGCCATTGGTAATTTGATAGGGATTGCATTGCATCTGTAGATTGCCTTGGGTAGTATGGTCATTTTAAGAATATTGGTACCAATAAGGACATACATATCGATAATTATCTTAAATATAAATGAACTAAATGCTCCAGTCAAAAACCACAGAGTGACTGAATGGATACAAAAACAAGACCTGTATATATACTGCTTACAAAAGACTCACTTCAGATCTAGAGACACACGCAGATTGAAGGTGAGGGGATGGAAAAAGGTATTCCATACAAATGGAAATCAATAGACAGCTGGAGTAGCAATACTTATATCAGACAATACATACTTTAAAATGAAGACTTTAAAAGAGACTAAGAAGGACACTACATAATGATCAAGTGATCAATCCAAGAAGAAGATATAACAATTATAAATATATTTGCACCTGACATAGGAGCACCTAAATATATAAGGCAAATATTAACAAACATAAATGGAGAAATTGACAGTAACACAGTAATAGTAGGGAACTTTAACACCCCACTTACATCAATGGTCAGATCATACAAACAGAAAATCAATAAGGAAACACAGGCCTTAAATAACACATTAGACCAAGTGGACTTAATTGCTATTTATAGAGCATTCCACCCAATAGCAGCAGAATACTCATTCTTTTCAAGTGTGCATGGAACGTTTTCCAGAATAGGACACATGCTAGGCCACAAAACAAGCCTCAGTAAATATCAGAAAACTGAAATCATGTAAAGCACCTTTTCTGACACAATGCTATGAGACTAGAAATCAACTACAAGAAGAAAAACTGCAAAAACACAAACACATGAAGGCTAAACAATACGCTACTAAACAACCAATGGATCACAGAAGAAATCAAAGAGGAAATCAAAAAATACCTAGAAACAAATGACAACAAAAACACGATGACCCCAAACCTATGGTATGGAGCAAAAGCAGTTCTAAGAGGAAAGTTTTGGCCATACAAGCTCACCTCCAGAAAGAAGTAAACAACCTAACCTTACATCTAAAGTAAGGAGAGAAAGAAGAACAAACATAACCCAAAGTTAGTAGAAGGAAATAAATCATAAAGATCAGAGCAGAAATAAATGAAATAGACCAAAAAAAAAAAAAAAATAGAAAAGATCAATGAAACTAAAAGCTGGTTTTTTGAAAAGATAAACAAAATTGATAAACCTTTAGCCAGACTCCTCAAGAAAAAAAGGGAGAGGGCCCAAATCAATAAAATCAGAAATGAAAAAGAAGTTACAAGTGACATCACAGAAATACAAAGGATCATAAGAGACTACCATGAGCAATTATACACCAGTAACATGGACAACTTAGAAGAAATGGGCAAATTCTTGGAAAGGTACAATCTCCCAAGACTGAACCAGGAAGAAATAGAAAATATGAACAGACCAATTACCAGTACTGAAATTAAATCAGTAATTTAAAAACTCCTAACAAATAAAACTCCGTGACCAGATGGCTTCATAGGTGAATTCTACATAGGTGAATTCTAATTCTTCTCTTCAGAGAAGAGTTAACACCTATCCTTCTGAAACTATTCCAGAAAATTACAGAGGAAGGAATACTTCTGAACTCATTTTATGAGGCCACCATCACCCCAATACCTGAACCAGGAAGATACCACAAAAAAAGAAAATTACAGGCCAATGTCACTGATGAACAGGGATGCAAAAATCCTCAACAAAATACTAGCAGACCGAATCCAACAATACATTAAAAGGATAATACACCATGATCAAGTGGGATTTATCTCAGGAACTCAATAATTTTTCAATAGCTGCAAATCAGTCAATGTGATACAGCATATTAACAAATTGAAGAATAAAAACCATATGATCATCTCAGATGCAGAAAAAGCTTTTGATAAAATTCAACATTCATTTATGATAGAAACTCTCCAGGATGTGGGCACAGAGGGAACCTACCTCAACATAATAAAGGCCATCTATGACAAACCCACAGCTAACATCACACTCAGCAGTGAAAAGTTGAAAGCATTTCCTCTAAGATCAGGAACAAGACAAGGATGCCCACTCTTACCACTTTCATTCAACGTAGCATTGAAAGTCCTAGCCACAACAATCAAACAACAAAAAATAAACAAAAGGAATCCAAATTGGAAAGGAAGACGTAAAACTGTCACTGTTTGTAGATGACATGATATACATAGAAAATTCTAAAGATGTCACCAGAAAACTACTAGAGCTCATTCATGAATTCAGTAAAGTTGCAGTATACAAAATTAATATACAGAAATCTGTTGCATTTCTATACACTAAAAATGAACTATCAGAAAGAGAAATTTAGCAAACAATCCCATTTATTACTGCATCAAAAAGAATAAAATACCTAGGAATAAACCTACCTACAGGAGGTGAAAAACCTGTACTCAGAAAACTATAAGATGCTAATAAAAGAAACTGAAGACAGCACAAACAGATGGAAAGATATACCATGTTCTTGGATTGGAAGAATCAATATTATTAACATGGTATTTTAGCACAGCATCCCAGGAAGACTAAGACACTTTCCATAGAAATATGACAATTTTATTAGATTAAGGTCATTCTCTATTGGATATGCCTGATGATTATTTCTTTAAATATTTTGTTAGCTATTTTAAATTACAAAATCCATACATATTTTCTAATTACCTGTACTCTACCTCACATTCTCACTCATTTTGAACCAACAGATAAACCAGTGTTAACCAATGTGAGTTAATCAATGTTTATTCTTTTCCCATGTGTTACAGAAAGATACATAGAAAGATTCGACAGAATAGTTAGAGAGCAAAAGAGGTAGAGCACGTTAGAATCCCTTTTTCACTTTTTACAAAAATAGGTGTATACTATAAACATTATTCTGAATCTTGGTATATTAACAATTTATTATTTGTTTAATTTGTATCAATTTATCATTAACATATACAAATGAATATTTATTTTGAAAATGTCTTCAAAACACTGGCACAGTAGTATTCCTAACAGATGCTGTTAGTTTCAGGTGTACAGCAAAGTGATTCCGTTATCCATATACATGGAATAATTAGTTTTTTATTACCTCCATCTTATGGCAAATTCATTTTAAGTTGTACATTGACATACAAATATAGGCATTTCTCACTATGCACAGTTCTTACATGCACAAATTTCTATTATCATAGTTAGTTAAATGACCCCATTTCCCTCTCGAAACATGATATGAATTTCAGTTACCATGTGTAATTGCATACAGTATAAACTTGACTGCCAGCTCTTTGGATGCACACCATGATCAGTGACCAATCACATTACTTCCATCAAACTCGATAACTATTCTGTCACTCTGTGTTTGTTGTTCAGCTCTTGCACAGACAGCAAAGTGTGTATTTATAACCAGTTATTGCTGGTTATAAACCCAGTGATTAACCCATGTGAAATTTTACAAAAAGAAGAGTTGTCCGACAAAGATGAAACTGCAGCAAACAAAAGTGAGAATGCTGGAAGTGAAATTTAAATTGAATGTATAGTAAATCATAGAATAAATAGCTGACCATGGGAATGTTGATACAGCTGTCATTCTAGAGATTCTAGATATGCAGCCAGAGAAACTTAGTCTAGGCAACATTATCAAAATAAACAAGAAAAATGATTGTGAAAAAAAGGATAAAGATGTCCCAGAGGAAGTGACACTGGCAAAAACTTCCCATTAGAGGAACCGAGAGACATTGATATTTCATGACATTTAAAACTGCAAAGGATAATATGTTGGAAGTTTATCCAAACTTAGGAAGGAGTTATAATTCATCAAAACACAGAAGGATGCTCACTCTGTTTCATAAACCATATGGCGAGAAAAGGAGAGCATTTTTCAAACTTGATAAAATTTTTTTAAAAAGCAGGGAAAAATAACACTCTTAATACTCAATGTTTCTAATGTTTAACATTACAATGTCCTAAATATCTATTAGCTGTATTGGGTTTTGTTTTGTTTTTCAAATTCTGTATATATTTGACCAGCAGTTGCAGAGTGTTTAGTGTTTTAGCAACTAAAACAAAACAAAAGTGTCACAGAGCAATTATCATTTTCACATTGATTTTTAAGATCACTTGCACTGAAATTTTTAGAGTCCTGGTATTGCCTTTCTGTTCATACATCTTCATATACAAGTTTAGTTTTTGTTTAATGTTAGGGTTTTTTTTCTGACACATATAGTTTTAGATATTATAATTTAAAGACAAAAAATAAAAGCAGATTTACAGAGATATATGATAAATTCTATAATTTTGAATAAGGGAATGCTATATTTTATAAAATAATAACAGCTTGTAAACAATGAGTCCACACCAACATTTAGAACAACGTCTTTTAAAATCTCAGTTAGATAAACCCTGATAATTTAATTAATGCTCTTATAATATGCTGATAACTTTTTCATGATAACTTGGAATTTTAAAAATAAAATGCCTGCAACAAAATTAAGAATTTTTTGGCCCCAACAATAATATTTTAGGTAACCTCCTCCCCAAATCTGTAATTAGACAGAAGCAAACTCTAATTACTTTATAAATTAAAAATTTTCCTTACATAATCAGAATAAAAAGAACAGAACTAACTTGGTGCAAAAAACACAGAATGTACAAGAGCTAACACAGATTTGGGGCATTTCTTGCAAACAACAACAATAGCTTGGGTTTAATAAAAATTTACAGCCAATTAAATGATAATTTAACTAAACATTTTTTATCAAGTTATTTGTTTCAATTCAAGAATCTATTAAATATAGACTGAGAATCTTATTTTTAGCAAACCACTTAAATTCTCTATGCTGATTTTCACCAATTTAATCATATAGTAATTCCTAAATGCATTCAAACTATTTTTGTATGTGAAGCTATATGTTACTAGTTATAATTATGACTACATGTAAATCTGTATGAACATAGCTATGTCTACTGATGTTTCGTATGCCCATCTTGGAAATATATGAAAACTGGCAATCTATACTGGATATACTTTTCCAATACAGGCATACTTCTTTCTATTGCACTTTGATTTATTGCATTTTGCATATATTGCATTTTTTAATAAGTTGAAGGTTTGTGGCAGCCCTGCATGGAGCAAGGCTATTGGTGCCATTTTCCCAACAGCATTATTTTTTTAAATTAAGGTATGTACATTTTTTTGGCATAACGGTATTGCACACTTAATAGACTACAGCATAGTGTAAATATAACTTATATGAACTGGGAAACAAAAAATTTATGTGACTCACTTTATCATGAAACTCCCTTCATTGGGGTGGCCTGGAACAGAATGCACAGCATCTCCAAGGTATACATCTAACCTTGATACAACAAATTTACTCAATTAAAATGAAATCAATTTTCAATAATAACTGCCAATAGTTTTCAATATTCTTTTTGTCATTCACTATATCAGCTTTGAGTAGCTTTCTATTTTTTATTTTTTGTAAATTTATTTATTTTATTTATTTATTTTTGGCTGCATTGGGTCTTTGTTGCTGTGCATGGGCCCTCAATAGTTGCTGCGAGTGGGAGCCACTCTTCATTGTGGTGCGCGGGCTTCTCATTGCCGTGGCCTCTCCTGCTGCAGAGCATGGGCTCTAGGCACGTGGGCTTCAATAGTTGTGGCATGCGAGCTCTAGAGCAGAGGCTCAGTACCTGTGGCACACGGGCCCAGCTGCTCCATGGCATGCGGGATCTTCCCGGACCAGGCCTCGAACCTGTGTCCCCTGCGTTGTTAGGAGGATTCTTAACCACTGCACCACCAAGGAAGCCCTGAGTAGCTTTTTAAAACAGGTTATTTGAAGTACTTGTGACTGAAGAAAGTGTTAGTATAAAATATATTTTCTATAAACTCTTTTGTTGTATTCAAGCTGATATTTTCATATCATTTTGAAAGATCAAGTTGTGATTTTGAAAGGCATAAACATACCAAATAAAGGCATTAACATTCTCTCATGTATTCTGGTTCAATATAAAATTAGTGTATATGTATGTTTATATGTGCATTACAGTTATTTTATATCTGTACACATATTTTATATATATACACACATGTATATGCGTGTATCATAGGTACATATGGAATAAAAATTAAATTTTTTGAAATCTGATTTGTAATTGGTTGTCAGAATTTGCAACAACTAGAATTATCCAGTGTTCAAATTTCTCCTGACAACTAGGGTTGTCATTCTTTTGGACTAACCTGTAAAAATTTAGAAATTTGCAATAACTTGCAAGATTTAAAAATTAATTTTATATTACTACATTTGTATTTTATAGTATTATATTAGCAACATTATAGTAGCTTTGGAGCCTGGTTTCACTAGTGTCCTTTCTACTGATGTTCTGAAGAACCCAAACACGTTCACTTGAAACAGTGAAAGCTTTCCAACTCCAATGCAGTTGGTTTTATTTAAATTATACTTTCAGACTACTATCTAAATGTTTGAAGCCAAAATAATTAAATACACTGTATACTTATCAAATGATTCCTAAGCCATTGGTCAAATAAATTATGTGATCCTGGCAAATACTGCTAAGATGTATGATTTTTGCTTTTAATGAACAATATATAGCAGTGAAGCAAAACAAATATTTGACCAGAATTAAAAGACCTTGTAAGGCTATCAAATTTCCATTGAAATATGACTCATGATATTAATACTTTTAACCTTGCAGAAGATCTAAAAAATAGACATAATTTTAGTTGAACAAACTACACCAATTATCTGCTTGTCAACAGTTGACAAATCATTTATTTTCACAGTTCAATGTGATGGTAAACAATAAAAATGTCTGTTACTATAATCAAAGTGTATTGCTGTATATCATGCAATGACAATCTAGAGCAGTTTTCAATTACTCTAAGGCCAGATTTCTTTTTGACAATTGACTCAACAGAAAGTTGACCACTTGCTCACTTGATCAAATTACAAATACTGGGAAGCAGAACTTCTATCTCTTGAGGAGAAAATACAGTAGTTTGGTAATGAGTAATATTAGAATTCCTTAATATGGAAATCTTAACACTGCAAAAAAATGTGAAAGTGAATTAAAGCACGTATAATCATGTAATGTTTGGTCATAAAAGGACACTTCTAATTAGCATTCCTCTATTCGCTTTACTATGCTGGAAATGATCAGTTCTGTGATTACATTATAGCTTCATTCAGAATTAACAAAAGATGTATTGCTATATAAGATATTTTCTTATATTTTCAGTTACATGAAAATTAACATAAAATTGCATTGATTCTACTTGGAAGTATAATAAACATGGCTAGTATAGGAAATTATACTTAGATATTGGTTTCAGTTTTTTAAAAAAAATGCTTGGCATCTTTATTTATTTAATTGTAAAATGTAAATCAATACTAATCTTTCTAATTTCCAGGTTTCCAATTGCCTCAACAGTAGGTCATCTAATACTTTTTTTCTGACATCATCTGGACCTTACTTCCCATCAAATCCTTCCAAATTCAGAAATCTGAACAGTTTTACGTGTGTTGCTGCCACGACACTATGATTAATACATTGTTCACAACTATAGGTGCTATAATATTGAATGAAAAAACAAAGAAAAGGATGAAATGACAGTTTAAGATAATTTAATAAAATAATTTTGTTCCTTCCTATATCTATATTTATGTTTTCATGAGAAGAAATATAAGACCTTTTCAATGTTGTTGTAATCAAATGATAGTATGAGTCAAGAGAAAATAGGTTTATATTTTAAGGAAAAGAGTAGACTTAAACTGATGACCTGTCCAAATGAGTAACAGAGCTGGTTAACTCATTTTTCCTCTTGGTTAAGCAATAAAGAAATTTATACTAAAATCTTAACTAGAATTAACATCAAAAGACGTAGCTCCATTCTGCAGAGTATTGATTATGGCAGATATTATATTATTTGGACTTTACTGGGTACTTCCTAGAGATGTTATACGTCTGTTTTACCTGTCAGTCTCCTTAACTATATTTTTCGATATATCTTTTGTATACAGCAAGAGTTAGTCTATTTGGACCAACTTTTGCTTTATTCTTTTTTCTTTTTTCTTTATTCATTTTTGAGAGTTCAAAGTTTATTTATGAAAAGTATTAGTGATAACCCTCTAGGTGCAACAAAGTGCTCATATCTAATAACAAATATTAACTTCGCCACAATTGGGCTAGAAGTGAAAGGGAGGAAATGATACATTCTATTTCATATGTATGCTAACTTCACAGATTTAAGGACATATATTGTCAAAACATCCAGGAGACATTCTATAAAATTTGAAGACCACACTGTTTAATAACCTTTGGTTATAAATTAAACTGCCTTATAAAATATCCTCTTATCTTGAATTTGGTCCAGGACAGATTTTTTTTTTTTCAAATTCAGCTTTAAAATGACTCTTTAAGTGGCATGGACATATATACACTACCAAATGTAAAGTAGATAGCTAGTGGGAAGCAGTCGCATAGCACAGGGAGATCAGCTCAGTGCTTTGTGACCACATAGAGGGGTAGGATAGCGAGGGTGGGAGGGAGACGCAAGAGGGAGGGGATATGGGGATATATGTATATGTATAGCTGATTCACTTTGTTATAAAGCAGAAACTAACACACCATTGTAAAGCAATTATACTCCAATAAAGATGTTTAAAAAAAAATGACTCTTTAAGAGGTGATATCAGGTAGAAACTTTCAAACTATTGGCTCCAGATGCCTAATTCCCTGATTTGCTGATTCATCTCATAAGCAATCTCAAAACCGTCAACTTGCTCAACAACAACAAAAATGTGAGCCCTACAGTCTTTGCCAAAAAGGAAGTTTCTTTTCTTAAACAGCTGGTCTTTGAATGTTCAATTTAATGACTCACAAAATAAAAGCTATCAAATATTACCAAAAACATAGCCATTGTGCTTAGCTTTGCTCCAAGGAATCTGAGCCCATCCAGACACTGAATCTGGCAGCAAAGCATTGTTCCTTCTGTCAGTGACACCTATACCTGATTTAAGGTGTCTTTGAGACAAGGAAAGAGCATTGAACTTGAGTTAAACCTAACCCAAGATCAAATATCTCAGAAACCAATGCAGATACTTTATTTGCCATGTCTCACAATTCTCCAACCAGAATGATACAAACCTAAGCTCAGCATTTTATGAATAATTTGTGAAATAGTCTCTTTTTTGTGGAACTCAATCAATTTCTTGAGCACACCTAAAGTATCATAATGAGGAAATGGTATAGTTCAGAGCCACTAAAGGAATTCATATAATGTTCTCCCCGGAGGTTAGTTATGCCAAAGAAAACTGCCTTAAAAATGAAATTAAAATGCCAGTGGATTAAAACCCTTTGTTGCTGTCAAGGATATAACTTAAATAAGAGTTAAAGGGAGGCTTGACATTCTACCTAGCATTTATACTTATTGTAGGGGAATGTTTTATTTTACCTTTCTCCATGACTTTCAGGAAAAGAGAAAAATCTAGGAAGTATGATGTCATGTACAATAATATTGTAAACCAGAAGAAAGAGTGTATATAGGTGTTTTTATTTGTTTTTAACATCACTAAATTCACATTAGGAAAACAATGACTATGCTCTTTAAATGCCTTATAATTTTTGGCAATAGTAACAGATTTTTACCACCACAGTTGAACTATAGTAAATTTTACTTGAAGGTCAGTGAACACCTGTTATTTATATACTAGAACAGTGTCATCTGGATACAGAGGGAGTCTACAAGTCAAATATTGCTTTGGTAATGCTGGTAACCCCATATTTTTTTACATGTGAACTTCCTTTGATCAGCTATGGTTTCTTTAACACAATTAACACTTCATATATTTAAAAACCATAAAACTTGTGAGTGATTACCATAATTAATATTAGTGTGTAATATTTTATTCCAACTTTTGTTAAATGAAATCAACTTTGGATGAAAAAGCATTCAATTCTGCTTGAAATAAGCAATGTTTTATAGATGTCGGGTTTATTTAAATTAGAAGAGTACTAGCACATGTGCATACACACACATACACACACAAATGCACGAATGAGGAAAGCTCCAAGGTGTTACAACAGATTTCTTACTATTGGTATTGCCTTAATGGCAGAAATATATGAAGAAAATTATTTTAAAATCTTTATAAGAACATTCAAAAAATGAAACAATTGCAAAGTAATGATTACCAATATTTTAAAATAAGACTTATTTTCAGTAAGCAATTTACTATGTATTTTAACGTATATATAAAATTTATAATAGGAAAAATCCAACAGATGTAAAGATTAAACAATACTTTTTAAAAAATTTAATAGAGTTTAGTTTTAGAGAAGTTTTAGGTTTATAGAAAAATTGAGCAGAATGTCCCCATATACCTCCACTTTCCTCACACAGTTTCTATTATTAAAATCTTGCATAATTGTGGTGACTTTGGTACAAGTGAGGTACCAATACCCATCCATCATTATTTGCTAAAGTCCATAGTTTACATAAGGGTTTACTCTTTGTGTTATAATTCTATGGTTCTGACAAACACATAATGTCATATATCCACCATCACAGGGTTAAACAGAACAGCTTCAATGCCCTAAAATCCCCTGTGTTTCATGTGCTCATCCCTCCCTTCCTCCTCTTGAACCCCTGGAAAATCCTGATCTTTTACATTTCTATGGTTTTTCCCTTTACAGATGGCATAAAGTGGAATTTTACAGCATGTAGCTCTTTCACACTGGCTCCTTTTACTTAGCAATATGCATTTAAGGTTCCTCCATGTATTTTCATGGTTTGGTAGTACACCTCCTTATTTCTCTTAATCAGATTAAATTGTATAAATGTACCACAGTTTATCAATTTACCTATTGAAGAACATCTTGGTTGCTTCCATGTCTTGGTTATTATGAATAAACCTCTTATAAACAGTAGTTGAAGGTTTTTGTGTGTACTTAAGTTATCAACTCATTTGGGTAAATTATCTAGGAGCATGATTTTTGTATTTTTATGTTAAGACTACATTTAGCTTTTTAAGAAACTGCCAAACTGTATTCCAAAGTGGCTGTACAATTTTTCATCCCCATCAACAATGAATGAGAGTTCCTATTGCTCCACATTCTCTCCAGTATATGGTCTTGTCAGTGTTTTAGATTTAGTGTGTAGTGATTTCTCATTGTTGTTTTAATTTGCATTTCCGTGATGACATATGATGTTGAACGTCTTTTCATATGCTTATTTGTCATCTGTATGTCTTCTATCATGAGGGGTCTTTTCGGATATTTTGCTCATTTACTAATAGCTTTTTAAAAATGAGTACTGTTGAATTTTTAGAGTTCTCTGTATATTTTGGATACAAGTCCTTTATCAGAAATATGTTATGCAAATATATTCTCCCAGTCTATGTTTTTTGTTTTTTTTTTATTCTCTGAAGAGTATGTTAGAGCAAAAGATCTAAATTTTAATGAAATCTGACATCAATTATTTCTTTCATGGATTGTGCTTTTGGTGTGGTATCTAAAGAGTTGCTACCAAACTCAAGATCACCTAGATATTCTCCTGTGCTATCGTGTCAAAGTTTAATAGTTTCATGTTTTACGTTTAGATCTATGATCCATCTTGAATTAATTATTGTGATATATAAGGTCTGTATCTAGATTTTTTTATTCAAGTATAATTGACTTACAATATTATATTAGGTCCAGGTATACAACATAACGATTCTATATTTTTATATATTACAAAATAATCACCATGACAGGAGGGCCGGGCTCGGGGCAGGGGTTCCTGGCCCCGCCCTCCCGCCCGCGCCGCCGGAATTCGGGCGGGGCCAGCGGAAGTCGGTCGAGGCGGCTGGTGATGTCTTGCCTACGTGGCGGGGAGCGCCAACTCCTGTTTCCCGCGCGTCTCTGGGAGGCCTGGGGGACAGCCGGGGCGTCGCGGCCCGGGAAAGGGAGCGGAAGTCAGCGCCGAAGCCGCGGAAGGAGGGGCGGCCGGCGGAGGCCCTGCAGTCCTTGAAGCAGGTTCAGCTGTACTCCTGCCCGAACGGGGGTGTGAGACTGGAGTGTGGCCGCGCGGTGCTTTGTGCAGATGGCAGTGGCCAAGAGGGCACCTAGCTTCTGGTGCTCAAGTCTGAATGGCGGGAGCCTGATGGCTCGGGGTACAGTGTGACTCCTCCGATTCCCCAGCCAACCTCTCCAAGGGGCTCCCATTTCTGAGAGTGAGGTCTGCATTTCTGTGGTCCTCAAGTGGGAAACTGGCAGAAGAAGTGCGGGGGAAACTTATAGCTTAAGGGACACAGGACTTGAAAGATATTTGATGGTGCCAGAAAAGGATATGGCAAGCAAGAATATTTGTTTAAATTGAAGTCAAGACCTTCCTTCTTGGTGGAGCTTCCCAGATAAAAAAGGACTAGCTCTCAGAAGTTTACCCCTTTTCAAAATGCCTGTTGTTGGGGGAAGATGTGGCCAGGGAAGGATGGACCATCTGTGGCAAAATAGTTGGGAATAGCCTGCAACTCAGAGTTGAAGTGGAGTGACGACATGGTGCAGCATTTCAGCCATTTTTTGGGTAATTGGAAAAATTATATTCCTCAAGGCAGAAAATTGCAACAACTCAGAAATATGGCAGTGGACTAAGCTTCTGGACTGACGTGAAGATGACTTCCGAAGTAAGTGTTAATGGATAATTAGAAAATTTAGAATACCCAGGGATGTCAATAGCCTGAATAAAAAGAATGGGATTTCTTGGAAAAAAAAAAAAAAATCACCATGATAAGTCTAGTTACCATCTATCACCATACGAAATTATTATAATATTATTGACTATTTTCCTTATGATGTATGTTACTTCCCTCTAATTTATTTTGTAACTGGAAGTTTGTACGTCTTAACCTCCTTCACCTGTTTAACTCGCTGTCCTCCTACTCCCCCTCATCTCTGGCAACCACCAGTTCGTTCTCTGTATCTATGAATCTATTTCTGTTTTATGTTGTTTTGTTTTTTAGATTCCACATATTGGTGAACTCATGCAGCATTTGCCTTTCTCTCTGACCAATTTCACTCAGCATAATACTCTCTAGGTTCATCCATGTTGTCCCAAATGGCTGAGTAATATTCCATTTTATACACACACATACACACACACACACACACACACCACATCTTTATCCATTCATCTATGGCTGGGCACTTAGGTTGCTTTCATATCTTGGCTATTATAAATAATGCCAAAATGTACTTAAAGGTGCACATATCTTTTCAAATTGGTGTTTGTTTTCTTTGGAAAAATACCCAGGAGTGGAATTTCTGGCTCATATGGTGATTCTATTTTTAATTTTTTGAAAATTGTTTCCATACTGTTTTCAATAGTGACTACACCAATTTACAGTCCTACCAACTGTGCAAAAGAGTTCCCTTTTCTCCACATTCTTGCCCACACTTGTTATTTGTTGTCTTTTTGATGACAGCCATTTTGACAGGTGTGAGATGATATCTCATTGTGGTTTTGATTTGTATTTCCCTGATAATTAGTGATGCTGAGTATCTCTTCATGTGTCTCTTTGCCGTCTGTATGTCTTCTTTGGAAAAATGCCTATTCATGTCCTCTGCCTGTTTTTTAATTGGGTTCTTTCCTTGATATGGAGTTGTATGAGTTCTTTATATTTCGGATTTTAACTCCTTATCAGCTATATCATTTGCAAATATCTTGTCCCATTCAGTAGACTGCCTTTTTGTTTTGTTGACAGTTTCCTTTGCTGTGCAAAAGCTTTTTAGTTTGATGTAGTCCTTTTTGTTTATTTTTGCTTTTGTTTCCCTTGCCCAAAGAAACAAATCCAAAAAATATTGCTAAGACCAATGTCAAAGCGCATACTGCCTATGTTTTCTTCTAGGACTCTAATGGTTTCAGGTGTTACATTTAAGTCTTTAATCCATTTTGAGGTTTTTTTTTGTATATGGTATGAGAAAGTAGTACAGTTTGATTTTTTTGTGTGTAGCTGCCCAGTTTTCACAACACTGTTTTTTGAAGAGGCTTTTTCCACATTTCATATTCTTGCCACCACTGTAGTAGATTAATTGACCATATACGTGTTCGTTCATTTCTGGGCTCTCTGCTCTGTTCCATTGGTCTATGTGTCTGTTTTGATTACTGTAACTTTGATAATTCTTCTGATATACTGTAGTATAGTTTGAAATCAGTGAGCATGATACATCCAGGTTTATTTTTCTTTCTCAAGATTGCTTTGGTTATCCAGGGTCTTTCATTTCCATAAAAATTTAAAATTGTTTATTCTAGTCCTGTGAAAAATGCCTTTGATATTTTGATAGAAATTGCATTGAATCTGTAATTGCTATAGGTAGTATGGTCATTTTAACAATATTAATTCTTCCAAATCCTTGAGCATGGTATATCTATTTGTGTCACCTTCAGTTTCTTTCATCAATGTCCTGTAGTTTTCCCCGTATAAGTCTTTTACCTTTTTGGTAAGATTTCTTCCTTGGTATTTTATTCTTTTTTGGTGCAACTGTAAACAGGATGGTTTTCCTAATTTTCCTTTCTGATAGTTCATTGTTAGCGTATAGAAATGCAACAGATTTCTATATATTAATTTTGTATCCTGTACCTTTACTGAATTCATTGATTAATTACAACAGTTTTTTGGTGGCTTCTTTAGGATTTTCTATATATAGCATCAAGTCATCTGAAAACTGGCAGTTTTACTTCCTCCTTTCCAATTTGAATTCCTTGTAATTCTTTTTCTTGTCTGTTGCTGTGGCTACAACTTCCAATACTACATTGAATAAAAGCGGCAAGAGTGGGCATCCTTGTCTTGTTCCTGATCTTAGAGAAAGTGCTTATAGCTTTTCGCCGTTAAGTATATTGTTGGATGTGAGTTTGTCATATATGGCAGTTATTATGTTGAGGTATGGTCCCCTATACGCACTTCATTGAGAGTTTTTAACATAAATAGATGTTGAATTTTATTGAAAGTTTTTTCTGCACCTATTGAGATGACCATATGATTTTTATTCTTCATTTTGTTACTGTGGTTTATCACATTGATTGATTTGTGGATATTGAACCATTCTTGCATCCCTTGGATAAATCCCACTTGATAATGGTGTATGATCCTTTCAACGTATTGTTGAATTTGGTTTGTTAAAATTTGTTAAGAATTTTTGTGTCTATGTTCATTAGTGATATTGGCCTGTAACTTTCTTTTTTTGTGGTGTTTTTGTCTCTTTCGGGTATCAGGGTGTGCTACCTCTGAAAATGATTTTGGAAGCATTCCTTCCTCTACAGTATTTTGGAATATTTTGAGAAGGATTGGTAGTAACTCTTCCTTAAATGTTTGGTAGAATTCATCTGTGAAACTGGTCCTGAACTTTTGTTTGTTGAAAGTTTTAAAATTACTGATTCAATTTTATTACTGGTAATTGATCTGTTCATATTTTCTATTTCTTCTTAATTCAGTCTTGGAATATTGTACATTTATCATTGTGTTTTCATTTTCATTTGTCTCCAGGTATTTTTTTGATTTCTTCTTTTATTTCTTCAGTGATTCATTGGTTGTTCAGTAGCATATTGCTTAGCTTCCATGTGTTTTTGCTTTTTTGCAGTTTTTTTTCTTGTAATTGATTTCTAGTCTCATAGCATTGTGGTCAGAAAAGATACTTGATATGATTTCAATTTTCTCGAATTTACCAAGGCTTATTTCAGTTATTGCATTCCTCAGCTTTGTTTGGTTCTGCGTATTAGATAGGTTGGTTATGTTTCCCAGTCTTGGAGAAGTGGCCTATATAGAAGACGGTCTATGGGAGCCCAGCAGCACACTCCCCTCTGGTCACCAGAGCTATATGCTCTAGAGGCACTCCCCCTGTAGGCTGCATAGGCCTTTCCGTTGTGGCAGGGCTGACTTCTCTGGTGTGCTTATAGGTGGGAATAGCCCCCAGCCTGGTTGGCTGCCAAGCCCTGCCTTGTGTGATTGCTGCTGGCCCACTGGTGGGTGGGTCTAGGTCCCAGTGTGGTTGGCTGCATGGTCTGAGGGATCCTGGGACTGCTGCCAGCCTGCTGGTTGGTGGGTAAGTGGTAGGCACTAACAGGTTAGAGGGACGACTCCAAAATGGCACTTGCCAGCACCATTGTCCTTGCGGTAGAACGCACTCCCCAAAATCGCTGCCACCAGCATCAATGTCCCCAGTGGGAGTCCCAGTTGCCTCTTGCCTCTGTGGGAGGCTCTCCAGCCCTCTGGATCCCATATGCAAGCCCCACTGGGCTTCAAATCTAGAAGATCTGGGGCTCATCCTTCTGGTGCAGGACTCCTGGGCGGGTGGGGAGCCCAATGTGGGGATCAGATCTCCTCTCTCCTTAGAGAGAACCTCTGCAATTGTGATTCTCCTGTTTGTGGGTTGCTACCCTGAGTGTGTGGGTCTTGACTATTTTGCATCTGTGCCCCTCCTACTTGTCTCTTGGTTCCTTCTTTATATCTTTAGTTGTGGAAAACCTTTTCTGCTAGTATTCAGGTTGTTCTCATAGATAGTTGCTCTGTAAATAGTTGTAATTTTGGCCTGTGGGTGGAGGTGAAGCTCAGAGTCTTCCTACTCTGCCATCTTGGCCACTTCCTCCTAGATTTTTTTTTTTTTCATATGGATATCCAATATTCCAGAACCATTTGTTGAAAAGATTATCCTTTCACTATCAAATTTATTTTTCTTCTTTGTCAAAGATATTTGACTGTATTTGTATGAATCTACATCTGGGATCTCAAATCTACTTTATTGATCTATTTATTATTTTGCCAATACCACACTGTCTTGATTACCGTAGCTACATAATAAATCTTGCTGTCAGGTAGTGTCAATTGTCCAATTTTATTTTTCTTCCTCACTATTATATTAGCTATGCCAAGAATTTTGTCTTTCCATATAACAGCGATTTGTTATGAAACTCTCTCAAACCACTGGTATTTTGAAAATGGGAAATAATGTTCTGAAGGGTGATTTTGTAATAATTATTAAAGTGTAAAATATATTTTGTCTTTTACCTTGAAATTGTACTTCTGCTAATTAGACTAAAAATTATTAGGGATGTACACAAGAGTTTAAATAAGACTATTCTTCACACATTTTATTAAAAGAAAACTGAACAAAGTGAAGGATGTGAGCTATTAAAAGGTCAATTATACATTAATTATGTAATAAGTAGTTATAATACAATTTCCTAGACATTTCCCCAAAAGAGTAAATGATACACACAAAGGCTGATATATCCAAATTATGGACAGATACTCAGTAATTAAAATGTATGCTGTGCAATAATAATTTGTGACATGGAAGAGTTTGTTACCTATAGTTGATGAAAAAAGGCTATGAACCATTTGAGGTATACACTCCCAATTTTGAATTAAGAATAGCATATAACTGTTTCTAGTATACAAAAAATTTAGTATGTACTGGTATACTTAATGCCACTGTTTAGGATTTCAGTAGGTACAGACAACTATAATCTGTCTCCACTGCATGAATCAGAAGGATTTATATAACCTGTATATGATCAATTAACAAAACAAAGATAAATATCTTGTAATTTAAAAAAGTAATGCACGTATATAGTTTTTTCTCATAGCATATTCATGATGGCTTGCAAAAAACCCCAGCAGTCTTCTTCCTCAACTTCCTGCAACCTCTAATCTGGATTCCCAGAATCTGTTTTAACTCTTTGAACTCTTTATCCGGGCTTTGCCTCCATATTACTGTTACTTGATTTCTGAAATTTAGATGTATTGTTTTGACTTACTATTATGGTAGTTGAGGATTAGGCACCTCTGCACTACCTTATTCTCCATATATACACCATATATACATACGTATATATATATTTACATATATATATTTGTGTGTGTATGTACATATATATATATAAAATATGTAATAACAGTGTTCAATTTGAAAACACAGTATAATCTACTCTTTTTTCCTGAGATTCTGAAATTTCAAATTAGTGTTCTACAGCTGGTTGATTTTTGCTTGTCTTCACTTGGGCAGCCTTTTACTTGGAGACGTGTGCTATTCACAGAGTTGTTATTTCTTTATTTCCATGCTTCAGCAGCAGGTTTCTCTGTGTTCTCATTCTGGTGCAGGTAACAATTGCCTGTTAAGTTCCCTGAATTCATCTCCCATTTTTCTTAAGGCTTTTATTTTCCATATTTTGTTCTTTTTCCTTCATGTGGCATTTCTTTAACTATGTCTTTTAAGGCTTCCAATGATTATTTTTATTTCCTGTATTGTATTTTTAATTTTTAATAACTTTTATCCTCAGATGTTTCTTTTAATGTTACGTTATTTTTTATATAAATACCAAGACCTTCTAATTTCTCTACAGTATATTACATTTTAAAAAATGTTTTCTTCTCATTTCTTTGTTTGGGAGAATGTTTCTTCACCTCTCTTGATGATTTCTTCTGTGAGTTAGGAAAACTTTACCATAAAACGCCTGATCTCTCTCAGCCCCCTAACCACAATGCAATAAGCCAGGGCAGGTGAATTTTGAAAACCAAATTGTGAGTTTCAAAGGTAAAACTGAGCGTGTATTACTCTGTGCCCTCCTTTTTTCTGTCTCTTGGAATCAAGTTGCCTATCTAGGTCACACATTGCTGTGTTCCAGGCACAAGCTCTGTCCCTTAGAGGCAGGGGTGAGGGGGATTGGATGCAGCACTGGTATTTGTTGCCATGTTTGGATAATTCTGAGACCTGTATTAAGAAGCACACTTGCCTGTGAATATAAGTTGAAGTGCCCAGGAATAGTTTTATCCATCAGTAACAAAGATGACACTTTAATCTTCTATTTGCCAGCTCTCAGAGTTATTTCTCAGTTAGTTTGATATTGACAGGCGAGGTAGGTATTGCTCATCACTCCTACCCCCATTAAGATATTAACACCCAGAATTATTATTTTCTCTTTGAATTACTGTTTTTTTAATTTGTTTGCTTTTATCTCTCTCCTATAGCTTCCCTCTAATACCAAATTTATATTTGAGTGAAGCAGTAAGAGCCATTAAAAGTTCATGTGAAGTGGTGAGATTTATCTAGCACAGGATTTCTCAACAGCAGCACTATTGGCATTTTGAACTGGGTATTCTTTGTTGTAGAGGGGCTGTCCTGTGCACTGTAAGATGTTTTAGCAACGTCTCTAGTTTATACCCATTGGATGTCAGTAGCATCCCCTCAGTTGTACTAAAAAAATGCCTCTAGACTTAGCCATATATCACCTGGGGGCAACATCGCCCCCAGTGGAGAACCGCTTATCTAGGGTGGCATGGGAAAAAGTTGGCAACATTTTTGTAAGACCCACAAGTATTAATTACCAGTAGGGTTTTTCATTCAAGTATTTAGTTTCTCTAGCTTCATAGAAAGTCTTGATGTCAGGTAGTCAATCTTCCAATTTTATTTTTCTTCTGACTTCTAAATATTTGGTTGATACATCTTTATTGACTTGTGTTATTTTATAATCTTTATCTCTTTAAAATCACCTTTCTGTTATTTTAAAGGGGTTCTGAGCCAAAGAGGAGGCACATGTGTAATTATTTGTGAGTTAATTTGCATGTTTGAATAGAATACAGGCAGCATTTGTAGCCCAAAATGGCTCAGATATTCTAGGTTGTTTATTCATTTATTCACTTAGGAAATACTTATTTAAGGTATAGAGTTTCCGTAATTCAATGTTATCTATAAGACTTCAGAGAAGTAATGACATTAATGTCAAGCATAGATCACTCAGTTTCAGATTTTTGGATTATAAGTTGCTACAAATATCTCTTAATTTATAAGGAACATAGCTATTTTTTAGGTTATATGAGAAATCCAATTTAATAAAAAACATCTCTGGATCTATTTAATCAGTATGAGATGGCCTGTTTATTTTCTTATTTACATACAGTAAATATGTAAAATGCCCCATAGAGTTTTCCTGATTGAAATAACTGGTTTTAAATACTTCCTGTTAATGGACTGAATTTTATCACCTCAAAATTCATATGTTGAAGTCCTAAACCTTCAGAATATGACTTATTTGGAGATAGGTTCTTTAAAGAGGTAGTTAAGTTAAAATGAGGTCATACTTGTGGGCCCTGATCCAATATGACCAGTGTCTTTATAAGAGAGAAGATTAAAATAGACAAACAGAGGGAAGACCATGTGAAGATGGAGGGAGAAGATGGCCAACTACAAGCCAAGAAGAGAGGCCTCAGAAGCAAGGAGTCCTACTTACATCTTCATTTCAGACTTATAGCCTCCAGAATTGTGAGAAAATATATTTCTGTCGCTTATGCCACCTAGTCGGCAGCACTTTGCTGTGGCAGCCCTAGCAAACTAATACACCTCTTAAATGCTCACTTAAGTGACAGTAAAGGGAGAAAAGAGCATAAACCCACACAGAGAGAAAAGGAGACAAAAGCAACAAATGGTTATTAATTTAGCATGTCAACCCAAGCTGGCAAAGGGGGATCCCTGAAAACACCAGTTCCCATCACAGAACTTGGAAAGGTTTCAAGAACTGGTATGAAAGTGGGAAAGAGGGCAGACTCAAAACCTGTATAAGAAACTGCAGCACTGTAGCGCCCCGAGATTCCACCCTCACCTCCGCACATCATGATCGCATTTCACACTATAAGAAGGCTTGGAGGCATTAAACCAGAGTTTGTACTCAGAAACAAAGGCGTTAAGACAGCTGAAGACAGGAAAAATAAGACCTCCACTCTGCCTGCACTCCTGCCCTATCGCTTGTCTCACAGAATGATGACAGCCAGGCATTCTGCTTTGGCATGACGTTAGAACGTTCGTCATTGAGCAAATAATAAAGCCACTTACAAAGTAACAATACGTAATTGCACTTAATATGTAATATGCATATAGATCCGTCTTAAGTTAAATATATAGTAATTATTAACCTTAATAACAATTCTATGGATTAGGTGCTCTTACTGTTATTTTATTTTCTATTTGCACTCAATACACTGAAGGTTCCAAGAGGGCCAACGATTGGGGATTGAGTCATTTTCTCACTGATTTGTTTCTAGTATGAAAATATATATCTCAAAATAGTAGGAGCTCAGTAAATATTGGATGAACAAAGGAATGCTTGAATTCTTATCTCAAAGATGAAGAAACTAAATCACATTAGAGTTAAGTATTTTAAGCTGTAAAAAATAGTCAAAAGACACTCCTAAACCTTTTCACTCCAGAAGTCCTATAGATATTAAGAGCTGGAGGCCTTTCCCTAAAGCTCACCTTTATTATCCACCACTCTGCAAGGCATACTCATGGAATTTTTGTTGTTTTTTTATAGAGCAATAATTTAGGTACAGTAAATTTCCCTTTTTTATGTGTACAATCCTAAGAACTTTCAAAACTGTATAAAGTCATGTAGACTCCCTCCAGAATCAAGATAGAGAATATTCTCATCATCCCTCAAAATAATCTCACATCTTTATAAAAAAACCTCTTTTCCCATTCCCAGCCTTTGGCAACCACTGATCTGTTTTCTCTCCCTATACTTTTGCCTTTTGCAGAAGTTTGTATAAATGTAATCATTAAATGTGTTGTGTGACTGGTTTCCTTAACTTAGCAAGATGCTTTTGAGATGTCCTCCATGTACACTTTTTACATTTTTTAATGTGTCAGTATTTCATTCCTTTACACTGCTAAGTAGTATTCTATTAAGTAAATACATCACATTTTCTTTATTCATAAGTTGATGGATATTTTGTTTGTTTTCAGGTTTTGACAATTATGAATAAACCTGCAATAATCATTGGTGTGCAGGCTTTCATGTAGGCATACGTCTTTATTTCGCTTGGGCAAATACTTATGAGTATTGGATTGCTGAACCATATGATAAAAGTACGCTTAACTTTTTAAGACACTGCCAAACCATTTTCCACAGAGGATGTTCTTTTTGCATTGACACCAAATGCTTCAAAATGTCCCTAGCAGTTAGCATTTACAGTTTGCTTCTCTTTATTTTCATTTCTTCCTTTCCTTTGCCCTTTCTTTCTGTCTCTCTCCTCCTTTCCCTTCTTCCTTTCTTTCCTTTCTGCCATTCTCTTGGGTATATCGTGGTACCTCACAGTGGATTTAATTTTTATTTCCCTAATTAAGCATCTCCTCATATGCTTATTTACCATGCCTACTCATGAATGTTTTATTCACATAAACCTAGGTTTGAATCTCAACTCTGTCTCTTCAAGAAAAATTTTAACCTTGTTCAGTTTAGTTAGTGCAGTTCATGCTTAAAATGCAATAAAATGTTTTTATGAGGATTAAGTAGGTTCACACAGGACACACACATATCCTACATGAACAATACATGTTATTTTCCTTCCTCTTACTCAAGTTTTCGTCTTTTCCTTTCTATGTTCAGAGGTACCACCTTCTGTAGGAATAAATCACAAGCACCCACAGACTGTCCTAACTCTGCTACTTCCAATCTTTCTTTTCTTGTGTTCATCTTACAGGCTACTCATTTCTCTTCAAAACTTACTTGATATGTCAATGTTCTGCTGAAAAACCCTAGACACTTCCCCATAGCCTATGGAAAAAATGTATGATTTAAGCTTGTTCTTAATTTCCTTCAGAGTCTTTCCTGACTGGCTCTCTCCAATCTTATTTCAGATTAATCATATTTGTCTAAGGTAGTAAGTACACCGTGGCTTTATTGTTATTTATTATTTTCCCAAATAATGTATTTGCCTCCGCCTTTCTGTACTTTTACTTGTTCTCTCTCTTGTAATTTACATGCGTATTTCTCACATAAATCTCAGCAACTTTTAAGTTTCATGAGGACAGAGACTATGTCTGTCCTGTTAACCCTGAAGTATTTCCCTGGAACCTTGAGTAGAGTGTGGCACAGGTTACATGCTAAATTAAAAGTTTGTTAAATGAAGAAGGAAGGAATACACTCTACTGGCATCTGTTATCTACTTCCTGTTTTATTTCAGAGGGACTTATTTTTCTCTGACTTCTAATATCATTTTTTTGCCTTTAATTCTCATGGAGACTAAAACGTTTTAAAAAAAGATTCTTAAACAATATTAGGCTTTTAAAAATAACGTAGATCAACAATAATATGCCACCAGTACATATGTTCATGCTCTGTTTCCCCAACTTAATTGAAAGTTGTTTGAGAATAAGAACAATTTATTTCTCCAAATTTCCTGTGCCACTGAAGAAAATAAAATGCAAACAATGATATAGATTGGCTTTCTTTGTGAAATAATAGGATTAAGCAAATGGCTTACAGACCATAAGACTATGGACTGAACTTGTTGGTTATAACACATTATTGATGTCTAAGCAGAAGAAAAAAAGAAAAATAGGGGTATAGTCATTGAATAGAAAACTCTTCCTACTGGACAAAGAAGATATGGGAAGAAGGAAAGCTTGGAAAAACTAAACAAGAGAAGCTTTTGAGTAAGGATTTATATGGTATGGAAACAGATTTTCTTGACATTTTTTTTTCTCATGTTAGTGGACTCTTTTTTCTTAAAAAAAACTATACTGATATTCAGATTATATTACAAAATACATTTAAAACTATATTTCAAGCAGTTGCTTAGTAGATTTTATTTATCTTTCTACTGTTTTATTTCACTTCATGTTTGGAATAGTAAGAAAGGCTAATTTTTTTTCCTGAGATAGTAAACATCCATTAAATCTTACCTTTTCAAAGCGTTTAGGTATTATCTAGAAAAGGTAGCATGGAATCATCTTGAACTCTTCAACTTGCCTGTGTTTAAAAACGAATCTTGTGATTTCAGTTTTCATGAAGAAAGACCCCAGTATCTGGAAAGGAAGAGGGCTGAGTAGTAGTATTCATGTACCATACTCAAAACTCATTCTCAATGCTATTTACACAGTACAGAAAATTTCACTGTCTTTTGCGTTTTCTATGCATTTCTTTCCTTCAAAACGCTTATTTATATTCCTTTTATTTGAATCAGGTCCTAACCCATATAATTCTAAATTTACTTATTTATTAATTTTTTTGTCTGCGTTGGGTCTTCGTTGCTATGCATGGGCTTCTCATTGCGGTGGCTTCTCTTGTTGCAGAGCATGGGCTCTAGGTGCACAGGCTTCAGTAGTTGTGGCGCACGGGCTTAGTTGCTCTGTGGCATGTGGGATCTTCCCAGACCAGGGCTCGAGCCCGTGTCCCCTGCATTGGCAGGCGGATTCTTAACCACTGCGCCACCAGGGAAGCCCGAGCAGTGCTTCTTAATCAGGGGTAGTTTGCACCCTAGGGAACATTTATCAGTGTCTGGAGACATTTTCGGTTGGCATGACTGGGGTGGTGCTATTGACTTCTAGTCCATAGGGGCTGGTGTTGCTACTAAATATCCTACAATGCACAGGACTGCCACTGGCCCCACATTATAGAATTCCAGATCAAAATATAAATAGTGCCAGGATGGAGAAACCAGGGACTATAAGGGACAATACCTGTACTACACAAGGCTGGGAACAGGGCCCATTCCCACCAGTCAGTCTAGAAATATTCATAATTCAGGTTAGAAGTACTAAAAACATCTTGCTTGACAAGAGAATACTTAGAACTGCTCTGCAGTACCTGACAGGATCAAATTGTTTCCAAATAAATTAACTACAGCTCAGAAGAAACGTAAAGAATTGTTTAAAGAAATACAAAAATATTCAGCACCCAACAAGGTATAATTAATAATATCTGGTAACCAATAAAAGATTATGAGACATCCAGATGTTAGAGGAAAATCAGTTTTTCACCATTGAATATGGTGTTAATGGTAGACTTTTCATATGACTCTACTGTGTTGAGGTAACTTTCCTCTATACCTAATCTGTTGGGGTTTTTAAAAGACTTTACAAAAAGTAGAGCAGTTTTAGGTTCACAGCAAAATTGAAAGGAAAACAGAGATTTCCCATATATCCTTGTCCACCACACATGCATAGCCTCCCCCATTATCAACATCCCTCACTAGACTGGGACATTTGTCACAATTGATGAACCGACATTGACTCATCATAATCATCCAAAGTCCGTAGTTTAAATTAGTGTTCACTCTTGTGTTGTACATTCTATGCATTTGGACAAATATAAACACATGTACCCATCATTATAGTATCATAAAGAATATTTTCACTGCCCTGAAAACCCTTTGTACTACTTCTCCCTTCTCTCAATTCCTGGCAACCACTGATTTTTTTTTACATCTCCATAATTTTGCCTTTTCCAGAATGTCATATAATCTGAATCATAGAGTATGTAGCCTTTTCAGATTGGCTTCTTTCACCTAGTAATATGCATTTAAGGCCCCTCTGTGTCTCTTCATGACTTGATAGCTTTGGTATCAGGGTGATGCTGGCCTCATAAAATGTGTTTGGAAGTTCCCTCTTATATTTTTTGTAAGAGTTTAAGAAGGTTTGTTATTATTTCTTCTTTAAATCTTTGGTAAAATACGCCTGTGAAGCCATTTGGTTGTGGCTTTTCTTTGTGAGAAATTTTTGATTACTGATTCAATCTCCTTACTGTTAAGACTTTTCATTTCTTCTTGATTCAGTCTTGGCAGGTTATATATTTCTAGGAAATTACCCATTTATTCTAGGTTGTCCAATTTGTTGGTGTATAATTGTTTATGGTAGTCCCTTATAATATCTTAAATTTCTGTGGCATCCATTATAATGTTTTAATTCATTTCTCATTTTATTTACTTGAGTCTTTTCTTTATTTCTTGGTTAGTCTAGCAAAGGGTTTGTTGATTTCATTTATCTTTTGAAAAAAAAAACACCGCTTAGTTTTGATGATTTTTTCCTATTGTTTTTCTATTCTGTATTTCATTTATTTCTGCTTTAATCTTCATTATGGGTTTTTTTTTGTCTGCTAATTTTTTAGTTTGTTCTTATGCCCAATGTTGCCACTTTTGTTCAACATAGTAAAGGAAGTCCTAGCCAGAGTATTAAGGCAAGAAGAAGAAATAAAAGGCCTGGAAATCAGGAAGAAAGAAGTAAAATTATCTGTTGGCAGGTGACATGATCTTACGTATAGAAAACCTTAATGACGACACTGATACCCACACCCACACACACACACACTGTTATAGCTAATAAAAGAATTCCATAGAGTTGCAGCATACAAAGAAATATAAAAAATCAGTACATTTTTGTACATCAAAATGAACTATCCAAACCCTTATTTATAATAGCGTGTAAAAGAATAAAGTACTTAGGAATAAAGTTAACTGAGTATGTGAAAGTCTTGTACATTGAAAAATATGAAACACCGAATAAAGAACGTAAAGCAGACACAAATAACTGGAAAAACATCCGAGGTTCATGGAGTAAAAGAATTAATATCATTAAAATGTCCATACTACTTGAAGTGATCTACCGATTCAATGTAATCCCTATCAAAATTCCAGTGCCATTTTTTACAGAAAAATTTAAAAATCCTAAAATTTATATTGCACCATAAAAGACTCTGAATAAACAAAGCAATTTTAAGCAAGAAGAATGAAGCAGGAGGTATCACACCCCCTTATTTCCAAATATATTACAAAGTTGCAGTAATAAAAACAGTACAGTGTTGGTGTAAAAACCAACATGTAGATCAGTGGAGCAGAATAGAGGGCCCAGAAATAAGTCCACACATTGTGCTCAACTAATCTTTGACAAGAATGTCAAGAATACACAATGGAGAAAGAATGGTCTTGTCAATAAATAATGCCAGGAAAATTGGATATCCACATTTAAAGGAACAAAATTGGATCCTTATTGGCAACATTCACAAAAATTAACTCAAAATAAACTAAAGCTTTAAACATAATACCTAAAATCATAGGTAAATTATTCTAAAGCTCTTAGAATAAAAGATAGAGGAAAAGCTTCTTGATGTTGGTGTTGACAATGATTTCTTGGATATGACACGCAAAGCATAGGCAACTAAAGCAAAAAGAGACAAACAGGGCTATGTCAAACTAAAAATCTTCTACACAACAAAGGAAACAATCAACAAAATTAAAAGGCAGTCATTGGAATGGGAGAGGATATTTGCAAGCCATGTATTTGATTAAGGGCTAATATCCAAAGTATGTAAGAAATTCCTACAACTCAATAGCAAAACAAAAACAAAAACAAACAAACAAAACCCCACAAAACACCTAATAACCTAATTAAAAAAGGGGCAAAGGATCTGAATAAACATTTTTACAAAGAAGACATACACATGTCCAACAAGTACATGAAAAAGTGCTCACCATCACTCTTCTTCATCACGAAAAATACAATCAAAGCCACAATGAGATATCAGCTCATACCTGTTAAGATGACTATCATCAAAAAGACAGGAGGTAAGTGTTTCTGGGGACCCTTGTGTACAGTTGGTAGGAATGTAAATTGGTGCAGTCACTATGAAAAAGGAATGAAAGCTCCCGAAAAAATTGAAAATAGAACTACTGTATGATTCAGCAATCCCACTTCTGAATATATACCCAAAGGAATTGAAATCAGGATCTCAAAGGGGTATCTGCACTTCTATGTTTACTGCAGCATTATTCTCTATACCCAAGGCATGGAAGCAATCTAAATGCCCATCAATGGATGAATGGATAAAGAAGATGTCGTATATACATGCAATGAAATATTTTTCAGCTTCAAAAAAAGAAGTAAGTCCTGCCATTTTTGACAACATAGATGACCCTGAATTATGTTATGCTTAGTGAAATAAGTCAGACATAGAAGTGCAAATACTACATGGTACCACTTATCTGAGGAATCTAATATAGTCAGACTCATAGAAGCAGATAGTAAAATGGTGGTTGCCAGAGTTTTGGGGGAGGGGGATATGAGTATGAAGCAAAGGATACTAAGGATCAGTTATACAAAATGAATAAGTCCTAGCGATCTGTTGTACAGATTACTGCCTATAGTGCAAAATATTGTATTGTATAATTAAAAAGTTGCAAAGAGGATAAATCTTATATTAAGTATTCTTATCACAAAATAATGATAATAATAACAAAGGAAGAAGATACTTTGGGAAATGATGGATATGTTTATGACATAGAATATGGTGATGGTTTTACAAATGTATACTTATCTCCAAACTCATCAAGTTGTATACAATAAATATGTACAGCTATTTTTTGTCAACCATACCTAAATAAAATTGTTTTAAAAAAAGATTATGAAGCATCCAAAGAGGTAGGAAAATATTGATCATAACAATAAAACTAATCATTGAATCAAAATTGAATGAGAAGTGAGGCAGTTATTATAATTAGCAGAGAAGGTTATTAAAATAGGGTTATAACTGTATCTCAAAGGTTCAGAAGTTAAGTAGGTGCACGGAAATTGTCTTTTTTCCATGCTCTTAATTTAACCAACAAGTTAAACTTCAAGGCCAAATAAGTACTGTTTACATAGTCAATATTTATTTAGAGTCACACAAATATTTAACATTTTGTATGTTCTTTCCTCCTTTCTCTATTTGCTATTTTCCATTCAGAACCATTTTTTATCTTGAACTATTTCTTCAATTATTTTTATAACAATGGTTAGTTTATGTTAAATTTAATTTTAGCTTCTCTAAAATTTATTTCAGTTTCATTTTGAAGAATTTTTTTTGCATTTTAAAAAGTTGTTTTCTGACTTTCAGTATTTCTATTGACCCTTTTACTGTGTTTTTATCTTTGCTACTTTGATGGTAATATATATATTTTTCTGTCCTTGCTTTCAATATTTTTTTCTGGGCCTTAAGGCTTTTTTATTCCTCTGCTATGCCTGATTTTTCTTTTTATTTATTCTATTTGTGGTTTTTAATACAGACTAAGTCTATATGTACATCATCCTTTCAAGTGTATGTGTGTATAATTTCTTAAAACAGCATCTCTGTCATTGTCTCTTCTCTCATTGTGGGATTCCAATTACATGGGCACTAAACTTTTTTTAAAAACAATTTGCTATGTGAGTCTCATACTCTTTTATGTATTTTTTATACTTGTTTTTGTCTCATCAGTGTGGATATTTACTTCTGCCCACTCTTCCACATCACTGTTTTTACCTGCTGCTGTCTTGAATACTGGCACATTAATCTGTTTATTTCTTAAGTTTTATGATTTCCTTTTGCCTTTCTAAAATTTCTATCGCATAATGTAGAGATTTCTGGGAGTAATTTTTCTCCTCATCACTTATATTCTGTGAATAAATTAATCACTGTTGTTTTAAAGATCCTGTCTGATAACTCCTGGGTCTGTTTCTGTTGTCGGCCCCACCAAGCTTACAGGACTATTGCATAGATGAAGTCAGATAACTGAAAGAAAGTACTTTGAAAAGAATAAAGTCTGATGTATTTTACAATTGTAAGAAATGATTTTCTGGGTTTAACTGACTTAGTTACTCGAAAACATCTGTTCAGAACTCTTCTTTTGTAATTTGGTCTTGTTTATCAGCCTGCTTGTTTATTTCTTACTGAATGACTGGAATTGCATATTTTAAAAATGTAGAAGTTCTTAATAAGTGTATCTTCCTGCAGAGAGGAATTAACATTTTTCTACAGGTAATTATAGTAGGTTAAGATTTCTTTTACCTAAGCAGTGAGTGAATTGATTCATGTGAAAATTTAGTTTTGAAGAGGGCTGGACCATTCGACTATAATTCTAATGTACAGCCTTTCTGGAGTTTTAATTGAAGTCAAGGAAATTTGCTGGGGGGCACTCCTCCTTGGACATTTTTAAAGTGTGTTTCCTCAATCGATGAGACTGCCAAAAGCACTGCCGAGTGACTAGCACCCTAGCTACCGTGTTCTGCTTGGAATCAAGGTCTCTTGATTGCCAAGCTTAGGGGTTATTAAATGTACTGAGGGGAAAAGTGTCACAGAATGTGGGTCCTGTTCCTCTACAGGCCTCTTTTCTCCTTGAATTTGATTGCTCCTACATTTACTCTCTTGGTAGACATTCACTGCCAATTTTATCTCTTCAACCATGTGATACTTCTGCAACACCTATGCTTTTACTTTCTCTTTGACCCCTGTGCCCCAGTTTTCCAACTGGTAATTATCTCTGGTATAAAAGGCAGTGATAGATGTTGAACTAACCTCAGTGTATGCATAAACATATTTGTATGATTGTCAAGAAAAGAAGCAACATAATTTTACATCAGACTACATTTTTTGATGTGAATGCATACACCAAAAAATTTTAGCCCATTGTGCTAGCTTCAGCCTCTGGGACCCAATGATGGCCATTATTATTATTATTATTTTTAAATTTATTTATTTATTTATGGCTGTGTTGGGTCTTCATTTCTGTGCGAGGGCTTTCTCTAGTTGTGGCAAGCGGGGGCCACTCCTCATCGCGGTGCGCGGGCCTCTCACTATCGCGGCCTCTCTTGTTGCGGAGCACAGGCTCCAGACGCGCAGGCTCAGTAGTTGTGGCTCGCGGGCCCAGTTGCTCCGCGGCATGTGGGATCTTCCCAGACCAGGGCTCTAACCCTTGTCCCCTGCATTGGCAGGCAGACTCTCAACCACTGCGCCACCAGGGAAGCCCCGATGGCCATTATTTTAAAAGGTGAGTAACTAGAAATTCCTTTTAATAATGTCATAGATCAAAAAATTCAAATATCCAGGAAGTAGTAATGCTGGAGTAGATTCATTATAAACAGGCTGCCTACTCACCACCTAATCATATCATCGTCAGAGCTTCCATAATAGCCTTCATCAAATTCTTGAGAAATTCACTGATGTGGTAATGGTTTCAGGCATCATTGTTTAAAAAATTAGAAATGTTGGAAAAAGATATTGGAGATAAAGTTTGCTCCCTGACTGTTAAGATGTTGAGGTGGCTGAGACCGGAAAGTGACATATAGCTGGCATAGATCAAGTGAATAAGGATTTCATACCAGGCAGCTGTGTGACATGATAGATAGTGAGAAAGTTCTAACCATAGGGATATTTTTTCATGTGTGAACTGAGTTTGTAGTCCCTAAAACCAAAGTAGATTTCCTTTTCATTACTGTCTTCCACAATAAACAACAATAGGGGTTTCTTCACCAAGAGGGCGCAGTGTGATTTTTCCAATACAGATTTGTTGCTTGTTCATTACAGCTCCTGGTGCAGGGTGGGATAAAGATATCACTTTATCACTTAATCATAAGTGTGAGAGTGTTACCACAATATACTCATACAGAGAGAGAAATATTTACAAAGATAAATAGTACAAATCTCAGAAAAATATATGAATGATCCTCATTAAGGAAGATGTGTTTTTCTAAACATATATAAACATGACCTACTCAGAACAGATACAGCTCTGAATAATGACGTTATTGCAGTTCTTTTCTAGCATAATAAAAACGTGTGTGTTTACAAAAAAATCAGCTACAACAAAATATCTTTTCCATAAAGAAAACTGGAAATTCTTAATAGTCACATGTATTATACTTGGTAGAAGTTTTGAAGTTCAAATTTGTCTTTATCATGGGTCAGGTAAAATTCTGGACATGATTTCCTTCCCCAGTCATTTCTGTAAGTTGAAGGCTAGAGCCTAGGTTTCTATTACTCTGGCAGTACTGTCTCCTATATCCACTCCAAGAGCTATGGAGACAGTCCACATTGTTTTGTCATTTACTAGTAAATCTGTGTGGAGGTGTCTCAAAATGTGCAGGTTTTCAGTTCTTCCTCGGTGATTCTGATGTTGACTATACTTGGGAGAAAATGGACTAGGGAGAAAGTGAACAGTAAGAGTAGAAAATGCCCTAAGGCCATTTGTGACCACCTAGAGGGGAGGGATAGGGAGGGTGGGAGGGAGACACAAGAGGGAGGAGATATGGGGATATATGTATACGTATAGCTGATTCACTTTGTTATAAAGCAGAAATTAACACACCATTGTAAAGCAATTATACTCCAATAAAGATGTTAAAAAAAAAACACTTTCATTCCATAAAAAAAAAACAACATTCATTTAAGGTAGAATATTTTAGCTCAGCAAAAGATATAATTTAGGATAAACTGGTAAAGTGAAAAATAACTGAGGAACTGAATGCAAAAAGCATTTAAAAAAACAGATGTTGGTCAAATATTTGGAATGTTGCTAAAGAAGCCAAGTAAAGGGAAAATTGAAAAATGTCTATTTGATTTAATGATCTGAGCAAGGTCATTTCAGTGACGTGGTGGAGAAAAAAGCAAAAAACATGGAATAATTTTAAAAGAGAGGGGGCAACGAAGAGAAGATATTAGTCATTCACTCAGTATTTACTGAAGAGAAGTTAAAATTATATGCAAGAACATTTCTTTGAAAACCTAACTTCCTAGACTAAAATGCTTCATTTTTTTCAAATGTTCCAACTTCAAAATGTCTTACATCACTTGCCTAAAACTTCTCATACATATCAATAACATAATTTGTTAAGAAAATTGTTATGTCCTAAGCATAATAGTTGTAGATGTAGCTGACAGGTGGTAGCAAATGTCTGTTGTAAATAGTCTATTATAATTTACTTCAAAAAAATTGGAGTCTGTTTTATGTAGCTAAAACGTTTCATGAAATATCCATCAATTTTGTTTTCTATCAACCATTTCACTAAAAGCAAAGACAAAAACACATTACGGTGTTCTAAAAAAAGTCAAGGAAATATGGACTGGAGTGACAGAGAGTATCTGAGCATGATGCAAATAAATAGCAAAGACTAGAAAAAGACAGCCAAAACCTTTTTAGTTTATACCAAATATTGTGTCAATCTTTTGTTTAAAATGTAACTCTGCAGCAACTTTGATATCAAGAAAGTTAATACGATATTCAAAGTAAAAATCTAGTCTGCTAAATACAGGTTAAAATCGAAATAAAGTATACTCATAGATACATATCTTTAAACATAATCACTTGAAATACATATTCATCAGAACTAATTCATCTAACTCCAATCACATCTTATTTTAAGTTCAGAAGAACTGGCAATTTTTGCCTTTATTATGAGGAAAGAACAATCACATTAGCAAGCCTTGTCATTCTCCAAGTTATGAGTTTAATATGACATTTGGAAAAGTGCTTTGCTGTGACTAGAATAGCAATGTTGATTTTACATTTTAGAACAAGCTTCAAAACACATACAGTGAGGGGCTTCCCTGGTGGCGCAGTGGTTGAGAGTCTGCCTGCCAATGCAGGGGAAACGGGTTCGAGGCCTGGTCTGGGAGGATCCCGCGTGCCGCGGAGCAACTGGGCCCGTGAGCCACAACTGCTGAGCCTGCGCGTCTGGAGCCTGTGCCCCGCGGTGGGGGGGGGCCGCGATGGTGGGGGGCCCGCGCACCGCGATGAAGAGCGGCCCCCGCACCACGATGAAGAGTGGCCCCCACTTGCCGCAGCTGGAGAAAGCCCTCGCACGAAAACTAAGAGACCCAACACAGCCACAAATAAATTAATTAATTAATTTTAAAAAAGTAGCTATTAAAAAAGAAAAAGAATATGTGTCAGTATTAATAAAAAAAAAAGTCCTTTAAAAAAAAAAACAAAAAAAAACACATACAGTGAGAACGGTTTCATACAGGGATTTATTTTTCCTCCCATTTCAATTTGAATGTGAGTTAAATTCTAAATTACAGTAATTGTGAACTGTTTCCATGTAACTATAAAGTTTCAAATTGTGGGCTAAGTCTTATTCTGGAAGCAGAATCTCATCAATAGACAATGATTTTCAAAACTGCTATTATTGATTTTTAGTCCAAGATACTCCCTTTATACGCAGGGCAAATGCCAATGATTACGTATTATATCAGAAGTATTAAAATGAATACACTTGCCACACTCCAATTCCAATGTGGTAAAGAAGAATTTTTGTTAGTCCATCCTTTTTAAGCGATTATATCTAGTTTTAGAATTGAAACTTGTATAGATCCACGCTTAAGGACATTTTGAAGAAAACAAAAAGGATGACTAATACAGTTTTTTTTTTTATGATCTTTATTAGAGTATAATTGCTTTACAATGGTGTGTTAGTTTCTGCTTTATAACAAAGTAAGTCAGCTATACATATACATATATCCCCCCATCTCCTCCCTCTTGCATCTCCCTCCCATCCTCCCTATCCCACCCCTCTTGGTGGTCACAAAGCATCAAGCTGATCTCCCTGTGCCATGTGGCTGCTTCCCACTAGCTATCTATTTTACATTTGGTAGTGTATATATGTCCATGCCACTCTCTCACTTTGTCCCAGCTTACCCTTCTCCCTCCCCATGTCCTCAAATCCATTCTCTACATCTGCGTCTTTATTCCTGTCCTGCCCCTAGGTTCTTCAGAACCATTTTTTTTTTTTTAGATTCCATATATATATGTGTTAGCATACGGTATTTGTTCTTCTTTTTCTGACTTACTTCAGTCTGTATGACAGACTCTAGGTCCATCCACCTCACTACAAATAACTCAATTTCGTTTCTTTTTATGGCTGAGTAATATTCCATTGTATATATGTGCCACATCTTCTTTATCCATTCATTTGTCGATGGACACTTAGGTTGCTTCCATGTCCTGGCTATTGTAAATAGAGTTGCAATGAACATTGTGGTACATGTCTCTTTGAATTATGGTTTTCTCAGTGTATATGCCCAGTAGTGGGACTGCTGGGTCATATGGTAGTTCTATTTTTAGTTTTTTAAGGAACCTCCATACTGTTCTTTATAGGGGCTGTATAAATTTACATTCCTACCAACAATGCAAGAGGGTTCCCTTTTCTCCACACCCTCTCCAGCATTTGTTTGTAGATTTTTTGATGGTGGCCATTCTGACTGGTGCAAGGTGACACCTCATTGTAGTTTTGATTTGCATTTCTCTAATGATTAGTGATGTTGAGCATCCTTTCATGTGTTTGTTGGCAATCTGTATACCTTCTTCGGAGAAATGTCTATTTAGGTCTTCTGCCCATTTTTGGATTGAGTTGTTTAGTTTTTTGATATTGAGCTGCATGAGCTGCTTGTATATTTTGGAGATTAATCCTTTGTCAGTTGCTTCATTTGCAAATATTTTCTCCCATTCTGAGGGCTGTCTTTTCGTCTTGTTTATGTTTTCCTTTGCTGTGCAAAAGCTTTTAAGCTTCACTAGGTCCCATTTATTTTTGTTTTTATTTCCATTTCTCTAGGAGGTGGGTCTAAAAGGATCTTGCTGTGATTTATGTCATATAGTGTTTTTCTCTACCTATGTTTTCCTCTAAGAGTTTTATAGTGTCTGGCCTTACATTTAGGCCTTTAATCCATTTTGAGTTTATTTTTGTGTATGGTGTTAGGGAGTCTTCTAATTTCATTCTTTCACGTGTAGCTGTCCAGTTTTCCCAGCACCACTTATTGAAGAGGCTGCCTTTTCTCCATTGTATATTCTTGCCTCCTTTATCAAAGATAAGGTGGCCATATGTGTGTGGGTGAATCTCTAGGCTTTCTATCCTGTTCCATTGATCTATATTTCTGTTTTTGTGCCAATACCATACTGTCCTGATTACTGTAACTTTGTAGTGTAGTCTGAAATCAGGGAGCCTGATTCCTCCAGCTCCGTTTTTCTTTCTCAAGACTGCTTTGGCTCTTCAGGGTTTTTTGTGTTTCCATACAAATTGTGAAATTTTTTGTTCTAGTTCTGTGAAAAATGTCATTGGTAGTTTGATAGGGATTGCATTGAATCCGTAGATTGCTTTGAGTAGTGTAGTCATTTTCACAATGTTGATTCTTCCAGTCCAATAACATGGTATATCTCTCCATCTGTTTGTATCATCTTTAATTTCTTTCATCAGTGTCTTATAGTTTTCTGCATACAGGTCTTTTTCTCCTTTGGTAGGTTTATTCCTAGGTATTTTATTCTTTTTGTTACAATGGTAAATGGGAGTGTTTCCTTAATTTCTCTTTCAGAATTTTCATCATTAGTGTAATACAGTTTATTTCTAATCAGTATTATTCATCTGTATTTTCCATCCTACACTTCTTTCATGAAACTCTCATTTCATAAAACAAAAGTGACACTAAGTATTGTTAAAGCAAAATTTGTAGAGTTAAACCAGTATGGAAGATTTTATTGGAGGCTCTTGCAAGAGACTAGAGAGAACATAACACAGTTTGAATTCAACTCCTTAAAAAAATAGGGCAGGAGAATTTTTAAGAGCGGAGTTCAGGGAATCTTGGGCCATCTGTGTTTGCTTATTGGCCTATCTTCCTGACGGGAGGTAATTTTATAACTCTGAGGAAGATGCACACTGAAGTTAGGCTCCTAATCTCCCACAGAGACTAAGACATAGGGATGCTAGCATCCTTGACGATGACCATTCCAGGTCCTAGAGAAAGACAGTCCTGGGTTGTAAAACTGGTAAGATACTTTTAAAAAAGATTCGCATCTCAAAGAGGCAAAGACGTTTTCGTTTTCAAGTTTTCTAAGGCAAATGGTCCAAGATTAGAGAGGGGAGGGACCCCTGTGGTTAGGCTATCCGGATTTTGTAACGGCCAGAGTAGGAGGGAGGTCATGGGCCAAGAGGCAGGAAGAAGTCTGTCTGAAGTTTAGTCAAGCTTAGAGAAATATTAAGGCTATGCTGGTCAGCATTTTTTAAAATCTATTTTTAAGACTATTTTTCCAAGTATATAGTTTTAGGTTCACAGCAAATTGAGAGGGGGACAGAGAATTCCCATATACCCCTGCCCCTCATACATGCATGGCATCCCTCATTATCAACATCCCCTACCAGAGTTGTACATCTGTTACAATTGATGAACCTACACTGACACATCAAAATCACCCAAAGTTCACAGTTTACATTAGTGTTCACTCTTTGGGAACATTACATTCTATTTGTCTATTACATTACATTCTAATGTCTACATTCTGTTTGTCTATTACATTTAGACAAATGTACAGTGCAGTGAATCCATCATTATGATATCACACGGGGTACTTTAATTACCACAGAAATTCTCTGTGGTCTGCCTATTCATCCCTCCTCCTACCCCAACCCCTGGAAACCACTGATCTTTTTACTGTCTCCATAATTTTGCCTTCTCCAGAATATCATGTATTTAGTTGGAACCATATAGTGTATAGGTTTTTCAGATTGGTTTCTTTCATTTAGTAACATGCACTGAAGTTTCCTCTGTGTCTTTTCATTGCATCTATATGTACCACAGCTTATTAACCCATTCACCTACTGATGGGCATCTTGGTTGCTTGCAAGTTTTGGCAATTATGAATAAAGCTGCTATTAACATCAATGTGCAGGTTTTTGTGTGGGCATGTTTTCCACTCCTTTAGGTAAAATCTAAGGAGTACGATTGCTGGATCATAGGGTAAGGGTACGTTAAGTTTTGCTGAAAAACTGTCAAAGTGTCTTCCAAAATGGCTGCACTATTTTGCCAGCAATGAATGAGAGTTCCTGTTGTTCCACATAGTTGCCTGTATTTGGTGTTGACAGTGTTCCAGATTTAGGCCACTCTAGTAAGTAGTACCTTATTGTTGTTTAAATTTTCATTTCCCTGATGACATATGATGTAGAGCATCTTTTCATATGCTTATTTACCATATGTATACCTTTTGGTGAGATGTATGTTAATGTCTTTGGCCCATTTTTGTTATAGATTTTTTCCTGTAATTGATATCTGGTCTCATAGCATTTTGGTCGGAAAAGATACTTGATACGATTTCAGCTTTCTTAAATTTACCAAGGCTTGATTTGTGGCCCAAGATATGATCTATTCTGGAGAATGTTCCATGAGCACTTGAGAAGAATGTGTATTCTGTTGTTTTGGGATGGAATGTCCTATAAATATCAATTAAGTTCATCTTGTTTAATATATCATTTAAAGCTTGTGTTTCCTTATTTATTTTCATTTTGGATGATCTGTCCATTGGTGAAAGTGGGGTGTTAAAGTCCCCTACTATGATTGTGTTACTGTCAATTTCCCCTTTTATGGCTGTTAGTATTTGTCTCATGTATTGAGGTGCTCCTATGTTGGGTGCGTAAATATTTACAATTGTTATATCTTCTTCTTGGATTGATCCCTTGATCATTATGTAGTGTCCTTCTTTGTCTCTTGTAATAGTCTTTGTTTTAGAGTCTATTTTGTCTGATATGAGAATTGCTACTCCAGCTTTCTTTTGATTTCCATTTGCATGGAATATCTTTTTCCATCCCCTCACTTTCAGTCTGTATGTGTCCCTAGGTCTGAAGTGGGTCTCTTGTAGACAGCATATATACGGGTGTTGTTTTTGTATCCATTCAGCCAGTCTATGTCTTTTGGTTGGAGCATTTAATCCATTTACATTTAAGGTAATTATCAATATGTATGTTCCTATTACCATTTTCTTAATTGTTTTGGGTTTATTATTGCAGGTCTTTTCCTTCTCTTGTGTTTCCTGCCTAGAGAAGTTCCTTCAGCATTTGTTGTAAAGCTGGTTTGGTGGTGCTGAATTCTCTTAGCTTTTGCTTGTCTGTAAAGCTTTTAATTTCTCCGTCAAATCTTAATGAGATCCTTGCTGGGTAGAGTAATCTTGGCTGTAGGTTTTTCTCTTTCATCACTTTAAATATGTCCTGCCACTCCCTTCTGGCTTGCAGAGTTTCTGCTGAAAGATCAGCTGTTAACCTTATGGGGATTCCCTTATGAGTTACTTGTTGTTTTTCCCTTGCTGCTTTTAATATTTGTTCTTTGTATTTAATTTTTGATAGTTTGATTAATATGTGTCTTGGTGTGTTTCTCCTTGGATTTATCCTGTATGGGACTCTCTGTGCTTCCTGGACTTGGTGAACTATTTCCTTTCCCATATTAGGGAAGTTTTCAACTATAATCTCTTCATTTGTTAGGTCTGGTGGGTTTTTACCTTGCTCCTTCATCTGCTGTGTGTTTCTTTGTCTTCTCATTTTGCTTAGCTTACTGTGTTTGGGTTCTCCTTTTCACAGGCTGCAGGTTCATAGTTCCCGTTGTTTTTGGTGTCTGCCCCCAGTGGCTAAGGTTGGTTCAGTGAGTTGTGTAGGCTTCCTGGTGGAGGGGACTAGTGCCTGTGTTCTGGTGGGTGAGGCTGGATCTTGTCTTTCTGGTGGGCATGTCCGTGTCTGGTGGTGTGTTTTGGGGTGTCTGTGGCCTTATTATGATTTTAGGCAGGCTCTCTGCTAATGGGGGGGGTTGTGTTCCTGCCTTGCTAGTTGTTTGGCATAGGGTGTCCAGCACTGTAGCTTGCTGGTTGTGGAGTGGAGCTGGGTCTTGACGTCGAGATGAAGATCTCTGGGAGATTTTCGTCATTTGATATTACGTGGAGCTGGGAGGTCTCTTGTGGACCAGTGTCCTGAATTTGGCTCTCCCACCTCAGAGGCACAGCACTGACAGCTGGCTGGAGCACCAAGAGCCTGTCCTCCACACGGCTCAGAGTAAAAGGGAGAAAAAAAAGAAAGAAAGAAAGAAAGAAGAAGATAAAATGAAATAAAATAAAGTTATTAAAATAAAAAATTATTAAGAAAAAAATTTTTTTTAAGTAATTAAAAAAAAACAACCCTGGGACAAATGGTAAAAGCAAAGCTATACAGACAAAGTCACACACAGAAGCACACACATACACATTCACAAAAAGAGAAAAAGGGGAAAAAAATATATATATCGTTGCTCCCAAAGTCCAGCTCCTCAATTTGGGATGATTCGTTGTTTATTTAGGTATTCCACAGACGCAGGTACATCCAGTTGATGGTGGAGATTTAATCTGCTGCTTCTGAGGCTGCTGGGAGAGATTTCCCTTTCTCTTCTTTGTTGGCACAGCTCCCGGGGTTCAGCTTTGGATTTGGACCCGCCTCTGCGTGTAGGTCGCCTGAGGGCGTCCGTTCTTCGCTCAGACAGGATGGGGTTAAAGGAGTAGCTGCTTCGGGGGCTCTGGCTCACCCAGGCCGCGGGGAGGGAGGGGTACGGAGGAGGTGGGGCGAGCCTGCGGCGGCAGAGGCCAGCGTGACGTTGCACCAGCCTGAGGCGCGCCGTGCGTTCTCCCGGGGAAGTTGTCCCTGGATCACAGGACCCTGGCCGTGGCGGGCTGCACAGGCTCCTGGGAGGGGCGGTGTGGAGAGTGACCTGTGTTCGCTCACAGGCTTCTTGGTGGCAGCAGCGGCCTTAGCGTCTCATGCCCGTCTCTGGGGTCCATGCTGACAGCCGCGGCTCGCGCCCGTCTCTGGAGCTCCTTTAGGGGGCGCTCTGAATCCCCCTTCCTCGCACACCAGGAAACAAAGAGGCAAGAAAAAGTCTCTGGTCTCTTCGGCAGACCCAGATTTTTTTCCCGGACTCCCTCCCGGCTAACTGTGTCGCACTAGCCCCCTTCAGGCTGTGTTCACGCCGCCAACCCCAGTCCTCTCCCTGGGATCCGACCTCCAACGAAGCCCGAGCCTCAGCTCCCAGCCCCGCCCGCCCCGGCGGGTGAGCAGACAAGCCTCTTGGCTGGTGAGTGCTGCTTGGCGCCGATCCTCCATGCGGGAATCTCTCCACTTTGCCCTCCGCACCCCTGTTGCTGCGCTCTCCTCCGGGGCTCCGAAGCTTCCCCCCTCCGCCACCTGCAGTCTCTGCCCACGAAGGGGCTTCCTAGTGAGTGGAAACCTTTCCTTCTTCACAGCTCCCTCCCCGAGGTGCAAGTCCCATCCCTATTGTCTCTGTTTTTTTCTTTTTTCTTTTCCCTACCCAGGTACGTGGGGAGTTCCTTGCCTTTTGGGAGGTCTTAGGTCTTCTGCCAGCATTCAGTAGGTGTTCTGTAGGAGTTGTTCCACATGTAGATGTATTTCTGATGTATTTGTGGGGAGGAAGGTCATCTCCGCGTCTTACTCTTCCGCCATCTTGAAGCTCCGTCCCCATTTTTTAATCAGGTTGCTTGTTTTCTTATAATTGAGTTTTAAGAGTTCTTCATATATTTTGGATAATAGTCCTTTATCACATATGTCTTTTGAAAATATTCTTTCTCTGTCTATGGCTTGTCTTCGCATTCTCTTGAAAGTGTCTTTCACAAAGTAGAAGTTTTTAATTTTAGTAAAGTCCAGCTTACCAATTACTTCTTTCATGGATTGTGCCTTTGGTATTGTATCTTAAAAGTCATAAGCCATACCTAAGGTCATCTAGGTTTTCTCCTATGATATCTTCTAGGATTTTTATAGTTTTATGTTTTACATTTTAGGTTTGGAATTCATTTTGAGTTAATTTTGTGAAAAGTATAAAGTCTGTATGTAGATTCAATTTTTCTTTTTCTGCATTTGGATATCCAGTTGTTCCAGCACCATTTGTTGAAAAGGCTATCTTTGCTCCATTTCGTTGCCTTTTCTCCTTTGTCAAAGATCAGTTGACTTTATTTGGTTCTATTTCTCTTATTTCTCTCTTTCCCTTTACATCAGATTGCATTAGACACTCTATCTATAATCACTATGTTGAATTCCTCTGACCCAATTTTCTCTTCACCTTACTGTAAACAAGTTTTCAACTCTACCACTTTGACAAAAATATATTTTAAGTTACAAATGATCTCTATGGTATAAAACCTCATGGTCAATTGAACATACTCATTTTACCTGATTAATCAGAAGACTGTTACACACTTTCTCTGAAACACTTTCTTCATTTGGCCTTCAGGGCATCATAGTCATCTGATTTTCCTCCTACCCAACTTGCCAGCATTTCTTCTCATTCTCTTTTTGGCAATTCTTCTTCCCCTTCTCTACTTTTGACACACCAGGACTCACTCCTTGCAAAATTTCTCAACTCTTCTCTCTTTTTAAAATTTTTTTTCTCTACTGTTCTCTGTTTTTACTGACTCCCTTATAGAACTCATGCATTGCCATAGCTTTAAATAAAATATATATCTTTAATCCTTCCAAATGTACATCTCCACTCTGGACACGTCCCTTGAATTTCAGTTTTGCATTTTCAAGGTACTTGTCATTACCACACATCATTTGTAACAAACATCTAAAATTTTTATTTGTCCTAAATTTAATTCCTGAATTCTCAAGCAAAAACTGCTCAGAAAACATTTTCACCATCTCAGCCATTGGTAAGTCTACCCTTCCGTTTACTCAAGCCACATGCCTTGGGATTATCCTTGATGACTTTCTCTTACTTTCACCTTGCTTTCAGTCCATCAGAAAATCTTATTGGCTTTAATTGAAATATATGCATAAACTAAACCACTTCTCAGCACCTCCACTTCTCATTATGTTCTATTTCACCATTATTTCTCTTCTGGATAACTGCAAGGTTCTCAAAACTTGTCTCTAAGCTTTAACCTTTGCTTATTTACAAATGTTTTCAAAAAGAGCCAGAGTGATTTGTTAAAGCTCAAACTAGATCAGATAATTTATGAAATAAAATAATTCTAATGGTTCTCTATTTCCTTTAAATTAAAACCCACAGGGACTCCCCTGGCAGTACAGTGGTTAAGACTCTGTGCTGCCAATGCAGGGGGCACAGATTCAGTATCTGATCGGGGAACTAAGATCCCACATGCCGTGCGGCACAGCCAAAAGATTAAAAAAATAATAATAATAAAACCCACAGTGCTTACAATGAATACATTTTGCCCCAACAGCTGTCTGTGCCTCTGGGGTGTTCTTCCTCTGGATATCTGCATTGCTGCCTTGATCATCACTTTCACTTTTTTCTTGAAATGTCTTTTTAATTGGGTTTACTTAGAACACTGCATTTTGAATTATACTTCTTCCAGAACTCCTCATTTTTCTTATCTTGACTTTTTCTACTTTTTAACATACAATATTCTTTATATTTTATTATGTTCCTTTCAACACTCAAAATATAGAGACGCAGGTTTTAATGTCTATCTCCAACTTTACCAATCTGTAACTTACCCTCTGATTTACCATTTTTAAACATTTTAATTGACTATTATAAAAGATGAGGGTATTATCAAGTAGATTTCCAAGTCCATGTTACCACACAACAAAATTTTGCTGACTTTAAATAATTTAATTTTTCATATATTAGTGTACTTACATTTTCTATAGTAAGCAATATCAATCATTTAGGCACAGTTTATGAAAATGTGTTTAATTCTTAATCCCAGTCATTTCAAATCACATATTTTTCATTTTTAATTACTTTTCATTTATCATTTTAGACAGGATTCCATCACTAAGAAATGATACATGCATTCTATTTGTTCCCTATCCATTTCACCAGCACCTTTCCATTGATACTTGTGTATGTTAGTTTCCATCTGTTTTCATGTGATATTTAGGTGTCTATCTTTCAATTTACATTATTTCTCTATTCAGAGATGTTTGTACATTTTATGACATCTAATTTGCATTTTAAATTTATAATGAGTCTATTTTTCTCATTACTTTGTTGTTAACTCACATTTTACTTCCTCCTGTTAATTTACCACTTATTTGATTAGATGTATATATATATATATTTTGAATTTTATTTTATTTTTTATACAGCAGGTTCTTATTAGTTATCTATTTTATATATATTAGTGTATATATGTCAGTCCCAATCTCCCAGTTCATCCCCCTCCCCCTGCTTACCCCCCTTGGTGTCCATATATTTGTTCTCTACATCTGTGTCTCTATTTCTGCCTTCCAAAGTTGTTCATCTGTACCATTTTTCTAGATTCCACGTATATGAATTAATACACGATATTTGTTTTTCTCTTTCTGACTTACTTCACTCGGTATGACAGTCTCTAGATCCATCCATGTCTCTACAAATGACCCCATTTCATTCCTTTTTATAGCTGAGTAATATTCCATTGTATATATGTACCACATCTTCTTTATCCATTCATCTGTCGATGGACATTTAGGTTGCTTCCATGTCCTGGCTATTGTAAATAGTGCTGCAGTGAACATTGGGGTGCATGTGTCTTTTTGAATTACGGTTTTCTCTGGGTATATGCCCAGTAGTGGGATTGCTGGGTCATATGGTAATTCTATTTTTAGTTTTTTAAGGAAAGATGTGTACTTTTTAAGGCCAGAGGCTAATTGCTTTGAGGTCTTAGAGAACTACATCTGAAATTCTATGTTTATTCTTGGATTAGTTATTTCTATGTGGCTTATTTTATGTATGCTTTTTTCTTTTCTACCTATACTTTGGTAACACTTACTCATAAATTGTTAGTTGATTCCTTTTATCACTTTTTCTTCCTGAATAGGTATGTCCATCAGCTATGTGTTGAAGAACAGTGTGGAAAGAAAAAGCTAAGTAAGTTGATAGCAAATTTTGAATATATTTCAAAACACTTTTTCACAAAAATCTGTTTTCCCTCTAACATGGAAACATGCTTTCTCTAAGTTATTTTTTATATCTTTTTCTTAAATATGTTGCCTAGGAAGCACTATAAAATATAAAATTAAAAATATATTATTTATTAAGAGAGTATATCTTAAAAGTTCTCAAACAAGAAAAAAATTTGTAACTATGTGATGTGTAACTATGTGATGGATATTAACGACTTATTGATTGTGGTAATCATTTTGCAATATATACAAATATTGAATCATTATATTGTACACCTGAAACTAATATAAAGTTAAATGTCAATTATACCTCAGTAGAAGAAATAGAAGAGAACATAGGCTAGGTTACACAACAGTGAAAATATAATTGCAAATGGTTTAACATGACAGTGGATATTTCATATTTATGTAAAGTTCTCTGTGAGATACGAAGATACTGTGAGTCATTCTCCATGTGATAATTCAGTGATACAAGTTGTTCATACCAGTTAAAATAAGATTATTTTTCTTCTACTCTTTTGTTGCATTTGCATCTCATGATCTTTTAACCAAAATACTTCATAGTAAAAGAAAAATGCAATAAATTGTCCTCTAAATTTCTGAAGTAAAAAAAAATATATATATACACCATTTATATCTACTACCATTAATATTTACTACAAATTTTTAAAGAAAACAATAATAAAAATGCAAAGGTCATATGCTCAGTATATGAAAAAAAGTACCTCCTCTTAACTGAAGTCATTAACCTTTGTAAGAAGCCTATTTTATTGTCTTACATTATTAACTCCATTACAAACTGGCACTATTCCAAAAAACTGTTCTTAGGGACACTGACTAGATGTCTGGCACTGAGAAACTGACCATTACTCTCATGCTATTACTAAAGCATTATAGTAAAGATTAAAGGATGAATAAATGTTGGCTAGATGAACATGGGTGGGGGAAAAATATTTTTAAAAAAACCTTCTATATGTAAAACTATTCTTGTTTGAAACCTATTCAAAAGGTAGGAATGTCTGTATATTCAATCATGTTATTTGATATATATTAGTATTTGTGTGTGAATACATTACTTAATATATCAGAGAAATCTAAAAAATATGAATTGTATTATTTTCATATTGATTCATTGATTAAGACTAGTTAACTAGAATTGTCCCATGGCAATGCAATCCAGGCACCAAGTGCCTCTTTTCTTCATAATAGGGTGAAACAATGCTCATAAAAAAATGATTGGAAGTGAAGTTTTTTTTTTCTCAAACAGATGAGTTTAATGTTAATTTGTTTGCATTTACTGATAAAATTATACATATTGATTCAAAAACTTTAACTAGTATTGAACACTAACAAGCCCTATGATTAAAAATATGGTTCATAAAAACAAAGTTAGGCAATTTAGGAAAAATATAAAAGACTCTTTCTTACTTATATGCATTATTTCTCTCATTGCTCCTGGCTACTAAGAATCTATCTTCCATGTCAGTGGCATTATGATTCTATAGTATTCCATTATATGGAGTTTGGGATTTTCTTTTAATTTCTGAAAATGGGTGCTTGAGTGACACCAGCAAAGAAAGTCTGTATATATCTGCACACTCTAAGAATTCTAGCAACCTTGCAGAAAGGGCAAAATTCTTATTCTGCATTTCTGGGCATTACTGTCATTTTTATACTGAATATAGTAGGATTATACAAATATATCAAGTAGTAAAAGAACAGGAAGAATTTAATAAATTATACACTACATTGTACAAAATAGAGAACATTTTAGTAAAGGTATATGCCAACATAAGTACATGAAATTTGAGGAAAAATACTTTTTTTGTTCAGTAATTAACATATCCATTAACCCCTGGAACATTTTGTACTTCACCCAGGCAAAGTTTTTAAAAATAATATATATTTCAAAAATGTGTAAAGTAATATTAAATATAGCTTAAGAGAACATATAGTGCAATCAAAGGATAAAAAAAATGGGACTCATAAACACCAAATTTAGGAGAATGCTTTCCTCTGAGAGAAAGATTTCGGAAACGGGTTGATATTGGGGCTTCAATTTTCCATAATGTTTGTTTCTTACCAAAAAATATCTGAAATAAGTGATATGATTTCATATAATTGAGGGATTGATACATGGATTTTCTTTATATTTTCATTTCATTTTTTGGTTGATAGGCAATAGTAAAAATTTTTAAAATAATATGTACCAATGATTTAGAGGTCTGTTTGCAAAAGTTTAAACTTCAGATTTGGTATAACAAACCACAGAGCAGGTACACATTTCCCTTCCTAATACTGTTATGACTTTTCTCATCTTGGAAAAGAAGAAACAAAGGTTAGAATATATCATTCTTACATTCCAACAAAATAAATGTATTTGCCTAAATAAAGTAGGGCATTTCATTCAATATTAATTTAATCCTTACAACTGAGTCTTAGAGCAATAGAGGTGTATGACAGATGATCCTTTCATTCCGAGAGTTACAGGTTTCAAAGTCAAAAATCCCACGAATATTGTTAAAGTTTTAAAATATGAGTGTAATTTTCTCCACTTGTGTCCCAAAGCAATCACTATATTCATTTTATAAAAGAGTAATAAGTTTATAATTTTATATATGTGTGTGTGCGTTTTCTATATCTGTTCTACAACGTTAAAGAGATGGCAAAATTTTTCATCTCAAGGTTTCATAATTCCTTTGGGCTTACAGTCAAGTGAATGCATACAGAATATCTAAGTGTATGCTTCATGAAAAGAAAAGTTAAAAGAATCCAGCCGGTTCATCAGTACCATTTTTCTAGGTTCCACATATATGCGTTAATATATGATATTTGTTTTTCTCTTTCTGACTTACTTCACTCTGTATGACAGTCTCTAGATCCATCCACGTCTCAACAAATGACCCAGTTTCATTCCTTTTTATGGCTGAGTAATATTCCACTGTATATATGTACCACATCTTCCTTATCCATTCGTCTGTCAATGGGCATTTAGGTTGCTTCCATAACCTGGCTATTGTAAATAGTGCTGCAATGAATATTGGGGTGCATATGTCTTTTTGAATTATGGCTTAGTTTTTCACCATTGAGAATGATGTTTGCTGTGGGTTTGTCATATATGGCCTTTATTATGTTGAGGTAGGTTCACTCTATGCCCACTTTCTGAAGAGTTTTTTATCATAAATGGGTGTTGAATTTTGTCAAAAGCTTTTTCTGCATCTATTGAGATGATCATATGGTTTTTCTTCTTCTGTTTGTTAATATGGTGTATCACATTGATTAATTTGTGTATATTGAAGAATCCTTGCATCCTTAGGATAAATCCCACTTGATCATGGTGTGTGATCCTTTTAATGTGTTGTTGGATTCTGTTTGCTAGTATTTTGTTGAGGATTTTTGCATCTATATTCATCAGTGATATTGGTCTGTAATTTTCCTTTTTTGTAGTGTCTTTGTCTGGTTTTGGTATCAGTGTGATGGTGGCCTCATAGAATGAGTTTGGGAGTGTTCCTTCCTCTGCAATTTTTTGGAAGAGTTTGAGAGGGATGGGTGTTAGCTCTTCTCTAAATGTTTGATAGAATTCACCTGTGAAGCCATCTGGTCCTGGACTTTTGTTTGTTGGAAGATTTTTAATCACAGTTTCAATTTCATTACTTGTGATTGGTCTGCTCATATTTTCTATTTCTTCCTGGTTCAGTCTTGAAAGGTTATACCTTTCTAAGAATTTTTCCATTTCTTCCAGGTTGCCCATTTTATTGGCATAGAGTTGTTTGTAGTAATCTCTTAGGATGCTGTGTATTTCTGTGGTGTCTGTTGTAACTTCTCCTTTTTCATTTCTAATTTTATTGATTTGAGTCCTCTCCCTCTTTTTCTTGATCAGTCTGGCTAATGGTTATCAATTTTGTTTATCTTCTGAAAGAACCAGATTTTAGTTTTATTGATCTTTGCTATTGTTTTCTTCGTTTCTATTTCATTTATTTCTGCTCTGAACTTGATGATTTCTTTCCTTCTGCTAACTTTGGGTTTTGTTTGTTCTTCTTTCTCTAGTTCCTTTAGGTGTAAGGTTACATTGTTTATTTGAGATTTTTCTTGTTTCTTGAGGTAGGCTTGTATAGCTATAAACTTCCCTCTTAGAACTGCTTTTGCTGCATCCCATAGGTTTTGGATCGTTGTGTTTTCATTGTCATTTGTCTCTAGGTATTTTTTGATTTCCTCTTTGATCTCTTCAGTGGTCTCGTGGTTATTTAGTAACATATTGTTTAGCCTCCATGTGTTTGTGTTTTTTACGTTTTTTTCCCTGTAATTCATTTGTAATCTCATAGTGTTGTGGTCAGAAAAGATGCTTGATATGATTTCAATTTTCTTAAATTTACTGAGGCTTGATTTGTGACCCAAGATGTGATCTATCCTGGAGAATGTTCCGTGCGCACTTGAGAAGAAAGTGTAATCTGCTGGTTTTGGATGGAATGTCCTGTAAATATCAATTAAATCTATGTGGTCTATTGTGTCATTTAAAGCTTCTGTTTACTTATTTATTTTCATTTTGGATGATTTGTCCATTGGTATTAGTGAGGTGTTAATGTCCCCCACTATTATTGTGTTACTGTTGATTTCCTCTTTTAGAGCTGTTAGCAGTTGCCTTATGTACTGAGGTGCTCCTGTGTTGGGTGCATATATATTTATAAGTGTTATATCTTCTTCTTGGATTGATCCCTTGATCATTATGTAGTGTTCTTCCTTGTCTCTTGTAACATTCTTTATTTTAAAGTCTGTTTTATCTGATATGAATATTGCTACTCCAGCTTTCTTTTGATTTCCATTTGCATGGAATATCTTTTTCCATCTCCTCGCTTTCAGTCTGTATGTGTCCCTAGGTGTGAAGTGGGTCTCTTGTAGACAGCATATATATGGGTCTTGTTTTTGTATCCATTCAGCGAGCCTGTGTCTTTTGGTTGGAGCATTTAATCCATTCATGTTTAAGGTAATTATCGATATGTATGTTCCTATGACCATTTTCTTGATTTCTTGTTTTGGGTTTGTTTTTGTAGGTCCTTTACTTCTCTTGTGTTTCCTACTTAGAGAATTTCCTTTAGCATTTGTTGTACAGCTGGTTTGGTGGTGCTGAATTCTCTTTGCTTTTGCTTGTCTGTAAAGCTTTTGGTTTCTCCATGGAATCTGAATGAGATCCTTGCCCGGTAGAGTAATCTTGGTTGTAGGTGCTTCCCTTTCATCACTTTAAGTATATCATGCCACTCCCTTCTGGCTTGTAGAGTTTCTGCTGAGAAATCAGCTGTTAACCTTAGGGGAGTTCCCTTGTATGTTATTTGTCATTTTTCCCTTGCTGCTTTCAATAATTTTTCTTTGTCTTTAATTTTAATCCAGCCTTTGGAGCCTCTGCAGCTGCTTATTGGGCAATTTTCCAAAGATAGGAAGTGTAGTTTGCCAAGATAATTTCAGTGATCAGAACACACCAAAGTTGCGGCAGAAAGTAAGGGGAACTCTGTGGGAAAACTAATCAAATGAACACATAAAATACCAAAGCACTTGGAATGGTGACCACCACATAAAAGAAAGTGAAATAATTGTTGAAGAAAATGTATCTTCTTGACAAAAGTGACAGTAAAATGTACTTGTAGTTGTTGGGTGTTTTCCTCTTAACCATTTTAAAGTTGGGAAAAGAAGCTCAATAATGCCCATTGTGAGTAAATACTTTGTAGAAAGAAGTTACTTATATATATCTCTTTGAAATGTAATTCTACTTAATGAGGTGGTCAGGTAAAGAACATATTTTAGAGCTGTAATGGTTTTGAACTAGAATTTCATCCAAATTTTATGATAGGTTTTTTTTTTTTAAATGAATTTATTTATTTATTTATTTATTTTTGGCTGCATTGGGTCTTCCTTGCTGTGCACGGCCTTTTTCTAGTTGCGGTGCACAGGCTTCTCATTGCAGTGGCTTCTCTTGTTGCGGAGCACGGGCTCTAGGCATGCGGGCTTCAGTAGTTGTGGCTCACAGGCTCTAGAGCGCAGGCTCAGTAGTTGTGGCACACGGGCTTAGTTGCTCTGTGGCACATGGGATTCTCCTGGACTGTGGCTCGAACCCGTGTCCCCTGTGTTGGCAGGCAGATTCTCAACCACTGTGCCACCAAAGAAGTCCTAGGATAGGTCTTATACTTCAGTAATTTGTGAGCTTCCAAAAAATTCTAGGAACCTTTATTTGGGATGTTACATATGGAATTGAAATAAATCATTGGCTTTGGAGGCACACATAAGATTTCTTTCAGTTGATTCTGAGTTGTGAGGCTAACTTCACTGGAGCAATGCCTCAGTTTTTGCCAAGAAATCTTTAAAGAAGTAAATGTTTTGTGGCAGCCAAGATTTAAAAGCCATCAAAAAATCTAGTGCCTTTGGAAGATACTGTTAAATGGTAAGCTAATCGACAAGGATTTGTATAGCAGCTTTAGCTGAGCCAGTGTGGCTTTGGCACATCAGAAAAGAGTAAGGCATGATAGAAATGACAATCTTTGGACACAGTTAAAATGATTGAAATGTTGCTGCCCAAATTCTTGAAATTGCTACTGGATCCTTCTTATCTGTTTGCCTTTGTTCTCACTATTTTCTCTGCCTGTAGCTTCTCCAAAATCTTCAAGTGGCTTATTCTCTTAGCTAATTCATATCTCTGCTCAAATTATCATCTCAGAAAACACTTTTGTGAACTCTAATGAAACATGCATAACTTACTCTGCTTTACTTTTCATCATAGTTATTATTGCTACTGGAATTTTGTTAGATATTTTTTCTCTTGGGTATTGCCTGTAGCATCTAACAGATTGAAAGCTTCATGAAGGCAAGGAAATGATCTTTAAGTGTCACCTTTACACTCTACTGTAAAGTTTCACATTGTATAGTTAACCAGCGATGGACTTTCTCAATTGAGATGTTAAGGAAATTCTTAGAACTTAACAGCTTTTGTGTTTGCATTAATTTTGGTCTAGTTACTAAAGGGCTCTCAAGTCAGATGTGAATGATTAAGACAAAAGCAATACAACTTGACTTGTCCTTGATCGCTACTAGTCAAAATTTTGGAGATTCCATATGAGTGTAACAAATAAAAAGTTTTCATTTTAATAGATACTAATAAGATATGGAATAGTACGAAGGAAAATTTGCTAAATTGTGAGTTCTTTCCGTCTCACAGCACGACTGTTTCTTATTCTGACATAAAACCTTGAAGTTTTACAACATATATTAATCCATACCACCCGACTGACATTTGTCATCTTTAACTGTGTGAGGGAGACTATTACACTGTTGACACTGGAGGCCACTAATGAAATATAGAACTGTTGGTGCCCATCTCTGCTACAGTCTCCTACAGATCTGGGTGTGACCTGAGATTTTCTTGAATTTATCAAATTTAGGAGAAATAACACTATGTCCCTTTGAGTTCTCAGCCTTTTTAACCCTGACAACTTCTGCTTTGGGCTCTTGGGCACCCTGAGCAAGCGTGGGGGAAGTTTATCTGTCTAGCTGGAGAGGCCATGTAGAGAGACATGGTGGTGAAGCCACATGAAAGGGAGGGAGTGATGCTGAACTACATGAAGAGAGAAAGAGATGACTCATTGTATTAGTTTCCTAGAGCTGCAGCAACAGGGTGCCATAAACTGTGTGGCTTAAAACAACAGAAACCTGCTCTCTCACAGTTCTGGAGGCTGGACATGTGAAATCAGGTGTCAGTGGGGCTGCTCCCTTCTGGAGGCTTGGAGGGAGAATCCTAGTTTATGGTGGTTACCGGCCATCCTTGGCTGTTACACAGCTCATTTCAACCTCTGTCTCCATCTTCACGTGGTACTCTTCCCTGTGTGTCTCCTCTGTGTCTCTGTGTATGAACCTCTCCCCTTTCTCTTATAAAGACACCAGTTTTTGGATTTAGGAACGACCCTAATCTGGCCTGATCTTATCTTAACTAAGTGTATCTGTGATGACCCTGTTTCCAAACAGGTCGCCTTCTGAGGTTGTGGGCAGACGTGAACTTGGGAGGGGGCACTATTCAAAGCAATACACTAGTCATTTCAGCAAGCCAGCTGATTCTAATCTCTACCCTCCAGCCCGACGCAGCCACACCACAACGGCAGCCCAGGTGATCTCAGCCCGTGCTAAGGAATCACATAAGAAAATTAAAATCATTGCTGTATTACACCTCTATGTTTTGGAGTTGTTATACAGCAAAATGTAATAGAAAGACTAGTTAAAATTCTTCCCCTCAAATCCTTATGGACTCATGCTGGAAGTGTATAAATAGATGAATATATAAATAAACGAATGATTAAATGAAAGTAAGATTGGACACTGTCTTGGCATCTATTTTTCATATGTTGACTGTCCAGCCGAGAGATTCTAAACAAAAGCACCACGGAGAAGCACTCTTCAAAACAGGGGCAAGCTACACACCCAGAGTCACTTATTCATCGATAAATATAGCCAAGTTGTAAAATCATCTGTTGATGCTAGTTAGTTTTACAATCAAGGACTACAACTAATTGAAAATTGTTCTTTGAAAAAAAAGACAATTATAGTATAAATCAATTTGAAGTTTTACTTATAAATCAACTGTGCCAGCATTAGCTTGTGTTTATTTAATGTTGCACTTTATAAAATGTTTGTTGTGTAGCCTATTTACTTTCAGTCACAACAGTTGGATCGAGTTTCAATATTCCCTTCTAAATGTGGATGTAAATTAGAAATAACTCCTCCCTTGCCCCCTTCCGCCCCCCCCCCCATCAAGCATTTACGAACACGATAATTTTACAGAAGTAATCCTTTTGTCTTTTTTTTTTTTTTTGGTATGGAAGATGCAGTTTTTGGATACAGCTGTTCCCTGAGTTTGTTTATTTACTTTTTTAGTTGGCTTTATATTTTTAAGAACTTGAATCTTCTAAAATTTTATAATTAAAAAAAGAGTAACCTATACTTACTATTGTACAACTTCAAGATTAGCTTTTGATATATTTGCCCTTTCCTTCGTTCGTTCGTTCGTTCCTTCCTTCCTTCCTCCCTCCCTCCCTCTTTCTCTTCCTTCCTTCCTCATTTTCTTTTGAACATATCTCATTTTTTTAAGCCAGAGTTGTTCTTTTTCTAATATAAAAATCCATGAAATTTTTTCCCTTGATTTGTAATTAATTTTCCCTGTAAAAAATATCTGGCACTAAATTTTTATTAATGTTATTAAAATTTGCAATCTTATTTTCAGAAACGTGTGGAGATATAAAAGTATGATAAAGAATTTAAATTTCTCAAAAACATACATGCCTAATTCAATAATTTGACTGGAATTCAACTAGATCTAACAAAGAGAATTCCAGGCCTTATCCTTCATGTCAAACAACACATTTCCAAGACTACTGACAGAGAAAATTTTATTTGTACTCTTTCTAAATCATGTGGTTAAATTTTCTTCATTTAAATATATATAGGCCAGGGGGGAGGAGAGAAGATGGCGGAAGAGTAAGACGCGGAGATCACCTTCCTTCCCACAGATACAGTAGAAATACATCTACACGTGGAACTGCTCCTACAGAACACCCACTGAACGCTGGCAGAAGACGTCAGACCTCCCAAAAGGCAAGAAACTCCCCCGGTACTTGGGTAGGGCAAAAGAAAAAAGAAATAACAGAGACAAAAGAATAGGGACGGCACCTGCACCAGTGGGAGGGAGCTGTGAAGGAGGAAAGATTTCCACGCACTAGGAGCCCCTTCGCGGGCAGAGACTGCGGGTGGCAGAGGGGGGAAGCTTCGGAGCCACGGAGGAGAGCGCAGCCACAGGGGTGCGGAGGGCAAAGCGGAGAGATTCCCGCACTTCCTGCACGGAGGCTCGGCGCTGACCAGCACTCACCAGCCCGAGAGGCTTGTCTGCTCAGCCGCCAGGGCGGGCGGGGCTGGGAGCTGAGGCTCGGGCTTCGGATCGCAGGGAGAGGACTGGGGTTGGCGGCGTGAACACAGCCTGAAGGGGTTAGTGCACCACAGCTAGCCGGGAGGGAGTCTGGGGAAAAAGTCTGCAGCTGCCGAAGAGGCAAGAGACTTTTTCTTCCCTGTTTCCTGGTGCGCGAGGAGAGGGGATTCAGAGCGCCGCCTAAACGAACTTCAGAGACGGGCGCGAGCCGTGGCTAACAGCGCGGATCCCATAGCAACAGGGGCGCAGAGGGAAAAACGGAGAGACTCCCGCACAGAGGCTCGGCGCCGAGCAGCGCTCACCAACCCGAGAGGCTTGTCTGCTCCCCCGCCGGGGCGGGCGGGGCTGGGAGCGGAGGCTCGGGCTTCGGTTGGATCGCAGGGAGAGGACTGGGGTTGGCGGCGTGAACACAGCCTGAAGGGGTTGGCACACCACAGCTGGCTGGGAGGGAGACTGGGAAAAAGTCTGCAGCTGCCGAAGAGGCAAGAGACTTTTTCTTGCCTCTTTGTTTCGCGGCGGGCAGGGAGAGGGGATTCAGAGCGCCGCCTAAACGAACTCCAGAGACTGGCGCGAGCCGCGGCGGTCAGCGCGGACCCCAGAGACGGGCGTGAGACGCTGGGGCTGCTGCTGCCGCCGCCAGAAAGCCTGTGTGCGAGCACAGGTCACTCTCCGCGCCGCCCCTCCCGGGAGCCCGTGCAGCCCGCCACTGCCAGGGTCCCGTGATCCCGGGACAACATCCCCGGGAGAATGCACTGCGCGCCTCAGGCTGCTGCAACGTCACGCTGGCCTCTAACGCCGCAGGCTCGCCCCGCCTCCTCCGTACCCCTCCCTCCCCGCGGCCTGGGTGAGCCAGAGTCCCCGAAGCAGCTGCTTCTTTAACCCAGTCCTGTCTGGGCGGGGAACAGACGCCCTCAGGCGACCTACACGCAGAGGCGGGTCCAAATCCAAAGCTGATCCCCAGGAGCTGTGCGAACAGAGAAGAGGAGGGGAAATCTCTCCCAGCAGCCTCAGAAGAAGCGGATTAAAACTCCACAAACAACTTGATGTGCCTGCATCTGTTGAATACCTGAATAGACAACGAATCATCCCAAATTCAGGAGGTGGACTTTGGGAGCAGGATATATTAATTTTTCCCCTTTTCCTTTTTTTTTTTTGTGAGTGTATATGCATATGCTTCTAGGGGAGATTTTGTCTGTATAGCTTTGCTTTATAATAGCTTTATTTTACTTCACTATATTATAGCTTCTTTCTTTCTTTTCTTTCTTTCTTTCTTTCTTTCTTCCTTCCTTCCTTCCTTCCTTCCTTCCTTCCCTTCCTTCCTTCCTTCCTTCCTTTCTTTCTTTCTATTTTTTCTCCCTTTTACTCTGAGCCGTGTGGACGAAAGGCTCTTGGTGCTTCAGCCAGGCATCAGGGCCGTACCTCGGAGGTGGGAGAGCCAACTTCAGGACACTGGTCTACAAGAGACCTCCCAGCTCCACGTAATACCAAACGGCAAAAATCTCTCAGAGATCTCCATCTCAACATCAAGACCCAGCATCACTCAATGACCAGCAAGCTACAGTGCTGAACACCCTATGCCAAACAACTAGCAAGACAGGAACACAGCCCCATCCATTAGCAGAGTGGCTGCCTAAAATCATAATAAGGCCACAGACACCCCAAAATACACCACCAGACGTGGACGTGCCCACCAGAAAGACAAGATCCAGCCTCATCCACCAGAGCTCAGGCACTAGTTCCCTCCACCAGGAAGCCTACACAACCCACTGAACCAACCTTAGCCACTGGGGACAGATACCAAAAACAACGGGAACTACAAACCTGCAACCTGTGATAAGGAGACCCCAAACACAGTAAGATAAGCAAAATGAGACGACAGAAAAACACACAGCAGATGAAGGAGCAGGGTCAAAACACACTAGACTTAACAAATGAAGAGGAAATAGGTAGTCTACCTGAAAAAGAATTCAGAATAATGATAGTAAGGATGATCCAAAATCTTGGAAATAGAATAGACAAAATGCAAGAAACATTTAACAAGGACGTAGAAGAACTAAAGAGGAATCAAGCAATGATGAAAAACACAATAAATGAAATTAAAAATACTCTAGATGGGATCAATAGCAGAATAACTGAGGCAGAAGAAAGGATAAGTGACCTGGAAGATAAAATGGGGGAAATAACTACTGCAGAGCAGGATAAAGAAAAAAGAATGAAAAGAACTGAGGACAGTCTCAGAGACCTCTGGGACAACATTAAACGCACCAACATTCGAATTATAGGGGTCCCAGAAGAAGAAGAGAAAAGAAAGGGACTGAGAAAATATTTGAAGAGATTATAGTTGAAAACTTCCCTAATATGGGAAAGGAAATAGTTAATCAAGTCCTGGAAGCACAGAGAGTCCCATACAGGATAAACCCAAGGAGAAACACGCCAAGACACATATTAATCAAACTGTCAAAAATTAAATATAAGGAAAACATATTAAAGGCAGCAAGGGAAAAAAAACAAATAACACACAAGGGAATCCCCATAAGGTTAACATCTGATCTTTCAGCAGAAACTCTGCAAGCCAGAAGGGAGTGGCAGGATATACTTAAAGTGATGAAGGAGAAGAACCTACAACCAAGATTACTCTACCCAGCAAGGATCTCATTCAAATGTGATGGAGAAATTAAAACCTTTACAGACAAGCAAAAGCTGAGAGAGTTCAGCACTACCAAACCAGCTTTACAACAAATGCTAAAGGAACTTCTCTAGGCAAGAAACACAAGAGAAGGAAAACACCTACAATAACAAACCCAAAACATTTAAGAAAATGGGAATAGGAACATACATATCGATAATTACCTTGAATGTAAATGGATTAAATGCTCCCACCAAAAGACACAGGCTGGCTGAATGGATACAAAAACAAGACCCATATATATGCTGTCTACAAGAGACCCACTTCAGACCTAGAGACACATACAGACTGAAAGTGAGGGGATGGAAAAAGATATTCCATGCAAATGGAAATCAAAAGAAAGCTGGAGTAGCAATTCTCATATCAGACAAAATAGACTTTAAAATAAAGACTATTACAAGAGACAAAGAAGGACACTATATAATGATCAAGGGATCGATCCAAGAGGAAGGTATAACAATTGTAAATATTTATGCACCCAACATAGGAGCACCTCAATACATAAGGCAAGTACTAACAGCCATAAAAGGGGAAATCGACAGCAACACAATCATAGTAGGGGACTTTAACACCCCACTTTCACCAATGGACAGATCATCCAAAATGAAAATAAATAAGGAAACACAAGCTTCAAATGATACATTAAACAAGATGGACTTAATTGATATTTATAGGACATTCCACCCAAAAACAACAGAATACACATTTTTCTCAAGTGCTCATGGAACATTCTCCAAGATAGATCATATCCTGGGTCACAAATCAAGCCTTGGTAAATTTAAGAAAATTGAAATCGTATCAAGTATCTTTTCCGACCACAATGCTATGAGACTAGATATCAATTACAGGAAAAGATCTGTAAAAAATACAAACACATGGAGGCTACACAATACATTACTTAATAATGAAGTGATTACTGAAGAAATCAAAGGGGAAATCAAAAAATACCTAGAAACAAATGACAATGGAGATACGACGACCCAAAACCTATGGGACGCAGCAAAAGCAGTGCTAAGAGGGAAGTTTATAGCAATACAAGCCTACCTCAAGAAACAGGAAACATCTCGAATAAACAACCTAACCTTGCACCTAAAGCAATTAGAGAAAGAAGAACAAAAAAACCCCAAAGCCAGCAGAAGGAAAGAAATTATAAAGATCAGGTCAGAAATAAATGAAAAAGAAATGAAGGAAACAATAGCAAAAATCAGTGAAACTAAAAGCTGGTTCTTTGAGAAGATAAACAAAATTGATAAACCATTAGCCAGACTCATCAAGAGAAAAAGGGAGAAGACTCAGATCAATAGAATTAGAAATGAAAAAGGAGAAATAACCACTGACACTGCAGAAATACAAAAGATCATGAGAGATTACTACAAGCAACTCTATGCCAATAAAATGGACAACCTGGAAGAAATGAACAGATTCTTAGAAATGCACAAACTGCCGAGACTGAACCAGGAAGAAATAGAAAATATGAACAGACCAATCACAAGCACTGAAATTGAAACTGTGATTAAAAACCTTCCAACAAACAAAAGCCCAGGACCAGATGGCTTCACAGGTGAATTCTATCAAACATTTAGAGAAGAGCTAACACCTATCCTTCTCAAACTCTTCCAAAATATTGCAGAGGGAGGAACACTCCCAAACTCATTCTACGAGGCCACCATCACCCTGATACCAAAACCAGACAAAGATGTCACAAAGAAAGAAAACTACAGGCCAATATCACTGATGAACATAGATGCAAAAATCCTCAACAAAATACTCGCAAACAGAATCCAACAGCACATTAAAAGGATCATACACCATGATCAAGTGGGGTTTATCCCAGGAATGCAAGGATTCTTCAATATACGCAAATCAATCAATGTGATACACCATATTAACAAATTGAAGGAGAAAAACCATATGATCATCTCAATAGATGCAGAGAAAGCTTTCGACAAAATTCAACACCCATTTATGATAAAAGCCCTGCAGAAAGTAGGCATAGAGGGAACTTTCCTCAACATAATAAAGGCCATATATGACAAACCCACAGCCAACATTGTCCTCAATGGTGAAAAACTGAAACCATTTCCACTAAGATCAGGAACAAGACAAGGTTGCCCACTCTCACCACTATTATTCAACATAGTTTTGGAAGTGTTAGCCACAGCAATCAGAGAAGACAAATAAAAGGAATCCAAATCGGAAAAGAAGAAGTAAAGCTGTCACTATTTGCAGATGACATGATACTATACATAGAGAATCCTAAAGATGCTACCAGAAAACTCCTAGAGCTAATCAATGAATTTGGTAAAGTAGCAGGATACAAAATTAATGCACAGAAATCGCTTGCATTTCTATACACTAATGACGAAAAATCTGAAAGTGAAATTAAGAAAACACTCCCGTTTACCATTGCAACAAAAAGAATAAGATATCTAGGAATAAACCTACCTAAGGAGACAAAAGACCTGTATGCAGAAAATTATAAGACACTGATGAAAGAAATTAAAGATGATACAAATAGATGGAGAGATATACCATGTTCCTGGATTGGAAGAATCAACATTGTGAAAATGACTCTACTACCCAAAGCAATCTACAGATTCAATGCAATCCCTATCAAACTACCACTGGCATTTTTCACAGAACTAGAACAAAAAATTTCACAATTTGTATGGAAACACAAAAGACCCCGAATAGCCAAAGCAATCTTGAGAACGAAAAATGGAGCTGGGGGAATCAGGCTCCCTGACTTCAGACTATACTACAAAGCTTCAGTAATCAAGACAGTTTGGTACTGGCACAAAAACAGAAATATAGATCAATGGAACAGGATAGAACGCCCAGAGATAAACCCACACACATATGGTCACCTTATCTTTGATAAAGGAGGCAAGCATATACAGTGGAGAAAAGACAGCCTCTTCAATAAGTGGTGCTGGGAAAATTGGACAGGTACATGTAAAAGTATGAAATTAGAACACTCCCTGACACCATGCACAAAAATAAACTCCAAATGGATTAAAGACCTAAGTGTAAGGGCAGACACTATCAAACTCTTAGAGGAAAACATAGGCAGAACACTCTATGACATACATCACAGCAAGATTCTTTTTGACCCAGCTCCCAGAGAAATGGAAATAAGAACACAAATAAACAAATGGGACCTAATGAAACTTAAAAGCTTTTGCACAGCAAAGGAAACCATAAACAAGACCAAAAGACAACCATCAGAATGGGAGAAAATATTTGCAAATGAAGCAACTGACAAAGGATTAATCTCCAAGATTTACAAGCAGCTCATGCAGCTCAATAACAAAAAAACGAACAACCCAATCCAAAAATGGGCAGAAGACCTAAATAGACATTTCTCCAAAGAAGATATACAGATGGCCTACAGACACATGAAAGAATGCTCAACATCATTAATCATTAGAGAAATGCAAATCAAAACTACAATGAGATATCATCTCACACCGGTCAGAATGGCCATCATCAAAAAATCTAGAAACAATAAATGCTGGAGAGGGTGTGGAGGAAAGGGAACACTCTTGCACTGTTGGTGGGAATGTAAATTGATACAGCCACTATGGAGAACAGTATGGAGGTTCCTTAAAAAACTACAAATAGAACTACCATACGACCCAGCAATCCCACTACTGGGCATATACCCTGAGAAAACCATAGGTCAAAAAGTGTCATGTACCACAATGTTCATTGCAGCTCTATTTACAATAGCCAGGACCTGGAAGCAACCTAAATGTCCATCGACAGATGAATGGATAAAGAAGATGTGGCACATATATACAATGGAATATTACTCAGCCATAAAAAGAAATGAAATGGAGGTATTTGTAATGAGGTGGATGGAGTTAGAGTCTGTCATACAGAGTGAAGTAAGTCAGAAAGAGAAAAACAAATACAGTATGCTAACACATATATACGGAATCTAAGGAAAAAAAAAAAAAAAGGCCATGAAGAACCTAGTGGCAAGACGGGAATAAAGACACAGACCTACTAGAGAATGGACTTGGGGATATGGGGAGGGGGTGGGGTGAGATGTGACAGGGTGAGAGAGTGTCATGGACATATATACACTACCAAATGTAAAATAGATGGCTGGTGGGAAGCAGCCGCATAGCACAGGGAGATCAGCTCGGTGCTTTGTGACCACCTAGAGGGGTGGGATGGGGAGGGTGGGAGGGAGGGAGATGCAAGAGGGAAGAGAAATGGGAACATACTGTATATGTATAACTGATTCACTTTGTTATAAAGCAGAAGCTAACACACTGTTGTAAGGCAATTATACTTCAATAAAGATGTTTAAAAAAATATATATATATATAGGCCATAAGTATTAGTTACTATTTTTTTTTAATGGATGTTAGGTTTACATATGAAAAGTTATAGCAAAGGACCAGGTTTCTCTCTCCAGGAAAATACTCATGGATATGTTTTGCCCTCCCAGGAAAAGAACAATTATGTGAAAACAAAAAAATGATTTCATTCTCTACCTTGGTTCTCTAAATACAGGAAGAAATAAGTCCCCTTCACTGGCTACATGGCACTGTTCTTTCTCATCTTCAGCATGAAAAATCAAATGGATTTTATTTTAAATAAATGAACGATTATATGTAGATACAGATTTGAAATTTCACTAATGTGTTTTAACTTTCTTTACTCAGGCGGAAGTGGCATTTCTTTTATTATTCTTTCGAATCTCATAAAATCACCAAACAACTATTAAATGTAATAGCTGCACACATTAGAAATTCAAGGTTGAAGTAACTAGAATGAAGCAGCAGATTTTAAAGGAACAAGACTGTCACTTACGTCAATGTTACAATTCCGTTTATCAGCTCCATTAACTTAATGGTCCAAAAAAAAAAATTCTCCATACATTCTTCTCCCTGGTGCATATTCGCTCTCATACACATCTAAACTAATGCTAATAGAGAGTAAAGTGATTCTATCAGCATTCTTTTATGTAGTTTTTATTGTTTTCCATAAAATTCTGTCACTGGGATAAAACTAATGATTTTATACATCTGGCCCAGCCATACAAACGCCAATTTTTACTTTTCTAATTTTCATTCAACCCTTTCTTTCCACTCCTTTAACATAGAGTGCTTTTGTCACGTGAAAGTTGAAATATCAAGAAGTCAGAAACCTCATCAAAGAAAAACAGGTGCTTTACTACTTTTGATTTTACATCTTCCTGTGAACAGTTTGAGATGCCTGTTTACCGCTTCCCTCTCTAGCCCTCATTTATATTGCAGACAGCCACACAATAGACTCTCTGGTATTTAATGCTGAAAAGCCCAATTGGTGTTGTGTGTAGTAAAATTTTACTGCTTGTCTCAGTAAAAACAGGGAGCAATTCCTATACCTACTTTGCAGTTGAAAAGTTCAACCTTTATCTGTTTAGCCAGCTTTAATTCGAGAATAGGTCTCTTTCCATTGAGAGGAGAAATGCTGAGACATCAAGCCCTTTACAGCAGTCCCCTGTGCAAGCTGATTTGCCTGCTGATACTCAAACATTTTTTCCCCTACTCTCAGAAATTTTACATTGTTTTATTTATAAAGAACCCTTATGTGATGAATGTGTCAATCATCCACCATTTTCTGGCTTTATCAGTTTTTTGTATTAGTTTACAAATATTAAGTATGCCATTTTATTACCAAGTTATACACTTTTAAAATTACATGAAATCTCTTGAGAGCCCTGTGTTCTATCCAGAACATTTAAATTAAATGTATAAATTAATTTTGACATGTAGTTTATTGCCACAAATCAATGTCACAGATATAGGTACTTGATTATAAACGTAATTATCTCACCTAATTTCTCTAATGCTCAGCTTTTTAAATATACAAACGTACTTCTAAAATATTTAACTAAAGCTATACCCTCTGGATTTTTTGCCTTATTAGGCATTTATATAAAATGTGCTAAGAATATAAAATGATAATTTAAAAAACCATATCTTCCTTGGCTTTATTCTTTTAACTTTTTTTTTTTTTTGACAGAACTTAGTTTTTCTTGACTCAAGTGTCTGCAAGAAATAGCATAAGAATAGCAGCCAGAAAAGCATTTTTTTTTTTTTGGCTGCCAGGGATTAAACCTTAGCCGTGGGCAGTGAAAGCGCCGAGTCCTAACCACTGGACTGCCAGGGAATTCCCCAGAAAACCACTTTTATGTCTCCCATCCACTGCTTACAAGTTGTGTAACTTTGATTCAGTCACAAAAAACTTTTTTTGGTTACAATTATTTTAACCGTTCCAAGGGGATAATAATAACTGCTTACTTCACAGGGTTGTGTGAAAATAATGAGATAAAACATAATTGCTTTTCTGAAAACCATACAATATCATAACTAAAATGTAAAATCCCAGTACTAAAATTTATACACAAATTAATTCAAATATATTTTCTCTTAGACATCAATGATTCATATTATGTAAAAATAAAATAAAATCACAACATACATTTGGACGACCGACCATGAAATGGAACTGTTGGACACAAGTAAGAACATTTCTGTCTTCTTGAGGACTAAAGTCTTTTTTTATTTTTTCAAAAATCAAATATTTACTTATAAATATTGTAGATATTACTGGTCTAGCAGATAAGTTTTGCAAATGTTCTTAAGTGAGGAACTGAGATGGTAGGTTTTTAAATGAAATGCTATAGAAAAAGGAAGTTCTTTTTCCGTATGATAAACTTTCTGAGTTTTTATAGGATGTAAGGTAAGCTTTAAAAAATACTGGGTCAGACCTGTCCATTTTCCACACATGCAGACCCTGCACTCAATTTGAAGTGCATTGCACCTCCTGAGGTTCTGCCATTTATATTTTTACTTATCCACTGCATAGCAAGCAGCTATGTGAGATTTCTACATTTCACTCAAATGCACTTTAACAAATTCAGATAGAAAGTGTGAAGTGTGTCTGGTTTCCATCTTTAGCATCTTCTACCAGGTGCTTTTGAAACTTGCCAAGCGAAATTTTAATCACCTGGCAAAGTATTTGAAATGCAGCACTCACCTGACAAACAGTTATTTAAGATTTATGCTTGCATATTGACCGTGCTCTCTTGTATGCATATCCTTTACTATTTAAATATATTTTCCTATTTTTGATAAAATTTTCTGCTTTAATAATTCTGGAATCAGTAATACCCCTTACGATTGTATTTATCTTCTCTTTGTGATTAAAAAAAATTCATTTATATGCAAGTTTATTGTTCAATGTAGAATTTATAGTAGCAATATTAGAAAAAAACCGTGAATATCCCACAAACAAGTATATTTAACTAGATACTGTATAAGCAAATACAAAATAAGGATAGATATGAATATATAATAAAGAAAATAGTTTTGAAAAATATTTAAATAAAGTAAATATATTAAAATAAGTAAAATAAACTTGGTAATAAATGAGATATGTGTCCCAGAATTAGTTTTGCATATATATCTATAAATATAAATATAGGTATAAATATAATTACTAGAAGGAGATATATTTACATGTTCATATGTTAATGGTATATATTTTCCTGGCTGCTATGACTAGGAGAAATAAAAAAAATTTCCTTTGATTTTGTGTGCAATTACCAATATTGCTGTCATAAATATGTATAAGCTTTAAGATTTTAATATAAAATATACTTTTAGACATTTTGGGAAATCAAGTGATATATATGTTCCATAACACAGCCTCACATGAACAAAGGTATTAGAATTCTGTCAAAAACTTCCTTAATGTACCATGAAATGACAAGTGTCTACTGTAGATTTGTGACTATTTTTATTCCAAGGTCATTTAGTTAAAATACAAGCAATGCCTTGGGGGTACTATCCTCAGTATGTGCTGTATGTAATGTAATTTCAGGTAATTAAATAAAATAAATTTATAAAAAAAAAAAAAAGAATGAGTGTTCTAAAATCCTTTGAGGTTTTCTTGTGCATCAAAACAGGATTCATGTTAATGTAGTGTATGATTAGCAGTGACCAAATTCTCATTTCTACTCTGGAATTCTGGAAATTGATGCTATGGTCTGATAGGCTGTTAGCATGAGGTTTGATGTGAAACAGCCTTGGTTCAAACCACAAGCTCACTACTCTAAAACGAGTTGACCTAAAAGTTACTTACTTTCATAGGGATTATACCTTTCTTTGTTACACTGGAATAATGATACATAGTTATTAAAAACTGAATAAGCTAAAGTCCCTCTGATTTGTAAACCTGGCCTATTACTGAATCAAAGGAAGGTAGAGAAGTCAGAGATCAATGTTTTACTGACTGTGCCATCTTTACAGGTGTCATGCAAGTAGCCTGGGCTCTGTCTCAAACCATCATCAGAAAATAAAAACAATTTAAATTGATTTGTAGATATTTCTTTTACCCTGTCATCACCTGAAGAACCACGTCTTAAGTGAGCTCCTCTCTGTGTATGACGGTAATTTGTGCTTTGTGAGTCTCATCATCCCCTTGACTAGATGTTTAAAAATAGTGATTGACTTTCTGGTTTTGTTTCTCATTTACCCCAGTTTCCAGAGTACATACACTATTTCTATGTTACTTAGTTTTTGTTTTTCTTTTTTTGTAACAGTTATAGGAAGAAGCCCTTTCTGTTTATTTGAATTCTGGCTTCAGGTCTGTCAACAAAGAAAATTAAAAGGCTCTCTCCTTGACTGTAGAGACCTATAATAAAATAAGTACTATTCAACTTCATAATGTACAAAAGCCATTTTGCAAAGTCTTCTTGAAGATGTTGAAAGACACTGGTAAAAAGTAAAATGTCTTTTTAAATATAGTCTTTTAGCTTAAGTCAGTAAAATTCTGTCTGAATTTAGGCCTTCTTTATCTTACTTCAATACTCTGTAGGCCTTTAAGTCATTCAGCATGTTCAAAATATTTAACAGAATATAAGTAATTTAATGAATGATTATCAATGAAGGATGAGAACTTACAGATAGTAAGCAGACAGAATAAATATGGCCATCACTGAAATATACATCAAACATTATTCATGGGATAATTGATGTCTTTATATTTAGCAAAATGTTTTTTCTCCTTAAGGCCTCAAGGTAGTGTATGTTTGAATACATTTGAATCTCATAGCTAAATGTAAAGTTTACAATGAATAGGTCATTTTATCAAGTTCAAGTGTGATTTCCCTCAATGTGTGAAAAAAATGGAATGCAAATTTTACAAAGTAAGCAATGCCACTTAATTTACCAAATAATAAGTATTTTTTCAGTATTTAAATACTGATGAATCAAAAAGAAACATCTTTTGCCTTTTAAAATCAATTTACAGTGTTACCAACTGCCTGTAAACTTATGTTAATGTAACTTAAAACCAAAATGCATGAAAAATAGGGCTTTAAGAACAAGAAAAATATTTTAAGTAAAATATTTTAATTAAATAAAGGAAATACTAACTATGGTCAAATAAGATCAAAATCATTATTACTATTTTACAGATGAGCAATGGTAACACAGTATTTCAAAAAGCAGCAAAAATATGAACTATTTTATTCATATGTTTTGTTTTCAGAAAGGCAAATATGTAGAGAGTCACAAAAGAGTAGATACTTTGAAATTATTTAAATTATCTAAATATTATATTTGTCATTCAGGTATACTGGCATTGTATAGGTAAAAACCTAAACTATTTGACTTTTATTAGGATTTTGACCCCAAAGCATTTTCATATCTTCAAATATTTTAGTCATAATGGGAAAAACAATTCAGACAATGGTGTATGGCTTTTGATGTTAAAATTATATTTCATTCCTAGATAGGAATAGTAAAGATAACACAAGGTTAGGATAATATAAGCAGAGTAATTACAAAGTAGAAACAAAATACGAACATATAATTTTTAGATTTATATGAGTTCTTCTTCATAGGAGAGAAGACATACTTCATTTAATTGATAAAAATAATTTGATAAAAATAATAATTTGATATAAATCTACAATCTAACTGGGAAAGACCTTCCTACCTTCAAAAAAAAGTCTACCACAGTTATCTGTGATGATTAATCTGGTTCTTAATTTATAGGAAACAGACAATTTATGGAATAGAGAAAAACATTAAAACTATTTTTAATTAGAAATTACTATAAAACTTAAAGTGGTGATGAGACAATCATAATTAACTGACAGACAGCTATGAGTTAAAGCAATCCAAACTACAGACAATTCTTGGCACTTAAAACTATTATTGTAATTAGGGTGAAATATAGAATATACTAACCTGGTAACCAACTACATGATTAGTTAAGAAGTGATTGGCGAGTGTAGGTACAATTTCAAAAGTATAATTTGGTTGATGATTTTGGAAGGAGTTTTGAAGGTGTTTGAATTTACAAATGGATTGAGAACGTGTTATTTTTTAATAAGTTCATGACAAAAAATATGGGAATCACATAGGCTTGTGATAAATTTCCTCGCTTGTAATGAAAACTCACAGGGGTATAAGAATATAGATTAAAAGCTAATGGAAACAAAGTCTCAGATTTCAGTAATTCTTGATCTAATATTGTTTACCTAAGTTATTTTCTGTAATTCAAAAACTCTACTAATACAGATATTATTGGCACCCCTTGTTAAAGAGTAGTTGACCACATATTCATGAGTTTATTTCTGGGCTTTCTATTCTGTTCCATTGGTCTAGGTTTCTGTTTTTATACCAGTACCATAGTATTTTGATTACTGTAGCTTTGTAAGAGAGTGTTATAAATTTGTCAAATTAACACTCAGTGGAGCACAGGGTTCCAGAGAAGGTGAGCCGTGGTTCAACAACAGACCACAGGAGGAGCTGAAATAGAGAAATGCCTCACTCACCTCCAGGGGCTGCACTGGGAGGTCAAGGCAGAGTGCAGACCTGGGGCATGTGACTTGGTTAGTGTCTGTGGGTGGAGTGCTTCGGGGTTCCCCTGCTAAGGCCAGATTGGTCAATTCAAACCAAAGAGCAGGGTTTTGGTAAGCCCAATGGGGGTCTTATCTAAAAAGCACATAAAGGGAAGGCTCTGAGAAGCAGGGGATGTTGTTGATCAGAAGGACTGCTGGGATGTCACATCAGGAACTGACATTTCCTTGTGACTCTGCAGGCTGCTACCTAGGTAATGTGCTTGCAGGAGGGAGCTAGTGCCAGTTTAAGGTCACTGCAGGCTGCTTGGCCAAACAAAATGGATGCCAAGGCAGCTACCATGTTGTTGCTTAGCTAAAGTCTGGACATGTAGTTTGAAATCAGGAGGTGTGATGTCTCCAGCTTTGTTCTTCTTTCTCAAGATTGCTTGGTTGTGTGGTGATATAAAACCTTTAGGATTGTTTTTCTATTTCTGTGAAAAATACCATTGGAATTTTGATAAGGATTACATTGAATCTGTACATTGCTTTGGGTACTATGGGCATTTTAACAATGTTAATTCTTCTAATCCATGAACACGGGATATCTTTCGATTTTTTTTTGTCTTCAATTTCTCTCATCAAAGTCTTGTAGCTTTCAGTGTATAGATATTTCACCTCCTTAGTTAAATTTATTCCTAAGTATTTTATTCTTTTTTGCTGCTATTATAAATGACATCGTTTGCTTAATTTCTTTTTGAGAGCTCATTGTAGGTGTGTAGAAATGTGGCTGATGTTTTTGTATGTTAGTTTTGTATCCTGCAACTTTACCAAATTCATTTTTTAGTTCTAACAGTGTGTGTGTGTGTGTGTGTGTGCGTGTGTAGTCTTTAGGGTTTTCAATATACATAATCTACAAACAGGGACTATTTAACTTCTTCCTTTCCAATTTGGAATACACAAGGAGAAAATGATGGTCTCTTCAATAAATGGTGTTGGGAAACCTGAATATTCACAAACAAAAAATAATGAAATTGGACCCTTATCTTACAACTAACACAAAACTAAACTCTAAATGGATTAAAGACTTAAATGTAAAATCTGAAATCATAAAACTCTTAGAAGAAAACATGGAGAAAAAGCTCCTTGATTTTGGCCTTGGTAATGATTTTTGGATATGACATTAAAAACACAGGCAGCAAAAGCAAAAATAAACAAATGAGACTACATCAAACTAAGAGGCTTCTCTACAGCAAAGGAAACAATCAACAAAAAATGAAAAAGCAGCATATGTATTGGGAGAAAACATTTGCAAACCGTATATCTGATAAAGGTTAATAGGTAAAATATGTAAGTAACTCATACAACTCAATAGCAAAACCACAAATAATCCAATTTTTAAAGGGCAAAGGACCCAAATAGACATTTTTCCAAAGACATAAAAATGGCCAAGAGGTATATGAAAAGGTGCTCACCATCACTAATCATCAGGGAAATGCAAGTCAACGCACAATCCTAACACCTGTTATGATAGCTATAATCAAGAAGACAAGAGATAGCAAGTGCGGGTGAGGGTATGGAGATAAGGAACCCTGCACTCTGTTGATGTGAATGTAAATTGATACAGCCACTATAGAATACAGTATGGAGATGTCTTAAAAAGTAAAAGTAAAATGACCATATAATCCAGCAATCCTACTTCTAGGTATACATCCAAAAGAAATGAAATCTGGATATCCAAGATATGTCTATACTCCCATATTCATTGCTGTATTAATCACAGTAGTCAAGATATGGACACAACCTAAGTGTCAACAACAGATGAATGAATAAAGAAAATGTAGTATACATATATACAATGGAATATTATTCAGCCATGAAAAAAATATTCTGCCATTTACAACAATGTGGATGAACCTGGAAGACATTATGCTAAGTGAAATAAGGAAGACAGAGAAAGACAAATATTGTATGATCTCACTTATGTGTGGAATCTAAAGAAGCTAAACTCATACAATAGTGGTTGCCAGAAACTGGTGGATGGAGGAAATGTGAAAATGTTGGTCAAAGGGTACAAACTCTCAGTATGAGATGAATAAGTTCAGGGGGTTTAATGTACAGCATGGTGACTATAGTTCATAATACTATATTGTATACTTGAAATCTGCTGACAGAGTAGATCTTGAGTATTCTCACCACACACACACACACACACACGCAAAGAATAGTAACTATGTGAGGTGAAAGATGTGTTAACTGTGTTGACTGTGATAATCATTCCACGATGTATACATATTATATCATGTTATTCACCTTAAATATATAAAATTTTTATTTGTCAATTTTACCTCAATAAATCCAGAAAAAAGAAAGAAACTCTACTAATAGAAACACAGGCTATGACAATGTATTTAAATGATGTACATGTATGTGTTTGTGTGTGTGTATGTATGTATGCACATATGTATGTGTGTTTCCTTGGATACACTTAAGTATCCAGGGAAACATCTAAATATATCTTTAATTCTTAGCTTGCCATTGTTCTTCTCTTCATTTTCCTCCATATGCTTTTTAATCAGCATTAGTTTGTTTATTTTATTCCACACCTTTCTTTTTGCATTTCCCCACTTTACTAATTATGTATTTATATAATAAAATTAATATCTTAAGCATATGTGTGTCTGTGTGTGTGCTACAGACAAAAAAACCAAAACTACACAGTGATTTCACTAAAAATAAACATTGATATTTAACAAAATAAGTTTTATACTGTATAACCCTAAGATAAACTACCAATCCATCAGAAAAATTGAAAAGAAAGCATTTCTATTAAAATTATCCTGAACCTCTAAATATTACAACGTATAAAAGTCAAATTTCAAAAAACACTTTTTATGGATATGATAATTGTGACTTGACTGTAATGGCAAATAGACAACAGTGTATTAATTGTATAAAAACAGGGCACTTCTAAATTTGCTTTACTCATTAATTTAAATTTGCATTAATCAATTTACATGTATGCCATTTTCACCCTTCTGTTTCCATGCTTTAATTAGCTTAATTTATCTGAAATCTCTAGATAGGTCACAGCTCTCAAGTACAATAAAATAGAGTAAAATGGGATTAATAGAAATTCATAAATTATCGATGTTCTTTGGAGTAATACATATATAATTTATTTCTTGTTGATACACAGCACATTTTGTAACATCAGGTAAATAGAAAAACCGATAGTGTTACATATAATACTCTTCTTAGCAAGATAATGGCATTACTTCAGAAAAAAAAAAAAATCTGAGAATTCAGGGATATGGCCAGTACATGACATGTCATGTTTTACTAGAACACTATTTAACTAGTATGGCCTTTTGGATCACACTAATTAAAATCAATCCTCCTTTCCGCCAGTTCTCCCTTCTGCCTTCCCTACATTGTTTTTATAGCATGCATCACCATCTGTGACACAGCACTTTTTAAAAAAATTTTTATTGGAGTATAGTTGCTTTACAATGTTGTGTTAGTTTCTACTTTATAGCAAAGTGAATCAGCTATACATACACATATATCCCCTCTTTTTTGGATTTGCTTCCCATTTAGGTCACCGCAGAGCATTGAGTATAGTTCCCTGTGCTATACAGGAGATTCTCATTAGTTGTCTATTTTATACATAGTATCAGTAGTGTATATATGTTAATACCCATCTCCCAATTCATCCCCCTGCCCTGGTTTGTTCTCTACGTCTGTGCCTCTATTTCTGCTTTGCCAATAAGACCATCTATACCATTTTTCTAGATTCCACATATATGCATTAATATACAATATTTGTTTTTCTCTTTCTGACTTACATCACTCTGTATGACAGTCTCTAGGTCCATCCACGTCTCTACAAATGACCCCATTTCGTTCCTTTTTATGGCTGAGTAATATTCCATTGTATATATGTACCACATCTTCTTTATCCATTCGTCTGTTGATGGGCATTTAGGTTGCTTCCATGACCTGGCTATTGTAAATAGCGCTGCAATGAACATTGGGGTGCATGTGTCTTTTTGAATTATGGTTTTCTCTGGGTATATGCCCAGTAGTGGGATTGCTGGGTCATATGGTAATTCTATTGTTAGTTTTTTAAGGAACCTACATACTGTTCTCCATAGTGGCTGTATCAATTTACATTCCCACCAACAGTGCAAGAGGGTTCCCTATTCTCCACACCCTCTCCAGCATATGTTGTTTGTAGATTTTCTGATGATGCCTATTTTGACCAGAGTGAGGTGATACCTCATTGTAGTTTTGATTTGATTTCTCTAATAATTAGTGACGTTGAGCATCTTCATGTCTTCTTTGGAGAAATGTCTATTTAGGTAATTGTTTATGCATTTTTGTTTGTCTCACCTCCTCCTCACACTCATGCTGACAAGGACGGGGTTTCATCCTTGTTCACTACTGTATCCCTGGGGATAAGAACAAGGCCTGACACAAACAGCACTCAAAGATATTTGTTGAAATGTGAAATGTATCCACTAGTTGTTGTATGCCTTTTGTGTTTTTCTGAGGCTCCTGTTTGAAACAGACACAGTGGGTCTCAATGAGAAATGTGAATTTATGGCCGGTGTCACCCAACCCAGCCACTAGGCAGAGGAGAGCACAGGGAACTCACCTGCCTGCGTTCAGGTTCCAGGAGACACGCCTTCCCCAGGTGAGCAGGAAAAAGGGAGAAACACGGTCACTCTGGTGGTCCGACCATTGTTTTCCCAGCTTGTCCCCTCCTGATCGTCCCCCACAGCAGCCGCCTGCTCAGAATGATGGCGGGACCATGTGTGGTCCAGCGTCAGCCTCCCAGAGATGCGAGGCCAGGGAACCTCGTCCCAATCACGGGGTCCAGAGCAAATAACGGACACTGGCCCAGCACATCTCCAAGGACAATCTACGTGCGACGCAGGGGTCACCGGGACTCACCCGTGGGTGTGTCTCCCTCCAGGGAGCTGCTGCCCGAGTTGAATGCAGGATGGTGGAAGAGGTCCTCTCGGCCCCCACCAGGCACCAGCGCAGGGAACCCGCCGGCACCAGGACCAGCTTCCTCGTGGAAGCACCACACTCCGTGGCCTTAAGCACGACACGGCGGGGAAACGCGGAGGCCTGTCTACAGGGGTCCATAAAGACATAATGCCGCCAGTGAGCGTGCCCTGCGAAGTCAGAGGTCATGACGTGACCTGGGGCAGCAGAGGATGTGACCTGTGACGTCGGAGGATGCACATGGACTCTCAGCTGCCCATGTTCCGGCCACTGTGGAGATGGAGCAGCTGGAGAGTCCATGCGGACCCAGCTAGTTGCCTGTGAAAGGGTCACATCCTCCTTGGGGCTGGGGGAAGCCGCTACCGGGGGATTGCGGGCACCCCGGCCCCCATCACTCGCAGGCCGCAGGCCAGCAGCGGTCCCATGTGGTGGTCCAGCTGAGGTCAGTGTGCAGAACAGTGAGGGTGGTGGGAAGCGGTGGACGCCTGGGCTCGGAGTTTAGGGGAGGGCAAAGGAAACCCACCAGGGACGCCACACCCCAGTGTCCTTTCTCTATTTAAAGTCAACTAAAAGGACATCTGCAAGTTTCTTTACAACCCTCAAGTCCCCAAGGCCGATGCTCAGCCCTCCCCACTTTTCTGTTATCAACTCTTTAGGAAAATTTTTATTTTGAATTTTTTTGTGTGTGACAAAACGTATGTAACATAAAGTTTACCATTTTAACCATTAAAAAAATTGTTGAAGTAATAACCACTGTTAACACGTCATTAAAAAATTAAAGTACTAAAGTGGGAAAAACTTACACAATAAAAGATTTTAAGTGATCTGCAACAAATGAAAACCGTTACTAAGGAGTTGACACTTGTTCTGTTCATTTTTAAATCATTGCTTTTGCTTACTAAATTAAAGGCCTGTATCTGCTATTTAAAGAATGATATATATGTATAGATCAAAGAAACAGAAAATGTGTGTCATTCAGAATTATTTTATTTGCAAGTTACTACAAGTTTGCAAATATACTTACAAAAACTCAGTTTAACCAGCTTAAAGCATAACGGTGATTGATTGGCTTACACAAATAGAAAACCAAAAGTTAAGTCAGGTAGGAAGTTACCTGGCTGAAGATTTTATAAAAGGCATAGTTTCTTTCCAGTTTTCCTCTCTGCCTTTCAAAATGATTTCTTCAGCAGTTAGTTGCTAAGAGCTTCTGTGGGCTAAAACTTTCTTGCTAAGGTCCAGTGGGAGGAGAATATTTCACTCCTGAAACCACAGTGAGGAGAGTGAAGAATTTTCTCTCCCAGATTCCCACTAAACATCTTCAAAATTAGCCATGGCTGAATTGGGTTATATGACAGTCCCTGAGGCCAAGTGTTTAATTGAGACCTTGGCATTGAATCTGAGATTGGAATGAATGTCACTGAAATAGCTTTGTTTCAAACAAGAGAGGAGAAATTCCCCAAAGGATATCCCCAAGGTACAGTTAGCCTGGCAGATGTGGGATGAATGCTGGACAGCAAAATTGTGTGCCTGCTACAAAGGTTTAGTCTCTTTTGGGTACTTTGGCTTGTATGTTCTTACTCATTGCCAATCATAAGGTAAAATTGTCGTTCCTGTCTTGCTAGTTGTTTGGCAAAGGGTGTCTAGCACTGTAGCTTGCTGGTCATTGAGTGGAGCTGGGTCTTAGCGTTGAGATGGAGATCTCTGGGAGAGCTTTCACCATTTGATATTACATGGGCCGGGAGGTCTCTGGTGGACCAATGTCCTGAACTTGGCTCTGCCACCTCAGAGGCTCAGGTCTGACACCCGGCCAGAGCACCAAAACCCTGTCAGCCACACGGTAGTCTGTGATCTTGGACCAGGATTAACTTCTCTGTGCCTCAAATTTCCTTTCGTGCAGCACCTCCTCGCTTCAGAGGCCCAGTCAAGTGCAAGGGAAGGGCTGTTGCTCACAGGCTGCGCAGGGAGGAAGACCACAAGGCTGGCGCAGGACAGTGGCGCAGGACCAAACTTGCATATATATTTATAATTGTTATATCTTCTTCTTGGATTGATCGCTTGATCATTATGTAGTGTCCTTCCTTGTCTCTTGTAACATTCTTGGTTTTAAAGTCTATTTAATCTGATATGAGTATTGCTACTCCAGCTTTCTTTTGATTTCCATTTGCATGGAATATCTTTTTCCATCCCCTCACTTTCAGTCTGTATGTGTCCCTAGGTCTTAAGTGGGTCTCTTGTAGACAGCATATAGATGGGTTTTGTTTTTGTATCCATTCAGCAAGCCTGTGTCTTTTGGTTAGAGCATGTAATCCATTCACATTTAAGGTAATTATCGATGTGTATGGTCCTATGACCATTTTCTTGATTGTTTTGGGTTGGTTTTTGTAGGTACTTTACTTCTCTTGTGTTTCCCACTTAGAGAAGTTCCTTTAGCATTTGTTGTAGAGCTGGTTTGGTGGTGCTGAATTCTCTTAGCTTTTGCTTGTCTGTAAAGCTTTTGATTTCTCCATCGAATCTGAATGAGATCCTTGCCTTGTAGAGTAATCTTGGTTGTAGGTTCCTCCCTTTCATCACTTTAAGTATGTCATGCCACTCCCTTCTGGCTTGTAGAGTTTCTGCTGAGAAATCAGTTGTTCACCTTATGGGAGTTCCCTTGTATGTTATTTGTCGTTTTTCCCTTGCTGCTTTCAATAATTTTTCTTTGTCTTTAATTTTTGCCAATTTGATTACTGTGTGTCTCGGCGTGTTTCTCCTTGGGTTTATCCTGTATGGGACTCGCTGTGCTTCCTGGACTTGGGTGGCTATTTCCTTTCCCATGTTAGGGAAGTTTTCGACTATAATCTCTTCAAATATTTTCTCTTGTCCTTTCCCTCTCTCTTCTCCTTCTAGGACCCCTATGATGCGAATGTTGTTGCGTTTAATGTTGTCCCAGAGGTCTCTTAGGCTGTCTTCATTTCTTTTCATTCTTTTTTCTTTATTCGGTTCTGCAGCAATGAATTCCACCATTCTGTCTTCCAGGTCGTTTATCCGTTCTTCTGCCTCAGTTATTCTGCTATTGATTCTTTCTTGTGTAGTTTTCATTTCAGTTATTGTATCATTCATCTCTGTTTGTTTGTTCTTTAATTCTTCTAGGTCTTTGTTAAACGTTTCTTGCATCTTCTCGATCTTTGCCTCCATTCTTTTTCCGAGGTCCTGGATCATCTTCACTATCATTATTCTGAATTCTTTTTCTGGAAGGTTGCCTATCTCCACTTCATTTAGTTGTTTTTCTGGGGTTTTATCTTGTTCCTTCATCTGGTACATAGCCCTCTGCCTTTTCATCTTGTCTATCTTTCTGTGAATGTGGTTTTTGTTCCACAGGCTGCAGGATTGTAGTTCTTGCTTCTGCTGTCTGCCCTCTGGTGGATGAGGCTATCTAAGAGGCTTGTGCAGGTTTCCTGATGGGAGGGACTTGTGGTGGGTAGAGCTGGGTGTTGCTCTGGTGGGCAGAGCTCAGTAAAACTTTAATCCGCTTGACTGCTGATGGGTGGGGCTGGGTTCCCTCCCTGTTGGTTGCTTGGCCTGAGGCGACCCAACACTGGAGCCTGCCTGGCTCTTTGGTGGGGCTAATGGTGGACTCTGGGAACGTTCATGCCTAGGAGTACTTACCAGAACTTCTGCTGCCAGTGTCCTTGTCCCCACGTGAGGCACAGCCACCCCCCACCTCTGCAGGAGACCCTCCAACGCTAGCAGGTAGGTCTGGTTCAGTCTCCTATGGGATCACTGCTCCTTCCCCCTGGGTCCTGATGCACACATTACTTTGTGTGTGCCCTCCAAGAGTGAAGTCTCTGTTTCCCCCAGTCCTGTCAAAGTCCTGCAGTCAAATCCTGCTAGGCTTCAAAGTCTGATTGTCTAGGGATTCCTCCTCCCATTGCCAGACCCCCAGGTTTGGAAGCCTGATGTGGGGCTCAGAACCTTCACTCCAGTGGGTGGACTTCTGTGGTATAATTGTTCTCCAGTTTGTGAGTTACCCACCCAGCAGTTATGGGATTTGATTTTATTATGATTGTGCCCCTCCTACCATCTCATTGCAGCCTCTCTTTTGTCTTTGGATGTGGGCTATCGTTTTTGGTGAGTTCCAGTGTCTTCCTGTTGATGATTGTTCAGCAGTTAGTTGTGATTCCGGTGCTCTCACAAGAGGGAGTGAGCACACGTCCTACTCCGCCATCTTGAACCAATCTCCCATATATGTTTTGATAATAGTACTTTTCTTCCCCGTATTTGCCATGAGTTTCTAAATGAAGAGAGGAAATGCAGCTTCTTTATTTGTTCTTAAAGATTTGTGTAGGTAACTGAATTTAAACAATTTCGGTGTATTAGATGAAGGTTAGAAATCCTTTGATATGTTTTATGAGACACCTTTCTCCTCTTTATTTTCCAGTCAGTTTTTTTCTTTCTTATGTTTGATATGAGCTTAGAAATTTAAAAATTAACCTTATTATGCTAACTCTATATCTTTCTAGGCTCTGAGAATCAACTTACAAAATTAAGTATGACTTATACACTTGATCTAAAGGGTGTTTTTCAAAGCTACTTAAAATCAGATGCAACTAAAGATTTCCTGTAAACATTTTCTAGAAATATTATGTTTCCAAAAAAATGCACAAAGTTAAACATTTCTTTTAAATACAACAATTCAATCGAAAGATTTTTCTGAAATCAGTATTTATAAGTATTTTCATAGTATATGGGGTAAGGTCTGCCTCATTTTTCTAAGGTTTTGCTAAGATTTTAAAAGTAGATATTTTATTCACTTTCACTTCCAGACAATTTACAAATATCTTATTAAATTATATGAAAAACATTCTGGAATTTTTGAATGTTTCAATGAAATTTTAGATTAATTTTGTAAAAAAATGGGTGTTTTAATGTACTGATATAGATGTAGGTTTCCATTTTCCCAAGTTATATTTATGTTGTTCAGCTAAGTTTTATAATGTCTACCATTCATTGTTAATTTTATTGCTATGCATTTGATAGAGTGCATTACTATTGTGAATGGGATTTTTTTCCAATTACATATTCAATTGTTTTACATATCAGTTGTTTCAAGTGTCAGTTTGAAGGATGTGCATACTGTCTGCTCCTGGAAATCTTGTAATAAATTGTCTGAAACTGCTCCTGAAATACTCTAAGGGATAAATTTTTCCTGTCTCTCTGCAGGAGTGGTCTCTTTGGATTTTTGCATGCTTTTAATCAATTTTGATATCTTTAATATTTCATTCTATGGTTTTCTAGAAAATCATAGGGAATCATGTATCTTTTGATTAGAATTTATGTACTTTTATTTATAACATTTTCTCTCTTTTAGGACTGGTGCACAGGAGAACAGACATTTTTCAAGTTAGAATCAGACCTCTTAAAATATATTTATTTTTCAGTTTAGGATCCTTTACTGGTCTTCACTAGAAGTGACAGAATGCTTTCCTAATGACCGGAGAACTTCATCTGCTGCCACTCATGAGGGGTTGATCCTTATGTGACCTGGCAGTGTCTGGCTGCTAAACCAGCTGGCACCCACTGAGACTTGACTAATGCCACTTCCAGTGGCCTGACAATCAGATTTTTGCCTTTCCCCGCCGTCACTCATGACAAATTGAGTTTCTTCCTGAGTTTACCAGGTGAGGAAATGACACCTAATAATACAGTGAGAGTAATCTCCCTGTATTGTCACCTGTCATTTGCCTACGTAGCTAGAACTGCAGATAGAGACCTTTTCTGACTGCAGGTTTCTGGGCTTTCTGACCTGAACAAGCAGGACAAAGTGCAGAAATCCAGAATGTAGCAGACTGACTCAGAATGAGAATGTGTAGCCATCTTTCAGAGGAGACCTTCTGGGCTCCTAAATGGAGATGTTTTTAGCGTTGTCTATACTTAGTATGGGTACAGAGACTTGGGTCACAGATAAGAATGAAGCCCCTTTCGGTCCCCATGGATTCCATGACTATCAGAATGACACAGCAGGAGTACTTGTAGAGAAGTGTTAATAGTCTTCCATACTAGAAATTTGTCTTAAGCAACGTTTGTTGCTCTTGAATACCACAGGGAGAGACATCAGCAGGTTAAACCTGCAGTCTGCTCTTTACTCTGTGCCATGCATAATTTATCCTGGCAGAAAAAAAAATCTTTAAAATTAATAGCACGACCTATCATTTAAATTAAGAGAACGCTTTAACAATCCTTGCAATATAGACCACTTTCTTTCCCGATTAGCTAAAAGAGGAAAAATTTGTCTGGCTGATTGGTTCGTTAACTGTCTCATAATTGGCTTTTCAAAAAACTTGGTTGTCCTAGATCTCTATAGATATTTATCAAGTTTTTATATATTACTATCACTTTCTGTGCTTCTGTACCCTTAGAGGTAGCCAGGGGTAATTTTATATTTGAGAACTGAATTCCCTCTAACCAAACCAGTTAAAATTATAAAGAAATTCTCTAGGCCAGTATAAAGGCAACCAGTTCGATACATTTATTTTTTTCCATTTTGTCAGGAAAAGCAGTCTGTGACTACTCTGGTCCTAGTTCAAAAGAGTAAGCAGAAACCCCAGATTTTTTTGATTTTGGGAGGTTTCAGTCATAATTCCAATTCCATTCCTCAGCGTGTGTTTACTCCTTTGTATACTACCTGACAATTTTGAGTTTTCAGTTAGTGTTGTAATCATTTCATTAATATTTTCTGTATTCAGTTTCATTCAAAGTTCTCCATAACTGTAATTTTTCTCTAATTCATTTATATTATTGTATACTTTTCATTTCTTTATTTTCCTTGATGTCGTTTATCTGTTTTGTAGTTGATTTAAAAGATCCACCCATTGTTTTGTATTTTTTGATAGCTTCATTTTCTTGCCATTAATTTCTACTTTCATCTGTATTAATTCTATCTGCTTTCTTTCATCTTATTGTATTCTTCATCTTCTGTCTTGTTAAATAAAATTAAATATTTAAATTATTTAATTTTGGGCTTTATTCATAAGTCCAATAGTTTATTTATAAGAACATAATTGCTATGTGTTAGAAACTATATAAAATTCAATTAATTAAAAGTAAAAAATCAGTTGAGACATAATTGAATAAATAAAAAATTGAATATCACTTTTTCTTCCTTAAATCACATATCCAGAAATTAAGAATATTATTTGGTGCTTATTTTGCATATATGTACATATATGTATAAATAAATTAGATACCTAAATTTGTACAATTTCTGATATAATAATAGCTGATATTTTGTAGTGCTTACTTTTTTTTTTTTTTAATTAATTAATTTATTTTTGGCTGCATTGGTCCTTTCTTGCTGCGTTTGGGCTTTCTCTAGCTGCAGAGAGCAGGGGCGACTCTTTGTTGTGGTGGGCGGGCTTCTCATTGAGGTGGTTTCTCTTGTTGTGGAGGACAGGCTCTAGGCGCACGGGCTTCAATAGTTGTGGCTCATGGGCTCTAGAGCACAGGCTCAGTAGTTGTGGCGCATGGGCTTAGTTGCTCCGCGGCATGTGGGATTTTCCTGGACCAGGGCTTGAACCTGTGTCCCCTGCATTGGCAGGTGGTTTCTTAACCACTGCACTACCAGGGCAGCCCACTTACTGTGTTTTTATGTTACTTTTTTTTCTTTTAATTTTATTATAGTTGAGACTCCTATTATTTTTAATAAATTTATTTATTTATTTGTTTTATTTTTGGCTGTGTTGGGTCTTCATTGCTGTGCACGGGCTTTCTCCAGTTGCAGAGAGCAGGGGCTACTGTTCGTTGCGGTGTGCAGGGTTCTCATTGCAGTGGCTTCTCTTGTTGCAGAGCACGGGCTCTAGGTGTGAGCTTCAGTAGTTATGGCTCACGGGCTCTAGAGTGCAGGCTCAGTAGTTGTGGTGCACGGGCTAAGTTGCTCCGTGGCATGTGGATCTTCTCAGACCAGGGATCTATCCCATGTCCCCTGATTTGGCAGGTGGATTCTTAACCACTGCGCCAGCAGGGAAGTCCCTGGGACTCCTATTTAATGTGGATCTATAAAGATCAACCTCATTAATTTGCTTGTATATGTACTAACATGTCATATTTGTGAATGTTTAGGTTGTTTCAGTTATTTTGTCATTGCAAAAATGTTTCAATAAATATTCTCAAACTTCATACAGTATTTTATATCTGCACTGTCAAATATGGTAGCCACTGGCACATGTAGCCTTTTAAATTTAAATATGTTTCTTATAAAATAAAACTAAGAGTTCAGGTTCTCAGCATAGTAGCTAAGTTTCAAGTGCTCAGTAACCATATCTTGCTAGAGGCCATGATATCAGACAGAAAAGACATAGAACATTTACACCAACTGAAAGTTCTGTTGGCCAGTTCTGATTACACATTCTAGCAGGTGTTAATATTGGAAAAGTTTTGAGAACTAAGGTTTCATGTTTAAGTGTTTGTACATTTGAAATTTGCATGCAGCCAAATAAAGATGATTGTAGAATTTAGCTGTCACACTACAATGCATGAAATTATCTAATTTTCCATATTTCATCAACAGTGGATATTACCTTTTAAAAACATTTTTTCTCAAAATAATAGGAAAAATAGTTTCTTGTTACTATTATAGTTTTTATTAATGTGATTATCAGTGAGTTCATCACTCATATTTGTTGAAATTTGCATTTCTGATTCTTTAAATTTCTTGTTATCTCTTTAAATATTCTATTGAATATCTTTTTATACACAGAGATTAATAAATTATGAGGCATGCATTTACCTTTTTGATTCTAGTCACATCTGTGTACGTTTTCAGTATTTTTATCTAGAATCAGCAGTAAGTTTACCTGTTATTATGCCATTCCTCAGTTTCCCTTGCTTCATAGCATTTTTTTCATAGTACCCATGTTGCTGCTTTTCTTCACATTCATCCCCTATATGGGAAGATCTATACAGCTCTTGTCTTAATAGGTAAGATGAAGGAATTGACCTTGAAATTTCACTTCCTGTTAACTGGCACCATTTCCAGATTCTATTTTCAAATCTGTAACAGAAGGGAAGGTTGATGTGCAGTTCCTAGTCCAATTCCCTATTTCTGGCAATTCTTCATCTTCTGGCCCTGCTCTACTTTGATTAAGTGTTTTTCTGAACATTGTTTCCAGGTTTTCTGGTATCAAGCCAAAGAACTGAGCCAATGTTGTACACTGAGGACTGCACTCGTCGGCCATCACTGCGACCAGGTAATGTTTTCTTTGCCCTTACTTAACAGCAATTTACCTGTGCGAGGTACCACTCTCCTCACAATGCACTTTGTCGTCACCTGTTTTTTCCTGCGTTCTTCCAGTTATTAGCAGTGATTTGAAATCTCCGTCTCAGGGAACAGCTCCAAACCAGTGTTTCAGAGAGGGTCTCCTCTTGTCAGAGAGTCTGTGTCTCAGTTAGTTGATCAATGGTGGTAGAATTATGAAACAGCTTAACACTTCAACAATAGGCTTTTAGAAGATTAGGGATTTAATCTATGCGTTAAAGCCTGGCTCTATGTCTTTCTGCTTTTCCTCCATCTAACTCTAACTATCTCATATTAGTGTCAATTCATACCAGATACCAATATTAGGTTATCTGTCAGAATTACTATAGAAGGCTGCTAAGGGTTTTAAAAATATTTCACTGTATCTCCATCAGTATTTAATGAATAGTTGTGGAAGGCTCCTTTGGGGCCTGCAAACCAGCTGTCATTTTGAACCAGAAATCTCTGATCATAAAATTTCAAAAATAATATCTTTTACTATAGCTGACAGTAAATTCTTAGCACTGAAGCTGTTCTGTGTGGCAGAGATTCATTTTAAAATGCATTTGATGTGTCAAAATTCCTCTTCAATTTTGTAAGTCGAGGGATTGAAGGTACGTTAATTTCAAGGATTCCTGTAAAAAAAAAGCCATATGAGAGAATTCCTTAGTGAAAAAAGCAAGTTTCTAAGAACATCTCTTTTAAAAACTAAGTGAATGTAGTGGGACATGCATATATTCTATAGATGCTCCTTACATTTGTTTAAATAAAATATTTTAAATACAATGTCTCACTTTATTCTCTGCACATAATCTTTTATGGTACCAAAATTATTAATCAATTGATGGCTCAGTTTCAAACTACAATCCTCTACTTGCCGAAATATGTCTGTGTTTAAGGAACTCAACAGTAAACAGAAGTCATGTATTTTATTGCCCTGTAGAATATATTTTAAAAATTCTCAGGTGTGTTGTGCAAATCTGCTTTTCAAAAGCAATGTTAACAGAAAGCAAAGTGTATTGTTTCCAGGAGAAAAAGAACATAGCTCTCTGCTTCAGAACATGGTTTATGAAGTGTAAGGTTTTTTCCTCCATAAAAATAGTATCAGCCTTTCTCGCGCAAAATGTCTAGATGTTGCAGCCCTGAAAAAAATCAAGAATACAACTCTTCTGATGGAAAATACTCGTTCTGTTTTTCACTACAGTGATAATGGCAAATGACTGAGGGAAACTGCCATCTCTTATAGTCAAACTGTTCTTCCATATTTTTGTACTTAGAATATGATATGTTTATAATTCATATTAAATTGTACTTTTTAAAAAAACCGATAGCAGTATATAAAATTAACATGTGGTAGAAAATAATTATAGCTCTCATATTTTTATCATGTTATCTGTGCCAGAAACTGTAGGAGGAAATATTAATAAATTATCTTATATATTTTTCTCAAACATCCTGCAGAGGAAGAGATTTATAGCCCTGTTTTGTTTTCTGTTTTTTTTTTTTTGGATGTGGTATCTTTGTCAGATAACTGTTGAGTGACTTATCAGGACCACAGAATAAATGGACTATATTCCATAAGCTTAGTCCTCAAAAGACATTGGCTGTTTGAATCCCTACAGTTAAGTCCCTTAAAAACTTATAGACACACTGTAAAAGATATATGAAATACTGTTAAAAATAAAAGTCTAGTTCACAGTGATTTACTCTATATCAAATGTTTTTTACAGAAAATTTTGTAGTTTTATTCTTCAGTATTATGCAGATTTTCAAAGTTCCCTTTTCTTTGTACTTAGATGCTTATGTATGCAATTTGATCATTTGTCTTCTAGAATAAGTAAATATTATGGAAAATTTCCAGAGTCAGTGGTGACATTGTGACATTAGTCTGCATAAAATAATGGTTTCTACTTGGGTTAATAATTGCATGGGTCAACTCCAGTGATATGTAAACCTATAATTTTATGTCTAAAAATTAGTTATGGATATCATTCAGGTTTACAGTCCAACAGGGGACATTTAGAGTTGTGACTCCAAATCAGCCAACAAGCTATCAAAAGTAGATATCTTTAAGTATGGTTGTATTTCAACACATTTCTCATTATGTGGTCTATAATACAATGATACTTATAGATTTTTTTAAAAAGAATTTTACTCAAAATAATAAGTTCCATTTATTGAGTTTTTTGTTCTCGGTGCTGATCAAGTTTCTCTAGTTTAACAACTATATATACAATTTTATGCAAATGAGGAACATTACAAATTACTTTGTGTAATGGTAGCTCCTATAGGATGTTAACCTGGAAATCTCAGTGTGTTAACATAAGAAATGTTTATTTTTAGCATATGTGATGCAATGATAATTTCTTTTCCTTCACTTAATTAAATCCACAATTTTTTTTTTTTTTTTAAACCTATAAGGTATACTTTATGGCTCTCTGCTGACTCCTTTTACACATTCTTCCCTATCTAGATTCACTTTCAATATGCACTTCCACATTTTCTTCTAGCCCGGCAGCAGGTAATATCGCAAACCTGGATCAATGCAGTTTTCTGCCTTTAAAAAGACACACATAGACGCAGACACACACACACACACACACACACACACACACACACACACACACACACACACACACACACACACACACACACACACACGTTGATGAGTGCTGAAGAAAATAATGCAGTAATGCACCAGCACAGGTTGTAGTCATTATACATTCTTAGTACATCATGAAAGGGGTCCTTAATGCTTTCTGACACTGCAGTTGTTCCCTAATTAGCTCTTTACAATATTCTCCACAATAGCTGTTTCAAATTCCTCAATTCCCTTGAAATTTTTAACCTGGTTACCTAGGATAAAATATAGAGATAGAGATAGAGACAGAGATAGATAGATAGGCATCTCAATTTTCCATTTAAAAATCTTAAAAACCTATTGCTTGAAAACCCTTAGTAATTGCAAAAGATAATGGCAGCTATTTTATGATAAAGCCTTCTGTATAATGTTGAAATATGTCAACCTTTCTGGCTTAGTTTAGCCAAACCTTGTGAAAATGAAGAACATGAAACAATATGTCAGTATTTACTGAGAACTTATTCTTTAACAGATATTGTTATAGATACCATAAATATATTAATAACTATAATTCAAAAATATTTTGAAATAAATGCTATTATTACATGCATTTGATAAATTTGGAAACATAATGGATAAGTTAATCAAGGTCACACAACCAGGAAGTGGTGACAAAGATTCAAATCTGGCCCTAGAGATCACACTCTTAACTGCTATACAAATAGATTTTTCTTATCTTTTGGCTTTCCTGTCTTTGTTTTTTGACTCTGTGGACTTTGATGCTCTTTTCTTAAACTAAACAATGCTTATGAAAATATTCATTTAAGGTAGTTTTAAGTGTATTGAGGAATACATGGCTGCGTTAATTTAAAAAAGAGATCAATAAGCACAGTCTTATTGAATGTTGGTATATAGCTAGTATAAGGCTTATTTTTAATTTTCAACAACACCTTTAAAGACCATACTGGTTTGAGCTTTTTTGATAAAAATATTTATTTCTCTTCTATCAACATCAAATTCTCTCTTTCCACAGCACAAGTTTTCTATTTATTTAATTATTTTCTGTGTTTTAATTTTGGCACATCATACAATTAATATTCCCTAAGTTCATAATCACTTCTCACACTAAATATTTTAATTTGTGTTCTCCCGTGTCACAGAATGCCCTTTGCATATCTAAATCAAACTTTCCTTTACTGCTAGATTGAATATGACCTCCTATATGAAATATTATGCACGTGTTCATCTTATTTGTATCTTGTCTCTCAAACATTAAGGCACTTTAAGTCACCTCATTCAGATTAATATTTGTATTATCAGTTACTTTGATACTTTTATATTTCAAATAAAAAAATACTTAACTCAAACTCTGATTTCTGTATCTCAATTACATATCTCAACATTTTATTCCTATTTAGTACGTTAATTTTTACTTTTTTAAAAACAAACTTCTGTATAGCATTCTATCATATTAACATATCAGAAGTTAGAGAATAGTTTATATCAGAAGGTAGAGAATAGTTTATATGTAAATTCAGTACCTCATATATAAATCAGCATAGTACTAGTATTCAGTAAATGTATTCCTTGATTATTAATTGTTATATTTAACTACAATAAATATATATACATTTTGGATGCACATATTAGCTTACACTATTTCTAAAGAAGTGTGGTTAATATAAAATGAGACTACCAGAATATTGATGTAATCAGTATTCCTTCTATGTACTTCACAAATTATGAGCAATTCTTTATTTTTCTTTTCTTTTTATTCTTTACTTTTTACATCTGACTTGCACCATGCTGGGAAATTCACCTGATATTAATGTTAATTCATTTTTCAAGGTTAAGAGAAATAATAGCTTTCATTATCTGTAGTAATCATATAAATGCATTAAAGCACATAAAGAACACAAAAACTAAAATTTCTTATGAATGTCTTTTTTTATTAAAAGCTTAGACTATTAAAAAAATAAATATCTGAATTAATAGAAGTCAGTGAAACTCTACTCTGTGATTTTACCACTGTTAAGCTCCTTTCAGTCACATATACAAGCCAACTATAAAAATGACGAAAGATGAAATGCTTTGTTTAGAAATCTGATGACATGTTTCCATTATTGAGGTCATATAGAAGAGGTGTTTTGGCTGTCTGCCAGTGCCATGTGGGTACTTAATTCCATTTTTATTTGGATCTCTGTGACCTAGTCTTCACAGCTACATCAATGATAAACGAACATCTCATTTTAGTAACATATACTATAGTAACTGGTATCTGCAGTTTGACACATTGCTAATTAAATATTGATTTGTTGAATGAACTCTAAGCCTTCAGTATTTTTCTAATTAAAATAATGACTTGTCCATATGCTCACAGTTATGTTTCTCTTTAAAAAGTAAAAGACACATAGAAGTAGTTCAAAAGTGTAAATTATTAAGCATATTGTACTTCAAGGTATGGTTAATAAATTAGACATATTGTAATAGGTTCCGGCAAATTGCTTTTATTGCTTATAATAAAGAAAGATTTCATGCTTCTAATCCAGTTTGGTAATGGCAAAATGCAGCATTTAATAGTAGTGGTACTGCCTTAGGATAATACATTTACTCAGGAGATTTTACTCCATCCTGAGTGAGAAGCTATCCAATTGGATTACTGTAGGTCGTATTAAAATTGAAAAGCCTTAAACGTCTAAAAACAAAATTATTTTTCATTTTAAATTGTTACAAATAAATCTCTGTCAATTGAATTATCCCTGATAAAAGCAGTATTGCATATAAACAGAATTCTTTATATAATGGAATCTCTTTAACACTCCCGAGTCTGGAAACTAGTTAAACATGAAGTCCATCATATATTAGAAAACATTAAAAAGGCATCAAATATGACAGCTTTGTAAGACTTTGTTTTGTTTTGTTTTTTTTAACAGTAAGGGAGTTCTAGGACATAGAGTTTCATGGACACTTTTAATAGGTCTTGACCATGAATTGCCCTTTGAAGAATAAGATGAAGCTTAGGAAGCAAATGCTGATGTTGCAAAAAGACATAAAGTGATGACTGTGCTTTAAAAGATTTTCCCAGAGGTTATCACTTTTTTTTTTTAAATCCAGAAAATTATTTGAAGTACTGTTCTTCTTCCTCTCTTTTTTTTCCTTCTTTTAAAACTCTGTTTACATAACTTTCTTCTTGTTAATTTGTTAGTTTGGTTGCAAATGTTTCTTAAATATAGAGTAGATTTACAAATATTTATGAATAATATGGGATGTAGAGAACAAAATGCAAAGGCGCTATCTTAAGAAATAGAATGTAATTGTTATCTTTGAAATATCACTTACATCTCCCTTCCTGACCCTATCCCTTTCCCAGCCCCACAGTAGAAAACATTATTCAAATTTTATATTTATAGTCTCATTGCTTTTCTTTATTTTTCCCCACGTATGCTGGTTTCCGTGGTCATATATTGTTTAGTTTGGTATTTTTTTTAAACTATATATAGCATAGGTATTTTTCTGTGATTGATTTTTCACTCAATGTTTTATCCCAATTTAGCATAGCTTAAAAGAACTATTCATGTTTGCTTTTTTTTTTTTTTTAAATTCTGGGTAGTATTCCATTTTATGAACATAACACAATTTATTTATCTATTTGACTCTTGAATAACACTTATATTTCCTTCAGTTGGGGCCATGAGAAACAAAACCACAATAAATATTATTTTACAATGTTTTTTTTCTTTTGCACATAAGAGGGTTTTTTGAGTGCATAAAAAAGTAATATTTCTGGATCATAAATATTGAAGAAGAAAACCCAAGCCAAAATGGTTAGCTCACCCCTTTATTAAGAACACTGCAAGGTAAAAACAGCTTTAGAATACTGTTGAGTCAGACAGCAAATGTTCTGAAGAATTTATAGGTTAGACAAGCTAATGTCATAATCAGGTTGATTTTATGGCATGCTCACTCTTCAAAATCTCAGGAATTATGGGTAATTTAGGTTGTATTTGTCATGTGATAGGATGATGGGCTTTCAAGGCAGGAATTAAGGTTTTATCAGGTATTAGTTTCTAGGATTAGCAAGAGGGGTTAGGAACAACAGTGTGGAACAATGTTTAACTGAGATTGGTCAAAAAAAAAAAAAAATCAGTCCTTCAGCATTCCTCAGTGTTTAACTGAAACACTTTAGGTTTCAGCTAAACATTTTAGGTTTCAGGTAGAGCTTTACCTCAGTGTTTCTGAAAAATCCCAAATTATTTCCAGAAGTGATTATTCCAGTTAAATTCCAATAAAAATATATGTGATCCTATTTCCACATCCTACCAATACTTCATATTTTCTGGTTTTGTTTGCATTCCCGGACTGTTGATTAGGTTTTTTATCTCCTCAAATATTTATCAGCCATTTTTTTGTTCTTTTTCGCTATTTTAGTGTTTCTCTTATTTTGCTTTTGCATAGTCAATATTTCTTACTGCTCCAAAGAAGGACTTCCTATGTTCTGATTTGTTGTTTTTTTATTATCTGTCAGGATATCTATGTCTTATCTATTGTCTATCAATCAATCTATCATCCATTTATCTAACCTGTCTAATCTATCTATATAATGTTATCTCACATTTTAGTGGCCTGATCCTTAATTTCCGTTATTGTATCTTTATATGAACAAGGGTTAGTTATTTAGCTGTGATCAAATGTTGTCAATCTTACCATTTGTAGTCGATATTTTATATCTTAGAAATATTTCCCTATCTTGATTCATAATGGTATTATTTATTTTGCCTTTTACAATTTTATTGTAATTTATTCTTTCATATTAATGATTTAGTTATTTGGGATTAAAATTTTATGGATAGGGAAAGGATGGGGTACAATTCCCTGTTTTTTCAAATAGGTATAAGCAGTTGACATTAAACCATTCGTTAAGAAGCATTTCCCCCCATTCTGCAATGCCAATTTCTCATAAAACAATGTTCCATATATTTAGTTCTGTTTCTGTTCTTCTAATATCATTCATGGTTCTGTTGACTATACAGCATTGTTTAATTTCTAATCTTTGACATCTAGTAAGGCAAGTTATTTCATCCTGCATGTGCTAAATCCATAGTTATCAGCTAAGAATGATTACCCCTCCCCCCAACCTCAGGACATTTTCCAACATCTGGAGATATTTTGGTTGTCACCTGGGGAGGGTGTGCTACTGGCATCTAATTGTTAGAGGCCAGGAGTGTTGCTATACACCCTGCACTGCACAGGGTTACCACACTTCCCCCAGCAAAGAATTGTCTGGTCCAAAATGTTAGTATGGCCAAAGTTGTAAAACCCTGAACTAAATGGATGACACATTGGGATGTCTTTCTGAAAAGGGAATTGTATGGTCCATGTGTGCAGTAGGATTCAATATAGACATGTTTACTTCCTTCTTTATCTCATTTTTATTCTCTTAGTTGTCTTCTTGCTTTTCTTCAATGCCCTTTATTAAATTTTCATTAGTCTATTCTGTCTTGCAATTTAGTCTTTATTAGTGAGAGTTTCCTATTTCCTTTCCTGAGTGCCTTGAGAGGTAATACAGAGTCTGAAAAAAGATCACAGTCTCTTTTCCTTTCACTTTTTTCTTGAGTTTAATCAACTTTTTTTTCATTTCTTCCTGATTTTGTTCCCTTTTTTTTTCTGACTCAAGGTGATTTTCCCTATCCTGAATATATACTTATATATAATTATATAGTATTATATCTAAAGATACTGAATAAGATTATTCGGTTTGAGTGCTGTCTTTTGCTTTATGGTGATTTTATTCAGGGAGAAAGTTTCATTCCTTCAGGTATATTATGTTTCATTTAAAAAGATTGTTCATGGATTTATTTCATTTTGGTCAATTTTGGGTGGTATACAAGATTCCCAGTTTAATGAAATTTACTTCTCACAGAGTAACAAAATCCAGATTTTTTAGTGAATATGATTTTCTTTAAAGATAAGAAAAGAGACTGTGTGTTCTCTGAATTATGGCTCTTTATTGTCATGAGAGACCTTATGTTTACCCCTTTTAATTATTTTCTTCTCCACCAACCAAATGTCAAAAAGTACCACTTCATCTATTTTCGTCTTTATTCTGTCACAGAAACTATGCTTTTTAAAGATTGACACTTCAAATTAATAGATTATAATTTCATTCCATTTATATCAGTGTTTCTCAGTTGGGAAGGGAGGGACAGTTTTGTCTCAAAAGGGGCATTGTACAAGGTCTAGAAACAATTTGTTGCACTTGATCTAAGGCAAGAAATAATTCGGAAGGTATCATAGTTACAACATGTTTTGGTTGTAAAAACCCCTGGGTGGAGTGGGGCAGAGGGCAGAATTTTGCTACTAGTGTCTACGTGTTCTACTAGGTAGAGGCCAGGGACGCTGCCAAACATTCTACAATGCACAGCCAGCCCCCGCTTCCCCCCAAGAGTCATCTGGTTCCAAGTGTCAATCCATTCGGGGTTGATTAGCCCTGACGTGTGGCATACACTTCTAGTACTTCCAGACTTAGGTCAGGTTTACTCTTCCTGGTGGTGGTTTTAGATCAAATGTATTACCTCCCGCTTTTCTGTTTCTCATGACCTTTTCCTCCACACTCTTGCTCATTACAAACCCCTGCATTACGGCAGGAACAAAGGTGGTACTTCCTAGGAATCATTGGTTTGCTTGGAGTTATTCTGAATTTGGGACATTTATTGTCTACAAATTATAATGAAAGCATCATTTTGCGTACCTGTGCTTGTCCTATTAATAGTTTGTAATGTTTTGGTGGAACTACAGAAAAGATAGAATGAGACAGCCGCCATTTTCTTCAAATATCCAGAAGCCTTCCTTCAGGACCACCTTAAACTATATTTTTTTCTTTGATATTTCACAGACTACCTAGTGATTATGAATTTGGGTTGCAAATTCATGTTAGTGGAAATTGTGGCTTCAAATTTTTTAGGGAAATTTTTGTCTCCAGTGACTGCCAAATGGCAGGGTAGCAAATGTTTTCGCTGTCTTCAGTGGTTGAATAAGTCTATTTGTAGCTCACATTTCACTGAGAGTCCAGCTTTACCTGCTTGCATATTCTACTGACTGCATTTTAGTTACATCCTAATTTTCTTTTTCCTTTCCTGAACGCCAGGAGAGGCAAAGGGGTTTAAAAAGGGAAGTCCAGGTTTTCTAAGGGCTTGGCATATAGCCTCAGATAGAAAATGAGCCCTGAGGCTCTAACTATTTGTGTTCCTACTATTATTTCAAGCTTATCTTAATCACAGAACTCGAAACAGACCATTTCAAAGGTATATGTTTTTGTAGAAACGTTTATAGGACCAAAGAATATTTAGAAAATTCTTGTTTTTCTGGAAACAAAAGTATGTCTTGTTATCTGGTTAAAAATAAATTTACCCGACTTCATTGATACTCAACCAAGAAAGGCAAATAACTAGGTTTCCAGGAGAGGTTTTACTCCCATCTAAATCTTATCAATACATCACCTGTAACAAGTCATGTTGATAGTATTTACCTCTGATAGGATGTGATGAAAATGGCACTTTACGTCTCTGGTCTTCCTCCTTGAAACACATAACTCCAGTCTAATCATGAGAAAAATATTGGAATATATTTTGAAGAATAAGGGGCATTCTATAAAATACCTCACCAGTACTCCTCAATGCTGTCAAGGTCATCAAAGACAAGGTAAATCTGAGAAACTGTCACAGTTCAAAGGACCCTAAGGAGACAAGACAACTAAATGATATTATCCTGGATGGGTTCTTGGAACAGAAAAATCATATTGACTTAAAAAAATAAAGAAATTTGAATCAAATATAGACTTTAATTAGTAATGTATCGATATTAGCTCATTAACTATATAAAATGTACCATGTAAGTGTAAGATGTTAATAATAGAGGAAACTGAGTTCAGGGTATATAGCACTTCTTCCACTGTATTCTAAATTTTTCCAAAAATCCAAAACTGGGCTAAAAATAAATTTTATTAAGTAATAAACAAAAAAATTTCTATCAAAATACTTCCTCATTTAATAGAAATGCTAGTTTCTTTCCCAAATGATGTTGTAAATCTCATGCAAAGTAGTTTTGTTCACTTTAGGTTTGAGACAGTGTTTCCATCACACTGCACTGTTGTGCCATGCTATATTGCATACTCTCTTCTAAGGTGGCCCAGACATAGAGGTTGCACTTGATCTAAGGCAAGAAATAATTAGGAAGGTATCATAGTTACTACTTAGAAAAACATGGTGGTAGAAGCTTTACTGGAAAAAAAAGTTGTTCATAGGGCAGAAGCAGAACATAAGAGCAAGGTGAATTGCTCTTTCCTGTGAATATTTAGGAAAAGGAAGAGTGTAAAATATTGGGGGAATTTTAATTGGGGAGTATTTTAGAATATATGGCAATTAGGAACAAAGAGAAAGATTCAAAAGGAAAAATGAGGAAAAGTTATATATCATTTCTACTTGCATTTCCCCTGCTTCTGCCTTCCTTAGATTTTGTACCAGAACCTACTAACAATTTGTTCTTATTGGGGAAGTTTGAACCTTGTACCACTGAGACACTCCAGGCCTCAGCTTCACTGTTCACTTCCCTTAGATTTAAATCAGTTGCTCAACACAAAAATCTAGTGGTTTTATCCTGATAACTATTGTTAATTCAATTAAATTATGCCAGTCTAGTATCCGTATTGCTAGCTGAGTTCAGTAGTTTTATGTATTTTATCACTATTATTGTCTTAACATTATGCATGACTAATGCCAATATTGTAGCATTATAGGATATATAAAACTGGGCTTACTTTTCCCCATTATGCAACACAATTCTATCCCAAATCCATATTTGCTTATTAACCACAGCTTATTAAAATTGATTAAATTGGGTATGGTATTCTTTCACTTTTGTAACTGCCAGCCAACTTCTCTCCACAGAACCAAGCTCCACTAGCATTCCCTGCTGAGATGTCTTGCTCCTCTGATTTGTTTTTTATGTATTAATTCACCTTATTAACCCTTTTTTTTTTTTCCTTTATAGGCAGCTGGTAATTTGAACAATTTTGGTATTTTTTTCTAACTTTAAATTGGAAATGTGGATAAGTCATGCACTACTACTTTCTGATTATCACCACAAAATTCTCACCTTTACTCAAGCACAGGTGACATATAACAATGTATTGTTATCAATACATTATTATTATTTTGATTAATGCATTGTCTAGAATAGACCAAATATAGCAGAAAACATTTCCTAAATGCTATATTTTATCTAAACAATAAATCCTGTGCCTAGTTTAAAAATTCTAAATGTAATGTTCAAGATGGATGCCTCGTTAAGGAACCAGAATTACTTAATTATTTAAATGGAATTTTCTACTGTGCTATGAATTTCAGGAAATTCTGACTAGGTAAACTAGGGAAGTTAAAATTCGTACTAGAAAAGAGTAAAACCCTGTTGTGTTGGGAGGCTCAAATGGTTCAAGTGTCCCTTTTCTATCTTTTTGGAATAAAAAAAGCAACTAAGTCTACGTATAGACGTCTGAGGCATGTGGCCCTTCTGCTTACCAGATACCTTGGCAGTGACAGGCTGTCTTATTCTAGACACAGGAGAATAATTTGTAGCCAGGGGGGAAAGTCATGGACTATAGTAAAGGCATGAACCCTAACTCTGAGAATGGGGATAAGTTTAAGAGTAATAAGTTGAAACCCAAGCAGACATCCTAAATAATATATAATATTTCCTGAATTCAAATGATATACAGACTAGAATAAGTTTCCTATACTCTACCATGGAAAGAAGTTAAAATATGTTATCTCACTCACTAATGCATCATTGATATCAAGGCCTTATTATTTCTACTTTCTTCACCTTCTCTCTTTTTGCTCTTGTTTAAGAATCTCTTGCAAACATCATTATTCTTTGTAACAACCAGATCTTTCTCTTGTTTTTGAACCAAGCATAGAAAACTACAGTGTTTCATTATGTCACAGTTTTCAAGTAACTTACTAAGGGGTGGTCAAGAAATCTTAGTAACTATCACCAAATTTTCTTTTTTTTTTTTAACTTTTTATTTTATATTGGAGTATAACTGATTAACAATGTTGTGATAGGTTCAGGTGTATGGCATAGTGATTCAGTTCTACATTTTTCCATTTAGGTTGTTACATAATATTGAGCAGAGTTCCCAGTGCTATACAGTAGGTCCTTGTTGGTTTTCCATTTTAAATATAGCAGCACTATCACCAACATTTTCGTCATCATAATAATATCATTATGGGTCTTTAATAATTTTGAGTAATGAAGAATCTATTAAAATGACTGCGGATTTTTTAAAAATTACTAAACAACAATTTATTGAATATTGAAAAAATGACAGCCACGTGTAAATTATGGAATAATAATTAAGATATCATACCTATCATATTTGTTGATTTTAATGTACTATTGAATATTATCTATTACAGAAGAGAAACATCCAATTCACACTTCCTTATATGTAAATATGCACACAATATACCCACCAATAACTTTATAGCATTATTTTCATAGATTGTGTATTAGTGTTTACATTATTATGGCTATATGATATTTTACTTACAACTAAGCCTGTAGTATACCTGACTGTATTTTTTGTTTTTACAATAGTTATTGAAAATTGCTTCATTTTTCTTGTTTTGTTCTCTTTGTGTTTCTTGCTAACTGAATCCTAAACTACCATCAATAAGATACATGCTCCCAATTTGTGAAAATATAAATGTCCTGGATCCGTTTGCATTGCTGGGGCTGGATGGGACGTGCTCTAGGCCTGTTGCACACCTCTCTTTCATTATTACCCTTGGAATTCGTCCTCTGTAAGTTCCTTATATGGAATTTACATTTTCCTTTTTTATTTGGTTCCACATTTTAGTGAAATGCTTTCTTCAGTGGCTTCCCCCACACAGGCATATTGTTCTGGGCTATGTTAATTGTCTAAATTTATAGTTCATAGGCGATATTTTTGCAAGTCAGATTTAGGAGGAAAACTATTTGCCACTAAAAATTTTGAAAACATTTGTTCAGACTACCGGGGTCACAAGAAGTTGGATGTTGTTCTAATTTCTGTTCTTTTTATGTGGACTTTTTTCCTCCTTTCTGAAGGCTTTTAGTATCTTTCCTTTGCCCCTTTTATTCTTTAATTTCACAATGGCTTGCCTTGGTGTACATATTTTTTAAATGAAATATTTGAAATAGAAAGTCTTTTTCATCTGGAAACACTTACCCTTTGTTTCTAATAAATATTTATTATAAACTTTTCTTTCTTCTATTTTTACTCTTCTTCCTTTCTGAAACTATGGTTTATGATGGATTTCATGAACTGATTAAAAATCTTATTCTTCCTATCTCATATGTGTATGTGTGTGTGTGTGTATGTTTTAATTTCTGATCTTCATATTTTGAATTTGTTTCATTTTGTGTGCCATTCATTTCTTCTTTCATGGGTGTAATACATTTTCTCTCTAAGGATAATTGTCCTTCTTCTCCTAAGGATATTGCCTAAGTTTCCTCCAGATTCTGTTTGCTAGTCTCAGTCTTCCCTCTTATGGATGTTCCTCAAATGCTTGGTGATCCATTGATCATGGTATCCACAAAATGATTCAGGATTCCTTTGTGTCTGTTGATTTGGCTTGGTGGCTAATAGGCTTTACCTCTTTACCACAGGACAACTGAATGAAGTATTTATTTGGTTGACTCTGAACTTTTAAGTGTTTTTGTCTTTGTGCTCAGGCTGCTCAGATTAACCAGAGAAAAACATTTCATTTTCCTGTGTCTAGAATAACACTGGCTCTCACTGTCATGGCATCCCGTGAGGGGAAGGGCCATGCACCTCAGTCTTATATAGATAGACTTAGAGTTGCTTTTTTTTTTTTTTCTTTTTTTTTTTAAAGAAAGTATACCAAGTTTCTGTCATGGTGAAGGAGGGACTACGAAGCCTTTAGATCTAAATATTTTTTCAAAAGACTTTTAGCTACTTCTGTTTTAGATCCACACTGACATCACTTTTTAAAATGTCTGATATTGTCCATTCTTTAGCCTTGCATATTTCCCGTTCTTCTGAAAACAGTTTTGTTTTCGTATTTTGCATTTGTTAATTGAAGTTAGCCTACATCCTTCTGCCTTTCAGCTTTGAAAATTGTATTTCTGGCATATTTTTTCCTTTTTCTTGCTTCCTGTGAGATTTCACCTGAAAAAAAAATCCTTTTACACTTATTTACCAGTGTTTGAGGGAAGAACAGGGAAAATTACTCTGCTGTCTTGAATGTTAATTAGAAGTGCTATGTTATTTTTTTTTAAATGCGTATGGATTAACATAGGAACAACCTTCCAAACTGACATATTTATTGTTTATTCTTTGGGGCATTTTTTTCTTACTTACCTCTTATTTTTTCATGTATTTTTTGCAGTAAAATTTATACATATTTATATGGTCTACATATATTATTGTCAATATCTGAAAGTTTTACAAATGTTTTTTCTAAATAGCTTAGAATAATTCTTTTGAACACTACTCATAAATTACATGTATGAGCTTTTAGTATTGTAAGTAAACTTACCATATATCAGTACTTAGAATTTTCCATATTTCTGCTAATTTTTATTATATTCTTAAGGGAAAATCTGTGTGAGTTTTTCTGAACAGCCTGGCCATTTGAGAAGCATTTTTCATGAAAATTGTTTTGTCGTTGTACCATTTGTTTCCTAGACAATCACAGAGCAACATATGTAACTATACCATTGAATTTTAAAGTGTTCATAAACATTGCCACAAGGTATTACTAACTAAAGCTTATTTAACAAAATTCAGTGAGATTTGTGGATATGGCTTATTTCCTCATCCAACATTTTACAGGAAAATTGCAACTATAAAGCCCTTTGTGTTGTGCAGCAGTTACACAGAAGAATTTCCCATACAGGATGCTTTACTCAGGTACAAAATTGGTGCATTCACAGATATAAAGTAGGCTTCTTCAAAAAAATATTGTATTGTGTCCTCACTTATTAACTCAGATACTTGAAGTAAAGGAGGAAAAGAGACTAGTTCTACCTGTATATGGATACATTTATTATATAATAATGTAGATTTGGGAATTCTTTGTCCTCCCCTTATTTTTCTACACTCTCAGATCATTTCTGTGAATTCCATGTGCCAAAACACTACCTGAGCTCTAACTTCCAGCCCAAAAGCTACCAATTACACCTAGTCTTCCCTGAATAATTCAGCCGAAAGTCATCTTTCACTTTTGATTACACATAACAGTCTACTGCATTCATTTCATGGCATTCATTACAACAATATGTCCCTCAAAAGCGCAGACAGAATGATACCACATTGTAGGGTATTTTATAAATAGGAATAAGAAAGAGGGAAAAAAATTGACACACATATATAACTACTTCTGTCCAATATTCTTCTGTTTTGGAGTAAATTACGTATTTTCTATGGTTGTAAGTGCCCCTTCCTTGGGCTTTTTGGATTATACCACCATTGATTTTTGTTAGCTCACTATTGAGTTATAAATTAGTATGTAAATTACCATCCTAATCTACTTTTTGAATATATAGCAATATATTCATATTGAATAGAACAGAGAGCTGAATTCGAAATAGAGGCATCATGTTTGTTTTAAGGAAAAATCTTGTTTTCCAGGTACTTTCTTTCTCTTGAAAATCAGCCACTGGAATTCTGTGCATTTCCATTTTCAACTGATAAAAAATTGAAAACTCTTAATTTACTAAGGATCAATTTGCCAAATAACATTGCTATTAAAACATTTGACTGACCAACTAATTCACCAAGTTAATTTATTTCTTTTAATTATTTTATTTTAATTTATCATTTTTTATTCTGCTTTTATGACAGTATTTTAATGATCTCAGTATGTCTCTGCCCAGGCTCTCCTCTCCATATTCATGCATTGTAGGCAAAGTGGATTTTTCACTGCAGGATCAGGAGGAAGCATGATGAGTCATTATAAATGGCTGCTCAGTGAAGCATTGAACTTAAAACTGCTATGAAACATTTGTCTTTCTAAAATTTGACTCCAGATGTCTTCTTACTTCTGATTGTCACCTCCTCTCAATTTATTTTGCCCCTTTTTTTATCTTTCTGCTTCCCTCAACGATTCTTAAAACTACATCATTATCAACAACAAAGATTCTTGCCCTATAGCAGAAATCTATGGTCCCCCAAAAGCAGTTTAATGTCTCTTTTTATATATTCAAAGACTCATAACTGTGTTCTACCTAATAACAGTGCATACTCTTCCTGGTCATATTTTAACCATTGTTCCTCACAGGTTACTGTAAGTGAGGGACAAAATTACAGATTTATATTTTGCAGGTGTATGAACTATGTCAATACCTTAGAACACTGAAGAGCATACAGTAGCTATTTCTTTTAAAAGTTACAAAATTACAGAAGAGTAGAGAAAATAATACAACAAACTTCTAAATCCAGTACCCAGTATATCAGTTTTTAACATCTTACCATATTTTGCTCAAAATTCACTTTATTTATTATGCAAAATTTAAAAATCTGTATTGAAAATAAATCACAATACAAAAGAATGTGAATGATGTAGATGCAGAGTCTAAAGTTGAGCTGTTCAATTCAGTAGCCACTAGGCAAATGTTGCTATTTAAATTTGAATTAATTAACAGTATATACAACAAAAAAGTCAGTTCTTGGTAGCTAGTAGCAAGTAGCTAATGGCTACGGCATAGGACAACCCAGAATATGAACATTACAACCATCAAAGAAATATCTATTGGAAAAGATATTTCCAATAAAGCATAAATTACAGTTTTAATTTAGATTATTATTTTTCTTCTACCCAAATACTGTGATAATGATAAATTACTGAATTATTAATAATTAAAATTTTGAATACTTACCATTGAAAGACACTGTTTTACAAGAAAACTTTTATGTATCAGTTTATAAAATCCTAGTAACACAACGAAGTGGGTATTGATATACAGAGAATGAACAGATTTATTATCACTTAATTACTGATAATGAAATTGATGTACAGTGAAACTGAGTTAATTTCCCAAAATAAAACAAGTTGAAAACCTGGAATTTGAACCCAGATTTTCTTTCTTCTGAGACTTTCAACTTGATGATCGTTAATTAGCTTAAAATATCAAATTATATTTGCAGAGTTCAAAGAGAACAGACCTTGTGTGATTTTTTTTTCCCTCTAAGGTACAGGAATTTAAAGTTCATGAGATAATAAGCCATGGGATTCAGATAAACTCTGAGAAGGCTTTTTAGATATGATACTACAGTTGGCACTGAAATTACATTTATTTATAAGTGACCTACTTCCAAAAGAGATTTAGGAGGATGTAAAATTTTTTTTAAAAATAGTGTTTTCAAGACCAAGAAGAGGTGTTGAAGACAGAAGTTTATCAAAAACTGAAAACTGTGAGATTTCTTCACTTGCCACAGTGTCATAAACACTGGTAGAATACCAGAGACTCCCGAGTGAGAGACAAAGGACGTTATTACTCCAGACAAGCAGAACTGCATGCTGACATCAATTCCCCTAGTCCCCAAGGATCCATGGGCATGACGAGTAGTGGCCCAGGAGGAGGCTTTCCCAAGAGGATATTGTCTTAGGAGAGGAATTCTGAGCTTAGGAAACCCCCATCTCATACAGAAGCTGCTGGAAAACCTGCACAACCTTTGCTCGGGAGGAAGATATTATTTTTATTATCCTGGTCAGGAAAAAAAATCTGCCCTTTGCCCAAGAGGGAGATACTATCTCTTTTTCCAGGGTTCTTTGCTCTACAGACATTTTTGAAAAGATAGTCCAAGAAAAAAGCTGTCACACAACACGTAGTGACACCACAGAGAATTGTCCCCTGACAAAATCAACATAGTAGAGAACAGACTTTCCTCTGAACTCCACATATTTATAAATCAAATTCTCACCTGGCTCTCTCTATACCTAATGAAAGGGAGTCCAGCTATTTGTAAAAAGAAATAAACTTTTTCCTGACCTTAAGCTATGAAAGTGTTGAGGTATGAGGAGCATTGTGTAATGGAAAATTAGGCAAAGGATTTAATCAAGTATTTAATTTACATTAATAAAATGAAACACATGTAGGTGTATTCCGTGTTTTTCCTCCATAAATCCAAAGGCATCATAGCAAAGAACAGGTTCATAAAACCAATTTTTGGTGAGTGTAAAAACTGATGCAAGATTTATTGTTCATAGGTGATTTGACTGAGCCTTATAACTTTTTTACATCTTTAGAAAAATATATTTCTCCTTAGCTTAATACATTTGAAGAAGTACTTTTAAACAACTGATAATGTTCTTCCAAAATAATTAAAATCAATCATTTCTTGATGTCATGCCTTAAAACTGAATCCTGCTTTATAACCTTTATTTGCCTTGTTTTAAAGGGTTTAATGTATTACTCTGAATTAGTTCATATTTTACATCCTAAACATAATGATTTGGATTGCACCTAAATGTTCTCTTGACAGGATAATATCTTTATTGTACTCTTGAGAAGTTTCATAGGGTTTTATTAGAAAAGCAACAGTTTGGGGAGAAAAAATAATAACAGTTCAGAAAAGTTCAGAAAAATTTCTGTCAGATATTTTGTTTTGCAAGTAAGACTTCTTGCTTCTTGCTATAGATAAAGAATCCAGTTATGACAATGAATAAAATATTCTGACAAAATACAGCAGCAACTATTATATCACATGCAAAATTTAAACTTTCTATGTAACATGTTAAAATGCTTGAAATTAGAATTTCAGAGTTCTCAGATGCTATTATAATTTCCTGTTTTCTTGTTGTTTATGGAAACCATCTCCACGAGATAAGAATTTGAAATTAATCCAACTGAGTAAAGAGAGGAAATTCATATTTAAGAGCCATTTTAGCTATCATTCATCATTGTCTTATAGCACATTTAACATGATTTTATTCCATTCTAATTCCATTTAATTAAAAATATTTACAACATTTCAAGATCCAGGAATACAGGAAAAAACAACTCTGTAGCCAAAATAGATTTATCAACATTTTCATTCTGAAATTCATCTAGTTGACCTATAGAACATATTGTATTGGCTTAGAGCCTTTTCTAGTAAAATCACAATTAGTTTACAATTCAATAACCAGTAGAGATTTTGTGAATAAACGTACTAACTACACACAGAAGCCTCAGTTCAGCAGCCTAGTGCATCATAAAAAATAATTTTTGTACACATTTTATCAGATAATATACATGAAAATATAAATATCTTGAGCAAATAGCCCTAAAATAATTTTTAATAAACAAAGAAACAATGCTCTGGAAAATAGCTAAACCCTCAGGACATCTACTCCAAGGGAAGCTATACACTTGCAGGTGATTAGGGTCTGATGGTAAAACTCTACTACAACCAAGTTAAATAACCCAAGTTTATAATGATGTTTCTGAATATTTGGCGTTAAAGGTAGTGGAGAGGGAAAATAGAAACTAAATCCAAAGCACAGTATATTTGATAAATGTTTTTGTAGATATCACCTTAGGCAGTCCTCACAGTCATCCTATCATGTACATATTATAATACCTCCATTTCAGAAAAGAGGACATGGAAACATTATAGTGGAGTGATTAAAGACATGAGTGCTGGGGCTGAAATACCAGGTCAAGATCAGCCTTCACCATATGTTAGCTGTCACACTTGGTAAGGGTAAAATCTGTAGTTTCTCTTTTCTCATCTGTAGCTGGAGGTGGACATATAATTAAACTCATAGAATCTGGAGGAGGTTTCAGTTTTCTTAAAAAATATATATGGTGCTTAAGGTTTGGCCCTTTACACAAAAAGTGTTCACTGATTGGTACTATTTGTTTCTATTCTGCTACTGCTGTTGTTGGTGTTTTTGCCTTCACTGTTGTTATTCAGTGAGAGATTAAGCAAATTAAAGAAAATTCACCTACTATTTTGGAAAACAGGATATAAACTAAAGTTTATATATATACATATATATATTTTTTTTTATATGGATTATCTGGATCAGGACTTGGCAAACTATAGCGCATCAGTCAAATCCTGTCCACCACTTATTTTATTTTATTTTAAATTTAATTTTATTTATTTTTTTTATACAGCAGGTTCTTATTAATCATCCATTTTATACACATCAGTGTATACATGTCAATCCCAATCTCCCAATTCATCCCACCCCCCACCCCCGCCACTTTCCCCCCTTGGTGTCCATACGTTTTTTCTCTACTTCTGTATCTCAATTTCTGCTCAGCAAACTGGTTCATCTGTACCATTTTCTAGGTTCCACGTATATGCGTTAATATATGATATTTGTTTTTCTCTTTCTGACTTACTTCACTCTGTATGACGGTCTCTAGATGCATCCACGTCTCTACAAATGACCCCATTTCGTTTTATGGCTGAGTAATATTCCATTGTATATATGTACCACATTTCTTTATCCATTCATCTGTTGATGGGCATTTAGGTTGCTTCCATGACCTGGCTATTGTAAATAGTGCTGCAATGAACATTGGAGCACATGTGTTTTTTTGAATTGTGGTTTTCTCTGGGTATATGCCCAGTAGTGGGATTGCTGGGTCATATGGTAATTCTATTGTTAGTTTTTTAAGGAACCTCCATACTGTTCTCCATAGTGGCTGTATCAATTTACATTCCCACCAACAGTGCAAGAGGGTTCCCTTTTCTCCACACCCTCTCCACCATTTGTTGTTTGTAGATTTTCTGATGATACCCTTTCTAACCAGCGTGAGGTGATAGCTCATTGTAGTTTTGATTTGCATTTCTCTAACAATTAGAGCAGTTTTTCATGTGCCTCTTGGCCATCTGTATGTCTTCTTTGGAGAAATGTCTATTTAGGTCTTCTGCCCATTTTTGGATTGGGTTGTCTGTTTTTTTAATATTGAGCTGCATGAGCTGTTTATATATTTGGGAGATTAATCCTTTGTCCGTTGATTCATTTGCAAATATTTTCTCCCATTCTGAGGGTTGTCTTTTCGTCTAGTTTATGGTTTCCTTTGCTGTGCAAAAGCTTTTAAGTTTCATGAGGTCTGATTTGTTTATTTTGGTTTTTATTTCCATTTCTCTAGGAGGTGGGTCAGAAAGGATCTTGCTGTGATTTATGTCAAGGAGTGTTCTTCCTATGTTTTCCTCTAAGAGTTTTATACTGCCCGGTCTTACATTTAGGTCTCTAATCCATTTTGAGTTTATTTTTGTGTATGGTGTTAGGGAGTGTGCTAATTTCATTCTTTTACATGTAGCTGTCCAGTTTTCCCAGCACCACTTATTGAAGAGACTGTCTTTTCTACATTTTATATCCCTGCCTCCTTTGTCATAGATTAGTTGACCATAGGTGCGTGGGTTTATCTCTTGGCTTTCTATCCTGTTCCATTGATTTATAGTTCTGTTTTTGTGCCAGCACCATATTGTCTTGATTATTGTAGCTTTGTAGTTCAGTCTGAAATCAGGGAGTCTGATTCCTCCAGCTCCGTTTTTTCCCCTCAAAACTGCTTTGGCTATTCATGGTCTTTGTGTCTCCATACAAATTTTAAGATTTTCTGTTCTAGTTCTGTAAAAAATGCCATTGGTAATTTGATAGGGATTGCATTAAATCTGTAGATTGCTTTGGGTAGTATAGTCATTTTCACAATGTTGATTCTTCCAATCCAAGAACATGGTATATCTCTCCATCTGTTGGTATCATCTTTAATTTCTTTCATCAGTGTCTTACAGTTTTCTGCATGCAGGTCTTTTGTCTCCCTAGGTAGGTTTATTCTTAGGTATTTTATTCTTTTTGTTGCAGTGGTAAATAGGAGTGTTTCCTTAATTTCTCTTTCAGATTTTTCTGAAAAGTGTATAGGAATGCAAGAGATTTCTGTGCATTAATTTTGTATCCTGCAACTTTACCAAATTCATTGATTAGCTCTAGTGGTTTTCTGGTGGCATCTTTAAGATTCTCTATGTATAGTATCATGTCATCTGAAAACAGTGACAGTTTTACTTCTTCTTTTACAATCTTTTACAATTTGTATTCCTTTTATTTCTTTTTCTTCTCTGATTGCCATAGCTAGGACTTCCAAAACTATGTTGAATAATAATGGTGAGAGTGGACATCCTTGTCTTATTCCTGATCTTAGAGGAAATGCTTTCAATTTTTCACCATTGAGAATGATGTTTGCTGTGGTTTTGTCATATATGGCCTTTATTATGTTTAGGTAGGTTCCCTCTATGCCCACTTTCTGGAGAGTTTTTATCATAAATGGGTGCTGAATTTTGTCAAAAGCTTTTTCTGCATCTATTGAGATGATCATACGGTTTTTATTCTTCAGTTTGTTAATATGGTGTATCACATTGATTGATTCACATATATTGAAGAATCCTTGCATCCCTGGGTTAAATCCGACTTGATCATGGTGTATGATCCTTTTAATGTTTTGTTGCATTCTGTTTCCTAGTATTTTGTTGAGGATTTTTGCATCTATATTCATCAGTGATATTGGTCTGTAGTTTTCTTTTTTTGTAGTATCTTTGTCTGGATTTGGTATTAGTGTGATGGTGGCGTCATAGAATGAGTTTGGGAGTTTTCCTTCCTCTGCAATTTTTTGGAAGAGTTTGAGAAGGATGGGTGTTAGCTCTTTTCTAAATGTTTGATAGAATTCACTTGTGAAGCCATCTGGTCCTGGATTTTTGTTTGTTGGAAGATTTTTAATCACAGTTTCAATTTCATTACGTGTGATTGGTCTGTTCATATTTTCTATTTCTTCCTGATTCAGTCTTGGAAAGTTATACCTTTCTAAGAATTTGTCCATTTCTTCCAGGTTGTCCATTTTATTGGCATAGAGTTGCTTGAAGTAATCTCTTAGGTGCTTTGTATTTCTGCAGTGTTTGTTGTAACTTCTCCTTTTTCATTTCTAATTTTATTGATTTGAGTCCTCTCCCTCTGTTTCTTGATCAGTCTGGCTAGTGGTTATCAATTTTGTTTATCTTCTCCAAGAACCAGCTTTTAGTTTTATTGATCTTTGCTATTGTTTTCTTCGTTTCTATTTCATTTATTTCTGCTCTGAACTTGATTATTTCTTTCCTTCCCCTAACTTTGGGTTTTGTTTGTTCTTCTTTCTCTAGTTCGTTTAGGTGTAAGTTTACATTTTTTATTTGAGATTTTTCTTGTTTCTTAAGGTAGGCTTGTATAGCTATAAACTTCCCTCTTAGAACTGCTTTTGCTGCATCCCATAAGTTTTGGATCATCGTGTTTTCATTGTCATTTGTCTCTAGGTATTTTTTGATTTCTTCAGTGATCTCTTGGTTATTCAGTAACGTATTGTTTAGCCTCCATGTGTTTGTGTTTTTTACGTCTTTTCCCCTGTAATTCATTTCTAATCTCATAGTGTTGTGGTCAGAAAAGATGCTTGATATGATTTCAATTTTCTTAAATTTACTGAGGCTTGATTTGTGACCCAAGATGTGATCTATCCTGGAGAATGTTCCGTGCGCACTTAAGAAGAAAGTGTAATCTGCTCTTTTGGGATGGAATGTCCTATAAATATAATTAAATCCATCTGGTCTATTGTGTCATTTAAAGCTTTTGTTTCCTTATTTATTTTCATTTTGGATGGTCTGTCCGTTGGTGTAAGTGAGGTGTTAATGTCCCCCACTATTATTGTGTTACTGTCGATTTCCTCTTTTATAGCTGTTAGCAGTTGCCTTATGTATTGAGGTGCTCCTATGTTAGGTGCATATATATTTATAATTGGTATATCTTCTTCTTGGATTGATCCCTTGATGATTATGTAGTGTCCTTCCTTGTCTCTTGTAGCATTCTTTATTTTAAAGTCTATTTTGTCTGATATGAGAATTGCTACTCCAGCTTTCTTTTGATTTCCATTTGCATGGTATATCTTTTTCCATCCCCTCACTTTCAGTCTGTATGTGTCCCTAGGTCTTAAGTGGGTCTCTTGTAGACAGCATTTATATGGGTCTTGTTTTTGTATCCATTCAGCAAGCCTGTGTCTTTTGGTTGGAGCATTTAATCCCTTCACGTTTAAGGTAATTATTGATATGTATGTTCCTTTGACCATTTTCTTAATTGTTTTGGGTTTGATTTTGTAGGTCCTTTTCTTTTCTTGTGTTTCCCACTTAGAGAAGTTCCTTTAGCATTTGTTGTAGAGCTGGTTTGGTGGTGCTGAATTCTCTTAGCATTTGCTTGTCTGTAAAGCTTTTGGTTTCTCCGTGGAATCTGAATGAGATCCTTGCCCGGTAGAGTAATCTTGGTTGTAGGTGCTTCCCTTTCATCACTTTAAGTATATCATGCCACTCCCTTCTGGCTTGTAGAGTTTCTGCTGAGAAATCAGCTGTTCACCTTATGGGAGTTCCCTTGTATGTTGTTTGTCGTTTTTCCCTTGCTGCTTTCAATAATTTTTCTTTGTCTTTAATTATTGCCAATTTAATTACTATGTGTCTTGGTGTGTTTTTCCTTGGGTTTATCCTGTATGGGACTCTGTGTGCTTCCTGGATTTGGGTGGCTATTCCCTTTCCCATGTTAGAGAATTTTTCGACTATAATCTCTTCAAATATTTTCTTGGGTCCTTTTTCTCTCTCTTCTCCTTCTGGGACCCCTCTAATGCAAATGTTGTTGTGTTTAATGTTGTCCCAGAGGTCTCTCAGGCTGTCTTCATTTCTTTTCATTCTTTTTTCTTTATTGTGTTTCGCAGCAGTGAATTCCACCATTCTGTCTTCCAGGTCACTTATCCGTTCTTCTGCCTTAGTTATTCTGTTATTGATTCCTTCTAGTGTAGTTTTCATTTAAGTTATTGTAATATTCATCTCTGTTTGTTTGTTCTTTAATTCTTCTAAGTCTTTGTTGAACATTTCTTGCATCTTCTCGATCTTTGCCTCCATTCTTTTTCTGAGGTCCTGGGTCATCTTCACTATCATTATTCTGAATTCTTTTTCTGTAAGGTTGCCTATCTCCAGTTCATTTAGTTGTTTTTCTGGGGTTTTATCTTGTTCCTTCTTCTGGTACATAGTCCTCTGCCTTTTCATTTTGTCTGTCTTTCTGTGAATGTGGTTTTTGTTCCACAGGCTGTAGGATTGTAGTTCTTGTTGCTTCTCTAAAGTTTATATTTTTGAGGTTAATTTTTTTTCCTACAAATCTTGATGCTCACAACATGTTTCACACACTTTGTTTCCTCCTGGTGTCTGTCTGCCTGTCTCTCTGTCTCTGTCTCTCTCTCTCTCTCTTCCCCTTTCTCCCTCCCCTTTTTTCTCATTTTAGAGCAGTGGTAAGTACAGCAAAATTAGAAGGAAGTTTGGTACAGAGATTTTCCATTTTCACCCTGCCCCCAAAAATGCATAGCCTCCCTCATTGTCAATAGTCTTCACCAGAGTGGTACATTTGTTCCAATTGGTGAACCTACATTGACACATTATTATCACCCAGAGTTCATAATTTACATTAGAGATTACTCTTGGTGTTGTACACTCTATGAATTTGGACACATGTGTAGACATGTATCCATCATTATAATATCACACAGATTAGTTTCACTGCCCTAGAAATCCTGTGGTCCGCGTATTTATCTCTTATTCCTGCCCCTCAATCTCTGGCAGCCACTGTTGTTTTTAATGTTTCATAGTTTTGCCTTTTGTAGAATGTCATGTAGTTGGAGTCATAGAGTAAGTAGCTTTTAGAACTGACTTCTTTTACTTAGTAATATAAATTTCCATTTCCTCCATTTTTTTTTTGTGGTACTTACTGAAGGAGATCTTGGTTGCTTTATATTTTGGCAATTATGAATAAAGCTGCTATGTATCTTTTGCAAATATTTTCTCTCCTTCTGTGGCTCATCTTTTTATACCCTTGGCAGTGTCTTTTGCAGAGTAAAAATAGATAATTTTAATGAAGTTCAGCTTGTCAATTCTTTCTTTCATGGTTTGTACCTTTAGTGTTGTATCTAAAAAGTCATTGCCTAAACCAAGTTCAAGTTCATTCAGATTGTCTCCTATGATATCATCTAGGAGATTTATAGTTTTGCACTTCACATTTAGATCTATGATCCATTTTGAGATAATTTTTGTAAATGGTGTATGGTGTAGTTCTAGGTTCTTTCTGGTTTTTGTTTTGCTTGTAGGTGTCCAGCTGTTCCGTCACCGTTTGTGGAAAAGACTACTTTTACTCCATTGTATTGCCTTTGCTCCTTTGTCAAAGATCATTTGATTATATTTAATGTGGATCCATATCTGGGCTCTCTTTCCCGTTCTATTGATCTGTTTGTCTATTCTTTTTGCCAATACTACACTGTCTTGATTATCGTAGCTTTTCAGTAAGTCTTGATGTCAGGTAGACTTATAATAATTCTTGAAGTCAGGACTGTTAAGGTAGTGTCAGTCCTCTAACTTTGTTATTTTCCTTCAATATTGTGTTGCCTATGCTGGTTCTTTTGCCTCTCTATATAACCCACCAAATAACTTGCTATGATTTTGATTAGGATTACACGGAATCTATAGATCAAGCTGGGAAGAACTGACATCTGCATAACATTGTGTCTTTCTATCCATGAACATGGAATACCTCTCTATTTATTTAGTTATTTTTAAATTTCATCCACATTTTCTTCTCAGTACATATTTTGTTAGATTTATATCTGAGTATATCATTTTTGTTGGTACTGATGTAAATGGTATTGTTTTAATTTCAAATTCCATTTGTTCAGTATTAATATATAGGGAAACAATTAACTTTTGTATGTTAACCTTTTATCGTGCAACCTTGCTATAACTGCTTGTTAGTTCCAGGGCTTTTGTCTCTATTCTTCTCGATTTTTTACATAGACAGTTATGTTATCTGCAAGCACAGATAATTTTATGTCTTCATTTTCAATCTGTATACCTTTTATGTCTTTTTTTTTTTGTCTTATTGCATTAGCTAGAATTTCCAGTATGATGTTGGAAAGAGTGGTGAGAGGGGACATAATTGCCTTGTTCTTGATCTTAGTAGGGAAGCTTTGAATTTCTCACCATTAAGTATGGTGTTAGTTTTAGGTTTTTGAAGATATTCTTTATTAAATTGAGGAAGTTCTGATCTATTCCTAGTTTACTGAGAGTTTTATCCTTAATAAAGTGTTGAATTTTGTCGAATGCTTTTTCTGCATTTATTGAAATAATCATTTTTTTTTCATTTTAGCCTGTTAATGTAATGGATTACATTAATTGACTTTTGAAAGTTGACCCAGGCTTGCATACTTGATAAATATCACATGGAGATGGTGTATAATTATTTTTATATAATGCACAACGTGCTTTTTAAGGTGCCAGAAAATTATTTAATATACTTAAAATTATACCATGAATGGTTAAAATGAAAATGGCTTGGTTAATAGTTTTGCTGAAATAAAAATGAGTTGGTTTCTAATTTTTCTCCAGTACTTTGTTTTTTTTCTTCCATTTTTGAGTAACAACCACTTTGAAACAAAACAAATTAAAACTGGTATAGACACTACACTAGAATGAGGAATAAAAAAGTGCCCTTTTCAATGAAAAAAACATGTTAAACTATACAAACCCTCTCACTTTCAACGTTATGATCTATTAGATCATCTAGCAGATTATCTATTGCTTTTAGGAAAAATCCAATATAAAATATTTGTAAAGTGAAAAAATATAAAAAGTTATATAAATACAATACAATAAGTTCAATACAGAATATAAATATGAAAATTTCAATAAATTAACTGCCCCCCCAAAAAAGTAGCCCAAACCAGAGGAAGCTGGCAACACAACTCTCTAGCATTAATTATTCTATTAATATATTGCAGATATGAAAAAAACTACAAATAAGGAATTGAAAAACCCAGTATAAAAACATAGTGCCAACAATGGGAATGTGTAAAACAGAGACTCAAACTCAGGAAACACCTTGAAGGAAAATATAATATCATCTTAGCAATGCAGGCAAATTTGCAAAAACCCCAAAGGAGAATGAATGAAGCCACATGTATACTAGGAAAAGAGGAGAAATAAAGTGAAATAGTCAACTAATGCAAAAACCTTAAAGATACAAAGTGAAATAGACTGAAGAAAACCCCACCAATATTATAGCTTTTTAAACCATTGTTCTCAGTTGAAGTCAGCTCAAGTGGATAAAAATATGTAAAGTTATAAAAGAATCAAGCCATATAATCTAAAATAGTTCTTATGAATATAAAGCCATCCATAGATCAACACCAATACTCTATTCTTAAAAGTAGCAATGTTTTGTAAAATGACAAAAAATCTTCTCTTTGCAATAGGAAAAATATAGAAAACACTACACGTCTAACTAAATCCCCCCAGCAATTTTCAAAAACACTACTAAAGTACAATAAAACAATTACAAGAAAAAGACTATACTGTTAAAAATATAAATATAACTTTATGATTACCAAACAACTAATATATTCTTAAGAAATAATTGCTTTCAACATTCAGGTCATGTACAGTTTTTATGCTATACTGGTTTTTATATTTGCTTATGTCTGGCAAATAGCCCACAGCATTAAGTAAAAGCTAGCAATTATTTAAAATTAAAGTTCAAAATTAGGATTATTTCCTGATGCCATATTAAAATTATTTTAAATGACAATTAAAAATAAGGTCTATTTCTGAAAAGAACTATCTTCTTCAGGTTGTGTTCCCTAAGAAACAGACTCTGAAATGAAAATTTTCCCACAAGAAGTTTATTAGGAGGGCTTTCAGAATTAAAACTCATGGGAAACTCAAGGGAACAGTTTTGGATATAAGGAGAAATTGAATTGTGATGTATGCGGTCCACAAGTTTTAAGCCCATCCCATGGAGCTCCAGGGTTGTGATGGCATGGCATCCACAGACAGTATCCACAACTACTTAACTTCTTGACGTCATTTCAGTTGTTTTAGGGGATCTGTATCGTTCAAGTTTTTCAACAGACACTTTATTTTCAACTTACAAAAATATACTATTATTGTCATAAATATTTATTGTGAAGTAAATAACTAGCTCTATCTTAAGTATAGCAGAATACACTAAAGAAATTTACTACAATTCCACTGTTATCCAGTAGTATGAACACAAATGATTAGCAATCTCCTGGTGGCTACCTACTTTACACAAATATTTTTAAATGATGTTTCTAAAAAAGTATAGTTTGCCCTTTTAGGATTTATTTTCTTTATAATGGTGTTTTTTCTTAAATGAGGTTTTGAATACATTTTCCATGTAGTAGAGACCATTATTCCAAACGTGTTATGTTTTAAACTACTGCATGTTATATATTCTAATGAGGCAGCTATTAACATGTAAATTAATTGGCTGGACCTGATTCAGCAATGTTTTTGTTAAATAGTGGAAAAACACTATTACCAGCACAATAGATACCCTGTATAGCAGTGGTGGCAGAAATACCATAATGGGGCCAATTAAAAGTAAATGTTTATTATAATTGTTTAGGAACATTTTACTTATGTAAAACTATGTAAAATTTTTACTTACATAAATATATGCTAAGAAAAATGGTAATTACTTAAGTATCAATATATTTTCTATCAGATGCAAAATCTTCCTTTTTTCCTAGAGTTTCTCCAATACTTCATTTCTGTGTTGAACAGATCCGAGCTGGGCTGCAGAGGATAAGTAGCTATGCCCAGTGCATAGTCTTTCTTTTAATTGCATGTGGAAATTAATTTAAATGTTTGAAAGTGATTGTTAACCTACCCTGAAAAGTGCCATTTTAGTAAAAGCTTTGAAAAATACCCACAGGAATATTCAAAAATAGAATTATAATTCTTATACCTTCTCTCTCTTGAGTCCTTCTCATTATTACTATAAATTCCAGCATAAAAATAATTATGTATCTCACTATGGTATCAGGGCTAAACCTTGTAATGAGTATGGAATAGCTAAATCATAATTATCTTTTCAAAGGTATAATTAAAGCAGTTTAAGAATTTTCTTTCCTTCTTTTACAAGTCAATGTTCAGTTTGGTAGTACTTCTTATTGTCATTGGAAAACAAATATAATTTTAACAATAGTTTGACCGCATGAGAAACTGCTCAATATTATAATTATGAAATCAACATTTTTTATTAAAAATGACAAATACTCTTAACATATTTTTCATTTTAACCTAAACCTAAGTAAAACATTCTATTTCAGATATTATGAAAGATTGATGCTGTACATATACATATTTTTCTACAGAACTAATCTTAAAACAACTTGCCAATTGGAAGACTTAAGACATTTTAATAGTGATATCTTTAAATGACCATATGCAGTGTACTTAAATGAGCCATCTATTTTGAAAAACAAATTACTGCTAACAGTAGACCTAGCATTTTTTCCTTCAATTAGTAGAAAAATATTGCAGTTATTAGCACATTAACTCTTCTTTATGGCATTGGTATCAGAAATACTTTCTTTTATTTTCTCATTTTAGTTTTATTTTCCCATTAAGTCCTCCAATCCTCCAACTTTCTTCGTTTTCAGACAGAATTCCTGATAAGCAATCCACAAAGGAATGTCAGCTGCCCTCAGCAAAGAAATACCTTTAAAAGTTTATAAAAACAGGAAATCCTTATGGAGTATCTTCTATATGTTAAAGGCTGGGCTAGTTTTAGGTTTTTCTGAAGCTAAGTGTTATTGTTTCTATTTAACTGATAAGGAAATTGAGACTTGGAGATTTGTATATAAATGACATGCCTTATAAGTAACGTATTTGACATTCAAAATCAGATTTGATGGACTTCATAGATGATTCGTAATCACTTTACTAAACAGACTTTTCAAAAGTGGCCACTACCTTGGGGGAAGCTAACCATTTGATATTAACAATTATGTTCCCTGTAATTCTATCCTGAACGGCTTTGATGTGTCTTGTATTCTAGCTTTAAGGCTAGTGGTGGTCTCTTAGGTGAGCTCTTGTTTGTGATGTTCCAACATCCTTTACTGCCTTCATTTACCTAGCAGTGAAAAATTTGATAAACATGCAAGATTACTGAAATATATGCTTACCCTTAGGCATGCATTAAAATTGCAACTTTACAGAAAGAATCATTGACTGAACAAAAGCTGTGCTGCTTACCTTGCAGAACTGTCTTCGACCTCAAATGCTGTAATTTAAAATATCAATGATTGTTTGACACAGAGTGGTCATTTTTAAGACTCCAAATAGTTTCTTTTGATTATGTAAATCAATATTCGTGTAGGTCTTTTCATTTAGGAAGTATCATTATGTGTTCCTGAGATGACTAGCTTCAAATCAGTCCAGGCACTAGAGATCAGTTGTTCTCTAGAATAAGGAAAACAGGAATTACACACTCAAGAGCATTCACCTGTCAGTTCGAATATGCCACTGATTGATGAAACAGTGGAAACTCACACCAACATGCTGCTTGGGAAGTCAGACAATAATAAGGGCAACAATAAAACCACATTTAATCACTGGCTATGATCCTATGGATCAGGCAGCATGCCAAGTGCTCTTTACATACATTATCTTTAGTGTAGGGATTATTATCCCTAGTTTATAGAAGAAAAACAGAGCCTTCGAAAGATTAAATGATTTTTCTCAAGGACTGCAAAGTTGGTAAATTCTATATTTGGAATCAGAGCCCCAGGACATTTTTCTCTGATGTTCACAAATAAGGGAATCATGGTATGAATGTGTGACATTAACCAGTATCAGAGAGAAAGAGTTTGTCATAGTACATTCCATCACGTGGCATAAAACTATTTAATTATTCACATGCTAGTGAAAACCAATACTATGTTAGGTCAAGGTGTCTCAAACTGCCGAATTTCTTTTACAATGGGTGAAGGAATCTCCAGACCCATCTTTTATACTTTTGCTTAATGTGTGCAGCCCATTTACCTATTCAGCTAACCTCTCTCTTGGTGCTGTCTTTTTCTTCTTCTCCATGACCACCCTGAGCGGTCATATTAGGCCAATATACTATCTTACGCATTTGAATCCCCAGCTCACACTTAGTTTCTAAGGCCTCATTCATGAAACAAATTTCAAAAATGGATATCCACCCATGGAGGTATCTTAGTGCCTATAACCTGACATTAATGTGGATTTATCATTGGTCACCCAGTTTTTCCCCTCCTACACTAAATCTATCTCCACCTTATCACCCAAACCAAGTATCTGTACACATTGTTTTACCATCGAACATTTCCAATCAGGGACCAAGTTTTGTGAATTTTACATTCCTAACATTTATTGACTCTATTACCTTCTCTCCTCTCCTGTCCATTGTTCCTACTTTAATTAAAGTTTTTATCATTTCTCAGCTGGTTTGTCTAAATCCTTTTTGTTGTTGCCTTCCTTCTCTACTCTTGTCCTCTCATTTCTCTACCATATAGCTTCCAGATTGAACTTTTCCAATATGAAATAATCATGTCAATGTCATATCAGTGGCTTCTCACTGACATAGTACATTTAAATCTGCATTACCTGGTCGGATTCTAGTCATCAGTTTCATTTCTCCCTGTGGTTCCCCTCATAACCTTCATAACCTACTGTGGTGGCAGGATAATGTCCCTCCAAGAATGTCCATGTCCTAATCCTTGGGATCTGCAAATATGTTACTTAAGATGGCAAAAGGGACTTTGCTAATATGATTTTGAGATATGACTGTGAGATAGGGAGGTGAGGCTGGATCATCCAGTGGGCCCAATGTAATCACAAGCGTCCTTAGACATGGAAGAGAGTCAGAAGAGAAGAACGAGAGGAAAGGTGCCTACCGTAGAGTGGTCAAAGAGGCTCAACGTTGTTGGCCGAGAGCCAAGAAATGTGTGGGTCGTTGGAAGCAGGAAAAGGTAAAGAAAAGAATTATGCCATAGAGCCTTTATAAGGGAATGCAGTCCCGCAGACACCTTAATTTCAGCTCAGTGAAACCCATGTTGGATTTCTCATCTACAGAACTGTAAGATTAGGAATCTGTGTTAAGTCACTACATTTGTGATAATTTGTTGTGGCAGCCATAGAGAACTAGTACACATATAGTCCAGAATATTGAACTACTTGTATTTTCATGAGCAGACCAGGTTTTTTCACACCTTTATACATTGTTCATTTTTTTCTCAATTTCCTTTTCTTTTGTTTGAAATGATTTCCTGAAATTCAGACCTCTATTGTGATGAAAGCAGATTTGCTTCAATAATTACATCTTCTATGTATGTTTCTTTTCTCTACGTTATACTTGAGTTCTGTTTTCTTTTTTCTTCCTGCCATACTCAGTCGTATCATAGCACTTATCAAACCATTTTTACACTTGCTTACTAACCATATCTTTCATACCAGCCGCTTAATCCCTTGAAGAAAGATATTTCTCTCTACCCATAGCTTTTTATATAGCCTGGCACACAGTGAGTGAACAACATAAGCTTGTGATAACGAAAGAAAAGAAAAGAATTACAGCTGACCTTTGAACACAGGGGTTAATCCGCATATGATGTGTAGTTGGCCCTCCACATCCAAGGACTAAACCAACCACAGACTGTGTATACTGTTGCATTTACTAATGAAAAGTATCTGTGTGTAAGTGGACCTGCACAGTTCAAACCCGCTTCGTTCAAGGGTCAACTCTAATTCAGTGAGTCCATGTTAACGACCTATTTTCACAATGAGTCCTACTAGTGTTACCGAGAGAACCATGCGCTTAAAGATTGTGATCCTCACCAAGTTACTACTTTCAGAGGTTATCCTGCAACTGTAGTGTCTGTGGTGGGGGGCAGGGAGGGGGCGGAAGGAGAGGAAAGGGAGATGTTCTAAAGAATTTACCACATGCCAAGGCAGCGAAATGGCAGGAAATCCTCTCTGAAAACTAGTTTATATCAATAAATTGAAGATATGCAACTCACCTACATTGTTAGAGTTGTATGAATTTAGGAAGAAGTCAAAGGTTTTCTGAGGATATTTTGTGAAAAACGGGTAGAATACAAATGAAGCTAGGTGTGTTATTTCTAGATTCAGAAATTTCTGCAATTCACATAAAAACAGAACCGTTCCTTTTAATGTTAAGATATGAAACTTTAAAATGTGATGTGACTATATCACATTTGTTTAATTACTTTATCAATACTTTAAAATGTGAGTGACTATTTATTTTGCATTTGTTTAATTACTTCACAAACAATTTCGGTTCCAAAACTTAAAGGTAGATGAGACTTGATTGGAAGAAAAGAATCCTGCTTAATGTCCAAACTGACATGTCCCCATTTTCAGCATCTAACAAATCAGACAGAAGAAAGTGTTAAGAACAGGTCCACTTTTTATACTGGAGAATTTCCCCCCTATTCTGCAAGTTTTCTTCTGAGTTTAGAATCTTTAATCAAAAATTGTGGATTCCCCTGAAAATTCCTAGTATTTCATAAAATGCTGCTTCACATATTTTGGGGTGTTAAATTATTTTTACAGTAGTATGTGGTCAATAAAATAACGTTGACAAAAGATAAAAATTATACCATTTTCACATTTGAAGATATGAATAGTTAGAAAATCTGTTTCTTATAAGCTGTTAAATCATGTTGTTTTATGAATATAGTTATTTTTCAATCTCTAATACAACTATGCCAATAACAAATCAAAATCCTCATTCAAATTTTTCTTTTTTTTTTTAACATCTTTATTGGACTATAATTGCTTTACAATGTTGTGTTAGTTTCTGCTGCATAACAAAGTGAATCAGCTATACGTATACATATATCCCCATATCCCCTCCCTCTTGTGTCTCCCTCCCAGACTCCCTATCCCCCACCTCTAGGCGGTCACAAAGCACCAAGCTGATCTCCCTTGCTATGCAACTGCTTCCCACTAGCTATCTGTTTTACATTTGGTAGTGTATATATGTCAGTGCTACTCTCTCACTTTGTCCCAGCTTACCCTTCCCCCTCCCCGTATCCTCAAGTCCATTCTCTAGTAGGTCTGCGTCCTTATTCCCATCTTGCCCCTAGGTTCTTCATGACCATTTTTTTTGTTTTTTAGATTCCATATATATGTGTTAGCATACGGTATTTGTTTTTCTCTTTCTGACTTACTTCACTCTATATGAGAGACTCTAGGTCCATCCACCTCACTACAAATAACTCAATTTCATTTCTTTTTATGGCTGAGTAAAATTCCATTGTATATATGTGCCACATCTTCTTTAGCCATTCACCTGTCGATGGACACTTAGGTTGCTTCCATGTCCTGGCTATTGTAAATAGAGCTGCAATGAATATTGTGGTACATGACTCTTTTTGAATTATGGTTTTCTCAGGGTATATGCCCAGTAGTGGAATTGCTGGGTCATATGGTAGTTCTATTTTTAGTTTTTTATGGAAGCTCCATACTGTTCTCCATAGTGGCTGTATCAATTTACATTTCAACCAACGTGCAAGACAGTTCCCTTTTCTCCACACCCTCTCCAGCATTTCTTGTTTGTAGATTTTTTGATGATGGCCACTCTGACTGGTGTGTGGTGAAACCTCATTGTAGTTTTGATTTGCTTTTCTCTAATGATTAGTGATGTTGAGCATCCTTTCATGTGTTTGTTGGCAATCTGTATATCTTCTTTGGAGAAATGTTTATTTATGTCTTCTGCCCATTTTTGGATTGGGTTGTTTGTTTTTTTGATACTGAGCTGCATGAGCTGCTTGTATATTTTGGAGATTAATCCTTTGTCAGTTGCTTCATTTGCAAATATTTTCTCCCATTCTGAGGGTTGTCTTTTCGTCTTGTATATGGTTTCCTTTGCTGTGCAAAAGCTTTTAAGTTTCATTAGGTCCCATTTGTTTATCTGTGTTTTTATTTCCATTTCTCTAGGAGCTGGGTCAAAAAGGATCTTGCGGTGATGCATGTCATAGAGTGTTCTGCCTATGTTTTCCACTAAGAGTTTTATAGTGTCTGGCCTTACACTTAGGTCTTTAATCCATTTTGAGTTTATTTTTGTGTATGGTGTTAGGGTGTGTTCTAATTGCATTCTTTTACATGTAGCTGTCCAGTTTTCCCAGCACCACTTATTGAAGAGGCTGTCTTTTCTCCATTGTATACTCTTGCCCCCTTTATCAAAGATAAGATGACCATAAGTGTGTGGGTTTATCTCTGGCGTTTCTATCCTGTTCCATTGATCTATATTTCTGTTTTGTGCCAGTACCAAACTGTCTTGATTACTGTAGCTTTGTAGTATAGTCTGAAGTCTCTCCAGCTCCGTTTTTCTTTCTCAAGATTGCTTTGGCTATTCAGGGTGTTATGTGTGTCCATACAAATTGTAAAATTTTTTGTTCTAGTTCTGTGAAAAATGCCATGGGTAGTTTGATAGGGATTGCATTGAATCTGTAGATTGCTTTGGGTAGTGTAGTCATTTTCACCATGTTGATTCTTCCAATCCAATAACATGGTATATCTCTCCATCTATTTGTATCATCTTTAATTTCTTTCATCAGTGTCTTATAGTTTTCTGCATACAGGTCTTTTGTCTCCTTAGGTAGGTTTATTCCTAGGTATTTTATTCTTTTTGTTGCAGTGGTAAATGGTAGTGTATAGGAATGCAAGAGATTTCTGTGCATTAATTTTGTATCCTGCTACTTTACCAAGTTCATTGGTAGTTTTCTGGTAGCATCTTAGGATTCTCTATGTATAGTATCATATCATCTGCAAAAAGTGACAGTTTTACTTCTTTTCTGATTTGGATTCCTTTTATTTCTTTTTCTTCTCTGATTGCTGTGGCTCAAAATTCCAAAACTATGTTGAATAATAGTGGTGAGAGTGGACAACCTTGTCTTGTTCCTGATCTTTTTGGAAATGGTTTCAGTTTTTCACCATTGAGAACGATGTTGGCTGTGGGTCTGTCATCTATGGCCTTTATTATTTTGAGGTAAGTTCCCTCTATGCCTACTTTCTGGAGGGTTTTTTATCATGAATGGGTGTTGAATTTTGTCAGAAGCTTTTTCTGCATCTATTGAAATGATCAAATGGTTTTTCTCCTTCAATTTGTTAATATGGTTTAACACTTTGATTGATTTGTAGATATTGAAGAATCCTTGCATTCCTGGGATAAACCCCACTTGATTATGGTGTATGATCTTTTTAATGTGCTGTTGGATTCTGTTTGCTAGTATATCGTTGAAGATTTTTGCATCTATATTCATCAGTGATCTTGGCCTGTAAGTTTCTTTTTTTTGACATGTTTGTCTGGTTTGGGTATCAGGGTGATGGTGGCCTCATAGAATGAGTTTGGGAGTATCCTACCTCTGCTATATTTTGGAAGAGTTTGAGAAGGATAGGTGTTAGCTCTTCTCTAAATGTTTGATAGAATTCTCCTGTGAAGCCATCTGGCCCTGTGCTTTTCTTTGTTGGAAGATTTTTAATCACAGTTTCAATTTCAGTGCTTGTGAAAGATCGGTTTATATTTTCTATTTCTTCCTCGTTCAGTCTCGGAAGGTTGTGATTTTCTAAGAATTTGTCTGTTTCTTTCAGGTTGTCCATTTTGTTCGCATATAGTTGCTTGTAGTAATCTCTCACGATCCTTTGTATTTCTGCAGTGTCAGTTGTTACTTCTCCTTTTTCATTTCTAATTCTGTTGACTTGAGTCTTTTCCCTTTCTTTTGTGATGAGTCTGGCTAATGGTTTATCAATTTTGTTTATCTTCTCAAAGAACCAGCTTTTAGTTTTATTGATCTTTGCTATTATTTTCTTTGTTTCTATTTCATTTATTTCTGCTCTGATCTTTATGATTTCTCTCTTTCTACTGACTTGGGGTTTTCTTTGTTCTTCTTTCTCTCCTCGTTTTAGGAGTAGGGTTAGATTGTTTATTTGAGATTTTTCTTGTTTTGTGAGGTAGGATTGTATTGCTATAAACTTCCCTCTTACAACTGCTTTTGCTCTATCCCATAGGCTTTGGGTCGTCATGTTTTCATTGTCATTTGTTTCTAGGTATTTTTTGATTTCCTGTTTGATTTCTTTAGTGATGTCTTGGTTATTTAGTAGCATATTGTTTAGCCTCCATGTGTTTCTATTCTTTACAGTTTTTTCTCCCATAATTGATATCTAGTCTCATAGCATTGTGGTCAGAAAAGATACCTGATACGATTTCAGTTTTCTTAAATTTACCAAGGCTTGATCTGTGACGAAAAATATGATCTCTCCTGGAGATTGTTCCATAAGCACTTGAGAAGAAAGTGTATTCTGTTGTTTTTGGATGGGATGTCCTATAAATATCAAATAAATCCATCTTGTTTAATGTGTCATTCAAAGCTTGTGTTTCCTTATTTATTTTCATTTTGGATGATCTGTCCATTGGTGAAAGTGGGGTGTTAAAGTCCCCTACTATTATTGTGTTACTGTCAATTTCCCCTTTTATGTCTGTTAGCATTTGCCTTATGTACTGAGGTGCTCCTATGTTGGCTGCATAAATACTTAAAATTGTTATATCTTCTTCTTGGATTGATCCTTTGATCATTATGTAGTGTCCTTCTTTGTCTATTGTAATAGTCTGTATTTTAAAGTCTATTTTGTCTGATATGAGATTTGCTACTCCAGCTTTCTTTTGATTTTCATTTTCATGGAATATCTTTTTCCATCCCCTTACTTTCAGTCTGTCTGTGTCCCTACGTCTGAGATGGGTCTCTTGTAGACAGCATATATACGGGTCTTGTTTTTGAATCCATTCAACCGGTCTATGTCTTTTGGTTGGAGCATGTAATCCATTTACATTTAAGGTAGTTATTGATAGGTATGTTCCTATTACCATTTTCTTAATTGTTTTGGGCTTGTTATTGTAGATATTTTCCTCCTCTTGTGTTTCCTGCCTAGAGAAGTTCCTTTAGCCTTTGTTTTAAATCTGGTTGTGTGGTGCTGAATTCTCTTAGCATTCGCTTATCTGTAAAAGTTTTAATTTCTCCATCGAATCTGAATGAGATCCTTGTTGGGTAGAGTAATCTTGGTTGTATGTTTTTCCCTTTCACCACTTTAAATACATCCTGCCACTCCCTTCTGGCTTTCAGAGTTTCTGCTGAAAGATGAGCTGTTAACCTTCTGGGGATTCCCTTGTGTGTTATTTGTTGCTTTTCCCTTGCTGCTCTTAATATTTTTTCTTTGTCCTTAATTTTTGATAGTTTGATTAATATGTGTCTTGGCATGTTTCTCCTTGGATTTATCCTATACGGGACTCTCTGTGCTTCCTGGACTCGATTGACTATTTCCTTTCCCATATTAGGGAAGTTTTCAACTATAATCTCTTCAAATATTTTCTCAGTCCCTTTCTTTTTCTCTTCTTCTGGGACCACTATAATTCGAATGTTGGTGCATTTACTGTTGTCCCAGAGGTCTCTGAGACTGTCCTCAATTCTTTTCATTCTTTTTTCTTTATTCTGCTCTGCAGTAGTTATTTCCACTATTTTATCTTCCAGGTCACTCATATGTTCTTCTGCCACAGTTATTCTGCTATTGATTCCTTCTAGAGAATTTTTAATTTCATTCATTGTGTGGTTCATCATTGTTTTTTTGCCCTTCTGTTATTTTAGGTCCTTTTAAAATATTTCTTGTATTTTCTCCATTCTATTTCCAAGATTTTAGATCATTTTTACTATCATTACTCTGAATTCTTTTTCAGGTAGACTGCCTATTTCATCTTCATTTGTTTGGTCTGGTGGGTTTTTACTTTGCTCCTTCATCTGCTGCATATTTCTCTGTCTTCTGTTTTTGCTTAACTTACTGTGTTTGGGGTCTCCTTTTTGCAGGCTGCAGGTTCGTAGTTCCCGTTGTTTTTGGTGTATGCCCCCAGTTGGTAAGGTTGGTTCAGTGACTTGTGTAAGCTTCCTGGTGGATGATGCTGGATCTTGTCTTTCTGGTGGGTATGACCACATCCAGTGGTGTGTTTTGTGGTGTCTGTGAACTTATTATGATTTTAGGCAGCCTCTCTGCTAATGGGTGGGGTTGTGTTCCTGTCTTGCTAGTTGTTTGGCATGGGGTGTCCAGAACTGGAGCTTGCTGGTTGTTGAGGGAAGCTGGGTCTTAGCGTTGAGATGGAGATCTCTGGGAGAGCTCTCATCAATTGATATTATGTGGGGCCAGGAGGTCTCTGGTAGTCTGATGTTCTGAACTTGGCTGTCCCATCTCAGAGGCTCAGGCCTGACACCCGGCCGGAACACCAAGACCCTGTCAGCCACATGGCTCAGAAGAAAAGAGAGAGAGAGAAAAAAAAAGCAAAAATAAATAATTAAAATAAAATATGATAAAGTTATTAAAATAAAAAATAAAAAAATTTAAATAAAAAAATTAAAAAGTAATAAAAAAAAAGAAGAGAGCAACTGAACCAATAAAGAAATCCACCAATGATAACAAGTGCTAAAAACTACACTAAGGTAAACATGAATATCAGAAACTTGTCAGTCACATACAGGAAACCCCAAGTCTAAGCTGCTCCCATTGTCCACTGCCTCAATTTTGGGATGATTCATTGTCTATTCAGATATTCCACAGATGCAGGGTACATCAAGTTGATTGTGGAGATTTAACCCACCGCTCCTGAGGTTGCACGGAGAAATTTCCTTTTCTCTTCTTTGTTTGCACAGCTCCTGTGGTTCAGTTTTGGATTTGGCCCTGTCTCTGCATGTAGGTCGCCCTCTAGTGTCTGTTCTCCACCCAGACAGGACAGGGTTAAAGGAGCGGCTGATTCGGGGCCTCTGTCTCACTCAGGCCTGGGGAAAGATGTGGTACAGAATGTGGGGCGAGCCTGCAGAGGCAGAGGTCCGCTTGACATTGCAACAGCCTGAGGCACGTCATGTGTTCTCCCAGGGAAGTTGTCCCTGGATCATGGTACCCTGGCAGTGGTGGGTTGCACAGGCTCCCAGGAGGGGAGGTATGGATAGTGACCTGTGCTTGCACACAGGCTTCTTGGTGGCTGCAGCAGCAGCCTTAGCGTCTCATGCCCGTCTCTGGGGTTCGCGCTAATAGCCGCAGCTCGCGCCCGTCTCTGGAGCTCGTTTAGGTGGTGCTCTGCATCCTCTCTCCTCACGCACCCCGAAACAATGGTCTCTTGCCTCTTCGGCAGCTCCAGACTTTCTCCTGGACTCCCTCCTAGCTAGCTGTGGCACACTAGCCCCCTTCAGGCTGTGGTCATGCAGCCAACCCCAGTCCTCTCCCTGGGATCTGACCTACGAAGCCAGAGCCTCAGCTCCCAGCCACCCCCATCCCAACAGGTGAGCAGACAATCCTCTTGGGCTGGTGAGTGCTGGTCGGCACCGATGCTCTGTGCGGGAATCTCCCCACTTTGCCCTCTGAACCCCTGTTGCTGTGCTCTCCTCTGTGGCTCTGAAGCTTCCCCCCTGCCCACCCCCCGTCTCCGCCAGTGAAGGGGCTTCCTAGTGTGTGGAAACTTTTCCTCCTTCACAGCTCCCTCCCAGAGAGGCAGGTCCCGTCCCTATTCTTTTGTCTCTGTTTTTTCTTTTTTCTTTTGCCCTACCCAGGTACGTGGCTAGTTTCTTGTCTTTTGGGAAGTCTGAGGTCTTTGCCAGCATTCAGTAGGTGTTCTGTAGGAGTTGTTCCACATGTAGATGTATTTTTGATGTATTTGTGGGGAGGAAAGTGATTGCCACGTCTTACTCCTCCGTTATCTTGAAGGTCCTCCTCACATTTTTCTGAGAATACCTAGATTCAATAATTTTCAGTTATTCGTTCATTCATCCTTTACAAATATTCTTTGATCCCCATTTTTGGGCTAGATGCTATTCTAAGACTCAGTATAATAATAAAATAGCCAAAGTGCACTTCTCTCTTGGAGATTGTATTTTTGTGTAAAAAACATAAGCAAAATTTATGGGTTTTATATCATGTTTAGTGCTATGGAGAAAAAGAAAGTAAAGGAGAGAACCAGGGAATGTTGGCATGGCACTGCCATTTTAAAAAACATGGCCAGGGATGCCCTGTTGGCATAGTAGTTAAGAATCCGCCTGCCAATGCAGGGGACACGGGTTTGATCTCTGGTCCAGGAAGATCCCATATGCCACAGAGCAGCTAGGCCCATGTGCCACAACCACTGAGACTTCGCTCTAGTGCTCATGAGCCACAACTACTGAGCCCGGATGCCACAACTGTTGAATCTCACGTACCTAGAGTCCATGCTCTGCAACAAGAGAAGCCACCACAATGAGAAGCCTGCATCCTGCAATGAAGAGTAGCCTCCACTCACTGCAACTAGAGAAAGCCCACGTGCAGAACGAAGATCCAATGCAGCCAAAAATAAATAAATAAATAAATTTATTTTTAAAATAATAATAAATAAAAATAAAAACCATGGCTGGACAAGGTCATTTGAACCTTACAATTTATAAACGGTTGGAAGATCTTGTAGAAATGCTGTTGTGATCAAAATAAAGATATTAAATGATCATTTACTTATATAGTGCTGCAGTGGTACTATATTAATAAAAATTAATATAAAAATAGCACATTTATGTAAAAAAAATCCATGACTAACAAAATATGTGCATGCTCACTGGAATAGTTTAGAGAACTCTTTTGAAGACCATAAAAACAATACAAAGTATATGGCAATAACAATATATGTTGGATTTTGAAGACTCAGAATTATAAAATGTAATTATTTGTAGTATTAATATCTAACAATGCATTATCAAACAAAATCCTAATTGTATTTTCATAGAATTAAAAAATATTGATATATAAATATATAGAGTCATAAAGAGCTGAATTGATTTTGAACATAAGAAGGGGTAATTTTCCTGCCAGATGTTAAGTCATCATGTCTATGGGCACATAGAACGAACAGGTATGGGAAACTGATAAATGACTGAGAAAACAGTGCACATCAGTGAGGAAAGCACAGACTCATAAAATAGTGGTCAGACAAATGGTTCTTCATAAGGTAAAAGCAAATGGATCATTACTTATGCTATGTAAGAAAAAGAAACTAAATGGACTAGAGATCTTTCTGTGAGAAGCAAAGCTTTAAAATATTTTCTGAAATGTTAGATAACACTAGTATGATATGAGGTAAGGAAGACGAAAGAATAAAGACATGAAAACACAAACAAGGAAAAGATCAATAGATTTGACTTCTTGCCCTTCTAGGGCAAAGGAGTAGTAAACAGAGATAAAAGGCAAGCTCCAGACTGGGATAGGAGTTTTTTTCAGAGAGTTTAGCAAACATTTAGCAATTATCCAGAATGTATTAGGACTCCTTGCAGATCCATAAGTTAAAAAAAATAGAAAATTGACAAAGGATATGAACAACTATTCACAGAACAGAAAATGTGAACTGTTCATAAACATAAGTAAATATTTTAAAATTTTTTAAATGGGAAAATGTCAGTGAAAGAAAAGTTGGAGTAAAGGTTTTAAATTTGTGAAACAATGATATGTACTCTTTATACAAGCACATATGGATGTTGGCAGTGCAGAAAAATGGACATGAAGGGTGCACACCTACTGCAGAATTATAGGTATCTCCAGGGAAGGAGAGGCGGGATGGCATATAGTGGTCAAATAGGCTGTGATGTTAATCCTGTAAGTATATTTAAAGTATTGGAAGCATAATTGATAATTGTCTATCTGGTAGCTAAAGGCTTTTATTTTATACCTATTTGCACTTGAAATAACTTTTTCCTTTCTCAAAAAAAACATGACTTGAAAGGCAAATATATATATTATAAATATTCTAAACTTATGCATATGTTCATGTTTAGAACTGAATTTTTTAATAGACTGGAAGGATAAAAAGTGGAAAATAAATGTTCCCCACTCCCTTTCCCACATGTGATCCAGAGTCAAGTCCAATTTCTCAGTTTACTGACTTTTAACATTTCTGTTCTTAGTTCTTCAGGCAATTATTTTCAAAACTATAAATATTCTATAGTACAATAGTTCAACTTTTTTATCCCTCATCTGACTGGTCTTTCATAATAGCCCACTGATTTACCCACATCCATATATAAAAATATTCCAGTTATCAGCTTCTTGAAGGATTTATTCTTCTTAGGAAATCTTTAACATTTCTCAATGGTTTTGGGGGAGAAAAGAGATACAAACTCTAATGCTCAAACTGCTATGTCCAATGATTACAGTAGTTTGCAAAATTCTTAAAACCTTTATCCAAGACAAGAATTTCATACTTACCTTGAAGTAGCCACTGGAAAATCCTATGAAGCTTCTGCCTCTGGCATTTTGTTCTGAATAAAGGTTTACCAAAAAGTAGGTAACTAAATGCTGCATTTTGAATTACACTTTGGAAAAAAACATCTTCCTAATCACTGGAATTTCTGGTCCAGAGACTTATCAAACAGTTCCAGAAGTTGTCACTTGTGGGTCTTTCCATCCTCGGATACATAGTGAGGATGAAAGGATGCTGCATTTAGATATGGTCTCCCTCAAGTGAGGTGTTCAAGGAACCTGGCCAGAATGCTTTTCCAGACTGTGCACATCTGTTATGGAATTATGGTTATAGTCTGAAAGAATTGGAATGAAGAAATGGATGGCACAAGCTATGAAGCTGCAAAACTCGGCAAATTATTCACTTCTGAAAAAAGCACAGATTTGAGAAGATTGTAATTTTAGGTCTACATGATAGAATGAGACACCACCGAAGAGCAAGACTTCTGTCTTAAGTGAAGGCATTAGAGGGGGAATTTCGGTAAGCCCTGCTGTGAGCAATAAATGCAAAAGATAAAAGGATCATAGGATTTCCCAGCACAGACCTAAAGGAAAATTAGAAATTATAGTCTAGGGATAAAAGCTGTGAGAACTTTGCAACTACTGTAACCTTTGAATCTTTCCCATGTGCGTTATTTTTTCTATTCCTTGTCTTAATCTTAGTCCTGATTTATAGAAAATACTTTTTTTTTAAGAATTATGTTAGCTAAGGGAGTTAGCTATGGATCAAAGTTAGTGTTTGGGGCTCTTTTTATTTCTGTTTACATTCTTTAGTTAAAATATTTTACAGTAAGGTTGTGTTTTTAAAGTTCTTCCCTTTCATGTGCTCATGTGATGCCTTACAGAGGACTTCTGAAGGCTTCAACACCAGTGGTATGAAATCTATGTAAAGTGAGTTACATTTTATGCAAATTGGAATTCTGCAAAATTTACATATTTTAATAACAAGCACTAACAAATACACTCTATTTGTAAATATAGAAATAATGTAAAGATATTGAGAATTATAAATTATTGCACATTTTCAAAGATGGGAAGCCAAATGAAATGCAAATCATGTTTACACAATTGTCATATGGTGGTGAATAAAGAGAAGTAGCTGCCATTATTTTTAAACCTCACTATGTTTTTTGTGTGTCAGAACTTCTCTGAGAAATGTTGGTGACAAGTGTGCTTGAATTTTAATATTCACTGTTGCTATAATCAGTGATTCACTTTTTATGTTCTGAGGCAGGAAGAAGAGGTTGGTTTTCATGCTGAAAATGTGCTAAAACCCAGTACTTTTGTTACAGAATTTCAAAGTGAAAATGCTCTGAAAAGGGTCAAATGACTGAAACCCTACACTGTGATTAATTTAGGAATAAGGTCTGAAAAATATTTCAGATAAACATAAAAAAAAGAACCATGCTAAATTGGCATAATGTTAAACATGTACTTTTAAATTTCTTAAATTGTCATGACTAGGAAGAGAATATGTAAGTTAGTCTTGAATACTTGGGAATATGATTATGTGAGTTCTTTATATATATATATCCCTCACATTAATGGAAATATTCTGCACTGAGTAATTATTTTTATATATTTTAAAATAACTTTGTTGATGTAAATGTCTTATTTGACACATATTCCAAAGTGAAGGTGGTATTCAAATTATCAAAATCCTGAGGATTAAATCCACTTTAAATTGTTGTTACATGTATTTACCGAAAAGAAACAAGAGTTCTAGGCTGAAATAGAGATATTTCTATGAGAAACTAGACAGCTTTCAGAGTATGCTAGGATTGTATCTCAGATAACTAATTTTCAAAATATAATTTACCCATTAACTTGCAGATTTCTGAATTTACAAAAAGTACTCTTGGACTTTTTGTTGCTCATAATCACATATTCTAAATACTATCTACTTTTCATGCTTTCAAATCCTCAATTTCAATCTAGTTTTGTATTCGAAAAACAAGGACCTCATGATTCATAGGTTACTACTTAAAATTGCTATGTAACATTGCAAACTTTGCAAACATTATAACTCACGGCACATAGTTTAACTCTTAAATAGACTTCTAAGCATTTGCTGCTCATTTTTCTTGCCTATGTTCTTAAAATAATAGTTTTATATAGAATACAATATGAAATATAGTATATTCCAGGGTTTTTCCCGTATTAGTTTAGCTAAATAAGAGAAACGTTACTCTTATCCTCAAAGAATGACTTCCTTTTTTTCATATTTTGCTTTTTAACCTGTGAAAACTCTTCCTGAAAATAGTCTTTTAGATTAGTCCCATTAGTTATGTAGTTTTCATTAACACTCCTTATTTATGCTTCATGTTTTATTTATTTTTCTAATTCGAAACTCAGCCAGGTTCAAATGCTGAAAGCAGCAAGCAGGCTGAAGGGACCCACATTTTGTCTTCTGGAGTCTGAAGTGTGCGTAATCAGTGCCCCTTGTAGAAATGTACAACATGAGCTAATTTTTATAAAACTGGAACAAGCCTCTCATATAATTTTTATAATACCATAAAACCTAATGTTATGTTAAATTATTTTTTTACATTCAACAAGGACATTAGGAGGAGATGCAGCAGTGAAAGGTACAATCTTTTCAGTGTTCTTTGCATTTCATTCTACAGTGGCTACCCTTAAATTTTCTAGCTTTACAAGGATTTAAATTATTTCAACAAATAACATCTTAAACACTTTAACAAATGTGGTTTACAGCTTTTAACTTATTTCAAGTTTAACTTATTTTTTAGAGTTGATGTATTTCCTGTGTAAGAGATATGCACTGACGACCCAAAATGTCTCATTCCTTTACAAATAAGAGTTCGTTAAGTCTCCTTTTACAGCCCCTTAAACATTAGTTCTTTATAACTTTGGAGGGAGTTCATAAATAAATGATAATTTTATCCTCTCTTTGTATTTTACTTTACTTCAAACTAAATTTTTTAAGGAATATCAAACCGTAGCAATCATAATAATGGCAACTTTGAACAAGTAAAAAGTTTAAAATAGATTTCTTAAGATTCTAAATTATTTGTTCTGCATAATAGAAAACAAAATAAGACCAAAAACTAAAATAATACTTATAGGAGCTATTATTTTAGCTTGAAGTTTTGAGAAATTATATGTTTTATTCAAGGTCATAGAGACAGGGAGAAGCAAATATCTGGAACCAGCTTGTATTTTTTCCCCTACTAAAACATTCTGTCAAATAGCAAAATGACAATTCTCGTTCTTATCACAATTTGATTTAACTGGTATTCTGGAAAACCCTTACTATAATTATTATCATATACTCCTTTGTCTCTCTTAGCTATTATTCTGAATCCTTATGTAGAGCTACAACAGTTATTGTCTTCATACACATTTATATCTTCTACATCTAAATTGTATCAAATTTTATTTCAAATTGCTTCATAGATTTTGCATTATTTTCCATTCTTACTGTCACTATCCTGGTCTACACAGTCCATCAGCTAGTTAGTGAGTTATTGAGGTTGTTTCAGTTCTGCTCACGTTTTCTCTAGTCTCCTTTCAACTCCTCTGGAATAGTGGACAGATATTGGAAGACCACTGTCACCCTGTCAGTACATTGACCAGGATCCTATAAAATGTTTTTGTTGCCTAAACAATCACAATAGGAGCCCTTACCACTTGTTCAACTCTCTTTCTAAATTTTATATTAAACAATGAACTTGGATCAAGTCAGTGGTTTCCTCAAAGCCCACTGAACATATTCCTGACACCTTCCTCTGTGTGTTACTGATTATTGTCTTTCAACTATAAAAGCCCTTCCTATTCTCAATTTATCTAATTTTCAAACATTAAGCAGCAAAAAAAAAAAAAAAAAAAAGGGCCACTTTCTCAAAAAAGCTTCCTGTAGCCATGACTCTCTCCACTCCAGGAAAATTGGCTCCCATACTCTGATAGTAATAACTCCTATTCCGAGGACTTGTCTCTACCAAATAGGAAAATGATTAGTATTCCAATCTCAGAAGACGTACTTTACCTCTCTTTCAACAAACCTGAAATACCTCCTTAAAAAATTCATTTATATATTTTTTTCTAAAACTAAAATAATATTTACCAGAAAAAAACCATTTCAAGGAAGTTTTGAATCTTCTCCTGAAAAATAATTTGGTAAGGTATCCAAAGCACAAAGATGTCAGGAGTGTTCACTCTGTTCCTTTCATACATGATACAGTCAGACAAGAGAGAGTGTGTGGAAGATAAAGTTAAGGAGTGTTAGGATAACCTTTGCCTAGGAAGTGACAATTAAGCAGACAACTGAAGGTTGCTAAAGAGTTAAATAGAGAAAGCATGCAGAGAGAATAGAAATAGGAAGGGAATTCAAGGGTGCTGAGGTAAGAAGAAATAAAAGATGCTGATGTAGCTGGAGCCCAGAGAGAGAAGATGGAAGTAGAATGAGAAAAGGCAGAGTTCAAATAATACAGGACTTTGTAAAACGTATTAAGGATTCTTGAAAAGTATATTAAAGGGCAATGGGAAATCATGGAAGGATTTCAAGCTAAAAGCGATGGAACTTGAATTTTTTAAAACTGCTAGAGTGTTTGTAAAGTATAGTGTTTAGTTTTAGCTTTTAAAATCATTCAAGAGGGATAAAGGTAGGTACAGGAAAGGTAGGTACTTGAAACTGATGCAAAGCAGGTAAGGTTGGGTACAGGAATCTCAGTTAAGAGGCTACTCCCACAGTTAAGGAGAAAAAAATGGAATTTAGACTAGGACTGGTGTACAAATGGTGAAACATTGAATAATTTGTCACATATTAATTGAGTACTTGCTCTGTACCAATGTTGGGGAATACAGAAGCTAACAGAATAGATAGATAAACTTCATCTGCTAATGAAACCCAAGTTTTTCTGAGATAATAGAGGAAATAATTGTATACTAGGTTATTTTAGTGCAATGGAAAAAATGCATCAGAGGCTCGAAATAGGGGATGTTGAAGAAGTAGGTAAGTTTTCTAGTTTATTTTTTAACATCTTTATTGGAGTATAGTTGCTTTACAATGGTGTGTTAGTTTCTGCTTTATAGCAAAGTGAATCAGCTATACCTATACATATATCCCCATATTTCCTCCCTCTTGCGTCTCCCTCCCACCCTCCCTATCCCACCCCTCTAGGTGGTCACAAAGCACCGAGCTGATCTCCCTGTGCTATGTGGCTGCTTCCCACTAGCTATCTATTTTACATTTGGTAGTGTATATATGTCAGTGCCACTCTCTCACTTCATCCCAGCTTGCCCTTCCCCCTCCCTGTGTCCTCAAGTCCATTCTCTACGTCTGCGTCTTTATTCCTGTCCTGCCCCTAGGTTCGTCATAACCATTTTCTTTTTTTTTTTTTTAGATTCCATATATATGTGTTAGCATACCGTATTTGTTTTCCTCTTTCTGACTTAACTTCACTCTGTATGACAGACTCTAGGTCCATCCACCTCACTACAAATAACTCAATTTCATTTCTTTTTATGGCTGAGTAATATTCCATTGTATATATGTGCCACATCTTAACTTATACAGTGGTAAATTGAAGTTTTCAACACTAATATAAAGAAGATTTTTAAAAATTGTCTTCCTGTAGTAGATACAATTTGACAACACGATAAAACTGAAGTACATTTGCATATTCACAAAATAAAAATATATGTCATGTTATAAGAATTGTTTTAGCTTCTGAACACCACACAAGATTAAAGATGACAACATTGAGTGTGGTTTGGGATCTTTTCAAAGGAGTTTTAATTTAGTAGCATAGACATTGTTTACAGTTCCTTTTTTCTCTCCTGGGTTATCAAAGAAATGAATTTCACTTATTTATTACAATAGTAGACAGTTTTAACATCAGTGAATTTCTTTCTTGCTTAGAGGGAAAAAAATCTCTTTTTACATATAGATTTGTCATGAATAATTTCTTTCTTTTTTGTGTGTTATATGTTAAATCTGTTTGGTCAGTCATAATATTTTAAATATTAAGTTAGTAAATCAACCCTGGGACTCACAGTATTCATCTTACAGATTATTTTTTCTAAACAAGTTATACACCCTTATATCACTTCCAATATTAGGCCATTTGGGGCCCATAAAAGTCATTAATATTCAGAAATTTAAAAGGTACACAAAATTGTTTAAATAACTGTCTATGCATTTAAGTAATATACTTTTGTAATGTAAATTTGTTTTCTCTAAGGCAGATCTAGTGGTGTGTTATTTTAGTCTCCGAATTGCATTTCTCCAACTTTGAGGTTGGGTTTGCTTTAATATATTTCTATGGCTCTTTATGTGACTACTTTGAAGAGTCTTTTCATTATCCTTCTTGAGTTAAAGTTCCTTTTGTAGTTCTCAGGTATAGGAATTTATTGTCTTGCTTTTGAAATATTAAATAAGATACATCTTATCTCTGGCTTTTAGCCCTAACTCTCCCTTTACACAAATTGATTTAAAGTGTAATGTCATAAGTAGAAGTGAAGGTTAGGAAAAAAGAGTGGAGGGGCAAAAAAGAAGTCATCAACTTTTCCTGCCAGTTCATTTGAGTTACATGATGTCTAAATTATGAAGAAAGGAATAAAACAATAGGTATTGTGCTATCTTATTACCATTACTGGGAAAAAATAAGTTATGAAAAAAATGGTTAACATATTTAGTAGACATATGTATTTAATGAAATATCTTAAAAGTCAGTCCTTGCACATGCACATCTAATTTTGTGTCTGTATACTCCTCACATGTATTGGTCCTTAAGAGATTTAAATACTGTATTTAAAGTATATTAACTCTACTGATCCAGATCAGTGAGAAATTATGTATAAATGAAGGATAGTTTGGAATTCAGAAACTTGTGATCAAGGCAGTGAGACGCAGCTGCAGTCTTTACCAAGCTATGAGATCTTCTGTAAATAATAATCTAGTGAATTTCTCAGAACTGTTAAAATAAGTTCTTCTGAATGTAACTGAGTGATACGATATGGAAACTCAAAGATTTAAGGGTAAATGAAAAGGAAGAGATATCATAAATATGTGGTTAAGTATAAAACTGTATTTCATTTTAATTTCCTTAATATATGTACGACCATTTAAAGGAAAATCTATTACATTGTATTGTGGGGTTTATAACTTATGTAGATGCAATACATATGGCAACTAGCATAAGGATAGGAGAGAAGAGTAGTAAAATTATATAGTTGTAAAGCTCTTACATTTTATTTACATTTTACTTAAAAATATGAAAATATAGGATTTTGTATTATAATTCATAAAATAAATAGAAAAAATGTAAAAGACCATTAGATTATGGCTGAAAAGTATTCCATTGTATATCTGTACCACATCTTCTTTATCCACTCCTCTGCTGATGGACATTTAGGTTGCTTCCATGTCCTGGGTATTGTGAATAGTGCTGCAGTGAACATTGGGGTGCCTGCATCTTTTCGAATTATGGTTTTCTCTGGATATATGCCCAGGAGTGGGATTGCTGGATCATATGGTAGCTGTATTTTTAGTTTTTTAAGAAACTTCCTTACCGTTCTCCATAGCGGCTGTACCAGTTTGCATTCCCACCACAGTGTAGGAGGGTTCCCTTTGCTCCACACCCTCTCCAGCATTTATTATTTGTAGACTTTTTGATGATGGCCATTCTGACCAGTGTGAGGTGATACCTCATTGTAGTTTCGATTTGCCTTTCTCTAATAATTAGTGATGTTGAGCATCTTTTCATGTGCTTTTTGCAGCAACGTGGATGGACCTAGAGATTCTCAGAGTGAGTGAAGTAAGTCAGAGAAAGACAAATCTCATATGATATTGCTTATATGTGGAATCTAAAAAAGGCTACAAATGAACTTATCTACAAAACCGAAGTAGAGTTACAGATGTAGAAAATAAACTTATGGTTACACTGGGGTAAGGGGGAGTAGGGATAAATTGGAAGATTGGGATTGACATATACACACTACCATTTATAAAATACATAACTAATAAGGACCTATTGTTTAGTACAGGGAAGTCTACTCAATGCTCTTTAATGGCCTATATAGGAAAAGAATATAAAAAAGAGTGGATATATGTATTTCTATAACAGATTCACTTTGCTGTACACCTGAAACTAACACAACATTGTAAATAAATTATACCCCAATAAAAAATTTTAAAGAGACCATTAGATTAAAATGGAATCCTGAATAAATTTCTATATGTGTATGTAAGTGTTTGTGTGTGTAATGTTGTGTATTCTTTAAAAAAGGCAGTGAGAAAAAAGGCAGTGAGAGGAACAAAGGAGAAAAAAACTGTGGGCAAAAAAAATGAATAGCAACATTTTAGACTTAACTATAGCTGTACAATAATTACATTAGCTATTAATGAGATTAAACTCCAATTAAGAAAAGAGATTATCAGAGTAGATGAAAAAGAGCAACACAACTATCTGAAAAGATCTGAAATAGATACACATTAAATATGAATTCATTTTAATGTAATGGATAGAAAAAAGGTATACTATGCAAAGAGAAAGAATAAGTAGGCTGTATGAGATATATTAATATCATAAATTAGACTTATGGGCAAAGGTAGAGAATTTCATAATGATATAGACATAAATGTAAAATGCAAAAACTTCTAGAAGATAACGTAGACAATCTGGATGATGCTGAGTTTGCTGATGACTTTCTAGATACAACACCAAAGGCACCAATCCATGAAAGAAAGAATTAATAAGCTGGACTTCATTAAAATTAAAAACTTTTCCTCTGGAAAAGTCACTATCAATAGAATGAAAAGACAAGCCACAGAATGGAAGAAAATATCTGTGAAAGACATATTTTATAAAGGACTGTTATGCAAAATATACAAAGAAATCTTAAGACTTGACTATAAGAAAACAAACAACCTGATTAAAATTAGGTCAAAAACCTTAACAGAAACCTCACTAAAAAAGATATACAGATGGCAAATAGCATATGAAAAGATACTCTACATCATATGTCATCATGGAAATGCAAATTAAAGCAAGAGATACCCCTGCACATATACTAGAATAGCCAAAATCCATAACATTGTCAATATCAAATGCTAGGGAGAGTGTATGGTACTACAATGGTGGACACATGGAGTTATATATTATACAATGGAATAGTAGTCATTAATAAAAAGAAACTAACTGCTGACACATGAAACAACATGGAAAAATCTTAAATGCCTCTGATTCTAGTTATATGATCTTTTGACAAAGGCAAACTTATAAAGGCAGAACAGAAATCAGGGTTGCAAAGGGCTGGGCCGGCCAGATGTGTTGACAGCAAAAGGAAATCAGTGATTTGGGAGAGATGATGGAACTGTCCTATATCTTTATAGTGGTGATTACATGGCTGTATGTTTTTCAAACCTCCTAGGACTTACACTATGAGGGTGACTTTTTGTGTATGCATATTAACCTCAACAAAATAAAAAAGAAACAGCATGTACATGGTTCTCTCTGTAGGATTTGACTCAGCATATTTTTATCTCAGTTCATGTGTCAGTGTCTGCCATTATTATATCTCTCTTTTATGGGAACATGATCAAGGCACTAATTAAATCTGTGGATTGAGGGAACTATTCAATATCATGATTGTGGTGGTAGTAACAATACAGAATAGATACAGAATAGATCAAAAATCTTATAGTAAAAAGGTTAATGTTTATTGTACATAAATTATACCTCAACAAACCTGATTTGAATATTTTAGTGGGCTAATTTTGAGAAAAATAATATATGTTTATGTATATATATATGTGTATATAGATATATATAGAGAAATATATATATATAATTTCCTTCTAAAGAAGGAAATTTGCTATTTGCATTTAGCATATATATTCAAATATTAGAATTACAAAATAATCTATACTAACAAAACACATATGTATCATTTGAATTATCCAAAGCATTGTTGATTCCATTTGATTAAGAAAACTGATACTTACTACATTGATTAATATAATCTAAAATATTTTATGTTATACAGCTGTGATCATTAATGACTAGCATGAATTTTCTTGAAATTTCTGAAATTAAATGGTAATTACATTGCTAAAATGATATTTTTGAAAGTTATTATAATGTTAGATAATTGTTCTTGAAGTTTGGATTTAATGTCAATAAGTTAATCTATGAAAATTCAATTCCTATTATAGTGTATAATAACTATATTGTCATCCAAAAAAAAAATGGTCTCTTACCCATTGACTGTCATTTGTGTCCAATATATTGATCTCACTCATACACTTTGAACAGCAGTTAGTGGCAAGATCCTCATTATCATGGTTCTAATAAGTATGAGGAAGATAATTCTTACATGATGTGATTTTGATGCTGGCTTAATGCATAATTATGTAAGTTTCAACATATATTTATACATTTCAGTTAAGCGTAGATTCTTACAAGGAAATTAAATGATACAAAAGACATTTTATAGGAGGAAAACATGCAGAATTTCCAAGATAATAAATATATATACCTCTATGTGGTTTAAATATGTGTACACACACATTTTATCTGGCATCTTTAGTGAACATCTACTGTTTTTCTGTATACACGATGTCCCATTTATTCTTGAAACTATGCTGTTGGAACAGTACACCACACACTACACTGAGGACAGTTCCTTCCTCTATTCAAAACTGTCCTTTTAGCTATTATTAACATAACACTGATGTTGTAGTCACAGTTGTTTTATCCAGCAATAACCACCTAAACAAAGACAAATTAATTCTTCTTAATTTTTTTTCCAGAGGAGCAGGGAAAAAGAGATACTTTTACTGATTAGAGAAAATGTTGAACATGTGTTTTGGAGGCTGTTGGCAGCTGCCCCCCATCTTCTGAAATGCAGAGAAGTAACTAACAATCAGACAGGAGCAGAAAAGAGAAATAGAGGCTACATCAGATTTAAGTTATCCCTAAAATCCACTTATAAAACCAAGTCTTTTCCATAATTAGTCTGGGTAACTCTTTCTAAATTAAGTCACTATCACTCATATCCATTAAATAAACAATATTTTTGTGAATCAATTCAAGGTATATACTATCAACTTTAATCAATAGTTATGACTGCCATGTCAGTTACATATAGTTTGCTAATTAACTTCAATTAGTTGTCCTAAAACTAGAACATTGACTTTTATTAAAACAATTCTAAAGCTGTCCACTAATGTACCACATAATGAGGACTTATTCTGAAAGTTAACTGAGCTTAGCTGTGTACATTTTTATATAAATATTGGTTTCTTTTTTAATGAATAAATCTTTAAATTTAACACACCTACACAAGAGTTTAGAAATGTTAGGATATTGTGAAGTGTCTCTAAGTTTTTGGTTTTTATGAAAATGCATACAAAAATTCTAAGTGCTAGACTTAAAGCATTATTAAGGATGTGGAAAGATAAGCAACAAATTGAGAAAATATTAATCATAAATATATTTTACAAATATATATTTTATTTGCAAAATGTATATTTGACAAAGGACTCATACATGGTATTTACATAAATAACTTCCTGAAATCTGTAAGAAAAAGACATTTCAGCAGAAAAATATGAGGAAGATTTAAATGAGGATTTAGCAAAATAAGATATTTGACCAACAAATTTTTGTAAACTGAAAACACTCATGAAACCACCACTCAGATCAATAAAAAAGTATTAATAGCATTTTGGAAGTCCCCTTCATACTCCTTTGCAGTTACTACCATCTGTGGGAACCACTGTAATTTCTGTTATCACTGTGAAGGAGCTTATCCATTTTATATAAATAGAATTAGACATCATGCAGTCTTCAGCATCTCCTTCCTTGCATTTATCATCATGTTGGTGAGATTCATTCATGTTGTTCCTTATATCACTAGTGTGTGCATTTTCTTTGCCATGTGGAATTTCATTGACTATCTTTTAATTTATTCATCCCATTTAATAGTTGCTTGCATTTGGGTTGCTATCAGGTGATATTACTGTTGTGAGTAATATTGCCATGAACATGCTTGTGTATGCTTTTTGGTACAGGTATATGTGCATGTCGCTCAGGTACACTCCCAGGAGGGAGACTGCTGCATCATAGCATATACAGCATGTATGAAAATGTTTAATAGATACTGCCAAAAGTTTCCCTACAGTGGTTGTACCAATTTAATTTCTCACCAGAAATGTGTGAATGATCCAGTGATTCCATCATTACCAATATTTGGTTTTGTTCAGCTATTTTCTTCCCATGTTCTGGTGGGTGTTTACAATGATTTCATTATGGCTTCATTTTGTATTTCCCTGATAACTGATGAGGTTGAACACTTTTCCTATGTTTATGGCCAATAGGATATCTTCTTTTGCTTAGCGGCTATTCAAGTCTTTTGCTCATTTTTCCATTGAATTTTTGTCTTTTTCTTACAGAGTTGAAGATGCTTTTTATGTAAGTGCTATGTATAAATCCTTGTCAAATATATATTTTGCAAATATCTTCTCTCAATCTGTTGCTTCCCTTTCCATGCTCTTAATAGTCTTTTAAATCTAGTACCTGTAAATGTTGTATGCATTTAAGATTTATTAAATAAAGATTCACATGAGGCATAACACTTAGAGATATTTCAAAAGAGCCATTATAATTTATTTATTTATTTTCTTTAATATTTTATATGATAATTAAAACAATGTTGATACAAATAAAATACTCTGTAAAAATTATAAAAAACATGATTGAAAATTTCACTAAGCTAGAGACCGTCAAGACGGTGGAGGAGTAAGACGTGGAGATCACCTTCCTCCCCACAAATACAACAGAAATACATCTACAGGTGGAACAAGTCCTACAGAACACCTACTGAATGCTGGCAGAAGACCTCAGACTTCCCAAAAGGCAAGAAACCCCATGTACCTGGGTAGGGCAAAAGAAAAAAGAAAAAACAGAGAAAAAACAATAAGGACAGGACCTGCACCTCAGGGAGGGAGCTGTGAAGCAGGAAAAGTTTCCACGCACTACGAAGCCCCTTCACTGGCGGAGACAGGGGGTGGGTGGGTGGGAGGAAGCTTCAGAGCCATGAAGGAAAGCTCAGCAACAGGGGTGCAGAGGGCAAAGCAGAGAGATTCCCACACAGAGGATCGGTACCGACCAGCACTCACTAGCCCGAGAGGCTTCTCTGCTCACCTGCCGGGATGGGTGGGGGCTGGGAGGTGAGGCTCTAGCTTCAGAGGTCAGATCCCAGGGAGAGGACTGGGGTTGACTGCATGAACACAGCCTGAAGGGGGCTAGTGCGCCACAGCTAGCTGGGAGGGAGTCCAGGAAAATGTCTGGACCTGCCTAGGAGGTAAGAGACCATTGTTTCGGGGGGCGCTAGGAGAGGGGATTCAGATCACCACCTAAACAAGCTCCCGACACGGGTGCGAGCCGTGGCTATCAGCGTGGACACAAGAGACGGGCAGGAAATGCTAAGGCTGCTGCTGCAGCCACCAGGAAGCCTGGGTGCGGGCACAGGTCACTATCCAAACCTCCCCTCCCGGGAGCCTCTGCAGCCCACCACTGCCAGGGTCCTGTGATCCAGGGACAACTTTCCTGGGAGAACACCTGGCACCACAGGCTGTTGCAACGTCATGCTGGCCTCTGCTGCTGCAGGCTCACCCTGCATTCTGTACCCCTCCCTCCCCCCGGACTGAGTGAGCCACAGCCCCTTAATCAGCTGCTCCTTTAACCCTGTCCTGTCTGGGTGGAAACACACGCCCTCAGGCAACCTACACGCAAAGGCAGGCCAAATCCAAAGCTGAACCCCAGGAGCTGTGCGAATAAAGAAGAGAAAGGGAAATCTCTCCCAGCAGCCTCAGGAGCAGCAGATTAAATCTCCACAATCAACGTGATATACCCTGCATCTGTGGAATACCTGAATACACAACGAATCATCCCAAAATTGAGACTTTGGACTTGGGAGCAACTGCAGACTTGGGGTTTGCTATATGCAACTGACTGGTTTCTGGTTTTATGTTTTTCATAGTTTAGTATTTAGAGTTTATTATCATTGGTAGATTTGTTTATTGATTTGGTTGCTCTCTTCCTTTTTTTTTAATATATAGATATATATTTTTTTCCTTTTTTTCTTTTTGTGAGTGTGTATGTGTATGCTTCTTTGTGTGATTTTGTCTGTATAGCTTAGCTTTTACCATTTGTCCTAGAATTCTGTCTTTCCTTTTTTTTTTTTTTGTATAGTTTTTAGCACTTCTTATCAATGGTGGATTTGTTTTTTATTTGGTTGCTCTCCTTTTTTCCTTCTTTTATTACTTTTTAATTTTTTAATCTTTAATTATTAAAATATTTTATTTTAATAACTTTATTTCTTTTTATTTTCTTTCTTTCTTTTGTTCTCCCTTTTCTTCTGAGCTGTGTGGCTGACAGGGTCTTGGTGCTCTGGCTGGGTGTCAAGCCTGTGCCTCTGAGGTAAGGGAGCTGAGTTCAGGACATTGGTCCACCAGAGACCTCCTGGGTCCACATAATACCAAATGGCAAAAGCTTTCCCAGAGATCTCCATCTCAACGCTAGTTGAGACCCAGCTCCACTCAGCAACCAGCAAGCTATAGTGCTGGACACCCTATGCCAAACAAGTAGCAAGACAGGAACACAACCCCACCCATTAGCAGAGAGGCTGCCTAAAATCATAATAAGGTCACAGACACCCCAAAACACACCACCAGATGCTGTCCTGCCCCACAGAAAGACAAGATCCAGCCTCATCCACCAGAACACAGGCACTAGTCCCTTCCACCAGGAAGCCTACACAACCCACTGAACCAACCTTAGCCATTGGGAGCAGACACCGAAAACAATGGGAACTACGAACGTGCAGCCTGCAAATGGAGACCCCAAACACAGTAAGTTAAGCAAAATTAAGAGACAGAGAAACAGCAGAGGAATGAGCATGGTAAAAACCCACCAGATCAAACAGAGGAAGAGGAAATAGGCAGTCTACCTGAAAAAAGAATTCAGAGTAATGATAATAAAGATGATCCAAAATCTTGGAAATAGAATGGAGAAAATACAAGAAATGTTTAACAAGGATCTAGAAGAACTAAAGAGCAAACAAACAGTGATGAACAACACAATAAATGAATTAAAAATTCTCTAGAAGGAATCAATAGCAGAATAACTGAGGCAGAAGAACGGATAAATGACCTGGAAGATAAAATAGTGGAAATAACTACTGCAGAGCAGAATAAAGAAAAAAGAATGAAAAGAATTGAGAACAGTCTCAGAGACATCTGGGACAACATTAAACCCACCAACATTCGAATTATAGGGGTCCCAGAAGAAGAAGAGAATAAGAAAGGGACTGAGAAAATATTTGAAGAGATTATAGTTGAAAACTTCCCTAATATGGGAAAGGAAATAGTCAAGTCCAGGAAGCGCAGAGTCCCATACAGGATAAATCCAAGGAAAAACACGCCAAGACACATATTAATCAAACTATCAAAAATTAAGGACAAAGAAAAAGTATTAAAAGCAGCAAGGAAAAAGCAACAAATATCATACAGGGGAATCCCCAGAAGGTTAACAGCTGATCTTTCAGCAGAAACTCTGGAAGCCAGAAAGGAGTGGGAACACATATTTAGAGTGATGAAAGGAAAAAACCTACAACCAAGATTACTCTACACAGCAAGGATCTCATTCAGATTAGACAGAGAAATTAAAACCTTTACAGACAAGCAAAAGCTAAGAGAATTCAGTGCCATCAAATCAGGTTTACAACAAATGCTAAAGGAACTTCTCTAGGCAGGAAACACAAGAGAAGGGAAAGACCTACAATAACAAACCCAAAACAATTAAGAAATTGGTAATAGGAACACACATATCGATAATTACCTTAAATGTAAATGGATTAAACGCTCCCACCAAAAGACATGGACTGACTGAATGTATACAAAAACCAGACCCGTATGTATGCTGTCTACAAGAGACCCACTTCATACCTAGGGACACAGACAGACTGAAAGTGAGGGGATGGAAAAAGATATTCCGTGCAAATGGAAATCAAAAGAAAGCTGGAGTAGCAATTCTCATATCAGAGAAAATAGACTTTAAAATAGACTATTACAAGAGACAAAGAAGGACATTACATAATGATCAAAGGATCAATCCAACAAGAAGATATAACAACTGTAAATATTTATGCACCCATCATAGGAGCACCTCAATACATAAGGCAAATGCTAACAGCCATAAAAGGGGAAATTGACAGTAACACAATCATAGTAGGGGACTTTAACACCCCACTTTCACCAATGGACAGATCATCCAAAATGAAAATAAATAAGGAAACACAAGCTTTAAATGATATATTAAACAAGATGAACTTAATTGATATTTATAGGACATTCCATCCAAAAACAACAGAATACACATTCTTCTCAAGTGCTCATGGAACATTCTCCAGGATAGATCATATCTTGGGCCACAAATCAAGCCTTGGTAAGTTTAAGAAAGCTGAAATCATATCAAGTATCTTTTCCGACCACAATGCTATGAGACTAGACATCAATTCCAGGAAAAAAATCTGTAAAAACTACAAACACATGGAGGCTAATCAATACACTACGTAATAACCAAGATATCACTGAAGAAATCAAGAGGAAATTGAAAAATACCTAGAAAAAAATGACAATGAAAACACAACGACCCAAAACCTATGAGATGCAGCAAAAGCAGTTCTAAGAGGGAAGTTTATAGCAATACAATCCTACCTCAAGAAACGAGAAACATCTCAAAAAAACAACCTAACCTTACACCTAAAGCATTTAGAGAAAGAAGAACAAAAAAAAACCCCAAAGTTAGCCGAAGGAAAGAAATCATAATGATCAGATCAGAAATAAATGAAAAAGAAATGAAGGAAACGATAGCAAATATCAATCAAACTAAAAGCTGGTTCTTTGAGAAGATAAACAAAATTGATAAACCATTAGCCAGACTCATCAAGAAAAAAAGGGAGAAGACTCAAATCAATAGAATTAGAAATGGAAAAGGAGAAGTAACAACAGACACTGTAGAAATACAAAGGATCATAAGAGACTACTACAAGCAACTATATGCCAATAAAATGGACAACCTGGAAGTAATGGACACATTCTTAGAAAAACACAACCTTCCGAGAGTGAACCAGGAAGAAATAGAAAATATAAACAGACCAATCACAAGCACTGAAATTGAGACTGTGATTAAAAATCTTCTAAAAAACAAAAGCCCAGGACCGGATGGCTTCACAGGCGAATTCTATCAAACATTTAGGGAAGAGCTAACACCTATCCTTCTCGAACTCTTCCAAAATATAGCAGAAGGAGGAGCACTCCCCAACTCCTTCTACAAGGCCACCATCACCCTGATATCAAATCCAGACAAAGATGCCACAAAAATAGAAAATGACAGGCCAGTATCACTGATGAACATAGATGCAAAAATCCTCAACTAAATACTAGCAAACAGAATCCAATAGCACATTAAAAGGATCATACACCATGCTGAAGTGGGATTATCCCAGGAATGCAAGGATTCTTCAATATATGCAAATCAATCAATGTGATAAACCATATTAACAAATTGAAGGAGAAACACCATATGATTCTTTCAATATATGCAGAAAAAGCTTTCAACAAAATTCAACACCCATTCATGATAAAAACTCTCCAGAAAGTAGGCATAGAGAGAACTTACCTCAACATAATAAAGGCCATATATGACAAACCCACAGCCAACGTTGTTCTCAGTGGTGAAACACTGAAACCATTCCTCACTAAGATCCAGAACAAGACAAGGTTGCCCACCCTCACCACTACTATTCAACATAGTTTTGGAAGTTTTAGCCACAACAATCAGAGAAGAAAAAGAAATAAAAGAAATCCAAATTGGAAAAGAAGTAGTAAGGCTGTCACTGTGTGCAGGTAACATGATACTATACGTAGAGAATCCTAAAGATGCTACCAGAAAACTACTAGAGCTAATCAGTGAATTTGGTAAAGCAGAAAGATACAAAATTAATGCACAGAAATCTCTTGCATTGCTATACACTAATGATGAAAAATCTGAAACAGAAATTAAGGAAACACTCCCATTTACCATTACAACAAACCTAGGAATAACCCTACCTAAGGAGACAAAAACATGTATGCAGAAAACTATAAGACACTGATGAAAGAAATTAAAAATGATACAGACAGATGGAGAGATATACCATGTTCTTGGATTGGAAGAATCTACATTGTGAAAATGACTATACTACCCAAACAATCTACAGATTCAATGCAATCCCTATCAAACTACCAATGACGTTTTACACAGAACTAGAACAAAAAATTTCACAATTTCTATGGAAACACAAAAGACCCCGAATAGCCAAAGCAATCTTGAGAAAGAAAAACGGAGCTGGAGGAATCAGGCCTCTGGTCTTCAGACTGTACTACAAAGCTACAGTAATCAGTACAGTGTGGTACTGGCACAAAAACAGAAATAAAGATCAATGGAACAGGATAGAAACCCCAGTGATAAACTCATGCACATATGGTCGCCTTATTTTTGATAAAGAGGGCAAGAATATACAATGGAGAAAAGACAGCCTCTTCAATAAGTGGTGCTGGGAAAACTGGACAGCTACATGTAAAACAATGCAATTAGAACACTCCGTAACACGATACACAAAAATAAACTCAAAATGGACGAAAGACCTAAATGTAAGGCCAGACACTATCAAACTCTTAGAGGAAAGTATAGACAGAACACTCTATGACATGCATCACAGCAAGATCCTTTTTGACCCACCTCCTAGAGAAATGGAAATAAAAACAAAAATAAACAAATGGAATCTAATGAAACTTAAAAGCTTTTGCACAGTAAAGGAAACCATAAACAAGATGAAAAGACAACCCTCAGAATGATAGAAAATATTTGCAAGTGAAGCAACTGACAAAGGATTAATCTCCAAAATTTACAAGCAGCTCATGCAGCTCAATATCAAAAAAACAAACAACCCAACCAAAAATGGGTAGAATGTATAAATAGACATTTCTCCAAAGAAGATATACAGATTGCCAACAAACACATGAAAGGATGCTCAACATCACTAATCATTAGAGAAATGCAAATCAAAACTACAATGAGGTATCATCTCATACCAGTCAGAATGGTCATCATCAAAAAATCTACAAACAGTAAATGCTGGAGAGGGTGTGGAGAAAAGGGAACCCTCTTGCACTGTTGGTGGGTATGTAAATTGATACAGCCACTATGGAGAACAGTATGGAGCTTCCATATAAAACTAAAAATAGAACTACCATATGATCCAGCAATCCCACTACTGGGCATATACCCTGAGAAAACCATAATTCAAAAAGAGTCATGTACCACAATGTTCATTGCAGCTGTATTTACAATAGCCAGGACATGGAAGCAACCTAAGTGTCCATCGACAAGTGAATGGATAAAGAAGATGTGGCACACAATGGAATATTACTCAGCAGTAAAAAGAAATGAAATTGAGTTATTTGTAGTGAGGTGGATGGACCTAGTGTCTATCATACAGAGTGAAGTAATTCAGAAAGAGAAAAATAAATACCATATGCTAACACATATATATGGAATCTAAAAAATAATAATAATGGTTCTGAAGAAGTTAGGGGCAGGACGGGAATAAAGACGCAGACATAGAGAATGGACTTGAGGACCCGGGGAGGGGGAGGGTTAAGCTGGGACAAAGTGAGAGATTAGCATTGACATATATACACTACCAAATGTAAAATAGACCACTAGTGGGAAGCAACTCCATAGCACAGGGAGATCAGCTTGGTGTTTTGTGACCACCTAGAGGGGTGGGATAGGGAGGGTGGGAGGGAGACGCAAGAGAGAGGAGGTGTGGGGATATATGTATACATTTTGCTGGTTCACTTTGTTATACAGCAGAAACTAACACACCATTGTAAAGCAATTATACTCCAGTAAAGATGTTAAAAAAAAAAAAGAAAATTTCACTAATCTAATAATTATTATGCTAGGAATTTATTTCTTTTCCAATTTTGTGATCTTTATACCCTCTCACACAATATTTTCTTGATTAGAGAAAAGGTGGTTCTTATAGTCTAACACATTTTCCCCTGGGTGGTTTTCTTTTACTGAACACATTAAGAAGGATTACATGTGTTAAGAAGTCCATTTTGTTATGACACTTGAGGAAAGAAAAGAGCCTCTTGGCAAAGGTAGGATATTACTGCTTAAGCATTCTAACCCTTGGAGAGCCATTAAGTGTAGTATAAGTTAAACTTATTTTTGTTGCTTTCTTTTTTCTAGTAAATGCCCTAGTATATATGAGACATATATTTCATCCTTGAATTTAATTTTCTATATGGAAATCCTGAGCATTGTACTTATCTCCATATAATAAGGTAGTAAATCATATTTCTGAAGTATCCTTATTGTAAAGTCTTCAGAGCATTTGGAAACTAGTCATAAATTACCGGTTTGGTTTTATTAGATTAAATTAATCCCCACGTATTACTGCTGGCAGTATATCAGTTTACCCAGGCTAACTAATCCTTCTACATAACTGAAGATTTTTGATACCCTTACCAATAGTCTAGCTCAGTGATATATTACCTAGCAACAAAAAATAATAATCTATGACTCCAAATGACAGAAGATTAACCAGAATTTTATAATCAGAAAAGTGAGAATACATTTAATTTCACCACTTAAATTTTATATTATTTTTTTTTAAATGCCACTTTACTTTTATTATATATTGTTTGTTGATACCATTTAATCTTACATCGATAAGCAGAGTAACAGATTGAACTGGGTTTGTTTCATTATTCTAAGTGCAACTCTGAAATAAATTTGGCTAGTTAAATTAAACTGTTTTATTTGATCAGATGTGCATTGCACTGTTGGTCAAATACATTTGACTCTTTCCTAAATATCAGACATCTTAAACAGTGCCATCTTTAAACAACCTAGAGTAAGAAACAACCTGGGGTTAGAAACTTCATAGTACTGTTTCCAGAAGCTTAAATCACTTGCACAAATTATTTTTTAAGGTGTTAATAAAAAACTGAATATATTAAAAAGTTCCTTGACTCTCACAGTTCATCAGTACCACAACTGTTATTTTTAATGCTATTTTTATTTTTATTATGGTTAACAAATAACAAATGGACCCTTACAGAATTAAATTATTAAAAGGTAATTGTAAGACATTTTTCATTTGTCTGAATTAGGGTTATTCTAATTGACAAAAATGATACATATTATTAGAGCACCTTTAAGACCACTCTCATATTTTCCTGTTTGTTTTATAACTCTTTTTTTAAAAAAAATTGCTTTCAACTTTATTGGGGCATAATAAAGATATAATTTATTTCACATATTTAAAGTGCAAAAATTGATAAATCTAAGCATATATATACACCTGTGAAAACATTACCAGGTGTATACATGTATAAGATTGTTATGTTGTCTTGAATTGACAGCTTTATTACAATGAAATGACCTTCATTATCCCTGGGGACAGTCTTTACTCTGATATCTACTTTTTCTTTTATTAATATAGCCACTACAACTTTCTTTTGATTGGTGTTAGCTTGGTATATATTTATCCACAATTTTTCCTTTAATCTACTTAGGTGTTTATATTTAACGTGGTTACAGTTTATAGTTGTTTACAGTTTATAGTTGTTTTGTATTTATTATTTTGTTTTGTGCGAACTGTCAATTGCATGTTGCTGTTTTGTCAATCCAAATTGGCAAAGTCTTTTTTTTTTTTCCCTTTTCTTGCTTTCTTTGGAATTAAGTATATGTATGATTCCATTTAGTATTCTTATTACTTCATCAGATGTTACCTCTGTTAGGGTTTTGGTATTACTTTGTATGTCATAGTATACAACTTATTATTAACTTATTGTACCAGTTCACACGTACATAGAAACCTTAAATAGTGTGCATTCATTTCCCTTCTCTTAGGGTTTAGGAGTTACTCTCATTCATTTTACTCTTACACATGTTACAGTATTCCATAATGCATACTGATTATTCTATAAACATGTATATGTTAATGAAATCTTAAAAATTAGAAAAATATTGTATATTTACTTATGCATTTACATTTATGGTGTCTGCTTACATTCTTTTTTTATTTATGTATGTATGTATGTATGGCTCTGTTGGGTCTTCGTTTCTGTGCGAGGGCTTTCTCTAGTTGTGGCAAGCGGGGGCCACTCTTCATCGCAGTGCGGGGGCCACTCTTCATCGCGGTGCGCGGGCCTCTCACTATCGTGGCCTCTCGTTGCCGAGCACAGGCTCCAGATGCGCAGGCTCAGTAATTGTGGTTCACGGGCCGAGTTGCTCCGCGGCATGTGGGATCTTCCCAGACCAGGGCTCAAACCCGCGTCCCCTGCATTGGCAGGCAGATTCTCAACCACTGCGCCACCAGGGAAGCCCAAATTATTCCAGTTTTGAGCTTACCAAGTTAACTCCTGGTTCCTTTGGATATGCCCCCAAATTTTTAACTTAATTTAAATTGTTATAATTTTTATTTTATTTTATTTTTTAATCATTTATTTTAGAGCTTTTTTACTACAAAATACTTCAGGTTTACCTTGTTTTTTCCCTATTTCAGCCCTAGAATCAACCATTTCTCCAAAGAGCTCTGGTTGTTTTATTTAAAAGCAGTAAATAGAAACCAAGATCACTGTACTAGACATGTTCTTTGCTTCTAGATTCCACTCTTTCTAGGTCCTCTTAGTGGATCTAGAAAGGAAACGTCTTTGGTGTCCTTAGTGATGTCCCTCTTTAATCTCAGCTATTGATAATATGTGTCCCCCCCACCTTTTCTTTCTTATCTGTCTGGCTAGATGTTTATTCATTTCAGTGATCTTTTCAAAGAATCTATTTTTGGTCTCTACAGTTTTTCTGTTTTCAATCTCATGTATATTTAATATCATATGTATTATTTGCTTCCTTTTGCTTGCTTTAGGTTTAATTTGTTCTTTCCTAGTTCTTATTGATTTGACCCTTTCTTCTTTTCTTGTTCAATGCTAAAGTTTTTCTATATGTACTGTACTATCTGCATCCTACAAATTTTGTTGGGTTGTAATTTCACTTTTATCAAGGTCAAAATGTTTTGTTGTTGTTATTTTAAATTTCCCTTGAGATTTTCTCTTTGCCCATGGGTTACTAAGAAGTGTTTTAATTTGCCCATGTTTGGGGATATCTTTCTGTTACTTATTAGCAGTTTAATCCCATTATGATCTGAGATTTATAATTCTTCTAAGTTTTGAGCCCTGTAGGATTTATAATTCTTTGTAGGATTTATAATTCTTCTAAGTTCTAAGCCCTGTTTTATGGCCCAGAATATGGTCTGTCTTTTTGAAGATTCCATGTGGACTTGAAAGGCATATCTGTTACACTGTTCTTCTTGAAGTGTTCTAAATATCAATTAGTTTATGTGGTTAATAGTGTTGTTTAGGTCATCTGTATCCTTACTGATTTTCTATTTGTTCTATCACTTCTGAGATACCAATTTTAAAGGATTGAACTCTAACTGTAGATCTATTTATTTCTTGCAATTCTTTCAGTTTTTGCTTTAAGTATTTTATATTCTGTGGATAGTTGTATACCAATTTAAGATGGGCATGCCATCTTGGAAAAGATCTATTTCTCACTATGAAATGACTCATTTTATCTCTGTTGCTATTCCTTGTTCTGAAGTCTACCTTGTGTGAGGTTAATATAGCTATTCCTGTTTTCTTGTTTGTTTTTTTGAATAACAATTTTATTTCCATATTTTTATTTTTAACATATCTCTTTCTTTATATTTAAAGCAGGTTTCTTGTAGTTAGCACATAGTTAGGTCTCTCTTCTTTGTCCAATCTGACAGTCTCTGAATTTTAATGGTGTGTTTAGATTGTTCACATTTACTGTAATTTCTGATATGATTGGATTAAAATGTATTTTCTTGGAAGCTGTTAACTATTTGATCTGGTCTGTTTTATTTTTCTGCCTTCTCTTGTGTTAATTATTTTTTAAGTGATTCAATTGTATTTCCTTTATTGAGTTTATTTTTATAATTTTAATTTATTAGTGACTGCATATGGTTTGCAATATATATCTTTAATTGATCAGAGGCTCTTTGCATATGTTAGAGTATTAGATATTGTCTCACAAGTCATAAATGATGTGTTCTTTATTTTCCACTATTTTTTAAAATCTTTGTATTTGTCAGCTCAAGTTATTAATACTGACCTATCTTGAAATTCAGTGTCTTTCTTTAGCTGTATCAAGTCTGCTGATGTGCTTGTAGAAGGCAATCTTCATTTGCATTACTTTGTTTTTCATGTTTAGTATATTTGTTTAATTCTTACTTATATTTTCCATTGCTCTGCTGAAATTACTCATCTGATCTTGAATGTTGTCCACCTTTTCTATTAGAGATTTCAACATACTAGCCAAAATTATTTTAAATAGCCTGTCAGATAGTTCCAGTGTCTATGTTATCTCTCTGTCTTGTTCTTTTGGTCATTAATTTGCTAGAGGGTTTCTCTCAATGTCTGCTCCACTTTTAGCTTATTGTCTTCCATTAACGCTGCACCTCAGAGAGGTTCTCTCCATGATGTTCAACTCTATCAGTATTGCACTGTTACTTGCTAGTTGATGCTTGTTAATCTAAGAGAGACAGAGGGTGGTGGTCTCTGTTTTAGGCACCCTGTCCTTGGATTCCATGCATGTAGTCTTCTCATTGCTCCCATGTTTCTGACAGTTTTAGTTCTGGGTTCAGCACATCAATGCATATTCCTACCTCTTACCTAATATTAGAAGTTTTCTGTTTGTTTTGTAATTGTTTTCTCTTATTCTCTTCCCTCAGCAGCAGAGGTCAACAAGATTTGTATCTCTTTTCCCACAGATTATGGATTTGCCTTGTAGATGACTCTCTTGTAACTTGCATGGTACCTGCTGTTCCACTTTTCCAAGCTGAACAACAAGGGACACCTTCTCTGAAATCTCACTAAACATTTGTGAACACCCAGGTCAATAGTTGGAGAAAAATCTGCAAGAGTGTGTACCTTACCTCTATATCTGCAACCTGCAGCTGGGGCAGGGGCCCCACCCACACTCTCCCACCAGCCCACAGTCGACATCCACCAATTAGTTAATTAGGGTAGTTCAATTTTATTTACTGGTGTTTGGCTGTACCTGCCTCCCTGGGCACATAGCTTTCCTGTGATTTTAGAAAGTTTATGAACTTGCAGTTTTCCCAGCATATGTGTGTGTGTATGTTTTAAGGGTAGGGATGATACTTTTTCCAGTTCTCTATATTTCCAAGCATAAACCAAGAAATATTGCTTTCATTTTTTAAAGCTATTTTTTCTAGATAGAGAATTCTAGATTTTCTATATTATCTAGATTATCACCCTCAACACACACACACACACACACACACACTTAACCACTTTAATTCTTTAAAAATGTAGCTTGACTAACCAGAATTTCCTTATTTCTAGATAGATGTCTGCTGTTATACTTATCATCTTTGTTCCTCTGTATATGTACCCTCCGTGCAACCCTGGATGCTTTTACAATTTTCTATTTATCACTGGTTCTAAATAATTTGATTATGATGTGTTTTGTGTATTCTATTTGATATTTCTTATACTTGAGGTTTTCTTTTAAATTTTGATGATATTCTTAAATCTGTAAATTTATATTTTTACTCAGATTTGGAAAATACTTGGCAATCATGTAGTCAAATATTTTTCTTCTTCCCCACTCTGTCTCTCTTCTTCTTTTGGAATACTAAATATACATACATTTGGCCAGTGGATATAGTTCCACTGCACACAGATGCTCTATGATGTTTGTCCATTCTTTTATCTCTCTATTATTTTTGAATAGTTTTTGTTAATACATATTCAACCTTGCTAATTTTATTCTCTGAGATATCTAATCTACCTTAATTGTATTCAGTGAATTTTCATTTCAGACATTATAGTTTTCACATCTAGAAATTTGATTTGGGTCTTTATTGTATTTTCAGTGTCTCTACTTCTTGTGTTTAATCTTTCCTCTATCTTCTTGAATATATGGAATACAGACTTAGAAACTATGTTTATGTTTCTGTCTACCAATTCTATTATTTATTCCATTTTGGATCTGTTTCAATTGATTGATTTCTTCTTCATTGTTTCCCTGCTTCTTTCGATATCTGGTAATCTTATTGGATGCCAGAGCTTGTGAAATTTACCTTGTTTAGTGCTGGATATCTTTACAACCCTATAAATATTCTTGAGCTTTTTTGTGTTGCAGTTAAGCTAATCTGAAACAGATTGATCCTTTCAAGGCTTGCTTTAAGCTTTGTTTGTGGCACTGTAGCAACCTTTAGTTTAGAGCCAAGTTGACCCTACTTCTGAGCAAATAACCTTATGTTTACTCTACTAGATGTCCAGCAAATCATGAGGTTTTCTACTCTGGCTCATGGGACTATGATCTATTCTTTCTCTAAGTGTGCTCCTTTTGTGTGGTTCTTTCCCTTAAGAGAAAACTAAGAGAGAGAATTTTCTCTTTTAAGCTGCACTCAGCAGAAGCTATGAAGGGGACTTTTGCAGACCTTCAGGACAGAGCACGCTGTTTTTCTCTGTGCCTCTCTTTCCTCTCCAGGACTGTCATAAAGTCCAGCTTCCTTGGCCTCCTCAGACTCCCAGCTCCATCTTCTTAACTCAGGAAGATCACAGGGCTTCATCTGGGTTTCCTTCCCTGTGTTGCAGCCTGGAAACCCAAGTGAGTAAACTGTGACAATTTTAGGGTTCACTTCATATAGGCCTTTCACTGAGGGATCTCTGTCCTGTGCTTCTTGATGTTCAAAGCTGGAAACTGTTCTTTCATACATCCCATACAGAATTTTCAGTTGCTTCAAGTGGAACAGTAAATCCAATCCCTGATATTTCAACTCGGCTCATCCTTAAATCATATTTTTAAATTATGTACTTATTCAGTGAGAAATATATCTTTTAGAAAAAGATAATACTAGTTATCATGCTTTATATTTCATATATCTTCTAAAATACTTTTGAGTTATAGAAACATCTTCTGTTTTCAATATGATTTTGAGGGAATTCATGTGTATTTATGAAGAAAATTTGGAAATGTTTATAAAATGGAAAGCTACATTTTGGAAAAAAGACTAACACATGATCTTTCCTACTTTGGGGGGAGGGGATTGGTTCTTGAGTTTCTTAAACAAAAGTGAATGAAACTATTGTGCCACTCTCTCCTTGAATTTATCTTTTCTTTTTTAAAAATTTGATTCTCATACCACACTGGAATAATGGACAAAGAAACAATTAACTGTTCTTTTTTTTTCTTACAATCTACCTTTATCAATTGATAACATCTTTACAGTGCAAAAAATCTGTATAGATAGTGGCACAAGTATTAGGAAGCAAGATTATTTGACATTGCAAATATTGAAACCACACTGTTGGAGATTTTCTTGTGTATAGTCTAGGTTTGTAACTTGCAATAAAATGTATAACCCTATCAGGAAAAACAGCACAGTGATAAGCCATCAGAACATATAGAGCTATACATTTTCTCTGCACAACAAACACCAAGATGCTTACATCCAGATACTGTGACCTTCAGTTATGTTCAGGGTACTAAGAAAAAAATGTGAAGACACTACGTCTATTCCTTTACAGAAGGGCCCAGTCTCCCTTCATTGTAGAGACCACCTCTGTTTCTCAGCTTTGATTCATATGTGATTTAATTCAAACCCATTATAAAATTGCAATAATGTTGAAATAATATCTGAAATAAAACGAATATTTAAAAATACTGTTAAACACTATGTTAGACTACAGGGTTATTTTACTGCTTAGTGTACATTTACAGAAAGATACATAGAAATGCAAATGCCTATTGTATTTTATAATTCTCAAATGGGTATATATGTATATCTATAGGAGCCAATATGTTGATTAAAATAATTGTATGGAAATATTAATTATATTGATCTGTAGAATCAGTCAGTAATGATGTATGATTAACATTTATGTCTCTTGGTGAAATCTGTATGGAATGCTGAATTTTAACACTGGAAATGAAATGAAACATATATGCTATTTAATAGCTATGTTTCTATTCCTCCTAATAGAATAATGAAATAATTGGAGATTCTTCTTTCCCTATAGTGTGCGTAATCATTTAAATACCATTTGCCATGCTTTCCATTTTGAAGGGCTTAAAAATATTGTAGGATTTAATAGAAAACTAATGAAGTCTAAAAATTAGTGTTAATTTTACTTGCCGTGTTTCCAATTAGGTTTACAGGAATCTTTTATTAGCAGTTCTGAATCTCTTTGACCAAGCATATGTAATGGTTGGTAAATTTACTGAGTTAGATTTCTAATCTAAACAGTGTGTTTTATTGTATCATCATGTTATCTTACAACTCTACAAAGCCCTTTCTCTAAAACCCAGAATGAAGTGATGTGGCAGGCATTTTAAAGTAGATAGTTCATATGCAGAGTCAACTCTAAGTGAAATTATTCAGCAGTCTAGGTTTTGTTTCAGCATATTCAGTCTTTGTTTTTATGACCTTCTTTCCTTCTATGGGACACTCTCGCTTTTTCTGCCTGAAGTTTTTTTTTTTCTCCCATTTCTTCTCTGACATAAATGGATATCATAAACTCCCAGAAAATAGCATTAGCCCTGACATCTTTGGGCACAGTAAATAAGAATAGATAAAAGAAAGAAATACAGAGGCGAGGAAAGAAGAGAAGAAAAACTTTTCTTATTTAAAGCCATTTCAGTTCTCAAGCCAAATGAAATGGCACTTTTATTAAAAGATCTTAAAATATCAGAACATTAGCAAAGGAGTATGTGTGTGAGTTTCAAGCTAGTTGATTTAGTTAAGAATTCCTTTTCTTAAATCTTGTATTTTTTAAATAATTCAATAAATGTTTCTGAGCATATGCCATGTGCACAAGCCAGACCAAAAGTATGTGGAAAATGCATTTTTTAGAAACTGTAGTTGTAAATTTCAAAGTTTCATAGTTAACTTCATGATCTCCTTGGATGGATAACTTCTTCTGGGTTTTATTTTCACTGCCCTTATTAAACCAAATTACCAAAAAATATATAATTGTTATTGGTGTACTACTGGTCATGTTGTTTAAAAGATTTCCTTTTACAAAACAATAAAGTACTTATAAAAAATAATTAATGATATCACTTCTAAGGCTTTATTGGAATAGCTTACAGACTTTACAAACATTCCTAGTAAAATCACATCAAGTGAAACAATAATTTAATTAGCACCATATTTTTTTTCATTGTACAATCATTACCTTTTACTGTTTCCAGAAATTAAGTATGCTGCTTCCTTGGCCTTTTCTGCCAGAATAGAGATGGGAATGTTGACATGAAAAACAAAACACATAACTTAAACTATACAAGTAAAATTTTCTTAGAAACAAAAAAAAGGTAAATATGCTACTCCACATTTTAAGCCCTGTGTACAATTTTGGCAAATTATTATTTTTTAAAGATTTATTATTTATTTATTTATTTATTTATTTAATTTATTTTTGGATGTGTCGGGTCTTTGTTGCAGCACACGGGCTCTTCGTTGCAGCGCGCAGGCTTCTCCCTAGTTGTGGCGTGTGGGTTTTCTCTCTAGTTGTGGCGTGCAGCCTCCAGTACACATGGACTCTGTAGTTGCGGTGCGTGGGTTCCAGAACGCATGGGCTCTGTAGTTTGTGGCACTCAGGCTCTCTAGTTGAGGCACGTGAGCTCAGTAGTTGTGGCGTGCGGGTTTAGTTGCCCCAGGGCATGTGGGATCTTAGTTCCCTGACCAGGGATTGAACCCATGTCCCCTGAATTGTAAAGTGGATTCTTTACCACTGGACCACCAGGGAAGTCCTGGCAAATTATTTTTTTTACCACACATTTTAAAATGGTCATAGGGAAGGCTACTTTTATTTTTATATGTCTAAGCAGAATTTTAAAAGAATATCAAATACAATGCTTATGACAAGAAAATATCATTTTTATCATGAGGAGGTACAAATCAAATCCACCAACATATAAAAGAGTAATGTATCATGACCAAGTGGCATTAAATTCAGTAATACATGTCATAATTCTAGTTATTACTTTAAAATGTATATCTCAGAAATAACTAAATTTCCTTGTCAATTGCATTATTATGAACTTTCATAAAATCTTTAACCATGGTCATTTTTAAGTCTTTTGTCATTTACAGACAGTTCTGGGTGTACTCTGATGCTTTCGCAAAAATGTTCCTATAAAAGGGTTTCATCTTCAAAGAGTTCATGGAAAAGACTCTGACAAGTACAGGTTTCTGGTAACTGACTATACTGCTGAACCGAATGAATAGAATTTTCAGAACTCTAATGGAAAACTGATGAATTCATAAAAGTGCTAACAAAAGATCAAGATGAAAAAAAAAAATTAATTACATGGGACTGAGTGAGCTGATGAGGATGATTATAATTTTTGTGACTTTCTGTTTGAATTAAAAAAAAAAAATCCCACAAGGACTCAGAGGCAAAAAATATACAAATCAATTTTCACTGCAAAGTAAAGGAGCTGTTACAGTGGAGGATTACTGGACTGAATGTCAATATTATGACATAGTATGAGTGTGTTTTGTGTTTGGTAATTGCAATCATTGTTGCTTTTGCTGTGGTCATCCATTTACAATGCTTGGTGTCAGCTTCTTTATCTCTTGTAAAAATAAAATACAGTGTGTGTGTGTGAAAAAAAATTCAGTAATACAAGTCCAGTTCAATATTCAAGTATCAATTTAATTTAATTTGCTAAAGAAACAAACTAAAAAAAATGGTCATTTCACCGAGGCAGAAAAAAAACATTTGACAATATTCAGCATCTTTTCATGATAAAAATTCTCAACAAACAAGGAAGATAATGAACTTCCTTAACCTGTGCTTTAGCCACTAAAACTATTTAGGCTTATTATTACATACAGTATTTTCTTGTCAGTTGGTGAGGTGTCTCTTAAGATTTTTGGCCGAGGTTTTAATCAGATTCTTTGTTTCTCTATTGGTGAGTTTTAAGTGTTCTTTTTATATTTTGGATAACAGTCGTTTATCAGGTATGTCTCTGGAAAATATCCTCTCCCAGTCCATGGCTTGTCTTTTCATTCTCTAGACATTGTCTTCCACAGAGTACAAGTTTTTAATTTTTAATGAAGTCCAGGTTATTAATTATTTCTATGATGATATGTGTCTTTGGTGTTGTATCTAAAAAGGCATCACCATACCCAAGGTCATCTAGGTTTTCTTGTGTGTTATCTTCTAAGAGTTGTACAGTTTTCCTTTTCACATTTAGGTCTATGATTCATTTTGAGTTAATTTTTGCGAAGGGTGTCAGATCTAAGTGCGCTTTTTTGCATGTGGATGTCCAGTTGCTCCAGCATCGTTTGTTGAAAACGTATCTTAGCTAAATTGTGTTGTCTTTGCTCCTTTGTCAAATATTACTTGGCTATATTTATGTTAGTTTATTTCTGGGTTCTCGATTCTGTTCCATTGATCTAATGTCTGTCCTTTCACCAACAGTATACTGTTGTGATTACTGCAGTTTTATAGTAAGTCTTGAAATCAGAAATCAGTCTTCTGACTTTATTCTTCTCCTTCAATATTGTGTTGGCTCTCTGGGGGTCTTTTCCCTCTTCGTATAAACTTTAGAATCAGTTCGTTGATATCCACGAGATAACTTGCTAGGATTTTGTTGGGGATGGCCTTGAATCTATAGATCAAGTTGGAAAGAACTGACATCTTGACAATTTTGACTTTTTCTAACATGAACATGGAATTCTTTCCATTTATTTAATTCCTCTTTGATTTTATTCATCAGAGTTTTGTAGTTTTCCTCATATAGATCTTGTTCATACTCTATTAGATTTATACCTAAGTATTTCACTTTTGGGGGTATTATTGTAAATGATATGTTTTTAATTTTAAATTTCACTTGTTCATTGTTGCTATATGGGAAAGAAGTTGACTTTTTATCTCACAATCTTCCAATAATTGTTTATTAGTTCCAGAGTTTTTGGTCCATTCTTTTGAATCTTCTACATGAATAATCATGTCGCATGTAAACAAAGACAGTTTTTATGGTCTCCATCCCAATCTGTATGCCTTTTATTTCCTTTTCTTGCCTTACTGCATGATAAATACTTCCAGTATGATGTTGAAAAGGAGTGATGAGAGGGGACATCCTTGCCTGGTACCTGATCTTATGGGGAGGATTCGAGTTTTTAACTATTAAGTGTGATGTTGGCTATAAGGTTTTTGTAGATAGTCTTTACGCTATTGGGAAACTTCCCTCTATTCTTGGTATACTGAGAACTTTTAATCATGAATGAGTGTTGATATTTGTCAAATATTTTTTCTGCATCTACTGACATGACCATGTGATTTTTCTTTTTTAGTCTGTTTATGTGATGGATTACATTAATTGATTTTTAAATGTTTAACCAGCCTTAAATACCTGGGATAAATCCTGCTTTGTCATGGTTTATAATTATTTTTATACTTTTTTTGAACAGTTGTATCTTTTTTTCCCAATAATTATAGGCATCAGTTATTATGATATGGATATAATTAATTTCCATTCTCATCTTATTTTTTTGTACCAGGTTTCAAAATTCTTGTTTTCAAAACTTTTTCTTTTTACCTTCATCATACACCTAAATCTTCTCAAACTTTCCACTATATTATGCATTTTAGTGAGTCCTTTTTTTCTCTCTAACCTATCCCATCTGGTATTCTGGCATCTTTGTTTTCTCTTCAAACCACTCTGATACATCGCTAACCCTGTAGCACAACTGTCATCCTGTGGCTTTTTGTTCATTGTACTTTTGGGTTAGATATGTTTTCCAATATTCAGTGACTTCATGCGGTTGCTCCCTACCTTTGTTTGTTGGTAGATAAATTTTCTGAGTAATTGCCTCTTTTCACTCTAGCTTTAAAATACATAGACTGCTAATCCCCCTTTGTTGTTCTGTCTTTGTTGTTATAAGATTTTACATCTTTTATTGCCTTGCTAATAATTCTGTCTTCATAGAGAAGAAAGATAAATAAAAAACACATACATTTTGGCAAAGCAAATGCATTTTTAGGAATTTGTGCAAACATATTTAAAATGTGGCATTGTATGTTCAATGATTTCATTGCAGTAAAAATTAAAAGATCACAATCCTCATAGCAAATATGTGTCTATAAAGGAGTGTTTAATATGATATAGTATTTCTATCTATTCAGATTAATACTAAGAAGTGATTACAAATGGGTGTATCAATGAATGTTTACTAAAATAAACTTTGTATGTATATATATATATGAAGAAGAAATAGAATTTGCAAAATAGAAGCAAAACCTAATAGAACTGAAAGGATAAATAGGCAAATCCACGATAATAATTGAAGATGACAATACCCATCTCTCAACAACTGATTTTAGAAGAACTCGACAACCATGGATAGCAAGTTCTAATAGACATCTAAAGAATACTCCACCAATTAACAGCAGAATATGCATTTTTTCAAGCAGCCATGGGACATTCAGTAAGGTAGACCATATCCTGGGATATAAAAACTACTTCAACAATGTAAAATAATTGAAATCATAAAGAATATGTCTCGGACCAGAAAGTAGAAATCAACTACAGAAAGATAAGAAGAAAATCTTCAAAAACTGGGAAACTAAAGAACACACATAAAAGTAATTCATGGAGCAAAGAGTAAATCTTACGGGAAATCAGAAAATTTTATTTAACTGAATATAAACAAAAAATACGTGTCAAAATATGTGGCAAAAGGCCAAAGCATTGAGAAGATATTTATAGCACAAAATGTGAAATTAGAAAAAGAGGAAATGTCTCATATCAATAAATTAAGCTCTCAAGAAATTAGAAAAAGAAGTAAAAAATAAACCCAAAGCAGAAGCAAATCAGAAGGAAGAAGCAAATAAAAATTAGAGCAAAAATCATTAAAATTTAAACAGAACAACAATAAGGAAAATCAATTAAAAAAAGACTAGACACAAATTAACTTTATCAGGGATAAAACAGCAGATTATTACTACAGACCCTCCAGTCATCAAAAAAGTAACAAAGGGATACTATTGAAAACTCTACACACATCAATTTGCCAACTTAGATGAGATGGAACAATTAATTGAAAAGCACAAACTGCTAGAACCCACCCAAGATGAAATAGATACTTTGAATAGCCCCTATTAAGAAAATTGAATTATTATTTTTTTTAAACTCCCAGAAAGAAATCTCTGGGCCCGAACAGTTTGACTGGAGAATTCCACCAAAAGTTTAAAGTTAACAACAATTCAATACAACCTCTTCCAGAAAATAAAAAGGAGGAACATTGTGAAGTAACAAATTTAACCTTGCCCAAATGGAGGTCTGGGCTTTATCCTCAGCCTCTGGGAGGACAAGAATCTCTAAACTCTTGGAAAGTCATGCTGAATAGAAGGGTCTTTTTTACCTGGGGAATTTGAACTACATCAACAGTGTTATTTAGGGAGGGTTGCCTGAACCAAGGCAGATAGTAACGGTGTGATTTAGGGTGTCAGGGTTTCAGCAATACCAGAAATGTAACAAGGGGTAGGGCCTCTGCGACATCAGCAGTTTGACCTTCTGATAGATTTGAAACAGAGATCAGCTATGTGCACAATCAATCATGAATATGTAATGGAGTCACAACACAGACTTTGGACACTGAGGCTCTGGTGAGTTTTCCTAATTGGCAATAATCTGTATATTGTCACAAATCAGTTCCAGGAAACTAACAGCCCTGATTCCATGGGGAGAGGGCAACAGGATATTTTTATTTCTCTTGAGACTGCTTTGACTCATGTGTTACCTGTAAGTGTGTTGTTTCACCACCAGTTTTGGGGGGATTTTCTGGATATCTTTCTGTTATTAATTATTAGTTTAATTCCACTTTAGTCTGAGAACATACTTTATATGATTTACTTCTTTTAAATTTATAAAGATGTGTTTTGTGACCCAGAATGTGACCTATCTAGGTGAATATTTCATGTGAGCTTGAAAACAATGTGTACTCCTGTTGTTTGATGGACTGTTCTGTGCATGTTACTCAGAACACATTGCTTGAGAATGCTCTTCAGTTCAGCTGTTTCATTACCTATCAATTACTGAAAGTGAAAGAGGAATGTTGAACTCTAAATAACAGTGGATTTGTCTGTTTCTCTTTACAGTTCTATCAGTTTTTGGCCAGAGGTATTTTGACTGTCTATTGTTAGTTGTATATGTGTTAAGGATTAACTCTCCTTGGAAAGCAGAGCCCTTTAACATTAAGTAATGCTTCTCTTTATCCCTCGTGATTTCCCTTGTTCTGAAATCTGCTTTGTCTGAAATAAATTTAGCTACTCCATGTTTCTTTAATTAATGTTGTCATGCTGTATCTTTCTCCATACCTTTACTTTTACCCTATTGGTGTCTTTATGCTTAAATGGTATCTCTTTTAGATATCATGTATTTGGGTATTGCCATTTAAAAAAAATCTACTCTAACAATTTCTGTCTTTTAATTCATGTATTTAGAGCATTCATACTTAAAATGGTTATTGATATAGTTGGATTGATATCTACCATGTTCGTAATGGTTTTCTATTTGTTGGACTTGTTCTTTGCTTCATTTTTTCCTTCCCCCCCTTTTTTTCCTTTTCTGGTTTTAGTTGAGCATTTTATAAAATTCAATTTTATCTTCCTCTCTTAGCATAGCAATTGTGCTTCTTTACATATCTATCTATCTATACATACATATGTATATGTATGTCTATGTCTATGAATGTATGCATTTGTTTGTTTTAGAGCCTATCTTAGAGTTTACAGTATTCATTTACAAAAATCTAAGTCCTTCACTTTCCCTTCCATACAACAGAGCCACTAGGGAATCTTGCCTGACTCATCCTGGGAACCTGGTGGGTTTCCTGAAGGTAAAGCACACAAATATGTGAGGGCCCCCCTAAAACTGTAGCCCCCATTGTTTCTAATGCTCTTTCTAGTCCACAATAGCTTCTATACTCATCACAATTCCCACTGTAGTGTTTCCACCAGTGTATGACTCCTGCAGTGTCTGCTCCATGTATGTAGATTTAGCCTGTGAGTCTCTGGATTCACCTGTCTTTCTAGATTTTGGGGTGATTGCTAGCCATGCAAACTCAGTTCTTTGAGGATCCAGCTAAGTCATTGATTTTCAGTTTGTTCATAATTTTCTTGTTGTAGGGATAGGAATGGTTACTTCCAAGCTTTTAACATGTTGGAACTGAAACCTGAAGTAACCTTCATCTTTTAATGTTTAGCTGACATTAATGTGCCACATACTACAATGACTAATATAATCTGTAAAAACTTTCTTTGACTCTCATCATTTATAAAGAAATATTTTAAAATTTCAATTATAATTAATAAATAAAAGATCTTTTTCAGATAATAAGTTTTTTAGCATCTAGAAATGATGTATATAATAATGCACTACTTTTTCTCAAGCTAATGATAAAATAATTTGTAATGAAAGAAAGCAAAATTACATCATGGTTTCCTATATAATAGAAAATTCTACATTAGTTCAAACTTATAAGTACTGACAGTATAAATTTATAAGAGAACATGCAGGGTTATAATAATAATAAACTCAAAAGAAAAATGCTGTCACTCATCCTACATATATATGGTGAGCAGTGATTCAATTTCAGCATACGAAACAAATCTGTTATGATAAATTATATTGTAAATATTAATTTAATGCCTTTACATTCTTTAAGTTGGAAATGTTTTGGGGTCATAAAGTTATATATGATCATAAAAAGTGAATGCCTGTTAATTGTTAACGATAAAAACAATTTATATCAAAATTAGTACTCCACAAAATTTTATGTACCTTTTAAAGGGTATCACACATAACTTAATTTTTGAGACACACTAATTTAGATGATGTAAATTTTCAGTAGACTGCCATTAATATTCTTGGCAATAAGTAGAAGAATACTTAAATCTTTGACCTATTCATCCAAACACTTTTTCTGTGTCAACTGATATAATTATTTAATTTTTCTTCCTTTGCTGTTTAATATGGTAGATTATATTAATTTTTTGCTAATATTGAACCCATGTTGCATCTTTCAAATAAAGTCCATGGTGTGCAGTTCTTTTTTTATGCAGTGTTATATTCAGTTTGTTAATATTATGTTGAAGATTTTGCAAATCTTCATATGAGAGATATTAGTGTGTAGTTTCCTTTTTTTCTTTCTTTTCTTTTTTGCTTTTGTCTGGTTTTGGTATGAGAGTAATACAAAGCCTCAGAAAAGGAATTAAGTGCTGTTTACTCCTATTTCTGGAAGAGTTATGTAAAACTAATGTTAAATTTTCTTAAATGTTTATTAGAATTTTCAAGTAAAGCCATTTGTATCTGGAGATGTCTTTTTGGGGACCTTTTTAACTTGAAATTCAATTTTTTAATGGCTCCAGGACTATTAAGAATATCTGTTTATATATATGATTTACAAAAGTAATGAGGAGAAAGTATTATTTTATGTACCTGTATTTTGGCTATTTCTGTTGTTTGTTCTTCCTTCATAATACTCCAAAATTATTACTTTTATCATATTATATTTTACTTCATACTTAAGTGCCTAGAATAACAGATAAACACTTTGTTTCAATAAGGAGGAAGTGGTTGTTTAAATTCTAAAGTCTATCAAATACATGTGTCATTCCACAATGAATTTTTTATAAACGGATGGCTTTACTTCCTCAATTTCAGCAATAACAAAAGTTTAGAGTGAATTTTAGACAGGTTTATTTGTTAATGCAGTTGTTTGAAGACATTGCTAACAACATTTTTTTGTCTATTTTAACTATGAGCTTTGCTATAGATATAGAAATACTTGGTTATTATAAAAAGAAACTTTTCCATTTTCTCTTTGGGTATACAACTGGTTCAACCTATTTTACTCTTTGGGGTTATCTTTAACTTGATGACTTTCTGATATCAAACTTCGAACATGCTGTTTCCATGCTCTTTCTTTTACCCAGAAAACCCCATCTTTGGCCCCACCAATTTTCATTTGAAACATCCCTCCTCATTAAGTTCCTAGGTGAGCCGTTATCATCATAGAGAACTCTTTCCTAACAACCTATTCTAAAGTAACTTCCTACAGCGCTCTCAGGCACATTACATTATATATTTAGGTTGATAATTTAAAATCATCATATGCTTGCCTATATTTCACTCTTTTTTCCTAATAGTATTTAAATGTCATGAGGATACAGAATCTGTGTTCTTTACCTATACATCCATACCAGCTTGAATAGTGCCCAGCATAAACACTTAATAACTATTTCTAAGTGAACAAATGAATAGATAAACAGTCAATTACAGTTGTTAATACTTTTTTCCTAGTGGCAAGTTAGTTCCTCTAAGCTTTTGTCATAGCTGCTGACACAACATAAGAGTATAATATATAATGAAAGAAGATCTAGTACCAGTTATGTAACATCAGATAATTTGGTGAATATTCCACATTTTTTCAGGGCATCTTCTTTAGGCACATATATACATGTTTGGGTCTATATCAAAATGTCTGGCCAGCAGCTTTTGCAAATTTCATTATAGTGAGTCCTTCATAAAACAATTGTTCATATGCTTTGTCCACCTAATGACAATGACTTAACAATAAGAAACTTATTTTTCTGTTTTGAAAATGTCTTCGTGGGCAAACCAAGCTAGATCTGACAGCTCTCCATCATCAGGGAATAGAGCTGCTTCTACTTTTGTTCTGCCATTCTTAACATATGCTTCCTATTTTGCTTCAAGATGGCTGCTCTAACTTCTACCAACATATTTTATTTTATACTTTATTACATGTTTATATAACAATTGGACTTGTCACAACACAGCCATTTCAAATTTTAAAATGTCATTTGAATCTGATAACTTACCTCTAAAGAAGACAGATGAGAAAATAAAGCTCAGAGAGCTTAAAGGACTGTGTCTGCACCGTGCAGGAAATAGCACCTTTAGATGTTCAAGGTGTTTTTGTCTCTAATATTTATTCTTTGTATATAATATGATAATAGTTCAATAGCTTTGCCTTTTTAAAAAAATATTTGAACCAGAGAGTTATTATAAAATACCTAAATTTGCATTCAGGGAAAAATTAACTCAGCTCATTAGATGCCCATGCATTTTTGCCCAGAATACTGAGTAAAGAGGTCAGAAAAATAATGAATCTTTCTGTAACTTGACATGAGAAGTATTATCATTCACAGAATATATTACATTTACACAATAAATACTTTACATATTAAAAGCCTAATTGACCTTTAAACTTTTGGATACCTTAACTGATAGAAAAACTGTTTCTAATATTTAGCAAAGCATGTTATGATGAATTAACTAGGGCACGTATTTATAAATTATGATGTCTGAATGTCCTAAATAATATTAACTTAAAGTTTTGGATTTCACAGTGTACTTTTACATACATTTGTAATGCTCCCTTGCAGCAAGTAAAAATACAGAGACTTAAATAGGGCAAGCACAGTTTTGTTATCATCTTCCTTCAACAGATAAACTCTAGAGTTGGCATTTAAATCCACATCTTCTTGTTAGAAATGGTAGTATCTTTTCTATGGGTTTCCTCTGTCGAGGAATACTGAAGTATATAGTTTGAAAAAGGAGATCTCATAGGGAGGCAAACACAGGACTCTAATAATAAGAAAATGAAGAGATGAAGACAAAGGAATGGTTACTTTGTCAACAGAGAGCAGAGCCTCAATTATCGGACCAGTCTTTGGTGTGAAGCAAAATTTCCAGATGTAAGAGTCCTTAGGCTCCATATCAGTTATAGACTCAGTGGCAGAAAAGAGGCTAGGAGTCACGTAAAGCCATGCATTAGAACTTTAGGATCAAAAGAAAAAGTAATTATTAAATGTGAACTTTGACTATTGGCAATATTTATTTGCACAGAGGAAATACCAGCCCTTAGGCCTATCACCTAATAATGCATCCTTGGATCTGACCAATTCCAAGTTGAGAGGCTTGTTAACATCGAATCTGTGTGACAGGAAGACAATGAAGTCAAACACTGGTATGACAGTGATTCTTCACAAAACTGCTGAGAGAACAAACTAAAGCCTGAAAGACAAAATCTCTTTTCTAACTTCAGCTTCCATTATAGTCACATATTAACTTATTCTATCAATCTGCTTGTATATAACTACATCTCATCTCTGCACCTCTTCCCCCTACCTTGCTCGTTAGGTGTATCAGATCATCTCAGAGGACAGAGGTTGGGAACATATCTATGTACATGTATATGTTTTATGTATTTAGATATAGATATATGTGTGCACACACAACTCACAAATATACTTATAAGCATAGACATATCATTATACCCAATATCAATCCAATACCACATTGTTCACTCTAGTAAGTTTAGCTGTCCATATTTGTACAGTAATTTTATTTTTTAATTATGAGAAACCTGTCTCCTAGCATCACAACATTTATTTATTTTATCAATAACTATTTCATTCTCGACATTCCATGTATTTGGCTATATTATAAATGGTACCACTTTCTAAAAATGTCTAATTGTTCATTGCTAGTATGCAGAAACATGATAGATTTTGTATATTGACTTTGTATTACCATCAGTATGTGTGTGTGTGTGTGTATATGTTTTTAAATCGAATTTATTTTTTAGAGCCGTTTTAGGTTCACAGAAAAATTGAGCAGAAAGTACAGAGAGTTCCCATGTACCCCCTGCCACCACACACACACAGGGTCCCTCATATCAACATCCCACACTGGAGTGGTACATTTGTTACAATGTATGAACCTGTATTGATGCATCATTACTCTTACTCAGAGACCATACTCTACATTAGGGTTTACTCTTGGTGTTGTACATTCTGTGTGTTTGAACAAATGTATAATGACATGTGTCCACCATTTTAGTATCAGATAGAATAGAATAGAGTCACTAACCTAAAAATCTGCACTCTAACCATCCTTCCCTTTACCATAACCTCTGGCAACCTCTGAGTTTTGTATTGTCTTGATTACTACAGTTTATCTATTTATTCACCAACTGATAGACATCTTGGTTGCTTCTAACTTTTGGCAATTATGAATAAAGCTGCTATAAACATCAGTGAGCAGGTCTTCGTGTGGACATACTTTTCAGTCTATACTAAGTAGAATGTTTGCTCAACCATATGGTAAGACTATTTTTAGTTTTATAAGAAACCGCCAAACTTTCTTCCAGTATATCTGGGATAACAGTCCTTTATCAAATATATCTTTTGCAAATATTTTCTCCCAGTCTTTAGCTTGTCTTCTAAATGTCTCTGTGTATTTTTAATAGTGAATCAGAAGAGATTAAAAGGAGTAAAGGTACAAATATTTCATAATGAGAGACATGATACAATGATGAGAAGTCATTATTTTGATTGAATTATGTTTGCCATTTAAGAGGTAAAGGGTATTTCTTGATACTTTTCAATGATAGAGAATGAGATGTGGGGAATGATGGAGGAGGTCAATAAATATTCAGTAAATGATGTGAGGGCACCTAAAAGTAATTTGAAAAGCAGGTGAATACCTACCTCCTCATATATATTAAAAAATTACATGTATCAGAGAATAAAATTTAAATTCTATCATGTTACTACAAAATTTTATATCTATGAGATAGCACAATCAGTAAAATTTTACAAAGTATGATTCCTGATTCAGAAGCTATAAATGGCTATTGATTTTATTCCGTAAGATTTTTTAAAAGTTCTGCACAAAAATGAAGTAACCAATGCAAAAACACACCAATATTTATGGAGGGAAACTCAGTATTGTTAACATGGCAGTCTACTATGTATACATTTACTACAATCCTAATACTGATTTTTCATTTTCTTTTCAAGAAGACTAATAAGCACTAGAGTTTAGATTTTAAAAAATTAAAATAGTCATAAACAACATGGTCCTACTTGTTATAGGACCTTGTAGAGCACAGGGAACTATATTCAATACCCTTTAATAAACCATAATGAAAAAGGATATGAAAAAGAATATATATAACTGAATCACTTTGCTGTACACCAGAAACTAATACAATATTGTAAATCAACTATACTTCAATAATTTTTTAAAAATTGAAATAGCCATAAAAATGTATACAATAAGTGAAATGATAGGGTCTAGCACTACCAGATTTTTTAAGATAAGTAAATATGCTTTCATTATTAAAAGCTCTTTTGCCACAGGCATAGATTTTTTAAAAAATGGAATAGAATGAAAAATTGTCCAAGCAAACCCAAATAATTAAAGAAGTTAGTATAGCAAAATGTATTAATGCAAACGAGTTGGAAATTTTAGTATTTAAACATGGTATTGGGACAATAGGATAAACATTAAGAAAAAAAATTATTTGGATCCATACCTTTTACCATAATCAAGAAAAGTTCCAATTGATCACAATCAAAACATAAAACAAAAATAAACCATAAAAACTTTAGAATATAAGAATGAAGTTTTCTAATTTGGATTGGAGAAGACATTTCTAGCTATCAGTCAAAATCCAGGAGCCATGAAGGAAAAAAAAAATAGGTTCAGCACAGAAAACAAGAACTTCCAACACTTTTGCACAGGGGTGTCAGAGAGATGGAGAAAAAAGTGCAACTCAAAAGACAAAATAATAAATGAAAAATGGGCAAAAACAAAAAAACAATTTGCAGCTTATGCTTCAGGAGAAAGCCTTGATTTCTCAATACATAAAGTTTCTGAAAGTCAATACAGAAAAAATAAACAACCAAGCAGAAAATAGTCAATTGATATGAACACACAGTTGTAAGAAAAGTAAAGGCTACATAAATATATGAAAAGATGCTCAATTTTACTTATAAAAAAGAATTTCAAGTGAGATTGCACTAAGAATTCCAATTCTGTATTGTTTCATAATGGAGTAGTTTGTATTAGATTAACTCTCCCACAGAGAAAATCTTTAAAGTCTGGATTAAATTAAGACAATAAGCAAACAAAGCTGGCTACTGGCAGTTAGGGAAAAGCAGTCAAGGCATCATGGATTCAATGGGGCAAGATCCTGGAAAGAGGAAATCCTGGTGGGAAGAGCCAGCCCTTCCCAGCTGGATTCTCCTCTCTGAGGCATTTGTAAATTGGCAGCTCTGGGTTGCAAGAGGAAAGCAGCAACCTAGGGTTCCCTGCAGTCTCATAAATCTGAATTGACAGAAATTGGATTTTTTTCATACTTATTTTTAACTGGATTTTTGGAAAATCCTATACTCATATTAAATAGGTACTCTCAGTATACCATATGACATCTGCTTCTAAAACTAGTTTGGTTTTCCGCTTGATAAAGGAATGAGATGTCTTTGCTGGGTAAGAGCTCATTCATGCAGCATGCCTTGAATAATTAGCCTTCCTGCTCAGGTTTCTAACTCACAGTCTTAGAGAAAGCTCTGGAGTGCCAAATGTAGAAACCATGTGCAAAACCATTGAAAATGACTTGTGCTTATGAGATCTGCTCTTCCAAAAATAATCAGAGCATTTAATGATGTAGTTGCTTTTAAATATTCTGTCTTCTTCCCAAGAATTCTAGTTATCTCCAGTAATAAGGAGCTCACAGTTGTCCACACCACCCACCCTTCATGTCCACATTGCCGAATCCTTACAAGGCATCTGCCTCAGGCCAGTTGTGGGCTATTATGCTTAGTGAAATAAGTCAGAGAGAGGCAAATACTGTATGTCATCACCTATGTGAGGATCCTAAAAAATAAAACAAACAAATATGTATAACAAAACAGAAACAGGCTCACAGATACAGAGAACAAGTTAGTGGGGGAGGAGGGAGGTAGGGTATGGGATTAAGAGATACAAATTACTCTGTATAAAACAAATAAGATATGAGGATGTATTGTACAACACGGAATACAGTCAATATTTTATAATAACTTTAAATGGAGGAGAGTTTATAAAAATATTGAATCACTGTGTTGTAACCTGAAACTAATATACTATTGTAAATCAATTATAAGTTTTTAAAAAAGAGTTTTCACTAAATAGAGATCAGAAGGTTCTTCTTCATTATGAAAAACTGAAACTTTGGGCTACATAATATGTTCCCTTTCAGCTAATTATTCTCAAACTAGCCTTAGTAATTGCTGTGAACAAGATAAGATAAGTATTGAGCTGGTTTAAACACCAAGAGTTATAATTCTAGCTAGTTAAGACACCAGGAATGATATTAGAATCTTGAAGTTTCCTAGTCTAAGCTATGACCACACGAATGTGACCTGTTGGAGAAAGTTAGGCTTTCAATATGATGTTATAATCTGAGTAAATCGAGCTCTCTTTCTCTTGTTTAAAGTCCTGAAAATATATCTGGATTAATTTCTGATTTTCATTCTCTGATACGGACATTAACAGGAGGTTATCAACAAGCTGGAGTACTTTCACTTCATGAAGTCTTTTTGGGTTTTTTTAAACATCTTTATTGGGGTATAATTGCTTTACAATGGTGTGTTAGTTTCTGCTTTATAACAAAGTGAATCAGCTGTACGTTTACATATATCTCCATATCTCCTCCCTGTTGCATCTCCCTCCCACCCTCCCTATCCCACCCTTCTAGGTGGTCACAAAGCACCGAGCTGATCTCCCTGTGCTATGCGGCTGCTTCCCACTAGCTATCTATTTTACATTTGGTAGTGTATATATGTCCATGTCACTCTCTCACTTTGTCCCAGCTTACCCTTCCCCCTCCCCGTGTCCTCAAGTCCATTCTCTATGTCTGCATCTTTATTCCTGTCCTGCCCCTAGGTTCTTCAGAACCATTTTTTTTTTTTTTTTTTTTTTTTTAGATTCCATATATATGTGTTAGCAGACGGTATTTGTTTTTCTCATTCTGACTTACTTCACTCTGTATGACGGACTCTAGGTCCATCCACCTCACTACAAATAACTCAGTTTCATTTCTTTTTATGGCTGAGTAATATTCAATTGTATATATGTGCCTTTGGCTCCCTGCTTACTTGAATGCAGTTCTGTAATGACATCTCTGAGTTGAAATGATAATGTATGCAGTAGTCATATCAGGAGTACATAAAATTGTGCCCAAGACCCCACCTTTGGTAAGATCTCAGGGTCACCACAGGAGTAATTGGCATTGGGACATTTAACTCTCAAAAATCATTTTAAGCCTCCAGATCACATTTATGTTTCAAACAGTCCAGACTGGAATATCACAGTCTCATATATAGGGCATATAAATTCTTTTTCTGACAAAACTGAGCTCCCTCTTTACATCTGTCACTGCTGTATTGGGTGTATTCCACAATTTGCAATTTGGTAGGGGTCCTCCTAGCAGGTCCATCTATATGGGAGCCAAGCCACAGTGTATGTTCTCTTGGACTCAGACATCTAAATCTCTCTTGGATCCTCAAACATTTAATAAACCTGCCATACATGTTTTGAAAAGTGAGCTCTATCAGTTGGTTATATTGGCCAATTGGATCCATGTTTATGTCTGTTAGGATTTCAATGGCTATTATGATAAAAAGATCCCACAAACCCAATCAACTGTCTTCTTCCTCTGACTCATATTAAAATCAGCCTCTGGAAACTGGATATGCTTGTCTATTTGATGTGATCTATTCAATTTTTATTACCTTATTCATACTAATTGATTTTCTGGTATTAATAATGAAATCCCAAGGATTCTAATGGCCAATCATTCCTTGGACTGTACACTGGCTGTCCTAGCAATGGCTAAGAGGGCAGGTATCCCTAATTTTGCTTCCTTGTTTCAATCATGAGGTATGAATCAGGACCCTTGATTTGTCCTGCTAATCAAGCTTGTCTGCTATTATAGTATATGCCTTAACTAGTTCTATAACATCTGCTTTATCCTGAGGATGGAGTAACTCACCTTGATAACATTTAATTCTGCTGGCAAAAATATGGTCACTCCTTTCAGCAAAATTCAATGGCTTTTCTTTGTGGTAAAATTCACGACCTTTTATTCTGTAACAGTCGTATCTGACCTCATTTAGCCATGCCTAACTGGCTTCAATGTCCCTTGCTTCTAAACTGTTATCAACATCCTTCCTTCTAGCTTCTGGAAGGTCTCTTTATGGCCCTCAAATATATACACTTGTTTATTTTCCAGATATTGAGGCATCTGTTTTCTCTCAGTTTTCAGACACATACCTTTTTCTTTATGATATACTCTTCCAAATTTACCTCAGATGTTAGAGTGTTAATATCAATGGAATCTCTTAATATTGTCATTTAATTGAACTGAGAATCCTATGAGATATAGTGAACATCACACTGGTGATAATTTGTAAAGGGAAAAAAATGGGTAAAATTTCAGCCTTGGGCACTGTGTAACTTTGAAATTATTTTTACTAGTATACCAGTTGGGCCCTTTCTGAAGCCTTTTTGTGTCAAATAACACTTTGCTAACCAGCAATAGCAGGAAAATAGGTAAAGGAGAAGTGGGTGGTATTAGGCAAATGGCTTTAAGAAGTTAGACATCAGTAGACACAGTCCTGATCACAATTTGGCTTTAATGGTTAGCTCTCATAGCAACAGAGAAGAAAACAAAGGAGAATATAAGGAGTAATGTTTTCCCCACTTTTCCTTTTTGATATGAAAGAATCTCTACTAAAGACAAATTTCTGGTTCCATTTTTGTTCTCATCGTCATCTTCTACAAAAAACAGGAATGAATTCTCTAGTTGATGTGTGACTCAACTGGGTAGACCTAATATATTGATATTAATAGTTTATAAACACAAACTGGGTTGAAAATGATCAATACATCCCATCTCTCCATCTAGCAGTGCTTCAAAATAGCCAAATGGTATCTAAAGGCCTCCAGTTGATTGGATAGAATGGAATAAATCCTCAATCCCAGTTTTTCCTGTAGTAGTCTCATGCTCAGAGATATTGGATAAAGTGAAGACTTGAACAGATTTGTTTCTTCTCTCTTTGACTTGTTCAAGTATGAAATAATTTTCCTGAATATATGTTTTGGCTCTCCTGACACAAATTTCCACATAGGATATGTGAACCAAGATCTAGAGGGCTTTAGAAATAAGCTGAGCAATAAAGGGGTAGGAAACGTTCCCAAGACAATTTGGCCTTCTTGTTGAACCATACTTTTATTTTTTTTTTTAGTAGTAGTATTGTCAGCAATTATCAGCTTCCATTCAAATGCTAGTAATCTAATAAGTTATCAAAGGATTCCTTAAACGTTATATTCATGCACAGAGAGTAGTAGTACATTACCAGGTTACTTATTATTGGCGTCTACTAGACTTCTTATTTAGATGCCACCAAAAAATGTGTTGTCATGTATTGCTTGGCATACTGCACTTCTCCTACCCTTGGTATTTACCTGAAATCTCTAAAATTTTCAGGAATGACACTATGTTTTAGTACATAGCCCATGCTACTGCCTTGAGTTGATTGTGTGAATATAATTTAATTGTTTTCATTCTCACTTGTTTTATATTGTTTAAGTGTGTAATAATGGCTGTTTTCATGAACAGTAATTTGTCCTATAAACTTTAGAATAATGGGATATTAAGTCATGTGTGGCAGGTGAAATATGACATAACTCTATTGTAAAAAGGAGTTATTTATGTACAGTGCATGTACATTGATGTGTCTGGGTGTGTGTGTGTGTGTGTGTGCTGAAAAGTGAAGTGACAATGGTTGGAATAGATATAGCAACTAAATGGGTCGCAATCAAGTCACCTTAAAGAATACAGACCTCAGTCAAATATCCAGGCAGAAAAACTCACTCATCTTACTTTTCTTCTCTGGAAATTACAAACTATATTGTAACTTACAGTGGGGTGAATTTCAGCTCATAGTTTATAATGTGTGGGTGAACCTATGTGTGTATGTGTGAGCCTGAGTGTGTGTATGTGTGTATTTTGTCCCTATATGTGTTGTTATTCATGTGTAGAATATATGAAGGCAAATATAGGGAATGCAGTAAAATTTAATCTTGCAATTTTCATTTAGTACTTAGATTATTGGGGAGGTAAAAACTGTTATCATTTCAATGCCCTATTCCTCTGTAGACTCACTTAACTTTCAGGTTTAACTTTATTGAGATTCAGCTTATAATTTCTATGATCCAGGCGTACATTACTATTCTATTTATGTTTTCCTAGCAGCAACATTGATTTGCATTCAATGAGTTCATATTGAAAATGGCATAATTTTATATACTTAACGCTAAGGGGTACAAAAACTGAACAGTGCATTTTTGCCTCACCCCAACACTAATATAGCGTGATATTAGAGGATTATTGCCATGAAGACTGCATGGCAGGGAGAGCATTGCAATTTTTCCTTTCCTTGTCTATGTGAAGGAATAAAAACTATGTACATATTATTAAAGAGTGAAATCTATTAAGTATACAAACATGCCGTCTCCATGTTTATTAAGGGTATATATTTATGTAATTTCTACATCTTATTTTGTCAAAAGAATTTATTCATGAAAAAGTGACATTCAGCATTCAAGGGCTATTTTAATGAAGAAGACCATCATGAAGTTGGTATAATGTTTGATGTCTGTTGGTGGGTTTCAGTCTTAACCAGGCTTTATGAAATGAGCAATGGTTGAAGGATTTCTTGATAACATCAGAGGAACTCACTCGCGTAGCAATGCTTTCCCCAACCTGCAGAGCCTTACCTTGGTGTTCTGGTTAAGTTCTAATTTGGATAATTAAATTCTACCTGCCTATCTGACTTCTTACAGTTTTCAGCCCTTTTTGCAATCTTCGGTTATTTCCTGTTTTGAATTGATTACTGCTGTGCCCCGTGGAACCGAGGCTGAATAATGCACAGGAAATTATTCACCCTGCTTCTGTTACAGTTGTGGTAGCATAACAGGTTCTAGTTCCATTTTTCATTTCATTGAAACATTTTTGAAATAAAATCACCTTTTCTTCTTCTGGTCTGCTAGGAAAAATGAATTCCACAGAAATCTGTACCCATTAGATTTCTATTAAAATATGTATTTATCTAACTGAAAGTATAGCTTTTCTTTAAAAATAGGTACACAGAATATATAGTGTACCTTTAAAGATTTTAAGCAAAATTGAAATTATTTAAAATAAATCTTGATTCATTAACCTCAAATAGCAGCGTTTTTAAAATAATTGGAATGTCCACCATTAAGCTGCCCAGTACAAGCTATACTTATAACATGTGTACTTAGTGAATGATGTATACTGTGGGTCTGAATGCAAGCTCAGAAAGGTAACAGAGTTCATCTTTGGGGCAGATGCCCATATTTGTCCCAGATACATTTCAGTGGTTCTGGTACCAGCTCATTTTCTTCAGATCATTCTGAAGAGAAAGCACTATTTCATTCACATTCTTAGCAGTGCACCCTTACCCACGTTGGATCTCATTTTCTGACCCCAGAAACGCTAATTCCCACTCCACCTAGGTCTAAAGTAACATGGAGAGCATAATAATATAATGTAATAATACAAGCTCTGCCTTTCCTTTTCATGCAAGTAAACATAGTTTATATCCTCTTCTAAAAGGAAAAGTATATTACTTTTAGGTTTATTACTCAATATCAACCATATAAATAAATGTGATGTTTCAGTGGGTTTAGAGGAAAGGTACCATTATCAAAGAAAAATATAAACTCCAGCAGTGGTTAATATTTCACCATAAAAAGCACAGAATATGGTATTAAAACTGAGTACTTTGAAGTAAATGTTTATATATATATATATTTTAAAGAACTACAGGTATACAATTTACATAGACAAATTTATTTTCTAACTGGATTTTCTTCAGTGACTATGTAAATGTGTACATATACATATTATATTAAATCAATAATAATATTTTTAGTATTATAGTAAATATTTAAAATATTTATTGTCAGGATATGCATGCTTAAGAGAGCGTTTGAAAAACATATTCTCATAATTCATCTCACATTAATAAATTCAAGTTAGAAATAAAACTTGTAGTTTTTCATATCATGAAATTTAAAAATGTTAAACGAATATAATTGTCTTCCAGATGAAGATAGGTCTGTGTTATCCTAAAGAAAAATTTGTGGGCATGTGTGTATCTGCTTCCTCTCTCCACTCTATTTGAGGGGAAGAAGCATATATCCAAACTTTGGCCTCTTTGGAAACCTTAAGCCTCTCCTGCCTCACTTAGGGGAAAACATAGTGTGAGTCAAGAACAAAATGATGTCATTAAAGAGAGCGAGGCGTCGTTTTATTAATGAAAGAAAAAAATTAAAGCAATAACTGTGTCACCGTGTACATTTTTTTGCTTCTTTTTCTCTCTCTTATATGTTAAATGAAGTAAGCTGAGTCTGTAGGCATCACCCGGTTGGGTGGTGTCTCTGCCCTAGAAAAACCAAGAATACAATACAAACCAGAATACAACCCAAAGGAAAAGACAGAGGATTTCCCTGGCAGTCCAGTGGTTAAGACACCGCGCTTCCACTGCAAGGGGCACGGGTTCGATCCCTGGTGGGGGAACTAAGATCCCACACGCCGCACAGCGTGGCCAAAAAATAGGAAAAAAAAAAAAAAAAAGGAGAAGACATATCACAGGCTTTTGCTTACATCTGTGTTTGAAGGATATAAGGATCATCAAGATTCACAGCCATTTCTATACAACTGACCAGAATAAAATAGTATTCTGTGTTTCTTAAATACCTGGACTGTTTATCTTTTAAAGTCAACCACTAGTGATAGTGACCATGATGGATGCCTTGTAAAAAATTCAATAATCTAACATATTAATTAGTAATAAAATCTATTCATCTAACATATTGATTATTCTCTTACACACATATAAGTAACAGTAGCTTTTATGCCGTAATGTTGTGATCTTTTAACATTAATTCTCATTATTTGAAAAAGCAGTCAGATTTTCTGGTCTGAGCTAATTACTTAACATTATGACATTAGATCCTTTAAAATATGTAATGATGCATGTGTAGGAGACCTTTGTAGCAGGCCTAAGAACAAAGGCCATTGAGTCAGACAGAACTCACATCTAAAGCCCAGCTCCACCGCATATTTAAACACTCGGTTTTCTTACACATAAAATTAGGTAACAGTCTAACTCACAATATTGTTGCAAGATAATGTATCTAAAGTATTTGACATAATAAATGGTCATGAAAAAAAAAAATTAGTGATTCTGGAATAGAAGTCATATGTGTGACATAATGAGAAATCCTCAAGCTTATAGAATTGAAACCAAAGGAAAAAAAGCTAGTTATCTTTTTTTAATATGCTGGCTAAATTTTCTAAGTCCTTGCAGAACAGACATTGAAAATTGGTTACAGAAGTGGAGCATCTCTGTATTCTCCCGAGATTTTATTGCACATACCAAATGATTAAAAGAGATAACCTGTATAAAGCACTCAAAAATTTATCTGGCATGTAGTAAATATTTAAAATACATTTATTATCAGGATATGCACGCTTAAGAGAGTTTTATGGTAAAATATATTTAGTTCTTATGCCATAATGTGGGTTCACTGTTTCTCGATAAATTTTTTCATCATGGCAACACCAGCAGTTTAAGAACTATTCTAGTTATTTTTATGTAAGTACTCACATTGGCTGAATTACACCTGACTGGATATATCAAGACAACCATTTTCAGAGAAGGCAAAAACAAGTAAGAAACCCCTTTGCCTGGATACTACTTTCAAGAGATTTAAGTCTGTCTGAAAATAGAAGATAGAGATAGACCAATGTGGAAATGACAGCTTGTGACTATTACAGAAAACTTGTATTTATGTCCATATACAATAAAGAGAATAAATGAGAAATCTTTAAAAAGTAATTACTATACTTCAGAAACATACAAATGTAGATTTATCTATTGCTTGCCCTAATGCTTTTCCCTTTTTACATGTCCTCAGATATTTTATAAGGTCTGTACCTATGTCTTTATCAACTCTAAAATAATCACCAATATCACTCTTTCCAAAGCATGTATAAACAAACAAACCTGACCTTATTTTTTTACTAAGAAAAATGTATTTGCATATCCTGATTCTCATGAGAGCCAACTTGGTATCATAAATAAGTAATTTAGTTCTTAGTCTGAAATATCAATAGCTAATGTTTCCTGCAACACATGTGTTCCCTTAGGTCGTGAAAGCACTTCTGTTTTTCCTGCTAAGCAGGCAAAATCAGATACATATTTGATGTTAGACAGAATACTATAAAATCTCTGCTATGAACTTCATAATCATATGGCTTTGGGCAGTGTTTAAAGTATATAAATATATAATTTTACGAATGGCTGTTCTCCAAAGGATATGTTTAATAATATGCTTTATTTTAAAATCAATTTTTTTCTGCTTTTTACAAAATTGAAATGATACACGTCATTCGGATTTTAAAATACATCTACGTGTAGCACATCCAATACTATCAATCAGGACCAGCAAAATAAATTATGGGGGCACTTTGTTCAAAAATTATAAATAATTTCAAGACAGTGACAACCAAGCTTTAAACTAAGCATAGGACCTTTCTGACAACAGGGTCCCATGCAACTGCCCAGGTCACACAGCCATGAAGTGGGTTCTGCTTTCAAGACAACATGAACTTTGGAAAATAATTTTCTTCTCTTTGATGGCGAAGTCAGGAGTTTCCATCTTGAGGTGATCTGCCGTAGGATGTCTTCTTACCAATACAAATATAATGCCATGACAAAAAAAAAATCATTTTCCTTCAAAAGCCAGGGATTATACTGAGAAAAATCTGATTGTCTTTAGTTTCCTAAAGTGAATTCAATAACTGAACAAATGTGTCTTTGTATGCTTAACTGTCTTTCAAATTTATTATATTTAGATATTTGAAAATTTATCCAATGTTCTTTTGTATCTAGCAAGTATTAATCCTTAATTAAAGTATTTGCGTGATATATTAATATATTTAATGTACAGATACTCTTGAAAATCTCTAGTATTTTTGTAACAAGCTATGCACTTTTACATTAAATATGACTGAATTTTAAAATTACATATATAAATTTTAAGAAATTTTTTTTATTAAAAAATGTAAGAAATTTTGAAAAATATTTTCTGAGGCTTTAAGAATTTAAATACATAGTTTCAAAGCCTGGTATAGCACCGTATATGTGTATACATATGATGTACAAAACATAAAAATTTTCAAAAGTTGTCTTTAAGGCAGGAAATGAGAACAGAACACCTATGCCAGTTTTAGAATGAATAACAAATGAATATATTTTTAAATTTACGTGTTGAGTTTTTGAACTGATGATGGGCAGTGGGACTGTCCTTAAGCTAACAGACATGTGGACCAAAGTTAAGCTCTTTCCTGTTGTACTGAACTGTTTCTATTGAAACCAACTGATTTTTCCCACTTGATGCCACAGAGGAGGAATCTTTCCCATAAGTAAATGGGAAGCTTTGAGAAGTATATTTCTGAAAAACTGAAATGGATTATATTCTTATTATATAGTTGGGTACGAATGTATCTATTTTCCTTGTGGTAAGGGTTCTCCCTTCTCTCTTTCCCCAGTCATGTCATTCCTCAAGTGTTTTTTTTTTTTTCCATATTGTAAAATCAAACATAAAATCATTAGAATACACGTTTGGGTATTCTAATGCATGTTAGAACATTTGAATATATAGGAAACACAAGGCTGCTTGAAGAAAAGTGCATTGTTACTGTGCAGTTAAATTTTGGCTTCTGGCTTTCTTTAGCTTGAACAACACTCTTGTCTACCCTGATAGTCACAGATGTCATCTCTGCAACAGAAACAGAGTAGTGGTGGCAAATTTCTAGAACGTTTAAAAAAAACCAACCACACCCATGTGCCTTTTCAAAATCAACTAAACTTCTATAAAGCATCTCTGGTTCTTTCAAAGTTTGTGTTGTAAGGAGCAGTGTAAGTGATGCTATTATGTACTTTATACTTTTCTTACAATGACAGCTACCAATTCTTTTTCACTTAAGTTAGATTGAGAAATTTCATTTAATGGCAGCTGATGGGCCATTTTCAATTGGGAAAATTCATTTATATCTGTGGTAAACTTTGTTTTGATGAAAAGTTGCACTAGTATTTTACCACCAGATGAAAACAAGATGAGCATCATTTAAAAATTAATGAATTTAAAATAAAGTACAGAGGAAAACATGTATATAACGTATCAGGCTTTGTTTTGAATGAATCTTTTTCCTCAATCCTTAATGTGAAGATCTTGTGCTATAACTTTTAAAGCCATACAAGTAAGAGTGCTAAACTGTGGACTTAAAAGTAGGTGTGTAAATATTTTTAATCAGTAATACTTGGAAAATAAAATATAACAACCACATTAAAAAAAAAAGTTGTCTTTAAAGTTTTTCTTACTTGTAATACACAAGGACCTAAGGAAAGCCCTCAGACTTTTAAATCTATAATTTGCTTGTTTTCTCAACATTATTTAAAAATAAAGCTGATTCGTGAAAAAGAATAAAAGTAACTTTAGTATGAAGGTTTTGAGCTGGTCTCAGATTAATGTACATGACTATCCTATAATAGCTACTAAATCAATTAAGTGGTAAATTAGAAAAAATATGATAGAATCCCACTTCCTTAAAAAAATGGGTAGGGCTTCCCTGGTGGCGCAGTGGTTGAGAATCTGCCTGCCAATGCAGGGCACACGGGTTCGAGCCTTGGTCTGGGAAGATCCCACATGCCGCGGAGCAACTAGGCCCGTGAGCCACGACTACTGAGCCTGCGCGTCTGGAGCCTGTGCTCCGCAACAAGAGAGGCCGCGATAGTGAGAGGCCCGTGCACCGCGATGAAGAGTGGCCCCCGCTTGCCACAACTAGAGAAAGCCCTCGCACAGCAACGAAGACCCAACACAGTCAAAAATAAATTAATTAATTAATTTTAAAAAAAAATGGGTAGGCCTCTCATCTTGTAGAATATCTGATATGGCCAATTGTGTGAGAAATGCCCAGAATTTATTCTAACAATTCTAATCTATTCTGTTTATATGATAATAATTATAATGATAAAAATAATGACTAACGTATATTAGGTATCTTTATGTACTATCTTCTATGCTTTATGATTATTATACCTTTAGTTTGCTCTAGCACACTGAGATGTTCACCTTCATTTCAGTATTAGAGATGAGGACATCCAGACCCAGAAAGTCAAATTAAATTTCCCAAATTAATAAGAGTTACTCTCAGGACACAAACCTATGTTTATGCAGTTTCAAAGCCCTTGCATTGTGCAATGCATCATGGACAACGATCTGTTTCATTGACTTATGATCTATTTCCATTCTCTTTATCAGTGTCAAATCTGCAAGAGGGCTTTGTTCTCAAGACCTTAACCATTTCACAAGCTGTCATGTGATATAATAATACTGGAACTGGAAAAAATGATTTAGATTTGCTAGTTACAGTAGACAAAACATTAGAAAACAATTTGAATCCATATTTGTCCACTGTTTTAAGCATCTAGGTTTAGTTTTCTAAGTAAAGTTCAAATATTTAGGGTTTAATAAGTTAATGATCTTGGCTACAGGAGTACATGCTCTGTACCATGTACTAGTTCATAAGATTATGGATTCAAACTCATAAATAAAACTAAGTTGCCTGACCATGATCCTCTTCTTCTTATCTACTGTTACTATTTTTAATTGAATTCAAGGATAATATTTATTTTTAGACGCTATATTTGTAGTTTTTAAATACGTGAATTTTTCTTTTAAGGGATACTGGAGGTCGTTGTGGATTATTACCATAATAGAAAATGGTTAGTGAAATTGTGAAATTGCGTTTCTGGATAGAGAGTCAGAGAGTTGCATCTTTATGATGAACTTTGTGGAAAGCCCTTGAAGAAGGGACTTCCTTTACTCATTTGTGCAAATAGGATTTAGGTCAAGTCATTTGATTCAGATTGAACAGGATTTCAACATGAATCCCATTAATTCCTAGCTAAGTAATCAAAAGAAAATTAACTACTTTGAATTTAAGATCATCATTTGCAAAATGAGCAGAGTAATAACCCTATATCATAGGATTTCTGTGAAGACTGCATGAGAAAATGCATATAAAACGATTTGTGTTGTGCTTAATATATATTTAGAATTTTTTAAATATTAGCTATTATAAATGGTTCTCTATGGCCACCCACCTGTTTGAATTTTCCCAGTTAAAGAGAATTCTCCAAATTGTGAAAAATGATAATGTACCACCTGATACTTAAACTGCTAGGGAACACTTTGTTATTCTATGTGGAAATCTGTGTTCCTACAGTAGTTTTCCAGAAATCTTAGTTTTATCAGCTTGTAGCTTTAGCCCATTCCACATAGCAGGTTGTCTTAAATTACTATTGTATAATTCATTATTGTGTTATTTATAATTTAATATGTACCTCATATTCTTATTTTTGCCCAGAAACCTTTTCTGATCCTTCTTTTTAGGAGTATCTGTAATTTGCTTTTGCATAATAACCTCCTATTTCTTACCGTCTTGATGGAAATATCCATTAAAATGACAGTCTGATTTCCTCCCCCTTCATACTGTCCTCAGGTATGTGAACCAACTGAGACATTCAAATGCTCTGTCCCTAGAAAATGACTATCATTTGAGTAAAAAAACCAAAATGGCTGAAGTTGAATGGGCCACTTTCTTTCCAAGGGTAGTACAAGGAGCAGATTTCCATTGAAACCCTGATAACTTATTTTCATTTGTTCTTGATGTTTCTAATCTCTTGCTCTCTCTCTGCCTCCATATACATATATATATATATATATATATATCTTTTATTCCATGATGTTATCAATATTTTAAAATAAATTTATTTTTTACTTATATTTTTTTCTTTTTTCCCAGTTTTATTGAGAAATTGATATACGTCACTGTATAAGTTTAAAGCATACAGAATGATGGTTTGAGTTATAAATATTGTGAAATGATTACCACAATAGTTTTAGCTACCATGCATCTTTTCATAGAGATACAAGAAAAAAAGGAAAAGAATTCTCCTTGTGATGAGAACTCTTAGGATTTACACTCTTGACTTTCCTATATATCAGTGTTCATTATCATTATCGTGGTGTACATTATATCCCTAGTACTTATTTATCTTATAACTGGAAGTTTGTACTTTGGACCACTTTTATCTATTAATAATTCACCATCCCCCCACCCTCTACCTCTGATAACCACAAGTCTGATTTCTTTTTTCTATGAGTTTGGGTTTTTTTGGTTTTTGTTTTTGTTTCTGTTTTTTAGATTCCACATATAAGGGAGGTCATACAGTATTTGTCTTTTTCTGTCTGACTTGTTTCACTTAGCATAACGCCTTCAAGTTTCACCCATGTTGTCACAAATGGTAGGATTTCCTCATTTTTATACATATATACCACAACGTTTTTTTCCATTCAACTACTGATGGACACTTAGATTGTTCCCATGTCTTGGCCATTATAAACAATGCTACTATGAACATGGGGGTGTAGATATTTTTTCAAGTTAGTGTTTTCATTTCCTTTGGATATATTTCCAGAATTGGAATGGTGAGATCGAATGGTAGTTCTATCTTTAGCATTTTGAGGATCCTCCATACTATCGTCCATAGTGGCTGTATCAATTTACAGTCCCACCAACAGTGCAAGAGGGTTCCCTTTTCTCCACACCCTCTCCAGCATTTATTGTTTGTAGATTTTTTTGTTGATGACCATTCTGACTGGTATGAGGTGACACCTCATTGTAGTTTTGATTTGCACTTCTCTAATGATTGGTGATGTTGAGCATCCTTTCATGTGTTTGTTGGCAATCTGTATATCTTCTTTGGAGAAATGTCTATTTAGGTCTTCTGCCCATTTTTGGATTGGGTTGTTTGTTTTTTTGATACTGAGCTGCATGAGCTGCTTGTAAATTTTGGAGATTAATCCTTTGTCAGTTGCTTCATTTGCAAATATTTTCTCCCATTCTGAGGGTTGTCTTTTCGTCTTGTTTATGGTTTCCTTTGCTGTGCAAAAGCTTTTAAGTTTCATTAGGTCCCATTTGTTTATTTTTGTTTTTATTTCCATTTCTCTAGGAGGTGGGTCCAAAAGGATCTTGCTGTGATTTATGTCATAGAGTATTCTGCCTATGTTTTCCTCTAAGAGTTTTATAGTGTCTGGCCTTACATTTAGGTCTTTAATCCATTTTGAGTTTATTTTTATGTATAGTATTAGGGAGTGTTCTAATTTCACTCTTTTACATGTGACTGTCCAGTTTTCCCAGAACCACTTATGGAAGAGGCTGTCTTTTCTCCTCTGTATAACCTTGCCTCCTTTGTCATAGATTAGTTGACCGTAGGTGCGTGGGTTTATCTCTGGGCTTTCTATCCTGTTCCATTGATCTATATTTCTGTTTTTGTAGTATGCTTTGAATTCTTTATTGTGTTCTTTTGTGTAATTACTACATTTTCTCTTATGGTTACCATGATGCTTACATAAAGTATCTTAATCTTATAACACCCTATTTTTAAACTGATAACAACTTAACTTCAATAGAATTTGTAAACGTTACACTTTTATTTGTCTTCTCCCTTAAATTTTAGGTTATTGCCATTATAATTTACATGTTTTTATATTGAATAACTAATAGATTATTGTAGGTATGATTATTTTTACTACTTTTTTTAAACTTTCAAACCAGAGTTGTAAGTAAATTATGTACGACTATTACCATATTGCAGAATCTAATTATGAGTATATATTCACAATTACCAGTGAAGTTTATACTATGTTTTTTGTTTTTTTAATGATGTAATGACCATTCTTTTTCTTTCACTCAAAGAGCTTCCTTTAGCATTTCTTATAAGACAGGTCTGGTGGTAATGAACTCCCTCAGATTTTGTTTGCTTGGAAAAGTCTTTATCCCTCCTTCATTTCTGAAAGACAGTTTCATTGAGTATAGAATTTTGGGTGATAGTTATTTTCTTTCAGTATTTTGAATATCTCAACCAATTCTCTCCTATCCTGAAAAGTTTCTGTTGAGAAATCCACCAGTAGTCTAATGGGGGTTTCCTTGTGTGTAAATTCTCTCTTTTCTCCTGCTTCTCTTAAAATACTTTCTTTGTCTTTGACTTTTGACAATTTAATTATAATATGTCTCCCTATAAGCACTATTTGGGTTTAACCTATTTGGGGCCATTTGGGCCTCATGGATCTGTATGTCCATTTGTCTCCCTAGGTTCTGGAAATTTTCAGTCATTATTGCTTTAAATATACTTTCTGTCCCTTCCCCTTTTCCTTCTCCTCCTAGAATTCTCATTATGTGAATATTGTTGACTGTGTCCCATAATTCCTGTAGGCTTTCTTCACTCTTTTTCATTCTTTTAACTTTTTGGTCCTCTGAGTAATTTCCAATGTCCTTTCCTCCAGTTGCTGATTCTTTCTTATTCATAGTCAAGTCTACTTTTGAAACTCTCTAATGAATTCTTCTGCTTACGTCAGTTATTGGAGCTTTATTGGTTTTCTTTGGTTATGTCATATTTACCTGATTTTTTTGTGATCCCTCATTTCTTATGCTGGTATCTGCACAACTGAGTAATCGGACTTCTCTTCCAGACTTTAAAAGTTTACTTTTGCAGACACTTCTTCACCAGTCAGCTCAGTTTGTGTTTTTGGGATGTGTCTGCTGGTAATGTCCTTGTGTAGGTGAGGTCTGCTAATATGGTCTATTTGGGGATGAGGCAACAGTTCTATCTCTGAGCATAGGAGGGGGTTCTGAAGGTGAGCAAACTCTGATTGGGATTATTACTTGGGCACTGCAGTTATGAACTCTGTCTGCTATGATTCATGTGCTTGTTGCAGGCCCATCCCCCCTTCTCTGTCACATTCAGATTCCCAGTGGTTGAACCCAGCATATTTCCCTGAACTCTCCATGGAGCAAGATCAGAGTAGGGGATCCTGCAAAGCAACCCACAGTGCTGGGGGTGCTAGTTGTCCCCGTGGGTTCTCTTTTGCCACTGGAGGAACTAGAGGCTCAGGGAAGACCTCTCTGCATGGTGCCATGCTGGCCTGGGGGAGGAGCAGTTAGTGTATAGCTGCTTCTTTTAGCTTTTTCATGCATTCTGCCTTGGTGCTTCAGTCACCTCCATGTTCTAGGAGTCTCAGTTTTGTCTTGTTCTTGAAGAGCTGTTAGTTGTTCTTCTTGTGAAGGGGAGCAAATCAGGAATGACTTACATTGTCATTTTGGTGATGACCCTCCCTACTTAGGTTTTTCAGAGGTTTTTGTTGTTGTTCTTTTCTACAATCATATGCAATAACTATGCAACACTTATTTAACTTGTGCACTTTAATTTATCTTTCATTTTTTTATCTAAAATTTTAGATTTTATCTAATTTTTCATAGGTAAATAATAATGTAATCCAAACATTATTTAGAACATTTTCTGTATTTTCTATAATTTACATACACATATCTATAACAGATTACATATTGTTATGTTTTATATTGCAATATAATCATATTATTATTTAGGATGAAGACACTAAATGAGGTGGGTAAAGCGTGGTTGGAATTGAAATGTTTTGTAGATAATCATGAAGTCCTGGAAGGATTTAGGTAATAATATAAGCAGTTAAGGATCACTGTGACATCTTCAGAAAGGAAATACTTTGATGAAACAGTAATTAATATTTTTGTGTGATAGGCTGGTGTTATAAAACAATGAATAAGAAGTGATTGCTACAGGAGAGCTTGGAGTTGTTGATGAGTAAGGAACAAGAAGGAAATTAAAGGTTTAGCTGCAAAGGAGAAAACAAAAACATGCTCTCTGTACTTAATAGATTTGACGTGAAAACTGACAATATCTTGACTCTTCCTTGTATTTATGATCATATTCCCTGTCTTTTAAATGACCATTTTATTTATCTTTTCAAATAGTAGTCAATGCAATGTGATACATATGAGCGAAAATCATGCAAGTTTTTGTAAATATCTTTTCTAAAATGTCTTACTTTCTAACAAATAAATATACCATAATTACTATGACAGTGAATTATATTCCAATATTAGTGTCTAAATGTGTGTGCATATATGTAAAATCTTCCATGATTGAGTACAAAAATCTATGTACACAAGGTAAATTAAAATTGCTCTGATAATCAACAGGCTTTTAGACATTCACGCTTCTAAGTATTATAATTGTTATGTTTTCCTTTTATTCAAATTCTATTTCCAACAGTAGTTCATGTTGCCCATATGCACTAAGAAGACATTTTAATTCTGATTCAAACCACCTTTCACATTTGCTTTCTGTCAGAAAAATACATGCCCTGTCATCATAAATTCTCCCTGGCAAACCTTTTTCTTCACTGCACTCATCCTATTCAGAGCCATGCTACTCATCACTTGACAGGATGCAAAATGGAATGGTCATAAAAGTAAAGTCTGCTAACTTTCACTCCTGACAATTTGTCAAAAGGCACATTAAAAATAATTGGAGAAAAATTGCACAGATTTTTTACATGTATTGAGTCATTTTTCTTCAATGCTTGACTGGTCAGCTTGCAAGATACCATTCTCTCCATTATTAACCAGCCAGGACTACTGCTTTAACAAAAGGAATAGCACTATATTGCACTCATCTTGCTCTTGGGATTTGTTTCCATAGGCCTCTGATTTATCTAGAAAGTCAACAAGTAAAACAGTCTTTTAGTACATGACTAGTTTATGTTTCCAATTTACCTTCTATTAAAATTGTCGTTTTTTCCCCCCAAGCCTGCAAGGTATATCATAAATACCACCTGAAGTGGAAATGGTAAACCCTTCTATATTGTTTTATTAACAGTTTAATGTCTTAATAAAAGTTTAGAGAATTCAACTGTTAATATGGTCTATTCTTAATCTATCTTACACAAACCATTTCAACCATAGTAAATTTCAGTGACATTGTTACATGGTCAAATGCTTCTCATGAGAGCCTAAACAAAATACAACAAATGGCACACCATGATGAACTCCATTAAGAGGTAAATTTAATGTCTTTGGGATTTCAAGAAAGAAGAAAACAATGCTTCTACTCTAGGAAATTGACGATCTATGAATAAGAAATAAGGAGCAAAAAGAACAGGAAATTCAGTTTGAGTTAATGTGCTGGCTGAAAAAGTGGAATCTGGACCATATGTTCTTTTTTTTAAAAAAAGGATATTAATATGGAGTAGAAATAATTTCTGCATTACAGTGATTAAATTGTATCTAGATAAAATATGGATTGCTAATAACATGATTTTTAATGATCAACAGGATTACTAATTTTTCACAGAATTTCTATAGTTGCAAAATAATACTACTGATTAAACTACAGCAATAATTACCACAAAGTCATATTCATTCTCACCAAACTTATCATGCCATATTTGTTTTTTAAAAAATAAGAAATAGAGATTTCTTTTCTAAAATTCTGAGAGGCTACCTGGTCAAAAGTTTGCTTCTGGAAAAGTCTGCTATATTTCCTGTAAAGTATTAATATTCACAATAAAAGTGATAGAATGTCCTTTTTGCCTTTTGTTTCATGAATCCTTCCTACTCTAATTCACTAAGTAAATTAAATCTACACATTCCAATCTGTCTTTAAAAGGGCATTTCAGGAAAACAACACGTTCTCAATTGAGATGATTATTACAGATTAAAGTCTTATGTTAAGAGAATATTGGTCATTTATAAAGAAGATTCCATTTTCTTCTCCATCCTCAAATTAATTAAAACTTCATTTATAAAATAATAAGGAAAACAAAATCAAATCTCCCAGAGTCAGGCATCTGTCGGAAAGGCTTTTCCACAAAATCACTTTATTTTCTTTTCAAGAAACATTAGGTAACGACCAGTTATTAAACACATTGCTTTCATAAGCCATTTACACACAAAATAAAGAACATATAAATGCAACATATTACCTAGCCCACCTCAGGCAGGATGTCCAAAGTCTCCGACATTGCACTTCATTTGTTTGCTGGTATATTAACTATTTACATGTTGCCTCAGTTTTACTCAACTCATCACAATTGCCTAAAAATTGTAGTAAAAATACATTGAAAAAATTAATTAAAAATTTTTGGTGGTTTCTTACAAAACTACGCATACTCTTACCATAAGATCCAGCAATCACACTTTTTGGTACTTACCCAAAGAAACTAAAAGCTTAATTCCACACAAAACCCTGCACATGGATATTTATAGCAGCTTTATTCGTAATAGCCCAAACTTGGAAGCAACTAAGATGTCCTTCAGTAGGTGAATGGATAAACAAACTGTGGTACATCCAGACAATGACATATTATTCAGCACTAAAAAGAAATGAGCTATCAAGCCATGAATGCACAGGGAGGAAGCTTAAATGCACTAGGTGAAAGAAGGCAACCTGAAAAGACTACATACTGTATGATTCCAACTGTATAACATTCTGAAAAATGCAAACTTGTGGATAGTAAAAAGATCACCATTTGACAGGGGTTGAGGGTAAGAATAGGTGGGTCACAGAGAATTTTTAGGGCAGTGAAAATACTCTGCGTGAAATCATGATGGTGGATACATGTCACTATACCTTTGGCCAAATGCATAGAATGCACGACACTAAGAGTGTACCCTAACATAAATTATGGATTTCGGGTAATTATGATGTGTCAATGTAGGTTCATCAGTTATATCAGTGTTGCAGCTTCGGGGTGGGTGCTGTTAATGGGGGAGGCTATGCACGTGTGGGGTGAGGGGCTAATGGGACATAGCTATACCTTCTCAGTTTTGTTGAACCTAAAACTACTGTAAAGAAATAAAGTCCTTTAAAAAAATCTTTAAAAATTAGTTGTCACAGTACAAAGAAAATACCATATTAGAATTTATTTAAGTTCTCCTTAAAAATATACATTTAATACACATTTGAGCTATTTTTTATAGTCTTACACTTTTGTATTTCTCATGTCTTTAATTTTAGTTATTTGAGTGGATCTAAGTTAATGATTGCGCATAGGTCAGGAGATGTAAAAAATGAAATATAATAAATTATCAATGATGAGAATGTGTTCAAATAAATAGTTCATAGAATACTGAACAATTATTGTTTTCATTCATTTTCTTTTCAACAGAAATACTTTTATTCTTTGATATTTTTAAGTGATAACTTCTAGGGCTTATAGAAAAGTTTAGTGAGAACTCTTGTCCTGGTGCCTCATAAATCATGTTCATACTATGATATAACTATATTGTAAAATAGTGTCAGCTATAATATGACACTTTAGGAAAAAATGTCTTCCATGTTATAAAAGTAACAGACGTGTGTTTCTAAAGAGTTTAGATATCTCTTCATGAAATTGTACACACATTTGAGAGTAGTATCTAATGTTCTTTTTCTAGTGGTAGTGTTATGAAAAATCACTCTGTAAATACTTTTGTCATCTTAGCTTGAAACATATAACTGAAGTAAATCTTAGAAATGGGGCTTATGAGAGTGGCAGAATGGAAAGGTTTGATTGAGAAAGTCAGCTTGGATATATAAATAGAAAGAAATATCTCCCTTGAATCTGTGGTACGTTGCAGAGTTTCATTTTTGCTGGTTTGAATTCTCTTTCTGACATTCTTTGGTCTCTTGCACCTGTCACTTTGGGCTAATAATTCCTCACAGGAATCTGCTGGTAGTTCTCAAAGATACGAATGGTAGGAATTCATCAAATATGCCTGCATTATATAACACATAGGCAATTCTATTTTAATCATAGTTTATCTTAACTTATGATTTAATGTAAGATTAATACTTTTAGGATTTGGATATGATCATTGATTTTTTTTTTTTTTTTGCCTCCTGCCTCTTATTTCTCATTCATATTAAACCAAGATAGTATTTGCCATGTGCCAAATTGAATAAAAAGCAAACTAAAAATATAAAATATTGCCTAATATCATACAGATTCTTAATCTTTTTTACTATCATTGAAAATTAGTGTTTGCATTTCATGAAATAAAGGCTCATAACTACAGAAAAGTCTGTACTTGTTTTTTGGTTTTCCTTCTGTTAGTGTGTGATTTCGTGGTGTGATTCTTACATATATATAATAAATACATGTATAATAAAACTCATAAATAATATAAACTCATAAATCATAAAACATGAAGGAGCCCTTTGAGGCATGGTGTCAGCCCCATCAGGCATGAAATAAAGCCTTGATGGGAGACTGACTCCATGCCTCGGAAGGTCTCACTTTTAGTTCTTGCTGTAACCAAGCCAAGATTGATCTGCACATGCTGATAAGAAGAGACAGATATTTGGGGGCAGTCTCCTCACAAGTTGACTGAGATAACATCTGTGAAGAGAAAGTTGGCACTAAAAATCTTTCCCTCCAAAAGTGGACATTTTGGGGATCTCCTGCCAAGTTGACCTGAGCAGACATGGTCGGCATTAGAAACTCTCCCCCTCCCAAACTGAACATCTAGTCTTGGGAATAACGGCCTCCTGGGACCATACATATGGGTGAGCTGGGACTGTCAGTTTGAGACACATCTGGCTGTGACTCCGTCTCCTTCTGAGGATCCACTCGCCAAGACATTGGCCACCAGAGGTTCTACCCAAGTGGACGGTCTTCACTTCATCGTTGGGGACCCAGCAGTAATCTGGACCCGCTTGAGTGCCTACTTGAGGAGACTGGTCTCCCACAACAACTGGACTTTTCCATCCCTGGACACACAGACTTGGTAGGTTACTAGCACTTTGTGCTCCAGTGGTTGACTTTCATTCTGCAGTTTTACTTATATCTTTGCTTTCTGTTTCTCTGCTCGCTTCTTCTCACTTATGTGAAAGTTTCAATACACCGGTTCATTCCTGAAATGTATTTTGTTCATCCTTACCTATCATGTGATCAAGGTAGTAAGAACCTGCCCCTCACTTTGAGAGGTTAATTTGTCAACAGGTGTCAGGGAGCAGATTATCCTTGGCTGGTTCAACATGACACTTTCAAGGCACCGTGTTAAAGGATATCTAGTTCAAAGTTCAAACACACTCCTTCATTATGCTTTATTTTTCAAGGGAATTTTAGGTGGTTATTTTTCTTTTCTTTTTTTCATTTCTTAACAGATATACTGATGAACTTCATTTTGTGTGTAGCCATCGTTTTACCACTTAGTACTTTCTGCTCTTATCTGATTTCTTATAGCTAGGTGCATAATTTGGATCTGTTCCATAAGTAATTACATATTATATTACTCTCCGAACTAGTTACAGTTACTTGAATTATGTTACACAGTAAAAGATGGACTTGCCTATAACAGCTTTCTCCGTTAGCATAAAAAAAACAAAAACAAAAACTTACATCCATTAGGAAAAAAATAATTAATTTGCCAATGACAAGGGTAGAAAAAGGAGTTTTGTCTGAGCACACATCTAATATACTACAAAAATTTCACATTAGCTGGTATCTCAAAATATTTTGGGTAAGGTTTTCAATATTAAAGCATTTCCTATGAAAACAAACTACTGTTTATTCTTGTATCTATACGTGGCTTTGTATTCCATTACTGAACTACAGAAAATTTGGTAAAACACAAAATAATCTTTACAACTCAAGAAATTAATCCAATTTCTGCTTGTATCTACCTCTTCACTTAGATCCAGACCAATTTCTTATAACACAGCTCTGTGAAGCCTTTTTCAGTTTTCATTTTCATTCATTTACTGTGATATCATAAGCATTTGCATTGGATTATGTCATTTCAAATTTCTTGCATTTCCAAAATATCTTCATATTGTGCTGGCATTTAAACACTGTTTTCCTTGACTATATGATCATTGGATCATAGCTCTTTCCTTTTGATAAATGGTACATAATATTTCATTGTCTTCTATCTTTCAGTGTTGCAGTTAAGTCCACACTCCTTTGATTTACATTCTTTTTAATGCCTTTATATGGTCTGAATACTTACAAGATAATTTTATACTCAGACTTGAGAAACTTTATAAAACTTCAGGCTAAAGGTCTACCATTTTCATTAAATTTGGTAAGTCCTTTATGCTCTTTTATGTGTACATTTAAGCTAGCCCTAACTCAGAGAAATATGCTCATTTATAACCTTTGTATATCTTCATTTTCTCTTCTCAAAAAAATATTAAGATTCTCAATGCTGTCTGCATAGTATTATTAACTTTTGAAATATTCTCTGTCACCAGAGAATCATATCTCAGCTTCCAAGGTGATTTTTATGATCACCCATTTTTGAGAACCATTGGAATATTTTAGATGATAACCTTCCCTGGTTCAGTAGCTACCAGGATATTTGATAGTTTGTAGCAGTGTAGATTTGACATGCTATTTTCCTAAATAAATCTACATGAATTCCGCTCACAATTGTGCAGTGAGCAGAAATGGAAATGGTAGAAAATATAATTCACTTATAATTATCTATTACCCCTAGAACGTGCACGTCCTTTTCTTGGGCCAAAAGTAGTTCACTGTGTGATGTCATTGTGCTTTGCCGTATGACTTGCTTTTTCCAAAGAAATGTGACTGAGCATAATGAATGCAAATTTGAGTCATCCATATTCTTGATTTTAGTGGATGCGTTCCCAAGATGTTATTTAGCACACTCCTCTCTCCTTTTGTTTTCCTATAAACAATAGTTTTTAGATTTAGAGATTTGACTAGGTTTTGGTTCAATTTTTCAGCAAGACCACTTCCTAGGAGCTGGTGTATGTTTCCTGTCGTTGTTTCATTGTTTATGGGAAAGTAACTTTTCTGTGAAGTTAGCAGTCAGTGTGGATCATTGTCTAGATCCATTATTTCATTTGATGTTGCAAATGGTGCTTTTCTTACTCCATGATTCCTTCCTGACTTTTCATCTGGAATACTTTCAGAATGAGAAATTTCATATCATCAAATGTTTAACTTATCAGAACAGAGTTTACACATGAAAAGCATGTTAAATACTTATTTTTTTAATTTACTGAACAGTTTTCAAAATAATAGATTTATTCTCTAGCATTCTCCAGTGGAGAGCAATAGAATTTGTATTTTTTAATTTTTATTTTGTTCAGTTTATTTTTTATGTCATTAAGAACATATTTGATGTTTTTCAATCCATGTCAGGTATATTGCTTATTGGTCCCCAAATTATCCAATTTTGGCATGAACAAACTTCTTAAAATTAGCTCACATTAGTCCTTACTTAACTTTAATATGTATCTTTAACTCTGAACTTATTTTCCCCATAATAATATCAGTCTTTGATAGCTTCCTTTTACTTTACTATGACAATATGTTCCAGTCTCATTTTGTACTTTGTCTGCCTCAGTTCTGAAATTAGTCATTATACCAAAAAATGCTTTTAGTGGAAAATTATATTTAGAGACCACAATATGAGCTGCTCATTCTACTGTTCTAAATTATTGATTATTGTTTCTACATTTTTTTTTTTTTAATTTTTTGGCTGTGTTGGGTCTTTGTTGCTGCATGCAGGCTTTCTCTAGTTGTGGCGAGCGGGGGCTACTCTTCATTGTGGTGCACAGGCTTCTCATTGTGGTGGCTTCTCTTGTTGCGGAACATGGGCTCTAGTGGTGTGGGCTTCAGTAGTTGTGGCACGTGGGCTCAGTAATTGTGGCACGCAGGCTCTAGAGCACAGGCTCAGTAGTTGTGGCACACGGGCTTAGTTGCTCCGCGGCAAGTGGGATCTTCCCGGAAGAGGGATCGAACCTGTTTCCCCTGCATTGGCAGGTGGATTCTTAACCACTGCGCCACCAGGGAAGTCCTCTACATATTTTTAATGGATAAAATGAGAAATTATGTGTGTCTATTATTATACTATAAGATGAGCTTAAATGATATTTGAAATTCAAATAAGAATTCAGGATTTTTGTTTTTTACTTATATTATTTATTTTATAGTTGCATCTATTTTACCTTAAGGTAAAAATCTTGGTTCCTAATAACATCGTCATGATGAATTACTTGTTTCATCCTATTGGTATATACCTATATGATGTTAATAGTTTCAGAAGAAAATATTATTAATAATACGAATTACTCTATAATCAGACTTGATAGTTGCAAGTTTTTTTCGGGGTCTTTTGGTCCGTAGAGAAATATCTCACTAGGAAAGTACTATCAAATTACAGAATTTAAAGGCAATTTACATAATTCTTCATTGTGAGGAATGGCTGCAGAAACAGCTCAGAAAAGTTGGGTTTATTCCTCTCATTTACCTTTTGATTTTTAGGAATTACTTTATAAATTTTAACATTGAGTGATTATTATGTAAAACATTTACCTGCTTATAAAATTAATTCTACAAAATGTGGTACCTTAAGAGCAGTCTAATTTCTATTCATGCCCTCCCCATCTTGTTTCCTCCTGTCCCTCACAGGTAACTGTATGTTTAATTTTGTTTATTTTTCAATTTTAAAAAAGCACATATATTTATGTGGATTTTCTTTTATTTCTTAAAGGTATACTCTTTGAATATGAAAATTTATAAGTACACAGTTATAAATTTACAGGGTAATAATAACAGCATTAACAACTACACTAGTTATATTTAAATAGGTAGTGTGTTTAAACAAATATGTTAATGTTCACAAACCAAACGAAGCTCAGACTTCAAGAGACCTGGCATTTCATAATATCAGCTTTATACAAATACAGTATCTTTAGTTAATTCTTTTTTGCCAATATTCTTTCTTGTTGATTTCAGTTGTAAAATTCAGTCATTGCAATGATTGAGTTTTGCAATACTCAGTGTGTTCATTTGGTATTTCTTACAATAATAAATTTAATACTGCATATTTATATAAAAGAATGTGTTAAAAACATAACATTAAACATGTTTTTAGTTATATTTATACAACATTGGACATTTTGGAAAGCATATGGGATAGTAAAAGCAGAATACCATAGTTCTTGAATGATATCCTGACTAGTGTTATTTGGCAATTACGTTGCTTGAGATACCCCAAACTCAGCAATTCTAAGACTTTATGGTTGCTGCATTTGCTTGAAGATAAATAAATCTTTAATTATTATTCTATTATACCAAATCATAATGTGAGCATTTCTTAATTTTAACACAGCTTGAAAAATATTAGATTATTTCAAATTTTGGTCATTACAGAAATATCTTTCAGGAAAAGACAAATGCCAAAACCTTCCCACAATTGTTAGTTACCTTTTCTTTGTTCCTTTGGAGCTGTAAATGCCCATTTATAAAACAGATCACAATGGCATTTCTCTCTTTCCTTTTTGCTCATCTTCCACCTATATCTCCATTCCATTCATTTAACTGTGTAATTGCAACTAAATACAGTTAATTTATTTTTTTAATTAAAGAAGAATAGTTTGTCTTTGAAAAAACCTGTAAAAAAACCCATGGACTGAAAGTCAAGAAGGACATTATTTTGTTAATACTTCATGGAGATAACACTGGCTGCCTCTGACTATAGTTCTTGAGATCTTAGTGTTCTATTTTTGTATGAAATTCATTGAAGACATTTTATAGTTTTATCATCATCTCTTTTATTATTTCATCATGCTGAATTTAAATACTTAAGCATTTTCATAATAAGGATAATTTTGGTAATGAAATAATTAATCAAAGATGTAAGTCTTGTATTTACATACAACAAGAAGATACAGCCTAAGCAAAATAATGCATTAGAAGGGTAGTGGTCTACAGAAATTCTCTTTTCCTACTTCCCTGTTTTTTATCCAAGTAAACAAGTTTTGTGTTCTATTTAGTTCATTATAATTTTTTTTTAATATTTTAGAGTTATATTTAAGAAAGAATGTAAAATCCAACACGTTTGTAATCCTGTAATCAATATGTTTTACAATAAAAGGAGAAAACTTCCTGGTTGGAACATAGCCAATAGCCAACTTAGAGGTCAGGATTAAAACATGGGTCCGTATTCTGATGGAAATTAAGGTATATTTGGACTAAATGAAGGATACAACAAAACCTAGGGAAGCAAAATGGTGCATCTTATGATGGAGCATTACCAGGCCCTCTTGATACCAGTGCTTTAGCTTGAGCATTTCTTGAATTCATCACTTATTTGCCTTCTCAAAATATACACCTCTAGTTTTTCCAGTATAAGAGCAACAAAAGCAACTCTAGACATTTTGCAGATTGAAGAATCCTAACAATGTCAAATTGGTCAAAATTTACTCACTGTGTATATCATACTTAACCTGCTGAGTGGAGGTGTTTCAGTGTTTATAACTTGGTGGGGCTGAGAAAGATGTTCTATCATGAATAGCATTAGTATTGGTGTTTTATGCAAATAATGTATTTTACTTGCTTACTAATTTATTACTCAATCTTATATAGTAAGATAAATTAAGTGCAAATTTATAAGATAAATTTGTTGCAGATCTTAAGATCAAGATCAGCATTGAAATAATCGTCAGTATGGTTCTTTTGCCAACTGTTTTCATGATGTATAATTATATAAAGTTGGAAAAAACATGAAAGTATATCACATAAAAATATAGCAAAGAAATAATTGTCAAATTTTGTATCAAAATTTTAAGTATAATATAGTTTAAAATAAAAGGAACACAGAGCCACATTGTTTCAAGAACAGTAGGATGAGGTTTGAGGTTGATTTGGGAAACAGAAGCCAAGAGGCGTAAAGTTATTCATTTATAAACACAGAAATGGGAGAGGACCTTCAAGATGGTGGGAGAGTAAGACGTGGAGATCACCTTCCTTCCCACAAATACATCAAAAATACATCTACATGTGGAAAAACTCCTACAGAACACCTACTGAACGTTGTCAGAAGAACTCAGACTTCACAGAAGGCAAAAAATGCCCCATGTACCTGGGTAAGGCAAAAGAAAAAAGAAAAAACAGAGGCAAAAGAAAAGGAACGGGACCTGCACCTCTGGGAGGGAGCTGTGAAGGAGGAAAAGTTTCCACACACTACGAAGTCCCTTCACTGGCAGAGACGGGGGGTGGGTGGGTGGGGGAAGCTTCGGAGCCATGGAGGAGAGTGCAGCAACAGGCGTGCGGAGGGCAAAGTGGAGAGATTCCCGCACAGAGTATCGGTGCCCGAGAGGCTTGTCTGCTCACCCACCGGGGCAGGTTGGGGCTGGGATCTGAGGCTCAGGCTTTGGAGGTCAGATCCCAAGGAGAGGACTGGGGTTGGCTGCATGAACACAGCCTGAAGGGGGCTAGTGTGCCACAGCTAGCCGGGAGGGAGTCCAGGAAAAAGTGTGGAACTGCCTAAGAGTCAAGAGAACATTGTTTCGGGGTGCACGAGGAGAAGAGATTCAGAGCACCACCTAAATGAGCTCCAGAGATGGATGCGAGCCACGGCTATCAGAAGGGACACCAGAGACGGCATGAAACACTAAGGCTGCTGCTGCAGCCACCAAGAAGCCTGTGTGCAAGCATGGGTCACTATCCACACCTCCCCTCCTGGGAGCTTGTGCAGCCCGCCACTGCCAGGGTCGCTTGATGTGGGGACAACTTCCCCTGGGAGAACACATGGCACACCTCAGGCTGTTGCAATGTCACAATGGCCTCTGCCGCCACAGGGTCATCCCACATTCCATACCCCTCGGTCCCACCAGCCTGAGTCAGCCAGAACCCCCTAATCAGCTGCTTCTTTAACCCCATCCTCTCTGGGTGAAGAACAGATGCCAGAGGGTGACCTACATGCAGAGGCAGGGCCAAATGCTGAACCCCAGGAGCTGTGCGAAGAAAGAACAGAAAGGGAAATTTCTCCGTGCAGTCTCAGAAGCAGCAGATTAAATCTCCACAATCAACCTGATGTATCCTGCATCTGTGGAATACCTGAATAGACAACGAATCGTCCCAAAATTGAGGTGGTAGACTTTGGGAGCAACTGTAGACTTGGGGTTTGCTGTATGCAACTGACTAGTTTCTGATTTATATGTTTATCGTAGTTTAGATTTTAGCGCTTGTTATCATTGGTGGATTTGTTTACTGGTTTGGTTGCTCTCTTTTTTTATTTTAAATTTTTTTATTTTAATAATATTTTTAAAATTATTTATTTTAATAACTTTATTTTATTTTATTTTATTTTTCTGTCTTTTTTTTTTTTCCCCTTTTCTTCTGAGTCGTGTGGCTGACAGGGTCTGGGTGCTCCAGCTGGGTATCAGGCCTGAGCCTCTGAGGTGGGAGAGCCGAGTTCATGACATTGGGCCACCAGAGACCTCCCAGCCCATGTAATATCAATCGTCTAGAGCTCTCCCAGAGATCTCCGTCTCAACGCTAAGACCCACCTGCACTCAATGACGAGCAAGCTGAAGTGCTGGACACCCCATGCCAAACAACTAGAAAGACAGGAAAACAACCCCACCCATTAGCAGAGAGGCTGCCTAAAATCACAGTATGTTCACAGACACCCCAAAACACACCATGGGCGTGGTCCTGCCCACCAGAAAGACAAGACCCAGCCTCATCCACCAGAACACAGGCACCAGTCCCCTCCACCAAGAAGCCAACACAACACAATGAACCAACCTTAGCCACTGGGGGCAGACACCAAAAACAACGGGAACTGTGAACCTGTACCCTGCGAAAAGGAGACCCCAAACACAGTAAGTTAAGCAAAATGAGAAGACAGAGAAACACACAGCAGATGAAGGAGCAAGGTAAAAACCCACCAGACCAAACAAATGAAATAGGCAGTCTACCTGAAAAAGAATTCAGAGTAATGATAGTAAAGATGATCCAAAATCTTGGAAATAGAATGGAGAAAATACAAGAAACATTTAACAAGTACCTAGAAGAACTAAAGAGTAAAAAAATATGATGAACAACACAATAAATGAAATTAAAAATTCTCTAGAAGGAATCAATAGCAGAATAACTGACACAGAAGAACGGATAAGTGACCTGGAAGATAAAATAGTGAAAATAATTACCACAGAGCAGAATAGAGAAAAAACAATGAAAGGGATTGAGGACAGTCTCAGAGACCTCTGGGACAACATTAAACACACCAACATTCGAATAATAGGGGTCCCAGAAGAAGAAGAGAAAAAGAAAGCGTCTGCAAAAAGTATTAGAAGAGATTATAGTTGAAAACTTCCCTAATATGGGAAAGGAAATACTCAGTCATATCCAGGAAGTGCAGAGAGTCCCATAGACGATAAATCCAAGGAAAAACATGCCAGGACAAATATTAATCAAACTATCAAAAATTAAATACAAAGAAAAAATATTAAAAGTAACAAGGGAAAAACAACAAATAATATACAAGGGAATTCCCATAAGATTAACAGCTGATCTTTCAGCAGAAGCTCTGCAAGCCAAAAGGGAGTGGCAGGACATATTTAAAGTGATGAAAGGGAAAATCATACAACCAAGATTACTCTACCCAGCAAGGATCTCATTCAGATTAGACAGAGAAATTAAAACCTTTACAGACAAACAAAAGTTAAGAGAATTCAGCACCACCAAACCAGCTTTACAACAAATGCTAATGGAACTTCTCTAGGTGGGAAACACAAGAGAAGGAAAAGACCTACAATAACAAGCCCAAAACAATTAAGAAAATGGTATAAAGAACATACATATTGATAACTACCTTAAATGTAAATGGATTAAGTGCTCCAAACAAAAGACATAGACCAGCTGAATGGATTAAAAAAACAAGACCCGTATATATGCTGTCTACAGCAAACACACTTCAGACCTAAGGACACATGCAGACTGAAAGGAGGGGATGGAAAAAGATATTCCATGCAAATGGAAACCAAAGAAAGCTGGAGTAGCAATTCTCATATTAGACAAAATAGACTTTAAAACAAAGACTATTACAAGAGACAAAGAAGGACACTACATAATGATCAAGGGATCAATCCAAGAAGAAGATATAACAATTATAAATATTTATGCACCTGACATAGGAGCACCTCAATACATAAGGTAAATGCTAACAGAGATAAAAGGGGAAATTGACAGTAACACAATCATAGTAGGGGACTTTAACACCCCACTCCTACCAATGGACAGGTCATCCAAAATGAAAATAAATAAGGAAACACAAGCTTTAAATAACACATTAAACAAGACAGACTTATTTGATATTTATAGCACATTCCATCCAAAAACAACAGAATAAACATTCTTCTCAAGAGCTCATGGAACATTCTCCAGGATAGGTCATATCTTGGGTCACAAAACAAGCCTTGGTAAATTTAAGAAAATTGAAATAATATGAAGTATCTCTTCTGACCACAATGCAATGAGACTAGATATCAATTACAGGAAAAAAACTGTGAAAAATACAAACACATGGTGGCTAAACAATACAATACTAAATTACCAAGACATCACTGAAGAAATCAAAGAGGAAATCAAAAAATACCTAGAAACAAATGACAATGAAAACATGATGGCTGAAAACCTATGGGATGCAGCAAAAGCAGTTCTAAGAGGGAAGTTTATAGCAATACAATCCTACCTCAAGAAACAAGAAAAATCTCAAATAAACAACCTAACCTTACACCTAAAGCAATTAGAGAAGGAAGAACAAAAAAAAACCCAAAGTTAGCAGAATGAAAGAAATCATAAATATCATATCAGAAATAAATGAAAAAGAAATGAAGGAAACAATATCAAAGATCAATAAAACTAAAAGCTGGTTCTTTGAGAAGATAAGCAAAATTGATAAACCCTTAGCCAGACGCATCAAGAAAACAAGGAGGAAGACTCAAATCAATAGAATTAGAAATGAAAAAGGAGAAGTAACACCTGACACTGCAGAAATACAAAGGGTCATGAGAGATTACTACAAGCAACTCTATGCCAATAAAATGGACAACCTGTAAGAAATGGACAAATTCTTAGAAAAGCACAATCTTCCGAGACTGAACCACGAAGAAATAGAAAATATAAACAGACCAATCACAGGCACTGGAATTGAAACTGTGATTAAAACTCTTCCAACAAACGAAAGCTCAGGACCAGTTGGATTCACAGGTGACTTCTATCAAACATTTAGAGAAGAGCTAACACGTATCCTTCTCAAATTCTTCCAAAATAGAGCAGAGGGAGGAACACTCCCAAACTCATGCTACGAGACCACCATCACCCTGATACCAAAACCAGACAAAGATGTCATAAAGAAAGAAAACTACAGGCCAATATCACTGATGAACATAGATGCAAAAGTCCTCAACAAAATACTAGCAAAAAGAATCCAGCAGCACATTAAAAGGATCATACACCATGCTCAAGTGGGGTTTATCCCAGGAATGCAAGGATTCTTCAATATATGCAAATCAATCAATGTGATACACCATATTAACAAATTGAAGGAGAAAAACCATGTGATCATCTCAATAGATGCAGAAAAAGCTTTCGACAAAATTCAGCACCCATTTATGATAAAAACTGCCCACAAAGTAGGCATAGAGGGAACTTACCTCAACATAATAAAGGCCATATATGGCAAACCCACAGCCAACATCGTTCTCAATGGTGTACAACTGAAACCATTTCCACTTAAATCAGGAATAAGACAAGGTTGCCCAGTCTCACCACTATTATTCACTAGAGTTTTGGAAGTTTTAGCCACACCAGTCAGAGATGAAAAAGAAATAAAAGGAACCCAAAACGGAAAAGAAGAAGTAAAACTGTCACTGTTTGCAGATGACATGATACTATACATAGCATCTAAAGATGCTACCAGAAAACTACTAGAGGTAATCAATGAATTCAGTAAAGTAGCAGGATACAAAATTAATGCACAGAAATCTCTTGCATTCCAATACACTAATGATGAAAAATCTGAAAGAGAAATTAAGGAAACACCCCCTATTACCATTGCAACAAAAAGAATAAAATACCTAGGAACAAACCTACCTAAGGAGACAAAAACTGTTTGCAGAAAACTATAAGACACTGATGGAAGAAATTAAAAATGATACCAACAGATGGAGAGATATACCATGTTTTTCGATTGGAAAAATCAATATTGTGAAAATGACTATGCTATCTAAAGCAATCTACAGATTCAATGCAATCCCTATGAAACTACCAATGGCATTTTTCACAGAACTAGAACAAAAAATTTCACAATTTTTATGGAAACACAAAAGACCCTGAATAGCCAAAGCAATCTTGAGAATGAAAAACGGAGCTGGAGGAATCAGGCTCCCTGACTTCAGGGAGACTATACTACAGTATATACTACAGTCTATACTTCAGTAGACTATACTACAAAGCTACAGTAATCAAGATAGTATGGTACTGGCACAAAAACAAAAATATAGATCAATTGAACAAGATAGAAAGGCCAGAGATAAACTCACTCATATATGATCACCTTATCTTTGAGAATGGAGGCAAGAATATACAATGGAGAAAAGATAGTGTCTTCAATAAGTGGTGCTGGGAAAACTAGTTAGCTACATGTAAAAGAATGAAATTAGAACACTCCCTAACACCATACACAAAAATAGACTCAAAATGGATTAAAGACCTAAATGTAAGGCCAGACACTATCAAACTCTTAGAGGAAAACATTGGCAGAACACCCTATGGCATAAATCCCAGCAAGATCCTTTTTGACCCACCTCCTAGAGAAATGGAAATAAAAACAAAAATAAACAAATGGGATGTAATGAAACTTAAAAGCTTTTGCACAGCAAAGGAAACCATAAACAAGATGAAATGACAACCCTCAGAATGGGAGAAGATATTTGCAAACCAAGCAACTGACAAAGGATTAATCTCCAAAATATACATGCAGCTCATGCAGGTCAATATCAAAAAAACAAACAACCCAATCCAAAAATGGGCAGAAGACCGAAATAGACATTTCTCCAAAGAAGACATACAGATGGCCAACAAACACATGAAAAGATGCTCAACATCACTAGTTATTAGAGTAATGCAAATCAAAACTACAATGAGATATCACCTCACACCAGGCAGAAATGGCCATCATCAAGAAATCTACAAACAATAAATGCTGGAGAGGATGTGGAGAAAGGGGAACCCTCTTGAACTTTGGTGGGAATGTAAATTGATACAGTCCATATGGAGAACAGTATGGAGGTTCCTTAAAAAACTAAAACCAGAACTACCTTATGACCCAGGAATCCCAGTACTGGGCATATACCCTGAGAAAACCATAATTCAAAAAGAGTCATGTACCACAATGTTCACTGCAGCACTATTTATAATAGCCAGGACATGGAAGCAACCTAAGTGTCCGTTGACAGGTGAATGGATAAAGAAGATGTGGCACATATATACAAGGCAATATTGCTCAGCCATAAAAAGAAATGAAATTGAGTTATTTGTAGTGAGGTGGATGGACCTAGAGTCTGTCATACAGAGTGAAGTAATTCAGAAAGAGAAAAACAATACCATATGCTGACACATATATATGGAATCTAAAAGAAAAAAAAGGTTCTGACAAACCTATGGGCAGGACAGGAATTAAGGATGCAGACGTAGGGAATGGACTTGAGGACACAGGGAGGGAAGGGTAAACTGGGATGAAGTGAGAGAGTGGCATGGACATATATACACTACCAAAAGTAAAATAGATAGTGGGAAGCAACTGCATGGCACTGGGAGATCAGCTCAGTGCTTTGTGACCACCTAGATGGTTGGGATAGTGAGGGTGGGAGGGTGGGAGGGAGGGAGATGCAAGAGGGTAGAGATATGGGGATATATGTGTACTATAGCTCATTCACTTTGTTATAAAGCAGAAACTAACACACCATTGTAAAGCAATTATACTCCAATAAAGGTGTTTAAAAAGTAAATAAATAAAAAATAAAAACACAGAAATGGAGAAATCAGAATATGCTAATTTTGGGTCCAATTTGTGTCTGAAACAAGAAATGGAATCACTAGGGAATTTTTGGCATAGTGTTGATATTGTAAATTTTCCTCAGGTTTTTCACGTTGTTCAGTCAGCCTTTATCTCCAAGTTATACATGTAGTGACTCCCTTTCTAAGTTAGTATAAGCCCTCATGTAGTTTCTTAAATTTACTACCTTTTAAATTCTATATACATGTCGGATATGTTGTTTTTGTATGCCTCTTATATTTTATAAGGCCTAGGTTATATTCAAATAGCTTTTGATATCATGCAAAAATGTACATTTTAGGTTTTCTGTGTGGACAGTTTTATCCATGATATTTCTATCAGATATTCCACTTTAGCTTATTTAAGAAATATTACTGGTAGATCTTAGTGTTTTATTGGTCACAGGGTAAATGGAAATTCGAGGTTATTATCAGGAAAACGTGTTCTCAGGGTAAAGATTGAATGCACAATAAATAAAACTCTTTTTAAGACCTTGTAAAGATTTAAGATGATGTCTCAAAAATATTTTTGAATAGACAAAAGGTCTTCTATGAATCTTGTCATGATTTTTAAATCCACTTCACTAAACAAGAGAGCTTCTGCAAATCTTAAGGGTTGTGTTGTAGAGAAGCTTCAAAGGAGATCAAGATGGAGAAGGGAGTATCTTAAAAGATTTGTATGAGTGACATGTGTCTGATGGAGTCTAACCGATACATAAGAGACCCAAAACATTCTTATAAGAATTTTATCAGCTTGGACTAAAAGAAGACATTTTGTAAGATTAAAAGTCTCCATGCTTCTTTTTGCAGAAAGCAAGCTTATACATTTCAATTCCTTTTATTCTGGATTTCACTTAATGATAATATTACTTAAAAAAGGAGTACAACTATTTGAGATCTGGGGAAAGGCAAGTGCATTTTTCATTTGGGAAGACTATAAAAAATTTTTGTCCAGAAGGTGTATTGTGATCGGTTTAAAACTTGATAGATGTCCTTTGACACTCCTCTAATGTTGAAGTAGGATTTACGGCCACTCCTGTTAAATATGGCCAGACTTGTGACTCCTCTTACCAATATAGTGGAAGTGACTCTATGGGACTTCCATAACTAGGTCATAAATAGTTGTGCAGTATCTGTCTTGGCCACTGGGAACATTTGCTCTTGCAGCTCTTAGTTACTGTGTCAGAAGTTTGTGTACCCTGACACCATCCTGCTGTCCAGTCCTTCCACCATCCTTGCTCAGGCACTAGATACGTGTGTGAGGAAAATACCACAAAAATGGATGCTACAGACCCGGTCGTCCTAGTCTCCAACCATGCAGAACACCTGTAGCTCTTTCAGTCACCCGGAATGAAAGCCCAGATATCATAAAGAATTTAAGAAGTATTTATGCTATGTGCTTTTTGAATTTCTGAACCAAGAATCTTTGTAATAAAATGGTGATTGTTTTATACCACTATGTTGTTGGATAATTTGTTATGCAGAAGTAGATGACTAGAACAGAAATGTGTGGGGATTTTGAAATATTTTAATTAGAATAGCATGACCTTTTCTTTTTAGAAAAGATCACTCTGGCTGCTTGACAGAGAAGTGTTTGAAGAGAAGGTAAGTGGAAATGGTATCACTAAATAGTTTTAATTGAATTAGATCAAGTAGGACATGATGACAGTTTCTCAAAGAAAGTTTTGGCATGTAATGGAGAGAAACAAGTCCATTTTGCAGGTAGAGCCATGACCATCAGTTATTATTTGGTTGCCAAGTTTATAGAACTACAGGTTAACCTAGGTCCATATTCTCTAACTTTATTATGCAGACAGACCACTGGCTATCTGTCTAAATATAGATTCTGATTTAACATTTCTGAGCCGAGGCCTGAGATTCTGAATTTTTAACAAATCCCCTAATGATGTTGATGCTGCTCGTCTGTGTTTTACCTGTTGAATGGTGTGTTTCCAAGTTACTGTTGCCACGGATAAGATGTGATTGTTCCTTGGAGGTTTTGAAATAAGCTAGCAATAGCTACAGATTTGTTACATATAGAGGGAATAGTTGCAGTATCTAGAAATAAAAGCAGGCTCAAATCAGGTATGATGTATGCCAATAGTCAAAACTTGCATGGATCTTTTAAGCAAAGCAGAGTTTGCTAAACTTAAAACTGCTCTTCATCTCAAGCTTGTTATACTTAAATTGAAAAATGCCAAAGCTACAGATTGATTAGGTTTAATGATCTCTGTGTACACCAACACACACTCACACACACACACAAGCACTTTAATATTGAACATCTAGCAAATTGTCTGACACTTCATAAATTTTCAATAATTATATTTGCCTCAATAATCTTTCTGTTATGATTCCACCTATTTTATATTTTTCTTCTTTCACTGATTTTTAAATTATTTTTATGTTTCTGTTTCTTGACATAAAAATGAATGACCTAAATGAAAGTAAATATAACAAAGACATTTTACTCTACTAATTATTTATTTATTTAAATTGTTCTACATCATAGATACATATTTATGGTGTACAGTTCCATAGAACTTAACACATGTATAGATTTGTGTAACTAACACCATAATCAGGACACAGAACAGTTCCCACCACTACAAAGCTCCCTTGTGCTGTCCCTTTACAGTCACACCTTCTCTCCAGACTAACCACTGGCAACCACTGATCAACGTCCATCAGTATGGTTTTGTCACTTTGAGAATGTAATACTATATAAGAGGAATCATGCAGTATGTAATATTTTTATTCAGCATAATAATAATTTAACTAATGTTCACTGACTGTAAAATATATATGGATACCATTCTTTAAAAATTGTTAGTAATAATGGTTTTAGGACCACACAGAAAGTTTTTTCTGTCTTTGGCCAATTTTGTTAAGTTATGTTATCTAGATGTGTGTTGATAGTAGATTTTAGGACTGTTTTAGAAATATGAGACAAAAACCTGTCAACATTTAGGAAACACAACTAAAGGACTTAATCATCAAAAGAAAAATACCTAAACTGAAGTGAATTTAAAAGGAGCTTCAGCAGACTCTAGCCCATACCTATCAGTTCAATAATTATCAAAGGAAGATAGCTTGAATACATAAGCACCACATTGAAATGTAAACTTATATGGTATTTATGGTGATATATTCATTTGATTATATGTTTCTTTGTGTACAATATTTATAATTATTTTGAAAATGTTTCCTCAAATTTTTGTATTTATCCAGTCTAAGTCATTTAGTTCTGGAGCTTTCCTTCACTGTATCAAATAGTTGGTGCTTCAAGAAAGGGTATACTAGTGACTAGACTTACTAGCTTACTGTTATGTTTTGAAAGTCAAATTATTATTTGTTGGTGTGAGATAATAATTTTGAAAGTTAGGTTTTGAAATGAATGTAGAAAGTAATTCTACATATCTAGAATTTCTCTATGTATCTAGTAAACTCAGATCATAGAAGTTTTCTGATTCACAGAGGAAGAGAAGCAAGGAGGTGTTGTAAGAATATTTGCACTATATGGGTACGGTAGCCTTCCACCTTGTGGAGGTGTTTTGCCGAAAGCCTTACTTTCGGTTTCAAGGTTCGTAGCATTCGCTGGCAAAGTAACCACTCTACACTCAGTTAAACAAGAATTTAGAGAGAGTTTATTGAATTAACAAATATTACAGTATACTAATAAAGAATAGTATAACTAACTAAAAAAGAATAGTAAAGACAGAGGTTTATACATCACCGAATTGGGGAAGCACCTACATCCAGATCCAAGCAGTGCTGGGAAGTCCCTTGAACATCAATCTGGAGTCCCAGTTGGGAAGGTCCCGGGTGGTGCGTCCATCCCACAGGTGAGATTTACGTTTGCCACTCGAAGGAGCCCAGCTTTTAGCACCAGGCCGCAGGCTGATAACAATCAGCCTATGTGCAAGTTTGCAGCTCTGATTGCTGTCATAAATGCCTAGGTCTTAACTTGTAAGTCTTGGAATGTTCTTGATACCCGGGGGCTGGCCAGACATTCAAGGTGCGAGAAGTCCCATGACTTACTCTCTGTCTTATCTAGTGGTTTACAGTGCAAACTTTCGCCACCCCTGCTGGCCTGGGTGTAGCTCAGCAGTTTGGCACGCAGCCAGCTTTAGCATCATTATCCGATCAGAGAGAGGCCTAGTGCCGCCTCTGAAGCCTGAACAAGACTACTTTACTAGCTTCCCCAATAGGAGGGCATGGTGATATTTGTCAGGCCTAAAGTAGAAGAAAGGAGAAGAAAGGGAAAGGGGGGCTGGAGAAAGAGAGAGAGAGAGGTTTTTTTTTCATGTAAATAGGTCGTAATAATTTGCCAGTTTTTTTTCCCATTTATTTACATCTAAATCTTGTTTTCAAAAAACACAGACTTAGTAAAACTGAACATTACTTTCACGTCTTTATTTTTTATTTATTTTTTAAATTTTTTTTAATTCTTGAATTTTATTTTTTTTTTATACAGCAAGTTCTTATTAGTCATAAATTTTATACACATCAGTGTATACATGTCAATCCCAATTGCCCAATTCATCCCACCCCCAACCCCCCCACCAGTTTCCCCCCTTGGTGTCCATACGTTTGTTCTCTACATCTGTGTCTCAATTTCTGCCCTGCAAACCAGTTCATCTGTACCATTTTTCTAGGTTCCACATATATGTGTTAATATACGATATTTGTTTTTCTCTTTCTGACTTACTTCACTCTGTATTACAGTCTCTAGATCCATCCATGTCTCAACAAATGACCCAATTTCGTTCCTTTTTATGGCTGAGTAATCAGGTCTTTATTTTAAGGCATGTTATTTTGAACTTATCTGAGAAACAAATCACTAATCAGTGATACAAAGAAGGAACAAAAAATCATTAATAAACAATTATATCAACTGGTGCAGGAAATAAGCAATTAGAACTTACATGAAGAAAAATCAATACCCACATGTAACTTTTTCCAAAAAGAAATTTCAAAGCAATAAAAGTCGGACTTACTTTACTAATGAAAGCTAGATAACCAAAATTGAAATGCTAAATAGAACACGATAAGGACAATTCCTGGCCATTAAACAATAACTAGAAAATGTAGGTAGATATATCCAGACTTTAAAATATTCATAATTGAATTTATTTTTACTGAATCTATATAAAAGATACTATCAACTGTAATTTTTATCATTTTTTCACATATTTTTCAAATAAATTAAATACTAATCCTTAAATTGAATATTCTTTGATCATTACAATTAAATTTTACTTTATAAATGACATAATACAATTAGAATACACACACAAATGTACACATATACCCCTTGGACAGATACCCTCTTTTGGATCCTACAGTTTACTGCCAACTACAGCTGTCCTGATTCTTAGTTCAAAGTGCTTATTCAAAATACAGTCCAAAATATAACTTCATAATATCTCCATTAGTTATCTAATTATCTCATTATGCTTTACCTTTAAAAAATATCTCATAAACATTCTTAATATCCCTAGTCAACAATATATACATAGTTATCATCAAATGATTATGAAATATTGAGGAAAGAGACATTTTACAAGACACAAGGAACCTAAATAATTTAGTGAGGGTCTGAGACTCTTATTCTTGGATAGCTGAATTATAACTTTCATGTGCAGTGAGCTTTCTTAGCTCAAATAAATCCCATCATTGTTTATTTCACTCCAAGAATTCACTTACATAGCTATCATATTTCTCTAATAATTATAGTTTAGTGATCTATACCAACTCATATTGACTTACTATTAAGGAATATATTCTTGGGTTTATAAGCACAGCTAAGCAAATATTACAGTCCTCAAAGAGCTTGAAATCAAGTTAGAAAAACAAAACACTTAAAAAGATGAGAAATATCTACTCATATACATTGCTCAGATAGTTGGTTAAAATCTATACTCTTTCAGATTCAACATTTAAAACAATTTTTCTTTTTAAATTTTTCTTTCTATAATAATTTAATTGCTAGTATCTACATATTAATAAATGTTGTATATATGACATTTTTAACCATTCAAAATTTTTTTGCTTTAGTCATTTGTTAGTATATTTTTCCTCTTAGCTATTTATATTTATATTATATTTACACCATAATTTACTTTTAAGAGAAGAAAAGAAAACTCAGATTCTTTACAAGACAGCATCCATAACATCTGGAATACAATTAAAATAGTTCCAAGAGTTGTGAAGAAGCAATAAAATTTCACCAACAACTAGGAATTAAATAAATAAATAAATAATAAATATAGACTCAGAAAACTTTATGTTGGAGTTTTAAGTTAAGGGCTTAGAAAATGCTATTATAAACATGTCTAAAGATTTAATGTAAATAATGGATGTAATGGAACCAATGAAGATTTTCTACTGATAAATATAAAGAATATAAAGAGATAGATAAAAAGTCTAGAACTGAAACATATCTTATATAACATAATAGATGAATGTAAAGACAGATTGAATACTGCAAAAGAAAAGATTAGTTAAAATTTGAAGATAGGTCAAGAGAAGCTGTCTAAGCTGAAGTGCAGAGGAATAGGGGAAAAAAAGAAAAAAGAAAAAAAAAGAAGAGAAAAATCAAAGCAGCAATAAACGTTAGAAGAACTAATGCACACATTTTTCAAATTTTATGAAATAATATTAACTCGTATATCAACAAAACAACAAACCCAAAGCAAGACAAACAAAAAGAAAAACAACCTTAGGTAGATCACACCTAAGTCAGTGAAAACCAGTGTAAATAGGAAATTTAAAAGGCAATCAGAACACAAAGCAAAAAAACCCCCAAAAATCAATTTACATATAAAGAAAAACGAAAAAATTCCACTGATTTCTAAATAGAAACAGTACACAAGGTTAACAGACAATAGGATGACGTCTTTAAAGCTTTAAAAAAAAAATGGCAGACTATATAGCTTTATCAGGAGAAAACATGCTTGATAAATGAAAGTGAAACAAAGACTTTGAGATAAACAAACGATTTTAAAACATTTTTACTAGCAAGCCTGCAGAAAGAAAGAAAGAAAGAAGAAAGAAAAATCGAGAGAGAGGACGAGGGAGGAAGGGAGGAAGAAAGAAAGGAAGGAAGGAAGACAAAGAAAGTACTATAGACCAAAGGCAAATTATATCACATAGAAACATAGATCTATACAGAGGAATGTAGAACAATATGAATTATAACTAAATGGATAAGTGTAAAATACTTTTATCCAGTTTTAAGTTTAATAGATGGTTGACTCTTTAAAGAAACAAAAAACAATAGCAATGTGTTGTAGAAACTATCTTAACTTGTTATTTTATATTGGAGTATAGTTGATTAACAATGTTGTGATAGTTTCAGGTGTACAGCAAAGTGATTCAATTATATATATACATGTATCTATTCTTTTTCAAATTCTTTTCCCATTTAGGTTGTTACATAATATTGAACAGAATTCCCTGTGCTATACAGTAGGTCCTTGTTGGTTATCCATTTTAAATATAGCAGTATGTGCATGTCAATCCCAAACTCCCTAACTATCCCTTCCCCCCTGGTAACCATAAGTTTGTTCTCTAAGTCTGTGAGTCTGTTTCTGTTTTGTAAGTTCTTTGTATCATTTATTTTTAGATTCTACTTATAAGCAATATAATATGATATTTTTCTTTCTCTGTCTGACTTACTTCACTCAGTATGACAATCTCTAGGTCCATCCATGTTGCTGCAAATGGTGTTATTTCATTCTTTTAAATAGCTGAATAATATTCCATTGTATATATATTGTAGAATTTTATAACCTATGTTGAAGTAAAATTTCTGCCAACAGTAGCACAAATAAATGGATGCAGAAATTGTTATGAAGCTATGATGATAGTAGTTAAAACAGATCTCAAGACAAGAAATGCTAATGGAGATAAAAATGTATTTTTCTTAATAATAAAAAAGTTAAGGGAAGGGAGTAGGAGATACAAACTGTTAGGTGCGGGATGAACTACAAGAATATGTTGTGCATTGTGGGGAATAGAATCAATATTTTATGATAACTATGAATGGAGTATAACCTTTAAAAATTGTAAATCACTATGTCATACACCTGTAACTTGTATAAGTTGTACAGCAACTTATACTTCAATAAAAAATGATTTACTCAGCACCTTTTACATGGCAAGCAATGTGCACTCTACTTAAGCTACTTCACTGCATTCAATTCAAAAAAAAGTTAATTTATCACCTTAATAACATAGAAAAGTGCTAATATATCCAGATGTGTATTAATTTAATAATAGCACAAAAATAGATGAAGGAAAAAAGTTGTGACAAATAAAGGTAAAGACAAACTCTCAGATGGAGATTTTAAAGTCCTTTCTCAATAATTGATTGAAAAATAAACAAAAATGGTATTAATTATTTAGAAAGCCACAAAAACAACCATTTTAATTGATATCTGTGCAATATTATACTTCAACAACTGAAAAATGTATAGTGTTTCAAGTGCATGAGGCATATTTACCAATTTAGACCATATGCTCCACCACAAAAAAGCCTGAATAAACTTTAAATTATTGAAATACTGTAAATATTTTTGAAAAACAAAATAAAACATTTAAATTAGAAATAAATAAAAATATCTGAACGAAAAACCCAAATATATGCAAATTAAACAGTTCATATCCATGGGTAATAAAAATTATGATATAGTAATATATTATTTTTAGCAAATGGTAATACAAAAACAGTGTCACAAATTGTTGGATAGTGTTAAAACTGAGAGGCAAATCTATAATTTTAAATAATGACATTAAAATGAAGAAAATTCTTGAATAAGTTATCTGTTTTCCCCTTAAGCTAGAAAACAAACAGCAAGTTAAACCCAAATTATTTACAAGCTAATACATAATAAAGGTAAAAGAGGAAATCAAATGAATAGAAAAGAGAAGAGAAACAGGAAAAATCAATGAAACAAATTTTATTATTTGAAAAAAATGTTATGCAAAAATAAAATCCTAGCTAAAGTGCTCAAAGAAAAGAGTGGGGAAATATAAATTATCAGTATCAAGAATGAAAGAGAAGATATCCTACGTAACACACAATTAAAATAAGTATCAGAGACTCTCACAAACAGTTGCATGACAATAAACTGGGCATCTTAAATAAAAAGGAAAAATTCCTTTAAAGATAAACACGACCAAATAGTCCTCAGGAATAATATAAAATCTGAATAGTCCTATAGCTATGAAAAAAAAAAAAAAGAAAGAAAAACTCTACTTATAGAAAACTCCTGCCCCCAAGTGGCATCACAAGTACTTCTCTCACAGAATCTTTTTTAGTCAATAGAGGGAAAAAAGAACACTTCTGTGTTAATTTTACAAAGTGAGAAAATCATGGAAGTGAAAATATTAGGATATTACAAAAAGAAAATTACAATATCTCTTATGAAAATATAATTAAAATTCTGGACAAAACTGGTATCAAATTCTTTCCAGCAATATGTAAAAAAGAATGAAAAGACAGATAACTACATATGTTGAAGAGTATGTGAAGAAAAGAGAATGCTCATGCATTGCTGCTGGTAATGTAAAATGATGCACTTTAGTAAACATTTTTGCAGTTTCTTAGAATAGTAAGCGTAATTTTTTAACATATGACCTAGCAATCAGCCACACCAGGGGTTGTATACTCAAGAGAAATGGTATATGTTTCCACACAGAGACTTACGTATGGATGGGTCTTTGCAGCATTATTCATAATAACAAAAATTGGAAACAACCTAAGTGACATTCACTTTGTGACTGGATAGACAAAATATGGTATACATAGAATGGGATGGTATTGAACAATAAAAAGGAATTAACTACAGATACATGCTATGATGTGGCTGAACCTTATTATGCTCAGCTAAAACAAACCAGACATAAGTGACTGTATATTGTATTACTTTATTTTTTTTTACTAGATCTTTATTGGAGTATAATTGCTTCACAATACATTGTTAGTTTCTGTTGCACAACAAAGCAAATCAGCCATATGCATACACATGTCCCCATATCCCCTGCCTCTTGAGCCTCCATCCCATACTCCCTATCCCACCCTTTTAAGTCATTGCAAAGCATTGAGTTGATCTCCATGTGCTATGATGTTGCTTCACACCAGCCAACTATTTTACATTCAGTTGTGTATATATGTTGATACTACTCTCACTTTGCCACAGCTTCTCCCTCCCAACCCATGTCATCAAGTCCATTCTCTAGGTCTACCTCTTTATTCCTGCCCTGCAACTAGGGCAAATTGAAGAATAAAAACCATATGATCATCTCAATGGATGCAGAAAAAGCTTTTGACAAAATTCAACTCCCATTTATGATAAAAACTCTCCAGAAAGTGGGCATAGAGGGAACCTACCTCAACATAATAAAAGCCATATACAACAAACCCACAGCAAACATCAATCTCAATGGTGAAAAACTGAAAGCATTTCCTCTAAGATCAGGAACAAGACAAGGATGTCCACTCTCACCACTGTTATTCAACATAGTTTTGGAAGTCCTAGCCATGGCAATCAGAGAAGAAAAAGAAAGAAAAGGAATCCCAATAGGTAAAAAAGAAGTAAAACTGTCACTGTTTGCAGATGACATAATACTATACATAGAGAATCCAAAAATGCCACCAGAAAACTACTAGAGCCAATCAATGAATTTGGTAAAGTTGCCGGATACAAAATTAATGCACCGAAATCTCTTGCATTCCTATACACTGATGATGAAAAATCTGAAAGAGGAATTAATGAAACACTCCCATTTACCATTGCAACAAAAAGAATAAAATACCTAGGAATAAACCTACCTAGGGAGACAAAAGACCTGTATGCAGAAAACTATAAGACACTGATGAAAGAAAGATGATACCAACAGATGGAGAGATATACCATGTTCTTGGATTGGAAGAATCAATACTGTGTAAATGACTATACTACCCAAAGCAATGTACAGATTCAATGCAATCCCTATCAAGTTACCAATGGCATTTTTTACAGAACTAGAACAAATCATCTTAAAATTTGTATGGAGACACAAAAGACCCTGAATAGCCAAAGCAGTCTTGAGGGAAATAAATGGAGCTGGAGGAATCAGACTCCCTTACTTCAGACTATACTACTAAGCTACAGTAATCAAGACAATATGGTGCTGGCACAAAAACAGAAACATATATCAATGGAACAAGATCGAAAGCCCAGAGATAAACCCATGCACCTATGGTCAACTAATCTATGACAAAGGAGGCAAAGATATACAATGGAGAAAAGACAGTCTCTTCAGTAAGTGGTGCTGGGAACACTGGATAGCTACATGTAAAAGAATGAAATTAGAACACTCCCTAACACCATTCACAAAAATAAACTCAAAATGGATTTCAGACCTAAATTTAAGACTGGACAGTATAAAACTTTTAAGGAAAACATAGGAAGAACACTCTTTGATATAAAAAAACAGCAAGATCTTTTTTGATCCACCTCCTAGAGTAATGGAAATAAAAACAAAAATAAACAAATTGGACCTAATGAAACTTCAAAGCTTTTGCACAGCAAAGGAAACCATAAACAAGACGAAAAGACAACCCTCAGAATGGGAGAAAATATTTGCTAATGAGTCAACTGACAAATGATTAATCTCCAAAATATATAAACAGCTCATGCAGCTCAATATTAAAAAAACAAACAACCCAATCCAAAAATGGGCAGAAGACCTAAATAGACATTTCTCCAAAGAAGACATACAGATGGCCAAGAAGCACATGAAAAACTGCTCAACATCACTAATTATTAGAGAAATGCAAATCAAAACTACAATGAAGTATCACCTCACACCAGTTAGAATGTGCATCATCAGAAAATCTACAAACAACAAATGGTGGAGAGGGTGTGGAGAAAAGGGGACCCTCTTGCACTGTTGGTGGGAATGTAAATTGATACAGCCACTATGGAGAACAGTATGGAGGTTCTTTAAAAAACTAAAAATAGAATTACCATATGATCCAGCAATCTCACTACTGGGCATATACCCAGAGAAAACTGTAATTCAAAAAGACACATGCAAAAAAAAAAAAAAGACACATGCACCCCAATGTTCATTGCAGCACTATTTACAATAGCCAGGTCATGGAAGCAACCTAAATGCCCATCGACAGACAAATGGATAAAGAATATGTGGTACATATATACAATGGAATATTACTCAGCCATAAAAAGGAACGAAATTGGGTCATTTGTTGAGACGTGGATGGATCTAGAGACTGTCATACAGAGTGAAGTAAGTCAGAAAGAGAAAAAGAAATATCGTATATTTACGCATATATGTGGAACCTAGAAAAATGGTACAGGTGAACCGGTTTGCAGGGCAGAAGTTGAGACACAGATGTAGAGAACAAACACATGGACACCAAGGTGGGAAAGCCACGGGGGCCTGCGGATGGTGGTGTGATGAATTGGGCGATTGGGATTGTCTTGTATACACTGATGTGTATAAAATTGATGACTAATAAAAACCTGTTGTATAAAAAAAAAATAAAATAAAATTCAAAAATTAAAAAAAAAAGAAATAGTGGTGAGAGTTGACATCCTTGTCCTGTTCCTGATCTTATTGGAAATGCATTTAGTTTTTCACCATTGAGTATGATGCTTGGAGTGGGTTTGTCTTATATGGCCTTTATTATGTTGAGGTAGTTTCCCTCTATGCCTAATTTCTGGAGAGTTTTTTGTCATAAATGTGTGTTGAATTTTGTCAAAAGTTTTTTCTGCATTTATTGAGATGATCATATGGTTTTTATTCCTTAATTTGTTAATGTGTTGTGTCACATTGGTTGATTTGCATATACTGAAGAATCCTTGCATCCCTGGGATGAATCCCACTGATCATGGTGTATGATCCTTTTAATGTGCTGTTGGATTCTGTTTGCTAATATTTTGTATAGGATTTTTGCATCTATGTTTATCAATGATATTGGCCTATAACTTTCTTTTTTTTATGATACCTTTTTCTGGTGTTGGTATCAGGGTGATGGTGGCTTCGTAGAATGAATTTGGGAGTGTTCCACCCTCTGCAATTTTTTGGAAGAGTTTGAGAAGGATTGGTGTTAACCCTTCTCTAAATGTTTGATGGAATTTGCCTGTGAAGCCACATGCTCCTGGACTTTTGTTTGTTGGAAGATTTTTCATCACCGTTTCAATTTCATTACTTGTGATAGGCCTGTTTATATTTTCTAATTCTTCCTGGTTCAGTTTTGGAAAATTGTACCTTCCAAGAATTTGTCCATTTCTTCATGGTTGTCCATTTTATTGGCATATAGTTGTTTGTAGTAGTCTCTTATAATCCTTTGTATTTCTGCAATGCCAGTTGTGATTTCTCCTTTTTCATTTCTAATTTTGTTGATTTGCATCCTCTACCTTTCTTTCTTGATAAATCTGGCTAAGGGTTTATCAATTTTGTTTATCTTCTTAAAGAACGAGGTTTTAGTTTTATTGATCTTTGCTATTGTTTTCTTTGTTTCTATTTCATTTATTTCTGCTCTGATCTTTATGATTTCTTTCCTTCTACTGACTTTGGGTTTTCTTTGTTTTTGTTTTTCTAGTTGTTTTAAGTGTAGGGTTACATTGTTTATTTGAGATTTTTCTTGTTTCTTGAGGTGAGATTGAATTGCTATGAACTTCCCTCTTAGAACTGCTTTTGCTGCATCCCATAGGTTTTGGGTCATCATGTTTCTTTGACATTTGTTTCTACGTATTTTTTAATTTCTTCTTCAATTCTTCAGTGATTTCTTGGTTATTTAGTAGCACACTGTTTAGCTTCCATATATTTGTATTTTTTACAGTTTTTTTGCTGTAATTGACTTCCAATCTCATAGCATTGTGGTCAGGAAAGATGCTTGATTTGATTTCCATTTTCTTAAATTATCCGAGGCTTGATTTGTGACCCAAGATGTGATCTATCCTGGAGAATGTCCCGTGTGCACTTGAGAAAAAAGTGTATTCTGCCACTTTTGGGTGGAATGTTCTATAAATATCAATTAGATCAATCTCATTCATTGTGTCATTTCAAGCTTGTGTTTCCTTATTTATTTTCTATTTGGATCATTTGTCCATTAATGTAAATGGGGTGTTAAAGTCCTCTACTATTATTGTGTACCTGTTGATTTCTCCTTTTGCAGTTGTTAGCGTTTGCCTTATGTATTGAGGTTCTCCTATGTTAGGTGCATAAACATTTATAATTGTTATATCTCCTTGGATTGATCCTTTGATCATTATGTAGTGTCCCTCCTTATCTCTTGTAACAGTCTTTATTTTAAAGTCTATTTTATCTGATATGAGTATTGCTACTCCAGCTTTCTTTTGATTTCCTTTTGCATGGAATATCTTCACTTTCAGTCTGTATGTGTCCCTAGGTCTGAAGTGGGTCTCTTGTAGACAGCATATATGTGGGTCTTGTTTTTGTATCCATTCAGCAAGCTTGTGTCTTTTGGTTGGTGCATTTAATCCATTCACGTTCAAGGTAATTATTGATATGTATGTTCCTGTGACCATTTTCTTAATTGTTTTGGGTTTGTTTTTGTAGGTCCTTTTCTTCTCTTGTGTTTCCCACTTAGAGAAGTTCCTTTAGCATTTGTTGTAGAGCTGGTTTGGTGGTGCTGAATTCTCTTAGCTTTTGCTTGTCTGTAAAGCTTTTGATTTCTCCATCGAATCTGAATCAGATCCTTGCCAGATAGAGTAATCTTCGTTGTAGGTTCTTCCCTTTCATCGCTTTAAGTATATCATGCCACTCCCTTCTGGCTTGTAGAGTTTCTGCTGAGAAATCAGCTGTTAACCTTATGGGAGTTCCCTTGTATGTTATTTGTCGTTTTTCCCTTGCTTCTTTCAATAATTTTTCTTTGTCTTTAATTTTTGCCAATTTGATTACTGTGTGCCTTAGTGTGTTTCTCCTCGGGTTTATCCTATATGGGACTCTCTGTGCTTCCTGGACCTGGGTGACTATTTCCTTTCCCATGATAGGGAAGTTTTCAACTAAATCTTTTCAAATATTTTCTCAGACCATTCCTTTTTCTGTTCTTCTTCTGGGAACCTATAATTTGAATGTTGGTGTGTTTAGTGTTGTCCCAGAGGTCTCTGAGATTGTCTTCAATCCTTGGCAGTTATTTCCACCATTTCATCTTCCAACTCACTTATTCGTTCTTCTGCCTCAGTTATTCTGTTATTGATTCCTTCTAGTGTATTTTTCATTTCAGTTATTGTGTTGTTCATCTGATTTGTGTGTTCTTTAGTACTTCTAGATCTTTGTTAAACATTTCTTGTTATTTGTCAGTCCATGCTTCCATTCTTTTTCTGAGATTCAGGATCATGTAATAATAATGATACATAATGATAGTAATATCATTACTCTGAATTCTTTTTCAGGTAGATTGCCTATTTCCTCTTCATTTATTTGGTCTTTTAGGTTTTTACCTTGCTGCTTCATCTGTGACATATTTTTTTGCCATCTCATTTTTTTTCTTTTTTAGGAGTGGGATTGTGTTCCTGTTTTACTGGTTGTTTGGCCTGAGGCTTCCAACACTGGAGTTTGTAGGCTATTAGGTAGAGCTGGGTCTTGGTGCTGAAATGAGGACCTCTGTGAGACCTCATTCCGATGAATATTCCCTGGGTTTTGAAGTTCTCTGTTAGTCCAGTGGTTCAGACTTGGAGCTCCCACTGCAGGAGCTTCTGCCCAAACCCAGGCTCATGAACCACAATCCCACAAGCTGCATGGGGTAGCCAAAAAAAAAGAAAAATAACAAAGTAAAAAACAAAATTAGACTAGGAAACTAACAGACATGTTAGAAAGAATATAAAAATTAAAATATAGATGAATCAACAACCAGAAGGTACATCAGTACCACAATAGTAAAAAAGAGGAGGAGGGAAAAGAAAAAAAAAAAGAAAAAGAAAAAGTGGGAGGAAGTTCTTGGCTGTGGAGGGCGGGGCCTAAGCAAGTGTGAGATTTCGATGGTGAGCGGGGACTATGCTCAGGACCCACACGTCTGGAAAAGCCCTGGGGGCTGTGGGAGGTGGGGCTTAGGCTCAAGGAACAGAAGGGGCCCAGGCGTGCCCCCCACCCCTTGTCTCAGAGGACAGAGGACCTCACCTGGGAGCCCAGCAGGTCTCCTGGGCTCGGGTGGGTAGAGCAAAGGCCCTCTTCTCCTCTCCTGCTCCTCCTGACGTCTGGGAGGGCCCCTCCCACCTGCTTCTCCTGATCTCCCCGTCCTCCCTCCTATGCCCCCAGGACCAATGTGGCTGGGGTGGGAGGGAGGGGTCTTGGAGGGCAGGGCACCAGCCTGGGAGCTCAGCGGGCTGCCATTGCTGGAGTGGGCGGGGCAGTCACCCTCCACTCCTCACCTGCTCCTCCTGGAGGGCCCCTCCTGCCTGCCTCTCCTGTTCTGCCCCCAAGGACCCATGCTACCTGGAGGGGGCTTTGGAGGGGCACGGATCAGCCTGGCAGCTCAGCAGGCTCTGTATTACTTTTTTATATGAAATGTTTAGGAAATGAAAATCTATAGAAACAGAGAAGTAGATTAGTGATTGTCTGGGATAGGGCAGAGGTTTAACAGAAAATGTGTGTGAAGAATCTTATTAGAATGATGAAATGTTTTAAAATTTATTTATGGTAATGGTTGCACAACTGGATACATTTACTAAAACATCATTTATTTGTACACATGAAATTAGTAAATTATATGTGTGAAATAGACTACAATAAATTAATTTTTAAAAAGAAGGAAAAGTTCGTCTCATATTAAAAAGTCAATTAATATAATTCACTACATTAACAGAATGAAGGAGAAAAACAACACATCTCAATATTTGAATAAAAAATCTTTAACAGAATTAAACACACATTTAAGCTAAAAAATAAAAATTAGAATAGAAGTGAACCCCTCAATCAGATAATCAGCAACTAAGAAAAAAAAACCTCACATAAGATAACTTCTCATTTTCAGGGACTCTATATTTTCAACTTAAAACTGAGAACAAGGTAGAATGTCTGTTCCTACCTCTTAAGACTGGAGACCTTATGTAATGAAAAAATAAAGAATTTGATAAGAATTAGAAAGTAAAAGTAAAACTATTTCTATTTGCAGTGATAGGATTATAGAAAATTCTAAGTTATAAACAAAAAAACCCTACAAAAACTGAGAAATTATTGTATTAAAATTTTTGCATATGAGGTGAATATACGGTCTATTTTATTTTTATATAACTACAAAATTTCTTGTTCTAGAATAATAATAAAAAAGCATTTCCCATTAAAACAAGATCAGGAAATAGAATACTTGGGTTTAAATGTATCAAAAGTTGTAGGAACTCTATGTTTAAAACCTCCCAAAACCACTGAAAGGGAAAAAAAAAAAAAAAGACAAATGAAAAGATGGATCAATCTTCATAAATAGGAAGACTCAAATTTGTAAGATGTCCTTTTTCCCAAAATATTCACCTCCAAAATCTGGTAGTCGTTTTGCAGAAATTGACAAGATGCATTTAAAATATATCTTATATTTAAGCAGTTGAACTCAGGGCGAGGCAGAACCCCCTCCCTCCTTTTTAGCTCAGTGGATCGTGTCCAGGTCCTCGGTGACAACTGTTGTACTGGGCAAGTGACTGGGTGGTGCCTGCGCAGGAGGTGATGTCATTTCCAGTAACAACGCAGGAATCAGAACAAACACAGCCACTACAGAAGCACTACAGCATTCTGTGCTATCAGTTTAGCGGACCCAAAAGGAGACTGACTTCAAACTTACACAGAAGCTAATTGAGATTCCAAAGCCCTTTGGGGTTTTTGAAGAGTAACAGGAACAACAATGCAAGACGTTAACTTTGGAAAATGTAACCTGGTAAAAGAGTGAATACAAGAAATCCGTGAAAACAAGAATCTTCCACAATCTGTGATTGAAAATGTTGGAGGAAACTTTTTTTACACTTGGATCTTACAGATTAGGAATATATACAAAAGTTGCCAATATTGATTTGTGTTGCACCAAGAGAGATTGATTGAAGTGACTTTTTCACCTCGTTCTATAAATTGAAATTACAGGAAGAAGTGAAAGATTTAGGAGCTGTTGAGGCATTTGTGCCAGTTATCAAACTGTGTTTTGATAGCTTAGGGATTGATATTTTGTTTGCAAGATTAGCACTGCAGACTATTCCAGAAGATTTGGACGTAGGAGATGACAGTCTGCTTAAAAAGTAGATAGAATATGTGTAAGGAATCTAAACAGTTTCAGGGGAACCAATGAAATTTCACATTTAGTTCTAATCATTGACAACTTCAGGTTAACTCTGAGAGCTATCAAACTGGGGGCCAAACTCCACAACATCTATTCCAATATATTAGGTTTCCTTGGTGGTATTTCCTGGGCTAAGTGAGTAGCAGGAACTCGTCAACTTTATCCAAATGCAATAGCATCAACTTTTGTACATAAATTTTCCTTGGTGTTTTCTAAATGGTATGTGTTTAGATTATATTAAAATAAAATTAATTTTAAAATAAATAATAAAGTATGTCTTACATTTAAAAAATATTGGAGGGCTTCCCTGGTGGCGCAGTGGTTGAGAATCTGCCTGCTAATGCAGGGGACACGGGTTCGAGCCCTGGTCTGGGAAGATCCCACATGCCGCGGAGCAACTAGGCCCGTGAGCCACAACTACTGAGCCTGCGCGTCTGGAGCCTGTGCTCCGCAACAAGAGAGGCCGCGATAGTGAGAGGCCCGCGCACCGCGATGAAGAGTGGCCCCCGCTTGCCACAACTAGAGAAAGCCTTCGCACAGAAACGAAGACCCAACACAGCCAAAAATAAATTAATTAAAAAAAAAAATAAAATAAAAAAAATAAATAAAAAATATTGGATAGCCAAATGATCATTAAAAAGAAGAGTCAATTAAAAAGACATACACTAATTGATTGTGAGTTACTCTATTTTCACATTAACCAAAAGAGTGTGGTATGAACATGAGGATAGAAAAGTACAGAAGATATTTATATGAACAGACACTTAAATTGTCAATAATATTTTTTAAAATCTCCTCAAAGAAAACTAAAGGAAAATGGAAAGTCTTTGAAACAAATGGCTGGAACAACTTATATAAAAAAGTTGAAATTTGTCACTTATCTCTCTCCATACATCAAAAATTAATTTGAGATGAATCAGTGAGATAAATATAAACACAAATACAAAGTTCCTAGAAGAAAACATGGGAGAATATTTTCTCAGATTTTGAGTGGACAAAGTTTTATTTTATTTTATTTTTTTGAGCAATTGTATGATTTGTTTTTTTTTTTTTTTTGGCTGTGTTGGGTCTTCCTGCACGTGGGCTTTTCTCTCTAGTTGTGGCAAGCGGGGACTACTCTTCATTGTGGCACGCAGGCTTCTCATTGCAGTGGCTTCTCTTGTTGTGGAGCACAGGCTCTAGGCATGCAGGCTTCAGTAGTTGCAGCACACGGGCTCGGTACTTGTGGCTCACCGGCTCTAGAGTGCAGGCTCAGTAGCTGTGGCGCACGGGCTTGGTTGCTCCGTGCCATGTGGGATCTTCCTGGACCAGGCATCGAACCCGGTCCCCTGCATTGGCAGGTGGATTCTTAACCAGTGCACCACCAGGGAAGTCCCAAGTGGACAAATATTTCTTTTTTTTTTTTTTTTGACAAATATTTCTTACATTGAACCCAGAAAATATACAATTTTTTAAAAAGCACAAATTGGATTCCTTCAAAATTAAAATCTTCTGCCCATCAAAAGATACTTTTAAGAAAATGAATTGACAGACCAAGATGGGGAAATATTTATATATATATATATATATATATATATACACACACACACACACATATATTTATTTATTTATATGTGTGTGTGTGTGTGTACACACACACACAATCAGGCCATTATGTATATATTGGATTGTCTTTCCAAAATTTATATGTTGAAGCTGTAACCCCCCAATTTGATATATTTGGAGATGGGGTTTTAAAGAGTTAATAAAGGTTAAAGAAGGATATAAGGGTGAGGACCTAATTCAATATGACTGGGATGTTTATAAGAAGAGAGAGAGAGAGGGATGTGTGTACTTAGAGAAAAGCCGATGTGAGAACATAGAGATAAGGTGGGGCAAGGAGAGTAGTCTAAGGAGAAACCAAAACTGCTGACCCCTTGAACTTGGCCTTCTAGCCTCCAGAATTTTGAGAGACAAATTTCTGTTGTTTAAGCCACCCAGTCTGTGGTATTTTGTTATGGAAGCCTTAGAAGTATAATAATAATAATTATTATTATTATTACTACTACTACTATTATTATATGCGTGTATATATATACACAAGTGTTTCTTTCCAAAATAAATTATTATTATTATATGATATTAGTATATATTATACATATATATGTATATGTATATACACACAAGGACTTCTTTCCAAAATAAATGAAGATATTCAGATATCCTGTAAATCAAAAATAGAAGAAAGACAAAAACCCCAATAAAATGGTAAAAACAGTGACAACAAATACACTTGTCTGATAAGAATGTGGAACAACAGGAACTCTCCATACATTGCTGACAGAAGCTTAAAATAGTACAATCACTTTGGAAAAAAAACTTTGGCGGCACCTTCTTTAATTAAACTATAATAATTTTATGACCTAGCAGTTCCACTCCTAAGTATTTACACAAGAAAAATGAAAAGAGAAATCCAAAGGCAGGCACAAGTATATTTGCAGCATTTTTACATGTAATAGCCAGTAATTGGAAACTACCCTAATGTCAACTAACGAAGAATGGATAAACAAATTGTGGTATAATCCTATAATGTAGTACCACTTAGGAATATAAACAAACTACTGATCAATGAAGTAATGTGGATGAATATCCTAGTCATCATAAGGAGTGAAAGAAGCAAATACAAATGAGTACATTCTGTAAGATTTCATTTTTATGAAACACTGGAGCACCGCCAAACCAATCTATTTTGATAAAAATGCACACAGTAGAAGTCTCCTGTGGAGGAGATGAAAAGAGAAGTTCCATGAAGGGCCTTTCGAGGCCAATAGGAATTTTCTATATTTTGATAGCAGTATGGTTTACACAATTGAATGAATATGTTGAAACTCATCACAGTGGAAATCAATATATGTACATGTTTACCCTATGTAAAATAGCTTTCAACTGAAAAATTAAAAATGCAAGGTTATGAGTAATTAGCCCTGATGAAAAAGTATTACTTTAGAATTTAGAGGAATAAAAGAAAACAACCAGTTTAGAATTTACAGTACAACACAGCAGTCATTAGTTCACCTAAACAGTTATCTCAATTTACCCACTGCTTACTATTGTAAAGAACTAACAAAACAAAACCATGACTAAAACTACCTTCATCATTGACCTATTCAGTGCTAATTAAGAAAATTTTGCAACTTCTATGAATTACGCCGCGGTATTACCTATAATCTCCACACATTCCAACAGTCTTATTAAACTTATCAACTATCTCCTGCTTTCTCCTCTCAAATTCTCAGATCCTTCCACCTTAATTGCATTCTTTTCCAAAAATATGGCCAATAATTTAGCTGCCATATTTCCATAGAAAATTCTAAAAATATGAAAAGTTTCTTTTGTTGGTTTGTTTTCAATTTTCTGCCATTACATATGCAAACCTACAATAATTAAAGTTATTCTTTCCTACTTCTTATTGGTTGTGGTGGAATAAGATTCTCTTCTCCTGATTCTAGTGTAACACTCATTCCAGTCTGTCTTTTAAGTGACCTAAGCATTTCAGTTATCTTCTTTCCCAACTATGTGTTCCACATGTTTCCCTTTATTGGCACTTTCCTCAGCATCCCCATAGGCTCCAGTCTCTCCCATTCTCCTTTTAACAGCCACATGTCTTCAAAAAATGTTCACATTTACTTTTTTCCCCCTTCCTCAACCATGTGTAATCAACTTATAACTTTCTGGCTTTTATTCTCTCTATTTAAACAAAACAGGTTTCATTAAACCTGTGCCGAGGGATCCAGTGGACAATTTTTATTTCATACACATTTGACCCCCAAAGTATTAGACCTGTTGACCTCCTTCTCTAAACATGCCTTTCCTTTGGTCCTGGGGAGTTTTATTCACCTGGCTTTCCATCTGTCTCCGGCTGCATACCACATTCCTTTATAGGTTTCTTCGCCTTTGCTTTTTGGTTAATGTTGAGGGAACATCAATGCTGCAGTCAAGGCCTTAGAACTTTCACTCTTTTAACCTTCCACAGACAATGGCATTTACTCCCGTGTAGCCTGTTGTCTTCTTATATTGAAGTCTCACACATCTATTTCTGTAGTCCACATCTAATTCTTGAGCCTCCTGTCCTTACAGTTGACTATTTCTTAGAACTAACCAATTGGGTATTTCACCAGCATCTCAAAACACAACCTGTCCCAAATGAAAGACTTTGCTTTAATGCTCCCCCTCACAATTATGCTTTTCTTTTATTCCATCCGCCAGTAGTTGCATCTTATCCAGTCTTTCATTCAGGTTTCTAAGCTTCAGATCTTGCTTCTTTAAATAATTGTCTTCACTTTTCACTAATTTCCTCAGCTTCATGATTTTCTACTTTTCTCCCATCTTCTAAACTGGTTTAGGTCTCCTTTTTTTATGCCCCCAATGCATCCTGCTCTTCCCTCTTTATAAGATGTATTTTTCTTCAATTATTTGACCTATATCCATATATTCTAACTGTAATCCAGTTTTAATGGGGATTACATTTACCCACTTCTCTAGCCTCAGCTCTTATGTAAGTTCTTATCCCATAGCAGGATTTCAATAACTATATATTGAATTAATTAGTTAATTAATTAATGACAATCTCTTTATGTTTAAGAGCCTAGAGGGAAATATAACCCAATATGTGTACTACCTCAACGCTTGTTGAAATTGGTTTTGGGGAAGATGTCCATTTATTCTGCTCTCTGCATATTAACAATGAAATATAGAGAGAATTAGTTACTAGTGACATTACAACATTAACAGTTTCTGGGAGAATAAGTTCATTATGATGATAGGTACAAAAATCTGTGGTGCATGATAAAAGTTTGTGGTTGATTAATCAGTGGAAGCAATTGGTAATTATGGTATTCTGAGAAATGTGATGGTGAAAGCATTGACAAACAGAAGGTGGCAACTTAAACAGCAGATCAAGGAAGCTATTTATTGAAAAACATACCTTTTGCTTATAATATAATATGTTTCACACATTTTACAATGAACTAGTAATATAGCGTTGAAGAAGATAGTCCCACTTTTGATGAATTTACTGTCTAGATGTATAAAAGGCAAGTGAGTTGGCAATTATAATACCGTGTCATAAGTGCTAAGCTAAGGTATACACACAGTTACAAGAAAAGTTGCGAAGAGGATATGATTTCAGAGAGGGAAAATACCAGAGACAAGGAGAATAGTCATGAAAGAATTGTAGTAATTCAGGAGTGGCATAATAATGACTTGAAATAGTAACAGTTAGAATAGAAACCGTTCTTGGCTTGGATTGAAGAATAGGGAATACCAAGAAAGACAATCTCAGAGTTAACAAGAACACCAGAGGCATCTGGTGCCATGGGACAAGGGAAGAGAGCTCTAGGGAAAGGCAGGAGTCATCAATAGAAGCTGATCTTGCAGACAAATAAAATGAAGATTCAAATTGTATGCATTCTTTCATAACAATGTTATATTTGAAACCCATTTTGAATATATAAGGATATAAAAATAGTTTTTTCTCCCTTTTAAAGAAAAAAGATCTTATTGGCAAATTGGGCTTTGGATAAAAGTATACGAGAATGAAAATGTAACAAGGAGTTGACGAGAGGTGACATGATGAGTAAACCAAGTGCACTGAAACTGGAGAATATTGACCAGGGGGTGTGGAGATAGACCATTACATAAAGGATAGTTTCCAAACTAGATAATTTATATATAAATTAGCAGGCATTGAGAACATTAATTTCCTCCAACAGTACATTAAGATGTGCGCAAAGATTTTCCAAGTGGAAAATTTGAAAACTTCAACGTGAGCAAGTGATTTCTGTTACCTCAGTCACTTTCTTGAACTGTAAATAGAAACCTGAGGAGTATTTGAATGGTGTAGGGAGTGAAGTCTAAGTCTTAGATCAGTGCCAAGATGTATTGACCAAGAATTACAATGGTGATGTTATATCCATACATAAAGGACAACTCTATCATAGAAAAAATTTTTTTCTAAGTTGAAATAGGCGGATGTTGCATTAAACAGAAGTAGGAGTTTAAAATATGGTTTAATTAAATCATTTAACGCTTGCCTTCACACTCATTAGCAACACAACAGTGTATAAAATAATATGAACCGACAAAATGGAGCTGTAGCATAAATGATTATTGATCATTTCTACATGTTTCTGTTACCAATATGGAACTTTCGCTAAATAAGAACATATGTATCAAATAATTTGGTAAATTATAAATTTCTTTAATGCTTCCTTTAAGAAATTTTCAAACTAAATGCTAACATTCAGAAATTTAATTGCTATACAGTCGTATAGCTTTAGGGTTTTTTTTTGTTTGTGTTTACATTTATTAAGCAAATTTGCTAAATATTAAACCTTATTTGTAATTATGATGCAAAAACACAGCTGAGGAACTAAACAAATAAATTGGGTTCTGTCATATGTACAAATACATGCAGTTTTAAATATACACAGCGTACACAGAATGCTCAGGTAGTGTAAACAAAAAAGCAATGAATCTGGCTGAAGATACTGTAAATATTGTGATACACAATTTTATTTATAATTCAACTAGAATATAGAGAGGATAATTTCCATCCCTCAGGGTTGTTTATACCATGTATAGTTAGAGAATTTTTCTCGCATAGTTTGTTTTCCAGTTTTTGCTTTTGGTCCTAAGTAAGAATTCAGTTATCAACATTCTTGGCTCTTGAAAGATAAGAATCTCCGTGACAAACCAGCATTACAATTTTTGCAAGAATACTTGAACAATCTAATATAAGAGCTTTAATCAGGACCTTTTTCTAAAATAGCTTACATTCTGATAAAATCGGAGTCTAGTGGAAAATGTTTTATTACCTTCCACTGTGTTTTTAGAGAGTAGTCAAGCTTATTTTTGATGCCCTGTAAATAAGCACATATCATAAATAACATATAACAATATGAAATTGTTAACTCTTACATGATCAAGACTACATTTACAGTGCTTTCTTTAATCTGACTTGTTCATCCACATGCATTATGCTTCAAAGGTATAGGTATAAATAAAAGTTTTGATATATAATTTAAGCATTATATATACAAATATAGGATAAATAGAAATAAAGGATTCAGTATGAAAGTAAAATGTCAATAAATACGTAGGCTGAGTAAGTTAAAATGAATAGTTTTGCATTATGATCTTGAGAAGATTATTAAAATTATAAGAATGGTAATGAGAATTCATTAACAACAAAAACATTAATATTTAGATAAACAAATGTGACTCTCACAATGTCTTAGTAATTTAGGATAAAATTTGGATAGATATAAAAAGAGAAAAATTGAAATAAATTGTATGTGATATTTTAGAAAAATAGACATCTACATTTATTCCTTAAAAAATAATTTCCAAAAAGGAAAAAATTTATATGTGATGAAACATAATAATAAGAAAAATATTTTTCAGGATAACAATTTCTTCTACTTTTTCTTAGAACTTAATTGTATAAACTAGTTTAGTTTCAGAAGTGGTATTTCTACTTTTGTCTAATCACATCCTAGGAGATTTGTAATTTTTCTGTGAAAAACTCAATGGAAACCTTTATAAAGTTTTCGTCATAGATGATTTCTGGCTAGTTGTAGGATTTTTTTAAAAACTTATGTTTCAACGCTGAGTATAATTTGTTCTTCAGACAATCAAGAGTCAATGCTGTGTTGCGGATTTTGTGGTAATTTATAATTTCTTGTGACAATAATTGTAAGAAAATTTTAGGAGACTAGGAATCTTTTATTAATTTCCCAATCCTAAAGATTTGAAATTATTCTGAGAACATTGTGAAAAAACCCTAATACTGTGCTAAGTAACGGAAATAGAGGATGCACAATATATAATACTCTGATATTACCCAGCCAATCTTTTATCTGGTGAAAGAGACAGGCTTGTAACTAAAATCTATTACAAAATTACTATACCTTGGTCTAACTGATACTTGAAAAGCTTAGGAAAAATTAAGAAGACTTAATTCAACCTAGAAAAAATAGGAACACTTAATACAGCCAAAAAGGATTTGATTTTGGAGAGAAGGTACAACTTGAATAAATATGACTTTATCTGGAGATGACTATGACTTTATCAGGTCTTGCCCATAGTGAATTTCAGGCAAAATAGAATTTTCTAGCTCATCCATTCTACAGCAAGTATCACCCTCATTTAATTTAATGGTAGTATAAATCATATAGTATTGTAGTCATTTTCAGCTTTACCTTTTCCACAAATCGTGGGCTTCTTTTCATTTTCACCTTTGTATCTAACTCACTTTTATACCCCAGTACTTGTACCTAGTTATTTATCTGAAAACACTTGTTGGCATATTACCAATTAAACTAAAGCATCTTATATTTGTTATAATAAAATTTCAGCCTATGGGTTGTATTTTCCATCTTAGATCCAAGTTTAGTCTTCTATTTTCACATAATAAGAAATGGACAACTAATCATAGAATGTTTTCAGAGTCATATTCAGTCACAGGGAATAGAATAATTGGCCTACTTCAGAAGCATAGCTTTTCCTGAGATGTATATGTAGTACATATCACATTGTGTGCTTTATTACTATAACATATAAGTACACAGACACTTCAGAACATTATGTGTATAAGATAAAATTAAAATAATTACAAGAAAATCTCCTTGACAGTCATATTTCTACTATGAAAAAATACTTGTAATAAGTAAAATATAATCCATTTAGAGTTTGACAGGTCTTATGAAAGCAAATATACTTGAAATATGTTTTGAGCAGTTTGAACAGTTCTTACAAATGACTTTCACAGTAGTCTTTGCATTTTCTGAGATCAAATGCTTCTAAGTTAATAGCAAGTATATGTCTTTTAGAGGTGTACTGAACACATTCAAGTGATGACTGCAGTTCTCTGAAATGAAGTCACAATCTAACTAGAGATCTCCATGGTGATTAGGTGTATTTGCTTGCCTGTTATAAAATGAAAAGAGAAAAAATGTAATGTAACTACATTAAATCATTTGAGTTTGAATTTTAGTAAGTGTATTCATTCATAAAATTGCTCGTAATAGGCTATTTAGTTTAAATGGTGAATTCACAAATACTTATGGAATGCTACCTTGTTCTAGGAAATGTGCTAAGTACTGTGAATTCAACAAGGAGGTTTTGTAGGGAAGTGGAGTTCAATAAGCAAGAGCAACTTTAAAAAATGCATATAGTATAATTATTTGTATGTATACAAATGTATACAGTAAAATTTGTGTAATTAGTAAAATAATATTATGTTCTGGAGTCAGAAAGAAGAACACTGAAATCTGGCCTCAGAAGACCTCTGGAGGGACAGGCGGGCTGAGTCCTAGAGGCTGAGTGGGAGTTGATTGGATGAAAATGGGTGAAGCACACACAAGGCAAAGTGATTGGCATTACCTCAGTCATAGAAATGAGACATAAGTTGGTTTCGGGGGTTACCTTAAGCTACTAGATCATACTGTAACATAAATTTCAGATCTAAGAGTGAACAACTGTTGGAGGAGGTCACCGAAATGCTGTGACTGGCAGTTGACCCACTAGCTGGACCCAGGCAATAGGAGGCTCCTCACCTATCCACTGTCTTGGAGTGTACCTTCTTCCCACCATTCCCACACTAGGGACTGTTTCAAGGACACAGCCTTGAGAGAGTAAGGCATTGGGATCATCTAGACCATGTAATATATATATATATATATATATATATATATATATATATATATTCTTTTTCAGATTCTTTTCCATTATAGGTTATTAAAGGATATTGAATGTAGTTCCCTGTGCTATAGAGTAGGTCCTTGTCATTTATATATTTTATGTATAAAGTATATATATGTTAATCCAAAACTCCTAATTTATTTCCCCCCCTTTCCCCTTTGGTAACCATTAGTTTGTTTTCTATGTCTGTGAGTCTATTTCTGTTTTGTCAGTAAGTTCATTTGTATCATGTTTTTTAGACTCCACATATGAGTGCTATCATATATTTGTCTTTCTCTGTATGACTTACTTCATTTAGTATGATAATCTCTAGGTTCATCCATATTGCTGCAAATGGTATTATTTCATTCTTTTTTATGGCTGAGTAATATTCTATTACATTCTATATATGTACCACATCTTCTTTATCCATTCGTTTGTCGATGGATATTTAGGTGGCTTTCACATCTTGGCTCTTGTAAATAGTGCTGCTATGAACATTGGGGTGATGTATCTTTTCAAATTAGAGTTTTCATCTTTTCGGGATATAAGACCAGGAGTGGGATTGCTGGTTCATATGATAATTCTATTTCTAGTTTTTTAAGGAACTTCCATATTGTTTGCCATAGTGGCTGAACCAATTTACATTCCCACCAACAGTGTAGGAGGGTTCCCTTTTCTCCACAGCCTCTCCAGCATTTATTATTTGTAGACTTTTTGATGATGGCCATTTGACTGGTGTGAGGTGATACCTCACTGTAGTTTTGATTTGTATTTATGTAATAATTATCGATGTTGAGCATCTTTTCATGTGCCTTTTGGCCATCTATGTGTCTTCTTGGAGAAATGTCTATTTAGGTCTTCTGTCCATTTTTTGATTGGGTTGTTTGTTTTTTTGATATTGAGCTGTATGAGCTGTTAATATTTTTGGAAATTAATCCCTTGTTGGTAGCATCATTTGCAAATATTTTCTCCCCTTCTTAGGTTGTCTTTTCATTTTGTTTATTGTTTCCTTTGCTGTGTAAAAACTTTTAAGTTTAATTAGGTCCCTAATTAGGACAGTATAATACATGACCAAACCCTGTTAAGGCCTCTGTATGAGCATTTAAGATTCTCACAGATGGGTGTGGAGATCTACTCATCCTGAAACTGCTCAACACAAGTATGTAAGTTCCCCTTGCTCATTAAATTGCCACCTACCAATCTGGAGTGGTCTGCCTCTTTCTTTGGTATCTCCTTGCCCTCCTTGTACAGAGGCCAGTTTAGAATGTCACCCAGGGGGGTGGGAACTAACAAGGAAGCCTGAATATGTTGGTAGGGAACAATTCATGGATAGCTTTTATGTCATACATACTATATAGGAATGTATCAGTGGTTCTGAAACTTTAGCATGGGTAAGAATTGCCTGGGCTGTCTATTAAAAATATAAATTCTGGGCTTCCCTGGTGGCGCAGTGGTTGAGAATCTGCTGGCCAATGCAGGGGACACGGGTTCGAGCCCTGGTCTGGGAAGATCCCACATGCCGCGGAGCAACTAGGCCCGTGAGCCACAATTGCTGAGCCTGCGCGTCTGGAGCCTGTGCTCCACAACAAGAGAGGCCGCGATAGTGAGAGGCCCGCGCACCGCGATGAAGAGTGGCCCCCGCTTGCCGCAACTGGAGAAAGCCCTCGCAGAGACGAAGACCCAACACAGCCATAAATAAATAAATAAATAAAAATTTAAAAATATAAATTCCCATTATCTACTCTCAAAGATTTTAAGTCTGAGTTGGAGGACAGGAATTTACAACTTTAACAGGCAAACAAGAAGATTCTTAGTTAAGTGTCTTGTGAACTAATTTGGAGAATATAGTTGACAGTTATCAAATGATTTTGAACAGGAAAATGGCATTTAGATAGATCACTCTAATTGTAATGTGAAAGATGGCTGTAAGAAGAACAACATTTTAAAAGAGAGAAACTATTTAGTAACATACTACAAGAATTTAGGTGGGACATGAATAATTAGATTACAGTAGTATACCAGAAATGAAAGAGGATAAATGGATTCCACAAGTATTGAGAAATTCATGGCTTGAATTTAAGAAGGGGTAAAAAAAAAAAAGGGTTGGTTTAGAATACCTGTTAGTCTACTACCTCATGTGACTGGCTAGTCATGGCATTAAGTTAAATAAGGCACATGGCAAACTTCTGATTTTAAGTTGATGGATTAGGCATGTATTCTAATACTGTCATCTTATATGAATTACAGGGGAAATTTTAAAAAATGAATTAAAAAACACCTAGCAACATTCAAGCATTTAAGCAAACCATCTGTTAACTGGAAAGTGGAAGAATTTTTTGAAAGGTCAACAGCAGACAGAGAACAGCAACCAGATATATATGGAGAGCTTTATTCTATAGGATGAGAAGAGCATCAAGGAGCACCAAGGACAAGTGTAGACAAAGCTGGGAGCAGCATGTGCATATGGGGCAAACATCAGACTAATTAGTTGGGGGTAGGTGTTTTAACCTATCCAGTTAGGGAGCTAAATCTGGATGAAGTCCTCCTCTTCTACCCAGAATCTCTGCATCTTGTGCAGGACAGTGATCTGTAGGTCTTCATGGAGCCACAGAGGTATTAGCACACTCTGAGGGCAAGAAGATCCAGGGAATACCAACAGCCATATGATTTTCCACTGAAGTCCCCCTTCCCCTGTGGCATGTCTTCTAACGGCCCCCTCTTCAGGAAGTGGAGAACAAACAACAGCTTCTCCTTTAATGTCTCCTAAGTGACCTGTACAAACAGAGGCAAGAGATTAATAAAACATGAGGCAAAATAAAAATAGCACATATTTAAATAAAAATAACACTTTACTTACAGGAGAGTTAGTAGGTTCAAAGAGAGGAAGACATCTTACAGAGAAAATGGAGATTAAAAATTTCACTTTGAGTATAATGTGTTTCAGATGAATGTAGAAAATATGTAAACATATGAATGTCTAGTTGAAAATTGAATATGTGGATTTAAATTTCAAGAAAGAGAACAGGGATGGACATAGGGAATTTTTTAAAATATCCATGCAGGTGGTAGATCAAAGTATTGCTGCTCATGTAGATGATAAATTATTGAATAAAACTGTCAAAGAATTTATATTAGAGAGAAATGGTAGGTCTCAGTAAAATCTGGAGTAATCCCTAGATATAACATCTGTATTTGTGTCTTATAATTTTGATCCCTTATCTTACTTTAGATTTTTCCAGAAGCAGAGCCTGAGACAAGGATTTGAGAACAAAGAGTTTATTTGGGAAGTGTACCCAGGATACACCAGCAGCAAAGTAATAATGTGTTAGGGAAGGGAGGGCTGTGTTATCAAGCAAGTACTGGTACTAGGGCTTGATCTTCCTGAGAAACTCTGGAAGATCGGGAAACTATCCATCAACTCCAATAGATAACATTTTGAGATATCACTGAACATAAATATTTTGCCAATTCATATTCAGAGATTGTCAGAGAACTCATAATTTCATGACTTGATAAACAAGGCAATAAGAAAGTAAATATACGTTTTCTAAACATTTTAATAACATTATTATTGATAATATCACTGATACATTTTCCTTCAGTATTTTGTGTGTGTGTGTATATATGTGTGTGTATATATATATATATATATATATATATGCATGCATACATGTACCTAATCATTTTCAGTCATGTTTTTGCTTTTCTACTTATATATTTTTCAAGTAGTCTCATAAGTTCATAAATACTCTTTAAAATAGTTATTAAAATCAAAATCAAAATTTTATTTTAGTTCAATAATCTGTGTACTCTATTGACCTACCTATATAACATTGTTTATTTATCCATTTCCTTTATGTCAAACATTTTGCTTCATTTTATATATTTATGTGATGGCTATATCTGAGAAGTTTATTTCATTTTCCAAGTGTTATTATAAATAGCATCACAATGAACATTTTAAATCATAGTTCTTCAAGCTTATTTCTGATTATCTCCATAAAGGTATCCCTAAAATGAGAGGTATTGGTCATTGATACAAATATTTTAAGACAGTTGATTGCAGCATATATATGTAACAGTAATATATAAAAACATCCATTGTCAGATTTTTGTAGTTCTTTAAGTCAGTGTGGTCTGCAAACATTTTTGATCATACACCTCTTAAGAAAGAAAAGTGTTGAGCAATCACAGACATTTACAATTATATACATTTCTTACTATATAAATATAGTATATGAATCAAAAATTTGTAGAAAAATAAGGAATTAATAAAAATTATATAAGAAGTTCTTATATTTTTCTCAAACACCTTTGGAATCATTTTATATTTTGTCTTTTCCATGTTTTTGATTTACAGTATTGTCATTTTTATCAATTAGGAGTCGAGTTAATTACATGAAGCATGAGAAAAATTAGCAAATAGGAATGTCAATGTTGAAGCAACTATTTATAGACTTAGTCTGATGATATTAATCATTATAAGAGAGCCTTATTTGTTAGTGTGTCACAGTTTACAATTTACTTTTACACAAAAAATCTTAAGTGATTTTCACAAGTGCCTTATAACGTGGACAGAACAGCAGGTGTTAACATCTCAATTTTGAGATTCAGGAAGCCTTAGTGTCTTTCTTGGCCATATGAACAATAATAATAATGTATCTGTTATTAATAATAAGATCTTGCAAGTGCTGAGCATTTGGTTAAAATCAGGGTTTAGAATCAGGGTACTCTGGGTCATAGAAGCAGGATGAAAAGGCCTGATATGTGTAACCATGGGATTAGGCTGGTCATGGTGAAGAACAAGGCATTTAAAGCTGGGGGTCACAGTGGACCTGGGTCAGGAGGGTGAATCCTAAGTCCAGGTGATGAGGCCTAGAGGATCAGAATCCAGGAAACAGTGAAATAGGCAATACAGAGTGAGAAACCAAGTATAGAACTTCTCTGCAGGTGACAGTGTGCGTGTGTGTGTGTGTGTGTGTGTGTGTGTGTGTGTGTGTGTTGACAGAAACCATGTAATCTCTGGGCTAGAAAACAGTTTGTTTCTCATAGAGAATCTTAGTGCCATTTCCTGGAGCCCTGAAGCCCATGGAGGGGCACAATGTCAGCCAAATGTTCACTTGTTCCTGCATCTCAAAAATCTTGATGTAACATGATTCAGAATTTATAGAGGACAGTTAGTCTATGGGCCCAACCTCCCCTTCATTGAAAGAAAGGCCTTTACTTTGAGTTGCCAAAAAACAAAATAAAATAAAATAAGAATAAAAAAATCTTTTCTGGGGAGAGTGTTAGGAAGGTACCTAGATTTTTAGTGTCCTGGAATTTGAGCAAATGTCTCTGCGTCAGATGAGTTTAATTCCCATAGTCTCTTTGGAGCAATATCCAATATATACCTTCTGAGGCAATCATCCTTTAAGATTTTTTTTTTAATTTATTTATTTAATTTATTTATTTTTGGCTGTGTTGGGTCTTTGTTGCTGTGCGCAGGCTCTCTCTAGTTGCGGCTAGTGGGGGCCACTCCTTGTTGCGGTGTGAGGGCCTCTCACTGCAGTGGCCTCCCTTGTTGCAGAGCACGGGCTCTAGGCACGCTGGCTTCAGTAGTTGTGGCTCTTGGGCTCAGTAGTTGTGGCGCATGGGCTTAGCTGCTCCGCGGCATGTGGGATCTTCCCAGACCAGGGCTCGAACGCATGTCCCCTGCATTGGCAGGCAGATTCTTAACCACTGCGCCACCAGGGAAGCCCGCAATCAACCTTTAATCAAGCTTGCCAGTGCTCTTAGGTCAGAAAGCCTGGGCCTTAAAGAAACATAAAAATATTCACAAAGAACTGTTTTCTAAAACTGATGACCACAGCAGCAAGAGAGGAGAACACAGCTATAGAACAATGCTTCCAGGGATGGGACTTTCCAGATACTTCCTGAATTGCTTGTCAAGTTTTTCAGCCACAGAAATTGTCTTTGTGCTTGATTCCATTCTTTTAATACTGTCGCTTTGTCTGTCTTGTTTTATCTTTCCCCCTTAAATATTACTTTTTTCCATTGCATGTCCATGAGGTAGTCATTTCATCTGCTATAAAGTTTGTTGTTGCCTCATCACTACATTGAAAATGCACCCTTTACCTCCCACTGCTTGAGCCAACCTACTGGGTGTACGTTTTTCACATCCTCTGAGGGGGACCGCTTCTGAAATGCAGTCATCTAGCTTTCTGATGTGACTCAGGAAGAAGGGAGAGACTGACACGGGGCATTACAGAAAGGGGCCAGTCGGAGGTGGGGAAGCTGCCAGCCGCGGGCCGGGGGCGGGGTCCCTAGGCCGAAGAGCCCTGGGAGGACCCTGGGGAGTCGGCGCTGCTCGAGGGGAGCTGCGAGGCCCGCCTCTGCCCCCCGCGGAGGGCGCAGAGACCTTTGCTGTTCAAAGAGGGGCCCGCGGCAGCCTCGGCACCACCTTATCAGAAGTGCAGAATCTCGGGCCTCTCTCCAGACCTACTGAATCAGAATCTGCGTTTGAACAAGATTCTCAGGATATCTGTGGTGATCTTGGAAGAGTCCGTTTCATAGAATCGATCTCTATGATGGGAAGCCCCAAGAGCCTTAGCGAAACTTTTTTGCCTTATGGCATAAGTGGTAACAAAGGTGCAAAGAAAGTCTCTGTAGGTGTAATTGGAAGTGGAGATTTTGCTAAATCCCTGACCATTCGACTCTTTAGATGTGGCTATCATGTGGTCATAGGAAGCAGAAATCCTAAGTTTGCTTCTGAATTTTTTCCTCGTGTAGTAGATGTCACTGACCGTGAAGATGCTCTAATGAAAGTAAATATGTCTGAGTAATATTCCATTGTATATATGTGCCACATCTTCTTTATCCATTCATCCGATGATGGACACTTGATAGGGAGGGTGGGAAGGAGGGAAACGCAAGAGGGAAGAGATATGGGAACATATGTATATGTATAACTGATTCACTTTGTTATAAAGCAGAAACTAACACACCATTGTAAAGCAATTATACTCCAATAAAGATGTTAAAAAAATAAAAATAAAAAAATAAATGTATTAGCTTGGTAAAAAAAAAAAAAAAGTAAATATAATATATGTTGCCATACATAGAGAACATTACATCTCCCTGTGGGACCTGAGACATCTGCTTATGGGTAAAATCCTTGATTGATGTGAGCAATAACATGAGGATAAACCAATACCCAGAATCCAATGCAGAATATTTGGCTTCATTATTCCTGGACTCCTTGATTGTGAAAGGATTTAATGTTGTCTCAGCTTGGGCACTTCAGTTAGGACCTGAGGATGCCAGCTGGCAGGTTTATATGTGCAGCAACAATATTCAAGCTCGACAGCAGGTTATTGAACTTGCCGGTCAGTTGAATTTAATTCCCATTGACTTGGGATCATTATCATCAGCTAGGGAGATTGAAATTTTACCCCTGCGACTGTTTCCTCTCTGGAGAAGGCCAGTGGTGGTAGCCTGGCCACGTTTTTCTTTCGTTATTCTTTTGTCAGAGGTGTGATTCATCCGTATGCTAGAAACCAGCAGAGTGACTTTTACAAGATTCCTATTGAGATTGTGAATAAAACCTTGCCTATAGTTGCCATTACTTTGCTGTCCCTGGTCTGCCTGGCAGGTCTCCTGGCAGCTGCTTATCAGCTTTATTAAGGCACCAAGTATAGGAGATTTCCACCTTGGTTGGAGGCCTGGTTACAGGTAGAAAACTGCTTGGATACTAAGCTTTTTCTTCGCTTCAGTCCATGTTGCCTACAGCCTCTGCTTACCAATGAGAAGTTCAGAGAGATACTTGTTTCTCAACATGGCTTATCAGCAGTATGGGACGTGCTTGATATTTATCTGATGCTAGTAAAATACTTGATTAGTATAATTTGTAAAACATAAGATTTAAAATAGTGTAAAATTTTACATACCTTGTAATAGAAATTTTAGTATATTTAGGGAGGGGAAAGAATTGTTCTTTAAATAATGTTTCTGCATAAGAATTATGTGGCTAATTCAAAATCATTTAGAGTAAAAGCTGCTACTATCCCTTTCTTTGCAGAATAAAAGCAGAGAAGTGAAAAAAAAAAAAAAGAGAAAGGGACCAGTCACCATAGGGTGACTATATTTTTTAACATTGCATTTTATCAAAAGAATATTTTTTCTTTCCCTTTAAGTTTTGATCAATTACAACAGCTCAGAATATCATGGGCATCTCTGCACCTCCAAAATACAATAACCTGTCAATGAATATGATGAATTAGTCATAAATCCAAGACCACAAAGTCATTATTATTCAAAAATTGACAAAGTGCATCATGTTTTGAAATAAAAGGCTGTTATAAAGCATTACTACCCTTTTACTTATCAAAGTTAAGTGGTAGTTTTAACAAGTTAGTTTCCACAAAAGCTTTAACAAGATGAATGGATTTATAACACTGTCAGCTACAACTAAGAAAAACTTGGAAATAACTGACCAAAAAAAGCCCAAGAGACTTTTATCCATTCATCCTCACCATCACAGGTACTGTCTGACAGCACATCTCGTCTCTCTGATGTTCAGTACAAGGGATTACGTATCTGACACTGGATTTTTATAGGTAAATACAAGAATTCCTTATTATAAAATGGTCTCTTGAGGAATTTATAATATTTTGGCATCACTTTCAAGAAGAAACAAGGACTCAAAAATATAAGTAACTTCAACTTATACATTCTTCCACTCTCCTGCCTCTTGCTGTAGAATTTGTAAAAACTAAAATACAGGATGCTTTTTACCCTGTTGTAGCTGTTTATACTTTACATATATGATACCACTGGGAAAAACTTTTAAAGGATCTTATGATAGTATGAAAATAGATTTCACTTATGATTCCCCCCCAAAAATTTAAATCGATTTTTACTATTTGAACAAACTCAAATAAATCTCAGTTAATGCATTTTTTTTTTGTCAAATACAGCCTTAGAAACGTTTTGATTCCAGACATTTCAAGGAATGAAAGTACATGAATTTGAATGAATTCACCATGACCAAAAACCAATAGCTATTTGTTGGTTTTATTAGTTCATTACCTAATTATTTATTAATTTTGTGCAAAATAAAGTGGTCTCATTGAACGTTTTAATGATTTTGCTGTTTGTTTATACAGTGTTAAGCATGTATAAAGTTTTCAATACATGCTAGTTATTGTCATCATAATTATACTAACCTGCATCTCTTGGACTCCTCCATTTTCAGAGAACTTTCACTATTGATACTCTGTGTCTATATGTTTTCACCCTCTCCTCCTCTACTGTTGCCACTTCATCACCATTAGTATTTAATAAAGATTAAATTTCACAGTGAAATGATTGACATTTCCGACTCAAGCGCTCGTGACTCTCCACTGGTCTTCCATCGCTGCCTCCCTGGTCACGTGGTCTTCTCTCTTCATGAGTCTGTGTCTTCTCCTCTTCTTATAGGGAGACAAGTCCTGTGGATTAAGGACCATCCTAATCAGTATAACCTCAGATTAACTTGATTACATCTGCAAAGACCCTGTTTCCAAATTAGGTCACATTCAAAGGTACTAGGAGTTAGGACTTCAGCATACCTTTTGTGGGATGAAATTCAACCCTTAATATTCTTGTTTTCATATCAGTGTTATTCTGCCTTCATAAGTTTGGAATTTTTCTTCTTCTCTATTTTATGAAAGATATGGTATATGGTTGCTATCAATTCTTCCAAACGTGTTTGAGGGAACTCAACTGTGAAAGCATATGGATCTCGAGTTTTCCTTGTAGTAATGTTTCTAACAAATTTAACTTCTTTAATTGGCAGAGGGCAATTCTGTGACAAGTGTGGTAAGTTGTGATTTTTCAAGGAGATGGTCCAATTTCTTGGCGTAGGGTTGTACATGAAAATCTTTTTATTACCTTTTATGGTCTGTGGGATGATCAGTATTGATATTCTTTCTTTCATTTCTGATGTAGGTAATTTTTACCCTCTCACTTGCTCCTTCTCTTTCTTTCACATCATCTTGTTAATGTACCTGTTCTTTGTTAATTCTACTATTAGTGTTCCACTTTCTCTTTTATTTGTGCTCTTATCACTATTATTTCCTTCTTACTAATTGTATCAGATTTAAATTACTCAACTTCCTTTTACTTTTTATGACAGATGATTTATTTCTACTCTTTTAAAATATGAGCATTTATATCTATAAGTTTCTCTCTCATCACTGCTTGAATTCTATTCCACAAATTTAGATACATTGAGATTTTAATATAATTAATTTCAAAATATTTTATAATTACCCGTGATTACTTTTTCTTAATCCATGAGTTCTTTACAAATGATTTTTAAAATTTCCAAATATATGGGACATTTCTAAATGCCTTTTATAATTAATTATTATTTTAAGACCAGTATGTTCAGAATATACTTTCTAATATTTCTGTCTTTGAAACTATTGAGACTGGTGCATATGGCTTATTTTGATGAAAAGTCTGGGTGCAGAATAAATACTCTGTAATTATTAGGTATAGCATTTTGTAAAACCAGTCAGGGTAATTGACTGACTGTTTTTATACCTTCCGAATCGTTACTGCTTTTTGTCTAGTTATCCATTCCAGAGAGGTGTTTGTCAAAATCCCCAACTCTGCTTTTGGATTTAATTCTATTGCTTTAAGTTCTGTGAGCTTTTGATTTATTTATTTTAAAAATTCTGTTATCATGTAAATCACCAGGAATTTATATCTTCCTGATATTTGAAACTTTTATCATCTTCTGTGATAGTCTTTGTCTTGAGACTTAATATTTCCACTATTTTTATAACCCTACCATTTTCTTACATTTACTGTTGTTTGATAAATCTCTTTCCATCATTTTCTTTTATTCTATGAGTGTTTTAAGTTCAAATTATGACCCTGTAGAGAGCATATGCTTCGGTCTTGTTTTGAATTCAACCTAACTTCCTCTCACTTGGAATATTTAGATCATTAATTGTAAACAAAATTAATATAAATTGTTTGACTGAGTTCTGTCTTACTATTTGCTACTTCCCCAATCCTCTCTACTGACCCTTCTTGTCCTACTGTTGGGTTCTTTCTTGAGTTATCTACTGGTTTTTGAAAAATTATTCTAGCTTATTTATTCTATTGACTTCTTACCTATACCTCTTTACACTTTTTAGTGATTTCTCTAGGGATTAAAGAATTAATCCTTGGAATATAGCCAATAATAACTTTAAATGGAGTAAAATCTATAAAAAATATTGAATCACTATATTATATCTGAAACTAATATGATATTCTAAATCAACAATACTTTAATATAAGAAATAAATTTTTTAAAATGTGCCCTTAACCTATTACAGTCCCCCTTAATCTAGTACATAAAATGTAAAAGTCTTGCTACAGATATGTACAATTAATTACCCTCATCCTTTGTGCAATAGTTTTCATGTATATTACATCTATGTACATTAAAGACAACACAACACAGGATTATATTTACAGTTTTGCATGCCCTTCATTTCTTCCTACACCTAACGTTCTATTTGGTATAATTTATCTCAAATTACCTATTTACTGTTATTTGCAGTCCAGCTCTGATGGCTGGAAACTTACTCATGTTTTATTTATCTACAGAAGGTTTTATTTTGTCTTCATATGAAGGGTAGTTTTACTAGATATGGAATTCTGGGTTAAGAGTTTGGGTTTTGTTGTTGTTGTTTTGATAAATTGGACTTCATCAATAAAGTAGCACAATATCCTGCTAGATAGATGATAAGACAAGTTACATCCTGGGAAAAATGTTGCAAACTACAATTCTACAGCAAATTGTTTATAGGATATATTAAAAACTCAACAGTTGAATGATTAGGAAATCGGCAGAATACAGATATTTCACTGAGGAGAACTGTATTTCTCAGGGTTCTCCAGAGAAATAGAAACAGTAGTATGTATATGAGAGAGAGGGGAGAGAGAGAGAGAGGGAGAGAGAGAGAGAGAGGGAATGAGAGCTATTGTAAGGAATTGTGTCGTGTGATTCTGGGGCCTGACAAGTGCAGACACAATCTGCGGGGCAGACTGGCAGGCTGGAGATCCAGGGAAGAGGTTGATATTACAACTGGGGTCCAAAGTCGTTCTGGAGGCAGAATCCTGTCTTCCTCAAGAGACCTCACTTTTTTTTAAACTTCACCGAAGTGGAAGAGGTCCATCCACATTATGAAGGGTAATTTGCTTTTTTCAAAGTCTACTGATTTAAATTTTAATCTCATGTAAAAATACCTTCAGTGTTACCTAAACTGGTCTTTGATCAAATATCTTGGTACCATGGCTTAGTCAAGTTGTTACGTAAAATTAACAATCACAAGTCTATACACATGGCAAGTAAACACTTGGAAGATATTCACCATCAGCCATTCAAAGAAATACAAATTAAAAGCACAATTAAATATAACTACACACCTTTCTTATCAGAATGGCTAATTTTTTTTTTAAGTGATACAAAATGCAGGTCAGGATGCAGAGAAATTGGATCATTTTTATATTGTACATGGGAATAGCCACTGTGGAAGACAATTGGACAGTTTCCTAAAAAAACTGAACATGTAACTGTCATATGATCTGGCCATTGCACATTTATCACAGGTAAATGAAAACTTATATTCACACAAAAATATTTCATAAATATGTATAGCACATTTATTTGTAATAGCCAAAATCTGGAATCACTTCAACAAATGAATGGGTAAACAAACTGGTAAATGCAGACCTTCAACAATCTGATACATACAAAACTCCTAATAAATCTCCATAGAATTATGCTGCATTAAAAATAATAATTCTAAATCATTACATACTGTATTATTCCATTTCTCCATAACATTTCTTGAAATGATGAAATTATAGAATGGAGAGGAGATTACAGGTTGCCAGGGCCTAAGGCGGGAGTAGGGGCAGGAGGGAAGTGAGGTGTGTATGGCTATAAAACAATAGCCACAGGGATCCTTGTCATGATGGAAATATTCTCTACCTTTTTATAGAAATGTCAGTATCCTGGTTGTAGTGTTGTATTATAGTTTTGAAAGATGTTACCTTTGGGGAAAACTGTGTCAATGGTAGGGATATCTGTGTCTTATTTCTTACAACTGCATGTGAATCTATAATTATTCCAAAATAAAATGTTTAATTAAAAATCAGTTAGGAAGACTAATGAAGGTTTGCCTTAACAGGAAATAAAATTAATTGCAAAAGCAATTTGTGAGACAGATCTATACGTATTGATATAGAAACCATGTTGTAAAACATATTAACAAATCATTTGTGCAGAATAAGAAGTAGAAACTCATGACTCTATATATTATACTTTTCATTTAAAAAAGTAACACATATGCTAATATTTTGAAAGGGCACTAGTAGTTTACACCCAAAACGATAGGGGGTGGTAACTTTAACGAGGAGAATTTTTGTGAGTAGTTCTATGTTTTGTGGTGTTGTTTTGAATAAAACAAAGTCCAAGAGATGTTACACATCTATGCCTGGTTCTTTCAGTTGTATGTGTTTTGTGTTTGGTTGGTTGGTTGATAGTTTGGGTTTTTATGTTTTGCATCTTTGTGGGCTCTCAAATGTTGATCTGTGCAGTCTCTGTTTCTGGAACAGCCAGTTTGGTCATCTGTGCCAAAGACCAATGAGTCAGATTATTTTCTTGCTTTGTCTCTTGGCTCTTATTTGCACCATGCCACTCTCATTCCTAACGTATGTTACCTTTGAGTATTGATGAGAAGGAGTGTATGTGTTGTACCTTGAGGCCACATTACCTGATGCAGATTTCCCAGGCTGCTAAGAAATCCTGAAGACACAGACTGAACTATTAATTAACTGGTACTTTGGTCTCATTGTTAGCGTTTCTCCTTGAATGGCAGAAGTTGTGCCTTTTACTTTTAAACAAAGACATTAATAAATGTATCAGTCCTAGGAGCAAATTATGATTAGACTTTTGACTCCATTTTTGATATTTTACTGCTGACATCTTTCTAGCCCCATCATTCCCTCTCTCCCTTTCATCCCGTATCTGGGAAGGCCAATAAGAAAGCTGGAGAGCTCCCTCTTTTGGTGGTGATGGGAAATTCAAACCATGAAAGTCCAGGAACCCTAACCACAGTAACCCCCCAGTCATTTGCTCAGCCTTGCTCTCTAACTCATTTTCTGACCAGCTTAGGGGCACTTTACTTTATCCATTATGTAAGGAATACACCTTTCATGCCCTCTTGGTGAGAGTGTGGGGTAATCAGTTTTGATATCTAAACCATTATTTTAGTGGGGAGTTGATCTCACTTCCATGGGGCAACCACAAGACATTTGGCACAGAGGACAGGGTTAGATTTAGACAATCTCCACCTTGACCAGAATCTTTCTGTTTTGCTCTGGGCTTGCTAACTGGTTGTGCTGTCTGATCATGAACGTGCAATGAGATGCCGCCTGCTAGTTATCTAATACATGATGCTGTGTGGCTTTGTGTTGGGCTGTGCCACATTTACTGAGCCCTACTGAGCCCCTGCTATAGATTTAACCAACAGTTGTTGAAAGCTTTTGTAATTGGCTTTTAGAGAGAAGAGTATGGGATCAGGCCCATCTTAAGACGGTCCTGGTTGAAGTGTTTTGTCCTGGACCTGTGTGTTGGGTTGACTTGTGTGGTTGGATTCAAGTATAAGTCTGACTGATGTTACGCTTAATAGGATGACTCTTACACTGTGACCATTTTTTTCTGTGACTCAACCAGGCATTGCCCCCTCCCCCCATTTTACAGAATGCTCAAGTAAAAAACGGATACCCCGGGCAATATCCAGGCCCATCAGGTATTTACTCATGAGAAAATATCTGCTAATGGACCATGGGCATGCTGAGGTCCACACTCCTAATCCTAAAAGCAGATGATTCACTAGGACCCTGTGCCTTAAATGCTTCTGCTACTGCTGCTTCTGCCTAGACCTCTGCAGCCAAAAAGGATCCTGATCCGCAGAGTTACAGGGAGAAATGCCCATAGCACAGACCCTTATACAAAGTGTCCCCTAAGTGCTTTATCCCCACTCCACTCTAATGGCCAGAGTACACCATCACCCTATTGAATAAGTGTAAAACAGACAAAACCTGGTTCTTATCAAATGTCTCAGATTATCAACATGACAAGGGTTTAATTCAAACCTGACTTAAGGTCAGAGTCATTATACTCAATAAAGCAACAACTGCAATCAAAGAGGCCTCAAACTCTGATAATACTGACTTGGGAATCTCTGGAGGGAGAAAATTATGAGAAGGGAGCTAGGACACCCACCCCCGAAGTATATCCCGTAATCACCAGGGGGGGAGAGAGGCAGAGAGAGAGAGAGAGAAGAAAAAGAAAGGAAAAATAAAAGGAAAAAAGGGAAGAAACTTTTATTTGGAATGAGGAAACAAAAAATGAAACTAGGGTCTGCAATTTTAACCAAGTAGAAATGAAAAATTCAGTAATTTTATTTTATTTATTCTTAATATCTTTATTGGGGTATAATTGCCTTACAATGTTGTGTTAGTTTCTGTTGTACAACAAAGTGAATCAGCTATACATATACATATATCCCCATATCCCCTCCCTCTTGCGTCTCCCTCCCATCCTCCCTATCCCACCCCTCTAGGTGGTCACAAAGCACCGAGCTGATCTCCCTGTGCTATGCAGCAGCTTCCCATTTATACAGTAAAACATTTCAGACCACTAGTTTGTTAGGGAGCCTTTACAATATAGATTCTGAGTTAACTTTAACATCTACTTAGATGTGGCAATTAACATAGCTCCATGGCCTTAATAGGTACTTGGTCTCAGATTGCAAGTATACCCGGAGATCCCAGTAAATTTAAACAAGGTACCACTCTACTCTTAGAGGAGCTACTAGGCAGAAAGCAGAGGACACCAGGTAAGCCTTAATCATTACAAATGTTGCCTTGTGTAAATTCTACATGGTTGTAACATCTGTTGCCCTAAAGTATCCTGCAGTGAACATGGAAGTTCTGGCCCAATAAACAATAAATTGAAATAAAATTACATCCTAGGCACTTAGAATTGGCTTAGCAAAATGGTATCACATGGAACTCCCTCTTACCCAGTAAAAATAGCCAATACAATCCAATATAAAATGAAACAAGGCCTACAGGAATTAAGTCCTATCATAGACACTTACCAAAGGAAGGGGCCATTGTGCTTATTGCTTTTCCCTTTAGCAACCCAATCTGGTCATTGCTCCATCCTGATAAAAGATGAATGGCTCCCAACAATAGATTACTACAGCTGTAAATCCATGACACCCCTTATTAAGGGTCCTATATCCAATATTATTGAAATTATTGACTTTATCTAATTAGTGACTAGAAAATAATTTGCTATTATGCATCTTCCTAATATGTTCTATGGCTTGCGTATTTCAACAGCCTCTCTTCACATTCAGTTTGCCTTCACTTTCAAAGAGACACAATATATATTTTAGCCAGCTACCCACTTCCAACAATTCTGCCATTGTACACGTGTTTTATAGGCAAGATCCTAACCACATTCAACATTCTCTCAGAACACAGATATAACATTATATTGATGTCATTCTCATCAGAAGAGATTCGTTTGACACACTCATTCTAGATATACAGTCATTCACAAAGGATCTTACACACACACACATATATGCACACACTCACTAAGAGATGAGCCATTGCCCAACACATAGTACAAGGCCCTGCCACCTCAATTAATTTCTGGACATTATATGGTCAAATGAGAGCTGCTCTCTTTGACACTGTTAAGAAACTGCTATTGACCATTTCAGCATGCGCAATGTTAAAACAAACCCAACATCTTTGGAGACTTTTTTCATTGCTGGAGGCAACATGTTGCTCATTTACAAATTTTTCCTATGCTAATTTATGCTGTTACAAATTATCCCATTTTGAATGCCCTCCTACTCACCAACAGAAGGCTCAGAATCTACCCAAATCATAGTACAAACAGGCACATGCATTAAGACCCAAGAGAGATTCCTTAACTTTAGAAATTTTAGCAATGTCTATTCAAAATTGGATTGGATTATCTGAGGGTTTTTAATTGGATTATTTAATTGGATTTTTTAATTGGATTATTTGAGGGTTTTGTTTTTTTTTCTTTTTGCTATTGAGTTGTAAGAGTTCCCTATATATATTAAATATCAATGCCTCATCAGATATATGGTTTGCAAATATGTTCTCTTATTCAGTAGATTGCCTTTCACTCTGTTGATTGGTTCCTTTGCTGTGAAGTCTTTTTAGTTTGATGTAGTCCTTTCTGTCAAATTTTGCTTTTGTTGCTTGATCAATGGAACAGAATAGAGAGACTAGAAATAAAGGAAACCCACACATATATGATCAACTGATCTTTGACAAGGTTGTCAAGAATACACAATGGAGAAAAAATAGTCTTTTCAACAAATTGTTTTGAGGAAACTGGATATTCACATGAAAAAGAATGAAACTACCATCTTACATCATACACAACAGTCAACTTAAGATGGATTAAATATTTAAACATAAGACCTGAAATTGCAAAACTCCAAAAGTTAGATATAGGGGAAAAGCTTCATGATATTGGGCTTGACAATGATTTTTTGGATATGACAAAAAGTCATAAGCAACAAAAGTAACATTAGTGTCACATGTTTTTTTAAAATTAGTTTTTATTGACATTTAGCATTTCTAGCTATATAAGATAATTGAGCATTAACCAAAAATGCTATCATAATCGACCAGTTTATATGATACAATGTTCTTTTATGAGTTGTGATGGCACACCATTTATAATTACTGTTGCTAGAATAGTCCATTATGTTCTGGTGATAAGGTGGGGTGGTAGGCAGACTAAACCTGGGGATATGTTTACTTACATGGCAGAGGGACTTTGCATATATAATTAAGTTAATGACCTAAAGATGGGGAGAGTATTTTGAATTATGCTGGTGAGCCCAATGTAATCACAAGTCTCTTTATAATAGGTCAGCAGGAGGATGAGACTAATAGAAACGGGGAGATATATTAGGATGTAGAAAAGCTGGGAAATGGATTCTCCCCTACTGCCTACAGAAGGAGCGCAGCCCTGGCAGCACCTTGTGTTGTTCTAAGTCATTCAGTTTTAAGTCACTAAGTTTGTAGTAAGCTATTTATTACAGCAGCAATAGGAAACTAATACATACGGTAAATCAAAATCATTTTGATAGACTAAGAAAATAGATCTTCCCATTCTATCAATAGCAAAACAAAAAATAAATAATGAAAGTACAATATTTGAGCGTGCGCACTTGAGTTTTTAGTTTTCTTGCTTTTATGAGAGGCTTTTCTTTGCTAAACTTCCTTTTTTCACTTGGTTTCTACTATGTTTTTGTCACTGATATTTTAGTCCTAACAGGATTTTAGTGTAGCAAATACCTTGCCTTTCCTTTAGAGATCTGACAAAGGTCACTGGGTGCTTACAGTATGCTCAAGGATTCTTCCTGCAAGTCCCTTTGCAATTACTATTCCTTCAACAAGTGAATGTTTGAGTTATTCTCTTGATTTATATCTTGCTTTGCTAAAAATATGAGAACAACACATTCTCCTTCAGGAATATAGCTTAATATTACACAGATATTACTTTTATAGCCCTAATTGCAGAGTGGTTTACTCTGTATAATTCTAGAGTTGTATCCATCACTTCTGTACTCATTGATTAAAAAAGTAAGCTTTTGTTTGGAGAAGTTAGAAACAATAATGCCGATGAACATTTTATTCTTTATGAGACAAAAACACTTTGATTATTCACTCATTCAAACAAATATTCCAGGGAAGTATAGAGATTTAATGCAAATATAATAGCAACATTTTCTCTCTTTCATGAATAAAACTTGTTTTCAGGCAAAGTCAAAGTGTTTACAGCAGCACTGTTTAGTAACAACTTAAGGCAATCAACATATGTGATTTAAAATTTTCTAGTAGTCATTTTAAAAAAGTAAAAAGGAGTGTGTAAAATAATTTTAATGATACCTTTAATTTAGCCTGGTGGGTGCAAAAAATTGTCATTTAACAACTAATCTTTAAGATAGTATCGATATATTTTACTTTTTTTCACAAAGTCTTCAATATGTGATGTGCATTTTGTACTTGGATAGCATTTCAATTTGAACTAGCCATATTTCAAGTTCTCAGAAGCAAATAAATACTGGATGACATGAGTACGTAGGAATAGCAATTTTAAAAAGGAATATTGAACTAAAATGATTTTAGTAAATATAACTAAAAGTCTAGATGTTTGAGGTATGTTAGCACTGAATTTAAAATCCTCCAAATATTTTCTTAATAGGTTTAATCCATTTTTAGCCAAGAAAGTGATGCTTCCTGTGAGGACTTCACACCATTCTCATGGCTATGTCATGTTAGAGAACATGGCACACAAGGAACCATAACACAGATTCAGTGTAATAAAAACAAAGAGTTTTCAAAAAAAAATAAAGATCAGGTAGTTTAAAAAGTAGCATTCACATAACAATGAGTTAATTGTGGCAAATATTTTGCACAGACTAATATATTGATATGTTTTTATTCAAATACCACAATTGTCTTATACTTTATTAAACATTTGGTAAGTTCAGAAACAGAGTTATTTTACGTAAAAAGAAAAAAAACGAGATAATCTTGTTATTACAATACCACTCTTCTACCACAGAGAAAAATGGGCCAAAAGAACTCTACACATTAAAGAAAGATTATTTGATTAATATTATTTGAAGATTATTTGAAAAAAACGAAAAATAAATCTGATCTGCTGCAACACAGGAAAAATCCTAGCTGTGCCACTCTTGTTTTTGACATTTTGAAATGGTTGTAAAACTTGACTACACTGTCTTGTCAAAGATGTCAAATCCATGCTATGGATATGAAGATTCCCCTTGAAATTTTTTTTTTAACATCTTTATTGGAGTATAATTGCTTTACAATGGTGTGTTAGTTTCTGCTGTATAACAAAGTGAATCAGCTATATGTATACATATATCCCCATATCCCCTCCCTCTTGCGTCTCCCTCCCACCCTCCCTATTCCACCCCTCTAGGTGGTCGCAGAGCACCAAGCTGATCTCCCTGTGCTATGCAGCTGCTTCCCGCTAGCTATCTATTTTACATTTGGTAGTATATATATGTCCATGCCACTCTCTTACTTCGTCCCAGCTTACCCTTCCCCCTCCCCGTGTCCTCAAGTCCATTCTCCAAGTCTGCATCTTTATTCCTGTCCTGACCCTAGGTTCTGCAGAACCATTTTTTGTTTTTTAGATTCCATATATATGTGTTAGCATATGGTATTTGTTTTCCTCTTTCTGATTTACTTCACTCTGTATGACAGACTCTAGGTCCATCCACCTCACTACAAATAACTCAATTTCATTTCTTTTTATGACTGAGTAATATTCCATTGCATATATATGCCACATCTTCTTTATCCATTCATCTCTCGATGAACACATTACTTCCATGTCCTGGCTATTGTAAATAGTGCTGCAGTGAACACTGTGGTACATGACTCTTTGTGAATTATGGTTTTTGATATTGATATACATTTGTTGAAAAAGTCCTTTCTAGCAAAACTCCATTTATGTGATTTATTGATTCCTATTTCATTGACACATTTTTGGCATGAATTTTTTCGTTTAAAAATAAAATTAAATCTGGTTGATTGATTCTTTATTCAATCTATGTCATATTTTACTTATAACTTCTTTTGTTATTTTTATTGGAGCCATTATTACCGCAAAAGCCAAATTTAGAGGGCAAATTTTGTCAAAAGAATTAACTCTTCAGTTTTTTAAAAACATAATATTTGGATCTTAATATGTTGTCATTTCAATTTATGTTGATTGTTACTATTAAATTATGTTTCTGAGAGAAAGTTTGTTGTTTAAATGTTATTGCACTAACTGGTCAGCAGGAGCTGATTGCTTACCAACCTTCAGCTTGTTACAGGAAAATAATACAATATAGTAATTACATTAAAAAGAGGATATGAATATATTTATAAATAAACTAAATATGTATAAATCATAACTATATAATTTATTCGTTATACTTAATAAGTATTATGCAGTATGATATAAAATAGCATTTTCTCTTTGAGTTCATAGAGACTGCATTACTAGTAAAGAATTGAGCACATAGACCACGTTATTAGTAAAGGATTTTGAGATTAGATCGTTTCTCATTCAAGAAGAACTATTACAAATACTACATTATTTCAGAAACTAAGGAAAATGCTAAAATTTTTAAGGAACCACATAGCTATTTTAGTTGTGGGAGGCCCTCAAACTGATCACTTGCAAAGCTAAAGTAAATCCAGGGAAAATGTATTAGCGTTTCCATTATTTAAAGAAGAAGATAGATAGTCTATATGTCTAAAAGAACAGTGACATAAAATTATTTTGTTAGTTCCACAGGGGTTTATTGTTATTCAATTTAGAAATAACCCTTGGGCAGTAAGGAATTGGTTTCCGTGTTTAGCATGTAAAATTTGGAAGGCAGTAAAAGAGATTTGCATCAAATTTTTTACACTTTGGAAAGTTTGCTCTCTAGTGATTTTGATAACAGAATTTTTCAAATCTTTTACACTGAAGAGTGAAAAGAAAATAGATCCTCTTCCTCTCTTTGAAAAAGTACAGATTTAATAATCATTCACATACAAAAACTCTTCTTGACTTGCACTTAAAGTGAAGAAAAACTATAGGCTTCTTCCAGAGTCTTAAAATCGGGTTAAGTTTCTTTCCTCAGTAATTTTGAAGCAGTGAGATGCTCCTGTACAATATCACTGAGGGACACTTGTAATAGGAAAAAAAAATCACTGATCTGAAGTAAGCAGCCTATGAAAGCTAGGAATCTTCTGGTGTAAGTCCCACTAGCCTATGTGCCAGAACAGACACTGCTGTACCGCTAAATTATCTTCTGTCAAGAAAAATACTGAAATATGAAGGCGCTTAGGTTTTTGTCTCAATCTTTAAGAGTTTGCTTAATGTTTAGTAGGTACAAAAATGAAAAGCATTGAACAGCAACAAAAAAGAGTTGACTCAATGCGCTGAGAGGTAGAAATAAGTATTGATCCTATTTTTTCAACAACTTATGTCAGTTTGGTATACACTATTCAAATATTTATCAAAAATACCTTTAAAAATCTATCTTATTTCCACAAAGTCAAGCATATAATTATATGTATATAGGTGTGTGTGTAAATTATATATGTATATATACATATATATAAATTGTTACAGTTTTGTTTTGTTACAGTTTTGTTTCTTTAATGATAATTGTAAAAAAACTGTGGAAAATACATTGTATACAAACATAAAGTAAAAATGTACAAGTCTTATGAAAGGAATTTTATAACAATTTGGCATTCAAGAAAATAATATGATGAAGTGAGAGAGTAACATTGACGTATATACACGACCAAATGTAAAATGTATAGCTAGTGGGAAGCTGCTGCATAGCACAAGGAGATCAACTCCATGCTTTGTGACCACCTAGAGGGATGGGATAGGGAGGGTGGGAGGGAGACGCAAGAGGGAGGGGATATGGGGGTATATGTATACATATAGCTGATTCACTTTGTTGTACAGCAGAAACTAACACAACATTGTAAAACATTCATACTCCAATAAAGATGTGAAAAAAATAATATTCTTATATTGTAAACCTCTATTATCCTTTTGTCCATAATGCAAATTACAAGGCTTTTGTTAACCTTACAATTATTAAGCTTAAATCTACACCAGTGTTGCTAAATAGGAAAATGAGGATCCGCTAACAAGCTGTGATATGATTTAAGTGAATTCCCCATTTTCTACTGTGTACTAATAAAGTGACAAATGTGATTCCAGTGTCTCTGTTATTTTGCTTGTGGAAATCCATGTCAAACCTGGATATGAAATAATTTAGTACAATCAGCTTTAAGTGCACTGCATCAATCATTTCACCCCTTGTTTCTCAAAAGAGATCTTGATCCAACATTGACTTGCTCTGGTCTTTACTTTTTCTGACATTAATATTTCCACCCAAAATTTGGGGGTATATTTTGGTTTGTTGACATGGCTATTGTTTCTCAAATAATCTTTGTGCATACTTTGTGACCAATTTTTATTACAGTTTAAATAATTGACTTACGTTTTAACAACTTGTGAAAATCAAAGTTGCCCCAGTCAAAACATTTGTTTTGCCTGCTGCCTCATTATTATTATTTTTGTTGGGATTACTTTGTTTTTTCTATTTTATGACGTTTCTTTTTTAGATATTTATGTCTTCTAGTGATTTATGAAGCAGATATCATAGGTTTATTTTTTCTGCTTGTTCCTTTTATGTATTCTAAGAAATAATATTTAGACAACAGTGTAGTAACACTTAAAGTCTATTATGAAATTTGGTTCATTTGTTCATTAATCCGTTCATTCATTAAAAAACATTTATTGACCTCTGATATTTGCATGATATCTTGCTAGACTAATAGAAATATTATATGTCTAACAATAAAGTTTTTGTTTAACTGTGGGTGATTCAGGGATATAAATAGATTTTATAATATCAAGATGTTAAAATAATAAAAAAGAGATTGATTCCATTGACCAAAACAAAACAAAACAAAAACTAAGTTCATTCTTTCATCATGCCAATGGAAAATACAAATACTTTATCAATTACAAAATCAAACACAGTTGCAATGTATCCAAATATCAGATTCATCTCTTTAGGAACTTGAGTGATAAGGAATTTTCCCACCCTAATGGTTAATTTCTAATTAATAGCTAATATGTTCACTCTAATGATTAATTTCTTATATTAGGATTCTAGTATTCTGGTCCCTCTTTATAGAAGATGTTTGGCTCTGATCCTGCAGCTGTTTTGAGTCACTCAAGGTCAGAGAGATTGAACAGAGAGAAAAGAGGAGGATATGGGATTACCCGCTTGATGTTTTCCATATCAACTATTGGAAAGAATTATCCTATTCCCAAACTAACTATTTATGAACTGATTTTAGTAATTTTTAAAGAAATATTTGTTTCACCTATGAAAAATAATGCATTTCAACCTCAAATACAACTTCAAATAGAGAAGAGTTATCCTTCCAGATGTGTTTAATTATTTCTTAGTCATTTATTATAACATGTTGAAATGTACTAAACACAAGCTAATGAATGAATACTATAGAGTGAGATTTGAGCAAAATTTAAAACTTTTTTTGAATAAAGGTACTGCTATCTTCATTCTATTTTGTCTCCCTTTTTTCTCTGAGTACTCACACTTCAGATCCTTTTAAAATGTTTTCTAGCCACCAAGTAGTACTCACTGTAGTCTCTCATCCAGAATTGCTTATTTACTTAATGCGTCATCCTGTGTGTGTGTGTGTGTTTGTATGTGTGTGCATTCATGCGTGTGTATGTGTGTGTATCTCGATTGCCATCACATTTAGCCTTTCTATTTCCTTAATTTTATTCTTCTAAAGATATCTAATTAACAAATTAATAGTATGTTTTATTTGGGGCTGGTGACATTTTGAAAAGCCATGTTCTTTTCTGATAAATGACTTTAGTTTTATACAGTTCCTCATTTCCTTGATTCAAAGGAGTTTCAAATTATGCATCTTTTATGCGTTCTGACAGGATATTTGGGAAATTGATCCCCAGATCAATATCCATGAAGTCATTAGAACTTTTCTACTTATTTCTATATATATGACTGCTTGGATATTTGAATCTGATACTCAGGCAATTATTTTTAAAATATTTGCCAAAACCTCAGAAAGCCATAATCATTTAATTAATCACTGTGTCCATTAAAGAAAACAATTCTTTACACTACATCTTGATCTAGGAAAAAATGTGTCTTTTCTCACTAACTAGGAAATGTGAGTTTTTAGGTGAATTAAACTAATAATTATGTTTATATTGATTTGTGTTTATTGTAAGTATTTTCATATTAATTTTAATTTTTAAAAATGGGAAAACTCTCCAAATTTTATTATTAAATATTACTTGAAAATATATGCTGAATCAACAAAACTGATCAGGGTTATAGCTGGTTTATATGGAAGTAGAAACCTCTAATGGGTTTCAGTGAGTATAATTCATAATATTATCTGCCATTTATAAATACATCAGAAACTTTTCAATGAGATAATAATTTTAAGCTATGAATTATTTTTTTCACGAGAAAAGTGTTAGAAAAATCATACTGATATTCAAAAAATTACCAAGATAAAACATTTTAAATTAGTGACTGGATAATGTAATTTTAATATAAAAATGCAGTACACCAGCTATAAATGTCACCAAGAGCTGAATATCATTCATCAAAAGTAGTTAATGTGTATATTGTTCAGAATTATTTAATTATTACAGTATTAAACTATGCCTTACATAATTTATAATGTTAGTATCAAAGTTGAGTTACAAAGAGAATTAATGGTGTATATGTTGAATATTTGAAAAAGTAAATTAATCAATTTAAAATCCAAGAAATATTAAAGGCAGTAATATACATGAGTACACTTATTTAGATACACAATATAATAAAAGAAAATCATATACTATCTTTGAAACTGATAGTAAACTGTCTTCCCACCTTAGAGTCCAAGCCATGGTAATATTGAAAAGTTTTGTGGTCAAACAATATCCATTGAGTATAAATTCTCAAATTTGCAGGATATACTCTGCACGTTTCACCATCTCTTTGTAACTTAAATTTACGAGGGATTTTAATATTACCTTTTTAAAAATCTACTTTAAGTTATGTTGTATTAAAGCTACCTGTTCTAATCTATATGTACATTATTTTACATTTACTAAAAGTTGCTAGTAAAAAGATTTTTTTCTTCCAGGAAAGAATATAAATTGGACTGTTAGTTCCACACATATCTGTGATTCTTACAGAATGTCTGATCTTATGCTTAAACGTTATGTTTGTATTCTTTCCTCTTTTTTTCAGGATATAGATTTAATTGCTTTTTGTATTTGAATATTTTTATTTTTTCGGTCTTCTATTCGTTACTCTGTCTTGGTCGTAAGTTCAGTTTAAAAGGATGTTTTCTCCTATAAGTTCTACCCTTCATTTTAAAGTTTTTTCTTTTTTCCTATTCAGAACTCTTATTTCAACCTATTTATCACTCCATCCAGAAGTACTCTGGATTATTTATTTCTGAATCATCGCACTATTTCCACTAATATCAAAAATAGCTGGGCTTTAATTCATGCTTGTTCTGCTCTGAATCACCAGAGGTGATTAGCATAGCCTCTTTAGCAAGAAGAAAAGCCATAGAGACCTTTAGAGTCACTGGAATTGAAGGTCCTGCAAATGATAATTATCCAGTGTTTAAACAACTAAAATCATTTCCAAATGGCCTATCTTGAATGAAATTCATAGAACACATTAATAAATTATTGAACCAAATCAAATTTTAGTGTGCCATTTTTCTTATTTTTAACAGTAGAGTTCTCATAATTTCACTCAACATGGTTGAATAAAATGTTAAATATGTTTAAATATGTTTAAAATGTTAAATATGTTAAATATGTTTAAATATGTAAAAAAATGTGGTTTTTTTACTGCTGAAGGAGTCCAAGCAACATGCAGAATGAAGTGTCAAACTACCATTGACGTAAGTGCTCACAAAATATGGCTGATCATGGTGAAAGACTGAAACCATTTCCACTAAGATCAGGAACAAGACAAGGTTGCCCACCCTCACCACTATTATTCAACATACTTTTGGAAGTTTTAGCCATAGCAATCAGAGAAGAAAAAGAAATAAAAGGAATCCAAATCGGAAAAGAAGAAGTAAAGCTGTCACTGTTTGCAGATGACATGATACTATACATAGAGAATCCTAAAGATGCTACCAGAAAACTACTAGAGCTAATCAATGAATTCGGTAAAGTAGCAGGATAAAAAATGCACAGAAATCTCTTGCATTCCTATACACTAATGATGAAAAATCTGAAAGTGAAATTAAGAAAACGCTCCCATTTACCATTGCAACAGAAAGAATAAAATACCTAGGAATAAACCTACCTAAGGAGACAAAAGACCTGCATGTAGAAAATTATAAGACACTGATGAAAGAAGTTAAAGATGATACAAATAGATGGAGAGATATACCATGTTCTTGGATTGGAAGAATCAACATTGTGAAAATGACTATACTACCAAAAGCGATCTACACATTCAATGCAATCCCTATCAAACTACCACTGGCATTTTTCACAGAACTAGAACAAAAATTGCACAATTTGTATGGAAACAAAAAAGACCCCAAATAGCCAAAGCAATCTTGAGAAAGAAAAACGGAGCTGGAGGAATCAGGCTCCTGGACTTCAGACTATACTACAAAGCTACAGTAATCAAGACAGTATGGTACTGGCACAAAAACAGAAATATGGATCAATGGAACAGGATAGCGGGCCCAGAGATAATCCCACACACATATGGTCACCTTATCTTTGATAAAGGAGGCAAGAATATACAATGGAGAAAAGACAGCCTCTTCAGTAAGTGGTGCTGGGAAAACTAGACAGCTACATGTAAAAGAATGAAATTAGAACACTCCCTAACACCATACACAAAAATAAACTCAAAATGGATTAAAGACCTAAATGTAAGGCCAGGCACTATCAAACTCTTAGAGGAAAACATAGGCAGAACACTCTATGACATAAATCACAGCAAGATCCTTTTGGACCCACCTCCTAGGGAAAGGGAAATAAAAACAAAAATAAACAAATGGGGCCTAATGAAACTTAAAAACTTTTGCACAGCAAAGGAAACCATAAACAAGATGAAAAGACAACCCTCAGAATGGGAGAAAATATTTGCAAATGAAACAACTGACAAAGGATTAATCTCCAAAATTTACAAGCACCTCATGCAGCTCAATATCAAAAAAACAAACAACCCAATCCAAAAATGGACAGAAGATCTAAATAGACATTTCTCCAAAGAAGATATACAGATTGCCAACAAACACATGAAAGAATGCTCAACATCATTAATCATTAGAGAAATGCAAATCAAAACTACAATGAGATATAATCTCACCAGTCAGAATGTCCATCATCAAAAAATCTACAAACAATAAATGCTGGAGAGGGTGTGGAGAAACGGGAACCCTCTTGCACTGTTGGTGGGAATGTAAATTTATACAGCCACTATGGAGAACAGTAAAAAAAAACTAAAAATAGAACTACCATACGACCCAGGAATCCCAGTACTGGGCATATACCCTGAGAAAACCATAATTCAAAAAGAGTCATGTACCACAATGTTTATTGCAGCTCTATTTACAATAGCCAGGACATGGAAGCAACCTAAGTGTCCATCAACAGATGAATGGATAAAGAAGATGTGGCACACATGTACAATGGAATATTTCTCAGCCATAAAAAGGAATGAAAAGAGTTATTTGTAGTGAGGTGGATGGACCTAGAGTCTGTCATACAGAGTGAAGTAAGTCAGAAAGAGAAAAACAAATACCGTATGCTAACACATATATATGGAATCTTAAAAAAAAAAAAATGATCATGAAGAACCTAGGGGCAAGAGGGGAATAAAGGCACAGACCTACTAGAGAATGGACTTGAGGATACGGGGAGGGGGAAGGGTAAGCTGGGACAAAGTGAAAGAGTGGCATGGACATATATACACTACCAAATATAAAACCGATAGCTAGGGCTTCCCTGGTGGCGCAGTGGTTGGGAGTCTGCCTGCCAATGCAGGGGACACGGGTTCGAGCCCTGGTCCAGGAAGATCCCACATGCCGCGGAGCAACTAGGCCCGTGAGCCACAATTACTGAGCCTGCGTGTCTGGAGCCTGTGCTCCGCAACGGGAGAGGCCGCGGTAGTGAGAGGCCCGCACACCGCGATGAAGAGTGGCCCCCGCTCGCCGCAACTGGAGAAAGCCCTCGCGCAGAAACGAGGACCCAACACAGCCGAAAATAAATAAATAAATTAATTAATTTTAAAAAAAAACAAAAAACCGATAGCTAGTGGGAAGCAGCCGCATAGCACAGGGAGATCAGCTCGGTGCTTTGTGACCACCTAGAGGGGTGGGATGGGGGGGTGCGAGGGAGAGTGACACAAGAAGGAAGAGATATGGGGATGTATGTATATGTATAACTGATTCACTTTGTTATAAAGCAGAAACTAACACACCATTGTAAAGCAATTATACTCCAATAAAGATGTTAAAAAATAATAATAAATAAATTTAAAAAATATATCACTGATCATGCTGATAGTTCTTAAGATAACCAACCTAGGAGGAGAATTGTTGAAAATTGACATCCTTGTCACTTGTAAGATAAACCTATCTGAAAAGAGGGAAGAAATAAAAAGTGATTACCGAGCTCGACAACCCATTTCCTGTCTCAGGGTCTCACTTTGTCTTTTACAGGATATTTTCGCTTTATGTTTCTTTGTCTGATGCAAAAAAGATTCTGTTCAAGGTAGCGCTAGACAATTAAATGTACATTTTTAGAAGAGACAATAGGTTCTCACTGTGGAAATCTGGAAATTTTTAACTAACTGATCTGCTATTTAAAATGACTTCTTAATCCCTTAAAATGGGGCAAGAGAGTTTAAATTTAGATGGGCAGTTTTGAGAAACAGTGCATAAAATATAGACAGTTAAATAGGAGCCATGATTCTGTACCTCAAAAAGAGTGAATTCGTTTATTATTTTGAAATTGTATTATTATTGTGTTAACTAAAGTAGATGTCAGGTGCTTCAGTTTAAATGACTCGTAATGCCTTGCCTTTCTCTACCTAGAACTCACTGTTAGTCCCTTCCTGTATGCTGTAGGCAGAATAATGGCCTCCCCCCCTCCTCAAATGTTCACGTCTTAATCCCTAGAATTTGTGAATATGTTATGTTACATGGTGAGGGGGAATTAAGGCTTCAGATGGAATTAAGTTTGCTAATAAAATGACTTTGAAATAGGGAGATTATCCTGGATTTTCCTGGTTAGCACAACATTATCACAAGGGTTCTTATAAAGGCTAGAGAAAGGTGGAAGAATCAGTGTCAGAGTGATGAGATGTGAGGAAGCCTGGACCAGCCATTGCTGGTTTGGTTCATGACTCCATTCACTGGTTCATGTATGATACACACATTGGTAAGATTAACATGAGGTTTTCCTACAGCACTACCAAAAGGACTCCTACTCATTCCCCAACATTAAGGATTCCCAGTTTTATTCACTTTATCCAAGTTTGGAGAAATTTAAAAAGCCAAGAGTCAGAGATTTCAATGACACCCTTGACTTGCAATCTCTTGGGGATTTTATGCAAATTAATCAAGATAAAGATTGACAAATGGGCCAGGAGTCCTCAGCTTAATTCCTTGCTGAGGAACCAAAGCCTTCTGCACAAGGTCACAAGATTTTAATTTTTATTACTTTTATTTTTATTCATTTTAACTTTAGTATTTTATTTCTGAAATTTTATTTTTTCAAATATCCATGCCTATATTTAATAGTCTTTTAATGCCTTGCTTCTGTTTTTTATTACCTCCATTATTTTTTAACTTTTTAATTATGATAAGCATAAATATATCCTATAACTGATGGTTCCAATATAGGGATTCTTCATGAGTCTGATTCTGTTGTTTGATTATCCTCAGACTCTCAATCATATTTCCTTCTTCTTGATTTTTCATAGACTAAGTTGCTGAAGTCGTATTCACTGTTATTTTACATGTTACTATAAGATTTGTTTTTAGGCTAAATTTATTGATAGAGAGCTCTTTTTGGTTCTGTGAGACACGTGAGGGCACTAAGCCACTTGGTACTAAAGTCATATCTAAGTTTGTAATTACTTACACCATAATATGTAATACAAATCAAATCCTATGTGAAAACCAGCTGGAGTTATGAATTCTCAGAGGTGTCACATCTCCTAAAGGAAGACTGTAAGTTAGTTTATCTTTCATTGAAGGTATAGATCTTTGGGAATTCAGTTTTATGCTTGGTCACTCTGCACTAAAGCCGTCCTCCATATTGCATGCTCAAGTGCTTGCAGATTGTCTCCTGTGGATGGCCATCATCAAAAAGTCTAAAAACAATAAATGCTGGAGAGGGTGTGGAGAAAAGGGAACCCTCCTACACTGTTGGTGGGAATGTAAATTAGTAGAGCCACTGTGGAGAACAGTGTGGAGGTTCCTTAAAAAACTGAAAATAGAGCTACTGTGTGCTCCTGCAATCCCACTCCTGGGCATATATCCAGAGAAGACCATAATGCAAAAAGATACAAGCACAGCAGTGTTTATTGCAGCATTATTCACAATAGCCAAGACATGGAAACAACCTAAATGCCCATCGACAAATGAATGGATAAAGATGTGGTATATATATATACAATGGAATATTACTCAGCCATAAAAAAGAATGAAATAATGCCATTTGCAGCAACATGGATAGACCTAGAGAATATCATACTAAGTGAAGTAAGCCAGACAAAGACAAACATCATATGTTATCACTTATATGTGGAATCTAAAAAATTGATACAAATGAACTTATATACAAAACAGAAATAGACCCACAGACATAGAAAACAAACTTATGGTTTGTTATGGTACCAAAGGGGAAAGCCGGGGGGTAGGGATAAGTTAGGAGTTTGAGATTAACATACATACTAATGTATATAAAATAGATAACCAACAAGGACCTACTGTACAGCACAGGGAACTATAGTCAATATTTTGTAATAACCTATAAGGGAAAAGAATCTGAAAAAGAATATATATATACACATTATATATATTATATATATGTATATACATATATAACTGAATAACTTTGCTGTATACCTGAAACTAACACAACGTTGTAAATCAACTATACTTCAATAAAAATAAATAAATAAAATCAAAAGGTAAGACTGTAAAAAACAAACATAAACAAACAAACAAACAGTAAACCTCTGAATTCCTTGAGATCTTCAAATCCCCTTATAGTAGGTGTTGGCTTTGGCTCACTTGCATTCTCTATTTGTCTTCATCCTACTCTTTTGGTCTCATAATTTCCCCTCCTTTCTTGCAAGTCCATTTACATATTTCAAAGTATACGCACTGCTATATTTATCAAGTATTTAAGTATTTTGTAGGAGATAGGTTTGCAGGATAAATAGTCTATATGTTTGTGGGAAATTTTGTCAGCTATATTTTGCAGAGTAGAAAAACATGTTTAATTTAGTAACTTAAAAAATAGGCCATTTATATATCTCAGGATTCCATGGGTCAGTAGTTTGCCCTGGGCTCCCCCAGGAAGTTCTAAGGGGTTCTTGTGATATATCAATGGTCCCAAGATCAGCAAGAGAGAGCAAAGCCAAATGAACAAGAATTTTTAAGCCATTCCTTCCATCATATTAACTATTATCCCATTAGTCAAAGCAAGTCACATGGTCAAGTGCAGATTCAGCAGTTAATTAAAAAGACTCCACCCTTTTTATGAGGAGCTACAGTGTCATATTGAAAGAGTACCAATAAAGTAAGAGGAGGGGAAATTAATGGCTATATTTGCAATATACTACAAAAAGAATTTCCTTATTATTGATTTGTGTCATTTTCCTTTTTATGTGACATTTATGCCATCCTTTTTAATTTTTAAAATAGTCATTATTAGTCACTTAATGATCTTGAAATATTAATATATGTGTCTGAATCTAAAGCTTTATAAGGATAGGTGAATAACATATTATCATTGTATTACTATTATAATTAAGGGAATGCTTAAATATGTTTGTATTTATGTAACTTTTAACTGAAAAATATATTTTTAAATATTCATAAGATTCTGTTCTCATAATTTGTTAGATTAGAAACCCTGAAAAGTATAATACTGCTTAAGAAAATAAATATATATTATAGACTTTAATGAAAATAAAGGAAATGATTAATGCAAAATTCAGCATAGACATTATTTATAAAAAAGCAAAGGAAAAAAAAGGTTGCAGTCAGGGATAGATCCAAAGAGATTTCAAATTAGTGATAATATTACTTCTCTTAAACTGGGAAGGGGTTATCTGGAAAGCCCATTGTGTGTTTTATGATAAAGTATAACACTGCAGTATTGTGCAACAGTAAGATATTGATTTTGTTCTCAATAATTGTGACTAAATCAAATGGGTAGCCATGTTTAAAAGTTGAATTATTGTCCTCTAATTCAAACCACATACAGAAAACAATTCCAGTAAGATTGTTGATATTGAAACCAAGCAGGACCCTGCTGGCCTTCCTGCGAACAAACCCCTCTTTCCCCCGCCATGTCCCCCATCTCTTGTTTGTAGAAAAGCTTTAGCCTCCTAGGCCTTCCCTGAATTCCAAAAAGCAAATTTAATTAGAGAAATGAGAAAATGTAGACACAGTGGAAAACAAGACAAATAATAATAGTTTAGCCATAAAACAAAGTCAAGGATTTTTAGTTCCTCCTCAAAGGCTATATATAATATACTGAGCCACATCCACTAGTTATTTTGCAGATACTAAAACTTCCACCAGGTGGAGGACCTTAACTCATGCTGACCATTAACACATGACCCCCAGACTGGCTGGAGGCTGAAGATTAATAATGCTGACTCCTGTGACCTCACGTGGTTACCTCACCACCCACCAATCAGAATTATGCACAAGCTAAACACATACCCCATGACCCTCTCCCTCACTTTGTCTTTAAAAACCCTTTCTTAAAAGCCATGAGGGTATTCAGAATCTTTTGAGCATGAGCTGCTATTCTCCTTTCTTGGCCCTGCAATAAACTCTGTGCTTTCCTTCTCTACAACCTGGTGTCAGTAGATTGGCTTTGCTACATGTCAGGCAAGCTGACATGAACAAGTTTGGTTCAGAAACAATATAAGTGTTAAAAGAAAAGTAATAGTATTGCTAAAACAAATGTGAAAGATATTTTCATGACCTTTAGGTAGGTACATTTTAAAATAACTTAATTGACAATTATTCACTTTCAATTATTTTTAATGTTTAAATAATTATTATAAATGAAATTTGTTTTATTTTGCTTTAATGTACATGAGTAGATTTCCTGATGGTATCTTACTGATATTTACACATTTGTGGGAGTTACTAAATGATAGTTTGTGAAGGGCTGGGTAGAATGATACGGTAGAGCTTTCAAAATTGCAAGGAAATTTTAAGAAGCCTAAAAATAAATTCTATAGGAAAAGAAATTGTATTATGTAATAGTACTGCTGTATGTATCTAAAAAAGGGAGAGTTTAGTGGTCACGCAGAACAAAAAATATATAGGATAGTTGGCGACACTAAACTCAAATTGTGGTTCTGTAATTTCTAGAACCAAAATACTTGATGACTTCAGCAATGTTTATGTCATCTTTACGCAATTAGAAACTACATTCATCTTATCAAACTATATTAGTGTCTTATCGCTGCTGTTAACAATTGCCACAAAATTTGTGACTTAAAATAACATAAATTTATTCTTTTACAGTTTCGGAAGCCAGAAGCCAGAAATCATCCACCAGGCTAAAATCAAGTTGTTGGCAGGTTGGTTTCCCCTGGAACTCTATAGGGAAAATGTATTTCCTTGCCTTTTCCACCTCCTAGAGGCCACATGCATTCCATTGTCTTGTGGCCCCGTCCTCCATCTTAAAAGTACATCACTCTAATCTCTGGTTCCATCATCACATCAGCTTGTCTTCTTGCTCTGACTCCTCTTGAGTCCTCTTATAAAGATTGCTGTGACTATATCAGCCCACCCCGATAATCCAGGATAATTCTAGGTAACCCATCCAAAGAACTATAATTACACATAAAAAGCCCCTTTTGCCGTAAAAGGTAACATTTAGGTTCACAAAACCAAGGATTAGGACACGGACATGTTTGTGGCAGTTGGTGTGTGGAGGTCGGAGCATTATTCAGCCTACCACACCAACAATCAATCAGTCTGCATATTGCAAATGGAAAACTGAGAAGTATTTTGTGCGTGTATGTTGGGTTTTAGTCCAACATTAGTCTTAGTCAATATCAGTGAGTTTCAGCATCTTGATCTCAACAGACAATATTTTTATGAAATTTCTGAAAGTGTCATTAAAGCTTGTGAAGTAACTTAGTATATGAACACAGGAATAATTATGTAAGAATAAATAATATTTTTAATATAATTTCTCTTCAGTGCTGAGAGCTCATAGATTACCTGCTCCCTTCTCGAAACTGGCTAGAAATAGCTCAAAAGTAATAAAATGGAAAACAAATAAGAAAATGTCAATGGTAATGGCAAGGGAATGAAGGATTTGGTTATGAATAGGTCATAAAATTGGTGTTATTCACTCTCACTAAGATAGTGATTCCAAAAGTAGCATCCATAAACCCATTATTTAATTTAAAGCATTTAAAGTCATAATTCAATTTAGAAAGCCTTTCGGGATCTTAGAAAGAGTGCTGAGGTCTGAAGAAGTTGTTAACATCAATGCCGGCTGAGAAATGTAAGGAAAGAAAATTACAATCAGTATTCAAGATTCAGTGATTTCACTAACAAGTCCATACTAAATTTAACTACATTTCCAAAGCATTCTAATTACAGGTCTTAACAGAAAAATCTAACATGTCAGAAAATAAGTTTCTGGAGACAATAAAAGAAGAACCTAGGAATAAATATAAAATAGCTAAATTTTCAGGACCCGTGTTTGAACAATTATAAAATCCTATTTCAAGATTTGAAAATACTTAAATAGAAGGAAAGCAGAATCATTTAGGATTGGAAAACTGATTCATAAAGATTTCATCTCCCTAAATTAACCTATAAATTCAAAAATACTTTAAAACTATTATGGGATCTTTGAAAGTTGAGGAAAATATGACCACAATTCATCTAGACAATAAAAAGGTAAGAAGAGATTGGACAAATACTTCAAAGTGACAGAGTGACATTTTCCTACCAGACATTTACACATAATGTCCTGCATGCTGTACATTTGCAGAAATAGAATGACAAGTCATAGTAAAAAGAAATTCAAACCATATTCAGGAATACATGGAAATTTAGCCCATAATAAAGTGTAATTTCAAACCAATAGGGTTATAGATTACCTAATACCTGTAGTGCAATTAAGAGAAAAGCAATACACAGCCTCATCACTCACACTAAAATATATTCCATCTGGATCAAATATTTAAATGTTATTAAGCTACAAAATTGTAACAGGAATGAATGTTTATATAAATGTATAGAGAAACTCATTTTTATGCAAAGAAAAAAACCAAAACCAAGGACAAATAACGTGATTGTATAAACACGTATAGTTTCTTATATCACATAAATGTAGAGAGATATATTTTAAATAAACTCTAATGGGATATACTTCCAACATTTATAACAAATTGCTGATATCTAGAATGTGATTAGATAATGTCAAAGTTTCTTAGATTTAGTAATCTTTTGTATTTTTTTTCATCTGAAGAGTAATAGACTAGATTGGTGATTTATTTCTGAGTTGATTTGATTTGTCCAATGGAGAATAACTGTATTCAACCTTCATTGCAAATCTCATCATGACAGTAATTAATATATTGGAAATGCATCATTGAGCTAGCCTGTCAAAAAAATTACCTTAAAGTATTTCATGTATTAATGGGCAGGAGGGTCTGGGAAACATTTTATGACTCATAGAAAGGCAAGAGCAGCAAAGTGCAGCAAACTCAAAGGGAATCAAGTGTTCTGCAGTTAAACAACACTTGAGCACTCAATAGTATTTATTTAATTAAATTTAATTAAATTCAAATTACGATGATTCCCTTGTTTGAAAGCTCAGAAAATATTAACTGTGGACAAGTTGAATTTTAATAATTATAACAAGTGTATGTAAAATAACTATTTTGGAAGATAAATAATTTCAAAGAAATTTCATTGGTAATCCTACCTTATCAGAATTTCAAGAATATTTTTTCCACTGCTTTGCAGTAATAATTATAATAATGTCTGCTAAACATCCATCCTGAAGTTATCTCTGACCTATCCAAAAATAAAACCTTGGTTATTAATTATGACTATAAACAAGAATTCTATTAATTATGTGATCACATAATAAATTTTAGTCTAATTAAAATTGATTTTAAATAAATTAACTATTATAATTAATTCAGATTATTTAATTAGCTAAATTAATATAAATACAATCTGAACAAAGACTGCCAGATAAAGATACAGAACACTGAATATTTCAAGGACATAAGATTCCACTGTTGTACTTTACAGCCAGTACCCACCACCCCAAATTAACTGCTCTTCCATTTCTATCAGCATAGATTATGTTTTCTTGTATTTTACACATATATTGAATCACATATTTTTTGTATATCGTTTCCTTTTGCCATTTTTATGTCTGTGAAATTCATCTATATGGTTGCATATACTAGTATTTTTCGATTGCTGTAAAACATTCCATTATTTTAATATATTACAACTAATTTATCCTATTTACTGTTCATGAACATTTTGGTTAGTTCTGGCTTTGGGTAGCTGGGAATAGTTTTCTTTGTTTCTTTTTTTGTTTGTTTCTGTTTTTTTGATTTTCTTTGCACATATACCCTCCTTTGCCTTGCATACATATGTATATAGAAATAGAATTTCTGGGTTATGGAATAAAAGGTATGTCATTTTATTAATAATGAGAAATGGTTTTAATACAGCCAAGCATTCCAAGGTGATTTTACAATTATTCCTTCCCATAGAAAATGTTAAAGTTCATTCATTTTCAGTGAAACTGGGAATTTTTAGTTCTTTAATTTTCTCCGCTCCTGTAGGTTTCTAATGGTAACTCATTGTGGTTTTAATCTGCATATCTGTGATATCTGATGATATAGATCAAATGTTATTTATATTTTTGTCTATTTGGTTATCTTTTACAAAGTGCTTGTTCACTTTTGCCATTTTTTTCCAGTTGGTTTTTTCTTTGATTTTTTTCCCTCATTTATTTGTGGAGTTTAATTATACATTCCAGGTGTGAATTGTATGTCAGAAATACACTCTGTATCAGATATCATGAACACGTTCTCCTATTCTGTGACTTTCCATGTTTACTCTCTACATGGTGTTTTTGAACAATGCAAGTTCTTCATTTTAATTAAATTCAGTTAATCAAGTCAAATTTGATGCTTTGTTGAATCTTGTTAAAGAAATCTTCACAAGGTGATATAAAATTCTGTGATTTATGTGCAAAATTGTGTAGATTTGTTTTTCCCTGTGCATCCACACTAAGCAAAACTATAAACCCTGGAAATGCAATAGACAACTAAAAGAGAAATCTGAAAAGCTGGATAAGAGAGGTGAACAAGTTTGAGACACCAAGACCGGAGGAACTGCACCACAGCAGGGCATCTTGTGTTCTTCTCTCCTCAAAATGGAAAGACCATCCAGGTCCAGTGTTTTCTGACTCCTGACAGAAGGCAACTTAGATAATGGAATCATTCCATTTCTATTCATTCCATTCCAGGATCAAATCTGAGTCCCTCTGACAACATTAGGTGTGCCTGGTCTATTTGACACCATGGCAAGAGGAATTAATTGTGACCCTCACTAACAATGAGTAGCCAGGAAAGACTCTCTGCTTCCCTTCTTATTGAGATATGCAAAGGCTGGTGGGCCAGGAAGGCACCAGAGGTAGCTACAGTGAATGGCCTGGGCTAGAAGGCCTCTTTGTTCCATTCTGACTCTCTCCTCTTCTGCTCAGGACATACCACCGGGACATCTGTGTGTGTGTCGGTGGGTGAACCTGGAGGGAGATCCCACCATTACCATCCCCTGCTTAGAGACACCCTGTCACCCAACCTAGGCAAACCTCTATTGTCCCTTCAGGCAGCATCAGCAAGGACCAGTGGGAGCCACATGGCACCAGATAAGCCAAGTAGACCAAAATAGCACTATAAAGATTCTGGAAATTAAACTACCATTGCACCCACAGTCCCCAAACTAGGCCAAGACTAACAAGCTGAACCTAAACAGGGTGACTATCTGCTAACATAAAATATTTAAATAGAACTAGGGGAGTCTTAACATAATAGATGAGACATCTAAGATACAATTTTTTAAAATCATGTCATAAAAAGAAACAAGAAAATCACAACTTGAATAAGAAAAGACAATCAACTGACACCAACATCATGATGAATCAGATGTTGCCATTTTTTGACAAGGATTTTTAAAGCAGTTTCTGAGCAGACTTTAGAAAACTGACACTCTATATAAAATTTCAATGAGAAATTCTCAAATTTCTCCCATATATTTACTTTATTTAATCACTTAAAAACTAAAATATATATTGAAGTCCTTATCTATCTTCCCTAAACAATGAATATTATAAATTACCATTTTCTTTGTTATAAAACTAAAAATAGAAAGTTAAATTTGTATGATTTCTGGAATATTTTGCTCCATAAAATTTAGCAGTGCAAGTGCACTGCACAAAAATTTTGAATGTTACAATTTAATTTTTGTTTTCACATATAAGAAATTAACTTAAATAAAACAAATCAAAAGAAAATTCTATAAGTATTGATATCCCTAGTTAGTAAGTATTTACTAACAGACTAAATAAATGCTTCTGTGATGCTCTCATTATGCTCACATTATGGAAATGCCTTGTTTTTGTTTGGTGAAGCATAACACATGTCCTTGAATGTGTTTTCAATGCTATTTTTACTGATTATTTTTGCATTTAATTTCATCTACTTATGCAAATATTTGGGTATGCTATCTCATTTTTCTTAACTGCTACACTAATCCTGGTTAATCCTAAAATATAACACAGGTCTTTTTCCATGGGTTTATTAACATGCCGAGATGTATCAGTTCAATACGTAGCCTTGTATTTTTAACACCTACTGTTGTCATACTTTCTTAGTCTCATTTAACACATGCATCTCTAAATTCTTATATGAACTCCAACTATCCTTTTTTGTTTCCTACTTTTTCCCTGCATAAATCTCTCCTTTTGTCACAGTGCTCTTTTTTTGTTGTTCATTTGCATAGAGCCTTCATCTATAAGGTTACGTAACATATATAGGTTATATACATACGTAGGTTAATACCTATGTGAGGTTATATAGTATAGTGGTTAGAAGTATGGGCTCTTAAAGTTGGCTAAACTCCCTGCATTTAAATCCCAGTTTTATCTCTATGAACTTTGGAAAGTTTATTAACCCCCTCAGTTTCCTCATCTATTTAAAAAAAAAAGGCAGTAATATGCCTGCCTTGGAGACAAAATAGGTAAAAAATTTGTATCACTGTCTAACAAATAATGGGTGATCAATATACAGTGGACCCTTGAACAACATGGGTTTGAACTGTGTGGGTCCACTCATGTGCAGATTTTTTTTCAATATACAGTACTACACGATCTGTGGTTGGCTGAATCTGTGGATACAGAACCACAGATATGGAGGACTAACAATGGGACTTGAGCATCTGCTGGTTTTGGTACCACTTGTTGTTCAGGGGTCAACTGTATCAGTAACTATTATTCTTCAGAATTAACTGGTGTACACATGGCTGTGGTATATCAATCTGGAATGATAATCAACACTTTGCCTTTCTTCATGGCTGACTCATTTCAAATTCAAAACATCCATATAAAATTATTATTCTTCCAGCTCCTCCTGTCTTGAAATTTCTATCATTGACACATACATATGACTAGAGTTTTGTAATTATAATTTGAATAATCATACTCATTTGAACCATGTACCCATTCAGTCAGAAAATCTTGACAGTCATCTTTTATTCTTAGATCTGTCATTCCATTAAAAGAAACTAGTGATCATTCCCTGATATGTCCATAACATATGTATATAACATATTCCAATTTTACACAAAAAAAGAAAATCACCATAATTCCCATCATCCAAAGTTATCCACTCATAATATGTACAGGTAGAGCTGTATTAATTTGGATTCATAAAAACATATACTTTTTCACTTTGTTTCCAAAAATATTTGTGAACTGCTCATAAAACTCACTATATTGTGTCACTTTTTACATGCCAATATTGTGGAACTGCTCTATACCATTGGTCCCCAACATTTTCGGCACCAAGGACCGGTTTCGTGGAAGACAGTTTTTCCACGGATGGGGATGGGGAGATGGTTCAGGCAGTAATGCGAGCAATGGGGAGCAATGGGGAGGGCAGATGAAGCTTCGCTTTCTTGCCCGCCACTCACCTCCTGCTGTGCAGCCCGGTTCCTAACAGGCCGCGGACCGATAGCAGTCCATGGCCCCGGGGGTTGGGGACCCCTGCTATACAATATGGCTATTGAAGTGTATATTTAAATTAGCTATAATCAAATAAAATAAAATTAATTTTCTCACTCTCACTAGCTGTATTTTAAGTGTTCAACAGACACATGCAACTATATTATTGGAGAGAATAGATATAGAACATTTTTTTTCATAAAATGTTCTATTAGATTCTATGATGTTTGTGGGAGAAGGGCAGCTCTCAACCAGGAGATTGACAAGCCTTTCCTACCATTCAGCTGGGCTCTATGGTAGCTCTATGGGCACATGGCTCAAAAAGATGTGGATATTTAATGGAATAGCAAATTTTATATTTTGCCAATTTTTTTTTTTATTAATTAATTAATTTACTTATTTATTTTTAGCTGTGTTGGGTCTTCGTTTCTGTGCGATTGCTTTCTCTAGTTGGGGCGAGCGGGGGCCACTCTTCATCGCGGTGCGCGGGCCTCTCACTATCGCGGCCTCTCTTGTTGCAGAGCACAGGCTCCAGACACGCAGGCTCAGTAGTTGTGGCTCACGGGCCTAGTTGCTCCGCGGCATGTGGGATCTTCCCAGACCAGGGCTCGAACCCGTGTCCCCTGCATTGGCAGGCAGATTCTCAACCACTGCGCCACCAGGGAAGCCCCTATATTTTGCCAATTTTAAAACCCTTAATAATACTTTGGATGAAAGCATTTAATGAATGCTTAATCCTTTTTGTAACAGAAAACTAAAAGAGTAAATATCATTATTATTAGGTTTACAGAATTGGATTTAAAATGTTTCAAAAATATAATGCTGGATAAAATAAAAGCTTTAAAATTTAGTAATGATTATTAAAAACCTTTAATATATGTTTTAAAACAAGATTACATGGTAGTAGATGAGAGATATGATTAACAACAAAACAGTGGAAAATGATGTCAGGATCCAGTGGTATCAGTTGTTGGAAAGATTAATGAGTCAGTCATTTAAAGCAGATGCTACAGACATAATCTTGTTTGCATTAATGTAGTGTAAACAACATCACAGAAAATAATCACCTAACAGCAATCCATGTGGTGTAAAACAACCCCAAGAGGATTTTGCATGTTAATAGAAAACATGCTATTTATCTTTAAAGCATTGAACTTCACACAGTCCAGAGTTCATAGTAAACACTCCACAAAAATTTTGAACTTCAATCCTAAAGAGCATTTAGGGTAACAGTGCAAATTAAACAGATGAGAAATACACATCACACAGACACTCAAAATAACTACACACTTACAAGACACAGTTCAAGGCAAGGTGTGAAATATGTTTAAATACTTAGCTACCATCCCTTCCTTCCCTCCTTCCTGCCTGCCTGCCTTCCTTCCTTCCTGCCTTCCTTCCTTCCTTCCTTCCTTCCTTCCTTCCTTCCTTCCTTCCCTCCACACATACTCATTGGTTATTGTGTCAATAACAGCCATGGAGATAGGCATGACCTGTGAGAAGGAGAGTAGATTAACCCTATGTTGTTTCAAATTGCAAAGCTCAGAATATTTCAATTATAAATGAGGAAGAGCTAAATAATAATGGACCAAGCTGCTTGTTGTCTCTTGAATTGCAATGTCTTTTGGTGTATGTCTTTTGGAAGATTTTTAAAAGCCTCAAATATAACCTTATATTAACGTTGTATAGTTTGGTAAAACTTTCATTACTAGTGACATATCAAAGTCTAATTTTAATGCATAGTTTACCTAGCACTCGTTTTCATTGTAAATATTGGTGTTACTTAGTATATCTTCATTGTGAATTTGATCCTTTAGCATTTTAAAGATTTGTATTAACATACATTGTTTAATAATTTCCAGCTGCACTTAAATGTCTCTGATAGAAAATTGGGATCCCTGATAAACTGATTTTTGTTAACTCTGCATATGTATTTTTTATTTCCTCTTTTTTTCAATCTTCTAAATGCCTTTATTTTAGATCTGTTCCTTTTATATAATTTAAAGTCATATTTTATTTTGTTATTAAATCAGATAGTCATTTTTCTTTAAAAATGTGAGTTTAGTCCACGCTCACACCCATATGTAACTATGACAGATATGTGTAATACTATTTCTGTATCTCATATTATTATTGTTTTATGTTATAATTTCTAGTTCTCTTTGTTCTTTAAATGTTTTACATTGTATTTCCTTTTCTTAATTATGTGATTTTATTATAAATTTAAAATTAGAAAGGCTTGTATTATAAATTAGCTATATTTTATTAGAAAGTCTCTGTAAGTTTAGACATTATCCAGTAATTCTTTATTATGAACATAAATTTATATATTTCTTCTCTCTTGACTTGTCCCCCTGATTTTATTTAATTGTACAATTATTCTTTGTTTTACCTTCATGTTCTTAGGTATAATTAAAACTTTTTGATTCCTCATTTTTAAATGAACCATTTATTGAGGTACAACATACATGCTGAACAATACACAAAGCATAAATATGCACCAAGTGTACACGTTAGTGTAAATACCACTTGGAATCACTGCATCTCTAACTATGGTTTTAATGTAATATTTTGAAATGATCATTATTAAGAGTTTGTAAAGTGATGTTAAAAGGAGCAGTGTGAAATATACAACTGAAGTCAAGATTGAAAACATTTTTTTGCATTAAGTTTTCTATCAACCAGCTATGCAGGCTTCCTAGACTCTGCTCCGAGGCGTGCCTCTCCAGATACTAGAACTTGGCTATGCCTATGAATGTTTGAGGGAGCATGAGATCAATGATAATTATTTGTTTTTAAAATAAAATACCCTAGAATACTCTCCTATGCTAATTAGGACAATTAAATAAAACAGATAAAACTGATAACTTTGGAAAGGTGGTCAAGAACCTATGTTCACAGTATGATTAAAAGAAAATTATGCCCTCTCAGTACCACTCTGTTTGATATTATAATCAGTAATTGTTTTAATAAATTAATTCCACTCTGCATGGTAAAAATATATTTTGAATTAAAATTATATACTCTAATAATTTAATAAGTATTAAATAATCTAGAATAACTTCAAAATATATACAATGAATTGGTGACCTCAAACTCTCTTTAGAAACTGGTTGTGTTTAAAAATAAAAATGAAAAACAATAAGTAAAAAGCTTTTCACAGAACGCCCACATTAATACCTAACAGAAGAGAGTATAAAAATAATGTGCCTATCACCACTTCCATAAATAAGTTGGAGAAAGCACATATAATTTAATGCAGTTTTTTCTCTCTTTATAAAATTAATTCATTTTTATTTATTTATTTATTTTTGGCTGTGTTGGGTCTTCGTTGCTATTCACAGGCTTTCTCTAGTTGCGGTGAGCGGGGGCTACTCTTCGTTGCAGTGCATGGGCCTCTCATTGCAGTGGCTTCTCTTGTTGCAGAGCACGGGCTCTAGGGCACACGGGCTTCAGTAGTTGTGGCACGTGGGCTCAGTAGTTGTGGCTCATGGGCTCTAGAGAGCAGGCTCAGTAGTTGTGGCGCACAGGCTTAGTTGCTCCGTGGCATGTGAGATCTTCCTGGACCAGGGCTCGAACCCGTGTCTCCTGGATTGGCAGGTGGATTCTTAACCACTGTGCTGCCAGGGAAGCCCCTATAAAATTAATTTATTAACTCTTCTTGAGATAACTTTGATTTCTCTTGTTTCTTTTTATTCTCTAATTAATATAATAACTTCACCTAGAATGAACTCATTGAATATTAGTTGGTTTGGGTGTGTTCAAAATTTAAATTATGCACGTAAGAAGCAGATTTTAAAATATTTGTTGAAATGAATGCATCTTTTACTCAATTTCAGTCAGAAATATATTGGTATAGGCACTAGTGGTTAGCATCTCAGAATGACCCTAACAATTCTTTGAGTAATTACCTAATTGTTTTCTTTCACTCACTAGACTCTAATGCCAATGCAAGCTGTAGATCATTTCCTTACCAATGATTGTGCCTGGCACAGAAAAGTTTTCATATTTTGGTATGAATTAAAATGTAGACATTAGATTATCTAAATTAATCAACTTCTGATTATCCATGCCTAAATGATGAAGACTGAGGATTGAAGATGTTCTCCAAACAACCAGTCTTCAGTATGATCAACAGTGATCAATTGTCTCTGCCCCATTACTCATCATGGCCAGACTTCCCTCCACTCTCTCTGTGCATCAGTTATAACCAACAGCTACTCCCACGTTAAACTTTGCCTTTATGTGCTGATGTGTTCTTAAAATAACATGAATAATCAAGAGTTGACTGGCAGCATAAAGTGAACTTGACAATTTATTCAAGAATATCAAGTAAATGTGTTTAATCCATTAGGAAAAAAATCTTACCTCATTCTTTTGAAGTACTTTCTCTCACACCCTTTCCAGTATTCATCTATGTCTTCATGATAAATTACATCAAAGATGGCTTCTTTTGGTAATTTTCTTCCCTCTAATAGTAGAACTGTCTCTTTTTTGTAAAATCAGTCACTCTGTCACAGTAATTTTATCATTTTCTGTTCTTCTATATTATAAACAAAAGTAATAAAGAAAATCATTCTTCAATTATTGCCCTCCAAATTATGATATGTTTAAGCAAATCACTCAACTTTGTCTTTTTTATCAGTATCTTATTACATCAGATTCTTTAATAGTCACATATATTATTATTATAACTGGATCACATGTATTACTGTTTCTGCTTAAAATAATTTTTCCGGGGAGGGAAATAAATAGTGCCTGTGATACACCAATGAAAAAGAGAAAGATCCTGATCTCATAAAGCTTACATTTATGTATAGAATTATTGTTATAAATATTCTATTAAGGAAACATAAAATAGGCTAAAAGGAAAGTGTGATGTTTATTCATTTACGTAGCATGATGAAGTAAGTACTTTCTGATGATGTGAAGAATGAGTGTAAACTGAATGAAATGAGAGTGAAAGCCATATGGTAGCAGAAGAGGAAGAGTTAGAGATTGCTTTTAAAGTGACAGAAACAGATTAGCGCCCAAAGTAAAAGCTCAATATGCGTTAGAAGAACTTCCATCAGACCCACATCTCTGAGTGTGCAATTGAATGCTAGAAAAGAAGTGTGTAAGTAAGGAGGAGGAAATCAATGCTAGAAAGCTCTTAAATTCTGGCTGAAAGTCCTCCTGCTTTGGCAAAACACAAGTAGTTTTAGACATTGACGAAGTTGTTTCTTTGGGAATTTAAATCAATCTTAGCTTGCAGTCTATTTTGTTTTGGCTCTAAAAATTCATTTGTTTCCTTTATTCACTCAGTGATTTGTGTTTCCCTTTTGTTGATCTGTGTTTGTTTTCTTTACTGAAGCTTGGACAGTTAAGCCTGTTGCCTGAGAATACATTCATATCACGTTTACCATGGACTTAACTCAGGTATGTTTAGCTCAAAATGAATTCCAAAATGTTAAAAAGGTTAGGGGGATTTAGGACTTATTGATCTTTAGCTGATGGATTTTACAATGGCCAGTTAGGAATTGTGATATATATCTGGCTATATTTCAGAATCCTTAAAAGTTTTTCAAAAGGAGAGGGAAGTTGAAAATCATTGCTGAGGAGGCAGCACACATTGTCTGCTGCAAATTGGTCCTCATTTGTTATTCTGCCGTGTGAAAAGGTGATAGAGATACTCCTACATTGCCCTGGGTTCAGGATTTTGTTGATTCATGTTAAGACCTTGATGATTGGGCACTCAGGATGCATTCATTGCACACATACTTGCAGTCAATGTCTGTAGAAATGTGTGTCTTTTTTAGCTTTCTAAAAAACTTTGCCCAAATTTCACTATCTATCTATGACAGATTTTTTTTTTAATAATTTGTATAGTTGTAACTGTCTTTTCACTGAGGCTGAACTTTCTTCTCTGATTTTCCTTTTTTTTGTTTTTTAATTGACTTTAGGGAAAAGAGCAGGAATAGCTATGCTTTTAATGACTTATCTTTATCTGAAGATTTTTTTCTCATTTTTAACTATACTCTGAAAATACTGATACCAAAATATCTGAGTTTTTCATTTCAACATAATTAGCTTTGGCTCAATTCATATAATGCTAATAATCTTTCTTTACTGTTGACATTGGCTGATCATTTATCAACACATGAAATTATACAACAGGCAAATATGGATAAATGAAGAGAACACTTCAATTAGTGTCATTTTCTTGAGTATGTCAAATGTACATTTTCCTGTACTGCCAAAAGAACGTCATGGCATCTGTACTCAGCCAGCCATTTCCTCCAACTATGATTATTCTCTGTCATAGTTACAAAATGATTCATCTCAATATAAAAAAAGGTATTACAAAAGAGAAGAAAATTTCACTTTGGGAATCTACTTTGGTGTTAACCCAGAGAGAACAAATCCGTATAGTCGATTACAATAGACTTTCTGGGGTTGGGCTCAGACTTCTCAGTATAAGGTGGGCTGAAAAGAAGATACATGAATGTAAACACATAAAGTTCATTTCTGACTGTGAAACTGTCAAATGCCATATTAATGATTTAGCCTTTGGATATAGTATATTTTTTCTTACTAAAAATAACTTTATCTTTTGCTTTAGGCAAATGTAAATACTAATGGGAGAGGATTAAAATTAACTTTCTAGCACTGAAGTCTGAAATGATTGATCAATCTAGACTAAAGCATGTACGTGCCCTAAAAACTTTTACTGTACTTTAAAGTATAAAAATAGTATGTTTTACTTTCCTAGTTATATATCATCTTTATAATCTTCTCACCCTCTTTATTTTAAGTTATTTAGGCAAAAGAGTTAATTATAAGTATTATATATGCCATGGATATACTGATAATAAAAATACTAATGTAGCCTACTACCTGGATTCACTGAGCTCATATTATAGTGAGAGAGACAATAAGATAAATAAAAAAATTCAACACAGTGCAATGACAGATGTCTTAATGGCTTCTTCGGGATGATTAAGATAAAATCACATGTTCTTAGTATAGTGTCAGTTATTAGTGTATTCTTAAACTTAAATAAGCGATTAGAAATTTCAATAAATGTACAATGGCATATCTTACACATCTTATTTTAAAACCTAATTTCTTCCATTCTCTTTTAAAGACCCCCAAATTAGTAAACAGAAGCCTTAACTGAGGTAGTTATTTGCAGTGTTCCTTAATTGTCATAGCTTACACTTACGCAGATAAGGCAAGGCATAAATATTACAATTACTACTTATTTAAAGTACGAGGACAAAAACTCAAAGGTTTGAAACTAATTTATGCTACAGGCAGCACATCTCGAATATAAAGCAAAAGAATGTTGCTGAACTTGCTGAACTGTTGTCGATCACTCGTCTCTGCCTTGGTTTTAATACTTGGTATTCATGGACTTTTCTGATGAATTGAAGAATCTTTCTGTGAGTTTTTTATGAAAGAAAAAATATCATATTCCCCCAGGCCTGAAAGCCCCAGAGAACTGGTAACAGCAGGGGAGGTGGCACATACATGCAATCCAGGCCTCCCAGCCATAGCAACGTCTGGGGCAACAGGTAGCAGTTGCACTGGGGCCTGGGACCCTGTCCTCCAGCTGCTAAGGTGCTCTGCTTGCCACCCTGGCCTTCTACCTGTCCCCTGTGCAGTGGCAGAGCCTTGCAACACCGGGCACTGTAGAGGCACCCACATGACCCTGTCTTCACCTCACTGTTTCCCTCCCCTGTGACAGCAGAGATTGTGACATAGGAAATCCCAGAGGCAGTTGGAGAGAGAGCCCACCATCCCAGTGCCCCAGGCAACAAGGTCAGCGACCTTGGCAGCAGTAAGACACCAAAACCCCTGGAGGCAAAAGAAGCTATGAAGAGGGGTTGGGGCAACACCTCTGACAGAGACGGGTGGAGGGTGGAAAGTGCAGACTCTCAAAACTAGAGGCAGTTCCGATAAGAGAAACCAGTCTTCTGCTATAGCGACACCTACTGGAATGCAAAAGAAAGGCCTCATTTGAAAAGGCACATCTGGTAAAGGACTATTATCCGAAATATGCAAAGAACCCTTAAAGCTCAGCAACAAGAAAACAAGCCAATTACTAAATGAGCCAAAGACCTTAACAGATGCCTCACCAGAGAAGATATACAGATGGCAAATAAGTATACGAAAAGATGCTTCACATCATATGTCATCAGGGAAACACAAATAAAAACAACAGTGAAATATCACTATACACCTATTAGAATGGCCAAAATCCAGAACAACATGAAATGCTAGCAAGGATGTGGAGCAATAGGAACTCTCATTCATTGTCCATACCTATGAAATATACAACATGAAGAATGAACCCTAATGTAAACAATAGAGTTTGAGTGATTATGATGTGTCAATGTACATTCATCAGTTATAACAAATGTACCACTGTGGTGGAGGATGTCAATAATGGGGGAGGCTGTGCATGTGTGGGCACAGGGGCTAATGGGAAATATCTGTACCTTTCAATTTTGCTGTGAAACTAAAACTGTTCTAAAAAATTAATCTTTAAAAAGTTATCAAATTTGTTAATTGATTTTATTATTAATAAGATATAACTTCCTTTGTGTTTTTATTGGACAGTTATATTTGCATATACATAAGTAATATATTTATACATTTTTACCATTATCATAAGATATTCTATGCTTTTAAGATTTTAAGAGATTGTTATATAAGAATATTAACATTTTACATGTTTATGAAGAGTATATTTTTCCATGTGTTTTATTTTGTCATTCTTTTTTTTTTTTATTTTTATTTATTTATTTTTGGCTGTGTTGGGTCTGTTTCTGTGCGAGGGCTCTCTCTAGTTGCGGCAAGCGGGGACCGCTCTTCATCGCAGTGCGCGGGCCTCTCACTATCGCGGCCTCTCTTGTTGCGGAGCACAGGCTCCAGACGCGCAGGCTCAGTAATTGTGGCTCACGGGCCCAGCTGCTCCGCGGCATGTGGGATCTTCCCAGACTAGGGCTCGAACCCGTGTCCCCTGCATTGGCAGGCAGATTCTCAACCACTGCGCCACCAGGGAAGCCCCTGTCATTCTTAATGTATACATAATTTAATGTTTTATGTCTGAGCTTTATCTTCTTTATTTTGCTTTTGTGTTTAGGAAGATTAGATTGATTTTCTATGCCTGCAGAACAAATTTTCCCAAAATTTCATGTATTATTAAAACAAATATTTATTAGCTCATACTTTCTATACTCAGGAACCTGGATGTGGCTTAGCTAGGTCCTATGGCCCTGAGTCTCACAAAGCTGCAGTTAAGGTATCAGTCAAGACTGCAATCATCTTGAGGGTCAACTGGGAGAACTTCTTCCAAGATCATCCAAGTGACTGTTGACAGTTCCTCATACGTTGTTTGACTGAGGACCTCAGTTTCTCACTGGCAGGAGCCCTCTCATAGGATCACTCACCGCGTGTCAGCTGATGTCCATTAGAGGAAGCATGTAAGAGGATAAGAGTGAGCAAGAGATGGCAAGTGATTAAAGTCACAGTATTTTGGTAACTTGATATCTCATCACTTTTATTGTTCTGCTTAGAAGCAATGCAAAGTATAGCACACATTCAAGAAGAAAGCGATTCACACACCCACCCCCGGTGGCAAAGATCATTGGGAGTTATTTTAGAAACTGCCACATAGACCTTTCACAAATCTTATAACAATTATTTTGTATGTACGTGTATGACATTTTTATTTATTTATTTATTTGTTTGTTTGTTTATTTATTTATTTATTTATTTATTTTTGGCTGTGTTGGGTCTTCGTTTCTGTGCGAGGGCTTTCTCTAGTTGCGGCGAGCAGGGGCCACTCTTCATCGCGGTGCGCGGGCCTCTCACTATCGCGGCCTCTCTTGTTGCGGAGCACAGGCTCCAGACGCGCAGGCTCAGTAGTTGTGGCTCACGGGCCCAGCTGCTCCGCGGCATGTGGGATCTTCCCTGACCAGGGCTCAAACCCCTGTGCCCTGCATTGGCAGGCGGATTCTTAACCACTGCGCCACCAGGGAAACGCCGACATTCTTTTTTGACTTTTGGTTTTTTGCGAGATTTTAAAATTTAATTTGTTACATGTTTTTGCTAAGGTATTTTGCTATGAATATAAAATTTGCAAGTATATCAAATAATGGAATAAGCTTTAATAATCACTGTCACAAAATAAAGCTTTTCCTATTAACTTGACTCAGTTTACTATAAGCTTTTTCTTTTTGTGTGTGCAATGTTGTATATTCTAATTCACGAAATTTATTTTCCTTTGTTATTAAAATTACAAGTGGAATTATTAACACTGTGTAGATGAATATTCAATTATGGATTTTGCTTTACTGAAGTCTTTCAGGTGTACTTTGTTCACGTCCCTCAAAGCTGTCCTATCGAAGTTTTATAACTATTAGGGTCAGAATCATTCAAACTATGTAAAAGCCTGGAAAGGAGAATTATTTTTTTAACTAAGCATAAATGTGAAAGCTAAAATTTAAGATGATTATTTTAGACAAAAGGGATTGATTTAAGGCTATATCCTTGTCACACATACCATATCCTTAAGTTAAGACTCTATGGCATTTCTAATTTTTTTATATTTGAATGAAGATATAAGTATAAAGGCAATTTTAAATAATGATTCCTCTGTCTTCACGTTGATATAGATCGTCTGAATATTCATTTCTAATTACCCACAGAAAGAAGGCATGTTTTTAAACTATCAAAATTGGACTTTTTTTTTCCTTTAAATTTACAGAATACATTGTTGTAAGAACATGTATCATTCCTCTGTTTTTATGATTTTTTTAATGTCAGCTATTTGGTTTAAGTCCTAGATCCCGGACAATATTTTCCCTTGTCCTAAAAATAATACTTTATTGAATAATCTCAAAATCATATTCTTGATGTTTATTTAAAAACTACAAAATTGTCATACCTAACTATGACAATTTATACATTTTTAAAAAATAAACTCTTACCATAATAGATTAATTATTGAGTTCACTAAAAATATCCTTCTATCTCATGATACACAGATGTCAAATATCATGTAATAAAATACTCTTTTAACCTATGTATCAGTAAAACCAGTTGAAGGCTTCAAGGCCACGAGAAATCATCTCATCAGCATATAAGAGTTCATGAAGGAAGTGCCAAGACATCAGGATCTCTGTAACATTCATCTTCTAATTTACTTTGGTCCCATCAGTAGACTTGGTATACTCAAGAATCATATATTTTTAACTTTCAAAATGACACTCCAAAGGAAATTGGTGAGTGGATACACAATGTAGTTTATGAAGATTTTCATACATAGTCTTAGGAAAATTATTTTTGGTTTATTTGGATTACTCCTCAACTGAAAAATAAGAAACAAAGAAATAGAATTATCATCTTTGGCAAGGATACATCCTTAGACATTCTGTTATTTAGTAATAGTTTTGCAGACTTAACATTTTGGTGAACTTTTAGGTTAACAGAGAATTTTTCATTTTTAAAGCTAATGTTAAACTCTGTATATTTCATTCTAGGCAAAACCAAAAGGCTTTCACCCAAAAGAAAAGGTGACATTTCCACTTTGTATAGTCTGCTAAAAATGTCACACAAACTAGAGTTTTAATCCATGTTGGTGGGTTATGCACAGATTGATTTTAAATGTAGCATTTTATTGCTCTAGAAAAAAAAATAGCATTTCCTTCAAAATAAGATTAAATAGATATGTAATGGGATTTTAGTTATAGAGTTGAATTTTTACACATATTTATTGGTTATTCTATATGAAACTTCCTTTCTGCATTTACTTCTGCTTTAAATATCAGCTATAAACACCCTGAAGGGCAGGTGCTGAGATGGCAGACTGAGACTTAATTCCATCTGTGTAAAAGGTTAGTACCACATTGCAATGCTTAGCATAACCTTAAAATTCCATAATTTAAACTCTGTTTCTAGACTGTTTCATCCTTAAATGTGATTGAGTAATATATATCCTAGCAAGTTAAACATATAGTATGGGACATCATCTTATTTTCATAAAATAATTAATCACACACAGCACAGTTGTCATAATTTCATAAGCTCGGAGTAAATAAATATATTTTTTATGTTAAATCCTCACAGTCAATGCAAAATAGTAGTTTTCCTATTATTAATTCTATTTGTACAAAATAGATTTACCCTTATATAATGTCATTCCAAAAACTTACAAATATTGATAATGATAGTGAAAAGGTATAAAAAGTTTTAATTCCCAGCTTAGATCAGCTTTACTTCAGATGGTAAGATTTCACAAATTCCAACTGTATATTTTCTCATATTGTATAACCCTTGCAGACAATTAAACTTTTCATTGTTTAATATCTTCTATTTTAGAGATTCCTTCTGTCAATATGAAGGCAAATTCGTTAGAAATACTATAAAATTTATTCTTGTACTCCCTCTATACGATCTGCCATTCCACTTACATGAAATTAATTTCTCATTATTGGTATTCATACCTTTTGCTGAAATATGTTCTGCTAAATTTTACCTGTGATAAATGTCCCTCAGATTTTGAGCCAGTCCCACTCTATCCATTTCTCCCCTCACAAAAACAAACAAAAAAACCAACAAACAAAAAACAAACAAGCAAAAATTCTTCTCACAATCCTATTTTCTATACTGTTTTGTTTTTCTCCTCCCATCTTGCCTCTTCATAGTATATTTTCATATCCATCCAGACAAAAGCAATCACTTCCAAATTGTTTCACCAGATTTATTTACATACTTCACTCATTCAACATATTTATCTTTGAAGCAAAAAAATTTTTAAAGTTATTTCCAGTAGCTGCATGGATGGTTGGAAAAATTATTCTCTCATGTCAAAAATTATTTTTTGCATTTCTATTAATTCCTCCTTTCTTATTTAAAATGTATATAACATGATTCAAAAACTGTAAATTATTACAAATGCTACACTGAATTTAGATTGTGTACAATTTTGTTGGTGATTGACTCTTTTAAGACAGAAGGATGTGATACTATAATGATATATGGTCTAAGGCAGAAGGACTATAATCCATACACAAAATTGCTAAGTAAGTAAATCAGTTCTATACTCAATGTAACCATTCTCTCTTGAAATCAATTTAAATTTCAATTAAGAAAAGAAAAAGTTCCCTTCAAGACAGTAGTTAAGGAAATTAAAACAATTAATATATTAAGTAATATTTTTAGAGATGAAAAATCTTAAACGTGTTAATGGCAGTGTTTTACATAATTAAAGATGTTCAATTGCCAACATCAGCGACAAGACCATTAACATAATATTAACATTTTCTAGTATTATTTTATTATTTGTCATTCTGGCAGAGTCCATCCCAGAATTAACTTCTTAGTAATTATAAAAGGCAGTCAAAATAATGGATGCTCTGTTGCACGATTTCACGCCTATGCTATCACTCTCTCATCCTGTGAACTTCTGAGCACTGGCATCATAGCTGTGCGTTCATCTTTGAGAGGCCAAGGACAAAGAGAGAATAACTATGAGCATTGTAGCATACTTCAAAGTCAAAGTTTAATTTATTAAATTTTATAATTGGCAAAATGCCAATAAATTGTTCTGAAGACCCTAGTCTGAAATGCTGTAATATGAACTTTTTTTGTTATTGATCAAACACATACAAATTTCCAAATAATACACTGGCACATCACTCAGTAATTAATAAACACTGTTGGATTCCATTGTTATAATGAGGATCCATTTAAATTCTTATGTTTCGGGAACGTCATAATAACTAAGGATAAATCAGAGCAAATCTATTGGCAAACAAAAAGCAAGACCCAGTCATGTGACCTAGATCTAACAAAAGTGTGCAAACTTGGAAAACCAAAGTGTAGCCTATGAAGTTAGCTGCTTTTTTTTTTTTTAAATAGATCGTTATTGGAGTATAACTGCTTCACAATACTGTGTTAGTTTCTCTTGTACAACAAAGTGAATCAGCCATATGCATACCTATATCCCCATATCCCCTCCCTCTTGAGCCTCCATCCCACCCTCCATATCCCAGCTCTCTAGGTCATCGCCAATCACTGAGCTGATCTCCCTGTGCTCTGCGGCTGCTTCCCACTAGCTATCTATTTTACATATGGTAGTGTATATATGTCAATGCTACTCTCTCACTTTGCCCCAGCTTCCTCCTCCCACCATCTGTGTCCTCAAGTCCATTCTCTATGTCTACATCTTTATTCCTGCCCTGCCACTATGTTCATCAGTACCATTTTTTTTTTTGATTCCATATATATGTGTTAGCATACAGTATTTGTTTTTCTCTTTCTGACTTACTTCACTCTGTTTGATAGACTCTAGGTCCATCCACCTAACTACAAAAAACTCAATTTCATTTCTTTTTATGGCTGAGCAATATTCAATTGTATATATGTGCCACATCTTCTTTATCCATTCATCTATCGATAGACATTTAGGTTGGTTCCATGTCCTGGCTATTGTAAATAGTGCTGCGAAGAACATTGTGGTACATGACTCTTTCTGAATTATGGTTTTCTCTGGGTATGTGCCCAGGAGTGGGGTTGCTGGGTCATATGGTAGTTCTATTTTTAGCTTTTTAAGGAACCTCCATACCATTCTCCATAGTGGTTGTATCAATTTACATTCCCACCAACAGTACAGGAGGGTTCCTTTTTTACCACACCCTTTCCAGCATTTATTGTTTCTATATTTTTTTCATAATGGCCATTCTGACCAGTGTGAGGTGATACCTCATTGTAGTTTGGATTTGTATTGCTCTAATAATTAGTGATGTTGAGCATCTTTTTATGTGCCTCTTGGCCATCTATATGTCTTCTTTGGTGAAATGTCTATTTAGGTCTTCTGCCCATTTTTTAATTGAATTGTTTGTTTTTTTGATATTGAGCTGCATGAGCTGCTTGTATATTTTGGAGATTAATCCTTTGTCCATTGTTTCATTTGCAAATATTTTCTCCCATTCTGAGGGTTGTCTTTTCATCTTGTTGATGGTTTCCTTTGCTGTGCAAAAGCTTTTAAGTCTCATTAGGTCCCATTTGTTTATTTTTGTTTTTATTTCCCTTTCTCTAGGAGGTGGGTCAAAAAGGATCTTGCTGTGATTTATGTCATAGAGTGTTCTGCCTATGTTTTCCTCTAAGAGTTTTATAGTGTCTGGCCTTACATTTAGGTCTCTAATGCATTTTGAGTTTATTTTTGTGTATGATATTTGAGAGTGTTCTAATTTCACTCTTTTACATGTAGCTGTCCAGTTTTCCCAGCACCACTTATTGAAGAGGCTGTCTTTTCTCCATTGTACGTTCTTGCCTTCATTGTCATAAATTAGGTGATCATATGTGCGTGAGTTTATCTCTGGGCTTTCTATCCTGTGCCATTGATCTATATTTCTGTTTTGTGCCAGTACCATACTGTCATGATTACTGTAAATTTGTAGCATAGTTTGAACTCGGGGAGCCTGATTCCTCCAGCTCCATTTTTCTTTCTCAAGATTGCTTTGGCTATTCGGGTTTTTGTGTTTCCATATGAATTGTAGAATTTTTTGTTCTAATCTGTGAAGAATGCCATTGGTAGTTTGATAGGGATTGCATTGAATCTATAGATTGCTTTAGGTAGTATAGTCATTTTCACAATATTGATTCTTCCAGTGAAGAACATGGTATATTTCTCCATCTCTTTATGTCATCTTTGATTTCTTTCACTAGTGTTTTATAGTTTTCTGAGTACAAGTCTTTCACATCCTTAGGTAGGTTTATTCCTAGGTATTTTCTTCTTTTTGTTGCAGTGGTAAATGGGAGTGTTTCCTTAATTTCTCTTTCTGATTTTTCATTCTTAGTGTATAGGAATGCAAGAAGTTTCTGTGCATTAATTTTGTATCCTGCAACCTTACCAAATTCATTGATTAGTTCTAGTAGTTTTCTGGTGGCATCTTTAGGATTTTCTATGTATAGTATCATGTCATCTGCAAACAGTGACAGTTTTACTTCTTTTTTCCACTTTGTATTCCTTTTATTTCTTTTTCTCCTCTGACTGCTGTGGCTAGGACTTCCAAAACTATGTTGAATAATAGTGGCAAGAGTGGGCATCCTTGTCTTTTTCCTGATCTTAGTGGAAATGCTTTCAGTTTTTCACCATTGAGTATGATGTTCGCTGTGGGTTTGTCATTTATGGTAGGTAATTATGTTGAGGTAGTTTCCCTCTATGCCCATTTTCTGGGAGAGTTTTTATCATAAATGGGTGTTGAATTTTGTCAAAAGCTTTTTCTGCATCTATTGAGATGATCATATGGTTTTTATTCCTTAATTTGTTAATATTGTGTACCACATTGATTTGCGTATATTGAAGAATCCTTTCATCCCTGGGCTAAATCCCACTTGATCATGGTGTATGATCCTTTTAATGTATTGTTGGATTCTGTTTGCTAGTATTTTGTTTAGGACTTTTGCATCTGTGTTCATCAGTGATATTGGTCTATAATTTTCTTTTTTTGTGATATCTTTTTCTGGTTTTGGTACCAGGGTGAGAGTGGCTCTGTGAATTTGGGTGTTTTCCTCCCTCTGCAATTTTTTGGAGGAGTTTGAGAAGGATGGGTGTTAGCTCTTCTCTAAATGTTTGATAGAATTCACCTGTGAAGCCATCTGGTCCTGGAATTTTGTTTGTTGGAAGATTTTTAATCACAGTTTCAATTTGATTACTTGTGATTTGTCTGTTTATATTTTCTAATTCTTCTTGGTTCAGTCTTGGAAAATTCTAACTTTCCAAGATTTGTCCATTTCTTCATGGTTGTCCATTTTATTGACATATAGTTGTTTGTAGTAGTCTCTTATAATCCTTTGTATTTCTGTGGTGTCAGTTGTGATTTCCTCTTTTTCATTTCTAATTTTATTTATTTGGGTCCTCTCCCTTTTTTTCTTGATGAGTCTGGCTAAGGTTTTATCAATTTTGTTTATCTTCTCAAGAACCAGCTTTTAGTTTTCTTGATCTTTGCTATTGTTTTCTTCGTTTCTATTTCATTTATTTCTGCTCTGATCTTTATGATTTTTTTCCTTCTACTGACTTTGGATTTTCTTTGTTCTTCTTTCTCTAGTTGCTTTAGGTGTAGGGTTAGATTGTTTATTTGAGATTTTTCTTGTTACTTGAGGTGAGGTTGAATTGCTTATAAACTTCCCTCTTAGAACTGCTTTTGCTGTGTCCCACAGGTTTTGGGTCATTGTGTTTTCGTTGTCATTTGTATCTATGTATTTTTATTTCTTCTTTGATTTCTTGCAGTGATCTCTTGGTTATTTAGTAGCACACTGTTTAGCCTCCATACATTTGTGTTGTTTACAATTTAACACTTGAAAGGAAGAATAAAACACTTGAAAGGAAGAATAAAATAAGTTACTCACTTTCCCCGTTATTTTGTTTTATTTCGTTTTAACTTAGTTTATTGCTGCCCACAAAGACGTAGGTTGTGTTACTAAATAAAAGAAAAAAATGCAGACCATTAACAGTGTGTGTCATTGGATTCAATATGAAGCAATCCACTTTTCAAATAACGGAGCACAGACAAATCATTAAAAAAGAACTATGTCCTCCTTATGTATCCATTTAATTTATTTCCTTGTCATATTGTATTGATCAGGGTATTAGAACTGTGCTGGAACATAATGACAAGTGTGGTGATGGTGGTGACAGGGAAATCTTAATATGGTCATATGGTCATGTAACGAGGCAAGCATACCCCAAATTTTCTCAGTAAGTAGAAAATAATTGTAGATTTTTTTGCTGTGCAATTTTATGAAGTTAAGAAAGTTTATTTTTAGTGTTGACTTCCAAGAATTTTTATAAAACATAGATGTTGAACTTTTCCAAATGATTTTCTCATTCTCTTTTTTTAAGCTTACCATATCAGTTTTCTCTTTAAGGTCATTGATGTGTTAAATCACATGGAAAGTGAGTGTATTTTTTCTCTTTTTGTTTCTTTTCTGGCTAAATTATCCTGGCATTGCTGCTCTAATTATATTATATTTTAGTTAGTTACAGTATCCTAATAAAGTGAGTGTATTAGCCTTTTATATCTTTCTATTTTTAGAAAACTTGTATATGGTCAGGGCTGTTTTCCCAGGAGAATACATTAAAGTTCACTGTAAAGCCATCAGTGCCTGGGGTTTGAGGATGTACGAAGGTTTTGATACACATTTACATTTCTTTCTATCCAAGTTTTATTTTTTTAATTTCACTTTGTACTAATTTTGAATTTTCTCATTTTCAGACATGAATATTTATAATTATCCTCTGATTTTTATTTTCAAATTGTCATGTGATCAGAAATCATGGTCTGAGCTTTGTTAACCTTTTTTGAATTTTAGTTTGTAAGTAATTCATGGTCACTTTTTCTGATATTACATGATACATTGAAAATAATTATTTTTGTTTATTTCATCTGCTTCGTCTGATTTTTCAGATTTTTTTCTCCATCTGTTGCAGTTACAATCATAAATTGTTTCTCAAAATGTACAAAGAGGAGAAATTGGTCCTCAGACCCAGTTTGTGCCTTCTAGAAGAGCTGAAGGGGCAGTGGTGTGGGAGGTGAGGGGTCTCCTCAAGGCAAAGAGCGAAGATGTATACCTCCACGAAGTAACGATAAGTTTGTAAAAAGCATGGTGCTTCCGTTGCAATCACTTCGTCCTTGTGCTCTGTAGCTCAGTAGATTAGAATGCGCACTAGTTAACCAGTGAGTTTCCACATCTTGTTCTGAAAAATTATCCCTCACCTACAAGAACGACCCATTTTCAGTCTTCCCATGGATTTCTCAAAGTGTTCATGAAGGAAGCCAGCTGTCAGTATTAGCTCACCCTCTTTTGGAGGCATGGAAATTCACTATATTGCTAAGAATTATAATCCAAACTAAATATATCTTTATAGAAGAAAAACAAAGAAAACAGAATAGTCATTCTAACATACAGTTTCTACAAATACTTGTTATTTAGTCATCCTTATAATGATTTAAACAATTTTTCTTGAGAAAAAACATATATTTTATTTTAATAAAAGTGCCTGGTAGAATATTTCATGCATTTGCAGAGGTATTTAAATTTTTATTTTGAAAGATTATTGAAAATATTATCACCATCTTATTATACAATTACAAAATAGGACATTTATTGGAAGTTTTCAAGTACTAATAAAAAGAAAGATTGGAATGAAGCTCTCTGGAGTGGTCTGTTGTGGTGGCCTTAGTTAGATGGCCTTGGTTTCCATGCTGTAGAGTATGTTATTTAGTCCGACATTTTCCTTCTTAATTGAAATAGATTCTGAAAACAGCCTCTCTGACGCTCAAATCATTATGTACGTTAGTCCCCAGATAGTAGGTGATTTTATCCTGAATTTTAGTCATCCACATTCCAGAGTTAATGAGAGGAAATGATAGTTTTCAAGAGATTGAGTTTTAAAAAAGAGTTTAATAATAACGTGTTGAAAAACACTTGCAATATGTAATCTTTTTAATTTATAAGAGTCACAGTCATCTTCCTTCTGAGGAAATTTTTTCAGTGTGTTTTTTGGTCTAAATTTGTATGGTTGTGAAAACCGTGATACTTTTACTAAGCAGTAAAATAGACATTGATCCTAGTTAAAGGCAACTGCATATAGGCAAGTGTGCAAAAGGCTGGCAACCTATCACTTAGACAACTGCCATCCAATACAACAGAAGTTTCTATGATGATGAAAATACGCTGTAATCTGTACTGTCCAATATGGTAGCTACTGGCCACATGTGGCTGTTGAGCACTTGGAATGATGCTAGTTTGAGGAATGAATTTCTAATTTAATTTAATTCCATTTAAATTTATAAAATCACATGTGGCTAGTGCCTACCACATCGGACAGCAAAGATTTAAACTAAACAATTAGAAGATTTTGTTTGTTTACTGATGTATGCCGGTTGCCTAAAAGAGTGTCAGGCACATTGTAAACTCTCACAAATAATTGTTGATTTAGTGAATGCAAAGGTCATATTCCAATATATGTTACCTTTTAGTATTCAGCCCACTTCAGGTGCTGACCAAGAGGCACTTACTGGTAAAAAATAAAATTTGATACTGTGAGTAGTGATGCAGATGATCTAAACCCAGAGCTAAAATTTGGAAGTTGCCCCCCTTTGGCAAACTACACTTTGGCTAACACTAAATGAACCATTAATTTCCCTCCTCTTGGTGGATTATGAATAAGAGGTGCCAAGAGAGGAACATAGAAGCAGAAATAGAAATATCAGGGGAGAAATAAATTTTTTTAAAAACTATAGAGAGAGAGGAAGAGAGGAAAAATGATTAAACGAGATTACAGAATATTCAAGTGCATAAAAGCAATGAATGTCTCAGATTACTAGAGGTCTTAGATTTCAAGAACACTTTATTATATTTCAAAAGTTTGTGACCCACTTTTTCCAGTTTTTTTCCCTAAGAGACACCTTATATATTCTAGCATTGAGTTTCTGAGACTAGAGTGATTATTAAGCTGCTTCATTATTTAAACATGCATACTTATATTCATTAAATAAATAAAATCTGTATGTCTCTTCCTTCTAGCCCAGAATATTCTAATATGTTTATTATGTTCATTATTTAGGTATATGTTCTGAAATATTTTGAGAATTCCAAATATTTATTTGTTGCTTTCTTTCTTACCATGTGAAATATGACTGTACTCATGTGTGTGTGTGTGTGTGTGTGTGTATGTGTATGAACGTATATTGTGAATATATGTTTGTGTTTGGGAGCTGGAAGTCATATATATACTATTACTCAAAATCCTCTGTGCAATTTGGGATTAAACACATTTATTATCAAGCTATATTGACAGTGACTGTCAAAAGAAGGAATCAAGGTAAGTAGATCCCTGTTGTAAATAATCTCCATAAAATTTAATGCATATATACTCAGAAACAGACAAACAGTTCTACCAACTATTAACATACTTTGTTCATTCCTCAGTAGTTCTAAGAGATAACTGATACTCAACATGATTAAATCACACTTAAATGTACAATGAAGCAAAAAAAAAAATAGTAAGGTATTTTATGTTGTTTAAGTGCATTTGAATGAACTTATTTTTTATTCATCATAAACTATGGGAATATTAAATGACCTATCTATGGAAATATTCAAAAATATAAACAGTATAGATAAAGATAACCGTTTGATAAGGCACTATTCATAGGTAGTAAGTGTTAAGATTTTAGAGATTTGGGGAAACATAATTAATATACACATACACAAATGTATCCACTAGAAAGGCCTATGATATCCATATATATGATACACACATATGTATGTAACTATATTTACATATAAATGTACATGTATATAGAAATACAAATATGTATATAGAAATACTTCTGTGCATACAATTTTTCCTGTAACACGTCATTTAATTCTGTCTCATGATGGGGTTTGGAATAACTTTACATTTACAAATGATGATAACCACCTACTCTGCTTTAAGGCAGTTACTTTTAAATAAATATTTGCTCAGTTTAGACGTGAACTGCCTCTAGTACTGTTTTCCCCACGGCTCCTTCTCCAACCCAGGATGGCACGCAGTTTACTAGGAAAGAGCAGTCCTTGCTGTGAGGTGTGGGACAAAGCAACTGCTGCTGATGACTCTGGCCCTAACTATTGTCCACACCTATGAGGTTATCTTGCTCTGAAAACCAGTCACCTATATAATGTCTCTTTGAGTCTGTAGTCTTTTTTTTTTTAATTGAGGTATTGTTAATTTACAATGTTGTGTTAATTTCTGCTGAACAGCAAAGTGACTGAGTTATACACATATAGACATTCTTTTTTTTACATTCTTTTCCATTATGGTTTATCCCAGGATGTTAACTATAGTTCCCTGTGCTACACAGTAGGATCTTGTCCATCCATTCTATATGTAAGAGTCCGTAGTTTTTTGAAGGGTCCCCTGTGCCTGACTATGGCATATGGGGAATTCTGAATCTGCTGAAAACCAAAAGAGCAATGAAGAAACAGTATAGCCATCCTGGGCCTAACCATGCTTCCAGCAGGTTTTTGTTCAGAGTTCCCGATAAGTAGTGGGCAAGAATGCCTTCAGAGGCTACCTCAGCCTGTTAATTCTGCATTGATTGTTAGGGACAAAGTGCCACCTATTAACCTATTAACATTTTTTTTATTTCATGTAAGATATTATCTTCTGAAAAGTTTTATAATTTTGATGTTTCCACATTTATGTTTTTAATCAACCTGGAATAATCTTTTCAATTGTATAGCATTCACAGCAATGCTCATCAAATATTCCATTTGTCACCTACATTTCCAAGCCATCTTGCATCTCTGTAAAATTTATATAAGATTGCAATATTGTTTCTTCACACATTTGGTAGAACTTCTTGGTAAAATCATTTGTGCTAAGAATGTTTTGCTTGAGGAAATGTATTTAAAAGTATTGCTTCTTTAGTAGTTATAGAACATAAAGTTTAATTTTATGTTCTCTGGCTTCATGTTTATTGAGATTTTCTTTCCAAAAATGTCTGCTTTTGTTTAAAAGATCAAGTTTATTGTCAAAATGTACATAACTCCCCTTAATATTTCTTAAGCATTTAAATAACTGTAGTTTCAACTATTTGTCATGACTAAAATTGTGATTTTGTTATCCCTTAATTTTCATGATTACTGCCATAGATTATTGGTAAAATTTAGAGTTGTTTTCAAAAAACAAACTTTTGGTTTTCTGGACCCACACTATTACATATTTTTTGTTTTAATATTTGATTTCATATTTATTTATTTTAAATTTTATTATTTCATATTAAGTCATCCTTATACATTCTTTGGCTTTGTTTTTGCTGTTATTTTCTTAATTCCTGGGATATATTTCTAACTAATTTTCGGCTTTTTAAAAATTATAGGTACCTTCTTTGTACATTCTATCATTATAAATAAAGACAGATTTACTTCTGTCTTTCCATTACTCTGTCTGCTATTTCATTTTCTAATTTTTTCCTTTTTTTTTCTCTTATTGCACTGGCCATGTTCTCCAATATAATATAGAATTAAAGTAGTGAGAATGTACATCTTAGTTTTTTTTTTTTTACTTTGGAAGTGTGTGAAATTTTATCAGAAACATTTTTCTTTTTTAGAAAACAGCTTTGTTGTAGAATTGATATACAATAAGCTGCATCTTTTTCAAGCGTACCATTTGGTAAGCTTGACGTGTGTGTACATCCTTGAACCACTCTCACAAGAAGATGGTGAACACGGTCATCAGCCTTGTTTACTCATGGCCCTTTGTAACCTCATCCCACCTCACCCCAAGGAACCACTGATCTGTGCTCGGTAAGTATAAGCTAGTTTGCATTTTACAGAATTTTTTATAAATGAAACCATATAACATGTATTATTTGATGTCTGGCTTCTGTCACTCAACAAAATAACTTTGACATACATCTCTGATATTGGGATCAATAGTTCATTCTTTTCCAGTCCTGGGTAGAATTATATTGTATCGATACACCACCATTTGTTTGTCCACGCACCGGCTGATGGACATATGTGCTGTTTCTAGTTTTTGCTTTATTGTAAATAAAGCTACAACTAGGAACAGAAGTTTAAATGTCTTTATAGTAACATATGTTTACATTTCTCTAAGAGATGAATCACTAGATCTTATGTCAGATGTATGTTGAAGGTTTTAAGAAACTGTCAGATAGTTAAGCTGTCCTTTTGCATTCTCAAAAATTCATAGCATATATCATTTGGTATGATACTTAGTAGGTGTTTGATAAACAGAGATTAAAAGAAAGAAAAAAAAATGTGTGCATATTGTTTTTTAAGGTAAGTTTAGACTGTTCTAAAAGTGGCTTCTTAGGTTAGTCATCCTTCCCTAAAGTTAATAGCTTTTTCTTCTTCTTGTTTTTTTTTAATCACATGATTTTAAAACGATCTCATCTTCAAAGGTAACTGATTAAAGCAAATACATACATAAATGATTGAATTGATGATTTCCAAACAAGTTTTATACACAAAACTTGATAACAATTGTCACTGGTGATGGATAGAACAGGGAAGAGAAAGTCAATAAGTCGATGCCGTTTAGAATTTGGCCTTACAAAAAAGTGCACTTAGATATCTGTTGGGAATAGTGCTGCAACCCCATTCTTGATGTTTCCTTTGGCTTAAAAGAAATTTCATAATAAAGGAGTAAATATTCTGCGAGGTACATTGGGTGGGGGACCTAAATTTGGGATATTTTCAGTTTGGCTCTTTCCTTTTACTCCTTGGGAATCAAACTGCTTGAAGTAAATACACATTCTACTTTGCTTCTTCATGTGAGGGGCTAGCTCCATTTTGTGAAGTAATTTGGTATTTTAAGACACTTTGGCATTGAATATGCATTCTGAGGGTTTAGCTATAGGAAAACTACTAGCCATGATTTCCAGTTCAGATTTAACAATATTAAAATTGATATTTCTATTGTACATATGAGTTTGTTTTTGATTACTTATAAATGATTCAGGATTGAGGTGCAAAACAAGAATGTTTTATATTGGACCTCCATAATATTCATTGGTTCCTTCAAATTTTACAGTAAAAGGGAGAAAATATTGAGAGAATAATCCAACGTCTCTAGAAGAATCAAACATTCTGTAAACTACCTATTTGGATAATGATGAGGCTATGTAGAATAAATTAGATTCCTTTAATTAAAAGTATTAACCACAAAAACTGTTGATTATCAACTATAAAAAGCCTAGCCTTTTAATCAGATCTTAGTTTAACTTGTAAACATCTTTAAATATCATTAATTCTTTTTCTAGGTTTTTGATAATACAAATATATTGTAATTATTTTTCTAGATAAAGGTATTTCTGTGATATACTGTTGCTTTCTTGAAATTACAAATCTGGTGGAGATTAAACCGAGAGAGGAAAAAATGTGGCAGTGAGAAAAATGCAGGACAAATATTTCAGCATGTCAGTTTTACATCTGGCTGATATTATGATGGCAACAGATCTGTCAAGGCAAATGCTTTCCTGACAAGCTATTTAATTAGAATTACAATCATCTTCCCAGAAATGATCCTTAAAATAAATAGTCTACTGTAAATGGATGAAAATAAATAGTTTGTATCTCCCCAAATCTCCTGAAGTAAAAGAGCCGAAGACAAAGAGTCTTATAAATACCGTAATTTTCTAAATGAAAATGCGGAAGGAGCAGTTTAACATTAGATAACAGTAAGCTTTGCTGTGATGGGAAGTGTTTTGTTTTTTTTTTTCTTTTACACTTTTTTTTTCAACGATTGATGTGGTTGATAAAGTGATATTTTCTGTCACAAACGTTATTAAGCAGGTACTCTATCTACAAACCCTCTACATCAGTAAAAAATAAACGTGACTAGAATTATTTTTAAATTATATGTAATGTAGCACAATGCAAGGGCGTGTAAGAAATCCTAAATGTTTTTTTTTTAATTTTTGAATTTTATTTTATTTATTTTTTTATAGAGCAGGATCTTATTAGTCATAAATTTTATACACATCAGTGTATACATGTCAGTCCCAATCACCCAATTCATCTGACCCCCACCCCCACCCCCCGTGGCTTTCCCACCTTGGTGTCCATACGTTTGTTCTCTACATCTATGTCTCAACTTCTGCCCTGCAAACCGGTTCATCTGTACCATTCTTCTAGGTTCCACATATATGCGTTAATATACGATATTTGTTTTTCTCTTTCTGACATAGTTCACTCTGTATAACAGTCTCTAGATCCATCCACGTGTCTACAAATGACCCAAGTTCGTTCCTTTTTATGGCTGAGTAATATTCCATTGTATATATGTACCACATCTTCTTTATCCATTCGTCTGTCGATGGGCATTTAGGTTGCTTCCATGACCTGGCTATTGTAAATAGTGCTGCAATGAACATTGGGGTGCATGTGTCTTTTTGAATTATGGTTTTCTCTGGGTATATGCCCAGTAGTGGGATTGCTGGGTCATATGGTAGTTATATTTTTAGTTGTTTAAGGAACCTCCGTACTGTTCTCCATAGTGGCTGTGTCAATTTACATTCCCACCAACAGTGCAAGAGGGTTCCCTTTTCTCCACACCCTCTCCAGCATTTGTTGTTTGTAGATTTTCTGATGAGGCCCTTTCTAACTGGTGTGAGGTGATACCTCATTGTAGTTTTGATTTGCATTTCTCTAATAATTAGTGATGTTGAGCAGCTTTTCATGTGCTTCTTGGCCATCTGTATGTCTTCTATGGAGAAATGTCTATTTAGATCTTCTGCCCGTTTTGGGATTGGGTTGTTTGTTTTTTTAATATTGAGCTGCATGAGCTGTTTATATATTTTGGAGATTAATCCTTTGTCCGTTGATTCATTTGCAAATATTTTTTCCCATTCTGAGGATTGTCTTTTCATCTTATTTATGGTTTCCTTTGCTGTGAAAAAGCTTTGAAGTTTCATTAGGTCCCATTTGTTTATTTTTGTTTTTATTTCCATTACTCTAGGAGGTGGATCAAAAAAGATCTTGCTATGATTTATGTCAAAGAGTGTTCTTCCTATGTTTTCATCTAAGAGTTTTATAGTGTCTGGTCTTACATTTAGTTCTCTAATCCATTTTGAGTTTATTTTTGTGTGTGGTGTTAGGGAGTGTTCTAATTTCATTCTTTTACATGTAGCTGTCCAGTTTTCCCAGCACCACTTATTGAAGAGACTGTCTTTTCTCCATTGTATATCCTTGCCTCCTTTGTCATAGATTAATTGACCATAGGTGCGTGGGTTTATCTCTGGGCTTTCTGTCTTGTTCCATTGACCTCTGTTTCTGTTTTTGTGCCAGTACCACATTGTCTTGATTACTATAGCTTTGTAGTATAGTCTGCAGTCAGGGAGTCTGATTCCTCCAGGTCTGTTTTTTTCCCTCAAGACTGCTTTGGCTATTCAGGGTCTTTTGTGTCTCCATACAAATTTTAAGATTTTTTGTTCTAGTTCCATAAAAAATGCCATTGGTAATTGGATAGCGATTGCATTGAATCTGTAGATTGCTTTCGGTAGTATATTCATTTTCACAATATTGATTCTTCCAATCCAAGAACATGGTATATCTCTCCATCTGTTGGTATCATCTTTAATTACTTTCATCAGTGTCTTATAGTTTTCTGCATACAGGTCTTTTGTCTCCCTAGGTAGGTTTATTCCCAGGTATTTTATTCTTTTTGTTGCAGTGGTAAATGAGAGTGTTTCCTTAATTTCTCTTTCAGATTTTTCATCATTAGTGTATAGGAATGCAAGAGTTTTCTGTGCATTAATTTTGTATCCTGCAACTTTACCGAATTCATTGATTGGCTCTAGTAGTTTTCTGGTGGCATCTTTAGTATTCTCTATGTATAGTATCATGTCATCTGCAAACAGTGACAGTTTTACTTCTTTTTTACCTATTGGGATTCCTTTTATTTCTTTTTCTTCTCTGATTGCCATTGCTAGGACTTCCAAAACTATGTTGAATAACAGTGGTGAGAGTGGACATCCTTGTCTTGTTCCTGATCTTAGAGGAAATGCTTTCAGTTTTTCACCATTGAGATTGATGTTTGCTGTGGGTTTGTTGTATATGGCCTTTATTATGTTGAGGTAGGTTCCCTCTATGCCCTCTTTCTGGACAGTTTTTATCATAAATAGGTGTTGAAATTTGTCAAAAGCTTTTTCTGCATCGATTGAGATGATCATATGGTTTTTATTCTTCAATTTGTTAATATGGTGTATCACATTGATTGAGTTGTGTATATTGAAGAATCCTTGCATCCCTGGGATAGATCCCACTTGATCATGGTGTATGATCCTTTTAATGTGCTGTTGGATTCTGTTTGCTAGTATTTTGTTGAGGATTTTTGCATCTATGTTCATCAGTGATATTGGTCTGTAATTTTCTTTTTTTGTAGTATCTTTGTCTGGTTTTGGTATCAGGGTGATGGTGGCCTCATAGATTTAGTTTGGGAGTGTTCCTCCCTCTGCAATATTTTGGAAGAGTTTGAGAAGGATGGGTGTTAGCTCTTCTCTAAATGTTTGATAGAATTCACCTGTGAAGCCATCTGGTCCTAGACTTTTGTTTGTTGGAAGGTTTTTAATCACAGTTTCAATTTCATTACTTGTGATTGGTCTGTTATATTTTCTATTTCTTCCTGGTTCAGTCTTGGAAGGTTTTACCTTTCTAAAAATTCGTCCATTTCTTCCAGGGTGTCCATTTTATTGGCGTAGAGTTGCTTGTAGTAATCTCTTAGGTGCTTTGTATTTCTGTGGTGTCTGTTGTAACTTCTCCTTTTTCATTTCTAATTTTATTGACTTGAGTCCTCTCCCTCTTTTTCTTGATGAGTCTGGCTAATGGCTTATCAATTTTGCTTATCTTCTCAAAGAACCAGCTTTTAGTTTTATTGATCTTTGCTATTGTTTTCTTTGTTTCTATTTCATTTATTTCCGCTCTGATCTTTATGATTTCTTTCCTTCTGCTAACTTTGGGTTTTGTTTGTTCTTCTTTCTCTAGTTCCTTTAGGTGTAAGATTAGATTGTTTATTTGAGATTTTTCTTGTTTCTTGAGGTAGGCTTGTATAGCTATAAACTTCCCTCTTAGAACTGCTTTTGCTGCATCCCATAGGTTTTCGATCGTCGTGTTTTCATTGTCATTTGTCTCTAGGTATTTTTTGATTTCCTCTTTGATTTCTTCAGTGATCTCTTGGTTATTTAGTAACATATTGTTTAGCCTCCATGTGTTTGTGGTTTTTACGTTTTTTTCCATGCAATTCATTTCTAATCTCATAGCCTTGTGGTCAGAAAAGATGCTTGATATGATATCAATCTTCTTAAATTTACTGAGGCTTTATTTGTGACCCAAGATGTGATCTATCCTGGAGAATATTCCGTGCGCACTTGAGAAGAACGTGTAATCTGCTGTTTTTGGATGGAATGTCCTATAAATATCAATTAAATCTATCTGGTCTATTGTGTCATTTGAAGCTTCTGTTTCCTTATTTATTTTCATTTTGGATGATCCGTCCATTGGTGCAAGTGAGATGTTAAAGTCCCCCACTATTATTGTGTTACTGTCGCTTTCCTCTTTTATAGCTGTTAGCAGTTGCCTTATGTATTGAGGTGCTCCTATGTTGGGTGCATATATATTTTTAATTGTTATATCTACTTCTTGGATTGATCCCTTGATGATTATGTAGTGTCCTTCCTTGTCTGTTGTAGCATTCTTTATTTTAAATTCTATTTTATCTGATATGAGTATTGCTACTCCAGCTTTCTTTTGATTTCCATTTTCATGGAATATCTTTTTCCATCCCCTCGCTTTTAGTCTGTATGTGTCCCTAGGTCTGAAGTGGGTTTCTTGTAGACAGCATTTATATGGGTCTTGTTTTTGTATCCGTTCAGCAAGCCTGTGTCTTTTGGTTGGAGCATTTAATCCCTTCACGTTTAAGGTAATTATCGATATGTATGTTCCTATGACCATTTTCTTAATTGTTTTGGGTTTGTTTTTGTAGGTCCTTTTCTTCTCTTGTGTTTCCCAATTAGGGAAGTCCCTTTAGCATTTGTTGTAGAGCTGGTTTGGTGGTGCTGAATTCTCTTAGCTTTTGCTTATCTGTAAAGCTTTTGATTTCTCCAGCGAATCTGAAAGAGATCCTTGCCTGGTAGAGTAATCTTGGTTGTAGGTTCTTCCCTTTCATCACTTTAAGTATATCATGCCACTCCCTTCTGGCTTGTAGAGTTTCTGCTGAGAAATCAGCTGTTAACCTTATGGGAGTTCCCTTGTATGTTATTTGTCATTTTTCCCTTGCTGCTTTCAATAATTTTTCTTTGTCTTTAATTTTTGCCAATTTGATTACTATGTGCCTCGGCGTGTTTCTCCCTAGTTTTATCCTGTATGGGACTCTCTGTGCTTCCTGGACTTGGGTGGCTATTCCCTTTCCCATGTTAGGGAAGTTTTCGACTATAATCTCTTCAAATATTTTCTTGGGTCCTTTCTCTCTCTCTTCTCCTTCTGGGACCCCTATAATGTGAATGTTGTTGCATTTAATGTTGTCCCAGAGGTCTCTTAGGCTGTCTTCATTTCTTTTCATTCTTTTTTCTGTATTGTGTTCTGCAGCAGTGAATTCCACCATTCTTTCTTCCAGGTCACTTATCCGTTCTGCCTGAGTTATTCTGCTATTGATTCCTTCTAGTGTAGTTTTCATTTCAGTTATCGTATTGTTCATCTCTGTTTGTTTGTTCTTTAATTCTTCTAGGTCTTTGTTAAACATTTCTTGCATCTTCCCAATCTTTGCCTCCATTCTTTTTCCAAGGTCCTGGATCATCTTCACTATCATTATTTTGAATTCTTTTTCTGGAAGGTTGCCTATCTCCACTTCAATGAGTTGTTTTTCTGGGGTTTTATCTTGTTCCTTCATCTGGTACGTAGCCCTCTGCCTTTTCATCTTGTCTGTCTTTCTGTGACTGTGATTTTTGTTCCACAGGCTGCCAGATTGTAATTCTTCTTGCTTCTGCTGTCTGCCTTCTGGTGGATAAGGCTGTCTAACCCTAAATGGTTTTAAATCCTGATACCCATACTTGCTATCAAGGTAACCTTGGAAAACTCTTCAATCTTGTTGCCGAAAACCCAGCCTCTGTTCACCGGTGCCAAATAGAAACCCAGAGACAGAGCTTTGGAGGAGCAGAAAAGAGTAGCTTTATTACTTTGCCAGGCAAAGGGGACCACAGCAGGGTAATGCCTTCAAGACTGTGCCCCCCTTCCTTGGAAATAAGGGGTCTTATAGTTTCAGGGTGGAAATTAGGTCTCTTAGGATTGGGGCTGAAGTAGTCTTGCATTCTTCTTTCCTCCTGGAGACATTGAGATCATTAGGGCTGGAGTCAGGTGGTCCCCGAACAGGTTCTGGTGGTCCTCGAGGTTATAATTTCGTGATCTTCTTTCTGGAATGAACAATGCTCACAAAGGAAAGGAGTGTTAAGGAGTGCTGTCTTGGAAAAGTAAACATCAGGTGCATAGTACAACTTTAGCTAGAGGGCAATCAGTATCAGATTTCAATTAAGCAAAAAAGAGAAGGAAAAAAAAGAAAAAACATCTATAGGAGACTGGTTGAATGGCTGAAAAGAATAAGGGCTGATTAAGGGCTAACATAATGGGGGCACCTCAACTAGTTTCTGCTACAGCAATCTCTTTCAAGGCTATTTCCAGGTCTCTAAATTATAGACAGTATTTTTGTTTCTTAAGATATTTGTGAGAATCATAAAATGTAACCCCATTTAAAATAACGTCTAGGAAAGTATGGAATATAAAGAAAATATATATTTAAACACTATGTCTACCCCTGAATTTTGTTTTTATGGAAAGAAATTTAATCTGGTTTGTCAAGAGCCTTAAAGTTTGCAGGTTAAAAGAGAGTCAATGATACTCTTTAAATAAGAATATTTGTGGAGTAAAGAATCATGGAATCTCAGAATTGCAAAGGACACTATGTGTCATCTTTGCCCAAATACCCATATGATTACACTGTTTTTTATAATATAACTGCCAAGAGAAAACTATGTTTGTGGCACCAGTTTTTACATATTAATATCGATATTTTTTTGAGAATCACAGTATTTTAGATGGAAAAGTCTTATTTACAAATCATTTGTATATTTCTCTATTTTAAGATAATATTTAGGTATCATGTACATCATAAAACAATTAAAAACAAATAAAAATTATTAATGAAATATTAAAGAGAAACCATAATATTTCTTTCCCACATGTCAATGGATCAATTTGCAATGCAAATTGACTACTAGGTGGTCTAGATATTTTCAATGTATTTCTTTGGCCTTGATGAGAAAGAGCTAAATGGAGTATATAACTTAGCTCAGATTATACATGAGAATTGTCAAAGATGAATTTTAAGTTTTGTTTTATATTTTTGTATATAATTTTTAAAACGTGATGTACTAAATGTGGAGATGTATTTAATTGATTCACTTAATTTTTATTATTTGAACATTTGAAAAGCATAGTTATATTTTAAGTATCCATGAGTGTTTAAACACCATAAATTAGTAGTTTCAGATTTTAAGTATTTGGTAGAGTTTTAAATGTTACATTTATCATACAGAAGATCTTCACCATTCTCTCTGATAATGTTATAAAGAAGTAAATGTTACAAAATAAGTGAATGGCAAAAATACAATTTAAGTTTTTATATATTGGATTTATGTGTAAAATTTTGTGTGAATAATATGTTATTTTTGCTCAGAGAAATCTTGAAAACAGCTTTATATGTTATAGATTTAGTTATACCGTGTATAATGAGAAACTGGAAAAAATAAAGAAAAAATTCTACACATAATCACGGAACTAAAGTAATGAGATTATGCAACTCTCCTATGATATATATAATCTCAAAATTCTTAGAGACATTTTTACAAGAAATAGGCTAATGAAATATTATCTACAAAACTTGAAGAAACTTCAAAAATAGCTTTCTTTTTATAATGTTCATTAAATTAATATAAAAGCACAAAGGTATACTTTCTAATAATTTATTATAGATATTTTGTTCTATTTCCCTTGCTTTGGTTTAGTAACATATAATTTAACAAATCTTTTCCCTTTTCAATGTACTTAAGTTTGTCTCATCTTTAGTTTAAACAACAACTTAGGCTTTAAGCAGTGTTTCCTCTGTAAATGATGCAGCCTGAAGACAAGGAAAGATGTTCACCTAGTGTACAAACTAACTCACCAGAGGGGTTCCATTAGGTTTAGGGAAGCATTCTTCTTTGTATAAGAAATACAAACAGGGGTTTCCTTGTGTCATGTATACACTGGGAGTTGAAATACTGTGGCTATGGCAGAACGAATTTTAAAATTTAGATTCATATTTTAAATGAAATTTGTTAATTCTCAACCAACTTTTACCTAGTATACTTTCAGCAAAACGTGACTATATACCAAGGATATTTGGATATAATAATAAAGGAGATATCATAGCTTGTTCATTCAGAGAAGGATGTTTTCTAAACTTAAAATTGCAGATAAACTAGCTGAGCTTTTTAGAGGAAAGCATGTAATGAAGGAAAATGCTTCACCCCAGTCAGTAGAAAAATCTCTGAATATTTAATCACAAGGTTCACATTTCTTATTTTTATTTTTTTATTTAAAAAAAAATTTTTTTTACATCTTTATTGTAGTATAATTGCTTTACAATGTTGTGTTAGTTTCTGCTGTATAACAAAGTTAATCAGCTAAATGGATGGAACTTTGGTTTGTATATATCTATGCGTTGTCTGTAATGATCACGAGGGGTGTGGCATGCAGTTTATTAACCATCCCCATCCTCCATTCCATACCTCAGAGCTGAGGGACTGTCATTTTACTACTGAGGAAGTCCAATCTGCTGTAGAATGTTTTTTAAAGTCCCATGTGTATGTGGTAACAATGAGGTCAATATGACCAGGGAAATTCAAAAGCTGAGGATATAAAAACATTGATGCAGGAACAGAAAGCATAAGACACATTTCTTTGCAGTGGGAAACTGAAGGCACAGAGTTGAGAAGCAGCACCTTGGCAAGGAAATCTTTTGAATGCTTCTGGATTTTGAGAATTAAAGAGAAAAGAGCAGGAGTTGGAAACTTTGCAAATGTGGAATTGTATCAAATACAAAATTTCACTAATTTTCACCCTGGTAACTGTTCTGGAAATCTGTAGTACTGCAAGGGAATTTCTTTCCATATCAATAGTAGAGCTATTTCTATAATGAGCTAGGGAGATACAATTTTAAATACATGCAATAGTAGATTTCACTGTGCATTGTCTACATCAAATGAAATATGTAGACACAGAACATGCTGTACAAGGATGGTACAGCATATCTGACCTTCATACAGACAATTATGTCATAAGAGTTACAATAAGCTTTGAAGAAATCACTGGAAATTTTATGTACTTGGGCTTCTTGGTAGAAGTCTTACGTTATAGGAAAGAAGATCTTTTTGCCTCTGTCTCTTGACTCCAAAAGCAATTTATAGTAAGCCTATGCATTTAAAGGAAACACAGTAACTCCTTATTGTTTTAGGGGGCCCAGCGATAAACGGTCAGAAATGTTGAATATTTTACTCACAAAAGACAGGAGAGACTTTGAACCAAGTGAAAAATTATGTTCCATGTATCATTGAGATGTCAGGATTAGGGCCAACTGAGAAAATAAAAATAAGAAATTGTAAATATACAGAGTAAATACTGGTTATAGGTGCTAAATAAGTAGCCCAAACTTTATCCATGCAAAATGAATGAAGTGCTTATGTGTAAAAAATTTAGCAATAGAAAGAAGAGAGATATTGTGTACATTTTGAAATTATAAGTTTTCTAAAGGACACAGAAGGAGTTATTTTCTTTTAAGGAATTATCTGTGACTTCAGGGGACTCATTTTTAAATAGGAGAAGGTAAAAATTTTATATTTAAACTATCAAATGATATAAAGAGTGGCAACAAGTTTAAAAATTTTCTATTTTATATTTCATATTACAGTTGACTCTCCATATTCATTGGTTCTGCATCTGCTAATTCAACCAACGGAGGATTGGAAATATTATTAAAAAATTCCAGAGAGTTCCAAAAAGTAAAACTTAAATTTGCTGTGAGCAGGAAATAGTTATTTACATAGCATTTACATTGTGTTTACAACTATTTGCATAGCATTGACGTCATTTACATTGTATTAAGAATTATAAGTAATCTAGAGATGATTTAAAGTTAAGTATATGGGAGAATGTGTGTAGATTATATGCAAATATTATGCCATTTTATATAAGAACTTGAGCATGTCCGGATTTTGGTATCTGGGGGGTGGAGGTGGGGCTTGGGACAAGTCCCCCCTGGGGATACTGAAGGACAACTATATTCCACTTCTGTTAGTTTCTGGTTCAGATTTTATAACCCTGTCTGTTGCTAATTGAGTAACAGTATAACATGATTTATTGCAGAAGCCTCTTTAAACTATTATAATATTACTACTACTAATAAAAAAGGAATGCCTCTCTGATAGCATAAGGCCTCAAGTGGAGTTTCCATCTCACTGAGATGAGAGGAGCATTGATGGGCACAGGTCCTGATTCAAATACAGCAGAATAGAGGGAACCATTTAGGAGTAATGAGAATACTCTAATACTGGATTTTGGTGAATTATATATTTACAACGGGTGAATTTTATGTTATGTCAATTAAGTCTCAATAATGTTGTTAAAAAGCTAATTTTGCAATGTTTCAGTACTCAGTAGCTCTAGATTTTATGAAGCAAACTATCCAAAACAGGAAAATAACCACTGACAATCTTCTAAGTAGTTTTTAAGAAAGGAGTTTGGTATTGTGCTTTTTAAAATTTCCTCAAAAGGGACTTTACAGACTTTTAATACAAAAAAGCTTGAATCCCCAAAAGAAAATATTAACATTACAGATATATTCCACTCCATGGTCTCTCTCACTGCTCTTTCATCCCCATGTGTCAGATTTAATAAACTAAAATTTTCAAAGAAAACAGCAAACTCAAATCCCTGTCCTTAAAAGTTCACTTTCCCTTAACTTCATTCACTATTTTCAAAATTCCCCAAATGGCATTCAACGCTAATAAAAGTAAATGCATCTGTCAGCAAAAGAATACTTTAGAGACATGTTGCAGTGTAGTTTAAAATTTAGTAGACGTTCTTTATAAATTGGATTCATTCATGTATAATAAAATCTACTATCTGATATTTATCTCATCTGTTTGTGTGTGTGTGTGTGAGACCTTGTATCCATTCTATTAGAATAGAAAAATAATATATGTTTTCTTATTAAATTAGAAAAGGTCACTTATCTAGGGAATTCTATTTATACTAGATTCTGAGTCAACTTGGTGCCAATAAGAAGAATATTCTTGTTGATTCTCAATACTTATGTATGATGTTACTAACCTGAATATTTTTCTTTCTAAAATAAACATTGTTCAGCCAGTTTACTTATTTTCTCAGAATTAACTAAACATTTTTCAAAAAATAAGTGTTACTTTTAGAAAATGTAAGCTTGAACAATATATCTTATCTAAGACTTTACTTTCACATCTTTAAGATGGATATTAATTCCTGTTGTGATGATTAAATAGGATATTAATATATGTAGCCCAATACCTAGAAAAATTGTAATTGTTCAATAAATACTTAGCTTTGCTTGGTTTTCTTTTTTGTCTGAAGGTTCTAGTTATATCTAGAAAAATAACCCTTTCTTATAGAATATGGTCTTTTAATAATATGTCTGAGGTTGGGTATTTTAAAGTAGGTGCACTTTGAATTTGAGGTTGAGTTAAATCTATCAAAAGTATTGCTCTACAGCATTCAACTCAACCTCAAATTCAAAGTGCACCTACTTTAAAATACCCAACCTCAGACATATTATTAAAAGACTATATGTGGAGAAAAGGGAACCCTCTTGCACTGTTGGTGGGAATGTAAATTTATACAGCCACTATGGAGAACAGTATGGAGGTTCCTTAAAAAACTAAAAATAGAACTACCATACGACCCAGCAATCCCACTACTGGGCATATACCCTAAGAAAACCATAATTCAAAAAGAGTCATGTACCATAATGTTCATTGCAGCTCTATTTACAATAGCTAGGACATGGAAGCAACCTAGGTGTCCATTGACAGATGCATGGATAAAGAAGATGTGGCACATATATACAATGGAATATTACTCAGCCATAAAAAGAAACGAAATTGAGTTATTTGTAGTGAGGTGGATGGACCTAGAGTCTGTCATACCAAGTGAAGTAAGTCAGAAAGAGAAAAACAAATACTGTATGCTAACACATATATATGGAATCTAAAAAAAAAAAAAAAAGGTTCTAGGGGCAGGACAGGAATAAAGATGTAGATGTAGAGAATGGACTTGAGGACATCGGGAAGGGGAAAGGTAAGCTGGGACGAAGTGAGAGAGTGGCATGGACATATATACACTACCAAATGTAAAATAGATAGCTAGTGGGAAGCAGCCAAGTAGCACAGGGAGATCAGCTCGGGGCTTTGTGACCACATAGAGGGATGGGATAGGGAGGATGGGAAGGAGATGCAAGAGGGAGGGGATATGGGGATATATGTATACGTAGAGCTGATTCACTTTGTTGTACAGCAGAAACTGACACAACACTGTAAAGCAATTATACTCCAATAAAGATGTTTAAAAAAAATATATTGCTCTACCCTTGTGATGAAGTTAAAGCGTTTACCCAAGGACCACAGTGGATCAGTCTACAGTGTAGAGAATGGAATCACTTGAGGGAAAGGTATGCCCAGATCCAGGAAGACAACATTTCTTTACACCACTCCTGTGTGATGTATAGCTGCCAGAAATAAATGAAATAATAATGAAACTGGATCAAAATCAACAAACAATATGGGACAAATAATTTAGGACTATTGCCATACTGTGAGAAAAACTGGCGATACATTTTGATAAAAATATTATTGTGGGGTGTGTTATAATACAAAAAAGTGACACCACTGAATTCCTCATGGGCTAAATAGACTCATTTTCCAGATTCTTGCTGAGCTCATTAACTTTCCAAACTGTCTTTGCTTATTCATTTGCTTTTCCTTCTATTTCTAGTTGCCCAGCTCCACATAGCAGGATACTCTTGGACACGAAGACTTCCCTCACCAGGTAAGCCCTCACCTACAAGTGAGCCCTGTACCAGTACTCTCCACAGCACTCCCAAATTTGGAGCTCTTATTAACTCCAACCTAAATAATTATAATATTCTCCTTATCATTCTATGTCTAGTTTCTTCCTGTCTACCCTTTTCCACATGAGACAATGTTGCAATGTCTGGAAATTATGTTAAAATACCCCAGTATTCACAGTGATATGTGTGCATATTTTTGTGTTTGCCAATTAACTATGAACTACATATTCTGAAGCCCTTGTTCTAGAGTTTGATAAGGCAATAAATACTGTTACCTAAATCTTGACTAAAGAGACTTTTACTTCTCATAAGGCACGTTAAGAATGCTTTGTCGTTGGATTGAATAGCAGTGTTCATGTTTTGCAATTGATAAAGATTATTTTCACACCTGTGCATTTGAGTGAGTGGAGGGTAGAATCTTCAGACTGTACATTAGGTTTGATCTTCCTTGCAGCCTCTGGAGGGTTTATCAGTGATCTGACTAGAAAGGTAGTTAATTCTGCTGTCAGAATATGTTGCATTTGTCTCACAATAAAGCCTTCAAGTAAAATTTTGAAGCAACAAAAGAGAAAAGAAGAGAGACAAAAATCTTTGCAGGAGATAGGAAATGGGCTGTATGACTTTTTGTGGCAAAATTGGATACTTAACACTTTTACTATAATATATCACTAAGAAGGTCTAAAATTTCACTTACCTATAATTATCTGAGACATCAAAAGGAAGCTGGCAATTGTTGAAAGCCAGAATGGCTTAAGTTGATGTAAACTTCGTAAATGACAATTCTTATTATTTTTGATCCTTGATCAAAGATATAAATGATATTTTTTTATATAAATTCCTTTTTTCTCTCCATCATATTCAAGGTTCTCTACATTTTTAATTTTTAAAAATTGTTTGCTTCTTACCTCTTTGTTCATTCATAGGAAAACCCTTGGATAAATGTATTAATATGTTTATCACAATTTAATTTAGAGTAAAAGCTTAATGTCTTGAGGACATTTGACTCCATCCACAAAACTCAATATTTAAAATATGATTCCTCTGAAGAAATTTCCAAGCTAACCACAGCAAAATTCAGCAGGACACTGAACTGTCTCCATTGTCCTCAAACATATATGTGCCTCTTCATTCCTAACAAATAGGTAAGAAAAACTAATATATTAACCAGGCTCAAGTAATTTGGTATCAACTTTATAATTTCTACTGAAAATTATTTTTAACACACTATATTCTACCATTTATTTTATCTTTTGTGTCTCTTTCCAAACGCAGCTTAACTCTTGTTTTATAAACAAAGCCCCTCTTGTCTCTGAGTCTTATATCACCATTTTGTTTAATAAAATGATGGTGATAAAAATGATATGATGGTGATGATGACAATAATTACTAATACCTAGGTAGTTTTTAATTTTTATGAATATAGTAACTAATTTGATTTGTCAACACTCTAGGGTAAGTACCCATTTTGTAGATAAAGTAAATTAAGCTAAGTGGTATTAAGTTACTTGGCAAAGATCACACAGGAGAGCAGATTTAGAATCAGCTACTCTGGCTTCACATACTTTAGTGTTACCGAATAAAACTCAAAAATCAACATTATAGGCATAGTTTTACGTGACCTGGTTATAAAATTTCTACCTCAGAACTTTTGTCATCCTGTCTTCCCCTAATTACATGTAGCTTCTTCTTCCTTTGAACACACATAAAAATTTTCTCTCTCTTGTAACACTTGATATTTTACTTTTTAAATTTCTTTCATCGTTCACATTCTTGGCACCATCATAATATTTCCACCTCTTTAACATACATACTTGAAACATAATTAGTTCCCTTGGGTCAGTAACTCTGAAAAGTGCCCTTGGGAGTTAGGTCATAATTATAAATTTCAGACCAAGAAAGGAGCAGACATGGCAAATAGAAAATTGAAGCAGGCACAGATATCCTTTTGCCTGAGAGTAAATCATAGTTTCAAGAGTACGTGATGAGGGAAGAAAAGTTTTACTCTACAGAGATAGCATCAGGACGGTTCTAGAAGAGTTAAATACATGGGTGTCATTGGAGACAGGTAGGATGTTATTTGATATAACACAATAGACAGTTCAGGGACAGCCAGACAGATAGGTTCAGACTTAACATCACGGGCATTTGTCCACTAGGTGGGAGGGCTTAAGTCACATGTCATTAGTTCAGAGTTCAGAGTTTTCCAAGAGATAGTCAGGAACACAATTCAAGTTAGAATGGGTGCCTGAGCAAATTTTAAGAGTAATAACTTAAATGAGGTCTTCTCTCACACAATTAAATGGCTAACAAGAAAACAAAGCCTAAGAACAATTACCAGAATCAGGGTACAAAGACATCCTGAACGTCTGCAAGGATGACTTAGTATTTCACCTGAGGTAGCAACCTAAGGCTTCTTAATTCCTTCTGACTGAAGTCAGCCTTAAGTCAAGACAGCCTTCCAGAGCCTAGGGGTTGGACTGACCCGGGGTTACCTGATAAAGCCTCAAGTGGCAGCACAGAAGAGCTTTCAGAGGTAGAGTATGTCAGATGCCTTAGAAAATATATTTTTCTCTGTAATGCTTTAAAATGGCACCTGGGATACTGCAAAGATTTCTTTTCAGGTTGAATTGCATTAACTTGAATCTTTAAAAAGTAGATATCATTGAGGATAAGCTTGGAAGAATATCTTCCCTTTTATTACAGTTCCTTTCTAATGCATTTTTTCTTTCATATTTTATTAAATATGAGCCTGCACTAAAATACTTTTTGATCTCCACTTCCTATGCTTTTGAACACCTCAATTCTACTTCATCTTCCCCCTAAGGTTCCAGCCTCAATTCGTCTCACATATTAAGCAAAGTGAAATTGACATTAAAGCCAGGGAAACACATCCTGCTTCATTCATACTTAGTATTTCTGTGCTTACAGTCAGAAAAAAAAATAATGTACATGAACAAGAGCATCTTCTTTCACTCTTTCTAATGCACCCACTGAAGTTATTGCTATAGCTTTTTTTTTTAACATATTGAGCAAGCCTATAGGCTCTTTAATTTAAAATCTCATTGTTTTGATCTGCTATTGGTTGAATCTGTGAGTGTGCAACCCAAGGCCCACTGTATATAATTCTCCAGTTATATATATTTTTCTCCATCTTAAGTTCACCATCTACTCATCTACTTACAAAGATTCTATTTCTTTTGATCTTTTCCCCTAAAAAAATAAAAACCAAATAAGCAAAATACACCTTGAGGTTTTTCTTAGCAAAAAGAAAAAGCACATCATGGCACAATAATCTCTTAGAAATACTAGTCCAGAAAGAAGATCTACAGATCTACAGAAGTTGTATTTAAACTCCAATCTGGAACAAAGTTGAATCTTATACTTAAAGTTTTCCTAAAGCGAAAAAGAAAAAAAAAAAAAGACGTGAAAATTTTACTTCAGAATTCAGAATTTTGATAAGGTCTTTTTGTCTTTGATTACAAGATCTGTACCAGATAGTTGAATTTATTATCATTACCTCAGATAGGAAAACTATTTAAATAAAATAAGGAGGGGGATACTAGGAGAAGATTAATATAACCCAGCCATGCCCAATTTTTAAAAATAACCTTCAGAGCAGAAGAAAAGTAATAAATACATGCAAACGTGCTCCAAAGATTTACTGAAACTCAGTGATACTTATCACAAGCCTAAAACCAGAATATGCAGCTCCCTTGTGGGAACACTCAGATAAAAACAGAAGACCTTTTTAAATGTTGTATTAATATGGATAAATTTAAGACTGATTCTTGTATTAGTTTCCTGTTGCTGCTGTAACAATGACCACAATCTTAATGGTTTATAAAAACACACATTTAGTGTCAAAGTGTTTGGGAGATTAGGAGTCCAAAATCAGTCTCAATGGGCTACAGTCAAGGTGTCAGCAGGGCTGTTTCCTTTCAAAGACTCTTAGGGTGGATCCATTTCCTTGCCTTTTTCAGCAACTAGATCCACTTGCATTCCTTGGCTTATAATTACTTCCTCTGTCTTTAAAGTGCATCACTCCAACCTTTGCTTCTATCATCACTTCTCTTCCCTGTGACTGTGAAACTCTTGTTTCCCTCTTACAAGAACCTTTGTGGATTTTATTAAAAGCACCAAGATAGTCCACAGTGATCTTCCCTTGTCAAGGTCCTTAACTTAATTACATTTGCAAAATCTCTTCTGTTATGTAAGATAACACATTTGTAGATTCTGGAGATTAAGATGTGTACATCTTTGGGCGAGATTATTCTGTCTACTGAAATTCTGTACGTATATTTTCTACTCAGTCTGAAAAATTGACTCAGAGCTTCTATGTAAAACAATGATTGTATTATCTTTGTCATGATCTGTTAGGTGAAAAAGAATCCATCTAAGAATAGATTACAAATAATTCAAAATTACTCAAGGCCAACCACTGAAAGAATCATAAGAGGGTTTCTGATATTAACATTTTTTTAGGCGATTAGCAGGAAATTTTTCAGAAACAGCAATGCTTCTAAATGTTTGACTCCACTGAGATCTTGAAACCAACCCCATGGATTATGGAAACCAAGAATGCCCTCAAATGAACTCAAAATATGCCTTCAACAACTTATTTTCATGTGCATGAAAATTTAAGCCATGTCCTGTGGGTGTCATCTCAGCAGTGTTTCATATATCAAGGAGCTATTGTCTATCCCTTGATCCCATAGCCAGAACTTATCCTTGCCTCCCAACAACTGTAGTCTCAGCTAAATCAATCAAAGCATCTTCAGGTTTCAAACTGGGAATACCTTTAAGTCTGATGTTACCAAATGAAGTGCAATCCCTATTGTCAATGGACAGTCACTAATATCTTCCTAACAATAAGTTAACTGATCACTATTATATGTTTTTCTCATATTTCTATCCACCAGTGTAACACTCTCATTCCAGGAACACTACTATGCTTACCTAATGAGGAAAAAACGCACAATAATATAAAGAATAGATCTTTTGGGTATGTCATTAAGTAAATCCTTACTTAGTCTCGTTTCCTGATGGGCTTATCTTAAAAATGATGGACAGTTTTAGTCTGGTTTAGCAATAACCAATCCAGACTTCTTTGAATCTAATCTAGTATAAATCCAAATCGACCCAAGTGACCAAATTTGTGGCCTTCCCTGGGTCATGACAAATCGCTAAAAATGCAAGGCTAAAATAAATGTGGTATTCATTATGCTTTTGATGTAGTTCATGATTTTGGAATGCTTTAGAAACAAAATTGTTAGTTAACCTCGTCAAGTTCTGTGTTAAAAAAACAGACAACAAAATATATAAATCACTTCATGTCTTGATGATACTCACAAAAATTTTGCATACACAAAAATAATGGCTCTGGCCCACTAAAAAAGAGGCAACATAGGAGTTGGAGAAAATGCTTTAGCAAAACATTAGGTTAAATAAATTGTTCTGCCTAAAGTTTTTCCAAAGACACATTCATGGAGATATTTACAATTTCACCACAGATGTGTGGTCTCCGGTTCCTGAGTCTGAAGAAAAGAGTTGGAAAAATCAAGCTGTCAGATCAAGAGGAAATAATCTGAGAAAGCTAGGTGACTGTGTACTGGGACCGGATGACCTCAAGTGAGGCTAACATACTCCATGAGGCAAGCTTTTAAAATCGAATCGAACACTGGTGGGTTTCTAAAATAGCGATTCATGACTCACCTGCAACCTACATGATACTGGAAAAGCTGTAAAAGTGGCACATGGACGGAAAGTACATCCTAAGGGAAGATTTGAGCATCTCTAAATGAATTTAATACTATTATCTCTCACTATGGGTTATGAAAATGCATCAATGAATATACATTTATTTTCCTTATACGTAGAAACAATTGTCTATTTAAAAAGCCACAACACTCACAGTGCCTTTAAAAATAACTATAGAAATGGTTGGACCATTCTAGTTTACTTATTCGGTATTGAAGAAATACATTTTTCCAGGCAAGTTAGGTGTAAGTGACATAAGGCATTTTCCCTTACACAGGAATCTATTGATTATGCCCAAGAATATGGAAAAGAGGAGGGAATGAAGTATTAAAACATAAATAAGTTGAACTACCAAACAACTTTGAAATCTCATGTTTGAAAGTACTTTCCTTACCTGTCATGGACCTGCATTCTTACCTCTGGATGAAGTCATAACTTGCCCCTCTCAGAACCGGTATCTGTACTCATAACTGATTTCAATCTTGTACATTTTTATCTATCTAAAATATTGTGGAAAACATATGAAGTATAATCATTCCTATCATTCTTATAATCATTAATAGGTACAGGTTACCTTTACTCTCCAACTATCTAATCATCCCCTGCATGACTATGATGTATCCTTGATCAAAGGTGGATTGTTCTTGATCTTCAATATAAATTACTTCATGGGATCTCTTAATTAACAGTTAAATTAAACAACATTTATTTTTAGATGTACTCTTAGCAAGTGAAATGACATCAGCCATCTTCAAACAGCAAGAATTAATAAGATACCATCATTAAGCATCTTGATTAGAAAACCTCCAGAAGCAGCTATCACATGAAAGTTCCAACAACCGTGGAAAAGCAAATGGCTTAATAAAGTAAGTAACTTTCATTTAAGGACATCAGAAAATGATTTTTCTCTGGATACCTGGAAACAGTGATTGTCCCTTTCTCTATTTCATACTTTTGTTATTTATACTCCAGATTGTACTTTTCTTCTTTACTGATTTACTGAAGAAAAGACTACATATTGTTACTAAAATTTTCCCATTAGTTTTTTTTTTTTTTTTTAAAGACTAGAAGAAACACTTTTTAAATTTATTTATTTATTTATTTGTTTTTGGCTGTGTTGGGTCTTCGTTTCTGTGCGAGGGCTTCCTCCAGTTGCGGCAAGTGGGAGCCACTCTTCATCGCGGTGCGCGGGCCTCTCACTGTCGCGGCCTCTCTTGTTGCGGAGCACAGGCTCCAGACGCGCAGGCTCAGTAGTTGTGGCTCACGGGCCCAGTTGCTCCGCGGCATGTGGGATCCTCCCAGACCAGGGCTCGAACCCGCGTCCCCTGCATTGGCAGGCAGACTCTCAACCACTGTGCCACCAGGCAAGCCCCCATTAGTTTTCATCTAATTTTTTTTCTCTTAGGATCCCATCTAGGACACGACATTGCATTAAGTTGTAATGTCTCCTTAGGCCTCTCTTGACTGTGACAGTTTCTCCGGCTCTCATTGTTTTTGATAACCTGGATGGTTTTGAGTAGTACTCATCAGTTACTTGTTAATGTCCCTCATTTGGGATTTGTCTATTTTTTTTCATCATTAAACTGGGGTTGAGTTTTGGGGGAGTAAGCTCACAGAGGTAAAATGTTATTCTCATCACATCCTATCCAAGGTACATATTACCAACCTGATTTATCATTGTTGACGTTCATATTGATTACCTGGCTGAGGCGGTGTTTGTCAGGTTTTTAAAGTTGCCATGTTTCCCCCTACCCATACTGTAAACTTTGGAAGGAAATTGCTCTATTCAGCCCACACGTAGAGAGTGGGAGTTACGCTCCATTTCTTGAGGGCAGAGTATGTACCCAAATTATTTGGAATTCTACTGAATGTGAGATTTGTCTATTCTCTGTCATGTATTTATTTATTTATTTATAAAAAGTGCATATCAGTATGGATCCATAGATGTTAATTTTAAAATTGGGTCATGAACCAATGTCACTTTATTTATTTTGTTGTTCAAATCATTCCAACTTTGGCCATTGGATCCTCTTGCAGTTGGACCCTGAAAACCATTGCAAGGTCTTTTTTTGTTGTTGTTTTGAAGTACTTCATCACTTTCTGATGCTACTAGTTGCTTCGGGCTAATCTTGTGTATTTTCTGCTCCAGTCCTGGAATCAGCTATTTCCCCAAGGAGGTTTGGTTCCTTTTATTGGCAGATGGTATTGGAAACCAGAATCTGGGTGCAAGTGTACTCACTTGGATGTTAGTGCTTCTAGAACTTCTCTGCTAACAGAGCAGAGGAATATATGTGTGTATACCAACCTCTGTATATTCACATATCTATAAACATTTGTGTCTATATTAAAATAAATATGAGTTCGCACTGATGCCTCCAACTCTAATTAAGTATCATATGACTCATTGTAGTCTTCCTTCCTTGCTTGTCTGTAACATCCCCCACTAAGAGTAGGACTATTGGTTGCTAGCATCTGACATCCATTTACTTAATTATTCAATTCCGGTATGCAAATATAGCTATATTGGAATTTTTAATCCATACCCCTTGTAGGATACAACTCTGTCAATGAGTGTCCAGTGCTTATGTAAAGAATTTACCTTTAGTTTTATAGAGTCCTCTCAACTCTAAAATTACTTAGGTCAACAACTTTTCCCTCACCCTCTTCAGTGAGACTATTTCAAACATTCATAATGAGTTAAAATCTCTTGTTATTGTCTGCTTGCCATCCTGAGATCCTATGGCCTCTTAAATGATTCTTCAAAATTTGCCTACTGTCAGTATTTTGTATTGTCTTAAAAACACTTAACTATTCTATTTGGTGTAAAATGGCTTCTCGTTGTGAATTTATTTGTATTTCCATGATGACTAATGATGTTAAAAATCTTTTCAAATGTTTATTAGCCATGCTTGTTAACTTCTTTAATGAATGGTTTATTTAAGCCTTTTACCATTTTCTTCATTGGGTTGTTTGTCTGCTTTTTATTGAGGTGCAAGAATTGTTTTATAATTTGTGCATGCAAATGCTTTGTCCCACACACACATATATGAGATATATAGATATATATCTAGATATATCAGTGATATATATTATATGATATATATATACATAGTGTTTTAGCCAGCTTGTGTGTTATTTTCTTTTAAAGAGCTGATGTTTGTTTTTTAAATGATGTCCAAATTATTATTTCTTTATGATTACTAGTTCTTGTGCTCCATATAAAATCTTTGCTTACTCTGAGATTGCAAACATTTTCCCTAAATTTTCTTCTAACAGTTTTATAGTTTTAGTTTTATCCTTACTTCTATGATAAATTCCACACTAAGTTTTGTGTATGCTATAAGGTGCAGAATTAACATTATTGAAATACTCATACTACTCAAAGTGATCTATATATTAAATGCAATTTGTATCAAAATTCCAAATGCATTTTTCACCAAAATAAAAAAAAAAATCCTAAATTTTGTATGGAATCACAAAAGGTCCTGAATACCTAAGGTAATCTTGGGCAAGAAGAATAAAGCTAGAGGCGTCACACTTCCTAGTTACAAATTATCTTACAAAGCTATAGTGAAGTAACGTATGGTACCGGCATAAAAACAGACACATAGATCAATGGAACAAAATAGACCAAAAATGAACACACACACCTCCAATCAACTACTTTTTGATGAAGGCACCAAGAATACACAATAGGGAAAGGATAATCTCTTCAAGAGATTGTGTTGGGAAAACTGGATCCACAATAAAAGAATGAAATTGGACCCTTACATTACATCTTTATTTTATGCACACAAATCAACTCAAATGTATTAAAGACTTAAACGTAAGACCTGAAACCATAAAACACCTAGAGGAAAACATAGGGAAAAAGCTCCTTGAAACTGATCTTGGCCATGATTTTTTGGATATGACACAAAAAGCACAGACAACAAAAGCAAAAATATACAAATGAAACTACATTAAACTAAAACGCTTCTGTACCACAAAGAAAACCATCAACAGAATGAAAACACAACATACGGAATGGAGGAAAATATTTGCAAACTATATTTCTGATAAGGAGTTTGTATTCAAAATATATAAAGAGCTTTTATAAGTAATCATATTATAATTGAAAATAGTTAACTACATATAAGCCACAAGGATAAAGACTTTCAAATACACCTAAATCTGTATAAGCCTAAATAGATGCCTATATATTGAGGAGCACAGAATGAAAAAAGATGATTTTTTAGTATGAATATAAGGTGTTTGATATACTTAATTCTCTAAAAAGTTATTTCAATAGGAAAAGACATTTTCTTTTTATTTATTTGTCACAGTGAACAACAGAAAATCATTTTTCGGTGGGTGCTACAGAGTCTGTTGCATTTCAAAGACAGAAATTCTCTGGTCTCATTTGTGTGTTTTTACACCACTATGATTCTTCAAACTGCTTAGAAATGTTTTAAAAATAAACCATTAGTTATTGGTATGAAGAAACACTTGTTTTCCTTTTTTCTAATTCATAACCAGCTTCTATCACACAGTTGATTTTTGTGGAAGAAGTTTACAGCTGAGTAAGCCAACTTTGATATAATGGAACAGTTTGAACACTGTTCTCCATTTCAATCCACTTTGCAATACATATATTTCCCACTGCTAGGGAAATTCTAGTTTTTACATTCATTTTTTTAAGCAAGAAAAGGTTTGTGATGTTTAAAACATTCTAGATGTAAATCTAAATAATTACCTTAAGTTGAATAATAAATTGAAGTGAAACCACATTTTCTGCAGCATTGACTAATCATATGGAGTGATGTGATATACAAATAATTTGTAAATCACTCTATTAAAAGCTTGTTTCTTGACAAATTTCTCCCTGATTCCAGAAAATCTTGTTAAAAAAAAAAACAACTCAGTCAAACATCCTTTGCGTTTGGCACAATGAATTGGAAAAAATGATTTGACATAATTATATTCTTAGGTAATTAATCTTTTTAGTTATCTTTATTGTTTAGAGCAATTGCATAGAACATCATATGAGGAAATAATATTTGAGGTTTAAGCAAATTTTAAAATATCAGTATCATAGGAAATTGATCCATAATGTGTGTAACAGTATTTATATGTTGAATTGTTAATAGGGCATATTTAAGTATTTTCTCTATACAGTGAAATAGGAAGACAATCATGAACAACCACAGTAGATGTAAGCGAGACTAGACTTTGCAAAGATTTTTAAAAAGCATATGTCACGAACACGGGCAAATGCAAATATATTGTAAATAGTTCTATTCATTTGTTGTAAATAAAACATAAACCTTAATTTAAATAATTTTATATGAATTGTGGATATATACACTCTATATATATATATTTATACACACACACACACACACATTTCTGTTAAGGTCAGGGAGCAAAAACTGAGTAAAAAGAAGAAAGGTATATCAATAAACGAACAACCCAATCAAAAAACGGACAGAAGATCTCAAGAAACATTTCTCCAAAGAAGACATACAGATGGCCAAAAAGCACATGAAACGGTGCTCAACATCACTAATTATTAGAGAAATGCGAATCAAAACTACAATGAGGTACCACCTCACACAGGTCAGAATGTCCATCATCAAAAAATCTACAAACAATAATTGCTGGAGAGGGTGTGGAGAAAAGGGAACCCTCCTACACTGTTGGTGAGAATGTAAATTGGTATAGTCACTGTGGAAAATAGTATGCAGGTTCCTTAAAAACTAAAAATATAGCTACCATAAGATCTAGCAATCCCACTCCTGGGCTTATATCTGGAGAAAACCATAATTCGAAAAGATACGTGCATGCCAGTGTTCATTGCAACACTATTTACAATAGCCAGGACATGGAAGCAACCTAAATGTCCATCAACAGAGGAATGGATAAAGAAAGTGTGGTACCTATATACAGTGGAATATTACTCAGCCATAAAAAAGAACAAAATAATGCCATTTGCAGAAACATGGATGGAACTAGAGATGATAATACTAAGTGAAGTAAGTCGGACAGAGAAAGAAAAATATATGATATTGCTTATTTGTGGAATCTAAAAAAATATTGCTTATTTGTGGAATCTAAAACTTATCTACAAAACAGAAATAGTTACAGATGTAGAAAACAACTGTATGGTTACCAGGGGGTAAGGGGGGGTAAATTGGGAGACTGGAATTGACATATATACACTACTATATATAAAATAGATGACTAATAAGAACCTACTGTATAGCACAGGGAACTCTACTCAATACTCCGTAATGGCCTATATGGGAAAAGAATCTAAAAAAGAGTGGACATACATATATGTATAACTGATTCACTTTGCTATACACCTGAAACTATCACAACATGGTAAATAAACTATACTCTGATTAAATAAATGAAAAAAAAAGGTAATGGAAGTTCTTCATTAAGCTGAGTTTGTTTTTTAAATATTAATACATTTATCTAATTTTTGAACTCCCTATCTTCCTGTTTTTATTATCCCAATTGCAAGCATACTTCTCTTTATTTTTAATATACATTATAATGTCAAGCCTATTTTATTATATATATGTCAAGTTGAATTTTTAAAATTTATTCTATTTTATATCATTTTAGGCCTTTTTCATATACAATTATTCCCCTTCATTTACCATCATGTTAAATCTTCTCCTAATCATATATTTCAAATTATGTCAGTAAAATTCTCAAAATTTTAGGTGTCCTTTTGCTGGTGTCATTGTCTTATCAAGATGTGACACACAATTTCAAATTTGCTTCACAGTGAAGAAAAATAGAAAATTTGTTGCATTAAAATATACTAATCACAACCACATTCTAGATCAATTATGTTTCTTGGTTAAGTTCAATAGTTAGTGTCTCTGAAAGTGGATATTATTAGCAATATATCAAGGAAGTAAAACTAGATGAGGATTTGGAGTTTTAGTTTTAGGATTAGGCAGGACTTTCCTAATGTGTAAGAAACAGGAAATAGTACAGGTAAGTTTGTAATGATACAATCTGGTCATTTCACTTCTACTGTGATGAATGGCCTACATATCTCATTCATGCCCTTTTGCTACTTTCACAAGTTATGAAGTCCCGGGAGAAAGAAAGTCTGCTTGGTCAAGCAAGTATGGGTCAATACAGCTCACCTGTACTGGGGATGCTGGAGAGAGAAAAAATGGATCCTGTAAGCCAGAGCTATTTTCCTACCAATACTGTACACAATAGAGCAGAGAACATCCCCCAAAAGGAACCTGGCAAATGCATAATACACAACCTAAATATGCCACAGTTAGAAATTCAAATAGTTGAATAAAATTCAATCACATTTGCAAATATTCAGAGTTTTTAGAAAACTGAATAAATATCTTTAAGAGGTGTCAATAGATATTATTCAAGGCAGTCCATGTGTAAACATTAAATTTGAGTTCAGGTATCACTCAAGTGGATAGTTTTCATCAATAAAATGGAAGAAATGAATAACAATATTTGGAAGAGAAGTAAAGTTACAATCTTCTTGGTAGGTTAATTCTGGAGCTGTCTCTACAACTGCAGCCAGATTAGCTGTATCAAAGCATTGCCTGAATTTGAATTTGAATTTCATATTACAAGAGGATGAACTGCATGACTAGAATTACTAGGTCCCTACTGAGTGGTGCTGTCATGTAGACAAGTAGCAAAAAGAAAAGATTATTCTGCCCTATCCAATTTTGATGTGCTCGAATAGGTCTGGTCTTCGTTATACAGATAAGATTGGGACTTGATAGACTCAGCAAAGTAGAGAGTTGAAATGTTATCCTGAAAATTTCTACTGAAATAGAATACTAAATTAGATTAGGAACCAAAACCTAATTTAGAACTGAAAAAATAGAATTGGAAATCTATTTTGTTCGTGTTTATCAGATAATTATAGAACGTTTCTTTCACTTAAGGCTACACTCATTTTTTTCTTGGGACTCAATTTAATGGCAACAGTATGGTGGCAAAAATGCAATTAGGTTTTTGATGAAGCATCTTAGAGTGGACTGGTTTACAAGCACTTACTGTTCATTGTGTGGAGAGCAATGCATTAGGTCCTTGGAGAGGGTGTTCCAGCAAGGGAAGATGCAAAAAAATAAAAATAAAAATAGATGTAGTAACAGTTTCATTATAATTAGAGATTAGATATTAGATTGTTTCCAGCCAGAAGTATTAGTTTGCTCACATCCACTTTTATTTCACTGTCACCTAAAAGTTTATTTGATAGAATATTTATGAATGACACCACAAAAAGAAATTTTTTGGATTATATTGTCTACTGATAACAGTGTATATATTCTCTTTTATGGAACATTTACTATGTTAAAACACACTGCTAAATGATCTGTGTTAAGAAGTGTGAGGTAAGGGAAATGTAAAAGTTAGGGTGCTGCCTTCCAGAATCGAAATGTATTATAGATAAATTGTGCCGATTTGGAAATCAAGTGAAAACTTTTAAATATGTTACCTACTGTAGACTCATTTAAAAATCAGCACAATAAAAAGACAAAAACAATTCTGAAAAACAACTAATGATGAACCAATATGTATAATCAGTATTTAAAAAAATATTTTTAGGAAATATGAGCTTTCCAGTTCCACTTAAAAAAAAAAGAACCAGAAAAAGAAAAGATAAACTTTAATGGGAGTATGTATGCTTATTAATTCAGTCAACAAATATTCAACAAATATATTTGGTCGTTTATAATTTTCTTCCAAACTGTTGCTAGTGTGATGGGTAAATGCAAGATGAATAAAAATGGCTTCGAATGCTCCACATAGAAGAAAATACTCAGGTTTATCCCTCTCTGTGTGTAACTTACAAAAAAAATTTAAGGATGTTGTACATTGTGTAATAGTTATGTTTATTTTTCATTGCCTTCTAAGAACCTATAAAGGAGTAAAGGAGTTTTTAATAAGCAAAAAAAAAAAGATTACTTGGTGTTGCTAATGAAAAGCTGCAATTTTTTAGAGCAGAACATTCTGATGTTATTGGAGTCTATCATTTTAGGACATTTTTAAGTTTAGTTGGTAAATGAGAAGTACTCTCTCAGTTTTTGTTTTTTTTTTTTAAGAACTCTTCTGTATTATAAATTGAATCCTAACTGGTATATTTTTAATCCAACTATTTCTGCATTTTTAGCTGTTGGTTTTGGATTTCTCTAGGTTTTCATAGATATTAAACTAAGAAGATATTAAGCAAGCTTCAGCGAGACCTACTAGCTCTGTTGACTTCAGTAATTGCTTCACTTCACCCCATAATAGTTAAATTACCTGAAAACTGTTGTAATGTATGCCTGCTTTTTTTTTGTTTTTCAAATTAGCATGCATTTTTAACTTGGATTTGTCACACATGATTTTATTTGTTTTATATTTTACTTTTTTCTCATGATAAAATGGTCACTTTGCAGGTTTTCATATACTGTTTCCAAAGAATGTCAGAACACCTGTTATCATGTATACTAGTTGTCTATTGCTGTGTAAAGATTACCTCAAAAGTTAGTGGCTTAAAACAAGGTGCCTTTATTATCTCATAGTTTCTGTGGGTCAGGTGACAGTTAGCTGAGTGTCTCTGGTTCAGGGCTCACACCAGGCTGCAGACTCGAACAGGGAAGGATCCAGTTTCACTGAAGAGGCAGTTGACAGACCTCAGGTCAATTCTTGCTTTTTGATGAGATTCAGCTCTTTGCCATCCTTGTTTTTCTATAATTGTATAATGCTACCCACAACATGGCAGTTTGCTTCCTCCAGAGTGAGGGGAGAAAGGGAAAGAGGAAGGGTGGAAGGTGAGTGAAGCAAAAGGAAATGACATTTCATTACTTTTGCCATATTCTCTTGATTAGAAGCAAGTAACCAGGTCCAGTCCACAATCAAGAAGAGACAATCACACAAGTTCATGAATAACAGGAGGCGGGGTCATTGTGAGCGATTTTACAGGTTGTCCATCACAACATGATAACAACAACAACAACAAATGTGTACTTTTTAAAGAATTATGTGAACCAACATTGTACACATAGATGAATTTTAAGCATCAACACCTTATACCTAAATCTACTGGCCAACAACAGGAATAGCTTAACACACAATAAAGAAACAAAGTAATGTAAAGTTAAGAAGTCTTCAGGTGCCATGCTCTTCCCTGTGAAGAGTGTCTGTTATTATTGATGAGATATAGGTTGGGTTTTAGGTCTTCAGCCATTAGCTGATTTTTTTTTTTGCCAAATTTTTACATCCATCTCAAGAAAGAGGTTGTTTATTATCTAGAATCTTTTTTTTTTTTTAAAGAGCTGAGTTATTCTTTTTTTTTTTTTTTAATTAATTATTTATTTATTTTATTTTTGGCTGTGTTGGGTCTTTGTTTCTGCGAGGGCTTTTCTCTAGTTGCGGCAAGCGGGGGCCACTCTTCATCGCAGTGCGCGGGCCTCTCACTATTGCGGCCTCTCTTGTTGCGGAGCACAGGCTCCAGACGCGCAGGCTCAGTAGTTGTGGCTCACGGGCCCAGTTGCTCCGCGGCATGTGGGATCTTCCCAGACCAGGGCTCGAACCCGTGTCCCCTGCATTGGCAGGCAGATTCTCAACCACTGCGCCACCAGGGAAGCCCCTATTATCTAGAATCTTGATGCTTAAGAGAAATGGTGAGAAATGTTCTAAATCTAAAAATGTTGGTTGGACACAGTGTAGTAATATCAAGAACAATGGGTTAATTTACCAGACTAGTGACAGAATTCTGCTTCATAATCCTAATACATGAACTTTCCTAACCACTCAGATCACAGATTTGCCAAATTCTGAGACATGAATATTATAGAATTCGTCTCTTGCACTTTCTCTAAGACAAGCAGTCTAAATGCTCTGGCATTTAAATGTCTTTATTATTGAATTTAATGTGTCATGATATTATTTTCTCTATGTATTTCATCTTTGAAGATTTACAGAATATAGTTTAAAAGTTATAGGTAGGAGAACGGACATATCAATGCATGGTTTGTAGGAATGTAGGTGAATGTCTGTGTACTGACTTGAAATGGTTTCCCAGATATATATTTTTTCACAGAAGATAACTAAGGTGCAGAGCTTTTTAAGTATTTTATAATTTCATGTATACAAATACTTATATATGTAAATATTTTTATATGTGTGAATCTAAAAATAATATGGAAGTCTTGGGTTGGCCAAAAAGTTTGGTCGGGTTTTTCCGTAAGATGTTACAAAAAAACCCAAATGAACTTTTTGGCCAACCCAATAGTTGCCTTGTAGACAAGGGCATCAAGTTTCAAGGAGAGGTTTATTTTTCACTGAATATTCTTGCATATTTTTTATTTTTATCACTCTCTTGTATTAAAAAAATCAAAGTAAAACAGTAATAAAATAAATCTAAATAAATTAATAGGTGATTACATGATTATTGTAGAAAAAATATGTTAACTATATTACTTGGCAAAATTTACAATTTTTATTAAACTTTGACAATTATGATAACACCTGTTAAAGAAATTGGTCAATTATTTTATAAATTTAAGAGACAATTTTTTTCTGCATGCATTTGCTATAATAACACACCAATTCATGATTACACTGAAAATATTTTTATTAAACTACTTGGTGACTAATAAAAATATTTTCATTTTTGAACGTATTCATAAAAAGTAACCACTTGAAAATATTCCTTGTCTAATATGCAAATCTACATAGTGAAGATTTGCTTCTTTTTTATTAACATTCATGTAAATATTATATATTTTGCTTATAGCTCTTTTAATGTACCCTCTGACCTTTAACAGAAATATTTCTTTACAAAGAATTCTTGAGCATTACATTTCATGGTCTCATAACATAATGTCATTAGAAAATATAATTCATTCTTTATATCCTATAGACATACCTAAGAGATTTCTACCTTTCTTGGCTACATATTAACAGATTTTTCTCTTAAAAATGTAGAAAAGCATAACCATGGGATGTCTCTAAGGATTTATATTTAAATTATAATTTAACATCCTCAATTCAGTGAGTTTTGCTTCTAATATTTTAGATTATGGCTTTGTTATTTAAAATTGTAATCTTTTGCTATTCATATGCAATTTTATTAAAGATAACTATTTTTCACTTAACAGAACTAAGATAACCCATTCTAGGAAGATTTAGATCAAATCCATTTTATTTTGTGCAGTGAATTTCTTTAATCTGTCTCTCATGCTGAGTGGTAGATGGCATTCATGACCCCATTTCTTCAACACTTTGCTATGCTTTTTCAGTGTCTCCCCATTTTGATATTTGAGTAATGTGATTTGATTTGATTTAACCTACAGAATAAGATGGAAATGACAGCTTGTCTGTCCTGTGCCTGGGCCCAAAATGGCATTGTTTCTGTTTTCCTTCTCATTGTTTGGTCACCTCCAAGAGAAGCGCATGCCCAGACTAGCCAGGTGGTCTTAGGAGGAAGGTGAGAGAAGCAGCACGGCCTCAGCTAAGCTCCCTCATTCCAGCCTCAGCTCAAGCAAGCCTGTCTGTGATCAGCAGGGCCCCCCCCAACAAAATCCTCAAATACATGAAAATAAATGCTTATTGTTGTACACTACTGAGTATTGAGGGCTTCTTTTCTAAAACAGACCTTAATTTTTAGAGCTGTTTTAGGGTCTCAGCAAAATTGAGCAGAAAGCACAGAGAGTTCCCGTGTGTCCCCAGCTCCCACATATGCAGCCTCTCCACTGTCAACATCCTGCAGCACCAAGTGGTGTATGTGTTATTATCAATGAACCTACATGGACACTTCATTATTACCCAAAGTCCATAGTTTTCATCAGGGTTTACTCTTGGTTTTGTATATTCTATGGGTTTTGATAAATGTAAAATGACAAAAGAGAAATTTTGAGTTAATTTTTATAAAAAATGTAAGGCCTGTGTCTGCGTTAATTGTTCTATATGCAGATATCCAGTGATTCCAGCACCATTTGTTGTAGAGACTATTGTTTATATGTTGACAATGAAAAATCTTCAGAATAATATCTGGAGAAAATTATCTTTTAATTAGTGAGTTTTAAAAATATGAATCCTACTTCTTTTGAATCTAGTAGAGATGAAAAATTGAATAGGATGAAATAAATAAATATCAAAGAAATTATGCAGGAAATTAATAGCAGTAAAAATATTCACCTAAGAGGATATTTCTAAAAGAAATCATCAATCTTTTGAGCAAGTGTGTCAAGGTAGATATTGAGTATTTGTAAAGTTTTTCTTGTTTGTTTTTTTTTAAGCTGACATGATAGGAGATCTTGACTCAAAGAGTTAAAGTTTCAATGAAGTTATGTGTGGAATAGCTACCAAGACACTGAAAATAAGCTACACAAGTCAGTCAGATGTTTTTTCTGCCACCATCGTTTCTAAGACTTCTACCTTAATCCAAAAAATATAATGAACTAACATTGGCATCCCAGGAGGACACTGGGAGAAGCCAAATGCCATACTGTAGGTTTACTCAGTTTACTCAGTCTATGGAATCACCTAAGTGATGAAGAACTAAGGCTTGCCAATAGCCACACTCATGAGCTTGGAAGTGGATTATTCAGTCCCAGTGACGGTTCATATAAAGCCAGCCCCAGCTGAAAGCTTAACAGCAACCTGCTGAGAGCCCCTGGGCCTGAACCACCCAGATAAATTGCTCCTGGATTCCTGACCCACCAAAATCTGTGAGACAAAAATGTTCATTTTTTAAGCTGCTAAATGTTGTGGTGATTTGTTATTTAACAATGGTAATGAATATGCTGATAATTAGAAACTTAGTTCAAATCTTCTTTTTATTTTATTGTTAATCTATCATTTACTTGACATACTTGTTCAAAATGTACAGAATTATAATCCAAAAGCATGGACTATTATTTTTGATTCACAAATTAATTGATCAAATGCTACATATTTTCAATGTTTCTTTAAGAAAAAGGAGCATGCTTGTTTCTATCTTATATGTAATTTTCCACCTGATGTATAAACATCAGTGGAGAGGACCTTTTGCAAACCCTCTCAAAAGTAAATGAGGAAAATATACCTGAAAAACACCAGACAAATATGACAATTATTGAATAAATAAGTAGATATTAAAACATTGATTTCATTATTATATTCCAAATATCACAATGATATCTTATATTGAACAGGCATTTTCTTTTGCTCTGAAACGCTTCACTTTATATAACGGAGAATTTTTTGCTTCAGAAACACTGATTATTCCATTGTGAGCTGTAGTATTTTCAAAAGATAAAAGATGAGAAAAAAATCTTTAAAGAAATGAGATTTAAATGTAGATGGCACCATATAAGAATCCCATGCCGTAAAATACACAGGAAAAAAAAAGGGTGAAATTGCTGTTTGTAGGAATAAAATAGTAGCATTTTATGGGTTCGGGAAGTTTTATGATACTACCTAATGATTTTCTTTGCTTGGCCAGTGTACGAACGCTTCGGCATCCATAGTTTTCCATGTCTAAATTGCTAGTCTGCTTGTTTACGTGGCTTTCCTCCAGTTATTTTATGAACCTCAGGCTTATTAGATTTCACTGTTGAGAATGCAGTTTCCTCAGATTTAAGGTGGCCTACATCATCTCAGTGTGGATCATTTCTTTCATGCTGTGCTTCTGTTTAATGACTGAGTCCATGCATCACCAAATACAGTGGTGAGTTGGCAACTACATATTTTGTCTATTTCATTTATGGCTCAAGAAGGAATCTTGAATGCCTAACTCCACCACAACCAAAGTTACTTAAAGAGAAGGAACTGAAAGCCAGGGAATTTAAAGAGTTTCTCCAAGATCTCTTCGCTCTCTGTTAAATGTGGCTTGCTTTACTCCAAGATACACTGGATAAATTCACAGCTAAAATTAATATAGGTAAGACCCCCAAATTATCTACATTGACTATATTAAACAAAAAATGTGTAAACATATAAAAATTATATCTTTAAAAATCCCAAAATTAATTGACATGGGAAGACAATGTAGAAAAAATTACTTAAAAATCTTAATTCTTAGATCTAAAAACAGAGTCCCAGAGGTATTAAGTGAGTGATCTGGCATCACACAGCTGGTGGAAATTCTGGAATTATAATTTTAATACATTCACGTAAGTTTAGGCATAACAGGAATTTTTAATTCAATGTCTTGAATTTCTAAATTTTTCTAGTAGCCTCTCTGTCATAATTATATATCTAAGTATAAAGCAAAAATAAATAACCTATTATTCCATTACAAATCTATTTTTTTCAGAAAGAAAAAAGAAGATAACCTCTATTTTGATTATAATAAGAAATGTTAAACATTCTTTTTTTTTAATTTTTTAAATTTATTTTTGGCTGTGTTGGGTCTTCGTTTCTGTGCGAGTGCTTTCTCCAGTTCTGGCGAGCGGGGGCCACTCTTCATCGCGGTGCGCGGGGCCTCTCACTGCCGCGGCCTCTCCCATTGCGGAGCACAGGCTCCAGACTCGCAGGCTCAGTAGTTGTGGCTCACAGGCCCAGTCGCTCTGCGGCATGTGGGATCCTCCCAGACCAGGGCTCGAACCCATGTCCCCGGCATTGGCAGGCAGATTCTCAACCACTGCGCCACTAGGGAAGCCCCTAAACATTCTTTATAAGGCTCTTTTTCAAACAAAAAATTGGGAAAGGTACCAATGAATTCTAATAAAGTAAATATTAACTTTAAAAATATTTTCAATGATTAAGTTATTAACTTAAAAAATTTGTTCTGTGGTCTGTGTTAGCAGGGTATGAAGCAGTTAGTGCGTTTTAGAATAAGTTTTTTGTGATTTTAACATGGCAAGAAAAGTACTATTAGCAATTTTCACAAGATGTAAAGGAGATGATCTTGATATGATTATATAGAAAATTGCTCAACATGTCTTGTGCTCTAAGCAGAAAAGCACTCTGCAAGTAATCATTTAAGACCTCAAGATGAGATCCGAGGACACAAAAGACATATACACATAACCCCAGTTCCTGCCAAAGATGGGAATTGATGTGATCCAAATAATGATGCAGAAGTAACATGGTGTAACAAGGAAAGACATTAATTGAAATAAGCAACAATGGTGAGAGAGATGGAAGGAACATAAGTGTGAGTTTTGATTCATTTTCAGTTTGTAGATGGGCCAAATCTTTTCAAGTTTATGATTTATTAAACATTTGAGGGATCAGAGGACTTAGAAACAGTATTATTTCTAAGTGTCAACACTGGCTGCATTTTTAATGTTTATTTTCAATGATACTCTTTCATTTATCACTCTTTTGTCTCTTTTTATTCTCTTTGATTTTCACTCTTCTTCCCTCCCTATCTCCCTTCCTTCCTTCCTTCCTTCCTTCCTTCCTCCCTCCCTCCCTTCCCTCCTTCCTTCCTTCCTTCCTTCCTTCCTCCCTTTTTCCTTCCTTCCTTCCTTCTTCCTTCCATGTATAACTGCCATCATTTCTTTTTTTTCTCCTTATCCTTCTTTCTTTCGTACCCCCCTATTTGAGAAGATTCAGTAATTTTTACCAGTGTAAAAGTGTCTGCCCAACTAATGACCAGTTCTCATACACTGACAACATTCAACAATGGATATTCCTCAAATTCTCAGCATGCTTATTTATTGTTATTCATCTTAGGGCTGCTAGATAAAATACAGCATGACAGTTAATTTTGAATTTTATATACAAAACAAATCAATTTTTAGTAGAAATATATTTCATGTAATATAATTTGGCATTCTTTATTTTTATTTGCTAATCTGGCAACCCTAATTTACTTAATAAATAAATTAAATGTCATGTGAAATAATAATAATAGTAAAAATCCACAAATCCAATCACATGCTTTTTGTCCTCATACATCTGAGTTTTCTGGAATAGTGTAAATTAAGAACATGAGCTTTAAATCCAGATAGTTCTGAGTTTGAATCCTAATTGTGTGATTCTGATCGAATCACTTCACCTCTCCAGGCTTGTTTTTCTCATTTAAAATACAACAGTAATAATAGTAAGAGCTTCAGAAACTTGTTAACAAAAATTAAATGGTATTATATGTAAAGTAAGTGGCAAAGGTAGTTCTTGTTTGTAAGATGCTTATTTCAAAAATGAAATTAAATGAAATAAAGTGTTTAAAATTCCACCAAGATGCTAGAATACATACCTTCTCTCTTAAAAATACACCCATTTATTTCAGATTCACAGGATATAAGACCATTCATTCATTTGTTTATACACGAGGTATGTCTGTCACTTATAAAGGAAGTGAGGAGGTCACGTACAGAGCTTACAAAATTGCAAGTCAGAACTTGGAGCACTAAGAGATAGTTTGAAAATACACTGTAGCAAAACAGACCAACCTGAGCCAAGATTAAATTCATCGTTAAGTACTGAACTGTCAGTCAGGCCAAGTGGCAAGTATGACAAAATACAGAAATACTGCTTGTCAAGGACAGTAGAAAACAGTTTATTTACAAGGTATTCATCCAGAACCTACTGCAAACCAAGATTTTACTCTGGTCAGACTAGGTAAGGTCCCGGTTTCAAGGAATTCACAATACAGTCTTAGAGAAAAGAAACCTGAACAATCATTTTAAAACAATGCCATAAATATAAAGATAGAAATGACATTATTCTCAAATTACAAGGGTAACTTCTGGAGAAAGTGATCACTGACTTTAGACTTTAAAATTAGCAGAAATAGGGCTTCCCTGGTGGCGCAGTGGTTGAGAATCTGCCTGCCAATGCAGGGAACACGGGTTCGAGCCCTGGTCTGGGAAGATCCCACATGCCGCGGAGCGACTAAGCCCGTGAGCCACAATTGCTGAGCCTGCGCGTCTGGAGCCTGTGCTCCGCAACGGGAGAGGCCACGATAGTGAGAGGCCCGCGCACCGCGATGAAGAGTGGCCCCCACTTGCCGCAACTAGAGAAAGCCCTCACACACAAATGAAGACCCAACACAGCCATAAATAAATAAATAAATAAATAAATAAAATTAAAAAAAAAAAAAAAAAAAAAAACAAAAAAAAAAAAAATTAGCAGAAATAAATGGGAGAGAGGAAGATAAAGAAAACATATCAGGACACCATGAGTAAAGGGTCAAGTGCGTGGGTCCATGTTGCTATAAGCAATTAAATACCTCTAATCCTAAAATGTGATGGAGGAAGCATCAAGAGATAAGGAGAGAATCTACTATGTTCAAAGCAAATTAGCAACAATATATGTATTTTTTAAGAACTCATTAACATCTGGATATAAATCATAATTTTGCCATTTTGGGCAATTTTCCAGCCATTGAAGACTCCATGTAGGAAAAGAGAAAAAATGTGGATAGAATGCATGTAAAACAAGAAGCACTTTATGCTCTAGGGGTGGGAATAGATGATGCCACACATGTCAGTGGTGACTCACAGAATCACAGGTTTTAAAGTGTTGAAATTTGCCTGGGACAGCCACAGAATATATATGAAACTGACATTCAGATTTAACATCTGAGGGTTAAGGGATGGAGTCTTACAGAACAAGCTAGTTAGGAGAAAATTTAGTACATTAAGAGATCGTTGAAATCCTGAAAATAGATAAGAATCGTTCCACCTCCTTCTCCCAAGAAAACATGTAAAGGCAAAGGGAAAAATTCAATAGATTGAAAAAGAACTTTTAGGGAACTCATACTTTTAAAACTGTGCTAAGCTTTCCCTTCTCTCCTCTGCCTGAAACATTCAATCTTTTAAATAGGGAAAAGCATGTAGGCATCTTGGGGAGGAGGGAAGGAGTGGGGAGGGGGGAGGGGAGCTGGCGGCCTGAGCAAGGTGAGTGAGACCTAGCCTGGCCTGGGGTCCCAGAGCCAGAGCCGTGGTGAGTGTGTGTAGAAGGGCGGCTGTCCGGGCGGTGGTGGGGATGTCCTGTTAGGGAGTTTAGATCCAAGCAGCATGAAGAAGGGCATCTCCACGATGGGTGCTCTTGTTCGTTAGGATCTGGGGGATGGCGTGAAGCAGCCCAGCACCGATGTCAGAGTTTAGGTGGGTTGAAGAGAACATTCCTGGAGGGGAGGGTATTGGAGTGACATTTCAGAGAAGATGTGAGTGAGGTGAGACACACACCCATTAGAGGATGTCAGACGGCAAGGGTGTGTGGGGAGGTCGACCACACGAGGGCAGCCTGACCCTGCTTCTCACGCCCTGCCTGTAGGGAAGGGGGTCTGGGAGCAGAGACTGCCTAGCGAGGTGGGTCAGAACCCGAGGGCTGGGGAGGCAGCTAAATGGGGCAGCAGAGCCTGGCGTCCTGCAGCTGGAGCCAGGCGAGACGTCCGTGGGGAGGAGGAACTGGCTGTGCTGATGGAGGATTAATCATACGTAGATGGTGATTTGAAAAAATATTAATAATTAAATGTACTAATAATTCAATTTATAAAATAAATAAATGCAAGAATAATGAATACCATTGTATTGAAAATTTGCTAAGAAAGTTGCTAAACAAGTAAAATTTAAAAATTATCACGAGAAAAAAAATTCTTGTAGCTTCGTATGGTGACAGATGGTAACTTATTGTGGTGATCATTGCGCAATGCATACAAATGTTGAGTCTTTATGATGTACACATGAAACTAATAGAATATTGTATGTCAATTATACTTCAATTTAAAGAATTCATGAGAGCCACACTTCTCACTGTCAGAGAAAGGAATATAAATATTTTTTTAAAAGAAGCAACTTAAAATGAACACTGTGGATATGGATGGGAATTGGAAGTATTGTTAATGCTTGTCTTCAGTATAAAGAAATGGTTGAAAATACCTCAGCTGTAAATGTGTATATTTTTTGTATAACTATATATATCTATATATAGATATACACATATACCTATATATATCTATATATAGATATACACATATACCTATATATATCTATATATAGATATACACATATACCTATATGTACACATATTTATGTGTGTGTATATATATATATATACATATATATATAAAATGTGTGTGTGTATCCACATTCTCTAGCTCTGTTTGCAGAGAGGGCCTGGTAGCAGATGCACACCAATAGCAATGAGTTTGGCTAATATCCACTTTTATCTTCTAAATAACATTCTCCAACAAAAGAAATTAGAGTTTCTTATAGACAGGGCTGATTTGATTCCAGGGCATGAGGCATGGAAAGAACAAGTAATTCATGGTATGTATATATCTCTTACCAGAAACAAGGAAGTGCTCAAAAAGTGATGGGTCAAGAGAAGGGTGTTCCCACTGGGCAACTCTGAGACAACTGGAGAATCGGATAATTAATAATAGTAAGAAATTGTAACTCACTTGTCAAGACTCTCAAGAGAAGACTCTCATAGAATTCTATCAATGCCTACCATGCAATGAATATGATTTATTGATAGCATATGCTTATAGATGGATATCAATACTTGGCAGTATCAATCTGGGGCAATAGGCATTTTCAAAGATGAAATGTGTAAACTATCATTACAGATCAGCATTAACAGCACTCACAATCAATCCTGAAGATAAGGAATACTAACTTTGAACCAAGTAAAATATTCCTTAAAAAAAAATCTCTTTATCTTCAGTGGATCTGTGTTTCAAAAAATAATTATTATTATTTTTTAATTTCATTAATAAGAAATTGTGGAAACCTGTTCATATAAGTACAGACAGACCTCATTTTAGTGTGTTTTGTCATATTGCATTTCGCAGACATTGCATTTTTTAGAAATTCTTCAATTTCTCAGTTCAATTTCAAATTCTTCATGTGCAGCAATATTGCATCAAATAAGTCTACAGGCACCATTTATCCAACAGTATTTGCTCACTTTGTGTCTCTGCATCACGGTTTGGTAATTCTCACAATATTTTAAAGTTTTTATTATTATTATATTTCTTATGGTCATCTGTGATCAGTGATCTCTGATGTTACTATTGTAATTGTTTTGGGGCACCATGAACCACACCCATATAAGACAGTGAACTTAATAAATGTGTGTGTTCTGACTGCACCACTGACCAGTCCTTTGCCGATCTCTCTCCCTCTTTTCAGGCCTCCCTATTTCCTGAGACACAAAAACATTGAAAGTAGGCCAATCAATAACCCTACAATGGCCTCTAAGTGTTCAAGTGAAATGAAGAGTCGTACCACTCTCACGTTAAATCAAAAGCTAGAAATGATTAAGCTTAGTGAGGAAAGCATGTTAAAACAGAGAAAGGCTGAAAGCTAGGCCTCTTGTGTCATACAGTTAGCCAATTTGTGAATGCAAAGGAAAAGTTCTTGAAGGAAATTAAAAGTGCTCCTCCAGTGAACACAGGAATGATAGGGAAGTGAAACAGGCTTATTGCTGATATGAAGAAAGGTTCAGTGGTCTGGATAGAAGATCAGACCAGCCACAACTTTCCCTTAAGCAAAGCCTAATCCAGAAGAAGGCCCTAACTCTCTTTAATTCTATGAAGACTGAGAGAGGTGAGGAAGTTTCAGAAGAGAAGTTTGAGGCTAGCAGAGGTTGGTTCATGAGGTTTAATGAAAGAAGTCCTCTCCATACCGTAAAGTACTAAGGTGAAACAGCAAATGCTGATGTAGAAACTGCTGCAAGTTATCCAGAACATCAGGCTAAGATAATCAATGAAGGTGGCTACACTAAACAACAGATTTTCAATGTAGACAAAATACCCTTATATTTGAAGATGCCATCAAGAACTTTCTTAGCTAGAGAGAAGTCAGTGCCTGGCTTCAAAGCTTCAAAGGACAGGCTGACTCTCTTGTTAGGGGCTAATGCAGCTGGTGACTTTAAGTTGAAGCCAATGCTCATTTACCATTCTGAAAATCCTAGGGCCCTTAAGAATTATGCTAAATCTACTCTGTCTGTGTACAGACAGAGTATAAATGGAACAGCAAAACCTGAATGACAGCACATCTGTTTATACAACATGGTTTACTGAATATTTTAAGTCCCTTGTTGAGACCTACTGCTCAGAAGAAAAGATTGCTTTCAAAATATTACTGCTCAGTGACAATGCATCTGGTCACCCAAGAGCTCTGATGGAGATGTACTATGAGATTAATGTTGTTTTCATGCCTGCTAACACAACATCCGTTCTTCAGCCCATGGATCAAAGAGAAATTTTGACTTTCAAGTCTTATTATTTAAGAAATATATTTTGTAAGGCCATAGCTGCCACAGACAGTGATTCCTATGATGGATCTGAGCAAAGTAAATTGAAAACCTTCTGGAGAGGATTCACCATTCTAGCTGCCATCAAGAACATTCATGATTCATGGGAAGAGGTCAAAATATCAACATTAACACAGTTTGGAAGAAGTTGATCCCAGCCCTCATGGGTGACTTTGAGTGTTCAAGACTTCAGTGGAAGAAGTAACTGCAGATGTGGTAGAAATAGCAAGAGAACTAGAATTAGAAGTGGACCCTGAAGATGTGACTGAATTGCTGCAATCTCATGATAACACTTGAATGGATGAGGAGTTGCTTCTTATGGATGAGCAAAGAAAGTGATTTCTTGAGATGGAAACTACTCCTGATGAAGATGCTGTGAAGATTGTTGAAATGGCAACAAAGGATTTAGATTATTCCATAAACTTAGTTGCTCAAAGCAGAGGCAGGGTTTGAGAGGATTGACTTCAATTTTGAAAGAAGTTCTACTGTGGATAAATGCTATCAAATGGCATTGCATTCTACAGAGATATTTCATCCATGAAAGTTTGTTGTCTTATTTTAAGAAATTGCCACAGACACCCCAACCTTTAGCAACCACCTGATCAGTCAGCAGCCATCAACATCAAGACAAGACTCTCCACCAGCAAAAAGATTATGACTCGCTGAAATCTCAGATGCTGGTTAGCATTTTTCAGCAATAAAGTATTTTTAATTAAAGTATGTACATTGTTTTTTTAGACAATGCTATTGCAGACTTCATAGACTACAGTATAGTGTAAACATAACTTTTATATGCACTGGGAAACCAAAAAACTTGTGCGATCTGTTTTATTGAGATATTCTCTTCATTGTGGTCTGGAGCCAAAGTCCCAACATGTCCGAGGTATGTCTGTACCTATGTATTATCCCATTTCTATATCTTAGCCATAAAATATTTGCCAATGTCCATTCTAGGTCAATTACATATTTAAGTAGGCATTAATCATTTTACAATACTGAATGCAATTGTGCAAATACATATTACAGATGTATTTCCCAAACTATAAAATAAAAAAGAGGAATATCTGAAGGTACTGAAGTTTAATCAAATCATTGTCTATCAGCATGCTCTACTGGAGTTATGATAATTTATCAGTGTTATAATTGATCTATTACAGTTTACGTCCCCCTAAAATGATCTTACACTGAATATCAGGGGATCTTTGAAGATGAAGAAGGAAGAAAGAGGGAGGGGAGTAACCAAATGGGACTAGAGTTGCTGTTGCTCTGTCCGCACCAAAGATTTAAATGAGTCAATCAGAGTACCTACTATGTACCTAGCACAAGCATTGTTGTCAGAAGGACTTATCAAGGCCATGCTGTGTGAATGGGTGTTTGAGATGGCGTCGAGTAATATCAGTTGTACTGAGCATGCTGGTCGCTTGTTCCTGACCGTAAAATTAGAGGATTGGCTGCACCATTTCCAATTTTCATTCTCTTCATTATACTTCTGATAATGTAGAACTAACTTGGAATTATTTTCAAACAATTGATAAAATAAACTCATATTGAATTAATTCATATTAACTAAAATATGTAAATTAAAAAAATTAATTTTCCTGGTTTTTGTATAATTGAGAGATAATGTAGAAATATGGACACTGTGAACTTTGGACTCAAGTAGACTTTGGGTTTAATTCCTATTGTCCTTAATAAGATCTGTGAGTTTGTCTTTACCTATAAAACTGGAATAAGAATTCCTTCTTTATATTGTATGTATGATTATATGGAATAATACATTTAAAAGATCTAGCATCATGACGATGTCACTCATATCTGACAGGTCATGCCTGACAGTTCTTTTTCTTCATTTTGTGCTTATTATGGTTGTTCCAATCCCAGTCTCTTTTGATTTTTTACTTACTATGCCTTGATTTTTGTAAAACTTATGTCCACCTTACTTCCTCTTTTTAAATTAAGTAGTTTCCCTTTTACGTCTCTTAAAATTTTAGATTTATAGCTGCTCCTCTACATTTGTGATCCATAGAGGATATTTTCTTAAAAGTCAAAGTGTACAATATGAGACGTGAACTCCTGGAAGAAAACATGTTAATGTTGCCTTTCACCTTAGCCTGATGGGAAAGTTTAAGTATGAACAATTCATGATTAAAAGTGAGGAGTTAATGACTAAATTGCCTAAAGACAAAGAAAAGGAATTTGAGAGATAAGAAATTTACTATGTTTTCAAAAATAAAGCCCTTGTAATAATTATGCTTATAAAAATACCTTGAATTATATGAATTAAAAAATATTGTATTGCTGTCATTTATATTAAATAGAGTATAAAAGACAGAAAATCAACTTCACAGTCAGTGTGGAGAGATCCCATGTCCCCCAGGACACATTCCCTAATGTTGAAAAATGGATGGATTGGAGGCCAGAAATAGGGCAAGAAAGAAGTTATCTCTCATAACATAATTTATCAGAATATATGTTAATAGAGGTTTAGAATTATTATTATTAAATAAAGAAGAACAAACTTTTACTAAGTTTAAAGTTTCTTTTTTTTTTCAAAATTAACTTCCAAAATGTAATAATCAGCAAGAGAAGCAATAATATATGGGCAAGGATTCTTGAACTACACAGATCAAGGGCTGAATTACAGGATATTTTTAAATGGTTGTAAAAAAAGTAATAAGAATAAGCAAAGCAGAAGCAAGAGCAGCAGCAAGAGAGACCATGTACAGTCTCTAAAGCCTAAAATATTCACAACCAATTCTTTACAAAAGAAGTTTGCAGATCTCTGATATAGGACATATATTTTAAGAATAATTATATTAATTTGTTTTTTTAATTTCTGAAGTGATTTTATAAATAAGATCTTATAACTCATTTTCCTTTTGATTAAGTGTGAAAACGAGGAATCATACCTGCTTTACCATACTTAAATGTCACCATATTTTTATAATTTAGTCAAAATATGAGATAATTTTCAGATTAAGCTTGGGACAGAAGAGGTAGTTTAAAGGCAAGAATCAAGATGAGGTCACCTCAAGACTATGAATCGTGGAAGTCAAAATTGGGTGAAAGAGGCAGAAAGAAGCCAAGGTTTCATCATTTACTAGATGTCTGGGGCAACAAGTTAGTTACCAAAATTGCACATGCATATACAGACACAATCAGAATCAAACAACCATAGTAAATGCTCATAAATAGTTCTTAAACAAATATCATCCTTTTATATATTGCAGTTTAGAAAACATTGAAGCCTATAGTTTATGTTTAGGTTCAATTGAAACCAATGAGGTATATATCTTTCTATAATAAGAAAAAATATAATGATGTTGCATTGATATTAACTCATATATTTACAATTGTTACCTGAATTATCATAAATTTATTGTTGGTATCTAAATTATTGGAGAAATGAATTCTTTGAAGTGAATTGTTTAGCATGAATTATTTGCAAAATAGAAACCAGTAACCTGAGAGTTTGCACTCAGACCCTCTTGGGATGCAGTTTCTCTTAGGAAGAATCTGGTGCCATGAAACACTGAGAATACCATCTATTCCTATGGACGTTCCAATGCAACAATAACAACATACATAATATCAACTGAATGTTCCTTATGTGCTAAGCCACTTGTAAAAATTATACATAGATTATCCAAGAGCTTTATATACATTATAACTGGTCAAACAGAAAATAGTTTTAACTATTACAAGAGACAGACCATGCTTGCAGAAAATGTTAGATGGGAAGATAACTTTAACAATACAAGCAACACATCCAAAAGACTATTTGTTAGCGTTCTAATGTTGGCCAGTGCTTATTGTGGAGAGTAGTTAGCCTTAAAGCTATTTTATTTTCCGTGGGTAATATTAAATGGAGATTTTCTTTTGGACCACTTTCTCTTAAAAGTATTGTGACAAATGAGCTTTCAAAGAGTGAATTACTGTTAACTTGTTGGCATCTCTTTCCCAAACTATGTCGTTCAAATTTGTTCTGAGGCCCTTATGCCAATGGCAACTCTGAAAGAAGTTTTACAAATATAAGAACTTGTGCCGGGTATTACAGTAATGTCTACTAGAAATAGTTTTTTTCTCCAAAGAATTGGAAAATGTTGATAAAACATAAATATTTCAGATTTAGGAAAGATTAATTTCAATCATATTTTAGTATAAATGGATACTTCTAAGGTTAACTCATTGTAAATATACTTCTCCATTGACATTTTTCCTGGAGTCAAATATATTTCATAACATCATAAATCCATAGGAAATTTTATATGATTGCCTGTATTCTTATATCAAACAGGAGGAATATATTATTATCGAAGTACTACTCAATACAGTGCACTTAAATAGTCATTGGTCTGCAGAACCATGGCATTTGTAGTCTGGTAGTGCAGAAAATTCATCATGAGTGTCCTCAGAGAGACTCAGGCCTTTTTGACCTACTTCACAAGCAAATGAAATACTTTCTTTGCTCACTCCTGTGGTGAAAAGTCAGACAAAAGTTAAAATAAGGGCATGGTTTGGAAAAGCTATGAATAAATTAGCTGTCGGTGCCAGTTAGTGTTGCTATCTGTCAGGTCCAAAACCCACCCTCTGAACTTTGCTTTGTGATGTTGGGGTTCAGGCTCTGCCTCACTGTGTTTCCCATGTGTTCGTGAGGTGCGTGTGTAAGGGCCCATCTAGAGAAGTGTTCTGGAAATCTGCGAGAAGGAGGAAAATGTCTTGACCTTCCCTTGGTGTCCTCTGGTCCCACCTGCATGAATTCAGCAAAGGCCTGTTGTCCTGGCAGAGGTGTTTAGGTCCAGGACCCAGTTTTTTTGTTTTTCTCTGTGTTCCCATAACCAGCTGTAATGTGTTCCCTTAGGGCTGGAAGCACCAGCCCATAATGCTTTCTTCTCAAGGGTCCCAGTAACTGCAGCTCCCTCCTCCCTGCTGAGGTCCTGGCACCCACTGGCAGCCTTCCCACTTCAGAGATTTTAGTTTCACCTCCACAAAAAACTCTCCTCCAAACTTCTAGGTTCTAATGATCCAAGTTCTTCCCTGTGTTTGCCGAATAATTTCTAGAATTACTATCCATGTGTTACCCCAGAATCCTGATTTGGCTTTGCAGTTGTTGACTCACAACCGGTAATGAGTTCTTTGTATTAATTTCTGTTTGTAAAAATAAATGATGTAGCTTCTGCTTTCCTTACTGAATCATGACTTAAACCATCTTTAATTAAAAACTTGACTTTTCTTATTAAAGTCAAAGGAATCTTTTTTAATGCTAAATAAGAATTAAAACAGAAGAAAAAATATCTTATTTTTCTTAGCCCCTATTCCCCTATATACTGTAACAGATTTAAAATGATGAATAAGTATAAAAAAAGAAAAGAGTGACCCAAGGATGCACTTTTCACCCGCCTGTTTCTCAGTCCCGAATGTATGTTTGTGTTAAATTGTTATATATTAATATTCTGCCTTATAAGACAAATTATTTATGAAGATACTGATTAGCAATAGTCAAATACTAAGCAACCATTATGCAATGGTGCATGGAATACCTTACCTTTATGTATAGGAAGACAGAAAAAAAAGAAAATGAATCCAAGCAAAAAATACAATGAGAGTTAAGATGTTCTATTTAGGGGCGACATGTATATGATATAGACATGTAAGAAACAAAAAATTACAAAGAAAAAAATTCAATAAGTCACAGTATATATAAAACAAATATTTGTCCATCTCTCCACTTGGTTTAGGAAAATAACAGAAAATTTTGAGGTGTTTTTCTCTAAATTACTTGTCAAGGTGACTAGTGCTGGGACTGTAAGGTCTTTATATAGCAAGTCATGTGGGTAGAGGTTTTTGATCTCCCAAAGATGGTGGCTAAAGACTGGTACTGCTCTTTCATGCTTTGCTGAACTAGTAATTTTCAGGGAAATAATTGTTCAGGCAAGTCTTGTTATAATGAAAATAAATTCCAGCACATATTTCTTCCATCAATGTGGCTTCAGATAAATACCATATCTTTAATAGAAAAGGATGGGAGAGGGTAAAGAATTTGCCATATTTCTTATTTTTGATGATTATACTCCTATGCTTTGTGACTGTGGACAAAAATTCCATTTGATCAGTCTTATACAAATTGGAAAGCAAATTAGGTATCTGAGCAGTAGTTTAGAGTCTAAGTGACCTTTTTGTAATTCAGACCTAACTATGTTTATTTATCACAACAACTATAAATTTATTTCTATTTGAAGTCATTAAAGGTTAAAAAATAACACAAACATGAGTTAATAGGTTGTTGCCAAAATTAACCAATCAATCAACCAATTAATCAAGTTACTCTCTTTATATTTTCCATCATATTTTCAGATGAAAAAAAATGGTCTTTCTACTTCAGATGAAAATTTAATATCAAAAGAGTTTACTGTTGGATTATTTATTTGCATTTTGTTTAAGAATTTATCTTTGCATAGTCTTTAAAGTAGTATTCACTGTTGACAAAAGGATAATTAAATTTGTGATCTTCTCTTTGAACTTGATGTTTAGATGAGAATCATGAAGTTCATGACTAAGAGTGAGCAACTGTGATTTAGGGGAAATTCATCAAAAACATTCCCTATCTACTTCAGATGAAGAAAGATTGTCTAAAAATGTATACATCAACTAGCTAATCCAGCCTAAAGCATAAAAAGCAAGAAAAAGGTACATGGTCTTATCAATCACTTTCTCTGATTGAGAAAAACCATAAATTTTCATAAAGGTTAAATATAAATAATTATAATTTATTTAGTAATATTTTAAAATATAAATGTTTGAAAATAAAAGTTAACAAATTTTCTATTTTATTTTAATTTCAAATTTTCTCATTGGTTTTCAGAAAAAACCTTAACTATTTCTCCCTTAAACTTCAAACATGTTCTTAGTTCACAAATTCCTCTCAGTCTTTGGTTTTTGACTATAAGTTTGCATAAAAGGTACATACCATACTTGGATATAAGGTATAAAGTTTTAATATGCTGCCTAGACATACTAACTTAGATCACTGTTTAATCCAAGTCCCCTTTATCCTTTTGTGGGAGAGATAGAGCCCCAAGAAGTAAATGCCTTCCTTTGACTTTGCTCCATTTGGCTTAAATTCCCAGTTGAAGGATGCTATGAACCAGTCCCTTCTAGTAGACCCCACTGACAACCCTACTAACAGTTTCTACTGCAAACTGGGCATGTAACAATAGTCTAAAACTGACAATCTTACTTGTTCATTAACCTAACTGGCTCTTTATTTTTGTCTCTCTCTGAATAAAATGATCAATCTTTCACATAGGGGTTCTGGATACTGTCATCTGCCCTGCTTTTTCTAATGACCCAGCTGAAATTCCTTATTAGTTACGTGATAGAAACAGAAAGAGGGAATATACCTTGGATGGTTTCTTTCTGTTTTGTTAGTTTTCTTCAAATTAAGGGCTCTAACTGGAACCAAGGGTCTAGGATTCTAGCTATTCTATGAACTACAAGCTCGATAAGGAAAAACCGAATAACTGCTCCTGGTCTCTGGCTCTTCATCTTTAATTAAAGGCATTTGGATTAAATTTTCTCTATTTTCTTGGAATTCTAACATCGACTGAAAGTAGCTCTTTGTAAAAATGAATCGTATTTAATTGAAATAAACTTTGAATGGTCAGGGTTCCTGCTTTTTCTTTTTTTTTCTTGTTATCTCTTTAATCTTTACCTTTTTATTTAAGGGGAGTAAACAATTTGAGCAGAGCAGTTTTTCAACAGGCATACACATTGAAGATATTAGCATACTTGTCTGTTTTCTGACACTATGTTGGTGATAGTTGCACTATTGGACTCGTGTGAATTTAAGGTCTAGAAAAGCAACATCGGAATCTAGGTGCTGAGAATTTCAGTTTAGAGGGAGTATGTTGATTAAATGATTTGAAGAGTATAAAGGCTAGATGGTATACACGCGAGCGGACAATTGTAGCAATAATCCTTCAGTAGATGAGGAGACTCTGGACTGAGATGGGGAATGAAACTGATCATAGGATAATGAAACTAAGATATGGGAGTGAAGTAGAGAGAAGCAGCAATGCAAAATCTAATAGGATTTTCAACTTGAAGTGGCAAATGGCAGAAATGCAGAATTGTTAAGGGAACTGTTTTGAAAGAAAAAAAAGTAATAATGTGGCCATTGGTACATGCTGAGATGAGGATGAGGAAACCAGATGAGATAGCTGGGTTTAGAAATGGAATTTAGACTTGCATATGTGTGGATGGCAGGCACTTACCATTCCCTAATTTCCTGCTAGATTTCCTTATATGCTCAATTTTTAAAAAGATAATGATTGTAAATTTAAGAAATGAGATGCTTTGTTTTTACGGTGTAGATATTAACAATATAAGTGATATTTAGAAAAATTAATTCCAAAAGATTAGGAAAATATTTAAGAAACTTTTTAGACCAGTTCTATATCTTATGCCATTCATAGCTGGATCCCATTCACACTTTTAAGCTTCACTTGAAAATAACTACATGCCACATAATTTCAAATGGCCTTTCTCATCACAGTATGGTTATTTTTAAATAATTTTAAATATTTTTAAAATTCAATTTGCATTAGCATAATTCTAACTGACATTTAAACTGTTGGGCTTTACATTTCTCACCGAGTGTTAATTTTATCTGGAAATGATAAAGAGTATTTCACCATTAAGGCAATGATCAGATATGGAAATAAATTTAATTAAATTTCAAAACAAAATACCAACCAGATTATCAAGATAATTAAATTGAAGTGTGATGGGCTTGAATTTGAGGTATCAGTTATTTAAAATGCTTTGAGGGACTTCCCTGGAGGCGCAGTGGTTAAGAATCTGCCTGCCAATGCAGGGGACATGGGTTCGAGCTCTGATCTTGGAAGATCCCATATGCCCCGGAGCAACTAAGTCCATGCACCACAACTACTGAGCCTGTGCTCTAGAACCTGTGAGCCTCAACTACTGAGCACACGTGACACAAATACTGAAGCCGTCGCGCCTAGAGCCCATGCTCTGCAACGAGAAGCCACCGCAATGAGAAGCCCACGCACCGCATTGAAGAGTAGCCCCCACTCGCCACAACTAGAGAAAGCCCACGTGCAGCAATGAAGACCTACTGCAGCCAAAAATAAATAAATAAATAAATAAATTTAAAATGCTTTGAATAGTCAACTAAACTCAAATTTGCATATATATATGTATATATATATGTGTGTGTGTATATTTATATACATATATAGGTATGTGTTTTTTTCATGAGAAGTCCAGTCAGTAAAATGTGCAATATACACAGACATATCAAATCAAAATTAGGTATACATAGTCAAGCTAATCTGAAATTTTCTAATAAAATCAATTAGGCTAGTCAATCAAAAAAATTAACTTGATTTGTAATCTGGATATGTATGAAATCTGAAAAAATATAATGTTATACCATATAGTATTTGGATTTAAATGAGAAAAATAGATCAATTGATGTGTTAATTTTTAAAGATTTTGAAATAGGGATGAATGAATTTAACAATGTAAGGCACTATCAGTGCACTTTTTTTTCCAAACAATGTGAGTAACAAATGAACTTTTTAATTATAACTCATGATAAAAATAATTCATATTACAAAACCCTTTGTGTTGTGATCCAACTTTCTGTGTGTCACCAACTCGTTCTGCTGTGCTACTCAATAAGGAATTAAAAAAAAAAAAAAAAAGACAAAAAAGAAACAGAAAATTGGAACAATCCTGAAAAGAAGGCAATATTCTACTCTGTGTACATATTTATCATTGAAATCTCTTCTTTTGCATATTGTCTGTCAATAGTATTTACATTGACTTCTCTTATTGATTTATATGAATTTTTGTATATATCCTTTTCTCAGATATGGAAAATTTTTTATTCTGTTTTAATTTGCTTTCAATTCCATTCATGGAGTGTTGGTTTGTTTCATATGCATGCCTTTAAAAATGTTTATTTACTCAAATTCATAAGTTTTTCCTTTGGGGCTTACTTTTGAAATTTTTTCAAAAGCCTACTTTAAATCTTAAAGTATATAAATATAATTAACATTTTATTCTAGTAATTTAACTTCGTATTTAAATATGTACTTTGTGTTATTTCTTTTGGTGCACAATGGATGAGATCCATAAAGCCAACTATCCATCCGCAGTCCATGTCTCTTACCCTCTATTTCCTGCCGGGAATTTTGACCTATAGCCACGTTTTGCATCTATGTTGAATTATGTGACTACTCCTTTTCAGTGGAATACAAGTCAAAGTACTGCATCATTTTTGCAAGCCACAGTATTGGGGGTTTTGCTTTCTCTCTCTCTTCTCTATTTATTTGCTGGTATAGAACACTTCAAAGTCCTTGTGTGTAGTAGAGGTTAGAGTAGAGCCAGGAAGAAAGCTGCTCTCTGATGAGGAAATATCGTATGGGCTATTACATAGGTCATTATACTTTTATTGTATGTTTATTATAGCAGTTAGCAAAGCTGATAATGAGATTAATTAAAAATAAGGTTAGCTTTATATTTTTTCCAAACAATGAATCACTTGTTTCAATATCGTTTATTGAATGATTCATCCATCCACTTAAGTAATAACGAGGTTATCATTTTTTCAATCAATTAGCCACTTGTTACATTGCAATAATTGAATGATTCATCTATCCCTTCTTTTGAAATATCACCTTTCTACATAATAAATTTTCTTTCATAATAGAATTTATTTCATTAAATTTTTATGTTTTATTTGTCCATCAGTTTCTCTGTCAGATACACACTACATTTAGCACCATGCTTACTTAATAGCTTTTAATATTTGTTAGGAAAAGTCTGCTTTAACAATTAATTTTTTCTGGGCTGTTCTTATTCCTCTATCCTTCCAAATGATTTAAGAATTTTTAGCAATTAAAAAGGACATGGGGAGGGGGAAGGGTAAGCTGGGATGAAGTGAGAGAGTGGCATGGACATATATACACTACCAAATGTAAAATAGATAGCTAGTGGGAAGCAGCCGCATAGCACAGGGAGATCAGCTCGGTGCTTTGTGTCCACCTAGAGGGGTGGGATAGGGAGGGTGGGAGGGAGACGCAAGAGGGAGGGGATATGAGGATATATGTATACATATAGCTGATTCACTTTGTTATACAGCAGAAACTAACACAACACTGTAAAGCAATTATACTCCAATAAAGATGTTTAAAAAAATAGTATGTCAGTTGAAATTGTATTTAATTTATAACTTAATTGGATGGAAATTTTTTTTCTTTCAAATATTGTATTTCTTTCCAGGAACATATTATGTTTCCCATTTATTTGGGTCTCCTTTTAATTTACTTAGTGGCACACACTCATTTGTAAAAACTCTGCAAAACAATTGCAGATGAAAACCCTTAGGTTTAGAAAGACCACAGAGAGTAATATTAATGGCAGAGTAAGAACAAACTTGTTTTTCATTAGAGCCTTTTTTGCAATTAATACAACTGAACAAAGAACATCAAGGTGTCATGTGTCTGTTGGGGACATGGTGTCATCACAAGTGCACACTTCTGTGCATTGTGGAAGAAAACTGGAAGTAATTCCTGGATCAGTGTGGGTAATCGATCTCAATGTCTTCCACATGGGCAGAGAACCAATACACCGTATATTTCCGTATTGCTGGTAATATTATTCAGTGACTTTTATCATAACGAAATGTGTGGGTATAAAGTATTAGAATCCTTGATTTTAATTATACTAACTCACAGTACTCTATCCAAAAGTATCTTCCTTGACTTTTCTTTCCCTTCCAATATTAAAAGTTGCATTCCTTTCAACTCATTCCATATATATTCTCAAATTTTATGTATCAAATATTGGACTAAAATATTTAAGAATGTGAAATGTTTCCACCTTCATTATTCTTATAATTTAGGCTTAATAATTTTAGTTACATGTTCTCCACTGATAACTAGAGTATGTTCTCTTTTTAGTTATTAAATGTAGAACCATAATCTTATTACTGGTAAAGAGAAAAATGATTCTAGTAAAGAAAATTTTATTCTCTTCCTCCTGAGCACACAGGAATCTAGTTTCCCAGTTTCCCTTGCAGGTTAGAGCTCTCTGTCTGGGTCAAAACAATCCAAGATGGGCTGAGATGATGTACCTCATTTCTAGGTGTGGTATGAAGAGAATATAGAAGCCATCCATGCCTTCTGTTCCTCTGCCATATGATCATGAATGCCATTGGTTCAAGATGCCATGGGTGCAAAATGGAGGAAGGTAGCCTTCCCCTCATCACATTTTTGTAAACAAAAGTAAACCCTAATTTTAGCAAAAAATATATTTTGGAGCATATCTTTCTTTGCTATGCTTAGAGCTGCCGACAATCTCAGACTGCTGATTCACATACAAAGCCTCCTGTGTTCAGAAAAGTCCAAATTATCTACTTTACTATTTTTGCCCCCTTTTCTTTTTTATTATTTATTTATTTGAAGTTTATTTATTTTTAAAATTTTTATGCAATATTTAAAGGTTATTTTTTATTTACAGTTACTACAAAATATTGGCTATATTCCCCGTGTTACAGTACATCCCTGAGCCTATCTTACACCCAATAGTTTGTACCTCCCACTCTCCCACCCCTCCATTGCCCCTCCCCCCTCCCTACTGGTAACCACTAGTTTGTTCTCTGTATCTGTGAGTCTGCTTCATTTTTGTTATATTCACTAGTCTGCTGTACTTTTTAGATTCCATGTACTATATTTTAAACTCATTTGACACACTTTTAAAATATTTTATGTACAAAAATGTTTGCAACTTCATCATTTGGAAACACTGACTTACCTAAGGTTTAAAAATATCTTTCATGTACAAACTCTAATATTTTTAAAATAACATTTTCCATCTCTAATAGAGGTCTACCTTGAACTGTGGTATCAGAAGATTTCTCTTAGGACAAGTGATGCATAAAGTGCACTTTAGGAATGTGTTTTTGCATCAATATTTCCTCTCATCAATTATGTGTTCTGCTCCTCTAAGTTTAGCTCTGAACTGACATAGAAATATTTCTTTTTAGATAACTGCCCTGGTGATAACTTTCACCAGTAGTTTTTAATGAAAATCTTCATAAAGATGAAGTCTTGCCATATTTAGCCAAAAATTCTATAGCCTCAATTTTGGGCAGCATAAACTAAGGTACATTTATTTTGTTAATAGAGTTACTCATCAAAAGTTTCTGATTTATTTTTGAAAGTTAAATATTCTGAAATATTTCATTTATGCTCAGTTTTCTTTAGAGTAATTTATGGGAAGAAGCTCAAGACATAATTTTGTTAATAGTTTGGTTCCCAGAGGGTAGGTTCTTGTCTCCTCGCAGAAAGAATTCCAAGACAGTCAAGAAAGTAAAGTGAAGATTTATTTAGGAGAGGGTAAGCTGTCCTGTATAATACATAGTCCAGCCAAAAATATTCCTTGGTTTTGGTTTTCAGGGAGAGTAAGGGTCGCCTCCAAGGCTGAGAGAAAATCCCTTCCCAGTAATGGCCTGGGGAATTCAGGCATGACGAGAAACTTGTGAGTTATAAGGGTCTTTCCCCCGGTACAAATTAGAGGGGTGGTGAAATGTTTTAGCTTTGGTCTCCTTCTGCCCCAACAATAGAGCAGGTTTCGGGGGCAAGGGGCCCAAGATGAGAAGTTAGGACAGAGTAAGTGGCTCCCGTATCCACTAAAAACTGGACAAGCTGACCTGCCAATGGTCACCCGTGGTTCCTCCTGTGTGATGATGACTATCTTCTTGGGAGCCTTGGGAGGTCCTGGGTCCAGTCAATCAATCACTGCCATGACTGGCGTGGGGGAACTTCCTCGTTCCCTTCAGAGCTGGGGACATTCCCTCCTCCAGTGGCCCATCTTCTTGCAGAGTGGGCATGGCGTTTTGTGTGTAGACTGGGACCTGTTTGCTGGGATTTCCTTGTTCCAGTGTTTAGGGGTCCCACAGCTAAAACAGGCTCCCTTTCTTGGCAGAGGTCTTCTGGGAATACTTTTGGGGTGACCAGGAGGTGGGTTAGGTCTTGTCAGGACGGCTGCCAAAAGCCTTAAGTCATGCTGTTCCTTCTTTTCCTCCTCAGCCTGGTCTCTATTGTTAAAGACACTGAAGGCCTTGTCGTTAAGAAGGTTGAGAGGGGTTTTGGTCTCCATGGCAAGCTTTTGAAGCTTCAGACAATGTCAGGGCCGACTGGCTAATGAAGTAGTTTGCAAATACAATGTTTCCCTGGAAAGTGTTTGCGTCTACATTCGTATATTTTCTGAGGGCATCTATCCATCAGGCCTGAAATAGGGCTGGATTTTTTATCTTGGCCTTTGGTGATGTTTTTAACCTTGTCATAGTTAATAGGTTAATTATGCATCATTTCACCCCTTCAGTGAGCCAGAGGATCATGTGATCCCTTTTAGTGATAACTGGCTGACCTGGCTGATAGTCCCAGCTGGGATCCATTAGAGGCATTGCAGTCATGCCCACAGGGTTTTGGTGAGGTTGGGTGAAATGTAATCGATCAGCATATGTTTAAGCCTGTGCCGAAAGACGGGTCTTTTCCTCAGTGGTGTAACAGTGGGAAAGGACATTTAGCTTCTTCCAGGTAAGGTCAAAGGAGAGAGAGTCCGTCCTTGGAATTCTCCAGTGAACCAGCTAGGGAACCCTGAGAATCCACCTAAGTGGCACAGGTTGAGGTCGGGCAAAGAAAAAGGGGTGTGGACTCTGGTTATTCCCTGAGGCCCTCCTACTACTTCCTGAAGGAGGAAAAGAAGCTCTGGCTGAACTTCTGGTACAAAAGGGTAAAGAGGCTTATAGGGTGGGGGAGGGGCTGAAGATGGTGAAAGAGTGCTGGGAACTGGGTCTTCTGTCTGGGGCTTACGCTCCTCCAGGGATGCCTCTAGAGAGGGCTTTTGTGTAGCCTGAATGGGTCCCAGCTGGCAAGGTTCCCTAACATAGGACTTGCATAGCTCTGGGTTCTCTCTTAGGGCCATGAAAGCCTGGACATAAGGAACTTTGGTTCACTTTCCCTGCCTTTTGCAAAAGATGTCTAACTGTAGCATGCTATTATAGTTGAGGCTTCCATTTTCTGACCAGGGCCTCATCGTAGTCAAGCTTATACTGGGGCCAGCCTGTGTCACAGAAGAAAAGGAACTTTGTTCGTTTTAAAGAATCTAGAGAAAGCTTGTCTCAGTGACTCGGAATGCGCCCGAGGGGTGAGTCCTTGGGGATGGAGGAGGTGTGTCCCATTGCTCCTGTAGCTGAGAGGAGCGCCAGTGTGAGGAGGTCCCATGGGGGGTCCCCAAGACAGGACTGCTTCCAGGCACCCCATCCACCTAGTCTCCTCCACCCTAGCTACTAGGGAGGCTAGCTACTCCCCCACGTGACGGTCCTGCTGGCCTCAGCTAGGGGCCTGTGTCCTATCCTGACATCCAAAGTCCCCGGGATGAGTCACTCTCCTGAAGGCTTCTCTGTAGATTCCATGGCCAATGATTAATCCCTGTGTTCCCGGGTATGTTCCCGTGCAACAGACATCCTCATATTCCAGGACCTATTTAGGTCCCAGCTTCTTTGTCTGAAAGAGTGGTAAGTTTCTGAATATGGGCCATTAAGGGAGGTGGTTTGTGAAAAAGCCTCTTTCTCCTTCCCCTTTGTACGTGGTGCCCCCCGGCCTCAGTGCTGCCGCCCTAGCCCCTTCCCACATGGGCTCCATCCAGCGGGTGGTGGGGGCCGGTGTAGGGGGTGGTATGGCGGCCGAGGTGGAGGCGCGGTGTCTGCACTTAGGGGGACGGAGGGCCCAGTGGCCTTGCAAGGACACTCCCAGTCGCGTGACCCCTGGTGGGGAGGCAAGCACTGCCAATGCGGGGTGACGCCCCAGCGTGTGTCCCTGGGGCGTGGCCATGTGCACGCCCCACCCTAACAGGGCGAGGCCGGTCGGGGGTGGGGACTCCTGGTGGACTGCGGAAGGGGCAGGCTGAACGCTGGGTGCTGAAGAATGGCGGCGCAGATGTGGTCCCACCGCCATGGGTCCCAACCGCCCTGTGCGGGACCCTCTCCCTCCCCAGGACGCGGGGGTACAGCGCACATACCACCTACGGCGCCACAAGGCAACTCCTGATGGGACCGCAGTGGCAGCAACCATGGCTGACCTCTCTCTATGTAAGTCTGCATTTTCCATTTCCACACAATTGGACCTGGTGACAGTTCATTAAATGGTGGCTAGGGCAAACCCAGAGGGCAAGGCTTCTACGGTTTGGGTCCCCAGGTGCCTGTGAGAATGGCTGGAAACGTTCCCTGATGTGCCCTGCGTGTATGGATCGGTGAGAAGTGGAAGACCTGGCTGCCAGGTTGGAAATGCCTGGCAGGTTTCTTTTTTCCCATTTCCAGCTGAGTAAGGCACGAAAGTAAGAGTGAGATAGGACCCAGGAAGCGTAAGAGAAGGAGGGTAGCGGGAAGTCAGGCGGGGCCTCTCAAGTGCCAGGGAGGCCTGAGGCTGAGGCTTACCGAATTCTCCTGGCTGTTGCTTCGCCAAAGGTGTTCCCGGAGGGTAGGCTTCTGTCTCGTGGCAGAAAGAATTCAGAGAGGATACAGGGAGGTCAAGAAGGCCGGTGAAAATTTATTTAAGTGATAGTCTCAGGTGAGTAACTGCCCTGAGTTTCTTTGGCAAGCGGGTTATGTGGGGTGTAGAAGTGAAGGAGTGGAAGGGCTTGGGGGATCATATTTCCTGATTTTCATCTCAGCTCCGCCTTGCCGAGGGGAGGAGGATTTTTGCCCTTATTTAGTCTTGATCAGAAGTGTCATAGCATTGGTGCATGATGGGAACTCCTTATCTGCGAGGCTAATTTTATTGTAATGAGAACATAATGAGCAACAGGTTACATTTGGACCCCGGAGATTCTGCCTTTTCCCACCTTTCTTTGTCTGCCTCCAGGACACTTAAGGTCCCAAAATGTGTGGTTTCCTTTGACTCTGGAGGTTCCTGCTTTTCTTTGTCTGCCCAGCGAACTCCACCCTCCGCGCAGTTTACAAGTTGTATGGTTTCCTGCCATCTGGCCCATGCCCCCCTTTCTCTGCTCGTATCTAGCTACCTGCCTGCTTTAACAGTTTTATGGAATTATAATGATCATGTAAAATATTTAAAATATAAAATGTCAAAATATGGGCAATCTGTTTTTCCAACAACATTTGGTTTTTGTTTAAATATTTCTCTAGAGGAAATGAAGTTGCTTGGTAATTATCTTTGCTCTCGTTAAAACACGAAATTTCATCAGGAAGTTTATATTTTATCTAAAATGTTCTTAATTTTTTACATTTGACTGTGAAATGCCAGCTGAGGGTTTATAGACATTTTCGTAGATCTATGAATTTTTAGTTTTTGTATTAAGTTGAAAAATTATCAGCCATTATAACTTTCTATATTTGCAATCCAGTCATTCTCTTATTTAGTTCTGGGATTACATGTATATTAGACCATTAAATAATACACCATAGGTCTACAATGCTCAGATCAACTTTTTTTCTAATTTTTTTAGTGATTTTTCTTTTCGTGCTTCAGAATCTATTGCTCTGCATTCTATTACTGATCTTTTCTTCTTTCTGCAATATCGTTAAACCCATCCATTAAATGATTTATTTTGGATATTAAAATTCCTGTTCTAAAATTTTCTTTTCTTTATTGTTGCTTCCATTTCCCTTGTAAAATTCTCTATAAGTTCACTTGTTATGTATGTATTTTACTCTAAATCCTTAAACATATGTATAGTAGGTGATTTAATGTCCTTGCCCAGGAATTCCAGCATCTCTGTCATCCTTGGGCCTGTTTCTACTGGCTATTTCTCCCTATCTATTTTTCTCTCATTTTATTTTGCCAATTAATGTTCCTGTTGTGTGTGTCTTAAAATTTTTTATTTATTTTATATAGCTAAGCACATATAACCTATTATGTTAGTGTTCTCAAGATAAACAGTAACTCATCCTCAAGTAAGAGGACCTGACAACATCATTTGTCACACCCAGTTCATCCTAAATTTACCTGGTAATTGGAGTGAACATCTGTGTTAGCTGACTGGCTTTATCCAAGGAGAAACAAACTTCCATCTTTACGACAGGAGGTCATTTTGCAACTTGGAGAAAAACACCCACAAAGTTAGGTTGCTAGCCTCCCACAAAAACTGGGAGAGGGGGTGCTAGCTCCCTTGGTGTTTACATTTCAAAGAGATGGCTCTCAGGTCCTTGAGAAAGAGAGTCCTGGGCCAAAAAGCAAACGTAAGCCCTATCTAGTCTTAGGATTTCTATACATCTCGAAGAGATATTTTTAAAAAAGAATTTTTTAAAATACAAAGCTACTTTGGAAAAGAATTTACCTCAGAAAAGGTAAATGCTCTGAGACAAAAAGGGTAGGAAAATCTCTTCCCTTATTTTCAAGAGGAAGAATTGTCTTTTATTTTGAATTTGAATTTCTCTTTGTACCTTTAAATGAAAAAAAAAATGTATTGTACTATTTAAATGTGTAGGTGAACATTTAAAATATGACTGAACTGTCATATTAGGTCAGTAGGAAAGCCTACATGATTCAACAAGTGGAATCAAAAAATGGTTATCCATGTGGAAAAGTAAAATTGGGCATGTAGAATCTCTTCACGGAAAGAATACCAAATAGTCATTAAGCATATGAAAATACACTCAATTAGCTGGTTGATTTTAAGTTTATTTCCATATCATTTCTCCCATTAAGAGTTGGAGTCTATTTCCCCTCCGCTTGAATCTGGGCTGGTCCTGTGATGTGATTTATCAAAATTATGCAGCACAACTGTCATCGTGTGACCTTAAGTCCAGGCCTCGCTGCTTCCATTTCACGTTTTTGGTAGCCAGTTGTCTGAATACACAGATGGAGGGAGAGATCGCATGGAAAAAGAGAAGAATTAGAGGTTAGGAGACCACAAAGGGAGAAAGGGAAGGTCATCCCAGCCCAAAGATCCCATCCACCTTGCTGAGACACCGACGTGTTAGTGAGACGCTTTTGGATACTCCATCTTAATTAGAGTCATTTTTATACTTTCTTCATTTTCTGGTTTTGTATTTTTAGTTATACAAAATATAACTAAAAATACAATAAACATGCTTAAATCTTAATGTAGAGTCAGATTATTCCCCATGATTCCTGTACCTACATCAAGGTGCAGATTGCCTGCCCTTCAACAGGCTCCCTGGTGCCATATCCCAGTCCCTAAGTTACACCTGGTACAAAGTTAAACACCAGCTGTCCTATGAAGGATGCCCTTTTACCTGAACTGTATTTCTTCCTCTTTCTAGATTAATTTTCTTTTGATAGAGCACATACTCCAATAGCCTCCTTAAAATGGATTATAGGACGTAAAATAAGATCTTGAGTAGCTTCAATGTCATTTATATTCATACTTGATTTTCAATTTGAGTATAGAAATTAAAATTATATATTTTTCTTTTCTTCAAACATTGATGGCGTTACTTCACTGACTTACAGGTAAAGTCACATGCCATTTGGGTTTCTGAACATTTGCTTATGAGACTTTCTTCTTCCCTTCCAGATGCTATGGTTATGGCTCTCTTTCCCAGTGTTCTGAATTTTGACAATAATGTGCCTTGGTGAGAATTTCTTTTCATCCATTGTTCTAGGCATTGTGTAGGGCTCTCAATTTGGTGTTTCAAGTTTATCAGTTCTATGAACTGTTCTGGAGGAAATATTTAATAATTTACTTCTCCGTTTTGTCTTTTATCACTATCTGGCACAATAAAAGTTCAGATATTGAAATTTCCTGAAATTATTTCCTTATTTCATATCTAAATTCTCCTTTGTTCAGTCTTTTTGCCTGTAATAGCATCTGGGAATAATCCTTAACTTCATTTTTGCCTTTGGAACTTGCATTTCTGAGATCTTTATCTATCTTTTTCTGTATGTATGTCTATATTTCCAAAGTATCTTTATTTGTTGTTTCTTGTTAAAGATTATTTTTGCCCATGTATAAAAACCCTCTCTGAGGCTATTACTCACAGATGTGTGGGTGTGTTGTATTTTCTCCCTGCTGTCCCTCTTGTTTCTTCTGGTTTCTATGAATTGCTTTTTTCCTCCTAATGGTCATTTAGTTTCTGTTTTCTGGTGATTAACTATCCTCAAATATCTGATATGTCTTAGCTATCCAATCATATGTAGTTGTGGGGAATAAAAAGCTGAATGACTGTTCTCTGATTCTGTTTAAAACGTACCAACTAAGGAGCTTCCGTCTACACTGATGTGTCTGGTCTATGTACTTGGGGAACATTACCTAAGAAGATCTATTCATTTCTGGTACTCACTCTTCCCATGGAGGAATTCTCCAGTGCCCTACTTTGGGAGGTTGAAGTCTAGTTGTCATGTTTGTCAGAGCCAATTAGAGATGGAAAGGGTTGCTCTTGGTTCAGGATAGTGCATTTCACTTAACTAACATTCCTTTTTCAGTATGAACCTGCTCATTTTGCTGATATCAGGGCTCCCAGGCTCCCTGGTTGGTGCAGCCCCTCCAGAGGATAAATCAAGGCTAATGCCACGGCAGAATAAAGGCACTTGCTTTCGTTTGTGCTGAGGGGGAAGAAACCTAAAAATCTAAGAACATTTAAAATTACTTTCAAATATTATTTTGGTTTGTAGACCTATATTCAGCTTCTACTTTCAGAGGTAGTTGGTTCCTTCAGGGGCTGAGCTGCTTCAGCCTAACCCACGAGAGGAGTAAAGAGCCTTTTCATCAACAACACCTAGTCCGTTTTCTTTCTGTCTTTCAAATTTTGCTGCTGCCATTCGCTCTTCCATTTCCATTGTCTGTATGTATGTGTTCATTAAATATTCCTTTGTAATTACAGTGGGGCACTGTGAGAGGCAGATTGTGTAACTTCGTGTTTTATCTTTTGTGTTTACTAGACGGATTTACACGAACTCCTTCAAAAAAATTGTTAGGAAAGTAAAGCAAAAGAGACTGCAGTTGTTGGAAATGCACTTAGGCCCCAGTGAACTACCTTTTAATGTGCGTACGTTTGTTTTTTTTTTCCTTTATTCCCTGGAATTATATATTTCCTTGAAGGAAATGCTGTATTTATGATATTAGATATTTCACAGTTAACTTGTACAATTTTCTAATTTGCATTTGTTGTGTGCATTTCAGTCAAAATAAGGCCATTACTATCAATCAGAAAATGCAAGCCTTTCAATGAACATGAAATACTTTAGCATATAAAATATGCTAAGAAAAAAAGAAAAAAGTAATTTTCTCTGTGTATAGTTTGTGGTATGACCCAAGTTTAATATTTTGTTTTAATCAAGTTTTAATATACTAAAAGTCCAAAATATAAAATTATCGATCAGATTTGGGAATTTTAGTGAGTTACTGATACCTGTTTCTGCACCTGTGGATTTGAACCTGTAATGTTCATAGAAGGAATTCTGAGGATGATGATATTGTGATGTCAAAAGAAGACAAATTTAAAATTGTGAGACAGGTGTTATGTAAATACAAATGTTTTAGCCAAAAAGCATCTCAGGTTTATTATTACTTATTTAAAATGTAAATGCATCAGTGCATGTCGACTTCATTTTTATTGTCGAAAGAAAAATCGGATATCTTAGACATACCCCTCATCTAATTAATTTTTCTACTTATGTGCTATTTGTTAAAGCTCTTTGATAACTCTCTTAGAAATTAAATTCAATTAACTCTGTAAGTAAGACAAGAGATATCTGATATGGTTAGGATGATCAAACAAGTTAGGTTGACCTAACCTATGGTTAGGATGATCAAACAAGAGGTGTAAATTTTTTACAAATTGGAAATGATAATAATACCTGTATAGTGAAAATAAGAAATGAAGTAATATTGTTATTACTGCTAAACAATGCAAAATAATTTTTACACATCTGATTGAATATGGTTCATCCGTAACAGGTTCACTGTGACAGTGATTCTTAGCTGTGCACTTATAACTTGATATGTCTTCTTCTCTCTTCCTAGATGGTCTGAAAAGTGTATTTACAAATATTACTAACCTATATGAAATTTAGGTCAGACCTAGAGAACATAAATGTGCTACAAATTTAAAACACACTATTTACTTTTAATTCCGTTAATCCTAGAATCGTAAAATACAAAAGGCAGTCTTCCAGGTAATTGATTTAATATTTTCTAAAAGAGTTTCTCTCAAATCTGGTGACTTTACAGCTACCTCAATTATAATTATTAAAAGAATTTCACAGATTTTCATTGTGTGTGAACAACCAGAAGACGCTGCTTTTAATTTATAGATGATTCCAAGAAAATTGAATATTTTGCCTGGAAAGTGTTACAGATTGACCATAGAACCCATGAGTTAATTTTCAGTTGAGGATCCAGCTCCTACAAGTAATTACACTTGTCTTAGCAGGCGCTAATTCTCTCACCTTCCAAGTCCAAATCAAAAGTGTAGATGACATCCAATTAACTGAGAAATTTCAATCCACTTGCTAAACTTAATAAATGATTGTCTCATTAAACTGACAGCATGAATATGCCCTTCTGTTTACATGTTAAAAATAGTTTATCCAGGGAGAAAATACATGAATTTGTAAAATTTTGGAGGGGAACAGTTGTGAAGGGAAAAGATCACTTTGTTTTTGGAATAGAGTATTATTTTAAAAAAGCATAGAAAGGTAAATTTAAGAAAAGTAACGTTTATCCAGCTCAACAGATTGGCAGTCTGCAGTCTGTGCATTTATTCAAATTTCTGCAGTTGATTAAGGATGCTGAGTAAGCAAACATCCCTTTCCATTTAGCAATATTGAATGAGAGAAAAAACTCTTCTCGCCAACACAAAAATCTATATCAATAGTGTCTCTTCAGGAAGTAGCTCATATCATTCACAAATTGTCTTAACTTTAAGTAGCTTTGATTGAATATATCCTTATTCTGATTGTGGCTTGATGATGTTTCACTTCCATCCCTATAATCTTTTTTTTTTTTTTTTTTTTTTAAAGGTTTATTGATTGATTGATTGCTATGTTGGGTCTTCGTTTCTGTGCTAGGGCTTTCTCTAGTTGCGGCAAGTGGGGGCCCCTCTTCATCGCGGTGCGCGGGCCTCTCACTATGACGGCCTCTCTTGTTGCGGAGCACAGGCTCCAGACGCGCAGGCTCAGCAGTTGTGGCTCACGGGCTTAGTTGCTCCGCGGCATGTGGGATCTTCCCGGTCCAGGGCTCGAACCCGCATCCCCTGCATTAGCAGGCAGACTCTCAACCACTGCGCCACCAGGGAAGCCCCCTATAATCTTTACTGATAGGATTGTTGGTATAAGTTGGTGGACCTGGAAGCCTTAGGCTCTAAGTTACTTTTTTTCCTTTAAGGCACCAAAAGCAGCCAAGTTATCAAATACTTGACTGGCTTTTGCTTCTTTAGTAATTCATCCAGCTATTTTCCTGGCTCTGGATCGTCATCAAATTTCCATGATATGCTTTTCCTTCCATCATTGGTCACAATGCTTGAAAGCCTTGAAACCACGATGGCCTGGATTATTGCCTACCATCTGAGGTTCTTCATCTCCTGTTTCCTCACTTTCTCTAAAAAATGCCTTAGCCAGCATTTAGATTAGGGAGACAAAGTCCATTTCAATTTTCCCATTCAATTAACTGCAGCAAGAACATAGGTTGGAATATTGAAAGAATTCATGGCTTTCCAAAGGATGTACTTACAAAGGTTAAGAATAGCGTACAGAAGAAGAAAGAAAGCACAAATACAGGTCAGAGAATTCTAGGTGCACTTACAAGGATTTCCCTTATTAGGGTAATATGCACTTTATCTTTGGAGAAACCACCAAGCTATATGAGATACTTTACTCAGGGAACCAAAGTCTGAGTTCACCTAGTGGCTTTTATACCCGACTGGCCACATAGTCAAAACCAGACTGTGTAACTGGCTAAGCCAGGTACAAGTCATTGATCTATACATTTTCAATAAGTAATGTAGATGAGCTTATTCAGAGTACTTTGGGGAATGATTTGGATCTAAGCAGCATTTTATAAGTCACTAGCTGGTACATTTCATCCTCCTGGCCAAGGGTTGACACCAGAGTTCCAGGCATCTCTAGAGATAAGCATAGTCTACCACCGTCTAGCCACGAGTTGATGCTGTCCTTTCACACATGCTTTACACACATTTGGCACAGTGCGATTTCCAGCAATTTCCTAGATTAATGTGCTTTGTTCCTCTGGGGATCTGGTTTTGGTTTTGATTCTCACCAGTTACTTATTTCAGTGTTTGGCCTAGTTGTTGGCATTTTACATGTGTTTTATTTGCCCCTTGTCTTCCTCCCTCCCCACCTCCAACTGTAGCCCTTTGTTTCCTTTTGAGCTCCTAATAGGTACAGAGTCAATACCAGTTATTGAGAGGATTAACAATGTCTACAAGCTATTATGTTATGTATTTCTGCCTAAATTACTTCCCTGAATAGTAATTTTGGGGAAAGAGGACTACTGTCTGGGATAGGTACAGTGTAAGAGAAGACTTGCTAAAACCTATTTTCTGTACTAATTAGAGAGGAATTTATATTATGAAGGTCTAATGAAAATAGTATAATGGAGGGCTGAAGCTATTAACTCATGCAAGTTCATCAAATAAATGTTTTGAGAAATTTTAATGTCATGGTCTCAGTAAATTAAAATGTGGATGGCGGAGGATGAAATCTGTATTCTGAAGCAAAGACATCTCAGTAGTGAAGATTTCTTGTGTCCTTGTGTGGCAGGCACTATTCTAATCACTGTTTAATTTACTGATTCATTACAACATCCCTATTAGGTAGGTATTATCTATTAGCCTGGGTTACAGAGGCAGAAACTGAGGCACAAAAAGGTTTTGGTAACTCATAAGTGACTTCATAGTTATTGAGCAGTACAATCTAGGTCCTCTGGCACTATTGTCTGCCTCTTAACCACAAGACAACAGACACTGCCTCTCATGGAGTTCAGGGCAGAGGGTGGGGGGGAAATGTGAGTAAAAGTGGAGATGCATTTTGCCAGGGTTAGTTTTTGAAAGCCCAATTTTTTTTTTTTTTTTAATAGCTGAAGGATACAGCCTACTGTTTGGAACCTTAACCTCAGTGATCAATAATTTAATCATTGGTATCAACCCATCATGCACTTCAGAATCTTATTTTGAATTTAAAAATACATAAAAATTACCCATGTTTACACATTTAAAAAGATCCCCAGTGAATCTGATGAGTAGCCTTGGATTAGATTGCGTCATTTAAAGACGTTTATCGTAGTCTTCCAATATGGAGCAGGGGTGGAACAAAGTTGCAAACAGTCATCAGATATCACTTTTTTTTTTGTAAAAAGCAAGATTAAATTTGTTCTGAAGCAGTTTTCTACTAAATAAAGCATTTAGACCAATCAAATTTAATATGACTTTCAGATACCCTAAAATATCTTGGTTTTCCAACATATTTAATGTAATTCTTCAGGGACCTTACTTTATGTTGTTTATCAACTTAAAATTGTTGAGATTTTTGGATAGTCAAAGTTTAGAGAGATGTACATTGTTCCTCAATCTTTGCATTCACAATATCCTTAAATTTTCAATGCTTTTAGTAGTCAAATAATTGTCATTTAAAATATTTGGGGATTATCCTTTTGTTATTTACAGCATCTTCAAATTATTTTCTGATTACTACAAAGAACCTAATTATTGAGATTTTTTGCATGTGCAAATAATTAATATAAATGTGTAAGAAGTTATAAATAAAATATCTTTAAAGGGAATTACTTGTCTTCAGAAAGATATGCCAAGGTAATTACAATGTTAGTACATCCATAGCACGTGGTTTTTGACAGTCAAACATGAATACATATTAATTTCAGAATAAGCACATTGCTTCCTGAAGAATATATGATGAAATGATGTTATATTAAGTTATATAATGTTACAAGGAAATACTTGCTGACTTTTATACTTACCTGTATCACAGGAGAAATAGTTATGAACTGAATCATGTTTTCTTACTTAATTGTGTATTATTTTTAACTCTGGTGAAATTTTTTTAAAACCTCTATAGAATTCTAATTAATCAATATTAGCAAAAATAGCAAATCTAGAAAATCCAATCTAAAGAGAGTATGTTCAAAGGAGAAAGCTTTAAAAATAGAAGCAAATATGGGAATTTTCTGGAGGTCCAGTGGTTAGGACTCCACACTTTCACTGCCTAGAGCCTGGGTTCAATCCCTGGTCGGGGAACTATGATCTCACAAGCCACATGGCATGGCCAAAAAAATAAGAAATAAAAATAAAAATAGAAGCAAATAATCATTCCTTAAATTTAAAAAAAAATCTTAATAACTATATTGATTAATAAATAAGGGCATTTTCTGTTGAAAGTGATAGAACATCTGACTCAAATTATCTGAAATAAAATGGAGTATATTGAGTCTAATAAGAAGAAAATTTTAAGAATAGGGTAACTTAGATCTTGGGCTCAAATGGTATTTTGAAGATTTTGTTACTTCCCCTTACTTTCTTGTCTTAATGCTGTCCTGAGTTCATTTTCCAGCATCATGTGGTAAAAAGATGATATTGCTGCTTCAGGAATCTTATCCATTCAGACTTTAAATCCAGCAATTAAGAATTTGAATATTTTCCCAAACACTCCTTAAAAATCTTCAGGTACACTATTTCATTTAGGTCTAAGTTATATGTTCTTCTCCTAGAGTGAAACTAATTGTTGTGTTAAACTTTACTGAGATCCTATGGGAATAAGTGTTTCCTCAGAAGAAAATTTTCGTAAGATTAACATAATGAGCATGAATAGAGGTGAAGTAGCAGAAATCATAGATGCTAATTTTACTTTGTTGGAAGATAACACATATATGCTCATACACGTACAGATTTCCCCTACATAAGTACATGTAAAATCTTCATCCTCATAGAATGAAACAGTTTGCAACAGGAAAATGTACACAATAACAACTAGGAAAGCTGGATAAATTACTAAATTCCAATTTTAAAAGTATGAGAGCTGTAAAATCAAGAAACACTAGAGGGACTAGAAAATAGAGAAAAAAAACATTTCTGAACCATTAAGAAGTGAAAGAGTATTTGTAGCTGAATTTCTTCCCTTCAAGTGTTTATAAATTACAGTCATGGCTAAGAGGCTGAGAATCAGAACTTGGTCTGGCAAAAGAAGTAATGCTTCCAACGAAACAAATTTATGATTAATGACTAATTTAGTAACAGAAATGGTGGAAAGTAGAAATCAATGGAATTATATGTTTAAAATGATGAAATAAAATACAAGTTTAAATTATATGCTCAGCAAAATATACTCTAGATTTAAACATGGAACAAAGAAATTTTATTTATTTATTTATTTATTTATAACTGAGAGATAATTGAAACATATTTTAGACCAAGAGTGAGTGGATTTGTTGTCTGTAGGATTACAGTAAAAAGAAACATTGAAGTAGCACTTTAGAAACAATGAAATGATACCGGGAAGGAACATGGGAATACTTGAAGTAGTAAAGAACATCAGAAAGATAGATGACTTTAAATAGATACCAATTTTTCAAAAGCTGTTATATTTGGAAGATTAAGTTATATGTAGAATTAAAATAGATATGCACTAAATTATTCAAAACAATATTGATTATTGATGTGAATCAATAATCAGTCACACAATGGAATGCTTTTTAGCAATGAGAATGAAAAATACAGAAATACATGCAACTATATAAATGCAACACACAAATATAATAGTAAGGAAAAGAAGCAGCTCCTATATGTCCCTTTTATATAAAGTACAAGAAGCAGCTAAATTTGTGCTATAAGAAATTGAAATAACAGAAGATTTTGGAGGCCAGTGTTTGAAATGGAGCAAAACAGTGGTTTCTGTCATTCTAATAATGTTGTATTTCTTGATTTGAATGTTTGTTGTATAGATATATGTAATTTGTGAAAATTCAGTAAGCTGTCCAACTATTACATGAACCATTTTTCTGTACATTTTACTTTATTGAGAAGTTAATGAGAAAGAGACATAGAGAATATGCTGTTTACTTATATGTTAGGGGGTGATATGAGCTTAGATAACTTTTAACACTTACCCTACAACAAATTTTAAAAGTTCCATTATTTAGCATAGTAATTAAAAGACTCGGCATTAGTAGAAATAACCTGGAAACTAAATGAAGCATAATGAGAATGTGTTATATTAGAAACTAACCATTAAACTATTCATAGAAAATTGCTAAATGATTCTATTCACTTAATGATAAATGAATAATACATTTAATGATGATTATATCAAAGGATAAATGTTTTCAAAGATTTGCCTGCATTGTACTGGTTGCAATGAGATTGGTAACATTCTCATGATAAAATGCAAGTGCAGAATGATTTAATGGTATATCAGATAACCAGAGTGCCAGAGTTAAATCTAACCATATTTTCATTCACTCAAAATATACTCATTAGGACATATTATTGAACATAAATGAAAGTTGTAAAAAACTAATATACCAAACTAAATGTAAAAAAAACCCCTTAATTGTGCAATTTGTCGTGAATTTATTTAATAAAAATATCACAACAGTTAGGCTGTAGCTTGAAATTTTCTTGAAAAGAAAACGGCAAATATAATTACTACTGAGAAATACTTTAGAAAATGAACATCCTCACAGAAAATTATGTTACATAAAGACAATACATACGTATTGCTCTTCTACTACGCCCCACAGTCTGTTGTGCTCTTTTCACACATTCCCTGTAAGTCTGACAACATCATTGAGAGTCCTCTCATGACTCCATTTTGTAGAAAAGGAAATTGAGAATAACACTCAGTGACTCAAAATTAGTTCTGACCCTAACATCTGTGCTCTCAACTGAATGAGTCTCAGTACTAATTGTGCATCTGAATTTCATATGAAATCTTAAAATGCACAGAGTTGGGGGACTTCCCTGGTAGTGCAGTGGTTAAGAATCTGCCTGCCAATGCAGGGGACATGGGTTCGAGCCCTGGTCCAGGAAAATCCTGCATGCCGCGGAGCAACTAAGCCCATGAGCCACAGCTACTGAGCGTGTGCTGTAGAGCCTGCGAGCCACAACTACTGAAGCCTGCATGTAGAGCCCACGCTCTGCAACAAGAGAAGCCATCGCACCACAACAAAGAGTAGCCCCAGCTCGCTGCAGCTAGAGAAAGCCCGCGTGCAGCAATGAAGACCCAACACAGCCATAAATAAATAAATAAATAAATAAATAAATAAATAAATAAATTTATAAAAAAAAATTCTGAGTTGGATCATTACTGCAATTCATTGAAACTAACACTTAAGGAGTGAATCCTAGGCACCTGTATTTTCATAAAGTTCCACAGTTCTGAATTTCACTTGTCCTCTCTGACACTCTTCTACACAAGTCCATGTAGGCGTTTCTTAATATATTCGTTTCTTTCCTCTGATTCAATGATATTGTTTTTGCTATCGTTTATTTTTAGAACTTTTCACTGCTTTTAGAGTTCTGTTGAGAAACCAGATTGCTGACTCCCAACTTGTGTCCCTGTGATTCTTTCCTTCCTTCAGGCCTAGACATTTCTCTTCTTCATCTGTTCTCTTGTGTGTGAAGGTTATGGTCATGCTTTGGCTACTATTCTTCTATTCCTGTTCCGACAACCCAAATGGATTGATTTACCAAATGACTGAATTGGTTGACTGTTTTTTCTGTGACTAGCTATAATCAATTTTAATGTAAACTGTGACTTTCTATGGGTTATTCCTTGGATCAATCGGCCATCATTATATCAATACCCCTGAATTGTTATCTCATCCTTAAGAGCAACATAGCTCTGTTGTTACACAACCATCTCACTAAGTTAGAGAGATAATTAATTTTTATCTTGGGGTGGCTGGCAAAATTATATGTCTCAGTAAAAACTGCGGATTATAAGAGTGTTTAATTTATAATAACTTCCTAAGTTAAATGTGATTTTCTGTCTCTGTAGTTTTATTTCAAATTAAAAACTTTTAATAATTAAAAGTAATAGACTAATTACTATTAAGTAATAGCAGGTCAAAGGTGGAATCAGGGAGAACTTTGGGAAGATGATTATAATAATCTATGTAAAAATTGGCATGGAAGTAGGTACCAAGAGTAAAGAATTAGAATTACCTGGATTCTGGATGAATGGTTTGACCAGTGGAAAGGGCTAATTGATTGCATGTGAGTGTTACCAGGTTGTCACTGGTGACTTCAGGATTTTTAGCCTGAGCAGTTAGAAGATGTCAATTACTTATGTCTGTCAAGGAGAAAAAAAAAAAAGTGTTTTGTTATTGTTGTTTTGTTTTGGGGCAGGCAGATCAGGTAGTTAATTTGAGCTATTTAAATTTTGAAATTCTTATTAAGCTTATTAAGCCATGAGACTGAGACCAGGTGTAATCACTGAAGGGGTGAGAGTAGAGAAAAAAGTAAAACAGATAAAAAAATTAAGTCCTAGAGCAATCCCATAAGTAGAGATCAGAAAGAAAAATCAGCGAAGAAGACCCATTAGGATGAGAGCGTATGGTGAATGAAAAACTAGGACATTTTGGTGTTACTGGAAGCAACTGAACCAATGTTTTGAGAAAAGGAGATTGATCATCTGTGCCAAATTCTGCTGATAAATTAAGTAAAATGAGAAATAAGAAATTACCATTGTATTTAGTATGACCATGATACATCAGAACAATTTTGTGGGATTTTAGCTGATAAAATGTTTTTAAGCTCTGATAAAATCCAAGAGAATGAACAAATAATGATGCAGAGGAGGGGAAAATTGCCAAAAACATTCTAGTGGGAAAAAGGGTATGTTATGTTATGCAGAATTAAAAGGGAGCCATTTCTATTTTCTCTGACAGTTTTTCATAGCAAAATATGTGGATACAGATCCATGTAGCGTCATAGATCCATGATATGGGTAGATTTCCTCAGTAAAATAAGAAACAAGGTCATCAGTTTAGGGTAGGTTGGGGGAGTGCATGTGAGTTGCTGAGGAGTTGAGAAGAAACAATATGAAATAGTTATCTCAAAGGCAGTGAACGGATTAGAGAAATATTTTAAGACTTCCAACTACGTTCGGTGTTTTTCAGAGGCTGATGATAATATTTACGTGTTTTTCCCATTATTTTTAACCTCAGGAAGCAGGTAGAGTTCAGTTAGAGCCCTGGACTTTACTTAGGTTGCCGTTTAGCTAATGGAATAATAGAGTGGAAGGAAAGGCAAGCAGATGTGCAAGGGAATATGCAAGGGAATAATTATACTGGCTGAGCATGGAATTTAATCAGGGAAAGGAAGAGATTGCTCAAGAAAATAGTGAGGAATAGTGAAAAATTAGTAGGATCAATCAGTATCTGCGTACCATTTCTGTTTTATTTCAAATTTTGTCATTTACTGACTTAATTGCTAAGTAAACAATAGATTTTTAATAAAAGTTTCTAAATGAATAATATGGCCGTATATGAAATACTATAATAATTTACATTTAACTTAAATAACATTTATTTAGGATGGTTCATTATGTACCAATAACAAGTTAACATAAAATAAGAATAAACTCAGAATGTTTAGGAACTTCTAAAAGAATCATATTCAGGAAGAATTAATTTAAGAATCATAGCATCTTTGCAGAAATCTATAAATATCAGAAGTATCAGACACATTGTCATGTCAACAGCTTTGATACTTTCAACAAATTGTTATGGTTGGAACTCTTCCCAGACACATTCAGCTTTGTGCATGCAAATTCAATCTAAATTAGTGGAGGTCTAATTTAGAGGAGGACCTTTAGTTACATAATTGCAACTGGGTATGAATTAATGGTCACTGTTTCAGGGAAAGACTTGAAAATATGTAGATTAAAGGGTAGCCTATTGCTAATGATCATTATTTATTCAGCACCGTTCGTTTCATCTAGGAAGAAATGAATAATATTGTTGAAATACATAGATTATCCAAGGGCTATGCATAACTATATCATCAGAAGTTTTCAGGACCTCATTCTGAAAGCTATGGAGTGAAAATAACTGTCAGACTTTTTGGGGGGTAGGGTGGAAGGGGAGTAAGGGACATTTTTGTCCTACAGGAGAGACCAACTGATGATCCCTTAATGCTTTATCCCTCACTGTGTCTTCTTCCAACTCCTTACACATATTCCAAACATTTAAAGGGTGAATGAGAGCATTTTAATTCTTAATTAGAAAAAATATTCATTAATTATAAAATTGCAATATGATTCCATTTTAAACTGTAATAAAAGTTTAAGAATAGATAAAATTTTATTAATGTGCAAAGCTACTTGCAAAGCCATTCTAAATTTTAAGTTTTTCTGTAGTTTGTAGAAAAACATAGTTTCATTTCGGTGTATCAAACTTAGACTATAATTTCTGGGAAGAAAAATGTCTTTGACATAAAGTATATAATAAGAAGCCCTTTGAAAATGTTTTAATTTAGTTCAATCACCAGATTTTTTTTTCCCCAAAGGTCAATGTCTAGAATCATTTGTATTTTATAAACTGTTATTAATAATGTACTATGTGCAAAGTAACAATCTGAGGTTGCATTTAGATATGTTAACAAACAGTCCAGGGTTAACTTTTCTACTTTGAATGTGAATTCATTGAAATGATACAAATTAACTTACATCATGAAGAAAACAAAACAAAAACCTGAGAATGTGAGTTGAGTTATTTGATACCTAATGTGGATATTAATTTCCTTGTACTACAGAAGTATCTAAAGAGAAATAATGAGATCAGTTTGACTTCTGGCTTTCAAGTATCTTATATTTTACTGTTTCTATTCTAAAATTGTTTGTGAAATTTTAGTAACTTGTGCCTTTTTTTCCATTTAATATAGGAGGTTGAGAAAAGACTTTAATATTTTACAGCACAATGATAGACGTTTTTGGATATATGCTTTGTAGACCTGTAAAACATAAGCATGTTTGATTTCTCTAAGTCATCTAAAGCTAGTCAAATACACAAGAAATTCTTGAATGTATACAGATTACAATATGGTAGGAATAAAATTAACTTATATGTCAATTGAAATCTGTGTGATGACTATATTATCAGTTAATTTCATCATTCATGGCAATTTTCATGCTGGGAGTGATATTCTCTTTTTGAAATTTAGTATGTTATAATAATTCAAAGCTACATACGTGCTATAAAATATAACTACTGGGTAATATGTCAAATAAGTTATTTTCAAGATTAAAATGACTGCTTTATTGGATTCTTCCTTTTAAGTCGGACTCATTATTGTATTAATTAGCTTAAACACTTTAGAGTGAATATTGGTAAGATGAAGATATTTCAGAAATGATAATTTTCAGTGTTAAAAAATTATTTCAACAGTATATGATTGTAGTGTTTCAACATAGTTAGAAATAAAGTGAATAGAGTCAAACTCTCTTCCCTGCCCAGATATTTTTGTTGTGTTGGCTAAATTGCTATTAGAATGTAAACCATCAGTCAATTACCTTATACAATGAGTTCTAAATACTTTTTCCCACCATCACATAGGTCAACATAAATTACCAGATTGCCCAAACTTTCTTTCTTTCCCTTTTTTCTTTCTTTCTTTCTTTCTCTTTCTTTTTCTTTCCTCCTTCCTTCCTTCCTTCCTTCCTTCCTTCCTTCCTTCCTTCCTTCCTTCCTTTCTCTCTCTCTCTCTTTCTTTCTTTCCTTCTTTCTTTCATTTTTGGCTGCATTGGGTCTTCATTGCTGTGTGTGGGCTTTCTCTAGTTGTGGCGAGTGGGGGCTACTCTTCGTTGTGGTGCGTGGGCTTCTCATCACGGTGGCTTCTCTTGTTGCAGAGCACAGGCTCTAGGCCTGCGAAGCTTCAGTAGTTGTGGCACGTGGGCTCATTAGTTGTGGCTCGTGGGCGTTAGAGCACAGGCTCAGTAGTTGTGGTGCACGGGCTTATTTGCTCCATGGCATGGGGAATCTTCCCGGACCAGGGCTCGAACCCTTGTCGCCTGCATTGGCAGGCGGATTCTTAACCACTGTGCCACCAGGGAAGCTCCCCAAACTTTTTTATAACCTGCAAACTTTTTCACCTACCTACAGGATTTCTTGCAGTTTGCTATAATGGTTATATTTTACATTTCCTCCTTCATTAGAGACATTAAGGTACCTGATCTACATCTACCAGGTTCATGTTCTTCATACCTAAGTTGATTAACCTTGGCCAAGATGCTAGTATGTCAATATATGGTTTGGTTTTATTCATTCGAAAGAACTTGCTGACAGTATATTCGAGTGTCATCTGCATATATATTTTAATAATTGGCCACATGATCTGATTGCCTTAAATTTATAATGAACTAGAGTCATATATTTTAAAAATATAAAAGTTTGATCAGTAATTCAAAATTTAACTCCAAACATTTTAAAAATATTGACACAAGTATAAAATCAGCAAAATAATTGGCATTTAAGATTCTGGAAAGTTGGACAATACTTCATCATAATATAGTTTTGAGAAAAGTTAAACATGAAAGAAAATTAAATGTGTACTTTATAAATACAGACACACAAGGACACAAAGTGTAAATATCACTGGTTAATACACATGGTCATCTGGTGTACAGCTCTATAGTTTTAGTGTAGAATTACAGCCAATTGAAAGACAAGGAGATATATGTTGTCAACTACAAATTGGCATTTTCCATTGGCACTTGCCATCTATCTCTACAAGGATTAAATCATGCGCTGCTGCAGCTGCTGACGTTCAACACCCCCTGAAAGGAGTTCAGGTGGAGAGCAGCAGTGAGGCCCTCTGTGCTCTGGGAAACACTGGCAGAACAGGTCTTCAGATAGATATTTTCAGGAGCCAATTTTATGAGCCCAATTTTTGTGTCTCCTCATATCTAGAAAAGCACTAAAATCCTTCATGGTGACGTCTGCTCCTCGTGACTAGCAGAGACCTTCTGTAAAAAAGTATGTGCTTTATTGCATGTATTCCCCCTTCACCAAAATCATATATATACTGACCTTCCCGCCTACCTCTTCGGAGCGGTTTCTGAGAGCTATCTGGGATGCTGTCTCCCAGGCTGCAGTCCTCATTTTGCCCCAAATAAAACTTAACTCGCAACTCTCACGTTGTGCAATTTAAGTTGATAATGTTCATACAAATAAATAAATTACAATAAGCTTCTTTCAGATGGCTGAATCATCCATTAGAAGTGCTTTTTAAGAGGCGTGTTAGAAAGCGCACATGCCCTTTTGACTAAGGCTTTCTAAAGAAAGCTGATCCCAACTTATACTTCTATCATCTGTAATCCGATTTTCGCATTAGTGTAGAACAATGAACTTATTAGAATCGTGAAAAATCCAGTGAGCACAATACTTTAGTCTCATAATAAGCCCCTATAGAATCTTGGTAGATGATTCAGGATCTAGAATGTATCTAGGATAACTCAATGGATAAACCAGTAACTAAGTCTCATAGTCAGGAATAGAATTTTTTCTGTACTTAGATATTCAGTGATAGTTTGTTGCTACCCATTAACAAACATAATTGTGGCATGATGATATACAGCCACTTTACATAAAGTATGTCCAGATGTACTAAAATGACTGTGTTTAGCAAGTATATTTTTTTTCAGAAAATGACACATTTTCTGTAACAAAGCTAGGATTCATCCCAATGAAAAACATCCCATACAGACATTATGCATGCATCTTAAATACCACACACACACACACACACAAATACACACACACAAATAAGTTCAAGAGAAATGTGGTCATGTCTCATTCCATTCACTATACAATTTACAAAGCACTTTTACATACATTATCTTATGAATCTTTGAGAAGTATACATACTATTTCTGCTTTACAAATAAAATGAGGCTGAGAAAAACTGAGTGAAAAATTAAATATTTTCACTAATTCATATACCGATTAAATATTTGAATCATATTTTTAAACTAGGTCGTCTCATTCCTTTTCTACTAAAAATATTTAACTTTAATAATCACCAATGCAGATGACAAGTTAGACAGTTAATATTGCTAGTTTCAATTCTACTTAGATACATATACTTTGTAGACTTGAGAAAAATATTTGAAAATCGAAGATGACTCACCTCTCTCATTTCATTAGATTCCACCACTCAACTATTAGCCATTCTAATTCGATCACTCCAATGTTTTTCATTCTTTAATAAACAAATAAGTATACAATATATTCTAGGCACTGCAACGATATAGGAGTAACTCCTCATATTGTTTACTATTCAATGGGAATACAAGTAACAAAGAATCTAACTTTGGGAAGGTGTCAGTAATGACCTCCAATGAGCCACATTCCAATCCCAGAAATCTGGGATTCACATTTCAGTGCTTAAATCTAATGGGAAAGCACTTAAATGATCTCTCCTTTTAATAGAAAGCACTGTTTATGTCATCTTCAGATCATATTTAATGTGAGTTTGCCTTAAAAAGGAAGACACAGCTATCTTAAGTTATTTTAACGTTTCCATGTTAAAACGATTTTAACGATTCCATGTTAAAAGTTTGGTGAGAAAAACAACCTTTTTTTTTTTTTTTTTAAACATCAATTGCATTTTTTTTTTTTTTTTTTTTTTTATTTTTGGCTGTGTTGGGTCTTCGTTTCTGTGCGAGGGCTTTCTCTAGTTGCGGCAAGCTGGGGCCACTCTTCATCGCGGTGCGCGGGCCTCTCACCATCGCGGTCTCTCTCGCTGCGGAGCACAGGCTCCAGACGCACAGGCTCAGTAGTTGTGGCTCACGGGCCCAGCTGCTCTGCGGCATGTGGGATCCTCCCAGACCAGTACCAGAACCCGCGTCCCCTGCATTAGCAGGCAGACTCCCAACCACTGCGCCGCCAGGGAAGCCCAAACAATCTCTTTAGAGTGACTAAAATAGCCTATAATTTTGAAATTTTCGGTACATTATTATTGTTTTTTATTGAAGTATAGTTGATTTATAATGTTGTGCTAGTTTCAGGTGTTCAGTGAAGTGATTCAGTTTCATATATATATACTTTTTCAGATTCTTTTCTCTGATAAGTTATTACAAGATATTGAGTATGGTTCCCTATGCTATACAGTGGGGCCTTGTTGGTTATTTTATACATAGTTGTGCATATATGTTAATCCCCAAAGTAGGCACATTATTTTTATCTTTAGTGCTAATATGGTCTACATTGCCGTTCATTTGATGTTCTGAAGCACTAGGATATGTGAGCATTAAAATGTATCAATTAAATTTAACCTCTTTTTGGGGGCACATCTAACATTTGCTTAACCTATAAGATCAAAGGAAATAAGTTTAAAAGGGTCTAGAAAGTATTGTGAACTCTGATTTTATATTTGAGAATTTAAGAAATGTACTTAAATTTTACAGTGAGTAATTGATGAGACTGAAATGAGAATCTAAGTTTTCTAAAACCAAGTCTGTTGCTCTATCATTCTATAATTGCTAATTTGAGAACCAAATTTTTTTGCATTCATTGTAGTCTAACATACTAAAATTTGATATTTATGTTTTATTACTTCTAAGGATCCATGATAAAGTATCTGAAATAAAATAAGCAATAAGTTGTTTTTTAAAATTTATTCCATGTTAGAACCACATAAAACTTGTTTTACATATTAATGCAGGATCACTTCTAATTCTTTCTTCTAACTTTATCTTAGTCTTCACCTAGTGAAAAATCATCTACTTTCATTTATGTGTATTCAAAATCTGTGTTGTGTAACAATTGCTGTGGCAGAAGTGTTTATACATATTACACAAAGAAACAAAAACAAGATAGCCACAAACACATCTGTTTCTATATATATAAAGTTCAAGTATCATTCATTTATTCATTTATCATGATGCATATGTGGTGCAAGCATTACATTGAAGTAATTAAGCACACAGAGTCCAAGTTCAATTTGCCCATGTTGGAATGTCCACTTTACCACTTATCACGTGTATTCATTTTCTATTGCTGCTGTAACAAATTACAGCACTTAGTGGTTTATGGATACACATTCAATATCTTACAGCCCTGTAGTCTCACATGTGTCTCACTGGGCTAGAAATCAAGCTGTCTACAGGGGGCAGGGACTGTGTTCCTTTCTGGAGCCTGTAGGGGAGAATCCCTTTGCCTTTTCGGGTTTCTGGAGGCTGCCTGCATTCTTAGGATTCTGTCTCCTTCTTTCTCCTTCAAAGCCAGAAATGGCCAATCAATTCTTTCTCTCACTGAGTCATTCTGACACTGTCTTTTGCCTTTATCTTCCACTTTTAAGGACCTTTGTAATTACACTGAACCCAGGTGGATAATCCAGGTAAATGTCCTTATCATAACGTCAGCTAATTACCAAGTTTATTTCCACCTTTAAACAATTTCTTATTGCCATGTAAGGCAAAATATTTGGGATTAAGATATGAACATTTTTGGGGAGCTGGCATTATTCTGCCTACAACACTAAGTGATCTTTGAAGTCACTTACATCAGAAGTTTGACTTGAAGATATAGCACGATATGTGGTATTTAGAAGTAAGTGCTCTGTAATTATTAGTTATCACCTTTAACTTGTTATGGGAATCTCAAATTACAAAATTCCCTTTAACTTTATTTATTTAAGAAATTTATCTATTTATTTATTTATTTTTGGCTGTGTTGGGTCTTTGTTGCTGCGCTCAGGCTTTCTCTAGTTGCGGCGAATGGGGGCTACTGTTCGTTGCGGAGCATGGGATGTAGGCATGCGGGCTTCCATAGTCGTGGCTCGCGGGCTCTAGAACGCAGGCTCAGTAGTTGTGGTGCACGGGCTTAGTTGCTCCACAGTGTGTGGGATCTTCCTGGACTAGGGCTCGAACCCGTGTCCCCTGCATTAGCAGGCGGATTCTTAACCACTGTGCCACCAGAGAAGTCCCCCCTTTAACTTTAAATGGAGCTTCCTGCTCAGTCTTAAGAAGTAGAACTACATAACATTTCAGATTATGTAAAATAAATCGTCTCAATTTTATAAAAATTATGTTTTGAAATTTATATAACAATCATAAAATAAAACTATTATTTATATGATATCATATGTACTATAAACCTTAATAATATGGATTTTTCTTGATTTATCAATTTTCTCTTTCCAATTTCCCTGGGAACCATATCCCTAGACCAAGTCCTAGAATGACTGCCTGTCATGTTTAGGTCCTGCATATATACAAACACACACATATATATTTTTAAAGAGTACTTCCTCACCCAGTTTAACCTCAATGTTATAAATTTGGGTAAGAGCATATCAATATTATAATTCTATATTTATTTTTTAAACAGTAAATTATATAAAACTTTATTCAGTTTTTGCAAATAGGGACCTCATAATATTTCTTGAAGATTTTTATTTTTGTAAATACAAATGGAATGCGATTTTTAAGAAATGCTGTGAATGTGTTATAGAATACACCTTGGACAGTTTTCTATTTCCTTTTCCTAATTTATAATGCAACAGTTATAAAAGCTTACCACTTCTGTACTCCTACCTTGGGGAGAAATCGGTGGAAATTTCATAACCTCAGTTCTTATGAAGCTCTTCTGCCACAAGGAACAACTTCTAAGGCTTCAGGAAAGAGAAATGTTTATCACGAAGTAAAACATCTCCTGAGTCAGGCTCTTCAGGGAGATTTGTTGCCACTTTTATTGAATTCCTGAGGGTTTTATTCCTCAAGCTATTACTCTCAAATGTATGAGCAAGAAAAGGCCAAAGCCCTGTTAGGCTTTAATATGTCTCCTCATGTAAATGTTTACTAAAACTAAGAACAATGCAGTAAGTCAGAGCAGCACTGCCTGTTAGCTTTTCATCTTGTTTTCAGCTCAGCATCTCCTGGTGAGTAAGAAAGATTTGAGTTCAAGGGCTGTCTTTGACACTTTTTTTTTTTTAACTTCATGTAACTAACTTAATCTTTCTAAAGGTATTTCTTCTCGTGAAAGGGGGATAAAAACGCTAATATGATAGTGTTGGCATTGTATTATGTGAGATTACTTATCCAAATAATTTATTAGGGTGCCTGACCCAGTGTAAGTTTTCAGCCAGTTATAAGTTTATCAGCATTCCTTCCAAATGGTTCCTTTCTCTTCACTTACTTTTCTGTTCAATCCTTGTGTTTTGACTAGATTTATCTGGACTTTATCAGCCTCACTCAGAAACAGGACACTTAATGTGGAATTTATCATCCTCTGCCAGCCTAATTTTAAGATTCAACAAATAGTGTTTGGGGAAGATCTAGGCAAAGAAAACAATCTAATTCCTACAGAGTGTTTCCTGCTTTTGTGGTCTATCAGACAAAAGCTCTGTCTTAGCCACACTGAAAATTCTTTGCATCAAAATACCACATATAATTAATGTAACTCTAATCTATCAACCTAGGTGAGAAAACTTAATTTGGCTGAATTTTATACTATTACTGGGAACCAAATAAGTTATTAAAAACAATCAAATACGTAGACTAAATCAAATCTAGCTTATTTTCATACTAGCACAAACCCTTCCTGCAAACCTTTCTGTACCTAAAAAAGCCAGAGATCTTTAGATGAAATGGATATCATATCCAATTTGTACCAGTGGGGCGGGGCAATGGATGGTTCAGGGAATGGATTTTCAATTATCAAATCAACTTCAGGGCTGGACCAAAAGAGCAACACTCTTACATTGACATGTTGTGACATGAGAGCTCTGATAATGAGGTGGCAGGGACCTCATTTTTATGTCTCAGTGAAATAGCTCGCAGAATAGCATGCTACTCCCATAATTATGATAGGCAATAATTACAGGATCAGGTTATTAAAGCCTGCATGTTAAGAGGAAAACTCACGCTGGGCTAGAAAGTAATAGGTGATGAGGTCCTGAATAAAGCTTCATTTTATGTTTAACTTCATTATACACTTGACACTGATGCAAGGTTGAAGGGGGTTTTTTTTTGTTTTTTTTTAGCTTGCAATGCACTGTATGTTAACAAAACATGTGCTATTGGCACAGTTATGTATCTCACCATCAATCCTAATACCATGACACAAACAGGTGAGTGAGAATGTGGCAGCATTCATTTTTATTATAATTGTCCTAGATTATTGCTTCTAACATAGTGATGATGGCAAATGCCATTTCATATAATTCAGCATTATCCCAAAACTCGTGCCACTGTCTCAAAAAGAGAAGGGCCATGGGTAGAATTTATTAATAGCATGCAAAAAAAATCACGTCTTTCCTTTTATTAAAATGTGTTGTCACTCAATTGCAGTGAATTAATAAAATTGCTAAAATGAGGATTTGGAAAAAGAGCAAGAATCTTTTTAATTCAACAGGAATTTATTAAGAAATTACTTTGTTTCAGTTGTATCAGGGAACTAAATGGACAGACATAAATAAACAGACGGCATGTTCTCCACACCAATCTGCTATAAAATCAAATGTTAGCTGTGTGAGATAGGGCAAGTTATTTAACCAAAGTAAGTTGTAATTTCTCTGCAGGTTAAATATTCAATTACTATATACATTTTTTTTTTTAATTATTTATTTATTTATTTATTTATTTTTGGCTGTGTTGGGTCTTCGTTTCTGTGCGAGGGCTTTCTCTAGTTGTGGCAAGTGGGGACCACTCTTCATCGCGGTGCGCGGGCCTTTCACTATCGCAGCCTCTCTCGTTGCGGAGCACAGGCTCCAGATGCGCAGGCTCAGTAATTGTGGCTCATGGGCCTAGTTGCTCGGCGGCATGTGGGATCTTCCCAGACCAGGGCTTGAACCCGTATCCCCTGCATTGGCAGGCGGATTCTCAACCACTGCGCCACCAGGGAAGCCCACTATATACATTTTAAGTAATATGATAAGAGAAGCAGAGTGCTATGTTAGCACACACTGTTTTTTCTTCTGTCCTCCCACTCTTATGTCAACCATTTTCTTTCTTTCTTTTTTCTTTTTTGTCATAACATTGATTTGGCACATAAGATGCCCTAAAAGCCCAAAAGGCAGTCCTCACTTTCAATTCATTGGCCCCGAATTGAGAAATTTTACCTCTGTTTCCTAGGTGTTCCAAATCCACTGAGCCCAAAAGCATGAGGACAATAAATAAAATTCTTCAACTAGGTACTGGGTGTATTGGTGAGACTAGCCCACATATAACTATGTTCCTTGATTCTTGTATCTGTGTGTTTAGGAGTACAGGAGATCATCAAATATTAGCTGTTGTTGTAAGACATGCTGATACTGCATCCAGTAGATACCCCAACCCTAAGAACGCTGTCTCCAGGTAGGGAAGAAATTTAGTCTTCATCAGGCCACTCAATCTTTCTATCAGGCTACCTGCTTCTGGGTGATGGGGCTCCTTATTAAATCAGTAGCTTCTGTTTACCTGAGTCCATTGTCTCCACTGTCACATTTCTTCATAATAAAATATGTGTGGATTATCACAACCATAGATAAGGCATTGTCTAAGTTCAAAATGATGATGCTGGCAGGTCAATGGGTAGAGAGGACAAACCCATGACTAAAAGTGTGACTCTGCCCATGAGCACAAAGCACTGCTCTTTCCACGACGGAAGGAATCCAGTATAATCTGCCAGCTGGTAACTTGCTGAGGCCCCTTGTGTGCATTGGTAAATCAACTCCCTGAGATGGGAAAAGATCCCAGATTTATAGTCTTTGCTGATTTCCATGGTGTCCCCATGCTACCAATATGATATCATGAAAAGTAAAGCTGAGGAGACATGTGTACAAATGACTTATGAGATCTGGTAGGAGCTCCAGAACAACACTGCTCTTCAAAGTTTGTGTGCCCAAGTTGTGACTGTAACCATGTCAACCATAGTGAGGAAGATATATATATATATATATTTTTTTTTTGAGCCCATGCCTGTAATCCTCAAATACATAAGCAGCTAATCACAGAATCCATTCTGAAGATCACTTTCCTTGTAGCAGTGAGGAGTATCCAGAAGGATTAATAATGATCTATAAGGCAAACAGGAGATACCAGGCATGTAGAGAAACCCTAATTACTCTTAATTTACTAGTGATAGATTTAGGATCAGAATCTGAACTATATGACTCTAAACCTTATCATCTAAACTGGGCTTTATTTATTTTATCAAGGCCCTATAAAATAATTAGTAAATTCATAATCCTTGACATGCATATGGAGATACATATATGTGTATATATATATATATGTGTGTATGTATATATACATGGATGCATATATGTGGGTATATGTATATTTGTATATAAAAGTGATATAACTTATTTGGAGGAGTATAAAAAAATGCACATTTTAATACATTCTAGTTTACAATCACATCTATGCTATATAAAACATAATGTTTCCATATTCTCAAAATATTTTATTTCCTGTGTTAGGTACTTGAATGCCAGATGGATAGGGACAAATGTGTAGCTTTACTGATTATTCTGATGTTGCTTTTTTGGAAACAGGAAAAATGAACTGTGGATTAGCAGAAAGGTTGAAGTTGGATGAGATAAGTTTGGAAATTAAAATAGTATTAACATTTCTGGACCACAAGGAAAATTATATATCCAGCAGTTTAAACTGGCAAGTTGGTAACTCTAAGATTGTTTGCAATATCTAGTATTGTTTTTGTAAAAATGACTTATAAAGAGTATCTACCAGTAAAGTTTTAGTTCTGACTGATAAATTTACCTAAATAAGTATAAATATAACACAATTTGCTTTAAGCTCTGCACAATATTATGGAATGCCCTTCTGTGGCCCACACTGCATTATTATTCATCACACCTCATAAGATTAGAAAGAAAAATTAGGACGAAAAAAGACCAAAATCAATCTAGTAGCTTAACAGAGACTTTTATTCCATATTAAAGGCAAATTTCAAACAATAATTAAGAATTAACCATCTTCCTTTCTGCTCTCTCTCTGCATTGGGAAGTTTCAATTGCATGATCTGTTTTAAGTTGTAGGCTGTGAATTGCATGTTCATTGTAGAGACAATCTACAGAGCAGGGGTGCCTGCAGCCAATAGGTGAAACTCCCCAGGTAACTAAAAAAAGATGAAGGAGTGACCTGAGCTGTTAATTACTTTCCTGAGGGCAGAGGGCAGAGGGCAGAGCTAGTGGTTGACAACAAAAGCTTTTCCCAGACTTTCCAGAACTTAATCCCATTAGATGAGACCTTGCCAGGGCAAATATTGGATCTAAGAAGGTACAGACATTCCTTACAGTATTATAGGAGCAGACACGCAATAGGGAAAGACTGAAAATTATCTAAACAATGACATAGGATTTACATGATTTCAATTTCTCCTTAGTTCAAGCATTATGAGTTTGAAAGTAGCCCTGACATTCTGCACTTAATAACATAAGTAACACATTTATTGTCAATTTTGAGTGTTAGGGAAAAAAACCTGGCAACATTTTGGGATACTACTTGTGTGATTGGAGTGCTACTTACAAGTTTAGGCTTTCCCATAACATAGGGTAAAATACAATTTCCATTGTAATCATTTTAAAACTAGGAAAATACAATTTTTTCAAATTAAAAGAAAAATGAAAAAAAAAAAACCCTGAAAAATATTACCGATTGCTTTTTATTGTGTGATTCCTTGATTAGTCTTCATGAAATGTTATGTCATTGTATTACGTGTGGTAATTTCAAATGTGAGTCAGTTTACAGCAGGAATAACATGAACTTGATTAGGATTAATTTTTCTGGAAAAAAGGAAATATAGAGAAGCAAGAATTGTGATGATTGAAATGTAAACAATGTAGTTTCAAAAACATTAATTATGTTTGAAAAGAAAGAAAACCACCATTTTTTACTAAAATTTTTAAAAAGCAATGAATTATATATTTCATATATTCTGTATTTATAATTTGGTATTGTTTTCAAGAAAGAGAAACGTTTTTGCAAAACTCACATTTTGCGTTATAATTGAAGCCTGAGTTGTAAGTAGCATGATCATTTGAGCCATGAAAGGTATATAAATGAATATATATGTGTATATATATATGTGTGTGTATATATATATATATATATATATATATATATATATATATATATACCTATTTATATATGTGTGTGTGTCTGTGTATATGTGTTTACTTCTATTATTATTTCAGTATAAATGAAGAGCAGAAATTGTTGTCTAAGGCAGAGTACGAATATTCCAATTTGATTTCCAACAGTAAATAATTTTGTTGTTTAAAAATACATGATACTGTTTCTGCAACTATAGGCTCTTTAGGAAATGAGAAGCAAATGAAACGGACAAACCATTATTACAATGAGTTTTCATGATAGCTGTTTTAATAAATTATTCTTTTATTCATGTTATGTGTGTCAGTTTCTTTTTATTTCCATGTCTTCTTCATTCATTTACATTCTTCTGCATTAAAAAGAAATAGAACTAAAATGGTCAACAAATATTTATTGCACTTGCTTCCAATCATCTACCTAATAATGTGTTTCCTCTTTTCTCATGTAATTCTTATACTCAAAAGCTTTGCTTTAAGCATTATGGCTGTGTATTGTGATACGTTAAGACTTTCCTCCTGATATTTATGACTCAATATTGTATTTGCATCGTTTCTAGCTAGTCATTTGACATTACAACCTAAATGTTGGGCAATTTCAATGAACATAACACTTTAATAAGAGATAGAATGAACCAGTCATCTGGTTCAGTTAGGTCAGTGTCCTCATTGTTCCCAAGTGATTACATTATATTCTTTATTTCTTTTTTTATTTTTACCAACAAATACCATGACAGTTTCTTTCCTCCTTTACATCTGACCAAACCTCAAGTCTTCCTGTCACTATGAGGCTTTCACTAACTTGAACCTAAACTCTTTTCCTTCTCTTAGCATCACTAATCTATATTATACAATTTGGCATTTGCTCATATACTTTTATACAGGTCTTTGTTTCCTATTGATTTAATGCATCAACCAGCTCATATTTGTTATGGAATAACTTCAAGATTTTAGTTAGCACTTTTCAATAAAAGAACCCTTTAGCTATCTAAACCTATAGATTAGATATAGTTTCTGAGCTCAAGAAGCTTATGATTTAATAAAGGACCATTAAAAATAGTTCTTCACATTGCCAGAAAGCAGAAGAATGAGCACACGGAAGGAATACAGTAAGTTAGTAATGACGCTTTTGTAATTAAAGCAAAATAAGTATCAAGGTTTACAGCTGAATGTAAGAGAATATAAAAACATACTAACATGAGCAAAATAGTTTGGTTCTTGCATTAGAGATGGATTTAGTCATAAAAATAACATATGTATGTTCTGTATGTTCTATATATTATATACTTTTTATATTTTATGTATATATATATTTTTTTCTGACACCCTTGGATGGAAATTTGACTTGGTTTATAATGTCACCTGTGGGCATCTCAGTAAGAGGGTGTTAGAAAGGGCTTATAATAGGATTTGGGTTTTGGTTGGGTGATTTTGGGAATGGCCTAAGGAAGCAAGGGTTTGCATTGGGTGTGGTGCTCTTAGGATGCAGGGACAATTCCAGTTGAGTATCCTAATAAATCTTAACCTTTGGAGAGAACAGACTAGAGTGAAGTTAAACTATAATTGGTAAAGATTCATCAGTTAATCATTCATATTAACACTGGGAGGGACTATTTGGTATTTTGTTTCTTGGAAAATATTTATTTGCATTCAGACATGATTACAGAGTGCTGTAGTTTTTGTCTTGATCCATCATGGTCACAGAATGTTCTTTTCTAATGTTAATGTTCGGTGAAATTATTTTAGGAGAACAACAAAGCCTAGCTGAAGTACCAGCCGGCTCCTGGATGTTAGGGACTGCTTTTCTGTTTCTCAATAATACAGTTTAAAAGTGTAAAATTATTTTTATTTTTACTGCTAGAAATTTTTCTTGATTAATGCTGTACATGAAACACCAGTATGCTCAGAAGTAAATTAGGCTTTATCTTAGAGATAGAGATAGAAGGTAATTTTGGATGTGAGAAACAGAGGCATTTATTTAAAAATATATATATCTATATATATTTCAAAAATAATTATTTAAATGTTGTTACTGTGATTTTCTTTTATTTTTTATTTAGCACTGGGTAAAAATCAGAGATTCATTATAATTTTAAAGACCTTATAACATAATTCTGTATTTACAAATATTTTCTCTTAGCCTCACTCCACATCTTAAATGAGATTGTCTCCTCATTCAAGATGTGGAAACAACCAGTGATTGATTCAACAGCTAAAGTTTAACACTTTTGCTTTAGTGGTATCTTATAAATTTAGCCATAGAAAATAAATTCCTCCCTAAAGGTATGTTCTTATTTTGATGTTTGCCATTAAGTCTGATATTGTATTTGTGTAGCATGGGTTATTATTCTGACATTTGGAATGAGAAAACTGAGGCAGAAAGCTGTTACATATTTTGCCTTAAGACCCAATGATCCAACAACAATCTATTATTGATTTTTTTATATGCTCAGAACTTTTTTACAGTTTCAGTTATTAAAATAGAAAAACATTTCCAAAACATCACTACTTTTTAATGACTGCTAGCCAAATTGGTACAATAGAAAAATAACTCTGTGCCCATAGAACCAAAGATAAATATAATTTTCCTGTGCTTAATATTCATAAATGTACAGAAACTGCATAATGAGTACATATATTTAAAATTTAACTATCAAAATTATGTATTTCCTTTGAAAGGATGTATATACTTTTATAACTTGATGTTGTTCATTATCCATTGTGCCTTGTGCTTGAAATCTTGGAAATGATCACATTTTCCTAGACATAATGATTTGAGGATGAACATTTTCACATTTTTTTTTTCAGTGTGTGTTCACATGTATTTTACCAATGACCCTCATGCAATACCATCTACCCTGTGTCCTCAAAAGTGTTGATTTTAGAGTCAATACTACATTGTTTTAAAATTAAGACATTTAGGATGAAAAAAAATCATTTTAACTTTGGAGAAATTCTAGAATTGTAATCATTTATATGTTTTCTAATTTCCAAAAATTATCAATAAAATATCCTTGCTCTAAAAAGTGCCAATACTATTAACATTTTATGTGTTCTGTGGCCCAGAATATTTTAATATAGCACAGTTTTAATTTTTTAAGTACCATGGTGCATTTTGTTTGCTTGTTCACTTCTTGTTGTCGTGTAGTTACAATATGCCATTGCTCTTCATCAGTGTTTCAGTATTCCTTTTCTCTATGATGAGTTTTCTAGTTTCTGATCTCCCAATATTTTTGCTAAAGGCATTGGAGAGGAAGTAAAAATGTATTTCAGGATTTTGCTTTATCTATATACATTTAGAAAAATTGGCTCTAGCAAACATTTTCAGTCATTGGATCCAGAAGAAGCTGTAGGCTCTTTAAGACAGAGATTGTCTTTCAATTTCCAATATTTATTTTAATGCTTGCCTTACAGCAGATGTTCTGTATGTAATATATTAAAAAGCAGTAAATGAAATAGTAATTTTCAAAATTACCTCTGATAATGATTTAATCCCTATATACCAGTATACATATAATTTAAATATGTAATTATATTTTAATATCAAGAATTTCATATTTGATTTTTTTTTAATTTGTCTGCAGACTTAACTACATTTAATTAATATTAATATTACATTTGAGCCAATGGTATATTTAATATAAATTATATATGATAATTAAAACATCAATAAAAAATAAGGTATGTTAGTATTAAGCTCGTATAGATATGGAGTATATAGAGATAGATGTATCACCTATGTGAGAATGAATTGCTTTGTCCTTCCTCTTACCCCATTCCCAATCAGTAAATTTCACCATTATCCATCAAATTGTTCAATTCAGTAATCCAAAAAAACATTTTTGATTAACTTTTTCCCTATACACATCCATGTTTATTAAGCCCTAACATTATATATTCAAAATGTGTCTCAAATCCATCTCCTCTTCACACTACTACCATTATTTAATCCAGGCCACTATTTACATCCACCTGATCTATTACAATGTAACTATTTTTCCCATTATCTTCATATCTCCCTGTTCTCCTTCCCCTGAAACATGAATGGTCTAAGATGTGAATTAGTTATATAAGTTTTCATCTTAAAGTTCTTCAGTATTCTTCCATTGTTCAAATTCCTTACCATAATCAACAGAGACCACCATAATATGCTTTCTGCCTGTTTCTAAAGTCTCATTTTACTTCACCCATACGTTTCACTGCTATCCAGGTACATGACTGATTTGTTAGTTTCTAGAATAAACCAATTTTAAACTGAAATTTTATTGAAATGAAAATAGATTCAAATTCAGTTTAATAAGTAATTCTCAGAGGCTCATAGACTCTTTATCAAGAGTACAAATACTTCAGTGATAACATCCTGCAAAATTATAGTAATAATGTGGCAACCATGATATTGGCATTGATATAATTCATCATTGTGTGTTGTGTATATTTAGTTCTAAACAACTTTTATCATATATGTAGATTTGTGTAACCACCAGAGAAAAGATGCACAACAATTTCCTCACCATAAATATACTGTATGTTAGCCTTTTATAACCAAACCCATCTCCCTCTCATTTCACCATCTGCCCCAAATTTAACTACTGGCATTCTCTAATTTGTGCTTCATTTCTGAAATGTCATTTCTAAAATGTATGTAGGTGGAATCATATAGTATGTAATATTTGGGGATTACCTTTTTTCATTAAACATATTTACCTGAAGATTCATCCAAGTTGTGTGACCCAAAAGTTTGTTTCTTTTTTGTTGCTGATTACATGCTGGAGTTATTGTGTAAAAAAAAAGAAAATACTGTGAACATTAGTGTACTAGTTTTTTTGTAAATGTAAGTTTTCATTTCATTTAAAGAAATGTCCCAGAGTGCAATTGCTTGGTTGTGTGGTAATCATATATGTCATTTTATAAGAAACTGACCAACTGTTATCCAGAGTATCTGTACCATTTTACAATCTTACCAGCAGTGTATGAGTGATCCAGTTTCTCTGAATCCTTGCCAGCATCTGGTGTTAGTATCAATACTATTTTTACTTTTAGTAATTCTGATAGGTTTGTAGTGTTCTCTTACAGTGGATATAATTTACATTTTCCTAATGGCTAGTGATATTTAACATCACTTTGTGAGCTTATTTGCCATCTGTTTATACTCTTTGTTGGACCTGAATTGTTTGCTCTTGGTGTTGAATTTTGAGAGTTCTTTTTGAATTCCAAACACAAGTTCTGTCTCAGATATGTGGTTTGCAAATATTTTTCCCATTTTGTTGTTTTTCCTTTTCATACGCTTCACAGGGTCTTTCACAAAACAAAAATTTTGAATTCTGATGTGATCCAATTTATCATATTTTTCTTTTCACAATTATACTTTTGGTGTAAGTCCATGCAGTTTTTGCCTAACTCTTGATGGCAAAGAATTTCTCCTATTTGTTTTCCAAAATGTTATAGTTTTATGTTTTACATTAATTCCATGATTCATTTTGAGTTAATTTTTGTATAAGGTGTGAAGTTTAGGTCAAAATTCTTCCTCCCCTCAGTGGATGTCCAATTGTTCTAGCACCATTTATTGAAAAGGTTATCCCTACTCCAATAATTGTACCTTTGTCAAAATTCACTTGAGCATATATTCAGCCTGTTTCTGGACTCTATATTTTTTTACATGTATATATGTCTATTGATCCATCAATACACTACTATTTTGATTACTGTAGATATATAATAAGCCTTAATAACTGGGAAAGTGATTCCTCTCATTTATTCTTCTTTTTCAAGATTGTTCTAACTATGCTAGGGCCTATGATATTCCATATAAATGTTAGAATACACGTCTATGTTCAAAAAAACTTGCTGGAATGTTGCTAAGAATTACATTGAATATAAAGATCAATATGTGGGGAACTGATATCTTTACTATGTTGACTCTATAAATCAGTGAACACAGCAGCATTTTGTAATTATCAGTATACAGATACTATATGCATTTTAAGTGTATACCTAAGGATTTTCTTTGGATCAATAGTATCTTTTAAAACTTGATTTTCTGTATGTTCACTGTTAGTATATAGACATGCAGTTGACTTTTTGTGTTGATCTTATAACTTGCAACATTGCTGAACTCAATAATTAGTTCTAAGAGCTTTTGTATAGATCTTTGTGATTTTCCAGGTAAACAACCATGTCATCTACATCAAGGACAGCTTTATTTCTTTTTTTGTCTTATTGCAGTGAATAGAACTTGAGTAATATGTTGAGTAATAGTGGTGAAACACATCTTGTCATCATCACAATCTTAAGGGGAAAGCATTCAGTCTTTTACCATCGAGGTTGATGTTGTAGGCTTATCTCCCTCTATTTCTGTTGTGCTGAGGATTTTTTATCATGAATGGGCATTAGATTTTGTCAAATACTTTGCATCAATTGACATGACCACATGATTTTTCTTTTTTAGCCTATTGATGTGGTGGATGTGACAGGCAAAATAATGCCCCCCCCCTTCCTAATCCCTGGAATCTGTGACATATTGTTATCATGACAAAAGGGGATTAGGATTGCAGATGGAATTAGAGTTGCTGGTCATTTGACCTTAGTGAGATTATCCTGGATTATGGCTGTTAATCCAATATAATCATAGGGTCCTTTAGATGTGGAAGAGGGATGCAGAAGGAGAGTCAGAGAGATATAATGCAAATTCAGCCTACCGTTGCTGCCTTTGAAGATGGAGGAAGGAAGCCATGAGCTGAGGAATGCAGGCCACCTCTACAAGCAAGAAACAGCAAGGAAACAGATTCTCTCCTGGAAATTCTAGAAACAAGTGCACCCCTGCTGACACCTTAATTTTAACCTACTAAGACCTGTGTCAAACTTTTGACCTACAGCACTGTAAAATAATGAATTTGTTCATTTAGTTTATTTATTTTTTTTGTCTTGGCACTAAGATTTTAGTATTTTGTCACAGCATAAAGAGAAAATAAATACACTGGGTTATACTACTTGATTTTTCTAATGTTGAACCAGCCCTGCATATCTGAAATATGTCTTAGTTGTTCATATAATTATTTTATGCAATGCTGGGCTTTGGTTTGCTAAAATTATATCATGATTTTTTTGTGTGTCTATGTTCATGAAAGATATTATCCTGTAATTTTCTTTTTCTGTGTTGTCTTTGTCAGAGTAATAGTGTTCTCAAAATAAGTTTGGATCTATTTCTTTACATTTGGAGATTTCATGTTGCCTTTCTGTTATTGATTTCTACTTAGAGTCATAATCTGGTCAGAGAACTCTGTGTTATTTCAATTATTTTACGTGTGTTGAGGTTTGTGCTGTGGCCCCGGATATAGTCTATTTTAGTGAATAATCCATGGGAGTTTAAAACAATCTTATTCTGCCACTGTTGGGTGGATTGTTCTATACATGTCCACTTGATCTTGTTGGTTGATTGTATTGTTCTGATCATCTATATCCTGATGATTTTCTGTGAAATGTTACACCCTTTCACAAAAGTCTTAGCATTATTTTTATGGACCTGTCTCCCCAGGCAAGGGAAACAAAAGCAAAAACAAACCAAAGGGACCTAATTAAACTTAAAAGATTTTGCACATCAAAGGAAACCACTGAGAAAATGAAAAGACAACCTACTGAATGAAAGAAAATATTTGCAAATGATACGACTGACAAGGGGTTTAATGTCCAAAATATATAGACAACTCATACAACTCACTATCAAAAAAAACAAAACAGCCTGATTAAAAAATAGGCAGAGAACCTGAAGAGACATATTTCTAAAGAAGACATACAGATGGTCAGTAGGCCTGTGAAAGGATGTTCAACATCGCTAATCAGAGAAATGCAAATCAAAGTCACAATGAGATATCACCTGTCACCTGTCAGAATGGCCATCATTAAAAAGACCACAAATAACAAACATTGGCGAGGATGTGGAGAAAAGGGAACACTTGTACACCGTTGGTGGGAATGTAAATTGGTGCAGCCACTGTGGTAAACAGTCTGGAGGTTTCTCAAAAGACTAAAAATAGAACTACCATATGTCCCAGTCATTCCACACCTGGGTATATATGTGAAGAAAGTGAAAATACATCTTTGAAAAGATACATGCACTCTAATGTTCATAGCAGCATTATTTACAATAGCCAAGATATAAAAGTAACTTAAGTGTCTACCAACAGATGAATAGATAAAGAATATGTAAGATACACACACACATACAAACACACACAATGGAAGTTAGCCATAAAGGAATGAATTTTGCCATTTGCAACAACATGGATAGACCTGGAGGGTATCATGCTTAGTGAAGTAAGTCAGACAGAAAAAGACAAATACTGTATGTTATCACTTATATGTGGAATTAAAAAAAAAGAAAATGAATGAATATAACAAAGCAGAAAGAGACTCATAGGTACAGAGAACAAACTAGTGGTTACTGGGGGGAGAGAGGTAGGAAGAGGGGCCAGATGGAGGAATGGGATTAAGTGTGAACTACTAGGTATAAAATAAATAAGATATAAGGATATAATGTACAGTGCAAGGAATAGAACCAATATTTTATAATAACTTTAATGGAGTATAATCTATAAAAATATCCAATCATAACTCAAAGTAATATAACATTATAAAAAAGCTATACAACAAATAAAGGAGTTTAAAAAGATACAAAAAAGTAAAAATAGAACTCTCATTCTATATAACAGAATTCTTCTTGTATAGTTATTTTAATTTTATCAAATATAGTTTACTAAATATTTAGAGTATAAATATTACGTTATTACAATTAATAAAAATCTGTCTCGATTGCTATAAAAGATGGAGCGATTATAAAATCTTACCTACTTGCAAGAGGATTCTTTCTCTTTTTCTCTTCTCACCTCTCCCCATCTTTTTTCTCTCCAGGGGAGGTAGATCAATGAGTTTAGATTGAGGATCCCAGCAGCAGTGCAATCCCTTTCTTCTTCCTTTCTGAACAGAGAAAACATATTTCTGCTTTGCTACTCTTATGCTGTAAGATTTACAGGGACGCAAACTTATCTGGAGGGAGATCCTGTAGGGTTTTGAGTAATATATTAAAATCAGATGGATATTAGGATCTGGGCTCACTGGCCAGAAACCTTGAGAAAGAGACTAAGAGTGGAATAACTAACATAAGAATGATAAAAATAAATGGCTTGGGAATAAAGATGATACATTTAGTAATGGTCATGTTGAAATTAGGATACCTGTAAAAGATTCAGGCAGACTTAGCCAGGATGATGTTTTATGCCTAGATAAATGTTGAATCTTTTGAATCAGGTAAGTTTGCTCAGTTAGATAGAATATCGCAGAAAAAAAGTCAAGAGACATAGTCCCAGGTGTTACTACAGGACGAGTAGCTGGTTTTAGGTAGACAAGGAACTGATTCATAAAAACAAGGCTGCACACACAGGGCATTAGTCATGCACAAAGTATGCATGGAATTCAGTAAAACTCTGGCCATGTGGGCCTCAGCAATTAATCTTGGGCCAAGGGGCCTTTAAAATGTAAGTTGATGTACTTCAACCTTACTCTTCAGAACACAGCTTAACTTGGTATGCTAAAAAGACTAAGGTGAGAAAAGATCTTGGCATGCATTTTTTTAAAATTAATTAATTATTTTGGCTGCATTGGGTCTTCGTTGCTGTGTGTGGGCTTTTCTCTAGTTGCGGTGCATGGGCTTCTCATTGCGGTGGCTTCTCTTGTTGCGGAGCACGGGCTGTAGGCGCACGGGCTTCAGTAGTTGCAGCACGCGGGCTCAGTAGTTGCGGCACGTGGGCTCTAGAGTGCAGGCTCAGTAGTTGTGGCACACGGGCTTAGTTGCTCCGTGGCATGTGGGATCTTCCCGGACCAGGGCTCAAACCCGTGTCTCCTGCATTGACAGGCGGATTCTTAACCACTGCGCCACCGGGGAAGCCCTTGGCATACATTTTTATGTGTCTATTATTTTCTAAGATAAGTCTGCCTTCAGATTCTTTAGAGTGCAGCTGTGTGGTACAGAAAACTAATGTGTGATGTTCTCACTTTCAGCCGTTAGTAACAGTTGACAGGCAGCAGATCAGCTGCCTCTAAATCTGTTCTTGTTTTATGTTATTTTGCGGTACATTCAGAGCCAGGTAATCTCTTGCTTCTTGTGTTTATACACAGGATCTCAGAGTCACTCCCCACAACACTCGTCTCAGAATGGCTCTGGCCAGCACCTTAGACTCCTGGATGCAAACTAGAGGTTCTCCAATAGAAAGGTAATGAAAACATCAAAATCAATAGGATTAAAAAAAAATCAATAGGATTTCTCAATTTAAAAGGAATATATAATGTAAAAACTATCTCTTGGCCAGAAAATATGATAAAGGAAATTTTGCATTAATTTTAGAAAATGCTCCTTATACTCAGGTACATTGGAAAGAAATCAAGTTAATCAGTAGACAAAACTCAACTCTCTTGAAAGTTGAACATCATAGGAAAACTATGTACCGGGATATATGCTGTTACTAAAAAAACAACAAAATGGAACAAATCAAATATAACTGATAAACATGCTGCTACTGGCTTCCATAAGCTGAGAAAAGAGTTAAGTACTTGGCAAAAGAAATAGTCCTTGCTAGACTCTTAGAACACATACTTCAAAATCCATTATTATTGTCGATTTAGAAATTGGTTAAAGTTGATTTTCCAGATGAAACAAAGTTGGAATTTGATTGCAGTCACATTTCACAGGCTTAGTGAATTTTATAGCCGTTTATGTATCACTAAATGCACATGTTCAATAATACACTGGAATACCAGCATTGAGAACCCCAAATGTAGATGCTCATTGAACATTTTTGAGTAGTCTGGAGAAAGAATGACGTTTTGAACATGGAATTATTAGAGGCTGTCACTATTTTAGATTTCTTTACTTTGAAAGAATTTGGAGTATCTTAACTACATTTTCTTGTAGCTATAAAATTCACAGCAGAAGGTTTCCTTAAACCCAGCAACCGAAAAACAAGTGTATGTAATCGCATGTATATAATCTCATATATCCCATCATCTTTACATAATTCTATTGATTAAAAGAAAGTCATAGGTGCTCCCCACAATCAGTGAGAGGGGATGACACAGTCATTGAACTCCAGGCCATGAGGAACATATGTGCCACTTTAATGTCTGTCCATTATAGTACTGTATTGAAATCATTAGACTAAATTAGGTGAGTAAATCTGACATAAAGCTAATGATTATAAAGCCTTGTGTTGGTTACTATGAAATTGAAAAGACTTGAAAACAATTTTTTTCACATTTACCTTTACAAAATAAACATACGCAATTTACTTATTCTAAAAAATGAGCAAGAGTAGACAATTAACTAATCGAAATATAAAATAAAACATTCTGTTCATTTATGACTAAATGCATACTGTATATCTATTTTTTTTTAAAGTTTATTTTGGTAGACTTGCATTTATTTATTTATTTGTATTTTTGGCTGCATCGGGTTTTAGTTGCGGCACATGGGATCTTTTTTGCTTGTAGTGCACAGCCTTCTCTCTAGTTGCGGTGCACGGGCTTAGTTGCCCTGTGGCATGTGGGATCTTAGTTCCCCGACCAGGGATAGAACCCGTGTCCCCTGCACTGGAAGGCGGATTCTTAGCCGCTGGACCACCAGGGAAGTCCCTGCATATCTATTTATTGACGAGTTCACATGACTAGACTATGTGAACTTTTCCCTGTTGCAAGAAGCAATTTGATGATTTAAAGCTATATGAAAAACTGACAAAAACAACAAAAAATACTTCCAAGAATTTTTTCTATTTCCTACATATTTTGTATGCACATTTAGAGAAGAAAATGCACATCCACTGTCACCATATATAAGCTTCCTGTGATAAAAAATGTCTTTCACTAAATTTTTAGGAGAAAACATACTGGATTAATTGTACTAAAAGAAATGATCTTATTTTTAAAAATATTTACTGCCACAAAATATTTCTATTTAATTAACAACTTTTTCTCCAATCATTAATTTTACAGAAATTTTTACATGAAATATTTATATGTATTGGTCATACTGCCTAGTAAAATTATTTACTAGGTTGTAATTGTTTACAAAAGGGTTGCCTATACAACAATATTGGACTGTTAGCATAATCTAAAGTGGCAATAAAATAAGATAGCATAACTATTGTAAAAATTTGCAGAATATTTTAAAGGTTCTATAGTGAATATTTTTGAGTTCTTTGGAAAGAAAGGGTTCTGTAGTGAATATTTTTGAGTTCTTCAGAAATTGTTGTAAATGTTATGACTTTTAGAAACCATTAAATTTTATCTCATAAAATTCAATACTGAGTTGTGTTAAGACACATTGGCTTCAATCTTCTTTTAATTTCTAAATTCCTTGAAGATGTAATTCAATTTAATTGAAATTTTAATGGACAACTTGATAAAAGAATCACATGTTTTAGTCATTTGCAATAGACTCTGATTTATTTGGGGTAACCATATCATAACTATGTATGCATCAGTGTCTGAGTAATATAAAAACCATTAACTCATCTTTCAACTGCAGAATTCTAACGTCACAGATCACCTGAAATAACGTTGTTAACACTATGCTTCTGCTCCTAATTAAACCAAATCATTTTTTATTAAGTAGATGTTTACAACCTAACTTAAGCAGTTCTCAAATCTAGAGCTGCAATTCATCATAGATCCTTCTACAAATATTTTAAAGGTAAAAAATAATCCCTTGGATTTTAATAATTTGTATTTGAAAGACAGTAGAGAGGTGTTCCTCTATGTAACCTTATTAAATCAAGAAATCTTATATGGAAAATGGAGCTCCAGCTGGAAAAATAGCCTTTCTAAACTCAAAGGAAATAAGTGCCTGTGGTGATAAAAAATATTTCTCTAATAATGATACAGTTTGTCATACAAGACTACTAGTTCAGTAGATGATTGCATTGCCTCTACATACGTGATCAAGATCCAGTTGCATGTCAGATAAAATCTGTTACAGTTAAAATATTCAAGTGAATTTTCAATGTTCTAAATCAAAGAATGAGTGAAAGCTTTATATTATAAAGACAAAGGGGCATGAAATCATTTGTCAAGTACCAGTAGTTTGTCTCCAATACTTGAACAGCTGAGGCCCAGAATCCTTTAGGATTATCTGTAGGAAAAGTGTACTCAAGGGAAAATTCATATTATTAGGTAGTGCAGTTTTATCTACATGTCATATATCTTGTTATCTTCATTTTATATATTTTTTTCCATTCTTTTAAAATCATATTAATATTATTCATGCTTTTAAATCTTTTGCTGACCATTTAAATATTGTTTAAATTGGAATAAAATTTGTCCTTATTCTAATAATGCTTAAAGGTGACTAAAAAGTTACTATATTTAAATTATAATTTTGAATACTGTTAATGAATATTCATTATTGTTGAGTACTCATTATGAATAATGTGTATATACATTATTGGTTTTATTATTTTCACTTTTCTTGAAATATTTTAACAATTTTATAATCATTAAACTAAATAATTTGCATCTAAAAATAAGTTATGCTCAGACAAGTCTCTTTAAGAGTTGCTACTGAATCCAATACACTTAGAGTTGCCTATCATTGTTAGTGAAAATTATCAGCAATGTTTTGGTATATGATGAAGCCTTTTATTATTATATACTGAACTTCAATATTTCCTTAGAAATTATTCCCAATTTAATACATGTCTGAGTAAAGATGCAATTCAAGTGTTCATGCAAATTGGTTTATCAAAAATTAAGACAAAATGATTTTATTTTAACATTATAGAACTATTAATAATTATCTATAAACTTCTTCTTGCTGTTCAAAACTCTTCTGTTACACAGAATATTGCGAAAATGCATTGTATTTCTCCCAGACAGTGTGGCCAATAGTTCTGCCCAAGAAAAATTACAATATTTTTATAATTCACCTTCCAATTATAAATGCAATTAGAGTACCAAGTTATCCACCAGTAGGAAGATTTGCTTAGAAGCACTCACATCTAGACTCAATTGACTTGTATGCAGATGCCTCCTCAGAGAGAAAAAGCTTGTTTACAGTAGAAGGTTGAGAAATGTATTTTTAGCAACTATAATGAAACTGCTAGCTACAAAAGTTATAACATCTTTCTAAGCAAAAATAGAGTCAGGTGGAAAAATAGGTGAAACAGAAAATAGCATATTAAAATGCAGGTATAATTATAAACTGGACTTAGAAAAATAGCACAGTGATAATGTGGAGTGAAACTGATCTCTGAGAGCCTGTGGCTATACATTGACTAAATGTAATAACCCAGAACTCTAGTTTGATTAATGGAATAGATGTTAAAAATAAGTCAGGTGTATTTCACATAAGCTTCCTTCTTTCATGTATCAGGAAAACACTTGTTCAACTATTCCTCAAGGCTGTGTACAGAATAAGAGACAGATTCAGGTATACATTAATTTGTAGCTGGCTGACAGTGTTTAAGTCAGGGAGCTGTTTATCAAGTTGATAGATATCAGAAAGAATTGGGCATGTTTTTGGTTAAGAAAGTGCTGTTTTCACAATGTATAGGAATTCATGACCATAGGTGTTTATTTTCCTGAGAGACATTATTATGCCTCAGTAAGTATCAGGCTTCTACACTCAGTGATCAGCAATACAAGGGATAAAAATAAGCCTTAATTTGCAACATAAGATTTTAAGACTGCTGTTCAGATTCAGCTTGGGCATATATGTTTGTATGTTTTCCTCACATTAGAGACGACCTATATGTTTCACAAAAAATTTATCAGTTTTATAACTTTGACATAAGTTCTGGATTTTTATTATTCCAGAGACAGTAGCTTATGAAATAAATCTTTTAAAAGGGAAGTTGAATGGCTACAAATTTTTTTTCAATGAAAGTATTATTTGTATTTTGGACAGGACAATTATTGGCTTTACAGCTGTCTTTCTTACTTCAAGATCTCCAAAATAGTCCATGTTTTCAAAAAAAAAAACAGTATGAAATGTTGATTAAAGTAAGGTGATATGATAATCTGTTTTGGAGGTTCCATTGTGATATACTTCTTGGGAGTTCATTGATTGGTACTTGTGATTGTTGTTTATACAAAACTGTTGTTTACAGAATATGTATATCAACTGGTTGCAGAAGTTCTTAAACTTTTCTTTTTCCTTATATCAAAAATAACTTGTCTCAAAAAGTGTTTAATTGCATGGATAAACTCCACTCATATTTTTGTCTTAGGTTTTACATTATATTTATGAAAAAGGAAATGTTAGGTTATATTTTGCATGCGTGTAGTCTGTCAAACTGATTTGGCAAGCTCATTCCATAAACTGACGCTGTCTAATGGAATTACCATTAATGAAGAAAATGTTGCCCGGTATAGTAGCTACTGGGTCATAGAGTACTTGCAAAGTGGTCAGTGCAACTGGGAACAGAATGTTTAATTTTTTTTACTTTTTCAAATAAAAAAGCCATGAGTGTCTAGTGGCTACCATATTGAACCAGCATAGCCTTAAACTGAAGACAAGATGTTTGAAATGCATGCTAAGTAAGGTACACTTAAGGATGCCTAACTACCAATGTATTGGAAATGACACATATAACACTATTAATGATCTAGATATCATGGGAAAAACTATAAGAATAACATGAATGAGAACAGGATTATATTATACTTTTCATTATGTGCCTTGTTTTCTGAACATAACAAAAACATAATGTCATTAAATTATATGTTATAATAGCAACAAATAACCAGTAACTGAATCCATGATGCTTGCTACAAGTATAGTAAAATGCCATCTGCATCATTTTTAATAAGTATGGTTACTGTTTTAAAAACGTGTCCTTTTTAGTCTTTTCATGCATTGTGCATTTCATGATATTGGAATAATAGTCATTCCAAATATAATAAAAGCATTTATGTATATGAACATGAGAAAGACAAAAATTAATCTAGTTTCTATATTTAGGCAGATACTCAACTGTTTGCTGATAGTATTTAAATTAATGCCAAGTTAGTCCTGTGTTAATGTCCTCACAAGCATCCACATGCTTATTCTAGAGCACTACATTCTATTTTTTTATTTGACAGATCATATAGGCATTCCAAGTGCTGATCACATGACAGATTTATAGCATGTGTTCATTTACTTATGTTTGATAGTACCTAGCTAACTTTATTTGTAGCATTTTCACTATAAAATTTTATGACAGATCTTTGTAAATAGAATGACTCTGAAGAAATATCAAATGGTTAAAAATTCAAAAACATCCACCAAACAGAATGGCTGACTGAGATTAAAATCCTGCATGTCCTTAGATGAACTACTCTGTGTTTTGTACTAGGCCAGGGATATGGTAGGACCACTTGGCCACTCTTTGCCCAGGACTACACTCATTGATACACTCTAGTAATACTTTAATATTACCTAGAGATGCATTTTTAAATTTCATCGTAGTTTACTATGTTTAGTAATGGATGAGGGTTATATTGAAAAGTGGTGGAAAAGGGTTCTATTGAAAAGTGTTAGACAATCTAACAGCATTAGATTATTTTCCAAATTTTAATTGTTTTCATTTGTTGCATTTTCAGAATCAGACCCGAAAATATTTTATAGGTCATAGTTGCTATGTATTAAAGTATAAGATGTAATGTATAAATGTAGTTACAATTTAAGTGTCTAGTGCAATACCGAGACCTTAAGATACTGATCATTATGGCTCCTATCAGCTGACTAAACCTTGAGATAGGTTTTTTCCTGACGATGGAATACTGACCTGCCTTTTCTCAGAGCGTTTACTTTAGAAAAATAGTCATTGTGCATTCCTTCTCTGCCCCTTTGAAATATATGTGTATCTTCTCCCAGTCTCTTGTCAGTTTTACAGCTCAGGAAGTGTCTTTCTCCAGTATCTGGGAACCATCTCTTTGAAATGTAAATATCTAAGGAAATAGCACCCCTATTCCTCAGTATCTGTAGGAAGGTAGGAGCCTAATTTGATATGTGCTAATTAGCAAGCACAGGTGACCTAATCAGGGAGAAAAATATTTTTAAACAAGGAAATAACTCAGTGTGATCACTTGACACACTCCATTGATCAACCTCCCCTCTGACATCCTCCAAAACTTTCCCACTAATTCACGCAGTGCTTAAAACCCCTCCTGCCCTTAGTTTAAGTGGAAAGTTCAGTCTGTCCTCTATTGCAATAGTCTTGAATAGTCTTCCTTGCCGGATTAACTTTGCGCGCTGCAATTTTTGCCTTGATAATATGTTTTATATTTTTGTTTCTTTATTCCTCTTTTTATTCTTCTTCATTTAAAAATGTGTAAAATGTATTTTTCATGAGGGAATACAGGATATTCAGTGATTTCTCTTTTTCTATAATGTAAACTATCTTAGCGTTAAAGCCAGTATATATATTTGTGTATTCACTTAATATTGCACATACCTCTGTATTTGTATTCCAATCCTACCTTAACGAATCACCACAAATTTAGCAGCTGTGTTCTCGGAGCAGACTGTGTTCCTTGCTGGAAGCTTTAGGGGAGAATCTGCTCCCAGCTCATCAGGCATGAGGCTGAATTCATTCCCCTGGAGTGTCCCCATTTTCTTGCTGGCTGTGAGCCAGGGGTCATTCTCATTTTCTAGAGGCCGTCTACGTTCCTCAGCTTTGTCGTCCTTTTCTCCATTTCAAAACCAATAACAATGTGTCAAGTCCTGATATTTCAGATCTCTCTGATTTCCCCACGTGCTTCATCTTTCCTTTGCTTTCTTCTTCCTCTGCAACTGTCTGACTCACTTTTCTGCTTTTAAGGGTGCAACCTGGATCATCCTGGCTAATCTTCTATCTTAAATTCACCTGATTAGTAGTAACCTTAACCCCACCTGCAAAGTCCTTTCACATCAGTACCGAGACTGGTGTTGATTAAATATGCAGGGTATGGGAATATTGAGAAAACACCTTTAGTTGCCTACCGCAATTTGTAATACCCATTCCCCAGGAAGGAGGGAGGCAATTTTATGTAATAGGTACTGACCATTGAGTAGAATTTATTGCTTTGTACTTTAAAAACAACATAGCTAATAATGAATATAATATAACGATAACATTTTATATAAAGTCAGCAAGGGCAACTACCTACTTTGTCATATCACAGAATCCTTGATATGAGCGGAAAAAGGGCTATTTTACTCTCATTTGGAAACCAGGGTAGAATTTACTAATCTGCTTCATTATACATATCTCTAAATTTGATTTTGTAATTTGATTTGTGATTTTGAGGGCCACTCTGTGTATGGCAGTCTGCTAGGTTCTGCAGATAAGTAATACACATCCTTTTCCCTCTAGGCAAAGACCAGTGACTTTATGTATAATTTTAACTGGTCGTGTTTTATTGAATCCAGGCATACCAATTTGTTGTGGATTGCTTTAAACCTGCATTCCATATATCAGTGGTTTCAAATATGCCAGCTGCCTGCATATTCCACAAAGCATTTCTAATTGTCTGCATATGGCAGAACTGGCCTTCCCTGTATGGTTAAACTACACATTCTCCCAGATTTAAATAAATGAATTCTAAAAACCATTACTTTTTTCCTTTGCATGTCTACAAAATTTGGAAATGTGATTTTTTTAAAAATGGCACAGTACAGGAGTTTTTTCTTGACTCCTGAATCTCTAGGAGTGAGGAACTAGCTATGCGAAAAAATTTTAAATTGAGTGTTCACACATAAGGGGATTATCTGCTTGCACATATATATAAACCTGTATTGTCATGGCTTCTTGATATTTTCAGTTTTGTATGAGGTGCTTGGTTCAAAACAAAAGAAAGGATAAAAATTACTTTCAACATATATTCTGAGTTAGAGGAAACTGTTTACTGTAACACACTTTAAAAAACATTGAGTTCTAAGTAATATGTATACTACTTGATTTGATAACACTATAGAGAGTGATATTACATAATAAAAATTGACTACATTGATAATTTCATATTTTTATTCTACTGAATGAAATTGAGATAATGAATAGTTAATGCCAAAGGGATCATAAATTCCAGTTAAAATGCATTTTTTGTTCTTTACCCTTATCACACTACTTATTTTTACGTATTTGATTTTAAGCAGACTTCCTGTTAGTTAATCACTTGGCGTTAGATGATGTAAAATTATTTTTATATATTTTATAAACTAAAATAAAATCCATGTATGATGGGATTAGAATACTATTTTAAAAATTGTTGTGCACTTAGTGCCAATTAGTTGGATTCTATAAGAATCTTTGGAGAAATAGCTTTTATAGAGTAGAATAAAATACAAAACTGAATTATTTTTTGTTACTAAATATATCATTCTCATTCATTTTTAAATTTGTTATCAATATAAACTATGCTATATTGTTTAAACTTGGTGATGATTGTACACTCTGAATGCTGTTTCAAAGTCTTCTAGGCATGTTTCACAGATATTAAGAGCATAAATTTCAGGTATTTATTAAATAAATAAATAAGTAAATAAATAAATGGCATTCCTTCTTATTCTTGATCACACAAAGAATTTTTAATTTTGCCAGGGCAGTTTCTCAGGCATTCTAATTTTGATGATATGATAGGAATGGAAAAAGAAAAAAGTGATGGGCCATACTGAATACAACAATTGAGTGAACTACAGATCTTAAACCCAAACAGATGATATCCTTAAACTCCTAGATAATGTACCAGATAAGAAGGCCTTTTTTTAAAGTGAGAAAGAGTCAAGAACAAGGAGCTCAATATTGAAATCATATTTAAATGTCACTAACCAGGGTGGCATGTGATGTGTGAGGTATCACAGGTTTGAGAGAAAGGAATAGGGCTAAATCTATAATGAATAATGCATGGGAACTCAAAGTAAAGCAATTTTCAAAGTCAAATTTTCAATTCAAAATTCACCCTTGTCTCTTTAATTATATCTCTCTTGGCCAATAGATTTTGGAAAATTAGAATTATGTTAGATTATTTGCAATCTATTGACCACTTTGGAGTGTTTGTTAAATTAAAATCCACATCCGTAAAGTAGTCCTTGACTGCTGATTGATATTTATCCTTTTGTTCTACCAAATTGTCCGAAAGATTGATAAAGTTGTTCCTTGATGTGGATTCAAAGCTTGTGCTAGATTATTGATTCCATTTAAATTATATTAACATAAGTATTTGATTTTTGAAGTAGGTAGAGTTAGTAAAACAGAAAGTATAGGAGCTTAAGTCAGAGGAAATCACCTATAAGATCTAGGGACCAAAACCTGCAGCCGAGTGTGCCAAAACCAGATGCAGTTTCATTTGGATTGAACACCAAATTTTTGGTGCAGCCTGTACACCCTCCCTTCTTCAAATTGGCATGTTGAGCTGCAATTGGAAGGGCAGGTAGCAGTATTTCTAGAGACACATTCCAGAATGAGTGTGATGGAGTAGATTCATGGGGAAGTATAGAGTCCTGGCAGGTACGCAGCAGTGAGCAACCCTAGGTAGAGCCATCCTTTGGGAGGAGAAATAAGGTATCATTTTGAACTATTCAAAATCAATGTCTTATCAACTATCCAGAAGAGAGAAGATCCTCAAGAGGATGTTAATGGACTCGCTGCCTCTCTGGTAGTTAGTGGCCATAATCCACTGTCATTTACTTTGTAGAAATAAAATAATATGATCATTCTTGATCTTGGGTGCTGTGGAGCAAGCCATACGTGATGCTTAGCTAAGAAATGATTCTGGTACATTATAGCCTCAAAGCTGAAAATGACTTCCACTGTATCTTACAGGTATATTTACCTATCATATTCAAGACCCTGTTTTGTCTTGAAAAGTGTGTCCATATCATGCAGTGAGTGCAGGACTGGGCTGTAATATTATCGGCAATTTTTGATAATTTATTTCACTGCTTTGAATCCTATTTCTCTGAAAGAAAAAAAGGCTTTGGAGCTGAATCTACCAGAATTTAAAAGGAGACTGTTGACCTTACTTGCCCAATAGTCTTAGACAAGTTCTATAAAATCTCTGGGCACCATTTCCCTCATCTGAAAATATCAATAAATGAGACCATACACCTAGCTTTCACATATTTCAAATATGCAGATCACAGATATACATGTTTCTCTTTAGTATGTTTTTTCCAGTCTATAGTCCCAGATGAGCCAGTTTTTTTCAGCCTTCTCAGCCCAGTTGACAGATGCTTGATTGAAGGATCTGTCTTTAAAGTGTATCCTCTAGTCTCGGGGGTTTCAGTCTCAGCCATTCAGTTCTTCCTAGGTGATTCATGGAGTTCCTGCACATAATAAAATGGTTGTTTTATTGCTACTAAGGTGTTACTAATTTGTTCAGTTGTGAAAAATACCCAATTTAAGTAAAAGTATTTAACACGTTGCTAAAACACATTACAAATGTGTTATAAAATTAAAATATTTAAAATTATATTAGTACACATAATATAGTGGGCAAATTAATGTTTTAAAAAATCTGAGTTATGTTCATTAATGACTGATAGGACCATAAGAAGTTATTTAAAAATTAGTTTATTTAGAATATGCCCTGTTATTCTGATTAGGCACATAATATTCTCTTGTGCCAGTTGCTTATTAGTGCCATTAGCAGAAACAAATACTAGACTAACTAGAGAATTAAACAATGTGGAATATGTGGTAACTGTGAACTGAATTTCTCTTTTTATTCTGAATGTCATTTATTTGTTTACTTTGGGGGAGAGTGGGGGAAGAATTTAGCTCTGGTATTGAAAATAGGCCATTATATTGAAAATAAAATCCAAGAACTAATGCTTAGGAACACATTACATTCCACACTAAAGTACAGGTGAAAGTATGCCAACAAAGAGCTGAGATGCATATTATTCAAGTGTGCAAAATGACTTCCTCATGAGGGTTTTGTAAGAGACGAATACTAAATTGGCCAGACTACAACAGGCAAATCGTATGTTAGACGAGAGGTAGACACTTTAGTTTCATGAGTCATTGGCTTGGAAAACTGTCTTAAAGATATTAAGGAACAAAAAGAAAAGGAAGTAAAAGCACAATAAAAAATAGAATATCTATCATAAACTATGTCAGCAGGGGTGAAAAAATAGCATGATGCATGGAATTGTAGAAACAGAGAATCCAATTTGTCAGAAAAAACTTCTTGCCCCAGGCACTTTTTTGACACAAAACATTGCAACAGCCACATTTTCTCCCTGAGTTAAGATCCTAGAACCTGTGAAAGATAACACAGCAATGAAACATTAGACATAAAAGAGTTTATGTGATTAAATTTTAAAGTTGTTATAACATTCTCACAAAAAGCTATTCATCAATTATGTGATTAATTTGTCAATTACATTAAAGCAAAATATTTAAATATAAATTATTTTATCAGTAGTATTCAAATCAGGTAATAAAATAACTGTACAGTTTAGAATATGGTTCTTTAAATTTGGTACAGTGTTCTATGGCTTAAGTATCAAAAATATATATTAAAATCACTTAAATAATGTATTTTTGTTTCCACTGTATTACAAATATGTACCATATAAAAACCAATATATATATATATGTATTCATATCAACAAAGTTATAGTACTTTTCAAATTATTTTTATTTCCAGCTTTATTGAGTTATGATTGACAAATAAAAACTGTATGTATTTAAGGTATACAACAAGGTGTTTTGATATAAGTACACCTTGTATAATGACTACCACAATCAAGCTAATTAACATATCCATAAGCTGACATATAATTAATATTTTTGTGCATAAAGTGAGAACACTTAAAATCTATTCTCTTAGCAAATTTTAAGTGTACAATACATTATAGGAACTCATGTAACTCAATAACAAAAAAACAAAAATTTTATTAAAAAATTGGAAATGGACCTGAATAGACACTTCTCCAAAGAAAGCATACAAATGGCCAAAAGGTATGTTATAAGATACTCAACATCACTAATCATTAGGGAGATGCAAATCAAAATCACTGTGAGGTATCACCTCACACCTGTTAGGATGGCTATCATCAAAAAACAAACAAACAAAACATAATTTTTGGTGAGGATGTGGGGAAAAAGGGAACTATTGTGCACTGTTGGTGGGAATGAAAATTGATGCAGCCATTAGGGAAAACAGTATAGAGGTTTCTCAAATAATTAAAAACAGAGCTACCATATGATTCTCAATTCCACTTCTGGGTATATATCCAAAGGAAATGAAATCAGTATCTCAAAGAGACATTTTGCATTCCCATATTCATTGAAGCATTATTCACAATAGGCAAGATGTAGAAATAACCTAAGTTGTCATAATGACTTAACGTCCTAAGTGAATGGATTGCGAAATAGTGATATATACATATATATGTGTGAGTATATATATATATATGTATACACATACATATGTACATAAATGGTATATTATTGAGCCATGAGAAATAAGGAAATCCTGCCTTTTATGACGGTGTGGATGACCTTGGAGGACATTATGTTAAGTGAAATAAGCCAGACACAGAAAGAAAAATATTGCGTGATATCTAAAAAAATTGAACTTAGGAAAACAGGGAGTAGAATGGTGGTTGCCAGGAGCTGGAGTGGGGAAAATGGAAAGATGTTGGGTAAAGAGTCCAAACTTATAAGGTACGTAAGTTCTAGAGATCTGAAGTACAGCATGGTGACTATAATTAATAATAATGTATTATATACTTGAAATTTGCTGAGAGATCTTAAATGTTCCAATTATTTTTAGACACATGAACACAGAGGAAAAAATAAAATCAAATAAGATTGCTTACTTGTGTGACAAGAGGAAAGCCAGGAGCTATAAATTCAGAGTAAACACATAAAATAGAGGACATTGAGTCAGCCTTATTTTTATTGTTATCTTGCACAGTGTATCTTGAGAAAAGGACAGGGAATTTTTGAAGCCAGGTCAAAGAAGTCTCAATTTAATACAGTAATGAATTCTGATAAAAATCAAGCACTACTCTGAAGAGGTTTTTTTCTTAATGACCTAAATTGAAATATAATTATACTACGAGAGGCTAAAGATAATATCAGTGCAATTACTCTGTGTGTGTGTGTGAAATAAACCATACATAACCAACAAAGAAAAATCATATTTTCAACTACTATAAGTGACAAAAATATTTAGGCATTTAAAAGTATGCCTTATTTATTTGCTTACATATAAAGATAAGTTAAACTAATTTGTAAAGACATTAACTCCGCCTTTTTTGTAATGTTATAAACAACCAAATACGCCTCCTGTGCTAAGGGTAAACCTCAGTCCGGTGATCTAATGCAGGTCTTCTAAAAGTTATTGTATGCTGTTTGGGAAAGAAAATAAAAAATCAGCTTTCTAGGCTCTATAGTTTGCTTTCTGTATTTTATTTGGCATACTTTAAGATTATAGTCAGCAGTCCCAAAATTTGAAACTTAGATTAGGAAGGTTGCCATATTTCTAATTATTAGAAGATTGTCATCTTCCAAGAATAAACTCAGCGAGGGTCTCAAGATTGTTGGAAACAAAATATCACATAGTTAGAGACAGGATATAAATGTTGTGCTTAGCATCTTGTCTCAACCCGAGTCCATGAAAATAGGAAGAGGAGAAGTTTTAATTTGCTAAAAACCATAGATGATTTAGGCATTATGCCTAGAAGGGGGAGGATATAATGTAATAAATCAATAATTAAATTTCAATGAGGTAGATGTGAAAGATGCAGAAGAGTGCTAAAGAAGGAAGGTCACAGGCATCTAACTCACATCCAGGTTAAAGAGAATGTCTTTTAGAAAAATGTAGATGCTTGAACAATTTTTTCTAGTTGACAAGTAGCTAGATGAAGAAATTCTTGGGACGGGGAGAGTTACTGGCAGAGCAAAGGTCATGTAAAGACAGAAAAAACTGGAAGACTTTTTGAAGAAACTGCAAATAACTTGGTATGTGGAAGATTGAGGGAGAAATTTCAGATAGGTCAGTGGAAAAAAACAATATGAAAATACTTTTTTAAAGTCCTTATGTTGACACCATTATTTGCTAAGCTAAAGAGACTAAATGCTATGCTCAAAAGTGTTGAAAACTCTTAAATTATTTAAGGAGGTGAAAATTATATGATGACACTTACGTTTTTTTAGTTCCCAGACAGAATTTAGAGTAGTACTTGCCATAGTGCATTATGCAAGGAAATCCACTGCGTGGGGAAAGAACACACATAATAGACTATTGTTTACTTATATAAAAATAAGAGTAAAATAATACCTGCTAATTTTTAATGTATTGTCCATTCTAGTTCTCCCATGTGGCTTACATAGGTTAATTTTTTAATTAAACAAAATATTTACAATATTATTTTTTGATCAAAAAGAGGTGGGAGCCCCTTGGTATTTATCTAAATGAGTTGAAAACCTATGTCCACATAAAAACCTGCACATTGATGTCTATAGCAGCTTTATTCATGATTGTCAAAACATGGAGGCAGCCAAGATGTCCTTCAGTAGGGAAATGGATAGACTTTGGCACATTGACACAGTGGAATATTTTTCAAGGCTAAAAAGAAATTAGCTATCAAGCCACGAAAAGACAGGGAGAGAACTTAAATGCATATTACTAAGAGAAAAAAGCCAATCTGAAAATGCTGCATACCGTATGATTCCAACCATATGACATTCTGGAAAAGGCAAAACTGTGAAGTCAGTAAACAGATTAGTGGTTGCCAGGTGTTGGGGAAGAAATATGAATAGGCAAAGCATAGGAGTTTTTCAGGGCAGTGACAATACTTTGTGTGATATTAAAATAGTATCAAAATGATGGATACATGCCATATACGTTTGTCCAAATTTATAGAGTGTACAACACCAAGAGTGAACTATGAAATTTCGGTGGCTTTGCTATGTCAATGCAGGTTCATCAGTTGTAATAAATTGACCACTCGGGTGTGGGATGTTGATAATGCGGGAGGCTGTGCACGTGTGGAGACGGGGGCATACGGGTAATCTCTGTACCTTCCTCTCAGTTTTGCTGTGGACCTAAAACTGCTCTAAATTTTCTTTGAGATAGAAAGCAAATTAATTGTTTTCTAGGGAGTGGAAAAGGGGATTCACTGTAAATGGCACAGGAAATGTTTTGGGAGAGGGTCATGGAAATGTTCTAAAACAAAACTGGATTGTGGTTATTGGCTGCACACCTCTGTGAATTTACTAAAAAATCTTTGAATTATACACTTAGAATGGGTGAATTTACAGTGTGGAAATTATACCTCAATAAAGCTGTTTTAAAAGGGGAAAACAAAATCTGAAAAAAAGAGATAGGAAAGTCATGAAAATATTTTGATTGTTCAGAGGCGTACTAATTTTCTTGTTGAATGTTTCAAAGACTGTTGAAGCTTAAAAATGTCATGCATGTTTTCTTTCACAAAAATATAAACTATTTTAATTTTTTTTGGCCATTACTTTTTTGTCAGCAAGTAGCTCTCAGTATTGCAGTAACTTGCAAGGAGTTTTGAAAAGAGAAACACACCTAAGCCTTCTCTTAAAGATAAAGATGCCATTTTTAAAAAATAATGAGTGATAAAATATTTACCAAAAAAAAAATCTTGTGCTGTGGAAAGAACACTTTTGAAATAATTTTCTGGAAATGTTCCAATATTATGTGATTTTCTTGCTAAAAGGGATTAGCTGACATTTCACTAAACTTACAGAAGTTGTTAACAAATTTTTACCAGACTGAAAAATTCCCAAATGAGTAATATCAGAGGTTATTTAACCAACTTACAAAACAATTATAACAATTTAAAAAAATGTTTGAAAACAAATGACAGCAGGAGAAATGAGAAATTACCACTTAAAATAAATATAGTCAGTCTAATAAATGCAGCCAATGATGCATTTTTCAACTGTTTAGCATCTTAGTTGACATACTTTTTACTGATGGGATTTTGAAGACAGAGGCATTTTTTTGTGTGTTGGTTTCCATAATATTGCCATCCCACAGGTGATCACCTTGAACTTAGTAAGTCTTCAATAGATGAATAAAGAAATAAATATCAGCTAATAGTTATGCATAAGGATTTGGAGTTGATATAAAACTTGATGAATCAGGCAAGTAAATGGCATGAAAAGATGTGAGAACTGACGATGGATGTCTGAGTTACATCGATATTTAAGGGATGAACTGATTAAAAATTTACCATGAATAAGAGTAACAGGGGACTACAATATACGAAAGAATAAAGCTGTTTGAAAGTATTGCCACAGAAGAAACAGTAGAGTGAAATTTTATGAAGGATAGTTTAGTCAATATAAAAGAGAGAAAATAAGATAAGGACTGGAAATTGTCCACTTGTTTTTGGTCAGGGGTGGCTTATAGGTAGAGCAGTGTCTATGTTTTCTTATTCATCCAGATTTTGAAAAATCAGTTGGTTTCAGAAACGAATTATAGGTAAGAAATTAGAGGCACATAATATAGATATTTTTTTCAAGAAATTTTGCTGGAAAATAAGAGATAAGATAGAAGTTAGAATTCCTCTTTCTTTTAATTTAACATTTAGGGAGAAATATTTAAATATGCTGATATTACAAAAGCTAAACTCTAGTGTAGAAGGAGTAGTTGAAGAATTGTAGGTCAAGTAGATCATTGATTTAGCAAGACATTGTAGAAGATTGGCAGAGGGAAAGTGTGAACTATGGCTATGAAGACACATGCTTCTTCCAGTGAAACAGAAGGATGATATAAAAAGGACAGATACAGATTGTAGGTGATAAGAAATGCTGAATATTGGTGACTCTTGGTATTTTCTGAATAGTAGGAGTTACAGTTACCTTTCTAAAACTGAAGAGGCAAGAAATGTGTTTAAACACAAGTGTTGGAATAACCAATTTATAAGATATGAGAAAGAATTGAATTGTACCGTGAGAAGGATTCCTGGACATTGCTTTCTCTAGGGGTGCTCAGCACCTGGGGATTGTAATAGAGGGGTCATGATGTTGTATATATTGAACTTGGTTAAAGAAAGATTGCAGAGTAGATGTGTCAGAAGCAGCACTGTCTTCCAAACGGTGTGCCTCAATAAAATCAGGACACTGCGGGCTGCAACCAAGAGTCACCTGCACATGGCCTGTTTAGAAAAATATGATGGGCCTATTAAAAATTTTCTTGGAATTTAGAAGAATCAATAGGCTGGTTTTGTCAGTATGAGTTCTAAACCATTCAAAGGATATGCACAATCTAGAAGTTTTCTAAAGTATTATAGAAATATGATAAATAACATAATCACATGCCTTAGTTGATTTAGTGGTTTCAGAATCACATTTTAAATGTTTAAGTTAATCTGGATATCTTTTTAATGATATAGCTATTAATAAAACATTATGATAATTTTGGCTTCCTGCAAGGAAGAAAAAATGGTGATACGATTTCTGGAGTATTCCGGGATGTTTACCATTGCTCCATTATATGTATAGAGTGATGCTCTTTCTCAATATTTGAATTAGTGTCTATGAACATATAAGATGTAGTTTGCAAACTTGCAAATCTGAGGACAAACTTATTTTACATGTTACTTTGTTTCTGTTAAATTAGTAAAATATTATAGTATCATAAGGGGGTAACCATACAAGTTCTATTAATGACCGTTACACTAGGATAAAAAAATGAAAGAAAACTAGAGGATAGCAGAAAATAAATCTTTCTTCACATTGGTTTAAGAATGTTTACTTTTTTTACTAAGAATATTGTTACTGTAATGGCATAGTTTAATTTGAAGTCATTTCACAGTTTAAAATAATATGTCATTGCTATAATAGAACAGGCCTCCGTATGATTTATGGGCAATACAGTTTTCTCTATTCATTACTTGAGCTAGTTACAATGTAGCAAAACCCTGGTGGCTTGGCATAATACAAGTTTGTTTCTTGTTCATACAAAATCTCCTAAGAGCAGGGTCCTGGTGACTTCCAGGGCAATTACCCTTCAGGTGGTCACACTGCAGTCCAGGGGCTTTTTACCTTTGCCATTCCATCATCTTCGCATCAAAACCACTTTACAAACACTGTTGCTTGAGAAGAGAAAACCTGTAGGATTACCCACGGCTCTTAAGTGCTTCCATCATAGGAGTGACACACGTTTCATTGACTAAAACAAGTTATATAATCACACCTAACGTCAATGGAGTGAAAAAGTGAAGTCCTCCCTTGTAGCCACAAGGGGAAGAGAACCAGAAATACCAGGGTGCACCTGGAATGCCTATTCCTGCCGTAAATTGACTTTGTCTCCTAATATTTTATAGGTCCCAAGATGATAACATTGACATTAATCTTTTTTTAATTAGTTCTTGCTGCCCACATTTTCTACAAATTTCAAATAAACATGACTTGGTCATAGAACTTCACTGTCTTTTTAATTTCTTCTTCCACATCCCCAACTTTTTATTTCTCTGTTCTGTCTGATTTTCTTCCTTTTCTGAATCCTTTTGCATTACTGCTTTCTTTTCTGTTTTTTTATTTTTGTTCTTCCTAGTTGGAAAGTCTATAGAACTACTGTTTTAATAGCAGTTCATTGAGCTTTATGATATTAAAATGTATTTCTAAATTATCACAAATGAAGTAGTGCTTAATTCAGCCTGCATTTGTACTTTCTACAGTGCCAATCTGTAGGAAGCTTCTTTGGCTCAACTTTATGTCTGTGAAATTCATCCATGTTGTTGTTATGTAGTTGTGGAGCAATCATTCTTCTTGCTGGGGAGTATTTCATTTGTGTATACTCCAATTTATTTTAGTGTTCTACCGTTGATGGGCATTTGGGTAGTTTCCAGTTTGAGGCTCTTGTGAATAAAGCTTCTATGAATATTCTAGCAAAAAAAAAAAAAGCAGTAACAAAAGAACAAATGAAGTAGTGCTTTGTTTTGTTTTTAGTTTTTATATGTATTAACTTAAATTTATTATAAAAGGTGATCTTTCAAAACAGAAGTAAAAAGAAATCAGCCTTTATTTTATAATGTCAGGAATATTGCCACCCTGTGTTAAACAGAGTTTCTTTCTGATAACACACAGTAAATAAATTCCAAGTGGGTCAAATAAATATATCTGAATTTGGAATTTATCTTTAGAATATTATCATGAAATTATATAAATATGTGTGTTCAAAGATATTTTATGTTAGGATTTAGAATGTCAAAAATCAGAGATTTCTTGTTACTAAAATTTGGAGATTGTTTAAATATGATATACTAATTCCATACAAAGGAAAATGCAGTAGCTTGTATAGATAAAGTAATAGATTATTAGATTAACAGAGTAAGTTATTTAAAATATTAAAATATATTGTAAAATTGTACATCTTTATATGTAAGTAAATAGTTATATCAGATAAAGACGTATATGTGTATATTTTCTATACATTTCAGAGCGATTATCTCTGAGTTAGGTTAACCGTCATTTTCATTTTCTTGTTAGTGTTGTTATGTGCTTTCCAAATCATAAAATTCTTCTGCAATAAATTTTAAAAAGAACAAATGAACTTTTAAATTATTTTATGAGCATTCGACTTTGAGTCCAGGACTTGGGTTTTAATTTTTGCTCCGCTATTTACTAGTTTTATATACTTCTTATAAAAGATGTTCGAATATTTTCCTGTTATTTTTGGGCTCTGTCAAACCATAAAGTTTAGAATACCACAACTGAATCTTTTAAATGAAACAAGTACATAAGTGAAACAATATAAAATTTATCCAAAGTCTAAAAGATAAGGCTTATATGTAATTTTAAGTCCTAACAAAAATATGAATGGCAATTCATGATAATTATATGAAACTTAGATATTATATTACTAAAATTGATGGGAAAATGAGTAAAAAGATGTTACATTTCTGCACAAATATATCTTTCCTAATTATTTTTCTGTAACATTAATTTTCACACATTTTAGGGAAATATTCTTCACCAAATGGCATTGAAATCAAGGATCATTGTATCCTCTTAGTCTTCGTACACTCAACCTGTGAACTGCCACTCCATTACTCATTTCTCTTTTTATTTTTATGTACATTACTTTTGTTTTAATTCCAATATCCCCAGCTCGATCCAGACATTCTCTACTTCTTATCTCAACTCACTTGTGTTTACCCAGAATTCTGTTAAATCCACCTCTCAGTGCAAACCCACCTTGCAGAAAACCCGTCTCCAATCCAACTTTCAACAAATAAAACTGGAAATTCTCATGGATTTTTTACTTGTTGTCCTTACATGGTTTATCTCTGATCCCATGTGCCCACTACTGTAGTCTTCTGCCTAGCTTTGTTTCACTGAAATGACATGTTTTTGCTAAACCATATATGGCAGTTCTGCTGCCAATACTCATCAAAGGCTGGTGGGCCTAAAACAACTTCAACAGCATTTTGGCAGAACAAATCAGGTTATGTAAATTACATCTGACTTACTCTCTTCTTCCTGACTCACCCATGACCTCCAGCGAAATAAACATTCAAGACATGACAGAGCCAAAAATAAGAATGGTATAAACTAGTACTTCCTACCTTTTCCCAGCAAACTGCATGTGAAAAGTGTTTATATTTATAGAGGAAAAAATGTCCAATGGCAATAAATCAACAGAACTCTTATATCATCATGTGTGATCACAGGACAGAGGAAATCAATAACTCAGGAACATCAGTAGCCTGTTTACAGTCTTGCTACACTGATTGAAAGTATCGGGTTAGGCAATAAAAAGTGAGAAAAATGGACTGTTCCCTTTACTTTTCCCCCCTCAAGACCATTGGAGAGCATACTAAAGAGAGTTAGGCATTTCCTGCTTCTCCACTCTTTAAAATGAACATGGCTATCAATGGATGCCAAGTTTGTTTTTTCCTTAATTTGTGATTGCAAATACATACAGTGTAGTCTGTAAAATAAACAAATATTAACTGTACAGCTCAGTGAAATTTATATCCTAATGAAAAACACACAAATTATTGAATTATAGAACATGTCTAGAATTTTCCATTGTGCCCATACCAAATTAATTTACAATTAAGGTAACCCCTGTTTTGACACTTAAAAACCTCAATTAGTTTTGCCTGTTGTTGAATTAATATAACTAAAACTCTGCAATTAATAGTTGTTTTGGGGAATTCCCTGGCAATCCAGTGGTTAGGACTCCGTGCTTCCACTGCAGAGGGCACGGGTTCCATCCCAGGTTGGGGAACTAAGATCCCACAAGCTGCGTGCCGTGGCCAAAAAAAAAAAAAAAAAAAAGTTTTATCTGCTTCTTTTCAATACAATGTCTCTGTGATTAATCTGTGTTTTTGCATATATCAGTAGTCTGTTTTTGTTGTTGCTATTTGTATCCATTGTAATAATACAATATGTCTGTCACAATTTATCCATTCTGTTGAAAGACATATAGGCTGCTTCCTATTTTGACTATTAAAAATAAAACTGCTTTGAAATTATTTTTTATGTCTATTCGGTGAATGTATTCACTCATTTCTCTTAGACATATACTTGTTGGATTTGAGGTTGTTATATGTTTAGCAACAGTAAATGCCACTAAACGTGATTTCAATGTGATTAAAATGACTTATAATCTCACCACCAATGTAAGTGTCTTTCACTTGCTTCATATTCTGTCATATTCTTGGTATTGTCAATCTTTTAAGTTTTATCTATTCTCATATGTGTGTTGGTTTCATGGTAGGTTTGATTTTCATGCCCATAATGATTAATACCATACATATTGGCTATTTGAATATACAGTCAGCTCTCCACATCCACGGGTTCTGCATCTAAGGATTCAACCAACTGCAGATCAAAAATATTTAAGAAAAAAATTCCATAAAGTTCCAAAAAGCAAACTTGAGTTTGTCAGGCACCAGCAACTATTTACATAGCATTTACATTGTATTAGGTATTATAAGTAATCTAGAGATGACTTAAGGTTTATTGGAGTATGTGACTAGGTTACATGCAAATACTGCATGATTTTTTTTTTTAATTAATTTATTTATTTATTTTTGGGTGTGTTGGGTCTTCGTTTCTGTGCGAGGGCTTTCTCTAGTTGCAGCGAGCGGGGGCCACTCTTCATCGTGGTGCGCGGGCCTCTCACTGTCGCGGCCTCTTGTTGCGGAGCACAGGCTCCAGACGCGCAGGCTCAGTAGTTGTGGCTCACGGGCCCAGTTGCTCCGCGGCATGTGGGATCTTCCCAGACCAGGGCTCGAACCCATGTCCCCTGCATTGGCAGGCAGATTCTCAACCACTGCGCCACCAGGGAAGCCCTACATGATTTTATACAAGGGATTTGAGCATCTGTAGATTTTGGTATCTTCAAGGTGTCCTGGAACCAATCTTCCAAGGATACTGAGTGACCACTATACTCTTTTTAGACATGCCTGATCAAAGATCAGCCCTGTTTAAAAAATCAAGTTCTTTATTCTCAAGTATTGATAGTTTTAAAATATTTCTTTATAAGAGTTGCTTTTCAGATATACATGATGGAACATCTTAATGCTTTAATGGTATATCTTGATTAAGAGATATCCTTAATATTACTTAAGTGCAATTCATCTTTTTGTTTCTTTTATGTTTAGTGCCATTTTTAAACAGTTTAATTAATCTTTGCCTACCTCGAGGTCATGAAGATACGCTACTATGTTTTCTTGTAGAAACTTATTTTCAATTTACCTTTGATAATAAAACCTAACAGCAACATTATATGTAAGAGAAATTGCAGAAAAAATGTCTCATAAATATCAGTGCAATGATCACAACTCAAATTTAGACATATTATATTTAGCAGTAATTTAAAATGATAATATAATCATGAACAAAATGATTTATTCCGGAAGAAATTTGGAAATCAGAAATGTAATCTATTGTATTAATAGAATAATGGAGAAAATAATGCAATCATTTTAATAAATGTAGGAAAAAACTGATACAATTAAAAATTTATGTCTAATTAAAATTTTAGCAAACTAACTCTAGGCCAGTAAGATTTACATCATTATCAGTAGTAAAAGTATTGTTAATAGTATCACTAGTAACAATAGTAACAGCAAGAGCAGTAGTAATTAACAGTATAGGCATAGCAGCACTTGTTTAAAAATATGCTTTATATGTGCATATATACATATATAAAATATATGCATATTTCATTTCTTATTTTAAAACTGTTATGGATCAGTGTACAAAAATATTCGTGTGTGATTATATATGTCCTTAAATTCTAAAATTTTATGGAAAAGCAAAGAAAAGTATAAAATCAGTGCATCTAAAATAACATGAGAAGCTCCTACATACTTTTGATTGAATTTTCATTAAATTTTGACCTAAGGAGAAACTAAATTTAAGAAAGAGCATTATAAGCAATTATAAAACACAATGATATTACATGCAATGATATCTCTTGTTCCAGAGACACAAAAGTCTTGCTGGCTTTATACAGAAGAGAAATATCCCACACTAGTCTTCTTTCAGCAAATATTGTGTGACCAAGGAGACAATGACTAACAACATCTAGAGTAAATTCAGTGACTCTTTTCACAAAGGTGCTGCATATGGTTTACTTAACTGGGAGACAATGCCCATCATTTACCCCTGAGATATTGATTAGATAGGAACATCATAAATCTTTCTCCCTCCCTTGCAGAAATTAAAGGAGGCTCTCTCCCAAAATCTGACCTGGCTGAAATACCAAGGAAAGATAATCAATAAATTCAAAGCCACCTCTAGGGTTTTGTAGATAAAAGTGAGTTATTAATTCATGGGATGGTTGTGTTACAATCTGAATTTCATTTCAGTTTCTTGGATCCTGATGTAGTTCCTTGAGAATGTCAGTCCACCTCCATTTACTGGTTGAAGAAAAATTACTAAAACTTTCCAGTGAATTTCTTAGTGAATTTTAGGTATTTTGCATTGTTTTGGTGTCTTATTTTATTTTGTTTTGTTTTTGTTAGCCTTGTTATTCTCTTCATCATATAGTATTTGGCTTATCCAAGTGTGTATGTAATATTGACCAGGAGAGAAAAAGATAAAGGGCATCAGAAAATTTACTGTGGTCTTTTATGCTGCAAACATGCATCTTAAGAATAAGTGTGACTAATGCGTGAACATATATTATTAAAGGCTATTTATCAAAACATTGTAATAATAAGGAAAAATAAGAAAACAATAAAAATATACAAGAAGACTAGGATTATTTGGTGGGGGGAAATGGTTAAATCATTGTGGTATTGAAAGTACATTTAATGGCATTGAAATATTCAGTGTTTTTCTGCGAGAATGTAGTGTGTCATATATTTCATAAATAATTATTCAGTTAACTTGTTAAAATATATATCTTTAGAGTATATATAACGATAAACATATTGGGAAAAAGAGTGTTTCTGTATGTTTATTGATTTGTTTGCAAGTTGTATCTTTCTTAAAGTACTTGGCTTAGACAGGAGTACATTTTTGTGAGGGTTTGAAAAAAAATGGAAGAGATCACAAAATTTTTATGTTCCTTCTCTACCAGCATGCACCCATATCAAATTTATTTTCACTGTCTCCTCAGTTATTAAGTGAGAAATACTGTGTAAAGTATTTTAAAAATGTATAGATGTGGTTTATATGACAGACATAAATTCTTATACCTGGATGGATTATGGAAAACTTTAATAAAGATCCTGCTGCTTTCTAGCCTCATGGAAACTGAAAAAATTCTAGAATTTGAATGAGAAATAGTGGTCAATGCATGAAGCAGTCAGATTCATGAGAAATATTGAGTAAAATCAAGGGTTGAAAAGGCAGTATTTGCTTCCAGGAGTCTGGTGAGTTTCCATCTTTGGTTTAGATATGGTAGAAGGAAATAATAGACATAAGGAAAGTTTGATAAAACTGCAAAAGTTCAATCTACAGTAAATTGAAAGCCATTGTCTGTGCTAGTGGTAAAAGATTACTGGATATTTGTTGTATGTGTTCATCCAGCATCTATTTTCTGGAAACCGTGACTTGATTTTACCTACAATCATATTGTTCTATACCTCCATCTCAAAGGACACAATCACCTTTGATCACAGTGATTGGCTGAGGCATAAACCTGAAATGAGTTACCCATTTGGAGCTGTGACTTTCGCTAAAGCTAAATGTTTTTCCTATAGTTACTAGATGGCCACATTTTAGAAGTGTTTTCCTGACAATACAATGGAAGACAGAAGGGCAGGAGTTGAGAGAGAGAGAGAGAGAGAGAGAGAGAAAGATACAGAAAGACACAAAAATAGGCTCAGTCTATGTCCTGATTTATTAGTGAGTCAAAAAATGCACCTGGGTCAGTATATGCCTTAATATAACAGATGGTGATAAAATAAATTCATTTCTTTTAAAACCAGTCTGAATTGAATTTATGTACTTAGCAGCCAGGAGAGTCCTAATATAGAAGGGAATTTAATATATCCATTTAAATTCTGAAAGGATTCGAAGAGGAAGCAACACATTTGAGTTAGAGGCAGTGAAGTCTAAAAATGTGAGCAGCCTAGATGAAAGGAGAAAGAAGGTCATAAAGATACATAATCTGTTCCTTCCTTTATGCATCTGAATTTGACCGACTTCAAAATGGATTCAGTCTCCAGTGTATAATCAACTGGCAGGCATGGGTGACAGAAATGATAGAGTTGTTGCCAATGAGTTTAGCCCTGCTTCATGTTATTTACTCCTTATTCTTGCCATGATTGTACTACTCTGGTATTTTGCTATCTTACGGAAGAAATGTTCTTCTTTCAAGTGAGATAACCATATCTTTGTTTAGCAAGATATGAAGAATATCTAAGATGGTGTAAACCACCAAGAAAATATTAGAAATAGTCATTATTAATAATTAACATTTGTAATTATGCTAGACATTGTACTAAGTAGTATATAAACGACGTCAGTAAATTTTCAAAACAACTATATTTGCTTTCTAAATGAGTAGACCTAGTCTCAGAATGATTAGGCCATCTTTCCTGGGTTATGAAACTGTGAATGGCAGAACCAGTTTTTGGAGCAGATACTTTAGCAACGCTATGCTCCACAGCAGTCTTTTCTGATTTGGGAGGATGGTCACAGATTCTCCCCATCCCAGAATACACACTCTTTTGTAATGTGACTGCACTACACGTCTCAACAAGATATAGGTATACATATAGCTGATTCACTTCATTGTACAGCAGAAACTAACACAGCATTGTAAAGCAATTTTACTCCAATTAAAAAAAAAAAAAAAAGATGATGAGTCCATTCTCCACCTTCTTGAATCTGGGCTGGACTTTGATGAACAGGATGTGGCAGACGTAACATTTTCAGGCTTTGGGTCCAGACCTGAAAAAGACTTGCAACTTCCACTCTCACCCTTTGGGAATGTTGCTGTCACCTAGGGAAGTATCCTTAGCATCCTGGATGAGACTACTTAGCAAAAGATAGCCCACTGATTGCCAGAACCCCTGCCAAGCATATGAGTGAAGCCATTTTTAAACCAACAAGTCTCAGTCAAGCTGCCAGGTGGCTGTAGTCTCATGAGTGACCACAGATGAGACCAATAGGAAAACTGTACAGTGGAGCTCAGCTCAATTTGATAATCGAACCATGAGCAAATAGAAGGATTGTTTCTTTAAGACACTAAATTTTGGAATGGTTAATTATCTGGCAATAAGTTACTAATACAGATCCCGTATGTTGATATAGTTAAACATGAATATTGTTTTGTGCAGGTAGAGTGGATCCCCAGTGGGATGCTAGGCAAAATTCCTAAAAACAAATTCACTCGAGCAATATTAGCATATAATTACTAAGCTGTCAGTGTGGTTTGAAAAGACCTAGAATTGTTTAGAATAAAAGAAAACATTTTATCAGCATATTTTAGAGAAAATTAAATGAAAAATATAATTAATCTTAAAGAGTATATAAAAATTGGTATGCTGATTGAATGTAATATTAGAATTACCTATTAGATATATCAGTGCATGTGTTAAAATATAACAAGGATTTTTATTACATGTAAGCTAAATACATTCTTTTTTTTTTTTTTATAAATTTATTTATTTATTTATTTTTGGCTGAGTTGGGTCTTTGTTGCTGCGCATGGGCTTTCTCTAGTTGCGGTGAGCGGGGGCTACTCTTCATTGCGGTGCACGGGCTTCTCATTGCGGTGGCTTCTCTTGTTGCGGAGCACGGGCTCTAGGCACGCGGGCTTCAGTATTTGTGGCTCGTGGGCTCCAGAGCGCAGACTCAGTAGTTGTGGTGCATGGGCTTAGTTGCTCCACTGCATGTGGGATCTTCCCGGACTAGGGCTTGAACCCGTGTCCCCTGCATTGGCAGGCAGATTCTTAACCACTGTGCCACGAGGGAAGCCCTAAATACATTCTTAAAATATATTTCATGAAGTATATTAAAAGTCTTGTACTTGGAGAATATTTAAACTATCACATATAATTTTCATTTGTCACAAACATTTTCAAATGGACTAATACAAATACATTAGGTATTTTTCATGTCTGATTTTAGAAATCATCCATGAGCAAAATAGGCATCCCTGTGTCCTCATTCCATGAAAAGATTAATACCTTACATTATATAGTATATTAAACTAACAATACCATTTCTTAGGACATAAATATTGAGAGTTACAGTACTGATGGTTAGTACAAAACTAAAGGAGAAATTCACAGAAAATATACACAAATTTAGAAAGTAGCTTGATTATATTGATATTAACAGAACTCTTGTTATAAAGAATATATTTCGTATTTTTAAAAGTAAAGAAAAATAAAAGGTTATTCAAAAGGAAAAAGTAAATAGTAAAAAAAAAGGTAAAAAAATAATGATAGATAATGGGGTAAAGATATTAAGACAATAGTAAAAGAATAAAAGATCAACAAAAAATAGAAGTGATTTAAGAAAAGTTAATTAAGAAAATGTTATGGATTGATACCTGATCAAAAGGAATTGCTAAAAATAATAGTTATAGTCACAACAGCAATACTTTGTACCCATAATATTGTACTTGAGTCAATGATTAAAGATCTTGTATATTTTACCACATTTTATGTTTACAGTAACCCTCTGGTAATAAGATATTATGCTATATGGAAAATGAAAATAAAGGTATAACAGTATGCATAGAATATTTCAACAGAATTTATTTGTGCATGCATTTCTCTATTTTTCAGTTCTAAATATTGAAAACGAAATATCAATATTTTAAACATCTTTTCAAAGAGCTAGCTATGCAAAGTTATTTACAAATCTTTTTCATGTTAAATTTGTTTTTAAGAACATTTTTGCCTATATCATTTAATTTCAAACAATATATTGATATATGGTATGCTTTAAATCCTGGGGTATGAGCTGATAGTACAGGTAAAAATATTCAGGGGACTTACAGTTTGTTTTCAATCAAAAGAACTTGCTTTTGTGATAAAATTACATACAGTTTCTATTGTGCTTATACATAATTTATTTTATAAATATCTAATGAGTACCTATTTTATGCTAGTCACTCTTCTAAGAAGTACTATGATTAAACACACAAACACAAATAAACATAACAAAATTTGCTCAACATCTCATTAGGGAATTGAAAATTTAAGCAAATGAGGTACTGTTATACACTATTAGAATGGCTACACTGCTTGACTGGCTACAAAAACCAAACAAACAAAAGAAACTGATTATATCAATTGCCGCTGGTGAGGATACAGAGCCACAGATGCAAAATGGTACAACCAGAATGGTGTAGGAGTTTAGTGGTTTCTTAAATAGGTAAACATGGTCTTATATAATGAAATGATAGTGCTCCTAGGTATTTACTCAAATGATTTAAAAACTTATGTCCACAGAAAAACCTTCACATGAATGTTTATAGCAGTTTCATTCATAAATGCCAAAACTTAGAAGCAACCGAGATGACCTTTAGTAGGTGAAGGGGTAAACACTGATACAACCGCACAATGGACTTTTATCAGGGATAAAAAGAAAGAGCTCTCAAGCCATGAAAACACATTAATGAATCTTCAAATGCAGTTTGCTAATGAAATAAACTGTCTGAAATGCTACATCCTGTATATTTCCAAAGACATGATATTCTGGAAAATCAAGACTATGTGACAGAGCAATTTAACTGTATTACATACATATGAAACAACCTCACTGAAGGTAGTGGGGAAAAAAGTGCTGACCTAAATAAATCTGGAAATAAATAGAGTCTGAAAGATTAAAGGCAAAAGGACCTGTATGTAAGCCCTGCACACTAGTTTATAAATTTGTTTCAGATGGGGATATGAGTTAACAGTTAGGATACGCAGATACTGCTATACATTTTTAATGGAAATGAACAATTAAGTAAGTGGATGGCAGATGATGAGAGTCAGTCTTCTCACTGTTGGAGTGAGAATTTACATACAAGCAAGGGGAGAGGACTAGAGTTATCCTTTTTTTAAAAAATAATCATTTATTTATTTTTGGCTGCGTTGGGTCTTTGTTGCTGTGCATGGGCTTTCTCTAGTTGCGGAGAGCGGGGGCTACTCTTCCTTGCAGTGTGCGTACCGACTCTAGGTGCGTGGGCTTCATTAGTTGTAGCTCAGGGGCTCAGTTGTTCCGCAGCATGTGGGATCTTCCTGGACCAGGGCTCGAACACGTGTCCCCTGCATTGGCAGGCGGATTCTTAACCACTGCGCCACCAGGGAAGTCCCTAGGGTTATTCTTGTAATAATGGAGTAGAGTTGGATACATCAGTATAAACTCATACATATCTTAATATAGATATAAATGTTTACATATAGAAATATTTATAGATAAATGTATACAGACAGGTTAGCATATTCACATAATTTTCCTTGCTGTGTCACCTGAGTGGCCCTAGAATCAATGACATCCATAAAGAGAGGAGCTACCTTAGGGCCCAGATCTTAATTTCTAATACTATTCTCTGATAAAAGGAACTAAGGTTCCTTGGAGAAATGGATAATTCTAAGACTAGTGTTAGGAATATATAAAATGAGCTTGGAGATTATCTTATAAAAGATGAGCTTATAAAAATAAGGAAGTTCTTTTAAAAAAGAGCTCCCAAGCCTCTCAATGATGAGGGTACATCAAAGAAACACAGGTACCAACTGAAAAAGTTCCCAATGGCCAAAGCGGGAACAAAACAAATAATGTAGTGTTAGATTATATTCAAAAATATAAAACAAATATCTGGGAGCTTACTCTGACATTTAAAAAATGACTGGATAAACAAATAAATGGGGGAGAAGAATTCCAAATAATTTATGTAGAAACCCTACCATCTAGGAGGTAGAGTGTAACTCCTTACTATTTCAGTGTAAATTAACACTGTACATAGTGACATCCATCTAGAGCACAGAATGGAAATGAGAAATCAAGCAGTAAATTTACAATGGAAAAATTTGACAGACTGTCTCAGCCAAATGATCACTAACAATGTCAACAGTGTTAAGTCAAGTTGGTACTATACACCTTTGATATGAAGAAAATGGCACTTATGGGGTGTTTCTCCTCAAAACATGTAACCCTAGTCTAATCACAAGAAAGTAAATCAAGGCAAATACCCAGTTGAGTAACATTCTACAAAATAGCTGACTAATGGTCCTCGAAACTGTCATCAAAACAAAGTCTGAGGAACAGTCACAGTCAAAAGGAGACTTAAGGAGACAACTCATAAATGTAGTATGATATCCTGTTTGCGATAAAAGAGGAAAAATTACATTAGGTAAAAACTAAGGAAATCTGGATACAGTATGAACTTTAGTTAATAATGATGTATCAATATTGGTTCATTAATTGTAACAAATGCATCATATACAATTAAAATGTTAACAATAGAGGAAACTGGGTATGTAGTATATGGGAACACTCTTTAATCTTTGGAATTTTTCTGTAAATCTAAAATTGCAATAAAAGTAAAATTGTATTTAAACACAGAAACACAAGACAAAAATAAAAATAAAACAAGCTCCCATTTGTCACAAGTTCATACTATATTTTGGAAGATGGATTATAAACAGATATGTAACATATATATGCATATACATTTATGCAATATAAGTATTTTGAGGAAAAATAAACCAAGGTAAAAGGACTAGAGGAGAATGCCATTTTAGATATGTTGGTTAGAGCAGAACACTCTAAGGAGGTAAAATCTAAATTAACTGAGATTGAAAATACTGTCTCAGATATGGAGTGACAAGGAGAATGTCACAGTGGGAACCATGAGTTCTGCCAAATGCTGCTGAGAAACTTAGAAAGTTGAAATTTAGTACCAGCTTTGGATTTTTTTCACTCTTCGGGAAAAAGAGTTTCAAAAACTCATAAACAGGCCACTAACCCTTGCATGGTTGCGTAAGAGTGTGCCTCTGGCTTGGAACATTTCCTTACGTGGGGCAGAACCCTCACAGCCTGTGCGGGGCACATCACTTTTTGGGGGGAAGAATGTCTTTCTGTTTTCTGGGTTTGATGGGTACTTCTTTTTTCTACCCAAGGCTGTGTGTCATATGCACCTGGCCAGACCCAATGTTATATGTGTTCTCTGCATGGGGTTAGTGGGGGTCTTTTGCCTGCAGCTCAAGAGGACAGGGGGCACCTATGCTCACTGCTGAAGCTGAGCTTGCTCTCTGATCTCTTTGCAGTAAAGCCTTGTTTCCTCCAGTGCCTGTGTGCATCCTGTCTTTCTTGGCCATCCCGCCATCTCCAAACCTTAGAGCGGAATGACATCTTGTAAGGGCTGCTCCTGGTGGTAGACATTGTTATGCTCTTTCCTATTTCCATAGAGTGGGACTTGTCCACTGGAGATGTAACTGGTGTCACTGCCTCGACAGATGGAAGTTGTCTGTGACTCTGAAAAGAATGGTTAAGGCAGAGTGGTGGAGACAATGACCTGACTGGCAAGGGTTCCAGGGAGAATTAGAGGGGAAATGTGTGGAAGACAGTGATGTGATGAGCAGAACCATATAAGTCCTAATCAGTGAGGCCATGATTTTTATACATTAAGGTATTTATATAGCATAAGGGATGCCTGTTTACAATGCTGATTCCCAAGACACCAATGTGTGGGTGTTGAAGCACTGCTGCTGTGGGCTGTGCTAGGGATAGGGGTATTCTTCTAAGTGTAATAGGAAGCCACTGCACTTTTGTTTTCATTTGTTTCTTTAAGAGTAACATTTATGCTTTAATAACCCCCAAGGTAAAAACATGTTATTTTATGAGAAAAAAGTGGATGTTGCAGGAAAACTATTAGATTAGCCAAAAAGAGACATCATTAGCTCAGGTTATGGTGGTGTGAGTTGGGATATAAAAATGTGAATGGGACGACAGCCATTTGGAAGCTGAAATGGCTGATAAATGGAAGTTTAGAAGTCGGAAAAATAAATAATGCCTTGTACATGGCTAGGCCAGGGTAACATGGAACCTTTAGCAAGACTGTGTGTGCTCTCTGGGGTGTTATTGGGTATAAAGGGGAAGCTCTTGTCCTATTTTAGACATGTTTACTGTAAGGTTCCTTTGTAACCTCTAAGTAGAAGAGGAGAGTAGGCAGCAGAATCTGTGGTTTTGAAATTCAGAAAAGAGGTCTGAAGAGAGATGTAGATTTTGGGATTTTCTACATATCAGTTATTATTATTACTATTAACATACTGTTAATAATCTTATTAACACACTGGGAAATGAGTTTGCCTTATAATGACAGAACAGTGAGAAGAGAAGATAGTTGGATACAGAGACCCCAAAAATGAGCCTAAGAAGAATTAGCCAGATATTTTGGAAGAAGACCAAAAGGAATAGGAGTCAAGTGGGGAGAATGTGAGAAATGCAGGGAGGGGGGGCCATTGTGAAAAATACTTTTCAAAGATCAAGAATAGTCAGTGCTAAAAACTATCCCTGTGATTTAGAAAGATAGATAATGCCTTTGGTGAGAACTTGGAGTGTGCTGAGATGTGAATTTTGTCTCTATCACCTATCTGTCTGTCTATCTATCTACCTATCTGTCCATCATTTATCATCTATCTATTCTCTATCTTCATCTATAATTTTTATGCTTGGGTCATTGTTGGAAATGCAGGTAAGAATGGCTTTCTCAGGGATCCAAATTATTATTTTTTATTTTTTTATTGAAGTATAGTTGCTGTGCAATATTATACAAGTTACAGGTGAACACTATTGTGATTCACAATTTTTAAAGGTTATACTCCATTTATAGTTATTATAAAATGTTGGCTATAGTTCCTGTGTTGTACAATATATCCTTGTAGCTTATTTTATACCTAACAGTTTGTGCCTCTTACTCCTCTGCCCCTATATTGCCCCTCCCCCTTCCCTCTCCCCACTGGTAACCACTAGCTTGTTCTCTATATCTGTGAGTCTGCTTCTTTTTTGTTATATTCACTAGTCTGTTTTATTTTTGAGATTCCACATATAAGTGATATCATACAGTATTTGTCTTTCTCTACCAGAAGTGCCTAGCTGTTGATTCCTATCTTCCCTGTACCAGCTGGATTAAAGTCTAAGAGTGAACACTGAAGCTTTACTGGGTTGATATCAGCCCTCCTACCCACAGCAACTTCCATACAGTTGACATTCACTACTCTGGCCTAGTTTTATTGCTACATCTAGAAAAGTGTAAAAACAGCACAAAGTAAAGCCATGATATTGTACTTAATAGTTTATTTTATTCACTTGATTTAATCATTTATATTAACCAAATGATCTACAGAACATCATGTGTACTGATATATGTGTTCAGATAACCTATGCATTGAAGAAGATGAAAATAGTTCATGCAAAATATATGTATCACAAATGCAAAATCATTTAGGTTATCAACAAGAAAATCATAAGTACTCATTTATTATTTTTTCTTTTCATTTTGATATATATATATATTTTAAATTAATTTTTATTGGAGTGTAGTTGCTTTACAATGTTGTGTTAGTTTCTACTGTATAGCAGAATGAATCAGCCTTACATATACATATATCCCCTCACTTCTGGACTTCCTTCCCATTCAGGTCACCACAGTGCATTAAGTAGAGAACAAATGTGTGGATACCAAGGGGGGGGAAGAGGGGGATGGGAGGATTTGGGAGATTGGGATTGACATATATACACTATTGATACTATGTATAAAATAGAGAACTAATGAGAACCTACTGTATAGCACAGGGAACTCTACTCATTTTGATATATTTATGGAATGTTTGCTATGTACTTTTAATGATAATTTAGGGTTAATTCTGTTTTAAACAGATTACTTAAATTCTCATGCAAACCCTATGACATAGCTGCTATTACTATCATGCAACAGAAAAGGAAAAGAAAGTGGAATAAGATCAAACCAGATGCTCAGTCACCCTTGTGTCCTCTGCACAAATTACGCTTTTTAAAATCCCATTCGTCTGTTGATGCATTTTCAGTTCTTATATTGAAATACCTATTTTTGAACAATTGAACTTTTGGTTGTCTACGTATATGCAGACAATTTGCAAAAATAACATGTTGATTGTCAGAGTGTACCTATAGCCTAAATAAGTGTATCTAAACAGAAAAGTTGTATAAGGTTTTGCTAACAACATACTTTAAATGTGTTATGTATTATTTAAACAATCTTCTATGGGATATGTAGATTTAAAAATGTATACATTCTCCCTCATTGTTTAAAAATCATAAAAACATGCTATAAGCCTGAAATGGTCAATTTGCTCAGTTTTATTTCTTTTATATTTAATTGCAGAAAAATAATTCTGAGCCATCTGGCTGCTCAAAGAAAGTGAAAACTTGCATTCTATTTTGTGTTCTCTTTTGAGAGTAAGTTTTGCTTTTTGGTTTATGATGCATATTACAGAACTTCAAGCAATGGATAATTGCAAATTACTAGTAGCAGGTGTGCAGACTATTTAGTTACCAGTTTATAATATAAAAATACATTAAGAAAATGGTTACTTTTTTATCATTCGGTTTTCTCTCATATGAATACATTATCATTTTATGAGATAAAGGCTTTATTTTCAGCTGATTTATCTAACAAGCCAAAGTATCTAGGATGATTTCCAAGAATAAAATGGATGACATATACATATAATGTCATGCTGGGCATAAACTAAGGGCTTTAATGAATAGAAGCTGCTATATTTATGGTTATAATTCAAATTAACAAACTATAGTAGATATTAAACAGTAAACACATATACTGTAATATATGTTAAATACTTACTTTTTTGTTGGTTTTATCTCCTCCTGCCGTCACCCAAACTCATCAGAAAAGAACTTGTAACTTTCGGCTTTATTAAACCCTCAAAACCATTATTGATGTTAGGTGTAACAGGAATGTATCCTGTTCTTCATCAGATATTTTGCTTTTGTACCTTTTTTTCTTCCTAATATATTTGAGAATTGCTTTGTTAAGTTCCACAAAAGTGTGCTGGGGCTTTAAATGAAAACATGTTGAGTTTATAGATGTTGCTAATATCATGGGCCATCATCATTGGTCACTATGATTTTTTTAACTGAATTATAACTAATACTTTGTCTCTTGTATGTGCGTGTGTTTCTGCAATGGCTTCTCTTCTGTTTCAAAAGAAGGAAAAAAAGTGGAAATCCTTCCGATGGTCTAGACAATGAAATGGGCCCCTGGTTCTGACTTTATTTCCTGCTATTCTCTCTCTTGTTTGCTCACTCACTCTGTTCCAGCCAAATAGTCTCTTTTAATGTTGCTTAAACCTGTCACATCCCAAGAATGTTTACACCTCAGTACCTTTCTCCTGCTTCTCTTTCCTTAGATAGTGACACTGAGGTCTTGCCCAATAATTTTATTTAAAATTTCACCCATCCCTAACAGTATCTTTTTCATAATTCAGTTTTTGTTTCCTCCATGTAACTTATCACTATCTGATAAAACATATATTTTATTTTACTTGTTAATAAGCCGTACTATCTGTCTCCCCTCACGAGAATAAAAGTTCCATGATGGTAACATTTTTTTGTCTTTTTTATCATTACGAGATTTCTGGTGCTTGTAACTGTATCTGACATGTAGTGAGCATTCTATAAATGATTGTTAAATGAAGAAATACATGAATGAATGAGTGAAAAACATATAAATGAATGGGTTTTGTCAGATTTTTTAAAGCTACCTAATATTTAATGTATAGAGAAATGCTTTGCTTAAAATAGGGCTTAATGTGATTTATTTGCATAAGAGGACCTATAAAAGTACTTTTGAAAGATTATTATTAAAAATACTTTTAAAATAATTCCATCTAATTATTGATTAATTTATATTCAGTATAGAAAATATCAATGGATTTGAATTATCAAAAATTATGTTTTTATCAAGATGTAATAATATTTTAAATGGCATACATTAAAAGCATAATTATATATTAAACCTAGAACATCAACCAATTTTTCTACATTAACATTGCCCTGAAGTTTGGGGACCAATAGACAACACTCTCTCTCTCTCTGGTATCCAATCTCCGAGATGCTCCCCTTGATCCCTGTGTCTTTGGTATAGTCAATATTCATATTTCTGTGGGTGAGGTCCTCTCCCACATTGTGACATGTTTGGTCTGTGTAACCAACAGTGATGATATATTTCCCCTGAGGTGAGGTTACACAGGGCATGTGAACCCCTTTTCTCTTTGTCGTCACTAGCTGAAGTTAATCACTGTGTGCTCAGCAGCTCTAGGAGAGCCCTCTGGGGTTCTTCAAGGTCTCCTACCAAGAGCCCCAAAGGAATGAGGAATCAAGACCTTCAGTGAACAGCCCTGGGAGTGAGTGGAAGGTGATGCTTCAGTCCCAGTCAGGCCTTCAGAAGGCTCAGTAAGAATCCTGCACCAGCACCAACCAGCTATGCCAGTCCCCTTAAAGACTAGAGAGATAAGACAAATTTTATACCACTGAATTTTGGTGACATGTTATGCAACAATGGATGGTTAATATACTATATCATACATATAATCAGTAATATAATCCCTTTCTGTAATAGGCTAAAGTTAAAAATAAAAGCTTGCCAGTATTGCATAGAGTTGAAATACAGAATCATTTACATAGATTTTATTTTTAGTTTTTTTCATAGTTGAGAAACAATCGCACTTATTTTGCCCCTATTCATATCCTAGATGAAACATCTTAGATGAAACAATCAGTGGAGTAATACACATTGTCAGATGATTCTTATAATACTCTCCATAGACCTGGGAGGGACGGATGACAAAATTAAATCATAAGTAGAGTTGATCCTCATTATTCATTGGTTCCATATTTGTGAATTTAACTACTTGCTAAAATTTATTTTTAACCTGAAAATCAATACTTTTGTGACACTTTTGTGGTCATTCGAGGACATGCTTAGAGTGGGGACACATTTTTAGTCTCCCTGTGCTCAGATTACCAACTGAGGTCAAATGAGGAGACCTTCTGTCCTCTTGCTTCAGCTTTCCTACTAGGTAAAGTCTCTTTTTTGTGGTCTGTTTAGCGCCACATTTTTCACATTTTGTGCTTTGTGTTAGTGATTTCACTGTCTAAAATGGCCCTGGATAGCAGGGCTGAAGTGTTGTACAGGGTTTCCAAAAACAAGGAGACTGTGCTGTGCCTTGCAGAGAAACTACATACCTTTAAATACAGGTATCTTTAAACAGAAACACACACAATACAAACTTATGTATTAACCAGTTGGTGACAGCGTCACCGTGTATTTCTCTAGGAGCAAATGTTTTGGCATTTGTAACAATTTCATGCAATACAATTAATGTGAATAATGAAAATTGACTGTTTAGTTTTAATTTAATATAGTAGCAAATGTAGACACAGCCTAAATTTTTCACACAATAGTCTCACAAATGCATTGACTTTTGCTCATCTATAAAATATCTATAAGATATGTATTAAGATCTTTGAAGAAAAAATGTTTTTAATTATTACTTGAGATTATTACATCCAGAAAAAAACAATAGTATTCATGCCTGTAATTCTTAACTAAGATTGGAAAAGTTTTGAAATATCTTTCATCTAGATATAATAATTTTGTTAAACTTAGGATATCACAAATTTATTTTAATTAAAATGATTTTAAACCTTGTTTACAGTAAGAATCCAGATGAAGAGATTACACTTAAAATTATTCCCTTTATATAAGTATGAGCTACTCATTTCTAATTTTATAAAATTTGCTTTTGTTGTTTATGGAGGTGTGTTGACATATGAACTTTTACTTCATTATCAATTTAGCATATTTTAAACATGAATTATCCAAAGAACTACCAAGCATCCAAAGAATTACTAACCACAAAAAGTAGAATTTAGATAGTTGAAATTTTCTATAAGTGACATTAAGATGAAAATAGTCATTTAATATTACAAAATGTAAGTAAAAAATTAGCTTTGAATTAGCTACAATAACCAATAAAAAATCTGTTTCAAAGTCTTTGTACAGGAATTGTTTCTTTGTTTGTTTGTTTGTTTTTGTTAATTGGCAAACTTTCCTATGACAAATTACCAATAATTTGGAGAGGGAGTAACGAGGAGGAAGAAAACCCTCAGAAATAGGATGGTTTGATGGAAGTCTGAGATCCTAAAACATTTCAAGATTGTAAAGCTTTAAGAATTTTAGTGAGAAATAAGTGATCTTCCATAAGAGGAACATGTCTTCATATCATGGCTTTTTCCCTAAGCACATTTCACTGGTGCTGTTTTTGTTCTTTTTTCTTCCCCCCAGAATCACCATAATCCCCTAATCCTTGCCTCAGAGAGCAATATAGAAAAGGCTTCGGCTCTTTTATCTTTTCATCATCACAGATCTTCAGGAAGTGTTGTTTTTTTCCTTATATTTTAAGTCAAAATTTTTTTTCCTTCCTGAACACATTTCAGGTTAATATTTCAGACAACAATCTTTGGCTTTTTCCCCCTTAGCCTGCAAGTTTAATGAGTAATCCCAATTGAACAGGTTTTATAGTAAGGAAACTCAAATTAGAACTTTTTGTAGTACCTGTTTTAATAATTATAAAGATCCACAAATTGTCTGTGTTAATTTGTGTGTATAATGGGGAGGAGCACGTGTGTGAACACGTGTTTTTTTTTAATTAATGTATTTAGTCAGTCAGTTAGTCACTGAGTCACTGATATATTCATTTACACATGGTCAATGCCAGGGATTTTATTGGACACATGGTCCCAAACTACAAATCAGTATAGATTTAAAGTTTAAAAATTATTTTACAAGTCAAGAAATAAATGTGTATTACTTTATTGTCATGTCTATAATAGATAAGCTTACATGGAATGTAGTTAAACATTGGAATGCTTAATTTCAATGTTCCAAGGCTAGTATTTCATAATATACCATGTTCCTGCTGATTTGATATCACTTAGTTATAACCATTTTTGCATCCTGGAAACTAACCATATTATCATTGCTTCTCACATTTTTTTAAAAATTAAGTTAAATTACTCTAGTTTTTTGGCCGTGCCACGCAGCTTGTGGAGTCTTAGTTCCCGGACCAGGGCCTGAACCTGGGCCTCTGGCAGTGAAAGTGCTGAGTCCTAACCACTGGACCGCCGGGGAATTCCCATACATTTCTTTTTTTTTTTTTTTTTTTTTTTTTAGTAATCTTTTTTTTTTTTTAATTTATCTATTTATTTTTATATTTATTTTTGGCTGTGTTGGGTCTTCGTTTCTGTGCGAGGGCGTTCTCTAGTTGCAGCAAGCGGGGGCCACTCTTCATCGCGGTGCGCGGACCTCTCACTATCGCGGCCTCTCTTGTTGCGGAGCACAGGCTCCAGACGCGCAGGCTCAGTAGTTGTGGCTCACGGGCCCAGTTGTTCCGCGGCATGTGGGATCTTCCCAGACCAGGGCTCGAACCCGTGTCCCCTGCATTGGCAGGCAGATTCTCAACCACTGCGCCACCAGGGAAGCCTGAAGTTGTCTTTTTAAAGATAGTTTCAAGAAGTGAGTAAATTCATTCTTTGAAAAATATAAAATAAAAATTTTGCAATTATTTTATCGACACAGACATGGCAATAGGTATGAATTACAGGGGAAAATAATGTCTCTGTAGAACCAACTAATGATTAAATTGCACAGTAATCAAATTCACTAGGGATAAAAACAGGAGCTTAAATGTATAACTTTCTTCCAACACAGACTGCACTAGTGTTCTTTTACTAGGAAGTAGTATAACAATCATTCAGAACAAGGGCTCGAAGCATGATGGCTGAGTTTGGATTTGGGTTTCTAATTCGCATGTGAAATCCTGGATATGTTACTTCTCTAGCGGGCTCAGTTTTGTGAGCAGGGGATGGATTGCTGAGAGTATTAAATTAGACTTATGCATATAAAGTACTTGACATAATTCCTGACACATAGTTCAGTAAGTCAGTGTAGTTATTGTTGTAGCTGTTAATATTATTATGATTATAATCTTCACTGAATTTATGCTCTAAGACTCTGCGTTATTCCAAATGACAACTAATCTGATTAAATAAACTACTCATTATTTTAGTATTTTAAAACAAATGAAAAAAAGAAATTAGATTCACCACAAAAAAATAAAATAAATGAACAAACAAAAAAACAAAACCCAAAATAGTCTTCACTCCCCTTCTCAGATAAAATTTGTGTGACTCTTGCTTTTCAAATCATTCAAAAATGTATGGGGTGATTCTAAGATTGAAGAAAATACAGTATAAATATTTGAGGGGAAACTAAGGATGTTTTTGTATTCTTTTGTATTTAAGTAGGTACCTACCATATAAACATATTTTTATGACTACCAACCCCCTTGAAGTTTTTATATTGCAAAACATATCTAAGTTTCTCATATAACTGATTGTATTGCAATTATGTGTTCGGTTATTGTTATTGCTCAGTGTAAAATTATTTTAACAAAATAAAGAAAATAAGGTGAACCAAGCAGAACTATAAATCATGGGCTCATAGATTTAAAAGGCAAAAAATAAACAAAAGTAGAGATTTAACTGATGAATGAAAATCAAAGGGTAAGTTAACATTTCTTCAAAGTAACCCCATCCTTAATGCTGAAGCCTCGTAATCTTTCATAGCACATTCAGCCAGAGTTTCATATAAAGGCATTTCAATTTAATCTAAATTAGCTGAAACGATCAGATAGCTTTTTCTCTCCTAAATGACTTGCTTTTGCAATGCATATAAAAGCTATTAGCTGTTTTGTTTTAAAGCACGTATGAGGTATGAAGATTCGTCTCTTGAGGTACACACTGATTATTAATAAAGAGGTTGTCAAAATTGAACATGACTTTCAGCCAACACAGTAACACAGACTCTGCTAAGTGACAAATGACATTAAGAGCCCTTGAGACACAGGTCTCTGTCAGAGGAAGGAGATCCATGGGGGTGTAAAGGGACTACAATATTACCATGAGATAGAAGTTTAATGTCATTTCTTACCTGAGGATTATAGTCAACTAAAGAGAACTTGTTGTTCAAGAGATGGTTAAGACATCTGATTTTGTTAAACTCTTGCCTGACTTCTGAGTCATCTAAAGAACTCCAAAATCATTTTCCATTTTCCTCAAAACCTTCAAAATCTTCTTGTTCAGTTTTTAGCTGTAGTTCACCTCGTAATGACGACAAAAATATCTCCATGTTATCAGTCTATTTTCTTTAATTAATGGTGCCACAGACTCCTTAAACCCTACAATAACTTAAGTACACATTCAGGTGTCATACCTTGGACTTTGCCATTGCTCCCAACTGCCGCAGCTTTCAAATCTCCTGTTGAATCATGAACTCCTGTCTTTCAGTCTTTCTTATAACAGCTCCCTTTCTCTTCTCAAATGCTTAGTGTTTCTGCCCTACACACCAGGTTCTGTGATTATATGATCTACAGCTCAATTAAGATAACAAATTAGACATTTTATAATGCATTTGTCTTTTGAATCCTTTAACCCACAACAAATTCCCTGCTATTTTTGCATTGACAACTTTAAGGTACTAGTATTCTAGCATTGTTCCTTAATGAGAGTTTTAGGACAAAGTAGAGAATGCAGGAGAGTGGAACCTACTATCATTCAGTTTTCTTGTCTTCTCAGGGCCCTTTCTGTTATTCAGGGATAATTAAATGAAGTCTTTATGTCTTATGCACCCTGTCTTTGCTTTCTCTTGAACTGATTCAATTCTCACTTCTGTGAAGATGTTCTATAATTGATAGCTCTAATGCTGATTTCCTAATGAATTCCCTATGTATATATAATCTACCAGTTAATTCTTAGTGCAAAATTTTTAAATAATCATCTACTCCCTTCTATAACCAATTCTTGCTATACACAAATATATTTTCTATATAATGTTTAGACACTATATATTTTTCTATATAATGTTTAGACAGAATAATCCCTTGATCCATTATTTATTCCTGTGTGTATGCCATCACTCCCTTATTTAACAATATTTACTAAACACCAACAAGCCAGGCACTACCACTAATGGTATGACAGAAAGATGAAGAAGCCATAGTCCCTATACGAAATGACTTAATAGTCTAGTATAGAAGATATAGAGACAGGTATTTAAAAAGTACCATAGCAAGTTCAGTAATAAAGTCCCAGCCAAGAATGGTGGGTAATAGGAATAGAAAACAAAGTGCAATGTACAGAATAGATAATAAAAAGTGAAAGTAAATAAAAGAACATAATCATAGGTTTGTATGTAGATAATTATTGTAGAATGTATTTGTAGAGTATTGGCTATACATCATCTAAGTGGTAAACAATGTTTCTAAATAATTACACTCAAAACATCAATTTCTTTTTTGCTGGCCTTTACTTCATGCAGTTTGAGTCTTCTGTGTTTGTCTAGCACCTAGTGTATATCTCTGTAAGCATCATATTTCACTGTAATTACAGATTTATTGTACATGCCATTGTCTTCCATAATACAGGTTATTGGTGTTAAAGGCAACATTATATTTGACTTTGTATATCAGCATCTAATTCAATGTTTTGAACATATATGACCTTGAGTAAATGTTTGCTGAATGGATCTTTAATCATGCAAGTTTCAGTTGCCTAGACCATGGATTCTAGAGAGTCCCAGTGCCAATGGTTGGATTTTTGACTCAGCTTATTTCTGGCACCATATACTTGGGCTATTATTTGAGCTCTCTTCCTCAGTTTCCTTATCTGTAGAATGAAATGTACCACTTCTAGGATTATTGTGAAGATTGATTAATTTGAGCATTAAGAACAGACCCTAACAACAGACAGTGTTACATAAGATAGCTGTTTTATTACACTCTTTCTTTGTTGTTTTAAATGTTACTACTCTAGTCACATGGGCACACACACACATCTATTTTCTCTTTTCTTGCAATAGTTTTCTAACTGATCTTTGTACCATCAGCATCTCTTTTTTTCTAATATATTCTTCACACTACCATAAGAATTCATGACCTAAAACCCACTTATAATCCCATGATTTTCATCATTTAAATTTATACTGACTATAATTCCATCCCTTCAGTCTAGTATTCAAGAATCTCTACAAAATATAACAAATTGCTTTTCAAGAATTGTTTTCTTCTTTTTTAAACAAGCTTTGTTGAAATATAATTCAGATACCATATAATTCACACACTTAAATGGTACAATTCAATGTTTTTTTTAGTATATTCATTGATGTGTACAGCCATCCCCACAGTCAATTTTAGAACATTTACAACACCTCAAAAAGAAACCCCATATCATTTAGCCATCACCCCACTATCCTCCCATTACCTCCCAACCAGCAAACACTAATCAACTTTCTGTCTGCACAGATTTCATATGAATGGAATCATATATATGTCGTCTTTTGTGACTGGAACTGGCTTCTCCCAGTTAACATAATGTTTTCAAGGTTCATTCTTGTTGTGGCATGTTTCAGTATTTTGTTACATTTCCATTGTAAGGATATACTACATTTTGGTCACGCATTTGCCCTTTGATGGACATTCTGGCTGTTTCTACCTTTTGGCTATTATGAATAATGCTGCTATAAACATTTATGTACAAGTTTCTGTATGGACATATATTGTTATTTCTCTTGGGACTATACACAGCAGTGGAATTGCTGGGTCATATGGTAACTCTATGTTTAACAGTTTGAGGAACTGCCAGACCGTTTCCCAAAGCTGATGCATCATTTTACCTTCCAACCAGTAGTATATACAGGTTCCAATTTCACTCATTCCTTGCCAACACTTGTTGTTATCTGACTTTTTAAATTCTAGCCATCCTAGTAGATTTGAAGTGGTATCTCACTGTGGTTCTGATTTGCATTTCCCTGATGACTAATGGTGTTGAGCACCTTTTCATGAACACATTGGCCACTTGTATATCTTCTTTGGAGAAATGTCTATGTAGATCTTTTGCCCATTTTTTAATTGGGTCATTTGTTTTTTAATTATTGAGTTATAAGAGTTCTTTATATATTCTAGATAATAGCTTCTTATAAAATACATGATTAGCAAATGTTTCTCTGATTGTGTGGATGGTTTTTTACTTTCTTGATGGTGTTTTTTGAAGCACAAACCTTTTAAATTTGAACCAAGTCCAATTTAATCTATTTTTTCCACAGACAGATAAATTTACTTTCAAATAGAACCATACATACATTAAGCCTTAAAACAATAAAAATTTAAACAAAGAAGAGAAAAGCCATCTGATTCCAGGAAATCCATATGGGATGAATTTAGATGGGGATTTGAAATTTACATAAGGAACAGTGGAAATGACAGCAACTTGAAATGGAAAGTCAGCATCCTTCCTGCCTTTGATAGATAGGTGTGCTCCACCTGTGCTCCAGGTATCTGCTGGTAGGTGGAACCCTGCAGTAAGGGGTGCAGCCTGCAGCCCAAAACCGGGCATTGTCTCACAGAAAGCTGCCATATGCAAAGGATGACCACACACAACAGTGTTGTGACCCTGACAGATGTTTAAATTTTGGGAAAGGGAGTTTTTGCAAGTGCTAACAGTTTTTTCAAATACAACATAAAGGGAAATCAGATCTATAAGTGATGTTCACAGAGATATTGGTAATGATGAAGGATGTAGTGTCCAAGAAAATTACACCAAAACTTCCAAAAATACTCAATTATTGACAATCCAAGCTTTTTTCAGCTGGCGGCAGATGGTAGAGTGGCCCCTTGAAGTGATGGTGCATTTAGTCTGTATGGGGTTTCTGCTCGGGTTTTTCCTCATAAGATTTTTCAAATACATTCTCTCTGCTCTTATCCACAGGATGGAGCATCTTTGGTAAAGGTTAACAGGAAACACCACATCATCCCTAAAATACACCAACCCATGTAATGTTGGCTTGTTAATGATGAAAGCCAAGATAGTGTCAATGAGGTATTGCAATCTGTGTAGGTAAACGCCTTCAGGGGAGAGGTAAAACTGATTTGATATTGTAATTTACAAAAGCTGGGGTAACATAAAGAGAAAAGCAAATGCATACTCCATGCATTAAGAGTGCTGATGCATCTGCATCTTTTTATTAGTGTGTCCATAGAACATCTAAATTCATGGCTATGAAAGGAAATGGATTGAATTGAATTGATTTCAATGAATATGAATTGAAACATGGTCTGAATTTGCAGTGAAAGAAAAGTCATGTCAAAAAAAAATGAAAACAACTAATTTTTTCTATAAAAGATTGCCTTGGATTATATTAGAAAAAAATACGGTGTTATATTTCACAACAGTGACCATACCAGAAGACAGAATCAGCTCAAATCACAAACCTTCATGACATTCAGACACAGTTGCATTTAGTTTGTTTGTTTCAATGACATAGGATAAAACATGAGAAGATGCATTAAGACTTGAACAATGTTAGTCTCAAGGCAAATGCTTTAATGTTCCAGTATGCACTGTGCCAACACTGAACACATTTATAAGTGACAAAGGAGCCCACAATATTCTTTAATAAATGTATTTTTACATGTGATACATGAATCTAAGCACTCTCTACCTCAATTTCCTCATCTATAAAGTGGAGATAATATTATTACTACCTATTGCATAGGCATGTGGTAAATATAAAATTCATGATGTTTATGGCATTTGGATCAAACTGCCTGGTACTTGATAAATTAATGATAAAATGTCATTTCCTAGTTGGGTTTTATTAATCACCTCTAAGCTTTAAGGGTTTTCTAAAATTATCATAGTAATAAGAAATTCAATATTTTTGTAAAAATATTTGTTAAAAAATGAAAAATCTGTTAAATGTGGAGATCAGTGATTGGAAAACTATAACCCATGAACCAAATCCAGCCTACCATCTGTTTTGTAAATAAAGTTTTATTGAAACTTGTCATATGAATCGATTTATGCATTGTCCATGGCTGCCCTTACACTCAGCAACAGAGTTTAGTAGTTGCAGCAGAGACTATGTGGCACCTAAGGTGTAATATATTTACTATACAAAACCTAATATCTTTATTTGATAGAACAAGGGAAACTCCTGCTGCAGATCATAGTGTATATTCAATATCAACTTGTCAGTATCCTTCCCCCATCTTAATAAATATTTTAATTTGTAGAAATATGTCATTGATGAATTGTATTTTATATTATTAATATATATATGTTGAACATTTATAATGTCCCTACATCCTTAAAAGTATGTCTACTTAAGTTAGAAATCTGTTTCAAGGGCTTATTAATATTTCCTAGTATTACATGTCTATAAATTGTGAGTGCTGGAATTCAATTCAGGTTTTGCCTGATTCTGAAAACAACATTCTAAATTTCTTTTCACTACAATACACTATGTTAGAGAAGAAATACATTTCAAAAATATTCATAGGGAATTTAAATCACTATTCTCCAGTTAAATTACATTGAAGTAAATAATTATTACAGAATGTCAAGGATGTTAAATTAAATAAAATAATATTTTTGAAAATAGTGTTTATTTTATTTACTAAAGACAGGACTGAACTAAGGAAAATAATTTGTTTTCCATTAAAAACACACTGTTTTTAAATTATTATCATTTTGAGATAAGAGAAAGTTAAGAAACTGATTAGAAAATCTGTAAACCTATGAAAGCCTGAAGTTTACCATACAAATCTTAATTCAAATCATTTTGACCACATATAATATATTTTATCAGTCTCAATTTTGTCTTACCCAGTGATCATTTTTTTTATTGTTGTTTTGAAGTTCCTACTCTCTATTAAAAATTTTTCCAACAGTATTTCAAAAAGGCAAAACCAATATGTAGATAATTTTTACAGCTAGCCCTAGCAGTATGCAATTATTGCCTATGGTTTGCAATTGTGAATCAAGATATATCAGTTTTATAATGGTTTATAAGTTTTTAAAACCCAGGGCATATGTTTAGGAACTACAGAAAATAACAAACGTACATTTCTTGGTTTTAGCTATGGTTGTCAATTATGGAAAAAAATCCATTAAGTAAATGCATTCCTAGCACAACTACAAATCACTTGGGAAATAACAAAATTGCTTAAAAATTTACAATATTGGAAACATTTGAGCATTGCTAACCTAATATACATGCAACAATGACCTAAAATCATGGTACTTTTCTTTTTTTTTTTTTTTCTTCTGATATTAGGAACATCACTTTTTACTTGTCCTCCTGTAAACTAAAATGCTATTGATTTTTTTAGAAGCAAGACATTGCTAGTTATCATGTACATTTCTTCTTAGAAATACTTTTGTGGAAATTCAGGTATGATATTATTAGTTCTCTTAAAAACTGATAGGTGTAAAATTTTTAAAAATGCATTTCACAGATTTAAAAAGAAGTAGCAAAGAATTTAAGGATTGTAACTAAGGAAGGTAGCAACCGTTTTTAGCTGTGCAGTTATTTATGCCACTGCATTTAGTGTTAACAGTTCTTGCAACAACCCAGAATCCCAAATGTTCTCCATTACTTTTTCCCCCCTACAGTAAAGAGAAACTATAGAAGATAAACGAGAAACAAGTTTAGACTCATGATGTTTCTGGCATTGGAATCAATAACCAGCACTCTTAAGGTAGAAAAATCAACGTTATAAAACAGTCTTTCTAACAAGATTCATGTTGCTCCTGAAGACATATGGTTTCTGATACATTAGGGATGCAATTAATAATAGCTGAAGGTTTAATGTTTCAGGAAACCCCTGCAGAATAGCAACAAAATTCTGTAACTTATGTGTTTCAGAGGAGGCAGATGAAGTTGAGGAAGGCTATCAATCGATTGTGATTTATTCTAGGAGCTTTGAATAATATTGTAGCTATTTTTATTTCAGGCAGACACTGTTGGCAGTATTTATTATCCACACACCTGAATGAGGTTGAAAATACTTATAGGGCACCAGTAATCACAATGACAAAACCTAGGCCAAAACTAATATCGTTAATACATAAAATTTTTCTTGATGTTCAAGGTGTTAATTTTCTCAGAAATAGTTGATAAGGCTAAGATTTCCTTGAGAAATAGCTGACTTTGCCCCTGTTAAAAAACTGTCAGGTTAGAATGAAATAAATGAGAGTATTTTGTGCACAATTATCATGGACAGTACAGCTAAAACCATCTCAACAAGGAAGCTATACCAAAGAGTCATTAGCAAAAAACAAATTACTTATACAGCATCTTAAAGACAGGGCAATGGACTCTTTGGTTGAGGTACTTTGAATAATTGGGATACAGATCTAAATTGTTTTTTTTTTTAAATCACTGTTTTCAAAGTTATGCTATATAATCAGTTTTTCTTGTCCACAGTGACATTTCAAGGAGCATCCATCATTTTATAGTCACTTGCCATTTTAAAAAGGTCAGTTGAGTACGAATTCAGTCTCAAACTCAATTCAGCATGTTCGTTTTTTCTTTAAATGGTCTAAAACCTTTGAATTGGGAGGACCCAGTGTTGGTTCTTTCATGTCTCCTTCACGTCTTGCTCTTCTGTGGTAAATAAGCTCAGTGCTTTGCTATGACCTAGAGGGGTGGGATAGGGAGGGTGGGAGGGAGGCTCAAGAGGGAGGGGATATGGGGATATATGTATACATATGGCTGATTGATTCTGTTGTGCAACAGAAACTAACACAGTATTGTGAAGCAATTATAATCCAATGGAGATCTATTAAAAAAAAAATGACAGTGGTGTGGAACAAGGTTCCTGCCACAGTACTGGTGGCACTTTTTACAAATTCCATTAATACAGATTCTTTACAAAAACATTACCTGTTCACCCCAATTCCATGTATTTTCTTTCCAATTATTCCTCAAATCACCCTGACAACTGCCACAACTACTTCACCTTAGTGTCCAAAATGGAGCTGCTTTTCCCAAGCATGATTCATCCACACTTTCCCTTGTCTCTCTCCATAATAACAATGACCCTAATATCCTCCCATTAATCAAGCTAGAAATCTCAGAATCTTGTTTCTTCAATATTACTATTTGGTATTCTTCAATATTACTATTTATCTAATATTTTATTGGTTCCTTTAGTTTTTATATAAAATATGTATATTTCAATCTCCCCTACATATTTTATCTTCACTGTCAAAATTCTAGTCTAAACCAAGATTATAAACTTATTTTTAGGCAACTATAGTAGCATCCTCTCCATACTGCTTCCCACCTGTTTCTTTCCTAACGTATGCTTCCCACAGCAAAATAATTTATATGTGTATGTATATTTATATATATATATAAATATTATATATAAATATATAAATCATGTCATGTTGCTTCCATGTTAAACTATTTAAATCACTTCCCATTTACTTAGCCCAAAAACCACTTCTAGGCTCAGAACCCTAGCCTCTTTTATCTTTTCCCTTTTCTTTTGGTTTTTTCTCTATGTAATTTAAACATTTAGTACTATTTTTCAGGGCAAGCAGTTTGTTTTTATATGCCTGGCTTTTTTCCATTCCTTAAATTGGATCTTCATTGTGAACATGGTGAAGTGATTTCCCCCAATCACTCTGTTTATGTAGGGTGACCAAGCATTCCTCTCTATTCCAGATTGACATTATCTTTCCTAATTTAAAATTTTTGATTTTCAATTTTGTACTTATTTGTCATTTGTTTATTGTATTATTTTCCTAATGGATGGTGACTTTCACAACAAATGTATTATTGTCTGTTAAAGTCATCAATGTATGCTAGTTATGAGGAATTAGGGATGGTTTGCCTTATTAATTATTTAGGCATAACGCATAAGCCATCATACATGCATCTGTGTGTAGGTATGTATATGATATGTATGTTTATGTAGAAGGAACATGTATGCATGTGTGTGTACAGATAGATAGATAGATAAAGATGGCCCCTTAGTTAATTTAGCATGGGATTAGAAAACCGAGGTAAAATAAAAATGTATCTCTCCATTTCATTATCAATTTACTACCCTAAGTAGAAGGGAATATAGAAAAATATCCTTGTCACCTAGAAATGAGATGATACATTTGTAGCAGTTCAGTCAAACTGAAGCCAAAACCATTGCAAGAAACATTAATTAATATGATTACATCTAAGTTAGGATTCGGTTAAATGAAGGACATAATGGACAAAGTTTCCAGACAGAGGGCATCCCAGGGAATGATACTGAACTATCTACAATCATCAAAGGAATAATGTTTAATGATTAATAAGAATACATTTTGTACTTCAATCTAATCTGACAAAAAATATAAGCTAAATAAAGTCAAGTGTTAGTAGGACTGTGGGAAAAAACTAACAATTGTAGTATTGTTGATCTTTTAAAATTTGTATATTTGAGTGGGTGAATAGTAGCTCTTTTTAAAAAAAACTTTTAGAAATGTCTAATATTACAGCTATTCTATGCATATCTGTGAATCTGTTAACACCCAGGCACATTAAGCATTCACCTAGTCTGTGATTGAGTATTTCTATTCCTGGGTAGGTATCTGCATCCCAGAAAATGATCTCACTGCTCTCTTGGTCCTCTGTACAAGAATATCCATCCCATTGTTATAAATGATACCCAGGAGTCATCGGTAGTCTAGGTTTCCATCACCGTAGGTGTTGTTAAGTAAAATGTGATACACACTATGAAAAAGAATGCAGCAGCAAAAGAGTCTATTAAGACTGCTAGATAGATAGCAGTCTTAGCAGTCTTTTAGATAGATATTTAAGAAATAGTACGAACTCAAATTACTCATCCACTGGTGAGCTGACATAAACAAAATGTGGTATACCCACTCGATGGAATACTACACAAAAATAAAAAATGAATGAGTACTGATACACTTACCAAAAGCTTCATGATTTGTGAAAAATCCAGACACATGTAACTGTATATTATATGATTCCAAAGGATATTTTGAGATGATATGAAATTGTGGGTAAAAAAAGAGGAATGAGTGGCGATCTCAACACTCTATCACATCTTGTTATTCTGTATTATCTTTATTAGATGAATGGGCTCCGGTTATGATACGTATATATTCAGATAATCTTATTCACGGAAGATCATGAATCATGGAAGACTATGAATCAGAATGATCTGTAAGGCATGCTGTGAACAATACAAGAAATATGAAACCTATATAGAAAATTGGAAAAAATAAAAATCATCTTTCATGGTGAAGTATACTTTATTCATTTGATTCACTACTCATGTTGGTTGATATTTTTTTTCCATAAATGATGTTGATTTAAGTGTTTAAGCAATTTCTCTTATTCGGAGAGGCAAAAGTAAAACAAAGTTTACTGAATAGTCACAAACTGGAGCGTGTTACCCCAGGAATGTGTTTTCTTTATTTCTTTTATTGCAGGTGGAATTTACTATGGTGGAGAGTAAAATTATTAGCTAAATTTTTTTCAGGCTACAATTCATAGACTATAGTTTTTACAGGAGATTCTAACTCAAAACTTGCCAATAATACAGAGATAGCAGGAAGTATGAGGCAAACTCTGTTTGAGGACTTTTTTCTCTCCAAGTGACATCCAATATGATGAATTTCTTTTTAACATCATTGACCTGATCTGTTAAAATAGCTGTAACAATTTATGGCTTGGCCATAAAACATGCAATATTTACATACTCTGGCAAGAGCTAATTGCTCCATTCAATCAAGTAGTGTATTAAATATATAATCATGTACAGAACTATACTATCTATTTTATTGTGTGAATTTTACATACGTACAGTTTTTCCACTTTGGAGCACCTATTTACAGTGACAATAAGTAGCACAAGCAAATAAGAATAAATTAAGTAAAAAAAAAACCAGAAAGTTTAAACAACTATTAATGGAAAGTAAGAAGTAACATGTTGAGTTTTATTTGTAGGTAATATGTAAAGACATGGAGAAACAGATTTGGCAGTTTTGGTGATTTTTTGCTAGAAGAAATCTGTTTCTAACTTGGATGATTAGAGATAAATAATAAACACTTATTTGATTAATCTGGGAAAACTTCCTCAAAGAATTAAACTTCCAGAACTTTTATTCTTTTTATTTTTTTTATTTTTTGAGGTTTTATTTTTTTAATCTTTAATTTTAAAAAATTTTTTGCATTGATTGTTCCCTTTTTAAAATTTTTATTTTATATTAGAGTGTACTTGATTTACACTGTTGTGTTAGTTTCAGGTGTACAGCAAAGTGATTCCGTTATACATATACATATATCCATTATTTTCCAGATTTTTTCCCATATAGGTTATTATAGTCCAAAGAAAACATACAGATGGCCAAAAAGCACATGAAACGATGCTCAACCTCACTAATTATTAGAAATGCAAATCAAAACTACAATGAGGTATCACCTCACACCATTCAGAATGGCATCATCAGAAAGTCTACAAACAATAAATGCTGGAGAGGGTGTGGAGAAAAGGGAACCCTCCTACACTGTTGGTGGGAATGTAAATTGGTGCAGCCACTATGGAGAACAGTACGGAGCTTCCTTAAAAAGCTAAAAATAGAGCTACCATATCATCCAGCAATCCCACTCCTGAGCATATATCTGGGAAAACCATAATTTGAAAAGATAAATGCACCCCAATGTTCATTGCAGCATTATTTACAATAGCCAAGACATGGAAGCAACCTAAATGTCCATTGACAGATGAATGGATAAAGAAGATGTGGTACAGAATTTTTCATTTTAATGGGAGAACAGTATAATACATTATGTTTTAAGAGCCCATACTAAATGCATGCAACCAAGAGATGATTCTGAGATTTGTAAAGGAGACAAACAAGGTAATGGCACCTGTTAAAGGTCTTAGAAGATGATGGCAGCAATGGGAGTGATCTAATTCTGCTTTCTTTGGACTCTCACTCTATCACTGCTGTTCTAAAATAAGGATTAACGCAACCAACACTTCCTCCTTGGCCTACAGATATTAATGCACAATTTTATCTCCTAAACTAATTGTTCTCAAAACAATTTGAAAGGTTTACAAAAATACTAGTCTATTATAGGAGTATAAAGTGGCTTTTACAAACTAAAGAAAATATGTTGCCAGAATCAAACTTATTTCACATAAATGGGCCATAATTATAGATGTTATATGAGGCCACTGAATTAATTAAATTCCACTTGTTATTTGCAGCCAGAAAAGAAAGATATACTAGATGCAAAGGTATCAAAAAAAAAACAAAGGCATAAACATTTTTGTATTTTAGATGGTGCTATTCAAGCAGAAGTCTAAAAACAATTTATGTAGGCAATTTTATCAATCTTATGTGGTAGAATGCCATAGTGTTATATTTTAATATTTTCCCTAGCTCAATAAGAAACACATTCACCCAGGATATTTTGGGTAGTTTCATCAATGAGAGTCTGAATACCTGACCAGCATGACTAGCTTAGTCAGGTGTTGCTGGACTTCTACATGTACCATCAAAACTGGACGAGGGAGTACCACCAAGAAGTATCCAAGTAATAGCTTGAAAACTAAACGTAATTCTCCCCCCATTTCATAACAACATACCTAACTCCTGATGGTCAGAATCAATTACCCATGTCAGTATGCTGACTCGCCTTCTAAGTTGCTGGTTCCTGAGTTCAAGGATTTTTAAGTGCCCCGGCGATGCTCATAGCTAATAGTTCAGTGGGACTCTTTCTCTTTTTTCATGGTGGAAATGATTATTTTTTAATAGAGTGAACTTGTAAGGAAACCTTTCTGCATATCCACGTATAAATGCTAAGATTCTGAGCATGCTATATTTTGGGGGTTGGTTCGGTGTATTCTGAATTTTAAACAAGTTTATTTGAAATAAATCCTTACAATTCTTGTATTATTAATAATTATTGAAAAAATGAATAACTATTATAAAACCATTGCTTATTTCAATTTAATCCACAGAATATTTTTAAATCATTGAATATAGTCACAAGTAGATTATCTCAATTCATTTTTTTCCTCCAGTTTTATTGAGAAATAATTGATATACAGCACTGTGCAAGTTTAATGTGTACAGCATGATTTGACTCACATTATGTTGTGAAATTCACTCCATTAGAGTATAATAGTGTTGTTCTATAAGGTAAAAAGAACCAACAGAGTAATACACAATTCAATATATAAACTCTATATCACACCGAGGGTGTTTTTTCTATGACCCACCCCCAATATTTTAATAGAGCTCCAATGAGAACTCCCTTGAATCAGGCAGAAAGGAGTAATGTCACATTCCCTAATGCACTTAGGACAATAATTGATACCAGTACGTATTCACTGTGCACATCTTATCTTCCGGAAATAAGTGGAAGGCAGCCAAAATGTACCAGCTTGAGAATAAATTATAACTCATTTCTTAATATCAAGAGGATCTAATGTGCTGCAACACTGCAGATAATTGTGTTTGCATCAGCCACTGTGTGATAACATTTCACCTGAAATAGCGAAACTCTTAATGAGTTCCCTTAAAAAAAAACAGAGCTGAATTACTGATACCATCCTTCTTCCTAACATCCCCAGACATATGATCTTATAGGACATGAATTCTGCCATCCCTCTCAGCCATGCTTCTATGAATGTAACTCTTTTAGATGTCTTATATGAGGGATATCATGTAGTATTTGTCCTTCTGTGTCTAACTTATTTCACTTACCACAATCTCCTCCAAGTTCATCCATATTGTCACAAAAGGTAGGTTTTCCTTCATTTATATGGCTGAATAATATTCCATTGTATGTATATACCACATTTTCTTTACCCATTCATGTGTTGACTGACACTTAGGTTACTTCCATATCTTGGCTATTGTGAATAATGCTGCAATGAGATAGGAGTACAGAAAACACTTAAGATATTGATTTCCATTCTTTTGGATATATACCCAGGGACTGCTGGCTCATGTGGTAGTTCTATTTTCTTGTTTTTGTTGTTGTTGTTGTTGTTTTGAGGAACCTCCATACTGTTTTCCATAATGGCTGTATCAATTTAAATTTCTACCAGCAGTGTATAAGTGTTCACTTTCTCTGTATCCTCACCATTATCTGTTATTTTCTTAATAAAAGTCATCCTAACAACTGTGGAGTGATATTTCATTGTAATTTTGATTTGCAGTTCCCTGAAAATTAGTGATATTGAACATTTTTTCATATATGTGTTGATCATTCATATGTCTTCTTGGGAGAAATGTGTATTTATTTACTTTGCCTATTTTAAAATTAGGTTATTTGTTGTTGCTCTTGTTTGCTATCGAGTTAGAGCAGTTCTTTATAATTTTGTATATTATTTTATTGCATATATGGTTGCAAATATTTTCTCACATTCCACAGGTTGCCTTTTCATTTGGTTGCTTGTTTCCTTTGCTCTGCAGAAAATTTTTAATTTGATATAACCACATTTGTCTATTTTTGCCTTTATTGCATGTGCTTTTTGTGTCATGTCCAAGAAATAATTGCCAAGGCCAACATCCAGAAGGTTTTTCCCTATTTTGCCTTCTAGGAGTTGTACAGTTTCAGATCTTACATTTAAGTCTTTAATCCACTAATGATGATATTTTATAGTGTTCCTTTTCCCATTCTTGGTATTAATTGAATTGTTGCCAACTCTGAGTAAAGGCCATTTTAGTTCCTGTATAACGTTTTTGTAACATGTTGTATAATTTATACCCATAAGCATTTTTAAATTAAGTGATAATCAAAGGAGAACATTTTGTAATAAATATGGTAAATATTAAGGTAGATTAATTTGTGTTGCAAACAAGTTCGCAACACAATTTTACTAACTAAAATTAGTATGTGGTCCTCATTTTAAAAATCTTAAGACAAGTGGAAAACTCCAACATCATTTGATCATCCACCTATTCCTGTAACTTTATAGCACCTACAGTTTTATGGACATTTAATTTATGATAGTAATAAACCTGTTTGATAGCAAATCCTAACTTTATTAGAAATAAATGCAAGATAAGTAATCTTAAATGTACAGAGTCTAACCTTGAACGACATACAGTATCAGCAGTCTACACTTATATTCAGATATAGGTAACATCCTGTTGGCAACACTTAATAACTTGACAGAGTATCAAATATTGGCAAAATGAATGTTTAGTTTCATTTTATTAAATATTGAAGGAAAGTTTTAGATACCTATATATAAGGAGTGACCAGTATTTGCATAAACTTTCAATTTGATGCTTCAAATTTTGACATAGATTTTTTTTTAGGATGTTCTGCTAAGTGATTGTTGTATATCTGGTAAGTCTTAAATGAGAAATGACTATTTTATAGGTATATGTTGATATTCTGTAAACAATAATTAAATTAAATACATTTTTATATATTAGCAAACAGACTTTTTGTGGTGACACAATGGTATAATAGAAATCAGAAATATAAGTATTTCCAAATTTATTTTTATTTTCTATCACTCCTGCTAAAATATTCTTTCAGGGGGTAAAAAGAAGACTGGAGAATATAAACATTTATTGTGTAGTTGTGAGCCCTTATTTATTCTAATGTGATGGATATCACAAAGCAAGACTCGCAGAAGACAAAAATAGCACAAAGCAATCTTCAAAGAACAATGACTCACTTTGAGTTTTTTTCACAGAGTAAAAAAAGGAGTTGTATTTCCCACAATTCTGAAGACTTAATCTTGACGTCTCCCACTTACCCTGAGAACTAGAAAGCAAAGATATCTGCTAGAAATGAGTGGGAGTGTCATATATGAAGGAATGTTAAGGTTCTGTTACTAGTTAGGGCCCTTCCATTGAGGACAAAAAAAAAAGGTCATTAGTGAAAATATAAAATGCAAGTAAAATTTTTACAAATTAAAATCTGTTACCTAAAATGCCACTGCTAATTGTTATCATTGTACATATGTGTCTCTAAATATACACAATATTAGTATTAAAAACACAGAAAACAGAAGATAGGACTGATTCAGGGAGGGAATTGGCTGGGTAAGTGACAACAAACATGGATTGTAAAAGAGATGAGAACTTAAGAAAAATTGGATGAGATGGATTAATGACAGGGGAAAGGTGAAATCCAGAGAGGGATAATAACCCAGAAAAATAATCATGTCTGATTCTAGTAAGGGGAAGAAATTGAGGGCCTTGAGGTGGTTATGAGACTGTGTATTTAGTATGTATAGTATATGTAATATATAGTATGTAGTATATATATATATATACTATACAACATATATAGTATACATATACACATACTGTACATATGTACATTTTATATATACACATTATATATAGATGTACATATATATGAATAATATATACTATATTCAAGTTTCTTCTACTGGAAAACTTTGCTTTTTTGGTAATTAGAAATATAGGAGGTATACATTTCTTCTAAAATATTAGAAGAATGCCTAATGTTATATATTTATAAAGTGTCACATTTTTCTCTTTTTTTTAGCCATGCCTCATGGCTTGTGGGATCTTAGTTCCTCCACCAGGGATTGAACCCAGGCCCTCAGTAGAGAAATATGGAATCCTGGTCACTGGACCGCCAAGGAATTCCCAGTGACACATTTTTCAAATGAGTTTTGCATATATAGCTGTCTGGAGTACTAGGTACATTGATTGGCTCTAGATCTTTAGATTAGTAACATCTATCATTAGACCTGTGAGCTTTTTGAGATGGGTGCCATCCACATGGTAATTTTGACACTTGTTTCCAGTAATTATTTTACTCTCAAACATATTTTTGTAAGAAATGGTAGGCTAGAAATGGAAACATCTGTAAATGAAATAGTGATGTGCTAAATTGCCAAATAGATTTTTCAAAAGCCATTTATCAGTTTTGTTGATACCATCTGCAGAGTGAAGCACCATCAAAGCACTGTAAAAGGGCAGTTTTCTCTGAGTGGAAGTTACCGAATGAAGTGATTGAAGAAATCAGTAAAACAAAAAAGAAATAGGATAAATGCAGTGAAAACAGGGGGAAAAATAACCCCCCCCCCCAAAATTACAAAGATGAAAAACTACCGTCATTTTGACTTATTCACATTTTTTAAAATTGCATATTGTATGTCCATCTTTGAAATAAAAGCTGTGAAAAGATGCCCATTTAACTAGTTCTTTAGTTCATCTTAGTTGTGTGTGAGAGGATTTATTTATTGAATACCTTCTACCTTCTCTTTTATCTGTGCACTTTCTGCAAAAAATAAACTCTTTTCGACTATGCATTATTCTTTCAGTATATAAGGGGAGTATTTGCTTCACCATTTGACCTGTTGTGTGATTGGCTTGAAATAATTAATGTGTTCACAATATGAGCAGGATGCCAGTGGTGGGAGTTGGCATCACAGAGATATGCTCCTTACCAGACTATCAGAGTACAGGGCTTTGGTGAAACGAATTGCCGAGCAAAGTTATGACAATGCCATAGTCGCATGTCATTCAGCCATTTGAAAAATAATACTTATTAAATGCCTGCTCCACCTGTGGTATTTCTGTGAGGAAATAAAACTTGTTTTTGCATGGCCCTTATATTCTAGTGGTGACAACAAAAATTTTTTAGACTTAATCTTATAATAAGTTAGGAGGCAATATATGTCATGGAGAATAAGGCATAGAGAAATAAGATAGATTTCAGTAAAAGGGATATACTTATAAAATAAGAGTGGTCAGGGTGAGCCATGTGGAGAAGGTGACCTGGAAGCAAAGACTGGAAGAGGCTGAGGAACAAGTGTTGTGAATCTCTGGGGGGAGGAGCTCTCCATTTAGTGAGAACACGAAAGGCAAAGGCTCTGAAGCAAGTAATTGATGTTGATACGCCCCAAATATCTGTTAATCAACAAATAGGACAAACATCACGGTTGTCTGTGAAAAATGGTCAATTATCATGCATTTGCATTTCCCAAAATTAGATGGCAAAGATAGAAATGTAAAGTCCATGACTTCAATAATAACAGGAATGTAGTCATTTGCATAAAAAGTCTTCTTACCATAACCAGAGTCCATCTTAGTAAATAGAGATCATAGACATGTTTTTACCTACCTAAGTAGAAGACTTTTTGGTTGACATAAATGTATTAATCAAGTGGAATAATCTCCCAGATTAAACCAAATCCTGGTGACTTTTTTTATGATAAAAACATTTTTCTTATTTTTAAGGTATTCTCCAAGGCAATATTCTATGAGTGAATTTCTGTGTGTGTGTGTGTGTTTGTGTGTTTACAATCGTTTAGAAACTGCATTCTATTCAGATGGGGAGTATTATTTGAATAGATTCCCTAGTGAGTGAGGCATCATCAACAAAACCACCTGCACACCCTGAAGGACAAATCAAAACCCCTTAATAGAGGAATGCTTTACAGGAAAGCTGCATCCCAGAAAACAGGATGGGGATCAGAGTTGTGACTGTCACAATCTCTTCTGTGTAGACATATTCACTTGAAAATGGAATTGTTTCATTCAGTTTCAGGAGCACTTTGGGTTCTCTCATGATATTTTTTATTCCCTCCTTTGATTGTGGGTTATCTATGTCACATTTCTTCTTATGGAACGTAACATTCTTTAGAAAAGAAGTTCTGCTTACTTTTGTATTTTGCTTAGGATTCAGCAAGATGTTCTACTAGGAGAATCATATAAATATATTTGCTCATTTAAACATCTAATAAATATAATTAATTAGATTAAATAGAATTTGGCGTTAAATGTATTAAAGTCATGACATACTTAAAATATTCTATCTTTTAAAAGATAATTTAATAAATCAGTCTATATTTCTCATATGTATGTGGTTGCCAATTTATTTTTCAGATTTTACATTTGCTAAAAAAAAATCCTTGCACTTGTGTATAGTAGTTTTTCTGACAGAATGTTAATGTGAATAGAAATACCTTCTCTTTCTTAGTATCTAAGATTTGGAGAAGATATCCATGTTTCCACATTACTAAGTCTATTTCTCTGTAGACAATGTAACGCAAGTCACTACAAAACTCAGAGAAAGCATTACACTACATTACATCATGTAAGGGAGTTTTTGACATTGCCTAACACACAGCAGATTTCAGGTCTTGAGATGCTGCAGCAGCAGGGAGAGTAGAGAAATTAATGACCAAATTCACTAATTCTAATTTCTAAATAGGATTGTGTGAATGCTGAAAAACATTCAATCCCTGCTGCTTCGCTTTCATGCTCAACGATGACCTGCAAGAGTCTCATGCATATGCTTGGCTACCAAAGAAATTCTATGTTTTATATCTAACCGCAAAAGGAACAACTCCCTATTTGCTTACCATGCCGAAGAAGGTAATGGCCATGTCTTTGACACCAACAATTTTAAAAATCCAGGAATATTTTAAGATGCATAATCTATCCTTCAAGCAATCTATGAGCATCAAATATATATATTTGTATGTATATATATAAAGTAATCTAATAATTAATAAACTATTTTGATGAAAATATCCTATGACTTCATATTGTGTTCCTACTGCGTGATGAATACTATATATATGTATATATAGTAACTTTCAATGTATATTACATATACTATATAATACAATTTCATGTAGTAATCATTGCAAAAATTTTTATGAGGTTCAGAAAGATTACTTTGCTCATCATCATTCTACTTGTATTTCTTAACAAGAATCTATATCAAGATCTTTTTCCTTGTAAAGACATTTATCATCTATTTTGCATAATGCTATTCATAAATATTTATATCTAGTCCCTTCAAGAAGAAATAAAAATGCAGTCACCCTTGGTTCTCCTAGTAGAACAATGAGTCTTAACTAGGTTGGGGCATATGATAATCAACTAAGAGGTTTTTGTAATAAATAACGAATATGATACCCTCTCCCCTTTCCCCCATCTGGATGTTGATAACCCTCTAGTAACCACTGTGTGTGTTTAAAAAAATATTAGAGTTGACTAATGATCTTCCTCTACTTCCTCACTGCCTCCCTTCCATTTGAGAAGCTATGCTATAGATTTCTATTCAGTAATATCAGGAGGTACTTATAAATAAAATTGGAAATGAATCTCCCCATTCCCCTTTTACCTTCCCTGTATTCACACAGTTATCCTATGAAAATTGGGAGATGTAGAACAATCCTCATGTCATATCCCCTTTTGCTCATGCATTGCCAAAGAGTTAGCAATGCTGGATTCAAACTGCAGGACATAATTATCTGAGCTCTTAGGGCTAGCATAAGCAAAATTTTAAGAATTTTTCAAATTAAAACAAGATATAAAAATATTAAGATTCATCTTGAAAGGATAGCTAGTAATATTTAGGAGAATAATACACATCTTATTTTAGAACATAACCAAGTCTGAGTAAAGTATGTTATTATATGCAAGCCAGAGCATCTTACCAAATAATATTAGTGTTTAATCAATATCTGTCATTTCCTCTATCAACTGTGATTAGGAGATCAAAGAATTTAGAAAAAGAATATTTCTAGAATTCAGATTTCATGCAGATATAAATATAAATATAAATATAAAGACTATAATGTCTTTGCCTTACATTAGATGATGAAATTAAAAAACTCAAGTACACTCTAACTAATCTGGATACTGACAGTGATAATTAAAGTATATGATGGTCTATAATTATGACTTAAGTAAAATAATTAAAATTATTTAGCTGACATATCAATTCCAGCCAGTGCTTTGTTGCAACAGTCTGCCAAATGATTAAGCATGGTGGCTCAATAGATTCAGTCAGTTTAGGAGAGATATTTATTAAAACAGATTAATACATATGTATCTCTGTCCTGGAGAGAATGGTAAAATCTACAACAATATAATGGAGGACACTTAGAAAGAAATTTTATTAAAATACAAAGTAGTTGGGTAAGAAAAGTTGAAGACTAGTTATTGGAAGAAGAATAGCAAAATGAGCTCTCAACTACATGGGTTCTAAATGAGACTTTTAGGAAATATATCCACTCTGTGAGCATACAAATCTTGGTTATTACTGATTGATCATATTATTATGAGGGCATGCCTAATAGTTTCACTTATAATGATTAGTAAATATGCAAAGATACATATCTTAAGACAATATATAATCATCCCCGAATTTGGATGGCTTCATGTGTGTATAAGTACATGAATATTTTTGTGAGTAAGGACGGGGGGGGGGCGGGGGGGGGAGATGTTTATGTCTAATGTTTAAGAAAATAGATAGTTATCTTAATTGTGAAGGGTTTGGGGAGCTCAGAATAAGTGTGGGTTATCTATTTTATGTTTTCCTAATTGTAAGTATAGTAATATTTAAATTTCTTTTCAGATATTTGGTGAAATCTTGAAGTGAGTCAGTAGAAGTTTATTAGCATAAAATGATCTATGTGAGAGGTTTTTTCCCCTGTGAAGAATAAGTGTACGTGGCTGTTTTCATTTCAGTCCACAGGAAAAGAGGTTGCTTCTGTTATTGTCCCCACAATAACAATTAGAACAATCAGACTAAATATTAAAACATACAAACAATTTGTTTGATTGCATCAGAGTGCTAATAATGCGTTGGGGGTTTACCCGGGGAAGATAATAAGAAAGGCCAGAGAAGGTAGCTAAGTTTTACATTTTCCCTGAAATCAATTGCGAATTCTTAAAGTAGTTCATAAGAGATCATGTGGTTGAGCAAATATGTTGACAACAGACTCAAGAGAATTGGTGGAAAAAAAAAAATTGGAAATGAAGGCATAACAAAGAGAAGTGCCCTGTTAACCAATCCATTTTTAGTGTAGGACCACAAAGCTTTATTCTGTGAGTCAGGGTGAAGTGGATAAAAGCCAACCCTTACAAGGTCTAAATCCCAGTTTAGAGGCATCTTAATTTTTGCTATAAGGCAAATATGAAAAACAATGGTCCGCAGGCCAAATTGGACCCACTACTTATTTGTGTACAGTTCACAAGCTAAGAATAATATTTACATTTAGTAATATTTTACATTTAATATTTTAAATGTAAATGTAGAAAAAACTTTTAGCCTTTTGGCAAAAACTGTTGCTCAGATTGTCGAGGAAATTGTCTCATGGCACACAAAGCCTAAATATATTCTGGTTCTTTACACAAAGTTTGCTGACTCCTGTTTTGTGATGATCTGGGCTTGAGAAGCCAAGAGGCATGCCAGGATCAAAAATAAATCTTCTGTGGAGGAAGATGGTACAATTTGAGGCCTCAAAAATCTCTACCTTTTTCCCATAAAAATATTTTCTACTTAATCAAAAATAAAGAGAAAATCTGCAGACTGTACTGACTGTAAACCCAAAGAAGATACAAAAAATATAAACAGATCCAAAGTAGATGCAGATAATTTAATAGTCAGACAAGATCAAAATAGCCACAATAAATATAGACAAGGTGTTAAAAGAAAAAATGAAATATTTGGCAGAAAACTGAAAATTTAGAAAAAATAATCAAATAAAAATCCTACAGCTAAAATGTCAAGAATTGAATAACTAAATAAATATACTTAGCAGAATATTAGATACAGTTCTAAAGTTCTGTATCATGACTTTTGTTTATTATTTTGGAGGTTCTACCTTGAAGGCTAAGAGAGAAATATGAAAAAAAAACAGTAAATTGCATTTATATACAATTCTTTTTGTATGTCTACAACATAAAGATTCTAGTAAAAAAAAACATTAGAAATTGTACAATATTTTTTACTATTTGCTTTGTATAAATATTTTTAAAAGTCAATATTTTCATATCATGTCATATTGGAAATAAGCCTCTGGAAATGATGATTTTACAGTGTAACAAATAGTAATAGTAATAAAATTAAAATTAAATACATCACAACCGAATTACAATAAAGTGAACAGAAACCATATTAAAATAACAGTGAAATCCTGTTTAAAGGCATAAAAGTATAAAAAGAGCCACATTCAGGGGCTGCATGTCCATGAAGGAGGTGAATGAGCAGATACTTAACATCCAAAACAAGAACAGCAGCTAACTTGTGGAGTGGATTCCCAACAATGTGAAAACAGCTGTCTGTCACATCCTACTCCAGGGGCTAAAAATACTGGCCACCTTCACTGGCAAGAGCGCCATCCATCCTGCAGCTGTTCAAGCCATCTGGGAGCAGTTCACAGCCATATGCAGGTGCAAGGCCTTCCTGCACTGGAGATGGAGTTCACTGAGGCCGAGAGCAAGGTGAACTACCTGGTGTCCGAGTACCAGCAGTACCAGGACCCCGTGGCTGAGGATGAGGCTGAGTTTGAGGAGGTGGCTTGGAGCTGTCAGCTACCTGGAAGGCACGGAAGTTATGTGACCTCTTCACTCACAACCTGTTCTCTGATAGCCATGTCACCCTGCCTGGGCACTTGCCCTTCTTTCTGTCTTAACATCACATGCTGTACAGAAGCCACCACTAAAGCATTTTCACAGTGAAAAAAGATCTTTAAGTTACACTTCTTTATGTACATGTATACATTGTTTTTAAATGCTCATGAAATAAGAAATAAAATCAGATATCCTAGTTTATGTACCTTGACAATCTCAGACAGATGGGGTTGAGTTAGGGAAAAAAGAGTTTAGGTTCGTCTTTCATAACATTGCGGGGTTTTTTTTCTTGCACTATTTACAATATATTTCAGCAGTTGTAATATAATGCCTAAAAATTTAGAAGAAAAACAACAAGGAGAAATTACACCAATTTTATATTGTGACTTCATATGAGTGTCTCAGGGGATCTAAATATTTTCTTCAGCCTCTATTTCAGGTACTTCAGGGAGATGATGCATCCGCCCCTCTCTATACCAAAGCATGAATGTAGATTGCCTGAAATAGAAAGGTTGATTGCTTCCTGGAGCTGTTTCTCCCTGGGAGATCATCCTTTGAAAAGGTTCTGCATTAGAAAATAGACTTCATCACATAGCATTCAAATTTGTTTTAAAAGGAGGAAACATGAAAACAGTTTCATGAAGTAAAGAAAATTTGTTGAAATTATTGTAATCTCCAAGGTATTTTCACACTTTGATTAAAAACATAGCAATTTAATATGAAATTCTTTGAAAATATATCATTTTTGAGAGTAGGGGTAATAGAGTTTAAGTTTAATGTCTTTTTGGGAGGCAGCATTTATGTTGAATGTTTAAATGTTAACACCACTGTGAGCTGTCTAAATATTCCTTCCTAGCAAGGTTACAACTTATAGTCTATCATTTTCAGTGCTTTCTGTTCTCAATATTACTTGACTTGCTTCCCTGCGACATTCTAGATTGAATTTAACACTCAAATGTTTACTTTTAGCACAACAGTTACTTAGTGTCAGACTCTAACACCAGAACTTAAAAGCTATGTGATTTAGGCCAATCTATTTAGCTTCCTTTTATGTAAATTTGAAAGAATGACACTTTCCTTAGAGGATAATGAGGATTTAATGAAAATTTTGTAGAAAGAATTTATATATATTGTGTCTAAAACACAAGTGGCGTTTTATGAATATGAATTGTTCTACCTTCCTTTACCATAACTTGACCACACTTTTCTTCATATTGCATGGACAAACTTAGTTATGAATTACTCCTTGGAGGTCAAAACTACCTCCAAATTCTACCCAGTATGCTGTTAAGATACAGGCTCAAAACTTCTGTTTTTATGTATAAATCTTAGGCTTAGGAAATAATACCTCAGGATCGATGTAAACATCATCAAAAGCTCCTTGTAAGCACTAGGTGGAAGTTCTACTATCAACAAAAATGAAATTTATGTACTATACTCACAGCAACAGAGCAGGATTGTTAAAGAGCCAGGGAAAGGCCCCCCTCGATTTTTTGTCCCTTGGCTCAGAAATGCAAGTGTTTCACAAACTAGATACCTGGGAATTTGTACCTCTTTGCATAGATGCATCTTCTTGGGATATTTATTCACTTTTTCTACATTCCTATCCACAAACCCACTGCCATATTTGTGACTTTCATATATATATTTTCCTCCCCTTTTTCTAGCAGGAGGCTACAGCTTTCTGAAGATAATTGAAAATGAAATGACAAAGGACAAAATGGAACGTATTCTTGAATTTTAGGATTTCAGAAAAGTTGTTAAGAAAAGCCTTCATAAAATAAATGTCAAAGATCAAATTCTATCTGCTTAGAAAAGGCTCAGATAATGGGGCAGGATAAGAGAGTATCATTCCTTGGTCCATCAGAAGAATTCTACAGGAAAGCTATCTCACATAGTAATTTCAGCTAAAATTTGCACAAGAATTATCCCCATTGATATACCCTATATGGGTACAATTTCAATATGCAGAAAGAACAATCAAATATGTTACAAAAAGGATATCTTTTTCAAAAACTTTAAGCTTAGATAAATCTCCATGCTTTGAAGAATGATAAAAAGGAAGAAAAAATAGAACTATGAAAAATATTGCAGAATAAGGAAAAAACAGCATCAGCCTAAATATATAGGGAATACATAAAATATCTGGAAATTACCCATGTGAAATATAAAGTGTTACATTCATCACTTCATTTAAACCTTAAAATCATCCTGTAGTCTAAATGGTTATGTATCCCATGTTTATATATAAGTAAAAGTGTTAAATAGCTTACCCAGAGTTAGACAGCTAGCATATATAGAACCCAGTATTTAAATCCAGAGAACCTAAATCCATACTTGCTGGATAGATAGTTGATTTCTGAAGATTTAATTACCATATATTCCTTCAAAATTTTTGACTGGAAGCTATTGTATGCTTATAATTCTATTCTTAGAGAAGAACTGTGTGAACAGTGACAGAAAAATAATTCATCAAATTGACTCATGCAGCAATGTTTATTAGGCAAATGTTATATACTAGTACAACAAATTCTCTCCCCTGTATGAGAAGTCTATCTTTCTAGTCAGGGCAATAGGTAACTGCTGTCACTGAAATTACTGTTCTCTCAGTAAATATTAAGATTTATACATAATGCCATATTATTAGTACCTTAAGAGCTTCATGTCACAGTCAATATACTTTACAAAGTCCTGGTGTCATTCTAGAGTGGATATCTAGAATGGTACACATTTTGTCACGCCTGAACCTTCAATAAGTTGGGATGCTTTTTTAAGAAGAATACACTATTGCACATACAAAATTAAGTTACAAAGTGTGCATTTATTTCCAATTAGAAAGACTATCACACCAAACATAAATTTGGCAAATATCAAAATCATTACAGTAATCAAATAATAAGTTTAATCTCTCATCATTCTGAAATACTTCTGTAATATGTATCCTTAATTTTTGCTTTATACTCTCTGATTGCCTCTTCCTATAAAAATGATTTTGGAAGATTATTTCCATCCTGAGAAAAGTAAGTTAAGATAGTCTTTCTTCTAATATGTTTGATCAAATATTTTTATCATGATTTACATGCAGATCAATTCCAAAAGTTTCACAACTACTTTTTGTTGATGTCATGTAAGTTTTTAATATTGTTATTAAATTTGGGAAAATTTCTCTCAGGCATTTTTGGTTTTCAAATTTTAGCTGTAACAGATAAAATCAGTGTTTGTGCTGTTAAAGTTCAGAGCCTTGCACACAGGAATTCTGGTGAATTTTCCTTGTGGTTTCCTATCAAAATGAAAAAAAAAAAAAGCAAAGCACTACCTCACACATTTATCATTATAGAGTACGTAATCAAGATTATGATGTTTTGATTCTTGTTTTTGCTAAGTATTGGTAAGAAATGAATATTCCACTTAAAAAGTTTATAAGTGTGAAGATTAGGAGAAATTTTTACACACTGCTTTCTCACAACTAAACATTTCAAATCAAGTTTTTCCCTCTATTCATATTTCCGGTACCAGGTAGCATAAGACACATACATACTGTGCTAAAACCTCTGACTTTCCACATAAATGAAATAACACCAGGTGACACAGCACAGTAGGTAGAAGGAAATGTCCTGAGAGTCATTTAAACCCTAAATGCTTAGCAATAATTTACCTTTTCATAGAAGAGACTACAAAATACACTGAATCCCAAGTAAATATATCCTCAAACTCCATTTCACATGAACTAACTCCAACTTTCCTGTGGACCCTCCTGCATACAGTATCATGGAGGGGAAGGCAAATTAGAAAAATATAGCAATCTTAACCAATTTGTGTAAAAATATTTTGCAAATTTTACAGAAACAAACACCATTCTAAGGTCTCTCAAAGAGGAAGGGCTCCATGAGAATGTGCAAAGGTAGGAAACAGTCCACAATCTCACCCTCACTTCTGATACCAATGCTTGGGTATCCCAAAATCACCTTTAGTTTCAATAATTTGCAAGAAGGACTCACAGATCTCACTGAAAGCTTAATGCTCACAGTTATGGTTTATTACAATGAATTAGTGAAGGGAAGGGACACATGGGGCAGAGTCCAGGAAAGTTCCACGTTTGGAGTCTCCACTTATTCTCTCCCTGTGGAGTCACAGACAGTGATAACTTTCCTGACAACAGAATGTGACAATAGTCATGGAGTATTGGCAACCTGGGAAGCTCTCCTGAGTTTTGGGGTCCAGAGTCTTTACTGGGGCTCTGTCACACAGACATGGATGACTGCCCATGTGGCTAATCTAAGCCTCTAGCCCTTCCAGATGTGGAGCTAATACCACATGACCCAGAGATATCATTGTCAGACTGTCTTTATTGGCCTAAGGCCCTAATGTAAGCAAAGATAATTTTATCAAGTAGAAAATTCCAGGAACCTAGAGATTGTCTCACAGTAGCCAAGGGCAAAGTCCAGAGCTCAACTTGGGCAAAGTTAAACTCTTTACTGCACAAAATGATAGAACCTGAAGCTTAAGTTCCATAAGTTTCACAGTAAATCTGCCCCTTCCAGAAATATGTGATTGTTAGTATTTGTTGAATAAGTGGATGCCTTCTGTGTTTATCTATATATAGGTCCTAGAAAACCTATGTGAATATGGAAATCAAGTACATTATCTGTGATATTAGACTACCATGCCTTGTAGTAGGGGTTGCAAAGTAGAGCTACATGCCTTTCCAGAATCTTCACTGAGGTCACAAATTCTGCCTTCTTGAATTTACCTCTTATACCTTAATATGCATATACCTTAAAATAAACCTATATTATCTGCAACTTTCTGTTATCCAAGTTCTATCAGCAAGATGTAATCAACTCAGGGATTCAGGATGTTTTTGGAATGGTGGAAACACTAGGTTTTACTGCATCTTAAGTTGTGTTGCAGAATAGTAGAATAAATACAAGTTTGTAGCAAGTCTCTCAAGATGAAGTGTGATCCCTAAAAGGTAGAAGCAAACTCATTCTAAGTCTCTGCTTTGGGGATAGAAGAGGTGAAGAGTAGACAGTTTTGAATTCAATAGCTGCATGCCAGATGCATATGTCTTTGCAATGAGCCAATCATATAAGGTTACAGGGAATGTGCTAGAATCACAATGCCTGCATCTCTCAAGTTGTCTAGCAAAAGGAAAAGAGTAGATATGCACCATATTGGTACCTATAACAATATTAGAACCAGGTTTAGATTTTTAATAAATATATTTAAATCATTAAAGAAAATAACACATTTTAAAACCTTAAGACAGTTATAAATTACTGTGGAAAAAATGAAATTTGAAAAAGAAAATAATGGACCTTATAAAGACAAAGTATTTAAAAGGCATTGGAAAACTAAGAGAAGCCTTATTAAAGCTGAAGAAAACTTAGTGTACCAGAGGATAAAATTGAGGAAAGAAATCAAAATAAGCTATAGAGAAAATAGAGATAAAAATATGGAAAATAAGTTGAGAGGCATAGAATAGACTGAGAATAAGGAATAGAAAAAGAGAGGAAATTGCAGAAAAATAGTGTCTGAGAACTTCCCAGAACAGATTGAGTGCATGAAGTTACTGCCTAAACAAGGAAATAAAAATAAACCCATTCCTGCTAGTATCTTATGAATTGGTGAAAATAAAACACTCGACAATACCTTAAGAAACTATAAAGAAAAGGAAACACCCCTAACAATGGCAATTAATGTGTAAGCAGTCCTCTCAAAAGCAAAATAGAAGTCAAAAGATGGAAACTTATTTTTGAATACTGAAAAAAGTTCCATTTTCAGTCACACACCCAATTACACTAACTTTTTAAAATAGTTGAAAAAAAAATAGTTGAAAAGATCAACTTAAAAAAAGAAGCACATACAGCACTGCTAATATCAACTAAATATTATTAAGGCAAGAAAAGCACCATATAAAAAGCCAATATTCTTCATAAAATCCTCAATTTAGAAGAATACTCTAATATAACTATGTGTCATGTAAACATTATAAAATATGTTGTATAATTCATAAAATAATAGATTAACATAAAAATGAGCAAGAAAATAGAACATAAAAATGAGCAAGAAAATAGAAGATAGGAACAAAAGTTAACAAGTTTTTTTTCTAATAGAGAGTAAAACCTACCCTACCCTAAACAGATAATATACATTCTTTCAATTTTTCATGTGTTAATCCAGAGAGACCACCTTAAACTAATACTAAAAACATCATATGAATTCAAAAAAAAAAAAAACAAAACATAGAATTAGAAATCAGTAGTGAGGAGAAACCCAGAAAATATCTCTAAATTTAAAAATAAAACCCACACATTTATGCATGTGTTCGCATACAAACATATTTCTGAAGCCATCACATTGTAAAGTCGAAAAAATTTAGAATTGAACAAAAACAAAAGGATCCTACATGGAATGTAATTTGAAGTATTATTTAGAGCAAAATTCATCATTGTAAACAGATTAAAAGAAGAAAATAGAAAAATTAATGATCTAAGCATCTCATTCATGAAATTAGGAAAAGAAAAATGGCAGCAATCTAAAGAATATGATGGACAAATATAATAAATATGAATGCATTTGTGAATATAGAGGAACTCAGGAAGCAATTGAGAGGATTAGCAAATCCAAATTTCCTTGAAAATATGCATAAAACCCACTAGAGCTTTCCTCAAACATGGTACTCATTAGCATCATGTGGGGAGCCTTCAAAACTTCGTATGCTCAGCTCATAATTCCTAATCCAGCCCTCAGAAGTCTTTAGATTTTCCCAGGTGGTTCCAATATATAGTCATGTGGAAAACACAAACAGACAAAACTCTGAGTTTTGTACTAAAAGAAAGAGAGAAAGAAATGACAGAGAGCTGATGGGGGTGATGAAGGATATTGAAAGATAAAGCAATATTAGAGAGACATGGAAATATGTCAGGGCAATCGTGATTTCAAATTTAGAAAGCATCCTATAAATAAGTTTATAGACATTCTGAGTTTGTTTATGAACATAAAGAGTAATCCAGCTGTTTAAAAATCCATCCACAAAAAAACTTGATGATTTTATAGGTAACCTCGACCATTCTTTCAAAGAATAGGAAAATCTAGAGAATGAAGAGAAAGAAAAGACAAGGGCAGGAGGGTGGAATGGGGAGGGAATCTGGGAGGGGGAGCTAAAAGGAGAAAAGAAGAAGAAAATGTCCACAGTTTTGTTTTGTTTTGTTTTCAATTTTAAGGCAAGGTATATGTTAACAGGGAAATCGGGGGCAGCATAAGGGAAAAAATTCAAGATTTGTTTAAGAGCACAAATTTAGTAACAATAAATAAAAGATCAACACACCAAATAATAAACAAGTATGTTTTTTTCTCAAAATGAAAAGAAGGATTAAAGTAAGAAAATCTATTAATATAAGTTACAGCACATGGCAGGGACTGCAAACTGCTGGAATCCACCGGCCTTCTTCCATATGACTACACAAAACCTATCTGATTATTAGACCCACACTTGTTACTTGTCCATGTGAATTAATTCTACACTTTCTCTCCAAGATGTTTAATGAGTTTAGGATTTATGCATTTAATTAATTGCATGCGGAATGTTAAATGATTTCCCTGTTCTACTCTGAAAATGCATTTACTGTCTCTCCAAGCCATGAATCTGGTGTTCAGTAGGGCATGCAGAGTCGGTTTATGAAAAAGAAAACAATACAATCTTTTAAAGTCCTTGAATTATATTAACACATTTAAAACTGAGTTATCTCTAATAAAGAAAAAATGTGTATTTAATGATTAAATGTACAAAACATTTGCTAGCCCCTAAGCAAAGCACAAAAATGAGCAGAATGATACAAAATGATACATTCTACAGGAAGGGAGAAAGAAGACATGCATATCCATAATTAGAAGAATGAATAAAAAATGTCATCAGTGCTCCTAGAGCCTAATAGTAACAAGTAAAGCTCTTTGTATGGACAGACATCTTCATGGAGATTGATTTGATAGTAACAGTTAAGGATAGCATTTCCAAGTCTGATTCATATACAATTTTCATGGCAACAGCTATACTGTAATGTGTTTTTCTATAAAAACTATTTTGCCTTGTCCATGAGCACATTGAGTGCAACTGCATGTGCCAGTAACAGACTTTGTCCGTGATCCTCTTATGAAGAAATAGCTTTAAATCTTACTAAAAGTTATTGCTAATAAATTACTCATTATAGATGATATGAGAACTACACACACCAGTTAATCACAGAAAATAAGGGAAACTTACATAATGTATGTTTTACTTGTTTCATAAATCAGAATAGTTGAAACAGACATTTAATAATTTAAATAAAAGTATACATACAATTGTATTTTCAAAGAGATCCCATATTTTAATGATAATAGATGGTCTTGGCTTCATTATGCCTGAAGGGTTTTTCTTAATATGAAAAGGTGATGCATTTATAGAGGCTGATTCATATATTCTCTAAAGTGCTCAAGATATGCTACATTTTTCTGGACCTCTTCTAGAACATCTTTGAAAGACAGTTTGAAATATTGCCTTTATTAATGTACTGTGAGATTTTGAGAGTTTCTATAGACACGTAAAAATTGGAGGTGGTTACCCTCAGAAAGAACAGATGTTTTGACATATGTCCAGATGAGTACTCTGAACTAGAAATTCAAATCTCCTTCTGGAAAACTTTTTGTGCTAACATATTGTAGACAATGAATCTTAAAAACCATTGGCTATGGACTTGACAGAAAAAATGGGATTAGTTAAGATTTATTTACAGAGATTAACCAAATTGAGCATAGAAATGGGTGGAACTGGCTATATTCCTCTGATTTTCAAATGATTGGCAAAAATTCCTTTAATCTTTCCAAAAATTCTTTAAATTCTCTGAAATTCACATACAATATAATATTTCTAAATACATTTCCTATCTGTCTTTGTTAAATCATGTGGAACACTTTCCCTGCCTACAACACTTCTAAGAGGAATATACATTTGCAGACCCAAATTGTGGAAAGAAATGCTCAAATTTGAATAATTTTACTCTCTTTTCTGCATTATCATAAAAAAGGACGGATTCAAAGCATAACAATATCCACATTTAAATGGCATCAAGCAAAATCATATCGTTTCTCTATCGCTGATGATAATTACATATGAAAATACCTCCCCATTTTTGTAGATTTACATTTATATAATTCAAAATAAAAAATGCATATTTGTCAGCTATTTTTTTTAAACAAGCCCAAACTTATATAGAACATTTATGCATTTAAACAAGCTATAAGGCATGGTTTTTATTTTCTCCTCTTGGAGAAATGTCATGTGAACATGGCAAAAATAGTGATCTCTAATTCTTCTTCCTTTTGTTTGAAGGTCTTTTCCCTTGCTTGCTCTTTTTTCATATGTAATATTGTCACTGGACATTAAACATGTTTTGAAAAGCACCAGAAACCCAGAATATATTTTCAACACTGTCTACAGAAATACTTCAAATTTAACTCATAACAGTTTCAACATGCATATGATATATAATAGATTCCTCATACGCTTAGGAATTGAAATTAGGATAAAATGTGAATTATCAGCACTGTTTGGCTGAGAAAGATTATCCTATAATAGCCACTAATTTGGCAAGAATAATATGTGCTTAAATTATCCAAATTTCCACGTGGCCCTAAAATTAATCTCTTGGGGTACAGATAATTCTTTAATTCCATTCCTCTCTACAAATCATTGAAAAATGTCCATCCTGTTTTGAACAAAGTATTAGGGAAAAGTATATAAAACTATTTTAACTAGATCTGGGATCTCTGAATAGATGACTGCAATAAAGAATAGTGTAGTCATTACTGTTCTGTATATTTTAGCCCAGATACTTTTCCTCACAGACATATTTTCTCTAGCCTGGGATTTTCAACTTTTAAAGAGTGTACATTCAGCATTCCCTGCTGCAGAAAATAAGAATTACTTTGAAAGTTGCTTTTATCTAATTATAACCATTGTCTTGACAACAAATGCAAACAAAAGTGTGTTTCTTTTTTTTAATGAACTCATTGATCACTATGCCTAATCTCCATAGGATGGCAAGGCATTTTGAATAAATATGTTGAAATGCTTTTAAAACCTCTGATGTCTCCTTGAGAATCACTTTTCTGGATACACTCCATCAATCCCTAATATTCTTCTCCTGCTTCTCAGCTGGTTAATATATATGATTGATCTTTGGCCAAGCAGTAAACATAGAATTGTGTTTACATTAGTTCACCTAATTATAAATTTGCTTTTCCAAGTATGATAGGACACTTTCAAGTTTCATAGAATTTAAATATGCTTGCTAAATATAAATTTCAAACTCTTTAAAATTTGTGCAGGAATAGTGAAAACACTATATTTAAGAACCACATCTAGACTGGAATGAAAAACCTGCCACTTAACACCTGTGTGATTTTAAGTGACCTAACCTCTCTGAGACTCAGCTTACTCATCCATAGAAAGGAAATAACAGCATCAACTCTTTAAGAGTCATGGTATAGGTAAAATCTCTTAGCGCTCAATATGGTTTAGTTTTCTGTTTCTGCTTCCAAGTCAATATCTCCTTACCAAAAAAAAAAAAAGAAAAACATTAACCCTCTGACATCCCAGTCTGAAAAAAAGTCTCTGTGGCATGCTGAACTAAGAATCTAGCCTCAGTGTCTTTTATTTCAATTATATATCCTGGGATTACACAGTTTGGGGATAATGTTAATGAGTTTTCACACACAATAAATGATGCACAAGACAAGCTATTTAGTATCCAAATCTGAAAGTTGATGTTCTGTAAAGCTGCTTTAAGAATTTGAAAGATTATTGAAACATTACAAGGATGTAATGTTTCCATTACTTCAATACATATGTTAAAATACTAAATAAAAATTAACTGCAATCTATAGAACCTGATTATATTACTATTCTATTATTTCTGGGCTAACAAAATTAAATTTCAGATTGGTTGAACTTTATGGAAAATGAGGAAGTTTGCTGTAGAGCTGTAAAGAAGAATCATATTTTCAATCACACCACACAACCAAGATACAGCATATTCAAAGTGCTGAAATTCAATGATAAAAAAATAAATCTTGGAGGCAGCAAAATATTACATACAAAGAGAAAAGAAAATGACTTCATCAGACAAATATAAACTGAGAGAAATTGCTGCCAGTATATCTGATTTAAGAAATATTAAAGAATACTTTTTATACCAAATCAATATACCAGACAGAAATCTAGATTTGTTTAATAAATAAAGATCTCTGGAAATTGTAAAAAATGATAATAACTACATTTTTTTCTTATTTAGACTTGGTTTAATAGAAATTTGACTCTCTGAAAGAAAAATAGTAAAAATAAAGTGGCTAATAACATAAATACAATTAAAATATATAATTAAAAGAGGACAGAGGAATGGAAGGAGTAATTATATTTATCCTGTTGTAAGTTTACCACTGTTTTTCACAGCTATAAATAATGGACCAACAGTGAAGCATGAATGGAATAAAAAAGAAACACTCAACCCAAAAGCTATCATGATAAAAAGAAAAAGGGAACAAAGAGCCGATAGAAAAAATAAGAGAAAAATAAGTTGGTGTAATTAAATTCAAATATATCAATAGTTGCATTACATATAAACAGTCTGTAGACCCAATTAGTGATAGAGATGGTCAAATTGGATTTAAAAAGATACAATCTATATATAGTCTATTGAAACCAAATTCAAACATAAAGATGTTGAAAGGTTAAATGTAATAATATGGAAAAATATAATATGTAAATATTAAGCAAAGAAATCTGGAGTGGCTATATTAATATCAAAAAATAGAATTCAGAACAAGGCATATTACCAGAACAAAAGCAGTCAATTGAGGGAAAAGACATAATAATCCCAATAAAGCTTCAAAATGCATGAAGCAAAACCTGATAGAACTGAAAAGTAAAAAGAAAAATCCACAATTATAGTTGGATATATTAATACTTCTCTGTCTGAAATCCCTAGAACAAGCAGATATACAGTAAACATATACAAGACCTGATAAACAGAAGCTGACCTAGTTGACATTTATAAATCCCTCCAACAAACAAAAGCAAAGATACAAATTTCAAAAAGCTTTTGGAATACGTAACCAAAATAGAACATTTTCTGAGCCATTAAACAAAAATCAATACATCTGAAAGAACTGATGATGGTCAAAGTCTATTTTCTGAGCACAATGCAATTATTGTTGATAACAACAGGAAGATATCTGGAAAAAGCCAAATATTTGGAAGTAAACAAATGCTTCTAAATAACTCATAATACTTCTAAATAACTCATGAGATTCACAAAGGAAATTAGAAAATATTTTAGTTGAATGAAAATGAAAACATTACATATTACAATTTGTGGGAAATAGATAAAGCAGTGCTTATGGGGATTTTACAGCATTAAACACTTGTCTTTAGAAGGAAGTAAGGTCTCAAATCAGCTACCTAATATTCCATGTTAAGCAACAATAAAAAAAGGGGGGGAAATAAACCCAAAGCAAGCAGAAGAGAGGAAATAATAAAGATAAAAGCAGAAAAGATGAAATAGTAAAGAGAAATAATAGGAAAAATCAATTAAAAAGGAACTGGTTTTTTAAAAAGATCAATGAAACTGATAAATCTCTAGCCAGAATGATCAACTAACTCAAATCCACAAGAAGAAATGAAAAGCACTGGAATGGTACATCTGTCAGTAAATATAGACTATATATATAAAATGTTTCTCCTCAATTTTATTAAAAGACATACGATTACATAAAGCAGTAATTATAATACTCTGTTTTTAGGTTTGTAACATACACAGATGTCATTTTTTAATTCAATTTATTTAAACTAAAAAAAAAGTTCACCCATTTATTCCAACCCCTACCCCCCACCTCTGGCAACCATCTATATAAATATAAATATAAATATAAATATATTTAGATTCCATATATGACAAAGATCATACAGTATTTGTCTTTCTTTGTCAGACTCATTTCACTTCATATAATAATTTATAAATTATATGGCAAAATAGAACAAATGAGGAAAATGGATATGGAGCAGTAATAGAGAAAAGTTGCAATATTTTATTGGAATTAACACAGTATTAATGTGAAGTAGATTATAATATATTGATTCATATTATAGATCCTGGAGTAAATAGAAAATCAACAGAGGAATTAAAATGAATACTAAAAATTTGGTTTTACATGAAATGTGTTAAGGAAGAATAAAGGAGCAACAAAGACAACGGACATAAAAAACAAATGGCAGTCGTAAAGCCAATCATATTAATGACTATATCAAGTATAAATGGACTCATCACTCCAATCAAAAGAGATTTTTTATTTTATTTTATTTTATTTTATCTTATTTTACCTAATCTCATCTCATCTTATCTTACTTTGGAAACTTTATTTTCTGTCACCCTATTTCCTTTTTAAGAGTCTGCAGAAGAACAGCTGAAGACCATTCAGCGGTTGCTCCTCCCATTCCGTGGCCTGAGCAGCGGCAGCTGCAGCCCATCTTCAGTGGCGTCTTCAGTGACCGCTGTGCACTGTGGTTCTCAGTGGGGAACTGCTGGGCAGGCACAGAGGGCACCTGCCGCCTTCAGACCAGGCTGCCACCTCGGGTTGAGCAGCAGTAAATTCAGGAGCTGGAGCAGTCCGTTCACCCTGAATTCCTCCTCGGTCACAGCCTTCTCAGCTGAGGCCGGCCCTTCCTTCACCACCTGTTGAGGATCTTCCTACAAGTTGAGAGTAGGCGGGACTCCCGCAGGTGCTCACGGGAGAGGGAACCACGCATGCGCAGATCTTCCCGGGTCAGCGTCCATCAATCACGTCAGACCCGTAGAGCGAGCTCCCGGTTGTTGCACAGATGGCGGGGTACACACGGCACAGAGACTGGTTTGTGTTACACGGAGCAGTGGTAGGCAGGTTCACAGAAGATGCCTCTCACGCCAGTGGTCAGGCCTGGTGTCGGGAACCGCCACGAGTCGCGGCTCCCGGAAGCCTGCCAGGCTCCGGTGAGTGAGGTTCCAGGAGCGAGGTGACCAGCAGTAGGAGTGGCGCCCATGGCAGCAGCAGACTTCGGCACAGCTCTCTGGCTGGTCTTCCTGGAGGTTATGCTACAGACAACAGACAGATTTTCAACGGCAGTGATGGCAGAAGCGGACAGCAGAAGCTTCTCCCAGGTTCTCTTCAGATTTAGAGGTAATGGCATCACTTTTCCTTCTTAGATAACTGTCTGATTTGGAAGTCAAGGTTGGTGCCACCTAAGTGGGTTCTTGCTGCAAGGTTTGAGGACATCCTCCTTCATTTGCAGGACATCAAAGTCTCTGGGCATTGTGAAAGTTTCCCTGAAAGTTATGACAGGAACCCAGAACAAGGCCTTACAGACCGCTGTCTGGGTAGCACAGAAAGGGAAAAGTCAAAAGATTTTAAATTTGTAAATTGGACTAAGGAGCAAGATTAAATTATATTGAGTAGAAAAGATATGTTGGATTCAAAGATGCAAACGAAGGCTTACCCATATATTACTATATTCTCTATCAATATGTTAAATCTATCCACCTTAGTTTTGAAAGATATTTTTTAGGGGATTATACATTTCATGAGGCTTTGCCTATAAAATCTATGTTACTAAGAGATTATTAAAAATGAAAGCCAATCAAATAACAGTATACTAAAAAGTTCATAGATATAGGAAAAGAAATAATTTTTAAGAAGTACATGAAATTTTAAAGTTCAGACATTTCAGATTGTAATGAAATGTTCTGTGATGGAAATACTCTGTAGCCAGTAAGTTTGGAAATGCTATATAGACTATATCCTCTGCAAGAGATGCATCATTCACGTTAGCATAATGGAGTAGTCCTGCAAGAAAAGAACTATGACTGAGTTTAATGTACCATTCCTGTCGTATTTGTCCATGAAACGTATGTATTTATAGTCTATATAACAATTGTATTTATATATAACAGTTACTAATACCCCACATAAACAGATTTCCTTGCAGGATTCTCACACATTGATGTAAAGAAGAGCATACAGATCCTTCTAACTTAGTGTTCACTAAAATATAAGCTCTAAGAGGGCCTTTTTACCCCAAAACATAGTACGGTGCCTAATATAGATTATATGTTTGCTTTTATTTTTGTTATATCTGTATCTATATCTATATCTATCTAACTATTGATCTATAGAGAGTGAGATAAATGGTTGAATGAATAAGTTACTTCATTCCAATTATGAAACAGAACAACATATTAGTTTAATATATATCTGAAGAAAAAATCAATACTAATCTATATAAGAAAACCTAAACAATTGTTCACCACAAATAGGCAGCTTATTTTGTTTCTCCTATTTGTGGATCATTAACTTTAAGTGAGTGATCTAAAATGAATACGCTTCAAACAACAATATAGAAAGGAATAGTGAAGTATCTTTTGCAATAACTATAGATGCTGGCATTAATAACATTTCCTAGAGAGAATCAGCATTCTACAGGATAATACAGTTGCTTCCTTGGTTGTAGAACACTAAATTGAATAGCAGTGGTGGTACAATTTATTGAACTATGAGCCAATTGATTATTAATTTTTTAAATAGTTTGTCTCCCTTCTGTTTTAAATGGATAGCCAGACTTTGTTCTGTCTTGTCTCAGGAAAGCTGTGGCACAATAAAGATTACATAAAGTCCAAGGGTGTTTCTCAAGAACAGATTGTATTGGGTGTCTAGGAAGAAAAGGAAAAGGCAGATGGGAACATTCCTTTGAGGACAGCAGAGAGGAATGGATAAGACCTCTGATGTGACCCCTGGGTGTATGGGGAAGGATCAATTCTAGGCATAGGGCTTTCATGTTTTACAAAACTCACACACTACATATGATGAAGAATTGAGTGACCCAGATAATTGAGGAATTGTGTAGTCTTCAACAATGACATTATTAAAGGCCACTATGGTAGAAAGATAATTGAAATTCTCTCACATTTTCAGGAACTCAGAGTGCTCCTAGATTCTTAAGAAACCTTACAGAGGCTGAAGAAAAGCAAATGATGCTGACACTAATTATCCTGACAAACTAGTAGTTTAGGCTCATAGATGAATTAGAAGTTAATTAATGGAAGCCCAGAAATGTGATATTCTATGATTTTGAAAGTTGACTTTAAACAAAGTGTTTTGTTAAGAATATAAAACATGGGGCTTCCCTGGTGGCTCAGTGGTTAAGAATGGACATATATACACTACCAAACATAAAATAGATAGCTAGTGGGAAGCAACCGCATAGCACAGGGAGATCAGCTCAGTGCTTTGTGACCACCTAGAGGGGTGGGATAGGGAGGGTGGGAGGGAGGGAGATGCAAGAGGGAAGAGATATGGGAACATATGTATATGTATAACTGATTCACTTTGTTATAAAGCAGAAACTAACATACCATTGTAAAGCAATTATACTCCAATAAAGATGTTAAAAAAAAAAAAAGAATACACCTGCCATATACCCTGAGAAAACCATAATTCAAAAAGAGTCATGTACCATAATGTTCATTGCAGCACTATTTACAATAGCCAGGACATGGAAGCAACCTAAGTGTCCATCGACAGATGAATGGATAAAGAAGAATGGCACATATATACAATGGAATATTACTCAGCCATAAAAAGAAATGAAATTGAGTTATTTGTAGTGAGGTGGATGGACCTAGAGTCTGTCATACAGAGTGAAGTAAATCAGAAAGAGAAAACAAATACCGTATGCTAACACATGCATATGGAATCTAAAAAAGAAAGGTCTGAAGAACCTAGGGGCAGGACAGGAATAAAGACGCAGACGTAGAGAATGGACTTGAGGACACAGGGATTGGGTAGGGTAAGCTGGGACGAAGTGAGAGAGTGTCCTGGACATATATACACTACCAAATGTAAAATAGATAGCTAGTGGGAAGCAGCCACATAGCACAGGGAGGTCAGCTCGGTGCTTTGTGACCACCTACAGGGGTGGGATAGGGAGGGTGGGAGGGAGATGCAAGTGGGATGAGATATGGGGATATATGTATATGTATGGCTGATTCACTTTGTTATAAAGCAAAAACTAACACACCATTGTAGAGCAATTATACTCCAATAAAGATGTTAAAAAAAAAAAAAAAGAATACGCCTGCCAATGCAGGGGACACGGGTTCGAGCCCTGGTCCGGGAAGATCCCACAAGCTATGAGCAACCAAGCCCATGTGCCACAACTACTGAGCCTGCGCTCTAGAGCCTGCGAGCCACAACTACTGAAGCCCGCGTGCCTAGAGCCTGTGCTCCGCAACAAGAGAAGCCACTGCAATGAGAAGCCCGTGCACGACAATGAAGAGTAGCCCCTGCTCGTATCAACTAGAGAAAGCACGCACACAGCAATGAAGACCCAACGCAGCCAAAAATAAAAAAATTTAAAAATATATCTATAAAACATTTTAGATAAGTTGACAATTTACAAAATATATTAAGGCAGAGAAAATATTTCCTAGGATACTGTAATGATGGATACATGTCATTGTACACTTGTTCAAAACCATAGAACGTACAGCACCAAGAGTGAACCCTAATGTAAACCAAGGATTTTGAGTGATTATGATGTGTATGTAGGTTTGTCAACTGTAACAAGTATATCACTCTGGTGGGGGATGTTGATAATGAGGGAGGCTCTACATGTGTGGGGAAGGAGGGTGTATATGGGAAATACCAGTATCTTCCCCTCAATTTTTCTGTGAACCTAAAACTACTCTTAAAAATAATATATATATGCAAAATAAATGTATATATTTATGAATATATATATATTTATATAGACAAAAAGTTGTGTAGTGGGTGGGTGATTTTTACTAAGTACGAATAAATTTGGACATCAGCAGCAACCATAAGTTAAGGAAAATGTTGCTTTCAGATGTCTGTTGTTTTTGTAGAGAGCCAAGCACTGACAATATCGATGAAGTATAAGAGTAAAAATGTCTGATGATGCAAGCAAAACCAGACAGAGTCATATTAACACAAATTTTGCACTGGTAAGACTGAGACTGGTGGCAATATTCATTGCAATTGTTTATGTAAAATGGCAGCCAAGTGAACTGAAGTGGTTTGGAAAAAAAATACGTAAAACAATTGTGTGCCTTAAAAGTTTACATATGGATGAAACCAGATTGCTTGAGAAAAGTGCCTGTTAGGACCTCATTTTTAAAAAGAAAATAGCTTAACTAGGATTGAAGTCTATGGAAATAAAGCTTATGTCTTTAACTTGGGGTAAGTAGGAGATTGCAAGTCGGAAGCACAGCTTGTTTATTACACACACACACACAAACACGTTTAGAGGTCTTTTTATTTGTTTTTGCTTCACATAAAATTCACATTGTGCAAAATTATCCTAAATGGAACAATTGTGAGAGAAAGGATTTATCTCTAACTAGTTACTTCCTAAGAGAAGATTATTAAACCGTTCCTGGAATTATTTCAATTTGTCATTGTTGATTTAATTTTGAATATTTTTCCCTTTCCTGTTTTCATTTGATGATGTTTTATGGCAAAAACATTTAGAATTAAAATAAATTTAAATAATAAACTTTATTTGACATGGTACAATCTTAATAATTTCTAATAGGAGAAATAACAACCTGAAATAAGAGAGATCTAGGGAGGGCATGAATATTTAGGAATGAAACACATTCACATGGGAGGCCCTACTTATACTGCAATGCTGTGTACACAAGAGTTTTTTAAACATCTTTATTGGAGTATAATTGCTCTACAATGGTGTGTAAGTTTCTGCTTTATAACAAATTGAATCAGCTATACATATACATATATCCCCATATCTCCTCCCTCTTTCATCTCCCTCCCACCCTCCCTATCCCACCCCTCTAGGTGGTCAAAAAGCACCGAGCTGATTTCCCTGTGCTATGCGGCTGCTTCCCAGTAGCTATCTATTTTACATTTGGTAGTGTATATATGTCAGTGCCACTCTCTCACTTCGTCCCAGCTACCCTATCCCCCCCATGCCCTCAAGTCCATTCTCTACATCTGCGTCTTTATTCCTGTCCTGCCCCTAGGTTCCACAGAACCATTATTATTATTATTTTTTAGATTCCATATGTATGTGTTAGCATACGGTATTTGTTTTCTCTTTCTGATTTACTTCACTCTGTATGACAGACTCTAGGTCCATCCACCTCACTACAAATAACTCAATTTCGTTTCTTTTTATGGCTGAGTAATATTACTTTGTGTATATGTACCACATCTTCTTTATCCATTCATCTGTCGATGGACACTTAGGTTGCTTCCATGTCCTGGCTATTGTAAATAGTGCTGCAATGAACATTGTGGTACATGACTCTTTTTGAATTATGGTTTTCTCCGGGTATATGCCCACTAGTGGGATTGCTGGGTCATATGGTAGTTCTATTTTTAGTTTTTTAAGGAACCTCCAAACTGTTCTCGATAGTGGCTGTATCAGTTTACATTCCCACCAACAGTGCAAGAGGATTCCCCTTTCTCCACACGTTCTCCAGCATCTATTGTTTGCAAATTTTTTAATGATGGCCATTCGGAAAAGGGTGAGGTGTTATCCCATTGTAGTTTTGATTTGCATTTCTCTGATGATTAGTGATGTTGAGCATCCTTTCACGTGTTTCTTGACAATTTGGATATCTTCTTTGGAGAAATGTCTATTTAGGTCTTCTGCCCATTTTTGGATTGGGTTGTTTGTTTTTTGATATTGAGCTGCATGAGCTGCTTGTATATTGTAGAGATTAATCCTTTATCAGTTGCTTCGTTTGCAAATATATTCTCCCATTCTGAGGGTTGTCTTTTCATCTTGTTTATAGTTTCCTTTGCTGTGCAGAAGCTCTTGAGTTTCATTAAGTCCCATTTGTTTATTTTTGTTTTTATTTCCATTTCTCTAGGAAGTATGTCAAAAAGGATCTTGCTGTGATTTATGTCATAGAGTGTTCTGCCTATGTTTTCCTCTAAGAGTTTTATAGTCTCTGGCCTTACATTTAAGTCTCTAATCCATTTTGAGTTTATTTTTGTATATGGTGTTAGGGAGTGTTCTAATTTCATTCTTTTACATGTAGCTGTCCAGTTTTCCCAGCATCATTTATTGAAGAGACTGTCTTTTCTCCATTGTATAGTCTTGCCTCCTTTATCAAAGATAAGGTGAACATATGTGTGTGGGTTTATCTCTGGGCTTTCTCTCCTGTTCCGTTGATCTGTATTTCTGTTTTTCTGCCAGTACCATACTGTCTTGATTACTGTAGCTTTGTAATATAGTCTGAAGTCAGGGAGCCTGATTCCTCCAGCACCATTTTTCTTTCTCAAGATTGCTTTGGCATTTGGGGGTCTTTTGTGTTTTCATACAAATTGTGAAATTTTTGGTTCTAGTTCTGTGAAAAATGCCATTGGTAGTTTGATAGGGGATTGCATTGAATCTATAGATTGCTTGGGGTAGTACAGTCATTTTCACAATGTTGATTCTTCCCATCCAAGAACATGGTATATCTCTCCATCTGTTTGTATCATCTTTAATTTTTTTCATCAGTGTCTTATAGTTTTCTGCATACAGGTCTTTTGTCTCCTTAGGTAGGTTTATTCCTAGGTATTTTATTCTTTTTGTTGCAATGGTAAATAGGAGTGTTTCCTTAATTTCTCTTTCAGATTTTTCATCATTCGTGTATAGGAATGCAAGAGATTTCTGTGCATTAATTTTGTATCCTGCTACTTTATACCAAATTCATTGATTAGCTCCAGTAGTTTTCTAGTAGCATCTTTAGGATTCTCTATGTACAGTATCATGTCATTGGCAAACAGTGACAGCTTTACTTCTTTTCTGATTTGGATTCCTTTTATTTCTTTTTCTTCTCTGATTGCTGTGGCTAAAACTTCCAAAATTATGTTGAATAATAGTGGTGAGAGTGGCAACCTTGTCTTGTTCCTGATCTTAGAGGAAATGGTTTCAGTTTTTCACCATTGAGAACAATGTTGGCTGTGGGTTTGTCATATATGGCCTTTATTTTGTTGAAGTAAGTTCCCTCTATGCCTACTTTCTGGAGGGTTTTTATCATAAATGGGTGTTGAAATTATTCGAAAGATTTTTCTGCATCTATTGAGATGATCATATGGTTTTTCTCCTTCAATTTGTTAGTATGGTGTATCACATTGATTGATTTGTGTATATTGAAGAATCCTGGCATTCCTGGTGTAAACCCCACTTGATCATGGTGTATGACTCCTTTAATGTGCTGTTGGATTCTGTTTGCTAGTATTTTGTTGAGGATTTTTGCATCTATGTTCATCAGTGATATTGGCCTGTAGTTTTCTTTCTTTGTGACATCTTTGTCTGGTTTTGGTATCAGGGTGATGGTGGCCTCATAGAATGAGTTTGGGAGTGTTCCTCCCTCTGCTACATTTTGGAAGAGTTTGAGAAGGATAGGTGTTAGCTCTTCTCTAAGTGTTTGATAGAATTCGCCTGTGAAACCGTGTGGTCCTGGACTTTTGTTTGTTGGAAGATTTTTAATCACAGTTTCAATTTCAGTGCTTGTGATTGTTCTGTTCATATTTTCTATTTCTTCCTGGTTCAGTCTCAGAAGGTTGTGCATTTCTAAGAATGTGTCCATTTCTTCCAGGTTGTCCATTTTATTGGCATATATTTGCTTGTAGTAATCTCTCATGATGCTCTGTATTTCTGCTGTGTCAGTTGTTACTTCTCCTTTTTCATTTCTAATTCTGTTGATTTGAGTCTTCTCCCTTTTTTTCTTGATGAGTCTGGCTAATGGTTTATCAATTTTGTTTACCTTTTCAAAGATCCAGCTTTTAGTTTTATTGATCTTTGCTATCATTCCTTCATTTCTTTTTTATTTATTTCTGATCTGATCTTTATGATTCCTTTCCTTCTGCTAACTTTGGGGTGTTTTTGTTCCTCTTTCTCTTATTGCTTTTGGTATAGGGTTAGGTTGTTTATTTGAGATGATTCTTGTTTCTTGAGGTAGGATTGTATTGCTATAAACTTCCCTCTTAGAACTGCTTTTGCTGCATCCCATAGGTTTTGGGTCATCGTGTTTTCATTGTCATTTGCTTCTCGGTATTTTTTAATTTCCTCTTTGATTTCTTCAGTGATCTCTAGGTTATTTAGTAGTGTATTGTTTAGTCTCAATGTGTTTGTATTTTTTACAGATTTTTTCCAGTAATTGATACCTAGTCTCATAGCATTGTGGTCAGAAAAGATACTTGATATGATTTCAATTTTCTTAAATTTACCAATACTTGATTTGTGACCCAAGATATGATCTACCCTGGAGAATGTTCCATGAGCACTTGAGAAGAAAGTGTATTCTGTTGTTTTTGGATGGAATGTCCTATAAATATTAATTAAGTCCATCTTCTTGAATATACCATTTAAAGCTTGTGTTTCCTTATTTATTTTCATTTTGGATGATCAGTCCATTGGTGAAAATGGGGTGTTAAAGTACCCAACTATTATTGTGTTATGGTTGATTTCCCCTTTTATGGTTGTTAGCATTTGCCTTATGTATTGAGGTGCTCTTATATTGGGTGCATAAATATTTACAGTTGTTATATCTTCTTCTTGGATTGATCCCTTGATCATTATGTAGTGTCCTTCTTTGTCTCTTGTAGTAGTCTTTTTTTTAAAGTCTATTTTTTCTGATATGAGATTTGCTACTCTAGCTTTCTTCTGATTTCCTTTGTATGGAATATCTTTTCCCCTCCCCTCAGTTTCAGTCTGTATGTGTCCCTAGGTCTGAAGTGGGTCTCTTGTAGACAGCATATATACGAGTCTTGTTTTTGTATCCATTCAGCCAGCCTATGTCTTTTGGTTGGAGCATTTAATCCATTTATATTTAAGGTAATTACCAATATATATGTTCCTATTACCATTTTCTTAATTGTTTTGGGTTTGTTATTGTAGGTCTTTTCCTTCTCTTGTATTTCCTGCCTAGAGAAGTTCCTTTAGCATTTGTTGTAAAGCTGGTTTGGTGGTGCTGAATTCTCTTAGCTTTTGCTTGTCTGTAAAGGTTTTAATTTCTCTGTCGAATCTGAATGTGATCTTTGCTGAGTAGAGTAATCTTGGTTTTGATTTTTTGCCTTTCATCACTTGAAATATGCCTTTCCTTTCCCTTCTGGCTCACAGAGTTTCTGCTGAACGTTTAGCTGTTAACCTTATAGGGATTCCCTTGTATATTATTTGTTTTTTTCCCTTGCTGCTTTTAATATTTTTTCTTTGTATTTAATTTTTGATAGTTTGATTAATATGTGTCTTGGTGTGTTTCTCCTTGGATTTATCATGTATGTGACTCTCTGTACTTCCTGGACTTGATTGACTATTTCCTTTCCCATATTAGGGAAGTTTTCAACTATAATCTCTTCAAATTTTTCTCAGTCCCTTTCTTTTTCTCTTCTTCTTCTTCTGTGACCCCTATAATTCAAATGTTGGTGTGTTTAATGTTGTCCAAGAGGTCTCTGAGACTATCCTCAATTCTTTTCATTCTTTTTTCTTTATTCTGCTCTGTGGTAGTTATTTCCACTATTTTATATTCCAGGTCACTTAATCGTTCTTCTGCCTCAGTTATTCTGCTATTGATTCCTTCTAGAGGATTTTTAACTTCATTTATACATCATTGTTTCTTTGCTTTTTAGTTCTTCTAGGTCCCTGTTAAACGTTTCTTGTATTTTCTCCATTCTTTTCCCAAGATATTAGATCATCTTTACTATTATGGTTCTGAATTCTTTTTCAGGTAGACTGATTATTTCCTCTTCATGTGTTTGGTCTGGTGGGTTTTTACGTTGCTCCTTCATCTGCTACGTATTTCTCTATCTTCTCATTTTGCTTAACTTACTGTGTTTGGGGTCTCCTTTTCGAAGGCTGCAGGTTTTTAGTTCCCATTGTTTTTGGTGTCTGCCCCCAGTGGCTAAGGTTGGTTCAGTGGGCTCTGTAGGCTTCCTGGTGGAGAGGACTGGTGCCTGTGTTCTGGTGGATGAGGCTGGATCTTGTCTTTAAGGTGTTCAGGACTGCATCCTCTCGTGTGTTTTGAGGTGTTTGTGACCTTATTATGATTTTAGGCAGCCTCTCTGCTAATGGGTGGGGTTGTGTTCCTGTCTTGCTAGTTGTTCGGCCTAGGGTGTCCAGCACTATAGCTTGCTGGTCATTGAGTGAAGCTGTGTCTTAGCGTTGAGATCGAGATCTCTGGGAGAGATTTTGCCATTTGATATTATGTGGAGCCGGGAGGTCTCTGGTGGGCCAGTGTCCTGAACTTGGCTCTCCCACCTCGGAAGCACAGGCCTGACACCCGGCAGAAGCACCAAGACTCTGTTAGCCACATGGCTCAGAAGGCAGAAAAAAAGAAAGAAAGAAAGAAAAAAATAGAATAAAAAGAAATGAAGTTATTAAAATAAAGAATTAAAAAATTATTAATAATTAAAAAATTAAAAAGTAATAAATAAAGAAGAATGAAGGCAAGAAGAGAGCAATGAAACCAAAAAACAAATCCCCCAATGATAACAAGCACTAAAAACTATACTAAAAAAAAAAAAACACTACAGACAGAACCCTAGGACAAATGGTAAAAGCAAAGCTATACATACAAAATCACACAAAGAAGCATACACATACACACTCACAAAAAGAGAAAAAGGAAAAAAAAATCTGTATATTTAAAAAAAAAAAAGGAAGAGAGCAACAAATCAATGAACAAATCTACCAATGATAATAAACTCTGAATACTAAACTAAGATAAACATAAAATCAGACACCAGTCAGTAGCATATAGCAAACCCCAAGTCTACAGTTGCTCCCAAAGTCCACTGCCTCAATTTTGGGATGATTTGTTGTCTATTCAGGGATTCCACAGATGCAGGGTACATTAAGTTCATTGTGGAGATTGAATCTGCTGCTCCTGAGGCTGCTGGAAGAAATTTTCCTTTCTCTTCTTTGTTCCCACCGCTACTGGGGTTCAGCTTTGGATTGGCCCTGCCTCTGCATGTGGGTCACCTGAGGGTGGCTGTTCCCTCCCAGACAGGACAGGGTTAAAGTAGCAGCTGATTCGGGGGCTCTGGCTCACTCAGGCCGGAGGGAGGGAGGGGTACGGGTTGCGGGGCGAGCCTGTGGTGGCAGAGGCCAGCATGACGTTGCAACAGCCTGAGGTGCACTGTGCGTTCTCCCGGGGAAGTTGTCCCTGGAACGTGAGACCCTGGCAGTGGCGGGCTGCACAGGCTCCCAGGAGGGGAGGTGTGGAGAGTGACCTGTACTTGCACACAGGCTTCTTGGTGGCGGCAGCAGCAGCCTTAGCATTTCATGCCTGTCTGTGGGGTCCGCGCTGATAGCCGTGGCTTGCACCCTTCTCTGGAGCTCGTTTAGGCGGTGCTCTGAATCCCCTTTCCTCCCGCACCCCAAAACAATGATCTCTTGCCTCTTAGGCAGGTCCAGACTTTTTCGCGGACTCCCTCCCGGCTAGCTGTGGCGCACTAGCCCCCTTCAGGCTGTGTTCACCCTGCCAACCCCAGTCCTCTCCCTGGGATCTGACCTCCGAAGCCCGAGCCTCAGCTCCCAGCCCCCGCCCGCCCCGGAGGGTGAGCAGACAGGCCTCTCGGACTGGTGAGTGCTGGTTGGCACCGATCCTCTGTGTGGGAATCTCTCCACTTTGCCCTCTGCACCCCTGTTGCTGCGCTCTCCTCTGTGGCTCCGAAGCTTCCCCCCCGCTGCTCCCATCTCCACCAGTGAAGGGGCTTCCTAGTGTGTGGAAACTTTTCCTCCTTCACAGCTCCCTCCTAGAGGTGCAGGTCCCATCCCTATTCTTTTGTCTCTGTTTTTTCTTTTTTCCTTTGCCCTACCCAGGTACGTGGGGAGTTTTTTGCCTTTTGGGAAGTCTGAGGTCTTCTGCCAGCGTTCAGTAGGTGTTCTGTAGGAGTTGTTCCACATGTAGCTGTATTTCAGATGTATTTGTGGGGAGGAAGGTGATCTCCACATCTTACTGCTCCGCTGTCTTGAAGGTCTCCCCTGAGGGGGCAGTGTCTTTAACATGATCACGGTCTTCTGGACCACATAGGATGGATGGTGGTTTTAGCACAGTCCTCTCTCACTGGATCTTTCCCTGATCTTCTTGTTAAACTTCTGCTGGGTATGCCTCTATTATATCACACTGGTACCACTGTTACTCTTCACTGGTCCTTAACTGATTGCTTTACTGCTTTCAGCAAATCCCTGAATCATTAATTGTGCCACAGTGTAATGCAAATACATTTAGGCCCTTCAGGCAGGGCCAGGGGATTTCCAATTTTTAAGGCTTGCACTGGCTTTCCCTGGACAGGACAGAACTATTCCATGAGCAGGAGCTAGGGGTGGGAGAGATGGAGGATTTTTTCTTCACTGTGTCCTCCCCAACCCAGATCCTCCCTATGGAGAAGGAGCTGTGTGTATATGTACTTGAGTAGTAGGTAGAGCTTATGCTCTACCCAGCTTCCACAACCCATCTTCCTCAATATATGTCTCCCAGACCACAGAGTCTGGGAGATGGGATATTCATGTTCAGTGGATGCCAAATCTACCCAAAAGAGCTCTTTTGCACCAGAGAACTGGGGGGAGTCGATAATAGACATGCTATTGCCAAGACACTGGAAGGGTTCTTCACGGGAGAATGTTGTAGCCCGGAGCTTGAAGTCCATGGCCTTCCAATGTTGTTAAAAGTCTCTGTAGACTTTGTGCCATAACTGCTTCTCAATTTATTTTAAGCCCTGTATACAATCTCCGGAAACACTGAATAATTGTCTTTGCTAACTTTGAACATTAAAAGTTTCTCTGGCAGAGAGTTTCATCAAGCTTCTCACACTGTTGTTACTGACAGAATGTTTTCAAATGTGAGGTTACTTGGTGTTCAACCTACAACTGATCCAACATTTATTTTATGAATAAATATTCAGTGACTAACTTGGATCTATATGATAATTAAAAACTCTAGAAATTTAGAATCTTTGTACATGATGGTGAATATTTAGATATTTTGAAACATACAAATTATTTAATTGTTCTTATTGCTTTAGAGATTTATTCTTGTGTTAGTCTGGCTTCTAGTATGAACTGGCCAGGTGGTAACTCTTTGACATTGATAGAACAACAGCTGGGGACAATGTACAGATTATCTGTATCATTTCAAATCTATTTTTAATTATATAGCAGCAGAATTGACTTTATCCTAATGGTGAGGACTGCCCTAATCCTTCTATGAACACTTCTCCTTTCTCTGGACTTCAGAATTCCAATTACACAGCTCAGGGATAATTCAGAGATCTACAATCTCTATTGTATCAGACCAGGTAATTCCCCATTCAATGTCCCTTTTTGAGATATTGCTCTCAGGGAGCAGAAAATTGTTAATTCAAAAGTAGAGCATTATTTGATATTTCTTAAAATTGCAGAGTGATATTTTAAAAATCTCCTTAAAGAGAGGAATAACTTCACCAACTAAAAAGAAGAAAGTACTTTGGTAGAAAGAGATAAGGAAGTCTAGGAGGCTTAAGACCTTGCTGGCACTTAAATAAGTCTCTCCTCCTCTCTGTACCTTTGAATATCACTGTAAACATTGATGTTAGCAATCTGCTTCATAAAGATGAACAGTTGTTATATAGAAAATAGCTCACAAAGACAAAGAAACAAATATTCATTAGATAAACTACAGAATGCCAATTTTGATATGATAAATTAAATTTTTTAGAACTGAATACAGTAATACAGTGAAACTCTATTTGAAATTGATGGGATAAAAATTTAGCTATAACACTTTGGCAAAATTAGTTATAGTTTCTGATTTTAAATTTCCTTATAGGAATGGTAAATCTGACTTTGCATCGGGTGGTGCTAAGGATTAGTATAAAGGTATGAAAAGTGTAATCACAATAATTCTCTATCCTTTTAAATTATCAAAACAACATCATGTGAGAGACACTCTTCTCTATTTTGTAGATGAAGAAGCCAAGTTATAAAGAAGTGTTGTGTGCTAGATGGCTTTTACGGGATGGATCCAGAACTTGAGTTGTGTCATTTTTATACCAATTCTTTTGTTATTGTTGTTAAGGTACCCTGAATAGAGAAGTACCATTGTCTGATTATTAGAATATGGGTTCTGAAATATTGTTATAGTCTTAATGTTACTTCTTAACTACAAGTCTTTTAACCTGTTTGAGCATTAGTTCTGTGATCATTATTATGAAAAACATAATACTCCCAGGGATGTTGTGATTCATTCCTGTGAATATGTATTCTTACTATAAAATAGTAATTGGTATAGTTGATTCAGCAAATCAAATGGAATAGGAAACAGTAGATTTATCATGGTTATATTTACATAATATTTAGACTACCTTCTAAAATTATAGGATTTTAATTTAGTAAATTAGATTTTTATTTGCTCCTAAAAATTATAAATCTATGTGCAAGTTAAATAATTCTAAAAATCTATTTGTAAGCGTTGCTCTTAGATATATTATTTTTAATGTGGTTTAGTTCAAATTAACACAAAAGGTAAAATTTTTCAGAATTTTCCTGCAAATATTATTCATGTGGATTAGTTCTTCTCAAGAAATCAATGAGATTTCTGTAAATACTTATTCTTTCTAAAGAGCATCTGTTCTTTGGGAGAACATACCAAATAAAAGGTTTGTATATTGAATTGAAAAATATATTTGCATATACTTTATTGAAGTCTTTTGAACCCTGTTAAAGTTCATGTAGAGACAATGCTTTATGTTATTCTATGCATTTATTTATATTTTACATTTTATAAAGCATTGACTTCTGCCTTCTAAAAGCAGAAAAAGGTTATCAAGAATAATAAATTCTAATTCAGTATAAGGTGAAAATCTTCACTAAGAGATTGATAATCTTTCAAAAAGATAAGAGATGAAGGGCATAAAAGTGTTTTACTTACCCATAGTCCGGCAGTACACCCTGATATTTAGAATTTCATCAAGAGCAAACAACAGTATTTTATGATAGCACTGTAAAGAGAAATACATCAAGGTCTATAATATTATCATACTCTTATTTTTATTGACCCAAAGACCAAAAAAATTAATACTATTCATGTAATCTCTGTAGATATTTGCAATAAAAATCACTTCATGTGAATACTGATGAATTTATATTTGAAAATAATCACAATGTCCGCATTTCTGCAAAGGTGAGAATATAATTTTGGCTTACCTAATGTCTATCATGAATAATTTCTATACCTTTCTCTTCTTTATTAAAATTAAAAAAATAAATCCTGCATCTAGATTACTTCTGTAAACATTTATACCAGGTTGCTAATTGCAGCAAGTTTGCCAGTTCTAATGGGAACTATAGAATTATGGTTTAATCTTACGGATTTGGATTGCAAAAATAAAGGTGTTTGTTCATATATAAAGCATTGTCTTGAACCTAGTTCTTTAGTAAATGTACAACTTTTAATAGAGAAAACTGAGAAATAAACTATAGCAAATATTTCTTCTATGACACCAATCACTTGAGTCTTAAAAGGGAGCAAAGTGGAAAGGGCACAGTTTGCAGCCAGAGAAATTACAATTTGAATCCTAACTGTAACTTGTTGAAAGAATGTGGCCTTGATTTACTGCCCTGATGCTGTTGTAAACACTGAAGAAATACTTATAATGACACTGATGTATTCTTTGAAACCTCCACTTGGAATCTAGGTAGAAGTCATTAGATTTAGCTTCTTATTTGGTTTCATATATTCTTCTTCTGTTCTGTTCTACATTTTCATTCCTAAGTCTGAAACTCTGCTTTCATTTATTTTTATCTCTATTCGTATATCTCCCCTATAACTGTTAGGACTATTTCTTTCTATTTGGAATCGTGGATCAACAGACACCCATTAAATTGTTCAGGATCCACTGACAGTATGACGATTTATTCAGATATACTTCTTACATTTGTTGGATTTGTGCAGGAGTACAAATTGAGGCTAACATACCATCTGTCTAAGAAATTTAAAGTTATTAGTAAAACTAATAAACTGTTACAATACTTTTTCCTTGTATTATGAAAAATATACCTCCATTTCAACAAAATGGGCAAATATAATGAAAGCTATGATTTTATAAAAGTGAAAGTCTGCAAAATATCAAATGACTGAAAACAACTAATATTGCATTTTTCTTTGTGGTCTGTTGATATACTAGCAATGTTGTTATTAGTAATAAAATAAGAGTATACACAATATACAAATCCTTGCTATTTATTCCATAAAATTCATTTTTTTGCCTATATATCAGCAAATTAATTATATGTTCTAATTATAGTTTTCATACAATCTGTTGATAATAATAATATAGAGCTTTAAACTTGTAATATGATTCTAAGTATACTAAATTTAAATATATTTACATGAAAAATGAGTACAAGTAATTCTAAAAACTCACAACCTAAAAATGCTTCAAACATTTTCAAAATTTTTTTTCTCCAAATATATTCAAAATTGTGCTTTAAAATGGATAGGTAAAATACAAATTATAATGAGTATATATCAACTTTTAAAATCAAAGTTATTTAAGTCAATCTGATGTTCGTATATGATATTTGAACATTGTATTAAAACTATTTGGGATTCTAGTTTCTGATTTAAAGAATCTATACCATGCTTTACGTATTATGTGTAGACATTTGTATCCAAATTTAAGAGTAATAATGAATAGCTAATATTGAAAAATTTCTTTACCACCATGGGTAATTTGTTGCAAATACTACGGTAATTTGTGAGTATATCAGAAACCATGAATTGGAGTGTAAATGGGTGTAGAACTTTGACATTCAGCATTATGGGGAAACAATACTCCATATTCAAAACTCCTTTACATTCATTGAATCTGACAGAAGGATATGACAATTCAATTATTTTTTTTCCCTTTTCTTTTCTTTAAGTGTTTTTGATGATCAAATTCTTTCCACTTTAAGAAGAAAATTTTACTATCAGCTGCAGCAAACTTCTCAAAACTTCTAGGTATTTGGAACTTGTTGCCTTTCAAATCAAGAGTACAAGGCAAATGATATGAAAATTTTTTTCTAGAGCTTGAATGTTGTTGGTCATGGAAATGGGTATTTCCAGTCTCCTGGTAGCATCATGTCAACTCAAGGCTCTGAATCCCTAGTGACAGTGGTGCCCGTTATGTCATTTGCTTTGTGTGTTGTGATAAGCAGGGCCATTTATAGGGCTGTTCCTCTAAAGCATAGCACCATGGCAGTAGCCTTCTTCCCTGGGCCTAAGTAGGTATTAGGTACAACAAATTAACTACTGTATTTTTCTCATTTCTTTATGCTTCTGCGTAACAGACACATTTCTGTCATTTCTTCGTTTTTATTTATTATCTAGTTTGTTTGGGGCAGGTTATATGCTATAATAGTGGTCTCAAAAATCACTTTTTTGTTTCTATTGTTGTTCACCTGTTTCTGGTGATATATTTCAGATGTATGAATACTCTGAGGACTTCACCCTTTTCTTCTGACCACAGGCTGTGATCACAGTGGTTGCCTTTCTAATTTTCTAAACATGTACAATGAGGCCATTGGACCAGTGTCTGTGATTTCACTGAATATTTTTCAAGACTTTCTTCATCCCTAAAACTGTCTGGTTTCATGGAGCATCTCAGCTACACTAGCTCTGCTAGACTATCCATCAAACCAACCTGCCCTCAAGTTCAACGTCAGTAAGGTTGCTATAAACTCTCATTTGCCCAGGACAGTCCGGGTTTATGCTTGTCTGGAATAATTATGAATGGGGACCCTTTCAGTCTTAAGTTTCCTAGTTTGATGATGTTATGTGGTCACCCTTCATATGGATCTCTGTGGTGCCTAAAATCTCCCTGAGTTCTATATTTGCAGTGATCTCCTCATCAAGTCAGGTTTATGTTTTTATCTTGTTCCTCTAATTTCAAGTTGGCTGACATGCTCCCAAACAGAGTAAAACCAAAGACATTCATTCTTAGAAAACTGGACCCCCTTCCCGTGTTTGTCCTTCAAAACTTTTCCCATATACTGGTTCACAGTTACTCCTACAAGTTAATTCTGCTAGTTAGACATATTTAACAGTTTCTCACCCAGTATGCATTTTTAATTTCTTTATGCATATTTTTAATACATCTTTATTGGAGTATAATTGCTTCACAATGCTGTGTTAGGTTCTGTTGTTCAACAAAGCGAATCAGCCATATGCGTACATATATCCCCATATACCCTCCCTCTTGAGACTCCGTCCTACTCTCCGTATCTCACCCCTCTAGGTCACCGCAAATCACTGAGCTGATCTCCCTGTGCTATGCTGCTGCTTCCCACTAGCTAACTATTTTACATTTGGTAGTGTATATATGTCGATGCTATTCTCACTTCACCCCAGCTTGCCCCCCTGACCATGTCGTCAAGTCCATTCTCTATGTCTACGTCTATATTCCTGTCCTGCTACTAAGTTCATCTATACCATTTTTTTTTTAGATTCCATATATATGCATTAGCATATGGTATTTGTTTTTCTCTTTCTGACTTATTTCACTCTGTATGACAGACTCTAGGTCCATCCACCTCACTACAAATAACTCAATTTCATTTCTTTTTATGGCTGAGTAATATTCCATTGTATATATGTGCCACATCTTCTTTATCCATTCATCTGCTGATGGACATTTAGGTTGCTTCCATGTACTGGCTATTGTAAATAGTGCTGCAATGAACATTGTGGTATATGTATCTTTTTGAATTATGGTTTTCTCAGGGTATATGCCCAGTAGTGGGATTGCTGGGTCGTATGGTAGTTCTATTTTTAGTTTTTTGAGGAACCTCCATACTGTTCTCCATAGAGGCTGTATCAATTTATATTCCCACCAACAGTGCAAGAGGGTTCCCTTTTCACCACACACTTTCCAGCATTTATTGTTTCTAGATTTTTTTGATAATGGCCATTCTGACCTGTGTGAGGTGATACCTCATTGTAGTTTGGATTTGCATTTCTCTAATGATTAGTAACGTTGAGCATCTTTTCATGTGCCTCATGGCCATCTGTATGTCTTCTTTGGTGAAATGTCTGTTTAGGTCTTCTGCCTATTTTTTTTTTTTTTTTTTTAATATATGAAGACAAATTTCTTTTTTTTTCTTTTTTTAATTTCTTTTTTAATTTTTGGTGTCTTGGGTCTTCATTGCTGCATGCAGGCTTTCTCTAGTTGCAGCGAGCATTGCGGTGCACAGGCTTCTCACCGCAGCGGCCTCTCCCACTGCAGAGCACAGGCTCCAGGAGTGCGGGCTTCAGTAGTCGCAGCACATGGGCTCAGCAGTTGTGGCTCATGGGCTCCAGAGCGCAGGCTCAGCCGTTGTGGCACATGGGTTTAGCCACTCCACGGCATGTGGGATCTTCCCAGACCAGGGCCTGAACCCGTGTCCCCTGCCTTGGCAGGCGGATTCTCAACCACTGCGCTACCAGGGAAGCCCTTCCACCCATTTTTTAATTGAATTGTTTGTTTTTTTTTTATATTGCGCTCCATGAGCTGTTTGTATATTTTGGAGATTAATCCTTTGTCTGTTTTTTCATTTGCAAATATTTTCTCCCATTCTGAGTGTTGTCTTTTCATCCTAAAACCGAAGGATCGGTTTTAGCTCTTCTCTAAATGTTTGATAGAATTCACCTGTGAAGCCCTCTGCTTCTGGACTTTTGTTTGTTGGAAGATTTTTAATTCCAGTTTCAATTTCATTACTTGTGATAGGTCTGTTTATATTTTCGAATTCTTCCTAGTTCAGTTTTGGAAAAGTGTACCTTTCCAAGAATTTGTCCATTTCTTCGTGATTGTCCATTTTATTGGCATATAGTTGTTTGTAGTAGTCTCTTATAATCCTGTGTATTTCTGCAGTGTCAGTTGTGTCTTCTCCTTTTTCATTTCTCATTTTATTGATGTATGTCCTCTCGCTTTTTTGTTGATAAGTCTGGCTATGGATTTAGCAATTTTGTTTACCTTCTCAAAGAACCAGCTTTTATTTTTATTGATCTTTGCTATTGTTTTCTTCATTTCTATATCATTTATTTGTGCTCTGATATTTATGATTTCTTTCCTTCTACTGACTTTGGGTTTTCTTTGTTCTTTCTCTAGTTGCTTTAGGTGTAGTGTTAGATTGTTTATTTGAGATTTTTCTTGTTTCTTGAGGTGAGGTTGAATTGCTATAAACTTCCCTCTTAGAACTGCTTTTGCTGCATTCCATAGGTTTTGGGTCGTCGTGTTTTCATTGTCATTTGTTTCTATGTATTTTTTAATTTCTTCTTTGATTTCTTCAGTGATCTCTTGGTTATTTAGTAGCATACTGTTTAACCTCCATGTAGTTGTGTTTTATACAGTTTTTTTCCTGTAATTAATTTCCAATCTAATAGCATTGTGGTCAGAAAAGATGATTGATCTGATTTCAATTTTGTTAAATTTTCTGAGGCTTGTTTTGTGATCCAAGATGTGATCTCTCCTGGAGAATGTTCCATTTGCGTTTGAGAAGAAGATGTATTCTGCCACTTTTGGGTGGGATGTTCTATAAGTATCAATTAAATCTCTCCGGTGTATTATGTCATTTCAAGCTTGTGTTTTATTATTTATTTTCTGTTTGGATGATCTGTCTATTGATGTAAGTGGGGTATTAAAATCCCCTACTATTATTGTGTTACTGTCTATTTCCCCTTTCATGGTTTTTGGCATTTGCCTTATGTATTGAGGTGCTCCTATGCTGGGTGAATAAACATTTATAATTGTTATATTTTCTTCTTATATTGATCCCTTGATCATTATGTAGTATCCTTCATTATCTCTTGTAACAGTCTTCATTTTAAAGTCTATTTCATCTGCTAGAGTATTGCTACTTCAGCTTTCTTCTGATCTCCATTTGTATAGAGTATCTTTTTCCATCCCTTCACTTTCAGTCTGTATGTGTCCCTAGGTCTGAAGTGGGTCTCTTGTAGACAGCATGTATATGGGTCTTGTTTTTGTATCCATTCAGCCAGTCTGTGTCTTTTGGTTGGGGCATTTAATCCATTTACATTCAAGGTTATTATCGATATATATGTTCCTATTACCATTTTCTTAATTGTTTTGGGTTTGTTTTTGTGGGTCTTTTTCTTCCCTTGTGTTTCCTGCCCAGGGAATTTCCTTTAGCATTTGTTGTAAAGCTGGTTTGGTGGTGCTGAATTCTGTTAACTTTTGCTTGTCTGCAAAGCTTTTGATTTCTCCATTGAATCTGAATGAGATTCTTGCTGGGTAGAGTAATCTTGGTGGTAGGTTTTTCTCTTTCATCATTTTAAGTATATCTTGCTACTCCCTTCTGGCCTGCAGATTTTCTGCTGAAAAATCAGCTGATAATCTTATGGGGATTCCTTTGTATGTTATTTTTTGTTTTTCCCTTGTTGCTTTTTTTTTTTTTTAAGAATTTATTTATTTATTTATTTATTGGCTGTGTTGGGTCTTCATTGCTGCCCGCGGGCTTTCTCTAGTTGCGGCAAGCAGGGGCAACTCTTCATTGCAGTGTGTGGGCTTCTCATTGCAGTGGCTTCTCTTGTTGGAGAGCATGGGCTCTAGGTGCATGGGCTTCAGTAGTTGTGGCTCGTGGGCTTTAGAGCACAGGCTCAGTAGTTGTGGTGCATGGGCTAGTTGCTCCACAGCATGTGGGATTTTCCCAGACCAGGGCTCGAATCCATGTCTATTGCACTGGCAAGCAGATTCTTAACCACTGTGCCACTAGGCAAGCCCCCCTTGTTGCTTTTAATATTTTTTCTTTGAATTTAATTTTTGTTAGTTGGTTAATATGTGTCTTGGTGTGTTTCTCCTAGGGTTTATCCTGTATCGGACTCTCTGCACTTCCTGGACTTCGGCGAATATTTTCTTTCCCATGTTAGGTAAGTTTTCCATTATAATCTCTTCAAATATTTTCTCAGACCCATTCTTTTTCTCTTCTTCTTTTGGGATCACTATAATTCGAATGTTGGTGAGTGTAGCATTGTCCCAGAGGTCTCCAAGATTGTCTTCAATTCTTTTTGTTCTTTTTTCTTTATTCTGCTCCTCAGCAGTTATTTCCACCATTTTGTCTTCCAGCTCACTTACTCGTTCTTTCGCCTCAGTTATTCTGTTATTGATTCCTTCTAGTGTATTTTTCATTTCAGTTATTGTGTTTTCATCTCTGTTTTTTCTTTAGTTCTTCTAGCTCTTTGTTAAACATTTCTTGTATTTTCTTAGTCTGTGCCTCCATTCTATTTCCAAGATTCTGGATCATTTTTACTATCATTACTCTGAATTCTTTTTCCGGTAGATTACCTGTTTCCTCTTCATTTATTTGGTCTTCTAGGTTTTTACCTTGCTCCTTGCCATTTTCTAGGATCTGTGAACATGCCATGGCCTGCTTTCATATTTTTCTTATAATTATAAGAGAAAAATAATAACTTTAAGTCAAATTTTTGCTTAGGACACTTTTATTTCAGAGAAACTCATTTTTAAAAAGTCTTTCCCCATTTTCTCTTTCAAAAAGTTCCTTCATTTTCAGTTATGTGGAAGGTGAAATGTTTGTGGTTTAAATGCAAATATTGTAGCTCAAATTCAAACACTGTGACTGCTTTTGCAGTGGATGGTAAAACAAAAACAAAACAAAACAAAACACACATACACATCATTTAACGCTTATAAATGAGTTCCATTCTAAGGCACTTCTGGATTCAAATTCTTTGAGGTGTCCATTTACAGATAAGTAGACCTCATATTTTAATGTTCTCTAAATTGAACATGACCATAAAATGCTAACCTTTCTAAATGTCCCTTTGATTTGTGTGCAATCACCATTTTCTTTTTAGTTTCTCTTATTGAAAAATTAGACGAAAACAAAATGAAACTAAAAGTTACAATTTTTGAATCTTCTCTTTCCTTCATCTCCCTCCTGATGATTGTTTAATTAAATTTTGTATTGTTAAGCTTAGCATAAAGAGAAGTGTAAAAAGCATAAATAAGTAACCACAATGGTAAGTTTGTGATAACTAAGAGATCAAGGAAGGGACTTTCCCACTGAAGGGACCTCAGAAGTCTTCTTAGGCCACTTCCCTCCTCCACAAAGGGAACCACAGTACCAATCTCTAAAGAAGAGTTTTGTCGGCCTTTGAATTTTTTATGTGTCATTATTCATTATGCATTCTTTTCTGTCTGACTTCTTTCTCTTAATATTTGTGACCATAATCCATGTTGTACAAGCATTATATAATTTGTTTTATTCTATATAGTATTTGATTATGCAAATATTTCACAATTTACTTGTCTTTCTACTGATGATGGACATTGTTACTTTAGAGTTTTGCTGTATTATGAACAGCACTCTTTATATAAGATTAGCTAGTTCAGACAAAAGATAAACTTAATTCTAGCACAATGTAATTTGGAGAATAGATACTTGTATTTCTATTGAATAAATGCCCAAGCATGGAATTGCAGGGTCATAGGGTATGTGCTCATTTATAGCCTTAGGAGATAGGATAGTATAAAAGAATTCCAGAGCAGACATAGGTATTCTCACCCAACAGCAGTGTATGCTATTTACTCTCCATTTTGGTTACTTCTTCTTTTCTTTCTTTCTTTCTCTCTTTCTCCTTTTCTTCCTTCTTTTTTTTTTTTTTTTTTTTAACAGATGTACTCAAGTACAATTGATGACAATAAACTTGTGTGTGGCGGGGGCGGGTGTACAATTTGATGAGTTTTGGCACACACATATGCTCATGAAACCATTTCAAAATCAAAAATAGCAAACATTTTCATTAACCTCAAATGCTTCCTTTTGTCCCTTTTAAATTTTTCCCTCCTTCCACCCCCAGTCTTGGATAACTTCTGATCTGCTTTTTGTCACTACAGATTGTATTTTTGTATTTTGTACATTTGGTTATTTCCTCTGTGAGGTATCATTTGCTCATTTTTCTATCGTTATCTGTCTTTTCTCTCATTGCTTTGTAAAGATTCTGTATGTTTTTAATATTTGCCTTTTGTCAAATGCGTGTGTTACAGATAGTTCCCCACCAAGGTAATATCTGCTTTTATATTTGTTATGGGTATTCTCTTTCTTCCAGGGTATATATTGGTATGACATTGGGTTATTAGCTACAACATTATATTCCAGGTATTAAGGCTGAAACATTTTAATTTTTGGTAAACATTCTGTAAGCTAACTTGATAATACAAAATCAAAGGATACACCACTTTTGAGCCACAAGCTTTATTAAGATGTAATAAAAAAAAAAGAAGGCATTAGTTCATCTACTTTTTCTAGTATGCCACATTATAAAGCCTTTTCCTTCAATGGAATTGAATTCACCCTTTAAATATCATACTGACAATTATTTTTTTTAGAGACAAATTTATCATGATGCATACATTTTAGGACTTCACACTTATATGAGCCCTTTCCAAGGTCCAAATATTTATTTATATCTTTATAAATATATTTTAAATTTTATTTCTCTTAAAAAGTGCCTCCATATATGTAAGCTTCAGGCGTGAGAAAACCTGGGTGTGATGCAGATCATCTTATGACATTTCTAGTTGCTTTTCCCCACAAATAATAGTAAAAACCAAAACTATCTACATGCTTAAACCCTTCACTACTCATGAAGTTACTATAACACAGCAGGTAAGGTAGTGAGGGCCGAGTCATTAATTGACTGATGGCATACACTAGAGATTTCTAATGAGGGAAATAGTAAGTAGAAATGGCCATAATTGGTTCTAGTAATGAAAATTAATAAATTTCAAGTCAGCTAAATCAGAAGCACTATTACATTTCACAAAATGTATAAACTTCCAGAATATGGAGAGTTTTAATATTTTTCCCCACTGAGCAATTTTGATAAATCATGTGTCTTGAATGGGAAAGTGTATCTTTCTGACTTCTGCAACATTTCATACTATAGGTATTTAGAGAAATTTAATGAATTAAGCTGTTCATAATTAAATATTCAACCTACAGGGATTTTCTAATCGGTTCCATATATCTTAAGAACAGATCGCCCATTGGAAATAATTGTAACCTGAATGGATAGCCAATATTACATAAACCCTTACACATGAAAGTAAAATCCTTGAGAAGCAATATTATAACTAAATTTGCACTGTTCAAGAGCAGCAAAAGAATCAATTCACCTTTCTGAGTGGAACACAAGAATTCTTTCCAAAAACTGCTTAATGTGACACATTCATATAATTGATGTTTTATAAAGGAAATTTCACAGCAGACACTTGAGGCTATGCAGTTTTATTATCTCTGGATACAATATACCACATTCTCTGCTTATTACTTTAAATTTTAGGTCTTGTTGTAGTGCAGAATATTACCTTGAAGCAATAAACAGTTGTATACCGATTACATAAATCTTAAATCCCCATGATCAACCACTTTCTGGTTTTGGTTTTGTTTTCTTATCTTATTTTCTAAAGCTTTGGTCACACTTGGCATTTCTCTCTCCCTTCTGAAGGTCTGTTGGTCTCACTGTCATGACTTTTCTCACTTCTGGCTCCTTTCTTTCCATTCCCCTTGTTTATCTCCTTATCAACTAACACCCCTAACTTGTGGCTCTGTCCACGTCTCTTTTATTTGTGTTTCACAGTATTCACTGATATTTCCCTGATGTATCAACTTCCTCTATTCTTGAGAACAAAGCAACAGCAGTAGCATCATGTGTTGTATTCTTACATTTTTCAAACCTAAACCTTCCACAATCTGAATTCAGCTTGCCTTTCAAAAATTATCTTCCATTGCTGCTACCCGTAATCCTGTAGTCACTAAGTATCTCTGGCATGTTTTATGAATTCTGAGATTTTCACTTATACAAATGTTAATTAATTCACTCTTAGGATTCTGTTCTTTTACTGGAATCCTTTAAGGTCTGGCTTATCCCCCACTTCCTTCTTGATCTCTATCCCAGTTACCCTAGCTCTGAGGGAGGGCTTCCTTATAACTACTATAGGACTTTTAAAGATAAAAATGATAGTCCAGTTTGTGTCTTAAGGTCTGTGTCTAATTCTAACAATTAAAAATAATCCACTCAAACAATAAAATAAATATTGTTTAAAAAATTGTTCTGTGTATAACAATCGGCAAGGTATGGAAAGTGGTATTTGGCTCAGGGTGTTGGTAAAGGGATGAGTTTAATTTTTTAACTTCTTCTCATTGTAGGTTAGGAGATGCTGGGGTTAATATCAAACCTCATAAATAGATAACAGTGAGAAAAGCCAAAAAGATAAATCTCGGTTACATACTAAATAAGTTCCAAGGGCAAAGCAGAAAAACCTAGATCAGTGCACAAATCTAAAAAGCAGAGTAAAACTGCAGGCAATACTCGAGGTCAGGAAAAGACAGGATTGGTTAAGCTTGATGAAGTGTAGGAATGAACCTAGGAGGAAACTGGCACTCTTGTGATATAAAAGGGTTTATCGCATTTGCTACATAGTTCTTTGAAGTATTTGAAGTACATAACATTAGAAGTACTAGTTGGATGCATTTCTCCAGGCATAAAGAACAGATGCTAGCAGAACATACATATGTGAACATTAGCATAAAATAATTATTGATATAAAAACATATGCAACTAAACATAGTTCACACTTTTGCAAATTAAATGTGAGACATTATAATTTCCAGAAAATCTCCCTAGTGACATCTGTTAGCTTTTGACAAGACAGAAAACTCAAGAAGCCCTCTCAAGTCTCTGTTGACGGCAAGATGAATTCCAGACCAACTATAATCATAAAATGTCCCCCCAACATATTCAGAAAGAAGAGTAACTTATCAAGAATCACATGCCAACTCCTATGCTAAATAACTTCACATATATTTCATTATTTAATACACAGAAAACATCATGATATATTGTAGAGAACAGTCACTCATTCCACAAAATGTTTTTCATATATAATTATTCAAATACAATAATGATAATTATATTCCTTGTGGTAGTATTTTTTTGGAGGGGAAAAAAAAAACTGCCTTTAATGACATCTGGAATGGCAGAGGACCCTTTCCCAAGAGAAACAACCATAATCAGTGGAAACTATTTTTAAAAAACAAAACACTTAAAGCCTCTGAATATTACCCTAAAGACATACAACCAGAAGAATGTTTTACAGAAAAAAAGAAATTTGCTAAATACTGGTAAGAATATCCAGAGACTGTGGCACTTGAGCCACAAAGCTCTCCCAACCTGACCACTACAGCATCACTACAGGTGGGTGTGGCCAAGATCGCAGGGCTCTCCTTCCCTCCAGATCCCAGCCTCGGGCTACAGTATCTCTCCAGGAGATGGAGGGTATTCAGCGTTTCCTGTCCTCCTCAGCTCTGTGCTGCAGGAGCTCTCTTACAGGCAGTAGACAGAGATCTGGGGCTCCCTTTCCCCATCTATCCCCAATTCCTATGGTGGAGTTTCTATTCCAGGGACTGCAGCCTCAAAATAGAGTCCTGACATCCCTGCTTAGCATTATTCACAGGGTAAAGGTTTTATGCCCTAGAGGCAAGCTCAGAGGATCATGAGCTACTGCCCTTGCCCAGATCCCTGCTTGTACAGGAGAGATTTCCTTCTGAGGTCAGGCCACTGTCTCTGCCCTTATCCCAACTGCACAGCAGTGGTGCAGGAGATTGACCTAAGGGGAGAGGAAGGCAGTAAGAACTAAGAGCTGTGAGACTGTCCCCAAGGGGACAGGCTGAATTTGGAACAGAGTGTGGGGAAGTTTAAGCATAAGGCCACTTGAAAACAGTGGAAATTTGTGTAGGAAACATTAAGAAGAGTCTGGTAACAACAGACTAGAGCAACAATCTAAACTTCGACCAACTAATATTTTAACAGAGAGAATCAGGCAGAAAGACAGCTGAGGGGAGCCTCCTTGGGGCCAGATTAAACCTCAGAAAAAATGGCCTTAAAGATGATTCCATTTTTTTAAAATAAAGTTTTTGCCCCTCCCTCTCTTCCTTCCTGTCTAGCTTTTTTTCTTCTTTAAATGTAAAAAACACCTTGGTACAGCAGAGACACACACACGCAGGGCAGGTGGAAGGGCTGCATGTAAGGACTTGCCTTGGCTGCTGCCACTCTGTAACTTAATAGTTATAAACCTCAACTGAAGAGGTTTGACTGAGGCAGTAAATCAGGCCCTCCAGAGTCACTGGCTGGGAAGGTTCCAGAACCTCTGGCTGGTTCAGATCTCATAATGCCCCAGGAGCTGAGCTCACAGCAGTGGTGCAGTAGGGGCCCCTGAGCAGTGATAGTGAACACTGAGCCACTTGCTGAGTGGTGCCAACCTGGGCACTGATTGGCTCACCCTGCCCATCAGTGTACCGGGTGGGGTGGATGCAACTGATGTAAGCTGTGTTCACAACAAGATACTAGAATAGTCAACTCATCAGCATATAAAAAGCATTATACACCATAACAAAATCGGGGTTATCCCAGGAATGCAATGAAATAAATGTGATACGTCATATTAATTGAATAAATAAAAACAACTACATGATAATCTCAATAGATGCAGAAAAAAATTTTGACAAATTTAACCACCCTTTCATGACAAAAATACTCAGTAAGTTAGGAGTAAATGGAAACTTTCTCAACATGATAAAAAGATATCTATGAAAATACCACAGTTAACATTATAGTTAAAGGTGAGAGAAGAAGACTAAACACTTTGAAAGCAAGAAACAGACAGATAAAGGCAAGACATTTGACCCTTACAAGGTGCTCTTACATTGAAATTAAAGCACTAAGAATAGCTGATACAAAAAAATGCATAATTGGCATCTACATGCTCACATAGTTTCTTTTATCAGCTATACAAACTGTTTGTTAAATGCTGGCCAAATAAATTATGCATATTAATCCACATTAAATAAAATGTGTATGTGTAAGTTTTCTGAGAAAAGTAAAATTGTGTAAAATATAAACATTATAATTATTTTAATTTTCATATAGGCTGTATGCATATGCATTTATGGTTATTTTTAATTTCAGAGTACAATGTTTTCCATACCTAACCAGTTCTTGCTATAAGAACTAGTTACTTGACATATTATAGGCAGTAATGACTAGTAGTAATGGTATAACATTGAAGATGATATAAAAGATTCTCTTAAGAAAATTTGCAAACATCAAAGTGTGACAGAAATATTACTATGCATTTTTTTTTAAATTTTGTTATTTATTTATTTTTTATTTATTTAATTTTTGGCTGTGTTGGGTCTTCGTTTCCGTGCGAGGGCTTTCTCTAGTTGAGGCAAGCGGGGGCCACTCTTCATCGCGGTGCGCGGGCCTCTCACTATCGCGGCCTCTGTTGTTGCGGAGCATAGGCTCCAGATGCACAGGCTCAGCAGTTGTGGCTCACGGGCCTAGTTGCTCCGCGGCATGCGGGATCTTCCCAGACCAGGGCTCGAACCCGTGTCCCCTGCATTGGCAGGCAGACTCTCAACCACTGCGCCCACCAGGGAAGCCCCACTATGTATTTTTAAAATAAAAAAACTTACACATAGATCATGTGAGTATAAATAACCATGTTGATTCCCATGTTTGATTCTGTTGTTGGAGAGAAATTATCACTGTTCTACTTAAGAAATATAAATATATTGCTAGAACCGTGTTCTTCTCTAGGAAGAAAAGGAGAATGATTTGTTAATAGGTGGGGGGTAATTTTCCCTGATATTTATTAATAAAGCTTTTCTCTAAAGTAATGAATTAAGAATCTGAGACTATTTCATAGTAAACATCTTTGTTATCAGCTCCAAAGCAAACTGTATATGGTAGCCCAGTTGAAAGATTTCTCTAATTCTATATATGTGGCTTTTACAACCCTAATTTTCCCCTGAATTTGTTTTTCCTTGAGTATCAAGCTTCTTGAATCTTCTACTATTGAGAATATTTCTTACTAAAGTAATTATAATAATTACTAATTTGATACAAACCATACATTTTAGGATGCTAAGTTAAGAATTATTCTATATCATTAGTTTATTCAATATAATTAATTGTATTTGCATAAATACAAAAAAGTGAAAATGAGAAAACATAATTGGAAAGCATTAAGCGCAGCTGTGTATTTAATGCAAGGTTTTTTTATGGCTATTTCTAGTCTAAGTGGGAAATAGTATATAAAAAATACCACCTGTGCATACAAAAGAATTTTAATAATTAAAATAAATGACATTTTCCATATATTTGCAAGTGATTTTTTCTGGTTTTCTAAAATATATTAAGATAACCCAAAATTATGAAATTATAATCCAAGCTCCATAGCCCAAGATATGAGCATGTTATGTTTTTAAGCAGAACAAGAATACCTATTTTTTTAAGTTTATGCTCAAAGTATTATTTTTTGCTCTGGTTTATGCTCTAACACTTGAATCATATTAATTATAGGTTTGCTAGACCTAATTTTACAAGAAAAAGTATAATTAAAAATCAGTATTTTCCTCCAATTTCTTTTTTTTTTTTTTTTTTTTTTAACACATATATGAATTTTATTAGACAGTTACAATCTGAGTGAGGGCTGGGCATCAGTAATATCATTGCATCAATGTTGAACCTCCAGCGGAATTCCCTGGCGGTCCAGTGCTTAGGACTCTGTGCTTTCACTGCCGTGGGCCTGGGTTCAATCTGTGGTGGGGAACTAAGATCCTGTGATGGTGGGGGGCGGGGTCTGGTCCTCAGCTGGTCCCAGCAACATCTGGTTATATTGGCTCCAGCAGAACTTTAAGGGCCATCAAGGACCCTCCCAAGACAACACCCAGGGACCCTCCCAGCCAGCAGGAAGGTCACACCTAGCCCTGGAGCAAGCAGGTTGTTGAGTCAGTGTGTGGGAGGGTCCCAGATCTTATCAGCAGCCCAGGAGGGTCCCAGCTTAGCCAGTAGGGAGAGGTGCAGCCGTGAGGACCTCTTAGAATCATCCTTCCCTGGTTTCAGGACTTAACGAAGCTCAGGTTCTTCATGTCTCATCACAGAAAGAATTCAGTGTGAGACAAAGTAATGGGTAAGAAGTGTGATTTATTTAGAGTGAAACACACTCCACAGAGTGTGGGCCATCTCAGAAAGTGAGAAAGGCCTCTTATGTTGTTTTTAATGTATAGAATATGGATTGTTATAGACTGAATGTGTATGTTCCCCTGAAAATTCATATGTTGAAACTCTACCCCCCATGTAATGGAATGAGGAGATGGGACTTGTGGGAGGTAACTAGGATTAGATGAGGTAGTGAGGGTGGAGCCCTCTTGAATGTGATTAGTGCCCTTATAAGAGTCAGGAGAGAGCCTGATTCTTCTCTCTACTCTCTACCATGTGAGGATACAAGAAGTCATCAATCTGCATTCTGGAAGAGGGTCCTCACCAGAATCTGACCATGCTGGCAGCTCGATATCCAATTTCCAGCCCCCAAAAATGTGAGATATAAATTTCCGTTGTTTATAAACCACTCAGTCTACATATATTTTATAGTAGTGTGAACTGACTGAAATAGTGCCTTTCAAAATAATACTCTTGTAAAGTCCTCAAGTAGAGGGTTAACAATTCAGTTTCTAAGTATTTAAATTTCTCTTTAAATTGTATTTTTTCTGGCTCCACCACTTAGTATTACATGTGACCTTGGTCAAATTATGTTTCCCGTTCCTCAGTCACCTCATTTAGACACTATTTTAGACTGACGACAGAGTTTCAGAGCTTGGGTTATGGAGCCTGACTGCTGCACAAGTACCTAAGAACTCACAGGTAACTTGACTAATTTGAGTGTGTGCATGTGTGTGTGTGAGTGTGTGGGTTACTCATCAGCTTGGGCAGTTTGTGGGGATTTGTGAGACACACGCTTAGAAAAGTTTGTCTTCTATACAAAAGATTACATCAATAACCATGTTTTTGGTATGTTTTAAGTTCCTTGAAATGCTCTCGTGATCTCAGCTGACATTTTTGCTAGAGTTAAATTGTAGAAAAATTATGTGACAGAATAAACTCACGCTTCAATAGCTAAAACTTACAGATTGCTTAAATGGAAATTTAAAAATCTATAGGAATTTAAATACTAATTTTGTTGAAAAGACAGCTTTTATTGGAGCACTTCATCTACTTGCATTTTTTTTTAGCAGACTTTTCAGTTTCTGGAGGACTTTTATTTATCTATGTGCATTCAATACATGTGTGTTTAGTATCAGTAAAGTTTTTCTCCAAACCGACTGTCAGGTGATATGAATTTCAAATGAACTCAGCTTTCAAATGTCAATCACAGTAATAAAGAAAAGCAAAATTCTTCAAACTGGGAAGCATCACAGTGGTATGTTTCAAGATATTAACACTGAGGACTAGGCTTATTTGTTAATTTTATTCTGTCCTATTACCTTTGTCATTGCTTACCTAACCATTGGGATCCAATATAAAAGACATTTTCAAATATATGGTTGATGAATAGTTAGATCATTTATGACAGTAGCTGATAGACCAGAAGTAACATGGTAAAAGAACACTCATTTTCAGAAATTGCTGTAGCATAATGATGTTGTGTAGTATCCCAAAGTGTAAGAAAACTATTGCTATGATTAGCATTCCATATCATTTTAAATGCATGATGACACAAGTTTTTCAGAATATGCTAGGTAAGGAGAATTTCAAAGCACTTCCTGATTTTAACTCGACTTTTAAATTTTACAAGTTCAATAAACATTTAAAAAAATGATCCTAAATAATTTTGTCTGATAATAGAGTATTGTCTGATGTCTTCAGGCAAATTTGATTAGCAGTTGCTTCATACTGATCTTGATAAGTCATCACATTCAAAGCAGATGTGCTTTTCAATAATCCTAAATTTAAATTCTTTCAGTTCTTTTTTCCTCCTAAAGTGTGTATGCTCTTCAGAAGCATTCAATTTCATATCAACAAAAATATTTAAATGCATAAGTTAAAGAGTGTTCCTTTTAAATAAGCATTCTAAACTACTATGAGGCTAATTTTGAATGAGAAATGCTGCACTTTTGAAGAATAGCTATATCATTAATCTGTAATCAGCCATTGACATATTCATTTGTTCAAGAGACCAGCTGTTGGTAGGACAATTTTCATAAAATTAAGAAATCAATGTTATAACCATATGCAGTGTTTGATTTGATAAAGAGTAGAATTAGTAATAAAACTAGAGTGTAGTACTTCATAAAGAGATGACATTCATATAACCTTAACCCTTTACACAAATAAATCTGAAATTAAAATGTTTGTTTAACTTAGAAATAATTTTTTTCACCTTCCAACATATGTTCTGAAAGTTCTTTATTTGTGTTTTGTAGAGAAGTGATATCAGAAAAATGTAACTCCAAAGACAAAAAAGTGAGCTAATAAATATGTCCTTAGTATGAATATCTGTGACTAGGTTAAAATAAATCCAACAATAATTTACACATAAAATTCCATGTATAGGTCATTTTGAGATAAGATAATTACCATAATAAAAAATGTTTTGATACAAAATACTTAATCTAATGATTTGAGTATATATTCTCAATTCTATTCATACAATTTAATTCATGCAAACTAAAGGTAAATTGTTTAAATCAAAAGAAAAATAATTTAGAAATAGAGATTATTTTGGAAATCAAATGAGTCAACACAGGGTGATAAATTATGTGTGATCTATTGTTATAGAAAGTAAACACAAATAATACACAAAATGACCTTTATTGTCTAGCTTTAATAACCTCTTTGAAGAAATCATAATCAGAGGACTTCTAAAAGTATCAATCAATTGTATACATGTAATTTAATAAGAAATATGAATACATGTGCACTCATAGATATCAAAAGGTTTGAAATTCAGTTCTTTAATTCAAGCAGGTAGGAAAAATGTGATCACAGAATTATGATATAATTAGAATAATTGAATTACTTTGCTAGCTTAAATAAAAAGAGCTCTACAAATGTTGAGTATTTGATTTAAAATCAATTCTTTATGGAAAGAAAACCCTGTTCTAACAGGTTATATGTTGAATAACAAAGGAAACATCTTCAATTTAGGTTTCTAAATTGGTTTTTACAGTTCTCCACTAAATATTTAATTGAAACACTTTAACACTTTGCATGTATAAAGATGCACAAAACGTCAAATAAAATGACCATAAGCCTGCCTTGTTGAGCTGTCCACAGCCTCTATCACCACCAAATACAGCTTTTTAATGAGACCACTAGCTGAGGCAAGAAAATATCAAGCCTCACATACTGTATCTTCCTGTTCACAGGTTTTTTTTTCAGTTTCTTCAGCAGTGAGAAATTAAGGAAACAATCATAGAGAAACAAATCTCATCACAAATATACTTTTCTAAATGCCCTAAAACCTTAGCTTCAACCCTGTAATTTTGCAACTTCAATTTCCTTAATAATATAAGGGTAAAGTAAAATAAGCAAGCAGACAAAAACATAGCAGCAAATTATTTTACATTCTTTTAATGGAGATAAGGGGTCTCTTTCCTGCTCTTGAATTTGAGCAGGATTGCTACTGCTTTGATCAAAAAAAGATGGTGTTTTAAGTTCCAACTGTTCTCAGCACTCCACTTATTCTTCTGATTAAGTGGGGCGGGTCCCTCGGGGGTCAGAAGCCACCATGCTGAGGGCGGCGTGGAGGGCGCTGAGTCCGATTCGGACCCAGGCAGTGACCCAGGCCCCAGTCCTCGGGCTGCCGGGCGAAGGGTGCGCCAAGCTTCTCTCCGTCCAGCGGGACCTTCCCTCACGTCCTGGAGGTTTCATCCTCCGGGCCACCCGTGGATATGCCACCCAGAAACCAGTCCAGCCCAGCCATGAAGATGACCCACCCCCTTCTATGCTGCTCAAGGACTACCAGGACATCCCTGGAATTGAGAAGGTTGATGATGTCGTGAAAAAACTCTTATCTTTGGAAATGGCCAACCGGAAAGAGAAGCTAAAAATCAAGAAAGAGCAGCTGATGAACAAGGTCGAGGAAAACCCTAAGGACACCAGCTCCCTGGAGGCTCGAATCGTTGCCTTGACTGTCAAGATCCGCAGTTATGAAGAACACATGCAGAAACATCGAAAGGACGAAGCCCACAAGCGCTATCTGCTGCTGAGCATTGACCAGAGGAAAAAGATGCTCAAAAACCTCCGCAAGACCAACTATGCTGTCTTTGAGAAGACATGCAGGGAGCTGGGGATTGAGTACACCTTTCCCCCTCTGTACTACCGAAAAGCCCACCACCGGTGGGTGACCAAGAAGGCTCTGTGCATTCGGGTTTTCCAAGAGGCTCAAAAGCTGAAGAAGCAAAAAAGGGCCTTAAAAGCTGCAGCTGCAGCAGCCCGGAAACAAGGCCAGAAGAACCCAGAGAGCCCTTCCAAAACTGAACCAGAGGCAATCAAAGAAAACCAATAAATGTTAAAATTAAAAAAAAAAAAAAAAGATATTTTCTGCCTTGCCTCATAGCCATGTATTTGGTAATAAGAATAGCAACTAAATTTTTTATACTGAATATCAATTTCTCAAATAGATAAATAGGCAAATGTATGAGGATTATAGATGGGGCCCCTTATAAGAAAGCTTTTGCCTTCTTAAAAATTGGAAGACGTATATTTGCAATATATATGACTCTTACAAAAAATTCAAATGACTATATTAACTTTCAGTCAGAAGGAATGCTTATTATAACACTACATTCTTTTAATAAATGTTATTAAAAGACATATAAAAGATATAAAATGTTATTAAAATGAATTTAAATATCTATAATATTTAAAATGATGCTCTTTACAAAAATATTCATGAATTAAGTAAGATGCATTGTTTAGTTTTATATTTTGTTCAAAGTAATTTTGTTTAAAATATAGGACTTAAAAAGTATATACTCTGGCTTTGATTTTATTTTACTAGGTGTCAGGAGCTCAGCTGAGCTGGGTGAGAGGGGAGCTGCCAGGTATCAGGGTAGCCAGTTAAGGCAACAAGGCAGAAATGAAAGAGTTAAGACTTTGATCACTTACTACAATGAAATAAGAGAAAGGCTCAGGACTCCATTGCATTTTACCCCATGAAATGGAGCATGGAGACAGGTAGGTCAGTGCTTTTCACCCCACTTTGGAGGGAGCCCCAAACAAAAGGCTCCAGCAGTTTTATGAACCCTGAGTTGGGGGTAAGGGTGAGGATGGGGGTGTGGCACAACCTAGGGAGGCCCAGGCATGGGAAAGTAGTGAGTATTGAGTCAGAGTGGGGAAAAGTTATCTTCAAGGTTTCCCCTTCCCTCCCCATATGGAGGCCTGTCTCTGCCCAAGGCCTTAGCTAGAGACCCAGGAATGAATGTGAGGAGGCTAGGAATTTAAATACACAAAGAGCAGCTCCACCAGAATGCCTGAAGGGACTTCCCTGGTAGGTGTGGAGCCAGAAGGAAATATACAGTTGTATCATTCTTTTTTTTTTTAATTAATTTTTATTGGAGTATAGTTGATTTACAATGTTGTGTTAGTTTCTGCTGTACAGCAAAGTGAATCAGTTATGCATATATATATATATATATATATATATATGTATCTCCACTCTTTTTTAGATTCTTTTCCCATATAGGCCATTACAGAGTATTGAGTAGAGTTCCCTGTGCTATACGGTAGGTTCTTATTAGTTATCTATTTTATATATAGTAGTGTGTATATGTCAATCCCAGTCTCCCAACTTATCCCTCCCCCACTTTCCTCCTTGGCAACCATAAGTTTGTGACTCTATTTCTACAATTGTATCATTCTTAATATTGACAATCAAGTAACATTTATTGAGCAAATGCTATTACTAAGTTTCACAAATATTATTTCCTGTTGTTACTTAATTGAGTCCTCATTAAACCATGAAACCGTGCAAGTTTGGTGATATATCAGCCCAAATCTTGAGACTATTAAAGGGCAGCTCAGAATTGTCAAGACACTCGCCCTAGGTTACACACTACTAAAGGGCTGAAACTACTTTTATCTCATTTCTGTCCTATTCACTAATGTTTTATCACTGCATATCTGCTTAGGGCATAAAACACTCCAAATGATGGATAATCCATGACAATGTAAATAGCTACTGTGTACATATTTCTCTCACTTTTTTGCAGTTTTTTTTTCTAGTGTCCAGAGACCTCTTTTGAACTGATAGGAAATAGCAGGCATACAATTCAGAGGGATAAACTTTGTCATGATAAGAAAATGATGTATCTGAGATTTTTTTGTTGATACTGGTTCAGCCATTTTCTTCTTCAATTTTTTTTTTTTAATAATTCTTTATTTATTTATTTATTTTTGGCTGTGTTGGGTCTTCGTTTCTGTGCGAGGGCTTTCTCCAGTTGCGGCAAGTGGGGGCCACTCTTTATTGCAGCCTCTCGTTGCGGAGCACAGGCTCCAGACGTGCAGGCTCAGTAGTTGTGGCTCACGGGCCTAGTTGCTCCGTGGCATGTGGGATCTTCCCAGACCAGGGCTCGAACCCGTGTCCCCTGCATTGGCAGGCAGATTCTCAACCACTGAGCCATCAGGGAAGCCCTTCTTCTTCAATTTTAATATAGGTTTCTGGTTGAGCTTAGAATATTTATTTCCATTACATGGAAATAACTCTCTCCTGTAGTTAAATACATTTTGGAATTGCATTTATTATTAGGGGATAGGATTCTAAAAAAGACAAGGGTGGCCCTTTAGGTGTTTAGATACCTGATGACATTATCATGTATGTTTTCTTTCTTATATCTTTGTGTTGATGAAAGTAGGAGCTGGGTGTAGAAAAAATGAGCAATATGCTGCTTGTGTTCTGAAGCTGCTTAACATGTAGAGGCATAAATAAACAAGTATTTAAGCAATTATACAAAGAAGTAAATAATAAAACAGTGGTGGGATGCTATTGAAATGCATAAGCTGGAAACAACCCCTATATAGAAAACATGGAATTGTTGACCAAATTATTAGCATGAGGCAAATATAAAAGTAGTTATTTGGAATAATGGTATTCTAAGAAAATGGAATACAATGTGTCCAATACTGGAAAAAAAAATATCAAGAATAGCTGAATAGAGAAAATACAAATTATAAATAGTTTTAATTTTCAATTTTGATTCTTTTAGATCTTAATAAATAAGCATTTGTTTTGTTGTTCGTTTTTAGATCACTAAGTTTATCATTTTTATTTCATTTTGAAAAGCTTGGCTATTATTTTCTCAATTATTTTTAGTGTCTTTATTCTCGTTCTGGAATGCCAATTACATATATATTAGATCATTTACTCTTGTTCCAAATTCCACCTAGGAATTGTCCCTGTGTATTTATTTATTTATTTATTTTAGCTTACTTCTTTCTGTGATTTTATTTCATAGTTTCTACTGTTAGATCTCCAATTTGATTAATTATTAATTCTTCAGTGAAATATCAATTTCACAAGTTATATTTTTATCTTTAGAAAACTTTTGCCTATTTTTAAACTCTTTATTATATACATGCTTTCATGTAAATCTCGAAGCATATTAATGATAACTTTCTATTTCTTTTCTGCTAATCCCATCGTTTCAGTTTCTGTTTTCCGATTTGTCTTCTTGCTATGGGTCATATTTTTCTGCTTCCTCACCTGTCTAATACATTTATTTGATGTCAAAACTGATAAATTTTATGTTGCCAAATACCTGATGCTGTTGTATTCTTTTAAGGAAAGTTGCAATTTTTATTGATAGACATCTAAGTTATTTAAACATGAATTTTCACAGCCTGAGGCTCATTTTTTATTATTTTGGACAAATCAGAGTAGTCTTTACTTTGTGGCTCATTCAGCCCCATTACTCTGATGAGACTCTTCTGGGCTTTCTGTTGAATGTCTCCTATGCTTAACAAGGTCTCTACACTTTGGCTGTTGGCATATCCAACAATTTCTGGCCCTTTTTGAGTTATGGTAATTCTTTCAACTTACAGCTCCTAGGTAGTCCTTTTTTTACCTGGAAGTTAATCTTTGTCTGGCATTTTGGAAATTTCATCTGACAAATTCATAGATTAGTATCTAGGCAAAGACTCAAGTGGATCCCTATGTAGAGTTTTTGTTTTTAAAGCTCTTCTGCTAAACTGCTCCCTTTTCTGTGGTCCTCTCTCTCACACATTCCAGCCTTCTTAGGTTCCCTGAATCTCTTATCTTTCTCTTCAGTTCAACAAAACTGTCTCGGTCTGTGTCCTCTCCCTCACTGGAAGTCCAGAGCAATGATTTCCTTCTCTCAACAATCATAAATTTATGCTGGCTCTTTTGCAATGGCTGAAAACTGTTGCTTCCTATATTTTTGCCCATCTTTCTAGTTATTTACAGTGGGAGTGTCAGTAGAGATTCTGATACTACCTCATGACTACAAGTGAAATTTTCACTATCTTTTTATAAGGAAAGTAAGTAGTTAGAAAATGAATTTATTTGTGAAGACATCACATTTTTTACTCAGGAAGAGAGAGAAAGAGAGGGAGAGAGAGAGGAAGGAGCTGGAGAACATAATTATTTTAGTTATTTCTGTCTTACCCATAAGTGGTAAAGTAAGTCTAGTAGACATATAAGTGGAACAGTAATAATAATTATTTCTGAATTCCAAATCACTAAGACCTGCAATGCCTAGATTTTGCATGATTCCCAAGAGGATTTCCCTCAGTTTATTGGTGTCCAATGATGATAAAAGGTGCCTCTGCTATCATTTCACCTGCTTGGACACTAACCACGTGTGGGCATGTAGTCTTCCTTTCTTTGTCAGTATCCTTCACACATCTTTTTTCATTCTGTCTTCCTCTTTCCTCAGTATAAGAACCATACCTAGAATTATTTAAGTAGTATGATCAGTGAGAAAAAATGAGTGGGCTCTTCCTCTAGTCAGTGCAGGAATTCATTGTTCCCTCAGTTATTCCACAGGTTTTATCTGGCATTTAATGAAAAAAATGTTAATCTTAGTAGACAATGACAAATACATAAAATATGTTTTATAATATTTGACTATACAGTTGATCCAAATCCTTTAAATCACCTGAATCTGTTTCAGCATATTAATTGTATGCTATTATTTAATACCATTAGTAAGCAGAATATAAGAAAACACTGTCTGGGGTTTTCAATAATACGATGCTATTATTCATTTATAAAGAAATGCATCACCTTTTAAAGGAAGATTGTTACGATGTTCCAGTTACATAGGCAGGAGAGAGGTGGTTATATAACTAATTCAATATCAGAAAAGATTAAACTTTAATCACTTAGTGTGCATCCTAAATCACATAAATTGTACTTTTCAGAGTTCAAATTAGAACCAAGCTAAATAATATTTTTAATGATTGAAAATATTTGAACAAAAGTGTACTTCTATATCTGTTTTCTTTTCTCTTTTTTTTTAGAATAGTGAAACTATAGAATAGAAAACACTGTTGATTTTTTTCACATTTATGGTAATCATAGCTGTGTCTAACTGCATGTAGGCCTCCTGATATCTGCAGTTTAATATTCATTGGGCATGTTAAGTACATATTGTATTACTTTAAATATTAATTTCTTTAGGTTTTTGTCCTCAACAATTAAATATTTAAAATTAGATACACTGCAACAAATTTAATGTGTTTCTATCATTGATAATATATCATATTTTTATTTGTCACTTAATTTTTTTCCTTTCAATCGATCTTCACTTACTACTGTTTACCAGTATTTATTTTATTTACTAAGTTGACAAAAGTTATTAGAAGATTTTTAAGATCTCATTAATACATTGTCAAAAACAACAGATGCAGGAAAGAATCAAATTATGGTGGTTATTACCCCGAAGTAAGATTCTGTGTCAAAATTTAATTTTCTTTATTGTTTCTTTAAGGTTTTGTAATGTAAAATATAATAATACATGAATACCAATTTGGAAGTATTAGTGGCTCCTGGCAACCTTGAAAATGAATTATGATTCATTTTTCTCCTCCATAATCTGAAGAAAACTGAACACTGCAGTAAAAGAATGGAACCTGATGCCTTTCAAATAGTGTACAGACCTGGCCCATTTTTCCTCTTCTCTGTAACAATAAATTATCATTAAAAGAACTGTTGCAGGCATCGCATCATTCCTTACAGAATCTTAGAACTTAAAAGAATTCACCTTTGAAATTATAAGGTAAACTATTTTCGCTTCACATGAACTGAGTGTATTTTCTTCCGAGGATACTTCAGTTTAAATTTGTAAAACTTCATATAAAGATTATCAATTTAATAATGCATTTACATAAATCAGAAAGAATTTAGTCAAGAAAAAAGAAACTTTCCAGTAAATTGATTTATGGCAATTCCAGAAAGAAAAGTTGGAAGGTATAGTGATCATATAGTAAATGTAGTTTCACTTTTTGCTTTAACTGACTGTGAATGAAACTGTGCTGTGTTATATACTCATTTCTTCCTTTTATCAAATCCTGCGAGCAAATTATGATATAAACATCCAGGTTATAGTTGTTTGATACCAGTATTTTTTTCCTTTCATATATGTCCTTTCTGTTTGTTTTCAAAATCAACTTGTGAGACACATATTAAGCAAGAAACATTTTATATTATTGCACTTAGGGACATATCTCCATTTTAAAATTCTTTTATTATCTGAATTTAAGGTTTTATGTATTTTAATTTATGTTAAATTCTAATTAGGTAATGGATTTATAACACTTCGTTTAAACATGTATAGGACCTTCTTGACCTAAAGGAGCCAGAGTAGAGAATTTTAACTCAGAGTAAGTGGATTGGTAAAATTTGATACAAAGAAAATTTTCTAATGACAAATAAAGTATATGTTGTCTATTTTAAAACTCAAACAAATAAGACTTTATTTGTCGAGTAAGATATAATTTACTGCCCTTCAAAAAGGAAAGAGAATATCTCCTATGCTTTGATATAAAGGTCGGGAATTTATTCAGATTCTTTTCCTGACTCATTGTCAGTTTTTTTTTTTTTTAATTAATTAATTAATTAATTTTATTTATTTATGGCTGTGTTGGGTCTTCGTTTCTGTGCGAGGGCTTTCTCTAGTCGTGGCAAGTGGGGGTCACTCTTCATCGCGGTGCGCGGGCCTCTCACTATCGCGGCCTCTCTTGTTGCGGAGCACAGGCTCCAGACGCGCAGGCTCAGTAGTTGTGGCTCACGGGCCCAGTTGCTCTGCAGCATGTGGGATCTTCCCAGACCAGGGCTCGAACCCGTGTCCCCTGCATTGGCAGGCAGATTCTCAACCACTGCGCCACCAGGGAAGCCCCATTGTCAGTTTTAAGAATTCAGCAACCATATGCTCCAGCAGTTTCACTTCAGACTATTTATCTAAATGAAATTAAATCATTAACTCAAAAATATATCTGCGCTCCCATGTTCATTGCAGCGTTATTTACAATAGCCCAGACTTGGAAAGACCACAAGTGTTCATTGATACATGAATGGATAAAGAAAGTGTAGTACATCTGTACAATGGAATATTATTCAGCTATAAAAAAAAAGAAGAGAATCCTGCCATTTGTGACAACATGGATGAAACTTGAGGGTGTTATGCTAAGTGAAATAAGCCAAACAGAAAGAGACAAATATTAAGCTTATTGTGGTGTAAAAAATATACTTATGTGAGGTGATGGATGTTAGCTAATCATTTTGCAACACATACACATATTAAATCATTATGTTGTACACCTAAAACTAATACACTGTTATTTGTAAACTATATCTCAATAAAAAAAGGGATTTGAGATTTTGGTTAAAGATGGCAAGGTAGGAAGGTTCTGAACTCACCTCCTTCTACAGACACACTGAATCCACAGTTATATAAATGGAAAAATTTCCTCTGAAAAAAACCTAAAAAGTGGTGGAGTAATATTTTCACATCAGGCAAACAAAAGGGAAGCCACATTGAGTCAGGTAAGAAAGGCTGAGACATTTTCAGCAGAAAACCATCCCCAGTGTCATGACCCACATTCAGGAGGGAACTCAAACCCTGAGCTTCTCCCTGAGGAGTGAAGTGTTCATACCCCACATCAGGCCCCCAACTTTTAAGACCGGCACCTGAGAGACATGCTCCCAAAACATCTTGCTTTGAACCTTGAGCTTCACGCCCGTGAGAGCCCTGGGGCTGTGGTCAACTGAGTAATGGCTTTTTTTTTTTTTTTCCTAATTGATGTACAGTTGAGCAACAATATTGTGTTAGTTTCAGGTGCACAAGTGATGGCTCTGAAGGGCTCCTGTGCAGACTCACCTACCCCAGGGCCCAGCACAGAAACAGTGTTTTGAAAAGAGCCCAGACTTTATGCGAAAGAGACTCATTTCCTAATTTTAAAGTGTTGGTCTGAGGGGCAGGATTGGGTGGGATGCTTTGCGGGGATGGAGGCTGGTGGGCTCCACCTTCCTGCTCTCCCTCTGCCTTGCTAAAGCTGGCAAGTGCCATTTTTCTTTTGTAAATTTTTTCCTTTCTGGAAGGTGCCATCTTTATGTTTCAGCCAGTGAGAACCATCTTCTGCATTCTCCCTCTGCCTTGCTAAGGCTGGCGGATGCCATCTTGTTTTTTCTCTTCCTTTTTTTTTCTTTTTTCTTTTTGCAGAGGACACCATCTTTTGCTCCCCCTCTGCCTCACTTCGACTGGTGGGTCCCGATGTTATGCTCCAGAGTGCCAGTGTCTCCCAGAGGGGGGGCTTCTACACATATCTGGTGACCCAATTTTTGTGTCTGGTGACCCAGTTTTGCAACTGCCATCTAGAGGACACCCCTTGATGGCCTGGCTCTGGGGCCCAGGGGGGATGTGTTCTTGGGCCCCATGGGACTGTCGCAATTGGAGGGACAGTTCTGGGTGGACTCTCAGTCCCTGGGCCCTGCGCAGGTAGTGAACTGAAATGCAGCCCCCATCTTTCTGAGAAGGAACCAGTGTAGAAGGCGTTCTTACACGGTTCCCACTGCCAGGGGACAGCAACAGGCAACAGACCCAGGAGCTCATCCTTTCTGAGAAAAACGCCTATGAGCTTATGATCATAGCTGTAGCCTGAAGAGCAGGCTTCTAATTAATCACACAGGTAAGGGCTGACTGTCAACCTCTCTTGAGACCTCAGAGGATGGACATGGTCTTTGCACCCTCCTGCCACACTTCAGAGCACCAGCATCTCTCAAAGGGGAGTGCGTATATGTGGCTGGTGCCCTGGTATTTATATCTGGTGCCCTGGTTTTGGCTGCCATCCAGGGTATACCTCTTGGTCACCTGGCTCTGGTGGCCGGGGGCTTGTGTTCCTGGGTGCACAGGACTGCAGCAATCAGGGAGATGGTTCTTGGCAGGCTTCCACCCCCAGGGCACTGCACAGAGAGCTGACTGAAACACACCTTTCTGTGAAAGAGACCTGTCTGCTGGTCCTGGAGCTTTGGCACACACCTAGCGGATGCGGAGACGCTCTCAGGGAACATAGGCTGGGGATCCCATCTTTGCGCTGTCCCTCTGCCTAGCTACAGCTCCCTGGTATCTCCCAGAAAGGAGCTTATACACTCATCTGGAGCACTGATTTGGGCCAGTGCTGCCTGGGGGGCGCCTCCAGACCACCTGGTTCTGGGCCTGGCGGGGCTGGTGCTTTCAGTCGTGCAGGACAGTATATAATTGCACTCTGTAATAGCCGCCGCCTGATGGTCTGGCTTTCAATCAACCTGAATCTAGGTGCTGACGGAGAGCCTCCCCTTTGGGACACCTACTTGTGTTGGCATAACCTCAACCTATGAGAGCTATGACAAATGAAACAGGCTGCTTGGAAAATCACAAAGGTTTGAAGACAACCAAGAGCTAGGGCAAAGCTGAATGATAAATTTCATCTCCTACACAAGGCCAACCCTTCAAGATTAGGAGAGGTGGTTGTCTCATCTAATGCATAGATGCCAACACAGGGAGTCAAGCAAAATGAAGAAACAAAGGAATATGTTCCAAACAAAAGAATAAGATAAAACCTCAAAAAAAAGAAAAAAACTTAATAAAATGGAGATAAGTAATCTACCTGATAAAGAGTTCAAAGTAATGGTCATAAAGGTGCTCACAAACTCAGGAGGGAAATGGATGAACACAATGAAACCTGTTTATGAAGATGGTTATAAGTTTTAAGGTAATTTAGTAATAGTGGCCCTAAAACAAGTAGATTTTTTTTCCAAATTAAAAATTTTTTCAGTGTAAAATCTTTCAAATGCAAATTTTCTTCTCAACTGACTATATATTAAACTCTTTCCATTCACATTTAACACAGAATAAGAAGAGATGTTTTAAACAACCTTTTAAGGACTATTCTGAGTTTTATCTACACATAATATTACTGTAGGAAACAAATGATACATTGAAGGTGGTTTTAATCAGCTTCCTGTGTCATATTGCTTTCTCTTTTCATGTGACAGATATTAAAATTTTGTAACATTGTGTTTGATATGTTATGCAGAGAGTGTTCTAAAAACACAGATAATTATAAAAATGTTAAGCTATTAGAAAGGTCATAATACAGATATGTATTTTTTCTGTCTTATTCTTAGAATTATACAATGCTAAATTGTGATTTTTCTTTATTTTATTGAGATTAAAATTATATCAGATAATTTAATCACAGATCTTGAATGAAACCATAGTATGTAACTATTCTGATCATTTGAAGAACTTATGTAATTATCATTCACTCTCCTCAACCATATTATTCAGGGATTCATTCTGTTATAGATTTAAAATCACTAAATGCCTTTTTAATAACAGCTGAAAATATGTCAAGGAGATTACATGAACAAGCAAAAATCAGAAAATATAATCCTTAGCATACTTAACTATCTGCAAATAAGATTTACTTGTAATCAGAAACAACAAAAACAAGACAAATGAACATGAAACAACCATTTTCAAGACTCTGGACAGCAGGCAACACAGGATGATAACCCTTGAGGGACAGGAAAAAATAAGATAAACCCTAAGCTTGCTCCGTTTTACTGTCTTGACAGAGATTCCAGGTTGTACCTTGGTAGGAGGAACCCAGGTGGAACCCAGGCACACCATGTGTCAAAGAGATTGAGCTGAGAGAGCAAGTTGACCAGGACTGTTGGAGTTTTCAGGACAGGCTACCAGCCAGGGGAGAGCTGCACAGAGGGAGAGCTCCCGAGGATCCCCCTTGAGATTGACTCATAGTACAGATTCACTAGAGAAATGTTTGGTTTTGAGAATCACATAAGACAAAGAAACCATATGAAATGATTACAAGGAATGGTGTCTGGCACTTACACATAGCTGAGAATATTGTCAGTTTCTACCAGCCAGATTGGAATATGTTGTAATTCACAAAGCCCTTGATATAGCACTCAGAAGGGCCCTGCTTCAGTAGTGGGAAATAATGAAATCCAGGCTAACTGCTTCTCTGGAGAAGAATTAGGAGAATAAAAAGCCATGCCACAGACTGAGAAAAATATTTTGAAATCATATATCTGATAAAACAATAGTGTACAGAATCTATAAACAACCCTCAAACTCAATAATGAGATAAAACGATCCATCAAGAATGGGCAAACTATGTGAGTGAACACTTCACCCCAAAGAAGATGTATGGATAGCCAATAAGTACCTGAAAAGATAGTGTTATTTTTCACTGAAGAAACAAAATTTGAAACCACCAAGAAATATTGTTGTGAACCTATCAGAATGGCTAAAATGGAAATATTGACCATAACAAGTTCTATAGATGATCATCTAGTTTATGTTATTATTTGATCCTAAAGTCTATTAAGAGATTTCCATTCACTCATAAGTTTATTTTCTACCTTCATCTAGTCTTAAAAGCATTATCCTAATGTGAAATTAACTTAGGAATCTTTTTTCTCAATCCAATTTTATGAACACTCTTTATTTTTAGAGTATGACCAGTATGACTTCCTATTAACTTTGTTTTGCAGAACTGCTGAGATTTTTTGAATTTATTTCTATGGATTTGTTAATATTCTAATAATAAGTTTTAAGTTTACACATAAAGAATTCATAGCCTAGCACCAGGTAAACCTTGAAGACCATCTTTCCCTATGTTTTCATAAAATAATTTTGAAATCGTATAAAAAAGAAAATATTGGTTGAAGTTAGGACATTTGTGCGTAAAATTTCATGGTCAAACAAAAATAATTACTTTATTAATATAGCTACATAATCCTACTATACCGTATTGATCACTTCAGTCTCAGTAGAGGGCTGTGTGTGTGATTGTCAGTTCCTTATGTCTTATTATAAAGATTCTTTTTGACTTCTCAGATGTCTTTGAGTCTTGCCCCTTTATTTCAGGTCTGTATTCAAGCCTGAAAATAATACTCTAAATCACGGGATCCAGTCCCAAACAGAGACTATAATTTGACCTTAGTCATTCAAACACCCACTTGTGGCATTACAGTTTTTAATTGCACCACCAAAATCAGTAGTAGATTTTTCCTATGCTTCTCCAAATTGTTTCTAGGTTGACAGTAGAAGTGTTTTCAAATAATGACTGGAAGACATGTTAAATTTATAATTTCTTATCAAATTTACAAGCATAATAATCTCCTTAAAATATAACGTGTAATTTTCAAAGTGAAATATATCTCTTTTAGATATGGTGCTGGTCCCTTTACTTTCACTTGTGATTTTTTTATATTAAAAGAAAACATCATCAATTTTTTTTTTTCTTTAAACATCTTTATTGAAGTATAATTGCCTTACAATGGTGTGTTAGCTTCTGCTTTATAACAAAGTGAATCAGCTTTACATATACAATATGTTCCCATTTCTCTTCCCTCTTGCATCTCCCTCCCTCCCACCCTCCCCATCCCACCCCTCTAGGTGGTCACAAAGCACCGAGCTGATCTTCCTGTGCTATGCGGCTGCTTCCCACTAGCTATCTATTTATATTTGGTAGTGTATATATGTCCATGACACTCTCTTACCCTGTCACATCTCACCCCACCCCCTCCCCATATCCTCAAGTCCATTCTCTAGTAGGTCTGTTGTCTTTATTCCCGTCTTGCCACTAGGTTCTTCATGGCCTTTTTTTTTTTTCCCTTAGATTCCGTATATATGTGTTAGCATACTGTATTGTTTTTCTCTTTTCTGACTTACTTCACTCTGTATGACAGACTCTAACTCCATCCACCTCATTACAAATACCTCCATTTCATTTCTTTTATGGCTGAGTAATATTCCATTGTATATATGTGCCACATCTTCTTTATCCATTCATCTGTCGATGGACATTTAGGTTGCTTCCATGTCCTGGCTATTGTAAATAGAGCTGCAATGAACATTGTGGTACATGACACTTTTTGACCTATGGTTTTCTCAGGGTATATGCCCAGTAGTGGGATTGCTGGGTTGTATGGTGGTTCTATTTTTAGTTTTTTAAGGAACCTCCATACTGTTCTCCATAGTGGCTGTATCAATTTACATTCCCACCAACAGTGCAAGAGGGTTCCCTTTCCTCCACACCCTCTCCAGCATTTATTGTTTCTAGATTTTTTGATGATGGCCCATTCTGACCGGTGTGAGATGATATCTCATTGTAGTTTTGATTTGCATTTCTCTAATGATTAATGATGTTGAGCATTCTTCATGTGTCTGTAGGCCATCTGTATATCTTCTTTGGAGAAATGTCTATTTAGGTCTTCTGCCCATTTTTTGGATTGGGTTGTTCGTTTTTTTGTTATTGAGCAGCATGAGCTGCTTGTAAATCTGGAGATTAATCCTTTGTCAGTTGCTTCATTTGCAAATATTTTCTCCCATTCTGATGGTTGTCTTTTGGTCTTGTTTATGGTTTCCTTTGCTGTGCAAAAGCTTTTTAAGTTTCATTAGGTCCCATTTGTTTATTGTGGTTCTTATTTCCATTTCTCTGGGAGCTGGGTCAAAAGAATCTTGCTGTGATGTATGTCATAGAGTGTTCTGCCTATGTTTTCCTCTAAGAGTTTGATAGTGTCTGCCCTTACACTTAAGTCTTTAATCCATTTTGAGTTTATTTTTGTGCATGGTGTCAGGGAGTGTTCTAATTTCATACTTTTACATGTACCTGTCCAATTTTCCCAGCACCACTTATTGAAGAAGGCTGTCTTTTCTCCACTGTATATGCTTGCCTCCTTTATCAAAGATAAGGTGACCATATGTGTGTGGGTTTATCTCTGGGCGTTCTATCCTGTTCCATTGATCTATATTTCTGTTTTTGTGCCAGTACCAAGCTGTCTTGATTACTGAAGCTTTGTAATATAGTCTGAAGTCAGGGAGCCTGATTCCCCCAGCTCCATTTTTCGTTCTCAAGATTGCTTTGGCTATTCGGGATCTTTTGTGTTTCCATACAAATTGTGAAATTTTTTGTTCTAGTTCTGTGAAAAATGCCAGTGGTAGTTTGATAGGGATTGCATTGAATCTGTAGATTGCTTTGGGTAGTAGAGTCATTTTCACAATGTTGATTCTTCCAATCCAGGAACATGGTATATCTCTCCATCTATTTGTATCATCTTTAATTTCTTTCATCAGTGTCTTATAATTTTCTGCATACAGGTCTTTTGTCTCCTTAGGTAGGTTTATTCCTAGATATTTTATTCTTTTTGTTGCAATGGTAAACGGGAGTGTTTTCTTAATTTCACTTTCAGATTTTTCGTCATTAGTGTATAGAAATGCAAGAGATTTCTGCGCATTAATTTTGTATCCTGCTACTTTACCAAATTCATTGATTAGCTCTAGGAGTTTTCTGGTAGCATCTTTAGGATTCTCTATGTATAGTATCATGTCATCTGCAAATAGTGACAGCTTTTACTTCTTCTTTTTCCGATTTGGATTCCTTTTATTTCTTTGTCTTCTCTGATTGCTGTGGCTAACACTTCCAAAACTATGTTGAGTAATAGTGGTGAGAGTGGGCAACCTTGTCTTGTTCCTGATCTTAGTGGAAATGGTTTCAGTTTTTCACCATTGAGGACAATGTTGGCTGTGGGTTGTCATAAATGGCCTTTATTATGTTAAGGAAAGTTCCCTCTATGCCTACTTTCTGCAGGGCTTTTATCATAAATGGGTGTTGAATTTGTCGAAAGCTTTCTCTGCATCTATTGAGATGATCATATGGTTTTTCTCCTTCAATTTGTTAATATGGTGTATCACATTGATTGATTTGCGTATATTGAAGAATCCTTGCATTCCTGGGATAAACCCCACTTGATCATGGTGTATGATCCTTTTAATGTGCTGTTGGATTCTGTTTGCTAGTATTTTGTTGAGGATTTTTGCATCTATGTTCATCAGTGATATTGGCCTGTAGTTTTCTTTCTTTGTGACATCTTTGTCTGCTTTTGGTATCAGGGTGATGGTGGCCTCGTAGAATGAGTTTGGGAGTGTTCCTCCCTCTGCAATATTTTGGAAGAGTTTGAGAAGGATAGGTGTTAGCTCTTCTCTAAATGTTTGATAGAATTCACCTGTGAAGCCATCTGGTCCTGGGCTTTTGTTTGTTGGAAGGTTTTTTAATCACAGTTTCAATTCAGTGCTTGTGATTGGTCTGTTCATATTTTCTATTTCTTCCTGGTTCAGTCTCGGCAGTTTGTGCATTCTAAGAATCTGTCCATTTCTTCCAGGTTGTCCATTTATTGGCATAGAGTTGCTTGTAGTAATCTCTCATGATCTTTTGTATTTCTGCAGTGTCAGTGGTTACTTCTCCTTTTTCATTTCTAATTCTATTGATTTGAGTCTTCTCCCTTTTCTCTTGATGAGTCTGGCTAATGGTTTATCAATTTTGTTTATCTTCTCAAAGAACCAGCTTTTAGTTTTATTGATTTTTGCTATTGTTTCCTTCATTTCTTTTTCATTTATTTCTGATCTGATCTTTATGATTTCTTTCCTTCTGCTAGCTTTGGGGTTTTTTTGTTCTTCTTTCTCTAATTGCTTTAGGTGCAAGGTTAGGTGTTTATTCGAGATGTTTCCTGTTTCTTGAGGTAGGCTTGTATTGCTATAAACTTCCCTCTTAGCACTGCTTTTGCTGCGTCCCATAGGTTTTGGGTCGTCATATCTCCATTGTCATTTGTTTCTAGGTATTTTTTGATTTCCCCTTTGATTTCTTCAGTGATCACTTCGTTATTAAGTAGTGTATTGTGTAGCCTCCATGTGTTTGTATTTTTTACAGATCTTTTCCTGTAATTGATATCTAGTCTCATAACATTGTGGTCGGAAAAGATACTTGATACGATTTCAATTTTCTTAAATTTACCAAGGCTTGATTTGTGACCCAAGATATGATCTATCCTGGAGAATGTTCCATGAGCACTTGAGAAAAATGTGTATTCTGTTGTTTTTGGGTGGAATGTCCTATAAATATCAATTAAATCCATCTTGTTTAATGTATCATTTAAAGCTTGTGTTTCCTTATTTATTTTCATTTTGGATGATCTGTCCATTGGTGAAAGTGGGGTGTTAAAGTCCCCTACTATGATTGTGTTGCTGTCGATTTCCCCTTTATGGCTGTTAGTATTTGCCTTATGTATTGAGGTGCTCCTATGTTGGGTGCATAAATATTTACAATTGTTATACCTTCCTCTTGGATCGATCCCTTGATCATTATATAGTGTCCTTCTTTGTCTCTTGTAATAGTCTTTATTTTAAAGTCTATTTTGTCTGATATGAGAATTGCTACTCCAGCTTTCTTTTGATTTCCATTTGCATGGAATATCTTTTTCCATCCCCTCACTTTCAGTCTGTATGTGTCTCTAGGTCTGAAGTGGGTCTCTTGTAGACAGCATATATATGGGTCTTGTTTTTGTATCCATTCAGCCAGCCTGTGTTTTTTGGTGGGAGCATTTAATCCATTTACATTCAAGGGAATTATCGATATGTATGTTCCTATTCCCATTTTCTTAAATGTTTTGGGTTTGTTATTGTAGGTGTTTTCCTTCTCTTGTGTTTCTTGCCTAGAGAAGTTCCTTTAGCATTTGTTGTAAGCTGGTTTGGTTGGTGCTGAACTCTCTCAGCTTTTGCTTGTCTGTAAAGGTTTTAATTTCTCCATCACATCTGAATGAGATCCTTGCTGGGTAGAGTATTCTTGGTTGTAGGTTCTTCTCCTTCATCACTTTAAGTATATCCTGCCACTCCCTTCTGGCTTGCAGAGTTTCTGCTGAAAGATCAGATGTTAACCTTATGGGGATTCCCTTGTGTGTTATTGTTTTTTTTTCCCTTGCTGCCTTTAATATGTTTTCCTTATATTTAATTTTTGACAGTTTGATTAATATGTGTCTTGGCGTGTTTCTCCTTGGGTTTATCCTGTATGGGACTCTCTGTGCTTCCAGGACTTGATTAACTATTTCCTTTCCCATATTAGGGAAGTTTTCAACTATAATCTCTTCAAATATTTTCTCAGTCCCTTCCTTTTTCTCTTCTTCTTCTGGGACCCCTATAATTCGAATGTTGGTGCGTTTAATGTTGTCCCAGAGGTCTCTGAGACTGTCCTCAGTTCTTTTCATCTTTTTTCTTTATCCTGCTCTGCAGTAGTTATTTCCACCATTTTATCTTCCAGGTCACTTATCCTTTCTTCTGCCTCAGTTATTCTGCTATTGATCCCATCTAGAGTATTTTTAATTTCATTATTGTGTTTTTCATCATTGCTTGGTTCCTCTTTAGTTCTTCTACGTCCTTGTTAAATGTTTCTTGCATTTTGTCTATTCTATTTCCAAGATTTTGGATCGTCCTTACTATCATTATTCTGAATTCTTTTTCAGGTAGACTACCTATTTCCTCTTCATTTGTTAAGTCTAGTGTATTTTGACCTTGCTCCTTCATCTGCTGTGTGCTTTTCTGTCGTCTCATTTTGCTTATCTTACTGTGTTTGGGGTCTCCTTATCACAGGTTGCAGGTTCGTAGTTCCCGTTGTTTTTGGTATCTGTCCCCAGTGGCTAAGGTTGGTTCAGTGGGTTGTGTAGGCTTCCTGGTGGAGAGAAGTAGTGCCTGAACTCTGGTGGATGAGGCTGGATCTTGTCTTTCTGGTGGGCACGTCCACGTCTGGTGGTGTATTTTGGGGTGTCTGTGGCCTTATTATGGTTTTAGGCAGCCTCTCTGCTAATGGATGGGGCTGTGTTCCTGTCTTGCTAGTTGTTTGGCATAGGGTGTTCAGCACTGTAGCTTGCTGGTCATTGAGTGATGCTGGGTCTTGATGTTGAGATGGAGATCTCTGAGAGATTTTTGCCGTTTGGTATTATGTGGAGCTGGGAGGTCTCTCGTGGACCAGTGTCCTGAAGTTGGCTCTCCCACCTCTGAGGTACGGCCTTGATGCCTGGCTGAAGCACCAAGAGCCTTTCGTCCACACGGCTCAGAGTAAAAGGGAGAAAAAATAGAAAGAAAGAAAGAAAGAAAGAGGCTATAATATAGTGAAGTAAAATAAAGCTATTATAAAGCAAAGCTATACAGACAAAATCTCCCCCAGAAGCATATACATATACACTCACAAAAAAAAGGAAAAGGGGAAAAATTAATATATCCTGCTCCCAAAGTCCACCTCCTGAATTTGGGATGATTCATTGTCTATTCAGGTATTCAACAGATGCACGCACATCAAGTTGTTTGTGGAGTTTTAATCCGCTGCTTCTGAGGCTGCTGGGAGAGATTTCCCTTTCTCTTCTTTGTTCGCACAGCTCCCGGGGTTCAGCTTTGTATTTGGACCCGCCTCTGTGTGTAGGTCGCCTGAGGGCGTCTGTTCTTTGCTCAGACAGGACGGGGTTAAAGGAGCAGCTGCTTCGGGGGCTCTGGCTCACTCAGGCCGGGGGGAGGGAGGGGTACGGAGGAGGCAGGGCGAGCCTGCGGCGGCAGAGGCCGGCGTGACATTGCAGCAGCCTGAGGTGCGCCATGTGTTCTCCCGGGGAAGGTTGTCCCCGGATCACGGGAGCCTGGCCGTGGCGGGCTGCACAGGCCCCCGGGAGGGGCGGTGTGGAGAGTGACCTGTGCTCGCACACAGGCTTTTTGGAGGCGGCAGCAGCAGCCCCAGCGTCTCACGCCCGTCTCTGGGGTCCGCGCTGATAGCCGCGGCTCGCGCCCGTCTCTGAAGTTCGTTTAGGCGGCGCTCTGAATCCCCTCTCCTCGCGCACCAGGAAACAGGGAAGAAAAAGTCTCTTGCCTCTTCGGCAGCTGCAGACTTTTTCCCGGCCTCCCTCCCGGCTAGCTGTGGTGCACTAACCCCTTCAGGCTGTGTTTCACGCCGCCAACCCAGTCCTCTCCCTGCGATCGGACCGAAGCCCGAGCCTCAGCTCCAGCCCCGCCCGCCCCGGCGGCTGAGCAGACAAGCCTCTCGGGCTGGTGAGTGCTGGTCAGCGCCGAGCCTCCGTGCGGGAAGTGCGGGAATCTCTCCGCTTTGCCTCCACACCCTTGTGGCTGCGCTCTCCTCCGTGGCTCCGAAGCTTCCCCCCTCTGCCACCCGCAGTCTCTGCCCGCGAAGGGGCTTCCTAGTGCGTGGAAATCTTTCCTCCTTCACAGCTCCCTCCCACTGGTGCAGGTGCCGTCCCTATTCTTTTGTCTCTGTTATTTCTTTTTTTCTTTTGCCCTACCCAAGTACGGGGGGAGTTTCTTGCCTTTTGGGAGGTCTGACGTTTTCTGCCAGCGTTCAGTGGGTGTTCTGTAGGAGCAGTTCCACGTGTAGATGTATTTCTACTGTATCTGTGGGAAGGAAGGTGATCTCCGCGTCTTACTCTTCCGCCATCTTCTCTCCTCTCCCATCATCAATTTTTAACTAAACTATGTACCTCCAAAATGACTTTTTATTTTTCCAGACTCTAGGCAGACATTTTAATGAAATACAAATTACAGGATTCTAATAATATCAATTAATGAAATGCCAACTTTCTCATTTGCATATGATTAATAAAAATACACCTTCAACTTACAGGGTGTTATATGTCAATTATATATTGGTAAAGTGAGAAAAAAGACAAAGCGCTAAATATTACATGGCACTTTAAGGATTACTGTCTTACTATCTACTTACAAAATTGCTATCAAAGAAAAATTAACTAACTGAAGTTCACACTTTAATAGCTAGGATATATTATCAACTATTATAAACATTGATTGCATCACAGAGGAAAAAGATATGAATTAACAGTTTTTCAAGATATCAGCTGATGGTAGGAGAATAATATTTTCTCATAAGAAGCCTTATAAAAATTTGTATTTCTCCAAAGCTAACATAGTCTATTAGATCCTGAATGGAAAACAATTTGAATGGTAAAGTAACCATATTGGGACACATTTGGATTTATAATGACATATTATCATATCATATATATAAATTTTTTTCCCATTCCATAAGTTGCCTTTTAATTTTGTTGACAAAATTGCTCTGCAGAATCTTTTTAGCATGATAGAGTCCCACTTGTTCATTTGAGTTTGTTGCTTATGCTCTAGGTGTTATAACCAAAACTTATTTCCAAGACCCATGTCAAAGAGATTTTCCTACTTTTTTTTCTAGTAATTTTACGGTTTCAGGTCTTACATTTAACTCTTTAATCCATTTTGAATTAATTTTTGTGAGTGGTTTAAGATAAGGGTCTAGTTTCATTCTTTTGCATGTGAATATCCAGTTTTCCCAAAAAAAATTTATTGAAGAAACTGTCTTTTCTCTACTGAGTAATCTTGGCTCCCTTGTCAAATATTCATTGACTATATATGCATGTGTTTATTTCTGGGATCTGAATTCTGTTCCATTGGTCTATGTGTCTGCCTTTTTTGCCAGTACCATACTGTTTTGATTACTATAGCTTTATAGTGTAGTTTGAAATCAGGTAGTGTGCTTCCTCTATACATAGCATTATTATTATTTTTTTAAATTAATTAATTTGTTTATTTATTTTTGGCTGTGTTGGGTCTTCGTTTCTGTGCGAGGGCTTTCTCTAGTTGTGGCAAGCAGGGACCACTCTTCATCGCGGTGCGCGGGCCTCTCACTATCGCGGGCTCTCTTGTTGCAGAGCACAGGCTCCAGACGTGCAGGCTCAGTAGTTGTGGCTCACGGGCCTAGTTGCTCCGCGGCATGTGGGATCTTCCCAGACCAGGGCTCGAAGCCGTGTCCCCTGCATTGGCAGGCAGATTTTCAACCACTGCACCACCAGGGAAGCCCCCATAGCATTATTTTAATTTACATGTTTTTAATTACCAGAAAGTCTGAATTTTTTTTCAGAGGTTTATAGGGCATAATTTTTCCTTGGGCATGATGGGTGCTTGGTTTCTTTAGTTAAAACTTGAATTGAGTATAACAATGACAAACTAAAATAGCTGTTAATTTTATGTGCAGAATAATCATTAAATATTTTATACTGTTAAATGATAAGGAAAGTAAATGACAACTAATAAAAATATTGAGGGTTATTACATAAGGTAAATAAGTATGTAACTTTAAGAAGATCATAGCTTTTTTGAGTTAAAATGTTTATAAAGTTTTAAATAAAAATCAATAATAAAGGAGATTATATAATAAACATGATTATTTGATTTGATTACATGATAAATATAATGCTTTCTGGGATTTTTGATATGATGCCATTCAAAACCATACTTCTTATCCCATTCTATTTAAGCATACCTCATTGAAGAAAATGTCTTATTTCAGAATTCTTTGTCTACTGAAAACCAGATTAAAAATATGTCTCCGTGCAATAGAATATTATTCAGCAATTAAAGGGATAAAAATTATGCTAAGTGAAAAAAGCCATACGCAAAAACTATATCTTGTATAATTACATTTTTATGAACTTTGTAAAAAGAAATTTAAAGAGACAGAAAACAGATCAGTGGTTGCTCTAGGACTGGGGTAGGATTGCCAACAAGTACAATGGGAAGTTTTGTGATTGAAATGCTTCAAATCTTGATTGTTTTGATGACTGCACCACTCTATGCATTTACTGGAATCATTGAATTGTACATTTAGAATGGGTGCATTTTTCTGCCTGTAAATATATCTTACATAAAACTGTTCAAATATCATGTCAACTCTGTCATGTTAAAAATTCATCAGGAAGATCCACTCTGAAATGATGTGCAATGAATTGTGATAAATCATGTCTGATCCAGATATAACTTGAAAAAGAATATAAAAATTAGAAAACAAAATTATATAAGAGAAAAAATTGGTAACATAAACACCTTAGTTCTCACTAAATAAAACTTGAAAAAATATGTATTTATGTCACTAAATAAAAATTTGAAAAATATAGATTTCTAATTTATTCATTAAGAAAATAGTTCCTCTAAAAAATTAATGCAAAGAAATCCCTTGCATTGCTATACACTAGCAATGCATGGTGTATAAGTCAGAAAGAGAAATTAAGGAAACACTCCCATTTACCATTGCAACAAAGAGAATAAAATATTTAGGAGTAAACCTACCTAAGGAGGCAAAAGACCTGTACTCAGAAAACTATAAGATACTGATGAAAAAATGAAAGATGACACAAAGAGATGGAGAGATATACCATGTTCTTGGATTGGAAGAGTCAATATTTTGAAAATGACTGTGCTACCCAAAGCAGTCTACAGATTCAGTGCAATCCCTATCAAATTACCAATGGCATTTTTCACAGAATTAGAACAAAAATTCTACAATTTGTATGGAAACACAAAAGACCCAAATAGCCAAAGCAATTTTGGGAAAGATAAATGGAGCAAGAGGAATCGCTCCCTGATTTCAGACTATACCACAAAGGAACAGTAATCAAAGAGTATGGTACTGGCACAAAAAGAGAAATATAGATCAATGGAACAGGGTAGAAAATGCAGAGATAAACCCATGCATCTATGGTCACCTAATCTATGACCAAGGAGGCAAGAATATACAATGGAGAAAAGAGAGTCTTTTCAATAAGTGGTGCTGGGAAAACAGGACAGCTACATTTAAAGGAATGGAATTAGAATACTCCCTAACAGCATACACAAAAATAAACTCAAAATGAATTAAAGACCTAAATGAAAGCCCAGACACTATAAAACTCTTAGAGGAAAACATAGGCAGAGCACTCTTTGACATAAATTGCAGCAAAATCTTTTTTGACCCACCTCCTAGAGTAATGAAAATAAAAACAAAAATAAACAAATGGGACCTAATGAAACTTAAAAGCTTTTGCACAGCAAAGGAAACCATAAAGAAGACGAAAAGACAACCCTCAGAATGGGAGAAAATACTTGCAAATGAAGCAACTGACAAAGGGTTAATCTCCAAAATATACAAACAGTTCATGCAGCTCAACATCAAAACAGCAAACAACCCAATCAAAAAATGGGCAGAAAAAAAAAAAAAATGGGCAGAAGACCTAAATAGACATTTCTCCAAAGAAGACATACAGATTGCCATCAAACACATGAAAAGATGCTCAACATCACTAATCATTAGAGAAATGCAAATCAAAATTACAATGAGGTATCACCTCACATTGGTCATAATGACCATCATCAAAAAATCTGCAAACAATAAATGCTGGAGAGGGTGTGGAGAAAAGGGAACTGTCCTACGCTGTTGGTGGGAATGTAAATTGATAGAGCCACTATGGAGAACAGTATGGAGATTCTTTAAAAAACAAAAAATAGAACTATCATATGACCCAGCAATCCCACTCCTGGGCACATAACTGGAGAAAACCATAATTCCAAAAGATACATGCACCCAAATGTTCATTGTAGCACTATTTACAATAGCCAGGACATGGAAGAAACCAAAATGTCCATCAACAGAGGAATTAATAAAGAAGATGTGGTACATATATACAATGGAATATTACTCAGCCATAAAAAGGAACCAAATTGTGCCATTTGCAGGGACGTTGATGGACCTAGAGATTGTCATACAGAGTGAAGTAAGTCAGAAAGAGAAAAACAAATATCGTATAATATCGTTTATATGTGAAATCTAGAAAAATGATACATATGAACTTATTCACAAAGCAGAAATAGAGACATAGACATAGAGAACAAATGTATGGATACCAAAGGGGGAAGTGGGGAGTGGGATGAATTGGGAGATTGGGATTGACATATATACACTGCTATGTATAAAATAGATAACTAGAACCTACTGTATAGCACAGGGAACTCTACTCAATGCTCTGTGGTGACCTAAGTGGGAAGGAAATCCAAAAGAGAGGGGGTATATGTATATGTAATAGCTGATTCACTTTTCTATACAGCAGAAACTAACACAACATTGTAAAGCAACTATACTCCAATAAAAGTTAATAAAAAAATAAAAAAGTAAGAGTTTCCTTAAAAAACAAAAAAGAAAATAATTCCTCACTGTTTGCAGTTTGGACATTTTTTTAAAAATGCCAAGAGAAATACTTGCTAAAGATTGCTATGTGTTTTGAAGATGAAAGATTTTTATAATTGCCTGAACTATGTGTACTGAGTATAAGCTTTTTTCTAGAAAACACATTGTTAAAACATTTTCCTGGATTATCCTCCATTATGCACAAATAGGTTACTGATATTACTAAATGGGCCATTTGAAAGTGAGTGTAAATTAAATTGTAATTTTGTGGTATTGCAATCAAAGCTGCACTCAAGGCTAAACTATTTTTTCTGCACTAAAATGTCAACTTTTAATATTTGATAAAAAGTTAAATAATCATATAATAACACTCTTTGCATTTTAGGTAAATTTTATATAGAGTGTGATATTACTATAAAATGGACATAAAGATCAATGAGACAGATTATAGATTTCAAATATAATCCCACTCCTATATAGTCTATGGAATTGAAACAAAAGTGCAAAGGTAAATCACTGGATAAGGAGAGTGTTTGCAATAAATTTACTTCTGTGCAAACAAGTGAACCCCTGCACCTTTTCTAACACTATACGCAAAAATTATATTGACATTGACCAGAGATCTAATTTTAAAGCTAAACATTTAAAATTGTAAAATAAATTATGGCAGAAAACTTTGAGGAGTGAGGTTAAGTTAACACTTTCCTAGAGGAGGTAAAACATGCTAACCAAAAATAAAATGAAATCAATTGTACTTCATAAAGTTAAAACTTGAGCGCTTTGAAAAGCTCTATTAAGGAAACAAAAAGACATATAAATCTGGCAGAAAATATTTGGACCACAAATTCTGGTAAAGATCTCATATGTAAAATACACAAAGCAATTTTACAACACAATAATTAAAAGCCCAGATCTTTTTAATGGGTAAAATATTTAAATAGTCATTTATAAAAGAAATATGGATAGAAAATTAATCACATGAAAAGATGCTGTAATGACATTAGTCCTTATAGAAATGCAAATTAAAACACTAATGAAATACTATAACTCACCCTTTGGAATTGCTAAAATTAAAGAGACCGATAGTAGCAGTTGCTGCTGTGGCTGTTCATCTGGGGTGCTCATCTATTCTGGTGGGCACACAAAATGGCTTAGCTTCTTTGGGAAGCAGTTTGTCAGTTTTTCGTAAAATTAAACATACAGTTACCATACATCTCAGCAATTCCACTCCTAGATATTTACACAAGAGAAATGAAAACATATGTCTAAACAATGTTTTTTATGTAAATGCTCATAGCAGTTTTGTTCAAAGGAGTCCAAATTGAAAACAATCCAAATATCCATCAGTTAGAGTGGAAGGGTCACACAATGAAATAGTTTTAAAAATACGAAAGAACAAAAGTATTGATATCGTGACACAGCAGAGGTGAATCTAAAGAAGTGACAAAGCCAGACACAAAAGGCTGTGGAGGAAATGATTCTATTTACATGACTTTGTAAGAAGGCAAACAGAAAGAGTGGAAGGAGAGGAGGGATTCAGAGGGGCAAAAGGTAACTTTCAGGGGTAATAAAAATGTACATACATTTTGAATTTTGTCCTGGTTATACCACTGTATACATTTGTCAAACTCATCAAACTGTACATTTTATTATTTTTGGTAATATTGAAATGTAGATGTAAAGAGATATACGGGCATATAGGATGGTGGTTTTTTTTTTTATTGGGGTATAGTTTGCTTTACAATGTTGTGTTAGTTTCTGCTGTACAACGAAGTGTATCAGCTATATGTATTACATATATCCCCTTCTTCTTGGACCTCCCTCCCTCACCCTCATCCAACCCATCTAGGTCATCACAGAGCACTGAAGCTGACCTCCCTGCACCATACAGAAGGTTCCCACTAGCTATCTGTTTACACATGGTAGGTGTATAATTGTCAATCCAATCTCCCAATTCATCCCATCCCCCTCTTTGCCCCTCTCCCCCACCCACCCGGTGTCCCACTGGTCCTTTCTCTAGTCTGCATCTCTATTCCTGCCCTGCAAATAAGGGACCATTTTGTTGAGATGAGATGCTGTTTACATGCTCTGTGATTTCTAAATATCCGATTCTCGTCTTTACCTATAGTAGGAAACCTCAAGTAATAAGATCATCTTTTAACATCAGAAATAATCTCTTGATCAGAACCTTGTTACAAAAAATAAAGTATTATATGATAATGAAACTTTTACACTCTAGCCTGAATATATAAAAATATCATATAGGTAAATTAATGTAATTTTTATATATGCAAACTCATGGAACTATGAACATATGGTATTAATTAGCAGTCCTTTTTTAGGAATTGAAATAAAAGATAATTCAAATGATTGCAATAAAAGTTGTTTTTGCCATTATTATTATTATTATATCCTGCTTCTATGAAGTCAGCTCATGTGCTTGCATGTATCTCACACTGCTCCCACAAGAATGGCTGCAACATTTTTTCATATAAATGTTAAAGTTTGTATTTTAAATCCAGAGTTCATACTTTTTTCTTAAAAGTTTTAGTAACTTTAATAACTTCTGTTAAAGACATCCAGCTGTTATCCTAGAAAGGGAAGAAAGTGCTTGTTTATTTGCACAGTGCTTCTTATCTAAGCCATATTTCCTCATTGGGAGACTCTATGGTCTGAGACATGGTGCAGTATTTTGTGTGAGATAGTCTTAACTGGAAATTCAGTCATGTGTATTAACCACCAGAGCTTTTAGTATTTAAAAAAAAAAATCTCCCATTGCTACCTGAGTTTTAGTAACCATTATATATCCGTTTCGTGACATCACTGTACAGACATTTTAGCACATGAAAAACTTGAAAATTCTTTTAAAATTTGAAATCCAAATTATTTTCCTAACTGTACAATGTGGTTATATATGGCTATTAGATTACAAAAATTTATTTTCTTAGACTATTTCATCTTCATGTTCTTTAAGCTAGTCAAAGAAATTACTTTTTTCTACATTTCTAGGAGGCTATAACTCAAAAAACTTCTTAAAGGTCAGAGAATACATTAGTCAACAATTCCTTAAGGCATAAAATAAATTTAATGTATCTACTCAAATAACTCTTCTTATAATATCTGATATATTATTAAGTGTTTAGATGTATAGCAATCAACATCTATCAGATATTCCCACCTATTTCTTGCCCTTCTCTTGAAAACTGTTTTCCCAACATCTCCTTCTTAAGTCTTCCATGAAATATGGCCAACAGGAATTCCTGCTGATAGCCTGAGGGACAAAAGAAGGGGAGAGCCAGGTATTTTTGTCTTTTATATGTGTATATCTCTGGCCTATTCCAATAGTGGCTGCTTTTCCTCCATGCTGTCTGTTCTTTATAAGACAATCCCTCCTTCCATAACCCCAGATCTCCATTGCCTTTGAAAGAATGTTACATTCTATAATATGACCTCACTTTGTAGGCCATATTTGTATTAATATTCTATTAATATTACCTCCTCCAATTCCAAAAAGTGGTATGTTACTCTAGATAATGTTTGAGGTGCTTCAGCACTCTGTTTGACTCTGCATCTCTTTCATAACATGTATGATAAGTTCCTTACATTATATTACTTGTCATTAAAATACCCAGAAAATTTCCAGAAAATGTTTCAGAAAACAGATCCTCGTAATGTCTTGTTGGGATTATGTGGTTAACCAGCTTGAGGGATCTCTTTATTAGAATTACTTGCATTGAAAAAGAAAAACAAAAACAGAATCAGTTTAATGTAGTAACAGTGTAATTACATAATTTATAACCTACTGTGATTGTTTAGTGTGTGCCATTTTGCTGATCCAAAACCCCATTTTTCAGTCTGCTTTTCCCAGCATGGATCTGGGAGGAGTTAGGTAAAAGAGAAACATGATATTTGGAAGATGAAAGTGAAGCAGTCACCATGGATAGACATGGTGAGATAAAACCCAGAGGAGCTGGATGGTTCCATATGTGTCTTTCATAACTTGCCAGCTTCATATCTATGTCCGCTTCTGAATTCTAGACCTGCTGACTGATAGTAACCTAGGCACACCACCAAAAAAGGAGGCGAAAAGGCTCACAGATTAACTCAACCACTTCCATTTGTAGTCCCACTGTGGTAGCTGAGCAAGTCTTGCTACAGATTTGCCTCCAGGCTCCAGCTTGTTCATCTATACTATTGCTTTAGAAAGCCTGGATAGTAATTTTTTCTAAACCTCCCTACCACCAACTTCTCTTTCCAGATTTTATTTTTATAAGTCTTCCCATAATGATATAAAATCTAATTGTATAAGCTCTAATTCCTCTAATGCATACCCTTGTAAAATAATGATCATAGTCTATTTCTGGGATTGAGCCCTGATAGAATTAGTTGTGGTTAGTAGTATGAGCTGGTTGAAGGAAAGAATAGGAATGTCAAGCAAACACTGAACTTAATTTGAAGAGTAATAACAAAGATTTCCAGGGCTATGACGAGTGATGTGATATCTGCTTTTGATGTCTCCAGAGAACTTGAAGAAAAAAATGATAATGGAGAAATAATCATTCCAAAAAACAAACAAAAAAACCCCCCTCAGATTTGTATACAAATACAAATCTCAAGGCAGACTTAAAAATTAGAGAGTTACATTAAGTAATTAATTGGGAATTAGTAGGCACCTCAAATTTGAGTTGCAAGTATTGTACCCCTATTCCTTTGAAACTCCATTTGTCAGAGGAAATATTCCTCTTCACTTATGTCAAAAAACTACCCTCAGCTTGCTCATACGTATTGTAGTGGTCACACCTGAGACTTGTCTTGCAAGAGCTGCCTATTTTCCTCAAGTTCTGTTTCATCTTCTCTTTGCCCTTATACCCATGACTAGAAAAGTATCCTTGTGAAGAATATCGAGGTCTATTTTAAGATGAGAAAGCTTATACATCAAATAATTGCATTATCAATCTACCTGTCAATATGAGAAACCTGTATAATATATATGAGAATGGAGTCTAAGTTTGTTAGCCCAAGGACGAAATACAACACCAGAACATATAGAATTTATAATATTGTATTTTTTTTTACTTAATTTACTTATTTTTGGCTGCATTGGGTCTTTGTTGCTGCCCGCTGGCTTTCTCTAGTTGCAGCAAGCGGAGGCTACTCTTCATTGCGCGGGCTTCTCATTGCGGTGGCTTTTCTTGTTGTGGAGCACGGGCTGTAGGCATGCGGGCTTCAGTAGTTGTTGCACATGGGCTCAGTAGTTGTGGCTCACGGGCTCAGTAGTTGTGGCTGTCGGGCTCTAGAGCGCAGGCTCAGTAGTTGTGGTGCACGGGCTTAGTTGCTCCGTGGCATGTGGGATCTTCCCGGACCAGGGCTGGAACCTGTGTCCCCTGCATTGGCAGGCGGATTCTTAACAACTGCGCCACCAGGGAAGCCCTATAATATTGTATTTTCCCAAGATCCTAGATTGAATATGCTTCATTTACGTAGTTAATTGACTGTAAATTAGTTTAGTAAGATTGGTCTCTGGTCAATATCATGGGAAGTCAATATGACAGAATTGCCATAATGTAAAGGAGAGTGTAGAAAAAAGTGTGATGTGAAGAGTGGAGACCAGGGATGGTGGTCAGAGATGCCACCATTGAAATGGGCCCCTGATATCACTGGGAGAGATGAGATTTCAGATTGACAGACCCAAGAAGGTAAAGGTTGGATGGGTAATTACTGCCCATTACTGTAATGGGCAGAAGAGGCAGAAGGACTCTCAGTGTGCTCTGACCCATAGGAACTGTGGTGGTTGGAAACTGAATATAAAATCCTTAAGAGCAAAATGCTATTTAATCTAATTTAACTAGAGTTTCCTAACCAAAACTTTTTATAGTAACATTAAAATGTTTGTGTTATTCCATATGCAGTGACTTTGCTGAAACAAATTAATATGCATCATGGGATGCAATATGAAGACAATAAATGGGCTGCTTCCCCTTCAAGGAAGATCAGAAGGACTTTGCTTTTATTTGACAGGGACAGCAATACCTTCATTGTCTTCCCCAAGACTATGTTGACTAGCCTATTTAATATAACATAATCCACTGGAAGGGTGATTGCCTAAATGTCACTAAAAATAGCAAATTGATGATTGTATGGTGATTGGATATAGGAAGCAGAACTAGTAAATTATATTTCTCTCAAAGTAGCTGGACCTGTTCTGGTTTTTGAAGCTAAGAATACTTATTGTAACAATGATCCTGTTATTAGTTTCACAGGAAGGCTACTTCCAAAGCACATAATTAAACAGGCAGAAATGATATCATAGCAATCACATTTTTTTTCAGTTTTCTCCTATAGCAAGTGCAGATATACACACATATCTCCCAAACACTTTCTATTTAAACTGCATTTGGTCCCTGAGATTTCTTTTAACATTGCAGATATGAATGACTCCCAAAACATTTTTTTAGGATACATGATAATAGCATTTCATTAAACACGTTAAAGGGCATGAACTGGGGGTTAAAGTAAAATAAATGGTGCTGGTATCTGATCAGGTGAAATACCCTCATAAAATAAGTTTAGGAAAAGACATCTCTTATATAGTTCATTACTATCCACCTACTAACAGGCAGATAGAACAACGTGACAGGAGCTTAGAAGAGGGGTTTCCTGGGATCATTTAGAGAAGCCAGAGTAGAATATCTTTGGAGAGCTTTATTGGAAGTACATATACTAGAACTAGTCAAAGGATTATCAAGCAACAACCAAGAGGTTGTAATATTAGAAATATGTAATAGTTCTACTATTATTTTGCTCTGAAATTAAGGGAGACAGAGTAAGTATCACAGTATAAAATAAAGTTATTAAAAGCACAGATATATACTAAGGATAAACTTTTTACTTATTCTAGCATTATGTCATATGGACTTTTAGCTACTGTAGTGGGAGGAATGGTAGAGTCTCAAAAGATATGCATACCTGGAACATGTAAATGTGATCTTACATGGAAACTTTACAGGTGTAATTCAAGACCTTGAGATGAAATCGTCCTGGATTGGGGCTGGCCCATGGTTTTCTTTCAAAGATTAAATTTGACAGCATTCATAAATGTTTGACTTCTACTTCATACTAGTTGCTCTGTAAATGTGTGTTCGTTTCTCCTCTATAGAGACTACCTCCTTTTTAGTAATTTAATAATGTTACAGATACTTTAACCAAGCTATAAAGCCATGTAGGGATACAAGTGTAACTAAATCTGGAATAAACTCTGTTCAAAACTTCCTCAGTCAGTAAGACTTTCAAGGTCAGTACATGTAACACAGAACCTCATGAACAGCAGACCTCTTTGAACAGTTAATTAATGACCATGCATGCTTCTCTACTTATCTCTTGTACAAGCCTTCCAAGTGATAGGCAACAAGATTGTGGAACTAAAGTGTCTGTGAGCTGTGGATTTAAATGATGTGAAATAAAGTATAGTTAAAAACAGAGAGGCTGAAATATATTGATAGCTTGGATAGTATGTAATAAAGATATAAGTAGAGAGATAGTACTGTATCAATTAGTTAAGTGAATTTAATTGTTTTAGACCTATTCCTAGGAGTGGAGATAGATGGGAAACCAGAATGTTTAACATCTTTATTTTAGCCAATCGAACTTTGTAATTGAAAAAGATGAAACTCCTGCCTCAGTACCGTTCTACTAGCAGTGTGATCCTTCTTGCTCCTTTTTATACTGCTTATGTATTTGTCTTAGAGATCTTATAGTAACCTTTTATGAGAACGTGAAGCATATTATGAGGTGCTTGAGCATATGAGTAATTTCTTACTCAGCTTGGTGTCTGTAGCAGCCCATACAGATCTGATACATATAGCAGGATGCCATCAACTTGTGCTCTATGACTGGACGCAGGTGGAAAGAAAAGGAAAATACATGAAAATGATGACCAGGAAACGTATCACTCTCTGAAGAAAAGAAGACAGCTACTTTTTATATCATAATGTTAAATGTTTGTTGCATATATAATGTTTATATAAGTTGTTAGGAAAGGGCATAATTACTTGATTGAGGAATGCACATAAGAGCATGCATATTCTCATCACTTAGGCTTTATGGTTTTACATGCACATATAGATATGATTTAACCATGTTCTATTGTTTAATCAAATACTTTATGTCATTGCTCATTTTTTTTGTTAGCTAGGACTGTAAGTTTTTATGTCAGATATATTAAAAGCTAAATTATGTTCATACATAAGCCATCAGAATTTATTTTACCTACTTCATACACACATACACATACACACACACAAATTTGAAGCTGTATATTAGATACATGAAGTTCAGAATTTTATATCTTCTCTTTTATAATTATATGCTACTTTTACTCTTCCTATTTATACATTTTTTTGCCTGAGATTCAATTTTCTTTTACATTAAATATTGCTTAACCGTGTTTAATTGATGAATATTTTGTTTATTTTATATTTTACATGTTTTTCATAGTATTATTAAATTTTTTGATGTGCAGTTGCTCTAGGTGCTATAGATGTAGCATGTAGATACATTTTTATTTCCTCATTTTGTTCTTTTTACCATGCTTTTACAGTTTTTCTTTTAAAAATTAAGCACAAGGCAGATTGTGCTTTGTAAGCAGTCTTTTGTTGGTTTTTAAAATTGTTATATAGTAAATTATATTATACAATGTGATAAAGACAAAATATGGAAATTTCAAAGAATTAGACCAAACCCTCTGTATCCAGGAAATAAAACGGACCAGTTCCTTAGAAACCCACACAGTGTGCCTTTCATATACACATCACACTTCTATCCTCCAAAAGCTAAACACTAATATAGATTTTTATTTTAAAAATATATTTTATTTAATGTGTTACCACATGTATATCTATATATTAATTTTTTTAATTTTATCTGTGTTTGAACATTATACAATGGCCAAATATTCTATGATTTTTCCTGTAGTTTGCTCTTTTAAAAAGCTTTCTTGTATTTAAAACATATTTTCACATATATTTATAAGATTTTTGTATGATTCTCTTCATGATGTCTTTCCCCCTCCCCCCAGATTTATTAAGGTATAATTGACAGATAAATATTATATATACTTAAGATATAACACTTGATGTGTATTACATACGTCTTTTTACCTATGTGCTTAAAGGAGCTTCTGACTGGAAGTGACATTTCATTGGCAAAAAAAATCATATAAATTTAAAGGAATGGGGACAAACATTCTTACCATGTGACTAGAAAAATCTTATCATAGATGAAATATAATTTATGAAATTATTCCATTGGGCTTGACTTTTTCATACTATGTGCTGTTGTTAAGCTCAAATTTAGATGAAAGTGCTTAACAGATACTAAAAATAAAATATTTATAACCTTCCCTGCTTATATCAAAGGCTTGTATACTAAGAAAAGTTTCTGGACCAAGGAAGTCTAAATCTATAAATAATTTAAAAGACATAGAAGTTTTATATTAAAATGTTTGCATAGTATAAAATGTAATGTGTGAAGTAATTGATGAAAAATAAGACACAATGAATATTTTAAGTTATATCCAAACAAAATTTTACTGCTTCTTCAGATGACAAGAAAATAATAAAATAATTCAGCACTAGAAATGAATAATTTGAAACATATCACAAAACTTTGAGAAGCATTTAGCTTTTTTTTTTTTTTTTTTTGCTTCCAACTGCCTCTTGACCTTTTTAAAAAAAATTTTGTTTTATTTATTTATTTTATACAGCAGGTTCTTATTAGTTACCTATTTTATGCTTATTAGTGTATATATGTCAACCCCAATCTCCCAATTCATCCCACACCCCCCCCTCAGCATTTAGCTTTAATGATTAAAAAACTCAATATCCTTTTTTTTTTTAGGTTTTATGTGTGGAAGGAAAAGTATGATTTAGAATAAACACTTGGATTCTAAACCCTACATTAACCCACTCTCTAAAAGAAATGAATAGTTTGTCCTTGTTATTAATAATTTAGACTGTGACATTTTACTACTCTTTACAAAGGCATTTGATTTTAAATGACTATTCTAATATTTTTAATCAGGCAAATTCAAGTCAAAGGATTATTGGGTAAGAACAATGTTTGACATGGAAACTTTTCTGAATTCAAAAAAATATTTGACTTAAAAATCTCTTAATGGATAGACAAGGATAAATGAATCAGAAGTGTCCTTGAGGTGTATCAATTTTTCTCCCTCCTTGGCTATTAATTGCTAGCCCCAAATTAGTATGTGGAGATGGCTATGCAGACAGCTGGCCAGTAAAAGAGATGATGGGCTCCAGCTGTGCTGAGAGGAAAGGGAATTAAAGGATAGTAAATGGAAATTCACTCATTCCTGTGTCAAACTATTTTAAAACCAGTGGTATTAAGATCTATTCTTATATGCATCAGTGACAAGGGTGAACCTACATATCGGGCATCAGTCAAGAGAATTCAGAGATACTCAAGGTACCGCATGTGCACACACGAAAAGCAGAAACTCATAAAACTTAACAAAACATAAATCTAATCAGTGTAATCATATCTGGAACCTACGAATTACTGCCTTAACCTACTGTCTTAATCTACTCTTAACAAGATGCCATAAACTGGGTGGCTTATAAACAACAGAACTGTATTTCTTATAATTCTGGGGGCTAAGAAGTCCAAGATCAAGATGCTGGGAGATTCTGATGAGGGCTCTCTTCCTTGTTCACAGACTACTGTCTTTTCACTGTGTCCTCAGATGGCAGAAGGAGCAACAGATCTATCTAGGTTCTGTTCTTACTAGGGCATCAATCCCACCCATGAGGGCTCAACCCTCATGACCTAATCCTCTCTCAAAAGCCCTACGTTCAAACACCATCTCACTGGGGATTAGTTTTCAACATAGGAACCTTGGGGAGACACAAGCATTCAGTCTATAGCAATTCTCATACATAAAATGGACAGAAAAAAAGATTGAAATATGTTTGATGTGAGAGACCATCAAGAACAAAACTGTCTTGTTCTATTGAACAAAGAAACTAATATAATTCTTACTCTCAAAAATATAGAGGACTTATTCATATCTTCTCCTATAAAGAGTCATCTGGGAGAATATTTCGGGGCCTTTCTATTGTATGAAAGATGTAATATTATTATTATTAGAGACATTTCAATGACTTTCAGATCTTTGAAGTATGAAATCTAATCCCCTTATGGTAACACACAAGGCCCTCATACCTTAGTTCTTACATAGTGACCACTTGGGCCCCATCTCTTGTCAAGGCACATGTGGTAGATTGTCCCTAACAGTAATTGCCTCTAATGATTCATGCCTCCATGTTCTTTTCTGTATAGATTCTGGCTTTACAACATTAGCAACATGACACCAGCAAAGGCTAGTAAAGTTCTTGTGTATCTTGTGTATCTTATTCCTGGGGATTCCTTTGTTTCCATGTGCCAAATCCCGGGCTAGCCTCCTGGAGAATAAGGGAGAATGAATAGAGGGGCCCCATTGTAACCAGCCAACCCAGACCATAGGCAAACACCTAAGGGAGCCTAGCTGTTACCATCTGGAGCAGAGGTAAACGAATCCAGTTGAAGACATTGCAATTTGAACCACAGTATTGTGAACAAAAAAAAAAAAAAGATTTTTTTTTTTAAAGTAACAAATCTGGGGTGATTTGTTACATAACATTAGGTTATCAAACATTATAAACATAGTGAAGCTCATTTCATAAGCTATTTTATTCCCTCAGATAGATTTTGTTTTTTCTTATTATCTCTTAGTCATCTTTCAAAACCCAACCTTAGCATTATAGCTTCAAAAAGATTTTCTTGAATTCCCACGTTAGGTCTAATTTCAGTCTTCCATCCTCTCACGGAATACTCAATATATAGTTATCTAATAGCTTCTTATATTATTTATATACATTAATAAGTGGTAAGGATGGTGAAAATAATTGCTATAAGCTATAATGTTAAACTTATGAAGATCTCATGCTTTAGGAACATTGGAATGAAAAGAGCCAAAAAATTAGAATTCTAACACTCTTATTGTATCCAAATCAATGGTATGATCTGAGTGAACAACCAGATATTTGCATAATTTTTTATGTGTGCTTTTTGTTATTGAGACCCTTGTAATCTAACACTTTTGCTTTACCCGACAGAGTGCTGTTTGGTGATCCAATATGAAACCAATTTTCCTGGCATCTTGTTAATATGAAATCATTAATATATAAGGCCAAATCTAATTATGGTAGATCCTAGGATGTTTTTGTTGTTGTTGTTTTTGTTTTTGTTTTTGTTTTAATCATCAATTTTATACACATCAGTGTATACATGTCAATCCCAATCGCCCAATTCAGCACACCACCATCCCCACCCCACCGTGGTTTTCCCCCCTTGGTGTCCATACGTTTGTTCTCTACATCTGTGTCTCAACTTCTGCCCTGCAAACCGGTTCATCTGTACCATTTTTCTAGGTTCCACATACATGCATTAATATACGATATTTGTTTTTCTCTTTCTGACTTACTTCACTCTGTATGACAGTCTCTAGATCCATCCACGTCTCAAAAAATGACTCAATTCTGTTCCTTTTTATGGCTGAGTAATATTACATTGTATTTATGTACCACATATTCTTTATCCATTCGTCTGTCGATGGGCATTTAGGTTGCTTCCATGACCTGGCTATTGTAAATAATGCTGCAATGAACATTGGGGTGCATGTGTCTTTTTGAATTACGGTTTTCTCTGGGTATATGCCCAGTAGTGGGATTGCTGGATCATATGGTAATTCTATTTTTAGTTTTTAAGGAACCTCCATATTGTTCTCCATAGTGGCTGTATCAATTTACATTCCCACCAACAGTGCAAGAGGGTTCCCTTTTCTCCACACCCTCTCCAGCATTTGTTGTTTGTAGAGTTTCTGATGATGCCCATTCTAACTGGTGTGAGGTGACACCTCATTGTAGTTTTGGTTTGCATTTCTCTAATAATTAGTGATGTTGAGCATCTTTTCATGTGCTTCTTGGCCATCTGTATGTCTTCTTTGGAGAAATGTCTATTTAGGTCTTCTGCCCATATTTAGATTGGATTATTTGTTTCTTTAATATTGAGCTGCATGAGCTGTTTATATATTTTGGAGATTAATCCTTTGTCTGTTGATTCGTTTGCAAATATTCTCTCCCATTCTGAGGGTTGTCTTTTCATCTTGTTTATGGTTTCATTTGCTGTGCAAAAACTTTGAAGTTTCATTAGGTCCCATTGGTTTATTTTTGTTTTTATTTCCATTACTCTAGGAGGTGGATCAAAAAAGATCTTGCTGTGATTTATGTCAAAGAGTGTTCTTCCTATGTTTTCCTCTAAGAGTTTTATAGCGTCCGGTCTTACATTTAGGTCTTGAATCCATTTTGAGTTTATTTTTGTGTATGGTGTTAGGGAGTGTTTTAATTTCATTCTTTTACATATAGCTGTCCAGTTTTCCCAGCACCACTTATTGAAGAGACTGTCTTATCTCCATTGTATATCTTTGCCTCCTTTATCATAGATTAGTTGACCATAGGTGTGTGGGTTTATCTCTGGGCTTTCTATCTTGTTCCATTGATCTATGTTTCTGTTTTTGTGCCAGTATCATATTGTCTTGATTACTGTAGCTTTGTAGTATAGTCTGAAGTCAGGGAGTCTGATTCCTCCAGCTCCGTTTTTTTTCCCTCAAGACTGCTTTGGCTATTCGGGGTCTTTTGTGTCTCCATACAAATTTTAAGATGATTTGTTCTAGTTCCGTAAAAAATGCCATTGGTAATTTGATAGGGATTGCATTGAATCTGTAGATTACTTTAGGTAGTATAGTCATTTTCACAATATTGATTCTTCCAATCCAAGTACATGGTATATCTCTCCATCTGTTGGTATCATCTTTAATTTCTTTCATCAGTGTCTTATAGTTTTCTGCATACAGGTCTTTTGTCTCCCTAGGTAGGTTTATTCCTAGGTATTTTATTCTTTTTGTTGCAGTGGTAAATGGGAGTGTTTCCATAATTTCTCTTTCAGATTTTTCATCATTAGTGTATAGGAATGCAAGAGATTTCTGTGCATTAATTTTGTATCCTGCAACTTTACCAAATTCATTGATTAGCTCTAGTAGTTTTCTGGTGGCAGTTTTAGGATTCTCTATGTATAGTATCATGTCATCTGCAAACAGTGACAGTTTAACTTCTTCTTTTCCAATTTGTATTCCTTTTATTTCTTTTTCTTCTCTGATTGCTGTGGCTAGGACATCCAAAACTATGTTGAATAATAGTGGTGAGAGTGGACATCCTTGTCTTGTTCCTGATCTTAGAGGAAATGCTTTCAGTTTTTCACCATTGAGAATGATGTTTGCTGTGGGTTTGTTGTATATGGCCATTATTATGTTGAGGTAGGTTTGCTCTATGCCCACTTTCTGGAGAGTTTTTATCATAAATGGGTGTTGAATTTTGTCAAAAGCTTTTTCTGCATCTATTGAGATGATCATATGGTTTTTATTCTTCAGTTTGTTAATATGGTATATCACATTGATTGATTTGCGTATATTGAAGAATCCTTGCATCCCTGGGATAAACCCCATTTGATCGTGGTGTATGATCCTTTTAATGTGTTGTTGGATTCTGTTTGCTAGTATTTTGTTGAGGATTTTTGCATCCATATGCATCAGTGATATTGGTCTGTAATTTTCTATTTTTGTAGTATCCTTGTCTGGTTTTGGTATCAGGGTGACAGTAGCCTCATAGAATGAGTTTGGGAGTGTTCCTTCCTCTGCAATTTTTTGGAAGAGTTTGAGAAGGATGGGTGTTAGCTCTTCTCTAAATGTTTGATAGAATTCACCTGTGAAGCCATCTGGTCCTGGACTTTTGTTTGTTGGAAGATTTTTAATCACAGTTTCAATTTCATTCCTTGTGATTGGTCTGTTCATATTTTCTATTTCTTCCTGGTTCAGTTTTGGAAGGTTATACCTTTCTAAGAATTTGTCCATTTCTTCCAGGTTGTCCATTTTATTGGCATAGAGTTGCTTGTAGTAGTCTCTTAGGATTTCTGCGGTGTCTGTTGTAAATTCTCCTTTTTCATTTCTAATTTTATTGATTTGAGTCCTCTCCCTCTTTTTCTTGATGAGTCTGGCTAATGGCTTATCAATTTTGTTTATCTTCTCAAAGAACCAGCTTTTAGTTTTATTGATCTTTGCTATTGTTTTCTTTGTTTCTATTTCATTTATTTCCGCTCTGATCTTTATGATTTCTTTCCTTCTGCTAACTTTGGGTTTTGTTTGTTCTTCTTTCTCTAGTTCCTTTAGGTGTAAGGTTAGATTGTTTACCTGAGATTTTTCTTGTTTCTTTAGGTACGCTTGTATAGCTATAAACTTCCCTCTTAGAACTGCTTTTGCTGCATCTCATAGGTTTTGGATCGTCGTGTTTTCATTGTCATTTGTCTCTAGGTATTTTTTGATTTCCTCTCTGATTTCTTCAGTGATCTCTTGGTTATTTAGTGACATATTGTTTAGCTTCCATGTGTTTGTGTTTTTTATGTTTTTTTCCCTGTAATTCATTTCTAATCTCATAGAGTTGTGGTCAGAAAAGATGCTTGATATGATTTCAATTTTCTTAAATTTCCTGAGGCTTGATTTGTGACCCAAGATGTGATCTATCCTGGAGAATGTTCCATGCGCACTTGAGAAGAACGTGTAATCTGCTGTTTTTGGATGGAATGTCCTATAAATATCAATTAAATCTATCTGGTCTATTGTGTCATTTAAAGCTTCTGTTTCCTTATTTATTTTCATTTTGGATGATCTGTCCATTGGTGTAAGTGAGGTGTTTAAGTCCCCCACTATTATTGTGTTACTGTCGCTTTCCTCTTTTATAGCTGTTAGCAGTTGCCTTATGTATTGAGGTGCTCCTATGTTGGGTGCATATATATTTATAATTGTTATATCTTCTTCTTGGATTGATCTCTTGATCATTATGTAGTGTCCTTCCTTGTCTCTTGTAACATTCTTTATTCTAAAGTCTATTTTATCTGATATGAGTATAGCTACTCCAGCTTTCTTTTGATTTCCATTTGCATGGAAATCTTTTTCCATCCCCTCACTTTCAGTCTGTATGTGTCCCTAGGTGTGAAGTGGGTCTCTTGTAGACAGCATATATATGGGTCTTGTTTTTGTATCCATTCAGCAAGCCTGTGTCTTTTGGTTGGAGCATTTAATCCATTCACATTTAAGGTAATTATCGATATGTATGTTCCTATGACCATTTTCTTAATTGTTTTGGGTTTGTTTTTGTAGGTCCTTTTCTTCTCTTGTGTTTCCCACTTAGAGACGTTCCTTTAGCATTTGTTGTAAAGCTGGTTTGGTGGTGCTGAATTCTCTTAGCTTTTGCTTGTCTGTAAAGCTTTTGATTTCTCCATCAATTCTAAATGAGATCCTTGCAGGGTAGAGTAATCTTGGTTGTAGATTCTTCCCTTTCATCACTTTAAGTATATCATGCCACTCCCTTCTGGCTTGTAGAGTTTCTGCTGAGAAATCAGCTGTTAACCTTATGGGAGTTCCCTTGTATGTTATTTGTCATTTTTCCCTTGCTGCTTTCAATAATTTTTCTTTGTCTTTAATTTTTGCCAATTTGGTTACTTTGTGTCTTGGCGTGTTTCTCCTTGGGTTTATCCTTTATGGGACTCTCTGCACTTCCTGGACTTGGGTGGCTATTTCCTTTCCCATGTTAGGGAAGTTTTCAACTATAATCTCTTCAAATATTTTCTCTGGTCCTTTCTCTCTCTCTTCTCCTTCTGGGACCCCTATAATACGAATGTTGTTGCGTTTAATGTTGTCCCAGAGGTCTCTTAGGCTATCTTCATTTCTTTTCATTCTTTTTTCTTTATTGTGTTCTGCAGCAGTGAATTCCACCATTGTGTCTTCCAGGTCACTTTTCCGTTCTTCTGCCTCAGTTATTCTGCTATTGATTCCTTCTAGTGTAGTTTTCATTTCAATTATTGTATTGTTCATCTCTGTTTATTTGTTCTTTAATTCTTCTAGGTCTTTGTTAAACATTTCTTGCATCTTCTCGATCTTTGCCTCCATTCTTATTCTGAGGTCCTGGATCATCTTCACTATCATTATTCTGAATTCTTTTTCTGGAAGGTTGCCTATCTCCACTTCATTTAGTTTGTTTTTCTGGGGTTTTTATCTTGTTCCTTCATCTGTTATATAGCCCTCTGCTGCCTTTTCATCTGCCTATCTTTCTGTGAATTGGTTTTTGTTCCACAGGCTGCAGGACTGTAGTTTTCCTTGCTTCTGGCTGTCTGCCCCTCTGGTGGTTTGAGGCTATCTAAGAGGCTTGATGGGAGGCTCTGGTGGTGGGTAAGAGCTGACTGTTGCTGTGGTGGTGAGAGCTCAGTAAAACTTTAAACCACTTGACTGTTGATGGGTGGGGCTGGGTTCCCTCCCTGTTTGGTTGTTTTGCTAAGGCAACCCAACACTGAGCCTACCTGGGGCTCTTTGGTGGGGCTAATGGTGAACTCTGGGAGGGCTCACACCAAGGAGTACTTCCCAGAAGTTCTGCTGGCCAGTGTCCTTGTCCCCACGGTGAAACAGAGCCACCCCCTGCCTCTGCAGGAGACCTTCCAACACTAGCAGGTAGGGTCTGTTCAGTTTCCCCCGGGGTCACTGCTCCTTCCCCTGGGTCCTGATGCACACAATATTTTGTGTGCACCCTCCAAGAGTGCGGTCTCTGTTTCCCCCAGTCCTGTCGAAGTCCTGCAATCAATTCCCACTAGGCTTCAAAGTCTGATTCTCTATGAATTTCTCCTCCGGTTGCCGGAACCCCAGGTTGGGAAGCCTGACGTGGGGCTCAGAACCTTCACTCCAGTGGGTAAACTTCTGTGGTATAAGTGTTCGCCAGTCTGTGAGTCACCCACCCAGCAGTTATGGGATTTGATTTTACTCTGATTGCACCCCTCCTACCGTCTCATTGTGGCTTCTCCTTTGTCTTTGGATGTGGGGTATCTTTTTTGGTGAGTTCCAGTGTCTTCCTGTCGATGATTGTCCAGCAGCTAGTTGTGATTCTGGTGTTCTCGCAAGAGGGAGTGAGAGCGCGTCCTTCTACTCCACCATCTTGGTTAATCTCCCCCTAGGATGTTTTTGAGAGTTGGAAAATTCCAGAATTCACAGAATTTAATTGATTATGCTGTAAGCAGTTTAGGTTTATTAGACAAATTAGGTTTATTTAAAACAAAACTCTGAAAAGATAAATGAAGGAGAAAATAATGAGAAGGTAAGAGAAGAAAACCTGCTAGGTCTGCTGTGGTCTTAGAGAAATGATTTTTTTATGGCTCACATAAGGTTTTCTATTGTAAAGGATTTTGAGACCAGCATGCCTTACTCCATGTGGCCTGCTGATGTCATTAAAATAACCTAGTTTTCCAAGTTTCTACATGAGAATTGTTTTATTGTTTCACCATTCGTTGTGTCTCTCCTTGTAAGTTCTCTGTTTAAATTTTTCTTTTTTTCATTAGAGAATATAATGCTAAGAGAACCGAGGTTATCATTCTTATAAACTTTGCACCTCACTATGTGATGCTGACCATTGAATCTAAGTGAAGTGGGTGAGGAACACGTTTGGTTCTTTCTATTATTTCTGACAGAGTCTTCAAAAGCAGCTTCCCTGTAGAGCGCCGGTTCTTTTTTTTCCTTTTCTACATTTACTTTAGCAAAGAAGAAGATGTTTATGTATATACACATCTATTGCTGTGTATTAGAAGAACCAGATTCCTCTGCCAAGGCAACATTGTCATAGATTCTTAAAACTGGTGAGGCAGACACAGATCTCTCTCTCCTATCAACCTCCTAAACTCTAGTTCACTTCGACCTCGGTAAGAAGTGCTTTACCATAAGATGGTATTCTTCTAAATGTCTCTAGTCAATCTGTACTTAAAATAGAAGATGTTAAATAAATAATATATTGTTTATTGTCAAGCACCTTTGGAAGTTTGACAGAAATAATAATGCCACCCTGTAGCCTCGCCAGTCCATTGCTGACTTAGAGTGACTGGAGTTCACCTCCCCCCACTAAGTTATAATTTGCAACGCATGTGCTCTGAAAACAACTGCCTACTTTTGGAGAGTTTTATAAAACAAATGCATGTATATTATGTGTGTATATATGTGTGTCTATGATGTTTCATCTTGATGATTATTACATAACAAAATCATCATGCCAGTTTCAAATTCAATTTTCATTATTAATTCTATATACAAGAAGCAATAGTAAAATTTGAAGTCTATTTTCTAAGGTATTACAATTTTTACTGGTGATTACTGTAAAACTGCAGCCTTGAGTTTTGTTTTATGTTTTTTGGAGGTTTGGTCTTGGAGAACCCCATCAATAGATTAGTGGGTTAATTTACCTAAATAGTCCCATAATAGGAAGCAGTAAGTAAGGCTGTTATGGGGAACTAAGTACTCCTCTTAATGTAGGAATTAATTCAAAAAGATAAAGCAAAGCAACACCCTTCTTCCAAAGTGTTTGAGAGATCTTAGGGGAATCAGTAGGAAATTTGCATTGATACACTGAGAGAAATAAAAAGTGCAATATTAAGAACACCTACTCTGCCCCTTAGAGTTTGTATGGAGATAGTGGGAGGGAGAGAGAGAGAGGTGGAGCCATGCCAGATTGTATGAAATAGCAGTGGAGAGCACAGTGCTTCATGATGTCTGCACCGCCGTGCTAAGCCCAACAGGTGAGGAATTAGAAATTTAGGTTGAAAGATTTGAACACTTTGCTCTGTTGTGAGATCGTTTTAAATAGTGGGCAGGGAGGAGTAACCCAGAATGTCCACTCTCCAGAGTGATATTCCCTTCTAGCTCCCTTCATATAACATGCTCCTGAGTGGTGCTAGGTGTAAACATTAATATTTGGGAGTGGGGTTTGATGAGTCCTGCCTGACACTCATATCAGAGTGGTTCATCTTCTCATCTTGAGGATGATTTTTGCCACTTGCTGCTATATATTTTATTTTTTATTTTTATTTATTTATTTTTTAGGCCACAGCAACTGGCATGCAGGATCTTAGTTCCCCAACCAGTGATTGAACCTGGGCCCCCTGCATTGGGAGCGTTGAGTCTTAACCACTGGACTGTCAGGGAAGCCACTTACTGCTATAGAGAAAATCACATGAAGAAGACTTAGAAGAGTTCCTTAGCATCACCAGGCTTTCAGCGTTATTGGACTCTCATACACACATACAGAGAGAGTGGGCGTATGTACACTTGATATGGAAATAAATTCTAGTCCCTGTCTTAGATTGGGCTGCTATAACAAAATACCATAAACAGGGTGACTTAAACATCACTCGTTTATTTCTCACAGTTCTAGAGCCTAAGGGGTTTCTATTGACACTTTATAATGGACTGGGCCAGGTTTCCTGCTTTCTCACACATCTAGGATTTTTATTGTGTCGAGGAAATTAAGGGTGATACATCGTTAGGAGTCTAAATGTTCTTGCTTTGTTGGATGTGTCTATAGTAAGCCTTCTATTACAGCAGTGTTTCTCAGCCTTGAGAAAGAATCTTCCAGACCAATGACATTTTGGTCTAGAAGATTCTTCATTTTAGGGGCTGTCCTATTCATTGTAGAATGCTTAACAGCATCTCAGACCTCTACACACTACATGCCAATAGCATCCTCCAAGTTGTGACAACCCCAAAATGTGTCCAGACTTTTCCAAATGTCTCCTGGGGGACATAATTTCCCTCCAGGGGCTAGCTTAGCCTTCCTCCTAAAGTATGGTATTTCTTGGGTCTCAGTTGAATGCCTGGTATGTTCTGTGAGGTCATTCCACTCTTGCTGGTCAGAATTCTAATTTCTCCCAGCTGTATTCATGCTCCTGAATCTCTGTTCATTCACAGGCCACTGGTAACAGTTTTCAGGCAGGACTCGTAGGCCTGTGCATATGCGGCTTAATATTCAACAAAAGACAGGAGGAGATCCCGGTGCAGATTTCCTGAGCTCTTTCTTTGTGAAGTCTCCTTTCCACAGGACCCTGTCCTGAAAATTCCAGCTGCTTCATTAGCTCTGAACCCCTAACTCTGTTTTTTGACTAAGCTATGCTACGGCTCTCTAATCCCCTAATTAGGCTGTATTTATTTGCTCTCTATTTGGAAATTGACCCAGGCAGAAATCTGGAACTTCCCTCACACATTTTCCTTTTCTCAAGAATCATATTCCTGTGCTGAAAGTCATGCAGTGTTTGAACCTGGCCGCTGTGTTCTTAGGTTTTATAGTTGTTCATAGCAGAAGGGTAAGGCTGAGACACACTACTTCATCATGGTGGGAAACAGAACTATATGTAAATTTTAAATAATGCATACATTTTAAATAGAAACCAGGAAAATATTACATAACTGCATTTTTACTCTTATCTATTCTGCCATCCACTTTCTCCAGCCAAATTCCATACCCTCAAAATCCAAATAGTGCCAATGAAAACCAAAACCTTATTTAAAATATTTTTCCAGATTAGTTTTTATTCAACTAACTAAACATTTCTTAAAAATAGCAAACCAGTATTTATAAGCAGCACATGAATTACTCTCTAGTTAACAGCGTTCTTATACATTCATTACTCTATTGGATTTTTATAGTCATGTCATCTGTGACTCACAGTCATGAGTTAAATATAAGTATGTGATCATTGTTACAGTCACCTCATTCACTATATTCATACTGTAAGGAGGAAATCAAGACTTAAATGGTAAGTTATTGGTTAAGTAGGAGCCTGTTCTTCTCATTGATGTGTATGCAGCTCTTTATAGTAATCGTACATTGTAATCATCGTCTTTCTACAATCTAAGGTGCTGTATAGTATATCACTCATAATCTACATCAGAGCAGAAGAGCTTATAAATATTTTGATTAATTGAAGACATGTGAAAGAAATTGAACAGCACTGTGGATTACTCCCACATCTCACTCCTATCTAGCCCTCTTCCCCTTACTCCACGGCATCGTCTCCAGTCCTAGAGTGGTATAAATATTATCAGCTGAGAACAAGCTCAGAAAGATAGAGAAATATTAGAGGGATTTCTGGAGGTTATCTTTTTGCTTTTTTTTTTTACACAAGAGTTAAATGAAAGGAGACCTCTTTAGAATACAGTAGAATGGAGTTTCACTTCATTCTTAACAAGCCACGGTGACTACAGTGGATGAAAGATGGGGAGATCACAATTTACGACTGCTTGCTCTTTGGCAGACGGGGTACTAAATGGCTTCTATACATTAATTCGCTTCACGCTAGGTCATAGAAGGCACTTTACAAGAGGACAAACAAGTTCGGCTGCTCGGTTTAATACATCTTTTCATTTTTTAATGAAATTATCATATTGTGTAAATAAATGAGGGTTATCATGAAAATTAAATGTTATGTTGTAACTAATTCGTTTTGAAATAATTAACAGTCATTGGATTGTACACTAATTGCCTTTTATGAGATTAATGAATTTACATAGTCCATTTGAGTCTCGTTACTTGGCAGAGTAGAGAAAAAAAAAAAAAGAAGCTAATAAACGGGTCCAGAACTGCATTTGGCATGAAACAAATGGACAATAAACCTCTGGTTAAAGCAGCAGCACTTGGTATAGAAGAAGAACTGATCATAAAATCCATTTCTCCTGTTTCAGCACTTTTCAGACTGGAATGAAATAAAGTCATGTATAGAAAGTATTTACCTATGTAAATGTAAATCATCAATATTAACTGCAGTAGAATGTTCTGTATCTGGGGCATAAGATCCAGGCAGAGAAAACAAGTACATAGAACTTTAGGCAAGTTACTCCAAGTTACAAATGCTGAAGGCCAGTGATGGTAGTGGGAGGACAGTAGTTTGAATTTAGGATACAATTTGAAGGTGCTACCATTTTACAGGTGTACAGACCCCTCTGTCCAACAAAAGAACGTTTTACAAGGATTCAAGCACAGTGTAGTGAAACCACCTAAAGAATAATGTAGGACGTGGTCCAGTCACATCAGGGAGGTGACCCCTAGACATGAAGAGGAAAGGAGAGGGGAGAGATGGCAAGCAAAACACTAAGAACTCTGACAAGTGGGCCACTTAAAGCTAAGCTTGGCGTTCAGTGGAAGAATATAGCCCATATGTGGTGAACCTACAAGGGGGAGCTGACAGAATAACCACTTCAAGTTCACTCTCCAGTCCTGCTCAGAATCTCCTGTTGGCACTCTCCAATGTGCTGATCCAAATAGAAGCTAAAGAAAAAGTGAGATGATTATTGGGCAGAGCTTTGGAAGGCAAAGGGGATGTTGGTGCTGAGAGAAGAGTGCATGGAAAATGTATATGGATGATATTCAGCCACCTGTGTATTAGCTTTCTGTTGCTTCTGGAACAAATTACCACAGGAGCTTAAAGCAATACATATTTATCCTAAAGTCTTGGAGGTCAGAAGTCTAAACGGTTTTCACTGGGCTAAAGTCAAGATGTCAGTATGGTTGCCTTCCTTCTGGAGGCTCTTAAGAAGAATCTGTTTCCTTGCCTTTTTCAGCTTCTGGAGGACACCACTATTTGTTGGCTCATGGCTTCCATCCTCCATGTTCAAGGCCAACATCATAGCAATCTTCAGATCTCTCCCTCTGAATATGACCTCCGCTTCACCATCACAGCACCTTCCCTGACACTGATTCTCCTATGTCCCTCTTCCCTTATAAGAACTCTTGTGGTTTCATTCGACCCACCTGATAATCCAAGATGAACTTTTGCCATCGTCAAAATCCTTACATTAATCACATCTGCAAAGTACTCTTGGCATTTAAGGCAGCATATTTACAGGTTCTAGGAGTTAGGTTTTCTTCTATAATAGGCAACAAAAGAATAGTGTACTCTGGAGTAAAAGAAATCTGTAACCTAATTCTTATCCTAAGATATATTTGCTTTACAATTTGATAACACATTATTTACTTTATAAATCTCTCTCATTATCATTGTTATTATCCTTGCTTATGACTAAATATATATATAATAACAGTAATAATATTAATATATATTAGTCATAAGCAAGGATCATAATAGTAACAATAATGATAGTTATAATGATGATCAGAAAATAATATAATTTGTGTCAGGTTACATAAAATCTTCAAATATATTCTTGTGTAGGTAAAGTACATACATACCTGAATTGTGTATGCAATACACACATAACCTTCAACATGCATGCATTCTTTACCATGTATGTGCTTTTTTTGTATAAATCTAAACATAAATTATGCACTGAGTATTAATATAATCATGAATGCCACTCTTGGTTATTTCCGCTGCTTATACATAATAGTTTACTAATATATGCACACATTAGACTTCTGTATTTACTTAGAATACTTTAGACTCATATTATTACTGTGCTCTTAGTACACATGCAGTGTGTACAAGACTAGTGATATTAAGAGGAAATAATTTTCTTACTGAGAAGTCATGTACATTGAAACTTCATTTTCAAACCATTAGTAGTTCTTTGCCTCCTAGACATACATACATACATACACAACGTCCATTCTGTTGGGGAAAAATGAAAAATAAAAAATTTCTTCCAAAGCAGAAAAAAACCTCTCCACAAATATAGAGAAGAAAGAAACCATTTTTTATTCTTGAATAAGCCTTAAGCCAGACTATTACGTGCATCACAGGCAATCTGTTAATGAGATTGCAAAGATAGAATGAAATCTCACTCCTGATTACAGCCAGGCAGATACAATCCATTACACGAATGTCCTCGAGATAAGTGATAACTCGTCCTCATATGAGATGACTTGACAACACCATTTGCTTTATATAGTTCATCTGAATTTCACCTGATAATGGGATGGCCATCTGTGTTAGTTAATTGCTTTTACCTACAAAAACAAAAACAAAAACAAAAATTTCACCCGTCTTTAATGACAAACAGATAGTTTCCAATGTGGGGGATGATCTCTATCTTCTTTAATGTTTACATTTCAAAGAGATGGCTCTGGAGTGTAAAACTAACAAGAGGTTTGTTTAGCTTTCACAAAGTATTAAAGTATTAACTTACATATCAAAGAACAGAAAAAAACGTTTACAAGTACAAGTTTTCTCAAGGAAGTGCTCAAAGAAAAGGAAGAGAGGAAAAAGATCTCTTTTTTTAGCGCCAGGGAATATTCAATCTTTGTTTTTGAAAATTTATCTTTATAATATTAATATAAAGTAATGAATTAACTTTTTAAAAAATACTTTGCTAGTCTAGCAGAGTTAGAAGTTAGATTCCACAATATACAGAACCTATAGTAGACATTACACTGTCCTCACCAATATTTCCCACTATTTTTATTCCAGATGACTAGGAGGACTGCCTCTCTCCTCCATATTTAAGTGAGGCACAGTCATGACACCTGCTTTAGCCAATAAACTATAAGCAGAAGCCTGTATGGGCCAGTTAGTGATTTAAAAGAGTTTCCTTCCCCTGCTTCAGCAACAGCTGAGGTCCAGATGGTGGAGGTTTCTCTGTTTCCATCCCCAGTTGAACACTGCAAGGATTGCAGCCTCCAGCTGACATGGGATGGACATAGAGTATGAGTCAAAAATGAACTTTGTTGTTTTAAGCCATTTAGATGTTGAGATACTTTATTAGAGTAATCTGCCTCATTCTGTCTGATACAGGATCATTTATGTTAATCTGTGTAGGAAATCACTTATCAGAACACCACGGAGTCTTTTGGCTAGTTTCCTTTGACCACATATTCATTTCCATCATTCTAATCAACAGCAGTGCCATCACAAGGCAAAGATGAGGCAGAATCGAACTTTATTTTGCACAGGCTACAACTGTGTGTGTGTGTGTGTGTGTGTGTGTGTGTGGCTTTCACCAACATTCTTTCTTAAACCACTATGATTCAGGATTTAACATCCTTGCAAGTGGCCATGTAGCCAAACCTAACTGTTGGAATCAGAATGGCCTCCATTAAGCTTTGAAACAGCCAAAGGGCTCATGCATATATGTTTATATGTGTGTGTGTATTTGTGTATGAATGTGCAGTATGTAAGATATAAGAGAGAGAGAAAGGAGACATCATAACTGTGCCAGAGTTTTGAGAAAGAAACAATAAACTGCTGAGCCTATTAGAATGGATTTACGCTTTAAGAACAGGAAATCAACCAGTTGACTCAGATCCTCAGGACACCAGTCACTTCACTAATACTATAAAAATGTGATGAATAGAGTGTCCCAGCATCATAGAGAAGCTAAGTGTGAGCTGTAATTCGTTGGTCATCTGTCGATAATAAAGATTCTGCTGTAAGACAGAGCTTGGTGACAGTAGGATTCTGAAATGAAAGGAAAAGTGGTTGTATTGACCACAGTGGTCCACAAGGCCAGAGTCAGCAATGAGGTGTTGCTATTACCTGTATAACTTATGTATTTTCCTATATAACCAAAACAATCAAGAATGGGTGAACAGAAAGTCAACAGTGGCTTAGAAAAATCACATCCTTTGCCTAGCTTTCAGACACTGACCCTGTTCTCCAACCCAGATCTCATCTATTGAAAGAGAGGCCAAGTCTTCATGATTAAAAACTATGAAATTCCATCACATACAATAAATATCCCTTCATTCTTTCTCCAAAGAGATATGTAACTATTTACCTAAATATTACATAAAAGATAGTTTCAAAGGATATAGAATCTGAAGTGACAATGACTGTATATCAATTAAGGGCAAAAAATAACCATGTCTCCCCTTTTAGAGTGGTAGTATACTGATGCCAGATGATAAATATAGTCCTCACTGAAGTCAATCTCATAAAAATGCATAAAAGTGTGCATAAAAATACATGTATAAGTATAATCATATCAGTGTTCCTGATAGCAAAACATAAATAAAAGTTCATCAATTATATAGCAGTTTAAATAAAAATAAACCCTTCCATACATGGTTCAATGATATTTTATAGGAGTGCCAAGACCCTTGACATTGGATTTAATAACAGTGATTTCTTGGATATGGCACCAAAAGCACAGGCAACAAAAGTAAAAACAGATAAACTGGATTACATCAAAATTTAAAACTTCTGTGCATCAAAAGACACAACAATAAATAGAATAAAAATGCAACCTGTGGAATGGGAGAAAATATTTGGAAGTAATATATCTGATAAGGGATTACTATCCAGAATACATAATGACATTCTACAATTCAACAATAAAGTAATAATAATAATAACCTGGTTAAAATATGGGTGATGACACATGGATCAAAGGAGAAATTTCAAGAAAAATTTGAAAATATTTTGAATTAAATGAAAATGAAAACAACTTATTATGATGTGTGGAATGCAGCAAAACTGTTTAGAAGGAAATTTATAGCATTGAATGCATATATTAGAAAAGAAGAAAGATCTAAAATCAATAATCTAAGTTTCCAACTTAGGAACTAAAAAAGAAGGGCAAATTAATTTAAAAATAGGGGAAGAAAATAAATAAGAATTTGAGCAGACATAAATGAAATTAAAAACAAGAAATCAACAGAGAAAATTAATGAAATCAAAAGCTGGTTCTTTGAGAAGAGTCATGGATGTAGAAAACAAATTTATGGTTACTGGAGGTGGGGGTGAGTGGAAGGAGGGATAAATGGGGAGATTGAGATTGACATATATATACTACTATATATAAAATAGGTAACTAATAAGGACCTACTATATAGCACATGGAACTCTACTCAATACTCTGTAATGGCCTATATGGGAAAAGAATCTAAAAAAGAGTAGATATACGTGTATTTATGTCTGTTTCACTTTGCTGTACACCTGAAAATAACACAACATTGTAAATCAACTATACCGCAATAAATATTTTAAAAAAGAAAAGAAATTCTGGCACATGCTACAACGTGGATGATCCTTGAGGACATGACACCAGTGAAATAAGCTGGACACTAATGGAAAAATATCATATGATTTCACTTACATGAAGTTCCTAGAATAATTAAATACATAGAGACAGAAAGCAGAACTGAGGTTACTAAGGCCTGGGGGTAGGCAATACTTATTGTTTCATGTGTACAGAGTTTCAGTTTGGGATTATGAAGAGAATTCTGGAGATGGAGAGTGGTAATGATTATACAACAATGTGAGTATACTTCATTCCACTTACCTGTGCACTTAAAATGGTTAAAATGGTAAATCTTATGTTATGTATATTTTACCACAATTTTTAAAATGAGCAATTTAAGCATATAACTTAGAGACATAGAGGCAAATACTAAAAGAAATAGCATTAAGAGTTGGAAGTGTTTTCCTCTGAGGATGGGAAATAGTGGGGGAAGGGATGCTGTTTTTCAAACAAGCTTTGTAAAACTAACTTTAAACTATGTGCATGTAAAATTTTGATAATACTGTAATCAAAAAACATGAATTTGAATAATTTTTTAAAAGGCTGGCTCTTTGAAAGATCAATTCAAATCTAAGTACCTGTAGCCAGGCTAAGAAAAAAGAGAGAGAAGACACAAATTACTAATATAAAAAAAATGAAAAAAGGGACAGCACAACAGATTTTATGGACATTGAAAGGATAATGAAAGAATACAATGAACAGCTCTATGCCCACTGATTTCATAACATAGATGAAATGCACCAATTCCTAGAAAGAGACAATTTGAAAAAATTAACACAGGAAGATATATACAGTCTAAATAGGCCAATACCTATTAAAGAAATTAATTTATCAAAACAGAAAGAACTAGGCACAGTTGCATTTATTGGTGAATTCTCCAAAACTTTTTTTTTCATTTTAGTCTCATTTTTATTTTTATTTTTTAACATCTTTATTGGAGTATAATTGCTTTACAATGGTTTGTCAGTTTCTGCTGTATAACAAAGTGAACCAGCTATACATATACATATATCTCCATACCTCCTCCCTCTTGCGTCTCCCTCCCACCATCCCTATCCCACCCCTCTAGGTGAACACAAAACATGGAGCTGATCTCCCTGTGCTATGCGGCTGCTTCCCTCTAGCTATCTATTTTACATTTGGTAGGGTATATATGTCCATGCCACTCTCTCACTTTGTCCCAGCTTATCCTTCCCCCTCCCCATGTCCTCAAGTCCATTCTCTACGTGTGCGTCTTTATTCCTGTCCTGCCCCTAGGTTCTTGAGAACCATTTTTTTTTTTTTTGTAGATTCCATATATGTGTGTTAGCATATGGTATTTGTTCTTCTTTTTCTGACTAACTTCACTCGGTATGACAATCTCTAGGTCCATCCACCTCACCACAAATAACTCAATTTCATTTCTTTTTATGGCTGAGTAATATTCCATTGTATATATGTGCCACATCTTCTTTATCCATTCATCTGTCGATGGACACTTAGGTTGCTTCCATGTCCTGGCTATTGTAAATAGAGCTGCAATGAACATTGTGATACTTGACTCTTTTTGAATTTTGGTTTTCTCTGGGTATATGCCCAGTAGTGGGATTGTTGGGTCATATGGTAGTTCTATTTTTAGGTTTTTAAGGAACCTCCATATTGTTCTCTGTAGTGGCTGTATCAATTTACATTCTGACCAACAGTGCAAGAGGGTTCCCTTTTCTCCACACCCTCTCCAGCATTTATTGTTTGTTGATTTTTTGATGATGCCATTCTAAATGGTGTGAGGTGATACCTCATTGTAGTTTTGATTTGCATTTCTCTAATGATTAGTGATGTTGAGCATCCTTTCTTGTGTTTGTTGGCAATCTGTATATCTTCGTTGGAGAAATGTCAATTCAGGTCTTCTGCCTATATTTAGATTGGGTTCTTTGTTTTATTGATATTGAACTTTATGAGCCGTTTGTGTATTTTGGAGATTAATCCTTTGCCAGTTGCTTCATTTGCAAATATTTTCTCCCACTCTGAGGGTTGTCTTTTTGTTTTGTTTATGGTTTCCTTGCTGTGCAAAAGCTTTTAAGTTTCATTAGGTCTCATTTGTTTATTTTTGTTTTTATTTCCATTTCTCTAGGAGGTGGGTCAAAAAGGATCTTGCTGTGATTTATGTCATAGAGTGTTCTGCCTATGTTTCCTCTAAGAGTTTTATAGTGTCTGGCCTTACATATAGGTCTTTAATCCATTTTGAGTTTATTTTTATATATGGTGTTAGGGAGTGTTCTAATTTCATTCTTAACATGTAGCTGTCCAGTTTTCCAGCACCACTTATTGAAGAGGCTGTCTTTTCTCCATTGTATATCCTTGCCTCCTTTGTCATAGATTAGTTGACCATAGGTGTGTGGCTTTATCTCTGGGCTTTCTATCCTGTTCCATTGATCTATATTTCTGTTTTTGTGCCAGTACCATACCATCTTGATGATGGTAACTTTGAAGTATAGTCTGAAGTCAGGGAGCCTGATTCCTCCAGCACCATTTTTCTTTCTCAAGACTGCTTTGGCTTTTCGGGGTCTTTTGTGTTTCCATACAAATTGTGAAATTTTGTGTTCTAGTTCTGTGAAAAGTGGCTTTGGTAGTTTGATAGGGATTGCACCAATACTGTAGATTGCTTTGGGTAGTATAGTCATGTACACAATATTGATTCTTCCAATCCAAGAACATGGTATATCTATCTGTTTGTATCATCTTTAACTTCTTTCATCAGTCAGTGTCTTATAGTTTTCTGCATAGAGGTCTTTTGTGTCCTTAGGTAGGTTTATTCCTAGGTATTTTATTCTCTTTGTTGTAATGGTAAATGGGAGTGTTTCTTTAATTTCTCTTTCAAATTTCTCATCATTAGTGTATAGGAATGCAAGAGATTTCTGTGCATTAACTTTGTATCCTGCTACTTTATACCAAATTCATTGATTAGCTCTAGTAGTTTTCTGGTAGCATCTTTAGGATTCTCTATGTATAGTATCATGACATCTGCAAACAGTGACAATTTACTTCTTTTTTCCCTATTTGGATTCCTTTTATTTCTTTTCCTTCTCTGATTACTGTGGGTAAAGCTTCCAAAACTATGTTGAATAATAGTGGTGAGAGTTGTCAGCCTTGTCTTTTTCCTGATCTTGGTGGAAACGGTTTCAGTTTTTCACCATTGAGAAAGATGTTGGCTGTGGGTTTGTCATATATGGCCTTTATCATGTTGAGGTAAGTTCCCTCGATGCCTACTTATTGGAGGGTTTTTATCATAAATGCGTATTGAATTTTGTCGAAAGCTTTTTCTGCATCTATTGAGATGATCATATGGTTTTTCTCCTTCAATTTGTTAATACGGTTTATCACATTGACTGATTTGCATATATTGAAGAATCCTTGCATTCGTGGGATAAACCCCACTTGATCATGGTGTATAATCCTTTTCATGTGCTGTTGGATTCTGTTTGCTAGTATTTTGTTGAGGATTTTTGCATCTATGTTCATTAGTGATATTGGCCTGTAGTTTTCTTTCTTTGTGACATCTTTGTCTGGTTTTGGTAGCAGGGTGATGGTGGCCTCGTAGAATGAGTTTGGGAGTGTTCCTCCCTCTGCTACATTTTGGAACAGTTTGAGAAGGATGGGTGTTAGCTCTTCTCTAAATGTTTGGTAGAATTCACCTGTGAAGCCATCTGGTCCTGGGCTTTTGTTTGTTGGAAGGTTTTTAATCACAGTTTCAATTTCAGTGCTTGTGATCTGTCTGTTTATATTTTTTATTTCTTCCTTGTTCAGTCTCAGAAGGTTGTGCTTTTCTAAGAATTTGTCCATTTCTTCCAGGTTGTCCATTTTATTGGCATATAGTTGCTTGTAGTAATCTCTCATGATCCTTTGTTTCTGCTGTGTCAGTTGTTACTTCTCCTTTTTCATTTCTAATTCTGTTGATTTGAGTCTTTTCCCTTTTTTTCTTGATGAGTCTGGTTAATGGTTTATCAATTTTGTTTATCTTCTCAAAGAACACGGTTTTAGTTTTATTGATCTTTGCTATTGTTTCCTTCATTTCTTTTTCATTTATTTCTGATCTGATCTTTATGATTCTTTTCCTTCTGCTAACTTTGGGGGTTTTTGTTCTTCTTTCTCTAATTGCTTTAGGTGTAAGATTAGGTTATTTATTTGAGATGATTCTTGTTTCTTGAGGTAGGATTTTATTGCTATAAAATTCCCTCTTAGAAGTGCTTTTGCTGCATCCCATAGGTTTTGGGTCATCGTGTTTTCATTGTCATTTGCTTTTGTGAGCAACTGTAGACTTGGGGTTTGCTTTCTCCATCTAATTTGTTTATGGTTTTATGTTTATCTTAGTTTAGATAATAAGCTCTAAATACTAAACTAAGATAAACATAAAACCATAAACAAATTAGATGGAGAAAGCAAACCCCAAGTCTCCAGTTGCTCCCAAAGTCCACTGCCTCAATTTTGGGATGATTCATTGTCTACTCAGGTATTCTACAGATGCAGGCTACATCAAGTTGATTGTGGAGATTTAATCCACTGCTTCTGAGGCTGCTGGGAGAAATTTCCCTTTCTCTTCTTTGTTCGCACAGCTCCTGGGGTTGCACTTTGGATTTGGCCCCCACCTCTGCATGTAGGTTGCCTGAGGGCATCTGTTCACCGCCCACATAGGAGGGGGTTAAAATAGCAGCTGGTTTATGGGCTCTGGCTCACTCAGGCCAGGGGGAGGGAGGGGTACGGAATGTGGGGAGAGCCTGCGGCAGCAGAGGCCAACATGAGGTTACAACAGCCTGTGGTGCCATGTGTTCTCCCGGGAAAGTTGTCCCTTGATCACAGGACCCTGGCAGTGGTGGGCTGCACAGGAGGGGAGGTGTGGACAGTGACCTGTGCTTGCACACAGGCTTCTTGGTGGCTGCAGCAGCCTTAGCGTCTCATGCCTGTCTCTGGGGTCCGCGCTGATAACCATGGCTGGCGCCCATCTCTGGAGCTTGTTTAGGCGGTGTTCTGAATCCCCTCTCCTCATGCACTCCAAAACAATGGTCTCTTGCCTCTTAGGCAGGTCCAGACTTTTTCCCGGACTCCCTCCCAGCTAGCTGTGGCGCACTAGCCCCCTTCAGGCTGTGTTCAAGTAGCCAACCCCAGTCCTCTCCCTGGGATCTGACCTCCGAAGCCCGAGACTCAGTTCCCAGCCCCCCCCCCCATCCCAGCGGGTGAGCAGACAAGCCTCTGAGGCTGGTGAGTGCTGGTCGGCACCGATCCTCTGTGCGGGAATCTCTCCGCTTTGCCCTCCGTACCCCTGTTGTTGTGCTCTCCTCTGTGGCTCCGAAGCTTCCCCCCTGCCACCCCCCATGTCTTCCAGTGAGTGGCTTCCTAGTGTGTGGAAACTTTTCCTCCTTCACAGCTCCCTCACAGAGGTGCAGGTCCCATCCCTATTCTTTTGTCTCTGTTTTTCCTTTTTTCTTTTGCCCCACCCAGGTACTTGGGGATTTTCTTGCCTTTTGGGAAGTCTGAGGTCTTCTGCCAGCGTTCAGTAGGTGTTCTGTAGGAGTTGTTCCACATGTAGATGTATTTTTGATGTATTTGTGGGGAGGAAGGTGATCTCCACATCTTACTCCTCCACCATCTTGAAGGTCACCCCTCCAAACCTTTTAAGGAAGAAATTATAGCAATTCCATACTATCTCTTTCATAGGATAGAAACAGAGGGAATACTTCTTAACTCATTCTATGAGGCCAGCATTACCCTAATACCAAAATGAGACAGAGATATTCCAAGAAAAGAAAGCTACAGACCAATATTTCTTATGAACTAGGTGTAAAAATCCTCAACAAAATATTAGGAAATTGAATTCAATAAAATATAAAAAGAATTATACTCCATGACCAAGTGAGATTTATCCCATAATTGCAAGGCTGATTCAGTATTCAAAAATCAATTAACTGTAATCCATCACATCAACTAAAAAATAAAAATCACTTGATTTATCAATAGAGGCAGAAAAGTTATTTTAAAAAGTCAATACCCATTCCTAATAAAAACTCTCAGTAAACTAGCACTGAGGGGAACTTCCTCATTTTGATAAAGAGTATCTAGAAAGAACCTACTGCTAATATCATACTTAATTATGAGTAACTTGAAGGTTTGTTTTTCCCTAAGATCAAGTATAAAACAAGGATTTTCCTAATTTCTTTTCGATATGTATTTAAGTTCATCTAATGCAACATGAAAAGAAAGGGAAAGGAAAGGTGTGTCAATGGGGAAGAAGAAGGAATACTATCTTTGTTCACAGATGACATGATTGTCCATGTAGAAAGTTTGAAAAGATCAGCAAAAAAACCCCTCCTGGAACAAATCCTGTTTTCCACAGCAGCAGCACCATTTGACATCCCCATGTACCATGCACAAGTGTTCAGATTTTTCCAAATCCTTGCCAACACGTGTTATTTTCTGATTTCTTAGGAGCAGATGTCTTACTTACAGATAGAATTACTGTATGCTTCAGCAATTCTACCTCTAGGTATACACCCATAAAAATAGAAATCAGAGTCTGATTGGACACCCATGTTCATAGAAACAGTAGCCACAATAGCCAAAATGCAGAAACAATTCAAGTGTCCATCTGATGAATGGCTAAACAAAATGTGATGGATATATAATGAAATATTATTTTTGCCTTAAAAAGGAAGAAAATTCTGATACATGCTACAACATGGATGAACCTTGAGGACATTATACTTAGTGAAAGAAATCAGTCATAAAAAGACAAGTATAGTATGATTCCACTTATCTGAGGAACATGAGTAGTTAAATTCATAGGGACAGAAAGTAGAAGGATGGTTGCTAGAGACTATGGGCAGGGGAGAATGGAGAGTTGTTTAGTGGGCATAGAGTTTCAGTTTTGGAAACTGAAAAAAGTTCTGGCGATTGGTTGTTCAAGAATCAATGAGTATGAATGTACTTATGAACTGAACACTTAAAAATGGTTAAAATTGTAAATTTTATAAGTGCACTTTACCACAATTAAAAATAATTTAAAAAGTGAAAAAGAAAAGAATCTTCCCAAAGATTCTCATGAAAATTCCTCTACAAAACTCATAGGAGCTGGATAAAGTTCTTCCTCTCAATTTGATTTTTGTGACAAAATTATTTGAAGTTATCATTATAGAAAGTATTTCTAATAGTAAAAAATGCCTTGGAAAATACATTTAATATTACTTTATATTTGTTGGTCTACTTTACCTCTATAAATCTTCCCTCATAATTATTTTTTATTTTGTCCTATAAGCAGAAAAAATTCTAATTCATTATTTACTGCTTAGATGAAGCATTTAAAAACTTGTTGGAAACTTGGAAAATTTGTTTTTAATTAAAAATATCATTTTCATCAAAAACGCATTTCCCATATAGATGTATTGAGTTCTTTTCCTACTCATGTAACTACACATTCTGGCCCTTTCACTCAGGCAGGAAGCTTTGGCTTTGTGCAGTCACAGGCTCTAAATTATCAGTTCATCTCCTAAGAGTTTATATAAGAGGATAATGGCAATGCATGCTAGAAAATGCATCCAGCACTTAGACTGAAGTGATAAGTAATACACTGCAAGAATGAATCTTTAATACTGGCAGTACAGAAAACTGTGCAAAGCTTTGCTAGATTCACCAGTCTTGAAATATGTTTAGCTATGATGTGTATAGTGTAGCTGACAGTAGCTTTATTAAATTGTGTCCACAGCCAAAAAAAGAAAAGTAATGGCATTTATGTTATGTTATGGTTTCAATATTTGAGACATAGTGCCTCATCTGTGTCAGTACGTAGGTGAACAGTTTGTAAGATCATTAATGAAACTATACTTACCAGTACAATAAAATTCGACCTTGTCCTTTTCACTGTGAAAGTAAAATATTGTCAAAAAATGGCTCAATAATAATGTTGATGTTTTCTCTCTTCTGCGTTTGCTGAATTATATTTGGTATAGGGAAAATAAAAGGCATTAAAACTTTTTCTACTCCTCTAATTTCTTAGGATTTCGATATTTAAATATCAATTTTAAACTGGATAATCCATTAAAATAATTACCTTAAGTGAAAAGATATGAAACCAGTTAGCAGTTAGCCCTTCATTCTCTGATTTTTTTTTTCTTTGTGGAGAATTCCTTATTTTCCTTTTTTGAATAGTTTTGGTTATGGTTATTGTACATCCAAAGATGTGTTTATGTATTCTTTTATTTTTAGGGTGTAAGTAGACACTGGAATTCTTATTTTTCTTTTTGAAATGTTGAGCATGCGACACTTAAATGTTGCCTTTTTCTTATCATGCCTGCAATAGGGAAACACAAATGCTATCTAAGCTGTATCCTATGGCACCATGATTTTGGAGTACACATCCATTAGGGCATTATCCAATGCCAATGGCTGGAGCTATACCCTATGACTCTTAAGAGTCTACATGAAGATGAAATAGTTGGTATAAATGTTTGTTAACAGTTAGCAAAAATCCCCTTCTAGGCTTCCCAATCATCATCTCCTAGAAAACCCCATCACTGGTTATTAAGAAGTATGGGCTTATGATGTTATGGGAGAAGCGAAAGCTATAAGGATTCAACAAAACAAATTTAATATAAAAAAGAGGCAGAAAAGATACAAATTTAAATTTTGTCAAAATTTACTCTAAGCGTGCCTTGAAATTTCACATGATGCCAGCAATTGTGGGGCTATGAGACATTGCTTTGTTTTGCTTGTTTGTTTGTTTTTAGTTCTTACAGTGTAGACTGCCATCTGTTCTTAATTCATTAACCTTAGAATCCGTGGAAGTTACAGCTAAAGGGGAGTCATGGGGTAGGAGATGAGGAAGGGAAGATGTCCTAGAAACAGTAACTACTTAACTCTTAGTTTAGCTTGGTTGTGCTCTTAACCCCAGACCTGACTGTGTCCCTACAAAGAAAATTCTTGTAAGCTGATTTTCCAAGCAGAGAAGAAACAAAGGCATATATCCAAGCGATATTATATAATTTCTACTGTAGCACAAATATCATTTCCTCTCTTTATCTTTTTTTTTTTTCTCCATTGGTATAACAATTTCATCTGTATCAAAGAAGATATGCTTTCCCAATCTTCCACAATAGCTGCTAACTTTCATTAACTTTTAATTGCTGCCTTTTTGACCTTTGGGTGAAAATTCGCCTCAAGTTAACAGTGTTTGGAGTCACTTCAAATTACTCAAAAATCTTTCTGAACAAGTACTGATGTTGCCAAACTGCCTACTTTCAAGGTCAGTGGATTTCCATTTGAAAGGCTCTAGTGGTCACTAAAAATTGCCTTGTGACAGGAGCCATATGTGTTGGCTGTCTAGAAGCAAAGATGGAGAATGCTTGGCTATTTCTGTAATCCTTTGGCTCCTGATGGTACTCAAAACCTCACATCCTCGTAACCTTGGACTCCAGGCTCCTGAGGGACTGAGCGCCTGGCTTTTGACATGATGAATTATATGTTTCAAGGTTGCAAATTGCCCAATGAGTTACTTCAAGGAGATACATTTTTTAGAAAGTTTGTATTCACAGGGTAGGTTAATGTGTCTACCTTGAAATGTTTATAAGAATAAATATTTTTAATGATGTATATTATTGAAATGTATATGTCAAGAAAACCAAAAAAATTAAACAATTAAACAAAAGCAATATAAAAATCCAAAATATTTAAAGTTTATAAAGTGGAATCGATTTAAGGTCACAGTGTTCATGAGATTCATAAAGGATTTGGTTTACCTTCCAGAAGAAAAATGATCTGCTTTTCCATTATTTATTAAAACCTCCATGTTCCTAGTTTGTATGTACATGTGTGTGTATCTGTTTATGTAAAATTTGTAATATAAAATGCACAGTTTTATGTTGTTTTGTTTTGGGTTCCTTTCTTTGAATCATGAGCATATAGTTTAATCCTTATAGAAAAGGATGGGTTAAACTTAACTTTGTAACACCTTTTGTTTACTATCAAGAACTATATTAAAATATTAATCTTATAAAAGTATTCCTGCACTCAAACATTTAAATTTCCTCCTCTGAATAGTACTTTTGTTAGATGTGTTCACATATATATTGCCTTTATACTCTTAACAACCCTTGAATTATTAATCATCATAGCAGATATATGAAAACTGAGGTTTAGGAAACTGAAGTAATTTGCCCAAGGCCATACAAGTAGTAAGTGGCAGTGTTTTCTAATTCCAAGCTTCATGACTATTCTCATTCTCATCATTCCATGAATTAGATTGGCATATGTTTTTTAATCTATGGATATAATTAAAGGCTAAAAATCTCTTGACTACTAAGTCAAGGACAAGAAAATGCTTATATAAAAATCAATGGATAGGTCTGAATGGTAGAATTAACTCCATATTTCTTTTCGTTAATTGAAGAAAAATATAGGACAATGAAATTGAACACTCAATGGTGCTAATTCCAACTTAGCTTTAATATTCGGAAGCTGATGGGACATTTGTGACTTTTTGGCTGATGTAATTATAACTGATGGTATATTTGTTCTCACTGATTGACATGTTTTATCCTTGACAGTTGAACAATTTAAGGACAAAGTCAATCATTGATTAGCTGTCATCTCCTCTCCTTGTTCCATGAAAGACTGAATTATGTTTGCATTTTAAATGAGTTAATGTTGGCCAAAGGTATCACATAATAAAAGGGCTTTTAACTAATATACTAAATGAAAAAGCATTAATAATTAATTATTTTGATCCATTAATAATGAGAAGAAAAATTTTAATGGAATCATTACAAGTGAACAAGCAACTTCAAGAAGACAAATAATTAATATATTTGGGTACACAGAAATTCAATGATATCCTGGTAAATTACATTATGAGTTTTATCAAATTCCAGCACAGATGACTGACAAAGGGAAATAAAGAATTTCCCATAGATTTCATACTCAATTAAGAGATAAATTCTATATTTGCACATGAAAAATACATTTTGCATCTTATAAGAATAAGATTAGAAAATAAATGTAGGCTGTAATATATAATACATAAATTGGCATGAATTTGCATATGGTATTCACTAAATTGTTTTTTGATCCAAAGGCATAAATTGTCATTGTCAATATTTTAAGTAGTGACATGGTTTCATTAACTAATGTATTATGATGAAACAATTTATTTTTTTAAATGTCATTGACTTTTCAAAAATGATTTTTTCTGGGTTATGTTTCATTAGTTTTTCAAGTAGACACTCTAAAATTATTTTCTAAAAATAAACAAATACCTATGTGTGGCATACCAGAATTCTTGTTAAGTTAAACTGAGAAAATCCCATGGTTTAGGTCACTTTTGTTACAATGGCCTGTTTTTATGTGTTCTTCTTTAAGAATGAACACCCAATCTTTATTTGTATGTTCCATGATATCTTAAGCTTGGTTCACCAAAATCTGACCCAGGAATGTGAATTCAAGTACAAGTCAATAATGAGAGTAGTAAGATTGTGTGAGAGCAGGACAGGGCAGAATCCAAACAAGGATGCAAATTCAGGCAAAGTCCCATCCAGAACCTGATGTCATGAGAAGCTCTGGGGCACACATTATATCTCAAAATTTGGCCTATCTGGAGAGAAGACAGCTGGGTTTTAGAGCTCACTAGTGTTAGGTTTGAGTAAATACAGTGAAGTATAAATATCCAGTCTAGTTCATCTCTCTGTTCATGTAAGCAACACAATTGCAATAGCCCAGAGGCAGTCTTCAGAAAGATGCTGTGGATACTAGATGAAAAACAGAGCAAAGATGGGGGATTATTGCACAGAAGCTATAGAAGGGATCTGAGGGGACTGGGTGCAGCACCAATAGGGTCCACCACACATGATATCGCCCCAATTTAAGACTGATGCATATTCTTTGCCATATATCCTAATACCAAAATGCAGTTCTGTCAGTAATTATGAAAATGTAATTAGCTTTCTGCAACTCAGTCACTGGTGTTATCTATTAGAAGGCACATGGACAAACTTTAGAACTTTCATTTTGTTATTATGAGATGACTGTATCAGTTCACGTTCCATCAGAGATGCTAAAAAAAAAAACTGGTCAATAATACCTGATAGATAGATACATAGACAGACACATACATACATACATACATACACTACATTCATACTTGTATATCTATATAAATCTAGAGGTATACAGATTTATTATAAGGATTGGATTTTATGCAATTGTGGGAAATAATTGATCAGTTTATAAAAAACTATTACTTTGCATTTGATGTTGGCCCTGAATCAGCAGAGTAGATGGTGAGATAGTGGGGGAAGAAAAGATTGGTGAGGCCTAAAAAAAATAGAAACCCATGGGAATGATCTGGACTCATTTTGGTCACTCACTGCATCTAAGTCTCCAACTTTAAAGATGTGTGGCCAACAGGAGGACAATTTGTCAAGAAACTAAGCATGCATCGGTCACTGGAGTGGAAAACTTCCAGTAGGATCTGGAGGTGCAGTAGGTATGCCTGTTGCCCATGCCAGGAAGAAAAGCCAGAAGATTAAGGGGAAACAACCTTGAACTTCTGTAGCACATGATCTGGCACTGAACTTCCTGGTGTAAAAAGAATATTTCTGATGCTTCAGTGCCACAATTTACATATGGCATAAATCATTTCTGTGACCACAGCTAACACAAGGATAGAATTTTAAGGAATTTAAATCTATCCATCATAGCAAAATTATCACAGTGCAAATCCATGACTATTCTAAGGTATGCCAGTCTGAGCTTTAGAAAAATAATAATTTGCCATATAATCTAATATATTTTGAATACACTTTCTCACATTCTGATTAAAGAGAAATATCTTATGCAATTTAATATTGAGATTATTTATTTATTCAAAACATGGATACACATTAACTAGCACAGTAAAACAAAAGTAGGGATAGCTGAAGGTCAAGGACAGGTGTGCCCCAGAGATATGACATAATGCAGTATTGGAAGTCACGTTTGCAAAGACATTGTCTCCCTTTATTTTTGAGCAATTAATTCACACGTTATTCCTCTATTCTTACTTATAAATATTTTCTGTGGCTTTGTTGTTCGTGATGTAGGTATGCATGTGCTTTTATGACTTTTTCTCATGGAACTCACCTATAAGCTCAAGGCCTGTGAGAACACTGCGGGGAGGCACCCTTGACAATGGAGAGTTTGAGGATTAATGAGGAAAAGTTAAGTTTACAAAGCAGAAATACTAGTACTTTTGACATCAGAAATATGTTAACTAATATTCCCAATAATCAATGAACAAAGTCTCCTTCAATGATGTGTAGTGCTCACATGTGGCCATTTTATCATAAATCATAAATATTTCCAGTCCTTTGTAGAGATAGTCAGAAAAAACTCCTTGGAAATGTAAAGCCTCTGATAATTTGCTTTATTTTATTATAGTTAATTTAGCAATATTTCCACAGTAGGTGAACATTTGTGTGTGTGTGTGTTTGTGTGTGTGTGTGTGCTTAAACATTTGTGCTTCAATAATGTGCTTATTAGTTACCATGATGCTTTCAGATGAAAAATGAGATTGGAAATTAGTCATATGATTTATTTTAGCAAATGAAAATTAAAATAATAAACTAAGGAAAATACATGTAAGTTTAGATTTTTTTATATGTGACATTATGATACCACAGACATTATTGCCAAACTTTCATAAAGTACATTTAAGACTTTAAAAATTAGAAATGAAACAAAACTGGATTTGACTTTCTACTGCATTTATACATACAAAGAACATTATGATAAAACAATAATTTTGCTGAATACCACATGTTTTCAAGGAAAGCAAGATAACTTTTTTTAATCTTAGTTACCTAGCATCACATAGATATTCAAAACTGCTTTTTGAAACTTCTGAAACAGGAAATCTCTAAGGCCTCAGGATTTCTTTTTAACTAGTACGTTGATTCCATTAAAAGGGTTTCATATTTCTGCCAGTATTCAAGCAGACATGAATTTCAAGATACACTGAAACGAGCTCTTAGCAGATAATTAAAATATTCATTTCTAAAAAAATTTGTAAACATACAAAACTTAAGGTATGTATCTATTTTACATAATTAAAACATGAGTAATTATTTTTTCAAAAATCCGATGCAATGTGTAAAATGCTATCTGAATTGTCTGTCAGACCCTGTGTTTTTTTTTTTTTTTTAAGTAAGCAGTACCTTATTTTATTTTATTTATTTATTTTTTATTTTTGGCTGTGTTGGGTCTTCGTTTCTGTGCGAGGGCTTTCTCTAGTTGTGGCAAGCGGGGGCCACTCTTCATCGCGGTGCGCGGGCTTCTCACTATTGTGGCCTCTCTTGCGGAGCACAGGCTCCAGACGCGCAGGCTCAGTAGTTGTGGCTCATGGGCCTAGCTGCTCCGCGGCATATGGGATCCTCCCAGACCAGGGCTTGAACCCATGTCCCCTGCATTGGCAGGCAGATTCTTAACCACTGCGCCACCAGGGAAGCCGCCCTGTGATTTTTTTGATGTAGCTTATTTAACAGGAAACAATATGTCACTTAGATGCATTGTGTAGCTAAATCGTACCTGGAAGATCTGAGTCAATAATAATAAATATTGAATAGAGATAATGTGCTTTTATAAATACTTACATATATAATTGCAAAAAATATACAATATTCTTAAGTGTTTAAAAGAGTTCTTAGTTTAGAGGAACTTGGTTTAGAGATGCTTGATATAATATATAACACGATATAGACATTTTCAAAGTCTTTATCCTGTAAATTTAAATAAACAGAGGGGGAGGTGGCTCTTCAATGTGGGTTAATGGGATGGAGAAGGAAATACATACGTATACATTTTCAAATAGGGTAAATGTGAGATGGAACATTTCCCATAAATTAAAACAAAATTAATCACATCCCTCAATATTTTAAAACCTAATGTATTTTGCTACAATACTATGTACTCAGTATCCTTTTTATATTTGCAATACCAATACATCTCAAAATACAACACTAGGTTATCACCATTATTTGTGACCTGGTCAAAGCCTAATGGCCTGTGTATGAGCTAATCCATTAAGTCACTGTGACTCAGATTTTTCTGCTGTGAAATAAGCAGATTGGTCCCGACGATGCCTACTGTCCATAATCTATGCCACATTTTACACAGCAGTTTCTAGAATGAGAAACAGGTTCTTGTGATTCTGAAATATGTTGAATTTGGCAAGTAGTTCAAACTCTATGAGACTTGATTCATGATCCCTGAAATGGGAATAATAAAGGAGGTAATGAAATAGTAAAGACACATTGAATTTATCTTTAATGAATTATCATTTAGTCCTCACAGAAACCTTAAAATGGAAATATGGTTAGCATAATTTTGACACTGAGATGTGAAAAGAGTATCTAATTTCCAAATTATTAAAAGTCTTACTAATACACTAAACTTTTCCCTTTCTCAAAGAAATTCTTTCACTAAAACACAAGATCCCTTATTTACCTAACAGGGTCAAATCAAGTGAAAGCATTTTAAAACTGTAATTCACTGTTCAAATATTAAAAATGATGATTTATTAGTAGAAGAGTTGAATCCACAGTACTAGATCTGTATCTAATGGTGCAATATTTTCAGCTTACAGTTTTCTGATAATAACATCAGGATTCATAAATAATTAAAAGATATTTATCAAGGTTTGCTGGGTCAACAACATATTCTGTATATTAAAGTAATACACTACGACCCAGCAACCCCACTACTGGGCATATACCCTGAGAAAACCATAATTCAAAAAGAGTCATGTACTACAATGTTCATTGCAGCTCTATTTACAATAGCCAGGACATGGAAGCAACCTAAGTGTCCATCGACAGATGAATAGATAAAGAAGATGTGGCACATATATACAATGGAATATTACTCAGCCATAAAAGGAAATAAAATTGAGTTATTTATAGTGAGGTGGATGGACCTAGAATCTGTCATACAGAGTGAAGTTAAGTCAGAAAGAGAAAAATAAATACCCTATGCTAACACATATATATGGAATCAAAAAAAAAAAAAAAAGGAACTGAAGAACCTAGGGGCAGGACAGGAATAAAGACGCAGACATAGAGAATGGACTTGAGGACATGGGGAGGGGGAAGGGTAAGCTGGGATGAAGTGAGAGAGTGGCATGGACATATATACACTACCAAATGTAAAATCGATAGCTAGTGGGAAGCAGCTGCATAGCACAGGGAGATCAGCTCGGTGCTTTGTGACCACCTAGAGGGGTGGGATAGGGATGGTGGGAGGGAGATGCAAGTGGGAGGAGGTATGGTGATATATGTATACATATAGCTGATTCACTTTGTTATAAAGCAGAAACTAACACACCACTGTAGAGCAATTATACTCCAATAAAGATGTTAAAACAAATTAATTAAAAAAAGAACAACAAAAAATAATATACCACATGCTAGTTTTGAAACATCTATTTATAAAGTTCCTTTAAGATTATACTTCACAAGTAAATTATAAGTCAAAAATAAGATCATATAAGGGCTTCTGTAAGAGTTCCAAGTGCTTCAAAAAGGAATTATACTTTGGGAATTTTAAACTGTCTTCACATGATATGCTTTGTACATGTCACATGCTGTTAGAGATGCGCCAGTGAATAAAATGATCAAGTAATATAAATGAAAAATATCAGCCTCAAATCAGCAAGTAGTAAGTAACCAATCTGGAATACCAGATGGAGAATTAACTGCAATTCAATTATCTATATTAAAATGACTCATAGGTGCAATCGAAAAAAGATACAACATAAAAAAAGAGAAATTGACCATATGTAGCTGGTAAAAAAATGATTTATCAATGCAAAATTAATGATTGTTGTACATAAGGCATTTGTTTTGTCATGGGAGATATTTATGAGTGTGATTCTAGTTGCATTGTATTGCTGTTGTGAAAAAGACCTTTATTGTCCTGGTATATTTGTGATTTGTTCTTTCCTAATTTGAACAGTTAGACAAGGAGAAGACATTTTTATATAAAGCAAATTTTGTTTCCTTCTCTATTCCGTTTGAATTTTGCAGCGATTTAATGAGGTTGGAAGTTGAATTCACAGAAAAAAGTAAATATAAACTATATAAATATGACAGGGAATATTTGTAATCACAGTAATCAGAAAATTCAGGTTGAAGAAGCAATGAACTACTTTCATTTCCTATCAGATACATAAGGATTAATTGAATTGATAGAGTCCAATCTTAGTGTGGGTATAGGCAAACAGGGACTGGTACTATTATATAATATTAACGGAAGTACGAGTTTAACAGCATATCTAAGGACAATTTGGATGTAATGATTGTATTTTAACATGTTCATTTATTTTGGATCAGCATTTCCAGTTCTGGGAAGCTATCTTTCAGAAGTATGCTTAATTACCCATGGTGATATAGTACAGAGGTGTTCATTGTAACATTATTTATAGTGGGTAAAGATTAGAAAAATCTGGGCTCTTTCTTAGTAGTGGTGAAGGTTTTAAAATAAAAACTAACAGAAAATAACACTTGAAAAGGGAAAAGAAATATATGTATATAATAAAGACATTAGTAAAGCCACTGTGGCCTAAAATTTGTAATAATTCTCACCTCCAAAATGTGTTGAGGATACTTAATAGTTTCATTGTGAATTCATTAAGTAATCTGTATAATTATGAATGTATTACACACTCATATAGAAATGAAAGGACAGGAACTATATAAACAAAATATAACTGATTCACTGTTCCGATTTTCAGTGTACTTTTTTATGTAGGAAATTTAGTTGAAGATTATGTGCATGTATTTTTTTAGTGCATTTTTTTAAATAATTTTTAAAATAAATTTATTTATTTTATTAATTTTTTTTTTAGCTGTGTTGGGTCTTCATTGTGGTGTGCAGGCTTTTCATTGAGGTGGCCTCGCTTGCTGTGGAGCCCAGGCTCTAGCTGCAGGGGTTCAGTAGTTGTGACACACGGGTAGTTGTAGCTGGCAGGCTCAGTAGTTGTGGAACACGGGCTTAGTTGTTCCGTGGCATGTGGGATCTTCCCGGACCAGGGCTCGAACCCATGTCCCCAGGATTGGCAGGCAGATTCTTGACCATGGCACCACCAGGGAAGCACTTGTGCATTTTTTAAAAATAGATCTTTATTGGAGTATAATTGTTACACAATACTGTGTTAGTTTCTGTTGTACACCAAAGTGAATCAGCCATATGCATACATACGTCCCCATATCCCCTCCTTCTTGAGCCTCCCTCCCATTGCCCCTATCCCACCCTTCTAGGTCATTGCAAAGCACCGAGCTGATCTCCCTGTGCTAAGCTGTTGCTTCCCACTAGCTATTTTACATTCAGTAGTATATATATGTTGATGCTACTCTTACTTCGCCCCAGCTTCCTCCTCCCACCCTGTGTCCTCAAATCCATTCTCTATGTCTACATCTTTATTCTTACCCTGCAACTAGGTTCATCAGTGCCATTTTTTTTTTTTTTAGATTCAATATATATGTGTTAGCATATGGTATTTCTTTTTCTCTTTCTGACTTACTTCACTCTGGATGACAGACTCTAGGTCCATCCACTTCACTACAAATAACTCAATTTCATTTCTTTTTTATGGCTGAGTAATATTCCATTGTGTATATGTGCCACATCTTCTTTATCCATTCTTCTGTTGATGGACACTTAGGTTGCTTCCATGTCTTGGCTATTGTAAATAGTGCTGCAATGAACATTGTGGTACATGTCTCTTTTTGAATAATGGTTTTCTTAGGGTACATGCCCAATAGTGGGATTGCTGGATCATATGGTAGTTCTGTTTTGTTTTTTAAGGAACCTCCATAATGTTTTCCATAGTCATTGTATCAATTTACGTTCCCACCAACAGTGCAGGAGGGTTCCCTTTCACCACACCCTTTCCAGCATTTATTGTTTCTAGATTTTTTGATAATGGCCATTCTGATCAGTGTGAGGTGATACCTCATTGTAGTTTTGATTTGTATTGCTCTAATAACTTAGTGATGTTGACATCTTTTCATGTGCCTCTTGGCCATCTGTATGTCTTCCTTGGTGAAATGTCTATTTAGGTCTTCTGCCCATTTTTGGATTGGGTTGTTTGTTTTTTTGATATTGAGCTGCATGAGCTGCTAGTATATTTTCGAGATTAATCCTTTGTCTGTTGTTCATTTGCAAATATTTTCTCCCATTCTGAGGGTTGTCTTTTTGTCTTCTTTATGGTTTCATTTGCTGTGCAAATGGTTTTAAGTCCCATTTGTTTATTTTTGTTTTTATTTTCATTACTCTAGGAGGTAGGCCAAAAAAGATCTTTCTGTGGTTTATGTCAAAAAGTGTGTTTCCTATGTTTTCCTCTAAAAGTTTTACAATGTCTGGCCTTACATTTAAGTCTTTAATCCACTGGGAGTTTATTTTTGTGTATGGTGTTAGGTAGTGTTCTAATTTCATTCTTTTACATGTGCTGTCCAGTTTTCTCATCACCACTTATTGAAGAGACTGTCTTTTCTCCATTGTATGTTCTTGCCTCCTTTGTCGTAAATTAGGTGACTATATGTGCATGGGTTTATCTCTGGGCAGTCTATCCTGTACAATTGATCTATATTTCTGTTTTTGTGCCAGTATCACACTGTCTTGATTACTGTAGCTTTGTGGTATAGTTTGAAGTCAGGGAGCCTGATTCCTCCAACTCTGTTTTTCTTTTTAAGATTGTTTTGGCTATTCGGGGTTTTTGTGTTTCCATAAGAATTGTAAAATTTTTTGTTCTAATTCTGTGAAGAATGTAATTGGTAGTTTGATAGGGATTGTATTGAACCTGTAGATTGCTTTGGGTAGTATAGTCATTTTCACAATATTCATTCTTCCAGTCCAAGAACATGGTATATTTCTCTATCTGTTTATGTCATCTTTGATTTCTTTCACTAGTGCTTTACAATTTTCTGACTACAAGTCTTTTGCCTCCTTAGGCAGGTTTATTCCTAGGTATTTTATTCTTTTTGTTGTGATGGTAAATGGGATTGCTTCCTTAATTTCCCTTTCTGATTTTTCGTTGTTGGTGTATGGGAATGCCAGAGATTTCTCTGCATTAATTTTGTATCCTGCAACCTGACCAAATTCATTGATTAGTTCTAGTTGTTTTCTGGTGGTACCTTTAGGATTTTCTATGTATAGTATCATGTCACCGGCAAACAGTGACAGTTTTACTTCTTCTTTTCCAATTTGTATTCCTTTTATTTCTTTTTCTTCTCTGATTGCTGTGGCTAGGACTTCCAAAACTATGTTGAATAATAGTGATGAAAGTGGACATCCTTGTTTTGTTCCTGATCTTAGTGGAAATGCTTTCAGTTTTTCACCATTGAGTATGATGTTTGCTGTGGGTTTGTCATATATGGCCTTTTTTACGTTGAGGTAAGTTCCCTCTATACCCATTTTCTGAGGGTTTTTCTCATAAATGGGTGTTGAATTTTGTCAAAAGCTTTTTCTGCATCTATTGAGATTATCATATGGTTTTTATTCTTTAATTTGTTAATATGGTGTATCACATTGATTGATTTGCATATATTGAAGAATCCTTGCAGCTCTGGGATAAATCCCACTCGATCACAGTGTATGATCCTTTTAATGTGCTGTTGGATTCTGTTTGCTAGTATTTTGTTCAGGATTTTTGCGTTTATGTTCATCAGTGATATTGGTCTATAATTTTCTTTTTCTGTGGTGTCTTTTTCTGGTTTTTGTATCAGGGTGATGGTGGCTTTGTAGAATGAATTTGGGAGTGTTCCTTCCTCTGCAATTTTTTGGAAGAGTTTGAGAAGGATTGGTGTTAGTTCTTCTCTAAATGTTTGATAGAATTCAACTCTGAAGCCTCTGGTCCTGGACTTTTGTTTGTTGGAAGATTTTTAATTATGGTTTCAATTACATTACTTGTGATAGGTCTGTTTATATTTTCTAATTCTTCCTGGTTCAGGCTTGGAAAAGTGTACCTTTCCAAGAATTTGTCCATTTCTTCATGGTTGTCCATTTTATTGGCATATAGTTTTTTGTAGTAGTCTCTTATAATCCTTTGTTTTTCTGCAGTGTCAGTTGTGATTTCTCCTTTTTCATTTCTAATTGTATTGATTTGCGTTCTCTCCCTTTTTTTCTTGATGAGTCTGGCTAAGGGTTTATCAATTTTGTTTATCTTCTCAAAGACCAGCTTTTAGTTTTATTGATTTTTGCTATTGTTTTTTCATTTCTATTTCATTTATTTCTTATCTGATCTTTATGATTTCTTTCCTTCTACTGACTTTGGGTTTTCTTTTTTCTTTCTCTAGTTGCTTTAAGTGTAGTGTTAGATTGTTTATTTGTGACTTTTCTTGTTTCTTGAGGTGAGATTGAATTGCTATAAACTTCCCTCTTAGAACTGCTTTTGCTACGTCCCATAGGTTTTGGGTCGCTGTCATTTGTTTCTATGTATTGTTTTATTTCTTCTTTGATTTCTTCAGTGATCTCTTGGTTATTTAGTAGTGCACTGTTTAGCCTCCATATATTTGTGTTTTTTACAGTTTTTTTCTTGTAATTGATTTCCAATATCACAGTTTTGTGGTCAGAAAAGATGTTTGATATGATTTCAATTTTCTTAAATTTTCCAAGGCTTGATTTGAGACCCAAGAGGTGATCTGTCCTGGAGAATGTTCCATGTGCACTTAAGAAGAAAGCATATTCTGCCACTTTCAGGTGGAATGTTCTATAAATATCAATTAAATTTCCCATCTATTGTCATTTAAAACTTATGTTTCCTTATTTATTTTCATTTTGGATGATCTGTCCATTGGTGTAAGTGGGGTGTTAAACTCCCCTACTATTATTGTGTTATTGTCAGTTTCCCCTTTCATGGTTGTTAGCATTTGCCTTATGTATTAAGGAGGTGCTCCTATGTTGGGTTAATAAACATTTATAATTGTTATATCTTCTTCTTGGATTGATCCCTTGATCATTATGTAGTGTCCTTCTTTGTCTCTTGTAATAGTCTTTATTTTAAAGTCTGTTTTGTCTGATATGAGAATTGCTACTCCAGCTTTCTTTTGATTTCCATTTGCATGGAATATCTTTTTCCATCCCTTCACTTTCAGTCTGTATGTGTCTCTAGGTCTGAAGTGTGTCTCTTGTAGACAGCATATATATGGGTCTTGTTCTATCCATTCAGCCAGTCTGTGTCTTTTGGTTGGGGCATTTAATCCATTTACATTTAAGATAGTTATCGATATGTATGATCCTATTACCATTTTCTTAATTGTTTTGGGTTTGCTTTTGTGGGTCTTTTTGTTCTCTTGTGTTTCCTGCCTAGAGAAGTTTCTTCAGCATTTGTTGTAAAGCTGGTTTGGTGGTGGTGAATTCTCTTAGCTTTTGCTTTTCTGAAAAACTTTTGATTTCTCCATTGAATATGAATGAGATCCTTGTTGCATAGAGTAATGTTGGTTGTAGGTTTTTCTCTTTCATCACTTTAAGTGTATCCTGCCACTCCCTTCTGGCCTGCAGAGTTTCTGCTGAAAAATCAGCTGATAACCATTGGGGATTTCTTTGTATGTTATTTTTTGTTTTTCTCTTGCTGCTTTTAATATTTTTTCCTTGTATTTAATTTGTGTTAGTTTGATTAATATGTCTTGGTGTGTTTTTCCTAGGGTTTATCCTGTATGGGTCTCTCTGTGCTTCCTGGACTTGGGTGACTATTTCCTTTCCTATGTTATGGAAGTTTTTCACTATAATCTCTTCAAATATTTTCTCAGACCATTTCTTTTTCTCTTCTTCTTCTGGGATCCCTATAATTTGTATGTTGGTGCATTTAGTGTTGTCCCAGAGGTCTCTGAGATTGTCTTCAATTCTTTTCATTCTTTTTTCTTTATTCTGCTCCTCAGCAGAATAAATGCTCCACCATTTTGTCTTCCAGCTCACATATTCATTCTTCTGCCTCAGTTATTCTGTTATTGATTTCTTCTAGTGTATTTTTCATTTCAGTTATTGTGTTGTTCATCTCTGTTTGTTTGTTCTTTAGTTCTAGATTTTTGTTAAACATTTCTTATATTTTCTCAATCCATACCTCCATTCTATTTTTGAGATTCTGGATCATCTTTACTATCATTACTATGAATTCTTTTTCAGGTAGATTGCTTATTTCCTCTTCATTTATTTGGTCTTGTAGGTTTTCACCTTGCTCCTTCATCTGTGACATATTTTTTTGCCATCTAATTTTTTTGTTTTTAATGGGTGGGATTGTGTTCTTGTCTTACTGGTTGTTTGCCCTGAGGCCTCCAACTTTGGAGTTTGGAGGCTGTTGGGTAGAGCTGGGTCTTGGTGCCGATATGAGGAACTCCGTGCGACCTCACTCCAATGAATATTCCCTGGGATCTGAGGTTCTCTGTTAGTCCCATTTTTCAGACTCAGAGCTCCCACCACAGGAGCTTTGGCCCGACCCCCGGCACATGAACCAAGATCCCACAAGCCCCGTGTGATGGCAAAAAAAAAAAAAGAGAGAACAATAACAAAGTAATAAATAAATTAGACTAGGAAACTAACAGATATGTTAGAAAGAATATAAAAATAAAAATATAGATTAATCAATGACAGGAAGGTACAATAGTACCACAATAGTAGAAAAAGGGGCAGAGGGAAAGAAAAAAATTTAAAAAAGGGTGGAAAAGTCCTCAGCTATGGAGGGTGGGACCTAAGCAAGGATGAGGTTTTGGCAGTGGGTGGGCCGTATGCTTAGGATTCACAGGGCTGGAAAAGGCCCTTGGGGCTGTTGGGGGTGGGGCTTAGGTTCAATGGAGCAGAATGTCTCAGAGGGTGGGGGTCCTCACCTGGGAGCCCAGCAAGCACCCCAGGCCCAACTGAATGGGGCAAACGCCCTCTGCTCCTCTCCCGCTTCTCCTGGAAGGCCCCTCCCACCTGCCTCTCCTGATCTTCCTGGCCTCAGGGGCACTGATCCTGTCTGGCCTCCACTTTTCCTCCTCCCTCAGTCCCCCCACATCCTACTGGCTCACTTGGGGGTTCCTCCTGTCTCCTTGTGCATCAGGGTTCCCCACCAGCAGCTGGCAGGCACCTCAGTTGTGGGAAGAAGCTAACTCGGCATCTTCCCACACTGACATCTTGACTCCACCATGTGCAAGCATGCATTTTTTTAAATAATTAATTAATTAATTAAGTTTTGGCTGCGTTAGGTCTTCACTGCTGCACGCAGGCTTTCTCTAGTTGTGGCGAGCAGGGGCTACTCTTTGTTGTGGTGGCTTCTCTTGTTGTGGAGCACAGGATCTAGGCATGAGGGCTTCAGTAGTTGCAGCATATGGGCTCAGTAGTTGTGGTTCATGGGCTCTAGAGCACAGATTCAGTAGTTGTGGTGCATGGGCTTAGTTGCTCTGCGGAATGTGGGATCTTCCCGGACCAGGGCTCAAACCTGTGTCCCCTGCACTGGCAGGTGGATTCTTAACCACTGTGGCACCAGGGAAGCCCCACTGTGCATGCATTTTTAAACATGAATCAAGTCACATGTGTAAATTAATAAATTTACCTGGCCACTCTTCTTTAAATTATTTTATTTGCATTTTCCACTTCAGTTAACACAATGAAAAATACTATTTTTAATAGGTGCATACAAACAGGATTTGAATACACACCTATTGTTGGATATTTTGTCTTTCTAATATAAAGATATAGGGTTAACTTTGTGATGACAGTGTACAAATATGCTATATTTATATATCTCTGTCCGTGTTTCAGGTTTTCTCATCTTGGAATCTTGGAATAATAATTGAAGCATCAAAGTATATGAACATATTTTAAAGTTCTTAAAGAGTATCACCAATGTGTTTCCTAAGAGAATTGCAACCATTTGCAATATTTGCAATGTAGTGTATGGTGGTGGCTGCCTCTATTGAGCTTTGTTTTTGTGTGTTTTTCTTTTTCTGTTATTTTGACGTGTATAGACTAGTGCCTATTTAAGTTTACATTTATGACTACTGGTGGGAATATGTCAAACTTCAAATGTATGCAGGATATCTTTATAAATTTATTTATGGGTTTGTTTCTTCATTCATCCATTCATTTAGCTGGTAGTGAATCCCTGCCTTTTTTGCCCATTTCTCAGGAACTGGGTATCTGTAGGTGAATTTATATTTTAATCACATAATGTTAAAGAAAAGAAAAAACAAACATGTAACCAGTGGGGTAAAAATTTGGATAGTTTAAAAGAACCAATATTTTGATTGACTTATCATAATTGGAGATTTTGTTTACTTTAGCTAAATGAACGTAATTGCATGTAGTTCTGGGTATGCATTTATTTCTCCAAAGAAACTAAAATGAGTAATCCTAAGGACTAAGCTTTGTGCATGGCATGAATGATACAATAGTGAACAAAATAAGCAAATATCCTTACTCTCATGAATCTTACATTGTAGCATGAGGGGACAGAACATAGACAAACACATAGTTAAAATATATAAAGTTTTAGATAGCAAAATGGGTTATGGAGAAAAATAAGACAAGATATGGGGGATATTACATTATCAGTAAAAGTACCACTAATATTTGATATTTCAATAAAAACCTGAAGCAGATGAAGGAGAGAGTCACGTGGCTATCTGTGGGAAGATGTTGGAAGAGTTCATTAAGAGGACATGACCACTGGTTGATCTTTGAGTTTGGAAATCTGAGGCTTCTCACCCATACCCTGTCCTTGGAATGTATATTCTGCCCACCGTTCCCACACCAGGAGCTGTTCCAAGGACACAGCCTTGAGAGAGTGAGGTGGTGTTGAGACCATCTAGTTGGTAGATGTGACTGAACCCAGTTAAGGCCTTTATATTATATTTAACATTCTGGCAGGTGGGGATCTTCTTGTCTGGTGACCCAAGACAAACCCTGTGAGTAAGTGCCCCTGCTTGTTAAACCTGCCACGTACCAACCCAGACTATCTGCCTTTTTTTTTGGTTTTTCCCCACCCTCCATATATGGGGGTCAGTTTGCAAACCAACAGAAGAACATTTCAGGCACAGAAAACTGTCATCTCAAAGCCCCTTGGTAGGAACATGTCTGGCATTTACCAGCATCATCTGAGTGAGAGAGGAACTGTGTGGATATACAGGCATACTTGGTTTTATTGCTCTTTGCCTTATTGCGCTTCACAGATATTGTGTGTGTGTGTGTGTGTGTGTGTGTGTGTGTGTTTCAAATCGAAGAATTGTGACAACTCTGCATCAAGCAAGTTGGCACCATTTTTACAATAACATTTGTTTACTTAGTGTCTCTGTGTCACATTTTGGTAATTCGCACAATATTTCAAACTTTTTCATTATCATTTTATGTGTTATGGTGATCTGTGATCAGTGATCTTTGATGTTACTACAAGACTCACTGAAGCTGAGATGATGGTTAGCATTTTTTTAGCAAGAGAGTATTTTTTATTTAAGGTATGTACATCATTTTTCTAGATATAATGCTATTGCACACTTAGAATACAGTATAGTGTAAACATAACTTTTATATGCACTGGAAAAACAAAACATTTGTGCACTTACTTTATTGCAATATTGATTTATTGAGGTGGTCTGGAACTGAACATTAGGATCAAGGATTACTCTAAGGATCATGCCCTAAGCAGCCAAAAGAATGATAATTATTTACTGAAAATAGGATGTCTATGGAAGGAGTAAGTTTTCTGAGGAAAATATTTGAAATGCCTCTTTTAAGAATGATTCACTTTGTTATAAACCAGACACTAACACACCATTGTAAAGCAATTATACTCCAATAAATGTGTTAAAAAAAAAAAAGGAATGCTAATCTTGACACACCTATTAGTTATCTATCTACCTGGAGATGTCGATTAAACAGTTGTTTTTATGAATCTAAATTTCGGAACAGAGGTCTGTGTTTGACATTTAAATTTTAGAGTTAACTTATAGGTGGCATTTAAAATCTTAAGAATGAATGAAATTGCCAAAGGAACAAGTAGAGAAACCATCCTAAGAATGATCCCTGGATTCTCTAATGTTTTATAGATCAGGGAGATAAGGGTTAGGTAGCACAGAAACCTGAGAAGTAGTAGCCAATTCAATCACAGGAAATGCCAGACTGAACACTGACTATTATATACCATTGAAGAGCGTTGGGGATTGTGCTGGTGCTCTGTTTATTGCCTCTAGCACCAAATCCATCCTTTGTGCCTGCTCTGTGAAAAGGTATCTGGGTTCTTGAAATAATTTTCCCTTTGTCTTTTGACCCGAAAACTTTGCCCCTGGAGAGTGCTAGAGAGACGTTGCAGGAGGAGAAGGTTTTGCTTCTGGTTCTGGTTCTTCTGCATGCCTGGTTTTCTCCAGCACCAGGTTCCTGCTTGCTCACAGCTTTCCCAGGGCTCACTCCTGCAGTGCACGGCAGCCAGCAGGACCCAAGGGCAGGTGGCTGCCCTCAGTACTTCCTGTCATTCATGGTCATTCCTTATATTGTAACCAAAAGTGGGGTCCGGTTGCTTGCCACTCAAAAGCCAATAAAGAGGCAAGGTTGGTGGAAAGGAAAGTTTGCTTTATTTTGGATGCCAGCAACCAGCAGGGAGGGCGGACTCCTGTCCAAAGGCCAACTCCCTGCTACGCCGACAATCAATGGGCAAGAGCTGTTATAGATGGAGGGAGGGGACTACATGCAGAAACAAGCACAGTCAGCTCTGATAGTCATCTTGAACTTGGTCATGCGGTGGTCTAATCAGCGTCATCTTGATTGTTTTAAGTACAGTTAACCTTCAGTTAACTTTAGTTAATCTTCAGTTCCATTTCCTTGAGGCTAATTCTCAGAATTGTGGCAGCTTATGTCATGGTTACAGTCTGGTCATCGTGTAGTTAACTTCTTCCACCTGGTGGGGGTTTCAGTATCTACAAGACAGCCCACAGAATATGGTTCAGAATATTATCTATAGCCCTTGAGAAGAAACTAAAGGTCCTTGACTTTGCTTACTGACTAAACTATTATTGTTTTGTCCTGTTTGATTGCTATTCTTTGTTTCTGCATTTTCTCATTTCTTGGATTAAACTTATTCTTTGGTTAAAGTTTTCCCACAGACAAAAGGCAGGCTGAGGACACAGGGGGGACAAGGACCAAAGGGCCCTTCTCTGTTTCAATATGAGTGTCAGAGTGTCCCCAGTGAGGCACCTTCCCATGAATGCTTTTCTCAGCACCCTGGAGAGCTTTCTTCCAGCAAATTCCTGAAGACAGAATTTCAGCAAGTTCTGCCAATGTGGCATCATAGCAACTTCCCTGACATCCAATGAGCCAAGGTCCTGCCTTCTCCAACAAGGTGAAGATCTCAGTCCCAAGGGTGTGGTGGGGGGAGGAGATCTTGTATGCCCTGTCTCAGCTCTAGGGGTATTGGCTGCTCTTTATATCTGCTATTCCTCTATTCTTTAGAATTCTCTTACTTCTTAATAACCAGACCGTTGTTACTCCAATCCACTGTTATGGTTAATAATTTTTCAGTACATACTGTGTCGTTTTTATCTCCTCATTGGAGCCAGATTGATAAGACACATTTTGTTTGAGTCTTAGGAGTTGAAGTCTGATTGATATGTCTTGAAGAAAGATTGGAGGATGAGGAATTGGAGAAATGAGTATAAATAACTCTTCTGGGAAAAAGTGTTTTGCTGTAAAGGGGAGCAAAGAAATATGGCATGAGACTCAAGGGAGTAATGGTGCAAATGACAGAATATTTTTTGAAGATGTGAGAAAATGGGGCTTCCCTGGTGGTGCAGTGGTTGAGACTCTGCCTGCCAATGCAGGGGACACGGGTTCGAGCCGTGGTCTGGGAAGATCCCACATGCCGTGGAGCAACTAGGCCCGTGAGCCACAATTACTGAGCCTGCGCGTCTGGAGCCTGTGCCCTGCAACAAGAGAGGCCGCGACAGTGAAAGGCCCGTGCACCGCGATGAAGAGTGACCCCTGCTTGCCGCAACTAGAGAAAGCCCTTGCACAGAAACGAAGACCCAACACAGCCAAAAATAAATAAATAAATTAATTAAAAAAAAAAAGAAAAAGATGTGAGAAAATGACAGCACTTACCATGTTCTACAGTAAAGACCCACAACTATTTCTTAAATCATTCAAATATTTGCATTGGGACATTGACCTAGCAGGCAAAATAAAATTATATTTATTGAGATGGATGCATTATTCCTCATGTGAATGTAAGTAGAATATGCATTCATATATGTCAGAAAAAGGTAAAATGTTTGGACACATCTCTATGCAGCTCAAGCAAAAAACTATGTATATTAAAACAATCTGTATAATAATTTAAAAGTGATACAATTGTCATGTGATCACCATTAGTTTAATAAACAGAAGTTTGAGTTTTGATCAGAGTGACCCTGTTAATGAAAAGGGGAAACATATACTAAATGTTTCAATGCTAAATAAATGGCATTTGCTAATAAAGTCAATGGCCTTCACTATGTCAACCACAGAAGGAGATTAAGTAGCAATTGAATTTGGTTTCCTGAAACATAGGAACCATTATGTTAGAGGAGAGTTACTAAAAGCTACATCATATGTATCATCACCTTCTTCACTAAAGAGAGAGGGAATTACTTGTTCATTCATTTAGACACTTACTCTGAAGAAGAGGTATTTCTGAAAGCATAGCAACACAAACAAAATAATATTAAGCTGAGAATGTAGGAATTTTTGGAATAAGGGTATTATATCTCTCCCTTTTTTTAAGGGTGAATACATGGCTTTGGAATAACTTCTAACAACATAAATTTTTCCAAGATCAGATTTTAACAAAATTAATAACCATATATTAAAATTCAAAAGCTGGCCAAAAATAGAAATTTTGTTGATATGAATGGAAACAAACTTGCTTGCTATAAAAAAGATGTGACTTCTGGTTAATATAGTTATATTTTACCCTTTAAGTTACCTGCTGCAGTTTAGTAACAATGATACATCCTGGTCAGGTTGCATTAACCTCTGTTTTCTGAAAGTTTACTCACTATAAGTTAGGTCTAACAATTCATAATACAGTATAATAAGTGTCTCTATGGAGGTCTTAAAAAGTCTCCAAATATCATACACCATGAAGGAAAAGTCACTATTAGGACTCTCCATATTTATATATGGAGAGAGAGAGAGAGAGAGAGAGAGAAAGGAAATATAAGTACAAAAATAAAACCCTCCAGAAAGTAGGCACACAGGGAACTAACCTAAACATAATAAAGGCCGTATATGACAAACCCACAGCCAACATCATTCTCAATGGTGAAAGACTGAAACCATTTCCACTAAGATCAGGAACAAGAAAACGTTGCCAACTCTCACCACTATTATTCAACATAGTTTTGGAAGTTTTAGCCACAGCAATCAGAGAAGAAAAGAAACAAAAGGAATCCAAATCGGAAATGAAGAAGTAACGCTGTCACTGTTTGCAGATGACATGATACTGTACATAGAGAATCCTAAAGATGCTACCAGAAAACTACTAGAGCTAATCAATGAATTTGGTAAAGTAGTAGGATAAAAAATTAATGCACAGAAATCTCTTGCATTCCTATACACTAATGATGGAAAATCTGAAAGAGAAATTACTGAAACATTCCCATTTACCACTGCAACAAAGAGAATAAAATACCTAGGAATAAACCTACCTAAGGAGACAAAAGACCTGTATGCAGAAAACTATAAGACACTGACTGATGAAAGAAATTAAAGATGATACAAACAGATGGAAAGATATACCATATTCTTGGATTGGAAGAATCAACATTGTGAAAATGACTATACTACCCAAAGCAATCTACAGATTCAGTACAATCCCTATCAAACTATGAAAGACATTTTTCACAAAACTAGAACAAAAAATTTCACAGTTTGTATGGAAACACAAAAGACCCCAAATAGCTGAAGCAATCTTGAGAAAGAAAGGTGAAGTTGGAGAAATCAGGCTCTCTGACTTCAGACTATACTACAAAGCTACAGTAATCAAGACAGTATGGTACTGGCACAAAAACAGAAATATAGATCAATGAAACAGGATAGAAAGCCCGGAGATAAACCCACACACATATGGTCACCTTATGTTTGATAAAGGAGGCAAGAATATACAATGGAGAAAAGACAGCCTCTTCAATAAGTGGTGCTGGAAAACTGGACAGCTACATGTAAAATAATGAAATTAGAACACTGCCTAATACCCTACACAAAAATAAACTCAAAATGGATTAAAGGCCTAAATGTAAGGCCAGACACTATCAAACTCTTAGAGGAAAACATAGGCAGAACACTCTATGACAGAAATCACAGCGAGATCCTTTTTGACCCACCTCCTAGAGAAAGGGAAATTAAAAAACAAAAATAAACAAATGGGACCTAATGAAACTTAAAAGCTTTTGCACAGCAAAGGAAACCATAAACAAGATGAAAAGACAACTCTCAACCCAGCAAAAGATGCTGGAGAGAGTGTGGAGGAATGGGAACCCTCTTGCACTGTTGGGGGGAATGTAAATTGATATAGCCACTATGGAGAACAGTATGGAGGTTCCTTAAAAAACTAAAAATAGAACTACCAGACACCCCAGCAATCCCACTATTGGGCATATACCCTGAAAAACCATAATTCAAAAAGAGTCATGTACCACAATGTTCATTGCAGCTCTATTTACAATAGCCAGGACATGGAAGCAACCTAAGTGTCCATTGACAGATGAATGGATAAAGAAGATGTGGCACATATATAATGGGATATTACTCAGCCATAAAAAGAAACGTAATTGAGTTATTTGTAGTGAGGTGGATGGACCTAGAGTCTGTCATCCAGAGTGAAGTAAGTCAGAAAGAGGAAAACAAATACCATGTGCTAACACATACATATGAATCTAAAAAAAAGAAAAATGGTTCTGAAGAACCTAGTGGCAGGACAGGAATAAAGATGCAGACATAGAGAATGGACTTAAGGACCCGGGGAGGGGGCAGGGTAAGCTGAGACAAAGTGAGAGAGTGACATGGACATTTATACACTACCAAATGTAAAATAGATTGCTAGTGGGAAGCAGCTGCATAGCGCAAGGAGATTAGCTCAATGCTTTGTGACCACCTAGAGGGATGGGGTAGGGAGGGTGGGAGGGAGACAGAAGAGGGAGGGTATATGGGGATATAAGTATACGTGTAGCTGATTCACTTTGTGTTACAGCAGAAACTAACACACCATTGTAAAGCAGTTATAGTCCAATAAAGATGTTAAAAAATATCTTTATACATTTTAACTATATTTTTAAAGATTGTTTCTAAGAGGTTATATATTTCTTTTGAGGTTTCAGAGAAATCTTACAAGCATGAAGCTATCTTGCAAATGTTCTCCTTGTCTATTGCATGCATTTATTTCTTCTCCACTAGCTTTGTGTCCTCTGACAAAAAAAGAAAAAGAAAAACAAACAAAAACAAAACCCTTGCTTTTCCTGTGGGAGCCGCCGGGTTGAGAGGAGCGTGGCGTTCTCCTCTCCCCGCCATGGCGTGTGCTCATCCACTGATATCAGTGTACTCTGAAAAGGGGGAGTCATCTGGCAAAAATGTCACTTTGCCTGCTGTGTTCAAGGCTCCCATTCGACCAGATATTGTGAACTTTGTTCACACCAACTTGCGCAAAAACAACAGACAGCCCTATGCTGTCAGTGAATTAGCAGGTCATCAAACCAGTGCTGAGTCTTGGGGTACTGGCAGAGCTGTGGCTCGAATTCCCAGGGTTCGAGGTGGCGGCACTCACCGTTCTGGCCAGGGTGCTTTTGGAAATATGTGTCGTGGGGGCCGCATGTTTGCACCAACCAAGACCTGGCGACGTTGGCACCGCAGAGGGAATACAACGCAGAAACGATATGCCATCTGCTCTGCGTTGGTTGCCTCGGCTTTACCAGCGCTGGTCATGTCTAAAGGTCATTGTATAGAGGAAGGTCCTGAACTTCCTTTGGTGGTTGAGATAAAGTTGAAGGCTACAAGAAGACCAAGGAGGCTGTTTTGCTCCTGAAGAAACTTAAGGCTTGGAATGATATCAAAAAGGTCTACGCCTCGCAGCGAATGAGAGCTGGCAAAGGCAAAATGAGAAACCGTCGCCGTATCCAGTGCAGGGGACCCTGCATCATTTATAATGAGGACAATGGTATCATCAAGGCCTTCAGAAACATCCCTGGAATTACTCTGCTTAATGTAAGCAAACTGAACATTTTGAAACTTGCTCCTGGTGGGCATGTGGGACGTTTCTGCATTTGGACTGAAAGTGCTTTCCGCAAGTTAGATGAGCTGTATGGCACCTGGCGTAAAGCTACCTCCCTCAAGAGTAACTACAACCTCCCCATGCACAAGATGCTCAATACAGACCTTAGCAGAATCTTGAAAAGCCCAGAGATCCAAAGAGCCCTCCGAGCACCACGCAAGAAGATTCATCGCAGAGTCCTGAAGAAGAATCCACTGAAAAACCTGAGAATCATGTTGAAGCTAAACCCATATGCAAAGACCATGCACCGGAACACCATTCTTCACCAGGCCAAGAACCACAAAATCCGGATGGATAGGGCAGCAGCAGCACTAGAAGCCAAATCAGATGATAAGGGGATTCCAGGCAAGAAGCCTGTGGTGGGAAAGAAGGGAAAAGAGGCTGTTCGCGTTAAGAAGCTGAAGAAGCCAAAGAAGCCAAAGAAGGCTTTGGTGGGAAAAAAGGCTGCAGTGACCAAGAAACCAGCAGCTGAAAAGAAGCCTGCTAAAAAGAAGCCCACAGAAAAGAAACCCACCGAAAAGAAACCCACCACAGAGGAAAAGAAGGCTGCTGCATAAACTTAAATTTGTTTATTTGGTAAAGGTCAAATCATTTTGGACAGCTAATTTTGAATAAAGACCTGATCAAAGAGGCAGTGAGAAACATGAAAACAAACAAACAAACAAACAAAAAAAACAAAAAAAAACCAAAACCCTTTACAACATGATGGCGAGAGAGAAGCATTTCCTTGACAGTGTTGACTCATTAAAATGCCATTTTCCCCTTTTCCTTCCTTCCTTCCTTCCTTCCTTTTTCTTTCTTTCTTTCTTTCTTTCTTTCTTTCTTTCTTTCTTTCTTTCTTTCTTTCTTTCTTTCTTTCTTTCTTTCTTTCTTTCTTTCTTTCTTTCTTTCTTTCTTTCTTTCTTTCTTTTCTCTCCCTTCCCTCCACTTCTTTTTTTTTTTAAACTATGCAGGAGTGTGAACAGGAGGAGAAACATAGATGCTATTTAAAGCTGTGAGAGACATTGAGATTACCAAGTTAATGTAGACAGAGAGGAGGACTAAGAACTGACCTCTTGGTAGTTAGGGATAAGCTAAATTTCTGTTCATACTAAACAATGCACAGAATATTCAGAACAAAAATTGAGGATACAAGGGATTCAGTTAATGACGGAACATGAATTCCAGCTGTCACACTACTAGAAGGGCTTAGTAGATGGGAAGATGTGGGGAGAAGAAGACCAAAGATTCTGGTGTACACTGGGATTGGGCGGGGGTGATTGAGAAACGTGGGGGCATATACAGTAACCAACATCAACAAGGAATAGGGGACATATTGAAATCGTCTTGGTGGACTTCAAAAATGTAGTGATGTTGAGGCCATGATTGTGGGGTCATTCTGAGGATTTTTTTTTTTTTTTGAATCTTGTTAGTGGCAGTGGGGAGGGTAATTCCTTCATGGGGAACTCCTTCTTCACTCTGTCAGTTGAAATGAGGACAGTCCTTGAAATTCTTTGTTCTCTCACTAAAATGCCTTTGCTTTTCTTTCTTTCTCCTCATTCTACTATTGGCAAATTATCTTTCCCTTAACTGTGGGAACTCGCTAAGGTTCAGATCTTAGAATTCTATTTTTTTCCTTCTAACTACTCTTTTGAAAAAGTTTGCTATGTACCAGGTGTTGAACCAGTCATTAAAGGAACGACGGTGAAAAAGTTTCAGTATCAGATTTCAAGGACATTACTGTCTGCAGAAGTTTCCTTCTATTCCTATTTCACTGAGAGTTTATAAAGCATAAAAGATAGTTGAATTTTTTATCATAGGATTTTTCTGCGTCTATTGATTTAGCGATTTTTTATTCATTTATTCTCTTTACACAGTGAATTGAGGATTGATTTTCATGTTGAAAACAAACTTTCAATCCTAGAATAAAGATTGTGGATTTAGTTGAAACAATTTTGTTTAAGGAGTTGTTTTTTCCTAAATTCAGACTGAGAATGCTCTAGAATTTTCCTAGTTTATAATGTTCTCATCATGTTTAAGAATAAGTTTATGCTGATCTCTTAAAACTAGTGGAAATATGTTCCCTCTCTTTTAATTTTTTTTCCACCAATTCTCTGGAAAAGTGCGCCAAGCTGGTATTATGTATTCCTTAAATATCTGGAGAGTTTCTTTCCTTTCTGATATGTTTGTAATGCTACAATTTTTTCTCCTAATTCTTTTTTAGTTGTGCTTCACAAATTTCAATATGTTGTGTTTTAGTTTTCATTCCACAAAGTATTTTCTAATTTCCCTTGTGATTTTGACCTATGAGTTGCTTAGAATCCATTTATTTTCCAAATATTTGGTGATTTCCCCACGTATCTCTTTGTTATGAATGTTAGTTCAATTCCACTGTGCTCAGAAAACATACTCTGCATGATATCTACTCTTTTATATTTGTTGAAATTAGTTTTAAGCTTCAGAATATGGTTTATCGTGGTGACTATTCAGTGTGAAATTATAAGCTATGCACACTGTGCTGTTTTCAGGTGCAAGGTTGTACAAATGTCCATTAGATCACATGGGTTGACAGTTATTTCAATAAGATATTTTTTGCTGTTGTTCTTTGAATTTGCTGATTTTTTCCAATTTTTATTTCATATACATGAGGTTTTCAATTACCTTTTTATTTTTTGACCTCTAAATTATTTGTACTGTTTTCAGATAACTTACATTGTACACTTGCAATCTTTGAAATATATTCAGATTTATTGGTAGCACAAGAAATGGTTATTTGTTGGTTAATAATTGTATATACTTTAAAAGAACTTTTTTTTTTTTTGCCTTTTTATGAGGAAGGAGTGTCAAAGTGTTGCTATCTAATTGGGTGAATCTCCAATTTCTCCTGTAAGAGCCATAACTCTTTCAGCTTATTCTTCATATAGTATGTTGATTTGTTATTTGTATAAACATGTATGATTCTTTCTTTCTTAAATAGTTGTAGTTTTAATCAATACAAAATTTTCTAATTGTGCATCGTAATGTTTTTTGATTGAATTTCATTTACCTGCTATCAATATTATTACACCAAGGTATTTTATGTAAGAATAAATTCAACAAAATGCTTTCCGTATATTGACTATAGTTAACAATTTGTTATTGTACACTGAAATTTAAGAGGGTAGTTCTCATGTTAAGTATTCTTAACACACACACAGACACACACAAGTGGCTGGAGGAAATTTTTGGAGGTGAAGCACAGGCTTCTGCGATAGCCAGATGCTCCATGAAAAGTCACTGTGAGCTTACTTCCCATTATTAGAAATAGGACACATTATAATATGTCATACAGCAACATGAAAACTCCAGCAGATTTGCTAAACAATACTTAAAAGACAGTAAAATAGTCATATATAAACAATAATCAGCTATATTAGCACGTAAAATACTTAAAGCATCATTCACTAGCCACCAACATTTTTTTTTAAAATTTATTTATTTTTGGCTGTGTTGGGTCTTCGTTTCTGTGCGAGTGCTTTCTCCAGTTGCGGCAAGTGGGGGCCACTCTTCCTCGCGGTGCGCGGGCCTCTCACTGTCGCGGCCTCTTCCGTTGCAGAGCACAGGCTCCAGATACGCAGGCTCAGTAGTTGTGGCTCACCGGCTTAGTTGCTCCGCGGCATGTGGGATCTTCCCAGACCAGGGCTCGAACCCGTGTTCCCTTCATTGGCAGGCAGATTCTCAACCACTGCGCCACCAGGGAAGCCCTATACACCAACATTTTATGTTAAAAATAAAAACAAACGTTTTGAGTGCAGTAGAGTCAACTTCATCAAAAAGCCTGTGTACAAGGGCTTCCCTGGTGGTGCAGTGGCTAAGAATCCGCCTGCCAATGCAGGAGACACAGGTTCAAGCCCTGGTCCGGGAAGATCCCACATGCTGTGGAGCAACTAAGCCCGTGTGCCACAACCACTGAGCCTGTGCTCTAGAGCCTGCGAGCCACAACTACTGAAGCCTGTGTGCCTAGAGCCTGTGCTCCGGAACAAGAGAAGCCAATGCAATAAGAAGCCCTCATACCGCAGAGTAGCCCCGGCTCGCTGCAACTAGACAAAGCCTGCGCACAGCAACAAAGACCCAACACAGCCAATAAATAAATAAAAAAAAAAAAAAAAAAAAAAAAGACCTGTGTACAAAATGCTGCAAACTGTATTTGGAGTGTAACACAATAGTGTTTCTGTCCATTGTTTTAAATTTTATATTAAAATTTTGACATATTAAAGTATTTTTCCCTACATAACATTAGTCTTTAAAAGTAGTAGAGAAACTATCTTTAATGAAGGTTAGGTATTAAAACTAATGACATTCTACTGAGAAAATATTATTAGAGGACGTAGCCTATATCCATAGGTCCCATTTTATTCCATTTTACATATGTATATGTGTATATAGTGGTACATATATAAGTATATCTATATACCTATATCTATCTATAACTTTACATGTTTACATGTATACAGAGAAGTTTCTATATGATGTTGAATTATTTATATGATAATTTGTTTAGTAGACTTTTAATTCTGAATAAATTCTTGCACTCTTTAAATGACTTCCATTTGCTCATGGAAAATTTGTATTTTTGTGTTCAGCTATATTCTACTGTGCTGTTTAGCATTTTGTTATCAATATTCATTACTGATATGTTCTTTTTTGTCTTTATGAGATAGCAGCATCATTGATATTTGGTCCCTAGATAATGCTGTTTCTTCCTACAAGTTCTGAATCAATCAAATTAAAATAAACCACATGTTAGAATATTTTAGCAGGGTGCTATTTTTGTGAGTTAGTCCCACTGATACTTTTTGAAACTCTCCAAAATGTATTCATATTTTAAAATGTTTTCTACATTTTTTACATTATCTCTAATAATATTACAAATTACCAAATCTTCTCAGGTTCTCAATATTACTAGTATGATATTTGTTAATATACTCTCATTTAATGATTTTACTTTCTTCTTAATCCTGTTTTCCTTTTATAATTATTTTATGCATTATTATTATTTTTATTATATTGTCTTCCTATCTTTGTAATGGTTAGGGTATGGATTCTGAAGAGAGGCTGTTTGGCTTCAAGTTTCAATACTCAACTTACTAGCCATTTGGCTTTATGCAAATTACCTAAGTGCTTCATAATAATTTCATACTGAAAGCTTTGATATGATGATTAAATTCTTAAAATATATGTAAAGTTCTTAGAATACTGTTTGGCTAGTAAGAAATATAATAACTGTTAACATTTTTATTTAGCCTAAATTCTATGCATTTTAATTATTATATTGATTAAACTAGGTTACTATTTATATGTTTTATTTGTTTTTGTTTTCCTTATTTTTTAACAAATCTTCATCTATAAACTATTTCTTAAAGAATGGTTATACAATATATCTCACAGGCAATATTCTTAAAGAAAAATTAACAACTATAATGTTTGCCAATATTAATATAGCATCACAAGTACAAATAGATCAAATAATTCACATATAAAGTGTTTCAATTGATATGTAAATTCACAAAATTATGCCAATCCTTATGCTTATAGATAGGTCAGTCCATATCTCTACATCTTAATTTTTATAGCAATCCTGTGTTCTATGATCTGAGCTAGTGAAGACACCATACAATCATGTAAATATTGTTTGGATTTTATGTTATAGGGTAAACAAACACCTTCTGGGATTAACACAAGTCTAAGTGCTTAATACATGTTTCTATATCTTAGGAATCTATTATAATTCTTGCCATCTTTTAAATATCTGATCTCAAGAATCCAAGAAGAAAAATTATTAATCAGAAAGCCAAAATCTGCATGTTTATACATAAATCATCATTTACAAGTAACCATAAATGTCAAAAAGTGGTATATTCTTAGACAGTAAAAGGTTGAATTTATTATCAATAAATATGTATTATTAATCACTTCATTATACAATCATCAGAATTCTCAAATATGTCATTACAAGTAAAAAATAATTCTTAAAAATAGACTGTTTTACAGTATGATATTTATATCATAAACATTAAATAGCACTGAGATTTAAAGATTCCAAATTCTGTAGTGTACTTGATACCCTGACCTCTATGATAGTACATTTACAAAATTTTACTGTACATTAATTGCAAATGTTCAGGTAACTTAAGAAGACCAATCATTTATGCTGCCTTTTTAAAGAAATAAAATTTCTGTTAATTTTGAAGAATTGTACTCCAGTTTTACTTTTGATATTATCATGAGTATTCAACAAAAATATTACACATTATTTGCTATAGTGAGTAACAGTGAGCTAGTGCCTAAATTCTTGAAGAGAAGCCTGTAGGCGATTGCTACAAGTGCACTACATAATCGTATGGAATGAATTCCAAAAGACGTGTGTGTGTGTGTGTGTGTGTGTGTGTTTCATATATTTTAAGGTATAAATTTAATTAATGTTTGGCCCTACCTGAGTTTATTTCTTATAAATAGAGAAAGGAGAAGCAATTCCTGTTCTCATACACAAAAGGCATATATATTACTAGCATTTGGAAACTAGGCTTGTGTGCAAGTCATAATGAGAAACTTATGCATTCCCTTAAGTATGCCAGTTCTCCCACCTGCCTCATTCTCACTGTAACCAAGCATCCATTAATTGCCAGATTTCAGAGTCATTTCTCTAAGAGCTTTCATACAAAGCTTTATTGCTAAGTAAGTAAAGCCAGTAGTAATCATTATCCTCATCATGCAGGGGAAATATATTATTGATAATTTACTAGCCTCCCAACTAGGAGTCAAGCCAGGAGGCTATTTTTTAGTAACAATAAAATTAACAAGAAGTGTAATTTGGACAATACATCTGTGCCTCTTATATCACTTTGTGATCACCTAATCAGTCTCAAAGACTAGCTTTCTTTCTCAAAACCCAATTTTAAAGTCCTTTAACCTCACAATTCAATTTACCCTGCCTCACAAAACTCCAGATGTCTATGTGCTTTACCCGTACAACTTTCAAACATTTCTTCAATAATATATAGTTATAGGACAATAACTTCATGGTAACCATGTCCAGTTAGAAAAGTGGTAATAAGCAATGTAATTTAGGGCAAACTTTGTTGTCCAGATTAGCCTTCTTATTTGAGACAACACATTTCAATGCATGGAGCATGTGAGCTCAAGGCAACTACTTGAAATCTGCTCTCTAAATACATAGTTACAAACTTAGCACTTCTTTAAGCACCTACTGCAAAATATCATTCTGCCGTATAGATTCATTATGAATTGAATTCATCTCAATTAAAATAACTCTTGGACTAACTTCTATCACTTTTATGCCAGCTCCTAAATTTGGCATTTACAACTGTGGTATTAGAGCAACACCAGCCAAATAAATGTTGTACAGCTTTGAAAAGTCACCTAATACAGCTGACACAGTCAAGCTTCAGTTTAAACCATTGGGAATTAGAGATGAGGTGATATTAGTTGACATTTGGCCAGAAATTTATCTCAGTTTCTACTCTACCTTTGCACCTGCCCTGGGTGAGTTTACAAAGACAGCAATACCTACATGAAACAATGGAATCTGAGGATCAATGTTGTACTCAATTATTAATTTAATAATAATTTAATAACAATATTATTATATGTTTATTTTTTAGCTAAAACATAATGTAAAAGCACAAAACTCTGAAAAAGTTGGGGAAGATAATTTGTATATAATTAACAGAGCTAAAGAGGCATTGGTATTTTCCATTAAGCCTGGATCTAAACTTTTGGATTTTATTCCTTTACTGCTGTTGTGTAGTATACAAACTTGAAGCAGTGCATACAATTTCTGGGTGCCTATGGTTGGGCAAGCAGTGAGGTCAAGTTAGGAGGGATAGAAGAAATGAAGAAAAGTGAAAGGAAATGAAAAGATGAGGGAAAGAGAAAGAGAGAGAGACAGAAAGAGATTCAGCTTATAGATTCAGCAACATGAAGACAAATAAAAGTAAATGATTTTACCCTAGGTAATTGTCTGGACTCCAAACAGTTCTATCAGCAAATTTTCCCTCTAAGGATTAAGCTAGAAGTAAAAGGGCAGAAAGGCGCAGAGGCAAATTGATATTTTATCTACACTTTTCTGCGAGTTTCTTGAGAGTTTTGCAATGTAGTTAGTATACTGCCTATTAGCTGAGAGTCAATACATACTTTAAAAATGAACGAATATATTTGCTGAGCTGTGTTTCTACTTTACACAGTATATTATATAATTTAATATTTCAATAACTCAAAGTGGTAGACATTATTATCTCTTTTTTACAGGGGAATAATCTGAAACTCATATACAAAATATCATAAAGAGCTGTTAAACAGTAGATGTAGATTTCAGACTCAGGTCTAATAGATTCCAAATCTGATGGCTTTCTCATTTCCTATTATTATTTACTCTGCGACTACTATGCACACTTGATAATAATCTTTATGATTTTCACCTACATTGTTTTACAACTATTTTTAATTTTCTTACACACATAATCCATTGAATAATAGATATATTATAAAATACAGATAATTAAAAAGGAAAAAACAATTAAAATACCTGGCTTTTCCCCAACTCAGAGCCAACAGTACTTGTGTAGGCACTAGAATATATGAAATAGAAGTGGCATGTGACCACAAATAAATATTACTATCAACAGTCAATGAAGAGACAGAATATTTCCCCGAGGAAATAATGAAATTAAGCATGAAAAGATATTTTCTATGCATGTAGTTGAGGCAGCTGGGGGTGTTGGGAAGTGACTACATCTAGAGGAAGGCCCGATGGTCCCTGATTCTAAGAAAAGCAAGGTAAATGCAAAAACTGATACACTCTCAGTGTGGAAAAAATGATAAGCCCAGATACATAGTTATAGGCCTTTTAAACTATGTTCAGAAATTTGGACAATATCCTGTGAAAAAAGGAAATTTTATAAAGTTTTACAGAAAGGAATGATATGATCAGTTAGGAATTTGCAAAATTACCCATATTCTAATGTGGAAACTGGATTGGGGAAGAGTGAGTCAATTCAAAGATACCAATGAGAGACAATGATAATCTATCCAAGAGATGACACCATCTTGAATCAAAGGGATTGAGAGATTGGGATATACTGAATGGACAGATTAGAAACATGTTGAGATTGACCATGAAGGTGAAAGATGGAGAACAGTAGAAGTTTCTGACACTAAATAATCTTAAAAACTTCTTACTGTATGATTGTATAATATTAAATTTTATGAATTAACCATCATTTGAATAAACTTTGTGATTTTTTATATTTTTTATTTTTCCCTACTATAATGATCACTAACATCTGCTACCATTTGTATGCATACTTTATTTTTTACATAATTTATTGTATGCTCTTGGTTTATAGAGTACTTGAGATGTAAAATTAAAATGAAATACTTTAACAATTTTTCAACTTTTTAAATTAAGTATATTACTCTTCTCTGTACAATTCCTCATTTATATTATGACTCTGTCTCCACCATTGTGATAAAGTTACTTTGACCATACAGTTATCAGATCATTTAAAAAAATTCTTCTTAAATAATAACTACATTTAAATAAAGTTATGGTAGATTTTGAATAAGGAAAAAAATGCAGTCTTCTGTAGTCATTGTAACCAGATATTTCACAGTTGGCATCATGAAATAATCATGTACAGAAATGCTTCAAAATTAAAATATACTAATTATTCACAATTTGCCATAAGGCATCAGGATGTGAGCTAGTTAAAAGTAAAAATATTTATAGGGACAAGGAAACACTCCCTATTCAAATACAAATGTTCACTGGGAAAACAAACAAGTTAATGTTAAAAGTAAAGAAAAATTATGCAAACTTTCATGAATATCAATATTTAAAATCAATCAATTTAATATAGAGAGAATACAATTCTTGTGTTTTTACATTTTTTTATCTAGATTACATATTATCACACACAATAGGCATAACAGGTATTGATGATTGTCATATAAGCCATTTCACTAATGATTTTATATGGAAGACAAAGTATTATCTGTCTCAAGTGCTTTTGAAAGAAATATTTTGTCATGAAAATAGATGGCAGAGGAATTATGCATATTATCAATTTTCTATCCTTCATTAAATATTAGTTGTAGCTTGTAGTGAAGAAGTAAAATTGGAAATAAGACTATATTATTTCCTTAGCACACTTTAACTGGCAATATAATAAATAATTAGACATAATTTAAATAAACATGAAGTCTTTTTTCTTATGAATTTTATAGTTTATTATGTTAATGGGAAACACAAATTAGTATATTCATTGATTCGAAACAAACTAATAGACCTTTTTAGAGCACCAACTCATTTTATTTTGTGTTAAGGCACTGTAAAAGTTTTAAAAGAATGATTCTGGATTCCAAGTGCTCCAAATTAAATGTGGTCATTTTAGGAAAGATTGTAAACAAGAATTTACAATGGTGGTCTCAACAGAGAGATGATGGTCATTCATTCATTGTTCTGGCAACTTTCTCTCTTAATTTATAATCTAAAGACAACCAAATAGAAATATTATTCTCTTCTCCAAATATCTTATTCAAATTCCATCACAATAAATAGGAATACAATTTACCTGGTAGCTTAACTCCAAAATTCTTGAGTAATTCTTCATTACTGTCTGTAAAATAGTTCCCATATAGGCTAAATTGGTAATTCCTATCGACTTTTCCTCTGCAATATATACCAAATTTAACGATTTCTAATCATGTCTGGCCTCGAATACTGAAATAGTTTTTTAACTGATCTCCCTGCTACACATTTTAGTTCCTCAATGCCAATTCTACTCTAATCTTGAATCTTTCTTTTTAAAATGTAAATCATATTATATTCAACATGGTTTAAAAACCTCCATTGGTTTTCCATACCCTTCAAATAAAATCCAGCTCCCTAGTGCAGCATGAAAGACCTCTTTGGTTCTCTACCCCTACATTTGATTTTATTTCCCATCCCTCTCTCCCTTCCTTACTCTGTCTCCAGAAATACAGTATTTCTTTCTGCTCCTTGCATAGGCTAAACTCAGTTTTAACCCAAAGTCTTAGCACTTGGCTGTTTCTTCTTACTGAAGTGTTCTCTCAGGCAGACTTCTCACTTTATTTAAGATTCTGCTTAACTATCACTCTTTCAGAGAAGGCTTTTCTGCCCACCCTATCAAGATTAGTGTCCTTACTTTTAATCTCTAATCTTCTACCATACAGTATTTCTCTCTAGAGCAGTTATCACTATCTGAGTTTATATTATAGAATTCTTCCACCTCTGGTTAGTTTACCCATTAAAAAATAGGCTCCATGAAGCCAAAAGCTATTTATTATAAATGAAGAAGTGTTCAGAAAAGTGTTTATTAAATGCTTGTTAAATGTAAAATGGATGGCTAGTGGGAAGCTGCTACATAGCACAGGAAGATTAGCTCAATGCTTTGTGATGACCTAGAGGTGTGGGGAGGGTGGGAGTGAGGCTCAAGAGGGAGGGGATATGGGGATATATGTATACATATAGCTGATTCACTTTGTTGTACAGCAGAAACTAACACAACATTGTAAAGCAATTATACTCCAATAAAGATATAAAAGAATAAATAAATGCTTAGACAAATAATTAGTAGAACACAACCTGCTGACAAATTACTTTTTTTCAGATGAATTAGATAAAATTTATATTGAACCAATAATTATCCTTGTGTTTGCATAAATTCAGACCAATTAGTCCACTGCAAGAAAATGAAGGTAATCATATTGAATTTGCTTAAAAGCTAATGGAAACAAAGAAATACTTTTACACTATTTGAAAATTTTAATCTAATTGTGTTTCAAAATATATTTAAAAACAGCACTTTCTGACTTTTTGTTGTTTTTGTTGCTTAAGTAAAACCCAGATTTTGGGGATTTTGTGAAATGTTCAACAGTGATGATCTATGTTTGTTTGGAATTCTTTTGCCCAATGTAATTTTATTTAAGTGAAATAGAAAATTGACGTTAGGTTAAATTTTCTGAAAGTTCATCTGTCTTTAGCAGAAAATTGCTACTATAGTAGGAAGAAGTTTAAAACTTATCTGTCTGAAAAACAATATAGAATATAGTAATTTCCATTTATGAAGAATTTGAAACTGTTAAAGGTTTTTTTTCTTTTAATTCTACTCACTTGCAAATAATCGAATACCCATACATTGACTTGTTCCTTAGAAAGATATCTTTTTATTAAAAAATATGAAAACAAAACGATCAAAACAAGAACAAAAAACCTTCATGAACAAAATTTGTAATGGTGTCAATGAACACAGAGTCCTCCTAGCAGGAAAGAAAGACATTTATAACTGCTATTTTATATAGATTTCTTTTCCTCATAAATGTATTACTGCCTTTCTCTTTCAAAGGGAGTTTTGGGCATGAAGGATACAGTGAGATCTGAAAGGGCCTGGATTGATAGCACCTGCAGTGGTTTTTAGAATCTTTGTCAGTAGGACAAGGCAATAGATCAGCTGTCTCTGAACAAACCCTGCACTGTGCTTTGTGAAAGACTCCCACCTCCACAGCACAGCTACATTTTCTTGATCTTAACCTTTCCAGCCCTTGAAATGTATGCAACTTCTCTCGAATTCACCATGCTGTTCTTTGAGATTCAAGATGACACAGCACAGCAGCTTATGTTTTCAGGGAGTACAGATGATGGTAATGATCACAATGATAACAACATAGTTACTATCATGATCATTATAAATATAATAGACACTCCACTCTACTTCTGTATTTTTTTTCCAATATGCCAGGAGCTTATAAAGGTGCTACACTGTTTATAATAAAACTTTGAAAGGAGCTTAATTTCAGCTCTGCAGTAAAATCTTCACATAACGATCATCTGTTAGTTTGTATATAATTTTAAACATTCTATAATATGTATTGTGAAGATTAGAACAGTAAATTCACAGGGTTTTATTTTTACAATGTATATTTTTATATATTTTGATATGTTTTTTAAATTACAGGATTATAAGATTTTTGTGGTGTACAGGTGGCTATGCTCAATTCCATGTTAAATTAAACACAAAATGATAGCTTGCTCTTCTAAGTATACTTTATTATATTGATGGCTTCTTAGCTCATGAATATTTCTTATTGCCTAATGTACATCTTTTGCAAAGCAATTACATTGGAATTTTCCTAGTCAAAATACTTTAAACCAGATTAAAACAGTAAAAACTGCTTTATTAATGTCCTTTTATTCTAAAACTATATTAAGTTCCAATTGTATCCTGATAAAATTGGCAAAGGAGTAGGTACAAATAGGAAGAAGAGTTTTCCTTGAGAAACTCTGAAAAAACTTTCTGTTTTTATGTGGGTTTGAAAGACATTTACGGATACATTATATTTTATCTTCAACATCAGCCAGAGTGTAAGGTGTTCTGTTGTGTGGTTAAAAGGACAGACTGAAGCGGATTGTCTATGATCAAACTCTTACACTACCACCATGAGGCTTTCCATGTATGTCTTAATTTCTCTATGCCTCACTTTCTCACATTCTTTATCAAAAAAGAAAAAAAAGAAAGAAAAGAGGAAGGAAGGAAAAAAGGTAGAAGAAAATTAAATAAGTGAATTCATCTAGTAGAAATACTTTGAGACAAAATGGATCAGGCTTAGCCCTGTGTCTTGTACGAAATATGTATTACATAAATGTATGCTACCACGACTACTACTGTAAGGCAGAGATGACCCTCACATTTTACAAATAAGCAATTTTATGATCATAGAAATTATAACTTATTAAAAGTCAAAATAGTTAATCCATTGCCAAGAAATCCTTGCGCTGTATTTATGTAAAGTCAGTTTTTATGGGGGGAATATTTTCTGCATTTAATGAGATACTGAAATTGCCAATACATTTCAATGACTTACCATAATAGTGATTTGCTATATTGTTGATCTCTTATAAAGAGTTTCATTTTAAATAATATCATAAAACATAATAATTATCATTATATACAATCACTGTTGAGTACAAGGGAGAAAGTTGAGACAACTTCACAGAAGTAGCACCAGGTTTATGTTGAACTACAGATTGATTGCAATTGGGTTTTAAATCAAATATATGTCTTTTTATGCTGTGCATCTGCCACTTCTTAATGAATGACTTTGGGCAAGATATTTAATTTCTCTAAATCTTGATTCCTTCAACTGAAAAATGAGAATAACAAAAACATCTTCTTCATGGTTTATTAACTAATCCAGTTGTCTTCCCCAGAAATACTTTCATAATTGGATATCAAAACATGCATGGGAATATTTATTGCAGCATTATTTATAATAGTAGAAAATGTCATTGAATATATAAATATATCTCCTTCGATAAGGGAATACATATAAATTATTCTGTTATTAAAAACCTCTAGCCAACTAGAAGGAATAGTTGCTATCTACAAAATAAAAACAAATTGATACTAAAATAAAATTGACCTAATTATCTTTTAAAATGAGAGACAGAAAATAATACTAATGCTCATCATCTTTATACAAAGTTACCCAGGAGAACACTGGAATTCTTAGCAAATGTAATAAGACAGAGATTGGGAGAGATGTGATAGACACATAGATATAAAAATATGTAACATCAGGAAATGTTTTTAAGAATCCATATTTCATAGTTTGTGGTTGTCTATGTAGAAAACTCCCCCCAAATATGTCAAAATTTTGTTATAATTAATAACATAGTTAAGTAATTTGCTGCATGCTAAGTACATGTAAAAACATAAATGGCATTTCTCAACATCAATAATAAGCAGATGGACAAATAAAATATATTTATGATAGCACAAAAAATTAAGTACTTAGACATAATCCAATAAAAATGTTCAAGACTTTTATGAAGAAAATTAAACGGTTTGGGGGGTGGGTATTTCTGCATGAGTTGCTTGGAACCCATGCGAAACGAAGAGAAGCACTGTTTTCTTAAATTGGCACACTTAATATTGTAAAGATACCATTCTTACTAAATTTAGCTACAAATTAAATGTAATTCCAATAACAATAACTCTTACCTTTTTGTCAAACTTAATCAGATGTTTCTAAAATACGTATGTCAGAGAAAAGAGTTGACAATTACTGAGACTCTTCCAAGGAACAGTTTCTATCTCTAAACTGAAAACAATGCATGTATGTGACGTTTAATCCATGACACAATTTCCTTTACTATTACATGGAGAATCAGGTTATCTAAGTTTATAGTAAAACATTAAATGCTTGTATTAGTGATCTATTGTTCCATAACAGTTGCTCCACAACTTATCAGGAAAAATTTATTAGTATTCTTTTTATTTTTTTATTTTATTTATTTATTTATTTTTAAAATTTATTTATTTATTTATTTTTGGCTGTGTTGGGTCTTCGTTTCTGTGCGAGGGCTTTCTCCAGTTGCGGTGCGCGGGCCTCTCACTATCGCGGCCTCTCTTGTTGCAGAGCACAGGCTCCAGACGCGCAGGCTCAGTAATTGTGGCTCACAGGCCCAGTTGCTCCGCGGCATGTGGGATTTTCCCAGACCAGGGCTCGAACCCGCGTCCCCTGCACTGGCAGGCAGACTCCCAAACACTGCGCCACCAGGGAAGCCCAGTATTCTTTTTTAAACTGCAAAAAAAAAAAAAAAAAAAAAAAAAAAAAAAAAAAAAATATATATATATATATATATATATATATATATATATATATATAGAAATACATTAATCCAGCAGGTAGGTCTGAGAAAGCACAGAATCAGTTGGTTAGGGCAATTAGAACCTCTGCCGTGTTTTCTGATTTTCCTCAAGCTTCATTCTGCTGCTGTTCCTGAGATCTCTCTCTCTCTGTCATCATCAGCCCTACATCTTCCTTCTTGATGGTGACTTTAATATTCCTTCTCCCACCCCTGTTTGGTTTTCTGCTCCCAGGACTGTGCAACTCCAATCACAGACATGGAGCACTCCAGGTTGGAGCTCTGCATCCCCTCCATTTCTGTGTAGTCAGTGACTTGCTCCAGGTACCAGCACCACTTGGCAGGAGGCTTCAGTTCCTCACCGTGTGGGTCTCTCCATAGGGCTGCTTACAACATGACTTTCTCCAGAGCAATGATAGAAGGGAGACAGAAAGAGTGGGCCAAAGAGTGAGTGTCCAAGAAGGAACTACCCAAGGAGACTACAAAAGAATGTGAATTTCAGGAATGGCAGAGGGCATGGTAATTGGTGGCTATCTTGGAGACTGGCTATCATCACATTGCTTAACAAAAAAGAAATGTGAATTGGGTTGTTAAAACATTTCTAAACAAGTTTTACAGGAGAAAATTCTGTTCCATTGTGTATTGGTGTATCATGAAAAGAATCACCCAGAAAATAGTTTATTTTGCTATATAACCCTCAAGGTTGAAATATATAGAAAAATATTTCCAAGAAATGCATTTTGATTTCTTTCAGTCTACTCACTAACTTATAATAGGACAATAATGAGTAAAAATTTATATGATATATTAATTCCTATTAATTAGTTGGAATTCTAGAAATAATACAAATAATTTTCTTCCATTTTTGGCTTCTGAGCCATTAAACTATATAGCAAAAAATAAACAAGAATTTTATATATCACCTTGATTACTGATTATGCTAATATTGGAAAATCTATGTTAACAAGTAGATTTACAATTCTTAACTCTGTAACTAAACACATTTACCCGTCAACTACTGGCCTCACTCTACCACTGCATTCTTCCACACTTGGGGTGGGGTTTGCGATTTTCTTCGCAAGGATTGGAACAGCAGAGAAAATGTGTGATTCTTATGGATATTTCCTTCTATGACAAAAGGGATTACTATATAGAGAATGGTAGATCTTCTCTTCAACTGCCCAATGAATTGTCTACCACTGTCTCAGTAAAGGCTATGTCCTACTATTTTATTAATGAGTATAATCTCAGAGAATGTAAGAGACAAAGGAGTGGTAACAACAGTGAAATTGAGACTATTTAAAGATACGTTTTCAGGCTGGCCCCAACTAAGTATGACTGATTGCTGGATCTTGCAAGGCAGTCCTGACATAAGACAATTAATTAACTTTGTCTCAGGAAAAATAATTTGTGGAGAAAAGGGAAAGAATGTAACTATGGGTTCATTGATTGTTGGTTAACCTATGGGTTCTAGTATTCTACTTATCAAGGGTCAAGCCCACAGGGTGTTACATCTCCTGCCCTTCCTGAGTATGCATGCATGGCTCCTGACCAGTGCCCCATGCCTGGGTTTGAATGGGAAAGCTCCAGGTCGAAGGGAAGAGACATACTAGGCAGACATGGGACAGGTTTACAGTCCTTCCCACCTGTGTGTTATTCTTAACCCACCTTTGGTAAGCAACCCAGCACCTGGATTTGTAATGTGTGTCTGTTATCATCATAATTGGCATTAAAATTGTTCTGTCTTCCTTCTTCAATTAATTGTCCAGATTCCTGTATGACTCATTAGAACTTTTCTAAAAATTTGGGGCAATTAAATAATTTTAAATTTCAAAATTTTTATGATGTCGTCTTAAGTGTATATCAAATCACAGCACTTTAAATCTTTTCATATATTTTGGGCAATTTTTTTGGTAGAAAGAAAGTGTTTAGAATCTGTGGTTCTTTGTTTTTCTACATACAATAAATGGTTATAATCAAGAATAAACAAATTAAAATGCTGGCAACACTGTAGAGAAACTGGAACCCTCACATATTGCTTGTGGAAATGTAAAGTGGTGCAGACAATATGTACAATAGTTTGGCATTTCCTCTTAAAGATAAAAATACAATTGCAGTTTGGTTCAAGAACTCCACTCCTAGATATATGCCATAAAGAATTGAAAACAGGTGTTCAAACAAAAACTTGTACACAAATATTCATAGCAGCATTGTTGACATTGACCCAATCGTAGAAACAATTTGAACATCCATCAGTGGATAAATGGATAAGCAAAAGAGGGTAGATCTATAAAGTTCCATATTATTCTGCTATATACAGAAATAGAGTAAAATGGTGCAATCCACTATGGAAAACAGTATGGCAGTTCGTCTAAAACTTACACATACGTTAACGAATTATCCATCAATTCCATTTCAGGGTATATACCCAAAGATCTGAAAACAAGGAGTGAAACATATTTGTACACCCGTATTCAAAGCAGCATTACTCACGCTGGCCAAAAGGTATAAGCAACCCAAGTGTCCATGAATAGATGAATCAATAAACAAAATGTGATACATACACAAATGGATATTATTCCGTCTTAAAAACTAAGGAAATTGAGGCACATGCTACGACATATATGAGCCTTAAAGTCATTATGCTAAGTGAAATAACCTGGTCACAAAAGGATGAATATTATATGGTTCCACTTCTATGAGGTATCCAGAGAAGTGAAATTCAGAGACAAAAGATAGAATGTGGTTGACAAATGTTGAAGAAAGTTAGTGTTTACTGGATGCAGTTTCACTTGGCAAAAATGAAAAAGTATGAGAGATGGATGGTGAGGATATTTGTACAACAATGTGAATGTAGCTAATGCCATAGAACTATGTACTTTAAATGGCTTAAATAGTAAATGTTATGTTCAATAGATTTAATCACCATAGAAAACATGAATGAAGTACTTATACATGTCACAACATACATGAACATTGAAAACAACCTAAGTGAAAGAAGCCATACAGAAAAGGCCACCCAGATCATACTCATATTGTATGCCTTAAATCCATCAAGGTTGTGAAAATGAGGGAAAGTCTCCAGAACACTCAGAATGAAAAAAGACATTTGGGCAGGTGGTGAAAAAGTAGAAGTGGACCTGTGAATTGGATTAGAAGGCAAAAACCATAATGATTTCACATTTGGGGGCTATTTGGGTATTCCTTGGGAAAGTGTCCCTTTTTGGGCTAAAACACAATGGAAGTTGTCATTGAAATTGGCATATGTGGTAAATCAGTGATAACTGGGGAATCTGAATTTACAGATGAAGAGTACATTGTACTGCTACTGCAAGTTTTCAGTATGTTTGAAATTACTAGAAAGTAAATTACTTCAAAATGAACATGTCAAGACCATGCCAGCAAAGTAGATAAAACACCACACTTTATGATAGGGCCAAGCCCTACCCAGATTCAGTTCACCCCAAATGGTTAAGCTAATTGCTCTTGTAGGAATCCACATATTATTAAGAGGTATTGTGAGAAGATTATAATAGTAGTCACTATGTCTTGGGTATTGTAGATGACTTTGGATATGGTAGAAACAATGGGATTTTTGAACTACAATTTTCCATCTCAAACCACCAAAAGGTACAAGTAATACATGAATTTAGTAAAGTTGCATGATACAAAAGTAATACACAAAAACCAATTGAGTTTCTATACACTAAGAAAGAAGAAGTATCAGAAAGAAAAATTAAGAAAACAATCCCATTTACAATTGCATCAAAAAGAACAAAATACCTAGGTATAAATTTAACCAATGATGTGAAAGACCTGCACAATTAAAACTGGAAGACACTAATAAAGAAACTAATAAATAGAAAACCAACTGTGATCAGGCATTGGAAGAATATTGTTAAAACATTCATGCTGCCAAAGCAGTGTACACATTCAATTCAATCTCTAACAATTAAAATGGCATTTTTCACAGAAACTGAACAATCACATTATTTGTGTGGAACCATAAAGGACCCCAAAAAGTCAAAGCACAGCTAAGAATGGAGAGAACAGCTGGAGTCCTAATAAGGGAGAGCACAGCTGGAGTCAAATTGTTCCCTGACTTCACACTATACTACAAAGCTACAGGAACCAAAACAGTGTGGAACTGGCACAAAAACAGGCACATGCACCAGAGGAACAGAACAGAGAACCCAGAAAGAAACCATGTGTATGGTTAACCATGTGTATGTAGTTAATTTATGGCAAGGCTGTCAAGGACACACACTGGGGAAATCCCCTCAATAAATCATGCCAAGGAAACTAGATACCACACACCAAAGAAAGACACTGGAAACTGTCTATGCCACACACAAAACTACCTAAAATCCACAATTTTCCACATCAAGACTTTCCCCTGCTGACTCCTCTGAAAATGGACCCCCCTCAGCAGTCAGCCACATACAGGCAGCTTCTCCCCACTTTTTCTTCACTTTTCACTCCCTCAGTGGCGTCTCCCAGAGGATCCAGAAGACCCTGGGCTCCTGTCTGCATGGATGGGAGCCAGCATTGTCCAGAAGCTGAAGCTCCAGTATGTCCTGAGGACACTGACCTCCTGTCTGTGTTGACCTGACCAGGCATTGTCTGGAAGCCAAAGCCATGGCGAATCCCAGATCCAGTTCAACCAAAGTAGTGATGCTAATTGACCGTGTAGGAGTCCACATGTTATTAAGAGGCACTGTGAGAAGATTGCATTAGAAGCTGCCATGTCTTGGGTGCTGTGGAGGACCTGGCGCCCAGCTCCAAGGGTGGACAGGGCCTAGGCTGACGAAGTCCCAATGAGTGCGGCTGCGCAGTGCTGCCCTGGGCGGGGTCGGAGGTCGTGGGTCGCGCTGCTCTCCCCTTGGGCTCCAGGGAGATGCCCAAGCTGGGAGTCAAGGCTCTGCAGAACCCTTGCTCCATTCTGGTCCGGGGGGTTTGGGCTGCTTGGCCCCTAGTCACACAGCCAGCCTTATCATCGTCTGTGGTTCTTCGTATAGGAATCTTATAACTGAATATACATTTACCTTAAATTAGGTTATTTTTTAATATTTAGTAAACATTAAAATCTAATCTGGAAAACCTCAAGATAAGAGAGATTATGCAAGAGAACTTTTTAAAGGGTTATTCTAAATCATGTGGAAGATATTATTCATTTAACTTTACACATTCAACTTCCATCTAGGGAACTCAAATGATTCCTTTTTAAAATGAATGTCTCCTCTGTGGCAGATAAAAGATAATAATATAGCGCTCATATAGGAGCATCTCTTCTTCCTTTGGTTGACCTGGAGCATTCTCTAGGTGATTGGGCACTGATTCAGTTTTTCTGGCTCCACTAAGAAGCTATTGCACTTTTCTAAATTTGGTTGATGTTGTTTAGTCATTTGAAATAATAAAGATCATTGGGCAGGATGCAACTAGGACCTCAGATAGGAGGACTGAGATTTCAAGGGTTTGTTGTCTACAATTACACTCTGCTACAGACATCATATACACACACATTGCCTCTATTGTTTCTGTTCTTTTGATTTAATCTCTCAAATTCCTAATTGTAAAATATTTATCAAATGCATAGGATGCTCCTAGGATACAAAATTGCATAACCTACCATCATCAAAGTCAAATAATTTACCAACTATCAGTAAGACACATATGATAAAATAAAACACATATGGACAAATTCATAAATATAATACAGTAATTGAGGTGGCAGGGATTTCTACAAGATAGTGGACAGCCAAGATTAAGCTCATCTTTGAGATGCAGTGAGTGAAGTTTTTGAGAATGTTCAGGGACTTCTTTGTAGAAATAAAAATATGAATTTGTTTTTGAAAGTTGAGTAGGAATTCACAAAGCAGAAAACTTGAGAAAATCCAATTATTGCAGAAAGAAATAACAATTTTAATCAGGGACATTCAATCTGTTTTATATGGCTGGAATGAAAAGTTGCTTAGTTTTTTTTTTAATCTCATATTCTTTAAATATTAGCTTCAGTTAATCTCTGCAAATTAGATGTCATTATGATACTATTAAAAATGTGAATCACAGATATGACTAGAAAAGCTGCAGGTGTAAAGGAATATACAGTAATAGTTGGATTAAAAATAGCCTAGATTTTACACATACATGCAGAATTTCATTCTCCTTTTTGCCTTTTTTCTTACATCTGAATTAAAACATACTAATATTTTTAAAATACTTTTATTTCCAAAAGTTCTCAAAATATAAATAATTAGGAACATATATTTCTATTTCCTACTTTATTACACAAATGAGTTCAAGCAATCCTCAGTAAGTCTCATAACTCTGAGAAGTTTCATCCAAGCTTAATTAAAATATCTCATCTTTTCATTTTTCTTTCTTACCCCTTTATTCTGACTACACTTGTGCTTTAACCTCATTTTTAAAAATAGTGAACCTTTACTTTATGTCAAATTATCAATCAACTTTCACTTCAATACCAGTCAACAGAGCCCTAATGATTCGTGACTGTAATTACTCTGTCATTGGTACCCTCAGATGACTCGCCCTTGTGCTTCTGGAGAAATGACCTATCGCTCACCAACCACAGGGCATTTCTGTCTGCTCTCCTTTCAATTCCAGGAAGGATGCTGAGCACTTCTGAGAATTCATCTGAAGTGCACAAATCGGTGCCACTACAAATTTATGCTCTTGAATTCAAAATGAGCTCTCTTTCCTCTTCTATACTTTACTAATAGCGTAGAACAAGACAGTTTGATATCCTAATGTAGGGTTTTAACCAAGAGCGTGTGATTTGGAGTCAGAAGGGCATGCGATAGAAACTCACCTTTTACCTAATAAGTGGTGTATCTGTAGACTTCAGTTTGCAGCTGGAAATGAAAAATAAAATAATAGGAGAATGTGGATTAAATAAAAGTGGAGGGTGTTTTTAACATTCTCTCTATATATATACATATATACATATATACATATATACATATATATATGTATATATATATATATATATATATACACATATATATATGTATATATGTATATATGTATATATGTATATATATATATTACTCTTATTATTTCCCACAGTGGCTGTTCAAAAACTTTCTCACTCTTCAAATGTGCTTTACACCATCAATTCCACGTTTACTCTTGTCATTTGAATATCCCTAATAATTTTATGAGAAAATAGAAGGCATAATAAGGGGACTCTGTGAACTTTCTTCCCCTTTGTGTACCTCACCTGTACCCAGAATTTTTATTTCTATCCAAATGGATAAATACACGTGATTTTTTTCTAGCTAACTTTTTCATTTGTGCTTTACATCCCATACCTAGTTCATTTTTAGGGAACTGCTCCATTACATCCTTGCTACCTTTTTTTGGGGGTGGGGGTGGTATTTCAGTATCTTTTAAATTTGGTCAAGTCTATAAAAAGGCTGTATTTTTTAAAAAACAATACTAAAACCTCCTATAGGGCTACATCTTACTAGCTGTCACCTTTACCTAGTCTCTTCCTTAGCACTCTACCTGTATACATTATTTTTTTTCATTCTGATCTCTCTTCCTCCACTGCATTCAATCTTCTGTACTTACTCCATTAAAATGGCTTAAACCAACAACATAGGTCATTCTTTTACTGCTAAATTTGATGGAATTTTAAAACACCTACCTTTATTAAAGTTCTCCTCTTTATTTCACATATACTAAATTTCAGATGTTTTAGGGTTTTTTTTTGTTTTTGTCTTTTTCTATTTTCACATCTTTATTGGAGTATAAATGCTTTACAATGTTGTGTTAGTTTCTGCTGTGCAACAAAGTGAATCAGCTAATGTTTACATATTTCCCCATATCCCCTCCCTCTTGAGCCTCCCTTCCACACTCCCTATCCCACACCTCTGGGTCCTCACAAAGTATCGAGTTGATCTCCTTGCACTATGCAGCAGCTTCCCACTAGCCATCCATTTTACATTTGGTAGTATATAAATGTCAGTGCTACTTTCTCATTTCATCCCAGTTTCCCCTTCCCATCCTGTGCCCTCAAGTCCATTCTCCACGTCTGCATCTTTATTTCTCCCCTGCCACTAGGTTCATCAGTACCACTTTTAAAAATTCCATATATATGCGTTAGCATGCGGTATTTTTATTTCTCTTTCTGACTTACTTCACCCTGTATGACAGAGTCTAGGTCCATCCAACTCACTACAAATAACAAAATTTCATTCCCTTTTATGGCTGAGTAATATTCCATTGTATATATGTGCCACATCTTCTTTATCCATTCATCTGTCGATGGACACTTAGGTTGCTTCCATGTCCTGGCTATTGTAAAGAGTGCTGCAGTGAACATTGTGGTACATGTATCTTTCTGAATTATGGTTTTCTCAGGGTATATGCCCAGTAGTGAGATTGATGGGTCATAAGGTAGTTCTATTTTTAGTTTTTTAAGGAACTTTCATACTGTTCTCCATAGTGGCTGTATCAATTTATATTCCCACCAACAGTGCAGGAGGGTTCCCTTTTCTCCACACCATCTCCAGCATTTACTGTTTCCAGATTTTTTGATGATGGCCATTCTGACCAGTGTGAGGTGAAACATCATGGTTTTGATTTGCATTTGTCTAATGATTAGTGACGTTGAGCATCTTTTCATGTATTTTTTGGCCATCTGCATGTCTTCTGTGGAGAAATGTCTATTTAGGTCTTCCACCCCTTTGTGGTTTCGGTTGTTTGTTTTTGTGATATTGAGCTGCTTGTATATTTTGGAAATTAGTCCTGTGTTGGTTGCTTCATTTGCAAACATTTTCTCCCATGCTGAGGGTTGTCTTTTCATCTTGTTTATGGTTTCTTTTGCTTTGCAGAAGCTTTTAAGTTTCATTAGGTCCCATTTGTTTATTTTTGTTTTTATTTCCATTTCTCTAGGAGGTGGGTCAAAAAGGATCTTGCTGTGATTTATATCACAGAGTGTTCTGCCTATGTTTTCCTCTAAGAGTTTTATAGTGACTGGCCTTACATTTAGGTCTTTAATCCATTTTGAGTTTACTTTTGTATACGGTGTTAGGGAGTGTTCTAATTTCATTCTTTTACATGTAGCTGTCCAGTTTTCCCAGCACCACTTATTGAAGAGGCTGTCTTTTCTCCATTGTATATACTTGGCTCCTTTGTCAAAGATAAGGTGATCATACGTGTATGGTTTTATCTCTGGGTTTTTTATCCTGTTCTGTTGATCTGTATTTCTGTTTTTGTGCCAGTACCATACTGTCTTGATTACTGTAGCTTTGTAGTACAGTCTGAAGTCAGGGAGCCCGAGTCCTTCAGCTCCGTTTTCCTTTCTCAAGATTGCTTTGGCTATTCAGGGTCTTTTGTATTTCCACACAAATTGTAAAATTTCTTGTTCTAGTTCTGTGAAAAATGCCATTGGTAATTTGATAAGGATTGCATTGAACCTGTAGATTGCTTTGGGAAGTATAGTCATTTTCACAATATTGATTCTTCCAGTCCAGGAGCGTGGTATATCTCTCCATCTGTTTATGTTACCTTTGATTTCTTTCATCAGTGTTTTATAGTTTTCTGAGTACAAGTCTTTTGCCTCCTTAGGTAGGTTTATTCCTAGGTATTTTTTTCTTTTTGTTGTGATGGTAAATGTGATTGTTTCCTTAATTTCTCTTTCTGATCTTTTGTTGTTAGTGTATAGGAATGCAAGAGATTTCTGTGCATTAATTTTGTATACTGCAACCTTACCAAATTCATTGATTAGTTCTAGTAGTTTTCTGGTGGCATCTTTAGGATTTTCTATGTATAGTATCATGTCACTGACAAACAGTGACAGTTTTACTTCTTCTTTTCCAATTTGTATTCCTTTTATTTCTTTTTCTTCTCTGATTGCTGTGGCTAGGACTTCCAATACTATGTTGAATAATAGTGATGAGAGTGGACATCCTTGTTTTGTTCCTGATCTTGGAGGAAATGCTTTCAGTTTTTCACCACTGAGAATGATGTTTACTGTGGGTTTGTCATATATGGCTTTTATTATGTTGAGGTAGGTTCCCTCTATGCCAACTTTCTGGAAACTTTTGATCATAAATAGGTGTTGAATTTTGTCAAAAGCTTTTTCTGCATCTATTGAGATGATCATGTGGTTTTTATTCTTTAATTTGTTAATATGGTGTATCAGATTGACTGTTTTGTATATTGAAGAATCCTTGCAGCTCTGGGATAAATCCCACTTGATCATGGTGTATGATCTTTTTAATGTGTTGCTGGATTCTGTTTGCTAGTATTTTGTTCAGGATTTTTGCGTCTATGTTCATCAGTGATATTGGTCTATAATTTTCTTTTTTGGTAATATCTTTGTCTGGTTTGGTATCAGAGTGATAGTGACCTGTAGAGTGAGTTTTGGAGTGTTCCTCCCTCCACAATTTTTTGGAAGAGTTTGAGAAGGATAGGTGTTAACTCTTGTCTAAATGTTTGATAGGATTCTCCTGTGAAGCCATCTGGTCTTGGACTTTGTTTGTTGGAAGATTTTTAATTACAGTTTCATTTTCATTACCTGTGATTCATCTGTTTATATTTTCTAATTCTTCCTGGTTCAGTCTTGGAAGGTTGTACTTTTCCAGGAATTGGTCCGTTTCTTCCAGGTTGTCCATTTTATTGGCATATAGTTGCTGGTAGTAGTCTCTTATGGTCTTTTGTATTTCTGTGGTGTCATTTGGAATCTCCTTTTACATTTCTAATTTTATTCATTTGAGTCCTCTCCCTTTTTTTCTTGATGAATCTGGCTACAGGTTTATCAATTTTGTTTATCTTTTCAAAGAACCAACTTTTAGTTTTATTGATCTTTGCTATTGTTTTCTTCATTTCTATTTCATTTATTTCTGCTCTGATCTTTATGATTTCTTTCCTTCTACGAACTTCAGGCTTTCTTTGTTCTTCTTTTTCTAGTTGCTTTAGGTGTAAGGTTAGATTCTTTATTTGAGATTTTTCTTGTTTCTTGAGGTGAGCTTGAATTGCCTTGAACTTCCCCTTAGAAATTCTTTTGATGCATCCCATAGGTTTTGGATCATCTTGTTTTCATTGTCATTTGTTTCTAGTTATTTTTAAACTTCTTCTTCGATTTCTTCAATGATCTCTTGGTTATTTAGCAGTGCACTGTTTAACCTCCATGTGTTTGTATATTTTACAGTATTTTTCTGGTAATTGATATCCAGTCTCATAGCATTGTGGTTGGAAAAGATGCTTGATACGATTTCAGTTTTCTTAAATTTACCAAGGCTTGATTTGTGACCCAAGATGTGATCTATTCTGGAGAACGTCCAGTGTGCACTTGAGAAGATAGTGTATTCTTCCGCTTTCAGGTGGAATGTCCTTAAAATATCAGTTAAGTCTATCTGGTCTATTATGTCATTTAAAGCTTTTGTTTCCGTATTTATTTTCTGTCTGGATGATCTGTCTGTTGGTGTAAGTGGGGTGTTAAAGTCCCCTACTATTATTGTGTTACTGTCAATTTCCCTTTTTATGGCTGTTAGCATTTGCCTTATGTATTGAGGTTTTCCTATGCTGGGTGCATAAATATTTATAATTGTTATGTTTTCTTGGAATTATCCCTTGATCATTATGCAGTGTCCTTCCTTATCTCTTGTAACAATCTTTATTTTAAAGTCTATTTTATCTGATATGAGTATTGCTACTCCAGGTTTCTTGTCATTTCCATTTGCATGGAATATCTTTTTCCATCCCCTCACTTTCAGTCTGTGTGTGTCCCTAGGTCTGAAGTAGGTCTCTTGTAGACAGCATATGTATGGGTCTTGTTTTTGTATCCATTCAGCCAGTCTATTTCTTTTGGTTGGAGCATTTAATCCATTTACATTTAAGTTAGTTATTGATATGTATGTTCCTATATTACCATTTTCTTAATTGTTTTGGGTTTTTATTGTAAGTCTTTTCCTTCTCTTGTGTTTCCTGCCTAGAGAATTTCCTTTAGCATTTGTTGTAAAGCTGGTTTGATGGTGCTGAATTCTCTTAGGTTTTGCTTGTTTGTAAAGGTTTTAATTTCTCCATCAAATCTGAATGAGATCCTTGCTGGGTTGAGTAATCTTGGTTGTAGGTTTTTCCCTTTCATCACTTTAAATATGTCCTGCCACTCCCTTCTGGCTTGCAGAGTTTCTGCTGAAAGATCAGCTGTTAACCTTATGGGGATTCTCTTATATGTTATTTATTGCTTTTCCCTTGCTGCTTTTAATTTTTTTCTTTGTATTTAATTTTTGATAGTTTGATTAATATATGTCTGAGCATGTTTCTCTTTGGGTTTATCCTGTATGGGACTCTCTGCACTTCTTGGACTTGATTGACTCTTTCCTTTCCCATGTTAGGGAAGTTTTCAACTATAATCTCTTTACATATTTTCTTAGACCCTTTCTTTTTCTCTTCTTCTTCTGGGACCCCTATAATTCGAATGTTGGTGGGTTTAATGTTGTCCCAGATGTCTCTGAGACTGTTCTCAATTCTTTTCATTCTTTTTTCTTTATTCTGCTCCCTGGCAGTTTTTTCCACCATTTTATCTTTCAGATCACATATCCGTTCTTCTGCCTCAGTTATTCTGCTATTGATTCCTTCTAGAGAATTTTAAATTTCATTTATTCATTACTGTTTGTTTACTCTTTAGTTCTTCTAGATCTTTGTTAAACGTTTCTTGTATTTTCTCCATGTTATTTCCAAGGTTTTGGATCATCTTTACTATCTTTACTCTGAATTCTTTTTCAGGTAGGTTGCCTATTTCATCTTCATTTATTTGGATTTGTAGGTTTTTACCTTGCTCCTTCATCTGTAACATATTTTTCTGTCATTTCATTTTTTTTGTTTTTGATGGCTGGGTCTGTGTTCCTTTCTTACTGTTTGTTTGGCCTGAGGCATCCAGCACTGGAGTTTGCAGACAGTTTGGTAGAGCCAGGTCTTGGTGCCAATGTGAGGACCTCCAGGAGGCCTCACTCTGATTTATATTCCCAAGGGTCTGAGGTTTTCTGTTCGTCCAGTGGTTTGGACTTGACACTCCCAGCACAGGAGCTCAGGCCTTATCTCCAGCCTGGGAACCAAGATCCCACAAGCTGTGTGGCATGGCAAAAAAAGAAAAAAGAAAAAAAGGACAATAACGAAGCATGAAAAGTAAAATAAAATTAGAAAGGTAAAAAATATATTAGGAAAAACAAAAATATAATTGAAACAACTGCAACAAGGTAAAACAAAACCACAACAGAATAAAGAAAAAAAAAAAAGGAGGGGAATAAGCCAAAAGGAGCAGAGCAATAACAAAGTGCAAATAAATAAATAAAATTAGAAAAATAAAAGATTTATTAGAAAAGATAAAAATATAAATGAATCAACAACAACAAGGTAAAACAGAATGTCAACCCCATCACTTGGGGTTCCTCCTGTCCCCTTAGGTGTCCGTGGTCCCCCACCAGTGCCTAGTGTGTGCCCTTGTTGTTTGGAGATGTGAATTCTGTGTCCTCCTAGTCCACCATCTTACCGCCCCCCCAGGTGCTTTAGTTTTTTAGAAAACCCATGGATTCCCCAAGAAGAGCAGATTTATTTTTTTTAGACATATTATTAATTTTTAATGCCACCATTTATTTCAGTGCGTGTCAATAAGTGTTGACTATATAGGTTAAGAAAGGACTATTTTAAGTACTATAATACCAGTATCAGACCATTGAAACTAAGAAAAGAAGTGTAGAAAATTCACTCAATAATTAGTATTTCTAATGCTTATTCTTAATAGTATAAAGAGTTTAAATTATGTTCCAGTCATACCAAAATGTAATAAACATGTGGAGTGCACTTGAGGGGAACATATAATTTTAAAAATTAGTACAGATTGAAAAGTAATCATCTATTATCTCTGACCATCCTTGAAACCACCGTCTTTTCTTCCTGTTCAAGTCATCAACTTCATTTAATTGCCATCCCTCACCCTTCTTTGGAAGTCTTTTTTCAGAAACAATTTTTCCTACTCTTAAGTGTTATTTCTAATGACCAGAAATATCCAACTGTCTAATGCACATTTGAACAGCCTACAAAGCTGTCTCAAGCTGAGTATGTAACCATGCCACATGCCTTGAACACATTCAGTGCATTCCTGTCTCAAGGCATTTTCACTTCCCCATTGATGTTCCAGCCAGTGGAATTCTCTTACCTCTACATTATAGATTGTGTTTTTGTTCAAAGCATTCCCTTCCTTTTTTATCCGGCCTATCTTTATAGGACTTTATCCTTATTTCATCGAATACTGTAACCAAAAGTGGGGGTATGGCTGCTCGCCTCTCTATGGCTTTGGGAAAAAGTTACTAAAAATCCCTGTGCCTCAGTTTCCACATCCTAAAATAGTGCACATTTGCTTATATCAGTACTGATCATATCTCTAATTTCATTCTTACCCATACACTTCTCTGTCATCATCACCCTGAATTAGCTAGGTTTCCACTTTAAATATTAAATTGTTTATTTTATTATTTCTTTCTTTATTTTTATTGAGGTAACATTGGTTTATAGCATGATATAATTTCATATTTGCAACATTATATCTTTACTTCTGTATATACTACAGCATGCTCACCATCAGTTACACTCAGAAACCTTATTGGTCTTCTTCAATCCACCACCTCACTGTAAAAATAATGTTTCTAAAACACAATGCTGATTATATTACTTTTTCCCTTAAAATATCAGAAGAGAGAGTCCAAAATCATGAAGTTATATAGAGAGAACTTTATATTCTACACATACAGAGAGAATAGTCTAATGTGCCTTTAATACAGTATCTATAATCTCTTTTTCTGAGAAATTTAAAGCAGGTATACTGTTTAGAAGTAAATTTAACATGTTTGCTGACCATGTATTTCCCTTTATCCCCATGCAATAAATTAAATAAATAGTTATTTAAAGTAAATTATGCATAATATATGTATATTTTAATGCTGAACTACAGCAATCCATATACTCCCATAGAATCAATATGCCCTAAGATAAAATTACAGTTTACCCTGCGACATACAGCATGTCTTTATACACTGATATTTTATGTTCAAGTTCACAGATTATGTTTGGCTTTTATTTTTATATCAGCCTGAGGTTTAGTTGGTGTGCCTTTTCAAAACAATTTTATCTTTACCTTTTTAAAAATTAATTATTTTAATTATATTGGATTGAAATAATTATATATTATTATATATGGATTGAAAGTGGAATAAAGCACTTAAATCACTTGATTATTTGAAATAAAATTGATGTGATTAAATTGGATTGTTTAATCTAATAATAACTTTTAAATAAACAACTAGAAGACATGATAGTTATTTTTCCTTCCTTCTATGAATCTGAGGATATTATTTGAAAACATCTTTTTGAGTTTCCAATGGGGCACAGCATGAAATTTTTAAAAAGAGAAATAAGTAAACCCTAAAAATTCATTGGGACTCAACTTTATAATTGCTTTATTTTGCTATAATTCATGTAGCTTTCTGTTTTTCAAACAATAGATGGAAAAGAAGCTTGTATGTTATTTATAATTGGAATTGAGATGAATTTACCTCCTACTGTTCATTGTCAGTGTCTTATCCAAAAGCAGTAGGAAGAAATCTGCCTTCTACTAATATTCAATTTGTGAACATTCATATCCTTATTTCAGCAGGAAACTCACTCTATGAACTACAGAAACAGCTGCATATCACCAGGCAAGAAGAGGTTTACTCATTTTAAGATGCTGTGAAAAGCTGTTATTTTATCAGCTAAGAACATCTTCTTCACCTCAACATAAAAATTCATTTCATCACACAAAATCCTTCTGGAAATTTCAGTAAATGAATGGTATCAGATCTAAAAATCTATAATCACTGAGTGAGCTTAAAATTAGACAAGGAAAAAAGAAAAGTTTACACCTGAAAGAAAATATGATCTTAGAAAGAACTTCACAGGTGTTATAGATGATATTATGATATCCAGCTTGCTCATTCATGGGATTATTCAATATTAGAATTTGGGGAAGTACTGAAGTTAGAGATGTGACTGATCTTAATTCTAGCATTAATTACACAAAAATTCTAAGTTAAAGGATGATATACAGAATGTTTTGAGGAGTAAGTGGTATTAATTTTGTAAACTTTGATATTCCTTATCATAAAAGATAGGTGCTTACATATACACCTTACGCTGTTTGAAAAGCGTGTGCAGTTCTGTTCTACTTTTTATTGGTGTCTTCCACTTTTAAAAGCTACCTATATGGAAAGAGAACTTGGCTAAGAAATAAGGAAGTTCTGAATTCTAGACTTGTGTTTATCACTGACTCACCCTTGTGGATTTTATTTTTCTCATATTTTGGATGAATTGTTCAGGCATTAATATCTATGCTACTTTTCCACTCTCAATTTTAGTAAGTGCAGCCATTAATGAATGCTTCACGCTGGTATTGCATTTCCATTTTTTGATAAAATAGTCACTGAATTTTCAAGAATCAGTAAGGTATAAAATTTCCTGTCAACTTAAAAATTTTGCCAAACTTTTCTACATTATATAAAACATTATAGAAATCATTTGTCTTCTAGTATCAAGAATAAGTTATTCAAAGAATTACAGTCTTTAGCTATAGGTTACAATTTAAATTTAAGTAGTCCTAGAAAATAATTTATTCCAGTCCCAGAATGCAGAAGCCTATGCTAATTTTCTTGATTGAATTCAATATTATACACATTTTCTTACTGTTTTCCCTGTAAAATGTAACCAATGAAATGTTGTAACTATCACACTTTTTAGTTTTCTTCATGCTAAATGTACTTGTTAATTCATTCATTTAAAAGTTTTCCATTTTAATAGATTTGTAAGCAAATTCTGGAGAACTATTTCTCACCAAAGTAGTTGGCCATAAAATAAAATTTTTATTAACATTTCAATGAACGACTTCAGTGAAGCTCATTTGCAAGGAGGTTGCAAGTGATGAGAACTTTAATATACAACAAAAATTTAAATGTTTTGTAGTATGAGTGATGTAAAGGAAGCCAGGGTTCTTTACTTAGAACTACAGACTATGAGAAGGAACAGTTATCTTGATTTATTCTGATCCTCTCACTCCCTCCAGCAATGCTGGACAATTTCTGCCAGTTTTCTGTGGGATCTACTCAGGTTTAGAAATAAGAAATGAGACAAACTTAGAACATATAAAAAAGTAAAAAACAATATATGTTTTTCCTAGAAGTGCAGCTATCATTCACATTAATTTCATGATACTTGTGAAATCAGTAAGAAGTGAAGTAAGAAGTTGAAGTAAGAAGAAGGTAGGAGAATTTTAAAAATCATATTTAAACTCTTCCAGGAATCCCCTTCACATTTTTCCTGAAATGTCTTTTATTTAAAATGTACCCTGTGATTATTTATTTTAACAGCTTATAATATATATATAATATATATGAGAAAAATATATATCTATATATTTTCTCATGTTTGCTCACAGCATCACAGATTAATAAAAATTATTTTGAACATGAACTAAACATTTCTCAAAGCAATATAATACTCTCTGTGCCCTCAGTATAGTAATAAATATAAGCTGAAGAAATAGCACAAGGTCTCAACTTTATTCTACTCTCATTGGAATATTGCAGGTCTACTCTATTCTTCTGAAGTTTTCTGACAGAGAAACAGCTAAGATCACTTCTTCAGAACTGAAATGTTTCCTAGAAGAAGACAGTTCTAACTTTATATAAATGATTCTGGTTCATTGAAAATGTGGAATAGCACAACTAATATTAATAAGTAAAGATCAGCATGAGGACAAAACCAAAGAAAGTTCTAGAAAAGTCAATTTTGTGGTTCTCACAAAAATAATTCAAGAATTCTAAATAAAATAGTAGCAATGAAGATCCAAAAGTGTATTGAATTTTACTTTACTTAAGCCAATTTGTCTCATGTATGCAATGGTTAACATTAGAAACATTAGAACATTAGAAACATTAGAAAACTTTTATACATAATATGATAATTAAAGAATAAATATATTATTTTGTTCATAGCATAAAAATAAAGATAGAGTTATCTTTCACTGCTGAAATAGATTATGATAATAAAGGAAGTGAAAGGTGATTAGAGAAACAATCCTATGTATATGTGTAAATTTGATATGCAATAGTTGTGCCATCCAAGACCAGTGGGGAAAAGAACAAGTATCCAAACAATGGATAGAACCCTTTTCCTCTTCACATGCTAAATAAAAATATCAGACTGCCAAACACCAGAACATACAAATAACCCATATAAAGCTGGAAAACAGAAACATTGTAAACACTAAAGAAAAATATAGATGAAAGTGCTTAAAATTTGGGGGTTGGGGGATGGAAGGCTCTTTGAGTAACATTCAAAAGATAAAAACCATAAAGGAAATATTGAAATATTATTTACCTTTAAAAAACAATTTTATATTATAATAAATCCACACAATAATAAGCAGATGACAGTCTAAGAAACAATATTTGAAACATATAACAATAACAAATGTTTATTATCCAGACTATATAATAATTTTGACAAATCAGAAAAGAAAATACAATGTATTGCATATCATATCATATTGCATATGATATAAAAATCATTAGAAAATTTTTAAAAAGTGAAAACAACACCTAGTCAGTATAAGTATGAATAGACTCTTAACATTACTAGTAATCAGGGAAATGCAAACAGAGTACAAACAGTGCAGAGAAAGACAGGACATGGAGCAAATGCATTTATTAGGATCCATGCGTGGAGTGATTTGGTATTCCCAGGCTAAGGCCAGACTGATCAATTTAAATCAAAAGAGCATTAGTTATCTGTTTTATGTATAGTACTGTGTATATGTCAATCCCAGTCTCTCAGTTTATCCCTCCTTCCCCCCAACTGGTAACCATTAGTTTATTTTCTACATCTGTGACTCTATTTCTGTTTTGTAAATAAGTTCTTTTGTACGATTTTTTTTTTAGATTCCAACATATAAGTGATATCATATGATATTTATCTTTTTCTGTCTGACCTACTTCACTCAGTATGACAATCTCTAGGTCCATCCATGTCACTCCAAATGGCATTATTTTGTTCTTTTTTGTGATTGAGTAGTATTCCATTGTATATATGTACCACATCTTCTTTATCCATTCATCTGTCCATGGACATTTAGGTTGCTTCCATGGCTTGGCTATTGTAAATAGTGCTGCAATGAACATTGGGGTGCATGTCTCCTTTAGGACCATGTTTTTCTCTGGACATATTCCCAGGAGTGGGATTGCTGGATCATATGGTAGCTCTATTTTTAGTCTTTTAAGGAACCTCCCTACTGTTCTCCATAGTGGCTGCACCAATTTACATTCCCACCAACAGTGTAAGAGGGTTCCCTTTTCTCCATGCTCTCTCCAGCATTTATTATTTATAGATTTTTTGATAATGGCTATTCTGACTGGTGTGAGGTGATACCTCATTGTAGTTTTGATTTGCATTTCTCTAATGAGGTTGAACACCTTTTCACAGGGAACTCTACTAAACTCTACTCTACTAATTGCTCATACTCTGTAATGACCTATATGGGAAAAGAATCTAAAAAAGAGTGGATATATGTATATGTATTACTTATTCACTTTGCTGTACAGCAAAAACTAACACGGCATTGTAAATAACTACACTCCAATAAAAATTAATTTAAAAATTAAAAAAAATAAAAAGGGGAAAAAGGAATGATTTTGGGGAAATTGACATCTTAATAATATTGATTCTTCCAAGCAATAAATGCAATTTATCTCTTCAAAAAAAATAAATCAAGAGTAGGGTCTTATCTACAAGATGTGTTAGGGGGACGTGGGGGAGAGTGTTGATTACGAGGGCTGTTGGGGAAATCACATCAGGAACTTACACTTGCTGTGAATCTGCAGGGTGCTATCTAGGGCATGCACCACTTGCCTAAGGAGCTAGTGTCAGTTTAAGGTCACTGCGGTCCACTTGTCCCAACAAAATGTATGCTGAGACAACAAGTCCATGAGTAGCTTAGCTAACCTCTTCACAGCCTGGACAGTACATTACAGTTAATTTCAGTCATATATAAACAAATATAGGATAGGCTTGGAGTTACCTCTGTAGGGCTGAGAGAAATATGTTATACTATTCAGGTTGAGATAAGAAAGTTAGTGGAAAAGAGTGAAAATTCAATTCACATAGAGAAGGGTATTTAAGAGATATATAGGAAAGCAGAATATTATGGAATTACAAACATATGACAGAGATACTAGCCATGCTGGTGTTCATTGGAAAGGAGATAAGGACAAGTAGGGATATAACTTTAGGGACATTAAGAGGAGTGACACTGAGATTGTTAATTTTCAAAAACTTCCATTTTCTCCTTAAAATAATAAGCTGTGTATCATCTAGAATTTTGCAAATTTAATTTATGATATTTTGAAGACCCAGGTAATTATAAATTACATCTCAGAGCTGTCTAGTTATTAGTGAGCAATGAGACTGTATATTATTATACAGGACAGCTAAATCTATCAGTATATTTCTTCCTACAAGATAACTTTATATATACAAATCTAACCATGAATCAGCAAAACAAACTGACTCTAAATACTGGATCATACTCAGGGATCAGAGCAGGGCAGGAAAGCAATACGTGGTTGAATGCATGCATGAAGATCAGATTTTAAGGTCAAGTTCCATGCAGAAAATAGGGCCAATAAGTAAGACCTTGATAATACATTAAAATATGAATATGAATATATGTTCATATACGAATATGCATATTCAAATATATGAACTATGAATATATGTGTATAGTTAATGCTAAGGTATTATTTGAATAATAAATCATGAAAAATTATGATAATGAGATCACTTTACACGAACATTGTATTTTTATGTTGCACATATTTATAAAGCCATTTCATGAAAAATATTTTTCCCAGTAGACCGAGCAAAAATTTAATTATTGGTTTTTATTATGCTGGATTTAGCCAAATTTAACTAACAATAGTAAGTAAAATTATGGGCTGCACAGCACACAGAAACATGGAATATAATTTTTTGCTTGAGGTAAAAATTAAAGGAAGTTTGGAACAATTGTATAGCTTATGTCCAATTCCCTTTTATTCCCATAAAACTGTTAGACATTACAAATTTAATTTTCATTGTTCCCTTTGATACTTCACTGCAGATGTGAACAAGTTATGAACTTTAGACAAAGTACTATGAGCAGCATGATTTAATTCAGTGTATAAATCTTTCTCACTGTCCTCATTTCTTTGCCTGCTATCAGCTTTATAAAGGGATCTAGACAAGTTTCACACATTCCATTTTGTTTTTAGGTACATTAATTTCTTTTCATCTTTAACAGTCTCGCCATTAAAAAACATTACATGTTTATATTACATTCACCTTTTGAAGAGATTAGGTCAGTTTTCTTAGGACTTTTTCACATTTTGGACTTCTCTGGTTGTTTTTAAAAAGTTGTTTATATTCAGGTTAGACATCCTTGGTGAGTTTCCGCATAGGGGAGATACCATGTTCTATATATTACAGCACATCAGGAATTAGGACACACAGAATGTTACTGCCCCAGTCATTAATGATACTTGGTTAAGGTAGTTACTGCCAAATCATTTCCTTGTAAGTATGGTCCTCTCTGTCTCCCCCTACCCCCCAAAAAAAATAAAATTGCTACTAATCTGTACAGTGATATTTTGACATCTAACAAATTTCCTATTTTTCAATAATCCTTTACTATGTAATGGTTTTAACATTGAATCATCTTGATTCTATAATTACATGGAAATTGCAAAATGGCAATTTTCTAATTTCATCATTTCTTTTATATCTATTAGCTGATATTCTTCTATTAAGAAGAGTTTTCTTTATTAACTTGAGATAGGCTGAGGTTCCAACTAAAACGTGTAAATGCTACACTTTTCTTTAAATTAAATTCACTTAAATTTGTTAATGGTATCTTTATATAAATGAGACAAAGTTCTTATATCTGAAATACGAAATTGACTAAAAGTTTCTTTAAGTTTTTTTGCCAGAGTATGTTTTACATTGTGTAGTTCACAAACTTATGGGAAATCTTATGGTCATCTCTCCCGTGGCAACCACATAAGAAATCACAGTTTAGTCTTATCAACTGAACCCAGGTAAGCCCCACAGAATCTTCCTCAGTAGAGGAGTCACAGAAGCCTTTTTCATCAACCAGAATTGCTACTAATGATCCATTACTCCTATAATATAAAAACACAGCCTTAGTATCAGAAAGTTGTAGTTGTGATCACCATTGTGTTACCAGTTGTGTGACGCTGAGTGGGTCCCATAGAAGTGTTCTAGGGCTAATTTTATATTTGTAGGTAATAATGATGAAATTACATACCTCATAGGGATACTGGTAAAGACACAATATATATGTGCAAGACTCTCACAGTTTTCTGCTGAGACTGTAAAGGAAAGTCACTTTGAATACAGTTTGGTAGCATTGAATAAAGCTGAGTGTATACATAACCTAGAATACTGCAATTAACTGCAGGGTATATAGTCATCAGAAATGCACATATAGTCACGGTAGTGTATGTATAAGGATATTGATAATAGCACTATTCATGATAGTCAGAAACTGGAATTAGCCGAATGCCCAGGAACAGCAGAATAAGAAAATTAGATCATGATATATTCACTAATGGAATATTATTATATATAACAAAATCATCTACATACAATTTTACCAAAAGCTCACAAATATATTAGAGAAAAAAGGCACAGACACAAAAGAATACATACTGTGTGATCCCTTTTATACAAATTTTAAAAACAGTGACGATTCATCTGTGGTGTTAGAAGGTTTCCCTTTGGGGACCAGTGACTAGAAGGAAACTTATGAATTAGAATTACGATTAGGGTTATTCTACTTCTTAAAATTAATCATAGGTCTGTTCACTTTTTTTAAATTAGTTGAGCTCCACAAACATTGTACTTTTTGTATTTATGTTGTAATTTTTTAAATGTTAAAAACTTTATGTAAAACATCTAATAGTGTTTGACACAGAATATACTGGGTAAATGTTTGTTCCTTTCCTACTTTCTTATAAATAATGAGGCTGTGGGAATGACAAACTGAGACAATCTCTTTTGCCAAAGCTCTGTCACTTTTTAGAAGCACAATTGGTTTCATTTTCCTCTACTTTTGTGTTTAAAAAGCAAAATGTAATTTATTGGTATACTCTATTCCAGTAGGATTGTCTACGAATACATCTTGTGAATAATGTTCAAGTATAGAACACTCACTTTACAACAGAGAAATGATATTTCAAAGTCCAAGAGGAATTACATAGACACCACTCTTCCTATTACCCACTAGAAATGAGACATCTGGTCTGAAACAGATTGGTTTTGAAATTCTTTGTGATGTTGTATTGTCAAGTTTTAAGAGATATGTTGTGTTTTCAACTTCTAAAGTTTTTAAAGTGCAGTGGTCCCCCTCAACATTGTATGGTTAAAATCAAGAGTGATAATTAAAAAATGACCCATGCTAATTTTCAGCGAAATTTGTAAATTTTATTTGTAAATGTAATTAGCATAGAGGAATTTACATAATAATTACATTCCTGAGAAATGCATGTGTATATGTTGAATAACTGATTTCCTCCATTTATATACACATATATGATGAAAACATTTAGAATAAAAATTTGGACTTTAGTAAATTTAAATTATAAAGTCACAAGAGCTCACATATTATATAAATGTATATATATATATACATATATATGTTTTGTCATTATTCATAGAAATCAAAATCTTTTGATATTTTAAATCCAGTTAGAGTAGGTCTACATAATATCAACATAATTTGGCTTGAAAATTACTTTTTAAAAATTCTGGTGATAAAAATAAACATTACAGTTTCCCTTACTGAACTGATTTATTATTGAACTGAATTAATTTTTAAAAAGATCTGTAAGGGCCATAGGCAATACACAAAGTTATATTTTGTGGGAACATGTTTATTTAAGTTTTTAAGTAATTAGTGATGATAGAAGTGATGATAAGGAAAAATATAGGAGTTTTAAAAAATCCACTTCCATGATCTCCATTAGGGCATGGGTATGGATAAATAGTTTTATCACATAAATATAGAATATACTGTATAAATTAATAAATATAAAAAACCTCATTGCAACGCAGAAAATAGAGACATCTGTATTAACACATTTTGTAGGATACAAGTAAATCAGTTGGGGCAGGCTTACATTAAATAACAACATGAAAAATGAGATCTCAGAATTATATATTTTGTTTTACAAGGCACTGGCAATTTTAATTACAAATATTTGATATTGACCTAATTTTACACTAATCCCCATGATATTTAACTTATGAATTGGCAGTGTGCATCATTTTATGCTGTTTAAATGTCACATAATGTGATCTAACTGTGTAAAAATTGGTCCCTCTTGGCAGCAAAAAGTAGACTATTAATGAGAAAAATGTTCTTAATTCCTTCAGAATTTCTGCTTTACCATGTTTGCCAATCAAAGAGGCTCAATTTTAAATACTCATCAACATGAAGACCATACATTATAAATGATTTCCAAGAGAGATTAGATAAAATGTAAGTAGTAAAGTTTTTAATGGTAATAAATGAGAAGTAGTAAAAACTATCCTTCAAACAAAGATACAATATTTCTGGACTTTCTTAATTTTCATGAACCAGCAAGGAAAAAAAAAAGGTATTCATTACAGTTACTCAATTCCATCATGGACCCTTTCTCCTTTCTTCTTTCCCTTCCTTCGTTTCTTTCACATCTCAATCTTCTTGTTCTTCATCTTCTTATGCTACTTTTATTTCCTATTCCTATTCCTGCTTCTCTTCCTTTTCCTCCTCCTCCTGCTCTTTCCTTTTCTCTTCCCCAAGTAATGGCATTAACAAAGATCAAGAGCAAAGCAAAACTGACTTAAAACTGAATTAATTGTTAACAGAACAATTGTGCTTCTGTAAGACCTATAGTGTTGTAAGCAGTTAAGGAATAAAACAAAGAATCAAGTAAAGTTAACATCACATATAATATGTAAGTAGCACAAAGCTGTTTTATCTCAAAAATAAAAAGAATTTTCATATAAAAAAATAAATAATGCAATTGATGTACAAGAACGATCATCGTGAGATTATTGTATTTGTCTAAATGTTATTTGAAAATTTTCAATTCACACAACTAATTTCAGAATTAGCTTTAATAGTAGTATTTTTATATAGGATGAATCATATACTATATGACTCAGACTAAAATGACGCTCATTGCAGAAAATAAATCAAAGCAATACTCCTTAACACTTTGGGTTATATATTCCTTTAAAATTTGTTGAAACTTTGGGTTTTGTCTAGGAAATAAAAATGCATTCATTATATGTGCAGTTTATTTTTTATCTGTTATACCTAACACTGTTAAAAATTAATCTATCTTGACTGAATTGTTGCCTCATATTTACTTTGATCTCTGTAGGGATTATATTATTTTTGGTGCTGATATTTCACCAACCACAAGTTGTTAAAATGGAGTCAATTAATTAGTCATTTACTAAACAAGATAATATATATTTAGTGTTATTGTTGAGATTAATTTGATTTATGAATGTTTAAGTTAAATTAATTTGTCTCTTTCTGCTGTAATGATACAATGGCTTAGCACTGGTCATTGAATGTCTGAGTTCAATCTGCTATCACATGAGAAGGTCTTCCAAGCATATATAAAAAGAAAGAAAAAAAAGAGAAAGTATGGGTATGATTAGGAAAAAAACAAAACTACTCTGCAGCTAAAAACTCATAAATTGTCAGAGAACAACATAAGTATTGAAAACCATAACAAAATTTTAAAAAAGGCTTTTCATTAAAATGTATATGATAAACTAAAAGAAATCTTACCAACTGGGTATAAAATAATTATAGAACCTTTAGAAACAGAAAGTGAGAAAAGGGCACAAAATACAAATGAAAAATTTCAAATTTCACAGAACTCATAGACAAAATATTTAACCTCACTATCACAAAAAATGGTAACTGTGCTCCCTTTTGCCTAAGCAATTGGCAAAGTTTTTAAAAGACAGGTTTGAGGAAAAAAATGGGTTTAGGATTAGAACTGTCACACAGAGTGGACGTGAAAGTTGATACAAACTTTCTAGAAAACAATTTTTTAATGTAATTAAGAACTATATTAATTAGTTTAAGCTGCTTTAAAAAGAGGCATAGAATACTCTGGCTCCGAAAACTAAAAAGAAATAAAATACTGTGACTCAAACAAAATAGAAAAACATTTTTTTCACATAACAGTCTGATGATGTGCAATGGTTAAGGCAGGTAGTCACTTTCAATTCATGAGATCGTTCAGTGAGGGATATTCCTTCCTTTTTATATCTCTGCCACCATGTCCAAGAGGATTGCTGTCATCTGCATGAATAACTTGGGTTACCACCACATCTGCACAACAGAAAGAGGAAAAGGTGAGAGGATCACATGTCTACTGTGTTAAGGCCAAGATCCAGTCACATAATTATGATTTCCACTTATATCCTATTGCTGCAAACTTAGACACATAACCATAGCTATCTGAAAGTAGCACTGGTCAATGAGTTCTCTAGCTGGCTGACTAATTAGCATAACTTTAGAATTAGTAATATTTTCTTGCTTTCAATCAGCTCTACATGAAAGTTACCATATCCAAAAGACTTTTCTGGTCATAGTTCTCAAACTTATGAAATTTCCTCCTATTACTAATGTTGCCTATGTTCTGCTCAACTTTCTCTGTCATCATCAATTCAATGGTAATTAATTCTATGCCATCTGAACACTCTTACTTTGATCCATGCAGCTGGGCTGGCAACCATCGTGTACATAAATAAAAATAATGCAATGTATTTCAAAAAGATTCTGGGTGACATATCTCCTACTTCTGCTTGTAGACAAATCTGCTTTCAGCAGTAGACAAACAATTGTTTTTTTCTGATACTGAATTTTCAAATTCTGTATTCTCACAAAATTGTTAATTCATGTTGCAGGGAGAACATTTTTTTTCTTTTTTTAGCAAACTCTATTTCTTTCCAGTTATGCCTGCAAACTTTCATTCTGACTCCTTTCTGTAGAGTCATGGTCTCCATAGGCATGCAGTCTGCTTTACAAGTTATCACAGGTGGCAGTTACATCAACTTTTTTCAAGAGTATAACAAAGATCATAAGTCATCAAGTCTGCATTCATTTTTTCCTTGTTGTCCGATGCCCAAATAGCAAGTTATTGACATATATTTTAGGTTTTGTTTGAGCATCTCTCCAATTTCAAAATTCCACTAATACTTTATGCATTATCTAGGTGAAAGGCTATGCTGCTATAACAAAGATACCACAAAATAGAGTTATTTACATAATAGAAACGTAATTATGTTTTCACACAATAGCCCCATGAAAGGCTCGTGGTGGTTGTAGTAGGGGTAGAATCCAGGGCAGGCAATGACTCTATAATAATTTTAGTCATGCCATCATGCCACTTCTAACTCTGGTTTCACTAAGATTGTTTTCATTATTCAGACAATGAAAATAGACAAAGAGATAATCCAAGCAATGAACTTGGTAATATACTCAAGGAACAAAAGGATAGAAAACAAAGAAGTCAAAATTAGTAAATGAGGTCTCAGTAGTAGTATAACTAATGATAAAAATCACTATTAAAACTCATAGTTTATTGTGGGAAGATATTTGTTTGTAATTGAGTATTCACATGCTCCTCCATATATCTTAGCATCTTTGTAGATACATTTGTCTATGGGAATAGTTATGACCAATAGGAAAATTAGAAATAATTCTGTTTCATCCATGGAGAAGCATCTAGGGGACTATACTTGGAATTATAATTTGCTTCACTGCTGGTGTATTGACCATGAGAGATTGACACTGAGATGACAAAGTACCCAAAAAAATCCAAGCAGTCCTGATCGATTGAGTCATCACATGAGTCATTCATGCCATGGAGATTCATCAGAATTTGCATGAGTGTAATATAAATCTCTGTTGATATTTAAGCACTTTTTGTACCACCACATACTTTTGCATATTCTAGGACCTGAATTGGAACAGGAAGTGAGTTATTGTGATATTTTTTAAAAATATGCAACATTGACTTAATGGGTAAATTGTACACTATGATAATAGAAATGTAGAAATTCTAATAGAGGCTAAAAAAGATAGAGATTGATGTTATACAAGGGCTGCCACCCATGAATACCTGGAAGGCCAGCTCTTTGTAATGAATTTGTAGTTTCAGGGAAAGAGATGGAAAATAAGAAATTTAGTAGCGTATCCTTCTGACCATCTTGCCTCTTACAGTAGAAATTCTGCAGTGGTCTCTCCAGATTCTTGACCTCTCATCTGAAGCTGAGAATTGGCAAATTCCTAAGAGAAAATAACAGCAACAGAACACCAGATTACGTTCTCTGAAATTCACCCCTCGCTGGGATATTGGCCCTATAAGTTCTATTTTCCTGACACACAAATATATGTGTGCTTTTGTGTATGTTTGTGTTGTGTGTGTTCCATCTTTTTTAGCTGTTCATTGCTGGAGCCCTGGTATACCAAAAGTTCACCTATCTTAGGAGAACTAGAAGCTTCAAAAGTAAAATATTTTATAATGTGGTAATCAATCAAATAATTAAGTGATGAATATAAATCAGGACTTTAAAAATATTTTTCCTGTTCTTTTCCTAAAAGTAATCTACTGATGGCACCAAAAACACTTTGAGTTCACCAGTTACTTTCATGAACACTACCTCAAATATATTCTCTTACTAAGGCCCCCACTAGAAGGAACAAAGACTCCATGAAGTCGTGCTGTGTACTGCCTCAAGAGGCACTGACACACTCTTAACATTTAAGTCTTCTCCTCCTTGATGATTAGACCCATCAAGGCAGCAGTACCATCTTGGTGGAGTTTCTAGTACTGTCTTGGCGGGGTTCCTAGTGACTGGGTGGAGCGGGGTTCCATCCCAATTCCCCTCCTTCAGGGCACGTTCTAAACCATTTTCCCACATCCCAAACAAATGCCCACAGAAGTTCTAGTGTTTGCATATATGATGTCACCCCAGAGTACTGTGACCAACCCCATTTCCAAGAAGGTGGCCTAATCAGTGGATCAGTACTGATGGCTCAGCTCTTCCCTGGATTGTATGAGATTAAGACACCAAAATACTGACATGCTAAGTAGGGGTGATTCAAATTTTATAATAGAAGGGGCCCAGCCAAAATGAATTGTCTCTAAACATAACTCAAATGGGCAGTACTGCCTGGTAGGATAAGGCCTTAATCATATTTTTAATTTTCAGAAATGGCTTGTCTTGTCTTCACTATGTTAATACATATGAATTTTGGAGTCAGCTTTTCCAAATTCAAAGCCTTTGGGCATTTTGATTGGAAATTCATTCACTATCAAGATCAACAATAAATAATTTTTAAATGTGGTAATATGAGAGTGTTGCCTGATTTACTTAGGACTTATTTAATGTTATTCAAAAGTTTTATAAATTTCATTTTAAATAGAAGCTGAAATATATTTAAAGATTTTTATATGCATCTATTAAAAAATCGTATGGGTTTGCTTAAAGTAATTTAAGGTGTCAACCATTGAATTTTTAAATTTTAAAGCAACCTTAATATCCTGAATATTTTAAGATATTAAGGTAGAGACCTCTCTATTCATATTCCATTTTTCTTTGCAAGATCCTCTATTTTATTCCAAATTTTGTTTTATCAGTTTTTCCTTTTATATTCTTCTTCATTCTATAATCTTTGGGAGTAATTCTGTTCAGAATTTAACTTATTAAGACCAATCCTTAGATCAGTTTTTGTTCTTGAATTTTTCTTAACATGAGCCGTTAAAAATTTTTTTAAAATATGTATGTAACTTTCAGTATTCCTCTATCTCAATGAATTCCATATGTAATGTTTTGGTAATTTTCTCTTTCTAAAGATTTTCTAAATACCATTATGATTTCTTTCTTTCTCATGAGTCATTAAGAAATGTGTTTCTTCCTTTCTTTGTTCTTTTAAGTCCATTACTTTTAAACAATATGTATCTGGATTTTGTAAATATTTCAGTCTAAAAGGACAGTCTGCCTTTTAACTAGACAGTTGTTTAGTCAATTCATATTTTGTCATATCTGATATATTTGTGTTGATTTCTTTGGCATTTTTTATTTAATTCTCTTTTTCTATGTTTTTTTCTTTGTGTTTTGCCTTTGATTGGACTGATGTTTTATCTTACTTTTTTCCTGTATACTGCTGTGAATTTGTGTGTTTCACATCTATTTTTAAAGGTTATGATAGGAATTTTCACAAGAATATTGAACCAAATAAAATCTAAAGTAAATCAATATTTTAACCCTCCTCCTGAACATTTTTGAGTACCTTAAAATATTTTAATTCCAGTGAACTTTCCTACAAATTAGATGTTATAATCTCGTATTTTGTCATATTTTAATCCTCAAACTATTTTTAACTATTTTTTATGCAGTCAAAGTTTATGCAATTTCAAAGTATCTCTAAATTTTTCTTTGGTTACAATTTATTCTTGCCTATCAGACATTCCTTCCTTCTGGTATTATGTTCCTTCTTCTTAAAGTTTAACCTTTAAATTATCCATTAGTTAAGGTCATTTGGTAATAAACTATCTCTAGCCCTTATTTTTATTTGCCTGAATATATCTTTATTTCAACCTCATCTCAAAATAAAATTCCCTGAGGTTAAACCATTAGGTTAAAATATATTTTCTATCATCATTAAACTTATTTTTCTTTTGCTTTGTCCCTCATTTTTCATCTTTTACTAATTTCATTTGTTTCCTATCCATAACCTTTCAGCTCTTTCTGCTTGTCTGATCTGTTGTGTTTCCCCCATTTGGGGTTTTTAATTCAGTTGCTTTATGTATGCATACTGTGAGAAGTTTTATTTGATTATTTTCTCCTATGCCTTATGAGCTTTATAGTCTATTTTTCCTTTACTTCCTATTCTATCTACACATATATGGTCAACTGATCTTTAACAAGTGTACCAGGTACACACAACTGTAAAAGGGTAGTCTCTTCAATAAGTGGCACTAGGAAAACTGGATTGCCACATGCAGAAGAAAGAAATTTGATTCTTGTCTCACACCATATACAAAAATAAACTTAAAATAGGTTAACAATTTAAGCATAAGATCTGAAATTATAAAACTAGAAGAATACATTGGGAAGATACAGCCATTTTTCCATGCAAACTATTTTTCCTGTTTTTTGTTATAGTCTACTTAGTGTTAAACATGCTTCCATTATTCTGTTACTTTGTAATGAGAGACATTTTACTTCTCATTACAAAATCTCTATAAACAATTGACTATTTGATCATAACAATGGGGACACAATTTTATAAGTGTGGAAATTCATTTTACAGAGTTAGCAAATACAATTAGTGTGGAAATATTTTGAGAATAATTCAACTACTGTAAGCATGATTTGTGTTGCCTGTTTTTAGTTGCACAGCCTTTTGTTTAGAAGTGTTTAGTGACTATATATTATGAGCATATATCATGCATTGTGGGATGAATTTTAATTAATATAAAAAAGTCTTGTCCAAATTCTCCACTCAAAAGGCTTAAAAAATAAGGACATGGGAATTAGTAATTATATTACACAATAAAAATGAACAGTATAAAATGGACAAAGATAAATAGGAAAAATTTGAAATATAGGATAAATTAGTGAGAGTTTATATAGACAATAAAAAAGAAGGACATAGCATCAATAGCATGTGCCTTGGAATCCAGGTGGGATTTGAACAAGTGTTGTACAGAGGAGAGAATGAACTACTTCGAGTTAAAAAAGGTGGGAAATAAACAAAGACTGTTAAAGGAAAATGTTGGATTTATGTGACGATAAATAATGAAACAATCTAATAATTCAGGGAAGGATGGTGAGTATGTAGATAGAGCCATGCATGACTTGAACAAATGCACAATGGATGTAAAAATGAGGAGTAATTAAATTAAACATGTGTCAATTGAGTGACTGCTTTGTGCCAAACATTTTACTAGGTTCAGAGTTTAGACTGATGAATGGAAAAATCCATACCCTCCAAGGGGTGGAAATCTAAACCATGAGCTAAAGAAGTAAATTGCCAATTACAAAACAGCACGATAAATGTTCTACAAAATTTCGGTAAGTAGTTGCTTAGGAACCATAGAAGAAAGTGCATACTTCCATACGTAGGCTTAAGTATATATGATTATATGCTATTTTCTATTTTTGTTAATTCAGCATGCTATAATTTGTATTCAATACTTTTTTAAGACCACTGATATTTGGAGCTTATGTTTCTCAGGATAACAGTATATCTCAGAGTGTTTGGCATTATATTAATAGTAAGTGTTCAGTGTATACCAAGGATGTTAATGATTTTAGAATAGAGATACCTGAGACAAGAGGGGGTCAGAGAATAAAAGGAAGAGAAAGAAAAATAAGAGAATATGCAGTGCACTCTACAGAATATAAAATGTAGCTAAAATAAATAAGACGGGTATATTTATCCCTTCCTGCTATTCTGTAATAACTCATAATATTTATTAATAAATTAAACCATTTATCCACACATACACATGCAGATTGTACCTGTTTGCATGTGAGTGTGTGTCTCTGTGTGTGTGCAGGCATGTGCTCATGCTGAAACTCATGCATATGTACCTGAATCCTCCATTCATACATTATTCTAAGTTATTACTTTATCCATACATTCAATCATTCATTCATAGAGCTTGTATTATACTAAGGAGCTTTCCTTATTTATTTGTGCTGTTTTTTAACTTTATTAAAGTATGAATGTATTGACCTTAACAAAAGAGCCAGTTATTTTACCACCAAAAGTAGTTTATTCCAGAATAGCAGAGAATTGCAATTCAGGACAAGCAAACTATGGTGAACCATAGGTAACTCCCAAGAACAGAGGAAAGAGGCTTGCTTTATAGGGCAAAGGAAGAAACTGAGGAAGGCTTTGGTTGTTCATTGGCTGCAGATGCTGGGGAGCTTGTTGGTATGGGGTCAGAAGGAAATTTTTCTTTCAGCTGGTGTCTGTAAGCTGTGGTGAGCGACACGCGCATAAGAGCTCTCATTTCCTTTATTCACTTTCACAAATGACTGATAACAATTGTGTATATTTAGGTTGTGTAAAGTAATTTTATTAAGGTGTACAATGTTATGATTTAACATATGTATACACTGTGAAATGATCATCACCATCAAGTTAATCAACACATCAGTCTCCCCACAGAGTTAACATTCTTTGTTTATGGTGGGAATACTTAAGAGCTACTCTCAGTAAATTTGAAGTAGACAATACAATATTATTTACTATTTTGCCCATTCTGTATGTTAGATCCCCAGAACTTATTCATTTCATAACTGAAACTTTGTTGCCTTTGACAAATATCTTCCCATTTCCCCCACCTCTCAGCCCCTGGCAACTCTGGTTATATGAATTTGCTCTAGATTCTATATATAAGTGAGATCATACCGTATGTATTTTTGTCTGGCTTATTTAACTTATCATAATGTCCTCCAGGTTTGTCCATGTCATCACAAATGACAGAATTTCTTTCATTTTTATGGCTGAATAAAGTTCCATTGCATATATACCACAATTTCTTTATCTATTCATCTGTTGATGGATACTTACTTAAGTTGTTCTATATCTTGACTCTTGTGAATAATGCTGCAAGGAAGATGGGAGGACACATATCACTTCAAGATACTGATTTTACTTCCTTTGGATATATACCAAAAGGTGGGATTGCTGGATCATATGGTTGTTCTATTTTAATTCTTTGAGGACCTCCGTACTCTTTTCCATAATGGTTATACCAATTACACTACCATTGACAGTGTATCAGGGCTCCCTTTTCTTCACATCCTCACCAACACTTGTTATCTCTTGTCTTTTTTTTTAATAAATTTATTTATTTATTTACTTTTGGCTGTGTTGGGTCTTCGTTTCTGTGCGAGGGCTTTCTCTAGTTGCGGCAAGCAGGGGTCACTCTTCATCGCGGTGCGCAGGGCTCTCACTACCGTGGCCTCTCGTTGCGGAGCACAGGCTCCAGACGCGCAGGCTCAGTAGTTGTGGCTCATGGGCCTAGTTGCTCCGCGGCATGTGGGATCTTCCCAGACCAGGGCTCGAGCCCATGTTCCCTGCATTAGCAGGCAGATTCTCAACCACTGCGCCACTGGGGAAGCCCCTCTTGTCTTTTTAATAATAGCTATTCTAACAATTGTGAGGTGATATCTCATTATGGTTTTGATTTATATTTCCCAGGTTATTAGTGATGTTTTCATGTACCTGCTGGCCATTTGGATGTCTTCTGTGGAAACTTGTCTATTCAGGTCCTTTGCCCATTTTTAAAATTAACTTATTTATTTATTTATATTTTTGCTATTGAGTTTTATGCAATATTTACATATTTTGGATGTTAACCCCTTATCAGATGTAAGGCTTGTAAATATTTTCTCCTATTCCAGAAATTGTCGTTTCATTTTGTTGATTGTTTTCTTTGCTGTATTTTGGTATGAGGGTTACATTGGCCTCATGAAATGAGTTTGGAAATACTCCCTTCTCATCATTGTTTTGGAAGAATTTAAGAAGAATTGGTTTTCATTCTTTAAGAGTTTGACAGCATTCACCTGTGAAACAATTAGGTCCTTGACTTTTCTTCATTGGGAGACTTTAATTACTATTTCAATCTCCTTACTCATTATCTGTATGTTCAGATTTTCTGTTTCTTGAAGATTCAGTCTTGGTAGGTTGTATGTTTCTAGGAATGTATCTATTTTTCTGTTATTCAATTTTTTGGCTTATACTTGTTCATGGTAGTATTTTTTTGACCCTTTATATTTCTGTGGTATCATTGTAATGTTTCTTCTTTCACATATACTTTTATTTAAATTATTCTCCCTCTTTTTTCCTTAGTCTAGATAAAAGTTTGTAAATTTTGCTTATATATTAAAAAACAAATTTTAGTTGTGTTGTTCTTTTCTATTGTCTTTTAAATTTCTATTTAACTTATTTCTACTTATTTTTAAATTTTTCTTTAGTCTGCTAACTATGAACTCAATTTGTTCTTATTCTAGTTCCTTAAGTTATAAAGTTAGATTTTTTGAGAGCTTCTTTTTTCTTTTTCTCTTAATGTATGCATTTATCTCTATAAACTTCCCTCTTTGTACTGCTTTTGCTGCATCCCATATGTTTCCATATGTTGTATTTCCATTTTTGTTTGTCTCAAGATTTTCCTTTTGGCTTCTTTTGTGATCCATTGCGTGTTCAAAAACGTGTTGTTTAATTTCCACATATTTGTGATGTTTCCAATTTTCTCTTTTTTATTGCTTTCTAATTTTATAACATCGTAGCCAGAAAAGTTACTTGATATGATTTCAATTTTCTTAAAATTTTTAAGACTTGTTTTGTGTCCCAATTTATGATCTCTTCTTGAGAATGTCCTATGTGCTCTAGAGAAGAACATGTAAAGAGACCAGGGCGTTTACCCCTAGAAACCTCTGAAATCTGCTGAATGTGTCCTTTCTTACAGGACTTTGGTAGATTGTATTTTTTTCTCAAAATTCTTTCTCCTCCATTCATATAATTTTTTATTATCCTCTGGGCTCTTTGCCAGTGGAATGTGATAATGCTGTGTATTAAAACAAAAGGAAAAAAGACAAATAGTAATCTATTGACTATATGTAGATAGCAGATGTGTTTTGTTTGACCTTGCAATCTTGATTCACAGAGTGTTTTCAGGATGTCAACATGTAAAACCAAGAGATTTTAAAGTAGATACCCAGAAGACTCACTTTCCTTGAAAAATCAGATATGTCAGCAAATAGCAGCAATGGACACCCTGCTTTAGATTGTCATGCTCTGTTTTATTTGCCATGTTCCCCATTGCTCCTTAACAATTGTCAACATCCAGGTCAGTGTCAGTTGCCCCTTATTATCTTGCTTGTCCTGTTTCTTTTCTTATGCTCAGTTGATTTATGTTAAATGATTATTTCATGGAGGCATTTCAGCATCTTGCGTTGTTTGGGAAACATAAAATCTTAAAGGTATTAGAATGAATTCCTTTTAGAGGAATAAAATTTTACAATTGCTTACTGGATTTATTGTCATGTTTTCTGAGACCAAAGAAGCCTCTTTTAATTTTGAAAAGTTTCTCTGCATCTACTTGAAATATTTTGTTATTTATAATACTTGTGTTAAATATCACCAGTCTTTCAGCTCCTCGACTGAACCCTTAATAGCAGTCAGTATCACCTGAAATGATAAATTAAAAACAGAACGTCAAGCTGCTCTTTAATGTCAAGGCTCATTTAATATAGCTGATCACTATGAAAGCAAACAATGAAGAATTAAAAAGAGATTCCATCCATATAATGTATATCAAGTATTTTAATTGTCTTCATTAGGGATGCATGAAAAAGCCAAGGTGTGTTTTGGTTGTGGAAAGTAATGATCCAAGATAAAAATATATCAACATGGGAGAAAAATAGCACATAAAACTATTTCTGATTTGTCACCTGCAATTAGAAGCACCTTTCCATGACACAAAATTGTCAGACCTTTGAATCAGTTGTTAAATGTGCAGATGATTAAAATACAGGCTGGTCAAAGAAATCCAATTAACAGTGTAGATTATTCTCACAAGTGAGCTGCTACTTTACACATAGTGTGAGCAACTTAAAATGCTTCACACCAAGAGAAGTTTTCACGAAAAGGAAATTGCAGACAGTAGGCATCATAATCCAAAGCATGTCATTAAGATTTATGTTTCAAATTGGGCAATACTTTTAATACTGGATTTTTCAACCTCTGCATTATTGACATTTAGGTCCAGATAAGGTGTTTTGTTTTTGTTTTTGAGAAGTTGCCCTGTTCATTGTAGGATGTTTAGTAGCATGACTGATTTAACCAATTTGATGCCAGTAGCAATCCTCCAATTGTGACAACTAAAAATGTATCTAGATATTGTAAATATCCACTATAAGGTAAGATTATATCTAGTTGAGAAACATAGTTTAATGTTATATATTCTTACATATTAGAACACACACCCTATGGGCATTCAAAAGTAGCAGGAAATATAAACATGCACAATAAACTTATTTAACTAAAGAAAATTTGGATTTTAAGGAATCACTTACTTAAAATTGAAAGTATTAGAATATGAATCATGAGGTACACATCCAAAAGTATGATACTAACCTTAGTAAAATCTATTTACTCAATTTTATTGTACAATGACTTGTGAAGATCTTGCTATGTACAAGCACTGTGCTAGATATCAAGATGTTTAAGAACAATAAGACAACATTCTACTTGCAAATTGATTTTGGTCTTATTTATTTCTGATTAATTCACATGCACTATTTTTCATTTTAATATTAAGAAATGTCTACTGTTTTTCAGGTTTAAAGAGGTTAAATACACAAAAATATTACATATTTAAGGTGTCCAAAATTGATGTTTTCATATATATATATATATATATATATATACACACACACACACACACATTGTGAAATGACCACCACAATCAAGCTAATTAACTTATGTATAACTCACAGGTATCATTTTCTTTTTTCTTTTTTTTCTTTGTGGTGAGGACACTTAAGATCTACCCTCTTAGCAAATTACAAATACAAGGTACAGGGTTGTTAACTATAGTCGCTCTGCTGTAAATTACATCTCCAGAAATTATTCACCTTTATAACTGAAACATTGTAGCCTTTGAGCAAATCTCCACATTTGTCCATCCCCCTGGCCCCTGGTAACCACCATTCTACTCTCTTTTTCTGTAAGATTATTTTAGATTCCACATATAAGTGAGATCATTAACTATTTGTCTTTTTCATGTTTGGCTTATTTCACTTAGAATAATATCCTCTAGGTTCACCAACGTTATCACAAATGGCAAGATCTTCTTCTTCATAATAAAATAAACTATATGTCATTATATAGTGCATTTTCTTTATACCTTCATCTATCGTCAGGCATTTTGGTTGTTTTCATGTCTTGGCTATTGTGAATAATGCTGCAGTGAACATGGGAGTGCAGATGTCTCTTAGAGATCATGACTTTAATTCCTTTGGATACAACTTAGCAGTGGGATTACTGGATCATATGGTAGTTCTATTTTTAATTTTTTGAGACACCTCCAATGCCTGCACCAAATTACATTCCCACCAACAATATACAAGGACAAGTGTTCTTTTTTCTCTACATCCTCTCCAACACGTGCTATCTTTCGTATTTTTGATAATAGTCATCCTGGGTGCGAGGTGATAGCTCATTGTCATTTTGATTTCCTTTTTCCTGATGATTAGTAATGTCGAGCACCTTTTCATATGTGTGTTGGCCATTTGTATGTCTTCTTTTGAGAAATGTTTATTCAGGCTCTTTGCCAATTTTTAATCAGGAGGATTTTGGAAAAGTTGTGTTAGTTTCTAAAACCATTAAACATATGACCATCTATGGCCTAGAAATTTATTTTTAAAGACATAAATTCGTATGCCACAAAAAAGACTTGTACAAGGATGTTCATAGCAGCCTTATTTCACATATTAGTAAAATAACAATCAACAGGACCATGGAGAACTAGTTGTGGTATATTCATGTAAAAGAAAAATACTTATCAATGAAAGAGAACACATTACTGGAATATTCAACAGCAGAAATGAATTTGAAAAACATCATAAAAGTCAAACATAAAAGAATATATATTATAAATTTCCTATTCTATGGAGTTTGATAGTTCATCTGTGGCAATGAAAGTTAGAATCATGTTACCTCTGTGTGTGTTTGGGGGGGTTGTTTGACTAGATCTAGATGATATGAAACTGTATTAATCTAGGTGCTTTTACATAGGCAAAAATTTATTGAGCTGTATATAAAAGATTTCAACATTTTATTGCATATAATGATCACCAGTAAAAATTTCTAACAAGAAAAACTCAATTCAAACTAGCATTCAACACTGAGATGTATTGCTTTATGCAGTTGGAAACTAAAACAATGATCTGAATATTGGTGCTGCTGGTATCAGGAAGTGTACATGAGTTTTAGTGTTCTATCCCTCTCTCTATTTCTGAGCTCTGATTGCTCTGCTTAGCACCACTATCGTAATTCTTTATAGGATATAGAATAATCACTATGGGATTGGAATTACATTGTAACATCTTATTTACCCTAACTGAAAGAAAGTCTCCAATATCTGAAGAACATAATTCCAAGGAGAGATCTAATTATCTAGGCTTAGGTCATAAGATTATTATAAGATTATTGTTGGAAATTGCAATTGGCACTTAATTAGTCATGTACCATTTGGGGTCAAATTAGCTCCATCAGGCCAAATGCAATCACTTCCCATAGGGAAGAGTTCTCTGCAGGAGAGGAAAGGAAAGGGAAGGAAAGGAAAGGAAAGGAAACGAAAGAAAAGAAAAGAAAAGAAGTGATATCAACAAAGAATTGATTTTAATGTCACTTGGGATGGAAATGAACACTATGAGATGTGTACCAACATTTTCAATTAAATATGGAGAATAACAAAAATATAATTACTCATGGTGGAAATTAGGAGGATTAGACACTGGCATTACTCAATGTCTACAGGGAATTTTTTTTTCTTTTATATACGTGTTCAATTCAGGAACTTTGATTTAGAAATATCATTGAACACTGAGATGAAACCCAAAATTACCTCTAGAATCTGTGAAAATACGTGGTTTCCATTTAAAAGAACTTGGGGACTGTAGCAGTATTAGAGAGCTGAGTTTCAGTTGACACCAGGAGGTAGAGAGAACAGTTTATAATGAAACTAGGAAAGAAAGTGTTTTTACTATTGATTTTGGTTTGGAGAATTCCAGAGAAATAGAGAAGGATAAGGATAATTCTAGGATACATCAAGAAAGAGAAACATAGCAATCTGAGAATAAACATGCAGAGAAAACGGATAATAAAGGCATCAACAAAATGACAAAGATTTAGGGCTAAGGAGATGTGATGGTCTGAAGATATGAAGTGGAAATAGAGTGTGGTTTCATTGAAATTGCAGGCTATGTTTAAAAGCTGTGTGGGAAGATTAAGGAAGAAAATCCTGCCAGTTCTGTGGACACTGATGTTCATCATCACATTTTTACATAGAAATTAGGGGAAAAGCTTAAATTCAAACAACAAAAAGAACAATGTAAAGTCAAGGTCAGTAAGTTCTCCACAGAAACAGAACCAGTAGGAAGTGTAGGACATGTGTGTAAGAGAGAGAGATTTTAAGCAATTGGCTTACACAGTTGTGGGCCTGGCAAATCCAAAATCTACAACGCAGACCAGTACACTGGAGAACCAATGAAAAATTAATGTTAAAATCTTCAGTCAAAGGGCTGTTTGGTGGCACAAGTTCTTCTTCCTAGGGGAACCACAGTCTCTTCTCTAAGACCTTCAGCTGATTAAATGAGGCCCACCCACATCATGGAGGTAAATCTGCTTTACTTAAAGCCTATTGATTTAAATGATAATCACAGGGGAACCTTCATGATAGTGGAGGAATAAGATGCGGAGATCAACTTCCTCCCAACAAATATATCAAAAATATATCTACATGTGAAACAACTCCTACAGATCACCTACTGAATGGTGGCAGAAGACCTCAGACTTCTCAAAAGGCAAGAAACTCCCCACACACCTGGCCATGTGGCAGATAAGGTCTTGGTGCTCTGGCCAGGTGTCAGGCCTGAGCCTCTGAGGTGGGACAGCTGAGTTCAGGACATTGGACCAACAGAGACGTCCTGGCCCCATGTGATATCAATCAGTGAGTGCTCTCCCAGAGATCTCTGTCTCAACGCTAAGACCCAGCTCCACCCAACAGCCAGCAAGCTCCCATGCTGGATGCACCATGCTAAATAACTAGCAGTACAGGAACACAACATCACCCATTAGCAGAGAGGCTGCCTAAAATCATAATAAGGCCACAGACACCCCAAAACACACCACCAGACACGGTCTTGACCACCAGAAAGACAAGGTCCAGCCCCAACCATCAGAACACAGGCACCAGTCCCCTCCATCAGGAAGCCTACACAACCCACTGAACCAACCTTACCAACTGGGGAGGACACCAAAAAAAAAGGGAGCTACAAACCTGCAGCCTGTGAAAAGGAGACTCCAAACACAGTAAGTTAAGTAAAGTGAGAAGACAGAGAAATACACAGCAGATGAAAGGATGAGGTAAAAACCCACTAGACCAAACAAATGAAGAGGAAATAGGCAGTCTACCTGAAAAAGAATTCAGAGTAATGATAGTAAAGATGATCCAAAATCTTGGAAATAGAATGGAGAAAATACAAGAAAAGTTTAACAAGGACCTAGAAGAACTAAAGAGCAAACAAACAATGATGAACAACACAATAAATGAAATTAAAAATTCTCTAGAAGGAATCAATAGCAGAATAAATGCAGCAGAAGAAGTGATAAGTGACCTGGAAGATAAAATAGTGGAAATAACTACCACAGAGCAGAATAAAGAAAAAGGAATGAAAAAAATTGACACAGTCTCAGAGACCTCTGGAACAACATTAAAAGCATCAACATTTGAATTATAGGGGTGCCAGAAGAAGGAGAGAAAAAGAAAGGTAATGAGAAAATATTTGAAGGGATTATAGTTGAAAACTTCCCTAATATGGGAAAGGAAATAGTTCATCAAATTCAGGAAAGGCAGAGAGTCCCATACAGGATAAATCCAAGGAGAAACACGCCAAGACACATATTCATCAAACTATCAAAAATTAAATACAAAGAAAAAATATTAAAAGCAGCAAGGGAAAAACAACAAATAACAAACAAGGGAACCACCATAAGCTTAACAGCTGATCTTTCAGCAGAAACTCTGCAAGCCAGAAGGAAGTGGCAGGACATATTTAAAGTGATGAAAGGGAAAAACCTACAACCAAGATTACCCTACCCAGCAAGGATCTCATTCAGATTCGATGGAGAAATTAAAAGCTTTACAGACAAGCAAAAGCTAAGAGAATTCACACCACCAAACCAGCTTTACAACAAATGCTAAAAGAACTTCTCTAGGCAGGAAACACAAGAGAAGGAAAAGACCTACAAAAACAAACCCAAAACAATTAAGAAAATGATAATAGGAACATACATATCAATAATTATCTTAAATGTAAATGGATTAAATGCTCCAACCAAAAGACATAGACTGGCTGAATGGATACAAAAACAAAACCATTATATATGTTGTCTACAAGAGACCCACTTCAGACCTAGGGATACACACACAGACTGAAAGTGAGGGGATGGAAAAAGATATTCCATGCAAAGGAAATCAAAAGAAAACTGGAGTAACAATTCTCGTATCAGATAAAATAGACTTTATATAAAGACTATTACAAGAGACACAGAAGGACAATACATAATGATCAAGGGATCAATCCAAGAAGAAGATATAACAATGGTAAATATTTATGCACCCAACATAGGAACACCTCAATATATAAGGCAAATGCTAACAGCCATAAAAGGGGAAACCGACAGTAACACAATCATAGTAGGGGACTTTAACACCCCACTTTCACCAATGGACAGATCATCCAAAATGAAAATAAATAAGGAAACACAAGCTTTAAATGATACATTAAACAAGATGGACTTACTTAATATTTATAAGACATTCCATCCAAAAACAACAGAATACACTTTCTTTTCAAGTGCTCATGGAACATTCTACAGGATAGACCATACACTGGGTCACAAATCAAGCCTTGGTAAATTTAAGAAAATTGTATCAAGTATCTTTTCTGACCACAACGCTATGAGACTAGATATCAATTGCAGGAAAAAAACTGTAAAAAATACAAACACATGGAGGGTAAATAATACACTACTAGATAACCAAGAGATCACTGAAGAAATCAAAGAGGAAATAAAAAAAATACCTAGAAGCAAATGACAATGATATTGCAATGAACCAAAATCTATGGGATGTAGCAAAAGCAGTTCTAAGAGGGAAGTTTATAGCAATACAATCCTACCTCAAGAAACAAGAAAAATCTCAAATAAACAACCTAACCTTACACCTAAAGCAATTAGAGAAAGAACAACAAAAAACCCCCAAAGTTAGCAGAAGGAAAGAAATCATAAAGATCAGATCAGAAATAAATGGAAAAGAAATGAAGGAAACAGTAGCAAAGATCAATAAAACTAAAAGCTGGTTCTTTGAGAAGATAAACAAAATTGATAAACCACTAGCCAGACTCATCAAGAAAAAAAGGGAGAAGACTCAAATCAACAGAATTAGAAATAAAAAAGCAGAACACTGAAAAAATGCAAAGAATCATGAGGGGTTACTACATGCAACTATCTGCCAATAAAATGGATAACCTGGAAGAAATGGAGAAATTCTTAGAAAAGCACGACCTCCTAGAGAAAGGGAAATAAAACCAAAAATAAACAAATGGGACCTAATGAAACTTAAAAGCTTTTGCACAGCAAAGAAAACCATAAGCAAGACAAAAAGACAACCCTCAGAATGGGTGAAAATACTTGCAAATGAAGCAACTGACAAGGGATTAATCTCCAAAATATACAAACAGCTCATGCAGCTCCATATCAAAAAAGCAAACAACCCAATCAAAAAATGGGCAGAAGATCTAAGTAAACATTTATCCAAAAAAGACATACAGATTGCCAACAAACACATGAAAGGATGTTCAACATCACTAATCATTAGAGAAATGCAAATCAAAACTACAATGAGGTATCACCTCACACTGGTCAGAATGGCCATCATCAAAAAATCTACAAACAATAAATGCTGGAGAGGGTGTGGAGAAAGGGGAACCTTCTTGCACTGTTGGTGGAAATGTAAATTGATACAGCCACTATGGAGAACAGTATGGAGGTTCCTTAAAAAACTAATAATAGAACTACCATACAACCCAGCAATCCCACTACTGGGCATATACCCTAAGAAAACCATAATTCAAAAAGAGTCATGTACCACAATGTTCATTACAGCTGTATTTCCAATAGCCAGGACATGGAAGCAACCTAAGTGTCCATCGACAGACGAATGGATAAAGAAGATGTGACACATATATACAATGGAATATTGCTCAGCCATAAAAAGAAACAAAATTGAGTTATTTGTAGTGAGGTAGGTGGACATAGAGTCTGTCATACAGAGTGAAGTAAGTCAGAAAGAGTAAAACAAATACTGTATGTAAGACATATTTATGAAATCTAAAAAAAAAAAAAAAATTAAAGGTTCTGAAGAACCTAAAGGCAGGATAGGAACAAAGACACAGACATAGATAATGGACTTAAGGCCACGGGGAGGGAGATGGGTAAGCTGGGAAGAAGTGAGAGAGTAACATTGACATATATACACTACCAAATGTAAAATGTATGGCTAGTGGGAAGCTGCTGCATAGCACAGGGAGATCAGCTCGGTGCTTTGTGACCACCTAGAGGGGTGGGATAGGGAAGGTGGGAGGGAGACGCAAGAGGGAGGGGATATGGGGATATATGTATACATATAGCTGATTCACTTTGTTGTACAGCAGAAACTAACACAACATTGTAAAGCAATTATACTCCAATAATGATGTTAAAAATTTTTTTTTAATTAAAAAAATAAAAATAAATGTTAATCACATTTAAAACATATGTTCACCTCAAAATCTGTACTGGGATTTGACAAACATGGCACCATGACCTAGCCAGGTTGACACATACAATTAAAATTAACCATCTCACTACTCAAAATATTATGTAGTCATTAAAATTTCAATAATCTGATAATAGAAGGGAAACTGTTTCCAGTACACTGGTAAATACAAAAGTAATGGAAATAATATACAAAACCTGATACTTATGTGAATTGTTTCTATTTTAAAAGTTTTCATGATAGAAACAAATGGAATTTTTTCTCTCTTATAACACCTTTGAGTTTTGTACATTTTCTAAAATGAGTATTTATTAATTTTTGGAGAAAGATTAAATGTTAGATTCAAAATTGGTTCAAACATCATTAAACCAAAGGGGAAAAAATGATTCACACCCTATATTTAAAGCATTTAAAAGCAGCACTGTGCAGCTCACCTTCTTATCTGTGCCTTTCTTGCTCATTGTGGTGTGCTGAATTATGCCAACCCCAGTTTTATAGGTTGAAGTCCTAACCCCCAGTACCTCAGAAAGTGACTACATTTGGAAAGAAGCTCTTTAAAGAGGTAATTAAGTTGAAAGTATGTCATTAGGGTGGATCCTAATCCAATCTAACTGGTGTCCTTATAAGAAGGGGAAATCTGGGGACAGGCCATGTGAAGACATAGGGAGAGGACAGCCAACAAAAAGTCAGGGAGAGAGGCATGAGAAGAAACCAATCCTGCCATCACCTTGACCTTGAATTTCCAGCCTCCAGAACTGTGACAAAAATACTTCTATTGTTTAAGCCATATGGTCTGCAGTACTTTCTTACCGCAGCCCTAGCAATGGAATACACTCATACTCAGCATGAATCCTGCAGGAGACTGCTATACTGCTCTTTGTTACACAGGTAGCGTGGGAATTCAGGCAGCCTCCTTGCTTTCTTTATATCCAAGAATGTTTTTTACTTTTAAAAGTTGCCTCTATAGGGTTTGGAGATGAATCCGTGAAAATATTTTGCAAGGAAACACCAGCAAGCCCACATGCTCCACACAGGTTGTCCTCCCCTGGCATGTGCTCCTGTGATATTCAGTGTTTGATTCCCTCTGCAAGTGTAGCAGTGCTGTGGTAGGATTTATGGTTTCTGTACAGCATTGTGTGTATTGATGGATTGTTTGGCTAGGTGTTTTGCAGTATTTTCTTTGTTTCCATAGGTATATTTAACCACACTGTTAGCTGCTCACCATTGTTCAACTTAGCTCCCTAACAATGGAATCTACTCTTTTTGATATATGACATCTTTGAGGAGCAATTTGTAAAGCACTGTGTCCTCAATGTTCGCAAACTTTCTAAAAGAAAAATGTTACTCTGGATATATTGAACGACCTTGGGGAAATCATAAAAGTGATCTGTGAGAAATGATGTCATGAGTCATCCTTTCACCTTAACTTAGAATTATGAAAAACATTCTGGATCAAGATTCTAATAAAATCTGTTCCATATACTTCCATGGATGTTACAAAATTGTCTGTATTGGCATTGGCCCCTGCAGTGTTGTACACACAGTACTGTATTTTGAGTCAAAATGATGCTATCTCAGAAATAAAAGTAAGTTTGAGAGTAACAATGTAGCTGGAAAAGGGTAGCTCTAAGACTGGTCATTGGAGTTCTTATCTGATTTACATTCTATCTTCTACTTAGAGAGCACATATGCTTAAAGGAGTTCCTGAGCAGGTTTACTAAACTTCATCACACATTAAATAAATCACTCTATCTTTCTTTCCATTTTTTTTTTTTTAGCCTTTACAGATTTTATAAAAGTGAAATAAAAACAAAGCATTTTGATTTGTAAAATTTTAAAGCAGAAAACAAGGCTAATTGCAAAGTTATATATATATCCCTTCCAACTTTATATGTATATATATAAACTTTCCCAATGCCCACCAAGTTTTACAATGCAACTATTAACATAGGTGATACACAATTAAGGAAATTAAATACATAGAGGCATCACCATTGCAAAAAAATAAGGACAAATTTCACTTACTTATGGGAAACAGAGTTTTAGAAGTGGCTTGAAGTCACTAAATAGCCACTAAAGTAACCCTAAGACAAGTGATTTGGAACCTGCAGGATCAGACAGCAGCCCTCAGAGTTTTATACTGTTCTCTTTCTGTCTGCTTTTTCTGACAGAAATGTCCATTTTACTATTCTGTAGTAAAATTCTGTTGTTTGAATATTTTTCCAATTCTCATACACTTTAATTATGATAGAAATAAAATGATTATACATAACCCTCAAGTGATATTTTAAACTAGTGGAATATTCCTTATCTAGTTTTAAGGAATTTTAAGAAAGTTTTTTGTCGTTTTTTGTTGTTTTTTGCTTATAAAAATTATTTCTAAGGGTTCTGATTCACCAAAAGCATTTGGTTTGTGTGTGTGTGTGTGTGTGTGTGTGTTAGTTATTGGACATTATAACGTATGTCTAGATCAATAGCAGCATGAATTTATTAGATAGTTCACTCTTGGGATGACAAGGACCTTAGTAATAAATGGGAAGTTGGTTGGTTGGTTCTAGACCTAGGGATTGAGTTTCCCTGGGTGCCATGCTCTGCAGCCTATGTTTTAACCATGTATTTATATCCATTATACACTATTTAGCAATAACTGAAAATGCTATTAATCTAAAATTAAATCTATAGGTTTCTCATTAAAAACGTGTCTCTAATTGCACAGAAATAACATTTCTGATATATATTTTCACTTACTGTCATCACATTATTTGTATGAGGATAAAATTCTTGACATTTTATTTTCTTTCATCCTCCATTTGAATTAATCACTGATTCCTGGCATTTCCACCTTATAAATATCCTTCCAAACCATTCACTAGTACCAACTTATTACTAATTACTACTATCTGTCACCTGACCTAAACATAAAAACCCCTGACTGGTTTATAAGCATGTACTGTCCTTACTCAAATCTGTTTGCTATAAATTGATCACCCGACTGCTTTAAAATGCTGAAATGATCATCTTTAGTGCTTCCAACAAAGACCATTTCCTTTCCTTTAGCATGATTTTCAAAGTTCTATGCCCAGAATACCTCTTCTCTATCACCTCATACACGCTCCTGTAGATCTATACCTTCTAGCGACACTAGACTGTCTGTTCTATAACTGATCATGCCCCTACTGTCCAGGACACCTGCATGCTATTTCTCTCCCTGCACGACTCTTGATTTAGGAATACTTTCAGTTCTCTAGCACTGATATTGCAGTAGATCAGACACAAATACATGGGCTTATTTCCTAGGTTTCCTTTCTATCCAAACCAAGAGTCAACACATTTGTGTTCTTTGGTGACTGTAAATTTAAAATAAAGTAAAAGTCTCAATTAAGTGGTGAATCAATTTATTAGAAGCCAGTAGTTTCTTTTGGGGACACCCTCCCAAAAATACTTCCTCCAAAAATCTCTGCAGTAAATCCATGAAAAAACATTCAGATGATTTTAACTTTCTACCTGGAATCAGAGACCCCAGCTTACATTTACTGACTTTACAGTTCAAGAGAATTCCCTGTAATTCCTAGTTATAAAGTCTCCACCCAAATTTTCTCAGTTTTGAGTTACTCTCATTAAGAATTATTATTCTCATCTTAATAAAGCTACTTAGAATTATCCATGCATGCAGTGATATGCAGGGCATAGGACTTTGATAGAAATGGCTTGCTGAAAATAAGAAAAATGTATCCAACATAATTTTAAATTATTTTGTATATAAGTATGGTTTAGTTCAAGTTTAGATATAATGAGAGATAGTTCTTCTCTATCTCCCATATATATATATATATATATATATATATAAAATAATTTTACTTTTCTCACTTTATTAATTCTAGGGTATAATCTTAAAATAGAATAGCTACTTGTTTGGATAACTTTTTCAATCCTTTTGAAGTTGTGCTACAGCACAGGAAGCACAGATGGACAATCTTAGAATAGTGTATATTAGTAGTTCAAATGTAAATTTTATCTACAATCCAAATCTACTGTTTTATGGTTGTTTTATTACTTCAATTATTTTTTCCCAAAATTCAAAGCTCCAATGAAATTTTTGGTTCCCAGGATAAATATGATGTCAATAAGCTGGCAGCTACCAGTAGACACCAACAATTCCAAACTCATATGTTTTCCTTTGTTATATTTTAGAATAAAGACAAAAGTGCAAACATGTTGACTTTGCTATTTTTATTAGCTGTGACAAAAATGTGTATATAGTTTTGATTATTGCATGCTATAAAAACAATAACAACATATTGATGATGTGAAATAATATAAATTTCAAAATTGAAAATTACATTCAAAATACACATTTTTTATAAAAATTAAAATTATTTTTGATGTTTTTAAAAATGTATTTTTCACCTATGTCAGTGTTTTCTCTTTGTTTTTAATCTTTTAAAATATCTTTTCATTTGATAAAATGTGTGAATATTTAAATTAATTACTGCTAAGTGTAAGTGGTCTCTTATTGAAACTCTTTTCTATCTTCATTATATTCACTGTTCCATTCTCCCAGTCAACTCTTTTATATCATCTCTCTTTTCCTTAAATTTGAATATCTCCTCTTTCATTACCCCTTTCAGCTTATTTCTACTTATCTGAGAAAAGAGAAACAAAAGAGATTGTCCACGTGCTTTTGCCACCGCATTTACCATTCTAGTTGCACTTGTGTTTATATTCTCGATTCTTTTGCTTGTGTCTAATAAGGAATGGATTAAGACCAGTCATTCCACTTGTTGGTATTGCAGGAGATCTCATTTCTCCTTGTTTATGACAGGACAATTCCAGCAATTTTTCTCATTCACCTGACTCTCTTTTCAGTAAATTGAATTAAAATGAGTATGTCTCTATTGTTTTCTGTGCAATCCAGTTAAATCCAGCTTTCCCCAAAAACAAATTTTATTCAAGGCTAATCCTTACCTCCAAGTTGCTGTTTCCAATGGCCAATACTCAGTCTTAATCTTACTTGATCTAGCTGCAATGCTCCTGCCTTAGAGGAACATTTTCTTCTTCCCCCTGCCCTCCATTGTCTCTTACTTCTTCTCTTACTTACCTGGATGTTCCAAGTGTTTACTTTCCCCTTTGCTGATTTCTCTTAGTCTCTTCACATGTAAGAGTTTGAATGATACAGGACTGCTTCTCTATCAACACTTTCTCTAACAATTATTCACAATATCGTATGGGCTTAAAAGCCAATCTGTATGTTGATGTCTTCATTAAAATTCAAACTCCAATATATAAATGCCTCTTAACATCTCCACCTGCATTTATCTCAAATCTAACAAGTTCTAAACCAAAATCATGTCTCCAAACCCCCAAATAGCCCCTCCTACAGTGTTCTCAGCTGGCTAAATGTTAGCTCAAGCTACAATCTAAGAGGCACTTAGGATTTCTTCTGGACCACTCACATCCACAGCTCACCATCAGCAGTGCCATCAGTTCTACCTTCAAGGTATGTACAGAAAATGTCACTTCTTCCTGTACACACTGGTCCTAGTCATTATTACCTGTCACCCGGGATTATTGTAATAACCTCCGGACTGTGCTGTCTCACCTTTGCCTTTTTTTCTCTCTATAGTTTGCTCTCCACACAATGGCCAGAGTGAACTTTTTAAAACCTCTTAAGTTGTGCTCTTTTCAAAACCCTGCAGTGGCTACCCAGGTCACTTAGAGAAAAAAAAATCTTCAAGAAACTGTCTTCCCAGAATCCATTGCCAGGGAGCTGGCCTCCTTGAATTGGCCAGATACACTTCTGATTCAGCTTGTTTGCACTGCTTTATTCTAGAAGCCTTCCCTGACCACTCTGTGTAAAACAAGCCCTCCCCAACCATTCTTTTTTTTTCCCCTTGCTTTATAGTTTTTTACATCATTTGTCACCATATGACCTACTAATAACCTACCTACTTATTTATAAATATTTCCCTTAAACAAAAAATGACAGCTCTCTGAGAGAAGCCATTGTCTTGTGTATGTATGTGTGTGTATACACATATATGAATATAAAATAAATAATGAATATTTGAATAAAATATATATACCGTACAATGGTTAATTTATTACATTTTATTTTTGTTTTAGTTGTATTTTGAATGAGAGTCAAATAGGTAGTTTTGAAAATTACATTTCTAATACATCATAAAAAATAAAAAGAAATGATTGTGACTTCCAAAATATTGTTTGAGCAAAATAAAATGTATTGAGAAAATAATTTAAGTTATTCTTTCTTCCTGGATGGTATGGAAATCTGGCTCCTAAAATATCACCACCTAAATCTGTTGATAAGATGAAGCTGAGATTATTGATTAAGCGAAAATACCACCTTACAAAACTTTGGAGGTGTCTTCGGGGGTGGGGTGGGGGAGGAGGTCGGAATTTATTAAGAATTGTAAGGTTGGCTTAAGACAGTCTTTAAATGTGGGGACTTATAAAGATTGGGTAAGACTCACATCCAACAGTCCAGAATTGATGGAAACAGCCAGGAAAGGATTTTGAGAAAAGTATTCAAATAACCTTAAGGTGTAAGTTGTTTGTTGAAACTTTCCATTAAAGAGTTGATGGTTTTCCAGGAAGTTCCTAATGAACCATGGAACCATTGCTGGGGCAGAACAGTTCTGGAAGAGTAAAGAAATACTAATAATGACAGTGGGATTGCAAAATTATGTTAATGCAGACATTAAGGTGTGATTTAGATTTCCAGTGTTCAGTCTGAGTGTGGGCTAGACAATTTTGAGGCATTCTTGATGGGATAAGTCTAGTTCACAAAGTAATGTTTTTACCTAATTATTGAAATGTTACCCAGTTCACAGGATTATTACTCTTTTAATCAGTCCAACTCTCATCTCTTTGTGCTTCTAATTCCCTGGGAGTTTTTCTCCATATTCCCAAAATAGTTTTATTTAACACTAAACTGTGTCTATTTTCCAAATAAGCATTTGTAGCCTATTGCTTAAAAGAAATCTGAATTTTTACAGTATGGTTAAATACTTTTGAATCAACAAAAAATTACAATTATAAAACAATTATCCATTTCTTCTTGACAATGTATCAAAATATGTTTTCTATTTTATTGGTAATGTTTCTCAATACATATTCATTTATCAATGAATTTGTCATGTTTATATAGAATTAATGTAAGAGTTGGAATAATTATCTCTGAAGTTGAGACAAATTTTAAGACAAGAGTGCTTTTAAAACATATATTTTTTCTATTTTTAAATTTGTCTATGTGGGAAAAATAAGATGCTCCATGGTACCAACACTGCTATCTCTCTTCTTCCTGTGATCCTTCTCCTAGGTTGTAGAAAATTTTAACATCTTTGACATCTTGGAAGAGGGAGAGTTGAATCAACTTTGAAATGTTTTCCACATTCTTGAATCATTAAGGGCAGGAATTTTATTGCTTCCTTCAGATCTGGTGGTACCCCTGATGCATTTCTTAAGTGAAGGCATGGTGCTGCAATTAACTATGGTATTTGAGCTGGAGAACCACTTAACCTCTCTGAAATTTACAGCAAATAAAATTCAACTCCCTCTGATTGTATAGTAAGAAAAACAAGTTCTTCCTACTTCACTGGCTTTGTAATGGTCAAATTGAATAGATCTGTAATAGTTTTGTACTTCATGAAAATATTTCCAAATATTTATCCCTCTTCTCTCTCGTACAGATTGCACCTCATACAAAGCAATCTCCACATCTCTACTCTTTAGGGTTTGGCCTGTCTTATCGTGAGTCTTATTTTTCATCTAGTTGTTTCTCCGTTAACTGAATGTATCTGATCCTCTAGGACACTTCAGAAAGCTACTGACCTTGTGAGAATCAACTCTATACAGTAGTGCAGGGAGATAGTGGAAAGCACTACTCTCCTAAAAACCACCACTTTACCCATTAGGATGCTGCATTTTGTTTTTGTTTTATTGTTTTGTCGGTAATTCTTTATTCTTTCCTACCATCCCACGACCTATTTTTCTCCTCAAAGTATCAGTTCCATATTTCTTCCTTAGCTGAAGGATTACAGGTGTCCCAGTTTCACAAAGTTATACAATTATAGTGCAGAATCCATTTACTTCCCAGTAATTGGAGTACAGCCATCACAGTGGGAATAAAAGCAAGGCTTACAGTTCAGAGTAAAAAACACAGTCCTATCATACAGCTTGTTGTAAAAAGGGTAGAAAGCGACTTGGCCTCAGTGCCTCTATGAACTTCAGTGTAGAATTTAATTGCAGTTTGTCTTGCAATAAAAGAGCATGTTCTGAACACTTTTGAATAGAACTAATTCTGAAACCAAATTGTCTCCACATTATGATTTAAATTGATATAGCTTGTGCTTCATGCCAGAAAAAGGAGGCAATCTACAGGTAATATTGTGTAGTTAGGTAGTAAGCGTAGTTACTGAAATCACAGGCAATGTTGAAATCAATTCAATTTCATTGTGAAACTTTCCTGTTATAATTCATGATGACAAACAACACAAATAATGTGTTGTCTGACCTATTGTTTCTTCTTATAGCCTCATACTTCTTTTAAATGATGAGGGATGTACCTACACTGGTTAATACCACTACCACAATCCCATCTAACAGTCCTAAATTGTAATTAATTATTTTTCTTAAGAATGGGCAATTACCTATAACATCTCTCCAACAGAAGGAAGCATTTATTGTTTGTGGTGAATACTATATTCAAACAAAGACTACCGTTTTTGTGCTGGGCATTCATTTAAATATATATCATTCTAAAATTCACACAGATAGATAACAAGTCAAACTCTATAATTTCCTCCTTAAAAATTTCTCCTCAATATTACTTCCTAAATGTAAGATAGTTATCAGTCTGTACACAGTTTACCTACCAACTGTGACATCACTTTTCTACCTATCAAATTCTTAGATCTATATTTTCATCTCTATTTCCCTAACCTCTAAGGCATTCAGATTCACATATACAAACATGTAAGCCATTGCAGTCAGTTACTCAGCTCCGGCAACAGTAGTCTGGATATGATCTACCTGATTTATTTCCATAATTCTTTTTAAGCATTTTTAGGTCAACTTCCTAGTTAAGGATCCATTTATTCATTCTAGCACCTACAATGTTTCAAGCCTATTAATAACCTCTGATTGTTTTTTCAGACTGGTGCCAGTCATTTCAAAGACAAACTCCTAACTGCAGGCAATCCCCTACTTGTCTCCTCAATCTAAATGGTCAGCTTGTCAGTGCATATAAATTTATTGATCTCTTCTTATGCTTGGCTTATTTCCACACCTGTACTTCCACTGCAGATTACTATATGGTAATTGATGCTCTTGGAAATAATTCCTGGCTCCACAGTGTAAAGAAGTGCATCTTAGGTATGTTGTTTCCTTTTTCATGACATAAAATTATCTATATCCTGTTGTCTTTCCAGAAAGATTGTGTCATAATAAACTGCTTCATAAAGTATCATTCTTTCCACCCTCATCATTTTTGTTATCTTGACTGGAAATTTTTCACTGCATAAAATGCTATTGACTAGAACTGCATAAAATATTCCAGGGGATGAGATATAATAATTTTTTTAGAAAGAAGTAAAACCAACTTATTCTGAATTATTATACATGCAAATGAACTTTCAATATATCATTATGTTCAAATGTATGTATATTACACACACAAGTTGGTTTCCAAATTATACTAATTATCTTTGTTTCAAATGAAGTGAAGTTGAAAATGAGAGTTTAAAAGGGAAGGAAATATCTCAAATACCTACTTTGATTAACTGAATGATATCTTTGCCTATATGGAATCAAAATAATGACCTAATTTAATATGTTAACTTAAGCAGTCATTTGATAAGGGCAATTCATTTAAAGCAGTTTCTTACCATCATGTAGCTGTTCTAATTGCCAGATTATTTAACGGAGTAGGGTTTATAGAAATAGACACAACAGATTTATCTATAATCAAAAACACCTGTATATTTCAATTGTTTTGAAAGTATGACTTCAATTGTATGAATACATTTACGTATTACACAATAATGCATTTCTTTACATTCATTTGAACATTATCCCATGCCCTTTTCCAAGTTAATTCAAAGTATGACTTATAAACTCAAATTAGTTATTTCCCTTAACCAGAGAATTGTTCAATATATTGCAGATAATTAAGTGCAAAAAATTAGCTGGTACAATTTAGCAGTTGATTTCTCTTATCTCCCATAATTCTGTCTTGCCCTTTGTCACATTTTAGAAATCAATCAATTATAATAATTAATAATGTATATTTTAACTATTATAGTTTTTCTTTCAGAGTAAGGTTTTACTTTTAGACAAAGTACTACAATATATCTGTATTATTTGTAAATGGAAAGAAAAGTACCCCAACACAACAACAAAAACAGAGACAGTAAATAATTCTTATTTTTTAAAATGAAAGAAAAATTGTCTAAATATTAGGAGTTAAATTGTATTTCCAAGATATTTGGATACGATTGTTGTGACTGGCTGCCTAGTAATAGTGATCTCTTAAATGATATAAAATATGTATGAGATTCTTGAGCCCAATTCCAACTTTATGGAAGATTACAGACATATATATATTTTTAATTAATTTTTAAATTTATTTATTTTTGGTTGCATTTGGGTGTTCGTTGCTGCACCCGGGCTTTCTCTAGTTGCGGCGAGCAGGAGCTACTCTTTGCTGCGGTGCGCGGGCTTCTCGCTGCGGTGGCTTCTCTTGTTGCGGAGCATGGGCTTTAGGCACATGGGCTTCAGTAGTTGTGGTGCACGGGCTTAGTTGCCCCACGGCATGTGGGATCTTCCCGGACCAGGGCTTGAACCCGTGTCCGCTGCATTGACAGGCAGATTCTTAACTACTGCGCCACCAGGGAAGCCCTACAGATATATTAATTTGATAAAATCTCCTTGCCCATATGTTCTGATAAAATCTCCTTGCCTATATGTTCACATTTCCCAAATGTGGTAATTCCCCAGCAGATAGATATCACTGTTGTTCAGTATAATCCTTTAATTCTACACAGTATACTACTAGAAATAGAGAAGTAACTATACCAAGAGACAAGTAACTCATCCTAATTCATTATATGAAGCCAGTAAAATCTTGATATCAAAATCAGACAAAACTATTACAAGAAGTGAAAACCACAAACCCAGATATTCATAAATATATGAGTATATATAAATAAATATAAATATAAAGCAAAATATTAGCAAATTAAATCTGGCAATATGTAACAGACAGCAATACATCATGACCACTTTGGGTTTATCCTAGTATATAAATATATTTTAAGGTTTAAAAAGCAGTTCATATAACCTCTTATACTTACAGTTGAAAAAAACATAAGATCTTTTGGATAGATATAGAAAAGGCAATAAACAAAATCAAGATGACTTCTAATGAAGTGCTAACAACATTCAGCAAACTAGAAATAGAAAATTGACAGCATGCTTGTGGATAATAGATATCTTTTAAAAAATACCATTAAATTCATATCTAAAGGTCCAAAATCAGGAACAAAACTAGATCTCCATTCTCACCACTTTCATTCATTGTTATCCCCCTACACCTACACATTCTCACCACTTTCATTCATTGTTATACCCCTACACCTACACATTCTCACCACTTTCATTCATTGTTATCCCCCTACACCTACACATTCTCACCACTTTCATTCATTGTTATACCCCTACACCTACACATTCTCACCACTTTCATTCATTGTTATACCCCTACACCTACACATTCTCACCACTTTCATTCATTTTTAGCAAAATGTTATGGCACCATTGCTGCTCTATCCCCTAGCCAGGTACAATCTAAACACTCACAGAAATTAAAATAAACAAGTAATGTGTGTCATTGTCACATACTGGGATACACTTAAATAACAAATATTAAAAGTTACAACTACACACATTGACTTCAATAAATCTCTCAATCATAAAGTTCAACAAAGAATAAATATAGCTTGGTTTAATTGTAATGAAGTTCAAATGTGGGTGAAGTCAAAGTATATATTTTATATAGCCTATTATAACATAATTTGTACAACTGTAGAAAAAAGTAAAAGTCACAATGATGATTATTGCTAGACAAGACAGGGGATGTGATTAAGGAGTTATATTCCACAGGGTGAAGGGCAATTCTAAGATATTCTAGTTTGTAACCTTGGAGAAGATTGCATAATTTTTTTTAATTTTTAATTTTTTCCTATTCTTTTTTTTTTAACATCTTTATTGGAGTATAATTACTTTACATTGTTGTGTTCATTTCTGCTGTATAACAAAGTGAATCAGCTATATGTATACATATATCCCCATAATGATTTTTAAACTGTATTATTTAATTTGAAAATATATTTATAGTCTGCACAAAGATCTATTATATATTTTATGCTTCATGTTTCAAGGTTTAACAATGATAAAACAGAAATACGAACCAGTCATTGTCAATACATTCTCCTGCATTCAAGTGAGTATTGTATAAGTAAGAACTCTTATACAGTATCCTCATGCAAGAACAAGAGGTGGCATAATCAGGTAGGTTTTATCTAATAAGAACCCTGTTCACAAAGGAGTAGAATGGCACTTAAAGTAGGGAAATGATTAAATGTCACAGTAGGAGGGGATTTCATGAAAAGAGACTCTACCACATACAGGCATGGTAGACTTTGTACATTGTACCAAGCACAGGAGATTCAGAAGTAACTGTGTGAGTTATTAGTGAAAAATAACTTGCTTTAGCATCTATTTCCCCCATCTTATACCAGGAAAGATAAGATGTCATTCTTCCTAAAGGTTAGAATAAGGCTCAAAACTCCATATGTATGTTCTGTCTGCTGAAAGGGAGAAAGTAAGAAGATGTGTGTTTAATAATTACTCTAGAAAATTAAGCTAAATGGCTAAATGAGAAATAAGGGAAGGATCCAGGGTTTTTGAGGGACAAATGAAGAAAATTACCTTAGACGATTAGGAGGAATCTTGGACCATTATTCAGAAGCTGGGACCCATGCTTGCAAACAGAGCCACTGATGGAGAAATGGCAATGTGATAATAAATACAAATTCACCATGGAGATTGCTTGGATAGGTACGTTAAGCCCATCTACAACACAAACATCCCAGAACCAGATACGATGATGGAGATGAATGCTTAATAGCCATTTTCTCCAAAGGAGTAACAGCAAAGATAGTGAGTAAAATGGGTCATTGTCCCCTCGCATTTGTTTCCACTTAGGTCAGAAGTGATGATATGATCTCATGAAATATTTAAGAGTAGTCCCCAAAATTAGTGAAAATATGTTCCCTTTGAACTTGTGATTAAGAATAGAAAAAAATGAAATTTAATTTGGAGAAATATTTAAATGTAAACTGTCTTACAACCCAACTCTATAAACAATAGTTTGTAAGAACATAGTTGCTAACCGTGAAAAATGATATTCTAGTGGGGTCAAATTCGTGCAAAAATAATTACAATATAACATGCATGCTACATTAGAAATAACAATAATTCAATGTGAAGATTTAGAAGAGGAGCAACTGACTACATTGCTTGAAGGACTGGGAAAGAGTGAGAGAGATGATTTGCAAAACAGAAGATTGAGAAGAATATGTAGAAATTTTTCAAGATAAGAGATGGAGAAAAGACACTCCTGACTGAGTCAACAGTGTTTTCAAAAAGGCCATGAAATATCTTTAAATCATGAGCATCATTTTGACAGGGAGTTCCAGCTTCACTATGTGGAAAGAGAAAAGAAAGACTGTAACTTCAATTGTTGATAAATGTGAACTTCACAGATAGATAATATAGATTCATTAAACTCACATTGATTTAGAAAACTGAGGACAATGCACTATTAAATAATACATTTCAAGAAATTATTTTCTTAACTAAGTAGTTATTATTATGATGTTATTATAGACATTTTCCATCACATAAAAATGTGTGTAAAGAAAAAAATAAAGCTCTAGAAAAAATATTCAGTGAATTATTTATCTTAGTCAGCTTGGGCTGCTCTATCAAATTACCATAGGCTGGTTGGCTGAAACCACATTTATTTCTCACAGTTCTGAAGACTGGGAAGTATAAGATCAATGGGCTGGTAGATTTTTTTTCCTGGTTTCTAGATGACCATCTTCTTGCTGTACCGTCACATTTTTTCTTTTTAAAGTTGAAATATTTAACAGAGATATTAAAAAGTACTTGAAAAATAAATGTCCAGAGAATTCTGTTTCAAGACTGCAAAAGTCTCTCTATGCCCACCTCCTTCACAAATGCTTAGGGATAACCAATTTCCTTTCACTTAAACTTCTCTGTGTTGTTGCCTGTTACTATCGTTTTTCTGTTTTCTTTGTTATCGAGTATCTCATTCTATGAAACATTCAATTATCCACTCAGTTCTTAATGAACTTGTGAGATGATTCTTGACTTTGCCTAAAATTAATAATGCTACCATGTCAATCCTCAGGACCTGTGGGTTTCTTTAGGTTATATACCTGGGGTTAAGATTGCTTTGTCACATTTTAACCCCACTACAAAACATCAAAATGCTTGCTAAAATTGTTGTTCCATTCATACATTTTGCATTCTTCATCACTGTAAATCTAAGAAAAAATCCCCTGTCCCTGCGTGCTCATTATACCCATTTCTTTGCCAATATCATGGAACTGCTTGCAGATGATAATCTTCTTTTTGTTGATGACAAGCCTCTGCTAAGAATTTATTTCTCATCATGGTTTACAACTTGTTTGTTTTGGCTGGTCTAGTCTGAGCACAGAGGCACTTGACTCTATGCTGCATGTTGAGTTCAGATCTCTGATAGCTGTCTCTCAGATCTGAGATAGGGTTTTCTCAGAGGTCAAGAAGGCAGTCCAGGGGGGCTTCCTGGTGGTTCAGTGGTCAAGAATCCGCCTGCCAATGCAGGGGACACAGGTTTGAGCCCTCGTCCGGGAAGATGCCACATGCCACGGAGGAACTAAGCCTGTGCGCCACATCTACTGAGCCTGCGCTCTAGAGCCCACGAGCCACAACTACTGAGCCCGTGTTCCACAACTACTGAAGCCTGTGGTCTAGAGCCCGTGCTCCGCAACAGGAGAAGCCACCGCAATGAGAAACCCGCACACCGCAATGAAGAGTGGCCCCCGCTCGATGCAACTAGAGAAAAGCCCGCACCCAGCAACAAAGAGCCAATGCAGCCAAAAATAAATAAAATAATATAAATAAGTTTATAAAAAGAAAAAAGAAGGCAGTCCAAGCACATAAGCGCATTTGAAGCCTCTGTTTCACATCCATCAACATTAAATTGACCAAAACAAATAATATGGTCAAGCCAAAGTCAAGAGGAAGTACATTCTGCCACCTTCAGGCCCTGGCAAGTGTTTAGATGGATGATGCTTACTATAAAGTAAAAAATTAGGATCAATAATTCCGTCAACCACATGTTGAACATAAGCTAGAAAGAAAAATTCCATTTTTTATTTCTAGCCAAATACAGTACTTTCATAATCATGAATTTTTCATTCATTTTTTAAAAATCATGGATATCACATCTGAAAAATCAATCTGTTTATTAAACAATGAGTTGGGAAGCATAACTATAAGTTTTAACTAAAGCAAACATAAACATTTCTCTTCGGTTGAACCAAAGAAGACTTTAGACACTGAAAATTCAATTCGGACACTTCAAAAAACAAATTTATAAATACTTGACAATGACAAAATTTAAGATACAAGGAAAAAATCAAGTGTCATTTATTATTTCCCAACTTATATTATAAATAGTCTATCTACAGTTCCTAAAAACATAAATGTGTTTATTTTTGACATGCATTATTTTAGCATAATTATCATATTTCAGCTCAGATATATAAAAATTAATTTTAACTAAAATTACCAAATACCCTTTTATAATCTTGTTAATTAAGATTGGTTACAGGAAAGGACTAATGAAAGAAACTTAAATAGAATGATAAATTAAGTCTCTGGCAACTACATTCTTTTAAAGCTAAAAAATTATCTATTGTACCTATAGCAATCCTGTTTTTGTATCTATGACACTTCCATAAAAATTGTGTGAGTTTAACAATATCTGTCTTTTTAATCCACATTTTAGAAAACATATTGGATCATTACTACAACTTTTTGTTGTTGATACCACAACTGGGTCTCGGTTGTATACTATAATTATCTCTACGAAAATATTTTCTGAGTATAGAAATGATTAAACCACTTTGCTTTCCTTAATGATTGCAAAAATAATTACCTTCAAAAATATGTAGGCTACTTATTTACATATATGTATGTGTATATATATGTATATATATATGCACCAGAAAGAAAGAAAAATGAAATATATTCTATTTTGCACAATTTCCTATGAGCTTTGCAGAAAACTCAGCATTGTATGTATACAATTTTTTTAAATTAATAACATGCTCCACAGAGTAGAATGAATCAAAAAGTCACTATTTTTTATTTTATTAACCAAAAAAAAAAAACCCAGAATTTTGAATAAAATAGTTGATAAATGAAAAACCACAAGATCATTTCAAAAAAAGTACATTTTTAAATAAGAAAAAAAACCCACCAGCATCACATAAAAAAAAAAAAGGACAAGAAACTAACTAAATGCATAAATATATACCAAGTAAAATTATTCTTTTTAGATATATATTTTAGAGTAAGATAATGTATATGGAACAGTTTTAGAAAGACTTAAATAAATTTATTATTTTTATTAAGAAAAATTTTTAAAAGAGACCTTTTAGGTCCATGGCAAAATTGAGGAAAAGGTACAGAGATTTCCCACATACCCCCTGCCCTGCACATGCATAACATTCCCCATTATCAACATCCTCCATTAACCTACGAAAGGGCATCTTGGTTGCCTCCAAATTTGGGCAATTAAAAATAAAGCTGCTATAAACATCCATGTGCAGGTTTTTGTGTGCACCTACATTTTCAACTCCTTTGGGTAATTACCAAGGAGCATGATTGCTGGATCGTATGGTAGTATGTATAGTTTTATAAGAAACTGCTAAACTGTTTTGGCTGTACCATTTGTGCATTCCCACCAGCAAGTTATATGAGTTCCTGTTGCTCCATATCCTCTACAGAATTTGTTGTTGTCAGTGTTCCGAATTTTGGCCATCCTCAAGGATGTCGGTTCTACAACGACAGCACCCTTTTCCAAATTTGTAAGTTCTAATAAGTACAAGTCACACTTGGTTTTTCTCCTAGCCAGATCATAACTTATTTCCAGCAGTGACTATTTCCATGTTATTTCAATGTTCAGTTTTCAATATTTCTTTCAGTTATCCAAAACCCAGTAAACAAGTCTTAACATTCAGTTCTCTCTCTTAAAATGCCTAGTGTGGTTTCTGTTTTCTACATGGACCCTGTATACTATAATGTTTGCTTTTTCCATATTTCTCAAGGTCATAGCATCTTTGAGTGGAAGAATTGAATTGAAACTTAGGCACTGTGGCCAAAGAGCTCTTGCACCTAACATGTACTCTTTGGTTATGAGTTGTTTTGTATGATTTTCTCAAAATTATTAGTTTTAGATATTCTGCACTTAAAAATAATATGTTTTTGATTTGAGATAATCAGATTCATAAGAAACAGAAATTTTACCCAATATCATGTGTTACTAATAATTTTGAGGGCACAAGCATCTGTAAAGTAAAGGAAAAAATAGAAATAATTCAGAACAGCCAACTCAGCTTACCCATGCCTCACTTGCCATGTTAGTATATGCTGTGGCCCAGCATTTACATACCAAGTTGACAAATGATATTTTACACAATAGGGAAATAAAGAAACCTCTCCCATTTTACAGTCTAGTAATTGAATTATTTAATAATATTTTGCAAAGAGTCAACACATAAACCAATAAATCCCGTATTTGCTTACCATAAGAGTTCTAGAGAGACTAGGTATATTCAAATAAAAACATTCCATAGATAAGGAATCTTTCACTTTTAAATATCATTACTGTATTTATTGTGAGATCTGTCAATAACATGTTTTTAAGGGAGTTTTATGGACCACATTTTTCCCTGGTAAGTCTCCAAGGAAAAGGAAAAGGTCCACTGCTAATCTTTTCTTTCTCTAATAGTTGCTTAGACATTTTGTTGTTTTTGTGGTATGCTTGCTTTTTATAATTTCAAGTGTATGGGATTTGGAGTTATTATACTTTCAGTGAAGCATAATTCTTCTTTTGTTCAATTAAAATTTGAGATATAATCTATGCTCATTTAAACTATTGTTTTAAATTATTGATATTTGGGGGTCTTTGATAACCTTAGTAAGATATTTTAAATTCTGAAATATGTATAAGATATACATACACATGTATATATGTGTGTATACACATACATATTAATATACAAAAATTAGTGGTAAGAAAACAATGAGCTCAAATAGAGTTAGACAGAATATTGCTCGTGGCACAGAAGAGAACATGAACTTCATGTTCATGTTAGATTCCTTTGTTCTCCAAGTCTGGCGGGAACAATGCAGAGTATGTCTGGACATACACACTCACAGTTGAGGAATACTCAGCTTAGGGACCCCCGATCTTACCAGAGACTCTTGACAAACCTGACCACACTTTGAGCATAAGGAACATTTCATATTTTTCCCCCTGGAATATAAGCAGACCTCCTCTAGAAGAAGCAAGAAGACTTGACCTGAAATATCACCACATACAAATACCTTCACTGCCCCACGTGGAGACAGTGTTTCTAGCTTTTAAGACTGAATGTCTAGCCTTGTAGAAGTGCCAGAGAGACATGGAGAATGAATCTCCCAGCAGAGATACAGGATTATAATACATAATGTGGAAAAGTGATACAGGGGCATCTTCTGTCTTCTGGAGCATCAATGACCCTGACGTCTATCCCTACAAATACACAGTGTGCTTGAATATAATGATCAATGTAATTTTTTCTTTCTTTTCAGAGCATATATTGAGGATCAGTTTCATCCTAGACTTCATTTTAAACAATATTACAATCACAGAAAGCATAAGGATACTCAATCGACACAGAGTAAAATTAAAATCTTCATTCTATATCCACATATCTCATTGATTAAGAAATTTGCTAAGTAAACCACTCAGAAAATGACTGGCTTTGATATTTGATTTTGATATGGAGAGGAAGCACTTTACCATCAGAAATGGTCCTTGGAGATCAGCTTGCTGGCTTCCTATGAATTTACTTATCCTATGTATCTCCTGTGTTTTACCAGTAAAACTTCTTATCTCTTAAAAATAATTCACATAACAACAAAATTTATGTTGGGCAAATATTATATGTTCTCCAGACTTAATGATTCTGGCATTTTCTTCAAAAGGCAGTAAAATATGCAAATGGATCCACAGTCCTACACATCTATGGCATCCCCTAGCAACAATGTGGTTGTACTTTCTGAAATGCAAATCCCAGATGTCATTAAATACAACAAGCCACATTTCTTTTACTCGGTTAAGAGAAACCTGAAATGTGAGATCTAGCACAAATATAGCATGGTTAATATCCCTGAATGAGAAATAAAAAGCATAATGAATTAAAGTGTAATGTAACTGAGGGAAACCACATTAAGAATGCATTGGACTAACATCGGAATTGGGATATTTACTGAAAAATACAAAACTAATGGTGCATTCACATCTCATATTTCTGCTTTTTACTTTTTCCTCCTTTTTATGACATTACATTTCTGGGGAAAAAAAACCCTAAAAATATTTCTACTGTACGTGAATAAATTTGGAAATTTCTTGACTCCCAAATTCTTAATTCTAAAACTACTCTTGAATGATGAATTATCTGGTCTGATTATTTATTTTCAAATCACATAAGACTTTTACTCGTAGTAGCTTAGAACATTCATTCATTGAGAGCAATGACAGGACCTAAGCTGGAGGAACTGGGCATGAGGTAAAGGTGATCTTCATTAATTCCTGTTCACATTCTTCTTGTCTGTTTCTCTCTAAAGTCTGTGTTAGATAGTAGCTCCCTAGTGGTAAACTCCAGTAATTTCCCCTGTCTCATAATGAGTAAGATAATTTCTGTAAGTGTTGGTCCAATGTCTGGCATATACTGAAAACATTAATACAAATGTCAATTTATTTTCTCTTCATTCCATTCTGTTCCCTCTCAAGAATGTGGAATCCAGTGTCTTTTTTTCTTCCTTATGTGCATAAAATATAATGGATTGGACATGTTCATATTCAAATATTACTAGATTTCTTTTGTACGAAGCTTGTGACTCTTCAGGTAATATTAAGCCCTTTTCCTAAGCACCTTTGAAAATATATCATGGGGAAAATAATTTGGTTCTTGCAAACACTGTTTAATCATTGTCATATGAGCTTTAACAGAAAAATATATTTAAACAATGAAATCACTAAGAAATCAGAGATTTTGAAAACTAAGGAAAATATTTCAATTCCCCTGAAAATGAACAGATTTTTAAAAAAATTATAATTGTGGTTTCTTATTATTTTGATATCAGCAGAACCAGAGTTGAGTAATAGATTTGCATGTTAAAGCTTGATATATTTACAGACTCTTATTGTGATAATCTCTTGGCTGTGGTTTCCAGTGTTTTGCTTATGATGTAGGATTTTATATACAAGTTTGTTTACATAGCCCAATGCCTGTCTCTTGGCTAGTGTGAAATTTCTTAGAAGCTTTGGGTAGCCCTGAGAGATGGGACTTCTTTCTCTTGTGTTGTTAGTTGAAGAGCCATTGTAGGAGCAGTAGCAAATCCCAGCTCAGGGAGTTGTGCCATAGTGGGGTCAAAACTCAAATTTCCTATTCAAGTAAGAATAAAGACAAACTGAAGGTTTGAAAGAAGCATAAAACGGAGAATGAAAACAGCTACGTATGAACATATTTGAAGCAAAATCTGTGGTAAAAGTGTTCCTAAGTCAAAAAAGAACCGCCCCAGAAGTTGTTTTGTAGTACTGATACATACTGAAACTCTAAGAGTAATTGAGGAAATCCATGAAGCACTCATCTCCTGCTTTACTAGTGACCCCACGTTAAATAAACTTTGATGTAGCAAAGACAACTTTTTGTTTTAGTACTGCTTTTAGTACTGCTTTACTTCCCAACTCTCTTTCAATACCCCACAATCTCTAGAAATAAAAATCATGAAGTGATAAGCAAAATTGATATCTTCCTAGATATTTTAAAATACAGTTCTCAGAAGCTGCTCTTCCAGAAGAATCACTGGACTGGAACCTACTTCCCAATGCATTCCCCTAGAGAAGGATCATTATCTACAATAAAGGCTGGTACATGGGACATATAATTTCCAACTAGGACCAAAGATTGCATTTCATGTCTGACAGAATACTTGGTTACACGAACTAGAAACTGACTTTAGATATCTGAAGCAAGGTAATACAATTTATTAGAAAGATATTGAGAGAGTCCAGAATTTGTCGAGACTAATGAGGCCAATCTTATAAGTCAGATATCTGTAGTTCCAAAACTCAAAAATTACAGCACTTTTAAGGAGGACCAGATTGCTGAAAACACTCTCTCCACTGCTATAGGACATAGCTGCTACCTGACATCACTATTGGTGCAATTAAACACTCTTTCAGTTATTGAAAATGAAGGATAACTAGTTTTTCTTTAAAATATTTTACGGCTTTATTAAAGCATAACTGATATTCAATAAACTGCACATAGTTAATATATACAGTTTGATGAGTTTGGACATATGCACATACCCATGATAACATCACCACAATCAAGGTACTGAAGATATTCGTCACCTCTAAAAATTTTCTTATATCCCTCTGTGTTTTGTTTGTTTTGTTTAAGACCACATAACATAAGCTCTACCTTCTTAACAAAATGTTGGGTGCACAATACCATCTTGTTTATTACAGGCATGGTGTTGTACAGTAGGTCTCTAGGGCTTATTCATCTTGTATGATTGTAACTTTATACCCGTTGAACAGCATCTCCCCATTTCCCCTTCCCCCCATCCCTTAGCAATCACCATTCTGTTCTATAAATTTAATTATTTCGGGTAACTGGTTCTTTATTTTTGTATCACTCATTCCAGATATATAGCTGAAGGCTCTCAAATCCCATCTTATAGGTGAAGAAATAGGGACACAAGAAGTAAAGGCCCTTTCTACATTTACACAGCTAGAAGTATCAGGGGTACGACTGAAAAACAAGATTCTGGTTTCAGACTCCAACTTCCTAAAAAATTGCACGATAAGTATTGAATCACACTATACATTAAATGTTCCATTATCAGTAAAACGTATTTTCAATGTGTAAATTTCATCAATTGGATATGAATAGGAAGTGCACACATCAGGAAATAAAAATTTTCTCTTCCTGAAGTATATCCCAAGGACCAACTGCAATAAAATTCTCTAGGGATTGGTAACCTATGGATTTCAGTGATCCATTCAAGATTACTTAATCAAAAATTACATGATTAAGATGTAAGTTTAGCAAGTACTTCAAGAAGTAGTGACAAATGTAAATCTTGAAAACACCAAATTTCCCTTTGTCACTTAGTAGGTCAAAATTGGAATAAAAACAAAACATATTTTTATTACTTTAAAATAAACTGGCAGCATAGCTGCTAAGATATTTTATAATACTCATCAATAATAGGATTGTTTAAAAATTGTTATAGAAAATCACCATGATAAAATCAACTTCTTTTGCATCTAATAACTTATGCTTGATATGCATTATGAGTGTAATATTAATATGCAAGATAATTCAAGCAGCCTGACTGATCTCATTAATTAGTCATCAAATTAACTTTAAATTCATGGGATCATTACTGGTTCTTTGTTTTTCTGTTTTCTTTTGTTTATCTTATTATTTCTCTTAGAAAGAGCAGTACAAATATAGGAGAATGAACACACACACACACAGAAAGATTTCTAAGGTAAGACCTTGGCGACAAACCTACAGGTGTGTGTGCAATTTTTTCTTCAGCACCATGTTTGCTAAAGAGGTCCCCAAAGAAATCAAATCTCCCAGTTTGTTAAAAATATATTTTTTCTTGGAAAGATAACATTTGAGCAAAGTAACACATTTTATTTGTAAAACCGAAACAAAAATAGTAGAAATATTAAGTAACAATATCAAGTGACAAATAATTACACTAAATATTTTATGTTTATCTAGTGTCTCCTTTTACCATTTAAAAAAAAATTTGATTTAAATTTTATCCCATTATGTATGCATACAGCATTTTAGAGGATCTATTTTTTGTTTTGCCAAAATTGAAAAACTTCAATTTTTGATCAGAGAGTTTTACCCTTTTACCTTTATCTTGATCATCATTATACTATTATATAAGATTAACTATCCTATTTGTATTTTCTATTAATCATACTTTATTTCTTTGTTCTTTTCTGAATTTAGCCTGTTAATGTGTTTTCTTTCCTATTATTGCTGTAACATATGACCCCAAACTTAGCTTTAAAAAAACAATTTTGTGTTTAAAAAAAAACACAAATTAATCTTCTTATAGTCCTGGAAGTTAGAAATCTGAAATGGATCTCATTTGCCTAAAATCAAAGTGTTGGTAGGACTTTGTTCCTCTGGAGTCTCTATGGGTGAGTTTGTTTCTTTGTCTTTTCCAGCTTCTAAAGACTGCCTTCATTACCTTGGCTCACTGCCACTTCCTCCATTTTCAAGACCTGGAAAAGTCTGCTGAGTCCTTCTTATACTGCATGACTCTGGCACTCCTCTTCCGAGTTAAATCTCTCTCTACGTCTCTCTTATAAGGACACTTGTAATTAAATTTAGGGGCCCCCTGGATAATTCACCATAATCTTCCCATCTCATGATGCTTAGTAACATCTGCGAAGTCCCTTTGACCATGTATGTTAACATATTCACAGGTTCCAGGAATTCAGACACTGACATTTTGATGGGAAATTATTCAGCCAACGATAAACTTAAATAGTTGGGTTTTTGTTTAGTTTTTTTCTCATATGATAAACCAACCTTGCATTCCTGGGAAAACACCACTTAATAATGATATATTATCCATCTTGCATATTGCTGGATTTGAAATGTTATAAAATCAAATTAAGCACATTTGCATCTATGTTCATGAAGGTATTAGTCTATAGTTTTATTTTAAAGACTCTGGTTTTAATATCAGGATAATGCTCTCCTTGTCAAATGAGGCAGGAAATACTCCATCCTCTTTGAATTCAAGAGTTTATGTAGAATTTCTTTATATATATTTAGGAGAATTTGGCACAATATACAAAGTATAATACAACATGACCATGTATGATTTATATCTGGAATGCAAAATTTATTCAATATTCAAAATTAAGTCAATCAATGAAATTCCCTTTATTAGACAGAGATTTTTTAACTCAGTAGATGCAGTAAAATCACTTGAAAAAATTCAACACCTATTCATAATAATAAAAAAACTTAGCAAATTAGAAAATAAATTCTCAACCGGTGAGGGGGTAAACATATTGTTGTATATTATACAATGGAATAAATCTAGTGATTCTCACAACATTGATTATTCTCAAAATCATTATGTGAGAGTAAATAGACTGACATGTCAAGAATATATGCTGCATAATTCTATTTATGGAAGTTGAAGTGTAAGCAAGATCTGATAGAAATAATAACAGCATTTGCCTCTGGATAATAGAGACTAACTTGAAGAAATTTTCCAAGGGGTAGAACATGTTCTATATCTTGATTGTATTTTTGGTTGCAGACTCCTTGAAATTTGTTAAAATGTCAAATTTTACACATACGATCTGTTTCTTTCACTGTACATATATTTACCTGAATAAAAAATATAAGCACATAAACAAAAGTTAGCAAGTAAAAAATAACACCAACTATCTTTGATTTACAAGCATGTTGGGAAGTAAACATGATTAAATTTTAAACTCTTTGTAGCATGGGTTAATATTTCTTATGTGTACATATTTATTTCATGTGCATTTATATAAGTGAACTGCTCAAACATAATCACAAAATGAAATGTAGCTTTTTTATGTAGATCACCAATAGCTCTTTTTATTATAGAGATATTAAGGAAGGAGAATAGATTTAATAAAAACATCTTGTTCCCATATTCTCAAATACATGGCTCTGCTATAAATAGGTTTCCACAGAAGCACGTACTGCTTATCAAAGTTTGAGCCAAGAAAATCTCAAATGTACTTTTTTTGAATCCAACTGAAACTTTGTGATTGAAAAGTTTTCTTTCATCATGTTTTTCAATATTCTTTTAAGTTATCCAATTCCTCTGAATCTTCACCAAAAAGCTCTATATTTTGGGGGAAAATGCCTAGTGTTCAGTTCCCTCAAACCTTACTTTTCATTCTCTTGACTTCATACCGCAACTAAAGCTTTAAAAAATCATTTTAAAGGACAGGGGCAAGATGGCGGAAGAGTAAGACGCGGAGATCACCTTCCTTCCCACAGATACAGTAGAAATACATCTACACGTGGAACTGCTCCTACAGAACACCCACTGAACGCTGGCAGAAGACGTCAGACCTCCCAAAAGGCAAGAAAATCCCCACGTACTTGGGTAGGGTAAAAGAAAAAAGAAATAACAGAGACAAAAGAATAGGGACGGGACCTGCGCCAGTGGGAGGGAGCCGTGAAGGAGGAAAGGTTTCCAGGCACTAGGAAGCCCCTTCGCGGGCAGAGACTGCGGGTGGCAGAGGGGGGGAAGCTTCAGAGCCGTGGAGGAGAGCGCAGCCACAGGGGTGCGGAGGGCAAAGCGGAGAGACTCCCGCACAGAGGCTCGGCGCCAACCAGCACTCACCAGCCCGAGAGGCTTGTCTGCTCACCCGCCGGGGCAGGCGGGGGCTGGGAGCTGAGGCTCGGGCTTTGGTGCTAGCCGGGAGGGAGTCCGGGAAAAAGTCTGCAGCTGCCGAAGAGGCAAGAGACTTTTTCTTGCCTCTTTGTTTCGCGGCGCGCAAGGAGAGGGGATTCAGAGCACTGCCTAAACGAAATCCAGAGACGGGTGCGAGCCGCGGCTATCAGTGCGGATCTCACAGCAACAGGGGCGCAGAGGGAAAAACGGAGAGATTCCCGCACAGAGGCTCAGCGCCGAGCAGCGCTCACCAGCCCGAGAGGCTTGTCTGCTCACCCGCTGGGGCAGGCGGGGCTGGGAGCTGAGGCGTGGGCTTCGGTTGGATCGCAGGGAGAGGACTGGGGTTGGCGGCGTGAACACAGCCTGAAGGGGTTGGCGTGCCGCGGCGAGCCGGGAGGGAGCCGGAGAGGAGGTCTGCAGCCGCTGAGGAGGCAAGAGACTTTTTCTTGCCTCTTTGTTTCGCGGCGCGCAAGGAGAGGGGATTCAGAGCGCCGCCTAGACGAACTCCAGAGGCGGGCGCGAGCCGCGGCTAACAGCGCGGACTCCAGAGACTGGTAGGAAACGCTAAGGCTGCTGCTGCCACCACCAAGAAGCCTGTGTGCGAGCACAGGTCACTCTCCACACCGCCCCTCCCGGGAGCCGGTGCAGCTCGCCACTGCCAGGCTCCCGTGATCCGGGGACAACTTCCCCAGGAGAACGCACTGCGCGCCTCGGGCTGCTGCAACGTCACAATGCCTCTGACGCCGCAGGCTCGCCCCGCCTCCTCCGTACCGCTCCCTCCCCCGGCCTGAGTGAGCCAGAGGCCCCGAAGCAGCTGCTCCTTTAACCCCGTTCTGTCTGGGCGGGGAACGGACGCCCTCAGGCGACGTACATGCAGAGGCGGGTCCAAATCCAAAGCTGAACGCTGGGAGCTGTACGAACAAAGAAGAGAAAGGGAAATCTCTCCCAGCAGCCTCAGAAGCAGCGGATTAAATCTCCACAAACAACTTGATGTGCCTGCATCTGTTGAATACCTGAATAGACAACGAATCATCCCAAATTCAAAAGGTGGACTTTAGGATCAGGATATATTAATTTCCCCTTTTCCTTTTTTTGTGAGTGTATATGTGTATGCTTCTGGGTGAGATTTTGTCTATATAGCTTTGCTTTCACCATCAGTCCTAGGGTTAGGTTCGTCCATTTTTTTTTTTTTTTTTTTTTACTTAAAAAAAATTTTTTTTTCCTAATATATGTTTTCTTAATAATTTTTTCCGTATTTTCTATTTTTAGAAATTAAAAAAATTTTTAATAAGTTTTTTCATATTTTTTATTTTAAAAAATTAAAATTTTTTTCTTTAATAAATTTTTTCTTAAAAATTTTTTTTCTTATTTTTTACTATAAAAAATTAATAAATCTATTTTTAAAAAAATTAAAAAAAAATTTTTTCTGAATATATTTACTCTTAATAATTTTTTTTCTTATTTTTTATTACAATAGCTTTATTTTATTTTATCCTCTTTTTTTCTTTCTATTTTTTTCTCCCTTATATTCTGAGCTGTGTGGATGAAAGGCTCTTGGTGCTCCAGCCAGGCATCAGGGCTGTGCCTCTGAGGTGGGAGAGCCAACTTCAGGACACTGGTCCACAAGAGACCTACCAGCTCCACGTAATACCAAATGGCAAAAATCTCTCAGAGGTCTCCATCTCAACATCAAGACCCAGCTTCACTCAACGACCAGCAAGCTACAGTGCTGGACACCCTATGCCAAACAACTAGCAAGACAGGAACACAGCCCCATCCATTAGCAGGGAGGCTGCCTAAAATCATAAGACCACAGACACCCCAAAACACACCACCAGACGTGGACGTGCCCACCAGAAAGACAAGATTCAACCTCATCCACCAGAACACAGGCAATAGTCCTCTCCACCAGGAAGCCTACACAACCCACTGAACAAACCTTACCCACTGGGACAGATACCAAAAACAACGGGAACTACGAACCTGCAGCCTGTGAAAAGGAGACCCCAAACACAGTAAGACAAGCAAAATGAGACGACAGAAAAACACACAGCAGATGAAGGAGCAGGGTCAAAACACACCAGACCTAACAAATGAAGAGGAAATAGGTAGTCTACCTGAAAAAGAATTCAGAATAATGATAGTAAGGATGATCCAAAATCTTGGAAATAGAATAGACAAAATGCAAGAAACATTTAACAAGGACGTAGAAGAACTAAAGAGGAACCAAGCAACGATGAAAAACACAATAAATGAAATTAAAAATACTCTAGATGGGATCAATAGCAGAATAACTGAGGCAGAAGAAAGGATAAGTGACCTGGAAGATAAAATGGTGGAAATAACTACTGCAGAGCAGGATAAAGAAAAAAGAATGAAAAGAACTGAGGACAGTCTCAGAGACCTCTGGGACAACATTAAACGCACCAACATTCGAATTATAGGGGTCCCAGAAGAAGAAGAGAAAAAGAAAGGGACTGAGAAATATTTGAAGAGATTATAGTTGAAAACTTCCCTAATATGGGAAAGGAAATAGTTAATCAAGTCCTGGAAGCACAGAGAGTCCCATACAGGATAAACCCAAGGAGAAACACGCCAAGACACATATTAATCAAACTGTCAAAAATTAAATATAAAGAAAACATATTAAAAGCAGCAAGGGAAAAACAACAAATAACACACAAGGGAATCCCCATAAGGTTAACATCTGATCTTTCAGCAGAAACTCTGCAAGCCAGAAGGGAGTGGCAGGATATACTTAAAGTGATGAAGGAGAAAAACCTACAACCAAGATTACTCTACCCAGCAAGGATCTCATTCAGATGTGATGGAGAAATTAAAACCTTTACAGACAAGCAAAAGCTGAGAGAGTTCAGCACCACCAAACCAGCTTTACAACAAATGCTAAAGGAACTTCTCTAGGCAAGAAACACAAGAGAAGGAAAACACCTACAATAACAAACCCAAAACATTTAAGAAAATGGGAATAGGAACATACATATCGATAATTACCTTGAATGTAAATGGATTAAATGCTCCCACCAAAAGACACAGGCTGGCTGAATGGATACAAAAACAAGACCCATATATATGCTGTCTACAAGAGACCCACTTCAGACCTAGAGACACATACAGACTGAAAGTGAGGGGATGGAAAAAGATATTCCATGCAAATGGAAATCAAAAGAAAGCTGGAGTAGCAATTCTCATATCAGACAAAATAGACTTTAAAATAAAGACTATTACAAGAGACAAAGAAGGACACTATATAATGATCAAGGGATCGATCCAAGAGGAAGGTATAACAATTGTAAATATTTATGCACCCAACATAGGAGCACCTCAATACATAAGGCAAATACTAACAGCCATAAAAGGGGAAATTGACAGCAACACAATCATAGTAGGGGACTTTAACACCCCACTTTCACCAATGGACAGATCATCCAAAATGAAAATAAATAAGGAAACACAAGCTTTAAATGATACATTAAACAAGATGGACTTCATTGATATTTATAGGACATTCCACCCAAAAACAACAGAATACACATTTTTCTCAAGTGCGCATGGAACATTCTCCAGGATAGATCATATCTTGGGTCACAAATCAAGCCTTGGTAAATTTAAGAAAATTGAAATCGTATCAAGTATCTTTTCCGACCACAATGCTATGAGACTAGATATCAATTACAGGAAAAGATGTGTAAAAAATACAAACACATGGAGGCTACACAATACACTACTTAATAACGAAGTGATCACTGAAGAAATCAAAGGGGAAATCAAAAAATACCTAGTAACAAATGACAATGGAGATACGACGACCCAAAACCTATGGGACGCAGCAAAAGCAGTGCTAAGAGGGAAGTTTATAGCAATACAAGCCTACCTCAAGAAACAGGAAACATCTCGAATAAACAACCTAACCTTGCACCTAAAGCAATTAGAGAAAGAAGAACAAAAAAACCCCAAAGCTAGCAGAAGGAAAGAAATCATAAAGATCAGGTCAGAAATAAATGAAAAAGAAATGAAGGAAACAATAGCAAAAATCAATAAAATTTAAAGCTGGTTCTTTGAGAAGATAAACAAAATTGATAAACCATTAGCCAGACTCATCAAGAGAAAAAGGGAGAAGACTCAAATCAATAGAATTAGAAATGAAAAAGGAGAAGTAACCACTGACACTGCAGAAATACAAAAGATCATGAGAGATTACTACAAGCAACTCTATGCCAATAAAATGGACAACCTGGAAGAAATGGACAGATTCTTAGAAATGCACAAACTGCCGAGACTGAACCAGGAAGAAATAGAAAATATGAACAGACCAATCACAAGCACTGAAATTGAAACTGTGATTAAAAACCTTCCAACAAACAAAAGCCCAGGACCAGATGGCTTCACAGGTGAATTCTATCAACATTTAGAGAAGAGCTAACACCTATCCTTCTCAAACTCTTCCAAAATATTGCAGAGGGAGGAACACTCCCAAACTCATTCTACGAGGCCACCATCACCCTGATACCAAAACCAGACAAAGATGTCACAAAGAAAGAAAACTACAGGCCAATATCACTGATGAACATAGATGCAAAAATCCTCAACAAAATACTCGCAAACAGAATCCAACAGCACATTAAAAGGATCATACACCATGATCAAGTGGGGTTTATCCCAGGAATGCAAGGATTCTTCAATATACGTAAATCAATCAATGTGATACACCATATTAACAAATTGAAGGAGAAAAACCATATGATCATCTCAATAGATGCAGAGAAAGCTTTCGACAAAATTCAACACCCATTTATGATAAAAGCCCTGCAGAAAGTAGGCATAGAGGGAACTTTCCTCAACATAATAAAGGCCATATATGACAAACCCACAGCCAACATTGTCCTCAATGGTGAAAAACTGAAACCATTTCCACTAAGATCAGGAACAAGACAAGGTTGCCCACTCTCACCACTATTATTCAACATAGTTTTGGAAGTATTAGCCACAGCAATCAGAGAAGACAAAGAAATAAAAGGAATCCAAATCGGAAAAGAAGAAGTAAAGCTGTCACTGTTTGCAGATGACATGATACTATACATAGAGAATCCTAAAGATGCTACCAGAAAACTCCTAGAGCTAATCAATGAATTTGGTAAAGTAGCAGGATACAAAATTAATGCACAGAAATCGCTTGCATTTCTATACACTAATGACGAAAAATCTGAAAGTGAAATTAAGAAAACACTCCCGTTTACCATTGCAACAAACAGAATAAAATATCTAGGAATAAACCTACCTAAGGAGACAAAAGACCTGTATGCAGAAAATTATAAGACACTGATGAAAGAAATTAAAGATGATACAAATAGATGGAAAGATATACCATGTTCCTGGATTGGAAGAATCAACATTGTGAAAATGACTCTACTACCCAAAGCAATCTACAGATTCAATGCAATCCCTATCAAACTACCACTGGCATTTTTCACAGAACTAGAACAAAAAATTTCACAATTTGTATGGAAACACAAAAGACCCCGAATAGCCAAAGCAATCTTGAGAACGAAAAATGGAGCTGGGGGAATCAGGCTCCCTGACTTCAGACTATATTACAAAGCTACAGTAATCAAGACAGTTTGGTACTGGCACAAAAACAGAAATATAGATCAATGGAACAGGATAGAAAGCCCAGAGATAAACCCACGCACATATGGTCACCTTATCTTTGATAAAGGAGGCAAGCATATACAGTGGAGAAAAGACAGCCTCTTCAATAAGTGGTGCTGGGAAAATTGGACAGATACATGTAAAAGTATGAAATTAGAACACTCCCTGACACCATGCACAAAAATAAACTCAAAATGGATTAGAGACCTAAGTGTAAGACCAGACACTATCAAACTCTTAGAGGAAAACATAGGCAGAACACTCTATGACATACATCACAGCAAGATTCTTTTTGACCCAGCTCCCAGAGAAATGGACATAAGAACACAAATAAACAAATGGGACCTAATGAAACTTAAAAGCTTTTGCACAGCAAAGGAAACCATAAACAAGACCAAAAGACAACCAGCAGAATGGGAGAAAATATTTGCAAATGAAGCAACTGACAAAGGATTAATCTCCAAGATTTACAAGCAGCTCATGCAGCTCAATAACAAAAAAACGAACAACCCAATCCAAAAATGGGCAGAAGACCTAAATAGACATTTCTCCAAAGAAGATATACAGATGGCCTACAGACACATGAAAGAATGCTCAACATCATTAATCATTAGAGAAATGCAAATCAAAACTACAATGAGATATCATCTCACACCGGTCAGAATGGCCATCATCAAAAAATCTAGAAACAATAAATGCTGGAGAGGGTGTGGAGGAAAGGGAACTCTCTTGCACTGTTGGTGGGAATGTAAATTGATACAGCCACTATGGAGAACAGTATGGAGGTTCCTTAAAAAACTAAAAATAGAACTACCATACGACCCAGCAATCCCACTACTGGGCATATACCCTGAGAAAACCATAGTTCAAAAAGAGTCATGTACCAAAATGTTCATTGCAGCTCTATTTACAATAGCCAGGACATGGAAGCAACCTAAATGTCCATCGACAGATGAATGGATAAAGAAGATGTGGCACATATATACAATGGAATATTACTCAGCCATAAAAAGAAATGAAATGGAGGTATTTGTAATGAGGTGGATGGAGTTAGAGTCTGTCATACAGAGTGAAGTAAGTCAGAAAGAGAAAAATAAATACAGTATGCTAACACATATATACGGAATCTAAGGGGAAAAAAAAAAAAGGCCATGAAGAACCTAGTGGCAAGACGGGAATAAAGACACAGACCTACTAGAGAATGGACTTGAGGATATGGGGAGGGGGTGGGGTGAGATGTGACAGGGTGAGAGAGTGTCATGGACATATATACACTACCAAATGTAAAATAGATAGCTAGTGGGAAGCAGCCGCATAGCACAGGGAGATCAGCTCGGTGCTTTGTGACCACCTAGAGGGGTGGGATGGGGAGGGTGGGAGGGAGGGAGATCCAAGAGGGAAGAGATATGGGAACATATTGTATATGTATAACTGATTCACTTTGTTATAAAGCAGAAGCTAACACACCATTGTAAGGCAATTATACTTCAATAAAGATGTCTTAAAAAAAAAAAAAAAAAAAAAAAGAATATTACGGGACAATTGATAAAACTGGAATATGGATTGTAGATTTGATAAAAGCATTGTATCAATGTTAAAAAAAAAAAATCATTTTAAACTATAGTGTAATATACTAACCCTGTATATTACAATAAAAGTATTGTAGCCCTAACTAAATCGTACTAAAAATATTTCTGTTCTAAGGTGCTCTTTCCATGTTTCTATTTCAATGATTTTGCCATAGTTGTTGATTTGTTGAAGATGAAACTAGTTGTGCTTATGACTCACCTTATCTAGGTCTTAGTTTTTTATTCATGAGATATTATATAGGTTAATGACAAATAATTCAACATGTTCTACCTAATAACATAAAATGGAATAAATATTACAGAAGATGCAGGCACATTATTATTCATAGAATTTTGCCAATTAGAAACTTGAAAAAAAATCTTTCTCTCCAGTCCCCAAATCCAGTTATACAGAAAGCTTGCTTAATTCTGTGTCCTAAATCTTTCTAATATTCATCATATCATTTAAATATACTTCAGGTCCAATTATCTATTTCTTTACCTTTACTTTCTTCTGATGAAACCCTGAGTTTTCATATCTCTCCCTGCATACATTCTACTGTACAATAAATTTCCCTACATCTTCAAATTCTTCAGTGATTGTTTCTTATTTTCCTTTACTTTATCACTTTCCTCCTAAGCTCTTCAAATGATAATTAGGAACTGATAATCTTATAAAGCTAGAACAGACTGTAACATGATTTACTGTTATAATAACAGTAGGTATGGAAATAGTCTGCTGGTAATTAACAGATGTTGATAACATATATGAAGGCCTAACAAGTCAGGTTCTTTTAGGCTATAATTGTTTGTTATTACAAAAGTGTCAGACTGATAACCCATTAATTTAAGAAGGGAAATTAATCCAGTGATTTGTTTGCCATGTGAAAAGTTTAAAACTACAATTTGCACATGGCTGGCTTTGTCTGAAAAACTTCACACCAGAACTTTAAAATATGTATGTACAGGACTTCCCTGGTGGTGCAGTGGTTAAGAATCCGCCTGCCAAGGCAGGGGACATGGGTTGGAGCCCTGGTCCGGGAAGATACCACATGCCGTGGAACAACTAAGCCCGTGCACCACAACTACTGAAGCCCACGCACCTAGAAGCCAGTGCTCTGTAACAAGAGAAGCCACTGCAATGAAAAGCCTGCACACCACAACAGAGAGTAGCCCCCTCTCGCCACAACTAGAGAAAGCCCACGTGCAGCAACGAAGACCCAACACAGCCAAAAAATTAATTAATTAATTAACTAATTTTTAAAAATGTGTGTATATAATTTAAATTGTTCACAGTCTTTTATTTATGAATTAATAGACTGCTGTGCCATACTACTGTATACATCTATACAGCCGTACATGTATAGTGCTCTATTTTTGGTACTTTATACTTAATAATAAACAATAGTTTTAATTGCAGTCAAATAATTGCCATTGCATATTCTCATAGATACAATGTTGTGTGGCCATTTATTAATTTGTTTGATAAATACAAAATATGTATTTTAAAGTTTATTTATTTTATCAATACAATGCACCTGTGCAAAGCATCTGAAAAGAGGGAGGGAGAGAGACAGACAGAGAGAGACACAGAGAGAGAAATAGAGAGAGAGAAACTCGCCAAATTTGTGCTTCTAGAAAGGAAATAAAAACACCACACCTACCTATTCCATTGTACCCCCGCCCCCAATCTCCAATCCTTTGTCTTTTTGCTCGGTTCTTGCTCTGTGGGGGACAGTAGGAGTCAATCAAAACAGCATCCAAAAAGGAAGTGGACTATATCAGTCTCTGGCTGAGAGTTCTACCTTGCTTCTCCTAAACCAGCGGTTCTCAAGCTGAGCTGCCCCTTGAAATTGCTTGGTAAGCTCTAAAAAATTATGGATGTCCATCCCAGTTCCAGAACAATTAAATCACCAATGTCACTGGTGATGATATATTGATAATTTAAAAACTTGCAAATTATTCTACTGGACACCCAGGATAAGAACGCTTGTCTCAAACATCCTTCCTTCTTCCTCCCCTGCCCTTTAAGACAACATCTGCTGCTATGTCTCTCTTCAGTAATGTTGGTACATCTAAAACCGGCTTATGCCAAACATACTGATTTTTTTTTTCTTCAAAGGCCTAATCATAACACTAGAAGTTTAATGATTCTTACCTCAATTACCACATCAGTCTTATGAAGGCAGAGTGGGGTAATTGTGAGGAAACAAGCATTCTTTTAGCCAAGTCACGTTGGCCTGTAGGAAACTATTTTCAATCTATTGTATATTTTAAAACAAAGCATGCACAGGATTTAATATAACACATAATCCTACTTTCTCTTCCCAGCCCTGAAGGGAAGGATATCATAATACGACCTGTCAAAACTCCTTTGATTAGACTGATAAAGATGTTAACTTTTTCTCATCTGGTGAAATAATCACAAATAAATCACTAAGATGTTTACATAAAATCATTTCTCATTTAGGATAAGAATGGTATTAATCATATTCAATCACCAAAGCAGTAAACTCACATTAACTTATGGAATATTTTAAAGATATTTCTTTGAAGTAAAATAGCTTCAAATTGTTAATATTGCCTGTTAAAACAACATATCTGGTATCTTCCTTTATCAAGTAAAGTTACCAAATGCATTCATGTGGTTATCTTCAGATTGTTATAAACCTTGTTTATCTCTCAAAATTATTTTTTCTTTATAATTATTTTCCTTATAATTTTTTCTTCATAATTCTACTTATTTTCTCTTTCAGCTATTAAAGAAACACAATTAACAGCCTTCTCTGTGCCAGACACTGCAGTTATAACAATGTTTTTCTCTTGAGGAGAGCTGCCTACTTGTGGATTCAGCCATGGAAGGTAAAACATTATTTTATAATTTGGTAAGCACGTTAAAGAGAAATAGTATGTTATGACAAGATGGGGGTGAAGATTCTTAGAAAGAGGGTATTGGAAAGGCTTATTGCTGAGCTGACATTGAGCTAACTCTATTTAAGTAGACATCCAGGCTAGCAGATTATGTGTACTGTTTTTTACAAACTGGGAAAGCAACTATTATGGAAATATCTATTAGGATTATGGCAAAGATAATAGTCTACATGTTAATAATTTTCTTATATATAATTAATAAATTATTTTAAAATGAATCTACACTAAGATATTTTAGCTTAGTACAACAAGCTTTTATAAAAAGCTTAGTATAAAGTATAAAAGCTTAGTACAACAAACTTTTAACGAGTATCAGCTACGTATCAGGCATTGCAGTTGAAATCTGGGGATTCAAAAACATGAGCTTTAAAAAAAAAAAAAAAAACATGAGCTTTGAAGATCAAAAATAGAAAGGAAGCAGTATTTTTAAGTTCCTAGGCTGTACCATGCACTTCAAATATAACAACTCCTTTTTGTATTCAAAACAATTTTCTTATGTGAATTATTAAATCTATATTACAGATGTGGAAGCAGAGGGTATATGAAGTTAGACAAATTGCCAAATATCACAGGGTATGTGTGAAAGCCTGATTTACACCAAAATCTTTCTATTCCAAAGCAGATTTTGTTTGTTTATTTTGCACCTGAATCCTAAATTCACTAGAGATGCTGAAAGTAGCTGAGACGCTTTCATACAACGTATGGCTGCCAGTTGAGAATGCATATTCTCTTACATACTTTTCACTTTTAAATTGTACTTATTAGAAAAAAAGGATGGATGCTATGTTGCCTGTGAAATTTCATTTTAACTTTTGTCCAGGCTGAAAGAAGATAGAGTAAGGTCTAATTGCAAGGATGACAGAGCAGAAGAGAGTGAGAGAGTGACAGAGCAGAGGCAGTGAAAGATGTGATTAGTATAATTTCATCAAGAGATTATAAGTGGTCAGATATTTTGACAATTATCATAGCAATTTCCAAAGCAGCCCTAATTGCCCTTTGATGAAAACATATTTGAGCCACAACTTAGGATATACATTTGCAGGAGAGGACATCTGAGGAAATTGCCTTAGGATAACTTCTAGGTAGAAATATGCTGAAATAAGCTGCAATCTGAAATTGGCTTTCTTAAGTCTATCATTACATAAAGTTTGCACATATGCAGACTTAAAAAAGACTATGGCTTTTTAGGATTCACTATCTTTGGTAAAATTAAAGAACCAGAGTTCCTAGGGGCTAACGGATACCTCTGTAGAAGTGATCCTTATTGTGTAAAATGGTATCTTCTCATATGCCTAGAAAATTAATGGAAGGAAATTTATTGAAATGCTAAGTGTAGGCAACTCTGATTGGTGGGATGACAAGTGACTTTAATTTCTTCTTTATATTTTTTGGGACTGATCAAAACCTTGGCTGTTCTGTTTTTCAAATACAGTTCACAACTATAATAACAGTTGCAATGAAGTTTCAAGCTGCACACTCCCCAAGCTGTAACATGCCAGAGCAGACCACATGTATATTCTAGTAGAGACATTTCATTTTCACATGACTTTGGTCATGTTTTCCTTTCTCTCTAGAAACTTCTTTTTCTCCACTAATATGACTATTCTCTGCCCATCAAAACATGCATATGAATAATTTGCACTTTCCCAGAGATGATTCTCACAGGCCCTCTCCAACTCCTCATCATGGGCTACCCTGCAGCTATAAACTTTTCTTAGCGCAGCGTGGTAGCTCTGATGTTGGAACCATCTATTCTGTCTAGAATCATCTGACATCCCCACTCCTTAGCAACATAAACCATTCCAATCACATGAGTCTCAGGGTAGTACTTATTCTCCCTGACTCCTTTTATTTATCTTTTTAATATCTTTATTGGAGTATAATTGCTTTACAATGTTGTGTTAATTTCTGCTGTACAACACAGTGAATCAGCTATACGTATACCTATATCCCCATATCCCCTCCCTCTAGAGCTGCCCTTCCACCCTCCCTATCCCACCCCTCTAGGTCATCACAAAGCATCAAGCTGATCTCCCTGTGTTATGTGGCTGCTTCCCACTAGCTATCTATTTTACATTTGGTAGTGTATATATGTGCATGCCACTCTCTCAATTCGTCCCAACTTACCCTTCCCCCTCCCCGTGTCCTCAAGTCCATTCTCTATGTCTGTGTCTTTATTCCTGTCCTTCCCTTAGGTTCTTCAGAACCAATTTTTTTTTTTTTTTTAGATTCCATATATATGTGTTAGCATACGGCATTTGTTTTTCTCTTTCTGACTTACTTCACTCTGTATGACAGACTCTAGGTCCATCAACCTCATTACAAATAACTTAATTTTGTTCCTTTTTATGGCTGAGTAATATTCCATTGTATATATGGGCCTCATCTTCTTTATCTATTCATCTGTCGATGGACATTTAGTTTGCTTCCACATCCTGGCTATTGTAAATAGTGTTGCAATGAACATTTTGGAACATGTATCTTTTTGAATTATGGTTTTCTCAGGGTATATGCCCAGTAGTGGGATTGCTGGGTCATATGGTAGCTCTATTTTTACTTTTTTAAGGAACCTCCTTACTGTTCTCCATAGTGGTTCTATCAATTTACAATTCCCACCAACAGTGCAGGAGGGTTCCCTTTTCTCCACACCCTTTCCAGCATTTATTGTTTGTAGATTTTTTGATGATGGCCATTCTCCCAGGCAGACTTTAAATTGATATTAATTTACAAAAGTGATTTCAGCTCAACTGAAACCATATCAAATCATTGGCTAGTAATAGGACATATCAAGAATTGTAGTCCAGGAACAAGAGTTAATTCAGTAAAAATGCCTGTGTTTCATGGCAGTAACATGTTTCCAGAGTATACTAATTGATATGTCCACCTATCCGATTTGGGGAGGATTATCCTAAATTCAGTACTGTACATTTAACAATGCCCTAATTTTATTTTCTAAAAATCTTATTTCTAAAAATAATGCCAAAACAATTTATATTATGTCTGTAGCCAAAAGTTTTAATTTAATTATTTATTATGTAATGTAAGGTACTACCCATGGATTTACAGTCAAAATTCTGTTACTTTGTTTTTTTTTAATTCAACCAATCTCTATTCTGATTTTATTAAGTACTCACAAATTTTGTGAACTAATTATAGAGGATTTCTTTTTTAACATGAAAAAGATGGGTCGCTTCAACAGTAATTAATTCAAGAATAAGGCAGGGATGCCAACAATCATTATCATTATTTAACATTAATCTAGAGGTTCTGGTTAATGCAATGGGACAAGAAAATAAAAAGATTTCGTTGTAACTAACACAACATTGTAAAACAACTATACTCCAATAAAAATTAATTAAAAAAAAAGCTAATCTGAAGAAAGGGAAAAAAAGAGCAAAATTCTAAGTTATTTTAAAGAGGCTATGTAATTATGCATATTTGTAGAGATGAGCTAATTGTCTTGATTTGCCAAGGCACATAGTTTATTACAGGAATTGTAGAAGAAGATTATGATACTGTTTTAAAGTTGCTATGATGAAAACAGTTGGATACGGTTTCATAGACGTTTTCAGACCTCGTGGTGAGAAAAAATAACACTCTAATGTATGATTTTAAAGGTAAAATAAGATATCTAGATGGTTCAAAGCTCTGATTCAGATAACACAATTTGTGGAGTTGGGAAAGTCTCCTGGTGTTTGTCCTATTTGCTCTGGGCTGAGAAACTTCTTGAACACTCAATGGCTCTTTAGAAAAATGTATATAGATGTTCATTTCTTTACCAGAAAAGAGTGGGTAAGAACGCAAATGTTTCAGTCCGTCTAATCTGTGGTTGCTATACTTCGCTGGGTTATATTGACTGTAATTTGATATCTTGGATCAAAATTTGGTGGAAAAATTAAGGTACCCTATAAAAGCAACCAGTGAACCTTTATTCTCTCCTAAATATTATTCGAGGAGTTGTTCAGATACCACCTCCGCTACTTTGGTCTGCGGTCAAAACGTGGGAAATTTTCAGAGTCCAAAATGCCCAGGACTCCTGGTGCAGCTTTCTTGGTAAAGGTGGTGAATAATAGGGTATATTTTCTATAAAAGTGGTGTTATTTTGACCTCTTTTATTCCTTTTCCTGGAGCAGAAATTATGAGTCCATGGTAACATCCAATTATTTTCTTTAACCTTATTTAGGGGATACAAACAAATAACTTTCTTTACATTTCACTTATGGAAATTTTCATCAAGAGAACAATGAAGCAGAGTTTTTTAAACAAAAATGCATCCATCAGGGAATATGTAAATAGTACACGTTCTCTCCATGTTAACACAGCCTGTCTTTTTTCTGTCAAGTACAGAAAAAGTAACATACATATATCTGTTATACAGAACTTTAAGGGGCCCTGCTTTGTTCCTTGGCCTAAATATTAGTTCCTTGATATCCCTGTTCCTTTAGAAACGAGGCCTTTATCCAGATACACACCATATGAACCACTTTGGCAGTTTTCTAGGCATATTTGTTTATTTTATTCTTTTGTATTTTATCAGTGCTTTGTACTAACCTAGGAGTGTGTGTGTGTGTGTGTGTTTGTGTGTGTGTTTCCCCATGTCTATGCCTGGTATCCTCTTAAGACCCATAAACTTATTCAGAGAATAAGATGTTCTAACTATAACAATATTTAAACATAGATGAATGGGATTTTAACTTGAAATAGTGCCTTTAGCCACTAAATTAGTCTTCAGAGCAACCTCGAGACAGACACTATTAGTGTACCTATTTTACAAGTGGGGAGTTGAGGGATAGAAGTTTAGCAGCTTGCACTTGGTCACACAGGCCAAGCTCTTTGCTAGGCAGCGATGAAGAGACTTCCTTCCCTACTCTTGGAGTCTGTGATGAGGATGAGTACAGTACTGACCCTTTCCCAGTTCTGCTCACAACCCTTAAATTTACCTTCCATTTTCCCTTTCGACAAGCAAGTTTCAGAAAAATATTATATGAGATACGTTTGGGAAATGGATATAGAGGGCTGGGTCACAGACTCTTTAGTAACATGGGTCACAAATATGTGTTAATGTTAACAGTTAAAACAGGGAATTCCCTGGTGGTCTGGTTGTTGGGACTTGACACTTTCACTGCCAAGGCCCGGGTTTGATTCCTGGTTGGGGAACTGGGATCCCGCAGGCTGTGCTATGGGGTCAAAACAATAAATAAAGATTATGGTTTCTCAGGCTTTCTTCCTAGATGAGTTTTCTGCAGTCCTCTGTTAAATACGGATGTTCTTAAGGTTCTATCTTTGACCCGCTTCTCTAAAAAAAAAAAAAAATTAAAACAGAATGTACAGTGTGTGTGTGTGTAGTGAGAAGTTTCAAAAATCTACTCTTTCAGCAACTTGCAAATATACAATATGGTGGTGAATGTGTTAACTAGACTTATTTTGGTAATGATGTTGCAATCATTTTGCAATATAGACATATAACCAATTACAATGTATACCTTAAACTTACACAATGTTATATGTCAATTATATCTCAACAAAGGTGGAAAAAATGTTTTCAAAAGATATCAGCAAACACAAATTACATTTATTTATAATTTTATAGTTCTTTACAGCAGTCTTTCAGTAGCCCATGTATTTAATGTAAACCACATTTAAAAAATTAAAGTTATTGATGGGAAAAAAACAGAATGTACAAGAATTCATGAGGAAAGTAGTCACCTAATATCAGCAAATGGCTGAAGTAAAAATGGTGTAATTGTCATAGTAATATGTTTTATTTTATTTTGAGTAGATAACTTTAGTAACTATCAGAAATTGTCTAAAATGTTGAAAGTAGACATGCAGATAATTGCAGTATGAATGAAAACAGTATTCCTGTAGAAAAATTCTTCTTTTTGATATGTAAAGGCTGTGTAGTCAGGTGATGGTACACTAACATAAAGATTTAAGAATCAGAGATGTATCTCTAAGGAACCTTTATGAAGCTCATTTGTAAAATTGTGTGAGGTACACCGAACAAGTAAGAAGATGAAACTAAAAATGGATTTGCCCCGTTTAATCCTCACTTATAGACTTTTGAAGCATCGGCTATTTATGAACTAGTTTATTATAATGGCACTGTATCAAAATTTCCAAAATATAGACCTATTATCTTTAATTGACACCCAAGCATAAAAATTCACATTGCTTTAAATTTACACATTAATCTGTATATTTTAACTGAAAATGTGTTCATTATACATAAAGGTGTTCTTAAATTTTAAACCTATGTAGGTCAAGAAACAATGATTCTCTATATTGTCATTTCTACACATCAAATTTTAGTTAATTTTTGAGCTGAAAATATTTGGCAATCTATTGAAGTGGTAAGAATATACAAAATATGCCTGTGGGTTTTTTCTTTTTTATTGATTTTGATCTTAAAGAACTATAGGGTTAATTTGAATATTTTAGTCTGTTTGTCTTTTGAAGCTCTCAATAGGACTTTCTTTCTGCTACCTATGTTATTTCTTTTCATACTAATATGTTTAACAGATATTGGGTGTTTATTATAATAAGAATATCTGCCATTTTCAAGCTCTTTTCCATGTGTTAACATTTCAAATTCTCATAAAGTGTGAGATTAATAAAGCAGACACTTGTAAGTAGGAAAACAAGGAAACAAAACAAGGACACAGAATATTAGCAAACAGTAGGCTCCTTATTTTCAAGTAGTTTTTAATTTAAAATATTAATAACAAAAACAATAACAAAAAAGAACAATAACAGTAACAACAACCATTGTGGAGCCTCATTGTGTGCATGGCACTTTAAAGACATAATCCAAAAACATCTCCTCAGCCATGGATGTTACTATTGTTGTTTTTTTTTTTTTGGGGGGGGGGGCTTCAAGAGGGCAAGTTCCTTGTCAAATATCACATAGCTAATAAGTATCAGAGTCAGGCAAATATCTTTATCATGTAACAACCCAAACCTATGTTCTTCCCATTGTACCATGCTAAATCTCATTTAATTATTTTAATTGAATTATTAAACTAGCATACTTTTACAAATAAGGAAACAATTTATAAAGTCTCAATATCAGCTTACATCAGTTAAAGTTAGAATTTAAATCAAACTCTCTGATACCAACACATAGAGTCTTTCTACCTAAATGACACAGTGCAAGTGCTCTAAGGAAATAGATGGAGAGAATCACTTCTATCAGACACTTCTCATTAGGGGATGGGCAACCATCAGATGACCTAAAATGTATGAGGCAAAATGGAAGAAAAATCATAGTGATATATTATGTGTTTTGAAAAAAATAGCTTAATCTAATTTCATTTTTGCAGATCATTACTGGTGCTGTAAAATCTGCAGAATCATGATCATACTTCTTGGGTCAAATAAGCTTCTCCAAACACCATAACTCTGAATTCCGCAAGCCCAGAGATATTATTCCCGCCTTTGCTCCCTTCCTTTCCCATAGCTTCCTGAGGTTTATGTCCTCACATGAACCATGCTACACAATTTTCAGGTACATGTAGAACATTTAAAGTCATGAGTGGGTCAGGTGTTTAAAAGCTCATGAAAGGCTAAAAGAAATGTACTAGGTCAATATTTAAGTTATAAAGACAAAGAAGGAGCCTATCTCAAGGAAAGGAATACTAAATTCACAGGTAGACTTAGTAGATATTTACTGTAATAAAATATACTTTGCAAAAATACTGACCTTGTTTCAGGCAGTATGCTTAAAAGAACTTGGGTGTATAACTGCCTTGTGTATCAGAAGTTGCAAACAGTTGTGTTTACCTGGACCATAAATTTCAAGAGAAAGCATAGGATCATAGCATTAGCATTGTTATATAACCCTGTAAAACATGCACACGTGCACACACACACACACACATGAAAGTATGTTTCCTCTAGTTCAAATACTAAGGGATAAACATGCATGGATAATGCTTCTCAGAAATTCTCCAAAGGATGTAGCAAAGGCCAATGAGTTTCAATCAGAAAATCATAAAGGCACAATATAGCAACTCTCTAGTAAATATAGCAGCTGAAAGAAATGCTAACATATTCACAACTAATGTTGAAGTTAAAATATGTTATTTAAATCAATGAGAAAAGGTAAAATTAACTATCTTAAAATATTGAGAGCTATTGTGGAATATTTCTCTAGATGATTTCTCAATTTCCTAATTATTTATCTTCATATTAAGAAAGAAAACAATATGAGAACACCTGGAATCAATTTTACATGTACAGATCAATCTAATATACTGAATTTTTAAAAAGTCTTTAGCATTTTTCTTGTATATTCCAGTGGATAAGATTTCTTTGAAGTGCAAGACTTTGCAGTTTGGAAGTCCAGCTGTAATTCTTTGCTTATTATAAGAAAAACAATCTTTTGAAATGTTTTCAAACTTAGTCTATAAAAACTGTCAGGATAAAGAAATTATTATGGAGGCATAGTATTAAAAAAGCAATTAGTGACACGGTATAAATAAAAATGCAAGCTTTTATGAAAGTGTCAAATTCAATATTCATATAATATGCCAGTTTAGAAAAATGTTGCCAAAATGTGGTATCCAGTTCCTTTCTCTTGATAAAGCTACATCTTGTGAATGACTTGAGATGATTCGTATGGATATTTTTATCTTAGTTGTATATATATATTTTTACCTTTAATTCCTGTCACTGAATTAAAGGCCAAACTGTTTATTCCATACATGTCCAAGCTGTGGGCATTCACCCCACTCACATCCCAATCCTAAACGTTGCGTATTTCCAGACAGTAGAGTTTAGTGCAATCAAATCTTTAAAATATATTATGTAAATTTCTTAAATTATGGTTTAGACATTATATGCTTTAAATTTCAGCATCTGAAATAATGTAAAACCTACTTAAGGGTGATTTTAGTCTGTCTTTTCTATGATATATTTTCTGCCAGAGAGAAGAACATACATCTTTGACTTAAGTAAAGGTATTCCAATACAAGCCTGCCTAAGCATGACACAGTGCTCAGATGACTTTTATTTTGGCCTATAAAGCTATTTAATACAAATACACTACTTGTGCTTGCTGGCCTTAATAAAAATTCATTATATGTTTATTTACACTAACCAAACCACTTTCCAACCTTTTGCAAAACAACTGAGTTATTAGTACTTTTCTGGAGCTCAGTAATTTTTTCAGTTCCTTATACATATTTCCATTACTAGACTGAGATTTTTCTATCTCTACCCAAAGGGGCCTCTGGCTGTCCTGAGATCTGTGAGTCTCCTTCAAGGTGTGGTAGGTACAATTTTCATTTAGACTTAAGAGCAAAAGGGTCCTAAAAGTTTCAATGTTTATAACTTAACAATTTCATTTATTTACTCACATATGCAACCAGTGTTTGTTGTTTGACTGTTTTTGTCAATTCCTATCTCTGTACTGAAAACAGTACATAAGGTATCAGTAGCCTCACTTCCCAAACACAACGGCTTAATATTATTTGTTTCTTGGCAGTTTAACTGTATAGTTTCATAAGATGTATTTTGAAATTATGTATTTCATGTAAGAATTGGCAAATTAATTATTTTAAAGTATTTACAAATTTATTTATCTCTAATTATATGAAACAAGGATTTTCTTAAAAGTGTTTTATATTTTTCTTCTTAAAGTATAAACACAGTTCATAAGTGGCATTTGTACTCAGCATTTCTGAACTTCAAAGAAAATGCTGATGTGTAGCAAAATTTCTATCTAAACTTTGTTTTTGCTCTAAAGTCACTTAAGTTCCAATGATTAAAAATGCTCAAGGATGCACTTCATATTAATCTTAGGAGGAGCATAGATTGACTGACCTCAGCTGAAATTAAATATACTTCAAAAAGCTGCATCATACTTAAAAGCAGCTTTATTAGAAATGCTCATCCTCAAGTTATTTTTCATCTCATTACTCTTTTATGTATTTCTTGTTTTGGTGTAATACATTATGTCCCACCAAAAAAGCATTGATAAATGTATTCAAACTGAAAATAGTTCCATAACAGTAACAAGAAAAACTAATAGCCTCAATCCATATGGTTCCTCCTCTAAGTTTTGAAACATGCTTTGGCAATAGTTTTTCTAATCTGCAAAATATCCCTGAAAACATTGCATTGTTTTACTGATGAGGTTATTACACCAAGGTCACAGAGCAAGGAGGAGCAGGGTTTTATTTTAATATATTCCTACACACACTTTTCTTCTTAAGCTATACTTTCTTCAGTCAAGTCAGAATCTAGTAAAAACGTCTTGAGCATGTATTTAAAAGCAAATACCTTTGCTAGCTATTAACTAAAGCACAATGAAGCTAAAACTAGGCTCTTGAATGTTCTAGTTTAAAAAAAAGAGAAAGAAAATCGTGCTTGAGTAAGAGAAATGCCTGCCAACTCAGACTAATAGCTGGTTTCCGGATTTTCTTGGAAGCATTAATATAAAGTGATTTTTCATGCTACTTCACTCATGTATCTTATTAAGCTCTGTAAGAGAAAATTTTAACATGATCCTGATGCTCTAAATGTTGTCATCTCTAATGTCTACATCTAGACAATGTTGAGAAACAGGTGCTGAAATGTTTGGTTTTTTTTTAAAGGAATTCCTTTATTTTTATTATTTATTTATTTATTTACTTATTTATTTATTTATTGGCTGTGTTGGGTCTTCGTTTCTGTGCGAGGGCTTTCTCTAGTTGCGGCAAGCGGGGGCCACTCCTCTTCGCGGTGCGCAGGCCCCTCACTCTCGCGGCCTCTCTTGTTGCGGAGCACAGGCTCCAGACGCGCAGGCTCAGTAGTTGTGGCTCACGGGCCTAGTTGCTCCGCGGCATGTGGGATCTTCCCAGACCAGGGCTCGAAGCCGTGTCCCCTGCATTGGCAGGCAGATTCTCAACCACTGCGCCACCAGGGAAGCCCTGAAATGTTTTAATATATTACTTTGACAAAAATTTAGACCATCCAGGTTTGTTGTTTTGTTTTCAGAGCCTTATTGGACACTTTTGCTTACAGGTTTCACGTGGGCAAACTTTCCCAAGAAAATATGTGAGATATCTGAGTTAAGACAAAGACACTTTCTGTGAACTATTAACCAGCTGTGTTTGATGAAAAATGCTACTGAATACCTGGTTGAGTGGGATTGTCAATTAGATTACAGCTCTTGATATGATTGGAAGGATTTGTGAGGCCAGGCACTGTTTGCTTTAGTAAAAACTCAACGTGATTCTGGTACACCTTTGTGAAGCTGTTGGACATCATTCTGCGTCTCTGTTTCTTCATTTATAAAGTGGGTCCAAAAATATAAAATTCATTGTTTTAATTTATTAATTTAATACATGAATTACATGAATTTATGAAATTAAATATGCAAAATAAAATAATCTTTCAAGAAATGTAATTTATTTCTCCTCACTCACATTATATTTCATATTCCTTTTCAGACAGGACTCCGTATTGTATTTATGAAAGCACAAGGTTGATACTCCTTTAACTAGTTTATTTTCAAAGATAATATAAACTAGTTAAGCGTTTCAACACCCTGCCAGGAAACCAAGTAATTTTGGGAACCCAGAAACCATAAGTTGTTCTTTTAGACTATTACAGAGACACTGAACAACAACTCAGTCAACCGTTGTCTGGTTCAGAGAATGTTTTACATGCTGAATAGCCATCTAAAATCATCTGTTGTCAAAAAAGTAAGATAAACCTTAAGCATTTTTAGCACTTACATCGATTCAATTATTAATATGTATGCTGTATCTCTAACAAAAATGAGCAATAAAAACAAGACCACACACCTTTTTCATGTGTATTATATCATAATGACCAAAATTTCCCACCATTGGAAATAGCCCATGAACAAGAAATACATGGTAGGGACTTCCCTGGTGGCGCAGTGGTTAAGAATCCTCCTGCCAATGCAGGGGACACAGGTTTGATCCCTGGATCCGGAAGATCCCACATGCCGTGGAGCAAGTAAGCCCGTGTGCCACAACTACTAAGCCTGCACTCTAGAGCCCACAAGCCTACTGAGCCCACATGCCACAACTACTGAAGCCCACGCACCTAGAGCCCATGCTCCACAACAAGAGAAGCCACCGCAATGGGAAGCCTGCGTACTGCAATGAAGAGCAGCTCCCGCTCGCCGCAACTAGAGAAAGCCCATGTGCAGCAACGAAGACCCAACGCAGCCATAAATAAATAAAATTAGAAAAAAGAAAAGAAATACATGGTAGAAAAACTGTTATTCTATCGGCCAGTATAGTACTTTGGCACATATTGTATTGGTTAATGACACTTATCTGACTCTCAGTCTCTAACTGTATTTCTGCACTGAGTGTATATAAGTAGTCCATAAAATAAGCTTTTGTTGAGATTAATTGGTTTCTGTTATCTCCATCTGTGTACATGACGGCCAGTTATGAAGCAGAACATATTTCCCCCCAAAAGAGTGATGTAAAATATCCTCTTCACTACATTTGAAATCCATTTACATTTTTACAGTGAAAAGGCGCCATCGTAGGTTGGTTACCTGAGATAAGATTTCACATTTAGGAATGCTTTTGTGGTCACAACGTATTGAAGGGAAAGGAGAGCATGATGGTTGGGTGGAAGAAGAGGTGTTGGCGAGATGCAGTCACAATGAAGAACACACCACCACCACCACCACCCCTATTTAAAGGAGATTTCTGAGGCTGTGATGGCAGTTGTAGACTGCCAGCAGCAAAATCCCATTCCAGAGTCTGTTTAGTCAAGCCACTCCTGGAACTAACTGCCTGCAGATTTGGTTCCTAGGACAGCCAACGCTGAGATTGAGATAAGCATGCAGGAAATTTATTAGCGAGTGTGTTAAAACTAACAGCTGCCGGAGGAAGGGAAAAAAGCTCAGGCAGAAGTTGAGCTGCATTACAGACTTAATAGAGGCCTAAGGAAGTTCCAAAATTTGGAGGACACTCTAAAATTGTCCTAAGGTTGGGCCCAGAGGCTGGGCGTTTTTGACCCAACATTGATTCATCGCTGGAAACGAGCGTTACAGTTGTCTTCCCTATCTGCAGGTTCTGCATCCGCAGATTCCACCCACCTCTGGATCCGAGGTTGTTTGAATCTGCGGATGTGGAATCGGTGGATACGAAGGACCGGTAGTAATACGGCATTTTACACGAAGGACGTGAGAGTCCTTGGGCTTGGGTATCTGTGGATTCAGGTATGGGCTGGGGCGGGAGTTCTGCAACCAATCCCCTGCGGATACGGAGGGACGACTGTACTGGACAATGCAGGTCTCTTCAGTTGAGGCAAATCCTTTGAAGTGTTGAAAAATGAGGACTTTCTGCCGAGGAGAAGGTAGGGAGTAAACCTTCATTTTGGTGAGGAATTTGTGTGATCCATCCTGGCATCCTCTGCACGGTTCTTAGAAGCCATCAAAGTAACTTCTCAAACGATGTAGGCCGCTGTTTTTCAATAATTCAGAAGGCTCGTGTAGTCTTTTGACATTTAACTACACTAAAATTTTAGTTTGCCGTCTAGTATACTATTTACAATGAAATTCAGAACTTTAAAACTTGGAACTTTGCCAACTGAAAAGTGAAAGTTTGATATCTATGCCATTTTAATTTGTTTTTTGTTAAACCCACTAGATGATACAATTCTTTTATATCCTAACCGATCAATATGGAGAGAATAAAGTTAACAAACAGATGACAACAGTGAGGTCCCAATTCCAGAAGGACATTTTGGTGAAGTCCATTTATTTCCAGCAAATTCACTGGAAGTGCTCACACTCAACACACACACACACAACACTCACACACACTCAGGTAGAGCGTAGGAGTCAGGGAAACAGTTGCCTTTCTGTTCTCTAGCGCTCATCTTGTGTCGGTGGCATTTGAATCTTCTCTTCCATATAATCTGCCAACGCGAGGCATTTGCTATATTCTGTATGAGGGAGTATATCCTTGAGAGAGTATAATACTGTTAATTAAAGTCCAACACAATTAAAAAGCTCCCCATGACAATTCCTATTATGATTTTGTTTTTAATAATGTATCTTTTGCTACGTTTATGTATTATATAATTTTTGCTCATATGAGTGAGATTGGTCTATAGTCATTTTTCTTTAATTGTATTCATCAAGTTTGGGTATATAAGATAGCTAGCATCACAAGTAAGCTGTGAAATGTTTATACTTCTATCTAGAATAGTTTTATATATTCTTAGATGTTAGATAGAATTAGGCTGTGGAATCATCTATTCTGTTAACGTTTTAAAAATGTCTCCAGTCTTTTCTAAGGAAATTGGTCTATTCAAATAGAATTTGTCTTCTGGTCATATTTTTAAACTATAATTTTTATGGGAAATCATACATTCCCTCTAACATTCCAAATTTATTACATGTAGAATTATCATAAAATTATTTTCATCTTTATCTGTCTATGGCTGTGTCTTTTGCATTCTTAATTTTCTTCATTTTCATATGTTTTGTTTTAAAACTCTCATAAGAGATTAGCGTCTGTGTGTATTTTCAAAATAGTCTGCCTTTATCTTTCTCTCTCCAGTTCTCTGTTCTTTGTGTATCTTTCATTTTATTAATTTCTGCCTTTTTCATTTATTAATTTACCTACACTACATTAGCTTACACTGTTCTTTTCCTATCATCTTTTAATATACAGTAAACACTTTCATATTAAATATGTTTTATGTAATAATGAAGACAGAAAATTGTAAAGGATTACTGTTTTGTCTAGCAAAAGGGCAATATTTGTATTATTCCACTTTGGGCAAAATCTTAAATTTTTTTCCAGTCATGAGTATGTAAGAAGCTTAATCTAATTTCATTCTTTTTATACTCACGCATACACATTCACACTCACACAGAGAAACACAAATGCACTAATGGCCATCTTTTTTAAGAAAGTAACTTTATCTTTCTGTGTTGCATTTTTCTATGCTAGCAGTGACTAATTATGAAACAAATGCCAATATGTGTTGCTTTTATAACTTTTAATGTCTAGGAGAAATGACTATGGATAGTTCTTAAGATTTAAAGTTTTTATTCAGTCTTTAATATTGCAAATAAAAATTTTCTTACACTTAACTTAGATGTTTTTATACATATATACAAAATTATATCTTAAAAATCTCTTTCCATTTAATTTGCATAATATTTTATTAATTTAATGGAGTAAATGCTCTTAAACTCTGTTCCATTTGCAACCTAATTGTTAGATTTACTTACCATCTAACAATTTATTTATAGATATAAGGCAGGCAATTAATTATGGGTAAATAAAATGCATTTCTGTAATACAAAGTAGAGGAATAAAGAGAATATAAAATTCACTTTCAAATTGCATATAATGTATTACATATAATATTGATTAATAGGGAATATATACATTTATTCATATGAGTATATATGTATGTTATATATTTTTATGTATTATATATTCATGTTTATATATACTTTAAATAAAATATAAACATATTACATACTAATATGTGCATCCGTATATATCAATATTTGTATAGTTTAAATAGATATTTGTATTTGTGTAGTTTAAATAAATACTGTGTCAACATAATATATTTAAATACTTCAACATCTTAATTGCCAAAATTTACAAACTTGGAAAAACCAAAACTTCCTGAGCATTTAACCACAATATAATTCAAATGCTACATCTCACATTCATGATGGAGTAAATTGTCTCTAACATGAAAATATTTTATACATTTAGTCAAACTCTTTCAGCTTCCCATTTAAAACCATAAGATCATTATGTGAGTTTAACTTTTGCATTTTATATAACTCATAGAAATATTTCTCTTAATTTAGCACAAATTTATCAAAATTAAGGGTTTTTTTTTTCACCATTTCTGTATTTATTTATAGAAATGCATTTACCCAATGAAGAGTATAGGTTTACCAATTATGTCAGAGCCGAGGTCAGTGAATTAAAATTTCAAGATGACAACATTGTCACTTAGAGACTTGAGACAAGTATGGGGGACCCAAGGGCTGTAAGTATGTACAGAATTCTAGCCCAGCCCCACAATTTTCTAGTGACATTCGCCCAATTTCCTGTCCCTAATTTGGTATTTGGATTCCCGAGTCCCTTAAGAGTGTTGTTCCAAGTTGCTGCGTTGCTTGTTTGCCTTCTGCCTTCATTTCATATTTTTCTTGATGAGTTCACACTCTAGTCATTTTAATGAAATAAGATAATGTTTTTATAATTGGTTCTACCTCTTGGCCACCAGAGAGTACTTCTTCTGAAACCACAGAGATGAGTCTTGTGGGGGGCTCTGAGGAGCTCCGGTTTTTTTATGTCTCAGTGCTGAAAGGATTCAGGGACAGGCAAAGTGATAGATACGAAGTGATTGATTAGAGGAGGAAGCTTGGGAGGCTTACAAGTGGGTGGGCATGTTTCTTTATTTCTTTTATATTTTCTAACATTAATATAAAAAAATAGAGTACTGTTATCTTTATTTGTGTTTTCCCGATAATCTTTTCGTGTACCCCTTCATCCTGTCTTCTCTCTCTGCCTCTCAATTTTTACTCTTTAAAAGTACATGTCTATACCCAATTTTGTTTAACATGTGCAGTGTCTGTGTTGTAATTGGACATTGTTGTGAATAAGAGATTTTATTCTGTTTATTTTAAATGAACACTTCAATATATTTTCATGATCTGACTTTCTATTTGTTATTTATTTTTCTTCATGGTTTTCCTTTTATATATTTATTTATTTTTATTTTTCTCATATATTATTTTGATCATGATGTCATTTATCCCTCTATTTCTCTTGTTAATCCATTAATTCTATTACTGTTTTCCAGGTCTTTATTTATAATTTTACCTTTCCTGAGTCTCAAAATTAAACATATTTCTCTACAATTTTATGAATGAGTGATAAAAATTCCCCCCATCTGGATAGATAAATTTTTAAATTCCTGTACTATTTTCTCTCTCCAATAAAATGAAACTTTAAGGATATTTTATTTTCCTACTTTTCTTTTTTTTTGAACTCTCAAACTCCTCTCTCAGACAGTACCATACTTAAATTTTGCTGAGAGAGGGCAATATATTTAATTCTGGATCTATTTTAGACTCTACATGCAAATGGCTCTTATTAAAAATATTCTTATTTAAAATGTAAGATACACATTCCCATCCCAGAGTTTGTGATTATCCTCTTTGATTGAATTCTGTATTTTAGAGTAGAAATGTGTATACTTATAAATATATTTCAAAATTCATTTTTTGCAGCATTTTTTCTACTTTCTTTAACTATGTTGAAATCTTCAGTTCTGACTAGTGGTTGTTAGATTAGATTTTTTTCTGATACTTCTCCTCAGATAATATATGTGGGTGATATATTCTCTGAATCTGTGAATCTTATCATCATCTTTCTTACAACCTGTCAGTAGGATGTGAGCTTAGCTTAGCATCCTTGAATTTCAGGACTGTTCTCCTTGTAGATGATCTTGCTTGTGCTGTCATCACCTTGTTTCCCATGTGAATAAACTGTTCTTTCTCTCTTTAGGCTTAGAAGATTATGTATAAAGTTCTGATTTTTTGTTTTTTGTTTTTTGAAATTACTTTATATATTGTATATTAGAACTCCTGTATGTATCACTCAAGGTTCTTTTCTTGTTTTTTTGTTTTATTCATTATCATTTTTTTCTTTACATTTTTAGCTCTGTATTTTTAGATAGTTCTTCTGTTATTATCTAAGCCTTTAGCATCTTAACAGTGGCTATTCTCTCAGTTAATCTGAAGAGTTTTTTTATATTAAATTTCATTATGTCAGTTCGATACTTTACATGTATCTCCTTGAGGGTTTTTATAATTCTTTTTATCTTGCCATTTTTTCATCTCTGTTTATAAGCATATGTTTTGTTCTTCTTCCCTCTAGCTTCTAGCTCCTGTTAATTATGTCCTAATTTGTATTTATCTTCACTGTGGTTCAGTTCCAACTGGTTGGTTACTTCAAATGGTGGCAAACCAGTGCAGGATGATCTTTACCCTTGGGGGTAATAATGAGTCTGATTTTCCAACCCATTTTCATTTAAGCATCAATGACTCTGATATAAAAGGGCTCTGAACTACATCATATCACACATATACTGGAGTATATATATGTACATATGTATATAAAAATACTGCAGTATATATTATTATCCTAGATGCAACAGTCAGCACTTAACTATTTCTTATCTCCTACCCCTGTAAGTACCTCCTTTGGATGCACCAAAATATAAAAAAAAAAAAAAAGAAAAAGAAAAGGAAAGTGATGAATTATAATAAAACATACTTTTAAATAACTTGCTTTATATAAGAATATATAGGTATTTTGTTGGTGTTTCACTGAAACAAGTAATTAAGTTTCACAATAATAATCTGGTGGTGAGCAATTGAATAAATGGATGTGGGAGCCAAAATTGTTCTTCCCCAATCATAATAAAATTCTTTGCATCGGTGCAGCTTGGGCCATGTAAGTGTTAAAAGCTAATTTCTTGAAGTACCCTGTTGTAATCTTTCATAATAAAAGGAGGATCATTTTGGCATGCTGAGCTAAAAGGAAAATTCAAGACTTGAAAAGTGGAACGGACGATAACTGGATTTTCCTCCCACTGCTATTATGGTAAAGTAAATAGGCCAGCTTAATGTCTTGAAGCCGTTGATGACAGTTTTTCTGAGTACTTGAACTTTAAATATCTGTCTGGTAATACCCTAAGGAATAGTTTTAAATGCAGTGACCTCTCAAAAGATCATCATCAAAATCATTCTAATTAGGTTTTGGAAATCAATTTAAGTATCTCTGTAAATCAAATTTTATGTAATGCCATGTTGAATGCATGGCCAGGTAAGTCTCAGGAAATAATATATGTATATTATGTTCCTAAGCAGCATCCATAACCACTAAGACTTAAAATTGATTTTTACCAAAAGGAGAATATTGATTTCAAGTGTCTCAGTATTTAAGTTAAGAGGCATGTACCACAATGTTCATTGCAGCACTATTTACAATAGCCAGGACATGGAAACAACCTAAGTGTCCATCAACAGAGGAATGGATAAAGAAAATGTGGTACATATATACAATAGAATATTACTCAGCCATAAAAAGAAACAAATTGAGTTATTTGCAGTGAGGTGGATGGACCTAGAGTCTATCATACAGAGTGAAGTAAGTCAGAAGGAGAAAAACAAATACCGTAAGCTAACGCATATATATGGAATCTAAAAAAAGAAAACGAAAATGGTACTGATGAACCTAGTTGCAAGGCAGGAATAAAGAGGCAGACATAGAAAATGGACTTGAGGACATGGGGTGGGAGGGCGAAGCTGGGGTAAATTGAGAGTAGCATCGACATACATACACTACGGAATGTAAAATAGTTGGCTGGTGGGAAGCAGCAGCATAGCACAGGGATATCGGCTCAGTGTTTTGCGATGACCTAGAGGGATGGGATAGGGAGGATGGGAGGGAGGCTCTAGAGGGAGGGGAAATGGGGACATATATGCATATGGCTGATTCGCTTTGTTGTGCAACAGAAATTAACACAGTATTGTGAAGCAATTATATTCCAATAAAGATCTATTTTTTTAAAAAAAGTCATAACTATATAATTTGACATCATTACAAATATCAAGGGCATAATTATTGTGATTTTAAAACTACAGGCAATAAAGGGAAAAACCCTTTAGAAAGAGCCCAGAATTACAATGTTACAAGTATAAACATGATACTTAAATATAGTTATAATGTAATTCAGGAGCATACTTTGTTCCCTAAGAGCTCCCTAGATTACCTGGGTCATTCAAAGGACAAAGGGCAGAATGCCTCAGGGAACCTCGGCAACTTTTGTTTATGTTAGGATGTTTTATTTCACAATGACAATGTTCAAAAGTGTTTCAAGAACACTACTGATATTTTACAGTCTTCTTCAAGTTCAGTGTCTATCAGGACAGGAGGAATGTGTTACTGGGAAAGACAAGATAATCAAGGGAGTGTAGCTTTCACTGCTAAACAGGAACTGCTTGTTAATTCAATTATTTTATGTCTTTTTGTGGGTTGTTATTACTTGATAACTTCTATCACTATTTAACACTACATATTAATAAATATTGTCTGGGGACACATGTATACACCCCAAAGTAATCCTAAGGGGTTATTGTTATCGCTATATTTTATGTGAATAAACTGATAGAGATATCAGGAAATTTTGATTTTACTGGTATACTTTAATTTCAGTTGTTACTATCCCTCTATCCTATAAAAACTCAGCCACAAAAAAACTCTAAAGTTTCCTGGTACTACTTTATTTTACATTCTACTTATTTCATTCCTCTTCCTCTATTTTATTTAGAATTACCTTTTCTTTATTTTTAATTTTTCATTATCTTTAAACCTGTTTTATAAAAGGGGGTAGAAACATGGCTCCTTTAGATTCATGGACAATTGCAAGTTTTACTTTGTGTATGTTGGTGCGCATGGCAGCCTATAACTTCACTTTTATATTCATGTGTGTGTGTCTATCTAAATCATTCTTCCTGCCAATATAGACAAAATCCCTAATTTGGAAGTATAAAACTGTTTTCTAAATAGTACTAGCTCATCCAAAAATGTTCAGATGCTCCAAAAATAAAATGTATCTCAACACTTAAGTTATAAATATTTAATTAATGCTTACTTCCTTCCAGGTTCCATGCTTAGTACTTAAAATGCAAACAAACATAAAAAATGAATACATAGGAATCCCTTTCTTCAAGGAGACTGTAGTTTAGTATTAGATCAAATAAGTACAAAATATATGACCAGCATCGCATTTAAATTAATGATAAATTACAGAAGCCAAATGGAAGAAAAAATTAATTTAAACTATATGAAGTAGATAGTACTTCCCAGAAGATGTGTTTTTACATTGGATTTAGGGTAATTAATGAAGTTTTCATAGGTAGAAATTAGTCAAGTAAGTATTCCATCATTTTATGAATTGGCAATTGTAAGAAAAGATTTTAAATGTGTCATCATGTACCCAGTAAAGATAATGACTTCCAATGTAGGTGGAAAAAAAGGAGGCAGAGGATGCTTGTTTATGAAAACAAGTTAATTTGTCAAATAGAAAAGTCATCTTTAGAGACTTTAATAAAGAATACCTGGGCATGGGGGCTACTCTTTGTGCATCCTTCAACCTTGCAGGTGAGTCTGGCAGCCCTTTCCTGCTACTGAGTCATCCTGAGCTGGTGCCATTTTATACAATCCATTGTGAATCTCCGCATGCCGCACTGTATAGCTTGTTTTGTTTGAATACATGTAAGTTTTTGATTTACATTAGTCTCCGTGAAATCTTTCTTATTAGATTTGGCTCAGCCTCCAAACTGTCAAATTATTTTTGGATTCTGATCCTGCCACCCAGTAACTTCTTGTTACTATGACTAGGTTCAGACCAGTTGTAAATTTGAGTAATATGCAATGATGTCCTCACTTGGGTGTACTGGAAAGAAAAACTGCTATTTAAAGCAAAAACTGCTTTTTTATCATAGAGAAGTAAGGTGTTATATTTAGTCTTAGGGGAAGTAGCTCTTTTTTTTTTTTTTTTAAATATTCTTTTGGCTGCGCTGCACATCAAGTGGGATCTTAGTTCCCTGACCAGAGATTGAACCCGCGCCCCTTGCATTGGAAGCTCGGAGTCCTAACCACTGGACCACCAGGGAAGTCCCGGGAAGTAGCTCTTTAAAACCCTTTTTATTATGGAAAATTTCAAACAAATATGAAAATAGAGAGAGTAGTGTAATCAGTGCTTCTGTACCCATCACTCAGCTTGACAGTCAACTCACTATCTTGTTTTATCTCTATTCTGCTCACTCCTCTTACCCCCCCTGATTGTGTTTAAGCAAATCCCAGATGTCATATCATTTTGTTGATAATTTTTTGGTAAGTTCTCTAAAGGGTAAGGCCTCTTTATTTTTATTTATTTATTTATTTGGCTGTGTAGCGTGTGGAATCTTAGTTCCCCAGCCAGGGATTGAACCCGTGGACCCTGCATTGGAAGCACGGAGCCTTAACCACTGGACAACCAGGGAAGTCCCAAGGACTGTTTAAGTAATACAACCGTAATAACATTATGACCCCTAACAGGATAACACTAATTCTTTAATATGATCCAATATCCAGTCCAAGTTCACATTTCCCATAATGTTTCATTAATGTTTTCATTAAAATTGCATATTTGAAAAAAAAAATACCTGGCTTTTCTACACAAAGCATTATCATCCCCCTTTTGTCCTCAGGTATGAACGCGCCTCTCAACATGAAATGAAATAGCTTGATATCAGTTACTAAACATAATAGCCAAGAAGTAGACATTACGGGGGTAAAAGTGAGACGTTACCATTATGAGAATCATCAATTCAACTATGAACCCACAGTGCTACTACACTAGCTAACTTATCTATGTACTAAACAGTCCAAAATACACAAAGCAGGCAAGTTCAAATTAGATGTTATTGCCATCATGAAAGTAGTTCATCTTGAAGGAACATTCTGTCTCCACTGGATGCTGTGACCTCTGTGTGACACACTATTAGCTACTTCTTTATGAGTCATAGGGAAAAGAAGCACTTCAGTGCTGGTTGGGGTGGCTTTGAGATGCTTGCTGTTTATTCTTTTCTCCCACTGCCTGTTCACTCTTCCCAGTTATGAAGCAGACACCACCAGTCACTGAGAGTAGTTAAGTTGATAAATAAAGGATGGTGACAAAATAAACCATGGAACCAGCCCAAAACTGCAGAAGGAAGTGCATGTGTTGGAAATGCAAAAGTTAGTGGGAAGCTGATGTTCCCTTTGAGAAATAATCAATTCACTTGGTTGGAAATGCATGGCAAAAAACAAAACAAAAAAGCCCAAGAACCTGAATCGTCAGGTGCTGGGAGTCTAATATTCGTCACCCATATCCTAACTTGGGTTCACCAGGGAGGTTTTCTGGAGAGTGTCAAGACCACACAAAAAGTGTAATACAAGAAAAAAAATCCTCTGATGGCATGCAAAATTGAAGAAGGATACTGAAAGTTTTAAATCTAGTTTTGTAATCAATACCATCTGTGTAAAGAGTAAAAAATAAATATTACCCTACACTGTAGAAAAAAGGAAATATAATTTTCTTACCAGGTTTTCTTTTTTCTCTTCTCATCTTAGGCCTTGCCATGTAAAATTATATGTCAATAGAAAGTGACATGACCTTAAGATTTGGGGAAACAGTTTACATGGGAGGCATCTTGGGTTCTGCTGGGCTAGGAAAGGTAGGGGAAGGTGGGGATCAATTAGAATGAGACCTAGAGGAAGAGAAATAAAGAACCAATAGATTGCAGAGGGCTTGCTCTGGATTCTAGGTTTAGGGGGAAAAGAGGTATAGGCACTACCTATACAAGGCACAATAACGCAGCTCAAATGGCTTAAAAGAGTTTCATTCTTGGCTCACACTAGTGTTTGATCCAAGTGCCACTCCTGACATAATGCCCATTGGCATCTCGGAGATCAATGGTGTCTTCAGGACTATATCTTATTTCTCTAGCTCCCCTGTTCCTGCTTTTGTCCCTTTTTGTTTCATCCCCAAATAGGCTCTCTCCACGTGGTATCAAAGTCACGCTAGTAAATGTTCCAGACTTGCAGGCGGCTTCTAGTTAGAGCTTCAACATACGGGGTGGGTATGGCTAGTATGGTGCCAAGAACAAAGACTCTCTTCGCACCATACCAGCCATACCCACCCATATATATCATCCAATTCCTAATCTGCTGTGTCCACGTGAATGGAGCAACCTCACTTTTCACTCATGGGTCCTACTTTGTTCCTGTGGCGAGTGTGGGAAGATATTTGATCCTGAATGCTATCAGAATTGAATAGAGTAGAAGGGGGTCAGGTCCTAGAGCAAAACTCTACCAAAAGAATGGATGGTCACTATTTGCAACCTCTTTATTTTCTTCAAGAATATCTAACATTGTTCACCATGACAAAGCTACAGAAAAGATTCAGAGGTAGGTTTGTCTAGGAGGAAAATTTCCACGGGACCTTGAGAATGAATATAAGGTAGATGGATTAAAGCCAGGAAAGGAATTGGAAACAGTCATTATAAAATTAAATAGTTTGAGGTGATAATGATCTTCAGGGACTTAGAAAGTTATATATTTTGCTACATTATTTTAATATGTTGGGAAATAAACACACTCTACTTAATAGTGACAAGTAAAAGTAGTAATTCCCTGTTTTAAACCAGTTTAGATAAGAAAACAATTTTTATTTTGGATTTATAGGGATAAATTGATTGCATTTTAGAATTATTTGAGCTTACTTTTTCCAATACTCAGAGTACAAATTGGCTATGTGTAAATATTTCAACATTGGGTCTTCTCTTTGAATGAAAAGCAGGTATCCAGGTTCAACTGTTGAGTGAGACAAAGTAAAAAAAAATTGTTTCACAAAATATCACTGTTTATACAAGTATAGAATAAACCATTTAAAAAATTAAGAATAGAAATTATTAGTGATTTAAATTCTAAAATACCACCATACATAAGGATAATTCCATTTTCTTCATTATCAGGACACGCTATTTTCATCAAGTTTCAGGTAGTCCATTTTTCACACCTTATTGTTTTGAAAATATTTCCATAAATTAACCTAAAATACATCCCTTTATATTTCCAACTATATCTTCAATCTGTTTGATCATCCCATGAAATGATACAGAAAAAGCCTAAAAAATTTCAGTCTCCTAGTTAATGAAGTCAATATTTTCTCCTAAAGTTTTCATTTTTCTAGGGTAAATGACTCAGTTTTTTCAAATGTAGCGCCTTCTTTTCTTTCTCCCTTTTCTCCTTTTCCTTCTGTTCTTGTTCTTGTCATTCATCTTTCTTCTTCTTTTTAACATCAAGTTTTTCAGATCCTTCATCAATCTGGACACAAAGCATATTTTAAATGTGCTGCCCAGATCTGAACTCAGTACTCCATATTGGGTCTGATGGTGAAAACTGTGACATGATATTTACTCTCTTGATTTCAATTAATATTTTAAGCAACATATTTCATTAATGTTTAAAACCTTTTCCATTTATTATTTTTTTAAACATCTTTATTGGAGTATAATTGCTTTAAAATGGTATGTTAGTTTCTGCTTTATAACAAAGTGAATCAGTTATACATATACATATATCCTCATATCTCTTCCCGCTTGCGTCTCCCTCCCTCCCACCCTCCCTATCCCACCCCTCTAGGTGGTCACAAAGCACCGAGCTGATCTCCCTGTGCTATGCAGCTGATTCCCACTAGCTATCTATTTTACATTTGGTAGTGTATATATGTCCATGCCACTCTCTCACTTCGTCCCAGCTTACCCTACTCCCTCCCCGTGTCCTCAAGTCCATTCTCTAGTAGGTCTGTGTCTTTATTCCTGTCTTGCCCCTAGGTTCTTCATGACCTTTGACCTTTTTTTTTTTTTTTTTTTTAGATTCCAGATATATGTGTTAGCATATGGTATTTGTTTTTCTCTTTCTGACTTACTTCACTCTGTATCACAGACTCTAGGTCCATCCACCTCACAACAAATAACTCAATTTCATTTCTTTTTATGGCTGAGTAATATTCCACTGTATATATGTGCCACATCTTGTTTATCTATTCCTCTGTCGATGGACACTTAGGTTGCTTCCATGTCCTGGCTATTGTAAATAGAGCTGAAATGAACATTGTGGTGCATGACTCTTTTTGAGTTATGGTTTTCTCAGGGTATATGCCCAGTAGTGGGTTTGCTGGGTCGTATGGTAGTTCTATTTTTAGTTTTTTAAGGAACCTCCATACTGTTCCCCATAGTGGCTGTATCAATTTACATTCCCACCAACAGTGCAAAAGGGATCCCCTTTCTCCACACCCTCTCCAGCATTTATTGTTTGTAGATTTTTTGGTGTTGGCCATTCTGACTGGTGTGAGATGATATCTCATTGTAGTTTTGATTCGCATTTCTCTAATGATTAATGATGTTGAGCATTCTTTCATGTGTTTGTTGGCAATGTGTATATCTTCTTTGGAGAAATGTCTATGTCTTCTGCCCATTTTTGGATTGTGTTTTTTTGTTTTATGATATTGAGCTGCATGAGCTGCTTGTAAATTTTGGAGATTAATCCTTTGTCAGTTGCTTCATTTGCAAATATTTTCTACCACTCTGAGGGTTGTCTTTTCATTTTCTTTATGGTTTCCTTTGCTGTGCAAAAGCTTTTAAGTTTCATTAGGTTCCATTTGTTTATTTTTGTTTTTATTTCCATTACTCTAGGAGGTGGGTCAAAAAGGATCTTGCTGTGATTTATGTCATAGAGTGTTCTGCCTATGTTTCATCTAAGAGTTTGATAGTGTCTGGCCTTACGTTTAGGTCTTTAATCCATTTTGAGTTTATTTTTGTGTATGGTGTTAGGAAGTGTTCTAATTTCATTCTTTTACATGTAGCTGTCCAGTTTTCCCAGCACCACTTATTGAAGAGGCTGTCTTCTCTTCATTGTATATTCTTGCCTCCTTTATCAAAGATAAGGTGACCATACATGCATGGGTTTATCTCTGGCCTTTCTATCCTGTTCGATTGATCTATATCTCTGTTTTTGTGCCAGTACCATACTGTCTTGATTACAGTAGCTTGGTAGTATAGTCTGAAGTCAGAGAGCCTGATTCCTCCCACTCTGTTGTTCTTTCTCAAGATCGCTTTGGCTATTCGGGGTCTTTATTCTTTCCATAAAAATTGTGAAATTTTTTGTTCTAGTTCTGAGAAAAATGCCAGTGATAGTTTGATAGGGATTGCATTGAATCTGTAGATAGCTTTGGGTAGTAGAGTCATTTTCACACTGCTGATTCTTCCATTTGTTTGTATCATCTTGAATTTGTTTCATCAGTGTCTTATAGTTTTCTGCATACAGGTCTTTTGTCTCCTTAGGTAGGCTTATTCCTAGGTATTTTATTCTTTTTGTTGCAATGGTAAATGGGAGTGTTTTCTTAATTTCACTTTCAGATTTTTCCTCATTAGTGTATAAGAATGCAAGAGATCTCTGTGCATTAATTTTTTATCCTGCTACTTTATCAAATTCACTGATTAGCTCTAGTGGTTTTCTGGTACCATCTTTAGGATTCTCTATGTATAGTATCATGTCATCTGCAAACAGTGACAGTGTTACTTCTTCTTTTCTGATTTGGATTCCTTTTATTTCTTTTTCTTCTCTGATTGCTGTGGCTAACACTTCCAAAACTATGTTGAATCATAGTGGTGAGAGTGGGCAAACTTGTCTTGTTCCTGATCTTAGTGGCAATGGTTTCAGGTTTTCACCATTAAAAATGATGTTGGCTGTGGGTTTGTCATATATGACCTTTATTATGTTGAGGTAAGTTCCCACTATGCCTACTTTCTGGAAGGTTTTTATCATAAATGGGTGTTGAATTTTGTCGAAAGCTTTCTCTGCATCTATTGAGATGATCTTATGGCTTTTCTCCTTCAATTTGTTAATATGGTGTAGCACATTGATTGATTTGCGTATATTGAAGAATCCTTGCATTCGTGGGATAAACCCCACTTGATCATGGTGTATGGTCCTTTTAATGTGCTGTTGGATTCTCTTTGCTAGTATTTTTTTGAGGATTTTTGCATCTATGTTCATCAGTGATATTGGCCTGTAGTTTTCTTTCTTTGTGACACCTCTGTCTGGCTTTGGTATCAAGGTGATGGTGGTCTCGTAGAATGAGTTTGGGAGTGTTCCTCCCTCTGCTATATTTTGGAAGAGTTGGAGAAGGATAGGTGTTAGCTCTTCCCTAAATGTTTGATAGAAATCGCCTGTGAATCCACCTGGTCCTGGGCTTTTTTTTTGTTGGAAGATTTTTAATCACAGTTTCAATTTCAGTGCTTGTGACTGGTCTGTTCATATTTTCTATTTTTTCCTGGTTCAGTCTCGGAAGGTTGTGCATTTCTAAGAATTTGTCCATTTTTTCCAGGTTGTCCATTTTATTGGCTTGTAGTAATGTCTCATGATCCTTTGTATTTCTGCAGTGTCAGTTGTGACTTCTCCTTTTTCATTTCTAATTCTATTGATCTGTGTCTTCTCCCTTTTTTTCGTGATGAGTCTGGCTAATGTTTTATCAATTTTGTTTATCTTCTCAAAGAACCAGCTTTTAGTTTTATTGATCTTTGCTATCGTTTCCTTCATTTCTTTTTCATTTATTTCCGCTCTGATCTTTATGATTTCTTCCCTTCTGCTAACTTTGGGTTTTTTTTGTTCTTCTTTCTGTAATTGCTTTAGGTGTAAAGTTAGGTTGTTTATTTGAGATGTTTCTTGTTGCTTAAGTAAGACTGTATTGCTATAAACTTCCCTCTTAGAACTGCTTTTGCTGCATCCCATAGGTTTTGGGTCATTGTGTTTTCATTGTCATTGGTTTCTAGTTATTTTTTGATTTCCTCTTTGATATCTTTAATGATCTCTTGGTTATTAAGTAGTGTATTGTTAACCTCCATGTGTTTGTATTTTTTCCAGATTTTTTCCTGTAATTGATATCTAGTCTTATAGCGTTGTGGTCAGAAAAGATACTTGATACAATTTCAATTTTCTTAAATTTACCAAGGGTTGATTTGTGACCCAAGATATGATCTATCCTGGAGAATGTTCCATGAGCACTTGAGAAGAAAATTTATTCTGTTGTTTTTGGATGGAATGTCCTATAAACATCAATTAAGTCCATCTTGTTTAATGTAACATTTAAAGCTTGTGTTTCCTTATTTATTTTCATTTTAGATGATCTGTCCATTGGTGAAAGTGGGGTGTTAAAGTCCCCTACTATGATTGTGTTACTGTCGATATCCCCTTTTAAGGCTGTCAGTATTTGCCTCATGTATTGAGGTGCTCCTATGTTGGGTGCATAAATATTTACCATTGTTATATATTCTTCTTGGATTGATCCCTTGATCATTATGTAGTGTCCTCTGTGTCTCTTGTAATACTCTTTGTTTTAAAGTCTATTTTGTCTTATGTGAGAATTGCTACTTGAGCTTTCTTTTGATTTCCATTTGCATGGAATATCTTTTTCCATCCCCTCACTTTCAGTCTGTATGTGTCCCTCGGTTTGAAGTGGGTCTCTTGTAGACAGCATATATATGGGTCTTGTTTTTGTATCCACTAAGCCGGTCTATATCTTTTGGTTGGAGCATTTAATCCATTTACATTTAAGGTAATTATTGATATGTATGTTCCTATTACCATTTTCTTAATTATTTTGGGTTTGTTATTATAGGTCTTTTCTTTCTCTTGTGCTTCCTGCCTAGAGAAGTTCCTTTAACATTTGTTGTAAATCTGGTTTGGTGCTGCTGAATTCTCTTAGCTTTTGCTTGTCTGTAAAGGTTTTAATTTCTCTGTCAAATCTGAACCAGATCCTTGCTGGGTAAAATAATGTTGGTTGTAGGTTTTTCCCTTTCATCAGTTTAAATATGTCCTGCCAATCCCTTTTGGCTTGCAGAGTTTCTGCTGAAAGATCAGCTGTTAACCTTATGGGGATTCCCTTGTATGTTATTTGTTGTTTTTCCCTTTCTGCTTTTAAGAGTTTTTCTTTGTATTTAATTTTTGATAGTTTGATTAATATGTGTCTTGGCATTTTTCTCCTTGGATTTATCCTCTATGGGACTCTCTGCCTTTCCTGGACTTGATTAACTATTTCCTTTCCCATGTTAGGAGAGTTTTAAACTATAATATCTTCAGATATTTTCTCAGTACCTTTCTTTTTCTCTTCTTCTGGGCCCCCTATAATTCAAATGTTGGTGCGTTTAATGTTGTGCCAGAGGTCTCTGTGACTGTCCTCATTTCTTTTCATTTTTTTTTCTTTATTCTGCTCTGCAGTAGTTAATTCCACTATTTTACCTTCCATGTTACTTATCCGTTCTTCTGCCTCTGTTATTCTGCTCTTGATCTCTTCTAGAAAATTTTTAATTTCATTTATTGTGTTGTTCACCATTGTTTGTTTGCTCTTTAGTTCTTCTAGGTCTTTGTTAAATGTTTCTTGAATTTTCTCTATTCTATTTCCACGATTTTGGATCATCTTTACTATCATTATTCTGAATTCTTTTTTTCAGTTAGACTGCCTATTTCCTCTTCATTTTTTAAGTCTGGTGGGTTTTTACCTTGCTCCTTCATCTGCTGTGTATTTCCCTGTCTTCTCATTTTGCTTAACTTACTGTGTTTTGGGTCTCCTTTTTGCAGGCTGCTGGTTCGTAGTTCCCATTGTTTTTGGTGTCTGCCCCCAGTGGCTAAGGTTGGTTCAGTGGGTTGTGTAGGCTTCCTGGTGGAGGGGACTAGTGCCTGTGTTCTGATGCGTGAGGCTAGATCTTGTCTTTCTGGTGAGCAGGTCCACGTCTGGTGGTGTGTTTTGGGGTGTCTGTGACCTTATTATGATTTTAGGCAGCGTCTCTGCTAATGGGTGGGGTTTTGTTCCTGTCTTGCTAGTTGTTTGGCATATCATGTCCAGCACTGTAGCTTGCTGGTCATTGAGTGGAGTTGGGTCTTGGCGTTGAGATGGAGATCTCTGGGAGATATTCGCTGTTTGATATTACATGAAGCTGGGAGGTCTCTGGTGGACCAATGTCCTGAACTTGGCTCTCCCACCTCAGAGGCACAGCCCTGATGCCTGGCTGGAGCACCAAGAGCCTGTCATCTGCTCGGATCAGAATAAAAGGGAGAAAAAAAGAAAGGAAAAATGAAAATGGTAAAATAAAATAAAATAAAATTGTTATTAAAATAAAAAATAAGTATTAAAAAAAATTAAAAATTAATAAAAAGAAGGAAAGAAAGAAGAGAGCAACCAAACCCAAAATTAAATCCACTAATGATAACCAGTGCTAAAAGCTATATTAAGAAAAAGAAAAAACAAAAAAACAAAAAACAGACAGACAGAACCCTAGGACAAATGGTAAAAGCAAAGCTATACAGACAAAATCACACACAGAAGCATACACATACACACTCACAAAAAGAGAAAAAGGGAAAAAATATATATATATCATTGCTCCCAAAGTCCACCTACTCAATTTGGGATGATTCGTTGTCTATTCAGGTATTCCACAGATGCAGGTACATCAAGTTGATTGTGGAGATTTAATCCGCTGCTCCTGAGGCTGCTGGGAGAGATTTCCCTTTCTCTTCTTTGTTCGCACAGCTCCCGGGGGTCAGCTTTGGATTTGGCCCCACCTCTGCGTGTAGGTCGCCTGAGGGCGTCTGTTCTTCGTTCAGACATACGGGGTTAAAGGAGCAGCTGCTTCGGGGGCTCTGGCTCACTCAGGCCGGCGGGAGGGAGGGGTACGGATGCGGGGCGAACCTGCGGCGGCAGAGGCCGGCGTGACGTTGCACCAGCCTGAGGCGCGCCGTGCGTTCTCCTGGGGAAGTTGTCCCTGGATCACGGGAGCCTGGCCGTGGCGGGCTGCACTGGCTCCTGGGAGGGGCGGTGTGGAGAGTGACCTGTGCTCGCACACAGGCTTCTTGGTGGCAGCAGCAGCAGCCTTAGCGTCTCATGCCCGTCTCTGGGGTCCGCGCTGATCGCTGCGGCTCGCGCCCATCTCTGGAGCTCGTTTAGGCGGCGTTCTGGATCCCCTCTCCTCGCGCACCAGGAAACAAAGAGGCAAGAAAAAGTTTCTTGCCTCTTAGGCAGTTCCAGACTCTTTCCCGGACTCCCTCCCGGCTAGCTGTGGCGCACTAGCCCCCTTCAGGCTGTGTTCACGCCGCCAACCCCAGTCCTCTCCCTACGATCCGACCTCTGAAGCCCGAGCCTCAGCTCCCAGCCCCGCCCGCCCCGGTGGGTGAGCAGACAAGCCTCTCAGGCTGGTGAGTGCCTGTTGGCACCACTCCTCTGTGTGGGAATCTCTCCGCTTTGCCCTCTGCGCCCCTGTGGCTGCGCTCTCCTCCGTGGCTCCGAAGCTTCCCCCCTGCCATCCCCGTCTCCACCAGTGAAGGGACTTCATAGTGTGTGGAAACACTTCCTCCTTCACAGCTCCCTCCCACTGGCGCAGGTCCCGTCCCTATTCTTTTGTCTCTGTTTTTTCTTTTTTCTTTTACCCTTCCCAGGTACTTGGGGAGTTTCTTTCCTTTGGGGAGGTCTGAGGTCTTCTGCCAGCGTTCAGTAGGTGTTCTGTAGGAGTTGCTCCACATGTAGATGTATTTCTGATATATTTGTGGGGAGGAAGGTGATCTCCACGTCTTACTCTTCCACCATCTTGAAGCTCCTTCCATTTATTATCTTAAGTGGAACTTGGAGTCATCTACTTTCTCTAGGTCCCCATTTAAAAAAATATATGAGCAGTCATTAACCTAAATAAAAAAGAGTTTCAAAAGAATCATCATCTTTTTCCCATGGTTGCACCCAAATTCCAGGTTCAACCTACTCAACAAGCATTTATGGAGTGTGCAGTTGACAGGGACCATGTCAGGTTTTACAAATGAATGCAAGGATAATTTCTTGTTTGTGTTTCGCCACTCATTTTTATGAGCCTAGACAAGGTTTTTCCTTTTAGTTACTTAAATTTGAGATGTCCTTACCTGAGCCCACTCCTCCTGGGGCTTTTTTCTTTTTATTTACCTCATTGCTCCTTGCTTTCCTTCTATTCTGTAGAAATTATATTCTGTCTCCAACGAGCATCCTGATGTGGATTTTTTTTTCTGATATATTATTTCTATTCTTATACCTTATGAAATTTGGCTCGAAGTCTCTCCAGTGGAGCCTGCTGTTTCTTTTTCTCCTCCATACCTGAGGGTTTAGGAACAGTAATTGCCTTCTCTCTGCTGTTCATTGTTGATTCCAAGTAATTATTCAGCTACTATTGATACTCTTCCGTCCTCCCTTGGAAGCGATCATATTTGCCCAGGTTGCCTCACCCAAACATAAAACAAATATGTGGGATTTCTAACTTTCTTGAGGACTCCAGAATCTAGTTTACTGTGTTCCTTGTAAAATACCTGTTATTAATACTGATGATTTCAATGTAAACATTCAAAATATGTTCACTCTTTTTCCCCACTGTTTCTTGCCTTATCAACACCAATCATCTTATTCTACATCCTGGGTTTACCGTCCTTTAAGATGATTCTATCATATACTGTTATCAACTTGAAATTATTTACTTTCAATACTTCAAACCTAAAATCAGCTTTCTAATTTCCCTTCCTTTATTTTTTTCCAGCTTTCTTAGAAAACATCTTTATTACAAATGTTCTTAAATATTTTCCACATACATGCGTTACACACTGGGTATAACTTTCTTTTTTATTGAAATATATTTGACACATAACATTGTGTAAATGTAAGGTTCCAACATGTTAATTTGATATATTTATACATTGTCATATGATTGCTTTGTAGCAATAATTAGCATCTCTATTAGATACATTATATAATTATCATTTCTTTGCAGTGCTTGGAATAATTACGTTCTAGTCTCTTAGCAAGTTAGATGATTATAATACAGTATTATTGTCTGTATTCACTAGAGTGTGCATTAGAACTCTAGGGCTTATTTACTACTCATTGCAAGTTTGTACCCTTAAATGACATCTGTCCTATCCCTCCACCCCACTACCACCACCATTTTACTCTCTGTTTTTATGAGTTTGGTTTTTTTAGATTCCACATATAGTGATATCATAAGGACTTGTCTTTGTCTGATTTATCTCACTTAGCAAAATTTTCTCAAGGTCCATCTATGTTGTTGCAAACAGGAGGATGTTCTTCCTCCTTATAACTGAAATATGTATACACACACACACACACACATATATACCACATCTTAGGTTTCTAATTTTTAATGCTGGCTACCAATGCTTATCTTTTCTCATATCCTCTTTTATTTTTATAGCAACTCTATTACACTTTAATAGACCAAATCACATAACCTCAACCTACATTTAATTCACTGATTTCTTTGTAGTTCCACTTGATCATGCATTGTAACCCTGGAATCCTTTTATTCACATGGAGTCAAATTTGCAGACAAAAGTAGAATTTAGAATCACCATTTGTTTTCTGTTTGAATCTAGGTTAGTTACAAAGGATTCAGTGCGACATACCTATCCTTCACCTCCAATTCTCTGCCAATTAAATTTATAGCAGTTGTCGCAGAAATTTCACTTTTTACAAGCCCTGTTTTCAGGTGATCTTAACTTCTATTTTACTGAAACAATTTAGGCCTACAAAACTAAGTTAGCTGAAATTGCTTATTCCCAATGTCGGCATTTTTCTGTATCTTCACCCTTATTCTTCTCTTTTTTATCTCAAGATGAAATATTTGGTCTTTCTTTCCAGGGCTAATTCTCATGATGGAATGTCATAATGGAAAGAACAGTGTAGTTAAAGTCAGAAGCTTTGCTTTCAAGCTGGCCATTTTTATTATTTTGAATAAGTCATAAGTTATTACTTTCTGGGACATTATATATTTAGTTTAATATAGTCTCATGTAATTCTCATATTTAGTACTTTTACTTTATTGCTTGGTATAGAATTTAGAAAAAAAATGTGTTATACTCTAAATAACATTCATTTGAAAGCCTTTTAAATGAAGGGAACTTTTGTAGCTATAGAAGTAATAAATTTAAGAATAGCAGCCTTAAAGCATTTTGTTTAATTGCATTTATCTCTATTATGTCTTAAGAATCTCATCGATTTTGAGGACTACAAAAATATCATTAAGTTATCTGGCTCAATTCGATATAGTAAACATTCCCATTTAAGCCAATCTTTTGCATAGTGAAATATTAAATTGTAAAATTTATACAATATACATTAATTGGACAATGCATATCCCAAAATGCTGGTAAATCTTTAACCCTGTGTTATTCTATAGAATTATTTTTGTATGCTATAAATATATCCAACCCATACTTATTTGAAAATTATAAAATTGGGTATCCAGCATACACATTTCTCTCTTGTTGACTTTATGAGATTACAGTGAAACTGAACCCCATAATAGTAATTTCTTAGTAAATATTTGTATTCTTTATTCACGCTGACTTGACAACTCTGAATGACCCCCTTATAATACCTTAATTCTTGTGTAATTTACTTTTTCTCAACAGGCACATATACTCCATACTCGAATAAAGAAGACTGATCATAGTAAAGCCCAACACCATAGCAGTAAGTACAATAGAATATAATGTTTTCTGTGAACATTTAAACATGCTTACTAATTTTAATGCTACTTAGGTAAGACCTTATCATTTTATAAATAATTATGATCATTGAATTGTGAGCAGCAGCAAAGCCTTGAAGCAGCTCCCCCTGCTCCTCATGATATGAAATCATTCTAATCATTTTAGAAGCAAAATCCTGGTTACTTCTTTCCTCTTCTAATGTTATAGTTTACTTCTGGATATGCCCCTAAGTTTTCTTAGTCTACTAAAAACCATTGTCAAATTTTCTTTTATCATTACACCTTCAACCCATTCTTAATATTTGTTTCTTTTTTTTATCTCCTATTGTCCCTGCCTGTGTCTCTCGGAAACTGACACTCAACCCATGTATTCAAACATTTAACCTCCCATTCACAGTTTTAGAAAGAAAAAGATTCTGCCTCATTCCTTATTCACTCAGATTCATCTCCGTGTGAACTGTTTTCACCCGCATCTCCTCTAGAAAGCTTTTCACTTATTATCTCTGGGACTTCGAACTGAAATTTTCCCACAGTTTACATTTTTTCCTCTTTCCAGTATATGTGAGCATTACTGTCATTATTGTAAAATATTGATTTCTACGTGTACGCTAAAGTGCTGTTAACATTTTCCCTCCTGCAAAATCAATATTTCACAATTTACTACCCAAAGAAGCTGAAATCCCTTAGCATAGCTAGGCAGAGTTTACAAGACCCATCACAATTTGATGTAATCTTAGCAAAATGGTTTCTCACTCACTTTATAATGAACACTTCCTTAAAATTCTACTGCTTTTTTTTCTCTTTTACACTTTGCAGAGGATTTTTTCTTTCTTTAAAAAATCTATCCAAGTTCATTTTTATACTTGCATCTAAAAATCATGACTTTTATTAAAGCTTTCCAGATCAGTACAAGTTATTGAGAAATGCATCACTTATTATCTGTGACAATCACTTAGCAGTAAGTCTTTTTCTGCTTCCTGAATTTTTATATATTTTGCCTCATGTGATAATAAAATTATTGACAATTAAAATCATCATTTGTTCAACAACTAAAATCCCAAGAAAGACAACTTTTTAAGAGTGAGTTTATGTCTCATATTTGTCTTTAATCCCTCAAAGATACTGTATCTGTATTATTTTCTTCTCTTTCTCTGCCATCTCCAGTTTTAGTTGAGCATCTCATTACTCCATTTTCTCCCCTTTCTTAGCATATTTTCCGTCTTTAATTTAATTTTTCACGGTTGCAGTACTACTTCCCAGGTACTGCAGGCACCTTATAGTAGAGTATTCCCAATTCCTCCCTCAAAACTCTGTGATACTGTTGTCATTAATATCATTTATCCATATATCATTATCACCCAATACATTGTTTCTTGTTATTATTTTGAGCAAATAGTTATCAATTAAGTCATTATTATAAGAATAAGAAAAATTAAATATTTTGTTTACTTTTTTATCTGAAAAAGTTTTATTTCTTCTTGGCTTTTGAAGGATAATTTTGCTTAATGTAGAATTCTACATTGGTGGGAATTCTGTGGCAGTCCAGTAGTTAGGATTCTGCACCTTCACTGCTGAGAGCCTGGGTTTGATCCCTGATCGGGGAACTAAGATCCCACAAGCCGCATGGCAGCACAGCCAAAAAAAAAAATTCTACAGTGGTGATACTTTTCTTTCAATGCATCAACAATTTCATTTCACTCTATTCCTGTTTGCATGTTTTCTCAGGAGGCATTCAGTGTAATTGTTTTCTTTGCTTCTGTATAGGTAAGGTCCTTTTTCTCTAGCTTTTTTCAAGATTTTCTTTATGTCTTTGGGTTTCTGCAGTTTACCCTGTGACCTCAATTCTCTGATGAATCTAAAAAAAGTCATTGACTTTCAATTTGTTCAGAAGATTTCTTGTGAAGATGGGAGTGGTGACTTTCAAGCACTTTATATGTCAGAGGTAAAACCTCTCTTTGCTTATATCACTGTTCTTTAAAAAATTATTTTATTTTTTTAAAACTTAGCAAATATTATTATGACATAATAATGCTGTAGGAAATAATATTTGATTTACCATGACCTTATTAAGACTTTCATGTAAACATAGTCATTTAGCATGCCTTAAACATTTACATAATATTTTTCAATATTCAGGTCTCTCCTGTATCGAGAAGGAAGATATAAATAGTGAAAATATGCATTTCACTTTATGCAAATCTGATGTCACATAGACTTCATACATTTATATGTACTGTGCATTAATTAAGCCAGGAAAGGAGTTAATTTGAAAATTGTATTGATTCTCAAGAGAGTGCTTAAATATTTATAGATTATTGATGTCTCATTTCTAGTATATGTTTAAATATTACTAAAATGCTCCACTGAAGGTCCTATGAATATTTGCAGTAAATGTGAATTCTATGATAGTCTTCTTTTTCAGTAGCCCTTTGGACCTAAATTTTTATTTCTACAGATTACAAACATGGAAAGGAACAATATAAAGAGGAATTAACTCATCACATGCGTGATATAAAATATTTAGATTCTCATCTTAAATATCTTATTAATTATTTATAGAACTTTTTTGGGCCTATTGTTTCTAAGATGAAAAATTTCTGAGAGCATTCAGTAAATGTGTAAATATGTAACATTTTGAAAGCATAGACAAGCAGCTGTAGTAATTCTACATTCAGTGAGAAAAACATAAGCACTTTGAACTTAGAACAAGATAGTCTAGAATGCATTCTATATATAGGATATATTTTTCAAGCATCTATAGCAAATTGTATATGGTAGAAGATTTATGTCACAATATCTAATGTAGCTTTAATATATGTAGAGGAAATGTTTATGACAATTGCATTATAAGTTGGGAAAGGTCAAGGGACATAGAGAGGTAAGATTTTTACATTTACCTCAAACTGGTAAAATGTCAACATCAGTACCCTTTGCTAAGTTATGTATTTATAAAGTAAAACCTAAAGCAAAAAATAAAGAATTGCATTACAAATAATACATTCATAAACAGTATAGATAAATCAATTTCAATTTTTGTTAAAGTTCAAATTATTCATATGAAAGCTAGAAAGGGAAAATAGAAAAAAATGAAAAATAAAACAAACAGAAAACAAAAAAGAAAACATCAGACATAAGTTTACACATTTAAAAATTACATTAGGGGGCACCTTCAAGATGGTGGAGGAGTAAGACATGGAGATCAATTTCCTCCCCATAAATACATCAAAACTACATCTACATGTGGAACAACTCCTACAGAACACTTACTGAATGCTGGCAGAAGACCTCAGACTTCCCAAAAGGCAAGAAACTCACCACGTACCTGGGTAGGGCAAAAGAAAAAAGAAAAAACAGAGACAAAAGAATAAGGAGGGAACCTGCACCTCAGGGAGGGAGCTATGAAGGAGGAAAAGTTTCCACACACTAGGAAGCCCCTTCACTGGTGGAGATGGGGGTGGCGGGGGGGAGCTTCAGAGCCACGGAGGAGAGCACAGCAACAGGGGTGCAGAGGGCAAAGCAGAGAGATTCCTGCACAGAGGATCACTGCCGGTGAGCACTCAACAGACTGAGAGGCTTGTCTGCTCACCCGCCGGGGCGGGCAGGGGCTGGGAGCTGAGGCTTGGGCTTCGGAGGTCAGATCCCAGGGAGAGGACTGGTGTTGGCTGCATGAACACAGCCTGAAGGGGGCTAGTGCACCACTGCTAGCTGGAGGAAGTCCAGGAAAAAGTCTGGACCTGCCTAAGAGGCAAGAGACCATTGTTTCCTGGTGCACGAGGAGAGGGGATTCAGACCACCACCTAAATGAGCTCCAGAGATGGACGTGAGCCACGGCTATCAGCATGGACACCAGAGACGGGCATGAAACACTAAGGCTGCTGCTGCAGCCACCAAGAAGCCTGGGTGGAAGCACAGGTCACTCTCCACTCCTGCCCACCCGGGAGCCTGTGCAGCCCGCCACTGCCAGAGTCCCGTGATCCAGGGACAACTTCCCTGGAAGAACACACGCTGCACCTCAGGCTGTTGCAACGTCACACTGGCCTCTGCCACCGTAGGCTTGCCCTGTATTCTATACCCCTCCCTCCTCCTGGCCTGAGTGAGCCAGAGCCCCCTTATCAGCTGCTACTTTAACCCTGTCCTGTCTGAGCATGGGAACAGATGCCCTCAGGTGACCTACATGCAGAAGCAGGGCCAAATCCAAAGCTGAAACCCAGGAGCTGTGTGAACAAAGAAGAGAAAGGGAAATCTCTCCCAGCAGCCTCAGGAACAGCAGATTAAATCTCCACAATCAACTTGATGTACCCTGTATCTCTGGAATACCTGAATAGACAACGAATCATCCCAAAACTGAGGTGGTAGACTGCTGGGAGCAACTGTAGACTTGGGGTTTGCCTTCTTAATATAATTTGTTTCTGATTTTATGTTTATCTTAGTTTCATATTTAGAGCTTATTATCAGTGGTAGATTTGTTTATTGATTTTATTGCTCTCTTCCTTTTTTAAATTTTAAATATGTATATATTTTTTTCTTTTTCTCTTTTTGTGACTGTGTATGTGTATGCTTCGTTGTGTGATTTTGTCTGCATAGCTTTGCTTTTGCCATTTGTCCTAGGGTTCTGACTGTCCAAAATTCTCTAGAAGGAATCATAGTAAAATAACTGAGGCAGAAGAATGGATAAGTGACCTGAAAGATAAAATAGTGGAAATAACTACCACAGAGCAGAATAAAGATAAAAGAATGAAAATAATTGAGGACAGTCTCAGAGACTTCTGGGGCAACATTAAACACACCAAAATTCGAATTATAGGGGTCCCAGAAGAAGAAGAGACAAAGAAAGGGACTGAGAAAATATCCAAAGAGATTATAGTTGAAAACTTCCCTAATATGGGAAAGGAAAGAGTCAATCAAGTTCAGGAAAAACAGAGAGTCCCATACAGGATAAATCCAAGGAGAAACACACCAAGACACATATTAATCAAACTATGAAAATTTTAATACAAAAAAAAATATTAAAAGCAGAAAGGGAAAAACAACAAATAACATACAAGGGAATTCCCATAAGCTTAACAACTGATCTTTCAGCAGAAACTCTGCAAGCCAGAAGGGAGTGGCAGGACATATTTAAAGTGATGAAAGGGAAAAACCTACAACCAAGATTACTCTACCCAGCAAGGATCTCATTCAGATTTGATGGAGAAATTAAAACCTTTACAGACAAGCAAAAGCTAAGATAATACAGCACTACCAAGCCAGCTTTACAACAAATGCTAAAGGAACTTCCCTAGGCAGGAAACAAAAGAGAAGGAAAAGACCTACAAACACAAACCCAAGACAATTAGGAAAGTGGTAATAGGAACATACATATTGATAATTACCTTAAATGTAAATGGATTAAATGCTCCAACCAAAAGACATAGACTGGCTTAATGGATACACAAACAAGACCTGTACATATGCTGTCTACAAGAGACCCACTTCAGACCTAGGGACACATACAGACTGAAAAAGGGGATGGAAAAAGATATTCCATGCAAATGGAAATCAAAACAAGGCTGAAGTAGCAATTCTCATATCAGACAAAATAGACTTTAAAATAAAGACTATTACAAGAGACAAAGAGGTACCCTACATAATGGTCAAGGGCTCAATCCAAGAAGAAGATATAACAATTATAAATATTTATGCACCCAGCATAGGAGCACCTCAACATGTAAGTCAAATGATAACAGCCATAAAAGGGGTAATCGACAGTAACACAATCATAGTAGGGGAATTTAACACCCCACTTTCACCAATGGACAGATCACCCAAAATGAAAATAAATAAGGAAACATAAGCTTTAAATGACACATTAAAGAAGATGGACTTAATTGATATTTATAGGACACTCCATCCAAAAACAACAGAATACACTTTCTTCTCAAGGGCTCATGGAACATTCTCCAGGATAGATCATATCTTGGGTCACAAATCAAGCCTTGGTAAAATTAAGAACATTGAAATCATATCAAGTATCTTTTCCGACCACAATTCTATGAGACTAGATATCAGTTACAGGAAAAAATCTGTAAAAAACACAAACACATGGAGGCTAAACAATACACAACTAAATAACCAAGAGATCACTGAAGAAATCAAAGAGGAAATCAAAAAATACCTAGAAACAAATGACAATGAAATCACAATGACCCAAAACCTATGGGATGCAGTAAAAGCAGTTCTAAGAGGGAAGTTTAGAGCAATACAGTCCTACTTCAAGAAACAAGAAACATCTCAAATAAACAACCTAACCTTACATGTAAATCAATTAGAGAAAGAAGAACAAAAACCCCCCAAAATTAGCAGAAGGAAAGAAATCATAAAGATCAGATCAGAAATAAATGAAAAAGAAATGAAGGAAACATAGCAAAGATCAATAAAACTAAAAGTTGGTTCTTTGAGAAGATAAACAAAATTGATAAACCATTAGCCAGACTCATCAAGAAAAAAAGGGAGAAGACTCAAATCAATAGAATTAGAAATGAAAAAGGAGAAGTAAGAACTGACACGGCAGAAATACAAAGGATCATGAGAGAATACTAGAAGCAACTATATGCCAATAAAATGGACAACCTGGAAGAAATGGACAAATTCTTAGAAAAGCACAACCTTCTGAGTCTGACCCAGGAATAAATCGAAAATATAAACAAACCAATCACAAGCACCGAAATTGAAACTGTGATTAAAAATATTCCAACAAAAAAAGGCCAGGACCAGATGGCTTCACAGGTGAATTCTATCAAACATTTAGAGAAGAGCTAACACCTATCCTTCTCAAACTTTTCCAAAATATTGCAGAGGGAGGAAAACTCCCAAACTCATCCTATGAGGCCACCATCACCCTGATACCAAAACCAGACAAAGATGCCACAAAAAAACTATAGGCCAACATCACTGATGAACATAGGTGCAAAAATCCTCTACAAAGTACTAGCAAACAGAATCCAACAGCACATTAAAAGGATCATACACCATGATCAAGTGGGGTTTATCCCAGGAATGCAAGGATTCTTCAATATACGCAAATCAATCAATGTGATACACCATATTAACAAATTGAATGATAAAAACCATATGATCATCTCAATAGATGCAGAAAAAGCTTTCAACAAAATTCAGCACACATTTATGATAAAAACCCTCCAGAAAGTAGGCATAGAGGGAACTTACCTCGACATAATAAAGGCCATATATGACAAACCCACAGCCAACATCGTTCTCAAAGGTGAAAAACTGAAAACATCTCCACTAAGGCCAGGAGGAAGACAAGTTTGCCCACTCTCACCATGATTATTCAACATAATTTTGGAAGCTTTAGTCACAGCAGTCAGAGAAGAAAAAGAAATAAATGGAATCCAAAATGGAAAAGAAGTAAAGCTGTCACTGTTTGCAGATGACATGATACTATACATAGAGAATCCTAACGATGCTACCAGAATACTTGAGCTAATCAATGAATTTGGTAAAGTAACAGGATACAAAATTAATGCACAGAAATCTCTTGCATTCCTGTACATTAATGATGAAAAATCTGGATGAGAAATTAAGGAAACACTCCCATTTACCTTTGCAACAAAAAGAATAAAATACCTAGGAATAAACCTACCTAAGGAGACAAAAGACCTGTATGCAGAAAACTATAAGACACTGATGAAAGAAATTAACGATGACACAAACAAATGGAGAGATATACCATGTTCTTGGATTGGAAGAATCAACATTGTGAAAATGACTCTACTACCCAAAGCAATCTACAGATTCAATGCAATCCCTATCAAACTACCAATGCCATTTTTGACAGAACTAGAACAAAAAAATATCAGAATTTGTATAGAAACACAAAAGACCCCGAATAGCCAAAGCAATCTTGAGAAAGAAAAATGGAGCTGGAGGAATCAGACTCCCGGACTTCAAACTATACTACAAAGCTAAAGTAATCAAGACAGTATGGTACTGGCACAAAAACAGAAATATAGATCAATGGAACAGTATAGAAAGCCCAGAGATAAAGCCACACACATATGGTCACCTTATCTTCGATAAAGAAGGCAAGAATATACAATGGAGAAAAGACAGCATCTTCAATAAGTGGTGCTGGGAAAACTGGACAGCTGCACATAGAAGAATGAAATTAGAACACTCCCTAACACCATATACAAAAATAAACTCAAAATAGAGTAAAGACCTAAATGTAAGGCCAGACACTTTAAAACTCTCAGAGGAAAACATAGGCAGAACACTCCATGACATTAATCATAGCAAGATCCTTTTTCACCCACCTCCTAAAGAAACGAAAATAAAAACAAAAATAAACAGGTGGGGCCTAATGAAACTTAAAAGCTGTTGCACAGCAAAGGAAACTATAAACAGACGAAAAGACAACCCTCAGAATGGGAGAAAATATTTGCAAATGAAGCAATTGACAAAGGATTAATCTCCAAAATATACAAGTAGCTCATGCAGCTCAATATCAAATAAACAAACAACCCAATCCAAAAATGGGAAGAAGACCTAAATAGACATTTCTCCAGAGAAGATATACAGATTGCCAACAAACACATGAAAGGATGCTCAACATCAGTTATCATTAGAGAAATGCAAATCAAAACTACAATGAGGTATCGCCTCACACATGTCAGAATGGCATCATCAAAAAATCTACAAACAATAAATGCTGCAGAGGGTTTGGAGAAAAGGGAACCCTCTTGCACTGTTGGTGGGAATATAAATTGATACAGCCTCTATGGAGAACAGTATGGAGGTTCCTCAAAAAACTAAAAATAGAACTACCATACGACCCAGCAATCCCACTACTAGGCATATACCTGAGAAAACCATAATTCAAAAAGGGTCATATGCCACAATGTTCACTGCAGCACTATTTACAATAGGCAGGACATGGAAGCAACTTAAGTGTCCATCAACAGAGGAATGGATAAAGAAGATGTGGCACATATATACAATGGAATATTACTCAGCCATAAAAAGAAACAAAATTGAATTATTTGTAGTTAGGTGGATGGACCTAGAGACTGTCATACAGAGTGAAGTAAGCCAGAAAGAGAAAAACAAATGCCGTATGCTAACACGTATATATGGAATCTAAAAAAAAAAAAAAAAAAAAAAAGCGTTCTGAAAAACCTAGGGGCAGGACAGGCATAAAGACGCAGACATTGAGAATGAACTTGACACAGGGAGGTGGAAGGGTAAGCTGGGATGAAGTGAGAGAGTGGCATGGACATATATACACTACCAAATGTAAAATAGATAGCTAGTGGGAAGCAGCGGCACAGCACAGGGAGGTCATCTCGGTGCTTTGTGTTCACCTAGAAGGGTGGGATAGGGAGGGTGGGAGGGAGAATCAGGAGGGAGGAGATATGGGGATGTATGTATATGTATAGCTGATTCAGTTTGTTCCACAGCAGAAACTAACACACCATTTTAAAGCAATTATAGTCCAATAAACATGTTAAAAAATATTACATTAAATGCAAATGGACTAAATAAACCAGTTTAAAAAGTAGTATATGCATACATGGAATAGCACTCATTAATAAAAAGGAGCAAACTATTGATATGCAGAAAACTTACGTGGATCTCAAGGACATCATGCTGAGTGAAAAAAACAATTTCAAAATGTCACATATCATTCAATTGATATAACATTTTTAAAATTATCGAGATGGAAAAATGATTAGTGTTTGCCAGGATTTAAGCATGGTAAGGGGTGGGGTGTGTGTGGATGTAACTATAAAGGGATAGCATGGGGGGGTGGTCTTTGCAGTGATGGAATATTGTGTATCTTGATTGTGTCGGTGATTACACAACTCTGTATAGATAAATATGTGCTAAGTCCCATTCCCCCTTTTTTTAGTTTATTATATTAGTTACGATGTAACCACTTGGGGAAACCAGGTGAAGTGCACATGAGACCCTTCTGTGCTAATTTCATAATTTTCTATGAATATATAATTATTTCAAAATACAAAGTTTTTTTTAAGAGATGCTCATGCTGTCACCAAGTGACAATGACACTCATTTACTTCAACATGATCTGTGTTCTCATTTGTACTCCTTTTTAGTAAGACTTATGGGAAGCTTGGCATTAACCTATAGAATATCTGAGACCCCAGAAATACCATAACTATTCCAAGAAGAGGGTCCAGGTTTGCATTTGCTGAAAGAAACCTGATTCTACCCAGTTATTCAAAAAACTCCCTAGCTGAGAATAAGAATGAGTAATTGGAGAGTTTGAATATTGGGCTTTAATTTCCTTGACCTCCAATTACAAGGGCAATAGAATTTGGTTTAAGACATTAAATCTTTTAGATGTTTATGCCTTTGAAATTGAACTTTCAAAGAGATTTAGTCTCTCAAATGAATTTCTCCCTCAGAATTCAGTAATGGTAGGGAATTCATATTCAATTTGGTACTTGTCTAAGGTTGCTGGATCACTCAGTGTTTGTTCAGAGAAGGAGAACCTTATGAGCACTATGGAATAATTGATTTGTTATAGTAATTAGAACTTACACAATTAAGGGAGGAAGAAGGGGAAGTGTGGTCTGGAATGGCGAGTTGGATTATCAGAGAAAAGTCACTAAGCAGCCTTTATTAAATGCTAAAGCATGTGGACAAGAAAGGCTTACATAGAAATCTGGGAAGCTAGGCATTGCCACCTGCCAGAGTGGGATCACGAAGGGAAGTAGGTGATTAGGTCTATGGAAGGCTGCTGTCTGTGTCTGTAGGTGGGCCTGGGGTTGTTGGTCATCAGGACGAAGGGTTAAATATAAGGCAGGGAAATGAGGACTGCCATGAACCTGATGGTGCTTCTGCATCTTTCTGTGACATTGGGGTAGATTGAGGGCAGGCTCCAACCCACTGGCTACATCTGCATCTGTCTCTCTCTGCTTCTAATCACTAGGACCTCAAGAGAAGATGGATGATGCTTTACTTCCACTCTCCAAATCTCATATAGATTTCTCTTTTGGCCAATTCTGATTTGGAATCACAGAGGGGAAGGAGTTCTGGGAAACCAAATTCTACGTTAGCTGAGTTGACACAGTCCAAAACCACCACAGTTACTGTTTAAAATCAGATTGTTTTCATGCTGACTTTTACAGTCTTAGCTGAACCACTGATGTAATATGTTTAAAAAAAAAAAAAAGGTGGATATAATTTGAGAGAAGAAATAAAATTGGAAGTAAAAGTTTCAGACTTGTATAAAGTGTTCTTGGAATTGATTTAATAAACATACTGTTTTGATGTATTTTTCTGTCTTTTAGAGACACAATCCATCTAGTCCATCAATACTCCTTGAGGAGTGTACTACATAGCAGCAGTTTGTATGGATGGAAAGACCTCCTAAGAGTCTGAAGAAGACTCATCAACTACCCCAGTATACAACAACAATATTTCTGTTTGATTATAGGTTTAATGTTTTATGGAGATAGGTTAATAGAGAATGAGTTTTGGAATACAGGGAGAGACGGAAATTATTCTTGACACCCGATGTTACTAGATAAATGTAGGTGTATCTGCTAGTATGATATTCCTGGCCTCCACCAATTTCTTAGCACACTGGTTTCTAGGGAAGGAGAAATACTTACATGTTTGATGTATTTGGATAATGATTTGGACATGTGCACAACCACGCCATCGTAATTTTCTTAGGAAACAGTTGTCCACGGGAGACATGATTTTATTCTGTGGAAACCTGTTGTTTTACAGGCCACCTGTCCCTGGACCAATCTAACTCTGATGTTCAGGAACAGAAGAAAAACATGCCTTATGATAATATTTTGTTAACCTTCTGCCTGGGTCCTTATTTCTATCCATTGTTTCAGAACTTTGGTGGGAAACATTGATGCGATTTACTAGCCTTCTTAATCACTGTTAGATTGTTAAAATTTCTGTTACTTAAAGGCAAAATCCATCCTAAATAAAAGAGCATTTTTCCTTTGGGAAAAGTGCCATCTCAGTGTCTCCTGCTCACGGGAGAACATGTGACTTATTCAAATATTGGAGCAGTATTCATTGTTCTTATATATATTAGTAAGGCTATTTGCTAGGCTGCTGTAACAAGAACCTCCACAATATGCTGCTTTTAACAAGACAAATTATTTCACCCTGAGCATAAGAAATAGGACAGATGATCCAGGGCCGATATTCAAAACCTGTGGTTTCCAGATTTCTTCCTTTGCATCCTTAGGCTTTACGTTATATCACAGGTGTCTTACTTCTGCATTCCAGCCCACGTTTGGAGTGAACAGATGGGAGGGGGAAGAGAAAAGCTCATTCTTTTCAATAAAAAGACAAAACCCAACATTAGTCAGATCTTTTGCCCAAAACCTAATCACGTCGCCACATTGCTGAAAGAGAGGCTTTGCCAGAGCAGTCATTTTCTCAGCCTTACTTATGTACATATGTATGTATGTATTATTGTATAAGAAGAAGGGGGTTGGTACTGAGCAAGAATTAGTAATCTCTACCACAATGCCTGGCCTAGATTTCTTGTAACATGTTATTTGGTTCTGAAAGGGTCCGTGTTTTTTCTCCTCTGTTCTGTAAGTGACTGGGAAACTGGGTTGGAGCCCATGCTGTACTTTCTGGTTACTGGCCAAAGAACATATCTCTTCACATCCAACTCTTGCTTTTTTATGTCTGGCAGAATGTGTGGCAGACTGCAATGCTCTATGTGCATACATTTTAGTTCATTACCAGCTCTAATCAGTTCATTAGTTGGAGCTAACATCAAATTTGGGAACGGGTACATTTGTTGATTTCAATTCCAAGCTTTGGTCTTCGATCCAGTTATAAAAAAAGATATCTGTGTTTTAGTGCTCAACTTTTATGTCTATTTTCTGAATTTGCTCAGAGAAGCGAGGGAAGAGAAATGAATACTTAAATGCCATTCCAACATATATTAATTTATTTGATCCTGAGAACAGCACAGTGAATTAGGTGAGGCAGTATTGTTTTTTCTAAGTAAATGTGAGGAAATTAACATCAGGAGAGTTCATTTTAAGGAGAGAATATTTTAGAACTTACATAAAATCAAAAGGTACACACTCTGGGGAATGTTACTGCATCTTTGATTAATTGCTTATTTGCTGGAAAGATAACTGGAAATATTTTAAAGCATAATAACTTATTTATGAGGATAAATAAAAATGGTTAGTGATGGGGCAAGAAAAGAACATGGCTTTGAAGTAAGACTCTTGGCTTTGACTCAGATCATCCACCTCTTACTTATCTAACTAACTATATATGGATATATACGAAAAACAGAACTTCTGTTTTCTAGTCTAAATGGGTGTGATGATACTGCTTCATAAGATTATTGGGAAGATTATGTAAGAGGTACTATGAAAACACCTACCTCGGTATTTAACATATCACAACACTTAATGAAATTTAATGTCATCCCAATAACATAAACCCAAAGCAGATTTGAATAAATTAAGACTGCGTTTGCTTTATTTCATTACATACAACCCTTGGTTTTAAATTTTTAAATTATGGACATATATCATAACAATATTTTTTCCAATTACTTCCAAGCACTAGAAATTCAATAAATATTCAATATTCATTTGATGAAGGAGTCGAATATCTTACATCAAAGGCTAAAAAGTATAAGCTTAGTGACATAAATAATTTGAAGGCATTATTACATTAATTTGAGATAAATTCTTGATATATATGTTTTGACATTGATGTAAAAACGAAAATCAAAATTTTTAGAAAATTTCTCTTGAAGTCATTGTTGAAAATAGATATTGGATATCTGATGAGTTTAGTAGTTCTTATATCTTTACATTCAAGTTGACAAAGATAATGTTACTATATTGGTGAGTCAACTTTAAATAATTAGAGCTTGATGTTCTCTGAGATTCCTTCTGGGGTTAAAATAACCCCTATTTTCTTATAATCTTGCTGCAAAGATTTTTAATGGAAGTTTTTTATTCCCCCCTCTCTTTTCTCAAACAAGAGCAATCAAAAACATTCAGTACTGTGCACAAAATCATTCCCATTTGATGTTGAAAGAAATGATCCCATGAAGATGATTATCCCTTACAAAAACATTTCATTTTACAGTCCATGATAGATCTATTGTCTTTCTACTCTTCAGTTCCACCCTTGTCCAACTTCTAAGATTCTGTAGCTCCTTTGTTTTCTTCGACATAAATCCAAATATTCAATATTATTCTTTGCTCAAGAAGATGTTATAGTAAACATATTTCATGTTGTACCAGAAAATATTTCTTTTATGTATTATTAAAAAACTGGTCAATAAGGAAATCTAGGGAAAGGAATATATCGATGCAATGCAGATTTCTGATAAAGAAATATTTTTTTTTCAAAATGTTATGTTTGTTTAAGTATTTTATAAGATTAACTTTGGGTGAACAAACAGAAGGAAAGGAGATCAGTTACATAACCATCAGTGACAGGAGGAAATGAGACTGGAGAGGGAGGGGGACAGTTAAAAGGAAACCAAGGCAGCAAAAAATAGTTAAGTTACAAGCCTGGCAAAATAAGAAAGAAAGTTTCTTTGGTAGAAAGGAGCCTAACTTACACCTTCTTAGAGAAATGAAGAGAAAACGAAGGTGCAGAAATCGAACTGAACTATGTGGTAATGAAAGATAGTGGGCAACTCAAACAGAAGTTGGTAGGAAGAAAACAAGAATTATACATTGTACAACTGTGTAATATGCAAAATTATTATATTACACTATATTGTGTAAGAATACATGCTATTACACTGAAGGTGTATTCAGGTGAATCACCAGTATGGTCCAATTTGATGAGCATAGTTTTGTAAAAATATTGTGACACTTGGATCAGTTAGAAATTAGAAATAAAATGTAATGAAGACATTTGATGTATAAAATGTGATTGGATTGAATAGAATGATATAAATGCACTGTGAATTCGTGGAAAAGAAAGGTACTGAGAAGAAGGCACAAAAGAAAAAAGTCTAGAAATAATCTCTAGGTAAGTGTAAGTGCATCCGTGTTAAACAACACTTCAAAGGGCAGAAGTTGGTCCTTGGGGAAAATACATTCTGTTCAGTCTTTGTTAAAAGGAGAAAGTGGGTGTGTGGAAACAAGAGTGGAATAGCTTCAACTGGAACAAATGTTGTACTTATTTCAAAAGAAGAACATATCCAATGTAAGAAACAATCAAATGCCTCTGTGGTTAGAAGCTTTGGGAAAGATTTCTTACAGGTTTATCACTAGTATGTCCACAATAAATCTTATTAAAATTGCCCTCTCTTTGAGGGGTTATGTAACCATCGTTCTCACTGGCACCAGAAATGCTACTTTTTGTTCAGAAAGGTGTATGCTTTTACTGCTACTGATAATGAGGCAGATTATCACCTATGCATCAACTGCATCCACTGTCCGTTTTTGAGTAACTACTAAGTGCCAGGCCTTATGTCATCATTGAACTATAAAGATGAAGAAACAATGTTCTCATTCTGAAGATATTGACAGTTAATACTCAGGCTGACAAACACATATGAAATAATATATAATCCTTGATTAGAGATTAGCAACTAATTCTGCCCAGGGGATTCAAGGTAGATACCAGCCGACTTTGCACTTGACCTGAGACTTGAAGGATAAATACTCGCTATCTCAAATAAAGAGTTTTATTTTTTGCCATGACATGAATGGTAGAAATCTTGCTAAGGACTTACAGACCTATTGATTATAGACTAAGAGTGAATCACACAACGTCTTTTAAAATTAATTAATTTATTTTTGGCTGCATTGGGTCTTCGTTGCTGCGCGTGGGCTTTCTCTAGTTGCAGCGAGCAGGGGCTACTCTTTGTTGCGGTGCACGGGCTTCTCATTGCAGTGGATTCTCTTGTTGCAGAGCATGGGCTCTAGGCATGCGGGCTTCAGTAGTTGTGGCACGTGGGCTCAGTTGCTCCACGACATGTGATATCTTCCTGGACCAGGGCTCGATTCCATGTCACCTGCATTGGCAGGCGGATTCTTAACCAATGCGCCACTTGCGAAGTCCCGCACTTTTTATTGAGTATTGGATTTCTAAATAACTTGAGAATATTAATTTTGAAACTACATAACAGGATGCAGAATATTATTATAAAATGGCACTGCAATGGAGTATCTCTGTGACACATTTGTATTATGTTTCCTCTGTTGTGAGTCAAGTGTATCCAGATATGTAGTATTAGCTTTACCAGGGAGAAACCCTTCAGAGTTCCACATTCCATGACTGAATTTTGCCCATCCACATGATTGGAGTAGGCTGGACTGTAGCAAGGTCTTGTATTGACCCTGTTATTTGTCTTAAATAAATACTGAATTCTGTACTAGATGACCAACCTGAAGACTCCACTGAAAAGAATACATCATGTAGCATATTGCTTTGGTTTTAGGAGACACCTATGCTACTATACTATACTATACTATACTACACTACACTACACTACACTACACTACACTACACTACACTATACTATACTATACTATACTATACCATACTATACTATACCATATCATACCATACTATTCCATACCATACCATACTATACTATATTGAATGTGACAATTACTTTATATAAACATACTATTAAAATGAACTAATAAAATTGGGTTTTGGTTTTTATCTATAAATTAAATTTTCAGGAGAGCTGAAGAACATACTATTAAATTCATGACTACAACACACATATATACACACACATACATACATACATGCAGGCATGCTCACACCATTGAAGTAGGAAGAATTGCAAATTGGCAAGAACAGAGTTGTCTCTTCATTTTGTTTGAAAAAAATAGCAGTACTGCAAATTTAATTTGAAATATTGAAAATATGATTTGAAATTTATCTTCCCAGGCTTACATGAACATTCACTATGACTCAGCACAGTTTTTATGCCTTTATGAATAAGTAGAAGCTTTTGAGATTTAAGTGAAGTGATTTAAGAATTCAAATGTGTGTGTATGTGTGCGTGTGTTTCAAGCAGAGTATCATTTCAAAGGCAAAAAATAAAAGACCGCATACTATATGATTCCATTCACATGAAATGCCCCCAAATGGCAAACCTTTGGAGACAGAAACTAGATTAGCGGTTGTCTGAGGCTGGGGTGGGGATGGGAATTAACATCAGATGGCCATGAGGGATTATGTTAGTGTGATGAAATTCTCTAAAACTGTATTATGCAGATGATTGCACAAATTGGTGAACTTACTAAAACTTGTTGAATTGTGTATGTAACAGGTAAATTTTATTATATGGATGAATTTTATGATAAATTATATTTCAAAATATTATTTTAAAAAGAAAATGGAATATAATATATTTCAAATAAACATGGAAACAAAATTAATATTTCAATAAATTAGTGTTTAATTATTTTACCTTATGAATAGCTTCTTATAACTTTTAAGAGTAATATGTTTTCCCAGGTGATATTTCAATAAAATGACTTAGAGTCCTTTATAGTTTAACATTGTTATAATGAAATTATTATAACTTTTCACTTATGTTTCACATTCATGTGTATATTCATATTTCATAATCATAAATCTTACTATTTTAACAATAGCAAAATATTCCATCAATTGAACACACCACAGTTAACCAACCCTCTATTGATAAATATTAGGCTGTTTACACAAATCCTTTAATTAGGACATTGTTACATATGTTTATTTGGACGTTATAAATATATCTTTGATATATTTCCCATAGGTTAAAATATGTAGCATGTTCATATTCTTTGTCTCAAAATTTTTAATTCTCTGCCTACATATAGGATGAAGTACTTATTGTGGATACCCTCTACTGTTGAATATGTTGAATTGTTTCCCACTTTTTCTCTCTCTTAAATTTGGAAGTTGCTGGCAGCTCGGGTGTGCAAAGTTGGGACTTGTCAGCTGTGGCTTCCTATTAGCCTAAGAAGGTAGGGCCTTGTCATTAGGTTAGAGGAACCTGATTCTAAAAAGAGGAAGCGTTTTGTGGAGTACAGATAGCTAAGCTAGCATTACTTGTTCTAGCAAAGCAGTATACTCAATGTCATTACATAAGCATCATCTGTTTTTGTTTTGATTTTTGCTTTTTAGTCATGAAGGTCCCCAATTAACTTCAATTGGATATAAACTTCAAGCTGCACCTTAGTGGGATAAGAGAGGAAGATCTCATTTCTGCAACTGCTTTGTTGGCACACTTTACAATCCTCTTTTTTTTTTTTTTTTAATACTTTTTTTTGTGTTTGTTTGTTTGTTTATTTATGGCTGTGTTTGGTCTTCGTTTCTGTGCGAGGGCTTTCTCTAGTTGTGGCAAGCGGGGGCCACTCTTCATCGCGGTGCACGGGCCTCTCACTATTGTGGCCTCTCTTGTTGCAGAGCACAGGCTCCAGACGCACAGGCTCAGTAATTGTGGCTCATGGGCCTAGCCGCTCCGCGGCATGTGGGATCTTCCCAGACCAGGGCTCAAACCCGTGTCCCCTGCATTAGCAGGCAGATTCTCAACCCCTGCACCACCAGGGAAGCCCACAATCCTCTTTTGTTTTGGCTCCACCCTTATCCCCTCTGATGGCTTCTGCAATGCTGACTCAGCATCTGGGACTTCCCTGGCACATGTGTGTAGATGTTAATATAGATACAACATATCCATATACATACACACAGTGTTCTGAAAGAAACACAAGCTCCTTTTATTTACCAATATAGTCTAGCAATAAATCACATACAAATATACATCATATTACATTTAAAAGGCTCATGATCTTCTAATAGTATAGCTGTTTCTTGATTTGATGATGGACCTTTATGTCAGGGGTTCTCAACCTTAGCTGCAAAGTAAAGTCACTCTGGGAACATTTTAAAATCTCAGTACCCAGTGTCCAGTAAAGACCAATTAAATCATCATTTATGGTAGGGGGAAGGCATACCCAAGGATCATTATATTTTTAAAGTTCTACAGATGCACAGCCAAGAATGGAAATTTAGATGTTCCCATTTTTTGGCCATAAATAATAATGAAATGATCATCCTAATTCTATTAGTTTTGAAAAATTATTCGAGGTATTTTTCATAATAGATACCTAGTTATGAAATTTCTGTACTACTTGGTATGCCTTATCTAAATGTCCATATCTATTGCTAAATTGCCCTTTGAAAATTTGTCAATTAAACAATATGTGACAGTATACCATATCTCTTCATATAATGGTCAGAACTAGATATTATGAGTAAATTTAGAGACAAGATCTTTCAAAATTTACTGTAAAAACATTACTATTGTTCTAATACATCAATGCAAAAATCAATGTGATAAAGAATCCCAATATGAGAATTTATTTCTTTATACCTATTTTTTTCATAATTAAGTAGAATAAAAGAGAGACCAGAGAATCCCACATAGAACTTCTGAGTGCCACAGCCCTAAGGTAGCACACATTTACAGTTCTGCTCACATTTAGAACCTACTGAAGGGGCAGCAAAGCACAATTAATATCCTGTACTTCATATGTCCTGTAGAGAAGCAGACGTTGGTGTTGGTGACTACTTGTGATGTCTTCCACAATCTACCTTATTGGTAACAAATATTTGATGAACTCTTCTTTCAACCCAGAATATATTCAGCTCTCCTTATGGAATTTAATACAAAATTAGAATATATTCATCTTAATGAACTCAAAATCTAGGATGTCTACGTGATAAGCATCGGTTTTTACATTAGATTTGTATGTGACGTCTTTCGATCCAGAGATCCATGAACTTACAAAAAGAAGTTACCCATCCTTCTCATAATCAATAATAGTCAATACACAAGTATGCAATAAGGAAAAGGTAAACTCCATTGTCTGTGAACTTTCTTCTTCTAATAATTCTTAGCCATATAGGAAGAGACTTGACCCTATTTTAGGGGCTGTGTAGATTTCTCATCCCTATTCTACTCATAGAAGTTTGAGAGCTCAAAGAGGATATTTTTAAACATTTTATTGTGAAAAATTTCTTACTGAGAGTAAATTTGAAATAATTTTCCAGTGAACTTCTGCATATCCACTATCTATATTCTATTATTAACATTTCACTGTTCATGTACTATCATATACTCACCAACTATCATCCATCCTACATCCATTAATTAATCATATTTTAATGCATATAAAAGTAAATTATGAGTATCAACATATTTCCCCCTAAATACCTTAGCATGTGCATCATTAACTTGAGCTCAAAAATTGTTCATATTTTTTATCATAAATTTTACGTACAATAAAATGCAAAACATTAATTGTTCATTTGCTGAGTTTTGACCGGTGCGTTTATCTGTATAACTCAAACTCCTGTCAAATTATAGAATATTACCATCACTCGAGAAGGTTTCCTTCTACCTGGACACTAGAGTTATGACAAAAGTGTCACTGAAGAGATGAGAAAATAATGACTTTTAAATAAATGTGTCAGTTGGATATGTTTGTGGAAAAATTAACACTCACCCTGACCTCACACCATATGCAAAAGTAAATTTCAGTCGAATTGTAGATTTAAATTTAGGTAAAATAATAAAGTTTCCAGAAGAAAGTGTAGAGAATTCCTCCATGATTTCATTGTTTGGAAATTCAGGTTACAAGAGTTATTATTTTAAAAATTTATTGATTGGATACATTAAAATTAACAACATCTGCTCATCCAAAGATACAAAAAAAAAAAAAATGAGTAAAAGAGAAAGCCAGTGGGGAAAAGTGCAACATATATAAGTGGCGAGGCACACACATATATAAAAATAAATATGTATTTATACATATATCACTTCCAACTAAGAAAGAAAAATGTGTGTGTGTGGCTAATAAGCATTAAAAAAAACTGTTTAATGTCCTTAAAAATCCAAAGAAAAACAAAACAAATTATAGGGAGTTATCAGTTATTATTATCCTGACACCCTGATGGCAAAAGGAAAAAGACAGCTTGTGCCAAGCTTTATAATATGCAGTGATCAGCACTTAACTGCATACCTGAGGGGGACCCTCTGCTGTTCTCTGGAGCTCTGTCTCTGTGCAGCCTCTCCCCAGCACACTGTCCTGTAAGCTCTGGCGGTTTCTCAGTTCAATTTCTTGGTTTCTCAGTTTAATCTCCTCAACTCAGAGAGTCCTTTGGCTCCCCTTTCCCAACTGGGAGTCCTGGAGCTTATCTCAAAGCAGTGAGCCTGGGACTTCCTTGGTGGCGCAGTGGTTAAGAACCGCCTGTCAAAACAGGGGACACGGGTTAGATCCCTGGTCCGGGAAGATCTCACATGCCGCGGAGCAACTAAGCCCGTACGCCACAACTACTGAGCCCACGTGCTGCAACTACTGAAGCCCGATCACCTAGAGCTGGTGCTCCACAACAAGAGAAGGCACTGCAATGAGAAGCCCACTCACCGCAACTAGAGAAAACCTGCGCGCAGCAACGAAGACCTAACGCAACCAAAAAAAAAAAAAAAAAGCAGTGAACCTGTGCAAAGGGAAGGCTCACCTCATGCATTTCCCATCTCTCTGAGATCACATCACATCCTTCCCTGCCCTTTGGCATCTCAAAAGCATTGTTCAATTCATTGTTTGATATATTTTGTCTTTTTGTTGTTGTTGTTTCTGACAGGAGAGCAAATCTGGTCTACGTTGCTCCATCTTCCCCAGAAGTAAATGCAGTATCACTGATTTTTAAACTGTTTTGCCCAGCATGGTTGAAATCAGAGATCTGCTCCTGCAAACTAGTGAAAAACACTAGCTGGTTTTCCGTTTTATTTATGTCTTTTATTGCTTTCTGAAATCTGACACCTTTAGCTTTTAAGTGTATATATATAACTTTAGGTATATATACGTATAATTTAGGTATAGATATATAGATATATATAATTGTTCATCAATTTCCCCATTGCTGGTACCTGGCTCATGACAATAAATATTTACCAAAGAAATTCCAATTGAGCCACCTGGACTATCACAACCCCCTGAAGTATACCTAGTTCAACTCTCAAAGCTATTATAAAGATTCATATTGTTCCCTGAAAATTTAACTTGCTTCCACACCTCGTGTACTGCAAAAAGTGCTGAAAAATTCTCTTAGTAGTTGATTCAATGTTTCTCTACATGTGGAAATTTCACATTCCACATTTTTATAATAAAACTTACCAGATAAAGAAGATGGGACTTGTTTCAGTGAACCGGAAGTGGAGGTATTTTTTCTGATCACCATCTTTTTCTAAAATTCACGGTTCCTGTTTTGCTATGTGGTAAGTGCATGTGTTCTTATTCTCTTGCCTATGATTGAGTGAGAACCCCTGAAGGTTGAGGCCAAGCAGTCTTATCACATTCTTACTCCATCCTCTCATTTAAGGAGATATTCCGTACAGCTGAGTCCAAGTGGGGCAGTGGTAGCAATCTTAGAAGACAGGAAGTCAAATCTGCTCAGAATTATACAGCATATAATGTGTGGATCTCATTGGTATACTGAATTGAAGAAACCAAAGGCAAAAATATATTTTTGAGAAAATCAAGACAAATTGAAATATGCAGGATATTTGAAGATATTGTGGGTTTTTTTCAGTTTCTGCTTTTTTTTGGATGTGATAATTATATTACTATTTTAAATCCATATCACTTAGAGACACTAAGTGAGTTATGAGCCACATGATGTGATAACATGTGTAATTGGCCTTAATATACTCAGAAAAAAAGTTAGGTGTTTGCATCTGAATAGATGAAATAACTAGAGCAAACAGATATGGTGGAACAAAGCTTAATTGTGACAAGTTGTAATAGAGATTCAAGTTATTACAAAGGAAACATGTGACAATCTGAACCAAAGAAGTCACTGCAAAAGTAAATAAAATAGAATCATATACATTTAAAATAGTGGTCAAGGTAATTCACAAATAATCCCTGTATATTAAAATCACATCACCAATAATAAGCAGTTTCCATTATTTTCTGTGGCTGAATAACCACTACATTCCTGTGTATAGACTGACCCCCAATATATGTTATTCCAACTTTTCCAATGGCAAAACATAAGTTAAATTTCAACAGAACACAAGTAAAATTTCAATGAAATAAGAAAAAATTTATTTACAAGTTTACTTTTTTGCAATATTTTTAGGACTCATTCATTCATAAACACGCTCACATTAGAATCATTAGAAGTTGTTTCAGTTTAAGAGATACACTCTTAATCCAGGTAGACAAAATACAGTTTGTGGACCAAATCATGCCTGCCCCTCAGCCTTAAAAATGCTATCTTATTTGAACATAGCAATGACCAGGCAGTTACATATCATCTATGGCTACTTTTTTCCTAAAATAGCAGGAGGAAGTAGTGATTTTATGTTATATATTACATATAATAATATTTTATATTATACATATTAAACACCATGGGCAACATATTTATTATAATTATTGTTGAATTTGCAAGAAATTGAAAAATAGAAAAGCAGATTGAATAATAAAGAACGCCAAAGTAAGGCCAAGATTTTTTTTTATCTCTGGAAAACCACATCAAAGAAGACTTTTTAATATAAAGAGAAGTCTTTATTACATAGAAAATTAACAAGATTATATTTTTACTTAAAATACTTGTGTTCTTTTGCATGGTTTAAAATGCATGAAAGTTTAAGCTAAGCAAACTATACAGGTTTATGTTGTACCCTTTGATGCTTTGAGATTATTTTTGTAAGATTTCAGTGTATGAGGGACACACATGAGTTGAGGAGAAAGCACTTAATTTGTTTATTCAGAGGATACATTTTCGGTTTCCTGATCTCTCAGGCAGATTTCAATGCATTCTTTAGTACCAAGAGATAGTGATCTCTTCTAATAGCATAGTGAGCCCATCAGGACTTCTCCTATCTCGTATATAATATACAGAATACTAATTTCCTTAAACTCTACAGGGAATAAAATTTACACGAAAAAAAGTAAATTACAGCATATTTTTAATGCTCTAAGGGTAGTATGGGCACGTCCAATATTTCTTGGAAGATATCAATAAAAGTAGCTGTTTACAAGGATTAAGACAATAAAATGTTTTGACTGTAAAACAAAGTGGGGTTAAAGAGTAAATTATTTATTTAAACATGAGAATAACTCTGTGTGACCAAGCCTCTGCTGTAATAGGTGCAGAGAACAAGGCAAAACTTCTCCCTAAACTGATTTCAGTGTGTCTGGAGGATTCTGACCAAGAACTGGGATTCAATAAGCCATCTCTTCTTCAAGCTCCTGGCCTGTAGGTCTTCCCCTTCATAGAACATCTAAGTTTGGCTGCAGCTTTGTAAAAGCAGAAAAATAAATGCCATCATTTCCATATAGAAACTTACAAAATGAACTTATCTTGTAATGTCATATTTTTCATGGGGGTGTTTCTTGGTCTTATTGGCATGACTATTACTAATTAAATTTTTGAAGGTTGAATTAGAATTTTGGAATATTTTTAACCCACTTAAACCATGTGAAGTCATCACATTTTCACTTATTTTTATCTGGGATTCAAGTTAGCCTGATTGACTAGGTTATCTGTGCATTGCAACAGAGTAATGATGGCATTATTTTAATTTCTTTACATTCTTAGTATTCTGCTCTCTGTAGAGTCAAAAGATAATCCTCTTTTCTCCTGTACATACCTTAAATAATTCGATTAGTTGGTTTTTAAGGACTTGTAAAAAATTAAAAGCACTGTAATTCTGCTGTTACTACTATTACTGTCATTACTACCACTATTACTAGCAGTACTACAAATATTATATGTAATTAGAGACCAATGTCTTTTTATTAATATTTCTGCAATATAAATTTTACTACTTTTGCTCTTTCATAAAAACACTGGGCAAATTACTGCTTTATTAAATAAAGTAAAAAACTTTATATGAAAAAAAGGTAATTTATATAGTTGACAGAGCTTTAAGTAAGATAGCTATAGGCTACCAAATGTGTTTGATATTTTAGAGGTCACTGGCTCCAGAAAGCATCTTTTGTTATAAAGGCATAGCTGTCATTTAATCTAACATGAATCTATCATCTCAATTATATGGAAAATAATTATTTAAATGAACAAAAGATGATCAGAGTTGATGATTAGCATATATAGAGAGCAGTGTAGATGATTAGTATATATTATACTCAATATATACAAAGTATAAATATTGTAGGAGTCATCAGTCTAATGAGTTAGTTATATATTCTAATTGCTTACTGTTTCTATCAGATAGGTAGTTAAATATTTTGTTTTTCAATCACAAATAAAAACAAGAATATTATAATTTGGTCTCACCTCTATATTCAGAGCCAAAAATAGTAGAGTCATGAAAAGTTGAATGCTGATACTCTCTTACCAGCTCTACCATTTTATAGATAACACACTGAGGCTGGTGTGGTCACGTGACAGAACTCATGTCACAGAACTAAATAGTTTGCCTAGACCCAATATTGATATTTGACATATCATTGAGTAACGCAGTTTCAGTCCAAAAATTTTGGAAGCATAATTTACAGTTTTATTAGGTAAGAACCTTTGTCTTATCTGTTTCTGATTTTTATTCTTAAGACTGTAATATGTATTTTACATATGAGAAATTTGAACACAAGAATAGAAATTTAATGTAACAGTGAGTTTCTAAGTAACCCAATATACTTCTCTTGACTATCCCACCTTATTTAAGGATTTCATAATAGCTTAGCAACACTATCGTGATTGTTTGTTAATGGTCTCAAAACTTGCCCAAGACTTAAGTGAAGTAATATTTCACTTAACTTATGTCCCTTCTGTTTCAGTAACTTTTTTAGAATATATACTACACATCCACAGATGGGATATCACTGAATATATTGCACACAGTGTATATTACCCACCAATCTTTCCTCTCTTCTTCATAGCGCAAAACCTCAAGATCTCTGCTCATTAATTTGTTCTTTTTTAAATTTTTATTTTATATTGAGGTATAGTTGACTTACAATGTTGTGTTAGTTTCAGGTGTACAGCAAAGTGATTCAGTTATACATATACATATATCCATTCTTTTTCAGATTCTTTCCCCATATAGGCTATTACAGAATACTGAGTAGAGTTCCCTGTGCTATACAGTAGGTCCTTGTTGATTACCTATTTTATATATAGCAGTGTAAATATGTTAATCCCAAACTCCTAATTTAATTGATTTGTTCTTTATGTCTTTTCCTTTTTCCTTTATGCTTTTTCTTTTCCTTTTTCTCAGATGAGACATGTGTATCAGAATATTTTCATCAGTTTCAGCATATATTTAGTGTTTGGAGCCTCTTCTAATTCTGTTATTTGTGCCTTTTCTTTCTCTGCTCTCTGCTCTGCCATGTGTGTATCATGAGTTACCTTTGTGAGCTGCTGGTGCTCCGCTGCCTGGTTACCTCAAGGCTCAGCTATCTCAAGACATATGGGAGGTGCAAGGATCTCTCTTCCTCTGCATAGTTTATAAATCTATAGATCATCAACCCCAGACACCAGGAACAAACTTCTATCCAGTTACTGCTATCCAGTCTCCTGTGACCTCACAACCTGATATAGTTAACCTGTCTGTAAGAGTATAGAAATCTCCACTGAGTAATTTTTTTTCTGGAATTTTCCACATACGGAAATATGACTTAGGGTAGAGAAAGCCCTGGAAGAGTGGCCTCACTCATATCTCCCAGGGGCAGCCTTCCTGTTGCTTCTGCATTGTCTTTGCTCTGGGGAAGTGGATGTCTCAGAGTTGTAGATCAGAGTAAAGGGAATTCAGTATGAAATAACCCACTATCTCCCACTCTATACAATATGTTTTTGTAAACACATATGAATATATATATATATATTAATATCTACATCCATCAATCGAAGGAGAGATTTACGTTACACATTTTTTTTTTTTACCAGCTAATAACACAACACTAACATCTGGTGCTGACAATTTTACAAATTGTATAATTTAAAAGTATCTTTATACATATCTAGATAACAAAAAAGATGCATTTTGTTACAATAGACTTCAAGCTTCTTTATTTGACTTATTAAGTATATTTGTTTAACAGATTTCCTGCAAAATATTCTAATATTTACATACATTTCCAGATCATTTACTTAATATATTATATCTGATAGGATACATAAAGTATGTTTCTTTGCCTTAATATATCAGTTATATATAATAGTAATTTTAGCCATGTATTGTTTGTCAGAGTTATCTGCAAAATGTTCTAGTAACCCCAAAGAGCACATGCAGGAAAAATGAAAGCTAATGTAGCTAAGAAGGTGAAAATAAGTAATTTTAACTAAGTCTTACAGAAGAGTTAAGAAGAGTTAAGTGTTCGCAAGTTATACTACATATGCCTATTTTGCTTTAACAGGATGAGGGGAGGGGGAAGTTGGGGACATGGTGGCAGGCAGAAGAAGACGGGGAGAAATTAGGGGAATTTTATGGTTAATGTAAAAAATGGTGTGGCATCACCCAGATTTGGTTTGTTTGAGTTTCTTTTCTTCTTAAAATTATTAATTTGCCTCAGGTTTTGCTTTCGAGTCTATAGATAATTGGAATGTGTTGAGGCACCACAGAATAATAAATCAGTCTGATACAGCAACTGAAAGTGAATACTTTTTATAAAATAACTGTGCTCTTTCTCCCCCAGATGAATTCTATGTGAATTGGAACATCTAGATAACTTACCCAGGTGAAAAATTAGGGACTAAATAAACCACGCAGTGTCTTTATGCTCCTTAATGTATAAGAAACTATGATGGCAGAACTGTGTGTGTGATTTTGGTAATGAAACCACGTGGTTGCCGTGGAACTCCTGCTTTTTATCTTTTTAACATCTTTATTGGAGTATAATTGCTTTACAATGGTGTGTTAGTTTCTGCTGTATAACAAAGTGAATCAGCTATACATATACATACATCCCCATATCCCCTCCCTCTGGCGTCTCCCTCCCAACCTCCCTAGGCCACCCCTCTAGGTCATCGCAAAGCACCGAGCCCATCTCCCTGTGTTATGTGGCTGCTTCCCACTAGCTATCTACTTTACATTTGGTAGTGTATATATGTCCATGCCACTCTCTCACTTCGTCCCAGCTTACAGTTCCTCTCCCTGTGTCCTCAAGTCCATTCTCTATGTCTGTGTCTTTATTCCTGTCCTGTCCCTAGGTTTGTCAGAACCAGTTTTTTTAGATTCCATATGTATGTGTCTCTGTTTCCCCCCACAGCTTCAATATTTCTGAGCTTGGCCAGAACTATGCAACCATATTTCCCATGCAAAATATTCAAGGAAAAAATATCAGCACTAATATGAGAATTAAAGAATATAAATTAAATACTTCCGAAGATTAAAATCATCACAGTCGAGATGATGCATATTTCTGTCTTTTGAGGACCAGGTGTTTGCAAAAAGACTTTTTAAATGAATTTTCTGTCACTGACATTAATCTTACAAATGCAAATTTAAAACAGTAAGAAAAATATGACAGAAGAGTTGGGAAAGCATGCTATGAATGTAGTGAATTCACTCATCAAATTGTACTAATTCTGGGGAAGATTGGACCATGTGCCCACAGTATTGAGACCTGAGCTACTAGGAAAGGATATTATTATGAATATTTAATGTATCATTTAAAATAAGAAAAACACAAAGTCTTGTTTTCTTAGGTTTAAAACTGAATAGTATGCACTGTAAAAGAGTATTTTTATGCTTATTTAGGAAATCCATGTCAAAAGCTAGACCAGGCCTTGACAAATTGTATCTGATCAATAAAAGTTACCTAGCCTTGCTTTTGCTATAATTATATGCATTTTTTCAATAATTTGGAACTCAGTTTGAAGCCCAGAAGTAAGAAAAATAATATTTTTGGCAATCAAAATTATGACTATGGGCAAAGTTCATCTATTCAACCAAAAATTATTTATTGAGTGCCTATATCATAATGCCTGACTATGTGCTGGGAAGGAGTGACAAAAACATATATGGTTCTTATACTCCCAAAGTTCATTGGCTTATGTTACATATGGGTGAATCTTTTTACCCTTCCTTCAGATACAATTATAAATAAGATTACTTTTGTGCATTTATTTCAAGTTCCAGAACATTATGGTTCTTATTATTTGAATACGTCTAATCAAACATCAAAATCTTATAATGGGAATTAGGGAAAGAGAGAGTCAGATAGAGGAGGATTAAATATTTTCACTGGGGGGAAAATACTTTAACTCACAGTTCTCTCTTCTCCATCCCCCACCAAAATAGATAAACAACAACATTTAGAGCAATGGCTCAGTTTCATTACTACAACATGTTATTTTGAAATCATCAGCTCAATCGCAGCATATATCTACCATTATTTTTGTACTTTCTCAAGATCAGCAATTACATCTTAAATATCTTGCCTCAGTTGGAGAATCATAATAGGAGCCCTGGATTATTTTTTAAATGGACTTGACTGAAAAATTAAGGAATATGTCTGGGCAATAATTTGGTTTAGATTACATAGAAGAAGAACATAAATACATATGGAGAAATGGGAAAAAAATTACAAGTTAAGTGTACACAAAATGATGTTAAGGATATCCGGAGTCCTGAATCTTCTGTATGAACTTTTCCAAGAAGATATAAGAGAAGAAATACTGAGTGTTTAGATAGATGGAATTAGCCCCCAAACTGTAAGTCCCCCTCAAGAAATAAAATACCAGACATAGGAAATAATGTGACCCTAAAGAGAGTTTAGCAAATAATTACTTAATTTAAAACTTATCATACATTTTACAGAATGGCTACTGTCTTAGCAAATGTTGATTATATAGTAGAGTGTTACGAACTATAGTCACCATGTTATACAATAGATTCTCAGACCTTATTCATCTTATAACTGAGAGTTGTACCCTTTTACCAACCTCTCTCTATTTTCCTCATGCCTTCCACGATAAATCTTGACTGGTTAATACATTTACTTAGATAATATATTGCCTTTTGCTAAGGTAGGTATATAAAGAAAAGAAATCAGGAAGACCCTCTTCTATTAGTTATTTTTAGTATTTTATCCTTTTCGAGCTTTGACGTATATAAAAGTTCTCATCTCTGTAGATGTAATTGTGGTATTTTTATCATGGAAATTGTATATACTATAAGTCAAACTTGCCTGAATTATTATTCAAGGACTTTATTACTCTATGAATCAGAGAAGCTTTCCTCATATATAGTTAATATTAAAATTAAAATTGGAGCATTTTACACCTGAATTATTTTTCAAATATTTTAAAATTAATCCCTCGTTTTGTAAAACTGTCAAATCAGTATAAACATTCTGAAAGCAAAAAGTCAATAACTTTGAATGATATCATAATCATAAAAGTTGTATGTACTAATATTATTAAAGAGACCAGACATCATATATTTAGAAGTACATAAAAGAAACTAAATCCATTTAATGGATTATCTACATGGTTATCTACCACTTGCTTGTAAAGCTCAGTCTTGTCATTTATTATTTGGTTGTTATAGGCAGGGTTTTAACCTTTATGTTGAAATTATTTTGCAAAGACTGACAGAAAAAGAATAAGTCCATTAAAAATGGCCCTTAAAAATATGTAGCTTGCATCAGTCTTTGAATTCTTATTGATTCCATATTTAGAAAATTTATTTTATGTCAACCTACCTTTGACATTAATTTGGGGAATCTAAAAAGCAAGCAAAAGAAAACTAATTCTTAGATGATTTTATAAAGTTACAGAAACCTTTACTCATCATGATTTCAGCTATTACATATTTATACAAAGAAAAAAATTATATTAGAAACATATTTGAAGGGAAAGAAGTAGACTAAAATGTTACCATGAGTAAACATAACTGATTTAGTTTTCATTGAAAATTGAAACCACTGCACATTTGCAATGATTCTATTGATTAAATAATAATAATAATAATAACATTTATTAATCACTTAGCATGTACCAGACCCTTCTGAAGAACTTTACATAGATTACCTGCTATTCCTCACAATAAATCTGTGGGTTAGGTAATGTTACTTTACTTGTTTTAAGGATAGGAAAACTGAGGTTGACTACTTTTTACCTTGACCAAAATTTCACAAAAGGTAAATAAGAGACTTAAGATTTGAACATATCGCATTGCTGTCGGATGAAATATCCTACCGGGATCTTAATTTCTATGTATCCTTAACTCATCATACTGAGATTTAGGGTCTGTGGAAAATATGTAAATAGCAGTTCAAATTTAAGGTTGAAATTTTATAGAGAAGCCAGGGCTAATGTCCAAAAGAATCAACATGTTTTAATAAAAATAGCATGTGTTTATTACCTGAGTTTAAAACCTAATTCCACCATTTATATGCCTGAGGTTCAACTTTCTAATCTATAAAGTTGTGAAATAATGACTACCTTTCTTGATTGTTTAATGCATATAGGTAATACATTCAAGAACCCAGTATTGATAAGTAAGGTCTATTGGGAAGTGATTTAGAAAATGTATTTTTCTATACAAATGTTCAACTCAAATGGACCTTAAATTTGAGGTAGAGACATTCACAATAAGGTGAGTAGCTTTTGGCTGACCAAATAATGTAATGGAATAAATCTCTTTCAACTTGTCAAGTCTTAAATTAAGCTAGAGATTACTTAGCAGAGAAACATCTGGTATTATTTCTGCATAATACAAAGAAGTGGAATTAATTGGTCCAAGGCTGCAATAATTTCTTCCTTTAAACAACAGCTATTTACTGAGTGTCTATGATGAGCATAGCTCTTTTACACAGGCTTAATAGGGCATCATCCTATCATGATTATAATATATTTTAATAAGGTCCCTAGGATCTTACTTAAGGAAAAATAGTGTATTCACAAAAGTCAAATAATGTATGCCAAGATATATGATACTGAGAGACAAAGAATGCTATAAAAGTGATGAGAATGGGGCAGGGAGATAGACTGAACGGATTGGAGAAGACCTCTGGGTGGAGTAGAGATTCAGGGAGAAATGGCACTGGAATAGAAGTAGAATTTGATGAGGGAGAGAAAAGCAAAAGGCAATGTTAATATCATTGTCTTAAAAATATGTCCTTCATGACCCTACCCCCATGGGTTTATTCATATATGTCTCTTCCTGGTAGCATAATCTGTGACAGAAAGGGGAGATAGATATAATTTGTAATTTAGGTTTTGGATACCTAGTGGAAATACTTGAAGGCTTTGAAACCGAACAGGACACAGTGGACCTTCCTGATGGCAGACCCCCGCCTATCCCGTTTCTTGTTTATAGAAAAAAAGGGTTTAGTCTCCAAGGCCTTCCCCGAGTTCCAAAGAGCAGACTCAAGCAGTTACTAGTTTGAGAAGTGAGGGAATGCAGAAACAAAGGAAAAGCAGCCAAGCAAAAAGTAATGACAGCCTAAAGGGTAGTTCAGCAATAAACAGAGCCACAGGGCCCTAGGTCCTCCTCAGATGTATATCCCTGAGTTGTTTTACAGAAACCAGGACCCCACCAGCTAGAAACTGCTGACCATAAGCATGAAGATTCCAGACTGGTTGGAGCCAGAAGATTGATGATTAAGATTCCCAAAACACCACCCTGTTACCTCATCACCAATCAATCAGAAGAATATCCATGAGCTGATCACGTACCCTGTGACCCTCACTCCTAATGTTGACTTTAAGAATCCTTCTCTAAAAGCCATGGGGGAAATCTTTTGAGCATAAGCTGCCTGTTCTCCTTGCTTAGCGTTTTCCATAAACTCTGTACTTTCCTTCACCACAGCCTATGTCATTAGATTGGCTTTGCTGTGCTTCAGGCCAGTGGACTCAATTTTGGTTAGGTATCAAGCAAAGGCTTCTTGATTGATAGCTTTAAACACTTTATCCTCTAAACTTTGATGCATTGAGCTTCATGTGATTTCTCCAAGAATAATCAGTCAGAATTTTACAACCTCATTTGATTTTTTTAATTTAATTCCCTTTGGTTACTTCTCATTTGAACTGGTTGCCTTATTGTTTTTTGCCGATGTGGCAAATGCAAGCATGGCACACACGTGTGTGCACACACACACACACACACACACTCCTCTCACAATGTACTTTTGCCTTTTAAATCAAGAGCAGTGTATAAAGCACAGCTGAAGAAGACTAGAATTGATGTCTTTACCCTGCTACTTTTATGTTAGAATTTCAAACCTGGATTATTTTACATAGCTATAGTCTTGTTATTTATTATTTAATTCTTGAGATTAACTTGAATCTTATACATAGTGTGATGCAGAAGTCAATATATACTTGAAGAATATAATTGAAATAGCAAACAATGTTTTCACTTGATGTTGGTAGTTAAAAGAATTCAGTTTAGTTTATGTTTTAATTTTCTCTGTATCAAGTGTGTGTTACTGAATAACTTTAGTGTCCTAGCAAATTTTATTCTCTGTCTTTGAATAACATTTTAATGATATTTTCAGGGATTAATTCTCTGTTCACCAAAAGAGAAAATTCTATTGCTTATACAATACAAGTAATAAATAACTGTATTACATATTACTTTTAAGGAAATGCTAAATTTTGGACCCCTCCACTATTAAGAAGCAAAAGCCCCTAACATATAATAATATCAACAATAACCCAGAATTGGGAAAAACTGCATCTCTTTTGAAGAAAGCCTCTGTGTCAAATTTACTAAGTTGAGATTTAGAGGAAACAGAGTGATGGACACATACAAGTCCCAAGATTTGGACTCATAGTTTTTCCCTAAGACCATTCCCTCCTCACCTCAGCTTCATTCCATGAATCAGCTATTTTACTATGCATGTCTTTGCCCAGTTCTCTGGAACCATAATCCAACCTCCTCCTTACAGACAAATACTACTGTGGACTCACTGGCTGCATCTTGCCTGCATTTAGTTCTGCTGGACGAGGTCACTGAGAGGACATGACCATTGGTTGACCCCGGGCTGGACCTTGGCAATCTGAGGCTCCTCACCCCTCCCCTGTCCGTGGAATGTATGCTCTGCCCACCATTCCCCCAGTGAGAGCCATTTTCAAGGACACAGTTTTGAGAGAGTAAGGTGTTGTTGAGACCATTTGGATGGTGTACATGACTAAACCCAGCATAAGGACTCTACATAAACATTTAAAATTCTAACAGAGTGTGCAAAAATCTAGTCATCTTGTGGCCACCCATGAGAAATCTTCTAAGTTCCCTTGCTTATCAAACCTGCCACCTACCAATCTGGAGTATCTGCCTCTTTCTTTGGTCTCTCCCTGCCCTCCATGTGCAGGGACAAGTTTCAGATTTCAGTGGGGAGCTCTGGAGGTTGCAAACCAACAAATTCTTACTCATGAGTAACTTGCCCCGATCTTGAAATTTAGTCTGATCTTCTATTCCTGCGACCTTCCTTACCTTTAGCTATTGTTATCTGTATCCTCAAGGTGACATAGAACTGTTCTTCATATTGGTCACTATTTTTATTTTTTTGGAATGGCAATTGATGGACAATTCTAAGAATAATCTGGATTTAATTGATCCTAGTTATTATTTTAGTAAAGAAGAAATAAAATGATTCTATCACATCTTCTATCCATATGTAAAACTATTCATAACCTTTTACCAGCTTTTGATTTGTTTATGCACTTTTTTAAAGATAAAATGGGGAAAATCCCAGGGACTTGTACCATCTTAGTCTATTGAACTGCTATTGTCCTTTGACTTCTCTTGGGGAAAAAAACTATCTGACCTGACAGTTATGAAAAGTGCAACCACATGTTAGAAATTACATTGAGAGCAGACCTGAATACATCTTCTCTGCTAAGATAAATCAAGAGAGGCCATGCTTGGAAAATTAATGTCTCTATCGAGCTGGAAAATCATAAGCCTTTTAATAACAAATATGTTTATTTATTTTAACTATTGACTACCAGCATTTGCTGGAAAAATATACATATTTTATTTAACACTTCCAAATGCAGCCTCAGGGTTTTTTTTTGCAATTATGTTTAAGTCAAAAATTGTCTCTTTAACATGGAAAAATGAAATTAAACAAGTAGAACCAGTTACATATATTTATTATTATATAGATTCTGTTATATAAAAAAAAATTAATATCTCCTGAAACTGACCTACAGGTTAAAAGTTCTGAGATGACATCAGTAATTTACATTAAGAAAGAGCTAAAACTTGCATTTTTATTTTACTAAAGATTAATTTTTCTTCCTGTTTTATTGAGATATAGTTGACATACATCGCTGTATAAGTTCAAGGTGTACAGAATACTGATCTGACATATACACACCATGAAATGATTACTGCAGTAAGTTTAGTGAACACCCCTCATCTCACAGAGATGCAAAATAAAATTAAAAGAAAACAGTAATTCTCCTTGTGATGAGAACTCTTAGGATTTACTCCCCTCCCTTAACAACTTTACAATGGAACATACAGCCCGGTTAATTATAGTAATCCTGTTGTGCATTACATCCCTAGCACTTATTTATCTCATAATTTGAAGCTTGTACCTTTTGACCACCTTCATCCAAAAATTAAATTACAATTTAGATCATACTTTTAGACATATTATTAATCTCTTGGGTGCCAGGAGTTTTCATTTCGTCATCACTATTTATCACGCTCTGTATAATACAGTGTGTTTAGTGTTTAAATGTTAGCATCTAGAGAAATATCAACTAAAGTAAAGACTGTTTTCAGTTTTACATATTAAAAAAATTACTGGGGTCGGTCTTGGTAGTAACATAGCACTGGGGAAAATATATTTTTCCATATTTCTATCAGGAAACTAAATTTATGTCTATGGTTTACTGAAAAGTGGCAGTTTATTTATTGTTCATAACCATATATTAAACATGAACAGCATAGTAGGCTTTGAAGAGAGGCAGAAAAAGGAAAACAAAACTTTGCTATTGCTTATTGACAGTTGATAGTCTCAAAATTTTTTTAAAATTTTGGTCCTTGGGAATTATTTTTCTTCATTTGAAAATAGAAATTGAAAACTTATCAAGCTTTATACTTTTTTGTGAGAGAATTGTATAATATATAGATTCTACATTACTTGTGAGATGATAAACTATCAGATATCTGTTAAATGAATTTGAACTGTGGAGGATTAATGACAAGATAATAGTACCTCATCATTATAATTTGTCTCTTCCAACAAAATATTTTGTAAGGCAATATAATATGTTAGGTAAATTGTAGGTTTTAGCATCAAACAGATCCATTGTTGATATCTTGACCTTATCATTTATTACTCATATGTCCTTGAAAAATTTCTCTTTATTTTTTAATCTATAAATTCAGATTATTTATCTATAGACTTGGGGTCATAACATCTATTTAATAGATTTGATATATTATTTAATAATAACATAAGTTTCTAGTATATAGAAGCTGCTAAATATCTACTAAGACAGACCTCATTTCTACATTAAGAGAAGGGTCTTCGTTGCCGTGTCACTGATTTGTCAAATTTCTTTTTTCTTATTTATGTGTGTGCTCAAATACCTAGATTTGTTACTGAATCAAACGGTCAAAAAAAAAAAAAAAAATCTAGACCTAGATAAGAAAAACTTCATCTAGAACAATTTGCAATAAGGAGAATACTCCAATCTCAGAAATCTGCAATTATCTTAAAATCAAACAGAAAAAGACTCTTTTCTTAAATTGAGGTATAATTGACACATAACATTATATTAGTTTCAGCTGAACAACATAATGATTCTGTTTGTATATAGTGAGAAATCATCACCACAATAAGTCTAGTTAATATCTGTCAGTTGTCGCCCTCTGTAGTTACAAACATTTTTTTCTTTTGATGATAACTTTTAAGATCAATTCTCTCAGCAACATTCAAATATGCAATACTGAATTATTAACTGTAGTCTTTTACTGGGAAAAGCAAGAAGTAAGTAAGGGGAATTTGGTTATGTAGTAATAGAATTAGCCGGGAGGGATAAATCAGTGGCACGGCTGTGAAGATCTAATTCAGAAGAAATGCAGTCTGCCTTAGTAGATTTTTAGAAGCCTCTATATACTAGAAACTTACACATACATTATTGTTAAATAAGATATCAAATCTCTTATATAGATGTTATCATCCCAAGTCTATAGATAATCTGAATTTATAGATAAAAATAAAGAGAAATTATTCAAGGACATATGGGTAATAAATGATAGGTCAAGATTTAGGAGGGTCCTATATCCAGCACTGATTCAAAAAAATTAGCTTCTGCCATGCTTGTATATGTGTATGTGTATGTGTGAGTGTGTGTGTGTATTGGTTAAATAGCATGTACATGTCTTTGAAATAGTATACAAATGATATTCTAATTTTTATCGTGTTTATCCAAGATAGGTAACAAACTTCAGACTTTTTTTCCTAAATTTTATTTCTAGCCATCTTTCATTTAAATGTAGATGCAAGCCCATCTATTATAGCACATAACTTTCAAATGTAAGTCTTGTTGTTATAAATATGGGTTTCATTCTCAGTTCTATCTTTGAGACACTTTGAATTTTACACGATATTCTTGAGTTACCTATATATAAATAGATACAAAATAGATATTCATCTGAAATTTTTTATTTTTAAATAACAAAATGCCTGTGATATGTCAAATATATAATTGGTCTTGTTAAACATTTTTCTTTACATGCACTTATCCATTTTTTTTTTTTTTTTTTTTTTTTTTTTGCCTTTCTCTTCTTCCACTAAAAACTGATAACTGGGCATGGGTATTTCGATTTGTTTTGGTTTTGTATATTTATTTGTTTTGTTTTTTTCATTTACCTATTTTCCATATATTATAGAAGGACTTAAAGGGTTTCTATTTTTTTGCTTGTATTTTTATCAAAAGAAGGAGTGTTACAAGGCTTAAGCTATTTTACATGGTGTTTATTCTGAAGGATAAGATCTCTCCAAAACAAATTCTACACAGAATACTCTACACTTTTTCAATGATTCTGCTGGGGTGCCAAAATTCCCAGTTCTCCCTCTTTCAGGTCAATGCAGCCAGTTTCATGTTAAAATGCTTGTTTTATGGGTGTGGCAACAAACTCTTACCAGCAGCTAGTTTAAATATACTTCAAAATATTTGACCCACTTTGTAACCACATTAATCCTAGCAAATTCACAAAAAATACACAATTCTCGAAATATTTAATTTACTTTGTTTCTTGAAGAGGAAAACAGGTAAAATTTAAGAATAAGTTGCATTACTGTCCTCAATAGAAAATAATATGATTACTACTGTGAGACCTTCTGAGATTTATGATGGAAATAAGAAAAAAAAGAGTAAAGGATACTGAATTTTTTTCCACTTAAATATGGTACCTTTGAGAGAGACACATTGAATGTAATGATACTTCACTGAAAAAAAAAGTTCATTTCTTAAAAATGAAGCAGCAGTTATAAAGTAGTCATCCCATGATCAAACCTTTTCTAATATATCCATGGAGAAAAACTAGAATTTTTGCTTACTTAAAATAAAATACAAATCAAGAAATATGACAGTGTCTAGCAAGTAGTAAATATTATTTACACTCTCATTATTTTGTTACTACTATTGCTATTATTATTAAACACGTGTTTTAAAAAGCAAACACTTTGTTATTAGCAGTGAAAGCTAGATGTAGTGTTGATTTCTTATATCCTTTAAACTATTGAAAAAGCAATCTGTTCTCCAATGGCACTCATATATAAATATGATATTGTGACAAGTGACAAATGGAAGATTTAGGAGACTTTCTGAATAATATTTTCTCTCTGCATAAAGGATGCAAAAATATTAAATGTCAGGTCTGATGGTAGCTTTAGTTTTACAGGTGTGTTGAAATAACTTTCTAGGTTCAAGATGGAGCCCCTTCTGACCAGGGTGCCACGTCAGTAAACCAGAACTTAGATAATTTTGTGTCCTTGTAAATGCTCTGCTTGACCAGAAATGCTGGTAATTCAGTCAGTCAAACCCCAAACTCCAAGCCAGCTGTGGGCCTTCTAATTCAAATAAGTTTGATTAGGTGGCCACAGCCAGTCAGGTATTTTCCATTTGTCTCTTCGTTGTTCTTTATTCTTTTTTAAAAAAATATTTTGGCTGCACCCCTTGCAGCATGTAGGATCTTAGCTCCCTGACCAGGGATCAAACCCAGGCCCTCTGCATTGGTAGGATGGAGTCTTAACCACTGGACCCCCAGGGAAGTCCTCCTTGTTCTTTATTCCTTATCCTATAAAAGCTTCTTGCCTTCTGCCCCATTTTGCAGTTGTCTGAGAAACTGTCCACTTCATAAGTGTTAAAGTTTGTGTGTATCACCTAAATTGTCTTCTTTAGTCATTTTTTTTAACAGGTATATGACAAATAGTAATTGAACTATGGCTCAAGCCAATGTCATTTTAATTATCAAGTAAATATCAAGGCTGTTTTCTCTCAATATTTTAAAATACCAGATAATCTTAGATTGTGTTTTGTTAATAACTACTATGTAAATTTTCTGATATGCTAATTTTACCAGTTGTTTAATTTTTACAAAATGCTTAATTATTTTTTCAAAAGAAGAAAAAGAATTACTGAAACAGAAAACTGCTTTATAAAGGTTATAATCATTATTTAAAGAACTTCTAATTACCATTTTTACTTTCAGAACATGAGAAACTTAAAAGGCAAAAATTTTTACATTCAATAGTCCTTTATCTTATTGTGTAAAAGCCTCCTCCTGTGATTTACATTTTAATGAAGTAGTAACAAAACACCTACAGCTATTCTAAATGATTTGCTGTCACAACCTTATTTGAGAAATTAAAAAACAGAGTGAGTTTGAACACTATTACACAAGCATAAAAAGATGTGTGATGTATCCACCTAATCTTCCTCTATATGTGTAAATTCTTGAAGGGTATGGGTATTTCCAATACATAATAAAGCTTTAACCATCTCTGATTTAGTAGTCACATATGTAAAATCAACTGCCAAAGACAAAAAGAAACTTTATAGAAGAACTCAGACTATTGTATCACATGTCTGCATAATAATTTTGATTTTAGAAATATGAATGGGGAAGAAAAATTATCTAATACTGTGATGTCCACTAATTATCTTCAAGATATGCTCTTCATAAAACATATAGATGTCTTTTCAGAAGTTGTTTTCTCCATGGAGAGGAAACCCTATGTCTTTTGACTGTAGTTTCTTGCACATCAGTTCATTGTGAGGCTTCTTGGCGTCGTGGAATTGTACCCTACTTCTGCTCAGAATTGATTTTCCATAGACGTTGAGTGATGGTGAGATGGGATGGCATACTTGCTAGCCTTATATTATTTTGTTTTATGGTATCCCAAGCCATAGTCTCTTCTGTGTTAGAATCAACATGCATTATTAGAGTAGGTGACCACCTTTGTTGTATAAATGGCAAAACCTTCTACTTCCCAACAAATGTTTTTTAGTTTTCTTTAGTTCTTTAGTTCTTTATTATTATTATTAATCTACTCATGATGCCTTGCTTGCCAGTATTTGAGCTTTGTTCCTTTAAAGGGAATGTTCTTGCACATTTTGCATTCAAGACAGACATTCAGGGTTAAAAATTAAAAGTCATATTTGAAAGGATTAAAATAATCAGTCCAATACTAAATGGTCACTAATAATTTTGACCTATTTACTAGTTTGGTAAAAATATTTTATAATGTCTATGAAAGATCTCTATATTTAATTATATTTGCCAGATAATTAAATAAATTATATTTACTAGGCTTTATTTCAGTACTGTTTTGCTAATTTGGTAAAACCATATGCTAATATGGTGATACTCCTTTCTGAGCCAAGGTAATGTTTTTCTATATACCCATAGAGATACTTTTTTTTCATTAGAATAGCTTAATATTAAGTGCAGCCTCTTACTTGGTGTTTCATTAGAATAGCTTGATATTAAGTGCAGCCTCTTACTTGGTGTAAATTATACCTTCTACGTAACATAGCTCAAGACCAACTCAGCTCCATATTTCCTCATGCAACTGTCATTTTCAGTGTGTAAATAATCTGGTCTAGTAAAAAATTTTTTGAAAAGTCACCACAGACCTATTTAAGGTTCTATATAGGCTGCCCCACTGGCACTTTTCTTTCTAATGGATCCAGAAAAATGTCTGAAATCAACATAGAGAGATAGTCAAAAAGTCCTGAATAAGCAGAATAAAAAAATAGAACCCCCCCCTTGTGAAAAGTACATATTTGGGGTGAAAATTGCAAATCACTTTAAATTTTATAACATATTGTTTTTATATAAACTACTTGCCAAAGTAATGTTTACATGGCATTGAAACTGACCATTTAAATTTCTTCAAGGAACTTTATTTTTATTCCTTGTAGTCACTCGCTAGAGAAAAATAAGACAGGTAGAGCCACGTTGTCATTTCCCACTATCCATTTTGCCTCTCCATTCACCCAGACTAATAAACTCCAATGCTCTTCAAGACGTAAATAAGATTACAATACACTACTTGGTCCCTGGAGCGTCCATGGTGTGAGAACATGTCTACTCATTTTAGAATATTAAAATAGAAGTCTATAATCCATTTGCTGCAAGCAACAACATGACATTCTGAACCACCTTGAAGTTAAAAAACAAAACAAAACAGTTTGAATTCCATTTGATAGTATTTTACCTTTAGTATAGAATAGAGCACCGCGGATTATATTCTTGATGTTATTTTTCAGAGAAGGAAAGCAAATTTATTGTGACATAAAGTACACTGCTAAGACATGTTTTAAGAGTCTAACCTGCAAAATCAGCTTCACTGAAGTGACTGCAGTTCAATTTTCTATAACTATTCTCAGGTCAAATATTCTAGGAAGCGAGAATAGAACTGTATCCACAGAGAGCAGCATGTTAGATGAAGAAGTAACTTAACTCCATACAACACCTGCCCATAAACCTGGAGAAGTGAAACAAGGTTAACACGATATGCACAATATACATGCATAATCGTGTTTCATAATAAACTGGTAACATAGTAAGTAAAATGATTCTCTGAGTACTTTGAGCCACTCTAGCAAATTTAATCAAAACCAAAGAGGAGGTCATGGTAACCTCTGATTTACAGCCAGTTGATCGGTAAGGACTTGTGATTGGTATTGCAAGTTGGAGAGGGTTGTTGGAACCTCTACTCTGTATCCTGTCTGTCAGAAGCACAGGTGACAACCCGGGCTTGCTACTGGCATCTGAAGTGGGGGGGCAGTCTTATGGGACTGAACCCTTAACCTGTGGGACCTGATGCTATCTCTGGGTAGATAGTTTCAGAATTGAGTTGAATTGTAGGACACCCAGTAGTGTCCAGAGAATTGCTTGTTGGTGTGGGGAATTGTCCCCCTACACAGTGGAACTGAGTCCAGAAGCCAAAAGACTCCCATTTCATGGATGCTGGGAGAAGACCCAATGCTCCTGGATCCGACGCAAAAGATGATTTCTTACTCATAACAGCAGTAGGTGAAGCATCATTTTATCCTTGTGTCAGTTTTCCAAAACCCAGTTCCCACAGGGCAATGCCGCAAGGGCTAGTAGATCCTTTCACATACATTGGCTTTTGTTACAGAAAAGGAATCCTGAACTTAAGAATCCTGAATCGTTGACATTGGACTACAGGCAAACATGCCCAATCTTTCCCCATAAAGATACACTATCATTATTATACTGGACAGTAAACAAGCCTGTTCTTGGCTGCAGCAGAAGAGATTTTCTCTGTCTTCCAAGGCTGTTTGCTATACACACATCCTTGAAAATAAAGTTTAATACGAAAGGGCAGTTAGTGCCTCTGTTCTCAAGATGTGAAGAAATGTGGGAGATTGCTGGACAAAGAGTCTTACAACACAGGGGTAATGATGACCAGCAGAAGCTACTACACTGGCAGCCTTAGGAAACAATTACCGATAGCAGGTTGAGATGTTACGGTAGTAACCACGTGAGTGTGCATGCACACACATGCACATACACACAGGTGCATGCACACACATGCACAAAGGTTTATTTTTTTCTTTTCCTTTTTCACTATTCTCAAATAAGTAATTAAATTTTATGGTATGTAGAGGTCAAATAGCTAGCCTAAATAAACTATATGATTGTCTTAAATAACCTAGAAAATATCCACTAGAGATATCTTCCTGGATTAACGAATGTAAATTTCCTGAAAATTACAATTCTGAGTCATTCTGGGTAGATAATTGTACTTCTGAAAAGTACTGCAATTTTAGTGCTAGGTAAATTTTTTAGTTTAAAAGGTATGTGAATTAGATACTGTGGAAAACTAATTACCTATTACGATTTGTATTTAGCCTAACAGTATTTTATATATTACATATTGCCTAATGAAGAATAACTACAGGTTTAATCTACATGCATAAGTATTTTGTGTCAATGAGTATATTGTCTCTCTCTTTTATAAGCTTGAATCTTATTCAAAGGATCATTCTCTTAAAAATACATTGGTTACTCAGAGATCAGAGTTTTAATCACCTTTCGGTTTTAATATTGGAAATTCACATTACAAAGTTTACTTCATGATATTAACTATAAAATAACCTCTTTAGTACTTGATGTTTACTCTAGGACCTCAATTAATTTATCAGTTTTTATGTGCATGCTAATTTGTTTTTTGCCATTACTGAATTTGTATATCCAGGCACATTTTTACTCTAATTTACTCTAATTTAGATGACTGTTTCACTCTTCATTCAGAACATTATTCTTCCCTGTGGTTATAAAGATAGTATAGCATAAGTTTTTGAAAGCAGGGATAATGAGAATTTGTATAACATATTGTACAACAGGTGTGTAGGATACATTCTCCCTCTTTTGAAGCATCTCTCTCACAGCTTTGTCATGGACAATTGTTTCGTGGGTGTAAAAGCCTCTCCTATTTGATAGGTTTTATTGCACAGACACCTGAAATGTGTAATTGGGATTTCTTCTATCTTTTCATTTCTGATCAATGCACGATGATATCCTTATTTAAAGCTATAATAAGTTGTATTCATCATTTAGCAAGACTATCGTGATTTTTTTGTCTTCGTGTTCCCTTAAAGAATGATACAATTTTAATACTTAGATGTTACCTTGGTGATTGTCTTTTTAACTTTTACAAGAAAATTTTTTCTAATTATTTATTCCCTTTTCCTTAGAAATTTACCACTTAGTTTGTACCTATTTACATTGTTTATTATACCATGTATAAACTTTCATGTTATTTTGCAGCTGAGAAAAATTTTCTTGCTCAAAAGTGAAAAATAAAGGTGTTTCTGTGTTTGGCAGGGCAATCAGGAAACTCAGAATATTTTTCTAGTTTGCTAGGAAATGACCATTTCTTTTTAGAAAATAGTAATTTTACTTATTAGATATTAATTTTAATGATGTCAGCAACCATTACTTAAATTTTTTTTCAATTAGAAGAAAACTACCTGTATATTTGAAATTATATAGTGACATTTGTTTCATTGGTACTTCTGAACAAATGACCAAACTAAACTACTTAACCACACAAATTAATTATCTGACAATTTTTCTGTGTCTGGAGTCCAGCATAGAATGGCTGGGTTATCTGTTCAGGATATCTCAATGCTGAAATCAAGACATTGGTAGGATTGAGTTTTTGTCTGTCTGAGTTTTAGAACAAAACTGTTCTAAACACATTCTTGTTAGAGAATTCTGTTCCTTGTGTTTGTATGAATGGATTCCTCACTCCTTTGCCTGCTATAAGGGGAAGGCTGCTCTACAGGCCTGAAGGTCATCTGCCTTCCTTCTCACGTGGGTCCCCTCATCTTCCAGTTAACTATTATGTATCAAACCAGTCTAGTGCTTTGAATCTTTGACTTGCTCTTCTGTGACCAATCAGGAAAAAAACTCTCTACTTTAAAAAAAAACCTATGCATTTAGATCAGGCCTACAGGAATAATCTTCTCTTAAGATCAATTGCACCATTTAACATAATCAAATCATAGGAATAAAATACATCATATTCCGAGTCCCAGGGATTATGTGGTGATTGTACAACAGGAGAATATAGAATATATTAGGAGAGATTTTAGAATTCTGCCTACTATAATTGTCAACACGTAGAATATGTTGGAACATTTACTCACACTTTCCCTGCTTAAAGATAAAAGTTTCTGGGATATTTTAAAATATTCTAATCAAGTATGATTTTTAAAATATTACAGATAATTATCATCTTACAGCTAAATTTATGTCTTTTATAAAATATTTTTATCATCCTTTTAAATTGATTGAAGCACTGATTTTGACAATAAGGTTATACTTTTATTATTCATTTTCTTGTAAAAAATAAATTTTCTAATCCATAAAATCTCTAATGGTACTCTAAGACATTTAATTATATATATATACATATATACATATATATATTTGGGAAATTAATAGGTACTAAAGATGATTCACTATTTCATTTGATCTAATTTATTACTGTATAACCACACCGACGAGTTCCATAACTCTAGATGTGGACACACCCCAATATTTGATCAAGGTTTTATTTGCAGTTGTTTGAGATCAATTGGTGCTAAGTACAAAGGATATATATTTTCAAAAACATTTTAACAAAGATCTAATTAAATAATATTGATTAAATATTTTGTTTTTCTTAACGTATAGTTTAATTTAGAAAATGCAAAAATATTTTAAGACTAGTTAATGCAGAAAAATTCTACAAAACTATCTAACTTACATAAAAATAATTTTAAACATGTAGAGATTTATGTTTCAGCATAGTTTAAAAAAGCCACAGATGTGAAAGAAAAAAAGGATATAATAGTATTTTAATTTTAATTTAGTGGGGTAATGTTTATAGGACTAAAATTTTGATCTAGGGAAAGCTCAGGATCAAATCAAATTAAATACATTTATAAAATTATTTTAAATATTGAAAATGCTCAACAAATAAAAAAATACTGTATATGATTTAAATTTTTGAGATATAATTTACAAACTTTTTAAACTTTATCCTGGGCAACACAAAGGCACATTGTCATACAACAGAATACTTATCCAAAAATTTAAACAGAAAATGTTTTTCCTAAGGCAGAAAAATGAATTCTTTGAACTAAAACAGGAAGTAAAAAACTCAGAAAATTCAATCAGATATGTAATCTTGAATTAGAACTTTTATAAAATTTAATTTTATTTATTTATTTTTATACAGCAGGTTCTTATTAGTTACCTATTTTATACATATTAGAGTACATATGTCAATCCCAATCTCCCAGTTCACCCCACCACCACCCCTTCCCCGCTTGCCCCCCTTGGTGGTGTCCATACTTTTGTTCTCTACATTTGTGTCTCTATTTCTGCCTTGCAAACAGGTTCATCTGTACTATTTTTCCAGATTCCAATATATGTGTTAATATACAATATTTGTTTTTCTCTTTCTGACTTACTTCACTCTGTATGACGGTCTCTAGGTTCTTCCACATCTCTATAAATGACCTAATTTTGTTCCTTTTTATGGCTGAGTAATATTCCATTGTATATATGTACCACATCTTCTTTATCCATTCGTCTGTCAATGGGCATTTAGGTTACTTCCATGACCTGGTTATTGTAAATAGTGCTGCAATGAACATTGGGGTGCATGTGTCTTTTTTTTTTTTAATTTAAAGTAAGCCCCCAGAAGAGAGTACAGAATCTTGTTCACTCAATTTTAAATATTTATTTATTTATTTATTTATGGCTGTGTTGGGTCTTCGTTTCTGTGCGAGGGCTTTCTCCAGTTGTGGCAAGCAGGGGCCACTCTTCATCACGGTGCGCAGGCCTCTCACTATCGCGGCCTCTCTTGTTGCGGAGCACAGGCTCCAGACGCACAGGCTCAGTAGTTGTGGCTCACGGGTGCAGGTGCTCTGCGGCATGTGGGATCTTCCCAGACCAGGGCTCGAACCCGTGTCCCCTGCATTGGCAGGCAGATTCTCAACCACTGCGCCACCAGGGAAGCCCCATGTGTCTTTTTGAATTATGGTTTTCTCTGGGTATATGTCCAGTAGTCAGACTGCTGGGTCAAATGAGGAGAATTTGGCATTATGTTTTTGAGGGAGCTTCTGTTTATATTATGTCATTAAATATACGTAATGTTCCATAGCATTTGTGGAACATGGAATTCAAATTACTTACTGAATAGTTCCCTTGGTAATGTTTTTCTTTGAAGTCCTATTTATGAAATTGTAAATTTCCTTACTGATATTAGATATTAACCTATTGGATTTTCTGCCAAACTTGAGCTTATAATTCATTTAAATAAAATCAATGTTTAGTGTATATTCCTTTGTTTTCTTTCAGAAATCAGTAATTACATGTGAGAATATAGTTTTTAGTTTAGGGGTTATTAAACACCCAAGGAATCATAACCATTAAATGGAGGAGATCATGTAGTCTCAATTTAATATTCTTTGCTGCATTTGTTAAAGGGCACTGGGCACTATTCAGTTCACATACTTTCAGAGAATCTCATAGATGTTATCTTTGAAAGATAATAACTATGAGTAGTCACAGTGAGAAATTAGTCAGAAGAGCATTATTAGAAACTAGTGGGATCTCCCAATGAAAGGAAAGTATTAGAGAATTCCTGGGGTGCATGCTTTGTCATTGTGCCCTGGGAAGACCATTCAAACTACATGAATGGTCCACACTAATGAAACATGTAATTACAGAATTAGGGCTAGAGCAACTCTAAAAGAAATGAATCATGTTCCATAACAATATGCAAATAATGTTGAAAAATCTATCCAAAACGTGGAGGGGAGGACATCCTTACATTAATTAAAGTTTTAGTTGCATGTAGTGCACTTTTATTATTTTCTTAAGCTTTGCTTAAAATTCTCTCTGATATAAAACTATGATTTGTCTGGCATACACATATAATAGAGTCCTACCTTTTTGAGTAACAATTGTTTATATCATTTTACATATGATAAAAATTATAATTGTCTGCTAAATTACATAGATACATTTTGTACACTGACAGGAACAAAACATTCCTAAAATAAATGACATTCTTAGGTTTATTTCTTTTAAAACCCTCCCAAAATATTTTACAGTGCTTTTTTTTTAACCCTTTTTAAAATTTTATTTATTTATTTATTTTTAACATCTTTATTGGGGTATAATTGCTTTACGATGTTGTGTTAGTTTCTGCTTTACAACAAAGTGAATCAGCTATATGTATACATATATCCGCATATCCCCTCCCTCGTGAGCCTCCCTCCCACCCTCCCTATCCCACCCCTTTAGGTGGTCACAAAGCACCGAGCTGATCTCCCTGTGCTATGCGGCTGCTTCCCACTAGCTATCTATTTTACATTTGGTAGTGTATATATGTCAATGTTACTCTCTCACTTCGAGTAATACCTGTTAAACTTAAGCAAGTCCAAATATTCTTTAGTATTTTATTTACTATGACTAGAAAAATCTTATATTGTGCGAAATATTCATACATCTATACAAAAAAATGATAGCAGTTAATTATTATTTTTATTCTAATCCGTTTATTTTAGTATAAGGCTAGGTCCACATTCTGTGCTCAGTTAATTACTAGACCTTTGAATCATTAGATAAAATTTGTAAATCCTTATTGTGTTTTATATTTACAGAACACAGAGCTTTTTTTTTTTCTTCAATTTCTGGGATTAGTTATGTAAGCTTGACATTTTTTTCCAGGAAAGTATTTGATAGAATTGATGTACATTATAATACATTATTACTATTTTTACTAGAGCTTGGGTCAAAAAGTAAAAATCATTATATTATTAAATATTGTTTAAGTAAGCATAGTTAGCAGCTTGCCATTATAGCAATTATAATAGTAACAACAAAATTCTTGCAGAAAATTCCATCTTGGACTTTCAACTATAAATATTTCTGTGGTTATGTAGGATTTGCTACCTTCCCCTGAACTGAAGTAGGAACTCATTAATGAGAAGTGATTAATTAGAAACCTGTTGAAAACATCTTCTGAAGATAGTTAAATTAGGCTTTTCATTTTTTCCCCCAGATAGAGTTTTATACTAATTGGCTTTTTTTCCTATTCAATGACGATTTGTGGTTTGGGAAGTTACTGTTCTTGCTTTAGTATCTTTCAAGTTCATAGATGAAAAGAAAATGTACAGTTTGATTTTACATATTTTTTCTTTTATGTGGAATAGACCCACTCAATCTAATGTTGTATGAACTTGGCAGACTATCTGAGAGCACAGAAAGGCCAGCAATCCATAGGAATTCCATGAGGTCATTTACTGCACCAGAATCTTTAGAGAGATAAGTGACAATACTAAAGAAATAATGTGACCAGCAAACAAACAAATAAATGAATTAATCTCCCTCAAATGCCTGTCTCTATATCTATATTGTTATTAATTGGAGGAATTTCAGTTGTTTAATTTCTCATCACTAGTGCTAAATAATTATACCTAAAATTAGAGCCATTTCAAAATGTTTCCAAGTGCTTATTTTTCTCCATAGTATGGTGGCATGATAGTAGACTCATTAAATTGAAATAGAGAACATATTCTAAAAGATGATTACTGCATTTTGCTTTATGTGAAGCAAAAAGTTTTGCAAGCCTTGGTTAATAATATGTAATAGCATTTCAAGGATGAAAAAGATGATTATAGAGATCTACTAGCCCCCAAACCTCCAACATGCATTGAATTTCCTTTCTAGAAATAGTGTCATGCAAATAAAAAGCTAACACCCATGATTTGTTTAGCATTGCAAAAACAAAAACAAAAAGGCAAAAATCAAAGACTGTCCAAACGTTTGAGAAGAAAGTGAATTTATTATGTGGATTGTGTATTATAATTCAAATTAGATTGTCCCAATGCCCAAAATAACTTTTCTTTTTGAAATATTTATTTTATATGGTCTTGACAAAATTGTCAGGATAAAACCTGCATTCTGCTACATTACAGTCGGAGACTCAGATTGTGCATATCATTTAACCCTTACTTCATCATCCTCCTCAGCTCCCTTTAAAAATAACTAACTTAGAAAAAATAAAATTTGAGACAAATTTATGGATTGACTTGTATTATGTGAATCCAATCTTGTTCTCCTCCAAAATAAACTGCTCTCCTAGTGAGAATTCCCATGCAACATTTCAGCTTGGCAAATTGACTTTATAAAGGCAAATTTCCTGATGTTAAGTATGGTAAGGAAGTGACCTGGCTAAGTCACTAACTTAAGTGTCTGTATCTCAGGTTTTTCTCTGTAAATTCAGGACTTTAAATAAAATAATCTAACATCCCTGCCAACACTAAGTCTTATAACTTAGGGTAAGAAGGAGTTAAGAAGGAGACCAATTGCGTGGCTCTGGGAAAACTAAATTGTTCCTCAGTTTCTTATTTGTAAGTCTCTCTTCCACCAACCTCAAAATCCTTTGTGTGAAGATAGTTATTATTAGATAAATGTTCAAAAAATGTTTAAATGTCATATAACTGTGATAGGAGACTGTTATGAAATCATTTTCTGTAACTTTAGACACTTCTTATAACTTAGGTACATTTAAATTTTCTTTATATCATATGAAGTGACAACTCCACATATATTTTTCAATTTTAATCAGTAAATGCACTGCTGTTTGATAACAATCATGTTCAATTTATTATCCTCGAGTCATTTGTCCCGAAAACAATGTATAGTATCTGGAAAAATTGGACTTTTTTTCTATTTTTAAAAGATTTGTAATTTGTTTTGTAAACATTATCAAATTTATATTTTGTAAATGTTTTATTTTGAATATTTAATAGTGATGTCTACATAAGTATGAAATATGGTTTAAAATTTCTGTTTATGTAACTTCAAAAATACAAAGAATTATATGAGTCTCAACTTGACCTCTCTCCAATCCCGATTTCTTACAGCCCTCTCTGTGCTCATCACTCTGCATTTCCCCTTACCTGTCTAAACCCAACAAACCATTAGGTCCAACAGGAGCAATGACCTACCATTTCTATCAACTTTTTACTCTCCAGAATCCCTTCAGCTCCCCTCTATCCTCCTTACACAACTTAAAATTTAATGGTTAACCATGGAAATTACTAAATCTTATGCAACTTCAACTCATTTGCCTTTGCCTTGCTTTACTGATCCCCACTGCCAAAACTACAATCTTGGTTAAATCCAGCTGTTGGTCTAATCCTTGGCTGCAACCATGTAGACAGCATGCCTTGAAAAAAATATGCTAATGATTTCCAAATTTTTATCTCCAGCCAAAATTCTCCCCCGAGCTTCAGATTCATATTGATATATCCATAGTCCTATGCAACATCTCCAGTTAGATATTTAATAAACATCTCAAAGACAATATGCCCTCAACTGTCAAAATCTTCACCTGAAGCACCCCCCATTTTACTGAAGTTCACTCCGTCTTTCCAATTGTTCATTTTAACAACTTCAGAGTCATCATGATCCCTCTTCTTGAGTATCCAAGAATCAGTCCATCTTTTGGGAAATCCTGTTGATTCGAAATTGCCCCAAATCTATATTTTCCTCTCTACCTCTATGTTTACCTTCGTGTTGCACATCACCGTCATCTCTCCCTTGGATTGTCTCGTATCTCCTTACTTTTGCACTGGCGCATCTCAGTCAAGTATCAACAAAGAAATGAGAGTGATCATGGCATTCCCTTTGCTCAGTGGTCTCCATTTGGTTTTCACTTCACTCAAAATTCTTACAAAGACCCATAAGACCTTTTACAATCTGATATAGTCCACATCCCATTATCTTGCTGCCCTCACTCTTAAGATTTTTCCCTCATTTGTTCCATTCCCAAGCTCTCACCCCACCTTTTTTTTTCAAACTTTGTAGACGCCTTACCTTGCATTTATTTCCTATAAATGTAATCCTCTTTCTGAAGATAGCCAGGTGGCTCAACAGTTTACCTTCTACATCATTTTGCTCAGATGTCCTCAAAGTGGTGCCTTAGCTAACTATGTCACTAAATGTTTCAACTCTCTAAACTCTCCTAATTTCTCTTCTCTTTGTTGATTTTCCTCCTTGGAACAATCTGATATACCATATATTTTACATATATATTGTTTATTGTCTCTTCCTCCACTAGAATTTACATTTCTTAAGACTAGGGATTTTTTTAATTAATTTTTCTGGAGTATGGTTGCTTTACAATGTTGTCTGCACAAAAAAATGAATCAGCCATACACATACAGATATCACCCTCCCTTTTGGACTTCCCTCCCATTTAGGTTACCACAGTGCATTAGGTAGAGTTATCTGTGCTATACAGTATGTTCCCATCAGTTGTCTGTTTTATACATAATATCAATAATGTATATGTGTCAATCCCAGTCTCCCAATTCCTCCCACGGGATTTTGACTATTGTGTTCACTTTGTAATCTACACCTGTAATCAGTGCCTGGCATTGCAACAATGTAGATTATTTTGAAATTTTCTTTTAAAACTGTTCTTTGGATTACAAGAACTGCAAGATTCATCTCAATGAAAGGGTCTATGATGACTTTAAAAGACACATTCATAATAAGATACCCTCTTGGGCACTTACAGTGATTTTTAATATAAAAAATATTTTTTAAATCCTGTTGGAATAGATCCTTGATTTCTTTCATAGACTACCTAATGACAAATAGAAAATCTCAGTTTGGGAATTGGTGAGGTTTTTGGTTTACTTTTTTATTCTTAAAGGACATTACAGCATTAAAAAGTCCTCATAAACTTTACCTACAAAATATCTACTTAACTGGGTAAAAAGTCAAGAAGTATCTGCTCTAAAACCTAGAGGCGTTTTTAGAAATCTTTATATTTTTGGGACTTCCCTGGTGGCAGAGTAGTTGGGAGTCCACCTGCCAATGCAGGGGACACGGGTTCAAGCCCCAGTCCGGGAAGATCCCACATGCCACGGAGCAACTAAGCCTGTGCGCCACAACCACTGAGCCTGCGCTCTAGAGTCCGTGAGCCACAACTGCTGAGCCTGTGTGCCACAACTACTGAAGCTTGCATGCCTGGAGCCCGTGCTCCATAACAAGAGAAGCCACCGCAATGGGAAGCCCGCACACCGCAACAAAGAGTAGCCCCTGCTCGCTGCAACTAGAGAAAGCCCGCACGCAGCAACGAAGACCCAATAAAGTCAAAAATAAATAAACAAAATAAAAAGTTAAAAAAAAGAAATCTTTATATTTTGATATAACTTCTTTGCACTTCCTTAGGACTATCCAAAAACCTTGAAGAATATTATACACAGGTTTGTAGAATAAGCACTGGTTCACAATAAACCTGAAGCATCTAGAGATCATGCATGAGCCTACACATGGAAAACCACTTGTCATAACCACATCTACTAATCAGTGAGTTTTAATATAAATAGTCCGTGAAATCTGCTGCTGGTTAATGTACTGACCGAAAGCACCTTGACAGATAAATCCAGTTAAAACATAATCAAAGAGGCTCGTGTCTTCTCTGGGATGCTAGTGGAAAAAAAATATGAGAATAACCTCAGGAGAAACATGACCCAGGAGAAAAGGGACTCGGCCAGGATTTTGAGTGCTTATTTTATAAAGCTGTCTACAACAGCAACAGCAAAGGAACTTAGGAGTGGCACATTGGTTGGAAGATAAGCCCGAGAAACTTGCATTGAACCCATTTCTAATGACATTGTATATTATATGCTGCTTGTTACAAGAAGAATGGAGATTATGTCAAATGGACTAAGAATTTTCTCTCTGTCTCAGGCTATCTTTGTCACCGTTGTTACAATCAGTATAGTGAGTTAAATGTTGTGTTAAACACATTACAGCCATAGTACTTAATCTACATTTTAAATTTGTGGTGTATGTTTTATTATCAAGGTTAATAGAAGTTAAACAACTTACTCAGAGTAAGCGATGGTTTCAGGATTCCATCACTAGCTTACCACATTCCTAAGCCCTCTTGATCAATATTACATATTCTTCACTTGAGAGTCCAGGGGAAGCCTGGAAAAGGGGAATAAGGAATCAGAGGAAGACATTTTGGAGGGAAGACATATCGAAATGGTACTTTAGTATAAATCCCTGCATGATTGTATGTTATGAAATCTCTTCACGTCATGAAACTTTCAGCAAAATGTCACATCTCAGTTTTTCTTTAAAGCATTCTTTTGAGTATTGAAGAGAAGTATTAAGATTTACTCCAGGGATAAACAGAGATTCCATGGAAATACAACTTATTAAGAAAGACTATTACCTTTTAATATAAATCAAGTCATTGAAATGAATAAACATTCTGTCCAATAAAGAGTTTTTGTTGTTCCATATGTTTAAGCCTTTGACTTGTAGAATCTACCACCTAGTATTACATTATAGTGTATATTTTGTAATAATTCTGATAATTGTCATTCTGTGTAAATAAAATCTATCTTGTTGCAATATATGTTAATTTCTTAATGTTTGATCTTCTACAAAGTTAGAATATCATCATATAATGAATAAACTCCCATTAAGCACAAAAAATCTGGTCCAGTAGTGATACCTTGACAACAGCCAGTCAGCTCTCATCTGAAAGATGCTTCCTACAACAGAGGTGAATTCAAACAAATATTTATTAAGCACATCCTACTTGTCATGGTAGTCACAGGATATAGAATCAGTTATAAGGTAGATAAAACAGTTAATATATAATAGATGAAATAAAATATTGTCCCTGACTTCGAGGGCTATAAAATCCATTGGTAGAGACAGATACCTATCTGGGAACACAGAAGGAAGACTCTAATCCAGCCTTGGGACAGAGAGATTAGGAAATTCTACGTTGGTTCAAAGTATGAGTAGCTATTTGTCTGTTTAAGAATAAAGAATGAATTACAATAAAAAGAAATGGCATGGAGTGAGGCAAGGAGCTGTAAAAGATTATAGAATGTATTGAAACACATTTCTTTGCAAGAAACAGAAGGAAATAGTATGTATGTGTGAGGGAGAAACCCAAGGAGAAATATCAGATTCAACATGATTTGTGCCACGTGCCAAGAGGCATTACCAGTGCAACAACTCGAGGAGAAATAATTCATTGAAGTGGAAAGTGTGTTCAAATTTGTAAAGATCAAGGATAAGGACAAATCATATCAGCATATATTGATTAAACACTCTGATAGGTATCAGGACTTCTCATAAGTATTTGTTTTTCTCCTTCCAACTTCATGATATGATTTCACTTCCCTGCCCCCATTTGATTAGTTACTCCTCTGTGTGATTTTCTTTATCCTATATAATGTGTATTGCTACATTTTGCCATTAGGCAGAAGTTTGAGAGGTAATGTAATTTGCTGCATTTTAAAATCCAGACTGGAGAGAGTGGAAACCTAAGCCAGTACAACTCCTCCATCAGCATGGTGACTAAATGGCTATAAAAGTGAATAATATGAATGAAAAATAAACTGGTTTTTTTTGGTGTTTGGATTTTTTTCAACTCATCATAATCTAGTCTTAGTCCATGAGAGCAGTAAACAAAATTAAAAAAATCTTTTATGCATGAGACATCATGCTATCACTGAAATCACAAAGAAATGTAAATCCTGACATAGCACTGATTATAATCTGATGGAGAGATAGATATTCAAGAGTTGGGTAGAAATATGAGAGATAGATATTCAAGAGTTGGGTAGAAATACTTAAGCTTTGCTTTATTTCCCAATTCTTACTGGTTTTATTCTCTCTACCCAGAATATGGAATGGAGGCAAGAAATAATAAAGAAAAGAAAGTGGGGGTGGAGCAGGGAGAGAGAGAGAGAAATTTAATAATATCATATAAAATATTTGGGATGAGCAAAAGTGAATAAAGAGAGAGATTGATTTTTCATTTACATTGTTTTAGCCAACCTTTATTCTACTCTCTTTCAGCAAAGGATAAGAGACTAATGGTCAATAATTATGGCTTAGAGGCCTCAGTATTCAATAAACAGAAGTTTGAGAGAAAAAATATGTGTCTTATTGAGGTGGTAGATTCTTCTTTTTTTGAATATACGTTATTATACTCATGCATTATAACTATGAGATAAATGCCTGGAAATATAATTGCTAGAGGGGTTGGAATTCAATGGTTTTGATGCAGTGATGATAATTATGAAACCAGTCACTACCTTTTATTGTTCTTCTGCAATGATGAGAGGTATAGCACAGATGGCTTTCATTCAATTCCTCTGACCAGTTTTGTTTCTGAGGCTTTTGGCAAGTCACCTAAGTGCAGCAAGCCTCAGATTCCTCATCTATAAAATGGGAAAATAATTGTTTTCACCTTAAAAGATTGTTATTTGGATTAAATGCACAATTATTTGTGTCTGTTACATAGAAAATGCTCAGTAATTATGAGCTATTTTTTTATCTTTTAAATATTTTTATTTTTTTAAACTTTTAATTTTATATTGGAGTATAGTTGATTAACAATGTTGTGATAGTTTCAGGTGTACAGCAAAGTGATTCAGTTATACATATACATATATCTATTCTTTTTCAAATTCTTTTCCCATTTAGGTTGTTACATAATATTGAGCAGAGTTCCCTGTGCTATACAGTAGGGCCTTGTTGGTTATCCATTTTAAATATAGCAATGTGTACATCTCAAGAGATGGTAGATTCTTCTAACCATGGAAGTCTCCATATACTCCCTCAATCTTATTTTTTCTTTTACTATTTTTTTATATTATGCTCCTCTGAGCATACAACTCTACAGAACCATTTAGCTGTTTCACTCCCTAACCTAGTAGCACAATTCTTGGGAGAGATAACCCTGATTTGGCCCAGAGTCAGGAAGATTCCTGTTTAGACAATAAATTATATAGTCATTTAAGACATGATCCAAAGGAGGGTAAGAGTAAGGAGAGGGAAAAATCATGTTTTGATAAACAATAGTCATCCTTGAAAGATAAATGTTTTATTTCTAGGAAATGTTTTATTCTTAGGAAAAGGAAAACTACACCCCCAGGCAGGATGTAATAGTTAATTTTATGTATCAGCTTGGCTAGTGTGTGGTACCCAGTTGTTTAGTCAAACACCAGCTTAAAGGTTGATGTGAAGATATTTTTTAGATGGATTAATATTTACTATCAGTAGACTTTGAAGTATTACCATTCATAATGTGTGTGAACGTCATCCAGCCAACTGAAGGCCTTAAGGGCAAAGACTGAAATTTCCAGAAGAAAGAATTCTACCTGAAAATAAAAACATAAAAACCCTGTCTGAATTTTCTACTTACAGGCTGCCCGGCAGATTTCAGACTGGCCAGCTGTCATAATTGTATGAGCCAATTCATTAAAATCTCTCTCTCTCTCTCATATATCTCAGATAGAGATATATGACATAGACATAGATATATACAAAGAAGGATATAAATATAGAGAGATATCTTCTGTTTCTCAGGAGAACCCTGACTCATACACAGTGTTAAGATGAGAGGTTCAGGTAACTGAGAGAAGAGCAGAACAATGGAGTATGTGGGGGTTAGGGTAGAGATGAACACAGACCATTTTGTGAGAAGAAGGTAAAAAAAAACAAAAGACGATAGATTGGTTCAAGATGGCAGAGTAGAAGGATATGTGCTCATTCCCTCTTGTGAGAGTTCTGGAATCACAACTAACTGCTGAACAATCATTGATAGAAAGACACGGGAACTCACCAAAAAAGATACCCCACATCCAAGACAAAGGAGAAGCCACAATGAGAGGGTAGGAAGGGCTCAATCACAATAAAATCAAATCCCATAACCACTGGGTGGGTGACTCACAAACTGGAGAACACTTATACCACAGAAGTCCACCTACTGGAGTGAAGGTTCTGAGCACCATGTCAGGCTTCCCAACCTGGGGGTCTGGCAACGGGAGGAGGAATTCCCAGAGAATCAGACTTTGAAGGCTAGCGGGATTTGATGGCAGGACTTCGACAGGACTGGGGGAAACAGAGACTCCATTCTTGGAGGGCACACACAAAGTAGTGTGTGCATCAGGACCCAGTGGGGAAGGAGCAGTGACCCTGTAGGAGACTGAACCAGACTGACCTGCTAGTGTTGGAGGGTCTCCTGCAGAGGCGGGGGGCAGCTGTGGCTCACCGCAGGGACAAAGACATTGGCAGCAGAAGTTTTGGAAGTAGTCTTTGGCATAAGCCCTCTGCCATTAGCCACATCAAAGAACCTGTAAGCTCCAGTGCTGGGTCGCCTCAGACCAAACAACCAACAGGGAGGGAACTCAGACCCACCCATCAACAGACAAGAGGATTAAAGTTTTACTGAGCCCTGCCCACTGGAGTAACATCCAGCTCTACACACCACAAATCCCTCCCATCAGGAAATTGCACACACCTCTTAGATAGCCTCACCCACCAGAAGGCAGACAACAGAAGCAAGAAGAACTACAATCCTGCAGCCTGTGGAATGAAAACCACATTCATAGAAAGGCAGGCAAAATGAAAATTCAGAGGACTATGTACCAGATGAAGGAACAAGATAAAAACCCAGAAAAACAACTAAGTGATGTGGAGATAGGCAACCTTCCAGAAAAAGAATACAGACTAATGATAGTGAAGATAATCCAGGACCTCAGAAAAAGAATGGAGGCAAAGATAAAGAAGATGCAAGAAATGTTTAACAAAGACCTAGAAGAGTTAAAGAACAAACACCTGGAAAAATTAAAGAACAAACAGAGATGAACAATACAATAACTGAAATGAAAAATACACTAGAAGAAATCAATAGCAGAATAACTGAAGCAGAAGAACAGATAATTGACCTGGAAGACAGAATGGTGGAAATCACTGCTGCAGAACAGAGTAAAGAAAAAAGAATGAAAAAAAATGAAGGCAGCCTAAGACACCTCTGGGACAACATTAATCATGCCAATATTCGAATAATAGGAGTCCCAGAAGGAGAAGAGAGAGAGGAAGGACCCGAGAAAATAATTGAAGAGATTATAGTCGAAAATTTACCTAACATGGGAAAGGAAATAACCATCCAAGTCCAGGAAGCACAGAGAGTCCTAGGCAGGATAAACCCAAGGAGAAACATGCCAAGACACATAGTAGTCAAATTGATGAAAATGACAGACAAAGAAAAATTATGGAAAGCAACAAGGGAAAAATGACAAATAACATACAAGGGAAATCCCATAAGGTTAAAAGCTGATTTCTCAGCAGAAACTGTACAAGCCAGAAGGGAGGGGCAGAATATATTTAAAGTGATGAAAGGGAAGAACCTACAAAAAAGATTACTCTACCCAGCAAGGATCTCATTCAGATTTGACAGAGAAATCAAAAGCTTCGAGATAAGCAACAGCTAAGAGAAGTTAACACCATCAAACCAGCTCTGCAACAAATGCTAAAGGAACTTCTCTAAGTGGGAAACACAAGAGAAGAAAAGGACCTACAAAAACAAACCCAAAACAACTAAGAAAATAGTAATAGGAACATACATATCAATAATTACCTTAATGTGAAAGGATTAAATGCACCAACAAAAAGACACAGGCTCACTGAATGGATACAAAAACAAGACCCGTATATATGCAATCTACAACAGACCCACTTCAGACCTAGGGACACATACAGACTGAAAGTGAGGGGATGGAAAAAGATATTCCATGCAAATGGAAATCAAAAGAAAGAAGAGTAGCAATACTCATATCAGAAAAAATAGACTTTAAAATAAAGAATGTTACAAGAGACAAGGAGGGACACTACATAATGATCAAGGGATCAATCCAAGAAGAACATATAACAATTATAAATATATATGCACCTAACATAAGACCATCTCAATGTATAAGGCAAATGCTAACAGTTATAAAAGAGGAAATCGATAGTAGCACAATAATAGTGGGGGACTTTAACACCTCACTTACACTGATGGACAGATCATCCAGACAGAAAATTAATAAGGAAACACAAGCTTTAAATGACACAGTAGACCAGATAGATTTAATTGATATCTATAGAACATTCCATCCAAAAAAAGCAGATTACACTTTCTTTTCAAGTGCACATTGAACATTCTCCAGAATAAATCGCATCTTGTGTCCCAAATCAAGCCTCAGTAAATTTAAGAAAATTGAAATCATATCGAGCATCTTTTCCCACCACAACACTATAAGATTAGAAATCAATTACAGGGAAAAAACGTAAAAAACACAAACACATGGAGGCTAAACAATACACTACTAAATAACCAAGAGATCACTGAAAAAATCAAAGAGGAAATAAAAAAATACTTAGAGACAAATGTCAATGAAAAGATGACGATCCAAAACCTATGGGATGTAGCAAAACCAGTTCTAAGAGGGAAGTTTGTAGCTATACAAGCCTACCTCAAGAAACAAGAAAAATCTCAAATAAACAATCTAAACTTACGCCTAAAGGGACTAGAGAAAGAAGAACAAAAAAACCCAAAGTTAGGAGAAGGAAAGAAATCATCAAGTTCAGAGCAGAAATAAATGAAATAGAAACAAAGAAAACAATAGCAAAGATCAATAAAACTAAAAGCTGGTTCTTTGAGAAGATAAAGAAAATTGATAAATCTTTAGCCAGACTCATCAATAAAAAGAGGGAGAGGACTCAAATCAGCAAAATTAGAAATGAAAAAGGAGAAATCACAGCTAACACTGCAGATATACAAAGGATCATAGGAGACTACTACAAACAACTATATGCCAATAAAATGGACAACCATGAAGAAATGGACAAATTCTTGGAAAGGTACAATTTTCCAAGACTGAACCAAAGAAAATTAGAAGATATAAACAGATGAATCACAAGTAATGAAATTGAAACTGTGATTAAAAATCTTCCAACAAACAAAAGTCCAGGACCAGATGGCTTCACAGATTAATTCTATCAAATATTTATAGACGAGCTAACATCCATTCTTCTCAAACTCTTCCAAAAAATTGCAGAGGAAGGAACACCCCCAGACTCATTCTACGAGGCCACCATCACCCCGACACCAAACCCAGACAAAGATACTCCAATAAAAGAAAATTACAGACCAATATCACTGATGAATATAGATGCAAAAATCCTCAACAAAATACTAACAAACAGAATCCAGCAACACATTAAAAGGATCATACATCATGATCAAGTGGGATTTATCCCAGGGATGCAAGGATTCTTCAATATATGCAAATCAATCAATGTGATACACCATATTAACAAACTGAAGAATAAAAACCATATGATCATCTCAATAGAGGCAGAAAAAGCTTTTGACCAAATTTAACACCCCTTTATGATAAAAAGTCTCCAGTAAGTGGGCACAGATGGAACGTACCTCAACACAATAAAGGCTATATATGACAAACCCACAGCAAACATCATTCTCAATGGTGAAAAACTGAAAGCATTTCCACTAAGATCAGGAACAAGACAAGGATGTCCACTCTCACCACTATTATCCAACATAGTTTTGGAAGTCCTAGCCATGGCAATCAGAAAAGAAAAAGAAATAAAAGGAATACAAACTGGAAAAGAAGTAAAAATGTCACTGTTTGCAGATGACATCATACCATACATAGATAATCCTAAAGATGCCACCAGAAAACTACTAGAGCTAATAAATGAATTTGGTAATGTTGCAGAATACAATATAATGCACAGAAATCTCTTGCATTCCTATACACTAACAACGAAAGATCAGAAAGAGAAATCAAGGAAACAATCCCATTCACTATTGCAACAAAAAGAATAAAATACCTAGGAATAAACCTACCTAAGGAGGTAAAAGACCTGTACTCAGAAAACTACAAGACACTGATGAAAGAAATCAAAGATGACACAAAGAGATGTAGAGATATACCATGTTCTTGGATCAGAAGAATCAATATTGTGAAAATTGCTATACTACCCAAAGCAATCTACAGATTCAGTGCAATCCCTATCAAATTACCAATGGCATTTTTTACAGAACTAGAACAAAAATCTTAAAATTTGTTTGGAGACACAAAAGATCCCAAATAGCCAAAGCAATCTTGAGGGAAAAAAACGGAGCTGGAGGAATCAGACTCCCTCACTTCAGACTATAATACAAAGCTAGAGTAATCAAGACAATATGATACTGGCACAAAAACAGAAATAATAGATCAATGGAACAGGATAGAAAGCCCAGAGATAAACCCACGCACCTATGGTAAACTAAACTTTGACAAAGGAGGCAAGTATATACAATGGAGAAATGACAGTCTCTTCAATAAGTGGTGCTGGGAAAACTGGACAGCTACATGTAAAAGAATGAAATTAGAACACTCCCTGACACCATATACAAAAATAAACTCAAAATGGATTCAAGACCTAAATGTAAGACTGGACACTATAAAGCTCTTAGAGGAAAACATAGGAAGAATACTCTTTGACATAAATCACAACAAGATCCTTTTGACCCACCTCCTAGAGTAATGGAAATAAAGCCAAAAATAAAGAAACAGGACCTAATGAAACCTAAAAGCTTTTGCACAGCAAAGGAAACTATAAACAAGATGAAAAGACAAACCTCAGAATGGGAGAAAATATCTGCAAATGACTCAACGGACAAAGGATTAATCTCCAAAATATATAAACAGCTCATGCAGCTCATTATTAAAAAACAAACAACCCAATCCAAAAATGAGCAGAAGACCTAAATAGACATTTCTCCAAAGAAGACATACAGATGGCCAAGAGGCACATGAAAAGAAGCTTAACATCACTATTTATTAGAGAAATGCAAATCAAAACTACAATGAGGTATCACCTCACACCAGATAGACTGGGCATCATCAGAAAATCTACAAACAACAAATGCTTGGAGAGGGTGTGGATAAAAGGGAACCTTCTTGCACTGTTGGTGGGAATGTAAATTGATACAGCCACTATGAAAACAGTATAGAGGTTCCTTAAAAAACTAAAAATAGAATTACCATATGACCCAGCAATCGCACTACTGGCCATATACCCAGAGAAAACCATAATTCAAAAGACACATGCACCCCAATATTCATTGCAGCACTGTTTACAATAGCCAGGTCATGGAAGTAACCTAAATATCCATCAACAGATGAATGGATAAAGAGGATGCGGTACGTATATACAATGGAATATCACTCAGCCATAAAAGGAATGAAATTGTGCCATTTGCAGAGACGTGGATGGACCAGATACTGTTATACAGAGTGAAGTAAGTCAGAAAGAGAAAAACAAATATCGTATATTAATGCATATATGTGGAATCTAGAAAAATGGTACAGGTGAACCGGTTTGCAAGGCAGAAATAGAGACACAGATGTAGAGAACAAACGTGTGGACACCAAGGAGGAAAAGGGGGGGCGGGGGGTGGTGGTGGTGGTGGGATGAACTGGGAGATTGGGATTGACATATATACACTAATATGTATAAAATTGATAACTAATAAAAAAATGGTAAAAAATAGAAAGGACATATGGTAAGCAGTGACTGAGTAAATTTGGCTCGGTATCTTTAATCATTAATGAATGTGTGTCAGGATCAATTTGCATATGAGTATTTACTAATACTTGAGCTGTTTTTTAACTCTAGACACTACCAAATAAAAGAGGAAAAATTTTCCTTGGTTACATAAGGGTAATGATAATTATTAGATTTTTTAACATATTTTTTATATTTTGTACAAAATTCCTTGGTACAATATTATGCATGTCAGTACTGTGAGCTGGTTTACTTTTAATATTGCTTTTACATTAAATTCTATTATGTATATGGTCAGCATTCTATTCCTAATGTTTTATTACTATTTTATTCTTATTTTATTTGCTTCAAGCTTAAACCTTTTTGCAAATAAAGTCAAAATTTTATTATTGTGTTTGGCCAAAGCCCAATTAAAAAATTAGTTTATCGGGGAAAAACACTCAATTTTTGCCTGTTTTTTTTGTTGGATTACATTTTATTAGGGGTAGTTAGCATGTGCCTGATGAAGGGAGCTATCCAAGAATAAGTGCTGAAAGTTTGGAAATAGTTCCTGGTTTAATTGAGGCTTATTAGCAAAACGTTGTGGGTGAGATTATATGCAAGTACTGTGTGCAGAAGTGTAGATTTAAGCCTGTAATGCTGACATAATTATTAACAGTACCTTTTTTTATTCTCAAAAAGTTCTATTTGTACAATAAATTACACAGCCTTTCTAGCCATGGTCCAAAGGAGGATAGAGTTCGGATGGAAGAGAATCAGTTTTTAAGCTCCCTTTAGCTTATGTCAAGAGATGAGTAATGTGCATCCAAAACCAAGTTCATTCCCATGCTCTGAAGTATCTCTTTTCTTCATGCTGTACATTTTTCCATAGTGGGGTATTAACATTATCATGCAACCTGTATTCATACAGGCTTTGCCCCCTACACTGGGAGACATCTGTACTGGTCACAGGACCTCTCCTGGCCACCAGTGTGACAGGTGTGGAGTAGCCGGAGAGGGGTATGAATTGTGTTGAAACAGGAGACCAAGCACTTGAGATAATACAATCTTGCCCAAAGTGTGTCCAGAAAGCAACAAATTGGTTTCCAAGCAACAAAAATACCACAGACATGTATAAGGCTATCTAAATGGTAAGAAGAGGGAGCTTGGGTCTGCAATTGTTTTCTTTGGAGTTAAACAACAGCCCACAAGTGAGGGACAGGGAGATACCTCCAAAGGTGAGGAGAGCAAATCTAGGAAGAGCGGTATTTCCTATTATATATTTAAAGATTGTAAGTAATGTTCATTCAGTACATTGAAGCTATGAAAAGAGTATGCAGAATACTCATTGAACTCAGACAACCAGATTAGAGGCTAATGTCCAGAGGTGAAAAGTAGGAAAAAAGGCCATAGAAAAGAACAATTATACACAATATGATATTATTGAGGACTAGAGTGGAAATAAATGATAAGGACCCTTGATAGCCTGTATACTGAGTTTTAAAAAAGGCAATCATTAAAAAATAATTTCTTTTCTCAGAGGGAAAAGTATAAAATTACAAACTAAGAAACATTTAGCTTTAATATTTTATTTCATGAATGAGTTTGTTAGTACTGGACACTATTTGAGTAAGTGACTGGGGATAGTGAAAAATAGACTGTGTAATAACGACCCATGTTCCCGGGGGGGGGAAGAATCAAGGAAAATAAATTCTGTGTGCTTTACACACTTGCCTAAGTATTTAATATTACCATAAATAAAACAGTTGGCTTTGCAGTAATATGAACAAAGCCAAATGCTTAAAAAAATGTTAACTGTATCTGCATGGTGTTAAGTAACCAGTGTAAACTGATTCATAAACCTAAGGAAGAAAATGGCTAACATCTAACACTGGTGTAAAAAAAAAAGAAGTTGTAAACTAGCTAACCAAACTTCAAACTTTTCCATGAAGAGACTGGGTCTCTGTCCCATTTATTTGAAGTGAAAGCAGGTATCGGACTAGGTTTTAAAAGAAAGTTGACTGTTTAAAAATTTGCTTTTTAAAAAATGGGATCAATAAACTAAATATTTTCAATTAATGCAAAGTGCAAGAGAAAGAACAAAAAGAACCTTTCTCGAATTCCACTCCACACGAACACTGAATTTTCTCCAGAAATCACCTGTAGACCTCATGAAAATCATTCCTTCATTTAGGAAATCCCCCACCTTGTTAACAGTGTGAGAATGTAAATTTAAAGCACTTTTGACTGGGAAAATTTTATCATCATAAAAAGGTTTAGTTTCCCTGAGCATGAAATATTCTCCCCCCAAGGAATGTATCTGTTAATGGCATGCTATGATTAATTAATTGGTTCTGGGAACTATTATACCATATTAGTCACTTTCATATTACTGTTCCCAAGAGTGGCAAATAAATAAGACAGTGATTGCATTTCTACATGTCCACCCATTTCCTGCCAAGACGTTTTGCTGAGATGTGGCTTCTGGGCAGTTTCCCACGGTGCACTTCTAGGCCGACTTAGGTCAAGCTTTGTTGGTTTAATGTTTAAAAATGACTCATGTTCTAGCAGGAAATCTTTCTCTCTCATTACTTTTCTGTAATATTATAGACAGCCCATGTCCCTTGGGGGCATGACAATTGATCCCAGCAGGGTTATTTACAGTGACACGGTGACACCATTGTCAACGGGGGTTGCCAAAGGGGAGGCTTCTTCAATGTCAATTTTAACCCAGCAGCGATTTCTGCAGTTATAAATAATTCTGTCTATTTCATCTCTAGTCAGGTAACTGCTGTCAAATTAAAGAGATGTTGAGAACTCACAGCACAGCTTTGCTTTTTCATTATTACATCTGCAATTTGATTGGTGTGATATATTTTCTTGCATGAATGAGCATCAATTAAAGGAGATGGACATTTATAGGAAATTTATTCAAAACAGAGAGGCTTTTGATATTTTATATGTCAACCATCTGAATTCATATCACAATGATATTTGGAGACTATAAGAATGTAGTTTAAGTAACAGTATCTTAAATGTAATAAAATTATTTTCTTAAAATATTGAAACATGGCTTTCATTGATATCATATGCCCATTAAAATGTTGAATCATGTAAATATAATGGTACGAAGAATAAACATGTCAACCATTTCACTTAAATTATTTAATTCAAACTTCCTAATAACCTATGAATAAAATATAAATGGATAAAATTTTATATTATATAACAATTTTATATATGAACAAAATTGTTATATAACTGATTCTCAGAGATAGAAGTAATTTTCCCAAATTCACATATTTATGAATACTATTATCTGAATTACCTGACACAAAATGTAACATACTTTTCTCTATGACATGTTGGTTCTTCATATTCACAAGGTATTGAAGGATGCTGAGTGAAGGCCAATGGTCTTTGTCTGCATTTTAAGAACCAAAGTGACTGTCACTTTGTTTTCAGACCTATCCTGAGATCAAATGAAATGCTCTAATCAATTTTCAGCATGGCAGATATTCAAATCCATGAAGCAAATCATATGACCTCGACATCTCCTCTTTTCCATTTTTAATAGTTATTGCTGAAGTTAGAGTCAGGGCTGAAATTCTCAGTTCCTGACAGTGTGCTTAATCTACTCCAGCTTCTCAGTCATCTTCTTCATGGGCAGTTCCCCAAATTTAAAAACATAGATTAGGTGTCACCTGATTATTTCTCAAAAATTACTGATTTTTTTTAGTGAGGACTTCTATGATTGGGACGTTCATTATTTAATTATTTTCCATTCAGTCTGCATTTTTGACTCAATGATTCAGCCAAACCACACAAACCTTCATCTTTTTGATATTTTATATCTCATAATGCATATCTTTCATGTGCAAAAAATAGCAATAATATCTGTTCATAAACTGTGGGTATATGAAATTCAGACCATAATTCTCTAAAAATAAGCTTAAAACTTAGGAGCTTTTTAACTAGCATATTCATATTTTAGTGAATAAGTACAAATACAAACATTTTAAATGCTGATAAAATGTAAATATTTAACATCAATTTGTTTTTGTTTTTCAGTTTATTAGGCAATGTTTGCTAGTTGATAAACTTATTTTTCACTTACTAATAAGAAATGAATTGGATCCTAGAGATTAACATACCCTCACCTTTTTGGACAAGATTCTTTAGGCACATACACCACCAGAAATGTACCTATGTGATCATTTTCCACCTTATATGATTGATCTTGTGTATAAATATCATATTTATAGTAATAAAGAAACAGTTTTCTCCTAATGTGTTTTTATTGATTTACTTACCTTGATTTGAGTTGGAAGATGATATTTATGAGTCATATTTTTAAGAATTAAAAGATAAAAAGATCTAAGTTGGAATAAAATGCAAACAGTGGCTGTGTTAGGATCTATTTGATTCTTTGAATTTTGTATTAAACAGGGTTTGATATTATGGGAAATTAAATTTAACTACATTACCAGTTTAAATGAAAGATTGAATCAATATCAGTTTGGATCCATTTAGCTTCTTTTCAATCCTGCTAGCTATCATCAGCTAAACAAAAAAGGGTAAAAAACATCTTAAATTATTATAAAAAAGGAATTGTAGCTAAAATGTGTAATATCTAACTCTTCCAGAGAATTCCATATGGGAAAATTTCGAAGATAATTGGAATATTAATTTATAGTTAATTAAAATAATAAAACCTAGCTCATATGTAAATGTGTTGGTATAAATTAAGGTGCTTTGATTTGAAAGTACTGCCCCCAGGAGAATGAGCTATTAGTAATTAATAACTTGCTTCTATTCATTGTCAACATGTTGCAAATAAATACTGTTCATAGGCACTTTGGATCTACTAATCCAGGGTAAGACATTGTCCTTGCACTAAAGGACATTTAATAAACCTAAATATAGGTAAAGTTAAATTGCAATTAAATGAATAGACCTGTTAATATTCTTATTATACATCACTCCTGACCATTAAAGTAGAAACTAGAGTCTAATCAATTTTGCTGACTTTAATTGCTAGACTGTTCTTGTAGGTTCTGATCAAAATTTCAAAGAGCTAATATTTTGTCACCAACGAAATGAAATGTGGTTAACGTAGATAAAGGAAAAAAAAACAACCCTCAAAACCCTAAACAAAACTACATGTTGTTGATTAATCCATATATCGTGGATTACAATTGCTATTATTCCTATAGACTAATATATTTATTTCTAACTCTTCCTTCCAGATATGGATATTAACTATCACCTGTGTGTCTATGCATTTTTCCATGCAACAAAAGTTATGATTCATGAATAGTGACAAGTGACATTAATTTTATTATTTAAGAATCTTCTTACATGATGAAGGAAAAAAATTAGATCTGTAAATGATGGGTCATAATCCAAGTACAAATAATAAATTAATACATAAAGAAGTGTCCTATAAAGAATATTTTAAAATCAAACCCATACATGCCTGTATGGCCACAAAGATCTCATTTAGAGTGGAAATCGTTTCTTTCACAATCTTATTCACTCTATTCAAAAATCTTTGAAAGATAAAACATATTGGTTGTCACAATTTCACATGAAAAATCAATGCAAAAATTAAAAAAATAGTGGTTTCCAGAATATTGTTTTATATTCAAAATGTGAAAAAGGTATCTTTGAGGTGCTTTTTAATCTGGTGAAATTTCCACAGCCTGCATATGATATTAGTTAGTTGTTTAATGAGTTGATAAATCAATAGCACCAAAAAAATTATTTCTCCTTCAATTCAGAATTGAAGTCAGAATTTCCATGGTGTGTAAGCAAAATGGAAAGGAAGTTTAGAGTAGTTCTTCTAAATGAACTTTATAAATGCCTGGGTCCAAAAGATGGCTAGTGTATGTATTGCAAAACTACTACATTTTTTGGACCAATCCAAAATTTTTACTTCTGAATAATTGCGTATATCAAATAGGGATAATAATATCTCCCACACTTAACTCCAGACATTGTCATATGAATGCCATAAGAATATGCAACTAAGAAGCTTTTAAAAATATAATGTGAAAGTAAAGGCACAGAATTGTTTTAAATACAAGATTTTTCCCCTGCTATAAAAGCTAAGGGTCTGTACCAAGAAGGTATTCGTTTTCTCAAAGGAAAAGATATTCATGTAAAAATGACCAAAAAAAGAGCAACTTTAGAGAAAAGTTTGAAAATGACTTACAAAATTTGGTAAGCATACTTAGAAAATTTGGGGCCTTTTATTCCCCTGTCTTTAGTTACCAATTTGCTGATTATTTAAATAGAATTTTACTGAAGTCAATTCATTATACTCTCAGAGTTCAGATTTATGTTTTATTAAAGAAGATAACACATGTAAATTATATAGCCCTCTGCCTACCATATGTTAATAATGCAATACTAATTAGCTGAAAACTGTATTTATAGTAGTCATAGTACTATAACCAATTTCTCACACTGAAATTGCTTCCATTTAGAGGCATGAAACAACCTTTCAAATGCTGCATTTTTAAGAGAGTCATTTCAAAACACCTCTTCTAATTATCCTATTTGTTTCTTGAGTCTAATTATATTTCACTTGTTCTTCAAAAGTGATTGGAACATTGAAACATCCTGATAAAAAGTACCTTTGGCTGCACACAAAATGTTTTCTAAAGTTCTGCCTGATATCTTAACTAGAGTTCAGTGCATGCATCATTGCCTTGATGTCTGAAACAAATTGATCTAAGTAATATTAATTACTTGCTGTTGGCAGGGGAAACATGCATAGTTTGGGGTAGTAAAACTTAACATTTAAGCATTTGAATTAAACAAAACAACCCAACAGGTTCTTTTGCTGCAAACACTGTGCTGTACCTTCCTGCAATATTTATAGCCAAATACATTACCTGCCAATTTTACTGCCTTGAAAAATATCAAATGGTAAACTGCATTGGCTATTTTTTAATGTAGTTTAAAAATCCTGTTTGACTTTATTTTTGTTTTGTTTTGTTTTTAACATCTTTATTGGAGTATAATTGTTCTACAATGGTGTATTACTTTCTGCTGTATATCAAAGTGAATCAGCTATACATATACAAATATCCCCATATCCCCTCCCTCTTGCATCTCCTTCCCACTCTCCATATCCCACCCCTCTAGGTGGTCACAAAGCACCGAGCTGATCTCCCTGGGCTATGCGTCTGCTTCCCACTAGCTATCTATTTTACATTTGCTAGTGTATATATTTCCATGCCACACTCTCACTTCGTCCCAGCTTACCATTACCCCTCCCCGTGTCCTCAAGTCCAATCTCTACATCTGCGTCTTTATTCCTCTCCTGCCCCTAGGTTCTTCAGAACCATTTTTTTTTTTTTTTTTAGATTCCACATATACGTGTTAACATATGGTATTTGTTTTTTCCTTTCTGACTTACTTCACTCTGTATGACAGACTCTAAGTCCATGCACTTCACTACAAATAACTCAATTTCTTTTCTTTTTATGGCTGAGTAATAGTCCATTGTATATATGTGGCACATCTTCTTTATCAATTCATCTGTCAATGGACACTTAGGTTGCTTCCATGTCCTGGCTATTGTAAATAGAGCTGCAATGAACATTGTGATACGTGACTCTTTTTGAATTATGGTTTTCTCAGGGTATATGTCCAGTAGTGGGATTGCTGGGTCGTATGGTAGTTCTATTTTTAGTTTTTTAAGGAACCTCAATACTGTTCTCCATGGTGGCTGTATCAATTTACATTCCCATCAACATTGCAAGAGGGTTCCCATTTCTCTACACCCTCACCAGCATCTATTGTTTGTAGATTTTTTGATGATGGCCATTCTGACTGGTGTGAGGTGATGCCTCACTGTAGTTTTGATTTGCATTTCTCTAATGATAACTGATGTTGAGCATCCTTTCATGTGTTTGTTGGCAACCTGTATATCTTCTCTGGAGAAATGTCTGTTTAGGTCTTCTGCCCGTTTTTGGATTAGGTTGTCTGTTTTTTTAATATTGAGCTGCATGAGCTGCTTGTAAATATTGGAGATTAATCCTTCGTCTGTTGCTTCATTTGCAAATATTTTCTCCCATGCTGAGGGTGGTCTTTTCATCTTGTTTATGTTTTCATTTGCTGTGCAAACGCTTTTTAATTTCATTAGGTCCCATTTGTTTATTTTTGTTTTTATTTCCATTACTCTAGGAGGTGGGTCAAAAAGGATCTTGCTGTGATTTATGTCATAGAGTGTTCTGCCTAAGTTTTCCTCTGAGTTTTATAGTGTCTGGCCTTACATCTAGGTCTTTAATCTATTTTGAGTTTATTTTTGTCTACGGTGTCAGGGAGTCTTCTAATTTCATTCTTTTTCATGTAGCTGTCCAGTTTTCACAGCACCACTTATTGAACAGGCTGTCTTTTCCCCATTGTATATTCTTGCCTCCTTTATCAAAAATAAGGTGACCATATGTGCATGGGTTTATCTCTGGGCTTTCTATCCTGTTCCATTGACCTGTGTTTCTGTTTTTGAGCCAGTATCATACTCTCTTGATTGCTGTAGCTTTGTAGTATAGTCTGAAATTCAGGAGCCTGATTCCTCCAGCTCCATTTTGCTTTCTCAAGATTTCTTTGGCTATTTGGAGTCTTTAGTGTTTCCATACAAATTGTGAAATTTTTTGTTCTAGTTCTGTGAAAAATGCTATTGGTAGTTTGATTGGGATTGCACTGAATCTGTAGATTGCTTTGGGTAGTATAGTCATTTTCACAATGTTGATTCTTCCAATCCAAGAACATGGTATATCTCTCCATCTCTTGGTATCATCTTTAATTTCTTTCATAAGTGTCTTATGGTTTTCTGCATAGAGGCCTTTTGTCTCCTTAGGTAGGTTTATACCTAGGTACTTTATTCTTTTTGTTGCAATGGTAAATGGGAGTGTTTTCTTAATTTCTCTTTCAGATTTTTCATCATTAGTGTATAGGAATGAAAGAGATTTCTGTGCATTAATTTTGTATCCTGCTACTTTGCCAAACTCATTGATTAGCCCTAGTCATTTTCTAATAGCATCTTTAGGATTCTCTATGTATAGTATCATGTCATCTGCAAACAGTGACAGCTTTACTTCTTCTTTTCTGATTTGGATTCCTTTTATTTCTTTTTCTTCTCTGATTGCTGTGGCTAAAACTTCCAAAACTATTGTGAATAATAGTGGTGAGAGTGGGTAACCTTGTCTTTTTTCTGATCTTAGAGGAAATGTTTTCAGTTTTTCACCATTAAGAACGATGTTAGTTGTGGGTTTGTCATATATGGCCTGTATTATGTTGAGGTAAGTTCCCTCTATACCTACATTCCGGAAGGCTTTTATCATAAATTGGTGTTGAATTTTGTTGAAAGCTTTTTCTGCATCTATTAGAAGATCATATGGTTTTTCTCCTTCAATTTGTTAATATGGTTTATCACACTGATTTGTGTATTGAAGAATCCTTGCATTCCTGGGATAAACCCCACTTGATCATGATGTATGATCCTTTTAATGTGCTGTTGGATTCTGCTTGCTAGTATTTTGTTGAGGATATTTGCATCTATGTTCATCAGTGATATTAGCCTGTAGTTTTCTTTCTTTGTGACATCTTTGTCTGGGTTTGGTATCAGGGTGATGGTGGCCTCGTAGAATGAGTTTGGGAGTGTTCCTCCCTCTGCTATATTTTGGAAGAGTTTGAGAAGTATAGGTGTTAGCTCTTCTCTAAGTGTTTGATAGCATTCGCCTGTGAAACCATCTGGTCCTGGGCTTTTGTTCTTGGAAGACTTTTAATCACAGTCTCAATTTCAGTGCTTGTGATTGGTCTGTTTATATTTTCTATTTCTTCCTGGGTCAGTCTCGGAAGGTTGTGCTTTTCTAAGAATTTGTCTATTTCTTCCAGGTTGTCCATTTTATTGGCATAGAGTTGCTTGTCGTAATCTCTGATGATCCTTTGTATTTCTGCAGTGTCAGTTGTTACTTCTCCTCTTTCATGTCTAATTTTGTTGATTTGAGTTTTCTCCCTTTTTTCATGATGAGTCCGCCTAATGGTTTATCAGTTTTGTTTATCTTCTGAAAGAACCAACTTTTAGTTTTATTGATCTTTGCTATTGTTTCCTGCATTTCTTTTTTATTTATTTCTGATATGATCTTTATGATTTCTTTCCTTCTGCTAACTTTGGGGAATTTTGTTCTTCTTTCTCTAACTGCCTTAGGTTTAAGGTTTGTTTATTTGAGGTGTTTCTTTTTTCTTGTGGTAGGATTTTATTGCTATAAACTTCCCTCTTAGAACTGCTTTTGCTGCATCCCATAGGTTTTGGGTCGTCATGTTTTCATTGTCATTTGTTTCTAGGTATGTTTTGATTTCCTCTTTGATTTCTTCAGTGATCTCTTGGTTATTTAGTAGTGTATTGTTTAGCCTCCACGTGCTTGTGTTTTTTACAGATTTTTTCCTGTAATTGATATCTAGTCTCATAGCGTTGTGGCCGGAAAAGATACTTGATATGATTTCAATTTTTCTTAAATTTACCAAGGTTTGATTTGTGACCCATGATATGAATAATCCTGGAGAATGTTCCATGAGCTCTTGAGAAGAAAGTGTATTCTGTTGTTTTTGGATGGAATGTCCTGTAAATATCAATTAAGTCCATCTTGTTTAATGTATCATTTAAAGCTTATGTTTCCTTATTTATTTTCATTTTTGATGATCTGTCCACTGGTGAAAATGGGGTGTTAAAGTCCCCTACTATGATTGTGTTACTGTTGATTTCCCCTTTTATGGCTCTTAGCATTTGCCTTATGTATTAAGGTGCTGCTATGTTGGGTGCATAAATATTTACAATTCTTATATCTTCCTCTTGGATTGATCCCTTGATCATTATGTAATGTCCTTCTTCGTCTCTTCTAATAGTCTTTATTTTTAAGTCTATTTTTTCTGATATGAGAATTGCTACTCCAGCTTTCTTTTGGTTTCCATTTGCATGGAATGTCTTTTTCCATCCCTGCACTTTCAGTCTGTATATGTCCCTAGGTCTGATGTGGGTCTCTTGTAGACAACATATGTACGGGTCTTGTTTTTGTATCCATTCAGCCAGTCTATGTCTTTTGGTTGGAGCATTTAATCCAGTTACATTTAAGGTAGTTATCAATATGTATGTTCCTATTACCATTTTCTTAAATGTTTTGGGTTTGTTATTGTAGGTCTTTTCCTTCTCTGGTGTTTCCTGCCTAGAGAAGTTCCTTTAGCATTTGTTGTAAAGCTGGTTTGGTGGTGTGAATTCTCTTAGCTTTTGCTTATTTGTAAAGGTTTTAATTTCTCTGTCAAATCTGAATGAGATCCTTGCTGGGTAGAGTAATCTTGGTTGTAGGTTTTTCCCTTTCATCACTTTAAATATGCCCTGCCACTCCCTTCTGGCTTGCAGAGTTTCTGCTGAATGATCAGCTGTTAACCTTATGGGGATTCCCTTGTATGGTATTTGTTGTTTTTCCCTTGCTGCTTTTAAAAATTTTTCTTTGTATTTAATTTTTGATAGTTTGATTAATATGTGTCTTGGCGTGTTTCTCCTTGGATTTATCTTGTATGGGACCCTCTGTGCTTCCTGGACTTGAATGACTATTTCCTTTCCCATATTAGGGAAGTTTTCAACTATAATCTCTTTGGATATTTTCTCAGTCCCTTTCTTTTTCTCTTCTTCTTCTGGGATCCCTATTATTCAGATGTTGGTGCATTTAATGTTGCCTGAGAGGTCTCTGAGACTGTGTCAATTCTTTTCATTCTTTTCTCTTTATTCTGCTCTGCAGTAGTTATTGCCACTATTTTATCTTCCAGGTCACTTATCCGTTTTTCTGCCTCTGTTATTCTGCTCTTGATTACTTCTAGAGAATTTTAAATTTCATTTATTGTTTTGTTCATCATTGTTTGTTTACTGTTTAATTCTTCTAGGTCCTTGTTAAATGTTTCTTGTATTTTCTCCATTCTGTTTCCAAGATTTTGGATCATCTTTACTATCATTACTCTGAATTCATTTTCAGGTAGACTGCCTATTTCCTCTTCATTTGTTTCTTCTGGTGGGTTTTTATTTTGTTCCTTCACCTTCTGTGTGTTTCTCTGTCTTCTCATTCTGCTTAACTAATCTGTTTGGGTTCTCTTTTTCACATTCTGCTGGTTCTTAGTTCCCGTTGTTTTTGGTGTCTACCCCCAGTGGCTAAGGTTGGTTCAGTGAGTTGTGTAAGCTTCCTGGTGGAGGGGACTGATGCTGGTGCCTGTGTTCTGGTGGATGCGGCTGCATCTTGTCTTTCTGGTTGGCAGGACTTCGTCCAGTGGTGTGTTTTTGGGTGTCTGTGAACTTATTATGATTTTAGGCAGCCTCTCTGCTAATGGGTGAGGTTGTGTTCCTGTCTTGCTAGTTGTTTGGCATGGGGTGTCCAGCACTGTAGCTTGCTGGTCATTGAGTGGAGCTGGGTCTTAGCGCTGAGATGGAGATCTCTGGGAGAGCTTTCTCCATTTGATATTATGTGGAGCCGGGAGGTCTCTGGTGGACCAATGTCCTGATCTCAGCTCTCCCACCTCATAGGCACAGGCCTGACACCAGCTGGAGCACCAAAACCCTGCCAGCCACATGGCTGAGAAGAAAAGGGAGAGAAAAAAAAAAAAGAATGATAGAAAAAATAATAAAATGAAATAAAGTTATTAAAATTGAAAAAATATATTATTAAAAATAAAAAATTAAAAAGTTTTAAAAAACAGAAAGAAAGAAAGAAGAGAGCAACCAAACCAATAAACAAATCCACCATTGACAACAAGCACTAAAAACTATACTAAAAAAAAAGAAAAGAAAACAGACAGACAGAACCCTAGGACAAATGGTAAAAGCACAGCTATACAGACAAAATCACAGAAAGAAGCATACACATACACACTTACAAAAAGGGAAAAAGGAAAAAATATATATATATCTATATGAAAAAAAGAGGAAGAGAGCAACCAAATCAGTAAACAAATCTACCAATGATGATAAACTCTAAATACTAAACTAAGATAAATATAAAACCAGAAACAAATTAGAATCAGAAAACAAGCCCCAAGTCTACAGTTGCTCCCAAAGTCCACTGCCTCAAGTTTGGGATGATTCGTTGTCTACTCATGTATTCCAGTGATGCAGGGTACATCAAGTTGATTGTGGAGATTTAATCTGCTGCTCCTGAGGCTGCTGGGAGAAATTTCCCTTTCTCTTCTTTGTTTGCACAGCTCCTGGGGTTCAGCTTTGAATTTGGCCCTGCCTCTGCATGTAGGTCACCTGAGGGCATCTGTTCCTTGACTAGACAGGACGGGATTAAAGTAGCAGCTAATTAGGGGCTCTGGCTCACTCAGTCTGGGTGGAGGGAAGGGTAAGGAATGCGGGGCAAGCCTGTGGTGGCAGAGGCTGGCATGATGTTGCATCATCCCGAGGCATGCAGTGTGTTCTCCTGGGGTAGTTGTCCCTGGATCACAGGACCCTGGCAGTGGCGGGCTGCACAGGCTCTCGGGAGGGGCGTTGTGGATAGTGGCCTGTGCTTGCCCACAGGCTTCTTGGCGGCTGCAGCAGAGGTCTTAGCATTTCATGCCCATCTCTGATGTCCACACTAATTTCTGCGGCTTGTGCCAGTCTCTGGAGCTCCTTTAGGCGGTGCTCTGAATCCCCTTTCCTCGTGCACCCTGGAACAATGGTCTCTTGCCTCTTAGGCAGTTCCAGACTTTTTCCCAGACTCCCTCCTGACTAGCTGTGGCCCGCTAGCCCCCTTCAGGCTGTGTTCACACAGCCAACCCCAGTCCTCTCCCTGGGATCTGACCTCCGAAGCCCGAGCCTCACCTCCCAGCTCCCACCCACCCCAGTGGGTGAGCAAGCATCTCAGGCTGGTGAGTGCTGGTCGGCAGGCATCCCTTGTGTGGGAATCTCTCCGCTTTGCCCTCCGCACCCCTGTTGCTGCGCTCTCCTCCGTGGCTCCGAAGCTCCCCCTTCCACCACCCGCAGTCTCTGCCTGCGAAGGGGCTTCCTAGTGTGTGGAAACTTTCCTCCTTCATGTCTCCCTCCCAGAGGTGCAAGTCCTGTCCCTATTCTTTTGTCTGTGTTTTTTCTTTTTTCTTTTGCCTTACCCAGGTAAGTGGGGAGTTTCTTGCCTTTTGGGAAGTCTGAGGTCTTCTGCCAGCATTCAGTAGTTGTTGTGTAAGAGTTGTTCCACATGTAGATGTATTTCTGATGTATTTGTGGGGAGGAAGGTGATCTCCACGTCTTACTCCTCTGCCATCTTGAAGGTCTCTCCTCGTTTTTTCCTGTTTACAAGGGAGAAGTCGGTTTTGATGAAGGGTATACATGGTTAATGATCATGCAGCTGACAGGTGCTAGATTTTGAGTTTAGATCCAGGGCATTCGAAATCCATATTTTACTCTCTTTAAACTACTCCATGCTATATATAATGAACATAAGACCCCTAAGACTGTATTTAACTTCGGATGGCGGCCCTCATCATATTCATATGCAAAAATGTAGATTAGTCAGATAACATAGCTCTCAGATCTATATTATTCTTTCAGTTATGCCAGGTTTGAAAACCATTTACTTTACAGAGATTCTAAATTTCTGCTTTCAAATGTACTTTATGGCTAGCTAGGGAAACAAAACAAAACAATAGAGAATCAAATGCACAAATTTTCACAAACTTAAGACAAGCTGATATGTTGAAACCATAGATTCTTTTGATTAGAATTATCAGTCAAGTTTGAATCAACCAGGCAGAACCACTAGATGCTGTGTTACAGATATAGAGATATGTCAGATTTTTTACATGGATTTTTTTTTCCAACAAGTGTATAGGACTGAATACAATTTTTGTGAAGCTATTGTTTTAGCTCAGGGCATGCAGTTCATAAGGAAACATGGGTATAAGTATGGAAAGTGAGGAAAAATGGTAACCCATAAGAGTGGAACCCGCAAGAAGGGATTAAACAGGAATGAATCTCTCATTGCCTCCAAGCCCGCTACTTCAGTGGAAGTATCCTTCAGGACAACATGGTGCCCTTCCTCATGAAGCTGGACCAAGATTCAAGAAATTGAAGTGGGAGATTCTGGAGGAGATGGAGGACCTCTGGTGGTCCCTGCTGCCTAAAACAACCACGTGGGCCAGCACATAAATGACAACATCATGTGTGAGTTGCAACAGACCCTCACACCCTGCACACACCTTCCAGTACAAACAGAAGACTGCTGCTTTGCTTGTGCCTTGAAACTCTCATACAACATATCTCCTGTGACCTATCTCCCACAATAACCTGGCATCATGAAAGAAGAGAATTCTAGTGTTAGCCTCCACTGCACAACAAAGTGAATCAGCCATGCACATACAGATAACCCGTCTCTTTTGGACTTCCCTCCCATTTAGGCTACCACAATGCATCAGGTAAAGTTCCCTGTGCTATACAGTATGTTCCCATCAGTTGTCTATTTTATACATAGTATCAATAATGTATATGTGTCAATCCCAGTCTCCCAATTCATCCCACCCACCCCCCTTTCCACCTTGGTATCCATACATTTGTTCTCTACGTCTGTGTCTCTATTTCTGCTTTGCAAATAAAATCATCTATACCATTTTTCTAGATTCCACATATATGTGTTATTATACGATATTTGCTTTTCTCTTTCTGACTTATTTCACTCTGTATGACACTCTCTAGGTCCATCCACATGTTTACAAGTGACCCAATTTCATTCCTTTCTATGGCTGAGTTGTCTGAGTAATATTCCACTGTATATATGTACCACATCTTCTTTATCCATTCCTCTGTTGATGGACATTTAGGTTGTTCCCATGTCTTGGCTACTGTAAACAGTGGTGCAATGAACACTGGGATGCATATATTTTTTCGAATTATGCTTTTCTGTGGATATATGCCCAGGAGTCTGATTGCTGGATCATATGGTAGCTTTATTATTTTTTTTTCTTTACTTTTTAAAAGTCTTTTTAATTCACTTTTTTATAATTGGAGTATAATTGCTTTACAGTGTTGTGTTAGTTTCTGCTGTACAATGAAGTGAATCAGCTATATGTATACATTTACCCCCTCCTTCTTGTACCTCCTTCCCCCTCCCCCCACCAGTAGTTTTTCCACTTTAGAGCAAGTCCTCTTCCAAATTAAATATTATAATGTTACCAAACTAAACTTGAGTCCACTCACCTGCGTGCAGTAAAGTCAATCTATTGACACCAGGTTGTAGTGAAGGAAAGTGCAGTGTTTATTGTAAGATGCCATACAAGGATTCTGGGACAGCTAACACTCAAAAAGTTTGAACTCCCTGATCGGTTTCAGCAAAGCATTTTTAAAGGCAAGGTGCAGGAGGGGTGTCCCAGAGTATGTGATCAGCTCATGCACAATTCTCTGATTGTTGATAGTGAAGTAACAGGGCAGTGTCACAGGGGTTAGCATTATCAATCCTTAGGCACTGATAGGTCTGGGGCTACTCCTCGTGGTCATCAAGTAGTTAATTTCTCCCATTTGGGGGGGCGTTTAGCATCTGTAAAACAAGTCAGGAAATGTGCATCAGACACTATTATCTGGGTACTACAGAGAGGAGCTACAGCAGAGGATATGGAGGAGGGGTCTGTCCCAGGAAGACCCCCTAAGGTCCTGCGCAGTTACAATAACACTAAATGTTAAATAGTGGTAAGACTGTTGCTATAAATATCCGTAGAACACTATGAGTTCAGAAAGACCACTGGGGTTGATCTTAATATGTAAGTTCCTGGAGAAAAAGGAAAACACACACACACAAAAACCCAAAACAACAACTAACAGGAAAGTTAATTTATGTTTGAAACTAACCAGTGCTCTAAAAAATCAAGTTGTTCTCTTAGATTTCTTTAGAGTCTGCTATATTTACGACTTTTCTCAAAGCGGTGTTTATTGTTCTGAAAATAAATGAAAGTTGTTGACATCTGGCACTTCTCTAACCATGCCTGCTGTCAGATCAGAGCAGTTATAGTAAATGACTTGGAAGGGCTTGTCGTTTTATTTAAACTTGCTAGCTTCAACAACATGTCAAATTTTGAGACTGTCACTACCCTTTCACAAATTTGAAATAGAATTATTGAAAATATTTAAGAAGTTAGACTTTTTGTAAGTTATAATACAAAGCTTGCTACATTTAAGCAGAAATAATTCTTCAATTACTTGTGACAAATGATAAGGGAATACTTAGGAAAAACAAATTGAGTCCCAGAGGTTAAGATGACTTTGCTAAGAATAAGACATGTAATGTAACATTTCCTTTCTGGGTAAATTTACTCTCAGACTATCACTTAAGAAAATGTGATAATAATTTAACTAAACTTTTCATGATATTCTTTTTAACAAAGTGAAAAAGTATGGACTGAAGCATTATTAAATGTGGTGTATACAGACCTACATGTGTAATTTACACACACACTATTGATTATTGTTTCTGCCATCCTGGAGAAAACGCTCTTACTGGCATGCAAGAGAACCAAATAATTATTTGGCAAAGTCAATCAATATTTATTCCAATAATTTTGGTAAAGATGTACAAGGAGGTAATTAAACTTGGGGATAAATAACACTCAGCAATAAAGCTGATACGCTATTTGAAATAAATAATTTTTATAATGTCCCAAATGGGATGGGTTAAAAGAATAAAGTGAATTATCACAGTGGTTACTGTAAATTCTGCAAAGGGCATTATAAAAGAGATACTGGATTAAGTATAATCTCAATACCAAAAGTGAAGAAGAAGCAAAGTAGATGGAAGGATGGGGCTAAATATTAGTCTAAAATTACAATAAAGATTTAGTCTGGACATACATAGGAATGAGAATCAAGAAACACTGAGATAGCCACAGACAAAACCAACAAGTAGAGCAGATTTGACAGGAAGAATTGAACATGGGTAAAATGCAGTCCAATTCATATGAATATGTCCAGTTTCCACAATGTTAAATATTTAATCAGAGTTTATATACTTCATGGCTGCTGATACAAAGTAATGTATCCCAATGTCTGGAATAAGTATGAGAAATTGAAGGATATAATATTGAAGCTTCCACATTAGACATAAATGATAGTGGCTAACTGAATATGGCTTGATTCCTGAGACTACAACTAATGTTTTCTTTTTTTCCAATGTTTTCTTTATCAGCCCTTTCACACAGTCACAAATTGCTGAGTTCCTATTGTCATGTGCAATTAGTGATTTAAACAGACAGTATCGTGCATGGCTGTGATTCTTCAGTGGAGGTCTGTGTATCTATCAAGCAGCAAAATAGAATGCTAACGGAACACTGACTTCAAGGACAAATATATTGGGTCATTCTGTGCTCAGATATTTACTCAAAGACTATGGAAATAATATGGAATAAAATATTACTCAAAGAATCTGGTAAGAAGTAAGCAAAATGAAATGATATTCTCTTAATCACAAACAAAAATATTTTGTATATAAAATAAACATTTCCTGGATATTTAAGATAAAGCACATTTAACTTTAAAAAACAATGACAACAACAACAGCAAACCTCACAGCTGTGATCCCAGACCAGTTGTAGAAAAGGAAGACATATATAATTAGTCTCCTTTGCCACTTGGGGTACTCCAGCAAAAATATTTTAGAAGTATTTCTTCCTGGTCTTCTATGAAATTTACCCTCTTGTTATAAAATATAAATATAATTGTTGAGAAGAATCATCTTTGAAATTACCAGCAAAATAAAATTCAAACACACACCTTATATAATAAAATACTCTTCTAGTGTATTTGTTAAACTACTTGTCAACTTTGAATAACCCTGTTAAATGCAGTCTGTGATTTTCAGAGGCTAGAATGTGTTCACCTATCAACTTTGCTGTGTCATATATACATGTATGTGTACTTGTGCATATGTGTCTTAATTACTGGATTACAATCAACTGCAGTGTCTTTAGTATGTGTGTCTTCCAGGATCTCTCCACAAGCCTCACGTTGACAGGGTCAATGCCATGTATTCAGGCATAATAACTAATTTGAGAATGAATGAATACAAATTCACATGGAATGTAGATTCAAAGCATAGCTTTGTTCAAACTCTCTTAGCCATACATACTTGCCCTTGTAACTAATCAGTTCTTCCAGACAATATTCATATTTCAATTATTTCCAGGACATAAAAGCCATAATGCCAGTTTAGGAGGTGATTTGAACGTGTTTGATTTCCCCCAAGTGATATAAATTGTGCAATATTGGCAGACTTCAAGAAAGGATTTTTACCCTTACATTTTACTCAGATGGGATAAATAAATTCTATCAATAAAGCATTTTATTAACTCTGCTTACACTGTATACAGTAGTCATATTTGTTTTGTCAATAAACTGCTCACTTTTATTGGTCATGTCATTTTAAGCAGAGCATAAAATGCAGCTACATAATAACCTAAGGCAGAATGGAAAGGCTTTTATTGACAATATAAAAAAAAATTGGAGAAGGTGATAATGTGACTACTAAAAAAAAATTTGGTCAGCACATCAACACCCTAATTAAAGTCATACAATTTTACTATTTAGATCAAATTCTGCCTTATTAATGTGCATCATACTAGTATAAAATTATTTATTTTTTGAGTAATAGCTTGATAAATATTATATTTTGAATTAATCCATAGTTAATAAGTATATATGTGGTGATCTTTTTTTTATACGTTACACAATCAAATAGTATAACTCCACTGGGATGCATTTCAACTACTAATTTATATGAGTTTGGGCAGTGAATTAATTTCTCTAGGTCTCACTTTTTACGTTGTAAAAAATAGTGCATACGATGAAATAATTTTTTTCTTCATCAGTCTTATCACAATCCTGTCTATCATTCTTTTTAAAGACCCAATTTTTGGCTTTGATGATCCTCTTATATCTTTGTTTTATATTTCATTAATTTCTCCTCTTAGGAATTTTAATCTCTTTCCCCTACTTTCATATGGGTTCTGTCTCTGATTTATTTTGCAAGTATTTAAGTTTGACATTCAATAATTTTATTTTCTATCTTATTCTTTTCCTAATGTGAGAATTTAATATTAAAAATTTCCCTTTATTTAGCACTATTAGTGTATCATACAACTTTTTTACATGTATTGGTTCCTTTATCCACTATTCCCAAGTGGTTTTTTATTCCCATTATGATTTTTTCTTTGATCCATCAATTTTTGTATGTGTTTTCAATTTCCAAATATAGGGATTACAATTTTTTAGTATTAGCTTCTCCTTTAATTGAATTAAATACAGAGAAATAGTTCATATAATTAAATGATTTGAATATTTTGGAGTGTGCTCTATTAATAATTATGGCAGACTTTTATATAGCACATATTACATGTCCGGAACTGTTCCAAATGGCTTACACATAATGTCATCTAATCATCCACAGAACTATGAGAATATGGTCACCATGTCTATGTCACATTTTACAGTACAGGTTGCTAAAAGTGAAAGAAATTGTGGAGATGAGTGGTTTTAAAATAACCTATAACAGTTCCAAGGCTGAATTGTAATAAGGTTCCTCAGCCTTCCTTCTGTTTATAAAAATTAAAACAGCTCTGAATTCTTTTTGTACAAAGATGGAATAGACATGCAAAAGAGGTAACTCATGCTGTGAAAATATCCATCTTGGCTGTGCTAATTTTCTCCATCACTAAGAATGGGGGAACGTACCATCAATCAAAATCAGCATCTTCTCATGTGGGAGGCCGTGTACTCCAGTGAAGCTGATGTGCTACTGAAAACTTTCTTATAAAGAAAGCAGATCAAGCAGTAAGAAACCTTAAGAAAAAATTGAATACAAAATAAAAGAAAACAAAAGAACTGAATGCAGTACTAATATTTATCTTAATATCCACTTACCTTCTCCTCCCACCCCCAAATCCTGGCTGCTGTTTCCTATTGGCTGAACTGAGCTTGAACCGCAAGGCAAGGGGAAGTGGCGCTTCAGTCTATAAGGGTCAGCTTCAGAGGGACCAGAGCAGGGTGAAGATGGAGAGTGCATCTCCAGGGGAACATGGAAGATACAAGCACACATGTAAAGACCAAACTTTTGTTACTTAGTTATCATAGAGGCTGTTTGTAGAACATTAGTGTTTCATGCTAGTGAGTAATGAATTTTTAGCAAATGAGGGTATGGGTAGATTATCAAGCATACTTCACAGTCTAAAAAGAAATTACTGGAAAGGAAATAAAACTAAGTTCTAAGTCCAGTAAGGCAGTTTGACCTAGAAGTGTCACATTGGAAAGTTAAATACAATTTCATATTTTTTAAATTAAATATTGTTTTCTTAATGCTCATTAAAAATGTGTATTATATCTGATATACGTCTAAAGGTGAATAAATGGATTAAAATAAACTCATACTAATCATAATAATGATGGTTTCAAATTTAATTTGAAATATAGCATAAATAGTCTATAAATATTTACTATACTATACTATATTTACTACACTATATATAGCTAAGTATTTATGTATGAGTTTAATAAGATAATTTAAATCAAAATCACTCTCTTGAATCTAGTTATTAAAACAAATACATCTATCTATTAAGAAAGTATTACTAATTTAAAGTGTACTCCTCATGAATTTATTCCTTGGAAAATATTTTGCCTTTATAATTATGAAATATTCTTTTTATATCTACAATTTGCTAATTTCAATATGGAGTTAATATTTATTGAGACATTTTATATGAAATAATAGTGTCCTAATTACTACATATGGATATTTTCTGAAACTAACTTTAACCCTATGAGAAATATTAGAATTACCTTTTTTAAAAATAAAGAAAGAGAGTTTGGGATATTTCAAATAGTTGTCCAAGGTCTTGCACCTGGAAGATATGAAGTTAAAGATTGACCCTATGTCTCTGTGATTTATGACCAATGTTTTTTAATACCTATGTCACTGTAGTGGAAACCAACAAGAAAAAAAACATTTGTTTGCAGCTCACAAACCTCTTTATGGTACTTATATGAATCATGATCATGTTGAAAATGCCATAAAAATAAATGCAAATATAGGTACAAAATGGACATCTCATTTGCTAAAATGGTAAACTCTTTGAGGGCAGAAATATTTATGTTGTATTTAGTATCAGGCTTAGTTTAATGAATTTCTATCACTGATGAAATTGGTTTCTTATCACAGAATCTACACCAGATTTCCCTTCAGAATACACTTGTTCTAAGTAAAATTTAAAAGAAAATGCTTATAGAGAAGTGATCTCTGGAAGTGGTTTCTAATGTTTAGTAGATGGTGATCACAGGGACCAAAGAACATTGGATTATTTTGTTCAATTTGTTATATATTCTATTGCTTCCCATATAATTTAATTTTAATTTAGTACCAAAGTATTGATCCAGGCCCTAACTACAATGGTAACATATAAATCTTTAATATCATTCAGTCCCAATTAACTGAGGACCTTTCGTACATTTTTCTCAGTGATAATTTATTTCCTGGTGGTACTAATCAAAATCAAATGTTTTATATTATATTTTATATTATGTTTTATATTGTATTGGCAGCTAGCCCCATTCTCCTAAGAGGTTACTCATTAAAATTGATTAATCTTTTCTGAAATCATATAATATAAATTCCCCTTTTCTCACTTGAATATATAGAGCTGTCATCTAAGCAGCTTATTTTTTTTTTAAAATCTCATTTAGTAATTACAACTCTTTTTTTAAATTTTTATTTATTTATTTATGGCTGTGTTGGGTCTTCGTTTCTGTGCGAGGGCTTTCTCTAGTTGCGGCAAGCGGGGGCCACTCTTCATCGCGGTGCGCGGGCCTCTCATTATCGCGGCCTCTCTTGTTGCGGAGCACAGGCTCCAGACGCGCAGGCTCAGTAGTTGTGGCTCACAGGCCTAGTCGCTCCGCGGCATGTGGGATCTTCCCAGACCAGGGCTCGAACCCATGTCCCCTGCATTGGCAGGCAGATTCTCAACCAGTGCACCACCAGGGAAGCCCTAAGCAGCTTATTTTTTAATATATAAAAAGGCTCTTAAAAGTTTAGTGTATTACATTATTGTGCTAAAAACTGCAGAAATGGTTTAGTATGTTTGCACTCTGTTTCCCTATGCAATTTGTTTTGTACTTTTATGTCAGTAAGTCTACTTGAATGTGAAATTGATCTCAAGTTTCAAAATCATAGATGTGTGACAGGTATTGAGAGTTGGTGATTTTTCTTTTTTTTCTTTTTTTTGTTTTCTTAAGCCTTAGTCCAAATATTTCTTTAATAAGGTATATAATTGTTCACCAATATTCATTTTAAATCAGTTAAACATGCAGAAGTGAAAAAGTTAATTGTTAAGTACCTGTGCTAAAATGATATCTAAAGAGGACCAGTATTTTAGGAGTGTCATCTCCACTTTCCTATCCCAGCCCCATACTCTACCTAAGCCATCACCAACTGCCCATTTCCTTGTCATCCATAATTTTTTGTTAACATCAATTCTCACCAAGTCTGCAATTTATTTTAATCCTATTTCCTCATGTCCAGACTATTACAATAGCTAAGATTTCACTACATCTAATGTATCCCTCTCCTATCCTTCCTGAACTTAACAACCAATCTCATTTTTTCCTAAAACCGTATTTTTCTTACAGCTCTTCCTCTCAAAGTCTTCAATGGATCCTTAGTGTCAAATCAAATGTTAAATACTTCAGTCTTGAATTCAAGGCACTAGAAAATACCATCTTCCCAAGCTTAGCTTCCACTATTCTCCCACATAGAAAATGTATTTCAATGAAACTATGCTACTTTAGACATAAGATTTTCATTGCATTTTCCACTACTATTCTTTTATTATATCATTTAACCTCTAATGTTAAACTGTTTTTTCCCCCCACATATTTCCCTCTCTAAATTCTACCCTACCCTTCAAGCTCTAGAGACTTAACCTCTTGCTTATTCCAAAAACCCATTTTAAGCACTTCGGGCAAAAGTGTTATTGTTTCTACTCTAAATGTCCATGTAATTCAACATCTGTCTACACTTTTGAATGTATTATTCACTAGTTCATAGAACTGTGAAAAGCATTTCACATGTTTAATTTCCTAGATTGAGACCTATTTGAATCACCCTGGCTCTTAGGAGGGTGACTTCCTGACATTAAATATATATTTGATGAATGAAGATGCTATTTACCTAACAAGAAAAAGCGGAAATAATAGGGAAATTATTCAAGAGAAGGAGTTAATTCATAGCACTGCTAATACTTAGTTTCCTCTGAGATAGGGTTTTTTCCTTATTTCATGTCCTCCTTCAGTGATATTATGGTTTAACATTTATTGAGCATAGAAAATGTGCTTGGCACTGCATACAACTCAATAGGTACGCATGGTTTCTGTTCAATGAGCTTGAAATATTTATCATAAAAATAGGGCCAGAAAGGATATGAATGACTCAGACTGAAGTGGTATCTTTATGAGAAAGGATATGAATGACTCAGACTGAAGTGGTATCTTTATGAGAAAGGATATGAATGACTCAGACTGAAGTGGTATCTTTATTATCAGCCCCTTCCTTTCCATTCTCTCTATTTTTTTCTCAGTTTTGATCCTCTTTTCTCATGTCTGGACAATTCCCATTGCTTCCAAACTAGTTTCCCTACCAGTACCTTTTTTCTCAATGCTTGTCTTTCCCAAATTTCATGTATATAAAATATTATTTTTATTCAGGTTCCTCCTCTATTTAAAAGCATCAAGTAATTTCCAATAGCTATTACATGAGAGCATTGTAGATACTTTCTAAAGGCATATGTCACTGTCAGTCTAAATCAGTCCCCACTCGTGTTTTTTCTAGTACTTTTGGAAATTGTATTCCTATTCCCACCTAAAACCGGACCCAATGTTGTCACCTTCATCAGCTATTACTCCCTTGTGTATTCCACTACATTAAGAATCCTATCAATTTTGCCATACATTCAACTTTCCTCTATTTTCTTATTTTCACTTATGCCTAAAGAGTCTCAAATATATCTTACCTTAAGGAAACAAACCAAACTAACTAAACACAACACCCTAGGACACATGTTCCCTCTAACTTCCCAGAGTAGTTCTGCTTGCCATCATAGCCATATCAAAAAAGAATCTTTATTCCAGGTGACACAATCCTAAATCAAATAGTTTTAAACAAAAAACGAAATATCTTCTCATGCACCTTAAAAAACGATGTAGGTCCCATTTTCGACTTGGCTGGATAGGAAATTTAAATGTCCTTGCTTCAAGCCAGCCCCTCACATGATGGTAAATTGTTATAGGAACTATAGATCTCATGTCCTCAATCACCATAACTCTGGGAAGACAATATGCATCTCTATCTTTAAAGTTCCAACAGAGATCGGTCACATGTGTTGGCTCTGATTGGTTATTTGAATCAGTTGTCTGGCTATAGGTGTGGGTTATGCTTACTGACTTACTGGCTAGAGACAAGCCCTAGAACTGGAGTGAGATAAACATTGGTGAGGATGTAAGAGATGTTAACTTCCATGAATAGAAAACTTTGTGCTTTTGATTAAATGATGGATTATATTTGCTGTGGAGGCAAAGAACAAACACCTACTATGCTAGTTAAACATCTCAAATGAGTTTCTACCCTGCTCACATTTCCCTATTATTAAAACAACAAAAAAATGCATATGAGTTTTTAACTTTGTCAATTTATTGAAATTCTCTATCCAAATCCATATTTGACTAACACCCACTTTTTTTAACCATTCATTTATTCAACAAATGTTAAGAGCAGCCTGTGTCCATGTCACTGTTAATACGCATGTTAGATAGATTCATAAAGATGATTGACAAGTGTCTTTGCCCTAATGGAGTTTACATCTGGGAGAAGAAGACAACAATAAACATTAGGCATTCTAAAGTAAGAAATGTCTAAAGGATGTAGGATTGCCAGAGTTGGTCCCACTGAGAAAAAGACATTTGAACAAGGGATTGAAAGACTTGATGTAGTTTACCAAGGGGCGAGAGGAGGAATAGCATTCCAGGGAGGCTGATGTGGTTAGACTGAAGTTGCCTCAGTAAAGTGTAGAAAAAATTAGGTCAGAGTTCAGGTCCGGGTATAATCAGAACAGAAGGCCATTATAAGGATTATGGATTTTACTCTGAGGGAAACAGATGGACATTTGAAGATTCTGGACAAACGGGTGGTGTAATCTGATTTATATTTTAAAAGGAATTGCATCCGTATGTTGAGAACACTGTATGGAGTCAAAAGGGGGATCAGTTAAGAAGTTGATTATCCCAGGGTGAGATTATAGGGGTTCTGAACAGAGTGGAGGCTGTGAAGGTGATGTGAGGGGACAGATTTAGAAGGTTGATTCCTTGCCTATTTTTCAAGATGTGACTTTAAAAGCTGCCATGCCTGAAATTTAAGCTCTATTGCCTCAATTATTTATTTACTAAACAAATAATTTTGAGCATCCCAATATGGCAGTCACTCTCCTAGGTGCTAATCCAATGGAAAATAAGCTTATTATACAATACCTGCACCCAGGCTCTTATACACATTCATCTCTACATAGACTGTCCTCCTTTGCCCAGCCCCCATTCATTGATATATCTGCTCTTCAGCCTTTACAAATTCATTTTAAGGGACATGGAAATCTCAAACTAATTGAATGTTCAGAAACAGAGATGAAATAGCAGGATGATATAATTTTATGCCAGAAAAGTCAATTAAGAATATAAAATAAAGATATGTGTAGAAAGGAAATATAATGAAAATTTATTGAAAACCTTATAACCAAGAAGACACATGTTGAGTGGGGCATTTTAAAAGGGAATTATGCATATGTAGAGATTTGAGAATGGCTATAATTTTAGTTTTTGCATCATATGTAATGAATTGACTGAAAATGAAGAAATACTGTAATTCAGAAAACTAACACTGTCTAAGGCAACCAGAGAGGGTCATGAAAACTGCAGCTGTACCTCCTAGTCTAAAAATGCAAATTTTATAAAATTCAACTCATATTGGAAAGCACAAAAGAACCCTAAATTAATAGTGCTTATTTTGTCATCTCTAATCTGATATCTTACCCTTCTAAATTTTTCTCACTCAATATTTTTCAAATATTTTGATTTGTTAATTTATACTTCCATGGCAAGTATTATAATCAATAAAGCATATAATATAATAAATGGAAGCCAAAAAATACAGTTTTTTTAATCTGTAGCACATTAAGTAAGCAATATCCTCACTATATAAATCATCCTTAAAAATGCTGACAGTTTACATTTAATATCTCAATGGAATTAAGAACAACAGGCAGGAGTTTCATTGACTTCTCCTCTTTCATTTCTGATTTTATTTGTGCCCTTTCTCTTTGCTAGTCTAGCTAATGCCTTGTTGATTTTTTTTATTTTTTGAAGGAACCAGCTCTTTAGTTTCATTGATCCCTTCTGTTGTTGTTTTTTCTAATCTATTTTATTTATTTCTATTCTTTTCTTTATTATTTCCTTTCTCCTAACAACTTAGGGCTTTGTTCTTTTTCTAATTCCTTTAGGTGAAAAGTTAAAATGTTTATTTGGAATTTTTCTTCTTTCTTGAAGCAGACCTATATTGCTATGAACTTCCCTCTCAGAACCACTTTTTCTGCATCCCATTGATTTTGATATGTCATATTTCTGTTCTCATTTGTCCCTAGGTATTTTCTGATTTCTCTGCCAATTTCTTCAATGACCCACTGGTTATTCAGTAGCATGTTGTTTGATATCCATGTTTTAGGGATTTTTTTTTCATTTTTTTCTTGTGATTGATTTCTAGCTTCATACAGTTGTGGTTGGAGAAGATGCTTGATGTAATTTCAATCTTTTAAAATTTATTGAGACATTTTGTGACCTAACATATGATCAATCCTGAAGAATGTTTCATGTGCATTTGAGAACACGTATTCTTTTGGATGGAATGCTCTAGATATAGCTACTAAGTCCATCTGCAAATTGTGTCATTTAAGTCTAGTGTTTCCTTACTGATTTTGTGTATGGATGATCTATCTGCTGATGTAAGTGGGCTGTTAAAATCTCCTACTATTATTGTATTGCTTTGAAATTCTCCCCTTAAGTCTATTAATATTTGCTTTATACATCATGGTGCTCCTATGTTGAGTGCATATACATTTATAAATGCTATATCTTCTTGCTGGATTAACATCTTTATCATTATGCATTGCTCTTCTTTGTCTTTTGTTACAATCTTTATTTTAAAGTCACTTTTGTCTGATATAAGTCTAGCAATTTCACGTTTTTTTAATTTCCATTTGTATCCCTCACCTTCAGTCTGTGTGTGTCCTTACTTCTGATGTGCATCTCTTGTAAGCAGCATGTGGGTCTGATTTTTAAATACATTCAGCCACTTTATGTCTTTTGATTGGTGAATTTATTCCACTTACATTTAAAGTATTTATTTTATTTTTATTTTATTTCTTTTATTTATTTATTTTTGGCTACATTGGGTCTTCGTTGCTGTGCATTGGCTTTCTCTAGTTGTGGCAAGTGGGGGCTACTCTTCGTTGCAGTGTGCGGGCTTCTCATCATGGTGGCTTATCTTATTGCAAGACAAACATGGGCTCTAGGTGCGTGGGCTTCAGTAGTTGTTGCACATGGGCTCAGTAGTTGTGGCTTGTGGACTCTAGAGTGCAGGCTCAGTAGTTGTGGCTCACAGGCTTAGTTGCTCCACAGCATGTGGGATCTTCCTGGACCAGGGATTGAACCCATATCCCCTGCATTGAAAGGCAAATTCTTAACCACTGAGCCACCAGGGAAGCCCCTTAAAGTATTTATTGATAAGTATGTACTTATTGCCATTTTGTTAATTGTTTTCTGGCTACTTTTGTGCTTCCTTGCTATTCCTTTCTTCATTTCTTTCTCTCTTTACTTGTGATTTGGTTTTCTTGAGTGTTGTATTTAGATTTTTTTTTTTCTCATTTTCTTTTGTGCATTTACTGTATAAGATTTTTTTCCTTGTGGCTATTGTGAGGTTCACATACAATGTCCTATGTAAACAGCTGTATGTTTTAAGTTGGTAGCAAAGAGTTGAGAAGTCTTATGGTTCTTAAGAACTTGAAAATATTAAAGGTAATTAAAACACAAATATATGGCATAGATGAAATTGTAGCTAGACTACTTGCAAATATTTTAAAGTTACATGACTCTAAATCAAGAGATCTTTATTTACATAAAAATAGAAATATTTATAACAAGACAAAATTTTTCTTTTGAACCTATCTTTTGCCTTTCACAATTATCACAGAGTATGTATGTGCTAAGTTTGCCTGAAATGAGAAGGCATAAGCTAGTGCTAAAGCAAGAGGCAAGAGAGAGAGTAAAACTTGGACATGGAGTAAGGATATTGACTTTTCTCTTGTCATGTCAACTTTAGAACTGCCAACTAATTTTTGGTGGCCTTAATCAAGGTATGTTTATTTTCTGAGGCCCTGTTTCTTCATCTATAAAACATTGGGTTCAGATATTTTCACTTTAGAGATGAGAACATTAAGCCTTTCTGTGTACACTTCTCAGATTGTGAAAAATAAATTAATAAATGTATTATAGTGTTTTGTATATTTTAAAGCAAAATAATGTTATATTATTTTTAATGTACTTAGTAAAAAATATTTCTAAAAATTCTTAAATATTCTAATAGATCTAATTACAGATGCTAAATATTTCTGAGGTTTCATATATGTTTAAATAATTACAGTATATATACACTATTTATATCTAAATACATATATAATCTTAATGCCTTATCAAAGTAAAACATACATTCAAAAATATTATCCCAGAGAGTTTTGGGAAGATGGCAGAATAGGAAGCACCAGGAATGTGTTTTCCTACCTAGAGAGAAATTGCACTGGCAGAATCTGCCTCATGTATCTATTTTGGAACTCTAGAGTCTATTAAAGCCTTGCAACTCCCAAGGGAAAGACTTAAAGGTAAATTATGGTCAACTCAGTGCTTAACACAGTAGCAACTACCCATCCCCCACCCCCACACCTTGGCAAACAGCTATACACATATTCTGGGGCAACCTGCATGGAGTTTGCTGGAGTCAGAATGAACAGAGTAACTCTGTCAAATATCAGGGATCTGTGCTGTGATCATTGTCTGTGGATTCTGATCACAGAAGTATAGGCAAAGAAAGGATAGTCATTACTTTTGCATTTCCTCCATTGTCAAAAGCCCCTCATCCTATGGCTAAATGACTTTCAGAGGACTTAAAGGTCTGTCCTTTAAGTCCTCTTCTTTTTTCTCTTTTTCTGCTTTTAGGAGCCAGACATTAAAGATTAGGTCATTCCAAAGCAACTAATGTTCAAGGAAAGTTACCACACATGGCCAGGGAAAGGTACAGGTTCAGAAAAGAGCCAAGAAGATCATAGTTTACACCTTTGGCTGATGCTAGGCACAGAGACAGAATACCACAATCAAAAATTAAATTAAGTTAAATTTAAAAATAGCAAACCCTGGGGAAGGAGGAGAATCTGAATTCCAGAGTTAACACGTAATCAGATTTCAATGTCTGGTTTTCAGCAAATGATCATAAGATATACAAAGAAGGAGAAAAATATGGCCCATTCAAAGGAAAAAAAATAAATCAACAGAAAACGTGCATGAAAAGAACTTGATAGCAGATCTACTACACAAAGACTTTAAAACAATTGTTTTAAAGATGCCCAAAGGACTAAAGGAAGATGTACACAAAGTCAAGAAAATGATGTACAGACAAAACTGAAATATTAATAAAGAGAGAGAAAAACTTAAAAAAAAATTCTGGACCTGAAAAATACAATAACGGAAATGGAACAAATAATCACTAGAGGGATTCAAAGGCATATTTGAGCAGACAGACGAGTCAGCAAACTTGAAGATAAGAGAATAGAAATTTATCAGTTCTGAAGAACAGAAAGAGAAAAGAAGAAAAGTAAATGAAACACTGTGCCTGAGGGACATGAGCAAGTAGACCAACATATACATGTGGGAGTCTCAGAAGGAGAAGGGAGAGAGAAAGGGCATTATGTCTTCATTTTTGAAGAAATAATGGCTGAAAATGTTCCCAATTTTATGAAAGACATGAATATAAACATACAAAAACTGAAAAAAAGAAAAACTTCCAAGGAGAAAGAATTCAAAGAGTTCCACACTCAGATAATTATAATCAAATTTTCAAAAGTCAGTGACAAAAAGCATCTTGAAAGCAACAAGAGAGAAGTGACTTGTCACTATGAAATTCAACCACGATTTTTTCCGTTAGCCATTTAAAATGCAATAAACCTCTATATCTTTAGAGTCATTAGTCTTTCCTAAGATAGCTTTTCTAGTTCATAATTCTACAGATATCTTTTGTTTTTTCATTATCTGTTCAAATATTATCTAATAGTTGTTGAAATATTCCTCCACTATTATCTCCTCCCATTTTATCTGGACCGTATCTTTCTTTTCTCTTTCATACCTATCTTGATCATTTTGAACATTATTTTCAATTCATATTTAACAGTGCAGCCCTTTATCCCATATGGGTGATTAGATCTTTAATATTCTTATGGCTTACCAATCATTCTTACGTCCCTTTGCACTCACAGTGAGTTAGAGGCTGAAGATTTACTTCCCACTTTTTGCAGTTCTTCCCTGAATAGCCAGTGTTGACAATAGAATTTACTAGATCTCTGGTCAATCATGCATTCATTTGTCTTCTTTCTGTTTCCACATATTTCTATTATTAGTTGAGTCATCAATCTGTTGATGGTCTGTCCCTATCTACATTGGTGGTCTGTCCCTATCTGCATAGATTGTCATAGGTTTGTAGTTTTCTCATGATTGATACCATGCATGAGTATGTGTAAGTATATATAATCAGTATATGTGTGTGTGTATCAACAGAAGTATTAAAAGATACACATCATATTATTAACACTCTTTATCCTAGGAAGGTTTTGAAAGAGATTTGGAGTGGAATGGGAAGGAATTATTAATTATTCCTGCATTTTCTGACTTAATACATCACCTAAATATAATTTGTATATAAAATATATATTAAAAATAAAATGACAAAACATAACATATCACAAAATGTTTAAAGTAGCTCTTGGCTACTCTGTTCCCCAAATTAAAATTTTGGTACCACTCGAATCAGAATAAATTGTTATGATGATTTAAAATTCAGATTCCTTTTCCTCACCTCCAGAGTAGCTGGAATCAAATTTTCTGTACTCTTAAGATATTCTGAAGGTGATTCTTACATAAATTAAAACTTAGGGACCATTTTCTCAGAGGTGAGATGGCTTGCATTATTTTCTAAGGCCGCCTTGATGGCATTTTGGCATTTTTACTTTTACTACTTCTATGTATAAAGTATATATTTATACAAATATTTGTGTTTAATTATATATCAAATTTTACCTCAGATCACCTTGACAACTGAAAAAGGGACAAAAAATAAAATGACATGTACACTTCTTATGCTGTATATTCATGTTTAGTTCTCATTACTTCACTAAAATTCAGTTTGTCTTTCTCTTTCTGCTTTACTTTAGTTCCACAAGACACACAACAATGCATATTTTAGTAGCGGTTGGTTGATTGTGAAATAATTCTCATAGATCAGAATTTGATTTCTGGTGTTGGCAATTCAATGAATCATTTATCATACCTTGTGCAGGTGTTCATTAGGAAAGCATCATACTCTAGTGGAAAGAACAGCTATTCTCTCAAGATCTTTCAAGTGCAAAATTACATTAGGGACAATGATAAGGGATTAAGTGACCATAAGTGCCATCTTTATGTATTATGTTATAAGCAATAACATAAGCAATAGAAATGACCCTTACAGTCTCTATATTCTAAGCAATAATGTATAGTCCTTTCAAAACTATGCAGAATGCTCAGCATTTCCAGAGAGTATCACATAACTGGGCAGATTCGCACTGGCCTCTCAATATTGTTCCACAATTCTTGTCTTTTTCCTAGTCATCATCATCTTCAGATTTCTAAAATTACTATTTCAAAACTCTTTACATCTCAAATCTCTAATCCCCTAGCTCTAGCTTTGCTCTTAGTATATGACCTAATTTTCTACTTCATATAGAAAACTGAAATCCATGACCAGTAACAACTTTAATTCCCCTAAAATCTATCCATTTGTACTTAGATAGTGATATCTTGTTTATAGACAAAACAACAAGATTTTCTGATTTAGATACTACCCATTCATTCCCTTCACAGAACAATTTCTTATAAGGTTTGGGGTTTAAATATATCCTTTTCTTTTCCTTATCTCCCACTGGGTACACAATACATTGCAATCAGGGATAGAACTCTACCAATCCAATGAAAGATTTCTTTAAAGTTCCAAATGACTTCCATGATATTAAATTGAATAGGAACATTCAAAACTTCATCTTGCTTGATTCTCATCAATGCTTCATATGTCTGACAACTTTCTTCTACCTAAATTATGACCCTTATTTTTTCTGTGACACTCAACACTCTCTCTTTCCTTATTTCTTATTCGCTGTCTCCTTTTTGTTTCTTAAATGCTATTATGACTCATATTTCTGCCCTAGGCTCCTTGCTTTCTTAATATACAAGACTCCTTTAAGAACTCCATCCACTTCATCGGTGTAAATACCACTTAGCCTCTGTTGTGTGTAATAGAAGTAGTAACAGCATGGCACCCTATAACCAAAACAATGATAGTATTACATAATATCTATATGTACTTTGAAATTGTTAATGATTGCCTGCAATTAGATCATTGAATCTCAAGTGTGTATCTCTTAGTGCTATGAGAAAGTGAAAGAAAAAAAAAGGCCTAAAAGAGTCCTGTGTGATTGAAACCATCAAGAGCATATCACTTAAATATGAGATATGAAGTAGGATAGCAACTTTGTTGTTTGTATGTGTATGTTTATATATACACATGTGTATATGTCAAACACATCATTTCTCTTAAAAAGAGCAGTTCTAGGGAAAGACACATGCACACACACACACATGCACACACATGCCCACATACTAAATTATATAAAACACAATGTGAAATGGGCAATGAGTGCAAGGTAATAGAATTAAAAAGAAAAGATCCTAAGTTAGTCTAGGGAAATTGGGAAAGGCTTACTGTGTTCATATTCAATACTTAAATCATTCACATTGATCTCCTTTTAAAAGAATGTATCTTTTCAAATGAAGACAATAGATATTTAGTAGATATTAAAAAAAAAATTTAGGGAGTATAAGTAGCAACCCTGTTAACTGAATACATTGGGGGACGAAGAAAAGTGAAGCTGACTTCTAGGTATTTTTGTTGATGAACCATTGGCCCTTAAAATGTTCTTCATTACTTTAATACTGTAGACACTGTTCTATAGTTATATTAGTCTTATAGTTTTGGTTATTTCATAGACATTATAATCACAACTTTGTATTCAAATTCTAATATCTTAATTTGTTTCCCTCTACTTTTGTCCCAATTTCCTTCTACATATCAGATAGGATTGTTTTCTTATTTAAAGTGCCTAATATTAATAGTGTTCAATCCCAGCAAGTGATACTGATGGTTTTGGAAAAGTTTTACCAAGCTGATTTCTGCTGCCTATACTTACCCAGATAATTTGCATAAGCTATCTGCTGTAGTTCCTATTCCCCAGGCTTTCACAGGCATTGCTTTCTATACATTAAGACTGTAATCTGCTCATTATGTCTTACTTCACTCACTATTTCATCATCTTCTTGGCTACAGTAGAACCCATTCTCAGACCTGACTGCACACACACTCATACTGCTGATAAACCTAAATTACCTGGTTATTCCTATCAATGGGTCACTCTGCTTTTCTTTTTAGATTGCAAAATGTTGCTGCAACTAAACAAGAATGTGTGTGTGGATGCATGGCCTCTTCAAATGTTATGTTTTGAGACTCTAACGCAGTATTACTGTTACTTGGAAATATTTTCATTGTTTCTCTTAATTCCTTAGTGAACTCCCTCACAGTAATCTCTCTCAACTATCTCGTCTCCTCCCTCGGTTTCTCGGCTTTAAAGACTGTTAAGTTCACAATCCTTTCTCTCTCCTCCTAATGCATTAATAACAAACAAAATTAATCCACATAACCAGCTGTGTTTATACTTTTCATGATTTCTTTATATACTCATATTCCTCCCCTTAAAAAGTTTTAATTTAATCTAGCAAAAATTAAGACAAGTGCAAAAAACATGAGAAAATGAGATTTAGGTCCAGAAACCTATATTATTGAGAGGGTCTGGCAGAGCTTGGAAGTCTAAAAGCTGAGGAGACAGGCATGACAGGAATCCTTGGTCATCAATGTGAAAAGGACCCCAGGGAGACCAAAAGTGGGAAGATAATCCTACATGGCATGGTCTTTTATGAATCTGCCCCTATTACTTCTTTGACTTAATCTCCTCCCACACTACCCATTACAGACGATGCACTCACCTCTTCATTGTTCCTTGAACACACCACACACACTCCCTTAAATAGTCTCTTTACTATTTCTCTACCTCTGTTGGAATGTGTTTCCATAAACTGCAGAATTACTAACATTTTTATTTCTTTTAGGTCTTTGCTCAAATATGTCCCCATCAGATGGACAGGACTTTCCAGATCACTGTAGGGTAAATAGCAACCCTCACCACATCCTCCATCTTCTTTATGAATTTATTCTACTTCACAGCACTTAGCACCATATGACATTATATATACATTTTTTTCTTTTTTTCCTTTCTATCACCTGTCATTTGGATGAAAGCTCCCTAAGGAGGAATTTTCTTCTTTATTGTTCACTCTTGAACCTCAGCTCCTGCAATAAAGCAAAATGCATGATACACATTCAATAAATATAATGAATGAATCAGATAAACCTGATACCCATGGTAAAGGGGGTAAATATAAGCATCAGGAGCACTGGAGGGAAGTAATCGTCCAAGCAAAGGGTAGGAATTCAGTTGTAGATGGTGAGCGAGATTCTCAATCTGGAAACTGATTCGCAGGTAATGGGCTTTGACAATGAGAGATCTGTTTTTCTGCCTGGTTCCTTATATAAGCAGAGATGGTGGCATTACACTTGTACCCCTTAGCTGTGACTGCCTGCAGGTGAGTTTGTGTACTTTCTGGAACAAGGCTGAGGAGATGATGGTGCCCATTCCAGCATCAACATTAGAGCCTGGCATCAAATCCATCATCAATTATGATGCGAAAGTGTAGGAATGCTGCTCTCCTAGTAATATAATCCCATTCAATTCCTGAAAGAATTGAAATTCCTTGCTAAAAATATTCACACTGTTTTCTTGATTTCCAGATAGAAAGAATGGTGATATTTGGTACTTTCTCATGATCTATTTCTGTGGTCTATTGTCACTTTCCTCTCTCTCCACAAGAAAGCCTCACTCAGAGACACAAACATTTTGTAGATTTTTTTTCCCCAAACCATGCGTACAAAACAGATGCGGCTTCTGGTTCCTCTTGGCATGATAACAAACATAACTAGCTAAAAGAAGTTTAACTGATTTCGGAAGTTAAGTTCAACTCAGCTGATTATTCAAGCTGTCAGTCACCTGCTACTTATCACCAAGGTTCTAGAGTTCTCATTTGACAAGATTAAAATGATGAAAGGAAGATTCTAGAATTAATTGTAAGGGACTAAAAGAAAACAAACATATTTCAAAAAACATACGCACAATATTTTGTGGTTTGCATACATTTGCCCTTCTCAGTTTCAGTGGAATGTGGGGATATCGTGCCAGATTTAAATCCATCAACTGGAACTTTCCTTCAGTGACAGATACCTTGTGAAAAGGAAACCAATGAGTAGGTATTGAATTTTGAAAGACTTATATTAGAAAAGATTGTGAAAAGAATTGTTAAGAAAACGTGTTCAGTGTTATGTACTAAACGTTAAATTCATAGCATACAGTTCTACGGAAAAAGTTCTAACTAAAACCAGGAGGCAGATGGTGAAGTTGGAAGACAAAAACAATATCGCAATGAAGACGTCATAACAGCTGATGTAAACGTGGCGTTGCCTTTGTCAGCCTGTGTAGTTAAGCTGTAACTGCCATTTTAAAGTTCTCTTGATGCTTTTCTCTACCAATCCCTGCCACAATCTCCTGGAAAGATATTTTCCGTAGTAAACAAAGAAAGGAGCAAGATGTATGACTTTCTGTGATGTTAGTGCTGAACATTTTAGGACTCTCTCCTCAGTATAAGACTGTCTTCAAATTTTAAATGCAGTGACAACTTGGTAACTTCATAAGTGGGGACCCCCCAAAAGGATAATTTTTAGTGACTCTTAACTGTCTCTTAACTGGTTATGCATTTTAAAATAAGCCAGAGAAGAAATATCAAGTTTCTTGCCTTGTACCACGCGGACAAATCCTTAGGGCAGCTCTCGCTGTGCGCTCTTATCCACAGTTTTGTAGATGAGTCTGTGATTACCCCAGTTTTTGTAGCTAGAGACAGAGAAAGAACACAATTATGCTTTTAGACATTTACCCAATACTAATTTTTGTTTATTTGTTTTGAATTTGCCACAGTAGAATTTGAATAATAGATTATGCACTTTCCCATCCATGTATTAAGTTCGGGAATGTTGTTCTGCTCTGTGAGTTTCTTTCCTTTATTTTTAAAACTTATTTGTTTATAGCTGTGCCACAAGGATTTCTGTTATAGTGTGAAGACAAGGCATTTTCATCAGCACATTAAATATATATATGTAATAATGATTTCACCTCACGGGAAAGATCTTTGAGCCATTTTTTCCTAATATCTAATGTTCTTAAACTCCATATATACTCCATATGTAACTTTCACTCAATTGCATAATTCGATATCAAATGAGACATGCAGTGTACCCACCCCTACTTTCTTTGGGAAATAATTTTAGGGGGGGGAAACCTAAAAAAGAAATTATCAAGGGCATATGGACATAAAAGGAGAACCAATAAAATTTCCAGGCACAAATAAGTACTCAATGAGAAAAATTATGTTGATTATTCCCTAATACAACATGATTTTTTTTTTTCTATGAACAGTTTCTGTTTTAATGAGAAAGGACATTATTTATGGCAGGCATTAGACTGTAGTTGAATATGTACTTTAAACATTCTCTGTAGCTTTCTTAATTTTGCATAAACAGTTTTGTGCAACTAAAATTTCTTCATTTTTTTCCAATCTCTTTATTCTAATATATATGAATACTTCAATTGTATATTCTGTTAATATTGCTTGTAAAGTTTAGTATTTTTGGAATTGAGATTCCAATATTGTTTCCAAAGAGAGAAAAAGAAAACCAAAATGTTATTAATCATTGAAAGGCCATTTAAAATATCAATGACTTTTTATTTTAATGAACAAAATGTTAGTGACATATTGGCATAAAATAATTTATATATCTTTAGGACTTAGCATCCAGAGTTTCTTTTTTGCTGAAGAAAATAGTTCTTCTCTTGTCATGCATTATGTTCATCTGGGTTTCAGAAAAGGATGCTTCTTAATATGAGAAATCCATTTACATCTTTAAATATGCAAAGGCAAATGAAAAGGTACTAAATTATTTAAATAATAATGTTTAGATGAGTGCATTTCTATCATACTGTCCTTGCTAGTTTGCCACAGAGCTGGGGTATTATAGTCTTAGAATATTTCTGTGAGTTAACCCTTGAATTTGATGGAGAAAACAGACTTTTAAGTATGTAAAATTAAACTTTCTAATTACCGAGGTTATGGTCCTATTTTTTCGTAGGCAGTCAATGTTGTAGGGAATAATGAATTTTCATTTTTTTAAGGTATTGAGTCCTCATTCTTAACAAAAACACCCAAAATATTCTTTAATTTTTAATTCTTAAGTACATTATAATCCCTAGGTATTCTTGCTTCTATTTTAAATGTTGAAACAATTTCATTTAATTAACATGAGGATGTATGATTTGTTCTCATATATTTTAAACATTGTATTTCTCAAATTTAATTATTAATGTATCTTTGTCATTGCTTCTGATGATGCTCATTAATGCAAGTGGCAATTATTTTTCTAGTTCATATACTTCTTTTTCAAATAGATCTTCTCTGTGACTTATGAATAATATTATTGTTGGCACTCAATGGTTAGTGATCTATACATAATTAGCCTGCGTCTTCATTAATTTCTTTAAGAAATTAAGCTAATTACCCACATATTTATGTTTTCATTCATGTATTGTTTCTACAGGAAATAAATACTGCTAACATGGTATTAATAAGATGTCTTTCCACAAAAAGCACTGGCATTTCAGTGTAGTAAGGTGAGTTTGAATTTGGATCAAGTTGGATTTGGACTTAACTACTTGTGTTGCAATTAAATAACTGTGTGGCATTTAGCAGGTTACTTAAGCCCTTTTTAATTCTACTCACTTCTAAAAATGAAGATAGCTGTAATCATTTCCAAGAAGTTTTGTGAGGATTTAATTAAAATCAAAATCATAAATATCCTGGCACCAGTAGATATCTACTGCTACCATCCACCAGGATGGAAAGCCAAGAATGCCCTGAACCCTAGGGAAACCTATCTGAAATTTGTATATCTGACGTGTATTCAAAACTGCTGGGCTAACCTACAAAGCAGGTTGGTAGTAATGATTTATTTCCCATAATACTGTTATTTATATCACCCTTTACAAACTTCTTTATAAACTTTTTATTTTCAGAGAACTCAAGAAATAAAAGGTAGCATACCTTTATTTTTCCTCCATATTTTAAGCCCCTCAACTTGGAAACTATGAATTTTATAGTCAGGATAAGCCATATTAAGCTGAGGCAACAAAATAAAAAGCATGTTGCTTCTTCAGGGACTTTCCTTATTCAATAAAACTGTCAGCTATGCCTCCTTTGGTTGGCCACATGCTTGACCTCAATATTTTGAAATAATATCTTGACTTTCTTGATTAGAATTTAAGATATTAGATTTATTATTACTCTTCTGAATTTATTGGACTGGAAGAATAAATTGTTGCAACAAAAAATGTATAGACATTAGATTGCAAAGGAACTTGACTACTTTCTGCAATTTTCAACTGTACATTGAATAAATTAAGCAATCCTTTTTTTTTTTTTTTCCTTTTTTGGTTCATTGACAAATATTAAATCATCAAGTTCCTGTTAATATAATCATCTAGCTAAGAACCTCTAAAAATTCTCACAATTATTATTCTTAAATATACATATAGTTGACCTGATGTTGATTTCTTAAGGTCTAAGATCATGTCTAATTTATTCACTCCTTGAATTTCATTCTTAACACCGAACCTAGTACTTAGTAGATACACAAAAATTATTTGCCAAGTAAAATAAAGGTAAAATGTGTAATATGTACAACAGATACTAAAAAGAAATGTACCAACAATTTCATTTTTAATGTTAGTTTATTGTAGAATATTTATTATCCTTATTTTTTTGAATTTTATTTTATTTTTTTTATACAGCAGGTTCTTATTAGTTATCTGTTTTATACATATTAGTGTATATATGTCAATCCCAATCTCCCAATTCATCCCACTACCACCACTCCCCATGTTTAAAAGATAATGCAGTATTCATGTTTCTACAGTAATATTTTATGCATATAAAATAATATTTCTAAACTTTCAATACAGTCAAAACATATGGTTTACAAGGGTTAATACATAAATTCATTACATAAAATTCAATTAGTCAGCCATCCCCTTGAAAAAATTGAAATAGCCCATAAGATGCTACATGCATACATATAATTTTATCAATATATATATGCAACAAACCATCTGATGTTCCCCTAGCATTAGAACAGATTACTATTTGTTTGCTGGACAATGAATTGGAGATTTTTTTCTTTAAGGACATCTTTCCCAACATATGCATATAGTTTGACATCAGAATCATATTTAATAATAAGCACATGGGACATGAGACTATCTGTAGGATATTGCAGAGCAATGTCTCTCATCTGTATTCACTCAAGGGCATAAGTTTATTGATAAGATGAGAAGTGGAAAAACCTGCATTATGTAAATCTTCTTTCTCTCCTCTACTTTAAAAAAAATTATACAACACACATAATCAAATTCTTCATAATTTAGAAATGAGCAATATAGTGCTCCCTTGCATATGCAATGTAATGGGTGATATAAAATAAATGAATATTAGGTTTAAAAAAATCCATGACAATAAAGCTGGAATGAAATGTGCCATAGCAGTGACTATCTCATAGCAATAAGATATGTATAGCATTTTCCCCTCTGATTTTCTGGATTTCTAAATTTTCTATAAACAATACAGATTACCCTTATAACATTAAATCTCTAGCTTATTAGAAGTCAAAAAAATACATGTTAAAATACTCATTCTGTATTGATCATATTTTAAAGTATTTGTTGTGATTTTTGCATGGAGTTTAGGAACATTCCAAATCTAGTTAAATATTTATATTTTGTGATAACTCTCCCTTGTCTTTTTTTTTTTTTTTTTTTATCTTGGCATCTTATAAATAGAGCCATCATGGAAATGATGAAATTTAAAACTGAGCATGAATTTTTTTTCATATTTAAATTATCAAAGATGTTAGGGTAGGACATAACAGAAAAGCAAGGAAAGCTAAGATTTGGAGGCAGGAATAAGTACAATATAAGTAGAGTGGGTGTGGGAAGAGGCATAGAGACTAATCTCACTGGATCAAAGCATTTTTGTAAGCAAGGAATATCATTTTGTTAAACTGAAGACAAGTTTCCTGTGCAGCTGTACATATCAAATATATACATACATACAAATAATTGGGAGTTATTAAAGTTTCCAAAAAAGTTAATAATATAATAAGTGTTAGTTTTGGAGATTCGTCATGTCTATGAAGTTTAATATAATTTGTATTTTGATATTTTTGACCTTTAATCCTACTGAAGAAAGGTTGAAACTACACAATTTTACCATGGTGTATCTTACTAATAAAATTTACTTCATGGTTTATGCTTATAAACTAAGAACAAGGTCTGAAATTAAAACTGGTAAAATCACCACAAGGTATGTGATTAGTCATGTGTCGAAGTTTCCTGCCACTAGAGGTAGTATGTAAATGTGTTACTGATTCAACTAAATCGATCCCAAAATCTCATCAATGAGACTAATCTTAAATCACTTTGAGAGGACTGCCATAGAAGTAATGTAAGATAAAAGTTTATCTCGTCACTTGAAACATAAAATTTTATAGCAAAAAAAAAAAAAAAAGTCTGCATAAAGACAAGAAAAATAGAGGCAAAAAATGCCTTTATTATATTTTTTTATTCTCAGCATTGACTAGGAAAACATTTTATGTTTAGTGATGAATTACTTAACACTAACCAAATAAGCAATCACAATAATTAAAATTGATGGATAATCTGTTTGTATTTGACAGACAGTGTTCACTATGGTAATACCTTCACCTAAGTCTCTTTGTTCTCTTAAGTCTATTCATAGGATTGTCCTATGGAAATGAATTGTCCCTGTAATCTTGTGTCATTGAGTAGGTGGGCAAACATTTATTGAAGCTTATCACACGAGACAATAGACTCAATTTTAAGTGAAGATGACAAAGAGGAAAAGAATGCCAGCTATACCTTGAGGAGCTTATTTCCTTTTGAGAGGGAGATGCAAACAAATAGCAGTTTCAATGTAAAGTAATAAGTATAATGATCAAGGCAGATATAGCATTAATGAGTAATAGGTAAGCTTGGCTAGTCAGGAAGAATTGTAAGAGAAGTAACCAACCCAGTCTGGGTCTTTAGTAACAAGAATATTGAGCAAGATAAGAAAGTTTAAAATGGCATTCCAGATATAAAGATTATGAAAAAAAATACTTCAGAATACCTCGTGAATGTAATAAATAAAAGTAGCTCAGCAGAACTGAACTCTAAAACGTAAGTTTGGGAAAGCTGATAAATGAGGGTGACTGTATTTGTATGTCTTCTATGACAAGGAAGCTGGGCACATACAGTGAAGTTGGTTTTCTTGGCATCTGCCTACCTTATTAAATTGATTTGTTTTCTTGTCTTAGCAGGATCTTACCATATTCTACCACTTTTGTCAACCAAATATTCAGACTCTTTCTTTATAATCACTTTTACTGAAACACTGTCCGTGCTTATTTTGAAGAAAGTGAGTAATTTTTCCGTGTATCCTAAACTTGCCTCACACATCATGTAAGAACCACCCGGGGGAGACATTTTCAACACATATTCCTGATTTTCTTCTCTTGGAACTTTTGATTCCATAAGTCTGAATTTGTGCTAATTTATCTGTATTTATTACAAGAATTTTGTATGAATCTGATAGAATTAGACAACAAAACGGAGTAAGATATCACTGTTTTTTGATGTATATCTAGGAAGCATTTGGTTATATAGGATAATTACAAAACAAATTGAGGAGAAATTGTTTACAAAATATTGGAATATATTAGTTCTTCCTATATATGCAGTTCAACTGCATATTTGGTCTTCAGAATATTAACATTGACAATGCACAGAAATAGAAAATAAATAAACAGAAGTGTGAAAGAAAGGAGTTGGAGAGAAAAGAAAATTGACGACTGTCTTGTAGCAAGAGAACAAAAGGGAAAGGAGGTGTCATATTTTTGTACATGTAGTTGGTTGTATCTCAATTATAATCACAAATGATATTTCTAAGAAAAGCAACAAGTTTTCACAAGGTACTGTGCCAGAATTAATTTAATGGGAAAGAGAAGTGTACTCTATTTTGCTGCACACAGTTAAACAGGCAAGAATAGGGCCATTTTTTTTTTAAGAAAGAAGACTTTTATTAATGCTAAATTATTTTATCCCACACCAGATCAAGCTACCATGAAACTAATAGAAAATAAAAAGGCTGAAATGTACTTAGGTTGAAAATAAAGTCCTCGGGACTTCCCTGGTGGTCCAGTGGTTAGGACTCCGAGCTCACAATGCGGGGGGCCTGGGTTCATCCCTGGTCAGGGAACTAGATCCCACATGTGGCAACGAAGATCCCGCGTGCAGCAACAAAGACCCGGTGCAGTCAAATAAATAAATAAATATTTTTTTTTAAAAAAAGAGAAAATAAAGTCCTCTGCTTTAGGTAATATCTCCAGGAACCTCATATACATGTCTAATCTCAAATTTTATATTTCATTTTTATGTTTTCTGTTACATGAGTGCATATATAATTAATAAATGTGAAAGAAACTTAAAAATTCTCCATTCACCGTCAATTATCTTTATTGAATTTTTATCTTCTTTGTTGTTTTATTTGACCATAGTTTTTATGATCACTCCAGTTCTAAAGTTCTAAAACAAATTCTGTCAACCAATCATGACAGAGCCCTGTATGTGACTGAATCTCAACCAGTTGGTAGAGCTGTGTGTGTGTGTGTGTGTGTGTGTGTGTGTGCATGTATAGGATTTGTGTGACAGAGCTCATTAGAAATGGAGCTTAAAATACTACTTCTTGATCATGCACTAGCTAGCTAATCCTAGGCAATTCCTGACAATCCAACCAGCAATACATATAATGTATTTATTTAAAAACCCCTCTTTCAAAGATCCTTTATATTTTATAAAGTACTTTAAACTTATTGGCAGATTTAAATCATCATTGATTTGATTTTTCTGACTGAATTGTGCCAGCCCATTGTTAATAAGGTATGCTTTTCATTTTATTACCCCATGGATATTCATTCCATTAAAAGTAGCTTTGCTGTGTTAGTATAAAATTTTAAAATAACAGAAGTGTTCCAAAACCAATCTTTAATTATATGTTATATATTTCAATTACATACATATAAGGGTTGCTTATAAGTATAGTTCCATGTGCACTTCAAGTTTTTTAATATAGCATGTTTTTAAGAAATGTAAATATGAAACCAACAAAACTGCATTCAAAATGCTAATGAATATATTCTTTTCATATTCTATAATTTATTGAAAAAAGAGCTTTCTTTTTAAGAACCTGCTTCCATCTTAGTCTGGTAATGTTAACTGAGAAGAGACATGAAAGGGTCTTACAGCTGAGATATTTGTTATTTAATCCTATGGTGTCACCAGCTTGGAAAAAAGCAACTGTTATGTTAATAATTGGGGAAAATAAAGTTCATATGAGCTATTTAATTTAATTTGATTTATGTGTGCATTTATAGTGTAAGTCAGGGAAATATGGTCTTGAATACTGAAAATATTTCAATGCTTTATTTCATAAACCAAACTAAAAGATATTATGCAAATGAAAAGAAATATACACAAAACAAAAATTGCAATGGACAGTCTCATAAAGTTATTAAAAGGACAAAAGGAAATACAGGGGAAGAGGTCTAGCATGTTACCATGTGAGAATCAGTTGACTAACGCTGATCACTACCAATACTAATATCCAAAGAAGCCATTTTCCTTTAGATTTGGGGAATATTATGCAGAGTATACAAGTTGTTTGCTTCTGTGGCATGCAATACAGACTTTGCTGTTCCATTATACTACTCATAGACAGTAATATATGCATTTTAATGGAAGAACAGAGATGTGACTTGTAGAAAATGTCAGGGGAAATGAATTGTGAGTGGCCAGTAGATAATGGGTAAGTACATAAAACTGGAGCAAATACGCCATGTTAATGAGCAACATTGTGTCAAAGAGACAACTGTATTATTGCAGTGCAACTGTATTATTTTTGTAACATTATCATTCTCATGAAGAGTACTGGTATACAAATGTAAAATAGATAGCTAGTGGGAAGCAGCCGCATAGCACGGGGAGATCAGCTCCGTGCTTTGTGACCGCCTAGAGGGGTGGGATAGGGAGGATGGGAGGGAGACGCAAGAGAGAAGAGATATGGGGATATATGTATATGTATAACTGATTCACTTTGTTATAAAGCAGAAACTAACACACCATTGTAAAACAATTATAATTCATAAAGATGTTAAAAAAAAGAGAGAGAGAAAAAAAAGAGTACTGGTATAAAGTAATTTTTAACTTCATGTAACTAAGGATTTATTATTTTATATTAATCACATAATTTGGATTGCCTAAGGTCCAGTATAAAGTCTGGAATATTCGTGACCCTTAAAATGTCTCTATTGTATTTGTTGAAGAGCAATAACTTCCTAGAATAAAAATTAGTAATAATCTTTACAGGAATTAATTTTCATCAATACTTCAGAGAACTGGAAAATAATTATATAAAATATTAATGCTAATTGTGGCTTTTCAATACTAATTATTGAATCAAAAGTAGGTTTAATTACCAAGGATTATTTACACTTTATGAAACAATTTTTGATTAAAGTTACAGTAGGAAGGTAAAGAGGAGGAGGGTAGAATAAGAGGAGAGGGGGATGGGAAGGGGGAGGAAGAGGGAGAAATAGATACAAAAAAAAGGGAACAAAGAAATTACATGGTTTAAAAAATTGGGAAATGATGAGAATTTCTATATGATCTTATCAATTAACATTTCTCATTCATTAGCATATTAAATCATTGAAATAATGCAACAGGAAAATGTGTCCATGTTCCACAAAAAAATAAATGTTTCAAATATACATTATTTTTAAAATGGGCAAAAGATTTGGAAGACATTTCACCAAAGAATACACTGAAATGCAAATAAGCATGTGAAAAGGATGTTCAACATCATTAGTCACTAGGGAAATGCAAATGAAAGCCTCAATAATTTACTATTCCACCCCTCTTGAATGGCTAAAGTTAGAGTAGCAATATCAATATTGGCAAGGATGGGACATAACTGGAACTCTCAAATTTTGTTTGAGAGGATGGAAAATGACACAATCACTCTGGGTAACAGTTTGGCAGTTTCTTACAAAGCTAAAAAAACGCTGATAATCGGACCATATAATCCCATTCCTAGGTAACTATTCAGAAGAAATGAAAACATTTATCCACACAGGAACTAGTACTTGAATATTCACAACAGCTTAATTCATAACAGCCAGAAATGAGAAACAACTTGAATGTTTTTCAGTTGGTGAAAGGATCAACAAATTGTCGTTCATCCTTAAACGGTACCCCTGCAGTAAAGATTGAAGCCAACCTCTAAAATATGCAAAAATATGGATAAATCTTAAAAGCAGTATGTTACTTAAAAGATGAGATAAATTATTATCATTATATAATATAATTTAATTCATATAAAGCTGTAAAAGGGGCAAAAATATAATCACAGAAAGTGGAAGCTCAGTATACGGGGACCCTTAACTGCAAAGAAACACTTGGGAACTTTTTCTCATAGTGAAAATACTCAGATTCTTAATCGTAATGGTGGTTATATGATTGTTAACATTTTACACAACTAATTGTACTCTAAGCATTAGTGAAGATTTCTATACGGAAAGTTTAATTTAGGAAAGTGATCATATTAAAAAATAAAATCCTTGTGAGATTCTCTCTAGCTCTGTCCCCTCCCCCCAATTTTTTTATATCAGGAAGAGTTGAAACAAATTAAAAAATAACACTTTTAGCAATAAGGATGTGTGGTAAATTTACTCTAATAGATGAACCCTAACTTTGGGTGAATTGGTTAACATGGCAGCTTTCCAATCACGTGCAATTTTAAAAGGCATATTGAAAGTCAGCCTTGCATGGTCTCAAGGACTAAATGTTAAAGGAATTAAGAGGTAAAGTTTGTAAAAGGAAAGACAAGTGAAGAATAATTCATCTTGGTCTAATAAAGTAGAAAACATAAAATAAATTTGATAAGTAGGTATGATGGTCCATTCAGCTTATCCTGAGGACATTTTATTCCAGCTATTTCTCATTTGATAAAGGAGAATTTTCAGGATTTATGTTTGGTCAGAATTTAGTTTCCAATATTTTGTATTTCATACTGAAATTGCTTCCTCACATTATTAACATATGTGATAAGATTATATATATATACACATATATAATTATACATATGTGTATATATACATATATATAATTACATAAGCATAGTTCACTATAACAGATTAAAGCATAAATAGATAAGAAGAAAGACATAGGGAGGAAGGGGATGGTAGAGAAAGAAGGATTGGATTTAGAATAACTGCCCCTGTCTCCATGCCTGCATCTGCCACTTTCTCAGTTATGACTATAACCAAGTCACTTAAGCTCAAAATACTCATGTTTTTTTCCTATAAAATGATTCAATTCAATTAGTGAATAAATGATGTGCAATCTGTAAAGTAAAATAAAAAGGAGGAATATAATTAAAGATGCCATAGTATACTTTCTCTGATTCCTTGAGAAAGCAAATTTTTTCCTTTCTCCTGGGCTTTCTCTCACACAGGACATCCTCCTTGAAATGTTCTGTTAACCATCCATCTGACACAGTGAGGTTTTATATTGTGAATTTTAGAGGAAGCCTAACTCAAAGACTAAAACAAATCCATGTTTAATAAACGTGACTCATTTTATCACAAAGTTAAGAAATGTTCAGTTAACGCTGGGTCATTCCGGAAGGTAAAACAATGGCACTAAGGCCAAGATTCCTTTTCTCTCTTTCTGGCTTTCTTCCCTCTTCCTTGATACTGTCTTTATCCCTAGGTTTGTCCTCTGCAGCTGCTCCAGGTCCTCCTTTAGCCACTGCAAATCATCCAATGCATCAGACCCCTGGAGCCCACGAAGCTGTGTCTTCTAGAACTTAGTGCTCTGGCTGATTCTGGATTAACTGGCTGTGGCTGGACAGTGCACTATGGGATTGGCCTACATGAACTAGAATCAACCCTGAGAGCTGGATGTGATTTTCTACAGAAGCATTTTGATAAAAGAAAAACTGAAGTCTGTTGGCTAGAATCTGGGGTGGGATCAAAAATATTCACTAAAATCAACACGGTCACCTTTCTCTTATGGCACTGTTTTTCTCTCAGTACTTCTTCATTATTCTGGTAACTTGCTGAATATCTGTTTTCCTCAATGTACTGTAAGCTCCTTGAGGGTAGGGACGATTATACCTCCCTTCTTTACTGTTCCGTGTCCTGCACTTACCATAATGCCTGGCACATAGTGTGGACTAATTACATTGTAATAATATGACATATTATTATACATATTATAAAAATGAATGAAAGAGTAATGACACCATAAATATGAATTTGCTTCCATTATCATAGAATAAACTTTATAATAAAGTGGTCAGTCTATGGTACATGCCACTAGAGTTGCCAAAGACAGGTTTTCATGATAATCATATATCTTCTTTATTTTTTACTTTTGGTTTTCGACTTGTCTTTTTTTCTTAATATTTCCTTTGCTTTTTCTGCTTTTCTGCCTTGTACTTGAAACCTGCCCATTATATATCTGTTCACATTCATTAAGTCCTGCTAGTTGCTCTAAGATGGATTCCTAACATCAAATAAAAAATGTGCACTGGAACATTAACCTTGAACTTACATCTTTTATGAGTTGTTGAACAAAAAATACACATGAAATGAAATATTTGTGAATCTGGACTAGGAAAAGATTTCATAGATATAACACTCCCAAAATGATATATTAAAAGAAAGGAAAAAGATAAATTGGACCTCACCAAATTAAAAACTTCTGGTTTTCAGAAGATTCTATTAGAATGAAAAGCCAAAGACTGTGAAAAAAATATTGTAAATAATATATTGGATAAAGGACAAGTAATTAGAATATATAAAGAACTTTCAAAACTCAGTAATGAGAAAACAAAAAAATTAAAAGATTTGAACAGAGTTCACCAAAGAAGATTATATAAGTGGCAAATAAGCAAAAGAAAAGACATTCAACACCATTGGTCATTAAAGACACACAAAGTAAAACCACCTATTAGAATGGCTGTAATTTAAAATGTTGGAATGTTATATTCCCTATGTATTTTACAGGGTTATAAAACTTCTTTCATTTTAAATATTACCCCAAAAGTAATTTTAGAAAAAAAAGTTTTTGTGAAACTAAACTTCACTTTAAAAAAATCATATGAACAAGCAACTCTCAAACAAAACTGAATTAATAAGATTTCTTGTCTACCTAACTACATGACAGATTTCTTGTCCGAGTCCCCTTCCTCAAAGAAACCTTATGTGGAAACCAAACTAGAGATAAGGATTCTTCCCTGATGCAGTTAAGGGAAAGGAAGAGGCCAGAAATTTTCTTTGGCAAACAATTCCATTCATGGCCATTTGTGTGTGACTGCTTTGCTTCAAGTACAGTACACTCTTTGCAGGGAAGGCCAGATGTCGTTCAGAGTGGGAGTGGTACTCTCCAACCAGCTGAAAGTGCAGGAGGTCATCTACTGTCATCTGTGAAGATTTAACAAGAGTGTGCATATATCTAAATATCAAGTTATACACTTTATATGTGAAGTTTATTATACATCAACTATACCTCAACAAAGATATGTAAAATATGCCATATAATTATGTACATTTCAAAATTTTGTCCTGTTTTGCATTATTTTAATGCATTCGGTTAAGATAAATTATTATCCTACTGCTTCAAAAGGTTGTACATATTGATTCCCATTCTCTATCACTTGCAGTTAAATAATACTGATTTATTCTATATTTGTAAATAAAATATTCCAAACAATTTGTCTGTTTGCTGCATGTCTTGAAAAAAGAACAGATGGTATCCAATGCTACATTTTATTGTCAATTTGGCAGATGTTATCAGTGGAATCAGCAATTTATTTTTCATTTTATTTGGCTTTTTTCATAGAAGTATGGGTAGGAAATTTAACACAAGTTTATGCTCCTTTAAACACAAGTCTCCTTTTAAACATATTGTTTATAAGAAAGGTAAAAGACAGATAACAGCATGAACTCATCGTGACCTTTAATTCCACAAGATATTATATTTTACTTTGTGTAATCAGAATAACCACTTAGAAAATGCTTACTATCTAAATATTGGATCTTCATAATTTCCCTTTTATTCTAGTTATGAAAACCTATTTTTTCACCATTGGAAACATATACTGTTATGTAAATTGAATGATTACAAAAAAAAAAAACCCTAATATTTGGAGCTTATAGAAAAAATAGGACTCATGAGCGAACTGGAATTATTATTCATTTTATGTATTTCCTCCCTTTTCTCTCTTCAGTATTTGTATCTCTTTGAAACACTGTTTAATAAAAGAAAAGATTTAATGCTAAACTTGATTTATGTCAGATTTTTGGGTCAACTATAGCTTCTTTTTCCTCCCCCCACCGCTGGATAAGTGGGTTTTTTTTTTTTATGATGTTGTTTTATTTTTTGGTTTTTGTTTTAAATTTTAATTGAACATTATCCTGATTTTCACTTTAGTTCCAAAAATAACTTTTAATAAGCACATAGATGAATAATTAAGTTCCAAAGTTCAGTTAAATTCCAAAAATACTCTAGAAGTCCAAATTTCTATTTTTTAAATGTGATTAAAATATTTATGCAAATTCCTATGTATATATTCATTCGGTGACAGTCATCTTAGTGCTACCCCCATTGTGAGGAAGACGGACTCTTCTGAATTTCTCTCCACATGTCTTCTCAGCGGAGGGCACTCACCTCCTCCTCCTTCTCATGATGCTTGAATCCTGTGCTGCTAATAGTGGTTCTGGTTTAATCTTGACAATTATTCCAATTGTTTCCTCAAAAAACAATATCAGAATACGAAATTTTATTTACTCTTATTCTCCTTCTTTGTCCACTTCTTCAAGAAATTCCAGAGATTTACATAGTTAACTTTCTGCAATGACTTTGTTCCAGAAACAGAGCTGTGCTACCTATAGCAAGGTCAAATTCAGTTAGTTTGCACTTGATAATCCAATGTGAGCTTGATGTGGAGGGACAGGTTAGCGATAGTAAAGAAGAGGGCCCCTTGCCTCTGTTTGGAGTGTTGATGTATATATTAAAATTACATGAAATATATTTTACTTAAGAAGCCATCTGTTAAAAAAGTAAGTAAAACTAAGGTTCATGTTGTTAAGAGGATCAAAAATAAGTGTTATTATTGTATGCTGAGGTGGAATATTGTTTATAAATAGGTGTTTTAAATAACATACCTTACGTTATTCAATTATTTATTGAACAAATTATTCTCTGGAATCTACAAAATGCTGGATTCTGTTCTAGACACTGGATGCATAACTGATATAAAATATAGTCTATTCTCTCAGAGTGGTAAATTTAAAAATTAATAAAAAATATATAATATATCAGGCTGAGGTTGTACTGCTGATAAAAATAATTCAGGAATCCAGTATGGTTATTTCACATGTAATGGTTAAGAAGGAACTTTTCCATAAGGTGACATTTGAGTTGATGGAAGTGATGGAGTAAACCATGGATATTTGAGAGAAGTTTTTGGCAGAGAAAATGGCCAGTGCAAATGCCCTGAGGATAGAGTGTCCTTGGTGAACTCAGTGAACAGCCAGAACGTCAGTGTGGCTGGAGCATAGTGAGCAGAGAATTTGGGGCAGCAGGGGATGGGAGAGGTCGTGGTTGGGAGCCAGATTATGAAGGGCTTTGGTATCATTGCAAAGTAGATTTTTAAACACAAAAGTAACAATCTAAAATGGTTTTATAGAAACACTGTGGCTATTTTATTGAAAAAAGATAATATGAAAATAAAAGACAAGTGGGAAAATAATTGAGAAGGCTATTGTAATACTCCAAGAAGAGATGGTGATGTTTTAGAACAAGAATTTGCTGATGGATTGATGTGAAGCAAGAAAGAGTAGAGTCAAGGGTAACTTTAAGATTGAGTTAAGGTTGACTACTAGATTTTTGGACTAAGTGACTGGCAGAATTGAATCCTTAGGTTATATATGAGCAGAATTGGGGGTGGAGATAGTAAATTCTGTTTTGCATGTAATACACTTGTTAGGTTATTTTTTAGATATTAGACATGGAAGTGGAGATAAAGAGGAGAAAATCTGCATTTTACGCTGGTTAATTACATTTTTGAAGAGAGGTATTTATAACTTATAGATAGGTAATTACCTTTTTTTTTTTTTTTCAAATTTTGTGTTATTGCTCCTTGGATTAAAGCTAAGTAATTACTTCCAAAACAAAATCTAACACCTTGATTATAACTAATACCTAGGCATTTGTTCCCCCTACCATCTAAACCCAATATCTTACCACGCCATTCTTGTGATCATCATTCCTATGCTTTCTTCTTTATATAATGTATTCTATTTATATGGCATTCTACCAAGTATGTTTTAATTTCATACATTTTACCTTTTTAATTTATATTGAGAACACATTTTTTATATATTATATTTGTATACAAGAGTATTTTTTAACTTTATAAAAAGTTTATGTTTTGGATAATCCTGAGAACTACTGTTTTCATTTAATGTTAAGTTGTTAAAACTTGTGCATATTTTTTCTGTGTTGCTATTATTTATTTATTTTGACTGATATATAATATTCCACTCTGGGAATATGAAAAACTATTCACTCACTCTTTTGTCAATGAATATTTGCATTTTAGTTGCAACTGTGACCAACAGGCACAGTGGATGTACTACAGACATTTTAGTACAAGTCCCCTGTTTCTTTCCCTTGGAAATATACCAAAATATAAAATTCCTGTGTGTTTGATATCTCAATGTTCAAATTTAGGAGGATTTGTCAGTTTTTCCAAAGGCATATTATCATCTTACTTGCCCATCAGTTACTCACAAGATATTACATAGAATAATATCCTCTCCAACAATCTCTAGTAACTGTCTTTATGAAGTTTGCTAATAAGATGTGCAGTGCTTCTGCAAGTATTAGATTATCAAAAGATAATGAATGGAATAAGTAGCTAGATAAAAGCAGGGCATGTGAGGGCACATGTTCAGTGTGCCCTGAGCCCAGAAATAAAGTTAATCCACTATGTGTCTCTGCTGTCCAATAAGTAATTTCTTGAGAATGCAGAGGTTGTGTATTCATTTAAGCATCCACTTCGATAGATTTTTCACCTACTCAATTCTAACAAAATTGCTTTTATCAAAATAAAAAGGACACACCACTGTAAAGCAATTATACTCCAATAAAGATGTTAAAAAACAAAATACAAAGGACATCCACATTGTTAACATATCAATCTAAGGAAAACTTCTCAACCCTCATCTTAATTTAGGAATCAGCAGCATTTGGTATAGTTGATTCCTCCCTCCTTTTTTGAACTTTCTTTGATAGAATCACTAGATTCTAGATACTAGAACTAGATACTTAACCTGTTTCTCCCCCTCCCCCCAACATTTCTGATAATTACCCCTGGTCCTCTTTGGTGGTTTCTCTTCTTCTTGACTATTTTCTAATGTCGGAGAACCTCAAGGCTCGGGGCTTGACTTCCTCTCTTTCCTGTCTACCCTTACTAACTTTTGTGTTCTTAATTTCCTAGTATTTAACATCACACTTGAGCACTAGGCATTATGCCCAGCACTTTCTGACTTGTTCACTTTGATGTCTATTAAGAATCTCAAAATTAATATATGCAAATTGAGCTATTGATTCTCCCCAGACCTGCTCTTCCGTCCAGTTTAAAGATAACTCCCTAGTCGGTTGGCTCATTATTCTTGGTGTCAGCTTTTAATTCTCTCTGTCTCTGTTGCTCTGTTTCTCTTTGTGTCTCTCTTTCTCTTTTAAACACACCCCACAAGTATACACACACACACACACACACACACACACACACGTTTCGACATCTGGAATGTATGAAAACTCTGTCATCTTCATCTTTAAAATGCAGTAATTCCAAATCGTGTTTTGAAATGCACCTTCCCGCCCCCACTACCCAATAACTATATTACTTCCTTCACAAGTGCAAAGCTCTACAGCAGAAATTTCTTGGGGAAATGACAAGAATTATTATAAAATCTTGTTTCAGGGATCTTCAAAATTACCAAATAGCTCTATTCTCTCCTGGTTCAAGCTTCTGTCGTTGCCTTTCTTTCAAATAAGTCTCCACACAGCAACCACAGTATGCAATTAAAAATCTGAGCCATATCCCGGCATTTAAAAAAATAAAGATAAAACACTTCAGTGACTTTTCACTCAAGTAAACTCAAAGTCTCTGGTTTGACTTACAAGACCCTGTAGGATCTGGATCCCTATTAATTTTTTAATCTTTACAATTCCTGCTATTCTTTCTTACCTTGTTTACTTCTTTTCTCTCACATTAGACTTAAGCTCCATGAAAATGGACAACTTTGCACTGCCTTTATCTCCAGGAGTTGAATTCATTTGGCAGATTGTAAGTGCTCTGAAAATATTTTCAAATAAGTGAATTATTTAAAATATTTTTTCTTTGAATGTATGCATATTAAAGGCTTTTAAAAATCATCTTTTATTCAAGAGAAAAGATTTGTCTAGAGAAACCTTTTTGTTTTGATTTTCTTGTATTTAATTAGATTAGCTCTGCTAGTGTAAATGTTAATGTAGGAAACTGTAAGCATTTCCTAAATTTTAAAATAAAATGCATGGGGTTCAAACATCTGCTCTTTTAGGAGCAAAAGAAGAACAAATGTATCTTCTATTTTTTAAATATTGTATATATGTGATATGGAATCTAATTTTTTCCCTCAATACCTAAACAACTATCCCTGAATACTTTTTAAAGCCATTCGTCATTTCCTTATGATTTTTTAATGAGTTCACTTCAATGACAAGACTTGTAACTATTTTAGCAATTGCTTTTAGAATACCGTGTGTTCCTCTAAATACCTTGCAAAATAACGCAACATTAGCAGTATAATTTCTTCATAAACAACCACTAATTTGATTTGTTAAATTGATTGATTTCTGACTCTCAACCTATAATTTCATTCAAGTATAATAAATCCTATTCGACTTTTGTAGGGGGTTTATACCATATGTTATGAATTTGATTTGTTGATCTTTGAATCCAGAGTCCGTACCTGTACTTTTGGTTAGATGGGTCTATAGAATCCTTTTACTGGTTTGATTCTGTTGCTGTTTCTTCATTCTTCATTCTTTTAGCTCTCCTACTGTACATTTTGATGTTGAAGGCTTCAAAAATTTTATAAATTTTAAAACAATATTGATGGAATTTACCTATTCCGTGAAATTTGGAAGAAATGAGAGTATACTTTTTTAAAGTAGTAACTTAAGGGTATTTTCAATTTCTTCCAAAGTTTTTTTTTTTTTTTTAATTTTTCATCTTAACCACTTTATTTATTTATTTATCTATTTATTTTTGGCTGTGTTGGGTCCCCGTTTCTGTGCGAGGGCTTTCTCTAGTTGCAGCGAGCGGGGGCCACTCTTCATCACGGTGCGCGGGCCTCTCACTATCGCGGCCTCTCTTGTTGTGGAGCACAGGCTCCAGACGCGCAGGCTCAGTAGTTGTGGCTCACGGGCCCAGTTGCTCCGCGGCATGCGGGATCCTCCTAGACCAGGGCTCGAACCCGCATCCCCTGCATTGGCAGGCAAACTCTCAACCACTGTGCCACCAGGGAAGCCCTAAAGTTTTTTTTTTTAAATACACGTTTTTTCATTGAGATAATTCTTGATAACAGGAGGCAAATATTTAATTTTTCTCTTGAAATAAATGTGGTTAAGTTGAAAAGAGAAGTTGTTAATATACGTTTGATCACTTCTAATTTAAAAAAAAAATAACAGAAAAAGGTAATGCTTGAAAGAGCAGTAGTCGTGGGCATTTAGTCCAGAGAGCAGAATTTACCTTGTTTTACCTGGAAGAGCACAAGTATATGGACCCAGATTATTCCACAGGAATATAGATAAAAAGCATGAAATACATTTTAAAAACTAAAGTTGTTTTTGATGTATTTGTGTGAGAACAAAGGAAGAGCATTAAAAATGTACTTGTCATGGTCACTTTTGGAAGATGTTACATCAGATACAGATAAGCACAAAGAGAGAGTGAGGAATAAAAGCCTCACCTGGCTGAGAGTGGAGAGGGCCTCACAGTGTAAGGACAACCTCATGCTACATATGCCTGCTATTGTCAGCGCATGGCCCTCTGCATAAAGGATATTATTATTAATGAGACTCCAAGTCTCAATAAGAAAGTAAAATGCTGCTAGCCTCCAAACAGAATAATTGGCTTATCAGGCAATAAACTGTGTGCCTTTTATAACATGTGCAATTATATTATCACTCTATAAGTTTTAAAATTTGTTACATTTAAAACTAAAATAATTTCAAATTTTAAATAAAATCAGTATCTTAGAGAAATAAGTTTCAATATACACCACCATACGTGTGTGTGTGTGTGTGTGTGTGTGTGTGTGTGTGTGTATACAATGCTATACATATTTATGTTGTCTAAATGCTTCCCTCAGACAACCTAGCATTCTTCTCGTATTTGTAATTAAATTTTCTCTATATTAGTTTGGGCTTTTCACCTCTGACATTAGGATACACAAATAAATAGTAAAAGAAAAATATTATAACAGTGTTATTTTAATAAAGTTTATTAAGAACTTTTCAGGTAAAATAAATCACTGAAAAATTTCACCTTCAAAATCAAGGATAAATGGTAAAGATAACTTCCTCATTACCTTAAAAACTCTGCTTTCCATTATTACAAATAAATTTCATTTCCTAGAATATTTTATTGGGAGCATAAACTCCCCAATATATGAGCTTTATTGGCATGTAAATAGTGAAGATTATTGATGTTAATGTCACATGAAGTTATTAAGCAAAGGAACAAAAGCACCAGCAGCCTTCAGGGCCTTCTAAATCTTACAAGATCATGCAAATGATGACACAGAGGTGATAGAGACAGATACTAGCATTATTTGGAAAACAGTTTTCATTTATAGTATCATGAACCAACTATTAAGGTGTTGATGGGCCTAGATATTATTTTCCACTGGGGTCCACATCTTTGCATGTGAAAAAAAAGTGAGTGAGGGGGCTGGAGAGAAAGCACTATTATTATTCTTGGATAATTTAGTGAGAGAAATGCGAAGTGGACCAGAGAATCATAATAACACATAATAACACACACAATTATTATAACACATAATAACACACATAATAAATATCTTCTGTTGTATACTTTCTCTATAATTATAAATTACTTGATTTAAAGTCAGATGTGATTATTAAATATAGCTTAATATTTGTTATCTTTTAGCAGGTTATATAAATCACCTCTATTAAGTTTTCTGCTTTGTTTCAACATATTGTTCTTCTAATAGGAATTTGTCTTCTGCAAATCCAAGAATTTCACTATAGAAATTTAAAGGCATTCCAGGTTTAGCTGATCTATCAAACATGCACATAAAATTGGAGGAAAGGAGATGTGCAATCAATGTCAAGCATCAAGGATACTGATAAGGGTCACATTGACATATTTTATGTTCAGCTTGTGAGCAAAGATGCCAGTAAATTCTGACAGGAAGCAGCAGTACTTTTGCTAAATTGCTATAATAAATTGTTAAGCTCTTTTAAAAGCTGGGAAGTATTGTGGGTGGGGGGATGTGTAATCCTGAACTTTATGACTCGTGAAAATTAGCTATAAATTTAGGGAACGAAAGGAACAGCAAGAGCAAGGGGTGTCGTGTTGTTTTTTGTTTTTTTTTTTACAAACTACACTTGGAAAGTATTTAATCTTCATTTATAAGTCCTTTAAAATATCATTTAATTAGTTAGTATACATTCTGATAAAGGGCAGCAGTGAAGTCAAAATATTTTTTATGTGAGATAATATATTTCAATGCATATAGTTTAATTTTTTTCTTTTCATTTCGAGCCATCTCTAAATTGTGAAATAAAGGAGTAAGTGAATAATATAAATATAAATGTTCTTATAATTAAAGCGTACAATGAATACCACTGTAAAAGGTAGAATATAACCTTAAGTTTGTCTCTCTCTATATATAGAGACCCTTGTAAGAAAAGATAATATATCCATATGTATTTGAATTTTAGTTTGTAAAGTAGGGTCTACTATGTCTCAACACATATTTTATTAATTATTTGTGTTATGCCATACTGAAGGGATGCATCAGGTTAATTGACTATGTATGAGTCATTAATTTACCACATGTAATTAATAATAGAATTAAAGGATATGGTATTTATAGATAAGGAAACTAAGTACTAAGGAAATTAACTGACTCTCCTAATAACATATTACATATTCTCAGAGCATAATACCCATTTTTCAACTCAGAATTTTATTCTCACATTTTAAATGTCAATTTGAATAATTTAAATAATATTTTTAAATTCTATACTTTAATATAATCCTTTAATAATTTAAAAAGTAGTGCTGTAAACATTTTATATAATTTAATGTTTAAAGGTCTGGGACTAAGAACTAACTGGAAAATGAAACTGTGAGGAAAATCAGTTGATCGTGATATGCTAAAATCAAAGGGGAATGGTGTCTTTGAAAGAGTGTAGGATCAACTGCTTTAAATCCTACTGTTAGGTCAAGCAAGAGGAGAATGGATTCCGTACTTAGTCTATGGATGTCATTGCGATTTTGAAGAATGAAGTTTTGATTGAAGAGTATGGAAAATATTGAAACTGACTAAAGAGCATCGTGGGAAAAGCGAAAGTAGAAACTGAGTCTAGACAATCCTTTGGATGACTTTTTCATGAAGAGGGAACTAGGGAGAAACACAATTAGGGTTGAAATGGATTTTTTTGTACGTAATGGGAGAAATTAAACTGCACACATTTAAAGTACATTTGTTTCAAAATAAGTGTACTCCAGGAAAGCAAAACCATAATCAAGAAAAGGAATATATGCATCACCCCAAGAGTATCCTCATGACTCAGTGATCCCTTCCTCTTACTTCTCCCAGACTCTCTCTCACATCCCCAGGCAACCATTGTTCTGCTTTCTGTTGCTAAAAATTTTGGGGGATTTCCTACAATTTTATATAATGGAATCATACCATATGTATTCTTTTTTTTTTTTTTTTTTTGCTCTGGCCTCCTTCATTCAGCTTAATTATTTGCCATTCATCAACGCTGTAGAAATCAATAGTTCATTCCATTGTATTGCTGGGTAGGGATATATGACAGCTTGTTTGTCCTTCTATAAATTGATGTTTGTTTGGGTTCTTTTCAGTTTTTGACTATTACAAATAAAACTGCTATGGACTTTCTTGTACCTGGACTTGTGCTTTCTTTCTTTCCTCATGTTTATTAAATGCCTAGAAGTGGGATAACTGGTGAATCATAAGGTAGGTATATGATTAACTTTTTTAGAAACTGCCAAGATGTTTTCCAAAGTGGTTGTACCATTTTACATATTCACAAGCAATGTATTAGAGTTCCAGTTATTCTATATAGTAGACATCACCTGGTATGATCAGCCTTTTAAATTTCACCCATTATAATATATGGCTAGCAATATCTCATTGTGGTTTTAATTTGAATTTCCCTAAAGACAAATTATATTGTGCATCTTTTCATGTGATTATCTGCTCACTGTGGCAGGCAGACTCTGAGATGGCCCCAGTTATCCCCACATCTTGTTATATTTCATGCCTTTGTGTAAAATCTCCCTCCTTTTTTTTTTTTTTTTTTTTTTTTAAAGAGCAGGTGATATACAAGCTGGCTTTTTATTTTTATCTATTTATTTATTTAAACACTATTTTATTTATTTATGGCTGTGTTGGGTCTTCGTTTCTGTGCGAGGGCTTTCTCTAGTTGCGGCTAGCGGGGGCCACTATTCATTGCGGTGCGCGGTCCTCTCATTATCGCGGCCTCTCTTGTTGCAGAGCACAGGCTCCAGACACACAGGCTCAGTAATTGTGGCTCACGGGCCTAGTTGCTCCGCGGCATGTGGAATCCTCCCAGACCAGGGCTCGAACCCGTGTCCCCTGCATTGGCAGGCAGATTCTCAACCACTGTGCCACCAGGGAAGCCCCTTTTCTTTTTCTTTTTTTTTTTTTTTTTTAACCACGGAGGTGATTTTATGACTTAATTCTAATCAACAGAATACAGAAGCTCATATGACAAAGAGCTGAGGGTAGCCTCTGGCCAACAACCAGCAAAGAAAGGAGTCCATCAGTTTGACAACTGCAGGAAACTGAATCCTGCTAGCAACCACTTAAATTTGGAAGTAGATCTTTCACCCAGTGAGTCTTACAAGAGACCCCAGCCCTGGACAATAGCTTGACTGCAGTCTAGTGAGAGACTCTGAAGCAGAGGGCCCAGCTAAGCCATTGTTTATATTCCCAACCCACAGGTACTGTGAGATAATAAAGGTATTTTGTTTAAACTGCCAAGTGTGTCAACATTACTATGCAACAACAGATAATAATGCACAATTTCTGTTATTTTCTTGGGTGAAAAGTTTGTTCATATCTTTTGCCCATTTTTTAATTGAATTGTTTTTTATGTGTGTTTCGACAGTACATTATTCATTCTTTTTATTTATTTATTTATTTGGTTGCGCTGGGTCTTAGTTGTGGTACATGGGCTCCTTAGTTGCGGCATGCGAACTCTTAGTTGCACCACACATGTGGCATCTAGTTCCCTGGCCAGGGATCAAACCCGGACCCCCTACATTACGAGTGAGGAGTCCTACCCACTGCGCCACCAGGGAAGTCCCCATTATTCATTCTTGATACAAACCCTTTATCAGATATTTCCTTTGCATATAATTTCTCCCAGCCTAAGGCTTGTCTTTTCATTATTTTCATAGTGACTTCCAGAAAAAAGATATTTTTTAACTTTTATGATGTCTAATGTGTCCATTTTTTATTTTATGAATCATGATTTTGTGGCTCTACTGACTGATGATCGACCAAAGATTACACTGTAATTACTTAGGGATGAATTTCAAGACCCATATTGTCAGAATATACCCTGTACTCACTGAATTCAAATTTAGCAATACAGATTCCTTGTGAGTGTCTGCATTAAAAATAAATGTTTGTAATACCAGAAACCATAAAATTCCTAGAAGAAAACATATGTGGTAAGTTCCTTGACACTGGTATCGGCAATGATTTTTTGAATCTGATTCCAAAAGCAAAGGCAACAAAAGCCAAAGTAAACAAGTGGGACCACATCAAATTAAAAAGCTTCTGCACAGGAAAGGAAATCATCAACAAAATGAAGAGGCAACCTATTGACTGGGAAACAGTATTTGCAAATCATATATCTGACAAGGGGTTAAATACAAAATACATTTAAAAAATAAAACCTCATACAATGGAATAGCAGAAAACAAACAACCTGATTAAAAAATTAGCAGGTTATCTGAATAGGTATTTTTCCAACGAAGACATACAGACAGCTAACAGGCACATGAAAAGATGCTCAACATCACTAACAACCAGAGAAATGCAAATCAAAACCACAATGAGATATCACCTCACACCTGTTAAATGGCTATTATAAAAAAAGGTAAGAAATTTTGTGGAGGTTGTGGAGAAAAGGAAACTCTTGTGCACTGTTGGTGGGAATGTAAATTGGTGCAGCTACTGTAGAAAACACTGTAGAGGTTCTTAAAAAATTAAAAATAGAATTATCATATGATACAGCAATTCCACTTTGAGGTATTTATGTGAAGAAAATGAAAACACTAATTTGAAAAGCTATGTACACCCCAATGCTCATAGCAACATTATACACAATAGCCAAGATATGGACACACACAACTGGAGTGTCCATCGATAGATGAATGGATAAAGAAGATGCAGTGTGTGTATATGTACACACACGCACACAATGAAATACTAGTTAACCATTAAAATGAGTGACATCCTGCCATTTGTGATTACATGGATGGACCTTAAGGGCATTATGCTAAGTGAAATAAATCTGACAGATAAAGACAAATACCATATGATCTCACTTATATGTGGAATCTAAACAAACAAATAAACAAAAAACAACAACAAAACAAGCTCACAGATAGAGATAACAGTTTGATAGTTGCTGGGGTGGAGCTGGAAGTAGGAGGTAGGTGGGCAAAATTGGTGAAGGGAGTCAAAAGGTACAAACTTCCAGCTATAAAATAAATAAGTCATGGGGGTGGCAAGTACAGCATGGGGAATATAGTTAATAATACTCTATTGTGTATTTAAAAGTTGCTAAGAGAATAAATCTTAAAGTCCTCAAAAAAAAAAAAAAAAAACAAAGAAAAGAAGATTTCTATAACTATGCATGGTGACAAATGCTAACTAGACTTGTTGTGAACATGTTTCAATATATACAAATATCAAATCATTATGTTGTACACCTGAAGCTAACACAGTGTTATATGTCAATTATACCTCAATCAAAATTAATAAATAATAAAATAAAATGTTTGTTGATTAATTTTTTAACTGTTTGGATGGAAGAAAAGAGACTATGCTAAATGCTTTAACCTTATGTTTCTATATATTTTATTACAATTTTAGCAAAAACATCCATTGTAGATAACACTGGGTAGGTAAAAACAAGTTTAGTTTTTAGTCTTGACTAGAAAATTATTTATGAATTATGCCCTAAAATTTTTATGCAAAATATTTTGAAATATCTGAATGAAATTTTTCTTTGATAAGATCTAGATCACCAAAAATCTAACCCACAGGTAATGTGATTTCAGCCTCAGATTTATGTAATTATGAGTAATTTTTAGTATATTATTAATTAAATAATACCATTTACATCATCTTTAAGGATCAAAATGTAAACTATTCTACCTTGATTAATTTTCTAACTGACAGGTAATACAGTGTTTCCCACAAGTAGATATTATTCATGAATCTGACTTTATTAAACTTTATTCTACAAAAATGCAGTTTTGAAATAAAGAATTATTTTTAAAAATCATATAATGGAACTGTGTTCAGAAAATAATGTAGTTCCAAATGTACTAGTTAATCCTTTACAAAAGTAATTGGGTTTTTTGTGGGTACTTTCCTTAAAATGGTAGATTAAAAATTAAGAAGTTGATTTCATGTAATTACAGGTAAGATCTGACATGTCATTAACACACCCAGAGGAGTTTATGACTAAAAAATGTGCATACGTTTTTAGCTATGTAATGAGCAAATTTTCAGATGAGAGTCTAAGCTAACTGCAAATAAACCTGTCATATATTTTTCTACCAAAAAGAAAAAAGTATTTGTACTTGAAAGGTCAAGAGCAATGCTAGCTAACAGTATTGCTCCGGAGATCACTTTATTCTTCAATTGTTTTTTGTAGCATGTAACCCTGAAGCTCTAACCTTAGCTGGATGAACAATGAGTGGAAATGGCACCAAAGCAGCTGATCTATAGCTAGGAAGTGGCCTAATCATTTTCTTGTAACTACTTGATTATAAAAAACCCTATAATAGAGAATGACTATTTAAAAAAAAAAATCCATTCGTAAAGGAGTTCAAATCTCAAACAGGGAAGAAAGAAGATGATGCAAGAAAGTAGAAGTGAAGAAAGTTAGCTGAAACCATGACTCATCAAAGTCCATGAAATAAACAGAAATGTAAGGAGAACTTTGAAGGGCTGAGGGCTGAATCCACTGAATTGTGGGATGCTAGGGGAAGCAACTGCAGTCTTGCGTCTGGAGGTTTGCTAAAGATACATCTTTTTTTTTTCTCGATGATCTTCAAGCTCCTGAGAAACACCATCATGTTTTATGTCTGGCTAAATAGTGATTCAAACTGTTCAAAGTGAGAAAAATTTCTGTTCATTTACTTTCCTGTATATTCTTTGAAGAACTCTAAAAATTAAAGTCATCTGAGGATGTGTCTTCACTGCAACCCCCCAAATTCCAAGTGACTTAGCCAGCCACCTCATTAATTTTCATTAGAGAGTTCAGAAAAGTTTACTTATTTAGGACATTTGCCATGTTAAATTTAGACAAAAAGCAGGCAACAAAAATGGCTGTGCTGCCAGGCCACTAATCATAATTTCTAGGATCAGTCGACTATACTCCTTACTTTTGCTGCCTAAGGGGGACTCAGGACGTGCAGATTGCTGAAAAACGTACTGCATGGGTGCCTCAGTGCAGCCAGAAGGCATTCATCCATTTCTGACACCCCATCACCTTTGTGTTCTATAGTTATTTTCCTTTGTGTTCTATAGTTATTTTATTTATTTTTTTCACTGTTTCAGTTTTAAAAAATCTTCAGTCTTTTTCAGAGAGATTCCCATCTGTTTAATTTAAAAAATCACTAATCGTAGTTGTCTTATAGTTAAAGCAAAGTCTACTCAAATTATTTTGAATTCATATGTTGGGGGATATATCTTTTAACTTGACAATGAGCACTTAAAAAAATCCTCGGAAAAAGAAGTTGTATTTCTCAAGTTTTTTTAACAACAGCAGTAGTGACCACACTAACACGGCTGCTCCTTTGAGCTATTACCTTTTGCCAACCTCTCTGCACTCGGTGCCAAGGGCTTTATCAACATTGTCTTACTTAATCTACACAAACGTCTTTGAAGCTCAGCATTATTACCGATATTTTACAGATGATGAATCTGAAACTTAGAGCAGGTAAATAGTGTGTTCGGTGCAGTACAATTATTAAATGGCAGTGCTATCATTGAGCCCAGACTGGTCTGACCTCCAAACTCATGCCCCTAACCACCTCATTATCCTGACTTCATGCTTTGTGAAGCATGATATGTTATGATGTATGCGTTCCTTCGGTTGGCTAATTCAAAATTATATGGAGTAGGTCTTCCTAGTGTTATCAGCATTTTACAGATAATAAAATCAAGACATAGAGATTACACTAAAAACACAAAATTATTTGTTGAACCATATCAAAGAGTTTAAGAAAAACTTTTGATTACTGTGGTTTGCCATTAGCTTTACGTGATTTTTTTTTTCCTTTGTGCATAATGTTATCTACTAAGATATATTCTAGGGTAAAAAATGAGGGACAACGAAAAAGTTTCGAGATCAAAAGGCAAACCATCGCTTTGACATTGATTAAAAACAGTAAGAGTAATTGGGAAACTTCTGTGAATTATTTGGTCTATTTAGATACCAATGATTTTTGGTTTAGATTTTTTTCCCCAGTACTTACACGTGGCCACATGCAGCTATTTGTTGTACATTTACCTTAATTACAATGAAATAAAATTTTAAATTTAGTTATTCAGTCACACCAGTCATATTTCAAGTCCTCAAAAGCCACATGTGGGTAGTGGTTAGCATATTTCAGAACACAAATAAAGAACATTTTCAGCATCAGAAAAATCTGTACTGCAAAATATTGGTCTAGACACTTAAGCATACGTAGAAATGCCAAATTGGGTTAAGATGTTATCAAAAGCTAATCCTCAGACTTGGTGTTAGACAAATACATATGTTATCAATGTGCTGCTTACAAAAATATAAACCTAAATTTTTGTATTCGGTGATTTGAGCTTTAGTTTTGACTGAAAATGGAAAAGAGTCGCATTTCTAATTTGTTTATTAAAGATTTTTAAATGCTAGATTTACATAATTATGTAAGATCTGTTTGCAGGTAGAAAACTATAGAAGCAATCCTTTAAGAATTTTTTTTCCCAAAAACATGGTATCAAATAATGTCTATACAATACATCATTTAAGCTTTACAATAAAGTAGTTTTATCCTCAAATGTTAAAAAATAAATAATAAACAATTGAGGCTTAGGAAAATGCCCAGCACCCAGTTGATAACCGGTGGGTCTAGATGCAGGGAATTAGACTCAGATCTTAAATATACTAAATATACTCTGAGCTACAAAAGTACATTTATAGTAACACTAATCTAAAATACAAAAGAAAGACAAAGAGAATGCTGCTCAGTAGGTTTGCAGCTTAGCAATATAACCAAATTAATATAGAATTATTTTCAATATTAATAATTATAAAGAATTAGTGATTAACACCGGAAAAAATAAATGCCTGACAAATAAATTAAAATTTAGTCCTTTTGGAACTTTAATAAATAACCAGCTAAACTAATGTGGAAAAAAATTGACACAAAACATCAAAAATGAAAATGGAGATGTAAAATCAGGTTCAGAAGAAATTAGAAAAATCACAATGTTATATATTCTTTAATTCTAAATATACTGGAAAACCTGGATAGCTAATTTTTCAAAAATAAGATTAACAAATATATTACTATAGAAGCCACATAAAAATGTCATGAATTCTGAAAACTTCTGCAGAAAAATTGTTAACCTAGATAGAGCCAAAGTGAATTATTTTTCACTTCAAAAAAATAATTGAAAAGCTATTTTAACTTTTCTAGGAAAGTTTCTAAAATCTTTAATCAAGTCAGCATAAAATAAATAACAAAATTTGTCAGAGAAAGCATAAGAAAACAAAGTGCTTCCTAAAAATTAAATTGCTTCGAATATAGTTTAGCCTCAATATACCAAAAAAATATTCTATATAAAATATTTACAAATATAATCTATTAAAAATAAATAACAGAAAAATCTCACTAAGCATCACTCAATGAAATTTATTCCAAGAATGCAAGTGCTTAAATATTGAGAAATATATATAGTAATATAACTTACATGTGAAAAAGGATAAATGATTATTATATCACTAGACTATGAATAGAGGTTTGCGAAAATTTTCTTCAATACTATATATTAAACAATCATTCTTAATGAAAAGGAGACAAAACTCAATGTGGAGTATCTTTTCACATGATATGTATATATAAATACATATTTATATATATATATCAATAGCTATACATATTTTTCCTTATCTGTATCAATAAATAATATATGTGTATGCATGTGCATGTGCGCATGTGTGTGTGTGTGTGTGTGTGTGTGTGAAACCCGTAGCCATCATCCTTAATATTGAAAGATACACTAGAATATCATTAAATATAGAGGTAAGAATGATGAGGCAGATTGTATTGTCATCAAAATATTTGCTCACCCTTCTTTTCAGGCCCCTCCCTACAAACTTGGCCAAATAACTTGCTTTGACTAACGATACGTGAGTGGAAATAATTGTGCCATTTTCAGGAAGAATATAGTTTTTAGAATTATCCTATAGCTGTTACTCTAATGTTCTCACTGCCATGAGCCCAATTTTAGCCAGCTTTCAGCCTCGGAAACAGCAGACACAGAGAGCATTCTCAGCTACACTGAGATGGACATGAGTATAAGAAGTAAGCAGGTAGACCACTGATGTTTTGTCGTTTGTTACCACAGCATAACTTACACTAAATTGATTGATATGGATGTCTAATATCTCTATTTGACATTGTTCTGGAAGTTGTGGACACTGCAATTAGATAAGAAAAGAAATGAGAGTAATGAGGTACAAATGTAAAAATAGGGAGGCAATGTTTTCATTATTTACAAAAAATACATACAAAAAATCAACAAAGAATGGTGAAAATGAAAATATTTTAGAAACAATTAAGGAATTCAGAAATGTGGCTACATACAAATGTAGGAAATTTTTGAAAAAAACATGAGAAATTAAGTTTCTCTTCTTTTGCTAGGACTTGTTTAGTCACATTTTTCAAGGAGGAGGAAGAGAGTAGTAAAAGCTCTGTAACACTTATCACAGGAATAAGATTTTCTTTCTCATGGGAATAAAATGTTGACAATTTCTTCACTTCCATAAAAATTCCACCTGACCTTTGGGTATGCTTTGCAGGATTTTACATTTGTTTCACATATGCCTGAAAAGCTTCAGTTAAAATAAAATCTTGAACTGTCCAGTATTTTGTTTATCCATATTTACTATTGCCAATAAAGAATACAGACGAACTTGAATATTGAAATGTCAAATAAAGTGATATAAGACTGGACCACAACACTGCCAATTATCTCTGATCTAGGTAGGATAAATCAGCCACTTTGTGACAGGTAAAATCTTCCATGCTACTCCCTATGAAGAATGGGAAGCATACAGTGTCCATGAACTACTTTCAGGCCTACAGGCATATGTAGGAGCCATTTCTATGAAATCAGGAAACTCAGGGAGAGGAGTCTTTGATCTCCTTCACTTGGCCACCCATCCATACAGTCATCTGCATCTCTCTTTTCCCCTGCCCTGGTTTTGAAGGTATAGCTGGGTAACTCTGCTTTTTAAGCAGAAAGCCAACAAAGTGCCACCAAAAATGGCCATCATAATCACTGACCTCCTCCAAATTAGTGTCTTCTATCCCAAGTACCTCCTTATACAGCTTAGGCAAGGATGGCGCTGTTGATAGGTGGTTCTCTGAGTTGAGTCCTCAGAATAAACCCTGGAGGACGGATGCTAACGATAACTTTCACTTTATTTCTAAATTTAGAATATGAAGCATTCAGCCTTTCCCTCCCTCAAATTTGAGCTTAGCTTTAACTTCAGGACTATTGGTAGAACCTCAACTCTTTCCTATTCCACTTGTATATATAATACTTTGATTAAATTTTTAAAAATTTGTTTTAAAAAGATGCTTTGTGATTTCGAACTGAACACAGCATGGAAAGTAAAAAGCCATTTTTTATGGTGTTTCCTAAATGTATCAGAAACCAGATCCTGGTATGAAAAAATTCAATAAAAAAACCATTTCTGAGTATTTCTTTTGTTTTGTAGGATTAAATTCCTTTTCATAACCATACTCCTTAGGTAATGCATTTAAGTGTGATTGTGGTTGTTTTAATAATTATTTCATGGTAAGAATTCATAACTATAGCTAGCTATAACTGCCTATAAACATATGGCCATTCAGAAGCTTTTGCTTAAATATAAATCACAGTCCAAAGCATTGCACTACATAATTATCTGGTCACATACATTTGAGAACACATGATTTTCAGTAGATGAAGGCATACTCTTAGTATCCATGTAGCATATTTTTTTAATGTGCTTAGAAAAGCTATTTGTTGTCTGCATTTTGGTTTAAAAAACCTAAACACTGCTAATTTCCATTTGCTTTTAAAATGGCTTTCAATGCAAGCTGTAAATGAAGAGCTTTTCAATATTCTGGTTAAAATGTAATATTAAGATAACCATAGCAATAAGGAACAAGAGTTGCAGTGTATTAACTGAGATGAATTCAGGATTTTGTTGCTTAAAAATTGAGGTATCTTTATATTTCTTAGCTATTTGTGATCTTTTTTATATCTTCATGTATTTGAGGTTGTTTGTTGGATGGGAAATTTTCAAAATTAAAAAAAAAAGCAAACTCAAAAATACAAAATAAAAGTCATCATTAACAACAACAAAGGTGAATACAAATCTTTCAGTTAGTCAGATCTAGGCTTATTAAAAATAGCATTCCAACCAAATATCACAGTTTTTAAACTTTTAACTTTTATTACTTTAAAAGTCTTACAAAACTTTACATCTTCCTGAGTTTAAGATTACTGAATAATACGAAGACACAGTGCTAAAATTAGAGTAAAATATTAAATTTGGAATGGATGTTGCATTTCAATAAGTTTAACCTTTAAATAAATTTGTGAAGTAACTAATGTAAACTCCATATCTAGAAAGTGGCATAAAAGTCTAGGAAAAAGGTTTTTAAGTTTTACTAATTTGGTAATCAAGATGTTAATTTGAAGGAAGCAAGCAAATGCACATTAATATATCATTAATATAAGCATACACATAATCTGACTTATTACTGTTGATGTTAACATTGGTTACCTGACTGAGGTAGTGTTTGTTAGATTTCTACACTATAAGTTTACTCTTTTATTCCTCTTGACACTTGGTATTCTTTAGCAGAAAGTCCCCAACTGCATTCATACTCAAACAGTAGGGAGTTATGCCCTACTTCTTTGAGGGTAGAGTATCTACAAAAATATATGGAATTTTTTCTGAACAAAAGATGTATTCTTTTCCTCCATCTACTTATTTATTAAATGATTTATTTATATCAATATGGAGTCATGGACTTGGGACATTTTAGGCTTGGAGGTATGATCTAAAACTACTTTATTTTGTTGCTAAAGTTATTCCAGCTTTGTCTATAGTTCATTGGGTGTTCTATGCCTCCATATTTTTAATCTGCCAGAAATATGAGGTTCCAGGCTCATCCTGTATAGTTCCTGACTTAGTACTATAATCAATCATTGCTCCAAGGAGCTGGAGTTACTTTGTTGGAAAATGATATTAGAAACCTAGATCTGGGTAAAAAGTATGATTTTTGCTACCAGAGTATAGTTGCTCCTAGGATCTCTCAGTGGACAGAGCAAGGGGGTACATGTGCACATTAACTCATGTATAAACACACACACACACACGTATATATGGTAACCATCTGCATTTATGTAAATCAATTAGGTAAATGGTAAGGGTCAGGATTGCTGGATCGTATGATAAAACCATGTATAACATTGTAAGAAGCTTCCAAACTGTCTTCAACGTGGTTATACCATTTTGTATTCCCACCAGCAATGAATGAGAGTTCCTGTAGTTCTGCATTCTCACCAGTAATTGGTAGTGTCAGTTTTTTGGGTATCGGCCTTTTTAATAGGTACATAGTGGTATCTCACTGTAGTAATTAATTTGCATTTCCATGATGACAAATGATGTTGAGCGTCTTTCCTATGTTTATTTACCATGTGTACATCTTCTTTGGTAAAGTGTCTGTTCATATCTTTTGCCTAATTTTAATTGGGTTAGTTGTTTCCTTCATGTTAGACTTAAAACTTCTTTGTATATTTTGGATCCAAATTCTTTATCAGGTATGTGTTTCGCAAATATTATCTCCTGTTCTGTGACTTGTCTTTTTTATTCTCTTAACACGTCTTTTGAGCAGTGGAAGGTTTTCATTTTAGTGAAGTCCAAATTACCTATGGTTTCTTTCATGGATATTGTTCTAAAGTTTTATCTAAAAACTCATCCCTCTGAAGGGGTGTGGGCTTCTTGAATCTTAACCATGAAAACCTGGTAAGATTCCTGGAGGCTAACCCCATGAAAGTAAGGTAACTCCCCCAAGACTGCAACTAAGGAATTTCTAACTTGCAAGCTGGTTCACACAGCCTCCAGGAATTTGTCAGTTACCTTTTGTGTTCCTACCACGATGGCATCAGCAGCTTCTGCTCTAGAAAAGCAGAACTTTCCTGTGACTCTCTAACTTTGACCATCTCTCCAGATTTTATGGTGGTTTCCCTTGCCTCACTTACCTGATGGGTACAGGAAAAGCCATTGATTTTCATTTTGTTGAGATTTTTGTTGTTGTAAGAACCTAAGAGACACTTTCCAAGTTCTTTACATGTCTGGGCTGAAACCAAAAGTCAGTAGAATTTTTTGTATATAAGTTATATCTCAGCAAATTTTATTTAAAAAGAAATTAAGATATTTTAAAATATTACTCATCTGTATAATATATACCATTGCAGAAATATCTTACATGGAAAGCTAATACATATTAAATCATTTATGAATAGGGATTCTGCTTCTAACTTGCCACCAAATCTCCATAATATGCTTGGTCAATTTATAAAATACATCATAAAATGCATGAATGTCATATTTAATTTATTCCTTTTGTCAGGGGATTCCTTTTTGATTGATCATCTTAACAATTACCTCAAAATACCAACTGTTGCATAAATATTTAATAAATGAATAAACACACACACCAAGTGTAAATTTATTATGAACACAGTTAATCAAATTTTCAGAATTCATCTGTCAGCGGTGTCAACATTGGTAAATAGAACAAAACTCAAAAAAAAAAAAAACCTTTTTGTGATGATAGCCCTGAAGGTTGATAGCAAATCTGGCTGAGTTATTAATGTGCAAAGGCAAACTTTCTTCTCCTTTCAGTGAATTCTTTAAACAATTATGAACTTTTAAACTTCTGCTATAACTCATAGAATATCCAACAAATTATGTGTGTGTTAGGAAGAAACTATTTTTCAGTCATATGTTGTGTAGATTTTATGATATTTGCTGAGCAAAGGGGTCAAGGATGCATACCAGTAAGATTATACAATGAAGATGAACATAGGTTTTTTGAAGGAAAAACTTAAAGGGGAGAAATGACACAGCTACTGTTTCTTTCACTCATGTTTAAATAGCATGGACTGTACATAGCTGTCAGTAGGTACAATAGTCAAGATTCTAGCAGTGATGGCCCTTTCCTGTCTTGCATAACACTAAGAACACTCCAAGAGAAAGTGACCCCCACTCTCAATCTATACAAGAAATTTTTCAATTGTTCTATAGGCCCAAGAACCACAGCAGGGAGTTTGCAGAAGACGGCTAACAAGCGTAAACTCCTTTGTGATTGATAATTATTTTTGATTGGTGCATATAGTTCTATTCTTGGACAGATTTTAGCATTTGTCATAGAGATTTTAAACAGGAAGCAGTAGCTCTAGCCTTGTGCCCAGAGCCATAGTGTAGAGGCATGGAGTTCGGCCTGGGAGTCCTCCTCTATGCCCTGTGGATGATCCTGGGGTGCAGGTTGGTCCAGTGATTTGTTGGCACATTTACAACCACCTGCCTCCTAGGAGAAAACCTGTCCCTGGTGGACCTCATTCAGCGTCCCAGGCCTGCCTTTGAGTCTCTGGAGAAGGATCTGCATGAGGTCCTGCTTGGGAGTCACTAGCTTGAGGCTCATGGTCTCCTAGTGATGCCCACTAAGGACCCAGGGGAGCAGAACAAGCTGCTGTAACGGTGGGGTCAGGGACCAAGTCTAGGGACGTCCAAGGCTGAAGTTCTCAGAAGCCAAGAGCCAGGATAGGAAGAAAAATCTGAGCGAGAAGCTACTAAAGAGGGTACCATATAGTTTTACTTATAAGAATTTATAAACTGAAAGAAACTTTCCTAAACTAAGCTGTCAGTATCAATTTAAAATTTTTAAAAATTCAGTCAACCATGCCGTAAAATAAGACTGAGCTATCTTTCCATTGTCTCTATAGGAAATTACTTTACAAAGTTTCTGTTACGTGAAGAGGCAAAAGAGTATTCATTTAAAAAATAGAGGAAAAATTATTATAGAGTCATTTCAGACAGTTAATTAAAATAATAATAGTTGAGCAATAATACACTAATATCTATAAAACATAACTAATAAGAACCTGCTCTGTAAAAATAAATAAATAAAATAAAATTCAAAAAAGAATAGTTGAACAAACTATTTTTATATACAATTGAATATTTTTTGTTATTGAATACCTCCACAATTCTCCATAAATTTGTGAATTTATAATCTCAAATTATCTCCAAACGTGGAATTAGCCTTTTAGGTAAAGGATAATTTATGATTGAATTTCTCACTATGTATAATATGCCTTTATCTATAGGATTTACTAATGGCATAATGGAGATCAGTTTTTAAAAAATAGAGTTGAATTATTATAATAAATAGTTTTACACACAACATGTAACTAAACTAATAAATTACTTTAAAAGAATATTTGAATATTTACAGCCAGTTATTCTCCAAGAGTATTTTGGGAACAGCAGAGGGAAGTATTAAGTATTTAATAGAAAGAGTTTGAAACAAGAGTGAAATGGATCTGTCAATTGAGGTTTGCAGTCAGCAGAATGAAGAAATGGGCTGCGGAATGGTGTTTATGCTAATGGTTTTACTGATCAATATCTAGAACCTTCAGTTTTAAGACTTTAGGAAGAGCTGTCATTGCCGCATTTGGTAATAATAAAGATGATTGCAATCCACCCTCAAATATATGGATAGAAATCATAAAAAGAAGCTGTATCTATACCTGCACGGATTTATCCATTAAAAAAAGCTAAACATAAGAAGCTTTCCAGGTGAAAAATTAGTCATTTAGAAACAAATAAAAATTTCAGTTACTATAGTTAGGGGAATGGCCTGTTTTCTAGCTATCGGAATTCTTGTTCTAGGACCTTCTGATCATCCTCTAGAAGTCTCAAAACATCTTTCTGAAGCATCTACTTCTTGATTTACAGCCCTGGGTAATTTCAAGAAATCATTAGCCTTATAAATTGCTCAAAGTTCACATTAAGAAATAAAATCTTTTTCCTTAGATTCTGCAAAAGGCTTTGCTTCATTCCAGTAATTTTGGCAAAATATTGGCTGCCTGGTTTATGTGTTAATGAGAATTTCTCCATGCTGCTGCTCTAACCTAAAAGCTCCAATCTACTTACCTGTCTGTGTTCTCTATTCCCGATGCTTTATCCCTGCCTCTAGCTTTGACAGCAAGATTCACTTCCTGATTAGCTTCCAAGTTCAAAATTTCATTACTTCTTTTCAGTGCCAAGATATATTGAGAATAACACTTTTAAATGTCACACAGTCACTAGAAGCTCAGAGAATCGTTATCAAACATTTTACGATCCAATATCTAATAGACTTTACGATGTACCTAAAGTACAAAGAAAACATTAAAGGAAAGTGAAAATAAGTGCATACATATTATTTAGAATTGCTAAGAGACTATATAGTGTACTATGCAAATTCTTACATGTAAACTCATTTAGCTTTGGCATTCCTATTGAAAAGTTATGGTTAAGACCATTTAACCAAAGAAGAAATCAAGACCTAAAATGGATAATCCAACTTTCTTAATAACACTTTGCTTGTATGTGGTATATTTGGCTTGTAAAACTACTAAAGCTGCACACTCTAAGCCATGTCCTTAATACATGCCATCACTGCCTTTTAAATCTAACATGGTACAGAGTTTTATATGATTTACTCATTTTAAAATTTACTCCTACTTATTGTACACATTAATTGTGCATCTACTATGTGCTCAATAGTAGGTTGCAATAAGTTTCTAGCTCGTAAAAGCATTCACTGGGGCTGCCGTTTTGAGAATAGACAAATATAGAAGCAAAGATATCCATTAGCAGATGATTACAGTCCAGGGAGGAGAAAATGAGGCTAGGTGGTAAGATTAAACTTTGGTGGTGGTGAGATATAGTCAAATACTATGTATAAATATAAATATAAGTATAAATGTATATATATATATATGATGATGATTTCAGAAGACGTCCTAGATAGAAATACATATTTGGAAATCATCAGCTTGCAAAATAATTCTATATACCATTTTTTGGTGTATCCCATGGTAAGATGAAGATAAATATAAAATAAAATCTCGTACTATAGTACTCTTGTGATATTACAATAATGCATTTGAATTATGACATCAGAAACGATGCATGTAAAATCCATTACATAGTTAATTAAAAAGTCGTAATTTAAAAATCTTTGGTGAGTACTATTTTTCAATCAGTTGTCCACTCACTCTGACTGAATTATAGCTTTGTTATTTCATTGCCTATTGTTAATAGTTACAATATGTTAAACTGATGACATAGTACTATTTCTTTTATATGGCAACCTACATTTTAACCATAAAATCTTAAATAGAAAGTGTAAAAAAAATAAGGCATTAATACAACTATTTTTTTTAATCTTTTAATGAAAATAGTTTTCATCTACTGAATGTAACCATACACTAATCGGAAAATAAGAACTGAGTTTATCAGTTATAGTTATCAAAACTAGCAAAATTACTACATGGGCTTTTTCTACTAACACACATGAAAAACTTTATTCTAGCCTTTTTCTTTTTTTAAGCTTTTATTTTAAATTGAGGTATAATTTACAATGTTCTGTTAGTTTCAAGTGTATAGCAAAGTGAGTCAGTTATACATATATATGTATATACATGTGTGAATATATATGTGCATATATATATATATATATATATATATATATTCTTTTTCAGGTTTTTTCCATTATAGGTTATTACAAGATATTAAATATAGTTTCCTGTGCAATACAGTAGGTCCTTGTTGTTTACATATTTTATATATAGTATTGTGTATATGTTAATCCCAAACTTCTAATTTATCTGCCCCTCCCCCATTCCGCTATCTCCTTTGGTAACCATAAGTTTGTTTTCTATGTCTGTGAGTCTATTTCTGTTTTGTAAATAAGTTCATTTGTATCATTTTTTTTTAGATTCCACAGATAAGTGATATCATGTGATACTTGTCTTTCTCTGTCTGACTTACTTCACTTAATATGAGAATCTCTAGGTCCATCCGTGTTGCTGCAAATGGCAATATTTCATTCTTCTTTATTCTAGCCTTTTTCTAATAAAAAATAGTTATAGGTTTTGTGACAACATGAATTGGAGAGGACTAGAGTTATTTAATCAGTGATTTTGAAATCAAAACTTGTCAAGACCCTGAAAAAGCATTAACAAGTAATGATGCCCTGAGCCATTCTGCAGTCAGACCACATATTATGCTGTGCCATCACCGCAGAAAGATGTGATGAAGTAAGAACTGCCTAATTCACTCCTTCAGCCTGTCCATTTCCCATAGCTAGGATAAAGTGCCTCAGACTAACCAGTGTCCTGTATGAAATGTATAGAGGATGCCCATCAGGGAAACTGCCTAATATGCCTAAGCAGTCCTAAAACCGGATTTTTTTTTAGGAAAATCACATTATTTATGAAAAAATTCATCAAACTGTTGATTTTACTATCTGCAGCACTACTGGAGATTATTTACTTCAGAGTATTAACTTGAATAAAAATGTTCCCTATAGTACTTTTTATGTACTACAAATATTACATATATTTTCATACATTGCATTATGTTACATTATGTTATGTCATGTTGTATTGTGTCATTATATGTTATATGCTGTATCACACTATATTATACTGTATTATATTATAATTAGATGCTTAGGATTAATGCTATCATTACTTAAATTATGGGCTTTTTCAAAACATTAAATTTCTATCAATTATATTTATTTACTTATACTGTTGAATTCTGTCAATTACATCATAGGCAAGAGCTCCATTTATTAAGTAAACAAATGTATAAGTAAAAGTTAGGTCTTATTGAACAGTTGATTTGACATCAATACAGCTATTAAATATGTAGGGCTCTGATAAGTTCATGTATCCATCTAAATAAAAAGGATACGTCTCCCATTTGAAAGACACCTTGTCAGAGAACAGTACTGGAAATGCCACAGTCAAGTTTTATTTTGGTAACTATTATAGAAAACATAAAGTTTCTATATGCCCAAGCCTGAAACAGAATTACATATTATTTATTTTAGATACATTACTTTTAATAATGCTCCATGTGATACCTCTTCTGAGTTGTATAGCTGAATATTTCTGTTCCAGTGTACTAAATATTGATAATGGAGATTCTCTCAATAGGCCCAGTTTCTTCCTCCTTTCCTAGACCTTTGATACCTCAATGTCCCAAGTGTCTATCAGCAAAACTGAAAATATAGCTAGCTCTCCTTTTGTATAATCCTTCTATCATTGGAACACATGGCTATGCAGAGAATCGTTGACCAAAAAAGTGAGTAAACTACCGACTCCTATTTTTATAGTTGTAATTGACTCAGTTTATAGTATAAAAATAATCTGAGTAGTTTGTGTTCAGTTCATTTGTCTATTAGATTCATGCCGTACTAGAAATTTCATGCCATACTAGAAATCTAGGTTTGTTACCTTTCAAAGTAAGGCAGAAGCAGTTCAATCACATAATGGAATATCCATATATTCAGGAAGATGATTTAGAAAATGTAATAAGAAAAATCTCTCAACTGCGTTACTCTTATTGTGGTTATTTTTTTCTTTAAAAATACTTAGAAATGTACTATGTAGGGATAGCCTACTTATCCTTACCCAATCTGGTGGAAAAAAAAATGCTGTGTAAAATTTAGAAACGAATATTTTCTGTAAAATAGCTACTTAAAGAGGTTTCACATTCCTCTTCGAAGCCATTAAAAGGAATATTGGGACTTCTAATGCAAAATTAAATTTATCTTACGTGGTACAGTAGCACAAAATTTAATTAAGGAAATAAAGATGTTCATAAAACTTTAAAAATTATCTTTCAATTTCTGTCACTGTTTTTGGAAAAGAAAATTATGTGTAGTGTTTTTTAGTAACTTCATTCACAAAAGTACACTATATAAGAAAATGCTATGCTTGGGAAAGTCATTTTAAATTGAAGTATTTACATTGTGTGATAGTGATGGTAGACTCTATTTACATGGGTTTACACCCTAATTAACCCTAACTGGTAATATTTAAGCAGACTACTTGTTAAATGAAACATTATGATTATGTACTTTCACTAAAATAAATACACCTGATATTCCAATACTTCTATTTTGCCTTCAGAATCCTTTCTCTGAGCAATAATATTCCATATGCATGACATTTTAATGATCTCTTTTCATGGAAATTGATGAAGTGTATATCCAAAAAGGATGTATCTTAAAATCAAGCAGTTTAGAATTATTGTGTTTAGAAAGATAAATGAGCAATGATCCTTACTTTTTTTTTAATATCAATATGAAAATCCCTAAAATTTTAGTTTAGTTTATATAAGTATACTTAACAGTACATACAAGCAGGGTCATTATTGTAAGGATGCATTTTGAAACATAACTTTTCAAATAAATAATGATAGAGAATAGAAAGTGTGGCAGGTAGGTAGCACAACTGCCTGATACCATAATGCTATTTTTATCAGCCATGTAAATAAAAAATTCAGTCAACATTTGCTTATTTTTTGACATCTTGCCAACAGCACGTTAGACTGAAATTTTTTGCACTGAATAAATGAAATGGAGTATTTTGTGTCACTGTGCTTACAGAAAGCACAATCTTTGTTATGACTTATGCCTTTCAGATAACCTTTAGACCCCAAGTAGCTTCAAAAAGCCATTTCTTCCCCTGCAGCAAGCAGACAGTATAGATAACCAGGGACTCCTGTGTGTTTGGGTGACTCAGGTGACAACCTGGCACCTGGCAGAGGAAGGCAAGGTTGGTAGCCAGATAGACCTCCAGTTACACCCTTGATTCAGTGTCTAACTCCCTCTAGAAGAGCAGATCTTTAAGGAAGAGGGATTTGACATGGAATCTGAATGTCACATCAAATGTTTCCAAATTTATTGGGGAAGGAGTGTATACCTGGGACTCATTTCTTAAATATTTGAGAATTTAAGCATAAGGACATGACTTGAGAATTTTCCCTTTGGAATAAAACTAAACTTGATATGCTTTGGGTGAGTTTTATCTGTTTTGTTTTTACCAACATGTGTTCCAGAAATGAAATTATTCCTCCTTTGAACTCTGAAAAATAACATAATTCCTATTACCATGATTATTTGTAAAGTCTAGTGTGTCAGATTCAAGGATTCTGTGCCTGTCTTAATTCAGCCTCCCAACAGAGGAAAATTTCATTCATTCTTTCCCTATCCCCATGCGTGTCTAGGGACCTGTGTGTGTTTGTGCGGGTGGGTAGGAACTTAGCAGAGCATTTCCCCATGTCTTGATCACAGTTACGAAATCATCTCTAAGACTGGGATTGTCAATGAACAGCAACAAGATGGCCATTCTTGATCTGTTTAGAAAATCATTTTACTTTATATCCAACTAACTGGGTCTGGTCTTTGAAAATAAGTTATTTACCATAGTTGGGAAAATGAATAAATGTTAAAAGCATTATGTTTTGCTCAAATCATTGCATGCAGCTGCAATGGATCATAAATATCAATTCAGTAAAAACCAAATCATTGCATTCACTTGTGCATTCCCTTCTCCTGATTTTCTTCATTCTAATAAATAAATAAATAAATAAATAAATAAATAAATAAATAAATAAATAAATAACAGATAATCATATGGACACAATCTGATATTGTTTGAAAACATTTTAGTAGGTTTCATTGGAAAAAGCGGTTAATGAGGAGAAGAAACATGTTTGCCCTGTTCAATACTGAATCTCCAATTCCAATCATTGTGCCTGACATATGGAAAAATTTTTTTGCTTTGTTTGTTTAATTTTTTTTTCTTTTTAAAGTAAATTGTTGGTGAATGAGGGGAAAAAGAAGATAGAGAAATTTTTATGTTACATTATAGACGATACGAAATAGAAATTTTGGAACAGATTTTACATTGCAAGTGCTGCAGATTTTATTTAAAATCTATAGAAAAGGAAAAATGGAAGCAGGTCTTTATTAAATAGAAGAATCTGTTATGAGAACATGGATGGACATCTTTCGAGTGTTTCCTAAAGCAAAATTATTTACTTTTGAGAAACTTTAAATTAGACAGATGAAGATAAACTTGTAATGCACTAAAATTAAATGAGTGCAAGACAAAACCCGATTTGTATAGATAAAGAATTAAGAATCTAAATATGTCAATGGACTATAGATATCAATTAATAATAGATGAATACATGCACTTTCATAGGCTCATGGCTTCTGCTTATTAGCTTTAAAGGATGGTAAAAGAAAGAATAACTCATTTGGCAGGTCAATATTAGAATTTTATTGATTTCATAATATCATGTCATGGATCTCCAAAACTATCCATGTATGTTCTGTATATGAATCTTGGAAGAATACACATTTACTGTCAATGTGAGCTATCTTAAAGGTAAAATTACATTTAATGCATAATTGTCTTCTTTTTCCTTAACATGCTGTATTAATTTCCTAGTACTGCCATAAAAAATGACCACAAACCAGGTGGCTTAAGACAATAGAAATTTATTCTCTCACAGTTCAAGAGGCCAGAGTCCAAAGTCAAAGTGCCAACATGATTGGTTCCCTCTGGAGGCTCTTGGGGAAAAATCTCCTACTTGCTTGCCTCTTTCCTAGCTTCTGGTGGTTTCCAGCCATCTTTGGCATTCCTTGGCTTCAAGTGGCATAACCCCAAACTCTGCCTCTTGGAAAAGTCTTTGAAATACACTTTAGAGATTTAAGATTTTGGCTCAAAACATTATTGTGAATATAGCATTCCTTGTGTAGGGGAGTACATGTTACTTTAAAAAAGATGCAATAAACTGATATGTCTATAAATTGAGAATTTTACTTAATTCAATTTTTTGAATTAAGTAATTTTTTACTTAATTTTTTTGAATTAAGTTAATTTTTTAATTCAATAATTAACCCATACAAATTTAGCTTTTCTTAATAAAAAACACAGACTTAAGTTGTCTTTGTCATTTCATTTTTTAGTATAATTTCATGTTTATAGTCAGAAGAATTTGTAGATAATGCAATCTTGTGTTTCATTTCACCTTTATATAAAATATGTATTACTCAGCCATAAAAAGGAACAAACTTGGGTCATTTGTAGAGACGCGGATGGATCCAGAGACTGTTATACAGAGTGAAGTAAGTCAGAAAGAGAAAAACAAATATTGTATGTTAACACATATATGTGGAACCTAGAAAAATGGCACAGATGAACCGGTTTGCAGGGCAGAAATAGAGACACAGATGTAGAGAACAAATGTATGGACACCAAGGGGGGAAAGCGGCAGGGGGGTGGGGATGGTGGTGGGATGAATTGGGAGCTTGGGCTTGACATGTATACACTAATATGTATAAAATGGATAACTAATAAGAACCTGCTGTATAAAAAATAAATAAAATTCAAAAATTCAAAAAGAAAAATATATATATTAAATCTAAATTTTGCTTCCTTATTTTGGTATTGTAGGAATTCGTAGAGGTTTACATATACTAATATATATAGGTGACTCTGCCATAAAATCCCAGTTTATAGAAGATGACTATTATTGCATATGCTTTTTGAATAATAAGCATTTAAAAATTGAGAATATAAATGCACCTCATACCACCTTATTGTAATTCAGTTTTTCAGTCTTTTCTTGTTTTATGCTCTAGCTTCAAATCCTGGAATATGTACTGATATCTCATTTCCTGATGACAAGGATGCAGAGTATTATATTGCATTTCCAAGCAAATGTCTCTACCAGAACATAAGATAAATATAGAAATTAAGCAAAACTTTATCTTACTCTACCAAATTGAAAACTTTGTTTACATTTGGAAAGCAAAATGAAGATTTGATGCACTCATATAGAAAATAATTTTCTTCATCTCTGAAAGGGGTTTGCTTACAGCACACATTCGTTCATTCTGTCAGATAGCTGGTTAACAAACATGTTTCAGCAGCTCCTGTGAGCCAGGCACCCAAATCAGTATACTTATTTATTGCATACTGCCCAAGCTTTTCCCATCTGTTATGCAGAGTGATACAGATAATTTCATGCACTTTATCTTTTGAATTTTATGTTGCATGCTGTCATTCAACTTCTCAAATATAATTGTCAACACTGCTCTTAAATAAATACTATCAACTGTATACTTACTAGGCTTACTCACCATTCAGCTGCCTCTAGATATATTTATTACATATTTTACTAACTTTGCACCCCAGTTTAACAGTTGTTAAGTAATTTGTATGTTTCACATGATGGTTTTGGTTTGAAATAAAAAGCTCTTATACACCAGAGGTTTTAGGTTTGTTTTGTTTTGTCTCGTTTTTACTGTTAAATGGATAAAGATTCTGGAAGGACAAATGTGCATTACCACCCTGGTTAAAAGGTAAATGAAACTCTAATTGCTAGCTCACAATTTACAAGCTATGGTTATTTAACACATCATCAGGCATGGGTAACTTTTGGAGCATTAAACAGGAAGTTGTGTTTCAAGTCATTCTTAGTCACTGATAGTCTATTTGTGCAGTTTAATAGTGTGTACCCCCATATAAGCAGAGCTGTGATGTTTGGATTGGCTTTTTAAAACAAATTATACACTTTTGCTCTCTGCAGGCCTAAAACTATAGAATGTCTATGACAATAGCTTCAAGAAACAGTGCTTTCTTATAAAAAGAAAATGAAGGAAGAAGTATCTGAAATATACATATGGAAACAAACTGAATTTGGTTTTTCAAAACCATGCTATGTTGTGGAAGCAATGTCGCAGAAAAATGGTTAGAGGAAATCTGAATCAGCATGAAATGAGATATTTTGTGGGTTATTGAGCACTATTCATTTTCATGGAAATAGGACGTTTATTTAGCACAGGTGTTTCTGTAATTGTGATACATTAGCAAAATTAGCTGTGTTCAATGGCCCTCACACTTGATCTGCCACCTGTACGTGAAATGGTCTACTGTTACTACCAAGAGATTGAACGTGAAGCATGAACTGTAGAATTAAGTTGAAAAACTATTTGTGGTTATATTGCCTTCTTTTGTCAAACAAAACTGGTTTTCCAACATTGTCTTCTTTTTTATTTCTGAAGGAAAAAAAAAACCAAACTTAGTAAAATTAGCATAATGTGATAAACTCTGAACTGAGTTGGAGAGAGAAAACTTCCAGGAAAAACAAAGCAATTGTACAGGTCACAGTTAAAGTTGTAGAGTTTTCTAATATTGAAGTGATGCCCAACATTTAAAATTGCTTTCATACTGAGAGACTGCTTGTTCATTAATCTCTGAGGATTCTAGATTAAAAATTCAAAGGCCCTGGGCCCAGCCTATTAAATGTGACTCTGATAGTATCCCAGTGACACTGCTTCACATTCAACTTTTCCAACCATTGATCAGATGGCTAAGATGCATGAAAGATACATGGTTTTTTAAGGAAAGATGATGTTATTTAAAGTACCAGTGTACAGCACTTGCATTTTCAGAGAACATAAATATTAGATGATACAGAGAACATTCCTTAATAATCAGCAGAAGTAAATGTATTATTGTTTTTCTCATTTTGAAAAAATGTAGAAGGTGCCATGAAATCATTAATATTTTACTTAAACCACTGAATTCAAAAGCAGGACTGCCAAAGTCACTGGAATTTGATGCTTTAGAATTGACAGCCTTGACTGAATTTTTAAAAATCAAATAAATACATAGTATAAACTATTATATTCACTTACTTCATTAGAAATTAAATATATATGAAAACAATATTCTTAGGTCAGATAGTTGATTAGATGACTAAAACATTATTTCCCAACTAATTGCTCTGTCATTGTTAAGATAAATCTTCAAAGAGTTTGACTGCTTTTTAAATTTAAAATATGACTTGTAATTTGCAGGTTATAAAATTGATAGTTATAATTAGATTTTTTACAGAAAAAGTCTAAATGATTACAGGAAACAGTTTTAATATGTCAAATTAATTCAATGGTACCAGCAGTTACATAAATGTTATATTAGTACTTGGGAATGTGTGTGTGGCCTCCTTTTTAATTATCAAGCACAAAATTGATCATTGGCAAATAGTCAATTAATTCTGATCCTTTTCATTGGGACCACAGGTGAATTCATTCCTGTCTCTATTTCTGGACAAATCTAGAAAAACCTCCCATAGTAACTGAGTCTTTTGCCAGCTAATATATTAATATTTTCAGGGAAACAACTGCTCTAATAGGTATTTCTTTTTTTTCTTTAAGTCTTTATTGAATTTGTTACAATATTGCTTCTGTTTTATATTTTGGTTTTTTGGCCATGAGGCCTATGGGATCTTAGCTCCCTGACCAGGGATTGAACCCACACCTCCTGCTTTGGAAGACAAAGTCTTAACCACTGGACCACCAGGCAAGTCCCATCTAATAGGTATTTCCTGTTTGGAGTTATAACTTCATGTCTTGTTATCTCAGCTATTTCATCAACCAGCAGTGTTATGGAAATGTGACTTCATATCTGGTTTTTAATTTGTTCAATTGAAAAAAATAAATAATAAGTATTATTTGCTGTTGACTTAAGAATCCGAGATATTTGACATCTCTGACACAGAGCAAATACTGTGCAAGTCCTTCATAAAAAAGATGATGCTATTCTCCAGACTCCAAAATGTAATCTCGGTTTCCAAGATATCTTTGACCAAATAATGACTATTTTGTGAACAGATCGGGGCAATCACAACCTGCTTACTCAGAGCATTGCGCCTCGTACACCCATGACTTTATCAAATTGTATTTGTCCAGTTCTTTCTGGTTCTTTTACCTTACTGTGGACTCCAGTGTCAAACATTATGGATCATAGAGTTAATTCTTTGAGCTATTTTGGCCCTTGTTGCTATCTGAAAAGTCTTTATCTCTGCATTATCACTTCATCTGTTATCTATGTATTACAACTGATCACATGGTATTATATGTAATTCAGTCTCCATAGTTCATATCTTGAAATAACCTTTAGGGCATCTCTTGATTTGTTAATATCAATGAAAAAACTTTGTTATTGCAGTTGCCATCATATTCATTATCTTTTTATCTTCATTAAATATCATTTATATCATCAGTTCTATGTCTGGTATAAGGTGGGAACTAAACATGTGTAAAATGTGTAATTGAATAATGAATGAATATGTCAGTCTCTGCACCCAGATCACTTTTTCAAGTACTTTTTTAATAGAATGAGAGTACCCTGCCAGATCTAGACTAATTACTCATTCTCCCTGGGCTTGTATTGATAAGAGAATAACATCACATTTTGAGCTCAGTTTCCAAGATGTTTGAAATAGCCACAAACAATATTTAACAATTCCTAAGGATAACAGAGGTTATACGTATTAAAGCCCCTCTCCTTTTTTAACATAACTCTGTGCTTTGATGAAAAAAAACCAAAGCTTCATGTTTATAAATAGAAACAAGTTTTATTTGCAGTATATAATACATTCAAATTAGATGCTGGGATATGCATATAGACAGATATTACAATTTTTATTTTACCACATAGGTACTTACTTAGCACTACTTTGTAATGCCAATTTAAAACACTTTCTAATCCTTTTTACCTAACAGATAAAAGTTTCAAGAGTAACCCAAAGAAACAAAAATTTTCACTTGTTCCAGTGAAATGATATTGTCAGACGTAATCGAGCACCTTTTTAAAAGATGCTTTTATGGGTTTGTCAAGAGTTTAGCTACTCTATGGAATTGCTGCCTTGTCATTCTTTCTGTTTGGCCAAGCAGGCCTGGGGTGACTTTCTTTTTTTTTTCAATAAACTTATTTACTTATTTATTTTTGACTGCACTGAGTCTTTGTTGCGGTGCGCGGGCTTCTCATTGCAGTGGCTTCTCTTGTTGTGGAGCACGGGCTTTAGGCGCACGGGCTTCAGTAGTTGTGGCACTCGGGCTCAGTAGTTGTCGCTCACAGGCTCTAGAGCACAGGCTCAGTAGTCGTGGTGCACAGGCTTAGCTGCTCCACGGCATGTGGGATCTTCCTGGACTAGGGCTTGAACCCGTGTCCCCTGCATTGGCAGGCAGATTCTCAACCACTGGGCCACCAGGGAAGCCCTTGTGGTGACTTTAGACTGACATTAGCCCCTCAAACAAATACACGCCCTAGAGAGCATCCTACAGAATCACAAGGAAATGTAAATAACTGATGTGCTTCCTCCAACAGCTCTGTGACCACTGGTTTCTCCTGTTTCCCAGAGTCCTCCCCTTTTGTGCCCTTCAGATAAGGCCCCATATAACTTACCAAAACCCCACTGTTTTGGTTTGAATCAACCAATTCTGCCTTAACCCAGGAACCCCAAAGCATTTCACCCACTGACCCTAATAAAGGCCTGTTCTCTAGGTCCTGCCTTTCTCTGCCTTGACCTCCTCATGTGGCCCAGAAGGCATGCAGGGTACCTCTTCCAGGGTATGTGAGTACCCTGGATTTCAGTTTCTCGATTTCAGTTTCTTTTGTGGTCTGTTGCTGATCTGCGGCTCACCATGGGGCACTCTGTGTTCCACTTAACAAGCATCAATTTGACAAATTCATAACAGAGGTCAAAGGCAAAAGACTTCACAAATGAGATGAAATTTCAAATAGCATTTTTTTGTGGTGAATAAGGGTCAGTCTTATGTTTCTGATAATGGCAGAGTACATATTTTAGAATAACTCAAACTAGCTTTCACATGGAAGTGAAAAAAACAGTCAAAAGTTGGCACGCTATGATCTAGGAGAGAAAAGGAATCGAGAGGCAAGGACTGCAAATGCCCGGGAGCATTTCTTATTCAGGATGGGGGCTACTAGCTGGTGGTGGTACAGTCTTGCTGGTCCTGAAGGGCTAATGAAGCCACATTTGGAGATGAGGACCCACAGTGTGAGGACCTAGTTCGGACCAGGACACTAAAGCTTGCTGGTTTACTAAAGTAGTAAAAAGTTATCAGAATTAAACCAATTACCACGTGCAGCCTGGCTGCTATCCATTTCAATAGCCCAGAAAATCTCACACTCTGAGTTTGTATTAAAGTAACTCAGGATTTCATTGCCCGTATCCTCCTGGGCAAAGCAAATAATAATCATCTGAGGAAGAAAACATCATTTAAGCCTCCAGATACTACTGCCAAAAACAGTTGCTCACGTATCATATTTTGCAAATATATTCAAAGATATATGGATAAATGAAGGGACACTGTAGAGGGAATCAACAGACATAAAATTTAAAAATTTAAAAAAGGACGTCAAAGTAACTATATTTACTATGCTTGAGGAGTTGGAGTAAGCTTGGAAACTTCAACAAGAAAGTAATAACTATAAAAAGTGACAGATTAGATTAAGTAAAGCCACAGAGAAATTCACAGACAAAAATATAAAGAAAAAAAAAAACCCTCAATAGATTAGTTTAATAGCAATTAGACATAGCTAAGTAAAGAATCAGAGATTTGGAAGTGATACCATGACAAACTAACCAGAAAGTAACATCCTTATGGGCAGAAACATAGTCTGTTTTGTTTCTGGTTAATACTTGTGCCTGCATCCAAATGTAGTCTAGCACATAGTAAACACTATTTAAATGACTAACTCAATGAATGAAAAAAGGACTTGGTTACTTTCTGAGAAAATTGAGACTCAGATACTTTAAGTAACTTAAAGAAGTATAGCATAAAAGTCAGGAGTTTAAGCTCTTCAGAGAGAAAATGTGGGTTTAAATCTAGGTTTTGCTGCTTCCTACTTATGTAATTAGGTATATTTCTTAAATACTCAGTACCTCATTTTCCTTACCTTTAAATTGGGATTATAATAGTAACTGTACATGTTTGGATTAAATAATTTTTTATATAATGTGCCTAGTATAGTTGTTGAGACATATTAACAATTCAATATATTTAGTTGTTTTATAGTAATCTACAGTTTCACAATTGTAAATACAGGATCATCATTTTTCTGGAAAGAGAGAGACAGAGAGATCGAGAAAAACAGAGAGAGATTAAGCTGTTAAAATGCCTAAACAAGGATTGATTTTAATATAAACTTATTAATAGCTTCTTCTTCATAAGACCTGACCTTAAAATCAGATAGACAAAAGAATGGCTTAGGAGGCTGACCAAATAAAGTTCTATAATGAGAGTGGAGTAACCATGTAAATACAGGGATTTATTTTCTTTGTTTGGATCACAGCATCATAAGTGAAAACACAGACACCAGATAGATTATATAGATGAACAGACAGGCAGACAGTCAGGCAGATATATATATCTAGATATCTAGATAGATCGATCGATAGATAGATAGATATTCATGCATGGATACTTTTTTAAATTCTACTAAGCATAAATAGATTTCTTTGTTATTGTAACAGAGTAACACCATTGTTTTTCTTTTTTAAAGACAGATACATGATTGACTGAGCTTTTATGCTTAAAAATTATTCAAAATTTTAATTTTGTATTTAATATTTAGAAATTGAGGAAAATAATTATTGTGAAATATTCAAGTTTCCCAAGCAATTTACCTTTGAAAATAATAATTTGATGGGCCCTTTGAATGTAATTGGTACTTCATTTTGGTTAAATATTTATTAGTATACCCTTGAACCAAGTGGCTTTTATAGTTCTGTATTTTAGAAGGAAGTACCAGTAAGTTAATAGAGAGTCCTAGAGAAATGTTATTGGTATGAAAACGTTTGAAACAGAAAAACATTACTGGTGTCCACCATTACACAGGGAAAATAAATATCTTATGTAATTATCTTTTTAATTCAGATTACACTTATGCCAATTGAAAGCATTCCTAAGTACTAAATCATAGAGTTACAAACAGATTTATTAAAGAATGATTGTATTCAGTGTGAAATAATTCCTAGAGAAAAACGATTCATTTAGTTGAAGTTCTCCATTTATTTATTTATTTTTGGCCACAGCTTGCTGGATCTTAGTTCCCTGACCAGGGATTGGACCTGAGCCATGGCAGTGAAAGTGCCAAATCCTAACCACTGGACCGCCAGGGAATTCCCTCTCCGTTTATTTTAAATTGGTTATTTACTAAAAAGTAAATCCTAACAAAAGACTAAGATAAAAATTCTGAAACATAGCTAAGTGTTAGTTATCTTTGTAAAAATAAATACAACTAAAATTATACCATAAGTTCATGGTAAAAATATACTGGAGGTCACAAAAATTAGTATTAACTTGGGGAATCTCTAAACACGAGGGCATAAATATGGATCTGTTTTATTTTTCTAATTTGATCTCTTGATTGTGCTATGCAGACTCTTCTCTTTTTATCACTCAGTAGCATGTCTAATAACAAATGGGCCTTGTTTCATAAGTTTACAGTTAATTTTCATAGAATAGTCTTATTTCATAATCAAAGTTTCAGTTTGATTTGTCTTAAAACATCACTGAAATTCTACTCATAGTTTAGTTCATTTGCTTATATTTCAATGGGCTTGAAGTGGAGGAGGAAAGTTTTTTCCATGCGTTTCAGCTCTGGTGTTGGGACAGGAAAGAGTTAGAGAAGGTGGATCTCATTTAGGGGTCTGTGGTGACCAGTTGTCTTGTCTGAGGGAGCCTTACCAAGGACCCCTCACCAGCCTCATAGCTGGCTTCTGCAATGGGGTACTGAGTAGGTTCTCCTGAAGTCTGGGGGGCCACCCTCTCCTGATGTTCCCTGATACTGTAAATGGAGCTTTATCTAGACTTAATGTTCCTCTTCTCTTTCTTCTCCAGCTCTCACCAAATGAGGTGCACCTCACATACAAAGAGCTATTCTCCACTTGTGAGTGCCTCTTCTAGAAGCGACAACAAGGTGGCTCAAGCCCAGCTACCTGCCTCGGTGAGCCGTCACACCATGAGAGTCTCAAGTTGTGGAAAGGTATGGGGTCTGACTGCAGTAAAGTCTCTCACACCTTTTCCTCTGCACAGGTTGGTGTAGGTGCTGGAGAGCGTGGCCACTGTGCAGACACACGTCCACTCAGGGGACTGGCCTTTCCTCTTTTAGAGAGAATCTTCTGGAATCTCTGTCGGTTGGCTTTGGGAAGGAGAAGAATCCCTCCTTTACAAAGAGGAGGAAATAACCTGATTTGTGGGTCAATTCCACAAATCAATATACTTTCTTCCCTCTTCTCTGACTGTTGATGAGAAGGGTGGTCATGGTAATTTGGGCAAATGTATGGTTCAGAGTGAAAACTGTAGGGAGGGGGCAGGTCTTGACTGCTAAAAATGGGTATTATAACTTAAAAGGTGGGAAATATAGTGCTTTTTCATTAATTTAGGCTCAGGTCTCAATTTCAGAGTTACAGGAAAATCTCATCTCTCTGTCTCTCTGTCTCTTTCTGAAATATTTAATTTTAATTATTACTCCATTAAATCATTAGATCTATATCTGTATCTACAATATCTATATTTCTCTTCCTAGCTATTTGAATATATATGTGTGTATATATTCATATATATATATATATATACACACACACATACACACATATAGCTTTACCAGAAGTCTGCAGACAACTGTGGAATCAATATGCCTAGTACAAATTTTAATGAAAGAATCAACGTTCTGATCCCCATCTTCAGGAATTCAAAAATAGATATTGACTCTTCTGACTATGGTGGGAGAAGGTGAGAGTGGTATAGTCTATTAGCTCAATGTTTTCTCATGCTTTTGATAATACTCCTGTTTGTTGATGGTTCACAATGACAAGTCTGTTCCAGCAATGTTTTTTTTAATAGTTGCTATTAGTGAAAGTATCTCTTTATGGGTGCACAGTTTCTCTGGTTATCATTTTTAGATGATTCACAACAAATTCCAAGAGCAGCAGTTTTCAGGGTAATGATGATAAGGCTAATCATGCCTGCCAGTGACAATCATATTTCTTTAGAATCTCTTACTATTCTAAACAGTAATTGAAGCTTTCACTTAACATCTTTGAAACCACTGTCCCCTACTTTTAAAAATATGTTTAAAATATGTTTATTTAATTTTAAATATGTTAATATTTAATGTTAAATATCACAGAAAACTAAGAAGTAGGAGCTTTTTGACATGGAAAAAATTCACAATTGGCCTAAATTTTTTTTTTAATTTTATAAGCTTTCTGGAAATTTGCAGTAAGTTTATTTAAACTTTCAAATATTTTTGTATTATACATTCAAAATGTGACTTTTTCCATATATACTAATAAAACTAAATATTTTCTGGAATGAAATAACATTTCAGAAATAACTTCTAATAGTTAAAATTAGAATAAATCCTTATGTTATTAATATGTATTCAAATACTTGCATGGAATTTTTTAAGAGTGGGAAATCTATTGAGATAAAATTATGTATGATGTGTGAACCACTTTTTTTTTTTATACTGAAGTTCTCTTTTTTTTACTTATGAATTTTATTTTATTTTTTTATACAGCAGCTTCTTATTAGTCATCAATTTTATACGCATCAGTGCATACATGTCCATCCCAATCGCCCAATTCATCACACCACCATCCCAACCCCCCCACGGCTTTCCCCCCTTGGTGTCCATACATTTGTTCTCTACATCTGTGTCTCAACTTCTGCCCTGCAAACTGGTTCATCTGTACCATTTTTCTAGGTTCCACATATATGCATTAATATACGATATTTCTTTTCCTCTTTCTGACTTACTTCACTGTGCATGACAGTCTCTAGCTCTATCCACGTCTCAACAAATGACCCAATTTTGTTCCTTTTATGGCTGAGTAATATTCCATTGTATATATGTAGCACAACTTCTTTATCCATTCGTCTGTCGATGGGCATTTAGGTTGCTTCCATGACCTGGCTATTGTAAATAGTGCTGCAATGAACATTGGGGTGCATATGTCTTTTTGAATTATGGTTTTCTCTGGGTATATGCCCAGTAGTCAGACTGCTGGGTCAAATGAGGAGAATTTGACATTATGTTTTTGAGGGAGCTTCTGTGCAATAATCAAAATGAATACTATGAGTAATTTTGCTAAAGGTGATATTTTAGGCCCTATATGTATATAAGGTAGATGAAAGCAAACACTGAGCTATTCTTAGACATTAAATTTATCATTAGAATTGATCGTTGCAAAGTAATTAGCAATCCTAGGACCCATATTTATAATTAAGAGTGCCAATTTAATATTTCTGACATGATGCTTTAAAATCTACATATAAAATATTTCTCTTATTCTAGGCATCTTCTTTCCAATGAATTTTGTTATTTTAGATGAAACTTTTATTCTCCAAAATACTAACCATTGTCATAGAATTTCTATTGAGAGAAATGAAAACTCCTGAATGTTTTCATGTTCAAACAATAGAAATTTCAAATTATTAGAAACTCCTATTATTAAAAATCGTTATGTATATTAAATATTTTATTTTCAATTATGTTCATTAATTCATGAATTAATAAATATTTATTGAATATCTATTGCATATTGATAATTGAGTGCCAAAATTAATATGTCCACTATCTATAAAAAACACATCTGGGCTTCCCTGGTGGTGCAGTGGTTAAGAATCCGCCTGCCAATGCAAGGGACATGGTTTCGAGCCCTGGTCCGGGAAGATCTCACATGCCATGGAGCAACTAAGCCCCTGCACCACAACTTCTGAGCCTGAGCTCCAGAGTCCACGAGCCACAACTACTGAAGCCCGCAAGCCACAACTGCTGAAGCCTGCATGCCTAGAGGCCGTGCTTTTTAACAAGAGAAGCCACCGCAATGAGAAGCTCATGCACCACAATGAAGAGTAGCCCCTGCTCACCACAACTAAAGAGAGCCCGCGTGCAGCAATGAAGATCCAACGCAGCCAAAAATAAATAAATAAATAAATAATAAATGTATAAAATAAACAAATAATACACATTTGAAATACTTCTCTTATTCCCATCATCTTCTCCCAAAAATAACTTGATATGTGGCACTTAATGCTGGCTAACAATGTTATATAGAGCCCCTACAGCCTGATGGTTCCAGTGTAGAAGGATTTCTTATGTGGAGGTTGTGTCTGAAAGTGTCCAAAAGATTCAAGTGTCCAAAGATGGTCCAAAGAATATTTGACTGTCAAAAGACCCATGCAGAAATAGTTTGATTTTTTCTGACTTAGCATTGTAAGTCACACAGCACCACTTCTGCCATATGCAATTGGTCAAAGTAGTCCCAAGCCAACACAGATAAAGAAATAAAAGAGGAACTAGATACCACTTTTATCTGGGGAGTGGTAAGTTCACAACGTAGAATATTATGGAGGATGGGGAATATTGTTGAAAGCCTCTTTGGAAATACAAGTAGCCACATGAATACAACAAATTTGAAACCAGTATAGAAGAAGAAGAGTTGTTTGAGAAAGTCTGTAGCATACTTCTTATCAATTAATTAGACAGAGGATGGGAGAGATTGGGGATAGGCAAGAGCTTATCAGGTGAGATAATTTTTCACTAGAACAAGAGATGCTAGAACTTGAATGATCAGCATCAGTTTGTAGATTAACTCTCATGGCTGTTCATGGTGAATGGTTGAGCTTTACATGAACTTGACAGGTTTGCAAAGAATGACTCCAATGTAACTATTGTTTCAAGTTTTTAAGATTTAAGTAACTGGGGAATTTTGATGGACATGAAATACTTTAAAAGTCTTAAAATCACATTAGAAAAGCATAAAAAGGGGGAGAAATTAGACAGCATGCAGGGATATATCAATTACACCCTTTTGTTTTGAAGAAAGACATTAATATTGTATCCATCACCACAGACAGCAATTGTCTTTGAAACCAGAGATTATGGGGATAGTATTGGTGAAATTCTAGTTTTAAGCAAAAAGGCTTGTAATATGCATGCCTTACCAACAAAAAAAAAAAGAGAGAGAAAGAAAAAATATTGCTTTTGAAGAATAATTTGGCAGCAACAAAAATGTATAATAAATTAGATGAATGTTTAACTCAAATATTTAAAAAACTATTAACTTTTTTCAAAAGGCAGTACTTTAATATTAACCTATTGATTGCATGCATTAATAATGCTTGAATATGTGGAATCTAGAAAAATGGTACAGATGAACCAGTTTGCAAAGCAGAAATAGACACAGATGTAGAGAACAAAGGTATGGACACCAAAGGGGGAAAGCGGGACGGAGGAGGTGGTGGTGGTGGGATGAATTGGGAGATTAGGATTGACATGTATACATTAATATGTATAAAATAGATAACTAATAAGAACCTGCTGTATAAAAAATAAATTAATTAAATTAAATTTTATAAAACTTCAATCATTAAAAAAAAAAGCTTGAATATATATTCAGTCTAAAAGCTAGATTCAAGAGATTTAAACTGAAATCTTTATCTCAAACAAAACAAAATATTATAGATAGTATAAATACTTGGAGTGTGGGGCATATAAAGTAAAGACAACATATATAAATAGAGGAAAAAGAGACACAGTAAGACAGAGTGATATTTGCCCTGAGTCTCTGGCAGACTCACATACATCCATTAAATATTGCACCCCTTAAAAATAGGTGTAGCACTGAATGCTTTTCCAAAGGGAATATGGTTTGTTATCTGTCTTAGGTGAGATTTCCTACAAAATAGGATCTGAGAAGATTTGCTTACAAGAATTCACAGGCAGTGTTTTCAAACAACACCAGTAAGGGGATGCAAGAAAAAGGGTTGAGCAGAGTGAGAAGCCAATATAATTTAGTTGCTACAGAGGACAAACCATTCTGGTTTGCTTGTGACGATCCTGGTTTTAGCACTAAGAGGCTCCCATTATGAAAATACTCTGTGTCTAAACCAAATTTGGAAAGCATCAGCCAATTCGATATAGAAGTGAATTACCATGGCTCTTCAGAAATGTCCTCAACGGAGGCAAAGAGATCCTGATTTACATTGACTTAGATACAAGCTCTGCCTCTAGAAGGGGATGACTTTGGTTGAGGGGTTCCCTTCTGCTGACAGCAATTTCCTAATGTCTCAAACAGTTCAAATTCAACATGGTTATCACTGAATTCACAAAAGTCTCCCTCCAAACCTGATTTTCTCCTTAACCTGAAGAACAGCACTCTACCACCACCTCCTCCCATTGTCTCACCCTCTCCATTTTAAAGCCTTCATAAAATCCTGGGTATTTTATCTCCTAAATATCATTTATGAGATATATCATTTATGTCATTGTACATTTCTTTTTTTTTTTTTTAACATATACTGGGATACAAGGACACTGTGCCCAGTTGAAATCAATTCAACATTTGTGCACGTTATAATAAATGTTAAGGTTTTCTTGGGAGTTTTGTAATATGAGAATATAAAAGCATAGTAGATAATATTTCTTGAGGTTAATCTTCATGTATATATTATCCACCATGTTCACTATATTATTTCCATTGGATTCCACTGAAATCTTCTCTTCCCCAGTGAACCTGAGTCAGTGGAAACAGAAACAAATACTAAATCTTGACTGGGACATAAAGATTAAAATTCACACCTATCAAGGGGAAAGAGAGAAGAAAAGAAATATTTTGTGGGGAGAAATACAAGAACTCTGAGTAGAGAAGCCAGTTCAACACAGAGGATTGGGTCCCGTTATTCACAGGGAGAAACATTGGCCAACAGAGATCAGCCTTTTGATCTTCTGACCATCTGGATATGAGCAGTACATCATTGCTTCAGAGATTTTGTCTTCCTCTCCTCTGATGACTAAACAGCCCATTTGCACAGTTCTTCTGTAGTGGAAAAGACCTCAGCAGTCTTGAGCCCTTAGAATTGAAGATAAGAGAATTGGTAACTTGGGGGTATCACTAAGGAAAAATCGTTAATCATGATAATGGAGAGACTATATTAAATTACTTTAAAACTGCTTTAAAATTGCTCACTTAGCTGGGATAGTAGTAAACACATCATATTTGCTGCAACAAGGTTAAGCCAGAAATCATAAAATTGTAATACTTAGCAAAACATCTTCCATTTTGAAATCAGAGAGAATATTAACGCATTACAAATCTTGTATAATATGCAAAATGCATCCAAGATCTGTGTTAAATGAAAAAAGAATATTAAGAAACAACAAAACAAAACAAAAACTGCCTATATTGGAAAGAAAAAAAGTATAAATGGTTTCATCACTTCAATTTTTAATTATAAGTTCCCCAAATGACAATTTTGGTTAATAATTTGTCAAGTGGAAAAATTAATGATTATTCAAATGAGTTGGTACTTTGCTGCCTAAATATGACTTTGAAAACATGTAATTAAATCCTTGAGCTTCTTTATTTAGATTTCCATTTCTCCATGTAATAAAAGGATACTTCTACTCAAAAAGCATTAAGACAGTTACCTAGAGTAAAGCCCAAGACTTTGATTCTCTCTGAGTGTTATCTATTTTCTTCTTAGATGAGTTTCTAACATTTGGATTTCCATAACTATTAAAACAAGAATTTTCCTATCTGAAAACTATATAAATGCTCATATGGCAGTACTCAGATAATAAGCATCACAGCTAATTTGTTCTCCTTTTATTTCTTTGCTTCACGCAGTATCATCAGTTTTCATGGCTTTGTGGAGTAATGCTATCTCAGGAAAGATATGTAGATTGAATCAGTAATTAAAACGTTCCCAACAAAGAAAAGCCCAGGAACAGAAGTCATCATGAGTGAATTCTTCCAGTCAAAAAAGAATTAATACCAAAACCCCCGGAGTGCAGCAAAAGCAGTAATAAGAGGGAAATTTAAGTGATGAAACACCTATGTATAAAAAGAAGAATGATTTCAAGTAAACAACCTAATTTTACACCTCAAGGAACTGGAAAAATAAACCAAGGCCAAAGTTAGCAGAAGGAAAAGAAATCATTAAGAATAGAGCAAAAATAAATCAAACAGAGAACAAAAATAATAGAAATAATCAACAATACTGGGTTATTTTTTTAAAAAGATAAATGATCAACTAATTTTAGTGACCAACTTGATCCAGATGAGATTAAAGATGGTGATGCTTATTTTTTTTCTCAAGTTACCTTTAGGGTTAATTAAATTATTTCCTGAGTATTAGTAATGTTGGACAGAGTACCATGCCCACATTGGATTTTAGATTTCCTATATTATTATAAACTGGTGGGAGAGGAGACCTATGAAATTAATAAGAAATTTGTCCTTGTTTTATAGAACATCTATATTTCAATAGGTCAATGTAGCAGATATATTAAGCACTCTCAACTCAATCGTATGTGAACATAATATATTTAAATTTTTCCTAATTAGTGATAAATTTGTCTTTAATTCTATCCCAGTGCCACTTTTGATTATGTTATAGAGTTATCAATTAATATTACCTTGGTCTATCTTGATAATTCTGTTCAAATCCAATGATTTAGAACCTAAACAGTCCTCAATTCTATACAATTACAAGTAAATTATCAGTCTTACTCAGTTATTATTTCCTTTAGTCATTTACTAGTTCACTGCTCTTCCCTTCAGTGGATTTCATTATTTTCTTATCACAATAGCCCATATTATACTTTTAGTAAGATTGAAAACTACATTCCTAGACTCCTTTGCAGTTAGGATTCTGGGTTCAGTACAGACTCTACCAATGAGATATCTTTCTGTGAAATTTGGGGGGGTAACACTGAGACACAGTATATCTCTCTTTGGTGGTCTGGCCAATATGGATATTAACAGCTGTAGTATTCTACTTTCATCAATGTATTTATCAGCTTTAATGACAGTGACATTGATACTCAAAGCTTAGTGGGTGCTCCCTTCCGTCCATCAACCTGATCCCAGTGATTTTGTTAAGCATGTAATTTATTTATTACATCTTTTCTGCTTGATAGCCTTACAGTGTTTCGTTTGGTTGTTGTTTGTTTCCTGCAGGGAATCCTAGTAAATACAGTTACAGATATGGTTACATGTATTGTTCTTTCTGGAGTCCTTAAGACTCTCCCTCTAAGAAATTTCCTATTATGCGTAAATGAATAAAGCAAGAGCCTTCTTGAAACCAAAAAAGTACCCCGTGGGGCTCCTGGGCATGGAAGTTTTTTTGTCCCCCTGTTTCTGGTAGGCAAGACTCCAGCCTCCATGACCTTCCCTGAGTTCCAAAGGGCAGACTTGAACAGCTGCTAATCAAGGGAGGAGCAGCCAGGAAACCACCAGACCCTGCACACACCCTAATCTTGTCAGCAACCCCACCCTTGAACCATTGCTATAAAACTCCTCATCACATCCTCCTGGGTTGGAGACACTTGGTTTTCGAGACCAGGAGTCTGCTGTGTCCCCCTTTGCCTGGCAAAGCAATAAAGCTATTCTTTTCTACTTCACCCAAAACTCTGTCTCCGAGATTTGATTAGACACTGGTGCAGAAAGGCTGAGCTTTTGGCCTCATCCCTATACCTCACCTCTGCAGTTAACTGTTTACCTCATGACCTCTAGCTGCTGCAGTTTCCTTGTTTCTGTGAGTGGCTCTTTTAGTATGACAGGAACATGATTTAAACCTTTCGTATGGTACAACTGATAGGAAAAATATGCCTCTCTGCCATGTCAAAGGTTGAGAATTCAGTCTTCTTTTATGAGTCCTCTGTTTAAATGTCACTTACTTTTAAGCGTCTCCCTCTTTTTTTTTCCAAAGAAAAAATTCCTGTGTCTCAAAAAATTTTCAAATAGGAGACATATCACACCCCAATTTACTAGGAATGATTAGACATGAACCATCACCATGAATGAACCAAGTTCAATCTCTCTTCATCTAACACAAATAAGAATAGATGATGGAAGAGATAGTTTATGCCCCACATACTCTGCTTTTTCTAAAAAAACAAACAAACAAAAAACAACTCCTGTGTATTCCTCACAGTCTTAAATCCTTTCCTCTATGGGATTGGATAGATTTTATGTACTGTTTCAAATTGCTACTCTCACTGGGTGGAATTTGGTCAAAACAAAACAAGACGAAAAAAACAAACAAACAAAATTTTTTTTCTTTTTCTGATGCCACATATAAACAGTGTTCATCATTATTGTAGGCAAGGAAATTGGGAATAAACCTCTAATATCATTATTATAAGCAGATGGGTTAGGTAGGTTCCCCAGAGAAAGAGAACCAGGAATGGCTTTCTTGACAGAAAGAAACCCATTTTGGCCTAAGCCATTTTGTGATCTAAGCCTGGCCACAATGTTTAGCCTTGAACAGTTCTCAGTAATTAATCATCTTAAGGAAGGGAATGCAGAAACAAAGGAGGAGCCTATCCTGAAACAATAGTGCAGCCTTGGGGCAGGGGCCTGGTTCCTCAAGGAATATACATAGCAGTACACCTTGGAGTTCTGTAGGAACTAAGGCTCCACCCAGGCTGAGGATGGAATGAAGATGTGGACCCTTCTGATTCAATCAACTGAAGCTCAGACTCTGTTAACTTTTGCCCCAATTCTATGCTGAATTCTCCTCTGCTGAAGCCCCTTCATGAATATGCATGTACTCTTAGCTTAAAATTTCTTCAGTTTTGCTGTTCAGGAGACACTGCTTTGGGAATGGTCCCCAGTGTTCTGCTTACCTGCTGCAAGTAATAATAAATCCTTCCTTCTCCCAATCTTTGGCTTGGTTGTTTCTATTGGCTCGACACCTACCAAGAGGTAAACCCAGTTTTCGGATAACAATAACACTTTATTCATCTTCATCAAAATTATCTTGGCACTTTACGCTTTTCTTTTCTTTATACATTTTAGGACCAACTATTGATGTTATCTGAAAAGATTTTTTGGAGTTGTAACTGCAATTGCATTGATTTATTTGCACAGATTGGCTTCTCTCTCTCTATTAGCCTTTTATCAAAGAACACATTGCATCACTTAATGAATTGAAGAGTTCAAAATAGAATATTCCTTCAAACAAGTCAATAGCATTTTATTCATTATTATGAAGATGGTTTTCCTTTACTATATTCGAGTATATATTCTCTTACAAATGCTTTGCTATATTCATTTACTAGTCTACTAGTGAAAATGTTTCTGAATATAAAATTTTTCATGAAAATATTCTTTGTAAGCATAAGTATGAATTAGTGAATTTTGCTTTTTCCTTCTAAAACTTAACATTCTCCTTTGTCTGCTTGCCTCTGCCCTCACTTGTCTTCCTCTCTGAACCCGCTGCCCAGGTGTGCACAATAAGTTCTCCTTTTCCTTCCTTCTTTCTGCCTCAGCACCTTTCAGCCGTAGCAGCAGGGGCCTAGGGAAGAAACATTTTGAATAGTCATTAGCATGAACTGCTAGAAGAAATGTCAACTGTTACACTGAATCTAAAACTTAAGAGAAAAAAAGTAAATTAGTTTCATTTACCTCTCAAGAAAACTTGCCATTAAAAAAGTCTATAGCAAATATGTTGAAATGTAAAAATTTAATAAGTCTAGATGGTGACTTCATGTGTCTCTTATACTCTCTAATTTTTTTGTGTATTTTAAACACTGTATCATAAAATTGGTTAGTGTTATAAGGACACTGCTTAAGAGCTTAAGTTGAAATCTTGATGCCACTGTTTAACATGGTGTGACACTTGCCTTATTATTTAACCACTCTGTGATTCAAGTTCCACATTTACAAGTTCCACAAGTAAAGTAGCATAACAAGGAAAATCTTTTAAGAGGTTGTGTTGAAAAGTAAATGGGTTAATCATTGTACTTAAACAGCAAAAGGCAAAAGATGACAATGATGACTGTTTTAATAAGATGTCCAAGGGGCAGCACAGGTAGAGGGAAATTAGAAAAAGAGAGGCCAGATTATCAAGGCAAACTTTTGGCTACACAAGTGATAAACCATTCATAAAGGAGAGGTTATGTTGTACTTGCCATGAAGGAAATACCCTCTCTGATCTTCCATCTTAAAAACAGGCACAGAGAGAAGGCATTAGATAAGGAACTCCAAATCCCCCTTAACCTCACTACCTTTGTCAATATTTTATTAAATACTGTTACATACTTTTTCTAGATGATCATATTTCTTTGCCTTTACTAGACATAATTATTCATTTAGTTTTTAATTTTCAAAATTTAATAACAATAGGTAACAGCTTCACGAGGTAACATGTATAGAAAAGTATATTTGTGTGTGTGTATAAAAATGTGTATTGTTGATGAAAAATTAATCAGTCGATCGAAAGAAAGAAATGGGAAATTTTACTCAGGCCAAACCGAGGATTATAACCCAAGAATAGCCTCTGAGAAAGTTTTAGAAACTGTTCTGCCCATTAAAGGTCAAAGCACAGTTGTGTAAGTTTTTGAGACAGAGGACTGTACATTAAATGATGTATTACTGATAGTTTACGCAATCCAGATCTACAGGTACAAAGCAAGCAGTGGGTCATGGGTCATCAGGGTCCCTTACAAGATTAGGAAGGAAGGTTATCTCCTAAGGAGTTGTGACCCTTGATGACATGAAGGACAAACGTTATCTCCTAAGGAGGTCTGGTAAAGGCAGATGCACAACACACACTAAAGGGAAGGGCGTAGACCCAAACGGGAAAAGAAAAATTGTTTAAATTTTTCTCATCTTGCCATAAAATATGAATTTTATTTCACAGTATACATACATGTGAAACTTATGGTGAAAAAATTCTTCACCCCATTTCTTCACCCTGCTATTTCCTGTTCCCTCCCACACAGGTAACCATGAAACCCAGCAGGGCCATGCTGTGCCCTCCCAGACACAAAAGCCTTTCTGTGGAAGTGAGGGAGTGCAGAAAAAAAGGAAGAGCAGTCAATAGTGCAGGGAAAAAACAGAGTCCTAGTTCCTCCTCAAGGGATACACATAACAATCTGATACACACCTTTGAGTTGCTCTGCAGGAACAAAGACCCCCACCCAGGTGGAGGATGGTAACTACATGCTGAGACCCCAGACTGGTTGGAACCAGAAGGTGATGATTGATATTCTTGGACCACTACCTTGTCACCTCACCACCAATCAATCAGAAGAAAGTCACACACCCTGCAGCCATTACCCTAAATGTTACCTTTAAAAACTCTTCACTGAAAACCATCAGGGAGTTTGGTTCTTTTGAGCATGAACTGCCTGTTCTCCTTGCTTGGTCCTGAAACCGAGCACAATCCTGTGGGGTTTTTGAGCATGGAAACATTTCTGTGTTTCCCATTTCTTCTTTGTAGGGTGCAGACTCCAGCCTCCATGACCTTCCCTGAGTTACAAAGGGCAGGTTCAGGAACAGATGCTAATCAGGGAAGGGAGGGGATGCAGGGACAAGGGAGAAGCAGCCAAGAAACAGTAGTTCAGCCTTTGGGCAGCATCCTGATTCTACCTCAAGGGATGCCCATAATAATATATTTGAGCTCTTCTGCAAAATTAAAACCACCAACAAATGGAAGGCAAACTACTTGATGAAGCAATCATTCCAGAGAGAAGCTCACAGTTTGATAAGCTCGAGAACCAGAGAAGCTCATCAGACCACCTGAGGCCAGATTAGAGGAATGCAGGTCCTGCACATACCCTGATCCTTATTAGTAACTCCACCCTTGAACCATTGCTATAAAACTCCTCATCAAATCCTCTGGGTCGGGACACACAGCTTTGAGGGGCACAAGCCCACTCTGTCCCTCTTTGCGTGGCAAAGCAATAAAGCTATTCTTTCCTACTTCACCCAAAGCTCTGTCTCCGAGATTCAATTTAGCACCAGTGCACAGAGGCCAAGCTTTCAGCATCAGCCCTGCAATAAGCCCTTCTAAGCTTCAAAGTCTTTCTAGTAAAACACAACATTAAGTCTTTTGCATATAAACAAATGTATCTTTTTTATTCTCTACCGAAGATCATGGCTATTTTCTTCTAAGTCTAAAATTAAGCTAGAGAAATGGTCTCTGATTAAACATGTATTCATACTGTGTGGCTTTTGGAATGTTGTTCTTTTAGTACAAAGTCAAGAGCACTAGTATTTTCTTTAGTTTTCTTACTAACTGCATGTCTATGTTATTTTTTGAGAAAAATCTCTACATTTTCGTATTCCTTTAACATGTTAAAGATTTGCTTTTTATTTTACTTTTTTATTCAACATAATTGGAAATTTTGTATTTTTTATACCATATGCCCTTGGTTGAATATCTATAGCTTTATGCTTGATCTCATAGTTATTTGTAAACTCAATGAACAGTTTAAAATTAAAGTTATAATGTTCTCTTCACTGTTTTTAATAAAGAATAATATATAAAACACATAACTAGTAGGTAGTGTATATAGCACCTGTTTCTTCTGGAGCATGAACTCTTGCAATTTGATGAAGAAAAGATAGTCACCCCAAAGGTAATGATGCTAATGTATGAAATCTACAGAAGCTCTTTGCTTATTTTGTGCTATCTGATTTTAAAAGTTCAAATCAAATACTAATTTACAAATGAATGGGATTATAATTTGAAGTTGAAAGAGTTTACTTTTGTTTTGGTTTAGATCTTGAATAAAGCAATAAATTAACTAATTGCATTGTCTTACATATGAGCAAATAAGACAATAAATAACATTTATTGACTTCTTTCAATAATGTTAAGCATTGGACTAAGTGCTTTACATATACCAATTTATCTAAGTTTCATATCGAGCCTTTAAATTTAATCCTGTAATTATCTCTTTTCTACAGATAAGGAAATTGAAGCACTTATAAGTTAAGTACTTGTCCAAAGCCAGTGAATTAAAAGAGCTGAAAGGTAAGCCACTACACTCTGTCCCTCTGGAATTGGTGAATAAAATACATTCCATGACCCTACAAGTTAGAATTGGTAGGCTATTGATTGTGGATTTGCATCATGGATGCCATAAACTCACCTTGAAGTGTGCTTTCAACAGTCTTTCCCCTGTTTGTGACATAATTTGTACCTTTATATGCTATTCTAATTATCTGACAATATTGTTCTTGACTTAAAGCAAAACTTGCATTTCAATGTACTTTCCTAAGATTGGGAATTAATTTTTACTGATCTTACATTTTAGGTCATTGATTTTTGGTGACCAATATTATAACTTGGTAATGGGATTTAATGCCATGTTTAGGATAACATTGCTTGCCAAAATTCCATCTTCCATATGAAAAAACTAACAAAAACTTTTTTAAAATCTGGTGTTTATATATTGAATAGAAGAATATGTATTAGAGGTTGTTAGAAACAAGTTTTAATGAGAGCTCTAATCTTTACAGATATGGTGGTGTAGGCTCCAAAGTGCAGCTTTGCTGAAACTGCTTCTGACTCTCTTGATACAAAGTACTTAACATAATAAGTTTTACTCTACTACATGGAAAATGATAGGATGTAAATTTTACAGTTATTTTTTATTTGATGCTTATAGAACGCTTTAGCATTGACATGTTGAAGTTTATTTCAAATAAATTTGGAATTAAAGCTGATTTACTAGAGCTGTATAATGCAAATTACATAGGCAATATATTTCAAGATTTAGATATATATTGCCATTGCAGTATAGAAACAGATTGCTTATTTTACCATGGCAGGATTATTTTGCTTTAGGGAATGAATATTAAATTCCATGAATATTTGTTGAGCCTGTTTCTCTGCATTGAAGAACATACTTGTCCCAAGTGTTTCAAACTGAAATGTTATAAAATCTGGTATTTCCTTGCATGAGGTATTACTGCTACATCAGAATCTGTTCTGAGCCCTGTCTCCACACTCTGCACTTCAGATGAAGTAACTTAGCTGCCGACTCATCACATGACCCTCTCCTGTGTATACTCATATATGGAGGGGCCACGAGTTGTGGCATAAAAACAGATTATTCCTCAAAATGACACAGGGGTTCTCTGAAATTGTCACTGGCTCATATTAGTTGAGGCACTTCTTGCTTTCTCAGTTCTGTAAATTTCCCAATGCATCTTTGACTACATTAATTCACTTAATTCTGTAAACAACCTAATGAGATAAGTATTATTTCTCTTCATTTTACAAATGAGAAACCTGGGGACAATTTGTGGGTTAGCAGAGTTAGTTAATGTCCATAACCTCTACCTTCTTCATGTTTTCATGACAGTTTGCTTGAGAATAATTGTAGCAAACATTTATTTTCATCCATTTTGTTCAAGTAAATAATGTAGCAATGAAAAATACATGTGGAAATTCTCACTTTTCTCAGAATGATTGGCAATCAATTTACTACTCATTTTGGCAGAAAATGTTATGAGCAAAAATCAAGCAGTTATTTTTTGAAAGCTTAAATATATATATATGTATATATATTTTTTAAATGGTGTAAATAACCACTGATGTATTGGAGCTTGGCTTATACTGGCTCATGAGAGTCCATTGCTAAATTTTCAGAGATTTCACAAGTTTGTTTTAAAATACAGTCATTATTTAAAATTAAATTATATAAATACGCAATTATATATTATCAAAAGCAGAGGTGATAAATATTCAAAACACCAGTTTATCATATGTTTTCTATGTTAATCATGATCTATGCTCTTGAAATTATGTTTATTGTATCGGTATGGTGAAATACTAAACAATACAGTAAGTCCCAACACGAATGAGTTCCATTCCGAGAGTGCGTTCATAAGTCCAATTTGTTCGTGAGTCTGACAAAGTTAGCCTAGGTACCCAAGTAACAAAATTGGCTATATGATACTGTACTGTAATAGGTTTATAATACTTTACACACAAATAATACATAAAAAACACAAAAAATAAAGAAAACATTTTTATTCTTACAGTACAGTACCTTGAAAAGTACAGCAGTACAGTACAACAGCTGACATCCAGGGGCTGGCATCAAGTGAACAGGCAAGAAGAGTTACTGTAGTGGAAGAGGGAGAGGAGGTGGGAGATGGTAGAGCTGAAGGATCGTTAGCAATAGGAGATGGAAGGCAAGCTGCACAACCACTTGTAGAGGATGAACGCATGTCACAATGTATGCCAGACACGTGAACTAACTTACATGATTGGACATGTGAACGCTCATTCACATCTTTGAAAGTTCACAACTTGAAGGTTGGTATGTAGGAGACTTACTGTAGTATTACTGCACTTCTTTCCAACTCTCTATTAAGTGACATCATGTTGGTAGATTGATATCAGCCATGAAGAGAATATTTAAACCATCATTTACACTTGATTCACTATTTTGTTGATTGCCTAGACTTAAGAAAGTGATGGGAAAATATTAATAATGCAGATTAAACTTAAAAAGCTGCTATGTCTGTAGTCATGACGTGGTGAGCACACACAAACACAAAAGAGAAAATATTTTTCTAATAACTAAACACTATCATCTGATTCAGTGAAGAACCCTTTTATATCATTGACTAATTAGGGAATTTCCAAAATATGTTTTTATTATTTAACTCTCATCCCTTTGGCTAAATAAGCAAAATTATTAAATAATATTCATGCCAAAGCACACTCATTTATCAATGATATGTGTGACTTCCTTGCATTTATTTGTAGTCTGATGTTTTCAAATCATAGTTAAATTGCAAACACAAGTTTGCTACAGATACAAGAGGTTGGGAAAAATCAATAAAAGCATTCTGTGAAAATCAATTGGCTATGTGGAATTACAATAAGGTATTGTATTTTTTAATTTTTTTAAACATCTTTATTGAAGTATAATTGCCTTACAATGGTGTGTTAGCTTCTGCTTTATAACAAAGTGAATCAGTTATACATATACAATATGTTCCCATTTCTCTTCCCTCTTGCATCTCCCTCCCTCCCACCCTCCCCATCCCACCCCTCTAGGTGGTCACAAAGCACCGAGCTGATCTTCCTGTGCTATGCGGCTGCTTCCCACTAGCTATCTATTTTACATTTGGTAGTGTATATATGTCCATGACACTCTCTTACCCTGTCACATCTCACCCCACCCCCTCCCCATATCCTCAAGTCCATTCTCTGGTAGGTCTGTGTCTTTATTCCCGTCTTGCCACTAGGTTCTTCATGGCCTTTTTTTTTTTTCCTTAGATTCCGTATATATGTGTTAGCATACTGTATTTGTTTTTCTCTTTCTGACTTACTTCACTCTGTATGACAGACTCTAACTCCATCCACCTCATTACAAATACCTCCATTTCATTTCTTTTTATGGCTGAGTAATATTCCATTGTATATATGTGCCACATCTTCTTTATCCATTCATCTGTCGATGGACATTTAGGTTGCTTCCATGTCCTGGCTATTGTAAATAGAGCTGCAATGAACATTGTGGTACATGACACTTTTTGACCTATGGTTTTCTCAGGGTATATGCCCAGTAGTGGGATTGCTGGGTCGTATGGTAGTTCTATTTGTAGTTTTTTAAGGAACCTCCATACTGTTCTCCATAGTGGCTGTATCAATTTACATTCCCACCAACAGTGCAAGAGTGTTCCCTTTCCTCCACACCCTCTCCAGCATTTATTGTTTCTAGGTTTTTTGATGATGGCCATTCTGACCGGTGTGAGATGATATCTCATTGTAGTTTTGATTTGCATTTCTCTAATGATTAATGATGTTGAGCATTCTTTCATGTGTCTGTAGGCCATCTGTATATCTTCTTTGGAGAAATGTCTATTTAGGTCTTCTGCCCATTTTTGGATTGGGTTGTTCGTTTTTTTGTTATTGAGCTGCATGAGCTGCTTGTAAATCTTGGAGATTAATCCTTTGTCAGTTGCTTCATTTGCAAATATTTTCTCCCATTCTGAGGGTTGTCTTTTGGTCTTGTTTATGGTTTCCTTTGCTGTGCAAAAGCTTTTAAGTTTCATTAGGTCCCATTTGTTTATTTGTGTTCTTATTTCCATTTCTCTGGGAGCTGGGTCAAAAAGAATCTTGCTGTGATGTGTGTCATAGAGTGTTCTGCCTATGTTTTCCTCTAAGAGTTTGATAGTGTCTGCCCTTACACTTAGGTCTTTAATCCATTTTGAGTTTATTTTTGTGCATGGTGTCAGGGAGTGTTCTAATTTCATACTTTTACATGTACCTGTCCAATTTTCCCAGCACCACTTATTGAAGAGACTGTCTTTTCTCCACTGTATATGCTTGCCTCCTTTATCAAAGATAAGGTGACCATATGTGTGTGGGTTTATCTCTGGGCTTTCTATCCTGTTCCATTGATCTATATTTCTGTTTTTGTGCCAGTACCAAACTGTCTTGATTACTGAAGCTTTGTAATATAGTCTGAAGTCAGGGAGCCTGATTCCCCCAGCTCCATTTTTCGTTCTCAAGATTGCTTTGGCTATTCGGGGTCTTCTGTGTTTCCATACAAATTGTGAAATTTTTTGTTCTAGTTCTGTGAAAAATGCCAGTGGTAGTTTGATAGGGATTGCATTGAATCTGTAGATTGCTTTGGGTAGTAGAGTCATTTTCACAATGTTGATTCTTCCAATCCAGGAACATGGTATATCTCTCCATCTATTTGTATCATCTTTAATTTCTTTCATCAGTGTCTTATAGTTTTCTGCATACAGGTCTTTTGTCTCCTTAGGTAGGTTTATTCCTAGATATTTATTCTTTTTGTTGCAATGGTAAACGGGAGTGTTTTCTTAATTTCACTTTCAGATTTTTCGTCATTAGTGTATAGAAATGCAAGCGATTTCTGTGCATTAATTTTGTATCCTGCTACTTTACCAAATTCATTGATTAGCTCTAGGAGTTTTCTGGTAGCATCTTTAGGATTCTCTATGTATAGTATCATGTCATCTGCAAATAGTGACAGCTTTACTTCTTCTTTTCCGATTTGGATTCCTTTTATTTCTTTGTCTTCTCTGATTGCTGTGGCTAACACTTCCAAAACTATGTTGAATCATAGTGGTGAGAGTGGGCAACCTTGTCTTGTTCCTGATCTTAGTGGAAATGGTTTCAGTTTTTCACCATTGAGGACAATGTTGGCTGTGGGTTTGTCATATATGGCCTTTATTATGTTAAGGAAAGTTCCCTCTATGCCTACTTTCTTCAGGGCTTTTATCATAAATGGGTGTTGAATTTTGTCGAAAGCTTTCTCTGCATCTATTGAGATGATCATGTGGTTTTTCTCCTTCAATTTGTTAATATGGTGTATCACATTGATTGATTTGCGTATATTGAAGAATCCTTGCATTCCTGGGATAAACCCCACTTGATCATGGTGTATGATCCTTTTAATTTGCTGTTGGATTCTGTTTGCTAGTATTTGGTGGAGGATTTTTGCATCTATGTTCATCAGTGATATTGGCCTGTAGTTTTCTTTCTTTGTGACATCTTTGTCTGGTTTTGGTATCAGGGTGATGGTGGCCTCGTAGAATGAGTTTGGGAGTGTTCCTCCCTCTGCAATATTTTGGAAGAGTTTGAGAAGGATAGGTGTTAGCTCTTCTCTAAATGTTTGATAGAATTCACCTGTGAAGCCATCTGGTCCTGGGCTTTTGTTTGTTGGAAGGTTTTTAATCACAGTTTCAATTTCAGTGCTTGTGATTGGTCTGTTCATATTTTCTATTTCTTCCTGGTTCAATCTCGGCAGTTTGTGCATTTCTAAGAATCTGTCCATTTCTTCCAGGTTGTCCATTTTATTGGCATAGAGTTGCTTGTAGTAATCTCTCATGATCTTTTGTATTTCTGCAGTGTCAGTGGTTACTTCTCCTTTTTCATTTCTAATTCTATTGATTTGAGTCTTCTCCCTTTTTCTCTTGATGAGTCTCGCTAATGGTTTATCAATTTTGTTTATCTTCTCAAAGAACCAGCTTTTATTTTTATTGATTTTTGCTATTGTTTCCTTCATTTCTTTTTCATTTATTTCTGACCTGATCTTTATGATTTCTTTCCTTCTGCTAGCTTTGGGGTTTTTTTGTTCTTCTTTCTCTAATTGCTTTAGGTGCAAGGTTAGGTTGTTTATTCGAGATGTTTCCTGTTTCTTGAGGTAGGCTTGTATTGCTATAAACTTCCCTCTTAGCACTGCTTTTGCTGCGTCCCATAGGTTTTGGGTCGTCGTATCTCCATTGTCATTTGTTTCTAGGTATTTTTTGATTTCCCCTTTGATTTCTTCAGTGATCACTTCGTTATTAAGTAGTGTATTGTGTTGCCTCCATGTGTTTGTATTTTTTACAGATCTTTTCCTGTAATTGATATCTAGTCTCATAGTGTTGTGGTCGGAAAAGATACTTGATACGATTTCAATTTTCTTAAATTTACCAAGGCTTGATTTGTGACCCAAGATATGATCTATCCTGGAGAATGTTCCATGAGCACTTGAGAAAAATGTGTATTCTGTTGTTTTTGGATGGAATGTCCTATAAATATCAATTAAGTCCATCTTGTTTAATGTATCATTTAAAGCTTGTGTTTCCTTATTTATTTTCATTTTGGATGATCTGTCCATTGGTGAAAGTGGGGTGTTAAAGTCCCCTACTATGATTGTGTTGCTGTCGATGCCCCCTTTTATGGCTGTTAGTATTTGCCTTATGTATTGAGGTGCTCCTATGTTGGGTGCATAAATATTTACAATTGTTATACCTTCCTCTTGGATCGATCCCTTGATCATTATATAGTGTCCTTCTTTGTCTCTTGTAATAGTCTTTATTTTAAAGTCTATTTTGTCTGATATGAGAATTGCTACTCCAGCTTTCTTTTGATTTCCATTTGCATGGAATATCTTTTTCCATCCCCTCACTTTCAGTCTGTATGTGTCTCTAGGTCTGAAGTGGGTCTCTTGTAGACAGCATATATATGGGTCTTGTTTTTGTATCCATTCAGCCAGCCTGTGTCTTTTAGTGGGAGCATTTAATCCATTTACATTCAAGGTAATTATCGATATGTATGTTCCTATTCCCATTTTCTTAAATGTTTTGGGTTTGTTATTGTAGGTGTTTTCCTTCTCTTGTGTTTCTTGCCTAGAGAAGTTCCTTTAGCATTTGTTGTAAAGCTGGTTTGGTGGTGCTGAACTCTCTCAGCTTTTGCTTGTCTGTAAAGGTTTTAATTTCTCCATCGAATCTGAATGAGATCCTTGCTGGGTAGAGTAATCTTGGTTGTAGGTTCTTCTCCTTCATCACTTTAAGTATATCCTGCCACTCCCTTCTGGCTTGCAGAGTTTCTGCTGAAAGATCAGATGTTAACATTATGGGGATTCCCTTGTGTGTTATTTGTTTTTTTTCCCTTGCTGCCTTTAATATGTTTTCCTTATATTTAATTTTTGACAGTTTGATTAATATGTGTCTTGGCGTGTTTCTCCTTGGGTTTATCCTGTATGGGACTCTCTGTGCTTCCAGGACTTGATTAACTATTTCCTTTCCCATATTAGGGAAGTTTTCAACTATAATCTCTTCAAATATTTTCTCAGTCCCTTTCTCTTTCTCTTCTTCTTCTGGGACCCCTATAATTCGAATGTTGGTGCATTTAATGTTGTCCCAGAGGTCTCTGAGACTGTCCTCAGTTCTTTTCATTCTTTTTTCTTTATCCTGCTCTGCAGTAGTTATTTCCACCATTTTATCTTCCAGGTCACTTATCCTTTCTTCTGCCTCAGTTATTCTGCTATTGATCCCATCTAGAGTATTTTTAATTTCATTTATTGTGTTTTTCATCATTGCTTGGTTCCTCTTTAGTTCTTCTACGTCCTTGTTAAATGTTTCTTGCATTTTGTCTATTCTATTTCCAAGATTTTGGATCATCCTTACTATCATTATTCTGAATTCTTTTTCAGGTAGACTACCTATTTCCTCTTCATTTGTTAAGTCTAGTGTATTTTGACCTTGCTCCTTCATCTGCTGTGTGTTTTTCTGTTGTCTCATTTTGCTTATCTTACTGTGTTTGGGGTCTCCTTATCACAGGTTGCAGGTTCGTAGTTCCCGTTGTTTTTGGTATCTGTCCCCAGTGGCTAAGGTTGGTTCAGTGGGTTGTGTAGCCTTCCTGGTGGAGGGAACTAGTGCCTGAGCTCTGGTGGATGAGGCTGGATCTTGTCTTTCTGGTGGGCACGTCCACGTCTGGTGGTGTATTTTGGGGTGTCTGTGGCCTTATTATGATTTTAGGCAGCCTCTCTGCTAATGGATGGGGCTGTGTTCCTGTCTTGCTAGTTGTTTGGCATAGGGTGTTCAACACTGTAGCTTGCTGGTCATTGAGTGATGCTGGGTCTTGATGTTGAGATGGAGATCTCTGAGAGATTTTTGCCGTTTGGTATTACGTGGAGCTGGGAGGTCTCTTGTGGACCAGTGTCCTGAAGTTGGCTCTCCCACCTCCGAGGTACGTCCCTGATGCCTGGCTGAAGCACCAAGAGCCTTTCGTCCACACGGCTCAGAGTAAAAGGGAGAAAAAATAGAAAGAAAGAAAGAAAGAAAGAGGCTATAATATAGTGAAGTAAAATAAAGCTATTATAAAGCAAAGCTATACAGACAAAATCTCCCCCAGAAGCATATACATATACACTCACAAAAAAAAGGAAAAGGGGAAAAATTAATATATCCTGCTCCCAAAGTCCACCTCTTGAATTTGGGATGATTCGTTGTCTATTCAGGTATTCAACAGATGCAGGCACATCAAGTTGTTTGTGGAGTTTTAATCCGCTGCTTCTGAGGCTGCTGGGAGAGATTTCCCCTCCTCGTCTCTGTTCGCACAGCTCCTGGGGATCAGCTTTGGATTTGGACCCGCCTCTGCGTGTAGGTCCGCCTGAGGGCGTCTGTTCCCCGCCCAGACGGGACGGGGTTAAAGGAGCAGCTGCTTCGGGGACTCTGGCTCACCCAGGCCGCGGGGAGGGAGCGGTACGGAGGAGGCGGGGCGAGCCTGCGGAGTCAGAGGCCAGCGTGACATTGCAGCAGCCTGAGGTGCGCAGTGCGTTCTCCCGGGGAAGTTGTCCCCGGATCACGGGACCCTGGCAGTGGTGGGCTGCACAGGCTCCCGGGAGGGGCGGTGTGGAGAGTGACCTGTGCTCGCACACAGGCTTTTTGGAGGCGGCAGCAGCAGCCCCAGCGTCTCACGCCCGTCTCTGGGGTCCGCGCTGATCGCCGCGGCTCGCGCCAGTCTCTGGAGTTCGTTTCGGCGGCGCTCTGAATCCCCTCTCCCTGCCCGCCGCGAAACAAAGAGGCAAGAAAAAGTCTCTTGCCTCTTCGGCAGCTGCAGACCTTTTCCCGGTCTCCCTCCCAGCCAGCTGTGGTGCGCCAACCCCTTCAGGCTGTGTTCACGCCGCCAACCCCAGTCCTCTCCCTGCGATCCAAACGAAGCCCGAGCCTCCGCTCCCAGCCCCGCCCGCCCCGGCGGGGGAGCAGACAAGCCTCTCGGGCTGGTGAGCGCTGCTCGGCGCCGAGCCTCTGTGCGGGAGTCTCTCCGTTTTTCCCTCTGCGCCCCTGTTGCTATGGGAGCCGCGCTGTTAGCCGCGGCTCGCGCCCGTCTCTGAAGTTCGTTTAGGCGGCGCTCTGAATCCCCTCTCCTCGCGCACCAGGAAACAGGGAAGAAAAAGTCTCTTGCCTCTTCGGCAGCTGCAGACTTTTTCCCCAGACTCCCTCCCGGCTAGCTGTGGTGCACTAACCCCTTCAGGCTGTGTTCACACCGCCAACCCCAGTCCTCTCCCTGCGATCCGACCGAAGCCCGAGCCTCAGCTCCCGGCCCCGCCCGCCCCGGCGGCTGAGCAGACAAGCCTCTCGGGCTGGTGAGTGCTGCTCGGCGCCGAGCCTCCGTGCGGGAAGTGCGGGAATCTCTCTGCTTTGCCCTCCACACCCCTGTGGCTGCGCTCTCCTCCGTGGCTCCGAAGCTTCCCCCCTCTGCCCCCCGCAGTCTCTGCCCGCGAAGGGGCTTCCTAGTGCCTGGAAACCTTTCCTCCTTCACAGCTCCCTCCCACTGGTGCAGGTGCCGTCCCTATTCTTCTGTCTCTGTTATTTCTTTTTTCTTTTGCCCTACCCAAGTACGGGGGGAGTTTCTTGCCTTTTGGGAGGTCTGACGTCTTCTGCCAGCGTTCAGTGGGTGTTCTGTAGGAGCAGTTCCACGTGTAGATGTATTTCTACTGTATCTGTGGGAAGGAAGGAGATCTCCGCGTCTTACTCTTCCGCCATCTTCTTTCCCACCATCTGTATTTTTATTATTTGTAAATTGTATTCTATATATCTTTTATATCAGTACCAAAAAATAATAAGCTCATACATCATTTTCAGAGAGCTCATTGTTAAGCATTTACCAGCATACACACTACTGGTAGCATTGAAAAGTAGTATTGCACAGAAACAATATAGCTTAGGAAATTTTCTTAAAAATATTGACAGGGTATAAGTATAGAAACATTGAAAGTTCCTGTCATGAAGTAGTAATAGTTAATGAAAGAAAAAAAAAGACTGGCAAAAAAAAGACGTGTAAATTAGTTTCAAGAACAGATTTTTGGGGTGGGAGTTCAATGTTGTGATGGGCAGTTTTCTAAGTCATCTTCCAATGATCCCTGCTTCCTGACACCCAGGCCCTTGTGTAATCAACCACCTTCCATTGAATGTGGCTTGGATCTAGAGACTTACTTCTAACAAGAAGAATACTGCAAAGGTGATGGGATGCCACCTCTGAGATTAGACGATAGAAGACTGACTTCCATCTTGCTTGTACTCTGTATCTCTGGCTCGTCTCATGTACTTGCTCTGATAAAGCAAGTTGCCATGTAGTAAAAGTTGCTCTACAGCGAGGCCATCATGGTAAGGAACCGAGGGCAGCCAGTAGCCAAGAGCTGGGGAGGAAGTAAAGCTCTCAGTCCAAAGACACTCTGTAAATTGAATCCTGCCAACAATGATGTGAGTGAGCTTGGAAGCACATTATTTCCCAAGTAAGTCTTCACATGAGGTCCCAACGCGGGTCTACACCTTGATTTCAGCCTCTGAGAAATCCTGAAGCGAGTACCCAGCAAAGTCTTACCCAGATTCCTGACGTATGGAAACTTTGAAATAATCAATTTTGCTGTTTTAAGCCACTAGATTTTGCAGTAACTCATTAAGCAGTAATAGATATCTGGTACAATCATCATAAAAATAAAATTGAAATTAAATGTCCATTAAAATTATGCAATTGCAATTCAATACAAAATAAACAATATTCTTACCAGTAGTCTTAAAATTTAGAGTAGCTTGGTTCTTTTGAAATGTATTTTGAATTTTTAAGCCTTAGTATTAAAGTTTTTCCTTTGTATCTAACATATCTCTAGTGACATTTCCACATGGCATTGAGGTATTGTAAAATATTAGTTCTTATATCCCTTTTTTACAAGATAGAACAAAAGGAGTAAAATCATTATAATGGTACATAGTTTGGCAGTTACTTCTAACTAGTTTATAATCCCACCATCCCTTAGGCACTGGATTTATGACCTCTGTTTAACATGTGTAATAATAGCAGTTCAAATTCCATATCATCTTAAGGGAAAACATTCAAAATAATATTTATCTCACTAGTTTTTTTTGATACACCAGTAAGTTACCTATTTCTTCCATGTTAATTACAAATATCTTGGATGAGGGTATAACATTAATCATTGTCATAAATATATTAATGATATGTTTCCTGAAAGAATACTTTTCTCAGAAGTTTAAGACCATAAAATAACCAGAAACTACAGTCTTGGTTTTAACTGAATATACTCCACATTTTCCATTTTTTTTCTTAAACCTATATGCGTCCATTTGGATAGTTCTTCCTAGTAATCATAGAGGCACATGTCAAATTCTACTCAATACTTTCCCTCTAATATGGTTGTCCACTCTCTGTATTATTTCTAATTTAAAAATAATTTCACTACAAATATTTTAAAAGAGAAGCAGGGAACAAATGTGTTCTATACTCTATATACATTTGACAGCTCTGAAATTCAATAAGAAATTTAGAAAGATCTTTCAAGATTATAATTTGTGACAGTTCCTCTACATATTTAGACATTTCCTACACTGTTTACTTAAATGTGTCTCTGTCTTTATAAAAGCTACTTGGCTACATTTTATTTCCTGTAACTATTTGTAATGTACCTTCCCGCGATCTTTTCTATTGGCTTATTCTGGCATTGATTTTCTGCTTAATAATTAAGTGTTACAATTTTCCACTTCCATTTGGAAAAAATGATGGTTTAAAGAGAACTCAAATGTAACTCTGTTGTGTTTATATTCTTATTTGCAATGAGATTTTTACTATGTTAATAAATTTAACTGACTAGCAAGAGAGGTAGTGATAATGTAATTATTGATGAAGGATAGATATTCTACAATAAACATACAGTGTTTATTAACAAAATTGATGATCTAATGAACTCAATCAGCTTGATTAAGTATAAAGTAAGAAAACTTCTAATACAATTAGTTATTTTTGTATGTCAAACATGTATGTTTTGTTAGAACAGATTTTCTAGTAAGACTTTGTCTTAGTTGTCCATTGTAATAGTTAAATGCTTTTATAATATTTAAATATCTCTAAATGATGTTTTGTAATGTATAAAATTCATTACTCTGAAAACAATGTGATTATGGTCATAAACATTTCTAGAAAGCCTTGTATTTGAAGAATAATGACTTTGTCTAAATTTATTACTAACACTGTTATATCTCCAATGCAATGTTAATGAAAGCTAAAATGAGGTGATCTTTAACAAGCTTTTGATTCTAGTGACTTTTATTATTTGCATTTATTCATATGACAGAGGCAGTTTTCAAAAAAAATTCTTTATAAATTCAAAGGCATATTTTAGGAGAACACTTCCATCCACCAAAGACCACAAGTAGAATATAATAAATAGAAATAATTTTAAGTGTTGTAATGAAAAATAAAAAACATTTTTAATAGCATTTCAGTATAGGGAATTAAGAAAGTATGTATACATTAGGGAAAATGTAACCAGGAGAATTTTCTGACCAATAATAATAAACAGGTATAAATTAGCTTTTGCATCTATAGAGTATAATTTCTCATGAACTTTGGGTAATAACCTGGATATAATGATATATATTCAAGGGCTGTTTAGCACTAGTTTTAGATTCAAATATTAAGCCACAATTATTTTGGCATTCTTCTTTTAAATAGCGACAATTAAAATAAACTGTCTAAAGAAGATATGTTTTGCCATTTCTGAAAATTGCTCTGCTTGAGGTTCAATATTGTGTGTGCAGTGCATCCGTATGAGTTTGCCTTACCAATGGTGATTTTTCTCCATTTATTAGTAAATTAGCAAAGACTAAACTTAACCAATGTTAATCAAAATCAATTATCAATGACAGTTATATTAATCCCAGTGATCATTCTTTCTCAGCCAACATTTGTTGATAAAATTGTTTGTTTTGCATATAAAATTAAAATATAAATGACATAACGTACATTAAAATTTAACTATTTATGACAAATACATGGAGCATCTTTATTTTATGATTCACAAAAAAATGTAAATGCTAGTTTATTAAGAATCATTGTTCTCTTAGGAAATATTTAGGTCTCACTGATTACCTCTCAGTCTCATATCTAAATTTCTGCAGAGCTTTGTGGTTATAGTATAAAAATCGATAGCAGAAAGCAAGCTAGATTCTGTTTCTTGGGATACTTTAGTTCACTGCTTTCATATTTATATATTTCACCAAGTATAATTTTTCTAATTAACTGCAAGTGATTGAAATTCACATCTGAAGCTTAGTTTTTTAAACAAATTCATCTACTTTCTTCTATGCATTTATTCATTTCAAAAAACACAATTCTAATAATTATTATGGTAATTAAACCATACTTAGTTTGATAATAACAGCATGCTGATAGTAGATCACAGTTATAATAAAATGTTTGGCCATGTTACTTTAAATCTGCAGAGCTAAATAATGAAGGCTAATAATAATAGTTAATATTTTTGAGTGTGTATTTTCCCATGCATGTTTTTAAGTGCTTTACAAACATGAAATCATTTAAATCTCAAAATGGCACTGTGAAGTGGTATCATTTTTATCCACTTTATATATGCAGAAAGTAAAGAATAGAGAAGCCATATAATTTTCCCAAAACAAATAAATATTAAACATTGAAAACAGAAGTCAGATTCAGCTCCCGAATCCAAACTCCTAACCACCTGGACCTAAAAGTTATTATACTTAGTGAAATGTCTGACAGAGACACATGGCTTACTTGCTCCGCAGCATGTGGGATCTTCCCGGACCAGGGATCGAACCTGTGCCCTCTGCATTGGCAGGTGGATTCTTAACCACTGCACCACCAGGGAAGCCTGTATGCCTGCTTTTTATCCTGGGTATTTTGGTATCTGTGTTACAAAAGTTATGTTGTTTTACTTTTTAAAATGTGACAAAGAGAAGGCTGTTTTAAAATAATTTTGTTGAGAAAAACAATTTCTTGGTTGGAATCCTATCAAGAACAAAATTCCTCTTTGCACAGACACAAGACTGCAACTGCACATCCTTAAAAAGGCACGACCACTTTTTAATGGCTTATCCAGTCGTTTTCAATTATAGACTATAAAATACATTGATTGATTCATTTATTTATTCTTTATTCACAACTTTATTGATGCTGGCTCAATGCTGTCTCTATAACTATCATCTAAGCAAGGCTTTATGTGGATTAAAGCATGAATTTACTTGCATTTAGAGATTGACATGTCGCTGGGTATTGGACTTTATAATTTTGTTATCCAAACATATATTGATTCTTATTTATGCTAATGTAATCATAATTTTTCATAAAGGGATATAAATTATAAGAGCTTTTTTCTCCTAATGTTGTAGGATTTCAAGATTGAGGCTACATTGAAATTGAATATATGTCCCTGGTGATTGTTCTCTATATTTCCAATACCATTTTTGTGTCTTTTTTTTTTTTTTTTTTTTGGCTGCACCGTGCAGCTTGTGGGATCTCAGTTCCCCCACCAGGGATAGAAACCGGGACCCAGCAGTGAAGGAACCAAGTCCTAAGCACTGGACCTCCAGGGAATTCCCCCATTTTGTGTCATTTTATTTGTATGTGGTCTGAAGAAACTCACAGAGAAATAACTAAAATTGTATCAGGGTGGTAGACTAAGAGGTAATCAGTGCAAGACAGAAAGACTCTAATCTTACCTAAAAGGCAAAGTCCTAGATAGAAGAAGAATCTGGCATGATGAGCTAGTCTCAGTCACAAAATTTGGGGACCAGAGGGTTGTTGTGCTTAAAATGCATTATGGCTATTGCTACTCAGATCCATTCCAGACTAGTTATCTTCACATACTGTGGCTCCATTTAAGTTGGGAATAGGAAGTATGGCTGTCAGTGAGGGAAAGAGACAGTAATGTATAAGTAAACTTAAAACGCCTATTACTCCAGCTATGTGTCATTTCCAATGTTCCCCACAGACAGAGGATACATTTCTCTTCCCGTTTGGTGCTGGAGGGAAAAGCAGAAGCAGTGGGTGGGACAATAGTGACAATGATATCGAAACTGTGAAGCCCAAACATTACCAGTCTGTGAGCTACAATCCACTTTAGTGGAAGAATATGGGTTTTCTTAGTGGATTGAGTGAAGTCTTATCAGAACACAAATCTAGCTGAGCTGTTGAAAGCTACATAGCAAGAATTCACCCAAGATCAGGTCAGAGGGGATGAGAGACAAAAGAGACACTCCCATGAAAAAAAAAGTTACTGTTATCTGTGCAAGAAGCAGAAAAGATTATTTTGTTACTGCTGGGTGATAACCTTGAGAAACTTCACATTGCAGAGGAAGCACAGATTTAAAAACTATGGGGTTAAGGAATTGCGATTCTGTACAAGGGGCCTATAAGAGAAAGAATATTGGGCATACTTACTGAGTTTTTTTCCATATAGTGTACAGAGTTTGGTGATGTTCAGCATTTGTTTAAATTGAAGAATTAAATAGTGGGTGTAATAACATCATTTATGGTGTGCTAAGCGGGACAGGCTGTTCCTATGAAGCAAGACCAAAAACTTCTCAACATAAGTCATAGTAATGGAAGACCACCAAGGGAATAAAATCAATGAAAATCAAATAGATTTTAGGAGGAAGTAATCTGTATGGGCAAGTTTGGGATTAGGGGTTACTTTCCCTGAGTCTCCTTCTCTAGGAAGGGTGACAATTAGAGCTGACAAAGAAGCAATAATTTAAAATTGTCATTGACCTATGAAAACAGTTTGTTTAACAGTAATATTGACTAATTGAGGTTTCCCAATATTTGCACAGATTCAACTTGTAGTAATGTCCTACTAAAACTGACTGACTAACTAAGGGGCTCTGCTCTAGAAAAATCATGTACTTCGAGTAGCCATACACTCTGCCTTGGGGAACGTTAATGCTGCTAGTCACATAAATGTCCTTAATTTGAGAAAAAGAATGTCATTTTGAGAAAAAAATAAATAAATGACACAGTTCTCTGCTGGTAGTGGAGGTTCTAATTTAAATTAAATTAAATTAATTTTTAAAAAATCAAAATTCCATTACCTAAAATTGAATCACATTGCTTGTCTAATGCCGTAATCACTTCTCACTGGGTAGAAATGAGAAAAAAAATGATATTATCTAGTAATAAGTATTTTTGAAATAAAAGTATAAAAATAAAAAGTATTAAATGAAATTAAGTTGACTAAAAACACATTTTTAAAATGTGTGTAATATATACCTTAAAAGTGCTTACATTTCAAGGTAAAATATTTGAATTCTGTAGCAGGGCTTTAAAATAATAGCTGATCATTATTAATTCCCTCTGATATTTATTGTCACAATATTAATCATGATGAACTCATTTGGTATTAATGTGCATGTCATAACTAGTTCTTTGGGATTTTGACAATGATTTCAACAATGATTAATTGCATTAATTATTTTAAAGGGTTACCGATTTTCTTAATGCCTCCTACCTGACAAAAGAGTTTGAGCTGTATTTTTTCAGGTATAGAGTATAACAGGTACATTTGTCTTCTATCCATGGAGTCAACATTAATCCCTGTGTTTAAATCTCATGTGGCTACTCCAGCTCATTTCTTGCTATTTTCATTCATAATCTCAATATGCCAACCTGATTAAAATACCATCTTTTAAAGATTAAGCACCTGTAACCAGTGACTATATTTTAATATGAGTGGGAGTTGAGAAGTGAGGAACTAGATCATTAAAAGAAAGGCAACCAAAAAATTAGTTCTCAACTAAAGTGTGGGAGCAAACTGAAAAACTGTGAGACGGTAGCTGAACAAAAGCAGGAAGAGAAACATCCTTTCAGAATTCACAGGACCTTAATAAGGTCTTTCGATCACAAGAAGTCATGAAGTGGATTCTATGAGACAAGATATTACAAGGACATAGAGAATATGAATGACAGGTTTACTGATGGAACTTCAGTACCACAAGAAGTGTAAAATATTTAAATTATATGGGACACAAATATATCCAAATTATTATTTTAAAGTAACATAAACCTATTTTCTTACAGATTATGTCATTATGTTTTTCTGTTTACTGCTTTTCTACTAGTATTTTTTTCTCGAAAACATCAAAAACTATTTCCGTAAGTTCTAATTCCAAAGGAAGATAAGTGAAAATAGGGTGTATGTAAATGCACTCCATATCTCTTCCTTATGCTTTTTTCCTTCTTCTCCTGCTGACCCTAACCCAAGCAATTACACACATGAAGAAACAACCTATTACACACTTGAGGACACTGTTTCTCCATATTTAAGTATCATTCCTCAACTCTTGGTTATCTAATTTCCAAACTTAACAATACATTCCAATTCTTCAAGGATGATAGCTCCTGTAGTTAAAAATTTTGAATTTTTATTTGCTTAAATTCTGTTAGATGAAATTTTAATCTACCATCATATAAGTTAGGGAATGTCAGACGATTTGGGGTCAGTGGATAATCATTATTGTATCAATAGATCATTTCAGAAGAGCATTTCAATCTGGTATAGAGTGGCAGTATACAAATATTACCTTTTTGTTAATATTTCCATATTTTACTTACTTTAAAACTAACTTTCAAAAATATACTTAAGATTTGTAGCATTAAGATAAATATGCTTTAAATTTCTTACATTTAAAAATTAAAGATTTGGGAGGCAATGTAGTAGAAAAAGCATGGGAAAGAGAGAAGAGAGAGAACTTTACAAAGATTAAATCAGAATAATATATAATGAGCCTTCTTGCATTGTAATCACATAAAAATAACAAAATCATCTGTAAAAACAACCACATCAAAACACAGAGTCTTAGAAAACATATTCAAGCTTTAAGGGAAAAAAAAGAAATCTTTAAGAGCTGGAAACACCAAGAAATCTCTGTGAAGTAAGTGCCAGTTATTGGAATAATTATCAACTCTAGTTAAAGTAGTAGAATAATCTGAAAGATATAATAAAAAATCAGTTATTAAAATAATTACATAGAGAAAAAGAGATAAAAAATTAATGTAAATGAACAGGATAATATGAAAATCCACTAGGAAGATTTGCCAAAGAATTTATTAGAACCATGAAAAACAACAATAGGTGATGAAATGGAAAAGTCAAATGATGGTAGAGATCTGAAGATAGAAATCATGACAGATGGAGGAGCTTCAAGTTGGTAGAGGTGTAAGACGTGGAGATCACTTTCCTCTCCACAAATAAATCAAAAATACATCTATATGTGGAACAACTCCTACAGAACACCTCCTGAACACTGGCAGAAGACCTCAGACTTCCCAAAAGGCAAGAAAATCCCCAACTACCTGCTGTGTGACTGACAGGGTCTTGGTATTCTGGCTGGCTGTCAGGCCTGAACCTCTGAGGTGGGAGACTGAGTTCAGGACATTGGACCACCAGAGACCTCCCAGCCCCATGTAATACCAATTGGCGAGAGCTCTCCCAGACAATCTCTGTCTTAATGCTAAGACCCAGCTCCACTCAACGACCAGAAAACTCCAGTGCTGGACAACACATGCCAATCAACTAGCAAGACAGGAACACAACCTCACCCATTAGCAGAGAGGCTGCCTACTAAAATCATAATAAGTTCACAGACATACCAAAACACACCCCAGGACACGGTCCTGCCCACCACAAAGACAAGATCCAGCCTCATCCACCAGAGCACAGGCACCAGTCCCTCCCACCAGGAAGCCTACGCAGCCCACTGAACCGAACTTACCCACTGGGGGCAGACACCAAAAACCATAGGAACTACAAACATGCAGCCTGTGAAAAGGAGACCCCAAACACAGTAAGTTAAGCAAAATGAGAAGACAGAGAAATACGCAGCAGATGAAGGAGAAAGGTAAAAAGCCACCAGGCCAAACAAATGCAGAGGACATAGGCAGTCTACCTGAAAAAGAATTCAGAGTAATGATAGTAAAGATGATCCAAAATCTTGGAAATAGAATGGAGAAAATACAAGAAACATTTAATAAGGACCTAGAAGTACTAAAGGGCAAAAAAAAAAAATGATGAAGAACACAATACATGAAATTTAAAATTCTCTAGAAGTAATCAAGAGCAGAATAACAGAGGCAGAAAAACGGATAAGTGACCTGGAAGATAAAATAGTGAAAATAACTACTGCAGAGCAGAATAAAGAAAAAAGAATGAAAAGAATTGAGAACAGTCTCAGAGATCTCTGTGATGACATTAAACGCACCGACATTCAAATTATAAGGGTCCCAGAAGAAGAAGAGAAAGAGAAAGGGACTGAGAAAATATTTGAAGAGATTATAGTTGACAACTTTCCTAATATGGGGAAGGAAATAGTCAAGTCCAGGAAGCGCAGACAGGTCCATACAGGATAAAGCCAAGGAGAAACATGCCAAGACACATATTAATCAAATTATCAGAAATTATATACAAACAACAAATAGTAAAAGCAGCAAGGGAAAAGCAACAATTAACATAAAAGGGAATCCCTATAAGGTTAACAGCTGATCTTTCAGCAGAAATTCTGCAAGCCAGAGGGAGTGGCAGGACATATTTAAAATGATGAAGGAGAAAAAATGACAACCAAGATTACTCTACCCAGCAAAGATCTCATTCAGATTCGACAGAGAAATTATAATCTTTACAGACAAGCAAAAGCTAAGAGAATTCAGCACCACCAAGTCAGCTTTACAACAACTGCTAAAGGAACTTCTCTAGGCAGAAACAGAAGAGAAGGAGAAGACCTACAATAACAAACCCAAAACAATTAATAAAATGGTAATAGGAACCTACAAATTGATAATTACCTTAAATGTAAACGGATTAAATGCTCCAACCAAAAGACATAGAGTGGCTGAATGGATACAAAAACAAGACCCAAATATATGCTGTCTAGAAGAGACCCACTTGAGACCTAGGGACACATACAGACTGAATGTGAGGGGATGGAAAAAGACATTCCATGCAAATGGAAATTAAAAGAAAGCTGGAGTAGCAATTCTCATATCAGACAATATAGACTTCAACAAAAAAATGGCTACTACAAGAGACAAAGAAGGACACTACATAATGATCAAGGGATCAATCCAAGAAGAAGATATAACAATTGTAAATATTTATTCACCCAACATAGGAGCACCTCAGTACAAAAGGAAAATGCTAACAGCCATAAAAGGGGAAATCAACAATACTAGGGGAATTTAACTTTCACCAATGGACAGATCATCCAAAATGAAAATAAATAAGGAAACACAAGCTTTAAATGATACATTAAACAAGATGGACTTAATTGATATTTATAGGACATTCCATCCAAAAACAACAGAATACACTTTCTTCTCAAGTGCTCATGGAACATTCTCCAGGATAGATCATATCTTGGGTCACAAATCAAGCCTTGGTAAAGTTAAGATAATTGAAATCATATCAAGTATCTTTTCTGACCACAATGCTATGAGACTAGACATCAGTTACAAGAAAAACTCTGTAAAAAATACAAACACATGGAGGCTAAACAATACACTTCTAAATAACCAAGAGATCACTGAAGAAATCAAAAAGGAAATTAAAAAATACCTAGAAAGAAATGAAAATGAAAAAACGATGACCCAAAACCTATGGGATGCAGCAAAAGCAGGTCTAAGATGGAAGTTTATAGCAATATAATCCTACCTCAAGAAACAAGAAGCATCTCAAATAAACAACCTAACCTTACACCTAAAGCAATTGGGGAAAGAAGAACAAAAAAACCCCACAAAGTTAGCAAAAGGAAAGAAATCATAAAAATCAGAACAGAACTAATTGAAAAAGAAATAAAGGAAGGACACAATAGCAAAGATCAATAAAATAAAAAGCTGGTTCTTTGAGAAGATAAAAAATATCGATAAACCATTAGCCAGACTCATCAAGAAAAAAAAGGGAAAAGACTCAAATCAACAGAATTAGAAATGAAAAAAGAGAAGTAACAACTGACATTGCAGAATTACAAAGGATCATGAGAGATTACCACAAGCAACTATCTGCCAATAAAATGGACAACCTGGAAGAAATAGACAAATTCTTAGAAAAGTACAACCTTCCGAGACGGAACCAGGAAGAAATAGAAAATATAAACAGGCCGATCACAAGCACTGAAATTGAAACTGTGATTAAAAATCTTCCACCAAACAAAACTCAGGACCAGATGGCTTCAGAGGCAAATTCTATCAAACATTTAGAGAAGAGCTAACCCCTATTGTTCTCAAACTCTTCCACAATATAGCAGAGAGAGGAACACTCCCAAACTCATTCTACAAGGCCACCATCACCCTGATGCCAAAACCAGACAAAGATGTCACAAAAAAAGAAAACTACAGGCCAATATCACTGATGAACATAGATGCAAATATCCTCAACAAAATACTAGCAAACAGAATCCAACAGCACATTAAAAGGATCATACAACATGATCAAGTGAGGTTTATCCCAGGAATGCCAGGATTCTTCAATATACACGAATCAATCAATGTGATACACCATATTAACAAATTGAAGGATAAAAACCATATGATCATCTCAATAGATGCAGTAAAAGCTTTTAACAAAGTTCAACACCCATATATGATAAAAATCCTTCAGAAAGTAGGCATAGAGGGAACTTACCTCAACATAATAAAGGCCATATATGACAAACGCACAGCCAACATCATTCTCAATGGTGAAAAACTGAAACCATTTCCTCTAAGATCAGGAAAAAGAAAAGGTTGCCCATTCTCACCACTATTATTCAACCTACTTTTGGAAGTCTTAGCCACAGCAATCAGAGAAGAAAAAGAAATAAAAGGAATCCAAATTGGAAAAGAAGAAGTAAAATTGTCACTGCTTGCAGATGACATGATACTATACATAGAGAATCCTAAACATGCTACCAGAAAACGACTAGAGCTAATCAATGAATTTGGCAACATAGCAGGTAACAAAATTAATGCACAGAAATCTCTTGCATTCCTATACACTGATGATGAAAAATCTGAAAGAGAAATTAAGGAAACACTTCCATTTACCATTGCAACACAAAGAAGAAAATACCTAAGAATAAACATACCTAAGGAGTCAAAAGACCTGTATGCAGAAAACTATGACACTGATGAAAGAAATTAAAGATGATACAAACAGATGGAGAGATATACCATGTTTTTGAATTGGAAGAATCAACACTGTGTATATTACTATACTACCCAAAGCAATCTACAGATTCAATGCAATCCCGATCAAACTACCACTGGCATTTTTCACAGAACTTGAACAAAAAATTTCACAATTTGTGTGGAAACACAAAAGACCCCGAATAGCCAAAGCAATCTTGAGGAAGAAAAATGCTGGAGGAATCAGGCTCCCAGACTTCAGACTATACTACAAAGCTACAGTAATCAAGACAGTATGGAACTGGCACAAAAACAGAAATATAGATCAATGGAACAGGATAGAAAGCCAAGAGATAAACCCATGCACATATGGTCACCTTATATTTGATAAAGGAGACAAGAATATACAATGGAGAAAAGACAGCCTCTTCAATAAGTGGTCCTGGGAAAACTGGACAGCTACATGGAAAAGAATGAAATTAGAACACTCCCTAACACCATACACAGAAATAAACTCAAAATGGATTAAAGACCTAAATGTAAAGCCAGACACAATAAAACTCTTAGAGGAAAACATAGGCAGAACACTCTATGACATAAATCATAGCAAGTTCCTTTTTGACCCACCTCCTAGAGAAATGGAAATAAAAATAAAAGTAAAACAATGGGACCTAATGAAACTTAAAAGCTTTTGCACAGCAAAGGAAACCATAAACAAGATGAAAAGACAACTTTCAGAATGGGAGAAAATATTTGCAAATGAAGCAACGGACAAAGGATTAATCTCCAAACAGACAAGCTCATGCAGCTCAATAACAAAAAATCAAATAACCTAATCCAAAAATGGGTAGAAGATCTAAATAGACATTTCTCCAGAGAATATATACAGATTGCCAACAAACACATGAAAGGATGCTCAACATCACTGATCATTAGAGAAATGCAAATGAAAACTACAATGAGGTATCACCTCATACTGGTCAGAATGGCCATCATCAAAAAATTCTAGAAACAATAGATGCTGGAGAGGGTGTGAAGAAAAGGGAACCCTCTTGCTCTGTTGGTGGGAATGTAAATTGATACAGCCACTACGGCGAACAGTATGGAGGTTCCTTAAAAAACTAAAAATAGAACTACCATACGACCCAGCAATCCCACTACTGGGCATATACCCTGATAAAACCATAATTCAAAGAGTCATGTACCACAATATTCATTGCAGCTCTATTTACAATAGCCAGGACATGGAAGCAACCTAAGTGTCCATCGATAGATGAATGGGAAAAGAAGAGGTGGCACATATTACAATGAAATATTACTCAGCAAAATTGAGTTATTTGTAGTGAGGTGGATGGACTTAGAATCTGTCATACAGAGTGAAGTAAGTCAGAAAGAGAAAATCAAATACCATATGCTAACACACATATATGGAATCTAAAAAAAAAATGGTTCTGAAGAACCTAGGGGCAGGACAGGAATAAAGACGCAGACGTAGAGAATGGACTTGAGGACATGGGGAGGGGGGAAGGGTAAGCTGGGAAGAAGTGAGAGAGTGGCATGGACATATATACATGTAAAATAGATAGCTAGTGAGAAGCAGCTACATAACACAGGGAGATCAGCTCTGCGCTTTGTGACCATATAGAGGGGTGGGATATAGAGGGTCGGAGGGAGACGCAAGAGGGAGGGGATATGGGGATATATGTATATGTATAGCTGATTCATTTTGTTATGCAGCAGAAACTAACACAACATTGTAAAGCAATTATAGAATTATAGTCCAATAAAGATGTTAAAAAAAAAATCATGATGTATGCTAAAGCATATACCCATGCCAAAATTTTAAGAGCATTCCCCAAAACTTAGAAAGAGAATTTGTAATGATCAAAAAAATAAGGGAAGTAGAATTCAGAAAAGGAGCAAATAAAAGTCAGGGTAAATAAAACTAAATATCAAAATATCAATGCAATATTTCAATAACTATAATACTTATAGACTATACAAACCTCATTAAAAGAGATTCTCAGATTGGCTAAAAATTTAATACCCAGGTGCATCTGTTTATGAGACCCCCCCCCCCCAAAAAAAATTATACTCTTTCACTTCTGAATAAAGTGGAGTAACAGTAAGGAGATTTACTTTATATCTTTAAAACTAAAAAATTGGGAAAGTTACATGAAAATGGTTACTATAGACATTATAAAACAGGACTGTGTGGAACTGTGATTTCTGGGATAAGGGAAATTAGAAAGTTGTGTGTGATAATATTACTGACTTATCCCCTGGAAACAGTTTCCAGGCCATGGAGCAGGAAATGGCAACCCAAGTGCAGACCAGCAGTGGAACTGGGAACTTGTGTTTAGGGAAGACAAGGAAGCTAGACTTGTGCAAAAGAAGAAAGTAATTTAACATTTCAATAGCAATGAATACTACTTCTGGTTAAAGATAGAAGTTATAAAAGCATTACTTGATTAACCTAATTTCAAAGAATGTCTAGACCAAGAACCTTCCCAGTTTGATTTGCAAAACTAATAAACAATTTGCTTCAGTATACTGAGTTTCAGTCTTACTTTTGTTTGGGAATATATATATATATATATATATATATATATATATATATACAAGTTCTTTAAAAAAGATGTAATTTGAAAATACATATATGTAATTTGAAAATATATATATGAAATATATATATGGAATTCAGAAAATTAGCTTTTCATGTACAACCAGTTATTTTTACAAGTTCATCCATATCTCTCCTGCAGTTGAATCTCTCTTGTAAGCTCCTCTCTGTACTCCAATGTGAATGTTTTATGTTATTCTTGAATAAGTAAAGAATGATATGAGTAACCTTAGGTTTCCTTTTTTAAGCTTCTTGAAAAAAGTGGAATAGTTTCAAGTTCCATTAGCAAACTTGTTAGCCCAAATCTGCTTTACACAGTTGTTCCTTTAAAACCATGGATTATTCTCTAAAGAGAATTGAAGATACACATGTCTACGTATTATGAATGTTTATATATTTCCAGTCAATATCCAGAGATATATACAGTAGACATCCCTATATCCGATCTCAGAAATGCATTTATTCTAGGGCCAAATTCTCAGAATTTGAATCTGTAGAGAGCCAAGATCATATGTAAAATAATAAATATTTAAGATTATATAAGAATAATATTGAAAAGAAAGTAAATCAGGCAATTTGAGAGTGGGTAAGAAGGTAGCAAACAATCTTTATTAACAAAATAATAGTATTTATTAAAGTTTAATACATGTGTGGCAACATTCTCCATGTATTATGTGTATTAGCTCATAATAACAAAAAACTAATGAGATATTAATATTTTTCCCATTTTAGAGATGAGTAAATGGACACAGAAATATTAGAGAACCTGTCCAAATTCACACAGTGAGTGACCCTGGGCATCCGGCAGCAAACTCAGTTAGTGACCCTCCAGAGGCTATGGTGAGAAATAGGCCTGTTATAAAATAAAGGACTAAATGCCAGATGTGTGTTTCCACCAATGGTGATCCTTTAAATTGCTATTACCACTTTAGAATCTCTGTCACTAGGAGAATAATCAGACATATCTCTATAATATATTTTAAAGGTGAATGTTTTGTTTGGAGTGATTATTAGTGAAGTTGAGAAACGGACATTAAGCACAGGATTGGCAGAAAACAAAACGAGCGATCTTATTTCGAGATGCATTGATGCATTGAAATGTAATCTGCACAAAGAAAAATATTTCATTTTGAGTAGACAAGCTTATCTGTGTTCTCAGTGTAAAGCCAATTGAAACTTGGCAGGGTTTCTGCCTTGCTTTGTCTTGCATTATTTTCAATTGAATGGAAAAATGTTAATGCAACTGAGTTGGCTAAAATTATTAGGGGAAGAATGTCGCTTTTCAATTTTTTTTTTTAAATAGATCTTTATTGGAGTATAATTGCTTCACAATACTGCGTTAGTTTCTGTTGCACAACAAAGCGAATCAGCCATGTGCATACACATGTCCCCATATCCCCTCCCTCTTGAGCCTGCCTCCCACCCTCCCTAACCCACCCCTCTAGGTGGTCACAAAGCACCGAGCTGATCTCCCTGTGCTATGCGGCTGCTTCCCACTAGCTATCTATTTTACATTTGGTAGTGTATATATGTCCATGCCACTCTCTCACTTTGTCCCAGCTTACACTTCCCGCTCCCCATGTCCTCAAGTCCATTCTCTTTGTCTACCTCTTTATTCCTGCCCTGCAACTAGGTTCATCAGTACCTTCTTTTTTTTTTTTTTTAGATTCCATATATGTGCGTTAGCTAAAGCAAAAGTTATTTTTTACTTTATCTGATTGAGATAGTTAATCAAAATAATATTAAATTTCCACAGCCTCAAATGTACTCTTTTATATTTAATTATTCTCTATGAAAATGTTTATTTTAAAATTATTAAAATTAAAAAATAAATTTATTCAATATGTACATTTCAATTTTATTTCTTAAGTATTTTTCTCTTCATAGTGCAAAATTTAAAAATCACACCAACCACTTAATATTACTTCCTGTGTATGCATTTTAAATAAGTAGACATATAGTGGAAAAATGTAGGAGACATACTATGCTTTAACAAATCTTCTGAATGTATTGTTTACTTATGTTTTTGTTTCTTGACAATCAGGTAAGGAGCACATTAAATTGTTTTTCATTCATTTACTCAAAAACTATCATAACTAAAATTCCCATATGTAGAATTTGTGAATTACTATCAAATTTATTCACTGGAATGTTTTTCTTGTATTATCACCTAGTTAGCAAACACCATAATTGTATTGCCAAATATAGCCATTAAGTCATTTTCCTTAAGGTATTAAAAATTGTGCTGTCATTGAAGAAAATATATTTGAGAAATTTGGTATAGCATCTTATTGGGATATTCAATTTCATTTGTGTATTATTCTATTTAATTGCCATGCAACTATATATCAACTATATTGATGCTCTGTATCAAAGATTGGCTTTTTCTGTAAAAAGCTGGATAGTAAATATTTTGTGCATTTCAGTCATAAGATGTCTGTCTCCATTGCTCAGCAGCATTCTTATGTCATGGAACCACTGATAGAGAACACATGACAAATGGATGTGGCTACATTCCAATTTTTTTTTTAAAACCAAACCAAGGGCTAGCTATACTTGCGTATGGTCTACCTCACTGCCTATCACTCTCATCCTCATTTGGTTTTCTGTCTCCAATCAACATTCTGTTCTTGGACATACTTATTTCATTCCTGGATTAGAACTGTTGTATTTTTTGTGCCCTCTGATTGTAAATATCTGTCCATGTGTTCAAAAGCTGGCTACTTATCAAACGTAACCTGCTCACAGAGGTCTTATCTAACTAGTTTTCTCTTACAGCTACACACACACACACACACACACACGCACACACACACACACACCACTCCATATGTATTAATTAGAGGATCAGATGTCCTAGTTCACAATGAAAAGTCATGGTTTGCCTTGAATAGAGCTGGTTTATTTCTGCTAATCATATGTCCCAGCCAGTATAGACTTCCTCCCAGATATTACATTATTTAACCAAATATTATTAGTTGCAATACCTAAGCTGGACTGGGTTGACAGAACTGGTTTTTACATACCTTGCTTTTGCCTTAGCGGATTCTAACAGTACATAAGATGCATGTTCAATGAACAGAGCTCTCCCGTGAACACATCATTACAGGTAAAAGGTAAACATTGATAACCTGCCTCTCTTTCCCCAACCCTTTCTAGAGTCAGTGTAATAAACCTTACTTTCATGGACATAATGCCGCATATCATGTGATAGAACAAATTACACTTGAACATAAATGGCTAGGGGCAAATATTTCCAGCTCAGACATGCTAGAAGTTTTAGAGGCAGCTTCCCATGGTGACCTCTTGATATGCCCATGAAGGAAGAAGTTCAGGAAAGGACCAAGGGTTCAGATTGCAGGGTGACACATACATTAAATGTGGCTAAGAAATAGGGGTGCAGAAAAATATCCTTCCCACGGGTCGAGTTAGTCAAAAGTGTAATTACTGAATTTCAACATTATATTTTGTACACAAATTTTAATGTAAATAATGCTGCTATGAACATGCATGTACAAATACCTCTTTGAGACCCTGATTTTAACTCTTTGGGGTGTATACAGACAAGTGGAATTGCTGAGTCATCTGTTAATTCTGTTTTTATTTTTTGAAGAACTGCCATACTATTTTCTATAGCACACTATTTTCCAAACAGTACACAAGGGTTCTAATTTCTCCACATCCTGGCCAACATTTATTTATTTATTTATAGTAGCCATGGTTACTATTTATTTTAATCACGTAATCATTTTTGGAATGTTTTTCTTCAGTATCTTGGGTTTTCAGTAATATAAATTATATTTTCCTGCTGTTATTCTCCTATATAATTTTATATAATTATTTCATCAAATTTTTACAATGATTTTACCGTTACTGTTTTTACTTCAGTACCTTACAGTAAACATCCTTGAAAACATGTCAATGGTGTATTTCATTTAGACTCCTTTGTGAATGGCTGTAACTCAGAATTATTTTTCCTGCCATGTGCAAGTCTCTCCATAATGTTCAAATTAGGCTGTGATGTTACTATGTAAAACTTTTCTAGTTGTGCTTTCCCTCATATATCTAATCCTATTTGCAGCAAGATAGTATCATTTTTTTCGTTAAAATGACTTTGGTTTGAGTTTGGCCATTCATCCACTTTCCCTGGCATTTTCCTGAAATATTTGTTTTGTTGTGGTTTATTCAATTCAAATAAACATACTTTATTTCAGTATTCTGCTACATTCCAGACATCATGTGAGCTATATAAGCGATCAAAGCATAACACTATTCCTTTTCTGGGGAAACTCCTAATACTTCATTCAAGCCTTAAGCAAAATGTGATATATTATTCATTTGTCTGTTAACTTAGGTAAATCCTTGCTTATCACCTTTCTCAAATGTTTAGTGTTTGTTCTACTTAGCATTTTACTTTTATATCATTTTGATGATCATTTTTTACATTTTGATTTCTACATTTTATTCTGTCCTACTGAGAACATATTTTTAATTTTTATTTTATTTCCTATACATTAACATTTCTACCTGGCAGGTTTCTATATTATTTACTACTGTACAAGTAATTATTTCTTCCCCATTTATATTTTACTCTCTGTGGCATCTTCATAATTAGTTGATAATTTCTTTCATTCATGATCAAAATAAAAACTAGTTAATATAATTGTTTTACTGCTTTGATTTTTCTCTTGACTGCTTTATTTTTCTTTTAACTTCATGTATTCTATTTATATTCTTATTTTTATTTTTTAAGCTTCAACAATAACTTTATACAACCCTTTATTATAGTGGCATAACTATTCTTTAAATGTTATATAAGCTTTACATAAACTTTGTATTTTCTGGATAATAATATTTTATTTAAAGCTTGAGAAAATATACAGGGTGTTTTTTATCTTTCTTAGATATTTGATAAAAATAAGTAAAGTTAATGTAATCAGAGATTAGTAGATAAAATGCTATCCCACCCATGAATAATGGTGCATCTTTTACTTTGCCACAAAAAGCATAGCTTGTATAAAGCATGGTATTTTTTTCCATCCTATCTACATATGATGATAATTTCACAAGCTTTATGTCAAGCTTTATGTCAAATTCTGACTGGGCCACGATGGCCAGGTATTTGGTCAGACATCATCCTAGATAGTCCTGCGAAGCTGTTATTTTGATGAGATTAACATGTAAATTGGCAGACTTTGGGACTTACCTGGTGGCACAGTGGTTAAGAATCCACCTGCCAATGGAGGGGACACAGGTTCGAGCCCTGGTCTGGGAAGATTCCCACATGTCGTGGAGCAACTATGCCTGTGCACCACAACTACTGAGCCCACGTGCCACAACTACTGAAGCCCACATGTCTAGAGCCTGTGCTCTGCAACAAAAGAAGCCACCGCAATGAGAAGCCCATGCACCAGAATGAAGAGTGGCCCCCGCTTGCCACAACTAGAGAAAGCCCGTGTGCAGAAATGAAGACCCAATGCAGCCAAAAATAAATAAATAAATAAATAAATTTTAAATAAATAAATAGGCAGGCTTTGAGTGAAGCAGATTACTCTCCTTAATACTGGTGGGCCTCACCCAATCAGTTGAAAGCCTTAATATAACAAAGGCTGACCACCCCCACCCCTGCCCCCCAACACACACACACACACACACACACACACACACACACACACACATACATACACACACAATAAGAAGGAATTCTGGCAGCAGACTGCCTTTGGGTTCAAACTGCAATACAAACCACATCCCTTTGGTTCTATATCTCTAGAGAATTCTAACATATAAAGGTCCTTGAAGGCAATTCTTTACCAAGCATCTATTTTTGCTAAACAAATAGGATTTCACTAATACATGCATTACTTTTCTTGAAATTATATTCATTTAAAAAAATTTATATCCATTACTTATCTGTCTATCTGTACTGTATTATTCGTGGTGAAGATGAAAAAAGTACAGTCAGTCCTTTATTTCTATAGCTTCAGCATCTGCAGGTTTAAATAACCATGGATCAAAAATATTTGGGGGACTTCCCTGGTGGTCCAGTGGTTAAGACTTCACCTTCCAATGCAGGGGATGGTTTCGATCCCTGGTTGGGGAGCTAAGATCCCACATGCCTCATGGCCAAAAAAACAAAACATAAAACAGAAACAATATTGTAACAAAATTCAGTAAAGACTTTAAAAATGGTCCACATCAAAAAAATCTTAAAAAAATATTTGGAAAAAAATTTTAGGAAGTTCCAAATAGCAAAACCTGAATTTTCTGCATGCTGGCCGCTATTTACATAGCATTTATTTTGTACTTACAACTATTTACATTGTATTAAGTATTATAAGTAATCTAGAGATTATTTGAAGTACATGGGAGCATATGCATAGGTTATATGCAAATACTATGACATTTTATATAAGGGACTTGAGCATCCTTGGATTTTAGTATCAGTCGTGGGGTCCTGAAACCAATCACCCTGGTGTATAATAATAAGAACTGAGACATAGTGGTGATCTAAATGTAAGAGGATGTGAGAAAAAAGAGCTGTGTGATGCTACCTCATTAATATATGATGGCACTGTGTTCCTTTGACCTTTACCCTTAGAAACTTTTTTTCTGTACTGCAACTGCTTAATCAATAAGCTTCATTCTGACTTAGGTCCCATAATTTATCCCAGAAGCCTTCTGCCCCCAAATAGCAATGACTAGATTGCCAAAGGAATGAGTTACCTTGTTCAAAGAATCAAATGATTCTATGAAGTCACATAAGGACCACCTTTTCTTTATTTGGTTAACCTGAATTGCCAATTAATAAAATTTTCCTTATCTGATGTAGTTATTTGTCTAACTTTCTCCTGTATTTCCTGTACTGGAGACATTTAACATGGTGTTATGTGAAAATGAGTTCCATAAAAGAAATAAATTAACTGTATTAGACACTAAATTCTATTTTACTTTCTCTTTTCCAACTGAGCATGCATAGATACACTATTAATTTGATTTTTGAAACATGACTCTACTAAATCTGTTTTAAGCTACTGTAAGCTCTCATTATTATACGTGCATTACTATACTGCTTTATTTTTAAGTAGCTCTGGGTCATTATACACCTCAAAGTGTGATTATCAGATTAAAATGGAGAAAAGTATTATAAGAAATATAAAAGTCAAATTCTGCTCATAATTAAGGATGCAACATGGGAAAACTTAATTTAGAAATAGTTGAGCACGCTACCTTAGGGAAATTTGGAAAAGGTCATACAAAGACTGATTATTAAAAAACACTCTTCCACAATTCCTATGCTGCTTGACCAGGACTCTTCGGTGATCAAAGATTTAGGAAGAACTAAGAGAAAATAGTATACACAGTTTTTTTCCTCATAATAACTTTAATGTCATATGTATAATTTGCACAAATATTGTTTTTCATGTTTGCTTGAAATGGTATATTGAAAACAGCGTCAATAAATTCAAATGTCCGAATGATCACATAATTATTTTACATTGATAAACATGAGAACCATGGCAGTCACAAATACTACATTAAGCAATGATAGCCACACCCTGGGAATACAGCAAAATGTAACATAATTTCCTAATAGTTAGGTGGGTGGAATGTAGTTTGTGGATGTTTATTAAAGTTTATTTTAAAATGACCTGTTATTGAACTCATTATTTCAGGAGCTCAGTTAATGTACTGAGCTAGTAAGCCAAAGCTAGATGACTAAAAACAGTGACTTGATGCTACATCCCCACAATGCTGTTCGAGAACCAATTGATCTTCTCCACTGGGCATTAAGTGTTCTTGGTTAGGCTAAAAGGAGACCGCTTGCTCACCTGGTGTGCCTTGAAGATCCTGATTGGGTATGTGTCGCATGCCTTTTAAACCTCTAGCTTGAATCCCCATTCTAATTCAATCTCATGTTCTACTTTATAACTTGTTTTCTGGCTTGAATTACAATCGTCAGTATCAGATTCATTCTCACCATCTCCATCGCAATAACAGCTAACATGTAAGATGCTTATTATGTTCCAGGCACTGTATAGATAACTTCCACGCATCATTTCATCCAATCCTCACAGCACGCTCACAGAGCATCCACTGGGGTGAACAGGGATGGCCAAGGAGCGATGGATTCCAGAGTCTGCGCTGTTGATCACCACCCTCACCGGATGTCTTACACACAGTCTCAACAGTGTGAAGACAAAACTCCTGGCTGCTACACTAAATTTACTACTCTTCCTCGTTTCCCTGTGTCATCAAACAGCAATGCTAATGTATTCCTTATGTTCTTATTTCTCACCCGTAATAATCTCACCAGATTTTTATAGTCACCTTTGAACTGCTGTTTCTCTTCAATCTATCCACCACATGCTGCTAGATTTAATGTTCTAAAATGCAAATATGATCTTGCCCTGTCACTGCTTGAAATCTGTCAGTGCTTTAGAAATACATCTCAGGTCCTTAGCATGACATCCAAATACTCTTCAATGCGTGGCCAATAGTAACTGTCCAGTGTCATCTCTCATATCTTTGCTGGCAATCATTAACAGTATGTGCACAGCACATCAAACTATTTGTCTGCTGAATGTGCTGGGGAAATAAAATCACACAAAAGAGACGAAACAAAACAAACAAACAAACAAATTCCACCACCACCAATCACAAAAATGTGCTGCGTGAGGTTATGAGATCCAGGAACACACCAGCTGCAGAAAAGCCAATTCCAATGATCTCAGCTGCCTATAGCCTTAAAACCAGTGATTGCCAGGTCTTTACCCAGGGAGCCTGCAAACCTCACAGATGATATTTACTCACAATAGTGCAAGCAAGTGTGGGAGAGAAATAATGGCTGATAGCTTCTTTTTTTTCTGCCTTTCAAATCTTTTAAGAATGTATGTATTGGCAAAATGTTGTCTCTTGCAACCTGACAACAGAATCCTGACGTTGTAGTTACATGGGCCTTAGCTGTGCTCCAGAGAAAGTGTTAGGCTATGGATGGTGATGAGTATTGACATATCCTATGTTCAAAATATACAAGAATCTAAGCTTCTCACAGTTCCCTGATACCTGTACTTCCCTGGTCCAAGCCAGCATAATCTTTGACTATATTACAGCAGTTGCCTTTAACCGACCACAATATGTTTTCTTTTGCCTCCCCCTAATGCCTCAGGCCAGCAGCCAGAATGTTTCTTTAAAACTGTACATCAAATCACACCACTCCTCTGAGCAAGACCTTCCAATAGATATTAATCTCACTCAAAATAAAAGTCAGAGTCCTTTAAAGGCCTACAAAGTCCACAATGATTTAGTTCCCAGTTACCTTTCTGACCTTATTCCTCCTATTACTTTTCCTCTTCACTCACTAGACTCAAGTTTTACTGGCCTCCTTGAGGTTTCTTTAGCAGCCCAGGCATCCTTCAACTGTAGGAATTTTGTATTCATCCTTCCTCACCAATAACAGTCTCTCTCAGGTGTTCCTATGACTCACTTCCTCACATCACTTACATCTTTGTCTTTCCTCAAATGTTAATTTCACAGTGAAGTCTTCACTCAATTTCGTATTTATAATTGCACCAAGTTCCCCAGCCCAGATGGAACTTCTTATCTCCCTTCCTGCTCTGTTTTCTCCCATTACACTTATCACCTTCTAATAAATTTTACAACTTATTTTACTTTCTCTCTCTATTTATCCCTTTTTATTGTCTTATTTTGTCTTTTTGTATTGTGTCTTCCCCACCAACTAAATTCCTCAAGGACCAAGTTTTTTTTTTTTTTTTTTAATAAATTTATTTATTTATTTTTGGGTGTGTTGGGTCTTTGTTTCTGTGCGAGGGCTTTCTCTAGTTGTGGCAAGCGGGGGCCACTCTTCATCGCGGTGCGCGGGCCTCTCACTGTCGCGGCCTCTCTTGTTGCGGAGCACAGGCTCCAGACGCGCAGGCTCAGTAATTGTGGCTCACGGGCCCAGTTGCTTCGCGGCATGTGGGATCTTCCCAGACCAGGGCTCGAACCCGTGTCTGCTTCATTGGCAGGCAGATTCTCAACCACTGCGCCACCAGGGAAGCCCAAGGACCAAGATTTTTGACTGATTTTTCTCACCTCCATAATTTCAGAAACAAGGACAGAGCTTCATACAGAGCAGAAGCACAGTAAATGTAACTACGCTGAATGAAACGAATTGAGGGAGGGGTGAAGTATTCTAGATTCAAGAGACAGTGTGTGGAGGAGGAAGGAGACCATACGTGCCACAGAAAATGCAAGGTCAGACTTGCAGAAACACACAATTGGTGATGGACTATAGAGGTAGGGGGACAGAAATAGAAGAAGATGCGTGGCATTATTCATTTATGAAAACCCATAAAACTATACAACACAAAGAGTGAACCCTAATGTAAATTGTAGACTTAAGTTAATAATAATATATCAGGGCAGACTCTGGGAGGGCTCACGCCAGGGAGAGCTTCCCAGAACCTCTGCTGCCAGTGTCCTTGTCCCCACGGTGGAACAGAGCCACTACTCGCCTCTGCAGGAGACCCCCCAACACCAGCAGGAAATACCAGAAAGGAACCAGAGTCCGACTGCGGCTGATCTTGAACTTACATCTAGGTTCTTGGGAGCGACAACAGATACAACTATCCTAGAGGCTGACGCAATTCTGTTAGGAATCCAGGAGAGTAAAGACTCAAAATCAAAAGAAGAACGTCGTGAAAAATAAATGAACTTTGCTTAGTGTATTCACTCCTTTTTTATTGAACCCAGGTATTCATCACGAATGCCATTAGACAATTGTGAATAAATGATTGGAGAAGACATAGTAAATGCAAGCTATAATTATAGCTCTTATTTGTCAGAATTTTCTTTAGGTGTATCTCTCCTCCCCCTGTTTTTATACCCATTCTTTCCTTTGATTGGAATAGTGTACAATATTGGTTTATCCGATGAAACAAATATACCACACTAAGGCAAGACGTTAATCACAGCAGAAACTCTGTGTGTGTGTGTGTTGGGGGACAGGGGAGTGGGGACTCTGTATGTGCTGTGCAATTTCTCTATAAACTTAAAACTGCTCTAAAAAACAGTCTGTTGAAAAAGATTTAAAAAGGTCTTTCAGTTATTTCCCTAGAAGTTCACATGCCTGTCAGCTCCCAATTACCTTTTCAATTTTAGGTTACTTACTCATATATGGTTTTAAACTCCGTCTCCTTAGGTCAGCGGTCAAATTCATGACTTTAGCTTTCTCCAACTTTCTTTCTCTGCCCTTAAGAGTAATTAAATTAAGTTCAATATTAAGGAAAATTTCTATATCATTCAGGTTTGATTTAGGAGGCATTCTAGTCAATGATGCCATTTTGTCTTCTTCTGGTTCTCACTGTGAAGGACTTTGCTTCCTCTGGGCCTCTATGTTTATGCAGGCACCCACTTCTGATGTTGGTTGTCTTGCCATATATTCCAATCAGTAGACCTTTCCTCCATATAAACTCCTTGTTTAGATCTAGCACACTGCAAATTTACCACCTTTCCCTGCATCGATGTGTCTTCTTGTGACTCAGGTGTTCTTGGCTTTCTTCAGACCAGGCATCAAATCCCTCAGACCATCTATAGTTCTGGGCCATTCTGGGTACAGGCTTTTCTAAGAGATTTGAAATCCATACAGACTATATCCAGGAAAGAGAATCTCAAATCTCCTCTGATTTGGGAGTCTGTTTAAAATTGTTTGGTGTTCTATTATACAACCTCACCATATGCCTTCAGGTTTGACCCTAAGAGAGAAAGGATATGCGACTCTTAAAAAAAAACATCACCTCTTTGGAAGACAGTTTGGCTGTTTCTGACAACACTAAACTCTTACCACATGACACAGCAATTAAAAACAAAGGAGTTTGTATTTAACCAAAGGAGGTGAACACTTATGTCTACAAAAAAACCTTCATACGGAAGCTTATAACTGCTTTATTCATAATTGCCAAAACCTGGAAGCAACCAAAATGTTCTTCAGTAAGTGAATGGATAAATAAACTGTTGTACATCAGACAATGGAATATTAGACAATGGTTAAAATAAATGAGCTGTCAAGCCATGAAAAGACAGGGAGGAATTTTAAATGCATATTACTAAGTATAAGAAGCCAATCTGAAAAGGCTATGATTTCAACTATATGACATTCTGGAAAAGACAAAACTATGAAGACAGTAAAAAGATCAGTGAAGTCTGAGGTTGGAGGGAGAGGGAAGAGGGATAAATAAGTGGAGCACAGAGGAGAAAATATTCTGTATGATACCATACTGATGGATGCATGTCATTATATATTTGTCCAAACCCACAGAATGTACAAGAGTGTGCTTTAATGTAAACTGTTGACTTTGGGTGATTATGCTGTGTCAGTGTGGGTTCATCAGTTGTGACAAATGTGTCACTCTGGGGAGGTGTAGATAATGACAGAGGTTATGCATGTGGGAGGGGGATGGGCAGGGGTGTGTGGGAAATCTCTGTATCATCCTCTTAATTTTGTTGTAAACCTCAAATTGTTCTAAAAAAGTAAAATCTTAAAACATCAGTTTCTTCTATCTCTTCTTGCCTAGATATGAATCTTCTTTTTCCATCCCCAAAATGGTTTTTATCTTTTTATCTTGTACGAAAACAGTAGCTTCATGTTTTTCTTTAATCTCATGTTTATGGATTTATGACTATCTCTTTCAGGCTTTTGTTTTGATATTATAAGTCAAGGTTTCTAGAGTACAAAACCCTTTTCCCTCTAAGTGTTTTGCTCTTGAAAAAGAAAACCAAGGCTTTCAAATCTCTGTCAGTCTCCAAAAGGCATAAAAGGATAAAAAATGAGAACCACAACATTGTGTGTGTGTGTGTGTGTGTGTGTGTGTGTGTGTGTGTTGGGTGAGGCTGATGAAAGTGAAAGATGAGTGTTCACTTTTACCTTGTGGTGCCTAAGTATACATAACTAGAAAACCACATTAGGACAAAGAGAAGACAGACTAAATTAAAGTATCAAAATACATTTTGTTCATTTGAGTGAAGGGTATTAAAAATAAAATTACTCTTTTTCTGTAAGTTTATAATTAAAATTTATTTGAACATGCACTCAGAGCTGACTGAAATGACTCTGCATTTTATATTTTCATTGCAATGCATTCAAATCTTTAAAATTTCATCTTTTCATATATAAATAGAAGACCTGGATTCTGGCACTGTGCAGAAGGAATCTCTTCTACAGGCTTAGTACACAAAAAGGATGGAGTTTAATCTGTCCTTGTTCCACCAGCACACAATAATTAGGGGTATCAACAGAGAAGTTGTGAAGTGTAGCCACGTTTTCGAACTAGAGTTTCATGAATTCCCCTTTCTTCCTGTATTTAATGGGATTTCAAACTTAAAGTAATTATATTTGGACAAGGTTCTTTGGCTAAAAGTGAAGTTGATTATAGGAAACCCAGACACTTAGGCACTTGAAAGCAGTAAACAATTATAGCCCATCAATTTATGTGTCCCTTTTCTTCAGAAAGTCATAATGACCTACACTTAATTATACCTATCTTACTACATTAATAAGAGATCCATAAGCTCTTCATTGTGAAGTCCTCAAGATCTTATAGGATTATTTTTCAAGAAATAAAAAATAATTATTTTCATCTAATTCATATTGCAATTGACAATGCTCTTTGCACAATTACAAATCTCACTTTTGTTATGAAATATAAAACACATTTCCTTTTTGAAATGTGTTATTATATAAGAGGAAGTGTGTGGAATATAAATAAATTGCTTATTTTGTGTGTTAATGGGCTTGTGAGTAGGCCAAGAAACAGACAGGACTAGTACATGAGCAATGTTGGCTTATTCTCATGAAGAGCCCTTGCGTGCTTGCTGGTTGCTAAATACAATGGGCTGAAACCACGTTGGAATAGATTGATGTTGAGTCCTAGTACTTCATCAGAGGTGAGCATTTAGGGATGTGGAGCTGAAAAAATTAAGGACTTGGTCAGGGCTCAGCAAGAACAGATTGGGGAAGCTAGACGTCTGCCAGGCAGCTTATTGTAACCTCTGGGATAATGTGCCCTGGTTGTCTTTCTGAATAGATTGAGTCCTGCGGCTCGGCAGAGGGAATACAACAAAGGCACAGACCACTTTAAATCACTTCCCTTCACTCCAGTGGGCAACATGAGAGCCAAAATTTCATCCCACCCATGATAATCACCTTTATCAATGAGGTTCTTAGATGTCTTGAGACCCTCTACCATCTGCATGTACAATTTGGGAGCTAAGTAGCACTGAATTATAAATTTAAATAAACAAATTTTAATTGAACACTCAAGGCCTGGCTCTGTGGTGAAAGCAAAGCTGAAACATAATGAATTTAGAAAGGCCTCTGGTGACAATGTACAAAATTATTTGTGCACATATATATGCAATAATCAATTATAATTTTATGTATCAAAAACACATAGAAATAAGTGTTTTAAAATAATACAATTTGCAATAGCATCAAAAAACAACCATCTAGGAATAAATCTAAGAAAAAATAAGAGACCTCTGCATTGAAAACAATAAAATGGTATTGACATAAGTAAAATTAGACTGATATAAATGGAGAGATGTATCATAAGTATGGATTAAGACATTCAATAGTATAAAATTGGTAATAATCTTATGAGATTCATTTTCCAGAATTTGTTAAGCTGATTCTAGAATACATGTGGAAATATAAAGGATCAAGAATAGTCAAAACAAAATGAAGAACAAACCTGGAGGACTTACACTGTTAAGTAATTATATACATATATATTATATAATACACTATTAACTATTTTATATATATGGTTATATTTCATTAATTTAAGTACAAAACTGGCAAAACAAATCAATGTTGTTAAAATTTAGGACAATGGTAAAAATTCCTGAAGTAAACTGCCATTTACCAATTTTACCAAATGCAGTATTTCCAGAACAAAGGAAAATGAAGAAAATGACACATTACATGCATTTTTTTTTTTTTTTTTTTTTTTGGCAGGGCTGTGCGGTATGCAGGATCTTAGTTCCCTGACCAGGGATGGAACCTGTGCCCCCTGTATTAGGAGTGCATAATCTTAACCACTAGATGGCCAGGGGAGTCCCCATTACATGTAATTCTAACAGCTATTTATTAGTATAATTTTATATTTCCTTGTTATTATTGGCGCAGCCTTGTGGAAAGCAAATTGACTTTCGAAGAGGAATCATGTTGTTTTGAATTTTTTCTACAGAAAATCCCCATACGTAAAAGTGCTTTCATAAAGATAGTCACTGGAAGATGCATTTCTTATAGCAACAACGTGAAAGCAACTGCTGGGTCTTGGGGCTGTGGTGTATAAAGCGGCTCAAACTGGCTTGAGACTGTGGACAGCATCTCTTCACCAAGTTCACTTTCAGTGACATCAGGCTGGCAGCTCTGTTCTTTGAAGCGTTGTATAACATTTACCAGCATTGCACTGGGTGAGAACAAATCTATTTTTGAACAAATATATATTTGCAATATTAAATGGCAATGAAAATTAAGACGCTTATACTATTCTGCTGGAAAATGCTACATTACGGTAGATTTTTTTTTTATATTGCCATTCCATTTGACATAGAGATGATAAGAGTTAGTTAAAATGATACATGAGAAAAAAAAAAGAAAAAAACTACAGGGAAATGCCATATGTTAATCTCAGAGAATATGATTTTATTATTCTTATGTGTTCCTGTGTTTTTAAATATTTTAAAAATTACTTTATTATAAAATTTTAAAATACAATAAAGTGCATTTACTTTTTTATTTTATTCATAAAGGTTAGCAAAATTGAGAATCTTGGTTGAATTCTTATTTATTATGAAAAGTATAAGATCTAATAACTCCAAAGTTTATATCAGCTGATGCTTGCTGCTTGATTTAAAATACTATAAGTCAATATCAATCTTCTAAAATGTCCTAATTTACTGCATTATTTGCAATAATGATAAGATACAGAGTTCATTTGGAACACTTACACAGTTTATCTTAAAATAGAGACAATAAACGAAGGATTAGCATCTTGCTATATCGTTATAAAATTCAAGAGATATGGGTAAAACAGTAAACTCTATTAAAGATGATTAAATCCATTCATTACAAAAGTCTGCAAACATTTCTGTAGAGACCCAGTATGTGTGGCATTACCTTTTAAGATTTACATTTCACATGTAAATTAAAAACTATCAAACCAAAAACTTTATTAGCACAGAAACCTAGAAGAGTCATAACACAAAAGCCAAGCAAGCAATCAATGGTTATACTGTATCATTTGTGGCCAAGACTGTATTCATTACAATACCACTTCAGTTTTGAATTTTCTAGTATATAAGACAATGTATGCTGTAAAGTCTAGGTCACTACAGAGTTAATTAGGTAAAGTATGGTATTTGTTTATGTATCTTTTGCTTAAAAAATAAACTTTCAGCTTATTTGGTGTCACACCATATAAATTTTAGTTTTAATATACTACGTAATAAATTTTAATAAGTTTCTGGTTTGAAAGAGGAAGAGCTCTTTCTGCATAGGAGATTTATCAGTTGATCCAGTGAAAATGAAATTATTTTAATATATTCCTTTTCACAGCCATGTGAAAAGAGAGTTGTGAACTAATTATGTTTCTGTTGGTGAAAAAAATCCAATATATTATAAAAGTCATAGGGATAGGATAGTACACAATGCCAGTCTAACGGGTTGTGATCCTTTTAAACTTTCAACAAGTCAGACTTTCCACAAGAATATCATTTAACCATATGTTGCCAAAATAGGTACTTCTAAGGGTGCATTCGCCTCTTTATGTCTTTAAAGCACCCTTTAACCTCCTTCTCAGCCCTTCTAGCACCTTCAGTCTACTTCATGGACCACCTGAAATTGTAAGTCAAGGTTTTCTGTTGATGTCAAGAATGGAGGCTACAGTATCTGACTTGTGGTTTCCAGATCATATCCTCAAGAATCAATTGAGCAGTTTTCTCACACAGTAGATATATCTTCAAAGCAAAGCTAATAAAAAGCTGCAGTGAGATTTTCATTCTCCCTTTTATTCTAATTACTCGGGAAAAAAGTTCAAACTTTTATATCCAGCATTATGATAGAGCAGATATATATTTTTTTAAACCCTTGTGATACAAACCAGTTAGAGATTATGGTTAATATAAAAAAGCGTTTTGTATAAATAGCTGAGTTCAGGAGACAGTAGAAGTCACCAGAGCCAACACAGAGAAGGGAAAAAACAAACAAGAGGGATAAGCAAGCAGGGAGGTTTTTATGGATCTTAACGTTAAGATGTCAGCATTTAAAACAGCAGAGGGAAGAATAGACAAAACTGAAACGACTAACTCAGGGTAGGTTCAACACACGGAGACCCCCTCCATCCCCCCATTGTTTGGAGACCACAAAGAACTTCATGATCACAGGCTGGGTTCACAGAGGAAGGAAAACAAATCTCTGGAGAATTTGTATCAACAAGCTTGTCTTCACATCAAATTTCTGCTACCTGCCTGGTTTCTGAAAAGCTAAACAAAAAATTTAAGTGGTTTTGGGTTTATATCAAAGTATGAGTGGCGTACAAACTTTTCTGACACTAAAAAAAATGAGTTAGAATTCAACCAGCAAAAGATAACTAGGAAAAACAAAATATAAAATATATTTGGAAAGTAACAACACACTAAAAAAAAAAAATCTTGCAGGTAAATGATGAAATCATTTTGGAAATCAGGACTTTACTTAGAACTAAAAAAAATGAAATCATTGTACACAGACAGCAACTTGTCATTTGCACTTAAATTTTTATTATTAGATACTTATAATAATTATAATTTTAGTATTAGGTACTTACTGAAGAAAATTATGAATTAAAAAACCACTTAACAAATTTGAAACTGAAAAACAGAGTCAGTCAAAAAGAAATTAGAGGGAAAACAAGAACAAAGAAAAGGCTAGAAAATAATGGACTATAAAACAAAGGTATTATTGAATGTCCAAAAACCTAACAGCTTTGTATAAAGAATAATAAAACAGTAGAACTTCTGGTAAGAGTGAGCAAGATTTGTGAAAGATGCACAGATAAAAATGATTACTTCATAAGAATAGAAATACATCAAAAATTTTATATAAAACCATTTCGAACACACTTACATGTGTTTACGTAATGTGAACAATTTCCTTGCAAAATGTACATTCCCAAAACTGACACAAAAAGAAATACTGTAATGAACAGACTTTTAAAACCATTTTAGATGTTAACTTAGTGATTAAAAATCAAAAAAAGCATACACACAGACACAAAATTATCAGAGAATGTTATATATGAATTATACAAAAACTGGTAATAATTTCATGTTTAGAACAATTCAGAGAATAGCAAAATAAAACATTCCTGAACTTATTTTGTGGAGCTAGCATATAATAGCTTTAGCAAGAAAGAAAAATCTAAGAAAAGCAAATTGTATCCAAAAGCCATTTATTTTGTCATGACAGTAGTTTTTTTAATGTTGTACTTTCTAGGAATTTCCCACACATTCTATTTTGTTTGTATTATTTGAGTTCAGTATTCACTAACCTAATCAAAGACTACCTATATTTGTACCTATCTATTATCTATCTATCCATCCATCTATCTATCTCTTCTTTCTTGTTTCTTGCTATATTGTCCTCCAGTGTAAACTAGCCTGCAGGAAGGTCAGGGGGTTCCTGATTCTCATTTCTGAATTTCTGATGCCCTTATCTGTGTATCTTTTCCTCCTTGTCATCCTTGTTGTCTCCTGTCAATTATCAAACTCATATCAACTATTGACCATTTGACTCTGTCAGCTTGACTGAGTCCAAGGGGACGTCTCTTACATAGTACCAAATCAATCATCGTTCTTACATTTTTTTTCCTTTTGTAAATAAATATTCGTGACAATTGGAAATACAAGCAATATGAATAAACCATACAGGTAATACTAACATAAAAATAGTATAAACCATATTACAGCATATGTTAATGATACAAAAACATGTGGAAGATCCAAATTAGTTTACCCTACCATTGAAAATAGGAGAAAAAAAATCAGTATCAATATTGTTAACATGTTCTTATGATTCAAAAGTTTTCAAATTGTCATTTAAACTGTCAAGAAAGTAAATTTATATTGTTTCAAACAACAATCATTATTTTTTGTAAATTTTGTTCAAGATGCTTACATTTAGTAAATGCACACGTTTGTGGAAACTTTGGTAAAATGTATGTATGGATACAACATTCATTTCTATTTACTTCTTTGAAGAATTCCAAAGTCTAAACTTTACGTATTCTTCCCAGTACCCAGGTGTTTAACTTAGGGACACACACCAGGCCCTAAGAGTTGACCCTGGCCTTGAGAAAAGAGAAAGTTACATCAGACAGAGAGAGACAGAGAGAGAGGAGAGAGGGGAGAGAGGAGAGAGAAGAGAGAAAGACAGAGAGAGAGAAGAGAGAGGAGAGAGAGAGGGAGGGGAGAGAGGAGAGACAGAGAGAGAGAGGGAGAGGCAGAGAGGGAGAGAAGAGAGAGGACAGAGAGGAGAGAGGGGAGAGAGAAGAAAGACAGAGAGAGAAGAGAGAGGAGAGAAATCTCAACAAGGAAGTCACTAACTTTTAATATCCTAATCTCAGAATTGATATTCAATCACTTCTGTTGTGTTTGAGTCAATAAATCGAGCCCACACTCAAGAGGAGGAAATTACATACACAGAGGTCTTAGAAGGGGCCCACCATACTTAATATTTAGACTCAGTAAACTTGGCTGGCTTCATAGTCTCTATGGAAACGCTCCCGGAGAGTATTTGGTAATAGTTGACGCACCTAAATAAAAGTGGTTTGCAATGTTGTAATCATTGTTAAAGCAGTTTATAATTCCCTAAAATTACATAACACATAAATATGAAAATGTTGAAATGAAGGGTTACGTTTTTTACAGAGAATGTTTTCCAAAATATATGCAAAGTACTCAGTCACTTTATACTCCTAATTTTAACAAATGATCTTTTATAATGGATAATTTTGTTTTAAAATTGTATAACAACATACCAGAGGCTATGACAGCCTAATCACTTTAGTTAATATATCTATACAGTATTCTAAAAAGACTTTACATGCAGTAAATCATGATTGGCATGTAAAATATTTCAACGTTGGCATTTAAATAGATTTATATATCCTCTACAGGTTAAACACAAATATTTTGATCATTTATGTTCGTTTCTTTGTTCTAATGCCAGTTTAGTTATGACTGGTACGGATTCGCTGAGGTTTAAATTTTGAATTCTAGTTTTGCTTAAATGGAACTGAAACTAATGAGGATATTTTCAACTTTAGTGTGCTGTACCAGTCAGAAATTCAAATTAATGTCACAGAGAATAATAATAAAATTTTAAAAAGTTAATGTCAAATTTTTGAGAAAATGCTCTCATTTCTCCATTTTTATAAATTTATTTATTTATTTTTGGCTGCGTTGGGTCTTTGTTGCTGCGCACGGGCTTTCTCTGGTCGCGGTGAGCGGGGGCTCCTCTTTGTTGTGGTGCGCAGGCTTCTCATTGCGGTGGCTTCTCTTGTTGCGGAGCACGGGCTCTAGGTGTGCATGGGCTTCAGTAGTTGTGGCTCGCGGGCTGTAGAGCACAGGCTCAGTAGTTGTGGCACACGGGCTTAGTTGCTCCGCGGCATGTGGGTTCTTCCCGGACCAGGGCTCGAACCAGTGTCCCTGCATTGGTAGGCGGATTCTTAACCACTGCGCCACCAGGGAAGTCCCTCCATTACTTGCTGATGAAAGAATTGATAACAGAAACAAAGAGAGGATGAAGTTAGAGTAAGCTCTGGAAAGTTTTTACAACTGAATACAATGTAAAACCCAATACAAATTAAATAAATATCAATATCTATCAAGGGCTACCATGTGTCCAGAACTCTGCTGTAAGATAATTTCACAGGAGCTTTTACAATAACGGCCATGCCAGAGGGGCTGCTCCTGGGCTAAAAAAATAACATTTGAAATTATTCCTATTATATTAAGGTTTCCACAATCAAAACACTGTCAAGCATTCCAACTTCATTTATCAATATCCTCCACCAACCAACCTACTCTAAAACAAACAATTAAACAAATGATTTTTTATTTCCCACAACTTGCCCAGATTTCTACTACCCTTGACTTTATGGTGTTAGGTTCACAGGAATTTCATTTCCTACCTTTCACCACATTTCCAAATCTGATCTTTCTTTCAAGAACTCAGTTTATCCCTATCCACATGCTTCTCTGGCCTTAAGAGTGGCATCTTCCTCAACTGCACTTTCGTGGCAGTTCCTTGGGATATCTCTTAAATCCTGATTATTCTCTAACTTGCATTTTACTTATATAGGTAATTGGCATGTATCAATTTTCTGACTGAAAGCTTCATGAAGTCAGAATCCATGCCTGGGCTATCTCTGTGGTTTCATAATAGTTAGAATAATGTTTTGCAAATCATATGCAACTGACACGTTTGTATTGCATAAATGAGCATAGAAGCCATCACACTGCTTGCCACTGATGATTTTACAAATAAAAATTTCTTTTATTGAAGTATAGTTGATTCACAATGTTGTACAGCAAAGTGATTCAGTTACACATATATTGAATATATACATTCTTTTTTTTATATTCTTTTCCATTATGGTTTATCATAGGATATTGAATATAGTCTCTGTACTATACAGTACGACCTTGTTGTTTATCCATTCTATATATAAAAGCTTACATCTGCTGACCTCAACCTCCCACTCCCCCCCTCCCCCCCCCACTTCTCCCCCTTGGCAACCACTCTGTTCTCTATGTCTGTGAATCTGTTTCTGTTCCATAGATAGGTTCAGTTGTGTCATATTTTAGAGTCCACATATAAGGGATATCATATGGTATTTGTCTTTCTCTGTGTGACTTACTTCACTTAGTATGATAAACTCCAGGTCCATCCATGTTGCTGTAAATGGTGTTGTTCCCTTCTTTTTTATGGCTGAGTAGTATTCCACTGTATATCTATACCACATCTTCTTTACCCATTCATCTTTTGATGGACTCTTAGGTTGCCTCCAAGTCTTGGCTGTTGTTAATAGGGCTGCTATGAACATTGGGGTGCTATTTTTTTATGGCTATAACCTGAAGACACTGCAACATACACCCTTCTGCAATGATAAATTTTAATTCACTTTAAGAATATATGTATGCAGGTCTCAGGTATCTTCAGCTATGGGAATTTTTGTCACTTGGATGAGTCTGGGACAAAGGGCTTGTGGCACCCAGGACACCCAGGTGTTTCTCATCCCAGGACTCCACTGCCGGCCTTGTAAAACCTCCAAGATCCCAAGAGACAGGGCTTCCTCTAGGAGTGGTGGAGGCTGCAGCACCTGGGGCTGGTTCCACCATTCTCTGAGACGCCCGTGAAGCTCAGAGCATCCCTGCCCATCCCCCCCCCCCAAATCAGGGTCCACACACACTCCTACCACACTCGCAACCCCACGTAGCACACCCTGAGACTCCAAATGCGCCATTTGCCTTCCTGTGAAACCCCCATACTCCGCCCACTCCGACCAAGACTTGGTCCAGTCCTCGGGCACCCCTTCTCTCCCAAAAAGAAAAGAAAACAAAACAAAACAGGTAATGTATATGTAAGAGTACGTAAGAACTGTGTATGTAAGAATTGTTCATCATCCTGTTGGCTCCTACTGGCTGATATTCCAGGATTAAGGAGTAAGGTAGAATCATATCCCCACTTCTACTTTATTTTTAAATGTCACTTCACTGACACCAAGCATGAGACTTTACGTAAACCACAGACAAGAGGTTGAATCCAGTGACCACAGAAGCCTTCATGGGAATAGGAATAGACAGTGTTAATGTAATCGCAGATACACTGGATTTAGTGAATAAATTACAAAAATGGAACTGGTGAGAAACTTACTTCCCTACTTACAAACTCAGGTGTTCATTTCATACTAGCCAACAGTTAACTTTACAGACTTGTAGAGATAAGAATAATGTCAATGAAATAATGACACATTTTAGTGTTTAATAAACCTAGCTATTAAATTCAATGTTAGCCAAAAAGCAAGAATAGGTAGTATTGTCTTTATCATTACTTCTTTGCTCACCTTCGTGAAAGTTTTTACTGTGGGATTGCTTGATCTAAGAATTCATATTAAAACATTTTTACATTTGTGTTAATACATCTGCTTTCCTAACCAACTTTTAAAAATAATTTAGTATTAATGAGATGCATGTTAATAAATTTTCAAGTAAAGAAGCTATGATGTCTCGTGTATAAAATTATGATATACCATATATTCAACCTTAAGAACAAAATAATTACAAAATAAAATTGCTTCTGTTATAGTGATTAACTTTTATTTTATTTTAATAATGCTGAAATTCTGATTCCCTGTTTATCCTGTCTTCTAATCAGTTATGTAATTGTTCAGTAATTTTCTATAAGCAACATGGGCTGCGGTAATTCTTAGTTTAAAGAACAATATGGCATTCAGTATGGTTAAAAAAAAAATCAAACTTACTTTGAAGTAAGTTATTAACAGCAAAATTTATAAACAAGTTGTCATTAAATGTTTTAAAAGATATCCCACATAGAAAGATATTTTGAAAAAAATTGGTAAAGAGTGTGTTTAAGGTTTGATTTTATTTTTAGATGAATTGATAGTGTAATGATTTTTTTTTACATGACATTTGTTATTTTCTTTTGAAGTTTATACTCTATTTCAAGGAAAAACAGGTTAGTTCCTTGAAGCAAGTTATTCCTTTGTATACAATCTCATGTTCTTTAAGTTTAAGAAGAAAGGAAAGGGAAAGGAAGGGGAAGGAGGAGAGGAAGGAATAATGGTTCAATGAATACTCCAAATTTCTATAGTCAATTTTTAGATAAGCAAAGAGAAGAGATATAAACAGCTACACTTAATAAAATTACACAGACATAATTACATTCCACTAGTATTTGATTTATATCTTCTTTAAGCAGCCGTAAAATAAAATCAGATGTTTGACTTATTAATATATACATAGAATGGATAACATGTACATGAAAAAAAATCTTGTGATGAGGAAGTGACCACAGATCACTTAAGTTCTCCAAATTTAAAGATGTTATCTGTGAAATCAGGAAGAAAAAAAAAAGCTAGAAGGAGCTGTATGTCTGATCAAGTTCAACATTTTGTAGCTGTGGAAATTCAAGTGGAAATTGGGTGAATTCTCCAATATTCAGCAGGTGGTTACAGGCTGGATTTTTTAATTCTCAGTTTAGTATTATATCCACTATAATTGAATTTATGAAGTCTCTGATTTATATCATCCAAAAATTAACTTAAAATACTTATGGAATCAAACTGATACACTTCTTATTTAATCTCATTAAAGTAAATATAATTAAGTATTCACTTTACTTTCTATATATTCAGAGTCTCTCTTGACATTTTTATTTGTCGTACTTTAGGGGTATATTACATATAACTTAGTTGATGATTATTGCTAAAAGATTTTCAATGATAAACATATATGGCTATTTATATCTGATAATAAATGTAGTTGATATTTTATAAATGTTTATGCATTTATAAATGCAATCAGAGCCTGTAATTTTTAACATAAATATTTTAAATCTGTGTGATATTCATGTTTTTACAAAATGTATTATTTTTTAGTGTCATTTCATATTGTAATTAAAATTGTTAATTTGTAGAAAAGTTTAAAATGTTGAGAAATTATTGGGGAAACCCATTTATTAAATGACTGTGCCATTTTCATTAAGGGATGGAATGTGATCTGTTAATTTTCTCTATAGATAAATATTTATCTAAAACTTGTAAGGTTAATAAAATATTCAATTTTTGTTTAGGCATTATGCCAAATAACAAATGACGTCAAAGTAGAAAAATAATTATGATTGAAGATAAAGTGTGAATGTTTTTTACTGGGTTTATTTCCTAAGAGACTCTATTGCGATCTCAGACTAATATAATTTTACATTCTTTTGGACCATGCAGGCAATTTATATTTTATTACTAGGTCTTATTTGAACTTTTAAAATGACTTATTGAACAGAATAACTCACATTTTTACCAACTGGACTTTCTGAAACATGCATTTACATTGTCTTGAAAGACAAAAATATTTGTTAAAAAAACATGAAATACAAACAAAATATTATTAATTTTTTTATGATTTACTTTCTCCTACATGAGAAGTAAATGACCTGATTCTTCTGGTTGTTCTTAAGAAAACGATGTTTTTTTTAGTTAGGTGACAATAGATGAAAATTTACTATTTTGTCTTTTAAGGGTAAATATGCTTGTCTGACTACTAATGTTCATCTACAATGGAATTCAGTATATATTTATGATATTCAAAATTATTTTTAATTGCAAACATAAGGAAATCATGATGTCAAATCAGCCAAAAAGTGGAGCTCACTTTTATATTTATAGTGCTATACCTTACCTGAAACAGGCAGGAAACTGAACTAGGTAGTATGTTTGACTGCTTTACTTTTCTTTGTCTTCACAAAAACTCTAACTTCCAAGATTGTTTTCTGTTTTTCTACATAAACTTTATTTTTAGATTCTGAGTGACCTACATATAACCTTTTGAAAAATACATACAAGACATCAAGTTTGATTGGTAAATATAGTAATTAATAGACTACTACTCTATGTATTACAATCTATCTATTACTATTAGTAATCGTGTATAAAATATAATCCGAACTATACTTTCTTTGTACCACTGCTCACAGAAATTTTCAATTGAAAATTATTTATTTTCTATTTACTAGGAAAGTTATTGCATTGGGGGAAAAGAATATCATGTAGTACTTTTACGTGTGAATCTTTTCAACGGTGATTATGTGAATGGATAACTAAATGTGAATTCTGCCTTAGGGTTAACACATATCCAATTTGTGTCACAGATCACCTAATTATAAGCAGAGCATCCACACACCTCAGATCTAATCCTTTTGTATTTTAAAATAATTTCAGATACCAGAGAAATATGTGATACTTTTTATTAGGTCATCGTGAGAGTATCTGTGTCCTGTCTCACTTATATTCCTCTTTCTTAATTCCTCTGTGGTTAGCGTATCAACAATAAATGAGTTATTAGCATATTACAGACATATGGGGAAAATAAGCAGAACATTTTAACAAAAAGAAAAAAACAAACAAATGAACTCCACTGTCAATTTTGATTTTCTTTCTGTAAAAGAGGCTACATGATAGAAGCATATTTCAAGCCATCATTATGCCATTTTGAGCCATTGCTTTCATATTTCACAAGTAAGATGAAGCCATGATTTAATATTTATTATTAAATATATATGAGAGACATATACCTGCTGCTGAAAACTGTTCCTCGAAGGAACCACCGCTCTCTTCAAATATACAAAATAAGACTATATCACAAGAGGTGAGCAAAGGTTACTGAAGCAGTCTTCAAGAGAATTCTATAGAATATTTTCCTCATTTATTTTCATGTCACATCTTCATTTAATCTGTTTCTCCTCCTATAATATTTTCTGCACCCATAAACTCTCTAAAACTATCACTCTTTCCATTTAATATCCTATCTCTCTATTACCTTTCAGAGGCAAGCTTCATGGAAAAGTTATTCTATTTGCTGTCTCTACGTTCTCATGTTCTATTTCTCCTCAAACTTGGATCTGGCTTCTTCCCTCACCGCTTGACTGAAATTCTACTTGGTAATGTTATTAATAGTCTTACTGTTGGCAAATCCAATCAGTACTTTGCTAACTTCCTCTTCCTTTTCCTCTTGCATTACATCACACTCCCTTGGTTTTCTTCATACATCTGTTTCCTTCAACTTTCTTTTACTTGCTCTTTCTTCTCTACCCCTCCTTTAAATATTGAAGTTGTTCAGGGAGTGTCTCCAGGCCCCCTTCTCCTCTCAATATGGAAACTCAGCCACAGATTTAAATATTGTCTCTATAGAAATGTAAATATGTTTTGCCGTAATCAGTTCTCTGAGATTCTGACCTATATATTTGATTGACTCTGGAAAATTCCACTTGGATGTATCATGGACATTTAAAATATAACATTACCTGATTCACTTTGTTGTACAGCAGAAACTAACACGCCATTGTAAAGCAATTATACTCCAATAAAGATGGTAAATAAATAAATAAATAAAATATAACATTACCAAGACTGAACGGATATATCCTAGAGATAAGCTCCTCCTTCAATGTTTCTCCATGTTTCCTCTGTCCAACTCTTGCTCAGAAAACTAAGAATCATTCTAACAGCTCTCTCTGCCTCATGTTGCAACTTCCAAAATATTGACTAGATCTACAAAATATTGACTAGATCTACAAAATATTGACTACATCTATCCACTTCCTTCCTAGAAACCAAGTATTAACTTCTTCCTTATCTTGCATATCCAAGTCATCTTGCCAAATCCTGTGGATTTCACCACTTGTGAATCTCAGTCCACTTCCTTCCCCTCTTCCCTACTGTCACCAATCCAGTTTCAGCCACCATTGCCTCCCCCCTGCACTAGTCAATGGTCGCTTCACTAATCTCTCTACTAGTATACTTATCCATTTGTAATCCCTTGTCTACAGACTACTCAGAACAATCTTTACAAAACAAATCAGATCACATCATAATCCTTAAGACTATGAAGTGTAATTTTGTTATACATGATATGGCAACTTCTTCCCTCCCCAAACATTCCTCATGCTACTTTCTCTACTTATTCCAAGTGTCTAGCCACAATGCCCTTTAGGCCAGGATCTCTGTATCAAAAACCTACCATAAGGCCTTGGTATGTTTTGCTACTTCTGAGTAAAACCTTCTTTCAACAGTACTTCAAAATATTAAAGTCTTCAGATCTCAATTTAAATGGCATTTCTTTAGAAAGGAAGCCCTTAATCGACCACCATTCATCCTTGGAAATGAATCTACTCGATTTCGTTATCTCATAATTCACTGTATTATTTTGTTTTTATTTTTTTCTCACACACACACACACACACACACACACTGTATTTTATTTTTACAAGAGATAAATAAACTGACACCAAGCATTGTAAATGGTTGACCACAGCAAAAGCAACAATGATTGCAATTGCCAAACATGAAACACACTCATACTATGTCATAATATTGACATTCAGTCCAGTAATCCTCCACTGTAACAGCTCCTTTACTTTGCAGTGAAAATTGATTTGTATATTTTTTGCTTCTGAGTCCTTGAATTCACTGTATTATTATCATAGTACCATTTGCGTTGTATATTTAATGAGCCACTTTCCACTAGAAATAGTTGTTACTAAAATTTGTCAGTGGATGAAAGTTCAGTCTTATCAATGTGTTAGAATTGTGTTTATTTTTATAGTTTTAATTGTTTACTTTAAATGAGATCTCTTTAATTGTCAGATTGTATATGAATCAGTTGGTCTGCTTTTAAACTATATAATTCTAAGGATTTATTTTGAAATGGGAACCAAGAGTCTTAAATTTCATGCATGTTTATCAAGCCCCTATGATGATTATGATGCACATTCTCCTATATTTTTAAAACATACAAACAAAAAAATCTGATCTAAAAGTATATATACACTAATATATTTTGAAATCTAGAATAAAAGAACTTTTTATATTCTATTCTAAAATATCAATTCAGTTAGGTATATTTCATATGCAATTCTATATTTTGTAGAATGATTTCAATTTTTAGCTATATGCCAACTGGAAGAGTAACATATAATGACAAATTGAATTTCCCCTTTGATTTTAAATGGGATAATGTTTTTAATTATCTTAAGTGAAGCTGCTTCTTGAAGACCTCCAGTATATAAAATAAAAGAAAAATCATTGCTCTAAGAAAGTGTTTCTTCACCTTGGTAGTGTTGACATTTTGGGCTGGAGGTTTATTTTTGTGGGGTCTGTGCTGTGTAGTATAGGGTGTTTAGCAACATCGCTGGCCTTTAACCACTAAAACCCCCCATTTGAGACAACCAAAAAAATGTCTCCAGATATTGCCAAAGTCTCCTAAAGGGCAAAATCACCCCAAATTGAGAACTGTTACTCTAACAGAAAGATCACTTCTTTAGTGATGCTGGATTTCCAATCCCCACTTTCCCACCAATTAGCTCTATGACCTTGGGCAAGTCATGTTTCTGAGCTTCAGGACATTCATATGTAATGTAATAAAGCTGGAATAGATAGATCATTGTCAAGTGACCTTGGGTTTTTACCATCCTGTTATCATGCAAGTAAATCGAGATGTAGATGGATAGGAGAAGACAATTACTGTGATATGTTGAATCCTGGTTTATATACACACACACATCTATTATGAATATATACATATATAATATAGACATATATATATACACACACATATGTATACACTAATATATAAAAAAAACAAGGAAAAAGAGTGACTTGAGCTAGGTGAAATGATTCAGAGAAGAATGATAAGTGATACTCTGCTTGATACTTTAGGAGCCCTATTATATATTTATATATAAATTAATGCTAAATATTCTTGTCTACAATACATGGGAAATTATATATAATTTCTACATTAAATGTTAAAAATTCTCCCTAAAACTGGACATATATTTAAAATATATTGATGGAATTTTCCCAGTGTTTTATTATTATAATTGGGGTGTGTGCACGCGTGTGTGTGTGTGTGTGTGTGTGTGTGTGTGTGTGTTTGTGGCAAAGAAAGTTGGGCCATAGAAAGACTCAGTAAACATTTTTCTAATATTATAATAATCTCTTAATAGTTTTTATTTGTAAGGAGTTGTCCTCTCTCTTTTCCCATCCCTATGGTGGCCTCAGGAAATATCGCCTTCATGCAGTGTGACACTCTAATGCCCCATATTGTAGTTCCTTGGTGTTGACAGAATCCCTGAAATATGGCATTTTCAGTTTCTGTCTTGCTGTTCTCTTGCAAAAGGTTTTGTTCGTTTGGGAATTGCTAGAAATGCTCGCATTCTGCCATGTGGATTGTAAACAAAGGAAAAGGGTTCTTAGTAAACAGGAAAGATGAGAATGGACACTCTTCTGAAAGAGAAAAGAGATGTTGGAAAAGGGTTTTCTGGATCCTCTGTGTTGTCCCAGGCCCTTATTCCTACCACTCAAAAGATAATTTGTTAGATAAAGAAACAAAACACAGTCATTCTTCTTGTGGCTGTATAGGAGTCCCCAGAATGGACCTTAATTCAAATCCTGGCTCTGCTTCTCATTGTCTGGGTAACTTTGCAAAACATACCTAGCCTCTGTAGTTCTTAGTTGCTTAATCTGCAAAATAGGATTTTTTAAAAGTGTTTATATCATGTCATTGCTGCAAAGATTTTTTTAAAATTATGTATTCCAAAGGGTTTAGCCTGATCCTTGTCATTAAGTAAGTGCTCAGTAAAAGCTAATGATGAGGTGATAATATAAATTAGTGAGATCTAGTGTGTGCGCTGGTTGAGTATAAAGCTTGGTTTCCTTGCTGACTACTTGTGTAACCTTGAGATACTTCTTCATCTCCGTGAGCTTTCATGTTCACTTCTGTAGCATGGGGTTAATAATAAAACCTTCCCTGGAGAGTTCTTCCGAGAACTCAGACTTCACCCAAGGCCTGTCACATAATAATCAAAAAGTGATTACTAACTATTATCACCACAATCAGAACTTCAGGCCTTGACTCTGCCAAATCCTTGGGCCAACTCTTTATGAGGCTGGGATCTGGCTGCCCAGTTGCTCCCTCCCACTGGCACCTTTACCTTCCTCATCTCTCGGCTATTCAGCCGGCAGAGACTCCTGCTCTGATTGTGCTTCGTAAGCAGGGCATCCCTGTTATTATCTGTCTCATCCTTGAGTTTCCTTCATAGCAGTCATCACAATACATCATTATTGTATCTGTGTTTTTACTTGTTTTTATTTTTTTCTTCCGCTAAATTAAATTGCACAGGGAGAGAAAACATGTCTGTTTTGTTTGCTTAGAACAATGGCTGATGTATATTGGCACAAAATTGTCTACTGATTGAACAGATTTGATTTTTCTAAATCAGTGACAGTCAAGCAAGTTTGTCTGCCCAGATGGCCCAGAAAGTCTGTCAAATGGACGATCGGAGCCCAGGACCACTTCAGACACTTCTTTAAGTCTTTGCTCACATGCTACCAAAATACTCTATTATACCATCATATAAGAAAATCAAGATACCCTGTTACAATATCATATAAAACAAGTTTACAGTCTTAGTGAAAATGAGATATAATTTCCACCAAAGATACTTTTGATTATGTATTTAACCTGACCAAATTATTCAAAGGAACTCATCATGTAAAATAGATAATATATATGTATGTATCTCTATGTATATTTTTTCTCTTTCATTTTCATGCATTAACTGATGGTCTTATTGCTTCTCTCTCTCATCACTTTTTTTTAATGGTTACAGTATAGCATAAAAACAAGGCTAAAAGCAAGTAAATGACACTTTAATTTTTTTATTTCTCTTTTCTTTGATGGACAGTCAGAAGAAGGGTATTACCACAAACAGACTGAAATTGTGATTTATGCTAGGGTAAAGAATCAAAAGTTTAGGAAAGAGAGCTTATGGGAAGCTTCAAGATCTCAGAATTTGTAGCAGCAATTCCGGCTTGTACATGGCAGTAATTTTAACTCCTGCTGCCACCAATTGGCCCCAGATAATCACAAGAACATGGTCTTGGGTAAAATTCATTGCATTTGGTGAGTTTATTTCAGAAACATTTTATTATCCTTAATGCCTGTTGTGTTTGGCAAATATGGAATATTTAGTAGTCAAATTCATTAGCATAAAGCTCTGCCCTGTCCCCCTTTATTTTATTTTGTTTAATGGCTAAAGGTCTGTCTCTGTAGTTTAATTGCTGAAAGATGGGCATCAATAAACTCTCTGTTTTCCCCCATGTTGATATATTTCAAAGAGCATTTTTAGATTTCCTGACGATTGAAATTTAAAACACTATCTAAACACTGTGTTTCTGATAACGCTGAGAGTCTTTAAAACTTTTCCCTCCTTAAATTAGAGTGTGTGTTAGGTCTGGCACTTTATTATGCAAGATGGTAAAGAGATAAGCAAGTTCAGATTATAATTTATACCCAACCCTAATGTGTCAAATACAAAAACAGATTTACTCTTTCACTTCCGCATAAATTCTATGCTTGGAATGTGTTTCTATTAATCTCTTTCTTTTTCACTTTTCCGATTAAGTTGTCCCTTTTAAGTATTCAATATCATCATGATGTTATTTCCTATCTCAGTATGCTAAGTTTGCTATGATATCTCAAATCTCATTGTATAGATTCTTGTTTTATAAAATATATTAAAAAAACTTTTTTTTTCATTTTGAAGGACATAGTTTAAAATGATTTTTTTCAAACATACCCCTCAATATGTATTATCCTTACTTATGAAATATTTGATCTTGAAATTATATTTGAATTTTTTAGTTAATAGGTGATATGAGTTCTGAACCTTATTTCAGGCACTGAAAATGAAATTTGATTCTGCAGCTTTCTTAAAATAAGCAAAATAAGAAATATTTTAAATGTTATACATTGATTGAAAAAAAAAAAGATTTTCAGAGGAGAAGGAGGGAATTAAATGTGTCTGATAGAAAAGAGCTGTTTCACCCACACCCAGTCTAACTATCCAGTATTCTGGGAACATTTCATTAGTAACTCAAGCAAAGTTGAACGTCCTTCCATTTTCACAGTTACCAGACTGAACTTCCATTACATTGTCAATTATTTGTATCCCTGATAAGGCTGTTAACTTCTTGAGTAAAGTTCTTATGTATTATTCATCATTTTGTGCCTGCTTACACAATCCCTGGGATATAAGGGACACCCAGATAATGTTTTTTTGTTGGATTGAATTGAAGTCTTCCAAGTCTGGTATAGTAACTTGCATATAGTTGATTTTAAATATTTGAATTTCATGAAAATAAAACTGTATGCTGTCATTGTACCTTTCTGATTTTAAATACTTGTAGAAAATTGCCTTCTCTAGAACCAATTTCATAGACACTACAATTCTTGAATAAATTGTACATTTTTTAATTTAAATGAAAATTTTACTACAAAAAATTGATGAAATATGTAAGGACAAATAAAAATCTTTTAAACATACTTAGATGTGTTTTCTCTAAGCTTTATTTATTTGGAATTTTGTTAAACAACATATTTTTTCTTGCATAGAATAATAAGCTAATATTAAATATGGATTTGTATAAGGTGAAGACCTTGCAATTATTTTTTACTGGGGTTAAAAAACATAATTATTTGCAACTAATTCTTTGAGATGTTTTGTTTTCTCAGATCACAGGATTGAGAAGAAGCGAGATGAGAAGGAGTTACAAAAGAAGATAAATATTGCACTCTTTAATGTCACATATTTATATGAATATAAATAGTATTGCAATAAGAATGTGATGTAGCCTCAAGTACATTACTATTTGTCTGACATCCAGATATGATATAATTACTCTTTTGTTGTTGAACAATTGAAAATAGATTGTTGAGTGGTTCCCTTGCTGATATAGTTGGAAATCAAGAGTCAAAAGGAAGTTAGGAGATTTTGAAATGCCTCCTCACATAAATCTTAATAATTCTTGCAATTATGTTTTCTTTATTTTGAATGATTCTAGAACAGCCAAGCAGAATATCAGATGTGATAGATGGTATTTATGGCTGTGAATATGCTGAAGTATGTAAGCTGGTGATCACTAAATTGTGATTCTTCTTTTACATAATAAAAACGGGGACATCCTAAACCACTAGTGGAAGGAGAGACATTGTGGGGTGACTCATCCATCATCCACATGTCATAGGTATAAATGACTGCTTTGTTAGCTGTGACTTACCTGTCATAGGTAAATTGAAACTCTTTAAAATGTCCTTGAAACACCCCAATCTTTACCACCATGGGACCCTGACAGGGGGTTGTGGTTCAATTCTTAATAATTAGTGTGTTGCTACCTATATTTCAAGAATGCTGGCTTCAATAGTTAGGCAAGGAGAGTTATTCCCAGGTGAAATTGTTCTTACTAAAGTCTGTGTCAGCATCAGCGCACTATTGAATATTGCTGTCTCAGTTAAATAGAGCACAGCATATGTGTGATATGGTGCAGTTATCTCAGTCATATATTTCTTAGCAATGGTGAGAAGATGAAAAGTGATGACAGTGAGAAGGCTAATAAGTATAAGTAATGGAGGAGATTTAAATACGAGGTACACTGTAAATCAAATATTAATCACAAGCTGCCAGCGATAAATATTCTTTATATGTTATTGTCTCTTTTTCTAAATGAAGCTACTTGTGTTCAGTGGGACTGTTCACATCTTCCTTCTTTGATCACACACACGTCTTAACAAGCAGATTAGGAAGATCCTGAGACTTTGCTTCCAATTAGTCTGAAATTTTTACCTTAGTAGGAAGCTTGTTGACATCATTCCATGGGGGACTTGTTTATCTAATCTTAAATTAGAAACATCTTACTCTTGCTTTTAAAAATTTTATTTATAAAGTTAAGTTATTCACATGGCTTCCTATTGAAATGTATTTTATCTTTACATAATGGGAACAAAGAAGATTTAATAAACCCAATTACCTACTTTCTATCACATCCATAATCCAGATTAGGTAAAGCCAAATCAGTTTTTAAAAATATGGCCTGCATTAACTGTCCTCAAAAATTAGTACTTGAATAATCATCTCTAGATTTCTCCTTCATCACTTTTCTTAGATCTCATATGATATAACAGAATAGCTTGTTTTCCCAAGTCTTTCATAGTTTCCTATGGGCAATACATTACAATTACCAAAAGCACCTCTGGGTATATCACTTCTTATTTTAGAGCTTAGCGATCATCAGCTATAATAGGTAAGTCTTCTTCAGGCCAGGGGGAAAAAGGAAAAAAAGATAAACATAGGCAAGCAGCAATCTCGGAATAGCTTAATTTGCCCTTGGCCTAAGCCTGACCAAGAACAGTCCGCAGAACATTGCCCGGGCATCCTCAGAGTGTAGGACCGTCACAGGGATTCAGTTAACCAGTTTCCTTCTTACAGGGAGTTTTGTTTTCAAGGCTCAGGGTCACATTCTCCTTTTCTTTGCCACGTGTTCTTCACACTAACCCTATACTGCCCCTTCCAGGATTTCCTATCAGTTTAGCTCCTTTTAAATTGTTCATGATTAGGCATTTTTACACTTCTCCATGCTTGACTTTGGATATGTTCTTGAGTGGAAATCACTATTGTTTCTCCGCTCATAATGGTTTTGTCAACTTTGCCTAATTCTTGATCACCTACACCAAGAGAGCTGCGGATCAATTGACATACACTGCTCTGACCAGTTCCTGGTCATTTATTAGTTATTGTATTATGCTCTTTCATGAGAACTTTAATTTCTATTTACACATATATGGCTAAAAATCCTTATGTAAAACTTAATTATTCAAGACACTCTGAAGCTGGAAAGGGCTTTACTGAAGCCTCATTGGGTGGTAAGCTGGGCCGAGAATGTTAGTCTCTGATACCACCCACTGGATATGATCTTCTGATAAGGATTTGCTCTATAAGTATTAGCTTCACCCCCTGAGCCCTGTACTTCTATGAGAGAGAGACTCCCTGGCTATAGCAGTGACTTACCCAGCTTCCCTGTGGCACAGATGTCTGCCAGCCTCGGCACTATAGAAAAGGTCAGCAAAGGATTCAAAAGGTCTTTAAGTAGAAGAGTCCTGACCAGTTTGACTTGGAGAGTTATTACTAAGCACAATAGTAGGGAAAGGGTCAATCTGTTCTGGATTAATTTCTACCTCTGGGGCAAGGTGTCATGTTAAAACTCATGGTCGCTGAATGAGAAAGGGACTTTACTGCAGTATCTACATTTCAAATATCATCCAAAGATCATCTGCTCTAGAGGAGGAAAGTACTTCTCTGCTACATATATCACACCAAAATAGGATGGAGCTGGTCTCTCCAACTGTTTGAGAAATCTGGCAGTACTTTGAGGTTCCTAGCATGAAGGGTAAAAAGTTGGAGACATAGTAGTAAATAAATAGGAATGGGGGACTCTTTATACTTACACAGGTGGAGTCTTCACCATAAGCTTCTGGAAACTGTCAGGGGTATGTGATTTGTACCCCCAATTATGACATAGAATATGCCAATGGCATTAATATTGTGAGCACTCCATAGTTTGTTTTTGTTTTTTCTTTTTATTTGTTTGTTTGCTTTGCTTTATATGCATGATATTTTATCAGGCACTTTTTTTTTTTCTTTTCTTTTGGTAAATTTTATTTTAAAATAATTTCAAATATACAGAAGTTGCAAGAATAGTTGACAGCACTTTCATGTTAATAGACAGAACGTTACTAAAGGACAAAAGTATTAAAAATAACTATAGCTACAATAATTTGTTAATGGATAAACAATATATATAGGTATAAATTGTGTCAAATTAAAAAAATACTCACAACATGAAAGCTGTGAGTTAAGTTTTATTGGGGGCAAAATGAGGACTATAGCCTGGGAGACAGCATTTCAGATAGTTCTGAGAAACTGTTCCAAAGAGGTAGGGAGGAAGGTCAGTATACATGTGATTTTGGTGAAGGAGGTACATTCAATCCAGCACATATTTTTTGCAGAAGGTTCTGCTAGTCTCATGAAGGTTATTGCTAGTCACAAGGAGCAGACGTCACCATGAAGGATTTTAGTGCTTTTCTAGATATGAGGAGGTACAAGAATTGGGCTCATAAAATCAGCTCCTGAAAATATCTAACTATCTGAAGACCTGTTCTGCCAGTTTTTCCCAGAGCACAGAGGGCCTCACTGCTGCTCTCCACCTGAACTCCTTTCAGGGGGTGTTGAAAGTCAGCAGCTGCAGCAGCGCATGATTTAATCCTTGTAGAGATAGATGGCAAGTGCCAATTTGTAGTTGATGATTGTAATATCAATAGCATATAAAATGGGTGGGGGAAAGGCAAAAGTGTAGCGTTTTTATATGCAAGTGAATTTAAGCTCTACTTTTCATGGTATTTGCATGACTTTACCTTACAAACTCAATATATTATTGTTACTATTACTTTATTTTACCAGACATTTTTTTTGCTCTAAGGGCTATTTCTTCTTTTATTTTCCTTCTCTTTGAATTTGCCATACCTTTTCCACTTTTTGAATATGATATTTAATAACTTATGCTGGAAATATATTTTTGAACGGCCTCCTTGAAAATCTCTTTCATCTTAAGTGATTTACATTTTTTTTATTCTGTATTATTTATACTGATAAATAAAAATATTTTTTAAGAAAATATTCATATTCATATTAATATATACTGATTATTTATAAACTATAACTTTTAAAAATGAGAATATGAAGACCTTTTTTTTATGGACATGATTCTTTTTAGAGTGAGCATTCAGAAGTTACTTGTTATTCAGGTGAGATCAAAGTGGAATGATGAGGGTCTTCTTCTGGAATGCCTAGACCCACTAAGCTTCTCCAACACTCCTAGTATTCCTTTTTCCATTTCCTTCTGCAAAAGCATTGATTTGTTCCCTCTGGGGATAAACTCTAAGTTGCCTGCACTATGCATGGAAGCTGAAGGGTCAATTGTGTATTAAAACAAAGCAACTTTCTAGGAATTCCTCCATTTTCAGCTCTAACATTCTCTTCTTTCACTCTCCCTCCTTGGCTTCCACCACTGTTTCTCAGATCCACAGTCAAAACCTTCCCAGGACAGGTTGCCTTCCTCTCTCACTGCTTTGGTTACCTCTGCTTTCATTTGCCAACACAGTTTTATAACTTTTACCTTCCCCAAATCTGGAAATCCTTTGTCCGCTGTTGACCTTGTCCTGATTCTGCTATTATTGGTTTATATATATTTTTCTATTCCTTTATATTTTTTTATAAAATTTCAGGAGAGAAGGAGGGAAGTTCATGTGTTTGGTGTAATGTCTATAAACACAATTTCCATAAAGATTTGTGAAATTTGATTTTGGTCTAACAAAACTAGCTACACCTAGGAAAAATTTTAAAATCTGTTTAAATTATATGAAGCAGTGACATTATAAAAGTATATATTTTACAAATGTTGCATTTTAAAGTTTAATATTTTATCTTTAGAATTTCAAAACAAACAAAAAGGCAATATTGTACCAAAGCAACATGAGAAAATGTTCTACTCTCTCATCCTGTTTTCACCTATTAAAATATTTCATACATTAAACTCCAGCAATCCATAATTAATCCATAAGCAAGTTTGTTCTTTTCAAATGATATTCTAGCAACAACTTCCCCAGTCAGGTTAAAGAAATGGAGGTGAGGTGGAGGAGAGGAATAAAAGAGGCAAAACTTTAAACTGAAATACCAAACAACAACTTTATTCTCCTGAAATATGATTTCTATTAGATCTTATTGCTAAAATGAGGGAAAAAATAAATATAAAGAGCTGGGCATCTCGATGAGGGTGTTTAGAACACCCAAATGCATAAATTATACTCAAAGAGGCTATTGACTCCCTAATCTATAATGTTTCAAGTACAAAATAAATGTTTACATACATTCACATAAACTAAATATTTCAAAGCCACCTGACTCTCTGGAATTCTCTATTATAATGGAATAAAGGGGGAAACCCACTTGAGATTCTAATACTCCTAATTTTCTAAGTGCAGGAGGCCTGCAAATGTAGGCTTTCCTGAGGCTATTATTGTGTAGATAATGAGGGCCTTCCAGTACCAACATGTATTTCATAATAGCTTAGAGTTTTAAATGCACGGGAGTGGGATTTTTGAGGACCGAAGATTTATCTACTCTTGGCTGAATGGATTTGGGATGTAGCTTTTAGCTTCCATTCAATCTCTTTAACCTGTTCTTGTTTACTGAAAATCTGTCATTATGTTCTGCTTTGAACCTTTCTCTTTTGAATGGCTTATATGTATTGCATGGCATGTTATCCAGTCTTAGTGAATAATAAAAGCTCCTTAAAGAAGGCATTAAATATAGAGAGACAAAGAACTGTTATTCCAAAACTGTATTCAGCCAAGGACCACGTGTCCCTTCCTCAAACTTCTTTTTGAATACTCATACCTAAAAATCTTTAGTTTTTCACTGGACTATTTTCCTTGAAGTTACATAATAACTCTTTTTATTTTTTTATTTCTTCTTCAGCAAATGAAAAGGAAAACTACCAATATTCTAGTATAATAGATTTTAAACTTGAGTTTCTATCCTCTTTCCAACTCTACACACACACGGAGATAAACCTGTTTGTGTACAAGGAATGGGGGGAAAAAATCAGAGATATCAGCTGCTAGAGTTGTTAGACTTGTGAATCTTTGGATCCAGAAATAGATAAAGGCCATTCGAAATTCATGTCCTACAAGAAACAAAGAATAAATAGTCTCCAAAGGAGGCAGAAGTCAGGAGTCAGGAGCTATACAGGCGTACACAAGAGCTATACAGAATTCCTGTTTTTAACCAGCAGCTATAAAAAGAGGTTTTTAAAAAAAGATTCCTAAAAGTCTAGACTAGATAAGCCAGTAAGTTTAGAAAAGGAGAGACAGAGTCTCATACACAGCAGCTGAAGGAAGCCATCTACCTGATTGCTACCTAATCCATGATATTCTCATTATTAACCATTACAGAAGTCCAAACTCTCGATAGAAGATAAGATTCTGGCTAAATCAATTTTGTAAAACAGTGACTTAGGGAGGTAGTCAATCTACCAGATACCAAGATTCATTTTAATGTCTGGAGTTGACCTTGCATTAAGTAATGAGTTAAATTGAAAGCCTAGAAATACATCAAACATTTATAGAAACAAAACATTTGAGAGGGATAGCACTACAAATTGGTTCATGATTGGTGAACTATTCAATAAGTGGTTCTAGAACAACTGATAATTTATATGTGCAAAAATGAAATTCTATCCCTATTTCACAGTGTGCTTCAAAAAACATGTCCAGTTAAAGACGTAATACAGAAAATGAAAATTTAAAACTTTCAACATGTTACAACTGAATATATTTATATTCTAAGGGCATTAAAACATTATATAAACAAAACAAAGCAAAGTATAAGCCAAAAAGTAAAAGATAGACAGACTAGATTACATTAAATATGTTTTAGGTCTATACAGGAAAAGGCACTAGTAACAAAGTTAAAAGACAAATGATACTATGAGAAAGATATACACATGGCATAAAATCAACAAAGATTTGAATCCAAAATTTATAAAAGTGATATTTATAGAATATAGAGTTTTAATTTATTTTGATATATGCTTATGTATATTAAATATACATATAAAGTACCTAATAATATATTATAAATGTGGGAAAATAAATTATCACCCAGCATCCAGATTTTGGTCTCTAATGCCATTCTCCTATTAAAAAATTCCTTTAAAAAAATCACTGATTCTAGGAATGGACAGAAGTTTTATAGGAAGAGTCTAGAGAGCTTATGGTACAAAAAAAAGTAAAGTGTTCAAAAGTCCTACAATGAGCGGATGTGTCAAAGGGACACAGGACCCAACTAAAAGGGATCACAATAAATAAAATGGAAACAATTTGACAAAATAAAGTAATATTAGATCATTACCAAGGGTGTAAAGTAAGTATCCATGAGTCCATAATGATATAAATAAATGATGTAATACATAAATAAATGAGGGAGAAGATCCAAATCTCCCATGCAGAAGAATCCCAAATAATGTATGTAGAGTCTCTGAACTCAGGGGCAGACTGCATACTGAAGAATTTGAAAAGGGGGACAAAAAGGATAACCTCACAGTGAAGAATCCTGACAAATTCTACCTTTGCTGGATGGTCAAGGTTAACACCAGTAGTGACAAGTTCTGTTGGTAGCATGTACCCTTGATATTGTGTGATGAAAATGAAAAATGGCACTTTACCTCTGTGGTAGTCTTCCTCAAAACAACAGCAACAACAACAACAAACACAATTCCAGTCTAGTCACAAAAAAAAATTAGACAACTCCTAATTGATGATCATTCTACAAAATGAAACAAAACTCACAACTACTCCTCAAAACTTTCAAGGTCATCAAAAATATGGAAAGTGTGAGAAACTTTTTTATCCAGAGGAAACTAAAAAATGACATACTTATCTAAATGTACACCAGCAAAAAGCAAAAAGAAAGCAGAACTTGAAGGTTTGGAAAATTCTCAGTCTATCCATATTGCAAAAAATGAGAAAGCATGCTGTGGAGTGAACACCAAAGGAATTGCTGGGCAACTTTTGCTAAAGAGATTAAGGGTTTTCCTGGTGGCAGAGTGGTTAAGAATCTGCTTGCCAATGAAGGGGACATGGGTTCAATCCCTGGTCCGGGAAGATCCCACATGTTGCAGAGCAATTAAGCCCACGAGCCACAACTACTGAGCCTGCGTGCCACAACTAATGAAGCCCGCTTGCCTAGAGCCCGTACTCCATTAGAAGAGAAGCCACCGCAATGAGAAGCCCGTGCACCACAACAAAGAGTAGCCCCTGCTCGCCGCAACTCGAGAAAGCCTGCCTGCAGCAAAGAAGACCCAACTCAGCCAATAAATAAATAAATAGGTTAAGTGTGTGGCACATAGATCAAGCATCTTGGCAGAAAGTAGGAGTAGAGATGGTTTATCCAGAAAAGATGTGTGGAGGACCCACTTGTCAATGGCTTGAACCCTCCTGAATTGCACAGGAGACTGGCTGACGGGTTTTGAGAATTTTATACCAGTAGAAATGTTGCCAGCCTGGACTGAAAGGGACGGAGAAAGGATGAGATGAAGTAAGAGTGACCATGGATGCAAAGGACTGAACTGATGGCACCTCCTTGGGCTAACAGGGCAAGGCTACCACCACAGTGGGACCGAAGGGCAGTGGGCTCCCACCTGCGCAGAAAGATCCAACATCCTTCTGATTTGGACTCGGACGACAAATGCTGGAACAGTAAAGTGTTCTTCAAGATTTAGGGAGGAGGTCGAGAGGAAATTGATCCTGATTTGGATTTAGATGTTTTTCTTAGTAGCAGCAAGATTATTTCTTCCAGAGCATTTGAACTGTTATGCAACCAGAGGCAATATATTTTTCTTAGAAATAATAAATAACATAAAATAGGCAATTTATATAATATAGAAAAATATGAATTAAATATTAAAATATTAACAGTTGTTATCAGAATTTAATTTTTCTGAGTTTTCTTGGTCACATTTTGTAAAATAAAATTTTTTCATTTTTGTAATGAGAAAAATGTTTTTATTTATAAGGGATATATATATATCATATTATATCTTGTATTATATACTATTTATATTATACTGTACAGTACTATACTATACTATATTGTAATATCACCACTGTATTAATGAACTTTTCGTGTGTGTCTGGGAAGAGCAATGACCTTATACAAAGACCTGATTTCTGGATTTATTGCTGCCTCTTAATACTTGGACCTTGGACAAGCCACTTAACCTCTTTAAGGTTATTTCCTGCCCTACATACCTCACAAAGTAGGTGTAAGGATCAAATGAGGTTATTTATGAAGGTTCTGTAATTCTCAGTATAAATGTCAGGAATGATTATTGCAAAAATAATTTTAACACAATTCTCAGCTTTAAAAACAGAAGTAACATGTATTTTTATTAAATAGATATTTTGAAGTTTTTAAATTGTCACCATCTTACAAAACATATTTATACTGGATAATAATAAGGCCCCACATTTATGTAGAATTCTGTAAAAATAACCAATAGACCATGAATGTTTATGTTCAAGTGAAATATTATACTATGTATCTGAGAGAGTCTGAAAATTTATTTTAACAAATGCCATGTTTGGTGAAGAGACTGTAACTAATAAATACTGAGATTTCATATCAAATTACTTGCTCTAGATGCTATCCTTGGAATTTATTAACATTTGGGGAGTTTAGAAGTTGTTTTTGTTGTCATTTGTTTTGATTTGGTTTGGTTTAATTATAAAGAAGTTGATCTATCATCTACCATTTCAGAAAGGACATATTCCAGTCCCATTGTACCAAAATGACAGCTTGGGCTTCACACCTGAAAGTAACGATATAAAGTTTAGGACTCCATTTTTGAAAAGCTCTCAAAGGTTCTGAGCAGTAAGAGATGGTGAGAGAGATGCTAGAATCTTCTGATAATTACCTAGCGTGATGCTTCTACCTCTCTGTGACCTGGATGCACAGAAGCAATACAACGACAGTTTTATTTCTCAGGAATTTATATTTAGTATCTGACCTTTTTCATAGTTTTTATGTGAATTCTGGGAAAGAAAAAAAGAAAGGATCTATAACTGTAAAAACTAAAACCTCAAACTAATTCATCTTTTGTACAATACAACACCAAAGAGAGTACTTTGAGCATAGTCAAAGTTCCATAAATACTTACTGAATACATTATGTAATCAAAGAAAGAAAAAATCACTGCAAGGGAAGGTACAAAGTTTATATCAAGCCAAAATGTATCTTAAGCTCTAATTTATTAACTTCTTTTGGCAGGACACAGTTTATAACAGACAAAATGATGACATCATGGTGACTGTGGAAGAGATCTGATTTGATATTTGTCTAGATGCAACTGACTAAGTGGGAAAAATAATGTCATTTTAGCCTTTTTGGTATTCCATCTAAGGCAACAACCATATTTAGTTCTTACCAGAAATGACCGACAACAATTTAGAAACCTTTGATACCATAGTCTCTGAGTAGTAATGTGGATTGCCGACACTTAGGCAATCTAGACTATTCGATCACATTATTTAAGAGGGTTTTTTTACTGGTTTCTAAGATGTATTTACAAAGAAGTTATTTTGGAAATATGTGGTCATTGTTATCATGGTAACATTAGGTCATGATGTGATTTTTTTTTTTTTTGCTCTCTATGATTCTACCCATAGATTATTTCTATTTGATATATACAGAGTATATTTATTTGCCTTATTAATGTCAATAAATTTGCATGATTCATGTATTTGATCCTGTTGTTAGTTAAATATCAGAGTGAGTTTATAAAGTTAATACTCCTCTTAAAAAGAAAAAGTTACATAGAGTCTTTACAAATTTACACAGACTTCTTTATGACATGTTATTTATTCTAAGGCAGCCGCTTTACCTCATGATACGTTAATTTTTAGATTACTTTTGCTGTTATGGTGACTAAGTGTCACAGCCAACATCTTACACACACACACTGCACTCCTAGCAGCCACTTATGTTAATTTGAGTAATTGTGAGGCCACTGCAAGCCAAGGATTAACTCTCCCGTTTACCATCACACACCGGGGAGGTTTGCTGTGTGCTCTCCACATAGATGGGTAATCCAATCTCAGGACCGCATTCCGAGGGTCGGTAACAATAAATGCATCGATCAGGTTCTTGGTGAGAAGTCCATCTCCTGGTTGAAGATCTATGTAGGATTTTTCTCAGGCCTGACCACAGGCAATCAGAGACTTTACAGGGCAGGCCTTATGGGGAAAGCTGCCCCCCCACCCCAGAGCTGGCACACAGCCAGTGCACCACGGTCCCTGAAGGGAGGAGGTGCAGTCAAGAACTCAGGCCCTCTGGCCGGTGGTGCTCTTCACATACGTGCATTCCTAGCCCAGGTACCTTAATTCCTAGGTCCCTTTATCCTGGACAAAGACCTTCTTCAGGCACCTCTGCTGAGACCTCCTTAGAGCAGAAAGGAGGGTAAACCTGGAAGGTCCTCTGCTCACTCGAACTCAGTACCCAGTACTTTTCCACTCCAGGCCCTCCTTTATCCCCCCCACCCTTGACTGCAGGGTCCGTAAAATGACCAGAGCCTTTTGTTTGGGGTGCCCTCAGCCGTGAAAAGATCTCAGCATCAGTGTTGATCCACCTGACCTTCAACCTGCACTCCCTTCCATAGGGGAGAATAAAACGGAGGGAGTCGACTTTTCTCAGGTTTGAGACTCTTGCTTATACCATCACGGTAAATGATTAAAGGCTTAACTCTCTCATTTTGGGCTTGTGGCTTTAATCGGCTGCTCTTCCCACACCTGGCAGCTCAGCTCTAGCTCAGCTGAGCTCCTGACAAAAGAAAAATGACTCATTCAACCTTCACAAAGTGTTGGTTGTAGGAAAATCATCCAGGATGAGGAAGGGCTCGCTCATAGAGAATTCAGAACCTCTACTGGCCCTGGAAAAATAAGGGAAGGAGTAGTACCAGAACCCAGGAGCAACGATCAGCAGAGCTATAGCTTTTGGTGGCGAGGTGGACCTCCTCCGGGTGCCACGGAAGAGGATGGAGAATCAGTCTCCCAACCTGACTGTCCTGCATCTTCCGGATCATGTTAGTGCTTCCCCAGAAGCCCGTGATAAAGCAAATCCATTAGCTCAGAGCAGGAAGCAGAGTCAAGGAGGGTGGAAAGCATATCTAGAGGAGCGAATAGAAAATGTCCAGTATGTTTTTAACTTCAAAAGATCTTTGTTGCTGTCCATCATATAGAACATTAATTTAGCGTCAATTTACATCTCAAACTTTTTCTACCACACTCTGATAAAAGTAACCTCTTTCTAACCCAAAGTTACAGCTTACTAATTTTCTTGGGAACATCTTTTGTTCATTTCAGTCTGGAAAATTCCACACTCAAATCGGAGTCGAGGTTCTCCTATTTATACTTCTGAGTACTGTGTTAATTTTTAAAACCCAATCTTTTTGAGAATTCTTCACTTTATATGCCAGATGACATTAATCCCATACTGCTGTTCGTGCACTTAGCACATACTGTCTATTTGTAAAAAAATACCATGGAATTTCAGTTTCCACAAGTTGCATGGGTTGTTTCCTGTGTCTAGAACTCTCTCCCCATCTCATGTGCGGGTGTGATATTTTGCAATCTCAATTCAAGTGTCAACCTCATTTAAAGCCTCTCCTTCCCTCCCAGTAAAAATGATGACTCCTGTATTCGTCAAGAGTTTAAACATGAAAACTGAGGCCATTAAAGATATTACAAACAGGAAGAGAGTTTCTATGAGAATGGGTTATCAAAAAATGATTGCAAAACCTCAAAGAAAGAGGGTCACCGGAGGTATCTGTTAGCTGTCAGAGTCGGAGCTGGCTTTTGGAGTCAGGAGGTTTCTGGAATCCAGAAAACTGCTGTTGGTGGTCCCAGCTGCCTCAGCAAGAGTGAAAAGCGATTCACACAGAGAACATACATAGGTCACAACAAAATCACATGTCTACTGAAGCACATGTGCACATGCGAAGTTTCGTGCTGGAGATTTCTTGCTGTACGATGCTCCATTGGGTAGACCAGTTGAAGTTGATAGCGATCAAATCGAGACATTAATTTAGAACAATCAATGTTATACCATGCGGGACATAGCCAACATACTCAAAATCCAAATCAAGCATTGAAAATCATTTGTACCAGCTTGCTAATTGCTTTGATGTTTGGGTTCCACATAAGTTAAGTGAAAAAAACCTTCTTGACCGTATTTCCGCACGCAATTCTCTAATTAAACATAATGAAAACGTTCCATTTTTAAAACAAATTGTGACAGGCGATGAAAAGTGGATACTGTACAAATGAACAAAAGAGATCGTGGGCCAAGCGAAATGAACCACCACCAACCACACCAAAGGCTGGTCTTCATCCAAAGAAGGAGATGTTGTGTATATGGTGGGATTGGAAGGGAGTCCTCTATTATGAGCTCCTTTCGGAAAACCAAACGATTAATTCCAACAAGTACTGCTCCCAATTAGACCAACTGGAAGCAACACTCGACGAAAAGTGTCTGGAATTAGTCAGCAGAAAATGCAATATATTCCATCAGGATAACGCAAGACCGCATGTTTCTTTGATGACCTGGCAAAAACTGTTACAGCTTGGCTGGGAAGTTCTGATTCATCCACCATATTCACCAGACATTGTACCTTAGGATTTGCATTTATTTAGGTCTTTACAAAATTCTCCTAATGGAAAAAATTCCAATTCCCTGAAAGACTGTAAAAGTCACCTGGAACAGTTCTTTGCTCAAAAAGATAAAAGGTTTTGGGAAGATGGTACTATGAAGTTGCCTGAAAAATGGCAGAAGGTAGTGGAACATAACAGTGAATACATTGTTCAATAAAGTTCTTGGTGAAAATGAAAAATGTGTCTTTTATTTTTCCTTAAAAAACCAAAGGCACTTTTTAGCCAACCCAATACTTTGTTTAATTTACCCTTGCTAGACATAGTCCTATCTATCTATCTATCTTTCTATCATCTATGTATCAATACCAAATGTGTATACTAAATATGTATGCTGACTATACTAACAAAATAATTACATCTTGAAATTACTTTTACTCTCTGAAAAACAAAATAAAACAATGACAACAAAAAGGCAAAGGAATACTGATTCTTTTAGACTTTCTTTTTATAGCCTATAATTCTGTTATTCTTTCATTATTTACTGTATTCTATTGAGTAGTCTGGCCCACATTCAGTATTCAAAGGAATTACTGCCATGTTTTAAAATTGAGGCTTCAAGACCCCAATGGCAGCATCTTGAATTTCATCTATTTTGAATCTTCAACAAATATGCCAGAATTAATTTAAAGTAAGTAGATATTTTTACTAACAGCATTGTATTTTTTTTAAAAGTAAAGTATAGTTATAATTTATGCCCAGTTCTAAAGCTGGTTCTGGCAAAATGATAAACAATTTTTATTGGTTCCAACCATTTAGATTTAAAGAAAATAAATTTAAATCCTGGCTTATAGGAAACTAATATATTTTGTCTTATGATGCATGATATTATAAATCTTTAATATAATGCAACTTCAAAATTTCTACAAAGGCATTTTCTTTTACACACTTCTAAATTTTACTAATACTATGATTGAAATACCTGTACCTAGCTAAATTGACTTTTCTAATCATTATGCTGCTTAGTTTTATGATTGGATAAATGCTAAAATGCTCTTTTGTTTTCCTTATTGGCATAATATCGCAGTTTTCTTTCTTTAAAAAATACAGTGTATGTACTCTGTTTTATTTAATAACTCAATTGATCTTGCAAATCTCTTCTCTCAAAAAGTGATATATTTTTACATATGCTTTGTGAAAATGGATATTCTTCATTAGTAAAATTAATCACAAAAGTGCATTAACACAATAACAAACTTGACCTGATTTTTAGAAATATGGGATACTTCTGAGTAAATGTCCCAAGAAATGTGAGTCAGTTGAAATTGCTCACCTTCTTGGCAAGCATTTTAATCATACAATTTTCTCCTTTGCTCTGTTAAAAACTCTGCTTTTCTTGCTATTAAATTACACTTCTGGCTCACTGAAGTGTTTATGAATCAGCATTACTTTAAGTGAATCTATCTTCACTAGCTTTAGTTTTAAATGTAGAGAGTTTCAGTGGGTAGAAAAATAAGAGTTGAATGTGAATGAAGTGTTCAAATATAAATTATTAATCCTATCTCTTTTACAATCTGCTGCTTTTCCTCTTGAGTCTTTGATGATTTCACAAGTGATAAAGTAGTTGTATATCTAAGTGTACTAGTCTAGAATAAATGCTACATTTATTTAAGATTTCTAAATACATAATGGATAAGGACAGAACAAGTAATGCTTAGCTTTTCAGTATTTGAGTGTAGCATAACTGGCTTTCCATTCATCTGAAAAGAGAGCTTACATTTCTCTAGGAAAAGAAGCTCTCTTAAATAAATTTTATGAGAGTAGGATTTAAATAACAACTAGAGATTTATACATATAAATAAAATAATTGCTAACCTGCTGTCAGATTTATTTATTTTTTTAACTCTCAGATTATTAATATTTTTACCAGGATTATATATGAGAAGACTGTTTCCAAAAAGTCAGCTTCACGACAGTAATGATGGTTAAAATTTTCACTAGTCCTATCGTAGTATATTGATGAGCAGTGGTCAAGTTTCAATTAAAAAAAACCAAACATTTTGCCTTCCTAAATCCCCCACTTGCCATTGGCTTTGCTCTTTGTGTTCTAATTAATTGGTATGTTGTTGTCTGTATTATAATGACAAGTACCAAAAATTGACGTTATTCCTCTATTCTACGTGCTTGTAAGTGGGTTTCTTTAAAAATGTTTTGAGATTTATTATAATAAATGTTAGCACAATGAAACATTTTTTATACAAGGTTTAAATTAATTCAATTATTTCCAGGTAACTTTATTAAAGCTCTATTGTATGTATTATATTTAGGACCGGGGTCCCAACCCCCAGGCTGCGGACCGGTAGCCGTCCGTGGCCTGTTTGGAACCAGGCGGTACAGCAGGAGGTGAGCGGCGGGCCAGTGAAGCTTTATCTGCCACTCCCCATCGCTCCCCATCACTAGCATTACCACCTGAACAATCCCCCCGCACCAGTCCGTGGAAAAATTGCCTTCCAAGAAACCGGTCCCTGGGACCAAAAAGGTAGGGGACTGCTGATTTAGGACGTCACACTCAAAATTACATTTGTGAACTGCTCAAATATAATGTACTATCTCATTTCAATTCTTAGTGCCAGGAACGAGTTTATTAAGGAAATACTGGCAGGGGAGGTAAGGAACAATATATCTGTCAATTACTGTATTATTTATTTATTCTACTTCCACATTTTTCTTCCACATTTTTCCTCAAACTTTCTGTGAAATTTTGTTTCAGTGTCACAAACTGCAAGTCATTATTTTTATAGTCTTTAATTAATTAAACGTGCTGATATATTTTATCAATATTTGTTTTCATCATTGTTTCTTGCAAACTAAGTTTTCCCCAGGGGTTTACTTTTCTTTTTACAAAATATCCTTTAATAAAATTGTGATGAAGTTCTGGACAGACTAAATTTTATTACTATTTTTATGTTCAGTTATGAATTTATTTTTCTCTTGTGAATTACAGTTTAATTGGCAATAAGACTTTAAAGAGAAAGTGGTATTTGCTCAGAAAGTCTAATATTTCACAAAACTACATTTTTGCATATGGGATATTTGCTGTCAGTCTAACTGGCGTTCCATGCTATAAATAAAGGTGGTATATTTTACCCCTTTGCTACCTTTTAAGAAGTTTTTGTGAACTGCTGCTTGATTCTAAGTAGTCTAGACGTAGAATCAATTTTATTTTCCTTATTCAATATTTGTTTGCACTTCCAATTTGAGAGTTTACTTCTTCTTCTTTAGGCCACTTAATTTTGCCTTTCAAATCTGGTTTTTAATCCATTTGGAACTGATATTATTCTATAGTGTTATGTCTGGATCTAATTTCAGACCTTTTCATTTGTTTTTTCCAAATTGACACCAAGCCTTTCCTAGACTTTACTGAACACCCAACTCTTTTCTCATTATTCTACAAGACCAGGTCTGTCACAATTACTTTTTCACACATGTATTGGTCTGTTTTTGTGATTTCTGCTCTGTTTCATTTGTCAATATGTACATTTGTTGCCAATTCCACACTGTCAATTATTAGAGCTGTAATTTTGATATGGTAAAAAAAACAAGTCTCCAGTTTGTGTTTTCTTCTTAAAGAGTTTCTGGGTTGTTCTTATTCATTTGCTCTTTTTAGTAAAATCAGTGTGTCATTTTGCAGGAAGACTGTCAGGATTTTGATTAGACTTACATTAAATCTACTGATTAATTTTGAGAAAATTAACATCTTTCATTGTAGTGAAATTTCCTATTATCACCTCCTTTAAAAGATTATAGTCGAATTTTATTAGATTCTTCCCTTAATGTTCTAGTTTCCTCCCCCGGAAGACTTGGTTTAAGTATCTATTATTTGTTCTATGCAATTGCTATCTTCTTTCTTGTTTTTCTTCTCTTTCTCCAATTACCCTCTACCATGGGAGTATTTATCAAGTTTTTCTTCCACATCATTGATAGGATCTTTAGCAATAATAATTCAACATTTTACTTCTTTAGGATATATTCAGACTTGATGTTTGAAAAGAAATAAATTGTATAGTTTTCCAATGTCTCTACTCACACCACACAATCAGTGTCTATGCTCAGATCTAGGAATTATGGCACATAGATATATACTCTAGTTTCCCAATCGTCATTACACCACAGGTATTCCAACACACGAAACTTAGCTTTCCTGAGATACAGATTTCTCCTAGTTCCTGATTATTCTTTCTGAATCTTTTATTCTCTGAATTATGTAAAAAACTACAATTTTCTCTATGGGTTGTTTTTATGACCTTAATGCTTTGTTCCCATATAGAGAGTTTCACTTTTGGGGGATGATGCCTTTTGAGATGCAATGTGTTATTCTACCGTCCTCTGTATTTTGGTCTTTTACTTACTCATTTAAGGATGTTTGATAGAAAGAAAACTGTTGGTCATTCAAAAAGTAACTATTGTACTTTTCTTATGTATCAGGCACTGCACCAGACTCTGGGATCTTCCACTTGTTCCTAAAGGAGCATAAACTTTGTGATAGAGGGGGAAAGGGGTAAAATAGATGTAGTCCCATCAATGGATGTGAAATTAAAACTCAGATAAGTACTCTGACGGAAACAGCATTTGAACAAGGGACTCATAATTTAAAAGGCAAAATGTCTTCTCTGAAGAAGTGATATTTAACCTGAGTAGTGCTTTCAAAGACAAATTGTATCTGACAAGTTTCTAGTTGATAAAGGCTTTGGATTTCTTAGTCAGAAGAAAGACTTTATACCCCCTAAGTTCATCTTTATAACTATAATAAGTTGGTAAAAATTCCTTTCAGATTCTGGCAATACTTTGTATGGAATTTTAAGTTTTATATGGTTGTGAATTTTCATCTTGTTCTGTGTTTCTACAGATATTTTAGGAGGAAGTTTGGAAAGACTGCCCCAAGGACTGCTTGTTGTAATGCCCTTTAAAGCCAGAAATCCTGAATTATTTATTAACAAAAGAAAAAAATATATTCAGTGCTACTGCATATCTATACTGCCTTGTTAATGTGAATTTAGGACTTTGTCATTTGATTGCCTGTGTGTGATTCAGGGACACATTTACAATTGTGTGTTCAAAGGGATCGTGATCTTCTACCTAATTTGTAAACTCTTTTTTTTTTTTTTTAGGGGTGAGTCGGGAAGCCTTTCTGGTGGGGGGAGTAATCTGGGGTGTGACTAGAGGCAGTGGAAGGCCAAAGTGACCAACCGGGAGAGGATCACAGGTGCTGACATTTGTTAACTGTCATGGATACAGCCCTTGGGTCTCCAAGACAACGGGTCAAGGTGGATGGAGATGAGGTTGCCCTGGAGTCTGGGTGTGCCAAGACCAGGGAGCCGAGGTCCCTGGCAGGGCCTGCAGCTGCCCAGGGTGCCGCTAGCTGCAGGCAAGATCACTCAGAGCAAGAAAAGATCCAATTCTAGTGCCGGGAGGACAAGAGCAGAGGCAGCAACAAGGAATCCTGGTTCGGCCCTTGATGGAGTGACGAGGCCCCGTGCCTCGGTGTCCCCTTCCGTGGAGCAGGGCCGGGAGCTCTGCTCCCTGGGCGCGGGGAGCACGTCTGCATTTAGCACAGCCCTGGGCCCATGTCCCCGTCGCTCCATCCACGAACCCGCGGTCAGAAAGGCGGAGGCGCTCAGGAAAGAGCTCTGCTCCGCGGACCGCCGCTGCTCCAGTCCCCGAAGCCCGCGCTGCCCCTGCTGTGCAATGTTGACACTCTGGGGGGAGAGCTAGCCCGGGGGGTGGTCACACCGGGCAGGAGGTGCGTCCAGGGAAGTGGTCTCCCCTGGCGGGGGTCCGCATCCAGGGGGCGGTCACCCTGTGCGGGAGGAGTCCCAGTCCAGGGGGCGGTCACTCTGGGCAGGAGCCGGGGTCCCATCACGGAGGTCCGCTGCCCTTCAGCCGAAGCTGAATACAGGGGCGTGGACTTCGTGCGGGAGGTCGGGGATCCAGGACGTCCCCGCCACGCCCCGCCGCACCCGGGGGGTGGGGGGGGGGGGGGGATGGGGGGTGGGGGTGTGGGCGGGCGAGCATCCGATTTACCGGGGGAGGAGCGCTCGGCACCTGACTCCCCTCTCTTTTGGCGTTTGTCTTAAAAAAACAATAATAATATTGACTGCACTAATTTTGATGATACAATGAATATTCTGACTACTATTTCTTATTGATAATGAGACAGGCACTGTTTTTCTCTTCACTTATGTAATTTAATCCTCTGTATAACACTCTGCAATACGCAAAGACAAGATTTAAACCAGTGGCCATGTTTTCGAATCTGTGATTCTTATTATGTTCCATTGCTTTATTCATTCATACACAAATCATGCCATATTTAATTCCCATTTATATTACAAATATATGTTCAATGCTTTGCCCAGGCAGACAACATGCATATGACAATAGTCTGATTCCAAATATGTTCCCCTAAAACCACATTATCTTGGTTTGGAATATTTTAATTCAGGAAGGTTGGGAAAAGCAGAAGGAGATGAAGAAGAATTGTTAGTAGTAGAGCTGCCAGTGGAAAGCATGAATGAACACCAGGAAGGGAAAACATGATAAAAGAGTAAACGATGGGATTGTAATGAAAAGATAGCTAACACTGCCTGTATTTTCATGTATCCTCATATGATTTAGACCTGGAGCTGGATTTTTGCGGCAGCCAAAGCCAGTTTTTTCTCAAGGTGTCATTATTGTCAGTTCTACTTTGTGCACAGCAATATGTATGTGTGCGTGCTTATATGTTTTTGTGTATGTATTGTTGGATGTTTTCAGCCATTAAACCCTTTGGATTTTCCCCTTTATTGAACAAAATTTATATTTCTTTTCAATTTGCCTGTGTTGTCATAACTTCCTAATGTGGCCAATGGAAATCATCTAGACCTGGAAAATATAAAGCCAATTCCAGACATGGCTAATACTTGAGCCAAGAGTAAGTAAAAAATTATCATCCCTAGATGGTCTCCATGACATTATTTGCAATGTTCCAAATTTCTGTGGAGTAAAATGACTGATATGGAACAACTTACTGTGCTTGAAGGTGAAGGTATCTATCTGAAAAGGAGAGAAAATGTGGGGCTTATGATATGAAATAGAGTGAATACTCAATGATGACAGGTAATTTTTGTCTGTTTTCTTCATTAATGTAGTCTTAAGGAACAGAACATCACTTGGCTCCCAGTAGGTTCTCAATAAATAATGGTTGACAAAATATTAAAAAGTACTTAAATACTTAAATATTACATTGAAAAGTGATAAGGAAAAAAGTGAGAAATTTGGCAATTCAGTTTAGACATGAAGATGTTGAGTCAAAGTTTAAAAGTCAAATGAAAACACCAGATGGACTCCATTCTTGAACACCACTGGGAAATTGGGGAAGGGCTGCAGAAACAGGTAGAATAGACTTTTTAAGCTTTGCTTCTATCTGGTATGGAATTATTTTTGTGCTTAAAACCATAAAATACTGTGTATTGAGGAGAGGTGAGAGTTACAGACATCGAATGCACTGATTCAAGTTTTCACCTTTATTTTAATCAAAAGCAGGAAGATATTAAAATTTCATCTGAAGTTTTTCCCATCAAAACATGCAAATTACCCTTTCAGGTCTTTAACTAGACTGAGATATAGTACCTAACAGGTTATGAAATGAAACATAATTATGGGCCAAGGACATTTTTCTTTCAAAACCTTTATAATATAAAACTTTAAAATGTTTTATGACTCTTCTATATAAGTAACAACTAAACTTTTAAAATGTAAGGCACTTTCTGCAAATTATTTTAAAATTTCCAACTTGGTAAAAGTGAAGGCAGAGCCCTTGTTCAAAAGTCATTATTCAACCACTTAGTTGTTTTTGCATAATTTTATTTCTGTCAGTTCATATTTATTTCAGATTGAGTGTGCTATTATTACTCTAGATGAATGGATGGATGGATGGATGGACAGTTGGATGATAGATAGGTATGGAAAATTAATTTATGCTGTTTCTTATTGTGAAATGGGAATATTTATTTTAAATTATTTTTATGATTTTTCTATGTTTATTTCCCTAAGTACTTGATATTTTCATAGTTGACCAAGGGCATCCATCTGCCAGTTTAGATGGAATGAGAAAGTGAGGTGAGGAGAGGTATGAAAATAAATATGTAGAAATACAGAACATAGGTAATTTCAGTTTCTCATGTGCAAAATAAGATTATTTAAGTAGGAATAACCTTGCAAACCAGCACTTTTCTTTAAAAGAGTAAGATATTGATATATGTACATCTATGGGTACCTCCAATCTTCCTTCCTTTCTTAAAATATTATCGTGGTAAGAACACTTAGCATGAGATCGATTTCGTAACAAATTTTTCAGTGTACTATACGTTCTTGCTGACTGTAAGTACGATGTTATACAGCAGATCTCTAGAACTTATTCATCTTGCTTGACTGAAACTTTATGCACCTAGAGTAGTAACTCCTCATTTCCCCCTTCCCACCAGGCTCTGGCAACCACCATTCCACTATTTGATTCTATGAATCTGACATTTTAGATATCTCATATAAGTATCAAGCAGTATTTGTCTTTGACTGACTTATTTCACTTAGGGTAATATCCTCAAGGTTCATCCATATTGTCGCATGTTGCAAAATTTCTTTGTTTTTTAAGGCTGAAAATTATTCCATTGTGTGTATATGTTACATTTTCTTTATCCATTCATCAATGTCCATTTAGATTCTTCTACATCTTGGCTGTTGTGAATAGTGCTGCAATGAACAGAGTAGTGTTAACATCTCCGTGAGGTCCTGATTTCAATTTTTTTGGATAAATACTCAGAAGTGGGACTGATGGTTAGTATGGTAGTCTAGTTTTAATATCTTGAGGAATCTCCACACTGTTTTCTACAGTATCTGCACCATTTTGCATTCTCACCAACAGTGTGCAAGGTTTTAAATTTCTCCATATTCTTGCCAACTCTTGTTGTTTTTAGGTTTTTTTTGATAATAGCCATCTTGGCAGGTATGAAGTGATATGATGGTTTGATTTGCATTTTCCTGATGATTAGTGATTTTGAGCACCTTTTCATATATATGTTGTCTATTTGTATGTCTTCTTTGTAGAAGAATCTAGTCAAATCTTTAATCTATTTTTAATTGGTTTGTTAGTTTTTTCTTATTTAGTTTTAGGAGTTATTTGAATATTTTGGATATTAACCTCTTATCAGATATATGGTTCTCAAATATTTTCTGACATTTCATAGGTTGGCTTTTCACTCTATTGACTTTTTCTTTTGCTGTGCAGAGGTTTTGACTTTCATGTAGTGTCACTTTATTTATATTTTAGTTGACTATGCTTTAGTGTCATATCAAAAAATAATAATAATAATAATTGCCCAGACCAATGACAAGAAGCTTTTTTCCCAATGTTTTCTTCTAGGAGTTTTACAAGGACAAGTCTTACATTTAAGTCTTTAATCTATGTCAACTTGATTTTTTGTGTTTGGTATAAGGGTCAAATTTCATTTTTTTGCATGAGGATAGCCAATTTTTCAACACCATTTGTTGAAGAGACTGTCTTTCCCTCCTAGTGTGTTCTTGGAACTCTTGTAGAAGGTCAACTGTATATGCATGGATTTATTTTTATGCTTTCTATTCTGTTCCAGTGGCCTATATTTCTATATTTATCCAGACAGCATACTGTTTTTTATTATTGTAGCTTTGTAATATATTTGAAATTAGAAAGTATGAGGCCTCCAGATTTGTTCTTCTTTCTCAAGATTGCTCTGGTTATTTTATGTCTCTTGTGGTTTCATATGAATTTTAGAATTGTTTTCTCTGTCTCTATAGAAATGTCATTGTGATTTTGATCGTGATTATACTGAATCTTTACATTGCTTTGGATAGTATGAATATTTTAATAGCATTAAGTCTCCCAATTCATGAACACAAGATGTCTTTTCATCCGTTTGTAGTTCATCAATATTTTGTAGTTTTCAATATATAAGTTTTCATATCCTTAGTTAAGTTTATTTCTAAGTATTTTATTATTTTTGGTGCTATTGTAAATGGTATTGTTTTCCTAATTTCCTTTTCAGATAGTTTGTTGTTAGTATATAGAAACAACTGAATTTTATATGTTTACTGCAACTTTACTGTATTCATTTTTTTAATTCTAGTATTTTTTTTCCTGCAGCAGAAAACTACACCATCTGATTCTTGGAGTAAGCCATTAATCCTGGGTATTCTGCACCTTAGTAATTGTCTAAACTTAGGTGTAAGTCAGAGTTCAGGGGCATGTGGGGAGAAGAAAAGCCTGACAAAAATTTGTTCCAGCCAATTCAGTGGGTAATGGGCAATTGTAAGCATCAGCGTAAACTCTAGGTTTTATAGATAGAAAGATAAGTAGATAGATAGATAGGTAGATGATAGATAGATAGAGGAAATAAATATAGATATGAGCATATACATGTAAGTACCTGTGTGTATATTTTCTAGCTCTGTCAACTGATAGCAAGAAGCAGAGACACTTCAAAAGCAATGAACATATGTAGCACTCAAATTTCGGTTTCTAAATACTATGTTCAATAAAAGGAACTAGGGCTCTTTGGAGAAATGGCTGATTCCATGGCTAGAGCAAATAAAACCATTAAGATAAATCTGGAAATACTTGTGGTGCTTGCAAGTAAAATTACTCAAAACATGTTGGCTCCATACTGAAAAGCCAACTTAAAGAAGCTCCCAATAACCAAATCTGAGACAATTAAAGCAAAAAAATAAATAATGACAGCGATGAGTTATGCGTTATATTAAAATAAATACCCATAATGCACACTGGTATAAATGATTGAATAAACAAATAAATGAGAAATTATTCCATATAATTGAATTCCAACTCATCATTATAAAGGAAATATTGAAAACATAGATATCACCGTTAATCAAAACCTACAGTAATAATTTATGTAGACAAGTATCATCAACAGATACTAAAATTTAAGGGCAAATGTATAGTGAGAAGTAGGACATTTACATAGTCTTAAATTACCTCACCACCTGTTAAATATTCACCATAAAGTGTAAAATAATAGCTTTATTGGGGAGAAACTTGGCAAACACAACCCTAACCATATTCAGACACATCACTAATTTTTCATTCTTTTTCAGGTGTAATAAATATCTATTTCCTTATATTTCATAAAACCTTAGTAATATAATTCTGCCTTTATTCACCATTCAAATTTGCTTATAAGTGTTTTTACTCTTAAAAACAAGATTAAAATAAAGTATTTTCTTTAATTTTGCTTTCAACATTTTCTCTTGTGTTGTTTTCCCCTAGATAAGAATATAATGAACATACATTTTTATAATTTTATTTGGTGTGAGATATTCATAGAATTTTCTCAGAGACAGGCATCTGACCAAATCACCAAATTTTCAAGTGGCAATGGCAAAATATGTCAAAATACTGCTATAGTGACTGCTGCTTTAGACAGTTAGGAGAATGGATGCCAGCAGCTTGTCTTTGAGATAAATTGTTAAATATGTATGATTAAAGATGTTAAATATAAAGATGGAAATTTTATCTTTCAGTTATCAGCAAAGATTTAAAGTTCTGCCAATTCTGTCTTTCGTAGAAATACAAGATAAAGAAAAAACATAGTGCTTAAATAATTGCACTGTATGGTTTTATATTTTTATAGATATGATGATATACACAAAGGCAGGAAACATTTCAAAATATTCAAACATATTTCAAAATTCATGTTTACTGGTTGAAATTAATTAGATAATACCATAATTGGATTTGATAGGATGATGAACAACATAACTTATTTTCTCCTTTACATTGAGAGGAAACATAACTTTCTCTCTAGCCATCTTCCCTATTATTCACTTGCTACAATGAAAATCACTGCCCACTACCAGTTATAGTTTTATCATCTTGATGTTTGGCTTTGGACAATATTGTTTTTTCTTTGAGAGTAAGTGAGCAAGTTCCTTCATTTGGCCAAGTTAGTAATGTCTTCCTAAGTTATTTCATCAACTTTTAGGAGGTTCTAGTGGGGGAAAAAATGTTAAATTGCTTTATATAAAGAAAAATAGACTACAAAACTTCTAGACAAGACTACTGAGTATGTGTCCACCTCCTTACTACATTTTGAGGGAATGCAAAGTAGGGATTCAGGGAAAACTGCATCTCTTTTTAAGATGAAGGTCAGGAAGATTCCGATGATTCGCAGAATTTTCTCAGGGATACACTGAGTATTCTCTGAGCATAACAAATCTGTCTCCCAAAAGGATTCAAAAGAAGTATCTGGTCCTGGTTCAATGTCTCCCAAGAGTTTTAGCAATGCTCTTTATGGACACACAGATGGAAAAAATAAGGAGTTTTTTCCCCCTCCCCCTACATCTGTATGTATACATAGGCTTTTCTAGTCTTCCTCAGCAGATACAATGTATTTGGTAACCACAGGGAAAAAAATGAAAATTAAAATGCACACATTAGTTTTATCATTCAGAATCAAGATAGCCTGATGATGGCCTTGGTAAAGATAGTTTGTAAAGTGTCTCGAAGACCTTGAATATTCACATCAATATTTCAAAACTAAGACATGTTGATGTAAGATATAAGAAAAAATTAGCCTTGAATAAATTATAAAATCATCTCAATAACTTAAAGGTGTTTAGAAGGAACAACATGCCTTGTTTCAATGTTTTCTTACTTCAAGCTCAGAAGTTTTGCCTGATGATGTGCTGCTTCTCCAAATTACCCATGCTTCTGAGTTTTTTTTACTTACAACAGCCTAATTATATTCAAGAAATTATTTAATTGATTATGATGACTTGACCTTACCCCTAGTATTTTTTCCTACCATTTAAAAGTCAATCCATAGTGTGAGGTATGTTGTCATTGATATGGCAACACTGGACAATCATAATTTTTTAGCACCAGGGCAAATTCTCTGTATAATTCCTCTCAGGAATATAGAAAACTGCCCAAGTGCAGCAACCTGTCAGTCATGACTGTCGTTGTGTCCTCAGAAAGGGTTGTTGAAGTCCTCCTCTAATAAACAAGGAAGACACTCATCAGAAGAGGAACAAAGACGTGAGAACCATTCCTCACATGACTCACTGAAAAGTTTAAGAGTAAAATAATATTCCTTTCTTGAGATTCTGAAATTCAGGTGGCAACACATAAGGCCCAAGTTTCATCGATACACAATAAGGCAGGTCAGATATATGACTGGAATAACACAATAATTCTGAGATGACTCAGGAAGCCTTCCTGATCCAAAGTTCTCATTGAAAGAAATGACAGCTTTCTAAGAAATGACCATCGTCACTCAAGCCAGGATGCTGAACAATGAGAGGAAGACCTAGAGTCTAGGTGTAGCCTGGTAAGATTATTCCATATATTGGAAGCAGATAGATGTGCTCAGATCCTCTTTGTTAGGGAATTTAGTGAAAGAAATAGAGAAGTTAGGAATAGCAGCACAGAGAATAAGAGGACCTTAAGCAGAGTCTATTAGGCAATGAGATCAATGAGTAAACAGAAACCATAAATTAGGAGTAAAACAAGAGTAGAAAGAACTTAGCATGATTAGAAGAAAAAGAGGATAACTGGAAAAAAGAAGCCATGAATACCACTGGGGGAAAGATAAGTGCATTTTTGTCATTGAAAGTCATTGTGACCTGAATGATTTTCCAATTCTCCTTAAGACAGATCTTTGTTTTTATGACCCCAGATATGTGTCTTTACATAAATCTACTAATTTTAGCCATTTGGTGTCCACACCTTGAAATTATTAAGAGACTAATACAAACATACTACAATAATGCCAGAGCATTCATAAGTAAAAAAAAATAAAGTGAAGATAATTAAAAAATGGAAATTTGCTCGGAATTATGCAAAATGTTCCTGAAGTACATATAGCTTCTAATACTGAATGAGACAGTGATCCTGTTAACTGCAAATGTCAAATCTCAACTGAGTGGTTCTCAACTGGTGGTAATTCACCCCCCCCAAGAAAATTTGGCAATGTTTCAAGATATTTTCAGTTGTCATCAAAGAGATTAGGGAGCTGCTACGGGCGTTAGTGGGTAGAGGCCAGAGATGGTACTAAACATCCTACAATGCACAGGACATTACCCCCCAAGACAAAAAAATATCCAACCCAAATGTCTATAGTGCCAAGTTTGAGTCTAAATACTGATCTAAACCAAGACAGGCTGGGTCAAAACAGATTAAAACTTCTTAACTTGAACTAATTCTGATTTAACTATTTCAAATCAATTCTTCCTCCTTTACCTATATTCTTCTATCATAAATATAACTTATCATCATAACTGAAAACATCAAAAACTAAACTAGTAAACCTCCAAAATGTAATGTCTTGAGTAGTTTTTTTTGAGATTCTATCCTTTATGCAAGAACAAGAATATTGTAAGAAGCTTCTTTGAACTGCATTATTGCTATTTCGCTGATGGAAGTACAAGGAGCAGGCTGAAATAGATCCTTTCCAACAACAGGGAAATCAATGAAAGTGATGAATTCCCAGACTCAAGTCTTTCATGATTTTGATAAAGCAAAACGTCCAAAGGTTATTTTCCTGTGGCTCTGGTACATCTAAATGTGGATATTTTGGCCTTCTGCAGACTGATGACTCATTTGATAGCTGAGTCTTTGCATGTAAGTGTTGAATAATAATATATTATAGACACATGATAGTTATGCAGGAATAGATAAATGTTTATCTAGTGTGATTTCAACTTCATAGAGTAAAACCCTTTCTTCTTTGACAAAGGAAAAAAAGAAATCATTCAAGTGTCATTTTATGATCATTAGATTCTTTTTTTTTATTTTTAAAATTTATTTATTTATTTATTTTATGATCATTAGAGTCTACCATTAGAAATGCAAAAATCCTGGAGCAGAACAACCTATTGAAATTTGCTTTTCAAAACTTTTTCATGAAGATTGTATGAACTCATTCTTAATGGGTGGTCATAAAGTAAAGAAAACTAACGTTCACTGAATATTTATATGGTGAATACTGTGCTAGTGTCTTTACATAAATTATACAAAATAATAGCTGTATCATTTATTAGAGAAGTGATCAGGAATAAATAACAGAATTAAAATGGAATAGTTTAGACAAAAGATATTTATTTTTCTAGTATCAAGAATCCTATGGTATGTAATCCAGCTCTAGTATTTGTTAACCAAGTACTGAAAAGTCCATCAAAATATCTTCTTCATAAAATAAAGATAATTACCACTCATTACATAAGACCTTGAAGGCATCTTAGTAGCTACTTAGAGTAGGGAGGCCACAGACGGATAGTTATAGATTTTTGATGTCTAGTTTAAGATTGCTCTCTCACTGTTGGGACTTGTTTGAGAGTGGGTAAAACTCTAGTTACAATAGTTTAGAATTAGTGAACACAAGGAGGAAAGAATTAAGGGCAATTTCATTTGGACAAGTTTACCGGGTAAGTGAAGTCACATTAATTGGAGACATGTTGTTTCTCCTATTTTAATTCAAAAATGTCATCAAGAGTTCAGGTTTCTTTTTCTTTCTCCCTACCATCTTATGACAGTGGCATTTATCTTCATAATTTGAGGGTAACTTGGACACTTTTACACATCACACCCATATCCCAGGTATTAGAAAGATAGAGAAAAGAGAAGGAAAAAAGGGACAAAGTCTAGATCGTACAAGTTGGCCCTTTTAAAAATGTTTTTCAGAAGTCCTACTTTTTGTTTTTTGTTTTTTCCTGTGGTCACAACTAGGTCTCCTGTGTAGCTCTAGCTAAAAGGAAATTGGGAAGGTAAAACGATAGGCTTTACAGCTTCTAAAGCAGAGGAAGGAAGTGAAAAAAGGTAGTGGACTGATCTTGTTGCTAATACACAACTTTGGTTGCAAAACTGGTTTTAGCTGAATAATTTCCTAACTGGCACAGTTATTAATATTAGTAAGCTATCATATTGAGTCATATCATATCCTCAGGCACACTGCTGTGTTATTTACATGCATCACTTCATGAAACCTCATTCCAAGCCTATTTGGTAAATAATAGCATTACTCCTTTTACAGATGGTAGGTAACATGCCTAAGGACACAACGAGCTAGTAAATGTCAGAGATAGAACACAGAATAATTTTACCCAAAGCTTGTACTATTCTCATTATAACCACTGCTCCTTCCAATGTAAAGATATAACGTACAGCTGCAATGGACATATTCATTGTGATTCATTAATTATGATTAATTAATTATCCTACTCTCAAATAATTTCTCATTATGATAAAAACTTCCTATCATCAGATAAGTTAAATTTGTCTAAGTATCCTGAATATTTTTTTTTGCACGATAAAATCTGTCTTTTTAAAAAATAAATTCCACCTAATGTGAAATAAAATATCATAGTATTTTTTCCTGTACTGAAGTCACTGAAATGGAACTCATGTTCTGAGCCATGTTTCTGTCGGCAACTGTTATCACCCAAGGACATATATTCAAAATAATTTAATAGTTTCATCATATAAGTGCAGATTCAAAAATATTTTTAAAAACTCATCTAAAAACAAGTCAGCATGAAATCTTTCATTCTCATACGATATCCCTACAGATGATTATTTTAAATAGCAATCTCAGTAGAATTTCAAGTTCAGTAAAATCGTTTTCTCCCACCATGCTGCAGAATTATTTTATGTTTACATTATAAAATCAACAGAGTCAAAATTAGAAATACGGTGTTGCCTGTTATTTTTTCTGAGGCTGTTATGAAAACCTAATTTGTCATCCCCTCAGAAAATGGTTAAACCAAAGCCAAGCAATCTAACAGTAACAAAATATCTATTACAGCTTGTGCCTTGCAGATTTTTTCTTAAACTACTGCTTCTTGTGTTGTTGATTGTAACTCAGAGTTGAAATTCTGACCTGACCTTATAGATTTGTTGGGGTGATCACCTGGGGGTAGAAACCTTCACTTACATTAGACAAAACGCTTAAAAATTAGGTCAAACATTGCTCCTTTACAGAACTGAACTTTTACACTCACAGAGCACACAATTGCCACAAAACGTGACTTGAAAGACATTTAGAAAAGTCATTTTGTCAATATAACCAAAAAAAGGCAACCCCCCTCCCCCCAAAAGCATTGATCTGCTTTAATGATGGCCATCTTCAATTATTTCTTTAATATGAAGTATATGGAGTGCTCTCTAAGTAGGAACTATCTCCAAAGTAATACATTATTCCATGAGTTACTAATCAATACTTTGTTAAATGAACTATTGTGCATTTGATTGGTTATTTAATCTCTGAGCAGGGACCATAGAGGGTAAAAGTCAGAGCCGATATGTTTGTAGTCTTGTTATCATATCATTACTCTTGTTGTTTATAGACTGTTCTAGAATGATTTAGCTAAGGGAAGAACTGGCACATTAGGAAGTCTGCCTTGTCTTTGGGGAAATGTGAACAGATAGGCAAGGCATTCTGGCAACTATACTATTTCTTTTCCTTCAATACTGGCATATATGAATAGCAACTAGGATTAAAAACAGCCATTAAAAGTATCTTCTTCCCAGAAAGTTCCACAAAACGATCATGAGAAACAAACAATTTGTTTCCTAAATTTTTGCTTTTTTAAAATAACTTTTTATTTTATATTGGAGTATAGCCAATTAACAATGTTGTGATAGTTTCAGGTGCACAGCAAAGGGACTCAGCCATACATATACATGTATCCATCCTCCCCCAAACTCCCCTCCCATGCAGCCTGCCACATAATATTGAGCAAAAGTTTTGCTTTTAAAGCCTAATTCTGATACCTGCTTACCTTCCTTCCTTCCTCCTTCCTTCCTTCCTTCCTTCTTTCCTTCCTTCCGTCCTTCCTTCCTTCCTTCGTCCTTCCTTCCTCTTTCCTTCCATCCTTCCTTCCTTCCCTCCTTCTTTCTTTCCTCCCTCCTTCCCTCCCTCCCTCCCTCCCTCCCTTCCTAAATATTTCATTCTAAAGGTCATTAGATGGGATCCGGAAAGGTGGAGACCACTTGTGCTAGAGAGGGTGGCACAGCACAGGAGTTAACAGCCCAAGTGGAGGGAGGAGGATGTCCATCCAGTAGGTTAGGAGAGAAGGCAGCCAGCATGGAGTATCAGGGCCGAGAGGTTGCTGCCTGCACCTGAGTGTCAAAGTCCAAGCAGGGTGAGCAGACAATCTGCATATGAGGAACTGAAATGGTGATTAGGCATTGGTGACATGCAAGAGGAACTTGTCAAAAAAGCAAATATATTAGGGATAATGGAAGTCACGTTGCTGTCCGTGAAAGAAGACATAGAAAGGGAAAAACTAGAATGATTTCTGTGATGTTGAGTATAAGGGTGATGTTATAGTTTTGAGTATACAGTTGTACTTCGGTATCCATGGTATCCACAGAGGATGATTCCAGAATCCCTGCTGATTTCAAAATCAGCAGATGCTCAAGTCCCTTATATAATGCTGTTGTATAGTCAGCCCTCCATGTACGCGGTTCTGCAACCCAACTGCACATTCCTGAGGTTGGTTGAATCTGAAAATGGGAACCCCCAGGTACAGAGGGCCAACGGTAGAGAGAGACATAAATATGTGTGGGAGAAGGAGGGAGTAAATATATTCTTTAGCTCAGTCTGCTGAAAGGCTGTAAAAGCCTAGGAGCAGCAGTGACCCAATCCTCATGAGTACAACTGGAGCCCATGTCTGATATTTTAGATATCATTATACATCAAAAAGAACCAGAGCTTTTTGGAGAAATTGCTGATTTCAAGGTTGGAACTGTGAACATATAAGATAAGCCTGGAGTATCTTATTTTAGTAACAAGTCAGGATTTTCTCTAAGAAAGATTAAGGTGTGTTAAAAACAACAGGAAGCCACCTTGAAGGATCTACCACAGGCCATATTGGGGGTAATCTGATCAGCAAAATAAATAATGTTAGGGGTGGATTATTATAAACAAATAGGAACCCAAGATTTTACTTTTTCTTACTAAATTAATTAATTTTTAGAGGAGAAAACCTTTCCTTAAATTGCATGCCAATAGAAGACTGTAGAGGGAATGAAGGAATTAGGTTATCACCATTTGGCAACTATCACATCAATAATTTACTTATCCAAGAAAGATAAATAGATGTTAAAGTAGTGGGTGAAAGTTTGATGAGCAATGTAGTAGTCTCAATTATCTCCCCACAAAAACCTTATAAAGACAAAAAGATTGCTGTACCATGGAGAAACATGGCAGGGAATACTTTAATCAAGGTATCAAGTTTAGCATTATAAGCAACGGGACAAATTGAAATTGTGTCCTGCCTGATAGAATGGAAGAAGAAGACAGCATCACTTCTGTGATATTCCTACCAAAACTCTATAACCTACATTCTTTTTTTAAACTTTATCAAATTTACATTTTACTAAAAAAAAAAAAAAAGCTTTAGGGTAGAACTGATGAACAGGTGAGAGGGACTGACTGGAAGAAGTGTACTTTCCAGACTCATAGATGGGTATCTTATCAGTCAGGGTGCTCTAGAAGAACAGAATTAATATGATATATATCCATGCACATATAGAGAGATTTATTTTAATGAATTGGCTTATGTGATTGTGGGGACTTGCAAGTCTGAAATTTGTAGGGCAGGCTAGCAGGCTGGAAACTCAGGCAGGATTTCTATGTTGCAGTCTTGAAACAGAATTCCTTCTCTGGATAATCAGTCTTTGCTTTTAAGGCCTTCAACTGATTGGATGAGGCCCACCCACATCATGGAGGGTAATCTCCTTTTTGTTTTTTCCTCTTTCATCATGTCTAACAATTTTTTTGCATTTTATTTATTTATTTATTTATTTATTTATTTATAACATCTTTATTGGAGTATAATTGCTTTACAATGGTGTGTTAGTTTCTGCTTTATAACAAAGTGAATCAGTTATACATATACATATATCCCCATATCTCCTCCCTCTTGCGTCTCCCTCCCTCCCACTCTCCCTACAACCTACATTTTAAAAAGAAGACATTTCGGATAAATGTAATCTAGGGGACATCCTATAAAATAATTGGTCTATAATCTTCAAAATGTCAAGGTCAGCAAAGTCAAACAACTTCTCCAGAGTAAAAACCAAACCAAACCACACAACAACCAAAAACCCCTTAAAGGTTCATAACGACTAAGTATAAGAGTTGATACTGGCTTGACCCTATTTACTATAAAGGGCATTATTAAGAAAACTCACAAAACCTGGATGGAGTCTTTGGATTAGACTATAGTAATTTATCACTGCTAATGACTTCATTTAATGGCTGCATTGTGACCAGTATACAGGAGAATGTCCTTATTTGTAGTTGGTACATATCACAGTGTTCAGTTTTGAGGGGGCATCATCTAGGCAACTTACTCTTAAGGAGTTCAAGAACAAAAAGGCTTTTTGTGATTTTCTTTCAATAGCAGAAGGTTGTGGTTGTATCAAAATAAAAAGACCCAAATTTTGGAGAATTATAATTCTATATAGAACTTGCTCCAATACTTTTCATTAACTCTGAAAAATTTGACCCACCATTTTCTTTTTTTTTTCCTTAACATCTTTATTGGAGTAAAATTGCTTTACAATAATGTGTTAGTTTCTGCTTTATAACAAAGTGAATCAGCTATACATATACATATGTTCCCATATCTCTTCCCTCTTGCGTCTCCCTCCCATCCTCCCTATCTCACCCCTCTAGGTGGTCACAAAGCACCGAGCTGATCTCCCTGTGCTATGCGGCTGCTTCCCACTAGCTATCTATTTTATGTTTGGTAGTGACCCACTATTTTCTATAACAACTTCTCTTGGAAGTCAAGGAGAACAAAATTATTCAAAAGTGATTGTATGATAATTGTGTCTTTAAGAACCTAAGCATAGTTGCAGAAAGCTTTGAAGGAGTTCTCACTTAAAAATAATGTTTAAAATGTGTATTTCTAAATTACTCTAATATTATACCTACCAATTACTGGTACTTATCCTATATAGCTTCTAAAACTAATTTATTTTCCCATTACTCCTTTTCTTTTCTTGGCTGAAATCCATGTTTCCATATCTCTTTAGGCTGTTTAAAGAAAAGTATGGTTCTTTGGATTCTCTTTCAAATTATTTCTCAGCCACCTCATGGGGCAAGAGGCTAAATTTGCTTACATAAATTTCAATGTAGTTAGGAGCTCAAATTGTAGAAAATAATATAAAACACACACAAAGATTATTTTCTAGGTAAGAGAAAAGCAATTGATATAATGTTTTAAGTAATTAAAACTGCTGAGAATCTAAGTAAAAAATAAAGTTTTAATTATTCAAAATAAATTGTAGGGCTTCCCTGGTGGCGCAGTGGTTAAGAATCTGCCTGCCAATGCAGGGGACACGGGTTCGAGCCCTGGTCTGGGAAGATCCCACATGCCGCGGAGCGACTAAGCCCGTGAGCCACAACTACTGAGCCTGCGCGTCTGGAGCCTGTGCTCCGCAACGGGAGAGGCCGCGACGGCGAGAGGCCCGCGCACCGCGATGAAGAGTGGCTCCCGCTTGCCGCAACTAGAGAAAGCCCTCACACAGAAACGAAGACCCAACACAGCCGAAAATAAAAATAAATAAATTTTAAAAATAAAATAAAATAAAATAAATTGTAGCCCATCCAATTATTAGCACCTGTATGACCTTAAATAATTCAAGATTGGATCTAAGAGAAATGTATAGAATTGTATATTTCTATCATTATATTTCCTGATAGAAATATAATGTGTTGTCTACATATTATATTGCCTTCTTACTAGAGTTACTTTAAAATGTGTTTTTGAGGTTGAGTGCTACACTTGTGCAAATTGAAGACTAAAATATTTCACCTTACCATCCATTTTCCCTGTCTCCTAAGAAGCATATGACAAACATCATATTGTAAAAACTCTACTGGAATTAGCTAACTTACAGCTAACAGTTTGCTCCATTGTATCAAATGACTTATTTTGTGTGCAGTATGACAAATACATGATTAATTCTCTTTCTGTATAAGAACTTCTCTGCTTGCGTGGCTTTGAAGGGAAAGGTGCCTTTGAGGATGAACGAGTAAGTTCCATAGAGAAAAATAGTCTTGAAGGCAACAGGTTAACCCACTCAATCTGTAGTGAAGCGGAGCTTCCCTGGAGATGCTCCAAAAAGCAAAGAACCAAAAGTAAGGAAGCTTTTAAATTCTGTGTTCAAATCCAGAAAAGGTCAGTGTTTGTTTTTTGTAATATTTTTAAGTATAAGTGACCTGGAAAAGTAATAGTCATCTTACTATAAGATGTTATATAAATATTTCCAAATTTCAGAAGAGAACCTGGGAAGCATTTGAGGACATGGTTTTCTTACCTGCACTCAGAATATTTTACTATGCAAGAGTCCCCCAAAATAACTATAAAGCATGATACTAAAGGAACAAAGTTCTATAAGTCCATTAGCTAGACTTAACAGAGATCTTTGCAGATGAGCATATTTGTCATGGAATTTATTAGAGTGACACAGAGATGCTGTAAAATTAGATACGCAATATGTCCCTTATGAAAATACATTCAAAGTTAATGGGGGATTAAAAATTAGAGAATTTCCATAAGGAAGAAATTTAGTGTTACAGAAAAGGTACAGAGTTTAGAATTGGAGACCTGGTAATGGAATACAGAGGAGGATAACGTGCAAAGTAAGAACACCCTTTTATAGGAGCAGGTAGATACTTGCCAGTCAATGTTACATAAGGCAGTAAACCTGCAGTTACTTTGTTCCTCCAACTCAAAGGGTCCCCAAATTCCACACTGACTATTGAATTTCAGGCACCCCATGTGAGGAGCTGCATCCTCCCCCTGGTATTCTTGTGTGTGGATGTATAGTATTCCCTATTTTGCTTGTTTACTGGTTTAGTGTCAAGTGAAGGAAAAACAACGCTGGAAAGGGTCCATATGCTCCATCTTCCCAGTTCTCAGATTAGGACCACATTTCCTTTTCTGCTTTCACTCATTTAGAATAAAACAGACCAGGCTTTTTAGCAAGTTACCTAATTTCAGGTTTCTCATCTTTAAAATGCCAATGATACGATTTACTTTTCAGAGTAGTTATAGAATTTAAATAAGATAAAAGAAATAAACATTTTTAAATATTTTAAATTGCAGCAATTATCAGTGTTATATTTTCTTTCTTTAGCTTTTTATTAGGCAGTAGATGGCCTACCTATATCTGTGATTTATGTGTTCCCAATGAAAATAAATGAATGACCATAATACACAATGGCATTGTTTGGATATGTTTTACTTTTCCTTCCAGGCTCCCTTTTACACCTATTCCGTCTAAAACTTTTTCACTTCTGGGAACATGACAAATTCCTGTAATGATACTTCTTGCTTTTATTCTCTCTTCAATGACATTTCAAGTTCATTAGTGGCAGTGGGATAGATTGTTGTCAAAGATGACTGTATGTCATCGTTAGTATCATGCTTACTGGGAATGAGATTTTGTTGCTTCTTAATGAAGAGGTGAAATCCATTTCCCCTTCCCTTAAATCTGGACTGGTCTGTGACATGCTTTGGCTGATAGAATATGGAAAAAATGGCACCATGAAGGGCTGGTCCTAGGGCTAGTCTTCAAGAGGTCTTTAGGGTTCTACTTTTGACCTTTTAGAGCCATGAGACTACCTTACTGTGAAAAAGTCAGTCTGCCTAATGGTGTGTGAGATCGTGGAGAGAAACCAAAGTGCCCAAGCTGACAGCCAGCACGAACTGGCTGAAAGTGAATGAAACGTCCTTGAACTGAGCCCAGTTATTGTGTCAGATGATTCAATACCTTTTATGTGCACAAATTCATTGAATTACCATGTCTTATTGTGTTATAAGAATAAAAGGGGTAACTTTACCTAGTACAGTGTCCTGTTCTGAAAGCAATTCACAGTTGCTTTTATTTTCTTACTCACTACTCAGTTTGTCCTTTTGAAACATGAAATGGTTTTAGATAAATGTTTTGCATAAGCAAGGAAATCAAGGATGTAAAGTGAGATTAAACCAGGTATTACTCTTGCACCCAAAACATGTGGGATGAAATGATGTACTCATCTGTTCCAAGTAGTGAGCCAAAAATATGGCTCCAAGGTTTCTTGCTACCAGTTTGAAGAGAGACACATCCTAAATGGACCTGGGGTGATATAATGATAAACATATTCAACTAAAAGTAGGGGGAGAAAAAGTATGGCAAATTTCCTAGGATTGTTTCTTTTAATGTTTTCAGTTTAATCTGATTCTGTCATGGTCCACGGCACAAAGTGTTTTGGATAATCCTCTGGGAATTTCCTAATTGTGGGATTTAATCCAAAAATAGATTTTAGTATTATTTAATGAGTGTATGGACTGCAAATCTTTCAGGCTATGCTCCGTAAATACTTTCCTTACTTTGGATTTTTATCAGAATTGAGAGACAGTGTATTTTTTTTAGAATACATATACTTGGATTGTAGATATTTTTCCTTGTCATTAAATTTATGCCATTATGAGCATCACATTTTAGGAGGGACATTGGAAAAAAAATAGTGTGTGTTCATGGAATATGACCACGGTAATAAAGAATCAGAAAGTCGAGAGAATCGGAGGGTATAACCCAGGGAATAAATTCAAGAAATATGATCTATTTCTCAGATATTTGATAACCTTTACATAGAGATGCATTAGACTTTGTTGTGTGATCCCAAAAGGTAAAACTTGAAGTTATAACTTAAAGTTGTAAGAAGTTGTATTTCAGCCTGACATACAAAATAAATTTCTGACGCCTTACACTATGCAAATATGATAAAGACTATTTCAGAGTGCCTCAGTGGTTTACAGACTTTGGCATTCAGAGAGGTATGAGTTTGCAACAAAAAATTTTCACCAATTAAGGCAAAATGGAACAAAAGTGGTGTGTGTGTGTATAATTGTTTATGGTAGCCCATTAATATTTGCCAATTACCTTTTCTGGGAAATGACTGGTCTTATGTTCATCTTAATTTTTTTGTTTTAAAAATGTCCATTTTTAAATCATTTATAATGATATTTTTGATGACTTGATTTTTTCTTTGGTGTAAAAAATTAATCTTGAAATCAAAATCTACAACCTCTGTAGTAGATAATGATTTAGTGGTGATGTTCATGAAGGAATTCAAGCAAACAATAATTAGGCTGTCCAGTGGTTAGGATTCCATGCTTTCACTGCCAAGGGCCCGGGATCAATCCCTGGTCAGGGAACTAAGATCCCACAAGCCATGTGGCACGGCCTAAATTTAAAATTAAAAAAAAAAAAAATCAGCCTATAGGGTCAGTGTAATCCAGAAGTTTTGATTCTCTGACTCAAGGCTCACAGCCAGTGGATTTAAGTGATATAGTGACCTTTTGTTCTATCATGATCCTAGATTTGTATTTTTAGTCTTTCAGACAAGGTCTTTGCTTTGTCACTGCACAACATCTCTTTGTTTTAGACTTAGTAGACTCCAAACTCCCTATCATAGATTTCACACCCAGTGGCATGGAAATAAAACATTATAAATGGAATCAGAATTTTTACAATTGAAGGTAACTCTCACAATGATTTGATTACATAAGGGTTTATATCTTCTAAGAGGAATTTTTATTTCATCTTTCCTAACATAAGAAAATAGTTGGAACATAAGATGTATGAATTCTTTTTTTTTTTTTTTTTTGCATCTGATAGTAAATTAGTGTCTTAATGACATGCAGCACTTTGGATACTGAACAGGTGGCCATATAAATATTGCTATCCATGATAAATAATGTAATAGGAGTAAAAATGTCCAGACATTATCTGATATTAATGCCATTTTCATTATCATTCAGTTATGTTCTCATATTTTCTATATTGTTAATATATCATCAGCTAACATTTGTTTTTCCCCATAACTATTATTAACTATTTAAAATTTAACACGAAATAGAATTGAAATACATAGCTCATTTAGTTTTTAATCTATTTATGGCTGTGTGAGTCTAAGAATTTGATCAAGCAAGAGATACTCATATTAATAACTAATGCAAGACAAACATAGCGGACATCTGTATTCTAGCAGTAAAGAGAAAGAAAGAGCAAAGTAAATTTGCATGTAAAAGGGAAAGCACTAGTGTTAAACAATAGTAATTGACTTGCTTTACAAAAAAATCTCTTAGAATCATACATCATGCTTCTTTCTAAATGATGTGAAATATGCTATATACATATCACGTACCCAATCTCTCTTCTCCCTCAAACAACATCGCTGATACTCCAAGGCATTCTCTTTCTGGCTGAACCCAGATGTAGCTTCACAGCATACCTCACCTTAGTGCTCTGAACAACCATTACCAATCCATGAGAACTGACACTCCAGTTAAAATCAATTTGCCTTTCTATTTTCTATTCCAAAAAGATCAGTAGAAGCTGGAAATTCATGCTGGAACATGAACATGAATTTAGGAAATAGCCAAAAGCTTGGATAGCAAAGTTTCCTGTACACTACAATAGAATAGGTGAATTTCTGAGGACTAAAATTATCCATTAGCTTAAAGGACATCTAATCTCTGAAGATGAAGGATGTTCTTTTGTTCAGCCTACTACATTCAAAAGCCATTATTGAAAACACTTGAGAAAATCAAAGCCATTTTTAAACAATCCAAAGCAAAAATTGATAGATTTTTCCACACTAAATAACTTCTCTAGGTTGGGTGTTACCTGTGATAGAAAATCAGAACATAACTGCCTTCAGAAAACTTAGAATTTCCCCTTAATGCCAATCACATTTCAGGTACCACTGTAAATCTTATAAACAGTATTCTTCCTCATGGATCTTACTTTTTAGCTGGGGGATAGTAAGCAACAAACAAACTAATAAATAAGATAGTTTTACATAGTGAAAAGTGCTCTGATGGAAATTCAACAAAATAATGGAATAGAGAGCAAGAGGGGGTGGGGGGCTGCCACTAAGATGACAGGGAAGTCCTCTCTGAAGAGCTGAAGTCCTGTCATTAAATCAGGACTTCTATTTCTTATTGTATTATTAATATTATCATGGTGTAACGCTTTCATGGAAGAGAATGGAAGAAGAAAAATCCAGAGAGAGAGAAAATAGTATGTGCAAAAGACATGGAACAGGAATGGCTCAGTTTATGCTTTTGCAAAATAAGGGAGTGATATTAATCAATGTATACAGAGGTTTTCGACAGCTTACAGTTTATACAGCATGTTTACTTCAGGTAGAACAAATTCATGATAAAATGGATTACAATGCACTGCATATAGATTACTCCCATGTTTCTATTTTTTCAATATAATTATTCAAACCACTATCATTAGGGGTAGTTATTGCCTCAGTAAATAAACACACATCTTACTTTACTGTCTATCATAACTATCTGTCTTTTCATTGGGACACAAATTTTACTTTCTGCTGAATGTCAGTAGCTCAGACTTGGTTCAGGGTTATTAAGCATCTCAATTATGTAATATTTTAATCAAACAAATTAAAAACATTGGAAAAATTCATAATTACTCTAATTATTGTCTGAAGCAGTGGTCAGCAAACCACCATCTGCAAGCCAAATCTGTTCTGCTGCCTGTTTTGGTAGATAAAGTTTACTTGGACCAAAGCCATTGTCATTCATTTACATTTTGTCTGTGGCTATTTTTTTGCTGCAACAGCTAGAGTTGATCAGTTGCAACAGAGACCATATGGCCTGCAGTTCTTAAATATTCACTATCTGGCCCTGTACAGAAAAAGTTTCCAAACACCTTGCATGAAGTACTTCAGTAATATTGGAGGGCATTTAAAACACCAAAGTGTTTCATCAAAGCTTTGTGATCATTTTAGTTCTTGAATTATACTGGTTCTTGTTTTCATCTACTTCCCTCCTCTAAACTTCATCTGAGCCAAGTCAATTAATTCTGTTTTTAGTTTTGTAGAAATAGGACCCTTTTAAATTTAATCTGAAAAAATATTGCCTTTGTTTTCTAGGCCAAAGTTCTGCTTGCTTCCTTCACCAACTGGATTAGGTCTTTTTTTTTTTTTTTTTTTTTTTAACTTCCTTTAGGTTAAGAATACTTCTTTCTCTTTATCCCTCATCTGGAATACTTTTAGGAAATATTACTCAAATTTTTATAGTAGAGTGCCTCTATGGACTACATTTCTGCTGTCAACATAGAAAAGAAGCCTTGCGTAAGTGAAATTTACCTCAGTTCTCCTAGCTGGAGGATAGGAAACTTACTGGATTAAGAGAGATCCATCCATCCACGATCAGGAATTGTTGCTGTCCAGCTCAAATTGGCAGTTTGGGAGGGATTTGTTTCATCAGATAATTTCTGAGAACCAGACAAACAAATACCTATGTTCTTTTTTGTTATTTTAATTTTTTTAAATTGAACTACAATTGATTTACAATGTTGTGTTAGTTTCACAAAACTTTTGTGTAAAGCAAAGTGATTCAGTTATATCTATCTATATATATATATATATTCTTTTTCAGATTTTTTTCCCATTATAGGTTATTACAAGCTATTGAATATAGTTCCCTGTGCTATGCTGCAGGTACTTGTTTTTTATCTATTTTATATACAGTAGTGTGCATCTATTACTCCCAAACTCCTAATTTATCCCTCCCCAACCCTTTCCCTTTGACAGCCATAAATTTGTTTTCCATCTGTGAGTCTGTTTCTATTTTGTCAATAAGTTCACTTGTATCATTTTTTTTAGATTTCACATACAAGTGATATTATACGACATTTTTCTTTCTCTGTCTGACTTACTTCACTTAATATGGTAATCTCTGGGCCCATCCATGTTGCTGCACATGGCATTATTTCATTCTTTTTTATGTCTGAGTAATATTCCATTGTATATATTTGTACCACATATTCTTTATTCATTCACCTGTCGATAGACTCTTAGGCTGCTTCTATGTCTTGGATATTGTAAATAGTGTACATGTCTTCTTCATGTTCCCATTTGGAACACTACATTAAGAGGTTCCACATTGGGAATCCTGATACTTGGAGACAGTTGTCAGAATGGGGACTAACATCTTGATTTATCACTGCACTTTAACTCTCTTCTTACAGAAGCTGGCCACCTGAAAGGCAGCAAATAAGAGTCAGAACCTTATATTTAAGTCTCAAATTATAGCATTTACAAATGGATGAGTTGGCCTAATCATTTACTCTTTCTTTGTTTAATGTATTTCTGCCATAGTTGAACTCACTTTACTAATTAATTTTAATAAACTACTACCAACATAATGTCCCATGATAGGCATTTTGTGGGATAAAGCAAAGATCAAGAGAATTCTTGCCACTTATCCTGCCATTTGCAATAACATGGATGGACTTTGAGCACATTACACTAAGTGAGATAAGTCAGACAGAGAAAAACAAGTTCTGTATGATATCACTTACAGGTGGAATTTTAAAAAGTCAAACTCATAATAAACAGAGCAAAGTGGTGGTTACCAGGGTCTGGGAAGTGGAAGGATAAGATTGATGTTGTTTAGGGTCCAAACTTGCAATGAGTAGTAAACAAGCCATAGAGATCTAATGCAGAGTATAATGAATGTAGACAATATTGTACTATAATTATGTAATGTGATAAATATCACTACAAAGGCAATCATATTACAATATATAATCTATCAAAGTAACATGTTGTACACTTTAAATTTATGGAATGTTATATGTCATATATATTCAATTAAACAAAGAGAATCCTTGTCACCAAAGAAATAACATACTAATACTAATTGTTTTGCAAGATATTTTAAAAAATATTGACAATATTATAGGTGCTTCAAATAAGGTACATGCAAAAACCATAAATGTTCAGTGAAAGGACTATCACTTCTACATGGTGAAAAGTTTATAGAATCTGTGCTGGGTCTTATAAAATTAAGATTTCAACGGTAAATGATAATAGAATACAAAGTATTTCAGGTTTATAATTACTTTATTTTTATTGGAGTATAATCGCTTTACAATGTTGTGTTAGTTTCTGCTGTACAGTGAAATGATTCAGCTATATGTATATGTATACGCTCTCCCTCTTGGACCTCCCATGCCCCCCCAGACCACCCATCTAGGTCATCACAGAGCACCGAGCTGAGCTCCCTGTGCTATAGCGCAGCATCCCACTAGCTATCCATTTTACACATGGGAATGTATTTATGTAAAAACTAATCTCTCATTTCATCCCACCCTTCCTTTCCCCCCTCCATGTCCACACATCTGTTCTCTACGTCTGCATTTCTGTTCGTGCCCTGCAAATATGTTCATCTGTACTATTTTTCTAGATTCCACATATATGCATTAATATACAGTATTCGTTTTTCTCTTTCTGACTTACTTCACTCTGTATGACAAACTCTAGGTCCATCCAATCTCTACAAATGACCCAATTTCATTTCTTTTTATGGCTGAGTAATATTCCATTATATATATGTACCACATCTTCTTTACCCATTCATCTGCTGATGGACATTTAGGTTGTTTCCATGTCCTGGCTATTGTAAATAGTGCTGCAATGAACATTGGGGTGCATGTGTCTTTTTGAAATATGGTTTTCTCAGGGTGTATGCCCAGAAGTGGGATTGCTGGGTCATATGGTAGTTCTAATTTTAGTTTTTTGAGGAACCTCCATACTGTTCTCCACAGTGGATGAAATGAGAGATTATCATGGCACTACAGAATATGAAAACCTATTCAGAGAAGGAAGAAGAGATAATGAAGGGGAAGAAAGACAAGGCAAGAAAGAAAAGCAAATCTTTGTAAAAATTAGAAATATCTTAATTTCAGAATTCCGACTTTAACAATATGCCTTTTGTAAACGTATGTACAATGTACGTACATACAGTGGAAGTTTAATATACAACTTACCATTATTTATGAATGTATAGACTATAAACCACAGTTAGTAAGTATATACCTTTAAATACTGATGGCAGGGTTAATTAACTCTAAAGGGAAAGAAAATACCATACCACTTTGATATATTCTCTGCTAACCTATCTTTCCATTTTGTTATGAGAAGAGTTTTGTTCTCAGCTTTTGTGAAGTGTGCTTTAAAAGTACATTAAATGTTTTTCTTAATTTTAGAATTTAATTCCATGGTCATAAGAACATGGAAAAGTACTTAAAAGAGTTTTAATGATCCATGATTTATCGAGTATTATGTTAAAATATGCAAGTTGATATATGATAGCTAGATTTACACAGTAAGCTTGTAAGAGTGCCTGGGTCCCTGATTCCTTTAGAAGTGATTATGTCTTGCATTTATCATGGCACTACAGAATATGAAAAGCACAAGCTAGAAATACAGTTTTAAAATGTACATAAAAATAGAACTTTGATTGTACCGTGTATAAGTGCACTTTATATGTTAAATGAGATTTGTAACTTTGAAATGTGAATTAATAGAGGTCTCCATTAGCTGTATGAACTGCGCTAATCCCATCAACATTCAGATTCTTAAAATATTCAGAATTATAGCATTGTAGCTTATTTCATTAGTACTCATAGCTGAAGAACTGCATGTAACCTTTCTGTATTACAGAGGAATGGATTTATGGCATGATTACAGCTGTTTTCAAATCTAGTATTTCACTTTAATATTTGTAGTTTAAAAAAAAAATTCCTCTTTGCCCTTGATGGATTTCTGCTCCTGCTCTACCTACAGAATAAATCACAGATGTTTTGATATTAGAGCCCTCTGAAAAGTATCCAAAACATTTGGAAAATGTTAGCATAATACTACTAATTTGTTTTGCTTCCTGTTAATAACAAGAGCTATGTGATGATTATGGGACGTAAGCTCTAGACTACAACTTGTAAGTGGAGCTTGAGCCATTTAAATTATGCTGCTTCTTCTTGTGCTGCTGTAGTTAAGAAATCCCCAACATGCCCATTAGAAATCTTTTTCTCTGGGGGCTTTCATATATCATAAAGTGATGTTTAAGTATAGCATAAAATATTACAATTTGGGAAAATATAACTTTTAAGAACATCCAGAAAAAAGATTGCAAATAGACTATTTCATATTTATGGCCTCACTATTAACAAATGACTCCATTTAAACTCAATATTGAAAACAATATATAAGTATATGTTCTAAGAAATTGTGAGAGGTCTGAGATGTCTTCCTACTTACACAGTATATATATATATATATATATATATATATATATATATATATATCCGGAACATGAACCTGGGTCAGAGTAAAGAACTCTTATACTCACAGCACAATCAATAGCCAAAGTAACGTCGCAGTATCTGTTCTCCAACGCCCAGCAATCCTGAAGCGCTAAGTTATGAGAGCCAGGCGGAAAAATATCCTACACACATGGTGGGCTCACTCCATCGGTGAAGGTTGGGAAAATACACATTTCCTTTATTTTTAAAGAGGAAAGAGATCATTTTCTCCCCTCCCATTCTGAGAGAGTTGCCTATTGGGGAATGTAACCTTTGGCTCTTGAAGAGATACGAAAAAGTTTAATGGGTAGAGGCAATTGTTGGACCATTAGGCTGCAGATATGATCCTCATGGTATGTGAAAAGTAAAGTATTTCTAGGGGAAGTGAAGGCAAACATTCTTTATCTTTATAGGATTTATAGGGTATGCATTTTCGTTACTCAGGAAACTGAGACACTGAGAAACCAATGAAGATTTATTTTCCCACAATATATAAACCATAAAACTTTGCCTTAATTATTTTTATTTATTTATTTATTTATTTGGCTGTGTTGGGTCTTTGTTGCTGTGCGCGGGCTTTCTCTAGTTGTGGTGAGCAGGGGCTACTCTTCGTTGCAGTGAGTGGGCTTCTCATTGCAGTGGCTTCTCTTGTTGCAGAGCAGAGGCCCTAGGCACACGGGCTTCAATAGTTGTGGCACGCGGGCTCAGTATTGTGGCTTGTGAGCTCTAGAGTTCGGGCTCAGTAGTTGTGGCGCACGGGTTTAGTTGCTCCGCGGCATGTGGGATCTTCCAGGGCCAGGGCTCGAACCCGTGTCCCCTGCGTCGGCAGGCGGATTCTTAACCACTGCGCCACCAGGGAAGTCCCTGCCTTAATTATTATAATAGCAAATGTCTTCCTTAAATTCTGTAGTACGTCTCAATATTGTTGTCAGTAAAATATGATTATTTTAGACATGTATATTTTTATTTTATATGTATGGTATAGGAATTATATGTGCTATATAATTTTTCTTGGTTTAGAATTATATAGTTTACAAAGAGCTTATGGAGGATAATTTTTATTTTAAACAATGACAAATATAAATTTTAATTTTATCATCACTAATTAATAGGAAATTAATAAATTTAACGGATAAAAATAAATTTAAATTCAAGGTTATTGAGCTTTTAATTTTATATTTAATTTATTTTTAACAGCTTTACTGAGGTATAGTTGACATTCATAGAACTGCACATACTTAATATGTACAATTTGATGATTTTGGACATATGCAACCACCCCAGAAAATATATGTATATTTAGATAATCGTTTTGTATGTAGAACATATTCACTTGACGATTTCTTTGGAGAGAAATAAAACAGTGCTCACAATTAGTGGTAGAAGTGAATATTTTATAAAAAGGAATAAATGTGGATATAGAGACAGACAACATAATTGTTTTATTCCAATGCCCCCATTATGGTTATTATGCATGCCATTCTATATCTATATTTAAGCCTGACAATGCATGATGATTATGTTCTATATAAAAAGCATTCCATTTTTCTGCAACATTGGCAGTAGAGTTCGCATGATTCTAGCGTCAGCAATTATGGCGTTGGAGTCCTGATTTTCCAGGCTTCCTGATTCTGCATCAGTTTGCACTGGGCAGAGACAGCAATGACTTTTTAGCTTGGTTCTCAGCTGTTGTTTGAGAGCTGTTTTGAATACAGCCAACAGACTTTTTTTTAAAAAATGTGTGCTCATAATCTTTATGATTCTATGTGCTATGTATGGCATTTACTAAATCTCTTCTGATATCACCTAGATTTCATCTTCTTCACCCAAGAACTCTGCATTACAAACACAAGCTTGTATTGCCTGGAAGAGGAATACAGTGATTTACATTAATTTTGAGAAATGGTATATTTTAGTAAATGTATGGTAAAAATGGAGATACTGTATAAAATCATTAAAGTATAATTTTTGTGAAATAACATTTTACTCTCTTATACACTCTGATTCTGGACAGGATGCTAAAGTTCTGTCCAACCTTGCAGTGCAATATACTTTTCATTAGAATTCATACCCTAGATGGAAATGTATATTCTAGACAAATACTGTTCTCCTGTTCTAGATAGTGTTTCCAAGGATTATATTGCAAGTCAAGACTTATTTATGTACATGTTTAAGTTGGAATCTCAATTGATTATTTTAATATAAAATTGATCTAAACACATCTTTCCTTTCTTTTGCAGAAGAAAAAAATCAGAGGACCCAGGCAGTTCATTGAGGTAGCCTGACTCTTGTTATTTCAAAGATTTGACCTAATGTTGTACTTTTCTGTTCAGAGCTGCTTGACAAACACCTGGGAATCATGTCAAAATACTTGAAGATTATGAGAAAAAAAGAAGATAAAGATTTGAACTTTATCGAGCTGTCTTTTTCTCCTTACACTGGTGAATACAGTTCAAAGAAATAAGATTAAATCAGATTATTAAAATATGCTGTTTATGTTTTGAGATTATAGAAATAAATATTCATGGCAAGAAAATAAGAAAATTCATTAGAGTAAATTTAAAAACTATGAAACCCTCCCCCCCAAAATTGATCAAACATACCTTAAGGATGATACTTAAAAAAAATACTCACTGTTAATAAAATCGCCCCATACATCTGTCTTTAAAATATAGACATATGTAAAGACATAAATATAAAATATGTTTAGACGTATACTTGTTTGATATATATATACACATATATATTCTATAATTTAGATTATGAGCATAGCATTAAAACCTGTTTAATTATAGCATCATATCATAACTCACTTCATGAAAAAGTATTTCACATTGTTTCATCAAAAACATTATTTTATTTAATATTAATTTGTATGAATATAAAAAAATTGATTTAAATAAACATTCTACTACTAGGTATTTTTCTACCTATATTATTTTATATCATTACTAGTTCTTTTTCCTGTTATTTCTTATATTTTGCTATTAAAAACAGCACAGAGATGAGCGTTCTTTTAACTATTTACCTGAATTTTAAATTATTTTCTTAGTTCAAATATCTAGAGTTCGCCTATCAAAGGGTCTGTATTTTATAAGAAACCTTGATAAATATTGTAACATTACACTCCAGACAGGTTAAAGTGATTTACTTTGTTAATATTGGGCTATAAAACCGGACATTTTTTATACTCTCATGAACACTACATGTTATTTTCTAAAACATTTTTTTCATTTGGCAAGATGAAAGTGTCATTTAATCTGTGCTATGATGTATATTGGAACAATGAATGTCATTTCATGTATACTATAATGTGTTTCGATAAATAGTAATTTGGACAGGTCTGTCATATGTTATTGGCCATTGCAATTCTTCTTTTGTGGATTTTATGAACTTTCCCATAGAACAGAGTCCATTTTTTTTTCAAAATTTCCTAAGGCATTAATATCATCTGTCATATCTGTGGAAAAGTCTTAGCAATTTCTTGTTAACATTTTTTTCACTCACTTGTTATAAAATCTTGATTTACAAATTTAGAAAAAAATTGTAAAATATAATGTAGTTCCTTTGGATTTTTAAAAATTATTTGTTGTATAAGATCCTCCTTAATCCTGAAATGAGACAAATTTTCCATTCACAATCCTTATTATCTTCTGCTCATATAATGGTGGCTAAGGGTTTACATAACCAGTGATTCTGTTTCTTTACAGTGTTCTAATTAATGACTCCATTTCTCTGAAATTGTTTACTTTTATTGCTTCTGTTTCCAGTTTTTTGGTTATTTCTTAGCTACAGAAAAGTTAAATGTTACTGTGCCCTTAGGATCTTTGTTCATGTGATTTATGATTCCTGATATATATATATATAATCCATATATATATGGATTATATATATTATTTTATGGAAACAGCAGAAATAAAGGTAAACAACTTGAAAGAAGTGCTGTCAATTGTGCTACTTTAATTTTTATTTCCTTTTTTCCCTTTTCATAGAGAAAAGTCTAGAAATTTTTGAATGTATAATAATTGAATCAATCAGTGAATAAACAGCAACGGCTATGGTAAAATCATATCAGCTAACTTGCAAATATCCCATGGTTCTAAAATTTAACCAATCTGATACTAATTTCATATCATATTTCCCTGCTTCCTGTGTATACCCAGTTAAGTTTTCTTCTAATTATCTCTTACTGTCTGACGGTAACCACTATCAACAGCAGTGACTGCAAACAAGAGAGATTTACTTGGCAAACCTTTCTATACCGACTTATGTATACTGATAATAATAACTGAATACATAATAAATTGGGAGAAGGGACAGCTCTTTTTAAAGCAGGATTTGAATTAATAAGTGTAGAAGGAATAATGCAAATAGAAATCATCTTTAGGTAAACACTGGTATAACCGAGCATTGCGAGTTAGAATCAACAATAGATATATCTTAGTCTCAAGATATCTCCCCATAAGTCACATTCAGCAAAAGGGAAAATTAAGTAACTTTATAATGGGAAAACTTGGAAGACAGAAAATTTACACAGAGATCAAAGTTAACCTCACCAATAAATTAAATAGACCCCATCCAAACTCTGGATGTGAAGCATGGAGAAAAGTACCACAATACTGCTGTTTTATTCTTGCCTAAAATGCACAAACTCCATCTAATCATGAGAAACATCAGACAAATCCTACCTAAGGGGCATTCTACAAAATATCTGGTCAGTATTCTTCAAAAGTGTCAAGATCACAAAATAAAGATTGATGTACTGTCACAGATTAGAGGACACTAAAATGACATGACAGCTAAGTACAATGTGTGATCCCAGAATGAATCCTGGACCAGAAAAGGACAGCACTGAGAAACCAGAGAAATTCAAACAAGTTCCGTCATTTAATGACAGTGTATCAATGTCAATCTCCAAGTTGCTATAATTGCACAATGGTTGTATAAGAGATTATCATTAGGGGAAGCTTGGTGACAGGTATAAGAGAAATTATTATAATTTAAGTTTTCTATAAGTCAAAATTATTTTAAAGTAAAAAGTTTAAAAATGATTTGACGCATAATGACAATCATAGGTAGTACTTTTTAAAAATAAATTTATTTATTTATTTATTTTTATTCATTTATTTTTGCCTTTCTCTAGGTGCGACGAGCGGGGGCTACTCTTCGTTGCGGTGCGCAGGCTTCTCATTGTGGTGGCTTCTCCTATTGCAGAGCACGGGCTCTAGGCGTGTGGGCTTCAGTAGTTGTGGCATGCGGGCTTCAGTAGTTGTGGCTCACGGGATCCAGAGCACAGGCTCAGTAGTTGTGGTGCACAGGCTTTGTTGCTCCGTGGCATGTGGGATCTTCCCGGACCAGGACTAAAACCCGTGTCCCCTGCATTGGTAGGCGGATTCTTAACCACTGCACCACCAGGGAAATCCCATAGGTAGCACTTTTGAGGTTTGCTGTGTTCCATGATGGTTGCAAGTATTTCTTATACATTAATCATTTAATCTCAAGAACTTTATTAGATGGGTACTATTATTAACTCCACTTAATAACTGAGGAAAGAGGTACAAAATGATTAAGAAACAGAGCCAGCCACGCAAAGCAATACTTCAGACAAAGGTAGGCAGTTGATCGTTCACATTTGTGCTCTTAACTACTCCAGTACATATTGCTAATAATTCATTTTCTTGTGTTACTATGCTTAATATGCTGATTCTAATTGAACATTCATACATTTTAAATATTTTTAGATTTATCATGTTTTTAATAAACTTTATTTTTAGAGCCATTTTACAGTTGCTGAAAAATGTAGAAGATAGTACAGAAAGTTCCCATATGTCCCATAGTCTTCACTATTTTAACATCTTACATTAGTGTCATGTATTTGTCACATTTAAAGATATAATGTTGATATATTATTATTAACTATTATTTTTAAGTTGATTTGGGTTTCTTAGTTTGACCGTAGTGTCTTCTTTCTAGTACAGGAGAGCACATTGGATTTAGTAGTCATGTCTCCTTCAGTTCCTCTTGGTTATGACTATTTCTCACATCATCCTCGTTTCTGATGACTGTGATAGTTTGAGAAGTACTGATCAGGTATAAAATAGAATGTCCCTCGGTTGGGATTTATCTGATTTTTTCCTCATGATGAGATTGGGGTTAAAGGGCCAGCATCACATCATATCACGGGCACATATTATAGACATGGGTCATCATTGTAGAGACTGACTTGATGACCTGAGAGAGTGTTTGTCAGATTTCTCTCCTATAAAGTTGCTCTCCCTCCCCCTCCCTTCTTACACTCTACTTTGTGGAAATGAGTTGCTATGCACAGTTTACACTTAAGGAGTGGGGAGTCATGCTTCATCTCCCTGAGGGCACAGCATCTCCATAAATTATTTGGAATTTTTTCTGCACATGAGATTTGCCTCTTCACCATTTATTTATTTATTCATCTATCTTTATCAGTATGTGTTCACTGGTATATGTATATTTATATTACAATTTGTGTTATAGTTCAGTATTTCTTTTTTGTTGTTGTTGCTAAAATTGTTCCAGGTTTGGCCATTGGGACTTCTTTGAGTTTGCTCCTGTGTCCTTTTAACATACCTTCATCATTGTGGGAGTTGTTTGTTTGTTTTTGTTTTTTCTTGTTTTGTTTAAGTACTTAACTTTCTTCCAGGCCACAGGCTCATCTTGTATATTTTCTGCCTTAGTCTTAGAATCAGCCACTTCTCCTAAGAGCCCTGGTTCCTTTTATTGAAGAATGGTATCAGAAACTATTATCTGGGGTCTAAGTTTGGTCAATGCTACTAGTGGGTTTTTAATTCTAAATGTCAGCCTACAGAAAATATAGAGAAAGAAAATATAGGTGGGACATAATAACACATGTACATAAACACATATATATAAACATTTAATCTGTAAACATCTGTGTATATATTAAGCTAAACATGAGTTTATACTGATGTCTCCAGCTCTAATCCAGGACCACATGCATCATTCTAACCTTTTTCCCTTGCTTATCTGTAACCGCGCACTTCAACAGTGAGAAACTAGGCTCTCACCACTTGACATCAATTTATATAACTGTTAAATTCCAGTGTACATGGTTAGCAGTTACAGAATTATTAACTCATACCCTCGTGGGAAATAATTTATTATTTTAACTTTGCTGAAACTCCTCCTTAGATAGAGTCACATATTCAGCATTTTAAGTTGGTGTGATGGTAGGACAGTGGGTAAGGAGAATTCTATAATCTTATCATTAAGTCTCACTTTTTAAGCGAGTCTATGTCCCTAGACTGTGACCTTCACAAGTGTTCCTTAGCTTCTCCCCCAAACCAGGCAAGACAAGCAGACTAGAGGGGACTAGGGTCAGAGAAATACATTTCTCACAGGTGAGATAATTTTCTGGTAAATTCTTTGCCCTTAGAGAGTAGGTCTTTGTTAGAAGAATGCTCTGGGCATACTTCATAATTGTTACTTTTTCCCTCTTCCTGCCACGAGGGGAGATTTCTTTTCTTGGCTCTTTACTGTGAGAACCTAGAAGAGCTCCTGCAGGTAAAACCCATTGAGATCCGTGAGGCAATTTAAGACCATGGAGTTCAGGAGTCTCCTACTCTTAAGGTAGTCCACACTCAGCCTGCAGGTTTTCTTCAAAAATCATCATTTAAGCGATCCTACCAGTTTATTTCATCAGTGGCTTCTACTGTACAACACAGATCTCAGTTGTGACTTTCTGGATTTACCTGTGTCTCCAGATTTCAGTGTGGCTGTTTGTCCTGGAACCTCAGTTTTGTAATGACTCCAAGAAAGTCACTGATTTTCAGCTTGTTCAGCTTCTTTCTTGAGTGATGACATCTATGTTCTTTACATGTCAGAGATGAAACAGAAAATCAGATTGATCATTTTTCTATCATTTTTATGAGCATTTTAATCTTTTTTAACCTTTAACCACCTGTTTTCTCACTATTATATTGAGCAATAAGAAATTAAATTAACATTTTAAACTTCCTGTTATTATTAAACATACTTAACTTCTTTACTTGCTGTTTTATCTCCACACCAGTACCACGTGGTACTTAACCACAGGGTGGGAACATACTACATACTCACAAGTGAATAGATGGGATTTGACACTTGACATAAGTTTCCTTATCAAAATATCTATTCGTATATTACACTTTTTCACTCCGCACAATGAGCTCATCTTCTTATCCATTAAAGGCCTTCTCCTATGATATGATTATAAGTTATCTAAAGACAAAGTACTTTGAAAGCAGTAATTGTATAATTGTTAAAGAAATAACTTATTTCTGGTTACTATTTGTTGACACATTTTGACATTTTTGAGGTCATTTCTGTGACTGCAGGTCCACTTTGGAGGTCATCATTGTTTTTCTCACATAAAACACAGCTATAATACATCATTAATAATTGCTTATTTCAACTTATGAATAAAATGAAAACATAGGGTCTTATCAATCAAAATGAGTGCATACTCCTAGATTTTCACATAAAATTTCCCATATCTTTTGTCATTGTCAATTCCACAGCTAATTTGCAAAACTTAAAAAAAAAAAACAAATTTATAAAATCTTTCCAAAGGAAATGTTTCCAAAGCATTCAGCCTTCAAGAGATCACATTCTTTTTACTTCCATCTTTCTTTGGTGGCATTTAATTGCAGCAACTTGTACAACTGGCATACACAACTTCGTGAATAAATGCCACCAATTCAAGGGAAGCAAAAATTTATTTGCAGGAGAATGAGGGTGCTATAGAATATATCCTAAGAAGCACACAAAACAGCATTCTGAATCCTTTGTATGTCCATACCAGTCTACAGAGGGAATGGCAAGTAATTTATTCCATGAGTTAGTTAAATAAATAATAGTAAAATATATCTTCCATTTTTTCTCTAGGAAAATTCCTGTAACAGCATCCTTTTATTCCTAGATGAGAGACTTAAAAATTTTAATATGATAACAAGAGAGAAATGGGTTTAATTTTCAAACCAATTCGCTTGTGTTTGATTTCTAGGAAAAAGCATTTTCAAATTAAAAAGGTAGGCAGTGCTATTTGCAAAAGACTCTATCACTCTATTTTTTAACATGGAGATATAGTACCAACTATTCTTTCTTGCATTTTTAAGAATATTATTTAAGGAAGTCTGCATCAATGAAACATCAAATATCAGAAAAAAAATAATTTTATTACCAGGCAAGTAGATCCTACCTTATGCCAGTAAGTAATTCAATATGAAATACATTTCAAAGACAAAAACATCTAAAATTAACTTATTATTATCTAATACCATTAAGCTTTAAATATTGAGTGAAAAAGCTAGTTATTTACATCATTTTTACTTAAATACTTTCTACATGTAATGAAGACATAATTTAAAATAGACTACTAAGTTTTTCTAAAGAAAAATTTTTAAATAATTTCTTATTCTGAAAATATAAAATAATTCTTAAATAGTTTTTCATTTTCTCAACATAGAGAGAGGAGCAGTTATAAAAATGAGTAATAAGAGCTTAAAAATAATTTTTATTTGGGAGCTCATTTGATATAAAGAAATCCAGGGAATATGTGCATTACTGTGTTTGAAGATATTAAAATGTGTAAGAACGGTAAAGTAACTTCTCATCTTGATACATTTAGCAAAACATCTAACAGATGTTAGCAGACTTGCAGTTTCCAATTAGAATTTTTTAAACACACTTAAAGAGGATAACCAGTTCTGTTCTAAATTAGTTAGAAAGCCATTATTTTGGTTGAGTTGGTTTGTTTTGTAAAACTTTAAATGCAAGTCATTTTGTGTTATAGGCTAAAGTGACTCTTGTACCATTAGTAAGTCTGTTCCAATTTTAATGATCTAAAAGGTGTTCTATGCCCAGACTCTGGGGGTTTCCTACTTAAGTTTCTCATAGTTCCCTATATCGCCTCACGATCCAAAACCAACCCCTCTCCTGACCCCCAGGGAACGATGGTTGACTGTTTTGCTTTGAGCCATAGCCCATTTATTTCTTATATTCTGTGTCCTCAAATCCTGGTTTTATTTCCATAAATAATTTGGCTCTACCTAATCCTAACCAATTTTTACCTCTTTAGCTTCAGCTTTGTTGCATATGAGAAATATTAGTTTCCAAATGGTTGCTTTTGAATGCATTTTTTTGTTAAATACAGAATGACTTATTTAAAGAGGACTAAATCTTGGCATCAGAGACCCCTGTTTACCAAGTAAGAATATTCTGATTCTCAAACTTTAAAAAAAACTTTGAAAAACAAAGCTCTTCCTTTTCTGATACCTATCTATCTATCTATATCTATATCTATAGTTTGTTTTCCTCCATTCCTCTTTCCAAATATAGATCTATTTCTACTGCTTTGAAAAATTTTGAAGCAAGTACGGTTGTATAGTGTCTTGAGAAAAGCGATAGAGAAAAGTTGTTTTCTCAAACTGAGTCACTACTCACTGGGCAGTTGTGCTCTTTCTTGACTAAAATTCTTCACCCAATTCCAATGGGTGTGAGGAAGAGGTGGCTTCTACAATAACAAGCAGTTCTTCTACACCAGCTGGGTGTCCTTCACTTAAACTGATTTCTGGCACTGTCTTTCCAGAGCTAGCATCAGATGCTACAGGTTGATTCTATGGGTTGAGGGCTCAGTCTTATGAGACGGCCTCCCCTCCCACCCCACACACTTCAAATGCAAGTTGCAGGCCCAGGTTATTACTTGTGCTTCTGACTGCTGGGCTGTAGATCAGAGGTTCCAACGACCACCTCCTTGGATTCCATTTATTTGCTGGAGCATCTCAAAGAACTCACAGAAATATTTTACTTACTAGATTATGTAGGCATGATTAATTAAATCATTGGCCATTGGTGATTAATTCAATCTCCAGCCCCTCTCTCCTCCAGGGAGGTCAGGGTTGGGGCTGAATCTTCTATTCCTGATTGGTTCCCCTGGCAACTAGCCCCATCCTTGGTGCTTTCCAAAATTCACCTCACTGTCATAAACCCAGTCGTGATGGAAAAGGGCTGTGAATAACAAGACACTGCTTTCACCTTTATGTCTTTGAAATGACTTCAGGAACTGAGAACAAGAGACCAGATATTATAATAAAAGATACTCATTGCTCTTATCATTCAAAAATTCTAAGGGTGCTGGGAACTGTGAGACAGGAACCATGGATGAAAACCAAATATCAGCCCATGATGGCACCCGAGTAATCTACATAACAAATTTTACTAACCCTTATCTACTATGTTTCCCCATATATTTACCTTCCCACAATCTCCTGCCCCAGAAACTCAAAGTCCTTTTCATTTGTCATTTCTCTACAAATTTATTGTTTTTTTGTTAAGATGAGCCCAAGTTCTAATCACCTGTTTCAGTCCCTTCAGGCTGCTATAACAAAATACCATAGACTGGGTGATTTATAAACAACAGAAATTTATTTCTCACAGTTCTGGAGGCTGAGAAGTCCAAGATCAAGGTGTGGACAGATTGCATGTCTAGTGAGAGGCCACTTCCTCATTCATATCTAGCCATCTTTTTACAGTTTTCCATGGCAAAGAGGTGAGGAATCTCTCTGGGGTCTTTTATAAGGAAACTAATCTCATTCATGAGAGCTCTGCCCTCATGACTGAATCTCCTCCCTGAGACCTCACTTCCAAATACCATAACCTGGAGGATTAGGTTTTTTTTTTTTTTTTAAACATCTTTATTGGAGTATCATTGCTTTACATTGTTGTGTTAGTAACATATGCATTTTGGGAAGGACATAAGCAGTCCATAGAACCACCTTTTTGAGCTACTCATCACTGAGTATGATGCCCATGTTAATAAACGTCTGGGGTTTTTTTTTCTCTTGTTAATTTATCTTTTGTGAGTCTGATTTATGAAGTCCCAGCCAATGAACCAGGATGAATAGAGGGAAAACAATTGTTCCTCCCCTACAATGTTGTCATGTATTATTTCAGTTAATTCTCACGAAAACACAGTATGATAGATGTAATTGTCCTCATTGTCTAGATGAGGAAACCAGGGTTGGAAAGGTTAAGAAATTTACCCAAGGGGCTTCCTTGGTGGTGCAGTGGTTGAGAATCTGCCTGCCAATGCAGGGAACACGGGTTCGAGCCCTGGTCTGGGAAGATCCCACATGCCGTGGAGCAACAAGGCCCGTGAGCCACAATTACTGAGCCTGCGCGTCTGGAGCCTGTGCTCCGCAACAAGAGAGGCCGCGATGGTGAGAGGGCCGCGCACCGCAATGAAGAGTGGCCCCCACTTGCCGCAACTAGAGAAAGCCCTCACACAGAAACGAAGACCCAACACAGCCATAAATAAATAAATAAATAAATAAAGTTAAAAAAAAAAAAATAAAAGAAATTTACCCAAAGATTCACAGTCAGTGAAGGGTAAGTATGCACTGTAAGGGTAAATACAAACACACACACAAAAAAAATCTCCATTAACAAAAAGACCAGCTTTAAAACACAGAGAACCATCTGTTTGAAATATAGCCATCAAAAAAGACAACATCGCTATCTACGTTTCTCTGGAAGAATAGGAGCCTAACTTTGTTGCGTGCCTCACTCCAAAACTAAAGGTATAACAAAGTTGTTGTTCCTTTGGATTAAGCCAATTAGCTAACACAGGTGATCAATTTTGTTTCCAATTGAATTTAGAATAAGACACATATGACAAATGGTGCTGTCAAGTCCTCTTATGTGAGGACTAGTTATTGTTTATCTTAAGGACACATATGTAATAGTTTGTATCTACTTGGTTATACAAAAGGGTGAGATTTCTGTTTTTGCAATCTCTTAGTGCACTGCCTGTGATGTGCACTACATTCTAGATTAATGCTTATTCAATAATAAAATTTTTCTTTGTCTTCTACTTTTGGAGAGGATTACTGGGTTGGGAGAAGATTGTTTTTAATTATATTCCCCCAACAGCGTTCAGTATTGATGCCGACAATATTAAACTTTATATAAGCCTTGTGCTTTCAAAAAGCAGGAACTGTTAAGACATATCCTCATTTGTTTGTGTTCTTGGAAAGGGCTGATCAAGAAGAACCACCCCATATCCTGAAATAAGGCCTGTCTCTATACTTCCTCATGACTTGCCCAACACTCATGGAGAGCTCCCTTGTTTAGCTGTCTCTATCAAACCCCAGGCTCGCTTCCTTTTCTTTGTCACATTCCTTGTTAATGAACGTTCTCCCTATTGCAACAGCTTGAACAAAATCACCTCCTTAATGGTCCAGTGTATTTTGCATTTAACAGTGCTAATCTTTTACCAACCCATTGGGCAGTTGTGTTTTGTTGTCGTTGTTGTCATTTTGACTGTCTTTTTTTTTTTTTTTTTTTGGCTTACTGAATATTGTCAATTGGCCTGGCAGAGCAGTTTGCTGTCTTTCTCCTTCAGGTGTGCCGTGTTAACTATTGAATTGCCTCTTGGACAGATCTAAATAGTGGTCTTCATACTATATGTAATCAACAAGTTTAAAAGTTAACTCACCATCTTGACTCTTGTTTTAATCTTGACTCCTTTCTGTTGTGGAAATAAATGAAGACCATTCAAAGGAGAACAAGCAAAGGTTATTGATTCAGAGCTTGCCATAGCAAGAATCAGTCACACCTTGTTTTTGGCAGAGACTCAAAGCACATAGAGGAGTGTTAAAGCTTTAAAAAATGGAACACAGGGAGGGCTCAGATATGCCCTTACTGGAGGCTGTTGGCTTTGGAAAGCTGAGGAAAGATAACTGGAAGCGGAGTTTCCTATCTGTTTTCTTTAGAGGAGTATTTTTGGCTTTCTCCTGTTGGTTCTAAGTTTGGAGAGAGTGTAGGGAATCTGTCAGTTATTGATCGAATACTGACAATTTGGGGCCAACTGCTACAGAGTTTGTGGTTTGGCTTCTGGCACGGGTTGCTGAAGATTGTAGGTCAAGTTTCTATTTTTATATATGATCTGACCATTGCCTGTTCGTATATTGTCTCTCACCATTAATGTCATTGCCATTCTTCCTGTCACCCAGGACCCAAACAGTAGAGCCATCTAAATATTTTTGGTATCATATTCATATTATCAATTTTACCTTTTTAAATCTTTCATCTTTATCAATTATATAGTTCTGAACTAAAAAATATGTATCCTCCATACTTTTCCCATTGTCACACCTTTGATTCAGGTCTTTGATTTCTTCATTTAGAAAATGCTCCAGTGTTCTTGTGGGTCACTCTGCCTTTAGTGATTTCTCTCAGCATCCTGTGTTTCTACACAGCTGTTAAATGAATAAAATTTAATTTTGTTTAAGTTCTCCTCCTCCACCCCCCACCACAGGGTCCCTCTTCCTTCTTCCTGTGGCATAACTGTCAATGCTGTGCAGACTCAGCCCAACTGCCTTCCTTGTACATACCAAAAAAAAAAAAAAAATCAGTAAATAACATTTATTGAATGAATAATACTGAAAAAAAAAGAATTAACCCAACATAATCTCCCTTTTGCTCTCTCCACAAATCAACCATTTTTGTCATATTCAAAGCTTTGAGTTAATAAAATGTGAGTGGATTTGAAATTTTAAGTTTTGAAATGATATAAATGTTTCCCTAAGATTTACCTTTTCCTCAACTTACTGACAGTTACATTTTTAGATGTAAATAATGCCAGATTAAAAAAAATGTTCTAGCTAAATGGTCAAGTAACCCTGGTGGACAATAATTACAATAATGCTATCAACAACTGTGTCCCTTTGCCGGCATTCCTGGAGCCCAAGGTGGTCATTCTAAAGCATTTCTCCAGGGCTGCCTGTCAGTCATCCCAATGTCATGACTGAAAGTAAGAGTCCTGTTATTATCATGGCAAAGAAAGGGCAGCTGCCATGCTGTCTCTATTTAGTAGCGCCCCAGGAGCACTGCCCTCACCTCAGCAAAGTTTCATTTAACAAATTACACTTGTAGTGCACTGGATCCTATCACAAGATTCCCTCTCTCTTTCCCCCTTCTTTTTTTTTTTTTTTTTTAAATTCAATAGTACACCTTCAAAATACCTGTTACATCTTACAATGTAAGTTACAGAGCATGCTCAGCCATTTTACAAATTCTGTAACATTTAAGTTTTGATTTCAACCTAGAATTAAAATGTGTTTATTAAAAACATCTTCAAATAAGACTATCCCTATAGAATAATTAAATAATTATATGCAAATCGACTAAGAAAAAATGTCTGCTGAAATCATTTTTGTACTCTTTTCTATAAATAAATTGAGGTAGGCCAGAGGAAATTCTCCCATTGGATTTTATGTTTAGTCAGAGCAGGAATTATATTTCCTCCTCATCTTGCATCCTATGAACACCTACCATAATTCTTTGAAAATAGCAGATATGGCAACAAGTAATTTTTAATCAAGTTTAATTAAATATAACTCTCAGTGCTGTGAATCTTTGTGTGACACACATGAGAGCTCAAAGCAATCACTGAAGGCCCAGTAACCTGAATGCTAGGAACTTTATAACTCTCAATACTTACCAAGGTCATTTTAAGATTGAATCCCAGCACAACATTTTGCATGGGTGGTGGGGAGAGATTTGCATGGCTAGAGGGACTCAAAGCACACCATATGTGACCAGTTCCGGAAGCATGTCCTGGCTCTATACTCCATACCGCACATCACAGGGTGGGTATCCCTCCTGTCCCATGACACTTTGCCTCTGTCATAGGATCGATCACATCAATTTGTCTTTCTCCCCTAGCTGTCTGTAGTTCCTTGAATAAAAGGACTTTATTTTTGTTCTTATTTTATGCTATTTGTATGTCAATTATAGAAAGAATTAAATAATTAAAATTAATGGTGGTGAATAGTTAGTATGTAAAGTGGCAAAGAATTAAGGCAGTTTCAGTAACTCATATTACATATTGCAGTTTGCAAAAACACAGGAGTTAATTCATATGGAATATATGTTAGATGTGAGGTTTTGCCTATATTTTGTCTCCAGTTCTCATATGTCTCTCATTTTTATAACTGATAGAATTAAAGAAAGAACGATATTTAAGAGCATTCTGAGTTTGAACTTTCAAGAGAAAATAGAAAAAAAAAAAAGAACATAGTTTGGATATCTTTGTTTCCAATATGGGGAATGTTAACTCTAATATTGTACATAGACTAAAATCTACCCCATTAAACTACAGAAAGAATCAAATACAACAGCAACAAAGAAATAAACATGTCAAATATAGTCATGATACACTTTAATTATTTGATGGCTTTGTAATTGGGTCCAAAATACTTTCTAGATGACAAGAAATCCATCACATTGATGAGGCTTACTATTTTCTGTGTTTTATTCTTTCCAGGGGTGAGGGAACAATATTATTATACTCTGCGATTTAAAGATTATTCATGTATTCCAAATATATATTAAATTAACTAATTCTCCAACCATCATGACTAGATATAGCATCTTTCACATATGTAACATATATGACAGTTTTAATCATGTTGAGTTCCATGAATTGAAACTCAGAAAACATTTAATTTCAAGGAGGGAAAAGGAGGCAGATGAATATGATGAAAACTTTAAAAATAAATTTTCCTCTTGGATGTCAGCAAAACTTAGGATGGTGAAGAGTGAAAAGATACAGACTGGCTTTTGCGGATTGAGTGAAATAATGTATCTTCAAACAATGTATTGAAAATTCAAGGCATTACTATTGGATTTGTCAGAATCTAGACAGGAAAGGAAAACTAGAGAATATTGTGTCTCCACAGTTTCAAAAATATCCCAGTATGAAAGACTTATGTAGTCATGTAAGAATTTGGTGCTACTTAATGTATCAATAGTACGTAGTTAAAGGTCTGTTACATAAGAAATGGAAAAGTGGCAATGTGTAGAACAAGCATAACATCTGCCTCTAAAATATTCTAGTCTGATAAGGAAGACAGATACATAACTATGACTATAGTTAATTGTCAGGCAGGAGAAATTTAAAGCATTACAGAGGCATATAAATTGAGGATTTACATTAATCTCTTTTTATATGGGTGGGAAAGAACAGTTTAGATAAATCTTTGTTAATATATCAAGCAAAGACTTGAAAGATTACTATGGTGTTAGAAGGCAGAAACAGAGCAGAACAGTGCGTTTAGGTCTTGAGGACAGCACATGTGAATATACTTAAATTAGAAAGAACATGATGCTTTCAAGGAAGTAAAAATAGCCTGCTAAGGAAAGAAATTTAAAAATAAAGGACAGTGGAACTAATACGCAATTATAGTAAGATTGTAGTATTCAAGGTTAATACAAATTTAATTTCTTTCTTATGTAGCATTAAGGAACAATTGGAATTTGAAATTAGAAACACAGTATCATTTATATTCTCACCAACAAAAATGAAATACTTGGTTATAAATCTAACAAAATATGTATAAGATCTATATGAGAAAAACAAAATTCTGATGATAGTAATCAAAGAAGATCTAATTAAATGCAGAGATATTCTAGGTACATGATTAGTAATACTAAATACTGTCAAGATATCAGTTCTTCCAAAATTGATCAGTAGATTTAACACAAACCCAATCAAAATGTCAGCAAATTATTTTGTGGCTATTGACAAACTGATTCTAAACTTTAAATGAAAAGGCAAAAAAACTCAGCATAACCAAAACAATACTGAAAAAGAACAAAGGTGGAGGATGAATGCCATCTGATTTCAACATTTACTATAAATATAAAGTAATGGAGACAGTGTGGTATTAACAAAAGAATAGATATATTGATCAATGGAATGAATAGGCAGCTTAGAAGTAGACCTACACAAATATAGTTAGTCGGTCTTTGAATAAAGTAAAGAGAATTCAAGGCAGAAAGGATAGTCTTCTCAACAAATGATGTTGGGACAACTGTACATCCACATGCCACAAAATGAATCTAGACAGAGATGTTACAACTTTCAGAAAAAATAATTCAAAATCGATCGCATATCCAAAGTAAGATGCAAAACTAGAAAACTCCTAGAATATAATATAAGAAAAATTTAGGTGACTCTGGTGAAGATTTTTTAGATATAACACCAAAATCATGATCCATGAAAGAAAAAATTATTAAGTTGGAGTTTGTTCAAATTAAAAACTTTTGCTCTGCATAAGCCATTGTTAAGATAATAAAAAGACAAGCCACACCCTGAGAGATGATATTTGTAAAGCAGATATCCGTTAAAGGACTAGTATTTAACATGTACCTAGAACACTTTAAAGTCAACGGTAAGAAAATAAATGACTTAATTAAAAAGTGGGCGGACTTTCCTGGCAGTCCAGTGGTTAAGACTCAGCACTTCCATTGCAGGGTGCGGTTTTGATCCCTAGTCGGGGAACTAAGATCCCACATGCCGCAGGATACGCCCCCCCCAAATAAAAGGTGGGCAAAAAAGCTGAACAGACACCTCATGAAAGAAGATACACAGATAGAAACATATGAAAGGATATTCCACATTGTATTTTGTTAGGGAACTGCAAATTAAAACAGCAATGAGATACCACTACACATCTATTAGAAAACATTAACAACAGCAAATGCTGGTGAAGATACAAAGCAACAGGAACTCTCATTCATTGTTGGTGATGAGGTAAAACAGTACAGCCACTTTAACAGACAGCTTGACAGTTTCCTACAAAAATTAAACATTCTCTTACCATATAATTCAGCAATCATGCTCCTTAGTATTTACTTAAAAGAGTTAAAAATCTTTGTCTACACATAACCTGCATACAAATGTTTATAGCAGTTTTAGTCACAATTGATAAAACTTGGAAGCAACTAAAATATCCTTCAAGAGATAGATGGAAAAACAAACTGTGATACCCCCATATAAATGAATATTAGTCAGCATGAAAGGAAATAAGCTATCAAGCCATAAAAAAGACATGGAGAGATCTTAAATGCATATTGCTAAGTGAAAGAAGCCAAACCGAAAAAGCTATGTAGTATGTGTCTCTAACTACATCATCCTGCAAAAGGCAAAACTATGCATACAAAAAAAAGATTAGTACTTGATAGAGGCTTGAGTGACAGAGGGAGAGATGAATTGGTGGAGCACAGAGCATTTTTAAGGAAGTGAAAGTATTCTTATAATACTCTATTGGTGGATACATGTCATTGCACATCTGTCAAAATCCATGGAACTGTACAACACAAAGAGTGAACCGTAAACTATGGGCTTCAATTAATAAAACTGCATTCATACTGGCTCATCATTTGTCACAAATGTATTACACTAATGCAAGATGTTAGTAATAGGTGAAACTGGATGGAAGCGGTAATGTATTAAACATAATCTGTGTATAGTATTGCTCAGTACATTCTATTTGCTTCCATTTATTTATTCAACAAATGCTTTCTAATATATGTTAATTGCAACACCTAATATATGTTAGCCTTGTTCTAGAGTCTGGATTAATAAAAGTTTTTGTCCCCATTGGGTTTAAATTCTCACAGGGGAGAAAGAGATAATAAGCAAAAATGTATTTATAATATATAGTAAATCAGATGGTCGTAAGTGCGGCAAAGAAAAAGAATTATTCAAGGACCTGGGGTGTTGCAATTTGAATTGGGTAGTCAGAAAAGAGCTTCTGAGAAGATAATGTTACAACACATAACTAAAAGAAGTGATGGAGTGAGCCATACATCTATCTGAGAAAAGAGCTTTGTAACTAGAGGTAAAGACTCTGATGTGGGTAATGATTCAAAGGTATTTGAGGACACACAAGTTGGCCAGTATGGCCAGGAAGTAGGAAACAAATAGAAGAGTGGTAGGAGGTAAAGCTCAACAGATCAGTGCTTATAAAGCAGGACAGTATTTGCTTGAGGGTGTCCCAGCCTCCTGGGTGAGGATCACTGACAGTGTGCCAGGAGAGAAGCAACTGTTTACCTTCTATTGTGAGTTGGAACTCGGAAGAACAGTTTTGCCCTAAGAGACAATCTTATGTTTGGTGCTTAGGTTTATAACTCAGTTACATTATATTACATTATATTTTTTAAAAGAAATTTAAATGGCTGGATGAGGAATGTAGAATATTTTGGTTACACACAGTTAATTCTATGTCTGAAGAAACATAAAGTAACATTTCTCTGATAATATTTTAGTTGTTTAAGATTCCTTAAACGTGTATTTGAATCTGGGCTACATATGTGTGTATATATGTACCTTTGTGAGTACTTAATACCTACGTCTCATAGGGTCATTAGTGGGTTTTCTAATGAATGCAGGTAATAGTTAATGCAATCAACATTGAATGTTGTGTCAGCTTTAAAGACCATCGTTATGCCTGAATAACACATTTATTTCTATACAGTCAAAATTATTTTATTAAAAAATAAAGCACATTTAAAAAACTAATGACTATTGCTACCTCTTCAGTACATTGTGTTTTTTAAATTCATCATTTTAATTTAAATTTCATCAACTGTATGAACTCACACTTACAAATATTTAAATTAGTCTTGTTATTTTTAAAATACTATTCACAACTGAGATAATGTCATCCACATTAAGTTGCCATTACAACACATAATGGTTATTTGAATGTTCTAGAAAGAATGAATCTCACTTTGATAAGAACTACTGAAATATCTGTAATTTAAATATATTATATAACCTCCTACTTAGTTGATAGTTATGACACAGTAAAACACTATCTATTTCAGTCTTAAAAAATGAATAAATGAAAGAAATTATTCCAATGAAAAGCACAAGATATTTTTCATATATTAGATATCTATTTTCTGTCATGGTATATGTAGCCAAATAGCTAGAGTACAAAAAGACACTGATTTCAGAAAAGGTTTGAATTTTCCCAGAAAAAGATGAAAAAATAATCTTGACACATAGATGCAAGCTTGGTGGCATAGAGGATCACACTTCCACTTTAAAAATTAAATAAAACAAGGGTAGGGTATTATATTTACAGGACTTACTGACTCTTGTAGGATTGGCTGGCTCTCTGTAAGTGTGTACCCCAGTTGTGCCATTTTATTATGATTTTCTCTATTCACACTTTACATCAGTCAAAAAACTGACCACCACCCACTCAACCATCCAACAAGCAAACCACAATTTATCTGACATAATTCTCTATTTCAAGTCTGTAAATTGAGCCAAATAGTGCTTTTGCTGTTTTCATTAAAGCATTACTATGTTAGATCAAGTTGTCTTTAAACAGCTATAGATTGAACTTCATAAAAGAGAGTATCTTCATGATCCCCTTGTTACTGGCATCTCCATGACACCTGTCAGTTGTTAGGAAATCATGAACAGCTTGAAGAAAAATTGTCGTAATGAATAAAGATATGCCAAGCCCTCCTGTGATTACATACTCATTGTGTCAAAAAGCTGTGGGATAGAGTTTCTTTTGAGTTCAAACTTTTAATTCCATTTTAATATTTTCCCTATTATTGTTGTTTGTTTAATTTAAAACAATAAATGAAAGGAATGTGAGTATGAATAGCTCTACCTCCTTTGGTTAAGAGACATTTGAGTTAGAGTTAGCAATACTTTCCTTAGGTATACTTTTCCTTAGGTATCTTGCAAGAATAAGATACAAAAAAAAAAAAATGTTTTATCCAATGTAAAGATATCAAACAAATCTCAGAACCTGAATCCTTGGAGAACTGTCAGGAATTTATTTCAGTTTGAACTCCAAAAGCAATAAACAAAGGTTTATGTGAGAAAACAGGATAAAAGTAGAAATAAAATTTGGCCTTCATCTAAACGAGACCTAGATTGGCCTATTAAGTCAAACCAAAAGGAAATTACACCTTGTCTTGTTGGTTTGACATCACATCAAAACTATTGAGATAATCTATGTTTCATGTGTGTCTTCAAATTTTTGATACTTCTTGATTTCAAAAAGATAATTCAGATGTTGAAAAAAACAACAATACAATTTTACTGTGGGATTATTTGTATTACAGTAGTCTACAAGTTTTTGTGTGTGTTGAAAACTTGGATGTATTATATTAGTACAGGAAATTTTAGCCTCAGATTTCTACATATGTCAAACTAAAGAGTTTTATTTGCACATGATATTTTAGGAAAAATAAATCTGTACAATTTTTTATTTCTTATTTTTGATAATTATTCAAATACTATTTATTAGTAAGTAGCTTCTATGAAATTTATATGTGAATTTATTCTGAATGAAAACATTTTTACTGTCAAAATTTTAGAGTTTATATTGTAATATAAATGATCCATTTCAACATTCAAAGGTATGGTGCATATGTTTCATGATAACCAAAAATGAGATGCATTTATCAAAAACAACCTGTTTGTAATTTTGAACTCAAAATCTGTATTTATGGGACTTCCCTGGTGTTGTAGTGGTTGAGAATCCACTTGCCAATGCAGGGAACATGGGTTCAATCCCTGGTCTGGGAAGATCCCACATGCTGTGGAGCAACTAAGCCCTTGGGCCACAACTAATGAGCCTGCACTCTAGAGCCCGTGCGCCACAACTACTGAGCCCAAGCAATGCAACTGCTGAAGCCTGCGTGCTCTAGGGCCCTCGTGCCACCACTACTGAGCCCATGTGCTGCAACTACTGAAGCCTATTCACCTGGAGCCCTTGTTCGGCAACAAGAGAAGCCATTGCAATGAGAAGCCTGCACACCGCAACGAAGAGTAGCCCCCGCTCGCCGCAACTAGAGAAAGCCCGTGCACAATAACGAAGGTAAAAATCCTTTAATCTAAAACAATTTACAAAATGAAAGCACAAATGTAAATTGGTATTGGCGGTCATCGTTCTTAGTTCTTTTCAGCAAAACTACTAGCTCATTATGTTCCCTGAAGTTAATTCTAAACAATAATAGAAGACATCACTATTTATCATTACTAAAGTTGGCTACCATTTTTTTTCATAATCAGTTTAATGTATTTGAACACTAAATTCAACTACACATAAAAATAATAATTTCATTAAATTATTTTCTCAGGACTCAGTGTGTCTTAAAATCACAGAGAGGAACTGAACATCTAAAACATAAACATGAATTATTATCAATATGTGGGGATATGTTTAATTCAGAATAGGATTTAAACATTAGTTTAACATTATTATTATCCTTATTCTAGGAAAAGAGAACAGATATCCAAATATTCACTTTTATAAGAAAGGATGACATTTTAAAACAGTTGAATTAAAGAAAGAAAAACAAATAAAAGATAAAAAACTTCATTTTCCATGACATAATTTTTACCATTTAAAAAAAATGACTATTTAAGGTTCTTAAGTCTGAGGTAGTACTTTAAATCACTTAAGTCTAATTACACAGAGAAATTCAACAGTATTGTAAGGGAAGTAAAATAATCCCTTCTAAAATGCAATCAAAGTGCATTAAGGTGAAGAAAACATATTTTTTAAAGTATCTTTCAAACTGTCAAAGGCATTTTTACTTAAGAGTTATGTTGTATTCCAAACAGACATTAAGATACACAGTACTCTCCACCCAAAATATCAGGCTTTCCAATGACACGTACCATTTTCTTCCTCTTTTCCATCACTTCAGTCACTGTTAGGAGTGATGTTTATGTATTTTAATGGTCTTAGACTCTTATCTGCATTCTACTATCAAATTTTCAGAAGCATGCAGATAATGTCGCCCTTGACTATCTCTAGGGCATTTCAAAATCAACATATCTAAAATATTTTCTTCTCTTTCAAGTCCAAAATGCCTGATAACTACTAATTTCCCCTTAAAATATCTCTGAGCATGACCCACTATTCTTCATTTCTATTATCACCAGTTCTCATTATATCCCACCTCTATTGATTCTGAATATACTGTTTTAATCTTTAGTGTCTCCCCTGTCCAGCACAAGTTATACTTCCAGATCAATTTCCCAATCCCTGTCCAGCACATGTTATACTTCCAGATCAATTTCCCAAAATTGTTGTTTATCATGTCACTCTCTTGGTCAAGGAAATGCTGTAGATCCCTACTGCTGATCTGTGAACAAATCAGTCAAATATCCAAAAATTACCATTCGATTAGTCTCAGTGTTCCTATCAGTACTCATCCCCTATCATAACTTAACTTATATGAGGCATAACCCAAAGACTAGTCTCTTTTCCATCACTCTTAAATATTTGTTATGTTACAGACTAAGCATAGCATAACATTAAGAACACAGACTACATTTGAGCTTTGTGAGAGCGCCTTCTGGAGTTCTTTGGGGACACAGGTGACTTATAATGACGTCAGTAAGAGTTAAGAGGAGTGGCACCACTAAAATGGTGGAGTTGGAGACCCCAGCCTTTAGCCCCCAACAAGGATCAATAGTTAGACAGCTATCCATGAACAAAAATAGTTCTGGGAAAGCTCAGGAATTTACTTAAGAAACTTCAGCAACTCGGTGGAACAAATAACCTGAGAATAATGCACAAAAAGGGAAGAAAGCACAGCTTCATCTTGCCTGCATCACCTCGTTCCCCTGCCCAGCACTGCTCAGGGCCAAGAGGGAAGAACCCAGCTAGAAACAGTTCCTCTCACTTGGAAAGGAAAAGCAGGTTAGGTGACCAGCTTCCCCAGTCTTTTGGGGCTTTGCATGAGGAACCCCCTTTGCCTTTACCCCACACAGAGACTGGCCAAGGTGAGACATGCTACATAGATGGCTAGGAGCAAGGGAGAAGAGCAGAGGCTACCAAATCAGCCACATAGCTGGAGAAATGACAATTCCCAGTGACCTGCTCTGCAGAGGACCCCAGCAGTTCTTGTCACTGAGAAAACTAACCTCCTTGGGACAGTCACTATGGATGACCTACAGATTTCACCCATTTTCACCCTACAGATATTCAAGTTTGCAGATGACAGCTGCCTGAATCCCTCTTTGTATCCTCCACCCCCAGCCCCAGCATGAGCCCAGGATACATATTGGCAGACAGCTCAACCCCGCCAGCTGTGCACCTGCATGGTGCCCTGCATGATTCCCATCACCAGGGTCCATTACTGTGTGTGCATCCACGGTGACACCCTGCAATCCCAGCCCTGGAAGCTGATGGATTTGCTGCCTGTGAGCCCAGATTTGGGTCTATTTCTTCTCACTGGCCTACACTGCTGGGCTCACCTGTTAGCCGTCTAGCCTGAAACCTGCCACAGCAGTGCCTCCACTGCTATATGCACCTCCGTGGCAAGACCCTGCAGCTGCAGGAGTGCACACCGGCAGCCAGGGCCCATGCAATTGCCAATTCTGGCCCTTGCTGCTGACCCTGCATGTGTATTGTTGGCCTAAAATATAGACTGCCAGATATTTTTCCAGCAAAGATGGGTTTATTGGGATCAGCAGAGAATTGCAATTCAGGGTCTGCAACCATGGTAAACAAGTTCCCCCAAGGCAATGGAGGGGAAAAGAACATTGGAAGGGCTGGCATAATCAAAGACAGTCCATGGCTTTTCATTGGCTGAGTCCTTGCCAGGAAAGAAGAGGAGTCTTTCTTCTTCCTGTTGAGCTCTGCTATGGTCTCAGCTCCTGAGAGCTCCCCATTCTGTTCTCCCAACTGTTTAACTGAGGTTTCTGTTTATTATTTTCTTACAGTGTCCACAACCAGCTTCTGCCATGCACAAGCACTTTCTGCTGGTCCCCACCGCCAAGTGTGCGCAAACCACAGCTCTACCTACTACAGCTGCCTGCCCTGGTCCCTTGTTGCTGGACCTAGAGGAGCAACTGAGGATCTAAACCATCCTTACAGACAAGCACTTGTTGATGCTGTGGACCCCAGCAGCCTGAGGGGAAGAAAAATAACACCTCACCCCTTCATCTCGAGCCACCACAAGCTCCTGCACTCGGCGCCCTGCCCCACTAGACCGAAGGTCCGTTCAGGCTCTAGCATGCCCCACATGCGGGGAAAGGTCTTTCCTCATTCAAGTCAGTCCATAAATGCAGATCAAAACCACAATATGTCCCCTCACACCTGTTAGAAGGTCTATTATCTAAAAGACAAGAGATTTCAAGTGCTGTCGAGGGTGTGGAGAAAAAGACACCTGAGTGCACTGTTGGTGGGAATGTAAATTGGTGCAGCCACTGTGGAAAACAGTATGGAAGTTTCTCAAGAAATTAAGAATCATTTTAAAGTAATACCAAAGCAGCATCTTCTTTTCAATTTAATATCTTCTACTCTGGACATAAGGCAACCCAAAATCCAGTAGGAACATCGGCACAGACAGAGAAAAATCCTGAAGTTCAAGCTCAAAGAATGGCATAAGGATCTCCTGACAGTAACAGCAGAGGCATCAAAGAACCACAGGTATTAAAACTCTGAAGAAGGGGAACCTTCCTCTCTGATTGAAGATATGGCCGTCCCAGGAGTGCAAACCTCAATTGCTTTTTTTCTCTCTCTGACATCCGGCAGCTTGGCTCTGGACAGGAATGCTACTGAGTTCCTTCAATGCAGGTAGTGTGTGACAAAGCAGGTTACATACAACCTGAGCTTTCTGGAAAAGGAACAAAAATGGGGACCTCTGGGGAACCAGTAAGTACCAAGGAGGTTGCTGAGGAGGAGAAGCTCTGCAAAGTGACCCCATAAAGTTGCTTATAAACTCTTCAGGTCTTATGAATCTGATAGTAAATACTATCACAAAGATTTTTTTAGAACTGAACTAAAAGGTGTATTGCTGCCAAGGTCCCAGACTGGCAACTGAGTATCTCACATTCCAGCCATATTCAAATAGCACTGCAAAGACTTTGAAAAAAACAGAACTGGTATTACAATCAGAACACAGAAGAAGCTGGTCAGGACTTGCAGCTTGAGTCCAAAGGGTTTGACTGTCTGCTAAAATAGAAATAACATCCTTCAAAAGATTTAAGTAAGACCCAGTATTGTATAACGTATTATTCAAAAAATCCAGGACGTAATCCAAAATTACTTGGAATATAAAGAATCAGGAAAATTTCACCTCACATGAGAAAAGATCACTAATATTTGTCAACACTGAGATGACATAGATGTTGTAAGTATGCATCAAAGATATTAAAAGCAACTCCAGGTTTCCCGTGCTTTCTGATAACAGAGGGTTCCTATGAAACCTTTCCTGAGCTGAAATGATGTAAAGCTAAGAAGCACTACCTTAGGACATGTCTTGCTAATGGATGCACGAAATAAATGGAGATGAAGCACAGATGTTTGCAGACACAGTTCAGAGCTGTGCCTGCTTGATGCTGACATGCTGAGTGTGGTTCCCAGGGAAGGAGCTTGGTGGTGCCACTTTTGCTGCTGGGTGGCTCTTCTTCAATAACGTCTCCCTGCAAAACACACCTGAAAGCTATCAGTATTTTCACTTTTCACCTTTTGTGAAAGAAAAATCCTCTCTGCAGCTTTCTATTGCTTAGTGACAACAGGCACTCTTGTTGGTCTTTCTTAAAAGTAAAGCAGCATAAAGCAAGCCTTTGGAAATCAGGGAATACTTGTACTATGAAATACTCAAAAAATAAGAGTGACTAAAAGACAACAGCAGTGACAACAATGTCCTCACTGTATGGCCTCAGTAGCTAGATGAGATGAAAGAGAAAAGTCAGTGAACTTGAAGAGAGAACAGTAGAAATTATCCTATCTGGACAATAAAGATAAAAGATTGAAAAAATAGGAACTTCCCTGGTGGCGCAGTGGTTGAGAATCCGCCTGCCAATGCAGGGGACATGGGTTCAAGCCCTGGTCTGGAAGGATCCCACATGCCGCGGAGCAGCTGGGCCCGTGAGCCACAATTACTGAGCCTGCGCGTTTGGAGCCTGTGCTCCGCAACAAGAGAGGCCGCGATAGTGAGAGGCCCACGCACCGTGATGAAGAGTGGCCCCCGCTTGCCACAACTAGAGAAAGCCCTCGCACGGAAACGAAGACCCAACACAGTCATAAATAGATAAATAAATAAATAAATAAATAAATAAACAACCCCTCTCTAAAAAAAAAAAAACAAAAAGATTGAAAAAATAAACACCAGTGACACGTGGGACAGTAACAAAAGTTATAAATTTTGTGTTGAGTTGGACAAAGGAAAAACCATGCAGAAAGAAAAAAATGGAGAAATAATGACACAAAACTTTCCAAATTAGTAAAAGACATAAACCTACAAATTCAAGAAGCTCAGGGAATCCTCAGAAAAGGTAATCTTAAAGAAACCCACATCCAAACACATCTTAATTAAACAGCTGAAAACTAAAGAGAGAAAAAAATCCTAAAATCAGAGGAAAACAATGCACTTATAGAAGAAGATAATTTGAAGGACTATAGATTTCTCCTCAGAAACTATGGAAAACAGGAAAAAATAAGTGGAACATCATTTTTAGAGTGCTGATGAAAAGAATTTAAAACCTAGAATTTTATATCAACGGGAAATATTCTTCAAGAATGAACATGAAATTAAGGTATTCTCAAATAAAGGAAAACTAAAAAGAAAAAAAAAAAAAAATCGCCAGAAGATCTACTCTAAGAAGTTGCTAGAATACCTTTAGACAGAAAGGAAATGATACTAGAAGGAAATTTAGACTGTCAAGAATGAATAATGACAAATTGTAAATCGACTTATTGTTGTGATCATTTCCCAGTATATGCAAATTTTTAATCATTATGTTGCACACCTGAAACTAACATAATGTTATATGTCAATTTTACTTCGATTAAATAAATATGCAAACAAACAAACCAGGAATCATTATAATACTTAAAAAAAAATGTCAGCAAATTATAAAACAGAAAGAATAAGTAATGCATGTGGTGCTTGGGTATATGTAATGAACTATTATTCTCCTCTTCAGTTCTTTAAATATGTTTGACGTTTGATGTTGTATAAAGGTGTTTAAATATATGTAGATGTAAATTTTCTATATTTCACTTGAAGTGGTAAAATACTGGTTCTAAGTAGACTTTGAAAACTTAAGTATGTATATTATGATCATTACATCAAACACTAAACATAAAATGAACCAAAGAGATATAGTAAAAATATAGTTGATAAGTTAAAATGGGATACTCAGAAGGTTGAAGTAATCCCAAAGAAGGCAGAAAATGGGAAATAGGAACAAGGAACAGAGGGAACAAACAAAAAACAAATAAAAAATGGTAGACCTAAATTCACATCAATAATTATATTAAAAATATAATTTCATTAAAAGTTTAAGCACAACAATTACAATATAAAGATCATCAGATTGGTTAAAAATTACCCAACTATATGTTGTCTCTAAGAAACTCACTTCAAGTATAATGATATAGGTAGGTTAAAAGTAAAAGGATAGAAATAAATACATATATCATGCAAACACGAACCAAAAGAAAGATTGACTACATTAATATCAAACAATAATATCAGAACAAAGAATAAACATAATCACATCAAATTATGTCTTTGATAAAAACTCTTTATTAACATTCATTCACTCATAAAATAACATCCAAATCTCTTATCTTGACCTGACAAAAACTACCATATACACCTCCCAGCATGGCTCATCCACACACTGGTTGTCTCACATCAGAGCTCTTAAAACTATGTAAAATTATCTTATTGTTTGTTGTTTGTTTATCCCACTAAAATGTAAACTCCGTAAGAGAATTGTCCTTGCTTGTCTTATTTATTCTGATGTCCTTGGTGTGTATGAAAAGTATAGTATTGATATCAAATATAAATTTTGAGTGCAAAAATTAATTCTCTTTCTAGAAATTCTTATATAAATTGCAATTTTTGTCATGATATAATACTTTTCAAGTCTCAAAACAACAGAAAAAATAAACTTACCACCACTTCTAGATTTTAAACTCATTGTCTAAAATTTCTATGAGTATCCTTCCATACTTAAACATGTCTTCACTTGCCTTCATAGGACTGTCTATGGATAATGTGAGGAAAATACTTAAATGCTGACTTTTTTACTCTGAGAAGTTATTCGCATTATATGACTATGGAATTTCCTAGTAAGCATGAATCAGCCAAAAATTATATAAGCTTTCCTAAATATCAGAAAACATGCTGCATTTTGGTTATTGATAAAGTCCAAGAGAATTCAGAGTAAACAGGTCAATTGCAATTAAAATAACAAGGAGAGCAAAGAAGAATATGAGGGAAAAAAAGAAGAAAAGTTATTAATAGTCCTATGATTTGCTTTTTTTTAATGTTTTTTTATTTTATTGAGGTATAGTTTATTTACAATATTGTGTTAGCTTCAGGTGTACAGCAAAGTGATTCATTTATATGTATATTTCAGATTATTTTCCATTATAGGTTATTATAAGATATTGAATATAGCCCCCTGTGTTATACAGTAAATCCTTGTTGCTTATCTATTTTATGTATATTAGTTTGTATATATTAAGCCCATACTCCTAATGTATCCCCCCCCCACCTTTCTCTTTTGGTAACCATAAGTTTGTTTTCTATGTCTGTGAGTCTGTTTCTGTTTTGTATGTAGATTCATTTATATTATTTTTTCGATTCCACATATAACTGATATCACATAATATTTGTCTTTCTCTGTATGACTTGTTTTTCTAAGTTTGAAGAATCATAGAATCTGAGATGAATAGGAATTTAAAGCTCAATGCTAACTTGATTCAATTTAACTCAATTTGGTAAATACACTGAAATGTGCTCTCAGATGGAAGGCACTGAATGACTATAGATATATTTAGAGCAGTGCAGGTCTGTTTAGCAAAGACTGAGCATCCAGATCTTCTTGGCATCTAGTGTCAGGATGAAGTGCAAATAAATATTAGATGGTGTTGCACTCATCAATAAATGACATTCGATAAATATTTGTTAATGGATGAAAGGTAAACTAAAGACATGTTTTTAGGGATTTTTGAAGACCATTACTCTGTGTACTCAGCATTGTTACTTCCCTTCTCTCTTATAAAGATACTTGTTTTCTTGCCCTCAGGGTTAACATGAAGCCCAGTCCAAGCCAACGATAATTGCCTCTTTCAACTGTGCCCAGTGACTTTCCAAGAGATAAACATATGACCCAAGTTAAGCCAAACTATTTCAATAGAAATGTTCCATTTGGAACTGGAAGAAACAAGTTTTTTGATTTGTATTTTATTTTGTTTTTATTTTTGTAATTCTGCCACTGAGTTTTGAGACTGTGAGTAGGGTACTACCAGTCATCACGCCTCTACCATGACATACTGATCATCAGTAAGAGAGAATAAATATGACATTTAGATATAAACAGATGTAATCAGAAGTAGAATGTGGGAGGACCACTTCTCCCCAAATCATGTTTCCTTTCGTTTGGGAAAAAAATCAATTAAAGTAACTTGATGGACCTTTCTGTCATCTTACATAGGGAAATGGAGTAGTTCATTCACTGATACATTTGAAAAAAAAAAAAAAAAAAAGATTGGATATACTCAGTTCAGCTCTGCCACTTCTTCCTTTTGGAACAGAGCAGCTTGCAAGGGCTATGATCTCCAGGATGAAAATAATTTTCCCACCATCACCTGTGACTGCTGGGTAAGTCTGTCTAAATCAGAGGTTCACTTAGAAAGTCAATGTGGCTGTGATATCTAAGCCATATCTTTCAATTTAGCATCATCAGTAATAATGTTGACTGTTATGATTTATTCTCAATTGATTCAGTACCTTTAATGAGAAGAAGAATAAAATGTGGTGTTGGGCCTTTTCAAAGCTCCACAGAAAGAAAATCATAGAAAAAATGTTCTTGCTATTTAAATCCTTGATTCCATGTATCCTGTAAGCCAGCTATCACCCTTCTTATAGGTAGAATATGTGAGCTAATAAATCCTTTATTTTCTTAACTGAAGTCTATTTATATTTCTGTTACATGCTAAATTGATAAACCTGAATGATACAACATGCTTATTCACTATATTTTTTGCACAGACTAGTTAAAATATCACAATGTTTATATTATGAGGATGATATATTCGTTTAATCCTCTTAGATAAACTCTACATACATAATGCTATTAATGCCACAGAGCAGCTCTGCTGTTTTCTTTATTTGTGGTTCTCAAGAAGGTGGCATGTTCCAGTGCAATATTTTCTTCATAGCCTGTAACACCCTCTTTACTATCAGTAGAAAAACCAGTACTTTATCAGGTTACCATTTTCCTGAAATACAGATCCTTTGTCTGGTTGCCTCTAATGATCAGACAAATCTGAATTATTTACACATTCAGTGACTCTACTTATCATTCAAAATATGTGTAATTTTTATCAGAGGACATTGCCTTGGACTCAGTTTTTCCAGGATTTTTTTCCCTTTATCTGAATATAACTTTTCAGACACAGTTTACTCATGTATTATCAATGTGAAAAAAAATCACATCATTGACATATTCCATATTTCCATAAATTTTATGGATTTATTGAAATTTTGACTTTTGAGATATTATGGACAATTTTAGAAGCTTTATCTTATTGTGATTTGTAAAATTTCACATTTATAAATTTTACCAACAAGACTTCCTACAATATTCTTTAAATTCATGAAAAATTGTATATTTAAGTAACCTTTGGCACTTTAGCAATTTTAAACATATAGATACAGATAATGCTTATATAACAGTTCTTGATAATTTGGAGGGTCATGGACTGCTTTGAGTATCTAAAGGAAGCTATTTTTAATTTTCCCTACAGTGTTATACATTAATAGATTCAACCAATACTTTGACTCTCCTGGATCCCTCCCATGTATCATTTTGGACATTATACATCCCAACGTAAGGCAAGACCTTAGGCAAGTTTAAGAAGTGGGCACTTGCATTATTCACACATCAGCTTTTATTTCTATCACTTCTTCCTAATGCATTGGTGAAACCTATAAGGAGGTAGCGAAGATATTCCTGCACTTTTCTTTTTATTCTCTTGGTTTAATTTTATCTGATTGTCTTCTTTACCTGTCCTCCTTTTTGTAATGATCAATTCATATTACATCAATTACAGAAAATTCTCAGTCTCTTCACCTGAAAGTTCTCAAAATTTACACTTCAATGACAGAGTCTTCATCTGCAGCGTTTCTGGAGTGCTTGCTATTCTGGTTTCAAGTAACTCTTGTACCGGCTCACATACAGCTGAAATGTTCAACCTGCAATCTGCAGAATGGTTGCTTCTTGTTTTTATATAAGAATGGCTTTCCTCTGTGTGAACCTCCCCTTGGACATCTTTAATTATTCTTCATGCCCTGAGATATGCTGTGAAAGTGTATGTGAATTTATTTTCTCGTCTGAATTATGATGAGATGAGAACAGCCTTCAAATTGGTAGAACCTGAAAATGTTTCTCTCCTGCATGAAAATTCTTTGTGTCTTGCAGTTATTTCTAACTTATTGCATCAGCCTGAGGTTTTCCTACTATATACTTTCATGTTCTAGTACCTTAAGCGTTGCACTGGCACAAGGCTAATTTCGGCATTTTGAAATTACCACAGTGACAAGCTGAAATTTCTCCCTGTTCTGAATAATTTCCACAATTGAACTAATTGCTAAAGAATTCTTTGTGCAACCATCTAATTGATGATATTAATTAAGCTTAAGTACTGCTTGGATATTTACTAGGTACTGATAGTATGCATCAAAAAGTCCTAAATCCTTAGCCAGACATTTCAGAATCTTGATGTTGTCAGCAAGTGTATCCAAACTTCTTTTTTTCCCCTCTACTCCTTAAAAGATATTCTCTTAAATTATCAGCAATATTAACGCCTAACATATACTAAATGTGTACTTTTGTCAGGCACTGTGTAAGTGCTTAATTTTATTTTAATATTCCAAACACCCTTTGAAGTAGGAACTATTATTATTCCCATTTTACATATAAAGCAACAGAGGTCTAGATAGGTAAAGTGATTTGCCCAAGATCACAGAAACGCCCTCACCCACTTCAGTGAAAAATCTATGACAGTAAAATTTTTGTTGGGTTGGTTCAATGATGGGTCCCAAATATATACGACAAGTACTGAAACACATATGGAATACAATCATAGTTTCAGAATGTGCTGGATATTCTTGATTTGTTCCTCCAGATACAGTTGCCACCATTTTTCAATTTTCCCTATTCCCTGGGTAGGGCTAAGGGGGACTTTATGAACTGCATTAACTGATCTCCATGGCTTCCTAGTTTCCTGTTAGGCTCTGCTCATACTATCTCTGAAAGAAATCTAGGCCACCATGAAGCTATTCTGCCACTTGATTAGTGTGGCACAACAGAACCATTGGTATTTCAAGTACCTATTACTGATAGCAATGCTGCATAGAGCCATTGGCAAAAGTCTGAGGGCAAATTCTTCTCCCTTCCAAACCCCCAATGGGCTGGTTGAAGACAGTAGTTCCATATGACCTCAGATGATACATCCAACAAATCAGCATTTCCTTGTATTTTCTCTTTCCCTATCTTACTCCTCTTTTCCTTCATTTCTGTTTCCCTAGAATGGCAGTCTGCATCACAGTGTTATTCCCTAAGATATGGTCTCAGTCTTTGTTTTCAAGAAAATCCAATTTAAGGCAGCCAAAAGCTCATAAACATTAAATGCACACAAAATTCCCTATTTGCACCAACTGCTTAATCAAAAATATTAATGTCTGTGCCACATGTGTACTATTTTTTTCTTCTGCTGACCTACTATATTATTTAATTGAATTTGCATGTCTTTAGACCTTTAGAGATTTAAAATCTTCTCTTTTAGTTCAAAAACTTTTTACCCTTTATGGAAAATCTTTTCTTGGTATTTTCTCACCTGTTAAAGCCATAAAATCTATGACACTTTGAGATTCTCCCTTGGCTTTTCCTGATTACATGGTTGTAGAATTCTAATAAAATCCTTCTTAAACTTGAGCATGAAATATGTTTAAAATTTAGAGTCATCAGGAGTCACCAGGAAATATGTTTAAAATATAAATTGCTGGGCCTCATCCCAAGAGTTTCTGATTCAGTAGGTAGAGAAAGGCTTGAAAATTTCAATTTCTTACAAGTTCCAAGGCGGTGCTGATGCTGCTGAACTGGAAACCTCACTTTGGGAACCACTGTTCTAAGGTGGCACCAATGACATGTACGAGATAGGAAGTCTTACTCTAGAGCTGTAAATTAAATGTGTGTGATATTGATGGGATAACCAAGCAAACAGTACAGAAAAGCCTGTGGGAAAAAATGTAACAGAATATTTGTGTTTCTTAAATAAGACACAATAATCATAAAGATTGATAAATCTGACCTTTCTATTAGAAACAGTTTACTTTATGAAAATTTCCATAAGTAAATTGAATTGATATTTTTTTCAGGTAAGGAGTTAATATTTACAACACATATAACTAACAGAAGAATAATTTTTAAAATATATAAGCAATCCATACAAGTCATAAAGAAAATATCAATAATCCAACAGATAAATGGATAATGGAAATAAAAATGAAATTTATAGAAGTGGATATCACAAGTTTCCATTAGCCTAAATAGATAATCACATTAATTATAAGGAGAATGCAAACTAAAGAAGCAAGATACTGCCCTACGTTCATTAGATTAGTAAAATTTAACATATTACTTTACATTAACTGTTGGCGAGAATGTGGAGAAGCTCTTTAACATTGCCAGTAGGATTATTATTTGATAACCACATTGGAATGTAGTCAGTCTTTTTTCATTTTAGCCATGGTGGTGGGTTGGTAGTGATATCTCACTGTGGTTTTATTGTTGCATTTTCGTACCTATGTACTGAGTTTTAAATATTTTTTAACTTATATCAATGTACTGAATTTACAAAACAAGCATACAAATTTAGCCTTAATGTCAGGCTCTGTGGTAGAGTTTGAAATTCAAGCATTAAATCAATCAATAAAACATTGTAGGTACTAGTAAGGAGCTCTATTCATTATTACTCATACTTTTTGGAATAATTTTGTGTGTGTTTTGGAAATGTAAGTCTGTAGGGAGGCTTAAATGATAATTCTTGTTCAAGAAGGTATTGAATATCCTTAGATAAACTAATAGTGCTAGAATATCTTTGAGATATATGGTTTTACTAATGTAGATGTTGAGCAAAAAGAACAAAGCTGGAGGCACACATTTCCTGATTTCAAAATATATTACAAAGCTACAATAATCCAAACAGTGTGGTACTGGCATTAAAGCAAACATGAAGACCACTGGAACAGAATAGAGACAAAAAGATAAACTCACCCTTATATGCTCAACTGATCTTTAACAAGGGTGCCAAGAACACACGAGAGAAATGATAGTCCTTTTAATAAATAGTGGTGGAAAACTGGATATCCACATTCAAAGAATGAAACTGGACCCTTATTGCACGTGATATACAAAAAGCAACTTAAATGGAATCATAAAACTCCTGTAAGACCTGGAATAATAAAACGACTAGAAGAAAACATAGCCAAATTTCTTGACATTGGTGTAGGCAATGAATTTTTGGATACGATACCAAAATCACAGGCAACAAAAGCAAAAATAGACAAGGAGGATAGCATCAAATTAAAAAGCTTCTGCACAGCAAAGAACACAATTATCAAAGTGAAAGGCAACCTACAGAATGGGAGAAAATATTTGCAAACCATAAATCTGATAAGGGACTAATTTCCAAAATATATAAGGAACTAAAACTCAATAGTAAAAAACCCAAATAACTCAACTAAAAATGGGCAAATGACCTAAATAGACATTTTTCCAAAGAAGACATACAGATGGCCAACAGGTATAAGAAACAGTGCTCAATATCTGTAATTATGAGGGAAATGCAAATCAAAACCACAATGAGATGTCATCTCACACCTGTTCAAATAATTATTATCAAAAAAAAAAAAAGATGGGGCTTCCCTGGTGGCGCAGTGGTTGAGAATCTGCCTGCCGGTGCAGGGGACACGGGTTCGAGCCCTGGTCTGGGAAGATCTTACATGCCGCGGAGCAACTAGGCCCGTGAGCCACAATTACTGAGCCTGCGCGTCTGGAGCCTGTGCTCTGCCACAAGAGAGGCCGTGATAGTGAGAGGCCTGCGCACCACGGTGAAGAGTGGCCCCCGCTTGCCGCAACTGGAGAAAGCCCTCACACAGAAAAACGAAGACCCAACACAGCCAAAAATAAATAAATAAATAAATAAACAATAATTAAAGTGCCCCCAGGAGTCACTCCATTTAAAAAAAAAAAAAAAAAAAGATAATGAAAAGTGGCAGAATATGCCATCTCAAAATATGCCACTTTGGCATAGGATTGTTTTGAGCTAAAGGCATTTGAAAAACGGCAAATTTCAAGAAAACCACTCTGACCTACCTTCTCTTACTTAAAAGCAAGAGATGACATTCCCATGTGAAAGATGTCCTCCCTGTGACAGAAGGAAAGTAATATTCTTATCATGAAAGACAAGAAGTTGAGTGGGAGAGAATTCTATAAAAACAGACCTTGTTAAAATAATTTGTATCTTCTTTTAGCCTCCCCACATAGTTTAGTTACTTTTCCACAATTGTCTCTTTTTTTTCAACCTACTATAAAAGGATGTAGTTTCCATCATTTCTTTGGGTCTTCGTTTCCTTATAAGGGCTGCTGTGTCACGTAAAACTTCTATAAACTTGTATCATCTTCTATTTTTAGTTTGTCATGTGTCAGTTTAATTCTTAGGCACAGCCAAAAAAACCCCTAAAAATGTAAAGATAAAAATTTGCCTAGCTTACAATCATAAGTGTTGAAAAGGATGTAGAGAAAAGGGAACGCTTGTATACTGTTGGTGGGAATATAAGTTGGTATAGCCATTAAGAAAAACAGTATGGAGATTTCCCCCCCAAAATGCAAAACAGAACTACCATATGATCCAACAATCCCACTTCTGAGTATAAACCCAAAGGATATGAAATCACTATCTCAAGGAGATATCTGTAGTCCCACAGTCATTGCAGCATTCTTCATAATAATCAAGATATGGAAACAATCTAACACCACCAACAAATGAATAAATTTAAAAATGTGAGATATACATATATATATGTATACACACACACATACACATATATACATAACACCACGGTCAATCTTCATCTTCTTTAACAACTCACATAGCTCTTACCAAGTGCAAGGCACTGTTCTCAGACCTTTAAATTTTAAACTCTTTTAATATTCATAACCACCCTGCTGGGTAGCCCTGTTATTACATGTGTTTTACAGATCAGTAAGCTGAGCCACAGACCTTGAAGGAACTCTCTCAGATCACAAGTAGGTGAGTTGCAGAGTCAGAATTCAAAACCAGGCAGCCTGTCTCCAGAGCCTGTGCTTGGAACTGCTCTGTTATGTTGCCTAAGAAGAAGGAATCCTAACACGAAAAATAAGGCCAGGAGAAATCAGTAATCAGCAAACTCCTAACAAGGCTGTGCCACTCCTGAATCTAGGCTTTTAACCACTGCACAATGGCTCATAGTGTTTGTGGGTTTTTTTCATAATAATAGCAAGTTTTTAATCAGAAATCACTATGTTCCAATCACTGCAGTTAACACTTTACACGAATTTGCTCATCTGATACTATAGAAATGAGTTATACTAAATACTTAAAAATATTCTCATTTTATGGTTAAGGACACTGGGTCTTACAGTAAGTTAAGCATTTACACAGGTTAAAGAGATGGTGATTTTGAGAATCAGATGCAACCACAGGTGCAATTATGCTGTACAGTCCAAAGGTTTCACCAAATTCATTTGAAATCCTACAACTTCAGTTTAAGATTAAAAAAAAAAAACGCTACCACATCAATAAAACAAACATTTAAAAAATTTCTCTTTTCAACCTTGTAGTAACAATTCTTTTTTGTTGAATCAATCATAAACAATTGGTTATAATCTAAGCTCCATGAGCTCGAGAGACCTTATTCATCCCAGTGATTTCCTCATATAACAATCATTTACCGAGTGTTGTCAATTCACTCTTTCATTTATTTCTCAACATACATTTCCTGAGTGCCTAGAATATCCCAAAGACTCTCCAACACACTGGATCAAGGGTGAACAAATGAGAAAAGTACCCCAGTCCCTTAGCAATTAGGTTCCAGTGAGTCATTTCAGGGGAGAAAGCTGGCAAGTAAATAAAACCCAAATAAGCAAGGAAATTTCAGTAAAAAGGTTGTTACTACAAAGTCAATCAAACAAGACCATGAAATGAAAGTTGTGAAGGCAGTTTATAAGGAAAGACCTTTTCAAGATGCCATTTGAACTAAAACAGGGAAGTTGAGGAGGAACCACCCATGTAAATTCATTCCAATTCTCTTTATTCCCTTTTCACTCTGGACTTAATTATTCTTATGGAGTCTTATTATAGCTCCCTAACTGATCTCTTTGCCTTTATGCTCTCTGATTTCAAGTTTAGCATTTATCCATCTGACAGGCTTATCTTTTTGAAGCACGGATTTACCATTTAACATCCTTGTTCAAACATCCTCAATAATTTCTCTCAGCCTATGGTATCACATCCAAACTCTGTAGACTAGATTGTCATTACAATCTTTCTTTGTTCTCATGACAATCAGAATTTTCAGCTATATTTTTCAGCATATGCTTTTGTACACGTTTATCTTGGCCAAAAGAATTTATTCATTGTTCCTTATATCACTTCATATCTGAGATTGTGCTCTCGTTCTCTTAATCTAAATTCCCTTCTACCTCGCATTTATGCGTGTCCAAAACGTTCCCATACTTTAATGGCTAATTAAAGTTCCGACCCTACTCTGAGATTCTTCAAAACTGGTAAATTATTTGAAATCACTATCCCATGGTTTATGTAAACAGAAAAATAAAATGAACTTGAGAAGTGATTTTAAAAAAAGAAACACATTTCAGCAGATACATATGTTATAGTGAAAATTTATTGTTTCCTCTCTTTCTAATCACTGGATGGTTTATCTCTTTATGAAAAACACATCTCCTAGCCTAGAGCCTTAAAACTCACTCTTGATGATCCTTTGAAGTTGGAGCAAAGGCATATCACCTTTGGCTTTATCAATCCACTGAGGGAGCATTTGATTTTCAGTGAATGGGGTATAGTTTCCGGGAAAATCTCTTATTTTCTTATTGTCAATTTGATATCCTTCAACAACTGTAATCGTCATTTCAAGCTTAGGGAAATGCATATTTCCATATTGCTTCATGAATTCTCCTAATGATGTCACACAGTGAAACTTAAAAAGAAAAAAGACATCTGTATTCTCACCTTTTGTACAAACTGTCATAATGTACATGTACTATCTTCAGGAACTATGGGGAAATATATGACATTTTTATATTGTACTACTTTGTTTAATTAGAATTGACTCTGAATGAAGTATAATTCTGCCCTCTGTGCAACTGCCTTGAACTTTCTCCACTTATATGGATTCCTCAGCTTCGTTGCCAAGCAACCATGCTCAGATTGCTACTTTGCCTTTGCACTGCGAACAGTCAACTCTACCACATGTTCTTTGCTTTGCATTTTTTAAGCATAAATAATTTTCTCCTTTCTTTAAAGCAGTTGCACCTTTTAGTTCTGTGTTCTCGACAGATCTGCTCCATAAGCTATTTACGTTCTATATCTTATACCTTACAAGTTTCTTATTTTGTCAGTTTAGGAACTTGGCATTTATCTCCTTTTTGGCTTCTCAGTTTATCAGAGTTGCAGTTGTGTCTTCATTTAATAAATAAAATACCAGCAATATTTACAATAGAGGTGAGCAAGAATAAAAAAGATGAAATAATTAATTCAACAAATATTTACCATATTCTAGTTACCCTTTTTGAGACAGGGGAAATAGCAGTGACCAAAGTAGACAAAAATACCTGCCAATGTGAAGCTTACATTCTACTCAAGGAAAATAGGCAGTATTTACATGAACAAATAAGAAAGTAATATATATAGTTGGTGTTGATAAGTTATAAGAAGGAGACAATTACTTCTGTTGTGTCTTTGTATATATACATACATAAATATGTATATATGTGTACTTGTACATATATATTTATATTTTTATTTTATGTACAGTTTGATGGTACTTTTAAAGAAATAATAAAAAGTTATAAATACAAAATTAGTTAGAAGAGCTAAGAAGGGGCTATGCCAATGAGTGACTTGAAACATTAAGTACCATCAGTTTCATAGTAAACCCACCATTTATGCTCTGGCTGAAAGGAAAACTGACAAGATGGGGAGCTCAAGGCAAAGAGGCAGTTGCAATGTTGTTACTGGGTAGCCAAAGAAAGCCTCACTGAGAGCATGGCATTTGAATAATGATTTAAAATAATTCAGGGAAGTAGTGGCGTGGTTGATAAATGGTTATAAGTGGGTGGAAATAAAAGATAGGAAGTTAATCTGGAAAGACAAGATAGAAATTGTTGCTGCAGAGCAGAATGCCTGAAATTGTGACTACAGATGTTAAAGATGTTGGTAATAAAGGATAGGATTATCTGAGGGAATTAACAACTGAAGTAGATGAAGAATACGATAATTGGAGGGATGGAGGTCAAAAACTGAGTAGCAAAGTTATTAGATGATTTTTTTACATGGATTATTAAATAATCAAAAATTAAGGCAATATTAATGTTAGACTGCATGACAGCCAGGTGCTAAAAGCTATGAATGATGGATAATGAGCTGGATAATGGTGGCGATAAGACTGACAGTATTGTGGGGAAGGGAGGAGGGACAGAGGTCTTGCCAGGAACAACCAGAGTCAGAGTTATGTATTCCTGTGTCTATGACAGCAAAAAAAAAAAAGGATAGTGGATGATATAATCTGGTGTCATGAAACTTATGACTGCAGTAATTTAGTGAATAGAGATGAGAATATTCTGAAAGCCACAATGAGGAGCATAAGTGTTACCAACTCTACCTCCAAGACCTGTAATATGTAGGATATGTAAAAGAGAACAGCCGCCACTTGAGGACAGCAAAGGGAGCAGTGTCCTGAGGGAAATCCTAGTTTCATTTCCACCAAGAAGGCAAGGGAAATGTTCAAAGAAGAGATTTAGAATATGACATGTTTGCATATGAACAACCATGATTCCCTGAAAGCATAATGAAAAAAATTCAAAAGTTGGAGAGCAGCTTACATCAGCTGACGGGGGCAAATGACAGAAAAAAAAGGAACACACAGATCTTGAGGGGAAAATGGCATTTCCATGATGAAGGGTGATATAGGATTTCCTGGTCTACTGGTTAGGTTTGGCGTCTGGTGGAATCAAGGAGATTAGTCTTAATGGTCTCAAAGAAGATTCAGAGTTATATCCACCTATGCATTTATTATATTTGCATACATATCACATATTCATATATTTATATATACTTACAAGCATATGTACACACAGGCACAGAAAACAGGCATTAGAACTTTCAGACTACAGGCTAAAGATGAGATATTAATATTAATTATCATGTGTGTGGCTTGCACTCTGGAGTTCCATAAACAACTTTCCAACGAGTCAACTCCAGTAAGAGGAGTCTATTATTACACCATATTTCAGTGGGCCAAAGCAAGAACAAAATTGCCTCATAATCTAGGTAAATCACAATGAACAATATTATCCTGCTACACTGCTAAATTTGTAGGCCCAAAATTAAAATGTGTATATCTTTTATGTAACCTTTTTATTAAGATTTACTTTGAAATAAGTTGATTTATTTATTAACAGGAGTAATATCAATTACAGGAAAAACAGAAAACTCAACACACCCTCACATTTCCAGAGCTATTTAATGACTTCTACTCATCCACTAATCTTATTGAGCAAACATTCAATCTATGGTTTTGAATTCTTATATTTAAAAGGAAGAGGATCATTTCATAAAAGAATCTTGTGCTTCTTAATTAAATTATAAATTTCAGTTGTAGTTCATTGTGTGACACAGTGGTCTTTATCTTTCTGATTCTCTAATTTAAATTGAACTCACATAAACATTCCTAAAACCCAAAGTGATATTTTGTTTGTAAAAATGCACTTTGGAAAAAGATGTTGTAAATGTCTTTAGCTCATTTGAAACATAAAGCAGTTCAAGTGTTTCAAAAAATTCAGAATAACTTACGGTTTCAATAAGTATTTTTCATTTGTGTACATGAGTTAAGACATTTTTATTTCAAGAAAGTAAGCACTTTATAGAGTTAGCACTTTATGAAAGCTTTTAAAAGCTATCAAGTTGTCTGTTCTAAGATTCTGAATAGTGGGAGATAGTCCAGAATAATCACTGTGAACGTGAAATGTGGATTAGAAAACCGTGGGGCACTATGGCACAGAAGTTCAACCGTGATCTTAATTTTTGGTTGCTTTTGCCAGAAATTCTTTAATCAGTCTATGGGAGTGATTTATCTAGAAGGAAATTTATGATTTTAAGGAGAAATGCTTTCATATCCTCAGGGAGTCTAGATAATATTTTGTGTATCTGAAGATTGTGACTGTCATTGGAAGGGCCAATCTAGGCCTTTCTCCTGGATAACTTAAGCCTCAATTTGCAGAAAAAGAATGTAAATAATTTTGTTTCTGGGGGCCTAGAGCAAAAGGAGGGTGCTCAGAAGAAATGGGTGGAGGAAGAGAGGGTTAGAGTCTCACGATTCAGAAGTAAGGGTCTTCTTTCTGAGAGGACCCTCATTCACTTCCTCAGTTTGAGACTTAGAAAACACCAAGTCCAGTAGATGAAAAAAGACTCCCATGTGAGAAGCACAATCTGAGACATCAGGATCCATGGTAAATAAAAAATGCCAGCTCAAAGCTTTAGCCAGGAATGATTTTTTTTTTTAATTTTAATTTTATTGGAATAGTTGATTTATAACCTGAAAGGATACACATAGCCATGAGAGGAGTATTTCCTTCTCATCATCTTGGGTGACCTTTTCTGGAAATAAATGAATTATCCACAAACTAGGATGCCAAAAGTATTTTTGAGACTTGGAGTGGTCATGTATCAAATTCATTGGCTACCAAATGGGATGTCTTATGCCTTCATCCAGAAGCTGGTACATTTCATGGTAAAATGTGGAGGGAGAGCAACTTCCTAACTAGAATCCCATGGCTGGAATAAGACAATTCCGTGTAACTGAGAGGGGGACTTAGGGAAGATAATTCTACTTCTACACTATTGTTAGCTTACGCTCTTTTTCTTTCCATATCAACTAGGAATAGCAAAAAAAAATTGATGTTGCACATGAATAATGTTGATGGAAATCTCAAATCACTAATATATGTGAAATAAAAGGCCAAATTTATTTAACTTTTTTTTTTTTTTTCTTGACTAAGGGAGAAGGGCTTGTTCATATAGGAATTCTGCTTGTAACTGAACAAGATGAGAAGTAATTTAGATTGGGGGGAAATGTGGAATTTGAATTAGATTTCAACAAAGCAGGGTTTTAATTAGAGCTTATCACCGAACAAGTGCATTCTACAATCCAGAATGGATCTGTTCCTCGGGTTTACTGATTGAGAGGGATTCAATGCAAAACAGACTTTTACAGCTTCCTGCATATGTATAAATCACATTCTTCAAGAAGAGCAGGATTTACAGGTTCCTCTGTGTGTGTGTGTGTGTGTGTGTGTGTGTGTGTGTGTGTGCGCGCAAAAGAAGTCTTCAGGCAAGTATAGAATTCCTTTGTTTTCAGTCCCTCCATTTATCCCTCTTTGACCAGATCACAGAGGAGACCATTAAATATTACCTAGATCTATACACTGTCAGTCACAGTTGCACTTAGGAAAACGCCATATAACATATAGAAAAGGGTTAAACAAAACAGAAAACAGGTAGAACAAGCGATTCTGGAACTTTCACTTTTCTTAGTGAAAGAAGGTGACAATGTGGACAGACAGTACTTCAAGTAAGAGCAATTTTTATCACAACTTTCAATTTATAATTGTGAAAGTCTCAAGGGTCAAACAATGCACACAAAAGTATAAAAATAAAAAAAAACCTCACAAACAAACAAACAAAACCCCCCAAACTGTAGACTTAAAGCCCACAAAATTTTAGGGTAACAAGATAAATTTAGCCAGATTCAGTTGATATGACTCTACAGACTTTTTCTGAGATTTGAATTACCATGTAGACACCCACCACCTGGGATGGAGACAAGGGATGGTTGGATTGTGATTACTAAAGGCTCAGGAAATGTATGTTATGTTTGCAGGTCTCTCTTTTCCAATGAATGAATCAAGGAAATGTTAGTGGAAAACATCACAATCCACTGAAATCTGCAAAAAAAAAAAACCCCGAAAAACCCTGTATTTTTTCATAAACAATGTAGTTTCTCACTAAACAAAAATAAATATAATATTAATACAAAGAAGAGGCAATACAGGATTTGGGGGAGGGAAGGGAAGGTTTAGGCTATAATTAAACAAAGCAAGATTTGAATTTGAGCCAAGTAAAACAGGTCGATTCTTTAAATAAAATTAAAAACAGATCTGTTCATGACCAGGTAGTGTGTGACTCTACACAAAACCAATCTTAACCTTCTTATGTGTCAGTCATGTCCTTAGGGTCCTCAACAATATTTTTTAGCATTTGATTAAATTTTAAAGATTCTTTTAGTTATGTTGTACACATATCTGCAAGAACTAATCTTTGGTAAAGGAAGCTAAAACCATTGGTTAATTTTTTGTTGCATTGATTTGTTTGTAAACTAATCATACCTTTCAGGAATCAGTGGTGATTTGGTGATAGGCATGTTTTCCTCTGTTACAGGGAAACCTTTGTTTAAATGGTCTTTATTCAGATGTTAACTATTTTTGTGCTTATAATAATACATTGTAATCATGTGTAGATCAAACTTGTTATATTTCTTGATTCCCTTTCAATGTTGTTTAAAAATAAGGCTGAATGATAAGCACATAGGATGGTAATTTAACACTAAGTAGCGAATGAAGTCATATTTTTATGAATGATTCATTATTATTTTAGTGTGCTGTAAAATTATATGCAATATATGAACTTTTAGGTCTGCATTCTACGCCTCTGCTAAACCCCCACAATTCCTAAGACAAGACTTCACCTGTAATAGCAACTTGGTTAATGTTGATTGTTAGATTGACCAACTAGCTGAATGAATACATTGTCTTCTTTTAAATGATCAAATTGCAAGCAAGGTTTGGTTAGGGAAACAGAAACAATAAAGAATTAGGGCACAGATAACCACTGGAAGAGCTGGGAGAACAAAGGTCAAGGGTTTGACATATACACACTGCTATATTTAAAATGGATTACCAACAAGGACCTATTGTATAGCACAGGGAATTCTGCTCAATATTATATAACAACCTAAATGGGAAAAGCATTTGAAAAAGAATAGATCCATGTATACGTATAACTGAATCACTTTGCTGCACACCTGAAACGAACACAACATTGTTAATCAACTATACTCCAATATAAAATAGAAAGTTTAAAAAAAAAGAGTTTGGCAACAGTGATGTCACTCTGAAGCTGAAGCACTCAAACACCAGGTATTCATGGTCTCTGCTGGAAGCTGCTGGTTCTGAAGCTCATATCTGGTTGCACATGCAGCTGCAAGTGCTTCCGGAAATTGATGGTCTATTCTCTTGGCCTTCCAAACTCATACACGATCCTCATTGTAAACATTATTTTAATGGTAAAAAATATTTCATTGCATCTTTTTCAGATTGCCATATTAAGAATGGGTGGATATTGGATTATCTTAAATCCATGGCAAAAATTAATTATATTGTTTGCAATATGGAAAGTGACTTGAAAATATAATTTTATAAGACATTGATGCATAGCATCCTTATGGCTTATACCCTGAATAAACAAGAAAGCCCACATTAATTAAAAATCTAAGTATTTTCTAATAAATATCAAGTTCTGTCCTTTTCCTGCTCCAGCATTCTTCCTTCCCCACCGTGCCAAGTAGTTCTCTAAGGGCTACTTGTTATCACTACAAGTTATCACTCATCTTATAGATTAAGAAAATAAGCCATAGAGAGATTGAAGAATTTGTCTAAGCTCATACAGTTCTAATTGTCCAAGTAATAAGTGAAGGTCAAGAAAAGTTAAAAATCAGAAAAAAACTAAATATCAGCTATTATGGGGTTCCACTGTTTAAATGCCTGAAGATTATACATGGTGAAAAGCTATATATCTTGTACTAATGTCCAACATATTTAAACAGTTTGCTATGTTTTTCTTCCACTCAACTGCCTTAATAATGATATTATAACAATAACTTGGGTTTCTATGGCATTTAATTTTTTTTACAAATTATTTTACACTTTTTTTTTTTTTTTTGCCACATGGCTTGTGGGATCTTAGTTCCCCAACCAGGGATCGAACCTATGCCCTCAGCAGTGAAAGCGTGGAGTCCTAACCACTGGACTATCAGGGAATTCTCAGTTATTTTACGCTTTTAATGTGTGAACACACACACAACTTAACAGCCTACTGTTATCAGTTTTAGTAACTTGGGAAATTAAGCTTTAAAATCAGGATTAACAACATGGTATTTATTCCCTTTCCTTTAGGAATTTATATGTACAACTTATATACTGACTATATATCAAATTATTATAATCTTATAGTCATATTAATTAATTACACATAAAACAGGTGTTTTCCATGGGCTTCAAAGTTATATAATCACTCATATTTTTCTATGCCTATATAGAGTGAATGAATTGATTATATTTTTAGATTAGTGACTTTTATGAACATTTAAAAATCAGAATGTAGACAGTTTTTAGCTTGTTTTTGCTTTTTTTGTCATTGGTACTAAATAAACCAGAAATGTCAACTATGTTTATGGAGTTTTGAAGTGCATTGGTAGAAAAATGCTCCAAAGATATACACAGTGAGGGAAAATGTACTTTTGCTTTTGGTTTACCAAATAAATAATACAAAGGGAAAAGGCATGACATATAGTATTTCTCAAAATTATGTAATATATAGTCATATTTTTATGGAAAATATATATATATATACCTAGGTACATGCCACTTGACTTAAATCATTTATTTTCATGTTACTTAAGAAGTTCAAAGCATAGACCTGGATATAAAATCCATATGCTTATACAGCTATATAACCAAAACTAAATTAAAAATTAATTATAAACACTATAAAATTAATAATACTCAAATTAAGAACATTGATTTAATGTCACAAATAATATTTTGCTGAAACTTAATTGCAATAACCAGCTGTGCTGGGCACAGGTTATTTTTTAATTCAGCGTGCCTAAAGCTTGTGCTCTGTGATAGCTGAATTTTCTTACCAGTATTTCTATTCAAACCTTGGTGGAAACTTCACCAACCTAAATCACTAGGCAGAAATGCAGAATTTACATTTAATATACCCTGTCATTGTCTCATTATTAGCAGAATGTGGCAACCTTTCCTTTTCTCATGAAAATAATACTGTGTGGATTCAAAATATCTTTAAAACCAAAATTCAAACCGAGAGGCAAATTATCAGTTCCTATTTTTAAAAATAGATCATAATAAAACAAAAAATATACTATTATATATTTATTCATTTATATATTAAAAATAGTGACTAAGTGCCTACTTTGTAGCAGAAGCTGGGTACAGAAGAAAATTTATACAAAGTCCATATTCTCATAGGGCTAATATTCTAATGTAGGAAAAAAGAAATTAATATAAAATCTATGTCTATCTCTATATTTCTATATCTGTATATTCTAGAATTTTTTAAAAAGCCAGAGTAAAGAGTCTCTCTCTTTTCCTTGCACTATTAGATATAAAAATGTATACAAGTGATGTATAATGATATACAAGTGATATCTATAAAGGTGTATATTATGTCCATATATAAATTATAATACCATTCAGTGTAGTATTATTTTTAATAGCAAAAAATGATAAACATCCTAAATGCCAATCAGTAGCAACTAGTTGATTAAATATCATTGAAATGGAATGTAACACAGTCATAATAAAATAATGAATGTGCTCCTGCTGTAACAAAATGGAAAACTATATAAATTTTATTAGTAAATGAAAAGGCAAGGAGCAGATTATTTTATATCATTTGTTAAAAAACAGTTCATATCTGTCAATCCATCTATCTAGATATTTAGAAGAACCCACAGGAAAATAGTAACAGTTGATATCTGCTTGCAAGATAGAGAAAGAAATATAGGTAGAGACATTCCACTGCATATACATTTTTCTACTTTTTTCTTTGTAAGTAACAAGAATTTTTCATCTATTCAAAAACTGAATCAAAATGTAGTTTTATAAAGATCTTGCAATGGACTTGAAATTGTGGGGTTCAGAAAGACCAGATGGGGTAACATTGTAGTGCTTGCATTGAAATATGAGGGAGATAGCAGTGGACGTATTCAGAAGAGGTTATCATATTCTGGATAACTTTGGAAGGTTGTCAAAGGAGCTGGCAACCTACAGACCTTGATTGAAATCATGGTCAGTGTCTGTTTTGTAAATAAAATTGTGTTGGAACACAGCTACACCCATTCTTTTACGTGTTGTCTATGTATGCCTGCTTTCACACTGTAACAGCAGAGTTAAGTACTTGTGACAATCATCACATTGCATACAAAGACTGAACATTTACAGTCTTGGCTTTTACGGAAAGAGCTTGCTGACCCCTGGTATAGATCATAGAATTTTATAGTGGACAATTTGTGTGGTATTAAGTAAGGGGGAGTAAAGAATGACTCCACAGTTTTTGGCCTAAGCACCTGGCAAATAAAGTTGCCATTTATTGCCATGTATTAAAATAGGATAGGGATCACTTGAAGTGGAACAAATTCAGGGTGAGGAAGACTAAAACATTCAATAAGATATCAGTGAATTCCTTGAGTGCATCTGCATGACCACATGGGTCCACAAACCCCTGTTTGAGAAGCAGTTATGTATTAGGATAGAAAGTGGATAATTATAGGTTCTAAAACTAATAACCCTTTGAGCAATCATTTAAACTTTCTGATTCTCAATTTTCTCGTGAGTATAACAGTAGGTGCATCTTAATAATCACTAAAGTCCTTTCCCAAACCAAAATTTGTGAAATAATTACTGATATTTTACTGTATAAGTCCACTAGGTGTTGCTTTGAAGGACTTTTAAGTTAGTGAAAGATGCAAGGTATCTAGTTAGGACAATAGGTAACCTGTCCACTGAAGGTCACAGGGTAGATATGACTTTTTATATTTTGTAGATTTTGATTCAAATAAATACATCATCAAAAAATTTTTAATTTGTTTATTAAATTGTATGGTATTACACTTTAAAAACACTTACATTTAAACCTTAATAAGGGAAAAAAATAACCAATCTATATGTCACATAGACTGCCATCAAACTAGCATCACAACTCCACTTTGCATTTTAGTTTGATAACTTTTCATAAACGTAGAAGATTTTGATGGAAAGCAATTTCAGAGAGTTAATTTGTGAAGAACGTAAGGCATTCCTTTGCAAGTTTAAAACCTTACTGAGATGTTTGTCTTAAAAAATAAATATAGCAAGAGTGTAATAAAAACCAGAGAATTTCTCTGCATTTCCTCTCTTCTCTCTTTTCATTAGAAACTTCAATTTCTTTTAAAAAATTTCACACTTAAAAGAAATTTGAACAGATATGAAGGCCAAGAATCATTTCAGCATTTCTCATTGCCAGTCAGTTTCTGTCACAATGAAACTTTCAGGTCCTTTTTAGGACTTTCCAAACTATTGAATACATTTAAATCTTACCTGACCTATTTTGTAAAACTGCTAACCATCATTTTTTAAAATGATGCTCTCTTTATGATTATTTTTTACCTACACACATTCTCTTTCTTGTTCCACACACCACTGTGAAGAAATGCTGCTAAATATAGAATTTCATTATATCCAATATCCATGAGAGTAGAAGTGAGTGTTATTAAGGCTCCATAATAACTAAATTTTCATCCCCCAAAATATAAAGTGGCAATGTCATCACTATTGCACACCTTCAGTGAAATTCCATTTCCTTTATCTGTAAGTTTTTCCCCTTTTCTTTTCTCTACTTGATCAAATTATATTCTCAGATCAGTCAGCAATTGGAACTACATGGAGCTTGTGTGATCAATCATGAAATTGCACCAATGTGTTATCTGAAACGTTATCATGCACATCTTAATAAGTTATATTAAACAAGTTTATGAACATACATGCAAGTATGCATAATAGTTATTTGCTTTTCTTGTCCAAGTTCCCTACCTTATCCTCTGACACCTTCTTACCATCAGAATTTCCTTTATTCTTATCTACTTCCAAAGGTGTTATTTATAAATGCATAGAGAGATTCCTCCTTGGGCAGGGGTAAATCATTTATACTTAAAATTATACAAAGATATCAGAATACTTAATAAAAATTTTGGGAAGCAATCTATGGGGATTGGCATAGTGGGTGACACTCCAGGAAGGTGAGTTTATAAGCGAGTTATTAACAGACTGCGTGTTCTCTCCTGCCTGCAGCCACAGAGTACAGAAATATACCTGTTATGATTTCATAAACAGGCTCAGTTTCCTCGCAAATAAATACCTCAAAGTATGATTATCTCATGCTTTATTTCAAAATAAGTGATTTTCTATTAATAAGCAAAAATATCAACATCATTTTTTCTTTCTTATGTTTTTATTACAGTATTAAACAGGACAATGTGTGGGTTTTTTTTAAGCCAACATAAATACATAAAGGTTTCTCAATTTCCCTTTCCCTGTTTTCTCCTGTCCCCTCCCACCCAATCTCAGCATCCTACTCACCCTCCCTCAGGTAACCAGTGTATCCTTCCCGAAATTTTGCTATGAATTTACATACATATTTTTCATATACGTATCTAGTTATTTTCAATACATCCTGTTCTACATCTTGCTTTATTTTTTTCACTTAGCAATAAATACATGGAAAGTATGTTTCCGTGTGGGTACATATAGGTCTACCTCATTCAAATAGCTGCAATTTTCCATATTAAGTATGTACCATAAGTCATTTGACCTTTACTATTTTAGGACATTTTAAACATGGCAAACAAGGCTACATATTTTTTTTTCTGTAGTTCAGTGTATTGGTTAAGAGTATAGGCTCTAGATTCAGAACTATGTTATCAGTTTTGTTTCGGTAAAAATGAGGATAATGAAAGTGTATATCTCATAGACTTGACATATAATGACATAATACAAATAAAGTATTTAAGCAGTGCCAGGAATATAAATAGTCAATAAAACTGGCTACAACTATTAGCATATTCATGATAATAAAACTGTTCATGAATACAGAGTTACTGGTTGTTAAACTATTGGAGTATTTCCAGTATGTTCTGTAATACCTATCTCTCTGCGTCCTGAAAGTGGTGCCCAACTTCCTCAGCTGCTTGCATCCCAGGGGGCCCCAGATCAATACGGCCTGCAGAGGTCCCCATTTTCTGCTATTCTGCAAATCTTCCCACAGCCTACAAGGCTCCTGTGTGAACCCCAGGTAACAGACAGGCTTCACCCTGGAGGCTGATAGGAGAGATGACAAACTAGAAGGTGCAAATATCCTGCCTGTCCTGATGCACCTTTAAGCCCTCCATCAGTCACTTGTGGGTACTAAGACCCCCCGCAGTGTGCTGACTTAAATATTAAGTGTTTTTTTTTACTATTTCTATGCATTATTATTTATAGTATTATAAATAGTAATTAATACACATACAATTATAAAATATTGCTATTACTATACACACTTCATATAGACAATCTATGTGGGGGATTAATTATATATATCTTTTAATGATAGTTTGCTGGATATAGAATTCCAAGTAGGCAGGTGTTTTAAGGATTTTCTTATAGCAGTTTTAAATTACCATTCCATTTTTCTTTCAGCTTCCCCTTTCCACTTTTTTTTTTTTTCTGAGTTTGAAATCTTAATCTTGTCCCATTGAAGTAATCCGTCTCCTTTAATTGCTTCCTTTGAATTTTTTTCGCTAGCCATTTTACTAACTTTCACTACTTTTACTATGCACCTATTTGTTGTTTTCTTTCAATTTATATTTCAGTGCTATGGTCTGAATGTTTGTGTTCCCCCCAAAATTCATACGTTGGAATCCTAACTCCTAAATTGATGGTATTAGGAGGTGGGACCTTTTGGAATGCGCTTAAGTCATGAGAGTGGAGCCCTTGTGAATGGGAATCATGATCGTATAAAAGAGGCCTGAGAAAGCCGTCTGAGATACAGTGAGAAGTCAGCAGCCCAAAACTGAAAGAGGCTCTCCACCAAACCCCAGCCATTCTGACTGACACTCTGATTTGGACTTCAGCCTCCAGAACTGGGAGCAGTGAATTTCTGCTGTTTATAAGCTGCCTAGTCTATGGTGATTTGATAAAGTACCCTGAACGGACGAAGACATGTGCCTATTTTTTTCTTTTCATTTATACTTCTCACTTTTAAAATCTGTGAATGGAAGTTTTTCAGCAATTTTGGATAATGCTTTGACTTTATCGCTTCAGATCTTGATTCTACTTTTGTTTCTCTATCTCCCCATTTTGGGCTCTGTTTTAAGTAGAATTCTAAGAGGGCCCCCATGATCTCCATTTCCTTTTGATCCTACCATGATTATATTGTGTTACAAGGAAAAAAGGATTTTGCAGTTATATTTAAGCTTTTTAAACAGTTAACCTTAAGATAGGAAGATTATCCAATTAGGCCCGACCTATTCATATGAGCCCCTTAAAAGCAAAGTTTTCTCTAGCTGGTTGCAGACAGGAAGTCAGATATTGGAAGCCTGAGGGAAATTTGCCATGAGGCCTCCTGCTGCAGCTGTAATGTGACAGAGCATGTAAGAAAGCCCAAAGCAGGAAACTGCAATCAGCATGTAAGAGCTGACAGTATTTCCCAGCTCACAGCCAACAAGAGAAAGAAGTCCTCAGTCCTACACCACAAGCAACTGAATTTCACAAACTGACTGAATGAGCTAGTTGATAAATTATTTTCCAGAATCTCCAATTAAGAGTTTAGTCCTGTTGAGGCCACCCAGATCCCTAATCTACACAACTGTGAGATACTAAACAGATGTTGTTTTAAAGTTTCTAGATTTGTGGTAATCAGAAAATAAAATTAAAGAGCTTTTCTGGACCACCTACTCTCTCTGCCCCACCGCCCACAGACAGGGAGTGTTCCCCTGTGCTCTCTGCTCACAAGTAATATCTCATACCTGCATAAACAGCCATGCATTAAAAAGAATCATAAACAGATCATTGTTTTATCTTCTTCAATCAACTGTAATCTCTTGAAAGATAGGAACCATGGTCTTCATTTCTTTTTTTTGTCCCCAGATATAAATAGCCACAGCTGGCCACAGAAGAAATTTTGTTTGAATGAGGTCTTCTGATTTCCTTACAACAACAAAATTTACTGAAGTATTTTAACAGCCTTTAAGAGATCAGATTTTAAAGTGGTAAGTTTTGTCACTAAGGGAAAGTGGAAATCCTCAAGAATTGGAGGGTTTGAGTACCCTAGGATACTCAGAAAAAAATATTAGATTTTCTTTTAGCATTTTAGGTATGCATACACATATTAATTAACAATGTTATTAGATAGGTTCTATTTTCTGTGTCTTTCTCACACTTGTTAAAACAATTGCAAAAACCTTTATTGGTTATCATCTGCGTTTGTACTTTCTTTTCAGCTGACGTTTACTAACTGGCTATTAGTCATTTATTTTTATCTCTGGGAAGACTTCCAAATCCAGTGCAATTTACCCTGATCATTTTCCCCAGTGCTGAATTATTCTGAACTTCTGAAGCCTTTTTATGTGAGTTTAGAGAGATAAAATGCATTAAACTGAAACTTTTAATAAAACTTCAATGAGGTGATAAGATGACTATTGCAAACAATGTAGAAGCACATTTGTACCACTAATAATGTAAGAAGCATATCTAGTCTAAATGGGTTGTTTGAAAATCAAAGAAACATCAATCTATTTAATTTTTCTTTAAAATGATTCTTTTAAATCTATTTTTTAAAGCAAAACAACTTGTTTCAGTTGAGTTGGGATTTTTTGCAAGCATTTATCAACAATCAAGTTTTCAAATATACTAACTCTCAAAAATTTCAAAGTACAACCAGGTTACTTTATATTTACTGTTTTATTTTAAAATCTAATCTGTACCAATGAAGCACTCCAATGCCTTTTTTATTGGGAACTGATATTAGTACTTTCTTCAAAACATACATATCAACATAGTTGGGATCACTAATGTGACCAAATTTGCATAAAATAATTGATGGAATTATGTTACTACATGCTTACCTTCATCAAAGGGTGTAACTTTTGAGATTCAGTATGCTTTTGGTGTTTTCAAGATTGTTGTGAAGATGTTGCTGTTGTTATTATTTTTTCATGGTATATCGTCTCTAGTCTCCCCAAAGACCTATTGTAAAAGGATTGAGGAAGAAATTTATTACTAAAAAGAATCTTCTTTTTCTAACATGATTGACAATAAATAAATAAAAAGTTAGCCCTTTCTTTTTTATCTCCTATATATTAAAAAGAAATGAGAATGCATAAACTTAGGTTTTCTTGACACCCATCCTGGCTCTGTGTAAAGATTGCTAGCATACATAACAAAATCCAATAGGTTCAATATTTAAGTTGTTTACACTCACTATTAGAGTTCACACTGTGTAGTTACCTAAGGAAGCTTTGCACTGTGTAGCAACATTCCCGGACTTGATTAGTGTGGTTTATGATCGTCTGTGATGAGAATCTGGGATTCTTGCTGGGATCCCTATATACCTCAATTCTTACACTGTCAAGACAGAGAAATGGGTTTCCATACCTGGAAGTGGCAACACCTCCCTCCTTTGTGTATCACCACAAACACATGTTAAGCCAAAAGAAAACTTTCTTGAAGTAAATGTACACTCTAGAGCTGAAAACATAATCATTCATTTTTTAAGAATTGTTCCAGCAAAAGGGGATGGCGGTAATGGATGGACAGACTAGAATTAGAGCACAACATAGCATTTATATCTCAAGAAATTCACTGCTCCCACTTGATTACCTGCCTGGGTTGGTTTCCCTTCAGTCCTCCATAAAGTCCCATCTCTAGATGAAGTGGGAATCCACAGTGTGGCAAGTCTCCAGGCCTACTGAACAGAGAGATCTGACCTAGAAATGAAATACCCTCTGCTTTATTCCCTATGGGAATTTCCACTGAAAAGCAGAAGAAAAAAAAGCACTTCATGTGTTGTAGCAGAATTTGTTTATTCATGCTTTTAGATTTCTGTTGCCATTTAAAAGCACACCTTCTTCAAATAAATATAATTCTCAAATTTAGAGAGTCCTAGCAGGTATATCAAGTATTCTTTTTGTTGTCCTTGCCATACAAAATAGTATTGCTGGCTTGCTTTATGATCTCAAGTTTTTGTGGTGAGGCATTCAATAAAGCAATGTTCTAGTGAATAACTATTTTATTAAAAGTCTACGGATATTCTCAGGCATTATTTCTCTGACAGTAATTTGCAGATAAACTTTCAGAAATAGAGGTAAAAATCACTACTCTAAACAAATTATATTTTAGCTCCTTAAATTTAAATAAGTATGGCATAAATAAAATCTGTACAAATTATTAATTTTCAATTATTTTATCCTATTTGAGAAGCTATTAAATAGCAGTATAAGTCTAAACTTGTATCTGATATTTCAGCAGCCACTTGTATAGGGAAAGAGTGGATTTGAACAATATTACTTCACTGTAAATACATGGAAAGATTATTACAGTGGCTAAGGACCTAAGCCAAGAGATAATTTTTCTGGAACATTCAACCACCTCTGGGATTGACTCGTATTCATGTTTTAATTTTACCATTCTACCATTTTAATATTAACGTACAGAAAATACGTTTATTAAAAGTCTCAACTTTATATTTGTAATGAGGTGAATGCACCTAGAGTCTGTCATATAGAGTGAAGTAAGTCAGAAAGAGAAAAACAAATACTGGATGCTAACACACGTAAATGGAATCTAAAAAAAGGTACTGATGAACCTAGTGACAGGGCAGGAATAAAGACACAGACATAGAGAATGGGCTTGAGGACACGGGGGTAGGGGGAAGGGGAAGTTGGGATGAAGTGAGAGAGTTGCATTGACATATATACACTACCAAATGTAAAATGTATGGCTAGTGGGAAGCTGCTGCGTAGCACAGGGAGATCAACTTGATACTTTGTGATGACCTAGAGAGGTGGGATAGGGAGGGTGGGAGGGGGAGACGCAAGAGGGAGGAGATATGGGGATATAAGTATATGTACAGCTGATTCACTTTGTTATACAGCAGAAGCTAACACACCATTGTAAAGCAATTATACTCCAATAAAGATGTTTTAAAAAGTCTCAACTTTATAACTACTGGGTATTTGCTATTATTGTCACTTTCACTACTCTTATCCAGCAAAATAATGGAAGTTTGTCCAAAGTTTGTCTGCTTACCTTACATTCCAAACCGTACCCTTTCATAAATGTGTGCAGTTATGAAAATCTAGATAGTTTGCATTTGTTTTAGCTAAAGGATGACCAGAAATGTGAGCTTTTTATACACACATGGAAGGATGGAAATTGTAATGTGAGAATATTCCCAAATATTTGACAAGTTATTTCAAAATGGTAGACAGCCATGACCATGACAACTAGTCCCTATACCTGTCATTTTGTCAATATTGTTAAAGAAAAAAAGCTATGCAAAACCAGCAACTACATGCCAATGAAATTTGGTAGATCAAACTTCTCAATGAAATTTTTAATGTCTCTGAAGGCCAATCAAAAGAATATATAATCAAATTGGTCACAAATCACAAACCAGAAAGGAAGTGAGCTATATATTTTAAACAGAAACCTATTTAAAAACCCCTTTAGTTCCATAAGCATTACTTCCTGGAGTCCTTTATAGTGTAGGATAGATATTCTACAGCACATTCTACAGATAGATGCACTTTGATCACAGGTAAGATTTCTAATCTTATACTTCACTTGATATCTCTACAGTGCTGTAGACAGTATTTCCTGTGTTCCTGTTTATTATTATTTTTTTTCAAACTGTGTCCTAAGAAAGTATACATAAGAGTAATTTTCTAAGTTGTTTTAGGATTAAAAATATTTTTATGTCCATGTTTGATTAATACATTGGCTGTATATGTAATTCTGGCTGGAAATCATGTTTCCTCAGAAATCTGAAGATGTTGCTATATTTTATTCTAGCATTTAACACTGTTTTGAGAAATGTTATGGCTTCTGCTTCACATGCTTTTATAGAATTATTATCCCTGAACCTGTCTCTCTCAGAAGCTTTTAGCATCCTCTAACCTCACTGTTCTAAAGAGTGACAGTGATGTTTTAGTTACAAATTAATTTGTGATGTATGCCACTATACTGTAAACAAAACAAACCAAAACATAAGCAAAATAAACAAAAGTCATAGAAAGCTAGTTGCAACTCAACATACCACAGAAAATATGAGAGCAGAAATCACAATAACAGATGAATGGCTTATCTTCTTCAGCGTGCAGAGGCTTTTCTCATATTGTGAGAAAATCCTCTTTTGGTAAAAAGCTGAATATGGATTTTCCATGAGTTTTGCCCATTTTAAGAGTTTTAGAAAATATATAGATCTAGGTTACGACTTGAACATATTTACTGAGTCTAATTTTTTAAAAGAAAAGTTGACTTCAATTTCAAGATCAATAAAAAAAGAAATATGTTTGGTTTCTTCCAATTTAAACTTCACAGTTTGACTTTTTATCAATTTGACTGATGTAGACATATTTGTCTTCCCTGCTTCCTTTTTCAAGGTAGGAATGACTACTGAAGATGAAGATTTCCTTCTTCAAGGCACACATGAAAATGTAAACTAGCAGATCTGCTAAATTCATTTTTTCCTATAGCTATTTAAACTTTTTGCTTTATTTTAATTTTAAGTAATTTTCTTCTGTCAGCAATAATTTCTACATGGCAGGCATGTTTTCTAAAATATTTATTACACTGTGTCTTGATTTAATTTGCCCTAATTCTTCAAATATATGTTTCAATTGCAGACTAATTAATAACTTCTCTTTGTTTAATTATGGTCTTTAATTATGTTCTTTGTTTAATTATGTTCTTAAAATAACTTTTTTACATGCCTTTTTTTGCTCATCTTAACATATGTAAATGAGAATTATCTAAACTACCTGAACATCTATGTCAAATTTTCCACATAATTTGGCCATTACTGCATTTCTAAGACTTATAGATACTATTTTCTTTTAAACTTTATATTGCTTAGTAGCATTATTACTAAATTAATTCATTAAAAGACATCAAAATTTAAGATACTGAACGTTTTTTCATTGTAAAAATGAAAATGATTAAATTATTTAAGTTAAAAATGCTGTATGTTTGTATTCTTTACACTAAAAAAGAGTCTAATAACATAAGTGGCCAATTTTGTTGAAAATATAGCTTAGTCAAATCTACTAAACCTCCTGAAGCCATAAACATACAATTTTATTATTTTCTCATACTTTTAATATAGGATGGTTTAACATCTATATAAAGTATGCAACATAATACTTAATTACTTAATATTTTTAAAAACCCAACTATATGTATTGGAATTATTTAATAAAAAAGTGGAAAAGTTTGCTGTCTTAAACAGTAATCAGGTCCACTGGTGGTAGAACTTATAAGTTGATATGTATGTTATTTGGTTTGACAAGGTGACATTTACAATGGATAAATTTTCCCTCTGCAGTATCTTTGCTTCACCATCGTGAAGTCAGATATTTGGTTTTTGACAAGAATGAGGGCTTCTTTCTCTAACAGGTGGAACTTATGTTAACAAAACTCATTGACATTGATATAAAATCTATATTCTGAAATCATTAATATAAAACTTTAGGAAAATAAAACCTCACTACATTTTTCTGTGCTCCTTAAAAAGCACTAGCTTCTGAGCCAAGGAAACATACATACTATATAGCTTATATAGTATGTTTATATAGAAAAGAGTGCTTCTTTCCAAGAAACAGCCTCACATACTACAAAACTTATATCTGTAGCCATTTGTTTGGTTAAATTCTCTGATCAAAATGGTTAATAAAACTTCCCTGTCCCTTTCTGTTACAGCCAGGAGAAGGTGCCTAAGTTAAAACCAGGGGCCAGGAAGACTGGAACAATATCTGTCCAGTATTTACATGTCATAAAGCCAGAGACTCCAGGGTCTGTCTGGGTCTTGGAGAGATTTTACATGTATACCAAACAGTTGGAGTTAGAATTCAGGGTATTTATGTTTCCTAGGAGACCCTTTAGGAAGGGAGAACAACTGCCTTCTTCCCCTTTGTAAGCACTGAGAAATCCTATCTCTCATTCTTAGCCTATGGGGTATCTTGGCTACTCCTGTAGGACAGTTGACCTTAGTCCCATGACACCACACTAGGCAAAACCACTAGGGCAAGAGCCAGTACACTTATAATTTACTGTGTGGTGTTTCATAAGAAATCTGTCTCTGATCCAAAATTTCTCATATATGCATTCAAGATGAAATTCATGAAGATGAATATTAAAAACCCGGCAGTAGTCAGAAATAGGACTAGAGTATTTGTGTTGATCAAAAAAAAAAAAAAAGCACTTAGTTGAAGATTCAAGCGAGGGGAATTAATTTTAAATGCTAATGACATCACGGCTCTTTGCCAGAGACTTCATCGCCATGATGGGGATACATCTGATCTAGAGATGTCAATGTCTGCACCCATGGGACAGATATCTCCTACACATTAATTGTGTTTACTTTGTCCAGATTGTTTTCTTGACCAGCCTTAGGTAAACATATATTGTTTAATTCTTAGAAAGTACCTTATTTTTCTTTTCTTTTTTTATTTTTTCCTTTGGATGATTTTTTTATTTTGCATTTCATATATTATCCAGTTTCACATTCTCACAGGATCAGCAATTACAACAGCTTCCTCGTCTCCCAAGTCTGAAAACGGCAAGACAGCCACAGCTGCGGCCAAAGGCAAAGCACTGATGCCCTCACGAAATGAAAAATTGCACAATTTTTCCTTCATTTTTCTTAAACGAACGGCTGACGCTAAGGCTCACGGCTGGAGAACGGAAACCCTTTTCTTCTTCATGCCGCAAACTAAAATGTTAAACTTACCTGACAGGGCGGACGAGGTCTCTTCAATAATTAACTGCACACACACACGCAAAATCCTTTATGTAGCAGAACTACTGTGTTACACAGGATACAAAACTACTTTCACTTTTTGGTTGGTTTTGAAGTTTGGAAAGAACGAGGAGCCATGGCAGGGCTGGGGGGCGCCGTGGAGAGAGAAGAGAAACTGGGCAGAGAAGGAGTTTTCTTAATGGCTGTTGGCCCATCTGAGGGGAAAGAAGCAGAGGACCCCAGTTTGAAAGGACCGAGAAAACGCTCTGTGTGGCTCAGTGGTCCTTCCTGTTGAGCCCGGAAGTGTGTGGGGTGGTGGAGGCCGCCAGCCGCCGGGCGGGACTGGCTGCAGGGCTTGGTCCTCACTGCAGCAGGGTGGGTGCATGGGAGGGGGTGCGGGGAGAGCGACCGGGAATGAGGAACCATTAGTGGGCGGGACTTGTTGCTATGGTGACACAACGTGAGAACGAACTGTACGCTCACGTATATACCAGTTTAAGGGTCTTAATTCATGCTAGGAAAACGTGCAAAATTAAACGCCTCATTTCTTTGAGGCGGGGCTACGGAAGCAAATTTGGACGGGAGGTCAGGCCTTGCTCAGTCCCAGTGAGACCTCCGAGCTGGGTCTGGGTGTCCCCGCGAGAAGGCCCCTGAATCCTGCCGTCAGGCCTTGGAGAGGGGCTTTGGGGCAAGACAGGGCTGAGGAAAAGGAGAGAAAGGAAACAGTCCACTGAGTCAGGCTTAAGACTCACAGTCTTTGGAGGGAAGCAGCAGCTCTGCACGGGCCACCTGGGGGCAGTGGAAGCTCAGGGTGGCTTCCTCCCCACTGCGGCGGGGGTTTCGAGCTGTGGTGACAAGACTGAAGAACTAACAGAACTGACGATAGTCCCATCCTTGCTGGGTGGTATCAGAGGAAGGGTACCCGCGCGCCTGAGCATGTAGGGCGGCGGCGGCAGCAGCCATGGCGGCTGGGTAGGTAAACGCAGCACGTGAGACGGCTGGGGTCAGCTCTGTGGTAGAAAGTACCTTACTTTTCTTGCTTCAGAGTTTTTGTTTTAGAGTGAGATAAAATAAGGGGTTAAAAAATTCTATCTGCTCTCATGTATCCCCTTCAAATGTCTTTCCAAAATTTTCTCATTAACAAACAGATCTGAGTGACATTAGTATCATGGTGGCCTCCTTTTTGTTCCCCTTTTAACAGCTGGCATCCATCCATGAGCAAAAGTACCTCAGTGGAGGCTGCGGGATTTGGTACCATACGCCAAGGGTCCCAGGAGGAGTCTTGCCCACCTGTGTACCAGGTAACAGGCAGACAGACCTGGGTAAGAAACTTGGGTAACGGTCATAGTATTGTGATAATAATGACAATGACCATATCGATCTATCTAATTATGTTTTTTCATTTCAATGTGTTTGTATTTTCTCATTTAATTATTGCTAAAACTGGTGCAATATACAAAACAACTGTAATCATTATGTGATTAAGAGATTAAGGCTCATTTTGATTCACATATATTTCTTCAAATAACTTGTTTAGAATGAGGCAAAGTCAAGACTAAAAGTTTCAATTACCTTAGTTCAGTAAATAGCCCTGAGATAGCGAAATTACACCATATTAGAATTCTAGAGATCTAGGTTTTATCAACAACCATTTGTGTTATTTAAAACTTCACTTAACGCCTATAATTTATCTTCCTTTATAAAATGCTCTGTGTTTATCACTCTCTAAATCATTTCCTTTGGCACTCTCACTACTCGTGTATACCTTCATATTCTTTATTTTGAAGACTTAGTTTAGTTTATACTAGAAAGTAATATCAATGCAATTAAAACTATGCCTTTCTACTATCATTTTTTTCTGCAATTTTCCCATGGGTTTTATATTTAAACAGTTTTACTCCTGCTTCACCTGGTGATCTAACATACCTCTGTTAACTTATTATTTTAGAGTTATTTGAACCTCATTTAAGTTTTTATTTGTACTCTGAAAGAAGAAAAGAGTGGAAAACTCAACCCAAATTAGGAGAATATTTCCAATCTCCATCTGAATGTCACTCATTGTGTAAACACAGAAATTGTCAGATGAAGCAACAAAACACAGAACCTGGATAAAATACTATTCTCTGCTGAGCAGATTCTTAGAAACACTGAAAGTCTTGAAAGAAAAATAAAGGGAGTTGACTTTGGAATACGTATGATGTTTCATGCTGAGACAAATCACATTCACAGGGTATATGAACATTGAAAATAGAATGGCAAACCAGAAACGGGAAACAATGTAATGCTAGCTAGAGATTCTACCTCCAAAAAAATAAAAAGCAAAATTTTAGCACTTAGAGAAATTTAAGACGTGAAGTTAAAGCAAATAGGACAAAAACAACAACAACTCTTAAGGGTTATAAATGATTCCTTTAAAAAGAAGGAAATGACATTCTGCGTTGAGATGTGTACTACTATAAAATGTCCGTGCCAAAAGTGCAACAGTTGCAAACGTCATTAAATGAACCAGATGTGAATATGGTGAAAATCATTTCAGCAAAAACTGGTTTGGGCATGCTGGCTTCGAAATTTTCTAACCTCCTCTTGTTGAAGTGAGTGTCAATATAAGCATTTTTAATATAAATTTTTCTATCTCATATCCCTTTAGAACATTTGTTGTTTATATTTTGCCCAAAGTGTAGGTATTCACTTAGGTGACAGCAGTTTCATAAAATGTTGTCTGCCCAGAATTCCATGTACAATAACTTGTATTAATATCACACCCACACACTCCTACAAATGAAAGATGAAAAAGAAATCAATCATAATAGCTTGAAAATCAGTCACTACATAGTGGATTCCAAACAACAATGATCAAATTAAAAGAGAAATATATTTAAGGATACGTTTATTTTCATCATAAGTCTTCTTAAAATATAGAGGGGATAATATTCCCATTCTATTTTTATTTTTCTACTTTTTTCACAAATATCTCAGACTTCAGTGTAATAGATAGACTAAGAGGTTGAAGAAATAAAATCTAAACATAAGTGTTTAATATGTTATGTGAGATATTAAAGCTGTGGGAAATTCTTGTCCTGTGCTTTATCTGAGAAATGATGCAAAGACTGCACATTAGAGTCAGTTATTAGAAATGTCGAACTTGTAAAAAAATTAAAATAAAAACAAAAATAATGGAAAAATAATATAATTATGGTTTATATTTAAGATATAAGCTCTACAAGTAGAGCACTTTATTTTCCCCTTTTATTGTACTATGCCACTCTTTTAGGATCACAGAAATAAAGCAATAAAAATTAAGATGCACTAGAAAATATTTCAGCTACTAACAGACCATAAGAAATGCCTGTGTATAATTTAGATGCCTTTAAGGTATCCCTAACAGAGTGTCTTTCATATAATAGAGTTCAATCAGTGAATGAAGATAATATTTAAGGTTACATAGCAAACAATTTATTGCTATGTGGTTTCTTAAGAATTGATATCTATTCACTTACCCAATCTTTACAGAACCTATAACGCAAAATGTCTTCTAGAAACTATGGGAGATAGGATACAGCCTTGTCCTCAATATACTTAAGATAAAGTTGGAAAGGCAGAATTTAAAACTTTGTAATTTTTAAATAATGCTATGTGGCTTGCTATGAATAAATGTTCTCTTTATATCATACAGTGTTTGGAAAACCTTAAAGAAACAATAGACTTTAAGGTGTATGTGTAAGAATAGTTAATATTTACAAAGAGAATGCAGTTGATGCAATAAAGCATTAACAAAGGCATTGAGGACAAGATTGATGGCCTAGGAGATGAGTGATCTGGATGACACTGAAGATCATATTAGACCAAAGTATCATACGCCTGAGAAGGTAGTGTGAAAGCTGCATAGGGTGGTATAGAATGCATAATGGTTAGTTGCATGGAAGCTGGAAACATCTTTTCTGGTTTCAAATCTGGCTATCTTGGGACTTCCCTGGCGGTCCAGTGGGTAAGACTATATGCTTCCAGTGCAGGGGGCCTGGGTTCGATCCCTGGTTGGGGAACTAGATCCTGCATGCATGCCGCAACTAAGTAGTCTGCATGCAGCAACTAAGAAGCCCGCATGCCACAACTGAGAGTCTGCATCCCACAACAAAGATCCTGCGTGCCGCAGCTAAGACCTGGTGTAGCCAAAAAAAAAAAAAAAAAAGAAAATCTGGTTCTCCCACTTATTAGCTGTCTGACATTGGACAATTTGCTCAAGCTCTCTGTGGCTCAATTTTCTCGTACATAAAATAGGGGAAATGATGCTTTCTAGCTCATAAGACTGTTGTGAGGATTAAACAAATTTATATATGTGAAGTGCTTATAACAGTAGCTGGTATTAAGAAAGATAAGTATTAGTTATTATAATTATTTGGCACTCTATAAAAAATACTAAATATGTGTGCTTTGGGAGAGGCAGAACTTCCTTTAATGGTAATGTGAGAACTTCTGTAAATTCTCCCCTCCATAAAATTAATAATAAAAAAATCTTGAAGATGATCAAATGAACTTTTTCAGAACTCTGAAAATTAACCAAAACCTTACAACAATTAGAACAGTATTTCAGAGAAAACCATAATTCAAAAAGACACATGCACCCCAGTGTTCACTGAAGCACTGTTTACAATAGCCAGGTCATGGAAGCAACCTAAATGTCCATCAACAGAGGAATGGATAAAGAAGATGTGGTGCATATATACAATGGAATATTACTCAGGCATAAAAAGGAATGAAATTTGTAGCTACATGGACGGACCTAGAGACTGTCATACAGAATGAAGTAAGTCAGAAAGAGAAAAACAATTATCGTATATTAATGCATATATGTGAACCTGAAAAAATTGGTATAGACAATCTTACAAAGCAGAAATAGAGACACAGATGTAGAGAACAAATGTATGGATACCAAGGGGGAAAGGAGGAGGTGGGATGAATTAGGAGATTGGGATTGACATATATACACTACTGAGACTATGTATAAAATAGATAACTAATGAGAACCTACTGTATAGCACAGGCAACTCTACTCATTGCTCTGTGGTGGCCTAAATGAGAAAGAAATCCAAAAAAGAGGGGATATATGTGTACGTATAGCTGGTGCACTTTGCTGTACAGTAGAAACTAACACAATATTGTAAAGCAACTATACTCCAATTTAAAAAATAAAGAAATAAAAGGAAAAACAAACAACAAAAAAGAACAGTATTTAGTCATTTGAATAAAAGTCCAACAGACATTTCATCAAAGAAGATATATGCAAATGGCTAAAAAGCATAAAAAGTTGCTCAATATAATTAGTCATTAGGGAAATGAAAACTAAACCTACCTTTTGATAACAATTTAACCTCTACTAAAATATCTATAATAAATAAGGCAGACAATGGCAAACGTTGGTGAGAAAATGGAGAAACAGAAACTCTCATATTATTGATTGGCGGGAATGTAAAATGGTAAAGTCACTAGAAAATAAGTTTGGCAGTTCCTAGAAAAGTTAAACAGGAAACTACCCCATGACCTAGTATTTTGACTAGTAAGTGTCTAACCAACAGAAATGAAAGTTTTTGTCCACACAAAGACTTGTATGTGAATGTTAATAGAAACATTACCATAATAGGCAAAAACTAGTAACAATCTAAATGGAATGGAGAGATAAAATGTGGTTTATCTATACACTGGAATACTATTCATCAATAAAAAAAATACTGTCATATTCCATGAACTCCAAAAATGTTATGTTAAATGACCATACACAAGAGACCACATATTATATGATTTTATCTGTATGATATGTTCTGAAAAAGCAAATTTATAGTGACAGAAAGTAGATTAGTGGTTGCCTGAGGCTGGGGGTGAGATGAGGACCAGCTGTACATGGATGTGAGGGATCTTTTTGGAGGGATAAAAATGTTCTAATGTGTGGTGATGGGTGAAATACTCAGTAAAGGTAATAAAAATTACTGAATTGTACACTCAAACTAGATGAATTTTATGTTATATAAAAAATACCTCAGTATATGTGCTTAAAAATACAATGTTTTAATAATGTTTGTGGAAGGACGTGGAAGCTAGATGTAAGTTTTAGTTATATCTGTTCTTATTTTTGATACTATTTTAGAATGTGTGCAACATCATGATTTAATTTATCACATTTCATCTCACACAGCCCAGTACAGGAAAATAGCAGCTAACTAAATATCCTTCATAAAATTGATTATTAAAGTGAAGGTAAATATAGACTCCAATAGTTGAACCCCACTATTTACCTGTACTTGGGTTTCGGTGTTATCTAGATTGAATTGGATTGAGTTGGAGCTGAATGCAGGATGTAAATTAAGAGAATATTACAGTAATTCATATTTTCTGTGTCAACAATAGCAGGAAAAATGGCACTATTCCAAGGGCATTGCTTTAATAATTAATAAAAATGACAACTTAAAGTCAATACTTGTTTAATTAGTCATATGAAGCATTCCAATATTTATAGCTCCTCTTAGCACCATTTGACTCTTTACTGGGTATGATTTGCTCACAAAAGAATAAGAAGGATTTAACAACATACAAAAGAGCAGTAGAATAACTGTCTGTATAAGGTGTTTCAGAATGAATTTCATACAAATCCCAACATCAATGCCTATATTTTAATTCTGTTCACTAAATTCAAAATGTGCAATTACTACTTCAATGCTATTTTGATAATCATTAATTCTGTAAAATTTAATGTAGATGTTGCTGATAACCAAGCTTCAAATAGAGGTAACATTTTAGAAGCAACCTAAAATTTCAGCTGGAAAGTAGGCAGAGACAAACACTCATGCAAGACTTCAAAGCCTAATTGACTTAGTTATATTTCACTTTGAATGATAGAGATTAATACCTGTAGATTACAAGTTTTGTCTTAAGATTAGAATAATGAGAGAAAAATTCTATCAGATTCAGGCATTACTTCTCAGTGACTACAGTTCAGTGAATCAGATTTCTTTTCCATGCCATTTGAGAGAACTTGCTGAATACAAAATGGCTTTCCCAACATATCTAAGAAATGGAAAGGTTAACTCTTAGTGATTTTAATGACTTTATAATTGGACTGTAAATAATATGCCTAATATGTTAATATGAAATTAATAGTAAGGTAGATGTTCTCAGTTCTTTAACTTTTCTTATGATAAAAACTTTTTCATTCAGTATAATACTGTTTGGAAAACTCATCAGTCTATTTTGGATTTCAAATACAGCCAAAATTTTTAAAACGGTAATTATTTCAAATTTTCATTTATTTATTAAAACATAAACATTAGTATCTTCCCTAAAATTTCTAAATGTTGCTAAGAATATAATAATAGCATGTAAAGAGAAGTAACCTGAAGATTGGGCCAAGCCTTTGTCTCTAGATCAAATATTTACCACAAAATGTATTAGCAAAATCATTTCTGAATGTTCTTTAGGATTACTATTATAACAACCAACATTGACTGAATATCTACTATGTAATGAAGCAATATAATTGCTCTTCTTTAATACATAAATTCATTAGACAGATATTTGTTTGATTTCTCCTATGTACCAGAAATTATTCCAGGGTTTGGGAATGCATGAGTAAACAAAATAGAAAAAATAATACCTTTGCATTTATGAAGATTATTCCTGGTAGGGAAGGCAGCCAAGGGAAAAATAAGCATAATTTGAAGTCTAGATTACTTTAATGCTGCTGTTTTCATAATATTAGAAGGTATAACTAGAACATTTTTCACACTGTTGAGTCACTAATGATATTGGGCTGACAGTGATTATTAGATACATTAGGACTTCCATAATGTTAAAATGTAAAAAAAAAAAACCACACAAAACTGTGTACCATAGACATATTGAACTAGGAAATAGGCATATAGAATCAGAATGTAATAAACGCTGTAGAAAATAAAATTGGACACTATAACAGGCATTGAGAGTGTTGGGGGACTTGAAATTTTATTTTATTCTATTTTGTTTTTAATTAATTTATTTTTTTGGCTACGCCACGTGGCTTGCAAGATCTTAGTTCCCCGACCAGAGATTGAATCCCCGCCCTTAAAGTGTGGAGTCCTAACCACTGGAATGCCAGGGAATTCGGGCTTGGAATTTTAGATGGAACACTCAGTAGAAGTATCATTTGATAGAAGGTTTTCAGGAGGAGAGAAAGTGAGACATGAAGTTATTTGGAAGAAAATGGGAAAAGTAAGAAGAAGAAAGCTTGCTTCCAGAAAGCAGGAAGAGCCAGTGCAAAAACCTTTTATGTCAGAGCAAGCGTAGAATGTTCAGAAATGATGAGATGGTGAAAGTGTCTGGAGTGGAGTGACCTAGGTTGAGAATAATAGGAAGGAAAGTAAAAAAAAAGGCAAGAAGGGAGGCGTGTGAAATCACCTAGGGCCTCAGAGGCCATTGGAAAGAACCATGGGATGATTACATCCCAGAGAAGGGATATGATCAGTTTCACAGGGCCACTCTGATATTTGTGTTGCGGATGAACAGTGATAATACAGAGGTCAAAGCAGGGAGATCGGTTAGGACGTTAAAGTAAAAATCTAGGCAAGAATGATGGACATGTAGGCCAAGCTTGTAGAGGAGGAGATATATTTTGAAAATAACACCAAGAAGATGTCTTAGACGAACAATGCAGGGTTTGAGAGAAATACAGGACTCAGGTTGATTGCAAGGGTTTAGCAACACGAAGCGTGGAGAAGTTTGAAGATGGAAGTGCAAATTACTAAACTGAGTTGTAGGACACAGTAATTCCAATATAAACTTGCTGGAGATTTTACAAATAAATTATTGAAATAAGATGATTAAATATATACCATTTTGGCAGAATTAAAAATGTTTTCCCTTGCTATTTAAATTTGTAATTCTCTGATAACTAGAGTGACCTTTTTATCACTTAATCATCATTTACATGCTTTGAATTAGGAACTACATGCTCAATAGCTTCTAAGTTTTTCTGTTGATAGTTTTTTTTTCTTAATTTATGGAAATGCTTCATGTACTGGATAGGTAACCCATTCTTTCATCCAAAAAAAGTATGTAGCTCACTATATTTTATTTTTTTATTAATTCATACTTATTTATAAACATTTCATGTACATAAAATTATATAATGATCTGATGCACACATTTATAAAAATCATTGCATTAATTTCCCATGGTGGCTTTAACAAATTACCACAAATTTTGTGGCTTAAACAACACAAATGTATTCTCTTATGGTTCTGGAGGCCAGAGTCTATATGTGTTTCACTGGGATGACATCAGTGTCAGCAGCACCATGGTCCCTCTGGAGATTCTAGGAGAGAATACATTTTCTTGCCTTTTTCAGCCTCTGGAAGCTGCTCTTCATTGCTTGGCTCATGTCACTACATCACACCACATTTTTCTCCTGCTTCCATGATCACATGGTCTTTTTCCTCTTCTGTCTTCAAGTCTCCCTCTGCCTCCCTCTCCTAAGCACAATTGTGATCATTTGTATGGCTCACCTTGATGATCCAGGATGATGCTCCCACATCAAGATCCTTAATCACACCTACGAAGTCCTGGCTACCATCTAAGATCACACTCACAGATTCCAGGAGTTAGGACCTGGGATCTTTGGGGACTAATATTCAGCCTATCACAATCATCTTCTTGAGGAGGGAGATGGGATAAAACCAAACTAGGGAACAAAAAATTACCAAAAGACTTGAAGAACTCTCTACCAATCACTTCTAACTTTTTAATTCAACTTTATCTTAATTTAGTGGATCATGTAAGGTAAGCATATAAATTAATTATTTTCTGATATCATTAACCAGTTTTCCAGCAATCTTAATAATTGCTCATCACTGACACAAACAAGTATACTTGCATAGTAGTCTTTCTATTTTTGTCGCTTAGTTTTGGCTTGGAATTTAAAGTCAAGGATCTGACTGTGAATACTTTTTCCAGGCTTGATTTTCTTCAAATTTTCTTGTTATTGTAAAGAACAGGGTCGTTCATCTTTACTTGCCTTTGCTCATAAAGTTTCAACTGCATGATGAAATGTACCTTTTCCCTGTTCCAACTTGAAGAAATTTTACCCCTCCTTTAAAGCTGCAACTGACATGCCTATTCTCTAGATGTATCACCGTTCTCTTTTGTATTATTAGATGCTTAAAGCACATAGCTTACCTTGCTTTTTATTAGTCTAAGGTTAAAAAAAATGCATGCTCTAAGACAGGTTTAGATTCAGACTCCACCACTTACTAGGTGTGAGATCATGGGAAAATTATTTTTCCTTGTTATGTCCTATTTTCCCCAACCATAAAAGGATGCAATTAATGACCCCCCCCACGCACTTCATATATAAATAATAAATTAAATAATCTACTTAAATTAAATCTACTTACTTTCACCTACTACCTATAAATAGCATGCTTCCAAACCACACTTTCTATTCCTTTACTACTTTCTATATTCATTTTCATTATTATTTAGATGAGATTCATGTCATCAGGGCCCACAGGAATGACTTGCGAAATCCTCAGATACCAATTGCTTAATGAACTTGTATTCAATTCATCTAATACCCATATCCCTTTAACATGTCCATTTTATTTATTTTTGTTTGTTTCTTGCAAATGTTCATAGCAGCTTTATTCATATTTTCCCAAAATTGGAAACAAAATGTTCATTAACAGGAGAATAGCTAAACAAATTGTGGTACATTCATACAATGGAATACTACTCATCAATAGAAAGAAATACATGGTTCAACCTCTCAGAACTTTATACTAATGAAAGCATTAAGTGATTCAATTTAGTTTCAGAGCTGGGGGGGGAGGGAAACCCTAGTCATTGGTGAAAAAATATGGATAGTAGTTAAACTACCAACTAAAGTAGGGGTAGTGCTTTGTTGCTTAGGTAGGGGTATAAGGGAACCTGCCTTTGTCCTGATATGGCTGTGGGCTAAAAGTATCCATTTTCAAAATTGTAGTTAAGATTTGTGTATTTCAATTTTATAAATCTTACCTAATAAGAGGTGTGTATAGCGGACAGATGAATGTACCAAAGCAGAATTGAGGACTATCGAAGCTAGGGTGTGAAGGTTCAAGGTACTATTTTTTTTAATATACATCCAATTAAGATGTTTAATTACAAATCTTGACCTATTTTTATGGGATCCGAGCTCACATACCCAACAGCATATTGGACATCTCTTGACACTGCCAGTGGTTTTCTTCCAATCTTAGTCACATAACAGATCTCTATGACCCTGCCTCAATTTCATCCTAGGTTTCTGGTTTGAACAACTCAGGAAAATGCTGGATTGCAAGAAGTAGTCTGAAGAGGGTTCAGTTTGGGGGTAAAAATTGACACTTGTCATCTTGTAAAGGACTAAGAAAGTGGACCCTAAGGGGCAAACATAAGTGGGAAGAAACTAGAAAAGTAAAACAAACTGATGGTGAGCAACAGTGGATATGCTTGCACTGAACTCAGTTACAGAGTCTCTGAAGGTAGGAATGGGTGGATGGAATCCAAAGGACCAATACTTCTTCGATTATGACAAAAAGGGTAGATGAGAATGTAAAGTTTGAAGGTGGGTAGCCAGGAAATGGTGAGTTATCTGGCTAGGACAATAAAAGCCTTTTATCTTTCATAGTGTGATATCACATTTACCATATTTTTCAGATTATGTCCCAGAATCTGATTAACACCAAGTGTCTGCCAAACTCAGTTACCTGTTCATGTAAAAGAATCTGGTGCTGTAGGTATTGCACACATATGTAACAACCTGCTTTTCTATGATTAACCCTTTTTAACTCAGATTTTGGACAATATTCTGATAAGCTTATTCTGAGAAAGATCCAAATACACATTTTTATAAGATTCCAGTTTTTAGCTATTGTAGATGAGACTGAAGAACTGAAATTCTGCCAGATGATGAGATATGTACCTGCATGGCACAATGATCAAAAGCTTATAACTCTGTTCTAGTTAATAGAAATAACCATGAATTAAACTCTGCCCCACCCCACCATCAAGAGCCTGTTTCATAATAAATGTTAGACTATTCCACCTCCAAACTTTTCACTTTTCTAGCTCCAAACTCTAGCATTCTTATTCTTACTACTTACACCCTTTCTACTCTTTGATATCCTGGTATATAGCCCGGGTGATTTCCTTTGAGCTTCAGGTATGAAGCCACTAACAAAAAAAAAGTTTAAATCTGTTCTCCCAGGAGCTTAAAGATCTTATCTTTATGACAACTCCCATAAATCTTAAAAAATGATCATTAAATACTGATTTACTCAATTAATTATAAAAACTTTAAATGTTTAGTATTTGGTCATGTATACTATTTTAAAAAAAAATATCAACAGAAAACTTTCTGAATGTCACTAGACAATGAATTAAGCAAACCTTTATTGAAGCTTAAATTATGGTACAGAAATACATTTCAACTGATTTAAGTCCAACACCATGAAGAGAGAAATTATGGCACCAAAATTTTCCCTCCACTATCATATACACTAGGATTAATTTAGATTACTATTCAATCTATAGTTTTCATTTTTCTAGGCCTGGTTCCATACAAATTTGTGCAGTTTTTCAGCATTAAATAGAAATCTTAAATCTATTAAGGGGGGTGGAATCAGATCTCAAGCCAATAAATGTTCATCAAATCTACTGGAACACTGTTCAAGAACAAAATCCACTTTGAGCATTGGTCCTCATAATAGCACCAAAACATTAGGTACTGTGCGCTAATTACAGAATTTGACTGATCCATTGATTGAAAGCTTCTTCAATGAAGCTTTGAATCAACAACATGTTTAAAAGTCAAAAGTGTTCCAACCACTTGATTTCAAGCCAAGTAGAATTTATGTTTAGAAACACTAAAAAAAAAAGTGTTTCATTTATAAATACAAAAACATCACTGCATCAATCCAGAAAGAATCAAAAATTGTTTGAGGACAAGAAATACAAAATTGAGTCAACTTTCCTCTTTTCTCAACTGCTTAAATGTCCATATTAGCAAATACAGCTAAAAGATGCCAACTCTTTTAAGCCTGTATTTCTAGTCATTTCCCATTGACCATTTTGGAATTTTGTATGTTATGTTTTATGGATAGCATTCTGCTTCACTGTGTAGTATGTCTGAATAACCTGAATAGTTCTCATTCATCACTTGATGTTACTCCATGGTGAAAGAAATACCCGTAAGAGGAACCGTCAGGACACTATCACATGCATCACAAAGTCACAGAGGTTTTTAAGTCACAAGATGGCAAAGACATCGATTCTGCTTTAAACCAAAGTTTATGGCACATCCTTAATAGAAATCAGTGGAAATGGCTACAAAAGTAGAAGTTAAGGTGAATCATCTGAGCTGACTTGACTTGTTGAATCCAATACAACCTTTATCTTAAATCTCCTTGCTAACAAATTTAGTGATAATTCTTTTATACTACCACTTAGCAAGTTAATAAAGGCATGGTACTCATGAGAAGCTAACCTCATTTAATGGGGGGCACAGAATGGCATACAGTTTCCATACAGTTCTGCCAATATTCCCTAGTATCAATCCACACCTTCTTTGCTAATCAACACCAGCTTATTCCAAAAGAGCTCATGGTAACGAAAAATGCCAAACTCCCTTGACCTTAAAAGAAAATTAAGCCCAGGGTCCATCCCCCCATTCCCCCTCTGGGGTATAAGGTTTAGTGTAAACCCACAGTGTAACAGTGTATTGCTTTATGGAGGGGGTGTGGTTGGGAGGGAGACACCATGGTGAGGAATGAATCAATTAAAGTCACACAAGTATAGGAAGCAGTGAGATATTAATACACAAAATGGATAACTGCAGTCACTTTCTTAGAGGACTCGACTCGTGGAAGAAGAACTTTGATTGGTGCTGGAAAAATATCTGTATGAACTAGAAATTTGTTTCAATAACATTAGTAGAGAATATGTTCTAGAAAGTGGAGGTAACTAGATGCAAAATCCTGGTAGCAATTTAATAGAACAGTCCCAGATGGCTAGGCTGAGGCCAACACCTAATGAGGATGAAAGCCTTGTCTGTGGGGAATTTTGGATGATACCTGGAGAAATATTACACTGTGCATAAACCAAATTGAATTGTTTTCACAAGTGTTGTAAAGTTTCATATAGTAAAAGGTTTTTTCTACACGCACTTCAATTTCACAGCAAGAATGGCATGGGATACCTAAACACAGAAGAGAGCATTCATGCAAGGTATCTAACTCCGTGATATAATATGCATACAATTCAAAATGATTACACTATCATCACATCTAGGGCTTTCTGCAACTACAAGGTGGTGGTTATGGAAAGCATGGCCCTTGGTATCAGTATCTAAAAACCAGCCACCACCTTCTTCTATGTGTGTTCTCTTTTTGCGTTTTCTCTTCATTTTTCTTAATCAACTCTGCTGTTGTTGCTGCTTCTTAGCAAAACTGGTAAAAACAAAACTGTAATCATTGAACATAGCTCTCTGGCAATCAAGACGTTTAAAACCTTCAATCTTCTGGGGCGAAGAAAGCACTGTGCGACATTTAGAACTCTGATTTACAAACAGGGTGATCACAAATTTTCCTGGCTTGAAGACTTCCACAACTTTCCTGATCAGGTCATCATAGGAGGTCTGACTTAAGTTTGTTTCAAGCTAACATAAGAAAATTCTGGTTCTGGAGTGATGTGAATAGTCCAATAAGTTCCATCCGATTTCATTCTATTCATTGAATACCCACAAGGATTGAACAGTGTGGCATCAATGACAGAACCTGGTATCAGGTCACGAATTCCACTCTCATGAATGACATCCTTTGCAGTAACACCATCTTTCGTGTAGAACTGGTCCATAACCGCTGGGTCAAGCTCACTCATCAGAATTTCCAGGCTTTGATCTAGCTGATTGATTACCCGACTCTCTGGGAAATCCAAAGTATACAAGTACCAACAATCAAAATTCATGCGTCCCATACAATATGCTGCTCCATTTGGGAAAATTGCATTAAGAAACTCTATTTCTTCCTGGAAATTCCAGTGTGGGTACCCTTGGTGAGGCAGCTTCATGAAATTCTTAGGAGAATAAAAGAAGCTTTGAATTGAGTCAAACCCACTGTAATCCCTAGCAAGTTTCAACAGGGGAACCAGTGCTTTCAGCAAGAGGGTGGTACCACATGTCTTCAAAATGAAACGTCTCTTGGAGACAAACATGCTACTCTCACTGAGTACACAAGCTTCCTGCTTGTCAGTTTTTGTCACACTTATGATTGAACATTGCACATCCTTCAAAAGTATGTCCCATTCGGATCTTGGGATGGTGTGAAGATCCCCAGATCCTTGGTTTGCGTCAGGTTGCTGCCTGGAGAACCAAACCTCCAGCAGCTTCTCGGTCCCTTCGAAAAAATGTGCAGCTTCCATCACCGTGAGACTAGCAAACAACCAAGAACCACAGAAAATCAACTAAATTAAATCTCTTCTCCCGCCGCTGCCGCCGCCACTATGGATTATTCCAGCTGTGTTACTAAAGTTCAGGTTCCTTTTTTGCTATAATTTTACATTAACTTTTTTTTAAAAAGGGTTAATAAAATTTTCCTGGCTTTTTTTTTTTTTTTTTTTCCGTGAGTGAAAGTTGAACGTTAGTCTGTTAGAAGTAGAGGCAGATACAGCTCAGTCTCTTGCAGTCCGCTGTTTCCCCGTTAGAGAGAGCAGAGCGAGCTCTAGCTAATGTCGCCGGCCATACTGTGGGAGCCTAACGTGTCCATTTTATAAAATAATCATAAACTTTAGAAAGCATAACCTTTCTCTATTCTTAGTTTATCTTTATAACCTAAAGTCATATAACTTCCCTAAGTGCCTCACTGCTAATACACCTTCCAAATAAATTATATAACCCATCATCAATTGTATTCATCAAGGAAAAATATGTAACTATGTAGGTTAGAATTTAGCTTATCACATAAATCTTTTGTTTACCCAAACACACTTCACAAACACACTTCAGTCAAGTCACACTTGACTACCCTATTTATGTGCTAAAATAAGTGCATTCAGAAAATGAATTATAAGACTGTGTTCTAAAGACAAACATTTACAAACAAGTTTTCTTGCTGAAGTTTTCTTGCTGGATGAACATAATAGTTTGGTTGAATTTTTACTCTCAAATAATTGTGAGAGTTGATTTTTTCCTAAACTCATACTGAATTAATGGCATATTTTAGTGTTGTAGTCAAATATACCACCGACCACACTCCTTCACCTAAAGTTCCCCTAACTTGTTATATTTTTTTCATAGACACAGCACTTTGTATATTTCATTTTGATTTATTTTCTGGCAAAATATATTTTTTTGCAAAACTCCCTGTCATATATATTTTTCTTTTGCTTTTCCAGTGTAGATTAAAAGAAAAAAAATATCCCCAGACTAAAAAGCCAGCTCCAGGTATCATATAACTTCTATGACTAAAAAGTACAGATAATATGCTTGTTTTCCCAGGGAAGTGGTCAGGCAGCCAAACCTCACAACCAAAATTAGTTCCCAATTTAGTGTTCGATGTCATTTCACAAGGACTAGAATGAAAGATGAGACATTGGACATGTTAACTCTGAGGAAAATTATCACTTCACCTTGTATAGGGCGTCTTTACTGGATGAAATCAGAGGAGATAAATCATCTGTCCCTGTGACAGATCTGCCTGTCATCGAGGGGAAAGATGTCCCCTAGTGAGAGGGCAGGCACTGTCTGAGTTTCCCTCAGGTTATAACCAGATATATTTTGTGCCTCAAAATAATTATAGAAATTTGAAAATGGAGATGATGTATGCAGGACACACTTCCCAAGTCGATTTTTCCAAATGACATTTTAAGTGTATGTATATAAATACAAATAGCAATGCATTCACATTTGTGAACTGCATATACCCTTGAAATTGTTACTGGGTAAAGAAAACATTTACTGAATGCTTACTATGATCAGGCATCATAGTGGCTGGTGGTCATCAACCTAAGTAAACACATATGCCCAAGTAAGATTCATGGGGTGTTTTGTCCCTCAAATTTTCCTTCAGAAAGCAGGAAATCAGCTTATATTTAAGTACCTACAAAGGCGGGCAAATTATAGTCAAATCTCTCACATAATTTATTTTGAAATCTAAAGTGCTTTTGGGAAAAGGTACATTAACTAGAAATGATATCACTCCTCATCACGTTTTGGATACATAGAGAGGTGACCTCGTGGAAATGCAAATGATGGAGGCAAAGATATTTTATTCAGACTTCGTGTTTATTCCTGTGCTACGGCGTTGCAATTGAGAGTTTTGGTTGCGGTTTTACTAGAGGATTTTAAAAAGTAGTAGGGACATGTTAATGGTGAAGTTGAATACATACCTTCAGAAATAATAGTTAGACCAAATGTTCAATGAATGAGTCTTTGTGACTTGAGATAAAATGCTTAATGGCAGCATAATGATCATTTAAAAAGGGCTCTAGCTCTCATTTTTGAAGGAAGTCAAAGTCTAAACTGCTAGATAACTCAACACTAGCTCTAGATTTAATAAAGTTAAAGCTATATAAGCTGCTAGAAACCAAAAATAAAAAAAAGTGGCTCTAGTATTATAAAGTTAAAGCTATGCTATAAGGTATCTAAATAAAATATTTCTTTTCTTCTAAAATCCTATTCTAGTTCGGCCCCCAAAAATTCTTTTGAAATCATCTTATAAAATAGGGACTCAATCACCTTATACTTCTGGTTACTGATATTTATAAAAATGCATTATAAAAATGAAACTTTAAAAATAAATTAATGCCCCCATGCAAAACTTTATTTAATTCTTTAAAAATTACACTATCTCAGGACTTCCCTGGTGGTCCAGTGGTTAAGACTCTGTGCTTCCATTGCAGGGGATAGGGCTTTGATCCCTAGTTGGGGAACTAAGATTCCCACATGGCACATGGCAAAAAAATAAAAAACAAAAATTACAGTATCTCTAACATGGAATAATACATTTTTAATTAAGAAATTAAAATAAGTCAAAAGAGTCATTTGTGTTTACTCTTCCGAAGAAAGACAAACGTGATAAGCCTATCTGTGATTTTCTATAAGGTTTTATTAAATCTCTTTTTTTAGCTCATAGTAATAATAGATCAGAGCTCATTGATCACTTGTTTATTCATCATGCATGTATTGAGCACATCCTCTTGCCTGGGTCTTGCACTGGACACAAGATGTAAAAGGGTAAACAAAGCAGACTTGTCATTTCAGAGCTTGAATTGTAGTGATCACAGACTTAGTTCATATTGTTGATTAAGACTGTTGTAACTAGAACATGTTAGAGTCATATGAGCCAGACAGAGGAAAGTACAAACTCGGACCAGTTAGATTAGCAGGAAAAAGGAAATGATGAGATGCTCAAAAGCCAAGACCAGGCAGGCCATCAACACAGAAAGGACTGCACCAGTTTCAAACAAAATAATCTGCATTTATGGATTTTGATTTAGAGTGCATATTAATTTCAATACAACTGATAGAAGGCTGTAAATTAGGAAATGGCTCAAAAATGATCTAGGAGAAAATACATTTGCTGGCTCTCTGTCTTCTAAGGGTAAAGCAAAAACTCCATCTGATCTCATTCACACATTCATTTCTTCATTCTCTTGTCCATTTATTCATCAAAAATGTATTGAACACCCTGTATATACCAGGAATTCTTCTTTTTCATGGGCATAGAATGTTAAAGCAAAGAGTCCCTGCCCTCATGGAATTTACAGTCTACTAGAGAAATAAAGATAACAAATATGCCATACATTTTTAATATAGTAATTATTTGTAAATCTATAAAGATAGAGATTATGTACAGTATGACTTTTATACATAGATATAGATGGTTTGTTGTCTATATCCATATCTCTCTATATTTCTCTTTATCTGTAGAAACGTACAGAAATAATAAAAAAGAAAGCTGGGATATAAAATGATAAGAGATGAAGTGGAGAGTTAGAAGGTTTATAAGTCTTTTTCTACTCATTTTTCGAGTAAGCTTTTTTTTCCTAGAAATCTTTGACATGATACTACACATGTTCCCAGTTTCTCAAACACCCTACTCTCCCCCTGCCTCCTCCATGCCTTTAAATATCTTGCTCTTTCAACTTGGATGCTGTTCCCTAAGTTCGTTGAGACTGAAAACAAAACACCTGACTTTTACTTCCAAGCCTTGGTTAATATGATGCCCTCTTTAATGTGTCCTTTCATCTGGGCAGGTTTAGCTCCTCTTTCCTCAGTGGTGCCTGAGAGCCCTAAAGCATGCTCTTCAGTCCCAGTACTTGAGTGCCAAGAGAATTCCCCAACTCACCCTTCAAAATTAAAACAAAGTAACTTTTTTTTTAAAATAAATTTATTTATTTTATTTATTTATTTTTGGCTGTGTTGGGTTTTCGCAGCTGCGCGTGGGCTTTATCTAGTTGCGGCGAGCGGGGGCTACTCTTCGTTGCGGTGCACAGGCTTCTCATTGCAGTGGCTTCTCTTGTTGTGGAGCATGGGCTCTAGGCGGGCGGGCTTCAGTAGTTGTGGTGCATGAGCTTCAGTAGTTGTGGCTCGCGGGCTCTAGAGTGCAGGCTCAGTAGTTGTGGCCCACGGGCTTAGTTGCTCCGCGGCATGTGGGATCTTCCCGGACCAGGGCTCGAACCTGTGTCCCCTGCATTGGCAGGCAGATTCTTAACCACTACGCCACCAGGGAAGTCCCCAAAATAACTTTTTGAATGTTGCTAAATATTTATTGATTGCCTAACATCATCAAGTTCTCTATCAGATGTTTTTTCTTTCCATTATGTGAATTCTTGGTTCAACGTCAATTGTTTGGAGAAGAGGGCTTTATGTTTAAAGGACAGTAACTTTACCCCAGAAATCATCAAAGGCCATTGTTATGGTTCCCAAGCCTGTGGCAAGCAAGAAGGATTCAAGATACAGAAGACTCCCGTTATGAAAATTTATGTTCTTTGTTTGTTAAAAGTAGTTGTATGATTATTTATAGTAAATTTCAAATGGTACTATGGATATTGACAAGAGGCTTTGACATAGAAAGAAAGCTATAAAATTCCCTCTTATCTGCAAGATACTGAATATATAGCATAATAAAGCCATTTATGACCATTATGAGCAAAGGTAATTATTAGAAGTTAGCAACTGATAAAATTTAGGCTGCATTTTCTCATATACCAGCAAAAAAAAATGATTGCTGTTAATTTCAATAGCAACTTTAGCAAATGGGACTGGAGTTAACATAGGGTAAGTGATTTTTTTGCCGTAAGAGTGCTTTTTATACATAATATTAAGCAAAAATTATACTGCTTTGCATCACTATTCAAGTAAGATTGCGCTGGCAATTTATCTCCTTGCCTTCGGAAACATACTATCCCAATCTAAAATCTGTTTAGAAGACTGATCTAAAATGCAGATCTGATCATTGTACAATTTTATTTAAAACCCATCTTTGGTTTCCCCAAATGTTGGGGAAAAAAGTCAAAACTTCTTCCCTTCAATGCCTGTCAGTGTGACACCTGTGTACCTACCTTGCCACTTGCATTTCTTTTCAATATCAGAGAAACAGTTCTCTTTCCAGGACTACTGTAGTTTTGTAACTACACCTACTTCAGAAATTCAGTCTTTTGTGTGTGATATTCCCAGGGCTCATAAAGCTTATTCCCTCCTTCTTACTATCCTTTCTCCAACTCCCTATATTTTAATGTCAGCTGACATTTTATTTCCTTCAGGATTAGCAATCTGCTTTCCACACTAGCAATCTGTTATTTCCAGGATGGGAGAAATAAGCTCCCCCAGTATCTTGTGTGTGATCTCAGTTTAATTGTTGTCACGAGTACAATTTCCAGATTATACTTGCATATTTCCCCGTCTGTCTCCGGCATTGTTGCACGACATCCCATAGCTTTAGTTTTCGATTTTTAGCATACATATTTTTTATGATTCCTGACTCAGTCCCATTCCCAGAGATTTTGCTTAACTAAGTCTTAAATCATGCCTGAGTCATGAATTTAAAGGAAGCAAAAGAAGAAAGGAAGGAAGAACCAAAGAAGTATTTGAATATAGTTAATTGTATCAAATGTTTAGAACCACTGTCCTGAAAGGAATTCTGTAATCCTAATGCATTACTTTGTTCCTGGAACAGTATAAGAAGAGAAAAAAAAATCTGAAAAAAAAAAAAAAAAAAGACCTTCTTCAGTATAAGCATCAACTAGAAAAAAAAAATGATTGTGCTTCAATTGAATTAAAAATATTCAAAATATTAGATTATCTTATTTCCCACCTTTCTCCGAAACTCTGTGACCAACAGTGCCTACCATCTTTGTTGTTTTCAAATGTATCTTAATAAGACATGATAAACAAAGATAACACAATTTTTGATAAGGTCATTCGAGGGCAAACTGGTCACATGGATATAGGAGATCTTAGACAACAAGGCCAGGAATAAACCTCTACCCTGCTCCAGAGACCACAAAGTTCTAGAAATGTCCACGGGTCTCTAGTCCTATTATCACAGGCCACTAACAAATTGTCATCTCTCTACTTCTCATCAAAGTTCAACTGTCAAAAGCCCATTCCCCCAGGTTCTGTTTTGGCTTAGATAAGCAGCTTATGTTATAAATACAGAGGTAAAGTATATCAAAGACTTATGTAGGATACTTTCCTTATCCTACTTTTATTATCTCCTAATTCTACTTTAACAAGAAATTTCTGGACTTAGAGCAACTTAATGGAAATCAGCACATCAATGATAACAATACAGGATGAGCTCTTGAGTTTTTTTTTTTGTTTTAATTTTTATTTTGTATTGGAGTATAGTTGATTAACAATGTTTTGTTAGTTTCAGGTGTACAGCAAAGTGATTCAGTTATACATATACATGTATCAATTTTTCAAATTCTTTTCCCATTTAGGTTATTACCGAATACTGAGCAGAGTTCCCTGTGCTATACAGTAGGTCCTTGTTGGTTATCTATTTTAAATATAGTAGTGTGGGGACTTCCCTGGTGGTCCGGTGGTAAACAATCCACCTTCCAATTCAGGGGACATGGGTTCGATCCCTGGTCATGGAACTAATATCCCACATGCCGCAGGGCAGCTAAGCCCACACATCACAACTACTGAGCTCGCACGCCTCAACTAGAGAGCCTGCATGCTGCTGCAAACTACAGAGCCCATGCGCTCTGGAACCTGCATGCCACAACTAGAGAAGAGAACACCCACACACCGCAACTAGAGAGAAGCCCACATGCCACAACTAAGACCTGACGCAGCCAAAAATAAATAAATAAATAAATAATCTTTTAAAAATTATAAAAAATAATAAAAAAATAAATATAGTAGTGTGTATTTTGAGAGGAAAACATTTCATGTCAACAGTTAGACAACATATATAGTCTAACTGTTGACTTGAAATGTCATATATATACATGTTTATGGCCACAACTAAAATGTGATTGAATATTCTTAATTATTTATATCTGCAATTAATGAAATTAATTTTAAATCATGTATATATATCTTCTAGATCATTTAGTGTTTCATGTAACTGCATATTGGCTTTTTTGCATGGCACCATCACTTGGTATTTGGTTTGGCAGAAAAGTAACATAACAGAGCAGGTAGTACAATAACATGCTAGTCACCTTTTAGCCACCATGTAGAAGTTAAATTTAATTCCAATCCAGGAAACACTAAAATGTCTCAATTAACTTAGCATTGAGTAATTAAGAATATGAATATTTTTAATATAAAAACACCAGGATCGATTTTATAAAAGTTGTTTAAATATAATAACAATCAACATTAAAATAGATTATCACATAAAAGGCATACAGAGCATACTAATAAAATATAAAATATAATGATAATATAATGATGATAATGTTGTAAGACTAAAATGTTTTAGAATTAGGAACATAAATTTATTTTCTAACATATTGTAAAATTAACATATTCCACAATGCAGTCACTGGCTTACCTTTTATTTTGCTAAAAACAAGTCCAGAAGTATAATATTTAATTACAGCTATTCAGTAAACATTAAAACAGAAAAATATATCGACTTAATTTTTTCTGATGAAGTCATAATATCAAACAAATATGGCACATCTCTTAGAGATGGAAAATGAAAAAGAACAAAAATTGCATTCAATCATGGAGTAAAATTCAAACTCCTTGGATCAAAATACATTATTTGTCAGAGCTTGAGCAATTAATTGCTTTGTTAAAAACTTATGAAATTGAGAGGAAACTGCCTAACTCTAGTGCTTGATATTTTAACTGACACCTTTCACTATTCACCTTAAAAGAGACATTTCTGTGATTTTGCTTGCTTGTTGATTTGATTTTTAGTGTTCTCAAAAGTACTGTAGCCAGGTTACTGCAATTTCCTTTGGCATCTGGTAATCACATATTAGATCACTAAGGTCAAATTTTGCTAGAGCCAGAGCTTATTAACTCTTAAATTTTTTTTTCTTCACACATATCTCAGTTCATATTCTGCAATAAACTACTGCAATTTAAATCCATCTCCTGTGATACAGGCCACCTTGCCCAAATACAAAAATGGCTCTTGGAATCAGATAAAAATTTGTTAAAATTATTAATCCAGAAATGAGCTTTCAGTTACATTATCGTCAATCAGTAACCTAAATTCCCTAACCACTGTATTAAATAATTATGGCTTCCACTTGCTCTGTCACTCATAATATCCTACTCTGCATTTAAAACACTAAAATTTCCAGGAAGAAATAGAAAATATGAACAGACCAATCACAAGCACTGAAATTGAAACTGTGATTAAAAATCTTCCAACAAACAAAAGCTCAGGACCAGATGGCTTCACAGGCGAATTCTATCCACCATTTAGAGAAGAGCTAACACCTATCCTTCTCAAACTCTTCCAAAATATAGCAGAGGGAAGAACACTCCCAAACTCATTCTACGAGGCCACCATCACCCTGATACCAAAACCAGACAAAGATGTCACAAAGAAAGAAAACTACAGGCCAATATCACTGATGAACATAGATGCAAAAATCCTCAACAAAATACTTGCAAACAGAATCCAACAGCACATTAAAAGGATCATACACCATGATCGAGTGGGGTTTATCCCAGGAATGCAAGGATTCTTCAGTGTACACAAATCAATCAATGTGATACACCATATTAACAAATTGAAGGAGAAAACCATATGATCATCTCAAAAGATGCAGAGAAAGCTTTCGACAAAATTCACCACCCATTTATGATAACCCTCCAGAAAGTAGGCATAGAGGGAACTTACCTCAACATAATAAAGGCCATATATGACAAACCCACAGCCAACATTGTCCTCAATGGTGAAAAACTGAAACCATTTCCACTAAGATCAGCAACAAGACAAGGTTGCTCACTCTCACCACTATTATTCAACATAGTTTTGGAACTTTTAGCCACAGCAATCAGAGAAGAAAAAGAAATAAAAGGAATACAAATCAGAAAAGAAGAAGTAAAGCTGTCACTGCTTGCAGATGACATGATACTATACATAGAGAATCCTAAAGATGCTACCAGAAAACTAATAGAGCCAATCAATGAATTTGGTAAAGTAGCAGGATACAAAATTAATGCACAGAAATCTCTTGCATTCCTATACACTAATGAAGAAAAATCTGAAAGTGAAATTAAGAAAACACTCCCATTTACCACTGCAACAAAAAAGAATAAAATACCTAGGAATAAACCTACCTAAGGAGACAAAAGACCTGTATACAGAAAATTATAAGACACTGATGAAAGAAATTAAAGATGATACAAACAGATGGAGAGATATACCATGATCTTGGATTGGAAGAATCAACTTGTGAAAATGACTATACTACCCAAAGCAATCTACAGATTCAACACAATCCCTATCAAACTACAAATGGCATTTGTCACAGAAGTAGAACAAAAAGTTTCACAGTTTGTATGGAAACACAAAAGACCCCGAATAGCCAAAGCAGTCTTGAGAAAGAAAAACGGAGCTGGAGGAATCAGGTTCCCAAACTTTGGACTATACTACAAAGCTACAGTAATCAAGACAGTATGGTACTGGCACAAAAACAGAAATATAGATCAATGGAACAGGATAGAAAGCCCAGAGATAAACCCACACACGTATGGTCACCTTATCTTTGATAAAGGAGGCAAGAATATACAATAGAAAAAAGACAGTCTCTTCAATAAGTGGTGCTGGGAAACCTGGACACCTACATGTAAAAGAATGAAATTGGAACACTCCCTAACATCATACACAAAAATAAACTCAAAATGGATTAAAGACCTAAATGTAAGGCCAGACACTATCAAACTCTTAGGGGAAAACATAGGCAGAACATTCTATGACATAAATCACAGCAATGTCCTTTTTGACCCACCTCCTAGAGAAATGGAAATAAAAACAAAAATAAACACATGGGACCTAATGAAACTTAAAAGCTTTTGCACAGCAAAGGAAACCATAAACAAAATGAAAAGACAACCCTCAGAATGAGAGAAAATATTTGCAAATGAAGCAACTGACAAAGGATTAATCTCCAAGATTTACAAGCAGCTCGTGCAGCTCAATATCAAAAAAACAAACAACCCAATCCAAAAATGGGCAGAAGACCTAAATAGACATTTCTCCAAAGAAGATATACAGATTGCCAACAAACACATGAAAGAATGCTCAACATCATTAATCATTAGAGAAATGCAAATCAAAACTACAATGAGATATCATCTCACACCGGTCAGAATGGCCATCATCAAAAAATCTACACACCATAAATGCTGGAGAGGGTGTGGAGAAAAGGGAACACTCTTGCACTGTTGGTCGGAATGTAAATTGATACAGCCACTATGGAGAACAGTATGGAGGTTCCTTCAAAAACTAAAAATAGAACTACCATATGACCCAGCAATCCCACTACTGGGCATATACCCTGAGAAAACCATAATTCAAAAAGAGTCATGTACCACAATGTTCATTGCAGCTCTATTTATAAGAGCCAGGACATGGAAGCAACCTAAGTGTCCATCAACAGATGAATGGATAAAGAAGATGTGGCACATATATACAATGGAATATTACTCAGCCATAAAAAGAAACGAAATTGAGTTATTTGTAGTGAGGTGGATAGACCTAGAGTCTGTCATACAGAGTGAAGTAAGTCAGAAAGAGAAAAACAAATACTGTATGCTAACACATATATATGGAATCTAAGAACAACAAAAAAAATTCATGAAGTACCTAGGGGCAAGATGGGAATAAAGACACAGACCTACTAGAGAACGGACTTGAGGATATGGGGAGGGGGAAGGGTAAGCTGGCACAAAGTAAGAGAGTGACACGGACATATATACACTACCAAATGTAAAATAGATAGCTAGTGGGAAGCAGCCACATAGCACAGGGAGATCAGCTCAGTGCTTTGTGACTACCTAGAGGGGTGGGATAGGGAGGGTGGGAGGGAGGGAGATGCAAGAGGGAAGAGATATGGGGATATATGTATATGTATAGCTGATTCACTTTGTTATAAAGCAGAAACTAACACACCATTGTAAAGCAATTATACTCCAATAAAGATGTTAAAGAAAAAAACTCTAAAATTTCATTATCAAAAATTCTTCTCAAATAAACCACCCATCCTTAATATTTAAATTGTATATGCTGGATAAAAGTAACCTGTAGAGAATTTTCCCTTTATATCTGGGCAGAGGTCTCTCTGGGTATTTCAGAAAATACTTGATTCTACTGGTGGTTTGCTCTCATAGCTCTTATACATTGCTTGCATGACAAATTTCAACTTCTTTTCTTTCCTCTTAGTATTACAGATTTTTAAGTAAAATGCACACCTGAACATTGCCTTACAGTTGCATATAGCCACTACTCGTTTTTAATTCCACAATTTTATAATTAAATATTTCAGGTAGGGCATTTTCGATTTTAAGTTTCAGAAATTAACTTCAGCTGGCTTAAGGAAAACAGGCCATCATTTAATGTATGAAAGGATGTGTCATATCAGGACAGAAAAGCAGCTGGGGCTTAGGAAGGATTGTAAACAAAACAAGGATTGTAAACAAAAAAGAAAAACAGAACATGGGAGTTTGCTTTTTAATTTCTCATTCTTTTGAGTTGGCTTCATTCAGCTTTTCTAGCACAGCAGTGTTCTGTTATTTAATGCACATGACAAGAAAAATGGAATCATCCAATTCTAGGCAGGTAGAAGGATTTTTTTTTTTTCTTTCTTTTTCTCCCTTGGTCCCAATCCTAAATTTCCAAGGCAGGGGCTCTGAGTGACAAGCTTGGGTCAGGGACTCCTCCAATGCACCAGCTCCAAGGGGGCCACATTTCACAGCAACATGACATGCTTCATTCTAGATGTAAACTTCTGGCCTTTCCCCTTGACCAGAACTAAGCATGGAAAATAGGGACCAATTTTCTGAGCTGAAATTTATTCTCAGAAAATGAAAAGAAATTGAAAAGTAGAACAGTAAAAAAAAAAAAAAAAAAAAAAACAGAGAAAATGGGACCATAGAAAACAGGGCAATGTATAAACAACTGACTTTATTAATAGTTAAACCTATATTCACATCCTGGATATGCTATTTTATAGTTGCAGGTTGCATGGCATTTAATTTATTTGAGCATCATTTCCTCAATTGTACAAAAATAATACTATCTCCTAAAATTGTTTTGGGGATTAAATAGCATGATGCATATAGGTTTTATGGCTGATACAGTACATCAATTCAGTGTGTCAATATGGCTGGTCCTGCTAATGTTTCAGGTCTCTAAGTCTATGAAATCTCTTTAGACAATCATTCCCAGATTATCGGACTCCTTACTTTGCCTTTTCTCTTTAAATTATGTCATCTCTCTGTATCTTTACTTATTAGCTACCTCTTCCATCAGATTGTAAAGTTCACGAAGCAGGGTCTCTGTCCAAATTGTACACTAATGTAGTCCCACTTTCTGGAACAATGTCTAAAAAATACAAATTTTTTTAATGAAGGAAATGTGTACTAAGTACATAATGGTCATTATATTTCAGTGAGATTGTAGAGCATATAGTTCAACTTCCAGATCTTTGAATACAAAGAAGTATTCTTTAATAAAATTCTGATAATTTTCATGGGACTTCTTAAGGTTTTAAATGTAAAGAGACTGTTTGCTAATAAAAAAGAAAAAGAAAAAAATAATTAGATTAGAAAATGGAGTCAGTATGATCTCCATTATTCCAAAGATATAAGAAGTACAATAAAATATCTAAAAATGTTTTCTTTTTCTATCTTCTAAACCAAAGGAGATATTTCTGGGTGTTGATTTCATGCAGAAATTTAAACTGATTTTGTAGTTTTCTGAACTCTATATGTTCTCAATATGGAGTATGTAGTACTAGTTTATATTGGAATAAACGTTTTGTTTTAAATGTAACACAGTATATTTGAAATAATGTTGTAATCCACATAAAGCTATTAAATCATACAATCAGTAAATTGTAAGGGATTAATTGAGCTGCTATGAGTCCTTGCCCACCAGATGAGATGAAACGAGTATACCAATAGGAAGCAAGAATATCTATCATTAAAGGATGGGTAAGCATTTTTTAAATGGAATGAAACAAAGAGTATTGGAGTGGAGGTAAAAATAGGAACTAAGACAGAGAAATAAGGCACATGTGAGCACTGACATGTAGACAATATTACCTATAATTGCGTGAAAGACTAGTTATCCTCTCCTGGAATGTGAAAGATCCATTCCAGAATGTTCTCTAAGTTTCTCTTTAGCAGGGTAACTCAATGATTCTATATTTTTAAAGCCCACAAAAAACTTGATGAGATTAGAAAATGCACAAATACCTGACAAACAATAAGAGAATGTGAGAAATTAGTGAAGCAACTGTTTCTTCGTACTTACGAAGTCAATCATGCATAAATATTGCAAAGCAAATTTACTTACCATCATGGTATCCAACTTCATTCTTTATTCTTTCTGAATCTGATCTTCAAACGCCATTCTTTTTCATGTTCAGTACGGTTATCCTGAAATGTTCCTATCTTGTTCTGAGAAGTGAGGCTTTAGGATAAAATTCATTGGATTTCCATCTGCAGTTTTCAAAAGCAGATGTGGAAGAGGAAGACGTGATGGAATCAGCCTTCAGAAATGTATGACCTAAATGGAATGGAATAAATATACACTACTTGAAAAACATATATTGTACAAATAGACATGAAATATAGGCACAATTTCTGATGTTACATGTAATCATATACCAAGGCTATTTCATGATAAAGTTCAAATTATGCTAATTGTATAATGGAAAGAAGAACAATTGCATTAAAAATACTTTATAATGGGAAATGTCTTGGCTTTATTAAAAAGGGATAATAAAGTTATTTAAAATTATATACTATCCATGCAATGTATAATATATAATGTATATAAAGCAACAAATTGTTCTCATAGTCTGAGAATATTTTTTAATTAAAAAACACAGTCTCTCCTAAAAAGAGAACACATAATGTTATTGAGACTTTTTTCTTCAAAGTTATTCTCCACTCTACCTGTACAGAATGACAATGTATGCTAAGGCATGAAGATTAAAAGAGGCAATGTCTACAAACATTCCCTGGAAAATGCTCTAAAAAGAAAAGAATGTGATTTATATTAAGAAGTGTTGGAGGACACCATCAAAAAGATATGATCACCAGTTGACCCAAGAGCTGGACCTTGTGAACTGAAGGCTCCACGACCCCCTCTCCTGTCCTTGGAAGTTGCATTCTGCTGTCCTTCCCCGTTCCCAGAAGTTGCTCCAGGATAAAGCCTTGAAACAGAAATGTGTTCAGACCATCTGGACTGGGTACCTGACTGAGCCCAGTTAAGGCCTCTATATCAACTTTGAAGATGTGCTGTGCAGGTGGGGAAATGTACTCTTCTTGTGGCTGCCTAAGAGAACCCTGGTAAGTAAGTTTCCCTTTTTATTAAACACTGCTGCCTATCAATCTGGAGCGGTCTTTGTTTGCTCTCTCCCTGCCCTCCAGGGCACCCCTACCCTCTCCCCCTACCACTGCCAATAAAGGGGTTGGTTTTAGATTACACTGAAGAAGATCCCTAGGAGGCTGCAAACCAGTAAGAATTTAAGGTAATGCAGTGAGCTAGACATGAAACAGCTAAATATTGGTAATAAGAACAAAGTTACACTATGTTTGAAAAATGGGAATGTTTCTTTGGAATATCTAAGTCAACATTCATTTTAAGCAGACAGAAACATGTGTTGAGATGATCTCTGTTCTGCCAGTACTATTTTTCCAGAAATAATAATTAGCAAGCCCCAAGCTATATTTACACTAACCAAGCTTTCATTTAGGTCTTTTACAAAGACAGTATTAGAATAAAAGAAGCTTCAGGCACTTCTATTATAATAACCGATGTCTCCCAAAATGTGCTGATGTGCAGGTTACAACATTCTGATCGTAATTTCTAATGCATTACAGGAGAGCATGGACTCTTGAGAATCAGATGAAATTCTCTTTCATCTAGATTACATTTTCTCACTGTCCCAATGTGCCTGATATGAACTGACACAGCCATAAATATGTTTATATGAATGGCACGCTGTCATAGTTAGATAGAGAAATATATAGCCCTGTGGGAAAAATAATTTCAGATACTTTTCAAGTGCTTTTTTTGTTGTAACAGTAATTCTTGCAAATCACATAGTAGGGTATATAAAATAACAGTTCTGCCTACAGGGTTAGTGAACTGTGTATTCTTCGGGAAGATTGAAAATTTGTGTTCAGATCGTACCTAAAGGTAGTATGTAGGATAATTTAACTTTCTGGAGGTTTATAGATCTCCAAATTCCCTACACTACCTCTTGAGAAAGAAACCAAGTGCTCTTGCCCTTCTAATAAATTATGAATGTACCAGTGATCACTGAATGTATACCCAATTAACTAGAGAAATAGGCTCACAATATTCTAAATTTATACACAGAGGACATACATAACTGTGCTGTGGAGAGAGAAAATGTGAATTTCAATAGCCTTCATTGGGTTGTTATCAACACTAATGAAGTTAAAATGTATCAAGTACTTAGAACAGTGCCTGGCACTTAGTAAGTACAACACAAGCTGTTGACAATTTGAAAGAGTTAATACATGAAAGTTACAAATACCTTCAAAACTATTACGTTACCTGCACAAATAATTGCATAAAATTTATTTCATATTTTGGATATGGCTTTCCCTTTGTTCTTTTACTTCGTCTAAATAACTAGTGGTGTTAAGTATGATTGAGCCCTGTGATTGATTTGATTCACTAAATGTATTATTCAGGTTTCTCAAACAGCAAGATGGTATTTGGAGGACTTTGCCATGTTGTATGACTATTCAAATTGCTTAAATATTTTAGTGTCATAAATGCAAGTTGTAGCACTGGAGATATATTTTATATCCAGCAACTTCTCAAGGTAATTTTATGTCATACTCCTGACCACTGCGCTTGCTCTATTTCTCAACAATTTTAAACTTGCCATTATGTAAAGCTTGATTAAAACATCAACTCCATCATAAACTGTTCTCCAAATTCTATACTAATTTTCCGCTTCCTTAAACTCAGTGCTAAATATAAAGGTGGTCTGAATATTTTTGAAAAACTTGTACATTTCCTTATCGAATCTCTTTTTTCATTTCCACCTTTGCTCAAAAAATCCAAGAAAGTCTGTAGGAAAATTTGCAAATGGACTCTAGAATTTATAAGAAATTTCAAAAGTCCAAAAATGTCAAAGGAAATCTTGATGAAAGAAGAATAAATTTGTACATAATTTATTGAATTTCAAGATATACTATGTGTACAGTAAAGGATAAGCCTTGCCCAAAGTAAGGTTTGGCCCTTTGTCCTCATGTCTTAGTGGGTAAGCACTAACCCTGCCTGATAAAGTGTCTTTGTTTACCTGGAGGTCTTGGGCCATGCTAGTTAATCTATGTTAACAATATGATTTATAGTGGGGGTCTTGGGCCACTTGGTGTCAGCTCCACCTCTGGAGGAGTTGGAGACTGAAATCACCTGTGTGGGTGGTCAGCCATGTCTATAGGACCAAGCCCCAATAAAAACTATGGACACCAGGGCTTGTATGATCTCTCCTCATTGGCAATACTCCAGGAGAATTGCCAGATATCATTACTAGAAGAAATACAGGATGTTTGCATCACTCCTCTGAGACATGGCAAGAAGGCTTATGTCTGTTTTGTCCTGCACCCTACCCAATATGCCTTTTCCTATTGTTTATAATAATCTGTATCCTTTCACTGTAATGAACTGGAACCATGAGTATAACAATTCTTCTGAGTTCTGTGAGCGTTTCTATTATTTATGAGCCTGAGGGTTGTCTTGGAGACCTCCTTAACTATATGGTAATTGTGGATTTGGTGTGAAATAGAGAAAAATAGATCAATGAAACAGAATTCATTGTGTAGTCCAATATGGTAGCCTCCAGCCACATGTAGCTGTTGAAATTTTAAATTTAATGAATTAAAATGAAATAAAACTAAATATTCAGTTCTTCAGATGCATTATATACATATCAAATACTCAACAGCATATGGCTAGTGGCGATTGTATTGGACTACACAGATATAAAACATTTCCATCATCATAGAAAATTTTATTAAATAACACTCAAGTAGAGAGTCCAATAAAAGACACAATTAGGTAGATATTTGTTTTGGTAAATTTTACATTAAAATTTGAGAAGTAAAACTATAAAACTTCTAGAAAATCACATGTGAAGCTATTTTCATGTCCTCCAGTAGGGAAAAATTTCTTGAAAGAGGACAGAAATACTAATTATTAGTGGAAGCTATAAGTAATTGTGTTGCATTAAATAAAAATTCAGTTCATCGAATGACACCATCAATAATGAAAAAGGAAATTTACAGAGTGGGTGAACACATTTTTAATACATATAATTAACAAAGAGCAAATATCTAGAATATAAAAAAGAAATTCTAAAAAATGAAAAGACAAACAATCCAGTAGAAAAATAGCTGGGACTATTTGGCATTTCACAGAAGAGGCAATCCACATAGCCAATACACATACAAAGTGTACTAAACCTCAATAGTAATCAGGGAAATGCTGTATAAAAAATAGTGAGGCTTCCCTGGTGGCGCAGTGGTTGAGAATCTGCCTGCCAATGCAGGGGACACGGGTTCGAGCCCTGGTCTGGGAAGATCCCACATGCCACGGAGCAACTGGGCCTGTGAGCCACAACTACTGAGCCTGCGCGTCTGGAGCTTGTGCTCCACAACAAGAGAGGCCGCGATAGTGAGAGGCCCGCGCACCGCGATGAAGAGTGGCCCCCACTTGCCACAACTAGAGAAAGCCCACGTACAGAAACGAAGACCCAACGCAGCCAAAAATAAATAAATAAATAATTAATTAAAAAAAAAATACAGTGAGATACTACCATACACCCTAGAATGGCTATATAGGAAAAACTAAGTGCGTCGGGTATTGGTGAGAAAGTGGAACTACTGGAAATTTCATATAGTGCTAGAGAGACTGTAAATGGCTAAAATGATATTTAGAAACTCTTTGAGATCATTTTCCATGTAAAACAAATGCATACATGATGACCCAACAATTCCTTACCTGGGAATATATAAGTGACAGTTATACTTCCATGTGCATCAAAGAGATATACAAGAATATTCATTGCAACATTATCCTTAATAGCTCAAAACCTGGAAACAATCCTATTACCCATCAGTAGTGGACTAGAAAAACTGTGGTACATAGATACCATATAATAATAAATATAAGTGACTACTGCTGCATGCAACATGTGGATGAATTTTAATATTATTTGCTATATTGCAAACAATATTGTGCTATAGAGGTTAGATCCAAAAGAATATGTTATATATTTTTGCATATAAAGTTCATTAAAGAAGAAACTAATTTACACTGTTAAAAGCCAGGATGATGGTTTTCTTTGAGAAAAAGAAGAGTATGGATTTTTGGAGGCTGCACACAAGGGTATTATATATTGCTGGTCCTGCACTATTTCCTGATCTGGGGGGTGGTTATAAAATACATTTACATTGTGATAATTCATCAATCCGCACACATGATTAAATGTCCTTTTATGATGCAGAATACACTTTAATAAAAATGATTTTAAAATCGTATAGTCTAAGTAAAAAGGAGTGTAACATCTGTTTGATGATAATTGTATACATTCTGGAGAAATACTAGTCCAGTTTTAACATGCTAAAATAAGGTGAAACAAAATGATTCTGGATAACCTTAGCAAATAAAACTAAAAATTAATTATTAATAATGACTACTTAAATATTTAAGGTACCTTAATAAATTGTCCAATCAGTTTAAACTAAATTTAAACTAAGCAGCTTACCTAATTCATTCATTCATTCATTCATTCAGTGAGTTATTTATTGAGCACCTACTAAATGCTAATTACTAAATTATATATAGAACACAATAATAAATTAGACTGACACTGCACATTTTACTGAATTTAACAATATAGAGGAAATAGAAGAAAATTTAACTCCTTTCGGTCCTTAATGAAGATTATTATAAATCCACCGCATGTTTATCAACCAATGTATTATTGATATATTTATTACAGTTTTAAATAAGAAAGTCATAAGCGATTATTTGCTCTGGTAAAAATATTTAAAAGTTCATTATTTCAGACATGCCAATTTCAACTTGAGCAGTGCCATTTTTGCTGCACAATCAAGACAGCTCATGACCTAAGATATATGATAGGCATGGGCTTACTGTGTCAGCCACTGAATTGATAGCCAAGGACAAAGGAATGAACAAAACATTCCATGATCCTCACGGAGTTTACAACCTGGTAGTTTGTATACACATTTGACAAAAAATAATAAACATAAATATAAAGCTACAATATTGATAAATGTTATGAAACAGAAGTTTGCTGTGAAAGCACATAATAAGAATGTGTACTGATACTCGTGCTAATACTAATGGTGAAAAAAGAAAAATTCCTGGAATTTCTCAGTGTTCTTGTAAAAAGTGCTAGCTTCCTAAAACATTTTTGCATAGCATGAGATGTGTGGACAATTGTCTAGTTAATTGCTCTGATCCAAAAGTGTAGTAAAATGTCTTTTTTTTTTTTTTTTCCTGGAGAGGCCCAAACTGTTATAGCCATGAATAGGTCCTTAAGTTAAATACATGAGGTGCCTAGGGAGACGGGCACTTTATCTTCTTAGGATTTATATATAAATGAGGAATGAGGCCCAGACACTTGGAAATAACTCTGGGTCTTAAAAGCTGAGACGCACAGAACTATCAGACACAGAGATTCTACTCACATCTCAAAGGGCTCAAGGAAGGAGGAGAGCTTTTCTGGTGGAGAGGAAAATTTATAAGCAGAGGGAGATAATTTACTCATGGTTTGCTATAGGATTTCCAGTCATTCATGCAGGAAAATTCCCATCACTGGCTCACATGACATCCCCTTAGGGGTAAAGACTGGTGGAGGAGGGGGGAACACACATACATTTGCTGTGAAGTAATAATAAATCTGTCTTTGATCCGGTACAGCTTGTGTGTGCATTCTGGATACAATTAATAAAGGTGAATATTAAAAGTCCAGTACTAATACTAAAACTAAAACTTTGTGAAAGGTTTAATGTGCCAGGCATGCATGTTAAGTTCTTTATGTGTATTAAATCACTGAATATCTGCAGCAACAATCTTAGTTACCATTTGTATCGCCCAATTTACATATGAGGAAATAGAGGCAGAGAGAAGGAAAATGTCTTGCCTAATGTGACCATCTCATAAGTAGTCTTTAAAAAAAAAAAGATTCTGGGCTTCCCTGGTGGCGCAGTGGTTAAGAATCCTCCTGCCAATGCAGGGGACACGGGTTTGAGCCCTGGTCTGGGAAGATCCCACATGCCTCGGAGGAGCTAAGCCTGTGCGCCACAACTACTGAGCCTGCGCTCTAGAGCCCGCGAGCCACAACTACTTAGCCCACGTGCCTAGAGCCTGTGCTCTGCAACAAGAGAAGCCACCGCAATGAGAAGCCTGCACACAACAATGAAGAGAAGCCCTTGCACAGCAACGAAAACCCAGCACAGCCAAAAATGAATAAATAAATTAATTAATTTTAAAAAAAGATTCTGATTTCAAACTCCACATGATTAAAATCAGTGGTGTAGATTGAAAAGACCTCCTTGAGAATGTTTCATTGAAGATGGTACTTGAAGAAATAAAACAGATGTAAGTGGTAGAGATGTTGCTCCCAGCAGACAGAACATCACCTGCAAAGACATTGAGGCCACAAGAGTTTGACATATTTTAAAAAAGAAAGAAAATGTTGAAGACTGAGGAAGAAAACTATGAATTATTGTAGAGCTTCTGACAAGTTAGCATTGAGTTTCTTATTTTTCAGCCCCCTACTAAGAATCATGTACAAGCATTTTTGCTGTAACACTATATGGGTATTCCTGAATAATCTCACATTTTGCTGAATTGCACACTAATATAGGAAATTCGACTTTGAAAAAAAAAGAGAAGATTAGAAGTAGACCACTTAAAATTCATGCACCTCTACAACTATACCGCCCCATAAAAACAATGAGAATCCAAATAAAAACAGCAGCACAGGTAGCTCCCTGCTGGCATTCACACCCAACATCCATCTTTAGTAGACTTAAAACCTGAATTCTGCTTCCTCCATCAAATGTGGGTCCTCAAGGGGATTCACATCCAAAAGGGACCACTGTCGTCAACATTTTAAACTATCAGATCCCAGATGTGTACTGCTCTTTCATCATTTTTTTTTAACACGGAGGAAATGTTTTCACATTGTCCTCATCTGTGCTCTCAGCTTCCCAAAATAACTTAACATAGTAGAATCAAAGAAGATCTTGCAGCAAAAAAACAGTTCATATTTCTATGAAACAAAGGCGCTTCTGTAGGATATTTAGCTTATTCCTAAGGTTTTCATGTTATGTACTTTCCTTGTAAATAAGCTTGTCAACCCGAGCTTTAAAACATCAGTGTCCCTGAAAAAAACATATACAACAACTTGACTTCTGAATTATACTAATATTATTCCCTATTTACCAATCATGTGTGAGCTAATTTGCCTTAGAGTAATATACTTTCTGGCAGAATAGATTGGACTCAGAATAAGTCTTACATGTTATTAGTCATTTATAAAATTTATGTATTAGGAAATTACAGCCTTTTAAATTTTTATGACTGATGGTTTATTTTCCAGATAAAATTTATGTTATTACTCACTAATGGATCTTTCCTCAGCCAGATGGGAACTGTTGTAATAATTTCACGTCTTTGTCCTTACTCTTTATTCTGAGTTTAGTTCTCTTTGTTTACAGAGGTAAATTCAGTGAACTTCTCAGGTCCTCTATTTGTTCATTTGTAAATTGAGGAGGTTCAAAATGGTAGGTATCTTCTACATTTTGACCAATTCCGGCCCAAGCTTAGAAGAGGACAAATACATTTAGTTTTTGAACTCACATTCTTTAGGAAAAAATTGTCCAAATTATATATGTTTAATATAGGTGTTTTAAATTATATATGTTTAGCTTCATATATATATATATATATATATATATATATATATATATATACACACATATATATATGTATACATATTTGATCTGAACAATAAAAGTGGTGGACATTCCTCCTAATCCATTTGTAATTGCATAAATGTATCTCAGGGGGCTCCAAGGAGCTCCAGTTCTTAATGTCTCAGCACAGAAAGAATTCAGCGAGAGGCAAAGTGATAGATAAGAAGTGATTTATTAGAATAGGATGCTTGTGAGGCTTACAAGCAGGTGGGCGAGAGGGTTCCATGCTGAGAACTTAGTGGGCTACAGTTTTATAATCAAAGGAGAAGTGGGGATGGGGAGAAGACCACTTTCTTTCTCATTCTTGAGTAGACGTCAAGCTTCTATCATCAACTCCTCCTCCTCATCTGGCGGGGGAATTTTCTTGTCCCTACATAGTCAAGCGGGGACTGTCATGGCGCTATTTAAATTAGCAGAAGGGTGGTAACATGCTAAAAATGGTAAACCATCTCAGGTCTTAGTATAATGTCACCTTTTCCTTATATTTTTCTTTTTAGCGCATGCAGAGGATCATGTCTTAGGAATCATTAACTTACTGAGCTCACTGGGCAGGATGTAGATCTCATACCACCATTGTTGTATTGTTTTGGGGCATGTCTCATGCTTCTGTTACATGGTTTTGTTGCTAAGCAAGCCTGTTTGGTTTTGTGGTTAAGCAAACCTGCTTTCTTGAGGGATCATTTAACTTACAGGGGTCTTCCATACTTTTTCTTTACTTACAATCCCCTAGTGGGATTAACTATTTAATTAACTACTTTGTCCCTTTACTCTGTCCCTATCAAATTTGCTTAGAACAAGGTCTAAGAAGGTCTCCCATTTCAGTTAGCTTATAATCCACACTCTTCACCATGGTCTTTTTATTTTGTAGATAGTGAAAATTATTTTAAGAAATTAGCACTTATTAGATGAACCACAAGAAACCAAGGAAGTGTAAAAAAGTTCCTGAACTTTCTGGGATATTTGCTGTTTTAAAGACATCTCAGATATCACATGTATGTTTCCTCCTAAATTAAAATGTAAAATATTCAGGAATATTCTGACTTTTTCTTGATTAAAATGTTGGTATATTCCTTAATCTAGAGCTTTCCTTACAATGCTGGGATATCTCAAAGCACCAGTAATGAATTGTAAGTCCCAGAGGGAAAAACAAAAATGAAGTGGTGTTGCAAACACGTATCCTATTATAAGATGCATAAGACACATGCTATGAATATGCATACAGACTTTTTAATGTCTTTTTCAATTACACTGTGCATCATTTAATATATTCACTAAATGTCATTCAGTTATAAATAATGAAAAGCAAAGAAGTGCTCATTGTCAGTATTCCATGATATTCTTTTATGCTGATACAGATTTATGTATTTTGGTTTAACAAAAATTTTTAAATATATAAAATATTGTAGAATTTCTAATAACATGAGAAAAGGAAATTTGCCATTTGCCACAAAATATGAGGGTGCCTCCTATATTATGCCAATGGTTATAGGAATGATTTGCATCTAATGTTAACATTCCATTGAGACTATGGTTTTTTTCATATTAAAATAATAATGCAAAAATTTTAATTTAATTTAATGAAATTTTGTATTGAAGCACTTCCTAGATACTTCCTAGATTCCTAGGAATAAAATACTGTAAAGTAATGAGCATATTATGTTGCAAATGCAAAATACTGGAAAAATAATCTTCTAACTAAGAAGGTGGGCAGAGGCACCAGTTGGTATTTTTTATATAATAATTGATTATTCATCCATCCAACAGTACTGAGCTGAAGTTCTCCGGGAACTCCCTTCATCGGATTTAGAAGACCTTATTTTGGGATCTCCTAATTCTCTGCATAGCTCCCTCCCAGTCCTTGTAGTTTACTCCTATTATGCATTTAGTTGCCTTTCTTTCTTTCTAGACTCTTAACTTCTAGATGGTAAAGAAAATGCCTACATTATCTGATTGTTGCTAGCACCTTAATCCTCTGTGCCTTTCAAAGAGTACTCTCTCAACATATACACACTACTATATATAAAATAGATAACCAACAAGGACCTACTGTATAGCACAGGGAACTATGTCTAATATTTTGTAATAACATATAAGGGAAAAGAGTCTGAAAAATATATATATACATATGTACATATATACATATATATACACACACATATATATATATATGAATCACTTTGCTGTACACCTGAAACTAACACAACATTGTAAATCATCTATACTTTGTCAACTGAAAAAAAAGCACAATGTGAGAGTTGTAAGTTAAGTTTTATTTGGGGCAAAATCAGGACATAACCTGGGAGACAGCATTTCAGATAGATCTGAGAAACTGCTCCAAAGAGGTAGGGGAGGGGAGGTCAGTATTTCTGTGGTTTTTGTGAAGGGGGAGTACATGCAATCGAGCACATATTGTTTTGCAGAAGGTTGCTGCTAGTCTTGTGAAGGTTATTGCTAGGCACGAGGAGCAGACGTCACCATGAAGGATTTTAGTGCTTTTCTAGATATGAGGAGATGCAAGAAGTGGGCTCATAAAACCTTCTCCTGAAAATATCTATCTGAAGACTTGTTGTGCAAGTTTTTCCCAGAGCACAGAGTGTCTCATTTCTGCTCTCCACCCTGAGCTCCTTTCAGAGAGCCGTTGAAGCTCAGCAGCTGCAGCTGCTCATAATTTGATCCTTGTAGAGGTAGATGGCAAGTGCCAATCTGTAGGAGATAACTTCAATTAAAAAAAAAAAAAGCTGATTTAAAGTCAAAAACAAAACAAACAAGAAAAACAAAGAGTTTTACCCCCTTAGAATAGCATATATATAGACATGTATGGAGATAGTTTATTGCAGAGAAAAAGAGTATTAGAGTGGTTGTCTCATGATCATACCTGCAGATTTCAAATACAGGCTCCAATACAATTGTTCAGTGTGATTCTTGTCATGTTACTTAACATTTTATGATTGAATTTTCTTATTTGCAAATTAGGCATAATAATAGTACTGACCTCATTTTGGTTTTGCAAAGATTAAATCAGATACTAATCATGTAAATACTTGTACTTCCTGACACATGATAAGTACTTAGAAAATGTTTCAGTATTCCATTATTCATATTAGTATTATTTATGACCTTTGTCTTTGTTCTAAACTTTCTATTTTTGTCTTATGACGAAGAGAGTTTACAGTTTTGCACATTGTTCATAATGTCAGTGACTCACCAATTAAGATCTCACTCTTGGTCTCTACACCTTTTTCTCCAAATGCCTCTTTGACATTGCCCTTCAATATAGATTACTCAGGGCTACGGATTGTTCCCCTCTGCTCTCCAAGTAAGCCCATGCCTAACTCTGGCTTCTCCAATCTGAAAGGACTCCGTAATCTACATAGAAATTCAAATAAATACCAAGGCTTGTCTTATCCTCATCTACCATATTCAATTAATTTTAAAACCTTGGAGGTTTTTCTTCAAAATATAACTCATTTCCATTTATTTTATATAGAGACTACATATCATGTTGAAGCATCTGTAAAACTTTAAAATATTTCATCAAGTATTGCATCAAACTGTGGATAAGTTAACTCTAAAAAGCAGAAATTATTCAAGTCATTCTCTGCTCCAAAGACAACTAGATTAAATCATAAAAGTTGCAAGAATATATTTAGTAATTTTAGTATTTCCAAATAAGTTAGATTTATTCATAACAAAAAGTTTCCTGATAAAAATCCATCAATGTCACATCAAATTGCTAAGAAAAATCAAATGAAAATTTGAATAGGAGATTCAAAGATATTTTAAATATTTTTGCTTCATTTCCGATTTTAACCATTTTCTAAAAAATGAATAAAAGTTTACCTTTTGACTTTAACTTAATCTGTTACAATAAATATATTCATAGAAACTTCTTAAAAATTAACATTCTACATTATCTCCTCTATTATTTAACATTATAATGGATACTGTGAGATTATTGATATGATAACAAAAACAACTAGGGTGTAGTATATTTAATGCTGGAAAGGACAGAGTAGGGTTATCTATGTTTACTGAAAAAGAGACAAAACTGATAAGCTGCTAAAATTGTTAGCTTCTCCTTCAATACAAACAATATGAGTTCAAGGAATTATTTACCGCTCTCCTCTCAATTTCTACTGAATTAACCAAAGACATACAAATTAGTGAACCTGCACTAAAAATTAGAACTACACACACAAAGAAAATTACGATTTCAATAAAAACATCAAAAACAAAAAGACTAATGGTGCCAAATCTAGGTGATGAACAGAACCATTTGGAAAGTTTCATAAAAATACAGTAGAACTAGGGTGCATTTTATTTTATTTTATTTTTGTACTTCTTACATATTCCAATGATCAAACAACTTTGGAAATGTTTAGTGTAAGAGAAACCTGATTGAGGAAAAAGCCAGTTCTATTGCAATTAGCAGTCTAAAAAAAGGTGTCTGGTTAATAAAGTGAAAGTAAACCCAGGAGAAATTCTCTAGGCCCCATAACATGGAGTGATTTGAGATGTTAGAATAAAAGTGTCATAGGGCAACTGTTGGTGGGAAGGCAAAACTTATTCTATGGGCTTTTTCATCAATCTAACCTAGTACTAATGTCAACATGGCAGTTATCCCTTATGGTACATGCTTTTACCTCCTCCTTATATTTGACCTTTTTGGCAAATATTGCTTGTTCTGGCTGAGTCATAAGGAAATAGTCACATCTGATACTGGCAGCGCATCACTAAGAGAACATTACTAAGATTACAACATGTACAGAAATTAAATGTTTACAAAGGGGTAAATTTGCCCTTTCCTCCTTCCCCATTCCTTCTCTGAGCAGGCATATGGATCTTTAATCTTTAATTATTAAACTGCAATAACTTTACATTTCTCTATTTCCTTCAACTCTCCTAAATGATTTTGAACATAAACTCACAAAGCTGTGAGAAAAACTTACTGAATCAATACCAGACAGAAACAAACTCTCCAGTCACTCCAACCTGCTCTCCTCAAAATTCTAAGTTTATATAAAGTGATTAGGTAGTTTAAAAGAAAACCACCAATTTAAGGAATCAAATTAAGATCCTCCAGATTAACAGTTGCTGAAAGAAAGAAAAATTAGCATCTAGAATTCCTTTTCCTATTAAGATGTGAGGTGCATGAAATCCAGGAAGCTGAAATCAGTAGGTTAGTTTGAAATTGAACCCATAATTGTCACAGCTGAAACATGTCAGAGGCATTAAATAGCAAGTTGAATGATACAGAAAACTAAATCAGAGAATATGACAAAATGCGAGTTCTTATGTGAGAGAACTCTGTGAGTTCTTAGAGAACTCTGAAGAAATATAAATGTTAGAGAAGAAAAAATGAGATAACTGAAGGAGGACCCTCCATCACCAATTCACCATATACAAAAATAAATTCCCAAGAGTAAAAAGTGTAAAAGACATCCAGAATGAAATGTCACTAGCGCTTCTACCTTGGAGTGAGGTGTGCTGGGAATGGTGAAGGGCATAGGAAAATCACTAGCAGGCGGACATCTTTACCAGTGAAATTTCAGAAGATTGAGAGGACAGACCTGGAAGTTTTAGTATATATTAGAAATAGCTCCATACCCATTTAAGAATAACACATAGAGGATAAAAAATCGTTCAAATTTGTAACTATGTGTGGAGATGAATGGTAATTAGACTTATTGTGGTGATCATTTCACATTATGTACAAATATTGAATCATGATGTGCTACACCTAAAACTAAAATAATGCTATATGTCAATTTTATCTCCATTTTAAAAACAAAAGTAAAAAAAAAAATTTAAGCAAGTTTTCTGAGCAAAAAAGTTGTGATTTTTGTTAAAATATTACATCATCATTAAATTTTATAGCAGATAATTATTTAATGCTTACTACACACCTGGAAATATATTAGTCTCTTAGTCTATAGCAATGAACAAGACATGCCCTTGCTTTGGTGTCAGAGGGAGTTCACAATCCTGTGAAGTGTACAAACAAACAGGTTAAGTAAGTTGCCATGCCAATTAACAGCTGTATAACCTGGAGCAAGTTGCTTAACTTCTCTATGTTATGCCCTCATTTGCAAAATGAGGTAATTTAACTTCTACTTGTGATGGGTTGGCTACTGTCAACTTGGCATCATTACCACATCTTTCTAAGGTCTCCTCTGCATTTCCCAAAACTCCTTTCCCCATATGTTTCCTTGTTAAGAGTTTGCCAACGATAGACATTTGTGTGAGATTTGGAAGACAGAAGAGCCGGAAAAGCTATTATTTCTGGAGGCTGTAACAGCCAGATGAATGAGCAGATGAGAGGTTTCACTGCATCATTTCAAAGAGCACTGGGGAACTACCTGCTTGGCTGTTGCACACTTAAACAATCAGTGAGGGTTTCACATAGACTCTTAGCACTTCCGCTGCTCCAAGACAGTTCTTGGGCGCTTCTGGCTGTGATCTCTGGTAGCTTTACTGAAATTTGTTGCTGGGTTCCTTACTTTTCAGAGTCAGCTTTCTTGATCTTTTTTTCTTGCAGTCCTTAGACTTTTCTGTAAGTTTTTAATTCCTATATTAACTCTTTCATACCCAGAATATGTAATGTGGCTACTGTTTTCTGTTGGGTCTTAGATTCTTATAGTTTTGGTAACAGGAATGAGGTTAATTTCCTACTTCTGGCATACGTGTGTGGTGTTATCAAACATCAGGGATATTCAAAACTTTCTACTTACAAGTCTAATCACATGATTGTAGACCATCATGCCAAGAGCTACACACCAGATATTAGAGGCTACAGAGATTTATTCTAGTAAAGAGACCAGATTTTGAACAGTCATATGATTGGAAACAACATGGGATAGTTTATGATAACCCATTCATATTCTCCAAGATCTTTTCCTCCCTGCATGTCCGAACAGGCTAGCTTAACAGGGGCGCAACTGGAATCTTCACCTCTCCATCTTTCAAAAATTTTATTGTGGCTCTAAGCTTGCAATTTCTCCATAAATGTGATATGGCTTTGGTTTAATATTTTGAAGAGAGAGACAAGTCTAGGGGCCTCACTTGGCCCTTCTTACCATATTAACTCCTATTCCATTCATCAGGGGACCAACATGAGTGTTCTGCCAATTCTTGTTTTATCTACATCTTCAAAAACGGGGGAAAACGCAGGTCAGGTTTATGACCAATGGGCCCACTCTGGGACAGACTTAAGCCAAAACTGGATCATCAAGCTTAAAACAGGTAATTATATATGATAAGAAAATTAAACAAATTAAACCTTTGAAAAATATGAATCACAATGTATTTTAGGTCTCCTGGAGATAACATCAGCTCACAGCCAGTGTACAGTATTCCCTTAAAATGCTAGTAGATGACTAAGATAGGTACCTTTGGAAATGTAGATAAAGATTATATATATATATATATATATATATACAAATATATTAACATTGTGAAGTAATTTGATTAAAATATCAAAAACATATATAGAGTTTTTCTCTATAACTAACATATGTTCAATGTATTTTAAACTTGACAATCAAAAAACTAAAATGAAACATTCACATATAAATGTAGGTATATGTATGAAATAGATGAGAAATTAAGGGATTCATTTTTAAATATTAAGGGAATCTAATGTAATCTGCCTATCCAAAAGCCCATTACATATTATAATTGGTTTAAAAAATAATACATCTAATCGAAAAAATTAAATGTAAAAATTAAAAAATTAAACATATAGATATTATCTAACTTGTTTTCTGAAAGAGGCGATAAACCCAGCTAGGATGATCAAGGAAAGAAGTACAAAAAGTGAGAAGACACAAATTATCAATATCAGGATGAGACGAGGAGCACATAATGATAGCCCATTGTGGTTTATCCATGGAATTCAAAGTCGGACTAACATTTGAAAATTAGTCTCTAATAAATTGAGACTAAAAGAAAAAGGTAATATAATTTTCTCAATATTTTTTAAGCAACGATTTAAGAAAAAAGTTATCAGGCAATCAGGAATAGAAAAGAATTTCTTCAATTTGGTAGAAGAACATCTATAAAACTTGTAGCTAGCATAACACTTAATGATAAAATGTTTTCTTGCTCAGGAAGAAGGGAAGCATGCCTGTTTTCTTTTTCCATTTAACGTTGCATGAGGTAGTAAAGTAACAAAAATTAATAGAAATAAGAACCATAACAACTGGGAAGGAAGAAGTAAACATTTCTTTATTTATAGATAAAGGGTTGTTTTGTAGAAGATCTAATGGAGTCTACAAAAAGAATACTAGAACTAAATACTTTTAGCAAAGTCATAGGATGAAAGGCCAATATAAAATATCAATTGTATTTGTAAACTACAAAACATTGCTCAAATTAATATGAGTATCTTATATTAGTAAATATAGATATTTTATTACATAATAAAAATCTCTCTTTGAAATTCTCCTTTTATTGAAGTCTATCTGATATTCATATAAACAAACTAGAGCCAAAAAATATGAAATATTTTGTGTTCACATATTATTAGTATTTAGTATTATCATTGTTAAGATGTCAAGTCTCCCCAACCAATCCATAGATTCAACAGAATCCCGATAATTCTAGAAGTCTTTTTATAGAAATAAGGAAGTCAAATGTGTAAATACGGGTGCACTCACAGAGGATTCGACATTGCTGAGTGCACAAAGGTATCTAGAGAGTTAGGATGGATATTTTAAGTCCAGAATTCACAGTGGCCTAATGTGAATGAGTTTGAAATGATATAACATCCATCGTGGAAGGAGCATAAAGTCTTAATGAAGTGGGAATGGTGTAATGAATATATTATGTTAAAACTTGAGAATCCTGTGATACTGCTATAGATATAAAACATAAAGGAAGCTGAGAAGATATATTAAAAAAAATTATTACTAAGGGAGCATCCTTCATACTTCTGCAGTGATTGTTCTCTATAGTTCAGAGATTATACTCTGATGTTGTAAAGGATTTAGGTTTCCTTATATCAGTAGAAACAGTAGCAACTTATAGCTGTAGATCATAGGTGGCAGTGGTGCCTAAGAGCCAAGGACAAAGTATAGTATAATTACTATATCCAACTACAGAATGGAAGGGTAATCAGGAGTGTTTTGAGACCTGCAGAAATTTGTGGTAATGGTCAAATGGTTATTGGATTTGTAGTAGTGGAGTAGTTTGCCATATTATGGTGCAAAATTTTTATGCCTAGTGAGAAAAAATAAAGCTAACTTGTATCATCAAGTGGGCGTTCAAACTCTCTTATCCGGTCCCCATGCTTAGTCAAGTTTACTCAAGGATATCTCAAATTGGAGGGAGGCAAGAAAGGTCTGAGGAAGGATCCTGGGATACTGCAATAGTTATACACCATGGCTCATCCTCAAAGCTTTCCTCAGTGGAGCCTGATGCCATTTACTGAGGCTCTGTGCATGGGGAAGAAGGAATTGTCCTTCCCTTTCAAGAGTTATAAGATGCTGGCTTTTAAAAATGACATATATGTTTGAAGATCAAAAACCTCACTTTCTACCAGTCAGATTGGGGCTTAAAAAACACCTGGTGATGGTCCATGTGTCCCAGTCTTGGGACAACTCCATCTCACTCTGGGTTTAGAAAAAGTGTGGTTATTTCTCTATGTTTAGATGAATGGTGGGAGTAGATAATCTTAGTAACTGACCAAATCCTTGTATTACTAACTTTACCAATGAACTCAAGAAACAGTTAAGGAGCGATTCCTGAATAACATCCCCTGCAACTCCTCAACTAACAAATTAATAAATCAACTAAAAACAATACTGTATCCCTGGGTGAGATGCAGTGATTAGATTCATCAAGAAATACTTGAAAGATACAATGACAATGATTATAACATAGCTGTTCTATAAATGAGCCAAAGGTTACCTCTGTATATTGGCCCCTAAGTAATTTATTTCTTCATATAGGCTGAGATTTGTTCTCTTAAAATCTTGCCAGTGCCAAACTCAGATGTTGACATATCAGTTGCTTTAAACATAGCCCACAAAGCAGATTTTTAGCCGTGTAGAGACTGGTTGCTTTGTGTATCCCAGGAAACTGTTCCTCACATCTGCTAATCATAGATTAGATAAACCCTGCAGGTATGAAGACCCCGGCCGTTGCTACCTTTTGGAGTTCTCTGGTCCAGACACTCCTCACTGTGCTTCTAAGAGTCATCACCTAGGTAGGTAAGTCTCATCTCTGATCCCTCTCTTTCCCTTATGCTCCTCTCCTTCTGAATAGTAAGACCTAAACTGTAGCCTCTGGATTGTCTCATACTATGCGGGACTTCCCTTGCACATATGTATGCCATACATGGTCCTTACGCATTCATGGGTTATACTTTCTATTCTCCAGCACACATATAACTTAAGAAGGTATTTAGGTTACTTTATGTCAAAGCATTGCCCAAATAAAGCTGTTTGTCATACTGTTACCTTGTGATCATATCTTTTTCCTTGATTCCCAAAATTCCTTGAATGCCCTGCTATAACCACATTTAGCTTTTCTATTTGGCCAGCACAAAAGCCACGTGTTCCTTGAAGAATGGTGATTATATCAACATCAATCAATTGATAACACCAATCACAACTGTCATTTGGGATATAGCATCTTTCCTGGAGCAAATCAATAAAGTCTCTGTAACTGACATCAGAAATTAATCAAGTGCATTATTTTAATAAAATTCGTATCACAAAGAAAATGGGAGCAATTTGCCTTCATGTAGAAGAATGGCCACTTTCATTGCCTTTCATCTTCATCTATCAAATGCCTTGCCTTTGCTATAGTCAATGGTGACATTGATTACCTTGATATCAGACAGAACATCAACGTGGGCCTATTGAGCAAGACATAGAAAGCAGCCTAGATACCTTCTTAATTTATATGCATTGTGGAGAAGGAGAAATAAAATCCATGCATGTATAAGAACCTCATACAACAGTGAGCTTTCTAGGTTTCCATGATCTGAGGCTTGAAGAGATATTCCCTTTAAGAAAAAGTAAAGTCGCATACCTTATGCTACCCCAAAGCAGAGAAAGAGTACAATGTATGATAGAATGTTTTTAATTTAGGAGGCAAAGCAGATCATATTTGAATATGCTTCTCTGACCCATCTTCTAGGTAAACTCAAGAGAGTCTTTAGTGACAGGCCGGATTACCATACTTTTCATCTAACCAACTGATGGCATTGAAAATGTTTATGGTTCTATGTAGAGCCTTGGACTATAGGAAACTCATAGGTCAGACCCTTAAAGATTTTATGTAGTACAACTGTTTTCCATTTGAAAAGCAGCTTCTGGTTTGCTGCTGTGCTTCAATAGAAACTATAAACATGTTCGAGGGACACCAATCATAAAGCAACCTAAATTTTCCCTCATGAAATAAATTTTATCTAATCTACAGGATAATGAAATTGGTCATGCACAGCAGCAATCTATTGCAAAATTGAAATCGTACATGCAACACCAGGTCTTGAAGGCAAAAACTTCACAAATGCGGGCCTAGATTTCCATTGTATCTACTCCTGCTGCTTTGCCAACATTCCCTCCAACCCATATACCTAGCGAAATTCAGTATGACCAGATAATTGAGAAGAAAAGAAAAAAGATAAGCCTGGTTTATAGATGAATCTTTACCGTGTGCTGGTGCTAACTGGAATTGTCTGACTGGTACAATACACACACAGTGAGAAGTGAGGAGTGTCCGTAAAAGATAGTGGAGAAAGAAAGGCCTTTCAGTGGACAGAATTTTGTGCAGACCTTTTAGTTGCTTACTACATTTGGGATGATAGTTGGCTTTAAGTAGGAATCCACATTAATTCATTAGCAGTGGCTAAGTGTTTTTCAGCTGAATAGGAACGTGGAAGATGGGTGGCAGGGTGTCTTTGTGAGAAGTATGTGGTTGAACCCTTCATGATGGGTCTCCAATGTGAAGATATGCAAATCTGTGCTGTCAGTTGCCAAGTTTGCATCACTAGCAACCACACCTAAGGACTTCATCGATTGCAAAGGAGAAGCCAGAAACTACTTTGCCAAGGACCCTTTTCCTCTTAAGATTCCATATTAGAGAGGAATGCACATAAGGTTTGGGAGCTGGAAGTGAGGAGAGGGCATTATTAAAAGATCCCAGTGGTCAGACAAATGAGCAACCACAAGCTATAGAGAGGCTTCTCCAGTCAACATTTTCCAGCGACTTGAGAATTACAGAGTTTCCCAGGGACATTTTGCAAAAGGCCCTGTTCAGCTCATTATGTTGAGGTTATCAGTGACTCTTCCTAAACTATCAAGTTCCAAGCTTTTCTCATATTTATGCAAGCTCTAATTCCTTTGTTAAATTCCTTTATTCATTCAATACTTAAGAGTGTCTCTGTTTTCCCAATCACACACAAACTGATAGAAATTTGGTACTGGAAGTAGATCCAGGGAAACAGAACTTTGATGATGGGAACTTGAAGTGTGTTCTCTGTTGTGATAGATTTAAAAGCAGTAAGGATTCCATTGACAGCAGTAAATGGGACAGTGGTGGTCCATGAAATGTCTCAGCAAATTGTGGCTTACTACCTCTAGTGAGTATTACGTGGATTTGAAGACCTATGGAAAGCAAGGTTTTGGGAGACAAGGTAGCTGCGATAATAGAATATTGTAAGGAAAATATTGATACAACTAATGTAAAATGACTTTTCTGCTCCTATCCATGCTTAAAAACTTAGCAAAAGAAAATTACTAGTGTGGGGCTTTAAATTCCCAGCTCAAGGTCTAGGTGAGGAATCAGAAATCTTCTGTGGCTTTCCCAGAAAAATCCTTTTTTTCTTGAACCTACAGGATCGCGATTTCTAAAAAACACATTTGAAGTCTGATCCAATTGGAACTTGAATTACAATTACAATAAAAGATGAAATAAAAGGCTTATATATTCTCTTAGGATAATGCTAGGGCACTGAGCTAGAGAAAATGCAGATCTCAAATGGGCATAATTCGCCAGATGCTCATGAAGTTGCATGCCTTAAACCCTCCCATTCAGCCAAGCCCATCTTGCCGCAGAAGCAGCCGTATCCGAGGAGGTTAATGTCTTCTTGCTTGAAAACTCTGTGAGGACTACACCTGGGTTATTCCCAATGAAGTAAGGAACGGCTACTCCTCACGGTGTGCTCTGCCAAACCCCTTTGCTTCTAGTCTAGAACAGGGGTCCCGAACACCGCCCCCCCGCGGCCGGGGACCAGTAGCGGTGGTCAGGGGCCTGTTAGGAGCCAGGCGCTCGGCAGGAGGTGAGCAGCTGGCGAGCGAGGGAAGCTTCATCTGCCGCTCCCTCCCCATCGCTCGATTTACTGCCTGAACCATCCCCTCCCCATCAGTGGAAAGATTGTCTTCCACGAAACCGGACCCTGGTGCCAAAAAGTTTCGGGACTGTGGGTCTAGATACAAAATTTGTAGCGTGTCTCAAATCTTGACATTCCCTAGTTGAATGAATATCATCTGGTCTAAAAGGAGTTACCACACATACCAAAAGAATTTCTTCACAAGGTGGCGAACATGTTCCAAAAGTAGAAAGTGAGAAATCCTCAATTTGTTAACATCCCACTGGCCTAAGGGAATCATAGACTAGCCCAGTTTTAAGAAAAGGAAAGACTTCATTTGTGAGATCCATCTCCCAAAATCAAAGGAATACTCATATGTAGATGAGAAAAACACCTGGCCAAAAAAAATTTTTTTTGATTAATCACAATTCTCAAGCTTTAATTTACCTCAGGGCCCCCACCTGCCAACATAAGCTTCCAACATGGAAATACTCACTGGAGGAAAAAGTGAGCCACCCAGTGGCAGGTTGACTGCATTGGACCAGTTCTATTAAGGAAGTAGGCAGCAATTTTGCCTTCCCGAAAACATCACTTACTCTGTAAGTATACATGGATTTGCCTTCTTGCCCACGTGCTTTTGTTCAAACCACATCATTGAACTTGCAAAATGACTTATTTTTATGACCAAGAAACTTATTTTACAGAAAATTAGGGGCAGCAATGGGCTCATGTCCGTGGAATGTGCTGGCCTTACTGTGTATCCCATTACCTCTAAAGTAGCTGAAACCTGGATTGCATTGCAACTTCAATGGCTTCTTGTCAGCCGCCACTTGCTGTTGCATTCCAGGCAGTTGGTGGATGTGTCATAAGCCTCTTGCAAATCGCAGAAGACTTTTTGTGAGTTTTTGAGAATTATCCATTATAGTGCTTTAGGCTTTTATTCAGGCTGGATCTAAAATGATATAGTGTCCCAGTTAAATGGACATGGCTGTTTATAAAGTAGACAAGGCTCTCAGTAAGCAGATGGAAAATGTGACTGCTCACTCTTTCCCCAGTCACATGGGTGTTTGTTCAGTTGACATGGAGACAGTGGCCATGATGACAAGGGTGGAGGCCATGCATGGACTCAACTACATGATATTTTTGCACCAAGACTGATCTGGCTACTGTCATTGCTGAGTGTCCAATCTGTGAATGACAGGGGCCAATGATGAAATCTACATGGCATATTTTGCAGAGTTCCAGCCAAGCATCTCCCGACAGATTGGTTGGTTTGGACTCTTCTCATCATGGAGAGAGTAATGGTTTGGAGTATGTGTCCACAGAGATAGAGACTTTCCTTACTGCACACGGTGTTTCTGCAAGTATCCCCATTCATAAACTTACGTAAAGCTGTATCCATTGCCACAGTATCTCACACAGCATCTCTACCTATCAAAGAACCTTTTTCATAGTGAAGGAATTAGAGCAACTGGCTCACAGCAACAAACGCACTGGTGCAACTACCTGTTTCATCAACCAGAAGCCAGTTGTTTGATAAAATTGTGAGATAGGCTCCTGTAGTCTTAGTTATGGGACCATCTTGAAAAAATGAAGTCTTTAGGATTATGGTGCAGTCCTGAAGGTGTCATATATGTCTTAAGCTAGTGCTTGGTATATGATGGTCTTTCTGCCATAATTGGAATGTATAGATCCAGCAATCAAGGGATTGGGATGTGACTCTTTCACTCTAATGCCAAATAATCTGCTGAAGTAGTCCCCCCACCCCATTCCTAAAATATTGGGCACAGTGAGTTCTATTCCCAGGGGAAAAAAGCTTCCACCAGGAAACAAATCATGATTCCATTAAATTGGATGCCAGACTGCCACTGGCCATTTTTGTCTCCTTATGCTGCTAAATCAGCAGGAAGTAAAGGGGATTACAGTAAAAGTTAGGATGATTGATCAATCACTTTCAGAGAGCTCATTGATTCAATCTAGTAGCTGGCCAAATTGCCCTTCAGCTGTGTTGATTCTAATACTGAGCTCATTTATTGAGTTTTCTTTTCCAACAGACAGACAGCCATCTTGGGCCAATGCTGGTCATAAATATTTTATTGCTTTGAAGAGATGTTGGTAAGTTTATTCTTTCTTTTTTTAACACCTTTATTGGAGTATAATTGCTTTACAATGCTGTGCTAGACTCCGCCGAACAACGAAGTGAATCAGCTATACATATACATATATCCCCATATCCTTTCCCTCTTATGTCTCCCTCCCACCCTCCCTATCCCACCCCTCTAGGTGGTCACAAAGCACCAAGCTGATCTCCCTGTGCTATGTGGCTCCTTCCCACTAGCTATCTATTTTACATTTGGTAGTGCATATATGTCAATGAAACTCTCTCACTCTGTCCCAGCTTCCCCTTCCCCCTTCCCGTGTCCTCAAGTCCATTCTCGACATGTGAGTCTTTATTGCTGTCCTACCCCTAGGTTCTTCAGAACCTTTTTTTTTTTTTAGATTCCATATATATGTGTTAGCATACAGTATTTGTTTTTCTCTTTCTGACTTACTTCACTCTGTATGACAGACTCTAGGTCCATCCACCTCACTACAAATAACTCAATTTCATTTCTTTTTATGGCTGAGTAATATTCCATGGTATATATGTGCCACATCTTCTTAATCCATTCATCTGTTGATGGACACTTAGGTTGCTTCCATGTCCTGGCTATTGTAAATAGAGCTGCAATGAACATTGTGGTACATGACTCTTTTTGAATAATGGTTTTCTCCGGGTATATGCCCAGTAGTGGGATTGTTGGGTCATATGGTAGTTCTCTTTTTAGTTTTTTAAGGAACCTCCATACTGGCTGTATCAATTTACATTCCCACCAACATTGCAAGATGGTTCCCTTTTCTCCACACCCTCTCTAGCATTTATTGTTTGTAGATGTTTTGATGATGGCCATTCTGACCAGTGTGAGGTGATACTTCATTGTAGTTTTGATTTGCATTTCTCTAATGGTAAGTGATGTTGAGCATCCATTCATGTGTTTGTTGGCAAGCTGTATATCTTCTTTGGAGAAATGTCTATTTAGGTCTTCTGCCCATTTTTGGATTGGGTTGTTTGTTTTTTTGTTATTGAGCTGCATGAGCTGCTTGTATATTTTGGAGATTAATCCTTTGTCAGTTGCTTTGTTTGCAAATATTTTCTCCCATTCTGAGGGTTGTCTTTTCATCTTGTTTATGGTTTCCTTTGCTGTGCAAAAGCTTTTAAGTTTCATTAGGTCCCATTTGTTTATTTTTGTTTTTATTTCCATTTCTCTAGGAGGTGGGTCAGAAACATGTTTTCCTCTAAGAGTTTTATGGTGTCTGGCCTTACATTTAAGTCTCTAATCCATTTTTAGTTTATTTTTGGTATGGTGTTAGGGAGTGTTCTAAGTTCATTCTTTTACATGTAGCTGTTCAGTTTTCCCAGCACCACTTATTGAAGAGGCTGTCTTTTCTCCATTGTATATTCTTGGCTCTGTTATCAAAGATAAGGTGACCATAGGTGCATGGGTTTATCTCTGGACTCCCTATCCTGTTCTATTGATCTTACTGTTTTTGTGCCGTACCATACTGTCTTGATTACTGTAGCTTTGTAGTATAGTCTGAAGTCAGGGAGCCTGATTCCTCCAGCTCTGTTTTTCTTTCTCAAGATTGCTTTGGTTATTCGGGGTCTTTTGTGTTTCCATACAATTTGTGAATTTTTTTGTTCTAGTTCTGTGAAAAATGCCATTGGTAGATTGATAGGGATTGCATTGACTCTCTAGACTGCTTTGGGTAGTATAGTCATTTTCACAATGTTGATTCTTCCAATCCAAGATCATGTTATATCTCTCCATCTGTTTGTATCATCTTTTATTTCTTTCATCAATGTCTTATAATTTTCTGCATACAGGTCTTTTGTCTCCTTAGGCAGGTTTAATCCTATGTATTTTATTCTTTTTATTGCAGTGGTAAATGGGAGTGTTTCCTTAATTTCTCTTTCAGATTTTTCATCATTAGCATATAGGAATGCAAGAGATTTCTGTGCATTAATTTTGTATCCTGCTACTTTACCAAATCCACTGATTAGCTCTAGTAGTTTTCTGGTAGCATCTTTAGTATTCTCTATATATAGTATCATGTCATCTGCAAACAATGACAGTTTTAATTCTTCTTTTCCGATTTGGATTCCTTTTATTTTTTTTTTCTTCTCTGATTGCTGTGGCTAAAACTTCCGAAACTATGTTGAATAATAGAGGTTAGAGTGGGCAACCTTGTCTTCTTCCTTATCTTAGTGGAAATGCTTTCAGTTTTTCACCATTGAGAATGACGTTGGCTGTGGGTTTGTCATATATGGCCTTTATTATGTTGAGGTAAGTTCCCACTATGCCTACTTTCTGGAGGGTTTTTATCATAAATGGGTGTTGAATTTTGTCGAAAGGTTTTTCTGCATCTATTGAGATTATCATATGGTTTTTCTCCTTCAGTTTGTTAATATGGTGTATCATATTGATTGATTTGCATATATTGAAGAATCCTTGCATTCCTGGGATAAATCCCACTTGATCATGGTGTATGATCCTTTTAATGTGCTGTTGGATTCTGTTTACTAGTATTTTGTTGAGGATTTTTGCATCTATGTTCATCAGTGATATTGGCCTGTAGTTTTCTTTTTTTGTGACATCTTTGTCTGGTTTTGGTATCAGGGTGATGGTGGCCTCATAGAATGAGTTTGGGAGTGTTCCTCCCTCTGCTATATTTTGGAAAGGTTTGAGAAGGATAGGTGTTAGCTCTTCTCTAAATGTTTGATAGAATTCGCCTGTGAAGCCATCTGGTCCTGCATTTTTGTTTGTTGGAAGATTTTAATCACAGTTTCAATTTCAGTGCTTGTGATTGGTCTGTTCATATTTTCTATTTCTTCCTGGTTCAGTCTTGGAAAGTTGTACTTTTCTAAGAATTTGTCCGTTTCTTCCAGGTTGTCCATATTATTGGCGTATAGATGCTTGTAGTAATTTCTCATGATCCTTTGTATTTCTGCCGTGTCAGTTGTTACTTCTCCTTTTTCATTTCTAATTCTGTTGATTTGAGTCTTCTCCCTTTTTTTTCATGAGTCTGGCTAAACTTTTATCAATTTTGTTTACCTTCTCAAAGAACCAGCGTTTAGTTTTATTGATCTGTGCTACTGTTTCCTTCATTTCTTTTTTATTTATTTCTGATTTGGTTTTTATGATTTCTTTCCTTCTGCCAACTTTGGGGTTTTTTTGTTCTTCTTCCTCTAATTGCTTTAGGTGTAAGGTTAGGTTGATTATTTGAGACTTTTCTTGTTTCCTGAGGTAGGATTGTATTGCTATAAACTTCCCTCTTAAAACTGGTTTTGCTGCATCCCATAGGTTTTGGGTTATCATGTTTTCATTGTCATCTGTTTCTAGGTATTTTTTGGTTTCCTCTTTGATTTCTTCAGTGATCTCTTGGTTATTTAGTAGTGTATTGTTTAACCTCCATGTGTTTGTATTTTTTACAGTTTTTTTCCTGTAATTGATATCTAGTCTCATAGCATTGTGGTTGGAAAAGTTACTTGATACAATTTCAATTTTCTTAACTTTACCGAGGCTTGATTTGTGACCTAAGTTATGATCTATCCTGGAGAATGTTCCAGGAGCACTTGAGAAGAAAGTTTATTCTGTTGTTTTTGGATGGAATGTCCTATAAATATCAATTAAGACCATCTTGGATAATGTGTCATTTAAAGCTTGTGTTTCTTTATTTTCATTTTGGATGATCTGTCCATTGGTGAACGTGGGGTGTTAAAGTCCCCTAGTATTATTTTGTTACTGTCAATTTCCTCTTTTATGGCTGTTAGCATTTGCCTTATATATTGAGGTGCTCCTATGTTGGGTGCATAAATATTTATCATTGTTATATCTTCTTCTTGGATTGATCCCTTGATCATTATGAAGTGTCCTTCTTTGTCTCTTGTAATAGGCTTTATTTTAAAGTCTATTTTGTCTGATATGAGAATTGCTACTCCATCTTTCTTTTGATTTCCATTTGCATGGAATATCTTTTTCCATCCCCTCACTTTCAGTCTGTATGTGTCCCTAGGTCTAATGTGGGTCTTTGTAGACAGCATATATATGGGTCTTGTTTTTGTATCCATTCAACCAGCCTGTGTCTTTTGGTGGGAGCATTTAATCCATTTACATTTAAGGTAATTATCAATATGTATGTTCCTATTACCATTTTCTTAATTGTTTTGTGTTTGTGTTTGTAAGTCTTTTCCTTCTCTTGTGTTTCCTGCCTAGAGATGTTCCTTTAGCAGTTGTTGTAAAGCTTGCTTGGTGGTGCTGTAGTCTCTTAATTTCTCTGCCAAATCTGAATGAGATCCTTGCTGGGTAGAGTAATCTTGGTTGTAGGTTTTTCCCTTTCATCACTTTAAATATGTCCTGCCACTCCCTTCTGGCTTGCAGAGTTTCTGCTGAAAGATCAGTTGTTAAGCTTATGGGGATTCCCTTGTATGTTATTTGTTGCTTTTCCCTTGCTGCTTTTAATATTTTTTCTTTGAATTTAATTTTTGATAGTTTGATTAATATGTATCTTGGTGTGTTTCTCCTTGCATTTATCCTGTATGGGACTCTCTGTGCTTCCTGGACTTGATTGACTCTTTCCTTTCCCATATTAGGGAAGTTTCAACTATAATCTCTTCAGATATTTTCTCAGTCTCTTTCTTTGTCTCTTCTTCTTCTGGGACCCCTATAATTCGAATTTCAGTGTGTTTTATGTTGTCCCAAAAGTCTCTGAGACTGTCCTCAATTCTTTTCATTCTTTTATCTTTATTCTGCTCTACGGTAGTTATTTCCACTATTTTATCTTCCAGGTCACTTATCCATTCTTCTGCCTCAGTTATTCTGCTCTTGATTCTTTCTAGAGTATTTTTAATTTCATTTATTGTGTTGTTCATCGTTTGTTTGCTCTTTAGTTCTTCTAGGTCCTTGTTAAACGTTTCTTGTATTTTCTCCATTCTATTTCCAAGGTTTTGGATAATCTTTACTATCATTACTCTGAATTCTTTTTCAGGTAGACTGCCTATTTCCTCTTCATTTGTTTGGTCTGGTGGGTTTTTACTTTGCTCCTTTATCTGCTGTGTATTTCTCTGTGTTCTCATTTTGCTTAACTTACTGTGTTTGGGGTCTCCTTTTTGCAGGCTGCATGTTCGTAGTTCCCATTGTTTTTGGTGTCTGCCCCCAGTGGGTAAGGTTTGTTCAGTGGGTTGTGTAGGCTTCCTGCTGGAGGGACTGGTGCCTGTGTTCTGGTGGATGAGGCTGGATCTTGTCTTTCTGGTGGGCAGGACCACATCCGGTGGTGTGTTTTGGGGTATCTGTGACCTTATTATAATTTTAGGCATCCTCTCTGCTAATGGGTGGGGTTGTGTTCCTGTCTTACTAGTTTTTGTCATGGGCTGTCCAGCACTGGATCTTGCTGGTCGTTGAGTGGAGCTGGGTCTTAGCGTTGAGATGGAGATCTCTGGGAGAACTCTGGCTGATTGATATTATGTGGAGCCGGGAAGTCTCTTGTGATCCAAGGTCCTGAACTCAGCTCTCCCACCTGACATCCGGCTGGAGCACCAGGACCCTGTCAGCCACACAGCTTTTGGGACATCTGAGGTCTTCTGCTAGCGTTCAGTAGGTGTTCTGTAGGAGTTGTTCCACGTGTAGATGTACTTTTGATGTATTTGTGGGGAGGAAGGTGATCTCCACATCTTACTCCTCCGCTATCTTGAAGGTCCTCCGGCAAGTTTATCCTTGCTTGCTAGATAGCAGTTCAGACACATCGAGAAGCACAGATCTTCCATTTGTAGTTAGAATGGCATGCACAATGAGAATGAATTCTAGTTAAAAAAATCAAACTATAGTTTATTACCTAGTATATCTAGGTAAAATAGAAGATGCAGTTTTAAAATAGGAGCAGAATCAGCTTCCCTCTAAAGAAGAAAGTATTCCTCATGGTCTTTTTGTATTTAGAAGCATTCTGGTAGGATAATTTCGAGCATGTTTTTTAATTTCAGAGACTTCCTTCATTGAAATACTATTTAAATTATTTGAGGAGATGACTATTCTTTTTTCCAACCACTAAAGTGTGACAAAAAATTCTAGAACCTCAAGAGTTTCCACTGCCAATTTAAACTTGAATGTTAACAATACTACTTCTGAGACACTAAGACAACATTACTTCTAAGACTTCATAGCTAGTACACCTTCTTCCTCCTTTTGTAGTTATAAAATGTGAATTTCTCACAATACAAATTTAAATGCTGTTATTGTGGTTGAATCTACCAAAGTAGTATATACGGCTGTTTATTATTCAATATTTTTTAGTGCCTACTATATATCAGGCACTCTTCTAGTAAATACAGCTATAGCATTCATGGAACTTGTAGTCTACTGGGGAGGGAACAGACAATAAATATAGATATAAAAGAAAATGTTAAGTAACTGAAGTATATAGTATATTATACGGTGTTACATGCGATGGGTGAAAAGAAATAATAGAATAGTTTAAGGGAGAATCAGGAATTTTCTCCTCTCTTAATAAGAGCAAGAGAATTGGACCAACATCAGACTGCTGAATTTCTTATTTACTTAAGAATAAAATGCTAATCAAAAATATTCTATCCATCATACAGTCTTTCAGGTACTGAGGCCATAGAGAAATGCTTTGATGTGCCAGAGCTAAGAGAATGCTATACACTTGTGTCTTTCCCAAGGAATCAAAAAGAAGATGGCATTTATCCCAACAAAAAATGGGAAAACTGATGTTGAACCTTTCATATGTTCAAATTGTAGAGCTAAGACATAGTGGGGTCATCAGTTGAAAATGTATTGAGCATTATATGCCTGACAGAGTAAAACAATGTAAATAAAACTGGATAAAGGGGGAGAGTTAAAGGGGAAAGTAAATAATATTATTGACCTTTCTTTAGATTATGTAGGAGTCAAAGGATTACTTTAAAAACTAACCAATAGTAAAAGATTAAGTTAGAAAAGCAGAAGATTAGGATAATTATAAAAAAACCTTACAAAAAGACAGAAAACTAGTAGAATGAAAAACAAAACTTCCCAAATAACAAATAAAATTCTTTGAAGATTGGAAAAATTTGTAAAGTTCTGTTACCTCTTACTTAACAAATTGTTTCATGCTTAATATGATCAAGAAATGTTTGTTGAAGTGTGGAAGGAAGGAAGATGTTAGAACGGATTAAAAAAGAAAAGAAGAAATTTTAATATTACACAATAGATAAGTTTCTGTAGATGCCTAAGAGAGACTGCCGAACAGCACATTAAAAAGAAGCTTGCCCTCATGTAAAACTCACTCTGACTGTTCTAATATGGATACAAAAGAGAAACAAGTAAAAAACATAATTTTTCTTGAGATTTCTTGCCATTTCAAACTATATTCTCCATACGTGGTTCTATTAATAGTGTTGATAAGGCAGTCATTTATTGTTGAATCACGAGTTGCTCAGTTAGGGTAATTCATATAAATTTTTTAGTAGATATTTTTTGGGGCAAGGAACAAGTATACACTCTTATTGCCTTAAAAACATGAGGATTCTTGCTACATTTGCATTTTATCAATAACTCCTAAGAATTAATGCCACCTATCAGCAGCTCTGTTATTAATGCTTGGATGTTTTAATCTCAATCTCTCTCTCTCTCTCGACTTTACCTGACCTGCTCATCATTTTCTGCCAGGCTACATCACAGGTCACAGGAAACTCTGCTTAGGTTAAGTGTCCACTAGTGGTCCAATCAGACCAGGGATTATGTGGGCTTTGTATTACTGTGGCATCACTAATGTCTAAATCTTCAAGGTATTTTTTTATGCAACCAAAAATTGGGACTAAGACCTAAACACTTATTAGACAACAGTTCTTTCAAGTTTAAAAAGTATAGAGAAAAAAATCAATTAATAACACAATATGATAAAAATTTAAACAGTTCTTAGGAATTAAAATGCAAATGTAGAAAGAATCCTAAGGATGTTTTTCATGTTTGAACTTACATAATAGAAAGGCCGATAAAATATTAGCATAATTCTTAGAGAAAGCAAGTTGCTTTAGATAGCTTAGTATAGTTGAAAAAGGTTGGAGGGATCTTTCCAAATGCACTGATCAGTAAAATTAAAATTGAAATGTTCTACACCACATAGATAATAAGCTTAAGGGTAAAGTTGTTCCTAATTGAAAAACTTACCCTTAAGAGAAATGTAACACCAAATTAAGGAGAACAAAAACAATACAAATTCCTTAAGATTTTCAGAAACCTATGAAGAAAACTTAATATGCTTTAAAATGAAACCAGAGGAAAAAATCTTAACCATAGGTACCACTGGGCTCATATTCTCTATTTTCAAAATGTGATAAAAACAGCATATATGTTTAGAATGAGTGACCTAAAAACTAATGTATTTCAAAATACTTTTTTGGCTGGTTTGCTTGTTTATGTTGTTGCCCCCAAAGGATCTTTAAGCATACAGGCCATCTGATTTTGCTATGTCATTTATTTCTAATGATTTTATATATATATATATCACCCAAAGTGTTCAAATGAAGTAAGGATGGTAGAAAAGTGATCATGGATCTTTATTAGATCAAAAAAAAAAAAAAAGCTGAGAAAAAAATGACAAAACATAGAGATGATCCAATAAATATAACCTAGATACTCCATGTTTGAAAGATTCTATATACATTTGTATTCTTTATAAATAAGAGCCTTTAAATTTGAAACCTATACACATCAGTAGCTGGAAATCACTTCTTAATATTGCGTAAGTTTCTAACAAAGAAAAATCAAGGACAGGAAAAACATTTCACCATGCACAAGTCCCCCTAGCACACAGCATGCAAAAATAACTCTATTATTCAAAATTCTTAATTCTTTTTAATTTGGAAGTTTCTTAGTGTTTAAATAGATAAATGTGCTAACATGTTGCTACAAATTAATGCTAATACTACCTTGGATGAAAATTCATCATAATTTATAAAAACTGTTCTTTCAAAACAGTAAATATTATCGCCTCTGATAATTATTCTCAGGTACTAGCATGCAGAAAAAATACCATCAATGTTATGAACAGAGGTATTTAACACATTAAAAGTTTTGAGAGAATACACTTTAATGCTTTACTTTTTATTTCTTTTTACTTGTTCTGTGTCCAAGTGTGTTCATATTCCTTTTGAAGTTTATAATATGCATCTGGTTCTTCTGGATTCTTTAAGAAACTTGTAAGAGCTTCCATGAGATGCCACAGTCTTAGAAGAAAGACAAAAATTAATTTTAAAAAATTTCCAGCATAAAAATTTAAGTAGTGTATTCTTCAGGTCTAGGGAACACAAGTGATACAACCAAAGCAGCTTTTATTTTACTGGCAAAATTCCTTATTTGCTTACAATTTAATATATGTTATTTTACCCAATCTTTCAAAAATAGATCAGAAACTGGCTCCTCAAAGGAGAACATGAAACTTTTGAACTGTTAACAAAACTGTGATCATAAAATTCAAGGTTCTATGTGTTTCTTTGCTTAAGAATCTATAAATATTTATGAGCTATTGGACATATACCTATTCAACATGAATATTCACTTTTGAATAGACTAAGTAAATGCTTGTTTCTTTGTATTCAAAACATGAATAATCTTTACAGTGAATTATTTTTATGTAAATAATGTAAGATAAAAATGCCATTATCTCCAGGATGAATTGTATTCTTTATTACAATTAAATTTTTTATTGAAGTATAGCTAATTTACAATGTTGTGTTAATTTCAAGTGTACAGCAAAGTGATTCAGTTATACACATATATATTCTTTTTCAGATTCTTTTCCATTATAGGTTCTTACAAGATACTGAGTAGAGTTCCCTGTGCTATACAGTAAGTCCTTGTTGTTACCTATTTTATATAATATTAGTGTGTATATGTTAATCCCAAATTCATCCTAATGTATCTCTCCCTCCCTGCTATCCCCTTTGGTAACCATAAGTTTGTTTTCTATATATACTGACGGACAATTAAATTTTAAATTTGAATAAAATAAGTCAGAAAAGGAAAGGCTGTTAAATTCTGAGAAAATATTTCATACATTTGTGTATTTAACAAATTATTCTTACTTGGAACATACTACAGAGTTAATTGTCTTTTTTGTGAAAGAAGAAATAAGCATTAAAAAGAAGATGCTTTTTTGCACTATAAATAATTGTCATACAAATATGAATTTTCACCTGTCCTCTTTATTAAAAATATTGTTTGGGGTATAATATGCAGTATTTAAAATATGAACAACTAAAAACAAATTATAAAATTGTAAGTTTTATTTTAATTCACAAAGTAAAATGTCTTTTGGAATGTTCTAATGTTAAATAAATCCATGTCACCATGGCCAGAATACACTAGAGTGAAAGTTGTAGCACATAAAAAGCTATACAGATAGAGATAGATTTAAAGTGTGATATTATATAATCCAATATATTTAAATATAAAAATGAATGTTTTAACTTGTATTTATTAAAGTCTGAGAGTAATATTTTTCTTAATAGAATAACTTATAACCTGCTCACAAAGAGTTAAGGTTCAATGAAATTATGGTACAAATTCTGGAATTCAGACACTGGCAGAAAAGTTTTGTTTCCCATTTTTAAAAAAATCTATGACTTAACCTTCATATTTACAATTTCACACAAATGGTATGACATTATCTCTCCTTCCCATTGGTACAATTATATGTGTGCCTCTATTCCCAAGATACAAGTCAATACACCTCATAGATAGTGGACTGTCAGATGGATAGATAGACCCAGATTGATTTATTAGAATGAATTTGGGTATAGTAAGTTAAAGTTAACAATGTTTAAGTTAAACAAGGATTGTTATTAGAGAACAAATGGTTATAGTTACCTTTTATCATTAAGACACTGTATTTTTTAAATTTATTGTTCTATAGAAATATTCATGTTTTTACTTTTGTAATTTATATTTTTACTTTTATTCTCATGAGCCTTTCCAGTATCCTCTATCAGAATCTTAGCTTTAAGAACTGCCTAGCTGGGTAAAAAACCCTGAAATTACAGATTTGTTAAAACAACGTTTTTCATGATATGTTTATCAGGCATTGAACATACAGAATATAACTGCAACCTTTAGCAGTATAGGTTCTGGCATTTTGGCAGTAGCTGAAGATAATTTTGAAAACATTCCAACTTCATGGACAGTGATTGCACAGACATTTGATCGCGAGCCTTGATTTGGGACTCCCACCTCTGGCAAGGTCACTAATACCCCTGACATGGACAGAAGGAATCTGGTTAGAAATTCTAGCAAAATATAAAGTCAGAGAATGCCACCTCAAAGCTAAGTCTATGACACCTTCAAGTAACTAACAGAAATAGATAGGGGAGTTTTTAAAGAAGGTCTTTCTCTCTCCAACTGTGCAATTAGACTTTCTGCACTTGAATGGTGGCCTCAGTGTTTACTAGTTGCTGTTTAGATGTAATTTAGTTCACAGATGACTTGTTACGTAGGTCATGTAGCAGCTCTCACTTACTGCTGTTATGCTATACTCGAGTTTGTTTGTTTTCTACTTCTCCAACTAGAATATACAAGTCCTAGATGCTACGATTTTTACATCCTGTTCACTGCTGTAGCCTCAATTAATAAAATATTGCCTGGCACATATTAGGTGCTTGTATATGTCAGTCAGATAAACAAGTACATGCATGAATGAAGTAATGCATAACACAAGCATTTTTTGCTTAGTTTTGTTTTGCATTCTCCATCAGGTCACAGGATTTATTAACATTTTGAGAAGGCAAGTGGCACAAAGTGATGGTCTGGGATAGGAGTATGTCCCTTAAAGAAAGTAGTGACCTTTTCCAAACTGAACACTCTGGCAGGGCTGTAAACACAAATGAGATTTCCTTTTCTTAGCTCACAGAATAGTGCTGTGTAGGCTGAGGCATCCTTGGGTACAGTAGTCTAAGTAAGAGGAAAATAACTTTGAATTATGAGGGGGGTTATGTAATGGAATGGATATGAGACATATTATGGTGTTTACTCAACAATACTAAGTAAAATATTTGAGGTAAGAGGATAGTGGTGAGAGAATTATGAGACAGATTCTAAAAGAAAAGTGATATGTCTCTAATGTAAATACAAGGGTGGGAGTATAAGAAATTGGCAGGGAGTGAGGCAGTAAGTTGGCTAAAGGTTTTGAGTTCCATCTGACTAGCAAATGCCTATTTTGAAGGGAGGGTGAAGAAAATAAATATTTATGGTGGGAATTAATGTTAATTAGGAAAAAGTAAGGCAATTTTACATGATTATTATAACATAATGGATCATCCAACACATTTTAATTTAATAAAATAAATTTTTCTTCGGAATTAATGTGTATCATGTAGTGTATCATGTAGAAATGAAGAAAATGTTGATCTTTTCTACTGAATAAAATGTAAATCATTAAATCTTATTTAGATTTCTTCCCACTAAAAAGTAGCCTCATTTTTTTTCCTATTAATCTTTAGAATTCTTGGCATTATAATATTAATGTCTTACAGTTCATCAAAGTAAAACTAATATTCTCATCACAAAATACAGTATTTTACTAAAGAATGGATTAAATTATTTTTGTCATTCCTCTTAAATTCTGTACTTCAACAACATTCTCTGTAAAGATATTTAATATCTTTCAACATATTACATATTTATACTCTTCAAATGTAAGTACCTTCATTACATTAACCATTATTTACTTATATAATTTTTTTAATAATTAAATCCCTTAATAAACTAGGAATTTGGGATTACCAGATACAAATTATTATGTATAAAATAGGTAAACAACAAGGTCCTACTGTATAGCACAAGAAACTATATTCAATATCCCATAACAAACCATAATGGAAAAAATCTAAAAAAGAATATATATATATATGTATAACTGAATCACTTTGCTGTACACCAGAAACTAGCCCAACATTGCAAATCAACAAACTTCAGTGAAAAATTTTAAAAATTAAATCCCTTAAAGCTCCTAAATCATCTGTCCTTTACTCTTGCTCCTCTAATTAAAGCATGAACAAGAAAAATGATGAGAGTGTGAGAGAGAGTTTCAACTTGATTCTCCAAGATGACTTAAATACTGTTTTCTCAAGTTTTATTGAGAATTACACAGAAATGTGTCTGGCTCCAATTAGAGAACATGTAATGATTGATTTTGCTAAAAATCAGTTATAATTGTGCACTAATTCCACAGTATCCATGCATATGGAAAAAGACAAATTTTTTTCAGAAAACCAACACATGGTTATTTTTAAAAGACCAAATCATCAATTTATAGACCAAATTGTCTCCAGTATACATTATTATTATTTTATTAAAAGATGGTTCATCATATTTATTATAATCAGAAGCTTTTTAATGTATTCTATAAGCAGTATAACTGTCAAAAATGACAAGAAGAAATCAGCTAGACACTCAAATCTCATAAATGGATTTTGCAGGAAAACGTCTGCACTCTCCAATTTATGTATATATATTTTTTCATTGTTCCATGGAAAATTATAAAAAATTAATTATGTCCTAAGGCAAAAAAATCTTCGGTAAAAGAGAAAATCTAAAGATCTTAATAAACATATTGAAATGAAGCAAGATACGGAGAGCAAAATGATAACAATAACCACACAGAAAACAAAAATTCATCCATGTGAAAATTTTAATAAATATTTTTCTAAAGAACTCAGGCCAAAGAGTAATCACATCTAAAATAATAAATTCATATTTGCTAAATATTTGTAATGAATGAGATTATCCCTAACCCCTAATTTGAAGATGTAGATTAATATTATATATATAACCATATATACACATATGAGAATATATATTATATATATATATTTATAAATATATATATATTGCTGGTGAAACATTAAATGGTATAACCAGTTTGGAAAACAGGCAATTTCCTAAAAATTATGTATATCATATCACTCAGCCATTCTATTCTGAGGTATTTATTCTACAGAAGTGAAAGTGAATAGCTATACAAATACTTATACATAAAAGGTCCAAAGCAGCTTTATTTGTAATAGTCAAAAACTGGAAACAACCCAACTGACCATCAGTAGGTGAGTGGATAATCAAATTGTGGTATATGTGTAGCATTAATTACTATTGAACAATAAAAGCATTGAACTATTGATGCATACAATAACATGAATGAATCTCAAAATAATTGTACTTAGAAAAAGAAGTCAGACAAAAGGTAGTGCTTTCTATACATGCAACATACATACCCTACATACATACAGTACATACACAATTCTACAAAAAATACAAACTAATTTATAGTGAAAATGTAGTTTAACGTGCCTGAGACTGTAGTGGCTAAGTGGGAGAGCAAAAGGCACTAGAAAATTTTTGGAGATGATAGATAAGTTCTTTATCTTGACTTGGTGATTTTTCAGGGGTTTACACATATTTCACAACTTATCAAATGATACGTTCTAAATACGTACAGATTTTATATGCCAAATATATAGGAATAAAGCAGTTTTTAAAAGTGGTATATATTTGTAAGAAGATACAAATATAGACTCAGAGTAATTTTATGCATAAGTGACACTTTTGGACACCAATATTGAATAGTCCATTCTAGTTTGTAATAATTAGTGGTGTTATATGTACGTAATTAAGTATAGAACATGATGCTGAAGTAGATATCTTTGTTGTGACTTTTGGTTCATTTTTTGCGGCACACTACATCTCTCACATTTAAATGAAAGAGAGTTAGGCACCAATTAAAAAATTCAACTTCAATATATTTAGGTACTTATTTTAATAGTGTGGCAGTTTTAAAATAGATCACCATTTTTTTACACTCTTTCCTTCAAGAGGTAGAGTCTACATACCCTACTCTTGGGTCTGAGTGGGCTTGTATATATATTTAACGATTAGTTTATGATGAAGTGATGTTGAGTGACTTCTGAGTTTGGGTCATGAAAGGTGAGTCAGCCTCTGCATAATTCACAGAAATACTTGGACTTGAAGCCCTGAGCCACCATGTATGAAATTCATCCACCCTGAGTCTGCCATGCTGTGAGGAAGTCAAGCTGAATAGAAAACAGTCACTCTTGCTATATCCTGTCTGATTTCCTGATCCACAAAACCAGTGGGCATAATAAAAGGTTGTTTCAAGCCTGAGTTGTTAGGTAGTTTGTATTCAGCAACAGTAACTGGGTTCTAATATAATTGCCATTTTAATACCAGTATTTTTAATGGATTCTACTTTCAAGACCTACAGTCTTAAAAAAATTAGTCAAGATTTAGATTTAAATATAAGCAGAAACCTTTGGGTTCCCAGATGTTTGCAACTCTCTACGCATGTGGATAAGCCTGAATTAGAAATGGTAGGAATTCTTTTCGTTAAGTCTGGCAGCAGTTATGCTATGTGAGAACAGCTGCTGACTTTAAGAGTTGCACATATTTAATAGCAAAGCTAATATTGGCATATTAAAAATGCATTATTGCATTGCTTATTCTATCAAATGACAGGTGCAAACATATATCTTTATTTAAAATTCAGAAATTAAAAAGGATATCGAATATGCTGTTTTGAACTGTTTTAGACAAATCTGCTGCTCCTTCATGTACAACAGATAAAATAAAAATAGAGACTTCACAGATGTATATAGGGCAAAATTCAATTTCCAAAAAATTATTTTTATTTTTACCTTCCTGTAGTCAAGAATGTCCTTAGTGACATTTATTTCCAGAAAAAACTGAAACAAAGAACAGCCTTGATAGGCTATGCTGCTGATTCTCTCCATCAGTTATGGTGGCATGCTGGTGGCTTAGTTATAGATTGATTATATTACAAAACTGAATACATTTGAGTAGCATCTGCCATATACTTTTATCAATAATTGTACAGGACATGGGTAAGTCAAACCGTTCTTGAAACTAACAAAAACATAGCTCATAACGAACACCTTTAATTCAGTAGAGACCAAAATATGGAATTGCCTTCTGCTTCTGTTTACACAGCCACCAGAGAGCATCTTCCTCTTTCTGTGCTATCATGTTTCATTTCTACTGAGGCTTGATTACTTATTTTATTCACCAGAATGGCCCCAAATATTTTTGCCTCTTTATCAGAATTCAAATTCAATTTCAACAGATAAGGCTTTGAAAACATTGGAAGTGACTGAAAATAATTTGAAAACCATTTCTTTTTAAATTTCAAACTTATCTTAAACATTAATAGTAACATTTACATGGATCTTCTCAAAGAAACAATTTTGAAGAGGAAGAATTAGTGCCCTTTTAAACAAAAGTTAAAATAAGTTATCATATTGTACATAGAAACATTGCTCATGGTATCAGTGTTCCAGTTTACATTTCTACGTGGTAAATCTTGAAAACATTACTATAGTGATCAAATGACTGTGATCTTCGAAATTTTCTTTCTTTACTGTGATCTCAACAAAAATGTCTAACAAAGATCAACAAGCTAAATCACATCAAACATGGCATATGGCTCAGCCTTTTAGGAAGAGAATTAGGATTAGTATGGTAGTATTAACGTTGACAGTGGACATGGCCTCAGCACCAATGCTGTTATCTGTAACAATCTCATCAATATCATTTGGTCAACATGGCAGTTATCTTACCCAGGGCTTTCTACCCTATTAAGTGATATATAATCTGCAATACTGTTATATGTCTAGGGAAGCTCACAAAATCATTTTTAAGATTTATGAAATAATGATGTTAGGTTTTGGGTGGGAAGGGCTACCTCTTGAATCAAACACAGAAGAATATAGAAAAAGATGAGTTTTGCGTTATTATGACTATATTGATGATATGACGTTTTATTTTTCTTTTCAGTCAAAATCACAAAAAGAATTTTCTAAAAGGATTTTTTTCTTACTACCACTTTGCAGAGAGAAATACAGACAGAGAAGCCAAACAACACCCTTCAAACTGAGGTTTATTTGATGTTTCAAACCCGGGAACACCTTTAGAATTATACCTATAACAGTGGCTTGGTATTTAATATTATGTTACTTTTCCTTTCTTTCTTATCTGTTTTTAAGTAGGTTTACAGACTAGCATTCAAAACCAATTGAACAGGAAGATGAAAATTTATAGAGGTATAGAGAGAAGGAAAGGAAGGCTTTGTTGATAGCAGTTATAGAGGGAACAGATTGAAACTAGTCAAACAGGACTAAAGGAGAGAGAGACAATCAACCAATAGTTGAAGGAAAAGACAATAATCTTGAGAAAATACTAGTACCACTATAACAGTTCAAATTTTTACTAGAAAGTGTTTAAAATGAATTTAATATTGGCATGTTAAGAAGCTTTAAGACAGGAAAAAGAGGTGTTTTTTTTAAATTGTTTTTCATATTATAGTATAATCTCAAATCTTCAGACGGAGAGGGCTCTCCTCCTTTCTCCTCCTGCTGTTTGCCTTCAGGCTATTTCGCTGCTCATTAGCACCTTCACCAGAGAGTGGGCAGGAGGAAAAAAAGAGCTGAAACATGAGTCAGTCAATTACAGTTCTCATTAAGGGCTCTGGCAAAAAATGTACAGGTGGGCGGAGTCTGAAACTAACAACCAAAGAGAGATATGTGTATTATCCAGGGTATTCTCTTGTCCAAATCATTCTGCTTCCTGAATATCAGAGATAATTGCATGTTGACTATATTAGAATACATTTCCATAGCAATTACTGACATGTTTGCAGAAGGAAAACAAAGCCAAGGGGTGAAGTAATTATCTAGGTCAGTGGTTCTCAAATTTGAGCTTGCATTGGAATCACCTGCAGAGCTTTATATAAAAAGGCAGATTGTCAGACTCCACCTGTAGAGTTTCTGATGGAATAGGAGGGGGGTGGTGCCCAAGAATATGATATTCTAGAAAGTTCTCAAGTGCTGCTGCTCCTGCTATTGCTGCTGGTTCATGCAGATGGTATTCCAAAGATCGCTGTTCTAGATAATTCAGAAAACATTACACAGTTGCTGACAAGGAACATAGTTGACTGATTTCAATTTTTCTTTCTTGTAGGGCTTATGAATCCTTATATGATTTCTTACAAGAATTCTGGCACCCTTTTGGACTTATCCTAGTTTGATATGCAAAAAAGAGAACATTGAGTTGCTATCCAACATCTACAATCATGTCTTAAAATATAACAGTAAAAACAGATGTGACATTTATATATTTGCTTTCAAGTTTATTTTTATTTCATTAAGATATACTGTTTGTCAATTCAAACTGTTAATATGCCAGTTAAGTCTCTTGAAGCTACATTTTTCTTTTTCTTTGTTTTAAGTTATCAAAGTAGCATATAATCTTTGAAAAAGAAATGTATAGAAGTCTAAAGGAAAAAATGTAAAAATCTTCACTTTCTACTTCCACTTAACTCATAATCTAACTCTGGAGACATGCTGATATATACAGCTACCCAAATAGAAACACACACACTTGCAAATATGATAGCAAATATCAATATTATTTTATGTGACTATTATGTATATTAGATATGACCATTATATATTCTTCTGGTTGCTGCTTTGTTTTTTGACTGACAATCTATTGTGGCTATAGCAGAAACTGTTCATTGCTCCCTTTATTCATTCTTTTTTCAATACAGCTCTATGATTTTAGATTTTCTTATGGCCACCTAGATTACAATTAATTTTCCCATCCTGTTTTCCAATTTGTTGTGGCCATGTGACAAACTGAATAATTGTAATGTGTCACAGTGAAACTGGACAGGACTGGGTACAAATCCTTTCCATGTCCCCTGTTTCTTGTTTGCAGGAAATAGGCTTCATTCAGCCTCCTAGACCTTCCCTGAGCTCCAAAGGGCAGATTCAAATACTTGGTAGTCAGGGAAGGGAGAGAATGCAGAAACAAAGGAGGAGCAGTCAAGAAACAATGGTGCAGTGATAAAACAGGGTCCTGGTTCCTCCTCAAGAAATATACATAACAATATCTTTGAGTTCTTCTGCAGAAACTAAGGCCCCCACCCAGGTAGAGGATGGTACTTCAGCCTGAGCACAAGATTCCTGGATTACTGCCCTGTTACCTCACCATCAACCAATCAGAAGAAAGTCACAAGTCCTGCAACACTCACCCAAAAGGTTGCCTATAAAAACTTCTTACCCAAACCATCAGAGAGTCTGAGGTTTTTGAGCATGAGCCACCTGTTTTCCTTGTTTGGCTCTGCAATAAACATTTCTCTGCTCCAAACTCTGGCTTTTCAGTTTGTTTTGCCTCACTGTCAGTTGGGCACACAAACTTGCACTGGGTAAACATTTTGGTGAGCCAGCTAGGAATCCATGTCCATTGCAGGTCAACCCTGGCAGGGGGCAGCCCCTTCCCTGGGTCCCAGCAGCTGCCTGAGCTCATTTCACTCCAGGGAACTCAGAGGGACTCTCCCTGATAGGTGCTGGCCACCCTGGCATGAAGCTGTTTGAAGCTGAGAAACATCCTGAGCTACAGTCCACACTCAGCATCGCTTAGGGGTGAGTCACTCCAGCTTGCACAGGATGGGAAAATTCTACCCGCTGCATCTGGGCTCACTTCCCTTCAGGGAGTGAGACACTCTGGGCCCATTCTCTTTCAAGAACTGGGCCAATCTGTTTGGAGGCCTCTGTATGGGAATGGAAGTGGAATTTTGCAGCTACACCTCATCTGATCTTTTGTTTGTGGGACCACATTTGTTGTTTGTATGTATGTGTGTATTAGTACTTGCATTGGCTGGTTGAGACGTCTCTGGTCTCTGAGCTCTGACAACAGCAGGGCATTCTTTTCTATTGCATTGGCATCACCTATGGTGTTGCATTAGTTGGGAATTTCCCTTTCAGGGTCTGGGAAACTGCGACCCTGAGAGACCACGCAGCATTGCACTGGTTTGCTGTTTTGCTGCGAATAATTAAGTATGGGTGATCAGAGCTCTGTTCCAACTTACAGTCCCCTAAGGAGTATATTTTGCGAAACTGGGAGATCTTCAACTATGCTTCCATACATGAAAGAAAATGATATTTTTATTGTAACACTGTTTGGCCTCAAGACTCCTTGAAATCTGGAGAACAATGGCCCCTGATGACTCTGCTATTGTAGCAAAGTGAGCCTTTTGGAATTGGTTTGGCTTTCATCTCGAGTGTGTATATGAATGTCTTAGTACATGAGTCCAAATCCCATTCTCTCTTTCTGGTTTTGACTTTTGTTAAGGGGTCCTGGTAACTTCAATGCTTATTCAAGTTCATCTGGAAGTGAGGCCTCTGAATGTGAGTGAGTGATATGTATTTTGTCTATTACTGCTATTGATTATAACCCAATTGGCAATTTAGCACCTGAAAAAAATCCATTAAAATGGCCAAGATGGGACTCTTTTGACATTTTAAAACTGTTTTTTCCATATGCAGTTAGAGGAATTTAACTTTCTAGAGAGAATTGGTATTTCTGTTCCTGTGGCTTTGAGATGTAAATTATCTACCTGGGAATTTAGTCTAATCATCTGTGATCCCTGAGAGTAAAAAAAAAATTTTTTTAGGTCTTTGTTATTATTTGGTATGTTAAATTACATGGGAAGCATTGTCAAATGAGTGATAAGCTTTTTCAGGTTATACTGTATGGGTAAATGTCATTAATACAGATATTCTAGAAATTATATGGAATTCCTAAAAATCTGGTATAATCCTGATAAAATGTTAACAGTCCTAACATATGATAAATGGCCAATGAATATATATTATTATATATGCAATTTTTATAAACCAACTGTTACCTAGGAAATGTTCATTTCTTTTCTGTAAACACTATACTTCCTAGGATATCTTAGAACTTCTTAAAAATCTTATACATGAGTAGTATTGCACTATGTAATATATTCAATATTTGCTAACAGGAATTATAATTTTGCTGTCTTAAATTCTATGGCTTTATTACCCTATTGAATAATTTTTATGCCTACTTTGTGCATTTTTAGATCCCACGATTTTTTAAACTTTCTTTAGATTGCATTTTTTAAATGAATTCTAGCTTTATGCCAGTGTTCTTGAGAGAATTTCTCCTTAAAAGGAATTAAAATTATTTTTTAATAGTTTTAAATGAAAGTATAATAAATGGTAACTGAACAAGCAGAATAATAACCTCCTACGAGACATGAGTGGATAATTTCAAAACAGCATGTGGTAATTTTAAAATATTAGGTTGAACCATATGAAATCAACTGTTTTTGACCTACAGAAATGGAAATTTTATATACTTAATCATTTTATTTTTCATAGAACTTTAGGTCTAAATATTGTTTCTATTAGTTTATTTCTTTCATTAATATTTCATATATTTCTTGACTTTATTACTGTGGTAACTATTTTTAATTTGTTGGGAGAGTTATTTTATATATACTTCTCTGAAAAAATATATAATAAAATAATTATCTTAAAAGTTTTTCCTGAGTAGTGTATTAATAGATATATAGCTTGAATGATGCTAACAATAGATTGGCCTATTTTATAATCTATTTTTAGAAATTTTAGTAAAAAGTTAAATATATATAAACAAATTTTTTCAAAACCCGATCATAACATTTTCCTCAATTCATATTTTCTTTACACTATTCACATATTTTGGGTTGGCCAAAAAGTGTCTTTGGTTTGTAAGTAAAAATAAAGGACACAGTTTTCATTTTCACCAAGAACTTTATTGAACAACGTATTCACCCTTTTGTTCCGCTACCTTCTGCCATTTTTCAGGCAACTTCATAATTCCATCTTCCCAAAACTTTTTATCTTTTTGAGCGAAGAACTCTTCCAGGTGCCTTTTACAGTCCTCCAGGGAACTGAAATTTTTTCCATTAAGAGAATTATGTCAAGACCGAAATAAATGGAAATCTGAAGGTACACTGTCTGGTGAATACGGTGGATGAATCAGAACTTCCCAGTCAAGCTGTAACAGTTTTTGCCTGGTCGTCAAAGAAACATGCGGTCTTGCATTGTCCTGATGGAAGATTACGCATTTTCTGTTGACTAATTCTGGACACTTTTTGTTGAGTGCTGCTTTCAGTTGGTCTAGTTGAGAGCAGCACTTGTTGGAATTAATCCTTTGGTTTTCCAGAAGGAGCTCATAATAGAGGACTCCCTTCCAATACCACCATATACACAACATCACCTTCTTTGGATGAAGACCAGCCTTTGGTGTGTTGGTGGTGGTTCATTTTGCTTGGCCCATGATCTCTTCCATTCCATGTTATTGTACAGTATTCACTTTTCATCGCCTATGACAACTTGTTTTAAAAACGGAACATTTTCATTACGTTTAAGTAGAGAATCACATGCAGAAATATGGTCAAGGTTTTTTTCACTTATGTGGAACCCAAACATCAAAGCGATTAACATAACCAAGCTGATGCAAATGATTTTCAACACTTGATTTGGATATTTTGAGTATGTCAGCTATCTCCCACGTGGTGTAACGTTGATTATTCTCAATTAATGCCTCAATTTGATCTCTATCAACTTCACCTGGTCTACCCGACCGTGGAGTATCATCCAGAGAGAAATCTCCTGCATGAAACTTCGCAAACCACTTTTGACACTTTTGATCAGTCACAGCACCTTCTCCACACACTGCACAAATCTCTTTTTGTGTTTCAATTGCGTTTTTACCTTTTTTGAAATAATAAAGCATAATAGGCAGAAAATGTTGCTTTTTTCTTCCACCTTCAATATTAAAATGGCTACACAAAAATTCACCAATTTTGATGTCTTTTTTTTAAATGCACACTGATATGACAGCTGTCACATATAATCTAACAAAATTGTTTCTACTGAAGTTAAAGACAACTAAGTGCTACTAGAGCCATCTTATGGGAAAAACTGAACAAACTTTTTAGCCAACTCAATACATTTCTCATCTGTGATTTTTTTGAACTTTGTCTAGGACATCTTCAAATATTTTATTTGCAGGCCTCACAATTGTTATAAATTGAAAATATTCTAATGTGTTCTTTATTTATACACACCCACTAGATGCCAGCAATCAGGTTTAATTAGAAATTAGACCAACTTGAGTTTGCATCTTGGCCTTGTCATTGACTCTCTGTGATTAACATTGTACAAGTAAACCCACAAGCATGAATTTCTTTATCTGTAAAATGAGGTCCTAACTTACAGAGTTGTTGAAAAATTAAAATTTCCAGTTGTTTAGCCTGTAAAATTTCAGGTGCATATTAAGCCTTCTAGAAATAATAGTGTTTCAAATGTGTACCATTTGGGGGTTCATGATTTTATTGATATACATTGTTCCTCTGAACTTTCTCAAAAGTGTAAAGGGCTTTACATAGAATGTAATATTTTAATTTAACAAACAATATGACATATATTCATTTTGTAAAAATTCTAATATACTCAATAATTCTAAGAATTTTCACAAACAATTGATGTCATTTTGTTGTGTATCTTCCAGGTTATTTTCTGTACATTACATATTCAATACAGAGTTTCTTTCAATGTTTATTTGCTTTTTTTAAACTAAATGGTATTAAGTTCAATCTAATGTTCTGCAACTTTTTTCATTTAATATACAATTGAGTCTAGAACAACGTAGGGGTTAGTGGTGCCAAACCCCCAACCAGAAATCCCCAAATAACTTTATAGTAGGCATTCCTTATGCACTGTTCCCTGGCATCCTAGGAGTCAACCAACTATGAGTTATGTAGCACTCTAATATTTATTGAAAAAAATCTGCATATAAGTGGACCCATGCAGTTCAAAGATCTATCTATGTCTAGTAATATGAAGCTACCTCTATTTTCTAACGGAAGCATAGACTGAAGCATAGTTTATGCTATATGACTTCAATTTATGGACGTTTAGGTTGATTTCAGGTTGGTCATTAGAAAATATACTGCAATGAGCATCTTTATAAAAATATCAAGCAAGTATGCAAGGTTTCTCTAGTGTAGATCTCCCTAACAGAATTTCTAAGCCAAAATATATGTATTCTTCTTAATTTTATAACCATCACAAAACTGGCCTCCAAAATATCTATAACAATATATAAAGCCATTATCTAATTGTAAGGTTTTCTCTTTTCCCACATACATACTAATAGTAAATATTTAACTTATAATTTTGAGAATTTGATGGGTAAAAATAATACTCTTTCACAGTTGTTTCAATTTGATTTCCCTAATAATTAATAGAATCAATTATCTTTTTTTATTCTTAGTGTTCATTTATATTTATGCTTCTATGAAATACCTGATTTAAATCTTTGCTTATTTTTCTTTTGAGAATAATCATATTGTCATTATATTCTGGATATCACTTGACTATTATAATATTGCAAATATTTTCTTCTTGAGGGTCAATAGTCTTTAAAATTTGTTAGTGGTCATTTTTTCCGATGAGAAGGTATACAATTTTTATTTATTCAGATTTATTATATTTCCCTTTATGGCTTTAGTTTTTCATGTGTTCTTGAAAGATTCCTATCTTGGCCAAGGGCATATATTTTGTCTTCCATATTTTCCTTTTTTTTTAATAAAATATTTATGATCTTTAATACATCAGGAATTATGTTTGGAAGTGTGAGGTAGAGACTTAATGGATATGCTTTCCTAAACATTTCCCAGAATCATTTATTGAACATCTTTTCTGATTTGAAATGTGACCTTTATATCATAATAAGTTCTCATATCTGCATGGGCCTATAAGGAAGTTTTTCTTTTTATCCTCAGGTCCTTGCTTTTTTTATAGGCCAGGTATAAATTTTAAGGTTCATGAAATTCCATATAATTTTACATAAAGTTTTGTTAGTTCACATGTGCATTTCTCTCCAGTGAGTAACCTTAACTTTAATTAGATCCTTAAATAATTATACACACACACACACACACATACGCAATACATGTTAAAAGATGTTGCATTAAATGAAGGAGCAAGTAGGTGAGACTTTCCACTAAAATCGTTGCTGTAGAATCATGTTGATTCTACTAAGTAGGCAGAAATCAAAATGCATTAGAAATGATGTTGAAAGTTATTGTTTGCTGGGTAGGTAGTAAAGTGTTGTTTCATCATATGTAAAGAAAGGCTTTTTAATGAGTACACTTAAACTTTCCTTGAAAGTTTTATAGTTTGCCCTATAGCAATCTGGATTCAGGGTTTTATTTCTTTTGAATCACTGATCACTGCTTCTAGTTCTAGTACCACAGGGGCAAGTAGGTTTTCTGCTTGAGCTCTCGAGACCTGAGGAAAATCTGAATTAATCAAAAATAGGCATGTACTCTCTGCTAAATTTTCAAGGGAGTTTCTTCTATATAGAGTGTTTGATAATATTGAATACAGCATCTGTTACAGTTTTTGCTTTGTTTGCTGTTTTGTTGAGATTGGATTGTTGGTTCATTGTCACTATGTTGAGACATTGTTTTCTTAATTGAAAGGCCAACAGCTGTCTCTTTTTGTTACACTCTTTTCCCTCCATACTGTTAAAACACTCCTTGGTTTAAAATGCAGAAGTGCAATTATAAATACCTAAAAATTCTCTCTCACATATATGTAACAGAAGGTTCTGATGCAAAACAGGAAAAATAGATGTTAAAATTTGAAGAACACCTATGTTTTAAGCACAGATGCTATTTGTTTAAAATTTCTCAATAAATGAGCATTCTTTCAAATTAAAATATTATATATCATATAAAATACTTTAACTTGCAATACTCATTAACTTTGTACCTTTTGTGATATACATGTGTTTATCCCTGAAGGAACTGTACTATGTCATTGCAAGTTGTCAGAAATTCAGAAATTGTCTATGAGGAGGAGGGGCAGAAAGAAAACTACACTTTGGACTTAATTGTTGGTTTTGCACAATACTTAAAGTATCAAATTAAACAAAATAGGCTCATGAAAAAGGTTCAATGGGGAAAGAAGAAACAATGGGGCTTTTGGCAGCTGTGTGGATACAAAGTACAAGACGGAAAATTTGAGAGGCCTCAAACATACAGCTGTTTTTTTCTATAAGGTATTTGCTGAGTTTCAAGGCTTTACAAGAACTTATAGAGCTAGGTCAATAGCTTCTAGAGCACAGAGTGAAAACTCCCCCTGTATTGTGGTGGTTAGAAAAGAAAATACCTGCTAGAGGGAGTGGGCCTGCCCCAAACACTCTGCTGTTTCACTGTTCAAGGCATTTGCCAAATTTTGAGGCTGAAGAGGGAGGTGGTTGGAGAGCTGATCTGGGAACCTGTAAAGGGCAAAGCTGGACCTCCCTCTGTCTTTCAGTGCTATTGACATGGAGATGTGCCCAGCACTCACTCAGAAATCGGAGGCCACACCCAGGTGCAACCCAACATTCACCAAAATGTAAATGAGCCCAAGGGCAGCCCAATGCCTGACTACACTGAGGTGAATGGACCACATCCTGTCTGCCTAACAGAGGAAAGAGGGGACACCAAGAAAACATAACCTTCTCAGAACCTGTGTGGTTCCTTCATCAGGATGTCCAGTATATCATAAAAGTGTGCAAAGCAGGTAAAAAGTCAACAATATACAGCCAGCAATGAAGAGGAAAAGAAAACAGAAATAGACACATTACACAAAATTCAGTTTATATTATTAAACTGCATGATATATTTGTACTTTTCCTCTTTTGATTTTTCAGTCTTTGGATATATCATACATGAATAGGGCACATAGGAATTATAATCTCATCTATAGGGCATTTACTATGTACTTATTACCTAAATCCTGAATAGCTTCATATTTATTACTTTCAATTCATAATGACAAACTCAAGCGTTGTTAAGGTTAATAATTTGGAATTATTAATAATAATATGGAATATAAGACAAATAATAATTTGGAATATAAGACAGAAAAAATGAAATAGACAAATTTACAGCTATACAATTTTTTTAATTGGCTAAATGTGTAGTTGCTTTTCTTTTTCAAATACAAAATTTGTGAAGGACTTTCAGTGGATACAAGAACATCCCTTTTTAAAACTGAGAGTTTCTTTTAGGGAGAAGAAATTTAATCTATGATTATCATGAATTAAGGGTGGTTTAATGCAGTTGATAGGCTGCTACCATTGACCTCCCAAAATGAAATATGATTGAGTGGAATCAGAAAGATAATAATTAACTGAACTCAGAGAGGTCCTTTTAAATATTATATAAGTTAATATTAATTGGAGCATTCCACAAGCCCCTAAAGCAGCTCGTTTTTCATAGAGAGAAATTATAGAGAAATTGTAGAGAAATTATATTCAGGGCAGCTGTCATGAAAAAAAGGCGATTTTTGTAATTCTCTGCTCTTTGTTAACAAGGTGTTAAATTTGGAATATAACATGGATTTAATTTTTCAAATTAAAATTTAACAGAATTTTAACTTATTATTTGCTTAAGTTATTTTATATATATATAAATATATATATAAATAAATATATATATAAATATATATATTTATATGTAAATGTCAATTAACATATATTGAGCATCTAAAGTATTCATAATATGAATTTCAGCACTGGGCAAAAGAGTTAACAAAATATAACCCCAATGTATTTTGGGTGCTAAAACCTTTATTTCCAGAGATATCATATGAGTGCAAATTTCTTTTTATAATAAGAAAAATATTAAGTTCTTCCATCAATGGTCATCAGCTTTTTGTGTCTCAGCTTATCCCCTCTAATAACTTAAATGCAACAGTCTTTTGACCCAAATGTAACAATTGAGCACATGTTCCACCACAATGCTTATAAAATCCAATTCTCTGCTTATAATACAATTGTACACTATTGTTGAACGTAGTTGAAGTAAAACTTAAAACCACATTGACTGTTTTCACATTAATTTATTACTGTGACACTCAAATGTATTTTAATGCTTCCTGGAAATCATATCATACTTTCCTCTTCTGTTTAAACTTTCACTATTATAGACAACTATTTTACATTTTCTCTTCTTTCCTCAAATAGCCAACAATTTCTCTGCCATCCTCACTTTTAACTTAATATTTCTCTTCATTGATAGACTGTTTTCACTTAGCTCCTCCATTGAATCTGCTCTTTACAATACTATCAATAACTTTAATATGAGTAAAATAAATGGCCAATTCACAGCTTTCATCTTATTTGATGAAAGATATCAGAGCTATTTATGTTATGCCGTGGCAAAAATGTAGTAAACCACTTGCCTATAATAAGTATATAGCTCTAGATCAGAGGTTGGCAAACTTTTCTGTAAAGGACTAGATGTGTGTCAGGTTTTGTGGGCCATATGGTCTCTGTTACAACTACTCAGCTCTGCCATCATAGCAAGAAACTGGCCATAAATGATATGTAAACAAATAGGTGTGTCTGTATTCTAATAAAATGTTATTTACCAATACAGGTGACCTGCTGAATGCAGAGGCTGACAAAGATAATTTAAGAGCATAGACTTGTAACTATTGGCTACATTAAACAAGGTACTGCAAAGAAATAAATTAGCTCTGAAAAGAGTCGGCCAGTATGAAAGCAGAAATTCAGAGACTTACAGGCTGGAAGAGACCACTTCTTAAACTTAAATAGTCAAAAATCCAATTAAGAAATGCTTTTAGCCACAAAGAGGTATCAAATCTCAGCCTCCTATTTAGGATAAAATAAATAGTGTAGCTGCCACACCCATGTTTAAAACCTGTGACTGGATTAAGATGGTACCCAGAAAATCTTTTCAGTAAAACAATTGTCTAAGGGAAAAGAAAAGAAGGGAGACCCAATATGTTCAAGTTACACACAATTTAGTTATTTAATTATGTCTCCAAAGAACAGGGGGTGTGGTTTTCAGCACATGCAACTGACAGAAATCAAAAATAATTAATACACCTAGCAAGTTTCTGAGACAGTTGCACTGATGAATAAAGAACCACAATCTTGGATTAAGAGAAACTATAACTAGTCAGTACTTAAAACTCTTCCTTGAGCCTCCTATCTTCTTTGTTCAAAAGCAGGTTGAGGAAGAGGCTCAGCCCAAAAACATAGAACTGAGAAGATAATTAAAAAGGAAAAAAAAAAAATAAGCTCTGCATGATGACAAGCTGAGGTAAAGAATGAACTAGGAAGATATTCGCTGGAAGTAGACTCTGAGTCTAATCTAAAAAAATTTTCCATTTCTAGGATATGAGAATAAGTGCTCTGCCCAATATTTGTCAGCTGGAATTTCACTATTGTTATGAAGAGGGACTGCTGTATGGCTCCAATGATTTCTTCTAAAAAGGTGTGTGTTTACTGTGGTTATCCTGTCCCAAACCTACCACATTTTACTGAGTTTGTGGAGAGTATATTATTGATACTTGTCTTCTTAGTTCATAAGTTTCCAGACTTAGACCAGATATGAGATTTTCCCAATAACTTGAACATGGAGTATGATAAATTACTCTGATGGATTTTTGGGTTGTCTTCCTTGAGTAGGGGTCAGTATATTATGTATGAGTGAAGGATAGAATATTCTATCCACTAGGATTAGTTACAAGCGTGTAATGCTGTCACTTCAGAAACATGGGACATCTCTTTTCATTTCTTATTTTGTTTATTTGGGCCCTGATCTGTCTCCTAAGTCAAAAGAAATAAAAGCAACAATAAACAAATGGGACCTAATTAAACTTAAAAGCTTTTGCACAGCAAAGGAAATCATCAACAAAACAAAAAGACAACCTACTGAATGGGAGAAAATATTTGCAAATGATATGACCAACAGGGGGTTAATATCTAAAATGTATAACATGCTCATACAACTCAATATCAAAAAAAAAAAAAAACCCAATGAAAAAATGGGCAGAAGACCTAAATAAACATCTCTCCAAAGAAGACATACAGATGGCCAAAAGGCACATGAGAAGTGCTCAACTTTGCTAATCATCAGAGAAATATAAATTAGAATCACAATGAAATATCACCTCACACCTGTCAAAATGGCTATCATCAAAAAGTCTACAAATAACAAATGTTGGTGAGGATGTGGAGAAAAGGGAACCCTCCTACACTGTTGGTGGGAATGTAAATATGTGCAGCCACTATGGAAAAGAGTATGGAGGTTCCTTAAAAAAAACTACAAATAGAACTACCATATGATCCAGCAATTCCATTACTGGGTATATATCCAGGAAAAATGAAAACACTAATTTGAAAAAATACATTCACCCCAAGATTCATGGCAGCACTATTTACAGTAACTAAGATATGGAAGCAACCCAACTGCCCATTAACAAATGAATGGATGAAGAAGATCTGGTATATATACACAATGGAATATTACTCTACCATAAAAAAGAATGAATTCTGCCATTTGCAGCAACATGAATGGACCTAGAGAATATTATGCTTAGTGAAATCAGACAGAGAAATACTATATGATATCACTGATAGGTGAAACCTAAAAAATAATAATAATACAAATGCGTGTATATACAAAGCAGAAACAGAGTCACAGACATAGAAAACAAACTAGTAGTTACCAAAGGGGAGAGGGAAGGGGGAAGGGACAAATTAGGGGTATAGAATTAAGAGATACAAACCACTATGTATAAAATAGATAAGCAACAAGGAGACATTGTATAGCACAGGAAGTTATAGCCATTATCTTGTAATAACGTTTAATGGAGGATAATCTGTAAAAATATTGAATCATTATGCTGTACACCTGAAAGTAATATAGCATTATAAAGCAACTATATTTCAATAAAAAAAAGAAACATGGAAAATCTCTACCCACTTTCCATGTGATTTTATTTTGCCAATAAAACACAAACTGAAATGATACGTATCACATCTAGACAAAAACTTTGTGTCATCATGGGGCCAGCCATTTTTTTTTCCTCTCTCCTTCCAAAATCATATTAGCGTCTATTAAAAAGGAGCTTCTCTCAGTTGACATGTATGAGTAACCACTAAGGCCCACACCCTCTGACAGCCATCAGTGGCCATATAGCATCAGTGAAAGATACATTTTCTTGGTTTAAGCTTATAATATAAAATTAATAACAACTTGCTAAAATTGTACACTTTCCAAATTATACTGGCAGGTATACTTACAATGCTTCTCCTTCAGTCCCCTTCAATTAGCACTTTGTCAGCCTTTAAAAAATCCATTTAGCTTTCTTAAAATTAAGGACTGTCTTCAAACAAATAAAAGTTATTTGGGTGGGAAACATCCTAGGCCATGAAGCAGGACAACTAGGTGATAACGCAGCCAAGAAAGAACCCTGGGTACTTTGCCTGGGTTGGTTACCCAGGTCTGAGTAATAAGGATGCAGAGAGCTGTATGGAGCTTTGCAGGACTCACAAGAAGTCAGGAATGACGAGGTTGCCCCAGGAAGAATTCCTAATAACTGGTTTGAGGCCACTAAACCTTGGAACAGCAACAAGGTAGGAAGACTGAGGCTGAGACATAACTCATTGAGTCAGCAGTAAAAACAAATCTTCTCTGTCAAAAAGCTTCAATACAGGATCCAGAACCCATACAGAATTAGTCAAAGAAGTACACTCACAGTCAAAGATCACCAAGCACTCAAGAATCCCAGCAACTATGAGTGAAGTTCTAAAAAGAACAATAAACAAATGGTTTTAACTCCAGGGATTATTTGTGTCTAGAAGCTCATTCACAAAATATAAAATATCTATGTATAAAATGTTTAAAGAAACAAATTAGGCAGTTTCTTAAATAAACAGTCAACAGAGAAAATGTGAGAAATAGATTTGGAAATAGACTGAACAAAAAACTTGTAGAAATGAAAAAATAACTTATACTCAAAAATCAATAGGTGGTTAAGAAAATTACTAAATTATAAGAAAAGGACCTATGATCATCTCACTAAAAAAAAGTTTAAAAAGTAAAAAAAAAGGTAAAATTTGACACCTAATCTTTTTTTTTTAAAAATGCTTAGATAGAAATTTTTAGAATATTTGTGATACAGAGAAAATTATTTAACCTGATAAAGATAAGGTGAAAAATGTTTTCAATAAATATAACTCTAAATGAGTATAGTGAGAGGCATTTCTTTTATAAACAGGGACAGGTTCATTATCATTACTTATATTCAACAATGTAGGAGGTGATAGAGCAAAGGGTAAGAGAAACATAAAAGCATGAGAATTAGAAAGAGGGCAATCATCATTCGCAGTTGATGTGATTGCTCACATGAGGAGAAGGAGATACAGATATATTATCAGTACTAAAGAAAATAGGATAAAATAGTAAGTAAACATGCAAAAAAATCAGTTTTAGGGAAATCTGCTCAATACTCTGTAATAACCTAAATGGGAAAATAATTTGAAAAAGAATAGATACATGTATATGTATAACTGAATCACTTTTCTGTACACCTGAAACTAACACAGCATTGTTAATCAACCAGACTCCAATATAAAATTAAAATTAAAAATTTTTAAATTTTAAAAAATTAAAAAAAAAAAAATCAGTCTACCAACAACACTTAGAAGTTTAAACATCAAGAAAAATTAAATACCTAGAGGTTATTGTAACAAAAGTTGTGCAAGACCTGTGTGCAGAAAATTGTAAATCTCCTGAAAAATCATAGAAACTCTAAAGCAATGAGATATACCCCATATTGAGAGATAGAATGAATGAATATCATAAAAATGTCATGTCTTCTCTACAGATTCAAACTGATCTACACACTCAGTGATTCTAAAATTTATATAGAATAGCAAAGAACTGTAAATAGTTTAAATCTTTCTGAAGAAGAAAAATGTGGAAGAGGAAAAGCCTTTACTAAATCCAGAGATTTAAGTTATAGTAATTCAGACAGTGTAAAAAGTATACAAGGAGAGGCAAATTGACATATAGAACAAAATAGTGAATCCAGAAATAGATCCACCAAATACGCCACTCTGATTTAGGGCTGAGGTGGCAAAATGAGCAGCAAATATTTGGTATCCATATGAAAAGAAAAGTGAAATTGAATTCCTCCATCACAACATATCCATAATTCACCCCAGATGGCTTAAAATTTGAAATTCCATAGACAAAGCTTTATAGAGTTTGGATGAAAATATAGATGAGTATATTTTTGACACTGGAAGATAAAAGTTTTCTTAAACAGGACATGAAAGTTTTCACTATTAAAGAAAAGAAACATTTAAAATGTGGCAATATTAAGTTCAAAAACTTCTGTTCATCCAAAAATATCTTAAAGTGAAAAATCAAGCTATAAACTTGGGAAAATATTGGCAACACATGTAACTTATAAAATATTAGTATATATATATAAATAACATATGCTAATATATAATATATGTAATATATAATGATATATATATAAAGAATATATAATAGGAAGCTAATGTTTTAATAATCTTCTCCTGTATAACAAACCACCCTAGAATGCTGCGGATCAAAACAAGAACCACAGCCATCTGCACTTGGGTGGCTCAGTGGTTGACTGGCTGGGACTGTCTCACTTTAATCTCACACCTAGATCCTCTCTCCATGTGGCTTCTCCATCCACCTTGTTAGTCAGGCTTCTTTACATGATGGCTTAGGGCTCCAAGAGGGTGGAAAGGGAAGTTCTAAGGGCTTTTTAAGCCTAGGCACAGAAGAAATACACCATCTCTTCTGTCTCATTCTATGTGTCAAAGTAAGTCACAGATTGGAGGGGAGGAAACACAGACACTAACTTTTGTTGGGAGAGGTGGCTTTAAAAAGCCATTAGGAGGGCTTCCCTGGTGGTGCAGTGGTTAAGAATCCGCCTGCCAATGCAGGGGACACAGGTTCAAGATCTGGCCGGGGAAGATCCCACATGCAGCAGAGCAACTAACCCCGTGCGCCACAACTACTGAGCCTGCGCTCTGGAGTCCGTGAGCCACAACTACTGAAGCCCACCTGCCTAGAGCCGGTGCTGCACAACAAGAGAAGCCACCCCAATGAGAAGCCCGCGCACCGCAACAAAGAGTAGTCCCCGCTCGCCGCAATTAGAGAAGGCCCACGCGCAGCAACAAAGACCCAACACAGCCAAAAATAAATTAATTAATCAATTTATTTTTAAAAAGCCATTAGGATAAGAGAAACTGTGAGGGTCATTTTTAAAACAATCTACCATGTAAACCCATTTAAAAAAAAAATGAGCAAATGTCATAAGCAGGCATTCCCCAGCAGAAAAAATAACCAGAAAAAGAATCATTCAGCCTCATCAACCTCATGTTTAATCAGGGCAAAATAAAACCACAATGAGCTTCCATTTCACAATATTTAACCAGCAAAAGAAATAAAATAAAATAAAATCTGACAATATCAAATATTAGAGAGCTTCACATTACTGAGATTCCTTATTCTTAAGTAATGAGCGTGTTAAATGATACCGCTTTTTGGTAAACAATTCAGCATTATCTTGTAAAGTTGAGCATCCTCATATACTGTGACCCAAAAATTGCACTTAGATGCATGACACAATCTTGCTGCAATGGACCAGAAGACGTGTGTAAGAATGCTCCTGATGACATTATTTGTAACAACAAAACCTAGAAAAAAACTCAACGTCCACGAATGAAAACGTGGATAAATAAAATTTTGATATCTTTACCACATGGAATATTATTCCACAGGGAAAATGAATATTATGATATAATGACATGGATGAATCATGGAAACATAATGTTGAGTGAAAATAATAAATCCAAATAGACTACATAGAATATGTTACTTTTTTAATATAATTCCAAAGCAAACAAAAATAAACAATATAGTGATAAGAATTTATACATGCTTGCATACATGTTCATCACTATAGTGATAAAATTATGCATAAGTATAAAACACAATATGCAGCTGTAGACAAGACATGTGGGCAGATTTTTTTTTCTATTTCTTTAATTTTGTACTTATATAAGATGATGGATGTTCACTAAATTTATCAAAAAACTGATAATCAAAAAATTTTTTAAAGATATGTAGAGAAAATTTGGGAGGATTGCACAGGTAGGTATGTGTCATTCACAAACATTTCAGGACTTGGGTAATAGATTTATGATTATTTATTATTTTTTTATAAATTCTATTTTCTCCTCTAAATCATGCTACATTATTTAGAAAAATTGGAATGTAGATGTGCATTCACATGCAACAAGAATATATGTGACTAGGCATTTCGCTTCTTTTTACCATTATCCCTTTTCTTCCTCACCTGATTGAAATTACTTTTCTCTTTGTATTATTTATTGCTGCGTAACAAATTAATCCAAAACTTAGCAGCTCGAAACAATAAGCATTTATTTTATCACACTGTTTCAGAGGGTGAGGAATCTGGTGGGAGCTTAGATATATAATTCTGACTCAGGTTCTCATGAAGTCACTCAAAATGTAGGCTGAGGCTGCAATCATCTGAAGACTTGACTTGGCTCTGTAATCTACTTCCACATTCACTCACGTGGCTGTTGGCAGGAGGCCTCAGTCCCTTGCTGGCTGTTGCTCAGGAGCCTCAGTTCACCATGTCGGCTTTTCCATAAGACTGCTCATGATATCACAGCTGGCTTCCCCTAGAGCAAGTGATCCAAAAGAGACAGCAATCAAGACGATAAAGCAATCTCAGGAGTGACACACAACCATTCTTGCCATCTTCTGATTGTCACATAGGCCAACCCTGATGTAATAGGGGAAGGGACTCCAGGCTGTGAAACCAGGAGGAAGGGATCATGGGGCACCATCTTGGATACTGGGTATCACACTCAGAAGCTAAAGGTAAAAATACATTGACAGTACGTCTCCATGAAGAAAAATGTGAATAATATATTTCTCAATTTAATTTAGCATAGTGAAACACTGGCACATCAAATATATAAACTCATATAATCCTCATAAATCTCTTCAAAATCTCTGAGGTAGTTTCTCTACAACTTTTAATTTCTTCCTAATTAAGTCCACTTTTCACTCACCAGCTTTTAATAAAAACACATTCACTATTTTAATTTATATTTATTGTTTTATAAATAAATTACAACCATATTTGTAATTGATTGGTATTATTTTCAGAGAAAAGGTGCAATCTTTCATATATCTTTTAAGTTAGTTTATATAAACCTAGTGTAATAGTATATAAACCCCAATCATTTTTTTTATGTCCTTTCTATAGTTACATCAATTTATACCTTCACATGTGAGTATTTAAAGAACAATGTTGGAGATTGTCTTGATATTTACTGACTAAATTTACTGACTAGAATAAAATTTCAAGTAATTTTCCAATTTCTTACTGCTGTGAAAAAATATGTGCTGTGTTCCCTCCATAAATTTACAAGTTTTTTTTTCATGTTCCCCCCTCTAACCTGCTGTTGGGATACTGGGAGTTTAAGGTGCCCAATGCATTGTCATTAAATGTTTTTGCAGCAGTAGGAGGTGTTCCTTGCCATTAGTCATCTGAAACAATTTCCTCCTTGGTACTTGATCAAGGTGCTTATTCATATATTTAGTGTTTTATGGACAATGAATGGTCACAGTTATGATTATACAGTTAAATAATACTAAAACATTTCATACTTAAGCACAGTAATTGTAATGTGTGAATCAGGATAAATGATAGATGAAGCTACTTCTTTTTTTTTTTTTTAATTAATTAATTAATTTATTTATTTTTGACTGTGTTGGGTCTTTGTTTCTGTGCGAGGGCTTTCTCTAGTTGCAGAGAGTGGGGGCCACTCTTCATCGCGGTGCGCAGGCCTCTCACTGTCGCGGCCTCCCTTGTTGCGGAGCACAAGCTCCAGACGCGCAGGCTCAGTAGTTGTGGCTCACGGGCCTAGTTGCTCCGGGGCATGTGGGGTCTTCCCAGACCAGGGCTCGAACCTGTGTCCCCTGCATTGGCAGGCAGATTCTCAACCACTGCACCACCGGGGAAGCCCGATGACACTACTTCTAATATGTTTTAATTCCTATGTTTTCAAAATATTTCATGTATTATAGGAGTGGTTTTCCATTTTAACTGTGTCATGTTGTTTGGGTGTGTGTGTGTGTGTGTGTGTGTGTGTTACAGATCTTTCTCCATTTAAAAAGATTGTATTATTTTTTAAAAAAATAATTAATACTGATGTTGATTCATTTCATATAATAGTGCTATTTTTGATACATTTGTGTTTTACAAACACTCTAAATTAACTTTAGGAATTCTATTTTGTGATACTAAATGCTTTATTAGGGAAAATATTACTTCTCTAGTACCTTCTGATCCTGTAAAGACATGCTGTGTCTATATAAGCTAAGAAAGCTAGTTTTGATAGTTTCTATTCTGAATATAAAGATCTATATTGCAGTCAGCATTTTTGAAAACACTGTAGAGTAATCATATATTTCTTAGGGAATCTATACAGACATGCCACAGAAATACTCCTGGCTGATAATTTTGATGTGATATTTTGTTTCTGAGAATATTTTGGCCAATTTTAGGAGTTTTTTCCCAAAAGTTGTATGTGCCTGGCAGGCTTTTCTAACCATAAATATATGAAAACCTTCCTGACAGTTACTAGTTACTTTTATGTGGTTTCATAGGTTTTTTAAAGCTGAAAGTTTGGATCTTTTTTCAGTTCTTCATATTTAATTTTATTATTCCATCTTTACTTTCAGCAAATTTACAGCAAAATGTAGTGCATTGAGTAAAATGCTGAAAGCATTTGGATGGTTAGACATTTTAATTTTGAAGCTTCTCATTTCATGTCTTTTTTTGTCAGAAAAGCAGATAGTTATTGAAGCAGTTATAGCTACCTGAACATAAAGAACCTGGACTATTTCAAATGCTCATGCCAACATCATGCATATATCTAAAATTTAGATGGGGTGTTCCATCTGCAATTATGTTTGATTGGTTTTATTTGTCATTTCCAGGCAGTCCCAAATGAATCACTAAAAAATAGTCCGTCAATTCCTCAATATAAAATGATTCATTATTGTAGAATATGATAGTCTCAGAACATAGTTTCAAAAAATGATTACCCTGCAAAAAGTAAAAGTGTCCCATCTCCTCTGAGAGCACAATAATTCAAGGCTGGAAATGTAGTTTTGTTCCATGGCTGATTGAGCACATTTTAGCATACTGTCTAAACACATGAATAAAAGGACAGGAAAAAAATGCAAGTGAAATTTATGAAGTACAGTATGTTCTTCTATTGTTAACCTAACTTTCCAGTTGTAAAGGAATGTGACTATCTTAAAAGAGTTATTTCTCCCTATAAGCTCTACCATTTAATTGACTGTATAACTGATACTGCTTAAAGAGAATATAGTAGTCAGTAATCTTTTTAATAATGGAATGAAACAAAGATGTAATCTAAGGGCATAAAAGTAATGGACAAATTGACACAGATTTTAATGAGAATTCCTTGTAAAAACCTTTAGTGATTATCCTTTTGGAAGTGAAGGAACTTTTTTTTTTTTTCTTAACAAGGCTCATTGTTAAAGCAGAAAGATGATGCAAGAAAAGATACAGAACTAGAATACTGGGGTGTATAGAAAATCCTAAGAGTTGAGATTATGGAGTCAGTAACATTTTATTGACTAAAACTTATGCTTTTTTATTTCTGAAAGCTCTTTGAAAGAGTATTTTATATAGAAAGATATGCTTGATGTACATTTAAACTCTCTTTCAATTAAGATCATGTATAAATAACTCTTTTATCCCAGAGCTGACACTTACTACCTGTGTAATTTTAGACTAATTACATAACAGTTCTGTGCCTCTGTTTCCTTATCTATAAACTGGAATAATAAAAATGACAAACTGTAGTACTATTATAAGAATTACATAAAACTAGAAATGTGAAGTGGTTTAGAAAAATATAGAATAATTATGTACACTTAATCAATGTTAGCCAATATTAGAATTATAGTATTATACATTCTCAAAAAGTCTTTATATACTGATGTAAGAAACTTTTATTTTTTTTAGATAGTGTTCATCATAGAGAGTTCTTGCTTAGGAAGTGTAAAGAGTCATATTGATTTTGCATCAATCTTCTTTTTCCAAAGGCATGATACCATCATCACATTCAAGGAGAACTAAAAGACCATGAGAAGGGTCAGGGTTAGAGTCAGGTTTAAGCATAAGTGGCTTTCTTCCCCTTCCTACTACTCCATCTCTCTGAGGCCTCCAGGAAGAACAGGACTGGTCCAGGGTCACATGACTCAGAGAGTTGGACTGGACCATTATTTTTCTGCCCCCTGATTCTGGGCATAGTTTTGTATGCTATCTGTGTACCTTCTTTGGCAGATGTCCATTTAGATCTTTCCCTATTTTTAATGGTGTTGTCTGTGTTAGAGTTCTTTGTATATATTAAGATAAATCTTTCATTAGATATGTGTTGGCTTTCCTACCAGTTCATGACTTGTCTTTGATTTTCTGAATAAGGTCTTTCACAGAGTAGAAATCTTGAATTTTCCAAAGTCCACAGTATTCCTTGTCTTTCTTTCTGGATTGCCTTTTTGTGTTGTGTGTTAAAACTCAAAGCTCATGATCTACATGACCAAACCCAAGGCTCATGTCGATTTTCTTCAATGTTTCCTTCTCTAATTTTTAATAGTTTTGCATTTAAAATTTGTCTACAAATAATTGTGAGTGAATTTGGTGCAAGTTTTATTTTGCATCTACATTCATTTCATGCCAAATAGTTTTCAATTATTTGTTCCTTAAGTATTTGTAGAAAAGTGATGGGCTAGAGTCCGCATTTCAGTGTCAATGTCGAGTTGAATGGATTTGGCAGTTCTGCCAGCAGGGGGCGCTGTGTCCAGTGCCCTGTGAGGTAGGCACGCCTGCACTTCCCACACCGACTACAAGGGGGCTCAGCCCGCCTCGCTGACCTGCAGCGCATGCGCATTCCACCCTTGGCCTTGGCTACTAAGGCGGCTGAAAGGAGTTCTGTCTCCTCAGGCAATGCCAAGGCTTGGGCCTCGGAGGCCGCGGCTCAGTCTCGTTAGGACTTGCTGGGGTTTCGGCTTCAGGACCACACAGGACTGCATCCAGGCTGACAGGAGCTAGGTTTCCCGAGGACCCAGGCGACCCCAGGAGGAAAAGATGAGGAAACAGCGAGGAGAAGTGAGGAAAAGCTTCCTGTAAGTGACTGACGGCTGGGGGAGGCGGGGCGTCCGTTTTCAGGTGACCTAGGATGAGTTTGATGTGGAAAACTGGGGTTTTCGTCAGTTTTGTGGGCGGTGTAGGTGGTACGTGGTATGTGGTGTCCAGGTTTCCCAGCACAGGTTCTCGTGGGGAGTGCCCTTTCCCCTTGGTGTGTGCTTGACCCTTTGTCATGAATTCACCGGCCACCTCCGTGTGGGGTGAATTCTGGGCTCTGCTCGGTTCCTCTGGACCGTGTGCCTGTGTTTGTGGCGATTCCACCCTGTCGTGGTGACCTGAGCTTCGCGATGTAATTTGAAGTCAGGGCAAGAGACGCCTGCAGCCTGTTCTCCTTTATGAGGGTCGCTGTGCTCTTTGGGGTCCCTTGTGGTTCCACACAAGTATTAGGAGGATTTGCTCTATTTCTGTGAAAAATACCATTGGGATTTAGGCTGGGATTGCATACCATTACAGAATTATCAAGAAACACATGTGCTATAATGTAGGTCTTGTGGAGACCCACTCAGAACCTGAGTTGGTATAAAGATTATTTTAAGCTGAAAACATATGAGATTTAAGAGATGCAGGAAAAACAGACTTCTTGGAGTTTTCCCTATTCACCTAAAAGCAGGGCTTAAATTCTGCTTGTGAAGGTAACCCCTCTCCCTTACCAGGAATGAGAGAAGAATCCTTATCGCCAGAGATGGGGAAGGCACTAAAGTGAGTCTGGATAAACAAGGCTTGCTAAATGAGCCCTTATCTACCATTAGTTTAACCCATATATTTACTGCCCCCAGTGTACCACCCCCAGAAGCCCAAACCCCTTTTTCTTTGTCTCGTCACTTCTTTTTCTGCACTTTTGAAAAATGGTATACAGGAAGTCCCCTACATACAAACAAGTTCAGTTCTGAGAGTACATTTGTAAGTCCAATTTGTTCGTAAGTCCAATGAAGTTAGCCTAGGTACCCAACTAACACAATAGGCTATATAGTACTGTACTGTAATAGGTTTATAATACTTTTCATACAAATAATACATTTAAAAAACACAAAAAATAAAACATTTTTAATCTTACAGTACAGTACCTTGAAAAGTACAGTAGTACAGTACAACAGCTGGCACACAAGGGCTGGCATCGAGTGAACAGGCAAGAAGAGTTACTGACTGGAGGAGGGAGAGGAGGTGGGAGATGGTAGAGGTGAAGGATCCTCAGCAATGGGAGATGGAGGGCAAGCTGCAATTTCACTCACGCCTGACATTGATGGTACAGGTTCTGGTTCCTTGCTGGATTCAATTCTATCTACCCTCTTGAAAAAATGATCCAGTGATGTCTGGGTAGTAGCTCTTTTCTTCTTGTCATAGATGACACGATAGCACTGGACTGCATTCTGAACGGTGGCTGCGACCTTTGTGTACTGTTCTGTGTTCAGGTCCTGTGCCTCAAAAACTAACAGTGCCTCCTCAAATAAAGAAAATCCCCTTGCCATTTCCTGCGTCGTCAATCTCTTCGGTTCTTCAGTTACTTCTTCCTCTTGTCTCTCTTCATCCTTGTCTCTGGGCCTCCAATTGCATCAAGTCTTCATTAGTAAGTTTCATGTTCACATCTTTGAAAGTTTGCAACTTGAAGGTTCGTATGTACGGGACTTACTGTATAACCCCCTGAGTCTAATTGCTTCTTTCGGTTCTCACTTCTTTTCTGGGAAGCCCCAGAATATAAAAATATAAAAATATTAAATCAATAAAACTTATATGCCTTTTCTCTTGTTAATCTGTCATTTATTAGTTTAATTTGCAGGCCCCACCTACATATATTAAGAAGGTAGAGGAAAAGTTTTTCCTCCCCTACAGTGTACACAGGATGCTCTAGGGAAGTTGTTAAGTGTGAAGAGTGGGTTTGGGAATGGTTTCATATTTCATAGGAAATTGTATTTGGAATATTAGGGCTGCATAACGTTAGAAAAGAAATGGTTAAAAGGGAAAATCTGAAATGCTCGGGTGGGATAGTAGGTGACACAGATAGAGATATTTTAATAGTTTCAGCCTCTGCATATCTATGTTTCTGACTGATGAGGGAGGCTCTTCCCAAAAAACTAGACAGAATGTAACTCTCCCTAACCACACCATTACAGGCAGAAGGCAGAAAGTTACAAATCAGAGAAAGAACAAAAGGTAAATCCAGGTCAGTCATTTCCAGGTTAAAAAGCAAAAACAAAGAGCTTATTGGAAGAAAGAACTCTCATTAACAACAAAGTGGTGACACTATATTTAAAGTTAACTTTAAACAACTGCATACAGATTATGAATACCTTGCAAATAGCACTAAAAACTGACATAGATCAAACCAACCTAAATGTCCATTGACAGATGAATGGATAAAGAAGATGTGGCACGTATATACAATGGAATATTACTCAGCCATAAAAAGAAACGAAATTGAGTTATTTGTAGTGAGGTGGATGGACCTAGAGTCTGTCATACAGAGTGAAGTAAGTCAGAAAGAGAAAAACAAATACCGTATGCTAACGAATATATATGGAATGTAAAAAAAAAAAAAAAAAGATACTGATGAACCTAGTTTCAGGGCAGGAATAAAGATGTAGACATAGAGAATGGACTTGAGGACACGGGGTGGGAGGAGGAAGCTGGGGTGAAGTGAGAGTAACATCGACATATATACACTACCGAATGTAAAATAGCTAGTGGGAAGCAGCAGCATAGCATAGGGAGATCAGCTCAGTGCTTTGCGATGACCTAGATGGGTGGGATTGGGAGGATGGGAGGGAGGCTCAAGAGGGAGGGGATATGGGGACATGTGTATGTACATGGCTGATTCGCTTTGTTGTGCAACAGAAACTAACGGTATTGTGAAGCAATTATACTCCAATAAAGACCTATTAAAAAAAAATACAAAACCGGGTAATGCAAATTTTCCCTTGAATCTCTCTCCCACTAGATTATGACTTCCAGAACAGAAATTGTATTATTATTTATTTTATTATTCCTGTGGAACACTTAAGGATTTAGTTATTATTTGTTGAATAATTTACTGATTGAAAGACAGTAAAGGAGGGAGAAAATATGATATAAAATATTTCATTAAAACATGGAAGTAAAGGATTTCAGACCATACCAGAAAAGAAACTATTCTCACAGTTAAAATTAGCTACAGCGTTTCTCTAGTTCTTTGTGAAGAGAAACTAGAGATTTATATTTAAACCCAACTGTAAATCCTTCAGAAATATATATACCGTTAAATGAGTGGTAAGATGTAACCAGTTTTTCTTCTTCAGTTTGTTCTTATTATTCTCTTTCTTATCTCCAAGTCCTGAGCTAAAGAACTCCCAGCAATTTTCTCTGGGTAGCTCTCTCAACTATATATTATACATAACTATTATTATCAAATACTGACACCAAATAGTAGATTAAATGAGGAAAAAAACACCATCTTCTGAATGAGGCTTTTGTAAGACTTATTTCTCTTTGTCTGTGCTACACGTCACCAGTGCAACACAGTTTTTAAAAGTAATAAAAATAATCACAAAATATTTAAAATGTTTAGTCTGTTGATTCAGTTCAATATTATTTCAAATACTTGATCAAAGCAGTTCTAGTTGCTCATGTCCATTTTAGACTCAATCTGAACACTTGTATTCATTTCCACTGTTCTTGGTGATATGGGGATGAAATAATGCCTTTGATTCTTTTTAATTAGTAACTAATTTTACTTATCAAACTCTGACCAGCTAAGTTTATCATCTATTGATTCTTTTTTGACTCTATGATTCTTTCTATATTTTTAATCTAATTCTGAAAGGAAGAGCTTTCTTTTTTCTTTCTTTATTCATTCATACATTCATTCATTTGTTCATGTCAGTAGGAATTTAGACTATTATCTACTAGCCAGTGGTTGCCCCTTCAGACTGGCTTCTTTGTCCTTTACATATGTCCCAGTCATCTTTTGAACTCTTTCTTACTTTGGTACAGCAAAATAATCCAGGATCAATGTGTATTTTCCTTGCCCCAGACCTGAAATCAACTTTTTCACTAAGAAACCTAGATCCATTTAGTAAGAAAATACATTCTCTTGTTTCAATTTTAATTTTTTAAATTTATTTGCTGTCAATCTCTATGTCTCAAAAAAATTGGAAGTAAAAGGAAATATTGACAACAAATTTTCCATTTTTAAATTTACAATTACATATAGAGTAAGATCATGAACAATTACAATAACCAAATGTAAGTTTGCTTTCTGTTGGATATATGTAAAATATTATTTTAATTATCACAAAATTCTGCTGAAAGTAATGTTTTGAAAATATGTTAATTCCTTCAATATAAAGAGCTCAACTATAATAATTGTGCACATTCTTCGTATTAAGCATATACTATTTTAGACAAGATAATTAGGCTTTCCAGGCACAGCTCAGATTTGGTTCTGCAGGTAAGCAAACCTAGAGGAAGCATCTTCAGTTTCCTTTACACGTTTTTCAATTAACACTTACCCTTTGGTTCAGCTTGCTTCTCCCCAAGGTAATGCCACAGGCAGCTAAATGATGAACTTGTTTTCCCCAACTCCCTCAAAAGCACTGAACTATTTTAATTGTTGATCCACGTGGAGAGATGATTGATGTGAAAAAGAAACTAGGGTTGCTCACTATCGCACTTTATAAAATTTGCTTCCATTTATCATTCACTATATGAAAGCCCTCAAGATTAGTTTTGTTTAAAGATTATTTGCATTTAAATTGTGAGGATATTGTAGAGTATTTGTATTTATGACTGAGGTTAAAAGCTAAAGTCATCAGTGGTTTAATCTTTTTTAAAACAATATTCCCTAAAGCAACCCAAAGCATTGAACATGCTACAATATCTTGTGGAAATTTCTTCAGCTGAGGGGTACTGTGGAGTTAACAATGTAAAAGAGAAAAAAATGTCTTTATTTTCTACTATGTTGGAGCCAAAAATATATCCCAGTCAAATAGTAGTCTTTGATATGAGCTACTCTATACAAACAAAAATGAAGCTTTTTGTTTTCTGGAATTGTATAAGCCAATTTTTTCTCAAGTGTCATGCAGAGTTAATTGATTTCCAGTAACCTAAATTATGTTGTTACCTTACAGTTCAATTTAAAATAGTTAAGCAGAGAAATTTAGAAATGCTAGAATGAAAACATTAGACATAAAATAGACTAATGTAACATCATAGCAGTTCTAAATAGATTGTACACAATTCAGGTTATAGCTGTGAGTGTAAAACACAATTATCTATATTCTTCCATTCATTTCAGAGAGTTCATGGGACCATTCTCATCAAGTAAACAATCACACTTTTGAGTTTTACCAGTAAAGATACCTTACTGGAATAACTCTCAAAAAGTCTTTCATTTTAAAAGGTTTAAGATACTTATTAAATAGCCTATATATAATACTTCAAAAAGGACCATTTTTATGTTAATAGTTTTTTTAAAATCTAATAAATGAAAGAATCTTGTTTTATATGTTTAAAAGGTTTAGCAAACAAGACTATTTGGTTAAGGCCTAAATAGGCCTGAAGACTGTGTATAGCTAAAGTGAATTTGCTGAAGGAGTAAAATGTTATTTACTCTGCCTGGTTCATGCTGACCTATCCATCTTTATGTAAAACATATCTAAAATTGAATGATTTGATTTTACAATCGTGTATCTGGTTTATCATGTTTGGTAGAATCTACTTAAGAATTATGTACTATACTATATTTGGTATACTAATTATTAAGGGTGAACCTGAAGGTTCTGTTTTTCCTTTTTGTCTTGAAGCAGACCTATGGAAAGGATCCATGTAATTAAAACAAAGCAAAAAGAAACATTTTCTCATTTCTGTATGTTTGTTAAATATAGTAACCAAAATATTATGAAAATTAAGCAGTTCTCCATATCAGTTTATGTTCATGGTGTTCATGGTTACACATTCATTAAAACTTCATCAAGTATTCACTCATAGCTTTAAAAATATACATATATATAATCTGTCAGAACAACGATACATAAAGGATTTTAAACAAAATTCTAAAACAAATATTTGTAGTTTGTACACTATACGCACTCTTCCTTGACTTGAGACTGAGGTACAGAGCAAATGAAATAATATAAATAAAAAATATTTTGGAAAATATAAAAGGAAGTCAAAATGGCACATAAGAGGTAATATTATTCTTTGTTGGCCACAGTTCTCACAAGAATTCATTACATTCCTGATGTTCCTAGATGTCAGGTAAAACCATTTTTAGGAACACTGTACATTTAAATCTTTCAGCAGCCCCTCTCCTTCATTCAAATATACACATCATGTATTTAATCCTCTGATATTAATTAGACGTTTATTCATTTCAAGTAGCCTTTAGTAGACCCAAGATGGTGAATAAAGGGGTGCTGGATCGCGGGTCCTGGAGCTAGTAACAGTGGAACATCATTTTGGAATAAGGAGGCTTCTAAACACTCTACAAATTAACTCTTTGTGTAATTACATCCTCTCCATTTTCATAGAGTGTTGACCCAAATATATCCTTGGAACAAAATTATAATTATTACCAGAGGTGAGTCTTAAAAGCCAAATATACTAAGAGGAGTGAGATTTTGAATTTCAATATATTATAGCAGATTGTAGTGTTCTAGGAATACTGTTCTCGAGTGCTGCTTTGTTCCAGAGGTAGAAACTAACTTTTTGTCTTTGCCTCTGTGTTATCTTGGCACTAGTGTATTTTCCTGGTGGTGGTGATTTCCTTGTTCTTGGTATATAAGTTATTTCTTTTATATTCTGGGCATTTTGAATATTATGTTATGAGACTCTGTATTTTTTTAAAAATCTTCTGTTTTATCAGAACTCCTATGACACCATGTCTGTAGGGGAAGGAGGCAATGCCTCATTACTACCATCTGGGGTTACAGTAGATGTTTGGCTCCTTGACACCCCAAAAGGAGAGGTTGTCTCGTTACAGCTAGCGGGGTGGAATTCAAGCTCCCCATTAGACTCTGCTGACATTGTTATGTAAGTTTTATGACAAACTATAAGGATCTAAATTTGAGGAGTCTCTTTTGAGAATGGAAATCAAGGGATAGTTGTAAGAACACTAAAGAGTTCAAAGAACACTGTCGAGTGTAAGGGAAGAGGCATCAAAGATGGTATTCAGATTCATGTTTTATGAATCAGAGAATAGTGATACTACATCAAAAAATACAAAATCTATCATGTTTCCTTTAATATTTAGCACAACTCTTTTCAGCAATAATATTTAACTTTAATAATGTTTACCCAATTTTAAAGCACTTGAAAGTTTTCATTTATTCAAATTATTTATGAGGTTTTCTTTTTTATGACCAATGCAGGTATACCTGCATTTGTATTTCTGATTACATGTTCTATACATGCTCCACAATAATCTATACAAATCTGGAAAAATTATTTACTTAAAACCGAGTTTTGGACGTATCACCCTCAGTTTCAAATACCATCAATACCTCATCACCTTGTATTTGTATGGATTACACAATTTTGTTATTTAATACATCATATGACTACATTTTTTTTTAGTTTAGCCACTTAATAACTTTTAGGTAAATTTCATATTCTCAATCATATTTTTGGTCAGAAAATTTTCTCAGTTCAGTATCTTTTATTGGATTCTATTCACCCCTGAAATCTTTTCACCGTTACCTATTCCCTTTGAAATTTTACTTGTTGAAACTGGTTTGGGATAGGACATTAAATAAACTTAAATCCTCACTTTCCTCCACGAATCAAAATAAATTTTAGATTTAATAATTCTTTTTTAAATTAAAATATGGGAAAAATATTCCCAGATATAAAACTGAAATATAGACAGGTAAATTTGAATACATATAATATTAGTTACATCTAAAATAATAATGAACACAATGAAAGGACAAAATCAAACTTGTAAAAATTTGCTTCAAATATAGCAACAGAGAGTTGATATTTTTAAAAACATTTGCCAATAATAAAATAGAAATAACCTATTTAAAATTGGGAAGAAGATATGGCTAGATAATTTTAAAGCATTTCTTTTAGAGATAATACATTTATTTAAAAATCTTTACCATAACTAAAAGTCTATTGAATTCTTTATTTGGAATTGTCTTTAGATTCATCCAAACATTATTTTAAATATCATAATATTAATACTTACCCTTTGGTAGTGGATTTGATTTTCTGAAACCACCCAAGAAGCATGACCCTGGAAATAGACAAGAATGTCATATATTTTCAGTAGGATAGGCTATCACTGAGATAGTCACATGCAACAGCATGTTAAGTTAGTAGAGAGGAAAAATATCAAGGACATTTAGCTCATCCTGTGGAGGGGTGAGGGAGAAGTAATTATCAAGAGGAAGTAAAGTTTGAGCTGAATCTTCAAAAATTAGTTTGAAGTAATTGACTAGACAAAAAGTTGAAACAGAGTTCTTGGCAGAAGGAATAGCATGGGAAAACATAGGAAGGCTTCAAAGGTGATACAGTTTTGAAAGAGTCATATGTAGTTTATTCTGGCTGTAAAAGGTATGTGGCAGAAACATAAAGAGGCAAGGAAGTCAGATTATAAAGGGCTTAGGGATGCAACTTTACCCTATAACCAATGAGGAGCAGATGACAGATTTTAAGTAGGGGCCTATCTGCATTTTAAGGCAATTTGGAGGATGTATTGGAAAAGTGTATGAAAGTAAGCTTGGCTGCCATTAGTCAAGTTTCTTATAGTTGGTCACTATCTCCCCAATATGTTTTTACACAATTTGATGTCAAACCCTCTTCCTAGATTCTTTGTTGTAGCTATATCGTCTTAATAAGAACTCCTTTATAAAACCTATGCATATTGGATTATGGTTAGATCACATAGAAAAATCTCCAGGAATTTAAAAATTTAAAACAAAAGTTTTATTTAGAAAATGGAGATATAGTATGCTTTCCAAATATATGTGAATATTAAGAAAATTTCCTTTTTAAGTTCATATCAGCCTAGTCACTGACTAATATTTGGAATGAGAAATTTTAAAGACCATTTGAAATTTTTTCCAATGGTTATAGCATAAATATATGTCTATTTCCTTAAGGATATTGCATAATTATTTATTCATTATTACAACAGAAAACTATTACACATAGAAGTGAAAAGTGTACATAAGTCCCTAAAAGTGTTACCATTATTTAAAAAAGATTAGACATTAAATATTTTTCTGCATTTTCTCAAAAATATCTAAGAATGAAAAAAGTGATGCTTTGCTAATATTTCAGTCTCTGAATAGAGTGACAGAAAAACTGAGTGGCTCTTTTTCTTACTTTTAAAATGTTTCAGATGCATTAGGGTTTATCCAAATGGTATATTCCACTTATATCGCTCCAAATATTGGTAAATGTTACACCATTAAGAACCTTTTAGTGAAATTAAAACTCTCTGATTTCTTCAAGAGACTCTAAAAAAATCACTTCAACAATTAGAGTAAACATATGATTGTTGCAAAATCTTTGGGAACATATTTCAACTTTTAACACAAACTTAAGTCACCATATATATATTCAATTTCCTCCTCTTATAATAATAATTCTTAGATCTTAAGAATTGCAAAGAGGATAGATTTGGAATATTAGAGATTTAGTTATTTGCTCATTTATTTAATTCTTTCTTCATTCATATTAATTTTTTCAGGTATTTCTACACATTACAAATACTCTCTCAAGCAATGATATTGCAAAGTAATAACAAAAATCTTCCTCCAAAAATCATTTCCACCAACTATTTTTCACCAATATTTCCCCTGCAAAGAAAGCCTTTCTCTCTATATATAAAAGATAAAGTATGAAAATGTAGTTAGGGATGAGTAGAGGAATGACCAGTTTCCCTGAGCACATGCTCCAATTATCTTAGATAATATGATGCTGGAAGTTCGTAGCTTAGCACTTGGCAATAAAGAAAGAGAATAATGAGCATAACAGAATGAACAAACTGAAGAAGAACAACTGGTTACATGTTACCACTCACTTAACTGTATATATTTTTGGAACGATTTACAGTTTGGTTCAAATATAAATCTCTAGTTTCTCATCACAAAGAACTACAGAAGCTCAGCTAATTTTAACTGTGAGAATAGTTTATTTTCTGATATGGTCTGAAATCCTTTACTTCCATGTTTTAATGAAATCTTTATATCATTGTTTTATATCATCGCTGTCTTTCAATCAGTAAATTATTTAACAAATAATAACTAGATCCTTAAGTGTTCTACATGATGACCCTGTGATTGTTAAGACTATATATATAATGTGTGTGTGTGTGTGTATGTGTAAGAGAGAATGAGAGAGACCGAGAGAGAGAGACAGAGAAAAGAAAAAGAGGAAGAGGAAGGAGAAGAAGTGGAAGGAGGAGGGTAGGAGGAAAGAGGAAGAGAAATAGAAGGAAGAAGAAACAAGTCAATCAGACACCCAGATAAAAGATACAAATCATCAGCCAACCCCAGATGATGTGTATGCTCATCATCTTGTTTGTATGTTCCCTCCTCTACGATCCAACACCTCAGATTCCATCCTTAACCTCACACCACAGGCAGTTGGAACAGATCCTAGGGAAAAGGAGTTGTGGCAGATTGATTGCATGAATGGCCATTTTTCCACACCATCCTGTATCTATGCCCTTGGGTAATGCCCTCCCACGCTGACTCTACACTTGACTTTGTGTCAGTGCAACAGTAGCAAACTTGACTCAAACGGAGGCTTGAAAAGGTGCTTTTGCACTTTTACTTTTCCTCTTGGAACACTGAAGACTAGCCTGCTGGAAGGATGTGAGAGGAATGTGGGGGGAGCAGAGTCATCTACTGAGACCTTCTGAAACTGGGCAGCACTCAGCCAACCCACCAACTGAGACGCACAAGCAAGCTTTGCCCAGATGAGCAGAACTGCTCAGCCAACACATACACTAGTGAGAAATAATAAACGGTGGGTTAAGCCATTATATTTCGCAGTGCTTCATTACCAATAATAGCTAACTCAAGTAGGAATGATCGTTGAAGTGTCAAATAAAGTGCTAATTTCCATGGACTCAGCCGCTGGATCTCCAGACTCAGAGGTGGTACCCAAGCACTTCCAGTCATTCTGGGTGATGGATATTAATGACACTGCTCTGCCGGTGCAGTAGCTGTTGACCTTCCAAAAACTCTCTGTAGCAGCAGCATTTGACTTGTCAAAAAAAAAAAAAAAAAAAAAAAAAAAAAATATATATATATATATATATATATATATAGGCAAAGGAGGAGACAAGGTAGAAGTGACCAGAAAAAACAATTAGGTTCTCTAAATACAGATTTTTTTTGTAGATTTAATTTTGAAGTGTAAAATATTTACACAATTATAAATCTAAATTAAATTTTAAAGGCTCAATTCATAAAAATCAGAGGCAACCTGAAATAAGTGAAACTTCGTTAGATCCCTATTTCAATGAATTTTAAAAACAGAATTTGACTGCACATACTTACGGATGAAAAAATAAATATAAAAATCTTAAAATATGTTCAGCCATTTGTCATTATATAGTAATAGTGTTGAGGTATGTTTTATTATTATTTTTATTCTAAAACTGTTATATGTGTAGTTTCTGATAAATCAAATGGGTTATATATTTGTGTTATTTAGAACTGGGATTTTGAGGTTTAAGAAAAGAGATATGCATGTAAGATTCATATACAGTCATCCCTGGTATCAGTAGGGGGATTAATTACAGTAAGCCCTGAATATACCAAAATCTGCAGACCCTCAAGTCCCATAGTCAGCCCATATCACGGGTTCCGTGTCCTGCATACAACCAACCAGGGGTGGAGAGTTCCATCAGTGGCTGGTTGAATCTGAGTATGAAAAATCCGAGAATATGGAGGGTGACTGTATATTTATTGAAAACAACCCATATATAACTGGACCTACACATTTCAAACCTTGTTGTTCAAGGGTCCATCACAGTTAAGGAAAAAACTCACATAACTTAAAAGCAGAATTAAATGTGTTAGTATACATTCATGATGCATTTTTTTTAATGTTTCTTTGTCTCTATCCTCTGAAAATGTCTAAAAACGATGACAAACTCAGAATCCCTGGATACCCATGCCATCAAAACTGCGATTTTTAAATACTGTTTCTCATTAAGAGGACCTAGAGCTCTAAGGAAATGACTAGTTCCAGGTCTGAAACAAAATGTACGAGACTGACAGATCTTGCCAATGCATAAAACAAGGAAGCTATCAAAGTCTACTGACACGTGAATGAACTCAGAAGCTAAATTGAAGAAGTTCCCAAACTTTAAAAAAAGAAAAAAAAGAATTTGAGCATTAATAAGATTAATAACTGTGATGAATCAAAACCTCATACATGATTAAATCCATGAGATTATAATGACACTTAAAAACAACAAACTCTTGGTCAACTTTGTGGTATGGTAGGAAACTAAACTAGTTTTTATTGTTGCATAATGAATTACTACAAACTTAGTGACTTAAAACAACACATTTATTATCTCATAGTTTCTGTGAATAGGGAGTCTAAGCCCAGCTTAAATGGGTCCTTTGCTCAAGGAATGGTTGTATAAATCTGTAATCAAACTGTCTGCTAGGATTTGTTCCCATTTGGCACTTCAGTAGGGAAGAATTTGTTAACAAACTCATTTAGCTTGTTTGCAGAATCCAGTGTGCCTCTAGAACTTCATTTCCTGTGGCTAGGGGACTGAGGGTCCTTCTTTTTGGTGGCTATGAGTTGGAATCTCCTCTCAGATCTTAGAAGCTGCCAGAAGTCCTTGCCCATGGGCATCTCCAACATGGCTGCCTACTTCATCTCGCCTGCAAAGAGCATCTCTAACTCCAGTCTGCTCAGGCGACATCTTAAATAACATAACTTAATCTTGGCAGTGACATCCTTTGTCATATCCTTTTTGTTGGAAGCAAATCACAGGTCCCATTCCCACTCAAGGTGAAATGATTACACAAGGGAGTGAAAACCAGGAATGGAGGAATCACTGGGTGGGAACATTTTAGCGTCTGTTTGCCATAGAAAGTACTCAATATTTTACAAATTGATAAAAGGAAAGAAACAATCATTTACCTCACCTTTCTCACGTGAATGATATTCCAGAGTAGAAAAATAGTTGATGAATGAAAAATTGATCTTTATAAAGAACATAATAAAGAAGGATTGCTGGATTTAGAATAGTACCATTTTGCAACTGCTAATAAAATAATCCAGGCAATGAACACGAATGCCTGCTAATATGATATTATTCGCCTTTTGATGGAAGTACACACCACATAGGAAGTTTTATTTTCCTAAAATGATGTGTAAATGTGATGAAATTTTTATGTTTAACTACAAATTTATTGAAAATACAGAAGATTGTTTCAGGCAGTCAAATTCTCCAAAGCAAAGCAATGTTTTTAACAAATATAAAAAAAAGAAAACAAAAAGGAAGTAAGTGTAAAAAGAGACTTAACATATATGTGAACCATTTTTAATGTATGGATTTTATTTGATTCCTCATTCAAACGTAATAACTAAAAAAGCGGGGGAGCAACCATGGAAATTTTATTACTTGTTAAATATGTAATAATACAGAGAATTGCTAATTATTTTTAGTTGTAAAATGTTACTGCTTTTAATTTTTAAAGAGTTTTAATCTTTCAGTTTACATACTAATTATTCATTAATTAAATGGCAATGCTGAAATGCATCAAAATAATTGGGGAAAATTGGAAATGGGTATAGATAAATAATAATGGGTCATGGGTTAATAAGTAGTAGATAATTAAGGGGAATATGATGATTTATTTTACTACTTTGTATGTGTTAAAATTTTTCCATAATATAATGTTTTTAAATGAATCAAAAGATTAAATATCCTACTGATGTGAAACCCCCAGTTATCCATTTGCAAAACAAACAAAATAAAAATTGACTTGCAAAAATCTTTAAGATCCAGACATTGAATTTACTCATTTTCTTTATTTACAAAAAGTTTACTAAATATGTTTCTCAGATATATTAAATGACTGTTAAATTATACCGCTTATAATTTAATTTTACCGTATTTAAAATGATATATTTAAACAGAATAAAATCTTTCCATTTACCACAGCCTGGATGAATCCTGAGGGCATTATGTTATGTGAAATGAATCAGACAGAGAAAGGCAAATACCATATGATCTCACTTATATGTGGAATCTAAAATACAAAAACGAAACTAAACAAAAATAAGCTAATAAATACAGAGAACAGATTCGTGATGGTAGGTCTGAGTGATAAACATGAAACCCCTCATCTTTTCCCTATGCGTTTTAAAATATAATACTTTGCATTGTTTTTTCATATATTACTTAAATATGCACATATTTACCTCCATTGAAGAGTTAAATGACATATTTAACTTTTTAGAAGTTTGAAGTAACCTGATTTTTTTGATAGTACTTACAGGGCTAATTATTTCTGAATGGTTAAGGAGATAATATGTGACAGTGACTTGATAAGATTTTAATCAATAATATCTCATTGAATCCTTAAAATAAATTTATAAAATATTAAGCATAATCATCACACTTCTAAAATTGAGAAAAATAAACTTTTGAAAAATTTTGAAATACTTAGTACTTTGTACAAGTATCTTAAGTTTAAGCTAAAAAATCAAAAAAATATTTTTTGAGTGAAAATGTATTTCTTAGCCTCTATACAATAATTTCTAATTAAAACATACTATGTAATGCAACATTTTTTAAAAAAACCTAGAAGAGCTTCTGCCTTTCTTGATAATACTCCTGACTATTTATAGAGGGCATTGTTTATTATAGTGACGAAAAGGTTCCAAACTAGTGGTTTAGAAGATATATACCAACATGGAAAGATCCACAACCCATATGCTTCTCTAAAAAGGAATGCTCTTTGAGATTTCCTCAAGGTGTTAAGTCTCCTGCCCTTTTGATGACTATGTACATCCAAGAGTCAGGAAATAAAATTTACCAAGCTTCTTTAAATCAGATTGGTCTAACTTTTTTAATATCACCCTTGAAATCCAGAGATTAAACTAGCAAGTAGTTAATAATTGGAAGCCCTAATACAAACAGTAACTTATTGTGGTTAAAATTTAAACATTAAGAATAGAAAAAAGTATATGTAAACCTATGGGAAGATGGCAGTTTTACAGATGTTTTCTTAAAAATATATTCTCAATGTCCCTAAACTGAGTAAACCTTAAATCGAGAATTTCATTAAAAATGAAAAATTGCCTAGAGGACAATATCTAGAGAGTACTATGCTTAGTGAAATAAGCCAGATAGAGAAAGACAAACACTGTATGTTATCACTTGTATGTGGAATCTAAAAATAAAGCAAACAAATGTATATACAAAACAGAAACAGACTCACAGATACAGAGAACAAACTAGTGGTTGCCAGTGGGGAGAGGGAAGGGGGGAGGGGCAAAATAGGGGTATGGGATTAAGGGGTACGAACTACCATGTATAAAATAAATAAGCTACAAGGATCTATTGTACAGCACAGGGAATATAGGCACTATTTTGTAATAACTTTAAATAGAGTATAATCTATAAAAATATTGAATCACTGTGTTGTACACCTGAAACTAATATAGTATTGCAAATCAACTATAGTGTGACAAAAAAAATTTTTTAATGAAAAATACCTAAAATGCTTATCTTTACACTAAGCACAATAGGATATTATTAAAGTGTTTTCAAGAATGACATGGTCAGATTTCTGATCATATTGAATATTTTCTTTACCTCCAGACTGCTAGAAAACTTCTCCAGATTAAAAATGGACAATGTTAAAGAACTGATCCAGCAAGATAACAAATAATTATTATATACTTTGTAAATTTATTATAAATAATAATAATAATGTAATTTTATTCATAGGGGGAGCAACACGAGATATAAGGAGACCAGTTAGAATGCTCTTGCAATGATCCAGGAGAGTAATTACAATAAGTTTTACTACCATGCAAAGAGAAATATGTATGACAGATAACTTAGTGGTAGAATCTGTAAGACATAAATGCATAAGATGTGAGTTGAAATAAAAAGAATATCATAGAAAAGTCTCAAGAGTTCTGAGGACTAGGTGAATGGCAGTGGTAGTAGACCCTGTCAGTTCTGACCTAGGCCCTTTTTCAGTGCCCTGGAGGACTATCATATGCCACTGTCTGATTCGCTCTGTTCAATGGCTTCTCCCTGCACACCCCAAAACTGTGGAAAGTAAAACACCTATGTGCCCCAGACAGAAAGCACCAAAGGATTAACATCTTCACCCCATAAGAGCAGCTGTCAACCGAAGACTCTTGTGAACTGATGAGAAAATATCTCAGCTCCCTCAGCCCCTCACCCTTGGAGCTAGATGAAGCATATAATTTGTACCATTTCCCAGAATCTCCCTATAGAGTAAGCTCCAGGAGCCAACAGAGGCCCCTTTCCTTCCTTCTATCATTTCCCCACTCTCATCCTGTGGTTCCCAGCACTTCCCAAAGAAATGACTACTTCCTCTCAAATTCTGGTCTCAGGGAAATCCTTGGAGACTCTCAGACAACAGTGACCTTTACTAGACTAGAGATAACAGTAAAGCCTATCTATAGAAATAGTTACACTAATTTGAGAAGTAAATTATTATATGCTTAACATGAGTAAAACAATCCACCAGAATTAAAGTTTGAATTTACAGTCAGTTGATTCAGAAAAAAAAATTATCAAACTGGCTTTGAGAATGTAGAAAATCTGTGGTTGTGTTGAATAAATAATTACAAAAATACATATTTCCATAAAATATTGTTTTATATATATTTAATTATTAGATTAATAAATTCACCTGTAAGTAAACATACCTGGATCTAAATAACAGCAGTGGTATATTGTTATTTCATATCATAGAGAAATAATGTTATTGATAATTTACCCAATCTGCCAATCTGTTATAGCTCAAAAAATATAAATCATTTCACCAGTTCAGACATCTATATGGTTAAATCGAAAGCTCCATTCCAAAATACATGGGATTATTTTATAGTCAATTGTAAATGAAAAAACTCACTTAAAGTGAAATCCTTTCAAAGAGATAATTGTTGTTTTATAGATAATAAGCATATAGAGAAAAATCTCTTGTAAAATTTTCTAAACCAACCCATAGCTTTGGAAATTTTTTTTAGAAATAAAGGAAATATGTTGTTAAATTGCTCCATTAAAAGAATGATAAAGTAAACTGACAGATACAACATTTTTCCCACCTCAAAATTTCATAATTTCATGTTGCATACATACTATTTTGTATTTTTCTTTTTGATTTAACTCTATCCTGCATTTGATGGGAACTTTCTGAAATAGTCAAGTATAAAAGGGAAAATACAAATTGCCCCAATTTTGCATGTTTATTCTCCCAGAGAGCTCCAAGCAAGGTTATCTTGGAGTCATTCCTGGACATTTTGCTTTCGGGATTTCCAGCTATGTCTGATTCTAGTCTTTTTTTTTTTTTTTTTCTAAATGTCATTCTTAATTTGAATCACAACTCGATTGATACCTAACACACTGGGTCAGACATTGAACTATCTACAATGCATATTTTTTTTAATGTGCTTTTCATAAATGGACTTTCAGAAGAAAACTGGAAACTCTTCACCATTTGTGTTTGCTTGGATTCTATCCAGATGCAAAACTCTGAAATAGCCAGCTGAGGTGGGTGGGGCAATGACAATGTAGTCCTGTCCTAGGCCTTTCTATGGTGGCAGCACCTCTGTCAGTAGAACCCATATACAAGTCATGTACAATATTTTCAGAAACGGTCTTACCCTGCCTCGACTTGTAAATTCATGTATCTAAATTTCTTTTCGATTTGCTAAAAATCTATATTTTATTTCTACATTTGTAAGCTTGAGGGTTATTCATTTTAGTATAATAAGTAGAAGGAAATAGAATTCAGGGTTTTTTCCTCCCCTCAATTTATTTTTCTAATAGTATAAAAATACTCCTATGTATTAGATCTGTTGCCTTCAAGACTTTAATCATGAAATTTTGATATAACAAAATGGTGTAAACTATAAAACAATGTTTTTTAAAAATGAACCATTGTCCTTAAGACTACCCAAATTGTGAAGTATTTTGTAACTCCTGTGCACCACCATCACTCCTTCTACCCCCAGATACCAAAATCCACTGAATATGCAGAGGGTTAACTATATCTCTGTTTTTTCTCCATTCATCTGCCCCTGAATGATCTCTGGTGGCCTCGGCCTGCAGAGGCTTGATGTAGAGTTTCAGTTCCCGGCCAGAGGTTGAGGTCGGGATTTGGTACGGTGAGAGCACCAAATCCTAGCCAATAGACCAGCGGTCAGTGACAAGGCCCTGGCCGTACGGCTTTGCAGAAAAAGAATTCCCACAAAGACGGAAAGTAGTGAAACAAGTAAAGTATTCATGAGGAAAAAAAAGAAGTACATTATGCGTGGATAGACACATGGGCGGACTCAGAGAGAGTCGTGCCCTCGTGGCAGTTTAAATCACTTATTTGGGGGCATTTCTTCTGGGTTTTCTTTGGCCAATCATTTTCATTTGCCTGGTTCAAAGTCCGTATCTGGTGTATCTTAGGATCCTCCCATGATGGGTTTTACAGAAGAGGCCTGTGGGTAGTGAGCATCAGTTGCCCTCACTCCCCTTTTGACCTCCAAGGAGCCCTTCTGTGCATGTGTAGTCGGGGAGGTCCCCTGACTTCAAGAATGAGGAATATGTTGTCTCTTATCTTCTATCTGGGCAGGGCCCAGCCTCCTCTCTCAATTGTCCTGTTATTCTCGTCCAGGAGAACTCCAACCATTTGCCCCGGGGGCCCAGCTATCTCCTGCTTCATGAATATTAGGGAATTTTTATTTTTTTCTATCACAAATTTTATTACTATAAACATTCTTGAAAATATCTGCTGGAGTACATGTCTATATAGTAGAATACCATTTTTACAAATTTCAAACCAAACATTAAATATCTTTATAATGGCAAACTAATTTCCAAAATATTTTTGCCAACATAGATTCTGACTTGGTAGTTTCTAATTTATTATTTTTTTATCTGATGTGTGCAAAGCATATCGCATATTGGTTTAGTTTACATTTCTCTGATTATCTGCTTCTGCGAGTAATAGATATTTTAAAACCCGGCTTATTATTCTTCACTAATCACTTAACTAAACTGTGATTATCACATTCATCATCGTTGAACTTTTTTACCTAGCTAAAGCAAACTGCAACTAACTTACCTGGGTGATTCATAGCTTGGTGGTTTGTCCCCTGCCTTATACTTGCTCCTGGTTTCAGTTAATAATGGCTTTTCTTTCTGTTTGTGGGTCAGGGAGGCTTACAGCATCATTTCCCTTTATCTTCCCTGCTTTACCACATGCTTTACCCATGTGTCTGTAATGCAAAAAACACCCGTCCTACCTAAATTACCATTCAAGTGTAAAACCTTTTTTATTTAACCCTGAGTGCATGACTGCTTCCTTTAATCCTACTCAATCTACCCTGAACAGGGAAATATCTAAAGGAGAAGTTATGGTCCCAAGCTTCAAACGCTATTTCTCTGTGTACTTGGAAATGGTTTCAAAATTGATGTTCACTGAAGTTTTAGATCAAAAACTGAGCATAGATAAAGCCAAGGTCATGACTAGTCAGCTTACAATTACTTCTGTAAAAGCTTACCTAGGGAGAGTAGCCCTGCTGTGCTTCGTATCTCAAATGATGAATTATCATGAGACGCCGAATTCAAGTATTACAGAATATGGGCCCATGATCTGGCCAAAAAAGAATTCAGTCATGACCTCACTAATTAAGCCAGTGAAGTGATATGACAGATGGGTCAGACTGGTTTAAAGGGTGTCTAGAACTCAAATAGTAACCGGGTTCAGGTGAGCATGCACAGAGCAACACGACAGATTAGAGGAATCGTTTACGCATTTTAAAATAAAAAGTCAAAACTGCTGGCATGGGCTCTCTAGAAAGTTCTCAGCAATTATGCTGCTTGACACTAGAATATTTTCCTCTTTTTTAGACACTTGACAAGCACTCATTTGTCTCCCAGTCCACGGTTTCCAATGCTTGCAAAGCAGATGCAGTAATGTATGAATTTATATTATCTGTGGTTAGAGAGAAAATATTTTTCTCTGACGCCTTCTCTAATATGCAAAGGACCAACAAATAATCACCAGAAATTGCTAGTGATTTTCTGTATATAGTGTATTTTACCTTTTACCTTTTCTGTATTATAGTGTATTTCTTGAGTTTTAATTCACTTATATGAATATCTACATAAACATATATGCAAATTCATCCCAAATTTATGCCCAAGTTTTAATGAGATGACAAAGGATCGCATGTCCCAAGATTTCAAATAAATATAATTTGTGGAAATAGGAAGGGAAATTAGGATACTAGCATACAATTACTTTTTAGTTATTGCATTATTTCGTATTTCAGCATCCCAATGCAGAGGAAAAAAAAAATTTATTTTTTTTAAAAGACCACATTGTATCAGTTTTCATTATTCTTTACCACATTTTTTCCTCACAGCATATCTGACAGCTACCTAAGCTGTGTGTTCTTTGACTCATTGTGAAAACTTATCCAGCACATATTTGTCTGACCCATGAACTGTGAAAAATCATTTCTGACTTTTTTAACCCAGGTTTGAGATATGGATCAAGCAGGGACAAGATATAGGCAAGCCCATAAATAGAGCAGTGCAAAACTTAAGGAGCAGAACGAAGATGAAAAAATGATCAAATCAAAGTTGTCTAACTTTCATTTTGTTCTCCTATATCAAATGTCCTCATATTGAAGTAAGAGAAAACATGAGTGTAAAATATGAACAAGACAGGTGTAAGGGTGATGTTACTGAAGCAAGTTAATTTACCTAACAGAATGGCCTAACCATGTTCTGGATGTTGAGAAATAATATAATTTTGTGATTTTCTTTATAAACCCACCCTTTCCCTACTCGGTAGGAGTAAATGAGACGTAAGAAAGGCTGGATTCTAGCCCTCACATTACGTGAGTCCAGAAATGAGGTGATAAGGATAGAGCCACTTTGAAAAGTATAAAATGACCACCAAATATTTATCAGTTTTAGGTTGTTTCTTCAGTTTCAGAATAAATATATTAGCCAACATAGCAATGCTTTGATGAGTTAACCACGATTTTTCCTAAAATGTGAATGTAATCAAGGCCTTTACCACGTCAGCATGCCTGCCCTCAGAGACCCCATTGCTTCTAGGACGCCTTCCAGACGACTCCTGTGCCTTTCTCCAGCCTCAGGGCTCACCATTCTGCAACTGATTTAGAATTTATCTCCCGGCCTTTTGGGTTATTTAATAATGCTAAGAGATGCTAGAATATCTCAGTGCATTTGCCAAATGATTCTAGTCCTATCATGAGTACGTGTGCCCTTTTCATGCTCACCTCATATACTACCTTCTTGATGGAACTTTCCTGACTATGCAGATAGCATTTCCTTTTTCATCACATGAGTCTTTATTTCTCTTGTTCGTATTGTTGCATGAAAAATATGATATTTTAGCCTTGATTTGTTACTGTGTCTGCTTCTTTTCACTAGGGTAAGCCCTTAAGGACAGAGTGTGTTTCAGAAGATTTTCTATTTCTAATCCCCAGGGCAGCCCGACATAAAAATGTTTATGAAATGGACTGAGTATATATCACCATAAGTAGTACTCTCTTTTCTTTCATAAGATGACATTATAGCTACTCTTCAACAAAATAAATAGAAGAGAAAGTGACTATGTAAATAAAACTTACCTGCAAAATAAATAAAAATGCTCTGTTGGAATGAAATGAAAATTTAGAGTGCCTGATACCTTCAAGAAAGTTTTACTAAGGAATATAAGTGATGTTCACATACACTCCGACTTCAAGGTGCTTAAAATCTAGCAAATTAGATAGCTATGCAATTCTCTGTAAACTAAAAACAAAAAAAAACCAAAAAATTGTCATGCATGAACCTCTTTGGAAGTTAATGATAATAAGAATATTATCAGTTTAGAGACTTCAAATTAAAAGTATTTTTCTCTGTGACATTCAAGAAGAGATTTAAGGACCAAGTTGACTTTTGTTGCACACAATGTATTTCATGGGTACTGGGATACTTTGGGAATGTAGGGTAGGCTATCTCCTAGATTTCAAATGCTACAGTAGTATTTTGTACTTAATTTATTAAATATGTCAAGCTAGTGAAATTTTAGGGCTACAAGAATTAGATGAATAGGAATACACACTTTAGAAAAATTAAAACAGACTGCTACAAAAAGAGGATTGTGACAACATGAGAAAAATGTCAGGAGGCAAAGTAAGGACGCATGCATGACACCCATACTGAACTATGACTGGAAACAAAGTAGTGACGGCCTCCGTAGATGAGAAAGACAGGGGTGTTAACATGGACAGATGTAGATTTGAATGATCTGTCAGCCAAGTCATTCATAAAGAGCAAGGGAGGAATTAAAGATGAATCTGAGAATTTGACCCTGGATAACTGGAAGAATTATGGGCAAATAACAGACAAGAAATTAATGAGAAAGATGTCTTGAAATAAAATGATGTGAATATAGTAAGTAACCAAAGAATTGTTATATAAAGTATACTATAGTAAAAATACAATAGTAGTAGCTTCTTTTTACATTAGTACGGGGGAAAAAAAGTATTACTCATTTGAGACTCAAAGATCTATGTAATACATTAAAAATTACATTGTTATTACATGGCAGTCAAAATTCAAATTCATGAAACTGTAAACTTGCTACAAGCTTTTTTGGTTTTTTTTAAACATCTTTATTGAAGTATAATTGCCTTACAATGGAGTGTTAGCTTCTGCTTTATAACAAAGTGAATCAGTTATACATATACAATATGTTCCCATTTCTCTTCCCTCTTGCATCTCCCTCCCTCCCACCCTCCCCATCCCACCCCTCTAGGTGGTCACAAAGCACCGAGCTGATCTCCTGTGCTATGCGGCTGCTTCCCACTAGCTATCTATTTTACATTTGGTAGTGTATATATGTCCATGACACTCTCTTACCCTGTCACATCTCACCCCACCCCCTCCCCATATCCTCAAGTCCATTCTCTAGTAGGTCTGTGTCTTTATTCCCGTCTTGCCACTAGGTTCTTCATGGCCTTTTTTATTTTTTTATTTTTTCCTTAGATTCCGTATATATGTGTTAGCATACTGTATTTGTTTTTCTCTTTCTGACTTACTTCACTCTGTATGACAGACTCTAACTCCATCCACCTCATTACAAATACCTCCATTTCATTTCTTTTTATGGCTGAGTAATATTCCATTGTATATATGTGCCACATCTTCTTTATCCATTCATCTGTCGATGGACATTTAGGTTGCTTCCATGTCCTGGCTATTGTAAATAGAGCTGCAATGAACATTTTGGTACATGACTCTTTTTGACCTATGGTTTTCTCAGGGTATATGCCCAGTAGTGGGATTGCTGGGTCGTATGGTAGTTCTATTTGTAGTTTTTTAAGGAACCTCCATACTGTTCTCCATAGTAGCTTTTTTGTTTTTTAACTCACACATGTCCTGTTACTTAGTTTACTCACTTAACTGGTGGCATACTTACAAAAGTATTGGGCAGCTGCCTTCAGCATAGACCAATAATTAAAATATTAATTCTCCTAAAACTGAAAACTTGCTTTTATGTTAGATAATAAACAAGCCCATTATTACAGTATTTGAGTCAGAGGACTAATTGAAACAAACAAGCAAAAAGGATAATGTTTTTCTCTGTTCTCTTTTAAACTCGTAAGTAGGGGAAAGATTTTACTTGATTTGATGGGTAGTATAGAGCCAATTTCAAGAGAAATAAAAGCATTAAAACTAGAACATGTTGCCATCCCACTCGCTATTTTATTTTGTCTATAGAACATCAACCAACCCAGTAGACTTTTTACACTAAATCGACTGAGCAGATTATTATCCTGTAACTGAAAAGATCGTTCAAGTGATTACTTTTGCTAAAGTTTTATCCCCGCCTTGACGTCAGACAGGAAAACAGTAAGTAAAAACAAAAAATTGGTCTGCATATGTTTCCTATTTTTATTTAAGAATAAAAATTGATGATAGTTTAGAGAAGAAACATCTTTCTCATGGAAAAAAAAAATTACTGTGTCTAAGAGAGTTCCTAAAAGTAATTTTATTTCATGAGAAAAAAACATTTTTCTTGGTGATTCTTTTAATAACCTAAATAATGATTCTTTCAATCAAGACATTGCTCCTATAGATGTAAATTGTATTTCATCTATATGTTTAGGTGACTTGGTAAAAAATTCACAGTGTGAGAGAGACTTAATTGAATAACAATAAAGATTTAATTTTTCTTTTTACTTTGCTAGTACATTTTAAAAAATTTTGGAATACACATTTTCAAAATTTTCTACTGCAACAGACTGAAGGTAATAGGCCGTATCACATACTGGTCGATGGTCCTCAAGCTAGTCACGATGTTTAAAGGAAAAGCCAGCAAGAGCAGCCCCAAGCCAGTTGGCCCCCCTCCAGAGAGAGGCATTGCCAGCCTGCCCTGAGGACCCCCGCCTGGGCCTGCCCCACCCTTCCCACTCCTCTTCCTCCCTCCTGATCTCACTGCCCTTCTTGACTCTGTGATGTGTCTTATTTGTTTTTTTGGTCGTTATGCATTTGTTTTTTTTTCATCACCAGAATCAGTGATCTCTTTGTATAGCACAAATTATCTGCCTTAAAGGGGTTCTGAGTTGGGGAGTCCAGATAGCCTCCTTCTCTTTTTCCCTGCGTCTGCCCTCCCTGTGCAGAAGAGCTGACATTAAACCAAAAACCGGAGGGAGCAGGGCCAGGACAGGGAGACTAGGAGCCTGTGATTCCTGCACTTGAAGCTGGCACTGTTCATCCTTCCAGGTCACTGAGCTAAGTCCTGGTACTCTGGCCTGGCCCTGGTGAAGACCTCAGCCCCTTTCAGAAGACCCTGGAGTTGGGATAAGGCTGTAGGGCCTCGTTAGGGTATCCTCGGACAGCTCTGTGGTTCTAGTGCTCTTGGGTGGGCCAGGACATGGCCACACAGCGTCCCACCTCCCCAGCTGGTCCCCTCTCAGTCCACACTTCGTCTTATCCTCAGTGGGGTGACAGGAGAGAAGGAGAGGGACTTGGCAATTTGAGCCCTTCAAGAAGGTTCAGAGGAATCCTCTAGCTTTGACCCCTGGCCACACCTTTACAGGCAGCTCAGAGGAAGGGTGCAGCTCCCCCTGACCCTTGCTGGGGCTCCAGAGGTAGAGGGTATCTAGGAGCCTTGATCCTAGATCTAGGAGGGGATTCAGCTCAGTCTAGTCCCACCTTTTGGGGAGGACGTTGAGAGCTACAGGATAGGAGGATGGGGACTTAAATGCTCATGTCAAAGAGAGGCAGCACCACTGTTAAGCCAGGAGCTGAGAAATAGGTTGCCTTTCTGATCCTAATCTGCTTGAAACCTGACTTTGCTTCCCCATTTGCCTTCACACCTTCCTTACACCATTCATTCATTCATTCTTCATTCATTCACTCAGTCATTCAACAGGTATTTATTGACAACCTATTATAAGCTTAAACGCCCCCCCCCCACTTTGCCCTGACATGTGCCATGTCCAATGTCTCTCTAATTCATCATTCTATTTCCAAATCACTCAAAACCTTGAGCTTGGGAATTAGATTGCAGTCACCTGTGTTTTTTATTATGGACTAGGGTTTTAGAGCCCTGATCCACCCTGTAGGTTAGCTGGGCCAGGCCTCTCAGTTCACAGGTGAGAAAACTGTGGTGACCCACAGGGATTAAGTGCCTTGTCCAAGGTCAGGGGTTAATCTGGAGTTGGAATATCCAGACTGTCGCCCAGGTGTTCAGATGCCCTGCCCATGCCTCATCTCTGCTCTAGGCTGCCTCAGTCAGTGATGAAAACAAGGGAAGGGGCAGAGAGGGACAGTCTCCTAGGTCAACCCTTGGGCAAGGCCCTGGGCCAGGATTCACCCTTCCCAGTGCCTCCAAGGCAGCATCAGCAGGGACCCCAGCATTGACCCCACCTGTATTCTGGAGTCCCTTCCCCTGCCCACTCAAGACTTAGATGCACTCATCCATTGAACATGTTTATTAACCACCTGTTATGGGCCAAGAGCTAAGAACCCAGTAGTGAAATGGACAGACTCATGGAATTTAGATTCTAGTGGGGAAGTCTGACCCAGGTGATGGAAGTTAGGAAAGAGGAGGATATGAGGTGACTGCATTGCAATCCTGGGGGCCTAGCTGGGCCCAAGACTGGGCAAGAGTCTTGGAGAAACCTTTGCAAAACCTTAAGTGGAAAGGTGTGCGGGGGTGTTAGAGGTTGGAGCCAGTGTGAGCTCCCTGTGGCTCCTCTGACCCATGATCAAGGGCCCAAGGAGCTGAATTTACAGCAGCTGGAGGGAGTGGAGCAGGTAGGGGATGGGGAAATGGCCAGATTGGATTAATCCACTGGTCTCGGCCAGTTCAGAAACAAGATTATTTGTCCATAGGCTGATCTTCAGCCTAAGAAGTTACTTCAAATGCATAAGCCTAGCTGAAGTTTAAACCCCAGCAAAACATTCTTCCCTATAAATGTAAAAACTCACCCCGACTCCCTCCCCTGCCTTTTTTTTTTTTTTTTTCCCCTGAAATCCTTAGATGAGCAACTGCCTGTCTCCACCCCTTCCCATGCCTCTCCTTTCTGGGACAAGCTGAGACCTTTGAGCAAGGTAGTGCCTTCCTTGACTACTCATCATAGTCAATATATCTGTACCTCACTCAGACAGGAGGATGGAACCACCCAGGCTTATTTCAATGGGTTATACACTTTACAAGACTGCAGGAAACCTGCTTAAGGGAGGAGAGCAAGTGGGTGTGTCCCCAGCTTCTAGAAAGGGCAGAAAAGAGTTCTCTCATTGGATGGGGAGTGTCCTGGGAAACCCCACCAGTTCCTTCATCATTTCTTGGAATTCAACTCCCAGAGGATCTCAAGAATGGTCTCTGGAAAGGGGATGGGAGGTCTGCATGTATTTCAGGTTGTGGCTGTTAGTTCTAGGACTCTTACTTCTCTGGCTAAGGGCTCAGCTTCTTAGAAGTTCAGCTTTCTTCTTTCTGAGAGACCAAATCTAACTAATGTAACCAGAAACTTGGGGACTGCCAAGTATGGCTCTGTCCCTGCCATTCAAAAGGAAGGAGTGTGTCAGGCAAGTTCAAGTGGATGCAGTATATGTGTGCATGTGCATGCGAGTGTGTGTGGTACTGGATATCATCTCTAAAGACTGGAAATAAAACAAACTTAAAAAAAAAAAAGAAAACAAATTTGAACAGTATAACCAAAGAAAGTTATATATGTTTCCTTTGGGTTTTCGTTACTCCTTTCCTAGTGCCTTATCCACAGTATTCATTCTTTTTTTTTTTTTAAATTAATTAATTTATTTATTTATGGCTGTGTTGGGTCTTCGTTTCTGTGCGAGGGCTTTCTCTAGCTGTGGCAAGCGGGGGCCACTCTTTATCGCGGTGCGCGGGCCTCTCACTATCGCGGCCTCTCTTGTTGCGGAGCACAGGCTCCAGACGCGCAGGCTCAGTAATTGTGGCTCACAGGCCCAGTTGCTCCGCAGCATGTGGGATCTTCCCAGACCAGGGCTGGAACCCATGTCCCCTGCTTTGGCAGGCAGATTCTCAACCACTGCGCCACCAGGGAAGCCCCACAGTATTCATTCTTAATGAAGAGACTGGTTGTTTAAATATTGTATATATCCACTTTCTATGTATTATGTATTATGTATTCTGTCTATAGAGTCAGCTTTCCCATTTAGAACATTTTGTTAATCCATAATCTTTGGAAAACCCAGTTTAAGCCCATTTTTCTTGTCATCTGGTTGATAACACAGGTTTTAAAAACGTGTCCACAAATTATTTGCTACCTTCATCTTTAACAGCTGGACCCTAATTCTCCCTCTCTTAAGTATAGGAGGACTTAATGACTTGCTTCTAACAATCAGAATTAAGCAGAAGTGATGGTGCACACTTTTGGAGACCAGGTTATAAATAAGCACTGTGGCTTCCGTCTTCATTGTTTCATCTCGTGCTCTCTTTTGAAGAAATCTCACTCTGGGGAAAGCCAAGAACCCGGAGCCACTGAGAGGGCCTTCAGTCTCACAACTCTCAAAACTGAGGCCTGCCAACAACCCTCAGAGTTGGCTTAGAAGCAGATCTTCAGCTATGGTCAAGTCTTGATGTAACTGCAGCTTGACTAGGAACCAGAACTACCCTGATAAACCACTCCTACCTTCCTGCTCCTTTGAAACTGAAATCATGAACATCCCTTGTTTTAAGCTCTAAGTTTGGGGGTGATTTTTAAACAGCAATGGATAATGTAGAGGAGCAAAACTTGCCCCCCCAAAATGTCTCTTTGACCTGTGGATTATTTTGAGCTGAAAACAATCAAGACCTAAAAATGTCAGGAAGAAACTCTGACATTCCCTCTATCTTCCTAAAAGTATGTAGACAGAAGACGCATTCCAGGAAGGGAGCTACTACCATAGATAATTACAGTATGAACTAGGTGTGTAGACAGGGAGGAACCTAGCAAAGTCCATTAAAATTCCTCCCTGGGTCCCATTGTCTCTTTCTGGCCCAGCAAACTTTTGTTTACTAAACATTTGCTTTTCCATCTCCATGTAAATTCCCTTCCTCCCCTTTGAAGTCCCAAACCGAGACCCCCAACATCCTCTTTTGTTTTTAACTGAAGATGGTATTTAAGGTGAGGCCTTGGGCCATTTTGGCAAGTTACACAGTTCTCCTGGGTTTCTCCCATGGATACTTCTTGTTAAATTTTGTTTTATTTTCTCCTGTTAATTTGCCTCATGTCAATTTAATTCTTAGGTCAACCAGAAGAACCTAGAAGTGTAGAGAAAAATTTCTTCCTCCCCGACAATAATCAATACAATCATATTGATGTTGATAAACACTTGTAGCAATTGTTATGACTACTCATATACTTATTAGCTCTTCCTGTTTTGGGTCTGTTTCCTACTTTTGCCAGAATTCACCTTTAAAAGAAAATAACATCGTATTCTATATCATGTTTTATTTTAGGTAGTATGTGGTATTACATTATTATTATATACTTTTAATACATGTTATATTTTATACATTATAAATAATATATTGATTTTTTCATGTATTGGTGCTATGAGGTACTCATCCCTTTTGATGGACTCAACATATTCTATAACCTAAAGTTTCAATTTTCTTTTTGATGTCCAAATTATCACAATGTGGCCAAGAGAGAGTAGGCACTTTTGGCCTTTTAGCAATAATCCAGATATCTTTGACAGTTTCATTCTTCTGACCTGAAATCACTAAAACTTCCTAGCAAGAGAATGTTTTAAACACATTCTATTTTGGGGTGGAAGGGGGGATGCATATGTAGGATGATATGTATGCCTCAAAGTTGTATTGCTTGTTCCTCTAAGTTCATAATCCAGGTACTACCTGCCTCTTACTGTCTCTTAAGTCAAGTCTGTATAAATTCAGCCTCCATAGAGACACTTCCTTGGCTCTCCTATGTAGAAGGGATGCAGCCACCAGCACTCTCTAGTCTCTTTTTTTATGGTATTTACCCATATGCAAAATCATATTATATAAATTATTTGTACCCTTTTGTATTTTTTTTTAACAAGGAAGTTGTTTGTTTTTTTTTAATTAATAGACTTTTACTTTTTTTTTTAAGTATTTTTTTTTTATTTATTTATGGCTGTGTTGGGTCTTCGTTTCTGTGCGAGGGCTTTCTCTAGTTGTGGCAAGCGGGGACCACTCTTCATCGCGGTGCGCAGGCCTCTCACTATCGCGGCCTCTCCTTGCAGAGCACAGGCTCCAGACGCGCAGGCTCAGTAATTGTGGCTCACGGGCCCAGCTGCTCTGCGGCACGTGGGATCTTCCCAGACCAGGGCTCGAACCCGTGTCCCCTGCATTGGCAGGCAGACTCTCAACCACTGCGCCACCAGCGAAGCCCCCCTTTTGTATTTTTAATTATGAAAACATATCTTCTTAAAATTTTGATCTGTGGGAATGCATTACCTTATTCTTTTCCTAAGATAAGTAAATACATTTAAACTATGAAGCCATTCCCTACTCTCTCTTTAAAGTTGTCCAGCAACAAAGCGGATGGTTATTCCACACTTGAGAATAGATGCAATTTTAACTTTTATGATTTAAAATCAAGAAAATTCCCTAGATTATTTCCTAGCTCCCTGGCCTAAGCTGAATATAACAAAAGCTAAGATTTATTGAAAACCCATGATGTGCCCTGCACAGAGCTATGTTCTTTATGTGTCAACTCATTTAACCCTCAAGATTACCCTATGAGATTGTGAGCAGACTTACCCTTATTTTAGACTAAAGACATTAAGTCAGAAGGAGATTTAGCAACTGGTTCAAGGTCACAGAGTCAGGGCAGAGTAGGATTTGAAGTTAAACAGAATTCTCAAGTCCATGCCCTCCGATTCACAATGCTATAATTAGTAGACTACCAGCAGATTTCTGGAAAAATCTGTTTCATGAATGTGATATAAAATTTGCAACACATTTTAATGGACACATTTTTAATTTATTATTTTTATAGAAATCGAATTCATCTAGGAATAAAGCACTTACAGCAATTTCAAGTAAGGAGAAAGTTTTTGCAATCAACTATGCAGAAAAAAATCTTCAAATATTTATAAATACCTAAATGTTTACAAGTGAAAAATTAATATTTGTCCTAGTAGAAGAAAATACTGGGGGGAGAGGTTAAAATCAACTGGATACTTTTTATTACATTTTTCTTGTATTAACAGAAAAAAAAGATTGAAGGAGTTTTATTTTTATTTCTATCTACAGCTTCTTAAAAGTAAACTTACATGTTTGCCTTGCTTATTTTTCACATTTTATGAACATCAGCAGCTTCAGGATATAAAGATGTGATACATATAATGTGTTTCAAATTGTAAGCATCAACATTTCAGCCCAGAAAATACAAATTAGCTTAACAGAAAGATCACAGGTGATCTGAGTATAGGCTTTTTAAAAAACACAATCTTGACTCAAATTTTGGAACTAGCTGTCTCTGGCTGATCCTTGTTTATCCCACATGAAAGACTACATTAACTTTGAAAGCATAAGATGTTTCATTGTCTTCAAATAATATCATTCTAAATTTTAGACAGTTTATAAACTATGTTCTCCTCTCCATACTATTAATTTTAAGATACATTGGACTCCCAATTCTACAAAGTTGGATTATAAAAGTTAAAGTAGATGTTTTTCTCTTTAATTCACGTTTTGGTTTATCTTACCTTTTTACTTTTTCCTGAACCAAAGAGAACATTTATTGGGAGTTTGATAGGAAGAATATAGGACTCCAATGTTTAAATTTTATCTTCGAAATACAAAACATAGTGATAAAATAAATAATTCAGTGAATCATCTGCATGCCTTGAAGATACCTATTTGTTTACATTTACTTGGCCTTAATTTAGTCAGCCACTAGCAACTTTCAGAAAAGAAGCAAGAAAGGAGAAAGAACAATTTCTTTCTTCTCTCTGTTCTCTCTCTCGCTTCCCCTCACCATCATTTCCCTTTGGTAAAAATATTACTAATACTTTCCCCAAATGTAAGATGCTAATAATGTATTTTTGATTATTTTAACTGATCACAAGGGTTTTTTTTTTTTTTAATTTTTATTGAAGTGCAGTTGATTTACAATGTTGTGTTAGTTTCAGGTGTACAGCAAAGTATTGAGTTGGCCAAAAAGTTCCTTCGGGTTTTTCCGTAACATCTTACAGAAAATCCTGAACGAATTTTTGCCCAATGCAATAATTCAGTTTTATATATCTTTTAAAAATTCTTTTCCCTTATAAGTTACTATAAAATATTGAATATAGTTCCCTGTGCTATATAGTAGATCCTTGTTGGTTTTCGATTTTGTATATAATCCCAAACTCCTAATTTCTCTCTCCCCTCACCCCCTTTTCCCTTTGGTTACCACAAGTTTGTTTTCTATGTCTGTGGGTCTATTTCTGTTTTGTGTATAAGTTCATTTGTATCATTTTTTTTTTTTTTTAGATTTCACGTATAAGTAATATCATATGATATTTGTCTTTCTCTGGCTTACTTCACTTAGTATGATAATCTCTAAGTTTATCTATGTTGCTGCAAAAGGCATTATTTCATTCTTTTTTATGACTGAGTAATATTCCATTGTATAAATATATTACCTCTTCTTTATCCATTCATTTGTTGATGGGCATTTAGGTTGCTTCCATGTCTTAGCTGTTGTAAATAGTGCTGCTATGAACATTGGGGTGCATGTATCTTTTTGAATTATCATTATCTCTGGATATATGTCCCAGAGTGAGATTGCTGGATCATATGGTAGCTCTATTTTTAGTTTTTTAGGAACCTCCATACTGTTCTCCATAGTGGCTGTACCAATTTACATTCCCACCAACAATGTAGGAGGGCTCCCTTTTCTCCACACCCTCTCCAGAATTTATTATTTGTAGACTTTTTGATGATGGCCATTTTGACTGGTGTGAGGTGATACCTCACTGTAGTTTTGATTTGCATTTCTCTAGTAATTTGCGATATTAAGCATCTTTTAATGTGCCTTTTGGCTATCTGTATGTCTTCTTTGGATAAATGTCTCTTTAGATCTTCTGCACATTTTTTGATTGAGTTGTTTGGTTTTTTGATATTGAGTTGTATGAGCTGTTTGTATATCTTGGAAATTAATCCCTTGTCAGTCACATGATTTGCAAATATCTTCTCCTATTCTGTAGGTTGTCTTCTCGTTTTGTTTATGGTTTCCTTTTCTGTTCAAAAGCTTTTAAGTTTACTTAAGTCCCATTTGTTTATTTTTGTTTTTATTTACATTACTCTAGGAGGCAGACCCCAAAATATATTACTACGATTTATGTCAAAGAGTGTTCTGCCTATATTTTCCTCTAGGAGGTTTATTATAGTATCCTGTCTTACATTTAAGCATTTAATCCATTTTGAGTTTATTTTTGTGTGTGGTGTTAGAGAATGTTCTAATTTCATTCTTTCATGTGTAGTTGTCCAGTTTTCCCAGAACCACTTATTGAAGAGACTGTCTTTTCTCCATTGCATACTCTTGTCTCCTTTGTAGATTAACTGACAATAGTGTGTGGTTTATTTCTGGGCTTTCTATCCTGTTCCATTAATCTATATTTCTGTTTTTGTGCCAGTACCTACTGTTTTGATTACTGTAGCTTTGTAGTATAGTCTGAAGTCAAGGAGCCTGATTCCTCCAGCTCTGTTTTTCTTTCCCAAGATTGCTTTGGCTCTTCAGGATTTTTTGTGTTTCCATACAAATTTAAAATTTTTTGTTCTAGTTCTGTGAAAAAATGCCATTGGTAATTTGTTAGGGATTGCATTGAATCTGTAGATTGCCTTGGGTTGTATAGCCATTTTGACAATATTGATTCTTCCAGTCCAAGAACATGGTATATCATTCCATCTGTTTGTGTCATCTTCAATTTCTTTCATTAGCATCTTATTGTTTTTGGAGTACAGGTCTTTTGCCTCCTTAGGTAGGTTTATTCCTATGCATTTTATTCTTTTTGCTGCAATGGCAAATTTTAACAGAGAAAAATAAAGGAGCTGTTGGACAAAGTTCCACTTCATTTGTATATTTTTAAAGTTTTACTATAAATTGTTTTAAATATTATAGTGTATTTTCAAAACCTACAATTCTTCCATATCCAAACTCAAGATAAAGAATCCAAAGACAGAAGTATCTTGGATATGGACTATTTTCGAAATTGTCTATTTATGGTCATCCTATTAGGCTTTAATAAACTGAAACAAATTTTCCATCAGTCTCAAATGCATATTAGAAATGGTTAATCAGGTCTTTTTTAGTTTGAATTTATAAAAACTACATTTAAGGCAAAAATAACTCATTATCTACAGACTCAAGCACAGTTTTTAAATGCTTAAGAGAATTTCCTTGTAAACCTGCTGGACCACACACCATCCACAGATCTCAGCTGACCTGTACTGTGATGACTTAATTAATTCTCAGTCAGATGCCACATGGATGAAATATTCTGATCAGCTACCTGTGGTTCGAAAAAGCTCTGTCCTCCTGGTGGATGTCACTAGGTTCTCCCCTCATGCCTACCTACCCACACATTGAGAATTCCTTATAAGATATCCTTTTTACCTTTTTTGTATTATCCATGAATACTATTATAATGTGCTTTAGGAGTTTCCTCCATTAATATAAGCTAAGACTTATTAAAACACAAAAAGTGTGTCAGCTGACTTTTTATATAAAAAGGTGACTTATTTTGTATATTGTATCCACATCTGTGACAACTTAATCATTAAAAATAAATATTCTAACGAAGTCAATTACCTCTGGAATCTGGCCCCAACTCCACATTTTCAACTCCTAAAAATGAAATGACACACCCCCGTCTATGACTTTTCCCTCGCTAACTATCTAGAATTACTCTCTTCATCTGTGCTCTGATAGCACTTAATTTATAGCTCCCTAAAGGCTCTAATCATTTTCTACTATCTTTGAGTTATTTGTGTTCATGTTTTACTTCTCCCAATGGACCCATATTTGAGAGCCAGAATCATTTCTTATTTATGACTGAATCACCCACAGAGCACGGTGCAACATCTTACACAGAGCAGGAACTCCACAATCTTTATTTTGAAGGTGAAATTGAAATTAATAAATTATGCTAAATATATACAGTCCAAACTAAGAGAATTAGATACTTAAGATATTTTGGGAAGCTATAGACATAGTTGCAAAAGCAAGTGCATGTGTTTCTACATCTAATCTCACACAAGCAAAAACGTCTAATTAATAGATCCTTCAATTCCAGAATTTTGAAGTAATTTTGAGCTTTGCAAAACAACCATAGTAAAAAGTTCATGGAATAATTTAATAAGTGTGTATAAGTGTTTAGAGAAAATGCCTTTTTATATTTTAATTTCCATTTACCACTATCTGTCCTTATAAAATCAGAAAAGAAAATCAGTAAAATATGCATATTTTTATCTTTTTTGCATGGATTTAATGAAATCATTTTCTCATTCCCCAAATATACTTTTACTGAACAACAATTATGTACTAGGCAGTATAAATTAATTTTTTCTCTCTAAATATAATTGAATATAGAGAAGATATTCTCAGTTTCAGTCAAGTTAAGAGGTGTAGGAGACTAAATTTAATGCTGTTTTTCAAAATTGTGTTTTAAAAAAATTGATTGGAAATTGGTAATAAGAATATGGATTAAAGTCCACCCTTACAACATTCCCAAATATGCTTCTTGGTATAACACCAGTATCTTGCTAGGAGAGCCACTTTATGTTCTCCTTCAAGTACTTCACATTACAGTACTTAATAATAATGATGGATTAATAAAAATTATTTTCATTTCTAAGTTTTCAAGATAAAGTGAAGAAGGTCTGGGACAGCACATTTCACCTTTTTTTTTTTACCTAAATTCAAACAGATTTTTGACCTGAATTTTGCAGTTTTCATATCTAGTTTAAATGATAAGGACCAATATAAAACACAACAAAACAAACCTTCTGGTATTTTTTCTTCTTCTATTTAATGGATATATTTAAGAACAAAATTTTTCTGACATTATTTTAGCTGCTGGTGTGTAACAAATCACTCCCAAGCCTAAGTATCTTAAAAAATAATAATAATCATTTATATCTGTCACAATTTTTGTGCATCAAGAATTCTAGAGCAACTTGGCTGTGCAAAACAGATCTCTGCATTTTTCTGCTATCAATATCATTCTAAATAAAGAAAATTAAGGGAAATACAAGATGTCTTAAGACAATTCTTGGAACTGTATAAAATATTTCTGAAAATATATCTATTATAGGTATCTATCCAAACTGCTCATTCCCAATGGGTTATTGTTACTATGAATTTTCTCTGCAGGAAGATGTTGATGTGTATGTGTGTAGCTCTATGATGAATAAATCTCCTGTAAAGTACAACGGAAGCTGTCTGCACTGGATGTAGGCAATAAGAGGAGTAAGACTCTCTGTAGAAAAATTTTAAATAGTTGTAAACCTGGCTAAAACTCAGCCTACCTCTTTCATCATCACTATGCACTGGAAATTCTAAATAATATAATGTCAATGACACAATATTTCTCTGTGAAAATTTTCTTCTTTGGCTTAAAACCAAGACAATTCCTGCAGTTATCATTGAGTTTTAATAATGTGATAAAAATTCAAATTGCAAATCAGCACATTTTTATTACTCCCTTTAATAGTCTTTGCATTCTACATGAAAGTTAATTTGAGAACTCTCAGTATACAGTCAAAATCTACTCAAACAGATCAGTTACACAAATTTGTTCCAAGAGTTAAGTGTGTAGTGATTCAGAATCAATCAAACTAATTTTGGGGGTCAGTCTTGTCTACAACCACCATGTAATTACAATTTTCTATGTTTAACAGTAGAATTAAAATAAACCATGAAAGCACAGTGATCGTAAACAGCAGATACAAAATTTGAGTTGCATTTACTGTCACTCTGCAAATTATTCCCTAATCTTGGCAGAAGAATTTCTACTGGGAACCTTTCCTCTGGCATATTTTCCCTTTCTTCAAAAAATGCATTAATGCAAAAGATAAAGGACTGTTATCCAAATGTACAAAAAACTCTTAAAACTCAACAATAAGAAAGCAAACTACCCAATTAAAAAATGAGTCAAAGACCTTAACAGACACCTCACCAAAGAAGATATACAGATGGCAGATAAGATATTAAAAGATGCTCCACATCATATGTCATCAGGGAAACACAAATTAAAACGACAATAAGATACCACTAGACACCTATTAGAACGACCAAAATCCATAACACTAATAACACCAAATGCTGGTGGGAATGTAGAGCAAGAGGAACTCTTACTCATTGCTGGTGGGAATGCAAAATGGTTCAGCCACTTTGAAAGATTAAACCTACACTGACCATATGAGCCAGCAATCATACTCCTCGGTATTTACCCAAAAGAGTTTGGACTTTGGGTGATGATGATGTGTCAATGTAGACTCATCAGTTGGAACAAATGTATCACTCTGCTGTGGGATATTGATAGTGGGGGAGGCTATGGGTGTTTGAAGCATGGCAGGGGGCATATACGAACTCTCTGGACTTTCTGCTCAATTTTGCTGTGAACTTTAAACTGCTCTAAAAGATAAAGTCTACTTAAAAGAGAAAAATTTTAATGTAATTTAATATATTAACCTATCACTTTTGTCGTTTGGTATTGTAGTATATTTTAATGGCTTTATAATATAAATTTTAATAAAAGAAAATTCTAGTGTTTGAATATTTTTTGCAGCCATCATCAATATTTTTACTTCATAAACAAGACATTTCAAAATAATCTTGCAGTATAGAGAAGAATATATCAAAAAATGATCTGTTCCAGGTGTTAAATTTTACTTCAGAATGTATAACTATTGGTGCTTTGCCTCAGGCGTTCACTTTTAAAGTTATCATTCCCCTCAAAAGCTAACTCATTGCTTTAGTCAATGAATGTACCTGAAATTTATGTCCATTTAAGATCACTTTTTTTTTTTTTTTTTTTTTTGCTGATCCTACCAGTCTACCAGAAATTACTACTTTGAAGAAATTTTAGAAGTTGCATCTTGAATTTCTTTTAAGAAATGTTTTAGGAGCAGCGATCTAGTGAATTTGCATATAAGTGTATTTTTCTCTTAAATTTTCAGTTTTTCAGGACTAGTTGATGGTGTTAATGAGATTGTATTTATACAGGTGCTCCCTAAAGCTATTCCTTGGCATCTTGCTGAAAAAAGAAATGTATGAAAATACTTTAGCTCATTGCACAGGATAATAACATAATAAGAGCATTTATTTTTCATAAGGAGCTTTTGATCCCAATTATTTGGGTAATCTGATTTTATGGTGTCAAGGAAACTTATTTTCTTCTAAATGCATAAAACAAGACTTCAGCCATCTGTCCACTGAGCTGTGTAGAGGCAGAAAACCCAAAGGTGCATAGGCCATTTATTAATAAATTTGAAAAGGGAATAAGAGAAGGAAGAAATTTAAATAATTCTACCTGATTTCATACTCTCTATATTTTATACTTACACTTTTTAAATTCTCATTTTTGTTGGATAATTTGCTGGTGATTTCATGTTTACATATTTCTGCTGGTGAACGTCTATGAAAATAAAACGTTTCACTTATTTCCAGAAAGGAATCTGTATCCACATCAAGTGTATGTTACAGTGTCTACTACAGGGACTCGCTGAGGGTAAAAAAGTCTTAGTCCAAGGAACATTGAACCTCTTCTTTCTTAGCCACAATTTATGGATATAATTTGAGCTACTATTTATTGTAGACATTTAGCCTTCTCCCTAATTTCCATTTTGATTGATGAATAAAACTCTTAAAAATATTTTGATTCTAAGAATAATTGTGTTTAAATATCAATGAAGAGATAGATATCCAAAAATACTGAATATATTTGCAAATGTACTTCTCTAAATATATCATTAGATCCCAGGAATAAGATAGAAATATGGATTATATTTGCTAATAAAGTCAATATTATTTTTGTTTTTTTTTTACTGTTAAATTTGGTTAGTTTTTTCTCCTTAGGGTTTATCTGGTTTTCTCACCACTGAGACCGTGGATTTATAGGCTATTCTGCAGGAGATATTAATTATGATGTTTACTAAGCTGAAAAGAGTAGAATTCTTCTTACTCTTACTCTTTTTGCAGCTCAACTCAGAATTTAACACCCTGTTTTGTGAGTACAGAATTTCTCTCAGTCTGATTAAAAATACCTGATTGTCATCCACCCAAAATTAAAGTGTAATTTTCTTAGATTTTATTTGTCATTGTGTTTTTTTTTTATGGTCTGCATTACTTATAAATTCATCATTACATAATAGTTGAAATGACAGGACTTTTAAAAAATTAAAATGGAAATGAAAATTTTAGTAAATTAAGTTATGAAAGAAAGGATTGGGATATTCCGGATATGTACATATTAATTTATCTTTGAAACACTGAATTGATATTTAATTATCTTTCGGAAGGTGAGACAGTTATAACATTACACATTAACACACACATCAGTTAGAATTAGTACAGATTCTGAATTTCATTTAGAGCTGTACTAATTGCTGATTAGCATTGAAAGAGGGAAATAATACAATAGTATACATACAAACACACGTTTCAAATTGTTCCCACCTAAACAAGTTGGACACATTGTGTGTGTGTGTGTGTGTGTGTGTGTGTGTGTGTGTGTGTGTGTTTTAACTAGCATTTACAGTACCTACATTCTATAAGCAAAACAATTTGGAGCAGATGAACATTCTGTAAATGAATCATACTAATCAGTGAACTCATTTGCTATGGTATGATTTAAAAATATGGTATGAGTCTCATTTATTGGACATGATTCTACAACTGAAATTTAACTGAAAAAAAATGACCTTTGAAAAATGTTAAACACTTGCTATTTTCAAAAATATGTGATGAATTTTACTAAATAAATCTTTAATTTTTATTACCTACAATATAATCCCAAGACATAAAGCATAAGACATAGAATACACCAAACCAGCACACTGAAATTTATTCAAAACGAGAGGAATTTGTTAGGTGTCTTTTTGAATTGGCAAACTTACTCCTAAAACTTTTATAAACTCTAAAAGTTTAGACACTAATTCTAATACTCACCGGTCAATTAGCAGATTTTCTGTTATTTACCCAGAGATTGTATGAAATTGGAAATAGATTCTAAATATTTCGGTGCGTACGGTGATGCAAGTAAACTTATTGTGAAAACATGTTGGATAAATACCCAACATTATTAACGTAAATTGCATCTCACTATAGATAAGGTTGTATTTTGTATAAATGAAGAAATAGAAAAGAAATTGTGATCATATTTTCAAAGACACAAATCAAAATTTTCTGTCCATTCCTCGGTTAATTGGTTTCTTCCATTTAAAGAGAAAATCTAAAATTGTTTTTTTATCTTGGTATTATTCTTGGAATAATTGGCTCTTTGTCATAGTTATTTTGTTTTACAATACTTGGAAACGCATGCCTATGTATAATGTTCTCACAAAATAGGAGGAAATACGTTTTTTCCAAATTGCCAATTATAATTTTTTAATTCTTTTATTAAGAGATGTTTTAACAGTACATATGGGGACCTATTTAAGGTTTATGAAATACATATGGTTTATGAAATACATATTATTTTGTTTAGATATATTTTATTTTGAGGATAAAACAGAAGTTAACTCCTTTAGAAATAATAGTTCTAACATCTAGCATTTAATAATAAGAAAAAAATTACTCTAAAATCACATTCATGTTTGGAATCCAGTGTTAGCATATACTTAACTCACTAACAAGTATTAAAAAATTCTTTCTTTCAAGAGTCAATATTTCATAATTTCATAAGCACCACCACTGCAGCTTATTCACTCTGTCAGTGTTCACCATGTTTTTGACTAACTTTCTGAAAGTTAATTATTCATTTCTGCTTTCAAATGTTTGGAAACGTACCTGGAATTTTTCACACATTCGGATAATATTTTATGAAGATTTGAGAGTACTGAGAACACATTGGAGTTCTTCCATCTCCTCACTAAATAGCATTAGGAAAAAATCCAAGTATGTGGCTGATAGTGTTGTGAAAATTGTGTCCCTACTTCTTAAAATTGCTGAAACCCCACCAAGTTTTCAAGGTGGCCCACATCATAGTCAAATAAACTCTGATTCTCCACATCGATCGAGTTAGTCATACTCATCTCAACATTTTTGAAACTCAAGAATATCTTCTTAAATTAAATGACTTCTAGTGTTTTGTTCAAGTTCTTGAAAAATGGCATCAAGAAAAGTTCAGTCTATCATGTCAATAAATTTTACACGAATTTACACAATTTGTATAAATAAATATTAAAATCAAAAGCAAAACTGTGGTCTCCCCTATTTTTTTTCATAGTGGATATCTAATTCTAAATCTCTAAAATATTGTCATTAATTTTTAAAAATAATTGCAGACTGAATAAAGTATTCATTGATTCAACATAGAGTTTTGTAACATCGACTCTGTGCATGAAGGCAGCTACTAGGGGTATAGCAATAGGAAAAAAAAGGAAAAAAAAAAAACAACAACAGAGAAGATCCCTCACTATCTACAGGCAATAAAGTATAAGATTAATAAAATAAATTTATTATAATGGTCTTCAAATTTTGAGCATGTATGTTTGCATATTGATCTAAACATTTCATCACATTTGAATAAATAATTGTAAAGGATATACTTTGGCTTAGTATAAGTATTATAAATGTATTTGTGAAGAACTGTAAAGGGTCTAAGATTTTACCTTACTTGCAGGCTGACAAGTTAGCATGGCACAGTTTTATAGATGCTGGCAAAAAACATGAGACTCCTGAGTCATTGACAAAGATCTTCATTATTCTTGGCTGAGCAGAAAGCCTAAGGTTCAAGTTTGTAAATCTTATGTGGGCCATGCAGTGGCAGGCCCTGGTGGATGCTGCATGCATAGCCGAGAAGTAGTGACTATAGAAAACCCCCAGTGTGGGCTAGCAAATCTGTCCAAACTTTGCTGTGGATAGAGATCTTTATCTTTATTATACTGCTCAGGACAGCAATGTGAACTCTGTCCCAGAGGGAGATACTATCTCTATCTTCCAAGGCTATTTTCTACACAAGGGTCTTGGAAAGACAGTCTGAGACAAAGCCTGTCACAAAAGTCATAGAATTGTTTTATTATAATGTACCGAATCATTTTACTATGATGGTACAATAAAACTGTTGCAATACTTTTAAACATATCCAGTGGAATCTGAAAACTGTTATGATTGTATAGCTGTCATTATCACTCCTTTTTTCATTTGACTCAAATTTCTAATTATGCACCATCAGAATACTATTCATGTATTATATTTCATGCAAGAGAGTATGTAAGTTGAAATTTATTTTTTCCATTGGACGTAAGACCCCAACTTTTTCTGCATTCAGTTATCTTGTAATTATTATTAATAGTAATTGATTAAAATAATACACTTATAAAAACATATAAATACGTTATGTAATAATGTTATAAAATTTAGATAAATTTTGTTTAACAAAAAGTATAATTTTATTAAAATGTATCTCTTAACTAGATGGATACCCCCTGTCCCCAATATACCCATTAAGGAATATTACATACTGATAGACTGAATCAAGTTTCAGCAGAAATTAACTTTCTGTTTAAACAAACATTCATTTTTAGTGTTAAAAATTTTGCTCATATAAATAAGTAGATGAAGATATATGTTTTGTTATAGAATTGTCACTAAGTTATTTGAATTTTTTAAAATATGCAGAAGTTATATAGGAATTAATTAATACATTTATTTTTATAAGATATTAACTAACAATTAAATAAGATTCTCTTTCAATTTGTTGAAAGCAAAGATTTGAAAATCAACTGACTTGCAAAAAACAAAATTGTTAGTGTGCCAACAGAGTCATTCATGCCCCAATTTCTGGGAAGTAAACCAAAAATGATTTACCAAGTATTATCAACTGACTATTAATTACATCTGTTATTTTTTCACCTAGGGACCTGTATTTAATCTTATGTGTTCAAAAAGGGAAATGAAAACTGGAATACTTTTCATTCTAATTTACATTTACCAATGCAATATTTGTTAATAATGATTTGATCCCTTCACATAACTCAATTAAGAAAGCCAGTCTTCACTGTTAAACTAATTAGGCAAATCATAGTTGGTTTCTGTCAGAATAAAGGCCTGACTTCATTGTACAATTCAAATACCTATGTTAATACAAAGTTCAAGATATATTATGAAAACCACTGAGAAAACTAATTGGACATCAGCAAGAATGTCATTTTGTATTATTTGTTAATAAGAGATAGAGAATGTTAAGCATTTTATAAAACATTATTTCCCCTTTAGAATCAAGTAATGCTTCCTTTAATGTTTAATATTAATATACTATATGCACTTGAAAAAAAGGTTTTCTGTGTGTAAGTGAAGTGCTTTTTTTAACCAATCCAGGCTGCCATGACAGAATACTACGGACTGGGTGACTTAACTAAAATTTATTTGTCACGGTCCTGGAGGCTAGGAAGTGTAAGATTAAGGCACTTAAAGATTTGGTGATGTCTGGTGAGAGCCTTCTTCCTGGTTTCCAGAAGACCTTCTCTCTGTACCCTCAAGTGGCAGAAAGCAAGCAAGAGAGCTCTTTGGGGTGTTTTTTATAAGGATGATAATCCTCTTCAGGGAGTCTGAATGATCAAATTACCTCCCAAAAACCCCACCTCCTAACACCATCACATTGGGGTTAGAATTCAGCCTACAAATTTGAGGACAACACAAACATTCAGTGCATGACAGTGCCCCTTCCACATTTAGTAACTGAGAGCATTGATTACACTGGTCAGATCTTCAATGGCTCTATTTTAGATTTTTTAAAATGTGTAGTCTACCTCATTTATAACTTTCTGTAATAATTATCACATTTTATTAAATTTTCCAGCTAGAATTGATGATTTACCTGTTTCTCCCTTAAGTCCCTCAGTTACTATTTGAGGATCACTTGAGTTTGCATTGTTTGGTGGGTATGAGTTTAAGGTCAATGTATCTTTTTGTTATATTGTGTCATTTGCCAGTATATAATACCCTTCTTGGGCTCTTAATACTTTAACACATAATCATCCAAAGTTCATAGTTTACCTTTGATTCACTCTTGGTGTTGTACATTTTATGGTTAGCACAAACGTGTAATGACATATATTCACAATTATAATATCATAGGAGTATTTTTACTGTGAAGCCTAAAAATCCTCTGTGCTCCACGTATTTATCTTTCTCCTCCCCCAAGTCCTGGCAGCCACTGATCTTTTTACTGTTTTGCCTTTTTACAGAATGTCACATAGTTGAAATCATGCATTATGCAGGCTTTTCAGATTGGCTTCTTTCACTTGCTAATATACATTTAAGTTTCCTCCATGTCTTTTTATGGCTTGAGAGCTTATGTCTTTTTAGCACTAAGTAATATTCCACTATCTGGTTGTACCACAATTGATTTATTCATTCATCTACTGAAGAACATTGTGGTTGCTTCCAACTTTGTGCAATTATGAATAAAGCTGCTATAAACATCTGTATGCAGGTTTTTGTGTTGACATACGTTTTTCAACTCCTTGGGTAAATACCAAGGAGCAGGATCACTGGATCATATGGTAAAAGTACGTTTAGTTTTTAAAGAAACTCCTAAACTGTCTTCCAAAGTGGGTTTACCCATTTTTGCATTCCCAGCAGCAATGAATAAGAGTTCCTGTTGCTTTATATCCTTGCCAGCATTTGCTGTTGTCAGTGTTCCAGATTTTGGACATTCTAATAGATCTGTAGTGGTATCTCACTGTTGTTTTAATTTACATTTCCTTGATGACATGTGATGTGGAGCATCTTTTAATATTCTTATTTGCCATCTGTATATCTTCTTTGGTGAGGTCTGTTAAGGCCTTGGCCCATTTTTTAAATTTGGCTGTTTTCTTATGTTCACTTTTAAGAGTTCTTTATTATTTTGAATAACAGTCCTTTATCAGATGTGTCTTTTGCAAATATTTTCTCCCAAACTGTGGCTTGTCTTCTAATTCTCTTGATAGTGTCTTTCATAGAGCAGAAGTTTTTAATTTTAATGAAGCTCAGCTTATCAATTATTTCTTCCATGGACTGTGTCTTTGGTGTCTTATCAAAAGGACATCACCATACACAAGGTTATCAAAATTTTCTTCTACTTTAACTTCTAGGAGTTTTATAATTTTGTATATTATGTTTAGATCTGTGATCAATTTTTTTTTTAATTTATAGAATGTTTTGCTTATCTCTTTTAAATTTTATTTATTTATTTATTTATGGCTGTGTTGGGTCTTAGTTCCTGTGCGAGGGCTTTCTCCAGTTGTGGCAAGTGGGGGCCACTCTTCATCGCAGCGCGCGGGCCTCTCACTATCGTGGCCCCTCTTGTTGCGGAGCACAGGCTCCAGACGCACAGGCTCAGTAATTGTGGCTCACGGGCCCAGCTGCTCTGCGGCATGTGGGACCTTCTGGGACCAGGGCTCGAACCCGTGTCCCCTGCATTGGCAGGCGGATTCTTAACCACTGCGCCACCAGGGAAGCCCTGTGATCAATTTTTAATTAACTTTTGTGAAAGGTATAAGTTTGGTGTTTAGATTAATCTTTTTGCATATGGATTTCCTGTTGTTCCAGCACCATTTGTTGAAAATACTATTTATGCTCCATTGTATTGCCTTTGCTCTTTTGTCAAAGATCACATGACTATATTTATGGGGTCTATTTCTGGGTTCTCTATTCTGTTCCACTGATATATTTAACTGTTCTTTAGCCAATACCACACTCTCTTGATTACTGTAGCTTTATAGTACATTTTGAAGTCAGATAGCATCATTCCTCCAACTTTTTAAATCTCTTTCAATATAGTATTGGCTATTCTGGATCTTTTGCCCCTCCATATTAACTTTAGAATCAGTTTGTTAATAGCCATAAAATAACTTTCTGGAATTTTGATTGGGATTGCATTGAGTCAACAGATCAATTTGGGAAGAACTGAAATCTTGACAGTATTGAGTCTTCCTATCCATGAACATGGAATATCTCTCATTTGTTTAGTTCTTTGATTTCATTCACTGTAATTGTGTAGTTTTCTTCACATAGATCTTAAACATATTTTGTTAAATTTATAGCTAAACATTTTATTTTTCTTTGTGCTAACATAAATAGTGTAATATTTTTAATTCCAAGTTCCACTTGTACATTGCTGGAGTACAGAAAAGCAATTAACTATTGTATATTAACTTTACAGCCTTCACTTTGCCCTAATCACTTATTAGTTTTGGAAGTTTGCGCTTTTTTTTTTTGTCAATTCTTTGGGATTTTCTACATAGATGATTATGTCATTTATGAACAAAGACAGTTTTATGTCTTCCTTCCCCCGTGTATACGTTTTAGTTCCTTTTCTTGCCTTACTGCATTAGCAAGAACTGCCAGTATGATGTTGAAAAGTAGCAGTGACAGGGGACATCCTTGCCTTGTATCTGCTCTTAATGGAAAAGCTTCAAGTTTCTTATCATTAACTATGATGTTAACTGTATGTTTTTATGTAAATATTCCTTATTATGTTGAGAAAGTTTCTCTCTATTCCTAGTTTACTGAGAATTTTGATAATGAATGGGCATGGATTTTGTCAAATGCTTTTCTGAATCTATTTACATGATTGTATGATTTTTCTTTTTTAGTCTCTGATGTGGTGAATGACAGTCCATTAGTTGATTTTCAAGTGTTGAATCAGCCTTGTGTACCTGGGATAATTCCTAATTTGTCATGGTATATCATTCTTTTCATTCATTGCTGAATTTTATTTGCTGATATTTTGTTGAGGATTTTCATGAGAGGTATAGGATTGTAGTGTCTTTACTTGTAATGTCCTTGTCTGTTTTGGTATTAGGGTAATGCTGGCCTCATATAATGAGTTAGGAAGCATAGCCTCTTCTTCTGTCTTCTGAAAGAGATTGTAGAGAATTGATATAATTTCTTCCTTAAATGTTCGCTAGTATTCACCAGTGAATCCATCTGAGCCTGGTGTTTTACATTTTAGAAGGTTATTAATTATTGATTCAATTTATTTGATATGGGTTAATTCAGATAAAATATTTCTTCTGTGAGTTTTGGCAGATGGTGTCTTTTAAGAAATTGGTCCATTTTTCTAGGCTATCAATTTTTGGACATGGATTTGTATAAAGTATTCTTTATGATCCTTTATTTTCCATCATATATATACTGATGTTCCAGCTTTAATTTTTTATGTTAGTAATTGGTGTTGTCTTTCTTTTTTTTTCTTATTTGGCCTGGCTAGAGTCTAATCAATTTTACTGATCTTTTCAAAGAACCAACTTTTACTTTTATTGATTTTTTTCTGATTTCCTGTTTTCAATTTCATGGATTTCTGCTCTAAATCTTATGGTTTATTTTTCTTCTGGTTCCCTCAACACAGTTTCTGCTAGTGACTCTCAGCTCAATTAAGCGGACTCCCTGTATTTGCTTATCTCTCCAGTCTTGGGGTCAGTGGTTTCCCCTGCATCCTCCCCTCTCACAGAACCAAGAAGAGTTGGTGATTTTTCAGCCTGTCCAGCTTTTTATTTGTTGTTAGAAACAGAGGGGCTACTCTAAGTTCCTTCCATGTGGAAACAGGAACTGGAACCCTTGTGTCTTTTTTCTTATTTTTGTCTTATGTTGCTAGTATTTTATCTTATACCTTTAAGAAATAATCTTACTCTTAATTATTTGTCTTTCTCTTAAAATAGCTTCCTTTCAGTGGAATATGTACTTTATTGTATTTTATATTTTTAAGGATTTGTATTCTTTAGGTATTTAGTTTTGGTCTATGAGTTTGTGCTCTCTTGGTAGCATGTTACTTTGATAATAAGATTGGTCCAGCAACAGGCTCTTATCCATGAGTTTGAAGAGGAGTGGAAGGCCCCAGGCACCTCCGATCCAGTGTGATCCCTCCTACTTGTGCCCTCACCTTAGTACTCCTCCTTCCTCACCCCCATGTGTCAGGTGAATATCTTTAGTCTTGGTTTCACCTTTAAATTCTTAGGGAGTAGCAGCATTTGTAGAGCAATTTCCTGGGTATAATTTACCCTGAGAGGGGAGGTAGAAGTGAAAACTCAAGAAGCCAAAGCTCTGGCCTTTGAACAAATTTTAAAACCAACTCTTCACTCCACTAAAACCTTTGCATTGCCTTGATATCCTGTGGACACCAGTATCAGCCGTTTTTGCCAATTTCTGCAGCAAAAGGACAGGTAGTCATTGTTCCAAAGCAATGTGGAGAGTAAAAGCAACAGACAATTTTTAAAAGAATATCTTCAACCTAATCCCAGCACTTCATCTAGTTGCCCTCTGATCCAGGCTAGCAGCCATGCATCTCCCACACTTACTGGTCATCCTGCATTGTCAGTATGTATACTTTGTTGTTTTTATTAGTTTCTTAAATCCGTGTTCTCTTCTTGCTTCTATAATTTCTTCAGGTTTGATTTTGGGTAAGGAAACCCATATTCTATGCTATATAACCTCCTGACAGTAACTCGTAATCTCACTTTCTGAAATATCTAGTATTTTTTAACTATAACCCCCACACAATATGTATATACAACTCCCTACTTTATATAGATATAGATTTTTTAATGAAAATTACTGATAAATAAATCCTAAGATGTGGCAAAATAGCAAATGTATGGAATGCAGTAAGAAATGTGTGTATGAAAGGAGGCAGGGCTAGCCAGGTTTTGAAATGAGCAAAAGGGTTTCCCTGGTGGCGCAGGGGTTGAGAATCTGCCTGCTAATGCAGGGGACACGGGTTCGAGCCCTGGTCTGGGAAGATCCCACATGCCGCAGAGCGGCTAGGCCCGTGAGCCACAATTACTGAGCCTGCGCGTCTGGAGCCTGTGCCCCGCAACAAGAGAGGCCGCGACAGTGAGAGGCCTGCGCACCGTGATGAAGAGTGGCCCCCGCTTGCCGCAACTAGAGAAAGCCCTCGCACAGAAATGAAGACCAAAACACAGCCATAAATAAACAAACAAATAAATAAATAAATAAAATTAAAAAAAAAAAAAAAAAAAAGAAATGAGCAAAAGATGTTTGCAAGGCAAAATACCAGATTTAGTCAAACAAGACACTGGCAAAGTCAAGAAATCCCAAATGGGTTAAGGCCAAATAACTATCAACAAAAGTGCTGATAAATGTTTATTACATTGTATATATTATAAAAATAACATATATAACATAATAAATTCATATTTAACAAGCTGATTAAAATGTACAACTTTTACATGAAGCAGACAGAAAGATGAGTTAAGATTTACAAGTTAGAAATTTGATCATCCTGTACTGTTATCAGTATTTTTAAGAGAATTTTAAATCCCCTTATCCAGAAAACTATTTTCAAAATACATTTTATCTTTTCCTTGACTGTAGAAAGTTCAGCTTTAAAAACATTGTGTCTATTTCCATTTTAATGTTCTATATGCAAGCTTATGCATATATTTTTCAAAGTAGGTACACTTTAATGATAAATGAAACATACACGTGATGCACAGAGTTTGTTTGTTTTTACTGAGCAATGCATTCAAACAACGTTAAATGTCTTAACATTCTATTTCTACAGTCAGTTGTTGCATTCATATGGCAGATTGCAGAGGCAAAATTATTTCGTTTCTTTTTTTTTTTTTTTTTGGCATGCAGGATCTTAGTTCCACATCCAGGGATCAAGCCTGTTCCCCCTGAAGTGGAAGCACAGAGTCCTAACCACTGCACCACCAGAGAATTCTATTTCTATTTTATGCTATGGTAAAATTTTGCCTACCTATAATCTGATTGGTGAATTATTTCAGAGAATGGAAAATATTTGTATGGTTTTCCCAATAAAAATTCCAAGAATTAAGTTTAAATAATAATGCTAGACTTAAAAATTACAACTTTGAAATAGTTGTAGAAATTGTGTTCTCTTAGCCATCAGCTCTTTTTACAATACCACAGTTGCACATCTTCCCCAGTCTGTATTTCATACTCCACACAGCACTTAGTGCATGCACTACATCTAAATTGTCACCTAATTAGAAATTTCACCTAAGTTTGCTTAGTATGGATCAATTGCTTCTTCCTTTGAAGATGCCACTTCCCCCGGAACTAAAAACATAGACCCGATGGCATATCCTATGTTTTTGGCAGTGATTCCAGAGAAGGCTATGTTGTCTTTGAGTTAGTTATTACAGTTGTAGTTCTTTCAGCTTCAAAAGGTGCGTCAGGTTAAATTTATGGAAGAGACAGTTTGGAGCATAGAAATTTACATGCAATGTAAAGAATCACACTCTTATTTGAAGAAATCTGTCATACAACAGTAGTCTCTGAGTCACAAATATAGACTTCTGTAATCTTTGTGTACCCAGGGACACCTGTATCTGAAGTGGCTTTACAGCTATGTTTTTAAATTTTATATTACCATCTCTACAGTTACTTTTGAAAATTAGCTTTCAAAATATTGATTTTTAAAAGATTCTTAGGGAACATTTGGATTATCTTACTTAAAACTTGGAATTCACAGCTGCCTGTAAGAAAACAAACACATACCATAAAACTCCAAAAGAATACCCCAAATATTGACTTCTTCAACTTTAACAACTTTAATTTGTCTCATAAAATATAATGCTAACCAATAGTAAAATCTCTCTATGGAAACCCACCTCCTCAAATATGGTGGTTAGTTGATTTGTCTATGAGTCTGTCTAGGTTAGTTCACTTTAACCTTACCTTTTTGACTTCTGTATGTGGCCAAATGGGAAAAATATTTATGGTTTCTGCCCTTACAAAAGAAGAATTCAGTAAAAGCATCAGGTATAGTGTTGAGCTGAATCCTGCTTACTTTCAAATAGTGGTGAAAGTTGAGGGGCTTGTTGAGGCTGACACTTTGTTGAAGAAATTGACCTTGAAACAATGGGAAACTGTGAGAGACCCAATGAGTCTCAGGAACACTGAAAATAGACACATTTTATCAGTTTAATTAACATTTAAAAATATTTCCATCATTTTCTGGAAATTCTGAAAGTTACTCTGTTATATATAAGAATCCTTGAGCAATTTATGAATCCCACAGAACTTTGGTTTTGTTAGGCAAGCATTATAAACTTTACCTGACCTGCTCTTCTGCAGGCATTCTTTCTGAGATCTGATAAGCATTTAAATATAATCACTCATTGTGGTTTCAAAGACAAGTTAGCACTGGCGTATTTAACTAGATACTTGGAAATATTTTGTTCAGGGATTTAACAATGATTGTTGTCTTAGTTACTCTGGGTTGTTATAACAAAATACCAAAAACTTGCTGCCTTATAAACAAAATCAGTGTGCCAGCACAGTTGGGTTCTGGTGAGAGCCCTTTTCTGGTTTTCAGATGGCTGTCTTCTCATTGTATCCTCACATGGTAGAGAACAGAGCAAGATAAACGGCTCTATCATGAATCTTATAAAGGCAATAATCCCGTCCTTGAGAGCTCTGCTCTTATGACTTCATCTAATTCTAATTACCCAGCAAAGACCCAACTTCCTAATACCGTCACATTAGGGGGCAGAATTTCAACAAGTAATTTGGAGAAAAACAAACATTCATTCCAGAACAATTATATATGTATTAAAATAATGATCAATTTACAAAGACTGTGTGTTGTTTTTAATATTTATATTTATTAATATTTTCCTGAATGCAAACACATGGTTTCCGGAACAAAGCAGATCTTTATTTACTTACAGCCAATAACCACACGCATTCTTCAAGGCCCAGTTTTCCTTTCAGGGCAACATAATGTGAGCAAGATAAGAGATCATCCCAGAGTTTGTACTGTAGGCAAGACCTTGAAAATACGAATCTAGGGGATTATATAGGAGTGGGTCAGCTGTCCCCTCCTCTCTTCCTTAAAGATGGAGAGAAGACTTTTGCTCCTAATATAAACAATTCTCTTGGAAGTTCAAAAGGAAAGGAGCTCGGAATATAAATTTATGTTTCTAGGGGGAATATCAAACTAGTATCTCTAAGCTTTAGAACCTCTGGGATATCTTAATGGTTTTGTGCCTTATCCCCCTTGAAATGCAAACAGATACAGCTCTGGAGGTAAATCTCTATCTAGAATTCTCTATTTAGTCAGTCATAAGTTAATTTTCATGAGCTCTTTTAATTCAGGTCCGAAGTTTTAGTAAAATTTCACAGAAAGCCCTAACTGTGTAGAAAGATACAAACATTTTCTCCATAGTTCCTTATTATAACTTTAGCTAATAAAAATAGCACAATAGTGTTGAAGAGACAATGCATACTTTGTCATTTGGTTCACAAAATTGGCAACATTTGATATAACAAAATGAAAAATCCTTAATAAAATAAAAACACATCCCTCAATTATTCATAAAATCACTGTAAAATCTATTCCAGACAGTTGAACAAATAAAGAAAATGTGGTCATTTATTTACTTTTGCTTCATTCATAGAATAGGGAACTCTTCTTCTATAAAAGACAAAAAATTCATAAAATTATTTTCATAATTATTTTAAATATTTTATTGTTTGATGGATAATCTTAAACAGAAATACAATCTCATAATACTTAGGTGTATAGTTTTGTTATTTTAATATATTCATTAATGGATAAAATATCTTGTGGTTCAAGAAGAGAATATCCCTCTTTGGAGAGTCTTAAGTAGGTAAAGGTCACAGCATATATAACTCTGCATTACAAAGAGGTATCCATATGGATATGATACTGACATTGCTCATCAAAAAACAAGGGGTCTTTTAAAAAATTTTTTAAATTTAAGACTATCCTTTGAAAAACAAACTTCAAAAATGTAAAGAATACACTGAAGCAGAAAGAAAAAAAAAAAACCACTTGGTTTGTATAACATTAATGCATTTTTGCGTTTGTATTCAACATTACCCTAATAACTCAAATATATTGTTAACCTCAGGAATTTCATTAGATGATTTTTGTGTGCGATATCCAGCCACCAGCGAATGGAACCATCACAATGGGAATAAAGAAAACAATAAATTGCCTCTTTATTCTTCCAAGAAGAGTATTAGAACAAATCATAAGGAGAGACAATCATTTTAAAACATTTCTTCTGTAAATCTAGTAAAAAAAAAAAAAAAAACTTGTATACTAATGTACAAGAGGGGAAAAAATGAATCTTATGAAGTATTTCTTAGGAAAAGTAACCAAACTTCCAATAGCATTAGGTAATTGCATTTGTATTATAGTGGTATTGATTGATAGTCTTATTTTGCTAAAATAAAGAATTATACCAATGGGAACAGATAAACATTATACAGATAAACATTATACCCTGTGAATAATGCAGATGAAATACACTAGAAATGATGATACACATGGCTAAGTAGAACTATCTTTCTTTAAACTATAATTTAAAAAAATTTAAAGCAATCCTAACTAAGTTCGTGCTATGAGTACCCTAATCTATACACCTTGCTCTTCCTGAATGTACACTTTTCAGTATCCACATATTCCTTGTCAGAACTATGCTTTAGCATACTGAGAAGTCAGCTTCTCAATCTTCTGAAAAGAATATTGCTGTAAGTGTTAGTAAGCTAACTTGATTGCCTTTTTATGTTTTTAATAGGTTAGCTTGAAAAGCTTCATAATGTCAATAGTCATTTAGAAAATGGTGTTATTTGGAGAGAATGTGATCTCCTTTTCCCTATTGGCATCGTCAGGCCAGACTTCCACAGCCAAAGTAACGAGGAGCCATGAGGCAATTAAACAATAAATGTGAAGTCAGCCTCCTCACTTTTACTCAGAATTGGACTAATTCCATCAAACAGATTGGGACAAACACCCATGAAAGCCAAAACCAGAGGCAATGATTCCAAAGAAAAGAAGGTGTTGTAAAATTCCAGGCATGTCCTCTAGGCACAGGCCAAAGGGAGAATTTTCTAATGGTTTATGTGAAGGTACAACCCTCTTTCATTCTTAATATTAAGTGATTGCCTCAGTCATCCCCTCATTTCATCTGTTCACAGAAAAAATCGTATATACTTTTCTACTTTTCTCAAACTGACAATCCAAATCCAAGTTAAATATGAAATGTTCCACATGATAAACCAGAACTATATAGACAGGTAATGTAAACACAAAATCATCATTACATTTCCTAACCTTTTTTTAACGATCTATTCTTTCTCTAATCCTTGATGTAGAAATACTAACATTGTGTCTTCAAAATTTGTAACTTCTGAGCAACCTCTGAGAAATCTTAGTTTTACTCTGACTTTAATCTGTCAGAGTTAACTACATCTTCTTGTATATTATTCCTCTTACATTTCTAAGGGAAAAATTATGCTTCAATGGAAATCTATGCATTGTCTATAGCACACCCTCCCAGGTTACCTCATTCTGATTTTATGAGAACTATTTTATAACTTTTCAAGTTGTAGGTAACTGACAGCAATGCAAACATCATTCTTTTCTGTAGACATAGAAGTGATTTTTGTCCTGTGGAGAAAACACTAAATAATAAAAACTTTAAAGTGTGTTCCACTTTACATTTGTTTGAGAGTCACTATTTCATCCTTTTAAAAAACTCTCTCTGTTCATGTTGGCTCCATCATGGCTGGGTATACTTTGCACAGTGGTCCCCATTTTATGCAGCTAAATTCACCAGGACTACCACAAGTAGAATGAAAGGACATTTAGTATCCAGTACAATATTTCATTTCTTTACATGGTCTTCAAACTTCTTATGTAAGAATAGACATCATTATAAAGTTTCATTAATCGCCTGTTACAGCAGGTTATTGAGTTAGTCAAGAAAAAAAAATAGGCAAATAGACTATAACCCTCAATATAATGGAAATGACATGAACAAGCTCAAGGAGATCAGAATGCACAGTGTAACAGTAAGTACATCAGATTAACTGGAATTCTGACTAAATAACTAGGAGAACTTGCAATGCAAAATGTCAGAAAAATCTCAGGAAAATATTTTAAGGAGGAAGAGTGACCGGTTGTATACAATACTTTGTCTTAAAAATTCCCTTTATTTTTGTATTTGAATAATAGAAATGATGGGTGACTTTAGTTTATACTTTTCTTTTATATGTAAAAATACTGTAATTAAATTAATTACCCAAGGAGCTGATGTACTGTGTGAGCTTTTAGCTTCTCAGATTTTCTATTAGCTGCAGCATTACAATGAAACACATGCATATTTAATTAATATATGAAATACATTATCCAATGATTTTGACAATAGTTGGTTAGGAGAATCATGCACAAATAGCTAATTATTTCAATGTACATTGAATAATGTACATTTTCTACATTTTTCCTTATTAGTAATAATTACTGTCCACACTATTGTCCTATAGTAGCATATATTTCTCAGTTTTCTTAACTCTGTAAGTCTGTAACATATAGTGACTCTACAGTGTGGAGTAAGGATATTTGTGAAATGCTGCTTTCAAAAATGACAAATGAAAATACACACTGACAATGGTATAGACTTTAGTATACAATGGTGGGTGCTCTGTCTCTTTCTCTCTCTCTATTTAATGGATTCTGTCCCAGGGTACTGCTCAGAGAAGGAGCAGTCAAAATTGCTTCTTCCTTTGGCTCAAACATCTTAGAAAAATTGAGAACCCCACAGAGCTCAAAGCAAGAACACCCATAGGGTTGTGCAACTTTCTCATTTTTAGTTTTCTTTTCCTTTGTTATGGCCCTTTAAAAACTAAGATTTGTTATAGTTTAAAGAGGAAGGATTTCAAAGAAAAGAAAAACATTTGTGAAATGATAAATATTATGTTTATACCTTGTTAGTGAGCTTCTTGAAAGTGCTTACAGCTTTGAGATAGAGTAAAGAATATTGGGTAAATAATATTCCCTGCAGAGTGAAAGCCATGCATAGAGAGAAATCAAGCAGAGAAACTTAGAAAGCCTACATCACACAAGATGCTTTTCCACAGGAAATTCTCCCTCTGAACTTACACATAGTTCGGGATGACATAAAATGCTTTTTTATTGATAATGACAGAAGTTTAAATAATTTTCAGGTGATGTCTATACAAAAATTATAAATTGAATCATAATTCAAAGTTTCAGTTCAATCCAGTAATCCTACTTCCAGAACATAGAACACTTCTGATGTGATAATTCAAAGTGGAATACAGAGTTGACACAGTTTTCTTGTGAAATATTGCATTTTTTTCTCAGAGAACTACTGTATATAAAAAGTTAAAAATCAAACTAAATTTGACAAAACTATTCAACAAATATGTGTTACTTACCTACTATGTGTAGGCATGATTCTAGGATCTGGAAATACAATAAGAACAGATATAATATCTGCTTTCATTGAGTTACATTCTATTGGAGAAGGCAGGCTCTAAACATATAAACAAATGATACATAATATAATTTTAAAGAGTGGCAAGTGTTGTGAAGAGGAGATAGAGTAGTTGTAGGGAAGGAATAACTAGAAAAATTGAAGAGTGGAAGCTACTTTGGCTAGAGTGTCCAGAAAACTCTGACAGAATAGGTGAAATCTGAACAGAAATCTGGATGATGAGAAGGATTTAAGTATATGAAGATCTATGGCAGGAGTATTCAGACAGAGAGAGTAAGATACACAAAGATTTTGAGGCTACAATGAGTTTATATATTTTGGAGATGGAAAAAATTCCAGGGTGGCCTGAAAAGCATGAATATTGAGGAAGGGAGAAGTAGAAATGAGGACAGAGTTGGCTTTCTCAGGAAAAGGTTGACAAGATCCAAACAAAATGAAGGACATGGGTCAAAAAGATGGAATTCTGCTAAACAAATCTCCTACCCCCTCCAAAAATCATACCTATTCAAAACTAGGAGACAGGCTTTCTTCAAAACCTGTGTTTACATACATGTGACAGTTAATTTTATGTGTCAGCTTGACTGGGCTAAAGAATACTTAGATAGCTTGTAAAATATTATTTCTGGGGGTGTTTATGAGAATGTTTTCAGAAGAGATTAACATTTGAGTCAGTAGACTGACTAAAGAAGATCTGCCCTTACCAATGTGAGGTGAGGCATCATCCAAACTGTTAATGGCCTGAATAGAACAGAAAGGCAGAAGAAGGGCCAATTCTCTCTTTCTTTTTGAGCTGGGAAATCTATCTTCTCCTGCCCTCCAACATTGGAGTTTCTGGTCCTCAGGCCTTTCATCTCTGGGACTTTATTGAGAAATGGTCTAAGAACCATTGAATCAGAGCTGAATACTAAGGAATCTAAAAGCTTAGTGTGTGTAAGTAAGTGTGTTCACAGGCACAATAGTGTTTAGAAGATACTACTTTTGAGGAGGAGGAAAGAAACTTGGAAGAGAAAGGCACCACTTAGAGGCCTAATAGTGGGGAAAAAAAAAAAAAAGAACAAATCAGAGGATGAAAAGTAAGGGTCCCATCACAAAATCAGCAGATTCACCAAAACTTCTCAATCAAGAAAAGGTGCCATGTATTTAAGAAACTTCGTTTAACTACCAACAGGAACGGGTACATAGAATGTTGACTTCTCTTTAAAAAGATTTGTAGGGCTTCCCTGGGGGCACAGTGGTTGAGAGTCTGCCTACCAATGCAGGGGACATGGGTTTGAGCCCTGGTCTGGGAAGATCCCACATGCCGTGGAGCAACTGGGCCCGTGAGCCACAATTACTGAGCCTGCACGTCTGGAGCCTGTGCTCCGCAACAAGAGAGGCCACGATAGTGAGAGGCCCGCGCACTGCGATTAAGAGTGACCCCCGCTTGCCACAACTAGAGAAAGCCCTCGCACAGAAGCGAAGACCCAACACAGCCATAAATAAATAAAATTAAAAAAATATATATTTGTAATTGTTAGTGCAGAAAAAAATTAGCACAAATTAAAATAAATGGGAGGGGGCAGGCATCATCCATAAAAAGATACAATTAGAGTAAAACAAGAGACCTTCAAGATGGTGGAGGAATAAGATGTGGAGATCACCTACCTACCCACAAATGCATCAAGAATACATCTACATGTGGAACAGCTCCTACAGAACACCTACTGAATGCTGGCAGGGGACCTCAGACTTCCAAAAATTTGCTTTCTGCATTTGATTTGTTTCTGGTTGCATGTTTTTGTTAGTTTAGTTTTTAGTGTTTGTTTTCTTTTTGGGGGTTGTTTATTGGTTTGGTTGCTCTCTTCTTTTGGTTCTCTCTCTTTTTTTCTTTTTGTGAGTGTGTCTGTGTATGTTTCTGTGTGTGATTTTGTCTGTTTAGTTTTGCTTTTGCCAGTTGCCTTGGGGTTTTGTCTGTTCCTTTGTTTGGGTTTGTTTGTTTGTTTTCTTCCATGCCCTGTGGCTTGCAGGGTCTTGGTGCTCCGGCTGGGGGTCAGGCCTGAACCTGTGAGGTGGGAGAGCCGAGTTCAGGATGTTGGAACATCAGAGGACTCCCAGCCCCACTGAATATTAATCAGCAAGGGCTCTCCCAGAGGTCTCCATCTCAACACTAAGACCCAGCGCAACCCAATGGCCAGCAAGCTCCAGTGCTGGATGCCTCACACCAAACAACAAGCAAGACACGACCACAATCCGACCCATTAACAGAGAGGCTACCTAAAGTCATACTAAGCTCACAGACACCCCAAAACACACCACTTGAAATGGCTCTGCCCATCAGAGGGACAAGATCCAGCTCCACCCACCAGAACACAGGCACCAGTCCCCCGCCCCCCCGCCCCCAGGAAGCCTACACAAGCCACTGGACCAACCTCACCCACGGGGTACAGATAGCAGAAATAAGAGGAACTATGACCCTACGGCCTGTGGAAAGGAGACCCCAAACAAAGTAAGTTAAACAAAATGAGAAGATAGAGAAATATGCAGCAGATGAAGGAGCAAGGTAAAAACCCACAAGACCAAACAAATGAGGAGGAGATAGGCAGTCTACCTGAAAATGAATTCACACTAATGATAGTAAAGATATTTCAAAATCTCGGAAATAAGATGGAGAAAATACAAGAAACATTCAACAAAGAACTAGAAGAACTAAAGGGCAAAATAAAAAAACAGTGATGAACAACACAATAACTGAAATTAAAAATACTCTAGAAGGAATCAATAGCAGAATAACTGAGGGAGAAGAATGGATAAGTGACCTAGAAGATAGAATGGTGGAAATAACTGCCATGGAGCAGAATAAAGAAAAAAGAATTGAGGACAGTCTCAGAGACCTCTGGGACAACATTAACCACAACAACATTTGAATTATAGGGGGTCCCAGAAGAAGAAGAGAAAAAAGAAATGGTCTGAGAAAATATTTGAAGAGATTATAGTTGAAAACTTCCCTAATATGGGAAAGGAAATGGTCAATGGTTAAATGGTTAAAATAAAGACTATTATAAGAGACAAAAGATGACACTACATAATGATCAAGGGATCAATCCAAGACGACGGTATAACAACTGTAAATATTTATGCACCCAACATAGGAGCACCTCAAAACATAAGGAAAATGCTAACATCCATGAAAGGGGAAATCGACAGTAACATAAAAATAGCAGGTGACTTTAACACCCCCCTTTACACCAATAGACAGATCATCCAAACAGAAAATAAATATAGAAACACAAGCTTTAAATGACAGAGTAGACCAGATAGATTTAATTGATATTTATAGAGCATTCCATCTGAAAACAGCAGATTACACATTCTTCTCAGGAGCACATGAAACATTTTCCAGGATACATCACATCTTGGGTCACAAATCAAGCCTCGGTAAATTTAAGAAAATTGAAATCGTATCAAGTATCTTTTCCGACCACAATGCTCTGAGACTAGATATTAATTACATGAAAAAATCTGTAAAAACACAAACCCATATAGGCTAAACAATACACTACTTAATAACGAAGAGATCACTGAAGAAATCAAAGAGGAAATCAAAAAATACCTAGAAACAAATGACAATGAAAATACAATGACCCAAACCTATGGGATGCAGCAAAAGCAGTTCTAAGAGGGAAGTTTATAGCAATACAATCCTACCTTAAGAAACAAGAAACATCTCAAATAAACAACCTAACCTTACACCTAAAGCAATTAGAGAAAGAAGAACAAAAAAAACCCCAAAGTTAGCAGAAGGAAAGAGAGCATAAAGATCAGATCAGAAATAAATGAAAAAGAAATTAAGGAAATGATAACAAAGATCAATAAAACTAAAAGCTAGTTCTTTGAGAGGATAAACAAAATTGATAAACCATTAGCCAGACTCATCAAGGAAAAAAGGGAGAAGACTCAAATCAATAGAATTAGAAATGAAAAAGGAGAAGTAATAACTGACACTGCAGAAATACAAAGGATCGTGAGAGATGACTACAAGCAACTCTATGCCAATAAAATGGACAACCTGGAAGAAATGGACAAATTCTTAGAAATGCACAACCTTCGGAGACTGAATCAGGAAGAAATAGAAAATATGAACAGACCAATCACAAAGCACTGAAATTGAAACTGTGATTTAAAAGCTTCCAACAAACAAAAGCCCAGGACCGGATGGCTTCACAGGCGAATTATATCGAATATTTAGAGAAGAGCTAACACCTATCCTTCTCAAACTCTTCCAAAATATAGCAGAGGGAGGAACACTCCCAAACTCGTCTACAAGGCCACCATCACCCTGATACCAAAACCAGACAAAGATGTCATAAAGAAAGAAAACTACAGGCCAATATCACTGATGAACATAGATGCAAAAATCCTCAACAAAATACTAGCAAACAGAATCCAACAGCATATTAAAAGTATCATAGGGCTTCCCTGGTGGCTCAGTGGTTGAGAATCTGCCTGCCAATGCAGGGGACACGGGTTCGAGCCCTGGTCTGGGAAGATCCCACATGCCGTGGAGCAACTAAGCCCGTGAGCCACAACTACTGAGCCTGCGCGTCTGGAGCCTGTGCTCCGCAACAAGAGAGGCCGCGATAGTGAGAGGCCCGCGCACCGCGATGAAGAGTGGCCCCTGCTTGCCGCAACTAGAGAAAGCCCTCGCACAGAAACGAAGACCCAACACAGCCAAAAATAAATAAATAAATTTAAAAAAAAAGTATCATACACCATGATAAACTGGGGTTTATCCCAGGAATGCAAGGATACTTCAATATACGCAAATCAATCAATGTGATACACCATATTAACAAACTGAAGGAGAAAAACCATATGATCATCTCAATAGATCCAGAGAAAGCTTTTGACAAAATTCAACACCGATTTATGATAAAAACCCTCCAGAAAGTAGGCACAGAGGGAACTTTCCTCAACATAATAAAGGCCATATATGACAAACCCACAGCCCACATCATCCTCAATGGTGAAACACTGAAACAATTTCCACTAAGATCAGGAACAAGACAAGGTTGCCCACTCTCACCACTATTATTCAACATAGTTTTGGAAGGTTTAGCCACAGCAATCAGAGAAGAAAAAGAAATAAAAGGAATCCAAATCAGAAAAGAATTAAAGCTGTCACTGTTTGCACATGACATGATACTAAACATAGAGAATCCTAAGGATGCTACCAGAAAACTACTAGAACTAATCAATGAATTTCGTAAATAAGCAGGATACAAAATTAATGCACAGAAATCTCTTGCATTCCTACACACTAATGATGAAAAATCTGAAAGTGAAATTAAGAAAACACTCCCATTTACGATTGCAACAAAAAGAATAAAATATCTAGGAATAAAACTACTTAAGGAGACAAAAGACCTGTATACAGAAAATTATAAGACACGGATGAAAGAAATTAAAGATGATACAAATAGGTGGAGAGATATACCATGTTCTTGGATTGGAAGAATCAACATTGTGAAAATGACTATACTACCCAGAGCAATCTACTGATTCAATGCAATCCCTGTCAAACTACCACAGGCATTTTTCACAGAACTAGAACAAAAAGTTTCACAATTTGTATAGAAACACTAAAGACCCCGAAGAGCCAAAGAAAAATGGAGCTGGAGTAATCATGCTTCCTGACTTCAGACTATACTACAAAGCTACAGTAATCCAGACAGTATGGTAGTGGCACAAAAACAGAAATATAGATCAATGGAACAGGATAGAAAGCCCAGAGATAAACCCACGCACATATGGTCACCTTATCTTTGATAAAGGAGACAAGAAAATACAGTGGAGAAAAGACAGCCTCTTCAATAAGTGGTGCTGGGAAAACTGGACAGCTACATGTAAAAGAATGAACTTACTACACTCCCTAACACCATACACAAAAATAAACTCAAAACGGATTAAAGACCTAAATGTAAGTCCAGAGACTATAAAATTCTTAGAGGAAAACATAGACACAACACTCTATGACATAAATCACAGCAAGATGCTTTTTGACCCACCTCCTAGAGAAATGGAAATAAAAAGCAAAAATAAACAAATGAGACCTAATGAAACTTAAAAACACAGCAAAGGAAACCACAAACAAGATGAAAAGACAACCCTCAGAATGGGAGAAAAGAGTTGCAAATGAAGCAACTGACAAAGGATTAATCTCCAAAATATACAACCAGCTAATGCAACTCAGTATCAAAAAAACAAACAACCCAATCCAAAAATGGGTAGAAGATCTAAACAGACATTTCTCCAAAGAAAATATACAGATTGCCAGGAAACACATGAAAGAATGCACAACATCATTAATCATTAGAGAAATGCAAATCAAAACTACAATGAGTTATCACCTCACACCGATCAGAATGGCCATCATGAAAATATCTACAAACAATAAATGCTGGAGCGGGTGTGGACAAAAGGGAACCCTCTTGCAGTGTTGGTGGGAATGTAAATTGATACAGCCACTATGGAGAACAGTATGGAGGTTCCTTAAAAAACTACAAATAGAACTACCATATGACCCAGCAATCCCACTACTGGGCATATACCCTGAGAAAACCATAATTCAAAAAGAGTCATGTACCAAAATGTTCTTTGCAGCTCTATTTACAATAGCCAGGACATGGAAGCAACCTAAGTGTCCATTGACAGATGAATAGATAAAGAAGGTATGGCACATATATACAATGGAATATTACTCAGCCATAAAAAGAAACGAAATTGAGTTATTTGTCGTGAGGTGGATGGACCTAGAGTCTGTCATTCAGAAAGAGAAAAACAAATACCATATGCTAACACATATATATGGAATCTAAAAAAAAAAAAAAGGTCATGAAGAACCTAGGGGCAAGACGGGCATAAAGACACAGACCTACTAGAGAATGGACTTGAGGATACGGGGAGGGGGAAGGGTAAGCTGGGACAAAGTGAGAGAGTGGCATGGACATATATACACTACCAAATGTAAAATAGATAGCTAGTGGGAAGCAGCCGCATAGCACAGGGAGATCAGCTCGGTGCTTTGTGACCACCTAGAGGGGTGGGAGGGAGGAGATGCAAGAGGGAAGGGATATGGGGACACATGTATATGTATAACTGATTCACTTTGTTATAAAGCAGAAGCTAACACACCATTGTAAAGCAATTATACTCCAGTAAAGATGTTTAAAAATAAATAAATAAATAAATAAAAATTAAAAAAAAAAAATACCCCCCCAAAAATAAATAAATAAATAAATAAAATGACATTTGGCAACACATTATCACCTTAATCCAGTTTCACATTTTGAGATTTGAAAGGACAATGACTTTAAGCATGATAGAAAGTCTTATCAGGGAAAATTTATGTCTGATTTGGAAAGTCCCTCACATTCATTCCTGCCAAAAGCTCTCTTCTATCTCAGCCACCTCTGAAATTCCCAAATGCTTCCATTTACTGGGTTTATCTCTTGAAAATTCTGTCTTTTTCTCTATTGTGGCCAGTAATTTTTCACTATTTTGTTAGTTATTTGATAATTGAGAAGATATTTAGTTAAAAATAGTTAAATTTTAGGTCAAGAAATATACAAATATGATCTTTATTAGACAATGTAAGTTTTATCATCTTTGAAAAGCACTTATTCAAGTTCAGGATTTCGTTCAATGGAGTTTTAGCTGGTTTAACTCTGCTCTGTTATAAATGAACTCAATTAAAGGAGACTATTAATTGCTGCTTTTGTGCCATTTCATTTACAAGGAATTACCAAAGCCAGTACAACACTGAAGAAAAGACTTTTTTTTTTTTTTTCTCAAAGCAGCTGGTCATAGAGAAGGATTGTTCCCTCAAGAACCATAAAATTCTTCCATTTGACAGCTAAGCAGAAAGGTGAGAACAAAATAAACAGCACTGCTAACAGGAGCTGTCACCATGATGAATGCTCATGAGCAGTAATTAATGTGGATTCTTTTAAGCAAAGCCCAGAGGTCTAAGCTGATGCCCACTCAGAGATGGGGAGGCAGGAAAAAGGATTAAGAGTGAAGAAACAGAGGAAATACTGCTTTTTTACAAAATGGAAAGCAAGAATATTAGAGCTGTGTAAATGTGTGATCCTCCTGCATTTCTTTGAGCTCTTGAATATTATTCAGTTCTAGAACCCGTGTTCAACAAATATTACCTATAATACATATGATTATGCTGCCTATATTTATTTACTTGTTCACTGTTTGTCATACTGATACATTGTCTGACAAATACCTATTAACCATTCGAACTTACATGAAATTATTTCAGTAAAATTCTGAAGGAAAAATGATCACATTAAAAAAAAGAATGGCTAGTATTATTGTTATGTGTGTTAGTATAAATGATATTTCATAAATGTTTTTATAATCACATTATTCAATGCCAGAGCTTAGAAATAAACTCTAGCATGCTTTTTTTTTTTTTTTTTTTTTTTTTCTTTAGAGAGAATTCCAGGCAGAGGGAACAAGCTTGGTTTTTTTGGTTTTTTAAAAAATTTTATTTATTTATTTATGGCTGTGTTGGGTCTTTGTTTCTGTGCGAGGGCTTTCTCTAGTTGCGGCAAGTGGGGGCCACTCTTCATCGCGGTGCGCGGGCCTCTCACTGTCGCGGCCCCTCTTGTTGCGGAGCACAGGCTCCAGACGCGCAGGCTCAGTAGTTGTGGCTCACGGGCCTAGTTGCTCCGCGGCACGTGGGATCTTCCCAGACCAGGGCTCGAACCCGTGTCCCCCGCATTGGCAGGCAGATTCTCAACCACTGCGCCACGAGGGAAGCCCCCTAGCATGCTTTTTGAGACGTTATCAAGGCATTTATTTCTTCAGCAGGTTAGGATTTAGGTCTTGGATTATTAGCCTGATCTCCATTAATCATTACTGTACATGTATGTGTGATACATTTAACATGTCAGGGTTCACACACAAAGCAGGGTAGCATATTCCAGTATTACTTTTCTAGCCATTTTTCATCAGTTCCTTAAGAGCAATGGGCTGTGTGCCTTTATTGTAATCTCTGAGACACCTGCAGGAATTCTCAGAAATCATCTCTTAGGGACTGGAAATGTTACAACAAAAACATACGTTTATGACGAAGAGTTCTTTTCAGCTTTGGGGCAAACTCCAGAAACCACCCCCAGGCAGTCCTTCCCTGGAAGCATATATCAATATGTTAATATCCTTTGATTAATTTTTCTTCTTTAGATATTGGTTATTTTCCCTGACTTTTATTCATTAAACATTGCCAAAGGCCTATGATCTGCGAAGCAGTATTTTAGGAACAAAGAATGAAAAAAACACACTTTCTGCTTTCATGGTATTTATATTTTTTAGGAATGCTACAATTATTTCTTTTCCAGTTTGACATTTAAGTATTGTCAATACTAATTTTAGAGAGGAAATTTTGAATATTTATATAGTCAAATAAAATATTTAAAATTGTTTTTAGATAAAACTTTTTGTCAAGTTCTTATCATAATAAAAATTAATTTCTTCACTGTGAATTATATTTATTTAAGTATATATTTTTAGTTTTTTATATATTTGTGTTTTCTTTTAAAATATTTAATTAATTTAAAATGTACTGGTATAAGAGAGACCTAAATTTTTTTAATTGTTAATCAACACATACTTTTTTCTACACTTTGCATTTATTTCAATTTTTTTTCTTTTAGCAATTTTTAATGATGTAATGAATTCCTGTATACATTCTCTTTGTACACATTCAAGGTTCACAAATAAAGCCAAAATCTATGGTGACTACCATTCCTGGTTCCATCGCTTGTTGTTAGTTCACTTTGTAAATTTTCAGATATTTTCTTCATGTACTTTCTGTATATATGTATATAATCATACATAGTGTGGCTTTGTGTGCATCTATTTGTATATAATTGATATCAGCTGTGCAAGTTGTATAAATTTCTCTGAAATAGATTTCTTTACTCAATAATTTGTTCTATTGTTCCATATAGCATAAATAGATTTGGATAATCATTTTAACTGTTTCCAAGTATTCCATAGTATAATGTACCTTTTTTTTTTTAGCTTCATTAAGGTATAATTGACAAATAACATTGCAATGTATTCAAAGTGTACAACATGATGTTTTGATATACATGTACATTGTGAAAGGTTTAATTAACACATTCATTACCTCACATATTTAAATTTGGTGAGAACACAAATTCTACTCTCAACAAATTTCAATTATACAATACTGTATTATCAACTGTAGACACCATGTAATAATTAGATCTTCAGACCTTATTCATCGTATAATTGAAGGTTAGTACCCTTTTACCAAAGTCAAACTCTCCCTATTTCTACGAGTTCAAACTTTTCCTTTTTTTTAGATTCCACTTGCTAGTGATTCCATGCAGTACTTGTCTTCTCTGGCTTATTTTACTTAGCATATTGCCCTCCAGGTTTATTCATGTTATAGCAAGTGATAGAATTTCCTTTTTTTAAGGGTTGAATATTATTCCATTTTATATATATAAATGTATTTATATATATATATATATTCATATATATATGAATGTCAAGAATATCAAGGAATGAAAGCATAGAGAAAGTATTTATATATATATATAATTAAACAAATGACATTTAATCAAAGAAGGTATTCAAATGGCCAATAGGTACATGAAAAGGTGCTCAGCATCACTAATCATCAGAGAAAGCCAAATCAAAACCATAATGAGATTTCACCCCATATCTGTTAGAATGGCTATCATCAAAAAGATAAGAGATAACAGATGCTGGTGAGGAGATGGGCAAGAGAGAACCCTGTACACTGTTGGTGGGAATTAAATTTGTATAGCTACTCTGAAAAGCAGTATGAAATTTCTTCAATAAATTAAAAAGAGAACTACCGCATGATCCGACAATTCCACTTGTGGGTATATATCCAAAGGAAACAAATCAGTATTCCAAAGAGATATCTGTACCCCCGTGTTCACGGCCGCATTATTCACAAATAGTGAAGACATGGAAACAACCTAAGTTTCCATCAGTGGATGAATGGATAAAGAAAATATGAGATTCACACACACACACACACACACACATACACACACATGCACAATGGAATAGTATTCAGCTATAAAGACAAAAATATCCTGCCATTTGTGACAACATGGATGGACTTTGAGGGCATTATGCAAAGTGAAATAAATCAGACAAAGAAAGACAAATATTGTAATATCTCACTTATATGTGGAATCAAAAAAAAAAAAACTCATAGAAACAGGGATCAGATTTGTGATTACCAGAGGCAGGAGGTGTGTGTGCAGGTCGGGGTGGGGGAGAACTGGGTAAAGACAGTCAAAAAATACAAACTTCCAGTTATAAGATAAATAATTTCTGAGGATGTAATGTACAGCAGGATGACTACAGTTAATGACACTACATTGTATATTTGAAAGTTGTTAAGAGAGTAGATCTTAAAAGCTCTCACTACAAGAAAAAAAAATGTAACTATGTGTGCTTTGTAAAAAGCTTTGGTAAAAGGGTACAAACTATGTAAGGTAACAGGTATTAACTAAATTTATTGTGGTGATCATTTGATAATATATAGATATATCAAATCATCATGCCGTACACCATAAACTTATACACTTCTATATGTCAATTACATCTCAATGAACCTGGAAAACATAAAGAAAGAAATATAACAAAAAAAAGTCTTTTAGGGTAAAGCTAGAGTAAAATCATTTTAGAGTAAAAGTAAATTTTCATGATTAAGTCATCAATTTGAGTGATGATAAGCTTTCAAAATAAACATAACATAATTATTATAAAAATAAAATTGTGAAATTACAAGTATCTGGGGCTGAAACATCACAAAAGTGACAGTGAAGTGGCTTCCAAAATGAGAGAAATGAGTGCTTTTTTTTAGACATTACTGTGATTTTATTTAATTATTTAATTTGATATTCTAATTAGAATAAGAGAGTGTGAATTATGCTTTATAAACATTGTATTATTACTATGTCATTGTGATATGGCTTGACATTGATTGTATACAGAGATAAAATAGCATTGGAATTAAGGCACTAACCACATATGCAAACCAAGCACAATACCCTGACCCCGTCCTTAGTAAATATCTATTTTGGTTAGATGATGGTTGATATTGTTGCATGTAGGTCAGTCATTGCTTTGAGGACGAGCTTGGAATAGCTTCATTCATTCATGAACCAATATAATAAATCATATCAGATACAGAAAAATCAACTTATAAGTGACAAATGGCTCTAAGCTTTGAAATATGTTTGTAAAAATTTTCCAAATCCAGGTAATTGTCATACAGCAGAGGTCTAGGTTTGAATATTATACATGTTTACCCTAGACTTCAGAAATGTCCAGAGAGTACAAGCCCACCATTGCTACATGTAGAACAGAGCAACCTTAGGGGAAAGAGACAGGACAGAAAGATTGACGGTGCACAATTAACTGTTAGAAGTGTGGCAAATTAAAAGTACAGAATAGTGTTCTCCAAATGGTGTTCCTTAACCTGTAGAGTTGGTGCTTCAGTCATAGGTGGAAAAACAGCAACAAAAATATGTAATCATACACACACACAAGAAAGAGTTAAACGCGTTGAATATAAAACTATGAAACATTAAATATAAAAGTCATCACCTGCAGCTTTTAATATCCTTTGTAATCAGGCATAACAAACCTGAAGTAGATATTGGCAGGAGCAGGATCAATCACATACAGTGGTTTCATGGGCAAGGATATTGGGAATTGGTGGCTTCGACGTAACCCATCATGACATTATATAATAGTCACCTCAACCCACAAATCAGAGAACATTACAAACAGTAATATCTTGGTGGAATACTCAGTAAACCTATTATTTTTTGCTTCGGGAGGAATAGAAACACACACACATACATACACAAGAAGCAGAGCAAGAAAGGTAGAAAATGATAGGTAGCATAATAGGGCCAAAAGGACCAATTTGAGGAGCACACAGGAACACCCCTAGACACTCAAATATGAACTTGAAGACATTCGAGGAGGATCAGTAAGTAGTGCTGAAGTAACAGTGTTTCACAGCTATGGGAAACTATTTTGTTTTGCTTTTGGTGATATATGTGAGATCTTTCTTTTCTTTCTTTTTTTTTTTTAATTGAAGTATAGGTAATATACAACATTATATAAGTTACCAGTGTACAATATAGTGATTCACAGTTTTTAAAGGTTACACGCCATTTATAGTTATTATAAAATATTGGATATATTCCCCCTCTTATACAATATATACTTGTAGCTTATTTTATACATAATAGTTTGTACCTCTTAATCCCCTATCCCTATATTACCCCTCTCCCAGTCCCTCTCCCCACTTGTAACCACTAGTTTGTTCTGTATATCTGTAAGTCTGCTTTTTTTTGTTATATTCACTAGTTTGTTGTATTTTTTAGCTTCCACATATTAGTGGTATCACACAGCATTTGTTTTTGTCTGACTTATTTCACTTAACATAATACCCTCCAATTCCATCCATGTTGCTGCAAAGGGCAAAATTTCAATCTTTTTTATGGCTGAGTAGTATTCAATTGTGTGTATGTGTGTGTGTGTGTGTGTGTGTATTTAACATTTTCTTTTCAAATGTGTTTTGTGCCTTAAAAAATGAAACATATTGGCAGTCAGCATTTTATACTCTGACATGGTACTGGGCAAAATCCTGGCTCAAGGACTCAACTGGTTTTAGAAACATATCTATGTGGTAGAGACATATTCACTGGGCTCTTACAGCTTATTATTATTAAAGCTTAAATTATGTAACTTATTTTTTCCAATATTACACTATACTTCTGAAATTCTGCAGTATAGTGGTCAATATCCCTGTTATTTTGAAATATCTTTGAAAGTAGAGAAGTTGTGTATCTTTTTTTAAACGTATGCCCAGTGCATGTCATATAGTAGGAACCTCAAAAATATATGTTGAGAATTTTTTATGAATACAGTGCTTGCCAAATGACACAAATTCCTTGAAAATCTCATTTTTCCTTTTAAATTGGTCTTCTGGTTTATCTATAATTCAGTTTAGCTCTAAGTCAATTTTGCTGAGTCTGATCAGTCCAAAGCTCTAACAAGATCAATTTTGTGAATGCATGAGGTTGACTACAGACTCCAGACAATTCTCAAAGAAAAGGGTCTTTTATTCTAATAGCCATCTTCTCTTTCCATGGTAACATACTGCTTTCCCTAAAATTTTTCTTTCAAAGAGTTTCCAGCTTTTAAAATCCAATTTTAATAAGGGATAATTAGGTGTTTGACAAATATTGAAAAGCTTTTTATAAGCTATTTCTACTAGCAGCTCCTGGATTGATCAGTCACCTTGATTAGTAAATCAATTTATTTGATAAGTCTATATAGTAAAAGATTTAATCTATCTTTACAGGAAAAAATAAGAAGATAAAAAATTAAAGTGATACTAGAACTTATCAATGAAGTTGGTCATGTACACAAAATGGGTGAAAATTCTATCCTGATTTTGCTTCCCATAAAGAGATTCAGTGAGCAATTTACTCAACACACATTTAGTAACAGGTTAATAACTAGTAAATTCTACCAGAATAGTTAAACTTATTTGCATATATAGACATCATCAATAATTGAATGTCTTTAGATTTTTAAAATAAGTTGAACAGGACTCATCTGAATAAACAGAGTTGACATTATATGTATTCAACAGGATTTATACAATTATTAAGAGAAAACTCTCATTAGCAGTTTCATTAAGAAACATAGAAACTAAAAACAATTTTGAAAAGTTTGGTTCAAAGACCTTAAGAGAGAAAAGGAAAACTTGATTGGGAGGAATAATCATCTCATATCAAACTCAGGAAATAATACTTCAAAGATTTTTTTCTAGACCACTTTAGTAAAAGTGTTATACACATGAATTTATATGGCATAGTGAACAGAATTGGATATATGAGGTATTTGGTACCAATGATGAATATATGGCATGTTAAATTTTTGAAAAAGAGAGTGCCAAATAATATTACACTCTACCAAGTATCAATAGTTTTTGAATGATATTATGAACTCCCTAGAGAACCTCTTTATTTTGAATATTTACTTGAATATCTCTATACAACATTTTTAGATCCCATACATTCTATTTAAAGTTCTCTACATGTAGCTCCATCCTTTGTTTGCTTCATTTGAAATAATTTTCTGCTTGGAAAAATAGGCTGCAGAAAGTAGAAAGAAAAAAAAATCACTGTCTTGTGTGGTACAATGGCTATTTTATAAGAGCTATAACTCAAAAAAGGAATAAAAACAATTTTAAAGGGTTGATGTTTCAGGAACTTTTCTCGGGAAATAATCAGGTAAATACCTGAAAGATGTAGATAGATCTGATAAAAATATTATATGTTAGGAGCCAAAGCCAAAGAAGCCAAAATACATATATGTTAATGTATTGATACATTAAATAAATGTATCAATAAGTACCTGTTAGATATTTGGTTTTAAATACCATTGAGAAAAATGTGATTCAACCTTTTCACTTATTACTGACAAAGTTGAGTGAAATAAGTATGATAGATATTTATTTGTATATATATTAAATGTTAAATAATTTAAAAGTTATTGTGTGCCAGTACTGCTCTAAACATTTTACAAATATTCGCTCATTTAACCTTCATAGATGACTTTATAATCTTCATGAGGTAGGTACAATTACTAACCTTATCTAATAGATAAGAATATTGTGGTAGAAAAACGTAAAATAACTTATTCTAGGTCCTACTGCTAGAAAGTGGCAAGGCTTTTTATGCAAACCTAGGCTACCTGTCTCAAAGTCTATACTGTACCAACTTGCCAGGGACCCTGAGGAAAATATTAGAACCAAGAAGGATGAATTGAAATATAATAGATTATTTCATTCTATTCACCTAATTCCTTTACATTTCTGTATCTTACAAATATTTGACTTCATTAACCCCCATGCATCCCTCTCCTTCATCCTGCCCTGGTGTATACCAACAGACTTTTTTTTTTTTTTTTTTAATTTACCATATGATCCAGCTATCCCACTTCTGAGTATTTATTCAAAGAATAGGAAAAACACTAATTCTAAAACATATATGTACCCCTATGTTCACTGCAGCATTATTTATAATTAGTTGGGTTTTTTTAGGGTAGTCAGGACCATTGCACCCTTTCATTCCCCAGTAAGTAACTTCCTGGGAAATCAATTTCCAGCTGGCATTTATGTAAGAAGACAAGTTGCTTCCTATGTGGATTGTCACAGTGAAAAGAGACTGGAACTGAATAAATTTTAGTAACAATATACTCTGGGATTTTTAGTTTTCATTTACTTTTTACAACCAAGAAACATAACCAAAACTGCAGACTGCTTCATATTATTCAGAAATGAAATCCAATCCTGAACATTTCTGGAGAGAAAAGAAATAGATCCTTCTTTAGGGGAGCTGATCCAGATATTAAATACACATCTGCAAAAATACCAGAGAGTTTGCTGTGTACATTTACCAGCCTACAATACATTGTCACTAAGCAGGATTCTGAAAGCAAACTCATGTTTAAAAAGTGAAGGTAAGGTAATCCATAGGCCTGTATTGGAAAACAGCAGCCCTGAATAGTTTTTTCACCATTCACAGATGTATAAACAGGAAAAATGAAAAAGAAAATCAGAATGAGCATTACGATATGAACCTAAAACAAAGCAAAGTGTAACTTTCACTCTGTCAATGCACAACTGCTGTATTTTGAAAGAGATTTAATATTGAACACAGAATAAATATTAGAAAGCATCTGCTTTTCATATTAGGAAATCTGAGAGAATGGACTATATGAAAGAAGGGAGAAAAAAGGTAATAAGAAAACAGCTGAATTTAAAGGGGAACTGATACTCAAGAAAAAAAAAACCAACAAAGTAAGGACATACTATATAAAAGAAAAAAATACATTTAGAGTAAATATTAGTATTATTAGAAGTTTAGATCAGAAATAACACTATAGAAAAAAATTGTGATGTAAAAGACATAATTAACACCCAGAATTTAGAGAGAAAATTAAAAAAAAAAAAAAAAAGAACAAGTGAGGTGACAGAAACATGTAAAAAAGAGCCAGTGAGATGACAGAAACATGTGTCAGAAATAGAGATGCAGCAAATCATTATTTATATTATTGATTAAAAAGAAAGACCAAGGATTGGTTCAAGATAGTGTAGTAGAAGGATGTGCTCTCACTCCCTCTTGCGAGAGCACTGGAATCACAACTAACTGCTGAATAATCATCAACAGGAAGACACTGGAACTCACCAAAAAAGATACCCCACATCCAAAGACAAAGGAGAAGCCACAATGAGGCAGTAGGAAGGGTGTAATCACAATAAAATCAACTGCTGGGTGGGTGACTCACAAACTGGAGAACATTTATACCACAGCAGTCCACCCACTGGAGTGAAAGTTCTGAGCCCCACATCAGTCTTCCCAACATGGGGGTCCGACAATGGGAGGAGGAATTCCTAGAGAATCAGACTTTGAAGGCTGGTGGGATTTGATTACAGGACTTCAACAGGACTGGGGGAAACAGGGACTCCACTCTTGGAGGGCACACACAAAGTAGTGGGTGCATCAGTACCCAGAGGAAGGAGCAGTGACCCCATAGGAGACTGAACCAGACCTACCTGCTAGTGTTGGAGGGTTTCCTGCAGAGGTGGGAGGTGGCTGTGGCTCACCATGGGGACAAGGACACTGGCAGGAGAAGTTCTGGGAAGTACTCATTGGCGTGAGCCCTCCCAGAGTCTGCCATTAGCCCCACCAAAGAGCCCAGGTAGACTCTTTGTTGGGTTGAGTGTTGGGTCGCCTCAAGCCAAACAACCAACAGGGAGGGAACCCAGCCCCACCCATCAGCAGACAAGCAGATTAAAGCTTTACTGAGCTCTGCCTACCAGAGCAAGAGCCAGCTCTACCCATCACCAGTCCCTCCCATCAGGAAACTTGCACAAGCCTTTTAGACAGCCTCATCCACCAGAGGACAGACAGCAGAAGAAAGAACTAAAATTCTGCAGCCTGTGGAACAAAAACCACACTCACAGAAAGACAGACAAGATGAAAAGGCAAAGGGCTATGTACCAGATGAAGGAACAAGAAAAAACCCCAGAAAAACAACTAAGTGAAGTGGAGATAGGCAACCTTCCAGAAAAAGAATTCAGAATAATGATAGTGAAGATGATCCAGGACCTCGGAAAAAGAATGGAGGCAAAGATCGAGAAGATGCAAGAAATGTTTAACAAAGACCTAGAAAAATTAAAGAACAAACAAACAGAGATGAACAATAAGATAACTGAAATGAAAAATATACTAGAAGGAATCAATAGCAGAATAACTCAGGCAGAAGAATGGATAAGTGAAAAAGACAGAATGGTGGAATTCACTGCTGCAGAATAGAATAAAGAAAAAAGAATGAAAAGAAATTAAGACAGCCTAAGAGATCTCTGGGACATTAAACGCAACAACATTCTTGTTATAGGGGTCCCAGAAGGAGAAGAGAGAGAGAAAGAACCTGAGAAAATATTTGAAGAGATTATTGTCGAAAACTTCCCTAACATGGGAAAGGAAAGAGCCACCCAAATCCAGGAAGCGCAGAGAGTCCCATACAGGATAAACCCAAGGAGAAACACGCCAAGACACACAGTAATCAAATTGGTAAAAATTAAAGACAAAGAAAAATTATTGAAAGCAGCAAGGGAAAACCTACAAATAACATACAAGGGAACTCCCATAAGGTTAACAGCTGATTTCTCAGCAGAAACTCTACAAGCCAGAAGGAAGTGGCATGGCATATATAAAGTGATGAAAAGGAAGAACGTACAACCAAGATTACTCTACCCGACAAGGATCTCATTCAGATTTGATGGAGAAATCAAAAGTTTTACAGACAAGCAAAAGCTAAGAGAATTCAGCACCACCAAACCAGCTCTACAACAAATGCTAAAGGAACTTCTCTAAGTGGGAAACACAAGGCAAGAAAAGGACCTAACAAAACAAACCAAAAACAATTAAGAAAATTGTAATAGTAACATACATATCAATAATTACCTTAAACATGAATGGATTAAATGCTCTAACCAAAAGACACAGGGTCGCTGAATGAATTAAAAAACAAGACCCGGGCTTCCCTGGTGGCGCAGTGGTTGAGAATCTGCCTGCCAATGCAGGGGACATGGGTGCGAGCCCTGGTCTGGGAAGATCCCACATGCCGCGGAGCAACTGGGCCCGTGAGCCACAATTACTGAGCCTGCGCGTCTGGAGCCTGTGCTCCGCAACAAGAGAGGCCGCGATAGTGAGAGGCCCGTGCACCGCAATGAAGAGTGGCCCCCGCTTGCCACAACTAGAGAAAGCCCTCGCACAGAAATGAAGACCCAACACAGCCATAAATAAATAAATAAATTACTTTAAAAAAATTAAAAAAAAAAACAAAAACCCATCTATGTGCTGTCTACAAGAGACCCACTTCAGACTTGGGACACATACAGACTGAAACTGGGTGGATGGAAAAAGATATTCCATGCAAATGGAAATCAAAATAAAGCTGGAGTAGCAATACTCATATCAGATAAAATAGACTTTAAAATAAAGAATGTTACAAGAAAGAAGGAAGGACACTACATAATGATCAAGGGATCAAACCAAGAAGATATAACAATTATAAATATATATGCACCCAACAAAGGAGCACCTCAATACATAAGGCAACTGCTAACAGCTATAAAATAGAAAATCTACAGTAACACAATAATAGTGGGGGACTTTAACACCTCACTTACACCAATGGACAGATCATCCAAACAGAAAATAAGGAAACACAAGCTTTAAATGACACAATAGACCAGATAGATTTAATGGATATTTGTAGGACATTCCATTCAAAACCAGCAGATTACACTTTCTTCTCAACTGCGCACAGAACATTCTCCAGGATAGATCACATCTTGGGTCACAAATCAAGCCTCAGTAAATTTAAGAAAATTGAAATCATATCAAGCATCTTTTCTGACCACAATGCTATGAGATTAGAAATGAATTACAGGGAAAAAAAACGTAAAAAAACACAAACACATGGAGGCTAAACAATACTTTACTAAATAACCAAGAGATCACTGAAGAAATCAAACAGGAAATTAAAAAATACCTACAGACAAATGACAATGGAAACATGACGACCCAAACCCTATGGGATGCAGCAAAAGAAGTTCTAAAAGGGAAGTTTATAACAATACAGTCCTACCTCAAGAAACAACAAACACCTCAAGTAAACAATCTAACCTTACACCTAATAGAACTGGAGAAAGGAGAACAAACAAAACCCAAAGTTAATAGAAGGAAAGAAATCATAAAATAGAGCAGAAATAAATGAAATAGAAACAAAGAAAGCAATAGCAAAGATCAATAAAATCAAAAGCTGGTTCTTTAAGAAGATTACAAAATTGAAAAACCATTAGCCAGACTCATCAAGAAAAAGAGGGAGAGGATGCAAATCAAAATTAGAAATGAAAAAGAAGATACAACAGACACCGCAGAAATACAAAGCATCCTAAGAGAGTACTACAAGCAACTCTATGCCAATAAAATGGACAACCGGGGAGAAATGGACAAATTCTTAGAAAGGTATAACCTTCCAAGCCTGAACCAGGAAGAAATAGAAAATATGAACAGACCAATCACAAGTAATGAAATTGAAACTGATTAAAAAATCTTCTAACAAGCGTAGGTCCAGGACCAGATAGCTTCACAGGTGAATTCTGTCAAACATTTAGAGAAGAGCTAACACCCATCCTTCTCAAACTCTTTCAAAAAAACAGCAGAGGAAGGAACACTCTCAAACTCATTCTGTGAGGCCACAATCACCCTGATAAGCTTTGATTGTCAAAGCATTCACTTCAAAGACAACTATCTGGAATAAACACATTGCCAGGCACAGGAATAAGTAAAAAGCCTGGTCATCGCCGCCCCCCACGCCCCCGCCCCCAACCTGAGGCTCCTTTGTTTTAGAGATCATGGTTGATTTAGACAACTGACCATTTGGACTGCTTTGTTTTTTCTCTTCCCATGCTATGAATACCCACTCTTACGTTTAAATTCCCCAATAAAGAGTGAGCTGGCAAAACTTAAGCCCTCAACTTTGACCTCAATAAAAGCAGAACCCCCAGCTCTTGCCATCTACCTCTCTCTCTCTCTCTCTTTCTTTCTTACCTTCTATCTCACCCCCATGCCCTTGCCCACAACCTCACTGTGTGACCCCAGGTATACCATGTAATTTTCAGGACTTGTAAGTAATAAACCTGTCTCTTTCAATGTTTCCTGATGGTTATTACTGAAGGCAATAATAAGAACCACAAGGGTCAGTCCAGTCACAGACATTGGTTATTGATAAGCTGAGACTGGCATAAAATAGACATTTTTACATTTTGTTGATAGAACTGCCTAGGCCACAAATATCAGATTTACTCTAAAACTAAACAGTTGTTCAGTGTGGAACAGCCCAAGATGGCTAACTTTGAGGATCAAATGTTGGTTAGGAAGGATATTGGTTAGGAAGGAAGGAAAACTCATTTTTATGCCCTTTTTCACACCCTCAAGTTAATTTAATAAAATGTTTAATGATGTCAGACTCCTATCTAAAAAATAAAATTTTCTCATAGAAGTGGTAGCAAATGTGTTTGTCCAAAATAAATTAGAATAAGGAATCAATTCATAGCTAAGAAAAAAAGGGATACAAAGTCATGCCATGATTATGGAATGCAGTGAACTGGAAAGTAGCAGAGCTTTAGACCCAAGACACAAAATTGGAAAGAAACAAATTACTCTGAATCAAAAAGCACAGATAAAGCTTTGAAGACAGAGAAAATCCTGTGATTATGTATTAAGGGTCCATGTGAAAAATCATTATTACAATTATTTTGTTGTTTATTCTAAATTTATGTATAGAAAGAAAATTATTACATTCACTGGTTTTAAAGTTTCACTGGTTTCACTGAAAATTTTCTGGAATTGTCATTAGCAATTAGTGGTGATCAAAATAAATATTTACCAAACTATCAACAGCTCAGGAGGTTAGACTGTCATTAGTAGTATTTGGTCAAATAATGTGAAATACTTCATAATAGAGTCCTCTGTTGAACCTTTTCAACACATCAGCACATTAAAATCTGCTGTAATTATACCTATTTGTCTTAACATTATTTGGACATTTTTTGACATTCACTCTTTAGCATTCAGTAGACCAATGTTTACTGAATATCAATAATAGTAAAAGATAAATAAGAGTAGTTGATATATCAAAAGATAAATAAGAATGAAAACTTACAGGAAGAATAAAAGCAGAAAACAAGAAACAAGATGACACACAGCTAAGTGACATATGCATCAAAGAATAAATCTCAAAAGAAATTAAAAGATATTTTGAACTAAATGAAAATTAAACACAATTTAATGAAAATTTGTAAGGTACAGCAAAAGCAGTTGTTTTTTTTTTAACATCTTTATTGGAGTATAATTGCTTTACAATGCTGTGTTAGTTTCTGCTGTATAACAAAGTGAATCGGCTATACGTATACATGTATCCCCATATCTCCTCCTTCTTGCTAAAAGCAGTTTTTGAGGAAAATTTATAGCATTTGAGTATGTTTTAGAAAAAAAAGGAAATATCTAAAATCAAAATCTACATTTTTATCTTAAAAAACTAGAGAAAGAACAACAGATTAAGTCCAAAGTAAGTAGAAAAGAAATAATAAGATTTGTCATTGAAATCAATAAAATTGGAAACAGGAAATCAATAGAGAAAAATCAGTGAAACCAAAGGCTAGTTTTGGAAAGATAAATAAAATGACTAAGCCTAAAACCAGACTGAGAGAGAGAGAACACACTATTAATACCAGAAATGAAAGAGGAGACATTACTAAAGATACCAAGAACATTAAAAGTATGATAAAAGAATATTACAAAGAACTCTGTCTACAAATTTGATAACAGATGAAAACAGACCAATTCCTTGAAAGATGCATTTTGCCAAACTCACAGAAGAAGAAATAGACAATCTGTATAGGCTTTTAACTATTAAAGAAATAGAATGAATAGTAAATAAATCAATAATAAATAAATAAATAAATATATCTCTTTCCAAAAGAGAAAGCACCAGGCCCAGATGGATTCACTGGTGAATGCTACCAAACATTTAAGGAAGAAATTATACCAATTCTCTACAATCTCTTTCAGTGGATAGAAGCAGAGGTAATACTTCCTAACTCAATCTATGTGGCCTGCATTACCCCAGTACTAAAACCAGGCAAAGCTATTACAAGAAAACTATAGTCCAATATCTCTCATGAGCAGATGAGATACAAAAATCCCCAACAAAATATTAGCAAATCAAATTCAACAACATATAAAAAGAATTATACACCAGGTACACAAGGCTGATTCAATATTTGAAAATTAATTCATGTAATCCATACCAGCAAGCTCAAGAAGAAAAATTACATGATCATATCTATATATTGTATAGAGTCAGTCTCAGCCTATCTATAATGATGATATAGGCTAGGAAAGCCTGAAGCACTCACCTGGGCCCATATTAGCTGTGGTGAGCTTCCACAAACATTTCCCCAATCAGAGCCAATGTAGTGGCTGGACCAATGCTTACAGTTCTTATAATTGCAAGATGCACCTCAGGAATAACATCAGAGAACTCTGAAAAAAATTTATTACCTAAAAATTCTGTATGGCACAGAACACATCCAAGGACCACACAGTGAGGTCATGATTAGAGCACGGGTGAGGGTGGACCATCTGCCTTTATTGGGTTCGGAGAGTAGGGAAACTAGGGTTTTGCCAAGTTACTGTTTATTGGAAAATTAAAACATAAGAGCAGGAATTAGAGTGCAGGAAGAGAAAAGTGGAGTCACTCAAGTGGTCAGGAATCTAGGTCACCCAGGGCTTTTTATGAGGAAACTTCATGGGTGGGGCAGCCTGGTTTCTTACCTCATTGTTTTACTAGTAGCTGTGTCATACAGCTGGCAATATGTTTGTTCAGGATGGATGTCTTTGAAATGGATGCCTCGTCAATCAAAAGCTTAATGTCAGGCATAGAAAAAGCATTTGACAAAATCCAACACCCATTCATAATACAAACTCTCAAGAAACTAGAAAAAGTGAAGAACTCCCTCAACTTAATAAAGAATGCTTTCAAAAATCTACAGCTAACATTATTTTTTAATGGTAAGAAACAAGAATCCTTCCTACTAAGATCAGGAACAAACCAAAAATGTCTTCTCTCACCATTCTTTTTCAATATCATACTGAAAGTTCCAGTTAATTCAATAAGGCCAGAAAAGGAAATAAAAGATAGATAAATTGTGAAGAAATAAAACTGTCTTTGTTCACAGATAACATGATAATCTCTGTAGAAAATCTGAAACAATCTACAGAAAAAAAAAACCTGGAACTATTAAATGATATCAAGAGTGTAGGATACAGGGTCAACATACAAAAATAAATTTCTTTCCTCTATACCAGAAATAAACAAGTCAAATTTGAAATTAAAAACACAATACCATTAAACTTAGCACAAACATAAAATACTTAGGTATAAATCTAACAAAATATGCACAAGATCTATATGAGGAAAACTACAAAACTCTGGTGAACAAAATCAAAGAACTAAATAAATGGAGAGATGTTCCATGCTCATAGATAGAAAGATATAATATTATCAAGATGTCAATTCTTCATAACTTGATCTATAGACTTAAGACAATCTCAATCAAAATCTCAGCAAGTTATTTTGTGAAATAAACAAACTGACTCTAAAGTTTATATGGAAAGGCAAAAGACCCAGATTAGTGAGCAGAATATTGAACTGAAGGAGAAGAGAAACGTTGGCAGATTGTTACTACCCAACTTCAAGATTTACTGTAAAGCTATTGTAATCAAGGCAGTGTGGTATTGGCAAAAAAAAAAAAAGAGAAATAGATCATTGGAACAGAATAGAAAGCCCAGAAATAGACCCATATAAGTGTACTCAACTGATCTTTGCCAAAAGAGCAAAGGTGATACAATAGGACAAAGAAAATCCATGAACACAGGATATCTTTACATTTATTTTTGTTTTTCAGTTTTGTTCATCAATGTCTTATAATTTTCAGTGTAGATTTGTTTTGCCTCCTTGCTTAAATTTATTCTTTTTAATTGTTTTTGATGCTACTGTAAATGTGATTGTGTTCTTTATTTAATTTTCAGCAAATTAATTGTTAGTGTATAAAAATGCTACTAATTTTTGTATGTTGATTTTTTATCCTGAAAATTAACTGAATTTATTGATTAGACCTAACAGTTTTTTGGTGGAGTCTTTAGGATTTTTTTATATGTAAAATCCTGTCAACTGCAAATAGAGACAGTTTTACTTCTCTGGTCCAATTCTGATGCATTTTATTTTATTTTTCTTAACTGATTTGCTTGGTTACAACTTCCATACTATGTTGAATAGGAGTAGTGAGAGTGGGCACCCTTGTCTTGTTCCTAGTCTTAGAAAAAAAAGCATTTAATCTTTTACCAGTAAGTATGATGTTAGCTGTGTGCTTGTCATATACGGTCTTTATTATGTTGATGCATATTATTTCTATGTCTAATTTGTTGAGAGTTTTTATCATAAACGGATGTTGAATTTTGTCAAACACTTTTTCTGCATTTATTAAGATGATCATATGATTTTTGTATTTCATTCTATCAATATGATGTATCACATTTATTGATTTATATATGTTGAACAAATTGGCTTCTTTACCTGGGTTTGGGCACAAAACAGATCCCTAGGCTGCAAAGGTTCATTCTTTGAGGACCAAATGAAGAAGAACTGTTCTCTAATTTCCCTGGTCAAGCGGGACCACTGGTTAAGTTCTGCATATGGGCAGAGCCACTGGCTGGGCTCTCTGCTGGAGTGCTGTTGGGTCACACAGTTCCCCTGGTGTCACAGCTCTGGCCACGTTTTCTGGTTACATAGGGCTGAGGGCTGAATTCAGCAGTGGGTGTGGATATTAATTAACTTCCCTTCCTGGGTGAAGAGGCAAAAGAGGCTCCAAGGCCAACAAGCCTTGTTGTTTGGGGTCCCGAAGAACTGTGCATCAAGTTCCCTGGCCAGATGGGGACACCATCTTGGCTCTGCAGATGTGCAAAGTCACTGGCTGGGATTTCTACTTGAGTGCTGCTGTGGGTAGAAACTCAGTCTGACGAGATCTGAACGCCAGTTGTTGTATGTCCCACCCTCTTTCTCCATCACAATCTGATCTCCAGTATTCAAGCCCCACAAAGTTCCCCCCACAATCCCTGTGAGGCAAGACCTGAGTGGGTCCCCTGGGAAGTGCACCACAATGTTGGGGGAGCTGGATGTCTATCTGGGGCTCTTTTCTTCCCACTAGAGAAAGAATAGGCCCAGATGGACCCTCTTGGTGTGGCTCTGTGCCAGCCTGGGGGTAAGGCAGCGTGGCTAGAGGGTGGCCACTCCTCTCACCCTGCTAATACAGTCCTTCTCAGTCTCTTTGGTCAAGGAGTTGCTTCAACCTCACCTCCATATTCTAGAATTTTCACATGGTGTCTCCTCTATGGATAGTTGCTAATTGGTCTTCTTGTGAGGGAGACTGAAGTCAGGATCGACCTATGTTGCCATCTTGATGATGTCACCCTTTAAAAGATAATGCACTCTAAAAATTTATTTTTACTCTAAAGGTATTTTAGTCCAGGCAATAAATAACTGCCCACAGTGGAATAAGTGGAAATAATACTGGTTCTCAAATAATAAGATGAGGCTTCCACTTCTTAGTCTACCATTTATGAACTGGGACCACTTGGGAAAGCCATTTAATTCTCCAGTTGTTTTCATGTGTAAGGGAGGGGTGATATTTGCTGGCCTTTCCACAGCCTAGTATTGTTCTGCTGACGATGACAATAATGGACACCAAAGGAGTCCAAGAGAATATAAAGACTATTCAGTTTTGTAATGACTATATTTACCAATAAAAACATGTGCTGAACCTTGCTTTCACATGTTTCATATAATGCTAAAATAATATATTGAATAATTGGGATAGTAGGACAGGAGAATAGAAGAATGTAATCTATTTTATTAACATGGAACAGGTACATCTTTATGGCCATGTAAAGAATAAGAATAAATAGGTCACTGGGGGTCTATCTTTTCATGTATAAATTTTACCTCTCTTTTCCCAAGAGTCTCTTTGCTCTAGCCTTTGCTGACTTCTGAATAAATATGCAAATGAAGAACAGACAGGGAATAGTTAACAAGCATTTATAAATAAGCATTTATCCATTACTATATTCATGAATGAATAAGCATTTTTGTCTGTGTAGAAAACACATGAGACGGTGCTCTGTTTACTCTAAAGCAGCATTCTAAACCTAGCAATTTTTTAAATCTATACTTTTTTCCATTTGTCCTTTAATATATTTATTCAATAATTATAAAAGAAATATTGAGTGTCTATAAATTTTCAGGCTGTGAGATATGAAAGATACTGCCAACATTTTCTTCACTTTCTAACTCGGCAAATTTTGCATATGAGACTACCAGAACCAATCCCCATAGAAAACACTAATTACATATAACTCAATCGAAACTGTTTTCAGTATCTATCTAGATGGAAGTTTAAAGAAAAGTACTTATAGAACCTAACAAATACATAAATTTTTATGAATGAATTTATTAATATATATATAAGTGAATGAATACATGAAGGAAGAAAAATGAAAAGGCTCTGTGTAATATTCTTTCTTCTTGAGATAAGAATTTTTTTTTAAATTTAAGGCAGTAAATGATATACTTAATCTTAAGTACTAAAGTATTTTATATACACATTTCTCTTAACAAAACGTGTGCCTAAATTCTGGTTAGTAACTGATGAATTGGGGAATTGACTCAGGGATTTAGACATAGTGATGATGAAATAGTCAAATCAATACATCTATCTTGGTATAGCCATAATCAGTGAGAGCATTTAGTTATTTTTATAAGCAATACATCAAAAACACCATTATACTTATTATTTCCAAAATGTGGGTCTTTGAACATATACGCAACATCCATGTATTTTGCTTGATGGCATTAGCTGTAATAGTCATCTATCATGCAGAGAAATAGCACTGGTGTTGTGTGTAAAACAAAATATGGAGCAGCTGCTTCAACAGATCTCTTACTTGTCAAATACGGCAGTCCATGTATAGAAGAGCTAAATTCCAACAGAAAGCACAGGCCAAGAATATAAGCTTAAAATACAGAATTACATTAGATACAAGAGGGAATCTTTAGCTGGGAATGCCAACTCTACAACTCCACAACTTCTGTTAGTAAATATACACGGACACAATATTTTTACTCGTTTCCTTTGAGAATATTACTTATTTGAAATCTTGGAGCCTGTTATATATATATAACACTATACTACATAATTTGTAAATTGCTATTTGAACTGGTCTTCTAGATTTAAATATTCTCTTTCTCATTCCCAAATCTCAGCAAATGTATACAGATTGGCAAATTCATTGTATCTGAGTTTGAAACTGCAGTAAATCCTTACTCTTGTATAATTTACTAATATGTAATGTTAGGTGATTAAGCAAGTGTACTTTGCGATTCTCCTTAAACAATAAGTACTTGAAAAGAAAATTATCAGAGTTAATTCCAAACTGCTACTGAAAGGAGCTCTTTTAATATATATATAAAATCATATAGTATATATAAGATTATATATAGGAAGGGTGCATATATGGAAGGCACTCTTTTACATTATATATTACGTTATTATATAATTAGATATTACAATTCAATTATATATAACATATTACATTATATATGTATATTACATTATATATATAATATAATCCCCACTAACGGTTCAGATTTAATTTCTTGTATTTGTCTTTTAGTTATTATCGATACCTTGATTAGTTGCATAGACCTATGACAATTATGCTTTTTTTTTTTTTTTTTGCAATTGGTAGGTTTATAAGATTTATAAGATCTAGTGTGTAGAACAGACCTTTTTCTCTAACTATTGGATCTTGGTCATGTTGTCAAGACTAAGAAGGATCTAAGATTTTGTTCTCCTTGCAAGCTAACAAGTTAGTCTAGCTATCTTCCATGACTGCTTGCTATATAAACGTACCTGGAAATCTAGTTTGGAATAAAAGCTATGGAGGCCTCTCCTCACACGATGTACAAAAATATTAGGCCCATGAAGAATTATCTTCCAACACACAGCCTTAGTCTTCTGTATGCTAGAGTTTAATCCACTTATTTATTTAGGACATTTGGACTAGTTATTTGTATCAATCAGCTAAGGCTGCAGTGATATGTAGCAACAATTATTTGAAACTCAGTGTCTTAAAATATCAATGTCTTAAAATAGCAAGAAGGATGTATTTCTTGGTCCTGTGTCTACTGCTGCACTTTGGCTGATCTAGGCTGCTTCAGGCTGTTGAGTCAGCTGAGCTTGCCCAGGTTTTTGTTAAATTCTGTGTATGGATCTGAGTCCCAGGCTGAAGTAGCAGCAATCGCCAGGAGGATGTTTGTCTCATAACTGATGGCCAGAACCCAAACAGTAGCCAAATCCCTTGAGTGCACTTTGATGCTTTGCTTACATAATGTTCTCTCTCATTCTGTTATCCAAAGCAAGTTTTTAAAAGTGTTTTCTAAACATCAGTGACCATAATTTGACTTTTCATTTGCTGAATATCCATGGCAAAAATAGAAATACTCAGACAAAGTTTGATCACACTCGCTGACAGCCTGATTTAAGGGCCAGTCATGCTCAGAGTAATATATTAAAAGACAATGCAGTAATATTTCAGTCTCTCTCTGTTCATAAAGAGGTAATATGTTCACAAAGCCAGTACATAAAACATGTTCATAATTGCTCCACAATATCTTGAAAAGCATCACATACATTTTGTTACTATACAGAACTGGAGAAAAATAATAACAAGAATAGCAACTAAATTATGCATGATTTTCCAGTTTTAAAATATTTTTTATGTCTATTTTTTCACAGGATGCCCCAAGCAACAATGTAGATGGGAAAATTTACAATAGCCCTCATTTTCCAGTGAGGATACTAAGGTTTCAGAGGTTAAGTTGTTTACCACGACCAACCTGTGCAAACCTGGGGCTCAACTGCTTATCTTCAGAACCATGCTGAGTAATTAACATTAAAATTTAGCACCATGTCACTAATTAAAACTTTTGTCTTATATTAAAACAATATATTTAACTTTAAGACACTTTGTTGATCCAGTCCCTTGGGTTTAGAATTAGTATTCCTTTTTAAAAATCTGTAATTCAGAATGCATCATCATTTTTTACTGACCTTAAGCTGATTTATTAGTGTTTTATATAAGTCAAATTACTTTCATATACATTTTATCTTAATTTAGTTTTCATTGTCACTGTTCACTATATATATTTATTTATTTTAATGTGGCATTAAATCTCTTTGTAAATTAAATCTGAGATGTGTTCACAAAGAGAGATTGTATAACAATCTGAACTTCAGAAAAGTCCTTGCAATTGGATTTTAAACTCTGTGATAACATCAATTGCTTTTAGCTTAGCCTTGCCTTCAATCTTCCGGAATCCATAACATCCTGCCACGCACGAGCATCTTAAACTTCAGCCCTGTTTTTGGTCATAGCACATCACAAAACAGTAATTTATTCAGTGAAGCCTTGTGCAGCAGAGCTTTTAAATGTATGCAGGATTTGTGAAATACAGCATAAATGCATATACATTTATCTGTGTACATATAATTCAAATTATATTACAGAATAGTTTTCTCTCAATGAAAGGTGGAAAACACTACATAGTTCTTCAAGTGAACTTCAATTTTCTTCTAAATGTTCATTGTGTGCTTTAACCTGCCTCTTTTTTTTTTTTTTTTTTTTTTTTTTTGATGTGTATGGCAAGGGAGTCTACAGCTGTGGTCCAACCTTTAGTCTTCTATGCTTTACATTTAAAGTGCTTCATTAGGTTTGAAGATTTTCCACTAAGTTTTGTTGAACTAATTAAGCTGAGAGACTAAGTGCCACTTTACATGCAAAGAACAAGAGACTCAGAGAAACTTCACTGTGAGACCAAAAAGCCTATTATCGTTACTGTCTGTGTAATAGCTTCAGATTCTTTTGATAGTGAAACAGAAATTAAAATCACAAATGCAGAGTCTACTAAATAATTTGTCAATAATTTTTTTGATCGATTTGGCCAAGTACGTTTATATTTGGACCATTTCCACAGGTGAACAAGCTGGAGCCGTTCTGCACATGCTTTTATATATATATTTTAAGGCATATCATTGCGATATTTAAAAATAATTTTCAATCTCTTGTGTTTGTACATAATAGTTTTCCCAACCATCAAAAAAAATTTTAGATACTGTAAGTACAGTCAATTTTGTAATCTTTGAGATAGTAGAGGTGAAAAAAATTTTTCTTACATCTTAGCTTAAGCAAATGGTCCTTTTTGACGTGTGACTTTGTTCAATGCATCTCTTTGAAGGATTGAATCGATCTTCATGAGCTAAAGTAATATATTATGTAATATAATTTTACAATGGAGAACACATGCTGGGATTATTTTTAAAAAGAGAAAAAAATTTGTTGGCCTCTTACTTTCTACAAAGCAGCCTATAAACTGCTAAATTAATGAGATAGCCTAACGCAAGTTTTATAGGAACACCTTGGTGGATAAGATAAAATCCTATAAGCAGAATGTTCAATCCTCTGGAGGAAATCACAGAAGAGCATAATCTTGCAGAATCACTTAACTAGAAGTTTCTTAAAGATTTAGAAGACTTAGTTGAGTAAATTTGGCATTGGAAATATTGAACCTACAAGCAAGAACCTATGATAATAAGGTACAGATTTTATAAACTGGGGTATGATAACAAGAAGCCAGGAACTATCAAGACCGGTATTCACTTTTATCTATAACTCAGAAGGTCAATTCTGAGTTAGAGTTCAACCAGTATTTGGCAATTAATAAATTAATGAAACAAATATGGAGAAACCTCAGATGTGTTGATGTTTCTTGGTCTTTGTTCTATCTGACTTTACTTAATGCAGTAAAACATGTAAATTTATAAGAAATATATTTTCAGTCATTGAGACAGCAAAGGAAAATAGATAAACTCTTCTATGAAAACCATCCATCTTTTATGCTATTTGTGACTGAAGTCAAAAGATTACTTGCTGAAATACAAGAAATCTCTTGTAAAAAAAATCTAGCAACTTTTAAGAAAATATTAATCAAATATTCATTGAACATTTATTTTAACTTGAATTCTACAGTAAGTAATATGAAGGCACAAAATATTTATATGATAAGGTAGTTCCAATTCTTAGTAAATTTAAATTATATTTGGGGAAAAGAAACATGAAATAATACTTTTTCTTCTGTCATACCCCCATTTTCCTGTACTCATTATGATACTTCTCTAAATTCTTCAAATAATTACAATTTATATATATTAATATATATTTATTTATATAAATATAAAAATATAAATTAAGGGGGGAGATATATATATATATATATATATATATATATATATATACATATATCCACATATAGGTATATATATAGATATATATTTGATTCCACTTCTATTTATCCTAGCCCCTTTGAGTCAATCTTTCTTGGAAGCAGCAAGGTGGCAATTAAGGCAGAAAGATCCCCAAATTTGTTAAACAACTAGGCTTATTACCAAAACCCTCCACATTAATGGAATGAGATCTACAGTCTGTCTCCCCAATCTGGATTACTTCCTATCCCACCAGCTAGAACAGCTACAGTAACCCAGGAGGCTTTACCTTCTATTATTATATATCTTCACTTTGTGATCTTATTCTTTGAGCACTATTCAAATACCTCCTAAATTCCTCTACAGACATTTCCCCAGCAAGATCACCTCCACTTTTAGCTACTACTTGCTTCATTTGTAAGTTTTTTGTTTGTTTGTTTTAATTTATTTATTTATTTATTTATTTATTTTTGGCTGTGTTGGGTCTTCGTTTCTGTGAGAGGGCTTTCTCTAGTTGCGGCGAGCGGGGGCCACTCTTCATCGCAGTGCGTGGGCCTCTCACTATCGCGGCCTCTCTTGTTGCGGAGCACAGGCTCCAGACGCGCAGGCTCAGTAGTTGTGGCTCACGGGCCCAGTTGCTCTGCGGCATGTGGGATCTTCCCAGACCACGGCTCGAACCCGTGTCCCCTGCATTGGCAGGCAGATTCTCAACCACTGTGCCACCAGGGAAGCCCCCTGTATGTTCTTTTTTAAAATTATATTTTGTTAATGTCAGAGAGGTACCCTGGACCTGGACGTCCAGGAGTGGTGCCTGCACAGTTTGGTCTCATTTGGACACTTTGTGCCATTTAGATGGATTCCAACTCATAGTTCACCTCATTCATCCACTGGAGCTATGTAAATACTGTGCATATTCTCCTTATCCTACCCACTTCTTCTAATATCTCCTCTGAATTCAGTGATGTTATGCTTCCTTTTTTTTGCTAGCTAAATCTAAAACATATTCCTGTGGATTATGATAAGTACTAACTCCATGCTTATTTCTAAAATTTGCATCTCCCTATAAAAAGTAACCTAACTTTGTCGTTTTCAAATCTTTTTATTTTAAACAGTGGTAGTTATCATTCCTCTGTGACTTTAATTTTGGGGAAGAAAAGTATACATGAGATACATGAGCTCAGAAAAAGACCAGATTAATTATTTTAATGATCTTATTGTGATAAAGTGACACGGTTGGTGTGCCTGGCTAATGTTGACCCAGAGGACCCATTTTCTTCTGAGCAAAAGAACCCTAGATGTTTTTGTTCAGTCCTGGATCGTCAGACTTTGGAGTGCCTCTGGGATTATGACCCAATTCTGAGTTCAAACTGTTTGGACATACCAGTAGAGTCTGGGAAATGCAATATACTGGCAAGAAAACTCCTTTGGAAGAAAATATGTATTGTAATAGGAAAACCTGAAATGAAGTTTGAATCTTACTTAACTTTTTGTCTGCAAAAAGAACTATTAAAAAACACTCAGGAGCTAGCAGATAAAAAAGTTAGAAGCAGAATGACATTGTTTCATTAGCTATAAATCCCATAAAATATTGTCACAATGTAATATATGTTTATCTTACCTTAAATGCTTAATAAATTTTAGAATGTATATATTTAGAATATAATATGTCTCTATTTTCTACTTAGATAACTATAGTTTGTCCCACTTTTACATTCTCAAAACTTTTACATTAACTATTTCCAAAAAAGTAGGATACAACTTATTCTCCATTCCATATCCATGCGTTTTTCAAAGAATCGAATGCATAAAAAAGAACAAATTAATTTCCTTTATGTCACTTGCATTTTTTTAAGGAATTCTACATAGAAAACTTTGAATTTGTAAATAAGTAAGTTAAAACAACCAAAAATATTTTCTAGTTATCTATCATATAAATAAATTATTTGGATTGAATTAAAGCATAACAACAATTTTATAGCTGACGTATGACTTATGCACTAGGTATATATAGCACTATGTCGTATCTATCTACAGATTATTAATAAAAAATTTGTGGACAAGATGACTAAGCAAATGTAAGAAGTCCCACCTCTCTCTCCAAATATGTATACAGAAATGCTAAATATAATCAATAAGTATACTTTTGAAAGTTTTAATTCAATAAAATTTTCTGGATATCAAAAATTAATAGCTATACACCACAGAGTGATTATCAGTTGTCATGATTTATCTGATGGGGACAAAGATCAGATACACTCTTGTATGACTGTAGTGAAAACACCATCATGGAAACTGCAGTTTAGGTAACAGGACTGGAGCTGAGGTGAAATATTTGGGATGGACCAGAAGGCATCTATCACACCCAGGAAAGAAAACTCAAAAATATCTGCCTATTGTCTTAGCATCATTTCTGAGGTTAGTCTGTGTGTAGAAATGGAGTTACCTGTGAGAAATTACAGCTCCAGCCTCAAAAAGTTGAGTTACAGGGGACAATTAATATAATCACAGAGGTGCGAAAGTACAAAAAGAAAAAATGGACAATCAAGGAAAAAGATAATAGAGCAAAATAAAAGACATAAACAATGCTTATATTTAAAATATGACATCAGGATGAAAAAATAGATCACAAAATAAGAAAGTGAAAATACAGAAATGGTATTGATGGATATTAAATGATCAATATAGAATTGAAAAAATATTAAAATAAAAAAATACAATATATTTTTAAAACTTTAAGATAGGTAGGTAATTCAGAGGGTAAAAAATTGTATAAACCTTCAAATATTTAACTTTATTTAAAACATTAAATTTGTAGTCACTCATATATTCATCTATTTATTCATCATTCATTTATTCCTCCACATATACAATACAAACATTTACATAGTTATTAACAGTTTTGGCTAGCATTAACAAATTATACTTTTCTTCTGACAAATATAAAAACAGAAGTATAAAAACTTAAAAATATAAAAAGTAAGCTATGGTATTAAATGCAGTATATATTACACACATCTTTTAATATTTTTTTCCAAAATTTATTTTTCCTTATAATGAAATATATTATTGATCTGAATAATGTATTTTTATATAATGTGAGGAAAAAGTCAAATTTTGTTTTAGTCCAGGTGCATAGCTAATTATGACACCCACAATTTTTTTTAAAGAAACATAGTTTTCTCATTGAATTTTTAAAAAAATTTGTGTTACATATCAAACTCAGAAATATACTCAGGAACTTAGAATGGCTCTCTAAGAACAATAAAAAATTCAGAAGATAAAGTAAAATATAGACATATTTGAATTTATACATATTTTTAAACATTATGCAGAAATTCAAAAAATAAACAAATGCAAATCAAAATGATTGGGAAGCTTTTTAAAACATGTATTAAAGATAAAGAATTCTTCCACAACGTATAGAAATTATTTCTACCAGAGCGCGAGTTGGATCAACACTGTTGGCAGGTCGTGGGGGGGATTCGCAGTGACCTCGCTGCTAACTCTTTTGGGGGTTTCCAGTTAGTGCTGCCGACTGGAGTGAGAGCCGCCCACTGGTTCCTGGAGGGCAACCACCAAAGGACACAGGACAGGAAGCCCAGGATGGGAAGTGCAACTCAGGGTGAAGGCCAGGGAGAAGCAGGTGCTCTGCAGTGGCCAGGAAAGGTCCAGATGCTGAGACGGAGTCGATCCTGTTACGTGTGGGCGTTCCGCTCTGTCTCTGCCAGGCACTCTCTGACTAGGGCCCGGGCATGGCTGATGCCTCTCTTCAGGCGATCCATGGCGCTCTTGCTGCCAGCATAGGTGGGCCAGATCTCTTTGCCCATCTCCTCTATGACCGACAGCAGGTCGGTGTAAGTGCTCTGGGAGCCCTGGGCGCCAGGTGGTTTCATTGCCTGCACATAGCCCATGGAGGGTGGTCCAAAGTCGTTAAACAGTGGTCTGAAAGGGGCAGCGGCTCCTGGCACCGAGCCCGACGGCGATGGGACACTTCCGGCTATAGGGACCGGGGTGCCGGGCCCAGGGGTGCTGGAGCCGGGGGTGCTGCTGGGGGGCGGGGGCGATGGGTTTGTAGGACATCCCCAACTCCTGGGTGCGGCAGACGCCGGCCGGCAGCTCCTCCCGGGTTGGCTGCCTGGCCAATCAGCCACGCTCTGAATTTTTAAGGAAAGATAATATGTAAAGAAAAGCGGACCAAGGAGATTTGACTAGAAAACTCACAAACTGAGCATTGCAGCACACACATTCAAAGGTGCTTTCAACATCTATACTTCTAAGGAAATTTCAATATAATTTAAAATTAAAAGTTCACATATACAAAAGCCAAGAAATTTTAGTTCTGGAGCTCTATATGAGAAAGTAAAATATACCATTACCATAATTCAAGGATGATATATACAAGATTTAGAAAAAGATCAATTAAACCTATTGAAAATAATGAGACAAATCTTTGTCTAGTAAATGGTAAGAATTTTCATGTTACATTGTTTATTGAGAAAAACTAAGCTCTGTATGGAATGATTCAACATTTGTAAAATAGAAAAGGGAACAATCCCTCATTTGTAAGTGTGTGTGCACACACGTGTGCATATGTTTATGAGCTTGAGGGTATTGCTACTTTGAGGTGACAGAAGATGGAGAAGATGAAGATTAGCAAAGGAGAAGAAGAAAGGTATCAGAATTGGAAAGGAAGAAGTAAGATTGTCTCTATTTACAGATAACATGATTTTATATAGAGAAGCTGGATTAATTTTTAACTGAAAACAATATCAAACTATTTTTTAAGTAATGCATACACATTGAATATGTGTATGGCAAGGATTACAAGTCGAGATAGATAAAAATGTTTGAGGTCTATACAAAGCTAGTTTTGGACTTTCATCATCTTATTATAGTGTCTACAATAAACTATTACTTTTAAAAAAGTTTTATTACTTTTTATCTTATGCATATTGCACATATTCAAACATCTTGTTAGCTAAAGAGGTCCATTAAATAGAGCTATAAAAGTTATCTCACAGGGTTTATTAGCCTTTCAAGTGCAGCCTAATCCCAACTATTAGTCACTTTGGAAAAATAATTCCATTGTTTTCTCATACTAATAAAGATGTTCATTCAAGTTGTCAGCTAGGATAGATATAAGAAATCAATTTTAGCTGTGAAATTACAGTTTCACCTGGCAGTGGTCTAGGAATATCACTTACTTCATTTCTCATTCTGAGATATCTACAAGATATAACTTGGCATTTGAAATGCTTATAAAATACGTGTATCAAGGAAATACTGGAACTTAGATTTTATCAGAAAACCTAGATTTCAGATATGTTTCTGTTTCCTCAGTAACGTATAATTACTCATTTCAATTAACTGGTTTTGAACCCAATCACCACATCAACAAAATTCATTGATCACATTAAATTATTAAGTTAGCTCCCAGCTCTATAAAGATATAGTTTCTTTAACATTTATGCTTTTAATGAATTTCAATTTTTCATTTATAAAATAACAGCCACTATTTTAAAAGTTTTTGTATAAATTTCACTGAGTGTGAGAAATGCATTGATATTGTATTTCTGGGAACCATTTTTTCCCCATATATCTGAAAAGTCATTAATATAGTCATGCCTTTTGATCTTGCTATTCTATTTCTAGAAACTTATTCTAAGGAACTAATTAGAAACACACTCTGCACCCCTGTTGCTGCGCTCTCCTCCATGGCTCCGAAGCTTCCCCCTTGTCCAACCCCCCGTTCCCACCAGTGAAGGGGCTTCCTAGTGTGTGGAAACTTTTCCTCCTTCACAGCTCCCTCCCAGAGGTGCAAGTCCTGTCCCTATTCTTTTGTCTCTGTTTTTTCTTTTTTCTTTTGCCCTACCCATATATGTGGGGAGTTTCTTGCCTTTTGGGAAGTCTGAGGTCTTCTGCCAGCGTTCAGTAAGTGTTCTGTAGGAGTTGTTCCACGTGTAGCTGTATTTTTGATGTATTTGTTGGGAGGAAGGTGTTCTCCACCTCTCACTCTTCTGCCATCTTGAAGGTCTCCTTGAGATTATGCTCATTTTTAAGATTATCATTAAAAAGAAATAATTATTAAAACCTATTTTTAGACAGAAATTATCTTCAAGTATATTTACATGAACTCACCACAGATTTGTACAAATTTTAATTTGAGAAACACTGATGTATAGAAAATTACCTTGTTCAGGAAATAACTGTCCAGATAGATTTGTGTTTCTTTTTCCATTGTGTACAGTTATTGCCGGGAATAGGCCATTCAGCCAAGGACTCTGTATTCCAAGTGCCCTTGTGATTAGATGCTATTATGTTTCTCACCAAAGAAGTATTAGTAGAAATGATGTTACTGTGTAGCAGAGAATTTACCTTTGCTCAAAGAAAGGTCTTTGCCCTTGGCTCCTAAGATATAATTGCTAAACCCTTGGGATGCCCTACCTTATAAATGTTCCTCTGTTTACCTGAGGGCTTCAGGCCATGCCAGATAGTCTAACTATGTGATTTAGCATGAGGTCTTTAGTTCACATTACATGAGCTTGACCACTGGAGGTGGAAAGGTGGTTGGGACTGAGGTCAACCATGTAGGCAGTCAACCAGGTCTTGTGATATGCTCCAATAAAAACTGTAGACACTAAGGCTTGGGTGAGCTACCATGGTGGCATATTGTCACACATCCTTGCTGGGAAGTTAGCATTGTCCATGACTCCACTGGAAGAGGACAAACAGAAGCTCCACACATGGAACTTTCCTAGACTCTGCCCGGTAGTGTCTTCCCTTGACTATATTTAATCTCTATCCTTTCCCTGTAGTAAATCATAACTGTGAATGTAAAAGCTTTCAATGAGTTCTATGAATCCTTCTAGCAAATTACTGACTCTGAGGATAATCTGAGGGCTGCAAAACTCTTCAGGTGTTGTCAGAAGTGAGGGTGTTTTAGTGGACTATTCCCTAACCTCACTGTCAATTTCTGGCTAACGTGTATAAGAAATGTGTGTACCTTCTCTAAGCTTATAGCCTGTTCACAAACTTGATCCAAAGTATTTCTGACCCTAAGGGCAGATAGATCTTTAAGATGAAAGGAGTCTGGTCCATGAACCAGGCTTGTGGACAATTAGTGGGAATGCTGCCCATTGACCAGGAACATCCAAATGACATTGTTTCGTGAGCAAAAAGTGAACTTCTATTTATTTAATTGAAATTATTGCCAATATTATAACAGTATTGGCATAACTAATATACTCCTTATCAAGGTTTTAATATTTCTTTGATTGAGACACGTTCTTTGAAAAAATGACATAAGTTTAAACAAAAAATAAACAAACTTGTTGCAGACATATCAAATAGTGTCTGTTACTATAATATGTTGACTTTGGAATCCATATTTTCTTGACTCTTTATGTCCGGAGTTCTGGTAGATGCATTTAGGGGTATTTTGGGTAGCAAAAATATTTTACTAGTAGTGACTATTCTCACTCAAGTGCAAACTATACCTTTCTTATCACTTATTTCTTTCAATTATAAATATACCTCCACATTAAGTTATAATATGAATGAGCAAAAATTATCTCTACATCCGCTATAAATTATTTTAAAAGAACATAATATTTTGAAATTTGTTTAAAGACACCAAACCAAAAAAAAAAAAAAAAATTTAAAGACATTAAAATTGTCTGTCCGCAACTTGGAGTTTAATTCTACTTCATTGTTTCATTATTTCAACCAGTATCAATTGCCACTTAATTTACCCTAACTCTGTTTTCCTCTTATTCCTATTAGAATTTCCTTTGAAGTTTCCTGGCCATTGAAGTGCAGCCCCAGGTTTTGGCCTCTATGTAGCCAGTAGTGTTTCAGATGTCAATACAACAGGCTGTGAAACAGAGTTTCATTAGCCTGAAAAAGGTGATTTATTAGCTTGCCTTCTAGCAAGTTTGAACATTCAACAGCTGCTAAAAATCTGCAAATAAAATACCGCTCTCTACACTGAACCTTTAAATATTTTTTTTAGCTCAATATTTTCAAAAAGTAGCTTCCTCACACAATGTTTCAAGCTTTTATATTAATTATTGACTATTAGAAGATGATAAATAGATAACAAGAGGAATTCTTTTATATCTGTAGTTAGAATTATGAATATGTTTTGGTCTTATTGGTTTATTTAAAAATCAATTCAAAATCGTCAATAGATGTCCGTTCACTTGATGGTTTAACATTTTGCTAGGCTTAAGAAATAATAAGCAATATATATCAAATGAAAATGGGCAATCTACTTTCTGTGGTTCCCTTTTACAGTCGAGTTATTTAATAGGAATTTAGAAAAGTGAACTTAGGAAACACAGAAAACTTCCTAAGCAAGTAACATAAAAATGTTTTTTATTTCCAATCTCATTTAAATATGACATACAATCCTAGTTGAGAATTTCAGGTTTTCACTAGATTTTGTGAAGACAGAGGCACTATATCTATCTATCTATCTATCTATCTATCTATCTATCTATCTATCTATCTATATGATCTGAAAACAAATTCAAACTTTTTGGATCAATTCTTTTGAAAATATACTGTCATGAAAGTTTATTCATTTAGAAATTCTTGCCCATACTGATATTGCACCAAATTATTGATGTGTACCCTATAAAATTTTGACTAGGGAGAAATATGATTCAAACCCTTTTAAAATTCTTTTTGTTTCCTTGTAACTTTTCTCTCTTACAATGTTTGTTCATGTCAATGAGAAAGAATGGTCTGAAGCTTTTTACATTCATAGCCAAGTCAAGAATCACCTAAAATACACTTTAATAATAATACGATCCTTCCAAATCCAACCCTGCCTTTTTTTAAATTAATTTTTATAGGAGTATAGTTGATTTACAATGTTGTGTTAGTTTCTGCTGTACAGCAAAGTGAATCAGTTATACATATACATATACCCACTCTTTTTTAGATTCTACTCCCATATAGGTCATTACAGAGTACTGAGTAGAGCTCCCTGTGCTATACAGTAGGTTTTTATTAGTTATCTATTTTATATATAGTAGTGTGTCTATGTCAATCCCAGTCTCCCAATGCATTGGGGCCATCCCTGCCTTTTAATAACATTGATTCTGGATCAACACTTCCATCCTCCTCAGGGTCACTCACGTACCCATATGTGTCCACATATTGTAGTGATTCCCTTGAGACTCCTATTTTTACTATTTTTCATTTCAAAAACTTGTTACTGTATGTAGTTAAACCAGCAATGTTTGTGTTTACCGTCTCATCACCACAATTCTCTTGATTTCCGTTCCTTCATGTACCCTCATTCTTTCCACTAGTTCCTTATCTTGGTATATGCATGTGACTGTGTGCTTTCCAGTCTAAAGTACAACTTTACAATAGCAATTTTACCACGACTCCTCTTCTACATATGGGATCCATTCCACTGCTTCCTAAGGAGCTCTTAGGAGCTAAACTTTCCTCTTTGTACTCTACTTTCATTATTTTCCCAAAAGGCTGAGAGGCAGGGGGGATGTACCAAGGAAGCCAAAAACCAGGAAAGGCATTAACATTGGTACAAAGTGGAGGTAGCAGTAATAGGAGTTGACTTATGTTGGAAGATGTGCAGATACTCATATATGTTTTATTCCATGTCTTGCTCCAGTTCTGCATTTCTCAGGAATGTATTTCAAAATATCTGCATATGTTATTGAATACCTCTGACAAAATATGTAAAGATATCAGAAGGCCAATATAGACTGACCCTTAGCCCAGATAACATAACCAAACTTTTTTAAAAGATATTATGCTTTCTGGCCTTTACTTTCTCATCATCCATCCTCTCCTCCAATAATGAAGAGTTCCATCAGATGATTTCATTGACTTTCTATAGCTAAGGTGATTAAGAATGACAATCTTTGTCCTAGCTGCTACCCACAGTCTGTGACTCTACTGAGAATCCTCTCCTTTTACCTATCAGCTTGTAGGAAGAAACCAGGTTTTTCTATTTTTAAAAATTATTTGTTACCACTTCTTTGTTTCCTCTGTCAGCTTCTCTTCTTATATTTATTTGTTCAGAGTTCCATCTGTGATACATTTCTGATGATTCATACTTGTTCTATAATATTTTGTCCATGCCTCTGGCTCTATACTACTGATATATGTGTGACTATATTTCCAACTCAGGTTGAGCTAAAAATGTATACATCAAGATACCCCTTAGATAATTTCACCTGAAAGTTTCCTCAAAGCTTAACTTCAATATGCCTAAAATTAAACTCCTTATCCTTTTTGCCAAATTTGCTTTTACTGCCATATTGCCTATCCTGTTGATGATGTATACCACTTTGATCAGATATCCATGGGCATTATGCTAAATGAGATAAGCCAGTTACAAAAGGACAAATACTGTATAATTCCACTCATATAAAGAAGCTAATGTAGTCAAATCATAGAAAAGAAAGGGCTGGTGGTAGGGGGAGAGGGGGAATTAATGTTTAATTAGTATAGTTTTAGTTTTGCAAGGTGAAAAACTTCCAGAGATGTGTTGCACAACAATGTGGATATACTTAACAATATTGAAATATACACTTGAAAATAGTTAAGAGAGTAAATTTAATGTTATATGTATTTTACCACAATAAAAAATTAATAAATGAATAACTGGATAATTTAGAACTAAATGCTTAAAAATAGAAGACACTCTTATTTACACATATATTTTATCTGTCTAGACATATAGAAGTCAGCCTAGAAGCCATAATCCTGACCTTATTTGAACACTTTAGTTTGGAATAAGTGTAAGAGATGCTTAGGCACCAGGCCTATGTTCATAAATCCCCTTTTCACTTTATAAGAAAACCATGGATTAATTTTCTAACAACTTTCCCTTCATTATTATAGTAAGCTAAATAATAGCTTACAAAAATGTCAAGTCCTAATTCCTTTAAATGTTACCCTACTTTGAAAATGGGATTTCGAAGATGTGATTACATTAAGAATTTTGAGATGATGAGATTATCCTAGTTTAGCCTGGTGAACCTTAAATGGAATCATGAGTGTCCTTCTCAGAAAAGGTTCAGAAGGAGATCTGACAGCACGCACAGAGAAGACAATATGAAGTCAGAAAGGAGTGATGTCCCCAGGAGCTAAAAATGCCGGCAGCCACCAAAAGCTCAAAGAGACAAGGAATGGATCCTCCCCACGAGCTGCTGTAGGGAGTGTGGCCCTACTGGAATCTTGATTTTAGCCCAGTAACACTGATTTCTTACTTCTGGCCTCCAGAAATGTGAGAAAATAAATTTAAAATGTTTTAAGCTTACCCAGTCTGTGGTAATTTGTTACAGAAGCTACAGGAAAATAATACAGCTGGTAACTTCATAGGTACATGAGTTGTGCTTTGAATGCAAATAAACAAGTAAAAGCCATAAAATAAATGATACAGACTGAGTCAAAAAGAGCTAGGAAAGAAAGAAATTAAGAACTAAGAACCCAAGGGGTATGGTTAGTATCTAAGAAAGTAATTTGGTTATAGTATTAAGCATGCAGTAATTTGCATTTGGCTAAAGGAAAATTAATTTCCAGGTTTTTCATACTATCATGAATAAATGCTCAATTATCATTTCAAAAAACATAAGAGCAAAAAGTGAAGTAATTGAAGTGAATGGATAATTATTAATACAGTTTAAAAAGTTGCTAAAATTATTGCTATGAATCTAACAGCATGAGTCACTTACAGTCTCCAAGCTTTTCTTAAAATAGAGATCATGAATGAAGTTGCTAAAAAGGATATATATATAAGCACATACCATATATCATATTGTAATTTTTAAAAGAGAAAGAAGTATAGTCCTTAAGAGCAGAGAGTCTGGTACTAAAATTCCTCTGTCTAAATCCCAGTTCTGTTCTTTACCAGCTGTGTGAACTTGGGTAAATTACTTCCCCTTTCTGTGCCTTGGTTTATTCAATCTGTAAACTAGTGATAAAAATAGACTTCACTGGGTTCTCTGTGAATTAAGTGGGTTGATATTTGTATAATACTTAGAACAATGCCAGGCATTTAGTTCTTTAAAAATGCCTGTTAATAAATAAACAAGAGCGACTAAAGTACTCCATTACCACTCAGGGCATAACCTAAATTTATGATTTTTAAGACACACTGGTGATTTTAAGAAGTTTTACCAATTTTACAAAAGTCTTAGTCTGTTCTGACTATTATAACAAAAATATCACAGACTGTGTGGCTTAAATAACAAACATTTCTTTCTCACAGATCTGGAGGCTGGGAAGTTCAAGATCAAAGCACAGGCAGTTTCAGTCTGATGAGAGTCTGCATACTTGTGCACAGAAGACTGTCTTCTCCCTGTTTCATCACATGGTAGAAGGGGTGAGGGAGCCCTTTGGGGCGTCTTTTATCAGGGCACTAATCCCATTCATGAGGGCTCCACCCTCAAGACCTAATCACCTCCCAAAGGGCACACCTCCAAATACCATCACTTTGTGGGTTTCAACAAATGAATTTGGTGGAACACAAGCATTCAGTCAGTAGCAATAAAAAGCTGCTAGTTTTGGAAAACTAAAAGAAAAATAAAATAATACTCCCATATTAATGCTACGTATTAGGAGTAACTTGTTTCAGAAATGTTAACATAGAAAACAAATATTTAAAACAGGAAATAGCCTGATCAGGGCATGCATGCCTCAGGATGGTATTGGAGAACTATAGATGAATCATGACCTTGGACTCTCCTTTCTTTAGAATCCACGTAGGCAACTTTACTTTTGTTGAGATATTCTTCCTTTGTAAATGGCAATTCGATTGAAAATGTTAGAGCCATCTTTTACATTGATCTATTTTGAAAGTTTTTTTTTAATTCACATTTCTGAATAGACAGGTAAATCTCTTATGTGCTGATTTTAACAATTCATCTTTTGGAAAGGTAGCATGTCTCTAAATTTTATGTATACTTTTCTGTAACCCCTGTATTCAACATGACTAACATAAATTTTCAGGAATTTAATTTACTGTAGAAAGTGAGTTAACCTAATAAATCATTCATTGTATTTTCTTTCTATTCAATCTCACCCTTCAGTCATCATGGGACAGTAGACATTATGATTTTAGCAACTGCTGTATTGGGAAACTTAATTGTGGCTTTGTTATAGCAAGTGCCAAATATATCTGATTGTGTATAGGAACTTTTGCCAGGGGAAAGTGGCATTAATTTTTAAATCTCTCTGAACAATGAGTATATCATTGTCTTCAGCAATGTTTAAAGTTTTTTTTACTCTTCTAAAATCAAAGTGTTTGGATCAAAGGTGAAAATTAAACTTTCAAACAATGATAAACACATATATTTCTTGTTACCAGCACATGCATTTGCATTCCTAAATTATATGTCATTTGCTTTATCTGGAATGTCCTCTCAAACCCTATTAATTTATTAAGATCCTACTCTCATGTCAAGGCTCAGCTAGGAGCCATCATCACCATCAATATTTTCCAACCACTTTCACCCAAATAGAGCTCTATTATTTGAATCATTTTGCACATGAGGTCATAAAAATTTTAAAGTTGAAAAAGAAATTAAAGCACAAGTAGACATAACTTTATATGGGAGAAATCCAGGTCCCAGAGGAGTTAAGTGGCTTCCCCACTGCAACAAAATGCTTAGCATACACACACACAAAATTAGAGTTCCTGGCTGTAATTTATTATTAAAATAGTAGTTTTTATATTGTATATTTGTGTTTTTAGGGGTCCATGAAAATCAGTCAGGTGCTGCCGAAGAGGTCAATGGTGTTGTTGAATGACCAAGGCTTAGTTTCTCACATGATACTTCAAACTGATTTCAAACTAGAGTGCAAGGATCATTTTAATTTGTATTGTTTACATGAGTTTCAGTTAGAAGAAATGGTCTTATTGTTAAAAAATAAACTACTACATTGAAATTTTGCTCTTTTCCATGTACTTTTTCCTTTGTGTTGCTGTCTAGCTATCATTTATATATCCATTCCTCCATCCATCTATCTGTATGAGTAGATAAGAAACAATGTATATTTCCTGTCACATGATTTTAATGTTACTGTCTTCAAAGGGAATGACAATGCCTTATATCATCTCCCACCTACCCAGTTGATTCACAACTGCCTAGAATAAACTATGCATTCAGTATAATTTCTGATATTGATGATAATGAGAGTAATGAAATCAGCTGAAGTGGAAACAGTATGTAAATTTTATATGTATCAACATTTGACATAACTGACATCAACATTAATTAATGAAATTAATGATTCATTAAATGAAATCAAATATCAGAGAAACATGTCTTATAAAGCAGAGTACAATAAGCATATGCTCAACTATATTAAAGGCAGTTTAAGATCACCTTAATAAATAACATTCTATCTAGTGTACCTATTCAGCTTTAAATTATAACTCTAGAAATTAAACATAACGATAATGAAAAATTAACTCTGTGGGTATTGAAATAACAGAGTCAAATTTATAAGGTGGCCTTTTGAAAATGTGTGCATGTAACTTTGTCATCAGTCTATAATGAAGGTACTAAAACTTACAATAGCTGATATAAAATTTCTATTTCTATCTCACATAATATTGAAGGAATACATAATTAGCCCAGCGATAATGGGTAGCTGTTTCATTTCTCATTACGTGGCTTTTATCTCTGGATCCATGACTCTTCCAGGTCCTAACATAATTTTTGTATCCCAGCAAGTAAGGAAGGGATAAATGTACAAAAAACTGTTCAACCATGTTTCTATTAAGAGAACGTTTCAGGGATGTGCCACCGAGGCAGATTCCAAGGACCCCAGACTTAGAAGAGCCTCATGCTTGGGTTAATGCTCTATTGTCATGATCTTGAAATTATTAATAATTTTTTAAAAGGCCCCTGCATTTTCACTTTGCATTGAACCCTGAAAATTTGTAGCTGTCCTTGTTAGATTGACCCAGACACATTACTTCTTTTCATCTCTTATTTGCCAGAATTTGGTCATATGACCACAACTAGTCCCAAGAAATACTAAGGAACATACTATCTTGCTGGCAGCCAATGCCTGCTAAAACTCAGGAGTTCTAATATTAAAAGAATAAAAGAATATTGCTGCAAATGGCATTATTTCATTCTTTTTTATGATTGCATAATATTCCATTGTATATATATTTACCACATCATCTTTATCCATTCATCTGTTGATGGACACTTAGGTTGCTTCCATGTCTTGGCTATTGTAAATAAGTGCTGAAATGAACATCAGGGTCCACGTGTCTTTTTGATTTAGAGCTTTTGTCTTTTCTGGCTAGATTATCATACTAAGTGAAGTAAGTCAGACAGAGAAAAGACAAATATTATATGATATCACTTATATGTGGAATCTAAAAAATAGTACAAATGAACTTATTTACCAAACAGAAACAGACTACAGACATAGAAAACAAACTATGGCTAGCAAAGGGGAAGGAGGGGAGAGATAAATTGGGAGTATGGGATTAACAGGTACACACTACTATATATAAAATAGATAAACCACAGCATTTACTGTATAGCACAGGGAACTATATTCAATATCTTGTAATAAACTATAGTGGAAAAGAAGCAAAAGAGAATATAAACATACGCATATATATGTATAACCGAATCACTGCTGTACACCTGAAACTAATATAATATTGTAAATCAACTATACTTTAATTAAAAAAGGAAAGGATGAATATTACTTATATCTAGTGAATTCAACCACACTGTCTGCATTTTCCATTTTCATTCCCAGAACATAGCAATAGGACAGGCACATGGTTGGTGCTTGGCATTTTGTTGTTGTTGTTGAATAAATGAACATGTGGATCAATAACTGAATCAACAGAACAGAAACAAACGTAAACCTTTCAATTTTAGGTAAATGCATGCATGCCATCAAGGCCATTAAGAAAATGAGACTGGTCCAATCTAATAATATTAATATATCAGGTAAACATTTCCAAAGATTAGAAAATACTTCCAAAATTTTGGCTCATGATAAGCAAAAGTAGATAAGTAGTAGTCCTGTGGAGTTCTAGTTTTATAAGTATAAATCATATTTGATCAAACCATATGTTACAGAGGTTTAAAACCTCATGTTCTCTAATCTCTCAGTATGTTCTATCACTCCTGGAAAAAGAAGTCTTAATTCAGACACATTTGGGTGTCCTAACTTCCTCTTTGTAACCACCTTAACTAAGAGAAATATGTTTTTAAAAAAGAGGGTTAACATGAGCTAGTGGCTGCTGTTTTGGACAGTATAGCATTTGGCTGGCAAGTAGGATATAGGAGAAAAATACCTTTATATTTTACATGTGAAGCCCCATTAGAGGATTAATAAAGCACAGAGATGGTTTTACATAAAGAAGATAATTTTTTTTTAATTAACTTGTTTTAAAAATTTTCAAATAAACTTGCTCTTGACAAAATAAAAAGTAACTATAAATAAATAAATAAATAAGAAGGTTAGAACAATTGCTACGTGATGCTAGGTACCCAAATGTAGTGTGATGCTCATAAAAATCACTTAAACACAAAAATTATAGCAATATAAAGTCAGTATAGAGCAAAAGAATCTTACGTGCCAAAATAATCACTGTTTTATATGCTGTTACAACAGCATAAGGTAGCTAACGGTCATTTTGATTACTTAGTGTACTTGTATGTGAAATTTAGGAAAAGCTTCATCAAAGAATTACAGCAAAACAGTGAGGAAATAAGCGGATTTCATATTTAAAAAATCATATAAAAATTTCATATAAAAAAATCTATTTAGTTCCTGCTAAGTTACTGAATAAATGAAGAATTTCTATAAATTTTTGTAGATTGTAAATTTTGTGCCCACTACTATAAAAATACATTAAAGTAGTTAAATATTCAATCAGAGGATGCACTGGAGAAAAAGTAATGCATAGGATGTGTTACTATATTAGAATGAAAGCTGAACAAAAATTTTTTTAAGTCCTAAGATAGAATGAATCAAAAAAGAGATACATTTATTTCTCTCTTATGTAATGTGTAGGATCTGCTTAAAGAACTCATTTCAGGAACAGTTAGTGGCTCTGTCATCCTTGAAACATGATTTTCCAGGCAGCTCCATTCATGGTCACTCACAGGCAAGGAGGAAAGTAAGAATGCGCTCAGGTCAAGTTTCTTTTAAGCAATTGGGAGGGAGTTGTTGATATGATTTCCATTCACATTTCACTGGTGAGAATTTAGACACATAGCCGTGCTTACTTACAAGTGAGGCCAAGAAATATAATCTAGCTGGGAAGCTTTGTACCTAGGGGAAAGGAGAAGGTAAATTTGAAGGAATAAACAAATATTGTAACAATACTTCCCAGGATACATTATTTAATTTTTGAGAGTTTTGTTTGAAAATGATTTACACTTGTGAAATTTCTAGTAATACAGTGAATGTCCTATAGGATTATGATTTCTGAAACAGCTTTTATTTAGAGCAGATTTAAACTTGCAGAGAAATTACAAAGATAGAGCAGTGTTCCGCTCTCAGTTTCCCCTATTATTAACATTTTATATTAGTATGGCACCTTTATTATAATTTTAAAATATTATATTAATAACTGAAGTCTCTACTCAGCTTTCTTTAGTTTTTAACCTAGTGACCTTTGTTCATTGCTGGTTCATAAGAAATAGTTGACTTTTTAATATTTACCTCGTATCCTTGCTCTGTTAGTTGATAGGGCCTAGCAACAGACAACTCTGTGACAATGGTCATACCTAGTGCCCAGATTTTCATTTCTAATGTCATTCTCCAATAAAAGGAACCAGAGCCCTTTGAAGAAATGGCTGATTCTAGAACCAGGATAGGAAATATACATGAGCTGGAATCATCTCATGGAGACAGTGAGTAAGGAGGTGCTCAAAAACAAACAAAAAGCCCCAAAACCATTATGATGGGAATACATCAAAGGGACATAGGAGTCAACTTAAAGAGTTTCAATAGCAAAAGCTGGAAAATTTGAGCATAAACTAAATTAAGTTGTCGCAGATTGTAACCCAAAGTATAAAATAAACATCTATGATTCCATACTGATACAAATAAATGGAGGAGAAGAGACATAGCTCCCAAGCAGAATTTCAATTAATTTTTGTAGCCCCTATGCTCTCAAGGAGGTAAAACATAACTACTCACACCTTAAGTGTGGGGGTAAACACAGTGACTTCCTTCCAAAGAATACAATATGGAAAGGGGAAAAAATAAGGTTACAGAACAGAATTCTGAAAAACACTACTTCAGCTAGGTCATTTAGGCCAACATCAACAGCTATAATTCATGTGGTGAGAATGTACCCTTTATATGACATGGTAAATGGCACTCTGCAGTCTTTTCCCGAAAACACATAGCCCCAATATAATCACAATAAGAATGTGTGTTCAACTGTTGTTGGATGGAGTATTCTATCAATGTTGATTAGAACAACTTGATTGATATGTCTAGACGTAGAATTTTTTTATGTTTATCCTATTTGTTGTTTTCTAACCTTCCTGGATCTGTAGTTTTGTGTACATCATTGATTTTGGTGAGTTCTTTGCTATTACTACTTCAAATAATTTTTTGTTCTTTCTTCTGTTATTCTGATTATCTCTCTGTTAAAGCATTTTAAATTGTTTCATAGTTATATTAGTTTGATAGGGCTGCCATAATAAAGTACCACAGACTAGGTGGCTTAAAGAATAGAAATGTAGTTTCTTATAATTCTGGAGGCTAGAAGTCTGAAATCAAGGTGACTGTAGCATTGGTTTCTTCCGAGGCTTCTCTCCTTGGCTAGTAGGTGGCAGTCTTTTCCCACGTCTTCACATGGTTTTCACTGTATCTGTGTCGTAATCTTTCCTTATAAGGACACCAGGCATATTGTATCAGATCCCACCCTAATGATTCTCATTTTATTGTAATTTAATTACCTCTTTAAAGTTCCTGTCTCTAAATACAGTCACCTTCTGAGGTACTGGTGGTTTGGGGGTACACAGTTCAGCCCATACCAACAGTTCTTGGATATTCTGTTGTGCTGCTGTTTTCATTCTTTTCCTCTTTGATTTCTAGTTTGGGAAATTTTTATTGACCTAACTTTAAACACATGGATTCTTTGATTTTTTTTTCAACTGGGTACAATCTACTAATAAACTTATCGATGGCATTTCTCATTTATGTCAGTATGTTTTTGTTTTCAAGCATTTCCCCTTGATACTTTATTAGAATATTTTTCTCTCTGCTTATATGACTAATATGTTTTTGCAGGCTGTCTACATTTTCCATTAGAAGCTTTAACGTATTAATTATCGTTATTTTAAATTCCCAGTCAGAAAATTCTAATATCTCTTTTTTTTCTCTCTTTGGCATGCCTTGTAATTTTTTTGTTGAAATGTAGACCTGTTGTATTGGGTAATAGACACTGAGGTGAATATGCCTTAGTGAAAACTGGCAATGTCGACCTGCCGGTTGGGCTGTTTAATGTTTGCTGGAGTTGTAGATGCCAGAGGCTTCAAATCCCTCTATTTCACTTGTTTTTGTCTCCCCTTTTCACTTTGTTCCCTTAGTATTTCCTCTCAGAAAGAGTCTGCAACTTGCAGCTATTTCAGTTTGATCCACTGTTATTATATTGGAGCCCTGTCGGTGTGATGGTAAGTATGGGAGAAAGAGCGGAAGTATTCTATAATCTTTTTTTTTTTTTTTTTGGCTGCGTTGGGTCTTCGTTGCGGTGCGCAGGCTTCTCATTGCCCTGGCTTCTCTTGTTGCAGAGCCCAGGCTCTAGGCGCGCGGGCTTCAGTGGCTGTGGCTCTCGGCCTTTGTTGCTCTGTAGCATGTGGGATCGTCACAGACCAGGGCTCGAACTCGTGTCCCCTGCAGTGGCAGGTGGATTCTTAACCACTGCGCAACCAGGGAGGTCTCCTATAATCTTCTGATTAAACGTTAGTCTTTCAGTGGATCTCTGGCTCTGGTTGTGAACAAGTGTTTTTCTTTAGTGGTATAGCTTTCTTGCCACCACTTACACAAGAAAAGAAGTCTACTGGGGTCTAGAATAAGCAGAATCCCCTTCCATCAGATGGGATAGGCTCTGGTAAAAGCTTTTCACCTGGAGAAAACTCTGGGCATATTTCACGATGACTTCTCTTCCCCATTCTCTGTCAGACGTGGGTGGTTATCCTTTTTGATCTTCACTATGAGGACCAGTTGGGGTTCTGAAAGGTAAAATTTACAAAAATGGAAGACAAGCTAAGAATGCCCCCAGGAGATTCTTAACATTGTGCTGGACCAAACTCAGCTTCCAGTAATTCATCAAAATTACTATTTAGATCTTCCCACCGGTTTGATTCCAGCAGCTTCTGTTCCAGATAAGAGTATCTTGGCTTTTATTCTCTAGATGCACTTGTTTCTCCAGATATGAGGGTTGAGGTTTGTTCTGCAAACACAGTTCTCTAATAGATTCAATGAAAGTCACTGATTTTAAGTTAGATCCATTTTTTCTTACTCTGTGGAGAGAAGTGATGATTTCCAAGGTCTTTATATGTTAACATTGAATCTGGAAGTCAAATTATGAGATTTTATTTTATATACTTAATGCATTATTATTTTACTGCATATTATTTTCCTATGAATGTAACATATAAAATTTAATTATGATCATATTTGATTGAGATGATATTGCATGATTTAATTTTTAAGAGTTTAGAAGATTCCATCAGCTTTCTGTATGAAATTAGATGGTTAGTACAGCCAATGTTAAATTATATAAAGTAAACAGGATGGAAGCAAAGCATAGAAAATAAAATTTATGAATTATGGTCAAATTTTATTTGTGTAATTCCACTAACCCTCTCATTACAGATACAAAAGTAAAAGAGTAAAAGCCTCTTCTACCCAACCCTTTCTATTTATTTTTGTTGTTTTTTTACCATACTGAGACACTTAAGAGCAGTGATAAGATTAAAAATTCTTTGTATGCTCAACACCTAACACAGTCTCTGACATATATTAGCAAATATTTATATGATAAATCAATAAGTGATTTAATAAATACTGATAACAATGAAATGAATCAAATGCAAAAAAATAGTAAGCAGTAAACTGGAAAGTGAATGATCATCAAGGCCTTGACACTCTATATTTACCTAAATTAATTTTAAGTAATTCAATTAAATTTTGAATAAAAAGTACATTTTAGAATTTCTAAGTTAACAGCAAGTGAGTATTTTATCATTTTAAACTAAATATAGGCTATTAAAATTTGTAAAAATCTTTCTAGGATAAAACATCACAGATGGTAATGTGGTAAGCTGAATAGTAGAAACTTGTGCGTTTTTTTCCCCTTATTTCTCTCTCTTTTTTAACGAGTCCAATATTAATTAATAACAACAAAAATAACAAAACAATATTTGAATTCCTTTAGTGGGGCATCACTGTACAATTCACTTCTTGCTATTATTTTGCTTCATATGTTTTAATTTCCTGGTGAAACTGAATGTATTTGTGATTAGTATACCTGATTTAGATTTTTGCTATTTCAAAAGAATATAACAGTTACATATAATGCAAATTGATGAGAATACTTTTGTTAGAAAGAGGCATTTATTAAACTGTGAATTTAGTGTAGGAGATAAGAGACTACCTGGTAAAGTTGTTTTGTGGAGACAGAGAACATAAAAATGATGTATTTTATTAATTATCTTATTACTTATTAGAATTTTTCTGGCCAAAATAAACAAGACAATCTAACACAGTAGAGTGTATAGTTCCTTAACTCAAGAAGATCATAGCAGAATTTTCATAAGTATTATTGAAACAAGACATTTAACATACTCAATACTTCCTTATACCTAATAAGTAAAACTCCTTTTAAGTATTTTAATTTAGCTCACGCATTTTACAACTATAATGTGAATTTAAAAGATTTAATATAATATTTTTTCATTAGTTTTAATGTTTAGAAGTTTTCTTTTAAAGAAAGATATGCTTTTATATTTATTGAAGCTGTGTATAATTATTATATAAATATTACAGAGCCTGAAAAGCCAGAAAATTATTTGGCATGGCTAAATTTTATTTTAAAAAGTACATAAGTGTTATTATGTTTTTTAAAATATTGATGCTGCCAGCCTGTCTTTTACCTTAGTAGCCTCAAAGTGGAGGAGGGCTGTCCACTACAGGAAATAGCATATAGCGACCACTTACTTTAAAAGATTTATAAAGTAGTGCTTAATAATAACACAACGGTTCCATGGGCTTCCCTGGTGGTGGTGCAGTGGTTAAGAATCTGCCTGCCAATGCAGAGGACACAGGTTTGAGCCCTGGGCTGGGAAGATCCCACATGCTGTGAAGCAATGAAACCTGTGCATCACAACTACTGAGCCTGTGCTCTAAAGCCCACGAGCCACAACTACTGAAGTCCGCGTGCCACAACTACTGAAGCACACGCACCTAGAGCCTGTGCTCTGCAACAAGAGAAGCCACTGTAATGAGAAGCCCGTGCACCACAACGAAGAGTAGCCCCCACTCACCGCAACTAGAGAAAGCCTGCGTGCAGCAACGAAGACCCAATGTAGCCAAAAATAAATAAATAAATAATTTAAAAAAATAACACAACTGTTCCAGTAACTGTGGTTTTCCACCAAAAATACTTTATTTAAAAAATTAAATATATTAGCTTTCTTGTATGAAATGCAGGGGAATAAATTTCTTGGGAAAATTATTTCATTTCCCATCTTCTTCCCTTTTAGGTTGGGTAGTATGGGTGGCTGTTTAAGAGAAGGACATATAAGTTTATATTTAAAATGAATGTTTAAATCATCAATTTTTATTAAATGTTAAAAGATGAAGTGTCTCAGATAAATGATACTGAGATGTAGCAGTGGAAACAGCCATACGTTGCTGATATAATGACCAATGAATACTATTGAAAGGATTGAATGATGATGTTCAAATTTAGAAGAAAAATGAGGGCTATCACTCATATAGTGTTAACTTTTAGCTGTGATGATTTCAAATTTACCATAATTTAAAGAATGCAGAAACCAAAACAATCTTGAGAAAGAAAAACAAAGCTGGAGGTATCACACGCCCAGATTTTAAACTATACTACAAAGCTAAAGTAATCAAAACAGTATGATACTCCCACAAAATCAGACACATAGATCAATGGAACAGAACAGAGAGCTCAGAAATGAGCTCACACTTATACGGTCAATTTATCTATGACAAAGAAGGCAAGAATATACAATGGGGAAAAGACAGCCCCTTCAATAGACGGTGTTGGGGAAACTGGACAACTACCTGCAAAAGAATCACTGGACTACTTTTTCACATCATATACAAAAATAAACTCAAAATGGATTAAAGACTTAAATGTAAGGCCTGAAACCATAAAAATTCTAGAAGAAGACATAGGCAATACAGTCTTTGACATCAGTCTTAGCAATATTTTTTTTGGATATGTCTCTTCTGGAAAGGGAAAAAAAATGGGACTACATCAAACTAAAAAGTTTTTGCAGAGTGAAGGAAACTATAAACAAGACAGAAAGGCAACCTAATGAATGGGAGAAGATATCTGCAAATGATATACAGTTGACCATTGAAAAACATGAGTTTAAACTCTATGGGTCCACATGGATTTTTTTCACTAAATTTGTACTGCAGTACTGCCCAATCAGGCATTGGTTGAATCAGAGGATGTGGAACCAGGGACACAGAGGGCCAACTGTAAAGTTATACACAGATATTTTACTTCACAGAGGGTCAGTGTCCTTAAACCTTGCGTCATTCGAGGGTTAACTATAGTCTAAAAGGGTTTAATATCCAAAATATGCAAATAATTAAAGAAAAACAAACAAAAAAGAAAACCAACAGAACCCCCAAAAGTATACAAAGGACACATACAACTCAACATTAAAACAAAACAAAACAAAACTCAATTTAAAAAATGGGCACAGTGGATTTCCTAGTATTAAGAGCTACCTGCATGCGCCCTGGACAGCAGGGTGGGCCCTGGCACCCACTCGTGGATTTCCAAGTAGGGGGAGTTGAGATAAACCCACACATCTATGGCCACCTAATCTATGACAAAGGAGGCAAGAATATACAGTGGAGAAAAGAAAGTGTCTTCAATAAGTGATGCTGGGAAAACTGGACAACTAAATGTAAAAGAATGAAATTAGAACACTCCCTAACACCATACACAAAAATAAACTCAAAATGGATTAAAGACCTAAATGTAAGGCTGGACACTATAAAGCTCTTAGAGGAAAACATAGGCAGAACAGTCTTTGATATAAATCACAGCAAGATCTTTTTTGATCCACCTCCTAGAGTAATTAAAATAAAAACAAAAATAAACAAATGGGATCTAAAGAAACTTAAAAGCTCTTGCACAGCAAAGGAAACCACATACAAAACAAAAAGACAGCCCTCAGAATGGGAGAAAATATTTGTAAAGGAAGCAACCGACAAGGGATTAATCTCCAAAATATACAAACAGCTCATGCAGCTCAATGCCCAAAAAACAAATAACCCAATCAAAAAATGGGTGGAAGATCTAAATAGACATTTCTCCAAAGAAGACATACAGATGGCCAAAAAGCACATGAAAAGATGCTCAACATCACTAATTATTAGAGAAATGCAAATCAAGACTACAATGAGGTACCACCTCACACCAGTCAGAATGGCCATCATCAAAAAATCTAAAACGAATAAATGCTGGAGAGGGGGGAGCTTCAAGACGGCAGAAGAGTAAGACGTGGAGATCACCTTCCTCCCCACAAATACATCAGAAATACATCTACATGTGGAACAACTCCTACAGAACACCTACTGAACACTGGCAGAAGACCTCAGACCTCCCAAAAGGCAAGAAACTCCCCAGTTACCTGGGTGGGGCAAAAGAAAAAAGAAAAAACAGAGATAAAAGAATAGGGATGGGACGTGCACCAGTGGGAGGGAGCTGTGAAGGAGGAAAGGTTTCCACACACTAGGAGCCCCTTCACGGGCGGAGACTGCGGGTGGCGGAGGGGGTAAGCTTTGGAGCCATGGAGGAGAGTGTAGCAACAGGGGTGCAGAGGGCAAAGCGGAGAGATTCCCGCACAGAGGATCGGTGCCGACCAGCACTCACCAGCCCGAGAGGCTTGTCTGCTCATCTGCCAGGACGGTAGGGGGCTGGGAGCTGAGGCTCTGGCTTTGGAGGTCAGATCCCAGGGAGAGGACTGGGGTTGGCGGCGTGAACACAGCCTGAAGGGGGCAGTTGCCAGAAGGAAGGAGGGTAGGGAAGGTGTAATAGCTAAAGTGGTTTAAGAGGTACAAACGTCTAGTTATAAAATAAATAAGCCATGGGGATGTAATATACAGCATAAGAAAAATGGTCAATAATATTTCAATAACATTGTATGGGGACTTCCCTGTTGTCCAGTGGTAAAGAATCTGCCTTCCAATGCATGGGAAGCAGGTTCGATCCCTGGTCGGGGAACTAAGATCCCATATGCTGCGGAGCAACTATGCCCACGCACCACAACTACTGAGCCAGTGCACCTCAACTAGAGAGCCTGCATGCCACAAACTACAGAGCCCATGCGCCCTGGAGCTCACGCCACAACTAGAGAGAAGCCCGTGTGCCGCAACGAAGAGCCCACATGCCACAACAAAAGACCTGATGCAGCCAAAAACAAAACAAAACTTTGTATGGGAGCTTATGGAAGTAATCATTTCATTATGTATTCAAATGTCAAATCACTATGCAGTACACCTGAAACTAACCTAATGTTATATGTCGACTATATATTCTTTCTCAGTTGATATAATTTATTGCAGTCAGCACACAGTTTAAAAATACACCAACACAACAACAGTACAAAATTAACAGCACTATAAGTTATTCCCCCCTCAGGAAATACTAACAAAAAAAAAAAAAAAAAAAGACTGCATGAGGTTCAAATAATTACAAATGGGAACTTTTTTTTAAAAGAATCTTTCAATTTAGAACCACCTTTCACATTATTCATTCACTGAACCAATCAGTTATTGGGCTTATACAATGTGCTATGTACTGGAAAATTTGATTTCAGGCTTGTCACTAACTGCACATATTAAAGGTTTATAAAAAAGAATATGAATATGTATGTATTCTGCCTTCTGGAATCTATAATCCATTAGATATATAAAAAATTAGGTTCAGTAAAATATCAAAAATGTTTTTTAGCATTTTTACCTTGTTGCAATTGGGGTGTAAAAGGTAATGGTTCCTTTTGCTAATGGGACGATGAAGAATAAATTCAAATATGATAATTTTTCATCTGACCCATGAATGAGAAATACTGTTATTATTTTTTAGAAGGCAATCAAGGGCAGAGGATGGGAGAATGTCGCAGGCTGAATGGAGAATGCTGCATAAGAAAAAGTCTGTAGTCCTGAAAAAGCACGTCACCTTTGCACTGAAAGCACGCTTATACAGGTAGATTATAGTTCCGTGTGAAATAAACGCTTTTGAAGAGGAAGACAAAGAAATAGTCAAGGACTGCATTAAGAACGGAATTACATGCCAAATAAAGGGTAATTATAACCCTATTCTGTAGAGAGATGTGTAACATTTTCATTTTAAAAGGTTTATAATTTAAGAGTTCACTCTGGTGACTGGGTGGAAGACTGAAAAAGTATGGAGACAAATAGTGAAGAAGATGTGCTGTGGACTTCCATGAATACAGCACACTCAGCAATTTGAAAAAAAAAAGCTCCCTAGTAAACACTTAAAACTGACAAATTAAATAACTATTCAACTATCCTTTTAAGCAGAGCTAGCAAGTAAGAAAGCAAGAGAAATTGTCAGAGCCCCCACGTTAAGCAGAAATTGAAAAGCAGAGGCTGCTGTCAACCTTGGGATAAGGGAGGAAGCGTGGGGAGGTTGGTGATGGCGGAAGGGGAGCAATTGGAGTCTTGCTAAACAATTAGTTCAGATTTTAACCCCAGTGTACGAACATCAGGAGAGACCTTGAAAATGTATAAAGAAAAACTTTCAACGTGCAGATAACAAAGTTGAATCAAGATGGCAGGATAGTCTCTCACCTAGAAAACATCACTTTAGAGGTGAAGCTGCTCAGGCAAAATAAGAAGTAGGAAAGTGTCACACCTTGGGGCTGCACTCTCAGAAGTGTATCCATTGGCAACGTGTGATTTTGACCCCTAGAAATGTGGCTGGTCCAAACTGAGATGGGCGTAAGTGTAAAATATATACCCGATTTCCAAAACTTGGTACCAAAAAGTAATATAAAATATTCCTTTATTAACAATGTTTCTTACTGATTACATTTGAAATGATAATATTTTCAATACACTGGTTTAATTAAAATATGTTAAAATTTATTTCTCCTTTTTAAAAAAATATGGCTACAGGAAAATTTTAAATTACATACATGCTTGCATGTGTGGCTTAAATTATCTTTCTATTGGACTGCTCTGTCCTGGGGAATAATCTTTTAACACTAGGGATCTCTCTGGCTAGTCACTGTATTATTTTTTGTTGATAGTGTTAACTCCCTAAGCCACTAGAATTTAATTTCTTCTTTGCTTTTGCTTTAAGATATAAACTTAAGTATTGAATCTCCTTTTCCAAAGAGAAAATCAAATGCTCCAGCCTGTATGAACCATCTTCCTCTTAATCATTTAAAATAAGAATTTTATTATAAATGCCATTTTCACAACTACTACACTATGTTTCTGGATATTTTAGTTTTTCCACCGTTTATACATTTTAATGTCTGTTGATGAAAGTTCCCGCTAACTAGTCTCATTTTCAAATTGATTGGTTTGTTCACAACCATTTATTTCTCCAAACATATTTTTAATTATTATGTTATGTTTATAATAATGAGATTCTGTTAAGATCTTATTTAATTGGAAGTAAACTTAAAAATTACTGAGATAAGAGTTTACATCTTTTACACTATTGATCTAACTTCTGAAAGCATATATGCATTTTCCAAACTGTCAGTTTAGTTTGGTATTTTTTCTTTGCAATAATTTTATTTCTTATATTTCTCCGGTTAAGCTCCTGTCTTTTACATTACAGTTTCTTCATTAAAGACTTTTTCAACTTATGGTGAGAGAAATATCCAACTACATTAGAAATAAGAGTTTAATGGCTTATTCTTTGCTATAAAAACTGAGGCATTTTTTTTTTCCCATTACAAACTCATCATTGGTGGTTTATCTAGAAGCATTTAAAACATTTATTATTGTTATTTTTATAATAGTTTTTATGTTAATTATGCTGGATCTCTTACATACTAAGTATATAACCTACATAAGTGTAGAGTATAATCACTCTACAGAGAAATTTTTATTTATTTTTTCTCTCATTGTAATGATTGGAATGGATATATTTTAAAGAACCTGCCCACATTACTATAAAAGAGCAAAAAAACTACATTTCAGAATCAACAATGTGGAAGATACCTCTTTAAATAGTTCTGTGTAAAATGATTAAGTTGATTTCAGTTTTTTTGTAGTATATAGCTAATTTTAAAATGTGTTACTGCTGGCATTTTGAGTGTCGTAGCCTCTCGTTGCTCATGGCTAACTTCCTGCCTAACATTCATATCGTGATAAGAGTCGCAAAAAAAAAGGGAGACGGCAGGGAAATTACTTTTCTTCATTATTTAAATCAGAGAAGACCATCAGCTATTTCAGCATTTTTTTTGTTTTGTTTTGAGCTGACAATGATCATTTGAATACTGATTTAACTTGCTAAAAATCAACTTGAGTTTCCAGGGACAGGAAGGCAAATCAAACTTATGATAATCATCAAAATAGCTAGAGAAATAAGAGATGTTCCTGGAAAATCGTATACTCAATAAATTGTGAATTTTCAGAATTTCAAGTTTCATTGAATTTATTAAGTTCAATTAACCCCTAATTTAGAGACCTACATTAGAAATATCAAAAAAGAAATCAAATACCCTGTCTTTTAAAATATGATTTTACATATATATATTTCAACTTTTGCTTGAAATAACACTTTGAGTAAAGTTATTTTTATTAAAAATCCTCAAATTCCTAAAGCAATAATGAGCAAAAATGTTTGCATATAGGCAAAATTCAGGAAAAATGAAACGTTCACAGACTGCATTTTTTCCCATATGTTGGCAAACAAATGTTGAATTAAACTAGATTATATTGTCTATTGCTTGTTGGACACTACTGGTAACGTATGAGAAATAAAAATACAAAAAGATGTTGATTCCTTACCCTTTAAATCTGTACAGGACTTTAGAATTTGGTTAGTAGGTTTATTTATATTGTATTCATGTTATCTTACACCCGGCATTCAGAGAAAGACATTCTTATTACTTTCCACTTTCAGAGGAAAAGCAGACTCAGAGATACAAAGGACTCACTGACTGACATTGTTACCAAGACAGTTAGAATGAAGATGATTTGATCCTATCCAGCAGGACTTTTGTGCCAACACACGCCAAGAAGGCACAAGGAGGCTCAGGATAGACCCGTAGTCATGTAATTCCTTACCTGTGGCTGTAGGAGCTTCTCTCTCATAAGCCAGTCAGGGCAGAGCAAGCTGAGCAATAAAAGAAGTAGCATTGCTGACATTTTCCTTAAGTTCCAGGGAATGATTGCTGTTTGGAGTCCACTGGTGACCACACATGTTGCTCAGGTGGTTTCTGGGATCAGTGGTTCTGGACATCTGGGCCTCCAAGATGCTTCTGGAGAAAGTTTTAGTGGCAATTCTGACTTTTATAGCAAATGTCTTTTTAAATGTATGGTCTATATTCCATAAGCTTGGTCATTTTGTGGGTGATTGATTTTGGATGATACATTCTGGTTTATTTATTTACTCTGGTGTACTGTGAAGGTATGTGTTTTATAATGATTTAGACCTCAGTTTCATAAGAGATTCTTGTTTCGCCATAAACCTTTGCATGTAATGAGATTAAATACAGAAACAGGATGGTTCATTTAAAACTCAGTGGCACAGTGAAAAGAAGACAGATTCATTGCAGAAAAGTTTGTGTTGGAATCCTGGTCTTTTAACTTGGTTTGTGATCTTGGGGAATTTGACAAACCACTCTGAGCCTCTGTTTCTTTGTTTTTCTTCCACCAAGAACATGGGAATAATAATCTATAGCCTAGTGTTGTCAGAACTAAATGAAAAGAATATTTATTATGATATCAGAAGGATGGTGTTAAATAATCGTGTATATTTTCAATTGAATTACCTATAATAGCGAAAGTGAAAAAAAAAAAATCAGGTGAATAAAGAAAGAAAAGCAGTTATCCAGATACTGGGTGGAAGAACTATGCTGTACATATGGTAGATTGAATAAGTATTTGTTGTCTGAACTAACTTCTCTTAAAATGCTTTGGAATCTAAAACAAACAGCTTAAGGGACTTCCCTGGTGGCACAGTGGTTAAGAATCTGCCTGCCAGTGTAGGGGACGCGGGTTCGAGCCTGATCTGGGAAGATCCCACATGCCTCGGAGCAGCTAAGCCCGTGAGCCACAACTACTGAGCCTGTGCTCTAGAGCCCATGAGCCACAACTACTGAGCTGGCACGCCTGGAGCCCGTGCTCCGCAACAAGAGAAGCCACCGCAATGAGAAGCGTGCGCACCGCAACGAAGAGTAGCTCCCACTACCTGCAACTAGAGAAAGTCCGCGCACAGCAATGAAGACCCAACGCAGCCTAAAATAAATAAATAAATTTTAAAATAAAATAAAATAAAACAAACAGCTTAAGAATCCAGAATGTATGTGTGATGTTTTCATCATCAGTCTTACTCTTTTCATTCATGTCATAGGTTCCCTACTCTGTGCCCTGAGGAATGACTTCATGACCTCAACAGGAAAGCTGGGCTGGACAGTGCATTTGTTTACATTACAAGAAATGTTTATGAAATATTTAAACAAGAGCTGAGTAATAAATATCATAACCACACTTCACAGATACATCCATATATCTAAACAAAAATGCAATTTAAATTCACAGATAAAAAGTATGAATTATATTATCTGATATTACACTATGGGTAATATGGGAATTTCAAACCAAAAATTTGGACTAAAACTGGTTTGTATTGAAAGAGTTTGCTATTCAAAATATACTTTAGTAATACTAGTTTCTCTGAGGGGAAAGAAAATGTCTATTTACACTTGAATTAGTTATTTGATCATTTATTTTACACCAACACATTACAATTTGTGAATTCTAGAAATGTTATCTTATTGACATTGGTACAGTGTTGGAATAACTAGGTTTTCAGCACTTGAAATGAAAATGATTGTGCAGAGTATGCTCATTGTTGGTTGTTAGACTGTAGAAAGAGAATGACAAAGCAAGTTGCTACGGAAATTAAGGGTTTACTTTCTCCACGATGTGCTTATAATCACACTGACTTTTCTGTATGTTTGCCAAAATGTTCTGATATTTAGCTGTGAAATAAGTTTATCTGTTTATTTTAATAATGATGGTGTCTCTAGGAATGGTTTATAAGTATAGATAATAAAGCACTGCCATTATGCTGTTAACCATAAAAATACAACTGAATGCTAAGCATTCTACCTAGCTGAGTTTTCCCTACAGTCTGTTGAAAGGGACCTTCAAGTGTTTCAATTAAAAAATCTTGGGGAATTTTCCCCAGGTTCTAACAAGCTATATCAAAATAGAACTCATTTCATGGAAAAAAGGAATCCCACAGCACTTCTTTTTAATAACTGTTCAACTACAAAATTTTATTGGTATCTTTTTATGTTCCCTCTAGAGGATGTAATGCACAAAAGCATTGCCACGGAACATATAAAATTACAAATGAAATTTATTGTAAAAAGTAGAATGTCTTCTAGACTGGTGTCAGTATTTATTTCATTCAGAAACCAAAACTGCAGTATAATATATTCATTGTCAGCAAGTTCATGTGTGTAAATTGCCATCCAATGTTATTGACTGATATAAGACAGATATTGAAAAGACAATTTAAATTTACTCTTCCAAACATAAACCGTTCCACAAAAGCACTGTAAAAACTCCTTCAAGATTTTGGGTTGTGCTTGACATTTATGGTTAACTACATAATTTGGTCGTGTCATAATCCACTGTGTTTGGCAATTTGGCATTAAACGCCTGCAGAGCAGATTGGATCCTCACCACCTCACTAGTAGACAGCTTGAGTCTATGACGAAGCAAGCAAGAGAAAAGATCTAGACGACGCTGACCGGGTGGGGAGAGTTTATTTACACGGTCTCTTATCTCTAGAAGTTGCAAAAGTGCTGAGTCCTGGGATCCCTGAGTATAGGGGTAGTCCAGCTGCAGAATCAGGTCCCGAATTGCTTCCGGGTCAAAGTGCATGCTGTAGCCAAACACTTGAATGTTATTGATTTTCATATAACCCAGGTTCCGGGAAGGGTCGATAAACTCCAGAGGTTCGTAGTAAATGCTCTCGTTGCCGTTGGGGCCATTTGACTTGATGCGACTCCTCAGGTAGATGTGCACTGTCTCAAAAAATGTCTTCCACTTGTTCCCCAGAGTCAGCGACCAGTTGTAACACTGCAGGGGGAGGTCCAGCTTAGTCCGCTCCCAGTCGGGGAAGCTGTTTTCATCCACAGGCATAAACCAGCTCTCAGAGTGGCTGCCTCCGAAGGGATTGACGTAAACGGCCAACACCGGCTCCAGGGTGCTGTTTTTAGTTAAGCAAATCTGTAAAGAGAGACCCAGGATCATGTGCACCAGGCTCGACTTGTACTTGTTGCTCTTCAAGGTGAGGAGCATCCGCTTCCGCCAGGAGGGGTCGAACCAGCTGTTGAGGCGCATGTCGTTGCTGATGAAGATGGCATGGACCTCTAGTCGCCTGTCCGTTTTCTGCAACAGGTACTTCATCTCGAGATCTTGCAGGTCGGTCTCGAAGCCGATGTAATGATCGGTGGACTCGGCGACCTCGGGCTTGCAGAGCCCCTGGCTGAGCATGTAGCCCGTGTTGCAGGTGCCGCAGCGGGTGCGGTTGTCAGGGGCGCAGGTGAGGCACGCGGACGCATCGCCCACCGTGCAGGGCAGGAAGGCCGTGCAGACCACCTGGTCGTTGGGACACGTGCACGAGTGTGTCTCTTCTGAAAAGCTGCCCAGGAGCCCATTCTCATTGCAGTAGAGAAAAGACTGGATGCGAGTGAGCCAATAGGTTGAGGTTCTAAGAACAGAAAACAAAAGGATTCTATATAAATACAAAGGCATTTGTGTTTGTGTGTCCTGCAATCAAGTTACCTTAGGTTTGAAAGCTTCACTATCACGTTCTTAGGTCCTTCCCAGTCAGTTATTTAACTGTGATATTAAAAAAAAAAATCCATAATTGGAAAGATATATACACATATAATATTCATATCTTTAAGTATTATGTATATATAAATTATGTATATATTTTTTCGTTCATTGTACAAGATTAACGATAGATACACTTGATTTGAACTGGAAAACTACATGAAATACCTTCTGAAGACATTGCATGTCATCTCACTAGTGTAGTTGGAAGCTGACTGTGACTAATTGGGCTGGTTATAGTATTGAAATGATACCCAACAACGGAAAATAAAAATGGTTTTATCATCAAATATCTAGAGTAGAATTAGAGTGTATGAATGACGATTGTTCATTCATTCACTTAGTTTCACAGAGCACTAATGCTGCAGGAAGCCTAAATAGAAAGTGAAATAAAAATGAGAGAAAAACAAGAAACTTTAAATTGTCAATCAATGGATTTAAATCCTAGGGTTTCATCAACATTGAAAGAACAAGTACCCACTGAGAGGGAAAATATTATTAAAACATGTTTGATTTTTATCCTTATGGTCTGCTCAAGAAAATTGTTGAAAATATCTCATTAAAACCAACTACAAGTTCTCTTAATAAGGGTTAAGTGTGTTAGTTGAATGTGTTTGATTTGGATCATTAACATTATTTATATCCAGAAATCAGGCTAATCATGATGCAAATTTAAGATCTTACTTTTCCTGTTTTCCCACATTATTCAAACTCTTTTAGTGTGTTTAAAATCTCAATAAAATAATGAAGGAAAAGCGTGTGGCCGTGTAATCAGATAATTCTTTGTTTTTATCTTGCTGCTTTCTCATACTAGCTGCATGATCATGGAAAAGTTGAATGGCCCAAGTTAGTGATATCTTCCGTATTGAGTTCTTGTGAGAAATAGGCTCAGACTGGATGCATGTGTTTAGACAATTGTATAGAGCATGTGTCACAGTAGACACTAAACATTGTATCTCTTTTTGGTATTCTTATGCCTTTCCAGTGTTCATTATTCAGTACATATGAGGCTTTCTACAAATTGTACATATTGTACTCAATCCTTTAGACTTATTACACTGCTGCCATTTTAAAGAATTTGTATATGCTGGTAAAATAAAGGTATTAATCTGTGTAAGTAATCAATAAAAACAATTTATTATCACATTCAGAACAATATATGAACTATATATTCATTTTTATATATTCATTTTTGGTCTCTGCTCATTCCCCTTTGCAATATAACACTTTTTTTTTTTAAGTAAGCTCCTCCCTGTTTTTCCAAATAAATTAAATAACTCCTTAATTCCCTCTCATAACATTTACTTATTTTATTCATAGTGCCTTTTTCCACTTAAAATGTTATATTGTGTACTTACTTGTTTATACTCCATTTATCCCATTAAATATAATATTCAGCTTGCCAGAATCATATGCTTTGCTTATAGCTTTATATCCCATGCGTAGCAGAATGCCTCTCATACTTAATGAATATTAGATCAAAGGCATAGACGAATTAAAGGAACATTTTCTCAATAAGCATATTTTTAAGTGAAATTTAAAGCCCTAAACTGCATATTTAACACAGTTTTGAAGACCTAACTCCCAAGTTGTAGGAAGTGGGGTTTCACAACATACACTTTGACATTTGCACACAATTAACTCTATATAAAAATCTTAGTAAACATATATTTTAAAAAACCTTTCTTTTCCAGATTCCCTAAATGGAACTGTTTTCTGTAGACCCAGAATAAAAGGTAAAACCAAATCCAAACAAAACATGAAACATTTTCCTCTTAATTATTTCTTACACTGAAAAACACTGACTGGGAAACTACACCTATAAAATTCATTTCTAACTTTCTCAAGATACTTTAAAAATAAGTTCTCAGGAAAACTCTCCCAGGAGGATGCCCAGGGGTTGTGAAATAGGAATGACTGGCACTTCGTGAGCCATCATCTCTATATGAGTATCTCTCCTCCTCTCCTCTGGTTCCTTGTTTTCTTGCTGCAGAATAAATGTGCAAAAAGTTTCCTTTTTCTGGTTGAGGAAAGAGCCTGATTCATTATTTCTGTATTCAGTCTCAGAATATAGAAATTATTGCTGACTTGTTCTTTCTGCAGTTACTGATATATTTATTTCATCAATATGCTCTCAATGAATTAATCTCTCTCGCTCTTGCCTTCTTTCTCTCCTTCTTTCTCCTTCTCCTTCCTCCCTCCCTCCTTTCTTTCCATTTTTCTTTCTTTCTTCCTTCCTTCCTTTCTTTCTTGCTTGCCTGCTTGCTTTTTCTTTCTTTCTTTCTCTTCTCTCTCCCTTTCTCTCCTCTTTCTCTCTTTCTGTAGTTCTATTTATATCTATCTACTATAAAGCATATAAAATATATATGCTATCGGATTGAAAATTATATTTTCTTCCTTGGAACCAAAGCATAAATTCCCTGAGTCAACTCATCTCTCACTGTAAGCTCTCATCATGTTTCCAAATCGTAAGGACAAACAAAAAAATGAAATAATAGACCTAAGGCTGAAGGCAGAGCTCACAAAACTAGGGCACCATAGAAAGACTCATTTGGACACTTTAGAAAAGCGATGGCTTTTCTAGCTTTCAGTCTTTTCCAATCCTTTTCACGTGCCTGCAGATGCATTACTGAAGGAATGTGTCCCAGCTTCGGGGGTTTCAGCTTGCCATGTGTGAATGTTGATAACCTGGTGTGTTGTCAAAGCTCCTGTTCCCTGAGGCAGAAGAGCTAACACGCGGGTCTTCTTCCTTGCTGCTTCTGGTCCTTCCCCCCAGTACCTACCTTTTGACTGTTTTAGTGCATTTCACAAGTAGGGAATAGGTTTTTAAAGGAACAAGTTTCGATAATTAGTCTTTACTCCTTGTAAAATCTTGGTGAAGGCAGTGGTCAAAAATAGAAAACAGAGCAAATTTCAGGATTGTACATGGATTATTCACTTACCCAAAAGATCACTCTTTTTTCCCTGACAAAGTAAAATTTAACTTTTTCTTTTTAAATCTAAACATTTTTTTTTTGAAGAGAAATGTCTTCAACATTAAAATTAGGTGGTAGTTGGGCTTCCCTGGTGGTGCAGTGGTTGAGAATCTGCCTGCCAATGCAGGGGACACGGGTTCGAGCCCTGGTCCGGGAAGATCCCACATGCCGTGGAGCAACTAGGCCCGTGAGCCACAACTACTGAGCCTGCACGTCTGGAGCCCGTGCTCCACAACAAGAGAGGCCACGATAGTGAGAGGCCCGCGCACCGCGATGAAGAGTGGCCCCCGCTTGCCGCAACTAGAGAAAGCCCTCGCACAGAAACGAAGACCCAACACAGCCATAAATAAATAAATAAATAAATAAATAAATAAATAAAAATTTAAAAAATAAAAAAAAATTACAAAAAAAAAAAAATTAGGTGGTAGCAAGTATTTTTTTTTAAACTCTTTCCTTTTATACCTAAGTATTAAAACAAAATAATGCTACATTTTCTATTCTCATATATAACTTTTATTCACATAAACTATTTAGGATCTACTAGGGCTAGGATAGAGGATGTAATGTTGAAAGATGAACTCCTGGCAGGCAGGTAGGTTTGTTTCTTTTTATCAAACATGTGGTCTTGTTCCTGACATCTACTTAATAACACTTCAATTAATATTTACTAAACAAAGGAAGTAGGAAAGGAAGGAAAAAGGAGGGAGAGAAGAAGGAGGAAAGGAGAGAGAAAGAAATTAAAGTGAAGGAATTATACAGATTATAGAAGAACAGAAGAAAGAAACTAGGGGAAGACAGTATTAAAGCCATTGACTTGAGAATGACAATGATACAGAACAATTCAAGGGGTGTAGGAACTCCTTTTCATCAGGAAGTAAGTGTGCACTTGAAAATAATTTCTAAAAAAGCTTTAAGATGATAGTGTTACAGAAAGGAAAATACCTTCCAGAGTTAAGTTAAACTTTTGGAAAAAATATAATTAGCTAAAAAGCCTACAGCCTGTCTTTATTTGAAAAATCAGGTAGCAAACTAAGTTGAGAAGATTAGACACACATTAAGTTCAGTTGTCTCTGTTTAATCTGTAATATTCTCTATGTATTGAAAATCTGCTCTTCTCCACAGGACACATGTTATGTGAGTGTCGAAAGAGCACTAGACTGGGAGAATGAACACTGGATTTCTAGGTCAGACTTCACCTGGTGACCTGCGACAAGTTGCTTAGCCTCTTTGAGTGAAAGTTTTAGAATTCAAAGAAACATTGGTTCAGATCTTGATTCTGCATGACCCTGGGGAATGTGTACAGCTTTCTGAACCTCAATGGCTAACCCTGCGTTCACCTGTTGATCTGTTGTCAGGATGAAGTGATGTAACAAATCCCATCCCAGGTGGCACTTGCCATCTGGTTCTACAAGGATTAAGTCACTAGCCACTGCAGCTGCTGTCCTTCAACACCCTCCGAAAGGAGTTCAAGATGGAGATTGGGAATGAGGCACTCTGTGCTCTGGGAAAAACTGGCAGAACAGGCGTTCAGATAGATACTTTCAGGAGAAGATTTTATGAGCCCAATTCCTGTATCTCCTCATATCCAGAAAAGCACTAAAATCATTAATGGTGACATCTGCTCCTCGTGACTAGCAGACAGCGCCTGCCACAATGTGTGCTTGACTGTGTGTACACCCCCCTTCACTAAAATCATATATAACACTGACCTTCCCCCCTACCTCTTCAGAGCAGTTTCTCAGAGCCATCTGAAATGCTGTCTCCCAGGCTATAGTCCTCATTTTGCCCCCAATAAAACTAATTCACAGCTCTCAGATTGTGCATTTTTTTCAGTCGACAATGTTAAATGGGATTGGCAAAACAGATTCCTGGACCCCACCCCAGACATACTATAAGAACCCCTAGGAGTAGGGCTCAGGAAGCTCTTTTTAAAATATGCAGTCCCACAGAAAAAACCAGTCTTGGCAAAGCGAAGAGCATTGCACTAAGAGAGCTATATTTGCAAAGGACTTGAGGTAGGAAAGGTTTTGTTTTAAGGAACTAAATGAGAGCCCCTACAGCTGGAGTGAAGAGAGTATCAGTGCAATATTAGACTGTGCAGTAAGTAGTGGCCAGAACAGGCAGAGTATTGTTTAGGTTTTAAATTTATTCTATGTGCAGTAAAGAGTGGTAAAGAGATTTAGCCAGAAGTCGATTGTATATTTAGCAACCATCTTTCTCCTTGTATTATATCAATAGTATTTTAAATATCAGGTAAAGCTGATGTACTTTTAATAAAATGTTTTTTTCAGGGCTAAAATAAAATAAAATAATAAAATAAAATAATAAAATAAAATAAGCAGTCCTGGAGAAATGTTTTGTACACAGAAGCTGTAAGTTTCCTATGTATGAAAATTAACAACCAAAACAACTATTAGGGGCTCTTTAAATACCAGTTAGCTATCAAGCTGTAAGAATATGTCCAGAAGAAGGTAGGGAAAAGTTAAAATTTCTGTAGAGAAGAGGGCAGCAGCAGATGGCTTTGAATTAACATGCATTTGGGGCCTTGTGGCCACCATGTATGCTAAATTTGCAAACCCTGCAATAGAAAATTTTGGCATACACATACACAGAAGAATAAACCAAACACTAAAGCCTATTTTAATAAATTCTACTGTGTTACAGTAATAATAATTAAGTATTTAGTGAATTTCTCTCATATCATGGGCCAGCCACTTTGTATTCGTTATTTTTAATTCTTCACAGTAACTTGTAAAACTTAAACCCATTTTAAAATTTGAAAAATACTGAGGCTCAGAGTTTCAATGACTTTCTCAGTTATATATCTATTAAGTATTACAATGAAGACAGACTCAGAGAAGCAAGTCTATTTTTTTTATAATGTGTGTTGAATAGTGAGGAAAAATGCTTAACAAATGACTTTAGGAAAAAAAATATTTATTTTCATGCTGGACAGCATCAAAGATAAAATAACTTTTAATTATTAAATAAAATTAGGCACTTGAGTGACAGCCCACTATATTGGCTTCAATCCACTTTTGGGAGCTAAACTATCAACTTTGAATATTGTTTCCTTTAACTCATATGGAAAATGGGAATAAAATATAGGTTGTTGTAAGAATTAAAGCACAATTGCTGGAAAAGCCCTTAAAGAGTGCCTGTGCACAGAATAAATGGTAAATAAATGGAAATGCTTATTCTTATAATCACTGTTATTACTATTGTTATCTTTTAAAGAAATAGCATCATATGTGCTTTCTTTATTACAAATGCTATTTTCTTCCAGGAAATGGAAATTTTCATTTTATCTTCAACAATTTGTGTATTACATGCATAATCTAACTCTTTATCTCTGCATTTCACTTTTGTCAAATAGACCTAGTTATTGATAACACGACCAAGACTGTATCACATCCCAAGAAAAAGAATATCATTGTCAAAGGTCCCTTGGTTATGAGTCTCCCAAGGAAGCATATGTATGTATATGTATCACATGTGTATATAGATACACATTTATAAACCTATAGATGCATATATACATACACATTTTATTTTTATGAACTTGAATTCAAGTATCTACTAAAACTTTTGGCTTGCAGGACGACAATGAAAAAGTGAGTGAAGCAGTTGAAGATGTAGGTCATATTTTAAAGATAATATTAGCCAAGGTAACATTCATTGAGGTTTTCTCATGTGCACAGTTTTTTTACAGGCATTATTTCATTTAATTCTCCCAATTCTCACTACTCCTTGAAGTAAGGACCCTTGTTATCCCAATCGATATTTAAGGACATGAGCTGTAAAAAGCTTAGATAATTAGAACTTATAGAAGGTCAAATAGCTGGTAAGTGGTAGAACTGAAAGTGCATCCTGGTCTTTATTACTCCCAACAATTTGGGAGGTATGACACCAAAAGCACAAAAGACAAGAGCACAAAAGTAATAAGTGGAACTACATCAAACCAAAAAGCTTCGGTCCAACTAATCTGTAATTCATTTTGTTGGATGGTGTACACAGAAAAATCTGCTTACTTCTTAAAGAGCTACTGAAACATTTTGTCCACATCTGTGTTGCATTTAACTGTGCTACAGTTCAAGAAAAATCAATAGATATGTCTTCCTTCTACTTATAAAATATGAAAAGAAAAAGTCAACATTCAGGGTATGAAATGTGAGGCACATGAAGAACACAATTATTTTACTGGACATAAAGGGAATATATCATCAAAAAAAAAAGAAATAGAGTCCATGTCTAATTTTCCTCCAAAGATTACCAAAAATCGAAATATTTTGCCTACTAAATCACATTAGATGTTAAGTTAAAAAGACTTGAAAAGCATTTATTATGTGCAAGTTCAGTCTATTAAGTATTGTAATTGAGGAATATTGACACAAATGCAATTACTCTGCAAATATGAGTAAATCAGGTCTCTCCTTTGTGCTTTTATAACATCCTGATTTTCACCCACCATAATATTCATTATACCAAGTCATTATTACCCAATCATCTGTATCCCTCATTACATTATACATGCTGTGAGGGAAAAGATATATTTGTTTACTTCACCATTTTATTATCATAACATACCTAAATCAGTTTACAGTGTTTATGCTTAAGTTTTCCTATTACAACCTTTTGAACCTATTAGTCTTAAAATACGTGTATGATGAATCCAAATCTGAAAATCTAAACAACATAAATAGAATATTTTAAAATAAAATTTATGAAGAGACCATTTAATTTTATCTTTCACAGATCTGTTCATCTCTGACCCTAATATTTCAAGCTAAATATAAATTTGACATGAATGAATAAATTAATGAACAAAAAAGAGAAACTAAAGAAGCAAATTCAAGGCTAAATTGTTAATGTCCTTGGTTGTATTTATTATTTTTAGCATTTCATATGATTTTCTTGATATCCAGTGAGTGATAAACATTTTCAAAAATTGTCTTATTTTCATAATTTCTGTTTTTCTTTAAAGTATATTTCATGACCAATTTCTCATCAATTTAGAAAAATACAATAAAATGTTCTTGTTGGGCACTGAAAACTTGAAAACAAATTAAACTATCATTTAAATAATTTAATCAAATTTTAATACATTTCTAAAAGTGATACTATTTATATCTAAAGCATATTTTTCAATTAAATAAAGAAAATATAATTTGTCCAAATTCAATGTCCCTCTAGTCATATAACCATGAACACAATTATAGTATGAACTGTCTATGTTATGCCTGCATTTGTGTGATAAGCATCTCTCCAAATTGAATGTCTCTGAACTCATTTTCTTCTCTCCTAATACAACCATGATTGTTATCTACAATGATGACTCATCCCTTCCTGTCTCAACTAAAGTAAAACTTAGTTTCTGGAGGTCCTGTACCTGCTCTTTTTGTCATTTTATTACATTTGTGTACCTCCAAGCTAATCTTCCTAAAATTGATCTATTTCTTATTGCATGGCACCCAATATCTTTCATATAAAATATATATTTTGCCTAACTTTTAAAACCCTTTACAATCAGACAACACTTAGCTTTCAGTACTCTATAAAGTATGTTTTCCATTTAGGCTCTCCCTGTTCCCCTCCCTAAATATGCCAGCTCAATTTCAATCACAATGAATTTTCTTGTTACAGAGTTGAATGTCCTTTCTCCTCTGCTTAGCCAGTTCAAGATGCAAATTGAATCATTTTTACTGTAAATAGTTTTTCTTAATAATCCTACTTACAACAACTTAATTCTTTGAATGAGTATATTATTTATCTATATTACCATATTTGTAATTAAGCCATGTACAGCCATATATTATTGTTTAATAGATTCTTATTTCATTATTTCAACTAAAGTATACCATTCATTATAATATCTATAATTTTTACATGTTAGTGTTCATAGTTGTAATATAGGCTCCTCAGAAAGAAGAAAATGAATGTTGTTTCATTGGAATCCCTAGAGACTAGTAAAATTTCTTCCCATGCAACCCCGCTAAACCAAATTGCTAAAGCAAAATTGAATTATGGATTTATGTTTATGGAAACATGTCAGAGGAAATACTTTTAAAAACTCCTCAACACAAAATGCCAAATAATTCTGGCAAAAAATTTTTAAATGCATTTATGATATGGAAAAAAATATGGAGTAAATTTCAGAGGCTGAAATTGAACTAAAAGAATAAATATGTAGGAAGATGTGGGTGTACCTGATCTAGAGGTTTTGGTGGCTGTGTTGGGTATAGGAAACAAAGTCCAGGACACCTGAAGGGCAAGAAGTTGAACTGGAGACCTGCTCTAAGAAGCTGGGAAGACTGAGACTATGCACTTAAAGAAAGAGTCAGCTTAAAAACAAAACAAACAAACAAATAAACAAATAAAAAGGCCTAGAAAAGGAAGAGAGCAAAATGAGTGCCTGCCCTGACCTCACTGTTTGTAGAAGAGAAAATACATAATCTACAAATTCAAAGTTTTTTGCAGAAAGTACATAATCTAAAAATTCAAAAACATCAATGAAAATCATGACTTATTTTAAAGTGCTCCAAATTGTTTTATTGTGGCAAAATGAAATATATACTTTCTAAAGGAATGCACATCCTTTACATTTTATGAAGGACTTGAAGAATCAATATAGATGAAATTATATTGACCATGAACTCACAGTAGAAAAAAAAAAAAGAGGAATCAGGGTCCCAAGATTAAAAATGTGCAAAAGGCATAATCTTAACACCATAGACTACAGAAATTGGAATTATTTGATATTAAAGTCAATTATCAGGAACATATTTAAGTAATTTCACGGTAAAGTAAAATATGAGAGAGGCACCAGGGGTTATCAAAACAAATCTGAAAAAACAAAGGAACTAACATGATAATGGTGATGATGATGATTTTAATTTAAACCTTATTAAAATGTAAAACAGCAGATTAGCTAAGCTGAGCACAAAATTGGTGAATTAAAGATAAATGAGATAATAATACTGAGAATATACACCACAGAGAGGAAAAGAGATTGAAAATATAAAATATATCTAGAGGATTATGTTACAAAAACTGACAAATACCTAATCAGAGTTCCAGAGGCAGCAAACAGAGAAAACAGGGGAGATTCTATATAAAATTATAGTAAGTGAGAATTCTTCAAAATCGATGAAATACATAAATCTTGAGATTCATGAAGCACAAAAAATTCCAAGGTTAAATAAATAGAAATACATACCTATTCATGTCATACTTAACGTGTAGTTCTTGTTATATGTAACAAACTTTTGTTATAAATAACAAAAATTAGAGGTAACAAAACATAAAAGTATTACAAAAATTTAAAAGACATTGAAGCATAAGTAAATCAATGCAGTTACATTCACAATATTCACAAATAGAAAGCCTCATTAGGAAAGATATCAATTCTCCACAAATGTATTTCTATATCTAATGCAACTCCAATAAAAATTCCTTCAGTTTTTCTTTTTTTAGTTGAAAATCAGTAATACTAGAGTAGCTTGTCTTCAATTAACCCTCCCAACAATAAGTTATAAAGTTTGAGCAAAATAGAAAGAACCACTAGTTAAAGGGGTTACAGAAAGTCCAAAACAGTCAAAAGCTAAATGAGTTTTTAACCTAAAAGAAGGGAGCAGCCCCAATGGAGAAACTGAGAGCTGCAGTCCTCTGGTTTTACCCTAAGGGCACTCCCCAATCTGGGCAACATGCGGAGGATGAAACTCAGGCAGAAACGACATTCTTAAAGGCTTGATGTGTGCAGAATGGAAATGGGGAGTTGCCAGAGAAGATGTAAATTGAGGAAAATAATTCTGAAAGAAGAGAGAAAACCCTGAACAAATTCCCCTCAAATCCATGACTGACTCCTACCTAAACTCTACAATTGTGAGACAAACTTTGAGGAGCCAATCAGAAAGCAAAAGCTGAAAGATCTGCAGTGCTTAATAGAGGCTGTATTTCTTGCCTATCACAGATGAGACAGTGTTAGCAGTTTAGATATCTCCAAAGTAGAGTGTTTTGGTAAACACATTCAAATACCAGAAAAGCCATGTCTTTGGAGTAAAGACTGTCATAAGGCTAAAGATTAGCCCTCAACTAAGTGTTGAACTAGGACAGACTCACTGTAATAAAATGTTAAACCAAATATCTGCAAAGACAATGTAGTCAACAAATAATAAAACTGCCTGCCAAGTTAAAAATCAACATTATTCCAATAAAATAACATACTTCAGAGTCAATATATACTATCATCTACAATACCCAATAAAAATCTGTAGTTATGAGAATTGTGAACAAGCAAGCAAATGTCATTCATAGCAAAGAGACAAAGCTATTGATGGAAACAGATCCCGAGACAGCCTACATCATTGGTATTTACAGACAAATGTTGACCTGAAACAAAGAAACTGCCAGATATTTCTCCAGCAAAGATGGGTTTATTCAAATTGCAATTTTACCTATTAAAATAAAACCTAATCCTCTAATTATTCAGGACAAAAAACAGGATAAGGCATTCTGTGCTTTGGAAAAACAGGTCCCTTAGATAATTAGAGTTCTCTCAGAAAAGTAAAAATGAACCCAGATTCTTGCATCTTTCCATTCACAGAAAAGCACTGAAATTATTAATGGAGATATCTAATCTTCATGACAAGCAGTAACCTTTTATTGAGATGTGGTTTGACTGCATGTTTTCCCTAGCCAACATCACATATATCCGGCCACTTCTTCTTATCTCCTTGGAGCAGTTCCTCAGGGCTATCTGAGAGTCCTCAGTAAGACCCTAAATAAAACTCAATTCATAGCTCTTACATTGTGTGTGTGGGTTTTTTTTTTTTTCAGTCAACAGTTTTGACACCCATGAAGGACTCAGAGCTGACTGCTCTCCTTCACCTGAACTCTACAAAGATCTGGATCCTTGGTACCAACAAGGGCCCCTTACGCCCATCCACCTCCTTGGTGAATCCAGATGAATTGGGTGAGTCTCTCCTGGTCTCGGATCTCCCATCTTGGCTGACAATCCTGGGCTTTATTCTGTGGTTGCTAAACGCCTTGATATGAGGACTAGGTTTCCCTTGGACTTAAGTTCAAGAAGAAGTATCTGGATTTCCCAGTTGAAAGACACTGACAAGCTTTTGCTCAGTTGAAAGACACTGAGGAGGTTTGGACTGGGTTATTAGGTAGGAGGCTGATCTGACGCCTTTGTTAGAATTGGCTATTTTAAACAGGGTTAGTTGGAATAAATTGAAGATACCATATGAGAGCTTTCAGCTCCAAAGATAAGGGCCACAGCTCTTCGCAATCGGTACAGCTTTCTCAAGCAACTGAGAAATTTATGGGAGTGGTGGAGGCAAGTCCTCATACCCTGCAGCACTGTCATAGGGAAAGCCACTCATTAATTTAAAAAAACTCGCTTGTCTAGGGATGCACACATAGGGATTTGCCGTCCATCGCTCCAAGCACCCATGGTGGTTTTAGACTGCCAGAGGGAGAAACCAGAAACTGAGACATACAATTGCTGAAATAACTCAATTCGAGGGTAATACGTACAGGAGTTAAGCTCACAAACAGCACAACTGCCTACCGCGCAGTTTTCAATACTAATTTTATCCTGACAAACCAACTTTAAAATGAGGGATAAAGACTCCTGAACAAGACAGAGGGAAGTCAGATAGCCAATCACCAACTAACACAATATGTATGGAGCTTATTCTTGCAAGTGCTCACTTTATTGGGAACTAAGAATATCTTGCCTTGAAATAGCCAAGATGGAGCTCTTTTAGCATTCCAAAACTGGCTTTTGTGCAGGCAGTTAAAGAAAGCCAGCTTGATAAAACATCTTTTCAAAATTCTGATGCTAAGGGAACAAAAGTCCTTCTAGGAGGCTTGCATTTCCCTCACTGGGCCTTTGAGATGTAAATGTTGTACAGGTCATTGAACTCTGACCTAGACCATCTCCAATTCCTGAGATTAAGTTAAAATAAAAAAGGGAAAAGAGGCCTTTCAAACTTCAACAAGTAAATTTAACTTATTCTAATTGTTACTCGTAAACTAGTGAGTTTTATATTGTAATACCTGATTCATAACTAAGTTTTAAAAATGGAAACTATGAGATCTCTGTGTCTATCTGGATGTACGTATCTCTGTGTATGTATCAATAACATTATAAATATGTTTCTACCTTTGGGTGGTATTGCCAAAATTAATGGTAAATGAGTTCTATTTAATAACTTAAGAGAAAATAAGTGCTTATATAAATTCTCAGAAACATAACAGAAAGAGGGGGGATGGGGGGATGGCTTGGTCCAATGTCTCATGAAGTTTTCATGGGTAATCTAAATATAATTGTTGGGAACAAGTGAATTAAATAGACATAAATGGAGTAAGAGCTTTTAGGTGAACTCTTTAAGAATAATTATGTTTTATGGTAGGTCTACTTAAAAATAGTTTCTCCAGACTTTTGGTAACTTGAAACTTTAGAGTTTTGCTAAATTAAGTTAAATGATGGAAGTTTATTGAATATCTAGATTCCCAAATAAAATAAGATACTGAAACATTAATTACTGAGCATAGGCTCTTACAAAGAAACTAAAGTTATTTATGACTATTAATAAATATGTTTGGTGCTACACTGAGACATTTTCTATAAGAAAGTACATGTTTTTGAAATTATGAATAGTATTTATAAGTTTATCATTCTACAGAATGCTAATGTAAAAGACAGTTTATAATTGCTTACTTCTTAGTTTTCACTAGAAATTAAGGTTTTAAAGGTTAAGATTTCTAATTAAAACATTTAATTAAAACCACTAAAAATTAAAAAGTAAAACATCTTTGTATGCAAGGAATAAAGTAGGTATAAGGAATGGAAACGCATTTTGTAAAGTGAAAAGAAAGTAATTTTGTCCTAAAAAGAGGCTAAAATGACAAAAAGAGACAATCTGAAGGTAAAAAAGGAAGTTATAGAAGGTTTGTGGAAAGGAGACGATGGGAAAAGAGTTTAATGTGTGGTCAGGACTGGCTAATTTAGAATAAATTTGAGTAAATAAATTTTAATATTAAAGGTAAGGTGGTGCAAAAGTAGAATTTGGTTTTCTCTCTGTTAAGAGGACAAGACTTCTTGGGATATTTATCTGCTTTTGATAACAGATTGTGAATTTCTTCACTGTTTAAGTAATCTGTTATAACTTCCTGTATTTGCCTTTGAAATATTTTATTGTCATTTTGATTAAGTGAATAAGTATTGTTTCACAGTGATCTATAATCCTATTTGACCAAGTGTTTTAAAACCTTTTGATATCTTTGACTAACTTCCCAAATCAAATTCTAAATAAAGTTCTCTGACCTCTAGCTAACTCTGGGATGTTTCAGGGCCCCTGAAACATCTCAAAGAGAGATATTAAATTAAGTAGCTTCATTTGGCATGTTAAATTAGATGGAAAGCATTGTCAAATGAGTGGTAATAAACCTTCTTAGGTTATATTGTATGGATAAATGTTATTAATATGAATGTTCTAGAAACTATTAGAAATTTCTAAAATTTGGATATGCCCTGGTATAATGTTATCAGTCATAATTCTAGTTATTATTTTAAGAGGTTATATGTCACAGAAATAACCAAATTTCTTTGACAATTGCATTGTAATCAGATATTCAACCATGCCATGTTAAGTCTTGTCACTTACAGATAGTTATTGTTTTACCCTGATGCTTTTGCAAAAATGCTTCATCTTCTAGAAGATTCACAGAAACCACTTTTGACAAGTGTAAGTTTCTGATAACTTTCAGATACTAAGAATGAACTGGATAATAAATCAAAGAATTCTAATGGAAAATCTGATTGTTTCATGAAACTGTTAACAGAAGATAAAGGTCAACAATAATTAGTTACATATGGCTGAATAATAATTTTTATGACTTTTTGTCTGAAATATTACTGGCTTTAGTCTTTTTTTTTCCAGATATAAGAAAACCTTTCGCTTTAAGCTAATTATGACTTACAGCAACTTGATAAATTATACCTTTGTAAATAGAATTGAAACATTTACCTTTTCTCTCTACCTGATCCCTCCAGAATTTGGAAACATTGGTTATATTAGCATGGGTTTGACTACAATGTCATATTTGAGAATATGTATAGAATCAAATATGACCAGACAACTTTAAAGAACTAAGGTGGACTTTGTGGAGCCATAAAGCCCCTCGGAAAAACAACCTGGTACTTTGCTCACAGGGTTCCCAGAAGCCTTATCAGCTAAATAAGTAAAGACACTTCCTGGCAGGTGCAGGAACCCCAACATATTTTGCAGACCTCGAGAAGAGAGGAATCCATCCAAATCTGTAGGTACTGCAGGCAGAATCCAATGGCAATTCCTTGGCATGGCTTTTCTGTCCTTGAGAAGCCTTTTAAAAGTTCAATCTGAGATTCCTTATGAAAAGTTCCAGTAAAGGCAATTTAAAATAACATATGTGATCAACTACTTATGTAAATAATCAGGCCATATTTAGTGAAACAAGACTCATTTTGCAAGCAAATTAAGCTATATTTTGGTAGAAAATTTGGCTATATTTTGTAGAAATGAGGGTAACTTTAGAAATAAAAAATATGTCTAAGTGGATATTATGTTCTAGTATCATTAATATTAATTGGGATTCTGTATTTACTGCATAAGACTCACTTCCAAGATGGTTCCTTGTTACTATGTTGCATTATTGTAAGGTTTAATTGAATCATTAAAAGGATACTCTATGCTTGTTTCTGAAGCTTATCACAATAATCTGTCTTTGGACAAAGATCAGATACTCCATGACCTGTAACCAGGAGATTATGCATACTGGAAATACATCATTTAAAGGACATTTTCCTACCTAGATGGAAGGACCCTTATCAGGTACTCTTAACCAGCTCATACATAGCAAAACTGAAGGGAATTGATTTTTGGATTCATATTTCCCACTTAAAAAAAGGCCCCTGCATCAGCCTGGTCTACAGAGAGGACAACCTCAAACTCACTTAAAAACAATGCTCAAACAGAGGAGAAATCACATCAGAACAAGAAGAAAATGACATCAGAAGTAGACAGCTATCCCGAGATGCTGAACCTCACCTGTATGATTATTTATAGCATTTTCTTGATTTCTTGGACTTTTGCACATAAATCAAATGTTTTTCTATCATGTGCACAATCCTATGCAGAGTTTAAAAATCAATCAAATTCTTGGGTTTATGGTCAATTACCTATGTCTAGTACTTCTGGTTACCTTGGTGAATTTCTCCTCTCCTAGGCTCTGATTGGATGACCCTTAGGAAATTTATTCTAAAAAAAAGAAGTTATACTTCTGTCTGAGCCATTATTGATACTACTAGGTGGGTCCCGTCACTTGGCCAATAATCATACTTGCTCTGATTAGGGCCATAAAGATGAATTTTCTTGAAAAGTTACTTAAGCTCAATCAGAGCAATTGGCTAAATTTCAGTCAAAACCCATAACTGCCCCATTTATTAGGAGGGACCCTTCCTCAGTTACAGGATAGATTTATATGGGTAATAGCAGGCTTCAGTCATTTAAGTTTAAAATTCCCCTTATACTGGGAACAAATGAATCATGCTAAGAGTAATCAGCATAATGACACTAGGAAATTGGGCTGAGTGCCTTACGAACAATGCCAATATATCATGGCCCTTAAAGATAGCAATTGGTATGGAAGAGACTGGGTCAGATGACTGGGGATATACTGGGCTGCACCTAATGGAAGTTCTTGGCTTAATTTCTTACTTATGGCTTTATTAATGCCACTAGCTATATTACTTAAATTCTGCCTATTCTATAAGATTGTTGTTTCTTTTATTACCCAGTATATAACTGAGCCTCTGACAAAAATAATGATGACTAAGGAACTGGAAATCATTGACTAAATATACAGTTTTATACAAGATTAAAGTGATTGTAATAGTGTAACTCTACATTTGGGAAGAAGCCACAGAGAGAATCATTTCCTAGAGCATAACAGACTAGTGAGACAGGTGGTCCAGAGACTTTTATGACTACCAATAACAGGACAGACCAGTAACAGCACACTGAGTGGCCTATCAATGAAAACTTTTCATGACCTAGGAATAAGCCTTCCTACCACTGTGGAACAAATCGGTCATGAAATGCTTCCCAAAGCTTGGTTGAATTAATGACCAAAAGGGGGAGGATTGTAAAACAAAGACTGTTGCCCACCATCTAGTTCTACAAGGATCAAGTCATTAGCCACTGCAGTCACTGACTGACAGTACACCCTGAAAGAAATTCAGGACAAAAACAGAATAAGGTACTCTGTGCTTTGGAAAAACAGGCCCCTTAGATAGTTAGGGATATTTCAGGAAAAAAAAAAATTAACAAACTTAGATTCTTGCATCTTCCCATACACAGAAAAGCATTAAAATCATTAACTGAGCTATCTGATCCTTGCAACTAGCAGTAACCTTTTATTGAGATGTATGCTTGACTGCACGTATTCTCTAGCCAAAATCATATAGACTGGCCATTCCTCCTACGTCTTTGGAGCAGTTCCTCAAGATTTATCTGCGAGACTGTCTTCCAAACTAGAGTCCTCAGTAAGACAACAAAATTCAACTCATAGCTCTTACATTGTGCTTTTTTTTTTTTTCAGTCAACACATCGTACCCTGTATTTACTCTAAGCTCTGTATATAACATAATTTATTGTAATTATCTGTTTACCTTGTGCCCTCCTTTAGGAGAATGAGGTTCTCCAAGATAAGATTTGTGCCTAGCACAGCACTTGGCACAGGTTAGATATTAACAAAAAATTATCTTGATAGTAAATGAGAAGAAACTGGTAAAATCATGCTTTTATGTGCCACACAAGGAAATCTAAAAATGTGCAAATTATGATTTATAAAGCATCAGTATTATGTAGAATATTTTGTCATTCAAATTACTGAACTATGGGTAGTATAGAAATGATGTTTATTTCATAATAAGAATACCAGTGCTCTACACTAACCACAAAATTGCAATAATTTTATTGAACTTGTGAATTATGAGTGTGATAGTACACAGGAGCACTCAGAGTGCTGATTTAATCATTAATCTTTATAGACAAGACACATGTGATGTCATTTTGAAAAAAAACAAAATAAAGTATCTGCCAATTCAGAAATTGGAACAAAAGAATATAATGTCAGACTAGTCAATGGTATTAACAAGTATTTAAAACTATCTAAAAAAAGGGAATGGTAACATGAGAACAAAGAAAAGCGGGGATTCAGTGAAGTGATATTTGGCAATGTTTATCTAGCATCATCCAGGGATGAAGTTGTACTTACAAAATGATGAGTGGGCTCAGACCTCTTGGCAAGTGATATGTGTGTCCATGATTGTATCCAGATATCCAAACGTAATGTTATTAGGAATGTGTAGGGGAGCAAAATTTGACACACCAAAACGTGTCTTTGGAATGTAGATTATTTTGAGCTGAAAACAATCAAGGCCCAAAAGACTCGGGAAGGTTTTCTTTTTAGTTCTTAGCTGCCTAAAGAACTTAGATAAAGTGCCTGTTCCCAGAATAGAGCTTTCACCAGAGAGATTGGAGTCCACTCTGTGTAAAATTGTTTCTGCATGGCCCAGCAAATATCTGTTTACAAAATATTTAGTTTTCTATCTCCATGAGAACTGTCTTCCTCCCCTTTGAAGCCCCAAACCACTACCCCCAACATCCTCTTTTGTCTTTAGCTGAAGATGGTATTTTAGGTGAGGTTTTTGGCCATTTTGGCCAGTTACTCAGTTTTTCTTCATCTCTCCCATATATATATATTATTCAACTTCTGTTTGATTTTCTCCTGTTAATCTGTCTCATGTCAATTTAATTCCTATATCAGTTGGAAGAACTTAGAAGGGTAGAGAAAAATTTCTTCTTCCCTAACAAATGAAAGCCAATTAAAATTCTCTCTTATTCTATGATATGTAAAGTTTATGGTAATAATTTGGTTTTCCATATGAGTTTCCTATAAGAATAAATCTGACTGACCAAATTATATAAGTATTATAAGTCACGTGACACCTGTGTCACCAAATAACAATATGAACTATATATTATTCTTCAGGAACTTGACTGACTGGGCTATGATCCTTAAATTGGTCATCTTTAAGGACCTAATGTGGATGGAGAACCTAGAGCTTTATAGTTTCAGAAACTGGACCATTGAAAAAAACACCAGGGAAACATCATCTTCCAGGGGTCCTGCTTAGGTAACCTTCATCAAAATATCTCAAAAGTCATACCCTCAATGCAATGGCTCTATATGAACACTGCTTGTGCTGGCTACAAGGCCTTGTGCTCTGAATTATAAATGTGGTTAATGGTTACAACACGGTATCACCAAAAAATGAATGGCTGTCCATGGTCTTTACACATGTCACCTTTTATGGAAATAAGCAAGTACTGTGGTTTGTTTATGGGTTAAATGTTGCAAAATTTATACAAAGTTTTAAGGAATGACAATTTACATCTCTAAAAGTTGGCTTGCTTAGCGTGCTAACACAAGCAATAACCTTTGACCCTATTTCACATGATATTGTTCATCAGGATGAAAAAAAAATAGGTATTGCAATGGATGGAATGTTTGTATTCACTCAAAGTTCATATGTTAAAATCCTAATCTCCAATGTGATAGTATTGGGAGTTAAGGTCTTTGGGAGGTAATTAGATAATGAGGGTGAAGCTCTCATGAATGGGATTAGTGCCCTTACAAAAGTTTCTAGAGAGCTAGCTCACGCTCTTTCCACCATGCAAAGACGTAGTGAAAAGATGGCTATCTACGACCCAGAAAGAGATTTCTTACCAGACACTGAGTCTTCCAGTGCCTTGATCTCAGTCTTCCAGCCTCCAGAACTGTGAGAAATAGATGTGTGTGATTTGAGCCACTCAACCTATGGTATTTATGACTAAGACAAGTATTATCTTCTAATTTTTTTTTTTTTTTTTTAGAAAACGGAAGCAATCCATCATGTCTAGTCTTTGGTGTCATTATTTTCTAGATAAGACTACAGAAAATGATGAATTAGTTTAAATGACAGTCCCACATCAATTCAGAAAACAAATAGTAGAGGAAGCACTTTAATCTGTGGGTTCTCAGGCAGACATGAAATGTAGAACATACCCTTTTTTTCAGTGCACAAGATGGTCCATTAACCATAATGTATCTGATTGGGAAAAAATATGAGTCACTCCAGATGATATCAGCAGTGACACAAATCAAATGGGCATTCGAAATGTACTGTTCTCTTTTATTTGCAGGGTGAACCACAACAATACAAATGGGAGCCTCTTATCAAGTGGAAGAAAGACAGAAACTTGTGTCACTTTAAGAACTTAATCTGTTCTGTTGGCAGGGGAAAAATCCCTAAATTCATTCCTTAGTGTTGCCAGTTTAGCCTTAATTTAATTTTGGACAGTAAATCCACTTTCAAATCATTTAAAAGTGAGACATTATTAACTTTTTGGTTACAAATTTATTTTAAATTAACTTTGTTTTTCTATTCATTTATTACCTTTGTCATTTATCACCTTTTGATAATAAAATGATTCCTTGGGGGAATAAAAGGAAAAAGACACACTATATTAAAAAAAAAACAAACTGCTAAGACCATGGTGTAAAAAGATTATATGATTAATTTCTTTCATGTGTTTACATATGATACATAAAGTAAGTACCTATTCTAATAAAAATGGTTTGACTTAAAATCATATGCCACTTGCAAGTCAAGGATTAACAAAGGCCATTCCAGACATAGTTCATCAGATCCATTAGGATGTAGGTACTAGAGGTCAAAACCACATTCTCTCCAGTCCTCAGGTGTGCCATTGTGTAATAATCACAAATACATAAAGAGCACTTACTATGTGCCAGGGACTATTTAAACATTTTACATATATTAACAGTCCTTGTAACAACTCTGTGAGGTGAGTACTATCATTATTCACATTTCTAGGTGAGGAAGGAACTAAGGTACACAGGGTGCCCCTTAAGTGACAGCACAGACTCTAAAATGAGCCAAAGCCCATGCTCTTTACCACCCTTCTCTATGATCTATGGTACTACTGGCCCAAGAAATACATACAAAGTAAATAAATGTTGAGAAAGGACATTTTTCTAGATAACTATAATTACAGTCTACCTTTTTAGGTGACAGTTGTCTGAAATGTTTTGGCAGCCCAGATTAGCTTTGGAAAAAAATGTGAAGTACTCTCCTGTTTCTGGGTTAACCAACACAAAGTGAGATGAGAATGTGATTCACGCTGGCATCTTACTATCATCATGGTATTTAATAATCTTTCTACTCTTTAGCCAAGGGCACTCTAATAAAACCCATATTTTATACATCATGTTAGAGTCAGGAGACAGTGAGAGTCATGCAGTATAAATGAAATTCTGAAGCAACTTGGATCAGGGTGTCCCAGAACCATTTTATCCACGTGAGCAAAGAAGGAGTGAACCCACTTCCCCTTCTGTTTGGAGCTATAATGAAGACTTTTTTAGGTCACATGGATCTTCCATGTAAGAGAAACAACAACAACAACTAAGTGGTTACAGGGCTAAAACCAACTTGCCTTTGATTCTGGAAGTTAAGTTATTATTATGTAAACATGAAACTGAGCAGGATTTTGTGGAGTCCTCCACAAAAGCCTTCCTGTGTTCCTCCTTTCTTGTTTATAGGAAAAAGGCTTTCAGCCTCCTAGACCTTCCCTGAGTTCCAAAGGGCAGATTCAAACAGTTACTAATTAGAGAAAGGAGAGAATGCAGAAACAAAGGAAAGGCAGTCAAGAAACAATAGTGCAGTGATGGGGCAAGGTCCTGGTTCCTTGTCTGGGGACATGCATAGCAATCTGATACATATCTCTGAGTTCTTCTGCAGGAACTAAGGCTCTCACCCAAGTTGTGCATGGTAACTTTAGGCTAAGCACAAGCACGTGGACCCCAGACTGGTTGGAACTAGAAGGTTGAATTTTTTTTTTGCCTTGCAACGTGGCATGTGGGATCCCAGTTCCCACACCAGGAATCGAACCTGTGCCCCACTCCAGTGGAAGTGTGGAGTCTTAACAACTGGACCACAAGGGAAGTCCTGAGCAGGCTGAATTTTGAGATTCCTGGAACACCACTCTGTTACCTCACCACCAACCAGTTAGAGGAAGATCACACACCCAGCAGACCTCCCCACAAATTTTGCCTATTAAAAACTATTCCCCCAAAACCATCAGGGAGTTTGGGTATTTTGAGCTGAGCTGTCTATTCTCCTTGTTTGGCCCTCCCAATAAACCCTTCTCTGCTCCAAACTCTAATGTTTCATTTTATTTGGCCTCACTGTGCATCAGGCACATGAACCTGGGTTGGACAACAAGCACTTTAATCATGTTTCCTGATGCTTCTAGAATAGGACAAATCTGTCTGAAAATAATCATGAATTGGAATAAACTGTTTCATTAAATGTTTAATCTAGGAAAGGGAATTAGCTTGGACATTATGATAATCACATACTTCTCTAAATGCAGTAGTTTATTCAAGACTTCTTCCCATTCTCTTTTTACTTATGAGGTCATCTTAACATACATCAGAGTGTTATAGTATCTGGTTGTGTGAGGGCCAAAGGAAGCTGAGGAGGTAAATGAGAAACAACAATATGATTTGTCAGTTAAAAATGGGTGTCTCTGGTGACCAGTGCCCTCATGATGCAGTACAGCAGAGACCTGAAGCGCCACTTGGCTTCTCTGTTTCTGAACGAAAACATCAACTTGGGTAAGAAGTATGTCTTCGATATTAAAAGAATCTCCAAGGATGAGTATGACCACGAGTATGACCTCCCTCCTGGAGGGCTCTGTACAACGCGGGTGTGGTGGAGCTTGTGCTGAGTAGCAACCCCAGCCCCCCGAACTCTCCCCTGAAGTCCTTGGAGAGCAGCATGAGCTGCGGCAGCTGCCAGCAGACCCGGGCCCTCCAGGAGAAGCTGGGCAAGCTCAAGGAGGCCATGCTGTGCGTTCTATGCTGCGAGGGTGAGATCAACTCAACCTTCCGCCCCTGCAGCCACACTGTGTGCTGCGAGGGCTGCGCCGCCCAGCTCCAGTCGTGTCCTGTCTGCAGGTCGCGGGTGGACCACGTCCAGCAAGTCTACCTGCCGACCCACACCAGTCTTCTCAACCTGACTGTGATCTGATCCACTGTGCACTTACCGGACATGCCATGTCTCCATGAACTGCACTAGTGTAAACTATAAACATGATAGATTGTGGAGAGAATTAATCCTCCAATGCCCATCTGCCATGCAACGTTTAGGGAAGGAAAAAAACAAAAAACAAAAAAGGAAGAATAGAAAGAATACTACTACTCCTCACCGCGAAAACGTACCATGCGTAGAATCAGCACCTCCCGGGGGGCGACCAGGAAGAGCTCTGGGACCCAGACACATTCCTTGGACTTTTCTTCTTTTTATGATCAAGTAAAGAAATCAGGAAGATCTTTGATGTCAGTTAAGTGGCAGCATAGCCCCAAAGTGGGTACCTTTTAGAAACTGATGTTTAAGTTTCCTTAATGTATCCCAAGGTAAGTTTCCTACTTGCAGCCGATTTTGTAAGAATTCATTTTAAGGATTTACTTGGTTCTTTTTGTTATGGGTCACGGAGCTCCGGACATTTTTAATAGGAAAATTTTTCTTAAAGACATAGTCGTCATTTTAATGTCATTTCTGTTTTTCTAACTTGTTCAAGAAAGATTGGGAGGCAAACATATTTAAAAATTGATTCGGGGACTTTTTTAGAGTGGACACAAACTTGCCAGATTTAAACCAGTCTGACCAGCGGAAAACAGATCACTCCACGTGGAGAGTTTCCTAATCTTTCTCCCTCCCCCTCTCCTTACCCCGTCCCGAAGCCTTTCAATTATAAAATGCTACCAGTTTGGTTAGACGATTTCTGTGGAGTAGTCAGCACTCCTTGGGCCTCTTGAGTTGGTGGAATATTTTAAGATTGAAAAGGGAGCACATGTTCCTTGGAAGGAAGAGCATTGCTCGCTGATATGAGGCTTCATGGTGTGCAAAGCTGGGGTAGTTCGTGAGTTCTCCGATGCACCCTGCTCCAGCTTCACCCAGTGGGGCTGCTTTTGCTTGAGCCATCATGCCTTTTACAGACTTATCATAGATATCTTAGATATTGTAAGCTTTTTTCTTTTTTTTTTTTGGTAGTAAATGCTTAAGTATTAACTTTTTGTTGCTCCTCTATATACTTTAGAGGGGTTTCGGGTTTTTTTTTCTATACTCTTAATCATGTTTTCCACTCCTACTTGGGCATTTTGGATGCTGGTCAGCTTGTGGGTTTTCTAGGATGTCTTGGACCTAGATGACTTTACTGGGTACAATACTAGCTAAGTTAAAGCTAGAAACCTACACTGTCACTTTACTGAGATTTCTGAGTATATTTTTCACATTGCCTTAATGCAGCAGTAATGTATTTATGCATTTATTTCTTTGCACAGACATTTTCTCATATATTAAAACTCTACTTTTTTTATGGCACATATTAGCATATAAGCCTTTATTCCAAGAGGTATTTATTTTTTCACTTGTAAAAACAATGTTTCACATAAAGAACTCTGTTAAAGCTTAAAGGACTTCTGTCTTTTATATTCAGGATAATAAAGACCTTAAAGGAAAAAAAAAAAAAAAAAAAAAGAATGGGTGTCTCATTTGCTGTTAATTGCCTCTCCAATATCCACAGGTCCCTTATTCCTACTAACAGAACCTTGGTTTTGTTCAATGCAAGGTGCCCAAATTAAACTACTTTCTCAGTTTCCCTTGAAGTTACAGGTGGCTACATGGCATAGTTCTATTGTGGGAGAGTCTATGATAGCTTTTTTCTCCTGAAAGAAGTCAGAGGCCATGGCTTGCTGCACCTCTTCTTGCTACTTATGTAATAGAGAAGAAACATCTGACTCCATATTAGATCTGTTCCTTTTACTTTACCCTTTGTGCTCTGTTGCCTGGGCTTAGGCATGCTGGCTCTGTACCTTTTGTAAAAGAATGTTGCCTATAGCCTGAAATACACAGGATAGCCTATTCTCAGGGCTCTGACCTTTAAGAGTCCATTGGTGTAGAGATAAAAATTTGCAGAAACATTTGTTTTGTTGGAGACTTACAGGAACATCGTGAGCTGACCTACAGGGACAGCTGCAAGAACAAAGGATTCTGACACTGAGAAGTTTGTAACAACCAGCCTCACCCCCTCCCTCACCTTGCCTTTGGAAGTGCTTTGCTGAAACCCTTCAGAGACTTTGTGGTTTTCAGGGGCATGAGCCACCTGTCTCCTTGCTTGGCCCTGCAATAAACCTTTCTCTGCTCCAAACTCCAACTTGCAGTTTGTTTGGCCTCACTGTGCTTTGGGCACAGGAACTTGCATTCAGTAACACACTGAAAATGGTTGTGGTGTCTTGAAGCTACAGGAGCCATCTTGTGATTTCAAGGGGAAAAAAACCCCAAAAAGCATGTAAGGTATGTTGAGGGAAAGGTAAAAACAAAAAAAACCAAAAATAGAGATAACAGGTCCTGAAATCATCAAGTTGCAGAACCACTGCCAAGTTACTTTCCACGGAATTTTTTTTCTTTGAAAAAGAAAAATCCTTATGTTTTTAAGCTTCAATTAATCAAGTTTTCACTTACTTGTAGTAGAATATTGATTACTAGGAACCATTTAAAGTTTCTGATAAGTGTTCGAACTTTGAAAATAGATAAATAGTCCCTTGATCTTGCTCCTGAGACATCAAGAAACCTGCTGTGCTTGGATACTGAGCGATAGATATCTCAGGTGGAGCAACTTGAAATAATCTGCACACTAGCTGTGAAAGCTTTTCGAAGGAAATAGCCCAAACTTGTTTTCAGGAACTCTAAAAAGAAAGCCAAGCAGGCCAAATCCTTGGAACTCTTGCAGAATTAAAATGTGTAAAGACTGACAATCTGAAACAGAAAATTGAGTCTATTGGTTCCACCTACAGGTGATTTTATGTCACTGAACAGAGACCGAAAACACCTAACACAACAATCAACAAAGGTATTAGCAACTTGGGAAAGAATGTGGCGTCTTCAAGCATTATTGGATAGACCTGAAAGCTTTTTAATTCTTGTTTAAAATAAAAGCCTTTTTAAAAATTCAATGTTTTTAGCCTCAGTTAGCTGTAACCCTATAATGCATTTGTTTCTAAACAAAGTCAAGTTAATGTTGAAATTATATGCTGTTTTCTTGGTTCATGAAGATTTATTCAAATTTCAAATAATAATACATCATTAACTTAGCTGATATTGAAATCACTGAGTATTTCTATGTATTAGCATATTATGAATTACTTGAATATGGCACCACAGAATCCAAGTAGAATATTGTATCTAAATACTTCACAATGCTTTTTTGGTTTTGCACTGAAAACTTTAGAGAATCCATTCACAGTTTTAGATTGTGAGACAAAGTCAGTAAGCCAATAAATACATACTGAATTTTTTAAACCAATGTATGCTTTTCCTCCTCCAGTGAACCAAAAGTCTTTTTAGTGTCTTCCTAACAAGTATTTGGGATCTTATAAGAAATGTTTTATTTTTCACTTCAGTTTATTCCCACATATATCACTCCTGTAAAGGATTTGAAGTACAACCTCTTCCTATTCCCCTAAATTGAAAGAAACATGTCACCATATATCAACGCCTTAAATTGTTTTAGTGAGAATTGTGCTGAAGCATTACATTTCCCAGGAAAGAACCTAGGAGTAAATCAAACCTACAACTTTCATTTCAGTATTCAAAGCATAGTTTTTCATGTTAAATGAAAATAACAGAGTATGTTTTATTCATAAAAGTATTAAAAACAACTGTGTCAAATCCTTCTACTTCTCCCATTCCTGCTCATCCTTTTATTCCCCCCTCACTTCTTCTTTTTCTTAAAACATCTTTAAACACTTATGCAAATGCCTTGGATTATCTTATTTTTATCTAGAGAGGATATAGGTTGAGGTGGCACAAGCTGTGCTCACGAACATAAATTTCCAAATCAACGGATCAATTCCATTGCCAAAAAGTCAGCCCATTTAAAATATATGCGGAAAACAAAGAAAATAAATCAAATCTGTCTCACAGAATTGTGCTAATTAAGTCAACCAAATATTTTACTTTTAAGGATACACATTTAGTAAGTTTTTATACATTAATTCATTTTCAGACATCTGGAATTCCAGAAAAATAAAGTTGGGTAAGAATCAATCAGAATCAAGTAGAACCACTTTCTCATTTATAAATAGTGTATATATATATATTATTGTGTGCATTTCTCTATCATATTGCTAATATAATAGAACAACAATGGCTGGATTTGAAATCTGGAATGGGACCTGTCCAAGCCCTGGTTTGGGGACTTAAAAGCTATGTGACTTGAGGATATCATTAACCTCTCTGTGAATCTCTTTTTTTTGGTTTACAACACAAACTAGGTTGTACTAGACTATTTTTAAGTTTCACTCCAGCTTGAACGTTCTACTTTCTATCTGAAGACTCAATAATTCTGTTTTTTCACTAACAATACTTATATAATACCCTAAAAAAATTAGTACCTATACATAAAGCTGTAGTACCTATAAAAAGTCTGTTAATAAGAGCTGAGTAGTACTATCCAAAGGAAGGCAACCATCTTCTGTTCTCTACAAGTATTTTAGAAATAAGTTTGTCACATTGTGTTTGTATGTATTTATATTCACATTGGTCTCTTCTGAACTCATTGTGATTCCATTAACAGTTAAGTAGGGTCGTATTGCTTCTCAGATCAAAACCTCCTAGCTATCTCATTTAAAATAAATGTGGAAATGCTTAGAGGGACCTGTAAGACCCTAATCATGCCCCCCACTACTCTCTACCCTCCCCAGGACCTCTTTCCCACTCTCTCATTCCAGACACACACTTTGCTTCCGCCTCTGGGCATTTACATTTGCTGATTTCTATTCCTAGAACTCCCTTGATAATACGTTTGTATGGTTTCCTGCTTCATCTCCTTCAGATCTGTAAACTCATTATTTTCTTCATTGAGTCTTTTCATAGATATCCTATTTAAAATTGCTGGCCACCCCAGCCTTCCCTAGACCCTTCTCTGCTTTACTTTCTTATAGCTCTAATATTTCAAATTGTTTTAAATGTTTCTCTTCACCAGAATGTTAACTTTAGTGAAGGTAGGAATTTTTATCTCACTTCCTTATGGTTGTATTTCCCAGAAACACGATCTGGCTCGTGGTATGCATTCAATAAATTATGTTGAAGAACGAATGAATTCATTTTCAACAATTTATAAAGGGAGAGGCATATTTAGTAGACACAAGTAAGTAAAGTCTGTTCAATTTGCCTATGTTAAATTTACGGAAGGTTCTCTTACCTATAGTATACTTCTCAGCAAATTAGAAATACATTTACTTGAAAATTATTAACCATTACTTCTCCCTTTAGCTCCCAACCCTAGGGTTTGTATTTCAACCATCAAAGCTCCACTCCATTTCATTTTCTTTTATCAAGCACTGGGATATTTGGAATAAAAATTTTTAGTTAGGGGAAATTTTTAGAATAAAGCAAATGTGAAGAGCAAAGAGAAGGATCAACCCTTGAAGATCTTTGTCCCTTATACATTGACAAATATTTCTAGATCTCAGCTTCTCATAACATGCTCTGGATAGTGTCCAGCTGCCTTTCCCCCGTAAAGTAAATGAATGTCACTCCCATCCAATATTGAAAGACCTCTTGCTCTATCATCAGTATTGGAGTTCATTATTTTCCACAGTTTCATAAAAACAAGACCATGGGAAAGGAACTTCTATGCTTTTACATGATTTTAGCAATAGAAATCAAGGTCAAACAATTAAAACAATAAAACTTAGGAATCCCCAGCCCTCATGCTCAGTGCTCTTTGGACAGAGAGATGGGGACAATCTCTGAGACTAAGAGAGAAGCCCTGAATGGTCATAGTCAGTGACAACTGTGGAAGAGCAAGGTGACAGATAAGTTCTTCTTGTGGCTTTAACATTTAACTTAAGACTATTTTAATGGCTCTGATTACACATAAAACATGGTGGATGAAATTGATTTTCTGAACATGCTCTACATAGCTTTCTGTTTGGTTTTCTTACATATTAATAGGAAAATTAGATTTCAAGTAATGTATATATTTCTCTGAGGAATCCTCTGAGAAAGAAAGCAACTTTATGAGAAAGAAAGGTCATTATGGAGTTCTGTGGTCCATCTTAACCTTGCTAATCTATTCACTCTATTCCTCTTCTTTTCATTCTATACCACAAAGGGTAATCATCATTCATTGTCTCCTACAGAGTATAAAATCAGAGGAAAAATGAAGTTGTTCTCTAAAGCTACATACAGAATTGCTTTTACTGGTAATTTTTATCTACATGATGATATGTTACAATAGATCCTGGCAGCCTTAAATTTCTCCTCAGAGTAAATGTCATGTTGCTCCTGAAAAATACTAATTGAATGTCTCTGCCTTTCACAAATATAGTTAAAAGCTACCATTAATAGCTGAATATTGATTGAAGTAGACAACAACTGCTTTTAGAACCAAAGACTTCAACAAGTAATGTGTTACTCTGTAAAGTGGGAATACACACCTTTCAGATATGCTCTGGCACGTCCCCCACACAAGAAAATTAGCTTTCAAAGTGGTATGTCAACATTAATTTTCATAGTTTTGTAATATCTCTAATCATAACCAGTGGGGTTAGACAAAAGCACCTGCTGTCCTTTCTGTTATTTGTTTGACAAATTAAATTCAGAGTAGCATGACTACCATGTAACTGGATACCCACCGCAGGGTAAGTGTCCTCAAGTGTTCTTGCAAGGTCACTGGTTGGTGTTAACATTCTAAAGGGACTAAACAATTTCAAATGAACACATTTCCATTACCTTTCTTAATAGATTTTCTGATTCAAAAATTGAGTGAGATAAATATGTATATTTGTTTATGGAGTAGTTACCTGAAGAGAAATTGAAGGGATGAGTTGAAGCTATAAAATTATTTGGTTATCTGCATATGAAACACTTTTGATTCTATCATGTTCTCCTACTGCCCAGTGAATTTGAGTGTTTTGTGTTTCTTGACATTCCTATACACAGCTTCCTGTTTTTCTACATGACTGTAAAAAACAATGTTTTGGGTATAGGGACACCATAATCCTCACAGTTATTCTCCAACTTAAAAAGATTATTACTTCTTTAAATCCAGTTATGGTTGATGAAAGGGAGCAATTGCCACTATTTGGTATTTAAACTGCTACTCCACACAAAATATACTTGACCTTCTCAACATAATGCCTTTGCAGACTAGGGAACTAAAAGGACTAAATTCTTTTGTAATCCAATTGTTCCATGTTAGAGGTAACTGTCTCAGTATCATTCAGGATAAATTAATCTACAAAGAAACATCTTGTTAAAGGTTTTATAGTTGTAATATCAATCTTTAAACATTTTTGCTTAACAAATTTCTACAAAAAACTTCTGTTAGTATAAACTAAAATGTGCACAAAACAATACATGCAATTTAATACATATTTAAGTTCCTGCTCTACAAATAATTGTTTAAAACCCTAAAAGACGTAAGAGCTAATATTAAGAAGCTTACATTCAATATCTATTAATTTTTAACAGCTTGTTTAGTATGCAATTTTCAAACACACAAAAACAGTAGCAATTTTCCCTGAGGTTTCAGGTACTCGTTAGCCAGCCTCAACAATTACCAACATTTTGTTTTACATGTTTTATCTACTCCCTGCCCACTTTTTGGTGGGGTTGGGGTGGTCTGGAAGGTTTCAGAGCAAATCTTCCACCTCATGTGTGTGCGATTCTATCAATATATGGATCTCAAAAACTAAACTGTTATAAGGATATTAACTTACATAATCACAATTGCCATTATCACATAACAAAATTAACCATAATTCATTGACAGTGACTAATATCCAAGCCATATTCCAATTTGCCTGAAAGCCTAAAAATAATTCTTTTTAATTCTTACAAATCAGGATCCAAAAGGGTTCTACTATTTCATTAGGGAGTTATGTCCCCTAAATCTTTTTCAATATTTTCTTCTTTGTTTCTCCCCATGCCATTGGCGTTTTGGAAATAAGACTAAGTTTTGTAAAATATCCCACTCTATGGATCTGAGTGATGAATTCCTCCTGGGGCTATTTGACTTGCTCCCTTATCCCTAATTAATTATCTGTAGACAAAAGTTGGTAGCCAATATGTTATTAGATCCAAGTGCATTGTGTTTTGGGGCAGAGGGTACAAAAGAATTTCATAAGTGTTGCTGATATTTTACTATTTTTATATTTAAATTAATTTTCTGCCCTCCAATCATAAACACACACACACGCATACACACACACACACACATTCATACACAAACACACACAGTATAAACAGCTTAGCGGCCTGCTGAGAGATTAACCAAGATGGCGGAGTAGAAGGACGTGCTCTCACTCCCTCTTGCGAGAGCACCAGAATCACCACTGGCTGCTGGACAATCATTGACAGGAAGACTCTGGACTTCACCAAGGAGGATACCCCGCGTCCAAGGACAGAGGAGAAGCCACAGTGAGACGGTAGGAGGGGCGCAATCAGAGTAAAATCAAATCCCATAACTGCTGGGTGGGTGACTCACAGACTGGCGAACACTTATACCACAGAATTCCACCCACTGGAGTGAAGGTTCTGAGCCCCACGTCAGGCTTCCCAACCTGGGGGTCCGGCAACGGGAGGAGGAATTCCTAGAGAATCAGACTTTGAAGCCTAGTGGGAATTGATTGCAGGACTTTGACAGGACTGGGGGAAACAGAGACCCCACTCTTGGAGGGCACACACAAAGTAATGTGTGCATCGGGACCCAGGGGAAGGAGCAGTGACCCTGGGGGAGACTGAACCAGACCTACCTGCTGGTGTTGGGGGGTCTCCTGCAGAGGCGAGTAGTGGCTCTGTTTCACCGTGGGGATAAGGACACTGGCAGCAGAGGTTCTGGGAAGTTCTCCTTGGCGTGAGCCCTCCCAGAGTCTGCCATTAACCCCACCAAAGAGCACCAGTAGGCTCCAGTGTTGGGTTGCCTCAGGCAAAACAACCAACAGGGAGGGAACCCAGCCCCACCCATCAACAGTCAAGTGGATTAAGGTTTTACTGAGCTCTGACCGCCACAGCAACAGGGAGGGAACCCAGCCCCACCCATCAACAGTCAAGTGGATTAAGGTTTTACTGAGCTCTGACCGCCACAGCAACAGTCAGCTCTACCCACCACCAGAGCCTCCCATCAAGCCTCTTAGATAGCCTCAACCACCAGAGGGCAGACAACAGAAGCAAGAAAAACTACGATCCTGCAGCCTGTGGACCAAAAACCACAGTTACAGAAAGATAGAGAAGATGAAAAGGCAGAGGGCTATGTACCAGATGAAGGAACAAGAAAAAACCCCAGAAAAACAACTAAATGAAGTGGAGATAGGCAACCTTCCAGAAAAAGAATTCAGAATAATGACAGTGAAGATGATCCAGGACCTCGGAATAAGAATGGAGGCAAAGATTGAGAAGATGCAAGAAATGATTAACAAAGACCTAGAAGAATTAAAGAACAAACAAACAGAGATCACCAATACAATAACTGAAATGAAAACTACACTAGAAGGAATCAATAGCAGAATAACTGAGGCAGAAGAACGGATAAGTGACCTGGAAGACAGAATGGTGGAATTCACTGCTGCAGAACAGACTAAAGAAAAAAGAATGAAAAGAAATGAAGGCAGCCTAAGAGACCTCTGGGACAACATTAAACGCAACAACATTCGCATTATAGGGGTCCCAGAAGGAGAAGAGAGAGAGAAAGGACCAGAGAAAATATTTGAAGAGATTAGAGTCGAAAACTTCCCTAACATGGGAAAGGAAATAGCCACCCAAGTCCAGGAAGCGCAGAGAGTCCCATACAGAATAAACCCAAGGAGAAACACGCCGAGACACATAGTAATCAAAGTGGCAAAAATTAAAGACAAAGAAAAATTACTGAAAGCAGCAAGGGAAAAACGACAAATAACATACAAGGGAACTCCCATAAGGTTAACAGCTGATTTCTCAGCAGAAACTCTGCAAGCCAGAAGGGAGTGGCATGATATACTTAAAGTGATGAAAGGGAAGAACCTACAACCAAGATTACTCTACCCGGCAAGGATCTCATTTAGATTTGATGGAGAAATCAAAAGCTTTGCAGACAAGCAAAAGCTAAGAGAATTCAGCACCACCAAACCAGCTCTACAACAAATGCTAAAGGAACTTCTCTAAGTGGGAAACACAAGAGAAGAAAAGCACCTACAAAAACAAACCCAAAACAATTAAGAAAATGGTCATAGGAACATACATATCGATAATTACCTTAAACGTGAATGGATTAAATGCCCCAACCAAAAGACATAGACTGGCTGAATGGATACAAAAACAAGACCCATATATATGCTGTCTACAAGAGACCCACTTTGGACCTAGGGACACATACAGACTGAAAGTGAGGGGATGGAAAAAGATATTCCATGCAAATGGAAATCAAAAGAAAGCTGGAGTAGCTATACTCATATCAGATAAAATAGACTTTAAAATAAAGAATGTTACAAGAGACAAGGAAGGACACTACATAATGATCCAGGGATCAATCCAAGAAGAAGATATAACAATTATAAATATATATGCACCCAACATAGGAGCACCTCAATACATAAGGCAACTGCTAACAGCTATAAAAGAGGAAATCGACAGTAACACAATAATAGTGGGGGACTTTAACACCTCACTTACACCGATGGACAGATCATCCAAAATGAAAATAAATAAGGAAACAGAAGCTTTAAATGACACAATAGACCAGATAGATTTAATTGATATATATAGGACATTCCATCCAAAAACAGCAGATTACACGTTCTTCTCAAGTGCGCACGGAACATTCTCCAGGATAGATCACATCTTGGGTCACAAATCAAGCCTCAGTAAATTTAAGAAAATTGAAATCATATCAAGCATCTTTTCTGACCACAACGCTATGAGATTAGAAATGAATTACAGGGGAAAAAATGTAAAAAGGACAAACACATGGAGGCTAAACAATACGTTACTAAATAACCAAGAGATCACTGAAGAAATCAAAGAGGAAATCAAAAAATACCTAGAGACAAATGACAATGAAAACACGACGACCCAAAACCTATGGGATGCAGCAAAAGCGGTTCTAAGAGGGAAGTTTATAGCTATACAAGCCTACCTAAAGAAACAAGAAAAATCTCAAGTAAACAATCTAACCTTACACCTAAAGAAACTAGAGAAAGAAGAACAAACAAAACCCAAAGTTAGCAGAAGGAAAGAAATCATAAAGATCAGAGCAGAAATAAATGAAATAGAAACAAAGAAAACAATAGCAAAGATCAATAAAACTAAAAGTTGGTTCTTTGAGAAGATAAACAAAATTGATAAGCCATTAGCCAGACTCATCAAGAAAAAGAGGGAGAGGACTCAAATCAATAAAATCAGAAATGAAAAAGGAGAAGTTACAACAGACACCGCAGAAATACAAAGCATCCTAAGAGACTACTACAAGCAACTTTATGCCAATAAAATGGACAACCTGGAAGAAATGGACAAATTCTTAGAAAGGTATAACCTTCCCAGACTGAATCAGGAAGAAACAGAAAATATGAACAGACCAATCACAAGTAATGAAATTGAAACTGTGATTAAAAATCTTCCAACAAACAAAAGTCCAGGACCAGATGGCTTCACAGGTGAATTCTATCAAACATTTAGAGAAGAGCTAACACCCATCCTTCTCAAACTCTTCCAAAAAATTGCAGAGGAAGGAACACTCCCAAACTCATTCTATGAGGCCACCATCACCCTGATACCAAAACCAGACAAAGACACTACAAAAAAAGAAAATTACAGACCAATATCACTGATGAATATAGATGCAAAAATCCTCAACAAAATACTAGCAAACAGAATCCAGCAACACATTAAAAGGATCATACACCACGATCAAGTGGGATTTATCCCAGGGATGCAAGGATTCTTCAATATACGCAAATCAATCAATGTGATACACCATATTAACAAATTGAAGAATAAAAACCATATGATCATCTCAATAGATGCAGAAAAAGCTTTTGACAAAATTCAACACCCATTTCTGATAAAAACTCTCCAGAAAGTGGGCATAGAGGGAACCTACCTCAACATAATAAAGGCCATATATGACAAACCCACAGCAAACATCATTCTCAATGGTGAAAAACTGAAAGCATTTCCTCTAAGATCAGGAACGAGACAAGGATGTCCACTCTCACCACTATTATTCAACATAGTTCTGGAAGTCCTAGCCACGGCAATCAGAGAAGAAAAAGAAATAAAAGGAATACAAATTGGAAAAGAAGAAGTAAAACTGTCACTGTTTGCGGATGACATGATACTATACATAGAGAATCCTAAAACTGCCACCAGAAAACTGCTAGAGCTAATTAATGAATATGGTAAAGTTGCAGGATACAAAATTAATGCACAGAAATCTCTTGCATTCCTATACACTAATGATGAAAAATCTGAAAGAGAAATTATGGAAACACTCCCATTTACCATTGCAACAAAAAGAATAAAATACCTAGGAATAAACCTACCTAGGGAGACGAAAGACCTGTATGCAGAAAACTATAAGACACTGATGAAAGAAATTAAAGATGATACCAACAGATGGAGAGATATACCATGTTCTTGGATTGGAAGAATCAACATTGTGAAAATGAGTATACTACCCAAAGCAATCTACAGATTCAATGCAATCCCTATCAAATTACCAATGGCATTTTTTACGGAGCTAGAACAAATCATCTTAAAATTTGTATGGAGACACAAAAGACCCCGAATAGCCAAAGCAGTCTTGAGGGAAGAAAATGGAGCTGGAGGAATCAGACTCCCTGACTTCAGACTATACTACAAAGCTACAGTAATCAAGACAGTATGGTACTGGCACAAAAACAGAAACATAGATCAATGGAACAAGATAGAAAGCCCAGAGATTAACCCACGCACCTATGGTCAACTAATCTATGACAAAGGAGGCAAAGATATACAATGGAGAAAAGACAGTCTCTTCAATAAGTGGTGCTGGGAAAACTGGACAGCTACATGTAAAAGAATGAAATTAGAATACTCCCTAACACCATACACAAAAATAAACTCAAAATGGATTAGAGACCTAAATATAAGACTGGACACTATAAAACTCTTAGAGGAAAACATAGGAAGAACACTCTTTGACATAAATCACAGCAAGATCTTTTTTGATCCACCTCCTAGAGTAATGGAAATAAAAACAAAAATAAACAAATGGGACCTAATGAAACTTCAAAGCTTTTGCACAGCAAAGGAAACCATAAACAAGACGAAAAGACAACCCTCAGAATGGGAGAAAATATTTGCAAATGAATCAACGGACAAAGGATTAATCTCCAAAATATATAAACAGCTCACTCAGCTCAATATCAAAGAAACAAACACCCCAATCCAAAAATGGGCAGAAGACCTAAATAGACATTTCTCCAAAGAAGACATACAGATGGCCACGAAGCACATGAAAAGATGCTCAACATCACTAATTATTAGAGAAATGCAAATCAAAACTACAATGAGGTATCACCTCACTCCTGTTAGAATGGGCATCATCAGAAAATCTACAAACAACAAATGCTGGAGAGGGTGTGGAGAAAAGGGAACCCTCTTGCACTGTTGGTGGGAATGTAAATTGATACAGCCACTATGGAGAACAGTATGGAGGTTCCTTAAAAAACTAAAAATAGAATTACCATACGACCCAGCAATCCCACTACTGGGCATATACCCAGAGAAAACCGTAATTCAAAAAGACACATGCACCCGAATGTTCATTGCAGCACTATTTACAATAGCCAGGTCATGGAAGCAACCTAAATGCCCATCAACAGACGAATGGATAAAGAAGATGTGGTACATATATACAATGGAATATTACTCAGCCATAAAAAGGAACGAAATTGAGTCATTTGTTGAGACATGGATGGATCTAGAGACTGTCATACAGAGTGAAGTAAGTCAGAAAGAGAAAAACAAATATCGTATATTAATGCATGTATGCGGAACCTAGAAAAATGGTACAGATGAGCCAGTTTGCAGGGCAGAAGTTGAGACACAAATGTAGAGAATGGTCATATGGACACCAAGGGGGGAAAACTGCGGTGAGGTGGGGATGGTGGTGTGCTGAATTGGGCAATTGGGATTGACATGTATACACTGATGTGTATAAAACTGATGCCTAATAAGAACCTGCAGTATAAAAAAACAAACAAAACAACTAATACTAAACTTTCATTGGGTTATTTGTATGGAAATATGTTAATATAAATGTTTCAGACATTACATGAAATTTCTAAAAATCTTATATTTGTATTTGTATGGAAATATGTATGGAAATATGTTAATATAAATGTTTCAGACATTACATGAAATTTCTAAAAATCTTATATTTGTATTTGTATGGAAATATGTATGGAAATATGTTAATATAAATGTTTCAGACATTACATGAAATTTCTAAAAATCTTATATGTTCTGGTATAATGTTATAAGTAATAATCCTAGTTATTACTTTAAAATGTATATCTCAGAAATAACTAATTTTCTTGTCAACTGCATTATTATGAACTTTCATCAAATCTTTAACCATGGTCATTTTTAAGTCTTTTGTCATTTACAGACAGTTCTGGGTGTACTCTGATGATTTTGCAAATATGTTCCTATAAAAGGGTTTCATCTTCAAGAAATTCATGGAAAAGACTCTGACAAGTACAGGTTTCTGGTAACTGACTGTACTGCTGAACTGAATGAATAAGCATTTTCAGAACTCTAATGAAAAACTGATGAACTCATAAAAGTGCTAACAAAAGATCAAGATGAAAAAAAAAATTAATTACATGGGACTGAGTGAACTGATGAGGATGAGTATAATTTTTGTGACTTTCTGTCTGAATTTAAAAAAAAAAAAAATCCCACAAGGACTCAGAGGCAAAGAATATACAAATCAATTTTCACTGCAAAGTAAAGGAGCTGTTACAGTGGAGGATTACTGGACTGAATGTCAATATTATGACATAGTATGAGTGTGTTTCATGTTTGGTAATTGCAATCATTGTTGCTTTTGTTGTGGTCATCCATGTACAATGCTTGGTGTCAGTCTATTTATGTCTTGTAAAAATAAAATACAGTGTGTGTGTGTGTGAATAAAAAAAAAAATAAATAAATAAATAAATAAATAAACAGCTTAGCTTTCAAGCTGTGTGACTGTCTAAGAAAATTTCATAAAAAATGGCCTATATAGTGTAATTAAGCCAAAAACCAGGTCATTCCATCTAACCCTAGACTTCTATTTCCTCCTGTGCAAATAAAAATGAAACACTGCATAGTAAAAAATACAACAGAAACTAGGTTAAGAAATGTGTTTACAACTTATCTATTTGTTTTTTCCTATTTTTAAAAAAGCAAAATCTAATTTTTTTTTAAAACTCCATTGAGGGATTGTATGGGGTATAAAATTGGCTTTATTACCATTAAAGCTGCTGAATAAACTCATTAGCCTAATGTTTTTCTCAAATCATTGGAAAGTCTAAGTGGATAATCCTTAAAGAATCTGCTTACTAAATAAATACATTGTTTGGCATTTAAAAAACAAACAAACAACCCCCCCCAAACAACAACAACAAAAGAAATGGGTTTACAATAGACACAGTGCTTCACAGAGGGCCTTCACAAGGTCTCTAAGTAAGAAGATAAAGGGATGGAACATTTATTAAGCAGCTGTTTTAGGCACTTTACCTAACACATTCATATAATTCTCACTACTCTAAGGTAAATGTTATTGATACTATTTCCTTACAGAGCAGATTACTGAGACTCAGGCTGAGTAACTTTTCTAAGGTCATATAGGTAATGAGTAAGCGGCAACTGAGGGATTGAGCAAAGGCCTTTCTACTCCCTAGCACAACCTCAGAAGTATACACTGATGACTACAATTATAGGAGAAACCCCTGTCCAAAATGGACTCTTCCACAGCTTATAATTTTTTATTATAAAATATATTCCCTTGTATTCACAAAAAAAAGCCTATACTTCAAAGGAGGTAATTATGAAAGTATGGCACCAAGACTACATATTATAATAGAAAGTACTTGGTTATAGACCCAGCTTAGCTACAGACTAATGCTAAGTTTTCCTTTTAATTTTAGCCTTAAAATAATTACTTTGTGCATAAACAAGGTTATTGATTATTATTATGAACTAGTGTTTATATTTTAATTTGGTAATAGATAAGTGTTTTTGTGAGGACTTAATTTTGCCATAGTGTTAATATTGACTGCCTTCCATGTTCCAGATACTTTTCTGAACACCTTATCTTTACTAACTTATTTAAGACTCACGTGAACCTGAGATGGGTACTAATGTCTCCATTTTGCAGATGAAGAAAGTGAATTACAGTAAAGAGTGAAGTAATTTTGAACATGAACACTGAAATGGCTGAGCTGGGATTCAAACAGGCAATATGGTACTCTTATGCACTACTTAATCCTACATTTCCATAAAACTAGCTTCTTTATAAAGGCACAGTAAAAGGGAATGGCACTTTCTTCAGGTAATTAAAACATCAATCAATTCTACAATAAAAGACCTATCTATATATGAGAGGTAAGTAAGTGTAGAAGAAGGAATAGAGAGGAAATTTTTTTTTTAACAACTTTATTGGAGTATAATTGCTTTACAGTGGTGTGTTAGTTTCTGCTGTATAACAAAGTGAATCAGCTATACGTATACATATATCCCCATAACCCCTCCCTCTTACGTCTCCCTCCCACACTCCCTATCCCACCCCTCTAGGTGGTCACAAAGCACAGAGCTGATCTCCCTGTGCTATGCAGCTGCTTCCCACTAGCTATCTATTTTACATTTGGTAGTGGATATATGTCCATGCCACTCTCTCACTTCATCCCAGCTTACCCTTCCCCCTTCCTGTGTCCTCAAGTCCATTCTCTACATCTGCGTCTTTATTCCTGTCCTGCCCCTAGGTTCTTCAGAACCTTTTTTTTTTTTTTGTAGATTCCATATATATGTGTTAGCATACAGTATTTGTTTTTCTCTTTCTGACTTACTTCACTCTGTATGACAGAGTCTAGGTCCATCCACCTTACTACAAATAACTCAATTTCGTTTCTTTTTATGGCTGAGTAATATTCCATTGTATATATGTGTCACATCTTCTTTATCCATTCATCTGTCGATGGACACTTAGGTTGCTTCCATGTCCTGGCTATTGTAAATAGTGCTGCAATGAACATTGTGGTTCATGACTCTTTTTGAATTAGGGTTTTCTCCAGGTATATGCCCAGTAGTGGGATTGCTGGGCTGTATGGTAGTTCTATTTTTAGTTTTTTAAGGAACCTCCATACTGTTGGAGAGGAAATTTTTTAGGAAGTAGAGAAAACCTAAATTATTTACTCATTTGTTCATTCAAGAAACACTTATTGAGCTGAGATTTTTTTTTTTTTAATTTCTGGCATATTCATCAATTCGAAGCTTCTTCCAACAGCCCATTTCATGTTCTTTCTGGTTTGCTTACCTGTGTTTCTACATTAATAATAACAGTTAAAATCTGGACTTTTAGAATCTGTTGAACTCATGTTTGACATAAGAAGAGAAACAAACGATAATTGCTATTTATATTTCTCTGATTTTCTGGTTTGTAGCTAAACAGAAAACGTAAAATTCAGTTAGACTCATTTCTGTGCTACCATTATGAAAATTAATATAAGCTTTTACATCTTTTACATGTCAGTACGTCTTGATGGTTTCTAAATTTTCAGGTGTTACATCAGACTAAACATTTTTTATCTTCTCTTTCTATTTTCTTTAACCATTTATTATCCAAAAAGTTCACTTACACTGAATGCAGATGTCTACATTTCAGATAACTAGCTTGTGCTTTATTAAGGCATGTTACTGTGTAAAATTATGTGAGGGACAGGGAGAGCAGCAACGAGGAGATTTAACTGTAGTTTATCGATTGATTAACGCCTTACATACTACTTTTTGTGTAATAAGATTTTCTAGCTGGAAGCCCCAGCATCTGGAATTAGTAGCATTCAAGGCGGAGAACAGTTGTGCTGCTTGTGGACTACTCAAGTGGGGGCTGCCTGCAGGCCACTCCTCAGTACTGGGGTGGGCAGGACCAGTGTCATCATGCTCAGGGCCTACTGACCCTCAGAGCACGCTGTCTTCCTTCCCATTTTGTGATAAACTAACGAGTCAATTTGTGACTCCAGTGTAGTAGAGCACAATTTGGTACCCAAAGTGTTTCTTTGGCATGCAGATTATTTTGAGCTGAAAACAATCAAGGCCCCAAAGATGCAAAAAGAAACGTTGGCTTTTCAACCTAACTGCTTAAAAGAATTTACATAGTGGGCCTGTTCTCAGAATAGAGCTATTACCAGAGGTATCTGCAAAGAATATTGACTAGGTGTGGTGGGGAAACTTGGACAAGATCTAGAGATCTGTCCAATCTGTGTCCCATTGTCTCTTTATGGCCCAGCAAACATTTATTTACCAAACATTTGCTTTTTTTATCTTCAGGTCAATTGCCCTCCTCCCCTTTGAGGTCCCAAACCACTCTCCCCAACATTCTCTTTTGTCTTTAGCTGAAGCTGGTATTTAAGGTGAGGATCTCAGTCATTCTTGCAAGTTATCAGTTTTCCTGGGTCTCTCCTGTGTATACATGTTATTAAATTTTGTTTGTTTTTCTCCTGTTAATTTAATTCTCAGACCAGCTGGAAGAACTTAGAAGGGTAGAGGAAAATTTCTTCCTTCCCTACTCCATCAAATCTAGCAAGTAAACATCTCATTGCTGCATTTCCTTATCACTTTCCTTCAAATTGCTAGATCAGAGATATTTTTATTTTTTAGTTTATTTTATCTTTTAGGGAAAGGAGGTTAACTGCTTTCTCTGGTCATTACAAAAGTCATGTTTAAAAAAACCCAAAGGCGAGTGATAAGAAGCTAGTGGTTCTGAATTCTAACAATACAGGATTCTGAAAAGCCCAGTTCTTCCTTTTCTCCCTTTAGGATTATCTTTCCTTTGCTGTAACCTTATTGCATTGCAGTCAATACACGACGAAGTATTTGATAATACAATTTAATTTGACCACTGCATGAAAAGGGACTAGAAAATATTTTGTTACATGGGATATGTGTATTAGAAAATACAATATATAAAAAAAGGAAACACTTGGTAGGTTTATCAACTAGGACACATAAATATTGTCATTATAACTAATGTTTCCTTATAATGGCAAGCATATAAATAAAATTTTACATACCTAGGTTTTATTAAGTGCAGAATTTGCCTAAAACTGGCTGTACACAAAAGAAAATACCTTTAAAAAATAACATTTGAATTATGTACCTACACTGCCCATAGATAATGCATTTCTAGGTCTGTAGACCAAAAAAAAAAAAAAAAAAACAATTAAATTAAACTATGAGATAACATATGGAATTGAAATTAAACTAGGGAAAATGCAAACAAGAGGTCATTTAGTATAACACAACATGTTGTCAACCAAGATGAAAATGCCATGAAATAAAATTACTGAATGATGAATAGATCAGACAAATTTGCAAATCTGAAAAAAAGTCTTGAAAGACAACCTCCTACTGAATCTGGCACACAATGTCTTGGGCTGGAACTGTAGTTTGCTTTGTTAGAGGAAGACTGTGACTAGTATAATCTCCAATAATATGATAAAATGTGTTTCATTACTTGGGGATATGAAGAGAATGAAAATGGTATATTAATATTAGAGATAAAAACGGAAATAAAACAAAAGTGAACTACAGCACTGTAGAACCAAAAGCACAGAACAAGGATAGTTGTACAATTAAAAGGGTAAAGCACACATTAAGGGAACCTGAAAGCAAAGAGAATATGGAGTGTTAAAAAGCAGAGCTGGGTGAATACCCAATGCTGCTTAAAACCAATTTGTACAGATAATGCTATTGAAACATGTCTTTGTATACATTTATTTACAAAAGGAAATAATATTTCTATAAGCCAATGCTAAAATTTTTATTACCTTATTACCCTTCTTTGAAAGAGGTTAAAATGAAGATGAAAATCTGAATTAGTTTACTTATGGAAAACTTGCATAAGCATAAATGTGAAAGTATAGCCAGTAAGTACTTAAGTTCTAATTATGTGTTTAGCATCATTTTAGATTATATTATATGAGGAAAGTGGGAAGGGGAGGATTAAAAATTAAGTAGATTTTCTTTGTGAATTCCAAATGCCTATTACACTAGAAATGCATAAACATATGTAATAAATATATAGTGTAAACACGAAAGCAAATTATGGGTTATGCTAACAAGTGTGGTAGAAGTTATAAAAATACAAACCATGTGGACAGAAAAAGACAAAAAGGAGGTATAATGTTAACCAAGGATTACAGAATGAATATAATATGGGTAAGTGGAGGGAGACGCTAGAGCGATACTATTGTGGAGAATAATATGTTACATAGCATAGTAAGCAATGGAGTGTCAACACCCAACTTTTTTCCAACTGCCTCTGGGTTTTTTTCACCTTTAGTCTCATTATCAACTTAAATTCAGCATGTCTAATATTGAATTCTTCCATTTTTTAATATTATTTTTCTGCCTTTGGATCCATTGTTCATTCATATAGTCAAGACATTACATGGTCTTGAATTCATTCATTTATTTATTTGTTAATTCATATACTGATTCATTCATATAATCCCTGGCTAGATATAGATATAGAGATTATACTGGCCTACATAATTTCCCCCCCTCCCCAATTCATGTCCACTCAAAACCTCACAATGTGACCTTATGTGGAAATAAGGTCTTGGTAGATGTAATTAGTTAAGCTTACATGAGTCCAAGTTGGATTAGGGTAGGTTCTGTATCCAAATACTATTGGCACAGAGACACAGTGCCTTATAAAAAGAGGAAGTGTCACAGAGACACAGACTCAAAGAGGGAAGAAGGGCATGTGATCATGGAGGGATGCAGCTACAAGCCAAGGAACACCAAGAATTGTTGGGAATCACCAGAAGCTAGCGAGGTGCAAGGAAGGATTCTTCCCCAGAGTTTTCAGAGGGAGATCAGCTCTGTCAGTACCTTCATTTTGCATTTCTAGCCTCCTGAATGTTATAAGAATAAATGTCTGTTTGTTTTTAAGCCACTCAGTTTGTAGTCATTTGTTACAGCAGCTCTAGGGAACTAATACTGATATAGGTAGAGATATTGGTAAATAGGGCTTCACTGTGCCAGCCACTGAGATTTTGAAGATGAGTTAAATTTGATCCCATGCTCTTCAAAAGCTAAGAGTCTAGTGCAGAAAATATGGGAATCAATTCTGAACTCTCCTTTTGTTGGAACAGAGTCACCATGAGCCCTGAGCTTCGCAGCACATTCTTGCCGAGTGTGCCAGATGGCAAGCCTTATCTGTTCCGATACTGGGCAGTTTCTGTAGCTCATCACGTAGGTAGCTAAGTAGGTCAAGGCAACCTCAGCCTGATGGTGAGTTCGGTGTAACTATGCACCTCCCAGGGGTGGGGGACTAGCTTGTTTACTGATTACTATAATACTAGTTTTTTTGCTCAAAAGGTGTTGGGCCCTTGGTGCTGGGTTTCTCAGCTGTGATGAAATCCCACCATATATAAAGCATCTACCTGGCCCCATCACTTCATCCCCGTGTGCACTGGAGGCAAAGGGAACTGATACAAAATATGCAGTTTTGTTCACTGCTTTGCTGTGTGGTGACCAATAAGGCCCTTTGTCTCTGAGTCAGGAGTCTTGTGTCTTTTGTCAACATCCATGAAAGGTAACACGCTCACAGATTAGCTTGAAAGTAGGGTAAATTCTCAGAATCCTGGACATTTCTTGACACTTCCTTACTATCCAGTTATTTACTAAATTTTATTGTTTCATCATTTTCAGTGTCTCTTAGTCCTACTCATAATGCCACCAAATCTATTAATTAGATTATTAAAAACATTTTTTAAATTATTTTCTAAATGAACGTGCGTATCACTCAGCAGGAGAGAAAAACAATTGAGTCCCCATTGCAAAGCTCCCAATGCAGCACTGTGGGCTCTTGCATCTGTTCACATGCAGTGCCTGAAATATGTATTTTACTATCCATCTCTAAGCCCCTCCTTCAAGTTATTAGCTAAATAGGCTTACTTCCACACCTTTGTTTAAATTATTTCCCTTGTTTAGATAACTGCATCAAACTTGGCTTAAGCCCTGCTCTTATATTAATGGACAAACCCAGTAGATATTCTCTAAACTGTCTTCAGTTCCTGTCCCCTTGGTGATTCTGAAGTCATTTAAAGGATTTCTGTACTTATATACCATCTGTGCTCTAACTGAGCCCCTAAATGGTGCTCAGCTTTTGGGGCTAATCACAGTATCTTATATTTTTGTTCTTGGAGTCCAGCAAAATGTACAACCTATAGAAGCTTCTCAGGAAATAATTATTTATAATGAAAATAACAACATGATACATGAAAAGGATACATGGTGGGATTTAAAGAAGCCATTCTAATTTAAACAGTTTAAAACTTAGTTTAGAAGTCTCATTTGTTTATGCTATGTATTTAAGAAATAGTTTTGAACATGAAGAATTGCATGTAACACTGTTGGTATAAAAATGAACTTGACTCCATGTCATAGCTTATCAGAGGAGACAGAGATGTGCAAAATTAATGTAAGAAGAAGAACAAAGAAGGGAGAGAAGAGTTGTCCCATGCAATTAGTGTGCATTACCATAAATTCAACTCTGCGCCTTTCAGGAAAGCCAAAATTAGTGTTTATATTTAACTGAAATCTTTACGGATATACAAATCAACCTCTTGAACATCATGAGCAAATATATTCCACTGAGTGTCGTGAAGGTGACTAAGAAAATGAATTAGATCAGCATTCACAGTGTACCATGAGTCAGAGAATCATGGAAATTAGAGCAGAATAGGACCTTGGAGATCACCTTGTCCAACACCTTCATTTGGCAGATGAGGAAATTGAGACTAGATTGGTAAGGATAATTTCCCAAGGTTGCACAGATAATTAGTAGCAGAACAAGACCTTGAACATAAGTATTCAAACTCCTAACTAGGGTCCTTTCAACTGAATAAAGGTCATGCTGTTCCAAAGCATTTAAAAATAGAATAAAGAGCTCCACAATCAAGCACATTCTAAAAGAGTAAAAGTGAACATATATATATATATATATATAATATAAAATGTTATAGAAAGATATGTAGATATGCACGTCTCTGTCCTCTTTTTAAAAAACTTAAATATATACTTGTTCTTCTTAAAGTATATGTTGCACATTTCATCTTAACAATTATTAACATGAGGCCCTTGTTGATAATGATGAAGGCGTAAGCAGTGTGAACGAGATAGCTATGCTGAAAACATAATTGCTTTTCTGCACAGTTCATTTGATTATATCTTAAGAATCTGCTACATTTCCAGAAATGAATCTAACACTTGAAAATTAAAATCACAATGGGATGGTATGGCAGAGACTACAACTTGTTTCTTAATATTCATTCTTCCTTTCTTTGCATAGCAATCAACTTTTTAGCTGAGCACATAATCACTCAGCCAAAGGCCACCTTTCCTAACCTTTCTTGAAGCTTAAGTGATCTAAGAATGAGTTCTGGTCTCTGGGTTGCAATTGGGATGATATATTCAACTTTTGGGTCATGCCTTCAAAGGAAAGAAGTGTGGTCTCTTTTCCATTTCTCCCTCACAGCCATTGGAATGAAGTCACTATGGTGACAGATGAAGCAGTCATCTGTACCCTAAGATCAGAGCTGAGTGTGGAAGATGGCAAAGCAACAGCTGGAAGGAACCTGGGTCTCTAACACTGTGAAGCCACGATACCAGCCCTAAAAGTCCTATGCAGTTGCTTACTTAAGAGGGAAAGACACTTCAAGCCCATGTAGACTATCATTCGAGTCTTCCTTTCACAGCAGCTTATCCTACATCTGACCTCATACAAACAGGATTGATTTGGCTGGGGAATTTAAAAGTTTACATTAATAGACAACTTTACATGCAGAATATTAGACAAAATTAGATTTTAAAAATGGGCCTTTGCCTGATATCACGCTGACAGCAATTCTTTCATCCTAAGAAGAACCTGAAAATATAATCAACCATTTAATGATTCATTGCACAGAAACACTGATTTTTAAAAAAAAGAATAATTTTATTAAATTGCATTTCTGCACATTCCATAACTTCACCTTGAATTTAGAGGAATAGCTGCTGTAATAAAAGGAATTCAATTCCATATTCCCCCTTCTACCACAGTCTGCTTTGACTGCCTCTCCTCTGTGCTTTTCTGGATAACCCAGAGGTATATCCCATAAATATATCTCTACTGTAGGACTTACCATTTGGTATTATAATTGTTTATTTATTTATCTTTACTCTCCACTGAAGGCAGGATACCTCATTATAGATCTTTCAACTCCCAGCTTACAAACAATGTTCAGTGTCTTTGCATTTGCTATTTCCTTTTCCCAGATTTATCTGGCCAAACTCTTTCTCATCCTCATACCTTCGCTCAAATCTTACTTCTTCAGAGGCTCTTCTATGCAAAATGGCTCTCTTCTTCACAATCAACCATATCAATCCACCTGTTTATTTCCTCCATAGATTTTAATCTTATCTGAAATTATCTTATGTATTTATTTGCCAGGTGTTTATTACCTGTCTTCCCCCTTGCAGTCTTCTAGATGCACCTTACTTAAGAGGAGTGCTGGGATTCAGCAAACGCGAACATAGACACATTTTCTACCTTCACTGGATTTACAGTACAGTCAAGAAAACAAACATTGAACAAATAGTGACTAAGGTGATCATGAAGAAGGTGATGTGGCTCATATGAAAACAAAGTATTTAACTTAATCAAAAACAGAACCCATTTAACTCTTAAAAGTATGAATCAAAACTCACTGAATCTCAGCATTGTACACAATATAGAATAAAACTGCAAATGTGCATAAATCAGTAAATTGCAGTATGATGAGTCTTTTCAAATAAACTGGAATCTAAATTGATACATTTTTTACCTTTTACATGAGTTTATTTTTCTTTTCTCAACTAAAGGGGTAACAATATATCTGAATAGCTATTCCAAATTTTGTTTTTGAAACTGGATAACATTAATTCATTTTATGTTTATCTGCCTAAGTAAAGAATACCCAATAAAAATACATGTGGTCAATAATTTAATCTGAAGTATTAAAGTATTTTAAAATATCTTTAGTTTTTCATTCATATAAAATGCAAAAGATTGGGTTATATAAAACATTTTGTAAAATATAAGATCAGTCTTTTTCTAAGTTATGTAACCAAATGTTAGTTCTACTAACACACATTTGGTTTTCATCCTGTCTTCTTTCTTTTTTATAAAACTCTGAACACACAGAGTCTCTCAAAACTATACAATCTTATTTTTGTTTCTCCCAAAATTGTTTGATTGAATAACTAGGTACTATAGCATAGCCAAGCTGACACATAAAAGTAACCATCACAGTGGCCTAGATTAGATGATATATGTAAAAGATAATCATATGGTAGTCCCCAGAAAGTAGTTACCTACTTTCCTAGACTTTAAAATGGCTTTTAACCGTATTATTTTGTAATTTAGTAACAATTTGTTTACTCTGCAAATAGTTATCAAGGGACTAGTATGTGCTACATAACTGACAATTCAATTCTATCTGCCACAGACTATTTTTTGAAGCTTCTAATTGATAAATCAATTTATCTACATCAAATGGACAAGACTTGGTTAATGGATAAAGGTTATCATTATCTACTCATTTCACAGAACTTAAATACCAACTTGGTCCAGAATTAAATTGGGTTTTTTTTTTGGCCTTGCCATGCAGCTTGTGGTAGGACCTTAGTTCCCCGACCAGGGGTCGACCCTGGGCCCCGGTAGTGAAAGCGCTGAATCCTAACCACTGGACCACCTGGGAATTCCCCCAAATTAAATTTCTTAAAAGAGATTTTGCCTGAGATCTGTCAAAGCAGGATACAATGCCACACTTAACACACATTATTTGTTAATAAGATAGGTTCCCAGTATTAACTCTCATTTGACATTTGCCATGGCTTACCAGTTTAACAAATGAATATTGGAATGGCTTTACCTATGCCCCAAGTAGTGGATAATCAGGACAAAGACTAAACTATGCAAACCAATTTTCTGATATACTTGGGCAGACGGATAGTGAATAAAACATTTACATACAGCCTGTGTTTGGCAAGTCCTTGCTGAATTCATTTATTTATCAAGGCTTGACTTACACTAGATCAAAGAAGGCCTTTATGTCAATACCAATTAGACAATAAAAAGTATAAAAATACAAAATACTTTTAAAATCTTTTAAATGTGTCTGATTACTATTTCATAAGAACAAACACTTCAAAGTTCTGATTTGATTGGGTAAGTCTACCATGTTTATACAGGACTGTCAAATATAATTTTTACTAGGTTTTCATTTATACATATTTCAATTTCTGTCAAAACAAAAATAAATCAGATTCAATTTTATTTGATACTCTCCTCTGCACAAAACCACTCTATTACTGTCTGTTAGGTAAGGATCAAGATAAGGGACAGAATTGTGAGAAGGTTAATAACAAACAAACACTGCTACTCCTTCATTCTTTTTATTCTTACTGATCGTCTCCTCTATAGAAACCAATTCTAAAATTTATCCAGCTCAGCCAATAATTAAAAACAGAAGTATCTTTTGGAAGTGAAATGATAGTAATTTTTTTTTTGTCTCCTAGATGTAGTGTGCTCAGCGACATATTTTTGGTCATCTACATGCAAATAAGCATTGAACTATAATTATAGTTTGTCGTGCTATATTATTTATCAGTTCTGGGGATACTTGTAATTTGTGCAGTAGATAATTAGGGCATTATGTTCTTTTAAATACCATTAAAAAAGAACAGGTGCAGTTTCTGAACAGTAAGGACAATAAGCCAATCTGTGTTTAGAGCAGCATGCCTAATGTGAGGAATGAGAATGCAATTGACATGATGAAGACTTTTAAACTGTAGATAACGTTAGCAAATAAAAGGTTGTTTTTAGCTGCCTAGTTAGCAGTCTCATTCTTCTAGCATTTTGTCCCAAAAGTCACAGAGGATTTATAGCGAAGTGGTTACATTAACTCCATATACTGTAATGAACAGCATAGAGAACACTGCACATTATACTTCTCAAATCAAGATGGAATAAGAGGTAAATGATGATAGTCAGAATGTGAATCAGTCAGTCCTCTTAGTTTTTTAATTGTTTCTTTCTAGTGGTCTTTGTAAGAGGATAGAAGCATCCCTTCTTTGATAATGTTAAATTTGTAATTATTGGGTGACATGTTAAACCTTTTTCAAGATTTTTCTCTCAAAGAGTTGAAAAGCTATTAGCCAGGATCATGGTGGAACGAAACATAACCATATTCCTTTAAAAAACTGAAGTGCGTGTATAGAGTTAAGATGCTGTTGTACATTTATGATCTAATAAAAGTCTTCTAAAATGAAAAAATAAAAATAAAATAAAATGGTGCACAAAATTCCTTTTAGAGAAAAATTCTTTACGAATTACATATCTATTTTGGAGACATGGATTTATCTTCTGAATTTCTGAACAAAAATCTCAATGTGATTGTGCTCACAAATAGGAGTTGTCAAGCAAGGGAAAATAGTGCAGTAGCAAAGCATATCTTCAGCAAAGAATTCTGAAAGCTCGTCCAGATATCAATTTGACTGCTGCCATCAAGCTTTCTATCCGATTTTAGACACAGTACTTTATCTTCCTAGTTTATAGGTTTGTCTGAGCAAATAAAAGAGTTGACTAAGATCTTTGAGCTGTTTGACCATATGTGTGACTTTTTCTTTAAAAACAAACAAAAAAAAGTCCTTCTGCAATCTTTCCCAGCCTTGTTACCTCATCTTCACGCTACCATTTGAGCAATCAGGAGTCTAAACCGGCCAGACTCTTTGCTCTCTTTTTGGTTTGTTAGTTCGTTTTACTTAATTTACATCTTTCATCAAAACATTTTTGACTCCTTCTTGTAAAGTAATTAATTAATTAACTAGTGGTCTCAAACCTTGTTAGCTGCTTTCATTTATCCTAAGCATTATTGTAATCATCTCAAGAGAGGAAAAATGTGCTGTGAAGGTTCTGAGCAAAGCAGGAAGAGGAGAATTGCTGCCCACAAACTTCCCCTCAACCTCATATTTGTTGAGCACCTACTACATTCGAGATCCTGTTTGAAGAGAACCACATGTATTACCTTAATTTTCTCAACAACTCTAAAGTTAGCCTGGCATTTTTCAGGTGTCACCAGGAAGGGGCTGCACAGACTGGGATTATATTTCCCAGTCAGGTTTGCATCCAGCTATGCTGTGACCATGTGACAGGTTCTTGATATGAAGTAGGAATGGAAGAGATAAATACTGATCTAGGACCTTAAGAAGCAAATGGTGCTTCTCCACACACTCCAGTCCCTTTTACCGGCTGGATGTTGATGTCCCGGGTAAACTTGGAAGCCACTCATAGAAAATGCAAAGCCTCCATAAATCAGGATCCCTGAAGAACTTTGTGGAGTGAAGTCACACTTTCCGACACCAGTACAACCCTGCACTCCATCCCCTACCAACCTAGAACCATCTTGGGTTCTTTCAACGAGGGACAACAAATCTCTATTGTGTTTGATTATACATTTGTGTCTATTTGGTCTATTAGTCAGCTTGCCCTAACTAATAAAGATGGATATTATTAGTCCCCCTTTATAGGTGATAAAAATGAGACCAAAAGATATTAGATTACTTGCCTAAGTTTACAAAGTAAACAGGTGGGAGGTGTCTAAATCCAAAATTTTGCTACCAAAAGCTGTGCAAAATGCCTTCACTCACAGTGAAATGGATATGAAATGTGTTAACTGTAACCTACACTGGAGATTTATGAGATCAGATTTTGAGATTAGCTAGAAATAATCTAATGATTGAAAATGAGTATAATCTTCTCATTGAAAACCCCTGAAATAATAATAATAGAACAGAAGACACCATCCATTTCAACTACTGTAACTATTCTAAGTCAGTAAATCATGTATCTTTAACCCAGATACCAAGCTAGAAGCTCACATCTTTCTAATTGCTTCCAATTCCCACATCCCCACAACAACCGTTCTATCACCAAGGTCTGTCTATTCTATTTCTTAAATGTGTCTCCTATTTATTCTCTTATTCTGTGAAAATCTTTGTCACTTTTGGTCTGGATATCCCCTGACTCTAATATCAACCTCTTTTATCTATCTTTCATACTATTACCAAAGTGAACTATTTAACAAGTAAATCTGGTAGTCCCATCCCTCTGCTCAAATAATCAATGGCTCCACGTTGTGGGCTTAAAAAGCTGTCTATGATCTTGCCCCATCTACAAGTTCATTTTCATTTACCCTCTTTCTTCCCTTTGAATTTTATGAGTTGGCAACTCTAGACTACAGTATATCTGGGCATTATTGGATTGAGTATTCTGTATTGGTCATTTACAATTGCCTTTGGAGATGTTCGTTATTTTTAATAGATGTAATGGTACCTACACATAGAGTTGTTGAGACGACTAAAAAAGTATGCAAAATGCTCAACAAAGGTCTGAACTGCTCATCACAACTAATGTGTTAAAGCAAATTACCTGCCTAAAAAAAATGCCTGTCAACTGTCCATGTTAATTGGTGGCATTCTCTAATGTGAACTTCAAGAAGTACTCAGGACCTATATATTAAATTTGCCAATGGCTAATACTCATAGATTTCTGAACACACTTGCAGTGTCCATGCTTCTGTACATTGCATATGATGCTCTTTCTGACTAGAACCACCTAAAGATGGGTGACTTATCTGGCAGCTGCCTAATCAATCACTCTTTACATCTTAACTCAAATTATAACTTCATTGTGAAAATTTTATTAGGTTAATTTCACCTATGTTAACAGTACCCTTCTGTTACACAAAGAATTGTATCATATTGTGTCATATAGGACTGTGTGCCCTCAGATATTTGAATTATATCATATTGGGTTGTAGTGGAATGTGTTTCGATTCAATCCACCTGCATTGGATTGTATTTTAAGTCATTTGTATCATATTTTCTTTTATCCAGTTGTAGCACAAACCCTGACTATTCATCTTACTCCTCCCATTTCTTAACAAAATGTTTAGCACCAAGTAGATATTTACAGAATCAAAACCAGAACATAATAAAAATATATTTACTCAGAGTTTACAAGATATAGGGCTCCATTATGACCTACTGGTGTTGTGGTGTTTTTGAGATATATCGACAAGTTCTTTGACACTCCTTTTTTCAGCAAGTGGAGCTGAATTCTTTTCTCCTTGACTGTGGGCTAGATTTGAATATAACAGATAGAAAATGAAGAAAGTGATTTTAGTTTCTGAGAATAAGTCATAAAAAGCTTTGTGTTTCCTTCTTGCTCTCTTGGATCATGAACTCTGGGGGAAGCAAGCTAACATATCGGGAGGACACTCAGTGATATATTACTTTGACAGCACCACCTGTCAAGGAAGTAGGAACTCCTTCCAACAGGCATGTCTGTGAGCCATCTTGAATGTACCTTCTCCAGCTGCAGTCAAGTCTTCGGATGACTACAGCTTCCCCTTCAATTTCAAGACAGACTGAGAAAAAAAACATCCAACTAAGATACTCCCAAAATTATGACTCACTGAAACTATGATACAAGCATCTACTATTTAAGCTGCTAAATCTTAGAGTGATTTGTTATGCAGTCATAGATAATTAATATTTTATAGTTTATAGTAAGACAATAAACGTATTCTGCAAGAACTTGTGATAGTTTATTTATGTGGGGGGCTTATATTTATTCACATGACAAAAATATAATGTATTGATAAGACAGTTTACTACACAGGGCTAAAATAAGTAAGTCTACAAGTGTTTACTAAAAAAAAAATTACTGTGTCTTATTGAAAAAAAGAATGTACGGCTCAGCAATCCCACTCCTGGGTATATATCACAGAGGAATTCTCCACAGATCAAAGGCAGAACATGAAGCTGCATGTTCCCTGTGGCATAGTATATGGTAGCAGGGGTTAGGAATTGCTTGGGTGCAAGTCACTCAGGAATGTATGGAAAGTATGGTGGATGCCGATTATGAAATACTGTGCAACAATTTGAAGGCACAAAATACAGGTAATGGAAGATGCATGGATCTTAAAAATGTTTTATGAAAAAAAGTAAGAAACAAAATGCATAATACAATTCATGAAAATTAAATATGCATACTTGAATATCATCTCTACATATTTTACAATGACATTGCACATTTAAAGACATATATCAAGCCCAATGGAATGGGCATCCATCAGGATGGAAGTGGAGATTAAAGAATAAACATACAATCCATGTATACGTAAAGTGAGACAAGGTCCTAGCAGAGAACAAAAATTATAACTATGACCTGTATGTATGATTAACTCAAATCTCTGTACCTAAGTTCCATAAAAACAAACTAAACCGGTAAAACAAAAACCACCTACACCATTCCTTGTATTTTGGGCTTAAGAATACAATAGTGAAAAAGAGACATTATCTCATTGTGGATTTAATTCTCAATAAATAAGTGAAACAATAAACAAAAGCAGGAAATATTAAATAAGCATAAGCGCTATGAAAATGTTAACCATGTGTTAAAGGCACAAGGGCTACTGCGGGAAGAGAGCCCTGCAAAAGCCTCTCTGTGGAGGTGATATTTGAACGGAGAGCTGAATATTTAGAACTTGCTATCTTTGCAAAGCTGAGCAAAGGATATGTATTCCAGGCAGAGTGCAGATGCTTTGGCTTGGCATGAAAGGGATAACAAAGATCATTGTGGCTGCCACCTAATGAGTTAGCAGAGAGTGATAAAACAGGGACCAGATCAAGTAGGATTATGTTCACTTTAGGAGGCAGATTTGGATTACAGCTTTAGGGTGGAATAGAAAGGAAGCAAGGAAAAAAAAAAAATCTCCTACAATGAAAAGCAACCTGACTGCTATGTGGAGAGTGAATTTAAAGAAAGACGAAAGCAGGAGTGTGATGAGGCAGACCGGTTATGATACCACAGCTGTCGCTGTAATTCAGGAAGATGTGATGGTCGCTTAGGCATTGGTGAGAGAAGTAAGGCTAGAAAGACCGAGATAAATGGATTATAGATGTTTAGAAGAAAGCTAACAAGACTTATTGGTGGATGGTGTGTGTAGTATGAAGGAGAGAGAGAAAGCAAGGATGACTCCTATGTTTTTTATTTGAGCGACTAAGCGGATGGGGGCACCGCAGTACAGAGGTAATATGTCTTATGTAAATATGGGTTTAAACTAACCTTTTGACTATTGAGTCACTTATCTTAAATCAGACACTGAAACATGAACATAATTGAGAATTAATTGTAAAAAGAAAAAGTGTAAAATGAACATAATTTAAAGTTTCCTCTGTTTACCTGAATAGAGTTCTCAGTACATTTATAATAGTTAGACATCCCTCCAACTCCCTCCCAGAGTTACAATATGTAGGATTTGAGATCATAAACTTGAATATTACAAATCCTGGGTTATCATCAGCTCTGCCTCTTATTAGTTCTTGGATATGAGATAAGACAATTACCTCTCTTTGACTCTATTTCCTCACCTGTCAATGGGGATAATAATAGTACATTACCCGTGAGGATTACACAAGCTGAGGCATGAAAAGAACCTTACACAGTGTTTGGTACACAGAAATCCCTTAATAATGTGCCTCTCAGAAACAACGCATAAAAACTAAATAGGTTATTTTCCCTTTCCTGAAAGATCTATTTTCCTGGGTGAAATTGGGATAATGCTCATTTTCTCTGTTCCAGAAAGCATGCTAAACTTTGAGGACAAATATTGAGTCAAATAATGAATGGTTCTCACCATTTGGACACTATTATCTAACAAGAAAGAAAGATGTTAATCAAATAATCACATAACTCAATATGACATGGCCTTTGCGGAAGGTGCAAAAAGTACAGGTAGATTGTGTTATGTGGGCAGAGGAGGGGAAGGGGCATGAATGGGCCTAAGGAACAGCGTGTACAAAGGCTCAGTGTAGGGCCTGAGCCTCCCAGGAAGGCGGGGCTGCTGTGGGGCTGGAGCAGCGTGGTCAGGAGGAGGCTCCAGACACAGGCAGGGATTATACAAACCAAGCTGGCCAGATGGGAGACCTCCCTGTTATCCCAGAGCAAATGGGTGGGAATGGAATTACATGATCTGATTTATACAATTATAACGTATACTTAGCCCATGCTTTTTGGGAGGGGTATTTAATTTGCATAATGCTCACAAATTACATAAATGAGAAATGATGAAGTGCCAGCCTTTAGGATAACTGGTCCTGGAGAGCTGCAGCATGAGCCTTTAGGGCAGGACAACAATCCTCTGGAGGAAGCTATGAAAAAGCCAGACGTGGGATATGTCCCAGGTCCTCTCTACTATAAGTTTAGTGACATGGATCACCTGCTTTAATCCACGTGGAATTCAGGGAAGATTTGACATCTAGAGTAGTAAATGAATATACTTTAATTAGCACGAAAAGTGGTTGCCAAGGCCTAGTTTGATAAAGTTCTGGCCTTGTTTAAATTTACATCTTTCTAAGAGACTGACATGGCCTTTCTGGAATTGATCTCCACAAGGCATTATAGCATTTGTCATTAGAAATGCATCTCGGGGGCTTCCCTGGTGGCGCAGTGGTTGAGAATCTGCCTGCCAATGCAGGGGACACGGGTTCGAGCCCTGGTCTGGGAAGATCCCACATGCCGCGGAGCAACTGGGCCTGTGAGCCACAACTACTGAGCCTGAGCGTCTGGAGCCTCTGCTCCGCAACAAGAGAGGCCGCGATAGTGAAAGGCCCGCGCACCGCGATGAAGAGTGGCCCCCACTCGCCGCAACTGGAGAAAGCCCTCACACAGAAACGAAGACCCAACACAGCCAAAAATAAACATAATAAATAAATAATAAATAAAAATTTAAAAAAATAAAAAAAAAAAAGAAATGCATCTGGGAATTAATCCATAAGAACTGCTATGAAAAATTCTCAATCTAAATTGAGAATCAGTAATGTAGTCATTATAGAATATTTAAATAAAATGTAATTAATGATATATATTTTGTCTAAGGCTCTCCATAAAATACTTTTATGGAAATGCTTCTGGGAATGTTCCCTGTTTCAATCACGCTTTGATGCTTTTTTCATTTGTTGGTAGAATTTGGAGTTCTTTAGTTTTAATACAGTGGGGATGACACTTTCAAAGTTTTTGGAAACATGTTATTTTCAATGCAGTGCTTGTACTTAATTGTGGTGTACACGTATTGATACATGAATGGGCAACAGAACCCACTGTGGGGAATTAAGGTAATATTGTAGGAGTAACCAGAAATCGTAAGTTTGTATGCTTCATATTCCGTGGAGGTAGCAATTGCCATGCCGATTACAAATATGTTTGCATTTAATATAATGACCAGTGATATTTGCATCTAACATTTTGATTTTAGATTATGGCCCCAGGATAAACAAGAGCATCAATGCATTCGTCTCAAATCATGATTTTGGAAAGGAATAGGTTATAAAGTATGAATAAATGAATAACTGTTTCTGCCTCAGTTTATATTCTTTATTTCATTTGAATATCGTAGAATCTTTACAATATCTTGTAAGTGGAAAAGGTAAGATAAAATGCAGTATATGTCATTGCAGCCTATTTTGTTAAAATGTCTGTATATTTCTCTAATTCTATTATCTCTATACCAATTTATAAATGTATAAAATAATACCTACATTACTATAATAGCTAACTTCTTGCAGAACAAAATTACCACGGAATGTACTAAAAATTAAGTCTGGAAATAATAAGACAAGACACACATGCACACATGTGCATGTGTGCCTGTGTGAACATCTTCTATTCACTCAATTACAATAACAGGCATGTGCCTTAGGTTCCTGTCTTTTTAATGGTAAAAAAATATATATATATATTCTAAGACAGAGACCCTAGTATAATGTAATCTTATTAAAATCATATTATTATCTGAAATCTCCAGAATATTATATTACGATCATCTTTTTCATTTCCTCTAGCTTCTGTTTAAATTAAAAATTGCAATTCAATTTATCTGACTCAAAAGGAGTTTTGAAAAAGTTGACTTAGTTAGCAATGTACTCAAAGGTCTAACATGCATTGTTTAACAAAAATCACCATTTTTGAAAATATATTCAGCCACCATAACTTGTCAGCTCAGTTCATGTCAGATGGAGTCCTTCTTTTCTCTTTCCCATTGGCAATGCACTAGGTACAGTCTTTAGCTAACATGTTATTGGGATACGCTTCTAATACTTCTTCCTGCCTTCCCTCTTTGAACAATCTCATTCATCAAAATGTTTAACTCCATGAAATAATGCTTTAATCATTATTGTCATCACTGAAACTTTAATCAACATGAGCTTACAATTTCAGTATATTTACTAATTTTGCTCTGTTCCATCATCCAATTCATTTTTATATACATATACATTTTTCATATAATCTACGTGAGTCCTGTAATTTGAGAGGAATAATTATTCCTATCTCAATTTTTACTGATAAATAAATTCAAAAAGACTAGTCCAAAACACTGGTAGGAAGCGAATTTAAGACTAGAAGAACAGTGAAAGAAGTGTGTATGGGATAATCATGGTCATCGATTACTGAGCACTTACTATACGTCAGGCATTTATTAAGCACTTTCATTTAAAAATCATTAAGTTGACTCCAAATAAGTTAAATATATATTTATATAAAAACGCTTACAAGTGACTGAGATACAATAAATACTCAATAAAATTGAGCTATTCTAAACCCTCATAATATCTAGATGAGTAGGTATTACTCTTCCCCAATTGGCATTTTGATATCCCTCTCCCAATGAAGGCAGCTAACCATACTAATAAGGCAAAGAAGAAGTTACTGCAGAAATTAAGAAGCAAAGCATCAAATTCTTAAATTTTCAGTTCAAATGTTGAACATGAATTATCAGGGTGTATGTGTGAGTCAGAAAATGATTTGGTAGCCCATCCCAGAGAAGAAAATTGGAGGGAAACCCAGAGGTTAGATGTTGGTCACTTTCTGTGCTCTTCCCGCTGTGTCGAGCCTGAGAAAGGGCGGCATTGGTGGGGGGCCTGTAACGGGACTCTTGTTAAGCTTAGGGATCAGTGCAAAGAGAGCCAGCAGTCCACCTGCATATTTGCAGAACTCCAGCTATGTGCAGCCTTGCAGAAACAGCAGCAACAGAGAGAAAGATGGGAAGAACATCCAATTCCTTCCTTGGATTCAGAGGGGCAGAGGGAGGGAAAAATATCTGAATGACCTGAACGTAAAGATGCAGAGGGGAATGTGCACATTTGTCAACCACAGCCTAAGTCTGAATCATATACGCCTCCAAAGGAGCAACAGGGATAGACAAAGCTGGAGTTCCACAAAGAGGACATTCATATCAGAGTGGGACTTAGCAAACCCTTGTTAGGTTTAGAGTCAACCCAAGGGTGAAAGAGGGGAAAAAAATTCTAAAGAGATGATCTTATAATTGAATGCAATGAAAATATAGACCAGAGTTGGCCATTAGATTTAGGAAGAAGATACCTTAACATGCTTAGATGAAATTTCTGCATTGAATAAAAGAGATGGATCAATGTCAAAAGACTGCATCAGAGGAAAAAATGATACCCCTTTTTTTCACATCTGAGGGTATGGCTATCAAAGTCATGCTGTGTCTTATTTATATTTTAAATATGAAGCAAATCATACCAAATCTTCTCATAGGAAAGAGCATTAGAAGGAAAGGTGGGTAGATAACTAGAGGAAACAGTAAACATTTTCAAATCACTGTAAAAAATGAGAGAAAATGCTAATTAATTGCTAAGTGATACCTAGAGTTCAGCTAAGCCAGGTCTGCAACCATGTAGTACGTGAAATAAGTACATGCAGTTAAGGTTTTCTCCAGGCAATGAACACATAACGTGATCTATCTCTCTTTTATACCCAATATTATATCTATTGTAACTGCATATTCAGTGTTCATTATGTTAAACAAGGGCTACACAATAAATAAAACACAATCCTTGTCTCTGAGGGGCTTACTATCTACTGGAAAGACAGGCACAGAAGCAAATAAATACAATAAAAATGCCATAAGTTTTAACTGAGGAATGGAGAACACAGAAAGGCAATTCTTAACGTTTTGGCGAGAAAGGTGGTTAAGAAAAGTTTTCAGGAAAGGAGGTAATATTTCAACTGAGTCTTGAAAGATATGAAGAAATTTACCAAGCAAATAAGGAGAAGAAATAGAGTAAACATATTAAGAAAAGAACATCCAAGGTGGGCTAACTTGAGTGTTTTGTAGTTTGTTCTACATGGCCATAAGCATTTCTCCACTTAAAGTTTATTTCTCTCAAATGCTGTTTGTACTGATGTAACCCTATACACACATTTTCACTAATGTTCAAAACCATATTGATCTGTACTTTAAAACACACTTATATCAGTCTAAAATAAAGACTCATATAGATTAAAAGTTACAAAATCTACTCCTATATATCATACTGTCATCAATATTGTATGTTTATTGTTGGCCATGGGGTCATCTGCCATGAAAAAGTAATTTCTGTGGGATGCCTGTTTACTTAACCACATTGTATAAGAATGTGCCAGAACAGGAATATATTTAGGCATATAATCCTATTATTAACTATTGACCTTATCACACACATAAAAGTTAATTTTAGATTAAAAAAGGAGTTCATTTTATTTACTAAAACCACAAACTTTAGGGCCAGACCTAATTTAATTTTGATATTTTCTCAACATCACAACAAACCTTTTACAAAATGAAATGCTGATATTAAAGCCGAAGGGTATGTTTTCAAACTTTGTGAGATGAAGTGAACTGTATTTCAAAACAACACTCAACGTTGAGTTAGTCACACAATTCAGGGATCACAAAATTAGCATTCCATGGATTCATTCATCAGAAAGTCCTGGTTGCCTCTTTCCCCACATACTGTAAAGCTATTCATACCAGCAGCTTAAAACCCTTAAGTCTGCCAAGTTTCACAGGTGCCTCCTGTGGAGAATGCCCCTGTAGTCTGCCACTCCCCCCTTGCAAAAGACAAATCTCTATTCACAAGAGGGGAAAACTTACTAACAGAGAGGCTATTCTTCAAAATCTTTGAAGCCAATTCAATCTGGAACTTGAGCACTTGTACCTCCTCTTAACAACAGGTGCAGAATGATACACTGGCTCTCTTATAAATATTCTTGAAAGGATCCCTTCGCTTTAGCATTTTAATGCCATGTCGCTTTAAATGAGGCCAGCTTTTCCCAGGTCTCTTAATTTAAATGCATCAACTCTTCCATACTGTATCTAATTTATTTTACTAATGAAAATATCAAACGTCAATTGGTTTGTGTTTCCTGTGCAAATTTTGCTAGCAAGAGATTAATATATTTTATAGATTTAATGTTTCTTACATAAAAATCCCATTTCTTTATCTATAGTAAATGGCTATACCTCTTGGTTATTTTCCAGTAATATAGATAAGTTTATGCCTGGAATTTAAATATACACCTTTTTGGTTGAGACCGGAATTTGGAGATGATTGTCTGAAATGTGGAGGAAATGGCACTAGACTAAGGCTATTCTAGACTTATCACCACAATTTTCTAACTGTATAATCTTTTGAATATTATTTAATATTTTAATCTTCATTTTCACTATTTGTAAGACAGAATAATAAATCCGGCCTTGTACATTTCAAAGAGTTAATGGGAGGATTGAATATAATATCAGTCTTGAAAAAATGTACATAAAGTTTAAAAAATGTAAGAAATAAATATAAAAAGCAAGTTTAAAAAGGGAAAATCAAATGTAAAATATAAAAAACCCTTTTCCCAGAAGAAAACTTTGGAGAAAATTTTTTCAACATTTTGTTTAACAAAGATTTCTTACGACTTGAAAGTGCTAACTATAGAAGAAAATAATTGATAAATTAGATTTCAACAAAATTTTAAATATCTACTCTTCAAAGGACAGCATTAAGAAAATGAAATGGCAAGACACTTACTGGGTGACTATATTTGTGATTCCTATATATGAGAAAAAACTTATATCAGAATATACAAAGAACTATTATAATTCAATAATAAGAAAATAAAATGCTTGATAAAAATGAACAAAATATTTGAACATACATTTCACAGAACATCATATGACTAGTCAATAAGCATCTGAAATGATACTTAACATAATTTGTTATGGGGAAAGAAAATATTTGGTAGCATTCCAGTCAGAAACAAGAAAACTGATAATTCAAACATGGCTGTAGCTAAGAACAGAGCTAAGAATATTTTAATTTTTATATAGTTGGCTTTGGGAAAGAAATGATAGAATTCATCTTACTGTTTTTTGTTTTCATGGAAGATGCCATCTGAAAAGCTACAATGACCTTGAATGCAAATTTAAGTGGGTTATGGTTTTTGTTTTAACAGTGTTTAACAGCCTCTCAAAAATATTTTTGTACTTAGGAAAATGCAACTTACAAATGGAAATTTTATAATACGGAATTGAAGTATTCTTGAGACGATTTATTAAAAAGCTCACTTTTATTTCAGGAATAAATTTTATTAGGAGAAAAAAAGGAATTACCATGGTGTACTAAAGAGACCTGAGATAAAAGGAAAGACTGGAAATATACCTGAATAACTATTATCAAAAAAGATTTCCTCAAAGTCTGGAAGTAATTTTATTTTTCCTTTTGGAGATTTAGAGTTTTTGCTTGAGAGATCTATGGTTTCTGAGAAAAGAATAGAGGGGAAAAGAGGCTAGAAATCCATTCTATTGTTTAAAATAAAGGTGATTTGCAAATAATTTTTAACAAAAAATTGAAAATATTTTCAAATCTGAAAATCTCACAGAATTATAATCAGCATGGAGTGGAAGAAAATGAAAGACTATGAGTCTATAGGTTCATCTGTTTATCTTTATAGAGATGGTTGGCTCTTGGAGCACAGCAAGACTCTCAGCTCCATGTCAGACTACATCTAGCACCCTGGGATTGCTGTCCCTCTAGACCGTACATCCACTCAGTTCAATTTAATTAAGCCATGACAGGTAATAAAACAAAGGAAGCCAGATGAAGAAAATGTGACGCTCCCCAACATCTAAAAAAAGGGAAACTGGCTCACCAATGGCCTACTCAGAAGTCAAATCTTTCAGCTGCTCACTGAGGGATGGGCTCCCAAATCACCTAGCTCTGAAAAGCAACAGGGCTTGCTTTATGAATTCCACAGGACCACAGCAAACAAAGAAGCAGTTGTTAATGGGTGTGCAAGCACTCACTGCAGCTATGTCCCCAGGGCTCAGTGCAGAGGGAACAGGTAGAAACACCCATCTCCCAGTCTTTCCTAGAAGGGTTTTGATTGTATATTTTACACCACTGCCTGAGGGTCTGGCTTCTAATTTGCATGCATCTGGATGCTGACTGCTACCCTCCCCTTTGGGAGGGTATGTATTTTCATATATAAAAATCATGTGATTATTCCAATGGATAAAAAAATTGACAAAATTCAACATCCTTTCGTGGTAGAACTAAACAAATTCAGTATAAAAGGAGTGTAGTTCAACATAATAAAGACCATATGTGACAAGTCCAAACATAGCATCACACTCAATGGTGAAAAGCTGAAATCTTTTCCTCTAAGATAAGGAACAAAACAATAATCTCTCCTCTTGCCCCTTTTATTCAGCATAGTACCAGAAGTCCTAGTCAGAACAATTAGGTAAGAAAAAGAAATGGAAGGCTACCAAATTGGAAAGGAAGAAGTAAAATATTCTCTATGTGCAGATGCCATTACATTATATACAGAATAAAAACCCTGTTGGAACTAACAAATTAATTCTATATGTTTCACTTCTGTACACTAACAACATACTATTGGAGAGAGATATGAAGAGAACAATCCTATTTACAAAAGCATCAAAAAGAATAAAATACTTATGAATAAATGTCACCAAGGAGGTGAAAGATATGTACACTGAAAACTATAAAACATTGATAAAATAAACTAGACACAAATAAATGTGAAGATATTCCATGTTCACAGATCAGAAAAATTAATATTGTTAAAATGTCTATACCACCCAAAGTGATCTACAGATGCAATGCAGTCCTTATTAAAATTCCAATGGCATTTTTTACAGAAAAAGAAAAAAAATCCTAAAATTTTTATGGAACAATAAAAGACCTGAATAGTCAAAACAATCTTGGGAATGATGAACAATGCTGGAGGCATCACATCTCCTGATCTCAAACTATAGTTGATCCTTGAACAACACAGGTTGGAACAGCATGAGTCCATTTACACGCTGATCTTTTTCACTAAAAGCGCACTACGTGATCCATAGTTGCTTTAATCCATGGATGGGGAACCATGGAACACAGAACTGACTGTAAAGTATTACATGAATTTTCGACTGTGTGGATGGTTGGCCCTCCTAACCGCTACGTTGTCCAAGGGTTAAATGTATACAAAGCTATGTAATCAAAATAGTATGGTATTGGCACAAAACAAACAGACACATAGATCAATGGAACAGAACAGAAACTCCAGAAATAAATCTACTCATCTACATTCAACTGAGCATTGATAAGAGCACCAGGAACACCCAGTTGGGAAAGAAAGCCTTTTCAATTAATGGCAATGGGAAAACTGGATATCCACATGCAAAATGATGACTGAAACTGGAGCCCTAACTTACACTACTCACAAAAATTAACTCAAGATAGTTTAAGGACTCGATTGTAAGACCTGAAACCCTAAAACTCCTAGAAGATAACGTAGGGATTAGGCTCCTTGACATTGGCCTTGGCAATGATTTTTGGATTTGACACCAAAAATAAAGGCAAAAAAGTAAATCAAACAAGTGTGACTATACTGACTAAAAAGCTTCTGTACAGCAAAGGAAACCATCAACAAAATGAAAGGTAACATATGGAATGGGAGGAAATATTTGCAAATAGTATGTGTAATAAGGAGTTAATTTTCAAAATACACAAGAAACACTTCAACCTCAATAGCCAAAAAATAAATAACTCAATTGGAAAATGGGCAAAGAACCTGAATAGACATTTAACCAAAGAAAATATTCAAATGACTAACAGGTACATGAAAAGGTACTCTACATAACTAATCATCTGGAAAATGCATATCAAAACCACAAAGAGCTACATCTCACACTTGTCAGGATATCTATTACCAAAAAGACCAGAGACAACAAATAGTGGCAAGGATATGGAAAAAGGGAACCCTTGTACACTGTTGGTGGGAATGTAAACTGCACAGCCACTATGGTCAACAGTATGGCGGTTCCTCAAGAAATTAAAAGGAGAACTACCATTTGATCCAGCAATTCCATTTCTGAGTATATTGCCAAAAGAAATGAAATCATTCTACAAAGATATCTGTACTCCAGTGTTCACTGCCACATTATTCACAATAGCCAAGTTATGGAAACAACTCATGTGTCTGTTGACAAATGAATATATAAAGAAAAATTTATGTATATATGTAGTAGAATATTATTCAGCCTTAAAAAAGAAGGAGATACTGTCATTTGCAACATGGATACACCTGGAGAGTATTATACTGAGTGAAATAAGCCAGACAGAGAAAGACAAATACTGTATGGTATCACTTTTATGTGAAATCTAGTATGTGTGTATGTGTGTGTGTGTGTGTGTGTGTGTGTGTGTGTATTATATATAATATATATATATATAAAATATATATATAAAAAACTCATAGTATCAGAGAGTAGAATGGTGGTTGCCATGGACTAGGGCAAGGGGGAAATAAAAAGAGGTTAGAAAAAGGGTACAAACTTTCAGTCATAAGATGAAGAAGGTCTAAAGATCTAATGTGTAACATGGCGACCATAGTTGGTAATACAGTGTTGTATAATTGAAATTTGCTGAGAGAGTAGAATTTAAGTGTTCTCACCAAAAAAGGGAAAAAAAATGGCAAATGTATGAGGTGAAGTATATGTTGAAGATCATGGGAATCTTTTCCCAATGTATATCAAATGATCACACTGTATACTTCAAATATATTACAATTTTATTTGTCAATTATACCTTAATAAAAAAGAAGAAAGGCAGGAAGAGAGGGAGGGAGGAAGATGTGAAGGAATGAAGGAAGAAAGCTAGTCAAGCCTTGCAGCTGAAAATAAGGAACCAGATAACTCTTTTCCCAAGGTAGCTTGAGGGAGCATTCTTGACTGTTCACCTCTGTAGGACCAGCAGCCCTTTGTGGTTATGGAAATGACAGTAGAATATTCTGAGTGGTGCTTCAACAAGGAACCTCCCTAACACTGAGAAAGTTCTCTACCTGATCAATGCATACTTTTATAGATGTACTAGGGCTGAATTTGAAATATTTAATTAAGAGCATTGCATGGATACTAACCGTTCAGAATAAACCCCCAACAGCTAATAATGGAAATCAGTTACTATGCCATAGTGTTCTGGCTGTATCTGAATATCAGTACTGAGGTATACTTGTGACTATTTTAAGTCCTTTTAGTCAAAAGTCAAGGTGGTAGCTAAGGAATATCCCTGTAACAAGTGGTAACTGGGCTACAAAAATTTAGAATTAACAGTCTCTATACAGATAGCTTATTGGAAACAGTTAATTTCTTGAGAATCATATAGGTGTAACAATTTATAACTTTACCAAAGGATATTAGGAGTGAATCAAAAGGCCTTAGAGCCTCATAAGTTCACGCAAGAAAAATGACGTCTGGTTGGTCTGTTTGGGTATCAACTGTCCATGAAAATGAATAGGAGGGTTTTAGAATCCCATTCATTGTATGGGATTCTATAAACATCAATTAATTTACAGTCATAGAAGCCATGAAGATGCATCAAGTATATTCCAGGAAATTTCAGTAGGAATCAACACCTTTTTGAAACACAAGGTCTTTTTTTTTCTCCCTCTGTCACTAAAGTGGCTCATGCTAGTGTCTGCTCCCTGTGCTCATATAAAAGAATACGTGGCACCTAGAGCACCCACATTTCATCTTTGATGTTAAACAAAAGCAAAGGTCCTAAAACAAAGCAAAGGTCCTTGGAGAGTAGCTGATTTCAAGTTTGGGGCAAGAAAATACAGGCTGAGCCTGGAATACTGTGAAAGGATATTGTGATCAACTGTGATACCATCAGAGAAATTGGTATCCTCAGGCAATTGCAATGCAATATTATGTAGTCTTTCCTGTAGGTGGTCATTTTATTTCCAGTAGGATATTTTATCTTTTATCTAATTAAATTATACATTTAAGCATGTTCATCTATAGTTTCCACTTTTGTATTGCTTTTTTTTTTTTCACATTAAAGTTGTGTATCATACTAAGTGAAGTAAGTCAGACAAAGACAATATCGTATGACTTATATAGGGAATCTAAAATATGACACAAATGAACCTATTTACGAAACAGAAACAGAATCAGGGACTTAGAGAAGAGACTGGTGTTTGCCAAGAGGGAGGGGCCTGGGAGAGGGGAGGAGTGGGAGTTTGGGATTAGCAGATGCAAACTGGTATATATAGAATGGATAAACAACAAGGTCCTACTGTATAGCACAAGGAACTATATCCAATATCCTGTGATAAATCATAATGGAAAAGAACGTGAAAAAGAATGTGTATATATGTGTAACTGAGTCACTTTGCTGTACAGCAGTAATTAACATAACATTGTAATTCAACTATACTTCAATAAAAAATAAAGAAAAAAAAGTTGTGTTGTCTTTATAAAACAAATTGCCTTCCAGAGCTTCCTGTAGCCTGGAAAAACCAAATAATATTCCTAACCTTTAAAGGCTGGAGAAATCTTGTCTGTGAACATAACTCATTTTGATGCTTTTCAAACTGGTTATTTTATCACCTTTCCCTAATATCTGCCACCCCACCCCACCCCATTACCTCTGACCACATTTCCTATTAGTATCTCTGACTCACTCCATTCTGGCCACTGGGGCTTCATAAAATTCCTTAGGCAACCTGGGCTCCACTGCCGCTCAGGGCGCTGTATTTGCCTGAGTACGTGTTCACTCTGCCTATAATTTTCTCCCCCAGATATACATATGGCTTACTGTTCTCTCACCTCCTTTAAGTCTTTGCTGTTAATTCAATTTAAAATTGTACACACTCACACACACACACACACACAGGCAAGCATGCACCATCCTTAAGACTCTCTATCTTCCTCTCTGGTTTATTTTTCTCCATAGCCTTCATCACCTTCTAAATCAATATATAATTTGCCTGTTCATTTTCTTCCTCACCCACTAAAACATTAACTCCAAGTTTCCTGGAAATAAGTAAATAAATTTTATTTTGTAGGCTGATGCACCTTCTGTGCCTATAAATGACATTAAATATTTATTTGTTGAATGGACAAATAAATGGTTACAAGATCTAAGTAATATTAATTTTAAATTTTTTTCTTTAATATTTAAGGCATTTAAAACAATGAATTTTACTCTGAGTCCAGAATTTGTTATGTTCTAATAGGTATTGCTATGAAACAGTCTTCATTTTAATGCTTTCTCTAGAATTTGAAGTTCTCCTTTGGATTTTATTTGATCCAAAGGTTATCTAGGGATGGATTTCTTAATTTCCAGCCAGGTCAGAATTGCATTTAAAACATTGCACTTCAGAAACTTCAGTTAAAATATTTAACCCTATTAGACTATGGTTTAAAAATGGCCTAATAAGTCTCTACCTTTTAAACTTTTTAAGATCAAGATACTAATTTAACAATAAGTGGGTTTGTATGCTCTCTCCTGGACACATCCTCTGGATTGCTGCAATCATAAACCACATTGTTACATATACTTGAGTATATTTCTAGACTTTACAGTATTTTCTTTGCTATTTAATTACTGTAGCATCATCTACATCATCATCACCATCAGTGCCATTATCAAAGAGATTTTTTTTTGAGTGTTTAATAAATGCTGAGACTTTATATATATAAGCCAGTTGAGCTTTCATAATACTTCTACAAGGTAGGTACTCTTATTACCCACACATTATAGTTAGGAACTGAGACAAAGAGAGGTAAAGTAATTTCTCAAGGCTATTCAGCAGTATAGTCAGGACACTTCTAAATCTCTATCCTATTTCTTTAGAATAGATCTTAATATCTAGTGATGCTTGTCTACTATCATTATCCCCCTTTAAAATATAATTTACCACTTTCCTTTGTTTTTTTAGATACATTTTGATTAATATGCATTAAATTGCATAATATTAATTTGAAGGGAAAATAATATCTTTATAAGATTTTTTCCTATTCAGAAACATGACTAAGCTCTCCATTTATTCATAATTTTCCTTAATATCCTAAATAGTTTTGTTTTAGCTTATTTCCTTAGTTATATTATATACTTTGACATTCTTGTGAATGTAGTCTTCTTTTCTATTATATTTTGTTACTGGTTTTGCTCATTTGGTAGGCTACTGATTTTTTTATTTACTTATTTTGTAACTAATTTGTTTAAGGTTGTTTAGGTTTTGTTTTGTTTTCTGTTCTAATTGATTCTCTGGAGGCTTTCCAGATAAATAATTATGCCACCTACAACAAATAATCGTACCTTCTTAAATACTAATATCTCTATTTATGTTAATTACATATTCAAGTTTTATTTTACTAGCAGAAGTTCCTAAACAAGACTAAGTAATAAAAGCAATAGCAGACATTCTTTTCTTGGTAATATATCTAATAAGGATAATTTTTTTTAATTTTAGGAAAAAGTTTATGTACTTAAAAAAATTATTCTATTAATATCTTGACTTAAAAAGTAATATTTTCAGAAGAAATATTTAGAGATTATAATATCTGAGGCACTGCATAATGCAATGTCTTTTTGTTTTCCTTGTATATAGGAAATCACTTGACAAAGCCTAAAATTCTTGAGTCAGTATTTTTCCTCGCAAAACACCATTGATTGATCTTCCATACTTTAGTATTCAGCACTGTATATTAAATTTTTTCATGCACACTTAATTACATTTTCAGTGAAGAAAAATAAAAACTCTTTTGCCGTCACAGTCTTGGAAAAAAAAGACAAGCTAGGAGTCAGCTTCCCTCTCGTGGTTACAGCTTGGCTTGCTGCATTCGGCTTTATATGAATAAACTACATGGGATCCTGTCAAGATGCTCTGTTCCTCTGGTTCTCTCTAGGGGAAGAACGATAGGAATTCAAGAAGCCAAACTGATCCAGGAAGAGTCACTAGCTGTGTCTGCCTTCAGGTATCCCATCCAGAGATGAAGAAGCCTTGATCTGTGATAGACAGATGCCGTGGTAGTCATCCTTGAAGACAGCATGTGAGATGAAGATGACTGAGTGCACACCTCTGTCTTTTCTTTTGAGTCCATACACACGATAGGCTGGCTTTTAAAATGTGTCAAATCTTTAAACGCTTTGATGAACTAGGAAGAACTGAAATGGACCAGCTAAAAATGACTGACGTTAACTCAGAAATCACAACACAGCACCATCCTTCTTTATAAATTTTGCTTGGTGCTCTGTCCTTTTTTCATCCAGATTCAGGTCTTACAAGAAAAGCTCTCTCTCTCTCTCTCTTTCTTCTCAAATAGCTATTAGTTTTCTCCTTATGGAAATTCTATTATGCATTCTCCATGCTCTTCATGTACTTTTCTCTTTTCCCCCATAAATTACATCTCTCCATTCTTTATTTGCTGTTATGGATTAGTTTCTTAAGATTTTCTTCTAATAAACCAATTCAGTTTTCTCTAACAGTCCGCTGCCTTTGTTTTAGTCTTCAATGTAATGATCATATTTTTTAATCCTTCAAAACCTTTCTTATTTTCTGAGGATTCCATTTCATGACTTTATGCTTCTGCATGGATTTAATGTCCTCTCAAATTCCTTAGCAATGAGGGATGAGCAGGAACTGGGAGCCTTCTTTTAACAAACGTGGCAAATTTGGGAAGCACCATGGCGTAGGGATTAAGAACCCAAACTCTGTAGCCAAAGTGTCTGAGTTTGGATCCTAACTCTGCCATCACTGGTTGAGTAATCTTGTTGATACCAGTTGAGTAATCTCAGGCAAATTGTTTAGATTATCTAAACTTCAGTTTTACTCAGTTGTAATTTTAGGGTAATAACATTAACTACCTTGTAACATTGTATTAAATGAGCAAAAACAGGTAAAGCACTTAAAAGAGTTTGACTCGGAATCTGTGCTTAATACATGTTAGCTAATTATGACAGCTCTCAATAACAAGTCAACCCTGGAATCATCACCCTTTATCATGCTATTTCTGTGGCCCTGCAATAAAGGCCATGTCTCCTTTATTTGCTACTTAGGTCACTCTTTCACTTGGATGTGGTATATTGTTAATTGATCAGCTTTAACCTCATTCCTATTTGTTTCCTATTTGTTTCAAAAATCTCTCCATATTAATTGAATGATTCCATAACTTCAAGTAGTGATATTTTGTTCATTTCAATAGGAATTTTGATGAGGTTATGAAACAAAAGTCATGTATTTAGCTCATAGTCATGTATTTTCCTCCTTATGCTTTTAATACACTGTCAACTTGTATGTGTGTGTGTGTTTAGCATAATATGAGGATATATATATACATGTGTATATGTATATATTAAAATTGGTAAGCTTTCTTTATATTCTTACTATTTTGCTTTTAGATTTGTTTACAGCTTATATGAACTAATTTTACTTCAGCTCAATAAAAGATACTACCTCGGACTTGATCTTTTTTGTTTCCTTTTAGAAACCTACATGAAGTCTTCCTGCTGGGTTTAATAGAACAACCACAATAAACTGACCTTCATTTTCTCCTGTGTTCTTTTGTCACATCGATGTTCTTTTGTGTTGTTCTATTTGTCGCTGTCTGAAGTGCATCTGGATTGTGAGATAGGGGATTTTGATTTTAACTGGCATTGATTTTTGAGATTTTTTCACTCACTTTATAACTTGTAGTGGCTGCTCAAATGAAGTGCTTCAAAGTTTTTGTTTATTTTTTGTTTTCTTTTCCAGTGTAAGGGATTTAAGCTGGTGTATAGCTTTGTAATATTTAGTTTCCCCATCCTTGATTCATAAAGCCATTTGTTTTTAGAAAATAATATCTTACTTTAATGCTCAAGGAAAGGAACTCTGGGTTTTGGTTATATACCATTATAATTACTTGCTATATATATGCATACCTGTGTGTGTATACATAAACACAGATATATACATATACATGTGAGGAATACATGGAACAAAATAATGATGAAAGGAAAGCTATCTGATTTTTGTTTTGTTTTGTTTTGTTTTTTTGTCCTCAGCATAAAGATTATAAGTTTAAAGATTGCACACTGCCTCTACAAGGTGTTACCAAATTAACGGGAAAGAATTTAGGACAAATACTATCTTATTGATACATTTACGAGTGACAGTTTTGACATGACCTATTTCATCTACACACATTGAAGCCTACAATATTATTTGTATAAAAACCAACTTTCATATAATATGAGAAAACTTTGAGTGTTATTCCTCTCTTATGCATATACTGTTATATTTTTTACAGAATAAGACGTTCGGAAATTCTATTCTACTCTAAATTAGTCAGATCACACCTACATCATGATGTTTACTTCTGGCTACAACATTTTAATGGGGGAATATTCAGGAGGAAAGTTTCATGGATAACATAATAATTCTGATGTAAAAGATGGGCTTCGTATTTGAGATAATAAAGCCACCACAGCATCCCAGTAGTGGATGATGTTCAGATTCCTATTTATTCTGGCAAGTAAACATATATCCATTTCTTCCATAAAATAAGTAAAATTGTTTAGAAGTGATTCAAGTAGAAATGAGACTGATTCTCAACACTGATTTAAATATTTTAAAAAATTGAATGTGTATCTCTTCTAAGAATTTTATTGTCAATAGCAGTGTAAGATTTGGAGAGACATTAGTGTCCTTAAATCTGTATTGATTCTCACTTTGTGGTCCATATATGGTTAATAATTGATAGTTAATATGATGTCAACATATATTCAGTTTATTTCCTTGTTCTCCATAACATTTTTTTTTCCTCTGAGATGTAACTTCATGTACCAATTAATCATCATAGGAAGGTTTTCATTTAATGTAACCTTCCATCTCATGCAAAATATTGGGATGAAAATCGCAGAGTTCAAGGTTATAAAAAAGAAATGTGACAAAAGTGTGTTTTAGTAAATAAATTAGCATTTAATTTGTAGTACCATATCAAGTAATTCCATTATAGAGATGAGGTAGTATAATCTCCAAGTCTTTCTGAGAAAGTAATTAAAATAATTATTTGCCAAGAATTGGTACCTAGCACTCAGAAATCATCTAAGAAGCTGAGAAAACAAAAATCTTCTAAAATCATTTTCAGCTCAAGGTAATTGCCAAATATTTTATGGCTATCAAAGTGATTGCATTATAACTGCAAATAATTCTAGAAGCTGTAAATATTGGATTAAAAATGGTGGCACAGTGTTTTCCAAGTGTATACTTTGAGAACGTAACAGGCATTCTAGGAAGCAAAAAGTTTGTTCTGGAAAAATCCTTGTTTAAACAAATCTACTTTTTTTTCTAATTGTAAGACATTGTAGAACACTTGTATGCATATATACATTGTAGATTTCCAGCAAAATTTATAGTAATTATAGTCTCCGAATTTGCTTGACCATGGCTCTTTAAAAAAAAGTATGTGTTATGTATTTATTTTAGAAAACAAACATTAATATCTCACAAAATGCAAGTTTTTAGTGGAACACAATGAAGGATTATCATCAACTGCTTAGTGAGGAGAAAATCAAGGCTTCCAAGAGCAGAGGCTTCCAAGTACCCTCTGTGGCATGAATCTGTGGGCAATATCAAATAAGGAACTGATTCTGATTGTTTAAACAAAGTGGTACTCACTCTAAATAGCCCTGGGAAATGGGCATCCTAATCTTGCACACTATGGACTTTATTTCCAAGATTCTATGAATAGGACTTTTCTTTCTAGAAAGTTAACTGAAGTGTTATGGTAGTTCTCTGGAGCCGTCCAAATTGTTACTGTTCTCAAATCTGACTATTTAAGACAGCAACCCCACTGAGTTACAGGGGGAAAAGTACTTGGGAGTGACATGCAATCTTTCTTGGAAGACTGTTTTAATGCCATGAAGATGGAATAGGAGGTATTGAAATGACATCTGCACAGTTAACCACATGAAAACAAAAAGGAACAAATCTCTCTTATTTGGAATATCTGTATACTCAAGACTATTTCCCTTGTCTTTTGGCTTTCTTTTCCCCAGGTCAGAGAATAAACAAATTTAAAAGAAGGATAAGACAACATTATAAGATTTTTACTTAAAACGTATAATGAACTGATGACCTGTCATTTTGCACTATTCTCACACACATACAAATAAACACATAAACTTAAGTCCACAGAATTTCCAAAAGGAGCAGAGCCTTTTGATTCTGTTAATATTATTGAAAGCAACTGTCTAAAAAGAATTTGAATCACTTTCCTGTATAGACTGTGGGTTGTAGACAGCATTCTCTAGACAAAATTTCAAGGTGACAAGCCCTCTGATTGCTCCACATAATCTTTTATCCATGAGGAAAAAAAAAAAAAAAGAAGGGCAAGCACAACACAATAATCCCACAGGTTTTAATTTTGTTTTAATATTATTTTTTTTACTCTGCCTAAGATTGAAGACTTCTATGACTAGTATATAATTGATTTAAAAAATCACAAATAGCTTTTTATACATAAGTATGAATTTGCTTTAAAAGAATTATTTTCAACTAACATCTAGCAAGATCTAATAAACTGAAAAATCATGAAATGAGCTCTGGGCTGAAGGTCAAATAGGAACATTATAGTTACAAGATAAGGACATTTTAGAGCCATGAGAACTGAAACACAGGTCACTCCAAGAGTTAGGTGAAAGGAAATAGCATGACAGAAAGAACAAATCTGCCTATTGTGAAATTTGTTTGGAAGTGGCCCAGTACCCAGGAAATTGGAGCATACCAACTATATTTTTTTTCTTTTTTTTCTCTCCTTGAATACATCTCTCTGGCTCCCTTGAATAAGAATCCAGTCACATATGAGTTATCCTGTACAAATAACAATGTGTTTCTTACAGCATTTATGCCATTATCCTCATGATAAATTTTATTTTGACTATGAAACACATGAAAACACATTTTGCAGAAAATTCACTACATTAGAATTGATCTGTAGATTAAAAATATGACATTTTTTATTTTGTTAATATTAAATAATAATTATTTAAGCACCTTCCATGTGCTGGGTACTTTATAGTTCCTCTATTTTTTACATTTCTCAGTAACACATTGAAGATATCTAAATATTATATTAAACTTTTTAAATTTACTGATTCATTATTACCTAGCATATGCCTGTGAGTCATCACGGAGTGGTTGAAACACAAAAAATAATAAAAAATTACTTTGTAATATAGAAATGTAAGGAAAATTAATATCCTGACTTTTCCATACAGTTGCATATAAAATTGCTCTCAGCAAATTCACTTGTATTAATATATAAGTGCTATTTTTAATTAAATCACAAATTCTGCAATATTAAAGGATTTTGGAGGCCATACAGTAAGGTACTTTTATTAGTTGGGATGCAAGTTTGGCTAGTAACATAAGCCAAATAATATTGGCTCAGAAAAACTGAAATTTCATCCTCTCTCAAATAAGAGTGCAAACATAAACAATCAAGGACTGATATGCTAATTTCAAAGAGATCAGGCTTTACATATCTTAATATGTTTTTTCACGTCATAATTTTTAGTTCTAGCCATCACATTTGCATTTTAGCCAGGGAGAAGATGAGAGTGTAGATGGCATGCATTCTTCTTTTTTTAAGGATCCAATTCAGAAGTTTCATGCATTCCTTCCACTTACATCCATTCGGTATCCATCCTGGGTTCAAGGGAGACTGAGAGGGGTGGTGCAGCATGTGCTCTGCTAAAACCAGGGGTTGCATTATGAAAGAAAGAGAAGTAAAGGAAGAAGGGATGTAACCTCTATGATAGCCCCACAATTTGTCTTCTAGGTCTATTAGGTCCTTATGAAACCATATACAAGCTCCCGTGTTCCTACCCTTTGAAGTGAAAGGCTTTTGCTTTAGTCTCCCAGGCCTCCCTTGAGTCTCTAAAGGCTGGCTCAAAAGTTAATGATTGGGAAATGTGAAGATGTAGAAACAAGGAATAGCTGTTGAGCCAGGAAACTGGTAACAATCTAGACTATAAATCCACCACAGAGCAGAATCACTGAACTCCCAGTTCCCTGAAAGATACAGATAAAGGCCTGACACACATTCCTAAGTTGTTTTTATAGGAAGCAGACCCCCATGAGATGAAAACTGCTGACTGCAAAATATAGACCCTAGGCTGGTTGAAACCAGAAGGTTGATGATGCTAGAAACTTCACTTTGATGCCAACCAAGCATAGAATTGTGCACGAGCTGATCACGCACCCTGCAGCCCCCTCCCTCCCTCACACTGCCTTTAAAACCTCTTCTCTGAAAGCTATTGGGAAGTTCAGGTCTTTTGAGCATGAGCGCCTGTTCTCCTTGATTGGCCCTGCAATAAACGCTGCACTTTCCTTCACCACTACCCTGTGTCAGTAGGTTGGTTTTACTGCATATTGGAGAGCAGACCCAAGTTTGGTTCAGTAACATTATAAGGAGTTGAAATTGACCTAGAGTGGCTTTCTCAAAGAGTGGTCCACTAGCCCTTTGGTGTGGGTGAGTGGGAAGTGGGAAAGCAAAGTAAGATCCTGTAAGGTGTGTACAAAGTGAAAAGAAGTATTTGCACAGAAATACCAAGATGTTATTTTTCTTTTGCATTCTGTTGACTTTTGCACTGATGGTGTCAAAAACAATGGCAGGTAAGCTATTGCAGGAAACTTAGCACAAATCAAGAATGTACTAGCTGATATATATTCTTTTTGGCTACATGCTTGTAGGACAAAAAGAAAGTATATTTGGTTTTAAAATGTTCCTGGTGAGGCAGTAAAAACAAGTTTATTGTATCTCAATTTTCAGTACAATTCATGTCAAAACCAAATGGGCACATGAATAGTGCACCTGTGCTGCACACTGAACTACAGTGGTTGCCTTGAGCAGCAGCACTCGTGCAATTGTCTCAGTTGCAACCTGAGGTAACCGATTTTTTTCTGGCAACTATTTTTACTTGAAAGTATGATGACAGACCAACTATGGTTATTCAGACTTGGATATTTGGCAGATCTGTTATCAAAACTGAAAAAAAATAAATCTCTCACTTCATGACAAACTGATATATTTAAGGGCAATGTTAAAATTCTAGCTTTCAAGTGAAAATTAGAAATTTGGAAAACTTGTATCTGCCACTAAGAGACTGACAGCTTCCCAATATATAAAGACTTTTCTTATGAATCCAATGATGATATTAAGGAATGAGATTTTTTTTGTTATTATATAATGATATGCATCAACATTTAGGAGATCTTCATAGTTGAGTGAATCAGTATCTTTCAAATGACTAACACATGATTTTGTATGCATGGGTAGAAGATCCATCTGAGGTACAAATCAGACTAAATAATTTAATGTAATAGATTTTAATATGTTCATTGCATGGTTTTAGATTCTGTATTACAACTGACTTTTAAGAATCTTCCACTTGTTGAATTTTGGTGTAGTATCTAAGAATAATATCCACAATTATTCAAAAAGGGCACTGCAATTCTCATTTCTCCAATAAAACTGTGAAGCTACAAAACTACAGTTTGCAACAGATTACATGCAGAAACAGCAATGCAAATTCAATTACCTTCTCTTAAGCCAAATATTAAGGAAATGTGCAAAAATCATTAAAGTTTAAATGTCCTATATGTTAATATGTAATGAGCTTGCTTATTGTTCTTTAAATTGTATTAATAAGTACATATTTTAGAAGCTCTTAGTTTTAATTTTTACTATGGTAAATATAGACTTCCATGTACATACATACATATATAGATTTACAGCTTCCATACACAAAAGCTCTTTGGGTTTCTCAATAATTTTTATGCGTTTGAAAAGGTCCTGAGACCAAACAGTTGATAACTTCTGGTCAAGGTCATCATGGAGAATTTCAGCTAGAAGATTTGCCACTAAAATAACAGGAAAAAACTACACTGAACTCACTTTGCAGAGTGACTCTTAAAGAATGAAATTTAAGGTCATTAAAATGGGAGAGTTGAAATACACCTCCACCCCAAACTTTCCCTTTTTTTGGTAAGGGAATAGTATCTATAACCCTATAATTATTCTTGCTCAAGCTGGCAGTAGCCTAAAAAATGCTTCTTATGTATAAATGCCTCTTTAAAGCATGTTTAATCCATTCTTTCTAGGAATAAATACTGTAATACCACATATAATATAACCAAAGTTTATCTCTGTTCATTATTAAAGAAACAAAAAAATTAATATTTTTTGTTTGCCGAGATTATATATTTTATAAATACAAGATAAGAATTATAAACCCTGATCACTTTTTTGAATACTCAAAACTACTTAAAAATATCCTGATAATGACTTAAAATTCTTCTCATTTCTGTATTTCTATTGTTTATAAATTAGAAAGTTATAATTTATCTTCACAGATTTCCATTTTGTTCATGTACCAAATAAAATGTGATTTTTTCCAATGTTTAACAGCTATATTTACCTTATATTGTTGCTTTTAATGTTATGTATTTCTAGTTCTTTATTAGTTTATATAATGTACATTAAGACTTGGCAACAACTTATGCTTTTTCATTGTTCGCATTCCCAGGCCAATAGTCTCCCAAATTGCCTCTCTCAACATTGTGTAACAATGGTGAATTTGATGATTATATGTACACTAATAATACACAGACTTCGATAAAATTAACTATCAAAACAAAGAAAAAAGCAAACGTATTTACAGTATTAGACTTTGAGAGTCCTCCTCTGTCTCAAGTAAGTTTTATGCCATGTTGAGGATATTTATTACCACAGGAAAATCACATGTTCATACTTCATTATTACTGCTTCTAGGACATATTCAAAATGGAAACAGATTTTTATTAGCTTTTTCATATCATCTAGATTGACATCTATTTATATGTTAGATTTTACAAGTGAAGGAAACCAACTCCAATTAACTAATTTATTGGAAAGATAATCAGATGCAGCATCTCATGTGTTTGAATACATTAAAAAGGAAAGTTTAACTAAGGTGAAGAGGCACTATTTTGCAGAAGGTTAGTAAGAAATTGTAAACTGGGACTCCAGGAGCACTAAATCATCCGAATTAAAAAAAAAAGTTTATAGAAAGATTTCAGTAAAGAGGGGACATATTGAAGAGAATGAGGGTCAATAAAGAGGGAAAATGTTTGGATATTCAGCAAAGTAGGAAGGGAAGAAAGAAAATAGGCTGAAAAGGGATGAAAAAGAATTAAGGGAAAAATATGATTTAAAAGGATTTTTATACATCATTCCTGTATGTCAGATATTGGGAAACATCATTCGCAAAGATTTCTCCCCATGAAAATGTTAAAATATCTATTTTTCTTGCATGCATAATAGAGTGGTAACTGCCTGATGATGCATATGGGACAAAAAGGGTCATGTCTGAGTTAGAGAAGGAAAAGTTGAATAACAAAACCTCAGAAAGAGAAGTACACGGGATCTAGAAGTCAAATGAAAGCAGAGGTTTGAATGATACCTGAATTCTCTGTCTCATATTGGGTCTACATGTAAGCTTCATTGTCATCCACCATGGACAGGATTCCTGCACAAAAAAAATGGCTGGCTAGTCTTCTCACCCTCACATCTCAAGGTCTTACTAATACAGACCAACCCTGTCTGCTACGATATGAATGCTGTGTCCCCCCAAAATTTATGTATTGGAATCCTAACCCCCAAAGATGATGCTATTAGGAGGTGGGGTCTTTGGGAGGTGCTTAGGTCATGAGGATGGAGCCCTCTTGAATGAGATTAGTGTTCTTCACCAGAACCCCACCACGATGGCACCTAGATCTTGGACTTGAATCTTCAGCATTGTGAACTGTTGTTTGTGAGCCACCTAGTCTCTGGCATTTTTTGTGTAGAGCAGCCTGAAGAGACAAAGACACTGTCTCAGGTCCATTTGAAGGAATGGGGGAGGGCATTCACCTGCTTAATGGAGAAACAAAATAGAACATGATATGCGTATTGTGACAGGTGATCCAATTTATGTAGAGTGGAAAACATTTTACATAAAGTAATAATTCATTGCTGTGTGTGTTCAGAGGTTGAACTAAAGTATTAAGAAAAATATCACAGAGCACTCATCAAATATGTATTGAGCACTTGCTGTCTGTGAATGTGAGAGCTGACTCTAGGAGCTCTAGCAGATAACTAAGCATTCAGATGTCTTAAAATTCTGCCTGCGTCTTGTGTTTTCAGAGTTCCAGTGGGCAGGGCAATCCTTCCCAAACATGTTAAATATTCCCATAGTTTATTTCAGCATTCCCAGACTTTATCCTCCCCTACCCACAGATACTGTTCAGTCTTTCAACTTCCTTTTCCTCAAGTGTTCATTTTCTTTGTTCTTCCTCTTAGTTTATAATCATAATATCATTTTGACTTGGACTAGAATTGGAGGAGATCATGAGGAGAAGGAGGAGAGAGATGGGAAATTTGTCTGACTCCATGAAATTATCCAAATCTGCATTTGGAGATCAGTTTGAAATGGAACTTCAATTAAAATCATTTTGATATATAGGGTTTTAGACTATTCCTATGGTTGTTATGTTAAGGTACATATACATATGCATATATATGTATTGATATATATACATATTATATATTAAAGTTTATATATAATGTATAGATCTATATATAATGTACATATTTATAATGTATGCATATAATATATAATATAATATATGCACATTTGTATGTATTTATATATATATAATTATATATGTTATTATTAGTAAGATAGTATTACTCCACAAATATTCGGGATTCAGGATTCAGTCTGGTTGTATAAGGTTTCCATACGATGGAGACTAAAGTAATAATATTCTTTCTTTAACATAAAATGTATTTATAATATAAAACATTTCAACGATATACAAGTTAAATATCTTTAAAATACTTGATAACATTTTTAAAGGCAGAGAATATATATTATATTAGAGCACAGGTTGGCAAAATTTTTCTGTTGGAGCCAGGTAGCAAATATTGTAGGGTTACAGGGCCGTGCTGTCTCTCTGTGGCAACTAACTGCCATTAGGGTGTGAAAGTGGCCACAGACAATATGTAAACATATAAGCATGGCTTTTTCATTTATGCACATTTTAATATGAATTCCATACATCTTCATCAATCAAAAATATTATTCTCCTTTTGATTTTTTTCAACAATTTAAAATATAAAAAAAATCCTTGCCTCACAGGCTGATACAAAAACCGGTGAAGGCTGGATTTGGCCTATATGCCAATTTCTAACTCCTGTCATAGAGCATATATAAGGAGTACATGACATAGCTCTCAGATTAAGAATGACATAGACCTAAACTCATTCTTCTCTGTGACGTTAGAGAAGTGATTTCATCCTATCTCACTTTCCATTGTTAATGAAGAAGAGATAACTTTGTAAAAATATTTTAATAAATTTTTAGTGGTTTACTGCAGTCGCATGCACTGCCTCAGGAGAACCAACTGTGCAGACCTGCCCAACTCCACGTGCCGTGACAGCACATTGCTAGCTTGAAATTGACCATGGTGGAAATATTTATACTACAAGAACTAGTAAATTCTATAAATCAGGTGTTTTTCTCCCCTAAAGAGTTTGTTGTTAAGCCTTTACCAACAGACCTTTAAATGGAATATTTCTATGGACCCTTGGCTGCTCTGTGAATAAGACATGACAGCACAAAATAGTATAGTTGAGGCACTTTATAGGAACACTACCTAATTACTTCTCAATAATTGTTACAACTATTTTTCTTTAATGAAATGAATATGTCATTTCTACTTATCTCAAAAATTTTAGAATAGCAACAAAAGTTGACTACCTCAAAGAAACAAGATTATCACAGGCTTTGGAATTTACTTCGGTAAGAAAAAGGATTTTGATGTCACGCGAATTCATGAGAGGGATAGTGGCAGCAGTGCAGACTTGCTATTTGGATAGAGGGCCACACGCTTTACCAGAAAGAAAGAATTACACTGTACATTATATAGAAAAACTTCAACTGACCCGCATTACACAGGAAGTGTTAAGAAATAATGTTAATGGAGGCGTACTTTGCAGGTTTCATTTTAGTTTGTTTTTGTTTATTTTTCCAGATTTTAAAATATCAGATATTGAAAACCAGTTCTTAGGGTTAGATGAATTGAAGAGAATAGCTGAAAAAATTCCATAAAGACAGGGTAAAAAACCAGAATTTCTGCTAGAAGTGAGTCACTGATATTGCTTATCCACTTTCTCTTTCAAAAATTTCTGAAAACACACCCTACAAATTTCCAACCTCTTTTCCACTGTATTCTACTAACAAACTCTAGTACATATTTTTTTGTTGTCCTAATGTAATTTTATATTATTCTATTAAAATGGGAAAAATAAAAAGCAAAAAAGAAACAAAAATCTCACATTCCTGTAAACGTGCTGGGGAAAAAATCCAAATTCAATAAAAATCTTTCATCTAGCAAGACGTCTGTATTTTTTTTTTATTGTGTGTGATGAGTAATAGTCAACATAGGAATTAAGCTAAATTGAAAAAAGAAAGTCAAGAAAAGCCTTTGGTGATCTTTGATTTACTTAGTTCAGAAGTTTTGGAAAACAAATATTTATTTCTATCATTTACTGAATTTTGTTCCAAATAATGCATCTTTATTTTATGCTGCCTATTTATTTATTCTGTAATACCCAACTTGAATTATTTCATATTTTTCTTAAAAATCTTGCACTCTAATGACATATTTGAATATTTAATTTTTATTTTAATAGAAATTAATGTCTCTTTTGATATATTTTACCCCACTATTTGTTTCATTTTCAGTTTCCATTTCTCCACTCATTCCTTAAACGTATCCTCAGATTCTGTCTACATATTTCCCATGGTATTACATTCAGATCTTATGGTTTCACGTGCACTGATGTTTGCCATCTTACTCTCTCAAATCTCCCCTGAGCTTCAGACATACATATCCAGCTCCAGTTGAATGTGATTAAAAGAACACTTAAAGTCAACAAGTTTATAAGCAAACTCATCAATTTGCTTCCATCCCATTCTATTGTATTTCTTATTATGTTTGAGGGTAGAACCATCTATTTCAGTGGTTTACAAACTCTATTTAACCCACACAGAGCATAAAGTTCATTATGACCTTTTTACAGAGCATAAAGTAACAGTGTCTCTCTCCAGCCATAATTCCCTGTTAAGGAATATTTCCTTGAACTTTGCAGGCAGATATATAAAAAATATCTTCTGCGTGGAAGGAATAAGAAAACTTACAGGATGCATAAAATAACAAATCTTAATACCAGTGTTTGGAGAGAAATTTATAGCAGTGAAAGCCTATATTAAAAAAAAAAGAAAGCTCTCAAGTCCATAACCCACCTTTTCTCTCTATGAAACTAGAAAAAGAAAATTACAGTACACACAAAGCAAATAGAAGAAAAGAAATAATAATAATCACAGTGGAAAAATCAAATAAAAAAGAGAAAAATAATAGAGAATATAAAGAAAACTAAAAGTTAATGTTTTGAAAAGAAACAAAATTGACAAACTTTTGGGCTAGACTGACCAGACAGACAGACAGATGGGGAGAAGAGATGGATAAGAAAGTGAAAAGACTGGAAGGAGATATTTATATATCATACTACTGATAAGGGACTGGCATCCAAATACATAACTTACTCTTACAACTTAATAATGCAAATAAAAAACAAACAAAAAATGAGTGAAGAAAATCCGAATAGATATTTCTCCAAAGAATATACACAATGGGCAATAAACACATACAAAGATGTTTAGCATCATTAGTCGCTGGAGAGATATAAATTAAAATCACAGGAAGATGCCACTTCACATCCACTCGGATGACTATAATCAAAAGGTCAGATAATAAAAAGTGTTGGTGAGGATATGGAGTCATGGGAGTTGTCACTCATGGTTGGTGGAAATATAAAATAGTATGGCCATTTTGGAAAACAGTTTGGCAGGTCCTCAAAATGTTAAATATAGGATTATCTTCTGAATAGTCAATTCTGCTCATAGATACATATCCAAGAAAACTGAAAACATACATCCACATTTAAAAAAAAAACACATGAATGTTGACAGCAGCATTATTTATACTAGCCAAAAAGTGGAAACAACCCAAGTGTCCATCAAACGATTAACTGATAAGTAAAATGTGATATATACATACTACTGATACATGCTACAACATGGGTGAACCAGAAATCACTATGCTAAGTGAAAGGAGCCAGTAACAAAAGACCACATATTGTATGAAATGTCCAAAATAGGCAAATCTATGAGGACAGTTAGTAGATTAGACAAATCTACAGAGACAAATAGCCTAGGGATGGATGTGGAGTATGGGGACAGACTGAGGATTTTTGGGGACAGTGACAATGTTTTCAACTTAGATTGTGGTGATGGTTGCATATATTTGAATATGCTAAAATCCAATGACTTGTAAAAAAATTCCAATAATTTATTTTGAAATCGAATTTTAAAAATGTGTAGACCCAGTTTTTTTTGTTTTTTTTCCTTGTGAAAGAAATCTATAATTACAGATTTCTTAATGATTTAAGCATCAGGTCAAACTTCAAGTATTTTATAATAGAGATACTGGTACAAATGCATACTTTCTTATGATTTTGTCCTAAATTTTTCCTTAGCTTTTCATTTTATGTATTTTCAGCCTGACTTCTACTAAATACATGCAAATTTAGTTAGAAAAATTTATTGATTCCGATAGTAAAAGAAAATTTTAAAAAAAGATAATAGTGTATGTGCTCTCATTGTACTATTACTTTGGAAAATAACTACAATTAATTATTATGAGACTTAAGACTACATGTTGTTTTCAGATTATCTCTAATAATATAAATAACATTGTGCTATATATATTACTACATCTACATTCAGAAAATCAATAGAGCTGTCCTCTGTAGAGGACAAGGTAGAGTTGTCTACATTGCTACACGTCTTACCTTTGTCTTGGCAAGCTGATGAGGGGTTGTTTATGACATCTCTTGCTAAGGCTAAAGAGCTTGTGTACAATTTTCTGTGCCTTTAGGAAAAGTTGCTTCATGCTGTTCTCCAGTTGTTCATAGCGGCGCTGAAAATTAGAGTCCATTGTCCACAAATGCATTATGGTAGACGTGTTGAGGAAATAATTCATGGGTAGCCTTTTCATAAAGAACTTGAATTCATCTGAAAATATGTCAAAATTCAACACTTTAATAATAAAATAATTATTTTCCCTTTTCCCCAAAACACATTTAGTATGTTAAAGTTAAAAAAGAATACAATCTATTATTTTCTGTGTAGCAAATGAATGGCAAGAAGGAAATTTTTTTTATGCTTTAGGATTGTTTTCTTTTTTTGTTCCCCTCAAGAAAGAACATTCACAGAAAAAGATACTTAAAATAATCGTGTTACAGCAAATAATGGGGGCAGAAAGTTTAAGGTGAACTTAATTTTTCCACATTCTCCTTTCGATGGTATTTGAATTTGATGGTATTGAAGTTTTTCCCATAGGTAGTGGTCATTAATCTAGCTTTCATTTTTGGCAATAGTATTAACAATCTGTTCCAAGTATTGTTCATTAAATAAATATTTTCAGAAAACTTCATTAAATCAGTATAGAAAGATATATATATATATATATATATATATATATATTATCATTACTAAATGATTATATTGTTTAAGGAAAAAGAGGAAACTTTTATAGTGTAAAATATAATATTCAACTATGTACTCTGGTTGTTCCCTTAGTAACTGACCACATTTCAATTTGTTAAAACAACAGTTTAAAACCTAACTGTATACTTAAGAGAAAAAAATAAAAAAGAATTTAAAGCTCCAGTATTGGCTTTTTGTGTGTGTCAATAATTATCATGTCTAAATTATCTTCTTTTCAAATGTCTAAGTAACTAACAGTAGGAACAAAAGTTGACACTACAATAAAATAATCATCTAAAAGGTCTATTAATTATCTCAACACAGAAGAGCCAAAAGATAGAAACAACCCAACTATTCATCAATAGATGAATGGCCTTACCAAGTGTGGTATATACATAAAATAGAATATTACTGAGCCATAAAAATGAATGAAGTTCTGATGCATGCTACAGCATGGATAAACCTTCAAAATATCATGCTAAAAGTGAAATAAGCCTGAGAACAAAGGACAAGTATTGTATGATTCCACTTATATAAAATATTTAGAATGTTCAAGTTCATTGAGACAGAAAATAGATTAGACTTTACCAGGGGATGGGGGAACAGCAGATGGGCAGTTTTTGCATACTAGCTATAGAATTTCTGTTTGGGGTGATAAAAACTTTTTGGAAAAAAGATAGTGGTGATGGTTGAACAGCATTGTGAGTGTAATTAATGTCATTTAAAATGGCAAATTTTATGCTATATACATTTTACCACAAAAATATTAAAAAAAACAGAAACAAAGAGAGTAGAGCCTTCTCCCCATCTCTCCTTTTCTTCTTAAATATTATGATCATGGACTCAAAACATAAACTTTTAATTTATTTTAGTATTTCTTTAAAGGATTTATTGTGTTTAGCATATCACACTGCCCCCAGTTCCATGTTGGAGTGGCTGGGTTTCCTCTGCATATATACTCCAGCACAGGGCAAGATTTGGAAAATGTTTTCAGTGGCTGAAGATGTATTATTTAGTAAGTGAGACAAACCACATTTTAGTCACTATTCTACCCATAAAAATGTCATATGGCATGCATTAAACCTCAGTCTCTCTGTGCCTTAATTTCCTCCTTTGTAAATGAGATAGAAAGTTTTGGATAATAATAATCTCATTTTATTTTAAAATTCTATGATGTTACAGTTGTTTTAAATGACTGTTAGTTTTAAATATCTAATTCAAAAACAGCTGTTTTCAAATAGCCAGTTACAGGCGTTAGTGTTTAACTGAACTTGGACAAGGTATGTTAATACCGATTCCTTATTAGCAGAGACAGGCTCAATTGCAGTGTTTCAAAACCTCCAAATTATAATCCACATTTTAAAAAATATGCCATTTACATGGGAAAAGATAAACCACATTGATACATATACATATTTTAAGCAACTAATTTATATTTTTATAAATCAGGACTATTTCAATAATCAAATCCAAACTATTTCATCAGTGATGGAAAATGCAACTTTTAAACAATTAACAGAAAATTATATTCATGAATTTTGGGGTTGATATTTTTTCTAGAGGAAATAAATACAAAGTTCTGGCATCTTTTGGACATTAAAGGTACAGACTTTACCAGAAGAACAAGGAAAAATAAAACAAAAGGAAAAAATAGGACATTTTATTGCAAAATTTATGGCAAAAGATTTTTGAGGATATATCCATTTGATGTGCTTCAAATCATTTTTTTAAGTAAGCAGGGTATAAATAAGAGATGCATTTTAAAATTCCAATTTCACAGTACCCTACATTTTGTTTGGTCCCATATGTCTCTTTTGAGAAACTCTCTCCTTTGAATAAAGGAGTTCGTGCATGGAAACTGGAAAGCATTCCTTGGATTATTCACAGAGCAGATGCCACTACTGTGAAAACTAATCATTCATTTCATTGTCATCTTTTACTTGAACACTTTTGATAAGCCTTTATTGTTTCATGGGTATGCATATTTTAGTTATTTTCATTGTTTGTTATAGTAGCATTATGAAAGTTTCTAAATCAGTAAATTTCATTCACGTTAAAGAATATGTTAATTTATTTAATTTTACCAAAGTGTATGTAATAGTGTATGTCTGCTGAAAACTGGCACTATGTAATTTCTAAGAAACAGTTTTAACATGACATTTGAATAATTACTTCATTATGAAGTCATTAAGAGTCACCACTGACAGTCACCCAAAACATTTATTGGACACCTGTTGTGTACAAAACATACAGATGTTTCAGTCTATGAGTGAGAATATGAATAAACCTTTCATCTTATTTTTAAAAAATGACAAATAACATTAAATATTTTTAAATGTTAAAATAACATCTTATCTAAAATTCATTCTACTTAGAAGTCAATAGAATCTCCAGAAATATTCCTGTGGATATCTTTTATTTTTGGCAATTAGTAAAGTTCTTACTTATAGAATATGAAAATGAAATTTGAATGATATGTTAGAATTATTATATAAATCTAGAGATTTACATAACTACAAAGAGAAAAGATAATGATTAGGGGACACCAGATAACATTTTACCCTATAATAATTTCCAAACCCATGCAGGAGATAAAGTGCTGTTGCTTTTCAAATGGCAAGTAAACAATGACTAGCCACACTTTTTGCGGGGATAAATTTATAAAAGAAAACAAATTAATGTCATATAAAAATAGCCCAGGAGAAATACATTCAATATCTGAATTACTAGAGAGAGATTAATCTGGAAATCCCTGTTTGCTAAGTATGTATGAACTGAGTACTTTTGCTCAGCATAGTTTTGAGGACTATAGAGAAACAAAACAACAACAACAATAATACTAGTGGTAATAAACATCCTGTATGCTGGAAGGAATTTACAGTCGTTCGTCTTCGCAAAACTAATACACATGAAGCAAAAAATAATACGAAGGTAGTTGTATGATATTAATGAATTCTGTGGAGGTGAAGAGAATTAGGGTAGGTGACGTCTTTCCAATAAATTATAGAAGACTAGCCAGGCACCATGTTAATTCTCTAGATCACAACTACTCCTCCATTAAAAATGAGGTTTTTTCTAAAATAGCTGAGCAAGGTTTGTTGTTTTTTTTTCCCCTCTCCTCTAATGCAAACTCTAGTTAACATTTGATATCTAATTAGCTAATTTTGAAACTAATTCGCTCTCTCTCTCTGTTAACACAAGTTCTTACTTTGGTAGGAACTCAATTTTAAGTGCTTTAAATATTAACTCAATCCCCCCAATAATCCTTCATGTAAATTTTACTGGAGCTGTTATGCATGTAGAATGCCGAAGATTTTTAGTTTCATGACTTCAATGTCGGCAAAAATATTTTATTAATGCTACTGCATTTGTATATTGATCTTATGTATTTATATATTTATGCACTTTATTCTCATGCTTCACAGTTGAATTAAACAGGTAAGAGTGGAGAACGGAACATTTTCAGGGTGTAAAAGAACTAGCCATAATACATAGATCCTGATTTGTGTTTCTGCCTTTATTGGTGAGCATGAAAAGCATTGACCAAAGTATTGATTACGCATTTTCACATATTCAGAACCTCTGATCAGAACTGCTTTGGAATATATTTTCAAAGGTATTCTAAAGCATTCTAAATTTCCTAGAGCTTTGGGAGCACATAATTTACTTCCTCAAAAGTGTAGAAAAGTAATCAGATACTTTTGTATTATTTAGAGACAATTTCTTGAGTTGTAAATCCACCAAAATATCCAAAACAGAAGCTGTTTCCATTAGAAACTAGGACTATGGGTAGGGAGGACTCAGGGAGGAAACTTGTGCTTTTATGGTATTTGTTATTTCATATGAATGTGTTATTTTACTAAAATTTAAATAAATATTGTGAATCAGTAAAAAACATAGCCAAAAAATACTATTAAATTGTCAGTACACTATGTTTATATCTTATGTTTCATACATTTACATAAAATGCTATTATTTAGTGACTTGCTAATATAAAAGTAAAAGCGTACTGGCTCACATTCCATGTTTTTTTCCCTGTATCAATTAACATAGTGGTACACTCAAAGTATCTTTTCAGTAGAAATGACAATGCAATATGGATAATAATTTCAAGTATTATGAAAGCATAGCAATAGTCTTACTACAATAACAAAATACTGTACAGTATATAGCAAAGTATGTGTAGAATATGGACACAGAGCAATCTTTAAATGAAAGGATGTAATAGGCAAAAAAAAAATGTGTCAGATATATAAGAAGAATCCATGCAAACATTTGTTTTTAAGCAGGAAGGATAATCGTTCCTCATTTTGTGATACTATTGGTCTAGTGTCTTCAAACTCCTCTCTCCTGCTTATGTTTGTAAACACAGGATTTTTTGAAATAATACATGTTAATAATATATTCTAGTAACACAAATTTTCTGTAATCAGTAAGTTAATAAAGCAAACATTATCTCCTTATACTGAATGCAGTACCGAGGCCTTATCTATACATGAACACATGGCAAATATAGTCTGTTTCTATGGATGGATTTTTGTTTATCAGTTTGTTTAACTTTCAGTAAGTTTATACCTATACGGAGTACTACCTCCAATGCTGACAAATAAATATCAAACTATCTACCACCAGACCTCAAAGTTATTGCTCAACCAGAACCCCTTCTAATAAAGCTATATCTTGTTTCTTGAGAATCATAGTTTCCTAGAAGATAGTATGGATTCTTCTATCTTCCTCTGATTTTCAAGGACAAAGATTTGCCTAGCAAATAAATTGTGAACCTTGACGCTCCAGAAATGCAAGCCTTAAGTAGGTAAGACACAAAATTGAGAAACAAATGTGAAAGTGCGTAGGAAGAAGTGCTGATGGGGAAAAAAAAGTCAAGACAGAGAAAATTTAGGCAATGGGTGTCCTGAATGGCAGAAGTTACCAATGGCTGAAACGACAATCTGACCTTTGACGGAGTACAATGAATAGGCAAATTTTGACCCATTCCATAATCCTGACTAGAACTGGTTGATAACTTTTACAAAGTATTTTTTTTCCTCCAAACATTTCTCAGGGACTATTTGAATCACTTGTACCAGTTTAGAATTTTGTCAGCTTCTACAGTAAATCACTGAGACGACTTTGAGTGGTCACATATCAATGCAAGTCTATTCAAACCATTCTATAAGCCAGGGGTATAGAGTTTACATTGAAATTGACAAAATAATATAATGCTGCATAAAGTAAATGGCAAGCCTGTTCAATATCTTGTGAACTGGCCAATTTTCTGAGGCTACAAAGGGGTTCAAGCGGGCATAAATCAGAAATCGAACCTAATTCCTTAGTAGCTGCCTAGAAATAAGTTGTGCTTTCCCTGACCATTTTCTTTTTCTCTGAAAGATACATCATATTTTTATATTAAAATACTTCAATACAGCAAGACAATGAATCTGTCCTTCATTGGATTGCCCTGTTTATGAACCCCTCTTCAAATGTTTGAGAACTTACCCAAACAGAGCTTTATCTCTATAATTATAACTATGTTATTTCTATAGTTATAGTTTATCTCTCTAACTATAACTAACTAACTCTAACTATAGAACAGGCAAGACCCAGGTCTTCACTTTCCCAGTGCCCTTGCAGCTATACAGAGTGGATGCATCATCTAAGCTATAGAAATCAGGTGTACCCACGCAGAGTTTGGATCTTAAGCTGTTGATGCGATAACAAAGAGGATGCCTAGAGCAATTCTCTAAGGAGACAGTAGTTGCAGCAGTAATGGTAGTGCTATTGAATGGTCAGGCCACTCAAGATGGCTATTCCCTTGCTCTCTGTCCATCCCCTGCTTGACCAGTGCCTGCTTCACCTACACCCCACTCACATATCTGACCTTCCTAAGTACTTGCCCCAGGCTTCAGCTAGTGATTGTTCTAGCTTTAGATCAGAACTCTCCACTATGCTTATCAAGGGGGGATGCCCCTCTGCTGGTTTCCTTGGCAACCAATAAGCCAACTTGATGTCAATTCCCTTATAACTGGTAACCTCCCCCTGTCTATGGGAGCGAAGACGGCCACTCTATCCTGTCCTGGTGTCTGCCGCACACGGTGCGGTTGGGGTATCGCTCCAGGACCTTGCTTCAGACGTGTAAGCTCCCCCATCCATTAAACCATTGATGTCTCTGTCACTGACTCTGGGCTCTTTCTTCAGTCTTGAAGCTGGGCAAGTACAAGCCTTTCAGGCCTGCGGGGTGCAGCCCAACAGCGATGCACTGTTCATTGCATTTAGCAATGGTGACCTCACTAAATAAGTCTTCTGCAAGATTTTTCACTTGGTCCCAACTATGTAGCACAAGAGTATGCTTCTCTAGCTTTCTTGATGATTCTATATGCTATTCAATATGCTTTAATAGATTCCTTATCAGGTTGGGTCAGCTAGAGCCTGTTTTTCTTACTTACAGCAAAAAATCTGGGTGATAGAGGTACTGGTATAAGAAGTGGTTTGGAAGAGTCTCCATGGACAATAAGGAGAGTATGTGCTTGGTTTTCTGGATTAGTTGGGGAAAAAAGGCTTTTAAAATCCATACAGTATTAAAGGTGGAATTTTGACAACAGAAGTACCACCTGTCCTCACCTAGAATGAAGAGCTTGTTGTAGAAATAGCATTTGGGATGATGTGCCTACATAGAACTGAATGAGGAACATAAAAAATTCAAAGACTGAGAGTGACTTGGTTACTACAAATAGAGATAGCTTGCTTAAAGAGCTCAAAATCCTATACTTTTTTTTTTTTCCTCAAAACACAGAATGAGTACTGGTGAGTACTGGAGACTTTCAAGGACTGTGCTAAAGGGATCTTTTATCTCTTGCAGCTGTAGGGCTTCAAAACAAACTTTTATCCCAAGATTGAATTTAAATTCCTGCCAGATCTGTTAAAGTTAGAAAGAACACTGGGAAGAGATGGGAACCTGGGAACTGGAAGGTAGATATGCGGGAGGACTGGGATGAACTCAGAATAATCCAAAGCATTAATGCTTCCTTTCCTTGTCCCCACGAAATAGCACCTTCTGCCCTGCCTGATGGACTAACCCTGTCTTGCTTTCAGTCATTGTAATGATCTTAATCGAAGGAATGACCTTCATTAGGAAGCCAATGTTCATCATGTCCCACTTTCATCACCCATCATGTCCCAGGGGAGTTTATTGAAAATATTCTAATTTTCCAATGGTTATCAAGAACTTGCTGATTTTTATTGGAGAAAGAACATTAAATGCATTGGTAAAAAGAATACCTGCCAGCATCTCTGATGAACATTGTATTCTGTAGGATGGGAACACCAGTTACTGTGAAAATCTGTGTGAAATCAGATGGGCTCTCTGGTTTTAATTAGGATACAATTACCCCTCTGTGACTGAAGCCTAGAAGCAGCTATTAACAATCAGAGGCACAGTGGACATGGGTACTATAATAGGTCCCGTGTATTACTCAGAAAAGGTCTAACCTGTAGGAATTTTAGTTTTGTTAATCAGGTCATGGTCCCTTGGGATTTAAATGTGGAACCAGTGCTGTGAGGTCCTATTTAATTTGTATAATAGAAAAAAAAGTTAAGTCTGCAACAAAGGCCTGACTTGCGTTTTCACGAGCGAGAAGAATGCTGTCCCTGGTCCTGAATAATTTCAAGGACTCAGAACTCCTGCACCACAGCTTAAGCAGAGCAAATAATTCCTTTGCATTGTGAATTAATTCCTTGGGCTCCTAAATGCCACAATATTCCATGAATCGGAGAGTGGCCTTATAGAAATAAGATAACAAATTGGGTTTTCCTTGAATTCTCCTCAAATCAGGTCCAGTGGGACCCTAACCCATGCCGTGTTTATTTTCCCAGTCTCTGAATAAAGAACTAGAATAGAGCATCGGCTCCCTAGCCTATTAAGTAAAATCTATAAAGGAAAGATAAAATGAAGGTTCCCTCTCCTATGAAAAGACTAAATTCAAAGAGATGTTGCTTGTTTTTTATGCTTGACACCGTTGCAGGAATTAGAGATTGGTTCAACACTGAAAATTTTGAGAGTAATAATCATATTCCATCTCTAATTAACTCACATGTTGGTGATAGCTCAATCATAGAATAACTCTAATTAAAACTGCCATTCCAGATGTGGTCGCTTACTGGTGGCAGGACTCCTCACACTAGGGATAAAGTTTCTTCTCTGGTACAAACTCTTTTCTCTGTCATTGTAAACAGGGAACACTAGAAGCAATGTTCTTTCCTATGCCGGCTGCGAGAGTGAAACATTCCTACTGTATTCAAGGATCAAATCATTTCTCAGCCTATGTGCAACAACTTACTTCACAGGAATGCACACCGTCTCATCCTGTCACGGGACATATATTGTTAATGACATCATACTGAAAAGATGTGAAACACACATGTGGCAGGTATCCTGGCTGCTGGCCCATACTTTAGCTGTGTGCAAGGTCTGCAAATACATTTTATGAAAACTCAAGCATCTGATGCCTGAGTGAAATTTCTGAGAGTCCAGTGGTCCTGAGCACATTTGGATATCTTGTCCAAAGCAAAGAACAAGTAACTTGCTCCTCCAGCTCCCCTTAATAACAAAGATGTACAGATCTTGGAAGCAGTGGCAAAGGAATTATCTGGTAGCATTACTTACAACAGTGACTTCAGTGATCTGTCTTGGGATGTCAGAAATGCCAGTTGCAGATTCTGTTGCTCCTTATATCCTCAAGCAATCACTCTTGCTATGTGATTTAGGAATCATTCCTGGCACAGTCTCGGAGCCAGGCTCTCCGGTTCTCCTGCTGATTCTGTGAGTAATCCAATCCGATGTCTGAACATAAATTCCTTTTCTGCTGCAGTCAGATTCTATTCTCTCAAGAATGCTGACTGATACAGCTAATGGGGGCCTCAAATGTAATTAGAATCTGGAGTTCAACAAGAGTGTAACAAATATTTATTGAGTGTCTAATGTGTGCCAATCACTATACTAGTTAAGTGCTAAAACTACATTAATAATCATTTTTGTACCTATGATAATGGTACTTTCTTCATAGGTTTAGCAGATTAAATTAGGTAATTATGAAAATGTAATAGAATACCTTTTACACAATTAGTGATAAATAAATGCTAGCTATTATTTTTCTTTTTATAATTTATTCCGTGATTCTATGTGTGCTGAGCTGAGCACTTTAAGTGAATTATCTCATTTAATCCTTCCAGCAGTCCTAGGAGGTGGGTACTATTATTTCGGCATTTCACCAAGGAGGACATGTGCCTTAGCAAGGTTCAGCCAATTGTTCAAAGTGACACAGTTATTAATTAGAGCCCAGAACAAAAGAAGTCTGAGAAAAGTATGGCTCCTGCCTTAATAAACATAAACTCTTTTGGGAGTTGACAGAAAAATAAAATTATTATTCCCTATATTTAAAGACTGCTTTTCTTTGGTAGACTTTTCACAAATATTATCACATCCAATCTCATAATAACCCTGCAATAGGATCGGCAGGTTTTATTGAGACTTGATGTGAAACAATTTTGAATTAAGAGATCATTACACAGAGTCAACTATGAGAGAAAAATGAGAAAAACAATGGACTCAAAGAAATATAAAAGGAGAGACCAGTTTATATTTTTTCTGAGGGGCAGGACAATGTTTTATTTTTCTTTGTATTCTCTCTTTACAAAAGCCTAAGACAGCACATTACACACAGTATGAATTAAGAATGTTTCTTAAGTGGCTTAACCAACTGACAAGATCCAGAAAGAAACAGTTGCAGCTAACTACAAACATGTATAGAATAATTCATTTGGAAAAGTAGAGTTTGAGTTTAGTCATATAAAATATGAAGCCATGAGTGACTCATGTGGGAAAATAAAGTTGAAATAAGATGTGTAGTACAGTTCTAAGTCTTAATATGACTATGGAAAAAGGATTTCAGGTTGAAGGCAACATTATGATATAAAGGTATAGATAAATGTCTTAGTTTTATGGATGAGAAACTGACAAATGGGGTTCAGGTGGTAAAGTTACAGTGTGTGTGAATTTCAGAGTATTGATAAATAATCAAAATATCCTGCAATGACATGTGATCATTGGTTATAAAGAAAACTGTAAGTACATACTCATGATTGCATAAGGATTTTTACATCTGGTATCTTTTAAGTATCAAGCACTCTTCTAGGCACTTAATTCTCTTAATTCTACATAGTAGTTATTGCTGTTACGTCCACTGTATTAAAACCATACCTGTGGGGCTTCCCTGGTGGCGCAGTGGTTGAGAATCTGCCTGCCAATGCAGGGGACACGGGTTCGAGCCCTGGTCTGGGAGGATCCCACATGCCGTGGAGCAACTACGCCCGTGAGCCACAACTACTGAGCCTGCGCGTCTGGAGCCTGTGCTCCGCAACAAGAGAGGCCGCGATAGTGAGAGGCCTGCGCACAGCGATGAAGAGTGGCCCCCACTTGCCGCAACTAGAGAAAGCCCTCGCACAGAAATGAAGACCCAACACAGCCATAAATAAATAATTAAAAAAAAAAAAAACAAACAAAAAACCATACCTGTGACTTAGAGATGCTGAGTAAATTTTGTTAGGTGGGAAGCCTTGTAAGTAATGCCTAGAGAAAAACTGCTGAACACAGAAGCAATATCTGCCATGAGATCAAATCCGTCTGAAACCTTGTACCCACCATCAGAGAATCCAGAGCCAGGGTGATGCTGGTGAGAAGAGAATTTACTTCATACTCTCTAAATAGGAAGTAATACTTAAAGGATATATCCTTTCTCTTGAAACAGAAAAAGCATGCCAGGCACCACCCCCTGCCCCTTATACACAAATTGTCAAGTTTTGCAGCAGTTTTTATTTTTCATCAATAATGAAAAATGGAGGCCAAAGAAGTTTAGTGATTTCCCTATGAACACAGGTCTACAGAAAAGTTGAATTAATACTTAAACTAAGACCTTTAGCCCATATCTGTCTTTTATACTATGTGACCATCTTAGATGTCATAAACATACATGAAAATATATAATCAGTATTAAAATAATACTAATTCACATGTTATTTAATTATTAGAAACTATTTCTGAACAGGACAATTTTTAAAACTATGTAAATAAAATCTCCATTTTTTATAATGTTCAAATTGGCAAATTTATAATTAAGTACAAGCATTAAGGTTTTTATCTTAAGTTATTCTGATATAGTTTATTCCAGGTATAGTTCCAAGTATAGTTAGGACTCTCAATACACTATAGAAAAATTATCTTAGTCACTTCTCGCTTGATGGAATCTTAATAAGTTATCTTAGAACTTTGGAAAACTGAACTTTAACAAAGAGTAGACACACCTTTCAAATAGTGAAACCTCTGAGAAAAAAGCACCCCAGATCCTGCACAGAAAGGACAGCGAGAGTGTATCAAGAGAAAGAAGGCCTCTCCACCAGCCACAGGGCATGTCTCTACACACAGCTAGGCAGGATGGGAAACCAGGTGGTTATTGGCTCCATGATATTCAACTGAAATCTGTTTTTTTTCCTTCCTTTTTCACAAGTCCTACATACAATTGAAGTATATACTAGAAGAAAAAAATATGATAAAATATTCAGTAAAACAGCATCAGTACCAGTGGTAGCAAATAAATGCCTAACCTATATAAACCTATATATGTGTGTATATAGATATATATCCTTAATTCCATCCTCAAATATTTACTTATTAGCTTTAATGTAGAATTAAGAGATGTTATAATCTCTATTTTTACCATGCCATGATTGAAACTGATTCCTCGTATTTCTTGTTGAAAGCTTTTTTCTCTGAATTCAATTAACCAAATACACTGTGTGTTGTGTTCCTCCAACAGATTTTTCATATTACTCAAATCTGCCAGGAACTTGGCTTTTTGAATAAAGACAATATGTGATGCTTCCAATTGTTCACGCTTAGTCTATTTATTCCAAATGAAAACATCTCAGACTGTGGCGTTTACACTTTACACACTGCTGGCAGTCGTGCTCAGTTGTTTATCATGAACTTGGCACCATCATCACCAATCCAAGGCTGAGAACTCTTCCCCTAAAGCCCCGTACTTGGACAATTCTGTGTTAGAGTCTGTCAATGAGAGAAACTTGTGAGGTGTGGAAGGTGGACATGAAATGGAAGCCATTATTCTCAGAAGTTTATGATGATGAACATGTGACAGTCACACACAGTTCTTTCCAAAATTCAGTGACATGGTGGCTTCTACAGCTAGACCAGGTTCCACAGAAGTGGCAACTTGCCCAGAAGTAGCAACTTCCAAATACCTCTCCCTGGGCTCCCACTTCACAGTGGCCAGATGCTCGCAGCCTCTTGGACCTGTCCACAGACTCTGCCTTTTCCATCCATTCCATGGCTTTGAGATTAAGTGGTTTACGGATGTTCCTCTAACTCCCTGTCTACCCCTTTCATCCCTTCACTTTCTAAGTTCCTCCCTCATGTAAACACTATTTCCCATTTCAAGCCCCTTTATTCCCATAATACTTTTTGTGGCTTTATTTTCCTAAGCTCAGAGGAAGAAAGCAGGTGAGGCAGCTGTGGCTGATTTCCTACTACATCCATTGTCCTCTTACAGAACATTGATTTTAGTGCTGACCGTGATGGGTCCAAATATAAAACTCCTTGCAGCCTCTGGTGGATATATGACAACGTTCTGGCCAAAGTGACAAAAGCAACAATCTGCATCTGTGTGTTTTGCGGGGCAAGGGGGAACTTCTGTGTGGATAAAGTTTTGCTTTTCAGATTTAGGTACTGCCCTCTTTTTTCTCAGCCTTTCCTGCATCCTTCTGAGTGAACTGCCGATTGGAAGCTGGAGCAGCCATATTGTAACCATGGGGGAAAAGCCAACGGCAAGGGAGACACTTTGGTCTTCATCTTCTTAAGCCCTTGAAGCAGTCCTGGCACTACTACCTCACTTCTGTAATATGCAGATTGTTTTAACTGAGGATGAAAAAGAAAGAGCGGGGAATGCAAATCTTTAAAGCAATAGTTCCTTGATGTCTTATCTTGAGAGCCCCTTACATTCTTAGAAATTATTGAAGACTCCAAAGAGCTTTTGTTTCTGTGGTGTATGTTACAGGTATTTACCATGTTAAATTAAATATCTAGGGAATTCCCTGGCAGTCCAGTGGTTAGGACTCCATGCTTTCACTGTCAAGGGCCCGGGTTCAATCCCTGGTCAGGGAACAAAGATCCCACAAGTTGTGGAGTGCAACCCCCCAAAAATCTATTTACTTTTTCATGTAAAATAACAATAATTAACCTTTTACATATAAACAACATATTTTAATAAAACTAACTATATTTTCTAAAACAAAAAATAATAATTTGGGAGAGATTGGCATTGTTTTACATTTTTGCAAACCTCTTTAATGTCTAGCTTACGAGAAAACACCTGATTCTTATACCTGCTTCGGCACTAGATTTACTGCCATATCACACACCCTGTAATTTCTAGACACCTCCACTGTACACTCAAGAGAGAATGAAATTGGAAAAAAAGCAATGACATCTCAAAATATTATAACAAGGGGCATGATCTCATGGACCTTCTAAAAGTATCTCAGGGACCATCAGGTTTCCCCTGAGGATACATTGAGAACCTCTGTTCTAAAGAATAATATAATATAAACTGCAATATTCAGAGTTTACATATTAGGTAGCAAATATATATATCATGTAGTTAAGATATAAGATAGCTATACAGATTTATAGGTAATAACAAACATTAATACCATAATAGAAATAATAATAAACAGGATAAATTTCACAGTAAGAGGCAATATCACCTTTTATGTGCTTATCAACAGAAGATGGTATGTTTCTTATTTGAATAAAAGGGAATCTGTGATATTTATTCCCCAAGAATTTAACATACAGTGTTTCATTTTTCAAATCATCTAAACATAATAATCAAAGATAAAAATCATATGTTAGTTTAAAGTTAACAGCTGCTGTATGCTTTCAATAATATTGCCCTTTTTCATCATAGATTATCTTGGAATTTCACGGAGCAGAGAAACAAAATGAAAACAGTTACCATTTGATTTTTTCCTGAAATGTGCTGCCAGATTTCAAAATAGAAGCATCATATTTATTTGGTCTGCTTCAGTGGTGAGCTGCTATGACCAGAGCTCTGAAAACCACCATTACTATTCTTAGTGGAGAACTCTGAGTGACAGTCATAAAAGATATAAATGATACCAAATGGCCTGAGAGCCTGATGCTTTTGTAGGCGCTTGGCATTATGTACAAGTGGTCTAATAATAAAATCATGGCAATATTACTTCTTTCTCACAACAATATTTTCAATGGTAATCTAAGCAATAAAAATAATAGCAGGTCTAACACCACTGGCAATATTAAATTGAAAAAGCAAATTGCAAAGCTAGTGAACTTGTTATCAGAGGGATTGATCTATAATAGAACCAATATTTCAAGTTCCCAAATAAATGTTCAATAAAATGATGCTTCACTATTGTGCAAGCATTATGGTAGTGATTTATCAAAGATATATGACTTCAAAATATCTTGCAGTCTTTCAAATGCTGGGGCAAAACACAAAGAACTAAAATGAAAGTACACTTATTTTTATGTTGCATTGGATTTTAGTTGTTCACAACACATTACTTAACTCATCCTAAAAAACTAGACTCCCAATTTCAAGGAATAATTCTTTGTATTGGAAATAATGGAAACCTTAGACCTTAGTCAGAAATGTTGTTGCTTCTCTGTATGAACAAATGCACTCAGTGTAATTGTTCAAGAAAGGTTTAGGAACAATTCTTTACATATTACAAACAAATTACGGGTTTCTTTTCTCTACTGGATATTAAGGAAACATAAAAAAGATTACTATAAATTTTTACCTTTACAGGTCACTAAACATATAAACAGAAACTTATCTCTGTATTTATTTATCATCAATATCTGTCTATCTATCATCTATCTATCTATCGATCTATCAATCATCTATCTATCATCTCTTACATGTCTTGTAGTTCTCAGGAAAGGCCACATTTTGCTGCTATAACAAACCGCTCCCAAATCCCAGATGCTTAAAACAACAACAATGTATTTCTTGCTAACATCACATGCACCATGGAGCAGTGGTGGGCTCTGCTGGGTCCCAGGCTCACAGAGGCTCCACCTGGAATTGCACACCCTGGAACATAAAGCCTTCCTGATCTTCACAGTAAGGAGAGAGAAAGTGATGTGTGTTTTTGTTTTTGTTTTTCTTTTTTACTGCCTTAGCCCATAAATGACACCTTTTACTTGCACTTATTCTTTATTTGTCAGAATTTGTCATATGGCACTATGTAACTGCAAGAGGACTAGAAAAAAAAGGGAGCAAGTAGAATATCTGGTGAGTACTCCTCTCTCTGCAATCTGCCCTCCTAATCATCAAACATCCTTCTCTGTTCTTCTTCCCATACGTAGAACATACTCTACTCTCTCCCAGGGAAGATAACACAAATATTCCATCACTGTGTCAAGGGCAAAGCCCAGGTTATCTGAGAGGTGTGGACTAGTTTGTAAATCAAGTTCAGATATCGCTCCCATTTGTTTACAGGACAACAAATTAAAGAGATGAGATATTTGCCTCCCATACCTAATATAAATGGTGGGAAAAATAACTACAATAAACACTACTATTTGTAAAAAATGTGAACAGGAGACACAAAGAGGTTACTGCGAGCAGCCATCCTGGAACCCACCAAGGCAGACACTGTAAGGGCGCTTTACCCTAGAGGAGGAGAGGGTTTCTTGGTTAGGCCTGCTTTACTGTCTGGGAGGTTCTTCCTTTCACGATTCCCCTTTACCAGTAACTGCATCCACAGTTCTTTTCCAGAGATAGTTCTTAGATCTGCTACATGTCATTACATTTTTGCCCTTCTGTCTCTCTCAGATTTACAGGGGACTGACGACCTGGAAGCTGTAAAGATTCTAAAGGGGGGCCACACCCTTATTCTGATCTTTTACTGAACATGCATCCCTTAGGCTTTCTCTTTCTTAACTTCGTAGTGCTTGGAGTCAAGAAGCAGTTAGTTCTTTTAAGTCTGAATGCCTGAAATGTTCGGACTTTTTCCCTTTCATGTCCCAAAGACAGCTTGTCCCTTTCATGTCCCAAAGAGAGCTCATTTGCTTCTTTATCATACAGCCAAACACAGCTATTAGCTATCGACACATACCATGAAGGCTTTGCTCTTTAACCTCTTTCACTAGAGCTATAATTGAATGAGGCAAGTGGCTTCCCTTGCAAGTAACTGCAGACAACAGCATTACCAAAGCATAACATGGGTAGACATCTTTTCTTGCTACCTATTGATTGGTCAGTTGGCCAATATCTGCTTTGTTTTTGTTTGTTTCTCATGGAAGTATCTCCCTACTAACATGCAACTACCATGGTAGTCAGGGAAGACAAGGTTATACAGTGACAACAAATCCAGAGGTAACATAATCTGTGTGTCTTTGTCATTATTTTGGGACTCAATGTGAAACTATTTTTTTGAAAAAAAATCCTATAACTCTTTAATGCATAATGCTTATGCAAAAATTAAAAGTTACTTACCTAATAATTGCAAAATCAGAAAAAATAATGTTTTGCTAATACATTCCATACGCCTATATTTACAATACTAAAATTCAAGAAGCTCTAAAAACCAAAGAAGAATTTACAATTAATTTGACAACCAAGCCCGATCTTATCTACTTTCTCTTGGAAACAAATCTTTCCTGAAGCAATAGGAGGCTACTACATACTCCCAGACAATTTGGAGTGTTGTGTAATATGTAGTATTTGTATCATATTATCATTCTAAAAGGTGAAATATTATAAATTCAGTAGCACATATTCCCCAAAGGTTTTGCATATGGTACTATGGACCTGTAATTCCTAAATCATGTAGAATAATGGGGTATCATGTGTGACTGCTTGTACATAGTACTTTGACACATATTATGTCTCCCCATTTTTAGTATATTTAAATTTGTGACCTTTCCCACATTCAGTATGTATTTTCTTTCTGATATGTATGTTGTTATTATTGTTAGTGTTATAACCCTCTGGGTTATAAAGATATTTATTCAGTGTAATTGCCTTTTGTATAAGTTAATATCCCACTTTGCAAGTACTCATTTTTGTCAATCAAAAATCCAATACTTTGTGATAATTTATGGCATGTAGGAAAGAGTAGAGAAAATATCTAAGGGACTAGGTAAAAATACTGATGCCAAAAATCTGAACACTGGTTCTGTATCTTCCTTGCTTACTGATGAAGATTAATCACATCTCAGAACATCCATGATTGCTTTGCCAGCACTGTGATAGAGATTGAATTTCATCTCTCTCACAGCTCCCACCCATTACTTACATAAGTATCTATAAATGTATTGGCAACCGCTGTAGAGATGAAAGAAAACAGACTCGCTATAAAAGGAATATTAAACAAATTGGATGAGTTAACCTATAAAACAATATCTGAGTAATAAAAAAGTCAAGAGAAATTTAAGCACTCTAAGGGAAGTAATATATTTAAATTCAGTAGGTTTTACTTTGTACAAAATTATGTGAAGTATTTCTATGAATAAAATGTGGTTACCAGCTTTGTGGGGATAACAGTACCTACTAAATGGAGCAGACATCAGTAGAATAAGATCATACTTACCTTTCTCCTTTCTTTTATTACAATGTCAGCATAATATTTAAAATGTCTCAGCAAACTCTTCCCTTTGCCACTTTAATAAGCAGATTTGACAGGTGCAGCACTAGCAGGGGGCTCATAATGTATTCAAGTTTGAGAATGAGGCAATTATATTTCAAAGTTCTGATTGGCTATATTTTAATTTCAGAACTATGAGAGGCACTGATTTAGCTGGTGGCTTTCTGAAGTAACCTTATACATTTGCACCTGTTCATTTTATTAAAACAGAAACACCTTGCCAGAGGTGAGAAGAAGATACTGGTCACAGGAACCATGACAGCCTGGACCCTCTGCTCTTACTATTGATTACATTTCTTGACAGTCACATGGGAAGTTAATTACTAGGAGGCAATTAACACCCTTGCAAAATAATAAGGAAAACATAATTATATTGAGAACTCCCTGAGACTTTTTGTAATCTTAAATGTGATATTCCCAGGTCTCTGAATAGCTCTGGCAACCCAGATTTTGGCATTTCTTTTCGTCTACATTCTTCAACCTGGGTCCTGTCCTTGACAAAATGAGGTAATTATTAATACTATATTTCCTTTCAAATTACTAAAAAGAATACTAAATTTTCATCCATCTAATTAAAAATTCCCCAAGGAATTTTTCAGTGAAAACAAGATAAAACTTACTTTGCATAAAAAGTGAATCATCTTTCTAGAAAAATAGATCTGCTTGAAAAAGACTCAGGATACCTTATCTAATATTAGTTTGTAATCTCGTTAAATTAAATTTCTGCCTTCTCTATTACAGGATGGGAGCTCAATGAATAGACTCTAAATCTAGGCTATCTAGGCTTTAGTTCCCACCCTGTCTTCCAGAAATCCTATGACCTTGGGGAAGGTTATTTACCTTCTCTGTGATACATCTGTTCTATAAAGTGGAGTAATGGGTTTGCAATATTTATTGTCATTAATTTTATCCTGAACACTAGGTGTTCCCGTTCAGAGATAGGTACCTTATGAAATACTTCACAACACATAATAATGTGTCTGCTCCTCTTGCCCCAGTCTTTACTTCGGGGTGACATGATGAAAGGTAATGCAATTTTTTTCCCCACAAGTAGTCCAATACCCTCATAGATCAGGGGCCAAGAAAAATGAACTGGTTCCACTTAGAAAGAGAAAGGAGACAGCTGTCCCCTTCCCTATCTAAAGGTCTCCTTGGAAACAAATGAGCTTGAATCTGAAATTCAGCTCTTTGGTATGTGAATGAAATAGCTTCAGGAACCAGCTAACCTCCTGTGTTTCAAATTTTACATCATTGTCTCACAGCCTAGAGTGTCTCCAAATTCTGGATCTTCATCCCTCCTTGAAAAGTACAGACCCAGGGAGACAGTTGCTGCTGTCTTCCTAGCCCTTTGGGGCTTAAGCAAGGAAATTAGCATGGGTTGTGACTATTTGGCTCTCTTGAAATGATAAAAGAAGTTTTATTATCCTTTGAAATCAGAGCAATCAGCTTCTGCATTAGGGAAACAGATCTAACCGTTATGGTAGGTGAACATGTCTTCAGGAGTCTAAGAATTGTTGCAGGACAGGTAAGAAATCCAGCGAAGGTATATATTCTCACAAGAAATAAGTAGCCACCTGAGAGGATTTGTGAGGTTTAAGTGAGTTAGTGATGAAATTACTTAATAAATCACTAATAATTAGCTACTCAAAAATAGCAAAAAAGAGTCTAGCTCTAACTGATTTTTCGATGACTTTAGAAGTCAATATATTACCTATATTATTTAAATACGAGAAAAATTTTAACACACTGTCATTTAACACTAAACCCCCTTTCTTTAAGTTTTTATTTTAAAATAATAAAAATCCATAGGGAGCTACAAATTTGTACAGAGAGACACCTTTTATTCAGTGTCTCCTACTGATTACATTTTACATCAGGATGGCACAGTATCAAAACCAGGACACAGATATCGAATAATGCAGGTGTAGAGTTCTATGCTATTTTCTTTTAAGAGTAGCTATATTAATTACCACCACAATCAGGATACAGAACTATTGTCTTACTGCAAAGATATCCCTGCTTCTGCCCCTTTATAGTCAACTGATTTCTCTTCCTCTGACCATCCCTAACCCTGACAGACACTAACCAATTTTTTATTCTAATTTTGTCATTTTGAAAATGTTATGCAAATGGAATTAGAAGATACGTGATCTATTGAAACTTTTTTTTTCATTCAGCATAATGCCCTTGAGATCTAGCCAAGTTATCATGTGTACCAATATGATTGCTCATTCCCTGTTAACGGTGAGTAGAATTCCATGGTGTGAATGCACTGCAGTTTATTTAACCAGTCACCTAATGAGGGACATTATAGTTATTTACAGAGTTTGTCTAATACAAATGAATTGAACAATTTACATTTCACGAAATTATTGATGACATGTGAAGGCTTGACCCTGCCATTTTATTTTTTATTTTCTTTTTTGTTCCCTGTTTTTACTTTTTTTCTTTTTTTTCTGTCTTACTGTGCATTGCTTGGACATTTCTTAGAATTTTATTTTGATTTAGCTATAGTAATTGGAAGTATCTCTTTGTAAAGGCTGATTTTAAATACTTGTATTAGGTATTACATTTTACACATATAACTTATTACAGTGTATTAGCGTGGAGATCTCGCCAGTTTGAATGGAGTGTAGAAACATTACCTCCCCTTTAAGTCCTTTTACTCTTCTCCTTTTACAATATAATTCTCTTATGTATTTTCTCTACATACATGGAGAACCACATCAGACAGTATTATAATTTTTTTGGCTATCAAACATACTTTAGAAAACTCAAGAGGAAAAGGAAAGTCTATTGTATTTACTTATATTTTTAATGTTATTCTGTTGTTCTTTCTTTTTCCTAGATGTTCCAATTACTTCTTTTATTATTTCCTTTTTGTTTAGGTAAATTTCTTTAGCTATCATTTTGGGTAGCTATGTTGGTGACAAATTATCTTAATTTTCCTTCATCTGAGAATGTCTTGAAATTCCTTAGTTTCTGAAGGATACTTTTCCTGGATATTGAATCCTGGTTAACATTTCTTTTCTATCAACACTTGACAAATGTGTCACTTCCTCTGTTCTCCATGGTTTTCAATAGAAGTCATTCAATTTATTCCCCCTTAGGTAAGGTGTTATTTCTCTCCTAGTGTTTTCAAGATATATATATATATATTTTTTCAAGATATTTTATTTGCCTTTAGTTTTCAGAAGTTGACTCTGATGTCCTCGGTGTGGATTTCTTTATGTCCATTCTGTTTGGGGATTTTTTTCAACTTCTTGATCTTGTAGCTTTATATCTTTGACAAATTAGGGACATTTTCAGCTATAACGTCTTTGAATAATTTTCACCTTCTCCTTCTCTCTTTCCTGGCAGGACTCCAATGACACGAAAGTTAGATCTTTTTTTAGAGTACCACAGTTCCCTAGAGCTCTGTTGTTGTTTTTTTTTAATTTAATCTTTTTGGTCTATTTTGTCTATCTTGTTTAGATTCAGTAATTTATATTGTTCTATCTTGCAGTTCATTGGCTCTTTTCTCTGTCTTCTACATTCAGTTATTGAACCTATCTATTGTTTTGTTTCAGTTATTGAACCTATCTATTGTTTTGTTTCAGTTATAATGGTTTTCATTTCTAAAATTCCCAGGCAGTCTTCTCTTAATAACTTTTATTTCTTTGCAGAGTGTGTAACAACAACAACAACAGAAAAAAATTTATCCTTGCCATAAAAGAGGTCTGGTCTCTGCTCTCAGGTCTCGTGAGGTAATCTCTGTCATGCCTGTTAGGAGTGTCTTTCTTGCCTGCGGGGACTTGGGTTGTGTCACATAGTCTACCAGTTATTTAGGGAGGGGGCTGACACACCAGAACGATCAACAATGTAATGTACTGTGGAGCTTTGGGTCACACGGTATCAGTTGACCTGGAGACTGAGATTAACTACACAGGCAATCAATTAATCAACTGTGTCTATGTGATGCAGCCCCAAGTAAAAACTCTAAACACAGAGGCTCAGATGAGTTTCCCTGGCTGGCAATACACCATGCATATTATCAAAAACCAACATCCTGACTCTGCCGGAAGAGAGCAAAAGAAGATCCAAGTCTGGTAATTCCTTGGACTCTGTCCTATGCACTTATTTCCTGGTTGACTAAAATGTATCCTTTTCTTGTAATGAAGTATAATGAAGAGTATAGTAGCTTTTAGTGAATCTGTGAGTCCTTCTTTATCAAAAGTGAGGGTGATTTGGGGAAACTTTCAGACTTGTAATTGGTGTCAAAAATTAAGGCAGTCTTGTGAGAAATGTGCTGCCTCTACCTCAGCAGCTGGCTTAAGTTCATGCTGAGACTTTGTATTTTTTTCATTTGTTTGAAGCATGTTCATATCTGCTCATTGAAGCATTTTGTGATGGTTCCTTTAAAATCCTTGTCAGATAAATCTGTATCATCCTGCTGGTGGTATTTATTAATGGTCTTTTCTCATTCAAGTTAAGATTTTCTGGTACATCCTATAAGTAGTTTCAATTGAACACGAGCCTTTTGGTTATTATGTTAGGGACCACCAGCTCTTATTTAAATGTGTTTTAGAAGGTCACTTCTGACACTGCTCAAGCAGGGAAGAAGGGCATCACTTTATTAATGCCAGGTCAGGATGAAAGTCCAAGTTTCAATCTTGTCATACATTGAATCCCCTGGAAATAAGGGCTTTCCATTACTGCTAGAAGAGGGGTGTATCTCGGGTTTCCCATGATGATTCTGCTGATAAAGTCTTAATATGAGGGAATGGGCGCCTCATTACTGCTCTACACATAATCTCCCCTGACATTGCAGGGCTTTGGTCTTCTTGCTCCTTTGATGGTAAAGTCCTGACTCTTCCCTAGGCATCCTCTGACACCATGGGGGTGAGGGTAAACACTATCACTCAGCAGGACTGAAAGTCCAGGCTCCCCACTTGGTCTTTTATGACTCCAGCTCATGAGGGGGCATGGGTAACTTCATCACAGAAATCTAGGTTCACAACTTGGCCTTTGCTGGCAGGGATAGGTTAGGGCTGCAGGTTTTTCTGGGGCATTTGGCAGGAGTAAGGCATTTATTGTCTAAAAGTTTTCTATCTTTCCAGGTTGCCCCTTTTCTGGTCCTTTTCCCTAAAGAGAATATCCTTTCCTTGGGGTTTCTTTTGTCCCCACCCATTGATGTTTTCATGTTTCTGGAGATTACATCATCAAGGTTTTTGACATATAAGGTCATAGAAAAGGAAAAATAAAAGGAAAATAGAAAACAACAACAAAAATAACAAAAATATAGGACTTATGGCTGTGTTTTGCTCATGCCCTGTGTTCCCCAGCCTGTCTGCCATCTTTTACACATCTTTTACAGGCTCATGTTTGTTTCATATATAATGTCCAGAGTTTTAGCTGAATTCTGAGTTTTAGCAGGAGGAAGAGAGAAAAGTATGGCTAAACCCTTTTATATTTTTCTTTATTGTCTCACAACCACACTTACAGAAAAAAAAAAAAAACCTGAATCTCTGAGATATTACCTTATTTGAAAATTATACACTGGTAGAAAATTGACTGAGCTGGTGCAGAAATTTATCCACTTGATTCTACGGGGTTTTAATTGAAGAGATTACAAAAGTACAAAATGAATATAAATAGTGTACATATCACTGTCTCCTACACTTGTCTTACTATTTTGATTTTATATTATGCCATCTAGTAGATTATAATACTCAAATCCAAAGATTTGGACTCAAAAATGGAGCTGTAAAAAACATACAAGGAATGGAGTTATTAGGGCTACCCAATGAGTATAACAGAAATATCTGGTCTATAAGTGAAAGAAATATTCTTTTAAAACATATTTAAAAGTAAAATTATTTCAAATACATTTGTGGAGCACCTATTCTTTTCACAAACCCAGGCCAAAAAAATGTGTGTATAAAGTACTATAATGAAGGCCACATCTTCCTCAATAGTAGATGGTGAAATCTCTGGGGCTGTGGACCAAAAGTTCAGTAACCATAAATGGCTCTTTTTGGTACTACCACAGCATTCATTCACTCTGTTATCTTTACAAGCACTATCCTGAGTGCCTTTCAAAAACACGAACTATGTTTATTCCATATTTTAATATTTAGGGCCTCACATTCCCATAAATAAAATACATAATTACAATTTGTTTACTTTATAAAAAAATGCCTGGGGAGAATTTCACATTATAGTAGCAGTGTAATTTCTCTAAATTCAGAAATGGTGCTTGGTGAAGTGGTATGGTAATAGAAAAAGATATGTTTTAAAAAATATCAAATTCTGCTAATTTACATTTAAATGTGTCTAGGGAACTAGAATTCTGTATTTTTGAAGGACTCCTCAGATTAGTGTAGGGTCTGATCCGTTTTGGCTCTTAAGTAAGTTTCTTCATTTTACAGATAATCCATTAGTGTTAAATTGTGTGCTCAACAACTCAGACAGTTGATAAAAGCACAGATGGTGTTAAGACTCAGATTCCAGTGTTCTTCAACCACAGGCTTTTCAAACTCCTGGGTGAAGCCTTGATAGGAAAAAAACTACCTCTCCCCCATTCCAAATGATTACATATTTCTTCTATTGGAGAGCATACAAATACTTGTCTTTCAAAATTCAGAATACCATTTTAATCATGAAAGAAAGTGAATTATATGGAGATTTAGGAAACATATGGGGAAAAACAGAGTGGTTTTTCACTAATAAAATAATTCTTACATTGTGCTCAATGGGATTTAAAAAATCACTCTACACAATCAACTTTGTGTTCAATATGATATGATTTCTGTATTTATAAAAGAACTTGGTCACCATCTAATTACAGTAAAATATATTTTGCTCTCCACAAAGCTGTTCTTTTCACTAAAAAGAAATAGGATGGAAATTTTCAAGTATTATCTTTAGTGGAAAATAATTTTTAAATGCAAATAGGAAAAATGTTAGGCATTATGAGCTAGTGATCTGTTAGGCATTATGAACTAGTGATGGTGGAGATATTTTTAAGTTCTACTGGATTGGAAATCAGAGCTAAAAATATTTAACTGCATGTATAACATAGGCATGCTAATTTCTAGGATGCAACCTCCCTGAACTTATCAATCATCAATCATTTAATTTCAAAAAGAAAACATATTTCCCTACAGCAGTGGTTCTCTTCTCAAGCTTTGGTACACATTAGCATCACCTGGGGTCTTTTAAAAGCCCAATCCAGGTTGCATCCTATATTGCTAGATATAAAGCAATGTATCTAGGGATGGGATGCAGGCATCCATATTTTTAGTAATCCCCATGACTTGTAAATGAAGCAAAGTTTGGGAACCAGTGTTTCTTTACATTGGTGTTAAATACACTATTTAAGAGTAAAAGAAAAATTTTTTTTATTTTTCTTTTTTCTAATTTTTTGGCCACGCTATGCAGCATGTGGGATCTTAGTTCCCCAGCCACGGGAACCCATGCCTCTGCGTTGGAAACGCAGAGTCTTAACCACTGGACCACCAGGGAAGTTCCCAAAATAGATTTAAAGATATAAATATACGTAACATTTTAGGTAAATAAAATGTTCCAGTCAATGTTGATCAAATTTCAAGATTTTTAAAAAAAGAAGTTTTTGTTGTTCAAATTGACTTAATTTTTCACTAATTAAGTTACAACCAATTGTTACAGAGCTGTGCTGAACCTGAGTTTTAGAAACGTGGTCTCTGAATGCTCTTATTAGCTGACCTACTATTCAAAACTTCACAGGAAATATTTATAAAGCATGGTTTTAGATAGCAAAGAAGCATTTTTTTCTTTATGCTTAAAAAAGGCTTCAGCATATTAGAAGACATTTTAAAGTAAATTTTAAATGGAAATAATCCTTACGCTACTGAGCTTCATGTTTGATTTCAAATCATAGTTTAAGAACAAATCAATCTTGCTCTTTAAAAAAAATCTATATAGTGTTGATTAGTGTATTGACTCATGAAAGAACATTAAAAATGCTGTTACTTAAAGGAGAAACATTAAAGTGATATTCCCTAAACAAGATTTAGTTGAAAAGTGAACAGTTATTTCATTTGGTATGTGTTCTTTGCATCAGCATCTACCAAGGTGTTCCATTTGGTATCAGTCTGCAGGACGGTTTCCCTTGTCAGGAAGGGATGTTAAAGCCTGCTCTAGGGCTTCCCTGGTGGCACAGTGGTTGAGAATCTGCCTGCCAATGCAGGGGACATGGGTTCGAGCCCTGGTCTGGGAAGATCCCACATGCCGCGGAGCAACTAGGCCCGTGAGCCACAGCTACTGAGCCTGCGCGTCTGGAGCCTGTGCTCCGCAACAAGAGAGGCCGCGATAGTGAGAGGCCCGCGCACCGCGATGAAGAGTGGCCCCTGCTTGCGGCAACTAGAGAAAGCCCTCGCACAGAAACGAAGACCCAACACAGCCATAAATGAATAAATAAATAAATTTAAAAAAAAAAAAAAAAAAAAAAAAAAAAAGCCTGCTCTAGAAGATTCCAATTAGCATTAGCATAATCTTCCAAAAGGAAGGAAAGACTTTCAATAAGGAGAACTATTAAGTTTGCAGGAGGTTTTGTAAGACAGTCAAAAACATGCACCTATACACAAGGAGAAGGATAAATGGAATCAGTAGTGGATTTTCTACAAGATAAAATGTTTAAAAAATGAAGTAGTTTAAGAAAAATAAATAAATGTCCATTTCTAGAAGCCACCCTGACTAAAACAGGCTGGGTTTTGGCTTGTGTGACGAAGAACTGAAACAAGATGATTGTAACAGCTGAAAACCAAGATTTTCAATGTTCTGCTATGATAATTATGGAGTTTGTTGCTTCATGTTTTGCTTACATTTTAAAAATTTTATTTTCATTGGGTGATGATAAAGCAACCTTTGTGACCCTCAAAAAATATCTGCTTTACTCTGAAGTCAGTTTTACAATATTTGTACAGAAAGTAAAGATGAATGAGTCCATGACAGCTCCAAAGCTCTCATCGTTAATGTGCTTTGTGTTCAAATTGTTTTGAATTTGTGAGTCTCTCTACTTTTCCTGGAAACCCTGAGTGGACTGATTTATGACTGACAAAAGATGACTGAATGGGCTTCCTTTAAAGAAAACTATCAATATGGGGGAAAGGGGAGGGGTTATAACATAAAATAAACTTGGGAATATACAAAAGTATCTTGAAAAAGAGTGAAAGAATATTTGAAAAGAGACAAGAGGTAATGTGTTGAGACCCAAGAAGAAATTTCTGCAATTTAGTCTTGTAAAGATATAAGGAAGTGTGTTAGGCAAGTTTACCCAATGCCTTTACACTTTCAAGGATCTTTTAATATTACCAAGAGGTTTTAAGAACCTTGACTATAAAAAGAGTTAGCAATCTTATTTACTATTTTGGCGATTATATTTGGTGATTACTATTTGGTGATTATTTTGGTAGATGGAAAAATGAGCAAGCAGGCTCTCACCAAACACTGAATCTCAGCCTCCAGAGCTGTGAGAAATAAACTTCTTTTGTTCATAAGCCACCAGTTTATGATATTTTTGTTATAGCAGCCCAAATGGACTAAGGCAGCCCTGACCTCATGTTGCTTAGAACATTTACTTTAGAAAAACTGCAATTGTAAATTCTGTCTCTGACCCTTTGAGATGTAAATCTTATCCCAGCCTCTGGACAGTTTTACAACTCAGGAATGTCTTTCTCAAGGACCTGGGAGCCGTCCCTTTAAAATATAGCCATTAAGAAAGATAGAGCCCTTCTCTCTCATTCTCTGTGGGAAGGTAGAAGCCTAAGTAAAACCAATTAGCAAACACAGATGGCCTCTTGACACTGCTAACCTCTCCCCTGACTTGTCCTCCAGTACTTTTCCACTAGCTCATCCCAGTGTTTATAAATGCTCCCACCTTTTGTCAAAGCAGAATTAAGGTCCATCTTTCTCTCCTACTGTAATAGTTTTCAAGAAAACTGTCTTTGCCTTTTTAATTTGTCTGTTGTGATTTTTTTCTTTGATAACATGGGCTGATTAACCTGGACTCTTGGCATGTGTTCTAAACGCCATCATAAGTGTTACATTGGTGGAGAGGCAGAAGGAGATTACACACAAAGTAGAGCAGGAGAAGAAGGAATGGGACCACAGATGCAGAGATTGGAGCGACACAGGCATAGTCAAGAAGGGCTGGCAGCAAACTGAGTCTGGGGGAAGCAAGGAGGTATTCTCCCCCAGAGCATCCAGAGGGAGGGTGGTCCTACTGACATCTTGATTTTGTCCCTCTGGCCTCCAGAACTGTGAGAGAATTAATTTCTGTAGTTTTAAGCCACCAAGTATGGTAATTTGTTATAGCAGCCCTAGGACATTAATAGAGTTGATCAGAAATCATCTGTGTTTAAATGTATCTTCTTCAAATTATAATAATTAAACTATTGTAAAAATATTAATTCCATCCGAAACATTTTAGATGGAGACCACTCTTTAATTAAAGCAATGCCATAAGAGTACCATATGTTGACAACTGTGCACTGTTTTCATAAGAAAAAGCAGTAGTAAATGAAAGCAATCGTATTATTTTGTTTTAGTAGAAAATGTGAAGTATTTTTTTTTCTAAGTACTATTGTTAAAATGATAGAACTAGGATAAGCCACTTAAGCACCTGTTTTTAAGGAAGATGCTGTTTAAATAGATTAATTCAGCCAGAGCCCTGGAGATACTAATGAAATTCACCAATTTAGGATAAACAGCTTCAGTATGGATTTTTGATAAGAAAACAGCTGCTTCTAGATAGAAGTAGTAGTAGCTAAAGTCTGAAGGCCATGAAATTTGTCTGTTCTAGAAGATATGATATGCAAGGAACAGATGGTTAGCATAAATAATTCAAAATCACTCTACAGTCACTTCTTTGGGTAAAAACAATGTGTTGAACTATGTTTACAAGGTTACTTGGAACTTTAAGCATACAATTTCTATTTCCATTCCAAGCTTGCTTTCAACATGCAGTTTCAAAACAAAACACAAGTTTTAATCATTTAAATGTTAGTCCTCTAAAATCAATATAGGCAGAGGTATGACATGTATTATATAAGAGCATTATACGTGCAATCATATGTGCAATCACGATTAAATATACCTAGGTCTCCAATGTAAATTTTGTTGAGGTTAAAATGATGTTCACTTACACCGCACATGTAGGTAAGTGAACATGTAAAACTAATAACAATGTTGATAACAATCAACAATGAATAAATGAAACTAACTTTTGCATAGCATTTTAGAGTTTATAAATATTTTTTCTAATCCTTCATCTAATTTTATTTAATTTTATATATAAAAATCTGAAATCACTCCATCAGTTAAGAAAATAAAATACTAGCCTTATAATTTTACAATACTACTCGATACTTTTAAAAGTTTTACATATCCCTTGTTAATTACTCTAATTTTTCTTTCTCTTCTTGAAAAGAGATTTAAAAATTGACAAATTTCTTTCCTGTTACTTCAAATTTTCCTACATATTATATTTATGAAGAATACCTTTTTTCCTCCCTCATGGAAGGATAAATATCTTTGCCTGTATTTACCCATGGCCACGAGCCTTTATAACATGATTCATAATCCCCTTTCTTTGGTTAATTAATATTTCCTATTCACTGTTTCATTCTCTTTGGTGTGAATATGGGTCTTGTGACTTTTCTAATCAAACGTTTACCAGACTCTGTATTTTCCTCAGTCCTCCATTCCAAGTTTCTTCCTCTTCTCATAATCGAATTTCTTGAAAAAAAAAGTATTTGTTGTTTCTACTTTCTTTCCACTCACTTATTCTTAAGCTCATGTTCAGCTACACATCACTAATACCTATGTATTTGGCATATGTTCTCAGTCCAAAACATTTCATGTCAAGTAACTATTGTTGACGGTGGTCAAGAAGATGTCAGCATGAGTTTTCTGCTCTAGATCCTATGGAGGCTCTCAAATCTCCTCTGGCAACTTTCATGTTACTATTCTCTAACCAAGATTTACAAGTGTTACAGTTTCTAACCCTATAAAGCAGACATCGCCATCAGTCACTAATATATTATTCTGACCCTGGCTTCCAAGTTTCAGTCATGCTTCCCTGAATAGTAGGTTCTGTGCCTTGAAAACCACTACAATTCTGCCCACCTACCAATAGTACCCTGTCCTCTGAAGTCAGCCTGCCATCATTAGTCAGGTATGACGCCAAATGAGGCATATAGATTTAGCCTTATGTGCTATAAATCAAATAGTCAAATTGCTTGCCTAACACCAGATAGCTATTCAGCTATTGTGAGATTTAGTAACTTTCTGGATATTTTATATGAACTTTGATAGGGCCTTGTAACTCTTGTGTACATCTTTCTTCCGAAAATGCTTAAACATGTATTTGTATTCCATAGTCAACAGTCAGAATAACAGTTTCCTGAACCACAAATTCAGCAGAGAAGCACACATCTAGGTATTGATATTGAACTATTAAAAGGAAGCTATGGATAAACATAATTAGGGACTTAGGTACTTCAGCTGTTACTGCTTTCTGTACCCACAGTGGTTGGCAACATTTAATAGTAGTTCATTGTTCATTTGTTTATTTCTTTTCTAACACTTAGGAGAATTTTTAGGAAAATGTTTACACTTTGTATTTCAGAATCTATAATTAAATTTAAGCCATCAGTCTTCCTAGGGCAATGCTTAACTCATTGAAAGAAGCCATCCCATGAATGGAGTCTATCTAACTGCTGGGAAAGTGTCAAGGGCGCTCTTCACTGTACAATTTCTCTTTCAAACAAACACAAGCAGTGTCAGGCCTAGAATAGGCCCATTGTTATAATCAACAGAACTATAAATTGTATGTTAGCAAAGAGGCATCTCGTTGCCCCTGTTATATATCCATCTTCTTCTCTCTTATTCCATTATCCCTGGGGGTACAATGAAATTAAGAATAATCCTGAAATGTTACCTTATTCACCACAAAGGCTGAGCCTGAAGAAGAGGAAGACATGCCCCAGGCCTGGTAAACCAGAACATTTCACCCCAACTTCATCCCCTTTGACTGTAGTGATTAGTTCAGAGTCATGCACATAGTACAAATCAGAGCTACAAGGCCCCCATCCATTGCTTTTTTTGTAACACTGGGAAAAAATATTCTTTCTCTCTTAGGCTAACCTGGTAGGATAAAATTCTGATGATGCTGATAGTTATCTTTGTCACAAATTTGGAGAAAACTGGCCAAGATGAAAGTCCTAACAAAGAAAAGAAGAGATAATAGTTAAAGAGACAGATTCCTGATGACTGCAATCTGCTCTTCTGCTCTAGGCTCATTCTGCCTAAAATGAAAATCTGGCCATAGTCCTTCCCTTTAAAAAAAAATGACTTCATTTAAGTATAAATGCAATTATTTTTAATATTAAAAATAAACTTTCATCATGTGACAAATAACTAAATTGCCAACCTCATTTCTACCCTTTTCCCCTCTATTTTATAACCTGGCAGTCCCTGACCATGACAGGCTTTTCCCTGGCTAAGGCCTACTTATCCTTCTAGGTTTAGCTGAAGTGTTCACTTCTCCAGAAGCTCTTCCTCACTGCTTCTCATCAACACACCAAGCTTTATTTTTCTTCTTTGCACCGACACCACCCCAGGGCATACCTGTGTCTTATTTATATTGGTATCAGATGTTAAAATCTCTCTTCCCAGACAGATTGTGAGTTCCATAAGGACAGTCTTCATCATTTTATATCTCTTCTGCCTATTCCTCAGTAAAGCTACTGTTTGTGATCATGGCAAATTCTTTCGGTGCCTTCTGCCTGGTTCCAAACACTACTTTTTCATCTTGAGATAGATTTTGACTTGGAATGAATTTAGAATTGGACTGGAATAGAATAGGCAGAACATGACCTCAGGCATCCTGGGGTTCACATTTTAGTCCCTACCCCAGAGAGGGTGTAATGCACAAGTCAGGGACAAGTGTTGAATTACCTCCCAAGGCATTTAGATTTTCAGGAAACATTTACTTCTATATATGGGTCTTAGCAAATTAGATATGTCAGCTGAGACATTGACATAACTCCCAAACCTAAATACCTACAAATTTTCATCATTTAGTCATCAGACGATGGAAGAAAAGGGTGATTTACTGTGAGGGCAGTTTGCCCAGCAAACAGCATCACTTATAAGCGTTAACAGATCCACTATACTTAGGTATTATAATGGTAAATGTGGCAGCTGCAATTTTTACAAGTCATCTTCCTATGGGCTTAATGATTCCTGAGAAATATGTCACTGTATTGACTTGTATTCACTCTTCTTCGATTTTGTACCAGGATCATCTCTGTAAAATTCCATTACTCAAATTTATGTATCATTCTCTCTCACTAAGAATATTATTAGACATGCCTAGACTTTATTGTGGATGTGAGATGAAGTTCTAACTCCCATTTTATACATGGATATAATACTTTTAAATGAAGTATAATTCATTAAAGGAAGTATATGTTTATTCAAGAATTATTTTTTAAAAAAATACCTGTGTTTGTTTCTCCAAAAGAATATGGGTGGAATTACAATGCAGAGAGAACAAAGAACATTTTTAAAAGACATGCATTACAAATGTATTCTCTTTTAAAAAAAATCTATTTCTTACAGTTTCAACTAACTGGATTCCTCTGCCGCTCTCCACCCTCCTGGGAAGGATTTTCACATCCTAGGATGTTATCATCAAAGCTAGCTTAGACTTTTAAAATGCTGAGAAATTCAAGCATTGTTTTAAAGATTGTTGAACAGATGTAGTTTCTCCTAAGAGACTTTCTTGATGGTAAATACCTTGTATTTCATCTAAAAACTTCAAAATATAAGTATTCATTTTAGCAGAAAGTAAGACATCAGGAAAGAAAAAAAATTATCAAGGATGGAAACTAAGGACATGTTGGCACTTATCTGTGGCTTCTCTTACTGCACAATTTGAAATACACTTTAAACTGAAAGATCAGTTTTTATTTTAAAAATTTTTAAATCTTTATTTTAAAGATCAGTGAATATTTTCCACAGAAATAAGAATACCCAATCAGAGGTAGCATAATATATTGAAAATTGGCATGTATAATATATACTTGGGTTTGAGGGCAATTAAATACAATTTCTAATTACATTATATAGTTGTAGTCCTTTTCTAAAAAAATTAAAATGTTAAATTCTTGGGTATACAGATGTCATTTCAGACTGGGCATTAATCTGCAATAAAATGTGAATTAATTAAATTGATATTGAATAAAAGCTAATTGAATTTTGCCTTGATAAAAGAGACCCCAACAAGACTTGAACAGTCAGGACAAACTTTCTAGATAAGTAAGATTCCAGCTGATTTTTGTCATTCTGTGCAGAGTAGGTTATACCTGAAGTGTCTGTAAAGCAAACTTTAAAAGGAAAATTGAAAATAGATATTGAGTATCATAATGCAGAAATTTGAAGCCACATAATAGTAATAAGAAATGTTTAGCCTGTAAAAAGAAGACTCTACGGTAATAAATTATTTCACTTCAATACTTTTAAAAAGTAACACTATCTAAAATTTTAAGTGGCTGCCATCGGAGAGCAAAAGTGATCTCGTCACCTTAGGAAGATCACCCATCAATGTTCAGAGTATTATATAAGTGGAATTCAAATATTGGATGGGTAGGACATATTATTTGATTTCTAATATATTCATCCAACTTTGAAAGATTGTGATGCTATGAGGAGATTTCAGAGTCTGTCTGCGAAATAACCCAAAATACCATCTATCTCATAGCTTGGGTTTTCCCTTGCATTAATTTATACAATATAAAATCTCAATACTTAAAGATTTATTTAGAATAACAAGTAACCTCCCTTAAGAATAAAAATAACTATCACTTGTTGGACATTGGCATGGATTAGTTCAAGCTAGTTGTTTTCCTTCTTAAACACTGACATAGTTCAATCTGGTGAATCCACGTTTTTCATAGGCAGTGTGATAGACTTTATGACTATTTACCCATAGTTGGTAACTTTTTTGCAATGTCCTTCCCTGTGGATGAATAATACATCCCTACTCTATTAAATTCAGGATTGGTCATATAACTTCCTTTGGCCAGTAAAATGTGAATCTACATCATGTATGCCACTTCTGAGCAGAAGCTTTAGAAGCCAATGTGCCGTTCATCTCTGTCTCTTCTCTGCCTGTGATGACTATGACTGTTCAAGTGAGAAACTATTCTGTCAGCCTGGGTCTCTGATGAGTAAGGAGCAGAGGGCAGCTGACTTGCAGTACACATGCAGGGCAAAGGCTAAATCAATGTATGCAGTTGTAGAGCTCTAAGCTTCTAGGTCATTTGTTACCTTGTCCGTTCTGGCTGATATGAACAACTGGAGTTGGTAAAAGACTATTCTGAGCATTATGCATTTTCAGAAGCAGACTACGTCCTTGGCTGGGGAGAAAAAATGATGGGGTCAAAGTTGGGGTATGGTTACATATGAACCTAAGGAAAGCCATTTAAAAAAGCCAAGTGTAAGCTTATTATAATTCTAAATAAGTTTAGGGCCAGGCCTACAGCCAAGAAAAGGATACATCCTTTCCCTCCAACTTCTATATGTTGAGCTTCATGACCTTTTGCTTCTAAACCCAGAGCAAAGGTTAATACTATAGTGACACCATGTACTTCTATTATGAGTTACATAAGCCTTAAGGATTTAAAGTAGGAATGAAATGCTAAGATGGTATTTTCTTGTATGAAAACTTTAAGACAAACTATAATTAGATAATCACCCAGTGAGGAACAAGAGGATAGGGAAAAACATTAGGCTAGAAAGATATCCTAATGTGCTTCGGTGGGTAAGTTTACCCATTGCCTAGAGCAAGACTATCCATAGCCTAAAATAATCTTGCAAGTGAGCAATTTTTGATTTACAGCTAAATTAAGGCTCACTGCTTTACTCAATGAGTTATATGTAGAAACACAGAAATCATGGAATGTTATTTTATGTATACTGAGATTGAAGTGTAAAAGGGCGATGACAATTACTAAAATCAATATGGAGCTTTTCACAAATTCCAGGGAAACCCTAGTATGGTTTATGACAGGGTTCTGGTATTTGCCCTATTCTGCTCAAACAAACAAACAAACAAACTGCCAATGATTAATAAGAAATCATAAAAGACAATTTTAGTCCACGATGTCATCAGAATCCAAAAACAGCTCAAGGAGTGCAACAATGGCAGAAATATCCAAACAAAGCTAAATCCAGCATTTACTTCAAAAAAGGGTGTGTGTGTGTGTGTGTGTGTGTGTGTGTGAGAGAGAGAGAGAGAGAGAGCGGAACTGACTGGCCAGCAGGTTATGCAAAACATACTTAGAAAATTTTGCTCACAACTCAAATTTTGCTCACAACTCAATGTGTATGAACAGTATGACATAACTGCCAAAAAATTAATGGATTCTTAGTCTGCATTTATGTCTGGAATAAAGGAGGTAATTATTTTATTTTATTTTACACTAATAAAACCACATTTACAGAACTGTGTTCTATTCAGTTCTGAATTCCACTGACAAACCACAATTACCCCTGAAGGATTATAAGAATGGTTAATGGTTTATAAATAAAGGATAATCTAAGAGAGTGGGAACACTAAATTCGCTAGTACAAATACATGGCAGATGTGACAGTTTGCAAACACCTGAAGGCTGCCCTGTGGAAGAGGGAGTAGATGTTTGCACTAGTACAGAGAAGGAGACTAAGGCTACTGGACAGAAGTTAAAGTTACAGATATTTTAGCACACAGCAACATCATGCTATTTTTACAGAAAAGTGAGGAATAAATAAAATTTTAAAATAAATAAGAGTCATCTCATAATTAGAGCCATTCAAACTCATACTCTTCAGCTTCATAATATACTAAACTTCCCATATCTAGAACTTGAAGTTAAATAATCAACACTAAACTGTATGAAGCGAGGATTCTTCATCAGGGAGGTTTGACAAACTGGTCACTAAAGAATCCATTAGTTTTAAAAGGTTGAGGCACGTCTCTACGCTTTAGTGGTGTTTGGGGAAATTTATCTTGTTATTCTACGTGTGTTATCTTGCATAGCCAGTGCGACACATTTGGTCAGCCTTCCTGGGATGATGCTTGTTCAGAGTTCACACAACACAGCTACCTGACAACCTGACATAACACCACACATTTGTTTTGCTGCCAATTAACTTCAAGATCTTTCCACTAACACTTTGTCAACTCCTTAAATGCAGCGCTGACTTTTGCCAATGGAAGGGTGATTTCTTCTTCACAGCTAGCTGTTAAGAGATTATACTAGCAAGATAACAAAAATTAAATGAGACTCTCAGTGACAGGCCATTTAGCCGCAGAGCAGATGCTGTGTGCACTCTACAGGTATCACTATAAAAGAATGGAGGAGGTTGAAGGGACATTGGTTAAATCAAAGGTAATATATCTTTTACAAACAGCTTTAATAATTGTTATGAGTCATCTGGCTATGCTCCACAAAACGTGCAGTTATCAATGTACACAGAATCTTGAATTATCATAATATTAATGAAAAAAAATTTTTAATAAAAAGTCAGAGATACAGAAATACTATTGTTAGTATGACAGCCTAGATTACTGTATTTAAAATTAGAATCTTGCTGAAATATAGCTAGCAAATATTAACAGTGAGTGAAGGTGTCCTGTATGGAGTTCAACTCACTCTAAATAAAAATATTATCTGTTTGGGCTCTAGAGCGTTCTATCATTCCCTAATGAAAAAAGCAAATGATGATGTATATAATTCACTGTCAGCATTTAGAAGAATTTAAGACATACAGAATTAGTTATCAATATCATATTTCATATACATATACAAAACTCACAATGACAATGTCACTTCATGTGTCTAAATTTCTTCATTGCCTACATGTGTATTCAATTTTGATCACAAGGGCCTTATTGCAACCTCTAGATCATAGCAAGCCACTCCCTAAGTTAATATAAGCTATGACATACAGGTGAGGAATTTCCTTATGTAATAATAGCACTTGTTCATGAAAGAGCTTGGTATGCAGTGCAAGAACCATGCACTTTCGTCTGAGCTTGATTTCTTTTTTTGTGTGTGTGCGCGGCATGTGGGATCTTAGTTCTCCGACCAAGGCTCGAACCCAGGCACCCTGCAATGGAAGCTCGGAGTCCTAACGACTGCACTGCCAGGGAATTCCCTGAACTTGAATTTTTGCTTTACCACAAATTAGATATGTTGGACAAGTAACTTAACATGTGTTAGACCTGGTTTTCTTATCTGTAAAATAAAAACAAAATACAGTCATCATATTAGTACTCTGTAGGATTACTTTAAATAATAAAGGGCATAAGGTCTAAACTGCGTCTAAGTGGTCCATATACTTTCTATTAAACCCATTAAATAATGAACTTGGAAAATATAGGAAATATTTACCATGATTTCTTAGAGAAAGTGCTCAAAGTATATGTCTCATAATGCTCCATTTTAATTAGATAAATAAACCATAACACCAGTCTCTATATTTCTTTCATCTTCAGTGAACTAGAAAGTGTAGTCTTTTCATATGCAAGTCAGCAGAGGCTAAGTTTACACAGCATAACAAACATTGCCAAGCTATCGCTAGGTTTCAACAACAAAGGCTTACTTCTTGCTCATATGACACGTCCACCTTGGAGTGGGTGGGGTGCCCACTGTCCTATTTCAGTGACACAAGCTGCCAGAGTCTTCACCATTTGGATCATCATCAACTGCTTTGGCTGGAGAAGCAAACCTAAGAAATTGTGCCTGGTTCTCAAAGGCTTCCTCTAAGAAAGGAATGAATAGGATTGTTTCCTCTCACATTTCCTTTATCTCAAGTCACATGGCATATCTAAGGGTGCTGCAAGGTCAATTTTCTCATGTGCCCATAAGGATGAGAATCAACTATATTTGCTGAAGAGCATAACTGACAACTTTATATTCTATATCAATGTCATTAGGCGATCTGGAAATGTTGCTATATGCTTTAAATATCTAATTTTAAAGATATTATGACTAAGTAAAATTTTCATAGGTTATACCTTGACTTTGTATTAATTTCTAATGCTCTATAAATAGATTATCTGCATGAATCCAAAAGTCCAGGTTAAAATTCATATATTGTTGTCTTCATTTATCGGTGAAATAACTAACAAAGCAGTTCATGCAAAAGACAGCAAAATTAACTAACTCTGCACCCATATAAAGAGTTCACTCATTTTCTTTAGCAAAATGATTAAATTTAATAATAAATAGGACATTCTCTGAAAATGAATGAGTAGAACTATTTGTTAGTTTGTCATAAGGGGATACTGTCAAAAAATTAAATGTATACAACAATGGAATATTTAACACACAAAGTACTGAGTATACTACATTAGAAGATTTTAACAAAATTTATGAGACCATTGTGAGGTAACTGTAGAAGGTATGAACACACTGAGTGTTGATAGCCTTTGTCATAGCTTCCTAGAATTTGGTTGAAATAAATAACTATTTTTATCAAAATGTCCCAGAAGTCATTAGAAAAGTCATTACACAGATTCTTATAAAACTGACCATACAGTAGCAAGTAAAAATTCTCTGAATACTCAGTATTATTTATTAATCTCTCTTCATCATAGTCTGTATTTATATGAGAAAACAAACAATACAACACTTAATGAAGTCACCATTTATTTTATTTTTATGATGCTGAATCAAAGCCTTGAATGATTTGTTTCAGACTAAACTGGATAGGTGACCAAATTATGAGTTCTAATAAATATACAGACTATGATAGCTTTAGAACAAACACACATATATATGGAGAGATAATTCTTCATAACAAATACATTTAAACTGATAGAAAAAGCATCATATTTTTGTGTTCTGATGTATCTATATAATCTATCATGTTATTGGGAGGAGAAATACATGGCAATTGTTCATGCTATTATTCAGATTTGAGTGATAGAAAAGAAGACCAAAAAAAAAAAAAAGCCCTCAAAATGCTTTGGTAACAAAAACAGTACAATATAACATAGAGGTAAGGTATTTTTGTTTCTTAGGATTTTTTTTAGAATATGCTTACTGAAAAGATGAATGGTGTCATACTTATTGTGACATTCCAAGAGGTGGTGAATGAGGTAGGTTGAACCAAAACCTCGGCAATGTTTGGCCAAACATATATTTTGTTATCTCATTCATCAATCAATCAATATATATTGTGATATATAATGTATCTACTAAATATGGCACACTTTACTAGTTTCTGTGCAATGATAAAAAGAAATATGATGTTCTCTGCCCTCAGGAAACATCAAACTTTTTTTAGATCGTTGGGATGATGGCACTGATCTAGGTACGGAAATACATCAGGCAAACTGGAACAGGTAGAAGGCATTTGGCAGAAGGCCTTTTGGGATCTAAATCAGGAATCGTTACATAAAACACCTGCTTGGCATTCTACAACCATCTTATTTCAGATGATGTTAAAAAATTAATTGAAGTACAAAATAAAATTTGGTTATGGCAAAAGTGATATTCATAATATATTAAATATGACACAGCCAGGCACTGATGAATCAGAGTGGGAACAGTGAACAATCAGAACAAACAGCAGTGAAAACCAAGATGGTTTTGCTATATCAGTCTTGAAGCAGACTACTGTCTCTGGTGCTGAGGAGATCTATAAATCACAGTAGAGCCAATGAACAGATTAACACAATAAACTCAAACATATTCTATATTGCGAGACTCACAATTGAGACTTGATATTATAAAAAGCTTATTTTCTTGACCTTACTCTTATATTCCAATTACCAAATAGTAGAAAATTACTGTGTAATAAGTATAAGCATATGACGGCCAAAAAGTTTTACTCATGAGAAGGCAATATTATATGTGATAGCTAATTTAGAATGAGAATTTTGTATCTACTTCTTCTAATCTAAATAAAGTAACTGAATGACAAATGAGGTAGCTGAAGTTTTAAGAGGTTAATTGATCAAAAAGCTTGTTACAAGCTGATAAAGCTTGTTTATCAGATGTTCCCCAATTTAGTTTGGACACAATTATGGGGACAGTGGGTTGACTGTGTCAAAGTTCACTTAACAATATATATATATCGCCTTTCCCTGCTAATATATAAGACTGTAGAACTTCAGATAGCAAGAGCAAAACATATATTTCCATCTAAGATTATATGGTGAGAATATGATATTTTTAGTTGCTGTGTCTGAAAAGCCAACTGTGCCTGACATTATGTCTATTCACAAATATTCTGCATCTTCTTCTAGGCATATGGTAAAATGGCATTTCTCTGTTTCTTTTGAAATTGGGCTTAGCCATAAACTGTGATCATAAGTAATGGGAGCTGCTTTTCAGCAGTTCTTATAAGAGCCAGTGACAATTTACAGCACTTTTTCCATGGCCTCCATGACCAAACCACTTCAGATGGTGACACTTCCTTCAGCCTGAATCCAGCAGTGAGGACAATGCAGTGCAAAGACTCCAGCTAACCTGTGTGGACATGTAGATGAGTAAGAAATGAACTTTGTTTTTAGCTGAGATTTTAGGGATGTTTATTACTATTGCCGTGTTACCAAGCTGATCTTGACTTATACAGAAATGGAAGCCAAAATGGAGGGGACAATCTGTGCTGAAGAAAGCAAAAGCGTAAATTTGTGACACCGACTTAGTGGATCATGGCTGTGTCAAGGTCACTTTATCAGAGGCTGGAATGATGACCATCACATTAACCAGTGGGGAAACAGCTGGTAAAACGGCTACCTGTGGTAACTGGGGATGACGATCACGTACCCAATAGACTCACAGTGCCAGGGACGATGTCAGAAAACAGAATGTTAGTTCTGATGAAAATGACTACTTCTGGCAAGGTATGGCAAGATATTACCCTCTGTCACAGTGACACATTGCTCCAGATGGAGGCTGCACTGTTAGCCCAAGTCCCGGAGGGAGCAGACGTCGAGAGGACTCCATAGCTGACTCGCCATGGACAAGTGGTGTGAGAAAAAAATAAACTGCAATGTCATACTCCAAAGAGAATTTTTGATTGTGCATTTTTAAGCTAATTACCTAGATTGTGTGTCTGATACACTGCATGAAACTTAGAAGAGAATTAGTGAGTTTGAAAGCAAAAATAAAAGGGAATAAATAGCAAAACAATGAATCAGGTAGAGTTGAGGTAACTGCTTCTCAACCCCTAATATTAAGAGATAATTTATTTAGTTACAGTGGTCAAGTAAAAGTCAGTCTCATAACATGGATAAAATCTGGTGTGTGGCCTCCATGTTTCTTGTCAAGGCCACAGAGTAGGTTAACTTGTTTTAGGGAGTATGTCCAACAAAATGCGTAGGACCCAGTAAATACTCTCACTCGACAAGGCACAGATAAAGGAGTTTAACACAATCCCATGATTCAAATGAGAGAGGGAGGAAGGGAAATAGGGTGAAAAAGAAAAGAAAAAGAGCAAATTTGGAAAACAGATCTAGGGAAAACTGGGTGTGGCTGTTGTGTAATAGGGAACAATAAATCTGACTCCATACTGGATCTGTTTCTTTCACTTTAACCTTTGTATTCTATTGCTTTTGCTACAAGTAAATAATGTTGCCTAGAGCCTAAAATATACAGGAGCCATTCTTAAGGCTCTGACCTTCAAAGGTATAACAGTTTTCCATTCATATAGAGATTAAAAGTTGCAAAACAGAGAATAATATTTGTCTTATCCAAGGTTTACAGGAACATTGTGACCTGACCTACGTAGACAGCTGCAAGAACAAAGGATTCTGACACCAAGAAGTTTCAGCAACCAACTACACCCCTTCCCCTTTTAGTATAAAAGAAGCCTGAATTCTAACTCTGGTAAGAGGGTTCTTTGGGACACCATTCCACCGTCTTCTTGCTCTGCTGGCTTTCCAAATAAAGTCGCTATTCCTTGCCCTAACAACTCATTTCTTGATTTACTGGCTTGTCGTGCAACGAGCAGTATGAGCTTGGACTCAGTAACAACTGGTCCATGGAACTGACTGAGCTCAAATGGATAAAAGACCAGTAAACTTATACATGAGTTGTAATGCCAAAGAAACTATGACTGCGGGCCAAAAAGCATGTGAAATTTAAGATTTAAAATCACCCTTGATTCCCAATGTTTTCCACCTTGCATTGTTCAAGCATCTCCTGTGGTTGCAAGATGGTTCTCTAAAGCTCTTCTGACTATGGTATTTTTTCATATCTAAGAAGAAAAATGTAGAGCACTTCCTACAGCTATTGTGGAAAAAGAATCTTTTGTCTCTCTGAGATACTCCTAGGAAATATATTTCTGGGTCTCATTGACCCAATTTTTCATGTATCTTGAACTGATCTTTGTAGCTGGGGGAATGGATTCTTGTGATTTGCTTGCATTAATCAGAGAGCAATTCTGGATCTCAGCATGAGCTCAATCTCATATACTGTGCAATACTAAGAATGGGAGTGGGAGTTCCTCAAAGAAAAATCAGGATGTTTTAGTGTCAAGGAAAGAGATAGAACACTGAGAGGAAAGAGTAGGTTTTTATTAAAGTTATAATATGTAAAGTGGACTGTTAGTTAAACTTCAAATGTTTTACTTAGATATACTTATTTTCCCTGGAAAATGTCCTTTTCCCATAAACTGGTAGTTAAATATCATCTGAGGGAGAAACTGTTTTCGTGAAAGAAAATTAAGAATAGTCTACATAAAAATAACAAGAAGAAATACATTATTTTTTTAAAGTTTGTAAGTTTAAAACTTATGAAAGTTAAGTATAAAAGTTAACCCAACTTTTATACTACATTTTGCCATTACAGCATTAGAAAGTTTATCCATTTTCAGATGAAGTGTCAAATGGACAGTATTCTCTAAAAGTAACACCTAGACAATTTCATTACCAGGTGGCCTCCAGCTGCCATTCTTGGTTCATCAAATGAGTATCCTTACATTTAATAGGACATGATGCTGATAAAGATCTATGTGGACAGCACACAATACACCTTAGATTTCCTATACACCAGTGATAACACCATTTTGCTAAAGAGTAAAGAAGTCATGTCAAAAATTTCTAAAAGATTTATGTTCTCTGTAAACCAAGCTCTTTATTTTTTTCTTAAGATTATTTATTACTTGTATCATCCTATTACATAGTTACAGCTTAAATAATTAAGTTTCTTATTCATCCCCAAAAGAATTGAGGATAATTCAGAATATCATATGGGAAAAATACCACATTGTTATCTATTTAGTGGTTTTTAAAATTTTTCTGGCAATTTTGGTAAATGGTTGCATAATCCAAATTAAAATAAATTGTGGTTTTAATCACTTAGATGCATCAGTAAAACTGTAAGGACTTCCAGTTTTTTCATTAGGTTCGAATCCTTGATCCAGATCTGGGTAGAAGCTGTCTCTAAGTAATTGGTAACAAAATTTTTCTTTTTATCTAATTAAATATAATATATAAACCAGTTTTTGTTCGGCACTGCTACTGTGAGGGTGCATGTGAGTTCCTTTTTTTTTCTTTTTTCTGTCTCTATTTTTCTCTATATCTTTCCCTGAATTTTTATCCTATATCCTCTCTTTCACTTTAATCAATGGTATGTATATGCCATCATTATTTCTTATTAAACAACATTCATTTGTTTATGAAAATGTAAAGGTAGAGAATGGATAGATTTGTTTAAAATATAGTTCTCTCAACCAATACTTCTCTCAGATGGCAAGATATGAAAAGAGAAATGCATTCTATTTTGGAATTTTCTGACATTTTTATTTGCAGGGTGTGAAAGGTATATTTTCCAGGACTTTTTTTACAGAACAAAATGAATCATATATAATCAAATAAAAAAATAGCTTAGCATTATATGCTAATCCGATCTACTGTTTGACTTTTACTCTTGGTGATAATAGAAAACACATACAACAGAAAGATATTTACAAACAAGTTATCCTGACCCAATAAAATTCACAATATATTTTGTTTCATTTTGTGTTGTGACTGGCATTCTCATTCTGTATGGTTACTCTGTGCACTCTAATTTATACACTTCCACATGTATGTTGTAATTTGTGTTTAAGGAAGAATTTCCTAAATGTTGATGCATTATTCTATTTTTATAAAATAACAGATACAAACTTATTTCTTCCTCAGCTTCAATAAAAATAACCTTCAGATACATTATTCGCATTTTAAATGCAAATTTAAAATTTAAAAAAATTCAAGTTAATTCGAACTAAATGTTTGAAAGTAACCTAAATTGCCAGCGCAATTTGTATTGTCTGTCTAGAATACACCTGGATTTGAATTTTAGGCTTGTAGATAAAAATACACAAATAACTATGTATTTTACCTAAAATTCAAGGAAATCTCTAAAGAGTTTGCTTGCACCCAGTGTCACTGCTTTCCCAATCACCAGGAAAATGAAATAAGCTGGTGCATTTCCTTACCATCAAGGTACTGAGAATATAGTCTATCAACTTAAAGGTGTCTGTGGGTGGTGAGAACAATTTAGAAATCTTTTCCCAGTGCAATCTCTGCCTCATTACTTCTTGTATTTTGTTTAACTCTATGAGGCAAAAAAAGTTTTATTTCTCAAAAACAAAACCTCTTCTTAAAACTATCAGGCATGCTCATGCACAGGTTTCACTACTTTTGAAAGTAGTCCAGTAAAAATAGAATGTGTTAATCAGTCGTTTAGTTCCAAGAGTGAATAAGTGAATACAGTTTTGCTAAAGAGCTAATGTACTAAAAAAAATTTTCAATTCATTCTTTAACTATCTATACATTGAAATTGATAAAAGAATACCCTTAATTTTATCTAGGATGGGTCATAAAATTTACAGCAAAGTAGGGTCACTCCTCCAGTTAAATATGAATCAGCTAAATACACTGGATACCAATTGGAACAAATAATTAAATATAAACATTTTCAATCTTAGAGACAGTTTCAGAGATATCATGCAAAAAAACAGATTTGTCCTGTAAATCACTGTTGTCCTAACATTAACACAACTGAACCGGTATGGTAAGAGTCTGGTTTTAAACCTAAGATGGCAACCCAAATATGAGTTGAGATTAAAACGTCTGATTTTATTAATAGTATAGCTTTTAAGTAGTAGTTCAAAACCTCTGGACATTGAATATTTCTGACTAATTTTTGACCAATTTACTACAAAATTAGGCATATAATATGTAGCAAACTTTAAAAATATTGATTCATTCAATTTTTCTGAGATTATGTTCTTCAGATTATTTCGATGTCAAAATTCTTGTTATTTTTAAATTTTTAATTAAATTATGATATAAATACAGTAAAATGCACATAAGTATAAACCCAGAGAATTTTCAGAAACCCAACATACTACAGTAGCCAGCCTATGGAGCAAGGAATCTTGAGTTTTTAACACCAAATGAGACACCCAGACCCTTATCCATCACATCAGCCCTTGCCTCAGCAAAGGCACCATATTCCTGATTTGGAATAGCACAGCTCAATTTTGCCCGTTTTTATACTTAATATAAATGGAATCACACTATATATTATATATATATATATATTCATATATACACTATATAGTATGTATACACACTATATATAAATATATATAGTATAGTATATATATACACACTATATATAAATATATATATATATATATATATATATTTCAATCTGGTTTCTTTTGTTCAATTTGATGTTTGAGAGATTTATTCTTATCATTCTGGATGGATAGTTTATTCCCTTTGCTTTACAGAATTCCATTGTGTAAATATACCACAATTTTTTACTTTATCTTTGTGGGCGAGTATTTGGTAGTTTCCACTTTAAGAGTGTTAAGAATAATGCTACTGTGAACATTCTTGTACATTTTTGTATATTTGTTGTTGCAAATATACAAATATTTCTTTTGGGTTTCTATCTAGGAATGAAATTGCTGGGTCATAGGATATGATACATTTGCCTTTGGTAGATGTTGCCAAATATTTTTTCCAAAGAGAAAAAATATTAATTACACACACCCACCGTTATTATGTGAGAGTTCCAGCTGTTTTAAGTTTTCACTTATTTTCTCTGTCTCTCCTTCCTTCCCTCCTTCTCTCCGCTCCTTCTTTCCTTTTCTTTTCTTGTTTTTTTTTTTCTTTTTGTAATTTTAGCCATTCTGGTAGATGTGTAGTGATATCATATGACAGCTTTATGGCTTTATTTACGTTTTTCTGATGACTAATGCCATTGAACACTTTCTCATATGATTCTTATCATTTGAAGTTCCTCTTTTGCAAGGTGTTGAAATAGTTTGACCATTTCTTTATTGCCTTGTCTGTATTTTTCTTATTGATTAGAAGGAGTTCTGTATATATTCTCCATAGGAGTTCTTTGTTTGACAAATGTATTGCAAATATATTCTAATGGTGTCTTTTGATTATAGAAGTTTTAAATTTTGTTGTATTCAAATTTATTTTTTGTCTTTTACATTTAGTATTTGAAATTCTGTTCATAACGTTTTTGCTTATTCAGGAAGATCTTCTATGTTTTCCTCTCAAGCTTTTATATTTCTTTCTATCTTTTTCTTTTTATTTATTTTTTTTATTTTTTTATATCTTTTTGTATTTAGATCAGCAATCAATCTGGGATTGAATTTTCTGGTGTGATGAGCAAAGATTCATTTTCTTTATGCATAGATGTCCAAATGACCCAGTATTATGGAAAATACTGTTTTTTTCCTCTGCACTGCAGGGTCACCTTAAACGTAAATCAGAAGGCCATATATATGTAGATCTTTTTCTGGACACTCTTCTCTTCCATTGGTCAGTATGTCTATTCTTAATTTCCCACAATTTATAAGCTTTAAGTATCTAATAGTCGCCCAGATTTATTCTACTTAAGATTGTCTTGGCTATACTAAGTCTACTGTATTTCTATATAAACTCTAGAATCAGCTTGCCAATTTCTGGCATGGGGGGAGAATTATAAGACGTTTTATTAGAAATGTGTTGAATAGATTATTTTAGGAAGACTTGACATCTTTACATTTTGAGTCTTTTGATCCAAGAACATGATATGGTCCTCTACTTAGGTCTTCCATTTTTTTTCTCAGATATATTTTTTCTTTTTCAGTGTGGATATTTTTACATCTCTAAAAAGGGCTGTTTTGTTAGATTTATTTCAAGATATCTGGTATTTTTGTGTTACTCTTGTAAATGGTATCACCTTTAACAATTCCATTTTAAATTTGTGGTATATGGCTGTACAAATTACTTTGTATGATCTTTTATGCTGTGAACTTGCTAAATTCACTTATTTATTCAAAATAGTTTATCTTTTGAATTTTCTATGTACAAAATCATATTATATTTGAATATGATAATTTTATTCTTCCTTTCCAATACTTATGCCTTTATTCCTTTTTTTCTTGCCTAACTACACTAACTAGAACTTTGTGTACATTTTTCAATAAAAGTGGTGAGAATGGACATCGCTATCTCATTCCTGCTCTAAGGGGGAAACTGTTCAAATTTTCACCATTATACATGAAGTTTTTGTAGAAATTGTTAAAATATGGAGGGTTCCAGAGTTCCAAGTTTGTTCAAAGATTTTTTTAAAAATCATGAATAAGTGTTTTTTTTCCTGAATTTTGTGAAATGTTCACATGATCCTATTCTATTTCTCGTTTGTGATGAAATCTGATAGATATTTTGAAACAAATTAGTCTTGAATAAAATTCATTTAGTCATAATATAGTATTATTTTTATGTATTGCTCTCTAAAAATTAATTATATTTTGTTAGAAATTTCGCATTGCTGATCATAATATTGTTTATAATTTTCTTATTCTATTTCTGAAAGAAGTTCCTTGGGGGAAACATTTTAATAATTAGATACATTTTTTTCTGATACAATGAATAACTTAATCTTCATCTCTTTTTCTGTCAAGCTTGGTAAACTTACTTTTGGAAAAATGTGTCTATTTCATCCACATTGGTCAATTTATTGGTGTAAAGTTCTTTATAATGTCCTCAAAATTTTTATGATTTCTGTAGTCTCTCTAGTGACGTGTCCTTTCACTTTCCTGTCATAGCAATTTTGTATATTTTTCAATTTTTTTCTTGATTACTTTTGGTAATTATTAAGTTTATTAATCTTTTCAGAAAACCACCATTTGACTCTGGATTTTCTCTACCTCCTAAATGCTTTCAATCATATTAATTTTTCCTATTGTCTTTGTTCCTTCTCTTTAATTAAAGGAAAGTCTAAATATTTATTATTTTAAATGGTTAAGGCAAAAGCTTAAATACTTGATTTCCAGGCTTTTTTCTTTTCTAAATTATACCTTAAGGCTATAACTTTCTCCTGAAACAATCCTTTACCTGAATTACACAAGTTTTGATTTGTCCTATTTTCTTTATTGTTCAGTTCAACATATTTTCTCTTTTTTACAATTTTTTCATTGACTTAAACTTTTGACTTAACTTCTTTTTCATAGATTATTTAGAAGCTTAGCATTTAATTTTCAGGCAGATGAAGTTTGCTCATTTATCTTCTAGTTACTGATTTCAGTTGGATTCCATCTTGGTCAGAAAACATATTCTAAATAATTTCAAACTCCTGGAGTTTGTTCAGGCTTACTTTATGATTCAGCATGTGGAAAAACTGGGTAAATATTTCATGAGCACTGGGAAAATGTGAATTCTATATTTTTGTTGTTGTTGTTGAGAGTCATATATATTTTACTTTAGTCAAGTCTGTTAACTTTCTTTTCAAGTTCAATAAATCTTCCCTGATATTCAATTTGTTTGTTCTTTCATATATTAATAAATAAGCATGTTAAAATGTCACACTATGATTCTGTATGTATTTTTTGTTCCTTTTAGTTTTGTCAGTTTATCTTCATGGTTTTTGGGGCTCTGCTTTTAAGTATTGACCAAGACAGCCTGAACATTCGCCACAGCTTCACTAAAGTTTAAACAGGTTTCTTCCCTGACTTCCCTTTTCTTTAGAGAACTTGCAATTATAAAGTATTTCTTTGTCCCTTAAAGAAGTAAATCTCCTTCAAACGAGATATGTCATTCTCAAGGATCTAGGAGTCATCCCTTTGACTTGGAATCATCAAAGGAAAAGGAGATAGTATGCTTTTCTCCCAGTCTCTGTGGAAAAGTAGGAGACCAACCTCAATAAGGGACAATTAGCAAATACAGACGGCCTAATCAGGTGGACCACCCTCTACTAAAATACCAATGGGTCAATGATGAAATCCAAGAGAAAATTAAAAAATACCTTGAGACAAATGACAATGAAAATAGAACCATACAAAATCTATGGGATGCAGCAAAAGCAGTTCTTAGAGAGAAGTTCATAGCAATACAGGCCTTCCTCAAAAAACAAGAAAAATCTCAAATAAAGAACCTAACCTACCACCTGAAAGAATTAGAAAAAGAAGAACAAACAAAACTTAAATTTAGCAGAAGGAAGGAAATAATAAAGATCAGAGAGGAAATGAACAAAATAGAGATTAGAGAAACAATAGAAAAAAATCAATAAAACCAGGAGTTGGGTCTTTGAAAGGGTAAACAAAATTGACAAACCTCTGGCCAGGCTCACCAAGAAGAAAAGAGGGAAGACCCAAATAAACAAAATAAGAAATGAAAGAGGAGAAGTTACAACTGATACTGCAGAAATGTCGACCATTCTCCCTGCTACTGTCCTCTGGTACTTTTCCATGAGCTAATTCCAGTGTTTTAAAAATTCTCCTGTCCTTTGTATCAGAGGAGTTGACTTCAATCTTCCTTCCCTATTGTAAGTCTCTATCCTTTATTACAAGAGTCTTCAGCAGTCTTACTTGCCCGTTTAACTGGTGTGATGTAATTTTTATTTTGCAGTTCACATAAATGAATAATTATGATATTGATTCCTGTTGGATTGACTACTTTATTATTATGAAATATTTTTTAATCTCAATTAATGTATCTTGCTTTCAAATTTACCTTAGTATTTTTTGGCTAGTGTTTATATTACATATTTCTCCACCATTCAACCTCAGTTTATCTATGTCTTTATCAGGTCTCTAGTAAACAGCAAATAGTCTTTTATTTATTTTTATTATTATTAATCACCAGTCCTACAATATTAGTCTTTTATTTAGACTATTTAGTGTAATAAGAAAATAGAATATTTAATATAATAACCATTACAGTGGAATTAATCTGACCCAACACATTTATTGTAAAGACAATCCAAACCTTCCTCTTTCCGCTGCATTGATCTATTTGACCTAGATGATTTTTCTCCTGTTTTCTACTTTATTTTCTTATTATGGAGTGATCAAATAATTTTTATCTTATTTTATTTTCTTGACTATAATTAAACATTCTTATTTTAGTAGATATTCCAGAGATTACATTATTCTTGATTTATTTCACTCTAATGCAAATTACATCTCTTAGCTCATCCTCAACAATGCCAGTACCTTGGGAGACTTAGAATATTAACTCTTTCCATTCACCACCCATTATAACACTATTATCATATATTAAAATCCTACATATATTTTATGTCCACATCACCTCATAATTATTATTTTGTAAGGTTGATATTCACTTATATTTACTCATGTATATTTGCCATTTCTAGAATTCCTCTTCCCCTTTACACGTCTATGTTTTCATTTGGAATTTCTTGTCTGAACACATCTTTATTTTCACCTTCATTTTTGAAACTTTTGTGGAACGTTACATAATTCTAGATTGACTGTTATTTTCTTTAGCACTTTAAATATGTCAAAAATCTGTTTTTGTTTTTGTTTTGATAAGTCAGGCTCATTGAGAGTCCAATGAAAGTAATGTCTTTTTTCTCTAGTTATGTTAGAAGAATTTTTTTCTGTCTTTTTTCCAACAGATTTACTATGATACACTTATCTGTGGTGTTCTTTGTATTAATCATTCTTTGTGTTTGCTGTGCTTTTTTTTTTTAAATTTTATTTATTTATTTATTTATTTATTTATTTATTTGGCTGTGTTGGGTCTTCGCTTCTGTGCGAGGGCTTTCTCTAGTTGTGGCAAGCGGGGGCCACTCTTTGTCGTGGTGCGCGGGCCTCTCACTATCACGGCCTCTCTTGTTGCGCAGCACAGGCTCCAGACGTGCAGGCTCAGTAGTTGTGGCTCACGGGCCTAGTTGCTCCGTGGCATGTGGGATCTTCCCAGACCAGGGCTCGAACCCATGTCCCCTGCATTAGCAGGCAGATTTTCAACTACTGTGCCACCAGGGAAGCCCTGCTGTGCTTTTTGAATCTGTAGGTTGAATTTGGAAGTTTTCAGTTTAAAAAAATTTCATGCATATCTCACATGCTTGCCATGCATCTATCCAATATTTCGCTGTTGCTTTTCTCACTGCTTCCATTTCTATCTATTCCATTAACCTCTCTTCCTGTTCACTAATCCTGTTCCCCACTATGCCAAGACTCCTATGAAAACAAAATTTTGAGTTATTTATTTCAGATACTGCATTTTTATGTTTTAGAAGGTCCTTTAGTCCAGTTGTATAGATTCCAAATCTCTGGTGAACTTTTCAATATCTCCATCTACTTTATCCTTCCTTTCCTTTCATTTTTTGAGCATTTTAATAATAATTATCTGAAAATTGTTCCTATTAATTTCAATATCTGGATAATCTTACATCTGTTACCTGTTTCTTTTTGATATTAGCCATAAGGTCTTATCTGCTCACATACGTTGTAAATTAGAGTTTTATGTTCATCATAAATAAAAAAAAAATTTGCAGAGATTTTAGAAAATGTTTTCCTCCTCAAGACGTCACTCTCTTCATATTTAACAGACACTATAGGGAGCTGATCCTAAAAAAATCAGGATATGAGCTATATCAGTGTGGGGTTAGACTTGTAGAGAACTCAGTCTGGCTCTGACTCTCCCCTGTTCTTAGGGTATGGCCCTGCAGAACCTTCAGTTAAGGACCTGGTGAGCGTTTGCTACTTCAGGCCTGTAACACTGCAGAAGATTCAATGCTATCATTCAGAGGTTTTCAGTTTATCTCTTTAGGAACATCTGACATGGGTTAAGGCAAATGTCTTAAAGAGAAGACTGGTCATATATTTAAAACTCCTTAAGCCTCCAATTTTCTCACTTTAATCTACTATGACTGCCAAATTTTCTTCTGATTTCTCTGTCCTGGAATGCCAGCATTTTTCAGGGACTAGTCCTAGATTCTCAGCTTCTAACTCTGCCCTGAATTGATAAATGTGCCCCAGGGGAAAGCAGTTATAGAAACACAGTGTCACTTCCTCATTCTCTCTGGGGTTTTCCATCCTTCCCTGTTTTATTTTCAAGCTCTTCCCTCTAGAGAGTTTTTATCTCTTAAGCACCTAAAGTCTGCGGTAAACTTCATTAAGTTTGAAAAGACTTTTGAATAGTTCTTTAGCATCCAGCACTATCTGAAATTCAGCAAATATCTTGTGGTAAAACTGAACTTCTTTAGGCCCATTGAGTCCAGAATTTTGTCATTCTAGTCTCCATAACTGCTAGAAGTGTGTTGGTTTTTCTTTCTCCCATCAGCCACTCTCTGCCTGAGGAAATGCAAAGCCCTCAGGCTCTGTTCTCAGAATTCAATAAATTAATGAATAAAATGAAAGAAAGAAAGAGAAACAAAGAAAGGAAGAAAGGAAGGAACAAGCTATGGATCCCACACATCTCACGCCATTTTAGTCTATTTAGTTGTTACTTTTATGATCTATTATGTCTTTAAAAATATAATTTTAAAAATTATTCTACTTTTTAGTTACTATCAATAGAAGTATTGGCCTACTTCAATCTACTACATTTCACCTGGAAACAAAAAACCCAATGCTCATTTGGTGATTTTTAAAAATATAGTCTCAAGGCAAAATAATAGGGGTGGCAATCCTATGTGAGTTCCACAAATACGGGCTTTCTAAGATTCCCTGGTATAACACATTATACATTATCTAAAAGTGTTGCATTTCATGATTATTTTTAACATCAGATGGTTCTACTTGAATGTAACATATTAGATTTCCAATACATTACTTATGAGTATTCTATTGGAAAAACAAAAGAAGAATTTGAGGTTAGAAATAAATGCATTTCAACAATGTCAAGGAGATATGACTTTTTGATTCTTAGACAGTTTTTGCTATTTGTATACAGAGAAATATTACCCTAATAGAGGAGGATTATTTATTATACACTATTTTGATCAAAATATATCTTAATAAAATCTAAATCTATTAACTCTTTCTAAATCTATTTACCTACCCTTTTACTTTATAATTTGGTGGTTCTACTACACAAAAAGATGAGGGTTTGTTGAAACCATCAATTGTGTTTTTTCTTGTCTGATGTTAGCTGTGGGCTTGTCATATATGGCTTTTATTATGTTGAAATATGTTCCTTCTATGCCTAAATTAAGTGTTTTTATTGTGAATGTATGTTAAATTTCATTATCATTTTTAAGTGTGCTTGGTTAAATGAATCACTGGAAAAATTATGACATTCAAACATATAAATCTGATCTCTTGGCAGTTGAAACCTCTCTTGTCACTTTGAAAGTTAGTCATGTCCAACACTTTTGACTAAATGCTACATAATTTATGTAGCATTTAGTCAATAATAAAAATCCCCCACATTCTGGGGATTTTTATTATTCTATTATCATGAATGATTATATATGTTGTTATCAATATTTTTCATTTCATTTTGAGGCATTCTTAACCTTTTATTAAAGTTCATTGTTTTATGAAATGAAGGCCATTACAGGTTACATAGTCCATAAGTAACAATATTGAAAACACAATTATGCACTCATAAAAATTCAGAAATAACAAAAACAAACTGCACAAACATTAAGTCAAAATTGATCTGAATTTGGTTTAAAAATAAGTAGTTGAGTGAAAGTGCACGTGCATGAGATTCACTTTAATGTAAAGAAAGTATAGAACGTTCACACTTTGGATCTTGCCTCACAAGTGAATCTCGGGGCCCATGGGAATAGTCCAGAGGGGTATCAGAGGTACTGGACTAAGAACGCTGCCTGCCATATCAATAAACAATAAACAAAGGCTGTTGTGGCCATCAGCCATCAGCCACCTCAGCCACTACAGCCACCCTGACGTGAGCCCTGAGGGAACTCAGGATGGAAACAAGATACCAGCTATCAAGCTATCAGCCTCTGCAGCCACCCTCCTACGGTGCGCCCTGAGGAGGCTCAGGATGAGAAAGCACAGGATAGGTTTCTATCACCAGGATGGCACCTAAAGCCAGGATAGCATCTCAGCTATCTGGCCCCAGATAGCTGAGGTGCATATCAAGGAAAGAGTTCAATGAGCTTTGACTTTGCATCTTCCCATACCCAGAAAAGCACTAAATTCCTTAACTTGAGTTACCTGGTTTTCCTTAATTAACAGTATCTTTTGATACTGTTCTGACTACCTGGACTCTATATAGGAGTCCTGCAAAACTCCTATATATCCCGGTTCCTCCTTTACCTCTTTGGAGCCCTCCCTCAGAGCGATCTGAGAGTCCTGTCTCCTGGGCTTGAAGTGCTCAGAAAATCCGCCGAATAAAACATAAATACATAATTCTCAACTTTTAGGTTGTGCTTTTTTTTCAGTCAACAATTTAACTTCTTATATTGAGAAAGGCAAGGACTTTCTTCATTAAATGACTACTAAATCAGCTCAAGAGCAGGCTAGGTTCTAGTGCCAATAGTACATAGCAATACACAAAGTACCATATAGGCTTTCAGTAAAATACTGAATAACCGGCAATAAAAGCAATACACAGGTCCATTTGAAATAATAATAAGGATAAATTGAATAAAATCCTCCAAGTATGGAAGAGTTTCTCACAAAAGGGTAATAAAACAGTCTTCTCAATATGGCAATTATTTTTGGCAAAGTTTAGAAGTGTTAGATAAAATATATGTCTTACCTGATTCCTCAAAGTCGATGTTGTAGGATTTCCAGGTTTCAGTTATGCGAAGAAGATTCTCCTCCATGGCTTGAATGTCCATGGAGGGGCAGTTGCATTCTGGAAATTTGGGACCACACTGACACCAGCAGTCATTGTCCTTGCAGATAAACTCTCCCTCTGAATTGCAAGCAATGTAGCTCAAAGCTGCTTGTACAAAATGCTCCTGAAGGTAGTCTGGAAGGAGTACTTGCAGCCCTTAAAGAACAAACCAAAACAGTAAGTTTACTCTGATAAAGAAAAAAGCATAATACATATCTACATATTCACAAAAAGTCAAAATTTGTGTATATTGTTATGTATTTATGCATATTTTAAAACCATCATTAGAAAATTATCGAAGTCTGTAAAATTGCAAATATTTATAATTCTTTTTAATATATACTGACTCCATGAACTGTTCAAGAATCCTGGAAACTGGGACTTCCCTGGTGGTCCAGTGGTAAAGAATCCGCCTTCCAATGCAAGGGACGCATGTTTGATCCTTGGTCGGGGAACTAAGATCCCACATGCCGCGGGGCAACTAAGCCTGCGTGCCACAACTACTGAGTTTGCGGCCTCAACGAGAGAGCCCATGTGCTGCAAACTACAGAGCCCATGCGCCCTGGAGCCTGCACACCGCACTAGAGAGAGAAAACCCGCACGCCACAACTAGAGAGAAGCCTGAGCGCCACACCGAAGAGCCAGCCCACAGTGAAAAGATCCCACATGCCTCAATGAAGACACCGCATGCCACAAATAATACCCGAGCCACAACTAAGACCCGATGCAGCCAAAATAAATAAATAAATTAAATAAATTAAAAAAAAAAGAATCCTGAAAATTATAGAGGTGTTTAATATCTCAGACTATCTGATTTTGTTTTTTAAACTGATTTGATTGGCATTTGACTTAATTGATCAGAATATTTGGTTATTTTTATATAATGTAGATAGAACCTATCTTCCCATACTTTTGAAAAGAGATGTATGCATTTATTTTACACTACTTGATTTCATATAGTTTTCAATACTTTCATATACCTTTAGCTCATGTTCTATCAGCTCACATCTACATAGATATCATAATACAAAGGATTTGTGGCATCAGCAAAAGAGTTATGAAATGTTGCTATAATGCTTATCTCATGCCACTAACAACACATAACTTTATATGAGTTTATTTTTTATATGATCACTTAGGTTGACTACAGGGAAACTATTAGACTGATTTAATTATTTCACAGTTTATTTCCTTGTCATGTATTAAGACAGCCTTAGTGATACAGTTTATTTCTTTTCTACAAGCAAGTTTAGTAAATTTGCTAACTCTTAAGAAAATATAAAAAATGAAAATAAGGCTATAAAATTAACATTCGGAGATCTCTACTAGTTTTTACATTTTAGCATTTCTTGCTACATAGAAAAATCTAATCAAAAAGGTAAATATTCAATGTAATAAAATAAACATAAAAGTAAGGGAAAACTTAGTCAATACCTAACTGCTATTTACTACAAAATTTGATTTTTACAACTTTTACATGTCTCCTTTCTAACAAAAACAAAAAAACCATAATTTTTTGATACAACCATCATCTATGAGGTTAATTCAATTAAAATCATGAATTAGCATTTAGGAAAAAGATCTACTTTGTAAATATCTTGACAATTATACCTATCTCATTCTTTCAGGTTAATTCTCCCATAGGTGGGTCAGGAAAAGTACGTTTAGCACTTATATATTTACTTTATTATTCATTTTAATTTTACCTCAAATAAATAACATTTATGGAATGCCTTCCATTTGGAAGAGACTTTCTAGGGAAAGTACAAATATGAAGATGACCGAAACATATCTCTGCCCTAAAGGTACTTGCAATACACTTAGGAAAAATAAAAGAAGTAATATAATATGTAATATTAGAAGTATGTAATAATATTATACAATAGTACTTAATAACTACTAGAGTTGGGTTACCGATATTTCACTAGGTATGATTAATTGTTCCATAAAAAAGGTAGACTGGAAAAGTATTTGACACGTGGATATGCTTCAACATTGAGAGGTTTTTTTGTGGCATAGGATAATACCTTAACAACATCACACACAAATGAACTGTGGAATATATTTTTTAAAATAGCAACTAGTAGTATTGTTTTAATACATATGCAGTATAAGAATGCAATGAGTGAGTTGCTTAGAAAAATAAATCTAGAGTAATGTTATTGGGGTTCCCATAACAGGGTGAAGTATATGGAATTAATTCATTTGTATTTAAATGATGTTTAACAATGAAGGTACTCTGAGTGGTATGTTATTTCGATATAGAAGATATAAAGAAAAAAGATCAGTTTAGACGGAAGACTAAAAAATATCTAAACTAAGGAAATGGTGATCAAAAGGCAGTTTAGGAGACAGGAGAAGAGGAGTGAGAATCTACTAGACACTACTTTATTTGATGTAAGGCAGGTGAAATATGTCAAATGACTTGAAGGAATAAAATGATAAAGCTAGAAATATTCTTAAATGATTAGTCCTGTGGGTCACCAAATTACTGTATAGTTGAGAAATATCTAGGGATTGCTTCTGACAATTCTGCCATTCAGTGTTAAAAACAAAGTGAGAGTCTCTGTTAATGTGACTCAAGAGTCCAAATATACTTATTTTAATATTGTATGTTTTAACATCGCAGGTAACTGTAAGTCTATGGACCAGATATATGGAACCTGCTGATTATGTCAACCTTAATTTTACAAAAAAACACCCCCCAAAGCAAAAAGAAATTCAGAGAATTTTCAACTATAATCTCTTCGAATATTTTCTCAGACCCTTTCTTTGTCTCTTCTTTTTCTGGGACCCCTATAATTCGAATGTTGGTGCGTTTAGTGTTGTCCCAGATCTCTGAGACTGTCCTCAATTCTTTTCCTTCTTTTTTCTTTTCTGCTCTGCAGCAGTTATTTCCACTATTCTATCTTCCAGGTCACTTATCCGGTCCTCTGCCTCAGGTATTCTGCTATTGATTCCTTCTAGAGTATTTTTAATTTCATTTATTGTGGTGTTCATCATTGTTTGTTTGCTCTTTAATTCTTCTAGTTCCCTGTTAAACGTTTCTTGTATTTTCTCCATTCTTTTTCCAAGATTTTGGATCACCTTTACTATCATTACTCTGAATTCTTTTTCAGATAGACTGCCTATTTCCTCTTCATTTGTTTGGTCTGGTGGGTTTTTTCCTTGCTCCTTCAGCTGCTGCATATTTCTCTGTCTTCTCATTTTGTTTAACTTACTGTGTTTGGGGTCTCCTTTTCACAGTCTGCAAGTTTGTAGTTCCCGTTATTTTTGGTGTCTGCCCCCAGTGGGTAAGGTTGGTTCAGTGGGTTGTGTAGGCTCCCTGGTGGAGGGGACTGGTGCCTGTGTTCTGGTAGGTGGGGCTGGACCTTGTCCCTCTGGTGGGCAGGGCCACGTCTGTTTGCGTTTTTTGAGGTGTCTGTGAACTTAGTATGACTTTAGCCTGCCTCTCTGCTAATGCGTGGTGTTGTGTTCCTGTCTTGCTAGTTGTTTGACATGGGGTGTCCAGCACTGGAGCCTGCTGGCTGTTGGGTGGAGCTGGGTCTTAGTGTTGAGATGGAGATCTCTGGCAGAGCTCTCGCCAATTAATATTATGTGGGGCCGGTAGGTCTCTGGTGGTCCAATGTCCTGGACTTGGCTCTCCCACCTCAGTGGCTCAGGCCCGACACTCGGCCAGAGCACCAAGACCCTGCCAGCTGCACAGCAAGAGAGAAAAGGAAAAAACAAAACAAAAAATGAACAGACAGACCCCAAGACAAATGGTAAAAGCAAAACTAAACGGGCAAAATTACACAAAGAAACATACACACACACTCACGAGAAAAAAAAAAAAAAAAGGAAGATAGCAACCAAACCAATAAACAAACCCACCAATGAAAACAAGCACTAAAAACTAAACTAAGATAAATATAAAACCAAAAACAAATCAAATGCAGAAAGCAAACCCCAAGTCTACAATTGCTCCCAAAGTCTACCCCCTCAATTTTTGGAACATTCATTGTCTATTCAGGTATTCCACAGATGCAGGGTCTATCAAGCCAATTGTGGGGATTTAATCCGCTGCTCCTGAGGCTTCACAGGGAAATTTCCCTTTCTCTTCTTTGTTCCCACAGCTCCTGGGGTTCAGCTTTGGATTTGGCCATGCCTCTGCATGTAGGCCACACTTAGGCATCTGTTCCCTGCCCAGACAGTGGAGTGTTAAAGCAGGGGCTGATTGGGGCTCTCTTGCTCACTCAGGCCAGGGAAAGGGAGGGGTACGGTAGTCATAATTGAAATGTGGGGCATGCCTGCGGTGGCAGAGGCCAATATGATGTTGCAACAGCCTGAGGCCTGCTGTGTGTTCTCTCAGGGAGTTGGCCCTGGATCATGGAACCTTGGCAGTGGTGTGCTGTACAGGCTCCCAGGGGGTGGTGGGTAGTGACCTGTGCTTGCACAAAGGATTCTTGGTGGCAGCGGCAGCAGCTCTAGCAGTCTGTGCCCGCCTCTGGAGTCCAAGATGATATCCGTGGCTTGCCCTTGTCTCTGGAGCTTGCTTAGGCAGTGCTCTGCCGTCTCTGGAGCTTGTTTAGGCGTTGTTCTGAATCTCCTCTCCTTGTGCACCCAGAAACAGTGGTCTCTTGCCTCTCCAGCAGGTCCAGACTTTTTCCCAGACTCCCTCTCGGCTAGCTGTGGCACACTAGCCCCCTTCAGGCTGTGTTCACGCAGCCAACCCCAGTCCTCTCCCTGGGATCTGACCTCCAAAGCCTGAGCCTCAGCTCTCAGCCCCCACCTGCCCCGGCAGGTGAGCAAACAAGCGTCTCAGGCTGGTGAGTGCTGGTTGGCACTGATCCTCTGTGTGGGAATCTCTCTGCTTTGCCCTATGCACCCCTGTCGCTGTGCTCTCCTCCGTGGCTCTGAAGCTTCCCCCCGCCACCCCCAGTCTCCACCAGTGAAGGGGCTTCCTAGTGTGTGGAAACTTTTCCTCCTTCACAGCTCCCTCCCAGATGTGCAGGTCCCATCCCTATTCTTTTGTCTCTGTTTTTTCCTTTTTCTTTTGCCCTACCCTGGTTTGTGGGGAGTTTCTTGCCTTTTGGGAGGTCTGAGGTCTTCTGCCAGCGTTCAGTATGTGTTCTGTAGGAGTTGTTCCACATGTAGATATATTTTTGATGTATTTGTGGGGAGGAAGATGATCTCCACATCATACTCCTCCGCCATCTTGAAGGTCTCCCCGATAAATAACTTTTAAAAACAAATATTATCTGTTCCTTGAAAACTCATGATTTAATGAATTGATAGAGCTCTGTTAATTAGTTTATGGGGTTTTTTTTGCTAGAAATATAAATTAATATAAATTATTTCAATATAAATTATTTGCCTTCTTTTAATTTTTATATGTGTAAAGCTTGAGAAAATTTGTTCCAACATACCAATAAACAATAGGAAAGAAAAAATGTTTTAAGCAATATCATCAGATTTTTATTACAAGCAAAAGATAATTGCATGGTGTCCCATCTTTAAAAGTTACATTAAATCTTATATTTGATAATAATGCCGTCCTTTGCCAATTTTGATGAAATACAACATTAGGAACTAACTGATCTGTCACCTAGTCATATGGATCATTCACCTTCTGGGAATTTTACTAAAAAGTTACTACCAAGATTTTATAACTTTTAATTACTACTGTTACCCTTTCACTCAAATGTACTTTGCTTGATATGTTAAATTCATATGGGGTTGAAGAAATTGGAATATCATTAATTTCAATATGTATTTGCTCACACTTCTTATGAATTACTTTTTGTCATATGTTTTAAATATATTTTATTAATAATTTGGAGTTGTAGATATGGATATTTCAGTTATTTTTTTTTTTAATGTCTGTTCTGTACCCTAATTGGCAAAGCCAGACAGACAAGCAGGTAAATCCAGCTTACTCACTGCCAGAAAACATTTCATTTCATTTGTTTTCAGTCAAAATCAGTGTGTTAATGTGTAATGCATCTCTCTGACATCTCATTTATGAATGTCAATTCCAATATAGATAGTTAAGTCATGGAATTCTTTCTGAATTTGTTGCCTAATGCTGTAGCTTCAATAATTCTTATTGATGCTTTCTTTGCTCTGATAAAATTCTACTTCAGGAGTAATTCTTCTTCTTCTACAAGAGGAGAGGTTTGGAAGAAGAAGGTCAATACTGAAAAACTCTTATAATTCTAGATTCCTCTCAATAATAGAGCTGAATTCAGAAGATCTCCAAATGGGTCAAACACTGATTCTAATGCTTCACCTTGTGCTTACAAACAAAACAGGAGACCCTAACTCTCTCTTTCTCTCTCTCTTTCTTTCTCTCTCTCTGTATATATATATACATATATATGTATATATATATACACACACACACACAATATGTCATCTATGTCTATATCCATCTATCCATAAAACCAACCAACTTACTATATAACTGTATAACTAACTAACTATGAAAGACACAAAGACCTCTGGTGGTACCTTAATGAAAGATTCTTCAGAGACACAAGTTTTTCCAATTGCCACATATAGTGATCCAGAGTTTTTTATACCCTTTAAAGAAATGTATCATGGTAAGGTTATTACAGAATTTGTGAATGCTTTGCATTCTTTTTCAAAGTGGAGAAGAGCTACTATTAAAGGTAGATTGAAAGGTGAATCAACCTGATACTTGTACTATAAGTACAGATGAAATTTAAGAAAGAGTACAAGGGAAATTGAGGGTCTCGATATTGATTTCCTAATGTCATGTTTGGAAGGATCTTTGTTCATTGGGGTACAAATATAGTTGCAATAGACAACTGAAAATATAGGCCTAGCAAATAAAAAAGGTGAAAGAGATGCAGGTTTCTGCCTTACAAAAATTGAGGAGAGTAGAAATAGTAGTTATATAAGGAATATTGATTCATTTATTCCTTGTGTTAATTTTTCTTCAAAGAAGATGGGAGGCTGAAGTTTTGTGTTTATAATATAATATTTTTAAAACTGAACACAGTGATTCACAAAGAGTAAAAATCAATAAATAGTGTTAATAAATAAAATTTAATAATAAATCAATTGAAATAAACATATTTGATATAAACATGCTTTGTCTTTTTCTATTAAAGTTAGTACTCTGATGGAAAGTTAATACATACATTTAAAAAGGAGTGACTAGTAGAGAATTACAAGTAATATTGATAGATTGGGTTTCTATTTAAATTAGAGAAAATATTTCAATAACTTTAAATCTAAAATTGACAATGATAAATTGGATAGCATTTAAAGTTTAAAAATGTTAAGTGCTTTCTTTGTGATTTTTATACAATTTAAAATGAATGAAATTCATTTATTATTTAGGGTAAATTTAAATAACCTGATGCCATTACATTTTTTAGATGGAAAAGTTGAGGAAAAATGGCATAATTTCTGAAACTTTTAAGCATTTTTATGTAAAACTGAATAATGTAAATATAGATCTAACTTCTGCAATTAAAAAAGGTAGACTAGAAAGAACAACTCAAAACTATCCCTTTGATCAGTCAACTTAGTTTAGATGATCTGTCATCACAAAGACATTCTGAATTTATTCAACTAGTACGTGTTTAAACATGTGGATTCATAACCTTTCCCTGACTGCATGAATGAGTGATATACACATCCTTATAACCAGTTAGGATAATATGTATTTGTTAAAATTATTATTTTAAAAAGTCCTCTATTGAATTATCTCACAAAATATAGTAATAGAAAGAAGATGATAAATTACCTTTATCATATAATGTATCTTTATAAATGAAATAATGCAAGTATAAGTATTTTGTTAATATATTCTTAAGTATATTTCTGTTTGTCAGAAGAGAAATGAAGCCTTAATTATCATATTAGTTTATATTTAAAATGTCAAACGTTCACATCACAGTATGCATAAATATGGTTGCGATTTTTATCAGAATCTATAAGGAAGAAGTCAAAGCTCAGGGAGACCTATCGAAAAACTGCTACTTACTGAGACAATGATTACTGTATGGAAGAAAAATATTATCACAAAACATTCTCAATTGTTATCAATTACTTAATTTAAGAAGTAAAGTGAATTTTGACATTCTCTTCATCTGGTCTAGAATGTTCATATCAGTTAAAAATTAGGAGATTAGCCTTTTATGAGAACTCTAAAAGCCTAGTACTGCACATACAGCTTGAAAGAAAGAAAGAAAGAAAGAAAGAAAGAAAGAAAGAAAGAAAGAAAGAAAGAAAGAAAGAAAGAAAGAAAGAAAGAAAGAAAGAAAGGAAGAGAGAGAGAGAGGGAGGGAGGGAGCGAGGGAGGAAGGAAGGAAGGAAGAGAGAAGAAAGAAATCACAACTGGATAACTGTCATTCAGGCTCATAGAGAATTAATGAAATTGTACCTACATACCTTGCAACTGAATCTTATTCTCAGGACTCTGAACCAGAACAGAACTGACAGAATCTAGGTTGTCATAGTTACTACAGCCAAGAGGACCCGTCCGTGTTTCTGTTACCTAAAGAACAAAACATCAACTTTATTTTATATGCCGGACTTTACCGTGTTCTTTCCATTCAATGTAGTTGCCACACACTGATATTATACATCTGACAGTAAACATCACTAAAAGGTCTAGGATCTGATACACACCAACAGTACACCTAAGCACAGAGGAGACAAATGACACCCTTTATCTTCAATTCCATTTCCTTCTCTTTGGCCAGTCATCAATCTTCAGAGAAAATAACAGAAGCCCTCTTTGGTCAACAACATCCTTCATATAAGGTAACCGATTTTACCCAAGATAAGACAGAGCATGCTTTTAGGTAGAGAGCAAGTTTGACTCATATGAAAATTGTTTTTTGTTTGTTTATCTTTCCTCAATAAATCAAAACCATTTACCAGGCTACGGTCTGAAGACTGATATTATTATTTTATTCTTCTACTTAAAAATCTATAATTTCCTGTTCTTTTATGGTGGTATCAATGTCTAAATTCTTCTGCTTGGCTTCCATCTGCCCCACTTCTCCCAGCAGGCAGGTGATCTTGCTGTCCAGTTGGACTTTGTTAATTCTATGCCTTTGCTTATACAACATCCTTCACCTTATCCCACCTTTCTCCTTTTGGATTAATTGGTTTTCTCTATCCTCACGATCAACCTCATGTTCAAACACCCACACAAAGTAGTCCCTAATGATTCCCACTTGTATTACTTCACTATTTCTATAAAGTTATGGTTTGCAGGGCCCAACCTTAGCACTTAATTATGGAATCACATATTGCAGAGTAATTTTTTTCCCATGGGTGTCTTGGATGGATGGTATCAGGAGATGAGGAGGCATTTAATCAATTATGTCTGACTGGAAATTTGTCCTGAGGATATTTTTTTTTTAAACCAAGCATTTTAAAGCAGAGGAGCATTGTAATCATTTTTGTGTTTTAAAAAGATATTCACAACAACCAGAATGGTTTGCAAAACATCATTCAGCTCATTTTATTTCGCAGTTCACAGCCACATAATGGCTTCCCATCTCGCTCAGGGTAAAAGCCAGAGCCCTTTTCCATGGCTAAAAAGATGCCCTATTTTCCAGCTCCCTGTTACCTCTCTGAACTCATCTCTCTTCCACTTTTCCTTATTTACTCCACTCCAAGCACACTGGCTTCTTTGCTGTTCCCCAAACACATGCTAGTTATCCTCCTGCTTCATGATTTTTGACTTGCTGTTCCCGAACCTGGAATGCTCTTCCTCGAAATATTTCTAAGCTCACTCGTTCACTTTCTTCAAGTTTTTGTTCAAATGTCTCTCTCTCTGGACTTCTTGGACTAACCTATTTTAAATGAATATACCTTCCCACATTTCCCTCTTCCAACCATTATTTCCTCTGCTCCTTACATTGTTCTATCTTTTCCACAGTGGTTTTCTGCTTCTAACATACTGTATAATTTACTCACTTAACATGATTATGGTCAACACCTCTTATTAGAATGCAAGCTCCACAAGTACAGAGAATATTGCCTATTTGTTTACTGAAGTATTCACAGAACATATTATGTTCTGGTATAAGCCCATAGGTATTAATATTAAGACAAAGAGAAGCAGAGAGTGTGAGGGGAAAACCAAACCAAGGAAGATATTAAGGCCATTATCAAGATGATGACGGCCTGAATGGAGCAGTGGCAATATGATTTATCTGAAGAAGATGGACTTTGAAAAACAATTAGAATGGGCAAGATTATGAAACATCGAAAATGTACATGATGGAAGGAGGGAAATGCAACAGAAGTTTCTAGCATAAGTGATAATATTAAGATATGGGGCAAAGAAGCTCCACTGTGAAGAGAATGTAAGGAAGCCTGGTTTTGATTATTTTGACTCTGAGTTGAATAACACTCTTAGTTGGAAACATCCAGTAGAAGAAGTGACAATGTAGATATATTTCTTAGAAGTTATGTCGAAGATGAGATTACTATTTTAGGAATCAAGAACTTATAGGTCATAATCAAAGATAGGGCGATGGACGCTTTAGCTCAGATGCATGGAGGGAATGCATAATTGTATCATGACAACTCTACCATATTTTCTAAACAACAAGTCCTTTAGAATAACTGAGATTGGCTATGAGCACACAGCAACAACTGGGAATGTGATTTACTCTTTCTCTAACACCGCACTGACTGTGTAGTCCTCTACTGCTGTTCTCTAGTGGTGACACAGAGTATCCCTTATTTTGTTCAGGAAAATAATTTCTGATGTTGATATGTGTCACATACATGCATGTGCATGTATACGTGTGTATGATTAATATTAAATATAAATTATTAATCACAAATGAGTAAAAGGAAATATTTATAATTTAAGATAATTTAAATCTTCATCTTGTCCTATCAAGTAGCTTAACTATTTTCCCCCAACACACACAAATGTATACACACCACATTAATATAAAGAAATTCCAGTGTTTGTCATTTTTAAGGAAGTTTTCTAAATAAAAGTGGCTTAAAGCACATACTCATTGACATAAGAGATCTTAGAAATTGGTATGCAATCTCCTGAACACTTAACTGTTGAAAGAGGATAAATAGTATTATTTTATCTCATTACAGACAGTCCCTTATGTTCAGTTACTGTGTTCTTGAGAATAAATGCAGAAGATTTAAATAACAGTCTTATAAATTTAGAGGCTTGAATATCTCTATCTACCTCTATAGCTATAGATCATTTTATTCCCTTACCTTTCACAGCATACAATAATAAAATATAGTATATCCTACTGATGACTTAATTTTGTTCTTTATCACTCACAGCTGACTTCACTGATCATTGTCTGATTTAATATAAAAATTCACAAACTCTAGCACATTCAATGATGCAAATCCATTTTTCCAATTGTATTATATTTTAAGAACCTTACATGTCAGCATTAATAAATGTGTCAATACTTATTTTATATGTTCAATACTAGTGAAAGGAATAAAAATGAAAATAAAGTAATAAAAACTAACTTATTGTACAAACAGTTCTATAGAGATGTTAACTCTACCAAAAAATGAATTATGTAGTTGTGCCACAAAGAGCTTGAACTTTTGTTCATCAGCTGACAGATGAACATCCGATTTGGGGGTCTCCATATATAATGTGACAAAGGAAGAGTTATTCAATAGCTAAACTTAAAAATGATTAAGTGCTTCCCTGGTGGTGCAGTGGTTGGGAATCTGCCTGCCAATGCAGGGGACACAGGTTCAAGCCCTGGTCCGAGAAGATCCCACATGCCACGGAGCAGCTAAGCCCATGAGCCACAACTACTGAAGCCCGCGTGCGTAGAACCCGTGCTCCGCAACAAGAGAAGCCACCGCAATGAGAAGCCCGCCACGGCAATGAAGAGTAGCCCCCGCTCGCCGCAACTAGAGAAAGCCTGCGCGCAGCAAGCAAGACCCAATGCAGCCAAAAATAATAAATAAATAAGTTAATTGATTAATTTATTTAAAAAAGAACTCTAAAAAAAAATGATTAAGACTGACAATAACCCAGTACTGATAGCATTCAGTGTTTTGATAAATGACATATAGAATGAGAAAAAAATTTTTTTTCACTTATCTCTTGGTGAGAAGATGAAACAGGGAACACTGTTTTTAGGATACAAAAATGATGTTCTTTCTGAGGTGTTACATTGATTTGTGGTTTTATCTGAATATTATGAGGAAAATTAATGTTCTTGAGGGGCTGGGAAATTGAAAAGGGGAGTGGAATGTACAGAAATGGAAGACATGGCTAGGCCAGCTGTGGAATGTAAATTCAAAACTTTTCAAAATGTATTTAGCACAAATTTGTCTTCAAAATGTAACAAATGTGCTCTTCTCTAATTGACCACTTATGTGAACTGTGTTTAAATATATTGTTAAAATTCAGAAAGGATATTAAAAGTATAGTAAATGGAAAAAAATGCCCGTGTTTTCATTTCAACTTTTCCTATATTGTTTCTATTTTGTTTCATTAAACTGATGCCTATTATTTTCACAGTTGGAGAATTTTACAGAGAGTAAAAGAAAATAAATAATATTCCTAATTCAAAGAGATGACTTGGAAGTAATTATGTAAACAATAATATAAATTCAACTTTATTTAGGTTAAAATAAAGTGGTATAGATAATTTAGTTGGAAATAAAAAGTCTTTGTTATTTTTGATCAAATTTTCTGAGTCTTACACGTTCTTAAGATAATATCATGCCACAACAATGCACTGGAATTATAAAATTAATTCAGCAAGAATTAGTTGAAGAAAAACTATCTCAAGCAAAAAAAATAAACTATCTCAAGGAAAAAAAAGAAAAAAGTTAAAACAATGAAAAAAAGTGGGACCAAAAAAGAGTAAACAAACAAAAACACATCACATTCCTAAAGGAAAATAGTACTATTAGTACTATAGTACTATTAGAGAGTTCATTGTCTTAAAATTAACACATTATATATTTAAAATATTTCCAGTCAAAATCATAATCATGTTATATAATTTGAAGAAAATAGACTTAAATGAGAATGCTCAGGTCACCATCATAACTCCACTGCTTACTAGAGAGGAAGCGATCTAAGGTTCAAGTTTCTATCTGATGAAATGGGTAAAATTTTCTTACAGCGTAAAGAGGTTGTGAAGAAAAATGAGATAATCCATGATATGTGCTTATCATGGGCCTGGACCACAGTAATGCTTTCACAGTAAATGTAAAATGTGTGTAAATGTTTACTATTAAAAGGCAGAGGCACAATAACTCTATGGTAAACTTACTGGAATCATTCATAGCCCACCTCTCAATTAAGGCTGTAAAATCCTATTATTTTTTCTGACATCAGTGCTGCATGTTAACATTTTTCTCTGTAGACAGAGAAAGGGTGTCTGTGTTTTAGAACATCCTAAATCAAACTCACCCTTAAATGAGGCTATGCACAAATTTTGTACATCACATCGATATGCAAATCAAGTACAATATAGTAAGAATAATCCACAACAAGACTAAATCAGAAATATTGGTATAGAAAAAACAATGGGTAGTTCAACGGCATAGAACAGAAAAGAACATGAACGGAAAAGAACAACAACAGCAACTACACTGAAAATAGAAAAAGTTTCCTTATCTCTAGTGTAAAAGACAATCAAGGAGTCTCTCAAAAAAGTATGCTTGTATGAGAAAATCTTTATCCACACTGAATGAAAAAAGTGAAAGAAAATGTATACGCACTTTGTAAAATTATACATACACGTATATTATAAATAGCTCTGTGAACCTCCTATTGCTCTAAGCTTTTTTCAAAATGAAACAGTTTTAGTTTACCATTTTAACTGAACTGATTATTGTTTATCAACAACATAATAAAATGCATGATTGTATGAACAGTGTATCTCTTATTGCAAATCTGTAAATACACATTTTTAAAAGTTTATAATGTTCCTAGAAAATTTATCTGAAATCAAGAGGGAGAAATATTTTTACCTCCTAAACTCAAAACAAGATAGGAATGTGTCTATTCTCTATTACAATGACTTGTCATCTATAAACTATTTATTGATCATATGATAATAAATATGGAATAGCAGGATTATTGTTTGTTCCAAAATGTCATTTTTAATGACAAAATTAATAAATGTGCATGTTGGAAATTCAAGCAATGAAATAAACTGAAAAGCCCAGAGGAACAACTACTTTCCCCCGATTATATATTTGCCCTCATCTTTTTATCAGACTTGAAAATGGTTAAAATTAGGAGCAACTGCTATTCACGGCCATCGTTTATTCACAGCACCAAATTTTCATGTGTTTACATTTTTACAGCCATTTTCTCCTTAAAAATATTGCATTTAATTTGTTTCAAAATTATATTAGAGTATATTGAAACAGTTTTTGAATAATTTCATATCACCATTGATTATGTATATGAAACAATAGAATACTGATAAGTACAATCTGGTTCATTTACAAAGAGTTATGTGCAGAGAGAGAACCTAGTGTCTCCCTTGTGGATTTGATTATCTTTTCTAGAGACCTACATCTTAGCTAGAGAATACAAAAGAAATGCTAATATTTAAGAGAGGATCTTGCCTATCCCGTATTATAGTAAGAGAAATGCATTTACACAGGGGGCTGGGGTGGAAGGAGCAGTGAAATTGGTTACTGGTACCTACATCTGGATGAACTGCAGTACCAGATACTGCCTACATTGTTTAGTGTGGACCACATTCTTCCATATTTCATTCAAAAATGCCATACAATATAGTACACTTCAAATGCCACTTCTGCCAGAAATAATCTTTTTAATCTTTAATCACCTAACACACTTAAAAATTTTTTTTTTGTTAAGAATAAATTAGAGGACATCAACCATATTTGTCTCATATTGCACTTCTGACGTCTTAACAAGTTTTCTCACTTAATATAAGAACTGGTAATTTCTTTCAAATAAAAATAAAGATGTATTATTGTATAAATTTTTCCTCAAAAGTTATTCATTTTACTATCTCTTTATTAAAAAACATCAGTTAGCATCATTGCAATCCAATAAATGACTCATATCCAGAATATATGAAGAAATCTATAGGACTTCTGGTTTCCAGTTCTGCATATATGGAGGTTGGAAGTCACTACTCCCTCCTAACAACAAGTCAAACCCTAACAATAAGGAAAACATACTGGAAAATCAACAACTCTTCTTGGACTCATCAGAGAAGGGAGCAAACTGCTACCCCCAAGATTGGAAAGACAGGGAATAAAGGGAGTCACAGCTCAGAGCAGAAACTTGAGAGTTGAAACAAGTATGGGAATCAGTGCTAAGGTAAGAAAAACTGAACTTCCATTGACAAATGGCTAGAGAGTAAGTGTGTGGAAAAGTCTGGGAGTTAAAAACTCCAGAGGGACCTAGTCATAAAAAGGGTCCTCATCATATTTTGAGATCTACCTCCAGGAGCTCGATCAGGTTCCTACAGTAAATATTAAAGAAAAATGCCCTCTTGCTTCCCACAGTGCGAGGGGAAATGGAACCATTTTGAAATACTGTGGAGCCCTCTGCTCTCCTCTGCCCTCAGGGGAAACTAGTTAACCAGAGCCTAACTCTCTGTGGGACTATCTGAGCCTAACCAACCTAGGGGAAGGGGAATAACTAATTCCAGCCCACTTTAGTCATCTTGTCCCACTCCAGGGGTGAGGAAGAAAAAAACTGAGAAACTCTCGTGAAGTTTACAGTCCAAAGGCATAGGCTCCATAAAAGACAGACCAAACTATAGGACCATGGAATGCTTCCCCTTCCCCACACCTCATCATCACATTACTAAAGGCCTGTTTATAGTAGTTCCTTTTACCCAGTACATCATGTCCAGCTGTCAAGAAAAAAAGTACAAGTTATACCAAAAGGCAAGAAACACAATCTGAAGAGACAGAGCAAGCACCAGAACAAGACATGACAAAGATGCTGGAATGATCAGATCAAGACCTTAAAACCACTATGATTAATATGCTAAGGGCTCTAATGGATAAAGTAGACAGCATACAAAAACATAGACAATATAAGCAGAGAGATGGAAATCCTAAGAAAGAATGGAAAAGAAATGCTAGAGGTAAAAAGCACTGTAACAGAAAAGAAGAATGCCTCTGATGGGTTCATCAGTAGACAGGTCTGAGGAAAGAATCTCTGAGCTAGAGGATATATCAATAGCATTCTCAAAACTCAAAAGCAAAGACAACAAAGACTGATTAAAAAAAAAAAAAAACAGAATAGAATATCCAAGGATTGAGGGACAATAACAAAGGGTGTGATACAAACATAATGAGAATACCAGAAGGAGAAGAAAGAACAAGGAACAGAAAAAAATATTTGAAGCAAGAATGACTGAGAATTTCCCCCAAATTAATGTTCAAGATCAAACCACAGATCCAGGAAGATCAGAAAACACCAAGTAGAAAAAAATGCCTAAAAACGATACTAGGCATATCATTTTTAAATTACAGAAAATCAAAAATAAAGAAAAAATCCTGAATGAAGCCAGAGGAATAAAATACGTTACCTATAGAGGAACCAAGATACGAATTACATCTGGCTTCTCCTCAGAAACAAAACAAGGAGACACTGAAATATTTACAGTGAAATATTTATAGTGTTGAAAGAAAAAAACACCAACCTAGAATTTTGTACCCTATAAAGTTAACCTTCAAAAATGAAGGAGAAATAGACTTTCATACACAAAAATTGAGGAAATTTGTTGTCAGTAGACTTGCCTTGCAAGAAATGTTAAATGAAGATCTTCATAAAAAAGAAAAAATATTATAGGTCAGAAACTCAGATCTATAAAAAGTAACAAAGAACATCAAAGAAGGAATATGTGAAGACAAGATAAAAACTTTTTATTTTTCTTATTCTTAATTGACCTAACTGATAATAGTTCATTCAAAATAATAATACCAAAAATGTATAAATTATGTATGTTTACATATATATCTTTTGAGTATATATATCTTATGTGTGTATTGCATATATATATACACATATGTGTATATATATATATATATATATATATATATAAGTGAAATGAATGACAAAAATGATAGAGTAATACAAGGGATGGGAGGGAAAATTAAGCTTATTTTGTTATTATAAGGTATTCACACTACCCATGAAGTGGTATAGTGTTACTTGAAAGTGGACTTGAATTAGCTATAAATGTATATTGCACACTCCAGGATGATGACTAGAAGACATAAAAAAAAAAAAAAAAAAAGAATTATAACCAATATGCTTCAGAAGGAGAGAAAATGGAATAATATAAAATGCTCAATTAAAACCACAGAAGGCAGACAAAGAGTGGAGGACAAAAAAAGGAACAAAGAACAAGGGCAACAAATAGAAAACATTAATGAATATGGTAGATATCAATAATCACTTGGAACATCAATACATCAATTAAAAGACAGAAATTGTCAGAATGGAGCAAAAAACAAGGCCAAACTATAGACTGTCCACAAGGAACCCACTTTAAATGTAAATCTACACATAGATTAAAAGTAAATAAATGGAGAAAAATATACCATTCTAACGCTAATCAAAAGAAAGTAAGAGTATAATTACATAACTATCTTAATTTCAGACAGAGCAGACTTTGAAGCTAATAAAGTAACAAGGGATAAAGAAGGGCATCACACAATGATGAAAATGTCAACTCTCCAAGAAGATATAATAATAATATGTATGTGCCTAACAACAGTGCATCAAGCTATATGAGGCAAAAATTAATAGAATTGTAAAAAGAAATGGATGAATCCAATAGCTTAGTTGGAAATTTCAACACCCTTCTATTAGAAATGGACAGGCCCAACAGGCAGAAATGTAAGTAAACCTTACTTACAACTTACTGTTGTAAACCAACAGTAAGATGGCAACAGCAATACTTAAAAAAACACTTGACAAACAGACAACATTAGCATCTAATGATCATGAAACTCTGCAATTTCCTTATCAGGAAATTTAAAATAACAATGAGGTAGCATTATCCATTCCCGACTGTCTTGAAACAGTATAATGACAGAATATGCCAAGTGCTGATAATAATGCAGAAGAAGTGTAATTCTCATACACTGCATCTGGAAGTGTAAATTAGTACCACCGCTTACACTTTAGAAAATTCTTTGAAACTATCCACATAAGCAGATGGAGGCAAATCTTATGAGCCCGACCTACAGCCAACAAAAATATGAACATGTGTGTAACCTAAAGACACATGCAAATAGGTTCATAACAACACCATTCTCAATAATCCCTAACAGAAAAAAAATCAAAATGTTAATCAATAATTCAATGTATAAGTAAATTGAGGATTTGAATATTGTACCACAATAAGAATAAATTAAAGTCAATGGCACAGAATAACTTGAATGAATCTCACAAATATAATGTTAAGTGAAATAAGCCACATATATTATGCTTCCTCCAATATGAAGTTCAAAGTCAGACAAAAATAATTTATGATGTTACAAGCCAGGATGGTGGTAACACTTTGTGAATAGAAGTTATAGTAGAGGATATAGAGGGACTTCTTGGATTCTGGTAATGTTCTGTGTTTTATATAGATGATGGAAGCTCAAATGTGTTCCAATCTCAATACTATGATTTTGCACTTTTCTGTATATATGTTATATATCAGTAAAACTTTACCAATAAAAGTTGGTTAATATTCTCCTCATGAATTACATCAGGGCAGGTACCATGTCATCTACATCTATATGGATATCTATGTATCTATCTATCTACCTATCAATTTATATATCTGTCATCTATCTATTCATCAGTCATCTATTTATACTACAATACTAGCTTGGATCTTTGCACATGTATCCTTTCAAATTATTATTATAATGTGATTTTGTAAAAAGAATGTGCTAAAATCTGACACTGAATGATTGTGAAAAACAAATGACTTATTTTTAGATTATTAACATAATAGCTTACTTAATCAAATCAAATCCCCTTTTAATCATCTTAAAATATCATATTTATTTTATCTTTTTTCAAGGCCACAATTATGCCTATTCTATAATTGCAGATATGCACATGATAAATCAATTCTATATACTAGGTACTAACTTATAATCATTCATTTTTATTTTGTAGTTACTCATAATTCCAAAATATATACTTATCTCTGACAAAAAGAAAATAGCCCTTTCCTAACAATCTCATCTATAGGTATAACAATAAAATTATGATTATATAAGCAAGCTAATTAAATATTCCATTTTTCCTAATGGGAATTAATTTTTAGGTTTACTTTGGTTAAAAGTTTTGAAATCCTTTGCAAATAAATCATTGTTTGATATTAAAAAGATAAGAGTTTACTGAATTTCTATAATTAATACTCAAAACAGAAACCCTAATAATGACAACAGTATCAGAAAAAGACCCCATGGGTCTACTTGGAAAGACTTCTGAAAGCAACGATGTTTTAAACAAAATTACAAGCACTATTTCCCAAGAGTAGAACATTATTTGAGAGAGTAAATGTACTAAGAATCAGGAGACTGAAACCCTCAAGATATTTTAATATCTTACTCCTTTTTCTTATCACAAAATTTTCTTTGTTTCAATATGGCAATTATAAAATTACAATCATCTGCTTCCATTTTTTTTTTTTTTTTTTTTACTTATTTAATGGTAAACTCCCTATTCATAGTTAAACACAGTCCCTGGCACATGGCAGAAATTCAATAATTGTGAACCAAATTGGTGGATAAATATTTACCTTTTAGTTAGAAGTCTTTATTTAAAAATACTTTATTTAACATTTCTGAGAACCTTCTGAAGCAAATGGAGCAGTGCTAGCATATATAAATTTTAGAGCTATCGGGAGTCTTAGAAATCATCTAGCCTCACCATCTCATTACACAAATGAGGTATCTGGAACCTAGGGAAGTTTTACCATCTCCCTATCACATAAGTGAAATGAGAGCTGCAACTGGGTCTTGAACCTCCTGACCCAGTCCTGTGTCCTGTTTGGCTATTGGCCCAGAGGCCTTTTTATGCCGCTGCTGCTGCAGGGCCAGCTGCATGGCCCAGATCCTCAGCGGCCGCATGTAGGCCAGCGAGCGGAACACCCACTGCTGGCAGTACGCCTCCGGGGTCTGGAAGGCCAGGCCCCGGCGTTCCCACACAGTACGGTAGCAGCCTTCAGCCGTGGCTGGCTGCCAGCCCGCAGGCCACACCCACACAGACTCCATCAGACTGAACACTGGATCTATCAGGAACACCATGGGGCTGCATCCCATTCAGAGCTCCCATGGCCCCTCCTGCAAAGGCCTGGACATTGAACTCAAAGATAGTTTGGAGAGCACGGACCACATGTGGGGTAGGAAACACCTCGCTGTGTCCTTCTCCTAGGCCACTGGCCCTCAGGAACCACTGGCCAGCACGCTGGTCAGACATGATGCTATAGGACCGAGGCTGAGAGCTGCAGAGCTGTAATAGTGGCCACTCCACAGCAGTCTCTCATAGGCCTCTTGGCCCCAGCTAAGGATGGAAGAAAATTTATCCTGGACCTCCTGTGCCCCACACAGAGCAGCCGTCTTGACCATCACAGCCTCAGCTGTCAGCCACAGTCCTCCAGAGTAAGCACTGGGGTCTGTGGTGACCCATCCACCATAGGTTTGGTCTGCACAGCCTCCATTCTCAATGAGTCCATCTTGGTCCTTGTCAAACTTCATTTCAGACTCCATCACAGCCAGACACACAGGCCACATGTCCCTCAGGAAGCACTGGTCACCCATCAGGTAATAGTCCCAATAAACCTGCAGCACAAACTTCAGGTTCAGGCCCTTCCAGTCTGCCATTAGATTTCTAACTACCTATATATATATTTATAAAACTGACTTTTTTTTTTTTTTTTAAACCTAAGCCCACCCAAGTTTCCTAGTGGACTAAGGGTAAATGGGCCATATGATCATTTTCATGTGTACTGCTCATTTTATTCACTTGGAGGAGCTTTAAATTTATTTATTTTTGCCTGTGTTGGGTCTTCGTTTCTGTGCGAGGGCTTTCTCTAGTTGCGGCAAGCGGGGGCCACCCCTCATCGCGGTGCGCGGGCCTCCCACCATCGCGGCCTCTCTTGTTGTGGAGCACAGGCTCCAGACGCGCAGGCTCAGCAGTCGTGGCTCACGGGCCCAGTCGCTCCGCGGCATGCGGGATCCTCCCAGACCAGGGCTCGAACCCGTGTCCCCTGCATTGGCAGGCAGACTCTCAACCGCTGCGCCACCAGGGAAGCCCCAAACTGACATTTTTTAAAAAGCTGCATTTGTGATAGCTATAACTGACGATGTTACATAAATGGTAACCTTGTACCTCATTATATGAAGTCTAAAGGGATATTGTCATTACACTATAGTTGGCTAAGAGTTTTCGATGTATTCAATATTAATGTGAAAAAAATAAAGCTTCACCGCCACAGGGCAGTTACTAACAACAAACACAGATTGCAACCCGGTTCAGGGCTGTGGCATGCTATGTGCATTCTGGCAAGAGTTATTAGGCCACCACTGCACATGTTAATGCTACTGTGAGCCTGAATGCCACTTCCCACGGACCTGAGAAATTACACTTTAGAGAACTCCGGAGCCAGAGGCTTTTTTCTGTTGCTTCACATAAAAAATAGATGTAATCTCAAATAGCATTCATTACATTTGTTTTAGAAATGAAAGAAACAGAAGAGGTAAAACATTAAGAATGATTTTACTTTCTTTATTGGTTATTCTATGAATTGCAATCTCATTGCCTTTTAGTTGTTAAAGCTACTCAAAATTATCATGAATTTTAAGACGCAATGGCAATTTCAGAATACAAGTACAATTTTTTTGGAGTTTGTGTAAATCATGATATAAAACTAACAGTGTTTTGTAATCATTTTCAACAATGATGTTGTCAGCTATCCTATACAAGTGAAAATACAAAACTAGGAGTTACATGAAATGCTACGTTGAATATAACAACATCACTGAAAAAATGGGATTAGGAGATTCTTCAGCCCCTATTGCCACTCCCTTGGAGAAAGTAACCTCTAATTGCAAAAGAACATGCATGGCTCTTTCCTCTGGTTTTTCTTATTCATTTCCCAAATGGTTTGGATCCAACCACTCCAAGCCGTTCCTCTATCTTGATGTGTTTTCTCTCTTCTTTGATGGAGTAAGCAAAGAAGCAGTTAGGTTGAATATACCAAAGATGTTATGGACTCTAACCTACAACTGAGCAAATGCCACTAAGTTCACAAACAAAAACCTGCTGCCAGGACGAGTGAGCAAAGGGTAACACTAAACAGAGCCACTTACTTCATTAATCCTGTTATATAAATTATTTTATCAGTATATTTCTAAATCTATCCAATCTGCCCAATTGGTACTCACCTGGAGTCTCAGTCAAGCAGTTAACGGTGAGCTGATGCTCCAGATGATATAAACACTAACCAGTTGACTTATCTACTTTGCTTCCTTTTGAGAGAGTAGCTAAAAATATGCAGATGCAAATGTCAAGTGCTGGAGGAAAAGCACCCATCACCATATTAGAGGACGATGGCAGCTGAATCAAGGGTGCTGCCACTCTATCGTGGCTGGTAGTGCATATAAAGCACACCCCGGGACAATCTATCACTGTCAAAATGCCAACTGCAAAACGCTCTGCCATACTAAGATACTGAAGCAGGGCACCTGGCTAGAATAGGCTCATGTTGTGTCGCAAATTTAATAAAACTATTTCATCATTACTATTTTTAATTTTCTCCTTTAATTTAGGAGTCAGTAGAGTGTATCGTAACATTTCCCACGGCTTCCACTATTTTATTTCAAAAAAATACTCTCGCTAAAATTGTCGCATGACTCCTCTGAAATTCCACATTTAATATGACTGTTCCGAACTACTTATTAAAACATTTCTTATTGCTTCTGATTAGAAATGGAAAACTTTTTATTATAGTCTTTTGAAGTTTCAGCAGTATTGAATATTTCTGAATTCCTTAAGCATATCAAAAGCTTCTCACTTCAGTTATCTTATTATAATAGGACAACTAATACCTGTGCACAGACTGGCTAAACTTTCATAACTAGAGTGTCATATTCTTCCATTTGTCACCCAATTAAACAAGCGCCCAGAGAACTGATAAGTGCACCACACTAAAACTCAACAGACAGAGGCATAATTAGAGGGACAGAATTGGATTTCTTGTTTCAACTGGCCATTACAGAAACGGTTCTGTTGTCACTCTTTTCTTTCTTTTTTCCTTTCTTTCTTTCTTTTTCTTTCTTCTTCCTTCCTTCCTTCCTTCCTTTCCTCTTTTTTGTCAAAAAATAAATTGGCTTTGCTCACACACAAAACAGGGCAAATTCAAATTCTTTAGCAACTGATTATCACTAAAAGTCAGCACTAAGATGACTTCAAACGAATTGAAAAACTGTAAGAGAAGGCAGAATCTTATAGCCCACATAAATTACATATGCGTTATTAAAATTCTAAGAGCCAGAAAAAAGCAATAAATTGGCCAAGTATGTCAGCAATATCAAAACCATATTCTTCAGTGCTGTTCTCTGCCCACTTTTTTTTAGTTGAAACATAGACTGAGGATTATAATTAAGATAATTCTTTATCATAAAAAATTAATGGAAGCATAACAAAAGTGGCAAGGACAAAGTTTCGTTTTTCAAGTATGTGTTTGTGTATTTCCTGGAATAAATTTAGGAGTAAAATAATAAAAATCCAATGTGCACTCTCACTGAAATCTTTATTTTCCTTTTCTATTACTCTTGCCCAAATCCTATCTCCGTTATATTATTTCTTTCTATTTCCTTCAGAAACCAGGGTGCCAAGGGGACTTCTGGACCTCCATGCCACCTCTGGGACTTCACGGAGCCTTGCCGGCAATAAGCATTTCAGCGAACCCCAGAAACCACGTGCGCTGGAGTCCCCTGTGGTTATAAAGCACCAGGTACATGAACTTTGAATCTCTGGAGGTTCTCTTTCGACATACAACCAGGTGATTTTCAGCCACACTAAACACTAAAACCCTCCATGTTCATCATCCTAAAGGAGAAAATGATTCTTCAGTGGGTATACAATTTTGATTTTGTATCTATGAACGATTACAAAGAAAACACCTATTGATTCATATCTCATTCATTTAACGTTGTTAGGAAAAATTTTTTAAAGAAGCGATTTACTCTAAGCAACTCAACATTGGCTCATTTAATTTTTTTGTAAAAAAGCTTTTGTTTTAATTATTCTCTATGGAAGATTTTCAAAATTAGAAAATAATCTGCCTTTTAAAACAAATTATAATTTCATCTTTCCTTGGCTCAGTTGGAAAACAAGTAGTCTTTACTTGCTAACATATTGAGTGTATGAGTATTTGCCCGTGCATTATATGGGGTCTGATGAAAACATCTGAGCTGCTATTTCAGTTGTACTATGTTGAGGTGTTACTTCAGCTGTTTAGGTTGGTTGCCTGCTCCCCCTACTTTACTATAAATTTAATTTCACTTATTGATACAACCATTGTGTCTCCCACTAGCAGCCATTTTTGTCTCCTGAAAGTCTATTACTAATCTATTATCAGTGAGGAAGTCAGACAGGCAAGCTGGGCAGATTTGTTCCTGAATAGTTTCTATGTGAAAATATGGCAGACGCCATATCCTAAAGATATGGGCTTTAGGAATGGAAATCTCTTTTGACTGATTACTCAGGAGTCTTCTCTACTTGCCTTTAAGTTTTCTGACATAATATAGTTTAGGTATTGAAAAATAACACTCAAATTTTTTAAAGTGATATATTTCAAATTACAAGTATCAGGATTATGCTTAATCCTATAGTTATGCTAAATTTTCAAGCATAGAGGATGAAGCAATTAGATTACCAGAAAGGGAAAAAAACCCCAAAAGTACAGATGAGAATTAATTTCTATTTCCAGGTTTGTCACCTGTTAGTTGTGTAGCTACAAGTAAGAAGTTGCTGAGATTCCACAACAGCCTCCCCATAGATAAAGAAAAATACTTTACCTGAATTATCTTGGGAAAAAATAAATTTTTATATATATTATATTGTATTATATATTATACATATTACATATATTATATACAATGAACTAGTTAATTTCTATACAAATCCAGGCTTTTGTTATCAAAAAAAAACTAAAGACTCCACGGTATACTTCTCATATTAGTCAAGTTTCTGTTAACAACCTGGTAAAGCTCTTAGATATCAGAAATTGTGTATTTGTCCATGTTGATGGATCTGATAGACGAACTGCACGTAAGAACTGCACTTGACATACATGAGTACTCAGTATATAAGATTTTCTAAGAAAGATATTCCAAAGATAGGTAGGTAGATAGAGAGAGAGATAGAGAGATAGAAAGGGAAAGATATCTCAAGAGAGATCTATACCTGTATCTATATTTATATATAATCTATATATTTGTGCAATCTCTGAAAATGTAGATAAAATTAATTGACAGAATTTTTAAGGAAATTATATATTTTGAATTTAAAATCATCAAACAATAAAAAGATGAGTTATGTAGAAATAACTGAGTCATTTCTTATGGTACAGTTTTAAGACCTAATGTCAACATAAAGATGCTAAAGTTATTCTACTGTTTACCTGTCTTTAATAGTGTAAAACTGAAGTGAATAGTTTCTGGTCCTCTGTATTATACAACATGATAATCTATCAAATCAGGTTACACCTCCTCAATATTTCTAAATTTTGCACTCTCAATAAAGAAACCTGGGTTCTAGTCCTAATCTAGTTCTTCCTTTTCCTGGAAGAAATCATCCAAAAGAATTGGCCTTAGCTGTCTCACATATAAAAGGATATAATTTAAGAAGATGATCCCTAAAGCCCTTTGATTAACACTTAACCTTATTTCAAATGGCAGTGGGTGGTAGAGGGAGGGAAAAAGGATACCCCTTTGGTTTTTTTTTTTTTTTTTATTATGGCTTTTTTTTGCCTCTCACTGATCTCCTCTACACAATATTAATTGAAATATAATTATATGTATACATTTTTGAGAGATTAACACATATATGTTAATATCTTTATACTAAAAAATTGTTTCTATTAGTTCAACCATCCTTCAAAGACTACTCCATATAGTCAATATTGTCATTTGTACCTTGTGCCCAATGAGACTAAATCTTGGAAGGTTCAAATCCATCCAATTCAGCAAATGCTATCAAGGCAAAAAGCCTAGTTTAGTGTCCCTTCTTTGAATGGTTTCTTGTTTCATTCCTGTTTCAGAATTCATTTCATGTCAACATATGGATTCATAGAAAAAAATGTGTTTTTTAAACAAAATATTTTATCCATCTTTCTTAGTTATTTTCAGTGGAAGATCTGCATTACCTTTTGCTACATGAGAAGAAAGCTTTGACATTCTTAATCACATTACATTAATTTGTTCTTTCTTTTTTATAGTCTCTGTTGTTTGTCTGTTTGCTTGTTTGTTTTAATGGCAAAATCCAATCCATTCACATTTTGCCTTCTATTGATATTCTTGATTTGTATCCTTTTTTATGTTAGGATTGTTTTTTATTTTCTTTATTTGATTCTTCTTTTTTCCTCACTTCACTGATTTAATCACATTGTTATTTACGTCTTTTTTTCTCTTATAATATAGGATATACTGTTGCACCTCTGTCTTCCATTAATATTTACTTTCCCTTTGTCAATACTAATAATCAAAATTATTCTCTGCCATAATATGAAAATTATATTCCACAAAACTCTATTCTACAATGTGTCCCCTACCTATTAAGATGATATCTTTTGAATATTTTCTTTTCTCACCATCTATTATTCTTCACCTTTCCCCAAATGAATAAAAACCTTTGGAATCCTATTTTCTTCCACTTTTCAATCAAATACAAGATTTTTGTGTATTTTTCCCCTAAGTTTTTATAGTTCTATACTTGCATAAGAATTACTTTTGCAATATGTGACTTATGTTTAAAAAATCTTGATTTAGAACTTATATTTTGTATTTTCAAAGACTGTATCCGTTACATTTAGATTGAACTCTATAACTGACTATACATGCACGTGCTCATGCACACACACACACACACACACACACATACAGTGTGGCTGAACCACACGGACTCCATTTTGTCAATTCTGTCTTAGGCCTTCTGTCCTACACCTTCCCTTTCTTTTTTTTTTTTTTTTTAAACATCTTTATCGGAGTATAATTGTTTTACAATGTTGTGTTAGTTTCTCTTGTATAACAAAATGAATCAGCTATATGTATACATATATCCCCAAATCCCCTCCCTCTTGCATCTCCCTCCCACCCTCCCTATCCCACCGCTCTAGGTGGTCACAAAGCACCGAGCTGATCTCCCTGTGCTATGCAGCTGCTTCCCACCAGCTATCTATTTTACATTTGGTAGTGTATATATGTCCATGCCACTCTCTCACTTTGTGCCAGCTTCCCCTTCCCACTCCCTGTGTCCTCAAGTCCATTCTCTACGTCTGCGTCTTTATTCCTGTCCTGCCCCTAGGTTCTTCAGAACCATTTGTTTCCCTTGGTTTTTTATTTAGATTCCATATATATGTGTTAGCATACGGTATTTGTTTTTCTCTTTCTGACTTACTTCACTCTGTATGACAGACTCTAGGTCCATCCACCTCACTACAGATAACTCAATTTCATTTCTTTTTATGGCTGAGTAATATTCCATTGTATATACTTGCCACATCTTCTTTATCCATTCATCTGTCGATGGACACTTAGGTTGCTTCCATGTCCTGGTTATTGTAAATAGAGCTGCAGTGAACATTGTGGTACATGACTCTTTTTGAATTATGGTTTTCTTAGGGTATATGCCCAGTAGTGGGATTGCTGGGTCGTATGGTAGTTCTCTTTTTAGTTTTTTAAGGAACCTCTGTACTATTCTCCATAGTGGCTGTATCAGTTTACATTCCCACCAACAGTGCAAGAGGGTTCCCTTTTCTCCACACCCCCTTCCCTTTCTACACGAGTGAGCTTCAGCCTAACTCACAAGAAATGCACCCAAACCAGATAAGTTCCCAGTCAATTTTTACCCTTGCCTGCATCTGTTATAAAAACTGGAAGAGAGCCTTTTGCTGAGGCAGATGGTTAATAGTCATGAGACCCCCCAGGGGGGTTGGTGCAGACATGCTTCTCCCTTGGTAGTCAGATTCTATTTTTAGCTTTGGCCCCTTTCAACGCCCCTGTACTCCTTTCGGCAGCATGGAGTGCAGCTGAGAATGCCTCTGGATCATCATCTGCCTGATCCTGCCTGTTTGTATGATACCCACAATAAACTTCATATTGCACATTATAAAGCTTCCTGCTTCATTTTTCAGTCTCAAAGTTCCTTCTCAGTTCAGAGGATATTATTGAATATCTTCGGCTTCCGATGCGTACACACATTTGTATATTTCAAGATCCATCACTTACCACTACTTCAAATTCTCATCTTTCCTATCCTGTGATCTCTAGTTTTAACATTTATTATTTAGTTGGAATCCTTTTTAAAAATATAAGCTTCAGATTGAGTGCATGAATGATATATTTGCTCAATTTTTGCATATTCATGAAATCTTTTATCATTACAAACGAATCCTATTTTCATAGTTATATTTTTTGAGTTATATATTATTTGAGTTGAAGATGTTTTACTTCTGTAGATTATAAACTTTATTTCTCTGTTATTTTTTATTGTGTGCTTTTTTCTTTTTTGTGAAATTTCTATATTTTCAAATGATATACCTCCAGGATATATTATCTAAATTTCATCCTAATTTCAGATTTTTGTAGTTTTCTTTGTATTCATTTTTTTAGGTTTGAGATACACTTTCTGTTAATTTTTTATTCGTAATGATTCTCCACTAATTGGTATACTTAATCTCAACCACAAAGTATTTGGGGCTATATTTTCCAAGTTTTCAAGAATTTTCTCTATCATCTATACTTATTTAGAGGCTTAGAGTGATTGTACTCTATACTTTCTCTTTCTGATCTGACTCTGTTTAAATAGGTTGATATTTTTTCTTTGTTTATTCACTGGGACTCCACTTCAACTGCCAGAATATTAGAATACTCCATTGGCAGTAATTCTGAGTAGTGAAGACTGTGCCATGTAGTTGTGGCCTCAAGTAGAACAGCAGTAGCCTATTCATAGTTCTCTTGTTCTGCTATTAAGATTTAGTTTCTTTACCCTGAAGAGCTTTCCATGCCTTAGGTAGGAAAACTTGCCCATTTATTCAACTACTCCTCAGCTCCTAAGGGTCAGGGAAACAAAGCTAAACTCATATGGTGCCAGACATCTTTGAGTGCTAAATTCTCCCTGGTAACAGTTACATTCAAATCCTCAAAATTAAGACTTTCAGAAGCTGCTTCTCAGGTTTGCAGTAATCTCAGATGGAAGAAAATGCTTCACATAATTCTTATGCTTAGTCTGTCCAGGGTCTGTTTCCCTTTGGGCATCTAAGCCTATTTGGCTCAAGAGATTTGGATGGGTGGCAATGGGAGTGGGGGATGGAAGAACGTCAATCCTCTCTTTAACCTGCTATCGTGCCCAAATGCCCCTCTTATCTTTCAAACTGATAAGCTCTCAGTGATTGATCTAATTCACTCTCATCTCTTCATTTGTTACCTATATATTGGTGATTCTCACATATTTTCTCCTTATTAGATTCTCTCACGAACTTCAGGACCCATAATTGCAACTACCTTCTAGGTGTTGTCCTTTGGATTTTCACTAATACCTCACAAATTTTGTGTCACAAACTGAACTTATATGTCTATCTATAAAACCTGTCTTCTGTCATGCCCTATCAAATTAATGGAAGCACCATATCCACCAAATCTCTCAGTCTTAAATCCACTTTTATCTTCTCTAGCTTCTTCCCCTATATGCCTAACACTGGTTAGTATGCAATAATGTAAATTCTATTTTCCCAAACCCACATGTTTCTCTACTGCTACTGCATGAGTTAAGCCTTTTATCCACTCTTCCATTATTTACTTCAATAACATCCTAACTTATTTATATGCCATTAGACTTTTCTAATCTAATAAGCTCTCCATTATGTTTCTGAGTTATAATGTTGATAAATTTTTCATATAACAACAACAACAAAATTATTGACATGTGAAAAGATTGCTACAGACCCCCAACTGGCTTCTTGCTTTCTTCACACATTTTTGTAACTACCTGGAAGTAGTTCTACACTCAAATAGCTGGTGCTAAAAACTGCTTTATTTTGATTTATTCTCAGTGGTTTGAGTGTCTGCTACAATGGCTTGGTCAGGCTAACATTGAGCTCAGGCTCCTGGCTGTGCAGTGAGCTCAGGTCTGCTCTATAAGTGTTCATTCTAGGTCCCAGGCTAAGCAGACAGTGATTTTCTAGAGAAAATCTCTCACATGACAATGACGGAAGCACAAGAACAGAAACTTAACCACAAAAATACATTTCGAACCTGTGTGTCATGTCCAGTAACTTTCTATTGACCAAAATCACATGACCAAGGATAATATTAAAGGGACAGAAAAAATGTTCCCTAGACATCATCAGAAAAATTACAAACTCATTTGGCAAAGGCTTTGCTAAAGGCATGGGTAAATAATCGGGAAAAGCTAAAGGCATGGGTAAAGAACTGGGAAAAAAAACAACAACTCTATTTATGTCATTATTACCTTGCTAAACACTGCTCTTCACAAATCAGTTGCAGACTTCTTCAGACACGCTGAAATTCTCCATATTCTTTAGCATGCCATATTCTCTCACATTTTAAAGCTTTTGTCTTCTGTCTGGATTTAACTTCCCATGATACCGCCCTACTATTTATCCTTCAAAACCCAGATCAGATATTTCTGAGCATTCTTATCAATTCTCTCAGACAAGAATCAATGAGTGTCCTTGCAGTAAATTTATTTTTGCCATATTGTCTTTCTCTGTCCAGATATATGCCTCCCCAGACTAAATATGTCAAGGCTAAAGATCATATTATTTTCATTTATTTAGTCCTAATACCTAGCAGTGTTGAGTACATTACAGATCTTAAATGAACATTCACCAAGTAAGCAAGTTAATTGGGTAATTTGTAAACTTCTGGACAACCTTACATTACACTGATATAGGGCACTGAACACTATATCTAGCAATGACAGGATCATATATTATGTATATGTGTTGCTTTAATTTCCAAATCTATTTATTCAACTAAGAGAAATTGTTTTAATTAATCTTATTAAAATAAAAATTTAATTATTAGATGCTTCAAATTTAAAAACTAGCAACTGATTTCTATCAAAATAAGAATCAAGAAAATAAAAGGTTTTAAAGTAAGTAAAAATTGTATGTATTCACTTAAATAATAAAAAATAATTTAAAATTTTAATCTCCTTTTTAGGTCATATTTTCTCCAGGCATGATTCCATTTTGGACGAGATTTTTCAAACTTTATCTTGGACCAAAGGTGAACTTGTTTGAGAGTTTGAACTAAATTGCTTTAGCCATTTTTGAGTTATGTGAAGGTGAGAGTACATTTTTCATGCACCTAACTAAAATAGGCTCCAACCTTTTCTACTTACGTAAGTCACAAATGACTAATGCTATATATTTTAAACTTGACAGGATTATTACATTTCTCAAAGAAACCTCTAAATTTAAAAGAAAATATCTAATCATTTTTAAAATGACAAAATTTTCCATTTATGTGTCCAAAGATTGCTAAAAGAGGATTGTAGATTAAAAGTAAAGAAAATACAATTAAGGTCAACTCAGATTTCTGTCTAGATTAGATAGAAAAAGAGATATAGGACAAATATCAAATTAGTGTAGCATTTCAGGGCAGAAATGTTAGGAAGTTAATGCACTTTAAAGTGCACTTTAAAATGTAAAAGTAATTTAACCTTAACCTTTTACAACCCAGCTGGAGGAAAATGCAGCAATCTGAAATATAAATTCTTTGCCCAGCACATTCTCGAGTGAGTTTTGATCACTTAAACTTTGAGATCCTCTTAAGCAGTGTGATAGGAAAAATATCTGTTATCAAGTGGCATAAAATAAATTTGGTATTATATAGCACATCAAAAATTCCTTTTTAAACCTAGCTTAGTCTTCTTCAATTCCCTGGGCAAAAGTGTTAAACTTTTAAGGTAGGAAAATAATATATTAAATGTTTAGAATGTTACAGAAGAAAAATGCAATATCTTTCTTTAACTTTACATTTCTATCAATGACATGCCATGTTTTCACAATCATTTGCACACCGGCTCACTGAGATTGTTTTGGATCTCTATTCATTTCCTTTCCAGTTTCCACCAATTTGTTCAGCTTGTCCTTTATATTGTTACTCTAGTCAGTGATGAAATGGCTGAATAGGAAATGGTCAAAAGCACTGCATCATTCAAATCTAGAGACTACTCCCTATGGAGTCTTAGATGTAACAGGAAATAAGTCCTCCAAGTGTTGAACAACTTTGTAGTATGGTTCAAGAAAGTATTGTGTTGGGCTTCCCTGGTGGCGCAGTGGTTGAGAATCTGCCTGCCAATGCAGGGGACACGGGTTCGAGCCCTGGTCTGGGAAGATCCCACATGCCACGGAGCAACTGGGCCCGTGAGCCACAATTACTGAGCCTGCGCGTCTGGAGCCTGTGCTCCGCAACAGGAGAGGCCGCGATGGTGAGAGGCCCGCGCACCGCGATGAAGAGTGGTCCCCACTTGCCGCAACTAGAGAAAGGAAAGCCCTCGCACAGAAACGAAGACTCAACACAGTCATAAATAAATAAATAAATAAATAAAAGAACGTGAATTTCTAAAAAAAAAAGAAAGTATTGTGGAGGATTTATCTTGAGATAGTATGCATGCTGCATTAGAAAGGTAATAAGACAAGGTAAGGGAGAACAGCTGGGAAGCTTTACAATGGGAAGTGCCTCAACTAGATTCCCATCATGAATGGAAAGGAAGGGATGGAAACCAGAGAAAGTTGCAGTACTCACAGAATGATTAAATACAGAGAATAAACAGAGAGAATAGCATACAAAGAATTCATTTGTAATCATTTAGAATTTGATAAAAATGTGATAAACAGAGGAAGACATTTTAGGTTACTGAAAAAATTAGAGGGGACCTTGGGTTTGGAGATGGGAATGGCAGTACATATTTAGGGGTTGCTGACAGAGTGTTGATGGTTGATAAAATATAAAATACATAAAACAGATGGTCTTCTTTGACATAACTTATTGAATGTCAATACTTCTATTAATAAAAATGTATCTCAAATTCACAATTATTTAGTAGCAACATCCTCCTTATATTGAGTTAAACTGATAGTAACTGGTATAGAGGTCATTTATTCCCTGATACTATACTTCATACCTTTTACTTTTCTATAAAGCTACAAATATTTAAGTTTTTTATTCTCTTTGAAAAGGTTTATTTTGAAGATGATCTTTCCTAGGATTTTCTCATTTTATCAACCAGTTAAAAATTGCTATAATTTCAGAGGGGGGCATATCAAATTTTCTATCACCTCCTTTAGTCATGAAAAACAATCACTTTGTTATAGGATAAAAGGCAAGTCAGGAACATCTAGACCTAATAATCTTATTACCCATAATTAACGATAAACTAGGCAAAAATTGAACTTGACCACTCATGAAAAGAAGGTTGTCTAGATTTGGGAGCTCTAAAATTCTGCTTATTCCCCGAAACTTGGAAAGGAGAATTTTGGAATGTTCTACAAACCCTTTTCCCCAACAGCCTTACTGTGACTTTGAGTGGAAATACATAAATTCAGAAGAAAGCCTAGCCTCCATCTCAGGTGTAGTGAGTTTTCATAAATTCCAATAGAGGACTGCTGCATTATAGCTTAGTTCTAATTAGTAATCTGCCCTTTTCTACCCCTTGATTTGGTTCCCTCTTTAATAACTGACTTCTTTTGAAAAGGGTCAAGGGATCTTGACTTATTTCTTCTCTCTTTCAAATTGTTTTTCTGTATTAGAGCTTGTTCCTGAGTCCTCTATTTATCTGCTTCATCTTGTACTTGTAACCATGGGCATAATTTAAAAAATTTACATTTATATAGCACTTAATAGGTGTGAGGCACTGGTGTAAGTACCTTAAATATATTAACTCTTTTAATCTCCATGACAGCCAGATAATCTAAGTGCTATTATTATCTCCCTTTTACAGATGGTTAAACTGATAGAGAAGACAGTTAACTTGAGCAAATCACACAATCAGTAGATAGTGGAATTGGGGCTCCAACCCAGAGGGCTGTGGCTGCAGAATCAGGCCTCCTCACGGCTCTATTCCCTTGGCTCTTTCTGACATGATGTGCCATACTAAACCGGGGAATATATAAAAATATGTAGAGAAAAAGTAAACAACAGTATCTATCACTCTTAATTATTTGACTCTATCCCCGGGAATGTAATAGAAGAAATTGAGAAAAACATGTAATGTCTAACAGTGGCTGGTTACCATCTGTTGACAGGTAGATGTATCAAATTCAGAACAATATGGGAGAGGTGGAATAAAATTCTTTTTATGTCATTAAACTTAATATGATATTTAGTGGTTATCTTTTTGAATGGAGACAGTAACAAGATCAGTGGTTGCCAGTAGTGGGAGGAGGGAAGGGTTGAGTTGGTGGAGCACAGAGAATTTGAAGGCAGTGAAAATACTGTGTGTGTGATACTGTAATAATAGATGTATGTCATTACACATTTATCCAAACCCATAGAATGTGCAACACTAAGAATGAGCCATAATGTAACCTGCAGGCTTTGGGTCATTACGAGGTGTCAATACAGGTTCATCAGTTGTAACAAATGTACCATCTGGTGGCGGATGTTGATAATGGACGAGGCTGTGCATATGTGAAGGCAGGGGGTACATGAGAAACATCTGTTCCCCTTAGTTGTATTGTAAACCTAAACCTTCTCTAAAAATAAATTCTTAATTAAAAATAAACAAATTTTAAAAACCCAGATAACTCAGAAACAATGCATATTCATTCCCATTCCAACTAACAGTTTCTTACTTTACTTCCCAGTGCTGTTATCAAATGTAAGAACCAACCCAGTTTTTTTTTTTTTTGTATTCATACACTAACAGTTCATTAAAAGATAATTTTGAAAAAACCAAATTCCTATTCACTCAACGAATGAGAGAACACAAGTCTCTCTACACAAGGGTAGTCAGATATACTGTAAAAAGATTCAACAGATAGTCAATATGTACTTAGTTAAGGAAGCCGATTTTTACCTTCTAAGCACCTTTATTGCTGGCAGCTGGTCTTTCACAAATTCAACAAAATGGTCAGTCACCAAGTACAGTACTGCATGTGTTCCATGCTTAGTGCTGCCAGCATTTCAAAGACCAGGAGATTCTGCCAAAGAGCTTCGTGTGTTATTTACAGTGATGGGATTTCCTAGTTTAGCAGTGCTGTGGTCTTGATGCTTTGGAGAACAGGAAGTAGAATATACAGAATTATAACAAAGGAAAAGAGAAATTCTATGCTCTTATTAAAAAATAAGGTATTTCCAAAAGATGGGTTTGAATTTTCTTTCTGCTTATTAGAAGAGCTGTTATTCTGCTACTCAGAGGCAGAAGATATATAAGGATGCTGAAAGATAAGAGTACCGGGGATTCCTGTAAAACCTGTCAAAGCTGTTTCAGCATCCATGCTATAGTTGCAACCACTTACCTAATTTTAGCAATCTGAAACTCTGGGGTTGCTGCAGTTGCTGATTGCTACATCATCAATCTGCTCATGCTGAGTTAGGTTCATCTAATTTCAATTAGCATTTATTGAGCTCCTATCTTGTACTGAGCTCTGGGTGGAGAGATCACAAGATAAATAAGCTACTTCTTTGAATATTACACAAGCTCGATAACTACATGTTAAGTAATTACAGCTAACACTTTATAGCACTTTTACATGCTAGGCACTTTTCTAAGAGCCTTTCAAATATTAACCCATCTGACCCTCACAACAAATCTATGATCCTCATTCTAGAGACAATGAACCTAAGTCAAGGAGAAGTTGAGTGTATTAATTCATCTAGGTGTCATGGGATTTAGAAAGCAGCATCCTGCAGGAGACTATTTTTTTTAATTATCTAGCAACTTTCTGAAAATCCAGTTCTTTCCCCAGTCTATGTCTTAAGTCCTCTCACTTTTAGGCTACTGGAAGTTTGAATGGTATCAAATATTGAGATGTGATCATAGGAGGGTAAGAGGAGGTCTTGAAATATATTATTTTTATATAATATAGTCTATTTTTTAATAATATAGTCTATTTTCATACAAATATTTATATAATATATAAATATTTTTATATAATATAAAAATATATTTTTTATATAATATACACATATATGTATATATATGTATCATTCCTAAGCTATTAGAATTGTTCATCAGTCATTATAAGAGTTATTCAATAATTTTATATTGTTATTAATTATTAAATTGGTTATTTTTAGGATGTTCAGATTACTAGAGAACAGTACCCAGAGTTGCTATGTGTATTATCTAAAATGTCCTGTTACATTACCAACCAAAATGTATGAGGCATGCAAAGAAATACGAAATTATTATCTGTACACTGGAAAAGAAGCAAGAATACAAATTACTTGTGAGAGCAACCAGATGTTGTATTTAACAGAAAAAAACTTCAAAATCGACATTATAAATATCTTCACAGAACCAAAGGAAAGCAAGACTAAAGTAGCAAAGGAAAGTCACTGTCACATCCAATAGGAAATATTGATAAAGAGATGTAAATTATAAAAACAACCAAATGGAAATTCTGGAGTTGAAAAGTACAATAACTGAGTTAAAAAAAAAATCACCAGAGGGAATCAACAGTAGGTTTGAACTGGAAAAACTAAAAAGTAGTAAAATTGAAGACAGATCAATAGATATTATGCAGGCCTGAGAACACAGAGAAGAAAGAATAAAACACACACACACACAACACAGAGCCTCGGAGAAATGTAGAACACTTTGAGTGCATCTACATACACAAAAAGAGAGGAAAGGAGTAGAAAAATAGTTGAAAAAATAATGGCAATAACTTCTCAAGTTTATTGAAAAACCAATAACCTACATATCCAGGAAGCTCAACAAACTCTAAGTAATGTAAGCACAAAGAGATCCACAAACTGACACATCATAATAACAATGCTGACGGTAAAAGACAAGGAGAAATATATAGTTGTAAATTCCTATAACAAGAAAGAAGGCACTGGAGAAAAAAGAACAAACTAAACCCAAAGCAAGCCAAAAGAAGGAAATAATAAAGATTGAAGTAGAAATTAATAAACTAGAGAATAAAAAAAATAGTGAAGAAAATCAATGAATTCAAAAGCTGGGCCTGTGAAAAAATCAAAAAAATTGACAAACATTTAGTTAGATTGACCAAGATAAAAAACAGAAGAATCAAATAACTAGAATGAAGAATTAACAAAGGACATTACTATTTACCTTACAGAAATAAAAAGGATTTTAAAAGAACACTGTGAACCATTGTACAACAATAAATTAGATAATTTAGAATAAAAGGAGACATTCCTAGAAAGACACAAACTACCAAAACTGACTCAAGAAGAAATAAACTAGGTAAATAGACCTGTAACAAGTAAAGATATTGAGTAGTAATCAAGCAACCCACAAAAAGAAAGTGCAGGCCCAAATGGCTTCATCACTCAATTTTACCAACCACTTAAAGAATACTTAAAACCAGTTCTTCACAAACTCCTCAATAAAATAAAAGAGAGACATTTCCCAACTCCTTTTATAAAGCCAGTATTACTCTGATACTAAAACCAAGAAAATCACAAGATAACAACAGACCAATATCTCCTACAAATATGGATGTAAAAACCCTCAACAAAATTGTAGCAACTGGAATCCATCAACATATAAAAAAAAATATCACCATGACCAAGTGGGATTTATTCCATGAATGCAAGGTTGGTTCAACATCCAAAAATAAATTAATGTAACACATCATATCAGTATTTAATAAGTGAAAAGCATATGCTCACCTCATTAGACACAGAAAAAGCATTTGGCAAGATCAACACTTTTCATCATAAAATCATTCATCAAACTATGAATTGAAAGGAACCTCCTCCACATGTGAAAGAACATCTATGAAAAAACCCACAGCTAACATCATACTTAATGGTAAAAGAAAGGATGCTGTCTTCCTTAATCAGGAAAAAATAAGGATATTTGTTCTCATTACCTCTATCCATCATTATAAGAGACCTTCCAGCCAGGGCAATTAGGCAAGAAAAAGAAATAAAAGGCATATCCATTGGGAAGAAAAAGAAGTAAAATTATCTGTATTTGAAGATGACATGATCTTATATATAAACAATTCCATGGAATCCACTAAAAAATAAACTGACAAATTCAGCAAGATTTCAGGATACAATATCAATTAAAAAGTTCATTGTATTTTTATACACTTACTGTGATAATTAATTTTATGTGTCACCTTGATCAGGATACAGTGTGCTCAAACATTTGCCTGAATATTATTTCTGGGTGTGTCTGTGAGGGTGTTTCTGGATGAGATGAGCATAAGGGTAAACTGAGTAACACTGACTGCCCTTCCCAGTATGGGTGGGCATCATCCAATCCACTGAGGGCCTGATAGGAAAAAAAAAATGCAAAGCAATAACTTGTTCTCTGTTTGACTGTGGAGCTGTGATGTATGTCTTCTCCTGAACTCAGACTGGAACTTACATCATCAGTTATCCTGTTGATTGGGCCTTTGAATTCAGACTGGACTTACACCATTGTCTTCCCTGGTTCTCAAGCTTTCAGGCTTAGACATAAACTATACCAGCAGAGGCCAGATCATGAGACTTCTTAGCCTCTATAATCATGTGAGCCAATTGCTCTTTAGATAGATATAGATGTAGATATGGATATATAGATATAGATATAGAGATATATATCTTCTATTGGTTGTTTCTCTAAGAAACCCTGACTAATATACTTGCTATGAACAATCTAAAAACTAAATTTGAAAAAAATTTCATTCACAATAACATGAAAAGAAAATCTTGAGTAAATTTAACAAAATAAGTTCAAAAACTGTACTCTGGAAACTACAAAATGTTGTTGAAAGAAATTGGGAATTGGAATAATCAAATCGGTCCTACAAAAGGACAACTAAGTAGGGGCACTCATACTCCCTTAAATCAAAAATTACCACAAAGTAATGGTAATTAAGACACTGTGTGGTTTTGGCACAAGGATAAATATATAGATCAATGAAATCAAATTGAGAGTCTTGAAATAAACCCATATATCTATGATCAAGTGATTTTTGACAAGGATGCCAAAACCACTCAATGGGGAAAGAACAGATTTTTCAAGCAGCGGTGCTGGGACAACTGGATAGCCAAATAGAAAGAATGAAGTTAAACTCTTACCTCCGAAAACATATAAGTAAATTTTTTAGACCTTGGGTTTGGCAAAATATTTTTAGACGTAATACCAAAATCACAAGCAACAAAAGAAAAAAAATAGGTAAACTGGACTTACTCAAAAATTAAGAAACTTTTGTGCTTTAAAGGACATCTTCAAGAAAGTGAAAAGACCACCCACAGAATGACAGAAAATATTTGCAAGTTATACAGTTAATATGGGAATTGTACAAAGAATATATAAAGAACTCTTACAACTCAACTCTTTTTTCTTACAACTCTTTTTTCTTACAACGCTTTTTTCTTACAACAAGAGTTTCTTACAACTCTTACAACTCAACTCTTTTTTCTTTTATAAAAAAAAAAAGATTAAGAACCCAATTAAAGAATGAGCAAAGGATCCAAATAGACATTTATATAAGGAAGATATACAAATGACCAAAAGATCTGTGAAAGATGCTCAGTGATGTCATCTGGGAAATGCAAATCAAAACCACAAACAGATACCACTTCACACCCATTAGTAGGGCTAGAATCAAAGAGTCAGATAATAACAAGTATTTGAAAGGTAGTGAAGAAACCAGAATCCTCATACATTATAGTGGGAAGTAAAATGGTGCAGCAGCTTTGGAAACACTGTGGAAGTTCCTAAGTTAGAGTTATGACATAACCTAGCAATTTTACTCCTATATATATATCTAAGAAAAATCTAAACATATGTCCACACAAAAACTCATACATAAATGTTTATAGCAGCATTATTAATAATAGTAAAAAGTGGAATCAATCCAAACGTCCATCAGTAGATGAATGGATAAACTGTGTGCTTTATTCATACCATGGAATATTATTCAGCCATAAGAAGGGAAAAAGGACTAATTCGTGCAACAACTTGGATGAATCTTGAAAAGAGTATCTTGAAAGAAGACAGTTACAAAAGACCACATATTAAATGAAACATATGAAAAGCCAGAATAGGGAAATCTATAGAGACAGAAAGTAGATTAGTGGTTACTTAGGGCTGGATGTAGATGGCTAGGGAATAGGGGGATTATAGCTAAAGGGTTTTGGGTTGTTTTGTAAGGTGATGAAATGTTTTAATTTTACTGTGATGATGTTTTTACGTATCTGTGAATATACTAAAAACACTAAATTGGACATTTTAAGTGTGTGAATTGTATGGTAAATGAATTATATCTCAGTAAAGGTAATTTTTAAATGAACATTAAATGTCAGTTTACATCAGATCACACCACATGGTATTATAATGTAGTTGTACCTTTTCAATTTAACACACTAAATTAGGAAGAAGTTCAAGGAAGATTTACAGCCTGTATTTCCTAAATGTGATCACATTAGTAATATCATTCACATCTTCCTTTAAAACCAGAAATATGTAAGAAATAAACCAAGGTTCTTTTTGTGAAATGGACAAATATTCAAGCTAGCCTTATGAACATTTCCTATTTTTTTCTATATATATTTTAACAATGTATTTTGATTTTTGCAGGAGTATTCATATGTGCATACTGATTTTTCTTTCAATATTCTTGGGCAGTTTGGATTTTGTAGATCAGGCTGGCTTGACTGGCATGAGGAAACTGAAATCTGGAAGAGTATCAGTTAAGATTTCAGAGCTCTCCTAATACATGCTGCCAGTCAAACACACACACACACACACACACACACAGAGTTAGGGCAGGAGACAGAGCATGGAGGGAGCTCAAATATAGAACCCTTTACTGGGGATATCACTTGACATTTGCTCTTTTATATTCCTGTGGAAACTTCAGGATTAATTTATATGTAGGAAGAAATGGAGTTCGAGTTTATTGATTTAAAGTATTGCTCTTGAGAGTCTTTGTTCCAGATCATTCTTTCTAACAATCCCACTCAGAGTTCTGGAAAATAGACATGATCCCTGACACAATGCTATTGAATTCTGCCTCCAATCTCAAAGTAAGGGTTACATGACAAACAGTTGCATAAATTTAGTGATCTAATATCAATAGCTATTTTGAAACAAAACAAAACAAAATCAAAAGAGCCTTGTTTTTCTGGTTGAAGGCAGGATGACTGTGATCAACATTTATTATGTTTTTAAAAATAATTTTGCTTTTCATGGAGGAGATAATATACTAGGCAATAAAATAGACTTATTTAGATAACAATATAGTAATAAGAACAGTGGTCACAATGTATACAGTGTTACTTTGAAAATCTTGAGGCACTGGTTATATCAATCTAAGAAGGATTCACTGGATGTTACTAGAGGAGAAACTGTATTTTATTTTGCCTAATGTTTCATTGACAGGAATTTTACTAGGGTACCCTTCATGAGTTCTCTTAGCCCAACTCCCTCCTACATTCAATAGCTTCCATCAAAGACAAAAGAACACCTGATTAGTGATATTGAAGGATGGGATTATGCATGCTCTACTCTGCTCCTTCTGAAATACCACTTGCATAGATCCATCAGAGGAGTTATAATCGTGTCTATTTTTTCATGGGTTAAGCTTATAGGAGCAGGCTCTGCCCCAAGGGAGAGTGCTAGTTATTTAAGTTTAATTGGGAGTGAACTGTTCAGAAGCCTGTTGTGTCTGCACATTTCCATGATGCCTTGAAATAGAGCTTATACTTTAACTTCAGTCTTGGTGATTTCTATGAGTATTTCTTAATTGGTTCTAAAGTCTCTAAGGGGGGAAAAAAGTGTATGATGCTAGAGCTCATGCACTTCAACAGGAATAATGCTAGAAATGTTATGGAGTATAAAATAAAAACCTGGAGTGTCTTAATAATCTCCAGGAAGTTTCTATGACCTTACATGAGAAAAAAAACTGATGTGATCCAATATAGTGTTTTGAACACATTTATATAGTTAACATGGAATTCAGAGAAATAGGAATGAAATAGCAGAGGCTAAAAGTAAGGACTTCCAACTCTAGCTAGGATGTAGAAAATCACAAGAGGCCATCATTCTCACCCTAACCATGAAAATAAGTCAGATAAACTCAAATTCAAAGTTTCTTGGTTTAACTATAAGAGTACAGTGGATGCTGTAAATGAACTAAAGTCCAGAAAATCACTAGCTCTTTCTGGGAGGAAACGAACACAAGGCTGTTCTCATCTCTGGCAGAGAGGGAGGAGGATAAATCTGCCATTGATAAGGTAAAGGGAAACTAGAAAGAATGTTTGATGGCCGTGTCAGTCCTGATATGATGGATTAAAATACCAGGAAGTACCAAAGTGAGTATACACCCACCCAGTAAATTGCTGCCATTAGCCTTTAGAGAGTACATGAATACAGCACATGGGAGGTTACGTGCAAAACAGCAGAACTGAGAGAAATACTCTCTGAAGCACCTGGGCTTTCCGCAAGTACAAGGCTTTGGGAGAAACCCTCCAACGTGCTTTTTGCTTTCACCAAGTTCAGGGCACAAAATGGGAAGAAGAGCTGGGAAAGATGCCTCTGAAGCATTTCTGGCTTCTACCAAGTACCAGGCACTGGCCTTCCAAATGCTAGAGATATGGCAGCAAGGAAGAAAGTGATCCCTTAGTGTGTAGAAAGCGAGGGCAAGACTAAAAACCAAAGATAATTCTGCAGTAGATTGGCAGCCAAGCCTTCATGCAGAGTTCCCCCATGATTTAGAAAGTTGCCAGCTGGGTTGTGAAGATGTGGTAATTTCCTGAATCTCACTCTTGGCCAGATCCTTAGCCCTTCTAAAAGGAAAGTGCTGATGCTGTCTTCAAACTGTTTTAAGCCAGAAGTCAATAAATCAAGTTAAATTTTGAAGAAAGCACAGGTCTACCTCAATTCCAGATTAGACTGACTCAGCCTCACATAATAGCAGCCTAATAGAGGAAGGGGTATGCTTATTTTCAGTGGAAATATTATTTACTTCAGTGTCTTTTTTTGTCTGTTTTTTTGCTCTTTTTTACACACGATGTTAGGCAATAACAATAATATGTGAAAAAGCATGAAAATGTGAACTCAAAGGGCAAGACAGGCAATAGTCAAGGGAAGCAGACTCAGAAATGAATAAGGTTGAATCACCAGACAGAAATTTTAAAATAATACTAATGACTATGTTAAAATATCTAGTAGAAAAGTTAGACAATATAAATAAACAAATGGGGAATTTCAGAAGACAGAAACTATAAAAAATAAACAAATATAAATGGTAGAAAAGAAAAACATATCATAAAGGAAGAATTTATTTAATTGGCTTTATATTACACTGGACAAATAAGGAAGAAATGAATGAACTAAAGACAAGTCATTAGAAATTAATAAAACTGAAAAGCAAAGAGAAAAAGAATGGCAACATAATATAGATAGTACAAGATTTTAAGGACGATATCAAACAGTCTAGCATCAGAGTCCCAGAGGAGACATCCCAGAAGGATAAATGGGAAGAAAACCACACCAAGGCATATTACAGTCAATCTGCTGAAAGTTCAAAACAAAGAGAAAGTGTGAAAATCAGTTAGGGGAAGTGAAATATTACATTCAAGAGAAAAACTACAATAACTACTAACTACTCATCAGAAAAAAAATGGTGGTCAGAAGACAATAATATAATATAAAGAGAGAGAGAGAATGAGAGAGAGAGAGAAACAGAAAGAATGGACTGATGGATGATATCTACATATATGAATGGGGATATACACATGTATTTTTTGTGTGTGTATATTTAAAATAGAATGGAAATAATAAAATAACAACTAGATTTAATTTAAGTAATTTTGGGATTTTCAGTATACAGAGCTTTTAAATCTTTTGTCAAATCTATATGGTATCGATTTTAATTTAAACTTCTGATTGTTGCCTATATACAAAAATACACATAGAAATATACATATATAGAATTACACATAAATTAATCTTGCATCCTTCAAATGATCAACTCCCTTTTTATTTCTTGTACCTTTTAAAACTATTTCACTGGATTTTCTATAGCTACATGTCTTCTGCGAATAAAAACAGTTTTACTTCTTCCTTTCAAATCTGAATGCTTGATTTCTTTTTATTGCTTGGTTGCACTGTCTAGAACTTATAGTTCAATGTTACTACTAGAATGTTTAGTACTATTATTAGTAGAATGTTTAGCAGTATTCTACTACAATAAAAGTAGTGATAGCATAAATCTTTGTCTTGTTCCTGAACATAAATGAAAAAGCATTTACTCTTTCACTGTTGAGTATGATACTAGCCACAGGTTTGCAAATACGCTCTTTATCAAGTTGAAGAAGTTCTTTTCTCTTTCTAGTTTTTTTTTTTTAATAAGAAATATATGTCAGATTTTTTCTAAAGATTTTTCTGCAAGCCCTGAGAAGATACTGTCAGTCTATCTATCTATCTATATCTATATGTATTTTGTTGATATAATAAATTACATTAGTTGATTTTTTAATACTACTCATCGTGAACTTCTATGATAAATCCCAAGTAGTCCTGATGTGTAATCCTTTTGATCTATTGTTGGATTCAAATTGCTTAAATTTTGTTAAAAATATTTGTATATATACACATGAAATATATTGATAGTTTTATTTCCTTGTAATATTTTACTTTGTTTTTATATCAGAGTAATGCTGGATTTAAACAATGATTTGATAATTTGTCAAATGTCTCAAATGTTCTGGAAGAGTTTATATAGATTGTTATTATATTCCTTAAAATGTTAGAATTCAATAGTGAAGCCATCTTGGCCAGGAGTTTTCTTTGCAGAAAATGTTTTTATCTAAACATCAATTTGCTTAATAAATTTAGGACTATTCATGTTATTTATTCTTGAATGAGCCTTGGAAATTGTCTTTCAAGAAATGTGTTAACTAATTTTCAAAGTGATAGTCACAATGTTGTTCGTGATACGTCCTTACTAACATTTAGAAACCTGTGTAATTTTACTGATGTTACTTCTCTCATTCCTGATACTCATAATTTGTCTATTCATTATTCTATTTCACAATAATTCTGGCTAAATGTTTTTCAGTTTTATTCATACACTAAAAAACCCCCACAGAAACAAAACAGTTTTTGGTTCCATTTTTTTCTCTATTATTCTTCTGCTTTCTATTTTCTGTTTTCTATTTTGTATTCTATTTCTATTGCTTTCCATTTTATTTTACTTTGGGTTTAATTGCTCATCTTTATCATTAGTTTCTTAAGGGGAAATCTTGGTCATTGTTTTATCACATTTTTTCCCAAATAAACACATTGTTTGCTGCACATTTTCCCCTCAGTACTGCTTTACCAATATTTGACAGATCTTGATATGCTGTATTTTCATTATTACATTCAGTTCAAAATAATTTCTAATACGCTTTTTGCTTTCTTCTCTGAGCCACGGGCTATTTAGAAATTTGGCATTTAGTTTTTAAATATTTGAGGATTTTCCTGATACGTTTGTATTATTAATACATTTTTATGACTTGAATGATAGTGTTGTTTGAATCTACAATGCCCTTGCTGATTTTCTGTCTACTTGTTCTGTCAAAGATTGAGAGAAGGCTGTTAAAATCTGACTATAATTATGAATTTCTTTATTACTTTTTTCTCTCCTAAAATTTTGAAGCTCTGCTACATGTTTAGGATTATTACTTCCTCTGGATTAACTGCCAAGTATATCACTCTGAAATGACTTTGTCCCTGGTAAGACTCTTCGCTGAGACGTATTTTTCTTATGTTAAAATAGCCACTCCAGTGCTAGCATAGTATACCTACTCTCATCCTTTTACTTTTAATTACTTTCAAATTTTAAGTGATTTTCTTGTACACAACATATAGTTTAATCTTGCTTTTTAAAAGAATTCAATGTGACAATGTGCCTTTTAATAGGAAAGTTTAGACTACTGATATTTAATGACTATTGATGTTATTAGGTTTAAGTCTATCTACTAGATATTTGTTCTCGATTTCTCCATCTGTTCTTTCTTCCCTTTTGCTTATTTTTAACTTCCTTTGAATTAATTTTTAAGATAATTCTATCACCTTTTTGTCCTGTTAACTGTAACTCCTTATTTTGTTATTTTAGTGGTTGCTTTAAGGTTCATAGTGTACACACTTATCAGTCTACCTTTAAATTATATCATAGCATTTCACTGATAATACAAGAACTTTAAACTTTTATACCGTTGATTCTTGAACAACAGGGGGTTAGGGGCACCAACCCTCCACACAGTAGAAAATATGAGTATAACTCATAGTTGGCCATCTGTCTCCAAGTTTCCTCTGTATCCTCAGTTCTGCACCCATGAACTCAGCCAACCATGGATTGTGTAGTACTGTAGTATTTACCACTGAAAAAAATCTGCTTGTAAGTAGACCCTTGTAATTCAAACCCGTGTTGTTCAAAGGTCGACTGTACTTCCAGTACACTTCTTCTGATCTTTATGCTATTGTTGGCATACTGCTTATTTCTACATATACCTCATAATACACTGATTGTGGTATTGTTTAAAGAATTGATTCTCTTTTAAAGAATAATAATAAAAATAATAATGATGCTGATGATAAAAGATATAATGACCCATGTTGGTACCATTTTCACTTTTCTTCATTCATTTGTGTAAATACATATTTCTGACTGACATCCACTGCATTCTTGCCTGAAAGATTTCCTTTGTCATTTCTTTAATTCAGGTTTGCCACTGAAATTCTTGCAGGTTTTTTACATCTGCAAATGTATTTTCCATTTTTTGGAAACATTTTTGCTAGAAAATGAGCTCTAGGTTGACAGAATTTTTTAGTATTTTAAAGCTCTCATCTCCACTGTTTTCTTATTTGCATTGTGTCTGAGAAATCTGCTGTCATCCTTAGCTCTGTTCCTCTGCACCTGATGTGTCTTTTTTTTCCCCTGATCCCCCCATACCTCATGAACTTACATCTAAGCATTTACAATCTTAGTCAGCCTTGTATCTTAATAGAGTTGCCTTTTATTCAAATTGGGAATCCTCTGATAACTAATGAAAATTAAGATATTTTCTTTAATATAGGTTTTGAGCAATTTATGAAATGCCTTGGTGTAATTTTCTTGACCTTTCTCGTGTTTGGTATTTTTTGAGTTTCTTGGATCTGTGGGTTTTAAATATCCTTATTAATTTGGAAATTGGCTATTAACTCTTCAAGTATTTTTTATTTTGTCTGAGGCAACAGATTCTAAGGTATCCACCCCTGACCCTTTCCTTATGGTATGCATGTGCTTCTGTAATCCTCTCCCACTGAGTGTAGATAGGACCTATGACTTGTTTCTAACCATAGAATACAGCAAAGGTGATATAATGCATGTGATTATGTGATTACTTGTCTATAAGTTCACTATATAAGATTGTGATGTCTTATAATGACCCACTTCCTTGCTGAACCTGAAAAAACAAATTAACATGTTGTGAACTGCCATATGGAGGAGGTCACTTGGCAAATAGTTGAGGGTCACCTCCCACCAACAGCCAGCAAGAAAAGGGTCCTTCACACTGACAAGGACATTACTGCTACCAACAATCATGTAAGCTTGGAAAAGGATGCTTCCCAAGTTGACTGTCAGGTGAAAATCTAGCTCTGGTGGACACCTTGATTTGAGCATTAGCTAAGCCATGTAAGCCATGCCTGGACTCTTGACCTTCAAAAAAAAAAAACTGAAGGCATGATAATGTGATAATGTGTTTTATTATGTCTCTAAAGTAACGATAACATTGCTATACAGCAAGAGGTATCTAACACTTCCCTCCACCCCCAGCCTCCTTTGGGAACTCTAACTACACATATTTATGGCTGCATGAAGTCCCAGAGCTCACTGTTGATTGCTTTTTGCATTTTGTTCTCTTTTTGTTTCATTGTAAATAGTTTATATATCTATGTCTCAATTTCACCTGTCTTTTCCTGTGCAATAAAGGACAATGATTATGAGAGACAGACACAACTGTAGGTGTCTACTCTTATTCAGTGTATTTTTTATGTCACACATTACAGCCAATGTCAGTCAGGTCAATTTGGTTCTTTTCTCTGTCTTCATGTCTGTACTAATACTTTAAAAAATATGGAATACAGTTATAATATCCATTTTAGTGTTCTTGTCTGATAAGTTTAATGTCTGTGTTCATTCTGAGTCAGTTTTAATTGGCTAAATGCTCTCTTCATTATGGTTTGTGTTTTCCTGTTTCTTCACTGCCTGGGAAATTTTACTGGTTTTTATCATTGTGAATCTTACTTTTTTGGATAATAGATTATTTATTTATTTATTTTGTATTCCTATAAGCAGTCTTGAGTTTTGTTCTGGGGTGCAGTTCTTGGAAAGAGTTTGATTCATGTCGGTCTTATTTTTTATAATTTTTGAGGTGAGTCCAGAGAAGAACTTAATCAAGGTTGATTATTCCCCACCACTGAGGCATGCCATTTCTAAGCATTTCATGCAGTGCTCCATGAACTATTAGTATTTCCTTTCTGGCTTATGGGAACACTTTTCTAGGCCCTGAGTGAGTGCCGAATACTGTTCTCTAATCCTAATCCATGGTGTAGTTTTCTTCCCTGATGTCAGGTAATTTCTACACATATATGTACTCAACAGCATTCTGCTAAGTATTTGAGGGCAAACCCCTACGGTTCCTGGGGTTTTCTCTCTACATGGCTTTCTCCTCTTTGGTGTTCTGTCCAACAACTAAAAACACATAGGTCTCTCAACTCTGACCTCTATCCTCAATTTAAGGAATTTTTTGGTCTCTGCCTGGATTTTTCTCTCCCTGAACAACATCCTGGAAACTCTTTCAAGACAGCAAGCTGGGGCAATCATAGCACTCACCTCAGTTGTGTCCATTTCTCATAATCATTGCCCTTTATTACCTATTGTTCAATGCCTGGTAGACCATTATTTTTATATCTTTTATCACTGTTTTTGATTGTCAGGTAGGAGGGTAAATTCAGTCCCTGTTAATCCATCTTGGTTAAAAGCAGTTCTAACTATTTAGAGATTTAAATTTTTATTTAGTGTTATTTGCTTTGCTTGATTTTATTTTTTCAGGCTTCTTCAGGTCAAATATTCTTTGTATATGGAAGAGATAATAATTTAGTCAGCGCTCAGTTATAACACAGAAAATATAATTATATATAACTTGTCACAAGAAAGATAAACACAAGATGCATTTTGAGTGAAGATAGTAAGACAATTGTGATGTGAGAGAGCAGAAAACAAATAAAATATAATGGCCTCAAACAGTATAGGCTTTGTCACAGGACATAAGATCTTTGACTAGGAAAGAGCTGAAAAAAGAAGAATGGAATGAAACAGATGCTAAAATATACCACAAATTGAAGTTTTAATATTTTTCCCTAATTTATATAATTAATATTTAATCTAAACAACAAAGCTTAAATTTATTTTACAAATTTACCATTTGGTAGCCACTATATATATAAGAAGTTATTTTGATTAAAAACCAAACAAAAATAAAAACAGATTCTGCTTTTGCCCTCCAGCAAATTAGGATTGTTTGTCAAACTTAGAGAAGACATGGCAGAGGGGAAATAAATATCTGTAATGCAAACTAGAAATATATTATAAAGCATATGAAAGTTCAGAATATGAAAAATATATGATTCTTAATTATTCTGGAACTTTTTGCTTTCATGAATTTAATCATGACACTAAATTTACACATATTAATTATTCTTGAATGATATATTATTCCTTTATACTAAAAAAATTGGGGCAGATAAATAAAAAATTCAGATAGATTTGTGGTCAACTTGATCAAAATTGTCCAACTTGTTAAATATACTAAGCTGGGCTTCCCTGGTGGCACAGTGGTTGAGAGTCTGCCTGCCAATGCAGTGGACACAGGTTCAAGCCCTGGTCTGGGAAGATCCCACATGCCGCAGAGCAAATGGGCCTGTGAGCCACAACTACTGAGCCTACGCGTCTGGAGCCTGTGCTCCGCAACAGGAGAGGCCGCGATAGTGAGAGGCCCGCGCACCGCGATGAAGAGTGGCCCCCGCTTGCCGCAACTAGAGAAAGCCCTCGCACAGAAACGAAGACCCAACACAGCCAAAAATAAGTAAATAAATAAATAAAATAAAATAAATTTTTAAAAAAAGGTGTAAATGTACTAAGCTAAATGTACAGCTTGTACTAAATAATTAAATACTTTTATGTGTGCGTAAGTTAAAACGTTCTTTTGAAACCCGAAGAGAGTTTGCTATTTAAAAGAGAGACCTTCCTGAAAATAAAACTAATATATGAAATCAAACCTCTAATTATTATGAAGTATTTACATGTAAATTGTCTTACTGGGTTTTCTTGAATTAAGAGTTTTTGAACATATAGAAATTTAAAAATTAATTGTAAACTTTTCCTAATTTAAATTACCCCAAATCAAATAATTTACATATCAAAAATGCTTCTTGGAAAATTATTGTAAAGCCTAATTTTATCAATAGCTTTTGAAATTTATTTTTGTTCCCTGTGCTATACAGTAGGTCCTTGTTGTTTATCTATTTTACATGTAGTAGTTTGTATCTGCTAATGCCAAACTCCTTATTTATCCCTCCCCACTCCTTTCCCCTTTGGTAACCATGTATTTGTTTTCTACATCCATGAGTCTCTTTCTGTTTTGTATCATATTTTAGATTCCACAAATAAGTGATATCAGATGATATTTGTCTTCCTCTGTATGGCTCAATTCACTTAGTATGAAAATCTCTAGGTCCATCCATGTTGCTGCAAATGGAATTATTTAATTATTTTTCATAGCTGAGTAATATTCCATTGTATATATACACCACATCTTCTTTATCCATTCATCTGTTGATAGACATTTAAGTTGCTTCCATGTCTTGGCTATTGTAAATAGTGCTGCAATGAACATTGGGGTACACGTATCTTTTCGAGTTAGAGTTTTCTCCAGATACATGCCCAGAAGTAGGATTGCTGGATCATATGGCGACTCTATTTTTAGTTTTTTGAGGAACCTCCATACTGTTCTCCATAGTGGCTGAGCCAATTTACATTCCCGCCAACAGTGCAAGAGGGTTCCCTTTTCTCCACAACCTCTCCAGCATTTATTATTTGTAGACTTTTTGGTGATGGCCATTCTGACTGGTGTGAGGTGATACCTCAATGTAGTTTTGATTTGCATTTCTCTAATAATTAGCAATGTTGAGCATCTTTTCATGTGCCTGTTGACTATCTGTATGTCTTCTTTGGAGAAATGTATATGTAGGTCTTCTGCCCATTTTGTGATTGGGTTTTTTTTTTTTTTTGGTTTTGAGTTGTATGAGTTGATTGCATATTTTGGAAATTAAGCCCTTGTCCGTCTCATAGTTTGCAGACATTTTCTCCCAGTCCACTTGTCTTCATTTTGTTTATGGTTTCCTTTGCTGTGCAAAGGCTTATAAATTTGATTAGGTCCCATTTGCTTTTGTTTGTTTGTTTGTTTTTGCTTTTATTTCTATTGCCTTAGGAGACTGGCCTAAGACAACATTGCTGCGATTTATGTCAGACTATGTTTTGCCTATGTTCTCTTCCAGGAATTTTATGGTGTCATGTCTTATATTTAAGTCTTTAAGCCCTTTTGAGTTTATTTTTGTGTATGGTGTGAGGGAGTGTTCTAACTTCATTGATTTACGTGCGGCTGTCCAGCTTTCCCAGCACCACTTGCCAAAGAGACTGTATTTTCTCCATTGAATATTCTAATATTCTAATGTATATCCTAATTTTATGAATAGATTTTGAAATTTTAATTTAATGTATTTTTATAATTTCAGAAATAGAAATGTAGCTCTAAGTTGTGGAGCCTCTTCTCAACATCACCTTCAACACCCTTAAGTAAACTATGCAGCACTAAGACATCACTTGGAGACAGATTTTTAGCTGGAATACTGACCTGTAAGTTAACTTTATCATATTGTTTGTGCTTTTTCCTAAATTTGTTGGAAAAAATTCTAAACACCATAATTTTTAAAATCTTTCAAATAATTTTTCTATATTAGAAAAATGCTAGCAATACAGTATGTTATTTTTTCTTTTAGAAAAATAATAACTTGGCTCTTTTAAATTTTTTAACAGTTACAAATATTTTAATTTTATTCACTGCATGTAATCTGATTTTTAAAACTTAAAGTATTAAGGAAATTTTTGAAAATCCATATACCACATCAGGTAATAGATTGGATTTTTCCCGAAATGTATATTTTGATTTTCTCATCATTGTCAATCACATATTAAAGTTTATTTGATTATTTCAAAAGAAACCTAAAGAATATGTTAGTATGATTTTTTTAGATAACTTGAGTCAATTGAATTGAATCTTCTCAAAATAATTGACAATTCTAGACATTATACTTGACATGTTTTTGCACTAATAATTATATTGAGAAATAATATTTGATATAAATGCCATTATGAAATAGTATAGCAGTTAATTACGCTCTATGGGCATTTGAGCCATTCATTTTTGTTTACAGATGTGTTAATGAAATTCAATCTACATTTACATTCATAATTAGAAGAGGTTAAACACAACCATTTGTTCTATTCCATTTTCTAGAAACTGGCTCAGTTAACGCTATGTGTCCAACTCTTTTGTGTTTTTGCAAGAATTAGCATGATAAAAGCAGGCATGCTTATGCAGATTTAATTATATTTTTGCTGTTTTCGGATAATGATTTTATTTGACTTTATTTTTTAACAAAACTCTGTCTCCTAAATTCTGTGAATCAAGGGACATCTTCATACAACATTTGTCCAAGAAATTAAATGCCCACTACAAGGCACTTAAAAACCCAAGGTGTTTTTATCTAATCAAAGAAATTGTAGACTTGCTACCCTTCGTGTGAATCTTTATAATATAAAATCAATGCACTGAACCTTTAGAGATTTAGTAAAGGAGTTAAGCTTTTGATTTCAAATATCTACAGAAGCACTTTGCATTGAGTTATTTATTCAAGTATAAAGGATTTCAGTAGTTGAATGCCCTTGGATTCCATTTACACACCCAATACCCTCACCCCTCAGTCCCTCTTACCCTGTTAACTCACATCTAAGCAATTAAAATCTTATAATTGTGGGAAGACATTTTTTACCTGTGTTGGGATACATTTGATAACTAAGGAAAATAAAAGATACTCTCCTCAGGAAATTACACAGGAGCATAAAAGCGTGCATGAAGTTCAAGGACTATGTCGACCTGCTGGGGCAGTTTTCCTGGAGCTTTCACAGTAGCCCAGACTGCAGCTGACCCTGGGCCAGATAATCACTCGTCACTTAAAACTATAACTGCCTCAGGTGAGAACTCCATCCAGGCCTAAATTTAATCCTGAAAAGTCTGACCTCCCTCCCCTCTTTCCCAGTCCCTACTACCTCACCCTTGCCTGCCCTATGTACTTCCAGGATTATTTTCTTAGTCATGTTGCTGCCAGCACACATACCTCATTCGGTTTTTTTTCCCCTTAGTTATGCACAAGATATGTGTACTTCTCTTTACAACCCACCTCTGTATCATTCCCATACTGTTCTCTGTTTCCTCCCCTTGATCTAAAGTTCCACTTTTCCTTCCCGTTCCCAGCCCCACTACACACACTTTAAAATACTTCCATTATGTGCTCTAGAACTCCCTTCCAAGACTAATGGGCTCCAGCATTTTCTGGAGTCCTTTCACGGTGAGGCTGTTCACTCTCCCACATTCCAGGTTACTCCTTTGTCTTCCCCAGAGCTGTTTTTAGATCACTCTTTTATGAAAGTCACTTCTCCTTTGGGGCTGGCTCATTTCTACCACACATGAAGCTTTATCATCCCCAGCTGTATCATCAGGGTCTAAGAACAATGCCTGTACACAACAGCCTGCACCATTAAAACATGTGTCTTTGTGATACATACTTCTCTTGTGGGAGAAAAGAGTACATACAAATATCCATTAAGTTTTGACATAAACTGTGAATGAATATTTCTTAATCAGTATGGATACAAAAAGTCTACTGTATAATTCTACTTGGCACTGAGCAAAAAAATCAATAGCTGTATAATAAACATACTTACTACAAGGATGTCTTCTATTAGAAAATACACTTTAAGTTTCTGTTTATATCATTGAAATTGATTTCTGAAAAAGCCTATTTCTTCTCAGCAACCTCAAGCTAAATACCTACAACACTATCCTACCTTACAATATTTTTAAATTAACTACAACATCTGCGTTCATGCTGGCTACCTTTTTATCTATTCAGCATAAATATTATTTATACACTTGATTAGTCAATATAATGTAAGTCCTATAGTCAGAAGTAGACTAACTATAATTGTATAATCTATATCTACAGAAGTCTTTTTCTTAACCTCATCCACTAGCAGTATTGAAGATGGGCAGTTATGGTTTGTGTAACCCTTAAGCTAAAGATATTTTCTTTCTTTTTTTTTTTTTTTTTGGGGTATAGTTGTTTTACAATGTTGTGTTAGTTTCTACCATACAGCGAAGTGGAGTTCCCTGTGCTATACAGCAGGTTCTTATTATCTATTATCTATTATATAGATCTACTATAGTTATCTATTATAGTTATCTATTTTATACATATTAGTGTATGTACGTCAATCCCAGTCTCCAAGTTCATCCCACCTCACCCTCCCTCTCCGCTTCCCCCCTGGTGTCCATATGTTTGTTCTCTACATCTGTGTCTCTATATAGCTAAAAATATTTTCATGTCATCTTTTATTCTCTCTGGGACAGTCTTGGACAAAAGATGTACCTTGGGCTAATTTTTCTTAGCATTCTCAACATAACAACATACTTACTTTTCAATTAACTGAAAAAACAACACACATTAATTTTAATCTCATAAAGCAATAAAATGATATATTTAATGAGTGCTTTTTACATTAATTATGAAATGTTACATTTGAAACACTGGGAAATGCTCTTTATGTTTTATTTTGCTCTTATTAACTTAGTCCAGAATCACACTACCACATGTGCCAACTCTTTGGTCTGTTAGTTTTGCAGTGGCCACTGGCCAAACACAATAACATGCTGATCTAAACTGCCAGAGAAATATGTCAAAACATCTACTGTTTTGGAAACCACTGCCTTTCTCTCTCTGTCTCTGTCTCTCTCTCTTTCTCTCCCTTCATTTCTTCTGAAAATTAAAGGTATCTTATTCTCCCATGCTCTCAGTTTTTGTAAAGTCAACCTTAGTTGCTTCAAAGGCAAAGGATTTTAGTGAACATACAGAGTTTATCCAGTAGTTCTAGATTATGGTATATCTTGACTTCTAGAAACTTATAAACAAATACTTGTACTTCTCAATTGTGCCTTAAAAACACGGTGGGGGGGGAATACTCCTTGAACCAGACTTAATGATTTTTGTGTCACTGACCCACTTTGAACCTAATAGAGCCCCTTCTCAGGATAATGTTTTTAAATGCACACAATAAAATATGAAGTTTTACAAAATAAATCAGTGCTATTAAAACAAAGTTTCATCTATGTACGCTTTGTGAGGGAGTCTGTGTACCCGAGGATAAACTGACACTACTCAAGTGTATTTGAATTAATGTTCTGACATGAAACACCTTGACCCAATCATCAAGTTAACAAAATTACATGAAAATATATACAATTTCATCTTAAATGTACTGCAACACTTAAAGCAAAAGGACATATTAAATTATTTTTCAGGACTCAATTGTTTAAATCAGTGAGACATGAACATATATAGACATGGATTTTAGAGACAGAGAACAAAATGGTGTGACGTAACTCTAGGGTAAACATACTCATACCTTTATGGCAGTGGATGCAATTTGAATGTGGTGAAGTCTCCGAAGGGTGCTGTCCCTGTCAATGAAATAGGAAGCAGCTAGTTGATGTAGCGTCTCCAGAGTGACCGAGGAGCTGTTGGCGCTGGGATCACTTCCTTCAGATCGTTTGCTCAGCTTCCGCTTGTCCACAAAAATTGTGAGTGACTCCTCTCCTGCATTAATAATATTTTACATTATTCCATTTCCCACTTCAAATCAATTTTTTCAACTACCTGCAGGGGAGGAAGCCTAGCTTACAGCCATAATGAAACAAAAGAGTGATAAACAACAAACAGGCAGGGAGTTTTACTTTTCTTTTGTTCACAAAGATTTCCCATATACCTAGAAAAGTACCCGGGATGTTGATGGTTGTGAATACATATTTCATAAATATTAAACAGCAAGCTTTTGCAGAACATGTTCTCTAGATTATATTGACTTTCTCATACAGTTTAGCTTACCTAACACTCATTGGGTCTCAAAGTAAATTAAGATAGGAAAATATGTAAAACAAACTCAACATTTACTACACATCAGCATGGTAAATGGAAACATGACCAAGCATATTACAAAACATTAGCTGTTTTCAATTGTACCCTTAAAACACAGAGAAAATATATACATGCATATATAGTAATATAAATATTTATGCATTAAATTCAGAGGTTTCCTACACATGGCATTAAATATTAAAATATTGTGTGTTAATAAGCTCTATGGAAATCACTAACCTCCATGAGAAGCTTTAGGTACTTGACAACGGATTCTCTAAGGTGAAATTTAAAGCAAATTACAACTAAGCTGCAATTTTCAATGTTTGAATATTGACAATAAAGTGTCAATGCCATTCAAGTCTAACATTAAGAACTTGCCATCCTCAGACTTCCAGATTCTTAGATATTCATCTAGCATATAATTGTCAAACTAGAAGCTTGTTCTCATTCTTTCAGAAACCCATCTGTTTAGGTGGCATTATGCCCACTGACAATTTGTCAAGCCAGTTTTCTAAAAGACCAAACAAGATTTTCTAGCAGAAGAATAGCTTGCATTTCTTCTCCAAATTAAAAATAATACCAATTTTAAAGTGCCGCAGCCTAACTGCCCATCCAATTCTAAGTGACAGTTCATACTTCTCTGCAAGAGATCAGGTGAATTGGTATCAGAAATAAGGTGTCAACAATGTTATTTCGGAAAGTCGCATTCTCAGTTTGTATTTGGACATCAATATGCAAGCTGGAAATGAAGCAGACTAACTAGAATTGCTGAAGGAAAAAAAAAATCTCAAAAATATGAATGAGTGGGTCAAGTTATCAACAGCATTAAGTCCTGTACATGATAAACAGCCTTCGGTGGGAATATCTGAAAGCAAAAAGGGAATACATATGTCAAATACTATAGAAAAAAAAAAATCCACGGCAATTATTTACCCCTAAAGGAGAGGATGAACTGGTGTGGAAATCTGAGTGAATACATTCTCAGAAAGACCACTGAATCTGAGAAATCCACCCATGTGCCCAAACAAACATCTTGTACATGAGACAGAAAGAACAGCGTTGTGACAGTCTAAGAATTTATAATGGAGCTTGACAACACATGCAAGTGCTATGGCCTGAATGTTTGTGTCTCCCAAAATTCATATGTTGAAATTCTATCCTTTGAAGATGATGGTATTAGGAGATGGGGCCTGTGGGAGGTGTCTGGGTCATGAGGGCAGAGCCCTCAAGAATGGAATTAGTTCCTTTGTAAAGGAGGTTCCAAAGAGATTCCTTGTCCCTTCTGCCATGTGAAGATGCAAGGAAAAATCTGTGACCTGGAAGAGAGCCCTCACCCAACCATGCTGGCATTCTAATCTCAGACTTCCAGCCCCCAGAACTGTGCTGTTTATGAGCTACCTTATCTGTGGTATTTTGCTATAGCAGCCCGAACAGACTATGAGATCAAGATATTTATCTTCTTAAGTAAGGTTAAAAACAAAATGATAATGATATCTTGGTGAATATAAATAAAAAAGGAAGCAAAGTTGATGATCTCTTCAGGACAAACTTATTAAATGAGAAAATGAAATAGACTGAATAGTGCTAAAGACTAAAACTTGCAAAACTGCTTTAATTGCAGCACTTTTCATAAAGCAGAATATACAGAAGATATAGGTTAAAGTAAATATAAACTGCCAGTATTATAAGACTCCAGCACATAATTCCTAAACCTAGATAGACCCAGTGGGGGTAAAAAATGTAATGATAGAGATCTACACAAGCTACTTAATAAGGTAGATCTTACAGGTAAATATTAAACTTTATATTAATAAAGAGGAAATGAAAGCTCTTTTCAAGAGTACACAGAACATTTAGAAAAATTGGCCATATATTTTGTTTAAAAAAAATCCTTAGTAAATTCCAAAAATTTGAAAAAACATATCATTTGATAAAGACTTTCTCCTTGACCAAATGCTAGACAGGCTCCTATGAGCTTGTTTCTTGGGCATGTTCTCAAGAGCCCAGTTTTAGGAAGAATACTGTCAAGTCACTTTAGCAAGGATCCCCTACCCTGGACCTATGATCATCTTTAACATCTGACCAAATTCCTCATCCCCTACCATCTCCCTGGTGATATCTGATAACCCTGCTCTGCTTTCAGCAAGAATCCTGTTAGGTCTCTTTAGCAAGAATTATCCTACCCTCTTTGTAATTTTCCATCCGCTAATCTGCCTACTCTGCTCATTGCCAATAAATTCCCACTTTTCCTGGTTCTGTTCAAAATTGAGCTCAGTCTCTCTCCCCTCCTGTAAAACTCCAATGCAGGAGACCCCCTGAATGAAGTCTGCCTTACTGTTCTTTAACAAATGTCAGAATATTGTTTCTTTAACACATTTACTGACTACAATATAGTACAATTAAAAATTGATAGAAAAATTTAAAAAAATTCACAAGGGTAAATTTTCTATTATGTAATTCTTGAATAATAGCATACGTGAAAGCAAAATGACAAATTTTCTAAGAAAACCTGAGGAAAACAGTATATAATACAATCTAAGGGACATGGCTAAAGCAGTACTCAAATAAATATTCACAGTATTAAATATGTACTTTATGTAGATTATGAAAATATTTGAGATAGCCATATAACTCTAAAACTAAAAAAAATGACAAAAATAAGCTTCTAGAAATTAAAAAGAACTAAAAGGAAGAAAACTAGTGTTAATGAGTTAAAAAAAACAGAAGAAAAGTAGGAATAATAAATTGAAAAACAGCTTCCTTTGAAGGGAAGAAAAAAAACAGAAAAATACACCAACTCATCAATCTACCTTTTTTAATAGAGAAAGAAAATTAAATAATAAAATAACAGAGTAAAGTAAACATATTATTTAAAAATAAAATTATTTTGCAAAGCTTTTGCAAATAAGTTTAGGTGTCACAGAACACCTCCACAAAATTTAAAAAAAAAAAATCAACAGGCCAAGATGGTTTCACAGGGGAGTTCAGACAAAACTCCAAAGATCAAAAAATCTGATACTATTTACTTAAAATGTTTCCAGAGAACATGAAATGAAGGAAAACTTTTAATTAGTTGTTATAAATTGAGTAAAACATTGACACAAATATCTGGTAAAGATCACACACACAACAACAAAACAACAACAACAAACATTATTACAACTTATTATTAGTGATGCAAAATAATAAATAAAGCAATAGTAAACAGTAACACACAGTAAGTTTTAAAAATGTATATCTCAAAAAGAATAATTCTAGGAGGGCAAGGGTCATTTGATATTAGGAAATCATTAATATAATTCAGTATATTAACACATCTAGAAAGAAAAACCTTGATGTCCATTAATGCCTCAAATGCATTTGATGAATATTTATACCTATTGCTGGGTAATTTTCAGTAAGTTAGGAGTCAGTGGAAAATTCCTTAAAAGGATAAAACATGTGATTGTCAACCTAAAACCAACTGTCTTACTTAATCGGAAAACCCAGAAGTCATTCCCATTAAAATCATAACCTGACAAACAAACCCACAACTGGTACTACGTTTTGACATGATATTAAATATATTAAAATGTAAATATAGAAGAGAATACAATTAGAGTAATAGTTTTTTAAAAACACTTAAAATTATCTCTTTTTGCAGATAACATGATTCTTCATCTGGAAAACTCAAGAAAATCAATGGACAAACTACTATGCAGAGTAACAGAACTTAGTAACTGCAGAAAATAATAAAAACTTTACTAACTTAACAAACTGAAATATACAAATAATACTTAGTTAGAGGTAATAATGGATTAGCATATACCATTTAAAATACCAATAAAAATGCAATACATATATGAAAAATTATATGCCACCCCTGAAATAACAAAAGTAAACTGAAAATGGCATGGTACTTTGTTTCAAATAGGAATATTTAAATTAAAATATATCAATTTTACTTAAGTTAATGCATAAGTTTAATGCAAACATCATTTTTTGTTTGTTTCCTTGAACTAGTCATGTTAATTATACATTTTTTAGGTAAAAATTAATCAAAGAAAAGTCACCAGAAGCTTTCCAAAAAATAGGCAACAGTGAGGATGCCTTGCTATATATGAATATATATTGTAAAATGTGTATAATTAAGACAGTGTAGCACAGAAGCATGAATAGACAGAACACTCGAACAGGAAAATTTTAAAAAATCCCAGTATATATGAAAATTTAGTACACGATAAGGATGGAATATTAATTCAATTGGGGAAAGGTGAACCTTCTAATAAATGACACTTTGACATCAGAATAGTCATTTGCAAAGTAAAGGATATGATTGTATATGAGGAGATATTGCAAACAAACTGGAGACAGGAATATTTAATAAGATGAAACTACTCAACTAGAAAAAAAAAGAATGAAAATGCATGAGTGGGAAAAGCATTCCTAACTATCACTAAATGTCTGAAAGTAATAAAATAAAAGATAGAGGAATCAGAACATATAAAAAGAGATTATTTTTTCCTAGCACAAAATCACCATAAGTAAATTTTGCATTGGGAAGAGATGTTTGCAACTTACATAAGGGACAAATGGCTAATACCTCTAACATTCCAAAAACTCCAAAAACTCAAGGAAAGAGAGAAATAAGGTTTGGGCATAACAAATAGGAAAATAGTGTTTAGATAAGAAGAGACAAAATGGCCCATATAAATTTGAAAAGGCTTTCAATCTGTCATAGTATGAGAAATGCAAATTAAAAATATATTGATATATCACGTAGCTATTATGGAATTTACCAAACTTCAAAAATTTGACAACTTTGTCAAAGCTGTTGGCAAACTAGAAGGAAACAGGCCCTATGATATGTTGCTGCTGGAGTGCAAAATGATATAACTATGGAGAGAAATTTGGCAATAGTTAGCAATAATTGACTCAGCAATCCTACTTTTAAGAATCTATCCCAAAGAAACAATTGCTAAAATATGCAAAAGTTTTCTCACTGTGGCTTTTTTATATTATGTGTAACAACACAAATGCCTAATCAATAGGAATAAACTATGTTAATACAGAGAGTAAAATACTGTGCAGCCACAAGAAAGTAGTGAGGATTATTTCTGCATACAAATACGATCAAAGAAAAGTGGATAAAAGTATGCTTCACTAGTGGGATTATTTTTTTATAAGAAAGTGTATGATACAAATATATGGATGGATTTCTTTTTATTTGGGAAAAAAAAAAAAAACACTGGAAGGATTAACCAAAATCTTTTATCTATATTTACAGAGTGGAGGTAACACTTTGGGAAGAAAGACTTCTCTGAATATACTTTGTTAAAGTTTTTTAAACACTGGAAAGATTTTTTAAAATATTTTATTTATTGTAAAAATCAATCAAATCAAATAGAAAAAATATCAATCCCTAAGAATTAAAAACAGAAGCCAATGTTACTAAATGCTTATTGTTTAGAGAAGTAATTATTTTAAGTGACTTACAAACATAGTACTTTAAATGTAAATCCATTTTTGGAATATATTCTGAAGACAAAAAATGTAAAAAGGATCAGAAAACTTCATTCTGTAGTCTATTTGTAGGTAGGAATATTAGTAGTTGTAGTCAGTTTTATATAGTATGTATTGTTACATATGGGTGTATGGGCATTCACTGTACAAGTCTCTCTACTTTGAGTGTGTCTGAAAATTTCATTTGGAAAAAAATATCATGGCATAAGTGTTTACGTTTGGCCCACGATTAAAATATGTTTAGTTATAATAAAATTTTCTTAAGTAATTAGTAAACTCATGACTTTAATGTTATGACTAAAATAAAATTCTAAATGATTTGACAGTTGCAGATGATTCCATTTGTAAAATACATCTAAATCCAAGCTCAGCCTTAGTGCATCCGTAATGTTTTCTACAGATTCCTGTATTTAGAAGGACGCTTACTCTAATCTTTACTTCAATTCAGCAATACACAAATGAAGTTCAAAACACTGGTTCAACTGATTATTGAACATTACTTTTGCCTTCTGGAGAGGCATGAAAGCCATGTAAATACGTGAAGAGAATCATCTTCACTATGTCTCTCTTGCATTGTAGTGATTTTCCCATTACTAGAGGTGTCCAACATTAATTATATGTCATAGAGCAGAAGAGATAATTAGACCACTATAATGGATTCTTTCACTGGATTATAAGGTTCTGTATGAAAAAAAATGTAGAATTAATTATTATGGTTTAGGTGTAAGTGTACCAACTACTGGTACCAAACAGATTCAGGTTCTAATGCTGGCTTCTACTTAGTAATTGAATGATCTTGAATATATAATTTATGATTCTGTTTCCTCTTACATAACATGAGTATAGTAATTTCTTCTTCAAAGTATGGCTATAAGCATGAAACAGATAATATCTGTAAAGGACTTACCACATGACTAGAATTCAGAAGTTGCTAGTACACATTTTTTTATTCATCACAAATCCTTAGAACTGCATAAAGCAACTCATTCCATATCTGCGCATTTCTAGTAATTTTAGCTATTTTGTCTTATTTGTGAGGAACAGAAGACTGTCCTACTTCTTCAATGATCTCCTTCTTTATAAATTTATTAGCTCTAATCCTAGTTTGCATTCACATACAGAGAGTAAAGATCTCCCAAAACAGTCCATTAAATACTGTATCCCCCTACATGTCTTCACTCTTCAGGTAAAATATGCTATATCATTAATTCTTCTTAATAGGACCTCTACTGAGTCCTACCTCACCCAAAAAGGGAGAATAGCATATGCTAATTTTAAAAAGCAAATTAAATCTTACACCTACAGGAATTAGAAAAAGAAGAATAAATAAAACCCAAAGTTAGTAGAAGGAAAGAAATAAAAAAAGATCAGAGCAGAAATAAATGAAATAGAGACTAAAAAAAAATAGAAAATATCAATGAAACTAAAAGCTGCTTCTTTGAAAAGGTAAACAAAATTGATAAACCTTTAGCTAGACCCATCAAGAAAAAAAGGGATGGAATTTCCTGGTGGTCTTGTGGTTAGGACTCTGGATTTTCACTGCAGAGGGTGTGAGTTCAGTCCCTGGTTGGGGAACTAAGATCCCACAAGCTGCATGGCACGGCCAAAAAAAAGAAGAAAACGAAAGAAAAGAAAATATGGGAGAGGGCCCAAATCAATAAAATCAGAAATGAAAAAGAAATTACAACCAACACCACAGGAATACAAAAGATTATGAGACTATTATGAACAACTCTAGGCCAATTAAATGGACAACCCAGAAGAAATGGACAAATTCTTAGAAAGGTACAATCTCTCAAGACTGAACCAGGAAGAAATAGAAAATAAGAACAGACCAATTACCAGTACTGAAATTGAATCAGTAATTAAAACATCCCAACAAACAAAAGTCCAGGGCCAGATGGCTTCACAGGTGAATTCTACCAAACATTTAGAGAAGAGTTAAGACCTATCCTTCTGAAACTACTCCAAAAAACTGCAGAGGAAAGAACACTTCTGAACTCATTCTATGAGGCCAGTGTCACCCTGATACCAAAACTGGGCAACAATATCACACACACAAAAAAGAAAATTACAGGCCAATATCACTGATGAACAGAGATGCAAAAATCTTCAACAAAATACTAGCAAACTGAATCCAACAATACATTAAAAGGGTCATAAACCATGATCAAGTGACATTTATCCCAGGGATTCAAGGATTTTTCAATATCCCCATATCAATCAATGTGATATAACACATTAACAAAGTGAAGAATAAAACATAATATGATCACCTCAATAGACGCAGAAAATGCTTTTGACAAAATTCAACATCCATTCATGATAAAAACTCTCCAGGGGCTTCCCTGGTGGCGCAGTGGTTGAGAATCTGCCTGCCAATGCAGGGGACACGGGTTCGAGCCCTGGTCTGGGAGGATCCCACATGCCGCGGAGCAACTGGGCCCGTGAGCCACAATTACTGAGCCTGCGCATCTGGAGCCTGTGCTCCGCAACAAGAGAGGCCGCGATGGTGAGAGGCCCGCGCATCGCGATGAAGAGTGGCCCCCGCTTGCCGCAACTGGAGAAGGCCCTCGCACAGAAACGAAGACCCAACACAGCCATAAATAAATAAATAAATAAATAAATAAATAAATAAATAAATAAATAAATAAATAAATAAATAAAAAGAGAAAACATCCGTGTGAAATGCCAACTTTAAAAAAAAAAAAAAACTCTCCAGAAAATGGGCATAGAGGGAACACATACCTCAACATAATAAAGGCCATACATGACAAACCCACAACAAACATCATATTCAATGGCGAAAAGATGAAAGCATTTCCTCTAATATCAGGAACAAGACAAGGATACCCACTCCTGACCCTTTTATATAACAGTATTGGAAGTTCTAGCCACAGCAATCAGACAACGAAAAGGAATAGAAGGAATCCAAATTTGAAAGGAAGAAGTAAAACTGTCACTGTTTGCCAATGACAGGACACTATACATAGAAAATCCTAAAGAAGCTACCAGAAAATTACTAGAGCTCATCAATGAATTCAGGAAAGTTGCAGGATACAGAAATCTGTTGCACTTCTATGAACTAACAATGAACTATCAGAAAGGGAAATTAAGAAAACAGTCCCATTTACCATCACATCAAAAAGAACACAATACCTAAGAATAAACCTACCTGAGGAGGTAAAAGACCTTTACTTGGAAAACTATGACACTGGTGAAAGAAACTGAAGATGACACAAACAGATGAAAAGATATACTATGTTCATGGATTGGAAAAATTAATATTGTTAAAATGACCATACTACCCAAGGCAATTTACAGATTCAATGTAATCCCTATTATAATACCAAGGGCATTTTTCACAGAAGTAGAACTAATTTTAAAATTTGTATAGAAACAGAAAAGACCCAAATAGCAAAACAATCTTGAGAAAGATGAACAGAGCTGGAGTAATCACACTCCCTAACTTCAGACTACACTACAAAAGTACAGTAATCAAAACATTATGTTACTGGCATAAAAAAAGACACACAGATCAATGGAAGAGTATAGAGAGCCCAGAAATAAACCCACTCACTTATGGTCAGTTAATCTATGACAAAGGAAGCAAGAATACACAATGGAGAAAAGACAGTGTCTTCGATAAGTGGTACTGGGAAAACTAGACAGCTGCTTGTAAAAGAATGAAATTAGAAGACTTTCTTACCCCATATACAAAAATAAACTAAAAATGGATTAAAGACCTAAATGCAACACTGGAAACCATAAAATTCCTAGAGGAAAACATAGGCAGAATACTCTTTGACATAAATTGTAGCAACATTTTTTATGGATCTGTCTCTTAAAGCAAAGGAAATAAAAGCAAAAATAAACAAATGAGCCCTACTTAAATTTAAAAGCTTTTGCACTGCAAAGGAAAGCACTGACAAAACAAAAAGACAAACTACTAAATGGGAGAAAATATTTGCAAATTATATGACAAATAAGGGGCTATTATCCAACATATATAAACAGTTCATACAACTCAAGATCAAAAAAACAAACAACTGGATTAAAAAATGGACAAAAGGCCTGAATAGACATTTTTCCAAAGAGCACGTGCAGATGGCCAACAAGCACATGAGAAGATGCTCAACATTACTAGTAATCAGGGAAATGCAAATCAAATCCACCATCAGATATTACCTCACACCTGCAAGAATGGCTATCATCAAAAAGAACACAAATAACAAATATCGATGAGGATATGGAGAAAAGGGAACTCTCATACACTCACGGTGGGAATGTAAACTGGTGCAGCCACTGTGGAAAACAGGCTTTTCAAAAAACTAAAAATAGAATTACTGTATGACCCAGCAAAATTCCACTCCTGGGTATATATCCAAAAAAACCCAAAAACACTAACTGGAAAAGATACATGCACTCCAATGTTCATAGCAGCATTATTTACAATTACAAATATATGGAAGCAACCTAAGTGTCCCATCAATGGATGAATGGATAAAGAAGATGTGATATATATACACAGTGGAATTCTACTCAGCCATAAAATGAAGGAAACTTTGCCATTTGCAGCCACATGGATGAACTTGGAAGTTATTACGCTAAGTGAAATAAGTCAGACAGAGAAAGACAAATACTGTATAATATCACTTATATGTGCAATCTAAAAACTACAACAAACTAGTGAACAATACAAAAAAGAAGTGAACTCACAGATACAGAGAACAAGCTAGTGGTTACCAGAGGGAAGAGGGGAAAAGGGAGGGGTGGTATAAGGGTAAGGGATAAAAAAAATAAAAAGCAAATTCAAACTAATTTGATTTAAGAATATTTTACAAATGTTAGATTGTCTCATGATACAACTGGAAAATGACACAAAATAAGAGCTAGAGATTAACTATTTCAGAGTGTTTCTCATTATAAGAATATGAAGGAGAAGACAAACATTAATATATGTTTAAGCAATCAAAGATGAAGGTAGGAAAATAATGGCCCGTGAACATCATCATGAATATTTGAAGTTTTCATTCTCTATCTACTGGAGATTTTTGAAATATTTCTTTTGTTTTTCACAGAGCTCACATTTGCTTGTAAGGCACAGGTAAATGTATCTTTAGCATTCTATGCTGAGAATAAATATATGTTACAGACAACAGGGAAAATCAAATGGAAAAACATCATTGTAAATCTTAATACACTTTTATTACTAATTTTGCTGTTTGTTTTTTAATTTGATAAAATTTAATGATATATTGAGGTAAAGGAAAGCATGAGTTTTGGAGTCAGGTGTATATGAGGGCTTATCCTCATAGCCCACAATCCCGCTACCTGTTGGCCGTAGGACTTTGTTAAAGTCACACATAACCTTAGCATTCCCATCTCTAAAACAGAGGCAATATCCCACTCTCAACTGTTAGAGAAGATTAAACAATACAATTCCTCTTTAGAGTCTGGCACAACACGTTTGCTGTGTACAATAAATGTTGATTTCCTCTCCTTTCCTTTTTTATTAGAGTCTAACAGGAAATGATGAGCTTTTAAATTTTCATAAGTTAGAATTTCATAGATATTAAATTTCACCAGAGAAACCTGATCTTAGTCAAAATTGTTTTCTAGTGGAACTTTTAATCAGGATGTATAGGATTACTAAAGACAGTAGTTGGTTATCCTTCCAATAAGCAGATAAAGAGAAGCCATTCATAAATTGCTTGTGGTTCTTCTCCACAATGGAATATTATTCCATGTATGCAAAAGCTTTCACAGCAGTCAAGCATGTGAGGCAGTTTAAATCTGCAGTTTAAATTATCGTAATTGTTCTCTTATGAATGCTTTGTTTTAAACCCTTACTTACAACAGACCAGACAACTAGGTGATGTAAGCTAGCTAGCTTATGCCACGTTCCAAGTTTTGTAAATCATGGATTGTTAATTATCTAAGATATTTTGACAAGGCCATTCAGTCTAGATGGAAAATAAGGCTATTTCTTTCCTCCAAGAGATCTGTTTTTCAAATTATACACAACTACCATGCTTTTGTGATATTCATGGTCTTTACCTTCTTTGAGACTTTCATAGTCGTCTTAAGAAAGAAGAATGCATTCTCAACTTTAATTGCAAATCTCTCTCAATATAAAAATATTCAGATTTGAAAACTGAGATATATTATTCAACTAAAAATTTGTGTTCAAATGTCATTTTCATTCACATTTTTTAAACCAGCTGTAGCTCATAAGCATGACATGAGTGCCAAAGGACATCCACCCATTTTGTAAAAACTAAATATGATTTTGAAGTGATTCAACATTCTGAGTCTGTTAGAAAGTGAAAAGGATTAATGATTGTAGAGATAAAAAGATGTGATTATTTCACGTAGAAATCATGCAGCTGTGCCTTATACAACTAAAATGCTGTGGTAGTTTATGGACATTAAAAGCACATATTGAAGGATGCTTTCATAGAGGATGAGAAACAGAGGACAATAAAACAAAAAAATCATGACTTTAATGTTATCCTATGATTAGTTCATAGGGTAGGAGTAGATATATTTGATATGTTGTGGACCTCACAACTATGTATTTTTCTGTCCTGGTTTTCAGGTAATTGATGTTGTGTCCATGACAAACAGAAATGAAAGAACTTTCATACTATTATCTCTCCACTTGGATTTTCTCAACTGGCATTCTCATGTATATAGTTATTGGGGATAGAGGTAATACTTTCAAAATGTTAGAACACCAAGCAATGGATAAGAGAATGAGTAAAAGAATCCTAGGGATAAATCAAGAAGATGCCGCAGATTATTCTTTGCAATTTTAATTCTATCATGGATGCAAACATGCATACATGTATTTATAGTCCATTGTAAAGAACAAGTGATGCCCTTTAACCTGGTATCGAAAATAAAAATGTTTAGATCAGTGAATACATACAAACCAGCTATGTCATGATTCAGTACAAGTTTTGAGAGGCATCAGAAAGTTATACTAATTTTTTTGCTTTTGCCCTCTGCCAGGAGGACAGCGTGTTCTGAAGAGGGCTTTCCTCATCTTTATTCCCAGAATGAGCCAACAACACTCAGAGCAGAATCGCAGGGGATCCACAGTCAAAACATGTAATATTAGGGAGACACAACCATTATAGTTGTAATGCACTGAGATTCAAGGTTATTGCTTTTTTTAACTGCAATGAAGCTAACTCTTGGATGTTGGCTGTATTTTATTTTATTTTATCATTGCTACTGCCCTTGGACTAGTATCCTGACCTGTAATGTGTACCGTTCTACCCAGGGAAAAAAAGGTGCATTTATGGCAAATATCTTTCTGGTCATTCAACTTCCTTATACTTGAAAATCTTATTGTGAATGTCTATTTTGCTTTTGTGTGAGTTTTACTTATCAAAAACTGCTATTTGAGTAGAAATTCTTTGCACAGGAATAACCAGTGCAAATATAACTTAAATGTAATTGTTTGTAGGTTTTACTTTTGATGTATCATTTTAGTTCAAAAATGTTATCCTATTGTTAGTAATAACAGATCATATTATTCATTGTGTTTTTTATTCCTTAAAAAATTCCCTAAGTTTTACTATATTTTAAGTATCGCTGTCCTTTTGAAATTTTATTTCACTTTTCACAGTGTTTTACTTTACTCTCACTACTAATGATCATCCTTCCCTAGCTTAATGTGTTAAAAGGTATACATCCTGACATGTATCTTTCCACTAACAAAGTGTTGTAGAAAAAAACAGTGTTTTAGAAACATATAGAAGGGAAAAAATTCTAGAAAAATAGGCTTCTAACAAGGAGCAGAGGCCAATATATAAAGACAGTAAAAAACAGACATGTTGGCTTAACACCAATTGGCATCTGCAAGATATTTTTGGAAGGAAATAGCTAGCCTTCTACAGCTTTGACAAAGAAACATAATATGTTTTGCAAAACATTCCAAAAGAAAGCAACTGATCTTATGATTAACAGTTATCCCCCCTAAAAAGTCTGGGAAATTTCTAAATAAAATTGCCCAGATACAATAGTCTCTATAGAACAATGACATGAAAAAAGAGTAACTGGAAATATATAGTTCCAAGGATAGAGGGAACAGAATACATCCTGAATGAAATACAATTAAGGTACTTCTATTTTGGAGCTGCTTACAAACAATGCTATAATGAACATTTTGTTATGTAAAGTTACAGACTCTTGCTATTATTTTGGTAAGATTAATTCTTAGAAGCGAGATTTCTGGGACAGGTAAGTACTCTCTAAATTTATATAGATATTCTAAATAGTGCTGTTCAAACTTAATGTGCATGTAAATCACCTGGAGATCTTGTTAACATGTACTTTCTGATTCATTAATCAGGAATGGAATCTGAGATTCTGCATTTCTAACAAGCTCCAAGGTGATGTTGATGCTGTTGGATCATGGACCACACTCAAGTAATGAGGCTCTAAACCACAGTAAAATTTATTACCAATTTAAATGTCTGTCTTTATCAGTGACCTGTGTGTTCCTTTAAGGAAGGTAGTGAATCTTTGCACTTTTATAGGTAACTCAGTACATACGTGTCAAATAAACGGACAGGTGATTTACCTGTCCTATTAAAGTGCTACAAAGAACAAGAAAGTATATAATCATATTTACAAAATTCTAAAATTTAGCATTTATCTTTTGACTTAGTTGCCAAGGAAGTTATTAAGATCAACTGACATAGCAATTTTAATTTAATCTTCTTCTTTGTTATCTTTATTATTATTTTTATAAATGGGCTCAAATCACTTTAGTAGACAGCTGCCTTATAAACCATTAAAAGTGAATTAACAATATTATTTTAATTTCAAAGTTTTCATTTTATTTACCAGATAAACAAGAGAGATAGGGATAGAGATGAGAGAGTGAAAGAGAGAAAGGAGAGACAGAGACAGAGAGATGAACTGATATAATTAACCTTAAGTAGTATGAGTAAATATTCGGTTTAATACCAGTATGGCAGTACCATTATTTTAATAATTCCCTGGGATATAAAGCTTCAGAAAATTGTTCTTTTCTTCTTTTCAGTTCTTTTTCTTCAACAGAATATGCATTCTAATGGAATGCATACATTCCATGTATCTTCAAGTAATTATTTATATTTAATTAAGAAATAAATTATATTTACATATCTTGGCAGATTAACTTCTTTAAATTACATTACGATAAACTAAAATAAAAGGATTTGTACCTCCTAAGAAGAGACAAAGTGAAAATGAGAAAGACAGCTGTTAATGTATTTTGAAAGAAGATGGTGCATGACATAGAATTAAAAACTATCTGTGAATACTTTATACAGAATGTAATTCACATAGTAAAAAGTGAGAATTGAGTATTTATGAAATTAAACAAGGATATTTGGAGTCCTATACTTACAGGGATGCTAGAATATAGGGAAAAAAACTAACTAATATTCTGTCATATCCCAGCTTACCTCTTTTTTTTCTTTGAGAGATATACACACAAAAAATATGTATCATAAAACTTTTGAGCTAAATAAACTACCTTGAAGGCATACTTAGTCATATACTATGTAGTCACTGAGGTAGTACTTTTTATTTTAAATAATTGTCCTAGTAAGTTAATTTTACTCTGGACCACAATCAGGCAGTTTTTTCACTCCAACAATGAAGAAAATCTTTTCTATATTTAACAAATTAAATACCTGACAAAATACTTAAGTTGAACTATATGGTAACCGCAGATACATGATCAGAAGAAGCACTTTCAGAAAAAAATTTCAAAAACAAACTTGCATGTGAAAAAAAAAAATTGTAACTCTTTCTGCTAAAATTTAATTATGGCCTTTAAAACTATGCATTCAAAACCAGTGGTAAAAATGGAACTGTTTTTATGTTGCTGAGAATGAAAAATATTCTTTAAAGTTGTAAATGAACAAATCTTAATACATTATCCAGTTGCTCCTAGAATGAATTTTGGTCCAATAAAAAAAAAAAAAATCTCTATCAGGAAAAGAGTACTTTGGAGGGAAGCTATTCTGCCTCCAAAGTCCTCACTGTGTCCACATTCCTGACTCCGCCCACAGAGGTGTAGTGAGCTGACAGACAGGCTGGGTGTAGGGAAGGAACTGGCATGAGTAACCCAGCCTCTCGCTCTTCTTCCTCTATAGGATGTGCTGTCCAGAGAGCAGAGCACCTGTTTCCGTCAGCTTCTCACTGCCTTAAGCTTTAGAGAGCCAAGTCTCACCCAGGAGGTGTTCACATTCTCATGTGACTGTGAGTGGCTCAGGGTTTGGCCTATGGACTAATTAGACAAGTCTGTGTAATTCTGGAGGTGAAGATGAGGTCACATTTAAAATTACTATAAATATTTTGTTATAACATTTTTATAAATTTTTAAATGAATTTTTGGTTTTCATCTTCCTTAATCCTTTGTCCTTTACTATGGACCTAAAATCCTGATCTGGTACTTTTAGCAAACACCCTCTGTCTGCTCAGTAAGCCCAACAATTTTAAGGTCTTTTTGTTTTCATTCACTTATTTTTTTTTTTGTATTTCTATATTCACTGAAACAAAAGATACACTTTTATTTCAGTGTTTGTCATATACTGTATTATAATGAAATACATTAAAAAAACAGTCATGAAATATATTCCATAGCTAGAAATCAATATATCCCAGGAGTGCAATCTATTTCAAGATTGATTCTTTAAATTGAGTAGCTTATTTTAGATTTTTAAACAGTGATGGAGTTTAGATATCATTATCCCAAATAGAAGCAAGCTAAATTACTATATTGATAAATAGTCTGGAAGCTATAAGATGAAACAAATAGGGAAAGTGATATATATTGAAGGTTTTTTATAACTTATTTTTCCCTATAGGAAGATAATTCAATCACTGGCTTTATCTATCATAAAATATCCCATTAAAGGCTTCAAATATGCTATCCCAAGTTTTATGTCTAAGTCAATAATATGATGTACTAAATAACTCTTGGGAACAAAAAGACATTTTTCATTTATTTCCTTTTCATCACTTTAATGCTGGTAGAGAGTATTTTGTACTCAACTTGTTTTGAAAAATGTATAAATTTAGTTGAAAATCTAGTTACTTAGGAGGCATCTACCTATAAAATAACTGGCTTTTTCAGATGCAAAGTAGTATGTATAGACTGGATAAACAGCAAGGTCCTACTGCATAGCACAGGGAACTATATTCAATATTCTGTGATAAACTGTAATGGAAAAGAGTATAAAAATGTATATATATATATATGTATAACTGAATCACTTTACTGTAAAGCAGAAATAAACACAACATTGTAAATCAACTATATTTCAATTAAAAATAAGAAAATAATTTTTTAAAAACTGGCTTTTTGTTAAAAATATTTGCTTCTATACATGACATCCTCAGTGTGTTAATATTAGAGTTGTTCCTCAATCTGGGTCAATTAAGGAGAGAGAAAGAGAATTTGCTCAAGTTAAATACCACCAACCTCAATTTTTTAAGAAATAGAGTAATACAATTTCATGTTCAGTCAGGTAAAACATATGAAATTAAAATACACTTACAGCAACAAAAAAGACTTAGTGTAATTACAATAGCAATAATTTAAAAATTGCCTGAAATCAACCTAGTATATATTTTAATTGCAAACAGTTTATATCCTTAAGCTACTTAACTAATTTCATGCATTTTAGCTAAATTATTAACATCACCCAACAGAGAGATTCCTGAAGGAAAATATGAGTAACACTTAAAGACAAAAAGAGAATTCCAGTAGAAAATACCAGGAACACTAAATCCAAAGAATGGTCAGAGATTAGAAGGCAAGTGAGGGTGGCAATTCTATTCTTTCCCCCTCCCCACCATTGAAGAAAGTGCTTGAACTAGACTTTTAAATAATTGAAGTAAAGCAATTTTGAGAAAGCGTATTGTCATTATTAATCAACCCAAAGAAGTGATTTACCACAAAGGTTTTTATCAACCCCCTTTATAAAAACAAACAAAAAGCATGCAAAACAAAAACTATCTTAAGACAACAATGTGGCATTCATAATGTGAAAACAATGAAATAAATCAAAATGTCACTGTAATTTTGCTACTAAGGAACAAAAATGTCCTTGAGAATCATCTGTACTTTTGATCTCTTCTGCCTTCCCCCTTGTTCCTTCCTTCCTTTCTTGTTTGAAGAATACATTTCATGTTCTGAAATTCTTCTGGGAACTCTGTATTGTTGATACAATGGTAACAAAACCTAGGATGTGTTTCAAGACCACTGAACTTTTTAAAAGGAGATGTTATAGAAATAATTTAATTGTCAATTTTACTTCAGATTTTATTACATTAATAATCATTGTCAATACTAAGCCAAATAGACACAGCTTACAAAGAATCAGTTTTCACAATTATGGGGATATTTTGTCATTGTTTTGTTATCCATACTGCTGTAGTAACAACAGCAGTAACATTAATTCATGGCATGTTTATGCCAAGGACATTTTCCTACACTTATACTAATCTTCCCATGGCCTTGTCACACAGGTGTTACTCTCCCCCTTTCAACTAAAAAAAACCCCTAAAAATCAGTGAAGTTACTTAACAGCTTTTAAAGTCTCAAAATTGGTTTAAAAAAAAAAAAAAGGAGCCAGGATTCAACACCAGGCTTGTCTGATCTCTTTATCTCATTATTTTAGTATTATTCATTTATGGAGGAAAGCAATGGAGAGAGAGTGCCTATTCACAGCTAACCTTTTCTGTCCTCCTGAATGCCCTACATCTTCTGCCTTTAATTCCTTAGGGGTACGTGGCAGACTTGTTTCTTTGGCATATCCAGGGATCTCTCTTTTTCCACCCTCTCCATGCCTGGCTCTCCTGCTCTCCCTTTCATCCTGATTCTCTCCAATTCTGAATCTATTTGTTTAACTGACCTTTTTTGGATCCATGGATTTTCTTTCTCATTCAGTCTTCTTCCTGAATTAGATCTCAATTATCCTCTGTCCATTTCAGAGTTTTGATGTTTATCTAGTGGACTGGGCAGCCTCAGCCTCCTAGCAAAGTGTAGTTTCACTTATTTTCATTTAACAAGTATTTAATGAGAACCTATTGTGTGCCAAGCACTACTATAATGTCGACTGAAAAAAATGCACAACCTAAAAGTTGAGAATTAAGTTTTATTTGGTGGACAAAATGGAGGACTTCAGCCCAGAACACAGCATCTCAGATAGCTCTGAGGGATGACTCCAAAGAAGTAAGGGATGAGCCAGGATATATAGGAGTTTTGCAATAAAAGCAGGTAGTGGAACATCAAAAGATTGCTGTTAATTAAAGAAAACCGGACATCTCAAGTTAATGAATTTAGCGCTTTTCTATTTATGGGAAGATGCAAGAGTCTGGGCTCACTGAAATCATTCCTCTGATATGCACCTTAACTATCTAGGGCCACTATCCTGCTTTTCTCCACCCTGAGTCCCCTCAGGGTGCACAGTCAGAGGCGGCTGCAGTGGCTGTTGGCTTGATGGCCGCAACATGCTTTGTTTACTGATATGGCAGGCGACATTTTCCATCCACAATCACTACGGGAGTAAATTGGTAACAAATACAGGCAAGATTCTTGTTTTCAAGAAAATAAAAAATTTTCACATAATAATAAATACTATGAAGAATGCAAAGTGAGATCATGAAGTAGTAGAGAATATTGGTTGTCTACGGGCACTGCTGCTGGTAGGATGATCAGAAAAGGCCTCTCGGAGTAGGGGCAAGATGGCGGAAGAGTAAGACGTGGAGATCACCTTCCTTCCCACAGATACAGTAGAAATACATCTACACGTGGAACTGCTCCTACAGAACACCCACTGAACGCTGGCAGAAGACGTCAGACCTCCCAAAAGGCAAGAAAATCCCCACGTACTTGGGTAGGGCAAAAGAAAAAAGAAATAACAGAGACAAAAGAATAGGGACGGGACCTGCGCCAGTGGGAGGGAGCCGTGAAGGAGGAAAGGTTTCCAGGCACTAGGAAGCCCCTTTGCGGGCAGAGACTGCGGGTGGCAGAGGGGGGAAGCTTCGGAGCCGCGGAGGAGAGCGCAGCCACAGGGGTGCGGAGGGCAAAGCGGAGAGACTCCCTCACAGAGGCTCGGCGCCAACCAGCACTCACCAGCCCGAGAGGCTTGTCTGCTCACCCGCCGGGGCGGGCGGGGGCTGGGAGCTGAGGCTCGGGCTTTGGTGCTAGCCGGGAGGGAGTCCAGGAAAAAGCCTGCAGCTGCCGAAGAGGCAAGAGACTTTTTCTTGCCTCTTTGTTTCGCGGCGCGCAAGGAGAGGGGATTCAGAGCGCTGCCTAAACGAAATCCAGAGACGGGTGCGAGCCGCGGCTATCAGCGCGGATCCCACAGCAACAGGGGCGCAGAGGGAAAAACGGAGAGATTCCCGCACAGAGGCTCAGCGCCGAGCAGCGCTCACCAGCCCGAGAGGCTTGTATGCTCACCCGCCGGGGCGGGCGGGGCTGGGAGTTGAGGCGCGGGCTTCGGTAGGATCGCAGGGAGAGGACTGGGGTTGGCGGCGTGAACACAGCCTGAAGGGGTTGGCGTGCCACGGCGAGCCGGGAGGGAGCCAGAGAGGAGGTCTGCAGCCGCCGAAGAGGCAAGAGACTTTTTCTTGCCTCTTTGATTCGCGGCGCGCAAGGAGAAGGGATTCAGAGCGCCGCCTAGACAAACTCCAGAGGCGGGCGCGAGCCGCGGCTAACAGCGCAGACCCCAGAGACGGGCGCGAGCCGTGGCCATCAGCGCGGACCCCAGAGATTAGTAGGAGACGCTAAGGCTGCTGCTGCCGCCACCAAGAAGCCTGTGTGCGAGCACAGGTCACTCTCCACACCGCCCCTCCCGGGAGCCGGTGCAGCTCGCCACTGCCAGGCTCCCGTGATCCGGGGACAACTTCCCCGGGAGAACACACGGTGCGCCTCAGGCTGCTGCAACGTCACGACGCCTCTGACGCCGCAGGCTCGCCCCGCCTCCTCTGTACCGCTCCCTCCCCCGGCCTGAGTGAGCCAGAGCCCCCGAAGCAGCTGCTCCTTTAACCCCGTTCTGTCTGGGCGGGGAACGGACGCCCTCAGGCGACGTACATGCAGAGGCGGGTCCAAATCCAAAGCTGAACGCTGGGAGCTGTACGAACAAAGAAGAGAAAGGGAAATCTCTCCCAGCAGCCTCAGAAGCAGCGGATTAAAGCTCCACAAACAACTTGATGTGCCTGCATCTGTTGAATACCTGAATAGACAACGAATCATCCCAAATTCAAAAGGTGGACTTTAGGAGCAGGATATATTAATTTCCCCTTTTCCTTTTTTTGTGAGTGTATATGTGTATGCTTCTGGGTGAGATTTTGTCTGTATAGCTTTGCTTTCACCATTAGTCCTAGGGTTAGGTCCGTCCATTTTTTTTTTTTTTTACTTAAAAATTTTTTTTTTCCTAATATATGTTTTCTTAATAATTTTTTCCGTATTTTCTATTTTTAGAAATTAAAAAATTTTTTAATAAGTTTTTTCATATTTTTTATTTTAAAAAATTAAAATTTTTTTCCTTAATAAATTTTTTTCTTAAAAATTTTTTTCTTATTTTTTACTATAAAAAATTAATAAATCTATTTTTAAAAATTAAAAAAAAATTTTTTCTGAATACATTTACTCTTAATAATTTTTTTCCTTATTTTTTATTATAATAGCTTTATTTTATTTTATTTTATCCTCTTTCTTTCTTTCTATTTTTTTCTCCCTTATATTCTGAGCTGTGTGGATGAAAGGCTCTTGGTGCTCCAGCCAGGCATCAGGGCTGTGCCTCTGAGGTGGGAGAGCCAACTTCAGGACACTGGTCCACAAGAGACCTACCAGCTCCACGTAATACCAAACGGCAAAAATCTCTCAGAGATCTCCATCTCAACATCAAGAACCAGCTTCACTCAATGACCAGCAAGCTACAGGGCTGGACACCCTATGCCAAACAACTAGCAAGACAGGAACATAGCCCCATCCATTAGCAGGGAGGCTGCCTAAAATCATAAGGCCACAGACACCCCAAAACACACCACCAGACGTGGACGTGCCCACCAGAAAGACAAGATTCAACCTCATCCACCAGAACACAGGCAATAGTCCCCTCCACCAGGAAGCCTACACAACCCACTGAACCAACCTTACCCACTGGGGACAGATACTAAAAACAACTGGAACTACGAACCTGCAGCCTGTGAAAAGGAGACCCCAAACACAGTAAGATAAGCAAAATGAGACGACAGAAAAACACACAGCAGATGAAGGAGCAGGGTCAAAACACACCAGACCTAACAAATGAAGAGGAAATAGGTAGTCTACCTGAAAAAGAATTCAGAATAATGATAGTAAGGATGATCCAAAATCTTGGAAATAGAATCGACAAAATGCAAGAAACATTTAACAAGGACATAGAAGAACTAAAGAGGAACCAAGCAACGATGAAAAAAACAATAAATGAAATTAAAAATACTCTACATGGGATCAATAGCAGAATAACTGAGGCAGAAGAAAGGATAAGTGATCTGGAAGATAAAATGGTGGAAATAACTACTGCAGAGCAGGATAAAGAAAAAAGAATGAAAAGAACTGAGGACAGTCTCAGAGACCTCTGGGACAACATTAAACGCACCAACATTCGAATTATAGGGGTCCCAGAAGAAGAAGAGAAAAAGAAAGGGACTGAGAAAATATTTGAAGAGATTATAGTTGAAAACTTCCCTAATATGGGAAAGGAAATAGTTAATCTAGTCCAGGAAGCACAGAGAGTCCCATACAGGATAAACCCAAGGAGAAACATGCCAAGACACATATTAATCAAACTGTCAAAAATTAAATATAAAGAAAACATATTAAAAGCAGCAAGGGAAAAACAACAAATAACACACAAGGGAATCCCCATAAGGTTAACATCTGATCTTTCAGCAGAAACTCTGCAAGCCAGAAGGGAGTGGCAGGATATACTTAAAGTGATGAAGGAGAAAAACCTACAACCAAGATTACTCTACCCAGCAAGGATCTCATTCAGATGTGATGGAGAAATTAAAACCTTTACAGACAAGCAAAAGCTGAGAGAGTTCAGCACCACCAAACCAGCTTTACAACAGATGCTAAAGGAACTTCTCTAGGCAAGAAACACAAGAGAAGGAAAACACCTACAATAACAAACCCAAAACATTTAAGAAAATGGGAATAGGAACATACATATCGATAATTACCTTGAATGTAAATGGATTAAATGCTCCCACCAAAAGACACAGACTGGCTGAATGGATACAAAAACAAGACCCATATATATGCTGTCTACAAGAGACCCACTTCAGACCTAGAGACACATACAGACTGAAAGTGAGGGGATGGAAAAAGATATTCCATGCAAATGGAAATCAAAAGAAAGCTGGAGTAGCAATTCTCATATCAGACAAAATAGACTTTAAAATAAAGAATATTATAAGAGACAAAGAAGGACACTATATAATGATCAAGGGATCAATCCAAGAGGAAGGTATAACAATTGTAAATATTTATGCACCCAACATAGGAGCACCTCAATACATAAGGCAAATACTAACAGCCATAAAAGGGGAAATCGACAGCAACACAATCATAGTAGGGGATTTTAACACCCCACTTTCACCAATGGACAGATCATCCAAAATGAAAATAAATAAGGAAACACAAGCTTTAAATGATACATTAAACAAGATGGACTTAATTGATATTTATAGGACATTCCACCCAAAAACAACAGAATACACATTTTTCTCAAGTGCGCATGGAACATTCTCCAGGATAGATCATATCTTGGGTCACAAATCAAGCCTTGGTAAATTTAAGAAAATTGAAATCGTATCAAGTATCTTTTCCGACCACAACGCTATGAGACTAGATATCAATTACAGGAAAAGATGTGTAAAAAATACAAACACATGGAGGCTACACAATACACTACTTAATAACGAAGTGATCACTGAAGAAATCAAAGGGGAAATCAAAAAATACCTAGAAACAAATGACAATGGAGATACGACGACCCAAAACCTATGGGACGCAGCAAAAGCAGTGCTAAGAGGGAAGTTTATAGCAATACAAGCCTACCTCAAGAAACAGGAAACATCTCGAATAAACAACCTAACCTTGCACCTAAAGCAATTAGAGAAAGAAGAACAAAAAAACCCCAAAGCTAGCAGAAGGAAAGAAATCATAAAGATCAGGTCAGAAATAAATGAAAAAGAAATGAAGGAAACAATAGCAAAAATCAATGAAACTAAAAGCTGGTTCTTTGAGAAGATAAACAAAATTGATAAACCATTAGCCAGACTCATCAAGAGAAAAAGGGAGAAGACTCAAATCAATAGAATTAGAAATGAAAAAGGAGAAGTAACCACTGACACTGAAGAAATACAAAAGATCATGAGAGATTACTACAAGCAACTCTACGCCAATAAAATGGACAACCTGGAAGAAATGGACAGATTCTTAGAAATGCACAAACTGCCGAGACTGAACCAGGAAGAAATAGAAAATATGAACAGACCAATCACAAGCACTGAAATTGAAACTGTGATTAAAAACCTTCCAACAAACAAAAGCCCAGGACCAGATGGCTTCACAGGTGAATTCTATCAAACATTTAGAGAAGAACTAACACCTATCCTTCTCAAACTCTTCCAAAATATTGCAGAGGGAGGAACACTCCCAAACTCATTCTACGAGGCCACCATCACCCTGATACCAAAACCAGACAAAGATGTCACAAAGAAAGAAAACTACAGGCCAATATCACTGATGAACATAGATGCAAAAATCCTCAACAAAATACTAGCAAACAGAATCCAGCAGCACATTAAAAGGATCATACACCATGATCAAGTGGGGTTTATCCCAGGAATGCAAGGATTCTTCAATATACGCAAATCAATCAATGTGATACACCATATTAACAAATTGAAGGAGAAAAACCATATGATCATCTCAATAGATGCAGAGAAAGCTTTTGACAAAATTCAACACCCATTTATGATAAAAGCCCTGCAGAAAGTAGGCATAGAGGGAACTTTCCTCAACATAATAAAGGCCATATATGACAAACCCACAGCCAACATTGTCCTCAATGGTGAAAAACTGAAACCATTTCCACTAAGATCAGGAACAAGACAAGGTTGCCCACTCTCACCACTATTATTCAACATTGTTTTGGAAGTGTTAGCCACAGCAATCAGAGAAGACAAAGAAATAAAAGGAATCCAAATCGGAAAAGAAGAAGTAAAGCTGTCACTGTTTGCAGATGACATGATACTATACATAGAGAATCCTAAAGATGCTACCAGAAAACTACTAGAGCTAATCAATGAATTTGGTAAAGTAGCAGGATACAAAATTAATGCACAGAAATCTCTTGCATTTCTATACACTAATGACGAAAAATCTGAAAGTGAAATTAAGAAAACACTCCCGTTTACCATTGCAACAAAAAGAATAAAATATCTAGGAATAAACCTACCTAAGGAGACAAAAGACCTGTATGCAGAAAATTATAAGACACTGATGAAAGAAATTAAAGATGATACAAATAGATGGAGAGATATACCATGTTCCTGGATTGGAAGAATCAACATAGTGAAAATGACTCTACTACCCAAAGCAATCTACAGATTCAATGCAATCCCTATCAAACTACCACTGGCATTTTTCACAGAACTAGAACAAAAAATTTCACAATTTGTATGGAAACACAAAAGACCCCGAATAGCCAAAGCAATCTTGAGAACGAAAAATGGAGCTGGGGGAATCAGGCTCCCTGACTTCAGACTATATTACAAAGCTACAGTAATCAAGACAGTTTGGTACAGGCACAAAAACAGAAATATAGATCAATGGAACAGGATAGAAAGCCCAGAGATAAACCCACGCACATATGGTCACCTTATCTTTGATAAAGGAGGCAAGCATATACAGTGGAGAAAAGACAGCCTCTTCAATAAGTGGTGCTGGGAAAATTGGACAGATACATGTAAAAGTATGAAATTAGAACACTCCCTGACACCATGCACAAAAATAAACTCAAAATGGATTAAAGACCTAAGTGTAAGACCAGACACTATCAAACTCTTAGAGGAAAACATAGGCAGAACACTCTATGACATACATCACAGCAAGATTCTTTTTGACCCAGCTCCCAGAGAAATGGAAATAAGAACAAAAATAAACAAATGGGACCTAATGAAACTTAAAAGCTTTTGCACAGCAAAGGAAACCATAAACAAGACCAAAAGACAACCATCAGAATGGGAGAAAATATTTGCAAATGAAGCAACTGACAAAGGATTAATCTCCAAGATTTACAAGCAGCTCATGCAGCTCAATAACAAAAAAACGAACAGCCCAATCCAAAAATGGGCAGAAGACCTAAATAGACATTTCTCCAAAGAAGATATACAGATGGCCTACAGACACATGAAAGAATGCTCAACATCATTAATCATTAGAGAAATGCAAATCAAAACTACAATGAGATATCATCTCACACCGGTCAGAATGGCCATCATCAAAAAATCTAGAAACAATAAATGCTGGAGAGGGTGTGGAGGAAAGGGAACTCTCTTACACTGTTGGTGGGAATGTAAATTGATACAGCCACTATGGAGAACAGTATGGAGGTTCCTTAAAAAACTACAAATAGAACTACCATACGATCCAGCAATCCCACTACTGGGCATATACCCTGAGGAAACCATAGTTCAAAAAGAGTCATGTACCAAAATGTTCATTGCAGCTCTATTTACAATAGCCAGGACATGGAAGCGACCTAAATGTCCATCGACAGATGAATGGATAAAGAAGATGTGGCACATATATACAATGGAATATTACTCAGCCATAAAAAGAAATGAAATGGAGGTATTTGTAATGAGGTGGATGGAGTTAGAGTCTGTCATATAGAGTGAAGTAAGTCAGAAAGAGAAAAACAAATACAGTATGCTAACACATATGTACGGAATCTAAGGAAAAAAAAAAAAAAAAAAAAGGCCATGAAGAACCTAGTGGCAAGACGGGAATAAAGACACAGACCTACTAGAGAATGGACTTGAGGATATGGGGAGGGGGTGGGGTGAGATGTGACAGGGTGAGAGAGTGTCATGGACATATATACACTACCAAATGTAAAATAGATAGCTAGTGGGAAGCAGCCGCATAGCACAGGGAGATCAGCTCGGTGCTTTGTGACCACCTAGAGGGGTGGGATGGGGAGGGTGGGAGGGAGGGAGATGCAAGAGGGAAGAGATATGGGAACATATTGTATATGTATAACTGATTCACTTTGTTATAAAGCAGAAGCTAACACACCATTGTAAGGCAATTATACTTCAATAAAGATGTTTAAAAAAAAAAAAAGAAAAGGCCTCTCTGAGAAAGTAACCTTTGAGCAGAAAAATATGAAGTTTCTTTGTGGCTGAAACATAGAGCATGATCAGGAGAGAGAACAGATGAGGTCTGAGATGAAAGCCAATGGCAGAGCATTCATGTGGTGCCTTAAGAAACCACAGAAAGACATCTGGGTTTCATTTCAAGTGGCTAACTGTAGGTTTTAATTAAAACAGAAAATGATTTAACCCAACTCAAGCTTAAAAGATCTGTGTGAAGGATGGACCTTAGGAATATTCTTAGAGAAACATGGTGGTGACTTGGTGTAGGGACATTGGGGTGGAAGTCAGGAAAGAGTTTGATACGGGATATATTCTAGAGGAATAAACTGACGTGACTTGGTGACAGACTGGACTGCCAGGTAAACAGAAAAAAAGACACATCCTCTAAGACTAGGAAAATGAAGAGCATGTGGTCTTTCACACTGCCTCACCATTGGTGTGAACTAGCCTGCCCGGCTTTGGTAAACTTAACTGAGAGACTGACAAGGGAGCAGGGAATCACTGTTTTCATGGTGATTCCTATCCAATTTTGTCCACTGCTCCTATCATAGGAAAGAGTAATATCTATTTAAAACGGAATGTTTGGACATTATTTAAAGTCCTACCCAAAATCCAATATACAGAATTCTGGGGCTATTTATAAGTTTTAGAAAAATGTCATTTTCTTCCTATTACACATTATCTCCCCCCAAATCATTGAAGTGTATTCAAAATACTGAATTATACATCACCATGATAAAACACACATTTAATGATACTACATCACATTGAGGAGGGTGACATTATTAATCTCTACTTTCATATTGTGCATCTTCATTGATATTTATTTATTACTCTCTTCACATCATATATCAACTACAATCAGAAATGTTAAAGTAGCTCTAAAAAATGTAATTTTAGAATTTCAACATTTACTTTGGGACCTTTCCTGCTCTCTGTAACCTGAAGTCCCAGCTGTGACTTGATTGCTTATTATTCAATTTTTAAACAAAATTTGGCTCATCACCTTGCATTATAGAGTGTAATAACTACGCCTATATTTAACAGAGGCTATTAGTTTGTAAATTGCTTTCAGGCAGAAACTAAGTGAAAATCCTCTACCTCATCATTGTGATCACCATACAAGATATTTAGTAATAACTCAATAAATGTTTTGATTAAGTTAATGAATGAAATTTAGGATTATTCAAACTGCAGTGATTTGGATGAATCAACACTTTTCCTTGATTTATACAGTTTTATGCACAAGCACACACAGGCACAAATATTTTCAAAGAGTCGTACCTCCCAGAGTAGCAGATAGCAAGAAATGTGTCCCATATTTCTTGATAAGGTTTTCTGTGATTTGCTGAAGGGTAGGCCGACGTCCCAAAAGTCTTATGTTGCGGAAGAATTCAGGGGCAAGAGGCAGAGGGGAGCCAAGGAAATTTCTTCTCTCAACTGCAAGGTTATTTACTTTCCAGCGGCCAAACTCCCTGAAAAGCAAATTTATTTTTATTCGTAAATACATAATCTATCTGAATGTTTTCATTTGAAAAGTTCACTTGACAGTTTCGTTGGGGTCACTACATTACAATGATTCTTGTTTGTAATAATACTTCATGTGCTATGAGTAAGTAGGAGAAGCAATATTTATAATTTATGTAGCTGGAGTGAATATCCTGCAACCAAGTCATGGAGAGAAAAATAAACCACTTAAAGCAACAGACTCCACTGATTTTTTTCCAAAGGAAAAATGTACTCATAAAAATGATTTCATTATGTAAAGAATATTAATGTAGAATTATTTCTTAAAAAGGGAAACTGAAGTAATATTTTATCATTTTCCAATGGAAATTGAAAAAAGAATAAATTTATTTTCATCATTAATGATTATTTTCTATTCACTTTAGAGTGGGAACTTGTAAAACCTCAAGAATATTAAGGTGCTGTAGAAGAATTTGTAAAAATATGATCCAAAGAAAAACTGTTTTTTTATAATAATTATTGTTTACAACATAATTTGAAACCCCAATTCAACTTAATTAGTAATTACTCAAGATGCAAAATAACTTTTAAGGTGGATATGGTCAAATTAGAGAAGTAGCAAATATGATTATAAAAGATTTATATATAAAAAATGTCTACATTTATATTAAGTTAAAGTCAACCTAATAATACTTTAGAAAATAACTATGGTGAACTGGATTGCCTGATATCAACCATACAGATTTTTTTTCTGAGGAGTGGTCTGATAAAATCTCAAATACCTTCCACAGAGAAGACTTCCCTCTACTAGATTTAAACACTCCTATGTGTGTAATTTAACTCCGTTACTACTTAGCAAATAAAATGTTGATTAAATATTGTATAAATACTTGCCATACTTATTCATATTTTTGCCTCCAAAAAATTCCTGGAATGCACCACAAAAAGGTGCATGATAGATACATCTGTGAACCAGACTCTGCATGGAGTTCACATTCTAGAGAAAGTTTTAAAAATAAATAAAATAAAGATGTTAAGTTAAATTTTAAAAACATCCAGATTGTGACAAGGGCTGAGAGCTACCACAGACAGACTGCTGTGATGGGCCACAGGGCTGCGGGCAGGATGGCCCTATTTTATTTTAAGTGACCTGAGAGGGCAACTCTGGAGAGGTGGTATTTGATACTTAGTCTCTAAAGGAAAAATAAAAGAGGCTAGATGTGGGGAAGCACAGAATAGCTTTACACAGAATACGGAAAAACAGTAAGTACTTCCAGGACCAAGAACCATGTCCCTGATAGAGTCGCTCGCCATGAATAATTTGTTCCTGTGACACACGTCTGGCAGCCACACAATCCATCCAGTTTTTTGGAAGTTAATTGTAAGATAAGATTCACTAAGGAATCTTCGGTAGGGCCTTGGCCTGAAAATAAGTCAACTTAGTGCTTCCTTCATTGAGAAACTCTCGCTATTACCTCTGCAAATCAGCTGATCCAAACAGTTTTAAATAGTATCATTCTACCAATGGTTCTCAAATGTCAGCACCTATTAGAATCACCTGGAAACTCCATCCCAGAGTTTCTGATACATGAGGCCTCGGATGGGGTCAAGAGTTTGCATTTTCAACAAGCAATGCTAGTACTGCTATTCTGGGGATCATACTTGGAGGAAAACTACTGATTAGGTAATTTGGTATGTTGTTTTTAAAATTTACTCAAAGTGCTCTCTTTTCAGTAAATCTTGGGCTTTTAGAGATACTATACTGGATTTATTACTTCATATTTCCTCAGAAGAGAGTAAGAATGTCATTGTTACCGTTCCAAACTTAATTGGTATCAGTAATTTTTAATGTCTTTTCATCTTGTAAGAAATTTACCTGAATGTATTTGTGCATGTGTGTGTTCGATATATATGTAGAATGTACATATGTAAATACATATTCAAAACTGTGAAGGAGAGCATTTAAAATAAAATATTTATGTTTTAGTATTTTGTGATATAAGGTATATAGTAATACAATGCTTCTAAGAAGTTGTTTATTAAACCATGATCTAGATAATAGCTACTCATTAATTTCCAAACTTTACCCTCAAACATTTACTTATTTATTTGCTGAAAAAACTTTATAATTTTATCAAGGGATAGTAACATAGCTTGAACCTAAAGTTGTGGTATATCTTTTTCAATGGTTTAAATTACCAAATTTATAAACTCATATGTATATTCTCATAAATTAAAATGTGAATTGCTAAGTGAAGTAATTGGACTTAAATAACCAAGATTGTGTCAATGGTGGTATTTTACAACCCATACAAACTCTCTCTAAACTGCTGAATATTTCTTGCTAGATGGCTGTGGGTAACTACATATTGGGAGAGTGCCATTCTAGCCTCCCTTATTTTTTAACAATTTGTAAATATATAATACCAACCTGCGATCAGTACCAACCCATGATCTATTCTGACTTGAAATATTTGCAACTTTCTTTAGTTTGTTCCTCTTAAATTTGACAAAGAATAGATGTGATATGAAAGAGCTATAACAAATTTACATCATTTTCTGAAATCAGCTTATAACATTAATTTAACAAGAAAATTTATTAATGGTTTGCTACTTATTGTCATAACTACCAGATATCTTGGTAGTAATATAGATGAATAGAAGAAAACCTCTGACCTCAAGGGTTCCAAAATTATACTAAGTATAATATGAATGAATAAATAGCAATTCAATGGCTTTACAATATTTTTATGTGCAAAAATACAAGTAGGCCAGTAGCTTATTGAGCACAACCCCTCTGCCCAATTCCTTGATATAAATGTTGCTAATCTAACTCACTTCGAATATGTTTTCTCTTCCCTTATATTCACACACTTCAGAAGGCTATAAAGAGCCTAAGACTACGGACAGCCTTCCAGGGAGCTTTCTTCATCTATCAGATGCTTTTTATTACCGCAGTATGTTAACCTCAATTAAGTTTATGGCCTCAATTCACCTTTTGACATTTCAGTGGGACAAAACACTTTGCCACCCCATCTGATTAATTTATCCTGTTATGCAACACCAAAAGTAAAGGACAAACTCTTTGGGAGTATCACCAAACTAAGACTATAACTAAACTAATCAACCAATCAACTAACTAAGTGAATGAATGAATTTTAAAAAACAGGATTGTTAGTAACCATAGCAAATTGTTTTCTTAATTTTCAGAGCTTCATCTAAAATTCTTCTCCTAGTTTTTTTAATATTTTCATATAAAGAATGAAGTAAAATATTTTACTTTCTATTGTGTATATCCCAAAAGTATAATTTGAGTAGAAAAAATAAATGTTGGTTTGAGAACTGAGATCTCTCATTTCCACTCACATTTGGTTTATACTGTAATGATATATGATCACTGTTATGATCTCCATAAATTTTTGGTGAAAGCCTAGTTAGTACAGAAATCATCCTGAGAAGTGATGATAAGAGCACTTTAAGTAAAGGAAATCATCTCTGGACAGTTAAGTACCACACTATGAGCTGTGGACATAGCTATGAATACAAATCTTGTGTCTCTTACCTGGGCACAGGTATGATTGCATTTACCAGTGTGGCCATGCAGCTTCCTTTGACCAATAAAGTGTGAGCATGTAGGTTAGCCTGGACCCTCAGCCTGGGACTTTGATCAGCAAATATGATTCGAATTCCCATCCTTCAACCACTACCCCTGCAGCTTCTTAGGATGAACAAGAGCATGAACTAAAAAGAGATCTTGTCATGTAAAGCTACCAAGGTTATAGAGTTAGTAGTTGGTTTCCTTGCTTTCTAGCAATGTCATCTAGTATACCATGGCTGATGTAGAGTATTTTGACTGTGGGGTAACTTGAGAAGGCAAGAAGGAACTAATGGTTGTACGTAAATTAGAAACATATGGGCACAGTTGTTTTTTTTTTTTCTTCCTTAAGAATAGATCCACTTCAGTTGGAACTAGACCACGCACTCGTTAAATTTTGGAAAAACAAAGCAATGGAGTGCTGAATTGAAAACATGCTGTCTGGTATGATTATCATAATGAGAGCATTTTACAGAATGGCATCTATGGAGTCTATCCAGACGCATTATGTTTATATTAAATAAGAATATTGTTGTATCTAACTAAATGCTGCCTTCTACCTGAAGCCTTCACAGAACGTAAATATCTTCTCATCATAACCTTTGGAAGTCTTTAAATGAAATCAGCACAATCATCATTGTTTAACTTAACTCAGCCTCTCTAGAATCGCCACTATTTTGTGGAACACACAAATGGCCTGTAACCAGTTCAGCCGGAACATTACTTTGAAAATGTTTTTGTTGGCTCTAAGGAGCCTCCATTAGTTGATTAGTTATATGTTTGCTGCTAAAAATTCTGACTTGCAAGCATCATTTTTTATGCGTGTCCACGTAATGTTTACTTTTCTACAACAATATATAATTTTATCCCCACGCAGCTCATAAAAAAGGTTGGAAAACCAGAATGACATCAACAAATTCCATTTAAATAATGATTACATCATTGCCACATTGCCACTGACCTTTCTTATTTGTATTTAAATTCTGTGTGAATGCATAAATGTACTCAGTATATTTGAAATATATTAACTACCATGATTTCTTTAAAATTACACATGTATATTTGGTTCCTGAAAAATACAGAATCTGCCACTGTTGATATTATATATTTTGGACTCACTACCAAAGGAAAGGCAACATAAAAATATTGATAAAATCAGACGACGCATTTGCTGAAAAGGCTTATCTTTAACTGCTAACTTAACACTAAATAAAGTTGTTTGTGTAAAGCCCTAAAAGTTTTTACTACATTACTTTTCACAATACTAAATTTGTTGGCTTGCAATTTTAATTCTGTCAATATTCATTAAAACTTGCAGACACAACAGAATATTAAAACAAAATATATTACTCAAGCACTAATCTGTGAACAAATCCAGCCTAAGAATTATAAATTGAATTGCCAATCTTTAGTAGTAATAACTTTCTAATTACATCTGTAAAGTCATACTGATCTTAAGAAATGCCACTAATAATCAGTACTATCCCCCCTAATTCTATTATGTGTAACTGTTATATATAAAATTGGCTCTTTTAACGTTCTTTCTGTAGCACTCCCACGTCTCACAAATGATGCTGTTTTCCATTTGGCCAGAACAAGGGAAATGTTCCTAATGACCTGAATAGCTGTAGTTCTGAAGGCAGTTTTTTAAAAGCAGCTAAATGCTGAGCAGTTGGCAGAGTAGAGAATCCACTCTCTTTCACCCTCCTGCCACTTAATACACTAATATGTTTTGTTTTTTTTTTTTTTTAATTTAACAGTAGCAGGGTTCTTAAAGCTTGGGAGGTATTTTGGTGTGAAGCTAGGAATTTAGAAGAATGAATCTATTTAAAAAATACTGAAAGAAAGGCACAATCACAAATATGACGTTTGTGAAATGTTTACATGCAGGATTTTGAGAAGCATCATTAATGACTATTGTGTTTTGAATGAGCTGCCAAATTCAGAGGAGAATGGAGAAAACAAATTAGCATTATTGCAACAAAACACTGTCCAACCCAGTAAAGCAGCAAGAATTCATTGTAGCTGTAGCCTCTTGACTATATTATTGAATATATAAGATTGGGGTGGGGTTACTGAGAATTTTTAAAGAATGGTCTGGTTTATGGCTACTAATGTATATTTTTAATTCTTAAAATATGTCAAATTTTTAGGGCTATGAAATAACTGAAAGTGAGTTAATTTTATCTTACATAGCTTTAAATCATTTTCTGTAGTTTAATAAATAGGGGTTTAAATCAAATTTTAAGGGAAATACCACAGAATTCAATTGTCATAGTTACTGTCATTATTCCCAAAGGTAATTCATTTCATAGGACTATAACGGTACCACATGCTTATACCCTTGCAGATATATATATATATTATAGAGATTTATTATCCATTTTTAAATTAAATCACTCCTTTGAAGAGATGTTAGCAAAAGTTTTGATGTAAAAAATATACATACATGCTGTCAATGAATTACTTTCTAAGTTGAGGAGAGAGGGAATTATTTAACAAGCAAAAGCTTTTCTTTCTAAATTTTGGAAGTATAGTTTTAACATCTATTACAACTCATCACAATTATTCCTCAATCACATTCATATAATTATACAGATCTGGTAATTATTGATCAGTGTAGATAAGCTAAGAGACAGACACAACTGAGCTAAAATAAAATGTCTACTGATTCCCTGCGAAAAAAAGCAATAAACAAATACAAATGTCTCTTTTTTGAAATTTATAATTAAAAAATTAATTATTTATTTGGGTTACTAAGTTGAAAATTTTACACTTCTTACATAAATTTAAATATTTTAGGGAGCTAGATAATGTTAGTTTTCCAAAGGAGAATGGATTTAGGAGTCAGATAGCTAAAGTTTCAAATTTCATCCTCACCAATTCAGTTCACAAAATTCAAAGGTGATTACATTTTGGCAAGTTCTTAACCTCACTGATGTAAAGTCATTTCATTTATAAGTGTACGTCCAATAATACTGACTCTGTAGCGTTTTTAAAGAAGTAAAATTTGTAACAATTAACTAAAATAGTGCAAGGAGCACAGTTTACTTCTTAGTAAATTTTGGTGTGTGTACACTTGTGAAGTCACAGATTTTTGTCCCAGGATGTCAATGTGTATAAAAATAGCTAGCTAGCTAGCTAGCTAGATAGATCAAGGTAATAAGCTTTAGTGAAATTAATGAGTAAAATTAACAAAAGAATTTTTAAATAGAGCCACACTCAAAGAATCTGCAAATTGTTTTTCTTGGTTCAGGCACAGATTAATAAATTAAATGCTCATCAGTAAGAATAAATGCCAAAAGTATAGTTACCTGCTAATGAAAAATTAATCTGCATTTGATAATTTCTTTAAACATTTAAGCAATAATTTCATTGAGATTTCTTTATAATGGTACAACCTCTACCTTAAACATTGGAACAAATATTTATAAATCATGAATTATGACAATGTGGTTAACCAATTAAATATCTGAGCTTGCAATAAATCAAAACTTCATACACTCCTTAATTTCAAATAACCTTCAAGTTGTCTCCAAAAAGTCAAGATCAAGGACTTTTTTTAGAGTAACTAAATGTTTAGAGACAGTGAATCCAAATTGTTAATCTTTTTATGAAAATTTTCCATAATAAAAATTATATTTAAGTAATAGTAACTCAAGTTAATAGAATATTTTTCCTGTAATAAGTTTAAAATATCTTAAAGAAAACTCTTTTTAAATGTTATGATTTTTAAGGAAAATAAAAATGTGTTGTAGTAGGTCACAGGTTTTAAGATACATATAATTTATTTCAACTTGCTATTAACATTATGTCTTTCAAATCCACATGTCGTAGGGAGGCTGGATATGGTGTTTTATGACAAAATAAATTTTCAGAAAAATGTATAATTTTAATTTTACAAGGTATAAATTACTCATTCCCTAAATTATAACCTTTCAGTTTGAGTCAGGCTTGAGTTGTCAAAAATACCACTTTACACACAAAAAGCTTGTGAAACGTAAACTGGTAATGTTACCTTTCTCTGGATATTATTGTCAGAATCTATGGATTACAAATTGAAACAGAGTATCTGACAGGCACTTAGTCCTCCTGTCTTCTATGCTTGGGATTCATATAAAATAAATTTGTTATATTTAAAATAGATAACCAAAAAGCACCTACTGTGTAGTACAGGGAACTCTGCTCAATATTCTGTAATAACCTAAATGGGCAAAGAATTTGAAAAAGAATAGATACATGTATATGTATAACTGAATCACTTTGCTAGACACCTTAAACTAACACAACAATGTTAATGTTAATCAACTGTACTCCAGTATCAATAAAAATTTTAAAAAAGAAAAGAAATTAGTTGAATATCACCCACTATATAACCCTTCAAAGACATCAATAACACATGGGGAAATTGTTGTTTTCTCTGCTCTGCCAACACTGTCTCCAACTAATTCTGCTATGTATTCATAGCAGAGTATTCTTTTCCTTTCTAGTAGTTAATATATTTATCTGTGTGGTTATTCAATTAATGTCTGCCTCTTCCATTATATAATAAGCTCCACATAGACATGGATTACGTCTTCTTTTTATAACTATGCATTCTTAAGACTCAGATACATGATCCATAGTAGTCACTCAATAAATACATAGTGAAACAACAAAGGAGTGAATGTTATCATGTGAGCTAAAATGAAATAACCATCTAAGAAAGAAAAAGGCTGAAGTTTCTGACTTGTGAGCACACGCCCTGGCTAAAGTTCACAGAAAACCAAGCTCAGTGGAAGAATGCATTTTTCAGTTGGGCTCTTTGAGTGTTCAAGTGACTAGGGGTGGTTAGGAGTTAACTATTTGCTTTAAATTGAGAACCACTAAGGACTAGGTAAAAACCTACTCCTACTAAAAGTCGAAACATATATTTGAATGTTGAAAAAAAAGCTACCATTGTCTGTGAGTGCAGTGAAGTCTACAGAGTTGGGGCTCACAGCCTCCATTAGCTAATGCACTTTGGGGAGAGGAGTCCTGCTATCAGTTATAAGAGGATCTTCAATCTTTCATATCTGTGTCAGCCTAAAGACAAGGGAAAGACACTGATTGTACAAACTCAAATTCCATACTGCTAGGGGACAGATAAACATATAATATATACTTTGACTAGTTTTTTTCCTAAAAACATTAAAATGGAAGTTTTAACAGGCAATAAGTTTAAAGTTTGACAGGCAAAAAGCAAAATTTTTATATTATTTGAAATTTTGATTGTCAAGTAACATTTACCTCAAGATGGAATTTGAAATGATAGTTAAATTAGACTTGTGTTTAAAGTGACTCATTGGTTTAAACTATTGCACTGTGAGGTATATATGCTCTTCTTATCTCCTTTCGGCACATGAGAGGGTTTTGGTGCAAATTATTTCTCTAAGGATGTATACCTAACAATAGCTTGAATCCAGGGAATCTGACACCAAAAGTAATGAATTTAACTTCTTTATAGATTAGCAGCAATTTTGAAAGGTGGATTTTAATAGTAATGCACGATATTTGTGTTTGTAGGGATTGTAAAAGGGAGCATATGGTGAAAGAGAGGGAAAGAGAGAGAAATATATATATATATAGAGAGAGAGAGAGAGAATGGTGCGAAGGAAGGAAGTTGGGAGAAGTTTATCAATAAAATGGGGAGGAATGTGAGAAATATTAATATAAATTATTATAATAGAAACAAAATACTGACTATAGATTAATCCTTTATTGCCCTGACTAAACAGTCATCCAAGAAATAAAGAATGTAAATATCTGTTTGGTAGAAGGAGCTAAAGAACGCTTGGGACTAATTCACATTTCTCAGAAGAGGGCAGTAGAATTGTAGGAACTGAATGAGTAAAGACGTTTACGATTAATTGCTTTCATAAGTGATATAGTAGAGTCCAAACTCCAGCCTCAGAGTACAGAGAATAAAAGTCTCAGAGTGAGAAACACAGATGGTGAGAAAGAAAAGAGATTCTTCGATGGGATCACCCAGCTGTGATGAGGGAATTCAAGGATGAAATTGGGAAAATGATGGGAAAAATATGTTACATCAAAAAACCACTAAGCTGAAGGTTGCCAATATGTCTCTAATGTCTCTAATGCGTAAGAAGGATTCCAGAGAAGGATGAAGTCCTGTAAATCCACAGGGAAGCTTAGATTCCACGATAAAACGTTAACATCACCGAACACAAAGGGAGGTACTCCATCACAAGAAAAAGAGTGTTATTTCACAATGGGGATATTATGTCTCATCCCTTTACTGGAACTGCTTGTAATGAAAAATATGCATGTAGAAAAAAATAAATTCATAAATATAATCTATTGATTCTTAACAAAATAAATGATGTCTCCTCCTCAAAGTTTGCTTTAAAAAAAACAGGTTGCTGGACTACTGAGTAGTACAGAACACTTTGAGAAAAACCTATGCAAATACTGAAAATATCTGGAAAGAAAGGTTAATCACAACAGAAAGAACCAATCAGGTGTGCAGCCTAATTAGTGCAAAGTAAATAAACAAGCTGTATTCAGTTAAAGTGCTAACACACCTATAGAGGAAGAACAACACATTATTGACTCTGAAAAGGAAGTGAATAAACAGGTCTAAAATACTGATGAACCTAAAAACTTATCATGGAGAGTCACTCCATGTGACCAAAGAAAATAGAAAATAAAACGGTGAAACAATAATCAAGGGAGTATCTAAGGAAAATTTCCCAGAATAAGAGAAGAGTGTGGGTGGGGTAAACTGAGGACACTACAGAGGAAAAAAGAGAGGAAACAAAAGGAAAAATAAAAGATTTATATCATTTTGAAAGGAGAAAACAAAAAGTGTTTCCATTTCAGCAATAGAGGATTAAGAGAAACAAGTGAAAATGGATATATAAAAGTGGTTGTTTTTAATTGCTCAGTCACTATCATAAGTTTGAGTTTTCTTTTCAAATATAGAAGACTGTGTCAAGATGAGTTTAAAAAAATAGTCAATATTCTGAATCATAAGATAATTACAAGTACAATGAAAACATGAAAATGATAAATTATTAATGAAAATCATGAATAAAGGCAAGAGTCTTGTTACCAAGTACATTTAATTGATATAATAAAAAGATCTCAATATGTACGTAGCATTAACTTAATAATTTTATATTCATGGACACTATTAGGTTCAGTAGTGATGTGTATGATGAAAGGTAACAGGAAAAATAACTGACATTTATTACTATGCAATAAATTTGTTTTTCTTTATCTCTCTTATATTCATATACAATCTTAGGAAATAAGTACCATAGGGCATAAGTATCAAGAAAGTCAAATGCTATACTGACACATGGAAATTTGGGGTGAGAAGATTTAGGGAAAAACACTAACATAGACATGTAACTCCAATTTTCAACTGAATTGTTTATCACCAAATTAATCCTTTGTTACAGAGACTCAGCCTCCTGTAAGAGGAAAATCAGTTACTAAATCCCACTTTGAATGGTTGGTGGTTTTGAAACAGGCAGAAGCTTCAGTTCCAGAGGTAGTTGTGTTCTCAGAGCTCTTTCTCTAAATCCACAGATTGGGCTTGGTTCTCAATTGTTGCCTACTGTCTTTTAGATAAATGGTTCTCTGGAAAAGCTGATACCTGGCAGATTGGAGCACTTTTTATTCTGGGATGAGTTAACTCATTAATTAAATATTTATCGAGTGTCATAGTCCAGAACTGTTGCTGGATACTGTCCATGAACACAATAGGAGCAGTTAACCTAGGGAGATGAGGATTTTTATCAGTACATTGTCACAGTGTTTGTTTGATCTGGATGTTTTAGGTAAACATATGGTCAAAGAAAAAAAAACTATGAATTGTGCGCCTTAATTTTACCCAATAATTGTAAGCACCTGGCGTAAAGCAAGCATTCAATAAATATTCCCTGAATGGATTAATTAATCAATTAATATTCGAGCACAATTCTTGCTATGTTTGTCTAATGCTATAAAATATTTTTATTAGAAAGTTTTATTATGAGATAATGGTAGATTCCTATTCACTTGCAAAAAATAATAGAGAACTCATATACCCTTTGATCAGTTTCTCCCAATGGTAACATCTAACGAAACTATAGTAAAACATCACAAGCAAGATATTTTCGTTGACACATCAAGATACAGAACATTTCCATCTCTACAAGGATCTTTCATGTTGTCCGTTTTTAGCTACATATACTTTTCTCCTACCCCCCAACTCCTGACAATCACTAAGTTGTTCTCCATTTCCATAATTTTGTCATTTCAAAAATGTTATATAAATAGAGTCACACAGTGTGTAACCTATTGTCATGGTTTCTTTTTCCACTCAGAATAATTTCCTGGAGATTCATCCAAGTTGTGGCTGCTATCAAAATTTGTTCATTTTTAATGCTGAATAGTATTCCATGTGTGGATGTACTACAGTTTGTTTCACCATTAACCTGTTGAAGGACATCTAGGTTGTTTCCAGGTTTGGCTATTACAAATAAAACTGTTATGAACATTTATGTACAGGTTTTTGTGTGATCATGCATTCGTTTATCTGGCATAAATACCTGGAAGTGAAATTGCTGGGTCATGATGATTGTACCATTCTATATTCCCAGGACAGATGTCTGAGTGATGCAGTTTCTCTACATTCTTGTTAGCATTTGTTGTCACTGTTTTCTTTTTATTTTAGCTATGCAGATAAGAGTGTAATAATATCTCATTGTGATTTAATGACTGCGTCTAATGGCTAATTATATTCAACATCTTTTCATGTGCTTATTTGCCAAGTATATACTCTCTTCAGTAAAATATCTGATCATATCTTTTGCACATTTTATAATTTGATTTTTTTAATGATGAGTTTTGATGTATATAAATAGATGATAGATGATAGATAGATAGATAGATAGTGTTAAAAAAGACTATTGAGAGTGAGTTGCAAATGTGTTCTCCATATTGTATGTCTGCAGCTAGTATTTTCATCATCTTAACAGGATCTGTCACAGAGCAAAAAAAATTTTTAGTATTGATGTAATCCAATTTATCAATTATCTTATATGGATCATGCCTTTGGTATCTAATCTAAGAACTTTTTGTGTAGCCTAGATCCCAAAGGCTTTTTTCCTATTTTTTAAGAAAATATTTTGTAGTTTTGCATTTTACATTTAAATCTGTGATCTCTTTCAAGTTATTTTTTGTATAAAATGTGAGATTTAGGTTAAAGTTCATTTTCTCACCTACAGATATCCAATTGTTCCAGCACCATTTGTTAGAAAGAGGTATTCTTTCTCCATTGAATTGTTTTCTCACATGTATCAAAAAATCATGTTTTTGTGGGTCTACTTCTAGGTTCTGTATTGGTTCAGTTGACCTATGCATTTATCTTCAATAAATACAATAGTCTTGATTACTATAGCTATATTATGTCTCAAAATTAGGTAGACTGATTTTTTCTCCCCCACCAGCCTTCTTTTTCAAAATTGTTTAGGTCATCTAGTTTCCTGACTTTCTACATAAATTTTAGAATAATATTGTTTATTCTACAGAAAAATAATCTTGCTGGAATTTTGATAGGAATTGTGTTAAAACTCTGTATGATCTTTGGAGAGTATAGATACCTTTACGATATTGGATCTTCAAATTCATAAATGTTTGACTTCTTTTTACATTTATTTCATCAGTGTTCTGTAGCTGTCAGCATGGCAGACCTGTACATGATTTTTTAGATTTGCACCTATGTATTTCCTTTTTTTTGAATGACTGTAGATGATATTGTATTTTTAATTTTGGCGTCGATATGTTCTTTGCTAGCTTAGAAATGCAATTGATTCTTGAATGTTTATCTTGTATCCTATAAACTTATTAAACTCCTTCATTATTCTGGAAGTGTTTTGTAGAGTCTCTTGGAATTTCCTATGTAGACAATTATGTCATCTGCAGACAATGACAGTTTTGTATCTTCTTTTCTCATCTGTAGAATTTTAACTTTCTTTTATTGCCGTATTTTACTGGGTAGAATTTCCAGCAATATATTGAGTAGAAGAGCTTAGAGTGGATGGATGTCCATGACTACTTTAATTTTGTTAAATGCTTTATCTTCATCAAGTGACGTGATCATCTTTTTTTTTTAATCCTGTTAATGTGGTGGATTACATTTATTAATTTTCAAATGGTGAGCTAGCCTTGCAACACTGGAATAAACCCCACTTTGTCATTTATGTATAATTATTTTTACATATTGCTGAATTCTATTTACTCAGATGTTATCAATAAACTTTTATCAATATTCATGAAAGAGATTGGTCTATAGTTTTCTACTTTGGAGCTGTTTTTTGTTTGTTTCTTTTTTCTTTTTTGGCTTTGATATCAGGTAACACTTGGGTGATAAAAATAAATTGGTATGTGTTCCTCCTCTCCTATTTTCTGAGAGAGATTGTACAGAATTAATGTTAATTCTTATTTAAATATTTAGTAGAGATTTGCAGTGAAATTATCTGAGCCTAGAGATCTATTTATCTGGAGTTTTAAAACTAAAAATTCCATTTCTTTAATAGTCATAGGGCTAGTAAAATTAAATATTTTATAATAGGTGTTCTATGAAAGTCTGTATTTTTGAAGACTTGGTCCATCTTATCTAAGTTGTCAATTGTATGTGTGTAGAGTCGTTCATTGCATTCACTTATTATCATTTTGATATCCATAGGGTCTGTAGTGATAATCACTGTTAAATCCTGATATTGGTAGTTTGTGTCTTCTCTCTCTGTTTTTTTTCCTAGAGTTTTGCCAATTTTATTGATTTTTCCAAAGAACCTGCATGTTTTACTAATTCAGTCTATTGTTTCTCTGTTTTTAATCATTGATTTGTACTACTGTCTCTATTTTTTAAAGTTTTGTTTGGGTTTAATTTGCTCTTCTTTTTTGAGGTCTTTTTATTGTTGATACGTGCTTTTTTTCCCTTTACTAATGTGAGCAGTTTGTGCTATAAATTTCTCTCTCAGTTATCACTTAAACTGTGTACTATAATTTTTGATACTTTGTATTTTTCTTTTCATTTAGTTCAAAGTATTTTTTGTTTATATTGAGATTTATTATTTAACCTACAGTTTATTTAGTAGTGTGTGATTTAGTTCCCAAGTGTTTGGAATTTTTCATATTGTTTTGTCATTGATTTCTAGTATGATTTCATTATGACCAAAAAACACACTGTACAATTATAATTCTTTCAAATTTGTTGATGTTTTTCTTATGATTGAGGAGATCTTCTACTTGTTATACGTTCCATGAGTACTAGAATGTCTGTACTGGGCTGTTTTACAGTAAAGGGTTAAATAAATGATTATATTCTATTGGCTAATAGTGATGTTAAGTTTTTCTATATTCTTGCTGATTTTTTGTCTAGTTGCTCTACCAATTGATGAGAGACACTGAAATCTCCAACTATAATTGTGGATTTTTCTATTTCTTTCTTCATTTCTATTAGTTTTTGTTTCTCATATCTTGTAGCCTGGTCTTTTGGTGCACACACATTTAAGATTAATATGTCTTCATATTGGATTGGTTTCTGATTACATTAGGCAGTTCTTTGTTTATGATTACCTTGCTTTGAATCTTACTTTATCTGATGTTAATGGATACTACTGCTTTATTTTAATTAATGTTTGCATGATATTTTTCTATTCTTTTACATTTAACCTACCCATCATTTTGAAGTGAGGTTTATCATAGACAATCTGTATTTGGCTTGTGTTTTGTGGTCCATTCAGCCAATCTCTGCCTTTTAATTAGAATACTTATACCATTTGTAATTAATGCAATTATTGATATTTTTGGACTTAGGTATTTTTATTTTTTATTTTTATTTTGTCTCTCTGCTTTTCATTTTTATGTTTTCTCTTTCCTATCTTTTCGTAGGTTACTTAGTTTTTAGAATTTCATTTTGATGTGTCTATAGTTATTTTGAGTACACGTTTTTGTGTACTATTTATTATTGATTGCTTTGTGTATTAATTTTTCTGCCTTTGAGGGATGCGCAATTTAATAGGATAGATATATGAACAGACAAATCCAATAAATTATGTGGATGAGATAATACATCTATGTGAGTCATATAGAAGGATAGTTCAAAATATATTCAGAAAAGATTAATATATGAATCTGTTACAGGGATGGTATGCCTAAGAAATTAATCATCAATTCAACCAGCCTCACTAAAGACTCAGAGTTATAACAATATGCAGCCAGATGAGAGGAAAGGCACATTGCCAGAGAGTCACAAACATTTTTAATGAACCATGAGGATATAAATATATTTCTGAAAATGACACTGGAAAATATTTTTTCTTTTAAGTTGTGGCAAAATGAAATTTACCATCATAACCATTTTAAAGTACACAGTTTAGTAGTGTTAAGTGGTTGCAAGACTGAAACTCATTTCTCACTAAACACTATACCCTGGGCACCACAATTCCACTTTCTGTTTCTATGAGTTTGAATACTCTAGATAGCTCGTATAAATGGAATCATACAGTATTTGTCTTTTTGTGACCAGCATTTTACTTAGAACAATTACCTTAAGATTCATTCATGTTATAGCCTGTGTCAATGTCTTCCCTCTGTAAGGCTGATTCATATTTTATTGTTTGTATACAGCATATTTTATTTATCCATTCATTCACTGATGGACACTTAGGTTGCTTCCATGGTTGGCTATTGTGAATAATGCTGCTATGAGCATAGTGTACAACTATCTCTTCAAGACCCTACCTACTTTCAATTCATTTGGTATCCACAAGGGTAATTACTGGATCATATGGCAATTCTATATTTAAATTTTTGAGAAACTACCATTTTTTTTCCCCACAGCAGCTACAGCAGTTTACAGTTCTCCCAACGGTGCACAAGGGTTTTATTAATTTTTCCACATCCTCACTTAACACTTGCTATTCTGTGATTTTTTTAAATAGTAGCTATATTAACGGGAATGAGGTGATATCTTGTGGTTTTGATTTGCATTTAGCTAAAGATTGGTGATGTCGAGCATCTTTTTATATGCTTATTGGTCATTTCTGTATCTTCCTTGGAGAAATTTCTATTCAAGTCCCTTGCCCATTTTTAAATCATGTTTGTTTGTTTGTGAGTTTTAGCATATTACATTTTAAACACGTAACTAACAATGGTCTACTGGGGTTAATCAACATTTTACCACTTCATTCAAGCATAGACACCATACATCTATCTACTTCCTTTTCTCTTCCCCAGTTATAATAAAATTGTCTTAAATGTTCGTTCAAATTTATTTTGAACCATATAAGACAGTGTTATAATTTTTATTTCACAATTCAAAAATAATATAAAAAAATGGGAAGGAAAATGTTTTGTGCTTACCCATTTTTACTCTTATTTTTTCCCCTTCTTAATGTTTCAAGGTTCCTTCTTTTATCATTTTATTCCTATTTGGAGAACTCTCTTTTAGGTTACATTTTATGGCAATAAAATCTCTTCATTTTCCTTAATCTGAGAATGTCTTGATTTTCCTTTTATTCCTAACAATTGAATAGATTTTGAGTAGACGTTGAATTCTGGGTTGACAGTTCTTTTCTTCCAGCACTTGAAAAAAATGTTCTGCCACTTCTTTCCAGCTTCCATTGTTTCTAATGAGAAATCTGCATTTAAACTGAATTTCCCCTAGTATGGTGTTATTATTCTCTTGTTGCTTTGAAGATTTTTTCTTTCTCTTTTGCCTTCAGAAGTTTGATATGATGTGGCTTAGTAGGTATTTCTCTACATTTCCCTATTCAGGATTTTTCAGTTTCTTGAATCAGAGGGATTATGTTTTTTGACAAACTTGAAAAGGTGTTCTTTGTTTGAGTTCTTTTTCCTCCTTGCCATCTATCTTCTGGGATTTCACTGACATAAATGTTAGATATTTTGTTATAGTCCCATGGATCTCTGAGGCTCTGTTCATTGTGTTTTGTTATTGTTTATTTATGTTGAATTTATTTGTTTTTGTTTGGGGGAAGCAATATATAACTATATATAGTTATTCAGATAAGACAATGTCTTTTGTTCTGTCTTTAAGTTCACAATTCTTTTTTCTCTTTCCCTATCATTTACTGCTACCCAATCCATTGAGATTTTGCTAAAGAATTTATCATATATTAGGGCAGTTTTAGGTTCACAGCAAAATTGGGGAAAGGTACAGAGATTTTCTATGTATTCTCTAGCTCCACACATGCATAGCCCCCCTCCATTATCAACATCACTCACCAGAGAGGTACATTTGTTACAACTGATTAACCTACATTGACACATTATAATCACCCAAAGTCCATAGTTCATATAAGGTTCACTTTGGGTGTACATTCTTTGTGTTTGGACAAATGTATAACGATATGTATTCACCACTATAGTATTTTCACTGTCTTGAAAATACTCAGAGATTTGCATATTCACCCCTGTTCGCAACAACACCTGGCAACCGTAGATCTTTTTACTGTCTCCACAGTTTCGTGTTTTCCAGAGTGCCGTAGCTTTGAAAACATATAGGATGCAGCCTTTATAGATCAGCTTCTTTCCCTTAGTAATACGCATTTAAGTTTCCTCCATATCTTTTCATGGTTTGATAGCTCATTTATTTTTAGCACTGAAAATCATTCCATTGTCTGGATGTTCATACCTACCAAAGGGCATCTTAGTTGCTTCCAAGTTTTGGCAATTATGAATAAAGCTGCTATAAACATTTGGGTACAGGTTTTTCTGTGGATATAACTTTTGAAATCCTTTGGGTAAATACCTAGTACAATTGCTAGATCATATGGTAAGAGTAGGTTTAGTTTTCTAAAGGAATTGCCAAACTGACTTCCAGAGTGCCTGAACCATTTTGCATTCCCACAAGCAATGTATAAGAGTTCCCATTATCTTACATCCTTGTCATCATATAACGTTGCCATTGTTCTGGATTTTGGCTATTCTAATAGATGTGTAGGGGTATCATTGTTGTTTTAATTTGCATTTCTCTGATGACACGTGATGTGGAGCATCTTTTCGTATGGTTATTTGCCATCTGTATATATCTTCTTTGGTAAGATGGTTGTTAAGAACTTTGGCCCATTTATTAATTAGGTTGCTTTCTTACTGTTGAATTTTGAGTTCTTTGCATATTTCAGATCAGAGTCCTTTATCAGATGTGTCTTTTGCAAATTTTTTTTTCCACTCTGGGTCTTGTCTCCTCATTCTCTTGACATTGTCTTTTGCATAGCAGAGGTTTTTAATTTTAATGAAGTTCACCTTACGAATTATTGCTTTCATGAATTGTGCTTTTGGTGTTGTATCTAAAAGTCATTGCCAAACCGAGGAACAGCTAGGTTTTTTCTCCTATGTTATCTTCTAGAAGTTTTATACTTTTGCATTTACATTTAAGTCTGAGATCCATTTGAAATTAGCTTTTGTGAAGAGTGTTAAGTCTCTGTCTAGATTTTTTTTTTATTTTGCAGGTGGATATCTAGTAATTCCAGCACCATTTGTTGGAAAGACTATCTTTACCTCATTTTATTGCCTTTGCTTCTTTGTCAAAGATTAGTTGAACATATGTATGTGGGTCTTTTTCTAGGTTATCTATTCTGTTCCACTGATCTATTTATCTATTCTTTTGCCAATACCCCACTCTCTTGAAACTACTTCTTTATAGTAAATCTTGAAGTTGTTAGTGTTAGTCCTCCAACTTTTTTCCTCATTATTGTGTTAGTTATTCTGGGTTTTTTGCCTCTCCCTTTAGAGTCAGTTTGACAATATCCATAAAACAACTTCTTGGGAATTTAATTGAGAAGTCATTGACTCTACAGACCAAACTGAAAAGAACTGACATCTTGAGATAATTGTATCTTTCTCTCCATTAATGGAATATCTCTCCATTTATTTAGTTCTTCTTTGGTTTCATTCATCAGAGTTTTGTAGTTTTACTCATATAGATCTTGCACATATTTTATTATATTTATACATAAGTAATTATTTTTTGTATTGTGTCTTTAAATACAAATTCTGCTTTTTCATTGACAGTATATAGGAAAGCAATGGACTGTGTATTAACCTTGTATCCTAAACCTCACTGTAATCACATGAGTTTAGGGAGTTTTCTTGTTGATTCTTTCAGATTTTTTTTTTTTGACATAGATTTTCATGTTATCCAAGAACAAAGACAGTTTTACCGTTTCCTTCCTAATTTGTGTAACTTTTATTTCTTTTTCTTGTCTTATTGCATTAACTAGGACTTCATACACAATCTTGAAAAGGAGTGATGATAAGGGACATCCTTGCCTTAGGTAAAAAACTTCTAGCTTCTCACCATTAAATGTGATGTTAACTGTAGGCTTTGTGTAGATATTCTTTATCAAGTTGAGGAGTTCCCCACTATTCCTAATTTACTGAGAGTTTTTATTATGAATGGGTGTTGGATTTTGTCAAATGCCTTTCTGCATCTATTGAAATGATCATAAGATTTTTCTTTTCTAGACTGCTATGTGATGGATTACATTAATTAATTTTCAAATGTTGAACCAAGCTTGCACGCCTGGGTTAATTCCCACTTGATCATGGTGTGTAATTCTTTCTTATACTTTGTTGGGTTAAATTCGTTAATATTTTGTTGAGGATTTTTGCATCTATGTTCATGCGAGATATTGTTCTATAATTATCTTTACTTGTAATATCTTTGCCTGGTTTTGGTATTAGAGTAATGCTGGCTTCTTAGAATGAATTAGGAAGTATTCCTTCTGCTTCTATTCTCTGAATGAGATCGTGGAGAATTGATACAATTTCTTTCTCAAATGTTTCGTATAATTCACCAATGAACCCATCTGGACTTTGTGCTTTCTGTTTTCAAAGGTTACTAAGGATTGCTTCAATTTATTTAATAGATATAGGCCTACTCAGACTGTCTGTTTTTTCTTGTGTGATTTTCTGCCTGCTGGATCTGTCCATTTCTGATAGAAGGATGTTAAAGTCTTCCACTGAGTTTCTTAAATCAATTTTTGTATTTTTCCATTCTGAAATTTCTATTTGGTTCTTTTAAAATAATGTTATTATTTTATATAAACTTTTTCAAGAGTAATTGGGCCATGTGTTAAGAGACAACATCACAAGGCAAAAGGCCAAATGGCATGGACAGTTCTGAGGCCCCAGCCCATAGGTCTCCAAGATCCAGGATGGCCTCAGACTGTAGTTTTCCACACTGTCACCAGAGGGCACCCAAACTAGCCCATCAGGGAGTAATGACCTGGCAAGGAGGAGAAGGGAGGGGTTTTAATGAATTTAACTTAGAGCTTCAAAGATTTCCACTCTATCATTCTTCAAGATGTACCCTCTCTGGGGAGAAATGAAGATGATCAGATTCCCTCACCATTGTGTCTTGAATAAACACTGCTGCTGCTTAAAAAAAAGAAAAACAGTTGAAATACATTGAGACTTTCTATTGCTTTACTGAGGGTTTCTTTTTTTTTTTTTCCTACTGTTTAAGCTTGTTCATAATTGTTCAATGACACAATTTTATTATGGATGTTTTCAAGTAGTTCTCAAGTAGTTCTAATGCATCTGACATCTCAATGCTTTCATCTATTCATATTTTTTATTCCAATTGAGATTTTCCTGGTTTTTGGTATGACAATCAATTTTTAATGAAAACCTAGATACTTTATATATTGTGTTATAAGACACTGGGTCTTATTTAAATCATCTCTTATAGCTGGCATCCCCTGATACCTTATATAGTGGAAAGGGGGAGCACTGCTGCATTGTTGCCAGGTGCAAGTAGACATCCAATTTCCCTACTCAGCCTCTTTGGCACCCAGTAGAAGAAATGGTTCCTGGGCGGGTGGGGGGTGAGAGTGCCAGCTCTGAGCTAGACTTTTGCTAAGTCCACCCTTGCTGTTGGAAGTAGTAGTATTAGTCATAAAGCTACTAATACTACCAGTACTACTAGCAGTGCTACTGCTCCCCACCTGGCTCCTACTGACACCACGGTTGGGGCGGGACTTGCTTCATTTCTGCTGAGTGTGGTAAAAGTCTTCTTATCTATTTGGCCTCCGCTGACACCACACCAGGGGAGAGAGGAAGGCAAGTCTGGTTAATGCTTGGTGGGGGTTAACATGCATGCTCCACGTGTAGATTCCACTGACACTGTGAGGGAGGGGTCTTGTTACCACCCAGCAGGGATGATACAATGGAATATTACTCAGCCATTAAAAAGAATGAAATAATTCCATTTGCAGCAACAGGGATGGACCTAGAGATTATCATACTAAGTGAAGTAAGTCAGAAAGAAAAAGACAAATACCATACGACATCACTTATATGTGGAATCTAAAATATGACACAAATGAACTTATTTACAAAACAGAAACAGACTCATAGACATAGAAAACAAAGTTATGGTTACCAAAGGGGAAAGGGGGGTGGGGAGGGGATAAATTAGAAGTTTGGGATCAGCAGATACAAGCTACTATATATAAAATAGATAAAGAACAAGCACCTACTGTATAGCACAGGGAACTATATTCAATGCTTTGTAATAAACCATAATGGAAAAGGATATGAACAAGAATATGTGTATATATTTGAATCACTTTGCTGTACACCAGAAATTAACATTGTAAATCAACTATACTTCAATAAAAAATAAATAATAAGTAAAATGGGAGCACAAAACCAAGCATTTTCCAATAAAATGTATAATTTAATTATGTATAATATTGATGTAAAACCACATTTCTCTATGTATGTATAGGAATGGTTTGTATATTTATATTTCCCTAGATTCCTACGTTGAACGTGTTTTTGGTGCCAAATTTGATAGGCTCAAGTTTTGTTTTTTTATAATCGAAAGTTGTAACAATTATCAAACACACTCCATAAGAAAAAAAAAAACTCACACTGAATAAAAATAATAAAGTCAATAACAAAAAGAATCTAATACTAGTTACAATAGCAAGAACAAGAACAACAAAAAAAATTGTCTAATATGTGACTTAGTAATAACATATAATATATGCCTTAGTTACTAACTTCTCACACTTTAATTATTCCCCATGCCTCCCAGAGACAGAATTCCTCTTGTTGGTTACTCAGGCCATAAATGTGAAAAATAGGCAAGAATCTCAGGACTACAGAGTTCCTCTAAATAAGAATATTTTTAATAGTTAAATGCTGTACATACTCAAATATAATGCAAATATGATTTTAGAATGCAGAAAACATTCAGCTTCTATCTGCTGAATATTATTTTAAGTGCTTATTAGAAAGAAAAATTAATGATGACCATAAAATATTTTTTAAATGTGTAGACTTTTAATAGTGTTTTTTCTTCAGTGGACAAACTTCAGAGAAACAAAAATTTAATTTTAACATCTAAAATAACTGTCTTATTACATCAAAATGGGGTGGGGGGATTCCAAGGCATTTTTTATTTTTTGTACTGGGCGAGGACTTAATGATAACGCTAATATTAGGTAACATATTTTAATTTATGAAGTTTAAGCATTAGCAGCAGATGGAAATTAAGTTTTTGTTAACTTTAACAGGAAGATCATGCCAAGAGGATCCCCAGAGAATAATTAAAATTGAGTTTTGTAGAAAAATTAATATTTTGAGGTCCACTGAAACCTAAGTTAAATTGTGTGATGACTCTTCTGATGATAATTTAATGAAAATGTTTCTTAGGAAGGAAAGAATTCAGGTGGCTAAGGTGACTGTGAGGTTGAAGGTGACCATGTTTTTGGTAAAGCTGATATATTCTAATCAAAGACAGCAACTAGGTAACACAAAAATAATAGTAAATAAAGGCTGAAAAGGGAGGTGGTAAGAAAATACAAGTTAAATATTCAGACATCAGGCTAAATTGTTATATAATTATTAAGCTGACAATGAAAAGAAATGAATTTTTAATGCCAAAAATCAGACACTTATTTCATTTATAAAGTTTAGAATAAAATTGCGATTAAGTATTTGAACAAGTGACCTTCCTCATTCTGGGCTGAGCTTGAATAACTATTTTATAAGTTAGGTATTACGACTCTCCTGAAAGAACTAGGTCAATTAAAAGTTAGTAAAGCCAGAAGTCCAGATGGTATTGAATTCACCCAACTAAAATTAACTCTCCTGGATTTGGCTGATTCTCATTATTCAATTATTCATGTGATATATGTGAAAATCTGGCAAATTGGAAAATTGCCAGTGATCTGCTCCGTCAGTGGGAGATGACTCAGTTCTCCTAATTACAGACTTAGTCACAATAAGTGTCTTCTCTTCCCCCCTAGGTATTTTTAAAAGCAACTGACTCTATAATATTAAAAAAAAAAATTAACAATCAAAAGAAAATCACAGGCAATTTATTTTTTTCCACAAGTTAGTAACACAAGTAACCATTCACATAAAAGGTAACAAGTAGTCATCTAATGGAGAAGTAAACTCTGTATTGAATAAATTGATGAAGAAAAAAATTTAAGAAATGGAAACCTGCACAGGGGAAGAATTCTATATTCATACATTTTTGCACTACATTGTTTGTTTTATGACCTTGAGTAAATCACGTTATCACTCAGATTCTTAATTTTCTATGCTATAAAATCAAGCACATGCACTTAAAAAAATCCTTGTCCTTTTTTCATATTTCTGATTTCCTGCTTTAAATTTATACAATTCTGTAGAAGAAAATTTAAACGACTAAACTTCTCAAGATTAAGCACATCTGTTGATAGCTAGCATGTGTTTCATATTATTTTACAAGGACTTATATACTGAAAATCATTTTATATTGTACCATCATATCATATGTATATGCTTTAACAACAAAATGTTGCTTGTTCACTTGTGCTTTTTTGTTTTTTGTTTTTTGGGCAATATTCAACTAATACTCTGTGAAAACAATGATAATTACAATCATAGATATAGATAACTTTATGTTTTCTCACTGAAGACTCACAATAACCCTATAAGGCATATGTATTTATTTTCAGTTTTCATTATTTATAGATGATGAAAATAAGGCATAGTTAAGTTAAAGTACTTGACCTACCTGAAACAGTGTTTAAGTCAGTACTGCCCAATAGAAATATTTTGTGACCCACAAATGCTATTGATCATCTGAGCAGGAGGGTGACATAATCAAAAGGCAAGTGAAGAGAAGGGTGTTGTGGTGACCCTCAGGCTAGAAAAGGGTATCTGAATTTTTTGTTGTTAGTAGTGTTTTTACATTATCATTATGTCTTATTTCTTTTTTAATTTTTTAAATTTTCATATAATTTTAAAGGTTACTTTCTATTTACAGTTACTACAAAATATTGGCTATATTCCCTGTGTTGTACAATGCATCCTTAAGCCTATCTTACACCCAACAAGTTTATGCCTCTCATCTCCCCCACCCCTTTATTGCCCCTCCCCGCCCCGCTGGTAACCACTAGTTTGTTCTCTGTATCTCTGAGTCTGCTTCTTTTTTTGTTATATTCATCAGTTTGTTATATTTTTTAGATTCCACATATAAGTGATATCATACAGTTTTTGTCTTTCTATGTCTGACTTACTTCACTTAGCATAATGCCCTCCAAGTCCAAAGGATATCTAAATTTAAATAAGCCATTTTGGAGGCCACTGAAACATTCTGGTTGTGAGAAAAGTGAGGCCAAGAATCATAATGACAGGAATGCAAAGAAAAGGAAGAGTTTGAAAGGAAACAGAAAGATATGTTTTTATTATCTATTTGCAATATGACCTAGCGAAAAACATAAATTACCTCTTCAGGATGATAGAATTCTTTTCGGATTAAAGCCAACGCTGGCAATGGAGGAGCGTGCACTATTTTAGAGAAAATGGCTATGACCTGGATTTAGTTGATCAATTTGCAATATAACAAACATCTCATCTCTGTAGTCCAACTGGGTAAATCAGTTGTTTATTTTCTGTGCTAGAGATCACTTAGCACAGATAATCAAGATTCCTTGTACAATAGTTACAGTAGACACAAGAATGAGGTAAAGAGACCAGGTCAGGAAAAATGGTTTACATAAATATTGTATCTCAAAGGTAGATGGGATAATTTCTATGTGTAAAATTCATAAAATATTATTAGGCTATCTAAATAAAAAGTACTCAGATAATATTACCTTGATCTTTATATTGTTCAAATTTTATAGCCTTGCTTAACAGTAAAAATTACAATTGGCTGTACTAATTTCCCAAACAATGAAAATTGTATGGTACTGAGGAGCACAGAGTGCAAAATACTCTGTGTCTTGTTTAATGCATTTGTCACTTTACAGAGTTGGAAACCAAGTCCTAATTAGGCTTGGTTAAATGGCATTGCTAAGGTCAAGTAGTAATAGTTAAGAACATGAATTAAAAATTAAAACATAATTGGTACTAAAACATTTTTAGTTTTTTTATAAATTGAATGCACTGTGATGAACTGAACCTCATATTAAACACACCTTTAAATCGTTCCTAAAAATGAGAATAATATTATTAGTCAAATTTCAGAGAAGTCTGGGCTGTCCCAAAGTGAGTATGTTATGCTCCCATCTCCCTCTGTATATTTAAATAGCATTATACAAAGATTCACTTACTATGTTAGTGGATAAAGAGAAATACCATATATTAATTTAAACTAGTTATTACCATAGTATGATGGTATTTACTCCTGAAATTCAAAGTCTAATTTCTCTCTTTGTAATTAAAATATTTTCAAGGGTAGATTTTAGTCATCAATAATGCTAAGCAAGGCTCATGTCTACCAAAAACACAAAAAAAAACAAAAAGGTTTCTGTATTTAGAAACAGTTTCCTTTTTTCCTTTGCCTTACATATGTGCTTTGAAATAGTAACAAAAAGACAATTAAAAATAATGAACAAAGTTTCCATTTACAGTAAAATGGTAGACTGCCTCTACCATGAAAGTAATTAAATATGCTAGACTGAGTCTTTTAAAATTGTTGAACTGAGAATAAAATTAGAATTCTTCAGAAGCAAAAATCTGAAAAAGCAAAAACACAGAAATAAGAAACAGTTTAAAACTGAACAATGGTATAAGTCAACAACTATTGGACACAGCTAAAGTAGTTCTAAGCATGACATTTATAATCTCAAATGCTTACATTAGAACCCCCCGAAATACTGAAAAGTAGTTAGATGTACAACTGTAACAGGAATAAAAAATCACAGCAAGAAGAAGAAAGAAGGAGAAAAAAACAGAGAACAAAGTAACAGAAAAATACAACATGGAGAATCAATAAAAGACAAAAGTTGTATCGCTGACATAGGCAATGATAGATAGATAGATGATAGATAGATAGATGATAGACAAATTGATAGATAGTCCAATAGATAAATTGGACTACATGAAAATTAAAACTTTTTTCTTCAAAGGATACAATCAACAAAGTGAAAAGGCAACCTACAAAATGGGAGATAATATTTTTAAATCATGTAACTTGTAAGGGGTTAATATCCAGCATACGTAAAGAACTCCTTTAGCTCAATAAAAACAAAATGAACCAACAACCGAGTTATAAAATGGGCAAGGGACTTAAATAGACATTTCTCCTAAGAAGATATACACATAGCCAAGGAGCATATGAAAAGATGCTTGACATCACTAATCACTAGGGAAATGAAAATCAAAACCACAATGAGATATCACCTCATACCTATTAAGATGGCTACTATGAAAGAGAGAAGACAGGAAGGAGGGAAGGAAGGAAGGAAAGGAAGGAAGGAAGGAAGGAAATAAGTAATGGTGCTGGCAAGGATGTGAAAAAACAGAACTTTTGACCTTTGTGCACCGTTGGTGGGAATGTGCAGCCAGCAGCCACTGTGGAAAACAATAAAGCGGTACCTTTAAAAATTAAAAATAGAATTACCATGTGATGCAGGTATTTTACTTCTGGATATACACCACCCCCAAAGTTGAAAGCTGGATCTCAAAGAAATATTTGTATACTCATGTTCACAGCAGTAATAGCTAAAAGGTAGAAGCAACCCAAATGCCCATAGACAGATGAGTGGATAATGTGGTATAAACATGCAATGGAGTATTATTCAGCCTTAATACATTCTACAACATGGGTGAACCATGACATTCTGCTATATCAAATAAGCCAGTCACAAAAGACAAATACTGTATGATTCTACTTATTTGAGCTAGGTAGAATAGTCATAGAAAGTAGAAAGGTGTTTGCCAGGGCTGGGGAAGGAGCAATGGAGAGTTATTATTTAATGGGTACAGAGTTCCAGTTTTCACAAGGTGAAAAGATTTCTAGAGCTGGATGGTGGTGATGGTTGCACAACAATATGAACATATTTAATACCACTGAACTGCACACTTAAAAATGGTCAAGATGGTAAATTTTATGTCATGTGTATTTGGCAACTACTTAGAAAAAAATAAATTTCTTTTTAAAAAGTATGATACAGACACATATTTTCAGAGATGTGGAATATATATTTCGTATAGTTACAACAAAAAATAATTTGAGGAGAAAGGTTCAAATGAATGGTATGACTGGCATTAAATTCATTGTTTAAGATTTTTATTTCACAAATTTTATACTGTGTTTTACTCTATATTGTACCATAGGATTGTATATATGAGATAGGAAATTTTTTAAATGGGATCTTGTTGCCAAAGAATTATTTGAAAGGAAATCACTTTTATTTTCCAGTCCCTTAGCAATTTCTAGATTGCTTCTATAAAGGGAGCGACCCCATGTTCCTTAAAAAAGAACTATACCTATTATAGGATATTTTACTCTCTCTAATTTATAATTTGCTAATCTGAAAACATTATTGTTACTTATTGAAAATAAACTTTAAATCTCAAAATTAGTCTTCAGAATAAAAATGAAATATACTCCTGAAATTAATCTCATGCATTTTATTTTAATCTTCTAGTGTAGTAGTTTAGAAATTTTGCCCAGTTTTACAGAACTCTCTTCAGGGACTGCAGCTGTAAGACATGGAGTGGGCAATGGAGCCAATCTCTACTTGTCTGTATATTCTCCCCTCTTTGTTACTTTTAGTTTTTAGAATATTGGTGCTCACTTTTTTTGTTTTCTTAAGAAAACTGTTGTTCTAAGTGACTACTATTTAAAATAACACAAAGCAAAAAGCCCACGATAGGAAGGGTTAATAAGGAAGAAGATGATATATTGAACCCAAAGAATTTACAGTTGATTGTATGGGAATTTTTTACTGTCTCTTGACTTTTGGTTTACCAAGAAAAACTTTGACAGTTCTTACTCACGTTTACAAAAGCATATAGGCTTTCTGAGGCCATTAACTTGTCATTCAGATAGCGATTCAAGTGCTAGTTCACTAAGATGAAATGAAAATACATTTTTGTAGTGTTTTCAATACTAATATATTTTTATATATGCTTACAATAATTTCAATACCATTCTGACATGTTTTATCAACCAAAAAAATTTTGGAAGAAATACGATAGGATATGTAAAATGCCTAGCACAATGTCTGGCATTTAATTATTTACTAAAGGAGCACCGCTAAAAGCTAAGACCATCATCATTATGGCCATTTAAAATCTATATCATGAGTTTCTCATATTGAATCCTCATAACTTTTTCCCTTTGTTACTGTTTCCTCAGCCTTCTTCCCCCTCCCCCAGTTTCTCTACCTCATTAATTTTATAATCACAGAACAGCCCTCTTTGAAAATACCTGAAGCCTCCACCTTCTAACCCAAGGCTTCTTACTGCTCATCCTGAACCATCATCAACATTACTTATCCTATATGTTTCCCTCTCCAGGTCATTCAAAATACACAAGGTGAGAATAAATTAAATTAATTGATTAGCCCATGATGCATTACAAAATGGCTATTTAATTTTCAATGCAAAGGGCATAATTCAAGCCAATAAACATTGAATGAATACCTGTTAATGTAAGTAATTCCTTAACCATGGGCTGGATTCCATAGTTTAAGGAAGGAACTAAGGACTCTCCATTTCCCTCACATCTTCTTAGCCACTTGGTAAATCAGTTCTTCATGCCAGAGCCTGGTCTAAAACCGTTGTATCTTTCATTTCCAAACCCAAGCATTTTCTGTTAGCCTGTATTTTCTCCTTGATTCTAGGAGTCAGGAGTCTAGTAAGAGCGCCAGGGAACTAAAACAGTAAGCCCCAAGTCTCACATGTTAGTATTTAGTATCATCCATTTTTGTGGTTTGAAAAGGTAGGCCATTTATTTTAATCTTGATTATCAAGGAAGGCTTCATAAAAGACACAGGATTTAAACTTTGCCTTGAAAACTGACAAGAATGTTCATATACGAGAAATGTGAGTAAAGCATTCAAGGTTAAAGGAAAGACTATATCCACAGGCATAGATAATAAAAAGTGCACTGAATGTTGATGGAACAGAGATTAATCCCAGGTTACTGAAAGGTAGACTGTAAGGAGGTAAATAATAAAATTTGGGAAAAAACCACACACACAAACATGGTGGTTGGCAACAGAGTATAATGATTAAGAGTTTGAGGTTTGAAACCAAAGAGAATAGGAATAAAATAGAACTAATAATGATGCTTGTTTTGAGGATTCAAAGAGGAATGTTAATGAGTTAATCACAGAATCTGGAAAACAGTATTAACCAAATGTCACTATTAATTTTACTGTTATCTTGAGTATATATAGAATAAAGATTGCTTTATTCTGTGAGAAAGCTTAAATCATCATAGTTTTATTTTTTAAAAAAGGATCAAAAAGCTTTCCTTGTATAAAAAGAAGTTTATTTGATCTTTTAGGTAAAATAAAAATACAAAAAAACTGGTGACACTGAATAGATGAGAGAGAGAGAGAAACTGGAACTAAAGAGAGTAGAGGGATAAAACAAATGTAAAGTCTATTTGCCACAGATCAAAATGAGTTTATAAAGACTGAAACATCAAAACTTATAAGGATGGTGCCAGTAGAATGAACACTCACATGCCTGGAAGCATGTTGATCACATTTTCTGAATATAAATTCAAAGCATATGGTCTTTTAATTGCACAGAATATTTAAAATCAAGACTGTCCAGAAAACTACAGTCACGATAACTATTTCTAAGGTCACCTTGTAGATGAAAACACTTAATAATAGAAGCTTTTTTGTGTTTAAGTAACTAACCACATTTGAAATACTGTCAAGACTTAATAGAAAATGATGGTCATTTATAAATTGTGTTCTTGAAAAGCTGAACATAATAACAGTCCAAAGAGTTCCTACATAGTTGAAAATGAGCTATAAATTAGAGACATTATAAAAGGGAATATACATGCATTTCAAAGAACTAAATAAATCTTGGAATGGTATCAAAGCATGGAGGCAAGTCAAAATAGAGAATTTCTAACAATACATTTATATGCTCCCCAGAGGCATTTGAAAAAAAAATTATGCATCTCAGTGATCTTCTAAATTTATCTACCCTACCCTAGAGTGTTGAAATATATAAAGCAGCTTTTCCTAAGTTCAAAATACCTTAGTTGTAGATCTGGTTATATCTAAGTTGTCTCTGTGTCTCTAAATAGGAAATGAAATAGACCTTAAGGAGTATTTTCAATATTCTCAGGTTTTCTTCTGAAAAGATTCTTCCCAAAATTACTGAGAGATTACAAATGTGAGAGGTACAAAGGTTTTGAAAGCAGAGTAAGATAAAATTTCTTAAATTAAAGCTCTAAAATACTGACCCCAAATCTTAAATTAAATCTCATTTTGTATCATCAGATAATAACAGATAGCTAAGGATATGGGTGATATTTGGGGGAAATGTCACATCATATGTGAAGGGCTATTTCTTTCATGGTCTCTAACATTTAATTGGAAATCTTTGCCAACTTGTGGATATAATAACCTATTCTGGGAATACGTGGCTTATTGCTTAAGCAAAATTGTCATTCTATTCAATTTGAGTCTAAAACATTCATTTCAAATTCACCAATGTATTCTTACAATAACTAATATTGTGATCAATTACAAACTTTACATTGCATAATGATCTTTAATTTACAAATAACTTTTAACATATATATTGTCATGTTAAGATGGGGACCACAGATTACAAAAGATTTACAATAAATTGAAAATAGAAAAGAATTATAAGTATAATTGGCTGTACCTATTTGAGTGTAATTAAATATAATGGGAAAAACTGGTTGTCTAGTTAATGAAGTACAGGGGATTAGTACTTCCAGGGTTTTTTGAGACTATCTCAAGAGAAGTTGGTACTATGCTTAGGAAGTCAGTCCAACAAAATTTGGTAGTGTCTTATTCTGATGCATTTATATCAAGCCAATAAGTAAAATGAAAGTAGAAGAAATAGGTAGCATATATGAAGCAGGAGCATGAAAAAAAGCAGAAGTCAGGGTGGGGAGAGGTGAGGAGGGCAAAATGAAAGGGACAAAAGTGGTAAAATAATATGCACCAAAACAATAATGGGAACTGAACACATTTTGTTAAGTAGGGAAGGCTATCTAAACAGAGAGAACTACAAAGGAGAACTCTACAAACAATGTGATATATATTGGAACAGTAAATACATATAATGTAAAGTATATCTACCCATTTTTACTTGTGCAACATTTTCATTCATATAATAACATCATTAAAAATATGCTCCAGGCATTTTGATAAGTGCTTTCTAAGTTGTATCTTATTTAATCCTCATAACAACCCTTGAGGTAGCTACTTGGACTCTCCCTACACAACAAATTAGAAAACTGAGGTTTAAGGACGTAAGTAAATTGTACAGATACACACTAAGAAAAGTGGAATTCTAGTTCAGATTCATCTGACCTTGACGGCCTCTTACTGTTTGAGTTTTATGCCTCTATTATGCAGATACTTTGTGAACTAAATATTAAAACACTTTTCAAGTCATGTTATCAAATTCAGAAAAACAGTGGCTAAGTGCTTGAATGTCTGGGCTGCACTTTCTTCTGTCAGATGCGATTTTATAAAATAAAATACAGCTGGAGGAGACTTTAAGAGCCACCTAGTGCACTTATGGGCCTTGTTTTTTTTTTTTTTTGCTAAGTGATCTGATTTATTTTCAACATATGACTTGTATATATAGAGATTGGGCTAGACATTTTGATATTTAAAAAGAATATTTTAAAACTTTGATCTCCATCCGGGATCAAACTGCATCAAAAATAGACTTTTTAATGGAGAATAAAATATCTGAGAAATGCACACACAAATAATATGCTGTGGAAATGGAGAGAAAGGTATAATTAATGGTAACCAAGGAAATTAAATCTTAAGAAAGTAGGTTACACTTGAAGGTATTAAAGGATTATTAATATTTCAATAAATGAAAAAATGAGAAAAGATTTATTCTGGGAAGGAGGGAACAGTATAGACACTGGAAATATCATTTCACCAGTTTTTCTCCCTTGTTTAATGGGAATAAAACTCAGAAAAGTATAGTGATGATCGAGAAAGTTAATGGATACAAAGCTCATGTAATATTTGAAATAATGTAAATGTTACCACTACCACCAATGCTGTTGTTATAGTTAGAGAATAGAGTGGGCAGTTGCCACGAGTATTCTTGGAAAATACATTTTACAGTGAAATTAATAATAGGTCATTTTACAGAGAATGATCAAATATGATATGACTTAGGAATAGAGTATAATAAAAACTGACTGGAAAAAAGAGATATGACTATGGGATATTATTTGACACAGTTTTAGAAAAATAAATTTAGGCCAGATAATGGAGGATCTTAATAAAATGCATCGAATTTGAAAATTTATTTCTGGACTAATTCTCATGGCTAGGTCTTTGAGAAAGGAAGTAAAAAGATTCAATTTATGTTTTAATAACATATCACTTTATATATATATTAATAGGCTTATCAATTAACAACACACGTTATATGTTTTAGTTCATATTATTAATTTGATAACTTTCAAAAGTAGGACACATAATATTTTGTGTACTTTGTAGATAAAGAAATGGAGACTTGAAACATTAAATGATTTCCATATCATTAGCTTGTAAGTGGTAGAGCCAAGACTTAACCTAGTCCTCTAACTTCAAATCTAAGCTTTCTGCACAATGTATTCATTCATTCATTTGGTTTATTTCTGGAGGAACTACTGTGTGTATGAGTATTATAATAGTGATTAATACAGACGCAGCCCTTGCCATCATGCAGTTTACAACCTAGCAGTAGAGACAAAAATATTTAGGTTGTGACCTATAGTATAATAAGTGATATTTAAATTTTAGAAGTAGAACTTCAGGAACACAAATGAGGAATAATCATCTAGACAGGGGAATAAGGGAAGGTTTCCTGGAGAAACAAATTCTGGGGTAGGCAGGATGAATTGGGAGATTGGGATTGACATATATACACTAATATGTATAAAATAGATAACTAATAAGAACCTGCTGTATAAAAAATAAATAAAATAAAATTCAAAAATTCAAAAAAAAAAAACTAAACTAAAACTGGTTTGGAGTTCACAGGAATGGAACAAAAAAAGACACAATGACATTTTAAATTTTCAGATAGTTATTCTGCAAGTATTTGTTAAGTACCTAATATATAGAGGCTCTGATTACCATGAACAATGAAACATATCCAAAAGAAAATAAATGTCTTTTTTAATTAAAAAAAAAAAAATCTGCGGTAGGCAGAATAATGCCCCCACTTCCAAATGCCCACATTCTACTCCAAGGAACCTGTGAGTATCTTAGGTATGTGACAAAGGAGAAAGAAGTTTGCTAACCAGCTAACGTTAAAATAGGGAGATTATCCTGGATTAACCAGGTAGGCACAATGTAAACAAAGGGATTGTTAAAAAATGGATGAGAGAATCAAAAGAGAGAATCAGAGATGGCAGCATAAGAAAGACTTGGCTTGACCATGCTGGCTTGACATGGCCATAGACCAAGTGATGCTGGTGACCTCTAGAAAGAAAAAAAGGGAAAAGCATTCATTTGGTTCTAGAGCCTTTAAAATAAGTACAGCACTACTGACATTTTCTTTTTAGTATGAGACCCATGTTGGACTTCTGGCCCCCAGAACTAAAAGATAATAAATTTGTGTTGTGGTAAGCTATCAAGTTTGTGGTAATTTGTTATAGCAGCAATACAAAATTAATACAGATTCCTACTCTGAGGCCTTCAATGTACTAGTAAGAATCATGGCATCTCTATGATGAATCATTTAAAATTCATAAGCAGGGAAGTAGCAAAAAGTTTGTATTTAAGAAAATAGCACAAGTGTTAAAGATGTAGGAGATGAGAGTTAAAGGAGAGGGTAATCAAGACGGAAGACAAGTATTAATGGTAAGTTGACAGAAAGGTGCTAAAGACTGTGATGAAATAAAAAACAGGGTCCCTGCCTCCAGACCAATAGGTATTCTCATGCTAAAACAATCACATATAATAAAATTTGAAGGAGCACCGCCATGCAAAATCCAGAGGGAGAATTGAACTTAAGGCAAAATGTCAGAAAGATTGTTAAGGAAGGTCCTGAGAAAAAGTGATGTTTGAGCTGTAAGAGAGTAAGATGAGTCAAGCTTCTTTAGGAGAAATGTAAAAGGGAAGAAGAAATAATCTCTAGTAGAGAAGAGCATGGGCGTGTGGCTTAATACAAGATTGATATGTTGACAAATAATAACTTTAGGTGACTAAAGTTAATATTTCCAGTGTAAAACAGCTCTAGGTCATGACAAAGTTAAGAATGTGACCAAGAAAATAGTTGTCCAAGTAAACCGAAGGTGAAAGGAGCTAAACATGAAAATGTAGAGGAACTAAAAGACTGGCATATGATGTGTGTGTGGCCCAAATGGATGTTTAAATTAGCCCCAGATATTAGTCAAGACTTGGTTTAAGAGGAGTGTATACACTTTGTTATTAAGCAGAAACTAACACTCCATTGTAAAGCAATTATACTCCAATAAAGATGTTAAAAAAAAAAAAAAAGAGGAGTGTATAGAGCCTGGAGATACAGTCTCCAGAAAACGTCATGAAATGACCTATCGATCAATATTTTACAGGATGAGGAGAGGGAAGGGGGAAAATGGTCTGACAGTTTAAGCTTTAAAACAGCCGATGATTTTATTCAATGGCAGAAGAGATACTGACAGGGAGTAATAATATGGTAGTGGTGTAAGGAAGTTAATTTAAGGTAAGGAAGGGTGAGTGAGAATAAGCTTCTCCTCCTTGATTTGGCTGCAGGGAAAATAGCTTCAGTGGAGAGCTAGGTGTCAATTATACCACTACGAGGTAAAGAAGCTTACTATGTGGGATGTTTCTTTACTGTGAAATCAGATGTTCCAGAAGGCATGGGGAAAATGACAGGTAGGGGTCAGTTGCTTCAGGAGAAACGTAGCACACTAACATCTGAGAGACTAGCAGAGGACATAAACCGTCGGCACTCTGTATCCAGGGGTTCTGCATTGGTGGATTCAATCAACCACAGATTAAAAATTTTTGAAAAAAATTCCAAAAAGATCCAAAAAGCAAACCCTGAATTTGCTCTGCACCCAGCAACTATTTTCAGAGCATTTATATTGTATTTAGAAACAATTACATTGTATTAGGTATTATAAGTAACCTAGAGATATAAAGTATACAAGAGGATGTGCATAGGCTATATGCAAATACTATGCCATTTTATATAAGGAACTTGAGCATCCACAGATTTTGGTATCCACAGGGGGTCCTGGAACCAGTCCCCCGTGGATACCAAGGGACAGCTGTAATGAGCAGCTTATGTCTGGCAACACTAGGCCATGATGACCATATGAAGAATGAATGCAGAGTCTAGAAATCATAGGATGGAAAACTTGATAGGGCTTATTTTAATAGACCAAATAAAAAATAATAAGTAAAATAAAGTCACAGAAGGAATAAATAAAGAAATAAGAGAATCATTACATATTTGAATCTATAAGACTTAGCCACCATAACCTAAAAGTATGAAAGGGAAAGGTGAAGGAGAAAAGTCTGATGTTGCTATTCTAAGAAATTAGAAGGCTGATGATGCTAATATAGGGACATACACAATAAGGAGTGAGTTTTGGAATACAGCGTGTTCATTTTCTCAAATACTAAGCCTGAGGTAGTAGGGACATCCCAGAGGAGGTACCTACCAAATCATCTGAAATTTTGTTCTGGAATTCAGCGATTAGGGGATTAGGTCAGGGATTAATCTACACTCTCCAAAATCATCAACACACAACTATAGTTAAAGATATGTTAAATATATGATCACCTAGAGAGAAAGAAGTTTAAGAAGAAAAATATGACTAAGAACAAAACACTAAGAGAAATTATCATTTAAATTGTGGACAGAGTAAAAGGACAGAACAGAAAGCCATGAAACGTTCTGGGAGTTCAGAAGAGAACTAGAAATGATATAGACTTTGGAAGGTTAAGTATTAACTGTGGTCATATATACAAAGTAGCCGAAAAATCATTGGAAATGTTAATTAAGCACTTTGTTTCACATGTTGTTCCAAGTGTAGCAGTGACTATTAATTGATCACCAAAACCATTCCCTTTTTTCTTAAGCACACAGGTGGGCACCATGCTTCCTTCCCCTTTGCAGAGGATGTGGCTCTGTAATTGAGATCTAGCTACTAGAATAGGAGCGAAAGTGATGTCTACCACATCCATTCCTGGCCAACCAAACCGCCAACACAATTCACTATGTGCTTTTCCTATTTATTTTAGTAAAGGCAGCCTTAAGAAAGCTCTATTAAGTTGAGAGAGAAAAACGCATGGGGCAAGAAGCCAAATAAATACAGGAGATCTTGAAAACTATGACTCCATAAAGACTTTGAGTGGGATTACATAACATTGGAAGCAAATAAATTCAAAGAACACTAACTAGGGTTTTATGGACCCAATATTGACAAAGAAACCATAAAACCCAGATCAAATGAAACAATGAGAAAACATTTACCTGTTTAAACCTTGAAAACTTTTAACTGTTTGAGCCTTAAAACAGCTCTATGTGTCCACCCTAGAATAGGCAAGTGGGCTGCAGAAGCAGTGGTGGCCCGAAGGAGGAAACTCCACCTAATGCCCATTGCAGATATGGCCATGAAGAGCAACGGATAAGGAAGAATCTTCAAGAAGGAAGAGTTCAGGACCACAGAGAACACAGACAACTAATTTTCTCACAGAGAGCAGAGCCAAAGTCTAATCAATCTACATATTCCTAGGGTAGGAAGTCTTCAGCATGTCTACCAGCAGGGTTGCATACCATCTATTGGTCAATAATTACTGTATGTCTTCTATTCTTCTTCGGAGAAGAAGAGAGAATCTCTCTCTTCGGAGAGATTGTATTATGGTTGTCCAGTCTCCAGTCCATAGAATAAGTCTTTTTAGTTCATTAGTTGAAAGAACTCTGCTACACCCAGAGATCTTGGGTACAATGACTTGATAAAACTTTGATCTTTCTTCCTTGGGGTGTAAGTGTATTCTATATATAAAAAAGAAGGTTGAATAGATATCTGATGTCCAGAAGGGTGGAATTTTACAAAGATTGCTAGCTGATCGCCACTCTCAGTTCTTCCTCAACACAAAGCCAAACCACATTTTCTAGCCTCCCATATTGTCTCCCATATTGGTAGAAGTAGCCACATGATTGAGTTCTAGCAAAAAGAAGGCACGTGGAAATGAAGAAACTCATTTCTAAGCTTGGTGCGTGAAAACATCTCATAATAGGTCCTCCATGATCCATCCCAACCAGCAACTGCACACCAATGCAGTGGAAGATGGTAGAGCTGCCAGCAACAGGGGGCCCTGAATGACTTCTACCAACAGGATGAAAAAAGGAAATTAGTGAAAAGCCAACTTGAGCCATCCTCCCGAACTCAAGGCAAAGAACAAAAACATACAAATCACTAGAACAACTATGTAACAGACCAATCCCCAAGGATATTCACATTCGCAGTCAGTTTAATCTTTTCTTGAACATTTAAGTTTCAGGAAATATTCTAAGCAGTGTGGCCACAGGTGAGAAAAAAATAGACAAGGTCCCTAAACAAAATAATTTCAGGTAAGAATAAATGCTCTAAAGGAAAAAAAAAAAGAAAAAAAGCCCCAGCACTCTTACCTCTGCAGACCAGGAATACTATCATCGGAGTGTTCTGTGAGTGCCGAAAATGGTTTAGTCACTGAAACTTGGGAGTTTGTTTGTGACAGTTGCTAATGGAACCTCAACCCAGACATTCTTACAACTCTGTTAGGTAGATTCATTAACTTCATTTTAGATATAAGAAAATGGAGACCCTGAGAAGTCAGGCGACTTGCCCAAGTTTACACTAATTAGTATGTAGCAGAGTCAGATTTGAACCCAGGAAGTTTGGTTACAGATGCCCTTCTCTTAACATGTCTTACAGGTGTTACTGTATGACAAAAAGTGTTTGAGATTGAACAAGAATAAGCACTGATGATCCTGGAAAGAATTATTTTAGAGTAGTCGTGAGGATAAGGTGTGATTGTGTACAGAAGATAAAAGATAGTGAATATAAACTATTTTACTGAATCGCTCACCTAAGATGGATCATTTTCATAGATCCTGACAAACTCAGCATTATAAAGCTTAAGAATTGCAGATACCCTTGAGACCTCTAAAATCTGAATACAATTGTATTTCTAGGCAAAAACATCAATGATAATATTCACCCTGAATAAAAGTTCTGAAAGAACTTCTGGGCTTGTGCTAAATACATTTTAAATTCACTAATTTAGCATTCTTTTGTATTCAACATAAGCAAATAAAAGGGTCAATATAGAAAAATTGTTAATTTTTGTAATGGTTTTCATTACGCTAAAATATCTCTAAAATAGCTTGCCTTTCAAAAAGCAGTTGTTCTCAGCAGCAGCCTATCTAAGGATCTTTAGAAAAAGCAAGACACATAGTAATTGTTGCTAAGTTTTAGGCTTAAAAATGGACGAGGCTGGCATTAGCCTATCCCAGCGTCAAACATCTCCAGGGGCAGCTATTCCAAGTTTTTCTCTCTTGTCTCAAACCTCCACAGAGCTCCCACGTTGTCCATAAACGGTCTTGCCTCCAATTTTATAGTAGAAATTGAGGTCATTAGGGAGAAAATCCTTTATATTCCTTATCTCCATTTCTTGAGTTGTCTGCCAAAGCTCCCATGCGCCCCTTCTGCCCCCCTACCTCAGGGAAGGTAGTGATGTCCTTCTACTTTAACTCCCTGTCCCATCTTCAAGTCCTTTGTTCCATCAATGACTCCCTTTATCTTGCATTTTCAATCGTGCTTTCTCTGCCATTCATTAGTTTCCCAGTTCTTTAGAAAGTCACTTTAAAAAAAAATCACATTGAACTATTGTCATTTTCCAAATATAGTGCATATTTCTTCATATATCCATATGCCTTTCCCCATCTCATTCCCCTGCCTGACAGCCCTCTTCCTTACCTTTGCCTGTTTAAATCACATTCATAATATTTTGACCTTTACGTCTCCTTCTCAGTAAAATCCATACCGGTTTCAGTGGACAGAATCATTCAGCCCTGTTACATTCTGGGTACAATTGATTGATATCTCTATTTATGTTACTTGTGTTATAAAATAGTTTATCTGTTACATGTTGGTCTCCCTCCTAGACTGAAGGCAGAGTTCATGTGTAAGCATAATCAGTCCTGAGCACAAAGACCAGCATTTAAATGCTCAATATATATTTGACACAATGAATGAAAACACTATTCAAAGAAAGAAAGCAAAGAAAATACGCTTTTCTTCTTTCTTTATATTGGTAGGAAAAAACTGGACAAGGGAAGGTTTACTCAAACTGACTCTCTTAAGTTGGACCTTAAAGCTAGACTTGTTGGATGATAAAATCAATATAGGAATACCTGTCTCTGCATCTCTTCCTAAGAATCTTTCTTCATTTTTAGCTGAGCTCTCATTCCCATTCTAATTTTATTTACCTTTATCTAATGTTTTCAGTACTTTTGGATACATAATGAGAATGTTAACTCCATGGTTTGATTGTTTCATTTCTATAAAGACCTCACCTTAAGCTCAATATTTTGATTTGTTCCAATCTGCCCTTCACTTGCTTAGAGGAATGAGGCTGGAAAAAAAACAATTTACTATTTCAGGTCTTTTTTATCCCATCAAGGTTTTTAAAAAATAAGTGCTTATATATTGTCACCAACTATCCATGCAACCCAATCTTCCAACCTGCTTCTCAAGGTAATGCACCCATGGACTGAAGATTCTCCTTGTGTCTTGTGATAAATGTGGGAGTAAAGAAAATAATTTTAATTATTATAATCTCCTCCTTCCATCTTTATTCTCCTGTGTAAAAGAATAAAGATAAAGAATATATCAGGATTAAATCTTTTGCAGATATGCTTCACCCAAATTGACCCTTGAATTATGAAACTGGACCACGTTCTGACTGGTTCCTCTTCCCTAAAATGATTACATCAGACATAGAGTCTTATGTTTCCTTGTATCTTTCACTCATTTGATTAGGTGAACAGTTTTAATTAATTTATCTCATTGAATGAGTGAAAGCTTAATAACAGGAAGAAATAGAACATTCTTTTGGTGAGCATATAATAATAATAATAAAATGATTATTAATGTGCTTTCTTTTTATGGCTCTCTTCTTGCCCTTACTTTTTCTGGCTGGATAATTGCAATCAGAACTTTAGGACATTCCTTGCCTGTGGCTGGCTCAAATATGACACCTCCATCTAAATCCACCCTTTAAGACCTACACCCATCCATCTGGCTTCACACCCTCTTCCTGAAACAAGGAGCACCACAGATTCCCTTACTCTTTTTTTTCCTCTCTTCATGGTTCTGTCTTTCTCTGGCACATCTTTTTCCCTCCACTGTCCTCATCATGGGTTTTAATACTACATCATCCTATACATTCCACTGTCACAATTCCTATCCCAAGATTGCTTTTTCTTTTTTTTTTAAACTTCTCTCCTTCCCCTACCAGAGAATTAAGTACATCTTCGATAAACACTGTATTATATTTCTCTTTGTATACTGATACCTGGCACTGGGCCTGCCACTTAGAAGATGCCCTGAAAATTAATTAATAACTGAAAAAGTAAAGATGTTTAGAAAATAGAATAAATAATAGAAATCCCATAGATCATTGTTGAAATCTTGCTCTTTGTGCTATTCCGGTGTATTTATGTCTTTATTGCCAAATTAAAGTTGAGTTTATAACAAATTATCCTTTAAGATAAAAGATAAATGTTTAGAAAAATAATGAACTATCTTAGTTTTTCCATGATTAATTGGGACCAAGGCTAGACTTCTTAGTTAGACAACATGACCCTACCATCCTTTGGGTCAAAATATTGAAGAAGAGGGTTAGGTCAGCAGACACAGAATAAATCAAAGCTAATCTCCACCATAAACTCAATAAACAATGACAAGTATCAGAGGTGGAAGGAAGTGATTACCTTTATATTTATTACCCTCAACTTGAACAAAACAACCATGTTTTGAGTTAAGCTGAAAAAAATACCTTTTAAAATACCTTTCGCTTATATTCTCAACACTCTTCAATTAACTATTTATAAATCATATATAAAACAAAATTCCAAGGGAGAAATATTTGAAAAAAATAAAGTATAAATCTCAAGAATCTGATATATCTAAATAAAAATTAGACTTCTGTATATTTGAAAATCTTACAAAATGGTAGAATCAAGTTTGTGTAAAGAATGGTGTCTTAAATGTTAAAATCAGACAAAGGGTCTCAATTAAGAAACAATAAAATGTTTTCAGTTCCACTGGTTTTACATTTTAACGGATGAAACGAATTAGGATATCATTTGCTCATCATCATTTTTCATGAATTGTTTTTTCATTATCTTTGGAAACGTTATGATGTCAAAAAATGTCCTTAATTCATTTTTATTTGAAAATAATTATGCCGCATATTTTCACCTGAAGTTGATAGAACTATAAATATTTAAACACAGTTGATTTCCATGCTGATACGAAAACTTCATACCATTTGGAAAAATTGTTGCTTGCCATAGCATTTAGTAGATTTTGTTTTTAAAACGTATGTTGTTTATCATGTTACATGCAGAAAAAATATAAGGCTTACAATGATTAGGTGGATATTTTCGGAAATTAGTAAAAGGATGTTTTTAAAAACTAACTATATATATGTATATATGTATGTATATATATATGTATATATATATATATATAAATCAAATACTCTTTAAATCAAATATACCAATAGATTTCATATAATACATCTAGAAACTGAAGAATTTGAAATTTCAAGCAAATACAGTAGTTGATCCTGAAAATTTGCCCTGTACCTTACCCAGTTCTGGGGGTGATGGGGATGAAAGAAAGTCCTGAAAGGTTGGGCACTTGAGAAGAAAATCAGTCCTCTGTCCCTAAATATAGTCCATGAAAAATGGCAAGGTCCAGCCTCTTTGCTCCCAGCTTTGCCTGGGAACAAAATACTAGTCGGTACCCAATGTTTAAGTAGATACACCTAAGAGTGATCCATAGGGATTAGAGATAGAGAGCACCTGTTTCTCATTCATGCTAGAACAACATGGATGTGACTAAGTAAGCAGACAGATCTGAAGAAAGAGAAGTGGCTTTCTAATGGCTGAGAAAGGGGAATACCATAAAGTGAATTTTATCAACTAAGGGTGGTGGTAAAGATATTTCAGTGGATGTCAGGGTGAATAAATGATGATTCCAATAACCAGAAATAGTCCTCCCCATCATCTACCACCAGGTGCTATGTCAATCTTCCCAACCAATTTCAAAGAAAGCAAAGAGGAACCCTGGATTGATCAAGTTTAAATTTCTGCTATCCCGACAAATGAAAACTCATATTGAAATGTAAATCTTCTGATAAAAATAAAGTTACATTCCTCTTACTTCTGCAATTGTGTGATTGTTAGCTGTATAATCATCATTATCATCATCACCATGTCCGGAGTGCTCATCTTGTTTCAAGCAGTAATAAATTGCTTCACATTAATCATCTCATTTAATCTGATGAACTCCTTTAAAGAGTAGGTGACGTAACTCACATCTTTTTACGTATACGAAGATCAGAATTAAGTAACTTGGCCAAATCATACTTTAAGGATCCAAGATCTTTACTAGGATTGTAATAATTAGTTCTAGGTATTTACATCAGCTACCTATAGAAGTACTTAGATACATAGATAGACTGCCATATGATAAAGACATCTCTTTTATATATCAGTCCTAGTCAGTGAGAATTTAATGATGAGAAAAGCTTTTTCCATCACAAATTTTTACCTAAAGTTGGATCTTTTTATTATTGTCACTACCATCATTTTTCTGTTTAGCAAAAAAACTGGATAGAAAATAGAAAGGATATTAAGTCCCTTTGTTTTCACAGTCTCAAAGAATGTTGAGTATCAAAATGATGACTTGATTTTAAAATGTAGTTGACATGTTTAGTGATCAAATGGGAGCAATGGAGATGCTCATTAAGAACCATAACATTTACAAAAGGAGAAAAAAAACCACTTCTAACTTTTGCAGTCTTCTCTTGAGGAATGCAGCGTGTTGTAGTAGTTTAATTTTCTTTTAATCTGATGAGATTTGCCCAACTGAGCGAATAAGATAATAATAAATGATTTAATATTTAACAGATAACAAAATTGCATGTACTTCAGAGAAATGCTTAAAAGAATATGGAAAGTTTACACAAGAATTTTTTTCTAATCTGCATTATAACTAGTTATTTAACTGTTCTTTGTGGTTGAATATTATAGCTCATGTCACTGAGATTACACAAAAAAGCAAGACAAACATGACAAGCATGGCAGAATCATGAGACAGCTGCATAATTACTGCACATGAAAGCCTTCAGTTACATGTAAGAAATTTTAAGAGAAAATCCCTCTGCAGCTTCACAGCTTGAGTGCATAAAAGTAGTGAATGATAAATTCTTAGGCTTTTTGGAAAAAATATCGACAGTTTTACAACCTGAACTCTAAATAAATAAATGAATAAAGCATGCTTAAAGGAAGGCAAATATACCACTGGAAGAGCATGCTTCTGGCATTAAAGATAGGAACTCTTGAAAATAAATATATACAAATGACTGTTTCATGACCATTCGTAGGTTAAGAGCAACTGAAATTGTTTTCAGCTTGTTTCACAATGCAAAAAGTGGAAGGAACATGTGGAAAAAATGCTAGATGTAGTCAAACCGTGTTTTTTATTATAATCCAAGCTACTAACTTGGTTTGGTAAGCAGCAAGGAAAAAAGATCATTTTCTATGTTCTATAGTTATAAAATTTGAGTGATGTCTCAAAACTAGGAGGTAGAAAGAGAAAGAAAACTTAAAAAGAGGGGTGAAACATGAATAGGGTGAAAAGTAATATGGCAGTTTCCAAAATTATGTTCTATTCTAATTTTTGGAGATTGAGATCACACACACCTGTCTCCAATACATAATGAAGCTATATTCCAGAGCCAATAACTTCACCACAAGCCACTGAACATAAACATTTTCCCTAATAAATAGTTGAATGTTATCAGTAATAAACAAGAAGCTATTTTGGGGAAAATCTTAGCTTTGATAAATCACTGAAAAGTATAGTATTTCATTCTGTTTCCAGAATATGATGACAAATATTGCTCTTGAAACATTTGCCAAAGTTTGATAAGTGTTCCTTTTGATTAATTTTGGGGAAAAAACAACTTGTTTAAGTTGTTTCATCAATAATTTTTACTGTTGCTAATTATCAAATATTTCTAAAATATCATTTATATTTTAAATAATAGATATCAGTGTTTATATAATTAGCTATACAAAAATACTTTGTAACCACAAAGCAATTATTATCTTGATGATATTTGTTGTTGTAAGTTTAGTGATAAATTACCTCTAACTGAACTAGAAGAGATGCAAGGGAGCATAAAAAAATAGCGATATTGATGGCTTTTTAAAAACTTCAGTATCTTGCAAGCATTAGGTTAGCCAGAGGGAATAAGATTCAAAAACATGGGGACCTTAATAAACAAAAATCTGATAACGAACTGTTTTTAGAAGATGAAAACAAAAAGTGATAACATTAATACATTTCTAATTTTTTTCAATGTGCTTGAATTTTAAAATAAGAAGATTAAAAATTAAATAAAAGGAGTATCAGCAGAACTAATACAAGAAAGTCATAAACAACTAGCATGTTCATGTGAAATACTGATACCCAGAGAGAAGCTTATGTCAAATACTGAAGAGAATAAAAAGAAATTTTAAAGTCATTTTGAGTAATAAAGAGATAGATATTGCTTTAGACAGCAAAATTCTTCATTTGCTCCCAACATCCTTGAAAAATGATATTGAAATGAAGTATTTGTTGGTTTTAGAGGGAATAAAGTTTACAAAAGGAAAATTATGGTGAGCAAGGATTTAGCTACTTTAAATTCCAGATCTGGAATATTACTGCCCTCACTGCTGATAAATGGGCTGACAGAATGATAAAACTACAATCAGCAAACATTGAGAAATAATGTACCAAAAAGGGTTAAGAAGAAACTTACACTGACTTTTAAAGGTTGGGGAAGTGGTATGAAGTAGATATTTAAACTTCATGCTGCAGATTTTGATATCAAGTCCATGCAAACATTTAATCAGAATTGTAAACTAATAGTTTGGGTGTAAGAAAGGAGCATTCCTTAGGCGCTGACGTAAAGACTAGGCCACTCAAGAAAGTTATCCTCAGTTATCTGATAATACTCAAGTAACTAGGTAAGCATCTATTCAGAAGTCAGTTTTATAACATGCCTGTGTAACCACAGACCCAAAAATGTTAGTCCCTTTGCTGAGTCCCTTTGTTATTGTGTTTATTACTTGTCCTGCCCATGTCCAAAAATATTTTTATTGTATCTCATTTGTACTATTAAAATTGATCCTATTATTACAAAATTTTAAAAAATATATAAACTAAACTATTTTATAAAAACTCAACCCTGTTTGAGTTCTCTGAGGTCAACTCATTAAAAATAATGAACTCTTCTTCAACTTCACTAACCATCAGGGAAATACAAATCAAAACCACAATGAGATATCACCTCACACTTGATAGGATACCTTTTATCAAAAAGACAAGAGATAACAAATGTTGGTGAGGATGGAGAGAAAAAGGACCCCTTATACACTGTTGGTGGGAAAGTAAATTGGTGCAGCCACTATGGAAAACAGTTTGGTGGTTCCTCAAAAAATTGAAAATTGGGTGGGAAGCAGCCGCATAGCACAGGGAGATCAGCACGGTGCTTTGTGACCACCTGGGGGAGTGGGATGGGGAGGGTGGGAGGGAGGGAGATGCGGGAGAGAGGAGATATGGGAACGTGTGTATATCTGTAGCTGATTCACTTTGTTATAAAGCAGAAACTAACACACCATTGTGAAGCAATTATACTTCAATAAAGATGTTTAAAAAAAAAAAAAAATTGAAAATTGGACTACCATACACATGATCCAGCAACCCCACTCCTGGCTACATATCTGAAGGAATTGAAATCAGTATCTCAAAGTGATGCATTCCCATGTTTGTTGAGCCATTATTCAGAATAGCCAAGACATGGAAACAACCTAAGTATCTGTCAACAGATGAATGGATAAAGAAGTAATGGTATATATATATATATATATACAATGCAATTCGGCTACAAGAAAGAAGGAAATCCTGTCATTATGACAACATGAACCCAATCTTGAAATCATTTTGTTAAATGAGATAAGTCAGACAGAGAAAGACAAATACTGCATGATGTCACTTACACGTGGAATCTAAAAAATCTTAACTTGTAAAAACAGTGAGCAGAATGTTATTGGGGTTAGAGGCTGAAGGGGAATTGGGGAGACGTTGTTTAAGACTACAAACTTACAACTAGTAGATAAATAAGTTCTGGAGATCTAATGCACAACATAGTGAATATAGTCAACAATGTTATATTATAAACTTCAAAATTGCTAAGAGATTTAATCTTAATTGTTCTCAACACAAAATAAATGACAACTATATAACATTAAAAAAGTGTTAACTAATGCTATTGTAGTTATCATGTTGCAAAATATAAATGTATCAAACCAACACATAATTAACCTTAAATTTACACAAAGTTATATGTCAATTATATCTGAATGAAAAATGAAAAAAGAAATGAGTTTTTGATTGAATGATGTACAATTTCATGGACTTTTTTTTTTACCTATACATTGCAACCACTTGAAACCATCTTAATTTAGCTATGAAACTTAATCTATCTAGATTTATGAACTAAAGTGAGTGTGTTAGGACAATAGTTTCCTGAGGACTGTTCATCATGCTTTTAAGAAGTCTAATATTTATTCAGTGTATGGTGAAGTCTGTTAAACACTCACACACACACACAAAAATGTTCTGTTACTCCTGGACACACCCACAGACATCCAGAGGTGACCATGTGACTGATTTCTGCCATCTATTGCAAGCAGATATGATATGTGGTTTCTTTCAGGTCTGGTCTATGAAAATCTACCATCTGAACTTCAACATGCTCTTCTCCTCTTCCAGCTAATTAAAATGGGGTTAACCCCTAGGGCAAACACAGAAACCACATATTAAAGAGCAGATTACCCAATTCTATTATATGAACAAGAAATAAATCCATTTATATTTGAATCATGAACTCTTGTATCTATTTGTTGCAGTAGTGAACTTATCAACAGAAAATTTAGCAATATCACCAAGTTGCTTCCATTATGCAGACATGTTGATAACTTAAATTCCCATAATTCTAAGGAAAATTCTTTTGTTATCAGAGCATCACTAGTATTTTCTTGATTTGGTTGTGATTATTAGTTGTCTGTTCTTTTTGATAACAAATTTCTTCTAATTATCAATATTTTGTTTGGTTAACTTGATCATTCATAACAAAACATATCTACATCAACCCTATTTTGAACTATTCCAATAACCAGATTTAAAAGTATATACACATTTCTGTTTTCATATTAAATATTGATAAAATGAGTATATATTTCAAAGAAGAAATGTATGAATGTGTATATGTGTATGTGTCTGTGTGAAATTGCACAGTGCCATCTGTTCTTTATCTCTTAGTTCTTTCACCACAGGAAGGTGGGAATAAGTATGATAGATGAGTGCCAAAGGGAAAATTGCCCTAACTAAAGAGTCCATCATCAAGAAAACTTGAAGGTCATTGCCAAAGAACTCATATTTGGCTGAACTGGCATACTGTATGTTAACCGACTACTAATTATTCTTATTTCATATTGATCACACATCTGTCCATTCTGACCACCTCCCCCAGTGTGCTCAAAATGTGAATTTAAACCTACCTGCTCTCCTTTACCAGCTTGTTCTCATCAATGGAAAGAGTAGCCAAGCTTGAACTTGTAGCTATCAGAATTCAGTAATGTCTTCTGGTAGAATGCCACCAGGAAGACAGACCTTCTGGAAACAATAGACCCTTTCTATTTTTGTGCCCTGTTTACATCTTTCACATTTCCTTTTTGGCAATCCCTGAATGACTGGAAATAAAGTCACATTTCTATATGCATCAAAGACAAGACATGCTTTCACAGTGATTTAGTTAGTCTACTATGATTTCTCCACAGGCCAGTTCATAACAATGAACCAGATGATTCCTTTTTAATACACTTTCTCTGAAAAAAACATAAGAAAAACACAATAGAATATATGCTTCTTAATTTATCAAGACATTTAATTAAGGCTCTTGTCAATCTGGATGCGTTTCATTGTGAGGGGTTCTTCAGTGATTTGCTCCACTTTTCCTGTTCATCCATCCATATACCTACACATTCACTATGTTAAACAAAATCTACTTCAGACCTTTTTTGCACATAAAACTGTGCAAAAATTTTGGATGCAAAGATGAAAAAATCTGTTCTTATCCTTAACATATTTTGAGTATATTTATTGATAATTATAATATCAATTATTACCAAACAATAGTTGTTACCAAATGTTATTGCCAACATTTCTGGATGCTTATTATGAGCCTGATGCCATGCTAACTGATTTGCATAAAGGATCTCATTTAACTCTTACAATAGCTAAGGTAGATTTTCTTTCCCTATGATATTTCAATGAGAAAACCAAAGTACAAAAAAAGTTAAAACTAACGCTAAATACACAGGCTATTATGTGGTGAACCTATGATTCAAGAACATGTCATTTTCTGAAGCCTTTCTCCTAAAGTAAATGCATGGTCAATACAGGTACGGTGATCCAATTTGTTAATGACCGTAAGCTTAATGGACAGCTGTGCAGCAGGTGGTCAAATCTTCAATTTTTAAGCTATCAAAAGAGTGACAGAGTCAAAATAAAGATAAAGTTAATAGGATGAATGTAGTATATGCACATTTTAGTAGAGTTGAACCAAATATTCATTTCTAATGATCAAATTATAGCATTGCATTTTGAGGCAAAATTTTTTTTTTAATATTTACTCCTCTGTTTATGAAATGCTTGTAGTGTTGAAAATGAACTTAAAGTTATACCTTTAAGATTATTTTCTAATGTAGGAATTACCTTAATCACATCCATAGCAATTGAGCATCAATGTCTACTTAAAACGTTTCCTCGGAAAAGGAGATCAATTCCTCATAACGGAACCCGATCTATACAGTGTGATCTTTCTGAAATCTATCCCACTTCTTTCTAACTTCAACTCATTGATCCCAGTTCTGTCCTCTGAGGAACACATAATTAATTTACTTACAGATTCTACTTGACAGCCTTCAAATACTTATAGATCTCCATAATGATCCCAATGAGTTTCTCTTTTCCAGAGTAACTCCTTAGTTTAGATACATTGTATTATAATAAGCACAATATTATAAGGGAACACCTTTCCCCCCCCACCACATGTGCACACATAAGAACACTAAGGTCTTTAACTAAACGAATAATAAAAATGGAAATTAAAACAATTTAAATTCTAGAAACTTCAGGTTAGGTCCATATAAGGTCACTCTACAAATAGGGTGGAGTAGCTATTAAGTAACTTGATTCTGTCCTCTGGTTTCACTTTTCCTTCAAATTTCTTGTTTTCAAAATCTCCTGGCCGAGTTGTTTTTAAGAGTTGGATGCGTCTCCATTTAAACCCATAGTCAAAAATATATAAAACATTTTATTTTTGGTTTCCTCTATCACAGTTGAGAGAAAATCTGTATCTTTTCAAGTCTTTTTGAAAAGAGATGCCACTGTGAAAGTTTCTAATTCCATTATAGTTTGTTAGTTTATTGTATTTTATATATGGGGTTTTTTTTTAATAGAGCCAGAGTGTATTTCCTCTTATTTATTGGAGATGCATGACTCTTCTACCCTTGAATAAGGTCAGATTCTACCCACTACATGTATTATAGAAAGGAAAATGCTCTGAAAATTGATCATGGTCCTTTCTGCATTTTATGTTTGAGCAAAATTTATCGCTAAGGTAAACTGTATTTCATTTAGGTGGTGATTTTTCTGGGTCTTTAAATGACATATAATTAGGGTCCCAAAGCAAGTCTAAAATGGGGGTATGAAACAAAGGTCTCCAAATTGCAATGAGTTTTGAATAATAATGTTAAAATGCAGACACTAGTAGCCCTTAAATATGAAGTGATACTTGATCTCATATGGGTAGGTTCAGACTGGAAATTTCTTAATGTAGGAATGTGTGAAAAAGAAGAAATAGCAGTCTCTGTAGAAAGAAGGAAGCATCAGAAACAAAAGAGAAATGCCTCTTGGAAGAGACTTCCTATGTTAGGTATGGCCCATGGGCTTGATGAATTTTGAGATTTTACTGATAAAACAGTTCAAAGATGTTTCCTCTTTTATATTCTAATTCCTCCCTAAGACTTCTTCTTTTGACTCTGTAGAGTCTCCAGGAAAACTTAGTTAACTATAGGTATCATTTAGTATTAGGGAAAGAAGGGACAATGGAGTGAAAGATTTGGGCAAAGTGGAGCAGAAAGACCTGGATCAAGATTAGAAGGTCATGATAAGACCTTCTAGAAGAGAAGCAAAGAAGAGAAGCAAAGGGAGAAATTAACAGAATGGGCTGAACATCCACAACCAACACCACTAAACACACACCTTAGGACATTTCATCAATCACATAAAAGATGGAGGCTAAAGTTACTGTGCTTTACTATTTCCCTCAAAGGATGAGTAATTCCAGAAAAAAGAGGACTTTTAGGTCCCCAAGTTACAAATATAGGCTAGTATCTTTACCTTATAAGGCATTTATTATATACTAAAACGTAATTAATTAATTAAAAATTACTTAACATGTTAGTTTTTAAGTAATATATAAATGTTTATATATTGAGTGGTTTGAACCACAGATTGCTAAAGAAGACATTTCAGGTTGGATGGATATTTAGCATGAGATAATATAAATGTGCTTCGTGTGTTCTGAAGCTTGCATAAAATCTTACCCCCCCAAAATGTTAGGAACTTCCAAAGAATATGTGACTCATTTACACTTTAGTATAAATCTGAATTGAAATTACCAAGTATTTTCAAACTAAACTCAAGGTATTCTCAGGAAAATAATTTCAACAGATAAAAAATATAATATCACTGGGGAATCTTCTTTATAAACAATATTTAAAAATCCTTCTGGAGCCAGAGAGTCTAAACTTGTCTAGTTCATCCGTATCATGTTCTTTGACAACTAAAGTTTTTCCCCTTTGGTATTTCAGTAGCAAACTCCAGGAATAGTGGGAGTGGAAACCTTCCTTTCCTCTCAGATGTGATATCTGGTGAGTCACAGAACTACTTCGTGATCCCCAGGAGACCCAGGACTATATAATAACGAAGTAAGCCCATCACTGTGGGAAGTCTGGCATTTTAGAATCCAGTTGTGTGATATATATTAAGGCAAGTGGCTTAATTTCTGCTTCCCAACATAACCACACAATGGCGACCATTGAGATTCTATCAAGCTACAGTATTCACTGATTCCATGATTATTTTCCCTTGTTCTTTGAATTGAAACTTCTGCAACTTCAGTTGTACACAAATGAGTAGGAGTTTTAGTGAACACTCTATCTGCAGTTATAGCCATGGGTTACTTGGTAGGTCCATCTATGTTATACTGAGATCCTTTTGATGCTATGAAGGGGCTTCAAGCAAGGATTACACATCTACCTTCTTTAAGCAATAAACTTAGAATAGTTACCCTGTTTTTGTTTACTCATTTATTATAAACTATGTTATGGGTTGGATACTTGCATAGATACTGGAAGAAAACCACATAGATCAACATCAACATCAAGGGAATTAAAATATCAGAAGGAAAATTCTAAAGCTAAAGCTACTACATTGTCATGAAAGTGACTATTCTCCACTCAAGAAAATGTAAATCTTATCAAGGCCTATGTGTGTTTAATGAGAATGTTAAGATAAATATTACTGTGTATGTTATTTACAAAGGGAACTTACTTTGTAGAAAGATGGGTTCCTGAAAATATGAGTGTAAATTAAAGCTGGTGTAGACAAAATCACGTAACAAGCTCTAACAAAATGTGCTTTTTCTACAGCACATTCACAAAGTGAATAATAAATAATATTCCACTAAATTGAAAAATATTCTCCTTTCTTTCCCTCCCTCCATTCCTCCCTCCCTTCATTCTTTCCTTTCTTCCTTTCTTTTTCTTTCTTTCTCTCTCTCACTCCTTACCTCAATCTTTCATTTTTTTGTAAATGTTTTTACCTAGAAAAATATCCATGAAGAGCATGATGAATATTTGATGAAATAACAGAACTTCATGAATGTCAGAAAAAAGCAGGAGTTACATATAATATTAAATTATACTAATAATAACAGCAGGCATCTTTGAAGGAGAGAAAGATCTAAGTGAGAAGTCAGCCTCTGGGGGCCATATGTTTAATGCTGAAGATGCTATGCCTATGGGTAGATTTCTAGATAATCAAAAGAAGCTAAGAGTCCCTCTGTTGCCCATGCCCACTCTTATTCTAGAAAAAAGAATTGAACTAAACTGAGTAGTACCCTCCAATTCCCTATGCCTGTCAACTTGCTAGTTTTTGTAGCCTTCTTTTGACTTTGGATTTGGACACAGACTTGGACCCTATCAAAGGCCATGCTCAAACTTGTTTTATTATATGTTTTTAATTATGATAGTATCTACTTCTGGTCATAATTCCACATGAAATAGATTCTGCCACATGAAAATAAATTTTTTTGCCTAATTTTGACTTCATTTCTTCAGTTCTGCATTGATTATTCTAAGTGGAATCACTCCGTTTTGTCCATATAATAAGCCTCCAAATCCAAGAATTCAAAGGTAACAAACTCTGAGAAACTCGGTCTGACGTCTAGGGGAAACTATTTTAAATTTAAGTTTGCAATATTAGTGATTTGAGCAATTGAGGCAGCATCCAAGAAGCAAAAAAACTTTACAAAATAGTAGGAGCAACTTCTCTGCTTCTGCTGTGGTATCTGAGGTGAGTCAAAAACGAGAAAGAATAGAATGTCTAAGGCTAGCTCTAGAGGTAATGTGTTGTTTTGTTTAGTTTTCAAGAGTTAAAGATTACTAGAGGGAATGCAGCAACATGGATGGATCTAGAGAATATTATACTTAGTGAAGTAAGTGAGACAAAGAAAGACAAATAGTATATGATATCACTTCTATGTGGAATTTAAAAATAATGAATCTCTATACAAAACAGAAACAGACTCACAGACATAGAAAACAAATTTATGGTTACCAAAGGGAAGAAGGAAGGAGGGAGGGACAAATTAGCAGTGTGGAATTAACAGATATGAACTACTCTACATAAAACAGAGAAGCAAGACAATTTACTGTATAGTACAGGGAATTATATTCAATATCTTGTAATAACCTATAAAGGAATATGATCAGAAAAAAAGAACTGAATCACTTTGCTGTACACTTGAAACTAACACAATATTGTAAATCAACTATACTTCCAGAAAACTTTTTTTTTTAATTAAAAAAAGATTACTAGAAGAAGTTAAGGATTTTATATCTTGGATATTGAGAGAAATGTAAATTTTCTGTATGATGACTGCACAACTGAGGAGGCAAACTTGAAGTATATGGAACGTTAAGGCTGACTTGTCCTTTCAGCTCTCAAATTCCAGAAGAGGGAGTAAGGTACTGATACCAGCACTGCTACTGGTTGTGACACTGTGCACATGTATCTTATTAACATATTTTCAGGACTAGAATATATGGAAAAATCAAAAGATGCATAGCAAAACATAAGAGATGTGTAATTGAAATAAGCTGAGCAAATTGTAAACACTTACTTGTTTTTATCTATCAGTCTGCAGTACATTGCAGTAGTGGTATCTTTTCTTGGGGAGCTGTGTCTTACCTCTACTATCTTATAGATATTATCCAAGAACTCTGTGGAAATAATAACAGTTCCTCAATTTTTAATGCAATATAATGTAATTTAGACTTAGAAACAGTTAGTGAGGAGCTTTAACTAAGAAGGGCTTTGTAGAGCAACCTCCATTTCACAAAGGCTAAAGGATAGTTGGCAATATATTCTGGCCTATAAAAGGGAATGGTTCCTGTGTATAGTTTCAAAGTGTGATAGTTGATTAAAGCAAGCACACATTAAGGAGGCATGCCAATTTTTTCCCATCTATTTTCATCCTATGAGGCAGAGTATAGGTGATCCTGAATGAAAAGAAAAATGAAGCTTATTCTTCAGCCTTCAGTATTTAAACTAAGCAGCATGCCTATAATCTTGAAAGAATGCTCAGCAACAAACCAATTTGTCTCACCCTCCTTAGGACAGTGGCCTTTCAAAAACTTCACAAAAATGGTTAATCTGCTTTGTCCCTGTTGCTCTCAAAGCTTCACAGAGCACTTTGTGAAGCACAGCTGCACTGCAGATAGCCCTACAGTGTCATTAAAATGGAAAGTATCTCTGGAAAACGATTGTAATCCTAGACTGAAAAAAAAAGAAACCAAAATTGAATTCTTTCCTTTTCTATCTGGTAGAACCCCGATAACATGGAGGACTCTTACATAACTTTCAATAATATTTGTACAACTTGCACTAGAATCACAGCTCGATTCATTGTGCTCGTGACCTTGGAGAAAATAAGAAGGTAGCTGGGGAATCTACTCTAAAGTGTAACAGAGAGTCAGAAAAAGAAATGGATACTGTGAAAGGAATAAAATGCAAATCTGTGAGGAGAGACTCCTCTTCCTCCACCCCGACAGCAGAAATGATGGAAATATTTCTTGTGTGATGATTTCTTTCAGAGCTGTTCATCCAGTGTTAGATATTCATGTTGATCCTGTCTGACTGCCTATCTAACAAAGTCCTCCCTATACTTTAGAAACAATATGAAAATCAACCAAATCCTTTCTCTAATAATATAATTCAGTTAGGCCTTTGTTCATCAGCTCATAGGTGCACTTTGATTTCTTCATTTCTAATTTTTTACTCAGCTGAGGTACATTTTAGAGCAATACTTAAAATACACTACCTGGATATTTTGTGTGTGTGTGTGTGTGTGTGTGTGTGTGTGTGTGTGTGTGAGAGAGAGAGAGAGAGAGAGAATTATAACTTAGGATAGCAAAAGACATCGAGTTATTCTTCTGTGGAAAGGTACATCTTTCAAACTAGACTTCTATGTCCATTGGTCCAACTTATTAGATGAGTGTCTAATGACAAAAATCTAGTGAAATTTGACTGGCTGGACTTAGTAGTCATTACTGAGTATCAAAAAAAGAGAAGTAGAAATGGCTATCTTTATAATCACATTTAAAAGTGACTCGTATTATTTTATACATCAATTCTGTATACTGTGAGAAAATCAAAGATAAATAAAATCTTTAGATAAGAAAAGGTTTCAGTTCAACTTATTATGGGAGTCCCGGCTGACCTCTGAGTTAAGTTGCATGTATTCTGATAGCAGACCGGGAGAGGACTTGCTGGCTTGAAAAGCTTATTAATAAAGGATTGGGAAAGTGGAGGACATTCCTCAGGAGACATATGCCCAACCACATGAGGTGTTAGGGAGTCTTTCTCTGTGCTGTCCACCCAAGAGCCAAGGTTCTCCATTCCACAGTCAAGTATTTGAGGATTCTGCCACTAAATAAAATCTTTGAGGACATCGTTTTCTGTTTTAGCTCAAAACACTGCTTTGTGCTCTGCTTTTATGTTGACTGGGTTATCTCTCCGTGGATTTACTAGTCATCCCTGGAGCTCAATGCAAAATAGCCTAAGAGCCTTGAAGTATAAACAATTTATACCAACCTTTCTAACATATCAGTTGGCCAGTCAAGACTAAGTTTTCCTGACACTCATGTTCCAAAAATAGAAGGTTGAGATTCAATGTTTATACTGGATATCATAATGCAAGTTCTTATTCCATTTTTCACACATGGATATTAGAATAGAACCCTCCTTGTGCATGAGATAACCAAATCTTTTGAGTCCTCTCAAAAACATTAATGTGGGATACAATGGCAGACGCTCCTCCCAATGCCAGACACTCCTCTCAATGCCAGATACTTGATCCTCAGTTCATTTCCTAAAGTTATTCTCTAAAAGAAGGCTGAGTAGACTGTGTTCTGACTTAGAGACTCAAAGTGAGAAGATCCTGACAATGTATGTTTCTGATACTCACTTGTTAATCCAAAAATTATTTTTGATGTGTCTAGCTCTAGGAGATATACTAGTTACCAGGAAAGACAAAACTCCCTGCTCTCATGCAGTTTACATTCTATTAAGTAAAAATTAACATTTATGATGTTAGGGACAGAGGGACATGTTAGCACTTTCATTTGCTTAGGCCAAGTGATGGGCTCCAGCAGTGGAAAGTACAATCTGTGGTCCAGGCCTCTGGAACTTAGAAGACCAAATGCCGTCACAGCCCACGGGGAAGCAATCAACTCCTGATTAGTTATTTTTATTCTTCACTTTGGTACATTTAGCAAACATCCCATCCTTTTTCATGTTAACTCATGGCAGACACTTGCATAACCTAATGCAGACAACCTACACACAAACTAAAACTTAGTAGAAGAGATAATGTATCCTTTTTAATTATAAAATCTCTAATACCTTTATTACACATGATAGTCTATGATGTTTAACACACTTTATATATCCATCATGTTTCATTTGTACAAGATACTTAAAATACTTTTTTCTGCATATTCCCTGGTATAAAACATGCCAAAACACAATGTGATCTCTAATGTATAGTTAATCCTGCCCAGTTCATAAACACATATAATACTGCTGGTGGCAACAACAGCAAAAAACTAATCTATGAAAAAAGAGCACACATATATTCACAGAAAGGAATTAACACTCTGGACTTCAAAGAAGTGTCTTTTGACCTGGTCTTACAAGATAACATTATTTTGAGATGGTGATGGAGATGGGAAAAAAGAGGCAGACAGCAGAAGTACAGAGTTGGAAAAAAAAAAATACCCACAAATACATATGTAAATATACATCTACAAACATTTATGTGGGCCATGGTCAGGAAGTAATATTAACATTTTCATTTTTCTGCATTGTATTAATTTGCTATTTCTACTATAACAAATTACCACAAACTTAGTGTCTTAAAACAACATAAATTTGTTTTCTTTAAGTTTTCTCAGTCGGAAGTCTAAAATGGGTCTTACTGAATAAATTCAAATTGTTAGCAAGGCTGCTTTCTTCCTGGAAGTCATACTGAAGGGTCCATTTCTGTGCCTTTTGCAGTTTCTAGAGGCAGCCCACATTTATTGGCTTGTGGCCCCATTCCTGTACCTTCAAAGTCAACCAGGATGGGCTGAGTCCTTTCCAATCTGCCATTCCTCTGATTTCCCTCATTTGTTTCTATCATTTGCTCCTTGCATTCCAAGGATATAAAACCTGGAGCCATCTGCTCCCATTCAAAGGGTATTAAAACTTTATCCCTGATGTCAAATGTTTGTATTTCAGGAGGCAGTCCTTCCGCTTTCTCTTCCTGACAAATCTGTGGGGTATTTTTATTTTGTTTTTACTGTTTGTGTTTTTTACATTCCAAAGGATTTGTTTATATTAGGGAAGTAAGCTTTCTCTCCTTCTCTCAGGAGGGGTAGAAGTAGCAACTGGAAACCAGGTAACCTATACAAACTTCTAGATTCATGATCTTGAGGCCCTTGTCCTGCAATACAGAACCCTATATGTGCATCTCACTTCTCCCTTATGGCATCACCCCAGTGGTTGAGGTAAAGGGATAAATGTGATTATTGCTATAAGAAATAGTAACTCTGATCTCCAGAAATTAGTTTGTTTTCAATGAATGAACTTATGTTTATTCAAGAATAAATAAATATAGATACGAAAAGCTTATAAAGAATGCCCAGAATGAAAAATATTTGTATTTAGCAGGTGCATAGAATATAGAATTCTAATATGGGCTGAAAACAAAATTATGTTAGGACCAAATGATGAAAAGATTTGAATATGAGTATAAGGATTGTGGACTTTATTCAGTAAAGATTGGAGAGCCATTGTACATCTCTGATCAGAACTGTGCTCTTTATATTTTAAGGAAAAACATTTATCATCAATCAAAGGATGGCTTAAGTTAAGATAAACAGGTAGATGTGTCAATCATTGAACTAAGAGAAGAAACTGGTGGATGCATAATGAGAACGAACCACCAGGGTTAGATTTCAGGAGCAGAGGAGTCAGAGTGAATAAAGATGTTGACAGAAAAATAAGACAACTTGGATTCAGGGAGGCAAATATTTCGATGTCTGTGGTAGACAGATGTCTGTTGATAGAAAGAAGTTGAGCATTTAGGACAAAATTTGAGAGAAGATAAGGATGGAGATGAATGAAAGCAGAAACTCTACACAGTAAAGTGAAAACAAAATGGTTTTTCTAAACCAGATTAAACTGATTTTGAGTATGAATTCTGCTACTTACTGTGGCATCTTAGGGAAGTCACTTAACCTCTCCAAGTCTGAGTTTATTCCACTACCAAGTGGGAAAGTAATACGCACTTTGCATAAGTACTGTGAAGTATGATCTATAATGTAAGTAAAGTGATTATTTAAATGTCTAGTCTACAATATTTTTTCAATGATGATTTTTGTTATCATTACAATGAGAAGAAGGAGGAGGAGGACTAGGAAGAGGAGGAGGAAGAGGAGGGGAAGAAGGAGAAGAAGATTCATTATTGTTATTATTATTATCATTATCATTATTTTTGTTACAGTTGGTACTCAGTTTGTTAGAGGTGATATAGTTAAGGAAATGGATGAAATTGCCAAGGGAGAGAGTTTTCACTATCAATCAATAAACTGCCTCTATGTGTTCTTTAATTCCCTTTATGCAGCCAAAGGATAAAATAACGAAATTATTTCTACTCAAAATGAAATGGGAAGAATAATATTCAGATATCATATTAGAGAGCAGATTTCTCCTTATAAATATCCAAAGGCAAAAGCTTCCTCCCCCAAGACTTGCTCGTAAGTCTATATTGGCTATGAGATTATCTTCCTAAGCATTTTACTGCAATAATTTAATCACAGCATGAGGACAAAGTATACTGTAGCATGGTATACCATGTTATGAGTAGATCTTGGGCTCATGAGCAAATATACAGAAAATAAATATGAATGGAGAAGTGTGTACCAGATACATGGTAAAACACACTGTGTTCACCAAGGTCAGATGTGGTGTCCTTCAATCTCAATTGTGAAGAACCTTCAGCCATTACTGAATAAAAAGAGAACACTTTTTGAAAATATAACTGGAGACTATTTTATTCGAGAATTCTCTGATAGGCATTATACCAATTGTTTAATGTGCATTAATTTATTTCTCCTATGAGTTTGTCACCTTAATATTCCCAATTTTAGCTGAGTAAACTGGGGTACAGAGAAGATGGGCAAATACTCTGATATCACATAGTTAGAAGGTATTAAACCTGACTATTACCCAGGCAGCGTGACACTAAAAAGGGGATACCTCAACTACTATTGTTAAATTGACCACCAACAGTACCATCTCAAAAGTTTTGAGTGCAGATATAAGCAGCAAAGATATGATTGTCCACTGCTGCTATGGTATGAATATTTGTGTCTCTCCCAAAATTCATATGTTGAAACCTAATGCCCAGTGTGATTATACTGGGAGGTGATCAGGTCATGACGGCTTATCTCTCATGAATGAGATAAATGTGCTTATAAAAGAGGCCCTTCTGCAATGTGGCAGACAAGGAGAAGTCTGCAGCCTGGAAGAGGGCCCTCACCCTACCATGCTGGCACCCTGATCTCAGACTTCCAGCCTCTAGAACTGTTAGAAGTAAATTTCTGTTGTTTGTAACCCACTCAATCTGTAGTATTTCATTATAGCAGCCTGAGCAGACTAAGAAAACTGCTATCTTCAGTTCAGGTGTTTTACTCAGTTTTTTTCACTCATTTGTAAAAAAATGAAATCAGCAATCACACTCCTTGTTATTTACCCAAAAGAGTTGAAAATATATGTCCACACAAAAACCTGCACACAGATGTTTATAGCACCTTTATTCATAATTGTCAAAACTTGGAAGCAACCAGGGTATCCTGCAGTGGATAAATGGATAAATAAACTGTGGTATATCCAGACAATGGGATGTTATTCAGCACTAAAAAGAAATGAGCTATCAAGCCATAAAAAGATATGGAGGAAACCTAAATGCATATTACTAAGTGAAAGAAGCCAGTCTGTAAAGACTTCATAATCTATGATTCCAACTATAGGACATTATGGCAAAAGCAAACTATGGAGACAATAAAAAGATCAGAAGTTGCCAGGAGTAGGGGTGGGAAGAGACCAATAGGCAGAGCACAGGGAATTTTAGAACAGTAAAAATACTCTGTGTGGTATTATAATGGTGGATATATATTATTATACATTTCTCCAAACCAACAGAATGTACTACATCAATAGTGAACCCTAACGAAAACTATGGACTTCGGGAGATTATGATGTATCAGTGTAGGTTCATCCTTGGAAAAAAAATTCGCCATTCTGGTGAGTGAGGTTGATAATGGGGAGGCTATGCATATCTGGGGGCAGAGGGTTTATGGAAAATCTCTGTACCTCCCTCATAATTTTGTTGTAAACCTAAAACTTCTCTAAAAAATAAAATCTTAAAAAATGAATTCCAACATCATGACATTCTTAGAGAATGTTTTTTCTGATAGTCTCAATTTCCTCTCCCGTTCATCTTGAAAAATGTAATGGGAACAAGACCGCAAAGGAAAGAATGTGTATAAAATCAAATGTTCACTCATGATCAATCATATATGAACCTCTTGGCTATGAAGTAGTTGAAAAGTTTAGCATAATAAATAACCTAGCTCAATAATGATAGTAATAGGCATAGTATTAAATTATTACTAGTCATAGGATAAAGTTCAAATATTTGAACAATTTAGCATTGTTTTAACATGTATGCCATCAGTGACTTTATGGGAGTAAAAATTCAAAAGAGACTGTTATGACAGGGTGATAAAGAACATTTAAGTAGAAGCAGTGAGCACTATGTGAGATATATAATCGGCTTTAATATAATTGTACTGAATATACATTACACACACGGTCATAAATATTCTCACAAATGATTGATTCTCTAAATCATGGTATGAGTTTCAGATTATTTTATTAAGTCCATTAACCCACAAAGTATTTTAGTCATGATCTTTGTTCCTTTTTATGAATATTCAATGTCGTATTCACTTTGAAAATTGTAAACATTTGGACTCACAGATCTGGAAGCACCCTTGATAAGTTTGCTTGTCTCACTTCCACTCACTGACTAGTTGCGTACTTCAATCATTCCAGAAAAAGACACTTAGATCTTCTCTGGAGAAGAGAAATAGAGACACAGACGTAGAGAGCAAATGTATGGCTAACAAGGGGGAGGGGGAGGTGCTGGGATGAACTGGGAGATTGGGATTGACACATATACACTACTGATACTATGTATAAAACAGATGACTAGTGAGAACCCACTATATAGCACAGGGAACTCTACCCAATGCTCTGTGGTGACCTAAATGAGAAGGAAATCCAGAAAAGAGGGGATATATGTATACGTATAGCTGATTCACTTTGCTGTGCTGTATAAACTAACACAGTATTGTAAGGCAACTATACACCAATAAGAATTAAAAGAAAAAAGAATTCCAAGACCAAATTATTTAAACTTTAAAAATTCAAAAAATGCCAATTCACCCACGAAACAAAGCAATAGTTTACATCCTAGAATGGGAGTAAAACCAAGAATTGGAGTCAGGAAGACCAATTTAGGAAATCTTAAATTATTTCTTCCTCCCTCCTCCCTTCCTTCGTTTTCAGTCTTTTAATCCATTTTTGTTTTGAGATACAATATTATTACTTGTGTTAGTTACTTATATATAGCTTTTTTTCATTACACTGTATAGGGATTAAAATAGACAGTGTTAATTTAGAATTGGAAAACATGAAAAATTATGCAAATTTTGCAAATTCAGAAGATTATTGATAAAACAAGGTAACCTAACTTGGAAAATCTGCCATGAAATGAATTAAGTTACTAAGTCAAGCACAGAATATCCATTTATCCTCAGAAAAACAATAACCTTTAAAATATATGGCACAGTTTATCATCTGTTCCCTCAAAACAGTAAAAAAAATGAAAGGATAATCTACTAATTTAAATGAAGTAACATTTTTTTCTTTAAAACATTCACTGAAAATCATTTCCAAGTATCTTCCAGTTCTAAAATTAATCCTAAATATGGAAATATGTATCTTCTCCAGAAATGATCAACATCAATAATAGCAGAAATATCCAGTTTATTTTAAAGAAGGTCCACATTTATATACATTGTAATAACCATGACCTACATAAGAGAAAGGTTAGATAAAATGGAAAATGATAATATTTCAGAGTATCAGACATTAGAACAATAAAATAGTTAAGAAAATGTGGCCTTTCTGGCAGCTCAATCATCTTAATAAACCTTTAAAGGCAAGAACAGATATTCACACAATGGTGAGGATAACCATCAACTGTACTGAAACGGTCAGGCATAAAACAATTTTTGTATAGGCCACTCAAGGGAATATCCTAGGAAAAAACTGCAAAGGTGTATTTCAACCGAGGTAGGAGAATATTCCCAAAATATATAATGAGAAAAATTTGCCTATTTATCCACATGTATAATATAACTGCTATAAGAAAATATTGGGGAGCACCTCAAAGCAATGGCTACAGAATGCTAATCTAATTGATGTCAGGGGCTCTAAGGTGTAGTTGGTTACATGCAACAAATACTGAAACATTTTTTCTCTTTAGATAATAACGTATTACTTTTCGTCTTTGATATCTTTGTACTATTGTCTATGATCCCCCAATAACTTTTTACTGTTTGAAAGCCTTAGGTTGGTGATGTTCCTATACTTAATTGTGACCAAAGAAGACTCATTACTTGTCAATTTCTATCTAAAATAATTGATGGGTTTGAATCTGAAAATCCTAGCCAATCTCACTGAATCTGGACACTTTTATAGGCTGCTTCCTCTCCCTAGAAGGCCCCTGTTAAATTTTTTCCCATGTTCTGCCTGAAAAACTCCTCGTCATTGTTAACTCAGTTGAGGGTTGCCTGTCCCTAGCAGCAATCTCTGAAAAAGACTAGTTTATTATCTCTCCATGGTTAACCTCAAACTTTGTGCAAACTGCCTTAGCCCTTATCATAGCTTATATCACACAGTATTATTATTGACTTGAATATCTTCCCCAGAAGAACGTAAATAGCCTGGGATAGAAACCGTCTTATATTTTTTTTCATTTATTCAACCAATATTTATTGAGCACCTATTATGTTCCAGGAACTCTAGATCATCAGCGAACAAAACAAAGATCCCTGCCTTCATAGAGCCTACATTCTACTGGTCGTCAGGAATAATGTCTGCGTACTTTTGGTTAAGTATATCCCCATTATTCACTCCATGCTTCGCTGCTTTGGTTCTACTCTCCTGGAAGATAAAACCAACACGCCTGAAACTAAAAGAAAACATTTACGTGAGCGTGTTTACAGGTATTGCATTTAAACTGGGAGTGATAATGTCCTCCTAAGATTAATCAGGGAAAGCTCCTGGGTTTAGCGAGCCTCAAGCTTGTTTTAAAGAAGAGATGATATTAAAATGTGAGGGAGGGACTTCCCCAGTGGCACAGTGGTTAAGAATCCACCTGCCATTGCAGGGGACACGGGTTCAAGCCCTGGTCTGGGAAGATCCCACATGCCGCGGAGCAAGTAAGCCCGTGTGCCACAATGACTGAGCCTGTGCTCTAGGGCCCGGAAGCCACAACTACTGAGCCCACGTGCCACAACTACTGAAGCCCGCACGCCTAGAGCCCGTGCTCTGCAATAAGAGAAGCCACAGCTCGCTGCAACGAGAGACAGCCCGTGCACAGCAACGAAGACCCAACACAGTCAAAAATAAAATAAATAAATAAATAAATTTATTTTAAAAAAAAAAAAAGTGAGGGAAAGAGAAAAAAAGTGTCCTGGGTGGAAATACAAGAGGAAGGGCACACATATTAGAAAGTGCACATGATTCCAAGAGACAAAGGAAACTGTTTACAGATAAGGCCAGAATGCAAAAACAACTGTGGAACTCTCTTTACCCTACCCTTTTTCTTTATGAAAGAATTAGTAGAAACAATATAATATAATATATTGACACACAATAGGATGCCATATATGGATAACTTTCAACAAAGAAATGTGCTCTCCAAAAGAGCATCCATGGATGAAACCATAGATTAAGGTCTAATCTCAACAAGTCAACAAGTTTTTGTGAAACTACAGAAACTGTCTTATAATTTTATTGTTGTATTCTCAGTAACAAGCACACAGAGGGTTATCGATAAATAAATATGATTCACTGAAGGATTTTTACAATTAACCAGTAATAAAAATATATGGGAGGCAGAAAAACACTATCTGCAAGCCACCAACCCTCTACACACACAAAGGCAGTAATAATTATCATCATAATAGCTATATCTGAGAGCTTGCTCTATGTCAAAGCTTTATAGACACTATAGTTTTTAATTGTCACACCCATCACGAAAGTCAGAATTTTATATCTGAGGAGACTGAGGCTTTAAGGGATTAAGTAATTGGTCCAGGATCTTGAATCTGGCTGCCTGATTCCACCTGTAGTCATTATGTTATAGTTCTTTGGCTTCCTATGTACTCAGTACTTCCATTTGTTCATTTATTTAAAAGTAAAGATTGAATACCCATTATGGGTATACAACATGTATTAAAATGATGTTTTCCCATGCCATGCAAGCATGGAAAGGGCGAATATACAAACAAGGGTGGAGAGATGGCATGTAGCGGAAATGGAGGCCAACATTGAAAGCATCTATACCATAATTTTGAGGTAGCTGGAATGAATGCTATATTTAAAAAAAAAGAAGAAATGATATACAGTGCAATAGCTTCCCAAAAATAGAGAACAATTAATTTTCCAATTTGTCTGACCCTCCCCCAATTTGAGTTTTCTTAATTCATATATTTGTTAGAAATTCTTCCAGCTCCTTGAAAAAATTCTAATGAAAGCCAAGGTTTAAATTCAGTATTTTGAAAAGCATGGGAATCTGCATATAGAACTATATTAAATCAGCATCCTTTTTATTGCATTAGCAAATATTTCAGTTAAAATATAATTAACAAAAAGAAGGACCACTTTCCATTTAGTCAATTTAAGCCTGTGCTATACAATTTTAAGGCATGTGTGTGTGTGTGTGTCTGTGAATCTATGTGTCTGACTTCAAATTCAACCCAGCCAATAATGAGGGAACCAATCAAAATGAACAAAATAGTTTTTAGAAGACAGAATACGGAAAATGCCTCAAGAAAAGACTGGTTGATAACTTGCCATTAGTGATAAGAATAAAACATATTCATGTCTGTATCTCCTACTAGCCCACAAATTTCAGGAAAGAAAGAATCATGGCTTACACCTCTTTCATTTCAAGTTGCCATGTTTTGGCACACCATAGGCACTCAATACATATTTGTTGAAAAGTAACTGACCACATACTTATTTTCCCGTAAATTAACAACTTCCAGAAACTGGCACAAAGAAAGGTGAATTTCTCATTCTACTTGACAATGACAGAAAGGTTATTCTTATGTTTTTCCCTGGGAACCTTAGGATCATTGAAGGCTTGTGTTTAATACCCGTAAGGTAACCCCTGGATGCCTGAAGTAGAGCTTGCTTCATTTCTTTTCTTCTGCTTAGAACTTTTCAGTTACAATGCAGGAACTACATTTATGAGGAAAAATGTTCCCTTTACCTTTTACACTATGTGGCCAAGTAGCTAGATCACAAACAAAGCAAAGAATGAGGTCATGAATTTAAGGCTTTTTACAGAAAATAAGGAATGCAATCATGAGGAGGAGGATGAGTTGAAACAGTAATATTTTAATAAAAAAAGAATGGAATGGACCAAATTGGAAATTTAACCTAGGGAGCACATCCAGAATATTACTGCTGTCACTCTGCTTTTTACACAACTTTCAATAAAATTCAAATAGGGAAGACAAGCTTACTGTAAATAGATACAACAGATAAAGTACAAATAGCCATTCAGAAAGACTGAACTCATAGTGGAAGGAAATGGCCTCTTGCTAGACCTAGAATTTAGGAAATGGAAGAAAATTCAGGATTTTTACTTTGAATTGAGACATGATTGCCTTAGTCCTTTTGACCTCAAGACCTTATAAATGCTTGGGTCACATGTCTCCAGCTCTGTAAATTGAGAAGAGTGCTCTATGTGACTTCACTCAGTAAATACTATTCGATCCATCTCAAAACATTCTGCTAGGACCTAGGAAAACTGCAGAGAAAGGCAGTCATCTGCAAATAATTCAGCTCTGTGGTCAGAATCCTTTACATGAAGTAAATAAAATCTCACCAGTCCTTACTTCCAGGCTATCTGTGTCAATGACTGTAGGTCCAAAATTCTCCTGACACATTCTCAATGGTTGTATAAAGAATCCTGGGAGCTTCCTAGGATTTGACCTTCCTAATTTGTCCACAGATCATTGTTCTGTGAGCAGTATCTCACTTATTGCTCCATATTTTATGACCTAAATGACCCTGCCAATAAACTAAGCAGTTATATATCTCCCAAAGGGTCTACCATTTTGACCTGCACACACAGGTGTACTAGCAGAGTTTTGGTCCATGTTTAGCTTCTACCTTTAAATCCTCCAGGTTTAGGCTATTTATGCATAGTCAAGAATAGGAGACACATACCCCTTTGGAGTTCATTTTCAGTTTATCTAACAGCTACTTAGGATGAAACATGCTTCAATCCAGGCTCAGTGTGCATTCGCCCCCGCATCCCCACACACTTGAGAAGAAGACAGACATTTATTTAAAATACATTACGGTTTGTTTTTCAAGAAATATGGCATTACAATATTATTATTTTTTGTTAATTCCTATTATATGGTAAGGCACATTAAACAAATAATGAGGAACTTATAGATTCAGTCTATAAAATGTAATAGCTAGGCTTATGTAGGTACAATTTTTCCATGAAGTGAAATGCTGATACTCCAGTGCAAGAATAATCATAAATTTAACACCTCAAACTATGTATTAAGAGATAGGCTTGGTAGCTGACGGCCAACTGATTCCAGAAAATGATCGCAATCTTAGTCTAGGTTTCGAGCTGGTTTAAATTTCTCCATTTTTAAAAAGCAAACCCAAATAGAATTTTCCCTTATTAGTCTCATGAGCCATTTCATGTCACCTATTTTGTAATTGCTTAATTGTAGAATAGTTTGCAGAGATTGTAGATGGGATAAGAGTAGGGTGTGGGTCAGCAGGCAAGTGAGGAAGGGGAAACAAGAGGATTGAGAAAGATAATTTTCTGGGCTTCCCTGGTGGTGCAGTGATTAAGAATCCACCTGCCAAGGCAGGGGACACGGGTTCAAGCCCTGGTCTGGGAAGGTCCCACATGCCGCGGAGCAACTAAGCCCATGCGCCACAACTACTGAGCCTGAGCTCTAGAGCCTGTGAGCCATAACTACTGAGCCCGCGTGCCACAACTACTGAAGTCTGCACGCCTAGAGCCTGTGCTCCGCAACAAGAGAAGCCACCGCAGCAAGAAGCCCGCACACTGCAACGAAGAGTAGCCCCCGCACCGCAACTAGAGAAAGCCCATGCGCAGCAATGAAGACCCAACGCAGCCAAAAATAAATAAAATAAATTTAAAAAAGAAAAGATTTGAGCATTTCACTATACATAAATTATACCTCTATTAAAAAATTTTTTTAAAATAGAAAGATAATTTTCTGGAATGTCTTTAGGTGAAGAACTCGAAACCCACATGATAGAAGGAGAGCTCAAGAGAGAGAAAGGGTTAGATTTAAGGATATCAACCTATTTCTGCCCTGGCTGAGAATGTAATTTCTATTGGTGTCATTTAGGAGATACAGAGACCCTAGCCCCATAGAGACTAATGTCCGTTTCTTACTAAGTCATTAATGGACTGTTAGTGAGTTGGATTTCCAGAAAGGCCCCTAAAATGGACAGAGTGGTGGCAATGCCCCTTTTGTCCTCCTCACTTCCTTCTTCCTGATGGCTGGAATAATATTATAGCAGCCAGTGCTCCAGTGGCACAAAGGACAATAAAATGACCTTGTAAAATGGACATCATGTACTAGAAAGGTAGAGCCAAAAGATGAAAGGAACCAAACTAGTAATGACTATGTATATCCCTGGATTGCTGGCTTTATTAAGAGAGAAAAATGAACCTCCAGCTTTTCAAACCACTGTGAAGTTAGGTTCTCTTTTAACGCAGCTATGCCTAATCTAAATGAATTACTGGTCTCTCTTGACACTTTAGAAGATGTGACAATGTTTGGGCCCATATCCAAATGACATGGTGGGCAGACACCTGGTGAGCACCAGCTAGCATTTATCCTGTTCCCCACCACCTCTGAAAGGGCTTCGCTAGGCAAAATCTATCCAGTTTTAGGCCTGCCTCTTTTGATATTTCAGTTTGCACTATAGCTCCAAAGCACACAAAGAATGCTACTTAGAGAATAAAACCTTTTCTTTTGGGAAATAGAGAGAGCGAGGGAATGAAAGACAGAGAGAAAGTTTCTACTTCTCATCATATTTCAGATTTTAAGTCCAAGCAATTGGACACACGAGGCAGAGCAATTTACACCAGAAACATTGCCAATATATGACAAACCATTACTATAGTTATTTTGTAAATACTTATCATTTCTGCAATACTTTATTTTACAAATTGATATTATCAATAGTTTATGAATATTCATAGATTCATTAAGAATGAAATTCTGACAAAGCAATATTTGGAAGAGAAGTAGCTTTATAATGTAAAGATCCTTTGTGGCATTTGCAAAATATACACATATTGAACACTAGTAAGATATGGTATCGTCTGACTGTAAAAGCATGCAATTTTGAAGAAAAATATGCCTTTTGCCTTGTTGAATACAGCCAAGTCATTTCAGGCTTTTCAACTTGTTAATAAGCATGTTTTCCAAAAGAAAAATCACAGAAATAAGTCCTCTATTAATTTCTAGCTAATTGTGGGAAAGCATAGATTCAGAGAGCTTTAAGAGTTTGAAGATGGATCAGTAGTTTCTTATGATATGGATAAGAACTTAACAAAAATACTCTTTGAAACGTGCACTTATTACACTGGTCTAACTTTCACCATTTCTCAGATGAACATATCAGTGTAAGTGAATTATTTGGTAAAAAATGAAACTTAATTATCTTTAATATGTTAATACGGTTGAAAGTTCTCTAGAAAGAGTGATTTGAATATACTTTGAATCAGCTTGATATAAAGGTTTCTGAACATTTTACATTTTTCATAGGAAAATTCCTTTCTTTTTACATGTTAAATATAGATCTTTACTTTTTTTGCAATCAACCAATAATATATGCTCAGTAATAAAAATCATTGCACCTCGCTCCAAATTTCGGGGATGGTTTATCAGACTAACTGAAAAATTGAAAGCAAATATGTATGTAGAAAAAAGTATCCCCTGTAGAAAACATAAAAGTTTAGATGATCGGTGCATTTACATAATATGTTTCCTAGAGCATTTTGGCTAAAGAAAATTTGATTTAGACCTTCAAAAACATAGTTAAACACCATTCTCAGGATTCCGTGAACTTTAATCTGTTTGGGTGATTCTGTTCCACTGGGAGAAGGTTTGGAATTTCTGGGAGCATTTTTTTAAAGTGTCTAACATGGAAGAATGAATACTAGAGGTCTGTGGATGCTAAATATTCTACAATGAGAGGGACAGTATCTCAAAAGAAATGTTGTCTTGTGAAATATCCACAATGATGTGCCTCCTGAGAAAATAGTGATTGATCTAGGTGTTATACATAATGGGAATGGTTAAATTCAACGATTTATATATATATATATATATATAAATTTATATGTATAATTTATATATATATTATTATAATTTATATATATATATTGATATATATATCAATAGATAGGTGCTTTTACTCAGAAGAGAATCCACTAAATCTGCCCTCTACTACTGGAAGGAAAGGTAGTCCAGACATTTTTTTAAATGTCAAAATATGTTTTTATGCAACGTCTCAAAGCTTCTTAACCTAATTTATACTCTTTGCCCCATTTAACACACCATTCTTTTATCCTTATTCCAAAATCTTTCTGTACCACCCAGCAACAAAACCCATTCCTTCATTACATTTATGCTAAGGCATAAATATTATCATGATTTTTTTCTCAAGGGTAATTACACTGTAACAGACATTCTAATCTCTTTCCTTTGCTCCCCCTCTCTGTTTCTCTCTCTTTCTCTTTCTATTGCAATTTGAAACTAGGCAAGTGAGGACTCTACATATAGAACATTTTCCAGGACACCCAGGACTTAGAGCAGACACGTGTGTCGTTGTTACTCAAGAAAGATGCATTATCTTTGCTTCCTATGAACAACCACACTAAAAAAAATCTTCATTTACTAAACATTTTAACTAAAATGATATATGCAGGCTCTCACCAGAGAACATGTTTTGTTTTAAATCTATTCCATATTTTACATATTGCTGGGCTTTTTATAATAAGGTACGTTGCTTATCAGGCTAGAAAAGAAGTACAACAATGCAAGAATCAAAATTGCCTCTAATTAGTAATACAAAATTCACAAAGTGAAGAAGCAAATGGTTACTATATTTTAGTATTCTTCAGCATAATGTAACACGTGGCCATAATAGTATTGTAAGCCAAAAAATTCATAAGGAATGCCACCTTACTAGTGGCTAAGTAAAACTATGGTGTTTGAAAGTGAGATGATCCTGGAAGTGTGTCCACACCATCACTTCACATTGAAGGATACAATTTGGTTCGATTAAAACTTGATGATTCTGGTATAGAGAATGGTCATGGTGACTTATGCAAAATTTAGCTCTGATTTTAAGCAGTTATAACTGAAACATGGCTATTACAAAAATAATGCAAATGAAAACCAAAAAAGTTTTATTCTCCTTGTTTGATGCTTATGTACTTTTATGTATGTGTGTAGCTGCACATAATTAATACATTTCCCTATCTTCAGAAAGAAAGTGAATGACAAGCCCCCAACCACTTTATCATTCTATTCAGAAACCTCAACTTTTTCTCAGTTCCCCACCGTGTCTAATTTGTTCCCACATTCTCTGTATTCTACCCCATATGACTATCTCTCAAATCTGTCCCCATTTCTCCATCACTACTGACACTACCTGTTTCAAATCTTTCCACTTGAATGTCCTCTAAGTAATCTAGCCTTCAGTGTATTTATGTTTACCTTTTTGTTCTTAGTTGTGTTTTCTACAACACAAATCTAACCATATCAGTCCTTCCTTCAATAGCTCCTCACTGCCTTCAAACCAAATCCAAATTCTTTTTTTTTATTATTAATTTTTACTTTGTTGTGTTAGTTTCTGCTGTACAGCAAAGTATATGTGTACATATATACACTCTTTTTTGGATTTCCTTCCCATGTAGGTCACCACAGAGTGCTGAGTAGAGTTCCCTGTGCTATACACACAGTAGGTTCTCATTAGTTATCTGTTTTATACATAGTAATGTATATATGCCAATCCAAATTCTTAACATACAAGTCACTTAAAGGCTTGGTGCTGACCTACTGATCCAGTCTCATTTCTGTAGAAGATGTTTAGCAACATCTAATATTTGATTATTATAACTGGAAGGGGGTGCCACTGGCTTCTATGGGTAGAGACCAGAGGTGCTGCTAAACCTCCTACAGTGCACATTCAGCCCCCCACAACAAAGAATTATCCAGCCCAAAATGTCACCTGAAGGCGTTGAGAAAGCCTGCTTCAGGGCAAAAATAACGTCCTTTATGTTGAAATCATTAGCACCCCACAGAGGGCCTGACTCTTAAAGGGGGTTTCATAAATTCATACTAAATGAATGTACATAAAGATATATGGTCTTTGTGCTATAAAAATTAAATACCGATATAGACTGGTTAAGGTTTAAAAATTAATTTTCATAATTTGTTCCCTCGTCTGTTCCTAAGCACACGATATTTCCTTGGCTTAGATACCCTGCCCACCTTCACACATTTCTAATATCCCATCAAATATTTTTTGTTCTATGTCTAAAATATATTTCAAATATGCCCATTCCTCTCTCCTCCACTGCCACCATCGTCCCTCAGGTCATAGCTATTTCTTATTCTAAATAATCTTCTAAGTGTATTTTTCTGTTTAAGTACCCCTTCCATCCATTTTATACAGAAGCCAGTGATCATCTGAAAAAAATAATAATATTAATTATATTACTCCTCTGCTTAGCATGTGGAAGTATTTTTTTTCCATTTCACTTAAGATAATAATAATAATAATGATACCCTAATTAGTGAAGACCGCACGTATTCTGTTTCTCCTTATTTCTGCCTTATCTAATTCAGCTGCATCAATGTTAGCCTTTCCAATTCTTCACATTCTGTGAACAAGAAATTGCAATTTCTTGGAATACTCAGGCATCCCCCAAATCATAAATAACTATCTAGTATTCTTAATATCTCCAGTCATTATTACGAAAGCGTAAAATGTTTACTCACTAAAAAGGAAACAGTAAGTTTAGTATTATTTACAAAGAACTGTAGTCTATAGTAAATATTCAAACACTGGAAAACTCCAGCGAAAGTACTAGGTGGCATTTGAATAACATATCATTCAGATCACTTAGTAAGGTAAGAGCAACACACAGAATCACTTGGAAAATTGCCAAATTAGGGATTTATTTTGCCTCCAAAACTTGACATTTCTTGGAGCACTTATAGGCTTTGTATACAGTAAGTACATTAACTTCTTAATATGTATTTTATTTGTAAAAACAACTCACCTTTAGCCATAGACAAAGCCACAAACATACAGTATAATGTGGGAATAGTTCCAACCAGGACTGACAGTAGACTGTGACCACATCTCTTCTACCTGCTACTGTCCTGGTTCCCCAAAATGTTGGCCTTAACCTTCTGCTCTATGTTGGCATTTCCTGCTTATTTATATGAATTTTTCTTACTTTTCTGATTTCCCAACTGATTGTTCTCAGGACTAAGATTCAGAAAAACATTTAAATTTGCTAAGAAATGTAAGGAAGAAATTCCCATTTTTGGAAACTAAGCTACGCAATTATTCCTTCCACAAGTCATGGTCACTAAGTTGTTCTCACAGTTTGGGGTTTTTCATGTGCTGCTCCCTCTGCCTGGAATGCCTTGCCCTTCAATCTTCATGGGGCTCATTTGATTCATTCTTCAGGTCAAAGGTGGAATGTCCTTTCTTGAATGAGGGCATGTAGGACTGCCTTTCTAAGTCAGTCTCTAGTCCTAATCATTTCTTTCTTTCTATCTACCTATCTATCTATTTATCTATCTATCTATTTATCTATCTATATATCTACTTATTTATATATCTATCATCTATCTACCTATCTATCTACTTATCTGTGTCTATCATCTATATGTGTCTCATCAAACTATAAAGGTATATATTGTATTTACTTAGGTGTTTATGCATTCAATACCTGTTTAATAGGTGACAGCCATTCAACATATTAGCCGGAAAGAATCACACCCATTCAAGCTTTGATTTCCATAAACAAAAACCTGTTCTTTTTTTTTTTTTTTTTGGAACCACTCGAAATGTTAACTAAAATGATGTGTACTTCATGAGGGGAACACACCATGATTATTTTGTTTAATTCTATCTTTAGGTTTGAGCAGAATTCCTGGAATTTGGGAGGGTAGCGTATAAGCATTTCTTAAATGAATGAATGGTGAATGCCTATTCATCCTTTTCTGTGATCTGGCTTTAATCACGAGAGAGAGAAAAATCTAATATTGCCTTTTTTATTGAAGTATAGTTGATTTTACGATGTTGGGTTAGTTTTAGGTGTACAGCAAAGTGATTTATATATATATATATATATATATATTCTTTTTCAGATTCTTTTCCCTTATAGGTTATGCCAAAACATTGAGTACAGTTCCCTGTGCAATATAGTAGGTCCCTGTTGGTCATTTACTTTATATACAGGGGTGTGTGTATGTTAATCCCAAACTCCTAATTTATCCCTCTCCCCTCTTTCCCCTTTGGTAACCATAACTTTGCTTTCTATGTCTGTGGGTCTATTTGTTTTGTATAAAAGTTCATTTGTATAAGTTTTTTAGATTCCACGTATAAGCAATATCATATGATATTTGTCTAATATTGTCTTTCGAGGCCTATGGCCTGATAAAGAGTTCAGGGTTTATCAGACTTCAAATAACAATTCTTCCACTTAAGGCTCAGTGGAAGGTATTTGAAAGGACAGCAGCAGATCCCAAGTGTATTAGTTGCCTGTAACAATTCTGTAACAAATTCCTAGAAACCTAGTGGCTTAAAACAACACAAATGTGTTATCTTAGTATGCTGGAGGTCAAAAGTCTAAAATGGGTCAGCATGGTCACGTTCCTTCTGGGGGCTCACTGTGAACAATCTTTTAAATTCCTTGCCTTTTCTAGCTTCTAGAGGCTGACTGCATCCCTTGGCTCATGGTTCCTTCCTCTGTCTTCAGAGCCAGGAGGGTAAGCATCTTCAAATCTCCCTTCTTCTCTTGCCTTTAATGCTATGGTAACATTTTGTTCTCTGAATCTGACCCTCCTACCTTTCTTATAAAGATACTTATAATTAGATTGGGTCCCTTCGGATAATCCAGGACCATCTCTTCATTACAAGGTCCTTAACTTGATGACATCTGCAATGTCCCTCTTGCCATTTAAGTAACATATTCCCAGGTGTAGCAGTTTAGCGGATTAGGGGTGAGCCATTATCCTCACTACCACATCAAATAATCCAGTTCTCCTATTTGAATGGAAAGTAATTACTCATTCACTTATTCACTCATTTAACAGATATGCAGTTCACTCAAGGAACTGCACTAGGCAAGATTCCCTTAAGGTGTTGGAAGGAGAAGGATGACAGGTGAGAAAACTAGGTTAACAGTTACCATATAGAATGAGAGTGATAAATGCTTTCATGGAGGAAAGGAAGGGGCTTTGGGAATGGCCAGCACCACTTCTAATAGTGTTTATTAGTGTTAATAGAGACTCTCCCCGCCCAAGAATCATAATTTACTTTAATAATCAAATTTTTATTTTATATTCAAATGGTTAACACAGATAAAGGTAATTATAAGTTTTACAGAACTATGTTAGTCGCCAAAAAAAAGTCCTGCACATCTCTTTTTAAGACATTTTGAAACTGACCTCATTGAGTCAACTACTTAACCTAGATTTTTATTTGACTAATGCCTGTGTTTTTAAAGATTTTCTTTTTAAATAAATGAGATTTTTAATGTAATTTCCACAGTAACTTTGATTGTAGTATTATTTCACTAGCATTTCACTTCAACACTCTATGTTTAATACAGAATTTGGGGTCATTTTAGCTTAAAATTTCCACAGTTGGGATGCTGAATGTAAGGCCTTGGTGTACTCCTGAATCTGTATTTAGTGTAGCGTCTTTTAAGAACATCAAAATGCAAGAGCGCTGTTTAGTAAAGAATTTAACCCTGTTCCAAAAGAAGTCTAGCCTTTACCCTTAGCTCCTGGGAGGTTACCTTTGTTTTCCTTGGGATAGCCATATATTCATAATGTGATTCAGCGTGAAGACAGGTCACTTTTAAAAACTAAAAGACTAACAGTGTGATTTAGGGTGGAGGCTTTTGGTCATGCAGTATCAGTATACATGGAGACTGAGAACCATGTGGGCAAGCAATCAATCATGTCTACGTGATGGTGCACCAATAAAAACTCTGAACACCATGCGTGTGTGAGCTTGGCAATACCTCATGAGTATTATCACATGTTGAAGTTAGGAAAGCAGCACAAACCAACTCCACAGGGAGAAGACAAGGGAAGCTCAACATTTGATACGTCTTCAGGTTTCACCCCATGCAGTTCTCTTGTGGCTGATTTTAATCTATACTTTTTCCCTTTAATTAAATATAAGTGAGTATAATAGCTTTCAGTGAGTTCTTTGAGTTTTCACTTTCCACCTTCCTCCCCAAAACACACACACACACACACACACACACACACATGAATAAGCCTTGGAGAATAGAATATATGTCTTTCTTGCTTACCATTTTAAACTCGCTGTCTAGCACAGTATGATCTACATGGCACTCAACAAATATTTTTTAAATGGATAAATGACTATTTATGCATGGTTGTTCTATTTTGATCTCAAAATAAAGTGCCATGCCTGTGTTTGTTCACCTTATAAGAATTACTATTGTCTAGAAAATACAAGTATACATACACATATATAATTGCACATGGACACATTTAACCTTGGGAAAAATAAGTGAATTCACATATAATAACTTATTATTTCTGTTCTTGTTGCAGGTTCTGCTGAGATAATTTAAGTAAGAGGTTACTCTTCAAGTCAAAAGATAGTGGTTTAAATAAATCCACGGGGCCCACAGCAACAAAACAAGTAGCCTCTTTAGTTGGGAAAAAGAAAAAAAACATATAGGTGATACAATCCACAACTAAAAAACAATCTCAGGACAGTAATAGTTCATTCTTACTAACTGAACTGTTTCTCTAGCTACTTCTGACTGTTAGAGCTGCAGGTTTTTAAAGGATTTTCCCCTGCAGATGTGTATAGTAGTCTATCAGAATACATTTATGTTCTATAAAATCTATATAAATCATTAGTAACAAAAATGATCAAAGAAACTTAAAAGGCAATAATTTTGGCCCTTTTGACAAAATTGGAATAATATCATAACCACACAGGTAGAAAAATATTCTGAAATGAGAAAAGTGCTTGTACTTAGAAGGAGCGCAAGAAATAGTTGAATTACTTCCATTTCTGAAAGTGGATTTCTTTTTATAATTCCATTGATAGCTTTAATCTTCTTTTAAAACTTATGTAAGATATTTGACATTTATGATTACACTCTAATATATGGCAATATGTATGTGTATCTTTGTGTTACTAAAAATATTTTCATGTTTTATATCTCTCCCATTGAGTTTCAGCCAAAACATTTTTCAGTGTTTGCAGTCTGTCAACAATCTGTTAGGTTCCAAGGACATAAAGATGAATAAAACACAGGCGCTCTCCTCAAGGATCACAGTGTGTGTGTGTGGCAGGGGGTGTGGGGGGTGGGTGGGAAATTAGATAGGAAAATAAATGATACAGTAAAAATATATCATTTCTTCAGATCGATTTTTAACTTATTCCAGCATAACTTTTATGCAGTGTTATTATTTTCTACAATATAATTTCAAGGGATACATTAGTTTCCATTGTAAATATATAATTAGTATGACCAATCCCCTATAACAGAACATTTATTTCTTTCTATTTTGTATGTTGCTCTATAATGTTTCAGTTAAAGAAAGATATTTATCTCAGCATTTCTCTATCTCTCTGGACCTCTGGAGCTAGATCAGTTTAGGGAATATAGACTTTTTTGTAATACAATAATAAGGTAATGAAGTGACATAATCAAGGTTAAAGCTGATGAATTAAATTACTTAGAAGGGTATAAAGCAATATTAGAGCATAAAGACTGGAGAAAGGGTGACAAATTTGGAGAATACGACAAAAAAATAACATTAAGATAGAACAATAAGAAGTGGTAACTGATTGGATAATAGAGGTTAGAAGGGAAAGACATCAACTATGATGAGTTTTGGCCTGCAAGGCTAGTTCAGTTACATATAATGCCCAGAGGCTACTATGTGTCAAAGGCTACTAGGCATTAACATGACAAAAAGGAAGAAGTCCCCATCCCTACCTGTTATGGACTAAGTGTTTGCGTCCCCCAAATTCATATGTTGAAGCCCTAACCTCTAATGTGACTTGAAGATAGGTTCTTTATGGAAGTAATTAGGATTAGATGAGGTCTGAGGGTGGGGCTCACATAGTGGGATTAGTGCCCTTATAAGAAGAAGCAGCAAAGAGCTTGCTCTCTCTTCTTTCCAGCACAAAGAAGAAGTCATGTGAGCACACAGCAAGACAGAGGTATCTTACAAGCCAGGAAGAGAGATCTCATCAGAAACTGTCCATTTTGGCACCCAGATCTCAGACTTCCAGCTTCCAGAACTGTGAGGACATAAACTACACAGTCTATGGTATTTTGTTATGAGGGCATGAGCTGACTAATATTCTACCCTTGGAATATAAAGTAGTAAACACAGCCTTAAGTTAATAAGACCATATGACCCAGCAATCCCACAACTGGGCATATACCCTGAGAAAACCATAATTCAAAAAGAGACATGTACCAGAATGTTCATTGCAGCTCTATTTACAATAGCCAGGACATGGAAGCAACCTAAATGTCCATCATCGGATGAATGGATAAAGAAGATGTGGCAGATATATACAATGGAATATTACTCAGCCATAAAAAGAAACAAAATGGAGTTATTTGTAGTGAGGTAGATGGAGTTAAAGTCTGTCATACAGAGTGAAGTAAGTCAGAAAGAGGAAAACAAATACAGTATGCTAACACATATATATGGAATCTAAAGGAAAAAAAAAAGGTCATGAAGAACCTAGTGGTAAGACGGGAATAAAGACACAGACCTACTAGAGAATGGACTTGAGGATATGGGGAGGGGGAAGGGTAAGATGTGACAAAGTGAGAGAGTGGCATGGACATATATACACTACCAAACATAAAATAGCTAGCTAGTGGGAAGCAACTGCATAGCACAGGGAGATCAGCTCAGTGCTTTGTGACCACCTAGAGGGGTGGGATAGGGAGGGTGGGAGGGAGGGAGATGCAAGAGGGAAGAGACATGGGAACATATGTATATGTATAACTGATTCACTTTGTTATAAAGCAGAAACTAGCACACCACTGTAAAGCTGGTAATAAAGATGTTAAAAATAAATAAAGATGTTAAAAAAATAAAGATGTTAAAAAAAAAATAAGACTCATGCTATGGGATATGCATATATATAGCATAATATAACAGCATATCAGAGGGAGCCTTAGCTGATCCTGGGAATTCAGGGAAATCTTATTTTCTGAAAGATATTATGCTTAAGCAAAAATCTCAAAGGACAAGTAAGAATTAACCAGGAGCAAAAAGTTATCAAGGGATTTATCATTAGAAGAAATAGCATAAGCAAAAACATGACTATTCTCAGAAAATCCAAACTGGTTGGTACTCGTGAAAAGCAGAATTCTAAGAAAGACTCTAAGATTTGCTCTTTCTTCTCTTGATTCCAGAAAGAACTGTGAACATGATGGGATATCACTGCTGTGATTAGGTTATTAATCTGCCAGCTTTGAGTTCAGCAAAAGGGAGATGATCTGGGTATACCTGAGCTAACCAAAGAAGCCCTTACCAGGATTTGGAGCTTTTATGAAGAAAGAGATACTGAGGTGTGAGAGGGCATGTGGACAAGGCACATGAAGGTGAACTACGAGGGGCCTGAAGTGGCTGAGAGTAACCCTGGGCCTACAGCCAGCAAAGAATAGAGACCTCAGTCCTACAACGGCAAAAACCTGAATACTGTCAGCAACTGTGTGAGTTTGAATGATGACCCTGAGCTCCAGAAAGGAATGCACAGCCCAACCAATGCCTTCATTTTCACAATAAACTGAGCAGAGGGACCCAGCTCACCGAAGTCCAAATTCCTGACCCACAGAAATAGTAAGTCAGTGTTGTTATAAGTGAGTAACTTGATGGTAACTAGTTAGGCAGAAATAGAAACCTAATACATTATTAGATACCTTAAAATAAAAAACCAGCAGAGGCAAGATATAGGAGAGACAGGTAGGATTTTCGTTAATCTTCTGGAGGCTTTTAAGGAGATTGGACTTCACTGTGTGGATTATGAAGACCCTCTGAGTGACTATAAGCAGGGGCACAAGTCAGATTTACTCTGTGCAAGGTTGCCCTGGCTGCAGTATAGAGGATAGATATGAGGGCATTACTACTGACCATGTACGAGGCTGCTCTGATCCCCTGGCAGATAGACAGGAGAGCTTGCCTAGAGCAGTAGTAGTGAGAATAAAGTGAATGCATTAAACAAGATTAAGAGGTAAGAGGACAGACATGGAGATTTTTGAATGTGGTGGATGAAGGAATAAAATTGTCTGGAATGACTCCCAGAATTCTACCATGGATGTCCAAGTGAATGGTGGGCTACAATCTTTAATAGGAGCACAAGGGAAGGTGCAGATTTGGCATGGCAGATGGGAAGAAATAATGAATTCAACGTTGGAAATACAGTATTTGGGTGTCTACAGAACAGAATGTGAAGGAAAAATAATGTCCCAAATCTGTTGTATGTTTTTGTGTGAATGTAACTCACAACCTCCTTCTGGGAAGAAATGAGCACTTCCGATAAAATATTCAATCAACTATAAGATAAACTTTTCGTGGTATTCAGACTGATTCTGGGAAACGAATCTCCCTCCCACTCAGCTGTCAATCAAGAGTCTAATGATCTAAGTTTTTTTTTTTTTTTTCTGTTTTAAGTTTGTAAGGATGTATTATGACTCTTCTTTTCCTATAGATGTCTCTAGCAAGCATAAATCTGAACTGGCCTATTTCAGAAATCTGCCCTTGTATTAACTTTGAAATAATACTTGAATGTAAGCTCCTATCTAAATGTTCTGAACATTTAATGTTAGAAAGTACAAATGGATCTGCCTGGTAAGAAGTTAGTTATATCATGGAACCTATCAGGCTACAAGAGGGAGATACTGGAGCCCAGGAAGGAGACAGAAGTGTGACAATCAAAAAGCTAAGAACTAGGGGAACAGAGAATAGTCTTGCTCTGTGAAAATATGGATCAAAATGTAACTATTATGTTTTGTTGTAATGGTAAATTCTAAAATATATTAAATACTTAACATATTATAATACTTGCAAAACTGCCTTTGCAAATATCTTTTATAGTAAAGCTTAAAAACTGAAATATGGCTACCAACCCACTGAATCTAGGGAAACAAACAAATTTAAAGGAAAGTGAAAGGAAGGAATGACTGAGTGACAAAGAGACTGTCTAGACCATTAATTTTCCTGCAGATACAACTGCCCTAAAAGAGCTGGCTGGGGTCTTCCCTGGTGGCGCAGTGGTTGGGGGTCCGCCTCCCAGTGCAGGGGACACGTGTTCAAGCCCTGATCCAGGAAGATCCCACACACCGTGGAGCAACTAAGCCCGTGCACCACAACTACTGAGCCTGCGCTCTAGAGCCCATGAGCCACAACTACTGAGCCAAGTGCCAAAACTACTGAAGCCCGCGTGCCTGGAGCCCATGCTCCGCAACAAGAGAAGCCACCGCAGTGAGGAGCCCACGCACCGCAACAAAGAATAGCCCCCACTCGCCGCAACTAGAGAGAAAAGCCCGCACGCAGCAACAAAGACCCAACACAGCCAAAAATAAATAAATTAAAAATAAATAAATAAAAATAAAAGAGCTGGCTGAAGACTCCATGAACTGATAAGAATCAAATCTGGCCTGGAGTCAGTTGGCCACCAGCTCTTTCACCTCAGTTAAAGTCAAAGGTGACATGGGAGAATGGGTTGTTTATTTCACCAAAAATCAAAGCTGCCCCGTGAGACATTACATCACTAAAAGATCCTAAATTTAAAATCCACTGTGATAACTAACACAATCAGAACTAACCATTTCTGATTGTGTTAGTTATCAAGTCAGTGAATATTAATTTATTAAGAAAGTCTCAAGCAAACCAGATTCTGCCTGATTCCTGAGAATGAAGTTAGCCGCACAATAGAAGCCGAGGCTGCCCTCCCCCTCCATGAAATTAGCAGTGAATACTCTGTATGAGGTGTTGGTGATTGTCTGAAAAAGGCTTTGTGCTCATCCATCCATTCATTCATTCACATGTCCACTCATGTACACATTAATTCGATTGCCTTCTATGCTTTTACTTTGCTAGGTGCTAAGGATGCAATGATGGAAAAGCCAGACAGAATCCCTGCCCTCGTGAAGCTAACATTTTTTTCAGGGAAGGTGACTGTTAAACAAATATTATAAGATTAATATTTCTAGTAAAATATCAAAAATGACACAAGAGAACTATCAGAGAGACAGAGAGAGAGAGAAAAAGAGAGAATGTGAGAGTATATATATATATATATATATATTACTATCAAATTTTAAGAGATGAAGGAAAACTTCTTTGAAGAAATTGGGTTGATGGTGAAGAACAGAAGGAAAATAACTAGAAAAGGTGGGATAAAGGCTTTCCAATGAATGAAGCATGAAGTATCATAGGCAGTGTATCTTTCAACACCTACGCATAAAAGTAGCTTGTCCAGAGAAGCTGTGAGTCAGATGGGAAAGGACCAGATAAAATATTTGGAAATTTTCTGTTGGTTGATGCTTTGTCCCAAGTCTCAAATGATTACTAGGATAAGTCTAGTTAGGATCTGTCAGCATACAAAGATATTACATAATAGTTGACTATATTCTCCACACTGTACATTTATTTGGTAACTGGAAGTTTACACCTCTTCATCTCTCTCACCTATTTCTGTCATCAATCCACTCCTCTTTTCTCTCAGAACCACTTGTTTGTTCTCTGTATCTATGGCTCTTTCTGTTTTGTTGTGTTTGTTCATTTGATTTGTGATTCCACAAATAAGTGAAGTCATACAGTATTTGTCATTCTCTGTCTGCCTTATTTCACTTAGCATAATAACCTCTAGGTCCATCCAAGTATGTGCTGTGGTTTTAAAAGCCATTTATATAATTTCTATAACTAGCTTGCTTGAAAAATGTTGAGTCCAAGACAAGCTTTACATGAACTGTGAGCTTACTGACTAGAATATTTGTAAATTTTTAGGTCTGAATTTCAATGTAATGCTTCATATTAATAAATATGTGATGTTTTATGACAATGTGTGAACTAATAATTGAGTCATTTATCATCACAAAAAAGGACCTGAGTAGACATACATTTGTACCTTTGTGAGTAATCTGAATTATGCTTTTTAACTCATCCTGGAGACTGTTGCCAAGGATTTCTCGGCTTAATGCGTTTCCAGTGTCACACTCCTCACCCTGCCAACATGCACAACATCCCCTGGACCATCTTAGTGAAGAGAATAGAGAAGTATAGAAGGCAGGGAGATGGGAAAAAGGAAGATACTGCAAGAATGATTCCAAGCCATTCTCATACCCTTAACATTTTCACAAGAGTTGAATATATTCATGCACACACACGCTTACTCTCCTAAGCTGATTCTTTGAAAATAAATAAATTCGATAAAACATCAGTTAATCTACTCAAGAAAAAAAGGGAGGAAGCATAAGCAAGAAGGAAATAACCATAGACATTAAATATATAAATTTAATTAATTATAGGAAACGGCTTCACACAACTCTACGCCAATAAATTTGAAAACCTAGATAAAAATTGATCATTTCTAGAAAAATAAAAGAAAAATTTCTAGAAATTTACCAAAACTGAACCTAGAGGGTGACAAAATTCTAAACAAGTTATAGAGATAGCAGAAAAATTTTGAAGAAAATAAAAGTACTCTGAGAAAACACACAATAGTGGATTCAGAGGGTATTACTATCAGATACAAATCTTTGTATATTTGCATTTTTAGAAAGCCCTCACAAAACAAAATAATGTTTAGAAATAACTAGGCTTATGGGGAAATAGTTTAGAGGAGTGGATGCTTGGGGGCAATGGGAGAGGCTGGCCTGGCAGAGGCAGGACAGAGCCCTAAGTGGTGAGGCCTTCGTGCCCTGGCACAGAGCTGGATCACTGCTGACCTACACAGCTACACTGACCTTGAGAGCAACAGTCAGGCCCAGGGAATCAGGCATCGGGGACAAGCTCCTGAAGCCTTCCAGAGAGCCATGTGAGCTCAGGCACGATCACCTTGGAATAAGAGCTGTGCATGCCCAATATTCCATGTCAGGGACCTGAAATAAACCTCCCTGTCAGAAAGTCCTGCGTTTCTTCCCCAGGGTGCTCCAGGTCTGGGATAATACACATCTGCTGGCTGCTTAGACAGAAAGGGCAGCTGTGTGATGTCCAAGCCACAGCCCCATATAGTTCTGGAAGGATTCTGGCTGTCACAGGATCAAGGGCTGTACCAGCTGGAAGGCAAACAAGAAAGTGCCCCCGGAACAAGAGGTGAATGCAGGCATCTGTGTCAATGAACTTATCCTTCAGCTGTTGTTATTTAGTGTTGTTACCCAAGATGCACAAAAAGAGTATACATGAACCAGTGTGACTACGGCATTATGCTGTCATAACCCCTTTATTTACTCATTGTTTATGAGGTACTTTTAGTTTCTAAAACATGAATTACACTAAAACAGACCGTTGGAAAGAGCAGATAATTCTGCATGCCATTTGAACTACTCCAGAGTGGGCTTCCCTAGTGGCGCAGTGATTAAGAATCTGCCTGCCAAGGCAGGGGACACGGGTACAAGCCCTGGTCCAGGAAGATCCCACATGCCGCGGAGCAACTAAGCCCATGCACCACAACTACAGAGCCTGCGCTCTAGAGCCCGCGAGCCACAACTGCTGAGCCTGCGTGCCACAACTACTGAAGCCCGCAGGCCTAGAGCCCATGTCCTACAACAAGAGAAGCCACCGCAATGAGAAGCCCGCGCACCGCAAGGAAGAGTAGTCTCCGCTGCAACTAAAGGAAGCTTGCGCGCAGCAAAGGCCCAACGCAGCCAAAAATAAAATAAATAAATAAATTTATAAACTACTCCAGAGCATAGATTTCCGCCCAAATAATCTTTTGATGAAGCAAATCAATAGAAAAATAAAACAACAAATATTGCACAAATATTTCACAGACCAAGCTCTACTGTTATATAATTAAAAATCTAGACAAAATATTAGAAAATAAATTCTAGGACTCCATTTAAAGAATATTATAAGTAAGAGGGATATTCTAAGAAGCCAGGAAGGTACATAGAATATTAGGAAGTTTATTAATAAAACCCACAATATTACTATATCTGAGAAGAAAATTCAAATTATCTCCTTCTTGGACACTGAAAAGGGATTTGTCAAACTCAACAGTAATTATTTGTAAAACAAACAAAAACAAAAACACTGAATAAAATAGAAATTGATGGGTAATTCCCTAATATGACTTACAAATGCAATTACCAATCATCTTCATTATTTGCTGATTCTGTATCTGTGATCTGCCTACTGGCTGAAGTTTATTTGTTACCCTAAAATCAATACCTGGGGCTTTGCTGCAGCCATTCTGGGACACATACATGCACAGGGCAGTGAAAAACTGGTGTTGTCCAAACTTGCACTTTCCTTGCTGAGGTCCAGTGGCACTGCTCTGCCTTCTTGTTTCAGCTGAACTACAGAGCCGGTCACGGGATGGAGACAGCAGGGGGCAGCGCAGTGTGGTCCAAGAACCCGGCTCTGCAGCCAGTTGTTCAGGATTGGCGTGCCAACTCCACCACCATTTGTGGGGCAGTCTCAGGAAAGTCATTGAACCCTGCTGAATCTTGTTTCCTCTTTTGTACAGAAAGCAAATATCAGAATGAGTTGTTTGAGGACATAAGATTGTAAGCTATGTGAGGTATGTCTATACCCCCACATAAAATACACACATACATACATATTACCCCTAGGAGCAGTGGTTCGGTACAAGCATACCTCGTTTTGTTGCACTTTGCTTTAATGTGCTTCACAGATATTGCATTGTTTTACAGATTGAAGGTTTGTGGCCACCCTGAGTCAAGCAAGTCTATCAGTGCCATTTTTACAACAGCATTTGTGCATTTTCTGTTTTGGTGTGAATTATTTTGGTAACTCGCAATAGTTCAAACATTTTCATTTTTATTATATTTGTCATGGTGATTTGTGAGCAGCAATCTTTTTTTAAGGGAGTTACGGTATACATATTTTATTATCATTTAAATACATTTAAAAGAAAGTTGGTTTATGGTTCTTTCACTTTATGTAAAGTGGTGTAACATAATGTGATTATAGACTGTGATAAATTAGAGACACAGGCTACAAATCCTAAATTAACTACTATAGTAACAAAACAAACAGTTATAGTGAATAAACCAGCAAAGGAGATGAAAAATTGAGTAGTAAAATATACTCAAACCAAAAGAAAACAGAAAAAAAAAAGAGGAAAATAGAACAAAGAAGATTGGGAAAAACAGAAGACAAATAACAAGATGGCAGATATTAAAATAACTATATTTAATAATAATGTCACATGTAAATCGTTGAAATCCTGATTAAAAAGCAAGAATATGTCAAACTGGACTAAAAAATAAAAGCAAGAAACTATATGTAAATATAAAGAAACAAGCCAAGACATGGAAACAACATGTGTCCGCTGCCAGAAGAATGGATTAAAAAATGTGATATATGGGACTTCCCTAGTGGTCCAGTGGTTAAGACTCCACGCTTCCAATACAGGGGACTTGGGTTCCATCCCTGGTCAGGGAACTAAGATCCCACATGCCATGAGGCCAAAAAATTTTTTTTAAAAATGTGATATATATATACACACACATGCATACACACACAGAGTGATCTTCGATGTTACTAACTGCAAAAAGATTACAACTCACTGAAGGCTCAGATGATGGTTAGCATTTTTTAGCAATAAAGTATTTTTTTAAATTAAGGTATGTATATATTTTTAGACATAATGCTATTGCACAGTTAATAGATTACAGTATGATGTAAACATAACTTATATATGCACTGGGAAACTGAAAATTTCAAATAACTCACTTTATTGCAATGGTCTGGAACTGAACTCGCAGCATTGCCAAGGTATGTCTGTACTTGCTAATTCAGAGTTTGTGGTGATTTTATAGAACATAACTACCATGAAGAATGAGAACCGAGTGTGTAGATATATATTACATACATATATAAAAAATACATACATATATGTGTATATATGTACACTATATATGTGTATCTTATATGTACATGTGTGTATCACATATGTCTGAAAAGTAAGTATGGTGTACACAGGCTAATACTGGAGGCTTTATTGCTAAGTCAAGCACATGGAAATCCTATAATCTGCTTTACTATCTAGCACAGTATTAGATGTTCTCACCAATGTAATTAGTCAAAAGAGAAAAATTAGAAGTATAAACACTCAAAAGGGAGCACTAAAACATTAATATTTGCAGATGATATGATTTAAACCTGAAATTCCACTAGACTCAACTGAAAAACTTCTACAAACAATAAATAATTCTTTCAGGTAGTGGGGTGTGAAATTAAAATACAGAAATCAATTGCCTTCATGTATACACACATGACCAATTGAAGATATAAGGTAAAAGAAGACCTTATTTATATTAGCAACAAAAGTAAAATCAAAAGCATAGGAAAAAACAATGAAAAATGGGAAAAGTCTACTTGAGAAAAAATTTTAAACACTCTTAACAATTACAAAAGTAGAACGAAACAAGTGGAAATATATACCACAGAAAGACTCAGCCTCATGAAGTTGTCATGTGCAGGATATACGGAAAAATAAATTGGCATAAATATCCAGAAAAACTTTGGATAAAAGGAGTGACAAGGGGAGATTAAGCCTACCAGAAAACAAACATAAAATTACAAATTGAGTTATTGACTTCTAGATTGACAGACCAACAAAATAAGCTAAAGTTTCAGAAATGGACTCACATACATATAGAAATTTACTATATCATAAAGGAAGCATTTCAGGTAGGATTGGAATTTTAAATCAATGGTATTGTGATAAATTCGGTAGTTATTTGTGAAATAATGGAGTTAATACCTCATCACACACTAAAATGGATCAAAATTGATCAAAGACATATACATACATACATGCATATAATTTTTATATTTATCTCCAGCAGCAGTGTAGAAGACATGGTTAATTTATTTATGATCATGGAGTGGAAAAGGCTATTCTAACTATGCTTCAAAATCTAGAAGTCATAAAAAATATTTATATAATTAAGAATCTATGCCTAGCTAACCCCCATCACAATAATCAAAGGCAAAAGGTATAACAAACTGAAAAAATTAGATTCATAGTACAGATAAAAAGTCTAACATACCTAACTTATAAAAAGCTCTATATATTAAAAGAAAAAGATAAATTCAATAGAAAATTGGTAAAACATATGAATAGACAATTGCATACATTGAGTAATAAGTTCATCACCTCATATAGCTGGATCCTGAAGAAATAGTCTTTGATGCTAACTTAATATCATTTGTTTATATACAGGTACAGAAAGTTCACTTTAAAAGCATGACAACTTTCATTTCCACAATGATCGGAGAATAATTTCAAAAAGGCACTCTGAACTATTTGACTTCTGAAAACATTACCATTTTAAGGACATAGAATAAACAATGTTAGTGATTTTGTTTTTACATTTTAATTAATGAGAATTTTTAATTCTCCTTTCATGACATTCTTAATTTTTAATAAAATATACTATTCATCATAATAAAAACAAAAGTTTCATCAGGCACACTATCTATCATATTCTTTTCTGATGACAAAAATATCTTAGTAATTTAATCAGAAAAGCACCCTTCTGATGATTGTGGACATCTTTAAATATTAAGGGACACACAATTTTCCAAGCCACAAATAAGTGTAACCACACTATTTTTTCCATTCTCGTAACAATCCAAGTAGTCAAAAATATCATATCCCCATTGTATCAATGAAGAAAAAGAAGACAGCAAATTCTATCACTGTAGTGTTTAATATGCATAATAATTCATGAACATTATTTTATTTTAATATAGTAGCAGCTCACTGAGAAAAAAGACCTAAACAACTTAAGTAACTGTTTACCTTTGGGTGTTCTGGGGTTTTTCATTTGGTCATTGTTTTGATTAAATGATATACAGAAGTAGCACGAAATCTAGAATGTTCAGTATACTCAAAGGAATGCACATTATTAAATCTCATATTAAATCTGTGAACTTTCCTCAGAATTTGAAGCAGGCATAACTAAATCAGAGCTGTTTAATGAAATCACGTTATTATCTATCTGCCCATCTATTTATAACTTGTTTTCATAGATGTTTTTATAGATATTTTTAATTTTGTGTTTCAGTAAGCATTTTAAATGTGCTAGAAATTGTGCTATAAGCTTTATTTTTTTATTCTCATAACAATGCAACTAGTCAAAAATATCATCCCCATAATATCTATGAAAAAACAGAGGATTATAAGTATGCATATCTGTTTTGATATGGAATAAAAATAAGAAGTCTGACATCATAGCATAATTTCTTAAACAGCAGATAATATTGTCTCCTTAAAAATACTGTCATGGATATTCATCTATAATGAATGTACTTTGTTGAACTTTTGATATAAGCAAATGCAACTACCTTGCATGGATATTAATTGATATAAGTATGTTACATTAGTAAAATAATTTTATCTATTTAAAGGTTAATGCTTACGTTTGTTTTTCTTTTAAACTCATTTTATCTTTCTGAGCCATGAGAAAGGAAAGAAGGCAGAGCTCAACACACAGGCAGGATTTAGGGCAGTGCCGTCCAATAGAATTTTCTATAATTACGGAATTGTTCTTTATCTCCACTCTCTGATATGATAGCCACTAGCCACATGGGAAGAATGGGTGAAGGTGGTCAAACAGTGTAAACCTCCACTTATAAAAATAAGTTCTGAGGAAGTAATGTACAGCATGGTGGCTATAGTAATGTACAGCATGGTGACTAACTATAAGGTACTGTATACTTGAAAGTTGCTAAGAGAATAGATCTTAAATGTTCTCACCACACACACACACACACACTCAGACACAGACACAAGCTAACTAACTATGTGAAGTGATGGATGTGTTAACTAACTTTGTTTTGGTAGTCATTTCACTAAATCATCAAGTTGTAAACATTAAGCTTATAAAATATTATTTATCAATCATATCTCAGTAAACCTGGAAGAATGTGTTAAATGTTATTTTATTGTTTTGACTTTTTAAAAGAAACTAATATAAGTGAAGAACTGAATTTTTAATTTTAATTTTCAATAGCCATATACGACCAATGGATGATGTATTGGACAGTGCACCTCTAAAGTTTATGCCAAACTACCACCCCGTACATGGTAGACCTCCTGTCAACCTACATCCAAATATGTCTCTAATATGCCCACTTTTTTTTTCATCTTTCAAACCACGATAGCAACAAAGGGTACAATTTCTTTCAAGTTAGTACACCTGTTCTACTCCCTGCAGTCCATTCTCCAGACAGCAATAAAAGTAAATCTTCTAAAAAAAACAAATTAACATAATACTTAATGGTGAAAGATTGAGAGCTTTTCCTCTAAAATCAGGCACAAGACAAGGATGCCCACATTCACCACTTCTATTTAACACAGTACTAGAATTTCTAGCCAGAGCACTTGGTGTTGAAAAAGAAATAAATGGCATTCAAACTGTAAAGGAAGAAGTAAAACTATCTCTATTTGCAGATAAAATGATCTTTTAAAGAGAAAAGCCTAATGAATACACACACACACACTGTTAAAGCTAGTAAACAAATTCAGTAAAGTACAGGACTCAAAATCAACACAGAAAAATTTGTTGTATATCTATACACTAGCAATGAATAAGCCAGAAACTGTATTAAAAGAACAATCCTATTTACAATAATATTAAAAAGAATAAAACTACTTAGAAATAAATTCAGCCAAGGAGGTACAAGACCTGTATACTGAAAAGTAAAAAGCATTTCTAAAGAAATTAAAGAAGACCTAATAAACAGAAAGACATCCCATATTCATGGATTGGAAGAATTAATATTGTTAAGATGACAACATTACACAGAGCAATTTAGAGATTCAATGCATCCCTATAAAAATATCAACAGCAGTTTTGAAGAAATGTAAAAATCCATTTTTAAATTCGTGTGAAATCTCAGGGGAGCTGAATAGGCAAAGCAATCTTAAAAAATGAATAACAAGGTTCGAAGACTCATACTTCCTGATTTCAAAATTTACCACAAATCCACAATAATTAAAATATTACAGTACATGGAATAGATGTAGAGACCCGTGGAATAACATTCAGAGCCTAGAGATAAAATCTCACCACTACGGTCAATTAATTTTCGACATGGATACTGAGACCATTCAATGGAAAAGAACAGTATCTTCACAAACAATGCTGAGAAAATTATATATCCACATGCAAAAGAGTGAGGTTGGAACTTTACCTTACACCAGATACATAAATTAACTCAAAATGGATCAAAGATATAAATAGTAGAGCTAACACTATAAAACTCTTGGAAGAAAACATAGGGGCAAGTCTTTATCATCTTGGACTTGGCAATGGTTTCTTAAATATGACTCCAAAAGCACAGCAGAAACAACAAGAAAGAGATATATTGGACTTCATCAGAACTAAAGACATGTATGGATCAAAGAATGCTATCAAGAAAGTGAAAAAACACAGAATAGGAAAATGTATTTGCAAATTATATTTCTGAAGAGGGTTTAATATTAAAAATATTTTTAAAGTTTACAACTCAACAACAAAAAGAGAAACAACTCAATTTTTTAAATGGGCCAAGGACATGAATAGACATTTCTCCAAAGAAGATTTACAAAATGGCCAATAAGCACACTAAAAGATGCTCAACAGTATTACTCATTTGGGAAATGCAAATCAAAGCACAAATCAATACCAGGATGGTTATAACGCAAAAAGAGAGAGAACAAAATGGAGAGAGAGGGAGGGAGGAAGGGAGGGGAAGGAAGGAAGGAAGGAAGGAAGGAAGGAAGGAAGGAAGGAAGGAAGGAAGGAAGGAAGGAAGGAAGGAAGGAAGGAAGGAAGGAAGGAAATAACAAGTGTTGGCCAGGATGTGAAGAAACTGGAACCCTTGTACATTGCTGGTGGGAATGTAAAATGTTGCAGCTGCTATAGAAAAGAGCTTTGCAGTTCCTCAAAACTGTATACATAGATTTACCATATGACCCAGCAATTCAACTCCTAGGTACCTAAAATACTGGAAACAGGAACTCATATAGATGACTATTCATCAATGTTTACTGCAGCATTATTCACAGTAGCCAAAAGATGGAAATAATTCAAGTATCCATCAACAGATGAATAGATAAACAAAATGTGGTATATACATGTAATGGCTATTTTTCAGCCTTACAAAGGAATGGAGTTCTGTTACATGCTACAACATGAATAAACCTTAAAAACAGTATGCTGAGTGAAATAAGCTAGACACAAAAAGAAAAATACTTGTATGATTCATATAAAATATTTATATGAAATATCTAAAGTAGGCAAATTTATAGAGACAGAAAGTATATTAGAGGTTACCATGGCCTGGGAGGGGGGTGGAATTGGGAGTTATTAGTTAATGGCTACAGAGTTTCTGTTTGGGTTGATAAAAATTTTTCAAAACAGGTAGTAGTGGTGATGGTTGCACAGCACTGTGAATTTAACTAATACCACTGAATTTTATACTTAAACATTGTTAAAATGGCAAATTTTGTTATGCATATATATTTTACCACAATTTAAAAAGGGGTAGAGTAACAATAAAACTCCAAGCCATATTTAAAAGAAACTCTCGAATCATATCATTCTATCACCCAAAAGTCCTCCAATAGATGATCATCGTTTAAAAAATAAAATCAGAATTCCATATCTAGGCTTTCAAGCCTCTATGTATTTTGGCTCTTGTCTACTTCTCTAATGTGAAGCCACAAAATGGTCTTTTACCTGTTTCTTGAACATATTAAGTAAGCTTTTTTCCACATTAGGACCTTTACATCAGATTTTTTCTGTCAACAAAGCCTAGAGTATATTTATTCAATGCACAGGTGTTGGCTTTCTCTATAAATTCAATTTTCTTGCTGTTGAGAAGGGAGTTGCATGGCATCATAGGTAAAACCATCAATTCTGGAGCCAGATTATTAGGGTTTAAACCCAAGCCTCATCACATACTGGACCCATGACTTTGAAAGTTACTATGTCTCAATTTCCTCAAATGTAGAAAGAAAATAATAATAAAAATTGCCTTATAAGATTATTATGGTATAGTGTAACATGTTATGGGTAGGACATTAGTAAATTAATGAATATAGTTATGTCCTTAAACTAATATCTGGCTCATGGCAAACGTTACTGAGTATGTTCCATTTACTATTATTATTATTAAAGAATTATCTTACTTCTTCCTCCTACTTCCTGCTCCTTCCTTACCAAGAGAAGACAGCTGATGTACTCAGCAGGCAGCAACCTTCTCAGTGGGGTAAGGCCGTATCTTCAGTTTTAAAGAAGTGATCTCAACTGAGCTAAATCAGACATGGGAATCCCCTTCCTGCTTGACTGTCTTTGATCTAGAGGTAAATATGTGATCTCCTGCTTGACTGTCTTTGATCTAGAGGTAAATATGTGATCAAGTTCTGGCCAAGAATTCCTAATAGAAAGTCTCCTGGCATCTCTCCAGGAAAGACTCTCATCACTAATTGAAAAAAACAATGTTGCAGGGGAAAAAAGTGCCTGTTTTTACATCGCTCTGTTATTTTTGTCTTGAACAGAATTATGTGAAGACGTGATTTTGGAGCTACAGCAGCCCTCTTGCATCACCAGACTGTTAGGAGGTAATTCTCCATGTTGTTTCTATTCCTATCATGACAGCTTTTGTTTTAGATTATCTTTTTAAGGGTGTTTGCATGGTGAACAGTCTTTAAATCTAGAAATAGTATTTCCCTTGAGAAAAAGGGCATATTTGTTTTCTGACTAGGATGATAAAGATAACTCCTCCCTCCAGTGCAAAGGATGGGCAAGTTTGCTAGCTGTCCCCTTGAAAGATCTGGGATTTCCCACCTTGGGGTTCCTCAGTGTTCCTCCTGCATGAGTGTGTGTGCAGCTCCAAAGGGGCCCTGAGAGGTTTCCAGGGTAATAAGAACCAATATGAACGTGAAGCTCATGCTTCTTACTCCGCCATGAGTAATAAAGTCCTCTGTCTCTGACCCAGAAGTTTCCTGTCTTCTGCCAGCTTTTATGAAACTGTGGCAGGTTAACTACTTATTTTGCAAGCAGGGTAAAGTCTCAGACCCTTTACAGCTTCTCACAAAGACAAGTTTAAGTACAAAAGCCAGCTTTCTGAAAAATACTAGAGCAAAAGATAGGAACTTCCTATTGAACCACTGTACCTAACCTGGAATACCTACCTCCAGACACATTACATGATTAAAACACACAAACACACACACACACATACTGCTATTCATATATTCATCTGATGAACACATTCTATCTAAAAATATGAAGAAAATGTATGATAGTCACTCACATACATGAAAAAACAATGTCATCATTTGCTGATCTGAGTACCAAGAAGAATAGGTTGGAATACCTATTTGAAGAGATGTTCTTTTTATTTAGCCTTCTCATACCTCCTGTAAAATCTGCTATAGTTCAGGCTCAACTCTTATAAAATCTATTATAATTTTGGTTCAATGCCACACACTGTTAGCATGGCTGCTTACAATTATGTACCATGCCAGCCCTGAGCAATCAGTAAAACTATTTTTTTAAAAAATGCTGGTTAAATACGTTGGTTGTAGATATATCTAAAGAGGTTGTTTTGCCTGAGAATATTTTTGGTTCTCAAGAAGCAACCTCCTTATCTTCTCACCACGTCCTGTGATGCTAGCCACACAGGACTTCATGGAGGTTCCACACACACCAGATGTGTGCCCACCTTTATAAATATGAAAACTCTGCTTTCTATTGCTCTGATGTTTTTATTCCACTTTGCTTTCCTGGAGAAGTTCTCTCTAATAAACTTAATGTCTTTGTTTTCTCAAATCACTCTCAGTCAGAATTATCTGCACTTTCTCTTATTTCCCTATGCTATTTTACACTTACCAATGTCTTCATCCTGTTTGTGTCACATTGTAACTTGTATACATGCCTCTCTCCTCCATCACATTTTGTCTTGCTTTAGGATTTTTCCTGCATTATATTTTTGTAGTCCCACTCATTTCTTCATTAAACAAATACTTGTTGAGAACCTACTCTGTGCTAGCCACTGTCCTTGGCAATGGGAATATAGCTATATGAGAGGCAGGCTGAGATATTTTCTTGGCAGAACTTACATCCTAGTGAGAGAGGCAAGGTAAAAATAATAAATAAGTGGAGAAATACAATGAGAAAATAAGTACAGCTTGAGATTAGTGTTATGAAGGGGAAAAAAACAGCAAAATAACTGAAAAATAAAAAGTAACTGAGAAATCCAATTTCGACAGAGCAGCCAAGAAATGCTTTTCTGAGAAAGTGGCGTTTTGGTGCTGACTTGAAAGGTGAGAATGAGACAGCCATGAGAAAAGCCAGGGAAGCCTATTTTGGATGAGACACACAAAAGAAAAGACTGGGAAAGGGTGCCTGGAGACCAAGCTAGTTAGATGACAAGAAGGAGGGGAAGAATGACAGTAAAGCTTAGAGAGATAGAGAGAAGAACTGTGTGGGTTGTGCAGAGGGATTTAGAATTTGTTCCAAGAGCAACAGAAAAAAAAAACCACTGAATATTTTCCAAGAATTGATGTGATCTAATACACATTCCTGAGAAGTCACTCTGGCTTCTCCAAGGTACATTTATTCAGCCCTTTTGGATGCCTGTAAACAATAGTCCAGGTCAAATAATGTGATATCTAGACTAAGGCTGAGGTATGGTATGGATCAAAATGGATGAATTAGAGATCTAAAAGTGTTTATTAATGTATTGAATATGGTTAATGAGGGGAAAGAGGGTATTGGGAATAATCCATAGGTTTTAAAACTGAGCAAGCAGCTGAATGATGATAAAAGAATGAAAGGAGGTAGAATTTTTGGAAGAGTATCAAGAGCTCCATTTTCAACATATTAATTTTGAGACAGTCATTTAATATCTAAAAGAAGATGTCAAAAAAAGTAGATGATTATTAGAATCAGGATGGCCTTCTGAAGAGAGATCTGAATGGAAGAAACACATTTGATGTCTATAGGAGTAATACTTGTATTTAACACTACGGGTGGATAAGATTCCTTAGAAAGATACTTCAGTTTCAGAGGAAAAGATGTACCAGGACAGAGATTCGAGGCAAGAAAACATCTAAATGAGGAGCATTAGATCAATTATGATCCATAAAACTTCTCCAACTGAACATGAGTTAGGAAGGAAACTTATCAAGTAACATACAAGTAAATCTAGAGGTAGGATAGGCTTCAGAGTTTGTGGGGTCACCATTTCAATGATATTGACAACCCCTAGAGGGAGCTGTTATTTATGTTTACCTACTTTACAGATAACAAAACTTATCATCATAGAAAAAAAAAAAACTTGGTCAAGTTTACGTAATTAGTAAATAAAGGAGCAAGGCATTAAAGTTTAGACTCATTTCTCTCACATCACTCTATCTCTCATAAACAATATATATATTTAATGTTCCTCATTATGATATTCTAAACCTATGAAATTAGGATGGTAAATCCAGTTATCCCCATTTTTTTAATCAATGAGAAGTATGAGCTTCAAAAATATTTGATGATCTGTTCAGGGTCCCACTGGTAAGTGGTAGAGTCATGGCTGGAGTTCAAGTCTCAAGTCCTGTCTAAATCAGGTTGCCTGTCTAGCCATGCCTCCATTACAAAAAAAGCTTTACATTTCTCCCATTATCTGTTTTCTTACTTTTTTTTTAACATCTGTATTGGAATATAATTGCTTTACAATGGTGTGTTATTTTCTGCTGTGTAACAAAGTGAATCAGCTATATGTACACATATATCCCCATATCTCCTCCCTCTTGTGTCTCCCTTCCACCCTCCCTATCCCACCCCTCTAGGTGGACACAAAGCACCGAGATGATCTCCCTGTGCTATGTGGCTGCTTCCCACTAGCTATCTATTTTACATTTGGTAGTGTATATATGTCAATGCCACTCTCTCACTTCGTCCCAGCTTACCCTTCCCCCTCCCCGTATCCTCAAGTCCATTCTCTACGTATCTGTTTTCTTAACTGTATTATTTTAAAAACTTTGTGTGCTGGTCCTAGTTTCTCCTTTTGGCAATACTTTGCTTCCTTGACTTTTTCCTCCACCAAAAACACATCGGTGACACACACAACCTTCTCAGCATCTGTGTCAGCACAGGATTTCAAGATCCACAAACCACTGGCATCGGTACTTACAGTTTCGTGCTGAGCCAGCCCTGAGTTTCAGGAGCAGTACTCATATTATTTTTATTATAGGACACAACTCTCATTTACTAATTTAAAAGTGAAATAAAGGTGAAAAACCATAAGCATGTATTTATGTCTTATTTCTATTCTTATACATTGATATCTCTAACTTTACTGGATCTTCATATGCATGTATACAAATGACCTTGAGTTTTCTTTTTCTGCTACCTTTCCTTTTAGCCTAAATCATACGAAAATATTCATAACCTTCTATCAGAGATTCATTAAATATCAAATAATAATAATGTAAATGAATGGCAATGAATAGCACATTTTTCATTAAATCCATCAGTGAATTCTCATTCATCTTCCAACCTAATTTCATTCAACACACACTGATATCTTGTAGGTCCTAGGCATATGGATCAGTACTTATTTCCAAGACTATTTCAATATTCTTTTTCTTTTCATACAGATAATTTGTGGAAATTAACTTCCTCAGATTTTATGTGGCAATTTCCATGTTAGAAAGTTTTCTATTAAGCTTAAATCCTCTGGGTAAAGCTTATGATGTATGAATTTGAAAGTACAAAGGCACAAATAATCAGTAGTGGCAGAAAATTATATGTACACATACAAAACACAGGTACACGAATTGCCTAAAACCATTTATACCTTGCAAGGAATATATGTGACAATACATTTTCTCTTTTAATATTAACTGTTCTGTTTTAAAATATAATATTTCTCTACTTCAGGAAGTCTAAAAATTTGCATTACAATGAACCTTCCAGATCCATTTGCCCTTTTCATTGACATAAACATAAAATCAGAAAGAAAAAAAATAAAGATGCATGTACATACTTCTAAAGAACCTTGAGTTGTTGGTGTTGTTTTTAAATTTTTCAATCCTCCCAAATTTTCCTAATTACTCCATACTTAGAAATCCTGTCACATCTTTCCTTGTCTACAAAACTGGGATTTACATGCTGCCTCCTAATACACCATCACCAGTGAAAATATCGTTTTCGGTTCCCAGTGCATATTCAACTGCTGACAAAATTAGAAATGTGTACTTGCTTAACAAGTCCTAACAAACTCATACTTCAGCTTAGTAGCGCAATAAGTTTTAAAAAAACAAAGAAACTACAAATTTCTGCAAAAGATCACAGTGAGCCAGTAGAAGAGGAGAGTGTGGCACTAATTTTTTTTCTTCCTGAGAAAAGGACAGCCTACCTCTGGCAAATGCTAAAGCCAAGTACATGCTTATTCAACTTTTTGTCCTTTCAAAACATGCCCTTCAAAGTTGCCCTTTATCTGACAATTCAAATGTCCTTCTAATGAATCTCACCAGCTTTCACATATTAAAAGTGTCCTATCATTATATATTTCCTTTGACAAAATTAGCAGCCACTGACTTGCCCACAGCACAGTTACAACAGGTCTGTCCAGGTTGTGAAATCCAAAAGCATGTGCCTCGTTATGGACCTTGAGGTTCAAGCTGTGTCAATGAGGCACACCAACCCAATCCGGGCAGAGCGAATGCTGCAGCCATTCCAATTCACTGCAGTCATGCAGTCCTAGCCTCATTCTGAATTTTCTCAAGTGCTTTCACCACTTGGGTTTGGCAAATTGACAACTCAGAATAGATACAGTATTGATTTCTGTCTTCTCAGAGGTGCAGGTGGAACAGGGACATGAAAGGAGGCTCTTGAAATTAGTAAACTGGCAGGCATCCATTCCTGGATGCATTTTTTCCTCTCTATTCATCTCATTTTGACCAGGAAAATATCTAACTGGGTGCTTTGTATGAGGTCATACAAAAAGTAATTCCCTTGTTTTTTAAAAATATTTTTAGTGGACCATTAAATTCAGGAGAGCCTCAATTTCTTGTTCTAGTATTAAAATTACAATAAAGCCTGACTTCTGATTAATTGAAGGCATTATTTGCTAGCTTAGGATTGCAATAATATGGCATTTGTAATTATGGGCACACTCAGAATGAAGAAAGCATCATGATTAAATTCCAAAATTATATTTTCTTTGTAAAATCATGGTAATCTGTGGCCTATATTCCTCTTACCAAAAATTCTTGTCTAAGTTCTAATAGTTTTCCCTGACTCCCTAAAGATTTCTAGAAAATAATGAACTATGTATCAATTATGTGAGATTCATATCTGTTAGTACATTTAGTATATATTTTATAGCGTTAGAGAGTAAATCATCTTTTTGTTAGTGAGCAAAATAAAGCATGGATAATGAAATAAATTTAAATCATACAGCCCTGGGTGTAAGTCCTAGCTCTACCATTATACCATCTATTTAACATGGAAAAATTACTCACAACTTTCAAACTTTATGTTTCTTGACCTCTGTATAATGAAAATAAGAACACTGAGTTCAAAGGGTTATGTGACATCTAATATTTGTGAAAAGGCATTTCTTAAATTATTAAGTAATAAACAGATATTAACTATTATCGGTTCTTATAGGTAATCACTGTACTCTCCCAAATTTTATAGACTTCTACAATAATATATGCTATGGATTATTAATTGATTACTAGGTGCTACTTGTTGTTATAAGTATCAATACTTTACATGTATGAACTCATTCAGTCATTACAATAAGCTCATGAGGTAGTTATAATTATCCCAATTTTACAAATGAGGAAATTGCAGCACAGAACAGTTAAGTAACATCACACATCTAGTAAATAATGGGGCTGAGTCTCAAATCTCAGGCTACCTACATCCAGAGACTTTGATTTAAGTTAGTCATTACCCTTTAATGCCTTTCCATTTTACATTAATTTGCAAAATTACATTTCCTAAAATGAAAATTTTATTTACATTGCTTCTCTTCTCTATTTTGTAAGGTAAAAAATAAAACAAAACCTAAGACTGAGGCCCTCTGTTACTTAGTAACTCCAAGGCTCCAGGAAGTATTGCAATTATAATTGGAGTTTCAACATAGAATCATTGTTACTATAAGGATAAAGAAATTCATTTTTTTAAAGTATGGTTGTGATGTTTGGAGTAAAAAGTATACATTCCACATAGCAAATGTTTAAAATATTTGTGTACTGAACATTAAACAATGTTCAGAGGGAGGTTTATGACAGAGAAGAAAGCACAATATAAATCATCGACATCACTGGGGAGCATCACAATATAAATATACACAACGTAAATCACTGACATCATCGGGGAACATCAATGTGAATATTTCTCTTTTGTCATTTTTGATAAATATATAACCCCCAGAAAATGAAATATATTTGTATATAGCTACTCTTCCATATGTGGGCAAAGATGATTGAGTTAAGCATAAATTTACAAGTGCATAAATTTCCTTTAGGTTAATAGTGGAATATTAGTTTGTGGGCAACATAATACCTGCTCTTCCAGTTAAACTGATACATTGTGAATCATTACTGTTTTGATGGCCTCTAACCTTCTGGTAAATTAAACTCTTGGTTCTCACACACTCAATCTTAGAATTTTCCTTGTGGAAGGGCCCAGAAGTATTAGCATCCTTAACCAGTTTATGGGAATAAAGGGGTCAGAGACTCTCTTGAAACCCATGTAGCCACTTCAGCTCTAAAATAGTTACCTCTAAAATAGTTACCTCATTAGTTTGTGAAAACATATAATATCATATCATTCCACATTACTTTACTGATGGAATAGTCTTGGCCTCAAATTCCTTTTACATTGCTTTACCATGACTTTTTTTTCTTGAACTTTCATTTTTGAATATTTTGTCAGAATAGGGTCATGTAAAAGTAGCCATCACAATTGGATCTTTAAAAAAAAGAAGACTATTGCTTTAAGTTTTATATGAAATAAGAAGAAGAAAACTTCATTTTTGCGAAAGGAAACACAGGGACAAATGCATTACATAATTGTTCTAGGAAAACTGAACACAAAATGCCATTTCTTATTTTAAGTAATGAAAACTGAAACCTCTGATCTATATCAATGAAATTAAATGTGTTTCCCCATTGTAAAGTTTTAATGGGTTCTAGTAAAATATTTCTGGAGAGAAATTTCACGTATATACCAAAATGAAGAAAACTATACATATTGTATTTTATGTTCCCCAAATTTCACTTTCAGGGAGTTAGTCTACAAAAATAATGAGACAGGTTGCACATATATAAATGTAAAGATAATAGCTCTTAGTCATCCAAGCACTACTCTAAGCTTTTTCTGGTACTCTCTTACTTTATCCATACCTCAACTCTAGGAAGCTGATACTGTTACTATATTTTTTCATCATAAGCAACCTGAAGCTTAATAGAATCTAAGTAATTCATGGAGCACCCTGGATTAAAATTTAAGCAATGTGATTCCAAACTGCTATATCATAATGGCTACAATTTTGTAATGGACATTTTTATCATCTTTGTTTAAAATATAAAAAATATTTAGAAACAAAGTTAGGTGATACGACATTGATAAAATAAGGACATCCTTTCAGTATAAGTTATGCGGCTACTACAACAAATGTTGTAGTTCTATACTCTTTGACATGGGAATGTGTTCAAGGTATGTTTTCTAGTAAAGAAAAAAAAGTCAGATTTTAAAATCAATTCTACAGCAAGAATTGTTTTCCTTTTTAATGTCTAAGTAAAGATCTATACTCAAAAATGTGAAAAATCTACAGTTGAATATATCTACAGTAATTATATCTGGTGGAGAGATTCCTTATGGTTTTAATTTTACACTGATCTCCTTAGAAAGACTGATTTGTACGGATGCAAAACGGCCTATTGGATTAGTGCAGGAGCTCTGGAGTTGAGTGCCTGGGCAGATACATCAACTCCGTCTTTTGAGTGTTGATTACCAGCTGAAGGGTTACTCTGCTGACTTCCTTAAACCTCAGCTTACTTTTCTGTAAAATGAAGATGTTAGTAGTATCTAGCCTAGAGTTTCACTATGGATTAAATGACTATCCAAGTAAGGAATATACAACTTCTATCAGTCAATATTGGCTAGCCATTTCTTAACTATACTATAGGGAGAAAATGATTTTATAATGTCTTTATGCTCTAATCATCCAATAATAAACAGTATTTTTTAAAGAAAAAATAAAATCAGGACTTATCATTTTGATTTTGTAAATGTTTTGCAAACCCCAATACCATCATCAAGAAATATCATCTCTTAACAATGGCGTGAGGAATCAGTATTATTCTGTATCAAGGTTTCTAAGAGCCACAGACCTCATCTCTTCTGATCATTGTTGTCAATGAGTTGGAGAAGGCAAATAATATATGGTTAGCAAATTTGGATATGACATCTAGTTAAACTATAACTATTTTATTTGATTGCTGAAAGAAGAGTGAGAAATAATTTGAAAGGCAAAATCAGCTAAAGCTAAATGATGTCATTTAATAAGGATAAATGCAAATTTCTGGATATAATTTCTAAAAATCAATAGTAAAAGTTAAAGAATAGAGGAACCTTGGCTTGAAAACAGTTCATGTGCTAAAGATCTGGGGATTTTCAGTTAATCAGAGCAAATAATATGACAAGCTAGCTGAAGCTAATTTAATCCTAGGCAGCATTAATAGAGTTATAGTGTGCTTATCATGGGAATTGATAAGCCCACTATACTCTGCACTGTCAAAATGAATTTGGAACACTATTTAATTCTGGATACTAAAACTTAGGAAAGGCAATAAAAACAAGAGACTATCATTCTTTGTTAAAGATGAGGACAGGTCTGTAATTTGATATGTATGAGAATTCTTTTTTTTATTAAAGTATAGTTGATCTACAATATTATATTAGTTTCAAGTGTACAACATATTGATTCGATATTTTTATTTATTATACTTCCAGCAAACAAAAGTCCAGGGCTGGACAGCTTCACAGAGGAATTCTATCAAACATATAAGGAAGAGCTAATACCTATTCTTCTCAAACTATTCCAAAAAGTTGAAGAGGAACGAACACTCCCAAATTTATTCTACAAGGCCACCATTAACTTGATACCAAGACCAGACAAAGACACCTCAAAAAAAAAAGAAAGAAAGAAAATTACAGACTGAATAGAGTTGCAAAAGTCCTCAAAAAATATTAGCAAACTGTATGAGAATTCTTGAAGAGACTATGAATGTTTATAATGAACTTGAGTTGCAGGACACCACACTCTATTTGTTATCTTATTTTACTGGCTGTTTTTTCTCAGTGTTGTTTGTTTGCTTATCCTGATCTCACTGTCTCTAAGCATTGGAGTGCTTCAAGGCTTAGTCTTGACCTCTTTTTTGCTCTGTTGACATTAACCTTTTTGATGACCTCATCCAGCTTCATGGCTTTAAAATGCAATCTTTACAATGATGACTTACAAGTTTGTATCTTCAGCTTGGATTTCTTTGCTGGACTTTATGCTGCAATACCTAACTAGCTTCTGGATATCTCTACTTGGAAGTCTAATGAATCTTAAACTCAATAAATCCAAAATTAAATTCTTGATTTTCTCCCCCCAAACATAATTATTCTAATTCCTCCTCTTCTAAATAAATGACTTCATCATTGCTGTTACTTAAACAAAGCATCCAGTGTCATCCTTGACAATTCTCTCTTTCTCACTTTACCTACAATTCATCAACATCTTCTATTGTGTGCATGAACTGTTCCGTTCTCACCAACTTCAAGACTATTACTTTGGTCCAAATCACCAACTCTCACCTGGATAAAAGCAACAGACTGGAGTCCTTGCTTTGGCCTTTGCTTCACTCAAGTCAATTCTTAATACAATGGTCAGAGTAGTACTTTTAAAAAAAGTCTGCTTACACATGTATGCATGTACCTTAATTATATGCACACATATATAAAATTACGTATATAATTATTAAGAGCTGACCAACTAGTAAAAAAAAATTCCCAAAGCAACAAATGCTCCTTCATTATAAATGTGCAAATAGAGGCAGAATAAACATCATAAATCCTGAAGGAATTCCTTCTCTAAGTTGCTATTAAAAACGTATAGCACATTATATTCATTTATTAAATTATTTCAGGTTATGTGGAATATATTTCAGTATCCATAGGAGGAAAAATCACTCAGTCTGTCACTCAATATGATTTTCTGAGCTCCTACTATGTTCCAGACACTATAGGGTGCTAGGTTGAACCATGTCCCCTAAAAATATATGGCCAAGTCTTAACCTCTGGCACCCATGAATGTGACCTTATTTTGAAAAATAGTTTTTGGAAATGAGATCATACTGGATTAGTATGATTCCAGTGATTGGTTTCCCTATAAGAAGACAGAAATTTGGATAAAAAGACATACAAGGAAAATGCCATGTGATTGGAATAATTCATCTACAAGTCAAGGAACACCAAGGATTGCGAGTAACCACCAGAAGCTATAAGGAGATAATTAAGTGTTCCCCCCTATAGCCTTCAGAGAGGGCATGGCCCTACTGACACCTTGATTTTAGACTTCTAGCCTCCAGAAATGTGAGTCAACAAATTTCTATTGCTTTATATCACCCAGTTTGTGATAATTTGTTACAATAGCCCTAGGAAACTAATACCAGTAGGTACTAATTATAGAGTGGTAAAGTCATAGTCACTATGCTTGGCTACCAGTGGGAAAAGCCATCAAAGATGAATAATCACCAGCATGCAACTATGTTACGAATATATACAGGGTGCTATGAGATTATTTAGCAGAGACAGCAGGAAAAACGCTCCTGAAGTGAGGCACTGGGCAAGTTCTAGCTTCCTTATTGAGCCTAGCAGTGTACTGGGTACAGAAGTCGATGCTTAATGATTGCTTGAACAAAAGATAAATTACTGATTTAATGTCTGGAGTAGAAATAAGGCAAACTGAGGCCAGAATAGTATCCTAGACAGAAGGAACACCATGTAGTCAGCAATATTTTGTTTAGCAAAGAATAAAGATGAAAAAAATGAACTAATACAAATACAAGCACTGTAATAAATATCTCATCTATTTTTATTAGCTATACATTTGGATGAATGGCCAAGATTTGACATGCTTGTATGTGATAAAACCCTCACCAAAAAAGGGAAAAGGCATCTAAAACTGTGTGGTGACCATTCCCTCTAGTTCCCCATTTCTTCTTCCTAACAGAATCCTATTTTTGATCAACTACATAACCATATAACATATGGCTCAAGAATCTAAAAAAATAAAAAGACTCTTTTCCTATTTCGAAAAATAGATTTTGATAAACTGACACCATTATTTTCCTTTGCAAATAACTGATTTAGGAACCAAGGCTTCAGCTAACTGGTGGACAAAGGGTCCAAATGACTATTATCAAAGGCAGTTACATAGGACCTAACTTGGCCCAATCATACTGACATAAAGGACTCTATTTCATGAATTGAGAGAGCTATATTCTGCTTTTCTGGGAAAATAAAATCATTAGCTTAAGTCATATCATTTGGCACATTTGATCATATCCTTTTCTTTGAAGCATTAATAAGGCCTCAATAAATGAAAATAGATATTATCAGAACTGAAATGAACCAGGTGACCATTGATTTTAGGAACATGAGAATTCTTGGCAACCTTGATATGAACAATGGTGTTAGTATTTTGAGCCAAACCCTAATTGGGGTTCACACAAGAAAAAATGGAAGGAGAAGAAATGGAAATAAAATGTATATAAATTTCTTTTGATGAGTTTTATTGTCCCCGAGTGCAGAGAAATGTGCAGTTGTGGGTCAAAAGAGTCTTTTGCAGTTCTTATTGTTAATTGATAGAAGCAGTAATAGCATGTTCATATGCTGATGAAAATGTTCCTGTAGAGATGAAATGAAACTTCCTGAAACAGCTTTTGGAAGGAAGAGGACATGGATTACTCATCTCTAGAACTTCCCAGTGCCTCACTGTAGTGCTTCATAGTAGATACCTAAAAAAATATGTTGGATTACATTTGTTGATATATAATTGCTAGTCTATGCTCAGCATGATTAGCATTTGAATTTGAATTATAAAGAGCATTTATATTATGTCAACAGTACTATGATAGCAACTTGTTATCATGATAGGTGTCTAGTCTTCGATTAACTATTAGAAAATAAAAATTATATTTCATAGAGAACAACAGATTTTAAAGTAGCTCTTTTTAAATAGAAACTTGAAAAGATCAAACTGACGTTTTTAGAACCTTATAGGTTTCTTAGGGATTGTAGGGTATAGAAATGTTCTTTTCAGTCACTTTTTCTCCAGGAATTAAGGCTTCCCATGGTGATCTACAGGTAGGAAAAGATTGAGTTGTAGCCACACTGTAAGTTAAATTGAATCTATTTTGCCAGATTATTAGGGTCAATGAGAGAGACCACACATGCCCGTCTTCATCACTTCTTTAAGCATTGAAGACAGTTAACTTTATTGCTTTACAGTCAATACCTGAAGGAAGACAGACAGTACTAATTAGTTTTCAGAAGCCATTCTCTTCAGTTCTGCAATATTTTACAGGGAATGGTAATGTGTGCATAACGTTAATCCTGGATGCATTGCAATTTTACTTGGTTAGCACAGCATACGGTATAAAGTTAAAAATGGAACAAGGGATTAGATTGGTCAAACACCCTAAACTTTGTAATTAAAAAGACTCTTCTGGAGATTAACTTCAAAAACGTTTTGGTGCCAGATGATTAATACTCCTCTTAAAATGGGCTTTAAAATTATATTGTATCTGCATACTCTATTTCATAATATAAATATGAGATTAAAGTAAAAATAAATCTTAATAAATCTTGCCAAACTGTACTACTACAGCCCTAATAATGGCAATAATAAAGATAAATATAATAATATCATCTAAAATGTTCAGTTCCTTTACTATGAGCTAGAAACTAGGTGGTATATACAGAGTTCACGTCATTTAATTCTTGTAACAAATCTGTAAGGTAGATACTATTATTCCTGATTTATTGACAGAAAAAAAAACTGAGGATAAGAAAAGTGATGTAACTTGACTAAGGTTATCCAGCTCAAATGTGGTGTAATTGGAACTCCCAAGCAATCTGCCTTTCTTGCCCATGATACACTGTACTCCTGTGTTGATACGGGTGGCACAAGTTAAAAAGGATTTTCTGAAAAGGTCACTTTTGATCCTTCCCAATATATAAGTTTCTCGAAAGGAAAAGTAATTTACCCCTAACCTACATAGTTCACATTTCCTTTCCATTTTCACATTTTCTATATTTTTTCAGTAAGAAAAGTAAGATAACCCTAACCCATATAGTTCACATTTCCTTTCCATTTTCACACTTTCTATATTTTTTCAATAAGAGTAAGAGTGAAAAATTAAAACCTTCATTCCCAATAGAGCCATACCTGGTTCCAGTGCCATACTATAAATACCTGGGTACATTGTAGGAAAATAAATCACAATTCTCAATGCAAACAAAATAAAATAAAAGGAAAGTAATTTGGGGATCAGGAAAAAAAGAATTTAAGACTTCCTTTAACCTAAACTTTATGAATTATTGTTTGTATATTCTTAGAAATGCTATTAATGTAATGAAATGCTTGTGTTAGATTTAATTACTTTGAGTTTCTTGCTATATTCTAATTTACTGTATTTTCTTTATAGTTATGATCAGGCTGAAATCACAAGGATAGGAACAAATCATGTCTTAATTAAAAGCTATCCACATGAATAGTGTTTTGTCAAGGACCTAAGAAGCCTTTTCAACACCTGAAAACTCTTTAATTATAGTATTAGGAGAATTTTATATCTAGTACATGATTCCAATTTTTTGTTGTTGTTGTTAACATGTACTTGAACATTAACTGTGGGACTCTGGAAAACATTATATATCATTTAAATATGTTAAACGTATTTATATGTATGCATATATGTGCATGCATTTGTGTCTGTGTGTGTGTGTGTATATACACACACACACTCACAGACACACACACACACACACACACAGTGTGTGTTTGCCAACGGACCAGTAAGTTTGACTAGGATGATTACAAAATTCTCTTAAGATCAGGATAGCAATCAAGTATTACTTATGCCAACTTATTTTATTGATTGATAATGGCCTTCTGATTTGGGTGCAATTCTAAGAGGGACAGTAAGGTGAGACCATCTCTGATAGTAAAGAAAGTCCTCCATGGTGAGGGGAGGGGAGGGAACATAGTAGCACATATTAATAAGCATAACCTTGGTATTCTTTTAGACTTCCACACAAAACCTTGCTGATATATCAATGTGCTTTTCATCATATACCTGAACAAAACTTATGATATAAAGTATATATGGAATCCATTTCTGCAATAACAACAATGCAAGGAAAGCAGCAGTTTCTTAATATACATATTTTTTTTTAATATGGCAATCGACATTAGAAAACTTTAGACTTATAAAATCACATCTTTCTGCACTCCCTTCTAATTATATAGTAAAATCATATACTTAAAGGAGGAATTCAAAATATACTTTAGATTAATTTTCTTATATATAGCTCACATCTCAGAACTATTAAATCTAAAAGCATGTTGAAAAACATTGAGTGCATGTATTACCCTGTGACTGGTTGCTAAGATTTGCATTTGATTATGCTAAAATGGATGTTATGGCTACTTTTGCGCACTCACTGCAGAATTTCATTTTTAAGAAACGTTTTAATGTATCCGCATTCCCTAAAGCTAAGGCAAGGGAAAAGGGAATAAGTAGATGAAACATAGTTTAAGTATTTTATTTTAAAATTTCCCTCTGCATTAAAACTAATATATTGCTTGAGAAATTACTAAACAGCAAGTCTTTCATTCTTTTAAACTCAATTTTAATCCATACAAAATATTTAACAGCAATTCTGTTGTATTTTGAATTTCTTATCAGTTAGGTAAGTGAAGTAGTGTAGGTAAATTGCTCATCATAATTAGTTTTGAGCTCAATTCAAAGAAACAAATTAAACCAGAGAACACATACATGATTTTAAAAAGTGTCAAGTCTTTCACTGCTGTAACATTTCTCTCACTCTTTACTTATGATTATTCAGTCTTAATATTATGGAGTATTTAATGAGTTCTCAGAATAAAATATAATTTCCCCTTTTAATAAAAATGGAATTATTAAACAGAGTAGTACAATTAAATTGTCATTATTTCCAATAACACTGATTTCAGCTGTCAGTGGGTTCCTTGTACTCTTTTTCTAATGACGAATTCTCCTTTCTATAGAGAATATGCATGTGCATATGCCCAAAATAGCAAAATCTCTACATTTATATCATTGCGAACTATGCTGGTTTCTCTTTCAGGGGCTCTATTCTTCTCTTAAGTTAGGCAGTTAAAATACCATAAGTCTTAGATATTAAAACTAAAACATAGCATAGAAGATTAGAAAACACAATTTAATTAGAGGTAAGAATAAACTGTATTTTGCTATCCATAGTTCTTTTTTCAAGTATTGTATACTGTGTTCACTATTAATGTTTCCATACGAACTATGTTTATTTAAGTATTTCTTTTATACAAAGGTTTGCACACTCAGAAAATATACTCTATAGACATTCACTTATATCATAGGATTAAGTGGACAAGGTTATACATAACCTAGCTCTGAAAAATCTTTTGCCTTCTGGAAAGGGAAAGACTCCTGAATATATGCAGATTTGCACCATTTTAAAGAGATGGCTTTGTAGCATGTTTAGAATGTGTTATTTTTAAAGTGGAGATTTAGTAAAACCACTAAGGAATTCTCGTATGTAATTCTTTTGAATGGACAAGATCTTGTAAAATCAAAGCATATTACGATGTTTGTGGTTATCTTGTATATCAAGGGCTTACGTTCAGGCACTTATTTATTTTTCCTATCATTTTGCCAAAAATTCTTACATGTTACCGTGAGTAAAAATGGATCAAAATTATATTTTGAATTCCTCCTCTAAATACATGGTTTTACTAGGCAATAACTGAGAATAGAGTAAGAGGAGATGTGACCTTACCTCTGTGTAATTTTTTCTAAATCCAGTTGCATAACAAAGTTCATAAGCATGGCTAACAGGAGAAATCACAATTTTAATAGAAGAAAAAATATCTTTCATTTAACTATGTTTTTGGCACAATTCAATTTTTTATTAAAACTATTAAACAGCTTATCCAGTTTTTGTGGTATATTGCAAGTAAATATACCATTGCTTTCATGCTCCGTTCTTAGTCTGTGCACCTAGTAAGCATTTAACAAGTATTAAATTAAGACTTAAGAAATATGTATCCATGTACACACTGCTATATTTAAAATGGATAACCAACAAGGACCTACTATATAGAACAGGGAACTCTGCTCAATGTTATGTGGCAGCCTGGATGGGAGGAGAGTTTGGGGGAGAATGGATACCTGTAATATATATATGGCTGAGTCGCTTTGCTGTGCACCTGAAACTATCACAACATTGTTAGTTGGCTATACACCAATGTTAAAAAAAAAGTTTAAAAAAGAAGATATACTACTAAGTGGAAAAACTTAAGTATAAAAAAAAGAAATATGCATTATTTTATACTATGCAGTTAAGTCATATGTAATATAATATATAATTATATTAAGAAATATAAATTATCATATTTAATTATACCTCACCACCATTATTGATAACTGAATATTTGGTTACAAAACCTACTTTCATTCAAATTCAACCTTTGCCTCTAAAGGAAGATGCTGCCTGGACCCTTCAAGTCAGTTTGTCATAAATGGTTCTTACATAAACTTTATTCAGTTGTGGGAAATTCCTCTCTAGAAACACTGAAGAGTCGATTGACTCTCCTTGGGTTATTGGTAATAATGAAAGGAATATTATTTGTTTTCCTTCCTAATGCTTTTTCAAAGCCACAGGATATCTCTTGTAAAATCTTTACAGATTCTCTTTCATTACAATACATGAGAAATGGTAAAAATAAAAGGGCGTTTGGAGTGCTGCTAATGTACCAGGTAAGATGCAGGGTTCTTAATATTCATATCATCATCCTCCTAACTAACTTAGGAGGCAAGTAATATTGCCATTTTATAGAGGAAGAACCCAGAAGATGATAAATTTAAATGAACTGCTCAATGTCATGAAACTAGTAAATGAGCAATGCTAGGTTTGAAACTTACAGTCAACCTTACATCTAAAGAAAGTAATGTCTCCACCAAGTAATCATTACCAGCTTTAACTATTTTTAAATTAAATAGTAATATTTTAACTAAAAAGTTATACAATTTACAATATTATGTATACTGCACAAAGCAAAACATTGTCACCTTCAACCACAGTGGTCAAGGATGTAGCTCCTGGCATAGTTCCTTATCCTATTCCATTTATCAAACCTGGACACCAGTTTAGGTTTGAACACCTCCTTCTTACCAAGTCTTCAAAGACTACGTATCTATTTATTTACTGAAAAATACTGACCTTACCAGTCAATTATAGAAACCTCGAACTAATTCTAATGAATTTTTCTAGATGAGTTCCATTCTTTTTTAGGTTATAATTTCAAAAATACTAGAATATAACTTTTAGAACGCTTAAAGAAGAGTAGCAAACACAGGAGTAGATAAATATATATGTATGTGTGTATATATATATATATATACATGTACATACATACACCTTTGACCCTTGAACAATGTGGGTTTGAACTGAGTGGGTCCACTTACACATGAATTTTCTTTAATAGTAGATATTACAGTACTACACCATCCCAGGTTGGTTGAAACTATGGATGCAGAACCTCAGATATGGAGGAACCACGTATTATATATGGAGGGCCAACTGTAAGTTTTACACAGATTTCTAACTGTGCAGAGAGTTTCAGTGCCCCTAACCTCCATGTTCAAGGGTTAACTGTATATTTGTTATATAAATATAAATGTGTGTGTGTGTTTGTGTGTGTGTGTGTGTGCGTGTGTGTGTGTGTGTGGAGGGAGAGAGAGAGACTAATTAATGTCTACATTAATTTCTAACTGAGCATGTGTTCTTAAATGCCCCATCTGCCAAGCTGGATATGGGGAGGGGGTATGAGTAGGAAGAAAGATAACAACTAAAATGGTGTAGTCAGGTAAACACAGTCATTTAATATTTAAACATTTCCCTTTAGGTGTATGTCCTGACTCTGCAGGCATAAAGCTTTCACATTTCTTTTCTTAAACCCTCTTTAAGACAAAGGAGATGTGTGACTTTCTTAACCACGGGGAGATAGAGGATGGACATGGGTCCAATATGTTGAGGCTGTTGTCTTTGCCACTATGGACTGAAGTTCAGTTGGTCTTGTGACTTTTCATTGGAGAATGTGGTCCTTAACCTTCTACCTCTAGACTCAATGCTTAGATCCATTTTTGCCTTTTCATTTTCTGAGCTTCTGCCAGTATACTTCTCATCCTTCTGCAGCCCCTTAGTACAACAAGTAGTACTTACGGCTCCTTGTATGCCACTTGCAAGCCATGGAGAACCAAGAACCATGTCCCAGTTTCATCTGCCTAAGCATATTCTACTATCACCAGGCCACCCACGTCATGTTGAAATTGTTCATGTATAGTGTTCTTTGACAGGCTTGCAGCCTCCCCCAATAATCAGTGAAGTACATCACTATGGTTGCTGGTCTCGAAATTTCCATAACTATCTCGATATTTCCAGCCCTCTCTCTCCCCACCCTCTCATACATTTGGACTCAGGCATTTGACTTATTTTACCCACCTCACCCTTAATTATCCTCCACTTCCTAGGTTGGAAAAAATAAGTCTTGGACTTTTTGCTTCCCTCATGCCATATGCCAATTCTTTCTTCACTGAGAATACAGTGAAACTCTCTGATCTAATTATAATCTAAATTTGGTATTCCCTGAGTCAGCAAGTTTGGAACAGAAATGAATACCCTTTTGGAGTTTGAATATAGGGATTGAATTAAGGTTATAATTAATTATCTTTGTGAATAATTTAATTAAGTGAATTTAATTATTAAAATTCTCTCTATAATATACTAAGAAAACTATCTCATGAAAAAGAAGAGGTAAATAATATCTTAATATTTAAATAATAATACATAAATAATTGACTATATTTTCTGAATCAGTATCTTTATGTATGAGATGATTTCTACAATCTTTATCCAAGAAAAGAAGATGAATCTGTCATATTTTGCTGAAATGATACTATACTATTAGATTAGTATCCAGTTCAGTGTGGATTTTGTTTTTATGAAATAAATTTACCTGGAACATATTTTTTAAGCTATAAAAAATAGAAGTTGAGTTAATTTTGAAATATCCCAATAAATCAAACTGTAGTTTTTAAAATATCACATAAATTCAAAACAACTCAAAAGTCATGTGTTTTTTCTCTGTGATACACAATACAATTTTAGAATACAGACAAATTTCTTATAATTAATATTCCACTTAAGTTAACATTAACATTAGCTCATGTCCTTGAGTACAGAGAGGCTGTGCAATTCCTTTAGAGATGAAGAGGATGAAGATTCATATGTATGTTTATAAAGGTGATAAACTATAAGTTTTAAAACCTTCATTGATTATCCACATCTGATTAATAAGGGGTAGATAGTTTAAGTACACTCTACTTTGAACATTTGAATTAATAGAAGTGGTAACACAAAGTTAAGGATGGCAGAAAAGATAACCTAATTTTACAGGAAGTTTTCTCCTTACAGGTGACTATATCTCATATATTAAATATGATGCTGAAAAAATTATAAATGCACATTCTGCAAATCTGATCAAATGAACCTAGAGAGTCTAGTTTCTAGCTTATTGTATTTAATGTCATCCATAAAACACTCTATGCTAGACATATAATGTTTCACTTTTCAGGCTGATGCAGTACTTTGGGCTAAAAATGAGACAAAATCCATTCAGTGTAAGTATTTCTCTAAGTATTGCTCACTGAACATCTGCACCAGAATCCCCTGAAGTACTTAATAAAAATCCACATTTCCAGGTTGTGGACTAGGCCTGCAAAATCAGACTCCACAGGGTCCAGGAATCTTCATTATCATAAACACAAGCAAGTCATATGCAAACTGGAGTTTGAGAATTTCTTTCTCATATAAACTTTCTTTCTATTGTAGTATAGTTGATTTATAATATTGTGTTAGTTTCAGGTATACAGCAAAGTGATTCAGTTATACGTATATAACTGAATATATATATTCTTTTTCAGATTCTTTTTCCTTATAGGTTATTACAAACTATTGGGTATGGTTCCCTGTGCTATACAGTAGGTCCTTGTTGTTTGTCTTTTTTATATAGTAGTTTCTATCTGCTACTCCCAAAGTCCTAATTTATCCCTTTCCCCTTTAGTAACCATAGGTTTGTTTTCTATGTCTGTGGGTCTATTTTTGTTTTGTAAATAAGTTCATTTGTATCTCATATAAACATTTTTACACGAGAGAATTAACTTAGTGGTTGGTTCATCAATTCCTTGAGTTAAGGATGTAACTCTTTTGGTTTACAAGGATTTAACTCTTTTGATATATAATATATATATATATATATATACACACATATATATATATATATGTATGAATGTATGGGGAGAGAGAGAGCTATCCAATTTATGTTAACAGAGAGGCTACATAAGCAGCATAGTTTTATTTAAAAGAGCATTTCCTCCATTAATTTCCTGACATATAATTAAGTACAAATAGAAAAATAGTTCACATTTATTGAGCACCTACTACAGGCTAAGTACAGTGTTTTATGTTTATATTTCATTTTAATTTCACAACAGTTATGAGGTAGGTATTATTTATATTGTAATAGGTGAGGAAATTAAGATGATCACATAAATAGAATGCTGTCTCCTTCCTGGTGTGCCCTTGCTGCCAAAGCCTCCCCCGTTCTCACTTAGCTAAAAACGTAGCTGCTTCAAAACTAAATTCTCCTAAGAAGGCTTCATGATCCACCTGTGCCCAGTGCTTCTCCTCAGGTATGTCTCTTATAAAGAGTAGTCATACGCCATCACTGGGCAGGTTGCAGTGTTAATGTCTGCTTTTATGTCTGTTCCCTCCAGCAACTAAAAATTCTTTGTGGATAGGAATTTGTCTTAATTTATGTTGTTGGTGCCTTTTGAGCCGAACAGAGGGGACACTTCATCTATAAGCTAAATTCTGAAACATTCTTAAGACATACTAGATATAGGTGAATCAAGATGACTCACTTAAAATTGTTAATTAAATACACACACTTACATGAAAAACAAATATCCATTCCTCCAAACAAGCAAACAATAAACAAAAAACACCAGTAGTGCCCTTAGAAAACAAAGATAGAAAGTAGTTCCAAAAACTTATGACAGTTTTTTTTTTTCTTTTAGTTACTAAAGTCCCTGACTAAAAATAGAAAATCTTCCCAGGGGAGCTAATTTGTGACCCTATGTGTCTCTTCATCAAGTAACAATGGCTTCAAGATAAAAATGAAAGTAACACTAGTTGAGTATGAAATTGAAGTGTATCTTTATAAAGTATAATAAACAGTTTTCATTTAGAATTTCCCAGGGGTTTTATAGATAGAAAAATTTAAATAGGTATGTAGTACTCTGCTGTTCATAACCAGTCTCTGGGTATGTATAGGTACAAGTGAAACAGAAAAAGAAGCACATGTCACATGGTATTTCCCTATGTTGAATATTATGTACTGAAACTAGCATAGAGACTGTCTTCCATGGAGGTATAAGATAATTAAAGACCCTCTGACTGTAAAAAACAAAAAACAAAAAACAAAAACAAAAACAAAAAATTCCCCTCCTGATCTATCTAATCTGAAATTCACAATATTAGATTCTCTGGAATCAAGGACAAAAGTCACAAGTAAGTCATTCACTTTTAGCACTGTAAAGCACGTCTGAGGTCGTCTATATTCAGCTGCTCCCTGTCTTACAGATGAATATACTGAGTCTCTAATTTTTTTAAGTATAGAACATTGATACATGCATCCTAATGGCCTAATGATCAGAGTGGTCTGATCACTTTCAATTCGTTGCTCCTTATACCACATCACTCTTTTTCTCTCCATCCTTCTTCACTCTCTAGTCACTGACTCAGATAACAAGCATTTATTGACTTCCCAGCTCTGTTGACATCTAAATCCTGAAAGAGTGAGATGTATAATAAAACTGAGTGAAGACATCTCAAATCCATGGAAGGGTTTGGCTAAAAACATCTAGTATGGCATAGAAGAGAAAACTCAAAAGACTATTTTGTCATTCTGAATTTATAAAAGACCTCCAATTTATTAGGCATTGGAGATTTCCAGAATTTCAGATCTGAAAAGAATCTTAAAGATTATCACAGAGACTGAATAATTATAACTCACGTAGGTTAGACATGTAAATAAGTCACATAATATAATTTTGAAAGAACACAGAACAACCTCAAAATACCACCACCCATCTTCAAAATCTCTTAGACCCAATAAATAAATTTGGTAAAGTTGCAGGATTCAAAATCAATATACAAAAATCTATTGCACTTCTATATATTAATAACAAACTATCAGAAGAGAAATAACAAACTATACATTAATAACAAACTAAAAGAAAACAATCCCATTTACAATTGCATCACAAAGAATAAAATACCTAGGGATAAATTTAACCAAGGAGGTGAAAGACCTGTACACTGAAAACTATAAGATATTGATGAAAGAAACTGAAGAAGACACAAAATAATTGGAAAGATATTCCATGCTCATGTATTGTATCCCATGCTACTCAAAACAATCTACAGATTCAACACAATCACTATCAAAATTCCAATGGAATTCTTCACAGAAATAGAATAAATAATCTTAAAATTTTGGGGGGACACAAAAGACCCCAAATAGCCGAAGTCATCTTGAGAAAAAAGAACAAAGCTGGAGACATCACACACCCTGATTTCAAACGATATTACAAAGTTATACTAATCAAAACAGTATGATACTGGCATAAAAATAGACACACAGATCAATGGAACAGAAGAGAGAGCTCAGAAATAAACCTATCCAAATATAGTCCATTAATTTAAGACAAAGGAGCCAAGAATATACAATGGGAAAGGACAATCTCTGCAACAAACGGTGTTGGGAAAGCTGGACAGCCACAGGCAAAAGAATGAAACTGGACCACTGTCTTACACAATACATAAAAATTAACTCAAAAGAGATTAAAGACACAAATGTAAGACCTGAAATCATAAAACTCCTAGAAGAAAACATAAGCAGTAATTTCCTTGACATTGGGCTTGGAGAGGTTTTTGGATTTGACACAAAAAGCAAAGGCAACAAAAGTAAAAATAAGCAAGTGGAACTACAGCAAACTACACCTGTGCAGCAAAGGAAGCTATCAATAAAATGAAAAGGAAACTTATGGAATAGGAGAAAATATTTGCAAATCATATATCTGATAAGAGGCTAAAATACAAAATATATAAGGAACTCATACAACCCAATAACAAACAAACAAACCAAAAAAAAAAAATCCAGTTAAAAAATGGGTAGAGGATCTGAATAGACAGTTTTTCCAAAGAAGACACACAGATGGCCAACAGGTATATGAAAAGATGCTCAATATCACTAATCATCAGGGAAATGTGAATCAAAACCACAACGAGATATATCACCTCATACCAGTTAGAATGACTAATCAAAAAGACAAGAAATAACAAATATGAGTGAGGATGTGGAGAAAAGGGAACCCTTGTGCACTGTTGGTAGGACTATAAATTGGTGCAAACAATATGGAAAACAGTATGAGGTTTCTCAAATAAATAAAAATAGAACTAACTAATGATCCAGCAATTTCACTTCTGAGTATTTGTCGGAAGAAAATGAAAATACTAACGTAAAAGTTATATGCACCTCCATGTTCATGCAGAACTATTTACAATAGCCAAGACATGGAAACAACCTAAGTGTCCATGATGGATGAACGGATAAAAAAATCTTGCCATTGTAAATAGTGCTGCAATGAACATTGAGGTGCATGTATCTTTTCAAATTATGGTTTTTCCGGGTATATGCCAGGAGTGGGATTGCTGGGTCATATGGTAGTTCTATTTTTAGTTTTTTAAGGAACCTCCATACTGTTCTCCATAGTGGCTGTATCAATTTACATTCCCACCAACAACGTAGGAGGGTTCCCTTTTCTCCACACCCTCTCCAGCATTTATTGTTTGTATATGGAAGCAACTTAAATGTCCAACAACAGAGGAATGGATAAAGAATATGTGGTACATATATACAATGGAATATTACTCAGCCATAAAAAGAACAAAATAACGCCATTCACAGCAACATGACTGGACCTAGAGACACTCATACTGAGTGAAGTAAGTCACACACAGAAAGACAAATATCATACGATATCGCTTATATGTGGAATCTAAAAAAAAATATACAAATGAACTTATTTACAAAACAGAAGTAGAGTCACTGATGTAGAAGACAAACTTATGGTTACCAGGAGGTAAAGGCAGGGAGGGATAAATTGGGAGATTGGGATTGACATGTACACACTACTGTATGTAAAACAGCTAACTAATAAGAACCTGCTGTATAGCGCAAGGAACTCTATTCGATACTGTGTAATGGCCTTTATGGGAAAAGAAACTAAAAAAAAAAAAGAATGGATGTATGTGTATGTATAACTGATTCACTTTGCTATATACCTGAAACTAATACAACATTGTAAATCAACTATACTCCAATAAACCTTTCTTAAAAATAAAAAAAATAATAAATCACTAAAATAAAGTTATGTTTTAAAAAAATCTTGCCATTTGGAACAACATAGATGGAACTTGAGGGCATTATGCTAAACACAGTAAGTCAAAGACAAATACTGTATAATTTCACTTACATGTAGAATCTGAGAACAAAAAACAAACAAATAGAAAAACAAGATAGATACAGAGAACAGATTGGTGGTTGCCAGAGTGGAGGGGCGTAGAGAGGGTGGGGGAAATGGGTGAAGGGAGTCAAAAGGTACAAACTTCCAGTTATAAAATAAATAAATGCTGAGGACGTAATGTACAGCATGGTGACTATAGTTAATAATACTGTATTGCATATTTGAAAGTTGCTAAGAGAGTAGATCTTTAAAGTTCTCATCATAAGGAAAAATAATTTGTAACTATGTATGGTGATGGATGTTAACTAGGTTTATTGTAGTAATCATTTTACAATATATACAAATATTAATTCATTACATTGTACACCTGTAACTAATATTATAAGTCCATTATACCTCAACTTAAAAATAGGAATATAGATAAGTCATATAATTCAATTCTGAAAGAACATAGGACAACCTCAAAATATTTTAGGTTTTCAAAAATGGTTGGGAGTTAGGCAAAATCAATTCTTCTGAGTAGTAAATTTTTTAAAAATGTTAATAAGTACTGTGCATTAAACAACAACTGTGAACAAAAGAGAGAGTTTAATCCAATGAAACTCTCTAGATTTTTAAGAAACTCCCCAGTACATCTAGTGAAAGGGCTATTTTACCAAGCACTTAGATGTGATAGGTCACAACTCTTTTCTTCCATTTTTTATGGATCACTTTGTGTGAAAATACACCTTGGTCAGTATTTGAAAGCAATAGTAGTATTTGCCAGTGCCATCAACTTCCTTCTGCCATCATAACAGAACATTGATCTTGTTCAATTTTCATCCCATTTGGTGCAGCCCACATGACTCCGAAAAGCAGATCCTAACCATAGCTCTATAAATTACTCCTGATTTGTATAAACCAGCCAAGGTAATCCTAACGTCCTTGCCAGTGACACTGCTGCAGGAACACCAGCTTAAGCCAAGCTGATCATGCAATCCCCTGGCAAATATTATTTGCTCACAGTTAGGTGCGTGATCCATGTTGGTCCCATTGGGTCTTACAAAAGACCTTATATTTCATGATTCAGGGAAAGTTTTCATTCTCTTTTGCTGAATGTGAACAAGGAAGCTTTCTGTCTCAGATGTTGCCTTCACTCATATCATGGCCCTGAGGGAAGCCTGCATGAGGACAAATCCAGCAGGTGTTGGTGGAGCACGGAGCAGAGAAACACAAGCAAAAAACAACCCAGCCAATCTGGGGCTCAATTGTGTCTTGGAGTGTGTCCAACCTTCAGACTGTTTAATGTGTCTTTTTGCTTAAGCCAGTTTTTGTGAGCGTGGTGCATGGGTTTGGAAGATCAGCATCACTGGGGAGATGGATACAAGTGTAAATTCTAGGCTCCATCCTAGACCAAGTAAATCAGAAACTTGGAGTGTTGCCTATGGATGTGCCTGGGCTGAATGAGGCCTCTGTGACATTCTCAGGTGCACCAAAGTTTGAGAGGCATGAATGTGAACTACTTTTGAGTCAAGATTTCTATTACTTATAGTCAAATGTACCCAGAGTAATAAAAAAGGCCAAGCATTTCTATCAAACCAAGTGTGTCACTTACACATACAGAGTTGCCAAAATAATACTATATTTTTAAAATAAAATTTAACTTCTACAAATGTTCATTAAATTTAATGCAAACCTCTTTAAAATTGCAGTTTGAAGTTATATTATTCATACCTATTTTTAATTCACAGAAATTCATTTTCTTCACTGAACAAAAAGAAATATAATATATATGTGTGTGTATATATATATATTATCTACTATTTTATATATATGTGTCTATATACACACACACACATATACATATGTATCTGCCCCTATTACTTAACACAGAGCTCCTAAAATCCTTGTAATCTCCTGAGTGATAGGGGTGCTAAGAGTATTTTTTTGTTCTAATGTTGGGTTGGCCAAAAAGTTCGTTCAGGTTTTCCCATGCGACCTTAACAGAAAAACCCGAACGAACTTTTTGGCCAGTCCAATATTTGGTCTTTGACTCCAATTCCTGGCACAGAGCTCCTAAATCCCTTGGAATTTCCTGAGTGATAGGAGCATCTTTTGTCCTAATGAAGTAACTGGGTGTGTTCCTGGAGGGGGCTGGTCAGAAAGATCAAGCCATGATTAGAAACCTGTAACTTTTAGCCCCGTCCCTAACCTCCAGGAAGGGGAGTTAATAATTAATCAAGGCTACATGACGAAGCCTCCCTAAAACTCCATAACCTGGGAGGTTCAGAGAGCTTCCGTGTTGGTGAACATACGCATATGTGTGGAGGATGTGCACCCTGACTCCACAAGGACAGAAGCTCCTGGGCTTGGGACCCTTCTAGACTTTGCCCTGTTCTGGCTGTTTACCTGTATTCTTTACCACATCCTTTATAATAACCTGCTAAACGTAAGTAACTATTTCCCTGAGTTCTGAGGACCATTATAGCAAGGTATCCAACCTGAGGAAGCAACTGCAGGAATCCCCATTTTCAGCCACTTTTACCCAAGTGTGGGTAACCTGGGGATCCACTACCTGTGACTGGCATCCAAAATGGGACAGTCTTGTGGGACTGAGCCTTTAACCTATGGGATCTGCACTAACCCCAGGTAGTCAGTGTCATAATTGAATTGCAGGACCCCAGTTGGTGTCTGGAAAGTTAGAGAATTGGTTGGTATGGGAAAGAAACCTACATATTTGGTGTCACAAGTGTTGTGGTGTGAGCAAAGAGGACCAATAGCCTACTTTTAGTAGGCAGGTTTATTTATTACTAGTCTAATATGCACCATTTAAATCTAGTAGTTAGTACAAAATCATCCTTAGAAGAATAAGTTTTGAGAATAAATCCACATGAAACATTCTTAAATGGAAACTGACATCATGCCATGTAGGTATGTATATTTGTATGTATGACAGTTAAAGCTTCATTTTTATGGTATATTCTTATTCCTCAAAAGGGAGTTTCACTTAAATAAATTGAAGTAATACATTTCTGTATTTAAAAAATTACATAGTTGATTATAATTTCATTTGTGAAATTATAGGCCATTTAAAATTATATAAATATATGAAACGAATATATTCATATATTCTTCAACTGGAAGATTTTTAGACACATGAGCATTCAAATGTTAACAGTCTATAATAGCTCCTTCTTACTGTAAATTAAAATTAGTTACATCATCTTTATACTTAACAGCAACTATCAATTTTAGAAATCCAATTTACTTTAAAAAAAATCCTTTTAAACTCTATGTTAAAATCTCTTTGAAGGTGTCTCCAGAGGAGAATGCTTTGTCATTAAAATCACCCAGTCTATTCACAGAACAGATGAAAAAGCCCTAAGTTTACATACTGATGCTGAACTTGTTAGAAAATTAGAATCAAGCTTTATACTCATCAGAACATATTTAGAATTTAATGCTCAAGTTTGACTATTCTATATAAAAAACAAGCTAAATGATAAAATTTGAAACCTCTACCAAAAAGAAAAAAGGTACTATACACACAAAGTAATACATTGAATTTTTCTGCCATGACTTCTTTAAAAGTGTGCTTACATTTAATTGCTTTAAAAGATTAGATTTTTTATTATTAAAATTATTTTTCATAATGTTCTGAAAACATAATTTCCTGAACTAACAAATTATACATTTAAATTATTAAAAACTTATTCGGTGTTGAATTGGTCTAGGGAAATATGAGCATGAAGAAGTGAATAGCCTATAATCTAACTTGATATGTGTCAAATTGTGATACTCTGGCTAAATAGGAAAGATTTATTAGATTTATACTCAGTTAACCCATTAAGTTCTACTGAGTGAATCACTTGAATTCAAAAGGCAAAATCTTAGCAGCTGCATATCCCAGGTCTGGTTCCAATTTTTCTCTAACAAGGTGAAAACAGAATGAATGCAATCAAAATCCCTGATAAAACCGTGCATGGAGAGAAGAGATGCCAACATCACGTTATGTTAGTTCAAATACAGACGGAGGAGCCAAATGATTTCATTCTATCTTCACTGCCTAGCATAGAACAAGGCTTGTAGGGACTTTCACTGAATATCACCTGAGTATATGATTTAATGACTGCATGACGAACGAATCAACGTGTTAATGAATCAGAATATGAATAAGAAATGTACTTTCTAAAGGAAACTGAGAACTAAAGGGCGATTCTGTAAGTAAACTAAAAAGTATTGAGCTTCCTCCACATTTTGGAGCTAATCTAATTCTCTTTAATGTAAACCTTTTATCACTGCATATACTGATTTTGAATCAATGTTTCCATCTCCATAGGTTATTTGATAAATATGTCCATACCAAAGTGAAAATTGAGCGGAGAAGTCCTTGGTTCAGAGAGCAATGTGTATTTTAAGCAGAGCTTCTTAAGAGAATGCATGAAATGGATCTGAATTCATTTGGAATCTGCAATATGCCAGTGAACTTACCTCATCTCATTTAATCCTCCAAAAAGCCCTAAGAGATAGTGATAATTACTCCATGTAATTTTACAAATGGCCAAATCTGCTCAGAAAAAAAGAGTATACAAATTACAATTGAACCCTTAACTCTCACCTCATAATTCACACTCTTTAAATCAAATTACTGGTTATTCTGAAGTCTCTCTATGGTTTTTTTATTTGCAAATAATAATTTTAATGGATAAAATTTCAGTCCATAGCATACTAAAATTAATAGCAGTATTATGCAATAGAACAATCTGACATATTTTGAAAGTTACTACTGAAGGAAGGAAAACGAATCCACTAAAGAAGTACTATAGTCCAGGGCTGAAATTCAATAAAAAGATATATTTTACTTTCAGAAGAATTTTGTTAAATGGAAAAATGGAACCATGCTAAAAAGATGTTTGTTTTTTCTTAATAAAGTTACAGATGCTCACAACTTCATAGAGCATGTTGTTACTTAATATACTTACTTCTTTTGCTTAGAGAAGAATGATAATTACTAAAAATGTTTTGATATTTGCATAGCAACAAAGACAGAATATCGTTAGCCAATGAAGAAAACATAATCTTTAGCAAAAAACAAGTGCATAATGTTACCTTAAATTTATAAAGCACTTTATAGTTTTCAAGTCTCTTTCATACACGTTATATCATGTAGCCCTTCCAAAGCCCTGTGAGACTGCAAGGAAAGATAAATTATTAACCCAATTTTATGGGTGAGATAATTAAGGCTCAGAAAGATTACATAATAATACACCTAGTTTTTATGGTGCCATTTATATATTATTAGAGTCAAGTTTCTTTCTAGATTTTCTGGTGTCTCTCTTTCAACAACAATGATTTTACTATTTGGGATAAAGTTTTACAAATGTTTTCCCAGTTTTCAAAATGGTTTTAACCTAAAAATTAGAACTGAATGACTGCCGTGAAATAACAACCATAAAGCCCCATAAAGGCTTTCAAAAATCGTACACAGAAATTAGTATATTTCTAATGCAGAAAACCAAATATGTAAACAAATGAACCAAAAAGGAAGCAATTGTTCTTCACTTTATCAAAGTAGTTAAAAAGGACATCCATGCACTGCATCAACAGTTCCTGAATTTTAGGATTAATAATACCTCATTTTCTTAGTTTGTAGTAATAGAAAATATTTTCAAGGAATCAGTGACATGTCACATCATTTTCAGCATGAATAATGATGAGAAGGTTTGAGCTCTAATTATGCTGCACGATCACAGAGAATGCAGCTTGGAGGCTTACCATATAAATTAGTGCAGTATCACATTAGCAAGCAAGGCACTATCAGAGAAATGAATTCAGACTGAAGAAAAGGAATTGCCGTATACCGAAATAAAGCAAAAACGTGCAATAATACTGTTTTACTGTTCAGTTTAAGCTTTCTGAATTCTGAAGGTGGATTTGAAGATTTCATTTTGCAATCATCCTTTACCATGCGGATATGCTGCAGTAACTATACAAGGACAGACAAGTAACAAAATTAATCCAAATATGTTCAAGTAATAAGACCAAAGACTAGTCAGCCAGATCAATGTTTCCTTTTCATCTTGTTACTCAGGTGGTACAGGATGCCTAGTAACACTGAACAATACCTGATGCCTTGTGGTGTTTAGGCAGCCTGCGTTTGCCCATTTCTAGATTTGCACATTGTATATTTGACTTCCAAGTTATTGTCTGCTTTAGAAAGGGGCAACAATTTCTTCAGGCTAACCCTATTAGATCTCACCAGGATTTTGTAAAGTATAAACTGTTAAGTACTTTAAAATTGTTAGTTGTTAATACTAGGTACAGTTGCAGAAGTAAAAATGTACAAATGGTTACAGGCTATTGGTACTGAACTCAGCTCCACCTCTAATTCTTTGTGCTACCAGTTCTTAGACACAACTGCTCCACTGGCTACTTTATTTCCTCTTACTAAGAAGTCAACAAGAATAATATAAAAGTTTTCATAGTAATCATCTATCCATCACCATCTTTTAGTATGCTATAGACCATGTTTTATAAGCTTAACACAAATCACATTATGCTACTGTTTCTGCTCAGCCTGTATGCTCACACGACTGCATGAGTCAGAACTATCCGGATGAGTTTCCGGACAGATGAGATTTCAATCTCAAGTGATATAAAAAGAATGCATTTTAGTTTGGCTTTTCCCTCACTTATTTTTCAAGAACTTGATACAGCTTTGAGATGAACTGGGATAATGCTGTTGTGCTGTGATATACAGTTCATTTAAAATAGGCAAGCATCCTGTACACTCAAAACAGTTTTATCATCACGAAACAGGAGTTTCCTCAAAAAAAAAAAAAAAAAAAAAAGCTTTAGGTTCTCTTATCTAATTTCTGTTAGGAAAAAAAAAAATTGTTCCATGAAAACTCAACCAAAACTAAAATAATTGACTCTGGCAGGTGTTTTCTGAAGTTCAAGTGAAAACTACAAAACAGTTCCATCTAGTAATTAATTTAGTTACCTTTTATAGCTAATTCACTTTAATTAAAGCATTGAAAGTGAAAGGAGAGATCAGTACAAAGGTTTCACATGGACATCACTGAAGCTCTTCTTTTGTCAAATTAGATGCCAGATTACAAGCGATCTTAAAATATTTCAGTCTGAGATATTATCCATCTTCCTTGATCAGAATCCCTTTGATCATTATAGAACAAGTGTTGTCGCAGCAGCAAAGCAATTTATTGAGGAAAAAAATACAAATTGCTTGAATTTTGCCAGCAACTGTGAGGGCCATGCCCACAGAAGATGGGTGTCCTTCCAATTGGAGATCAACACAGTTCTGGTTTACCACCTTACATAATAGATTATTAACCCCCTTACACTATAACTGGAATCTAAAATATTTAAATCCCTCTATAATCAATAAATGATATTGACACATCAAGTTCTTTCCAGATAGCTTTAATCTGAAGGCACTGCTGTTATCCAGTTCTTTGGTAAATCCTGGCAAAAAGAAGTGATATTCAAGAAAAGAGATTTATGTGCCATGCAGTGTATTCATTCAAAGCATATAACCTCTAATTTATGCATGGTTTGGTACATGGAAATAAGAACATTATTTTCATTGTTAATTTAACTTTTTAACAAAACAGGTAATATTTTAAATGTTATTATGCCCTTGGTTTTTATTCAGAACAAATGTACATAATAAAATGAAAAAAATATTTTATACATGTAGCAAATTTCTCTTAAAATTGGTTAATAAAAACCAAAAATTTGGTATCACTTGAACAGCCAATATTTTTTCTTTTATAAATTTATTTATTTATTTTTGGCTGCATTGGGTCTTTGTTGCTGTGCGCGGGCGGCAAGCGGGGGCTACTCTTCGTTGCAGTGCGCAGGCTTCTCATTGCCGTGGCTTCTCTTGTTGCGGAGCACGGGCTCTAGGCACACGGGCTTCAGTGGTTGTGGCACATGGGCTCAGTAGTTGTGGCTCATGGGCTCTAGAGTGCAGGCTCAGTAGTTGTGGCTCACAGGCTTAGTTGCTCTGCGGCATGTGGGATCTTCCTGGACCAGGGCTCAAATCCGTGTCCCCTGCATTGGCAGATGGATTCTTAACCACTGCGCCACCACGGAAGCCCTAACGTTCTTTTATTAGATGAGAATTTACTCCTTTAACTGAGAGGAATTTCTAAACCAAATTAAAAATTTAATCAATTATGTTAGCCCTTGATATATTTCCATTCCTCCTCACTAGAATGTCTGTTCTATGTTTATTTTTTTTACATTTTTGCTATTTTTATAGATACAGTTCTCTTCTTTCAATTATATTGGTTATAAATTATTTTTAAAAAGTTTTTTATGTGATCTTGGATAAAGTCCATACATTTTATTATTGTTGTTTCAATTTCTTAACCTATAAAATGAATGTTTGAACTACACACTTCTTAGGGTCCCTTTCAGCTCTACAAAGCTCTGATTTAAAGATCTGAAAATATTAATTAGTAGAAAAGATTGATGTTACTGATTAATTCCAAGCACATGGGTCAGTGAAATTTATTTACTAGTACCTTTTCATTTTATTTGTAAGAGCAATATACTGAAACTTACTATCTCATATAGTAGATCATTGGTTCTCAACTAAGATGCTTTTGCCCTCCAGGGGATATCTGTCAGTGTCTGGAGATACTTAGTTGTTGAGCATTGAGTAGTCTTTTTAAACCAGGGGTCCCCGACCCCCAGGCCACAGACCAGTACCAGTCCGTGGCCTGTTAGGAAGCTGGCTGCACAACAGGAGGCGAGCGGCGGGCGAGCCAGCGAAGCTTCATCTGTATTGACAGCTGCTCCCCATCACTTGCATTACCGCCTGAGCTCCACCTCCCGTTAAATAAGCGGTGGCATTAGATTCTCATAGGAGCGCGAACCCTACTATGAACTGCGCATGTGAGGGATCTAGGTTGCTTGCTCCTTATGAGAATCTAATGCCTGATGGTCTGAGGTGGAGCTGAGGCGGTGATGCTAGTGCTGGGGAGTGACTGCAAATACAGGTTATCATTAGCAGAGAGGTTTGACTGCACAGCGACCATAATAAATCACTTGCTTGCAGGCTCATCAAAACCCTATCAGTGAGTGGCAAGTGAAAACAAGCTCGGGGCTCCCACTGACTCTGCATTATGGTGACTTGTATAATTATTTCATTATATATTACAGTGTAATAATAATAGGAATAAAGTGCAGAATAAATGTAATGCGCTTGAATCGTCCCAAAACCATCCCTTACCCCGTCCGTGGAAAAACTGTCTTCCACAAAACTGGTCCCTGGTACCAAAAAGGTTGGGGACCATTGTTTTAAGCTATCAAGCTCTGAGGGTCAGCCATATGAGTAGGTAGGGTAAAACATCCTTTCTGAAGGAGGTCTGAAGAAATTATTTATATTAAACGAGTGGTTGTGGGAGTCGGGGGGATTTCACTTCCAGGGGAGATTTGGCAGTGTGTGAAGACATTTTTAGTTGTAACAACTTGGTGTGGGGGAGTTGCTACTGGCCTCTGATAGGTAGAGGCCTGCAATGCTGCTAAGCATCTGACAATGCACAGGACAGCCACCCAGGACAAAGAATTACCCAACCCAAAACGTCAACAGTGCAGTTCTGAGGTTGAGAAGCCCTGTACTAGGTGGAAAAAACCTTCCTGTCTTTAGTCTACTCTCTTATAAGAGAAATATAAATGCCTATATATTAAATAACCTTATGATGACCATAACATATTTCAGGAAAAAAGCAAGAAACTCAGTCTTTTAATTTCTAGATCTTTATCACCCTTCAAAACTGCAGTCTAATATCTCAGCTTCTTTTCTCTTAATCTTGTAAAGATATTTTGCATATCTTACACATTATAAAAAAAAGCCTTAGAGTAAAAAAAAAAAAAATTTAAGTTAAACTGCCATTCTGTTTTATAAACTGATCATTCTTTGGCAGAAGTTTCAAATAATTTCTCTTTAAGCATTTTCTAAAAAAAAAATTGATGTGAATATCTCACTTTGGAAAATAGAAACTGAGAATTACACTGAATATCATTCATGCAGCACATATTTCCTGAGCACCTGCTGCATGCCAGCATGACGGGAAGGAGGAGACCACATGTAGAACTAAAGAAACAAAAAGGGAAATGTTTCTATAAAAGGCCAAGGTAGAGTAAACGGGACTTATCCAAGGGAAAAAGAAATCTAGCCTTTTAGGGATGGAGAGTAATAAGTGAGAGGGAATGACAGAAAATGAATCCAGAGATGCAGAGACAGGAGCAAAAATCACATAAAGCATGGAGGGCCATGTAATGGAAACCAGTAGAATATTTTATGAAGGAAAATGACAAGAATTGGCTTTACTTCTTTTCTTTTTTCTTTTCTTTTTTTCTTTTCTCCTCCCTCCCTCCCTCTCTTCCTTCCTTCCTTTCTTCCTTCTTTCATCTTTCCTTTTAGATTTCACTAGCTGTTTAGAAGAGTATAGGCTGAAAACATGAGAAATGGTGATGACCTGGACTAGGTTAGTGGTGTTGGGAATGGGAAAAAAAGTGGATATAGTATAAAGGTTAACCACATGAGATCTGCTAGCAAATCAGATATGAGGGTCAAGGAAGTGTTATGCCTCCAAATTTTTTGGCTTAAACAATTGGATACATGGTATTGGTTGTCATTAAGAAATGGAGACCAAGGAGCAAGTTTTGTTTGAGCAGTTTTTACTTGCTTGCTTGTTTTGGTGGGAAAGAACTAAGCCTTCTGTTTTGAACATGTTAAGTTTAGGATGTCCATTACACATATAAATAGAAAATATTCGGGACTCATGGGAAAGTTAAAATCTGGATTATAAATTTGATGGCATGAGCACATAGGAGCATGCAGATAGAATTAAATTAAGTGAAATCACCAGTAGAGAATATAAAGCTATAAAAGAGAAAAAGAAATAGAGCAGAGGCTAAAGCATTAGAAAACTCAGAGGTCAAGAAGACAACATGGATTCAGAAAAGGAGAATGAGAGGATCAGCCAGTTTCAGAAGGGAAACCAGTAGGAAATGTTGTCCTTAAAGACAAGTGAAGCAATGGTTCAAGAAAGAGCGTCTGATAACAGAGTCTAATGCTGCTGAGGGTCAAATAAGGAGAGGACAGAGAATCGACAACTGGACGTAGTGAGAGACAGTTTTCTGATGATTTAACAAGAGTTATTTCAGTGAAGTGCCTGGGGCAAAAGTCTGATTGGAGTGGTTACAAAAATGGAGACTTCTGGAAATCTGGTCTATTGAGTGAGTGTCTATTTTTCTCCCTACTGAAATATTGCTAAAATGACAGTTAGCCTGTTTAAATGGTATAAATTTACAAGATGGAAAAGCAAAGACAGAGTAAAATAAGAGCAGACCAGATATTAAAACATATTTTGGAATTTGGAAAGCAGTTTAGAAGTAAGAGGAAGCTATAACCTACGTGGCTTGAAGGGATAAATGCAGAGAAAGCAAATCAGTTTGCTCACAGAATCACCAGGAATGTGGGAAATGGAGCTGGAAGAAAGTATACAGTTACAAGTCTGTTTACACCTCAGACGCTTTCTTACCCTACCACACAGCCCCAGCTCACCACCTCCCTACCCCCATGCCCTGCATACCCCCCTTCTGCCCCTATTCTGTCCAGGAAATCTGACATTGATTCTTGGGAAAAGCACTCACAAAGTTCCTGTCTGTATGATACCCGAAACAGCAGAATTCAAGGAAAAAGCAACAAACCAAGAAAAAGAAAAAGTTCACAAGGATCGGGGAAGAACTGAAGGGTGGGAAGAGGTCTGTTGGTCACATTACTTGGTAATTAACACCTAACTATGTAATAGGTATTAGTTGCCATGTGAAATATAGATGATTATTTATATAATCTTGTGGTAAAGAAGATGAAAAAATAATCTACTGTAAATAAAAACACAATTAATAATGTTAAACAACAAACTTGGACAAGATGTTTATGATATATATATAACCAAGAGAGGGTTATACCTCCTGTCACAAGTGGTCTTGCAATTAAGTTAAAGGAAGTTGAACAACTCCACAGTGAAATGAGCAAAGAATGTATATAAACCATTTAAATAAAGTAAGAACTACACTGACCTTTACTGCCGATTAAAAAAAAAGCATTAATAGGATATTTTGCTTCAGCAGATTAAAACTGAAGTTTAATCCTACCCACTGCTGCATGTGTAGTAATAACTTTTTGAAGGGCTTTTTGATAATGTGCTTTGGCATTTCAATGTTCAAATCCTTTGATAAGGCATGTTCAGATCCTTTGATTTAGAAAAAAAAAGGAAATATGTGTTTGTATGTGTGTTTGTGTGTGTGTGTTGTTTTTGTTTTTGTTTACATTAACTCAAAAATCAAAGTGACTTAAATGCTTATCCTAGGGAATTGATAAAATCAGGCATCAAATATATACACATGCAATATCATGCAAATACTTAAAAAGGATGATGCCACTTACAAGAGGCTGCTCAAAGATATCGGACGCTAATCTCTGAAACCCATAAATGTTAATTTACAAGGAAAAGATGTCTTTGTGCATATAATTAAGAATCTTGACACGAACAGACTTTGCTGAATTATCCTGGTAGGCTATCCTAAGAGAGAGGCAGATGAAAGAAGAGAAGGCAATGTTCCCACCAAGGCAGAGATTGGAGTAATGTGGCTACAATTCAAGAGATGCTGGCAGCCACCAGATGCTAGAAGAAGCAGGAACATATACCCCCCAAGCCTCCGGAAGTAGCGCAACTCTGCCAATACTTTGATTTCAGTCTAGTGATATTAAATTTTGGAGGTCTGGCATCCAGCACTATGAGAGAATAGATTTTTATTTTTTAAACCATCAAGATTATGATAATATGTTACAGAAGCCATAGGAGGCAAATATGCTACCTATATTCATCAACAAGGAAAATGTCTATGTTATATTTTAATTAAGATTGTCAGTTCATGAATAATACATATCCAAAACTACATGAAAAATGCCTAGAAAATATACTGACAGGACTTACACATGAATATTATCGGTGGTTTGTAATTTTTTTAAGTTTTTGAATTTTTACAATGACCATGTATTATTTTTCTGGTAAAAATGTTATTTTCATTTTTAAACAAAAACTAATGATATGTGTTTATGTGTATATACTGCAAAATATCCCCATGTCTAACCAAGTAGGCTAAAGTGACATAGCTGCAGTTTTCCGTACCTGAGGGTATATGGAGCCCTGTGAAGTGGCATGGCTACCCGATGAAGTTTTGTTACACATGTTATCAGTAATGATTTGAGGCTGAATGAATCTCTGTATTTTTCCTGTGTATCAGTTAGGAATTACATTTTGCTGCTAATATCAGAGACCTTAGTTCACTGACTTCAGTGTATTACAGGTTTATTTCCTCTCATGTAAAATTAATCTGAAGATAGGATAGTGAGAGCTGGTGTAGCAGCTCTAGAAGTCACCAGGGGCACACGTGTCTTCTGTCTTTTTATTCTTCCGTTCTTAGTGCACGTCTTCCCTCCCAAGGGCATTCGGTTGTCATAAGATATGTGCTGGACCAACATTTTAGGAGAATGGAAAGGGGCAAAGAAGAAGACACTTCCAGCTGAACCTCTGCTCTTGTAGGAGCCATACCTACTAATATCCACTCATATCTGATTGACCATCCCATTTTGCAGTGAGGCAGCAAAGTGTAGTCTTATTGACTGGCACAATTACTATGGCAGAAGGGAGAATGGATATTGGCTTGACAACTGGCAGTGTCTCCCATACCCATGGAACCAACAACTAAAAATGTCACTGAGAAGTATTCAAATCAAGATGCAAGAAGAATCACTGCTGTGATATTTGTTGCCAGTCATATCACTCTAGAAGGAACAACTAGATGCTAAGACTGTTCTGCCTTGAGACTAAAGACAATGTCTCTTACTCTTGCTTGCCCACTATAGACTGTAAATAGACTAAGTTACTATGTTAAGTGCTTGGTTCAGAAAGCATTCCATTTGTTTCACCTAAATAAGTAAGACTTGTAAATCTTCAATTTTTAGATTATATAAATTAATGGTTAATATTAATTGCTTCAATTCTAGTGAATCATTGATAGAAAACAAAGCAAAATGAAACAAAACAAAGTATAAATGAATATCAAATAAGCATACTAGTGAACATTTTTATATAAATGTAATTGTTACTCTTTTAAATTAAAAGATTACTCAGCAAATTAATATCAGTATAATATCAAAGAGAAGCTAAATATAATTCAGTATCAAAAAAAAAGATCTTCAAACAATGTTCCCTTTTGTATATTTCTATGTTTATTTTACATGTTTTATCCTACTGTGTCTCAGTCACATTCAGTATGTTCCTGAAGTTAAACCCAATTTTGGTCCCCGTTGAATGTCTTTTAAATTAACTTTTATAGCAAACCAAATAAAATCTTGATTAAAGAATGATCAACTCAATACACAAATCTGTTAGGTGGTCTCGAGAACTAAGAACCTCTTCAAAGATTTATTCGCTCTCTGCATGTATATACGCATGTGGGTGTTTGCTTATATTTCCTCCACATCTGCAACAGGGAAATATTTGTATAAATATATAAAGCTAAAACATAGATCTTAGCTCTGCTGTGAAAATGCACAAATTGCTTTCTCCCTATTTTTAAGTTGCCCAGTTTTCAATCTGTTATCTAATTATTAAACGTCCACTGGATGCTAATCCTGCTTATATGCTCCTAGCCGCCCCTTGCCCAGGAGCACCACGAGAAAAGGAACTTTTTGATTTATTCCAAGCATAACTGCTGCCCTTGTAAGATTTGTTCCAAGCATAACTGCTGCTGGCACATTGTGTGTGCTTAAGAAATAACCTGGAGTTCATCTGAACTAAGTTTCAAACACAGAAGTAGAACATAGACACATGAGCATAATACTTGAAAAACTTTTGTAGTGGAGCAGGTGTCCATGGATGTTCCTGACCACCATGGCCTGTTGGATGTCTCTAATATGAATTTGAGATAGGTCATAATGATGCAAACATTAATTCAGCACTAAATATACTCCAGTCGTTGTGATGTACCTTATGCTCATTATCCCATGTAATCCAAACATTATTATTATCCATCATTTACCAATAAGGAAGCTAAAGCTTAGAGAGTATCAATTTGTTTTGTCTGAGATTTTACAGCTGTTGACAGTCTTACTCCAGACCTGAAGGCTTTAGCCACAGGTTAACGACCTGTATTTGTGAACGTGAAAAACCTTACTGAGTAGAGACACCTGTAGGATTTTCTTCCAGAGCAAAACCATTTTGGATTATCTTTATCTCTAGATTCATAGTTGTACCTAAACCAGAGGAAAGTATATGTAGGAGATTAAATAGAAGGTTTATTGATATACTTATTTCAGAAACTAAAATTAGTTTCATGATAATCCCCATTTTTTCTTGTTGCTAAGAAACTGACACTTCAGAGTTGTGTAAAATGCCGCTAAATTCAAGTGAACAGAAACGATTTTCTGAAATACAGTGAAAAATCTATTAAAATGGAATCACAAGTTAAAGTAAACAAAACTCACTTGAAAGGTGGTTTTTCTAATATTAGATATACCTATTTATTGACTTTTTAAGAAGATAATTTGCTATGAAATGAGGCAGTAAGGCAAAACTACATCTTTGAATTTCATTTCCTTTAAAAAATTGCATATAGAATTCCATATTTTGTGCATTTGTTTTACTCTATGTATTAAGGACTTTGGCAGAACTCTTTGAGATCTAAGTAAACTTGATCAACACAATATGCCTAATTGTCTACTAACATTTATTTGAAAACCCTATTCAGCAACATATAGATATTTAACTATTAATGCTACTTATTACCTGTACAATATTTGTGTTGTTATTGTAGTACTTCCCAGAAAGTTATCTGTCAAAATTTTAGATGTCTTAAATATTTTTTATAGAAGCATATTTGGCCCCTCAAGTAACCTGTTTTTTTGTTTGTTTGTCTTTTGGTTTTCTTTTTTAGTGCTTTGTAATTGGCCTTTTTCTAAAGTTAAAGCAGAAGGATTTGAGTAGCAAGCAATATAAAAATACAGAATATTCAAAAAAGAACTTGTTCTCATTATAAACGCAAAAGTTATTTCAATACGAGATAAGGAATCTTACATTCCTAGACTGTAAAAAAATATGACATATTTGATAATATGAAGATGATGCAAGGTGGGAGAAATATTGAAAACTATGGGTGGATCATTCTTTATAAAAACTCACAAAAATAACTGTCTCCTTTTAGAATGCAAGATGATAGCTATTACTCAGCTTGGTCCTGACCCATTGAAAGATAGCTGGATAAAATACACAGTGTAAAATCAGAAGAAGTTTCTAGTATAACTTCCCTACTTAAAATTCTCTTTTCCGTATCTTATATTTTTACAATTTGCTCCTCTTTCTTAAATGAATTTTTATCTTCCTTCTCCTTACACATTTTTTTTAAAATATTTATTTATTTATTTGGCTGTGCCGCATCTTAGTTGCAGCACGTGGGATCTTTAGTTGTGGCATGCAGACTCTTAGTTGCGGCATGTGGGATCTCATTCCCTGACCAGGGATCAAACCCGGGCCCCCTGCAGTGGGAGTGCGGAGTCTCCTTGCACATTTATCTAAATACTTCTTAAATATTCTGCTCTGTTCTTCATGACAAAAACAACCCGGAAATGCAGTATTTGTCCTTCTGTGACTGGTTTATTTCACATAGCATAATGTCCTCCAGTTTCATCCATGTTGTCCGGATGGCAGGATCTTCTTGTTTTTTAAGGTTGAATAATATTCCATTGTATGAATATACCACATTTTCTTTATCCATTCATCTGTCGATGGACACTTGAATTGTTTTGATATCTTGGCAATTGTGAATAATGCTACAATGAACATGGGAGTGCAGATACCTCCTTGAAATCCTGATTTCATTTTCTTTGGGTATGTATACCTAAAGTGGTATTGCTGGATCTAGTGGCAGTTATACTTTTAATTTTTCTGAGGAATCTTCATACTGTTTCCTCTAACTGCTGCTTAATTTTCATGTCCACTAACAGCATACAATTCTTCCGATTTCTCCATATCCTCACCAACATTTGTTATCTTTTTCTTTTGATGAGTCATCCTAACAGATGTAAGGTGATATCTCATTGTAGTTTGGAATTGCATTTCCCTGATAATGATGTTGAGCATCTTTTCATATACCTCTTTGAAAGAAACTAGTCACTTTTAAAACTTTGAAAAATAAATTCTTTTAGGTGTAACTTATCCTAAAATTAAATATATCTCTGATTTTTTTCACCCGAAATCTGCAAAATAAAAAAATATATATATCAAAAAAACCCTTAGCTTGTTTATTGGTTACAGAATTTCACAACCTGAATGCTTTGTCTGGCATCAGTTTGAGGGGGACTGTGGAACGCATGGGATGACCCGTATTCAGAGACTAACTGAATAGACACTGGAAAGAATAATCAAAAGCTAGCATAAGCCCCTATGAGGCTCTCATCCGCCTTCTACCTGCCAACCAAGACTTGTGCTGCTTTAACTTGGGGCTTCAAACCTAATACAAAATCAGCCTCTTTGTGATCCTCCACATCCTGTGGTTTCACAACCCAGCTATGATTTAAAAAAGAAAAAAATGGTGCCTTTAATATACTCATTATTTCCCTGTCAAACCCAAACCAAGGCATGATGGATCTTTATTCAAAATTTACCTCTGAGAGTTTACTTTTTCTATGAAAAACTGAATCATATGAAATTTTTTGAAATACGAATCATTCTTTGTAAAATATCTGAGACCCTGCTATTACAGAATTTTCATGGAAAATTAGAATTATTCTGCAATTTCCATGTAAGTACCCATTTGTAAGCTATAGATTGTTTAGCTTGTCTAAGAAAGAAAGCAAATCTTAAAATCAATATCCATCCTTTAAACTTCAAATAATACAAAACTCTAATTACTTAAGTTCCTTTATGATCAAAAGGGAAAATGAACAAAACTGAATGTTTTGACAGCATTACATTTAGAAAAGTTAAAATTAATCTCATAACTCTGAAACCAATTTTCAAAAATAAAAATTCAGTCATTGCATACTCACCAATTTCTTACTGAATTAATAGAGTTAAGAAAACTAAATCCAGTACGTTACTTTTGGTTACTTTTGTTCCAAAGGAACAAAATAAAAGTTTATATGAATTTTAAGTTTAAATCATCCTTCATACTTATAAAAAATCTGTTTAGTAATATTTATAATTGAGTTTAAAGATGAATAATACAGGTACCTATCCTATGACAGTTCCATCTAAACTTAGCTTTAAAAATATTTTATCATAATGAATGGATATTTGAAATAAAACTATATGCAGGGGCTTCCCTGGTGGCACAGTGGTTGAGAATCTGCCTGCCAATGCAGGGGACACGGGCTTGAGCCCTGGTCTGGGAAGATCCCACATGCCGCGGAGCAACTAGTCCCGTGAGCCACAGCTACTGAGCCTGCGCGTCTGGAGCCTGTGCTCCGCAGCAAGAGAGGCCGTGATAATGAGAGGCCCGCGCACCACGATGAAGAGTGGCCCCCACTTGCCGCAACTAGAGAAAGCCCTCGCACAGAAACAAAGACCCAACACAGCCATAAATAAATAAATAAATAAATAAATAAATAAACCCAAAAGGTAAAAAAAAAAAAACAACTATATGCAGAAGTAGCTTATACCAAATTTTGATATCCGATGCTAAGTGAACAAAGATGGCAAACCCTACACACACACACACACACACACACACACACACGAGTTTTTCGTATGTTTTCTCTGTATGGTTCCTAGTCTTAGAGTATATGCATACATACATATATACACACACACGCACATACACACATTTTAGGTTCCTAAGAAACCAGAAAGAGAACAGTGGTCACAAGAAACAAAGTTAATGCAAAATGCTGGTGTATAGGCCAATGCTAGCTACAAGAAAACAAATTCTTTATTTAGAAAAAAATATTTCCAGGTCAATATGCAAATGTCATTTGAAAGCATTCTGACTTTTGAAATAATCTGATTCTCTTGAGAGGTTTTAAAAATATCAGCCATGTCGGTGTAATGTGTTTGCAAGCAAACCAAATTTGGGGGCCAAAGCTGATTTTTATAATCAATCTATATATGAATCTTAAATAAGTTTCAATAAGCACACAGATGGCTTTGCAGGTGGTAATGTCTTAACAACTAAAGCTTTTCAAGAAGAAGCATGTGTTAGTGTCTTGAAGTAATGATGGACACACACAGCAGCTCTAAGAATTCTCCAGTCCACGGAGTTGACCTCTTCTGGCAATCATTTGGACACCATTATGTTTTCAATTGTCTAAACATGTCACACTCACTCAACAGTCTTTGTGTTACCAGCCCTGAATGTACATCCTGAACAGGTGTATAAGACATATGGGAAAAGGTTGGAGATTGTCAGAGCTTGGAAGGATGCAGTAACTGCCCAAAGGGAAAAAGAAAACCTTTAGTAGTAAATGCAGTTAGATCAGACTTCTCACCTTCCACATGAAAGCAGGCTAAAATCAAACGGTTTTATCCATTTGTAACCCTATATTAACCAAATTTTTTTATCTCAAAAAATTTTTCACATTTTATAGATAGAGTCACAGTCTCAGCACTGGATTATTTCTAATTAACATACGAATTACCCACATGATTTCAGTGAAGTGTTAGGTTTTGACAAATTACTGTTTAGAAAAATGGCCACTTTGGCCCCCCAATTGTAGAAAATGTCGTCAAACCATCATCCTTGGCAAAATATCTTTTTATTCCTTCAAAGTGAAAGATCATAAATCCTGTCACTTATTCAGTTAACAGCAGCTATCTCATTCAAAAGTCCAGCAAAGATAGTTGAGATTTTATAGACTGCCGAGCCGGAAGGAGGATGTTAGCAAAAGACGTGCTTCCAGAGGGATTTCAGTCCTTCCACCATCTAAACGTTTCTATTTTAGTTACCTGAAAGATGTCAGAACAAGCTTGTTCGGTGAAACCTCTTGAGTGAAAAGGGGTTAGTGTCCTGCCCTTATGACGTTAGCAATATAATAGGTGCATGATTCTCACTTAATATGAAAAGAATGACACAAATATGATCTTGGTACTAGCTATTCTACTGACAATGGCACAAACCTTTCACCTAATGCTAATTGTAATTAGAAATTAAATTATTCATACTGTAATCCAATAAACTGTTAATCACTAGATTTTTTTCATATGTATTCCCAACAACTGTAAATTTTTAAATCGCGAATGTCTTATTTTGTGGACGGGATGCAATGGAAATGTTAAAATAATGAGCAGCCTATCTATGAAAAATAGTAAAGGGTACTCGAACAAGAATTTTTTTTCTTACTGCTATTTGAAGTGGTATAAATGGCATCTGGGCTTTTAGGGAAACCCTGGCTTTTGGCAGATTCCTTAGTCCATCTATGATCGATGAACTGTTGAAGATGTATTTTTTTAAATGACACTGAAAATGAATTTATACTTGATTTTATTCAAGCTTGTGTAGAAATATATCATTATATATATGTCAGACTAAAGGAGATTCTATGACCATAATAATGTGTAGTAACAAAAGATATTTTATGAAAAGTAATTGATTCTCTATGATATAAATTTTACCTCTATTTCTTGAAATTGGTTACATATGTGATTACATAAATAAATATCATTTGTTCTGTTTAGAAACCACACAACATAAAGGGCATGTTCTAATTATTAAGATTTCATGAGTCCTGAAATCACTATGCCCATATTCTGTAGGCTTTGTATTTTTATCTCCAAAAGTTCTAATATTTTATTTCAAAATTCTTATGAGAAATGACTAGAATTTTAATGTTTCCTTGATGTTGCTGTTCATATGAAAATAATGGGTCAATCCACCTCCTACAGTAATGGAAATAAAAACAAAAATAAACAAATGGGACCTAATGAAACTTAAAAGCTTTTGCAAAGCAAAGGAAACTACAAGCAAGACCAAAAGACAACCCTCAGAATGGGAGAAAATATTTGCAAACAAATCAATGGACAAAGGATTAATCTCCAAAACATATAAACAGCTCATGCAGCTCAATATTAAAAAGACAAACAACCCAAACCAAAAATGGGCAGAAGACCTAAATAGACATTTCTGCAAAGAAGACTTACAGATGGCCAAGAAGCACATGAAAAGCTGCTCAACATCACTAATTATTAGAGAAATGCAAATCAAAACTACAATGAGATATCACCTCACACCGACTAGAATGGGCATCATCAGAAAATCTACAAACAACAAATGCTGGAGAGGGTGTGGAGAAAAGGGAACCCTCTTGCACTGTTGGTGGGAATGTAAATTGATACAGCCACTATGGAGAACAGTATGGAGGTTCCTTAAAAAACTAAAACTAGAATTACCATATTACCCAGCAATCCCACTACTGGGCATATACCCAGAGAAAACCATAATTCAAAAAGACACATGCACCCAAATGTTCACTGCTGCAATATTTACAATAGCCAGGTCACAGAAGCAACCTAAATGCCCATCGACAGATGAATGGATAAAGAAGATGTGGTACATATATACAATGGAATATCACTCAGCCATAAAAAGGAACGAAATTGGGTCATTTGTAGAGACGTGGATGGATCTAGAGACTGTCATACAGAATGAAGTAAGTCAGAAAGAGAAAAACAAATATCGTATATTAAGGCATATATGTGGAACCTAGAAAAATGGCACAGATGAACCGGTTTGCAGGGCAGAAATAGAGACACAGATGTAGAGAAAAAACGTATGGACACCAAGGGGGGAAAGTGGCAGGGGGGGTGGGGATGGTGGTAGGATGCATTGGGAGATTGGGATTGACATATATACACTAATATGTATAAAATAGATAACTAATAAGAACCTGCTGTATAAAAAAATAAATAAAATTAAATTTAAAAATTTAAAAAAAAAAAGAAAATAATGGGTCACAAAGAAATTTCTGAGTAGAACCTTGATATTCAGAATGAGCGTAAGACATTTGAGAGTCAAGCTTGGCTGGACCCAAAAGATGGCCTACATCAGAAACATACTTGGAGGAGTAACAAGGCAAAACTATGTAGGGTTTCGATGTAAGAATTCATCTTTACTTTTCTTGATGACACACTGAATTCTAATGCCATATTTGGAAGAACACATGTTTTTCCAAAAACACCCAATCCCACACAACACTTCTAGCTTCAAATTATGTGGATGAATTCAAAGATTTATATCTGGAAAATAATAATCAACTGATATAGATCCCAAACCTCTCTCCACTTTTTTCTCCATTTTTATTGAGAAATAATTGGCATGCATCACTGTATAAATTTATATTTAAGCATTTTTGTTTTTTACTTTGGATAGACTATTATGTGTGGCTGGATTAACAAACCTGATTTTCAGTAAGTTCACCGTGGGATTGCTAAGAAGAAAAAATTGGAGGTATGATACAAAACTTCTTCAGTTTCTATACGACTTTCTCAAAGAGTTCTTTTCAGGCCCTGCCTTCAGTAGACATTTACATACATACCCTTCCACTTGACCTGTCATGTTTTTCCTCTGTAATACCTATCACCATACAACACAATATGAATATACCCATTTACCCATTTTTCACTATATGCCCTTAATTGGAATGGAGGTTCCATAAGGGAAAACATTTTTATCTTTGTTTTTTCCCACTGTGGTAATACCAGAAACCAGAATTTCTTCTAGCTCATGGTAAAACACAGTAAATAATAGACAAGTAACTACATGCATGAATTAATGATTGATTTAAGATAGAAATATTCAAACGCTATATTATAAAAGAATTTGTAATAACTGTCCCAAATGAATCTAAAGTAATGTATAATTACATTCAGGAATGTCAAAGTTTATAATCAGAGGGATTTTTAACTCTCTGAGTATGTATGTGTACCATTGTAAAACTCCTTATTTATATTGAATTAACTTGAACTCTGAGAAAAAAGATATTCTATTTTAATTAATTGAAAATGAAAAATAAAATTTAGCATTTACACTCTTTTTTCTCCTGATGAGTAATAATAATGTTAATACTATTGGAAAGTGCAAAAGTATTAATAAACAGAAAAATAATCCCATGTTTCCCCACTGATTAAAATGAACCACTCAACATTTTGGTGCATGAATCTATCTATTCAGGTTTTAAAAATAATCTTTGAAGCTATGGTTGCAATCCAACAGCACTGACAGTATTATTGTAGTTATTTTTCTTTAATATTTTATCATTAGCATATCAAAGATGACTAAAAACTAAGCATTTCTATTTAATCATATTCTTTACATTATTCATCAAATGTGATTTGTTTTTAATGTTGGTAACTTTCAAGGTTTTCAAAGTTTCTTAAAGTTACTCCTTCAGTCAATGTTCTGGAAAATATTTTTTGAACTCCTTCTATGTGTCAGACACTCTGCTGAGGTTATAAAACTGAACAGAAACCTCTGGGCCTTGCACACATGGAACATGTTTTCTTAAGAAAAGGGGCCGACATCAAACATCAAACAATGAAAGAACAGACTATAGTTATTTCTATAAAGGGCAGAGATAGGGCCCTGCAATCATAACTGGGGGACCATGGTAAGTGGCACTGTAAATATAGATTTCATAATAAGGGTAAATAAAGAGGCTTCCAATATACATACGTACTTATTTATAGCTGTCTATAAATTTTACCTATTTTATTGTTTGTTATTAAAAAGTTAAGAAGGAAGTATGGCAATGTGATTGCGTGAATATTGGCACCTTAAATAATATGTATTTAAATACTAGATTTGGAAAATATTAGGAATAATGGGAATTCATGGTAAGTGTCATGAAAATACTTTTTTAAGCATGAAAATTATTTTAAAAAACTGCTTCAACAAGAAATTTCTTACTGTGTAATTTGCTTACCATTTTACACACTTATCTATCAAAGGTAATACTTATTAGAATATTCACATAAAACTTCTGAATAATAATATAATGATTCTAAGACTTATTTTTTCAAAACGTACACATCTTTATCATGTCTTCTAGTATACTGCCTTAAAAACAACTTGTTCTTCATTTAAATCACAGAATACGCACATTACTGCATTTAAGGAAAATATATATTGCCTGTGATAGCATTTGTCTAAAATGTTGTAAGTTTCTCTGTCCTTGCCTATATGATTTAATAACGTATAAAGCCAAATGTAAAATAAATAGCTAGTGGGAAGCAGCCACATAGCACAGGGAGATCAGCTCGGTGCTTTGTGACCACCTAGAGGGGTGGGATAGGGAGGGTGGGAGGGAGACACAAGAGGGAGGAGATATGGGGATATATGTATATGTATAGCTGATTCACTTTGTTATACAGCAGAAACTAACACATGATTGTAAAGCAATTATACTTCAATAAAGATGTTAAAAAAAAAAAAATAACGTATGAAGACCCAGAATACAAGTTTGTGTGTGTGTGTATGGTGTGTGTGAATTTGGTGAACATAAATTTTCGGAATATATGCCTAATTTGTCTCGTTTTGGCTTTTATGTTCAAAATAATACAGATAACTTCAGATTCATAATTGGAGACAGACAACATAAACATTTAGTTTTCTCATTTATTCAATGTTATCTTGACTTTCAGGTTTGAACCATGTAAAGGACTGAAGAGAGTAAAACCTCTTAAGGTGCTAATATAAATATGCTGAACTGGGAGTTTTGGGGGATATTTTGTTCGTTTGTTTGTTTTTAAGTAACGTCTGCTTTAGTGTGTCAAATACTACAAGATTTACAGTAACAGAAAAAGTTCAGTTTTCCAATAATCAAAATGAGTATAATATAACCACATTATAGATGTGTCTAATTTGCTTAAATGTAATAAAATATGGACTTCTATCACAAAGCAAATGCCAGAGTCATTTAGGGAAAAAAAACTGGTTCTTTAAAAGACAAATGATTTAATAATTTTTAAGTCGTTTCTAAAACTTTAACATTTAGTGTCATTTCTGTGCATAAAGTCCCAGATTAATCCAAAATTCCACAAGACTGTAATTAAACTGAATTGTCAAACAAACATGGAATTAGTTTCAAGAGAAAAAACTACTCCAATTATAAGCACCAATTCTGAGTCCAAAGTAGTGAAGTTTTTAAAAAGTAAGAGTTAACTACAAGATATGTTACTCCCTATTGCAAACAACTGTTGTTACACACTTTTTAAAAAATTTATAATTGTCTGAGAACATTTTATAGTCATATTGTGACTAACGCGGTATGTAGGTTTAATCCAAGCAATACTGTCCACTTGTTCTGTGTCCTCGAACAAATGGTTCAACTTCCCTGAGCTTCAGTTTCCTCCTCTGAAAAATGTACTAGGTACAGTTTGTGAAAGAGTAAAAAATGGTCACGAGTATGTAGTGTTTAACATAATGTCCACAATGTCAAATTCCCAGTCCTTACTTTTATTACTCATTTGTGTTTCTTTCATGGATGTTTTCTACATTATTTTCTTATTCTTCACTATTTTTAAAACCATTTTAGCCTTTATCTCTTTCTGGCTACTCAATGAATTATCTATTTGGCACCCATTTCTAGAAAGAGCCTTTTCCTGTCCACGTTTCTCAAGGTAGTCCTTACATCTCATTAGATGACTGAATTTATGTCCCAACCCTGCCACCTGATAGTCCTGTGGCCTGGGGTGAGTTACTTAACATTTTTACATCTCAGCCTTCTAATCTTTACAGTGAAAATCATAGTGGTACTTAACTCACGGTGTAATTTGAGAGTTAACTAAGACAATGTGTGAAGCATTTAGAACTAGGCCTGTAACCCTTAACTGTGACCAGTGTGATGATATAAGTGAATGTGTGCTTTTGCTCTTCTTAGAATCAAGTTGACAAGTGATTGTCAGTATAGAGATGGATATATTTTGAATATATGAACTAATCTAGAACTGGGAAGATCATATTGCTCAGATTCTCTATGAAACTCAGAAAAGACACCAGAAAATTAGATCCTATATTATTAAATTATTTAAACCTTCAGAAACCACAAAACTGTCACTGAAAAATGACACCTGCTGTAGAGGAGTCAACATGAGAAATGACACATTCAGAACATATGCTGCAAATTCATTATAAACATTCCCCACTCTGATAGGTAACTAGAAACGTAGTGAAAACCAGAGCAGCTGTAGGATTTCTGGAATTTGTAAGTGATTGATTCCTCCCATAAATATCACATATTCTAAGCCTAGTTTCCAGAAATAAGAGTTGAAGTCCAGTTTTGGGGGAGTGGGATGCGGGAAAGAGTGAATTTAAAATTTTGAATCTCTTTCAAAAACTAAAGAGCATGTTGAGTATTTTTAGTTAAGCATGTATTTTAGGTTTGCAATTTTTGACAATTGAAACAGCTTTCCATATTAAAAAATCTTTTTCGACATATCTCATTTGTAAAAACTAGTAACTTTTACAGAAAAACTTAAAACACTAGGGTATTACCCTGTTTCAACGTATTACTTTGTATAGTGAAACAATCATTGAAATATTAAGAGTTTTTAATCTGGCTTTGGAAAGGTGACCAATTTTCATCTGTGGCCCAGGCAGGCAGCAAATTTCCATTGATCTTTCTCATCTGAAAAGAGGGGAGGAATTTTTCTAGACCCCTGACCCTTCTTCATACTGTTTTTTTTAGATGAGCAGCTCTTTATGCTTTGGTCAGTTCCAGCTCCCTGGAGGGTAGTGTCTGAGGATATATTTCCCTGGATGGGGTGTCCTTAGAGCACCAAATCTAGTCATGAAGGCTTAAATATTGTTTCATACACTTGTATGGGGGTTGACCACTTCATTTCTGAAAGCTGAACATTTCCCTTTTACAGCTGTATGTTTCAATTCATCATCAACAACAACAACAAATTATCCCACATTTCTGTAGGTTGGGGTGGACCAGAGTCTTTCTAAGGCAGCTGAATCCTCTACATTGACTTGAGTTCTCTATTTGTTTAGCCTAAAATCAGAGACAGGGTATTGACCAAACATTATAAATATTTAAATCTATCCATATGATAGTGTAAAATTTTCCCTCCATAAATATTAAGAACTGGCATCAGATAGATCAATTACTTTTACTGTGCAAAAGATTATTGTACCTTTACATATCTGGCGATTTGACAAGAAAAATATTGTCAATCCTTTTAACTTAGGTTTACTTATACTTTACATTTATGCATCCAATATAGCATAACTTAAAACATTTTGAAGATTAAATTACAAGATAATGAAATATTGTCTTTTGATATTTTCCTATTCACAAATGAATCTGGCAAACTTTTGACTTCACACATTACCCTCTACTCCTCCAACCCAGAAACAGAGCATATGCACACACACCTCCTGCCACTTGTGTCAGACATAAGAGTTTTATTTTCTTTTATTATTATTATAGCAGCTTTTTCCTGTCTCTCAAAGGGATTTTATAATTTTATATCACTGCCACCCAATTTTGAACAATGTGAAGTCAGTTTGTGTTAACCTAGTTTCGGTGTTGCTCACAACCTGTTCTTTTATAGACTTTGCATCCTGGATATTAAGTTATTTTAACTTCTTAGTTGGTGAGAGTTCCATACACAGGATTTTCCTTTTTTAAGTAGGTATATGTGAGATCTATTTTTTGTATTATAAATCCAAATAAATAAATCCGACTTATTACAGATTTTAAAATATGTCTCCTGCCTTTTTCCATGAAAGATAACTTACATATGCATAAAATTCTTGAGTCTTAAACTTTACCCTAAATTGTGCTGTAAATATTACTTCACTGTATTCTGGAACGTGCTATTACACAGCCAAAGTATTGAGGCCAACATAAAGTACATTAATGGTTATTATTTTCTAGTCACTCAAAATCATAAGTACTGCTTCTTCCTCATCTTTCTATATCTATTCAGAGACATCAAGGCTCAGAAAACAACCTGATGTTGGCAGACAGGCATTTTAAAATGGGAGGCAGAGTCTTTGTATGAAGAACAATACAGTCAGGGAGAGGAGGAGATTGATATTGTTAGAAATATGTTATTATAGGACTTACATTCAAGTCTTTACTCCATTTTGAGTTAATTTTTATGTATATTGTGTCTCTCTTTTGTATGTAGCTATCCAATTTTCCCAACACCATTTATTGAAGACACTGGCCTTTCCCCATTGTTCTAAGTATCCATGGATGGATGAATGGATAAAGATGTGAGATATATATATATGCAATGGAATTCTATTTACCCATAAAAAATAATAAAATATTGCTATTTGCAATAACATGGATGAAGTTTGAAGGCAGAGAAAGACAAATATCGTATGATCCCACTTATATATGGAATCTAAAAAACAAAACAAACAAACAAAACCAAGCTTACAGATACAGAAATAAATTGATAGTTTTAGAGGGGTGGATGGTGGGGGAAAAATGAGAGGAGGAGGTCAGAAGGTACAAACTTCCAGTTATAAAATAAATAAGACAGGATGATATAATGCACAACATGGTGACTATAATTAAGACTACTGTATTGCATATTTGAAAGTTGCTAAGAGAGTACACCTTAAAAGTCCTCAACACAAGAAAAAAAGAGAAAAATTTTTGTAACATCTATGGTGATGGGTGTTTACCGGATTTATCATGGTGATCATTTTGCAAAGTATACAGATGCCACATCATGCTGTTGTATACCTGAAGTTAATATAACGTTATATGTTAATTATACCTCAGCAAAAATATATTATTATAGGGACTTTAGAGAGTCATACATATTTTTAATTCAGATTGTCAAGGAACCATGCAATGGCTTATGATAACATTCCAACTCTGCACCACTAAGAACTGGCTGATAGAAAGTTTGGTCTAGAAACTGCACGACAGACTACCTTCTTGCTATACATATGAGAAAGGAATGGCAACAGCATGTACAGTAGAAATATCTGTAAACGTTCAGTCTTTTTAGAACTTAAAGATTAGATCATGTGAAAATGATAGAGGAGCTCTATAAAATACCACAGATCAAGGAAAATTAAATCTGGAAGATCAAGGATGTTAGCTTTAGAAAGTCATCTTTAGAAAGGATGCTTCCGTCTAACAACAGAAGGAAATTTCAGTACCGTGCCAGTAATATGCAGAGACGTATGTAAGATGACACGGCCTCTTTTTTTTTTTTTTTTTTTTTGACACGGCCTCTTTAAAAGAGCACACCAGGGAGGTGAAGAAGCCAGAGAGAGAAAACAGATGTGATTAAGGGAAGATGGATGAGAGAAGGGAGGACTTCAAGGGAACTAGAATTGCAATAATAAAATAAAAATCAAATGGAAGGCAAATACAAACAGAACTGACAGTTCAAATAACTGTAGCAGGACGTGGAGGAAAATACTGAGAAAGATATCTTAGAATGGAAAGGAAAAGAAAAAAGTTTAAAATAAGGAGAAGAAAGGTGATAGTCTGAAGGTCAGGAAAAGAATATGAAACCTATGAATTAGATGTGCTGTAGAACAATTTCCACGCATGGAAAATAATGAAAACCTTAGATGGCAAAAAGTCTTAAATGAGATAAAAAAAAAATGAATGCTTGTGGACTGCAATGATTTAACAATATCAAGGCAATACAAATAACTTAAACATTTAACAGATGCTAGCAAATACATAGATATTATCTCAAAATAAGCATAGCATATCTCCTAAAAATAAATGAACAATGCTTTTACATCTTCAATCAATCTCCAGTGACCAATTTATTTAAACAATGAAGAAATCTGACAGTGTGCTAGAACTAAGAAAGTGAGGGCCAAAAATCACTTGTTTCAAAGAAGTTTGTATCTTTAACTTGCAAATAATGGCAATTTCTTCTATCATGAGTCGGCAACAACATACTTAACAAGGCAATAGTGCATATTATGAAAAAGACTAACATTTCACCACGTGTACTGGAAATATGAACTGCAAACCAAATAAAGTTGATCTATGAAAAGAGGCTCAGGCAATGTGCAACGTTGTACAAGAGCTAAGTAGGCAAAACCTTTGCTTGACCTTAAAGAACCATACTTGTTAGAATTATTTCCAAATCAATAACCATTAGCCCCAAACAATGTTGATTTGTGCCTTTCTGAAAGCTAAATGGCTCAAACAAAATTATTGCAATAAAATCTTCCTCTCTAACAGTATTCATTTCAACAGGAAGCCAATAAATCTGACTTTCATGAAAAGCCAATAAATAATGAAAAGCCCAGCATTTTATTTTTAATCAGCAAAAATTTTAATGCATTGGCATATGCAATGTCAGTACTGCAAAAAAGTTCTGCAGTTATATATTGATATGTATACGGTGAAGTTTCAGAAATGAAGAAGCACACTTGCCTTCACTATTACAACCTAATCTGAAGATTGTAAAAGTCTATTTGTATCCTTTTGTCTGAAATTATGTAAGAGAAATATTTATCTAAATCCAGAGGATAATTTTCAGGATTATTTCTGAGGGAACTAAAATATTCTGTCTCATCTTAACACCATGCCCATCATAAAATTATAATAATAAAATAGAAGTGTTGCTATGTATGGCAACATTAATGTATAATATAATCTATGCATAATTTTATTTCATGTAGCATAGTTTCTATCATTTTACTTTCTTATTCCTTATGAGAGGGCATGTGACCTAATTAAACTGAATGCATTTATTAAATACAATTACTATAAAGAACATAATAATAACAGAAGTGTTTATAATATAAAATTTAGAAAAAAGTAAGATTTTTTAAAAACACATAATCTCAATTGTGTAGTATATGCCCAGTAAAAATACTAGATGGATGGAAAACACCAAAAGTTAAATTTATTTGTCTCTCAGTGGTAGGCTTATAGAAGTATTACAATTTAAATACTTATACCTAGCCTTGTTTCAGACAGTCAAATCACTCTGCTTTCTTTATAGTTTTCATTAGTTTGCAATTATCCACATAATACTAATTAATTTACTAATCGAAAAATAGAAACTTGTCCTAAGGGCTATATAATGTTGAATTTTGTATTAATATTTAGAGCATTATGTTGTAAACAGGTTACTTAACTTTGTCTAATACCCATTTTGGGGAGGGAAGTCTAAAAAAATGTTATTTCAGGGATTAGTGTGAGAATTAAAAGAGACAATATAAAATATCCACTATACTTCCTGGAACCTAAGAGAATACTATGTAAATGGCCAATTTCCTGCCAATGGGTTCTCTTGTCTTTACATTTGATCTAGGTATTTGTTTACTCTTTTTTCTAGCTTTAAAATGTCAGACTCTTAAAATCAAAGACTTTGCTTATTATAGAATACATTTTCAGATGAGCTTAGAGAACACTTCTATACCTTTCAACTATGGGTGTGGCGACCAAGACACACTTTTAAATAGTGTCAGCCCAAGTAATGTGTTCTCTACTATTGGGACAGTGTGCTTTATATGGAAAAAAAAGACAAGTAATTACATCTGCTTATAAAAATAACAAAGTCCCCTAAATTTCAAACTATTTAAAATGCTCTCTGTTTGTATGCAGCCATTTTGTATTAATACAACATACTAAAAATAAGACTATTGAAGGATTACATGTACACGTGAAGAAATAAATCATACAAGCAAAATTAATTTGGAGGCCTCCTTTCAACAAGAGTCACTCCCTATGAAAAGGGAACCCTCCTGCCCTGTTGGTGGGGATGTAAATTGATACAGCCACTATGGAGAACAGTATGCAAGTTCCTTAAAAAACTAGAAATAGAACTATCATATGACCCAGCAATCCCACTACTGGGCATATACCCTGAGAAAACCATAATTCCAAAAGATACATGTACTACAATGTTCATTGCAGCACTATTTACAATAGCCAAGACATGGAAGCAACCTAAATGTCTGTTGACAGATCAATGGATAAAGAAGATGTGGCACATATATACAATGGAATATTACTCAGCCGTAAAAAGGAATGAAATTGAGTTATTTGTAATGAGGTGGATGGACCTAGAGTCTGTCATAGAGTGAAGTAAGTCAGAAAGAGAAAAGCAAATACTGGATGCTAACACACATATATGGAATCTAAAAAAACAGTACTGATGAATATAGGTGGCAAGGGAGGAATAAAGACGCAGACGTAGAGAACGGACTTGAGGACACAGTGGGGAAAGGGGAAGCTGGGACGAAGTAAGAGAGCAGCACTGACATATATACACTACCAAATGTAAAATAGATAGCTAGTGGGAAGCTGCTGCATAGCACAGGGAGATCAGCTCGGTGCTTTGTGACCACCTAGAGGGGTGGGAGGGAGGCTCAAGAGAGAGGGGATATAGTGATATATGTATGCATATAGCTGATTCACTTTGTTGTACAACAGACACTAACACAACATTGTAAAGCAATTATACTCCAATAAAGATATAAAAAAAAAAGAATCACTCTCTATGATATACTACATGAAATAGTTGAATTTAAATTGCATTTATAAAATAATTTCATTACCTTTGAATGTAAGGGAAGTTTGCTTTTTAAAAAAGTCCACTTGGGAATTACTTTGTGAAAGCTAATAATCATTCTCAAATTACTGAGTGTGCAAAATATCTGCATATCATTATAAAAAAAAACCGTAAGGAAATACATTCTCCCTTAGAGCCTTAAGAAGGAATGCAGCCTTCTAACACATTTTAGATGTCTGACTCCGGAACTGTAAAATAAATTGTGTTCTTTTCAGCCACTGAGTTTGTGGTAATTTGTCACAGCAGCAATAGAAAGCCAATATGTCTATTAATAGTAAAATATATTATGAATGGGAATTTTTGTGGTTTTAATTCAGGAAAAGGATGCTTTCTGGCTCTATCACTTCCTCTCCATTGTTAATACCACATAACAAAAAAACCATACTCATGCTTCCTCCTGCTAAAAAAAGTTTCTGTTAACCTTGTCTCACTTTCTCTTTTCTTCTTGACTCTGCAGTGCTTCTTGAAAATGTTGTCTGAAGTATGTCTTTTGTTCATTCATTTTTTTTAAACAGGTTTTTTTGAGGTATGTTTGATATACAAAGAACTGCACATAGTTAATCTTTACAATTTGATGAGTTTGAACATCACACATACACCCCTGATACCATCTCCACAATCAAGGTTACAGACATATCCAACACCTCCCAGAGTCCATTGCGTCCTTTGGTTTTGGTTTTGGTTTCTGTTCTTGTTTTTGTTTCTGCCTTTTGTGGTAAGAACACTTAACATGAAATCAGCCTTCTTAATAAAGTTTAAAATGCCGTCACTGTATTCTTACCTGTAGACACAATGTTGTTCGGCAAATCTCTAGAATCATCTTGCATAATCAAAACTTCATACCCACTGAATCACAAGTCCTCATTTTCCCTACCCCAGCCCTTGGCAACCACTACTGTATTCTCTGCTTCTATGAGTTTGACTATTTTAGATGCCTCATGTAAGTGAAATCATGTGGTATTTATCCTTCCGTAACTGACTTATTTTACTTAGCATAATTTCTTCCATGTTGTCAAAAGTGGTAGGATTTTCTTCTTTTTTAAGGCCAAATCATATTCCATTTTGTGCATTTCTTTATTCATTCATTTGTCAATGGGCATTTGGGTTGTTTCTCTAGCTTGGTTATTGGGAATAATGCTGCAATGAACATGGGCACGTAGATATCTCTTAGAGATAGTGATTTTGATTCTTTTGGATATATACCCACAAGTGGGATTGCTGGATCAGTTCTATTTTTAATTTTTTGAGGAATGTCCATACAGTTTTTCAAAGCTGCTGTACCATTTTACATTCCCACCAACAGTGTACAAGGGTTCTGATTTCTCTACACCCTCCCCAATACTTACCTCTTGTTTTAATATTAGCCAGGAGTCCACTGGATGTCTTTTTATATTAAATTTGTTATACCAAATATCAAATTATTCAAGGTATTAAATATACTTTCCATTTTCATTCTCTATTTCTTTTAATTACATCATTATCATCATAATCATTTTGGCTAGGTTGTCTACTGCTTCCTTTCCTTACTCCCAAAATATAAGATATCAATTCTACCTCTGAAAGATATCATCCCTGATATATTTCCTTTATTTTCGCCACTACCTTAAAGCTGCAGATCTTAATATTTTCCCATATACTGTGATAACATTTTGTTCTCCCTAAGTATATGCACTCCCTTCTAAAGATCAATCTTTTCCAAATAAAACTTTTGGAAGCACAGCTTAAAGCATTCCATTGGGTTCCCCAATAAATATTTGTTAAAATAAAAACTCATAGACCTTAGATTCAAGATCACAAAATCTGTTCAAAATCAACTTTTTAACCTTATCCTAAAAATAATAAGAGAAAACACACTGACTACTTGCTTGCTGTGTGTTAAACACTTCTTTAGCTAGTTTCCATATATTCATTCGATCAGAATACATTAAGAGCCTAGCACATGGCACATAGTATACTAAGTTTTTCACATATTATAGCAGTGAAAAACTAGAAAAGAATCCTTGCCATTCACAGAGATTTCATTCAAATGGGGGACTTTGTATTACAATGGGAAAGGCAGACACAGACAAGTAATAAGCTATTGAGAAAAATGAGTCAGGGAAGGATGGTGTAGAGGCTTGAAATGGTACCAAATTTAAGTAAACTGATCAGGAAGACTTTACTGAAAAGGCAAAAATACTTCAGTGAAAAGACTTCACAGGAGAAGGTAAAAAAATGAGCCATATGAGTATCTGGTCAAAGAGTATTCCAGGAAAGGAAGAGAATATGCAAAGGCCCTGAGGTAGTGTGCTTGGTATGGTCCTAGGAAAAGCAAGAAGGCAAAGAGAACTGGAGTTCAGTAAGAGAGGAACAGTAGGAAAAGTGATCCATGACCAGTTCACTTAATACTCATATATCAATGAACCAGTTTTAATTTCTATTTTGAGTGAGATGGGAAAATTTGGGAGATATTGGAGTCAATGAATTACTTAATTTCCCTTCTATGTTAATGGAATCTTTCTGGATGCTAAGTCAAGATACACTGAAAAAGGGCAAGAGTTGAAACAGAAACAAGTAAGATGTCATTGAGACAATGCAGGTGTTTAATCACCACACAGATAGAGATAGTGAAAAATAGTAGAACAGACTGGATTTGTTGATAATAGGCATCCTGAACTCATCAATTTTCTCATAATTTTAAAATACCGTATCTCCTATTTCATTTCTTTTCATCTTTTTGTTTTATTTTCTCTATATATTATCAAATCTGTTATTAATTTTATCAGTCATCAAAACAGTTGTTAATCAAATTACATGTCAAAATAGTTGTCAATATGAGCACACAGTTACAAGGAATAATTTAGATAAGTATGTGTTATGGATTTGTTCAAATCATCATCAAAATGACCATAGAAAAGCAAAACATCCTAGAAGTTTAGATGACCCCTATAATACATTTGTAGAGTTCTAGTTGATACACCTTGATCTGTTACAGCTTCTTCAGAAAACTGCTTTCTACAGAGATAAACTAGTGTGTAACAAATTCATACATATTTTGATTGCCATAATTCAAACCCACATTTCTCAGTTCTAAATTTGGTGTTCTTTCTGCACAATATATCCCTGGATTTTAACTCTGGGATAGCTCACAGAAGAGTTTAAAAAATCAGGGAATTCCCTGGCGGTCCAGTAATTAGGACTCTGTGCTTTCACTGCAAAGGGCCCAGGTTCGATCCCTGGTCAGGGAACTAAGATCCCACAAGCTGCGTGGCACAGCCAAAAAACAAAAAACAAAAACAAAAAATAAGTTTACTGGTAATTAAGACCTACTGAAGTTTTAATCAGAGTGATAACATGGTCAGAACTGTGACTAGGAAACATTCATCTCATATCTAATATGATAGCCTCCAAAAATAGAAATATTCATTAAACAGATGAAAGAGGATCAAGAAAGAAACTGCAAGAGTTATCAGAGAAGTAGGAGAAGAGCCAAGTACCTATAAGTATAAACTAAAAGGAAAAATGAGTGTGGACCTTAAGGTGTGGTCAAGAGCAGCTTATGATACGTTGACAAGATGCCAATAATATTCATTGATAGCAACTTCGCTTCCTTTGTGTCAACCACTACACCAAGTGCTTTCTTGACACCTCATTTAGTTGAATTATCACATAAAATATGTAAGGTAAATACTATCATTATCGTCACTTTACAGACAATAATACAGATAACTAGAGAGTTTAAGTGACTTGTTCAAGGTTCCGAGATATTGAAGTGGCCAGACCATAATTCAAACCTAGGCCATGCTTTTTAATTATTATGCTATTTAGCTACTCCCCCACTGTCACAAAATTGAGAAGAAGTCACTGGATTTCGTAATTAGACGACCACTTTTGAATTAAAGACACTAGATTGTGTCAAGAGTGACAGGATAATACACCAAATCTATTTTCCTCTCTTGGCATTTTCGCTAAAATACTTCTTTTCACATTCTCATCTTATACATTAATCTATGCGTTTATCCATTTTTTTGAAACATTACCTTCAGTTTCATAACATCACCTTCACTTTTTTAAACATGGAAGTTGCTCAAAGATAATAAAAAGAGTCAAAAGTCATTAAAAGATGGTTTTTAGCAAACGAAAATATAAGATTTGTAAGCTCACTCATAATAAAGACAAACACATTTAAACACCCAGGTGTCACTTTAACCTATAAGGTCATTGGAAGCCATATCAAAATTTTAAAGGTATATCATTTTTCATCAACAATGCCACTTATAAACATTTATTTTACAGCTATATTGATGCATGTGGACAAAGATATATTTCATTTCAATATGGACTTTCAAAGAATTTGAATGTCAACACTAGAGGAATGGTGTAATAAGTTGTGTTTTTACATGTAGTGAAAACTATGCAACCACTACAAAAAAAAAATGGTAGGCTTATATACACTGAAACTGTGGTTGCCTCTAATAAAAAATTGAGAACCAGTGTACTGAGATTCAAAAGTGGGATGGAGACTTATATTTCATCATATATCCATTTGCAATGTTTGATTCATACTAAATATGTTCATTTCTTCTTGTATGTATATTTTAACTATAACTATCTAAAGATCTTATAATTAATTTTGTCTACCTGTTTTTGAAAGGGCTATGTGAGTAGTGTATATTTTCATAATCTTAAGGATATACTTAATGAACATAACAACTACAGCATAACATAAGATTCTAGATCTTTTATGTCTACAGGTACTTTCCTATACTTTGGAAGGTTTAGGGACATTACTAACAAAACTTTACTTCACTTTAGCCTGCTCTCTCCTGCTTTTCCTAGTAACAGTTGATCACCAAATACAGTCGTTTACTTCAAATTCGACTTTTATCAGAGGTTAGGTGAATCACAGAAAGATAAGATTTTCGAACATCTGAAGTCAGTCAGTTTTGGTCCTCATTTGCCAACTTGCCAGCAGTAGGATTTAAAAATGAGACAGAGAGAAATATCAACGCTGTGACTAAAACAAAAACCCACAGCAGTAAGCTAAGTGCCACTACAACTGTACAAGTTGTTACTGACTCCTAGAAACAAGATGGAATCCCAGTTAGCAGAACTGAGTATATGTAATTCAAGTTGCACTAGAAAAATACAGGGGGAAAGGCTCAGTCCTACAGTGTAGGTCTATAGCCACCATCCACATTTCTTTCCATTGAGCTAAGATGCATAGAAGGGCTGAATATGCTTAGCCAAAGGATAAAAGTCAAAGCGTTCCAATTTGGGGGGAAAGAAGGAATAGCAGGCATAGGGAATAGGTTAGAACCTTTAAGCTCAATTGTATAATTAAAATGTATTTTAGTATTATATGTGTTTCTCATATCTAAACTTTGCAACTTCATCCATTATAAGGGATAATTTCCGATTCTCAATGACATTTAAAGATCATCAGATACAAAAGCAGTGGTGATACCACATTTTCTTCTTGGTGTGGAATGCTTAAGTATTGACAAAAACCCATAATTTAGCTTTATGAAGCAAGGAATTCAACTGTTGTGGCTCTTGCTGTTGAAGCCAATCTATAAAATGAAACTCTTCAACCCCACTGTATAATTTATAAGTCAAATTAATGGTGCTATAAATTACTTAAATCTGTTTATCCTGTTCAAATGATAATCTTACAAGTATTTTTTTCTCAGAAAACTTATTCTTGAGTAATATGTCTGATAGAACTACAGGATAATATATTAATTACTGAGCGATCTCAGGAAATACATAATTTATGACATATTATGTATTATCCCTCTCACTAGAATGTTACTTTGAGTGGCCATGTCTAAAAGTATGGTAAATTCCTGAATTCTCATAACATTATTATTCTTAAATAAAATAGTTCTGGAATTTTAATGGATATTTTATCTAAATAATAAAATAAGCATGGCTATTGCTTAATTAATTCACTTTTAAATGCATTTGATGTTCTATGTTACACAGGTCATACTCAAATATTTACACGCAAGTTTAAAAGATATCTCTTACAGAAATTTTACTTTGTAAATTGTATTACTCCTTACTTAAAAATAACTATTTTAACAAAATATTAAACTAAAATTGATTAGTATTTCATTTTCAATAAAAACTATCTCACGGGATAATGAATGCACTCATAAACTTTGCAAGTAAACCATGGTTTCTTTCAAGAATTTCCTACTGCATAATTATAGTTCTTTTTCTGTCAGTTAATGCAAATTATATGAGTATTAACCTACAATATAATGTATTTTCTTCTGAAATGCCATTCAAACACTTACCTGTATTGTTGAAAGAATTGAAAAAACAAAAACAAAAATTAAGTTGCACATAAACCCACGAGACCTAATAGGCATTCATTTTTAGTATAAAATATGAACCAAATAATGCCATTAAAAAGGATGTACTGAAGGTAATAGAATACAGTAACAAAGCATGCTCACCCATACACAAATACACAAATGGGAAGAGAGCTACACTGGAAATAATCAAAACTGCAAATCAAAATATGTAAATCCCAGTAGTTTTCTATAAAACAGAACCCTTCTATCCATACCCTAGTACTGCTCTCATTCACACAGAAGTCAAATTATGTTCCATTAAACACAGCCTTCATACTTAAAGTACAGATATCACAAGTCTTAAATAGAACGTTAAAAGTCATGGAATTCTACTGCAATGGAAACAATGGAATGCCCAGCTGCCATATAGTTCTTCTATTTCCAAAATAAGATACTTTAAGAACCATAATATGCAGCTGACAATTTATGAATTTGGAGCAAACATCTCACCTTTCTGGGCCACTCAAAATTGGTGATATTAAGAATCTATATCACACACAGAATGGTGAAAAGCATGATTTTTATTTGTTATACTCTGACCATCTGAAACTTCCATCTTCCAGGGCTCTATGAGTGTTTTAGGATTGTGAAAATGGATAATGGAAATCTGGTTTAAAATGGAGCTGGGAAGCTGGGAAGGAGAGTTTTCCCACAGCACCCCTGGTCTCAACTCACATAGCCAAAGGAAGAAAGACTACCTCACTCCTCAGAGCAAACTGCTCATTACTTGCAACCAATGTGAAACTGCCACAACCCTGAACTCTCCTTCTCCTCCAATGAACTTTTGTTCAAAACAACTTCTTCCAAGAACCTACGTAATAAAAACTAGCCTCCCTTTTCTCTCCTTGGACTTGCTCGTGGTGCACCATAGTTTGCAATTCCTCTGCTACCTCGAATAAACTTATCCTTTGCCTAATGACAACTGCCATTAATTTTAAAGTCAACAGTACAATGAAGAAGCATGGGGCTTCAGGGCAGAACACTTCTTAAATAAGATAAGAACTATCTGCTTTTGCTGGCAATTCTACTGCCTGTTACAAGAGGTGGCAAGTGGTTGTTAAAGGTTTTGCCTCCACAGGACTAAATAGAGGCATAAACCTGTTTTCATACTTCCCAGATGAAATCTACTTTAATCCATCTGAGGAAATTCTTGCATTTGCTATGAGAATTAGGAATAGACCTGCAGCATTAACCTTCCAGATGTTGAAACTTACCAACAACTCACAGATATTGGTCACATCCGGTACTTGGGACAGCAGCAAAAGATGACTTGTTTGTGTTAATTTATGAACATAGTTTACAATGTTTGTTTTTAATTTTTCTGAAAAACACATACTTTATATGATCCATTGAATAAACATGAATAAATCAATCCAATTTATTAAAAGGAAGAGATACAGACTAACAAACATTTTAGAATATGCTGTTTTGTTAACAGGATCACCCCTAATGGATTGAGAAGTTAGGAATATTGTTCCAAATTAGAACTAAAGAAGTGGAGAAATTTACATGTATTCTATTACTACCCTGGATCCACATCTTTATCTATTCTTCATTATACTACTGTAAGTCTCACAGCTGCTATCCTTGTTTCTACTGATATTTGCTCCCTAATCCATTATCTTCATGGTGCCAAATAATCTTTCAAAAAGTAAATCAAAAAAAAAAAAACAAAAAAAACAAACAAACAAAAAAAAAGTAAATCAGATTAACCACTATCCTCTGGTTACAAGCTATCAACATTCTCTCCTTGTGTTTAGAATATACACCTGAAGTCAACTCTGGCATTCAAAAGCCGCAAGATCTAGCTTCTAGGTCTCTCTAACCTCATCTAACACCACGAACCTGATTTTCCAAGGTCTTCCAAGCCCTTTCTCTGATGAATAACTGCAATTCCTCTGCCTGGGATATTCTTTCTCCTTGTAGCTTTTGTATGGTGCATGCTCACTTGTCAGATCTCAGTTCAAGTATCACATTTTAGAACTATCACTCCTTACTATCATCATTGTTAATACCTCCCTCCCCAGCTTTCCTCTCTCAGTTCTCCCCATTTCTTTCCCTTACAGCAAGGGTCACAATCTGATAACATTTTATCCTATCTGTCAATCTACCCCATTCCATTGTCTTCTGACCTCCGATTATCTAGTGAGTAGCTAGACATCATTCTTGTAATTGCCCCGTTATGTACTTGTGCTCCTTATTTATATTTACAATATAAAGGCTACATCTTTTGGTCATGTTAATGGAAATGTTAATTCTTGCCGCTTTAAAAAAAGTGAAAAAGGGATGTATGTACTATAAGAAGCAGAATTATGTATAGTCATGTGCTTTGCTAGTCTGTCCAAATAGTTTGTATATGACAGGAAATTCTCAATCATCCATATTCCAGATTTCAGTGAAATAGAAGTTAGTTACTTTGGTTAAAAGTTATAATTTATATAAGTGGTAGAGACCACACTAGGAGCAAGAGTGGCAGAGAAATATAATTGTGTATGTGTTTTTGTTTTTCAAGGAAAAATTAGTTTTGCCCTAAAGCAGTGGTTGTTGGCTGTGTATGTGTGTGTGTGTGTGTGTGTGTGTGTGTTTGTTTCGGCATGGCACTCCTTTCCACTCATAAGACTTATTGAGAATCCTAAAGAGTTTTTGTCCATGTGAGTTATAATGATTGGTAATTCCTATACTAGAGATTAAAACTTGAGAAATATTTAATTATATATTTATAGATTCATCTAAATATAGAAAGATGAATGCATTTTATATTAATGTAAATAATGTCTTAGCATTTTTATGTAATTAGCTTTGACCTCCAGAAGACCTGAGATTTGTCTTAAAGGAAAATGTCAGATCCAGAATATGAACACGCATAATGAAGGACAAAACTTGGAAAGTGAATATTATTTGTCTTGTTTTATAACACCCAAGCCTGGAAAGCTATGAAATGTGTTAAACGTTTGAAGAATTTGTTCAGTTCGATGAGCCTCCTTTCTTAGTTTATGGAATAATGACTTTGTTATACCCTTGATTATTTTAGATGAAGAAAATAGTAAGGACAATATTTATTCTTTTTTTGGAATGGCTTTACTGTTTGCATGCCACGTAAATAAATTTCCTTGCCATTTCAAGGTTACTAGTAGTGAACTAACAGGAGCCATTTTAAAACTCTATCATCTACAGATAGATTTTGTTTTACTCTGATGCTGGTCTGAAGAAAGGACTATTAACTACAAGCCAGAATTTGTATCTTTAACAAAAGGCGACAGACTCAGAGACTTGTAGAACAGTTATGAACCAGACACTTCAAACTTTTGACACTTTAAAAAATAAACGGGACTTCCCTGGTGGCGCAGTGGTTAAGGATTCACCTGCCAATGCAGGGGACACGGGTTCGATCCCTGGTCCGGGAAGATCCCACATGCCACGGAGCAACTAAGCCTGTGCGCCACAACTACTGAGCCTGCACTCTACAGCCCACGAGCCACAACTACTGAGCCCACGTGCCACAGCTACTGAAGCCCACACGCTCAGGGCCCATGCTCCACAACAAGAGAAACCACCACAATGAGAAGCCTGTGCATCGCAATGAAGAGTAGCCCCCGCTCGCCACAACTTGAGAGAGCCTTTGTGCAGCAATGAAGACCCAATGCAGCCAAAAAAAAAAAAAAAAAAATTGGGTAAGGGTTCTGAATAGACATCACTTAGACAACTTTCAGATCTTGTCAGAGGACTGTGTCAGGATTTTCAGAACACTTCTTTAGTTGAGAAGCATATAGCTTCCTGAGACTGCTAACCCAAGATCCAGCAGACCAAAAAATAATTACATAGGAATAAGTGAAGAGATGAGAAAAATTGTTTTATAGTTGCTTATTTGTTATTTTATTTTAATGCTCAGCCTTCTAGATGTAGAAGGAAGTCTATCTTCTTGAACTACCTAACCCACAACAGTATTATAATCTATGCTTTCGCAAACTAAAATGAAAGTTTTTTAAATGACATTTGATTCTCACTGACCCTTCAGAATTCAGAATCTCTCCTGCTGTCTTCTTTTCAAAACAATATATTTATTCGCATTGGTCAGTAAAAATCTGCCCTCTTTCTTACCAGGATTTAATTCAGCAACTCAATTTTATAATTAAAGCCTTACTGAAGTGTCATATTAGTGGAATAACAAGGTTTCTTACTTAAGAAACAAATGGTGCCATGGAATGTTTACTTAAATTAACCCGTTATTGTTCACTGTTACATTTCCAATATTAAACACTATAGATCACTTTCATAACCACAAAGAAAAAAAAAAAAGAAACAAATGGTGGCTGTCCTTATGGGACCAAGTCTCACAAAGCCTTTCCAAGAAAATTAGCCTAATACTTGGCTTCCAAGGTTCAAGGCTTATAAGTGGTAAGGAAGGTTTCTCCTTGCCAGGCAAAGAATTGCAGGTGAAATCTGCTAGAGAAAGTTTCTTGGACTTGGCGTCCAAGTATTGGGATAGAAAAAGGCTTTTAAAAGCCAGACAGAAATTAAATTTGTGGCCTTAATGATTGCTCAATATTGTATACCTCTAGTATTGCAAGCAAATTCAAGGCCTCTTTAGAAAATTAACATCCATGTTGCACCTGTATAAATAGTCAGGCCAAACCAAAAAATGCAGACCTTTTTGCAATCAAGAATCTCACATTTAGATTTTTATGATCACAGAGGGAGTAAGGGGAGAGTGTAGGAACAAAATACAAATGATTTTGAAATACACCAGAAATATTACCGGGTGTCTTCAGTGGAAAATGTGGCATTGCCCAAGCACACCTTTTAGGGTTATTTTATTCTATGAGGACTCTGCACTTTCCATAGCCTTTGAGCTTTTCACAACTCTGCAAGTTTTAGATAACTGAAAGCAATGCAAATGACTCTTGTTCACAGACATGCAAATAGCTTTTGTAAGGTAGACAATTAATTACCCTCTCCACCATGGAATAAACTAGTTACTAGTTACTACTTACTATTTACTATTTGTAAATTCATTTCTATATTCCTGATTGAATTCTTCTTTGAACCAGTTATAAGTTCTTCCTAGTTCCCCATTAATTAGCGAGTTAAATAAAATTTTTGCATGTGTTTATCATATATGTCTATGAAAGTCATATCCTGTTTATAAAATAATCTTCTAACACATGCATGGATTGGGGAAATAATTTACCTTAGTTAGATATAGATAAATGGGAATTAAAGTATTTGCGAATCAGAAGAAGCATGAAATTTCGTTTTGTCTTTGTCCTGGTGTACTTACATCAATTTTTGGGTGGACAATTCTAGAGCTAAAGATCCTGAAATTTATATGGCCAATAATCTTTCCTAGAAGGCCAATAATTCCATGACCTTCTTAGATAAATGGTACCAGTACCTTACAGGATAAATTTACCCAGACTAAATTATCATTCCCAAAAGAAGAGCAAAAAGGAGATCCAAATTTGCATCTAACATCTTTGAATTATAAATGGCAAATATGTGAGACAAATAATAGTGCTTAATAATTCATTTTTTAAAATTTTGTTCTTAAATTGTCTGTTCCTAAAAAAATTATCTGAATAATTTGTCCTGTGCAATATAATAAATATAGAACAATATGTTTGACTGAAAATCCTATTAAGCAAACAGAATCATGAGACTTAGTGGGCTCAGTTGTCTGTGGCTGCAAACAAGCAAATGACTTGGTGTGAACTACAGGCACTCAGTGCCATCTGGTGGAAGCATTTATTGTATTTATTGAGCATATATTATGTGCAAGACTGTGCTACATACTGGAACTACGATAAACAGGATATTATATTTGCTCTCAGGAAGCTGACAGTCTCAGATAATTCTGTAAGATAAACAATTACAATATAAGATATATTGTAATATATAATACACATATATTATATATATATTATATGCATATATGTATGTATGTATTGTATGTACATATGTGTATATATATGCACATATGTGTGTATGTAGATATGTATGTATGTGTACGTGTGTATATATACATATATATTATATGTAAGATATAATATATCTTATTGTAATATAAGATATATAAATTCTATCCTTTTAATGAAGACAAATCTTCACCTAACTGAGAACTGCTCAACGAGTTCTGTATAACCAGTATTGTTTAAAGTGGCTGCTTGCTTTTATAGTGTTTTTCATATTATTAAATTTTTATTAAAAATTTAGATGACCTCACTTGCTAGGCTAGGAACTGCAGGTGAAATCTGCTAGAGAAAGTTTCTTGGACTTGGTTTCTTCAGCAAAATGCCAAGACAGCCCATCATATATGAAAATACTTGGGCTCTAGTCTTTTGCTCACCAAAGAGATACAGTATAAGACAATAGGTAATTTATTTTACCTTTCTGAGCTACTTTTTGTCCATCTCCAATAAACAACAGAGTTCTGAGACAGAACCACCTCTGTGCAAACATTAACATCTTCATCAATATAACCTTATTATTCCAGAAAATTCTTACCCAGGAAAGTAAGTTACAAATGACCGTACTGTCCATTGGAGGATCTTCCTGACAGACTTATATACTCCTCAATTGAAAGCATCAAACAATAGTTTATTACCAATACTCTGAACACCTGTTCTCAAAATCCTCCCTTTGCTCTGTCCATTAGTCCTAAACTAGTATAGCCAGGATCCTTATCCAATCCTATCCAGTTCTTATCCAATCCAAGCCTCTCACTACCCACATTGAAAGATCCACTTAAATGAAAGTGGAAATATTCCAACTCTACCTTCTCTTCTCTGAGACACTATTAAATCTCTATTATAGAAACACTCATTTATGATGGCAGGAATAAAATCAGCTTTGTTGTATCAAAGGGTTATTTTGATAATACTTTTGGAAGCCAGCATTCAACAATTTTATTATTTGTTTAGGTAATTTTTGTGGTTATATTTGAAAATGTTTAATGATTTCTTAGTATACGATTTATTTAAAATTATATCAAAATATAACTAATCCATTTAATTTTCCATTAATAAACTGTGGACAATAAAATACATTGAGGAGAAGTAAATATTCAAAAACATAATGCTCCATAGGATTTTATTATAATTTTTTTCCTTGTAAGATATATAGTGCAACTACAGAAGTCATGCTAAAACAAATTTAGGGGGCCACACTTATATAGAGGTATTTTGTGAAAGTATATGCTTCACTCCTCAAGATAGTATAATAAAATCAAAACTGTAAGATGAGGCGATTCCAAATTAATAATCCCTAAGATCTCTTCAAAGTCCAAGAGTTATTTTAGAATCACTTTTTGATCCTTGTATAATATTAAGTAAAACCTTTAGATGTTTCAACAAAAATTACAAAAGTAACCAAAAGATTGTTATTTTGTTATAAAACAACATAGAAATGAACCCTAAATATAATTTTAAGCCATATATTCATTATAGACACTAGATGACCTTACGAGTCTCTATTTCTCTTCTCTTGCTCTGTCTTATCACCCCTCTCTGTATGTAAACTGTACTAAAATTAAGGCCACAGAAGTGTTTATTAACAATATTTTCAGAATTACTTTGTCAAAAAGACATATGTCCTTACTTTGGGGAAACTTACATTTTACTGGTAGAACTCCATTGTTAGATTAAACTGGTAGCCTATGCTGAGATTGAGGCCTTTTTACATGAAATCCCTTATGTACCTTCATGTTTAAAACTACTGGGATGATTTTCACAAAGATTCCATCCACATTTAGAAAATGCTGGTATATACTAAATCCAACTCCTTAAATGAATTGTGAACAGCAGTTTTGTCTGAGATACGTGCTGGTCCAGCACAGATACAAACAGGTCATTACCCCTGCCACTGAGGAGCAGGGCACTCACCAAGAATAGACGTTTCCTCCCAAGAAAGGTTAACAGTGACGCACTCTTAGCTATCAATGCAATCTAAGTGACACAGGAGTAAAAGACAGATTAACGCCAGCCCTGTTGTAGGAGTTCCTTGTTCTTCTTTACAGGATCCACCAATCTCAGATTCCAGAGACCAATTTCACTAGACTTTTGAGATTTACCTATATTCATTTTTGCCCTGGTTGCCTATGGCAAAGTAGGAAGTGGCCAAGTCTTTTCTGATTTGAAATCATACCTTCTATCTACTTTGTTTAATGGTACCATATTCAGAGGGTGTGTGTGTGTGTGTGTGTGTGTGTGTGTGTGTGTGTGTGTGTGTGTGTGTGAAGACACAGAATGAGAGAGGCTTGGAAGTGAGTATGTTTCTTTCCTTTTGAGTCTGAAATAATTCAGGGCAGCAGACGTAAAGGTGAAAGTGACTTCCCGTACACTTTACCTTTTACTCTTCCAAGGAAAGAAAAATGTTTTGCTCATAAGTAGGCATGATGTTCATATGAATATTCCAATAAAGAAGAAATGAAGACTATTTCAGCTGAAATTGGCTATATTAATATAAAGTGTTTTTATATAATTCCAGTACCCTAATGTGGTTTTAGTTTCCAGTTTTAATTTATTTTGAAGTTTAAAATGACAAAAGCATGGCATAAGACTCCTTTATATTTAACCAAATATAAGGGATATGTCAAAATCCAGATCAAGAGTAATGTACAGCATGGTGACTATAGTTAATAATACTGTATTTCTTGTTTGGAGGTTGCTGAGAAGGTGGATCTTAAGAGCCCTTATCACAAGAAAAAAAAATTTTGTCACTATGTATTGTGATGACTGTTGACTAGAATTATCATAGTGTCCATTTCGCAATGTGTACAAATATCAAATAATAATGTTGTACATCTGAAACTAATATAATCAAGTATATATATAATCAATTGTATATATATATATCGATTATGCCTCAGTTAAAAAAAAAAAGTTTCTTCTAAGACAGAAGTACCAGTTCATTACTATTTTCTATAATAAGATGTGTGTGTATATGTGCATGTGTGAGTGTGTGTGTATTCTGAATGAATTAATGGTAGAAAGATGTTTAACTGTTTGATGATCTAATTTATGAGTATTACTGAGGCCAGAAGCAGAAAGAAGATAACCTGAATGTAAGGCCTGAACAGTAAAACTCAAAATGTGAAGAGTGCCAAGGAAGGGCTAAAGCATGAGCCCAATTTTGATGGTTAAGATGCCAGAAATAGAGGTAGAGAACCTGTCTTATGAAATATAATACTAACCTCATATCATATCAACAATAAGTCCTGTTTCCTCTAATAAGACACCTGAGTCCATAAATAGGGACAAAAACAGGACTCAAGGTATTAAGTTCCCGTGTCACGAGCCAATGTTTTTACTCTCATTTGAATTTTTTTTCCATTGGTGAAATGAAAGGAATACTCACAATGCCTTAGTTTTTTCAGAAAAATACTTTGAATCAAACTGCTTTAATCTGATATATGCCAATATAACATAACATTTAAGAATCTTACTAGACTACAATTCCTTAAGCAGATACCAAAAAGCATTTTTGAAAGCTAAAATATAATGTAAAATGCATTCATTGAATGTTTAGAGTTTGATTATAGGAAGCAACTATTTGGATTCTTTATAAAATAAAAAAAAATATCTCACATGATTTGCTAAAACTGCATAGTAACTAAATTATCATGGCAGGGTCAACAATGGAAATTTCTTTACCTTCCAACAGATTTAAGTTTTTAATTCATGTATCTTGGATTATTTCAATATCATTCTCCTTTTAGAAGCAACTAAGATTATTTATCTTGAAAAATTACACATGAACTTTAGAAATTCTAGAAAAATCTGAGATCTTTATGTTCAGACACGATGTTCACTAAATAAAAGTCTTTAAATCACAAAACTATGCTCAAAACAAATTCAAATATTGATCCTAAAGAAAAACTATGCAGTCAGTTCTACGGCATATTTACAAACATTTAATTTCTATATGCAGTGATAAAATCCTTCATGATCATTAACATTTATGAAATAGCTTCTGTCAAAAAGACAACAGCAAGGACTTTGCTTCAATGGAATCTCATGGTGAGAAATAAACTTACAGAATTTCCTGTCATCCTCATTTACTAGATGAGGACTCACAGACAAGGAGGGGTGATACAATTTTATATGTTTACACAAAAACTAAATGACAGATACAGGCCTGAAACCTTAGTTCTATAATGCCAATTCATTTTCTATCCTACTCTTCGTTCCTTTTATCTCTCTATTCTATGAGCAGGATTAAATCAATATAATGCCCAAAAATAAGTAGTTTAACTCTAAGTTAAAGGTCAAATGAAAAAAACAGATTTAAAAACTTTTCAATAGAGTATAAGGATTACAAGGTCACAACCTAAAAATAAGGATCTGCAAATATAATTTCAATGTTTAAAATGGAAAAGGAGTGTCCTAGATTGCATTTCATACATGTTTGAAAAGTTAGAAAATGAAGAATAGAAAAATCTGTTTAATTTCCTCCATAGATGGCATTTTTAACCTAACAGATCAACAAATAAGTCAGTATTCTGTAAAATATCTGTGGGTTATAGGGGAGGTGTGGAGGAGGATTGGGGTTTGTTTGATAAGTGGTGTGAACCAGGCTCCTTACAGATGAGTCTGGGACCAGGGGCCTCTGGCACCCGGGGTACCCAAGTGGTTCTCATCCCAGGAATCCTCTGCTGCCCGGCATAACTCCTGATATCCCACAAGATCAGGCTCCCTCTGGGAAGAGAGGTGCCAGCAACAGCACCTCAGGCTCCATTCCCCGTCCTCTGAGCCTCCCCAGACACTCAGCACATCCCAGATCACCCTCTCCCAGCCCCTCCATCTAGACTCGCACTTACTCCTTCCCCGCCCAGCACATCTGAGGCCACAAAGCACACCCTGTGGGATCCAACTGTGCCTTGTTCGTGTTTTATTAACAGGGTCAAAAGTAATATCCTAATAGGGAAGCTGGAGAAAAGCCTGGAAGTTAATACAGAGCCACAGGGCTTTATCTGAAGTCCTTGAGGTCAAATGTATCTGAGTTCAGAGTTTTTCAGACTTTAGAGGGAAAATGAGGTATATATAGCATAAGGTATATATACCTTATGTTATATCCTCAGTGGAGTCTAAACCATCAACCCATAACCCATCAATCCATTTTGTCCCTAAAATGCAACATATGAATATTTGCATTAAGTACAAAAATAAAAACTATAGCCTCACGTCTGTCCAGGGCAGGGCAGGTTTTGAAACCAAATGTGCTAAGAGAAAAAAGGCTCATCTTCAGAACTTTGGGATTTTGAAATTGTTGATAAAGGGCTTTGAGCATTACAAAAACCGAAATTTATCGAGTTGGAGGGTTTCTCATGATGTGGTTGAGAACTCTGTTTTCACTCTTATTCATCTATAATTTTTTATCACTAATGCAAATGAATATATACGAGACATTCTTTTCAAATGTGCAGATTTGAAATACAAGCGGATGTTGGATTACAATGTTCAAGAACAGAACATTCTTGATAGATCTGTCAAATGGGGCCAAAATGTTTTTATATTACATTCAATGAGATGTGGACACACACGCAGTCCTCTCAGCAGTAGGAGAGTCAAACTGTGCCATACACAGAGCAGTATGATTTCTGCAAAACTAAAGATTAATAGCACACCTGGGTACTATGATGTAAATAAACGATGAAGAGGTAGATTTGGTACAGTAGTTAGAAGATGCAAGCTCACAAATTCTGGCTCTTCACCAGGAAGGCATTCCCAAGAGTCATAAGTGTTCATCCACTGATTCAGTTGTCTTGGGATGGAGTGAGTTCTCAATCATTGGAAACATTTAAAGAAAGGGTTGATGACCACTTGACAGTAATATTATAGATGGAGATTATACAGTATGAGCTAAATATCATTAACTTGAATAGATGAATATTAAGAGCATTTTTAATTGTTCGAATCTTTGATTTTATGTTTAAAAGTCTATCTTCTGAAAAGATAAATGCAAAGAAAGTTATTATCCCTTTGTTTTTTATAATAAATGTGAAAAAGTATTCTTATGTGTAATGAATTTAGTGATGACTATAAAAAACACTTTTTATACAATGGATAATCCTTGAAAGATTACATTTTGTGAGGAAATACTTTATAACTTTAAATGGGTGTGTTTATTTAAATCTAATGTTCTATTCTGCTTTGGGATAATAGTAGTGTCTTTAAGATAGGACAGCACACAAGGCCACAGACAAACAAAGCCTTTGCTAATTTCAGGCTGACAGGGAGGTAGTTTAATTAGTGAGCTGCTAATATCTATTTAAGTGAGCAGCCAAGGAAATGTCTGTTAGAAAAAGGACTTGCAAATGAATGGCAAGGCCATTCTCTCTGCCTCTTTTCAACTGTGTCAAAAAGGAAGAGAACACGGAGCCTGCACCTATGTGGAAAAGAGAAGATTACTAAAAAAAAGTAGAGACAGACACAAAAGTAATCATATGTCTGTGGAACATACACAGTGAGGTTTTGAGGTACTGATGCTTCACAATAAACTTTTACATAAGTGAACTACTTCCAAATATTGTGGAATCTCTGTTTCTTGACTATGGGTAAAACATTCAGAAAAGCTTTAATAATTGTTTAATAGTAAGCAAAGAGCATGAAAATGTCTCCTGTGCCTATAATCAAGGTTATAAGCTTTTACACTTAAATTAAAATGGTTTATAAATAAATATTAAGTTTTTTTGATATAATAAATAGTACATTTTTTACATTGCCTTTTTTTACTGGAATATTTAGAGAAATAGATGAAATGGGAATTAAGACTATATGAACACTCTGAGTAATTTTTTTCAACCAACATTTGCTGAATATCTATGTATTTCATATATCACTTCAGTCTGAGGCAAATTCCATTAATAAATATTACTAATTAATTGATGTAAAACTCTTCTCTAGGCCAAATGAATTTCACTGGATAACTTTTACAACTTAAGGCAGATTATGGAATTATGATTCCAGTCGAAAATAATGGGGAAAATAAGCAATTTATAGAAAAAGCAATTTCAAAAAAATAAAACTTGTTACTTCCATAAAAGAATGATTTAATTATAGATATTGAATAAATAAACTCTATTAAAAACCATAAATATTCAGTATAAATTTCAGCTTTAACTTTGGAAGGTATAATATGAAGGTGAGTAATCTTTTACTGTAATTCATATTACATGCTTGTTAAAATAAAAGAGATAATAACCTAATCTTAATTTTATGACTAATATTTTAAAAGTTGGAAATTTTTTTAAAATATTGCAATTAAATAGCAATTACTTTATTTTATATTAAAGCAGAGAAGACATAATAAATGCCTTTTTAGGACCTTTTCTTACTTACAATGAGAAATATAATGCAAATGACTTTTTTTTCATAACAGTCCTTTTAAATACACACAATACACACACACTCAAGGAAAAAGCCAAGGAAACCCCTAAAAAAACTAATATTACTCAGCTTTTTTCTCTAGTTTAAAATTTTGCATTTTTGGAATAGTGCTCAATAAAAAAAAAAAAAATGCATGTTAGCAATTCAAATGCTTCAGAACAATGATAGCAAAAGAAAACAACACTGATAATTTTGGCAATTAAATTTGTAAGAAGACCACAGAGATAAAGGCTGTGAAGTATCAGAATGCTTGGTAAGATGAAACTAGAGAGAGAATTAATCAAATAATTTATTTGTCTGAATGCCAAAAAATCATAATTATTTCCTCTTTTGTAAATAATTGTGTGAACTAGGAGTTCTGTTCATTTTTTCATTTTATTAGAAACAAACATGAATGCACTATTAGACTAAATATTATTATTTATAAATTCTATTAATTGTTACAAAGCATGTATTTTATTTATGATCATGAGATTATAATACAATCCTCATTAAGAACTAGCTTTCCTGAAATTCGATAATTCCTAAAGCCTTGAATTAATATTTCTATTTTATTCCTGACTGAAATTTTTCCAATGTCAACTAAAGAATAAAGTATGAATTCATATGCATATTTGATTATGAATTAGAATTAAGTAACAAAAATTTAAATTTATTTTATGGTTTAATCTCAAAATTAGAGATGTAAATAGAGTTGTTTAATAGATGTATTCAATTAATTTAGGTTATTTATTAATAAAATCACTACCTAGAATACTCTCCTTAATTTATCACTGACTGTGAAGTGTGCTAACAGACTAATGGAAGGATTTATGGAAAATCAACCAACTAGGAAAAATAGCTTTATTCTCTGTATAGCCTCTTCAATAACATATACAAAATAGAAAAGAACTGGAGTCATGAAGAAAAGGGAAATTATTACAAAATTTATGTTTAAGTACAAGTGAACACAGTCATATGAGACATTCTTAGATATTATTTTTTAAAAGTATTTATAAGTAACTTTTACAAAAGACAGAAGAATGCAGATAGAAGAATTAACAAGAGTTGATTTTTGTTTTCATGCCATGTATTTGTTCTGATATTTTCCATTTTGCTTTTGGGCTTACAAGCTTTGAAGTTTATAACACAAAAGATCTTTAGAGATCTAGAGCACCCTTAATTTTACAAAAGAGGATACTGAGGTCTGAGAAATTAATTTCTAAATCTGAGGTAACACAGTTGGTTAGTGACAAAGACAGAAACAATTCGTGTCTCCTTGCTTACATTCAAGAGAGGATATTTTCAATGGGATGAGCGCTGGCTTTGAAACCAAGCAGCCCAAATCTAAAGCCGACGCTTTTGATGACTGAGCAACTGCTCTCTCTAGGAATATAAAGACAAATAAAAATATAGAAATAAAATAAGGTATATAAAATTTTATATATAAAATAGGAAGCAGAAAGGTCCTGCCTCCAAGGCATTCATAGTTCAGAGGAGTCAACAGGTGATTTTAGAGCAATATCATAAGTTTAAGGACAGATATTCAGGGATAGGAGGGGTAAACAAAAGGGCAACAGGTTTATGTTTTTATTTTGTTAATCTGTAAATTGGGAATTTTTATATGAGGGTTGTCTGGAAAATTAAACGACATGTGAAAGCACAACCACATAATGAAAGCACAGTATTTAGTTCCATCTTTACCCTTTTCTTAGTCTACACTATATATATGTTCCATAGAACACTACTGACTCATTTTATAGTTCTTACTTGTGATATAAAGCTGTTTTATTACAATTATTTTTAAACTAGGTATTAACGCTCAAAGAGAGAATATACTTCATCTTTAAAAACTTTTATTTAAATAATCCTGGTAAATTCTCATAATTTTACTGTTAATTATTTGGAAGTGGTTTTTCAAGTAACGTATGTCTCATCTTAATATTTTAATGACATTTAGTATGTTGCCTGATCATATGAACTCCACATACTCATTATAGAAAATGTAAGGAAAAATCTATAAAACTTTCCAACCAGTGATACATTGGAAACATTTACTTGTAATCTTTATATCCTGCATGTTTATACACTAAAAAATTAAGATCATGGGAAAAATCGTGAACCCTACTTTCTGTTTTTAACTTTTGGGGTTTTTGTATGTTTTATTTAACTTTGTAATTGAAAGAATAGGAAAGAATTTTTCATAATATTCAATATCTTTGAAAATAAATCATATTTAATGACATTAAATATTTTTGAATTTGCAATTTTATGAGCCAATAGTTGAATTAATTGCTTTAAATTTACATTCTGAATAATTCATTTTAAGGCTATGTGGTTACATTTCAACACCCCTAAAATGTAGGGATATATTGTGTTTAAAGTTTTTTTATAAGCATCCCATGTATGTTCTTAAGAAGTATACATGTTTAGTACAAAATTTGGTACAATTGTACTAAATTCAATACTCAAATTATCTGCCTTTCCCCACCCCTACACTACTTTTTTTATGGTCTATTTTATCCATGCAGAATAAGAATGGTAAATTAAAATCTCATGTTACAGTTATATTTTTTTCAATTGCTTTTAGAAGATCTAGTATAATATACTATTCATTAGGTAGTATTATATGGATTTTAAGATAATTGATCATCTTTTTACATTTTATGGCCTTTTCTCCTAGGTGTAATTTTGTTTTAGGTGACTTTGTTATAAGTAGCATATTTAAGTAAATGTTTTAATCCAATTACAATAGTTATTTTCAGAGCTTGAAATATTTACAATCATTACATTAACTTATTAACATATTATTAACATTAACATATACTTTTCTGCAGTCACCTTGTTTTAAGTTATGTTTATCATTTTTATTTAATCTTATTTAATCTTTAATAAATAATCTTTATTTAATCTTTAAATTTTTGTATGTTTGTTTTCATATGTAGCAGGGAAATTTAAGATATAATGCTGCTTTTTATATCTACCTGTTTTTATCCTTAAGGTTTGCAATAACATTTAAACTTATTTTTTCCAGTTCCTATTTTCAGGATTTAAATAAATATAAATTTTAACTCTCCACTTAAATGTTTCAAAGATTATACTCAATCTTTAACATGGCCCTTCTTCTAGATATTTATTTATATCGTCTGAGCTTATAAACCCAAATGATTTAAACTTAATCACTATCTTTCATGTTAAATACTGTCTCTTCCAAGAATTGTATTTTAACATTTCCATGCAACTTCATAACCATATTTGCAGTTTTTACACTTAACTCTGTGTGTCATGGTTTTTAATGTGGATTTTATTCCTGTTGGTAAATTTAATTTATTTGCAGTATTACCTTACGCGACACAATTCCTTTTTATTTTCAAAGTATTCTTTCCTTACCATCTTTTCTGTTTTGTAGATGTCATAGTTTCTTACAACCTATTGATAAGACCAAGCGTGCATGTGTGTATATGCTTGTGTATGTGTGTAATGGCGGGGAAGGAGCATAAAGTGGCGATTTCTTCCACCGAATCTTTATGATAAATCTATATTTCTTTTGTTCTGCCATTTTTTATTTGTTTCTTTCTTCCTTCAGTGAGGATAACCTCCCTACAGTGTGACGGACACACAGTTATGCACTGCAAGCCCAAAGGTGCTATTACTGTATTATATTTTATTTATATCATGTGGAATAGAGAGATTATCAATACCAAGATCTGCTAAGAGACAGAGTGTGTGTGTCACTTTTTCTCACTCACTCTTTGGTTTGCTGGAAAGTGCACTGAAGTGTAGAGGTTGGGGCTTAAATGTCAATGTGTGGCTGTCTTCATCTAAGGCAGGATTTACAGGGACATTAATTTCTCTGACAGTCTAAACAAAAAAGTGCATGAGAAACTCTATTTACTGCATTCTGGGCTCTTTCCTTTCCTGTTCCAAATTTACTTCTGAGAGTCCTTGTCACTGATACATAATCATCAATGTCAGTAATCACTTATTTCCTCCTAGAGTGGCCAGATTTTGCAAATAAAATATATGGCAACCAGTTAAATTAGAATTTAAATTTTTTAAATTCTTATTTATTAGAATTTAATTTTTATTTTTTAGTATAAGTATGCCCCAAATATTGCATAGGACATATTTATCTGGCAAAATCTCTACCTACCACACTATTCTTGGGAACTGCCATCACCAAATGTAGTGGGAAAGAAAGATGATTATTTATACTTTGGTTACATCACAAAGCAGTAGAGAGAGGGCTGCATAGTTTCTATTAGGTGACAACTCTGGATTTCGAGTAGGTAGCTGATGGTAATGATGTAGTTCCCACCTGTATTTAAGGTAAGTGTCACCTTTGTCAAAACTATTAGGCTTGCTCTATCTTAAGCATTAAAATATGTTTACTAATCATTGATTCTTATAACCACTGAAATGCCTCTCATATTCTGGCAGAAAGTTGAATACCAACCATAGTGATTGTGTTGTTGTGAGTTTTTAGTCCCCCTTACCGCCATGGATTCATACTATTTTAGTAGGAAATTTGAAGTGATTCTGTAAGGAATTGCTATTTAGAAGACATTTTAAACCAGAATCCCCTTCTTTTTTTATTTAAAAAATTGTATACATTCTTTTTTTTTAATCTTCTCTGTAGTTTTATTTCCATGTTCTTTTTTTTTTCTTCCAGTTTTATTCAGATACAATGCATACACAGCACTGTAAGTTTAGAAAAAATTGTATACATTCTTAAAGCTCTTCATAAATGATATAATTACCATTTCACATTATTTATATCATTAATAAATACCTGCCCAATTTATATTCCTGATGAAAAATACTTGTATCAATTATATGCAGTACACAGAAAACCTTCCCAAAACTTAGAGGCTTAGAGCAAGATTTTGTGTCTGTTTATTAATGATTCTGTGAATGAATGAGCAGTACTGGGCTCAGCTGTTTGGTTCTTCCAGTATGTCTAGGGTCACTAATGTGGTTTCTATTTTCTACCAGTTCAGCTGGGTTGACTATCATAAGATGGCCTCACTTACTCATCCGGTGATTGTTTCTGTCTGGTGGCTATCAGGTCCAAAGGACATCAACTGGCCTAGTTCCTCTCTGCTCCATGTGGCCTCTCCTGCTCTACTGGTCCAGACTGAACTTCACAGGGTGGTTTCAGATCAGATTCAGGGCAAACCCAGTGCACAAGCACTTTTATAAGCTTCTACTTGCATCATATTTGCTGATGTCACATTGACAAGAGAAGGCCAAGCCCAAAGCCAATAATGGAGGGAATACACAAGGTTGCTGAGATAGAGAGGTCTGATTCACCAGGAGCCTTGACTGTAACAATCTAACACAGTTTTATTAGATCTCTGTCAACAACAAAGGATGTAGATTAGATCAAGGATATATTTACTAAGCAAAACTGATTAATATATGTGAACATAGAAAGAAACGCGAGCTGTCCAATAGATTTGTTTTTATATATCAGAAGATTTAATTCCAAAGATGTAGTCAGTTATCTATGGGGGCTTTTGTTTTTGTTTCTTTTAATTGTGGTAAGATGATTATTGAATTTAAATTTTAAAATATGGGTTTTAATTATTTTTTAACATTTGCTGTTTATAGACATGCTATTTAAAATCTCTGAATGTTAACTTTTTGAAATTGATATAATAATACCATCAATAAAAGACTAGAGTTAAAATCACATATGAAAAAATGGAAGGTCTTTGTAAACAACAACAAGCAAAAATTTTACTTTTGTATAAGAATGTATGTATATATACCAAAATATAATTTTGTATTGGGGCATATCTTACTCACGTATTGAACATTTCTATGGAGTATAAAAGGGCTTCATAAACTTTAATAGTAAATATTGAACTGGAGAATAATTCAAAGGGATTAATTAATATACTTAATTTGAGGACTCCAGTTTTTCAATTCAAAGCTGACACAATATTCATTTACTTTTTAAATATTTTATTTTATGAAATATAAAATCCATACGAACAATTGTCTAAAATATTTAGGGTCTAATTAATACCCGTGTAACAACTATCCAGTTTAAGAAATTGAGTATTGTCATTATTTTAGAAATCCCTCATGTTCTCCCCTAAAAATCCCATCCTTCTCCTTTCCTCTTGGAGATAACTGCTATCATGATTTTTTATTATAGTAATTTCCTTGCTTTTTTGTTTTTTAAGGTTTTACCAACCGTCTTCAGTTATGCATATCTAAACAGTGTAAATTAGTTGTATCTGTTTTGTGAACCTCATATAATAGAATCATACTATGTGCAAAGTTTTCCTGTTGTGCTTCTTTCACTTTACATTCTGCTTGGGAGATTTATCCAGGATACTGCTGGTGGCTGCACTCCCGTTAATGTTAACATACCTGAACTGATCAGGTGTTTTTGGTTGTTTAACACCTTGTATTCTAAGAAATCCTTACATATCTGAAAGTGTTTTCCTCTGTTTTCTTCTAGAAACTTAATATTTTTGCCTTTCTTATTTAGATCCTTATTCCATATAAAGCAGATTTGTGTATATGGTACTGGAAAGAGATCTCACTTCTGTTTTTCTCATATGGCTACCCAAATTCCAGAACCATTTACTCAAAAGCTCCCGCCTCTTCCCCACACACTATTTCATTAAACCCCTGTCATGAAGTGTCCATACACTTATTTTTTTATAGGTTGGCTTATCCTTTCCAAGTCTTTCTTTAAATAAAATTTTTCTCAGGGAACATTACCAGGAAGACCCATGAGGCATCGTGTTTACTTCAATTTTTTCCTATTCTCACTCAAATTTTGCTTTGAAAAATTGAAGAAGCAAGCTAAGTGGTAGTAATATGACATATCTTAATATTATTTTAAAAAGTTGTAAGAAAAGCATCATCATTTCCCCCATAATTCACTTGCACATGTGGTTAGGCAAAGAATGGTAGAAGTTAGGCCAAAAAAAAAAAAGACTTTTATTTTCTAGCAGCGTATCTGAAGATTTACATATGTGAAATGTCTCTTTTATGGGAATAAAAATCACCACCCATCTGACCTTAGAATTCATATCTGTGGTTCAAGATAATGGTGTCTGGATTACTAAAAGGGTGTCCCTCATCCAGAACTCCAGAACTTATTAAAAGAATGAGGATTTCTGCGGCCTGGAAAAAATTATGCATTTGCTGGTAGGCATACTGTCTGAGGGTGTTTCGAGAACATAATAACTGTAGTCACAAGGCTCCAGCTTATTAAGGGGCCAAGTGTGCTCCTATTCTATGCTTCAAATGGGGCACAATTTCGCTAGGCATAGCCCACTTTCTAAGAGTGAGAACACTTACTTAAAATGCCTACCCTAAGTTCCATTATCAATCTTTAGTTAAAAGATAGCAGAAAATCCAACTTTTAGTATTTAACCAAATAAAAATTTAAGTGTTAGCAAGGTCATTCTAGGCCTTCAATTCAATGATCTGCTTATAAAATAATCACCTCTTATGTCATAATGTAGCTTCAGAATAAAACCTAAAAATACTTTATAACACACTTCAATTTAAAACATAAGCTTTGACAGTTGACAAAAATGCAGCCTATCAAGAAAAAGTGGTACTTTTTTTCTTTAAGCCCTGACTATGATTCTAGTAATGTTCAGTTGTTATGATCTTGCTGTTCTGTATTTGAAGTGAAAAGAAAAATATGTTACTGAAGAAGAAGATAAAATGAAAACAGACAACTGAAAGAAATTTGACCTAATTATTTTAACAGGCTTAATATGTTCTACATTCGTAACTAAAGAATTTCAGAAATTATGTCAACGCAATACCTAGCATAAAGCAGCTTATGACAGTAATAATAAGCACTAGTAGAATTTGGCTGATCACTTTTCAAAATTATGTGGTCTTTTAAAATAATAAATCTAGTGCTTAATATGGAAAAATACTAATTTTTCATCTATATGTCTTAGATATTCACCAATTATATAACTAGAGTAAACATTTGTGAAACATAAAGTTTCTAATAATTATTTTTAAGACAAATATTAAAAACAAAAGTAAAAAAATAAAGCCAAAAACCAGGAAGCTTTTCTAATCCTTGGATTTGGGATGTTCTAATATCTCAAAAATAAGGTCAGCTTCACCAGGAAGAACTCCGATCCATTATATCAAATGGATAAGTGGATAGCATTCTCTGAAATTTGGAGAAATACTAGTGGGACAGATGAAATATCTCACAGTGCCAAGGCAAAAGAGTCCTCATGAGTATATTATATTGCCCATTTTATAGCAACCATCAGTGATCATAGCATCATTAGCCAATGTTTCAAAGGTTATATAAGTTGTAGTCTGGTCCAGGCAGGAGGACAGGGACATCTTACTCCATTGTTTATAAATAAACAATTTCCATCCACGTTTATTCAAGCCACAAAGGTAAAGACATAGGAAGGATGAGGAGTAGAGGGTTACAGAAGATGTTTAAGAATAGAGTCCCATGAAAACTACAGGGAATGCATGAGCCTTGCAAACAAATCCCAAGGCATTATTTTTCATTACCTTCCACTGTGGTGATCCAAAAAATGCCTCTTTCATTCAGCTTAGAACCTCTAAACACATGTCAAGCCATGTTTGCAACTCATAGCTGATCAACCGATAAGCCGAACCACAACAATCACACACAAGACAACGTCTCAGACCTCCCAACAGAGATGCCCATAGATCATGGAGACATGCTCTGGCATCAGTCTGTTTGACAGACTGTTAAAAATCCTCTTGAAGAATGCTGAAATAGAAGACATTCGCACAGTCTGAAATTCAAGTAGCTTCACTCAATTTGTGAAAGAAAGCTGGCTAAACCCACAAACACATGTAAAACTGAATACAGCTGGAATCATAATATATTGACTGTTTCCTGCTGCATGTCAGAAAGAAATCTTTAGTATTTGTCATTTCATTTAAAAAAGTAGAATGTCTTTTTTGTAGACTTGTGACCAGGCTCTGACTACCTGGACTAAAGGATTTCTTATTTAAACACACACACACACACACACACACACAGAGCAATAATTGTGTGATGCTTTATGGAACGTGTTCAGTATCCCTCAGTCTCTTCTGTAAATATGCACGGCTGACAGGATTTATACATTTCTCACAATGCTTTATAAAAGACGGCATACAGACCAGAAGCACAGTGCCCTCTGGTGCACATATAAAACAAAATATTTATATAACAGGATCTACATAGATACAGGCACAAATACAAAACTAAGTTTTGTTTCTGCATACATCTAAACCAATCACTGGGAATTGTACATTTCTATCATGAAGAAACAAACCAAAATGAAAACCTTCATAAAACATTCTTTATGGCATAGATCAAGGCAATCTAATCCATTCAGGCAACCACTTGTATACCCCTCTATTTAATGGATTCACTAGGCTTGGGTGGAGTATGACTCCTTTTCTGTAACTTATTTAGATTCAAACAGAATAACCGTAGAAGTTAAAGGCCATATATCTCAGCCTCCTCCTTTTTCTTGGCCTTTGCTACCGCATCCCCTATTTATCTGCATCTCCTTTGTATTCCCTGGCCATTTTCTCCAGCTTCTGAATGTGCAATTACCTTGTAGGTAAAAAAGGATGAGGTGACTCAACTTCTCAGTGACTAGTAGAAGACACCATTTCCACTTAAGCTAAAAAAAGGTAACAAACCCTGATACAAGGTAGAAAGGAAAGGCCATTCAAGAAATTTCCTTTTAAAATTTTGAGTATTTAAAATGATAAACTCAGCCTCAGAGTTAACTGAAACTTGCTTTACGGCAGTTTAGCAGTCAAGAATTTGGGAGTTCTGCACTTGTGGTCACCATTATCCAGTTTTTCCATAAGAAGTTACATCTACAAGAAATACTTTTAAATAACCAGAAAACATTACCATGTGAACGGTCAATAATAACCCTTCTGATAATAACCCTTTCCCACCCGAAACTTCCCTTAGAGCAACTTAGTTATCCACCACCTTCAAGGAAGATATCTCTGTAATTGCTTTCCCTTTGCTTCATACCTGTATATCTTGTATCTTGTGCTAAATCCCTGCCGGCTTCTGTCCACAAAATCTGTGTATTCCTGTGAACGATGGAAGGGTCCCTTATCAGACAGGAGCCAGTCGAAGGGGCTTGTGGCATGCTGATCCGAAACAGCAGCAACTGCTAAAACCCAGCAATGAAGACTCAGTGCTATCCACTCCCATAGAGCCATCAGAGAGAACAATTCAGCACCAGCTCTGCTCCGCCATATCATGCTTCCACTGGGGACTTAGAGCCTTCATTCTCTTAGCTTTCCCTCAACACCTAGACAAAACACACAGGCAATTAGTTAGCCCCTGGAAGATTCTTTTCTAGCAATTAAGGTACTGAAGTGGCAAATCCTTTTTTAAAAATCTAATATCAGTGTTTTAAATCAGATAATAGCAAAATGATTAATAAGTAAACTGAAATGATTTCTTTTTGTCAGAGCTGTGTATCTTTCATACTTTGGTTCTTTTTGTATTTATTGGAAAATAAGTCACTGAGTTACAGCAAGCCTTGTCAGGACAGCATCATACAGTGGATCATTAAAGCCCACTGAGCAACAACTATCAGAAGTGTCGACTCATAATTATTTTTTCAGCTTAAATGTTTTATAACACTGGACACTTTCAAAAGAAATATTGAATATGTTTACTTAATAAATTGTGTTATAAATTTTAATACATGTATTTTATTGTTTACTTTACTTATTAGAAAAAGGCTTTAAAATGGATTAAAATTACTCAGGTAGTTATTTCCATAACATAGATAAACTAAGATGGAATGAAACTGTGGGTCTAAGAATACATAAACAAATAAATAAATAAGTGTGTGTGTGTGTGTGTGTGTGTGTGTGTGTGTGTACCTATGCCTCTATCATTTATCTATTTCTAGCAATATATTTAGATGGGTGGATGGATGGATGTGGGGGTGGGTGGGAGTGGAGGTATGCATTTTTGCTCAGTTATTTTTTCCATTATTCTGTTCTATTTCCATTATTCTATTTTCCATTATTCTATGCTATTTTTTCATTATTCTATTTGTCCCTATATTAGGGACAAACTTCCTTGATTATTTAAACAGAATCATAATTAAATTATTTCTAGGACATTTAAAAGATTTAAATGGACATCTGTGTCTTATTCATAAGATAAATAGGCATACCTACAAAATTCATATACGTACACAAACTAAAACAATATAGATTATACATAAACTATGAAAACACATACATTAATTTTATAGGCATTCAAAACCAAAGTAACAAAGAGGTGTCATCCCAATGTGGTATAGTATAAATGACCTTACACAAAGCAACTGATGCAGTTTATATGCTATGCAAAATACTCTACAAATATTTGAATTTCAATTTTACTTTCCATCTCACCAAACTTTTGCAGAATTATTATTTATAACACATAGAACCATGCATTATATAAATTCTGACTAGCAAGAAAGTTTGGTTGTGAGCATTTTGGGTCAGCAAAATCTCTTTAGGAAGCCATCAAAATGCACAGTATTAAGTAAAATATTTTAACTATGACAGTTGCCATTTGTCTCTGGTGTTTGGTTATGGCGATTGATAATTTTAATTTTCTGTTAGTTATAACCCTATAATTCACAATTTAATCCTGAACTATTTCAATATGAGAGGTATACAGCAATTTTGCCACTAAAAACTATCTCAAAACAGTGATACAATATGGCTGACCTAGGTCATTAGATTCAGTCTTACCCTCTACACAATTAAAAGGTTCAATACCCACATACGATCTGATTTGCCCCAATCATATGAGTTGTTTACGTGGTGATTTTAAAATGTGATGATTAAAATATGCCCTCGTCTGTAAGCAACATAGGACATCTTACAAGTGAAGATGTTTTAACAATGATTTATCATAAGAAAGGACAATATCATATAATAAAAATACTTTGGAGTAGGAGTTAAAAGATCCTGTATCCCCATCAATTATTTGTATAAATATAGCACTGTCAAATGATTCAGATCATAACTTCCAGTTCTGATGAAGAAAATAGATTTTTTTACATATTGTTTTTCTTATGTGGAAGCAATACCATTTACCTTAAAAACAGTATATATCATTTTCATTCATAAACTAAGAATTATTATTATGTGTGATGGTATGGTATAATCCCCCAATGGCTAATAAATATTTCTTATCTTTGTGAAACACACATTTTTATTCTGCTGATCAAATATATTCAAGCTAGCAATTTAATCATTGTTACCAAAAAGTTATACTTACGTAAAGCATGTAGAATAGCACCTATAGCATGTAAGGACATTAGGAGTGTTTCAAAGCATATTTCATACTTATAGGAAATCATGTAATTATATACCATCAAATTAAACCCTACTCTTTGTGGTGAAGTACATGACTTTGTTAAGGCACAGCATGTTGTGAAAGTAGGATATGATTGACCTAGATGACACTGAAGGTCCTATTTTAAAATTCTGTAATTTTTCAATATATAATTACCCAGAACAACTGCTTTTATTATTTTCTTTACCAAATATGTTGAAGATGTTTCATGGTCCTCATATTCCCTAATATTAACATATAAGAAAATGGAAAGATTTTCCTAAATTGTGTACAGGGGAACTACCTAAAAATGTTAGTGTTAGGTTTTAATTATTTCTGTTTCTTCAACTTCTGATATGGATACATGTTCCCACTTATGTTCAGAAATGAGTTTTTCTGAAAGAACAGTTTATTAGCACATGGGAATAACAATCCTGTTCAAGTTTAAATTAATTTGGGGGATTTATTGAAATCATTATATTATAAGGTCTTTTTAAAGGGATGTACAATAAACCAAACTATGATACCCAACAGTTCTACCGAAGCCTTCTTTGAGAAATAACTTTGAAGAGGTACAAAACAGGAAGAAACGTAGTGTTAAAATACATTAACATATTTATGTATTTAGGCTTCCAAAGATCCTTAGGACAAGTGGCCATTAGGCTCAATATTCAGGAACAAAAGGACTTCATTAGCCTAGTTTGTCACAAAAGCAAGTAAATGCACATTTGAATCACCTTTGTATATAAGTACGAATTTTAAAATTATTACTGAATGGCCTTTATAATATGATAACTTTATGATATAGATTACCAATGACAAAAGTAATGAGTAGAATTCCTTTGAGGACATTTGGAGGTCACTACTGAAGTAAACAGCTAAACTCAGAAGTATTGCTAGGAAAAGAAATCATGAGGTACAATGAAAGAAAGTGAAAATGATTAAGTAAGTGAATTCATCAATTCCACTCCCTGGAGTGCAGGGATAATGCACAATGATCTTGAATTTACTATTCTTGGATAAGTGCCTAAGTGAACAACTAAGGAAATAACAATGTCAATGCACAATATTTTCCAGAACATGTAAGGGTGTATTTTATGAAGAATAAAAGAGATTGAAGATCAAAAAACAACAAAACGTTAAAAAACTTGAGTTCATGTTAAAAAGTGGTATTGATCAAGTTTTTCTTTTCATAAACTAAAAGGAAGTAAAAATAGTGAATTATCTTACTGTTTAAAAATACATATTTAGTATATGGCCTACTCATAACAAATTTTTTCTCATAAAATAAAATTTAGTGAGAACATTATCAACTCATACAACATTACTTGCAAATACCCAATGGCCTTGAGAATCTGTACAGAAGAAAACACACCAAGAAGATGTTACATATATAGTAATATACACTAATACATAAAATACATCATAAATACACATAATATTATAATACATATATACTCTAGTATATAATTATTCTTCCTCACTAGCTCTCTGTAATCCTATTCCAGGCTGGTAGTGCACTACTTTTATCTAAAATACTGACATACCATGTGTATTTGAAATTCATAAACTACTGAAATTTATAAAATAAAATATGTCCTATCATATTGAAACTGAATTTCTAGTATACCTGAAACTATAAAGGTAAAAAGAAGACTATGAATCACTGATATAGACTTACTATCCTTTAGAATTGTGTGTCACATCACGGAGGCTCATCATTTAGACCACATTATTTCATTATCCAATATCTAGTTGGTATTTCAATGCTAATGATTCCTTTTTGTTAAATAATTAACATTGCATGCTGTATGATTTCTTCTTTTATGTCTGCATTTGGACTGATTTTTTTTTTTTTAATTTATTTATTTTTGACTGTGTTGGGTCTTCGTTTCTGTGAGGGCTTTCTCTAGTTGTGGCGAGTGGGGGCCACTCTTCATCGCGGTGCGCGGGCCTCTCACTATCGCGGCCTCTCTCGTTGCGGAGCACAGGCTCCAGACGCGCAGGCTCAGTAATTGTGGCTCACGGGCCCAGTTGCTCCACGGCATGTGGGATCTTCCCAGACCAGGGCTCGAACCCGTGTCCACTGCATTGGCAGGCAGATTCTCAACCACTGCGCCACCAGGGAAGCCCTGGACTGATTTTTATTGCTAACATGTCTAAAGTATTTTCTTAGGGAATAAAATCCACTTGGGACCTTGCAAATGCAAAGAAGTTTCATAAGTAATTGTGTCAAATATATTTTTTTTTTTATTTTGAAAAATGTAAAACCCACAGAAGAGCTAAGAGACTAGTACAGTACACACATATATCCTTCAACTAGATTCTCCAATTGTTTATATGTTACCACATATTCTAGTCAGTATCTCTCTTTCTCTCTCTCTCAGTTCCTTAGAACAAAATCTAAGGAAAACTGACTGATTTGCCAAGGTCATATACCCATTCTCTAAATTTCTCGATTTCAGCAACTACTGCACTGCTCTATAAAATAGCTCCTTAACATTCATAATCACTAATATTAAAATTTGTAAATATAAAACTTTGAATCATCAAAATAAAGCCTCCAATTCCCAAAGTGATTGTATTCATTTAAAAGCCACATTCTTCCAAATAATTAAATGTAATATATTATTCTATTAAGTATAAATATTAGAATCATTTTATTATCATAAAATAAGTATATTGTATAAAATGGTCCCAAATTCTATTCAAATATATAACATATTATATTATCATATATTACATAATATATGGTAATTATTTTATTATATATTGAAATAAATGCTAGCTCTGAAGTAAATAACTGTTAAATATAACATTGTATAAGTAAATGAATGATGGAAAAGTTAAAATATATTTTAACTGTAAATTTTTAATAGCTTTTCCACAGTTATTCATTGTTTATATTCCTATTTAATATAGAAAACAAGCATAAAAGAGTAAATCTTATTGATTTTTACAACGTGCAAAATACTCTGATATGTTTTGAGATGGAGGTAAACCACAGGTATCACTAAAAATACCACTTCTGTCCTCAGAAATTTAGAATTAACTGAGGAAGGCCCTGTGTAAGGTGGGACACACTGCCTATGGTCCCCTCTGTCAAAAACCAATACCTCTGTCAACTGAAAATCAACAATCTTCCATTTGTTTCTTTTTCTGGTCCCTTATCTTAAAAATGATACTTCCGAGCTTCCTTGGTGGCGCAGTGGTTAGGAATCTGCCCGCCAATGCAGGGAACACGGGTTCGAGCCCTGGTCTGGGAAGATCCCACATGCCGCGGAGCAACTAAGCCCGTGAGCCACAACTACTGCGCCTGCGCGTCTGGAGCCTGTGCTCCGCAACAAGAGAGGCCGCGACAGTGAGAGGCCCGCGCACCGCGATGAAGAGTGGCCCCCGCTCTCCGCAACTAGAGAAAGCCCTCGCACAGAAACGAAGACCCAACACAGCCAAAAATAAATAAATAAATAAATTTATATTTTTAAAAAATGATACTTCCATTCACTCAAATCTTTAAACCCAAATCCTACTTTCCTCTGCCTTCCAAGTCCCAAGTTCTAGGCGTTCTTCCTCCTGCTGTGAGGGAACCACTGACCGAAACCGCCAGCCTCCGCCAAGCACACTGATAACCGCTGGCCTGAGCTGTCTTGCAACAGGAGGTCCCAATGCGCCGCTGAAAACTAACTGGGAGAATTCAGGAGGGGCTGAAAGGAGGGAGGAGACGCCAGCTCACAGTATGTCAGATAAAACTAACCTGGAAGAATTCTCTGGAGGGCCTAAAAGGAGGGAGGAGACGATGTGTTCTTCCAAGCTCCCAGAATCCTTTGCCCTGGAATCCCTCTAGGCTGAGAGATGCGCGCGCCACCCAGAAGGACCCTGAGTCAGAATGATTGGCCAGAGACAACCCGGAAACTAACCCCACCACCATAAAACCCGAGACTGCGAGCCACGTGGCAGAGCAGTCTTTCTGGGTTCTCTTACACTCCTGCTGTCTGCTAGGACGCCCCTTCCCAATCAGGTCTCTTGCTTTGTCAGCATGTGTGCCTCCTTGGAGAATTCATTTCCGAGTGTTAGACAAGAGCCCACTCTTGGGCCGTGGACGGGGTCCCCCCTTCACGTAACACTATGAATCAAATCTATCACTTTCTTCCATACCCACTTTACTTGACTGGGTCATTTTGTACCCCCAGCACTCGCACGGTTGCCTCTTCACTGAATTCCTACAATAGTTTCATAATTGGTCATCCTATCACCCCTGTGACTCCCTCCAATCTGTTCTTTTAACTGCATAAGTTATCTTACTAAAAAAGATAAATGTGAACGTACAGCAGTTTTACCCCACTTATATAATTATGCTTTTGCTCTCTGGATAACATCCAAACTCTAAGAAAATTTATAAAATTGTCTTCCCTTGTTTAACTCTTCATCCATATCCCCCGCCGTGTGTATGCCAGCACCATTATCAACTAAACATCAACTCTGTTTCAGTCATAGCTGTATTCCACAAATTTACCTCACTTTCTCCCTATCCTCTGCATCTTTGCTTATGCAGTTTACTGCACCTGAACCATGATTTCTACTTGGATCCCTTCACCTGCCTAACCCTACCCTATCTTTGAACTTGAGCCTAGGTTGTGACTTCCTCCACAAAGCCTCTGTGTCCCTTCCAGGTTGACTGGTCATAGTTTATGAAGCCATTACTTCTTCTATTATAGCACATTTACACTGCATATTTATCTGTATATTTTATCTATTTACCTGCATATCTCCCCTGCCTCCAAATAAACTTTGTTTTAGGAGGACAATAATCATTCCTATTTTAATGACAGCTGAGTACAATTAGCAAAGTGCCTGAAATAAAGTTGCTTAATAAGTATTGTTTGAGTGAATGAATAAATGATGATTAATTAAGTACTAAATTGAGTTGTAATTAATGTGATATGGATGGCAAGATTAAGAAAACTTCTTCGATGTGGAAATAAAAACGAATGTTTTACGAAGGAGTTTGCATCTGAGCTATGCTTCAGGATGGCAAAGGTTTTGATAGCTGAGAAAAGAGAGAAATGGAGTTCTGAGGTCATGGTTTCTTTGTCCAAATCATAATCATAAATGACATGTTCAAGTAGTATCAAAGCAAAGGACTTTGCTTTTTTAACCTTCAAAAATTGTTAAGAACAAGGATATGAAAGCATCATTATTAATTACTGTACTAGCTTTAGGTAAAAATATAAGGTATTATCATGATCTCACACACAATTGTGGAAAACTAGGAATCTTTTCATTTATGTTCCATTATTCATGGTTTCAAAAGATAGACAAAATGAATGAGAGTTCACGGCGAAAGTCAAACACAAATCCTCTTCTCATTAACAAGTACAGTGTGTTACATACTATTGCAACTGTTGAATTTAAAGAATAATAATATAGAAACAACAGTTGAATGGCTTGCCCCTCCCCCTTTGGAAGGTCATATTCTAGGGATAACTTTAACTGAAGCCCCTCCAAACCCTATAGGGTGGAGGTGGAGGGGTGGGGGGAAGACAGTGATGATGAAAATGACATGCTATACTTATTTCCTTCACAACAAAATAAACATTTATTGAGTTCGTTTGATATGCCAAGCATTTTACCAATATTTCCTTATTTTACCTCCAAGCTACACAGTGTGGTATATGTTATTATCACCATTTGCTTATTTAGAAGACTGAGGTTCAAGGTGAATAAACATGCAGCAGAGCAAGCTTTCAATGGCATTTCTCTTGAAGTAAAACTGAAAACCAAGCTCTCTGTGTTACACCACACTACAGCCTAATTAGAACTAATTGCATATTGAAGAGTATTCATTAGGATTTTTGTTGCCACTTACTGAAATGCTTTTGAACAAAATAAAATTTTAAAATGGACAATATAAATAATAAAAATAGAAAATAAAATTAAAATTAAAATGGGAGGGATTCCCTGGTGGTGCAGTGGTTGAGAATCTGCCTGCCAATGCAGGCGACACGGGTTCGAGCCCTGGTCTGGGAAGATCCCACATGCCGCGGAGCAACCTAGGCCCGTGCGCCACAACTACTGAGCCTGCGCGTCTGGAGCCCGTGCTCCGCAACAAGAGAGGCCGCGACAGCGAGAGGCCCGCGCACCGCAATGAAGAGTGGCCCCTGCTCGCCGCAACTAAAGAAAGCCCTCGCACAGAAACGAAGACCCGACGCAGCCATAAATAAATAAATAAATAAATAAATAAACAAACAAACTAAAAAGAAATAAAAATTTAAAAAAAAGCTCTTATAAAAAAATTAAATAAAAAAATAAAATGGAATAATTTTATCTCAGGCTATTATAAGCAAGGGATCTGAGTAACTACATATTATGAGTTTTCATCATATAGGTTTTCATATTATGGGTTTTCAAAGCATATCTGCTCCATATAATTTAATGTTTTCAATAAAGATTATATTTTAATCAACTAAATGTAATTCAGTTTAATATCTTTTGAGACATGTACTATAAACTAAAAAAATCAGAAAACTAAGGTTTTCAGCTTGTGTGTGTTATTTATTGGGCTAAAAAGTATACTCACGATCAGACTGATTTAATTTACCTATCTGCTGTTCAGAGATACTGTAAGATTAATCCAATAGGCTTGATTACTCAATCTTGTTATAAATTGCTTTATAGTTTTACTAAAAGAAAAAAATACTATCCAACATACATAAAACAGAATTGGTATCTCACAATGGGAGAAATAATAACATTTCAGTGGAATGAGATGACTTTAATATTCTGTTGAAATGTAATGATAAATTTTTATATAAGGTCAGTTTTCTTATGTTCCCAAACATGCTAAATAATGACAAGAATATGAGGATCATTTCTAATAAGATTACTTTAAGGAACAATAGTGTGAAAACTCAGGACTACTGCTAAAAATATACATATATGTTATATTTTATAGTAACTTTTGGCAAGGAAGATCCCTGGATATAGCAAAAATAATTCTAAAGGTATAGCTTTTCAAGAACACCAGTTAAACTCAAGTATTCAATTTGAAGACCTTATTCAAACACATATGGATAATATAATGCTTATCTTCTTATATGCACGTGCATATGGATTTTCATCTTTGAATGTTCATGACCTACATATAGTATATAGTCAAATTTAATAAAAGAATGAGAGTTCCATTATTCAGTGATTTACATCCTCACTTTAGTAATGATGTATTAATTTATGGCTTTAATTAAATTCTAGTTATGATCTGTAATTTTAGATTTCAAATGAGCTAAAATTGCTCTTCCATAATCTAGACATTGTTTATTTAAAAGTATTGAATTTTTAAATAGCCTAATGGAGTAGAATTTGGCATTTTATTATGTAAAGATGTCAAGAAATTCATCGTTATAAAATTTTGTATGTTTTACATAATGTGTACCATATTCCATATAAATAGGTAGGATTTTGCCACTCTCTTTTCTATATCTCACCAGGGGTATAGAGAAGTGATTGCTTTACCTTTGTCTGTGCATCTGTTCAAATAAACAGTAATATGTTGAAATGGGAATAAAATCATTCTGACTTTTAGCTATGCAATTTATCACTAAGTCTATCTAGGAATTAAACCAAAAACTAAGTTTTTCTTTTCCTTATGAATTGGTAATTCTTTCATTTTTCCCTTAAGAAAGTAAAACTAATTTATAAAAAGCTAAAAGTAATGCTAATCCCTAAAGCAAAAAAAAAAAAAAAAAAATCCCTTTCAACTCCAGGCATCACAGAAACCTGAGGTTACCCACTCAGAGACTACAGAAAGAATGGAATGCACTCATCTGAATTAGCAATTCTTTTTGAATTTGAAAGACAAACTTTTGGGTGGGTTAACAACTACCTTCAATTCTTTTCAATATGGTGGTTTGAAAATTATTAAGATAACTGCAGACTGGATGGATTTCCATTCATTTGTCTTCTAAATTTTACAATATACTACTATTATCCTCTTAAACACCTTTGTTTATGACCAGATGATGAAAGGTCGGCTGGCATAGTAATCCCTTTGGCCTGTAATGCTTAAAACTCTGTCATGCACATTGTAAGGTTTTGGAACATGCACTGACTTGAATTCCTTTTTATTTTATTTTATTTTTTTAACCTTATGAGTTGCTTCATTAAGTCTGCTTATAAGAGATTTTCATTATTTAGTATGCTAGTAATGCATTATTATTGTACTTTTTCACTTTTCTTATTCTTAAAAAAAAAATTGGGCTTCCTTGTTTTAAATCACATTGTAAGACTGGCCTTAGAAGTGAATCTTTTTAGTCATTTAACTCTGCTAAACCTGTATTCCAGAGGGTCCTTGTCATTATTTATTTTATTTAGCTGATCAGGCAATACAGTGCCTCTGAATTACAGCTTTAAGTGTTTTCCATCTTAATGAGGGTTTGTATTCCTCTGAGGAGGTTATACTGCAGAGGGAACTAATCTCCTTCTTGATCCTGTCAATACAATCTTGTCCTACCAATAAAGAGGAAGTTAAATGCTACTACCTAATGGTAGAACTGATTAGAAAAAATGAAGAGAAAGTGAGTTCCATTCTTTTATTCTGTCCAGAACATAGGAGAAATTTTTCTTAAAAGCCCAAAGTTCAAGAGTAACCTGGGTTATCTTTACATTTTAAATATAAAATATCTTGGTGTTTCAACATAAATGATTATATTAAAAAAATCTTGGTAAGATTCAGATTGTACTCAATTTTAATTCAAAAGAAAAGTGACCACAGACTAAAGAACAAAGTTTGGATGCAGGATGTTTAGAATAGTATATTTAGATTACAAAATCTAATTTTAAAGCAAAATATGAGGAATGCTTCAGAAACCTTACTATAACTAGTATCTTTGACTACCAAAACAGAGGAACAGAAGACAGCCTAAAATAAAGATTAAAATAATCAATGTACAGGAGTGGAGTGGAAATAATGGTAACAGACATCTGGATTTAATATGGTTACTATAACTGACAATATGATTCTGCTTTTTCTGGCATGATCCAATAATAAAAAGCATTCTAGTTTGTGAGGAGAATAAAATATCTCTTGTCAGTAAAAAGAAGTCTGTCACATAAATGTAAATTTAAAGGGAATTTGAGGAAAAAGTTAATTGAAAAAACATACTATGTGCAAATCCATGCAAATACAAAGATAATAAACCTTTTGCACCTGCCTCTATGGACAACGTCTGCAGTTACAGTTTTGCAAAGCTTTAGAAATGCTTTTTAAAAAAATATTTATAGTGATCCTGAGTAAAAATTGAAAGTACAATACTAACTTGTTGCTCAGCAAAGGCATCTGAACTACTGTAAATAAAGGCTCACTAATATATTCTAAGACTAAGACATAATACTGGGATAAAGTTCAGAAATCTTGGAGTTTGGCGTCCAAATGGACAATAAATCAATCTCTTGATCTATAAGGGGACTAAAACTTGTTTTGGAGTTAACCAGGCCTAGAAGGAAATGAGCTTTTTAATTAGAAATTAGTATACAGAGAAACACAAATGGAAGTGTATCTTCTGAAGTCACACACACACACACACACACACACACACACACACACAGAAGTACATTTAAGAAAGTTTCAAAGAAAGTTTAGTAAAATTATTAAAAAGTGTTTTTTAAAGATCCTGATTATTTAGGTCATAGGGAAAACTTTTAAAATTTCAAAATAATAATCTTCAGTTTCTTTTTATCCATTTGCAAGGAAATGAAAATATTCAAACTTTTCAACCTAGGAGTGTGGGTTATAAACATTGTCAATGGACTCCTAACCTATCTTCTAATTCTGGTTACAGGGATCATTCAACTTACAGAATAATAATTCCTGTAATAATGCAATAATTCCTGAAATTCCTGTAATAATGTAATAATGAATTCCAGTATAAGCAACATGAGGCAAGGATTTGTGTTGTTTGATTCACTAATGCACCTGTACCACCAAAAAAGTACCTGGTACAGGGTAGGCCCTCAATAAATACATGATGGAATAAGAAAATTAAATTTATAAAGTGCATTTTTGTAATGTTAATATGATTTTTTATTAAGTTTAATTCCTAAAAATCAAAAGGCATAACCCATTAAAAATGTTTCCATTAAAAAAAGCTAACATTGAAACAAACAAACAAAATCACCACACAATCAGATGTCAACTAAATCATCACTCTGAGAATTATTATGACTTTATTAGCAGAACTGTCCTGGTTCCTCCATTTCTCTTAATAGTCATCCTTGAACTCTCTAGATAGAAAATATTTTCTTTACTGACCTATCTATATACCGAGGAATTTGACAGCCCTCCTCTTCTCTTAAAGAGAATTATATGTACCATATCAAAATTGGACATGTGTGAAAATAAAATGACTGACCAAGCATTAAATTTGCCTGAGTGGATTAATTAAATCAAAGTGTACTTCAAATAGCAAAAAACCCATAAGCCTCTTAAGTGCAATTGTATCTTTTCATTGTTATATTCCCAAGCTTTACCCTAGCACACACCATTGATCAGACATCCAATAAATATTTCTTGAAAAAGAACCAAAAGTAACAAAAAGACATGATCTACAACAAGCAAACGAATATAGCAGCAAGTAGTTAAATCTCTGTCTGCTGTTTTCCAATTTCTTCTGAACCACCAGCTAACAAAGAGTGTCAGAACTCTGGGTATTTCTAACTATAGAATGAGTCTTCAGCAATGGACTTTTGCACAGCTTACCTAGTTGCCAAAGATGCTGGGATGGCCCATATTTGCATATGGTAGCTACCCTTACAGTGCCTGGTATTGGCAATATATTCTACCTTGTGTAACTAAACTTTTTTCTAACAATGAACACCTGCTTTCCCCATTATTCCCCAACGTAGAATTTTGAAAGCATTTGGTATCTTCAAGGACCACTCTTGTCAATATATTACTTTAACTTTTAAAATAGCTCAAACTGTCTCCAAATTCAGGGAGATATAAAGAATTTAAGATACTAAGTTTCAAAAGTAAAGTAAAGTAAACCTATTTTTTTAAAAATCTATATTCTTGAAGAGAGGTTTTATATAAAAAGAGCCAGCCAGATTTTGAAGGATATTATAGGGAAAAATAAATGGGGCATTACTATATCTGACACATAGAAACTGTTGAGTATTAGCTAATACCCAGCATATCAATTACATACTAGTGTACTAGTGGTAATTTTTAAAATCATATTGTCTGAACTGGTCAGGGAATACCTTCGAAATAATAATCATAGAAATCAATATTTGCAGGACTTATCTGAGACCAAAATTTGGTAATAGATAAACTTTTAATAAACGGTTAATAATTGTCCAATTTCAAATGCTGAGCAAATAAATTATCTTCAGCTTAGAACTTTGCAATTCTACATCTAAAAGACAGTAAAGCATATCAAATTGTTATCACTTTTGTCATGAAAGAATCATGTGAAGCTAGATTAAACTTTTGTTTACCTTACTGATTCAATATTATTGATGAGAAAGAAATATTTTTAATAGTTAATCATAGCAGTTTATATTGGAGTTGTTGGGTCTTACTCTAAATCCGAATTGATCTCCTTAAAGAGAAGCTGTTAAGGATAGATTTACAAAGTTATAATGACATGAGTGATCTTTCATATTCATTCTGGCCTGTCTTCATATGATTGTAATTTGTTGTTTCATCTTTTAGATTGGTTAAATAAGAGATGTGTTAAAATGTCCACATTTCATGGATGGATGGAAGAGACACATGAAAACCTGCTAGAGTTCACTTAAGAGGAAAATGGATGCTGCAAGTTATTTTTCTCCACACAGTTCAAACATAATTAGCGTTACCTTTTCAGCTGAGATATAAAGATAGTTATACATTTAAAATGTCAATAATATGTCCTTGATCTACAAGTTCTCAAATAAGGAGAGAAGTGTTACAAAAATGTGTGTGTGTTGGGGAGGAGGGGTGTAAGTCTAGAATCTCTGTCACCACTCAGAGGTGAGAAGATGCTGAAAACAAGTACTTTAGTCAAAAAAAAAGGTTCAAGAAGAATTTTGTGCTTCTTAAGAAATTGCTTGGGATTGCCTTTTTCTTAGCTATGAACTTTAAGTTTCAATTCACAGGGAAGACTGGATTCATTTTTCTTAGTTCACATTTCAAAAAATGAAAGTGCTATTTTTAAGTGATTGTGAAACTTTCAGCAAGTAGGAAAGAGTATCTCTTACAAATCCAAAAAACTCACATGCTATCATAGTCCCTTACTCAAGACAGGTTTTGAATTCAAATTAACAAGTTGTTTAAAAACTTCATTTGGAGTGAAATTAGTAATAAGGAACAGAAAATATACTTTCTAGTTTGTTGCTGTTGTTCATTGATCACTGGTAATTCATTTTTTTTTCTAGATTATTCAATTTTGGAAACTTTAGTCTTCTTCCACATTATTTGATAGTATAATCTTGAAAATATTACTTTTCACATGTATATAATGTATTGAAACTTTGTATATTGGTGACAGGTCTGAATGAATAATCAGAAATTCTCATTTTAAATTCAAGTAAAGCCACTCAATTTAAATGTTTTGAGTAAGCTAGACTTGGTCTGTATATTAATATATTTGCTGTTATATAAGAACACTTTGAGAACAGTATGGGTTAATTATCTTAAAGGAGCATTTGTTCACTTTATTGTGTGATTTATTCAACCTTTAATGATTTTCTTCTAAATATTTAGATTTTGTTCATTACTATTTGAGGTGTTCACGTCTGAAAAAGACTGTTCCACCATCTCTGTGCATACATTTATGGGGCTGATTTTTCAAACCATCAGAAATATTGCCACACTAAAGACAGGAAAGCCACAACTGTATTGTCTACCCTAGGAATTTCACGATTGAATTAACTTTTGTTCTATATTTACTTTAGCTAAACAGAAGGAGCTTCTGTACACAGTATTAAAACAGTTACAAATACTTGCATCTTAAAAGTGCGTGCATATCAAAGATATGACAAATTACAAAGGACACATGATTAGCAACCTGTATAAACATATGTGATTTTGTATTATGATACTTGAGTGAACCCATGCTAAATTTACTCCTTGATTTGACTTAATCACTTTCCCAAACTGCCTTATATTTGTGGACATCATCTGAAATGTTTTAAAGATTATAGTTTTCAGTTGTGAGAGTGTTAAATGAATCTGTAAAGTAGTAGTGTATTTATATACAACCACTGTTTGACACTGAAAAGCTAAAATGCATGCTTACTCAATTCTGGTCTTCCCAAGGCTAGATTGCTTTTTAATAGTGCAATATTCTAGAGATAGCTTTTAAAATTAACAAAATGCAAAACTCCAGAAAAGTTCATAGAAAACAGCTCAATCCTGATGAGGTTGGCTGATATCTGCAGAAATCAGGAAGAATAAGTCTATCTGTAAGTATTCTTTCACAATAAATCTATAATGGAATTTAAAGGAAACACACCATTATGAGACAATAATTCTCATATAGCAGAGAGCTACAATACGTTCGAATGTAATGTTAACATATTTATTAATTTAATCAATAAATATGTATTTTATAGATTTAATTTGCTGAAACTATAACATGGTAGCTCCTTTATCAGCTATTAAAAGAAATTTGTTATGCCTTGGGTGCTTTTAGAGGCATCCACATTTGAGTAAATTAGGGTTTATGCATTAATACAAATGCTCCTAAAAGAAAAATTATAAATAAAAATAGTTTACACTGAGGATAAATACCATTTTTAACTCTAAACTTAAAAAATAAAAATTGAGAAATTATGAATTGTAAGAAATAACAATGAATATAGAAGAATAAGACTCTTTAAGATTTCCTAATTTATTATATTGCATGTCATTTTTCCACATCTGAATTTATGCTTTCCTGGTTAAAAATAAACAGTTACAAAATTAACACTATTTATGTCATGATAAAATATGTAGTAATTCAATCAGCTCATTAAAAGTATATTAGTTATATCTTTTAATCTTGGGAGAAAAGAAACTGGTTAGAAAATAACTGTTTACTTCAATTAGAGCATCTATTAGTTATACATGATTTGTTACTTTGAATATGAAATTGAGAAATATCCCAGAACTGTTTGCATGAATACTTTATTTCAAACCTTAAGTATAGAAAAGCTAATTCATAGCTTATGAAATAATTATCTATGGAGACTTTGTAACTGGATAGGTCTGCAAATAACTAATTGGATATAAATATTCTTAATAACCCATCAAATATGCCTTGAAATGATAGCAATAAAAGCCTTAAAATGTTATTGATGAGGATATTTGATGACCAGTGTAAAATGGTTTGAGTGGCTATTTGATATCGCTAAAAAGAAAAAAAAAAAAGGGAGCTAGGCCAGGACTTCTAGATATATTTTCAGCAAAAGGGCCATTAGTGTTCATGATTAAATTTCATCTTCAGAGAATCTTTTACTCTTTTATAGAATAGAATAAACATCTTAATACTATTTCCTTCTTTTAAGAATCAAGATCATCCATTAGCAATCAATAATATTAAACACAATTTTTTTTCTTTTGCTCTCCTTTAGAACTCATGAATTGTAAACATTAAAATCATAAAACCAAATAGCAGTGCATGGAAAAACTGGTCAGAGTTACACTACTAAATGTGTAAATGAAATTATCCATGTAGCTGCTAAATTAAAACACCAACAATGCTAGATGTCACCTAATTAATCCTGGTAAGCTGAATATGAGTTGATAATGTCAGAAATTACAACTCTGGCTTTTCTCGAGTTTCTTCATTATGAAAGTTGTTATATGAGAATATTTCGATCTTGTTTTCAATTAAACTGACAGAGATCAACACGTTAATATAAATCTGCTAAGAAATCAGACTTTCACTAAATGACGCTGAAAAGTCAATCAAGAGCAACTGTTTTTGTAAAAGTGACTCTTCTCCGAGAACTTCATTAAAGCCAAGGTAAATACAATGTAAATAAGAACTAATGTGCCTTAAGGAGTGTACTCTTTAAGCTTGTGGTTTTTGTTTTTTGTTTTTTAGCTACACAATATCAAAACAAAAGAGATACTATGTAAACTCATTAGACACCATAAAAACATAGACCAAGAATATTTGGTACTAATTTTTTTTCAGTTGAGTCAACATTACTTCTTGCATGGAAAAAGAATTTTATCCAGAAACCAAACAAAAAAATCAAACATACATGGTATCTTTTACAAAATACATTTTGTTTTCATAACGTTTGTCTTTTTAAAGCATCCTCATCTCTTCTGTCACTTTTTCTGCAAAAACACTATGAAGTAGATGGTGTTTTCAACCATGTGAGAGATGAGAGTTGGAAGGAGTAGTCACGAAACCTTACTAGGATCGCATTAGTGAGGTGGAACTAGAAATAAAATTGAGGAAGGATTCTTAGATCCATCTCTCTCTACTTTTCACAATAACCCAATACTGGGAGGTAAAATGAAAACTGTTAAGAATCTTAGAAGAGGACCTCGTTAATCATAAGTCATAATCATAACATACAAACACCTTTGGGATATTTTTTAATAAAAGATTTGTGCTAAACTTGCCACGGATGGGCGTTACATTTGTCTTTGCGTCTGAACTTTGAACTTCTAATACTAATATCTAATTTTCTAAATTATTAAAATTTTAGACACTCTAGTCAGTAACTACTCTTTCTGGAGATAATATGAAAAAAATCAAAATAACAGGTAATATAGGAAACTGAAGTATAGGCTGATAACAGAGCATCAAAGTTTTGAAGTCCTATCAGTTGAGTTCTTTGCACTTGTAGAGAGAAACACACAAAGGCACTATTCTGAAAAGAAATTCCATCTTTATTTTAAAAACACACAAATCTAGGAGTAAGGCTAATTTCATATACGCATGTATGTATATGATACACACACACATGCACACACACACTCTTAGAGTCCCAATGGTTTCTTCCTACTTAGGTTTGATTTACTTGATTATCATATATCAATCATTCTGCATGAAGAAAATCAAAATGTACTGTATTTTATAAAAAATGTACATTTCCATTACAATGTTGAGTTTATCAAGAGAAAATATCTCATGAGAAGCTGGAATGACATATTATCTGATTAAATGATAAATGAAATCAATCATATGGTATCATGTCTACTTCATTTAAAAACACTATTAAAGCAATGTAATTTAAAATAAATACCTTCTTCACTCACCCAAAAGTGGGCATACATATGTAATACAATGTATAATAATGGTATATTCACTGCAATAGAACTCCAGAGGGTAAAATGCAAAAGAATTGAGGAATTGGAATTCATTGACAAATTACTTTTTCCAGTGGAGTAAAAACTACCTCTTGCGTCAAACTAAGAAAAGCACCATAACTTTGCAATTTTATGACCCAAAGTCACGATTATCTTTCATATTTCTTCAACATGTTATCAGTGAGCCTTACAAGCAGAAAAATTATTGATCAGGGATCTACGTCAATAAATGTAAGTACTAAAATTATTTCCAGAGAAAAATCTTAAAGAATACAATTTCTTAGAGAAGAAAAACTGTTAGAAATAAATGAAATAGTTTTAGGATTATATCTTATCAAATTTTTTTGCTTCACTGTGTGGGGACTCCAGACTCCTTCAACATGTAAGCAAAACATAACAAAACAATATCAATAATAATAACATAACTTATTCAAATTGTGTTTTTCATTTTAATTGAGATTTTTAGGGGTTGTTGTTACGTCTGACAGTGGAAGAAATCTATTGGCTGGTAACATTATACATCTCCAAAACCTGGAATTTTAAAAAGCTTTATTTATGAGAGATTTTCCATAATTTAAAAAATGTGTTTATATTTTATTTTTCAGTTTCCAACTGGTTTCCTAAGCCCAAAGATTTCTATACTGGGGTCATACATAACACTGCTTTAGGGCAAGCTCTTTTCTCATCCTATTTGACAACCCAACCCACCTTTACCCCAAGGATTATTTTTTTTTTGAAATTGAGAAAATTACATGAAAATACCCACAAAACATTTCTCTCAAGGAGTCAGAATTAAATTGCTAGTTGAAGATGCCCTTAATAGTTCTCCAATTCTCCTTTATATATTCAGGTCTATGATCTTAACAAGAAACAGTTTTAAGGCATTTCTGCAACTACTAGCTTACATCCTTCATTAGGGTTCTACATTCCTTCCTCTAACTTCTACCCTCCCCATTTCTTCCTCTCACCTTGGCCCAGTTTATGATTTTGGTAACATTGTTAAACATTTAAATAAATGTACCTTGAACATACAAGTGAATGCATGTTAAACATTTAAGTGGATTTAAATGGTCCTTGAATGCAAATATCAAGAAGTTATGCACCATAGCAGACCCATTTGAAAATACATGTATTCCATCGCTTCAAACAGGGAAAAACTATCACGGGAGGGGTCAAACACAGGTTATATCATTGTCAATAAAATATAGACATTCAGTCCTTACCTGCTTAACTGCATGATGCCAAATCTAAACAGCTCGCAAAAGAAAAAGTACCCCAAATCTGAATCATCTGTCTTCGAAGCTGCTGTGACAGTTTTATACCCTGGTGCTTTCTTCTTTGCTTACATCTATTTGACCGGCTAGACTATTTGTAAGCAATAGGAGGGTTATTTAGCAAACCCGGTCACCTCTTCCTCGTTTCAAGCCTCGGGTTGGTATCTCGCACAGCTGGAAACATGCATCTTATCTTCGAGGGTAGAGCCTCCCCAGCGTTTCCCAGTCGGATTCCCATCAGAAGGTGGTCCCTGCTCTAAAGGGCTGATTACGTTTCTGACCTGGTGCAAAGTAAAAGGGACTGTGGCTCAACTCTTGGAGACGAGTAGAACAGCCGTCGGAGTCTTAAACTCTCTGCCACTGCTCGTCTGCAGAACGAGCATTACCAGCAGCCAAGAAGCACCACCCCCTCTCGGGTGGACGCCGGAGGGGAGCGCTCCCAGCCTGGATCCTCCTACCTCCCGCCCCGCCTCCAGGAAAGGGGGACGGAAACCGAAAAGCCTAACTTGCAAGTGGGTATAACAGAAGCTGAAAGACTCACAACCCTTACTCTTTGCTTTTCACTTATACTCCAACCTCTGGCTCCAAGTTCAAATCCAACTCTTTCTTTCCCCTCACCGCTCCACCCTTCGGATTCCCGCGAGTTGGTGAAGGAAGGGAGGGTGTGACGGCCAGCAACACTTTCACACAGAGCCTGAGAAGTCAGCTATTCTAAGCCCAACTAAACGGATGGATGGAGACTCGGTTTTTATGAAGCAGGCACGCTGGAGAGCCGTCATTTCTTAGTCCTAGGTACAGCTCGTTAAAAATAATAATAATAACTAATAAATACAGACGCAGATGGGCGCTGCTGAGGGATTCTAGAGCTCCCAAATCTGGCCTCTAGCACAGAAAAGAGGTTTTGCTCAAATTCGGCGGGAGGAAGACTGGAAATGGAGCGTGAAGCAAGGATGAACCCCCGGGCGCGCGCCCGGCTCCGGGGCTGCGAATGCCCACGCCGGGCGCCCGTTCGCCGCAGGGGCCTAGAGCAGAGCCTGCGCCGGCGGGGCGGGCGGGGCGCGGGGCACGGTCCCCACCCGTGAGGGTCATCCCCATTCCCGGCGCCAAGCCCGGGCCGCCCGGTCTACAGGGCACCTTGTCCTCCGCGCACCTTGTCCTCCGTGCTCCCGGCGCCCAGGTGGCTTAGGCGTTGCCACGAGCTGCGGACAAATCTCCAGGCAGAGTCGCCTGTTGCTCGCCCTCCCGGTTAAAGCGTCCTTGACGGTGCAGTGCACATCTCCCCTCCACCAACCTGAGTTTCAGGTTATGACACAGGAAAAAAAAACGTACTTACCTAAGTACCTGACGTCTGTGCCTTACTGGAGTAGACTAGGTTAAGAAGCAAAGATCTGACTGCACGGAAAGTTGGGTTTTTTTGGGTTTTTTTTTCCTTCCCTCCCTCCACTCCTGCGCAACAGCAGCAGTCCTCCAAAGAGGATGTTTGAATGGGTGAATTATGGTAAGCCCCTCGTTTCTTCAGCTGAAGTCTCGGGCGCTGATGGCACTTGTCAGGCAGGACGACCAGGCTGGGAAGGAGACCAGGTAGAAACTAGTGACGGGTGAGGGGAGCCAAGTGGTGCGGACCACAGGCAGCCCCGTTCCCTCGGTGGAAGCCAAGGGGGAAAAGCCCTTGAATCCCGAGACTGGGGGATGGATGATGCCGCAGCTGGAGTACTTTTCTGTCTGGAAGCTAAAAGGGCTTTTGAATTTAAAAAAGCATGACTTAGGGTGTCGAGTAAGCCATCAATGACGACAGAAATAGTTCTTTCCGAGAAATTAAAAAAAAGGGGCGGGGGGGGAGGAAGAAAGAAAAGAAAGAAGGAAAGAAAATCTTGAACAATAGATTTTCACCTCCATCCATCCCAATAACCAGAAATGTAGAAAGCAGCAACTTGTTCTTATGGGGAGAGGTTGGGGGGGGGGGCTTCACAGAGATAAACCCCAAACCTCAGCATGCATCAGAGACGACTGATACATTCGGGTTTGGCATTTAATAAATACTGTGTCCTTGTCAATGTGTGAAGTAAAAGCTAAGATTTAAATGTTTCTAAGCACACCTATACTTAAAGGGGAAGTGATAATCATAACTGTCAGTTAATCTCATAAAAATGCTCATAAAAGAAAAAAAACACTGACATATTAACATACTTATTAAAACTGAGTCTGGGGGTTGAACAAGTGTGAAGAGTGAGGCAATTAAATTTTTCATATAAAGTCTGTCCCTGAATTTCAATGATTAGTACCAAGATAATCAGTGCTTTCTTCTGATAGCTCTCTTCCTCTGAAATTAGCACCTGCTAAATTCACAAAATCGGAAACCTACTCCCAAATATGATGCCTGAATTTAAATACAGCACCCAAAATAATGTGTTCATGTGTGATTTGGGATGTTGTAAAAAAAAAAAGGTGCACCCAAAACTCACACTCCTCATGTTACCATACAGTGGTTTTTAGTGCTTAGTATCCTGCTGAACTCATAAAATACACTTTACAAAAGTCCTCCCTAGTCATGTAATTGCTTACAATGAACAAATAGTGACCTGAACAACCTTCTGAAGATCAGGAAAGAGTGAACTTTGCCAGACCCTGCAATTGTCAGAAGGTCTGTGTTAAGCTCACTCTTAGATAAACATAAAATTTGACCTTTCAAATGGCTCAAGAATGTGTGCCAAGAAGCATTACTGGGGGGTGGAGGGGGAGGATGGTTAATGTTTCCTATAACCTGAAATATAAATGAGGGCAGAAATAAATAATGTAAAAGGTGATGGGGTAATTCATTACATGGGCTACATCAGCACAACTGCAACTAACATACTAATTAATCAACACATTCACATAGATCTTTGAGTTCTGAAAGTGACAAAAATGTAAGAAATGAGACATTTTTTAAACAAACAAGCTTATTAAAAATAACACTAGCACTAAGTTTCTCATAACATATAAAGAGAAGAACTTACCAGAGGAAATTTCAGGAAGCAAGATGACTATGAGAAAAATACATCCAAGATGCCAACAGATATTCCATGATCTTCCAAACCAAGGTAAAGCGATGAGCTTCAGGGTGGTGGAACTTTGAAATAATCAGCAGTTCCTGGTGGCATACCAAGTAAAAACAAGTTACACGCAGAGCCAGGAAGCCCCAAGGGAGGGAAGCAAAGTGTGAAAGAGGTGCCTTTTATTTTAGGGGGAGTGGGAGGGGACTTATTTGTGGTGAGCCTTAGGCAGACAAAGTGAAATTTTACGGACTGTACAGCCCCATACAGTGGGGAAAAATAGAAGCTGTGTAACCCCAGAGACCAGGAGGTGGACTACTGATAAATCTGCAAAGAGAAGTAAAAGGATGTGTTGAAGACAGCGGGATAAAGAGAGAACTAGGGAGCGAGGCTGTAGTCATCCTGATAGATATAGCAGCAAGAGTGATTTAGGCTGCTGGGAAGGATCCAATGAGAATTCAAGAGGGCACCGCTTCGGAAATCCTGCTCTGATCTTCCCACTCTCAGTTCTTTAAGAGTTACCTGCGTTGGGAACATGATCATTAGGATTAATAGTATTCCATCAGTGCATTTCACTAGGATTTCCCTTGAACCCTCTCCCTCGCAGCAACCGAGGGAGGCGTAGTGAGGAAGCCCAACACAACCAAGCCCCCCAATAACCACTGTGGTCGCTTTAGGATGACCAGATCATCAGCGATTTGCACTGGGGGCTGAAGACGCAGAGGAGGCCGGGTCGCCTGGCGCTTTCGGGGGCGCTGTGCCGGGAGGCTTAGGCAGGGGGCCAGGGAACCGCGGGTGGAAGCGGCAGCGGCGGCGGCAGGAGCCCTCCCAGGTCCTGCTTCCTCGGCGAATCCTGCTTCCCCGGGACTCCAGGCAATCGACTTCCCTTCGAAACCTCAGCTCTAAACGCCTCGCTTTAGAAGCTAGAGCTTTGGAGGTTCTGAGGACCGTCCCTGGGGGAGCAGGTGGCAGGCTGTGAGACTCCCGCGTGACCTCTTATTCCTAAACAATTGCGGAGGGAGAGTGTGCCAGAAATGGCTTTGCTGCCGAATGCATTATCTTGCCTTTTTCATAGCCCGATACCGCAAATGATCGCCTGATCGATCGGGTAAGACTAGATTTATTCCTTCTCCCCCTTTCCTCTACGGCCCCGTCCCTTCTCCAAGCCCAAATCCCAAACCCAAATCCCAATCTCTCTCTCTCTCTCTCTCTCTCTCTCTCTCTCTCTCTCATTCAATTCAGGAACTTCCCTTTTCTCTTTGAAACCTACTTCCCCTAGGGAATTGCTTGTGTGACCGAGGGGCTGGCTATTCTCTTTGCGGATGATTTATATTTTGACAGTGAAATGAATCCCCCCGTCGCCACCCCACCGCACCCTCCTTAGAGAATCTCCCTTCCTCCCCCCAGGGGTTCACTCTCAGCCCTGGGATCTGGGTAAAGAGTGCTGTGGGAGTCTTTTGCCCTCTGTATCTTCCTCTGGACCCTGAAGCTTAAGCATTATCCGCCTCTCTCCCTCTCTCTCTCTTTCTCTTAGAAATAGGAGGAAAAGGTAGAGTGGAAATTGATTTCTTGCAGAGACTGAGGCGCCGAATGATAGAGGGAATAAACATTTCCCCCGGATAAAAATGTTCTTGGTAAGTAATCTTATTTTCTGCGGTTGAAAAGGAAACACATTGCTTCTCACTGTCCCATCCCCCTCTCCATTCATTTATTTGCTCTCTGTATGGAAATCACGAGCTGGGTCAGCAGAAATTTTCTTTTCCTCCTTCCTAGGAGAGTAGTAGCTTCTAAGGGTGAATTTGAAGAAAGGGGCTTTAAGCAGGCAACGTGAAGGCTTTAAGGTCCTAAATTTCCTACGTTCACAATCTAGACACAGATAAAGCTGATGCCTGCTTGCTTGCTAAATGGGTAGTTAAATATCTCCCTTATTTCTTAACTCTCTTTCCTTTCTGAAAATAAAGAAAATAGTTTGGGGTCGTAGCCCCGTGTCTGTGCCCCTTCACCATGTTCTAAAATATATATTTTTTTCAGTTTCAGATATGAGAACGTGTGTTTTTCACATTTTTGGCCAGGAAAGTTCAAGTCATAGAAACGTCTTACTAGTGTGTACACCCTCTGTCCAATTCTTGCACCAGAAACAAATTCATGGCGACCGAAGTAGGTATTTGCATGTCGTGGTGATACCTATGAATTCATCACGCCCTCTGGCTTCCGTGAGTCTACAGCACCCCCAGGCTGCACACGCTCATTCTGTGGAGAATGGGTAGGTGTAGGAGTGGGAAGGAGCTAAAGGGCTCTTGATTGTGCTGACGTCCTATGTCACTAGGTGCACAGAATAACAAAGATTGCAAATTGTGTGAACTTGGTTTTTCAAGTGTAAGTCGACCGTTTTGGATGTGAACAATTAAAAGAGACTTCCTCTAAGAGAAACCACTGCAATTTTGAGTTATAGAATATATTTTACTAGTGAACTATTCATATTCATTTTTTTCCTCCGTTGTCATTCTTTCCACTGTCAATTCCTTATCCCCAAATTTTAATGATAACGGTGAGCTAATTGTCATAAAATGTATTCATCATAAAAACAGAATGCCCTCAGCCTCATCTGAAATATCTGATCTTAAAATTCCATTGATAAGATGGTAAGAATAGACTTTATTTCAGATAATCAATTTTCTAGAAAGCACTGATATAAAATCCTAGAAGAGAGATAGCCAAGTGGGATATTACAATAGTAAGGCGCACCGTGCAGGTGTGCAAATCTGTAGTTGTCATTACTATCAAAATTGGCAAGGGAAAAAATTTCACTAAGGATATGTTTGTATAACTTTTTTTTTCTTTCTCTCCTCAGGCTGTATTCCATTCCTAATGATGTCCTAGAACAGAAGGTTTTCTTCAGTCATCTCATTTTACCAAAAGGATGATTTCTGTGTATGTCCCTGTGTTTCAGACATATGTTGCTAGGGGGGATCTGAGGTCCACACAAGGAGGATGAATATCCTGAATTACATTCATTACAAACACAAACCTAACATTTGTGGTAGAAAGAGAGCATACTTTTCATATAAAAATTTCAATATGCTGCCTAAACCTACTTACCTAATTTGTTATTCAAGGAAATAGAATTATTTGTTGAGGACCCAACTTAACTTAAATTAGAAAATGTAACATTAGCATTTTTAGCATATATGTGAAATAAATGTGAGGTTGATGTTCTTTTAAATATTTGGAGAAAAACAGGACAGGATAAAAAATATTAATTTTGTGACCCATTGTTCCTTAACTTTAAAATAGTTTATAGCACTTTAATAAACAATGTATTTTAACATTATATTAAATCATATGATTATATTTGATCAACCCCCAAATAGAGCCATAGGCTTTATATCTCCTAGCTGGTTTTTACCTTAAGTACAAATCAGGTTTGGACTTAGATTTCAAACTTATGTACTCATAAGTTATGCATTTTAATTTTATGTTGAGAATGTCTTTTCCTGGATAATCTCCAGGCACATCTGCAGTTGGTATTTTAGCAAGTTTTGTATTACAGGTAATGTTTTTGTCTGTTATTCTGGCTCCTTCTTCTTTTGAAATATACAAATACCACCTAATGTATTTCTTACCTATTAATCCATTAAAATTTCTAATCTAAAAGCAACATCCAAGATATGTTGAATTAGAGAAAGTGAATTAGTGAAGCAAATTGCTTGTGAAGAGAAATGTCAATATGCTTCAGATTATTTTAAGCTGAAATCAAATTTATAACAAAAATGGGTTATAATAAGGACATTCAAACTGTTCCTCATATACAAAAAAGAGTCATACATAACACGCACATTTATGCATATATAATTGCCCTCATTAGAATATTTACATTTATTCCTTTTAGTCTCTTTGTTATGTGATTATTTTGGTTTTAGAGTTTTCTCTTTGAAAGTGTCTAAAACTTCTTAAATACTTAAGTGTGCAAGAATCTTCACGTCTCACTTCATGAGATTGTAACCAAGCAGGACCCTACAAGGCCTTCCCAGAATAGATACACACCCATGTCCTGCGCCTGTGTTTTGTCTGTAGAAAAACTTTAGTCAAAGAATAAATTTAATCAGAGAAGTCAGAAAATGCAGAAAGAAAGGAAAACAGTCAAGCAAGATAAAATAATAATACTTTAGCCTTTAAACAAAGTCAAGGACTTTTAGTTCTTAATCAAGGACTGTAGATAATATTCTGAGCCATATCCTTTGAGCTGTTTTGCAGATACTGAAACCCCCGCCAGTGGGAGAAGTTAACTGTCTGCTGCTCACAAGCACGGAGACCCCAGACCACTTGGAACCAGAAGGGTGATGATGTTGACTCCTGATGACCTCACCACCAACCAATCAGAAGAATGTTCACAAGCTGATCACGCCCTGCTCCTTGAATACTATAAGACTCCTCACTACCCTCTCCAGGGTGGGACACACAGTCTTGAGGGCATTAGCCAAGGCAAGAAAGCTGTTTCTTTCTACTTCTCCCAAAACTCTGTCTCAGAGATTTAATCCAGCACAGGTGTACAGAGGCCGAATTTCAGCAACAAGATCAATATGCTGCTAAATAAACTGACCAGCATATTCAAATCTCAAAAAAGTGTGGTGGAACTTGAAGGGACATTAAAGATAGTTTAGTCTAACTCCTTCATTATGATTGAGAGATTGAGAACCAGAGAGATTAAGTGATTAGTGTAATCATACACTAACTAGTAACCCAAAGAACTTTAAATGTAGCTTTCCTAGCTTCTTAGCTAGTATTCATTCTAAATCAATTAAATTCTATTACTACCTGCTAAAACAAGTAGTGCTTCTGAGATTGGGCTAAGTAATAAATGAAGAAGAGAGAGAGCAGTGCAAAGATGAATAAATTGCAGTCTTTTCTGAGTTAATTCTGTTGATAATACTCTTCATTGTAGAAAACTTTTCTTTCCCTGCTGTGTTTTATCCTCTCCTCCTCCCTCCACCCCTGCCCTCAATGATTGGAGAACATTTCATTATGTAATTTTACTTCCTCAGGAAAGATTCTCAGTGTTCTTTTTGTTTGTGCATTGGGTTGTTCCCTAGACTATTTTCAACCACACAATACAACCTTAAACTGTAGATAATTCCAACCACCTGAAGACCATACTCCATCATGTCACCTCTGTGTTCTACTTTTTAAATTTCCTACCAATATAGGAATAGGATTGTATCAAGAGGAACCCCATCATCTCAAAATAAGCTGTTTAATTAGACCCTGACTTACATCAGAAATGACAAACTCACACACACACACAATATGAAATAAATGCAGAGACTAAGACAGTGCATTGTTAAGAAAACATCATGCAAAAAAAAAAAAATCCATGTTCCATTAAAAAAGGGCTATCCTTATTAGGAGAAAAGCTGCAAGACTTTAGCCATTTAGGGGGTGTTCAATTTTCTGCAGTGGCTGAAGCCATATCAGTCTTCATTCTTTCATATACATCAATATTTGAGTATTACATTCAAGTCATAAGTTTTGGAAATAGCAAACCTAAAAGACAAACATAAACACTAAAATCTATTGGGAGTTATTATTACCTCAGAAGGGGTATCATTCCAGGATTAAACAAGACAAGAATAGAATCAGATTTAAACATTAGAATGTACTCTTTAATATAAAATTAAATTTTTACACTAATCTAGAATATTGCAAAAGATGAAACACATATGAAGAAGAATTTATATTGGTTATTTTATGTTTCAAGTCTTGAAAAAAATCCACACTAATCAAAACCTACTTGTTGATAAATAAAAATATCTAATTGTTAAAGGGAAAGATAAGTAAGTTCATAGAATTCTTTTAAAAGCCTTCTATGGACCTGTTTCTTTAAATAATCTCAATATCAAATTGTGCAATTTTGTTATGAACATTTCATATATGATGTAACTGTCTCAAAGAGCTTAATTAATTTGCCAAACCAAGTAGAAGAATCAGAATTGGAAGTCAGGGCACACACAATTTTGAGGGCATTAGCCCACTGTGGCCCCCTTTGCCTGCCAAAGCAATAAAGCTATTCTTTTCTACTTCAAAAAAAAAAAAAAAAAAAAGAATTGGAAGTCAGTTTTTATGATGTCATAGTTTCAGTGGATTTCCATTGTACCATTCTATCACATATAAAATACTGGGATATAGAAGCACTCTGGGAAGATTTGTTAAGTAGCATTTGTATTGCTATATGTGTTTTTGTGTGATTGATAATGTCTTCACATGTACATAATGGGATTCAGAGCCTAACCTATAATATTTCAAACACAAGCTGCCTACTATCAGTTCCATGAAGAAGGAACCGTTATTGTATTTTTTCAATATTTATTCTTAACTCACTCACTTGTATCTCCACTGATGAGTACAGGATACTACATAGAAAAGGAGCTGAATTCATATTTATTTAATAGATGAAATTAAGTACCTCACCAAACTTTCCCTCTTTAACATTCTTATAAAGGCTTATTATATTTAATTTTTATCCAACATTTAGAAATATTGTTACTAAATGATAGCATTCTTCAAAATATTTTCAGAATATTTGACATATATTAGGCCTAGTAAACCATGTTAACAATGATGACCCTTGGCTGTTACATGGGAGTTTATGTTTTTATAGATACCTTACTAGCCACCATACTAATTTAATCCTCTCACCATGCTGTGAATTGAAGCATTTTGTTTATTTGAAAATGAGAAAAATGAGGTTTGAGGAAATTGAAGCATCATTTTTCATTACTAAAAGAAATAATTGAGCTATTTTTTAGTCATCTTTCAGTTCCTAATTTGTTGGACAGAAGAAGAAATTTAATGAAAATATCAAGTTATTTGTTAATTTTATTAATAAATTATTTATGCAAGTGTAAATTGTTTATGTGTCAACTTTTGCAAGTAAATTATATTTATAGAAGAGTGAAATGTTTTTAATATTATGAATTGTCCTATAAAGCTATAAGGTTATATAATATTTTGCTATTCAGAATTCTCAGAATTAAATTTTTGACATTAACAAAAATGATTATTTTCTAAATTGTACTATCAAAATGTATTCATGAGTATAGTGACCAAAGTATGTTCATTGGCATAGTGGTTCTATGGACTGATGGAATATCAATTGACATGTATAAACTTGCACAATTTTTGAAGTAACTTACAAAAATGACAGGCTTGAAAACATTCAAAGAAATGATCAGATACAACTTTCTTATAATCCATCCTTGTATCTGGATTTCAATAGTTAATCAGTTTGGTAGAAAGAATACTAGCCCCCAAAATGTCCACATTCTAATTCCCAGAACGTGTGACTAGGCTCCTTTATATGGCCAAAGGAACTTTGCCAATTTCATAAGGTTAAGGACCTTGAGAAACAGATAGAAGCCTACATGAGCTGTGTTTGCCTAATGTAATCACAAGCACTTTTACAAGAGAAAGGCAGAAGGACAGAGTCAGAGAAAGAGATATGATGGCAGAAGCAGATGGAGTGATAGGGACCACCATAGCCAAGGAATGCAGGCAGGGCACCCTCTAGAAGCTGGGAAAGGGAAGGACACAGATTCTTCCCTAGACCTTCCAGAGGGAATGAAGCCTTGCTGACCCATTTTAGACTTCCGACCTCAAGACTGTAAGAATAAATTTGTGTTGTTTTAAGACACTATGTATTTGTGGTAATTTGTAATAGCAGCAATACGAAACTGAGTCAGTCAGCAAAGAGTTCAAAAATAGCTAGTATGCTGTTTCCTCTCAAGTAACTTTATGATTTAACAGCAAACTCGTGTTTCATGGCCATTCCATTCCTCCAGGTACTGAAATATTTCATCAAGAGCCAAGTTGATTCTTCCAACTTGGTTGTATAAGGAATGGATAGAAACCAGGGTGTGAAGAACTGGACAAAGCACTATTTTCCATAAATAAACTAACAATTTTAAAGCTTATAACATTACATAGTTTTGTTCATTTAGAATGTACTACTTAGTATATTTTTACACATATTATCATTCAATCCATACTGACTTGGTTTTTAAAAATATAGATATAGGTATAAGAGAGTGAATAAAGATCTTTACATTTGAAGATTATATGAAAAATATATGGTATGAAGAAAAAGCACAATAAGATTAAGTGCAGAAGCCAAGGGAAATTAGCAAAATATTAAAAGAAATTTGAGATCTAAAATGAGACCACTAGAGAATGACTGACAGGGAGTGGGAGGATTTTTATTTTCATGAAAAGATTGACATGAAGCAATTTGACTGTTTTCTCCTTTTATTTTGTACAGTATTGCAATCAAGAAAAGAAACTGAACATTTACTTAATTAGGATGCATCATTAATTTTAGTGTCTCATGAACTCCTAAGGCCTATCACCCCTTTAACGAAAATAAAAAGAAACTAAGCTACATGATTGCCAATTCTCTTGGTATCTCTAAATCTCTCTAACACTCATACTTCCTATTCTGAAAAAATACATACCTTGTAGGAGGATGAAAAGCAATCCCTCAGATTGATCACAGAGTTTTGCCTCTGAGGAGAAAATATGAATTTACAGACAAAAGCAATTTTAAAAGACCATATAAAATGAATTCATTTTGTATTTATGGAAGGAAACCAAGCCTAAAAGTCAATTCAACAAATATTTATTGAGCATGTATTCAACAATCGTTTATTGATGGTATTATATATAAGCAGCAAGGTTCTAAATGTTATAAGGATATAAAAATAAATAAGCTACAGTTTTATGTCCTAGGAGGAGGATAAGGGGAGTAAACTGACTCCATCCTACACTCTATTCACATAATCAATCATCCTTTCATTAAAAGACAAAAAAATATTGATTGTCATCTAAAGGCCAACACTTCTGAGGATAATGTACTGAATAAGATGACCAAAGTCATAGACCCCAAGTATCTTACAAATATTGACACAGCAGCACCAACAAAAAAAATAACAAACCTAGAGTTGAATAATTGCTGGTATCTTTAGCCTAGGCATAAGATCCCTTGAGCAATACATGCTTCATTTATTTACAATATTTAATAGCTTCTGGAAGCATGTAAGTTTGTTACCTATTGCCTGCACTTGTTGGGAGGAAGAGTTTGCTTAGAGTTTTAGAGTTCAGGAGGATGGATGGTTTTTACACTATAATTTTAAAGTGACAATTAACAATTCCAGTATCCTGTTGTTCAATTAAAATTTGAAATTTGTACTGATGCACCATTCAGTTGAGTCAGCAGGATGAGTGTGGTGATCTGATACACAGTGATTCAGGGACCCAGATGCCTTCCATCTCATGACCCAGTGTTCCTCTAAGTCCTTAGATATTCTCTATTCATTCGGTAAATGTGGTAAAGAGAAATTGTGGAGGATCACTTAGGAGATTTTGTGGGCCAGATCTAGAAGTGGCTCATATCACCTCCATTCACACTCCACTGACCAGAACAATTCTTATGACCACATCTAACTGCAAAGGAAGCTGTAAAAGGAAGTCAAGCTTTGTGTCTAGGAAGAAGAAGAGACCGTGGATAGCAATCTGCTGCATTGATACTCTCAAACCACAGCATTCTGTTATGTGACTAAAGAATCAAACCATACGTTCAGTGCAGGGCAGAGACTTCAACTTTGCTGTGGGAAGGAATTAGATAGAGTTTTATGGGTGGTGCATTGTTAGGTAACAGGGGGAATTCCAGTCCTTGTCAGCATCTAGAATGGGCTCTGCACATGGTTGGTGCTTAATAAATGTTTGTTAATGAATGAATACCTATGGCCTTGGGGGTTCCCATAAAATATCTCTGTGCCCAAATTTGGCATTCAACTGTATATCCACACACAGGAAAGTGAATCTAAACACAGAATTATACTTTTTACAAAAATGAACTCAAAATAGATCACAGACCTAAATGTAAAATGCAAAACTAGAAAGCTCCTAGAAAATAATATAGGAGAAATCTAGGTGACCTTGACTTTGAAAATGATGTTTTAGGTATAACACCAAAAGCACAATTCATGAAAGAAAAACATTGATATGTTGGACTTCATTAAAATTAACTTTTGCTCTGCAAAAACACTACTATGAGAATGAAAAGATATGCCACAGACTAGGAGAAAATATTTGCAAAACACATACCTGATAAAGGATTGGTATGCAAAATATACAAGGAACCCTTAAAACTCAAAATAAGAAAAAAAATTAAACATGGGCAAAAGATCTGAACAGTGATCTCACTAAAGATTTGCAGATAGCAAATAAGCATATGAAAAGATGCCCGACATCGTGTCATTAGAACTCTGCAAATTAAAAGAACTAACACAATATTGTAAATCAACTATACTTCACTTCAAAAAGAACAATGAAATGGCACTGCACACCTACTAGAATGACCAAAATCCAAAAAACTAATAATAGCAAATGGTCAGAGGATGTGGAGCAACAGGAATTCTTATTTATTGCTGGTGGGAATGCAAAATGGTACAGCCATTTTGGAAGAAAGTTTTGGCAGGTTCTTATAAAGCTAAATGTAGTATTATCATATGATTCATCAACAGCATTCCTTGTTATTTACCCAAATGAGTTGAAAAAGTATGTTCACAGAAATACCTGCAGTTTTATTCTTAACTGCCCCAAACTGGAAGCAACCAAGTCATCCCTCAAAAGGAAAATGGATAAACAAACTGTGGTACATCTGTACAGTACAATATTATCCAGTGATTAAAAGTGTACTACTAAGCCACAAAAAGACATGGAGGAACCTTAAATTCATATTGCTTAGTACAAAAAAGCCAATTTGAAAAGGCTGTGCACTGTATGATTTGAACTATGTGACATTTTGGAAAAAAAAAACTACAGAGACAGTAAAACAATTAGTGATTGATCAGTGGTTGGTTTTTATTGGTGACGGTGGTAGGGGAGAATGGGATGAATAAATAGAACACAGGGGATGTCTATCTCAAACCAATGGTCAATACTTTCAGGACAAAACAATAATTGATCTTCTTTCTACATCTTTGATTGCTGCCTTTGAGTTACTTTTTCTACTATATTCTCATCATCTTGAACTTTTAAAGTTGGAATTCCCTAAGACCCAGTCCTTGAACTTTTTCACATTTACATCTACGCTAAATCTCTTGGAGAACTCATTCATTTCCATGGCATCCAATACCATTTGTCTACTGATTACTCCCAAGTTTATATTTTCAGGCTGATCCTTTCTCCTAGACTTTTCAGAATCTATACAAATTCCTATTGAACAATTTCACTTGGAAGTATAGTAATCATCCTAACTTTAACATGTCCAAAATTCAGCTGTTGGACCCCAACCCTTCCTCAAACCGGTTCTACATATGTTCTTTGCCAACTCAATTAGCAACAATCCATCTTTGCAGATAGGAAAAAAAAAAAAGAGAGAGAGAGAGAGAGATCTTTGACTTCTCTCTTTTTCACAGAGCTCATACCCAAAGAATCAACAAATCATCTTAACCCTACCTACAAAATACATCCAGCATTTTACTACTTCTGATCCCTTTCATTGCTAACATTCTAACCCAAGCCACCAATTATCTCTAACCTGATTTATTGCAAGAATATCTTCTTTGCTCTGCCTCCCCCATTACCATTTCTTTCTATCTGTAGCAACAAATACTATAATCCCGTTAAAATGAAAATTGATCATGTAAGTCTGCTAAAATATACAATGAGTTCTTGTTTATCTAGAACAAACACCAAAATCATCACCATGGATCCCAAGACCCTAAAACGTTTCATCTTTCTTTATCCTCTAGTCTGTGAGTACTGTATCCTGAGTCACTCTCTTCCAGCCACCTTGGCTTCTTTACAGAAATTGCAAGTCATGCTCCTTCCTTAGGCCATCATATTGATAAGAAGTCCCATTTTATACTTGTCTGCTCATTGGGTCCCAAAGCAGCTGTTCAGTATGGTCTCCCTCTGGAAAAGCTGGATAGTCTCCATAACATACATAGTTCATGAGAAACAAAGTGATACTTCTTCAGGCCCCTTTTCTTTCCAAAATGCCACAGTGCAACCTTTCCTGTATTGTCAACAGCACCCTTGAAAGTTGTTCCTTTCCGAAATTCCAGGAGAAAAGTGGAGCAGAAATTTCTCTCCTCTATGACAACTTATTATCTCTATTCACACCCAGTCTTCACCTTGCTCTTCGCTTCCTCTCCTTTTTTCCCGTGGCCAAGTGGACTTTAGTTCACTTTCTATAAGTAAGAAAACTGTCCTTATGTCTAATGTTCTAAACATTAAAGTAAAAATTCTCTAGATTAAAAATTCTCTGCCAGAATAATAAGATTCTGATGTGAATCCACTGAGATATGGCTCTCAAAGGGAAGTTTTTAAAACTTAGTTTCTTCAAGGTTTAGCTCTTATAAACAAAAAGCGCTTTGGTTTCATACCATATAACCAGTTGAGACTAAAGAAACACATTCAGGACATTAATTGACATTGTTTTTCCCTTAGGGGAGGAAAGAGCAAACAACTGCTGAGTTAAAATATTCAAATTCTACCCCATTGCATTAGAGCAAAAATGGGCTTATGTAAAACTTTTACAAGAAAGAGAAACATGAATTGATGAGTTTGAATCTATCTACATGCAAGAATGTGCTTTTATTTCAGGGCAAATATTCCTTTGTGTTCTTCTCTATGACACTTTCTAGTGTGCTATCTAATACATCCTAGTAGATGCTGAATATTTGACTCAGAAAAATTCCTGCCCTCAAAAGCCAGATGCCATCACTCCTATTCTTGTCAGAATATTGATTCTATCAAGTATCTGCTTCTTTAATTTATTATTTTAAAAATCAAATCTCAAATTAGGTCTGAATTGTGGGGTCTAGGTCACATGCTTGGGCTACAAAAAAAAGGCAAAAGAGGAAAATAAGTTTGAGACTCAAATTGTCTAAAAGTGTGTAAAGAACGTGCAAGGAAGTTACAATACATTGCAAATATCTACTAATTTGTATATAGCTTCTACAGTAAAAAGGTAATGACCTTCACAGTCAGTATGAGGATGTTAAAGCAAAATAGTGACTATCTAAAATTAAATTTTATTTTTTTATTATTATTATTTTTTTTTGTATACATATCAATCCCAATCGCCCAATTCAGCACACCACCATCCCCACCTCACCGCAGTTTTCCCCCCTTGGTGTCCATATGTCCATTCTCTACATCTGTGTCTCAACTTCTGCCCTGCAAACTGGCTCATCTGTACCATTTTTCTAGGTTCCACATACATGCATTAATATACGATATTTGTTTTTCTCTTTCTGACTTACTTCACTCTGTATAACAGTCTCTAGATCCATCCACGTCTCAACAAATGACTCAATTTCGTTCCTTTTTATGGCTGAGTAATATTCCATTGTATATATGTACCACAACTTCTTTATCCATTCGTCTGTTGATGGGCATTTAGGTTGCTTCCATGACCTGGCTATTGTAAATAGTGCTGCAATGAACATTTGGGTGCATGTGTCTTTTTGAATTACGGTTTTCTCTGGGTATATGCCCAGTAGTGGGATTGCTGGGTCATATGGTAATTCTATTTTTAGTTTTTTAAGGAACCTCCATATTGTTCTCCATAGTGGCTGTATCAATTTACATTCCCACCAACAGTGCAAGAGGGTTCCCTTTTCTCCACACCCTCTCCAGCATTTGTTGCTTGTAGATTTTCTGATGATGCCCATTCTAACAGGAGTGAGGTGATACCTCATTGTAGTTTTGATTTGCATTTCTCTAATAATTAGTGATGTTGAGCATCTTTTCATGTGCTTCGTGGCCGTCTGTATGTCTTCTTTGGAGAAATGTCTATTTAGGTCTTCTGCCCATTTTTAGATTGGGTTGTTTGTTTCTTTGATATTGAGCTGAATGAGCTGTTTATATATTTTGGAGATTAATCCTTTGTCCGTTGATTCATTTGCAAATATTTTCTCCCATTCTGAGGGTTGTCTTTTTGTCTTGTTTATGGTTTCCTTTGCTGTGCAAAAGCTTTGAAGTTTCATTAGGTCCCACTTGTTTATTTTTGTTTTTATTTCCATTACTCTAGGAGGTGGATCAAAAAAGATCTTGCTGTGATTTATGTCAAAGAGTGTTCTTCCTATGTTTTTCTCTAAGAGTTTTGTAGTGTCCAGTCTTATATTTAGGTCTCTAATCCATTTTGAGTTTATTTTTATGTATGGTGTTAGGGAGTATTCTAATTTCATTCTTTTACATGTAGCTGTCCAGTTTTCCCAGCACCACTTATTGAAGAGACTGTCTTTTCTCCATTGTATATCTTTGCCTCCTTTGTCATAGATTAGTTGACCATAGGTGCGTGGGTTAATCTCTGGGCTTTCTATCTTGTTCCATTGATCTATGTTTCTGTTTTTGTGCCAGTACCATATTGTCTTGATTACTGTAGCTTTGTAGTATAGTCTGAAGTCTGGGAGTCTGATTCCTCCAGCTCCATTTTTTTGCCTCAAGACTGCTTTGGCTATTCGGGGTCTTTTGTGTCTCCATACAAATTTTAAGATGATTTGTTCTAGCTCCGTAAAAAATGCCATTGGTAATTTGATAGGGATTGCATTGAATCTGTAGATTGCTTTAGGTAGTATACTCATTTTCACAATGTTGATTCTTCCAATCCAAGAACATGGTATATCTCTCCATCTGTTGGTATCATCTTTAATTTCTTTAATCAGTGTCTTATAGTTTTCTGCATACAGGTCTTTTGTCTCCCTAGGTAGGTTTATTCCTAGGTATTTTATTCTTTTTGTTGCAATGGTAAATGGGAGTGTTTCCATAATTTCTCTTTCAGATTTTTCATCATTAGTGTATAGGAATGCAAGAGATTTCTGTGCATTAATTTTGTATCCTGCAACTTTACCATATTCATTAATTAGCTCTAGCAGTTTTCTGGTGGCAGTTTTAGGATTCTCTATGTATAGTATCATGTCATCCGCAAACAGTGACAGTTTTACTTCTTCCTTTCCAATTTGTATTCCTTTTATTTCTTTTTCTTCTCTGATTGCCGTGGCTAGGACTTCCAGAACTATGTTGAATAATAGTGGTGAGAGTGGACATCCTTGTCTCGTTCCTGATCTTAGAGGAAATGCTTTCAGTTTTTCACCATTGAGAATGATGTTTGCTGTGGGTTTGTCATATATGGCCTTTATTATGTTGAGGTAGGTTCCCTCTACGCCCACTTTCTGGAGAGTTTTTATCAGAAATGGGTGTTGAATTTTGTCAAAAGCTTTTTCTGCATCTATTGAGATGATCATATGGTTTTTATTCTTCAATTTGTTAATATGGTGTATCACATTGATTGATTTGCGTATATTGAAGAATCCTTGCATCCCTGGGATAAATCCCACTTGATCGTGGTGTATGATCCTTTTAATGTGTTGTTGGATTCTGTTTGCTAGTATTTTGTTGAGGATTTTTGCATCTATATTCATCAGTGATATTGGTCTGTAATTTTCTTTTTTTGTAGTGTCTTTGTCTGGTTTTGGTATCAGGGTGATGGTGGCCTCATAGAATGAGTTTGGGAGTGTTCCTTCCTCTGCAATTTTTTGGAAGAGTTTGAGAAGGATGGGTGTTAGCTCTTCTCTAAATGTTTGATAGAATTCACCTGTGAAGCCATCTGGTCCTGGATTTTTGTTTGTTGGAAGATTTTTAATCACAGTTTCAATTTCATTACTTGTGATTGGTCTGTTCATATTTTCTGTTTCTTCCTGATTCAGTCTTGGAAGGTTATACCTTTCTAAGAATTTGTCCATTTCTTCCAGGTTGTCCATTTTATTGGCATAAAGTTGCTTGTAGTAGTCTCTTAGGATGCTTTGTATTTCTGCGGTGTCTGTTGTAACTTCTCCTTTTTCATTTCTGATTTTATTGATTTGAGTCCTCTCCCTCTTTTTCTTGATGAGTCTGGCTAATGGCTTATCAATTTTGTTTATCTTCTCAAAGAACCAACTTTTAGTTTTATTGATCTTTGCTATTGTTTTCTTTGTTTCTATTTCATTTATTTCTGCTCTGATATTTATGATTTCTTTCCCTCTGCTAACTTTGGGTTTTGTTTGTTCTTCTTTCTCTAGTTTCTTTAGGTGTAAGGTTAGATTGTTTACTTGAGATTTTTCTTGTTTCTTTAGGTAGGCTTGTATAGCTATAAACTTCCCTCTTAGAACCGCTTTTGCTGCATCCCATAGGTTTTGGGTCGTTGTGTTTTCATTGTCATTTGTCTCTAGGTATTTTTTAATTTCCTCTTTGATTTCTTCAGTGATCTCTTGGTTATTTAGTAACGTATTGTTTAGCCTCCATGTGTTTGTCTTTTGTACGTTTTTTTCCCTGTAATTCATTTCTAATCTCATAGCGTTGTGGTCAGAAAAGATGCTTGATATGATTTCAATTTTCTTAAATTTACTGAGGCTTGATTTGTGACCCAAGATGTGATCTATCCTGGAGAATGTTCCGTGCGCACTTGAGAAGAACGTGTAATCTGCTGTTTTTGGATGGAATGTCCTATATATATCAATTAAATCTATCTGGTCTATTGTGTCATTTAAAGCTTCTGTTTCCTTATTTATTTTCATTTTGGATGATCTGTCCATTGGTGTAAGTGGAGTGTTAAAGTCCCCCACTATTATTGTGTTACTGTTGATTTCCTCTTTTATAGCTGTTAGCAGTTGCCTTATGTATTGAGGTGCTCCTATGTTGGGTGCATATATATTTATAATTGTTATATCTTCTTCATGGATTGATCCCTGGATCATTATGTAGTGTCCTTCCTTGTCTCTTTTAACATTCTTTATTTTAAAGTCTATTTTATCTGATATGAGTATAGCTACTCCAGCTTTCTTTTGATTTCCATTTGCATGGAATATCTTTTTCCATCCCCTCACTTTCAGTCTGTATGTGTCCCTAGGTCTAAAGTGGGTCTCTTGTAGACAGCATATATATGGGTCTTGTTTTTGTATCCATTCAGCCAGTCTATGTCTTTTGGTTGGGGCATTTAAACCATTCACGTTTAAGGTAATTATCGATATGTATGTTCCTATGACCATTTTCTTAATTGTTTTGGGTTTGTTTTTGTAGGTCCTTTTCTTCTCTTGTGTTTCCCACTTAGAGAAGTTCCTTTAGCATTTGTTGTAGAGCTGGTTTGGTGGTGCTGAATTCTCTTAGCTTTTGCTTGTCTGTAAAGCTTTTGATTTCTCCATCAAATCTAAATGAGATCCTTGCCGGGTAGAGTAATCTTGGTTGTAGGTTCTTCCCTTTCATCACTTTAAGTATATCATGCCACTCCCTTCTGGCTTGCAGAGTTTCTGCTGAGAAATCAGCTGTTAACCTTATGGGAGTTCCCTTGTATGTTATTTGTCGTTTTTTCCCTTGCTGCTTTCAATAATTTTTCTTTGTCTTTAATTTTTGCCACTTTGATTACTATGTGTCTCGGCGTGTTTCTCCTTGGGTTTATTCTGTATGGGACTCTCTGCGCTTCCTGGACTTGGGTGGCTATTTCCTTTCCCATGTTAGGGAAGTTTTCGACTATAATCTCTTCAAATATTTTCTCTGGTCCTTTCTCTCTCTCTTCTCCTTCTGGGACCCCTATAATGCGAATGTTGTTGCATTTAATGTTGTCCCAGAGGTCTCTTAGGCTGTCTTCATTTCTTTTCATTCTTTTTTCTTTAGTCTGTTCCGCAGCAGTGAATTCCACCATTCTGTCTTCCAGGTCACTTATCCGTTCTTCTGCCTCAGTTATTCTGCTATTGATTCCTTCTAGTGTAGTTTTCATTTCAGTTATTGTATTGGTCATCTCTGTTTGTTTGTTCTTTAATTCTTCTAGGTCTTTGTTAATCATTTCTTGCATCTTCTCAATCTTTGCCTCCATTCTTATTCCGAGGTCCTGGATCATCTTCACTATCATTATTCTGAATTCTTTTTCTGGAAGGTTGCCTATCTCCACTTCATTTAGTTGTTTTTCTGGGGTTTTTTCTTGTTCCTTCATCTGGTACATAGCCCTCTGCCTTTTCATCTTCTCTATCTTTCTGTAACTGTGGTTTTTGTTCCACAGGCTGCAGGATTGTAGTTTTTCTTGCTTCTGCTCTAAAATTAAATTTTAATTGACAGATTATTGTAAATTTCTTATAGAATCATAGAATATTATTGATTGATTAAAATTACCATGCAAATATATTTGAAAGAGATTTGAAATGTACTCATCTTACTTTTTTCCCATGCAAATGTTATCTTTCCAGCAGCTTTTCTTCAACTTGCAAACCAAATATCCAGTATATGAAAAGCTATGAACATTGTCCAGTACAATTATTCCTTTTTAATAAATTCTAATTGAGTTCTAGGAAAAGTTGTAATTGAACTAATGTAACAATTCATGCTTTTACCCATATCATTGCCTAATACATATTAATACATATAAACATTTAAGATTATTAATTATTGGAAAAACACTTTTAATCTAGGATGTAAAAGGAAATAATTATTGACAATTATAAAGAGGATTAATTTTCCTAAATATTATAAATGTAATTAATAATATTTTAAATACTATGTTTACTAAAAATTCGTACATATGTGCTATAGAATCCTCAGTTTATTTGCCATTCTCTCATGAATCAATTGATAATCCTTAGAGGCAAGACACAAAGTATTTTAAAGTAAATATTGTTTATATAGACAACATTAGGGGTCCTAAAGATTTCTTTGTTAAATACAATAATACATACACTCAAGTTTTCTAGATTTAATTATGTTTAATTATATGCCATAGAGGGAAAAGCAATATTATCAATTAAAAGCAGAAAAGACATTGGGACAGAAGGGTAGAAATTTTGGTCACAGATAATATAACCAACTATTTCTAGTAAAATAAAATTTCTTTTAGCAATTATTGCTACATTTCTTTGATAAGATCTTAATTTGCTTTGAGAATCCCATAAAAAAATTTTATTTGCTCATAGAAAATAAGACAGTATTTATTGTTAAGCATGAGTAATTAACAGCAGATTTTTAAAAGTCACCAGTCTTGAACAAGTATAAGAAAATGTGTAAGTTTTCAAAGGGCAAATATATATTTGCAAATTAATATATATAAAATATAAAAGAATGTAAACTCAGTATATTCATCATGCTATATGTCCCACACATGGATACTAGCAGGTTTACATACATTTTAATCATTTTGCCATTAACATATACTTATATAACCAAGTTCTTACTAAATATTCTCAGTAATAAATTCTGCCTAATATGTAAATAGTTGATTTATTCCTAACAGTGTATAAAATTCATTGTTGCATTAGAATTCAGAAAAAATATATACTTATTTATATATCTATTATAAGTAAAAGTGTCCTTCTTTTGTTTAATACAGGTCATTTTTATTCTATGCATTCACAGAAAATTCTTCAAACATCATCACAACACTAATGAAAAACTTGGTAGCATGATCTTGGTAACTCTCCTTTCTGCACTCAGAGTTGGAATATACGCCAGTCTTCTCATGTCTTCCTAAAACTGTGGATTGAACAAAATCAGTAAAAGGCAGGTAGTGTATTAGTCTGCTCAAGCTGCCATAAGAAAATACTATAGACTGGGCCTGTTAAACAACAGAAATTTATTTCTCACAGTTCTGGAGGCTGTGAAGTCAAAGATCAAGGTGTCCGCATGGTTGGTTTCTGTTGAGAGCTCTCTTCCTGGCTTGTAGACGGCTACCTTCTCACTGTGTTCTCACATGGTAGAGAGAAAGCTTTGGTGTCTCTTCCTCTTCTTATAAGGACATCAGTTCTACTGGATCAGCCACTGCCTTTAGGACCTCATTTAGCTTTAATCACCTCCTCAAAGGCCCTATGTCCAATGCAGTCACATGGGGTGGGGGGTTAGTGTTTCCATATCTGAATTTGAGGTGACCCAATTCAATCCATAGCAGATAGACTACGCCAAAAATGATAATTCACCTCAAAAATAATTTACCTTTACTTTTAATTTACCTGATGGTTCTTTTTAACCATCAGTCTAGACCAGGAGTAGTTCACCACTTTCTGTTTTACCAGAGATGGTAATGCTTCTATGCAGAGTATCCTCCAAAAAGAGTGCTCATGAGGTAAACTGTGAGTTATGCATAATTTCTTACTAAACTCCAGCAAGAGAACAATCACTAATGGGAAGACCCAGGATATTAAGTTAATCAAACAAACACCAGAAGAATGTACAGGGGCAAAAACTAGGGAGATTCACAACTGAACTTTCTGAGACATTTTTTTCTGCCATATGGGGATAATTAAATAGATTAACTTCTAAATAGAAGCATTTTCATTTTCTCAATCTGCACTCTCTCCCTAAGAGATTTCTTTAAATCTATTATATGGTTAGTATAATGGCTGGATTGGACTGGACACTTGTCATAATACGAGTTGCTCATTGTCTGAAACCCATTCCTATGAGTGAGGAATTCTCCACTGCATGAGACTAGTTTGGACCCAGAGAAGCTACAAAGATGCACTTTTCCAGCTCAAGCATATGTTCTAGGTTGGATAATCAGATGCACATGCCTAGCAGAGTTTAAATCTCCAGCTAGGAAACAAATCATCTCACACAGTTAGTGGGTCATTTTCATGGTAGCCTCAGGCACAGCTGCAGCTCGGGCACAGCACTGCTCCTGCACTGCTGCACTGCTCCTTGCAGCACTGCAGGAGCGGTGCTGGCAACACCTTTAGCAGCATCCAATATCCTGTGGCACAGAGGGGTCGGAGGTGCATGAGGTGGGAGGTATGAACATTCTCACTAGAAGGGCTCCGGGGTATGATTTTTGCTTTGAGTTGACTACCTTGCATTCTTTGCCCTTGATTGTTTTCTGAACGTGGTTCTGTGGACATATTTGAGAATACCTGAGTCAATAAAAATCCTTCCAGTAAAGCCACACTTCTGCTTAAGTGATCCACAGTTGTTTCTATTGCTTATTTATAGGAAACCTATTTGCAAGTAACTGTAACTGGTGTACTACCAGTCCAGACTCCTCTTCTGTGCTCCTGATGGACACGTACAACTGACCATGCAATATTTCCTATTAGAAGAATGTCACGAAATACTCCAAATCAATAAACTCAAAACTGAACTCATTTTCTTTTTCCTCAATCCTACTCCTTTTCCAGTATCCCTAATCTCAGTGAGTGCTCCCACCATCCATCCAACTGTGTAAGTCATTCCTGAATTACTTTCTTGCTCTTCCCCCAAATTGAATCATCAGGAAGTGCATACAACACCATAAATAACCCTATTCTGATCAGTTCTCACTGTGTCATTATAACCCTTGCCCAAGCTGTTATTGTTTGTCATTTGGACAACTGAAAGCAACTCCTAATTGCACCTAATCCGAATTCTCTACAACCTAGTCAGTGACATGTTTTCAAATGTCATATAAACTGTGTCATTCCCCCAATTATAATTATTTGCCCCTTAGAATGGTTTCCACTGTTAGGACCAATACACAGTTTCCCAGTTTGGCTTATAAGCCACATGACCTGACCCCAATAAAATTCTCCAGCTTCAGGTTGTACAAAACTCTTCTTTACCTTCGTTAATCAAGACACTGCTTTATTTCATTCTCTTCTGTCTGTCATGCTCCCACATGCTTCACGTCCTTTACACTTGGTATTTGTCTGCCTGGAATAAGATCCCTTTTCATCTAAACTTGCTTGATTTCTACTCTGTTGTCATATCACAGGTCAGATGATGTTTTCTGGTGGGCCTGTGACATCTCTGATAAAATAAAATCTTTACTATAGGCCTAACATTTGTAGGTATGTGGTCATACTGCATATAACAACCAATAATCATTATACAAGAAAATGAATTCGTTTTTCAACTCAGTGTAAACCTATAATTGAGTTAGCTGCCCTTAGACATTGATACTAGAATATTAAAGGCCAGTTTGCCATGGTAAAGGATTATATCAGGTAAACTTTGCAGCTTTTCTTATTTTTAATAAAAATAGCATGTTATAAAATAAGAATTAAATGCCCTTCAAATACATATAAATATTGAGAAGAAAGGAACAGCAATGACCTAAACAAACAAACAAACAAACAAAAAACTCTTGTTTTCTCAAAGAATACGATATTGCTTATTCTTAACTGTGGAGCTGACTTTCCCAAAAAGAAAAGCAAATGGTCAAGTGCTCAAATGCCAGGCCTGTTGAAAGAGTGTTCATTGGAAAACTCACAGGGATAGAAGCAGTAGCAGGTGTGTAGGTCCCTGATCACCTAGTACACATCTAGAGGGCTAGCAAGGCATGACGTCACACTCCAGGAGAGGGAAACTGATCCTTCGGCCACAGATCCTTTAAGTGGCAAGAGTGGTAATGTTACCAAGTCCAAGCTCATACTGCTCGCTGCATGAGAGGCCAATAATCGAGAGGTGAGTTGCCGGGGAAAGAAAGAAAGACTTTATTGAGAAAGCCAGCAAAATGAGACAATGGTGGGCTCGTGCCCCCAAAGAACCATGTTGCCTGAGTTAGAATTCAGGCCTCTTTTATACTAAAAGGGAGGGAGTAAAGCCAAACACTTACTGGTTCCCGTCAGCCTCCAGAGGGGATATGTTCATTTCTTCCTCCTGCAGTCATTCACAGGTGGGTCTGGTCAGGATGTTTCCTGTGAGCTAAGCAAAGGTATTTTAGCTTAATGCTCATTACCTGGGAAGCAGGGTTGCCAGAGATGGGTCATTATGTATAATTTAAGCTTATAGGCAACATCTCTTTAGTGATTAACTTGTAATAGAATACAAAATATTCTTTCCTATTACAGTAAAGTGCCCCCTCTTTGTGGGATTGGGATCAAGACAATAGCAATATGACAGGACAGAATCTTGGCTCCAGTCTTATCCTGCCCGTCCAGTATTTTTGAATGGAAAAGCATAGACCTCTCATTGGCAGGATCAGGAATCTCAGTCCAAGTCTAGCCCTGGACCAGAAGTGATTGCTTGAGCACTAGACTGTGACTGCTTTCTTTAGGACTCTGCCTGAGCCAACTCCTTTTCTGGGAGGTCAGCTTCTTGGAGATCAGTTTTGGTCAAGTAAACACTAACTTTTCACTGAAATAATTAAAATAAAGTTTGAAGTAATTCTAATTACTATAGTAATTCATATTTCCAATACTATTTATAATTTGATAGACCTGATGTAGTAAGATTTTTATCTCAGGCTGCTTGTGTTTCCTTCTCCACCATCCTAGTATCGTCCCATATTTCCTTTCCTATTATACATCCTTGTATAAAAGATCTGAGGTAGAATTCAGTTTAAATTCTCTATTTTTCAAAGGGACTTTAACCTTATTTGTTTTCTTCAGAATTAGACATTTTGGATATATCAATGGTGCATCTTCACATCTGCCCTGGGAATGTGAAGGTTTCCTTATCATTTGTCTAAAGAAATATGTATATTTCCCTCTGGACTTCAAGATTTTTGAAATATATAAAGATCTTGATTTTTATTAATGCTCTAAACTTTAAAAAGTAAATTCTTACTCCAGTTGTAGATATTTATATATAGTATATTTTTTTCAATAATGTATTATTTACATTTTTCTTTCAGTATTATACCTGGAGTTACAATACTTAAATGCATAAATCTCAACCTTTTGGTGCATAATACTATATTCTTACTAAATCACAAGTAGAAAATACCATAAAAACTTAAAATTTTAAATGGTACATGATTAAATTTGGGAGCAATATTAATTAAAGATTTCCATCATGGTTTTAAACTTTGAATTCATATTTTCTATTATTATTACTGTTCAAATTTTTATTAGAAACTAACTACAATTTTAAACTGAGAAGGAAACAAAATAAAAGTCATTTTTGGGTACAGATTCTGAGTAGATTATCTTTAAAAATTTTAAGTGAGAAAAAATGAAAATGTCAAATCCTTCCCATATTGTGAACACAATCTCTTAATAATCAAGAATAATGTATTTCATAATAGAAAGTTGGAAATGCTACATAAACTGAAAACACTATATTGTATATAAACGTTATCTATAAATATATATATAGATAAGATATTGTATATAATAATATATAACCATATAAGACACTATATATAATATTTTTACCAAATTGAAAATTACTTTTTGTAATTCTTTATAGAGAATTAACAGTGTGCTTCACCATAGGTTGAACAATAAAAAAAATATGAAAACAAAGAAGATAGAGACCATACATGTATGATTAAAATCTGAATAAACATCATCTTAATAACTGTCAGTTTGCCTGAACATTAAAAAAAATACAAAAATTGTTTCAAATGAATATGTCATTTATCTATTAATTTTATGGATATCAAGTTATTTGGTATGTAAATTTATATTGCTTATTTATTTAAATGCTTCAGTGTGACCCTGACATTTTGGACAAATTTTAATGAAAAACCAAAAGAATTTCAATAGTACCGGTAGAAGACATACAGTCAAAATCTGCAGGGCTAATTTGTGATCTAATTTATTAAAGAGTGTCAGTAATGCCTGAAACTCCGTGTGTTTTATTATTACCCTCCATCAATCATTAGTTCCAAAAACTATTCCTGTATTGTCCCAAGGAAGGGGTGGTGGATAATGCCCGAGATGAAGGAGAATATGACATATTGAAGCTTTTGAACACTTAAGAAAGAGGAAAAAGCCCCAGCTTTGGAATAAGAAAATGATCAAAGTAGATAAAACAGTCAGTAAGACATATGGTTATTTAAGACCTCCTAATCCTGAGGCAAAGTACCTGAGCAGGGAAACCTGAGGAAGTTGAGAATAAATTGACTTTTCTTTCTCCTTCCTCCCCTCCTCCTTCCCTCCTCCCCTTCTTTCCTTCCTCCCTCTCTCTTTCTCTCTTTATATATCCCCTTCTTTTTTCCTTTTTTTCTTTTTCTTTTTTTTTTTTTTCTCACATTTCAGACTCAGAGAAGAGGCTGGCTTTCAAGATGCATCATCACTAACACTGTAGGGCATCAGAACAAAATTGGTGTTCGAGCATGGTTTCCAAGACACGAGGTGTCCCATTGTTCCAGTGTGCCATTTGAAGTGACAGGTTACAAAGCTACAGAAACCAGTTAGTGAATGCATCCGATGGTTCACTGTAATGGAGAAAAGCACACTTGTAGAAAATGACCAAAGGGCTGAATTACCAGGTGAAGAATTGAGTAAGAGTCACAGGCAGTCCTCAAAGGGAAATAACAATGAGACTTAAATGGGAGCCCATCAGCAAAGAAGAGACCATCCCAAGAGCAAATTGAAACAGAAAACGTCTTGAGTTCTGTAGCTGCACAACGGAAGCCCACAAAATATGGATTGAACAGCCAGACAGGGACATTATTGTCATTGAGACTCACGTGGATTCAGATGATACTACATAAATCTATAACTGTCTCCCTTCCTACCACAAGGCCACAGTAAACTCCCCCATATATTAGGACACTATATTTGGAGTACAATGAGAAGGAATGAAAATCTGAGATTTCAATGATTTATCACAAAAGAAACAACCAACAGATCTGGATGGCTATAGTAAGATCAGACAAAACAGTCTTTAAGACAAAACTGTCAATGGAGAAAAAAAAGTTCATTTTGTTACAAGAAAATGCTCAATTTATCAGGAAAACATGACAATTATGTCTCTACCTAAAATAAACATTCAAAGTTATATTTTTTTAATTACATAATTGCAAGGTCAAGGCTTGTTTGCTGGCCTAATGTATAAGGTCTACACTGGAGAATGTATTTAACAGTAATAACTGGAGATGTCAATATCAAACTTTCAAAGCCAGAGAGAAAAATTAGGCATAAGATCAACAAGCAAATAGAAAAACACTATAAAACAACTAGACTTCCACAAAAGAGGCACCTAATAAGAGCAGAGTGACACAGTCTTGAGAACCCAGGGAACATTCTCCAGTGTAGACCATATGTATTAGGCCACAAAACAAGTCTTGATAAAAGAACTGAAATCATACAAAAGCATACAAAGAATGTTCTCCAATCCAGTGTAATTAAATTTTTGTAAATTACAGGAGAAAATGTAGGATATTCACAAGTATATGAAAATTAACATATTCCTAAATAATAAATAAGATAAAGAAGAAACAACAAGGGAAACTAGAAAATACTCTGAGATGAATGCAGTTAAAGTAGTTTTTAGAAAGAAATTAATGGCTATAAGTGCCTATTTTTAAAAAAAGAGAGAGAAAAGATCTCAAATCAGTAATGTAAATTTACATCTTGAGAAACTAGAAAAAGAAAAAAAAAGAGCCATCTGGATTGAAATCAAGCATTAAGGAGAAAATAATAAGGATTAGAATGAAAATCAATGAAATAGAAGATAAACACATAGAGAAAATCAATAATATCCTATTTGGTTCTTTGAAAGTACTGACAAAATTGAAAAACTTTTAGGTATATTGACAAAGAAAAAATAAATCAAATTATTAAAATCACAAATGAAAAAGGAGATTATACCATTGAATTTACAGATTCAAAAATATTTATAAGGGAATACCATGAGCAACTGTATGCTAACATAGTATTATGCTAACATATATTAAATAATCTTGATGAAGTGGAACATTCCTGGAAAGGCACAAATTACCAAGTCTGACTCAGAAAAAGGAAAAAAATTTGAATGGACTTATAATAAGTAAACAGATAGAATTAGTAATTCAAAAACTCCCCCAGAAGAAAACCTCACTCCAGGCCCAGATGGCTTCACTGGAGAATTCTCAACATTTCAAGAAGAATTTATCCGTATTCTTCACAACTCTCAAAAATAGAAAAGGAAGGAACACTTTCTATACTAGTCATATTTCTCCAGAGGAACAGAATCAATATTATATATGTGTATATACGTCTGTGTGTGTGTATATATATATATATATAGAGAGAGAGAGAGAGAGAGAGAGAGAGAGAGAGAGAAATTTATTAGAAGGAATTGACTCACCCAATTATGGAGGCTTAGATGTCCCACAAGCTGCCTTCTATAAGCTGGAGACCCAGGAAAATGTGTATAATTCAGTCTGAGTCCAAGGGCCTGAAAACCAGAGGAGTCAACGATGTAAATCCCAGTCTGAGGGCCAGAGAAGATGAGATGAACTGTCCCTGGTCAAACAGTGATACACAGAAAAAGGGATGGATTCCTCCTTTCTTCATTTTTTGTTCTTTTCCATCCCTCAGTGGATCAGGAAGGTCAAACTCCCTTATTGACGCCACAGATTCAAATGCTAATCCCATGCAGAAGTGCTCTCACAGACACTCCGAGTATAATGCTTAATCTGGGCACTTCATGACCAGTCAAGTTCATACACAAAATTAACCATCAAACTCCCCAACTCAATCTTATGGGGCCAGTATTGCACTGATAACAAAAAGACATAGACATCACAGGAAAACTATCCCTTATGTGGATAGATGTGGAAATCCTCAAGAAGATACTAGTCAGCTGAATTTAGCAACCTAACAAAAGGATATATAAAATGACTGGTTAGGACTTACTTCTGAAAAGCCAGGTTGATTTACCATACAAAATCAACCAATATTACATACCATATTAATAGATATTAATACGTTAAGGAAAAAATGCCATTTGGTCATCTCAATATATGCAGAATAAGCATATAAACAATCTAGCACTTTATCATAACAAAATCACTCAATAAGCTAGGAATAAAAGGGATCTTCCTCAACTTGGTAAAGTTTGGCTATGAAAAATCCACGGCTAACATCATACTTAAAGGTAAAAGACTTTCCAACTATGATTAGCAGCATATAAAGGATGCCTGCTCTTACATGTGGACATGGGAAGGGGCAAGAGGAGGGTAGGACGAATTGGGAGATTAGGATTGATGTATATACACTACCATGTGTAAAATAGACAGTTGGTGGGAACCTGCTCTGTATAGCACAGGGAGCTCAGCTCGGTGCTCTGTGAGGACCTAGATGGGTGGGATGGTGGGGTGAGAGGGAGGTCCAAGAGGCAGGGGTAGTGTATACATATAGCTGATTCACCTCGTTGTACAGCAGAAACTATCACAACATTATAAAGCAATTATACTCCAATAAAAAAAAAAAGATGCCTGCTCTTGCCACTTCAATTCAATATTGTGCTACAGGATCCAGCCAGGGAAATTCAACAAGAAAGAGAGTTACAAGATATTTAGATTGGAAAGAAAGAGATAAATTCTCTCTCTTCACAGATGGCCAGAATCATGTGTATAAAAAAACCTTAAGAAATCCACCAAAGACCTTTTGGAACTAATAAACTAGTTTAGCAAGTTTGCAGGACAATTAATCTATGACAAAAGGGGCAAGAATACCATGCAGAAAGAAAGTCTTCAGTAAATGGACAGCTGCATGCAAAAGAACCAAATTGGACTACTCTCTCACACCAAACACAAAAATGAATTCAAAATGGATTAAGACTTAAATGGAAGACCTGAAACCCTAAACCTTCTAAAATAAAACATAGGCAGTAAGCTCTTTGGCATAGGTCTTAGTAATATTTTTTTTGGATATGTCTCCTCAGGCAAGGAAAACAAAAGCAAAATGAAACAAATGGGACTACATGAGAATAAATAACTTGTTGAATTAATGCATTTGACTCTTTTACATTTTGTTTCTTTCTCTCTCCCTCTTTCTCATACTAAGTGGATTTTAAAGTGTTTGATCTAACATTTTATCCTGCTTATTTTATGTAAGAGTGTCCTCTCATGCTTTAAAATAGACTTTGTAATACTTAACTTCTTATGGCAGCATAGAATTTCATTGGTTTATTTTTTAAAACCTACTTTATTTAAATATCATTTGCAAATATTAAAACACATCTACTCAAAATGTATTTCAAAAAGTTTTAACAAATTAATGGACCTGTGTAACCACCACTGCATTCAAATTATAGAATATTTCTATCACCTCAGAAGTTCCCATACAAACACTCCTACTTCCCCACCTTATCTGGGCTTTAGGAAAAAACTGATCTTCTTTGGGTCATTATAGGTTAGACCTGTCTTTTCTAAATTTTCCTGTAAATGGAATTCTACTGTCTAACATCTTTGCTCAGCATGTTTTTGATATTTATTGTGCTGTTGTGGATATCAGTAGTTCTTTGCTTCTTATATTTAAGTAACATTACAGTGAATGACTATATCACACTATGTTCATTCTGTTGATTCAGGTTGTTTCCAATTTTCTACTCTTAAAAGTAAAGCTGCTGTAAACAATCATGTACACATCTTAGGGTAAGCAAATGTTTTTATTTCTACTTTGTGAATTTCTGAAAGTTACATTGCAAGAGCACAGGATAGAAGTAGGTTTAACTTTATAATCTGTCAAGTTGTTTTCCAAAGTGTTTATATTAATTTTTATTCCCAGCAGGATGAGTGTCTAAATTGATCTATATCCTCAGCCACACATAGTATTATCAGTCTTTTTAATTTTAGCTCTTCTAATGGTTATTTCATTGTGGATTATTTTTCATTTCCTAGAAGAATAATAACAAACACCTTAGCAGGCATGAATTAGCTATTTGCCTATCTTGTTTTCTGGAGTGTACTTTCAAATAACTTATCCATTTTAAATTCTTTCTTATTCATCTTTGTTGTTTTCATTATTCAATTGTAATTTTTTTTTCAGAATTCTCAACACAAATTTTTGTCATATACACACATACACACACACAAGCACACACACATGATAGTTTTCAAAGAGGAAATTTAATTATGATAGTCAAATTTATCATTTTTTCTTTTAAAATTTATGCTTTCTATATCTTATCTAAGAAGTTTTTGTATAATTGAGTCCCCAAAATTTCCTCTATGTTGTCTCTAATAGTTTCATAAATTCAGCTCTTATATTTTGGTCTATGATCCATTTCCATTTAATTTGTGTATATGGTATAAGGTAAGAGTTAAGGTTCACTTTTTTAATATGAATATCTAATTTTTTCAGTACCATTTGTTGAAAGGATTACACTGTAAATGTACTGCTGATTCAGTGATGGTGGTACATTTACTGAAAATCAATTTGACCATATATGTGCAGTTCTATTTCTGGACTCTATTCTATTTATTTATTTATTTATGGCTGTGTTGGGTCTTCGTTTCTGTGCTAGGGCTTTCTCTAGTTGCGGCAAGTGGGGGCCACTCTTCATTGCGGTGCGCGGGCCTCTCATTACCGCAACCTCTCTTGTTGCGGAGCACAGGCTCCAGACGCGCAGGCTCGGTAATTGTGGCTCACGGGCCCAGTTGCTCCGCGGCATGTGGGATCTTCCCAGACCAGGGCTCGAACCCGTGTCGCCTGCATTGGCAGGCAGATTCTCAACCACTACGCCACCAGGGAAGCCCTGGACTCTATTCTATTCCCTTCCTCTACATGCCTGTCCTTATACCTATACAAACTTGTCTTGAATTCTCTAGCTTTATATTAGTCTGTTGTTAAATTTATGCCCAAATATTTCATGGTTTTGATGCCACTTTAAATGGCATTAAGTTTTTAAAAATTTCTCCATTGTTCATTGTTTTTTAACAGATTTACAATTGATTTTTATATTTTGATCTTATATCCTGTGATTTTACTGAACTATTAGTTTTAATATCTTTTTTGTAGAATTATCAGGATTTTCTATATGTACAATCATGTCATTTCTGAACAGAGTTTTACTTCTTCCTTTGCTATCTGTATACATTTTATATATTTTTTCTTGTCATATTGTACTAGTTAGGACTTACAGTACTAAGTTACATTAAAATGGTGAGTTCAGATGTCCTTGGCTTGTTGTCAGTCTGAGAAGAAAATATTATTAGATGTAGCTCTAGGTTTTTCACAATGACATAGATCAAAATGAAGATATTTTATTCTATTCCTAGAGAACTAGGAAATTATATCATGAATGGATGTTGAATTTGTTCAAGTGTTCTGCTGCATCTATTCATATGTTTATACAGGTTTCTCCTTTATTCTGTTTATATGGTGATTTACATTGATTGATTTTAAAATATTAAACTAACCTTGCATTCCACAAATAAGCCATAATAGATGGTTCATGATCAATTTTATGTATTGTTGGATTTAGATTGCTAAAAATCTGTTGGTGGTTTTGCATCTATATTTACAAAGGATATTAGTCTGCAGTTCTCTTAGTATCAGGGTAATGCCATCTGGTTTGGCTATGTACTCTTCAGTACTTTGCATTCCACTAAAAGGAAATTCCTTGTGGTCCCCTGATCATTATATTCTGTTTCTAATTTCTGTTCCTTATCTCATGGTATTCTTTTTGCTGAAAGTCTCACTTATGTTCCCATGGCTGACTTCTACATTGTTTAAGACTTCTAGAGACCTTCAAGATGGTGGAAGAGTAAGACGTGGAAATCACCTTACTCCCCACAAATACATCAGAAATACATCTACATGTGGAACAACTCCTACAGAACACCTACTGAATGCTGGCAGAAGACCTCAGACTTCCCAAAAGGCAAGAAACTCCCCACGTACCTGGGTAGGGCAAAAGAAAAAAGAATAAACAGAGACAAAAGAATAGGGATGGGACCTGCACCAGTGGGAGGGAGCTGGGAAGGAGGAAAGGTTTCTACACACTAGGAAGCCCCTTCACTGGCAGAGACAGGGGTGACGGAGGCGGGGAGCTTCAGAGCCACGGAGGAGAGCGCAGCCACAGGGGTGCAGAGGGCAAAGTGGAGAGATTCCCGCACAGAGGATTGGTGCCGACCAGCACTCACCAGCCCGAGAGGCTTGTCTGCTCCACCACCGGGGTGGGCGGGGGCTGGGAGCTGAGGCTCGGGCTTCGGTCGGATTGCAGGGAGAAGACTGGGGTTGGCTGTGTGAACACAGCCTGAAGGGGCTAGTGCGCCATGGTTAGCCGGGAGGGAGTCCAGGAAAAAGTGTGGACCTGCCTAAGAGGCAAGAGACCACGGTTTTGAGGTGCGTGATGAGAAGGGGTTCAGAGCACCGCCTAAACGAGCTCCAGAGACGGGTGCGAGCTGTGGCTATCAGCGCGGACAACAGAGACGGGCATGAGACACTAAGGCTGCTGCCGCCACCACCAAGAAGCCTGTGTGTGAGCACAGGTCACTATCCACACCGCCCCTCCCGGGAGCCTGTGCAGCCCGCCACTGCCAGCGTCCTGTGATCCAGGGACAACTTCCCCGGGAGAACCCTCAGCGTGTCTCAGGCTGGTGCAACGTCACGCTGGCCTCTGCCACCGCAGGCTCGCCCCGCATCTGTACCCCTCCCTCCCCCCGGCCTGAGTGAGCCAGAGCCCCCGAATCAGCTGCTCCTTTACCCCGACCTGTCTAGGTGGGAACAGATGCCCTCAGGCGACTTAAACGCAGAAGCTGGGCCAAATCCAGAGCTGAACCCCAGGAGCTATGCGAACAAAGAAGAGAAAGGGAAATCTCTCCAAGCGGATTAAATCTTCACAATCAACTTGATGTACCCTGCATCTCTGGCGTACCTGAATAGACGATGAATCATCCCAAAATTGAGGCGGCAGACTTTGGGAGCAATGATATATATATTTTTTTCCTTTTTCTCTTTTTCTGAGTGTGTATGTGTATGCTTCTTTGTGTGATTTTGTCTGTATAGCTTTGTTTTTACCATTTGTCGTACAGTTCTGTCTGGTTTTTTTTTTTTAGGATAGTTTTTAGCTCTTGTTATCATTGGTGGATTAGTTTGTGGGTTTGGTTGCTCTCTTCTTACTTTTTTTTTTTCCTTTTTTTATCACTTTTTCATTCTTTTTATGTTTAATAATTATTTTTAATTTTAATAACCTTATTTTAGTTTTTTCTTTCTTTCTTTCTATTTTGTTTCCCCTTTTCTTCTAAGCCATGTGGCTGACAGGGTCTTGGTGCTCTAGCCGGTTGTCAAGCCTGAGCCTCTGTGGTGGGAGAGCTGAGTTCAGGACATTAGTCCACCAGAGACTGCCCAGCTCCACGTAATATCAAACAGCAAAAACTCTCCCAGAGATCTCCATCTCAACGCTAAGACCTAGCTCCTCTCAAAGAACAGCAAGCTACAGTGCTGGACACCCTATGCGAAACAACTAGCAAGACAGGAACACAACACGACCCATTAGCACAGAGGCTGCCTAAAATCATAATAGGGTCACAGACACCCCAAAACACACAAACAGATGCAGTCCTACCCACCAGAAAGACAAGAACCTGCCTGATCCACCAGAACACAGGCACTAGTCCCCTCCACCAGGAAGCCTACCCAACCCACTGAACCAAGCTTAGCCACTGGGGACAGAAACCAAAAACAATGGGAACTACGAACCTGCATCCTGCAAAAAGGAGACCCCAAACACAGTAAGTTAAGCAAAATGAGAAAACAGAGAAACACACAGCAGATGAAGGAGCAAGGTAAAAACCTACCAGACCAAAAAAAATGAAGAGGAAAAAGGCAGTCTACCTGAAAAAGAATTCAGAGTAATGACAGTAAGATGATCCAAAATCTTGGAAATAGAATGGAGAAAATACAAGAAACGTTTAACAAGGACCTAGAAGAACTGAAGAGCAAAAAAACAATGATGAACAACACAATAAATGAAAATATAAATTCTCTGGAAGGAATCAATAGCAGAATAACTGAGGCAGAAGAACGGATAAGTGACCTGGAAGATAAAATAGTGGAAATAACTACCACAGAGGAGAATAAAGAAAAAAGAATGAAAAGAATTGAGGACAGTCTCAGAGACCTCTGGGACAACATTAAAAGGACCAACATTCTAATTACAGGGGTCTCAGGAGAAGAAGAGAAAAAGAAAGGGACTGAGAAATTATTTGAAGAGATTATAGTTGAAAACTTCCCTAATATGGTAAAGGAAATAGTTAATCACATCCAGGAAGCACAGAGTCCATACAGGATAAATCCAAGGAGAAACACGCCCAGATACATATTAATCAAACTATCAAAAATTAAATACAAAGAAAATATATTAAAAGCAGCAAGGGAAAAACGACAAATAACATACCAGGCAATTCCCATAAGGTTAACAGCTGATCTTTAGGTAGAAGCTCTGCAAGCCATAAGGGAGTGGCAGGATATATTTAAAGTGATGAAAGGGAAAAACCTATAACTAAGATTACTATGCCCAGTAAGGATCTCATTCAGATTCAATGGAGAAATTAAAATCCTTACAGACAAGCAAAAGCTAAGAGAATTCAGCACCACCAAGCCAGCTTTACAACAAATGCTAAAGGAACTTCTCTAGTCAGGAGACACAAGACAAGGACAAGAGCTACAATAACAAACCCAAAACAACTAAGAAAATGGTAATAGGAACATACATATCGATAATTACCTTAAATGTAAACGGATTAAATGTTCCAACCAAAAGACATAGACTGGCTGAATGGATACAAAAACAAGACCTGTATATATGTTGTCTACAAGAGACCCACTTCAGACCTAGGGACACATACAGATTGAAAGTGATGGGATGGAAAAAGATATCCTATGCAAATGAAAATCAAAAGAAAGCTGGAGTAGCAATTCTCATATGCCACAAAATAGACTTTAAAATAAAGACTATTACAAGAGACAAAGAAGGACACTACATAATGATCAAGAGATCAATCCAAGAAGAAGATATAAGAATTGTAAATATTTATGCACGCAACATAGGAGCACCTCAATACATAAGGCAATGTTAACAGCCATACAAGGGGAAATCAACAATAACACAATAATAGTAGGGGACTTTAACACTCCACTTTTGCCAATGGACAGATCATCCAAAATGAAAATAAATAAGGAAACACAAGCTTTAAATAACACATTAAACAAGATCGACTTAATTGATATTTATAGGACCTGCCATCCAAAAACAACAGAATACAGTTTCTTCTCAAGTGCTCATGGAACATTCTCCAGGATAGATCATATCTTGGGTCACAAATCAAGCCTTGGTAAATATAAGAAAATTGAAATCATAACAAGTATCTTTTCTGAACACAACGCTATGAGACTACATATCAATTAGAGGAAAAAATCTGTTAAAAATACAAACACATGGAGACTAAACAATACACTACTAAATAACCAAGAGATCACTGAAGAAATCAAAAAATACCTAGAAACAAATGAAGATGAAAACACAATGACCCAAAACCTATGGGATGCAGCAAAAGCAGTTCTAAGAGGGAAGTTTATAGCAATACAAGCCTACCTCAAGAAACAAGAAACATCTCAAATAAAAAACTTAAACTTACACCTAAAGCAATTAGAGAAAGAAGAACAAGAAAACCCCAAAGTTAGCATAAGGAAAGAAACCATAAAGATCAGCTCAGAAATAAATGAAAAAGAAATGAAGGAAACAGTAGCATAGATCAATAAAACTAAAAGCTGGTTCTTTGAGAAGGTAAACAAAATTGATAAACCATTAGCCAGACTCATCAAGAAAAAAAGGGAGAAGACTCAAATCAATAGATTTAGAAATGAAAAAGAAGTAAGAACTGACACTGCAGAAATACAAAGGATCATGAGAGATTACTACAAGCAAGTATATGCCAATAAAATGGACAACCTGGAAGATATGGACAAATTCTTAGAAAAGCACAACCTTCCAAGACTGAACCAGGAAGAAATAGACAATATAAACAGACCAATCACAAGCACTGAAATTGAGACTGTGATTAAAAATCTTCCAAGAAACAAAAGCCCAGGACCAGGTGGCTTAACAGATGAATTCTACCAAACATTTAGAGAATTGCTAACACCTATCCTTCTCAAACTCTTCCAAAATATAGCAGAGGGAAGAACACTCTCAAACTCATTCTACGAGACCACCATCACCGTGATACCAAAACCAGACAAAGATGTCACAAAGAAAGAAAACTACAGGCCAATATTCCTGATGAACATAGATGCAAAAATCCTCAACAAAATACTAGCAAACAGAATCCAACAGCACATTAAAAGGATCATACACCACGATCAAGTGGGTTTTATCTCAGGAATGCAAGGATTCTTCAATATACACAAATCAATCAATGTGATACACCATATTAACAAATTGAAGGAGAAAACCAAATGATCATCTCAATAGATGCAGAAAAAGCTTTTGACAAAATTCAACACCAATTTATGATAAAAACCCTGCAGAAAGTAGGTATAGAGGGAAAACTTTGCTCAACATAATAAAGGCCATATATGACAAACCCACAGCCAACATCATTCTCAATGGTGAAAAACTGAAACAATTTCCACTAAGATCAGGAACAAGACAAGTTTACCCACTCTAACCACTATTATTCAACATAGTTTTGGAAGTGTTAGCCACAGCAATCAGAGAAGACAAAGAAATAAAAGGAATCCAAATCGGAAAAGAAGAAGTAAAGCTGTCACTGTTTGCAGATGACAGGATAGTATGCATAGAGAATCCTAAAGACTCTACCAGAAAACTACTAGAGCTAGTCAATGAATTTGTAAAGCAGCAGGATACAAAATTAATGAACAGAAATCTCTTGCATTCCTATACACTAATGATGAAAAATCTGAAAGAGAAATTAAGGAAACACTCTCATTTACCATTGCAACACAAAGAGTAAAATACCTAGGTATAAAACTACCTAAGGAGACAAAAGACCTGTATGCAGAAAACTATAAGACACTGATGAAAGAAATTAAAGATGATACAAACAGATGGAGAGATATACCATGTTCTTGGATTGAAGAATCTACATTGTGAAAATGACTATATCCCCAAAGCAATCTACAGATTCAATGCCATCCCTATCAAACTACCAATGGCATTTTTCACAGAACTAGAACAAAATATTCCACAGTTTGTATGGAAACACAAAACACCCCGAAGAGCCAAAGCAATCTTGAGAAAGAAAAACGGAGCTGGAGGAATCAGGCTCCCAGACTTCCAACTATACTATGAAGCTACAATAATCAAGACAGTATGGTAGTGGCACAAAAACAGAAATATAGATCAACGGAACAGGATAGAAAGCCCAGAGATAAACCCACATACATATGGTCATCTTATTTTTGATAAAGGAGGCAAGAATATACAATGGAGCACAGAGAGCCTCTTCAATAAGTGCTTCTGGGAAAAATGGACAGCTACATGTCAAAGAATGAAATTAGAATACTCCCTAACACCATACACAAAAATAAACTCAAAATGGATTAAAGACCTAAATGTAAGGCCAGACACTATAAAACTCTTAGAGGAAAACATAGGCAAAGCACTCTATGGCAGAAATCACAGCAAGATCCTTTTTGATCCATCTTCTAGAGAAATGGAAATAAAAACAAAATTAAACAAATGGGACCTAATGAAACTTAAAAGCTTTTGCACAGCAGAGGAAACCATAAACAAGATGAAAAGACAACTCTCAGAATGGGAGAAAATATTTGCAAATGAAGCAACTGACAAAGGATTAATCTCCAAAATGTACAAGCAGCTCATGCAGCTCAATATCAAAAAAACAAACAACCCAATCCAAAAATGACCCGAAGATCTAAATAGACATTTCTCTAAAGAAGATATACAGATTGCCAACAAACACATGAAAGAACGCTCAACATCACTAATCATTAGAGAAATGCAAATCCAAACTACAATGAGGTATCACCTCACACCAGTCAGAATGATCATCATCAAAAATCTACAAACAATAAATGCTGGAGAGGGTGTGGAGAAAAGGGAATCCTCTTGCACTGTTGTTGGAAATGTAAATTGATACAGCCACTATGGAGAACAGTATGGAAGTTCCTTAGAAAACTAAAGATAGAACTACCATATAACCTAGCAATCCCACTACTGGGCATATACCCTGAGAAAATCATAATTCAAAAAGAGTCATGTACCTCAATGTTCATTGCAGCTCTATTTACAATAGCCAGGACATGGAAGCAACCTAAATGTCCATCGACAGATTAATGGATATAGAAGATGTGGCACATATGTACAATGGAATATTACTCAGCCATAAAAGGAAACAAAATTGAGTTATTTGTAGTGAGGTGGATAGACCTAGAGGCTGTCGTACAGAGTGAAGTAAGTCAGAAAGAGAAAAACAAATACCGTATGCTAACACATATATATGGAATCTAAAAAAAAAAAAAGGTTATGAAGAACCTAAGGGCAGGGCAGGAATAAAGACGCAGACCTAGAGAATGGACTTGAGGACACAGGGAGTGGGAAGTGTAAGCTGGGACAAAGTGAGAGAGTGGCATGGACTTATATATACTACCAATCTAAAATAGATAGCTAGTGGGAAGCAGACACATAGCACAGGGAGATAAGCTCAGTGCTTTGTGTCCACTTAGAAGGGTGGGATAGGGAGGGTGAGAGGGAGACCCAAGAGGGAGGAGACATGGGGATATATGTATACATATAGCTGATTCACTTTGTTACACAGCAGAAAATAACACACTATTGTAAAGCAATTATATTCCAATAAAGATGTTAAAAATAAATAAATATAATAAAGTATATAATATATATAAATACAAAAAAAAAAAATTAAGAGACTTCTAAATCCCTATAGGCTAGGTTACCCACAGGCATGTATTTTTTCTTATCTTTAATCTATCTTTAGTGGTGTCCAGTTGACTATTTGTGTTCCTCTCTCATTCACTAGAATTTGATATCCTGGAGAGAATGGAACAGAGCTTAAGCACTGTTGTATATGCAGCAGAACAAGAAGATGGAATTAGTTAAAAATGAATAAATTAATAAATAAATGACTTGAAGATGCTATTTTTTGGGGAGTGGAAAGATAATTTAAGTTCATGTGAGTCAAAAAATTACTAAGGAGAGTTTTAATTTTAAGGAATACCATAATTTGTCTGGCAGAGAAATATGGAAATCACATTAATATGGCTTCAGGACATTAAATGATTCTAATATAAATTATTTCTCTACTTCACATAAATGTAAAATGATACGTTAAATTTACTTGATCCATATATTTATGAAATGCTTCTTGAAACAAAAAGGTTTCTGTAGAGATTTCAGAGTCTAAAATAATTTTCTGTTATTACAAACTATAGGCTTCCACATCTGGAAATTTTTTATATGCCTATTTTGGGGCACAGTATTTTAAAAGATGTACTTGTGAATTTTTATTGCTTTTACTCCACTTTTCTGTCACTTTTAAAAAATCATAATATTAATTATATTTTAAAAATCTGTTGGTGATTTCATTATTCAAAAACTTAGTTGAAGATTCGTATTTATTTCTGTACCTCATAGAATGTTATCTGAGAATACTGACCCTTATTTTGGTTACAATCATAAAATCTTTTCTGTTATTGGCATTAATACATTTGCCATGTATCTTCTCAAATGTATAGGAAGCCTAATTTCAAAATACTTTAAAAATATTTTTCTTTCCTTCCCACAGTGTCTGTCAATTTTTTCTTTATTGTTTTACTATATGTTTCATAAAATAAATTCTGATGCTTGTGCATGTAACAAAATGTGACTTACTGATTGCCAACCCCAGAGTTTTCTCTCAGTCTTGATTCTGCTCAATTTAACAGTGGTCTTGCCCACAGTCAATTACAATGTTCTTGTCACCTGACTTCACAGGGTAGCAGTGACTTCTCATCTTGCACTTTTTCTTTCCAATCATTCTTTTTTTGCCTGTGTAGTAAAGACACTTCCTAGGATTCCTAATATGCCACTTAGAGTATATAATTAATGGCAAGGATTGGTTGAAGCACCATGGGGCTCTTCAATCGCTGCAGTGTCTCCTGAACTCACAGTCTATACAGGACTTAATAGTGATAGGTGCTCAGGGAGCATTAGATAAAGAAAGAATGTGTCACTTGATCATGATGTATTTCTTCATAAATATTCCATGTTCAGAATTCTGGATTTTTGGTCCTGAAGTAGACAGTAGTTTCTATATTCTAAGAGAAAAAGACTAGACTTTCCTTCAATTGACAAAGATTTTAGAATAAATACATGTCAGATATTAGTCAATTTAATAAAATTAGTACATTGATCTCATATATTACAAGGCAATACATTATCATATCCTTAGGATGGGTGTAAAAAAATTGCACTCAGAGAGTATCAAAGCATGCTGGACTAGAGGAAAAGTCAATTATCAGACATTACATATTTTCTTCTTTAATAAACTTGCAAGTTGGCCTTTCAACTGAAATATGCTATGGACACCAACATGACTCGTTCAGTTTGTTCATCCAATTTCTTGGAGTGTGCCTAGACAGTTTAAGTCTATTAAGTGATTCAAATGTTAACAATGGATATAATTTTTTAATCAATCAAGCTCCTTGAGATATTTAGATTTACAAAGGTTGCAAAGTCTTTAAAGAGTGAAATGGGGTGATATTGAAATTTCTTCATTTTTGTTTGGTTACTTTCCTTATCAATTCAATCAGCAATCCTAAGGCATTGAGTTTATTGACCTCTCCAGTAGAGCTTATTTTTAGAGATTATATTTGAAGAACTTTAATACGTGAAAATTATTTTTGGAAGCACAGCATTTATGAAGCAGAAAGGAAAGAATATAAGCATCAGAAGAATCAGGTTCGAAAAACAGTTCTTCCATATTCCTGTGACCTATTCCCAAACATGTAACTATGAGCTCAATGTTAAGAGATGAACTGTGGATGTGTGTGTGTGTGTGTGTGTGTGTGTGTGTGTGTGTGTATGAAATGGAGCAGGACCCTATGGTCCTCCACCTGCCTTTTGTCTATAGAAAAACTTTAGCTAAAGAATAAGTTTAATCAGAGAAGTGAGAAAATACGGAAGCAAAAGAAAGCAGTCAAACAGGACAAAACAATAATAGTTTAGTCATTAAGCAAAGTCACGTACTTTTAGTTCTTCCTCAAGGACTATAGATAATATTCTGACCCATATCCTGTGAGCTGTTTTGTAGATACTGAAACCCTCATCAGGTGGAAGAAGTTAACTAATTATGACCAGACTGTACTCATGACATAGGTTGTCACAATTCTGAGACCTGGCCTCAAAGAAATGGGAACAAACCGACCCTGGAACTGAAGACTAACTGTATTTAAAACAGCCAAGATGTTGCTGACCAGACCACCACATGACCAATTTCAAGATGACTGTCAGAGACACTCCAGGTGTCTCTGCAGGTCAAACATTCATTTAATTTTTGAAACCATTTTAATTTTTTGCATATTGTCTTTGCATTTTTTTCTAAATTCATAACAACACTATTTATCATCATAATACCATTCAGTGTACTGCCCCTTGATACAATTTCTGAAAATATTTAATATTTTGGTATATTAATCATTTGAACAAGCATTTTGTTAATTTGACATCTAGTAACTTGCTAAACATTTTTATTATTATTGCTTATTTGAATATATTTACAAATAATGTTTTGATTAATATATTTTACGTACAACTTTTTCTTCTGGTGATTTTTTTTTTTCATAAGTAAATCCATAGGAATAGGATCATTGGGTTATATACTGAGCATAAATATGATTCTTATTATGGTTAACTTTCCAAAAGAGGTAATATATTCTTTCATAAGTAAACTGAAACTTGATTGAATATCAACAAGCACCTATTGAGTACTTAGTGTACAGAATAAGAGAAAAATATCCAGGGATAGGAAAGAAAGAAAACTTATGTTTGCTGCCATTGAAGAATTTATAATTGATTTAACAGGCTAGAACACTACAGCTTAAAGAAGGAACAACTTTTCAATTTTGTCTAAGTTCAAGAAGTTCATGACAATTTCTACTATTATCTACTCGTTATTAAACTTTTTAATTTTGTTTAACATGTTTCTTGGAATGAAACATATGTTTCATTTCATTTCATTCATTTTCATCAAAAAACTTATGTTTTGACCACTGTAGATATTTTTTGACTCCTTATCTTCACCTATTAGTAGCTTAAGACATATGAAAATCATAAGATGGCTAAGAATTTTCTACTATATATGTATTCCTGAAAACCTTCTTGTCCAAAAATCATTCACTAAAAATAATAGGGCTATGAGAATAATAAAGTTGGTGCCAATAACTCAAAACTCAGTACCCTGTGATCAGAGCCTTAATAAAAGCAATAACAATCCCAATGCAAATATTAGTATAATTAAATCTCTACTGGAATTTGCACCTGGAATGACAATCTTTCGTAGCTTTAAACATGAGACTTGTGCTTCCTGGAAAATGAGAATTCCAGAAAACTTTTTTTTTTCCCCATACAGGGAACAGTTTCATCAAAGTTAATAAATACAGTTCAGGAGAAGCCATTTTTATTAATCATTATTTTAAAATAAAGGGTGATATGCCCTTAATCTTCTCTTCTACTTATGAACATTCCTAATATACATTTGAGAGTTTAGCAGTTCAATGCCTGTCAACTATCTACTTCTTACACCAAAGGAAGGGGCTTCTGTGGGATTTTCAGTATTTTTCAGGATTGCTTCAAAACATTAGCTGGAAAAAATTGGATATAAATGAGCATGTGCTTGCTGATATCATTTTCTCATTTATCCAACATATATAAGCCAATTCATATTGAAAGACAAATATTTTACAGAACAGAATGCCTGTCAACCATTCCATTTCCACAGTAAAGTGTTATCAAAATTTGTTTTCTCTTTTTGTATGATTTTACAAAGCTCCTTATATTTGGACATTTTGAGCTAATAAACCCTCATATTAAGTTACTTAAGCCTCTTTCTAACATATTTTCATTTTTAAGATAATCAAAATGAATGTTTGTTTATATTGTTTCATATGCCTCCTTTCAATGTTCACTTTTTTAACCCTATAATTAATAAGGAATTACAATGAATTAATACCTTTTCTTCACTTGTGCAGAGCTATATAGGTGGGTATTCTAACTCATATTCCATTGTTTTCCATTATGTGGAAGAAATAAATACATTATTTTTGACATTAGATTTGATTTCCTCTTGAATGACTATATGAAATGGTTTCTTTTTATATTTGTGTAGTGAAATATGTACTTTACTAAATCAACTATTTTATTAAAAATATAATATTCTGTAAGCACTACAGGACCTAATTCCATCATTCTAGTAAATCAGCATGAATAGTTTATTTCAAATCAGTAATAGATAATTAATATTTTAAAAAATTATATAAATAACAGTCTAATATTTAAGATGTAATGATATTTTTAGATGAAGTAGATAAGAGTATACATGGTACCTGCTCTAAGTACTTGCATTATCACATAGTTTACCACATATTTCAAGAGAGAATTGTTAATTTTCAGATTATAAAATGATTCTAACTCTGAACTAATCACAGAGATGGCTTCTGGTCTCTCTCTTTTTTCAATTCCTAGCTCTTCACTTTGCTTTTATTGGTCATTCAGTCTCTTTTCCATTGTACTATAAGTGAAAAAAGACAGAATCCAGATAGATGATGCTTGGAAACCAATGGCTTTATTTAACCATAATAACAGAAACCCTAATAATACAGTGACATTAAGAGAATTCAAACCATTTCAGATGGCTGTATAATCAAGTTTCTATGAACAAAGCTCAAAATTAGAGGAAGTATTGTATGAAAAAAAGTCTCTTCCAGTGTACGTTCATCCCATTATCTCTAATTTTGAGAACTGAATTTTAATATTAGGATAGTTAGTTGCTGGTGTTTGAAACATCTATTAAAACACTTAAACTATAACTGTAAATATGCCAAAATAATGTTTCTTAAAAGCAAATTCTTCAACTCATTTATTCAGTAATCATGTACTGTTTCTATTCTGTATCAATTGTGTAAAGAGAGAAAAAAAAAGAATAAAGATGCAAGCTGAAGAAATCCTGACATTCAAGGGGTTAAGGAAGAGAAGCTTAGAAAAAGACTGAGAAAGAGACACAGAAAAAGAGAGGCAGTGTCTCAGAAACAAAAGAAAGACAGGATCAAAATGATGGTAAGAGTATCAAACATCACATAAACATCAATTAAACATGGATTGAAAAGTAACCGTCCATTTCATCTGTCCCTACCCAGCAAAGGTAGAGATGACCTTCTCTGGAGGAATTAATTGAGTGTAAGGATAGATGTCAGATTGCTATTGTGTTAAAAGTAAATGTGTAAAATGAATGCATGTAAAAACCAATGAAATCTGAATAAAGCCTGTTGTCCGGTTAATAGTGCTGCACCAATGTGACTTTTCTGGTTATGTAAGATGGGACTTTGGGGAGAAGCTGTGTGAAGAGCGTACAAGAATCTGTGTACTATCCTTGCAACTTCCTGAGAATCTATAATTATTTCAACATAAAAAATATAAAAAAATGAATGGCTAATCCAAGTAAATTTGAACCCAACACTTTGATTCTCTGTTCTCAGTGGAAAGAAAAAATGCTATGGCAAACAATTTTGAATTCTATTTAATAGTTTTTCATAGTATTTTGGGTATGGAAATTCTGTAACCATTTGGGCAGTACTGTACTATGAGAGGCTCTAAAAGTTTTACAGGGGCTTCCCTGGTGGCGCAGTGGTTGAGAATCTGCCTGCCAATGCAGAGGACACGGGTTCGAGCCCTGGTCTGGGAAGATCCCACATGCCACGGAGCAACTAGGCCCGTGAGCCACAATTGCTGAGCCTGCACGTCTGGAGCCTGTGCTCCGCAACAAGAGAGGCCGCGATAGTGAGAGGCCCACGCACCGCGATGAAGAGTGGCCCCCACTTGCCGCAACTAGAGAAAGCCCTCGCACAGAAACGAAGACCCAACACAGTCATAAATTAATTAATTAATTAATTAAAAAAAAAAAGTTTTACAAAGTACATAGATCCTGGTGTTTTTCTGTAGTGTTCAATGTTACCTAGAGGAAAGCAGAATTCTTTTAAAAACATTAAATATTTATTTTCCTAATATACTATAAGTTTTCCTACAAGAATGAACACTTAGAACGATTTGGAAAAAATATAGTTGTGTGGAACAATTTGGTCATTTCTTATCAAAATCTACAGCAAGATCAAGAATCAACAGAGATACAATGGAGAAAAGACAGTCTCTTCAATAAGTGGTGCTGGGAAAACTGGACAGCTACATTTAAAAAAATGAAATTAGAACACTCCCTAACACCATACATAAAAATAAACTCAAAATGGATTAAAGACCGAAATGTAAGCCCAGACACTATAAAACTCTTAGAGGAAAACATAGGAAGAACACTCTATGACATAAATCACAGCAAGATCCTTTTTAATCCACCTCCTAGAGAAATGGAAATAAAAACAAAAATAAACAAATGGGACCTAATGAAACTTAAAAGCTTTTCCACAGCAAAGGAAACTATAAACAAGATGAAAAGACAACCCTCAGAATGGGAGAAAATATTTGCAAACAAATCAACAGTCAAAGGATTAATCTCCAAAATATATAAACAGTTCATGCGGCTCCATATTAAAAAAACAAACAACCCAATCCAAAAATGGGCAGAAGACCTAAATAGACATTTCTCCAAAGAAGACATACAGATGGCCAAGAAGCACATGAAAAGCTGCTCAACGTCACTAATTACTAGATAAATGCAAATCAAAACCACAATGAGGTATCACCTGTCACTGGTCAGAATGGTCATCATCAGAAAATCTACAAACAACAAATGTTGGAGAGGGTGTGGAGAAAAGGGAACCCTCTTGCGCTGTTGGTGGGAATGTAAATTGATACAGCCACTATGGAGAACAGTATGGAGGTTCCTTAAAAAACTAAAAATAGAACAATCCTATGACCCAGCAATCCCACTACTGGGCATATACCCAGAGAAAACCATAATTCAAAAAGACACATGCACCCCAAAGTTCATTGCAGCACTATTTACAATAGCCAGGTCATGGAAGCAACCTAAATGCCCATCGACAGACAAATGGATAAAGAAGATGTGGTACATATATACAATGGGATATTACTCAGCCACAAAAAAGAATGAAATTGGGTTATTTGTAGAGACGCGGATGGACCTAGAGACAGTCATACATAGTGAAGTAAGTCAGAAACAGAAAAACAAATATTGTATATTCTTTTTTTAAAATTTACTTATTTTATTTATTTTATTTTTGGCTGCCATTGGGTCTGTGTTGCTGTGCTTGGGCTTTCTCTAGTTGCGGTGAGCAGGGGCTACTCTTCGTTGCAGTGCGCGGGCTTCTCATTGCAGTGGCTTCTCTTGTTGCGGAGCACAGGCTCTAGGCTCGAGGGCTCCAGTAGTTGTGGCACACAGGCTCAGCAGTTGTGGCTCATGGGCTTAGTTGCTCCACGGCATGTGGGATCTTCCCGGACCAGGGATCAACCCTGTGTCCCCTGCATTGACAGGCAGATTCTTAACCACTGTGCCACCAGGGAAGTCCCCAAATATCATATATTAATGCATATATGTGGAATCTAGAAAAATGGTACAGATGAAGCGGTTTGCAAGGCAGAAATAGAAACTCAGATGTAGAGAACAAAGGTATGGACACCAAGGGGGGGAAGTGGGGGGGGCAGGTGGTGGTGGAATGAACTGGGAGATTGGGATTGACATAGATACACTAATATGTATAAAATAGATAACTAATAAGAACCTGCTGTATAAAAATAAAATAAAATTCAAAAAAAAAATCAACGGAGATAGAGCTCATTGGGGTGGAGAGCAGGTAAGGGGTATGTTGAGGGGAGCTTTAGTGTGAAGCCTTGGCAGGTGAATCAGGGCTGCATAAATCATTGTGTAAATGGTAGGTCACCAAGAGGATGCAGTGTATACCCACATGGTTTGAGAGGTCAGAAGATTGAAAGAGGAAAAGTCTCAAAGAAAAAACGTGTCTTTTTTTTTAATTGAGATATAGTTGCTTTACAATGTTGTGTTAGTTTCTGCTGTACAACAAGGTAAATCAGCTATATGCATACATATATCCCCCTCCCTCTTGGACCTCCCTCCCACCTTCCCCCTCCCACCATCCCACCCATCTAGGTTACCACAGAGCACCGAGCTGAGATCCCTGTGCTATATAGCATGTTCCCACTAGCTATCTGTTTTACACATGGTAGTGTATATACGTCAATCCCAATCTCTCAGTTCCTTCCACCCTATCCCCCCAGGCCACAGCCACACATCTGTTCTCTACGTCTGCATCTCTATTCCTGCCCTGCAAATAGGTTCATCTGTACCATTTTTCTAGATTCCACATATATGTGTGTCTTTGAGGGCATAGGGAACTCTCCACAGTTTGCAAATCATTCAGATTTGAATTTGATTAATTGCTTCCTAATCCAAATTATCAAATTGCAAGTCCAAATTCAAACCATTTTCAACTGCTGAGGGCTCGTTTTTGAACAGAGCTGACAATAGAATTTGTGGATTCCTAAATCATTTTGCCTCCTCTTTTCCCATGTAATTTTCAGGGATGGTTCCCTCATAACACTGTGATGGGACATACATTTTACTTTATATTATATTTAAAAAACAAGTAGGTTCCTGTCACTGCAGGAATAAAATTAAGTTCTTACATTGGTCTTTGCTGTTCGGACCCCTCCTACCAGAAAAAAAAGAAAAGAAAAATTCAGGATCTTAATACCACCTACACATACTTACAAAATAAAGCACATGCACACATTTTGTTATAAAATACAGCATTTGTAGCTTAGTTTCAACAAATATATTTTAAATGATATCTTTCAGATCCATGATATAGCTGTCATGTATTAATGGCTATTAAACTTGGACCACAGCCACTGTTTTCAGCCCAGTGGCAGCAGCAATAAGAGCTGGTTGTGAAAACACTGGTCTCTAACCACCCATTTGCTGGCTCTTCGACATGTGACTGAGGCAGAGAGTTGTTAGAATTCATAGATTCCATCCAGTACACCCCCTTTTTTTTGGCCATTGCCTGTGTTTGCACTGTCAAAGCTTTTAGACTTTGGCACCCCCAGGTGCTTAATGCATTAGTTGAGGTTTTCTGGAAATTTGCTCACCCCAAGCACAAGAGAAGCTCCTTGCTTCTCAGCACTTTCTTCAAGTCATTTAAATACAGAACGGTAGGGATTCCTGGCATCGTTTAAAAAAAAAAAAAGATAGAAGCACAGACAAAAACCAACCCTTTTTGCTCTGCTCTCTGAAGTATGATGAATGTTTGAACAGACAAACAGGTACAGGGATTTGATTCAGACTAGAGTTTCAAACATGAATTCTTAAAGTATGGACTAGTCTGTCAAAATTCAGTGACTTTTCCGACTTCCCAATCTTCTTTGATAATCTGCATGACTGTCTGGTTAAGGGCCATTCAAAAAACCTACCTGACCTGGTGATTTTGGTCACTTACAGTTTGAAATCTATGGAAATAATGAGGGTCTGAAGCAGTGTTTAAAAACAATTGCACAAATTGTGAGCTATATGATAAGCTACCTCACATCCTGTTTCTAAGTGGTTAGTTTTTCATTCCTCTGGGGAAAATAAGGGAAAATAACCCAAATTGATTTCCTTTACTCATAAATCGTAGGGTTATTTTGATACTTAAGAAACTGGAGAGTAAACAAATGGATTATTGCAAAGGTCGTAGCAGTACTTCTGTGCCTGGTAGGGGCTTAAATTGTATAGTAATACATATTTGATCATAGCACACAACTAGGGACATCATAGGCAATTTAAAGTACAAGTGAGTTTAGATTAATATAAGTAGGTCTTTATTAGAGTAAAATGCAACCATCAGATTATATTTTAAATAACAGGGAGATGGGAAATGATGACAAATGTGAACTGTATAACATAGAGCTGAACAAAATACACAAAAGCAAGGAACCCAGGGAAATGTAGTCAGCACTTGTAAAATGACTGGCTGCAGTAAAACAGGAAGGCTTACCCTTTGTGCTCAAGCAGTAAACACTCAGAGGAAAGGGAAAAGCTAAAAGAATCTGTTCATGTATTACTGTGAACTTCGATTGAATTGCTAAGTGTAGCTCTGCCTTGGTGTTGCTCCGTCACAAACTCTATTCTCCATCAGGTCATTTCTGAATCTGATTCTTTCTTTTACCAGGATTAGCTATGACAAAACGTAAATAAATTTGTGCATGAGTTGAGATTATCTGTGACCAAGGTTAAAATTCCAGGGTGATTTTCTTTTTTTTAAGTTCTGAAATAGGGCTGTTTTGCCATTTCTGGATCAGATTGACCCTTCCAATTTTTTACTAATTTTATGAAGTTTTCTGAAAAGGAATTTTGGTGGAATTGTAAAATAAAGGATTTGCAATGAGAAACTGAGATGCCTTAAAAAGTGTAACATTATTTTTCCATAATTGAATTCATTTTATGTCTTATACACCTGATTCTCTCTGCTGCACAATGACACAGAAACTTGGTCATTTCCAGTTAAGTTGTGTTATTTTCAGTTATTTCACAGTCATGTCAGATTATCACTCCAATTGTGTTCAGTAATATTTCCATTTTCTACTTTCTGCCCTTCTGAATTTCATGTTAAGCATCTAGTGGCTTACAAAACTACCACTCATATTTGTGGGGAGAGGAAAAGAGAAGACTCCTTATTGATTTTTCTTGATACTATATTAACAGCATTTGAGATATAATCATTTCTATCTGATGCTTGGGCATTTTTCCTGTCTTTACTGCAATATTCTAGAATGCAGCCTTGTTTTCCTCAAACCCAGCAGGATAGTTCACGTGATATCTTTTGCTGTGTGGACAGCTGTCCCAGCTGCAAACATTGCCACAGGTCTACCAGCTTCCTCTCTGCCAACTTTGCCACTTTATCTGTTGGACGCTGTGGAGTGGACTGTTGTCTCATATCCTCCTTTGACCCAGAGTTGTAGGTGGAGACTTGCTCTGCCCCTTGTTATATTAACTAAACAAGGAAGCCATCAGACCGCAGTGCCTCTAATGTCATGAGAGCCTACATAAGCAAATGAAAATCTAAGCTCGTAAATGCCTCAAGTTTACAAAATCAAACCACTAAGGACAACCAATCACAATCAACTAAGCTTTAAGCTTTAGCTAATCAATACTTTCCCTTCTTTGCTTCTGCACCTTCTCTATATATGTCTTTCTTTTGGCTCCTGTGGGACAAAGCACTGGTCTCCCCAGATTCAGTAGCTTACCTCACCACTACCATTCAGTGTAATAGTCAGGGTTCTACAGAAAAACAGAGCCAATAGGAGACATATTAAAGAAACAATTCCAGAAACCCCAGACCCAATTTGGAAAACTCATCCTTAAAATTCTCCTTTTCTAGAACCACTCTCAATACTGAAATAATTCTTACCAGAGAATAGAGCCATTGTTTTATAATCATGTGATTATGGGGCTGAGAGATCACATGATGTGTCATCTGCAAACTGGAGACCCGAGAAAGTCAGTGGTATAGTTTGATGGCCTGAGACCCAGGACTTCCTAGCACAGAAGATCAATGTTCCAGCTCAATCAGTCAAGCAGAGAGAGGGAATTCTCCCTTCCTCTACCTTTTTGTTCTGTTCAGGCCCTCAATGGATTGGATTAACCCACCCACATTGGGAAGGGACATCTGCTTTAATCTGGTCACCAATTTATATGTTAATCTCTTTCAGAAACACCCTCACAGACAAACCCAGAAATAACATTTAATGATATATCTGGGCATCCCGTAGTCCAGTCAAGTTGAAACATAAAATTAACCATCACAATTCCCACCCTTGTCAACTAGGCACTGATATGTATTTCCTTAAACCATACTTAATCTCCAAAAAGACACATTATCAGGGTCATAACATGATATAAATGTCCTGTGTACAACTGAAAACACACTGATCACTTCCCTAGAAAAAGAAGTAAAGTTCTTGTATGTCGTTTCCTTGATATCCCATAACCTAGAAACTATTATGTAAAATTAACAATACTTAAATACTGTGATATAAAGTCAAAAGATCTTATGTTACATGGTAAAGGAATAGGAGGCAAAAATGAAACAAAAGCATTTACACGCACGCATATATAGTATACTTGTACAACAATTGAATACACACACACACACACACACACCCAAATGTTTCCATAACAAGGTACAGAAGGAAATACTTGTGACAATTAGAGCCCTTGTTTCTGTAACTAACCATGTGGACATAGCTGGTATTTATAGCTACATTTTTCTACTACCCACTCTAATTACCCTTTGCCTTCAACGAGCACCTCAGCTAATCACAGTTCTTTCCTGGTGGACTGACACATACCTTCATTCCTGAAGAGTCTGGGTCATTATTAGCCCTGCCTGGGTTGGATTGTTGTAGTTCCCCACTGACCTTAATCACAGGGCACGGTAATACTAAGAGACACCCTAAGTGATCTCCTGTATCCTAGACATACTCTTCCTTACCTCCATTGTGGAGTAGTCGTCCAATTTCCCTTTGGTAGTCAGGATCACTCGCCACAGCCATCACCTTACCTTCCTTCTTTGCTTGTTGATTCAGAGGCATGGGGAGCCCAAAATGACTGGGTGACAGTCTTAATTTCCAGTTCAGTGGGATCGTTGTTGTGTCTCCTGGAACTAAGTGCTCTAGGCCGGCAGATTATACAATCCTGGAAACACAAAATAAACATTTTGCTAGTAGGTCATCGCGAGTAATAGTGAGTGATGTCACTCTCATTTCCATTCTGCAATTTCTGGGCCTGTGAATCCTGACTATGGGAGAAACAGTACCAAATATTGGAAACTGATTTATAGCATTAAAAGCCTTCTGTAGGCCCTTGCTCCAGCCCCACAAGTGACTGCACCTAACTGCCACTGTAACTGAGTCTTCAAAAGGCCATTCTATCATTCTGTTAAACCACCTGCTTCAGGTTGGTGGGAAACATGGTACAACCAATGAATTCCATGAGAATGAGTCCGTTTCTGCACCTCATGTGCTGTGAAATGAATTCCTTGATCAGAATCAATGCTGTGCGTAATACCATGATGGTGGCTAAGGCACTATGTAAGTCCACAGACTGTAGTTCTTGCAGAGGCCTTGTGTGCAGGAAAGGCAAATTCAAATCCAGAATAAATATTCCAGTAAGAACAAAATGCTTCTCTTTCCATGATGGAAGTGATCCATTGTAATCAACCTGCTACTAGGCAGCTGGATGATCACCCCAGTGATTTGTGCCATATCAGGGAATCAGCATTGGTCTCAGTTGCTGGAAGACTGAGCATCCAGTAGTGACCATAGCTCCATCAGCCTTGGGAGTAGAAGTCCATGTTGCTGAGCCTAAGCATAACCTCCATCCCTGCCACCATGGCCATTTTGTTCATGAGCCCATTAGGTAATGACAGAGGTGGCTGAGAAAGAGGTTAATCGGTGTCCATAGAATGGGTCATATTATCCACTTGACTGTTAAAATCCTCCTCTGTTGATGCCACCCTTTGGAAATATTCACATGGGATACAAGTATCTTCAAGCGTTTTGACCATGTAGAGAGGTCTATACTCAAAAGTCTTTTCCAAATATCCTTGGCACTAATTTTCCAAAAATATTTCTTTCATGACCCTGACCACCCAGCCAAACGTTGGCCACAGCCCATGAATCAGCTAACAATTGCATGTCTAGTCATTTCTCCTTCCAAGTAAAAGGAGCCACCATGTGTACTGCTCAAAGTTCTGCCCACTAGGAGGACTGCCCTTCACTGTTCCCTTTCTGTGGTGTTCTAGAAAGGGGCTGTAAGGCAGCAGCTGTCACTTTCAGGTAGTGACTGCATATGGCGCAGAACTATGTATAAACCAGGCCTGTGTCTTTGTTTTCTTGTCAGTTAATAGTAGGGAACATCCCATGAGGCCATAGGTACAGATTGGGAGAGAGAAAGGCAGGGTAGCAAGGATGGGGACCATGGGCATTTGCGCTACTTCATGGAACTTACTGGTGCCTTAATGTCCTGCTCAGACCCAATCATGCTTCCATTTGAGTATGACAGTTCATGCCAAAATGTATGGCTTGATTTCTCAGATAACACCCAGGTCACGATGGGCAGCTCAGGTCACATGGTAACTTGATGGCCCATGGCTAAGTGTTCACTGTCTACTAAAGCCCAGTAGCAAGCCAAGACCTGTTTCTCAAAAGGAGACTAGTGACCCACAGAGGATGGCATATCTTTCCCTCACATCCTAAGGGCCTGCACTGAAATTTATTATAGGGGCTTACCAAAGCTCCAAACAGCATTCCTGTCTGCCATGGACACTTTAAGCACCATTAAGTCTGCTTGATATTATGGCCCAGGTGCCAGAGCAGCCTTCACAGTAGAACATATCTAATGCAGAGCTTGCCTCTCTTCTGGACCCCACTCAAAACTAGCAACTTCACAGGTCACTCAGTATTGGGCTGGAGTTAATATCCAAATGGGGAATACGTTGCTTTCCAAATCCAAACCGGTCCGTAAGTATTGTGCCTACTTTTTGGTTGTAGGAGTGGCAGGTACACCAACTTATTCTTCAGCTTGGAAGGGATATCTTGACCTGCCTCACACCACTGGATGCCTAGAAATTTCACTGAGGTAAAAGGCTCCTAGATTGTAGTTGGATTTATTGCCCATCTCATGACACACATGTGTCTTACCGATAAGTCTAAAGTAGTTGCTACTTCTTGCTCACTAGGTCCAATCAGCATAACGTTATCAATGTAATGGACTAGTGTGGTATCTTGTGGAAGAAAATGACAATCAAAATCCCTATTAAGTAAATTATGACATAGTTCTGGAGAGCTGAGTTGTGTGTGATTTTCAGCAATTTCAGGTTTGCATCTACAAGAGAGTCTACTTCAGGGCTACATAGAAGTCCTCAGGTAATTTACACAGTACTTGAGCTGAGAATTTTAATCCCTGAGTTTATCCTTTCCTCTCATTATTTTGTCCAGTGACATTTGGTGTGAACCAGCCAAACTTACTATATTTATTAGTTTTTTGAAAAATGTTTAAAAATATCATATATACTTTCACCCAGCTTCTTGCTTCTTACAAGTGGCTGATTAGGAGTAATAATGCAGGTATTTGCATACCTCTACTGCCAAGTCCCACCATGAATGTTATGGACTATCAGAGTTCTCTTTATTGCTATAAATAAAGTCACTTGTGTCTTTACATCAGGTTAGAGGGCCAATTCCAGAAAATCAATTTGGAAAACTCATCTTTAAAATTCTGTTCCTCTGGAACTACTCTCAATATCAAAATCTATATTTAGTCAGGGTTCTCCAAAGAACAGAACCAGTACCTTATAATAGTTTTATTATCTGTCAAGGTATTGGCTTATCCAATTATGGAGGCTAAATCCCATGTTCTACCATCTGCAAGCTGGAAACCCAGGACGGACAGTGATATAGTTTGGGGAGAGCACCTGTTTTACTCAGTTTGCCAATTCAATTGCTAATTTCTGCCACAAACACCCTCACATACACACCCAGAAATCATGTTTACCAAGATATCTGGGCATCCTGGAGCAGTCAAGTTGACACATAGAATTAAGCATTACACTCAGTCCTTCATAGCCGTGACCACACTATCTTAACTCTCTTGTTCACTGACATATTTTGGAAAGTGGTCTATGCTTATTGCCTCTACTTCCTCACCTCTAATACCTTCTCTTGTCTATTTTATTCTCTTCCCATTCCTATGCTGTGAGCAGCCTATTTTCCCTTTCCCTCCTCACTTCAAAACTGAATGTTTACTGCAAAGTCACCAATTATGTTTCATTTAAAAATCTGTGTATAGATTATATGACTGGCTTTTTCTGGACCATTAGACACTGTTAACCACTACCCACTTCCTCAAATTACCTTCCTGTCTTGCAACTTTGTGGTAACTAATTCAACACCATTTTCGTGGCCATTATTTCTCATTCTCCTTAATTAGTTTCTCTACTATTCTTTTCCCTTAAAGGTTAATGTTTTCCAAACTCTGTCCTTTATTATATGTGTATTCTAAGTGAATCTTTAATTGAATCTTTATAGACTACTACCATTCCCTGAACATTCAACCATCTTGACAATATTCCCGTGGTTTTCTAATGCTGTAACCTCATTTAAAATATAACTGGAGAGCTTATTAAAATCTATAAAAGCCTATTACAACAATACCCTAAATAACATGTCCTATTTTGTTTTCAAGTCTTTGTAATGTACGTCTTAATAGTGATTATCTTCTAATCTTACATGCTAGTCACTTTTACTTTCCATTACAGAAATTTAACAATCAATATCCATAAAACTTTCAATTAACCTAAAAGTAGATGTGAATTCTTGTTTTCTACTTTATGTGCCATTGTGGACCTAGAGTCTATTAACAGATATTGTCTTTGTAAATAACAGGCTGTATATTTATTTACTGCACACTGTCATAGTAAAGTATATTGTATCCCAAATGTGTTAATAGTAGTTTTATACACTTTACTAAACACATCTGAAACAGAGTTTGCTGATGAGCACATATTCCTTTAACAGATAACATGCTGCCGGTTACTCTTACAACTGCAGTATAACTTTAAGTTAAATGTACGAAAAAGTTGTTCAATAGATGGTAATATTGACGAGATAATCAGTATCTATGTTTCTTCTTCAATAATACTTTCAAATTGTAAACCTTGGAAACTCAAACAGAAATAATAAATTATACATATTTCAATTAAAATGAATATGGATGCTCTAAAAATGGATGCTATGTTAAGGGGATGGCAGAAATGTTGTGGATTTTAACTAATGTGGACTTATATTAAATCTTTTTCATTTTAGGGGAAAAAAATCCCAAAGTATCTTCAATCTGGATTTATTTTTGACATTCATACAGTGTTACTTTCAGCTGTTATAAATGCATCATAAATTTGACCCCATCTTCTTGTATAACATGAGAGACTACTGAATATTGTCTATATCATTATTTTTACAGTTTTTGTAATATTCTTTCCAAATTTTGTGCAGTTTCCTGCCATTAATGTAGACTCTAAAATATTGTCTAAAGCCCACCTAAAAACTCCTGGGATAGAATTAAGATATATATCTTAATTCAAGATATATATATATATTTGAATGAGTTTAGGGATAAATGGGGGAGGTTTGCTGGTGACATGGTTATCTTTGGGAATGAAGACAGGATTTCTATCTAAATTAAAATTTGAAGAAATTACTTGTAAACATCTCCATAATAAGATAATGAATAAATGCAGTATTTTATTAAAAGATAGCTTTAAAATACACAGGTTTCCTTGAAAATGCTTTGAAATTTTCTGATTATGCTTCCATAGACATTATGCTAAAGTAATATTTATTAGACAAAATAAATTAATCACTGGAGAAATAATTTAGGGTACTTGAAATCTGAGTAAATAGTATTCTAAGGCGATGGTATTAAACTGGGTAAAAGGACTTGTTATTTAGTGAAACAATTTCAAAGGAAATGATGTTAGGTTCAGTCTGCTAAGAAATGAAGCTATTTTCAGTGGTTGGATGATTTGAAATGTTGATTGCCAGACAAGTAATAGATTAAGTCCTTTAGGAACACAGATGAGTCAGTGGTGAAGTAATAAGCATAATAATACTTAGCACTTTTAATCTTCAAAACATTTTATAAACATTATCTAATTAATCCACACATCAATCCCATGAGACAGATGAATATCATTCTCATTTTACTGATGGTAGAACAAAGAATACGATGTGCAAATGCTAAGTCAGAGAGCATAAAATGTTGATTTTGTACCACTAATCTCAGAAACTCAGGACTTTTAAACTAATTGCAAATTCGAGGCTCTATAGATGATTTAAGTTGATTTTTAGAGATTAAGTATATGATTCCTGAAAGGTGGTACACTGTAGTTAGCATTATATAAATACTTAACACAAAAATATAATTGTTTATTTTAACTGTAAAGGCCATTTCACTATATTATCCTTTCAAATTACGGCCAAGATTCTGAATTAATTATCTTTTTAATATTTTGTGCTTTACTACACTTCTTGTTCAACTATAATTATGGTTGATAATATTAAACTTTCTTTATCCTCATCATTTTTGGATGATTTTAAAATTACACGGAGAATACAATCTCACTGTAACAAATGACATAGACCTGTGGCAGCAAGACCAAAAGTCTGGAAGGTCATACCAACCACACACAAACATTTGGAGGGATTCCATTTATTTTCTTGTACATTTTTATAAAGAAGTAGTAAGATATTTTACCCTTTGCTTTGTCACTTGCTTTTTTCACTTAACCGTAAAGCTAAGCCCACCTTGCCATTACTTCCCTCCAAATCCTCCAAGGGCTTCAATGTTAAGTCCTTTCCATGTTCTCCAAGGCCAATGTGAGTCTGCCTCTGTCTCCTCTGATCTCAGTTCTCACATCTTTCTCAGCTGCATGATCTGTTCTGGTCACACTAGTCTTGGAAATCGTCAAGCTTGCTGCCACATCAGGGCCTTCAATTTTTATATTTACACCTCTCTCAGGTAACTACTTGCCTTATTATTATTATTTTTAATTTATTTAATTAATTAATTTATTTAATTTATCTATTTTTGGCTGTGTTGGGTCTTCATTGCTGCGCATGGGCTTTCTCTAGTTGTGGCGAGAGGGGGCTAATCTTAGATGCTGTGCACGGGCTTCTTATTGTGGTGGCTTCTCTTGTTGCAGAGCACGGGCTCTAGGTGCTAGAGCTTCAGTAGTTGCAGCGTGCGGGCTCAGTAGTTGTGGCTCACGGGCTCTAGAGCACAGGCTCAGTAGTTGTGGCGCACGGGCTTAACTGCTCCGTGGCATGTGGGATCTTCCCTTACCAGGGCTTGAACCCTTGTCCGGTGCATTGACAGGTGGATTCTTAACCGCTGAGCCACCAGGGAAGTCCCCATTATTGTTTAACAACTTAAATTATAATGATGATGCATTTGGTCTCCAGAAAAACAAGTAATCACACCTCTTTCTTGGCAAAAGTAACTCATTTGACCTTTTACTGAAGGAGTGCTGTTTAAACACAATGAAACTTTTCAGTAGCTAATCTCATTTTTAACAAAGATGGCAGAGTCCTCGGGTTTATTTCTTGTCTTCTTAGTGGGTCGTCATGAGTGGCCAGAACCCCACTTTGCAGGGTGTCACTGCCACTACCCCATTCCCTTCCTATTTGGAGAGGCTATTTCTGACTACCTTATCTAAAAACAAAACAAAACAAATCTCTCTTCTCACTCCTTACTGTGACTTACTCCTCCTCTTAGCACTTACCAAAAACTGATAGATAATATTTGTTGATTTATTATCTCTAACCATCATCCTGTTAATATCAACCAATTAATAAGTGTAGATATTTTTGCAAACTTTGCATTTCATTGACCACTAATAAATTGGAGGTTTTTTCATACATGTATTGCTGATGTTTTTTTCTGCAAAGTTTTATAGTCTGTCAAATTTTCAAAATGTTTTAGTTTAAGACTTTTGTTTTCTAAATATGAAACTTTTGTCTATAATCTGAGTTGGATTTTTCTTATTTTTTGTCATAGAAGTTAATTTTTAATATGGCAAAATATACCTATTTTTTCTTTTGTTGCCTATGAGGTAGAGAGGTGTTCCTTACCCCCACAGTGTATATGTAGTTCTCTATCTTGTAAGTTTTTAAAAAAAAATTAATTCCTTAAGTCATTTTGGGATTTATTTTAAATTGTACTGTAACATGGGAGTCTTTTATCTTCTTTTTAATTGGCACTCAGCAATACCATCACATTTATTAACTGAAACACTTTTTTATTTCACTTAATGAAATTCCACCTTTGTCACACATTTAAATATACTGATATATGTATATATATTCCTACATTATTAATAATATTTCTTATATCTGTACTAAAACATTATAATGGTGATTTGATTTCAGTTGTTTATATTATAGTTTGATATCAGGCCGTACAAGTCTCTTTTCAGAGATTTATTGACTATTCTTGGATATTAAATTGTCTATATTGTTAAATGAAAAGTTTGGGATTATGATTTTAAATGCATTCAATTATCTTTATCAAGTTTTTAACTTTTTTTTTTCCTAAATCCCTGGTGACTTAGCCTGAGTCCTCTGCATAACTGAGCCTGCGACAAAGAATCAAAGGATGGATACTTTATATAGGAAGTGCAAATATATGGCAATAAGAATGGAAAGAAAAAATAGGAGTAAGGAAAGATGAGAGGCAATGGGAAGGGATGCATTGCCATGTTAGTTACTGATTTAAAGCAAGTCCAGGAAAAAAAAAATAGACTCCTCCAAAAGATTTTACTGGATGCTAAGGACTTCCAAAGAGGTTCAAAGAGAAACTTTTTCTTAATGTAATCCATAAAGTGGGAAAAAAAGGTTTATTCCACAAGTGATTAATTCCTCCATCTTCTCTGGTTGTCATAACCAGCCTTTCAGCAGCTATTTGGGATCATCCATCTATGCCCTGCAGTGTGGGGTTCAGTAGCTGATGAACCATAATCCCAGGCATACAACTGGTTGGCCCAGCTATGAGCTGGTGATAAAGGAGAGACTGGTCCTCCCATCCCCAAGTGATTCTATTATTTAGAGTATAGATGGACCACAGTGGGAAGGCTACCTATATGCAGGGTCTTTTAACATAGATTTTTAATTTCCATCCTAAGTGTCTCTCTCCTGCATTGGTCTTAAAGTTTTATATTTATTCTTGTCAATAAATATGTTTACTAAGGAGCCATTCATTTCCTCAGTACTTACACATTTGTTCTCATAAATTTGCAAGCAGTGTATTCTTATTTTAATCTCTTCTCTGTAGATGTTTATGACTTATTTCTCACTCCCATTTTTTTCCTTTTTGATTGTCACTCTGTTTTTAATATTATAAGAGTTTTAGCTATTTCATTGCTCTCTTCAAAAAGAATCAGCTTTTGGATTATTTACCTTTGATTTTTTTGGTTTATTTTCTACATAATTAATGCCAACTTTTATTCTAAACATTTTTAGTTTGTTTTCTTATATTGAAATTAAACATTATAGTAATTTAGACATAGTCTTGTTTGAAGAGAGTGAGCTTTATAGAATAATATCTTAACATTTCTTTTTATAATAAGCTTAAAACTTTTATGAGTTATTAGTCTAAAATAATGTTATACCTATCTGAAGAATGACTACAGATGATTACATTAACAGTACAAATTAAATTTACTTCTAGACATTGGAGAAATTTCAGTGAAAGATTTGTGTTCACTTTGAAAGTTAGGATACAACTAATGTAATAAGTATATATTAAAATGCCTAATAAATCTCAGTATTTCAAAGAAAAATAATAGGTACATATTTTCCAGAGTTTAAAAAGACGTATCAGTTCACTGATACATCACTATTTCTAGTAGTAGTTTTTTAAACTGTCTTTGCTATAAAAATGTCCCATAATATTGAATCAAATGTGAAAGTATAACAATGGATATGAACAGAGAATTTATACAAATCATGGTCTAGTTATTTAAAAATATCTAACGTATTTTTAAATTAGATTTCCAAAATGTGCTCCGTGAAGGATTTTGTTCACTCAAGAGCTCTTCCGTAAGTGATGTTTATATCAACTGAGCTCTGTGACTTTATATGAACTTCCTCAGTGATTTTAACACAATTTCATAATTATTCTCTCTATATATCCTTTATAAATACTACATTTATTGTGATAAATCATGTCATATTTGTTATATTTCTTCTAGTAAGTTTGCTTAAGTCTTCACTTTGATGAAATAAAATGTGTATTTTAAGGCAGGACAAGAAATTAAACAAAATTCTCTCTCTGTGTCCATTTGGGCCTCCTTCCTCCCTTCCTAATGGGCCATGTGCATCTGCATTACACACTAACCACAGCTTCTCAAAGATGGCAGTGCCTGCTTGACCTTAAAGATCTACTTTTTTCCCTGTCTTCTGAAAAGAATAGCATTCTTTCCCAGCTCTGTAGGGGGTCATGGTGACTGGCTGATTGCTTTGTATGTGCTTACCTGGACTATGTATCCTTGGTGAACTTTATGCAAAATATCAGTATATCGTTTTGATGTCCGATTCTTTGTCTCGAAAACATGACTGTGCCATCCACTTCTAACAGGCAGAACAATTCTCAGAGCTTTCTGAGAGTATGTCTCCTGGGTTATAATCCTCAATTTGGCTCAAATAAAATCCCTTTTTTCTTCTTAACTTGACGGTTAATTGAATTTTCGTGGACAACTTTATTTCAGCCACGGACTAGAATAACTGTATCTTTGACTGATCTATCACCCAGTATAGCAAACTCTTAGTACTCATTGACCGAAATCTATTCACTTCTACAGCTCTCGTTCACTCCCTCCAACAGACTTTTGCATGATCATTTTTTTGACCCTTCTATATTCTCCAAATCTATTATATGTCTTTATAATCATTTCTTCATTAATATTTAACTATACTACCACAAAATTTTTCTCTTTCAGATCTGTGATGTTGAATGTTGTCAGAGAAATAAATGAAATTTACTTTAGCCTCAACCTAAAAGTTCTTCCACCAAAAATACCAGTGACACTTAAAAAATTTCTTCCTTAAAAAACAACATTAGTACTTTTGCATGATTAGGAAGTTAGCTCTTTTTCATAAATCTCACTGATATATGAATCTGCCTATTTGTCTTATAACTCTTTCAGGATAGGGGTTTTATTTATCATATTGTCTACCTTAAGGTCTTTCATTGAGTAAATAATCAGGAACTATTTGGTAAAGTGCTGCTTTAGTTCCATTTTAGGGAATTATTCATACTATGAAAATACAAGACATCTTGTAATGCAGGTTTCTAGTAAATAAGTAAAAGAAACTCAAATAAGAAAAGCCTCTCCACAATGTATTAATAGTATTTCAACACCTAAGCCATTGTGGGAGCACCATAAATATCAAACCTTAACACCGCCTGCTCTGTGGAACTGAAACTTCTTTTGTGGGTTTCAGTTTTAATTCCATTTAGGGTATTTAAATGATTTTATCAGTGTAAGAGTCTCCAGGATATGTAATTTTCATTTTCACACTAAAGACATTTATTAAAAAATATATCATGTCTCTGTTTACAATGAATGGAAAGAAATAGGAAAGAAATGCCAAAAATGGAATTTCCACACTTCTCATTGACAGTATACTATATAGTCTGTACAGTTCAAGAATTACTTCAAATTGATTTTTTTCTTCTAGTCTGTTTGGCAACTTAGCTAAAGATGAAAGTCAGATTTTTCTCTCCTATTTACTTTTTAGAAGCTTTGCAGACTATAAATTGATTTATCTTATAATTTTCCAAAATGTACTCTACTTTTAAAGCTCTTACTAGTTAGACATAAAAATTAAGGAATATATTTCAACCTTGATGTGTATGTGTGTGTATGGTGGAAAGAAGAAGGGGTCACTGGAGAATTTCAAAATCTGACCCATTTTTCTCCTACAGTCTAATGTTTAACTCTCTGTAATCAACTTCATTGAAGTCTATGTAAAAATCCCATTATTTGCCATATAAAAGCAATCTTCAGATGTAATCTATCTAGACAATCAGAAAAAAAATTATCTTCATAATTCTAAAAGTTTTTAATTAAAGATATCTGAATTCTAAATAGATTTCTAAGTAAAAAATTCACATCACTCTAATGTTGGAAACATTAGCTAATGTATCTTATGCTTCTGATACATTCATATCCATCATTATTACATGAACAGTTATTTTATAATTATTTTAATGGTAATATATTTTTATAATTTTGTAAGTCACCTCAAGTACATTTTTAATTGCTTGATATAATAAACATAAGAATACATGTAAATAAGTCACTGAAAACTCAGCGAGATTTACATTTCTTTTCTAGCAGAAAGAACTAAAGAAATCTTTAAATATATATGTCTAATTTTTGAACTTTGTCTTATAAATTTTTATTCTAGATTTTTTATTTCAGCATCTTATCTCCAGAGTCCCTTTTCTCTTAAATTATATATTTGAGGCAATCCTACACCTGTGATAAAGCCTCAAATACCTCAACCTCAGTCTGTTCCTGACTGAACTATACGTAGTGAAAATGAAGGCATATTTTGATTTGTGATCATCTTAGATTTGGTAAAATACACCAATCTAAATCTTTATTTTTCTGATACTCTTTTATAATCTTTGCCACGCACTATGGATTTAGTTGAAGACAAGGTCATAGTCATGAAACAATAAGTGACAAACAGAATAAGAAGACAAAGAAGAGAGGTGGATGAGAAGCCAGATTGAAAAACGTCTTGTGGAAACAGTTGATTCAGAACTTCAACAACAAGATCGCAGAGTCAAAAACCAAATTTGAGGGAGTAGAATTTCATACAGGTATCTCAAGGATATGAAATGGAAATTGGTGGAACAAATGGGCATCCAAATTTGTAAGGCAAACATGTGACTATAATCACTTTCTTATACCAACTATACAGACTTTGTTCCAAAAAATATTTAAGGTTGCACACTAGTAAAATTAACTTTGGTGATAATGAGAAGAAAGGTTTTCAACAACTCTGTGATGGTCTGAGAGTATAAAAGCATTGTTACCTCAAATATTGAATGTGATGGACTTCAGCAGTGAATGTTCATGAAAGGAGGCTTGCCAGGAAGATGTTTAAAGAGCAGTGATAATGGCTCAAAAACATTGGGGGAATCCCTTTTCTGCTGGGCCTAAATACAGAAATAATTTTACTCAAAAAAGAGATTTACGGCTCCTCTACACTGATAAGCAGAAGGCAAACTAAGGGCTGTGAAGAGGTACGTAGGCAAAAAAAGTAGAGACTTGGAATGTTTTAGTTAGAGAATTGAAGAAATGTGATATGGTAATCATCTGCAACTCACAAGCAGACAGAAGACACTTGGTGAAACATAGTGGAAGAAAAAATCCTTGCCAAAAACCAACGGAGGAAACGTACTCAAAGACAATACTGGGAACAAGTAGATAAGCCAAGATCCAAGACTCTTTATGATTAAGTAAGAAAGGTACCTGAAGGGAGAAGCAGACACCCAACTTGTGAACACAGGCGAAGTCAAGTTTACAGGAAAAGGTGAAGTTTTTGCCCTCGAAGTGCCTAGTTGCAGGTGATCCACAGACGCTAGGCGAGGATGAATTGGAGTTTACGTAGCACACAGTGCATATACATTATAAATGATTATATATCATTGGCAAGGTCCCAAAAAGAAAACTTGAAGAAGCAGACTGTGCCTATAACTTATAAAGCAGTACTCCTGGGAAAACTGATAAAGGTGTAGGGAAGGCTGGGCAAGAAAGAGGAAGAAGCCACAACCACGCAAGTGTCTGATTTCAAGCCAGTCACTTTACCTGGCCAAGGACGTCTGAAATGTTAGAAAGTCATTTGTTAAAAACTGCCCCAAGAAAACTGAAATTCCCAGGTGCTTTGGAGCCCAAGAGCAGACCTCTGAAGGTGCTCAGATATCAGCCAATGGAAGGAAAAGCACATCCAAGCAGAGGAAGAGGTGCCCCTAATATAAAGAGGGTTCGAGAAGATCTAGGTGAAGCACTAACCATGTCTGTTGCATCATTTATAGCTAGCTGTTCATGTAGCTGATAATAACAGTATCCATGTTATGCTGAATTCTATTGTTGACAATAAAAATGGAGAAACAATTTTTCCACATTGTAAGGTTAATGGTTTTCAGGAAATTCTATTATCATTTTCACATCGTTCTGAGTTCTGGGTTTGGGGTCCTGAGAACCCCAAAGTATTGTGAAATACAGATTGTCGGTTACATATGGATAATGATCTTCAAGAGAGGGTTAATTCAGGAAAGCATCTTTCCTTAATAATTGGGCTTTACAAGGCATATTATCTGTCTGAATACATTCTGAACTATACTATGTAAATTTTTTAGAGAGTGATTACTAAAATTTGGATGACCTTTACTTTAAAGCCTATTAGGAATTGGAAGCAAAATTATTATTGCTGTTATGTTTGTATCTAATTATAATTAGGGGGTGTAACCTCAGTGTGTACTTCCTTTCACCTTTTGCATGTGGAGACAACCCATGGGTAAGCAGCAGCTGTAAAGCATCACTGTCAAAATGCTATTTATCTGAGAGGATCCTGAAAAACAGAATCTTTCCTTAGTGAGAAATAAGCAGGGACAATGGTACTAGATGGCAGTGATGGGTAGATATTTATTGGTTTCATACTTCAGAGAAAGTACAACTTACTGAGAGTCTTGGTTTCTTAGAAAGTTCTAGTTAATTCATAGTGTTTCCTTGATATAAAGTTAGTGTAACACAAACACACTAAAAAGAGAATGAATGTTTGGAGACCATGTCTTGATCTCTGAAATTCACAAGACTGGTTCCAAAGTCCAAAATTTTATTGAGGGAAAAAGAGTAAAAGCCAATGAAATTGGAATTTGATACACGTGAGGAATCTATTACATATCCATGTGTTCTTGCTATAGGAATTTACTGCAGACAATTATTTTTTAATTTGAGCAAGACAATCTAGTTCAGTGTTAGGTACTGAGGTGGTAGGTAGTCGTAAGGGATTATTACAAAAAATGGATGTCTCTGTCCTCAAGGAACTTATGGTGCATTTTGAAAAACGCAACGAATACTTTAATCAATGCGAAAACAGTTTGATTCAACATAAATTAAATGCAAGAGGAATCATTCAAAGTCAGAGTCACCCCTTGCTACTATGTGAAATAATATCTCATGAAATTATATATAACACCTTGCCAAAGAAGGGTTCCAGAAGGGGAGGAGCCTAAACTTAGCAAAAGATCAGTATAGGAGACTGAGAAATAAGCAAGAAATCAAGGCATACAAAGACATCCAATGAAAGTCGGAGGCTTTGCCAGACAGTGTGGTGAGAAAGAGTACCAAACGTGCAGGTAGTCCCGAGGTGTAGTCAGCACAGCCAGAGCCCCAACCTAAAGGTACGAGAATGAGAGCCCAGGCTTGTCTGGGAGATGAGGGATGCTGAAGGTGAAAAGGAAAAATAGTGGCCAGTTTTTCAGACTGAAATACACAATCAAGTGCTTTTGTTCCAGGACCCCGGGGATACCAAAATCCATGGATGTTCAAGTCCCTTATATAAAATGCATAGTATTTGCATATAGCATATACACACCCTCCCGTATACTTTAAATCACCTCTAGATTACATATGGTACCTATTACCATGTAAGTGCTACGTAAATAATTGCCTGAAAGCAGCAAATTCAAGTTTTGCTTTTCGGAATTTTCTGGATTTTTTTAAAAAATATTTTTGATCCGCAATTGATTGAATCTGTGGACCCAAAACCCATGGATGTGAGGGCCAATTGTACCACATTTATTTGTCAGTTCTATTACCGTTGAACATTTGGATTATTTCAGTGTTATACTCTTATAAAGCAAGTTGCTGTGAACTTTCTCATACATACAACTCTGTGCACATATGTAAAAGTTTCTCTATGGCATACATTGGCATTTTCACGATGTGGGGTAAACATATATACATATTATGTGTGTGTGTGTGTATATATATATATATATATATATATATATATATCAATATGTGTGTGTATGTATGTGTAGGTATATGTTTTTATACACACACACCTGCAGGTGAATGAATGATATTTCCCTGATTACTGTTGTGGTTAAGTATGTTTTCATCTTGCTTCTCCTTCTGTGAAATACCTGTTCATATCTTTGCCAAATTTTCTACTAGGTTTTTTGCCTTTTCCTCATTGATTTTTAGTAGTTAAGAGTCATATTCCCCAAGATCAATCTTTGTCTCTTATATATGTTGCAGATACCTTGTGCAAATTTTCTTGACTGTTTTATTCTGTTTATGATATTTTTGCATTAAGAAAAGTTCTTAATTTTACTGTAGTTCTATTTATGTCTGTTTCTTCTAGTATGTAGTTTTCTGATGTATCTGAGAAATCTTTGTCTATCTCAAGGTCATAAGACTGCCTTCTATAGTTATTTTAACAAGTACTATAATGTTGCTTTTCACATTTGAGTATTCCCTTATGTGGGATTGATATATAATTCCTGTGAGGAAGGTATCTCTTGTAATTTCTCTCTATAGGGATATCTAGTTGTACCAGCATCATTTATTTTAAGTCTTTCCCATCCCTAGGGATCTGCCAGCCATCACTCTCAAGTCTTCACATACACGTTTCTGTTTCTGTGTTGTCTACTGTGTGTTTCTAAGCCTGCACATCCCCCTCAAAATTCCACTATCTTAATTACTACTGTTAACACTCTGACAGTTTACTCTTAATTGTAAGTGATTGCTGATGTTTTAGAATTATTCTTATCATTTTATATTATTTTTTATTTTCTCCCAGGAGGGGCCTAAAATGGGTGATTTAGTTGGATATTTGCACCAAGTGACATATCTTTTTTTATCACTTGGGTATGACCTGACATTTTATTGTTTAAGCTGAATTAAAACTGTGCTTCTATTTTCTTTTTTTCTAATGAGTTATTAATAGACTCTCTTTAATTTTGACTTGAGTTGCTGCTACTTGAAGCTGTTACATATATGGCAGTACAAACTAAAAAACAATTGCTTTTTTAAAAGTTATTTATAAAATTCCAGAAAAGCTGGAATTTTAGAGGCAAAAGGTAGCTTTTAAAACACTCCTAATTAATTCTTCAGTAATATATAGAGTCTAGAATGTGATTTTTTTTTTTTTTTTTTTTTTTTTTTTATGGCTGTGTTGGGTCTTCGTTTCTGTGCGAGGGCTTTCTCTAGTTGTGGCAAGCGGGGGCCACTCTTCATCGCGATGCGCGGGCCCCCTCACTATTGCGGCCTCTCTTGTTGCGGAGCACAGGCTCCAGACGCGCAGGCTCAGTAATTGTGGCTCACGGGCTTAGTTGCTCCGCGGCATGTGGGATCTTCCCAGACCGGGGCTCGAACCCGTGTCCCCTGCATTGGCAGGCAGACTCTCAACCACTGCGCCACCAGGGAAGCCCTAGAATGTGATTTTTAAAATAAGAAAACACATATGGATGTCTGTTGAAAATAGGTGTGACTGAATTCCTCCTGCATTGATCTCTCTTAGGGGTATGTTGGTGACATACAATAAGGACTTTTTGTGAGCATTTCTCTGCCTTACATGTATGTCCCTGTTTCTTCTTTCCCTGTTGTTATCACAGTTTGGTTGAATTCTAGCTCATCAGAATCACAGTTTTGTTCTTCATTTAATTAAGACTATTAAAAAGAGCTGTTCTTCCTTCACTTGAGTAAAGCTGTAGCCTCCTAGTCACCTCTGCTCAGCATCTTCTTCCAATTAAATGTGAATCCTTTTTTGTCATAATTCTCACAAATGTGACAACTTTAAAAAAATCTTAGATGTAGTGACCTTTTTTTGGCTACTTGGGAACTTGGCAGCTCACATTTACTTTGATTCTCCTCTTTGAATACACTCTCCTTTTTCTGGAGTTTCTGTTTATCCACCACTTGATGTAATGCATTGTAAGTAAAATTGATCACTAATCTTTTTTTTTTTAACCTATTAAAGTTTCTAATTTATTTTTCATGACCAAAACACAGATAAATACACATAAGATACAGATCTATTTATATCTATCCAGAGTTTACTCCTCAACAGTTTTTTTTTTCTTTTTCAAGAAGAAGTAATTTTCTTGGGATTACAGATATTCAATAAATATGACTCATTTTAACTGTAGATGGCCTTGTGCCTGTATTCAAATATATAAGGCTAACCTAATTTTGATTAGTAATGTGACACTGTGTAGACATTCAATCCATAGATAACAAACCATACACCTGATACCTATTTAGATATGTTTACAAATAGCTACTTGTTTGATTTTTGAAGTCAGAAGGAAAGAACCTATAGATGATTGATCAATCAATGCAATAGTTTTAAAAAGTCTTCACAAGGATTTTTATCAAAAGTTTTAAGAAAAAACAAAATAGATGTATTTAGCACATCTAGATGTATTTTGCCTTTAGTAAAAAGGCTTTTAAGGCCTTTTTACTCTTATAAAACTTCTAACAGTGAAAAGGCCCCAAAGCAGAAAGCTCTAAGGACTTCCAATAATGGTGGCATGAGAAGGTTAGTGACTTTCTTCTGGAAAAATTAAGTCTAAAACAGGACAACATTTTAAAAAATAACTATTTGGGGGTACTGAGCATGGATTGACAAATTTTTAAGGCAGACAGAAAATAGAGAAACATTTTCTTCTTGAAAAATTATTAGAGCTTTGGGGAAGCTTTTGGCTCCGTCTAGCTCTTTGGTAAGAACTCTTCCTTTGCAGCATGAGGATGATCGTGCAAATAAGGAGCTTTCTTTTCAGAGGCAAGCAGACTTCATTTGGGCTGAGGGAGGGAAGCCCATGGCTTTTCCAGCTAAAAGCAGGAGAGTCAGTTGGAAAAAGAAGGGATACCCCTGGAGATTTGCTAGCCAAAATTTTCAGTCCGGGTTTGCGGCAATCAATGGACTAGGCAGAACATTTAAAGAGAGATCCTAGAAAAGAGAAAGCTATAGAAGCCCTCAGCAAAGCTCTCTGTACACTCCTGGCTGATGAGAAAACTATCCATGAGCAGATGAGACTCCAAAGACAGTGAAAAGTGAAAGCCAAGGAAGCCTTGTGAGCTGGCAGCAACTTTGACTGTGTTGCCTTGCCCACAGTCTGATTAGGAGAGGGTAGAGGACTTCTGTGCTGAAGGTGTTTGAACACAACCCCTGTCCAACTCATTGGCTGACCTATTAGCTGTGCAGATACAGTGGCAACCTTTAGGTAGATAGGCTAAAAAAAAAATCACAGTAAGCTTAAAAAACCTAAGTAGTTAAGTTAATGCCTAAACACAATGGGAGAGACAGATTCTGAAGTTTAAGTACGGGCAAGTTACTTTAAAAAAAAAAAAAGAGCAACCTTCAGAAAAAAGATTTTTAAAAATCCAGACTTGCTAAGTATATTATCTAAAATATTCAGTTTTCAACATAAGTTACTGGACATGCAAAGACACAGGAAAGAGTAATACTTAGATACAAAAGAGTCAAAAGAAACTGACCATGAAACATTCCAGGAGTTTGATTTAGCAAACAAAGACTTCAAAGCACTTATAATAAATATGTTCATAAAGTAAACTGTGTTAATTATGATTCAATATAGAGAGAGACTCAGAGAAAACAAACTGTAAAAAAGAACAAAATGGAATTCTGCAGATCAAAAATATAGTGATTTAAATGAAAAATTCACTAGATATACTTAATTGCAGATTTGAAATGGCATAAGAAAGGAAAAATAAGCTTGAAAATAGATTAGTGGAAAATATCCAATTCAACAAAGAGAGGAAAAATGTTTAAAGAAAAATTAAAAGAGGTTTGCTGACCTGTGAAACACAATCAAGCATTCCAACATAAGTTTAATGGGAGTCCCAGAAGGAAAAGAGATATTAAAAATGGTAGAAAAATTATTTGATAAAATAATGGTTTCAAACTTCCAGAATTTGATGTAAAACATAAATCTACTGACATAATAAACTCAGCAAACATAAAAATGACACTGACACATAACAGTTAAAGAGCTGAAAGCAGACTATAGCTACCAATGTACAAAGAATAACAATGTGATTGAAAACAACTGCATTCTCAGGGAAAAAAAAGGAAGGCAGTGGAATGACATTTAAATTGCCAAAAGGAAAAAAAAAAATCTATCAAAGAAAATTTCTCAACCAAGAACGCTAACCAGTTGCAGCAGGATACCCTTTCTTATCTAGTGCATATGGCACATTCTCCAGGATAAACCAAATGGTAAACCACAAAACAAATCTATTGCATTTAAAATTATAAAAATTATGCAAAGTACATTCTCCCATATACTGATTTAAATCAGAAATCAGTAGTAGAAAATAATCTGAGAAATCTCCAAGTACCTAAAAATTAAATAACTCAACACTAATTAACCCAGGGGAAGTCACAAAAAAATTCAGAAAATATTTTGATTCGAATGAAAATGAAAGATGATAATACATGGATATAATGGAATACAGCGAAAGTAGTGCTTAGAGAAAAATTTGCAGCTTTAAACACCTCCATTAAAAAGGAAGACCCAAAATTATTCAGTTAAGCTTCTACCTTATGAATCTAGAAAATAAAGAACTCAAATTCAACACAACTAAAAAGAAGGGGGGAAATATCAGATTAAAAATCGATGGGATAAAATAGAAAATAGGGTGAATTATAGGGAGAGAAGAGAAAAAGAGAGAGACAGACAGACAGACACAGATTATCAAAATCAAGAATGACAGTTCATCAATACAGAGCCCAGAGCAATTAAAAGGATGAGGTGCTACTTTTACAAATTACCTTACGTCAGTAAATACAATGAAAAAGAAAATGTCCTAGAAACACACAAATATAGGTTTATGAGGTAGAAGAAAGACTTATGAACCTACATCAGGGAAAGAAATTGATTTAGTCCAGAAAAGTATTTCCAGAAGTGCTTCCCTACTCATTTTATAAGGTCTGTGTTACCCTGATATCCAACCAGATAAAGACAAAACAAGAGAAGGAAACTACATACCAGTATATCTTGTGAACATGAATACAAAAGTCCTTCATTAAATATTAGCAATCCAGCAAAATATAGAAATTGTCCTATATCATGAACAATGGTATTTATCCCAGAAATACAAGGTTGTTTTGATATTCAAAGAATAAAAGACAAAACCCATAAGGTCATCTCAGTAGATGTAGAAAAATCATTTCATAAAAATCATCCATTCATGATTTAAAAAAAAATATTGACAAGCTAGGGGTAGAAGGGGTTTTATTAACCTAACACAGAGCATCTATGAAAAACATACAGCCAACATCATACTTAAAGGTAAAGGTCTGAATGCTTTCCCCTTAAGATTGGGAAAAGAGTTAAGGATGTTCACTCTTGTCACTTCTAATCAATATTTTACTGGAAGTTCTAGCCAATGCAGTAAGGCACAGAACAGAAATAAAAGACCAACAGATGGGAAGGATGAAGTAAAACTGTCCTTATTCAATGATGACATAATCTTGTATGTAGAGATTTCTAAGGTTAGGAAATATTTATATATCACCCTCCTACAGCCAATAAGCAAGTTTAACAGGGTCATGAGATACATGATCATTATACACATATCTATTGTAATTCTATCTACTATTTACAGTTTCCAAAAGTGAAATTTAAAAAATTCCTTTCATAATAACATGAAGATGAATAAAATACTTACGAATAATTTAACACATTTAATGAAATTTTAACAAAATAAAAACAATTCCTATACACTGAAAACTATAAAACATTGTTGAAATAAAATGGAACCCTACTTCTCAATAAAAAAGAACGACTATTTATACATGCAACAACGTGAAAAAACATATAGGGGCAGACACATAAGAGTACATATCAAATGATTTCAATTAAATGAAATTTCTTTAGAAGGCAAAATCATAAAAATTAGCTGGGTGGTACCCTGGAGCTGGGGAGGTGAGGGATCATTTTGGAGTGAAGGGAATGATATAAAACTGGATTGTGGTGATTAGCTGAATAATTTGTAAAAAACTTATTAAAACTCATTGAAATGAACAAGTAAAATGAATAAAATTTGTGCAAAAATGAATAAATTTTGCCACAATAAAGTTATTTTAAAAAGAGAAAAATAGCCCTTTGATTATAAATAAGAATATTCTCTGAAGCAAACAAATTGCTGAGAGAAAAGAACAATGACAACATTAAAGATTTCTTGACATTCATTGAAAATGTTGAAACAAAACAAAGCCTGTAATATTATATTCAGAATCCATTCTGAAAATAATATGACCATAGATTGAGCATATAGATATGAAATTATTTAAAAATTGCCACAATAAAATTTTCAGAGTGCTAGGACATTAGCTATCTTCACAGATATTTTATTCCAAATTTATTCCAGGGTCTGAAGTACAGTATGAGGTCAATAAATATATTTTGATTGAATAAATGAATAAAAGTAATTTGCTACATATATTTAAGTCTCTGGTGATTTAATCTGGACTTTTATCTAAATAATTATTACATATTTGTATACATCTGTTAGAAATATGAGACAACTTTGAATACAACAGTAATATCACCATCACTTACAGATTAAAGAGGAAATACATTTTGTTTGCTGTTATGTTTTCATTACATCTGAAGTGGATTAATAAATAAAAAGCAATTAATTGCTTCACTTGCTTCCGTAAAATGATATTCTTAGAGAGCCACTAGGGTTTTGAATAAGAACTACTTAATTTAAGCATTATGCATTATGTGATACTTATTGCCAACTAAGAAGAAAATGTTACATTGTTTTATATTAAACATTTTATTTATAATTGCAGGTGTCCCTTTCAATGATTTAATTGAAAATTTTTTTTAGAAAAACACATTCTCTTAGGGTTTTGAGAAAAAGGAACTTCTCTTAAGTTGGACAACATTCACAGTATCTGCATACATAGAACAATTTTATATTCGGTTAATTCAAATAAACACATAAAACTGAAATCATACTCTTTGTTTTTGAAGAGTATTGAACTACTGTACTAGGGCACTTTCATTAAAAATAATATATGAAAAGATATCCTTTCTCTCCATGTTCTTGTAGAGATTTCATATGCATCAGTTTTTTTGTTTTTTTAAAAATTATTTATTTATTTATTTATTTAATTTATTTATTTATGGCTGTGTTGGATCTTCGTTTCTGTACGAGGGCTTTCTCCAGTTGCGGCAGGCGGGGGCCACGCTTCATCGCGGTGCGCGGGTCTCTCACTATCGCAACCTCTCGTTGCAAAGCACAGGCTCCAGACGCGCAGGCTCAGCAATTGTGGCTCACGGGCCTAGTCGCTCCGCAGCATGTGGGATCTTCCCAGACCAGGGCTCGAACCCGTGTCCCCTGCATTGGCAGGCAGATTCTCAACCACTGCGCCACCAGGGAAGCCCATATGCATCAGTTTGAGATATGCTATTGGTGTCTTCCTTCCCCATTTATAGTAAACATGATTAACCATTCTCTTTTTGACATAGTTCAGGGAGACAGGTTGATCCAACTGTCTCTTGGCTAAGCCTCTAGACTCTGGGACTCACAGATCAAAACTACTGATTCTAGGATAAAGACTTTGAAACTCTGTGCTTCCCATGGAAAGGTGTTACAGTTCACTTTCTGTAAGTGTGCATATTATTAGAACATCTTTACTGCATTTTAAAAAATGAGTATAAGCTACTATATAATGGTAAAAAAGCACCTTTATCTTGTTTCATGTCAAAGGAATGAGTTTTCAATTAAGAAATTCTCCTTAAAATTTTAGTTTAATAGCTAATTTGTGCTCTTCTGATTTTTGAATATAAAACAATATTCTTGATACAGTTTCATGTTAACGGTTAAATTCTAAAATTAAAATTAAAGAGCACTTTTTATATCACCATTTTTTTGCCAGTGACATTAGCATTTTCTGGTGTCATCAACCTAACTCCCTAATCTCTGAGAACCATGATCTACTAGTAAAATGAGCTTGAAATTAATCTAATCTTTTTTGTTTCCCGCATTGAATTATGTTCCATACTTAATAATTGAGCAATATATTTATAAATACTTCCCTAAAACAAGATAATGGTGATCTGTTTAAGAATTTTCTAGACATTCCACAAGTTCAAAATGCTGTAAAAGAGTGATCACTACAATGGTCTCGGTGTCCTTCCCTTCTGAATGGTGTCTTCTGGACTGAGCATTGGGATTGACAGTGTAAATGTCAAGTCTTGAAACTTACATATCTCTTACTTTCTACCCAATTATCTATGAATCTTTACACTCTCACAGATTGTGCTTCCCCTGGCCTATATTTATTTTGAATACTTTTTTTGTCTAGGTTTATATTTTTATTACACTTATTTTGTGTGATTTTACCATAGTTATTGCATGAATATTATAATTATCAACATCCATTGCTTTTCTAGAGAGTACTGACTCTGAAGGAAAGAAAACTTGGCTTCATTTTAATAAACTATTTAGAAACAATTTTATGCTTCTGTTTTAGAGGTGAAGGGTATTTCAAACCCTCTTTAGGCACTGTGAAACACATGAAGACTGAGATTCTTAACCCTAATCTCTTCCTCATTATTTCACCACTCTCCTCTTCCATAAGCATTTCTAGGAAATTCAACATTTAACATGCACCTAACCCCCAATATAATGCTCATATAATTGTGAAATTGTAAGCTAAAATTAAAATCCCTTTGAGAAGGTAAACATTGTAAACATATATTGCCAAACTCCTATTCAAAACAATAAATATGAACCATTTCAAACATAGATGCTTGGAATCCCATAGACACAGGCTTTAGTATAGAGAAACTAAGTGCTAAGGGGCTTATACTTATCAATCCAATATACAAAACTTTTGTGATATATAAATGTATTTTGGGTGTTTCTCAGAGAAGAATTATAGAAGAATATCACCAGTAAATACAACAACAAAATTGTTTTAAGTATTTGTCCTATTAAAATCTTCCTCCCTATGAATTTAACATAGATTACATTCTTTGTAATTTTACCTGTTAAACAGGTAGAATTTCATAGACCTTCTCTAAAATACTTTACTCCTTTAAATTCACTTTCTATTCTTCAGTCTGGATTATTTTTATTCACTGGTAAAGGGCACCTTAGTTTTATCGCACCTGTCAGTATTGTGGGTGATAAGTTTCTCTCAGTACATTTGGATAGGAGTTGGTAGAAGATATCAGTGAATTGTACGGCCAGTCATCCTTTCGCCCAGAAACTTACTAAATCCTTTTTACAACACACTTCATCATTCCTATCTACAGGCCTGATATCTAAGGTTTTTTGCATGGCAATGGTATAGTTCAGCTCTTCAAGCAGGTTTTATCCCAAATAGAACTAATAATGTACATTCAGTAGAAGATGGCTAGGTAATAAAATCCACAGACATTTCTATCTTTATTTGAATGTTACATTTGTTTCCAATGAGTTTGTGTATATAATATAAATATACACATCTATAATATGTGTGTGTGTGTGTATTGTATGTGAATGAAAGGTGTGGTGGGGTCTAAAATGTTTTAGAGTCAAATATTGCCAGGCCCTTCTCAGATATGATCTATTTACATGTGTCTTTTATATGTTATACAAAGGTTTTATATATTATATATATATATACATATGTTATATACTTGAATTTTTATTATATGTAATATAAGTAAATATAAAACTTTTGGAAGTTAGCTTTTTAGAGAAATTTGGAGCACCTGATGTGAACTACCAAATTAGATTTAATTTCATAAACCTCATAAAATATTCTAATAAAGCTTACCTGTCCTAAAGTAGAAAAAATGTATATAGGACTTACTTATGAACAAATAAAATATTGAAAATAGGAAAGGAAAGCGACAATAAAGTCCTGTATCCTTCTCTTGGCTTTTATGTCCTCACATGATTTGTCTTCTCCCTAATTTTCTGATGGCAAGTCCGGCTAGTCTCTCCTTTATTTATGAGTTTCTATTTAAGTTGGTGGTCTCTTAATTCCTAAACTTCTAAGTTTGTATTACCTTAAAGCTTTTGTGCTTACTGCCTATTGTTTCCAAAAGACTCTATCTTTGGACCTTGGTAAAGTCTTTGCCTCTGGCCTTAAAGTCTCAGATTAAATGCCACATACTCAAAATAGTCTGCCTTGATCACTCTTTTGGTAACATGTGCCCCAGCTATCGTGTTCTATTATGTTATTTGCTTTTATTTTCTTCCTAAGAATTATCACTTTCTGAAATAATCGTATCACTTATTTGCTTACTTGTTCATCTTCTTTCTACCACATGTCTCCAGCACAAAGAACAATGTTTAGCATGTGTTAGTGCAAAGTAAATATTTACTAAGGAAATGCAGTTGTTGAGCCCTTCTTTCTGTTTCCTCATTTGACAGTGAACACCATGTGAATAGGAAACATATCTATACTTGTTGATCTTCCATCTCCAGCAGCTAGCGAAGTATTTGGAACATATTGCACGCTTCATACATTTTAGTTGAACAAATGAATGAAACCTAATAAATCCTACATATTAATAAAAATAATCTGCTAGAAAAACATTAAATAATATATGAAAGAATACTCAGACTTGGTAGTAAAAAGACATCTTCCAATTGAAACATTAAAAAAAAATGTGATCAGTGTGTCAAAACTGCTTTTTAATAGGTATTATACAATACTGTCAAGTATGTGCAGAAAAATAGGCATGTTGAGAACATTTAGAAAGTGGAGGGTTTTTTTCTCCATTTCTCTCTATTTCTAGATATACAGCTAAACCCTCTTTATAAGTTTTGTTGGGGGGCAGAGCAGTACTATCTCCCCTAAGGAGGCTAAAATGATCAGATACTGTTTATCCTAGCTAAATGTCTAGGCGGATTATCTTCACATGGTGTGGGGAAGGCCAATGAAATGTTGTAGACAATTCATTCTGTTGCTTCAGAAGGCTAACTTCTAGAACAACTTCAACATCTCTGTAGTTTAATAAAGTTTGTTTTTTATTTATACAAAATCCAATCAGTGTATGACCACCTGAAGAGGTGGAGTAGGAAAGTCTGGTGAGCAAAATAATATTTGTAGACATATTTAGAGAATAGTTTTTCATCCATCAAAATTTACTAGTGTGCACCATTTTTCCTACAGTCTCATTTTTACAACAGTCTTCTAGAAACATAGTGAAACTCCATTCTAACACAAAAGTGGTATCCAAAAAAGTCAGTGACAGGGAGTGGCTTATGAAATGGCAGGATAAACATGTCCAGCTAGTTGGCCAATAACTCCTGTAGTCCAGCAGCCCAATCCAAATCCATCTGAGTCCTAGCTGTGATCTGGCATGTACCATCTGATTGTAATTGTCAGCTCTGGCTTAAATACTGTTGGAGAAATTTCTGAGACTTGTGGTTGGCTAAGATTTTCAAAGAGTGGCAGTAATTGCAGGAATTTCACAGCTAGGCAACACACATTTTGTCAACCCATTCCAGACAAAATATTTGGACCAGTGGAGTACTGGGAACGTAGCACAGTTCAAGAAGGCAAAGTGCTGTAAATCATTTTCCAGTCCCATTATATCCAAACTCACATTGTTCAATGTAACCTGTTAAAATGTTTTTTTTGTCTCTTCAAATATGTGTGTGACACTATTTGTACAATAAATTTATACGTTGATTGTAATTAAATGGAAACAATGTATATCCCCCAAAATGCTAACATACAAGGTGTTTACTTATGAATTATAGAATAAAAATAGTAGTTAAAAAGAATGAGTTAATCTATAAATATTGACTTTAAAAGGATGTCAACAGCATATGATTAAATGAAAGGAAATTAATTGCATACCAAGGTATATGAAATAATAGCATTTGGGGAAAAAAAGAAAAATATGTATATAAATATTTACAGAGTTTTATAGTTTTTCATTTTGTTACTGTTGGTTTACCCAGGTGATGTTTTATTATATACATATTAGTCGGCTTCCCTCACTATATGTCCATTTTGTTTATGTTAATGTGCTTACTAGTTTTTAAAAATTAACTATTTATTTTCTTGGTATATTATTTCTCTCTCCCCTTACACCTTCTCCCATTCATTCAGTATGATCATTCTCAGTCCAGGAGAAGGGACATAAAGCAAAAGGTAGAAGCAAAAAACGCTATTTATTTATCTGTTTACTTGTGAAAGTCTAGGTTATTTTGGCCATGGAAAGAAATCTGGTACAAAGAAAATATCTGAGAGAACACACAAAGAGTAACACAGAAAGTTCTCACAGCTCTCATCCAACCTCACCAAGTCATAAACAGATTGTAAAGAGAAGCTGGTTTTTTGCTGATATAGTTAATCTCCACCCCTACCCAGTCCCCAAATTCTGATTTTTCCAGGAATACACAGCAGAATGCTCAGAAAGATGTTGAAATCTGGGAACAGAGTAGACTTAAGATCTGCTTTCTATGGAAGTGGCAAGATCCTGGGAACTAGCTGTGTGGTATATTTAGACTGACAGCATCTAAGGCAGCAACGTCTAATGGTATCATATTTGTAATTTAACATTTTTTTGGTGACCGTACTTAAAAAGGTAAAAAGAAATAAGTGAAATTAATTTTAATAATATATTTTATTGAACCTAATATAACCAAATGTAATCATTGCACCAAGCACCAAGGAGTCAATCTAAAAATCTTTGATGAGATATTTTACTTTTTTTCCATATTGTCTTCAAAGTCTGGTATGTATTTTATATTTACCACACAGCTCAAATCCAACTGGACACATTTCAAGTGCTCCATAGTCACATGTGGTGAGTGGCTCCTGTACTGGACAGCACAGATGTCACAGCAAAGCATGGCATGGGGTGACAGAGTGGCACCCATGCAGCCAGTGGTGTCATCAGATTGCAGGAAGAGCCACGGCAGGACAGACTTACTGGAAATGAAAACAGGCTGGTTCAGTGGCGGAATCTTGCCAGAACTTTGACTCAGAGTAAACCCAGGAGTTTAGACACAAACCAGAACAAGGAAATGACTAAAACTAAGTTTCCACTGCCCAGCAGAAGGAGGGTTTGCAACAGGTATTATCTAGTTGTGGAAATAATACAAGTTATGTTTCTTGGATTGAGATTTATAAATATATAATTAATTAAACAAAGAAGAAAGTTCAAAAAGGTCACACAAACTATTAACTGGGAAGCAGTTTGGGCCAGGAAGAGAGGACTTTTACCTTTCATTTTTGTTTTCTGCCTTAGAAATGTAAACATTTCAGAGAAAGTTGTAAGGAATGAATCATTTTTCTTTGCTTTCTGGGGAAAATTATATTTTTTAGTATGTTTCTGGATGATAATGACTGATATCATTCTACATTTCTGTTTAGGTCTTGAGGTGAAGATTTTGGGAACAGTGCTCTTAAGTAGAAATTTCATTTAAGTAACATAAATTTAGAAGCAATTCCTATATTTTTTACATTCTTCTATCAGTATTTGAGTACAAGCAGGATATTAAAAGTATAGAACATGTTATCTTATTCAGAATGAGTTTTGTTATTTCTGCGTCTTTAAAATTTGTTTTCTTTTTCAGTAACCAGTAAAATAATAGAGCATATCTTTATAACTTAGATGTTTATAAATCTAAGCTATTGAGCTTAGCTATTGAGCTATTGATCATAATAAAAATAACTGTTCAGTCAGAGATTTCAAGTTACTTCTCAATGGGATAAAATTGGAGCTGTTCAAATTAGTAATAAATTAAGACTCAATATTTATGTTATTAACTACCATGTAAAAAGTCCTAATAATGATAGAATCATCCAGTAGATTTTCCTCTCAACATGCTAATAAAAAAGTAGGTTACTTTTTCTTTTAATAAATCAAATAACCTAAGATGTAAAATTTATTTTGTATCCTCATAGGGATAAAAGAGAAATTGCTCTGTTAACTTATAGTTATTTTCTTAGTTGTTTATATGAAAGTCAAAATTCTAAAGACAAGTAATTTTGCTTCACAGTTAGGATACAGACTATTTTGCCCTAAATTAAAAAAAATAAATGTAAAACTATGACAGAGTTTCAAAGATTAGGAATTATAAGAGAACCCCATAAAATGATCTTGTCTATGCTGTATAATATTATCACATCTAGCCATATGTGGCTGTTTAAATTTAATTTTTAAAAAATTCAGGTCTTCCGTTACACTGTCCAAATTTGAAGTACTTTGTAGCCATATGTGGGTAGTGGCTCCAGATTGGACACTGCAGATATAAAACTTTTCCATCATTGCAGATAGTTTTATTGGACACCACTGGTAGATCTCTAAGCTCACAATGCATTTAAATGTTCATCACTTTACTGGGCAAATGTTAATCCTTCAATAAAAGGCTAGAAATTATTAAAATTTATTTTCATGGATAATAATACACAAAGATGATATTTTATGAAATCCATAAATGCAATATTATCAATAATAAATGTAAAAGGACAGAATGTTTTTTTACTAGTTACGTGGTAGAAACAATGGGAAGGAATTCCTGCTTCCCCAAATATTGTTCTAGGCACACAAAACTTGTTATAAGAGTATCGCAAGCTTTTATTGTTGTTTTAGCATATTACTGTGCCACTCATAAAGGTGAGGCTTTACCATTTCCGTGGCCATTTATCCACAAATAGATGAGGGCCTACGTGCAAAAAATGGAGTTGAGAGGAAGGGGATTAAAGCTATAAGTCGACGGGATAAGATATTTTTTCATCATTTAAGCAATGGACAGATCAAGAGATAAATAATATCCTGGAATAAAGCTGGTGTTCACTACCAGGAGCTAGGATGAAAACTGGGAAGTGAAGAATCACCACAGAGCTATATACATATATATATTTTTTGTCTTCATGGGATCTCGTGTAGAATGTGCCAGAAAGCTTGGAAGCCATTTTCTCTGGCTCGATCAGAGCCACTTTCTTACTTACATTCTTTGTATTCAACTTTCATTCCAGTTTTGTTGGAAAAAATTTTCAAACTCCTGACTCGTACAGCTGCACCAGGGGTATAAAAATCTGGACTTTTTTCAGATTTGAGACTTCCAATGTTGAAGTTTACCAAAGCCCAAGAATTAAAATACCCTGCCTCCCACACCCATGGGTGTTGCTGTGCACACACAGGGAAATATTTCTTCCAGTACTGAAATTTGCAGGTTTTATGTGCTTTATTTCATAAAGGAAACTCATTTTGAGAAGTAAGATGATTTATTTTCCCTGTGACTTTCTTTGTATGCAACTATTATCCGATTAGACACAAATTCTATAAGAAAATAATTAAATAAATTTAAATTGAAGGAGGATATCTATGATGGTATCTTAGAAATAGAAAGCAATGTCTTTAATCTTCACAGAAGCACATTTCTATTATTTCTCATATTAATTTCACTTAATAGCATAGTTTCTATTTCTAACAACCATAAGCATCTGAGGGAACCAATAAGCTCTAAATAATGCACTTTCCCCCTTGAAGTCATGTTATTGAAGTACCAGTTACTTCAAAATAAATCACATATTTATCTCACAAGTTGTTAATACTAGGACCACCTTGGAAAGAGTTTAATAAGACTATAGGAATATAGCATAATTATGGAAGTTCTTAAAGAAGCACTTGTTTAAGAATAGGTAATTATGGAAACAAATATTTGTACATTAAGCAGCTATTGTTTGTTTTATTATTTATTGTCTTATTATTCCTAAAAGTTTAATTATTAAATTTATTTTTCTTTAATATTGATTAATAAATGGTCTTTACCAGATTTCTTTCCATGGCAATGCTATAATGTATTTACTGATTTTCCCCCCAAATTTTCTACTTAATTAAGCTCCAACCTAATGTCACTGGTTTAAAAACAGAAAAAATAATTACTTCAGTAGGAATACCAATTCTCAAAGGGCTACTTACTATGTGTCTTGAATTTTCTCTACTAGTTCAAGAAAGGGTAGCATCACGTTGAAATGTGTAATATATAATTGGTATAGTGCTGATTGTATTTGTATAATTTAATTCTCAAGCGATATTGCAATATAGGCATTATGATTCCCTCTTACAAATGAAGAAAACGGATTAGAAATATTAAATGACACTCCTCAGTTAATAATGATGACGATGGAGGCAAAATGTACAGTGTGGAGAAGATAGTCAATAATTACGTACTCTCTTCGTATGGTGACAGAAAATAACTAGACATCGTGATGATCATTTTGAAATGTATAGAAATATCGAATCACTATGTTGTGTATCAGGAACTAGCATTGTGTTATGGGTAAATTATACTTCAAAAACAAACAAACAGACTTATAGAAAAAGAGATCAGGTTTGTGGTTACCAGAGGCGTGGGTGGGGGAATTGGATGAAGGTGGTCAAAAGAGAAAAACGTCCAGTTATAAGATAAACAAGTACTGGGGATGTGATGTTAGGGCATTTTTGTTAGGAGAAAATCCTCACATAGAGGGTGCTGGTTGTGAATCGTGAAGTATCCTGAAGTACCTAGGAGCCTGTTTTTCTATCATTTCCACTAAAGTTATCCTAAAATAAAAACAGAATAAATTAAATTCACATGTCCTATCCCCTCAGATTTTAATTTTAAAATAAGTCATTATTTATTTACCAGATCAATTAAATAACATTGTATCTTAAAATCATAAATTATATAAAGTCATAGTTCTATAAAATGAGACTCAATGGCAACCTTGAATAATGTCAAAGAATAAATGTACCTGACAAGTTAAATAGGAAAGAAAGGCTTTATCCAAAACTAGTACAAGAGGAGAGAGAGATTGAACTCAACTCCTATGGAACAAAAAATGAGAGAGTTTTAAAGCATTGGAATGAGCTGGTGGAAAAGTACAGGAAGACCTTAGCAGGAGGTGGGAAAGTATAGTGAGGCATTCTGTGTTTGTTAACTGTTCCTTATGAAAGTTAGGTTACTGACCTCCCACAGTGGCTAGGAGATAGGGGAGCTGCCTTCTTTGATGGCTACATTTCAAAGGGATGTCTCCCAGGTCCTTGAGACACACATTCTTAGTTTTGTAAAAAATTAATAAGCAGAAACCTCGATGAAATAGATCTGGGAGGCCAGACTGGGGAGCTCTCATGCCCTGCTACAAAAGCAGAGCCCAACAGGAAAAAGTAGGACTCCTCTTCTTTTCCAAAAGGGATTCAGCCAATGAAAAGCCATGACTCTTTGTTTACTACAGCCTTCCCAACTTCCTTTTTTTCTCTGTAAAGGCATTCTCCTTCCTTTGCTGTGTGGGAACTTGCACGGGGGCTCACCATGGTTGCAGACCCCGAATTGCAATTTTCTTCTGATCCCAAATAAACCCATCTTTGCTGGAGAAATAACTGGCAGTCTATTTGTTTTAGGTCAATAGGTTATAAAACTGGCAAGAGGCTGAGAGAAAGTTTACATCTCAAAGGGGCAGAGCAAGAATTTGCAATCAAATTTTTCTAAAGTAAATGCTTTAAAAAAGGGAGGTTAGGGCATAGAGTCAGGAAGAAGCCTGTTTAAAATGTAGTCAAGTTCAGCGAAATGTTAAGCCTGTCTTGGTCAATACTTGATATCCACTGTTGCAGTCTTTTGTTGTTGTTGTTAACTTTTAATTTGAAATAACTTTAGGCTTAACCCAACCTCCCCCCAAAAATTGCCTAAGTAGCAAAGAGAGTTCCCTTAGCTCTTTCCCAAATTCTACTGTTATCTTCTTACATAATCACAGTATAATTGCAGAAACTAAGAACGTAACATTGCTGCAATACTATTAACTATGTTACAAAACATATTTGAATTTCACCAGTTGTCCCACTAACATCTTTTTTTGGGCCCAAGATCCCATTTAGTTGTCATATCTCCTTATTCTCTTTCATTCTGTGACAACTTGCAGTATTTGTGTGAGTGTCTTTTATGACCTTGACACTTTTGAAGTCACCTAATCAGGCTTTTTTGGCAAACTGTCTCTCAATTTGGGTTTGTCTTATGTTTGCACATGATTAGATTGGGGTTATACAGTTTGGCCAAGGGTGTCACTGAAATTATGTTTTTCCCCTCTCAGTGCATCAGGGTGTGCCTGATGTCAATATATCTTATTAGTGGTGCTGATACCTTGATCACTTGATTAAGGTGGTGTCTGCCAGTTTTCTTCACTGTAATTACTATTTTTCCCTTTAAAACAAGTTAGTATCTTCTGAGGATATATTTTGAAACTATGCAAATATCCTTTCTCTTATCATATTTTGCCCACTAATTTTAGCAACCATTGATGGTTTTTGCCTGCAACAATTATGACTGTGACATTTGCTAATAGTGACTTTTTATTTAATTTCCTCCCAACATTTATAAATTAAAATTATGCTTTAAGAAAGAATATTCCTCTTCCCTCAATGTCTTCTGTTTTTTCTTTCTTCGTTTATCTTTATCAGATGGACTTGTGGATACTTATTTTATTCTATGGGGTAGAACCCAATAACATCATTATTTATTTTGTTGTTTATATTGCTGCATTCTCCAGCAGATATCCCACTTTGGGAGGCTTAGACCTGGGAGATTTGAGAGGAATAAAGGAAACTTTCCACCTTGTGTTCACCTTGTATTAACTGAATGGCTTTATTGCTCTAACAAAGGGACCCTACAATATGGTTGCAAAGATAAAGGATTACTTCGGATGTAACAATCTAGATTTAGGCACTATGTGACTGGCAAGTGTCTCTTCCATCTTCAACAAGTGGCTTCTACCTGTGGGTCCTGAGAGCTCGTCTTCCATGTCATCTCTCCACCAGTAGAAATAAGGGAAATAGTGGGGACGTGAATAAAAAATTGCTTTCAGGACAATTTCTTCTCAAATCTCTTTGGCCAGAGCTGGTAATGTAGCTACATCCCTCTGTGATTATGGCTAGGAAAATTAGTCTTGCCAGGAAACGTAGGTCTAGCATATTTATAGTTAAAAAATCTATTCTAATGGAAGAAAAAAAAAAAACCCTGATATTAGGAGACAACTGACTGTCTTCTACAATCAACAGGAACTGAAGTTCACCAATGCAGTATCATTCTGGACTGAAATTCATTGTGGTTTGTTTAGGTAGAGTGGCTTCATAGATAGATCAAGAGATATGTCAATCAAGTATTCATCTCAGAACCTCTGAAACTTGAAAGAGAGAGAGAAATAAAATTTTCTAAATGTGAATGAAAATTATTAAAACTTTCAGTAGTTACTTATCTCAGTAAATTAAATATCTCTAACTTATTATCATGCAGACTCCACCATACTATAGGGTAGAAGCTGTTTCTCTCTTTCTGAGACAACTTTTGTAGAAACAAAAAAACTACGCAAGATGAAAATTATATGCTCAATAAATACTTCTTGAACAAATGACCAAATGTTACTTAATGAGTTCTCTATACAACAGGTTGATTTCAGTATACATTCCACCAAGCAGATAAAAATATAATAAATATAATGTGTAGAAAGTAAATATACGAGTAAATATAAAATATATAACATAAGATAATCACGTTATGTTGATTTATAACTCCCACTGCATAGTAAGCATACATAAATTGGTCATTATTGATTAAGTGGATACATGTACCGGCCCTCACATGGAGTCTATCAAGTTGAAATAGTGTTACTCCAATTTTTCACATGAGGAAACTAAAACACAAATTTAAAATGACTTTTTAAGATGCTAGGGATACAAGTTCCAGCATTCTGAAAGAGGGAAGGTACATCACTATGCTGTGGCTGACAGTGTATTTTAGAATGGTGACAACAGATATAGCATAACACGTGCTCTTCAACAATGCGACTTTCACTCTCCTCGCCTTAAGAGCCAAGGTATGTGTTCACTCCCCTTAAATCAGGGTGGGTTTGTAGCTATGACAGAAATGATTCTATATGACTTCCAAGGTAAGGTCATAAAAATTTTGCATACTTTCTTTGGTGGCTTGAGCCACCATGTAAGCTGTCCGGAGGCCACCATGTTGTGAAAAAGCCCCAAACAGCTGATGCAGAGGGACCACAGAGATAGTCCTGAGGTGACAGGAAGTGAGTGACATGTTCCAGCTCCAGTCTGATTGCCACTGCATGAGGGACTTCACCTCAGAAATGCCCTGCTGGGTCCTTCCCAAACTCCTTACTTACAGAAACTATGAGACATCATAAAATGATTGCTGTTTTAAGCCACGAAGTTTGGTGGTAATACTCATATTGTACTTTCTAACCAAGGCCTTCACTGGTTAACATGGGTAGTTGCGGCTTGTCTACCCACCTCAATAACTCATTCTTCTTACCTTGCTTACATTTCTAACACAATCTAACTTGCCATATAGTTTGCATATTTGTTCTTGTTTATCTCCAGTAAAATGTAAACTTCTTTTTGATGTAAGCAATGATTTTTTTTGGCCATCCTGTTTACTGCTGTAGCCCCAGTGGCTGGAAGTATGTCTGGCACTCAGTGACCACTGAATAAGTAGTTATTGAGTGAATAACTAAAAGTGGTGAATAGGGAGATGATAGAGAGAAAAAATAGCTGCATACAGATAGACTAAATGAAAAATAATAAAAGCATTAAAGAATATGTGGTATAGAGAACAGTATGGTGGTCCCTTAAAAAACTAAAAATAAGACTTCCCTGGCAGTCCAGTGGTTTACACTCTGCACTTCCACTTCAGGGAGATCCAGTTCGATCCCTGGTAGGGGAACTAAGATCCCACATGCCATGTGGCATGGCCAAAAAACAAACAAAAAAAAGAAAAACAAAACAAAAAATTAAAAATAGAGCTACCATATGATGCAGCAATCCCACTCCTGGGCATGTATCTAGAGAAGACCATAATTCAAAAAGACACATGCACCCCAATGTTCCTTGCAGCACTATTTACAATAGCCAGGACATGGAAATAAATTGCTTTTTAAAAGATATTAGTTTACAAATGTTCCAATTTAAAAATTACAATACAGTGAAATTCATACTTTTAGAAAACCCCCTAAAAGTCTCAGATTCCTTTCTGAGAACATTTTATTTACTGGCATATATGCAATGTAGTAGATACTCTATTACCTACAAAATGTTACAGTGAGAGAATGTGAGGTGGAATTTAGCTTAGGCATATATTCAATTACTTGCTTAAACTATTGTTCATTTTACAGCATATATAATTAACTTTACATAATTTGAAAGCAGGATAGGAATTGATCAAAATTGCTGTAATTAATTTTACACGTTTGCATATACATTTTCATTTTCGGTGAATATTCAGCAGAGTTTGATGCTGCATTACTGCCCACTTTTCTCTCTACAATATTTTCCACAGGTCAGCAATGAACCTATTCTTTCAAATTAATGTTACTTCTAACAAGAGACCAAATCAAACAATGGCCAAGTTCCAGGAATCTTATTTCCTGTTTCTATATACCCTATTGAAATTTATTTATGGCTGGAGCATGCTAGTAGCAGTAAATCTGCTTATTCAGAAAGAAAATAATGGATGTTGTGTAAATACAAACACTTATGGGAAACTGTTACGTGAATGCAATTTCTGCTGTGATCTTCAAGGTGAAATATTAATGCATATGTTTTTCTAATGATATTGCTCATTGAAAAAGTAATTAGAATAAAATTCCAACTCTGTCAAATGTTTATAGTTGTTTGAAGGTTATATTAGTGAGGTCTGAGTTCCCAGTGTGCTAATTTCATACTGTTGTTTACACAGTAAAGAAGATTAAAGGCAAGTTTTGTTCTTTTGATTGTACTTCGCATATATCAGAAGTCATTAGATTACTTGCTTCAGAGAAACTGTTGCCTGAATATCCTGCGTTATGACTGTGTTCATGACTTACTATTTAATTCAGTTCATTAACTTTATTTTTCTTAATGATAAAATTGATAAGCTAGGACACATATTACATTTAAACTTATGAAAAAGAATATCAATGATTGCAATATGTTTGAATATTAAAATTTATTTTTAAAAATGATTTTGTTTTCTGTTTATAGCAGAGTTTTTTTCTACAGGATATATAAGCACTTTGTCAAAGCAAGCATTTAACTAAAGGAGCAAAAATAAGTTTAAAAGGTTAGAAGGAAGGATTTTTATCATTCTCTTATTATATTATCATTAATGTAATATTTATAGTATTATATAATAATAATAACAAAAGAGAAATGGTTTTAAGAGAAGTGTTTTAAATTCAAAAAACACAGGCCCATAATCCAAGAATCTATGAATCTGTCCTGAAGAAATACCAAATTATTTTCACAAAAGTACATGCGCCTGGATGTCCAGTGCACCATCACTTAACTAGTTACATTTAGAAACAAAGTAGCCATCTGGTAGTTTTTGTTTTTGTTTTTTCAGTACTTGTGGCTTGAGGGATCTAGAGTACAGGCTCAGTATTTGTGGTGCACAGGCTTAGTTGCTCTGCGGCATGTGGCATCTTCCTGGACCAGGGCTTGAACCCGTGTCCTCTGCATTGCCAGGCGGATTCTTAACCACTGCGCCACCATCTGGTAGTTTTAAAATGACCGCTATTATTAGTAACTTTCTCCCCCTCATTCTGGTCCTCCAACAATTCATACCACATAGGAACAGAATGACTTTTAAAACACATAAATCAGATAATCTCCGTGTCAGTGATTTTGAATTTTCCATTGAATTGGCATAAAATCGTCTTATGACATTGTTTATGAAGCTCTGCAAGTGTGAGCTCTTAACTAACTCTCTAGTACTTTCTCTTACCACTCCAGTCACTTCTACTGTGGAAAAAATGTTTTTCCCAATTCAAGCTCTTTGCACTTTTTATTTTTTTCCCCTTTCCTTAATTCCTTTGCTGACTGGCTTCTCTCATTTTATATGTCTGAACTAAAACATCAACGTTCCAGAAGAGCCCTTCCCTAACTATTCATTCCAAAGTAATTACTTCACCTCCTGTTACTCTGTATAAGATAAATATGCTTATTTCTAAGCACTTATCCATTCTGAATTTATTTTTCTATTTGTTTAATTGCTTAATATCTATTTCACCCCCCAGAATATGATGTGATGATGAAACAGAACATGTCTGTGTTTGCACCCGTGTCTCCAATGCCTATATGATGTCGGGATTATGGTATGGAGCTCAATAAATAATAGTGGAAAGAATAATATAAATTATTGTTTATAAAAATGAAATCCCAAAGCAGTTCATAAGACTATGTACATTTACAGATACTTGTATTTGAAGATATCTAAGATATATTATCAAGTTAAAAAAATCTAACTCAATAGACAATATTAATTCAAGCAACAAATTTTATTGAACACCTACTATAGTACTGGTACTATTAATTTAATTCTAAGCACTGTGGATTATGAAAAGAAAAAAATAAGCACACTCAAACAAAACTATGTGACAAAAGTAAATAATAGTTATACATAAATAAATATATTTCTATTCTTCATGTATGTGTCCACTATAAAATAAACAAGCAGAATGACATATTCCAAATTATTAAATGATTATACTCAGAGAAGCAAGTAGGTCTACAGTGAGAGGTAAAGGTGAACTTCAGATTTCATTCCATATATTGAAATACTGCCTGGGTCATTTTTCAGTGAAATTACAACCATGAGTTAGTTGTATAGAAAAGAGGAAAAAGAGAGAAAGAAATGCTGAATTGGGGACTGTCTTACTATTGCAGTGAAAGTAGCTAAGAATCTAACATGATAGCCTGTTGAGTCCTACTGTGAATCAATGCTCTATGCTCTAGCTCCTTGGAATTGCAGTACCCTAATTTTTTTCATTTTATTTTCCTTTGAATTAGCAATATTCTCTTCCTTCCCTTGTCAATGTTCTTCTTGGTGTATTATTTAAAATACAAAGTATTTACATTTAATTTTGAAATATTAATAAAATATGGATTGAAAAACACTATTCAAAGACATCTATTTCAAAGCAGTTTTTTAAAAGGTCTAACTACTATAAGCATACTCAGTTAAGTATTTACAGAAAATCATTTTATGTGAAAGAAATATAAGATCTTTAAAAGAAAAAAAGTCAGAAAAATTGACTGCAAAGACACTTTCATAGATAAAGTTATAGTTAAGTGAGAACTTCCTAGTTCTGTAGATAACATCATAGCAGAATAGTCTGCCTGAGTTTTTATTCCTAAATTCATATAAGATTAAAAATCTTACACACATTATAGGGAGGAATTTGAGTTCTAAAGGTCAATTCAGGGTGAGTTTTAAAACGGTATATGACAATCCATTATGCAAATTAATTGATCATTATCTCTTAGTGGGGAAAAATCTGTTTTGGGGGAAGCTTCTTTAAACTGCACTCACTTGTAATTTTCTTTACATAGAATATTATTTAATGATGTTTAGTCAATCTGTTCCTGTAAAGATTATTGTTTCTCTTAATATCTATGGATATAATCTGGATTTTTGGGTTAAAATGCCCTAACAATGGAACCACCCCCTTAAAAATTTAAAATAAGCAAATTTAGCAAAATAGTTGCTAAAATGTAAAAGGGTTATTTTACTTACAAGATGTCAAAATAAATCATAGTAGCATTAACAGATTAAGTCTTTGGGAACACCAGGAACAGTAGATATAGGAATAGTACTATTAAGCCTTTGGTTTAATTTTTTTTTTTTTTTTTAAAGAAAGCTTTAAAAGAGGAAAGTGGGCAGCCTCATTCAGACCTTTCATTTTGAATGATACAAGGAGGGGTGGTAAAACACTTATAAAAACCTAAACTACACTAGAGTTAAGAAAAGAGTTAGGTAGGGAGCACACAGAAGGTTTATAGTAAACGTGAAACACCATTTATAAAAAGACATGCACAGAAAGCATGCATTTATTTGAAGGCACTTTGCATCTCTAGTATCACTCTCATATATTTCAGGTGCAGCAAGCAGCATTCCAATATGTAGTCATGTGCCACAAGTACAGGTTAAAAGAAACTTCAATGTGGGTAAAACAGACGATAAACACAGTAAAATTTATGGAAGTCAATATGATGCAAAAGAAAAGGCATAGGACCTGAGGTTTAGATACTAGCTCTGCAATTTTAAATAAAATAGATCTGTCACAGACCTGCAGGGTGGCAGTGCAGGTACGATATGCAGCTTGGCGAGATCTGTATGTATAAAAATTACATAGAGAATATCCCTGAGATTTCAGGTCCCCAAATTTGATTTTGTCAGTACATTTCAAATTTAGCAAATATCTAGAAGAAGTTAAAAAAATCATCCTTTACAATGATGGATTGTATAATTTAAAGGAATCTATGAAGTGAATAATTAATCAGCAACTTGTTCAAGAAATGAGATATTTGAAGCAAATGGATGGATAGAGAGATAGATGATAAAGAGACAGACAGATAGATGGATAGAATTAAAGGTATGTCATCGATGCTCTGAAAATGCTTTTGGATGACTGTCATATGGAATCAACAGTTTAGTAACCAGCATATCCAGATTAACTTCTTCAGTATCTTTATTTTTTTACTTCAATCATGGGAAAAACATGGAAAAATCACTTCCCTTTTCTAGCATAATTTTGGCTTCTGGTAACATCTTAGTTTTACAGGTATGAATTCACTGAACCGACTATACCAAAATGTTTTCCCTCATATTCAATATGAAAAGAAGAATTCTTGCCAACCTGGAGAATTTCCAAGTTCTCTGGCCTCTTTCACATGGATTAGTTCTACAGATAGCTCAGCCTTTGGAAATATATGGGAGCAATTTGCTATAACCTTCCTTTCACTGTCACATCATGCTTTTTCCTACCTAACTTGGAAATATTCTATGAGCATGAAATAAGATATTACTTGTGAAAAAGTTCTAATAATCTAAGTCTACCCTGTAAATATAAGGCATATGCAAACACTGTGAAAGTAGGAATTTTCTCAACAAAACAATAATCTTGCATATGTGTTACAGAAGCATTTAAATATTGGGAGGACCACATCCTAAATATGCTGTCATACCCAAGGAGAACATCAGTACATCCAGTCTCTGCTAAGGTGTGATGATTAATGACCAAAGTCATATAGACCATTTTGATTCTATAAATCAATCCATACTGATTCCTGTGCTTCATATTTCTAAAATGCTTTGCAGTTTAGAAAATGCATTCTTAGATATTATTTTATCTGAATTACACCAAAATATTATGGATTAGATAAGTTAATATTAATAAAACTACCACCAATAATAACTATTATACTATTCTTGCTATAATCCTCAATTTAACTTAGTTTTACAGATAAAAACAAATTAATAAAATATAACTCATTTAGCCAATATTATCAAATTAATAAGCAGACATAAATTTATTATTCAAAAAATCTATTTTTATCACATAATACAGCTTTATTTTAACTACACATGAAAAAAATCTCAAAATATATAGTTTAAATAATACAAATAATGTAGCGATATTTTAGTTGGCATTTATTATTTGACATATGCATATAAAATTATCACATCTTCTATTTTGATTCTATCAATATGTAAATCTCATCAATAAATATCACAAGTCAAAATATATGCAACGTGGATGGACCTGGAGATTAACACACTAAGTGAAGAATGTAAAACAGAGAAAGACAAGTATCATGTGATATTGCTTATATGAGGAATCTAAAAAAAAAACTTGATACAAATGAACTTATTTACAAAACAAAAACAGACTCACAGACTTAGAGAATGAACTTATGGTTACCAAGGGGAAGGATGGGGGGAAGGGATAGTTAGGGAGTTTGAGATTGACATATACACACTGCTGTATTTAAACTGGATAACCAACAAGGACCTACTGTATAGTACAGGGAACTCTATTCAGTATTATGTAACAACTTAAATGGGAAAAGAATTTGAAAAAGAATAGATACATGTATATGTATAACAGAATCACTTTGCTGTACTCTTGAAAGTAACACAACATTTTAATCAGCTATGCTCCAATGTAAAATAAAAATTAAAAAATATATATATATGCACTGAAATAAATGAGAAAAAAATCTTGTGACTTTACCAGTCATTAAATTTTCAAAGACAGTGCTTCAAGCATTTTTTTTTTTATTATTCTTGAAAGAAACATTAAATGCAAACAAATTATACAAAGTGCTATGTTCTGGTTGTAGGTATGTGTATATGTATGTGTTTGTGTGTGCCTCTTTTTGAGAGCTTCTCTCTAAGACCAGAACAAATAAATAAGGCATAAAATAAAAAATTAAAATTTAAACATTTACTGAAATAGTTTTATCTCTAAGAAAACTTGCTGCTGTTTAAATGTATATTGAATATACATCCCTAAGTAAATCATTGCTATGTGAATTTGCTTTAGTGTTTCATTGGGATGTTTAATTTGACTTTAATAAAAATTGGAGTTAGATTAAATTTTGAGGAATATCTAATATGTTTGACTATGCTAATGTCCAGTAGAAACAACATACAATAGAATCATAGTTAACTTAATTTTGGAAAATTCATCAATAAACATTTAACTCAAACTAATAAAAATGAGAAAACTGATGAAAATAATATTTCAGACAGTTCGTGGAAGATTCTAAATGATGACCTCTATTACCTGCCAATATATAAATTATTCTCAATTCAAAATGTGTAATCTCATATATTTCCAAATAAGGGAGCAGTCATAATTGTTTGGTACACTATAATGTGTTGTGCTCCTAAGTTAGTGTTTTTTTCTATCTAAATTCTTTTAATTTTTTTTCATTCATATTGTAGTGATGTACTGAAATAGTTGTTTACAGTGATATGGTACTGTCTTTTAAAGAGTGATTTTCCCCCTGTTTCTTATTGCTCTGAAACAAAGAAATTAATCAAGGCTTTTGTAGTGAACTATTTCTGTATTATGTAAAAATAGTGATTTAAAAATATTAACCTTCAAGGTTGGGTCAGTTTTCTTTTCTTTTGCCTATTTTTTTTATCTAATGATTATGCAGTTCCAGGACAGATGCAAAATAATTCACATATATTTTTAATTATTTTAGTGCACTGATATTAAACTTTATCTACATTATGGAAAATTCAAATAATTGTAATGTAAACTCAGGCATATTTTTAAAGAAATTGTGTACATTTAAAAGATACATTATAAGAGACATCATGAGACAGATATAAAACCATTAAATATTATGTTTATCCAATTATTATCACATTGTCTATGAGCAATGAGATAATATTTATTATTATATTTTACAGTATTTGTATACTATTCTTTTCTAGATTTTCCAAAATGGTTATGAGTTTCTTTTATGCTTTAAAAGATAATTGATTTTCTTTTTTATGTTATGCAAAATTCGTAACCAAAGAGTAATTGTCTTACGTTGATCTTGGCATTTAAACAATGTATTGGTCTTATTTATTTCTCATTTTGACTGTAGGGAATTGAAGATATAACATATATTTTAGAATGTCCTACTGCTCTGAAAAAGCACCAAAATCTAACCTTCCTCTTGCCTAAAGGCAAAAATATTTCCTGTTCTTCCTGATAAAGCTATATTATTCAAAGTGGAGGAGAGCCGTGTTCCTCCTGCATAACATCCCTGAGGGTAAACACGATCTCCTTTAAAGGACACAAACAAAATGATTTATGAGTTTCCTCTGAAAAATATTAGGTATTAGTTCACTCCAAATTGGAATGTCTTGTATCTTGTTAGGTGTTTAACATTTTCCGCCACTTGTCACTTAGCTTCCCTTATAATATGTCCATGGAGTGCCAATGGAAAAGGGGTCATGATGGATTTAAACTCAAAATTGAGGTCACTATTATATATTAGTTTTAGTATTAGTATTAGTTTGCTGCTATAACAAAGTAACACAAATGAAGTGGCTTAAACAGGAGAAATTTATGGTCTCACAGTTCTGGTGGCTAGAAGTCCAGGGTATCCACAGGATTAGCTTCTTTTGAGGGCTGTAAGGAAAAAACTGTTCCATGCCTCTTTCTTAGCTTCTGGTGGTTTGCTGACACTATTTGGCATTTCTTGGCTTGTAGAAGCATCATTCCAACCTCTGCCTTCATCTGAACATAGCATTCTCCCCTGTGTATGTGTCTGTGTCCAAATTTCTCTTTTTATAAGGACACTAGTCACATTGGATTGGGGTCCACTGTACTGTTGTATGACCTCATCTTAACCAGTTACATCTGCAACAACCCTATTTCCAAACGAGATCACATTCTGAGGCGCGGGGGTTAGGATTTCAATGTATGAATTTTTAGTGAACACAATTCAACCCATAACACCTCCTTAGCCACCATATCTCAGTAATTATAGGGAGACAAGACAATGTCCTTTTCCTTTGGGAGTTTATGTTTTAATTGAGAGTGCAGAGAGTGGTGCAGCAATAAACAAATAGATAAATAAAGCAATGTGACAGCAGACAATGACAATCCCATGGGGGAAAATTCATTTGGATGAAGGGAAAGGAGATGACAGGAGTGTTGTTATAGAAAGGATTACCAGGAAGGGCCTCTCCTAGGGACAGCACTTGAGCAGAGGACTGAATGTGGTGAGGCTGCCAAGTACTGTAACATCTGCAGGAGGAGGGTTCCTCACCAACACGTGAGCATGCTGGTCATGTCAGAGCAACAGAAAGGAGGCTGGTGTTGCTGAGATACGGTGAGAGCAGTAGGGTTTGAGGTCAGAGAGGTGAGCAGGGTTAGGCAGGGTCATGTAGGGTCTTAAAGGCCATGACTGGTAATTTCCATATTCCCAGTGAGAAGAGAAGCCATAAAGATTTGAAGCAGGGGGTAAAAAATTCTAACTTGGAGAACAGATTGGTAGGTGTAGGGTTAGGTAGGGGGATGGGGTTGGGGGGATGAGGCGGCAGCAGGGAAGTCAGTAAGGAAGCTCTTGCTGCAGTGGAGGTGAAACCTGATATAGGCCTGGATTCACAGAAGGATGGCAGTGGATGTGGTGAGAACCAGTTAGAATTAAGACAGGTGATTATGATTATATGCTGATGGGTTAGGCGACTTGTTGAGTATGTGAGAAAGACATGAGTCAACAATGTTTCCAAGTTTGGGGCCTGATCAGCTAGCTCAAGGATACTACCAGATTCAGAGATATAAAATTCCAGGGAACAAGTTGACTTGTGGAGTAAATCAATGCCAAGTGCATAAGATATCTAGTAGACATTTGAATATACACTTCCAGATTTAAGGATGGAAGCCTGAGTTGGATAAATTAACCGACTGAGTCATGTGTGTGAGTTTTAAAAAAAGCAGAGAAGTAGAGGTTGGCTTTACACGCATTTTCCTTTAATAAATTCTAAATACTTAAAATGATGTAAGGTTGAAAGTGTTTCTTATGATTTGGCCCAAATCAGTTTCTATATGAAGACGTAATTGTAAACTCTTGTGGGAGAGTTGGCATTGAGTTATTCGGTGTGGTTTCTCATGCTGAATTTTTTTCTGTGAGGCTATGGTCTTCTATAATTTAGGGATCATCTCCCCTTCCACGGCTACCAACAAAGTTCAAAGAGCTAACAGCTTTCACTGGTCCAAACTCTCTCTCCTGCTGGTTTTTCCTCCAAACATATCAAGCACATTTCTTGGCAGGGCCTTTGCATTTGCTCTATCTCTGCTTGCAATGCCCTCCTTTACCTGCCACAGGTCTCTGTTAAAATGTTGCCCCTGCCGAGATGCCTTCTTTGACTATCCTGTATAACAACAGTCCCCAAACCTTTTGGGCACCAGGAACCGGTTTTGTGGAAGACAATTTTTCCATGGACGGCGGGTGGGGGGCAGGTTTCAGGATGATTCAAGTGCATTACATTTATTGTACACTTTATTTCTATTTTATTTATTTATTTATTTATTTTTGGCTGTTTTGGGTCTTCGTTGCTGCGTGCGGGCTTTCTCTAGTTGCGGCGGGCAGGGGCTCCTCTTTGTTGTGGTGCGCGGGCTTCTCGTTGTGGTGGTTTCTCTTGTTGTGGAGCACAGACTCCAGGCATGTGGGCTTCAGTAGTTGTGGCACATGGTCTCAGTAGTTGTGGCACATGGGCTTATTTGCTCTGCAGCATGTGGGATCCTCCCGGACCAGGGATCGAACCTGTGTCCCCTGCATTGGCAGGCAGATTCTTAAACACTGTGCCACCAGGGAAGTCCCCTATTTCTATCATCATTAAATTGTAATATATAATGAAATAATTATACAATTCACCATAATGCTGACAGGAGGCAGAGCTCAGGCGGTAATGCGAGCCATGGGGAGCAGCTGTAAATACAGATGAAATTTCCCTCGCTCACCTGCTGCTCACCTCCTGCTGCGCGGTCCGGTTCGTAACAGGCCATGGACCAGTACCCGTCCATGGTCCGGGGGTTGGGAACCCTTGCTGTATAAGATAATGTCCTTTCCCTCTAATTTTCTCTCCCTTGCACTGATTTATTTTTTTCTTTATAGCATTTTCACCACTGGTATGTTATATGCTTATTTAGCTTTTGCTTGAATTACTAGAATGTCTGTTCCATGCTTATATATTTTGTATTTACTGTGTCACCATAGCCTAAAAGAGTACTTGGCACACACTAGGTGCTCTAATCTATGACTGTTGCATCCCACGCAACAGTTAATCACTCTACGGTCAGTAATGAGCTCAACTATCCCCAGCTATCCATCGCAAACATAGCTAAATTACATGTTCATACCACACATATTCAATAAAACATTCTTATTAAAATAACATTCATTATCTCAAAGGTGTGAGACAATAGACTTTGGAATTATTAAAAGTTATCTTCCAATATCATAAGAATAGACTTAGGCAACTGAAGAACAAAAACCCTGTTTTATGATGATAAGAAACAGAGAAAGTTTAGATTCACATATAATGATGACTGGTGTATAAATATTTACTAATTTTTTTCTTATCTATATAAACAAGTTTGATTTTAATTTAGAACTTTGAATTCAGGAGTACACTCTCATGCTCTATAGTTTCTTGCTACTGAAGCTTATAGCTCCTCTTCTAAATTTAATTTAAACAAAGCTGTATTGAAAATAGCTAATAATTTTTTTGTAAACCACTGTTATAAGTCACATTGTTTATATTCTGATGCAAAAATAAATGTTAAGTTATCAAGAAAAAAATACACTAAGATGGTGTATCTATTTCATGATATATTATTATCACCAAATTATCTTTATCTTTTCCCCTATTAGGAAATTAGATACTCATGTGGTCAACAAATTCCTCATTAGTACACTGTTCTTTTCATAGAAAGTAAGACTTATTAATTGTTTTTCTCAACAATTTCTCATTACAAAGTATGTTAGAAGCTTCAGGTATATATTATATTAAATTAAAACTGTTTTTTACTTCCAAGTATTAGTTTCAGAAAAGAAAATTATAAAGTCGGCATGAAATCGCATGCTATATCAATTACAACTTGTTAAACTTTTTGATTAGCCTATTGTTTTACTGGCATCCATGTCACAGTTTACCTTTGTCACAATGGCATGTATCCAAAATTATAAATGCTATGAGAATATACGTACTTTTATTTAGCTGGATAATCGGGTAATCTATGTCTAAGCCAAATGAAATTATTTATTGAAGTTATTGTCTCTGTTCACTATGGGATATGCTTAATTAAATTATTTCCAGCATTCATATAAATGTTTTGAACTTTTCAACTTTGTAAAAATGTTGGCAACTCCTTCGTTGGAGTGAGAATCTAACATGTCTATTTCAGTTTTAGAGAGTGGGACATGAATCTCCATTTTCACATTTTTCCTACATTGTCTATAGTACATAAACAGAAAGAGGAATAAAATTGACGATTGCTTTTTTAGGGCAGATTAACTCCTATACAGTGCATTTCAGAAGGAATTTAAATGTGTGGACTCATTTCAAAACTTGTATTATCGAAGTTGTGAAGAGATTCAAATTTGAAGCATCTGAAGAAGACTGTGTTTGTTTGGTTCTTTGTTTCCTTTAAAGAAAGAAATCCCTTTTGGAAAGAAAGATAAAAAGAAGTTAGGAGTGTGCTGAGTCTATTTCTTTGTGTGACTATTTTATTTAAAGTAGCAAATCCTTTAAAAAGTTACTATGATAGTTGATAAGCTTCTTGAAACATTTCATGTTTGCCACCGAACTATATTTTAAACTCATGTCTAGTTTCTTGTCTATTTGGACCCATTTCACATAATTTTTCTTCTTTAGAGTATAATAGTTATAGTTCAGATCATTATCCTGTGTTAAGTACCATATATTGGGTGGGCCAAAAAGTGCCTTCGGTTTCTTAAGTAAAAATAAAAGACACGTTTTTCATTTTCACCAAGAACTTTATTGAACAACGTATTCACCATTTTATTTCACTACCTTCTGCCATTTTTGAGGCAACTTCATAATTCCATCTTCCCCAAATTTTTTGTCTTTTTGAGCAAAGAACTGTTCCAGGTGACTTTTACAGTCTTCCAGGGAATTGAAATTTTTTCCATTAAGAGGATTTTGTAAAGACCAAAATAAATGGAAATCCGAAGGTGTGATGTCTGGTGAATACGGCGGAGGAATCAGAACTCCCCAGCCAAGCTGTAACAGTTTTTGCCTGGTCATCATATAAACAGGCGGTCTTGCGTTATCCTGATGGAAAATTATGCGTTTTCTGTTGGCTAATTGTGGATGCTTTTCGTTGGTGCCGCTTTCAGTTGTTCTAATTGGGAGCAGTACTTGTTGGAATTAATCGTTTGGTTTTCTGGAAGGAGCTCATAATAGAGGACTCTCTTCCAATCCCACCATATACACAACATCCCCTTCTTTGGATGAAGACCGGCCTTTGGTGTGGTTGGTGGTGTTCATTTCGCTTGCCCCACGATCTCTTCCATTCCACATTGTTGTACAGTATCCGCTTTTCATCACCCGTCACAATTTGTTTTAAAAACGGAACGTTTTCATTATGTTTCAGTAGAGAATCACATGCAGAATGATGGCCAAGAAGGTTTTTTTCGCTTAACTTATGTGGAACCCAAACATCAGAGCGATGAACATAACCAAGCTGGTGCAAATGATTTTCAACGCTTGCTTTGGATATTTTGAGTATGTCAGCTATCTCCCGCGTGGTATAATGTTGATTGTTCTCAATTATTGTTTCGATTTGATAGCTATCAACTTCAGCTGGTCTACCAGACCGTGGAGCATCGTCCAGCAAGAAATCTCCAGCACGAAACTTTGCAAACCACTTCTGACACGTTCAATCAATCACAGCACCTTCTCCATACATGGCACAAATCTTTTTGTGCGTTTCAGTTGCGTTTTTATCTTTCTTGAAATAATAAAGCATAATATGCCAAAAATGTTGCTTTTTTCCTTCCATCTTCAATATTAAAATGGCTACACAAAAATTCACCAAGTTTTATAAGTCTTTTTTTAAATGCACGCTGATATGATAGCTGTCACATACAATCTAACAAAATTGTTTCGAATGAAGTTAAAGAGAACAATGTGCTACTAGAGCCATCTTACGGAAAAAAACAAACGAATCTTTTGGCCCTCGCAATATTTTAGAATCAGCTAAAAGTTTAACATTACTTATGTGTCTTTGTGGTATTGTAAATTGCTACCAGCTACCACCATGGAGCTTAGATTTATACACCCATAAAGTTCTTTCCCTAAGGTCACGTATAAGGTGTTGTACAGCACAAGAAAATGCTCCTCCTTAACATTTTCATTACAATTTATTTAAAATTTAAAAAAGCAATTTATTTCCAATTCTTCCTTAAATTTCTTAATGAGAATATTTTTTAGGTTAGGAATTACAAATACATTCGGTCTAGGGCCATTTATAGACCTGATAACTTGATTAGAGTTATCAAAATGTATGAAACAGCTGGATCATGCCTTTAAAAAAAATCTTACCATTTTTATGTGTGGAACACAGAATGTTTAGTCTTCGGTTTCCTAAAATAAAAACAAAATCCTCTAGCTGTAATCTTCTCCCCCAGACACAAACTGCTCACAGAAAGACGTTCTGAAAAATTGAGAATGTCTCTCTTTCTTACCCCTACAATTTTTTTTGATCCTCCTAGGACCACTTATAAAATTATGTAGGTCAATGATTTAATTTTTGTAATAGTTAAGCTCATTATAATTAAATAAGTATCGAGTAATGTCAGAATAATAGACACAAAGATCCAGTCTAATTAATTATATTTTCCTTAAATTTACATACATGTTTACTAAATACATAATTATACATGATATATCTTTTGATGAATTTATAATGAATAGTTCAGACATACAAAAATGGAGTTGGGTGGCCACTGAAGACCTGATCTTGGTCACGTACCTGCACCACGGCGAAGAACTTGAACTTTCTATGAACTATACATAACCCAAGGACACCAGCCATTTTAAAAACATCTGCTAGCTGCAACCTTGTCTCAAGGTTGTTACCTTTGTAACTATTCAACCATTTCAGACCCCAATCAATCCTTACTTAACAAGCACCCTTCTTGCCAGCTCCAATTATAATCCCTAATACAACTATTCATGGACCTAACTGTAACCTTGTGGTTTCTGCCTTTATAAAAGCCTCCCCATTTTATAGTCGGGTGGAACACAATTCAACTGCTTCTTGAATCTGTCTCCTGGGGCTGTAATCCGAACAAACCTCAAATAAATGCCTCTTTATTTTAATCAGGTCTTGTTTCTCAACTTTTGGTTAACAAAAGTGATGAACCCTCTTTTTAAAAAATTCTAAAAAAATGTCATGAGAAACAGTAGAGGTTTATAATTACTTAAAGTGGTAAAGAAAAAAAAAAAATGTCCTGTCCATTCTGACAAATCTTCCCTTGTGGCACTCAGTTCCTGTGAGTGCTCATGGCTCTGCTTGACTGCCGGTCACCTGAATACCCTCATTACAAAGCTCTCACTGCCCTGTCTGTCTGTTATTCATTTGACTCTGTAAAGTAATCACCACAAAACTCTGTACAGTGACCACTCTTTTGTCATCTGTGTGGAAAACCAGGCAGTTCCCGGAGCAAAGGATGGAAACAGAATTTATCACTCTTTTGTTATCCCACAATTAGATCTTGATTAACTCTTCCCAAAATTGAATTTCTGAAAAATGCCTTTGTATTTTACATACTGAATGAAAATGGGGCCAACTTGCTCTTTATGTCACTAATTAATTTGGGGTCAATGTTAAGATATACATAAGGAAACTGGCATTAAGATGCAATGAGGACAATAAATTTTTATTTTTCTCAATGCATTCAGTAAACATTTCCTGATTACCTGAAAAATGTCATGTACTATGTAAGATCACTGTGATCATCAGTGAATTCATATGACTTGGTGATTGAGGAAAAAGGAAAAGAGAGATATGAGAATATGACTCTGATGTTTGAAATGTACTGACAAACAATGTTGGTGCTGTTGAGGAAAACAGCTTGCTTGAGACAGGAAGACAAAGAAACTCTATTCAGTTTTGAGGATTATTTGGAAATAGAAGAAGGACACCTATGGAAATGAACCTTAAATAAATAATCAGTGGTGGTTATATGTGTTTGTGAGTCATCACAGTAACATAATGCAATTATTAACATTTATTGAACATCTTCCATATTCCAGACACCATTCACATCTCTTTACCTTTATTAACTATTTCAATGTTCACCACAATCCTATAAGACAGATATCATTGTTATCTCAATTTTCCAGTTGAAAAAATTGAGACAAAAATTTTGCCAGTTACTTAAAATCACACAGCTAATAGGTGTTGGACTGGGATTTGAACTTAGAAAGTCTAGCTCCAGTGCCCATGATCTTACCTAAACCTATATGTAACCTTTTTTTTTTTAATCGAGGAGAACAAGTTGTTTTCAGAATTCTATTCTTCATAGTCTATTTTTCCTGTACTAAATTGCTGGAGAAATTATTTTTTAATTTTTTTAGTATTTGACTTCTTTCTAAAAATATTTTCCAAAACTAATGGTTATATGGTAGAAAAATATCTGGATTACAAAATATTTTGGAATATAGGCTTTATACATTTTATCTGAATTTTAAAGGAAAGAGACCCAGGTTGTTTACTTATAATGAGTGTTTTCTGAGAAATTTCTGATTTCTGGTGAAATACCCATCTAACTGTTAGGCTTCTCATTGCACCAAGAATTCACACAAATTATGGCAACTAAGCTATAGATGAGATAGAATAAAAATCTACCAAGAATAAAGATCTACCAAGCTCAGTCTGAGCTTGCTAGATCTTTTTTGAAAAATACCCCAAAGTGAGAATAAAGTTTTTGAAGCTACTTAGGTACTGAAGTTACTTAGTTGTAGTATATAACTAGCAGATGGTGTCTCCAGATCTTTCTGAAGTCCACTTTTCCTGTGGCTGTCTCCACATTTGCAGATGTACACACTATAGTAACAGCTCTTGGAAGCCTAGGTAGCACAATGTAAGTTAGCCTTGAGTTAGGCCCACCAGGTGCAAGGACCAGCCTCTAGATGCTGGGCCAAGTAGGGTTCTCTGCTTGGAATTTGTATTCTAAAATGTGAGAGTTTACCCTCAGATTAGATGGTCTCTTGAATGGAAGTGATATAAATCTGTAAGATATTCATGATCACTTTTCAGCATGTGTTTTGGATTAGAGGGATCAATTTAGAGCAAGCAAGAAAAAAAAAAAAAACAGATACAGAAAGAAGTGTAGGTAAGAAATAGAGAACAAGTAATTCTTTAAAAAAATTTTTCTATCACTATTATAGTGTCCACTATAGCCTCACCATATCCTTGACTTACATTATGTTTAAACATCTATATACTTGTAATAAATTCTTTTCTTTCTTGATTAATTTAGAATTGGTTTCTGTCACTTCAAATTAAGACGCCAAACTCTTAATTCAATACTGTTAGGAAGCAACAAGCTGTTCAAGATTGAATATACCAGAAATAAAACTTGAAACGTGTATTTCAAGAAAGGTTAAACTTCTACATCTTGGGGAAAGTAATGAGCAAAGGAAGACTACAAAGATTAATGTTTATGCAAAGCATTTATAGAAATTGAAATTCTGAAAGAGCTAGAGTCTGGAAATTAGAAAACATTGAATTATTAACATTCCTCTTCTGTGAGTTGAAAATCCCCTGAAATTGCATCCATACACTGTAACAAACAAGGCGTTGAGTGATGGAGCCCATTAAGGAGGTCATGTTCTACCAAATACTAGGCAGAGTCTAAAGAAGTGTAAAGCCAAGAATTGGAGAGGTGTATTTTGTATGGTGCTTTGGATATGCCATTGAGATGTTATAAGACTAACACATTTTTGAAGCTGATAAGTAAAGGAGATTGATAGAAAATATCTGAAATTTTGATCGTTACCTGATAACATCTGAAACCATGACACAATAGAGATTATCCATGGCCTCAAATTTCCGAATGGATTAGTGTCTGTGATTGATTGCACAGTGGTATTTAAATTGAAGTTTGGTGAATAGGGTAAAATTTTCCACTTTGTGTTGAGAGAAATACTATTGCAAAAGTCATATCAAAAGTTGCAATTTAAAATAAAAAATAAAATAAAGCAAATCTGAATATATGTGTATATATTATATACATATTATGTATGTATGTGCATATATTGCTTTGAATATGTATGCATGTGCATATATTGCTTTGAACAGCAGCAACTTGCAGCAGTGTTCCAAAGGTTCCAAACTTCGAAGGAACTACCAAAGAAGGGATAATATTCAGCTACAAATAGAAGGTACTTGTGAGCAGAACTCTGATACTTAGTGAAACAAAAATGATAATAAGTAGTCAATTTTCTTGGTCTGATAAGAAGCCCAATTTAATTAGTTCAAGACCTGCCTGGGTGGGATTGAGAAAAGGGGTGGTGACTGGATGATGATCTGCTTGTTCCCATGACTAGAATAATTTTGCGTGAATACCTTCTCACTTAGAGAGGTCTGGAAGATCTACATATGAAGTGATACGGCACAGCTCCCAAACTCACCTTGCATTTCCTGAGTAATTGGTGAAATTCCAATACCCATACTCTGAACGCCACAGTAATGACCAAAATCAAGCAAATGGAAAGGAACATTCTCCAAAGAAGGGAGGAGCCATACACATTTGCATCCAGTTTGAGATTTGAATTTGGACTTAGACACTTAAATGAAAAAGATTTGTGGCAAGTGAAAGCTATAGGTCACTTTCCCTTAGCTGAGACTTTAATCTCTGAGGCAGTTACTGTGAGTCAAAGGAAGCAATTCTTTCTTTAGTCACTTAAGAATTTCTGAAGATTTTCCATAACTCCAGGGGACCCATGAAGAACAATATTCCCGACACTGAACATTTTAAAGCTGGAGTGAAAGATACCAAAAGAGGAGCTATTACCAAGAATGGGAGGGTGAGGGAATTGGCCCCATATACAGAGCTACCTGTTTAACTCTTGGGATGCCAGAAAGAACATTGTTCATGTATGTTATTGTTTATGCTGGTGTGGAAACCACTATCTATGAGGGACAAATGTGGGGAATATAATCAAATTTACAAAGAAATATGTTTTTTAAACCTATTTCCCTACACCCATTTTAGGAAATAATTTATGCATCATCACATTTGCTAAGGCTGCAAAAATTTTACTAGGAAAAGAAGAAAGCAAGATGGGAAAAAGAGGTGAACTTAAGCAGGAAAAAAAGAAACTACTTATTGCATCTATATCTGTACTGTCATTGACTGGTGAATTTTTATCTTAAAGGCATAATTATGCTTTTGCTAGAACAATGTATACTAGGCATTTTAGATAAGAAAGAAAAAGTCTAGGGATAGTTTACATGTAAGAGACAAAGGATATAAAATAAATCTATTAGAGAAATAAGATGATAGGAACTTCAGTCCCTTCTGCTTCTGGATGCCACTGAGATGAGTTTTGGGGTTGAAGGCCAAGAGCTTGGGGCAGAAAAGAATTAAGAGTGAAACCCAACATAGTGTAAGAGAGGGCCTATGGTAATACAGCTACAAGGATGTGTCACAGGGTCCTGGTTTACATGAATATTTAGTACAAGACTCACCCCAAAAGGCTAGAACACTTGAGAATATTGATTCTATTAATATAAATAATAAAAGCAGATTTAGAGTGGTTGGTGGCACTGCAGTATCCACACCAGCTCTGCTTCCTTCTCAAATTGTTCAGAACATGATGAAACACAATCAGAGGCCACTGTTTGAAAGTAATTAGACTGACTGATCTTGGCTTTGGATTTAGTGTGGGGCTCTATTATCTGTGAGTAATGAAACATATCCTGCATTGATTGCCAAAATGGCCATGTGATGCTGAAAGCACTTCATGGTCTATCAAATGTACCAAAATGTCATGTTCTGAGATTCTTTGATAACATTGAGAAGACTCTAAGTGATCAAATAAATGATCAGTTAAGGAGAAAATATATACATTTCTAATATCAAATTCATTTATGCATTTTGCCAGCCAATAAATTAGTAATAAAAAATAAACTTTATTTTACATGGTAATTAACCTGATTTTAAATTCATGAGGACATAGATTTTTTCCATTTATGTACATTATATAATTAGAGTTTACAGTTCTACAAACATATTTGAGAGTATATAAAGATTATTTAATAAGTACGTGAGTAATCAGAAATAAAAAAACTAATATGAAAATCATATGGAAAAATGATGTAAAGAAATATATAAGTTGAAAAATAAGACTAAAATAAATGAAATTTGGAGAAAACAGTTAAATATATAAAATGTGAAATGAATCTCAAGAGTAAAAATTAAAACATGTCCAATAGAAATTTTGAGAAAAAGAAGTAATTTTCATTGGGAAAGGGATTTGAAAAGAGACTCACTGAAAAGAAGGGGAAAAAAACCCCAACTATATCTTTTCAAAACACTTTAATTGTTCTTCAATAATTTCAATTAATTCAAGCTTATGCTTCTTTTTTTCTTTTGTGGAAACATATTCTCTCTTTCAGTCAGTCTAAATATCTAGCTTGATCTATTCACATGGATGTTTTGGTGATTTTTCTCAGGAAGTAGCAACAGATTTTATAAAGAAATACAAGATCAGAATTGAGGAAGAATAGTACTATTTTTTCATATATTTTTGCACATTATTTCTTAAATTGTAATTATGATATTGATTAAATCCATTTTAAATTATGACCAGTTATCTACAACCATACATTTTAGTTTTTCTAATAATGATGGTAGTGGTTATTTTTTCAGAGGAAAGAAGCTGTATCTTAAAATGTCTTCAAATTTATTTTGTAATGAGGAGGTATAAATTAGCTATATAGTCAAATTCATTAAAATAAAAAGTAATATTATACAATGTTTTGGGGCTTAGAAAATATATTTGTTGTTGTAATAAAGAATAATAATAAACACTGATTTAGTAATATATTTTTGGATTTTCTGCAGAAGTAAAAACTCTATTGGTACAAAATTGGTTTTTAAAACTACTATTTTATTACAAATAATGGGATCAAATTTTTGAAAACAACTGTACCTAAAATCACTACTATTCCAAAAAAATTTCAGCATAAAATATGAGTGTTTAAACAGTTTTTAGATTCTGTGTTCTCCTGAATATTGGTAATCTAACTCATAAAAATGAATGCGTGATATGATATTCAGATTCCAATATTCTGAATATTTCATAGAATTATTCATGAAATTACCACACTTATATGAACAGAATGTGATACAACTAATTTTATAATCTAACTAAAATGCGATTGATGAAATGGTAATATGATGTGAAATTAGCATTTTTCATATTAATAAAACTATAGTCCTGTGATTATCCAATCTCCATACTTAATAACTTATTAGGTCTTTGAAGACTTTGAATTTTGAATCCAGATTGGAGTTTATAGATCATCTGTTAATAAAGCACACATAGAGTAGACTATTTTGAAAAAATCATATAAAATTTTAAAACATAAAAGATATACTTACTAAAATTTAAACTTCAATGAACAAATCACTACACCCAAGACATGCTTCAGGAGACATGACAACTAAATGTAATGTGATATCCTGAATAGAATCCTAGAACAAAAGAAGTAACATTAGGTAAAAACTAAGAAAATCTAAGTAAAATATGAATTTTTGCTAGGAATAATTTATCAATATTGGTTAATTTGTAAAATATGCACCATACTATTTTATGATGTTAATAATAAGATAATATATGGAAACTCTTTAGTATTTTTGCAACTTTTCTGTAAACTGAATACTATTCTAAAAAAGATTTATTTAAAAATGTCATCTGAAAAATAAAAATGTAAGGGACGGGTTAAACAGAAGAGTTACATAGTAGAGACCTAATTGAAAAGATAATTAGTTGAAGTATAACTAGTAATTAATAATAGATCTGAAGACAGATTTAGAGGATTTGCCACAAAGAGAAGTGGAAAAATAGAAAATAGAATATTGAGGGATATATTATGACATTATTATTTGAATTAATATAATTTTTAAGTAAATTTCATTCTTTCAGCAAATATTAACACTTTCTAGATGCTTTTAAATTTTGTGTCTTCTACAAACTCACTGTGAAAAATTGTGAAACTGAAATAGAAATACTCAACATGTTTCATAAAGTATTTAGTAAATAATTTGTGTGATAGATTTGAACTAAAGCACTTATAAAACGTATTTGAAAATTTTCTATTTGATCTAATGCCCTTACTACATATAAGTGCCAGATCTTATTGCAGAGATTGCTCATTTTTTAAAAGATATATTGCCTTTGTCTCATAATTTATTTTAGAAAATGATCCTAATGACTTGATTAACTTAATACAGTTCATTTTCAGACATGAATAATTTATAGCTCTTTCACTGACTGGATAGAGTTCATTAAATTCTATTGATCCTGTGGTATAATTGTATATGGAATGATTAATACATGAAGTTCAATTATCAGTTATTAAACAAAGACCACTGTCATACATGTATTTCATAATAAAGAGACTACTCTAGTACATAATGTGGGTTTAAGTGATGAGAATAACCAGGTAGTTGAGAGCAAACTACTATTAGAAACTGTCCAGGACTAGAAAGTTAATAATTAATGAATGATGGTTTCCAACTATGTTCTTATTTCTATTTTGCTGCTGCCTCTTGACAAGCTGATCCTACTTTCTGCTAATTAATTTGAAAGGATGCTTTATTTGGAATTAGTTTCATAAAGCATTGGAAGAAAAAGAAACAGAGCCCTGATGATTATTTATCAAACTAGAAACAATTAACATGTCATGCAGCACACTTAACATATGATGCTACCTAATGAGAAATCTACTATTTTCATATCTGTTTCAGTTGTATGAATGTGTGCTTGCAAAATAGAGAAAAATGAGGAATTTGAAGATAAAGCATTTCCCATTATAAAAAGAAAGGTTGTTTATTATTGTGAGGAAAATTTGAACAAATAAGGCATTGCTAATAAATTTTCTCATATTCTATAACAATATCTTTGTGCTGCTTTTTCTATATTTCCATGTTCTAACTGTAGATTACTTGATGTAAAGCTGGAAAGTCATACTTATATTTTTATTCTTATAACATAAGAAAAATTGCCTTTCATGAAGTAAGAGATCAATATCACTTTGAAAGAAAGAAGAAATTAACAAAGGAAGAATGAATAAATAATGACATGAATGATGTATTTTGGCTTAAATGAATAAATTGTAATAGGTTTAGATATATGAAATTATTTATTCCACAAAGCAGTGTTCTTTCAAAATAGACTGAATATTAGAAAAACCAAGATTTCAAAATTGACATAACAACATCAAAAACTGTTAACATTTATTGAATGTTTACTATGTCCCAGTTACTCTTTTAAAGGCCATGCCCAATCAGATTTAATTTTGGACATGAATCTATAGGTAAAATTCTAATTTTAGACTTATGCTATTATTAAAATTTGTAGATTCTACATACACACATCTAGGTTTGTGTATACCTATTTCACTTTCTTGGAGAATTTAGTTACTCTACCAATGATATGTCACTATCTCTACACCATCTCTATTCCTTAATTATTTTAGTGGATATTGTGAAGATATTAAAACAGAAAGAATAGCTACCATCTACCAGGTATGCTTACAAAATAAATATTTACTTTAAGCTGAAAGATTTGTTAATTGAAAATGTTTTGCTTTAGATATTAAGATACCAGTAATTAACTTTCTCTCTTTTCTCTTTCTTTCTCTTCCTTCCTTCCTTCCTTCCTTCTTTCAGCCACCTTATTTCTCTGTCTCTAAGAGAGACTTTATTTAAACTTTCACAGGAAGATGGTTTCATATCACCTTAAAGGTTAATATTGAGAGTTTATTCTACATTCTCCTAAAGCAAACTACTGCCGAGACTGGTAACCCCTGTACTCAGAAAGTTATTCTGAGCTCAGGAAGAGTTTGTGTCAGTTTGAAAGAGAATAGTGGACATTGCTGTATGAAGTGAGAGTTTGGTTTAGATTATTGCTAAATTCCATTCTAACACAATCCTATTAATTTATCAAATTTTGTTCACTGTAATTTCTCTTGATCCATTATTTCATAGCTTTTGCTTTTATAATGATTATTTTAAAATATTTATATAATCAGAAAATAACTTTATTTATTAAAAACACTTTGTTTTTGCTTTAATATTTGCTTTCTATTCTTTGAGTCTTTGTCATCTCACCATAGCTTTCCTATTTCTTTAGTTTTGTCATATAGGTAGAATGTAGTAGCAGATGAGGTCAAAATATTTCAGGTAACAAACATACTCACTAAGGAAAGTTTTGGAAAAGTACCAAGGAATTCAAATACTAAGGTTACAAAGTAGAAATTTAAATGCATACAATTAAACTTTTATGTTGCTATTTCAGGAGCTTTAAAACAACTTATAGTTTCCACTATACATAAACACACACACACACACACAATTACCACCCATTGTATGTTTACTTACCCCCTTACTAATCACATTAGCTGTTATACTCGACCTTTTCATCTTCCAACAATTCTCTCATTATTGCATCTTATTCTGTTCCTTTCCTTAAATCTGGAGCTGGACAACAGATACATACTCTCAAGTCGTTTTTCCAATAGAAATGTCCTAGTGGTTGTCTGCACTTTTCTGAGTACCATAACTTCTTATATTTTACTCCCCCTAAAAATTAAATTTAAAATAGAATTCAGTTAGACAGTTACCATGCTCAAGGGATAAATTAACTATGAATCTAATGAAGCTTAATCTTCAGGCCTCCTAATTTGCAAGGCTCCCTTCCATGACCCTGCCCTAACAATGTGTTCACATGGTCATACTTTTTGTTTTGTTTTTTTTAGGTAACCACAATATACCATTTATTTTATTTTTTTAATAGATCTTTATTGGAGTATAATTGCTTCACAATACTGTGTTAGTTTCTGTTGTACACCAAAGCAAATCAGCCATATGCATACATAAGTCCCCATATCCCCTCCCTCTTAAGCCTTTCTCCCACCCTCCCTATTCCATCGCAAAGCACTGAGCTGATCTCCCTGTGCTATGCTGCTGCTTCCCACTAGCTAGCTATTTTACATTCAGTAGTGTATATATGTCGAGGTCATACGTTTTTATAAACTTTACAAAAGTGATACATTTTCATCTTGATTCATTATCCCTTTCTACTTTGATTTCCCTTCAGTCAAAATTTCTTTCTTATTGGGTGGCATTGGATTGGCCTTGAGAATTTGGGAGAAGTTGCCAATAGAAATTTGAGTCTACATTTAATTTGGATGAGTGGCATATATTCATGTCTGTGTTTTTCAGTCTCTTTTACACGTGCAGTTAAGTTGCTACTTGTCTTCGTATAGAATCTGCTTCTGGGACTATTTCTGTTGCCCATGATTTGGTTCTTATTGATGCATAATAAAAATAGAAGTTCTTTCATTTCAGGGATAGGCAGATAGATAGAGCACAAAGAACAATTACAAATGAACCATACATCTGTTTCCCTTCTTTTTTCCAACGGGAATTTTGGTGTCCATGAGCACATGCCTCTCTGATCTCCCATAGCAGGGAGCACAATTGATTGAAGGACTCAGCAGTTTCATTTTATTTTATTTTTTATTAAAAAAGTTTTTTAAATTCTCTTTTATAGAAGTGAGTCATGGTCCAGCCCACACACAAGGGGAGGAGAAACAGTCATCTCTTTAGGGGAGGAGTATCAAAGAATTCGAGAACATATCTTTAAAACCACCAGACTGTCTTTCATGGTGTAGAAAAGGGGACTCATGTTTTGCAAACATTATTTAAGCATCTTCGTTACTCCAGGAATTGTACCAAGAGAGGATCACAGGGCCAGGTAGAGGTAGCACCAAATAAAGGTATGAAGAATGAGCTATAACCTACCATTTCTATTAAAGTAGAATAAATGTGAAATAATAAGAAAAGAAGGGACTTCCCTGGTGGTCCAGCGGTTAAGACTCTGCACTTCCAATGCAGGGGGCGTGGGTTCCATCCCTGGTCGGGGAACTAAGATCCCACAGGCCGCGTGGTGTGGCCAAAAAATTAAAAATTTAAAAAAGAAAAGAAAAGAAGACCTCCTCTCTGAATTACATCAAAGCTCTGTGAACTGAAAATGCTAAGTCATGCTTATTTGTGGTTTATTGTGGTAGCTCCAAGGCCTTTGAAATTCTAGTCCAGAAGTTGGCAGTTGCATTTTAAATCCATCCCAGGGTTTGAACTGAGGCCTCATTTTACCCAGGCTTCTCCCAACCCTTGACTGAGTGTGGCAGGGTGCAAAGGCAAGTACATTCCTGGGAGATGCAGGACTCCTCTGACAAGCGACTTTGCCTTGATGACTCCCCAGCAGCCTCGTGGAACTTTCCTTCGAACTACAATGCAGTCTAGGAGGCTTCTATCCCGCCTTCCTTTCTGCTCTCTTTCTCTCCCTCACCTGGAATCAGACTTGCATCATTGTCTGATACTGACTGCCTCCTTCTTTCTTCTCACAGGCATTGCCCTCAGAAATTTCTTGCACATTTATATTATCTTGGCATCTCCTTCTCAGAGCACCTGGGCTAATACAGGAATCACATGAAATATAATTTATCAAAAAATTTCATTTTCAGGGCACAAACCTAGAACAGTACTATAAAATATTAGGATGTCTAAGATAGCTCCCATGGAAAAAAAATTTATCAAACTTTTTCCAAATTTGGCAATAGCCTTAAAATTTATGTTATCAATGCAGTGTAGTTATACCGCAAGAAAATTTTTTGAACTATAAAGATAAAGACAAATTGTGATTCACAATACCAGGACAGACTGGAGCAAGTTTCTATTCTTTCCTTATAAAATCATTATCGTGAGATGTATCTAAGGGATTTACATCCAAACTTTATGAATGTGGGGGGAATGTATGATAAAGGCATGTCAGACATTTAATTAATAAAATTATGTTGCTTTACTGGGTTTTGTGATTGTGGTATTTATCAACTTTTATGATTTTGCTGTTGTACTTTTCCTGATTCTAAGAAGTACTATCATATCTAATGTTCTATACTAAATTTGGGGGGGGGAGGTTGCTTTTTTTTGTTTTGTTTTGTTTTGGCCACAAGGCTTGGGGGATGTTAATTCCCCAACCAGGGATTGAACCTGCATCATTGGCAGTGAAAGCACTGAGTCGTAACCACTGGACCACCAGGGAATTCCCTGTGTAATGTTTCTTAAAAAGAATCCTCCAAATTACATAACCTTCAGATGCCACAAAACTTGAATGTCTACGCCACCCACTTCTAAACTGGCAGGGGGAAAAGAAGGGACATGGCAGGAGAAAACTAGCCTTAACTAATTGTCCTCAAACCCCACCACACACCCCAGGTTAAGCAGATGAGTCTTTGCCTCATTTTGAGGAAAAATGGAAGTGAAGGAAAAATATGCTATCTACTGTTTTTCGCAATATTTGCTTAGTGTTCATGATCAAGAGATCCTCTGAGTTCATTTCCATTTATTTAGTCATGAATTATTTTTTTACCTTGATACTAATGATGTAGTATTACAGTTTAGATTTGCCGTTCATATATGCTCTTTTTTTCAGCATTCTTATACTTCTTATTTATAGATATATTTAAGATCATTATAAATTATAATTCTTTCATGAATAAAGTGCTATGTGACATTAAAAAGGAATATTTTTCCAAAGACATGCCATCGTTTTCTTAACACATTATTTGCTGAAATTATTATTTATATAGATTGATTACTTTTGTCCACATTTTGAAATGCTTCTTGTCCCTTTAGTTTGAATTTCTCCTTTTCTTTTTTAAATTTTCTCCATTTAATTCCCTGTTTTCCTTTTTGCTTATTATATTTATTTCTATACAATTCTGCCTCTATTGCTTTTTCTGTCTTAACTGTTCTCTTTGGATCTATTTTCTTGTGAAGTCAAGAATTCTCCTGGTTTAAGTCAAATGTTTAAAGTAGCATTTTATGCAAAATGCACTTCTTTTATTATCCTATTTCCATTTGGGTAATGTACACATTTTGCCCTCTCACCTTGAAATTCCTTATTGCTAAATGTCACCACAATATGCCTATTTATATGCACAGGAGCTTGTTGGATAATTATTCTCTGATATTTATATCTATCTTTATCTGCCTTCTTTCCTTTTTACCAGATATAGAAAATGCAATTCACATTTTTGGCCCGTTGCTAACATTTTGCCTCTATTTCTTCTTCTAGCTAAAGATATCAACCTTTTCATTGTTCTCAATGGAAGTCTAACTGGAATGCCAGAGAAAAGCATTGTTTTCAGCTTGAAAACATTGAGAAGAAATATGTGAGAAGAGAAAGACAATAAAAAGCTGACAGCAGATATTGGTCAAATTGAAGAGTTGCTCATAAGAACTGAACTCTGCCTACTTACATGGCTTTTTCTTTCCCCAGCAGATCTTAAATGTTTGTGCTTTACAAATATCATCTAAAAATTACCATGCTACTTTTACTTTGTCCATGGGAAAGAAACAAGTCTGACAAAATACATAAGAACTTATATTTGCAAAGAGAGCAAGAAAAACTGACTTGCAGTCTATTGAGTTCCTATGAAATTGCCTTCTCTATTTAGTCAGTGGTTTTTAGTTGTCACCATATAAAATATGTTATAAAATCAAGTACAGCTCTCTTAAAACAAACTGACATGTACATTCGTATTTTCAATACTAACAACTAAATGTATATATAGGGTTAACTAAACAAGGTGCTACACCAAGCAAACTATGGAAATATAGTTAATCAAACATGGGACTTTATGCTTTCCAGACAGAAAGGGAGAAAAAGGTAAGAGAAAATACATTCATAGATCTACAACTAAAATTTTCAATTTTGGTGTTATTATAAATGCTATTGCTTTTTAAATTTTGAATGCAAATTATTCTTTGCTAATATATGGAAATACAACTGATTTTGTATGTTGACTGCATCCTGCATTCCTGCTAAACCCATTTATTAGTTCTAGGAACCTTCTTGTAGACTCTTCCGAATTTTCTATGTAAACAATTATGCCATCTATGAATAGACACACTTTCATTTCTTCTTTTCCAATATATATTCCTCTTCTTATTTTGCCTTGTTGCACTGGCTAGAACTTCCAATACTATGCTAAATAGGAGTAATGAGAGTGGATATCTTTGCCTCGTTCTTGTTTTTATGTGGAAAGCACTCAGTTTTTTCACCTGTTGATGTAATATTAGCTGTAGTTTTTAGGTAGCTTTTGTTTATCAGGTTAAGAAAGTTCTCTTTTATTCCTATTTTTCTAAGTATTTATCATGAATATTTGCTGAATTTTGTCAAATGCTTATTCTATACCTATTAGCATAATTATATTGCTTTTCTTCTTTAGTTTGTTAAAACGGTAAATTACATTGGGCTGGAGCTTTGTTGTTTTCCCCAACCTCCCAGATTAAGGTTTTTGTTCAACAGGATTCAGGTGGAGATTCTAGACTCTCTCACATGGTTTCTACTCCTTTCCTCCAGTTCTGCACCATAATAGACATTTCATGGAATTTTTCCAACTTTAGTCTGGCTTATTTTCACTGTAAGTGGGAGAGCAATACTCTTTCTAGCTCTTTATTTCTGAGAAGCCAGAACAGAAAAATAGCTTTTTAAACTATTAAAAATTAATATAATTATTTGAAAATAAATGCAGAAATTTCAGTCAATATAAAGAAGTGAATCACTTTCCCTAGTAAGAGCAGAAGAAAAGTTTTCATCATATCATAGGAGTCTCTGTTATCTATGCATGACATGAATCTTACAGACCGCCGAGCATAAAAAGTGAACAAAGATATACTGAAGTATTAGGTCAGAAAGAAGTGTTAAAAAAAAAAAAAGACAACAGGTCCCAGATGGAGTCACTTATCCTAAGCCCAAATGACCAAACCACTGTTAATACCTAATTTAATTACAGTTTCAACCTCTTCCGGGAGTAGAATCTTAAACCTGTCCATCTGAAGTTACCTGGTCAGCACTAGTAAGGTAATCTGCCTGATAAACACCTGCCATCTACCAAAGGAAAGTGAGCTTGCCTGAAGCAATCCACTCTTTGCTAGTAACTTCTTGTCCTGCCCCCTTCTGCCTATAAAAGTCTTTCGTTTTGTATAGCTCTTCAGAGCTCCTCTCTATCTGCTATTTGGGATGATGCCCTATTCATGAATCATTGAATAAAGCCAAAAAGATCCTTAAAATTTGCTCAGTTGAATTTTGTTTCTTAACAGAAGGTGCATTCTACTCATTTTGGAAGAGGTTCATGACTCTCTTTAGAGCTTCGTTAACTCTCCAAGATAAGTGATCAGATAGGGTACAATACAGCCAGGTCTCGTTCTAGGGAATCAGGTACAAATGTTATTAATACATGACAATGAGGAGAGAAATGTATTCCATAAACATAACCTGCCCAATCTGGGGCAAGAGAAAATAGGGGAGTAAGCAATGGAGTTTTCTTTGATTTTTTTTCAACCAAAAAATAATATGAATGTTGACATCTTGATGGTAATGTCTAAATTCATTAGCTCTGAAAGAGTGAGGGAAGGAATTCTTTTCTTTCCTAGGATTGGGGCTTTTACTGAACTAAACACTAGCAGAGATTGTGCCCCGTTGGGCAAGCACCACTGAAAGCAAATGCATGTGCTAAAGCCAAGAGGCCAGGGAAAGACCCATCAAGTTTCATGAGTTTTTGTACCCAGACTGGGACAAGGCTTCAGACTGGCCTGGATTTCATGAGATTCATCCACCAACTCTTACTCTTCTGGCTTCTTATTCTAGATTTAATTTTGTGTTCTCAGAGTTAGGGTTCTGTTTTCTCCCTCTTCTAGACAACTCACCTGAACATTATCTTTTCTGCAAAGATACAAATCTTTTCTGCAAACTGTTTAAGAGGCAAGATTTTAGAAATAAAGAATCATTTAAGGAAAATCTGGTTTTACAAATTTAAACTAAATTTATTCAGAGCGAAAAATAAGCCACTTCACAAGCCTGCAATTGATAAAATTATGAGAAAAACCTGAAGGGAGAAACACAGGCTTGAGGGATTTATATAATAATAACCTGCAGCTGCTTTTGTCCTGAAGAAGATGAAAACAAGTGATTGACTCCCTAGTGAGAAGGTTTAAATTCAAGTTTCTGCTTCCAGATGAAGCAGCTACACTATCCTCTCAAAGACTTGTTGTACTTCCCTGTTCCCTACCCACCATCCAACAAGGAATCGCCCTTCCAGATCCATTATTGGGGTTTTTTTCTGCCCAGGAGGCAAATCTCCATAGACTGTATCACTCAGAATCTCTTGGCTTCTGGCTTTCAGTTTGCTGCGACTGATAAATGACTGCGTTACTGACCCTCCCAAGTTGGTCCCGAGCAGGTGTCCTTTCTGCTCAGGGTCATTTGAGCCAATAGAATGAGACGGAGTTGGGTTCAGAAGGAAAGGAAAAGCTTCATTCTTTGATCAGAGGATGGAGAGGTGTGAGCTGGGGCTCTAGCGCATGTGCTCTTCTGGAAAGGCCGGGGCGGGACTGCTTCATAGGGATCTGGTCAGTGGGGAGGAGCCGGAGTTCTCGAGTGGGTGCAGCTGTGCTTCATGCCCCAGATTGCAGTGCGCGGTGCGGCGTCTACACACGCCCAAGCTGAGCAGCCTTTTCGCACCAGGAACTCCGGTCGGAGGCCCCTGCACCCGGTACCCTGTGAGCCAGCGAAACTCAGCTAAGCACAAAGGGGCCGGCGGTGGTGCCGTGTGTCCCCCTCTTTCCTTCTGGGCTGTGGGTCTGGCCGTGGCCGCGTTCTTCCACAGCCACAGCCCGTCGTGCCTGCTTCCTTGTGATGTCTCCAGCCTTCACTGGGTCCTGGTAACGTGTCACGCTGGATCCTCCACCGAAATTCCCTTCAGGTTTAAGGTGGGTACTGCGCCGTTGTTGTTCGCGCCTGGTGGCTGTGCCATCTTTGTCGGTTAACCTTGCCTCCACCTCGGCAAGTAGTCCTTTCTGTGCATTCCCTTCAGTGAAACCCTTTGGAGTCTGCTTTCTGATTCCTGCTGGGACCTGGACCGATACAGTCACCAGATGTCACAGCCTGAATCAGAACCCAAGCTGTGTGCCTCCTGAGCTTGTTCTGTTAACATCAGACTCTAAAAGGGGAGAAAATACCATTCGCTTTAACCGGACGCCCTTTCTACTTGGTTTCTAATTTATATTTGTCTGAATTTTCTTTTTCTCTTTAATGTACTGCTAAGTCACTTGGGTTCTTGGAGAATACTTCCGGCCTGCTAGATGTATTCATGGAAGTGCCACTTGGTGCTGCAGTTCTTGATCTCACCTGAGGACACTGGGTCTGCGTTACCGCCGGAGCCAGCTCACTGGCCATGAGAGGCCTGTTTTAAAAGTCCTTTGAATGTGAGAATACACTTTCTTCTTGGAGTGTAAATGAGAACGTATTTCCTATGATACACTGGGTAATACGATTTCATACTCCCTGGAAGCAGCAGCTCAGTTTTTAACCAGTAGGTTACAGTATCACGAAAAGCCTTTACAGTGGGCTTTAAACAACATTTATCCTTTATATTTTTAGCTCTGCTCACCACTCGGAAAGAGGAGTTAAATTTCTACTTTAGAATTCCCAGTAGTACATTTGAGCCCGCTAAACTTTCTATGACGCCTCTGATTTTTATGTCACGCTTATCTTTATAGCCTGGCCTTTGAAGGGACTGATAACTCTGAGGGACTTGGGCCTCTTTTGCCACAACATATGTTTAAAGAGATAAATGGGTTTAAAAATAAAATATATGAACCATATTAAATGTAAAAAGATATTTATGGTATGAACTATACCATAAATTAAAATTTTAAAATCCACATTATATATATATATATATATATATATATATATATATATATATATGACAGAACTCTTCAAAATTGGCAAGATAGCCAACCAATATAGTAAGGTTAAAAAAATACATTTAGTAACTGAAACTATTGTAAAGGGGTAAGTTTAAAGTTTGGATGTTACTAAATGCTATTAGTTCCACGAGACTACGGATATGTGGATAACGTCTTAACCCTCACACCTGTTACTGGTACAGAAAATACTAGCTAACAACAGCAGATAGGAGATAAATTGCAAATCTATTAATGTCTTCTCAAATATTCTTGTCAGATTTAGGTTTCAAAACTAAGGATGACCTTTTCACTCTATCTTCAGTGCTCCCCTAGATAATCTACATGTTGCCCTTCATTTTGTGGGGTGCCCATGTTGAGAAGGACGGCAAGTCCTTGAAAGTGCTCTTCAACATATTACCATTCTTTTTTCTTTAAACCAGTAATGCCATTCAGTTATAATTGCAATCTAATTGACGTTGTAAGCTCTGACCACTTGGGTTCTAACCTCTCCACCACCACAGGTGTGGATTTATTGGGGGGGAGGTGCTAACTAGGAGATGGTTCCAGATCTTGAAAGAGAGAGTAAAAAGGTCTTTTAAAACATTCATTTTAAGCTAATTCAGAACATAATAAACTAAAGTCATACAACAAAACTTGCGTTACCCTATAGAATTCCAAGAAAAGTGTTCCAGCAAGCATTTCTCTACTTAAAAGCAGTCAATTAAATTAGGGTTGGACCAAGAAGTGTATATTTTTGCCATTGTATATTTTGTGTTGTTGCTGGATTTATTTTATTGACAAAAAAGTGGGGAGGGTTTTGAATTATAGCTTAGTTTGAACAATTCCACATTTTCCTATGTATATTTAGGAAATGCAATCTGTTTACTTGAAAATTTAACTGAATTTGAGTTACATATAAAAATTTCTCCATAATTTAGAATATCTTGTTTCACAAACATATTTTCCAATATTACTGTCTGGAATTAGAACATCTAAATCACTTCTGATTTATTTGTTTCCAGGCTAGAGTTACAGTAATCACAGAAACTACTTATGCTTGCAAAAATAACACTTAACCATTATTGGGATGTGAGATATATTTATAAGTTCTGCCATTAAGCTGAATTTAAGCTCAAGATTTTTTTCTTTTCTGTCCCAGAGCAAGTGTTATAATCATATGCACAAAATTGTCACTTGGTATTACGTGTGTGTGTGTGTGTGTGTGTGTGTGAGAGAGAGAGAGAGAGAGAGAGAGAGGGAGAGAGAGAATAAGAGAAAGAGAAATTGATTCTTAGGGAAGTGGTAGAAGTCATACAAGACGGTGAAATGAGTTGATTTGACAATGCTTTCAGAAGTCTCATCAGATAATGATAAAGAAAAAGACAGTGTTTATAGCAAATGAAAACACTATGACTTGCCATTGTCTCCATTGTTTCAGCATAGCTCTTGTGAATAAAGCTACCTAAGATTCATAAAAAACATTTTATCCAAACACAAACCACATTTAATATACAGTTTTAAAATAAACAGTATTTTTAGTAAATCTCAAATTATATTAAAAATATTTTCAACTATGAACCTGTATATTTATTCGTAGCAGATATATCATTATAAATTTTAAAGACAGTATATTTATTGAATGGTAAACTGGCCTGCTATGATATATACTGTGAAATTAATTATTGAATGAAATATTGATAAATATCCCCAAATTATTAGTACTTTTTAATAATGTTTTATACTATACGAAATGCCCCATATATTGTTATGTACTCACCACAACAACTTTGTTAGCTATTCACAATAGAAAAGCAGTCTTTAGGAAGTTAGTTGAGTTGTCACAGGTTTCACAGATGCAGAAAAATAAGGACATAATCCTGCCCTCTGTCACCTACTTGAGTGGCCCTTAATACTGCCTCATACAGGATGAATAAACATATATACCTAGAGATTGTATTACTAAGCATACAACATACAAAGCATAAAAATATGACAGTGTGTATTGACTAGATGCAAATTCAAAAAATCTACATGGGAAAACAGGAGTAATCAAGTGTAAGTTCACTGTCATGATTTATTCATTCAGGAAATATTTATTAAGCAACTATTATGTATTTGGTACCATTTCAGGTAACAGAAATGCCATAGAAACCAATCAGATACACAAATCTCTGCCTCATAGAGTGTATCTTCTAGTGGAGCAATCAAACAGAAGAAAAATAATTAAAGCATCAATTATGGTGCACAGTGAAGTGATCAAAATTAATCATTATAAAGCAGAAAATGGGAAGCTTAAACATAACAAAGAGTGGCTAAGATCTTAATAAAAGGTATATTTTGAGTAAAAACTTGAAGGGAGTGATACCTATGTGGATAACTGGTGAATCAGTGTTCAACCAGAGAAAAAGAACCAGTAGGAGATATGTATTGATATTAAGATACTTATTGCAAGGGATTGGTTTATGTCACTGTGGAGCCTGATTAGGAAAATCTGAAATCAGAAGGTCAGACCATCAGAAAGGGCAGTCTGGAACTTCTATGCATGAGCTGAAGCTACTATCCACAGGCAGAATTTCTTCTTCTGGGTTGTCTCAGCTTTGCTCTTAAGGTCTTTTAACTGCTTGAATCTGACCAATCAGATTATCTAGAATAATCTCCCTTACTTAAGGTCAGCTGATTGTGGACTTTACTCACCTCTACAAAATACATTCACAGCAGCACGTAGTTTAGTGTTTGGCTAACTGGGAACTGTAGCCTCACCAACTTGATATATAATACTGACCATCCCCTTGAGGGTAGAAAGTTCCAGGCAGAGGGACAAGTCAGTGAAGATCCTGAAGGAGCATGTCTAGCCTGTTACTGGAATAGCAAGGGGGCCAGTGTGTCTTGTGTGGAGTGAATGAGACAGAGAATTGTGGGAGACAAAGTCATAAGGATAACTAGAGGCCAGATTTATGTAGGGTCTTGTGAGTTACAGTAAGAAGCTGGGCTCTACTCTCAGGGACATAGACACTGCATTCATTGATATGAACTGAATTATACTTTATGTCTTCACTCTGGCTGCTCTGTTCAGATTAGACTAAAGGGAGCAAAGACAAAATCGATGAGAGTCTAGACTATATGATCCGTGGTGGTTTGAGAATGCTGTGGAGTTTTCATAGTATCATGTTAAAAATAGAGCAATGAACATATGCTAATGGGCTGGATAAGAGAGATATGAGAAATGTGTAGAAATAAGTGATTCCAATATTTTGGCTGGAGCAACTGGAAGAATTGAGTTGACCTTAACTGAAAAAGGCAAGACTTTAAGAGCTTTATGGAGGGAATACCAGGGACTCAGTTGTGTGTTTGTTGCACATCAGATACCTATTAGATATGCAAGTTCAGATGACAAATTGGTTGTCTGAATTTCAGAGAATGGATCCAGATTGAGATTTATCAGTCTGTAGATGTTACCTAAAGCTGTGAGTCTGAATCAGAAAATGGAAAGGAAAGTAAGGCATAGATTTAGGGGTTTTTTTGGATATTTTAATGGTTCTTTCTTATTATTTTAAAACTTCTATTGACTTCTGATTGATTTTCAAGGAATTACATTCATTCCATAATACATGAAGAAACATAAAAATCACTCATAATCCCACCACTTAGCAGTGAATAATACTAAATTGGGGGGATGCTTTCTTCCCAGTTTTTCTTATATATTTTGTTTCTTTAATTATTTTGAAATCACAGAATATATAAATTTTACAGCTAGTTATTTTGCTTCAAATTATATTTAATCATTGTCTTTAATGACTGAATAATAGTCTATTGTATATAAATACTTAACTCAGGTAATGTTTTTCATTAATCTTCATCTTCCTACTATGTTATGAATATTGCAGCAATGATCATCCTTAAGTATAAGTTTTAATTATCATATATTATCAAAATGACATTATTATATAAATTTAGTCACCGTTTTCACCTCAGTAATTGATAGAGGAGTAGATTATATGTTTTATAGTGTTGTTAATCTGAAATGCTGGTCTATAAATAAAGATCAATATTTTAAAGAGTGTGTTAAGTAATTAAAACACAGAGACCAGAAATGGTGTGTTGTAAATGAAAAGAAATAATCTCATTTCAGCAAACTTAGGCAATCAAAGGTGATTAGAAGAGCCTGTTTACCGCTGCAGGAAGATAGAGTATCTGTGTAATTTAGATGGCCTACTTGCTAGAAATAAATGAGAAAAGCTGCTTAAATATGTGTGTTGCGTAAGATAGGGGAAATGATGTTTAGAAACTTTTTTATCTTCCTATTTCATGAGAAGAAAAGTTCTCAGATATCCTTAAACTAATTCTCCCAAGACATGCATCGAAAGCCTGATTCTCAACACACCAATTTCTGAGCTTTAACTTACCAAAGAGTCTTCCATCCCTAGTGAGCCATTTCCACTTTAGCAAAATGGCAGAAAATGTCACATTTGACAACTACTCACAGAAATCAGTTTCACTCAAAAAAGGCTATTTGTGAAAGAAATTCATACACATACTGAATCCTGTTGAAACTTAAAATGAAATTGCAAACAAAACTTGAGTTGCTTTAGACCTTTTTACTCTACTGCCATTTGGTTTTCTATTCAATACATCATTATTACTCTGGTTTTGTGGAATACTATTTCCATACTCATCTAGCTGCTGGTGACTGTCACCTTGATCCTTGCATATAAAATACCCAGTCTGTAATGAGACAGTTTAATTTGGTAGTTCATAAAGGAAATCCTTTTTTTCAAAATTTGAATTAATATTTTAGATCCTTGGTACAATGGCATTGGTGTTCTCTCACCAACTAGCAGAACAGCTTTAATGGGACAGTTGTTGAATGAGAGAGGAATAAGTAAAGGATTGCTCCTAAAATAATTTGTTTCCTTAATCCACTGATATAAAAAGGGCATATTTCCTTGAAGCTATCAACAATGCTGAGTAAAAACAAATGCAAACTTTATTAATATCTAATTACAAATGGAAATATACCCATGGAAACTAAGCCTAGAACATTATTTTATTGTAAATATAACTAGACCTGACAAACTCATACATTTACAAAGGTTTTTTTTTTTTTTTTTTTATGGCTGCGTTGGGTCTTCGTTTCTGCACGAGGGCTTTCTCTTGTTGCGGCAAGTGGGGGCCACTCTTCATCGCGGTGCGCGGGCCTCTCACTGTCGCGGCCTCTCTTGTTGCGGAGCACAGGCTCCAGACGCGCAGGCTCAGTAGTTGTGGCTCACGGGCCTAGCTGCTCCGCGGCATGTGGGATCTTCCCAGACCAGGGCTCGAACCCGTGTCCCCTGCATTGGCAGGCAGACTCTCAACCACTGCGCCACCAGGGAAGCCCCACTCATACATTTAAATAAGCGATTAGGATAAAAAGATATAATTTCTCTAGCAAAATTTTGTTCGGGAGAAACGAAATCATTATGTAGGATGCTCTGTTTGTTGGTCCTCATTAGTTTATCTACCTTGTTAATGATATATCTGGTTTAAAATGAGAAAGCTTCAAAAGTTGTAATTTAGTTAAATGTGTGTGCAAACCATCGCAAACAATAAACTTAAACTGAAATAATTTCAAAAAGCTAAGTCAAATGTGTAAACAGGGAAAGATCAAATAAGTGCAATTACCCCAGCAACTAAACTGGGCTTATAGACCAATTGGTATTTTCTTGGGCTTGGATGATAGTCACTTATTAGTTATTAGTGTATTTCAATTCCTTAGCAGATTACTATATAGCACCCACATTTTTATGAAACAAAATTATAAAGCTGTGGGGTTTTTTTAAGAAAAAAAGTTTTACTCTCAAAATGAAAACATTTCATTTCCTTTACTAAAATAATTTTGCCCCTTTTTTAAGAGGCAATCTTCAACAGGAGAAAACCTCTAGAATTTATTAGCACCGCTATTAAAAGCACAGTAAGGAATGATTTTAATGAAAGAGAGCACACTATAAAAAGGGATACAGATTTGAAAATCTGAGCTCAGTTTGTGAATCTATGTGAATCATTTTTTTTCAGTGGGTCAAATTTTTATCATCTATAATGAGGGAATTTTACTTGATACTTTCTAAGTCTCTTTCCAGCTCTCAGGTTTCACAAGAAAATTGTGAAGCTCTTTGTCATTCAAATATCCGATGGTGATGGACTAAGATATGGAAGGTGTTATGGGGATTAAAGAGCTGGGAAATAGGTCAAGGAGCAGAGTCCTTATCTGGAATCTGCCTCACTTATTCACAAGGCTGTTCTGAGACTCAAGTAAGATAATCTATATGTTAGTGTTTTGAATGCTGTGACCCACTATACAAATGCAAGTCATTAGCAGAGCACTTAGTCATCTTTGGAGTCCATAAACATATTTTTATTGGTTAAAAGTGTGTGGAAACTACTCTTTCAGTGTTATTCAGCCATCCAGGTTTGTAGCCCTTGAAAAAGTGAGAAAGTTCAAATAGAATGAGGAACGAAGCTAAGGGGAGATGAATGAAACAATTGGAGTTCAAGGAATGATTCTGGCAACTGTTAACCATAAAATCTTGAGCAAATTACTTTCCCTTTCCAGACTTTAATATGCTCACCAGAAAGTGAGGATAATAATGTCTACATTACAGAGGCACTGTGACATGCATATGAGAAAATGTATGTGAAAACATCTAGCATAAATCTTGTAGGTGGATGTTTCTTAAATTTTATTGAATTTTCAACTTCTCTCTCACCCTCACCATCTTATTCATTTGTCATAAAGGTCTGTTAAAGCTAGTTTATAAATAGCTCTCAAATTTCCCCTTCCTCTTCATTCTCACTGCCAATAACGTTAGTTTGAGTCTTCATTATCTATTTTATGAACTGATAAAACGAACTCCTAACAGTTTGCCTTCAGTATTTCTATCTCGTAAAATATTCTCAGCTCTGCTGTCAAAATTACCTTTCTAAACTGAATATATGATCATTCCACTCCTCTGCTTAAAAACTTTAGACACTAGGAAAAAATAGGACACCGATCCTCCCTCCTCATACCTTTATTCCCTCTTTAAACAAACTTCTGCATAACTCATTTATCAGTCAAATTCATCATTTTAGATATTAGGTTTCTTATACTTGGTCTCAGATTATCTTTCCAACCTCTGTATTGCTACCTGAGTTTCCAGGCATTCCACTCAATCCATACTTTATGAGCACATTCTGCTCTTTCATATAAACATACCTCTACATCTGCCATTTCTTCTGGTGGGAATCTCCTCTGTTCTCTCTATAAATTAATCCTATTCTCCATTGTTGTATTGCCTCCATTGTTGAACCTTTGCTAAAACTCCAAGAAAAATTGCATGCACTTAAAAAAATTTAGTATGCTGCTACTGTTGCTTAGATTATATTGCAATTTTTGATTTATATATTTTTCTCTTTGAGCTTCTGCGAGTGACAGCAATTTGATATGCCTCTTTACAGCCCCCAACATCTCCCTGTGCCAGCTGCTTCACTGTAGTATCATAGATCTAAAATAATTTTAAAAGGATGAATTAATTCTATGAAATTATTGATGGCATATGATTTCCTGTTATAACTTAGGAACTTTTTAATAACAGATTTAAGAGCCTTTGGGAGAGAGGATAGGCATTTCAAGTCTGACTGAGGGATAATGTGTCAGTTTTAGGAGTTGAGGAAAGACTATACTGGAAGAATCAGAAGAGCATAGAATAATGCTTGATTACTTTCACTGAACAAAACAAAATAAAAAGCAAAAGCAGAATATCTAAAAACCTCTTCTAAAACCACATATCTTTTCAGCTACCACTTTGTGATTCTCCTTTATGCCTTCCCACTCCACCACTGCAGTTGGGCTTTTGCTATAGACTCATCATCTTATGGCAATTAATAATTTCTGTGTTATAAACCCAGGACATTTCCATCCTCACCTTACACAATGGCTGCTTTTACTATCTTAAAGATTTCCTTTTCTTGACTTCTCTGACACTGCATTGTCATGTATTTCTTTTCATCTCTCTGGCCAACATTTCCAAGATTCTTTGCTGACTCCTTCTCTATGTGTTGGCCTAAATAGGGGCTCAAACATGGTCCTATTTTCAAAATTTTTCTTCCGAAGTGATTTTCATTTTACATCTTTACATATCATCTACAAGTAGATGATTGACAAATTCATATCTTTTGCTATGGCTTCTCTTCTAAGGTACGTTCTAGAATATTCTACGTGGATATCTCTTAGATATCACAAAAAGTAGCACTTCTGAAAGGTGAACTCTTGGTTTCTGTTCCCAAACTTATCTCTATCACCTAGTCCTCCATGTCTCCTTAGTGGCAAAACTACCTACCATTTGCCAGGAGTGAAAAGCTATTTACATTTTTCCTTTACCTCAACTTGCCTTCTTCAAAACTAAATAATGTTGACTCTAAATTGTGTATCCTCTCTACCTGAGCAGTCAATACTGCCATTTTCCATAGTAGGAGACTTCTAACTAGATCCCAGAATTCTAATCTTTACCCCTATCCACAGCAACCAGAGTGACATTCTTAAATAAGAACCACTTAAAAGTCTCTCTGCTGCTTAAACATCTTTAGAAAATCTCCACTTAATGAAGAATAAAAACAATATCTCTTATCGTAGTCTACAATGTCCTCAGTAGTCTTCACACTTTCTCAGTTCTTCAATCTCAACTGATGTTCCTTTCCCTATACCCAGTCACCCATGAACTTTTCCTTGCCTCAGGGCCTTTGCAAATACTCTTCCAGGTACTTTCATTGAAGTTAGTCCCCAGCCATCTTGTAAAATGATACTAAAAGAAATATTCATTGATCATCCTAATTAAATCAGTTTGCCTCCTTCATTCAGTACCTCAGCAATGTTCAGATCACTGATCAAATTTTTAATTTATTATAATTTATTTTTCTGCTCACTCTTTAAGATGTAGGCTACATGAAGCTCTAGAAATGGAGTCCACAGTGACTGGAGAGTATATAAGTATTGTATGCATTCTATAACAATTTTGAGATAAATAAACAAATAAGGACAAATATAAACCTGAATACACATACTTGGTTAATATTTCTCGAATTCTGCCCAGTTTATACCTGCAGAAGTTCTCCCACATCATAATGGAAAAGAAAGCTGTGTAGAACATGGATACATACTCATAGAAACCCTATGAAGTACATAATATTTTTGTAGAAATTTGTGAAAAATTACGGAAAGAAAGATTCTGTGATTTGCCTGTAGGCTTTTAGGTTAAAGGACGCATTCAAGTCTACATCATGCATTCTGAACCACAGTGCTGCACTACCTTTGAACAAGTCTTTAAGCTCCTTAATTAATTTCATCAGAATTTCAGGTAAAGGAGGTTCACCAATACCATATGGGATCAAGATCCCACATGCAAACTACTTAAAATTAAAATAGTAAAATTTTATTTAAAATAAATAAATATTTTATTAATTAACTTAAATATAAAATATTTTGCTTGTATTTAACATTAGATATAGGGGAAATTTTTAGAAGCTGTAACCATCAAAAAGATGTCTACTTTTATTTAACTACTTACTACTGATTTGTTCGTTGTTTCTGTTACAGCTTCTGTTAGCTTCCATATAACTACATGTACAGTTGTCAGATGTTTAAAGCAAAAGAAGTTAAATCGATGAGACTTTAAAAACATCTGAACATGCTGACTAGTGTGGTTATTTCATGTAAAAATAACAAGAAATAAATCTGCCCAATCTAGTTTAGGACAGAGGAAAGCAAATAGCAATAAATATTTTTCTATTTTTCCAAATAATGAGGATGAAAATGACTACTTCAAAACAAGTATGTGTGTGTGTGTGTGTGTGTGTGTGTATATATATATGCACACACAGAAAACAAGTATAAGTATATATTTAAATTAAACCTTATCTCTTCAGCATAACAACCAGATTGGCTACTGACTTTAGAGCAAGGATTTTATCACTACATAAGAGCTATAATATGAATGAAAGTTAAGAATAAAAGTTTGAAGACATATTAATAATCATAGGCTCTGCATGCTCTGAAGATTTAGCCAGGACCCAGTAGGATATGGGGATACTTACAAATATATTCTTTATTGTGAAATCATGAGAAAACTATAACAAAATATTTGGGACTTCCCTGGTGGCACAGTGGTTAAGACTCCACACTCCCAGTGCAGGGGCCCCGGGTTCGATCCCTAGTCAGGGAACTAGATCCCAAATGCATGCCACAACTAAGACCCGGCACAACCACATAAGTAAATAAATATTAAAGAAAAAGAAAACTATAACAAAATATTGCTTAAAAAATGACTAAATTAAAAGGTACTTCTGGAAAAACATTTAGGTTAAATGTGGAGTATAGGTTCCCTTTGTATACATAAAACTATACATATCTTTATATTTAACCATGACACTACTGTAATCAAGAAGAGAAGATGCTAAACAAAGTTGGAATTTCTGATGAAGTTCCAGACACAACCTGATCCTTCAGGAAGTTCTGGAGGGTAAATTACACCCCACAGTTTATCTGCCTAGAGGAAAAGGAGCTGGATTCATAATACCCAAACTGTCAGGATTTTGCTACAGCCACACTGCAGGGGATGAAGCTGGGTTAAAAAAAAAAAAAGCATTTCTGGCTTTTCATAAACAGACAGCTTCAGTGCTCAAGGGCGTTCATGTGAAGAAATTTATAAGTGCAAGCTCTTAGCTGCAAAGCCCACAGATACTGGTGGAGGAGCTCTGCCCTGAGAGAATGGTCCAAGGGGATGTGGGTAGGGGAAGAGGGTACCAACAATGTCCACTGGAAAAATGTTCTATTAAAATAATAACTTTTTATTGTTTCCTATAACAACTCCACTGCTAATTATAGAATGTGGTTTAATATATGATAGAAGTGATGGAGACGTGAATTGGAAGAGCATTTTAAAATATTGCATCGGAAGAAAAAATACTTAACCTACATAAAGTAAGGTCAGAATGTCCTCCATAATTGAGGATTGAGATATACATCATTTACATACCTAAAGTCCAAATTCTATTGATGAAGTGCCTGGGTATTGGGTAATATAGATTGATTTAAGCAACTACTAGAAAACCATTGAAGACTCAGTTAGAGGATTTAGAGTGTTCTCTGAGTCATTCTGTTTAAGTTGACTAAGATACCTTAAGTTGTTTTCAGATATGCTTCTAGTCATCAGAACTGTGGGGCTTGGCTGCATTTTTATGAAAATATCCATCTCTTAAGGAAAAACATAAACATTTTTAGTAACTTCATACTAAATATCCTAATTATGGCTTTTCTGAAAGTAGAGCATTAAAGCTATTTTAAGTACCAGCCCATGATCTTCATGACATACCAGCAGATGAACCATTATTGTATTTTTCTTATAAAATCATGAAATCATTTATTTATTCAACAAATAATGAATTAATAAGTGCTAATTGTGTGTTAGGCGATGTGCTAGGTCGTGGAAACTCAGAGATTAATAAGAAATATATTCTGCCCATCATGGAGTTCATAGTTCTCGTGATGGTCATCATCCCAGTCTGTAATTTAGCACAGCATTGAAGTATGTAATCAATTGCTGGGAAGGCACTGGTTTTATAGATAGCCATATGCTGAATTACTTACAAAAATTTCCCCTGAAGTTTTCTACAAAATATGTTTAAGTTACATTTTAACGTTAGGTTTCTACAAAGGCAAATTATGTCACATTCAGGCAGGAATAAGTCATGTTAATGAAAACATTATAAAAGAGGTACTTCTTACACTGGGAACTTTAACTTTTATCACAATTTCCAATGTGCCCAATCTGTGAAACATTTATTGATTATAATGAAGGAATTGTTTAACCAAGGAGTTTATAATACAATAGAGAGATGTAAGAATGTACATACTACATTTAACCAAGGAGTTTACAGTACCATGAAAAGATGTAAGAATGTACCATGTAAGAAAGTAAGAATGAAGAGATACTATAAAAATAAATTATTTACTATAGAATTTAGTTTATTTTAATCCATGTAAAGTGGGCCCACTATACAAAATAAATTAGAAAAGACAGATGAATGTAAAGAAAAAGGTAACATAAGCAATAATAATTTTATCACCAGAGATAAATATGCTTAGACTGCTGGCGAAGGTTTTTTAGACTTCTCTTTATATACATATACATATTTTTCCACTAAATTAAGATTATACTCTGCCCATAGTTTACCAGAACGTGATTTTAAATTAGCAATATAATGTGAAAATTACTCTTTATTTATTTGTGTGAAAATTACTCTCTATTTTTCAATGTAGTTCTACATAATCATTTCAAAGGCAGCTATCTATTCCATTTCAGGAGAAACTTGCATAATCTTCAAAAGCAATGAATCCTTTTGAGTTCTAAGGATTTTTGTTTATTTAGGTTATACAAAATATTACCCATTCTCCTTAGAAACACAATTGTAACTGATACTCCTCTCAGTACTATTAATTACTGGCTATTAATTAATAGCCACACTCCTCACACTCTTCCAGTTCTGTTTCATTAATGCATACGTCTTAGTTTTATGTATATATGTATGTATTTATGAATTACTTGTAACTTTTGCTTGAGCATCTTCCTATTTCTTATTGATATTTAAGAGATCTTATTAGTGTTGACACTGAAACTTGTGCTATAGATAATGTGTTATTTAACATCATTTGTATTGCATATGACAATTAATTTGAATATGTAGTTGAAATGATCATTTTATGGTTTCTTAATTTATGCTTTCAGTGTTATTCTTAGAAGGTAATTTACTAGCCAAGATTGACTTTTATGTATATATATATATTTTTTTACTAAAATGTATGATTTTTTTATAGTTCATACATCTGTCTTTCTTTACAGTAAATAACTTTTATCAATATCTTTTATAAAAATATCCACTTTTTTCTACTCAAATGAAATAACTTTTCATACTAGTATAGTACTGCTTTAGAGATTTCCCATGTTGTTTTTCTTGTATATATAAAACTTTATTTTTAAAACTTGTGATTTATTCTTTTATTCTCTTATTATATATTTTTTTCTCATTTTCCTAGCTATTTTTGTTTGGTTTATTTTAGGTAAATAATCACATGATCTACAAATAGTGTAAGATTTCCCTTTTCTATTTCCAATATGTACCTTTTCCCCACCCCACACTCTTTGCATCATTTATTTCAGGGTCAAGCATTTATTTTAAAAAATGCTAAATAGTAATAATGTGAACAAGCACTTTAATAATTCATGATTTAAGGGAGATGCCTCAATCATTTCACCATTAATGTGCTTCCTGTTAATTTCAGATTACTTTATTATGCAATTAACTAAAGCATGATTTAATATCCAGTAAACTATAACCACTGTAACTGGAGTTGTGCTATAAATTTTCAGTTACCTAGTTTAAGTAGTAACTAACATGGTTAACATTTGTTGAACACTTACATGTTCCAGGCATAGTTATAAGCACTTACATATATTTATATTTAATTTTCATAGTAAATTTATTATATAGATAACGCTGAGACTAAAAGACATGGGAGCTGGGATTTGAACTCAAGTTGTCTGTGTTCAAAGCTCTTATAAAATTGATATGCTGTGTATCAGTGACTGGTGAAACCCTAATTAATCTGTAATTAAGTGGGAAAAAAACTACCATGTTCTGATCAGTATTCCTAAGGGGAATATTGAGGGGAAAATGAATTCTATTTCAGATGTACTGAATTTGAGCATCTCTGGGATATGGAAGTGAACTCAAGTGAACAGTAATATATACACTAGTTTGATTCTCAGAGAAAAATCCCAGATGTTGTATTAGTCAGGGCTCAGTTGGTTTAGCTGGGTGAGCATTTTCCAAGTTGAGTCATGTTACAATTTGACCCTAGTGGTAGGTCTTGTGACCCGGAGGGGAAGTGGAGACAGATACTGGGGAAGGCAAAAGCAATTCCTTGTAAGGCACCTGTTTTATTTATTTTTCTCAAGTAAGAGAAGAGATTTCTTATTCAACAAATAAGGAGGGATTGGGAACTGAACCACTTCTTTAGGCACAGAGAGTTTGAGGGGATGTGGACCTCCCAAATTCTCAAGTGGATCTTCCTACCCTGAATGTCAGAGTTCCTTCCACTCATTGTTTATCATGGTCCTGATTTTGACAAAGGAGTCTTGTTTAGGATGACAGCTTTCTCTAAAGTTTTTCCACTCTTACAATTAAGTCTGTTTTACTTTTTCAGCTTTATCTGCCCTGGAACTTTAGGAAGACAGAGTCATTAACTGCTCTTAAAATTTGAGGTACTTAAAGAGTTGTTTTAAATCCTAAACAGTCAAAAATTTTAAGTAAAGGCCATGGTCTCTTTGGAAATATTGATACATTCCCTGCAAAAATTTCTGAAGCTATTAATAAATTTATTTTAGGTCAATTCCACATGCCAGTGACCACTTCGATGACTTTGTTCTCCACTACTTTATTTTTCTGCTTTCTTAATTCTATAACACTTTCTCAACTTAAAATGAACTACGTTGTGACTATCTGGAAAAATAGGGGAGTATAGCTATATCCTTAATCTCAACATTGACAAGAGAAATTTTACTGTGCCTTTATTGATCAAAGTATTTTAACATCCTGTTTCTTACTGTTGGAATCTAGCAGTAGTCTGCTTTGTAACTTTGTAAGGTCATTTTCATTTCTGCTTTGAAAACCCAGCTGACTTTTCTTCTGTCAGCTCTTTCTTGTAATAATGTGGTAAACACAGGCTTTCCCAACCACCACACTCTACCTTCTGTGAATATTTTTTTTCCCATTTCCTTTACTGGAGCTACAAATTTATTAGGCAGAAGTTTGCCTTCAAACTTATTACAGGTAGTACTTTACCAAATGGCTTGCTATAACATACACCAGATCTCCGTCTTTCCAGCTTCAGATATGTTTCCTCATTATCCACTACCAGTCACTAAGCCAATATCACAGATATTAGGGTTTTTTTTAATGTTCTTGTTAGAGTAATAACCCACCGCAAATATCAATTTCTGTATTTGTCATGGTAGAATAGGCCATGCTGTGAGAGCATTCAATCCAAAGATCTCGTTGGCTTACTATGATAAGACTTTGTCTTGTTGACATCACAGGCAGATTTCACTCAAGTGGTTCTCCACCACCTTGAAACTATGAGACCTGGCACCCAGGATCTCTGAGAATGTTGTGGCAGAGGACGAGAGAGGTAGAGGAGGCATATTGGTTCTATTAAATAGAACTAATCATATTGTACCAACCTAAACCTGAAATAGGTAATAAATAGGAGAACATGAAAATTTGTTGAGGGTTAACTATCTATGCTACACCTCTTTTTTTTTGGCCCCCTGTGATTAGCAAACAGTTCAAAGCCAGAGAATGAGAATAAAGTTTCCAGAAAAGTCTACATATTTTCCTTTCCCAGTGCACAACATCTGGGGTAAACGACTGTGAGTCTCCTTGGGGGTAAGCTGGAAAGAAGATTTACAGTTTAATATTTTAGTAGTGTCATAGAATTCTGACTTAGGGAGCTGGGCCACCTCTATTTTTAGGATAGCTGGGAATGAAAAGTAGCTCAGATTGGGGTCTGGTTGAGAGGCTCAGAATCTTCATTGTGATGAGGAAGTGCAAGTCTCTGTTTAAAGACAAAAATATAGGTATAGGTGCTATACCTATATTAGCATATAAGTAAGCTGTCCATCTATTTAAGACTAAGGTGGATCACACAATATGAGGTCATTAAAAGGTCTTCAAGAGACCTTCAAGAGAAAGAGAAATATCGTATGATATCGCTTATATGAGGAATCTAAAAAAAAAAAAAGTGATACAAATGAACTTATTTACAAAACAGAAACAGACTCACAGACTTAGAGAATGAATTTATGGTTACCGGGGTGGGGGAAGGTTGGGGGAGAGGGATAGTTAGGGAGTTCGGGATTGACATGTACACACTGCTATATTTAAAATGGATAACCAACAAGGACCTACTGTAGAGCTCAGGGAACTCTGCTCAATATTAGGTAACAACCTAAATGGGAAGAGAATTTGAAAAAGAATAGATCCATGTATATGTAAAAAAATAAAGGTCTTCAAGCTAGAGCGGGCTAACCTCCTGAAACTCGAGAGGAGGCTGATGCTGCTTTGTCAACAAAGGTTCAACGGGATATTTGAGCTCAAGGTACCTAGAATCCAGCAAAGATTACATTCCTGTTATCAGATCCATTTTCCAGATGGTCCCCTAATTTTTAATGTAAGCGATCTGATTGTAAGAATTCAATGTATATTATAATCTGCATATAATCTACATACATACAATATTATAACTTGCAGGATCAAAATGTGCATCTCGTATTTTATTATATCAGGTTTATCAAGATAAAAATAGATAACAACTAATCTCAAATGCCCATCTTTAAAGGTCTGTTCCCTAGAACCACTCTTGGTAAGAAACTGTATAATCAGAGTTTAGGGGTGGAGAAGAGAAACCACTCTATGCATTCCCATCAATAAGAAATGTAATAGAGGGAAGGAAGTGCTTACTGACTTGCTGGAGGGGCAGGAGGAGCAGAAGTTGGATACGGCTGCCAATAGATCTTTAAGTCATGCCACTGCAATCTGCCCGGAACATACCAGGAAGTTGTTGCTGACACCCAGAGTTTAGAAGCTGCAGGAAACATCGGCTGCAGTCAAAGCTGCGGTGCGATCCTAAACAGCTGAATGGCGGAGGAACATGAAGACTGGCCAGTCTCTGGCAATACCCATGTTTGCCAAAAACCCATGCAGCCACTGCCAGAGGCAGAAGCTCTTTTTGCTTCTGCGTGCTAAATTTAAGTAAGTACATCTCACTGGCAGACTGTAAATAACATCCAAAAACCCAGGGGGTAACACAGAATGGAATAAATCCAGATTACAAGTAAGCCCCAATGAGCAAAGTGTCAACATATTTTAGAGAAGTCAGAATTGGAGGAGTCATTTGTATGCTATGGACTTAGTACCGAGGCCACTGGTGACATTAGCCAGAACAATTTCAGTGGATGCATGGGTGGGAAAACCAAGGTTCAGTAATGAGCTGCAGGTGATAGAAGGTTCCTTGGGAAGAGATGATCACTTAAGAGACTGCCCTGATGGGAGAGAGAGAAGGTACTTAGTAATTCAATGGGACATGAAATTGAGTCAAAGTTTTTTTATGGGGGGGTGTGGGGCGCCTTTTTTTCTTCCTTTCTTCTTTCCTTCCCTTCTCTTCTCTATCATATAAAGTAGGAAGGACATTTGGAAATATTATGTGATAAAAGAGTTAGTGAGCTTGTGGGAAAAGAGAGAAGTTCAAGAATCTCTGGAGGGAAAGGATAGTTGAGAGAGCAATGTCTCTGAGGAATTTGGAAGGATAACATTTAACAGTGACGTTAGAAGAGAAGATGAACTTTTGCTTTTTTCTGAGTTGTGCTGCTAATCTCTGCCATCTTGTTCTGTTCTAAGCATTACTTTGTCTTGAGTTCTGTTAGTAGGAAGAGTTCTGGCTCACTTTGCCTTTCAGCGACACAGAACTGTTCTCAGGTTGAGTTCCTTCTAAAAAGAAAAAAAGTTTTCATAATTATGTAGGATTCAGTGTATTATGTGAGAGTCCGGTGTTTAATTATCAATCATCCCACTTGTCTCCATTCCTTCTATCACATGGTTTTCTCCAACACTTATGATGGTCAGTTTTAATTCTTTTTCTTACTGTTTTCCTATTTGGAGTCTACTATTTTGCAGGTTAGAATAATATTCTAGTTCTAGGCAACTGCTACTATAAAGACTATAACTTTTCATAAATACAATTCTTTATTTCAATCAACATCTAGATCCTAATCCCTTTAATATAGGTTTTTCTTGTAGATTCTCTGCAACTACTAAAAATTGATGAATCAGAGAATTAAAGTTTGATTTTATAACTATATGTAAGAGAGTATCTGAAACCAGTCTTTCTCGTCAATTCATAGTAAAAAAGTATATATATGTAAATAGTAATGGCTATCAGCAAATAGTTTATTTTCTAATGTATTTTATGAAGTTTATACTCATTTCTAAATAGGCCTTTTTCAGTGTCATGATTCCCAGAAATGTTTATGTAGCTACAATTTCTTCATAAAAATATAGTTTGGGGTTGTGAAAAGCCATCTGGGCTGGCATCGGGGACTTTTTGGCTGTGTCCGTAACTACCTCTCTGACCCCAAGCTTATCACTTTATTTCTTTGGAATTCAGTTTCCCACTCTTTAAACAATAATAATATCTACTTGATCTTCCTTAAATGTAGGTTATTGGTATGGGAAGTAAAGTAAATTTGTGATTCAAGTCCCTAGACAAAACTCACTGTCAGTTTCATCCATGTAAAAGAAAATTAAACCATCATCAGGTCATGAGCTGAAAGAATATGTCTTTCTGGGTTACTGGAAAGATGGAGACAGATATTGTCTTGTGACACCTGGGACCGACTTTGCTGTCTCTCTGGATGAGAATGTGGCCTGGTTGATATTACATTGGCTTCAGATACACGAAAGCCTGATGTTTGTAAATCTTTAAATGAAAGTAACATACGTTGTGAGTATCATTTCTTCTGATATAATGTTCTAAGCCCTGATGACAGTGTAAAACTAAGATTATGTTGTTTTCTCAACTCTGGTAAATTCTCTCTGTGGAGAAGATCAGCAGAAGCTATGCACATAGTTAGGGAACGTGACCACCAGGGACAGGCAGCTTCAATCATTAATATATTTTCTGCTTTATGTCATCACCATACCACCTTTATTTATTCTGTAATCCTTGGCTAAATAAACTGGCTATAGCTGTGTTTGTTTTCTTCCTGCCAAAGCGCAACTTACTTAAATGTTGCAATCAGAAGTGATATAACAGTGACATCATAGAAATATACTTTGAAAAATTAAAAAGTGCCTATATATTGAAGGCAAACCATGGACTTTTAGAACTGAATGATATTTAAGAAGAATCCAGAGGCCGGTTCTTTATTATGTTTATATGTTCTGTATGATGTTCTTGTCAGAAAGCATTAGCTGTTTTCTGATAATTATGAACCTCTGTTTCTCACCTGTCAATTGAGTAGCTCAGGAAACATGATCTAGAATGTCCCTTTTAGGTGTATATCTTGAGAATTAATGATGTAAAGATGGAGCAGTGGCTTGGACTTGTTCATTTCTTTTGAGACGACTTCAGAACTCAGTGCTTGGGGGCCTCAAGATGGATCGTTAGGGATGCAATGTATTCCCTTCTGGCCTGGAGACCCCCCTTTTCTAGTTCTCACCTCTGTTCATGGGAGACCCCAAAGATTTCAGAGTCCTGGCAAAATCAGCCTGTTCCACTGGTCCCTCAAACTCAGAGTCACTGTAGAGAATCTAGGAATTGACAGGCTATTATGTGACTACAAGGCACAGGTGCACTCAGTGACATCACCAAAGCACTCTGTGTGTAGGCAGACTCTCAGAGCAGGACTCGTCATGACAGGGATAAATTTGAAGAACTTTTAGTGAAGGTTTGGAGCCTACTCTAGGAGAATCAAGATTTTTTTGACAGATGTGAGGACATGAGAAATTCTGAATTCAAAATAGAAATCATACCAAAATTAACTCCACACACTGAGTGTTAGCAAATTCCTGTCCCAGGAAATTGTTCAAGCTAATTTGATTTAAATATGTCCGTTAGTTCTCCCAGTTCTGATTTGAATTAAAGTACTCCTCTGTAAATGGATACACAGAACATTTGGATTTAATATTTCCTTATTCTTCCTGTACCTGTGCAAAAATGCTGAGTGTTATTATGGGATGTTGCTATGTCCCCTGAGGGTGGCAAGGTGCAATAGAGTGGTCTATGTGTTATGTGCATTTTTTTCCCTGTGAAAAATTATATAAGTATATGATCCCACTTAATAGCAAATTTTTCTGCATGGAGAATACAAAATGAATCTTTATGTTGAAAATCAACATTTAATAAATATATTTTTAACAATGATATGCATTAATATTGCTATGAACTTATGAAATGAGAATAAGTCATTTTGCACATATTAACTATGTGCTTTAACAGTTTTATGCTATTTCTAGCTCCTTTTATTTAATAAATTTATTTATTTAGGATTACTCAAGTCTAGTTTATTTATATTTTTATGTGCCACAAATTTCCTTCATTTTATATTTGAAGATAACGTAAGTTAAAAAATAGAGTGACAGTGCTACAACACTGAATAGGGGAGAAAATTTTAAATCATAAATACAGAGACTTATTTGAAGACTTTAAAAATAGAAACAGTTATTCTACCTCTAAATAACTAGAAATTAATAATCTCTGTTCCGGTTGGCAATTTTTGAGATCTATTAAAGAAACTAGAGTAACATAATTAACTGCCACTTGCCAATATTTTTCAGTTGTGTGTAAAGCCAACTGAACATATAAAACATATTTTCACCTGCTGTTGAATTTTTATTGTCTTGAGCCTGTAGTAAATGTAAGTCTTCTATGCTTAAGGGTATAATTTTGTGCAGGAAACCACAATAGGATCTGGGAATAATTGCCACAAAGATTAAGATTAAAAGATAAAGTTAGCAAAAATCTTTTGATATTTCGATAAAAGTCTGTTCTCTAGAAGAAAAATTCTAATTATTTCTTAAATGATAAAATCAATGTTAGAGGAAATGCTATACATTTCATTTTGTTGTAGAGTCAAGCAACTTTTCTACTTCTGTATCTTTTTTTTAAACATCTTTATTGGAGTATAATTGCTTTACAATGGTGTGTTAGTTTCTGCTTTATAACAAAGTGAATCAGCTATACATATACATATATCCCCATATCCCCTCCCTCTTGCGTCTCCCTCCCAACCTCCCTAGGCCACCCCTCTAGGTAGTCACAAAGCACCGAGCTGATCTCTCTGTGCAATGCAGCTGCTTCCCACTAGCATTTGGTAGTATATATATGTCAGTGCTACTCTCTCACTTCATCCCAGCTTACCCTTCCCCCTCCACGTGGCCTCAAGTCCATTCTCTACATCTGCGTCTTCATTCCTGTCCTGCTCCTAGGTTCGTCAGAACCATTTTGGGTTTTTTTTAGATACCATATATATGTGTTAGCATACGGTATATGTTTTTCTCTTTCTGACTTACTTCACTCTGTATGACAGACTCTAGGTCCATCCACCTCACTGTAAATAACTCAATTTCGTTTCTTTTTATGGCTGAGAAATATTCCATTGTGTATATGTGCCACATCTTCTTTATCCATTCATCTGTTGATGGACACTTAGGTTCCTTCAATGTCTTGGCTATTGTAAATAGAGCTGCAATGAACATTGTGGTACATGACTCTTTTTGAATTATGGTTTTCTCAGGGTATATGTCCAGTACTGGGATTTCTAGGTCATATGGCAGTAATATTTTTAGCTTTTTAAGGAACCTCCATACTGTTCTCCATAGTGGCTGTATCAGTTTACATTTCTACCAACAGTGCAAGAGTGTTCCCTTTTCTCCACACCCTCTCCAGCATTTATTGTTCATAGATTTTTTTTTTTTTTTTTTTTTTTAGAAATTCACGTTCTTTTATTTATTTATTTATGACTGTGCTGAGTCTTCGTTTCTGTGTGAGGGCTTTCTCTAGTTGCGGCAAGTGGGGACCACTCTTCATCGCGGTGCGCGGGCCTCTCACCATCGCGGCCTCTCCTGTTGCGGAGCACAGGCTCCAGACGCGCAGGCTCAGTACTTGTGGCTCACGGGCCCAGTTGCTCCGTGGCATGCGGGATCTTCCCAGACCAGGGCTCGAACCCGTGTCCCCTGCATTGGCAGGCAGACTCTCAACCACTGCGCCACCAGGGAAGCCCGTTCATAGATTTTTTAATGATGGCCATTCTGACTGGTGTGAGGTGATACCTCATTGTAGTTTTGATTTGCATTTCTCTAATGATTAGCGATGTTGAGCAGTCTTTCATGTGCTTGTGGGCAATCTGTATATCTTCTTTGGAGAAATATCTATTTAGGTCTTCTGCCCATTTTTGGATTGGGTTTTTTGTTTTTTCGATATTGAGCTGCATGAGCTGCTTGTAAATTTTGGAGATTAATCCTTTGTCGGTTGCATCATTTGCAAATATTTTCTCCCATTCTGAGGGTTGTCTTTTCATCTTGTTTATGGTTTCCTTTGCTGTGCAAAAGCTTTTAAGTTTCATTAGGTCCCATTTGTTTATTTTTGTTTTTATTTCCATTTCTCCAGGAGGTGGATCAAAAAGGATCTTGCTGTGATTTATGTCATAGAGTGTTCTGCCTATATTTTCCTCTAAGAGTGTTAAAGTGTCTGGACTTACATTTAGGTCGTTAATCCATTTTGAGTTTATATTTGTGTATGGTGTTTGGGAGTGTTCTAATTTCATTCTTTTACATGTAGCTGTCCAGTTGTCCCAGCACCACTTATTGAAGAGGCTGTCTGTTCTCCATTGTATATTCTTGCCTCCTTTGTCAAAGATAAGGTGAACATATGTGTGTGGGTTTATCTCTGGGCTTTCTATCCTGTTTGATTGATATATGTTTTTGTGCCAGTGCCATACTGTCTTGATTACTGTAGCTGTGTAGTATAGTCTAGACAGGGAGCCTGATTCCTCCAGCTCCGTTTTTCTTTCTCAAGATTGCTTTGGCTATTCAGGGTCTTTTGTGTTTCCATACAAATTGTGAACTTTTTTGTTCTAGTTCTGTGAAAAATGCCATTGGTAGTTTGATAGGGATTACATTGAATCTGTAGATTGCTTTGAGTAGTATCATCATTTTCACAGTGTTGATTCTTCCAATCCAAGAACATGGTATATCTCTCTGTTTGTATCATCTTTAATTTCTTTCATCAGTGTCTTATAATATTCTGCATACAGGTCTTTTGTCTCCTTAGGTAGGTTTATTCCTAGGTATTTTATTCTTTTTGTTGCAGTGGTAAATGGGAGTGTTTCCTTAATTTCTCTTTCAGGTTTTTCATCATTAGTGTATAGGAATGCAAGAGATTTCAGTGCATTAATTTTGTATCCTGCTGCTTTACCAAATTCATTGATTAGCTCTAGTAGTTTTCTGGGAGCATCTTTAAGATTCTCTCTGTATAGTATCAAATCATCTGCAAACAGCAACAGTTTAACTTCTTTTCTGATTTAGATTCATTTCATTTATTATTCTTCTCTGACTGCTGTGGCTAAAACTTCCAAAACTATGTGGAATAATAGTGGTGAGAGTGAGCAACCTTGTTTTTTTCCTGATCTTAGAGGAAGTGGTTTCAGTTTTTCACCATTAAGAATGATGTTGGCTGTGGGTTTGTCATATATGACCTTTATTATATTGCGGTAAGTTCCCTCTATGCCTACTTTCTGGAGGGGTTTTTTCATAAATAGGTGTTCAATTTTGTCAAAAGCTTTTTATGCATCTACTGAGAATATCATATGGTTTTTATCCTTCAATTTGCTAATATGGTGTATCACATTGATTTGCAAATATTGAAGAATCCTTGCATTCTGGGATAAACCTCACTTGATCATGGTGTATAATCCTTTTAATGTGCTGTTGGATTCTGTTTGCTAGTATTCTGCTGAGGTTTTTTGCATCTATGTTCATCAGTGATATTGGCCTGTAGTTTTCTTTTTGTGTGATATCTTTGTCTGGTTTTGGTATTAGGGTGATGGTGGCCTGATAGAATGAGTTTGGGAGTGTTCCTCCCTCTGCTATATTTTGGGAGAGTTTGAGAAGGATAGGTGTTAGCTCTTCTGTAAATGTTTGATAGAATTTGCCTGTGAAGCCACCTGGTCCTGGGCTTTTGTTTGTTGGAAGATTTTTAATCACAGTTTCAAATTCAGTGCTTGTGATTGGTATGTTTATGTTTTCTGTTTCTTCCTGGTTCAGTCTCAGAAGGTTGTGCTTTTCTAAGAATTTGTCCATTCATTCCAGGTTGTCCATTTTATTGGCATATAGTTGCTTGTAGCAACCTCTCATGATCCCTTGTATTTCTGCAGTGTCAGTTGTTACTTCTCCTTTTTCATTTCTAATTCTGTTGATTTGAGTCTTTTCCCTTTTTTCCTTGATGAGTCTTGCTAATGGGTTATCAATTTTGTTTATCTTCTCAAAGAACCAGCTTTTAGTTTTATTGATTTTTGCTATTGTTTCCTTCATTTCTTTTTCATTTATTTCTTTCTTTTTTTTTTTTTTTTTTTTTATTTCTTTATTTCTTTTTGGGTGTGTTGGGTCTTCGTCTCTGTGCGAGGGCTTTCTCCAGCTGCGGCAAGCGGGTGCCACTCTTCATCGCGGTGCACGGGCCCCTCACCACCGCGGCCTCTCCTGTTGCGGAGCACAGGCTCCAGACGCGCAGGCTCAGCAATTGTGGCTCATGGGCCCAGTTGCTCCGCGGCATGTGGGATCCTCCCAGACCAGGGCTCGAACCAGTGTCCCCTGCATTGGCAGGCGGACTCCCAACCACTGCGCCACCAGGGAAGCCCTTCATTTATTTCTGATCTGATCTTTATGATCTCTTTCCTTGTACCTTGGTTTTTTTTCTGGTTTTCTTTCTCTAATTGCTTTAGGTGTAAGGTTAGGTTGTTTATTTGAGAAATTTCTTGTTTCTTGAGGTAGGATTGTATTGCTGTAAACTTTCTTCTTAGAACTGTTTTTGCTGCATCCCGTAGGTTTTGGGTAGTTGTGTTTTCATTGTCAGTTGTTTCTAGGTATTTTTTTATTTCTTCAGTGATCTCTTGGTTATTTAGTAGTGTATTGTTTAGCCTCCATGTGTTTGTATTTTTTACAGCTTTTTTCCTGTAATTGATATCCAGTTTCATAGCCTTGTGGTCGGAAAAGATACTTGATACAATTTCAGTTTTCTTAAATTTACCGAGGCTTGATTTGTGACCCAAGATATGGTCTACCTGGAGAATGTTTCATGAGCACTTGAGAGGAAAATATATTCTGTTGTTTTTGGATGGAATGTCCTATAAATATCAATTAAGTCCATCTTGTTTAATGTGTTGTTTAAAGCTTGTGTTTTCTTATTTATTTTCATTTTGGGTGATCTGTACCTTGGTGAAAGTGGGGTGTTAAAGTCCCCTACTATGATTGTGTTACTGTCGATTTCCCCTTTTATGGCTGTTAACATTTGCCTTAAGTATTGAGGTGCTCCTGTGTTGGGTGCATAAATATTTACAATTGTTATATCTTCTTCTTGGATTGATCCCTTGATCATTAAGTAGTGTCCTTCTTTGTCTCTTGTAATAGTCTTTATTTTAAAGTCTATTGTCTGAAATGAGAATTTCTACTCCAGCTTTCTTTTGATTTTCATTTCCATAGAATATCTTTTTCCATCCCCTCACTTTCAGTCTGTATGTGTCCGTAGGTCTGAAGTGGGTCTCTTGTAGGCAGCATATATACAGATCTTGTTTTTGTATCCATTCAGCCAGTCTATGTCTTTTGGTTAGAACATTTAATCCATTTACATTTAAGGCAGTTATTGATATGTATGTCCCTATTACAATTTTCTTAATTGTTTTGGGTTTGTTTTTATAGGTCTTTTCCTTTTCTTGTGTTTCCTGCTGAAAGAAGTTCCTTTAGCACTTGTTGTAAAGCTGGTTTGGTGGTGCTGAATTCTCTTAACTTTTTCTTGTCTGTAAAGGTTTTAATTTCTCCATCAGATCTGAATGAGATCCTTGCTGAGTAGAGTAATCTTGGTTGTAGGTTTTTCCCTTTCATCACTTTAAATATGTCCTGCCACTGCCTTCTGACTTGCAGAGTTTCTACTGAAAGTCAGCTGTTAATCTTATGGGCATTCCCTTGTATGCTATTTGTTGCTTTTCCCCTGCTGCTTTTAATATTTTTTCTTTGTATTTAATTCTTGATAGTTTGATTAACATGTGTCTTGGTGTGTTTTTCCTTGGATTTATCCTGTATGGGACTCTCTGTGCTTCCTGGAATTGATTGACTATTTCCTTTGCCATGTTAGGGAAGTTTTCAACTATAATCTCTTCAAATATTTTCTCAGACCCTTTCTTTTTCTCTTCTTAATCTGGGACCCCTATAATTTGAATATCACTGCATTTAATATTGTCCCAGAGGTCTCTGAGACTGTCCTCCATTCTTTTCATTCTTTTTTCTTTATTCTGCTCTGCAGTAGTTATTTCCACTATTTTATCTTCCAGGTCACTTATCCGTTCTTCTGGCTCAGTTATTCTGCTATTGATTCCTTCTAGAGAATTTTTCATTTCATTTATTGTGTTGTACCTCATTGTTTGTTTGCTTTTTATTTCTTCCAGGTCCTTGTTAAATGTTTCTTTTATTTTCTCCATTCTATTTCCTAGATTTTGGATCATCTTTACTATCATTACTCTGAATTCTTTTTCAGGTAGACTGCCTATTTCCTCTTCATTTGTTTGGTCTGGTGGGTTTTTACCTTGCTCCTTCATCTGCTGCATATTTCTCTGTCTTCTCATTTTGTTTTACTTACTATGTTTGGAGTCTCCTTTTCGCAGGCTGCAGGTTTATAGTTCCCGTTGTTTTTGTTGTCTGCCCCCAGTGGGTGAGATTGTTGCAATGGCTTGCGTAGGCTTCCTGGTAGAGGGGACTGGTGCTTGTGTTCCGGTGGGTGGGGCTGGATCTTGTCTTACTAGCAGGCAGGGCTGCGTCCGGTGGTGAGTTTTGGGGTGTCTGTGAACCTAGTATGATTTTAGGCAGCCTCTCTGCTAATGGGTGGGGTTGTGTTCCTGTCTTGCTTGGCATGGGGCATCCAGCACTGGAGCTTGCTGGCCATTGGGTGGAGCTGGGTCTTAGCTTTGAGACGGAGATCTCTGAGAGAACTCTCGCCAACTGATATTACATGGGGCCATGAGGTGTCTGGTGGTCCAGTGTCCTGAGCTCAGCTCTCCCACCTCAGAGGCTCAGGCCTGACACCCGGCTGGTGCACCAATCCCCAGTCATCCACATGGCTCAGAAGAAAAGGGAGAAAAAAAGAAAGAAAAAAATGATAATAAAAAAAGAATAAATTAAAAAAATTATTAAAATAAAAAATAATGATAATTAAAAAAATGAGAGCAACCAAACCAATAAACAAATCCACCAATGATAACAAGCACTGAAAACTATACTATGCTAAATATAAAAATCAGAAACAAATCAGTCTTAGCCAGCAAACCTCAATTCTACAGTTGCTCCCAAAGTCCACTGCCTTAATTTTGGGATGATTCGTTGTCTATTCAGGTATTCCACAGATGCAGGGTACATCAAGTTGACTGTGGAGATTTAATCTGCTGCTCTTGAGGCTGCTGGGAGAAATTTCCCTTTCTCTTCTTTGTTAGCACAGCTCCTGGGGCTCAGCTTTGGTTTTGGCCCCACCTCTGCATGTAGGTGGCCCTCAGGCTTCTGTCCCTGCCCAGAGAGGACAGGGTTAAAGCAGCAGCTGATTAGGGGGGTCTGGCTCACTCAGGCCAGGGGGAGGGAGGGGGTACAGAATTCAGGGTGAGCCTGTGGCGGGAGAGGCTGGTGTGACATTGCAACAGCCTGAAGCACACCGTGAGTTCTTTCTGGGGAAGTTGTCCCTGGATCATAGGGGCCTGGCAGTGGCGGGCTGCACAGGCTCCTGTGGGGTGTGGATAGTGACCTGTGCTTACACACAGGCTTCTTGTTGGCTGCAGCAGCAGCGTTAGCGTTTCATGCCCATCTCTGGGATCTGAGCTGATAGCCATGGCTCGTGCCCATTTCTGGAGTTCATTTAGGCAGTGCTCTGCCTTCTGTGGGCAGACAGGGAAGGAATCCCCTCTCCTCATGCACCCTGAAACAATGGTCTCTTGCCTCTTAGGCAGGTCCAGACTTTTTCCCAGACTCCCTCCTGACTACCTATGGTGCATTAGCCCCCTTCAGGCTGTCTTCACACAGCCAACCTCAGTCTTCTCCCTGGAATCTGACCTCTGAAGCCTGAGCCTCAGCTCCCAGCCCCCACCCACCCCAGTGGATGAGCAGACAAGCCTCTCAGGCTGGTGAGTGCTGGTTGGTACTGATACTCTGTGCAGGAATCTCTCCACTTTGCCCTCTGCACCCCTGTTGCTGTGCTCTCCTCTGTGGCTCCAAGGCTTCCCCCGCCCCGTCCACCCCCCATCTCCACCAGTGAAGGGGCTTCCTAGTGTATGGAAACTTTTCCTCCTTCCCAGCTCCCTCCCAGAGGTGCAGGTCCCATCCCTATTTTTTTGTCTCTGTTTTTTCTTTGGCCCTACCCAGGTACATGGCGATTTTCTTGCCTTTGGGGAAGTGTGAGGTCTTCTGCCAGCATTCAGTGGGTGTTCTATAGGAGTTGTTCCACATGTAGATGTATTTTTGATGTATTTGTGGGGAGGAAGGTGATCACCATATCTTACTCCTCTGCCATCTTGAGGTCCCCCTCTGTCCTTTTAATACATGCCTAAATACAAGAAAAAGATGTTAAATGAATTTTAAAAGAAAGATCACATTGATTTTTGATCAGGGAATGAAATGATTCCAGAAGTTTTAATAGTAATTTCCTTAGACTGCATATTGGGAAACATCTTTCTTGCTTTTCTCAAAATAATTTTCCTTCACATTCTGAGCACATTGCTATTTTAAATCTATTTTTGTATTTTCTATTAGTTTAGAAGTACTTGAAAAATCAGACAATACTTACTTATAGACAAATTAGCATTTATAAGAATGTATGCTCCGTGAGTATAGAGTGTGTAAGTTTAAATTGTATCTTTGATCCTGAACACATTCGTCAAACTTTCTGTCTTAATTTTTATCCTCCATAAATTTGGGATAATCATAAGCACCCCATGGTATTTTTTGTGAAGATTAAACTCATTCCTAAAAAAGATTTTAACACAGTTCTTTGTAGACAGTAAGATTTAAAGAAATATTAATACTATTATAATCAGAGTTTGTGGTATGTAGTTCTTATTTGATATTTATCTGTTGAAGAATAATAAACAAAATACAATTATTGAATTTTAAGCTATTTCACAATGTATATATTTTGTATAATAATACACAAAATGTCTAAATATATCTGAACATTATATTTCATGATAAATTCAACTTTATTACTCATGTTTTAATTTCTTATTAGGAATATACACATAAACATGATCAAACATTTTTGTTAACTATTAAATGATGGCACTGGTTGTTTGCCTGTCCCTGCATCTATATCTTTGTGTGTATGTGAAAATTTTTCTGCCTTTATTTTAATTTTTCCCCAACTTAATTGAGAGATAATTGACATATAACATTGTGTAGTTTAAGGTGTACAACATGTTGATTTAATATACTTATATATTGCAAAGTGATTACCATCATAACATTAGCTAACACCTGCATCATATCACATAATTACTACTTGTTTTTTGTGGTGAAAACGTGTAAGGTACATTCTCTTAGCAACTTTAAAATATATAATATAGTATTATTAACTATAATCACCATGCTGTACATTAGATCTCCAGAATTTATTTATCTTATACCTGGAAGTTTGAACCCATTGACCAATATCTCCCTATTACCTCCACCTCTGAGTCCCTGGTAACCACCATTCTACTCTCTATTTCTAGGAGTTGGAATTTTTAGATTCCACATATAAGTGGTATTACACAGTATTTGTCTTTCTCTGTGTGACCTATTTCACTAAGCATAATATCCTCTGGGTCCTTCCATGTTGTTGCAAATGGCAGAACTTCACTGTTTTTTATGGTTGAATAATATTCCATCTCACATATATACAACATCTTCCTTATCCATTTATCCATTGATGAACACTTAGGTTGTTTCTATATCTTAGCTCTTGCCTGAATCCACATATTTGCTATGGCCTCATAGTGGATGTATTTTCACTACCCCTTGACACAGGGCTTGGTCATGTGGCTTCCTTTGGAGATGGCATGTGGGTAAAATGAGAACAAGCCTTAAGTCTTAGGTATTTCAGCCTGCCATAAAATAAAAAAATGGCCTGAGTAGCCTGCTCACCCAAGGAGGAAAACAGAAGCCCAGCAGAACAGCTGCCCCTCAAACTTAGAATGAAGAGTAGAGTCATAGCAGTCTTCTCAACCTGAAGCAAAGTCACTCTCAAGTCCAGCCTGTACTAGCTGAGACCCAGTTGACCCACAGATATGTTGGAAGAAACTTTTTAAAGAAATCTACTAAGCTTTGAGTTGGTTTCTTACTTGGCATCGATAACAAATATTTTCTTGAGCTTTTGTTCTCATAGGATAACATTATCTTTTTTCATACCTTCAACTTCTGGCAAAATTAAAAAGGCAAAATAAATCACAAAAAATAATGTGTCATAATAATCTATGCAAACATAGACAAAGGAAATGACTTGCATTTTAAATGGATTTATTTGTCATAAATAAATGATTTTTTCTCTAGCCAATACTTAGCAGATAAGAACTTTCAGATCATCTTCACATATTAAATGTCTAGAGGGAATTAATGGCACACACAACATGAGCTACTTTAAAATATCATAAAAGCTCAGGAACTCACTAAGAGACTTTGAGAGTATCTAGAAAATGCAGGACTTGGAAAAGGTAAACAAGGATAAGCTTCACTAGGGAAAGTGCTACATGAATTTGATATTCAGATATAACAATTGCTGCTTCTTCAAAAAGAGGGGGACATAAGGTGTGAGATTGTTTAAAGAAGTGAAAATATATGATCTACTTAACTTTCTTTTTCCAATCTGAGGAAATGGACAAGATCTACCCTGTAGACAACTTCCCATCTGACCCTGAAAAAGATAAAAATGTTTTCTTAATGACTTAAATGATAATGGTTGATACAAAAGTTAAATCTGGCATGTTACAAGAATTTAGGAGTCTTATAGTCTTTTTTTTTTTTGTATCTATATTTACCTTCTTACTTTCCTGAATGGCAAAGGAGAAGCATGGAAAGGCCATTGACGACTCATAAGTTTGAATGTTTACCTTGTTCATTCCAAAGGATTATTATGAGGATCAAAGATCATGTGTGTGTAATTTTTTAAAAATCTGTAAAGTGTAGTTTGATGTATATTATGAAACACTGAGAAAATCATACCTGAAAATTATAGTTTAGTGAGTTCTTGAGTTTGCATTATGTGAGTATATATTATGGGGATTAAACTATGAATCTTTAAGAAAATTAAATATTCAAAAAATTATTGCTGCACACAATTGTCTTGGTTTTATCTAGAAAAATAGGATCTAGTTGTTTTATAGTTATTTTTTAATTATACATTTCTTGAAAGTATTTTTAATGACTACTGAAATCAAGAACAGCTAAGGTTTTCTTAGCTACAATTATTAATATATATGCTATGCGTTTGAATACAACTTTAGTTAAGTCCTCTGTGAGTTATAACTTACAGACTACTGTAAGTAGCAGAAATTCCCTGTAACTTATCTAATACATCTTGGAATGGTTGTAAAATTACTACATGTTTTACAATAGGTAGTATTATTAATGACACCAGTAATAATAATGATAATATAATAATTATATATATTTTATAGCAAGTTGTTTTCAAAGCAGTTCAAGCATTTATCAGAGAAGCTTACTCAGAATGTGGCACAGAAAGGTTTTTGTCTTGTTATTTCATAAAGGCATGTAAATGAAGGAAAAATATTTTCCCAGTTGGGCAATTATGGTATTTTTCACCAAGACACCATAGTTATTTTATCTTGAATACAATTTCAGATATAAAAAAAATAGTATGTTTATAGCCACCTTAATCAAAACAATCTGTTGAACTATTCTACCTTAACACATACCACATAATGCATATACTTTGTCTATGCTTATTAGGAAGATATTTTGGGACGCATTTATATTTTTTCAATGCCCTAGAATTTCTCAAATTATGTCAGAATGGTCACTAGAATTCTCATAATGAAATTAACAAATTCATTTTCTTAGAAAGTGAAAGTTGTCTATACAGTTGCTCAGTATGTAATAGGTGGAGGGCGATGTGCCCCAGAGAAGGGAGACTGTGTGGTGAGCCCAGGATGGGGCAGAGCTGGGGTCCAGTTCCTGGTCTACTGCTTGTTACACCTGTGGAATCCTGGCACAGTAACTGAGGAGTCTTCATCTTTAAAGGGAATAAGAATTCAGTTACCTTACATGGATATGAGGACTAGCTGAGGTAATTGAATTAAAGCTTAACATTGCTTAAGAAATGTTATTTGCATTCCTCAAAACAATGAACACCAATACCAGATCAAAAATATTTGAAAGTCCCTGAAATCACAGGTAGCAGAAGCTCCTGGAGGCCTTAGCCCTTGGTGTTCGCCCATTCTGCAAGACTATTTCCTCATATTAACATGAAGCTTCCTACTTTTTACTAGTCAAGCTTATGTTTAACTATTGCTGTTTTATGGAGTCCATTCCTAACCAACCTTCGTCTTCCTCTCCTCAAAGCCGTTCTCTAGTTTATCATCTTCTTTTATTTTCATCCTAGAATTTATCACCATATGAATCAATTTATGTGATTAGTGTCCATTGTCTCCTTTAGGGGCAAGGAGCTATACTTATCTATTTGCTTAACCATTGGTGCCTATAATACAAGCATATAGGACCTCAATAAATATAGCCTTTTAGGAATTCTTTGTGCATCAAATTTGATAAAGAAGAGCGAAGTATTCCATGAAATTATTATTTGAACTTAAGGCAAAATATTTTCACAAGTGTTTTGCATAAGATTCTCTTAGTTGGCTCAGCTGTTGTAACAAAATAGACTGAGTGGCTTAGACAGTTTTTTTGTCTCACAGTTCTGGAGACCGGAAAGTCCAAGGTCAAAGTGCCAGCTGACGTGGTTCCTTCTGAGAATGTTCTTCCTGGCTTGTAGATGGCAACTTTTCCCTATGTGCTCACATCCTCATGTAGCTTTTTCTCAGTGCACATGTGCAGAAAGAGAAATCTCTCTCCCTCTTCTTTTTTTTTTTTTAATGATTGTCTTTATTTATTTTTTTTTAACATCTTTATTGGAGTATAATTGCTTTACAATGGTGTGTTAGTTTCTGCTTTATAACAAAGTGAATCAGCTATACATATGCATATATCCCCATATCTCTTCCCTCTTGCGTTTCCCTCCCACCCTCCCTATCCCACCCCTCTAGGTGGTCACAAAGCACCGAGCTGATCTCCCTGTGCTATGCGGCTGCTTCCCACTTTTTCACAAGTTTTTTGTGTAAAGTCAAAATACTTTCACAAGCTTTTTGTGTAAAACCTCAGTAATCAGCATATATTGTAAATTATTGCTTTAATTTCTACCATTATATATTACATTTTTTCAATGTCCATGATTTTGCCAGCTATTAATTCTCAGGTATTAATTGAAGGCACATTTAAAACATTAAAATAATTAAAATTTTATTTTATTGCATTGGCATTTCCTGGATGGTAATAATTTTATGTTTTAAAATTTGGGAGGAACTATTTATTATAGAGCTGACAGTCCACAGCTGGGTAATTCATAGGAATTATAAAAGACTAGACTATCTACTTGATTTATTTTATTCTTAAACACTTAATCAGACTTTCATAACCAGAATAAACTGCTAAGGAAAATTAAACTCCATTAATTCTTTCAAGACCAATTTAATGATCCCTCTACAAAAGAATTATCCCAGGAACATATGAAAAATTCAGGTAAATATCACTCAAATTTTCTATTAAGTTGATCTAGAGATCCTCATCTTTCAACATAAAAAATACACAATATAATTTATATACTAAATGCATAAAGCAAAATTCTATATATTATCAATAAAAAACCATTTATTTGAATGAAGAATTAAGATATCAGTCTTCATAATATTCTGTTAGACTGAAATTTCATTTGTTTCTATCATCATATTTTAGTAAATTCTAAACTAAATTACAATTTTAAAGATCATGACATTTTAATGACAAAATTGTACGATGGGAAAGTACTTAAATAATGGAGTTCATGACACATCCTAACTATATCAAATAAAATCCAATATCATTTTTAAGAAATAATCTTCAAAAGATTTTTAGTTTTTATTTAAAGCATAATTAAACAGAAAGCAAAGCTATTTGTCCTTTTAAATCTAAAATCATTAGAAGCACAAAAATTGCTACATATACAGAATTGTTGAATGAGAGAAGAAAACGTGAATCTTGAATTATTTTTTCTCTTAAAGATACTTGATATTTAATCACGTCTAACACCTTAATTTAGAGGGAAGGATTTAAGATAACAAAAATGCTTATAATTCCTCCATAGTCAATAGTTAATGCCAATCTTTCAAGTTAAACTTCTCAGGAAAAATCTCAAGTGAGCTAAGAAAGAGTTATTTTGCTTCTCTGGACCTAATTTCCTGTTCTGTAAAATGAGACAGTTCTAGATTTCCTTCAGTGTTAACATTCTGCATTCTAAAATAAGAGAAAATTCAGATAAACTATCTGAATTGAGGACACAGAGAATTAAGTAGGAAATAGATTAGATACAAGAGAAGGAGAGGTCCAAAACCCTTATACTTTTTTCTTAAAATTCTTGAATAATATAAGTAACATTGAAATATGTACTCTGGATCCATTTTAGCTTCTTTATGATCACTAAGAAGAGCTTACTTCCTCATCACTCTGTCTCATATACTAATTCAAGGCATATTTTAAAAAGCTTTATTTGGAAATGATTTTAAATGTATAGAAAATGACATGAAGAAAACAGTACAAATGACCCCTGTATACCCCTTACTCAGATTTATTTATTATTAACATTTTGTCCATTTGCTAATTTATTATTTTGCTCACTCACTCTTTCTTTCCTGGTATATATCCTCCTTTTTTTTTCTTTTTATCCAAAATGAACCTTTGAGAATATGTTGCATATATTGTGGCCCTATATATCTACCTGCGTTAGTGTGCATTTCCTAAAATTAAATACTTCCTTTTAGATAATTACAGTGTAGTTAAATAACTTCAGTGTGTATAGCTTTGATGTATTACTTTAATATACCATCATATTCTAATTTTCTTAATTGACACACCAGTACTGTTTTCTCCCCTCCAGTATAGTATTCAGTCCAGATCACATTGTTTGTTATCTATCTCCAGTGCCCTTTAACTTGGAATATTTCCACAGCCCTTTTTGTTCTGTTTAGTTTTTGATATTTTGATATATTCTAAGAGTATTGTTCTCTTAAAAATTCTTCATTTTGGTTTTGATTTTATTTGATGTTTCCTTGTGATCAAAACAAGGATGTATATTCTCAACAGTACACTACCTTAAGGGATATTGTGCTTCTCTCAGGCCATCACTTTAGGAAGCATGTGATGTTCATCTGCTGCTCATTGGTGATATTAATTTTAATCACTTGATCATACTCACTGTATACTTACATTTTAAGATTACACAAATACCTCATTTCTTATCAAATCCCCCCTCCTCCAGTTTTCAACCATTGATGAACTACGATTCTTTCCTAAATCAGTCTTTAGTGTGATGGCTGCAAAAAGATGATATTTCAACTCCAGCACTTTCTCCACATTTGTCAGGAAGTACTCGGCATTCCTCTGTAAGACACAACCCTCCCTTCTTCCTCCTTTATGTATTTCCCATTGTGTGGATTCATGGATTCTTTATTACTCAAGTGTTTATAATTGATTATTTTCATGGTCAAATTGTCCCATATCTGGCACTTTTGATGTAGCTATACTTCTCTTATGAAAGTCCCTTCATTTTTTGGATCACCTTTTTACTTTTACATAACAAGATATTTCATATTTTTTTTGTCTCTACCCTGCTCTGACTCTAGAATCAGCTACTTCTCTATGGATCCCTGGTTTCTTTTTAAAGAATGGTATTAGAAACAAGACCTGGGTACAGGTGTACTCATTGCAACTGGAATGTCTGTTTCCCAGCTTTGTAAGAGACAGAGAAAGTGCATATATATATATATACACACACACATAAACACACATACATATATGCATACATGTACATATATAAATGTACACACACACCTACACAAACATACAGTATTTTAGAAGCCATGAGTTCATACGTACCCCACCAATTCCACTCTATTCTCACAAAGCTCTTTTTTGCTTTCCCCATCCCATATGTGTCTGTCTCTTCTTCTTCACTGAACACCTGACTCCTGACAATACCAACATATTTACTCATTGGATCAATCCTATAAAGCATCTAAAATGTTCTCAGAGTTGCTTCACCTGTATGACTACAAAAACACCTTTACTAAAACAAGTTGAGGATTGGTTTGTGGTTTCCCATCTTATTTTGTTCATAGATTACTTGGAAGAATTCTTTCTTTCCTTTCTTCTTTCTTTTCTTTTTCCCCTCCTCCTCCTCCTACTCCTACTCCTGTGTCTTCCTCCCACCCTTTGTAGGTATTCAATGCCATTATTTTCTCCTTTATCCTTCCTATAATTCCTTTGGTAATGGTCAGCGTATGTATGTTTATGTGTTATCTCTATATAAATACACTATATATTTCCCATTTTTTCTTACACAAAAGTTAGTATATAATATATGGTCTTTTGCACTTTGCATTGTGTACTTGACAACATCACCTAACACTCACTGTATCATTCCCAGAGATCTTCCTCATATATTGAGGCCCAATCCACAGTGCCTCAGAATGTGACTGTATTTGCAGACAGAACTCTTAAAGAAGTGATTAAGTTAAATGAGGCCATTAGGGTAGGCCCTAATCCAATATGACTGGTCCTTATAAGAAGAGGAAATTTGAAGGGGCAAAGGGACATAAGGATGCAGGCACAGAGAGGAAAGGCCGTGTGGGGACACAGTGAGCCAAGAGGAGAGGACTCGGAGAAAACCAAACCTGCCAGCACCTTGATCTTGGACTTCAAGTCTCCAGAAATGCCAGAAAACAAATATCTGTTAAAGCACCCAGTCTGTGGTATTTTGCTATATTACCCCTAACAAACTAATACATTGCTTACATAGTTAGATATTTTAAAAATTACCCTCCATATAAGTTGCATTCTTTTGCATTCCCACAAACAATGCGTGAGATTGCCTCTTTTCCTTCAAACTCACTGAACTGGTGGATTGTCAAGGTTTTCAATTTTGCCATCTAATGGATCAGAGATGGTACATCAGGAAGTTTTAATTTGCATGTATCTTATGATGAGTAAAGTTGAACATTTTTTCATATGCTTGAGTCAGTTTTTTATTTCTTTGTTGAATTGTTTGTACCATTTGTTAATATTTCTTAATATTTATATGTGATATTTAGTCTTTCCCCTTGATTTTAAAAAGTTCTTCCTTGTTAGGGATATTAGCCCTTATCTGTGCTAAAAACCACAAATATCTTTTTCTAGTTTGTCATTTGTCTTTGAATATACTTAAGCTATTTTTGCTTTGCAAAAGTTTTTGATATAACCAAATATAATTTATATAATCAAACTTACCAGTACTTCTTTTTCTTCCATCTGAATTTATCCTCATAATTAGAAAACCTTTTCCCTATGCCCAGACTGTAGAGAGATTAGCTAATTATTTATTTTATTATTTTTATAAATACTTTGTATTTTACTATATAATTTATAAATATCACTTTAAGACCTCTGTAAACACAGTTTATTCCTATATATCTGTGATGTATGAAATGAATGATTCATCTTTTTTCAGATATTTATCCATTTATTCCAGTACTATTTATTAAAAACACTATCTTTGCTTCAGTAATTTGACACTACCTTTATAATGTACATGTATTTCTACACATAGTCCTGGAATTTCTTTCATGACCTTTTTGTATCCCTCAGTACTATGGTGTTTTAATTTTAGAGGATTCCTAATGTGCTGAAAGGGCTGGTACCCTACTGAGTTCTTTCTTTCTAGTGTTTTCCTAGCTACTATTGTGTATTTATTTTCCTTATGGACTTCAGTGTTCACTTGTCTAGTGCCATAAAACAGTTCACAGAGATCACATTAAACTTACACATTAACATAGGGAGGACTGGCATTATGATATGGTTAAGATTGACTAAATAAAATCAAGGCAGGGTTTTATATTTGTTCAAAGCCTGTGTGACTTCTAAGAGCATTTTGTAGTTTTCTTCACAGCAGTTTTAACATTTCCTTTTAAGCTTATTCCATTTCTATTTCCTCTTTTTTTGTTGTTATTGTAAATGGAATTTTTCTTCCATTATATCTTCTAAGTGGTTTTTATTTGTGTTTATGAATTCACCTATATTTTGCATGAGAATTTTACATTTTGCTATGTTACTGAATTATTTTTTTAGTTAATTTTATCATTGACTCAAGGTATTTTCATGTATACTATCAAGTCATCTACAAATAGAGATAGTTTTCTTTTGTTTCAATGTTATGCCTCTGATTGTCTTGTTTAAATTCTATGGGCTAACACTTACTTATCAAATATTAGTGGAGATAGTGGGCATCTTTACCTTGTTTCTATCTCAGTAAGACACATTTTTTTCATTCTAATATAGTATGTAAATAATTTTGATAATAAATTCTTGAAAAATAAAAGTAATCTATGCACAAATATATACATTTGTTAATTATATTTGCTGTAGGGTGTATCTTAGGCATTGTGTTCAAGAGAAAACTGAGATTGAAAACATGTCTAAGGTCTACATATAAGAATATATTAGAGATGAAAGCAAACTCAGAGTATCGTCCTGCCATGGTTACTATCTTTCCATATTTCACAGTACCCTCAGAATTGCTATAATTACACTTTGTGTTGAATTTATATATTTCTTTTCTCTTCAGCTTTTCCTTATTTTACTCCTTACCTTGCCACTCTTTGAATAAACTGTTTTGTGTTTATATTCATATGGAAATATTTAGAAGAGTGAGGTTGTGCTTAACTTTTTTTTTCCCTCCTGATGTGAAAAAGTAAACTGTATATTGGCCTAAGGACTAAAAAAAAAAAAAAAAGTTGGGAGGAGAGGGCAGAATTGCATATAAGTGCACAAAGAAGTAAACTTACTCAATATTGATATTAAAATATTAATAATGCTTTTGTTTTTATATACTTTAGGTATTAAATTTTATATAAATTCTTATTTCTCCCTAAAGCCCAGCGTTCCCTAAGATATTTGGATTTGCTCACTAATAATTTCTTAGAGAAATATTAATAAATTTAGGAATCTTCATAACATTTACAAAGCACATAAAATCTGAATCTGTATTCCTTATATCCAGCACACCTAACTATAAAATTAACATGGGGTAATAGGAATAGAATAAGATTTGACCAATAACATGGGTGAATTGTTTTAGTAATTTGGAATAATTGACATACTGATTTAGTGAAAACAATAAATGAATTGAATTTTACAAATGATTAGTAGAATATTTTTATTTTATATTTAATTTTTTATTGAAATATAGTTGATTTTCAGTGTTTCAGGTGTACAGTGAAGCGATTCATTTCTACATATATATACACATATATAATCTTTTCCAGATTATTTTCCATTATAGGTTATTACAAGATATTGAATATTGTTCCTGTGCTATACAGTAGGCCTTATTGTTTCTCTGTTTTATATATAGTAGTGTGTATATGTTAATCCCAAATTCCTAATTCAACCAAGCTCCCCTCTTCTTTCCCCTTTGGTAACCATACGTTTGTTTTCTATATCTGTGAGTCTGTTTTGTTTTGTAAATAAGTTCATTTGTATAATTTTTTTAGAATCCACATATAAGTGATATCATATGACATTTGTCTTTGTATGACTTACTTCACTTAGTATGATAATCTCTTGGTCCATCCATGTCCCTGAAAATGGCATTATTTCATTCTGTTTTATGGGTAATAAATATTGTGTATATATCCCACAGCTTCTTTATCCATTCCTCTGTCGATGGACATCTGGGTTGCTTTCATGTCTTGGCTATTATAAATAGTGCTGCTCTGAACATTGGGGTGCATGTATCTTTTTGAATGAGTTTTCTCTGATATATGCCCAGGAGTAGGATTGCAGGATCATATGGTAAGTCTATTTTTAGTTTTTTAGGAACCTCCATACTGTTCTCCATAGTGGCTGTACCAATTTACATTCCTACCAACAATGTAGGGGGATTTCCTCTTCTCCACACCCTCTCCAGCATTTATTATTCGTAGACTTTCTGATGATGGCCATTCTGACTGGTGCGAGGTGATACCTCATTGTAGTTTTCATTTACATTTCTCTAATACTTAGTGATGTTGAACATTTTTTCACGTGCCTGTTGGCCATCTGTGGGTCTTCTTTGGAGAAATGTCTGTTTAGATCTTCTGCCCATTTTTTGATTGGGGTTTTTTTTTGTTATTGAGCTGTATGAGCTGTTTGTATATTTTAGAAATTAAGCCCTTGTTGGTCACAACATTTGCAAATATTTTCTGCCATTCTGTAGGTTGTCTTTTCGTTTTGTTTATGGTTTCCCTTGCTGTGCAAAAGCTTTTAAGTTTAATTAGGTCCAATTTGTGCTGTGATTTATGTCAAAGTGTGTTCTGCCTATATTTTCCTCTGGGAATTTTATAGTATCCGGTCTTACAAATAGGTCTTTAATCCATTTTGAGTTTGTTTTTGTATATGGTGTCAGAGAATGTTCTAACTTCATTCTTTTACATGTAGCTGTCCAATTTTCCCAACATCTCTTGTGAAGAGACTGTCTTTCCTCCATCGTATATTCTTGCCTCCTTTGTCATAGATTAATTGACCATAAGTGGATGGATTTATTTTTGGGCTTTCTATCCTGTTCCATTGATCTATATTTCTATTTTTGTGCCAGTACCATACTGTTTTGATGACTATAGCTTGTAGTATAGTCTGAAGCAGCGAGCATGATTCCTCCAGCTCTGTTCTTCTTTCTCCAGGTTGTTTTGGCTATTCAGGGTCTTTTGTGTTTCCATACAAATTTACATTTTTTTGCTCTAGTTCTGTGAAAAATGCCATTGGTAGTTTGATAGGGATTGCACTGAATCTGTAGATTGCCTTGGGTAGTATATTCATTTTAACAATATTGATTCTTCCAATCCAAGACACAGTATATCTTTCTGTTTGTGTTGTCATTAATTTCTTTCATCAGTGTCTTATAGTTTTCAGAGTACAGGTTTTTTGCCTCCTTAGTTAGGTTTATTCCTAGGTATTTAATTCTTTATGATGAGATGGTAAATGGGATTGTTTCCTTAATTTCTCTTTCTATTTCATCATTAGTGCATAGAAATGCAACAGATTTCTGTATATTAATTTTGTATCCTGCAACTTTACCAAATTCATTTTTGAACTCTCGTAGTTTTCTGGTAGCATTTTTAGGATTTTCAATGTATAGTATAATGTCATCTGCAAACAGTGACAGTTTTACTTCTTCTTTTCCAATTTGTATTCCTTTTATTTCTTTTTCTACTCTGATTGCTGTGGCTAGGACTTCCAAAACTCTGTTGAATAAAAGTGGTGAAAGTGGACATCACTGTCTTATTCCTGATCTTAGAGGAAATGCTTTCAGCTTTTCACCATTGAGTATTATGTTAGTTGTGGATTTGTTATATATGGTCTTTATCAGGTTGAGGTATGTTCCCTCTATGCTCACTTTTTGGAGAGTTTTTATCATAAATGGATGTTGACTTTCATCAAAAGCTTTTTCTATATCTCTTGAGATGATCATATGGTTTTTATTCTTCAGTGTGTTAATGTGGTATGTCACATTGATTTTGCTAATATTGAAAAATCTTTGCATCCCTGGGATAAATCCCACTTGATCATGGTGTATGCTCCTTTTAATGCTTTGTTGGATTCAGTTTGCTAGTATTTTGCTAAGGATTTTTGCATCTATGATCATTAGTGATATTGGCCTGTAATTTTCTTTTTTTGTGATATCCTTGTCTTCTTTTGGTATCAGTGTGATGGTGGTCTCACAGAATGAGTTTGGAAGTGTTCCTTCCTCTGCAATTTTTGGGGTTAGTTTCAGAAGGATAGGTGTTAACTCTTATCTAAATGTTTGACAGAGTTCAACTGTGAAGCCATGTGGTCCTGGACTTACGTTTGTTGGGAGTTTTTAATATTACTGATTCAATTTCAGTACTAGTAATTGGTCTGTTTATATTTTTCTATTTCTTCCTGGTTCAGTCTTGGGATATTGTACCTTTCTAAGAATTTGTCTATTTCTTCTAGGTTGTCCATTTTATTGGTGTATATTTGCTCATAGTAGTCTCTAATGATTCTTTGTTTTTCTGTGGTATTGGTTGTAACTTCTTTCTCATTTCTGATTTTATTGATTTGGGCCCTCTCCCTTTTTTCTTGACGAGTCTGGCTAAAACTTTACCAATCCTGTTAATCTTTTCAAAGAACCAGGTTTTAGTTTCATTGATCTTTTCTATTTCTTTTTTTAATCTCTATTTCATTTATTTCTGCTTTGATATTTACGATTTCTTTTACTAACTTCAAGTTTTGTTTGTTCTTCTTTCTCTAGTTGCTTTAGGTGTAGGATTAGGTTGTTTGTTTAAGATTTTCTTGTTTCCTGAGGTAAGCTTATATCACTATAAACTTTCCTCTTAGAACTGCTTTGCTGTATCCCATAGGTTTTGGATCCTCATATTTTAGTTTTCACTTGCCTCCAGTTATTTTTTGATTTCCTCTTTGATTTCTTCAGTGATCCATTGGTTATTTAGTAGCATATTGTTTAGTCTCTAAGTGCTTGTGTTTTTGCAGTTTCTTTCTTGTAGTTGATTTCTAGTCTCATAGCATCGTGGTCAAAAAAGATGCTTGATATAATTTCAGTTTTCTTAAATTTACCAAGGCTCTCTTTGAGACCCAGCATGTGATTTATCCTGGAGAATGTTCCGTGTACATTGAAAAGAATGTGTATTATGCTGCTTTTGTATGGAATGCTTTATAAATATCAATTAAGTCCATTTGGTCTAATGTGTTATTTAAGGCCCGTGTTAAAGTCCCCTACAATTATTGTGTTATTGTCGATTTCTCCTTTTATATCTGTTAATATTTGCCTTATATATTGAGGTGCTCCAATGTTGGGTGTATATATATTTAAAATTGTTATATCTTCTTCTTGGATCTATCCCTTAATTGTCCTGTAGTGTCCTTCTTTGTTTCTTGTAACTGTTTTTATTTTAAAGTTTATCTTTTGTGATATAAATATTGCTACTCTGGCTTTCTTTTCATTTCCATTTTTGTAGAATACCTTTTTCCCTCCCCTCACTTTCAGTCTGTAGGTGTCTCTAGATCTAAAGTGAGTCTCTTGTGAACAGCATATATATTGGTCTTGTTTTTGTATCCATTCCACCAGTCTGTGCCTTTTGGTTGGAATATTTAATCTGTTTACATTAAAGGTAATTATCGATATGTATATTCTTATTGTCATTTTGTTAATTTGTTTTTGTAGGACTTTTTTCTTCCCTTCCTCTTTTGTTCTCTTATGATTTGATGACTATATTTAGTTTTATGTTTGGATTCCTTTTTCTTTTTTATGTGTATATCTATTACAGATTTTTGGTTTGAGGTTACCATGAGTTTTGGTATAGAATGCTATATATATATGATTGTTTTAAGTTGCTAATCTCTTAATTTCAAATGCATTTTAGATATCCTGCATTTGTACTCTCCTCCCCTCATGATTACTTTTTTGATGTCATATTTCACATCTAATTGTTTTGTATATCCCTTAACTGCCTATTGTGGATACAGATTTACTACATTTGTATTTTATCTTCCCTACTAGCTTTTTGTGTAGACAATTTCCTACTTTTAAGGTACATTTGCCTTTCCTGGCGAGGTTTTTCATTTTGTAATTTTCTTTTTTCTAGTTGCTGCCTTTCCTTTTTCACCTGGAGGAGTTCCTTTGACATTTGTTGTAAAGCTGGTTTGATGGTGCTGAATTTTTTTTAGATTTTTCTTCTTTGTAAAGCTTTTGATTTCTCCATCAAATCTGAACAAAAGCCTTGCTGGGTAGAGTATTCTTTCAACACTTGAAATATATCATACCACTCCCTCCTGTCCTGCAGAGTTTCTGCTGAAAAATCAACTGATAGCCTTGTAGGAGTTCCCTTGTATATTATTTGTTGCTTTTCCTTCTTGCTTTTAGTATTCTCTCCTTATCTTTAATTTTTGTCATTTTAACTACAATGTGTCTTGGTGTGTTTCTCTTTGGGTTGATCCTGTATCGGACTCTGTGTTTCCTAGACTTGAGTGACTGTTTCCTTTCCCAGGTTAGTGAAGTTTTCAGATATAATTTCTTCAAATATTTTCTCACACTCTTTCTCTCTCTCTTTTCTTTCTGGGACCAATATATTGCAAATATTAATGTGCTTGATGTCCCAGATGTCTCTTAAACTGTCCTCATTTCTTTTCATTCTTTTTTTTTTCTGTTCACTGGCATTGATTTCCACTGCTCTGTCTTCCAGCTCACTGATCCGTTCTTCTGTATCATTTAGTCTACAATTGATTCCTTCTAGTGTATTTTTCATTTCATTTATTGTAGTCTTCATCTCTGGTTATTCTTTATATTTTCTAACTCTTTGTTAAAAACTTCTAACTTCTCACTCTGTGCACCCATTCTCTTCCCGAATTTTTTGATCATTTTTACAGTCATTATTCTGAACTCCTTCTCAGGTAGGTTGCCTACCTCCACTTCACTTAGTTGTTCTTCTAGGGCTTTTTCTTGTTCCTTTGTCTGGAACATATTCCTCTGCTGCCTCACTTTGTCTAAGTTGCTATTTGTATTTTTTGTATGTGGTAGGTTGGTTACATTTCTCAGCCTTGGAGAAATGGCCCTCTGTAGGAGGCATCTTATGTGTCCCAGCAGTGTACTCCCCTCTTATCACCCAAGCTATATGCTCTGGGGGTTCCCCCTGTGAGGGCTGCATGGGTTCTTCTGTTGTGGCAGGGTAACTATGTGGTTGGTCTAGTAGGCTTGGTTGGCCCCTAGTCTGGTTGGTTGCCAGGCCCTGCCTGTGTGGATGCTTTTGGCTGCTGTTCAGCAGGGCCTGGTCATGAAAGGTCTGGTTGCAGAATCCTACAGGGCACTGAGGCTAGTGCTGTCTCACTGTGGATGGAATCAGTGTCCCGAAGACCCTAGGGCTGTTGCTCATCCACTGGTGGGTGAAGCCAGATCCTGGGTTAGTGCTGGACTACTGGCAGGCAGAGCTGGTTCCTTGAGTCTGGCTGCACGTCCCAGGGATCCCAGAGCTCATTTTAGATCAGTGGGAGGGATCAGTTCTTGACACAGTTGGGTATGAGGTCCAGGGTGTCTCAAAGGTTGCATTGGCCTGCTAGTTGGCAGGGCCAGGCCCAGTAGCTCAGAGGGTAAGGTCTGGCCTGCATTGCAGGATTGTTTTTTTCTTGCTTCTTGTTTCTGCACCCTAGTAGGTGAGGCTGGTCTAGAGGCTTGTGCAGGCTTCCTGGTAGGAGGGGCCGGTGCCTGCCCACTGGTGGGTGGAGCTGGGTCTTGGCCCTCTGGTGTGCTAGGCCATGTCTAGGGGTATGTCTTGGGGCAGCTGTGGGCTCAGGAAGTCTTTAGGCAGCTTGTCTGCTGATGAGTGGGGCTGTGTCCCCCAGGTGAGAGACGGGGGCAGACCCCGTCTCTCCAGGAGACTCTCCAATACCATCAGGTAGGGCCCAGGCTCCTATCAAATTACTGCTTTTGCCCTATGCCTTAGTGTGTGTGAGATTTTGTGTGCGTTCTTAAAGAGTGAAGTCTCTCTTTCCCCCAATCCTGTAGGGCTTCTGCAATTAAGTCCCACTGGTCTTCAAAGCCAGGTTCTCTCAGGGCTCATCTTCTTGGTACTGAACCCCCGGGCTGGGGAGCCTGATGTGGGGCTCAGAACTCGCACTCCTGTGGTAGAACCTCTGCAGTATAATTATTCTCCAGTTTGTGGGTCATCCGCCTGGGAGTTATGGGATTTGATTATATTGCAAGTCTGCCCTTCCTACCCATCTCATTGTGGTTTCTTCTTTATATCTTTAGATGTATAAGATCTTTTCTGATAGCTTCCAGTTTATTTTAATCAATGGTTGTTCTGCAGATAGCTGTGATTTTGGTGTGCGCATGAGATGAGGTGAGCTCAGGGTCTTTCTACTCCACCATCTTGGCTGCTATAATACAATATTTTTTAAAACAACATGAACCACCAAAACTAAGAAAAAGATAGAACTTAGTATTTCTTGGTTCACTTATAATATTTTATGAAACTATTGGAATTTCAGAAAGCAAATAAATATTAAGCTTTACTACTCTAAAAATTACCATTACCCATCCCGTCTTGCAAAAACTGCCTATATTTTATTTTTGATGCTATTTTTATTTCCACATCAAGGTAATGCTAGATTTGCAAAAGTGAATTAAATTTTTCCATCTTTGTATCTGACTTGGAAGAGATAAAACAGAAACTATATGTAGAAAATAATCAATCTGAGTCCCCATCTCAATATTTTTTTGTGTGTGCTCTTTAATGTTTAATGGAAATCTGTGATAGCCTTTGTCAAAAGTTGTTAAGTAAATATCATTTTGAAATGCATTCAACTCCTTCAGCTATCTAATTAAATAAAAATATTTTATGGGATACTTTTAGTAAGTACATTCTGGTTTTGTGTCATGTAAAATGGTCTGCTTTGTCTTTTACTCCATTTGTAAAGTCATGTATAAAACAAAATGATGAATACTTGTATTTGAATACATAATCATAATTAGAAACTAAACAAGTGATTTCCATTTATTTTACTTTTACAATATTCTTTTTTACATGTGTTTAACCAGAGCAGAAACTTTTCTTATACATAGAAGCATGGCAAGAAATATGTCAAAACATCTAAAACTACTTTTTATTTATGGAACTTAAAGCAAATATTCAAAAGTGCTTTTCTTAATGTTTGAAGGAAGTCCATTATCCATTTACGCAAAGCCTTTTTACTTAATGTAAAATAATCAGAAAAAAGTCAATTTTTTCTCAATACATTTGTTGGAAATTTTATGATAAAATATGAATCTGCTTTCAACAATTTTGATTGTTTCTTTCATTTCTTATATCATAAGCTATATATTTGCAAGCAATAACTATTTCAAACTCAATTCAATCATCATATACACTAATTACCATAGGCAATAGTCTTTTTTATATTCTATTGCTACAATATTGTCAGTTACAAAATCAACTTCCATAGTGATTGTTTGGAAGTAAAGTAACTATGAAATGCTAAAACATCATTAATAGTCTTAATTATTTTAAGCCAGTAGGTTGTAGGTCATAATCTTATAACACAAAGAGCTAATGATTTAATTTATTTTGCCTCACTCATGAAAATGATAGAATAGAAGCTATTTTTATAACATGCATGACATTATTACTTATTTAAAACATTTCTAAAGTGAGCATTTCCTAACTTGTGTACAATTTTTTAAAATACTAATGTATGTGATATTTGCTTCAAAGAAAAGGAATAGAAAATGTTAAATGACATTCGTGAGCCATAATACCACAAATTCCACGTTTAAAACTCAAGTTTATATTGTGCCTTATTTTAATTAAGACAAAATTTGTTTCTTTTAGTTTTAATCAGCATTCAATAAAATAATTTTGCTTACAAATTGCTAGCACAACCCTTCTATATAGCTATATAAGTAAATTTAATTTTGTTTACATGAAGTATAAACTTGGTCAAAATGAGAAGGAAGAACTGATAGGCATCTGGTTGCTTTTAATCATAAATTAGTCTCTTAACTAGTTTATAACTTTCTTCTATGTTTAACTCTGCAGTTTAACTTGTGCTCACCAGTACCATTCCTATATAAAAAATATCTTCCCAGAGTTTATAAAAGAGAAACTTCATCTAATGGTTTATCAATTTATTTTGCCAAGTGTTTGTCTTCACATCATTTATTTCAGAGAGTACTATTTTTCTTTACTTATGATGACAATCTAAATCACACATTAGACCAGGGGTCCCCAACCCCCAGGCCACAGACCAGTACCCGTCCTCGGCCTGTTAGGAACTGGGCCGCACAGCAGGAGGTGAGCGGTGGGCAAGTGAGCGAAGCTTCATCTGCGGCTCCCCATCGCTGGTTTACTGCCTGAACCACTGCTCGCGTTACCACCTGAACCATCCCCCACCCCCCGTCCGTGGAAAAACTGTCTTCCACAAAACTGGTCCCTGGTGCCAAAAAGGCTGGGGACCGCTGCATTAGACGATTATATAAAGGGAAAAATAAGTTCCTATGTTCTGCCTTTTAAAATTTTTCCAGTCAGCCGTTGATATAGCAGAGATCTGACAAGTTTAACAATTTAAATCTTCTCCTCTAAATATCTTATTTCTCTCAAAATTCTTAGTTCTCTTTCCTGAAGATGTGTGATTCCTCTTTTCATGAAGAGGGCATGACATCATCCTGAAGATAATCTTTGTGCTCTGTAACTTTTATTGAAACCTGGTCTCTCTGTGGAGTTTCTCTTATTAAATAATTGAATGCCAGTGCATTATTAAGACCAGATTTAATGGTTTCTTTCTGATGTGTTTTTTTCCTGAAAACGAAGAATAGCTCTACTAAAATTCAATTTAGTTTGTATATCAATTTCTACCACTTTACATTTTTCAAATCTCTGCTAAATATATTTGTTTCGTGGGGATTTTTCTGTCACTTTGATTTCTGATAAACCAGTCAATTTTTTTTCCCTTCCCCTCTGATTTTTAACGTTAATAACCTCTTTTTAAAAAAATTTCAATAACAACCTGCTTTAAAATGGAGTCACTACAAAGCAGTTTCATATAACATATGAAATCATATGACTAAAATGCAAACTATAGTTCACTTATGAACACGTAGGATTTATCATCATTCATATTTGTTAGTTGATAAAGTATGTCAGAAGTTAACATTTCCACTTAAAAATTTTGATTAAGTTTTTGTTCTTATTTAAACATAATAAATTGAAATAGATGGAAAATTCTCTAACATTTATGTTTAATTGGATATTTTGTTTGTCAACATTCAGTACTTCATAATAAAATAATCCCATAGTAGATTCTTGTTATGTTACTTGCCTAGATTTTGGACAGTTATTGAAAGAAGGGCTATTACATATATGCAGGAATTCAATATATTAATATTTTCTTTTATATATAAGAATCAAATGTTCATACTTTCTAAGAGTTCTAAAGAAAGAGTTATAGAATGGAAATACTGCCTTAAAACTACCCCACAATGAATTGCACTTCTGTACCCAAAAAATATTAGAAAAGCTTTGGCCTGAACCTCTGGGCTCTCACATTGTTTATATTTTTCCAAAGACTGTTTCCAGAAACAATTTTAGTCATTCTTTTTTTTCCTTGTTTTAAACATTTTTAATATGTTGTTATAAAGATAGCAGAGATATAAATTGATGAACTATTTATGCTGTCATAGTTAACCCTAACCAATAAATATCTGACTTATTTAGGCTTTATAAGGTATAGTATATCCAGTGGAAATCTTATATTCTTTAAAAAATTTGAATAAGAGCAGCTTAATTTAATTGAAAGGGAATAGGGCTACTAAAAGTATTTCACAGAATTTCTAAGACTACCAGAAGCAGAGTTTGGAAAGCACTGCTGGTGACAATATTATTTTGCCTATAAGACTGCCTTCATCTCACCAAAATAAATTGTTTCAAGCCAATCTGTTGCTGAATTATTTGGTTGTGTCAACTTTTAACATAGGAAACAGCTGCCATTGTCATTTTCATTTTTAGTTACTGAAATTTTATAAGATGATTCCATATACCAAATGGAATGCAGTGTATATAATTTTTTACTATATTTATTTTTATACATTTTTTTCAATAATAGATTATATTAATATATGTAAATTCAGCTTAAAAACCAAGATAAATTTACTAGATTTAATATGTCAAATAGTTGAGTATTAACTATTATAGAGAACTATGAAGTTTGTCCTCCCCCTTTGAGGGGAAGGAAGGTGAATAAACAAACACAAGATAAATGAGGTTCATTGCTACACTTCAGAATTATTCAAAAGTAGAAGTCTTTCTTTATGGGAATCTAGAAAGTTGTCTATAAAAGGCTGTGGGATTTAACTGGCCTTTGAGCTCTGGAAGAATTTTAACAAATGTACTTGGCGGGAAGGACATTTCAGGGAAAAGGATGAGCCAGAATAAATAAAGGGGTAGATGGAAAGGAAAAGAAGGTGTTGAGGACAGGTAAGTAGATTAATGTAGCCGAATTTTAAGGTGTGGAGTAGTAGAGTTGATTGGCTAAACATTTTGGAAAGGTAGAGGTCAGATTGCAGATTAATTAAATGCCAGGCTGACTTTGAAATATTGGGAATAAATGAAGGAAGAACTAAATTGTTTAGTTCAAGGGCAGAGAATGGTCAATGCTGAGTTTTATTTCTATTATTCTGATAGCAGTGTATGTCATGGGTATGAAAGTGAAAGTATTAAATTATGAAAAAAGTTAAAATTATTACTGTAAGCAAACCCGATGTGTTTGAAACTCAACTCCACTGAAGACACATATTCTCTCTGACACTCAGCATCTTACTACCTTTTCTCCCTATTTTAAACTCTGCTTTAAAATAGAACTGGTTTCAAAGCCTAGGTCTTTCTAGTTGTGTTAACTCCTGTTTATTTAGTCACTTGTTATCAGTAAAATGGGGACAATTTTAATCTGAGTCACTATAAAGATTGAATGAAATAGCACTTGCATTGTGTCTATGATGCAGTTAGCACTCAACGTTATTCCAAATCTTCCCTTTCTAACAAAACCCATGTAAGGCAGTTTCATCTGTATTAAGAAGGGGAACTTTATCACATTGGCCTTCCATGGAAATAATAATACACAAAAGGAGAAAGAAAGTATATATGGACTGAATTACACTTAGTTTTATATTTGCTTAGTATTCTTTTTCATGTTTATTGCCTCTCATTATCTTATAACAGCTATACCAAGGGAAAAATACATTTTGTTTGCCCTAGTTACATTTTTAGTGTGTAACCTCATAATAAAACTAAAGGGAACTTGCATATTCAAAGGTAGATTCATAATTGACTTTTCCCATTTAGTCACATATTATTCTTCCTCTGGACTTTATTTTCCTCATTATAGCTCACTTTTCCTATCACCTAATAAATAATTATTTTGTCACTAGAATCTGCCCAGCACTAAACTTATGACTGTGAATACCAAACACAATGAAACTACACATCTTCATATTAACAGAAAGTATCTCAAAGCAGAGAAATATTTAATTTAAAAAATCAGCTACAATTTTCTACTAATCGTCATTAAAATATAACTTTTACTAAGATTACTTTCAGCTTTTTTTAATAAATAGAAAAATAATTTGAGATTCTAGGAGCAAATTAGCCGATTAGGAAAGAATTTTATTTTATCTTAAATGGATCTTTGAAAACTTTGGTGTATCTGAAGCATACACCAATTTATCTATTCTCCTGTTACCTAATTTGTCATTCTTTTTGACAGTTAACATTAGGATCTGCTGGTCTTTCTTACTTATGATTGCCTATGTTTTTTTAAACTTATATGTAAAGAAAGAAAAATAAGATTTGACAATATGTGTGAAAGTAATGTCTTGACTCCATGGCTGGCATGTAGTAAGAACAACAAAAAGTTCCACATCTTCTATTGATATTTTGACCATTTTTCCTTGCCACCAGTCCCATTATTGGATTTAATAAGAAAATAAAATATTGCTCATTATAGTTGGAGAGTAACTCCTCTTTAAACAAGCAATAGAAAGAAAAATCAGGAGCCTATACATGGGAGATATTTATGGGTATCCAAGACACCTTTCAAGTAAAATAAAATACTGTAAGACCAGAAATCAAACATTGATTTCCTCTTATTCCATGACTAAAATAAACTATCACAAAATGCTTACTTTGTGGTATAAATTATAGTCACAAGGTATAATAACTCACAAGGAATAAGTCATTTATTATACCATTCTAAGAATTCCCAAATCATTAGTTGAGTTTTAGAAAATTTTGTGAGCACTCCGATTCTGCTCTCATTGGATGAGTTATGCCCTCTCGTAGTTATCACTTTACACAGGGAAACATATCCATTTCTTGTGACAGCTGTTCAATCCCTGGTGCTTTGTTACAATAGGAGGACAACTAAACATGGTGCTTACACTGTATAGCTAGGAACACACCTGAACACCTGTACTTCCCATATTTCATGACAGTTTCCTCCACAGCCCTTTGCTCCCCCTCCTGGCCAGGACTGGGCTACTGTAGAGCAGGGGGCAGATGCTACAAATAGATCCCCACTGCCTTTATACTGCTTTGGTCTACTCAGCGACCTCCAAGCTTTACCACACCTGTGTCAGTACTGCTCTCATCCCTCCCACCTACCTACGAGGTTAAAAGAGAAGAAAACTACTAGGTGACTTGTAACCTCAATAACTAAATACTTTGTGTACATCGATTATTCTTCCTTTATGATGGTAAATTCAATTTCAACCTTTGATGAACTAAAATCAAGTACATTAAAATATTTTCTAATCCTGAAAATTCTCTGAAGTGTTTATTCATCATTATGTCTATTATGAACTAAATCTAACATATAGTGTATGAGAAAGCCATTTATCCAAGTTGTCCTAACATCTTAAATGACTTGAACCAATGTCTTTGTGACAGAACATAAATTATTAAGTAATTTTATATTTTACTGCAATTATTAATAAACATTTGCAAACAGAAAAAGTACTTACAGATTTAAATATTAAGCCAACTTGTTCTGTAGCTATTTTCAGTCTAGTGACTGAATATCAGCCTTAAATGTGTAAAGAAAAATATAAAATGGAAGGGGCATCCACAATTTGATAAGCAGAAAAGTGAAATGACAGGAAACTACTTTATGAGCAAATTAATGTTTATACAATTGCCTTCAAATCTATGCCCATGATGAACAAAACTGTATATTGGGTACATTTGCCAGATTTACCAATCTTTTGTACAAAAGGTAATATGGAAATATACATAATTTGTAAATGTAAAATACTTTTATATCATTTAATAACAAATTTATTTAAAATACCCCATATTATTTATAGAATGAACTGAAAGTTTACAATATCCTTCTAGTTCTTTTCCAATTTTTATAAGAATCTGAAAGTTATGTATCTGTATATCTAACTAAATTCATTCTCCCTGTCCTCGATTTGCTTCCCTCATTGGGATTCTTAATGTTAAATGTCCAGTTCTCAAGTAAAACTGTTAAATGCAGTACATAGTTAGAAATAATTTAGCTACCTTTATTTTGTATTCCATGTAATTTTCCTCATGAACAGATGCAAGAGTTTTTAACTTGAATTAGAAGCTATAATTGAAGACCTGCTTATTAATATAAAGTCTAGAAATGTCTGAGAAATTAATAATTATTTTGATTAAACTCTATCTGTGTAGATGAATAAATGAATAATTTCAGAGTTAATCAACCCACACAAAACAGTATTATAATAATACTTTAAAGTCATACATGCCGCAGATAATTTCTAGAATAAATAAGTTCTATTCTCAAAAAGAAAATTTCCTTTTCACTTACAGTATCAATGAAGTCTAATTTGAAATACTTTGTCATATAATACTATTTTGAGATTGCCTGGTTTGACAGTACATAATTAAATAAAAGAAACTCAATATAATATTTTCCTTCAAAAATGAGGCAGTGTACTCGCCAAGGAATCTTTTTAGTAATAAATTGACTAAATAAAGCATATGCAGTAAAAATGATGTTAATTATTTCTGGAACACCTGATTGAAATTTAATCTTTTATTCTTTTTAATATAAAGAATTTTTATTTATTATATAAGTAACCTATACTAAATTCAGTTAAAAACAACTAAAAATAGAAGTGATATACTTATCAATCTTTTGTATGAGTCAAATTGTGGAAGAGTACCAAAAGAAAAAAAAATCTAACTTTTGGAGGATGACATTTTGACTGAATTTATTCATAACTGTTCCCAATGGTTAGATATCTCACTCACAGTGGTAAGACTGACTGTTTGGTAAGTTTCACCACATAATCATGCATAAAGAGGCTTGCTCTAAATTACAATAGTTGCCGTTAATATATAATCCTATTTCATCCACATGACACCACTCATGTATTTATCAATATCTCTATTTTAAGTTTGAAAAAAACTGGGGCTTGAGATAGAATAACATTTTCCCCCCATGGACACAAAGCTAGTACACAGTGAAAACAGGATTCATATTCTAAACCAATATTGGAGGACATATGAGAATATGTGGCTTAAAGTTTTAATGCAATTGTAAATAATGTAAAAAAATCAAAGCAAGAGACTTGTTTTTTTAATTGAAATATACTTGATTTACAATATTTCAGGTGTAAAGCAAAGTGATATGTTTCCTTAATTTCTCTTTCTGATATTTCTTTGTTAGTGTATAGAAATGCAACAGATTTCTGTATGTTAATTTTGTATCCTGCAACTTTACTGAAATCATTGATGAGCTCTAGTAGAGTGGGCATCCTCGTCTTATTCCTGATCTTAGAGGGAATGCTTTTAGCTTTTCACCGTTGAGTATGATGTTAGCTGTGCGTTTGTCATATGGCCTCTATTATATTGAGGTATGTTCTTTCTGTGCTACTTTCTGGAGAGTTTTTTTTTTTTTTAATCATAAATGGCTGTTGAATTTCATCAAAGGTTTTTCTGCATCTATTGAGATGATCATATGGGTTTTATCCTTCAGTTTGTTAATGTGGTGTATCACATTGATTGATTTGCTGATATTGAAAAACGCTTGCATCCCTCGGATAAATCCCACTTGATCATGGTGTATGATTCTTTCAATGTATTATTACATTTGGTTTGCTAGTATTTTGTTGAAGATTTTTGTGTCTGTGTTCATCAGTGATATTGGCCTGTAATTTTCTTTTTTTGAGATATCTTTTTCTTGTTTTGGTATCAGGGTGATGGTGGCCTCATAGGATGAGTTCAGAAATGTTCCTTCCTCTGCAATTTTATGGAATAGTTTGAGAAAGATAGGTGTTAACACGTCTTTAAATGTTTGGTAGAATTCACCTGCGAAGCCAGCTGGTCCTAGACTTTTGTTTGTTGGGAGTTTTTAAATTACTGATTCAATTTTAGTACTGGTAATTGGTCTGTTTATATTCTCTATTTCTTCCTGGTTCAGTCTTGGGAGATTGTACCTTTCTAAGAATTTGTCCATTTCTTCTAGGTTGTCCATTTTATTGGCATATATTTGCTCATGGTAGTCTCTTACAGTCCTTTGTATTTCTGTGGTGTTTGTTTAACTTCTCCTTTTTCATTTCTGATTTTACTGATTTGGGGCCTCTCCTGTTTTTTTCTTGATAAGTCTAGCTAAAGGTTTATCTTTTTTTTTTCTTTTCAAAGAACAAGCTTTTAGTTTTATTGATCTCTTCTATTTCTTTTAGTCTCTGTTTTATTTATTTCTGCTCTGATTTTTATGATTTCTTTCCATCTACTAACTTTGGATTTTGTTTGTTCTTTTTTCTCCAGGTGCTGATTTTTTTTTTTTTTTTGTATGTTGTGGGAACTATTGATAAGATTACAAAAGGAAATTCAAATAACATAATGTAATTGAATTTGCAGTTTTGTTGAAATATTAATAACTGAAATAGTGAAAACTGACCGGGAAACAATATATTTTTGTGTGTGTGAATGATAGGAATTTTTCAGCAGTAGATTTCACATATAGTTTATTTGAATAAAGAAGTACAGTGCTCAGGACTCAGTCCATAGAATGTCCCATGTTTATGAAATCTGTAAACATTTTTATAATACAAAGTTCTCATTTCTACCAAAATATCTCTTCTATCTGTGGGGCTGCCTTGGTGAATCACATGCCTGCAAATGGTTAGTGACCCCATAAAATCTACTCCACAAGCCAGCACTTGAATCCTTCTGCAACAACTAGAGGGGTGGGATAGGGAGGGTGGGAGGGAGTCGCAAGAGGGAGGAGATATGGGGATATATGTATATGTATAGCTGATTCACTTTGTTATAAAGCAGAAACTAACACACCATTGTAAAACAATTATAATCCAATAAAGATGTTAAAAAAAAAAAACATTCCAAATTCTTGCTGCTTAAACAACCTCAGGGAAAAAAAATTGAAGACTATTCTCTTTTTGAAAAGCTATGTAGACAGATATTTTCATGTGTAGTTCAATGAAAGGATCATGTAGTTTTTATATATTATTTCTCATTCAGACCCCTGTGTCTTTGAAGTTTAATCTTCACTTTATGTGACTTAATTTAATGAATTCTTAATTAATGGATGATTTTTATCATGTTTCCATAATTTCTCTTGTTTTTAGTACAGTGCTTTCAGTTCCAACATTTGTTCACGTATAATAGTGTCTCTTCTTTTCTCACCCTACCTGTCACTTTCTTTTGATGATGCTATTTTTTTTTTTTTAAACATCTTTATTGAAGTATAATTGCCTTACAATAGTGTGTTAGCTTCTGCTTTATAACAAAGTTAATCAGTTATACATATACAATATGTTCCCATATCTCTTCCCTCTTGCATCTCCCTCCCTCCCACCCTCCCCATCCCACCCCTCTAGGTGGTCACAAAGCACCGAGCTGATCTCCCTGTGCTATGCGGCTGCTTCCCACTAGCTATCTATTTTACATTTGGTAGTGTATATATGTCCATGACACTCTCTCACCCTGTCACATCTCACCCCACCCCCTCCCCATATCCTCAAGTCCATTTTCTAGTAGGTCTGTGTCTTTATTCCCGTCTTGCCACTAGGTTCTTCATGGCTTTTTTTCCCCTTAGATTCCATATATATGTGTTAGCATACTGTATTTGTTTTTCTCTTTCTGACTTACTTCACTCTGTATGACAGACTCTAACTCCATCCACCTCATTACAAATACCTCCATTTCATTTCTTTTTATGGCTGAGTAATATTCCATTGTATATATGTGCCACATCTTCTTTATCCATTCATCTGTCGATGGACATTTAGGTTGCTTCCATGTCCTGGCTATTGTAAATAGAGCTGCAATGAACATTTTGGTACATGACTCTTTTTGAACTATGGTTTTCTCAGGGTATATGCCCAGTAGTGGGATTGCTGGATCGTATGGTAGTTCTATTTGTAGTTTTTAAGGAACCTCCATACTGTTCTCCATAGTGGCTGTATCAATTTACATTCCCACCAACAGTGCAAGAGAGTTCCCTTTCCTCCACACCCTCTCCAGCATTTATTGTTTCTAGATTTTTTGATGATGGCCATTCTGACCGGTGTGAGATGATATCTCATTGTAGTTTTGATTTGCATTTCTCTAATGATTAATGATGTTGAGCATTCTTTCATGTGTCTGTAGGCCATCTGTGTATCTTCTTTGGAGAAATGTCTATTCAGGTCTTCTGCCCATTTTTGGATTGGGTTGTTCATTTTTTTGTTATTGAGCTGCATGAGCTGCTTGTAAATCTTGGAGATTAATCCTTTGTCAGTTGCTTCATTTGCAAATATTTTCTCCCATTCTGATGGTTGTCTTTTCATCTTGTTTATGGTTTCCTTTGCTGTGCAAAAGCTTTTAAGTTTCATTAGGTCCCATTTGTTTATTTGTGTTCTTATTTCCATTTCTCTGGGAGCTGGGTCAAAAAGAATCTTGCTGTGATGTATGTCATAGAGTGTTCTGCCTATGTTTTCCTCTAAGAGTTTGATAGTGTCTGGTCTTACACTTAGGTCTTTAATCCATTTTGAGTTTATTTTTGTGCATGGTGTCAGGGAGTGTTCTAATTTCATACTTTTACATGTATCTGTCCAATTTTCCCAGCACCACTTATTGAAGAGGCTGTCTTTTCTCCACTGTATATGCTTGCCTCCTTTATCAAAGATAAGGTGACCATATGTGCGTGGGTTTATCTCTGGGCTTTCTATCCTGTTCCATTGATCTATATTTCTGTTTTTGTGCCAGTACCAAACTGTCTTGATTACTGTAGCTTTGTAATATAGTCTGAAGTCAGGGAGCCTGATTCCCCCAGCTCCATTTTTCGTTCTCAAGATTGCTTTGGCTATTCGGGGTCTTTTGTGTTTCCATACAAATTGTGAAATTTTTTGTTCTAGTTCTGTGAAAAATGCCAGTGGTAGTTTGATAGGGATTGCATTGAATCTGTAGATTGCTTTGGGTAGTAGAGTCATTTTCACAATGTTGATTCTTCCAATCCAGGAACATGGTATATCTTTCCATCTATTTGTATCATCTTTAATTTCTTTCATCAGTGTCTTATAATTTTCTGCATACAGGTCTTTTGTCTCCTTAGGTAGGTTTATTCCTAGATATTTTATTCTTTTTGTTGCAATGGTAAACGGGAGTGTTTTCTTAATTTCACTTTCAGATTTTTCGTCATTAGTGTATAGAAATGCAAGTGATTTCTGTGCATTAATTTTGTATCCTGCTACTTTACCAAATTCACTGATTAGCTCTAGGAGTTTTCTGGTAGCATCTTTAGGATTCTCTATGTATAGTATCATGTCATCTGCAAACAGTGACAGCTTTACTTCTTCTTCTCCGATTTGGATTCCTTTTATTTCTTTGTCTTCTCTGATTGCTGTGGCTAACACTTCCAAAACTATGTTGAATAATAGTGGTGAGAGTGGGCAACCTTGTCTTGTTCCTGATCTTAGTGGAAATGGTTTCAGTTTTTCACCATTGAGGACAATGTTGGCTGTGGGTTTGTCATATATGGCCTTTATTATGTTGAGGAAAGTTCCCTCTATGCCTACTTTCTGCAGGGCTTTTATCATAAATGGGTGTTGAATTTTGTCGAAAGCTTTCTCTGCATCTATTGAGATGATCATATGGTTTTTCTCCTTCAATTTGTTAATATGGTGTGTCACATTGATTGATTTACGTATATTGAAGAATCCTTGCATTCCTGGGATAAACCCCACTTGATCATGGTGTATGATCCTTTTAATGTGCTGTTGGATTCTGTTTGCGAGTATTTTGTTGAGGATTTTTGCATCTATGTTCATCAGTGATATTGGCCTGTAGTTTTCTTTCTTTGTGACATCTTTGTCTGGTTTTGGTATCAGGGTGATGGTGGCCTCGTAGAATGAGTTTGGGAGTGTTCCTCCCTCTGCAATATTTTGGAAGAGTTTGAGAAGGATAGGTGTTAGCTCTTCTCTAAATGTTTGATAGAATTCACCTGTGAAGCCATCTGGTCCTGGGCTTTTGTTTGTTGGAAGGTTTTTAATCACAGTTTCAATTTCAGTGCTTGTGATTGGTCTGTTCATATTTTCTACTTCTTCCTGGTTCAGTCTCGGCAGTTTGTGCATTTCTAAGAATCTGTCCATTTCTTCCAGGTTGTCCATTTTATTGGTGTAGAGTTGCTTGTAGTAATCTCTCATGATCTTTTGTATTTCTGCAGTGTCAGTGGTTACTTCTCCTTTTTCATTTCTAATTCTATTGATTTGAGTCTTCTCCCTTTTTCTCTTGATGAGTCTGGCTAATGGTTTATCAATTTTGTTTATCTTCTCAAAGAACCAGCTATTAGTTGTATTGATTTTTGCTATTGTTTCCTTCATTTCTTTTTCATTTATTTCTGACCTGATCTTTATGATTTCTTTCCTTCTGCTAGCTTTGGGGTTTTTTTGTTCTTCTTTCTCTAATTGCTTTAGGTGCAAGGTTAGGTTGTTTATTCGAGATGTTTCCTGTTTCTTGAGGTAGGCTTGTATTGCTATAAACTTCCCTCTTAGCACTGCTTTTGCTGCGTCCCATAGGTTTTGGGTCGTCGTATCTCCATTGTCATTTGTTTCTAGGTATTTTTTGATTTCCCCTTTGATTTCTTCAGTGATCACTTCGTTATTAAGTAGTGTATTGTGTAGCCTCCATGTGTTTGTATTTTTTACAGATCTTTTCCTGTAATTGATTTCTAGTCTCATAGCGTTGTGGTCGGAAAAGATACTTGATACGATTTCAATTTTCTTAAATTTACCAAGGCTTGATTTGTGACCCAAGATATGATCTATCCTGGAGAATGTTCCATGCGCACTTGAGAAAAATGTGTATTCTGTTGTTTTGGGTGGAATGTCCTATAAATATCAATTAAGTCCATCTTGTTTAATGTATCATTTAAAGCTTGTGTTTCCTTATTTATTTTCATTTTGGATGATCTGTCCATTGGTGAAAGTGGGGTGTTAAAGTCCCCTACTATGATTGTGTTGCTGTCAATTTCCCCTTTTATGGCTGTTAGTATTTGCCTTATGTATTGAGGTGCTCCTATGTTGGGTGCATAAATATTTACAATTGTTATACCTTCCTCTTGGATCGATCCCTTGATCATTATATAGTGTCCTTCTTTGTCTCTTATAATATTCTTTATTTTAAAGTCTATTTTGTCTGATATGAGAATTGCTACTCCAGCTTTCTTTTGATTTCCATTTGCATGGAATATCTTTTTCCATCCCCTCACTTTCAGTCTGTATGTGTCTCTAGGTCTGAAGTGGGTCTCTTGTAGACAGCATATATATGGGTCTTGTTTTTGTATCCATTCAGCCAGCCTGTGTCTTTTGGTGGGAGCATTTAATCCATTTACATTCAAGGTAATTATCGATATGTATGTTCCTATTCCCATTTTCTTAAATGTTTTGGGTTTGTTATTGTAGGTGTTTTCCTTCTCTTGTGTTTCTTGCCTAGAGAAGTTCCTTTAGCATTTGTTGTAAAGCTGGTTTGGTGGTGCTGAACTCTCTCAGCTTTTGCTTGTCTGTAAAGGTTTTAATTTCTCCATCACATCTGAATGAGATCCTTGCTGGGTAGAGTAATCTTGGTTGTAGGTTTTTCTCCTTCATCACTTTAAGTATATCCTGCCACTCCCTTCTGGCTTGCAGAGTTTCTGCTGAAAGATCAGATGTTAACCTTATGGGGATTCCCTTGTGTGTTATTTGTTGTTTTTCCCTTGCTGCTTTTAATATGTTTTCTTTATATTTAATTTTTGACAGTTTGATTAATATGTGTCTTGGCGTGTTTCTCCTTGGGTTTATCCTGTATGGGACTCTCTGTGCTTCCTGGACTTGATTAACTATTTCCTTTCCCATATTAGGGAAGTTTTCAACTATAATCTCTTCAAATATTTTCTCAGTCCCTTTCTTTTTCTCTTCTTCTTCTGGAACCCCTATAATTCGAATGTTGGTGCGTTTAATGTTGTCCCAGAGGTCTCTGAGACTGTCCTCAGTTCTTTTCATTCTTTTTTCTTTATCCTGCTCTGCAGTAGTTATTTCCACCATTTTATCTTCCAGGTCACTTATCCGTTCTTCTGCCTCAGTTATTCTGCTATTGATCCCATCTAGAGTATTTTTAATTTCATTTATTGTGTTTTTCATCGTTGCTTGGTTCCTCTTTAGTTCTTCTACGTCCTTGTTAAATGTTTCTTGCATTTTGTCTATTCTATTTGCAAGATTTTGGATCATCCTTACTATCATTATTCTGAATTCTTTTTCAGGTAGACTACCTATTTCCTCTTCATTTGTTAGGTCTGGTGTGTTTTGACCCTGCTCCTTCATCTGCTGTGTGTTTTTCTGTCGTCTCATTTTGCTTATCTTACTGTGTTTGGGGTCTCCTTTTCACAGGCTGCAGGTTCGTAGTTCCCGTTGTTTTTGGTATCTGTCCCCCGTGGGTAAGGTTGGTTCAGTGGGCTGTGTAGGCTTCCTGGTGGAGGGGACTATTGCCTGTGTTCTGGTGGATGAGGTTGAATCTTGTGTTTCTGGTGGGCACGTCCACGTCTGGTGGTGTGTTTTGGGGTGTCTGTGGCCTTATGATTTTAGGCAGCCTCCCTGCTAATGGATGGGGCTGTGTTCCTGTCTTGCTAGTTGTTTGGCATAGGGTGTCCAGCCCTGTAGCTTGCTGGTCGTTGAGTGAAGCTGGGTCTTGATGTTGAGATGGAGATCTCTGAGAGATTTTTGCCGTTTGGTATTACGTGGAGCTGGTAGGTCTCTTGTGGATCAGTGTCCTGAAGTTGGCTCTCCCACCTCAGAGGCACAGCCCTGATGCCTGGCTGGAGCACCAAGAGCCTTTCATCCACACAGCTCAGAATATAAGGGAGAAAAAAATAGAAAGAAAAAAAGAGGATAAAATAAAATAAAATAAGCTATTATAATAAAAAATAAGAAAAAAAATTATTAAAAGTAAATGTATTCAGAAAAAAATTTTTTTTAATTCTTAAAAATAGATTTATTAATTTTTTATAGTAAAAAATAAGAAAAAAATTTTTAAGAAAAAAATTTATTAAAAAAAATTTTTAATTTTTTAAAATAAAAAATATGAAAAAACTTATTAAAAAAATTTTTAATTTCTAAAAATAGAAAATACGGAAAAAATTATTAAGAAAAAAAAATTTTTTTTAAGTAAAAAAAAAAAAAAAAAAAAAAATGGACGGACCTAACCCTAGGACTGATGGTGAAAGAAAAGCTATACAGACAAAATCTCACCCAGAAGCATACACATATACGCTCACAAAAAAAGGAAAAGGGGAAATTAATATATCCTGCTCCTAAAGTCCACCTTTTGAATTTGGGATGATTCGTTGTCTATTCAGGTATTCAACAGATGCAGGCACATCAAGTTGTTTGTGGAGCTTTAATCCGCTGCTTCTGAGGCTGCTGGGAGAGATTTCCCTTTCTCTTCTTTGTTCGTACAGCTCCCAGCGTTCAGCTTTGGATTTGGACCCGCCTCTGCATGTACGTCGCCTGAGGGCATCCGTTCCCCGCCCAGACAGAACGGGGTTAAAGGAGCAGCTGCTTCGGGGGCTCTGGCTCACTCAGGCCGGGGGAGGGAGCGGTACGGAGGAGGCGGGGCGAGCCTGCTGCGTCAGAGGCGTCGTGACGTTGCAGCAGCCTGAGGCACGCCGTGCGTTCTCCCGGGGAAGTTGTCCCCGGATCACGGGAGCCCGGCAGCGGCGAGCTGCACAGGTTCCCGGGAGGGGCGGTGTGGAGAGTGACCTGTGCTCGCACACAGGGTTCTTGGTGGCGGCAGCAGCAGCCTTAGCGTTTCCTACCAGTCTCTGGGGTCCGCGCTGATGGCCGCGGCTCGCGCCCGTCTCTGGGGTCTGCGCTGTTAGCCGCGGCTCGCGCCCGCCTCTGGAGTTCGTCTAGGCGGCGCTCTGAATCCCCTCTCCTTGCGCGCCGTGAAACAAAGAGGCAAGAAAAAGTCTCTTGCCTCTTCGGCGGCTGCAGACCTCCTCTCCGGCTCCCTCCCGGCTCGCCGCAGCACGCCAACCCCTTCAGGCTGTGTTCACGCCTCCAACCCCAGTCCTCTCCCTGCGATCCGACCGAAGCCCACGAAGCCCACGCCTCAGCTCCCAGCCCCGCCCGCCCCGGCGGCTGAGCAGACAAGCCTCTCGGGCTGGTGAGCGCTGCTCGGCGCTGAGCCTCTGTGCGGGAATCTCTCCGTTTTTCCCTCTGCGCCCCTGTTGCTGTGGGATCCGCGCTGATAGCTGCGGCTCGCACCCGTCTCTGGATTTTGTTTAGGCAGCGCTCTGAATCCCCTCTCCTTGCGCGCCGCGAAACAAAGAGGCAAGAAAAAGTCTCTTGCCTCTTCGGCAGCTGCAGACTTTTTCCCGGACTCCCTCCCGGCTAGCACCAAAGCCCAAGCCTCAGCTCCCAGCCCCCGCCCGCCCCGGCGGGTGAGCCGACAAGCCTCTCGGGCTGGTGAGTGCTGGTTGGCACCGAGCCTCTGTGCGGGAGTCTCTCCGCTTTGCCCTCCGCACCCCTGTGGCTGCGCTCTCCTCCGCGGCTCCGAAGCTTCCCCCCTCTGCCACCCGCAGTCTCTGCCCGCAAAGGGGCTTCCTAGTGCCTGGAAACCTTTCCTCCTTCACGGCTCCCTCCCACTGGTGCAGGTCCCGTCCCTATTCTTTTGTCTCTGTTATTTCTTTTTTCTTTTACCCTACCCAAGTACGTGGGGATTTTCTTGCCTTTTGGGAGGTCTGACGTCTTCTGCCAGCGTTCAGTGGGTGTTCTGTAGGAGCAGTTCCACGTGTAGATGTATTTCTACTGTATCTGTGGGAAGGAAGGTGATCTCCGCGTCTTACTCTTCCGCCATCTTGCCCCTCCTCCCTGATGATGCTATTTAATGTCACACTAGAGCCACCTATAAGCATTTAATATAAGCTAACATCTGGTCTAGTTCCTTTAATATACTAGGTATTTTTTAGTATTCTAGCTTAAAGGAAAAAAAATATGTTCAGAGTTTTAAACCATCTCACCCTTTAATCTAGCATCAAGAATATTTGTTATTATATTGTCAGCACTATAATTAGTGAAACTTCATTATAACTCTTGATTTTTAGAAACTAGGAAATATGCTCAAAAAATTTAGAGAACTAGACAACTAACACATTAAATTATTTAATGATTTGAGTTGACTGTAATATCAAGATATAATTCAATCATGTGATAAAGGCTGTCAGAAAAATTAATGTGTTATTTTCTTTAATGAAAAGGTTTTCTTCAGAATAAAGGTGATGTCATTTCTGTTTTGTATATCTCAGAATTAATCCAGTGTACAATGTTATTTTCTTGATATATCGTATTTTAAGGAGTTCAGAGAAAGTTTGAGACAGAGGTTTTTCAGGAGACTCCATGCTAAGAAGAATAAAATCTCCATTTAGAATTTAAAGTTGAATCATTCAAATACAAAATACAATTTTAACTAGACACAGATTTTTTTTTTTTACAGTATATTCGTCGTGCATATGTATTTGTGTATACATACATATACTTAAACTATTTGGTACTCTTTCATACATTTGTTTGTTTATACATTCAGTATAATGTATTACACTTCTAATATGTGCCTCGTACTGCATTAGGTATGAGTTGTTCCAATGATGGGCAAAATAAGCACAATTTCCACTCTCATGTATCTTGCCAGTGGGAAGATATATGATTAAATAACACAATGTTTGAGGCAATGTTTGAAAGGATAATGCCTTCAAATTTTCCTGAACTGATGAAAAACATCAATTAACTGGTTCTTGAAGTCCAATAAATCTAAGGAATATCAAACAAAGAAATACATGCCTAGTTATATCAAAATGAGAAACTGCAGAAAACTAACACAAGAGACCATCTTTAAAACTATAAGAAAAAAAGACAGATCATCTTCAAAGGTAACAGATTAAGAGCTGATTTATCTCTAGCATCCATGTGGTGAAAGAAAATAATTGCCAAACTACAATTTTATACCCAGATAAATAATTCTGCAAAAATAAATAATAAAAGCAAACATGTTCAGACAAATAAAAACTGAATTTGCTTACAGCAGATCAGCATAATAGAGATTCTAACTTCTAAAAGATATACTTCAGGCAGAAGGAAAATTATACCAAGCAAGATTATTAACATTTTGGACTGGATGATTCTTTGCCAGAGGCTGCCCTGTGCATTGTAGGATGTTTAATAGCATCCCTGGCTTCTACTGCAAGAGGCCAGGAGCACCAGCAAGTCATGGCAATCCAAAATGTCTTCAGACATCGCTAAATGTCTGGTTGGGGGGTTGAATCATCCCTATGGGAACCAGCACCAGAAAATTTAATGTACATAAAGGGCTGAAGAGAAAGAAAGTAATAAATATGATAAAATGCATGGCTATTTACTAAAGTATCATGTACATACTTCATATCAAGATTTTGAGTGACAATAATGCTTTATATTTTTTAAATATATAAAGCATAATAATCTACATTTTCAAATATGATCTAATTATTGAGAGCCCCTTTTATAGTTTTGTATACAGTTGACCCTTGAAAAACACGGGGTTTAGGGTTGCCAATCCCCAGGCAGTTGAAAATCTGCTTGTTCCTTTTATAGTCAGCCCTTCATATGGGTGGTTCCACATCCGCAGATTCAACCAATCACAGATCATGTAGTACTGTAGTATGTATTGAAAAAAAGCCACGTATAAGTGGGCCCTGCAGTTCAAACTTATGTTGTTGAAGTGTCAAGTGTATATATATACTGGAAGCTGAAAATCATTAGCTGTCACACATTGTTACTGGGGAAATTATTCTATGATATTCTGTCTCCAGATAGAGGTCTATTTCATCATACCATCATGTGCAGGGTAATTGTCACTTATCATCTATCATATTTATGTTACCATATATTATTAACTGGTTTAAGTAGATACAAAGATAGATACATTGATGGATAGGTAGGTAGGTAGGTAGATAGATAGATAGATAGATAGATAGATAGATAGATAGATAGATATTTACAGGAATCCACAATCCAGTGTATCCTTTATAAGTATTATAACTTAGATGATGTATTAGTCAGGTTTCTCCAGAGAAAGAGAACCAACAAGATGTGCATATATGTAGATACATATCATGATTGTGTGAGAGACAATTCTTTACAATAAATCTCCGAGACTTTAAAGAGATTTATTCTATTTGGCTCCTCACATGATTATGGAAGCCTGGTGAATCCAAAATATTGATGAGGTAGAGTGGCGGGCTGGAGACTCAGGGAAGAGTTGCAGTTTGTTTGAGTCCAAAGGCAGTCAGACAGCAGAATCTCTCCTTGCTGAGAGGAGGTCATGCTTTGTTTTATTAAGGCCTTCAACTGATTGGATAAAGGTAATCTTCTTCTCTGTGCCTTAACATGACAAGTTTTAATTTCTTGCTCAAACTACAGATTCAACACGAGTCATTGGGCGGGGGGAAGGGGGGCGGGGGGGCATCAACTCATTGTAGCTCCTCAATGATTCAGGTTGAAGGCGATTCGGTGAGGAGCTTCCGTGACGTGATGAATCAAATAGAGACGTGTAAGCCCTCCACGAGGAAGTGGTACACATTATTTCTGTTCATATTTCTTTGGCAAAAACAAATCATTTGGCTAGGTCAAATTTAAACAAAAACAAACAGAAGAATTACCTCATGATGGTATGAGGTGGTGATATCTCACAGTTTTAATTTCCTGATTTCGAAAGAGGTTGAGAATACTTCCACATTTTTTAATGACCATTTGGATATGTTATTTTGTGAGGTACCAGTTTAATTCTTCTGTCCATTTGCCTATTAACTTCTCTGTCTTTTTTGGATTCATTTGTAGGATTGATCTATCTATCCATCCATCCATCAGTCAATCAATTATCTACCTGAATCTAGAGATTATAACCCCTTTGTTGATTACATCCTACGGATATGTTCTCTAGCTTTGTGACTTGACTAAATGTTATCTTTTAATGGATAGGAGTTCTTAATTTAATGAAGTACAATTTATCAATTTTCTCTATTTTTTTCAGGTTAATGCTTTTTATTTCTCTTACAAATCAAGAATTACAAATTAAGCATATTTAAGAGCCAACAAAATACACTAAAATAGACAGAAATATTAAATTGGAAGAATTTGAGGAGGGGGAAAAATGTATAAGCCAATTTTTGGTTGCTTATAATAGACACTGTTTAGAAAGGAGGGGGTCCGTGGTTTTATACTAAGCTATAAAGTTTACCAAAAGAATAATAATACTTTTCTAAATATCAGGGGTGCTACATAGAAAAGAATGTTTGTGTATTTATACTTATATGTTTTTCATGTAAAGAATAGTGCATATAGAGTAAAGATAAATTAATATGATGAAAAGAAGTCCCAGCATGTCATCTATACCAATAAAAGTAATGTAGCTTATCTCCCTTACAAGAGAAAATTACTTGCAGATTGACTTCTGTGGTCAAAATCTTATTGAATGCTCTATAAGCTTAAAGTTAATTTATCAGGAAGTTTGAGAATAAAAAACAATAATCAAACTTGTATTCATGCAAAAACTAAATGCAAAGATAATGCTCTAGTATTAAACATGTAGAAAGAAGAACCAAAAAAAAAAAAAAACCATTAAAACAACATTTAAGACTTTTAATGTTAAAAACAATAATTCACTATGAAGATGTTATCATTATCATGTCTTTGAACCAATTGTACAGCAGCAAATTTCATGTAATGCAAATGACAAGAATGCAGTGATAATTAGATGGAAACACAGGTGACTTTAATATAACTTTCTTAGTCCAAGCAGATAAAATATAAGAAATAAAGTGGGCAATGGAATACCTAAGTACCATAATCAAGAAGGTAAAATTTAAAGTTTTATAGTAAATCTGTGTCATAGTAAAATTCTTCTTTTCAAGTATTTATTGAAAATTCACAAAAGGGATCCAATATTATTAAGCCACAAATAAAACTTATGATATTTGTAATGTGCATATTGCTTTCTTATTATGCCTTTATTTTGTCTCGTCTACTCTGGTCCTGGTAGCAGAGAATTTCTCAGAAACTCCCTTTGAAAAAGGATAGAGTTTTAAAAACTCCTATTATGAAAGGGTATCTCAATTCTAAATAATAGTGAAAACAGCAAAGCAATGTATAATTTATCTCTTTTATTAAAAAATAGACTGTTTTGATAGAACAATTGATGTGAATTAATGACTGATAAATAATTAATAGTCTGAGAATATTTTAGTGGTACATGACTTTGCATTAGGCTGAGAAAAAAGCAATTTGGTCCTCAGATAGAAAATTATTTAGAAATACTAATATACTATTATTAATGGCTTCATGCTTGAATTAAAGACAGGACTGGTCATGAAAAAATTTTATACAAAATGTCCTCAGGTTAAAAATAATAGTCCAAGTTGATGATCAGGTTAGAATATCTGATGTACAAAACAACCATAAACTTCTTAAGACATTTCTACTTAATAACTGACCCAAGTAAAATGAAGAGGTATTTTACATACTATACTGCATTGGTAAAACAAGAAATTAAACTAGTGTCTGTTATGTTTCATGTTTATAATGATTTTATTTACTAAAACTAAGAGATTCATATTGAATAACAAAATAATGACATCTTTCTCTTTCTTATGGGCTCTATTTCTGTAATTTAAATGAGTATCAATTGAATATTTTAAATTCATCTACTTCCTCATCACTTTAAATTATTTTAGAAGCACTTAACGAACTTCAAGATGCATAAATATGGTCCAGTAGTGCTTTCAGCATAGTGCTTTCTGTCACTATTTCCAATAACTTTCTTGTTGCTTTCCTGAAGTCCCTGGAGCCAACTGTGAAGAACTAAGAGGAGTGTTTGAGATTTTACCTTATTTGCATTCCCTATGTCTCAGAAAGAAATATCATTCTTTTTTATTGAAGTATAGTTGATTTACAGTGTTATGTTAGTTTCTGCTGTACAGCAAAGTGACTCAGTTATACAAGGAAATATCATTTCTATCTTCCAAGACTGTTTACTCTACAAACATTCTTGCAAAGTTTGTGTGGAGCAAAGAGTCAGAGCCTCTGCTTGCCTGATGTGCAGAAGTAGGATAGAGCCATGGAGAATTCTCTCCCAAAACCAATCCACCGCAGTTTTGCCTTAGGTCAGTATCACTGGTAAGCCTTAAGTAACAACATTTGGATGCATTAATTATAATGGAAACTTAGAGACCATTGTCCTATTCAATTAATTTTTTTCAATAATTATATTTCTGTGTGTGATTTCCAAAATAATCTACTTAGTGTTTTTAAAATCCTAAAGGCAGATAAGACAAGGTCTTAAGTTGAAAGTGGAGTGTATGACACAGTCACAAATAACATAACCTGGAAAAAAGTTAAGCAAGTAAAATAAATTTGGGAGTTGTAGGAAGTTGCAAAAAAAAAAAAAAAAAAAAAGGAGAGCTTGCTACTAGTTAGAGTAATCAGGACAGTCTTCATGGTAAGACTAGCCCTCTGAAATGAATGATGAATAACATTTTGATTGAGAGAGTAAGAGGGCAACTTTCCAAGTAGAGGCAACAGTAGAAGAAAACTTTTTTTGGGGGGGGTAATTAATAATTTTCTTTGTGGAAGAGTTAATTTATGGCTTTTAAAAACATCAATGTAGCATTTTAACGATTAGAAATGCAAACAATTCTAATAAAGAAATATCTTTGTTTAGGACAGCTGACTGTGCACTTCTGATGTAGTTGAAAATGTGATGTGTTTTATATCTTTTTACTTTCATTCTTCACTTTCCCAAAGCTTCTCATTCAGTCATAGAGTTCACAGTTTGTAGATAGAAGATGAGTGCTTTTCACTTGGATTCACTTCCTGATGAATGAATACTTCTTTATTTATATTATATGTACCCTGCGTAAGCTCAACAAACCCATGGTAACTTCATTCTTTTTTGTTTTTTATTTTTATGGGAAATTGCCTTGAAACTGCTGTCAGAGCAGTCTTTTTCTTTCCTTAGTACTGGTATCATAAGTGCCTGTAGATTAGTATACTTTTCCTGCAATTATGTTCACAGGGGCACAAAGGGTCGCCTTTTGTAATATGAACAAATTCAATTCTATAAGCAGCATTTATTAATACAATAATTTGCGTTAAGCAGACTTAATCTTAAAATAACAATTGTGCAAGCAGGAAGCAGTGAATAATAAATGGCTTTCCCTGTGTGATTAGAGAATAAAAATACAAGTAAAGTTTTCAAAAATAGTATAGTTGGAACTGATTGGTAAGATATAAGTTTCTGCCTCATACTTGTCTAGTTTCTTGATTCAGATGGTTATAATCAATAACCCATTGTATATCTAATGATAACTGCTGAAACATGTGCATAATTAATAATTAAATATTTCACAGGATATACATGTGAGCAGGGTTTTCAAATATCACATACATTTAGATTTCTGTAAAAAAGAAGTAGATATCTATATGAATCAAAAAAGGCCACCAATAACTTAAAACGATTTTCCCAGATCTGTATGATCTACTAGAAAGACCGTAGAATTTAGATCCGATTAAGCTAAGTTCCAGTTTCACCCTCACATTTGCTAATAGTGTAACCGTAGGAACGTGTTTCATTATTATTTCATTTATTTATTCACCACAATTACTCAATAAGGAGTATAGGTAAGACAACACATTTTTATGCAAGGGAAACAGATCCTTCAATATTGGGGAAGAAAGATAAAATTGATATGCACTATACCAAAGCTTAGTAAATGCTCTTGTTTGGGAACGCCTAAGGTATTACTTAAGTAAGAGGAAATACCAAGCCTTGTCTAGGAAATCTCTCCAGAGATAGGAACAGGTAGACTGCAACCTGAGAGATATAGAGGTACTAGTTATGTGCAGGTTGAAAAGAGAGAGCATGAAGCTGTCAGGAATATTTCACAGGACGCTTCCTTCTATGCTATAACAAGGAGTCTCTAGGTGTGCCTTATTAAAGGAGTTAGACTTCATTTCATTGGGAGCTATTGAAGGATTTTACCTAGGGGATGACAAATAAAATTTTCAGCTCTAAATGCAATATGAAGAAGGATGAGAAAGGAAATGCCCAGAGATGTGGATCACTGGAAGTGAATTATGAATTAAGTTAATAGTAGTGCAGATGAGGAGGAAAAGTGCATGAATTAGAGAAATGTAGAGAAACTCATATGGCTTTACTCCCTCACTTCTTTCAGGTTTCTCATAAATGTCACCTTATCAAAGAGGTCTTTCTTTACTGCTTAAGCTGAAGTTGTGTGTGTGCACGTAGATACACACACACTGCTCTATCCCTTTACAGTTCTTTGCTTTTCTTTACAGTATGTATCTTCACCGAATATGTTATATATATATATATATATATATATATATATATATATATATATATATATATATAGCTTATTTGTTTATTGCATGGCTCTCTTGAATAGAGTTTAAATGCATTTTTTAAAATCACTGGCTACTCTTTTCCTAAAGCAGTGCCTGGAATAAAACAACCTCAATGTAAACAACTGTTCAATAAATATATTTAGAGTGAGAATTCGCAGAATCTAGTAATTGATGACTTTGATATTTTATCTTGTCTCTGAAGTTAAATAAATAAATCTGTGATAGGTAACCTCCATATATTTTAGGCATTGGGCGTGTAAAGACCCCCAAATTTCCTGGCACATAATAGGTACATAAAACTATGTCCCAAGGCTCCCTCCTCCCCTTGTATGAGAAAATACATCAAAGAAAGAGATAGGACTCTTTGGAAGCATTTCTTAGTCCTCATAGCATGCTTTGTTAATCTACCAAATTATACTTCTTACATTATTAAAATACAAAAATAATTCCAATTTACAAAATTTAATGTTGGAAAATGAGACACAGAAATAGGCAATGGGTCATAACATGATTTTAGAGAAGAGTATTGGTCTAGATGAGCATCTTCAATCAAAAAGTGCTGGAATATAGAACAGTATAGTAATTCAAATCTATAGCTGTGAACTACATATGGTTTGAGACAGCATATCTAGTTAAAGAATTTTGCACCAGCTGGCCCTGTATTCATACATGCTAGGCATCCAGCAAAAGCTAAGATTGCCGCAGCCTAAATAGAAAGGCTCCAAGAATTCATCATCAGCAAGATAAGAAGGAAGGTCCTTTTGGGAAAAATATGTCTCCACTGTCACAGCTGGTAAACTTGATATGAAAAGAGATACTATTTCAGGATCCGTTCTTGAATTTCTTTGCATTTCCGCACAGTGAGACAAAAATAATAAACTGGTAAAAAGCAGATGAAAGATGAGGATGACTGAAGTCATGATTTTGAGCATATCTCAAATAGATGTTATTCCTCCACTTCAGCTTTAAGAATGTTTAGCACAGAAAAGATGTAGGAGGGGAAAATAAACTTGGCAAAGTAAGGATAAAAGACTCAGGTGAGGAGGCATGGTTTTGCAAATGTGCCCTTATGACACTCTGTCAGCATACTGCCAATTATTCAATGATTGCTCATGGCGATTAAAATAATCTTACATATTTTCTCCTCTGAGGCATACATTGGTGATGAACACCTGGAATCTAGAAGGGTTTAGAACAAATTTTACTTATATCTACAAGAAGAAAAATATTTTAATTCATATATCTATGACATGAATTAAACATGAACAATGGAAACTTTAATATTTTTAATACCTTCTTGACAACTTTATATAGTACTTACTGAATTAATACTCGCATAGGGACATTAGATAGAAATCTGTTACAATAGATTCACACTATTGTGGTCCAAACTGTGACTTGACTGAGATGTTGGTGACCATATATCAATACTACTGCAACAGTTAGTTATAGCAAGGTAATTTAATTATTTAAATAAAATTAAATGTATTCATACAAAATAGAAAAAATACTGTAAACCTTAGAGACTTCACATTTAAGAATGCTAAAAATGACAGAAGCATAAAAAAAGTACATCATTGTGTATTATAAAGCAAGAACTATTAGGTCACCTTTTTTGTGTGATTATTTTTTTTTTTTTTGAAAAAAAAAAATTTAAGTCTTTATTGAATTTGTTACAATATTGCTTCTGTTTTATGTGTTGGTTTTTTGGCCCTGAGGCATGTGGGATCTTAGCTCCCGGACCAGGGATCAAACCCACACCCGCTGCATTGGAAGGCGAAGTTTTAACCACTGGACCACCAGGGAAATCCCGTGTGTGATGTTTTGATGCATGTATTTTCTGATAAAATACAAAAATTATAAGAAGACATCAGTGAAATATGATTTTTATTTTAAGAATCCTATCAACAGAAATGCACTTTATCTGAAACACTGAATAGCAGGTTTAATATTCAATAAACTTATAACAATAATGACAGATGTAAGTTTAACAAAGATTAGTTCAGTCTTAAAAAGTAATTTAGACTCTGTGGATAATATATCCGTTGTCTCATGTCCAGTGTAAATAGATAACAACAAAACAAAATCCTGAGTCCTCAAGAATGGATGACCTTGGGGTTTGACAAGTCTGGTTTTGTGTATGGACAGCTTGCTAAATAACTAATTTATATTATTTTAAGGACTTGCTTTTATTGAATCATATTTTCTCTAATGTCCCAAAATTCATCATCATAACTTATATGGTTGCCTTCATATTATCTTCTTTCAATTTTTGTGCAATTTTTTGATATGTTCCTTTTTAAAAATATGTTCCTATATATAATCTGGTAGATAACTAGCTTTAATTTCTATTGATATTGTTAAAATAATTAAAATTTATTATTTCATTAACATTAAGTTTAAAGTATTTTTTGTTTCTTTTTCAGAAATGATAGTACACCAATATTTCTTTATACTGTTGCTACAGTCATTTTCAATTTATACTTGCATATTATTGGATTTTAAATCAAATTATTTTGTCTAAAATCAGATAATTTATCTTTAAATTACTTTAAAAATATTTCAGTACTCTTATCTATGAAAGTGCTAATTGGCTTTAATTCTACGTATACTTTTGATTTTTGTTTCAGTATTGACCATCAATCACTTTTTCCTATTGTTTCCTAAATTTTTAGTTATTTGCAATGATTCAATATATTTCCCACCACTCTAATGTGGAATGACTTATTTTCAGGAAGGTTTCAGGTTGTTCTGCTTACCAAGTCCTTTTATGTTTAAATTTCTCTATTGAAGATTTTCTTATTGCTGTTATGATACATGAACAACAAATCAACGATGTAGTTTGCCAGTCACAAAATTTTTCTCTCAAAACTATTTTCATACCATTTTTTTCCTGTTAGTTTCAGGTGACATGATGCCCAATTTGCATTTGTTTTCTTTCTTTTATTTTTATAGCAAGTGTATTTTGTTTGTTTTGCTTATTATTTTGCCAGTCTACTTGTGGGATTCTTTGATTTAAAATTTTGCCATTTCATCAGGATAAGGTTGTGTTTAATGAATTGTAATCATTTATGCTACGCAGTTCTAATTACAATTTCTGCATTGTCAGTTTTGTATTTTACAGTTACATATGTAGGTTTAAATTATGTTCTTGTTTCTGTGTCCTCACCTTTCCCCCTACTCAAAGGAGTCCTATGTTTTTACAGTCCTCTCAGCTTCTTCCTGCTCCTTCTTTATTATATTCTACATATAACCTTTCATCTTACGTCCTTTGGTTTAAGGAGTTAACATTTTCTTTAGTTCTATTGAGATTTCCAAGACAGATCTTTCTAAAATTACGTTTTTTCTATGGCAAGGCTCCCCTTGCCCCAGATTTTCCTAAAAATTTTCAGTAGTTCTCCCCTCTTAGATGGGCTCTCTGATCTCACAGATCCTTTTTATGTACCTTCAAAAAGTATTAAGAAAAGAAAAAGAGAAGTGCTTCTTCTTGACTCATTATGGCTAATTAATATGACAGCTTCTTTATCATTTTTGTTTGGTTGTTTGTTTCATATTTCTTTTAACCAGGATCATTTGTCAGTTGTAGTAAAGTTTCTCATTAGTACTTCTTAACACTCTAGTGAATGCTTCAGTTACAATCACCTAGGTTAAAAGTTTTTATTCTTAACAGTAGCGTTGTATATTTTGAACAGAATTTTATATGAAAACAAACCCAGTATTCTAACTTATTTCATCACTTTCCAAAATGAATCTATATGGTTCTCACTATAATGGTCAGGCATTTATTGAGAAGTCACTGGCTAAAACAAGCCATGGTTCCCATGCATAATCTGAAGTAAAGTCATTGAAAATATGAGCACTGCCTTTGATCACTTTATTTGAAAAAATTCTATATCATCATTTGTTTTCTGGATTTCTGCTGTCTGGCTATTATTTTACTGATTTCTGTTGAGCTCATTATGTATATTAGCAAAACAATAATTGTATATAATATGAATCATGCTGTAAGGAAACAGATCTTTGAAAAGCATTCTTTTTCTAAATGGTACTACATCATTAGCAGCAGATGCCATGTGATAGTTAAAAATGAAAGTCCTACAGGAATGTTTGCCAATCATCCTTGACATGGTTTTTTAGATTTTGTGTTTTGTGAATTAAGTACAAAATTCCAGGGAAATTAAAGGATTATGAAAATAAAATGAAATTTTAAAAAATTTTAAAAATCAAGTTGAATTTACCTTTTTTCTCAGTGTGAATATTTTTAATAATTCTAAAAGAGGAAAAACACATCTTTGATAAAACTATGCAGAATGTGAAAGATGAGTCAGACCCACCTCTTCTTTCTTCGCCATTATTCTATGTGGTGGTAGTATCAATTTTGTTGTGCCTCCTATGACAGTTTTTCTAATTCTAAATTTATACACACACACACACACACACACACACACACACACATCTATATATGCCACAAGGCTTGTATTAGAAAAGACAAATTACATTTTTAAGAGACTGTAAGTTACTTCCTGATTTAGCTTCTCAGATGGACTTTAGGGGGTTTGAGAGAATTTAATGGAAATGAGTGAGTAGACTTACAGTTGTGACTTAAAGTCAATATGAATAGAAACTTTGTTTTGTTATTGTTGTTTTAACTTCCTCTACCACGTACATATACTCACGTTTTTGAATGTCATAAAATTTGAGCTGCATTAATTTCTGTACATTTTTATGTACAGAATGAATGTATGTAATTAATTGCCCATATAAAAACTTAGTATTGGATAAGAAATCTATTCAAAGTATTTTAGAATTCTTTTGGCAGTATGTTTAGTGGTTAGTAGCAAAGATTTTGGACTTAGATTGATAGGGTTAAAATCCCAGACTTACTGCTTGTTAGCCATTTGATCTTGGGTACATTATTTGTTTTCTTCAAGGTGCTTATATGTAAAGATGTTTATGGTGAGGGTTGAATTAATTATTTTATATGAAATGCTTAGAACAGTATCTGGCACAAAATGGCTCAAACTTTTTATTTTTGTTATTGTTGGGTTTTATATTAAATATATAATGCACTCACACATATATTAATGTTAAAAAGAAAACCACATGACAAACAACCCAAATCATTCATAGCATGAGTCGTTTGTGGAACCAAGAATTTAAGTAATTAATGTTAGTCTCTGCATGAGACTCTAATGATAATTTTGATTTTGACTAAGTTAACCATAGTTTTCTAAATAAATTATAAAAATTATTCTTTCCACTGGTATTCTTATGATGTGGCCAGGGACCATGTTTCTAGTAATTATGCTACTTCGTTATACATTTTATTTTTTTATATGGGCTTTAGGAGATTGTTCAGAACATTTCTTTAAACTCTAGATTATTTTGTGGAAAAGGATCGAGAGTGAGAAATAGATCATACTATGGTTGTTTACAGATACTATTAGAAATAATAAAGTGAATTTAACTAAATTGCTAAATATGTGAGGCCAATGTAAAAAATTTTATCTCTATATAGTGACAACAAACATTTTTCACTGTTAAAATTTACATCATTTACAGTAACATAAAAATTACCATATACTTAGGAATAAATTTAAGAAAAAATATAAAAATAAAATATAAAAATTTTTAAATATTACTGATATTAAGTGGAATTATATTTGCGGTTTAGAATACTCTGTATTGTAAATGTCCTATTCCCCAAAGTATCTATAAATTCAATATAATCCTAATAAAATTCCCAGTAATGCATTAGGTTTATTTATATGTGGTGTATGTGAGTATCCTTGACTGATTCTAAAAAACATATGGAAATGCATGTGGCCAGGAAGAGCCAAGAGAAATGTAAAGAAGAAAAAGAAATTTGGAGAAATATTCTACCAAATAACAATTAAAATAATTGTCATAAAGATAAAGTAATATTGTAATATCAGTGGAGCAATAGTCAGCTCAACCAGGGGAACAAAATAAAGAGTTCAAGGTACATAGTCACACAGCATGGTCACTTGTTTTATACCAAGTTGACAATATAATATAGTGAGAAAATAATTACATTTAAAAAAGAATAGTGCTAGGTTAATTGACCATTGATATGGATCATAAAAAGAAGCCTGACTTTTCTCACACCGTATATGTACGACAATTCTAGGTGGATAATAAAATGTAACATAATAAAAGCTCTAGAAAAGTAAATTAACATCGGGTTATATCATCATGACTTTATATTAGCAAAGACTTTGTAATTAGGACACAGTAAGCAAAGACCATAAAGAAATGTTTTTATTGTAAAGAGTATATTTTTAATTAATAAATTTAAAAGAGTGAAAAAGCAAGCCAAAAGATGAATATTCAGAATGCATTTATTTTTAAAATTCCAACAATTCTATAAGAGAAAATTCAGACAATAAAAATGAGCCAAAGACTTGAAAGGTACTTTATTCTTTTGTGGATTTTCTCTTTTGAATATCCAAGTGGCCTATAAAGTAGAGAAATATATTTAATTTCAATTACTAATTATCTCATTAATTGTCAAGAGACTGCAAATTAAAACCAGAAAGGTATGCCTAGCACAACTTCTGGGGGGAAATCTCTGACTGGGGGTTGATGGGGGGCAGAAAACTGACAGTACCTTGTGTTGGTAGAGATAGGGAGCAATTGAAACTTTCATATACTGCTGATGGAAATGTGAATGCATACAATCATCTTGGAAAACTTGTTGTCACTAGTTACAAGAGTAGAACTTATCCATACTCCATGATCTGATATTTTTACTCCTAGGGGTATAACCAGTGCAAATGCCTATGTACATTTACAAGGAGATATGCACAAGAATGTTTATATAGTAGCATTATATTTAGTAGCTCAAAGGTAGACTAAATCTAAATATCATTAATAATCAGAAGACATTTAATTTATGATATATTTACAAAATAAAGATGCATAAATGCATTTATGAGGGAATCCTCCAAACATAAGTGTGGGCAAAAGAAGCCAACACAAACAAGTATATTCTCTTTGGTTCCATTTGTGTAACATTCAAAAATAGAGAAAATGATCTATAATACAATTCAGTTTTCCTTTGTTGCTGGTATGAGGAGTTTCTATGGTGCTTGTAATGCTCTATTTTCTGATTACCCTGGTAGTTACTTAGGTTTACTCCTCTTTGAGAAAGTTCATTAATTGGTGCAACTTCCTTTATGTATGTTATGCTTCAGTAAAGATGTTTACTTTTGAAATTGTTTGGTTTATGGCCAACTATTTTTCCCTCAGCCCATCACCTTCAGTACACTGAAACACCAGCGCCTATTTTCCATTTTTCGTTGTTTTTATTGTTTGTGAGATTTTCTCCTATAAACTTTTAAGTTCAACTATGTATCTAAAAGATGTTTCTGATATTTTATTTTTTCTTTTCCATTATGGTTTATTACAGGATACTGAATATAGTTCCCTGTGCTATACAGTAGGACCTTGTTGTTTATCCATTCTATATATAATAATTTGCATCTGCTAATCCCAAACTCCCAATCCACCCTCCCCCACACTCCCTCCCCCTTGGCAACCACAACTCTGTTCTCTGTGTCTGTGAGTCTGTTTCTATTTTGTAGATAAGTTAATTTTGTCTGTGAGTTTGTTTCTATTCTGTAGATAAGTTAATTTGTCATATTTTAGATTCCACATATAAATGATAACATATGGTATTGTCTTTCTGAGTTACTTCGCTTAGTATGATAATCTCTAAGTCTATCCATGTAGCTGCAAATGGCATTATTTCATTCTCTTTTTATGGCTGAGTAATATTTCATTGTATATAAGTATACCACATCTTCTTTATCCATTCATCTGCTGATGGACATTTAGGTTGTTTCCATGTCTTGGCTATTGTAAATAGTGCTGCAGTGAACATTGGCATGCAGTTTTCTTTTCGAATTATGGTTTTCTCCAGATATATGCCCAGGAGTGGTATTGCTGGGTCATATGGCAACTCTATTTTTAGTTTTTAAAGGAACCTCTGTACTCTCCTCCATAGTGACTACACCAACTTACATTCCCACCAACAGTGTAGGAGGGTTCCCTTTTCTCTACACCCTCCCCAGCATTTGTTATTTGTAGACTTTTTAATGATGACCATTCTGACTGGTGTGAGGTGATACCTCATTGCAGTTTTGATTTGCATTTCTCTAATAATTAGCGATGTTGAGCATCTTCTTTTCATGTGCCTATTGGCCATCTGTATGTCTTCTTTGGAGAAATATATATTTAGGTCTTCTGCCCACTTTTTGATTGCATTATTTGGTTTTTTGTTGTTGTTGAGTTGTATGAGCTGTTTTGAAAATTAAGCCCTTGTTTGTTGCATCATTTGCAAATATTTTCTCACGTTCTGGAGGTTGTCTTTTTGTTTTGTTTATGGTTTCCTTTGCTGTGCAAAAGCTTGTAAGTTTGATTAGGTCCCATTTGTTTATTTCTGTTTTTATTTCTATTGCCTTTGGAGACTGACCTAAGAAAACATTGCTATAATATATGTCAGAGAATGTTTTGCCTATGCTCTCTTCTAGAAGTTTTATGGCGTCATGTCTTATGTTTAAGTCTTTAAAACATTTTGAGCTTATTTTTGTGACTGGTGTGAGGGTGTGTTCTAACTTCATTGATTCACATGCTGCTGTCCAACCTTCCCAACACCACTTGCTGAAGAGACTGTCATTTCCCCATTGTATATTCTTGCCTCCTTTGTGGAGGATTAATTGACTGTAAGTGTATGGGTCAGATATTTTATTAAGACTTTCTAGGACTTTTGTAACACCTAGGTTTTCAGGTCATTGAGTTTTCTATGTCTCAAGAAACAGAAGTGCCCAGAATGTGTCTAGTTCTCTCCTTTTTTTAAATTTTAATTTCACTTAAGTGTGCCTATGTGGTGCTATTTTCAGCCCAGTATAATCTTCTGTTTTGAGCTTGATTTTAGTTTGAATCCCAATTACTCCTTTGAAACACCTGTCATTTCCAGGTGGCTCTTTGTTCCTTCATCTCTCCTCTTTTGTAATTTTCAACTCTTTGACCTGTTCCCATATGCTCTCGAAGAGTATCTCAAGCAGCTCTTAGCATCAGTCATTAAAATTTCCATGGGCTTATTTCACCCTTTACTGCCTCCCATACTTATTTTACTTTTGCAGAAATAGGTAAATGGGAAATATTTAAAGAAGATAGACCCACCTGGTATATTTCCTTTGGACTTCTTCATTTCATACTATTTTCCTGCCTGGTATTCAGAATAAATATGTGATTTTGCAACTAAGAGGAGAATATCTATATGCTGAGAAGATCAGAGGATAAAGATGGAAAGTGTCTGAACCCCTGATGTCTTTTGCAGAGCATCCCCACCAACCCTATCTCACTACATATGAAAAATATAACCTGTCTGGTACTTAGGAGAGGAGAGGAAAATTATTTTCCCCATCCAGTTTAGACTGTAGGCCACAGGTTAAATAACTTTTAGTATAGCTGTGTATTATTTTCCATCTTTTTCTTACAGAGTGGTCAGGTCTATTGTCAGTTAATCCATCTTTTATGGAAATTTAATAAAAAGAAAACTCACAAGAAATAATCAACATACTACTTTCCAAAAAATGTTCCCATTTGCTCTGAATCTGGGAGCCATAAAATAGCATCATGGTAACCAAAATTTTTGACACAGAATAAAATGGTCTCCAACTTTTCAACCTACAGTATCTCAGTATCCCCTACCCAAACCTTGCTTTCTTTATAGAGTTCATTTACATTTTAGATTCTGCTAATTACGGCACAGTACTAACTGCTACTAGGTTCACTAACAGAATTATAAAAGCTGCCTCTTAGAGAATCACTCAAATTGCTAAAACAAATAGATTAATTTTCCACATATATCAAAAAACTCTTGAGGGAATTTCAGACAAAATTAAAAAACTGGTATTACATACTCATTTACAATGAATAATAAGGAAAACTACATGGGGAAATTATCCAAGGCTATTCACAAAATAAGAGTTTTCTTCTTCAGAGCCAACTGTTTTGCCCGAGTCCGCTGAGACTGAGTCATCTAACACAGGCGTGAAAACCCATCACCTCTGCCAGATAACATGACTTAATCAAGGGGTACTGTTCCATCACCTTTATTCTACTGGTTCCTCTGAAGCTCAAGGGCTGAGGATTATACAAAGGTGTAATTCATCGCAGATTATGGGTGTGTCTGCCACACCATATATACTATTTTTTAAAAATCAGGAAAGATGTTCAATTTCAAAGTCATTATCATTAAGGCATGATCAAAAAACTACAGAATCTGTATTCATCATTTACACTTATTTAGATATTTATCTCTTAAAGCAATTAAAGTAATTTCTGTGCTAAGGTACGTTTAATTTGTTACCCTTAGATATATTTTTATAACTTTAATTTTGTATTAGCTCATCTTAAAAATATTCACATACTATTCATAAGAATAGAGCATATTATGTTTTTAATATTAGAAACAGGAATTTTATGAGTTGACAATGAAAGCAAAACATTTAGTACCTAAGTCTACCTCCTTTCCCATACCAAATCACATGAAATGGCAGGAACAAGTTTGCAGAATATTGACTAATAATAAATTCCTTGAAGATGGTAGAGCAGCTTGATTTAAATGGACACAATCAGATTGATTTAAATGGACACAATCAGAAAAAATAAAACCATAGTGCTGAACACACATGGGAAGTTCATTATCTTTACCCTCATTATCTTTCTCACATGTGATGAGGAAATTGTGTTTCCAAAGAGACCTCAAACTCACACACAACATATATATCATCACCTAATACAGACAATAATGGATAAGTCCAGGCCCTTTTGACAGCTTACCCCCCAGGTAGCAAACCTTGGGAGTAGTGTCTCCTACCAACCCCACTCCCACTCCAACCACAGGCTAACTTTCCATATTTGCTTTATAAATAAAACTAGATCTATCAAGAAATGTGCAGGCCAGCACTAGAGAGAGAAGAGCAAAGTATTCTGAATCTCAACAAAACAACAGAGAAAACACAAATACATGCACAATAGAAAAAGGAAAATCTTTAGTATTTGCATACTGAGAATAAGTGTGCTGCTTTAGGACATAGGGGGAAAAGCTTTTACTGGAAGTAGATTTCCTTTCTCAATTTGATTGCTTTCCCTTGAGGCATAAAAGGTACCATCTTGTGCTTTATTAAGGGGATATTATTTATATTTACCCATCTAGCTTCGTGATTTTGATAACAAAGTATTTTGGGGCTTTTCTTTAACAGAAGCTGGTACTGGTTAAATAATTGATTATGAAGAAGACTAATTTTTCTTTCAACAATAATTTTATAATTGAATTCATGACCTCTAAAGCAGTAGCATGACATGAATGTAAAGAACATTATGGGAACCTGACTTCTGTAAAATATTTGGTACAGGCTCATATTTGAACACAGAACTGTTTTTCAGGTCTTTTTGTAACATCACAGTTAATTATTTGATTTAAAGGAACTCTTTTCAAATGTAGATAAAATGACTCCAAATAACAAAATGAACAAAAATAGAAACTAGACTTATCCCTTAAAAAAAAGATTACAAGTATTAAAAACTCTTAATGAAGTAAAACTGCACATAAAAAGTTGGTAAAAAGTTATGCTCAAGCAATTAACATTTGGAAAAAAACAGTAACTATTCTTCTATCATGTAAATATTAACTAAAAATAACTTTTGTGGCATCTTATATGCTACCTACACTATAGAAAGATTAATGTCTTAGAAATAAAAATAAAACTTGAAAAAAACATGTTGTCAGACTCACAGACTTGGAGAATAAACTAAAGGTTACCAAGGGGGAAAGGTGGGGGGAAGGGATAGTTAGGGAGTTCGGGATTGACATGTACACACTGCTATATTTAAAATGGATAACCAACACAGACTTACTGCATAGCACAGGGAACTCTGCTCAGTGTTATGTGGCAGCCTGGATGGGAGGGGACTTTGGGGGGAAATGGATACAGTATATGTATGGCTGAGTCACTTTGCTGTGCACCTGAAACTATCACAACATTGTTAATCAGCTATACTCCTGTATAAAAAATGTTCTAAAAAGTTTAAAAAATAAAAAAAGAATGAACTATTACAACATGCAACAACCTGGAAGAATCTCACAAATAAAATATTGTCAGACGCACACAAAAAAATTATATAAAGACAAACAGCAACAACAACAGAAATAAAGACAGGTTATAAGAAGAATTTTTGCATGTCCAGACACCAGTAATGCGATGATCAGGGAAGAACTGGTGCAAACCTTGGTTACCCTAGCAAAATCTGCACATTTTTGAACAAAATAAGTGAGGCACAAGAATAGAGTCAACTTCAGAATTTACTGGCCAATTTGACGTTGGTTTGAATCCTATTTTCCTTTTAGCACATAAAGGGATACCCAACGCATCCAGAAATCCAACTCTAATGAACATTCTGTAACTGCTGACTCAAGAGGAAACACTTTAAAATGGAGAACCGCAACTACTCTTGCCTTAGAAGGAGAAAACTATTAACAGCGGGAGAGTGGGGAGGAGCAACAGATTACCTTGAATTGCATATAATTTTAAAACTTGCCCAAAATATAGTTCATGAACTTTCCTCTTTATATATTGTGCCAGTTTTCAATTTATTGCCTTTCAGCTCCCATCCTGCCCTTCTTTTTGTCTGCTCTGTGATAATGGAGCTGGACTTGCAAACACTGATCTTTTGCCTGCTGGCACAATGTTAAGCTTCGCCAGTAGAGGGCGCGGGAGGGACACTGGAGGAGGAAGGGGTCCCTCTGGCTGCTGTGGGACTCCTGTGGGGCAAGTGACTTTCCCCAGGTAAGCATGGCTTCAGGAGGCTTTGCAGCAAAGCGCCACTGGTGGTACTTTTCATAAGCGGCTTCCCTTGGACCTCTGGGAAAGCTTCCGAGCCGGTGCCGCAGGCCTGGCCCCTCCCATGAACCACTTCCCCCAGCACCCCTTGAGTTCTGAGGCACAGCACCCCCTGGGGGCAGCCTCCTGCAGCACCCCAGAGAATGGTTTCCGGGTGAGGGCTGTTGGCATGGCACCCCTCATGGACAACATCCCGGACGTTCTCTCAGGGCAGTTCTGCAGCTTCAGAGAACACCATCCGGTGAGCAAGGAGCTCTGGATTGCAGCCTCGGGGATATGGCCCTCTTCTATGTTTGTTCCTTCCCTGTGGGCTCTATCTCAGCCCTAGGGATGGTGATTGCTGCCTATATCTGCTATTCTTGTATTCTTTAGAGTTCTCTTTACTCCTTATGAGCCAGTCTCCCATTACTTCAATCCCTCATTAGAGTTAATAATTCTTTATATTAAAATTTCCGTATTCAAATTAAAAACAAATAAAATGTCCTTCCTTCCAGGTAGCAAATGTTAGCCTGTAGAACAGTGAGGCAATATGATATGCAGACACCTGAGTTATCACATCTTATCAAACATAACAGCATTGATTATAAGACGTCAATTTCAGAGATTTTTTTAAAAGTGGGAAAATGTACATTTAGAATCAGTTAAGAAGAGCATTATCTATATTCACTTTGACCAAATTAAGTGAAAAAGCCCTTATGTTCTGTATCAAGAAAACTTGTGTGAAGACATTTTTATTTTTTATATTCTTCCCTTTACCTGCTCTACAAACTCCTTTCCTTTTTCTCTATGAAAAGATTCTGGTTAGGGCACTATGTTACTATTCAAGATTAGAAATAATGGTAGCTTGGAATATGGTAATGATGAAGATATAGAGGACTGAAATACGTTGAAATTCATTTACAAAGTGAGATTGATAGAAACTGATTATGAATAAGATTAGTTTTAATTATATCATAGATGAAAGTGATTATGTCTTTGAATGTCATCCTAATTAAGAGAAAAGTAGTAGCCATTTGTTTCTATATATTTTATACAGAAGTACACAAATGCTATTGATTTTGATCCTTTATTTCTCTTCATTCCTGATACCCCAATTAGGTTATAAACGTTGACTTTTGAAAGATTATTTATACTTACATTTTGGTTTATTTGCCTTTCTTTATATAAATGTATCTAGTCATGAAATGTATGCTATAAATTTAATCTTATGGTACTTCCCTTCCTCGCCTGTTGTAGTCTAACAATATCTCTCCATTTCTAAACCAAATTGTAATTGTTAAGTCCTTTGTTTTGTTTTTGTTATTATAATCAATGAGTCCCTGGTAAGCATAATTTGATATTTTACATTTAGTTCTTAAAAAGATATTTTTGACTAATGCAAAAGAAAAGAGAAAAAAATTAGACTTCTTGTTATTAGTAGCTATTACCTACATGCTTTTAGAGAATCAAACATAAAATGCAGAAGGAACTTGGAACCATATTGCATAACGGAATGCTATGGCTTTTAAATATATATATACATTAGCAATTAGACGAAAGTTCCAGGACTTCCCCGGTGGCGCAGTTGTTACGAATCCGCCTGCCAGTGCAGGGGACACGGGTTCGATCCCTGGTCCGGGAAGATCCCACACGCTGCGGAGCAACTAAGCCCGTGCACCACAACTACTGAGCCTGTGCTCTAGAGCCTGTGAGCCACGACTACAGAGACCGCGTGCCTAGAGCCCATGCTCCACAACGAGAGAAGCCACCACAATGGGAAGCCTAAGCACCGCAACAAAGAATAGAAGAGTATCCCCCGCTCGCCCCAACTAGAGGAAGCCGGCATGCAGCAATGAAGACCCAATGCAGCCAAAAATAAATAAATAATTTTTTTTTAAGTTCCAAATAATGTGTAATTATATGAAACTTTTTTTCTTAACATCTTTATTGGAGTATAATTGCATTACAATGGTGTGTTAGTTTCTGCTTTATAACAGAGTGAATCAGCTATACATATACATATATCCCCATGTCTCCTCCCTCTTGCGTCTCCCTCCCACTCTCCCTATCCCACCCCTCTAGGTGATCACAAAGCACCGAGCTTATCTCCCTGTGCTATGTGGCTGCTTCCCACTAGCTATCTATTTTACATTTGGTAGTGTATATATGTCCATGCCACTCTCTCACTTTGTCTCAGCTTACCCTTCCCCCTCCCCGTATCCTCAAGTCCATTCTCTACATCTGCATCTTTATTCCTGTCCTGCCCCTATGTTCTTCATAACCTTTTTTTTTTTAGGTTCCATATATATGTGTTAGCATACAGTACTTGTTTTTCTCTTTCTGACTTACTTCACTCTGTATGACAGACTCTAGGTCCATCCACCTCACTACAAATAACTCAATTTGGATTCTTTTTATGGCTGAGTAAAATTCCATTGTATATATTTGCCACATCTTCTTTATCCATTCATCTGTCGATGGACACTTAGGTTGCTTCCATGTCTTGGCTATTGTAAATAGAGCTGCAGTGAACACTGTGGTACATGACTCTTTTTGAATTATGATTTTCTCAGGGTATATGCCCAGCAGTGGGATTGCTGGGTCGTATGGTAGTTCATTTTAGTTTTCTAAGGAACCTCCATATGGTTCTCCATAGTGGCTGTATCAATTTACATTCCCACCAACAGTGCAACAGGGTTTTCTCCACACCCTCTCCAGCATTTATTCTTTGTAGATTTTTTGATGATGGCTAGTCTGACTGGTGTGAGGTGATACCTCATTGTAGTTTGGATTTGCATTTCTCTAATGATTAGTGATGTTGAGCATTCTTTCATGTGTTTCTTGGCAATCTGTATATCTTCTTTGGAGAAATGTCTATTTAGGTCTTCTACCCATTTTTGGATTGGTTTTTTTGTTTTTTCAATATTGAGCTGCAGGAGCAGCTTGTAAATTTTGGAGAGTAATCCTTTGTCAGTTGCTTCATTTGCAAATATTTTCTCCCATTCTGAGGGTTGTCCTTTCGTCTTATTTATGATTTCCTTTGCTGTGCAAAAGCTTTTAAGTTTCATTAGGTCCCATTTGTTTATGTTTGCTTTTATTTCCATTTCTCTAGGCAGTGGGTCAAAAAGGATCTCACTGTGATTTATGTCATAGAGTGTTATGCCTATGTTTTCCTCTAAGAGTTTTGTGGTGTCTGGCCTTACATTTAGGTCTTTAATCCATTTTGAGTTTATTTTTGTGTATGGTGTTAGGGAGTGTTCTAATTTCATTCTTTTACATGTAGCTGTCCAGTTTGCCCAGCACCGCTTATTGAAGAGGCTGTCTTTTCTCCATTGTATATTCTTTCCTCCTTTATCAAAAATAAGGTGATCATGTGTGCGTGGGTTTATCTCTGGGCTTTCTATCCTGTTCCATTGATGTATATTTCTGTTTTTGTACCAGTACCATACTGTCTTGATTATTGTAGCTTTGTAGTATAGTATGAAGTCAGGGAACCTGATTCCTCCAGATCCATTTTTCTTTCTCAATATTGCTTTGGCTATTCGGAGTCTTTTGTGTTTCCGTACAAATTGTGAAATTTTTTGTTCTAGTTCTGTGAAAAATGTCATTGGTAGTTTGATTGGGATTGCATTGAATCTGTAGATTGCTTTGGGTAGTATCATCATTTTCACAATGTTGATTCTTCCAATCAAGAACATGGTATATCTCTACATCTGTTTGTATCGTCTTTAATTTCTTTCATCAGTGTCTTATAGTTTTCTGCATACAGGTCTTTTGTCTCCTTAGGTAGGTTTATTCCTAGGTATTTTATTGTTTTTGTTGCAGTGGTAAATGGGAGTGTTTCCTTAATTTCTCTTTCAGATTTTTCATCATTAGTGTATAGGAATGCAAGAGCTTTCTGTGCATTAGTTTGGTATCCTGCTACTTTACCAAATTCATTGATTAGCTCTAGTAGTTTTCTGGTAGCATCTTTAGGATTCTCTATATATAGTACCATATCATCTGCAAACAGTGACAGCTTTACTTCTTTTCTGATTTCGATTCCTTTTATTTCTTTTCCTTCTCTGATTGTTTTGGCTAAAACTTCCAAAACTATGTTGAATAATAGTGATGAGAGTAGGCAACTTTGTCTTGTTCCTGATCTTAGTGGAAATGGTTTCAGTTTTTCACCATTGAGAACGATCTTGGCTGTGAGTTTGTCATATATGGCCTTTATTATGTTGAGGTAAGTTCCGTCTAGGCCTAGTTTTTGGAGATTTTTTATCATAAATGGGTGTTGAATTTTGTCAAAAGCTTTTTCTGCATTTATTGAGATGATCATATGGTTTTTATCCTCAATTTGTTAATATGGTGTATCACATCGATTGATTTGTGTTTATTGAAGAATCCTTGCATTCCTATATGCAACTTAATAGATGATCTACTTAATACATCAAGAGGAAAAAGATAAAAATATTATTTGGGATTTTATTGTGTTTAACTCTTTCCTTTCTCTGCCTATTTTAATCTCTGCATTTCCCTTACTATTGTTTGTTTTAAAAAGTTATTTATACCACATTTCATGTTTTACATTTCAGAGAAAAAAATGAATAATGAGATAAATAAAAGTATTTTCAGTGAGCAGTTCTTACACTTATATCCCAAAGTTTTCAGCTTTCAATATTTCACAAATATTTACTACTTAAACCGAATTGTATCCTTATGTTAGTCTCCTATTTTTCTTTGAAACAAAAGGAAATATCCCAAGGCTATGAACCATATTTCCATAATTATACTAATAAAACTGAGTTTCCTAACGCATTCAATCATAAAACCAGTTTCTTACTACTAGCTGCCTTCACATGAGAAACCAGTTTTCATAGCTACAGGGCAATTCAGAAAAAAACAACAAATATTATAAGAGCTGGCCAAAATTTAAATTGAATGTGAAACTTCCTAGTTTTATATATTTCCCACTGCTCTCTAGGAAAACCCTGTTTACATGCAATATTGAAAGAATGTAAAAGGAAAAATTGGGGATTCTGTCCACTAGAACAACCTGGATCTTAAGAGGGATTGCTTTTTTTCTCTTTTCCCATGTAGTTTGACTTATGTTAATTTTGTGTTTATATTCAGCATTGTTCTTGGCCATGATATGTTCTTTCAACTATGCAAGTTAAATTCAGGTCATACTGCCACAGTCAGAACCACAATATGAGGAGCAGATACAAAGAGGAACAGGCATCAGGTGCCCTGCTCGGTAGCCAGGGCCTCATAGATAACATGACTGTTTAGGCGGGAGCATTCACAGGACAGTTCATCAATGACAAGCAGGAGCAAGAGTTCAACATGTATTCTTCTTTTAGCATTAACTTGACACCTTATTTAAGCCATGCACTGAGCTAGATCAAGGGACTATTAATCAATTAACATGTTATCTCTGCCTCAGGGCGTTTATCATATACCAAGTACTAGCAAATCCTCCAGGTCTAGGTAAGCAAAAAGGTTCCAGAATTTTGGAGATAAGTTATTTAGCAAAGCAGCACTAGTAAGAAACAATTGTGACCTCTTACCCCAATACAAAGCTATTTTTATCTGCACAGGTTTTCCCATCTGCTAAGGTGTCTTTCCTAGCAACGTCCCTGAAACAAAAGAGGGTGGAAGTCTGTAGGGAATCCTGAGGCTGATTGAAATACGAACAAAGTTGGCTGGAGACACTTCTGAAATATAGTTGTAGATCTGTAAAAATAAAATTGAGCATCTCTAAGCAATTAAAAATAAATAATTTTAAACAAATTTAATATTATCACATAACAACATTATAATGTTTCATATTAGGGATACACACAAATGTGTGGCTGTTATGATAATATGGGGAGAGTGGTGCAAGAGAGTGGAAATATTACGTTTTAGGGGTTTTGGGGGGGTTGTTTGTTTTGCACAAGCTGAAACTTTATTTTCACAGTAGGGAACTGGATGCATGGAAAAATATGAATTTGGAATCAGAAAATCTGAGTTAAAAATCCTAGGACTGGCCTTTTCTAAATGTTGGAATTTTGGCAAGAACTTTTGAGCCTCAGTTTCTTCATAATATCTGAATAATGATACATAACTCATTGGGAGTGTTGTGAGAATTTAGTGAGATAATGCGTGATAGTGAGTACTTAGCCATGGTCATGATGTCTGTAGTAACAGAAGCTCTTTGCATAGGGCAGATTGAATGGGCCTTAAGAAGGGAAACATTTCCAACAGGACCTGGCCCTTACCACTTCTATTAGTTTTCTATTGCTGTTGTAACAATTTACCAAAATCTTAGTGGTTAAAATAACACAGATATACAATCTTATAGTTCTGGAGGTTAGAAGTCTCAAAATTGGCTCAATGAGTTGAGCTAAAATCAAGATCTTTTCTGGAGGCTCTAGGGAAGAATCTCTCCTTTTCTTTCCCAGCTTCTAAAGACAGCCCACATTTTTTGGCTCATGGCCCCAGTCTGCCCTCCTCAAAGCCAGCAAAATTGGGCTGAGTCCTTCTCACACTCCCACCACTAATTCTTCCTCTTCTTCATTTTAACAGTATTGAGTCACCTATCCCTCCATAGTATGTAGCACAGTTTGCATTGCAACACCAGTCCCTCTAATGGATCCAGAAAAAGTCACTAATTTTCAATTTGTCAAGAATCTTCTTGTTGAAAAGATGGAAGTGATGATATTCAAGGTCTTTATACATCAGAGTTGAAAGCAGAAGTACCTTCATTTTTCTTTTTCTCTAAATAAAGCTTATGGCAAAGCTGATGATGATAACACCCTGGAAATGTCTACCCGAAGTGCAGTATTAAAAAGTATATTTGAGATTAATAGTGAAGGCAAATTATAGTCTACATTTTGAAATAAAAACCTAACGTATTCAGAAATTAGAAGGGGAAGTATATATGTTACTGGAGGACAAAAACGGGAATAAAAGAATGAAGCATATTTGAGTGTAATGCTTCCCTTATTAATGTTTATTTCAAAGATCGTCATTTATTTTCTGTTTGGAACTGCACACTTCTACCTTGAAAGAAATGGATATGGCTGCCTGTAAGATAACTGTTATCTCTTGAAAGACTATAGAAATTATGATAATCTATCCCCCATGCTAGTTGTCATATTACTTTAATAGTATGATTACATTAAAGATTTTTTAATTTCTAAAAACCAAATAAGATATCAGTTAAAGCACTGCAACTTTATACTTATGTATAAGTATACTTGCTTATACTTAATGTATTCCATGTGATTTACACTGGGTGCTAGGAAGGCAAATGTAAATTTCTATCTACTTATCTGTCTATCTACCTATCCTCTATCTATAATCTATCTATCAGCTATCTATCATCTATCAACCGATCTATCATCTATCTATCCTCTATCATCTATCTGTCATCTATCATCTATCTATCTATCTATCTATCTATCTATCTATCTATCATCTATCTATCTATCATTATCATCTATATATGGGCCTGAATTCTTCTTTCCTGATTAAATACTGTGAAGCTTTAGGGCATAACTGTTAGGGCAGTTGTTCTTGGTTACATATTATCAATTTTGTTTAGTGAGAGGCAGTTTTCCTTAGGCCCGTGCTCTTGATTCCTCTCTGCTCCAGTTAGCAGGCCAGAAATTTGACTTTTAAATAGTAAAATACTACTATATTACAGAATGTGAATGAATTTGTGCAGGTTATTGGATGGCACATTGGTAGGATATGACATTATTTTTTGTGATTACCATATTTGTAGTAAAACAAATGTTTAAATTACAATTTATATTTATTTAAAAATAGAAAATATAAGAAATAATGTCAGGATAATTATGCCAAAAATCAAGTCTACAGGTATATGATAATAAAAGTAACGTGTGTATTAAGCAACTCACTATACACCTTCAGATGCACTCCAAGTTTCCAATCTCATTGAAACCCATTAATAACCCTGTAACTTTGGGACTTTTATTAACTCCATTTTATAGATAAGAAATATAGGTTTAATGGTATAATTAAATTGCTCAAAATCATAAAGCAAACAAGTGGTTGACCCATGATTCACACTTAAGAACTATTATTCAAGAACCCACATTTTAACCATTACTTGCTCCTGTCTCCCAGTACCTCTCTCATAATGTCCCCTTGGAAACATACAAGAGGAACTTACAGCATAATATTTTGCTGGTCAGTTTTATGGCAAATTTGGTACCATGTTTTTTGTGCAGTGACACCCTCAGGAGCTATTATGTCTTCTAAGACCTTTTGCCCCTACATTAAATGGCTTCTATCCTCTATAGAATTATGAGACTAATTCCTGTCCTAATTTTTTCACAACTTTCTTAGACTTTGCTGGAACAAATCACTTGTTTAATATTTTCCAAGATGTGACCTATGGAATACTTATCCCAAAGAAATGCTCTGCCATAAATAAGTAAATAAATAAATGAGACATCACCATCATATGGAATAATAAGTATAGATTTCAATTTACATTTCATGATAAACATGGTAATCTGTAAACATGCTCTATATTCCTTCTTTATATTTTGCTAAATTGTTTAATTTTTCTTATTATATGTTTTTTAAATTTTATTTATTTATTTATTTATTTTATTTTTGGCTGTGTTGGGTCTTCGTTTCTGCGCGAGGGCCTTCTCCAGTTGCGGAGAGTGGGGCCCACTCTTCATCGCGGTGCGCGGGCCTCTCACTATCGCTGCCTCTCCTGTTGCGGAGCACAGGCTCCAGACGCGCAGGCTCAGCAGTTGTGACTCACGGGCCCAGTTGCTCCGCGGCACGTGGGATCCCCCCAGACCAGGGCTCGAACCCGTGTCCCCTGCACTGGCAGGCAGACTCTCAACCACTGCGCCACCAGGGAAGCCCTTCTTATTTTTAAAGATAATTTAAAATATATCCTCCATGCGGTAAGCACAGATGTGCTCCTCTCCCAATACAGTTAATGCCTTTGTACCTCTCCTTGAGTTCAGCCCTTCATTTGCATCAGAAGCAACCACTATTCTGAGTTTGGGTTTTAAAATTTCCATGTATTTCTCATATTACATACATATGTATTTTAAAATAATATATACTATAGTTTTTTCATGTTTTATATATGACGGCAATGAAATAATGCTGATTATATTATTCTGCAACTTATTTATATCACTGTATAACATTTATGAGGTCCATCCAATTAAATAGATATATAATGTGTTTGTTCACCTATTTTCACAGAGGGATAGTCTTCCCTTGTGTTGATATGTCAGGTATATTTATCTATTTTCAAGTAATGGATATAAAATTCAGTTCCATTTTTAAATATTAAAAATAATGTTGCTCTAAACAATCCTTTACAATTTCTTCCTGAATATGTACAAAAGTTTCTCTATATTCCTAAGTCGAGGTGTCCATCACCTGCTTTATTACTAGTTGCAAAAATGCCTCCTCAAAATGTTTGTACAAATTTAAGGGAACCTCTTTTCACACCTTTAGCCACTCCCCATCCCATTTTCTCTCGTTTTTTTTGTCATGGAGTTATCTGCCTGTCCACTGAGAACATACTTGTCTAATTACAGCCACGAGTAAGTTAGTATGAATGAATTCCAGGACTGGATGAGTAAGTCTTTTTACTTAGGTAATCCACTGTTGATTCACACATGAACCACTTCTTCAAATATGGTCTTTCTTACACTAATGCTAATATTTTGATCCCCACTCAATATACTTTCTTAATTTTAATATTTAAATTAGGGAAAGGGACCATTTTTCTGTGGCACCTTCAAACTCCACTAACTATCAACAGTGGTGTGTGAGATTTCTATATGCTCCATATCCCTGCCAACTCTTCTTTATGTCAAGAATTTTAATGTTTGTCCAATTATTGGTATCTAACTATGGATTTAATCAGCAATTTCCAAGTTACTTATAAGTTTCAGCATCTCTGTTATATATATATATATATTTATAACACAGATGTTTTTTGGGGGGGTCCATATAATTTGTTTACTCTTTATCGAGCTATAGATTTTGAATACTAATCCTTTGTTACATTTATTGGTACTTTTTTTTGCAGCCTTTCATTTTTCTTATCATTTTATCATGAATTTTGTTGAATAAAGGACTTTTAAAGTCAAATGAATCAACATTTGTCAATTTTTTCTTTTTATTGTGTGTTTATGTGTGCCATAAGACATATTTACCTACCCTAGTATTATAAAAATATTCCCTTGTATTTCTTCAGAAGTTTTAAGTATTTTCTTTCCAATTTCAGTTCTGTAAACTCCAGAATATATTTTTGCACATGACAGAGGTAGGTATTCATTTTTTTCAGTTAATAAGCAAATGGTCCAGCTCCATTTAGTTAACATTTTCTTCTACCCATGCAATGTCATGCCTCAAATTACCACGTTTGTGGGTCTATTTGGTTGTTTATTGAATTCAACTGAGTTATTTTTTTTTATCATAACACCCATATCACATTATCTTAATAATTACACCTTTATAAACATTCTTGATAACTATCAGGCCATTTCTTATAATTTGTTCTTCAACACTATATCACCTATTTTGCAGTTTTTGTGGCCACAAAAATTTGAATCAATGTGTTTTCACACATTCACAGAAGCAATTAGGAGTTTATTTGGAAATTAATGAATTAATTTATTAATTTGGTGAAAGGTGATATGTTTATCATATTATTTTGACCTCTTTGAAATACTATAGATCTTTATTCATTTAAACATTTTTTACATACTTCGGGAGGTTTTATAAAATCCTCCATAACATTCTTGCATATATTTTTTCTGATGGTTATTTAAGGTAAGCTGCATATTTTTTTCTGTAAACATTTTTTAAATTATAGTTTTCAATTTTTTGTTGCTGTGGCATAGTAAAGCAATTGATTTTTAATATTATCCTTAGATCCAGCAACCTAACTAAATGCACTTATAAATTCTAATTTTCTGTAGATTCTTTTGAGTGGACAAACATATTTTCTGAAAATTTCATTGTCATTCATTCATTTTAATCATAATAATTATTCTATTTTATTGTATAATTACAGTAATTAGGATTGCCAATACACTATGGACAATTTGTTCTCTCTGTTTTTGCTTATCGATTTTGTTGTTTCTCCTCAATTTATATTTTAATGGAATTGTGAGCTTACATAGTTGAAAATCCATATATGGTAATCCTACAAGAACTGAATAGAGGTAAATCACCTACGTATTAAAGTTAATTTCTTGACTTGAGGTTTGGCAGCCTGCACATGTAATATAAACTGGAATCTCAAATCCTCAGGAGAACAAACCAAAATTATGTATAGAGGCTTATTATTTCATTGCAACCCTGCACCCTACATGTGCACAGTTCTTTTCTCCCATTCCTCATCTAGCTATTAAAACACACATGTATAATTAAATAGTTTGGCAAATATTTCAAGGGCAGTTATGGCTTATTGACACCATATCCCATTGCACTAAGCTTCTTTTCCTTTTTCAGTTGCTAGGAATTATATTTCTTTCGTAGTCTTAAATCTACTGCCTTGCAGTGTTGGACTGCAGAAAGCAGGGGCTGGGGGCTGTGGGGAAGCCATGTAAACCTAGTGGTATTGTCTTCTTTCAAGGGTTGAAACTCATTTTTGGTCACTTTACACTGCCTTCAAAGAGTTGTGTTTTATTTATTTATTTATTTTTGGCTGTGTTGGGTCTTCGTTTCTGTGCGAGGGCTTTCTCTAGTTGTGGCAAGCGGGGGCCACTCTTCATCGCGGTGTGTGGGCCTCTCACCATCGCGGCCTCTCTTGTTGCGGAGCACAGGCTCCAGTCGCGCAGGCTCAGTAGTTGTGGCTCACGGGCCCAGTTGCTCCGCGGCATGTGGGATCCTCCCAGACCAGGGCTCGAACCCATGTCCCCTGCACTGGCAGGCAGATTCTCAACTACTGCGCCACCAGGGAAGCCCAAAGAGTTGTGTTTTATATTTTGTCCAGGGGGTGGGCCAGTAAATAAAAATTAAAAAATAAAACTGCTTGTGGAGTACTAGGCAAAAATAGAATATTTTGTTTATTACACTTTTTTAGCAGAAGTTCTTATCTATTTTTATTTGCCTACTTTGCTGGCTAGCATTAAATAAATAGCATTACTCTGCTGCATTATTTCTGTTGCAGTTTGGTCAAAATAACTGGCCTTGTTATCACTAATCTATTGTGAATATGGACATTTTCATAGAGGAAGATTTATGTGTTCCATATTTGACATTGTTAAAATGGTTTTTACTTACAGTTTTCTTTAACTCCATTTGAATCTTTTCAATAATATCTTAATATTTAGGTCCTTGTGTTTAATAAACATATGGTTGATAAAAGAAGTCAGGTAAAAGCCCAAAAATTTTATGACAGCTAACATATTCAGTCAATCTTAGCACTTATTAATTTTTCTCTGTTTATTTTTGGCAAATTTTTGTTCCTGAAACTCATATTTTCACTAGTTTGTAATTTGACGACAGCAACAAGTAATCACAAGGGTAACTGCCACACATGGTTTACTTGAATGGTTGTCGTTCGAGTAATTTTTTGTTTTCTCAAATGGACAAGAGCTTGATATCTTCACTGATCTGTTCTTCAAAACTTTAACGTTACTCCTGAGATGACTAGGGCTCATTCTCAGTTAAAGAAGCAAATGTAAATCTGTGTATCAGAAAGCATGATATAGCCCTATACAAAGATCACCAAGGAAGTAGACTTGAAGTTCCCTGAAGGGTTGTTGACAGTGCCTGAAGCTGACCTTTTCTTACTTTGGGAAGCACTCACCCAGGAGCAGAGATCTTTGTAAATTTCTATAACACTAATGATGGGTAAGGCCTGGTGTGTCCTCTTTTGTTTAGATTCAATAGATTTTACTTGTACTATTAATTTCAACTGTAGCCTGCCCACTCTCAGTCTGCTCCCTAACTTAAACAGGGGCGCCTCTAGCTTATGTGACTATACAGACAAAATAGACCAGGCTATATTGCAGCAACAAACATGATTACTTTTAGGTTTTGTTGCTTAAATCACAGTGCACTTGCAGTTTCGAATGGTGGAGAATCTGGTACCAAATTATACATAACATTGAGTGGAATGTCTTAACATAGCTCATTAATGTATTCTAACACTAGCATTTATACAGTTTGGAGAGCATAGCATAGGCCTTTGTTTTAACTGGTGAACAAGAACATTTGGGGTCTGAAATACTATTAAGACTCTTTCTGAGGCTAAACATGTATGATTCTTTTTATAATCTGGAAAAATAACTACTAGTAAATATTAACTTTTATATTCCTCATAAAATTAGTCTGAATAGAGTACCATGAAGGTAGAGTGTTTTTTTCTTTTGAGTGTTATTATGGACATATGGCTTTTGTTTTGTTTTATTTTTGGCAGGTTCAACTAATCTTCAGTTTATTAAATGTAATATATTTAAAGTGAAATTTATCAGAACTTGACCAGTGGGAGGTTAAGCAGCTGTGTCCTTTAGATGCCAAGAGATATGATAAAGTTTTACACAATCTTGCTTTCTGGCAATAATAAATTATTTCCTGCCCACATTGTACCCTCCTAACTCCAGATGGGAATCAGTGATTTCCTGAGGAGCCCCGCTTACTTTAAGAGGAAAATTATATCAGAAATAAAAATCTAACTATTAGGGATAAATATCAGTGTAACTGGGGTGGTCATGCTTCCAACCCACCGTCATGAATAGACCTAGAAGGATATAATAAATAATGATATTTTCTTGTTTTTCTCCAATATTAGATTTAACACCTATTTAATTTCTAATCCATAATGCAACTTCTAACCTAACTGAAAAGGTTTAATCTTAACAAAGCTAGCATAATAGTCTGTAAATCTAACAAGTACACATGAATAAATCTACATGATAGATAACAAGATATAAAAGTGTATACAATTTTTGGTCATAGTGCAGCACAATTAACAATTTTGTATTAGAGCCACTGTGCTTGTAGGGCTTTTAAATATAATGTTACTCAGCCCCCAAATGAAGTTTTTACCATCCTTTTATCTTTGCTGAGTAACCAGATATTATACCTCTTTAACACCCACTTTATTACCAACTTAATATAACTAGATATATTAATTCATAAAAAATAATGTGCTTAAATTACAGAATTTTAAGGTTTTTAAACCTACAGTTTTAAAACTTGTAAAATCAATTATGTATATAATAAGAAACTATGAGAAATAATTACATACTTTACTAATTTCTGGAGTTATAAAGAGTCAAGATGTTTACGAATAAAAAGTATCTGGTTTGACTCATGCTGTGACAATGTAGCTTCAAATTTTCTCTATTAGGCTCCAAATTTTTTATTGGCTGAGAACATATAGGTCTAAGAAGAGTATCACCCAATAAGAATTATCCAAAAGAGGTATAGTTTACTTCTTGAGCCAGAGAAAAGATCCAGTATTTCAATGAAATAATGGAAGCATATAAACACATGTGTATTTTTTATCTTTTCCAAACCAAAATTTCATATAAAACTAATTAAAGTTTTAAAATTATCAGTTATTTCTAGAATACATGGTATAAAAATTTTTACTTTCCCAGAATATTTTTATCTCAATAATTTATGAGTTGAAATCCCAAATTCATATAGAGGTGTCAGAAAATATAATATATATACATATTCACAAAAATCATTATAAAATGTGTTAATATTAATAAATTAAGAAAGTATTAAATCTTTAAAAGCAAAACTTCCAAAAGTTTAAATGAAATAATTTTATGTTCACATAATATAAAACATATTCTGAGTCTCACAGGAATCTACTTATCAAAGTCTTCACTTCATTAAGTTAAAGAATACATTATTTGCAAAATGCTGTTTATGTTTAAATACCCTTACATGTGTTTTTAGGAAATAATAACTTATCTGATTTTCAAAGATATAAACATGTTTATAATTTTATGTATTTTGGCTTTTATTTTTTTGCAACCTTAAATTAAAATAAAATTCCTTGCCTATTTTTTTTTTGTATATAGTCTTTATGAGAACAAGACAAAAACTGAGAAAATTTATTTACATTTTTAACAGATGATATGTAATATTCTCCTTTCTCATTAACTCTTTAACTCTTTTGGATGAATTCTCTCTCTTTCTCTCTCTCTCTTTTTTTCTTTCCCCCAGATTTACTGAGATATAAATGACACTAACACTGTGTAAATTTAAGGTGATGCTTTAGTATATGTATATATTGTGAAATGATTACCACAGTTTTTACCAAGCTTATACTGCTCACCATACAACAGGCCAATAAATCAGGAGGCAAGTTGTTGAGGCAAGGAATATCGACTTTATTCAGAAAGCTAGCAAACCAAGGAAATTGTGGACTAGTGTCCCAGAGAACCATCTTACCCGAGTTAGAATTCAGGCTTCTTTTATAGACAAAGAGTGGGAGGTGAGGAGGTAAAGTTAAAAAGGTGAAAAGTTGTTGCAAATATTAATATTTCCTGGTTCTGGCCAGACTCCTGAGGGGATGTTTTAATTTCTTCTTTCCTACAGCCATTCACAGGTGGGCCTGGTCAGAATGTCTCCTGTGAGCTAAACAAAGTATTTTTGCTTAATGCTCAGGCATCAGAGGGAGGGTTCCCTGAGATGGGCCATTATGTATACTTTCAGCCATAGGTAACATCCCTTTAGTGATTAACTTGTCACAAAAGCAATAGAATACAAAGGTTACAAAATAAAATAAAATAAAATGCCAGAAAAAAAAAAAAAAAAAAAAAAAAAGTACACATGCCATGTGGCCACGGGAAGAGTTCATAATGTGATCCAAGCAGGAAACAGCAGGTTAAGAGAACTGCTTTTAATTTAGAAGAGTGTCTTCAATTATCCACTAATATATATATATATATATATATATTTTTTTTTTTTTTACAAAGTAACTTTCTCTACCTTATTTCTAACTACAAGAAAAGAGTATGGCATGTGATCCACAAAACCAGTATAGAGACTATACTTGTCTGGAAAAGAAATGATAAAATGATGGTTTCAACACAGAAAAAAAAAAAAAAAAAGAATTATCTTTCACATCCATGAAAAATACTCATTTCTTGGCCCAATCTCAGTTCACTGAAGCAGGAAGAGTTAGGAATTTGATCATCTGAACTTGCATGTTCAACAGGCTTTCCATACCATTACAATTGACATAAAGATTCACCTGGGAAGCACTAAATATTTCAACATGTTATATTTCAAAGCCCTGTGATTTTAACTGCAAATTCCAGGTGATCCTTTTTTAGAAAAATAAAGTCTAAAATAATGCTTTGTCTGCATGAAAAGCATAAGGCATTGTTTTGAGTGTTAATTAGTTCTGCCCAAACTAATTTTCTGTTAATTAATTTAAAATCCATATTTAAGATTCATATTTGAGTTTCAGCACTTTATCACAATCTTCTTGCTTTACTAAAAAACTTAGACATAGTTCAATTTCTTGTCAAAAAATATTGTGTCCTGTTTTCATTTTCATCCATGGTCATTTTTTAATATGTATATATTTTTCAGAAACACCTGTAGTTGGTTTTAATAGAGTGGCTTCTAAGCTCAATAATGATGATACCAAAATTTTGCCTTAATTCTTAGTTATAAGACCTAGAGAATTCTTTTTTGCTGTTATAGTACACTCACCTAATTTTAAAATATTTTAAAATGTTTCATAGATACAAAAGAATATCTATGATAGGAATGTGATCAAACACTTTTATTATTTACTTCATTATTTTTAAACTTGCCTGTGTCTCTCTTCCTTATTTTAACTACATCTTTCCCTTCTCCTATAAAAACACTGCTGAATTTTATATTTAGGATTCTTTTGCTTTTTAAATGTAAGTGTTTCCTACATATGTTTGTACCATTAGACATTGGATATTGTCCAGTTTTTAAATGTTTTCTGTTTTTAACATCAAAAGAGAATTACACTTTCTGTATTCTTCTGTTACTTTATAATTTCAGCAGAACATTTCTGAGACACTTAAATGTTGTGGCCACTAAATGTTATTCTTTCACCTTCACTTGTGTATTGCAAGTGATGTATAACATATAGCATATAAAATACAGTAAGGATAGATACAAAATATGCTTCTACCCTACTTTTTATATTTATTTATGTTAGTAGTACTAGAAAAGCTACTAGAAATTCTTTCATATATTTCACAGTGTTCATGTACAGGAGTTTTTCTAGGTTTTATAGCCAGGTGTGGAATTTCTACTTCATGTATACACATCTTTCTTTACTAGGTAATGCCAAATCTTTTTACAGTAGTGTAGTGATTTTAAGGTTTTTCCATATCTTGATTGTATTTTTAATGCTTTTAACAATTTGGAGAGATTATGTATTGTATTATGTTTTGATATCTAAGTACTATGCTGTTATGAATTTCATTATTCTCTTAATAATTTATTTTATTGCTTGTTGCTGGTGCATATAAAAGTGATTGGTTTTGAATACTGACTTTAAACCAGAAAATTTGTAAGATTTACTTATTAATCCCAAGAACTTATATATAGATTATTTGGGGTTTCAAGTAATAAAATTTGTTTCTTTTTTTTCTGTTTGTTTGCCTCTAAATAATACTTATCGTATTATACTGGCTAGAATTTCCAGTACAATGTTGAATAAAAAACTATTACAGTATCTTGTAACATTAAGAATGCTTTTACCTTTTAATAACCAAGTATGGTATTTGCTATATAATTTTGAAGATATATATGATCAATTTAAGAATGTTTCATTCCATTTCCATTTTGGTAAGCAGTTTTATTACAAATGATTGCTAATAATATTCAACTTTTTATTTTGCTTCAATTAACTTTATGATTAGTATTTTCTTCTTTAACCTGTTAAAATGATGGTTTCATTAATTGATTTTTATGTGTTAATCAACTTGGCATTTTTAATAAGATAAAATTGTCTTACAGTGTTATCCTTTTTAAAATGCATTATTTGATTTGGCTAGCTACCAGTTAAGGAATTTTCAATTCTAAATATAAAAAAAATAGTGTATGATATCACTTACATGTGGAATCTAAAAACATACAACAAACTAGTGAATATAACTAAAAAGAAACAGACTCACAGATACAGAGAACAAAGTAGTGGTTACCAGTGGGGAGAGGGAAGGGGGGCATGGGCAATACAGGGGTAGGGGATTAAGTACAAACTATTATGTATAAAATAAACTACAAGGATATTTTGTACAACACAGGGAATACAGCTAATCCTTTATAACTATATATGGAGTATAACCTTTAAAAATTGCGAATCACTATATTGTACACCTGTAGCTTATATAATATCATACAACTATACTTCAATAAAAATAAATAATTTTTAAAGAAAGAAAAAAGTAGCTTACAGGTATTGCTTTCCTATACTGATCTTGATAGATCCTATATTTAGAATTTATTTTATGCTTGTTTGTAAGTTTGGTTGATGTTCTTTTATTTTCTCAACTCTGAAATTGTTCAGCTGAATAATAGTCCTCACAGATATTCAGGTCCTAATCCCTGGAAACTGTGAATGCTGCCTTATATGGCAAAAGAAATTTAGCAGATGTGATAAAATTAAGGATCTTGAGATAATTATCCTGGATTACCTGGGTGAGTCCTAAATGTAATAACAAGTATCCTTATTACAAGGAAGCAGTAAGATATTTAGCTACAGAAGAGAAGGAACAGTGACGATGAAACAGACTGGAATAATGTCACAATGGCTGGCAGCCATTGGAACTGGAGGGGTCCAAGAATGGATTCTCCCCTGGAGCTTCAAGAAGGAACCAGCCCTGTTGAGACCTTCATCTTAACACAGGAAGACTCACTTTTAATTCCTGGGCTCTAGAATGTGAAGAGAATAAATCTCAGTATGTTTGTTATAACTTATTATAGCAGCAATAGGAAACATATATATATATATATATATATAATATGTATTGATATATACACATGTATATGTATATAGTGTGTGTGTGTGTGCATGCACATATATAGGCATGTATATGACTTGAGAGTTTCAGAGAATTTGTGAAAATGATGTGGAGTTTTCTTTTTGGATGCTTTTTGTCTCACATTCTTTAATAATTGAAAAAATATTCAGCTATATTTTCTTTTTTTTTTTTTTATATATTTATTTATTTTATTTTATTTTTGACTGTGTTGGGTCTTCGGTTCGTGCGAGGGCTTTCTCTAGTTGCGGCAAGCGGGGGGCCACTCTTCATCGCGGTGCAGAGACCGCTCTTCATCGCGGTGCGCGGGCCTTTCACTATCGCGGCCCCTCCCGTTGCGGGGCACAGGCTCCAGACGCGCAGGCTCAGCAGTTGTGGCTCACGGGCCCAGCTGCTCCGTGGCATGTGGGATCTTCCCAGACCAGGGCTCGAACCCGTGTCCCCTGCATTAGCAGGCAGATTCTCAACCACTGCGCCACCAGGGAAGCCCTCAGCTATATTTTCAAATGTGCTCAGTTTTTATGAATGTTATATCTGAACTTTTGAAGAAAGTGTATTTCACAGTTGTTGACTATAGTCTTGCATCCCTAATCATTAGTTTAAGATTTCTTTGGAAGGGTTGTTAGTGTGTTCTGTCAACAATGATTTTTCCTCTATGGTGTTGTATTCTCACTGTAATTATAGACTTTAAATTTCTACTTCCGTATTTGTCAATCTTTGCATTATCTGTTTTGAGGTTATAGTGTTAAGTGCAGAAAAATTTTTAATTGTACATCTTCCTCAAGAGTACATTATCATTATTAAGGGTATCAAATACTGCTAACTGATCACCAAAGGTATATCGTCTTCTTCCAGGGCACAAAGCTAAATTATGTTTATCAGCCTCTCTTAAAGTTAGATGTTGCCATGTGACAGAGTTCCATGCAATTAAATGAAAGCAGAGTGATGGGTGTCACATCCATCCTGGCCCATGGCCGTACTAACATGTAGTCATCTCTTGCCTTCCTCATATGACAGCTAGACATGAAGTCTCAGGATGACATTGATAGCCAAATTCTTAAGATGGAAAAGACTGTGTAAACCAGGGTTCTTGAATGCCTGCATGGAGTAGAACACCCTGACTTTTTGAATTGTAAGCAACCAGAAAATCCCACCCTGAAATACAGCATGAATGAGAAATAACCATTCATTGAGCTAAGCCACTGATACAAAGTTGCTTGACAAGAATTTACATTATATTAATTTTCATGTCTGCTCTTAATTTCTAGGAATATGTTCACCTGAAAGTTAAATAAGTTATATATTATTATTTTTTATTTTGTATCTGAATTCCTTTTGGGAATTTTTGGTATGATTCTGCTTTTATGTTTGCTCTGATTCATGGTGCAGTGTTTCCTTGTGTATTTTGTTATTTTTGAATGCGACATCAAGTTTCTTGGCAAATATTAGATAGAAATTATTTGAGTCCTAAAATGAAGATAGGTTCATTTTGAAACAAAAAAGTCTTTTATGTTTATAAGATATCTTAGGAAATTACTGGTGAGAAACAGTGCTCTTGAATATTTTTATGTTTCTTCACAGTCAGGACTTTCTGAGCAAAAACTGCTGACAACTTGGTTTAAAATCTATTATAATGGTGTCTTCGTTTCTGTGCGAGGGCTTTCTCTAGCTGCGGCAAGTGGGGGCCACTCTTCATCGCGGTGCGCGGGCCTGTCACCATCGCGGCCTCCCCCGTTGCGGAGCACAGGCTCCAGACGCGCAGGCTCAGTAGTTGTGGCTCACGGGCCTAGTTGCTCCACGGCATGTGGGATCTTCCCAGACCAGGGCTCGAACCCGTGTCCCCTGCATTGGCAGGCAGATTCTCAACCACTGCGCCACCAGGGAAGCCCTGGAATGTTATCTTTTAAGAAGTTGTCTTGTTGATGCTAGGAGAATGTTGTTCTTTATGTTTGAGCAGGTATTTCTGCGAGTGGGGGAGGTTTGGTGGATACATAATGCAATTTTTTATGTTTAAATTTTTCTTGTCTTGCCATAAAATATAAATTTTATTTCACAATGGAAGTAATGAATTGTGACCTCAGGAGAGATTTATTTATTTTATTTGTCTAATCTCCTCTGGAGCCATTTATTTACATTACAAAGGGTAATTTACCTTGGGACCTTCAATTCTCTCCCCAGAGAGGATGTGCTTATATTAGAAAGATAAAGACTCTCCCTGTCCTCTGGAGTTGAGGATAGGCAGCTATATAAGCTTCAAGATTCCTCTCCTCTGGCACAGAACCCCCTGAAATGCCCAGGCTACATCTGGCTCTCATTGTGTTGTCCAGTGAAAGTCTCTGAAACAGACTTAATTACACACAAAACCTGTGTTTCTATGAGGATAAAATAAGTAACTATATATAAAAACTTAACAGTTACTTGTACTGAACTATTTTTAACTAAATTCTTCGCTTGGAGTAGCGTTAATTTATTCTGCAAATTCATGTGAGGGCTAGCTTCTGATTGTTAGTTTTCAGAGGCAATTTTCTTCCTACTCCACTGGGTGTCAAATTAAGACGGGCAATTTTCTCAGAGCTCCGGGGCAGGGGCCTACTCTTAATTCACCTCTACACTCGATATTTAGAAATTTGAATCCAAGTTTAATCAGTGTTTTCTTTTATATTCTCCAGCATTAGTGAAAATTCTCCTTTGTATGATCTCCCCTCTGTCCCTGTGAAAACTAAAACTCACTTCATTTCTGTGGGTAAATACTCTCATTGCTAAGTCCTTTTGTTCATCCTGGGTTCTTCCCTCCATCTGTTACCTGGTGGCGTGCGTTGTGTCACAGTAGCTTCCACCAAGGAGGTCAACAGAAGACCCTGACCAGCAATCTCAGTCCTCGCAGTAGCAAGCAAAGAATTGCAGACTACAGATTCAGGCGTAAGCGCAAAGCAAAGTTGACTTAAGCGTGGGTGCACTCTCAGAGATAGAGAGCGGGCTGTTTCTGCGAAGTGACAGCAGCATTCCTGTACAGGCTTAAAGGCTTTTTTTTTTTTTTAATTTATTTATTTATGGCTGTGTTGGGTCTTCGTTTCTGTGCGAGGGCTTTCTCTAGTTGCGGCAAGCGGGGGCCTCTCTTCATCGCGGTGCGCGGGCCTCTCACTATCGCGGCCTCTCGTGTTGCGGAGCACAGGCTCCAGACACGCAGGCTCAGTAGTTGTGGCTCACGGGCCTAGTTGCTCCGCGGCATGTGGGATCTTCCCAGACCAGGGCTCGAACCCATGTCCCCTGCATCGGCAGGCAGATTCTCAACCACTGCGCCACCAGGGAAGCTTAAAGGCATTTTTAAGGAGCATTTTGCGGGGAGGCGGTGTGAGTGACGGGGGTCATTATTTGATTGACAGTCCCGAGCTATGTGACAAGTTCACTATTGCGCATGCTCTCACCCTTGATTTACTAAGAAACGGGGGGCAAAACCTCAAGTAGATTTTATTATAATGTTGGTATAGTGAGGTTGGGTTTACTATAGGTTATACGCCTGTCTGGTCTGGGCATGCGCAGCCCAGGGAAGTCCCCTCGTATTACTGTGGTCCCTCTTTATCAGGATAAGCTGCCCACCACACGACCACAGTTTCACCTGTTCTGGGTGGGGTCCGGGGAGGGTCCCCAGATGGTTGGGTGTGACTCGGTTATTCCCTCTTGTCATTTCGCTGCTGTCACCTCCTTGCTGCTAATGTCTAACTACCTAACACATTTAGTTTCTGTCCTGTGTACACAGTACTTTCTTGCCAGCTCTTTAGCTCCTTTAAGAAGTTTTATTTTCCAGACATCAAGGTTATTTTCGGTTGACGGATTGCCAGGACTGCCTGGTCCACAATGACTGGAGTAGATGAGCTTCCTGGGGTTTCGTCATTTCTGTAATAAACAAACGTCGATAAATGAGTGTTTTGCATATTAAAAAATATGTGTAGGCGGAAAGGATGAATAGTGGATTTTTAGGAGAGTGAAAAACTATACTGTGTGTTACTGTAGTATGGATTTATGTCATTATACATTTGTCAAAACCCATAGAATATACAACACAAAAAGCAAACGCTAATGTCTGTGATTGTGATCTCCGGTGGCCTTGGCCTGCAGCGGCTGGAAGCAGGATGTCAGTTCCCGGCCAGAGACTGAAGTCAGGCCGCGACAGTGACAGCGCTGATTCCCCGCCACTAGAGCAGTGGCCAGTAACAAGGCCCCTGGCCCGTCAGATTGTAGAAGTGAATTCCCACAAAGAGACAGAAAGTAGAGAAACAAGTGTTTATTAGGAGGAAAAAGAGTACGTGTGAATAGGCACGCACACTGGCAGACTCAGAGAGAGTCGCACCCTCGTGGTAGTTTGAATCACTTATATGGGGCATTTCTTCTGGGTTTCCTGTGGCCAATCGTCTTGCTTTGCCTGGTTCTGAGTCTGTGTTTATCTCAGGTTCCTCCCACATGTGCGTGTGCATCTCTTAGGCAAGATGGATTCTGGCGAAGAGGCCTGTGGGTAGGTTGTCATCACTCTCTTTTTGACCTCTAAGGAGTCTTTCTATGTATGTATAGTTGGGAAGGTCTCCTTGACCTCGAGAATGAGGAATATGCGGTCTCTATCTTCTATCTGGGCACCGTTCAGCCTCTCCTATTATCCTCCTGCTATTATCTTCATCTTGGAATATCGGTGCACAGGGGACAAACCAGCTGCCCAGCCTGGGGCCCATCTATCGCCTGCCTCAATTGAATTTAGTTAATAATAATATAGAAATATGGGCTCATCAGTTGTAACAAATGCACCACACTAATGCAATATATTAATAATAGTGGGACCTGGGAGGAGAGATAAGAGGGTATATGGAAACTCTCTGTTCTTACCGCTCAGTTATTTTGTAATCCTAGAACAGTTCGAAAAATAAGTTTACTAATTAAAATTTTACAAAATGTGTCAACTACTTTTTCACTAAAAGTTCTCCATTAAGCACTGTTGAAACTTGTGGAATATGACTTAACTACAGTTTTATAGAAGGCAGAATCAAATACTTATGTCTCACTTTCTCATGGCTACTTTTATTGTTTTTCATTTTATTAACTCAATATTTAGAATTTACAATTTCTGATTCTGAGGTTGGAAATCATTAAATAAAATTTAGCAATTTATAAATGCAGTCATTTTCTTAGTATGGGTTAGTCAGTACCCAGTGAGACTGCAGGTAACAGATGTTTTGTAGCACTTGACAAATTTGGACAGAACTGTTTGTTTTGCCTCATTATCAAGATAAAATCTCTAAGACACAGAAAAAAATGAACTTAGAAAGAAACTTAGGAATAAAATAATATTTTTGAAGAATTATTATTCATTTATATAAATCAACTTATTTCAGAATATATAGTAAATTAAAATATTGAGACTATGGAATCCATTCCATATAAAAACATTCATTTATATCCATTCCATATAAAAACATTCATAATTTATGTTATGTTAGTATGAATTTTTTAAAGTACAGGCCATACAAAATATTATTTTTTGAATGGAACTTTTCACATATGCAAATATGTATAAAATTTTTTATTTAAAAATCATATGTAATCAAACATGAAATAATCAGATTTGGGGTTTTTTTAAACTTGTAAAAAATGGTATAATTCATCAGCATGAACACTTTCTATTACACCTTTATCAGTTTATATGATTGAGAGTAAAATAATTCAAGTAACTTAATTTTTATTTATCTATCTTAAGCTCTGAAAACATTAGTAATATAGTTCCTAAAATGCATTGTTTGAAACTGAGAGAACGATTGTTATATATGTTTTGAATAAAGACATGGGTGATAACCTATTTATATGTGATTAAACTAGAATTGTAAAGATTAAAAGTTTTTTAAAACCCCCAAAAGATCTTTTTTCTTATGGTCGATTTAACTAAGTAAAACTGGAAAAGACTGGGTAGTTTAACAGACTTCCTCCATTATAGTTCATTCTTTAAGGCAATAAAGATCAAAATTAGATCAAAATTAGATCAATTTTATCAGAGCAAAGTACTAATTTTAAAAATTACATTCAATCATCTACATCTAAGATGGTGATATTCCAAGGATAGTGATAAATGAAGCTGGACTGACATAAAATTTAATCATCCTTTGATAAATTGCAAATTTCTCTTCTATGCCTTACTTACAAGTTGTCTTTTTGTGTAATGGCTTGAAAGCTGAATGAGACCTAATTGACTAAAGATTGCATCAACATAACTGCTTTTCAAGTGTGAGCAGGCCATAATAGTATTTTATTGTTCTTGATTCCACCTACATTGAATGTTAAAACCTTGTCACAATGTTTTCAAATGAAAGATGTTAATTTTTTTATTTTAGTTTTTTTATCCATAAATTTACCTTTAGTTGCATATGAACAAGCTTAATAACTGTGTAATTTATGTCCTCAGGTTTATCTATTCATATGTGGGATATTTAATATTGCCAGAGAAAACAGAAGGTTATAAATTCACTCTGTAGTTTATACTGACTTCATAAACTATAAGAGCACAGTAAAAAACATGATGGATACTAAAATTCAAGGAAACAATTTTGCAAACTGCAGTCCAGTATCTGATTTATAGATGAAAAAGATTCACTAGTAATTTTGGTTTATCATTTAGAAGTATCTGCATAGTAACACATATGGGCTTTATTTTTTCTGTTTTTAATTATTTTATAGAATTTATTACTAGTTCATTTATTAAAATTTTTCATAACAGGCATATCTTTCAATCGAATGTTTTTAAAGGATGTAAGCTTGATAAGATTTTGTATGAAATGATAACTCCGTCTTTTCTACTGACCACAGATCATATAACTAATTCATCACAGAAGTAACTTTTTTGCTATTGGTCTATACATAGTTTATTGATCTGTGTCCTGATGTGTATTTTAGTGTCTTTTGATTATACAGGCTGAGTTATTTTACACTCATGTTATTTCTTTTATTAAAGTCCCATAATATTTATTTGAATGGCTCTCACTAACACTGAAGTTGGTTGCTATCTTCTTAGAAAACACAATTATTTTGCAGACTTAAATACAACTGCAAAATAATACTAATATTATAATTTTACTATTTGTTTATATATTGCTAATAATAACATCGATTTCAGAGGTGAGATGACTTCAATAGCTGTAACAGTTATTTTAACATGGATTATTAATGAACATTTTTCTCAGTGCTTATAAGGTGTTAACTCATGCAGGTACTATATTTCATCCATTTTAAAAGTGAGAAAATACAGCTTGGGGACATTAAGTAACTTTCCCATGCAAATCAGACTCTCCAGCACATCCTATTAAGCACACCACTGCACTATCTCTAAAAATGGGAAAGATGATACTGCTTCATTGAATATTTTATAATGCCGAACTCTTGCTGTTGTTTTATAGTCTCACCATTTCTTGGAGATAATTCTGAGCTAAATCTCTTATAAAAGGAGGAGTCAGATCCTCACCATTTTCATTTAACATTTTTAATTAAAACCATTCAAAAATATCCAAAAGAGACAAAATAGTGTAATAAAACAATGTAGTTATCCAGATTCAGCAATAATTATCTCATGACAAATCTTGCCTCATCTATATTTCTATCCACCCTCATATTATTTTAAAGCTAATTTCAGATGTTATTTCATCCATTTATATTTCATCTACCATATGTCTCTATCTACATATCTATTTATCTTTTTATTTATAATATTAATACAATGCATACCACACTATGAAAATGTCTATTTCTTAATAACTTTAACTTCACATATCCATCCAGTGTAAAAATACTAATTAAAAATATGTATATATTTTACAGTTTTTATTTTGAATTCAGACTCAAAAAGATTCACACATATGATTGCCTGACATCTTTTGACCCTTTTAATCTATAGATTTCCTTTCCATCCTTCTCTGTTTTGTTTTTTAGTAATTTGTTTTTTTTAAGAAACTGGATTGATTTTACTATAGAATTCTCCAGGTTCAGTTTTTCTGTTTGCATCTGTGGAGTGCAGTTTCCCAGCTGTATTTCCATAAAATTTCTGAAAATAGTTAGTTCTATTTGAAGGAGTACTTAAATTCAGGTTCAGAGGTAGTAGAATGTTCTTTCCTCAGGTGACATGTGACATGCACATACCTCTCTTTTTCTGATTGTTAGTAGCCATTGATGTTCAATACCTGGATTCACCAGTTTTTTTAGGAATTACAAAATTGTGATATTTAATTAATTCCATTATTAATTTTCAATTTAGGAGCTGAAATTCATTAATAGAGTAATAATCCCTCATCAAATTTTTAGTTACACTGATACTTAGTTTATGTTGGAAACCCAGAATAAATGCTTGATTCTTTCCCTTAACTTTGCAGCTTTTAAAATAATGAGTTGATTCATTAGATTCTTCAAAAGAAAAAAAAAAAAAACACCTCTGTGTGTGTGTGTGTGTGTGTGTCTTAGTCTGTTTGAGCTACTGTAAAAAAATTACCCTGTACTGGATGGTTTAAACAACAAAGATTTATTTCTCACTGTTCTGACAGCTGGAAAATCCAATATTAAGACAATGCCAGATCAGTGTCTGGTGAGGACACGTCCTGGTTTGCAGATGGCCATCTCTCACTGTGTCCCATGTGGAAGAAGGGGTAAAGAGAGCTCTCTGTGGTCTCTTTTATAAGGGCACTAATCCCATTCATGACTGCTCTGCCCTCATGATGTAATTACTGACCTAAGGCTCTACCTCCTAAAACCATCACATTGAGGGCTTTTGCTTTCACCACAAGAACTTTGCGGAGAATACAAACATTCAGTTTTTAGAGGGTTAACAGAAATAAGTAGCAACAATATACAGGAGATTAGCTACCAAGAGTAAGTACAAAATGACTCTAAAAATTTCTCTAAGGCGAAAGAAACTTACTGAGAAAAATGACAGTTGGAAGAGGTTCTCCTCCTCAAAGCTATAATTCAGACATCCCTGGAGGCTGTGTCACGGCAGCTCACTGAAAGGTAGAGGAGTTTGCTGGGTTGCCCAGGTCAGAGTGAGTCCACAGTGGGAGGACTGAGCCTGGTGAGCAGGGAATTCTGGGCAGGCACGAGGAAACCAGAAACTCCTCATCAGAGTGCCACTGAGCTCAGGCTGGAGGGTGGGGAGCTGTGGCTGGGCCTGTCAATCAGAAAATCACCCACTGGGATGTCATCCAACTAAAGCTGGTGGACAAGGAAACTTGGGCTAGCCAGCAGGCATAAAATCCTCGCTAAAACCCACAGGAGGGTGCTGTCAGGCCAAGCCTGGCAGTCAGAAAACGTCAGTCAGGTAACCTAGAGTTGCCTGAGATAGGTGAGCGGGGAAAAGAGGTAAGCCTCTGCTGGGTATCAGTTACTAAAGCTGACAAAAGGGGATCTGCAAGCCAGGAGCTCCCCCGGGGAGCTGTTTGACAGAGGTTGATGGGGCAGGGAACCAAGGGCTTAATTAGCAAGCTGGAGGCTAAACATTACTGGTGTCTCCACTTAGGGCTGGTTGCTGTATATCACAGGAATAAGTCAAGAAAAGCACACAAGTAACAGGGAAAAAAAAAAAAACAAACCCATCTCCTCTATGACCCCTCTATTACCCTCTGCCAACAAAGCTTAACATTGGGACAGCCGGCAATGAATAGTCAGTTTGGCTCTAAGAAACAGTAAATTGATAACAGGCATAATTTTGATTGTCAATTATGTTCAAATTAATTTATATATTTATAATTTTTACATATTTATGCAATTTCAACAAAAATCAAAATTCTATTTTGGTTGAATTTCTCAAAACTATATGAAAGGTGCTGCAGAATGGCAGATTGAAACATGAGTCCAAGGAGCCCTAAAATTCTGCCAGTGTGAGGTGAAGCAATTCTGGGGATCAGGGCTTCAGGCTTATTCAACCAGAGCTCAGCTTTCATCTGCTTTATACTTAGGATTGCTGCACAAACTTAGTTTGATTAAAAGGACCCTGCTATCACAAGAAAACATTTGAAAAATATACTCTGCAAAGTTTTAACTGTTGAGATTAAGAAGACAAAAGAAAAAAGAAAAGAAAAAATTGGCTTGGCAATCATTAAAACATATACAATTACCATAAACGTCATACTGGAATATTCAAGAATAAACAGATCACAATGAAAAATTGATTGCTTACAGAAAGACCCAGTTATAATAAATAACTTGATGTATGTTACAAGAGGCAACTCAGATGAAAGGGAAAAGTGTTCATTACTCAACAAAAGGAGTTGGTATGATTGAGAAAGCTTTTCTTTTAAAAAAAAGTGTCGATTTATAGTCTCACAGCACTTACCAAAATAAATTCCAAATGGAGTAAAGAGCAATAATTTTTAATAAAACTATAAAAGTTTTCAACAGCTGCTATTTATCAAACCTGAAGAGTGGGTAGTATTAACTTTAGAAGAAATAGATACACTTACAAGGTGAAACGGGCATATTCATTTTCAAACGTTAGACTCTTTTCTATATCAAAAAGTAAGTAAATAAAATTTATAAGCAAGCAACATTTTACAATTCAGAGAGGACAAGGGTCTACGTCTTTTAAATAATATGAGTGCATATAAAAACAACGGGGAGAAATCACACACAATTCTAAAACCTCAATTAATGGCATTATCAGATTATTCACAAAGGAAAGCTACAAGTGACTAACACAGATGCTAATAAAATGCTTTATAATGGTAATTAAAATCATTATAATTAAATCAATATTTCTAAACACATCACATAATTTAGAAAGTATAAAAGTTTACTGTCAGAAATGCTAGGTTGAGTGCAATAACTGATGTCTGTCAAACTGTACCTGAGATGAATAAGAAGCCATGTACCAATTAGAGCTACTTTTTTAAAATATGTGATTAAATAGCAAATGCTTATCCTCAAATATGAAAATACAGTACTCCAAAGGTGTTATCAAAGATGGAAGGACGTTTTGCTATATTTCTATAGAGAATTTCGGAAGTATGAAAGATTTATAGACCCAATATCAGGGAAATCTTCACTCAGAGGTTTAGGTGGAACAGAACCTGGTTTTTGTAGTATTGGAGGAGAAACTAAGATATTCTAAGGGAATGAATGACACTAGCCAAGGCAGTAAGACAGAAGACTTAAAGTTGCAGTCAGGCTCTGGTAATATGAGCTTGGGAGCAGATTACAGAGTGACTTATAAAGTCATTTTGGAGTACGTAAATTTTACTTTAATTGATAGTACCTAGTGATTTCATTTAAGGGTGTGACATGCACAAAATAGCATACTAGTAAACCTAATATAACATCACCATGTGGTGTGGGTTTCATGGGAAAGGCTACCCATCAGAAACCTAATACGGTTTAAGCAAGATGTAAGATGTGTGTATAATAATTCACTGGCATGTTAAATGTAAAGAAGTAAATGTATGAGTAAAATATTCTAAAAATTGACAAACCTTTTCTGATTGACTAGAAACAAGGGGAAAGGGAGAGCAGATGCTAAAGAAAATTTTCAATCACATTTCAGTCCTCTCTGGCCAAAAAATTAGAGGACCATTAACTGGGATGAGGAAGCCTCAAGGGGAATTCATATTAAGGATTAAAACAACTAGTTTTGATTTTGGACTTAGTGGTAGTAGTATGCAGTAGTATGTATGCAACAGTACATATGAAGAAACACGGTAATTAAGGAAAGCTCTTTAAAAGGCTGATTGAAAACTCAGGAGAGAGCCTAAGGATATGTAAGTTCAGTATTCAGGGATTAATAATATTTAGGTACTCACCTGAAATTTATTACTATCGATTCATCTTCCTACTCACAAACATTTCTAAGTAGGAATTGCACATAGTGTCTATTTTAGCCTCTGAAATGGGTCAGAGAAGGAAATAATTAACTTTGACAGTATCCTGGCAGGGAATTCATACTACTATCTTTTTTTTTTTTTTAATTAATTTATTTATTTTTTGGCGTGTTGGGTCTTCGTTTCTGTGCAAGGGCTTTCTCTAGTTGCGGCGAGCAGGGGCCACTCATCATCGCGGTGCGCGGGCCTTTCAGTATCGCGGCCTCTCTTGTTGTGGAGCACAGGCTCCAGACACACAGGCTCAGTAGTTGTGGCTCACGGGCCTAGTTGCTCCGCGGCATGTGGGATCTTCCCAGACCAGGGCTCGAACCCGCGTCCCGTGCACTGGCAGGCAGATTCTCAACCACTGCACCACCAGGGAAGCCCCATACCACTATCTTTTACATAAACCCTCCCTCCCTCCCTCCCTTCATTCCTTCCTTCCTTTCTTCCTCCCTCCCTCCGTCCCTCCCTCCCTCTCTCTTTCTTTCTCTCTCTCTGTTTTTCTTTCTCTCTCTCTGTTTTTCTTTCTTCCTCTTTTCTTTCTCTTTTTCTTTCTCTCTCTTCCTCCCTCCCTCCTTTCTTTTCATTTTTTTTTCTGTTTCTTTTTTCTTTCCTCTCCCTGTTCTCTTCCTCTCCTCTCTTCTCCTCTCCTTTTCTTTTCTTTAGTGCTTGAGTATGCACAGACATGTAAAAGTGTGTGTGTGTGTGTGTGTGTGTGTGCATGTGTGCGTGCGTGTGTGTGTTTTCAAAGATGCCCAAATGCTCTGGCCAGTTCCTCTCTGTGACTGCTCAGGAAGATGGATATTTGCCCCTGAGAGCAGCCCCAGCCCTCTTCTTCCTTTTATCACCCTGTCATAAACTCCCCTGCTTCGTCACTGCAATTCAGAATGAATTATAAGATCAGAATTCACCTTAACTTTGGGGAATTTATCCCTAATTTATCTAAATCCTCCCTTGAATCACCATCATGATTTTATCAAATTGAAAAATTTAAATAAATCAAATAAAGGAAACAAACATAGAAAAGAGAGCTTTGGCGATGGAAATTGATTGATTGGAATTAATCATTGTTAATAAATGACAACTGAACTGGTTTTAATGTATTTTTTTTGTTTTTTGTTTTTGTTTGTTTTAATGTATTTTAATCACTTCTTGAAGAAACTACCTTAAACAAATATTTGATATGCATTTGATAAAGTAGACATGAACAATTTTCTCTGTAGACATTGGTTTATAAAATCCTTTATAGAATAGAAAATTACATTTATTTGTCATAGAAACCATATGTTTCTTATATGAACATATGGTTCATTGTGAAAATAATACCTGTTTTAAAAATCTTTCCTTCTTCCTCCCTTTCCCTTTCCCTTCCTTCCCTCCCTCCCTCCCTTCCTTCCTTCCTTCCTTCCTTCCTTCCTTCCTTCCTTCCTTCTTCCTTCCTTCCTTCCTTCCTTCCTTCCTTCCTTCCATTCTTCCATTCTTCCATTCTCTTTCTGACATCCACCAGTCCTCTTAAGATTACTCCAGATTTACTTGCACTTTGTCTGTATTTGTATTTTTTTGCAATTTTACCACATGTTCATTCATGTATCCACCACTACACTCAAGATGTAGTAGTTTCATCACCAAAAAATGCCTCCTGTTTCCCTTTTACAATCACATCTACCTCCTTCTCACACATTTCACCAAACTCTGGCAACTAATAGTCTTTTCTCCATTGCTATAATTTTTTCAGTTCAAGAATGTTATATAAATGAACTCATACTATGTAATCTTTAGATATTTGCTTTTTTTTTTCACTCAGCACAATTCCCTTGAGATATCTCAAAGTCCTGTCAATCAATAATTCATTCTTTTTTACTGCTGAGTAGTATACCATGGTACGTATGTACCACAGTTTACTTATCCATTTACCTGTTGAAGGACAAGTAGGTAGTTTACTTCTTGTACTGTTATGAAGAAAGCTGATAAAAACATTGGTGTATAGATTTTGTGTGAATGTAAGTTTTCCATTCTCTGGAATAATTGCCCAAGAGAACAATTGCTAGGCCAATTGGTAGTTGCATGTTTAATTTTATAAGAAACTACGAAATTATTTTATTGGGTGCCTATGCTATTTTATTTTTTTTAAACATCTTTATTGGAGTATAATTGCTTTACACTGGTGTGTTAGTTTCTGCTATATAACAAAGTGATTCTATACATATACATATATCTGCATATCTCCTCCCCCTTGCGTCTCCCTGCCACCCTCCCTATCCCACCCCTCTAGGTGGTCACAAAGCTCTGAGCTAATTACCCTGTGCTATGCGGCTGCTTCCAACTAGCTATCTATGTTACATTTGGTAGTGTATATATGTACATGCCACTCTCTCACGTTGTCCTAGCTTACCCTTCCCCCTCCCAATGTCTGGAAGTCCATTCTCTACATCTGTGTCTTATACCTGTCCTGCCCCTAGGTGCTTCATAATCTTTTTTTTTTAGATTCCATATATACGTGTTAGCATACAGTATTTATTTTTCTCTTTCTGACTTACTTCACTCTGTATGGCAGACTCTAGGTCATTCCACCTCACTACAAATAACTCAGTTTCGTTTCTTTTTATGGCTGAGTAATATTCCATTGTATATATGTGCCACATCTTCTTTATCCATTCACCTGTCAAGGGACACTTTGGTTGCTTCCATGTCCTGGCTATTGTAAATAGAGCTGCAATGAACATTGTGGTATATAACACTTTGAATTATGGTTTTCTTAGGGTATATGCCCAGTAGTGGGATTGCTGGGTCATATGGTAGTTCTATTTTTAGTTTTTTAAGGAACCTCCATACTGTTCTCCATATTGGCTGTATCAATTTACATTCCCACCAACAGTGCAAGAAGTTTCCCTTTTCTCCACACCCTCTCCAACATTTATTCTTTGTAGAGTTTTTGATGATGACCATTCTGACTGGTGTGAGGTGATACCTCATTGTAGTTTGGATTTGCATTTCTCTAATGATTAGTGATGTTGAGCATCCTTTCATGTGTTTGTTGGCAATCTGTATATTTTCTATGGAGAAAAGTCTATTTAGGTCTTCTGCCCATTTTGGAATTGGGTTGTTTGTTTTTTTGATACTGAGCCGCATGAGCTGCTTGTAAATTCTGAAGATTAATCCTTTGTCAGTTGCTTCATTTGCAAATATTTTCTCCCATTCTGAGGGTTGTCTTTTTGTCTTGTTTATGGTTTCCTTTGCTGTGCAAAAGCTTTTAAGTTTCATTAGGTCCCATTTGTTTATTTTTGTTTTTATTTACATTTCTCACAGGGTGGGTCAAAAGGATCTTGCTGTGATTTATGTCACAGAGTGTTTTTCCTATGTTTTCCTGTAAGAGTTTTATAGTGTCTGGCCTTACATTTAGGCCTTTAATCCATTTTGAGTTTTTATTTGTGTATGGTGCTAGGGAGTGTTCTAATTTCATTCTTTTCCATGTAGCTGTCCATTTTACTCAGCAGCACTTATTGAAGAGGCTGTCTTTTCTCCATTGTATGCTCTTGCCTCCTTTATCAAAGATAAGGTGACCAAATGTGTGTGGGTTTATCTCAGGGGTTTCTATCCTTCTATCCTGTTCCATTGATCTATATTTCTGTTTTTGTGCCCGTACCATACTGTCTTGATTATTGTAGCTTTGTAGTATAGTCTGAAGTCAGGGAGCCTGATTCCTCCAGCTCCATTTTTCTTTCTCAAGGTTGCTTTGGCTTTTCGGGGTCTTTTGCGTTTCCATACAAATTGTGAAATTTTTTGTTCTAGTTCTGTGAAAAATGCCATTGGTAGTTTAATATGGATTGCACTGAATCTGTAGATTGCTTTGGGTAGTATAGTCATTTTCACAATGTTGATTCTTCCAAGCCAAGAGCATGGTATTTCTCTCCATATGTTTGTATCATCTTTAATTTCTTTCATCAGTGTCTTATAGATTTCTGCATACAGGTCTTTTGTCTCCTTAGGTAGGTTTATTCCTAGGTATTTTTTTCTTTTTGTTGCAGTGGTAAGTGGGAGTGTTTCCTTAATTTCTCTTTCATATTTTTCATCATTAGTGTATAGGAATGCACGAGATTTCTGTGCATTAATTTTGTATCCTGCTACTTTACCAAATTCATTGATTAGCTCTAGTAGTTTTCTGGTAGCATCTTTAGGATTCTCTATGTATAGTATCATGTCATCTGAAAACAGTGACAGCTTTACTTCTTCCTTTCCGATTTGGATTCCTTTTATTTCTTTTTATTTTTCTGATTGCTGTGGCTAAAACTTCCAAAAGTATTTTGAATAATAATGGTGAGAGTGGACAACCTTGTTTCTGATCTTAGAGGAAATGGTTTCAGTTTTTCACATTGAGAACGATGTTGGCTGTGGATTTGTCATATATGCCCTTTATTATGTTGAGGTAAGTTCCCTCTATGCCTACTTTCTGGAGGGTTTTTATCATAAATGGGTGTTGAATTTTGTCAAAAGATTTTTCTGCGTCTATTGAGATGATCATATGGTTTTTCTCCTTCAATTTGTTAATATAGTGTATCATATTGATTGATTTGCATGTATTAAGATTCCTTGCATTCATTCCTGGGATAAACCCCACTTGATCATGGTGTATGATCCTTTTAATGTGCTGTTGGATTCTGTTTGCTAGTATTTTGTTTAGGATTTTTGCATCTATGTTCATCAGTGATATTGGCCTGTAGTTTTCTTTCTTTGTGACATCTTTTTCTGGTTCTGGTATCAGGGTGATGGTGGCCTCGTAGAATGAGTTTGGGAGTGTTCCTCCCTCTGCTATATTTTGGAAGAGTTTGAGAAGGATAGGTGTTAGCTCTTCTCTAAATGTTTGATAGAATTCGCCTGTGAAGCCATCTGGTCCCACACATTTGTTTGTTGGAAGATTTTTAATCACAGTCTCAATATCAGTGTTTGTGATTGGTCTGTTTTTATTTTCTATTTCTTCCTGGTTCAATCTTGGAAGCTTGTGCTTTTCTAAGAAGTTGTCTGTTTCTTCCAGGTTGTCCGTTGTATTGGCATAGAGTTGCTTGTAGTAATCTCTCATGATCCTTTGTATTTCTGCAGTGTCAGTTGTTACTTATCCTTTTTCATTTCTAATTCTGTTGATTTGAGTGTTTTCCCTTTGTTTCTTGATGAGTCTGGCTAATGATTTATCAATTTTGTTTATCTTCTCAAAGAACCATCTTTTATTTTTATTGATCTTTGCTATTGTTTCCTTCATTTCTTTTTCATTTTTTTCTGACCTGATCTTTATGATTTCTTTCCTTCTGCTAACTTTGGGGTTTTTTGTTCTTCTTTCTCTAATTGCTTTAGGCGTAAGGTTAGGTTGTTTATTTGAGATGTTTCTTGTTTCTTGATGTAGGATTGTATTGCTATAAACTTCCCTCTTAGAATTTTTGCTTTTTGCTGCATCCCATAGGTTTTGAGTCATCATGTTTTCATTTGCTTCTAGGTATTTTTTGATTTCTTCTTTGATTTCATCAGTGATCTCTTGGTTATTAAGTAGTGTATTGTTTAGCCTCCATGTGTTTGTATTTTTTACAGATTTTTTCCTGTAATTGATATCTAGTCTCATAACGTTGTGGTTGGAAAAGGTACTTGATATGATTTCCATTTTCATAAATTTACCAAGGCTTGATTTGTGACCGAAGATATGATCTATCCTGTAGAATGTTCCATGAGCACTTGTGTAGAAAGTGTATTCTGGTTTTTTTGAATGGAATGTCTTATAAATATCAATTAAGTCCATCTTGTTTAATGTATCATTTAAAGCTTGTGTTTCCTTATTTATTGTCATTTTGGATGATCTGTCCATTGGTGAAAGTGGGGTCTTAAAGTCCCCTACTATGACTGTGTTACTGTCAATTTCCCCTTTTATGGCTTTTAGCATTTGCCTTCTGTATTGAGGTGCTCCTATATTGGGTGCATAAATATTTACAATTGTTATATCTTCCTCTTGGGTTGATCCCTTGATCATTATGTAGTGTCCTTCTTTGTCTCTTGTAATAGTCTTTGTTTTAAAGTCTATTTTGTGTGATATGAGAATTGCTACTCCAGCTTTCTTTTCATTTCCATTTCCATGGAATATCTTTTTCCATGCCCTCACTTTCAGTCTGTATGTGTCCCTCGGTCTGAAGTGGGTCTCTTATAGATAGCATATATATGGGTATTGTTTTTGTATCCATTCAGCCAGTATACGTCTTTTGGTTGGAACATTTAATCCATTTACATTTAAGGTAATTATCAATATGTATGTTCCTATTACCATTTTCTTAATTGTTTTGGGTTTGTTATTATAGGTCTTTTCCTCCTCTTGTGTTTCCAGCCTAGAGAAGTTCCTTTTGCATTTGTTGTAAAGCTGGTTTGGTGGTGCTGAATTCTCTTAGCTTTTGCTTGTCTGTAAAGGTTTTAATTTCTCCATCGAATCTGAATGAGATCCTTGCTGGGTAGAGTAATCTTGGTTGTAGGTTTTTCCCTTTCATCCCTTTAAATATGTCCTGCCACTCCCTTCTGGCTTGCAGAGTTTCTGCTGAAAGATCAGCTGTTAACCTTATGGGGATTCCCTTGTATGTTGTTTGTTGTTTTTCCCTTGCTGCTTTTAATATTTTTTCTTCGTGTTTAATTTTTGATAGTGTGATTATTATGTGTCTTGGCGTGTTTCTCCTTGGACTTATCCTGTATTGGACTCTCTGTGCTTCCTGGACTTGATTAACTATTTCATTTCCCATATTAGAGAAGTTTCAACTAAAATCTCTTCAAATATTTTCTCAGTCCCTTTCTTTTTCTCTTCTTCTTCTGGGACCCATATAATTCTAATGTTGGTGCATTTAATGTTGTCCCAGAGGTCTCTGAAACTGTCCTCAATTCCTTTCATTCTTTTTTCTTTATTCTGCTCTGTGGTAGTTATTTCCACTCTTTTATCTTCCAGATCACTTATCCGTTCTTCTGCCTTAGTTATTCTGCTATTGATTCATTCCACAGAATTTTTAATTTCATTTATTTTGTTGTGCATCATTGTTTGTTTGCACTTTAGTTCTTCTAGGTCCTTGTTAAACATTTCTTGTATTTTCTCCATTCTATTTCCAAGATTTTTGATCATCTTTACTATCACTTCTCTGAATTCTTTTTCAGGTAGACTGCCTATTTCCTCTTCATTTGTTTGGTCTGGTGCGTTTTCACCTTGCTCCTTCATCTGCTGTGTGTTTCTCTGTCTTCTCATTTTGCTTAACTTACTGTGTTTGGGGTCTCCTTTTCACAGGCTGTAGGTTCATAGTTCCCGTTGTTTTTGTTGTCTGCCTCCAGTGGCTAAGTTTGGTTCAGTGGGTTGTGTAGGCTTCCTGGTGGAGGGGACTGCTGCCTGTGTTTGAGTGGATGAGGCTGGATCTTGTCTTTTTGGTAGGCAGGACCGCATCCTGTGGTGCGTGTTGGGGTGTCTGTGAACTTATTATGATTTTAGGCAGCCTCTCTGCTAATTGGTGGAGTTGTGTTCCTGTCTTGCTAGTTGTTTGGCATAGGGTGTACAGCACTGTAGCTTGCTGGTCGTTTAGTGGAGCTGGTTCTTGTTGTTGAGATGGGGATCTCTGGGAGATTTTTGCCATTTGATATTATGTGGAGCTGGGAGGTCTCTGGTGGACTAATGTCCTGAACTCAGCTCTCCCTCCTCAGAGGCACAGGCCTGACGCCTGGCTGGAGCATCAAGACACTGTCATCCACACGGCTCAGAATAAAAGGGAGAAAAAAGAGAAAGAAAGAAAGAAAAACTAAAATAAAAAAGTTATTAAAATAAAAAATAAAAGATAATTATTAAAAATAAAAAAATTAAAAAGTAATAAAAAGAAAGAGAGAAGAGAGCAACCAAACCCAAAAACAAATCCACCAATGATTATAAGCGCTAAGAACTATAGTAAAAAGAAAAGCGAAAAAAACGGACAGACAGAACCCTAGGACAAGTGGTACAAGCAAAGCTATACAGACAAAAATCACACACAGAAGCATACACATACACACTCACAAAAAGAGAAAAAGGAAAAAAATATATATATCTTTGCTCCCAAAGTCCACCGCCTCAATTTGGGATGATTCTTTGTCTATTCAGGTATTCCACAGATGCAGGATACATGAAATTGATCGTGGAGATTTAATCCACTGCTCCTGAGGCTGCTGGGAGAAATTTCCTTTTCTCTTCTTTTGTTCGCACAGTTCCTGGGGTTCAGCTTTGGATTTGGCCCCCGACTCTGTTTGTAGGTTGCCTGAGGGCATCTGTTCCAGCTCAGGCAGAACAGAGTTAAAGTAGCAGTGGATTAGGGGGCTCTGGCTCACTCAGGCCGGGGGGAGGGAAGGGTACGTAATGTGGGGCGAGTCTGCGGTGGCAAGGCCAGCGTGACATTGCAACAGCCTGAGGTGCGCCATGTGTTCTCCCGGGGAAGTTGTCCCTGGATCACCGGACCCTGGCAGTGGCGGGCTGCACAGGCTCCCAGGAGGGGCGGTGTGGATAGTGACCTGTGCTTGCACACAGGCTTCTTGGTGGTGGCAGCAGCAGCCTTAGCGTCTCATGCCCGTCTCTGGGGTCTGCGCTGATAGCTGCAGCTCACACTCATCTCTGGAGCACATTTAGGCGGTGTTCTGAATCTCCTCTCCTCCCACACCCCATAACAATGGTCTCTTGACTCTTAGGCAGTTCCAGACATTTTCCTGGACTCCCTCCCAGTTAGCTGTGGCGCACTAGCCCCCTTCAGGCTGTGTTCACGCAGCCAAACCCAGTCCTCTCCCTGGGATCTGACCTCCAAAGCCCGAGCCTCAGCTCCCAGCCCCCATCCGCCCTGGTGGGTGAGCAGACAAGCCTCTCAGGCTGGTGAGTGCTGGTCGGCACCGATCCTCCATGCAGGAATCTCTCCGCTTTGCCCTCTGCACCCCTGTGGCTGTGCTCTCCTCCGTGGCTCCGAAGCTTCCCCACCGTCACCCCCTGTCTCCACCAGTGTAGGGGCTTCCTAGTGTGTGGAAACTTTTCCTCCTTCACAGCTCCCTCCCAGAGGTGCAGGTCCCATCCCTATTCTTTTGTCTCTGTTTTTTTCTTTTTTCTTTTGCCCTACCCAGGTACGTGGAGAGTTTCTTGCCTTTTGGGAGGTCTGAGGTCTTCTGCCAGCGTTCAGTAGGTGTTCTGTAGGAGTTGTCCCACATGTAGATGTATTTCTGATGTATTTGTGGGGAGGAAAGTGATCTCCACTTCTTACTCTTCTGCCTTCTTGAAGATTCTCCTCTCTACATACTTTTATAATCAGTGCTGATTACCTGGTGGTGCAATCTTCCATATTTTGTTTCCTTCAGAATGTTTGGCTATTCTTGGTCCTTTTCATTTTCATTAAATTTTAAAATCAGTTTGTACAGTTTTTACCAAAAAAAACCCCACCTACTCAAATATTTTATTGTATTTTTCTGAATATAGACATCAATTAGACATTAATATCTTTACAATATTGAATTTTCCAAACCATTAACATATCACTCTTTTGTTTCTCTATAGTTCTTTTTAATATATATTTTAATTTTCTAAGTAGAGGCCTGTCATGTATTTTGTTTGATTTATACACATGTATTTGATGCTTTTTGATATTTATTTTTCTAAATGATTTTGTGTATACATGCATAAATAATTAATTTTTGTATATCAAATCTTTATCCAGTGTGTTTGCTATATTTACATACTAATTTGTATTGCTTATCAGTAGATTTTTAAATTTTCTATCTGTTCTTGTATCATTTTGCTATGGCCACCAGTAATACACTGAATAAAAGTGAGAATGATGAGTATTCTCATCTGTTTTGATTTTGGGAGGGAAATCTATACTATTTCATTATTTAGAATGTATGTTACATGCAGTTCTTTTGAAATATTTCTTACTAGATCAAAGATGGTTCTATTTTGTTCCTAGTATTCTAAGATATTTTATCATAAATAGGATTTCAATTTTATCAAATTATTTTTCTACATCTATTTGGGTAATCAAATGAATTCTTCGTATTTCAGTTAATGTGTTAAAATTACATAAATTGTTTTTTTAAAGTTACACCAACCTTGCATTGCTAAAATAAATGCAACATGGTCATGTTTTATTATTATTTTTGTTTTTCATTGTATATAGTTTGGTAGTATTTGGCTTAGCATGTTTTTCCATCTATGACAAGAGAAAATATACTGCAGTATTATTTGTTGGTAATGCCCTCATCAATTCTTGCTATCAAGACTTTGTAGGAGGGTGGGACAAGATGGCAGAGTAGAAAGATGCTGGGCTTTCCTCCTCCCAAGGCCACACCAAAATTACAACCACATATAGGCAGACTATCTCTGAGAATAACCTGAGGATTAACATAAAAGACTTTTCCACAACTAAAGATAAAAAGAAAAAGTCACATTGAGATGGGTAGGAGGGGTGGAGACATGGTCTGGCTGGGACCCACACCTCAGCACTGTGACCTACAGGTGTAGGGATATCACAGCCTCAGAGGTCCTGTATCGGGGTCCCCACTCTGGGGGACCTGTACCAGAAAGTTGAGCCCCCATAATATCTGGCTTTGAAAACCAGTGAGGATATCCAGAAAAGGGAACCCTCATGTACCCTCATTGTTTGGAATGTAAATTGGTGCAGCCACTATGGAAAACAGTATGGAGGTTCCTATAAAAATTAAAAATAGAATTACCATACAATCCAGAAATTCCCTTTCTGGGTGTTTACCTGTTAAAAATAAAAATGCTCATTTGAAAAGATATATGCACCCCTATGTTTATTGCAGCATTATTTACAATAGCCAAGATACTGAAGAAACCTGTCTATCAACAGATGAATGGATAAAGATGAGAGAGATATCTATATCTATATCTATAATCTATATCTATGTCTATATCTATATCTATACCTATAAAATGGACTATTACCTAGTTGTAGAAAAGAATGAAGTCTTGTCTTCTCTAACAACATAGATGTACCTAGAGAGTATTAGGCTAAGTGAAAAAATCAGAGAAAGACAAGTACCAAATGATCTCACTTATATGTTGAATCTCAAAAACAAAACAAACATACAAACAACAAAATAGAAACAGACTTATAGATACAGAGAGCAAACTGGTGGTTGCCAGAGGGGAGGTAGGTGGGGGATTGGGTGAAATAGGTGAAGGGGATTAAGAAACACAAACTTTCAGTTACAAAATTAATAAATCACAGGGATGTGGTATACAGACTAAGTTGTATAATCAATAATACTGTAATAGTTTTGTTTGACGGATGGTTACTAGACTTATATGTCGAAACACTATGCCATACCCTTTAACTAATATAATATTGTACATCAACAATACTTCAGTTTTAAAAATTGTGGGAAAAAACACTCTATAGGACTTATACAGCAATATGTGATCCATTGTTTACAAGATTTAAGGAGATTTTGGTGCTATTTCTATATTCTGGAATAGTTTACATTAGTTTGGTATAAATGTTGCCATATACATTTGGAAGAATTCAAAATTTATTTATGAATAATTAATTTAGGTAAATTTAAGTGTGTTCCTTTTTCTATATCTTCTTGTATCAGTTTTTAAAGTTGTGTTTGAACATGAATCTTCTTCCTCTAAATTTTCACATATTAATATAAAAGTATTTATGATATTACCTTAATATTATGTTTTTAAAGTGTGGGGATCTTATGTCTTTATTATTTTTGTTTTCTTCTTATAAACGTAGTTTTTCTTCATTTTCTTCTTCATTCAGTCTTGCCAGAGATTTTTCAGTTTTCTTAGACTTCAGAAAACGAATTTCTGTTTTTATTGATACACAATCGTGCCCCTTGGTATTTACCCAAATGAGTTGAAAATTTTTGTCCACAGAAAAACCTGCATGTGATGTTTATAGCAGTTTTATTCTTAATTGCCAGAACTTGGAAAAAACCAAGATGTCCTTCAGTAGATGAATGGACAAATAAATTGTGGTACTTCCAGATAATGGAATAGTATTCACTGCTAAAAAGAAATGAGCTATCAAGCCATCAAAAAACATGGGGGAATGTTAAATGCATATTATTAAAAGAAATAAGCTAATCTGAGAAGGCTACATAGTATGTGATCCCACCTGACATTCTGGAAAAAGCAAAACTATGGAGACAGTAAAAAGAACATTGGTTGCCAGGTGTTAGAGTGCAGAGGAATGAATAGGTAGAGCCCAGAAAATTTTTACAGCAGTGAAAATACTCTGTATAATACATTAATGATTGATACATGTCATTATACATCTGTCAAAACCCATAGGAAGTACAACATTCAGAATAAACACTTGTGTAAACTTTGGACTTTGGTACAAATATGTTTAGTTTTGTAAGAAACTCTCAAACTGTCTTTCAAAGTGGCTGTGTTATTAGTGTTTTCTATTGAATATTTCTTAATGTACTTTATATGAATTAATGTTCTTTGTTTTGAAACTGAACAAAAATTACAAAATTTTTATTTTGGACTTTTTATAGCTTAAGAACCATTACAATGTAAAAAAGATATAATAATGACAATTTAACAGACATAGTATCTCTAAATAGATTATTTTTACATCATTTAAAAATACTGAAAGATTAAGAATTTTAAAAATAATTATTTTAAAATTAGGTAATTCCTTTTCTTTTTCTTCAATTTGGGATTTTTATATACTCTTTGTTAATGGGATATTCATTAGTCTACTTATTTGATTTCTACTGGCTTGATACCATTTTGCTAATCACTTATGAATAGGCTTTCTTATGAAATGTATCCTTTCATGGTTTGCAAACATCTATTTCTGAAAAGCATTTTTTAAAAGCAGTATTCTCTAAACATCTGCATCTTCAAGACTCAGTTTAAATACTAATTCTGACTAATCTTCCTAATCACATAAAAATCTCTTTCTTATGGGGACTTCCTCATTATGCCTATATTTTAGTGGTTGTTGTGTACATAAGTGTTTTACAACAAAAGTTAATTCCTTGATCTTTTCATTTGATGGTAAACCTTTTGGTGGCAGAAATAACTTACTCTTAGGATTGAACTCAATGTTTATGAGAATTTTTGTACATATTAGGCACTCAAAAGTTTCCATTGGATAATCATACTTACAAAATATCCTATAGATAATTTGTATACATAAAATGAAGAGGACTTTCTTTTAAATGTTTTATTGCTAAGGTAATAAAACTAAACAAAAATTGTGTTGGATACAGTATATGGAGTGGAAATAATATACATAATTTCTTACTAATTTCTGGAAAATATGACTTGCCTTCTGGCCAGTTATATATATTTTTGACTTATTTGATCTGTTTTGATTTATAATTATCACAACTTATGATGGGCTATCTTAATCATAGATCAATTAATTTCTTCCTTCAAAATAAATTTTACTTTGTGGATGGTGTCTTTTTTTTTCAATTGAAGTATAGTTGATTTACAATGTTGTGTTAGTTTCTGGTGTACACCAGAAACATATATATAGAATCACTTTGCTGTACATATATATAATGTATATATAGTCTTTTTCAGTTTCTTTTCCATTATAGTTTATTACAAGATATTGAATATAGTTCCCTATGCTATACAGTAGGACCCTGTTATTTATCTATTTTATATACAGTAGTTTGTATCTGCTAATCCCAAACTCCTAATTTATCCCTTCCCCCTCCCTTCCCCTTGGTAACCATAAGTTTGTTTTCCATGCCTATCAGTCTGTTTCTGTTTTGTAAACAAGTTCATTTGTATCATTTTTAAAATTCCACATATAAATGATATCATATGATATTTGTCTTTCTCTGACTTACTGCTTTAGTATGATAATCTCTAGGTCCACCAATGTTGCTGCAAATGGCATTATTTCATTCTTTTTTTTTTTAATTTATTTTATTTATTTATTTATTTATTTATTTTTTTCTGTGTTGGGTCTTCGTTTCTGTGTGAGGGCTTTCTCTAGTTGCGGCAAGTGGGGGCCACTCTTCATCGCGGTGTGCGGGCCTCTCACTATCGTGGCCTCTCTTGTTGCGGAGCACAGGCTCCAGACGCGCAGGCTCAGTAGTTGTGGCTCACAGGCCTAGCTGCTCCACGGCATGTGGGATCTTCCCGGACCAGCGCTCGAACCTGTGTCCCCTGCATTGGCAGGCAGATTCTCAACCACTGCACCACCAGGGAAGCCCTATTTCATTCTTTTTATGGTTGAGTACTATTCCACTGTGTGTACGTGTATAAATATATATATATATGTATATATATATATCTCACGTCATCTTTAATGGGATAGTGTCCTTTGATGCATTTTTTTTTTAAATTATGAAGTCCAATTTTTCTGTTTCTTCATTTGTTGCCTGTACCTTTGATGTCATATCTAAGAGCTCATTGCCAAATCGTGTTGTGAAGATTTTATCCTATGTTTTCTACTAAGAGTTTTATTGTTTTAGGTCTTATATTTAGGTCCTTGATTTTTAATTGATTTTGAATTGTTTTTTGTATATTGTGTTAAGTAAGGTACAACTTCATTCTTTTGAACGTCAATGTCCAGTTTTCCCAATACTTTTTGTTGAAAAGACAGTCCTTTTCCCATTGAATAGTCTTGGCACCCTTGTTAAAAATTATTGACCATATATGTGAGAGTGTACCGAAATGCAGATAAAAACTAAAATGAAATACCACCTCACCCATTAGAAGAGCTACTATCAAAAATACCCCAGAAAACAACAAGTGTTGTCAAGGAAGTGAAGAAATTGGAAACTTGTGCACTGTTGGTGGGAATATGACAGCCACTGTGGAAAACAGTATGGAAATTCCTCAAAAAATTAAAAACTGAATTACCACATGATCCAGCAATTCTATTAATACATCTGGGTATATACCCAAAAGAACTGAAAGTAGACTTTTGAAGAGGTGTTTGTACTCCATGTTCATAGCAGCATTATTACATTGCTAAAACATGGAAGCAACCCATGTGCCCATCAAATAATGAGTGGATAAGCAAAATGTGGTATATGCATACAATAGTATATTTGCCTTAAAAAGAAAGGTAACTCTTCAGTATATTCCAACATTGCTGAACCTTGAGGACATCATGCTAAGTTAAATAAGCCAGCCACAAAAAAGCCAAATACTGTCTGATTACACTTATAAGAGCTACTTAATCAAAATCATAAAGGCAGAAAGTATAATAGTGGTTGCCAGGGACTAGAGGCAGGGAAGACTGAGTTATTGTTTGATAGGTATAGAGTTTCAGATGTACAAGATGACAAGTGTTAAGGGGATGGCTGGTGGCAATGGCTCCACAACAAAGTGAATGTATTTAATACCACTGAACTGTATGCTTCAAAATGGTTATGATGGTAAATTTTATATGTATTTTAACACAGTTTAAAAGATAATTAATTTATACCGAAGGGACATATTCTTGATTTTAAAAACTGAAAATTTCTCTCTCGTGAATCTATACTAAACACATTGAATGTTTGATGCTTGCAGTTCTCAGAAGGTAAACTCCTTCTGCTACCATGACCCATCTTCTAACAAGTCCAATATTAAGAAGGAGTGTCCACATTATGCATGCACATAACTTATCTGTATACACAAACAGATACATAAAAAGGGATAATTGCAAATCTAAATACCCATTGCATGTGAAAATATGTCATTTACATATGCTGCTTAAATATCTCTTTTTGAAATACTGATACTGCTAACGTGCAATTATTTGCTGCTGGGTTGAAGTTTGCTGTTCATGTTTTCTTTTGTACTTTTAACAGACTTCTTTATTTTTTTAATATAGTATTATTCTCTAGCATTTTTGCTACCTCACACTATTTTCTATTATATCATCTATGTGTTTAATGCCATCAACACACCTTGTGTTATAAGCATTGGTACAGAATCAACACATCTGAGCCATGGCCCGAATCCTGTTAATGAATCTGTACCTGGTCTCCCTTCTTAAAATTCATGTTTCCCCCTCCCTTGAATTAAATTTCACCTACTAACTGGGAAAAATACTCTAACTAGATGAACATGATTTAATGAGTTTAGCCTCTCGCCTCCGCAGTTACTCTTTTGGAGCTCCTTCCTTCTGCTAATCCTCCAGAGGAAAAATGTAACAGCCTTACTACAGCTCCACTTCTCCACTATTCTTTCCTCCCCCAAACAAGACATTTTGTCATTATTTCCTGTTTGTTCGATACTAGACTTCTACTGGTCTGTTCAAAGCCATTATTTTCTACCACAATGTCATTTATGTGTGCAACAAATATTTTTTGAGTACCTACTCCATGACAGACTGTCTTCTAGGTGCTTCTAATACATCTGTGAACAAAACAAAGATTCCTGCTACCTTCTAGTGGAGAAGACAGACAGTAAACAATAAACATCATAAATAAATTAATTGTGTAGTATGTTAGAAAGTACTGAGTGCTTAGGAAAAAATAAAAATTGAAGCAGGTTGAGCAGGATTAGCAGAATGAAGGTGGAGGGAGAGAGGTAGTTAACATCCGAATGGACAGGGAAAGCCAAATTTTGAAGAAGATATTTAAACAACATTGAAGACAGTTAGGCAAGAGGAGATGTGAGGGAAGGCATTCTGAGAAAGACCCAACATTGGAGACAGTGACCGGCATGACTGAGTAACAGCCAAAGGCCCATGTGACACATAGAGAATGAATGAGTGGAAGAGCAATAGGATGAGTTCTGAGAGGTATGCTACTGTCTCCTTCCTTTGCTCTGCCTTGGTCATGAAACTCTGAAAGACATGCATCATTGTGCTCACTATGTCCCATTCTTTTTCTTCTCATTTTCACCTATAACCATTTCAGTTTGGACTTATCTTCGACTACCCCACAGAAACTGCTCCTGTCAAACTAAGACATGACCTCTGCCTTGATAAAGCCATAGGTTAGTTCTAACTCATGTTTCATCTAACATAAATGATCAACCCCATTTGACGGTTGCTTACTCCTTCCTCTTAGAATCCCTTTCCTCATTTGGTTGGTTTCCTCCTACCTCACCGGTCTCTCCTCAGGACCTTTGCTGTAGTATTGCTTTAAAATGGAATCTTGGTGAGAAGCACACCAGTGACTCCAGGGGTGAGAACTGACTGGGAAGGGATACAAATGAATCTTTTGGGTGTGATGGAAGTGTTTTATATCTTGGTTGTAGTAGTGATTTATGTTTATATATTTGTGACAAGTCATCAAAGCACATGCCTGAAGTGGGAGCATCTTACTGCATTGACATTCTATGTCCATAAAGTACATTATTAAAAAACTAGTCAAGAATCATTATAAACTCATGGAAAGAGCTCCACATTTACAGAGCATAATTGATTTATGAGAAATGTACCTTGCAAAACATCAGAGAAAGGAAAATTTTATCATACACCGTGCTTGGTTTCATATATGTACGTATATATAGAATTGGTTATATATAAAAATTTGGTTATACATATATAATTCATACATATAGAGAGACTAGGGAAAGAAATCCTACTAATTCACAAATGTATGAATAAGTATTTGGCATTATTAGTTCACAATGAAATAATACAAATGAAAACTTCAACTACACACACCTAATGGAATGGCTAAATTTTTAAAAAAGAAAACTGGAAAATATCAAGTGTTGGCAATGATATGGAGGATGGGACCTCTTATACATTATTGTTGGAAATATAAATACTTTAGTTGTTTGGCAGTGTTCATGGTGCTAAAAGCAAGGATATTGGTTACTTTGGGGGGATAACTGCTGGGCCATTGTATTAATTTACTAATATTTTTCACTGTTCACATTTAGATGTGTTCACTTTTTGAAAATTCATCAAGCTGGATAGTCATAATTTGTGTGGTTCTCTGCATGTACTACTTTAATAAAAATTTATGGTAGAGTAGAGTAGAGGTGAACAAAAAATGACCCTGATACATATCATTAAACTACTTTCTAAAAAGAAATAAAGATGTATGAGTTGCAACCAGAAATATATAATATTATGTCACTGCCCAGGGTATTATCATTTTTAAAAGTTACCAATTATAAATGGAAAAGTAAGATTTTAAATTGCATTTGTGATTATTAACGAGGTTGAAAATGATTTTGTATATTGTTTTCTATTAAGGATTATATGCGACATTTTATTCCCTGGTGAATGTAAGTGAAAATTTTGTACATAAATTCTTCCCTTTGTTTGGTAGCTATAAAATGTCATATGAACTGGCCAAATTCATTACCCAAGATGTCCACGTACATATATTTGTTTCTGATGGAAATAATTAGTCTTCAATTGCTGTATTTAAGTGCATACAAATTGTTTCTTTTGCTCAGACAGATACAATTTGTTTGCAATTATTTCCAGCATTTTGCACACTACCACAAGAAAACAATTAAGGGAATGTCTCAAGAGTTGTTTGCCTATATTTTTCTGGCACCTTAAATGTGATTAGATAAGAGAGTCAGGTTTTAAATGTAACAACATGAAATACATGAGATATCTTGCTGCTATGAAGGCCTTTGGTAAACAAATGTTCACCATCCCTTCACTTGCACAATGATTCAGGTTTTTTAAAAAAATATTAATCATAAAAAACACAAGTTAAGTTGAAAAGAGAAAAAAAATAAAGGTTATATATTTTGTTTAGAAACTGAGAATTTTCCACTTTAAATGGATTTGTCTTTCCTTGATTTGCAAGAGGCTAGAAACAAAAGCAATTGTTTTATTGCATCCATTATTTTATTTAGCACAACCTAAAACTCTCAGATCACAAAAATTAGAGAAATTATCAATTTTTGTCATGACACTTTAATTTTTTTAACATACCATTTTTAAAAACAAAGATTAGTTTAAATGGAAATTGAAAACTAAACTAAATTAACAATGTGTGTGAGAGGTACATTGTCAGGTTAATATAAAAAATATTCAGTGCATTCTTCTTTAAAGGCTATATTTTTCTTGAGATATATTAGAGGAAAAACACCCATAACATTATTTCCCTTACTATCATTAACAATTTTCACAGATTACAATTTAACCTATTTGATACATCATGGTATTGCATGAATTTTGAAGATGTTTCTATTGAAGTAATTTCTGTGGCAGTTTATAGTCTCATGATTTTACCTGATAAGAGCAACTAGATGGATAATGAATTGCAGGCATATTTACTCTCATTGTTAATTTAATTGTGACTCTTAAAATTTAGTAAATATTAGGAATTACTACAACTAGAGACACAGGTGTGTAATTAATGCTTGCTTTATGGTTTATACCCAAATGTCCTTTTCCCAGATGAAATACTGAGGTCAATTTATATGCTACAGATCAGAATGGGTTATAATCCCTCCTCTGCTTCTTAGTAGCTATATAATCTCAAACAAACATGCTTTCCTCACCTGTAAGATAGACACTGTCAAATGACAGAACTAAAACAATTTAGTAACTAGTTTGATGTCCTTTATTCAAGGGAAAACAATCCATTGAATCGGGAGTACAGTGCCTCACAGTAGTGAAGCTCTCTTCCTAGGAGTTTGGGCAAGAGCGAGTTTTATAGAAAGTTAGAGGCAACGCAGAAACAGGGCATGATTGGCTAGGAGGCTGGGCATTTCCTGTAAAGCTAGGTGGTCCTATTTTTTCAGAGGAGGTTAGCTGGCTAAAGCTGAGTTGGAAGATCGTGATTGGTGTTAAGTTTCTGGGGTATTTCCCACAAGTGCAGGCTGACTTAGGTTTAGATTTGTGACATGGGCCAGGCCACTGGGGCAGCTTCTATTTTGTGGGTCCCAATATACAAGTTAACTTTATTAGTTAAAGAGAAATCAGAACGATACTCTCTGTGTGGTCTGCAGACCCCTAAATCTTACTGGTTTCCAGGGCTATAATCTTTCCAATTTGGAGCCTTGGCCGATCACAATTCAGGTAGCCGTCACCATGGGAATACTTCTTTTGGCAGCTCTGCCTGGGCTCCTGCCAGGTTTACTGTGAAGGACCAGCACCCCCTCATGCATGGGCAACTCCATGTTTAAATAGACTAAAAATAGTGGGAAGCTATCATCTGAGCTACCTAGTTAAGTCCCTGACTAGCTACAACCAAACCAAGGCTTCACGTTGGGCTGCACTTCTCATCTTACAGTACAGACTGAAGCAGGAATTACCAGAAGACATTGATGATTCAAAATTTGCTTCTCTTGGCAGATCTACTTCCTTGGCTAGGAGTAAGTATAAATGAGGCTAGGATCAGGAAACTCCTTAAATCTTGAAGATATTGCAGAATCTACTGCTGAAGCAAAAGCTTTCCAACAAAAATCCCTAGACTCTCTGGTCAAAGATGTTCTTTGATAATAAGATGGTTGTCAATTATCTTTTCGCTGAGCTAGGAGGCGTCTGTGTTGTGGTCAACATTACTTGCTGCACTTGGATTAATACTTCTGGGGAAGTAGGGACTCAGCCACCTAAAATCACTGATCACTTGGCTTCAGAAAGTGACTCCTTAAACAAGGTCTTCCTTTGATCTATCTAAGTTGGTTTGAGTCCTGGGGACCATGGCTTCAGAGCACCCTCCAAATGTTTGGTATTATCCTGCTTACAGTCATTCTAATAGTCTACCTGGTGCACTATGTTGTTTCAAAAGCTTTAAATGCATTCCTGGAGCAGCTGGCAACCAGACAAACGATCTCCCTTCACCTAGAACACCAAAAATGGGATAAAGAAAATGGCCAACTAAGGGACTTTGATACCCTAGCCTACAAATTTCAGTTAGAGACCCAAACTCACTCCAAAATCAGCAAAAAGTGGAAGCTTAGAGAGGCGCTAATATCTGAAACTTTGGTCAGTACTCTTAGTACAACTGAGAGTTTGATCAAAAGGGGGTATTGATAAAATTAATTCATATATCAGCACCCAAAATATGGAGGCCACCCTAGGGGCCTGGCCCACATCACAAATCTAAACCTAAATCAGCCTGCACTCATGGGAAACACCTCACTGTCAAGGAAACCTAACACACACCAATCACAATCCTGCAACTCAACTTTAGCCATCTCACCTCATCTTAGAAAAGAGGACCTGCTAGCCTTATAGGAAATTCCAGACCTCCTAGCTATTCATGTCCTATTTCTGTGTTGCCTTCTCCAACGTTCTACAAAACTTACTCTTGCCCAAATTTCCTCGGAAGAACGCTTCACTGCTGTGGGGCAAAATACTGCCCCAAACCCTGAATTGTTTTCCCTTGAATAAAGGGCATCAAACTTATTACTAAATTTTTTTGGTTTTGTCATTTGACAACATAATAGCAGGAGCCTCAGACAATTGTCATGAGGATAGAATTACTTAATTAATATAAAGCACTGCTGCTCTTCTTAGCAAAACTTAGCCATGGGTGCTAGGTAATTTATATCATTAATCTATCATACTTATGTTAGATATTATAAATTATCATATATATTTAATACCTTCTACCTATATACTTATGTAGACTGCATTTATCTAACATATATCTATAAATATAAATTTGTATCTTTTATATAAGTTATTTTGTCATTAAGGTCTTTCCTCCTAATTCAGAATTTCTTTAATTAGACAGTGTTAAGTATGACTTTTTTGAAATATCTGTGAAAAAAGGTATTTTTACAAGATATATTTGTTTATTAAATTGTCTAGGGGAATCGATTGCCTTGTTTATGAAGAAATAATATTGACACACTTGTCAAAAAATGCAGGCCCTCTTGGTTATTTTATAGAGTCTTATTAGCTTACTTAGCTCTCTCTCTGCTCTCGGCAACTTTTGATCATGAAACCAGTCAGGGCTCCATGTCACAACTCAATATACGCTTCCCTTTCAGATGCATCTTATTGTCCAACCATGACTTTTTCAAACTGAACTTCTCTATGAATTTGACCTAACATTTTAAAAACTATCTTTAGATAGACCTATTAAAATGTGCAAAATTTAGTAATTTAACTATGAACCCTGCTTATATACTAATTCAGAGAGATCTTCTAGAGTTTCCACCTTGATAGCATTAAGTAGTTCTACTTTAAATTATTGCATTGGTTTACAAATAACCAGGTAGCATTCAGCTCTAAATAGTCCAAAATTCAAATTTGCATGATTTTTTTCATTCAGTTGATATTAATAAACAGCTTTTATTGAGGAAACCCCATGTAGTCTGTAAAAGACATTTCCATTTCTAGGATTCATAAGAAGCTTTGGAATGTTGTATTAAGGGTAGGCCACTTTAAATTATCTTGTATAATCAAACAGTCAAAGCATTTTTCTCCTAAACCTGACTTTACAAAAATATGTTCATTGCAATTTCAAAAGAAAAAAAAATTTTTTTTTAAATAGAAGGAAAACAAATTTAAAAATTTAGTATGAATAATCCAGCAGCCATTTGTGAATCTGTATGTGAATACTTATGTCTACTAGAAGTATCTATTTTGTAGCCCCAATATAAAGTTTTTATATTTTCTTTCATTTTTTGTTTATATATAAGCTTTTACTCTTATACATTTGATTATTCATTTGCTAATGGTTGTTTAATATATGTGTGAAAAAATATTGTTCAACAATAAGCAGTGAATTTTTTTCATGAGTTAACCTAATCAACAACAACCAAAAAAAGTAAAGATTAGTAAATTCAGATGTAATAGATATGACTAAAAAATAGTAGTATTTAAAATGACCACAATGTACACATCCAAGAGGGTTTATCTGTTATTTGATTTCTTGAAGACCATTACCTTCAACTGTGGCTTTCAAACTTACTTTCTGATTTTGACTGAAAGTAAGAATAATGTATGACATGTTCACAAGCACACACACATACACACATGCAATTGAGCCAAAAACTTATCAACCAATACTAATCCAATCTAGGATGAGATCATTTTGTAAACAATGAGAATGGTGTCTTTTTAGAGCTCATAATTTGACTATGAAGGGAAATCAAAGAAAGAAATTGAAATGTGATCTAAAAAGTGGGGGATCTTTTATGTGCCTTTCTCCTGCCCCCCCTCACTTTTCTCCTCCCTCCCTCCCTTCCTTCCTTCCTTCCTTCACTGTGAAAATGGATATGGCTCCTTGAAATATTTTTTCTTTGCTGCTGGCATGATGTTAACTTTAGTCAGTAGAGGGTGTGCTAAAGATACTGCAGGAGGAGAAAGGATGGCTTTCTGGTTCTGGTGTGCTCATCTGGCAGGCTCTTGCAGCAATGAACCCGTTCTCCAGCATCCTATTCCTGCAGACATGCGGCCACCCCAGGGCTCAGTTCCTTCAGTTTTCTCTAGCACCAAGCTCCTGCCAGGCTCATAGTTTCTCCAGTGTCTAGACCCTGGAGCACATAACAGACAGAAGTACCCTTTGGCCATAGCTTCCCCTGGCTCTTGCTTGTGTGCTTTCTGACCAGGATGCCATAGGTTAGACACTTCCACTGCACCCTAGTGGTCAGATTTCTGGAAAGTTCTGGAGGGCACCTTTCCTGAAATTCAGCTAGTGTGGTGCCATTATATTTTTTACACAATTTTACAAGTATAATATTAATATAAAAGAGCACATTGGTAGCCTTGTTTTGTAGTTTCTAATTTTGACCCGTCTGTAATAAATCTCTCAAACTTTTCTCAGTGAACACACACACACACACACATTCTTCTCATAGATGCCATGTGAAAATGTACTCAGTCCAATGGGTAGTCTCATGTAGACAACTGGGTGATATTTATGCATATCTGTCCTCTTGACATTTATAATAGAAGAAGATACATATAATTTATATTTTTTAATTTTTAATTATTTTTGGAGTGTTCATTCCAAATACAATTTTTAAGTTTCCATTTATTTTTTAAAATTTAAATATAGTTAATTTACAATGCGATGTTAGTTTCAAGTGTACAGCAAAGTGATTCAGTAATACATATATATTTATTCTTTTTTGGATTCTTTTCCATTATAGATTATTATGATATACTGAGTATAGTTCCCTGTGCTATACAGTAGGTCCTTGTTGTTTACCTATTTTATATATAGTAATGTGTATATGTTTATCCCAAACTTAATTTATCTCCCTCCCTCGCCCCAGTATCCCTTTTGGTAAACACTGTTTTCTATGTCTGTGAGTCTATTTCTGTTTTATAAATAAGTTCATTTGTAACATTTAAAAAAATTTTATTAGAGTATAGTTGATTTACAATGTCATGTTAGTTTCAGGTGTATAGCACACTGATTCAATTATATATATATATATATATATATATATATATATATATATATATATTCTTTTTCAGATTCTTTTCCCTTATAGATTATTACAAAATATTGAGTATAGCTGAGTTGAATATAGTTCCCTGTGCTATATAGTAGGTCCTTGTTGGTTACCTATTTTATACATAGTAGTGTGTATATGTTAATCCCAAACTCCGAATTTATCCCTACCTCCCTTCCCCTTTGGTAACCATAAGTTTCTTTTCTGTCTGTGGGTCTATTTCTGTTTTGTAAATAAGTTCATTTGTATCTTGTTTTTTTTTAGATTCCACATATAAGCGATATCATATGATAATTTGTCTTTGTCTGGCTTACTTCACTTAGTATGATAATCTCTAGGTCCATCTATGTTGGTGCAAATGGCATTATTTCATTCTTTTTTGTGGCTGAGTATTATTCCATTGTATATATATACCACATATTCTTTATCCATTCATCTGTTGATGGACATTTAGGTTGTTTCCATGTCTTGGCTATTGTAAATACTGCTGCTATGAACATTGGGGTGCATGTATCTTTATGATTTATAGTTTTGTCTGGATATATGCCCAGGAGTGGGATTGCTGGATCATACATCAACTCTATTTTTAGTTTTTTGGGGAACCTCCATACTATTTCCCATAGTGGCTGCACCAATTTACATTTCCACCAACAGTGTAGGAGGGTCCCTTTTCTCCACACCCTCTCCAGCATTCATTATCTGTAGACTTTCTAATGATGGCCATCCTGATTGGTCTGAGGTGATACTATATTGTAGTTTTGATTTGCATTTCTCAAATAATTAGCAATGTTGAGCATCTTTTCATGTGCCTATTGACCATCTGTATGTCTTCTTTGGAGAAATGTCTATTTAGGTCTTCTGCCCATTTTTTGATTGAGTTGTTTGTTTTTTGATATTGAGCTGTATGAGCTGTTTGTATATTTTGGAAATTAAGCCCTTGTCAGTTGCATCATTTGCGAATACTTTCAGTCTGTAGGTTGTCTTTTTGTCTTGTTTATGGTTTCCTTTGCTGTGCAAAAGCTTTTAAGTTTAATTAGGTCCCATTTGTTTAGTTTTATTCCCATTACTCTAAAAGGAAGCTGCAAAAAAATATTGCTGAGATTTATGTCAAAGAATGTTCTGCCTATTTTTACTCCTAGGGGTTTTATAGTATCCAGACTTACATTTAGGTCTTTAATGCATTTTGAGTTTATTTTTTATATGGTATTAGGGAGTGTTCTAATTTCATGCTTTAACATGTAGCTGTTCAATTTTCTCAGCAGCACTTATTGAAGAGACTGTCTTATCTCCCTTGTATATGCTTGCCTCCATTGTCATAGATTAATTGACCATAAGTGCGTGGGTTTATTTCTGGGCTTTCTACACTATTCCATTGATCTATATGTCTGTTTCTGTGCCAGTACCATACTGTTTTGATTACTATAGCTTTGTAGTATAGTTTGAAGTCAGGGTGCATAATTCCTTGAATTCCGTTATTCTTTCTCAAGATTGTTTTGGTTATTTGGGGTCTTTTGTATTTCCATACAAATTTAAAAAATTTTTATTCTAGGTCTGTAAAAAAATGCCATTGGTAATTGGATAGGGATTACATTGAATCCGTAGATTGCCTTGGATAGTATGGTCATTTTGACAATATTGGTTCTTCCAATCCAAGAAAATGGTATATCTTTACATCTCTTTGTGTGGTCTTCAATTTCTTTCATCAGTGTCTTAAAGTTTTTGGAATACAGGTCTTTTGCTGCCTTAGGTAGGTTTATTTTTAGGTATTTTATTCTCTTGACACAATGGTAAGTGGGATTATTTCCCTAATTTCTCTTTCTGATATTTTGTTGTTAGTATATGGAAATGCAACAGATTTCTGTATATTAATTTTGTATCCAATAACTTTACCAAATTCACTGATGAGGTCTAGTAGTTTTCTGGTGGTGTCTTTAGGATTTTCTATGTATAGCATCATGTCATCTGAAAACAGTGACAGTTTTGCTTCTTCTTTTCCAATTTGGATCTCTTTTATTTCTTTTTCCTCTCTGATTACCATGGCTAGGACTTCCAAAACTATGTGGAATAAAACTGGCAAGAATGCACATGCTTGTCATGTTCCTGATCTTAGAGGAAATGCTTTCAGCTTTTCACCATTGCGTATGATGTTAGCTGTGGGTTTGTCATATATGGCCTTTATTATGTTGAGGTATCTTCCATCTGTTACCACTTCCTGAAAAGTTTTTATCATAAATGAAAGTTGAATTTTATCAAAATCTTTTTCTGTAACTATTGAGATGATCATATGGTTTTTATTCTTCAGTTTGTTAATGTGGTGTATCACAACGATTGATTTGGGAATATTGAAATATTCACCTTTGAAGCCAAATGCTCTGGGGCTCCTCTTCCTGGTGCTGGGTTGACCCCTGGGTTGAGGACCCTTACACGGGGCTCAGAACTCTCACTCCTGTGGAAGGGCCTATGCAATACAATTATTCTCCTGTTTGTGGGTCGCCTACACAGGGTGTATGGGATTTGATTATATCACAAGTCTACCCCTCCTACCAGTCTCATTGTGGTTCCATCTTTATGTCTTTAGCTGTAGAGGATCTTTTCTGGTAGGTTTCAGTCTTTTTCAGTGACGGTGGTTCTGCAGATTGTTGCAATTTTTGTGTGCTCGTGAGAAGAGGTGACCTTAGGGTCCTTCTACACCACTGTCTTGGCTGCTATCCTAATTCCAATTATTATAGATCTGTCATCCTATAAGTTCTCAGTCAAATCTTCACCAAACTAAGAAAAATTATTTCCAGCTAGATTACTTTTGAAAATGTTTGTTTTGGTTTAGAACATTTAATTTATATTTTAATCAACAGATTTATTTTTTAAATCTACCATCAGTATAATGATTTGGCTATAATTTTTATAGCCAAAATTTATTTTTTATAGCCAATTATAGTATAATTTTTATACTTTATATATCACTGTATTCATAATTTATGTTTCCATTAATTCACATTAAAAATGCTAAACATTTATGGATTTTTCTTCAGTTTATAATGCTTTCCACCATTTCTTGTTTCTATAAACTTGTTATGGTTCTTATTATGATATTGCAGTATTGCATACAGGCTAACCAATGGTAGGAAGAAACCCACACAGAAAAAAGTGTACACACATTATAATGTTGGATCAAATTTCCAGTTTAATAAAAAAAATTTTTTAAATCATGGCAAGAGGGAGGAGATATGGGGATATATGTATATGTATAGCTGATTCACTTTGTTATAAAGCAGAAACTAACACACCATTGTAAAGCAATTATACTCCAATAAAGATGTTAAAAAACAAAATAAAAATCATAGCATGAGAAATTCAAACAGAAAAAAATGCATGCTTCATAGCTCATCTAAGACTCCATGAGCCTCATGAGTCACTTAATGGGGTTCCTCATGGTGGTGACAAATCCTGTTCATGGTGGATCTTGTCAGATGTAAGAAATTGTATTTTATGATGGGGTGAAATGCTTGCAGCTTATGTACATATTAGGGGAAACTTAAACTAACAATTTTCTTTTACTTCTTCCATAAAAAAAAAAGTATTTCCAGAAATACTTTAAATAAAAAAGTAAATTTATTGAATCAAAATCAGTGGCAATGAGGCCACAGTATCAACATGGGGAGGCAGGGGTGAAAGTAGAGTCAGAGTCCAGACATCCCTGAGCAGTGCCCCTGCCTCCAGGTTTCCAGCATCAAAAAAAAAAAGAAAAAAAAATCACATTTCCTGACAGGTTGAGTTATATTGAAATCATAGGCACACTTTTTTTTTTTTCAAGTTACATGTTTTTTTTATGAAACACGGGGATATACTGCCTTTCCATTGGAAAATATGCCCTCTCATTTTGAAAAAATCAAGTCCATCTAAATTTCATGTTTCCACTTTTGATAAAGACATGAGTAGAGTGAAATATTTGTCTAATATGTCAGTGCCATCTGGCAAAGGAAAACATATTTAAAAGGTCTCTGGTCCATTTTTACAGAGCAATCAAAAAGAGTGAATTTGGAGCTGAGAGGCAATAAATTGATACCCAGCACAGAAACTGAGACTTTGACTCAGGATCACAGAGCCAATAAAAAATGATTAAGACAGTGGACAAGCGAGACTGTGGGCCTAGTATGGTTAGAACTTAAATTTTCTCCTGAGAAACTTGAAAGCTGGAGTTTTTGTGTGAAATCTCCCAGATTTTAAGTATTGACTGTATTACAAACCACATCCAAATAGTGTGTTTGTTGAAGGAACAAACAGGTGGGCTAAATCTGGCTTATTCTGAAACCTCTGCTTAGATTATTGTTATAATATCTTAACAGCATGTCTCTTCTCTATCCTCAGCATAGCTGAGATTCTGACTTTATCCTACTGAAACACCTTCAGTGAAGTCAAACACATTCCAAAGGAAGTGTGAAAGCCATGTCTTGGAATGCAGGGTATTATATTCTAGGCCACATCATTTTTGCTTCAATTCTTTCTTTAGAAGTACCCTATCTCTCCTTTATAAGGACTCTAACTCTTTTTAAAGGCCCTGCCAGTCTTCGTGAGGACATAGTTTATTTTAGTTCATAGTCTCTGTGAGCCTTAGGTCTATTTGCAGCATGAACATTTGCCTTGAATGTGACAACTGCATTATCTAAAATATTTAGAACTGGATAGTAATCGCCACTTGTTAAAATACCATTAAAATCACTTCCTTAATCATCTTGTAAAATTTTTTGTGATCTCATTATTTATTAGGCATATGTCTGTAAGTGGTTTGCATTTTTTACAATTTTTCAGTGGTTTTAATTGTTGATGATAACACTCATTGACTTGTATTTTTTGCATGAGCACACGTAAAAAATGCATGAAATGGCAAAATATTTTGGATATAGGCAATAAAATTAATGTATGTATATTAATGCTATTTAGCTTGTCACACAGGTAGAGTTTTTGGAATTTAGATTCCCCCCTACTCCTGTCCTCTTCTAGAACCTAGAATATTCCACTATCTTAATATTTTTCACACTACACGGTGGTTTTTAGCTTATTTCTCTGTCTCCTGAGCAAGAAGGTAAACTCTTTATGAGCAAGAAAGACAATGTTTATTTTTATTTTAAAAAATCTGGCTACTATAGCTAAACAGTGGATGATTAAAATTTAATTAATGATTGAATGATGAATACATCCCTTTATGAGAGCTCGTCCATATCCATTTCTAATAATTGTGTTTAACAAGGATAAGAAGAAATTGACACAAATATATTGAAAGAAACTAAAATAATTTTAATTTTAATGACATTTATATTAGATATATAGGGGCCCATGTTAATTAATTATTTTTGAAATATTTTATGTTTGAATTTTAAGATTTAATCTTTACAGTTTTTTTCACCAAATTATGCTTTGATTTTGCAAACAGCTTACACTGCTTCAAAATGGCAGAAGAATGAAATGCTATTTATTTATTTTAAAAAATCTTTTTAAATTTTATATTGGAGTATAGTTGATTTACAATGTTGTGTTAGTTTCAGGTGTACAGCAGAGTTATTCAGTTGTACATATACACGTTGAAATACTATTTAAAAACACAACTTGAAATGTAATTTAGAATGGTAGATCTTGCACTTTAAGTGGGAAAGGAAACTACAGAAGAAAATTCCCATCTTAAACATTATTAATTTTGTCAATGTAATTCATAATTGACATTTAAGCATCAATTAGTAACTGTTGTATTTTTTTTAACATCTTTATTTGAGTATAATTGCTTTACAATGGTGTGTCAGTTTCTGCTTTATAGCAAAGTGAATCAGCTATACATATACACATATCCCCATATCCCCTCCCGCTTGCATGTCCCTACCACCCTCCTTATCCCACCCCTCTAGGTGGTCAAAAAGCATGGAGCTGATCTCCCTGTGCTATGCGGCTGCTTCCCACTAGCTATCTATTTTACATTTGGTAGTGTATATATGTAAATGCCACTCTCTCACTTCGTCCCAGCTTACCCTTCCCCCTCCTCGTGTCCTCAAGTCCATTCTCTATGTATGCGTCTTTATTCCTGTCCTGCCCCTGGTTCTTCAAAACCATTTTTTTTTTTGGATTCCATATATATGTGTTAGCATATGGTATTTGTTTTTCTCTTTCTGACTTACTTCACTCTGTATGACAGACTCTAGGTCCATCCACCTCACTACAAATAATTCAATTTCGTTTCTTTTTATGGCTGAGTAATATTCCATTGCATATATATGCCACATCTTCTTTATCCATTCATCTGTCGATGGACACTTAGGTTGATTCCATGTCCTGGATATTGTAAATAATGCTGCAATGAACAGTGTGGTACATGACTCTTTTTGAATTATGGTTTTCTCAGGGTATATGCCCAGGAGTGGGACTGCTGGGTCATATGGTAGTTCTATTTTTAGTTTTTTAAGGAGCCTCCGTACTGTTCTCCATAGTGGCTGTACCAATTTACATTCCCACCAACAGTTCAAGAAGACTCCCTTTTCTCCACACCCTCTCCAGCATTTATTGTTTGTAGATTTTTTGATGATGGCCATTCTGACTGGTGTGAGGTGATACCTCATTGTAGTTTTGATTTGCATTTCTCTAATGATTAGTGATGTTGAGCAGTCTTCATGTGTTTGTTGGCAATCTGTATATCTTCTTTGGAGAAATGTCTATTTAGGTCTTCTGCCCATTTTTTGGATTGGATTGTTTGTTGTTTGGATATTGAGCTGCATGAGCTGCTTGTAAATTTTGGAGATTAAACCTTTGTCAGTTGCTTCATTTGGAAATATTTTCTCCCATTCTGAGGGTTGTCTTTTCGCCTTGTTGATGGTTTCCTTTGCTGTGCAAAAGCTTTCAAGTTTCATTAGGTCCCAGTTGTTTATTTTTGTTTTTATTTCCATTTCTCCAGGAGGTGGGTCACAAAGGATCTTGCTGTAATTTATGTCATAGAGAGTTCTGCCTATGTTTTCCTTTACGAGTTTTATAGTGACTGGCCTTACATTTAGGTCTTTAATCCATTTTGAGTTTATTTTTGTGCATGGTGTTAGGGAGTGTTCTAATTTCATTCTTTTACATGTAGCTGTCCAGTTTGCCCAGCACCACTTATTGAAGAGGCTGCCTTTTCTCCATTGTATATTCTTGCCTCTTTTATCAAAAATAAGCTGACCATATGTGCATGGGTTTATCTCTGGGCTTTCTATCCTGTTCCATTGATCTATATTTCTGTTTTTGTGCCAGTACCATACTGTCTTGATTACTGTAGCTTTGTAGTATAGTCTGAAATCTGGGGGCCTGATTCCTCCAGCTCCATTTTTCTTTCTCAATATTGCTTTGGCTATTCAGGGTCTTTTGTGTTTCCCTGCAAATTGTGAAATTTTTTGGTCTAGTGCTGTGAAAAATGCCATTGGTAAATCACTAGGGATTGCATTGAATCTGTAGATTGCTTTGGATAGTATCGTCATTTTCACAGTGTTGATTCTTCCAATCCAAGAACATGGTATATCTCTCCATCTGTTTGTATTATCTTTAATTTCTTTCATCAGTGTCTTATAGTTTTCTGCACACAGGTCTTTTGTCTCCTTAGGTAGGTTTATTCCTAGGTATTTTATTCTTTTTGCTGCAATGGTAAATGGGAGTGTTTTCTTAATTTCTCTTTCAGATTTTTCATCATTAGTGTATAGGAATGCAAGAGATTTCTGTGCATTAATTTTGTATCCTACTACTTTACCAAATTCATTGATTAGCTCTAGTTGTTTTCTGGTAGAGTCTTTAGGATTCTGTATGTACAGTATCATGTCATCTGCAGACAGTGACAGTTTTAGTTTTTATTTTCCGATTTGGATTCCTTTTATTCCTATTTCTTCTCTGATTGTTGTGGCTAAAACTTGCAAAACTATGTTGAATAATAGTGGTGAGAGTGGGCAACCTTGTCTTGTTCCTGATCTTAGTGGAAATGGTTTCAGTTTTTCACCATTGAGAACAATGTTGGCTGTGCTGACTGTTGTATTTTGAAAAAGCTTTTCTGGGTTTCCCAATCCTCATCCCACATTGTCAACCTAGATATAATCATTTTCAACAGTCTTGCTGCTTATTCTTGCATTTATTTCCATATTCATAAATAGTTTATTTCTATATTTTGTGATTTATAAGTTTTAATGAATTCTCTACCAATTTTCCATAATGAACTTTAAAGACCAATATCTCTTATCCCTTTCCCTAATACAAGGTAAAAATATTTATTAAATAAAATTAGATTATTATTTTATGTGAATATTTAACTATTCCATGGCAGTATTTTATCTCAGCTTCAGTTTGTTCTACAGTTTCTAACGTACAGCTCTGATACCTCTCATGATTTTAAATTCTTTCTGGGATTTGTGAATCATTCAAGTATACCTGTTAAGTTTCTATTAGAAATGCTTTTCTTCTGTTTTTTCTTGTCAACCATACAGCTGTGTATTGTCAACTTGCCTTTTGTTATCGAACCTAATTTGGGTCTGCTCACTCACGTGAAGTAAAGCCAATCGATTTGATACTGGGTTATGGTGGTGGAAGGTACGGCATATATTGCAGGGCACCAAGCAAGGAGAATGAGCAGCTCCTGCTCAAAAGACCTGAACTCCCTAAAGCCTTTCATGGAAGGGATTTTAAAGTCAGTGTGAGGGAGGGGTTGCAGGGTTGATCAGCTCATGCACAATTCTTGGATTGATTTTGGAGTCAAGGTGAAATTTCAAGCATCATCAGCCTTCTGGATTCAACCAGTCTAGGGTCTGTGCTTGTGGTCAGCAGTTTTCATCTGGTGGGGTCTGCTTCCTGTAAAAACAACTTAGAAATGTGTGTCAGGCCTTTATCTGTATCTTTCAGGGAACTGGGAGTTCAGTGATTGTGCTATGTGGCAAGTTTATAATCTAAATTATTACCAGTTTCCCAGACCAACAGCTATTCTTTGTTTCTACGTCTTCTCATATCCAAATTATTGACTCTTGATCCAGCCTTTTGGGATTCAAGGGAGGCCAGGGAAATTAAAGCAAAAGCTTTTTACTTCAAAAGACAGAGACACAGGGGCTTGTATACAGTTTCAATCCACCCTCCTTTTCTTTGATACTCCTCAGTCTTGAGGGGAACAGGTTCAGGAAAAGAAAGGGAATAAAGTTTTGGATAGAGAGGTTAATCATAAACTCAGAAGAGAAACTTGGTTTTAGGGGACTCGGTTTCACTTTGGGTTGTTTTTTCACTTGTTGGTGACTTCGGTCTCCCAGAGCAACAAACATTCTATTTGTTCTTCTTAGACTGTTATAGCTAATAACAGGGGTACCTTCAGTATAACTCCATACCAGATGAAATGTACCTGATGGCCCCACAGATGATCTTGCATTCTTTCCCATTTAGGATAAAATAAATGAAATTTGAAAAGAATTAAATACCTTTGTTATATTTCCTAAAAATTAAAGGTAAAGTAAGATTACACTCTAATTACAAGGATGAGAAAAATATGTAAAAGATGATTCCATCAACTATTCTGGTCGCTAAATATGTAGCTATAAAAGACTTTCAAGTCTTTCTAACAGTAGTGGAAGCTCAGTTCGAGATTTTACAAATGGCTGGTTCAAGAGAGAGAATCAGACTTACTCTCAGAAAGAAAATATGTTTCATCCAGAAAATAGTAATAGTAATTTAAATACAGTATTATACTATATTTAAAATAACATCCTGGCATGTATTTCAGCATACATGGTATGCATGCACAATATATAGCTATTTAAATTATGTTTAATAATTTTTAGTTCTCACATTTGCTCTATTTTTTAATCCTCAAAAATACTTAATATTTTACTGGAGTAAAAAAACTAAAACTACATTCCATCACTCATCACTCTTTCTTTTAAATGTCTGTAACTTATTTACTAAAGTAAGATTTTGATGATCTTTCCAACAGATAGTTTACTGTACAATGTGTTAATAATCTATAAGGCATTCTACAGAGCTCCTTTTACCACCAAAAAAAAAAAAAAGCCTAAAATATAGATGTCACAGACATATTTTCACAAATATCCATTACAAGTTTTTTTTTTAATATATTTTTAAGTCTTATAATACATTAATGTCAAATATAGAAAATCCTAGTGAAAAGTCTGGAAAAGGGAAGAATTTTCAAAACTGGAAATAATCATGCATTTTAGTAAGAAAGTCTGAGATATACATTTTATTAGTTTTAGAACAAATTTGAGGGAAGAATAATAAAATGAAACCGTTCTATGGGTTTACCAAATAACTTAGTATCTCTTAGTTGTACATGTTTTTTTCCTAATAGATGATTTCTTTCACAAGAAAATTCTGACCTTGTATTCTAGATCATATAATTTTAAAACATTGGTTTAGAATTCATCAAGATTCGCTATAGCTTAACTCTGAATTTTGCTGTCACTAACATAAACTGTTTCTGATGTTTATGTAGTGTTAACTAAAAATCACCATCACTAATAAAAATTAGAGGAAATTCTCTAAGTTTGTATAAATCATTCACCTGACTTTTGGGGGAAAGAAAAACAGATGCATTTCCCTAGTCTAAAGGATATATTATTGAGCATTCACATCACATCCAATACACAAATTTCATTTTGGCTGAATTTTCATGTAAGGCTATTTGCCAAACTGCTTACATAAATCCATAGATAAAATGATTTTAGCAATTCCCAAAGCTACTAATGGTGTGTCAATTCTGGGCATAGTAATAATAAGTGTCAGGGTTGGTTGCAAAATGTAATTATGTATCATCCAACCAGAAGCTAATTATACAGCCCAGTTTGAAAACAACTACTACTTGAGAATCCCCAGAGCCTATAGAAAGCCTAATAATTCTTAGTTTAACATCGTCTCAATCTAATTTCTAATGTCACCTAACAACTCTGGCTAGATTTTCAGTATGGCACTTTTTTTTTTTTTTATTACACTTGTTTCTAAATTGTATTACAGATAAATCATCTCTTGGTTTGCATTTGAGTCTATCATCTCCAAATGATTGTTCCTTCTTTACCAATGTGCTAAGACTTGACAATTCAGTGGAGCGACTGCAGAAGTGAAGCATAAGCTGAAGTCATGCAGAGGCAGAACGTTTCATATTGTGCTCTAGCACAATAGAAAGAACATCTGTGGATTTCATAAGAGGGATTATTTCATATCAATAGAAAAGTCTAGATTTGAGAGAATATTTTGTAGTCAGCATGTTCTTTGGACCAGTTCAAGGGTTTTACTATGAAATGCTAATGAAGATACTAAAATAAATAGCAGAAAAATGTATAAATCTCTTTATAACTTCCATTTCGGTATTTGCCCCAAATTGGGAGCAGGTGTTTTACCCTTCCGCTAAGTTTTTTGTTGTTGTTTTGTTTTTTTAATTTTCCCATCTGTTCATTCTGGAAAACAAAAATTTCTCAACCATATCTAACATGCCACAGGTCCCATTTTAAAACACTCCCTATGGTGTTATCAAGACTCTCCTGCTGTCCGGTGTCAATCCTTATCCTCAACACATTTCAGGAAATAAAGTGCTCCTCTCTTTAATCGCTTTGAATCTCCTAAGTGTGCCAAAACCAGGAAGACTGGAGTAGCTGGTAGTAAATTTAAGATCAGTGGAAATGTATCTATTTAGATAATGTATATTTGTACAGTATCAAGAAATACTATTCTATGTATCAATATAGTTATAGCATTTAATTCTTCATCACAATGCCTATAAAAAAATCTAGTAAAAACTTAAAAGATAAAATATAAAAGCTTTATCTTGAAAATTTTGGAAGCTATATCTGCAAAAATAATATATATATATATATTTTATATTGTATATAGATAAAATGTACATCAGGAATGGCAATTCAAGGACTATTTATCAGGTTTCTAGGAATATATTGATTTTTTAAAACAAATTTATTTTATTATTTATTTATTATTTATTTTTGGCTGTGGTGGGTCTTCATTTCTGTGCGAGGGCTTTCTCTAGTTGCGGCAAGCGGGGGCCACTCTTCATCGCGATGCACGGGCCTCTCACTATCGCGGCCTCTCTTGTTGTGGAGCACAGGCTCCAGACGCGCAGGCTCAGTAGTTGTGGCTCACGGGCCCAGTTGCTCCGCGGCATGTGGGATCTTCCTAGACCAGGGCTCGAACCCGTGTCCCCTGCATTGGCAGGCAGATTCTCAACCACTGCACCACCAGAGAAGCCCCTATATATATTGATTTTTTTATATACATATTTAGCCTCTTTTGTTTCAGATAATATGAATATTGTGTTTGATCTTCAGATATGCTCATCATTAGATAGCATGTTATATATTTATGACACAATGTATATAATTATTTTAGACGTAATTATGATAGCATTTGATTGAGCTAATTAGTCGTTTTGTTCAAAGTTACTTGGAGACTTACTTACTGTTGTGTGCTTATGAGATAGCAGCATGAAACGGATCCTACCTGTTTAAACACTAAAACAGGTGGGCAACAGGAGGGTCCAGGTATCTGAAGCAGTGAGAAGGGAAAGTAGGTGATAAAAGAGAGAGGGACTTTTGGATACGGATTCAAAGGGGTCTCAGACTTGATCTAAACTAATTCTGATATGAATGAAAGAGTAAATAAAAATTTGTACTATCTATCTTTTGAGCACGAAATGCATTTTGATACAGCTCTGACTAAGAACTGGCCTTTTGGGTCCTAGCCTAAGTCTAATGTTCTTCAGCTATTAAAGGGCATAACTGCACCAGAGTAAAAACATAGATGTTAAACATACAGTCAGATCTTGGTATTTCAAATCCTAAATTCACTAACATTTCCCCAGACTATAGCTACCCCTTGGCCACAGTAAGTGTTCAATCAAAATTTGTTTGATGCATGAATTTGTTAATATAATACATATATCATAGTTTTTGAGGATTTTATTAAATGTATGTAAAGTTCTCTATAATGTTCCATATGTTCTTGGAGATCTCAGAAACTACACTAAATATGATTTAAATGTTTATTTTTAATATCTATTTTTACTGTATTTGATTACAAGTTTAATCTTTATTAACTTCTTAAGCAATATCTTTCAAAATTGGAACAGCTGCTCTCTGAAACATGTTTTCATTTTGATAAGAGGGTACACATTTTTAGGAACATTATTATTATTATTTTAATTAATTATGTATTTATTTTTGGCTGTGTTGGGTCTTCGTTTCTGTGCGAGGGCTTTCTCTAGTTGCGGCAAGCGGGGGTCACTCTTCATCACGGTGCGCGGGTCTCTCACTATCGCGGCCTCTCTTGTTGGGAGCACAGGCTCCAGACGTGCAGGCTCAGTAATTGTGGCTCACGGGCCCAGTTGCTCCGCGGCATGTGGGATCTTCCCAGACCAGGGCTCGAACCCGTGTCTCGTGCATTGGCAAGCAGATTCTCAACCACTGCGCCACCAGGGAAGCCCTAGGAACATTATTTACACCTAGAAATGTCTCATTTTACAAAGAGAGTGGTCATGGACTTCTTTTAATCATAATTATCTCTTCTTTGCAATACACTGTTACCACCTTTACTTCTATCTTTATTCAAAATTATCCTGATTAAATGATCCTGTATATTGTAAAATATAGTGTAACTCAGGGTAAAATTCTTCATCAAGATATTCTGGAAATGAAAGAAATAGGTGATGAACACATAATCATGCAAAATAGAAAAAAATGTAAAATCCCATTACACACCTATTTCTCTGTTGTTTCCAAGTTCATGCATAAGTGTAGAAGATTGTTCTTTGCTTGTTTTGCTTTTATCGCAATGTACCTATACAACACTTACATGGTTAGAATTATGAAACAAATCTATAAATTAAAATGGAGGACATTATATGTAAGCATTTACTTTATAGTGAGTGCTTAATTGTGTGTACACTTTTCAGTTACCAAAGTTCAGATTTGTATATGTTCATTCTAAAACTATTGTTTCTGTAGCAATTGGTTAATAAAGCACATTGTAAGAAATATTATTTTCTGTAAATTTTATTTACCATTTTATTTACCATCATTCTTCAGTCTTTAAGATCTTGTTTAATTCAACTGCCCTTTCTAGCTCAGTAGCTTAATAAAAGGAAATTGCTTTTTTTCTTTGTCTTTTTTCTGTTTTGTTTTTTTAGCTGAAAGCATTTGAGGGTAGGAATAATTCCAACAAATACAGCTGAAGTGCTTATCTAGTTGTCAGTTTGATTCTATATCATGTTGCTTGATTTTAAAACTGTGTTTATAGATTGTTAGTGTTTGAAAGCACTCTACTTACTAGGAATTTGATAAGTGATTAAAAATCTGGCAAATGTTTTCTCCAAGTGCTTCTAAATAGATTCTATAAACAAAGCCAAACAAAGTGAGGTGCAGTGTGAATGATGTTTTGCCCTAATGGTCTCACGGTATTTAATGAGTACAGTAAGAGATATATTTAGGGTGTTTTTCCCTCTCAATGAGGCTTTGGGATATATATGAGCATATAGCTGACTTTCCACAAGAGGGCTTCATGTTTCAAGTCAGCATTATCATACTTTTTTGGCATGATGCCCAGAAAAGTCTATTGCTTGTTAGTTTAATGAATCAAGAAGAGTTTCTACTGGAATATTTTATAACTCTTCTGGAGAGGAACTTCCAAAGCTATACATATATGAATATTTGTACATTTTGAGAAAATGCAGGCATACATGTTCAAATATTAATTACATACATGTGTGTAATTATGGAATGTGTAAATTATCTACCCATATATAATTATAATTATATAATTCTGTTCCTCAAGAGATTCTTTTTTTCTACAGAAAACATTTAGATTATACATATACACATATATATCTCTATATCACCTGTCTATCTATAAAAAGAATATTAGAAGGAATAAGTTCATGTAATTATGGAGGCTGAGAAGTCCTGCAGTCTGCCATCCGCAAGCTGCAGACTCAGGAAAACCAGTGGTGTTATTCTAGTCTGAGTCTAAAGGCCTGAGAACCAGGAGCACTGATGGTGTAAGTCACAGTGGAAGAGTAGGAAAGGACCAATGTCCTAGCGCAAGTACTTAGGCAGGGAGGGTGAATTCTCCTTTCCTCTACCTTTTTATTCAGGTCCTTAACAGATTGAATAAGGCCTACTACATTGAGGAGGGAAATCTGTTTAATCCAGGGACTCCCTGATAGACACTCCCGGAAATAATTTTTAACCAATCTGGGCACTTCTGTGACTCAGTCAACACATCAAAATCACAATTGTAGCACTATATCTTCAGTTCCTATAGACCAAAATGATATGGTCAACTGTTAACTCTAAGATGTTTTTTCTCCATATTATGCACTAGTCAATTACTTATTATTTTATATAGTACTCTGTAGTAAATTTTTTATTTTTCATTTTCTCCATATTACTCTACTTGTATTACACTAGTCAATTATATATTATTTAATTTGATGATTAATATCATTATGATAAAAATATTATGTTCCAAGCCTCTTCTTTGATATGCTTTATCTCTATACCATATACATTTGACCCATAAACAGCATGCACTTGAACTGCATGGGTTCACTTTTTTCAACAGTAAATACTACAGTACTGTGCAGTCTATGGTTGGTTGAACCCTTGAATGTGGAACTGTGAATACAGAGGAACCACATCTACAGAAGGCCAATTATAAGTTATATGTGAATTTTCTATGGTGCATAGGGTTGGTACTGCAACCCCCATGTCATTCAAAGGTCAACTGTAATTCTATTAGATGTTTGCTAGAACATTCATTATATTATGTGTTACAACTGGGATTCAAATTCATGTTTTGTGGACTAATTCATTTGGAATCAATTATAGGAAGAGCTAAGCATTTGAATAGTGTTTGTGTAGGAAAACCAGGAAAGTGATCTAGGTTAATCTTTCCCCAGTTTGTATGGTTAATTTGAAAATAAGATATACATTAAATGCATTGATGTAACAAGTTGCAGTAATATTACTTAACATTGGTATGTACAATATGTATATAGGTTTAGTAAAATATTATAGAATACTAATCCATTTTACTTACCTTTCTAAACATCTTTTGCCATAGATCCATAAGAAATATATGGCTACTAAATTATATTTTAGTGCCAGTTATCTATGTGTATGTCCATTTTTATAGGGCTTACGTACAAAATTCTGAATTTGATATTTTATGTGGGTTTTTCTAAGCTGCTAAAATGAGAATAGGTAGTTAATTGAAATGAAACAATTCTCAAAATAAGGAGTGTTATTAAGTCTTTGAAACAGTTGCATTCTATGTGTGAAGGTAGAAGAGACTATACTTTTTCTGTCAATACTAAAACTGAGAAATCTAATTTATAAATGCAGCTGAAATCTTAAAATGTCATATCATTTTGAAGCCACAGTGATCTCTCATCTCTATTGTATCAATAACTTTCTGACTGATTTCTTTGCCTTCGTATTTACAATCCTCTACCTGTAGTCACCCATACACATGACAGAGTAATCATGTCATTCTGGCAGTTCTCTGCCCTATACCTGCCAATATTTATTTGTCACATTCAGAATAAAACTCAAACACCTTACGATGATCCGCAGGACTCTACCTGCGCCAGCCCCTGGCCGCCATGCTCATCTCTTCCTCCACCCACCTTCTTTCTGTTCACTCTGCTGCAACCAGAGCTGCCTGTGCTATTCTGTGAACATGCCTAGCTCAGTTCTGCTGTATGGACTTTGGACTTACCCCTTTGCCTAAGATCAACTTCTTTCAGGTGATCTCATTGTTCCCTCCCTCTATTCTCATTCTCACTCTAATTCCTATACTTCATACTCAGCTTAGCTAATATGTTGCATACTCAAAAAGCAGTCCGTGACCACCCTGCACTAACACCATTCTCTCACCACCTCTACAGGCCTCTCTTTTCTTTCTTCCTAAATTACTTTAGAAATTTTTCTGAATTCTTTTTCTTCAAATAGAGTACTGCCTCGTGCATGTTTTTGTCTGTTTATAGTTACCTCCTACCAGGCTATCTTCTACTAGAATGTAAGTTTCACGTGGACACAGACTTTGTCTTAGTCAACATTGTATCCCAGCATCTCGAATTATTCCTGGTACATGCTAGATTAATTTTCCTTTAATTAATTAAAGTCAGCATCTCATTTCCAACATGCAAAATAATTGTACTGTAACACGCATTCATTTTCTTTTACAATTATAAGTTCTATTTTTAAGTTCTTCTTTTTACAGTATTTTTTTTTAATTCACCAATCAGCAACGATTAAGCTTACTACACGGAGCCCTGTGTGGAAGCTCTATTGTATAATGAGGAATGAGATCAAGATTATTTAAAAAACAGTGCAAACTATTTGGATGCTAATACATGCATAGAGCCTCTTCACATGGATATCTAAAACTAAAATAAAGCAGGAAAGGGAGAAAGAAAATATGTCATAGTATATATAAAATTAAATTAAAAGATAATTTATAGGTAATATCTTTTAACCTGAAATAAATAATTCTTATTAATGGTTTATATAACCTGAATACATGACAATAAAAATTATGTCTGTAAATTTGTTTTAATGTTTTAAAAATTTTTTGCCATGATAGAATGACTAGTTGGACATATGCATAAATTAATATATTTGAGCATTAGATTAAAATTTGACTGTTAGTGATTATATCTAGAATAAAAGGAATTCTTGCAAATAAATTTCATAATTTTTGGTCAAGAATATTTAAAATGATCAATAGAACCATCAATAGGGGAAAGAAAAAATGAAAATGTCCATACCTGAATGTGCTACCTAATGATGTGGTCACATAGCTCTATGTAGATGTATGTTGTAGATGCATCACTCTTGATATATGGTCACATATCTGTAGTCTCTGATGCTTTTATATGGTTGCAATTAAAGCAGTTATAAGCTCTTTCAAAATACATTCCAATGTATAATTCCTCAGAAGTTAATCCAGTTTCTCATAGTGGTTATCACTTTTACCTATGCAGTGTTCATATACACACATATATTCATGTAGAGTATCATCTATTCAAACTTGAAAAATATATTTTACACTTAATTTTTTTATCCTTTAAGAGTCTTAATCAAGTGGCCTGCAATTATTCTCAGATTACTTAGAATTGTTCTTGGTTAATATGCAAAAGTCTATAAAGTTGAATACTCAGAACCATTAAATTCATCCTGCCCCACAATTTCAGCTTTTTCAGACCTCTTTAATGCCTTAAATAGTACCACCAGAAAGCTCCTACTTGACTTAAGGCATTGCTTCTCTGGAAGCCTTCTATACACACTGTAGTGTAATAATTACAAGCCATTCCAGATCTCTTGATATCCTTGAATTAAATCCACCCCTGTTAGCTTCTAGCTATACAGCTTTTGACACATTACTTGACATCTTTTAAGTCTCAGTTTCCTGTCAGTGAATGCAAATATTAACTTTATTAGCCTCATAGGTTTGTGGTAGGGATTAAGTAGACAATTTATGCAAGGTACTAAGCCTTGTAGCTGGAACATAACAGTCAATAAATATTAGCTAATCTTTAAATGTAAATGCCCTTAGAAGGATGTTAAGATAAGATTAAGAAAAACCATAATTAAAAAAATACCTTCCCCTCATTACTCCATTACAATGTTTTTTAAAAACGTTGAGTGGCTTTGTCTCTAATGGACAGATATGATGAGAGCAGGATCGTTGAGGATGGGACTCCTCATTCAAGCTCAAATGAAACTTCCATCTAAAATGGGTTCTCAGGTTCCAGCAAATAAATCCACATTTCAGCCAGCAAGACAACTGAAAAGAATAATGCCACCTCCCCTGCCAGCTCACCAAAGACACAGCACAGAAGTTAAGCGTGCCATTTCTACTTGTACTGTATTGGCCAGAACATAATCACAGGGCTACACCCCACTTCCAGGAAAGCTAAGAAATGTTGTAAGGGGAGAAGTGAGCCATATTTCCTTATCAGGAGTCAACTGATTAAGTTATGAGGCTAGTATCTGGAATATGTGGTCCTTTGCTCTGCTCTCCATGACTTACTTGAACTCATCTATTACAATTCTAGCCCTTGCTTACTCTGTTGTATTCCCTCACAGTCTTCCTTTATAATTCATAAACATGTCAGACATGCTGCTGCCTTAGGGCGCTTTGTAATTGATGTTTCTATTACCTAGATTTTTCTTACTCCAGGTGTCTACATGGTTCACTCCTTTAACCCATTCAGGACTTATCCAAATGTTACCTGCTTAGTCGTGCCTTCCCTGGATACCTTAATTAAAATTGAAACAACATACCCATCCTCCATACTTCTACTCTATGCTTAAGTTTTTGATCTCCCAAACCAATCATACTAGCAATACTACACACTCATTCTACTACTAGTAGTAGTAGTTAGTACTACTAACTAGTAGTAGTTAGTACTACTACTAGTAGTAGTTAGTACTACTAACACTCATTCAATATTTACTGTATAGCAGACACTATTCTAACTGCTTTACAAGTCCTCATGAGTATCCCTTTGAGATAAGTCCTATTGTGATGTCTTTTTAAAAATTTCCATGATAACTGAATCTCAGAGTGGGTAAGAAAACTGGTCAAGGTCTCATAACTCAGAAGTTGTAGAGCTGGATTAAATACAGCAGTCTGATCACAGAGTAAGTGCCTGCTATAACTGCTACAGTATTCTTCCTCAGCATGAACACTATACTCTTAATGCAAACAATGATTTTCTGTTTCTAGAATATATGCCTCCTCCCAAATTTTGTTGTTCATTGCTGAAATCTTACTCTCTGAAAGCAAATCTAAATCATAGTAAATCCACTCTGTCCCATAGGGCATGTGTCAGCTACTTGAAATATATCTAGTCCAGATTAAGATGTGCTGTTAGTGTAAAATGCCTATCAGATTTCTGAGTAGTAAAATAAATAACCTAAAATATTTCATTAATTTTTGTACTGAATACATAGTGAAATGATAATATTTCATGTTAAAAATGTACAATCAAGATTAATTTCACTTTCTGAAAAACATTTTAAAAATGGCTACTAGAAAATTAAAAATCACCCATGTGATTCACATCAGTGTCATTTCTCTTGGATAGTGCTGTAGAAGAAGATCGAAAACTAACTGTGGAATTAATGAACAAGCTATTTTTTCCCAAGCAAATTGTTGAAAAATGGTCTGGTTGCTTAAAATTGAGACATACCATTGGGAAAAATGGTGTAAAGATATATAGATAGTAAGTGCTGAAGCCAGATTTAAACTCTATTACGTATAACTTCAGAACCGATGCTCATTAACTCCTTTGAGTTACCACTCCATTGTAGTAATTTTACTTACACAATTCACAGGAAGTAAAATTTGGCTCTAGAATATGACTAGTACATGCTATTAATTTCAGTTCTGTTTGTTTAATTAAGATATAATCAACATATACAATATAACATTGTATAAATTTAAGGTGTGCAATGTGTAATTTATATATTACAATATGATTATCACCATAACATTAGCTAACAACTCTCCCAGGTCACATAATTATCATTTCTTTTTTGTGAAATGATCTTTAATTTAAGATCTAGTTGCTTAGCAACTTTCAAGTATATAACACAATATTGTTGACTATAATCACAATGCTGTGCATTAGATTTCTAGAACTTAATCATCTTCTAACTACACATTTGTGTCCTTTGACCAACATCTCCCTAGTTCCCCCACCCCTCATAACCACCATTCTACTCAATGTTTCTATGAGTTTGCTTTTTTTAGATTCCACATGTAAATGATATCATATAGCATTTGTCTTTCTCTGTCTGACTTATCTCACTTAGCATTAATGCCCTCAAGATACAAAGGTACATCCATATTACTGCCAATGGCAGGATTCCTTCTTTCTCATGGCTGAACTACACACACACACACACACACACACACATACACATATACATATATGAGACACATTTTCTTTGTCCATTCATCTGTTGATGGACACTTAGGTTGTTTCCATATTTTGGTTTTGTGAATAATGCTGCAATTAACATGGGAGTACAGATACCTTTTTGATATTCTATTTTCATTTCCTTTGGATATACACCCAGAAGTGGAATTCCTATATCATACAGTAGTTCTATTTTCGTTTTTTGAGAGTTCTACTTTTGTTTTTGCTATACTGTTTTCCATAGTGTCCAATCCAATTTACATTCTCATCAACAGTGCACAAGGGTTCCTTCTTCTCCACATCCTCTCCAATGCTTGTTATCTCTTATCTTCTTGATGATAGCCCTTCTAACAGGTGTGAGATGATATTTCATTGTGGTTATGATTTGCATTTCCCTGATGATTAGTGATGCTAAGTATCTTTTCATGTATCTGTTGGATATTTGAATGTTTCTTTGGAAAAAATGTCTCTTCAGTTTCTCTGCCCAGTTTTTAATTGGATTTTGTTGTTGTTATTGAGTTGTATGAGTTTTTTAAAAAATATATTTTAGATATTAATCCCTTATCCAATACATGGCTTGCAAATATTTTTCTCATTTCATACTTTGCCTTTACATTTTGTTGATTGTTTCTTGGACTACAAGAAGCTTTTTAATTTGTTGTATTCCTGCTAGTTGTTTTTTGCTTTTTTTGCTTATACTTTTGGTGTAATATCAAAATAATTGTTGTCAAGACCAATGTCAAGGTTTTTCCCTACTGTTTTCTTCCAGGAGTTTCATGGTTTCAGATCTTATGTTAAATCTTTCATTCATTTTGAGTTATTTTTTGTGAGTAGTTTAAGATAGGGGTTCAATTTCTGCATACAGTTATCCAATTTCTCCAACACCATTTGTTGAAACTATGCTTTTCCTATTAAATATTCTTGACTCCCTTACCTAATATTAGTTGATATTATGTGTTTCTGGGTATTCTACTCTGTTCCATTGGTCTGTGTGTCTATTTTCATGCCAATACTATATTATTTTAATTACTGTAGCTTTATAGTATAGTTTGAAATCAGGAAATGTGATGCCTCCAACATTGATCTTCTTTCTCAGATTGCTTTGAATATTTGGGGCCTTTTGTGGTTCCATACAAATTTTGGATCACTTTTTCTGTTTCTGTGAAATAGTGCCATTGGACCTTTGATAGAGATAGCATTGAATCTATAGATGACTTTGGATACTATGGGCATTTTAACAATATTAATTCTTCTAATTCATGAACATGAGCTATCTTTCCATTTGTGTCTTCTTCAATTTTTCATTAAAGTCTTATACAGAAAGAGTGTACAGATCTTTCACTTTCTTGGTTAGATTTATTCTGAAGCATTTTATTATTTGATGCTATTGTGAATGGGCTTGCTTTCTGTACTTCTTTTTCAGATTTTTTTTTTTTTTTTTTTTTAGAAACACAACTGATTTCTGTATGTTGATTTTATATTCTTGGACTTACAGAATTCATTGACTAAGTCCAACAGTTTTTTGGTTGAGAATAGAGGTAAAATAAATGCCCATGTTAGAGAAATTGAATGTAATTAGTCTATAAGGAGCTGGTATAAGCAACATAAGGGAAATAATTTTTAAAATCCTATTGAGCTATCTTTATCTTGTACATGTATGAGATTTAAAAAACAATTATTCCTAGATATTTACAGATTTAATTTCTGTATTAGAAATGCTCTCTATAACCAGCATTAGGTTTCAAGACAGGTTGACAAAAACACTGAGAGAGAGTATTAGAGAAAGTTTGCCTGAGACAGGTGTGGTATGCTTTGGTTTCACGATGGTGCTAATATCAAAATGCTATTTCCATCCCAAGTATACCTCAGGCTCCATAGCCAATGTTATTTTCAAAGAAGCTTCAGGCTAGTTTCTTTCTGTCTTTTTTGAGGCACAAAGAACTCTTTCAATATGTACTTTGTAAGTTTAAAATATATGTGTAATGTTTATTGAATAATTAGCTCATTTGGAAAGTAGTTACTTGAAATAGCATAATCATTGGCTATAATTTAGAGTTCTTTTTATTGATTCGTTGTTTAAATATTACTTTTTAAGGTAGGAGCATTCAAAGCAATTTTGCTTCTTTTCCTTAGTTGTATACTGTAAATGATATTTTAAGTTTCATTAAGATTTTACTTAGTGTAGCCTTGTACCCATTTTCCGTGTTCAACCCAATTGACAAAGCTATGAAATTGCACCCCATGCAAATATTCCAGTCTTTTATATTGTACTTTGGTGACAGTATCTAAGACACAATTATTAATAATTTGAAGTTTACATTTTCCCAATAATTTAAGGATAATGTATATCGATAGCCATAGTAGTCACAGGGAACTTTTGAGTTATTGAAATGGAAGTTCTTTTTATTGATAAATAATAACAGATAATTTACATATTTTATCTATTACCTTATGTATAAATAAAAAATTTCAAAAATACTTTAACTAGCTAATAGTAACTGATAATTAAATTACTATATATTTTCAGTACCGTGCTGGTTGCACTTTGAAATGAATTTTTTTTAAAGCTTCCATCATGACTTTTACTCCTGGGGAGGAAAGTACTAGATTTTTTGACTATCCAACTACTCTGTAACAGGAAGCCAGACCATATCTCATTGAATTTTTGAACAGCACTTGTAGGTGGGAATTTTTACCCTCATTAAAAAAATAAAGGAAATTAATGCTGAAAGGGGTTAAGTATCTTAGTCAAATGTAAGCCTGTAATTGGTGAATAACAAAAATAATAAGCACAACTTACATTTGCTGAACATTAACTATAGTGCCAGATATACTCCTAGGTGGTTTACATCTGTTATCTTATAACAAAAGTTTTGAATTTTATTCTATTATCATTACCAGTTGAGACATAAAGAAACTAAAGGGCAAAAAGGTAGAGTAACTTGCCCAAGGAAACATGTCAGAGCCAGGGTTACAACTTAAGACTATGTGGACCAAAGCTTGTGCTTTTAATTGACTACGATTTGTCATTGCTAGTATAAAAAGAACTATGGCTTCCAAGATTCACACTCTGTTAGGCCTTTTCTTATTTTGAACCTGGCCTGATCCTATTATTCAATTTATCCAGTAGAATGTGATGGAAGTGATGGTGTGTCAGGTGTGAGTCCGGGTCTAAAAAGGTCTGGCAGCTTCCACTTTTGTGCTTTTGTGAACCTTGAGATTCCATATAAAAAAATCTAGCTACCCTGTGGGAAACCTGTGGAAAGACAACTTGGACAGGCCAGAGGGAGAGGAAGAATCCTGAAAGTAAATGGAGAGTGAAGAAGATCTAGCTGTTAGGATAAAGCTGTTATTTACCAGGAAAGTGCTATTTGGCTGACCCTCTTTAAGCAGTGTAATAAAATATTTTAGCCCTTGCTACAATTTCACAAAGTAGATTTAATCCTGCTCTTAGAAATGTGGACTCTGGGAGGATAGGAGACTTGCCTAAATTCCTTTAGCAAGTTAGTTGCAGGACCTGATTTTGAACTCAAGTCTTCATGTAGACCTAAGACTAGGTTAGGTCAAAAGTAAATCTCCTAACTTCATATAATGTAGAAAAACTGAAATTCTAAGTTAGGAAAATTAACATGAGGCCTTGATTAGACATGAGAAACTATGAAAATATGACTGTTAATTTAGAGTATGTTAGCTATAGGTGTGAGAGTCAGTGGGTTGCTTAGTAACCTAATAAGAAATATAAGAATATCTGAATAACAACAGTAAAAATGAGCTTCCTATTTTCACAATATGGGAAGAATCCTTGACAACACAGGAGGCTTGAAATCAAACAGATTATAAAATGCATCATCTTTGAATACAAACAATCGAAATTATGGTTACAAAACACCACTAGAGTTCAAGAGAGTGTATTTGTGCATGAAAATTCATAAACTTTGTCTTCACTATTGCACTGAGTTGATTGACCAACCACTCACTCATTGATTCAATAAGCAGCTATTGAACATTTAATATGTATAAGCCATGAGGCTGGTTGATATGGATACAACATATCCATATGTTGGTTATGTTTGGAATCCATACACACGGAAGTATGGTGAAGTACACATATCCTATGTATGTGAATGGGATAGGCATATTTCGAGACCACAGAGCGTTTATAGTCAGATAGAGGCCCAGAAACAAAAAGCATAAATGCATAAAGAAATAAAAATAAAACTGCTAGTTGTATAATCAAAGGAACAATAAGTAATAAGATGAAGACTAATGCAGTAAAACATTGTATACTTAATGTCTTTGGAGGCTTCCCTGAGTAGGTGATTAATCTGAGGTCTGGACACAGAGGCTGAGAAGGAGTGAGCTATATGAGGCTTCAGGTAAGGTAGAAGCTCTGAGGCAGGATAGAGGTTACTGTGTTTGAGGACCTAGAAAGCACAAGGTGAGTGGAGCTTTGTGAGCTACAGAAAGGAATATTGAGTGAGGTTAAAGGAATATTCAAGGGTAATGTAGGTCAAACATAGGAATTCAGATGCTGTCATAAGTGTAATGGAAGTTTCTAAAAGGTTTTAAGTAGCAAGGGGTCCAATTTACATTAGAAAAAGAAAATACTCAAGGTATTCAACAGGGAGTGGACCAGGTGGGAGGAGGAGAAGTGGAGAGTCAAGTTAGGGGGATATGATGAGAAATCTGATTTGTGTATCTGTTACTGATAGAGAAAAGCAGGCAAAAGCACTGTCAAAAAATGACCAGAATATGGTATTATTTTTAATAAAATCTAAATATTTACAGTATAAAATAAATACTATAAAATAAAATAATCATTCCAATTAGAAAGTCTGTTAATTCAAATTTTAAAAATCAATTTATATATATTTCTTGGTTACTCATTTACCCATTTCTTGCAGTACACAAGGGAGTGCAATCACTGAAGCACAATATTCTCTGTATATGTTTTTATTTCTTTCCACAGTCTTTAACCATCCTCCACTATTATAAATGATACTAGAGCCATTGCATCAGAAATGTGGAAATAATGCCAGTTAGAAATTGCACTGTGAAATATAAAGATTTTTAAAAACTTACTTAGCTTGTAAACGTCTCCTTACATGCTAAATAATAGTCTTATCTTGGGATTAAATCATTCTTTGTAATTGGAACATTTTATACCCTTTGTTAAAATTCTAGAACTGTGGAATATTAGCCTTTTATCATTTAAAAACATTATCTATACTATGTTTTGCTCTACTATTTCTATGATCCTTATTTACTTTATGGGTTAGGATTGTCCATGATCAATTTTCCTCCTTAATATAATCCTTTTTTTATTCTAAGAAACAGGTTTTAGAAACCAGGCAGTGCTCCCCATTTATTATTCTCATCACAATGGAGGTGGTGGAATGCCTTTTTATTATCATTAGAGGCCCAGGTGAGTCTGTTGAATGTGCATGGTAGGGACAATCTTTGCCTGATGAAATGCTTCAGTTTCCAGTTAGTGAAATTTTGTTCAATCAATATAAAGTGCTGAGGTGACATATCCTGCTTTAAATTGTGCAGGGCATTTTTAAGAAGCTGACTACAATACTCAATGTCAAAGTACTACAGTGATGTATTTAAGTTTATAAATGCTTTACCAACTTTAAGTGCTATAAATTTACCTTTTGTGAGTGATAATTATAAGTTAGACTTTACAGAAGTTTGGCAGAGTTATACATTCTTCCAGCAAAGATTGAGTTCTATTTTATTAATTGTGTATTTTAGTGGATTCTTTTCAGAGCTTTCTAACAATACAGCAGTATAAATCAAGTAACTCTTTTTCCTACATGTAAACATATGATGGTTTGATTGTATTATCAAAATTGTTTATATTTTTATAAGAGAAGCCAAGGCAGAGTATTGGAGATGTCATATTAGTGGGAAAATATTACAAGTAAAGGAAAATTAGACAATAAACAACACTTCTGTTAAGTAAATCCAAAAGTAGGAAGACCATCTTTAAAATGTATAAACCAAACAGCATTTACTTAAGTCTGCTGATTATACCAACAGTATTTTAATTATATGCCAAAATACACATGATAAGACAGGAAAGGAAGGTGGAAAGGAGGAAAAAGAGAGAAAGAAATAAAAAGAGAGAAAGAAATGACATTATTTGTGTTGACTCTACATCTGAAAAAAGGAATTAATACAAATATTTTGTTCCATTAATGGGGAATTAAGTCTAAATCCTAAAGCAATTATAATTGAAGGCCTAGTAGGCCAGTGGGAAAGTATTTTAAATTCTGGCAACAGTATCTTTAGAATAAAACTTGATGATGTTTGTTTTACAAACTGCTATTCCTTTTTCCCCAACAATGTTGGCTTTGCGATTGTCACATCTTCAACTGTCACATTCTCCCATAGGAAAGGGAGTTTAGAGTGTTATAGGGAACAGCTGTCCAAGCTAGCTTTGAGCTCTCTTTGGGAAAAGAGTCTCTAAATTGCTTTACTCTTTCTGCTAGGGTACTGTGGTAAACTTAACTAAACTATAATGTCATGACTAGAGGCAATAATTCCATTGTTGGAAAAAAAAAATGAGCCCAATCAATCGTAAGCTTTTCTCTTAATTTCCCTTGTATTGAATCTGAGTTCTCAAATCTGAGACTAAAATTTTTGCTGAATTTCCTATTTAAGAAAAAAAAAAGATATGCTAAGAAACATAAATGATTTTTCAGAATTCTAGTTTCTCATGTATTTCAATTTACCTGGGAAGAAATATAAATTTCTTACAATGTGTTTATCTGCATACCTCATTTGTTTTTAAAGTAGGATTGGGACTTCCCTGGCAGTCCAGTGGTTAAGACTCTGTGCTTCCACTGCAGGGGCCATGGGTTTGATTCCTGGTCAGGGAACTAGGATCCTGCATGCTGTGCAGTGAGGCCAAAAAGCGGCATCGCCATTTTGGCACCAAGACCTGGCCTTACCCAACAGCATATACAAGCTCCAGTACTGGAATTCCTCAGGCCAAACAACCAGCAAGATACGAACACAGCCCCACCCATCAGCAGATAGGCTTCCTAAAGCTATACGGAGACCACAGCCACTTTTAAACATGCCCCTGGACATAATCCTGCCCACTAGAGGGACAAGACCCAGCTCCAACCACCAGTGGGCAGGCACCAGTCCCTCCCATAAGGAAGCCTGCACAAGTCCCTGAACCAACCTCACCCACCAGCGGGTAGACACCAGAATCAAGAGGAACTACAATGCTGCAGCCTGCAGAAAAGAGACCACAAACACAGAAAGTTAGACAAAATGAGATGGCAGAGAAATACGTTTCAGACAAAGAAACAAAATAACAACCCACAATAACTACTAAATGAAGTAGAGATAGACAATCTACCTGAAAAAGAATTTAGAGTAATGAGAGTAAAGATGATCCAAGATCTCAGAAAAACAATGGAGGCATAGACCAAGAGGATACAAGAAATGTTTAACAGAGCTAGAAGATTTAAAGAACGGAGATGAATAATACAATAACTGAAATTAAAAATATACAAGAAGGAATAAATAGCAGAATAAATGAGGCAGAAGAACAAATAAGTGAGCTGGAAGACAGTGGTGGAAATCACTTCAGTGGAACAGAATAAAGAAAAAAGATGAGGACAGTCTCAGAGACCTCTGGGACAACATTAAATGCACCAACATCCACATTATAGTGGTCCCAGAAGGAAAGGAGAGAAAGGGCTTGAGAAAATATTTAAAGAGATTATAGCTGAAAACTTCCCTAACATGAGGAAGGAAATAGTCACCCAAGTACAGGAAGCAGAGAGTCCCATGCACAATAAACTCAAGGAGGAACATGCAGAGATGCATATTAATCAAACTGATAAAAATTAAAGACAAAGAAAAAACATTAAAAGCAACAAGGGAAAAGCAACAATTAATATACAATGGAATCCCCATAATGTTATCAGCTGATTTTTCAGAGAAACTCTGCAGGCCAGAAGGGAGTGGCATGATATATTTAAAGAGATGAAAGGGAAAAACCTACAACAAAGAATACCCAGCAAAGCTCTCATACAGATTTGACAAAGAAATCAAAAGCTTTACAGACAAGGAAAAGCTAAGAGAATTCAGCTCTGTGAAACCAACTTTACAACAAATCCTAAAGGAAATTCTCTAGGGGAAAAAGAAAAGACCACAACTAGAAACAAGAAAATTACAAATGGGAAAGCTCACCAGTAAAGAAAAACATACAGTAAAGGTAGGTAATCATCCACACACAAATATGATATCAAAAACAGCAATCGTGAGGAGAGCACAAATGCAGGATATTGGAAATGAAGAGACCAGCAACTTAAAACAAACATGTGTGTGTGTGTGTATAGACTGCTGTATCAAAACCTCATGGGAACAACAAACCAAAAAATCTACAACAGATACACACACAAAAAAGAAAAAGGAATCCAAACACAGCACTAAAGCTAGTCATCAAATCACAAGAGAAGTGAACAAAAAGGGAAAGGAATAAAAAAGACCTACAAAAACAAATCTAAACCAATGAACAAAATGGCAATGAGGACATACATATTGATAATTACCTTAAATGTAAATGGATTAAATGCTCCAACCAAAAGACACAGACTGGCTGAATGGATATAAAAACAAGAACCATATATATGCTGTCTACAAGAGACCCACTTCAGACCTAGGGACACATACAGAATGAAAGTGAGGGGATGGAAAAAGATATTCCATGCAAATGGAAATCAAAAGAAAGCTGGAGTAGCAATTCTCATATCAGACAAAATAGACTTTAAAATACTGTTACAAATGGAAATAAAAAGAAAAACTGCAGTAGGAATACTCATATCAGACAAAATAGACTTTAAAATAAAGACTATTACAAGAGACAAGGAAGGAAACTACAAAATGATCAAAGGGTCAATCCAAGAAGAAGATACGACAATTGTAAATATTTATGCACCCAGGGACTTGCCTGGTGGTGCAGTGGTTAAGAATCCACCTGCCAATGCAGGGGACATGGGTTTGAGCCCTAGTCTGGGAAGATCCCACATGCCAAGGAGCAACTAAGCCCGTGCACCACAACTACTGAGCCTGCACTCTAGGGCCCAAGAGCCACAACTACTGAAGCCTGCTCACCTACAGCCTGTGCTCTGCAACGAGAGAAGCCACTGCAGTGAGAAGCCCATGCACCACAACGAAGACCCAATGCAGCCAAAAATAAGTAAATTAATTAATTAATTAAAAAATATTTATGCACCCAACATAGCACCTCAATATATAAGGCAAGTACTAACAGCCATAAAAGGAGAAATCAACAGTAACACAATAATAGTGGGAGATTTTAACACCCCATTCTCATCAATGGACAGATCATCCAGACAGAAAACCAAAAAGGAAACACTGAACTTAACACACTAGACTAGAAAGACTTTATAGCTATATATAACATTCCACCCCAAAACAGCAAAATACACATTATTTTCAAGTACACATGGAAAATTCTTCAGGCTAGATCACCTGCTAGGCCATAAAACAAGCTTCAATAAATTTAAGAAGATTGAATTCATATCAAGCATCATTTCCACTCACAACACTATGAAACTAGAAATTAACTACAAGAAAAAAACTGTAAAAAACACACATGTAGAGACTAAACAAACTGCTACTGAACAACCAATGGATCACTGAAGAAATCAAAGAGGAAATAAAAATACACCTGGAGACAAATGAAAATGGAAACACAATTCAAAATCTATGGAAAGCAGCCAAAGCAGTTCTAAGAGGGAACCCTATAACAATACAAGCTTAATTCAGGAAACAATAAAAAGCTCAAATAAACAACCTAACTTTACACCTAAACCAACAAGAGAAAGATGAAAAAACAAAACCTAAAGTTAGTAGAAGAAAAGAAATCATAAACATCAGAGGAGAAATAAATGAAATAGAGACAAAGAAAACAATACACAAGATCAATGAAACTAAAAGCTGATTCTTTGAGAAGATAAATAAAATTGATAAACCTTTAGCCAGTCTCATCAAGAAAAAGTGGGAGAGGGCTCAAATCAATAAAATTAGAAATGAAAAAGGAAAAGTTACAAATGACAGAAGTACAAAGGATCAGAAGAGATTACTACAAACAACTACATGCCAATAAAATGGAGAACCTAGAAGAAAGGGAGAAATTCTTAGAAAGGTACAACCTTCTGAGACTGAACCAGGAAGAAACAGAAAATATGAACAGACTAATCACAAGTACTGAAATTAAAACTGTGATTAAAAATCTTCCAACGAACAAAAGTCCAGGACCAGAAGCCTTCACAGGCAAATGCTATCAACATTTAGAGAAAAGTTAACACCTTCCTGAAGCTCTTCCAAAAAACTGCTGAGGAGGAACACTCCCTAGTTCATTCTTTGAGGCCACAATCACCTTGATACCAAAACTAAACAAAGATACCACAAAAAAAAAGAAAATTACAGGCCAATATCACTGATGAACATATGCTCAATAATAATCAACAAAATACTAGCAAACCAAATCCAATAATACATTAAAAGGATCATACACCATGATATGGTGGGATTTATGCCAGGGATGCAAGGATTTTTCAGTATCCACAAATCAATCAATGTGATACACCACATTAACAAACTGAACATTAAAAACCATATGATCATCTTAGTAGATGCAGAAAAAGCTTTTGACAAAATTCAAAACCCATTTATGATAAAAACTCTCCAGAAAGTGGGCATAGAAGGAACTTACCTCAACATAATAAAGGCCATGTATATAACAAACACACAGCTAACATCATTCTCAATGCTGAAAAGCTTAAAGCATTCCCTCTAAGATCAGGAACAAGACAAGGATGTCCAGTGTCACCACTTTTATTCAGTGTAGTTTTGGAAGTCCTAGCCATGGCAATCAGAGAAGAAAAAGAAATAAAAGTAATCCAAATTGGAAAAGAAGTCAAACTGTCACCATTTGCAGATGACATGATACAATACATAGAAAATCCTAGAGTTGCTACCAGAAAACTACTAGAGCTAATCAATGAATTTGTTAAAGTAGCAGGGTACAACATTAATACACAGAAATCTCTTACATTCCTATACACTAAGATAAGAAAGAGAATTAAGGAAACAATCACATTTACCATCATATCAAAAAGAATAAAATACCTAGTAATAAACCTACCTAAGGAGGCAAAAGACCTATAATCTGAAGATGGTATCAGACGTGTATCAGATGCTGATGAAAGAAATCGAAGATGACAAAAACAGATGGAGAGATATACCATATTCTTGGATTGGAAGAATCAATATTGTCAAAATCACTATACTACCCAAGGCAATCTACAGATTCAGTGCAATCCCTATCAAATAACCAATGGCATTTTTCACAGAATTAGGACAAAAAAATCTTAAAATTTGTATAGAAACACAAAAGACCTCAAATAGCCAAAGCAATCCTGAGAAAGAAAAACTGAGCTGGAGGAATCAGGCTCCCTGACCTCAGGCTGTACTACAGAGCATCAAAACAGTATGGTACTGGTGCAAAAACAGAAATGTAGATCAATGGAACAGGACAGAAAGCCCAGAAATAAACCTATGCACCTATGGTCAATTAATTTAATGCAAAGGAGGGAAGAATATACAATGAAGGAAAGACAGTCGTTTCAATAAGTGGTGCTGGGAAAACTGGACAGCTACATGTAAAAGACTGAAATTAGAACACTCCCTAACACCATACATAAAAACTCAAAATGGGTCAAAGATCTAAATCTTTGATTTAGACACTGTAAAACTCTTTGAGGAAAACATAAGCAGAACACTCTTTGACATAAATCGCTGGAATATCTTTTTTGGTCCACCTCCTAGAGTAATGAAAATAAAAACAAAAACAAACAAATGGGACCTAATTAAACATAAAAGCTTTTGTGCAGCAAAGGAAACCATAAACATAACAAAATTATAAAACTCAGAATGGGAGAAAATATTTGCAAATGAATCAACCAACAAGGGATTAATCTCCAAAATACACAAACAGCTCATGCAGCTCTGTCAAGAAAGCAAACAACCCAATTAAAAAATGGGCAAAATATCTAAACAGACATTTCTCCAAAGAAGACATACACATGGCCAAAAAGCACAGGAAAATATGCTCAACATCACTAATTATCAGAGAAATGCAAATCAAAACTACAATGAGGTATCACTCACACCGGTCAGAATGGCCATCATCAAAAAGTCTAGAAACAATAAATGCTGGAGAGGGTGTGGAGAAAAGGGAACCCTCCTACACTGTTGTTGCGAATATAAATTGGTACAACCACTATGGAGAATAGTATGGAGGTTCCTTAATAAACTAAAAAATAGAACTACCATATGATCCAGCAATCTCACTTCTGGGCATATATCTGGAGAAAATCATAATTCTTAGAGATACATGCACCCCAGTGTTCATTGCAGCACTGTTTACAATAGCCAAGACATGGAAGCTACCTAAATGTCCCTGACAGAGGAATGGATAAAGAAGAAGTGGTACATATATACAACAGAATATTACTCAGCCAAAAAAATAATGCCATTTGCAGCTACATAGATGGACCTAGAGATTATCATACTAAATGAAGTAAGTCAGACAAGGAAAGACAAATATCATATGATATCACTCATATGTAGAATCTAATTTAAAAAATGATACAAACGAACTTATTTACAAAACAGAAAGAGACTCAGAGATTTTGAAAAGACACTTAGGGTTACCAAAGGGGAAACATGGAGGGGAGGGATAAATTAGGAGCTTGTGATTAACATACATGCACTACTATACATAAAATATATAACCAACAAGGACCTACTGTATAGCACAGGGAACTTTACTCAATATTCTGTAATAACCTATATGGGAAAAAATCTGAAAAAGAATGAATATATGTATATGCATAACTGAATCACTATGCTGTACACCTCAAACTAACAAAACATTGTAAATCAACTATACTCCAATAAAATAAAAATAAAATAAAATATGAATCTAATCACACCACCCACTAAGTTTAAAGAAATTAATTAATTAATTAATCCTATTAACTTATCTGACCTTTGAGCACTTAAAAATAGTCTTATTTGGCTCCACTTCTTAATATTATAAAGTTAAATCCATGTACCATTATTAGGGTTTTTTAGCATTCACAATCCCATTTTCTCATAGCAAATATCTCATTGGAAGTAGGCTTTCAAAACAACTTTGGAAACACAACTGTTTCTAGCTTTCATTGTTTATAATTTATGAATCTTTGCATCAGAGATATTTGACTTCCTTGGTTATAATTTAAAAGAGCTGGGGAAAGGGTGTTACTGGTTTCAAATGAGCCAGGAAACCCCCATCTCTAGGCAAGTCAACAATGTCTAGTTGTACCTGCAGCCAAATGTGAACAAAATGGTCAGAAAGAAGAGGTGTAGTCCCCCAGAGAAGGAAATACCACTGGGCAGTTACTTTATCTTTCTTGATCAGCTGGGACTTTTATAAATCCCAAATGACAGAAAAGTCAACAAAAACTTAAGAAAAATAGTGGGGGGAGGGGCAGTATGTGGGGGAGAGAAAGATCTATGGACCTATAAAACCACAAAGTCCATGGGTATATAGCCTAGGCTTTGATACAACTTGATTCAAGGTTCAAATAATGTTCATGTAGCCCTATAACTGTACATCAATCAGGTTATCTTACTTCTGTTTTGCTTCATTTTAAGGCTTCACATTGTGTTAAGGTGGGGCAGCAGGACAAGATCTTTCATGCCCAGTATCAAGGTCAGAAGCAAGGTCTGAACTAGTATTCCCAAGAAAAGTCTTTAAGGAATATCTTTCCCTCTACCTGGATCATAAGTCCTTCTCTAAAGATATTACTTTGGCTCAGGAAAATGTAATACCGTGTGTGGTTTCAGTTAATATCACTGGTAACACCCAGAATCACAGATTTGTTTCCTTATTTAGGCCATTGGAGCAAGAATAAGGAAGTGCATATGCTTAGACTGGTATTATTAGAAGATGAGAGGCAGTGGATCCCCAAGTCCACTCATGTTTCTTCTTATGCAATATGTTAGAAACACCTCATTTTCATAATTCAATGACACTGCATACATGTCTAACATCACCTGTCTTTTTTGCCAAAGGGTATGACAAAAGATCTCATCCATCTACTGAGTCCAGATCCAAATTCTGGATCCCAGATAATTTGACATGTCTTTCTGTTGGGTCTTGATGAGGTTCCTAAGGCTACATAATGAGTTTACTTGAAAACACCTTAAATAAAAATGGTGGATAAAAAACCAAGTAAGCGCAGAAGAGAAAAATGCAGACATTCTTATTTGGGAAAGGGAAGAAGGAGAAACAACATTGAGTTAAAATGTTACTGTATTAAACTTAACAGAACTTTGTTTAAACTGGTTGAATAAAATATTTAATTTTAATATAGTAGCACATTATTGCAACCTTAGACTTTAAAGAAGCCCTTAGTTATCTCAGTAATTTAACTAAGAAATCAGTTCTTGATATAATTTTTCTGGCTGAAGTATTACTGATATTTCATAAAATTGCTAAAGTTTATGTACAAATTTATTTAATTTGGAGGGAAATACTTTTAGACATTATCCTATGTTGATTTTAAGAAAGAATACCAGAATTACTTTTACTCATTTAGATAAATTATTTATATTTTGTGTCCTCATTTGTAATTTATAATCATTATACATAGAAAAACTTACCTTTTTCCATTGTGATTTTGCAATGATATCACATTTATACTCTAAAGTGAAATATAGATCCATAGTGCAGAATAGATAAAACGCACACAAAGAAGCTCACCTTATTCTGCCTAGAGGAAGTTCTGAGGCTCTGAAGTGCACTTCAGCTCATTTTCCTCTTCTGGGGCTTCTGAAAGATAAATCATTATCCATAACATTTTAATGCCTTAAGAGAACAAAACAAGGTTGCAAGAAAAACACAGAAGTAATGTAAAAAAGCTCTTGTTAGATCACACAGTGAGGGTCAGAAGACATAATATTAGTTAAAAGTTGGCCTCAAAACTTCACATCCCCAGTTTTCTACAAGGAGAATGTGTTTGTTTTCACAATTTTTGCTCTTTTTTTGGTTATTGTTTTATACTTTTGGAAAGAGCAATGAACAAAAAGGTAGATTAGAACAACTTCATATTTTAGTCTTATTTATCAACCTCAACGAACAGCACTGACAGTTTTGTGAGGGGTATATTTTGTGTATAGAGACTTAATTTAGGAGTAGAAGCTCTGACTCTTGATCACATAAAATGTGAAACATTAAAAACTGATTTCTGCCAATAATAATGCACATGAATTATATATCAGAAATATAAAGGAAAAGCATGTGATCTATTTCTAATAAACACAAAGGCATTTGTTTCAAAATTTGTATGACAGAAGAAAAACATAGCAAGACTGATTTCAGTGGAGTTGAAATTCAACACAAGATGATCTGGAAAGTTAGATGGAAGAAATCAGAATTCTCTAATATTCACAGTATCCCTGTGAGCTCTGTTAAGGTATAAGAATCAGGAGTCATATCATTATACCATTAATATTGCCCATAAATGAATCTTGGTTTACTTGGCCAACTGAATATTGATCTGTGACATATTCTACTCAAACACTTTTCTTCTGTTTAAATAAACCAAAAGTCTGCCAAAGAAATGACTTATATACAAACTGTTTTAAGTCGTTTGCAAGTATACTTGATCAACCCTAATTATATTTTCTACTAATAAGAAATAAAGTGTATTTTAGAATATTTTAAAGACATATTTCAAAATCTTAGCTTTTATTTTAGAAGATAAAATCAGGCAGTATTTTAATTGGAAATTTAAGCAATCATATATACAACTGTTATTTGCATTATGCTAAAGAGGACAGGTTGCAGATCCGTGTTTTGCTAAGTTTTCTTCTTTTTCTTTTTCTCTCTTCCTCCTCCTCCTTTTCCATTTTCTCCTTTTGTATTGTTCCACAATAATTTAAAGGTATGGAATATCATATATAATTTGATAACTGCCTCAATATTGAGAACTACAACATTGTAGAAGTTCTTTACACTTAAGTGTTTTGCCTGACAAGTCATTAATCCTTATATGAAGTATACTGATTGACACCTACAGAAAAATAAATGTTTGTATCTAATAGTATACATTCTAGAATTCCCAGGTAATCCTTTTTCCACCATTTGAGGTATGCACTTATAAGTTTGACATATCATTGACCTCCTGCCTCTCTGTGTCAATTTTATTATTGTAACTTAATTCAATAATAAGTACATCAATGAAATTTAAGTAAGAAAAAAGAGCAGTATCTATGGACATTAAATAATTTGGAAAAAAAACTTGTTGACATTAAGGAACAAATAAATACTTAGTTGAAATTGTTTTTTAAATTAACTTTAAAAATTAGGGAAGAAAATTTACAAAAATTATTAAAGTATTAAGTTATTCACCATGGATAAAAATGTCATTTGGCATATGCTCCATTTTTTTCAATTGTCCTAATCTGTTCTTGTTTTTATGTTCAGTTCTAGTTGTTTTTCCCCACTGAGAACTAACTGAATTCCATTAGTTATCCTAGAATCTGTAAGCATTTCTAACTCCTGGTGAAAAAAATCAAAGTGATAAAAATATTCTTCTGTCCTTGAGGCTGGATCTCTAGATCTACATCTATATATAATAGCGTATATATTATATATGTTTCATACCTAGTGTATATCATATATATTATATTATATATATACATATATAATCCAAATAAAGAGGTAGAGTATAAGATGGATAAATTGGTTTAGGTTTCGGAGAAGAAAATCAAGGCATGCAACATATATATGGAAAACACGCAGACAGAGGGCATGTGAGTGAGATAAGATTACAAAGAGAAGTGAAAAGAATATTAAACGGAATGCCTTATGTGCTGATCAGGAACAAAAGAAGAAACTACTAAAAAAGACTGTGATAACAATTATTCAGTACAGAAAGAACACTATAGTTAGAACTTAACATGTCTAGAAAAGTTAATGTGGAATTTATTATAGGCTGACATCTCTAAACCAAATAAAGACAGCACATACAGAAGGATGGAGTAAACCACTATAATTCATGCTGCTAAGAGGTTAGTAAGATAAGGACTAAGAGTTCTCCATTGGCTTTAGCAATATAGATTTCATTAAGAAATTTAATGAGAAAAATTTCACTTGAGTATTGGCAATGAAGAGAGTAGGTTCAAGAAAGAATAAGTTGAGAGGGGATGGAGATAGCATAATTATTCAAGAAGTTTTGCCACATAGAGGAACAGAGAAATGGAGCAGTAGCTGGAGGGAAATATGGACTCAATGAAAGGTATTCTTAAGAAGAAATATATAATGTGGGTAATTTTACATTTTTGTGTTAAATCTATTGGGAAGCATTATTTCAGTCACAAACACAGTCTTTTTTTTTTCATTTCTAGAGAGCATACAGTGTTTATTGTATTTGGTTTCAGTTTTTCATAATATTCTGGGATGAAAATTTGAAATTCCTTTTTATTGGTATTATGGGACAATTTTAAATACCTATAGTTTTCTCTTGAAAACATAGTGTTAATTGCCTAATTTTTTATGCACTACTTCTAACAAGATAACACATACAGATACACCTAATATTTTCCTCATAAGGTTAGTTTTCCTACAGTATTTGAAGAGAAATATTATAAATTTTGATTTTTTGTTAATTGAATTAATTTGAGAAAAATATATAGGAACTAACTCTATTTTACAACACAAAAAAACAATAACAATAAAAAATGTAATGCCTGACATTGTGGATTATGTTGTATTAACAGAAAATGTGTAAACATATTGAAAAATTTTTAAATATGCAAAACATTGAATTCTAGGTATATAAATTTTACTCATTATTTTTCCCCAACTCAGCATTTTTTCTCAGAAGTAAACCAAAGCAACATTTATTTTTCTGGTCTGTGTGTTTTCACACACACCAAGATAAGGTGTTCAATGTTTATAAACTGCATATTAAAATTTGAAGTTTGTTTATGCAACCTCTTTAAACAAGTAAATATCATTGTCTGGTATTTTGCATGTTTTCACCACTTACCCATCATAAGAATTACTTTAAGCTTTTCTTTTTAAAATGTGGATTGAAGGTTTTAAGATAATTTAAATTCAGTAAATCTTTTGTCTTTCCAGAAGTTCTGTTTATGTTGTTTATAATATTCAGCCCTGAACTCCATGCTTTTCTACTTGTGGATTAAGAAAGGGTACTATTTTTTCTTGGGAATAGCTGTATCTTTTATTCCTTTGAAATTCTATTTCCCAGTTGGCCTCATTCCCTATATTTTCTCCTCTAATACATGTCCAGGCTAAGATGTAAAGTCAAGAGTATAACTAGTGTCTGGCCTTACATTTAGGTCTTTAATCCATCTTGAGTTTATTTTTGTATACAGTGTTAGGAAGTGTTCTAATTTCATTCTTTCACATGCAGCTGTCCAGTTTTCCCAGCACCACTTATTGAAGAGGCTGTCTTTTCTCCATTGTATATTCTTGCCTCCTTTGTCAAAAATAAGGTGACCATATGTGCGTGGGTTTATCTCTGGGCTTTCTATCCTGTAAAACTCTTAGAGGAAAACATAGGCAGAACACTTTATGACATAAATCACAGCAGGATCCTTTTGACCCACCTCCTAGAGTAATAGAAATAAAAACAAAAATAAACAAATGGGACCTAATGAAACTTAAAAGCTTTTACACAGCAAAGGAAACCATAAACATGACAAAAAAGACAACACTCAGAATGGGAGAAAATATTTGCAAATTAAGCAACTGACAAAGGATTAATCTCCAAAATATACAAGTAGCTCATACAGCTCCATATCAAAAAAACAACCCAATCCAAAAATGGGCAGAAGACCTAAATAGACATTTCTCCAAAGAAGATATACAACAACAAAGATAGAAGAAGATAGACAACAAACACATGGAAGGATGCTCAACATCACTAATTGCTAGAGAAATGCAAATCAAAACTACAATGAGGTGTCACCTCACACCGGTCAGAATGGCCATCATCAAAAATTCTACAAACAGTAAATGCTGGAGAGGGTGTGGAGAAAAGGGAACCCTCTTGCACTGTTGGTGGGAATGTAAATTAGTACAGCCACTATGGAGAACAGTATGGAGGTTCCTTAAAAAACTAAAAATAGAACTACCATATGACCCAGCAATCTCACTACTGGGCATATACCCTGAGAAAACCATAATTCAAAAAGAGTCATGTACCACAATGCTCATTGCAGCACTATTTACAATAGCCAGGACATGGAAGCAACCTAAGTGTCCATTGACAGGTGAATGGATAAAGAAGATGTGGCACACATATACAACGGAATCTTACTCAGCCATAAAAAGAAACGAAACTGAGTTATTTGTAGTGAGGCGGATGGACCTAGAGTCTGTCATACAGAGTGAAGTAAGCCGGAAAGAGAAAATCAAATACCGTATGCTAACACGTATATATGGAATCTAAAAAAAGGGTTCTGATGAACCTAGGGTCAGGCCAAGAATAAAGACTTAGACGTAGAGAATGGACTTGAGGATGCAGGGAGGGGGAGGGTAAGCTGGGATGAAGTGAGAGAGTGGCATGGATATATATACCCTACCAAATGTAAAATAGCTAGCGGGAAGCAGCTGCATAGCACAGGGAGATCAGCTCGGTTCTTTGTGACCACCTAGAGGGGTGGGGTAGGGAGGGTGGGAGGGAGGGAGACGCAAGAGGGAGGGGATATGAGGATATATGTATACATATAGGTGATTCACTTTGTTATACAGCAGAAACAAACACAACATTGTAAAGCAATTATACTCCAATACAGATGTTTAAAAAAAAAAAAGTATAACCTGTAACTTTCTGCTCATTAACTCTAACCTGAGCAGTTCTGTAGTGCTTGTCTTCCCTAAAGCACTTGAAGACTTAAAAATAGCATTTTGCTATTGGAGAAAAAACCCCAGGCAAGAGAGTCACTTGGGGAAAAATATCCAGCATAACCTTCTAAGAAGGCATATCCAGCACTTAAAGTATATTGTTCTAGGGGCATTTTTGTTTGTTTGGATTTGCTTTGCTTTGCCTTTTTCAAACAAAGACCCATGGAGAAAAAAAAAAACTTACCATTGGAAAGGTAAAAAATAATTGGAATCGCAATAAAAAAATAAAACCATTAGTACAAATTCCTCTTAAATAGATTATTTTTCTTATTAATCTCTTTAACTTCCTTTAAATTATTGCACTGTAATTCTTGTTATACGTTTTTGTCTTTTCAAGTTGCTTATTTAAAACCTGGTTATTTCAAATGTGTTTTGTTGGTGGTGTTTTAATTTTGCCTACAACATTGATATTATAAGTAGATGGAGCTGGTCACCACTTATGATATATAATTCCAGAAACACAGAAATCTCTGTCTAAAGTATCTGTATATCACTCATGTATTTTGCATCTGCATATCAGAAATTTTAAATATTTGAGAGTAAAGTCCCCTTCTACTGGGTCTATATCATTTAGGTTTTAGGAGCATTATGAAATTGAAAATACTAGTAGAAAAAAGATAGATTTCAAACAGATTTCATCTAGGATTTTAAGGGAATTGAATGACAACTAATTGGAAATAACACCCTAAGAGGAATGGAAGGCAATTCTTGTTTCTGGAATGGAATAATGGAGCACTAAGAATGGGGAGAAAAGACTGCGAAAAATGGGAGGACATCTATATATTTGCAAACAGTTCATCATTTTGATCAGCACATACCCTAAATTGAAATTAATGTAATAGATAGAAATAGGACATAAATTGTGTCCTCTTGATGTATGTCAAATTTATGTATATTCTTTTGTTTTTTTTGCATATGTAAGTAGTAAGGGTTCAAAACATTTATGAATGAAATGTATTTTTTATAATTCAGGGAGAAAATTAAAATTCTAACAACATCAATTTGATGAATACTTGTTTTCTCAGAAATGTAATGGAGTTTTATGGTCACATTTCATAGTTATTGAATATATGGAAACTATATAAGTAATTCAAGGTTTACTTAAAAGAGATATAATGTAAAAGTAACCACTATAAGTGTATTAAACAGGGTATAATAATTGCTATCTACTTTGGGAAAGGACTCTACACATATTGAAAATAAACTGTTGTAGGAGATTCAGTTTCATGACTTTCTATTTATTTCTAATTTTGCACTACTGCTATATGAGAAGTCTTCACAAAAGGTTATCAGTGAATATTAATCTGACTCTGATATTAAAATAACCTAATTTGCAGCATTTATAACTTAAATTTAGTAATTGCTTAATGTTTTTGTCAAATTGAGTAATATTGAATTGAAAGCTGAAAGCTAGATGGAGCAAAATAATTTTATTTTGACCTATTATAACAGAGAATGAGTAAAGCACAACTGAGCTATGTCTGAAACCTCAATGTAAATATTTCCATAGTGTGATCTATATCAGTCTATGCAAATTTTCCTAAGTAAGATAAATGGGATTATTATCTTCCACTAAAAGTGATTTTTAAATGGCTTTTTTATTTGGTTGCTGTGAGCTAAAATGATGTATCTAAAATAGTTAGCATAATGTATGACAAAAATACATGTCAGAAAAAAAATTTAGGACAGCATTTTTCCTTATAACTTCCAGGCTAGTTGAAGATGTAACTGTACATGGATGATGATGATGATGGTGATAGAAATGATAGATAGATGACAGATAGATAGGTAGGTAGGTAAATAGATAGATAGGTATAGGAGAGAATGTCAAAGAATAAATTAAAAAAAAAAACCCACAATCATGGAACTCAGTGTTGATTTGGATCTTGAATTCATAGGCTGGAGTTAAGAAGACCTAATTAATGCAAAGGATCTTGTAAAATGGTTGGAATCAGACAGAGAAGGAAGAAATGTTAGAGAGGAAGAGGACTGTGGTTATTACAATCTCAAACTGTGAGGTAGATGCGCAAGTTTAAATCTAGTTCTGCTAACTCTGAGCCCTGTGGCCTTAGGTACGTTATATAACTTGTCATCTGTAAAATGGAGCACTATTAATAGTATGTGTCTCATAGGTTGTTACAACACCAACTAAGTTAATATATGCAAAACACTTAGAGCAAGAGCTATATGAGTGTTCATTGTTGTTCTAAGTTTGGGGGACAGGACAGCATGGAAGCAAGTTATGGCACAGTAGTGCTCTGCTCTATAAACTGTCAGTTCACTGTCCACAAAATTTACTTTTTTTCAACTTTTTGATATTACCAAAATGTTTGTTGTATTATTTTAAAATGCTTTATTCTTTTCATTCATTCTATCACGTTTCATTGTGTTGACACATACAATGCTTATTTTCATTTACATATTTACACTCAATTATCATTCATTTTTACACATTTATTAAGTAATTAGATCTCAGTATTATGCTAGTGGTAGTGCTGCTAACATACACTGTACCAAGTGGTATGAAAGCGTTCTTTAAAGGTATGTGCTATGACTCATACCTTGTGATACAAAAATTGCTCAATACAGTAAATACGAGATCTGTGACATGTCCATGACTCACAGAAGTGAGAAAATTCCATCACTCTGAAGAAATTGAATTGTTGCCTCATTTATCTTAAAAAATGGATTCTGTTTATTGACACACTACTGTAAAAGTGGCAGGATTTATTGACAACTTTTAGTCTTTGATTTAAAAAAAACCTAAATTTACTTACATAAAGCTGATTTGGTTTTTAATCTATTAGTTTTCAAGATTGATGAACTAATAAGTACATTGGAGAACTAAATATTCCAATTCAGAATAACTTTCCATATTATCAGACTTAATTGCTATAAGAGATGATATGATTAATTGCTTTATGCAAGGAATTGAGCTAAATTACTTTCATGTATTAATTCACTTAATACTCACAGCCATCTTTGGAGAAGACTCTACTACTGACCCAGTTTAAAAATCTAAAATTTTATTACTTTATTGTTTATGATTCTTTTTCCATATATACCCTGGCTACAATGTAAAGTAGTTGAGAATTACTGTTTTAAAACTGCTCTGTCATCTCCATTTTGCCCACATAGTGCTAAAAACCGGTAAATGATGAGCAGATATTTGTTACAAAATGGAAATGACAAATTCAAGAATGAGATATAAATATAATTATTAAGTATATAAAGGAATAGTTTACAATTTGAAATTTAGAGTAAAATATTAAATGCTGTAAAGTCAAACAGAGTAACATTATTTACTATACTAATAGTTGAAACCAAATTCCTAATACTCAAAGTTTATTTGAAGCTTGTTCAATAGCTGTCACATACACATTTCTTTTTCTCATTGTTAGTCCACCAATCTTAATAGTGAGTGTTATAATTACCATTTCAGTCAAGCACAATACCCTCATTTAGTTTTTTTGGACTAATACAATCTGGGGGAGGGGGGAAGTATGTGACAGCTATTGAACATTTCTATGAAACTCAAACTCATGCTTTAGGATATGGAGAAGAGAATTTGAGGTAAGAAAGAAATAATTTTATAGCAACATTATTGAGATTATGTATTCCAATGTAAGGTAATGGTGGCTTCTCAATAACTTCAATGAAATTAGGGTCCCAAATTCCAAATTCCACTGAGAAATAAACTATCAAGTTTAACTTTTGCCCAAAACCACACCAATGAAACTTTCACATTAAAAATGCATTAAAAGTGCAAAGAAGGGCATTAAGAGGTACAAACTTCCAGTTACAAAATAAATAAGTCCTGCTGATGTAATGTACAACATAAGGAATATAGTCGATAATATTGTAATAACTTTGTACAGTTACAGACAGTAACTAGACCTATTATGGTGACCATTTTGAAATGTATATAAATATCTAATCACTATGATGTACACCTGAAACCAGTACGATATTGTATGACAAACTTCAATAAAAAAATGCATTTTCTACATAATATATATCGAGTTTATAGAAAATAGTCACAGAGCCAGTTCTTAATGGAATTTAACTATTTAACATTAAAAATACTGGACTTGGTGTCCAGAAACTGTGTTATTGTGAAATCTCTACTTGTTCACTAGCTAATTAGGGACTTTAAATCAGTTTATTTTATTTTATTTACTTATTTTGGTAATTGTTATAAAAGTCAATCAACTGTTATAAAAAGCAATCTTGAGAAAGAAAAACGGAGCTGGAGGAATCAGGCTCCCTGACCTCAGGCTGTACTACAAAGCTACAGTAATCAAAACAGTATGGTACTTATACAAAAACAGACATACAGATCAATGGAACAGGATAGAAAGAAATAAACCCACACACTTATGGTCAATTAATCTATGACAAAGGAGGCAAGAATATACAGTGGAGAAAAGACAGTCTCTTCAATAAGTGATTATGGGAAAACTGGACAACTACATATAAAACAGTGAAATTAGAACATTCTCTAACATCACACACAAAAATAAACTCAGAATGGATTAAACACCTAAATATAAGACTGGATACTATAAAACTCCTAGAGGAAAGCACTGGCAGAATACTCTTTGACATAAATTACAGCAATAATTTTTTGGATCAGTCTCCTAGTATAATAGAAATAAAAACAAAAATAAATGGGACCTAATTAAACTTAAAAGCATTTGCACAGCAAAGGAAACCATAAATAAAATGAAAAGACAACCTATAGGATGGGAGAAAATATTTGCAAATGATGTGACTGACAAGGGATTAATTTCCAAAATATACAAACAGCTCAAACAGCTCAAGAGCAACAACGACAACAACAAAAAACCCAAACAACTCAATCAAAACTCAATCAAAATGGAAGAGAGATCTAAGTAGACATTTCTCCAAAGAAGACATACAGATGGCCAACAGGCACATGAAAAATGCTCAAGATTGCTAATGATTAGAGAAATGCAAATGAAATCTAGAATGAGGTATCACCTCACAAAAGTCAGAATGGCCAGCATTAAAAAGTCTGCAAACAATAAATGCTGAAGAGGCTGTGGGGAAAAAGGAACCCTCTTACACTGTTGGTGGGAATGGTACTGTCACTATGGAAAATAGTATGGAGGTTCCTTAAAAAACTAAAAATAGAGTTTAGGATCCTGCAATCCCATTCCTTGGCATATATCCGGAGAAAACTATACTTCAAAAAGATACATGCACCCCATTGTTCATTGCAGCACTATTTACAATAGCCAAGACATGGAAGCAACCTAAATGTCCATCGACAGATGAATGGATAAAAAAGATGTGGTACGAAGATGTGGTATATATATATATACAATGGAATATTACTTAGCCATAAAAAAGAATGAAATAATGCCATTTGCAGCAACATGAATGGACATAGAGTTTATCATACTAAGTGAAATGAGCCATGCAGAGAAAGACAAATATCATATGATATCACATATATGTGGAATCTTAAAAAAAAAGATACAAATGAATTTACTTACAAAACAGAAACAGACCCACAGACATAGAAAACAAACTTACAGTTACCAAAGGGGAAAGGTGGGGGGAAGGATAAATTAGGAGTTTGAAATTAACATATACACACTACTATATATAAAATAGATAACCAACAAGGATCTACTTTATAGCACAGGGAACTATACTCAATATGTTGTAATAACCTATAAGGGAAAAGAATCTGAAGAAGAATATATATATATATAACTTAATTATATATATATATATATATATATATATATAAATATATATAACTTAATTTTTTATATATATATATATAATATATATATATCTGAATCAGTGTACTATATGCCTGAAACTAACACATTATAAATCAACTATACTTCAATTATAAATAAATGTAAAAAAGAATTACTCAACATATTAAGAGGCTAACTAAGCTAATAATTTAAATGAAAGAATGGTCTTAGATGATTCTTGAGGTCCCTTTAAGTTCTAAAGTCTACTTTGTATTTTCCAAATATACTTTATTATCTGAGGAATTGGTTTGTGATGTTTGAGGTAAATGTGTCTGAAAGAATTTCGCCTTGAACATGTTGAAAGAAACCTATTACAAATGAAACTATTTCCATTTCAGGAAAAAATATACTAAATAGGTTGTATCAGGTTCATCATAGAGAAGATATTTTGTCATTTACATATATTAAATTTTTTTCCTCTATGGGTACTATCAGAATAGATATATACAACATTTTTTAGCTAGAAAACTTTCTAAATATGCCTTGATTTCATTGTCATCATTCCTTCCTTATAGCATTTAAAGGGTTAATTTAGAGAAGACATGAATCAAGTAAATTTTCTGCTTAAGCTTTTATTTAGACTTATCTAGTAGACATAAACTGTGATATGCACTATTATACCATCTTATTAAGCTTACATTATAGAAATGAGAGGAACTAGTGATTATTTGCTCTTATAACCCTAAATGGAAAATCTGCATCTTAAGTGGTAATTAAGAAAACCAAAACTACATTGTAAACAAAGCATCTGATACTTGGGCATGCCATTTTCCCTTTTTTTTTTTTTTTTGTGAAGAATAGCCTTGAGTCTAATTGTACATTATAATTATACATCATTCCTTTTGGAACTGCTTAATTATTCCTCTAATTCTTTTTGTATTTCTCTTCATTTTTAGCCAAACTATTTCTCAGCAATACATCATTACTGATGCTGTAATTAAGAGATTTGTGTTTCTCCTTGAAAATAGCTGAATAGCTTATGCCTCATTCTGAGCTGTTGGGGAGGGAGAATTAGGATTTTTACTTTTTGTACTGGAACAGAAAACGAACCCTAACTCCATTCAACAGTCTTTTCATTCTGCAAGCAAGCGTCCGCTTTCACACAGAAAGAGCATTGCAGTGACAATGTACCTTGTGCAGACACTACTGCTTCAGATGAAGGCTAATGGTTTGAATTGCAGGAATACCAGTGTACCGACTATAATTAGGAATGTCTGATGAAAGTCTGAAGTATAATATGAAAAGAAAACATCTGCTTGTTCACAGTACTGGCTGTCATTTATTCTTTCTATGAAATGTTTCTGTTTTAATAGACCATTTATCAAAATCTCATATGCTCATTAATTTTAGGTTATAGGAAAAATATAAGTACATATTGGATTTCAATAAAGAAATTTTATTTCCTGTTTTTAACTTTCAAGGAAAAGTTTGAACCAATGATGCATTATGTCCTAAATGTTACTTAATGTTATTCAGCAATGGAAATTATACAAAGATCAAGTTTTTCTCTGATGTCTAATAATTGCCTATTTTACTCAATCCCATTAGTAAGTATATTTACTGAATCATTGCTTAATGCCACCAGAAATATTGCAGATGGATTGAATCAAAGGAAGGAACATCATGATCCATAGACTCATGTGATACATTGATGTTACCAGTAGCATTATTCTACAGGTACTACCATTAAGAAGATGAGGACTTTTAGGGTAGATGTGGGAGGCAGGATTCTAAGAAGACCACTAAGATTACAGCTCCCATGTGTAACTCCTGTGTGATCACCTTCCCTTGCATGTGGGCATTACCTGTGAATATGATGGACTATCACTCCTGTGATTAGGTTACTAATCAGTAGAGTGAGTTAATCAAAATGGAGATTATCATGGTCCAGGTTTAATTAGAGGAGCCTTTGAAAGAAGGTGAAGCATCAGATGTGCTCCAGCTGGCCTGAAAGAAAGCAATATTTGTGTTGGGAACTGACTATGGGGGGCACATGCCAAGTAACTGTGAGCAGCCCCTAAGAGCTGCGAGTGGTTGCTTGCTGACTGATAAAAAGAAAACAGTCCTACAACCACAAGGAACTGAATCCTGCCAAGACCATGAATGAGCTTGGAAATAGATTGTTCCAAGAATAGTAAGATCTTCTAAATGAGATTGAAAACATGGCCAACACATTTAACGCAACCTTGTGAGACCTTGAGCAGAAGATCCAGTTAACCAATGCCTGGACTCATGATCCATGAAAACTGTGAGATAATTAATGAGTGTTGTTTTATGCCTGTATTGTCTTTATGTTTTCTATTGTCATGCAGTAATAGAAAACTAATGTAGATAATATGAAATCATTGACTAAAATATCCAGCAAAGTATATTTATATTTTCAGGTGATATAGGAAACCCATAAATTAGAAAAGTATAATCTTTGATATAATAAAGTATATACATTTAAGGCAGCCCTAATGCTAAAATGAAGTTCCTGAAAATACATGATTCTTTAAAGAGAATCTCAAGTTTAATTTTATTCATTATCACTAAGCCCACTTAAAATATTCTTCATGAAATATAATATATTGAAAACCATACTCATGGGATTTATCTCTCCTGTGTCCCACCAAACCTGCTCCTCCTACAGCCTTCCTTTCCATAGTTAATCAAAGATAGAATTCAACCACTGGTCTGAGCAAGAAACTTTAAGTCATTTTGTATTCCTCTTATTGTTACACCCCACATGCAATACATCTGCAAACACAGCTAGCTGTTTCTTCAAAAGTCCCTGAATCTTTCCAACCATCTCCTCTAAGAGCACTCTGATTGATGCCTCAGATCGCAACCCTATCTTTCACCTGGGTTACACATCTCACAGGGTTACTCTCACCTATTTACCTGAAAGATGTATCTTGTCTCTCCTCCTCTCAAAATCTTCCAATGGTATCTAATTTCCCCATAATGACAATCATAGCTCTTTCAATGGAACCTCTATGATACATCTTTCTTTTATCTCTCTGACCTCACCTTAACTATTCCCCACTCATTCCCTCTGCTCTAGGAATCCTGACCTCCTTCCTTTTTTTAATTAGTCAGGTATCCCTGCTAAGGTCTTTACACTTGCTCTTCTGTTCCCTCCATCTGGAATACTACAAATCTTTACCAAATATGATCTTTTCAGTAAAGATTTTCCTATTATTCTCCATAGAACTCCTATTGCCCTACTTTTCTCACTTTATTGCCATAGTTATTGTTGTCTAACATACTCCATCTTAATCTAAAATTACAACGGTATGTATTTTGTTTTAAAGGGTTTATAACTTTTCAATGAAATCATTGTTGGTGACCATACCTTCCATTTTCTACCTAGCTCTGATATGTATTGTGGTAGGTGTGCCTGCCACAGCCAAAGAACACTCACTATGGTAGTGCAATTCTTCTCACATGCTCCTGAGTCCCACCTTGATCAGAAATAACTTTTTGCAGTTGTATTGTATTGTACATCAGTCATACTGGTTATCTATTTTCATATATTTATGATAAACTGTATTTTCTTCAATCTTTCCATCAAAGATCAAATTCCTATATTGCTCATCTTTATTTAACTGTATATTAAACTACTTTCTATGAGTATGTACATGGACATAGCTGAGATATTTTAGAATGAGTAAGTTATGTTGTATGGTATTAATTCTATAAATGATAATATCTCAATAAGAATGTTTCATAGCAAGATCTGTTATTTTTGTTTTGTTTTTTTGTCTCCCCTGTCAAAAAAGTTTCCAGAAAGCAAAGAACACTGAGGGAAATTTATTGTGCTGAATGTTTAAAATACTTTTTAATTAAAATTTTTAAAAAAATTTTTATGACCTTAAAGTAAAGAGAGATGGGAGAGGAGACAACACGGACCTTGTCTCCAAGAGGTGTAGAAGGACCTTGAGCTCACCTCCTCTGATGAGCACACCAAAATCACATCTAACTGCTGAACAACCATTGATAAAAAAGACTGGAACCTACCAAAAAAGATATTCTACATCCAAAGATATAAAGAAACCACAACAAGACGGTAGGAGGGGCACACTTGTGATATAATCAAACCCCATACCATCTGGGTGGGCAACTAACAAACTGGAGATTAATTATATCACAGAAGTTCTCCCACAGGAGTGAGAGTTCTGAGCCCCAAGTCAGGCTCCCAAGCCTAGTGGTCTGGCATTGGGAGGAGGAGCCCCCAGAGCATTTGGCTTTGAAGGCCAGAGGGGCTTGACTGTAGGAGCTACACAGGACTGGGAGAAACAGAGAGAGACTCCACTCTTAGAGGGCATACAGAAATTCTTGCGAGCACTGGGACCAGGGAAAAAGGAGTGATTTCATAGGTGCCTGCACAAGAACAACCTGCTGGTCTTGGAGGGTCTCCTCAGGAGGTGGGGGGCAGCTGTGGCTCACCCTGGAGACATAGGCACTGGTGGCAGAGCTATCGGGGAGTACTCATCTACATGAACTCTCGCTGGAGGCAGACATCTTGCTTGGGTCACTAGCACCAAGACCTGATCCCACTCAAGAGGCTGTAGGCTGCAGTGCTGGGACACCTCAAACCAAACAACCAACAGGGCAGGAACACTGCCCCACCCATCAGTAGACAAGCTACTTAAAAACTTCCTGAGCAAACAGCCCCTCTAGACATTCCCCTTAGCATGACCCTGCCCACCAGAGGGCCTAGACCAAGCTCCACCTCCCAGTGGGCAGGCACTGGCCACTAATGCCAGGAAGCCTTTACAAGCCTCTAACAAGTCTCACCTACCAGGGGGCAGACACAAGAAGCAAGAAAACTATGATGCCACAGCCTGTGGAACTGAGTCCACAAACATAGGTCAGAACCTACCATGGGACCAGCTGGTCCCTGGCCCTTGGGTGACAAGAGGGGACTGTACTGTTGGGACACATAGGACATCCCCTACAGAGGGCCACTTCTCCAAGGTCAAGATGTGTAACTGACCTAACACATTCATAAAAATACAAATAGAAATTTAGACAAAATGAGATGGCAAAGGAATATGTTCCAGACAGAAGAACAAGATAAAACCCCAGAAGAAGAAAAAGTGACATGGAGATTGGCAATCTACCTGAGAAAGAGTTCAGAGTAATGATCATAAATATGATTCAATAACTCGGGAGAAGAATGGATGCACAGAGCAAGAAGTTACAAGAAGTTTTAAACAAAGTGTTAGGAAATATAAACAACTACCAACCAGAGTTGAAGAATACAATAACTGAAATGAAAAATACACTAGAAGGAATCAATATCAGAATAAATGTGGCAGAAGAGGAATCAGTGAGCTGGAAGACAGAGTGGTGGAAATCACTACTGTGGAACAGAATAAAGAAAAAAGAATGAAAAGAAATGAGGACAGTTTAAGAGACCTCTGGGACAACATCAAATGCACTAACATTCACATTATACGGGTCCCAGAAGGAGAAGAGAGAGGGAAAGGGCCTGAGAAAATATTTCAAGGCAGAAATAGCTGAGAACTTCCCTAACACGGGAAAGGAAATAGTCACCCAAATCCAGGAAACAGAGTCCCATGCAGGATTAACCCAAGGAGGAACACGCCAAGACACATAGTAATCAAATTGACAAAAATTAAAGGTGAAGAGAAAATATTAAAAGCAACAAGAGAAAAGCAACAAATAACGTACAAGGGAATTCCCATAAGGCTATTGGCTGATTTTTTCAGCAGAAACTCTGCAGGCCAGAAGCAAGTGACACAATATATTTCAAGTGATGAAAGAGAAAAATCTGCAATCAAGAATACTTTACCTAGCAAGGCTCTTGTTCAGATTTGATGGAGAAATCAAAAGCTTTACAGAGAAGCAAAAGCTAAAAGAAAGAAGTCAGCAACACCAAACCAGCTTTACAACAAATTCTAAAGGAATAACTTTAGGCAGAAAAGAAAAGGCCACAACTAGAAACTAGAAAATTACAAAATGCAAAAGTCCATCATTAAAGGCAAAAAAAACAGTAAAGGTAGGAAATCATCAATAAAAAAACTAATAGGTAGGTTAAAAGACAAAAATAATAAAATCATCTTTATCCACAATAAGAAGTTAAGGGATACATAAAACAATTAGATATAAAATATGATATCAAAACCAGTATTCATGAGAGGAGGAGAGTAAAAATGCAAGATATTTAAAATGCATTTGAAATTAAGAGAACAGCAACTTAAAACAATTTTACACACACACACACATATATATACAGCATTCTATACACATACACACACACACACACACACACACACACACACACACATACAGCATTCTATACCAAAAATCTCTTGGTAACCGCAAACCAAAAATCTATAATAAATACACACACACAAAAGAAAAAGTAATCTCAACACAACACTGAAGATGTTCATCAAATCACAATTGAAGAGAACAAAAGAGGAAAGGAAAAATAAAGACCTACAAAAACAACTCCAAAACAGTTAACAAAATGGTAATAAGAACATACATATCTATAATTACCTTAAAAGTAAATGGACTAAATGCTTCAACCAAAAGACACAGACTGCCTGAACGGACGCAAAAATAAGACTGGCATATTTGCTGTCTACAAGAGACCCACTTCAGATCTAGAGATACATACAGACTGAAAGTGATGAGATGGAAAAAGGTAATCCATGCAAATGTCAATCAGAAGAAAGCTGCAGTAGCAATACTTACATCAGACAAAACAGACTTTAAAATAAAGACTGTTACAAGAGACAAAGAAAGACAATACAGAATGATCAAGGGATTAATCCAAGAAGAAGATATAACAATTGTAAATATATATGCACCCAACATTGGAGCACCTCAATATATAAGGCAAATGTTAACAGACATAAAAGGAGAAATTGACAATTACACAATAATAGTGGAAGAAATACCAAATATGAACAGACCAATTACCAGTACTGAAATTGAATCAGTAATTCAAAAAGTCACAACAAACAAAAGTCCAGGATGAGACAGCTTCACAGGCAAATTCTCCCAACATTTAGTGAAGAGTTAAAACCTATCCTTCTGAAAGTATTCCAAAAATTGTAGAGGGAGGAACACTTCTAAACTCATTCTATGAGGCTACTGTCACCCTGATACCAAAACCAGACAAAGATACCACAAAGAAACGAAAATTACAGGTCAATATTACTGACGAATATAGACGCAAAAATCCTCAACAGAATACTAGTAAACCAAATCCTACAATACATTAAAAATGATCATACACTATGATAAAATGGGATTTATCCCAGGGATGCAAGTATTTTTCAACATCTGCAAATCAATCATTGTGATACACTACATTAACAAACTGAAGGATAAAAACCATATGATCATTTCAATAGACATAGAAAAAGCTTTTGCTAAAATTCAACATCTATTTATGATAAAAACTCCCAGAACATGGGCGCAGGGAGAAGACACCTCAACATAATAAAGACTATATATGACAAACCCACAACTAACCTCATACTCAAAGGTGAAAAGGTGAAAGTATTTCCTTTAAGATCAGGGACAAGACAATGATGCCACCAGTTTTATTCAACATTTTAGAAGTTGTAGCCACAGCAACACAGAAGAAAAAGAAATAAAAGTAATCCAAATTGGAAAAGAAGTAAAACTGTCACTGTTTACAGATGACATGATACTATACATAGAAAATCCCAAAGACGCAAAAGACCTTTACTCCGAGAACTATAAGACGCTGATGATGAAACTGAAGACGACACAAACAGATGGAAAGATATACCATGATCTTGGACTGGAAGAATCAATATTGTTAAAATGACTAGACTACCCAAGGCAATCTACAGGTTCAATGCAATCCCTATCAAATTACCAATGGAATTTTTCACAGAACTAGAACAAATAATTTTAAAATTTGTATGAAAATGCAAAAGACCCCAAATAGCCAAAGCAACTCTGAGAAAGAAAAACTGAGCTGCAGGAATTAGGCACCCTGACTTCAGACTATACTACAAAGCAACAGTTATCAAAACAGTATGGTACTGACACAAAAACAGACACATAGATCAATGGAACAGGATAGAAATAAACCCACGTACTATGGCTGATTAACTACAACAAAAGAGGCAAGAATATACAATGGAAAAGACAATCTTTTCAACAAGTGGTGCTGGGAAAACTGGACAGCTACATGTCAAAGATTGAAATTTCACTTTGCTGTACCCCTGAAAAATCCTCCTGCACTGTTGGTGGGAATGTAAATTGGTACGGCCACTATGGAGAACAGTATGGAGGTTCCTTAAAAAACTAAAACTAGAGCTGTGATATGATCCAGCAATCCCACTCCTGGGCATATACCCAGAGAAAAACATCGTTTGAAAGGATACATGCACCCCAGTATTCATTGCAGCACTGTTTACAGTAGCCAAGACATGGAAGCAACCTAGACGTTCATTGACAGATGACTGGATAAAGAAGATGTGGTACATATATACAATGAAATATTACTCAGCCAGTAAAAAGAAGGAAATAATGCCGTTTGCAGCAACATGGATGGACCGGAGATTATCATACTAAGTGAGGAAAGTCAGACAGAGAAAGACAAATATCATATGATATAACTTATATGTGGAATCTAAAAAAAAATGTACAAATGAACTTATTTACAAAAAAGAAACAGACTCACAGACTTAGAGAACAAACTTATGGTTACCAGGGTGGAAGTGTGGGGTGGAGAGATAGATTGGGAGTTTGGGATTGACGTGTACACACTGCTATATTTAAAATAGATAATCAACAAGGACTTACTATATAGCATAGGGAACTCGGTTCAGTATTCTGTAATAACCTAAATGGGAAAAGAATTTGAAAAAGAATTTAAAAAAAAAGATAAACAAACACTTTAAGAAATAATTATTTGAAAGCCAGTCTTCCCCAGTGATTATTATTCAATGAAAGAATTTGTTGTCCAGGCTTCTGTCGGAATTTGAGCGAATGGAAAAATAATCTGAGAGATATGACAGGGCAGAATGAAGGGAGAACAACAGAGCAGCTGATAGTCCCATGATTTGCTCAGGCAAGGGATATGCTTCCTGTAGTTTAGGTGGGAAATTAGGAGATATGGTTAACTATATGGCCCCCTACCCAGAATGTGATCTATCAGATAAGGAAACTCCAACAAGAAATGCTGCAGAGTAGACCAAATAGGTAGGTGCTGAGGAGGGTGTTAGTCAATGAACAAATTTCCTGTGTTGGGGAATCATGCAATGAGGACACTGAATCCTGTCCCAGAGAATCATGTGTGCTTTTCATTAGAGAGCCCAGAGACTACTATAGCATCACCACCTAAACAAAAGGACTTTTGCTTGTATGTTTGTGTGCATTTATGCTGTATGGACTAATTTGTGAACCCAGGAACATGTATGTTGTAGTACTAACTTCAGTACCTCAGAATGTGACTTTATTTGGAAATATGGTCACTGTAGGTGTAATTAGTTAAGAAGGGGTCATACTGGGGTAGAATGAGCCCTTAATCTAATCTGACTGGTGTCCTTATAAGAAGATGCAGAGACACAGGCAACAGGCCATATGAAGATAAAGGCAGAGATTGGAATAATGCATTTACAAGCCAAGGAATGACAAAGATCGCTGGTCAACACCAGAAACTAAGAGTCTTCTCCCTCAGAGCCCTCATGAGGAACCAACCCTGCAGACACCTTTACTTCAGACTTTTAGCCTCCAGCCTTATTTGTGAGAATAAATTTCTGTTGCTTTAAGCCACCCTGTTTGTGGTACTTTGTTACGGCAGCCTTAGGAAATTAATTTCTCCTTCCCCATTCCCAACACTGGAGTAGTTAGAGGCAGAAGACTGTGAAGGAAAAGGAGAAGTGAAGATAGGCATGACAGCCTCAAAGGCTCCAGGGACAGTCTGGCAGGTACTGGGAGCAGAGGGAAGACTAGTGTTGGATTGTATGTGAAATTGAAGTTTTAAATTGAATTGATTGAACAAGATATTTCACACTCTATATCTTATATCCCTATGTTTTCATTGCAAAACATCTAATGAGGTCACGTTCAAATAGTTTTAACGGACTGAAAAGGAAATTAGGCAGACATTTAGTGGCAGTTATTAGAGAAAAATAAAATTATTTTATATGTATAAATGTGTATGTTCAGGGTACTCATTTGTCACATAGACTAGACCAGGAATGACTGCATCGGAATGGGCATTTTCTATGATCAGCTCATTTAACATTGAAGCAGCACTTAGCATTTGTATAATTTTGGCCCACTGACCTCTAAAAAAAAGTGAAAAAGGAAAGAAAAACAACATCGTAATTCATTAATAATTAATAAAATTTATACTATACATTTGGAGATTTGGATTCTACAACATTCAGAAAAATTAAATGAAATTGTTTTATTTCTAAATTCTAGTCACATCATCTTCCTTTTCCCTTTTCATTTGTGATGTAAAAATTCTCCATTACTACTTTATTTCCTAAGCAAATAAACTGTGCTTATTCTATAAACTGTGCATATTCTATTAAGCAAAATTAAAACTCACCATTAATAGTTGAACTTAAGTTCCTCTAAAAGCAGCTCAGCAACTATTTATTGCTAATTAACTATGCTTCTCAAGCGATGTATCAAGTATTCAAACAACTGAATAGACCTCTTGGAAGACTTTAATCTTTACAGAAGCAAAACACAACATGGTTGTTTATCCAACTATATAAACTATATAGAGAAATTTAATATTTATATATATAAATACAGGGTATGATATTAAAAGAATACAGAGTATAAATATTTATGTTTTATATTTGCACATACATGATACAGCATTATAGTATATAGTATATATGCTATGATATTACATATAATATATATAATCTTTATATTATATATACTAGATGCATGAATTATAGAAAGTATGTTAGGTGCTATCATACTATCTAAATAAATATAAATAATACGGTATAAAGTATTTTAACCATAGGAGGGAACATATAATTCCTGCAATTATAAATGTTACTAATTTGTGACCCCTAATTAATAACAACGACTTGTCAACTCCAAGTATTTAACCAACTAAGAAATGTACTCTGGAGTCATTTAAGAAATAAATATCAGTTTTGTTTTGTTTTGTTTTCTCATAAGATGAATTAGAGAATGAATCAAAATGCCATTCCCTAAGCCCAATCCACATCTAAACTTCAAGATCTTCTGGTCTGTCAAGCTGAAATTTTGTGAGAGAACTATCTCGCATCCCATCCCATTCAGAGGAAATCAAGACATAAAATCCACTTATGAGAAATAGCCTTTAAAACTTTACACCTATGTAACAGAGAATCATGAAAGAATAAATATACCACCATTCCTTGTTGTAATCATATACAACCTTCTAGACTGGGGCATTCATCAAGATCATTTAAGATTTAACCACTGAATTCCTGTCTTTCAGATGTCACATTCAGGGAGCAAGCATCCCTAATCCCAATAAGAATGCCTGAGATGCACTGTGGTACTCAATAAGTACTGGTTGGGGACTATGCCACAAGGATAAAGGAAAGTAGAGGGACACTTGGAAAGGCCAGATTTGAGTTTGCACTGCTGACCTCCTACAATGGCCATCAGGAGCCCCCAAATCAGCAACTAAATAAGATTCTCACCATTGTCAAGCCAGCCAAGAACAATACATTGATGTATAAGTAGAACTTTGATAAGTGAAGATCACTATGTAAGGCTAATTCAAGTAGAGGACTAGCATGAACAAACATGTCTGAGCAGGGAAACCTGGTACTGACAGTACAGTAGAGTTTAGGAATAATGGGAGGATAAGTTTAGAAAATAGGATAAACTGCTTTTTAGAATGATTTGAATATGAGGCGAGAAATGTTAACTTTAAATAATTTCATTTGTATATTAAAATGGGTAAGATATAATTTAATAATTATTAATCATTTTAATTATTCTATTATTAATAGTAATCTCATTATTTAATTATTTCTTCTAGGTATTGTAATTTAGTTTAATTTTTCCACTGTTTAGAAAGAGAAATAATAGTATTTGAGATTATTTTCAACCAATATCACCTCTTTTAACTCAAACCTTCTTAAAGATCTCTTCTTTATCACCAAAGAGAAGGTGAGAATTACATTGCTCAGGTGCCATTTCCCACAGGTTCAGGTTAGAGTTTGCCAATGAAAGACACTGATGCAAGATTAGGAAGGGCACAAAAGGAGCACAAGTCATTATTTTTCAGAGGTAGTTTTGAGCAGACACATCAGCTTCCTGGCCAGCTGTCAAGATCCACACATTCCTCCAGAGACGACGGAATTGTAGTGACTCCCCAGTGAGTTGTTGGGGACCACCTGCTCTATCCCTTGGTTGAGATAGTAGTGATGAATTCTCTGAACTTTGATCTCTGTCTTCCAATATCTTTGTAAATCCCAAAGTCCTGCTGAATTCTATTCTTGACCAAAACCTGACAGATAGTATATTTAGAAAGTGGACAAGAACTAAGATAACCTGATAATTATTAAGGTGATGCTTTAGGATTGTGTATAACTCTGAACAAAATAACAAAAATATTTAGTATATTATAAACCACATAAACTATTTTCTCTTTGATATGTTCAATGAAAATATCATTCTAAACTTTTCCAAGTATGAAAACTTGAAACTACAATCTCTATGTTCCTTAATAACATTCAATTCTTGAAAACTCACTCAAACTTTACAGAGTTGGCATTTCTGTTAAATCTCTGCTAAATTAACTTATCATTAAATATTGTTAAAAATCATATGTAAAAGAATGGATAGAGTCAAACTTAATGTAATGAACATATGGAAAAATGATGATTAAAGTAATACATCTTCAAAGGTTTCCTTAACATCTTCTGGTGGATCAAATAATATCTTAGTTCTTACCCTTGCCTGATGAGCACACATCTTAGTTCATGATAATGAACTTATACTATGTAAAACATCTTCAAAATGTCCTACAACAATTATTAGTGATTTCGTACTTAAATAGTACATGTTCTGTCGACTTATAAATTTGCCTAAAATTAAATAATGGGTCCTCCTGTGCAGGTGTGCAACTAATGGGTCCTCCTGTGCAAGTGTGCAAGTGTGCAACTGATTCTTAGAACATACATTGGGAACATTAAGTACATTAAATATTTTTGAACTTTGTTATCCCTTTGGAGTTGAGACCAGCTCACATAATTCACCTCGTACAGAGTCACCTCTTTCTCCCTCCCTTTTTCCCTCACCTTCTCCTTCTTTCTCCTCCTCTTCCTCTTTCTTCTCTTTCTTCCTCTTCTCTTTTTCCCTCTGTCTCCTCTCTCCCTCTCTCCCTCTCTCTCTCTCTCTCTCTGTCAACACATTAACTGACTACTTGGGATAGGTTTATTATTACCCATTATGGAAATGTGGAATGATCTCTGTCTGCATTTAACAAAAGTATTGTTTACTATCTGGCTCTGGTTCCAAATAGCATGCATGTACATATAAGCAGAAGTTTGCTTGTATTTACTTACATAAATATACAGCATATGGTCTATATTTAATGGTTCATTCTTTATCAAAGTAAAATATTACCAATAGCAAATATATAAAAGGTTAACATTTACTTTCTCTAGTAAAGCAGTCTACATTTATTCTCCTCAGCTCTACCTCCTAGGAAATGTAGAACTTCAGCTCTTGAATTAAGTTACTGAGTATTTAACATAGTAACATGGCAATGATTAATGCTCAGAATGAAAGGATACATTTATAACCATCAGTTCTTCAACTGTTCTTTAAATGCTTTTATACTTCTTTATTGAGATTGAGGAGCAAATAAATATTTAGTCCTATAAATGAGATAGCAGCAAGCCATATACTTCTGCTCACTGAAACTAAAATGTGTTTTAAAGTGTAAATATGACCATGTCACTTCTTGTCTTCATTGGCTCCCTATCTTTCAGGATGAAGTTAAAACATCTAAATAAAGGCTCTGACCTGGCTGCTTTATCTTCTTCCGTTGCCCCTTTACTCTTTTCAATAAACCATATATCAATATACAGGGCTGTTTTCTTAGTTGAAAACAGTAGAATCCATTCAAATTGCTTTAAACAGAAAATAAAGTTATTTTTTAAAAGCCCCTAAATATACACAAATGGTGCTAGAAAAACAAAGGATGGAAAAAGTGAACCACAATACTTCTCTCTTACCATTTAAAAACAAAACAAAACAAACAAACAAAAAACACCTCAAAATAGATCAGAGATCTAAATAAAACTCTAAAACTTACTGAAGAAAATACAAGAGAAAATCTTTGCAACCTTGATAAAGGCGAGATGTCTTAAATGGAACAAAGAAGTACAAGCAATGAAAGAAAAAAACTGATAAACTTGACAGTCAAAGTAATAAATGTCTACTCTTCCAAGTCAGTGATACAAAAATCAAAAGGCAAGAGACAGACTGGAAGAAAATATTTTGTATCTAAAATATATAAATAATCCTTTGAATTCAATTATAATATAAGCAACTTGAATTTTTTAAAAAAATGTGCAAAGTTTTAAGTAGCACTTCATACATATATAATATATATAAATATATAAAATATATATTTATATATATATAAAATGCAGAAGCACATGGGAAGATGCTCAACATCATTAATCATTAGAAAAATGCAAACCATAGCCACAAAGATATACCATTACATACCCATTAAAATGGCCAAAATGAAGAAGTTTATTAATACCAAGTATTATTGAGAATGTGGAGCAACTAGACCTCTTATTCATTGTTAGTGGGAATATAAAATGGTACACTTAATTGAGGAAAACAGTTTGGCAGTTTCTTATGAACTTAAAAACAACGTAAAAACTTACACTTATAAACAACCAGAAACTCCCAGATATTTACCTAAGAGACATAAAAACTTATGTCCACACAAAGCTTATATGCCATACAATGGAGTATCTCTGCTTTAGATACGGCTGTCAGAGAAGGTCTCTATAAAGATACTTTTAACCTGAAGCTTGATTGGCAGGACAAAGCAACTCTGCAAAAGTTGGGAAAAAGCACTGGACTCTAGAGGAGAAGCTAGACGAAAACTCTAAGATGGAAACAAGCTTGGCCAGAAAGAAGGTCAATATTTCTAGAGAAAAAGAAGCTGAGATGATTATGGCAGGTGGTGAAGGTTTAAAGAAACAAAGAAGTCATATCAAAAAGACCTCAGAGCCTGATAAGGAATTAAAAATCAATTAATAATATTTCTAACAACAACATAACAACAAATATTAGAAACAACAAACAACATTATAATGATGCCATAAACACCCAAATTGTGTGTTTTAATTCTAATTCTTTGTGTACATAATGTAGAACTTCCATGCAACTCAAAAGAGAATAATGTTACTATCAGTATCGACAGAAATAGTTTATTCTCTATATAATTAATTGCTTGATCTAATGTCACAGTATATTTTGCTTTATATTTGGGGCATTTTTTTTTTCATATTTTTCCCTTCCTGGAGTTTTAATAGTTTTTTTTTTCTCATCAACCTAAGGATAATGCACCTATACCATATTCTGATCATCTAATGCATAGAACCTCCCTTTTTGTCAAAGCCCTCTCATTGTTGCTTCATTCACATGTCTACTGCAGATTTTCCCTCCTATGAACCCATGCATTACAGCATCTTTTATATATTTCTCTCTTTGTTTGCAATTTTCTCCCCTATTTTGCTGTAATTCACTTTCAATTAACTTTCTGCTAAAGTATAGGAGAACAGTACATAAAGTATATAAACTAGATCGGATATTATAAAACTCCTAGAGGAAAGCATAGGCAAAGCATAGGCAGAACACTCTTTGACATAAATCACAGCAATATTTTTTTGGATCCTCTCCTAGGATAATGGAAATAAAAGCAAAAATAAACAAATGGGACCTAATTAGACTGAAAAGCTTTTGCACAGCAAGAGAAATCATAAACAGAATGAGAAGACAATCCATGGAATGGGAGAAAATATTTGCAAGCCATGTGACCAACTAGAGCTTAATTTCCAAAATATACAAATAGTGCATACAACTCAGTAAAACAAAAATAAAAAACCCAATCAAGTAATGGGCAGAAAACCTAAATAGACATTTCTCCAAACATGACATACAGTTGGCCCATAAGCGCATGAAAAGATGCTCAACATTGCTAATTATTAGAGAAATGCAAATCAAAACTACAATGAGGTATCAACTCACACCGGTTAGAATGGCCATCATCAAAAAATCTTCAAAAAATGAATGCTGGAGAGGGTGTAGAGAAAAGGGAACCCTCTTACACTGTTGGTGGGAATGTAAATTGGTGAAGACACTATGGAAAACAGTATGGATGTTCCTTGAAAAACTAAAAATAGAGTTGCTATATGATCCAACAATCCCACTCTTGGGCATATATCCAGAGAAAATCATAATTCAAAAATATACATGCACCCCAATGTGTTCATTGCAGCACTATTTACAATAGACAAGTCATGGAAGCAACCTCAGTGTCCATAGACAGAGGAATGGATAAAGAATATGTGAGATATATATATATATCCATATATATATATACACACATATATATACATACACACACACACACACACACACACACACAAGAATATTACTCAGCCATAAAAGAGAATGAAATAATGCTATTTGCAGCAACATGGCTGGACCTAGAGATCTTCATGCTAAGTGAAGTAAACCAAAGACAAATATCATATGATATGGCCTATATGTGGAATCTAAAAAAAAAAAAAGATACAAATGAACTTATACACAAAATAGAAATAGACCCACAAACATAACAAATTATGGTTACCAAAGGGTAAAGGGAGAGGGGAGGGAGAAATTAGGAGTTTGGGAATAACATAAATATACTACCATACATAAAATAGAAACAACTACTTTTGAATGTTACATTACTTTAAAGGCCTACATTTGAACTCAACTTTTCAAAATAAATCCCAATTAACAAACATTATTCTGTATTCAAACTATGACAAGTGAATACATTTGTTTCTAGAAATAATAACAAATGAGACAAAGCATTTTGTAAAATATAATTCTGAATCAGTCAGTAAAAAAGAAACATACATTGAGATTCTACCTCCTTACCAGGAAGGCTACTTCAGATCTCAGTCTGGTACAAGGTTAAAGCATACATATTAGCAATTATGGTTAGAAGTTGTCAGTTATAAATCTCAAGCGGTCAAGTGCAAACACTTGTTAATTTGGGGAAACTGAATCAAAGGACTCAAGTCCTATTGGTGATGAAAGATGCAAATGTGAAGTGGTTCCTCCCAGAAGCACGGCTGCTGGACCTGGTGCCGCCCACAAGCACCAGTGCTGTGCCCTCAAGCATTCACTGCTTCTGCTCGGGCTGAAGCCTCTGCCCTCGGGTAATCCAACAGTAGAAGAGTTATTTTTCATTTCTTGATTTCTCAAGGATAATTTTTCAGGAATTATTTTGACTTTTAATGTGCTGTTTTGTGAAGAGTTACCTTAAAAAATTTTGGAATTCTTGGCTAAATAATTATTCATTTCTGACTATATTGACAAATGTCATAAATCCACTTGAAGGTTTTTAATAATTTTCTGTTATTTACTTCAGAATTACTAACAACTAGTACAATTTTATTTTGAAATATTACCAGCTCAAATGTGAAAAAATTTAAAATTTCAACTGAAATTTTAAATGTTCTCTCTAGATCCTGTAGTGCAATATTACAAGTGATCGTGGGGGCCAATATCACACTGAAAGTTAAAGTTCAGGTGTTATCATTATTAATTTTTTCTTCATTGGGAAAGTACACATATGTGCATGCACACACATGTTTACACTTTCAAAAATTAATTTAACATGATAAGAGAAGTTTCAGAATCCACTAACTTTAAAAAATGAAATCAAACCAAAAAAGGATAACAAGTACAATACCATCGGCAGGATAGATTTGTATGTGTCTAGCCCATTAGCAACCAAAACATCTTGCATTTTTAAGATGTATTATTTTATGAAAATACATATAAGTGAAGCCAATGACTTCACTGATATGTACCTTGATAAAAGTAATTACTTTCATATAGAAAAGGTAAGATTTAAAGTAATGGAAGAGAAAAATAATTTTCTAGCTGCCTTTTTTGTAAAATCCACATAGACCTAGATCGATTAAACAATATCTTTCTATACTCAAGCCTGTTTATGCTGAGAAAAAACTTCAATCTTTTAAGTAAATTCAGTAGTTTTCTTAAAACATTTTTTTAAAAAGATATTCCCATATTATTGTGAAACTGCTTGGGATGATGGTATAGAACGATGAAATTTACAGCAGTTTGAGGTAAGAAGAATAATACATTTAAGTGCAAAAGCAGGAAACAAATTGAATGGACAGAAAAGCATAAGTGACATTTCAAATCTAAAATGGCATTTTTCTAGAGACCATAAATCATTCATTTTATTTTGAAGTTTTAATATAGGAAGCTGGCTAGCACACACACACAGATGACTTCATACTAGATTTTCTTTTTCTAGCTGCAGTAGTTATTTCAAAGAATTACACCTTCAAACTAATTCAAAAATTATGCTTATTATTCATTTTGAAATCTCTATAAACTGATATACTAAAACAAGAAACACATAAACTTAGGGAAATTTATCACATGCATGTTTACATGCTTATTCTTCTCTTGTACAGCCTCTATACCTAGTTACCAAAGTCTAATGGATCTTTTCCTAGTCAATATGCCAAAAATGAACTCAAACCTAACCAAGAATTTTAGGATTATGATGTTTTTCCACAGACATAATTGAAAGGTATTCTCTTCTCTTAAATCTCAATCATTTAAATATGTTTCAATAACGTAATATTTTAAACTGTGACTATAATATCATAAATTTTATAGAGAAAGGAAGCATATAGTTTAATTAGCTCAATGAAGTTTACAAATATATATAAATATTGTAACCTCTTATAGACATTTAAAATGTAGAAGCATATTTTTAAAAACATATTTGACATATAACACTGTGGTAAATTTCATGTGTACAGTATGTTGATTTAATACACATATATTGTAATATGATTGCCATTGCAGTTACTGTATCACAATACAATATCTATCCCCCTCTATCACATCACACTATTATTGTTTCTTTTTTGAGTTTGGAATAATTAAGATCTAATCTCTTAGCAAATTTGATGATTATAATATTATATTGTATTTATATTCACTATACTGTGCATGAGATCTCTAGGACTTACTAGAACTAGGTTATACCCTGAAGCAACATTTCTTTTATTCCCCCACCTCCCAGCTCATGGTAACCATCTTACTGTCTGTTTTAATGGGCTGGCTTTTTTAGATTCCACATATAAGTGATATCACCCAGGATTTGTCTTTCTTTGTCTGACTTATCTCACTTAGCATAAGGCCCTCAAGGTCTATCCATGTAGTTGCAAATAGCAGAATTTCCTTCTTTCCAATGGCTAATAATGGTCCATTGTATACATATATCAACCTTCTTATCCATTCATCTGTTGATGAGCACTTAGGTTGTTTTCCATATCTTGGCGATTATGGATAATGCTGCAATAAACATGGCAGTGCACATATGTCTCCAATAATCCTGTTTTTCATTTCCTTTGGGTATATACCCAGATGTGGAAATTGCTGGATTACATTGTCAAGAAGACAAGAGATAACGTTTGTACACTGTTAGGTGGAATGTAAATTGGCTCAGCCACTATGGAAACAATGTGGAGTTCCCTCAAAAAATTAAAATTAGATCTACCGTATGTTCCAGCTATTCCTCTTCTAGGTATATACTCCCAAATTAAAAATAGAACCACATTTAAAATTCTAATTTTTCTCTCTAATGATCTATTTTCTCACTTCATATGTCATTCTTTCGGTAGTATATCCTTCTTTTCCCTTTCATCTGCATGCTAAATTCTATTATAGGTTTTAGTTCAAAGCCTCATTTATTTTAGAATAACAATCCAGTTAGAATTGCAAAATCAATATATCAATTTATAGCATGAATACTGAGGCTGTACTCCTTTATCTTTCTTTTAAATACTCAACAGTCACCTACTATTCCAAACATTCCTAATGACCTGGTCATGATAACATCTGATTAACATTGTCTGTAGTGACCACAGTCAGATGACATGGTTTATATGCTTCTTATCTCACAACCTCACCTTTGGAATACCCAGGCCTAGTGCAAAGGGCTCCTCTCCCTGGACACAGAACTGAGCAGTGAGAGCAGCTAGGCAAAAGGCTCAGTTATAATCCTTTTGGGTACTATTGATATGATTCTGAAAGGGTACTGTCTTCCTTCTGTTATCACAAGAACTGAAGATCATATAAACCTTCAAATTCTAGGATTTATCTGTAAATAGAGCCAATATATAAGATAGTAAAGTTGTGAGATGAACAGGGCTCATATTCCATTGTTTAAGTCTCTGCAATGTGTCTTAGTTTTTAAAGACTATGTTATGACTGATGATCTAACTATTGGTGTATCATTAGTAGAGACACACTAATTGCTTTTTTCTCTTCCCACAATTTTTTTGGGGTCCTGTGTGTTACCAAGAACACTTCATGCCACACTTACAGTAGTCCCCCCTTATCAGCGATTTGCTTTCCATGGTGTCAGTTACCTGTGGTCAACTGCAGTCCAAAAATATTAAACAAAAAATTCCAGAAACAAGCAATTTCTAATTTTAAACAAATTTTGTGCTGTTCTGTGTGATGAAAAATCTCATGCTGTTCTCCTCTGTCCCACTCTGGACATAAATAATCTCTTTGTCCAGGGTATCCCACCTCTTGGTTATCAGATCATCTGTCAAGGTATCACAGTGCTTATGTTCAAGTAGCCTTTATTTTACTTAATAATAGCCCCAACGTGCAAGAGTATTGATGCTGGCAATTCGGATATGACACAAAGTAGTGGTAAAGTGCTTCCTTCAAGTGAAAAGGTGAAAGTTCTCAAATTAATAAGGATAGAAAAAAATTGTACGCTGAGGTTGCTAAGATCTACCATTAAGTACTAATCTTCTATCCTTGAAATTGTGAAGAAGAAAAAAGAAATTTGTGCTAGTTTTGCTGTGGACCTGAAACTGCAAAAGTTATGGCTAAAGGGGGTGTTAAGGGCTTAGTTAAGATGGAAAAGGCATTCAATTTGTACAATGAGATATTTTGAGAGGGGGAGAGAGAGAGAGAGACCACATTCACATAACTTTCATTACAGTATATTGTTATAATTGTTCTATTTTATTATTAGTTGTTAATATCTTACTGTGACCAATTTATCAATTAAACTTTAACATAGGTATAGGAAAAAACATGGTATACGTAGGGTTCAGTATTATCAGTAGTTTCAGGCAACTACTGAGGGTCTTGGAACGTATCCACCTCTGATTAAGGGGGACTACTGTATTTTTCTGTGAAAGCTTCTTTCAGAATAAGCATTTGGCGATATTATCTGGTCATTCCCTCCTGTCCTCCTCACATAATTGAATACTTTTTTCATTGGATATGTACACATCTCCAACTAGAGATAGTCCAGTCAAAATTAAATTGACTTGTTTCTTATACAGAATATTATTTTACTGTTTTCCAAAATCTTGTTCTCTACAATTCTAATTTTTCACCACTCATATTTTTCCCCTGGGTACCTGTGTTTCCCCAAGTATACTACTGACTGGAAATTCTTGTGTCTTTCTAGAGCATGGGATTTTGCCTCTTTACAAGAAGATGTCCACATAAAAGAATAATGTCACTTTACTGTTTTATAGGTCCTTTCTTTTGGCTATCATTCTACTCACTATTTTTTTGTATCACCAATTATGATGTGTCAGTCTCTATAGAATTGGTTGCCCTACACATTTTTTTCTTTGAGAATTAAAAAAAATCTTTTAGAAAATTTAGTAATGAACACAAGCCAAAGTTCCTTTTCAAGCTTGTACAAGGCAAGAATCTTCTGACTAAGCTTGTTCAAAAATTTAACATTATATTGGGTCATTATATAGACAAAGAAAATGTTTAAATATTCTTTTTCATTATGGTTTATTACAGGATAGTGAATATAGTTCCCTGTGCTATTCAGTAGGACTTTGTTATTTATCTATTTTATATATAGTAGTTTACATCTGCTAATCCCAAACTCCTAATTTATCCCTCCCCACCCCCTTTCCCCTTTGGCAAACAAGTTTTCTATGTCTGTGACTCTGTTTCATATGAAAAAGAATATATATATATATATAAAACAGAATCACTTTGCTGTATACCAGAAACTAACACAACAATGTAAATCGACTATACTTTAATTTAAAAAAATCACACTAAATATTCTTTGTTATATTGTGTATGAGACAAAATATATGTATCGATAAAGATAATTAGGCTCATGAATGATAGTCAGCTTCTTTGGTACAAAACTAGTTTTCTAAAAGAACAAGAAAAATCACTTGATACTGCTAGTAAGAATTAGTTTCTCTCCAAAAGAAAGTTGTAAATGACATGACAAGAACATATCTTTCTCAGGTCAGGTTTTTGTAATTTTCTTTTTTACAACTGTATTTTCTCCAATACAGTTAAAAAGCTTTCATCTTTTCTGAAATGTTCTTTCTTAAATTGGGAGAGTAATTGTCTTTTAGTAAGCACGTAAGTGGAGCTAGTTTGTGCACTAAAACAAAGGTATGCCCGACAGGCAACACAGTAACTGTACACTCAGCTACTACACCATTAATGAGAGCTACAGTTTATTATTGTTTTCTCTATTCTCTTATCCCATGGCATCAGATCACTTGCTTTGTCTGCTCTAAGATTCACTATAAGAAACTATTAAATTGTATCCTTCTACTTAACTTTCCTAACATTTCTTTATAGGCCAATTTTTACAGGTGAGAATAATTAGTAATCGCCAGTCTCTAATCAGCAATTAGCTCCAATTAACGCTTCCCAGCTGCTCAGGCAGGCCTGTGCTGACTTCCTTCAGCTGCTTTAAGTACTGAGGTTTCATTATAACAGGCCTAAAAAATTAAGAATCATTCATATTTCATCATTCTGATGGACAAACTTTTTTGATTGCCTCCTGTTATTAAAGCAAATCACTTATCTTGTGGGTCTCTAATACTTGCAGCTGTAGGGGACATTAGTAGCCCGGGTGGCAAAATAAGACTATGCAATATATAAGAAGTTTGTGGAGATAAACTATTAGGAATTGAAACTTAAGGCAAATGTCACACATTCACAATTTAGTCTAGAAATCTGGAAGCAGTGCAGGCTATAATAAGTTTCTTGTTAAAGTATTCAAAAGGCATAAACATGAAAACACAACAATTCACAAGGGATACTGTATATCAAAATAATGATTAAAGAAATACAATAAAAATGTAAGTAGCAATGATTGTTATCTCATATACATTGACAAACAGGCAGGTCGAAAGGCAGAAGGAAAGAATGAAGAAGAACAAGAACCAGAGGAAAAACGGAGAGTGACAGTGAATACTCAGTCAGGGTAGTAACTGGAATATTCATACACTGCTGGGAGAATATAAGGAAGTTTGGCCTTTCCAGAATACTGTTTATTAAATGGGTATAAAGAAATTTTAAAATATAAATATCTTTCTAGAATATTATAAAACTATTAAAATTATATACTTATCAGTATGTAATGATTTTCTCTTATTTTATATTCTAGGAGTTTTATAGTTTTATGTTATACATTTAGGTCTGTGATAATTTTGATTTAATTTTTGCAAAGGGTATAGGGTCTAGCTTCATTTTTGGAGGAGGGGCTGGGTGGATGTCTACTTGTTCTGGCACCATTTGTTGAAAGACTACCTTTGCTCCATTTTCCTCATATAGGGTCTTGTATACATTTTGTTAGATTTATACCAAAGTATTTCCCTAGTATTGGGGTGCTAATGTAAATGGTATTGTGTTTTTAATTCCAAATTCCACTTGTTTATTGCTGGTCTATAGGAAAGCAATTGACTTTTGTATATTAGCATCTCATTATATAATGCATGCCCTTATACATTTGTCCAAGAGTATAACATGTATGGATTGGCCAAAAAGTTCGTTCGGGTTTTCCATAACGGAAAACCCTGAACCAAATACAACACAAACGTGAGCCCCAATGTAAACTATGTTCTTTGTGTGATTGTGACGTGTCAATGTAAGTTCATCAACTGTAACAAATGTACCATTCTGATGGGGACATTGTGGAGGTTATGCATACACGAGGGCAGAGGTTATGATAGATATCTTCCTCTCAATTTTGCTTGTGAACATAAAACTGCTGTAAAAAAATAAAGTCTATTAAAATATTTAACAGTATGTGATAAACTTAAAAATTAAGTGAAAATTACTTTAAAAATGTAATTCAGTATACTCTTTCTACCTACCTGTAAACATATATATTTATTAGAGAGAGAAAGAGAGGCTGAAAGGAAACACAATTGCTGAGTGGTAGAATTATAGATAGTTTAAATGTACCCTCAGAATATTTATTTTTTTAAGTATTTACTTTTAAAATCAGAAAAAGTTAATTATCACAGAACTCCAGTCCTATAAAAACTAAGCTTGAGTGTGATCCTTACAGCTAGGAAGAGAGGGCTCCAACAGCTGGGAAAAGTGGGCTAGAGCTCTGAGTCTTTGTTTAGGCAAAACCAGAATGAGCTGCAAAGCCATGCTTCTCCCACTAAAACTATACATCCTTTATTATTTTTGGTTATTTCATTGTGTTAAAATTATAATATGCACAAATAAAAACAAAATTCTTGAAAAGTGTTTATATTTGAAAAAGAACATTTCATGGAACCTGGTCTCCCTACCCATAATTCCCATTAGCTAGTGTTAAATACATTCAATTCTAATAGTTCTCTTTTTCTGGTAGGTATATTCATATTTTTAAATACTATAGCTCTACATGTAGGCATTTCTTTTTTTTTAGTTTTGAAGGAAAAATGCTGTTGAATCAATAAAGATTATACATGAATGTTTTTAATAATTCTAGGTCATTGAATCTCCAGGTCAAACCAGGACTGCCTAACTGATGACTTCTTTCTATGTATGTAATAGATACTATCACAGATGAAGCAAAATTGGCCATTTTCCATCATGTGCTGATGAAATTATTCTTGCTCTAGTACACTACCACTGTGGTTAGAAACTGTGGTTCCCAAACCAGCAGCATCAGGACCACTTGGGAACTTAACAGAAAAGCAAATTCTCACCTTTACCGCACACCTATTGGTGGTGGGACCACCATTCTCTATTTTTCCAAGCCATCTACATGATGCTGATTCAAGTAAAAGTTGAGAACCACTGCACTGCCACGTCAGTTAAGATATGAGCTCAGCAGCGCTAACGGAGAGACACCAAATAATAATGGATCAAACAAGAGGGAGTTTATATCTTTCTTCTGTAGCAGTCTGAGTAGGTATTAGTGTGCTGATTTTGTATCTCTTGTTGCTCAGCTGGTCTCAATATGTTACCTTCATCTAACTGCACCAGATACTGCTCCAGTTCCCAGGATCCTCTCTGTATTCTGTCCAGCAGGAATGGAGAGTTTTCTCCTCCTTTTAAAGGTGGAAGTTGCACACATCACTTTTGTTCAATCTCAGTGACTAGAAATTAATCACATACCTACATCTAGAATCTGAAGTTTAGGTCTCCAGTCAAGCTAGAGCTAAGCAAGTGTTTATCTAAATTTTCTGTTTTTATGAAGAATAAAAACAATAATTCTGGTGGCAATTAACATCTTCTGCCATAAGTATCTATGAATAATAAATTCTTAAACTCCTTTTAGAATTGTACATGTCATAAATGTCTTCAAATCATCTTACCTTGGATGATTACCTTAGTTGTCCAGGACCCCTCTTTTCCCTGCCTCACTCTGGCTTGGGTTGGTCTCTAGATTTTCTGCACAAATGTCATCCTTGAGATTTTCTTTACATATTTAGAAAAATCCTCTGTTTCCTGAATTCTATGTTTTCATCCTTGCTTTATTCATTGATGATATACATTTTGATAAAGCATCTGGAACTATACTCACTGATTTTTTTTCTTTCCAAAAGTTTTTCTCCTCAATGTGTATTTTCTTAATCCTTCAGGACAAGTATTCTTAAAGTTATGCAAGATTTGGGTGAATTATTGTATAAGAGTCCAATCTTAATCTAAACTATAATATTTTGATTGCATTCCTCATATATAGGAGAGTAATGACATAGCGTCTTGGATGAAATAAAGGCATACCTAGAATTTTAAAAAATCAATCTTATGATTAGAGATCTGAATAGTTACAGAGTATATTTGTTTAAATTAAAAAAATATATGGTTAAGTATGAGCTGTTAATCCCTAAAATTATAGAATTTATCATAAATTCAAAACATTAAATACAAACTAATCAATTATATTTACAAAAATATATATTTATAGTTCTAATGTTAATCAACAAAATGAGATTTTGGTTGTGTAAGACAAGTCCAGTTCAGCTACACTAAAATCTCAAAGAAGGCACAATTGTCAATAATAAATAGAACACAAAATGTGTAATTGTAATGCAGCAGGATATTCCCTATGAGATAATAACAGAATTTCATGTATCGATATGACCCCTCTCATTTTTCTCAGGTCAGTGATTTCAAAAGGTAGTTATTGCCAGTTTCACACTTTTTTGACCTAAAGGATTACAAGTCTGTGCAGGATTCATTCATCATAAAAATCCAGCTGTGTCTGAAAAACAAGGGAGATATTAGGTAGCTATGTGTGCTCACATGTGTTCATAATGTCATTAAAACCTAGGCACTAGTTCTTTGCTTGTTGAATAGAAAACTAAAGCAAAAGCAACCTTGAACTTAGGAAGAGGTTCATATTATCTCTTAATCATTTCCCTTAGTTTGTTACCTTAGTCTTAAAGTGTACTAATATTTTATAATTGGCTTTGTATTCTTTAAAATGTCCACAAAATCGTTTATGCATTTGTGAACAAAGTCAATAATTTTGATAAATTCCTTGACTGTCTCATATATTTAATTTGACCAACAATTTTTAAAGCACAAACTCTGTTGAGTAGAGATACAATGAAAAGTGAGTATAATAATACAATCATTTAAGCTAAATATCTATTGTAATTTTTTTTTTACCTTTCACACTAAGTGACCCATATTCAGAACATAAATTTAAAATCTTAAGCCACTAGTAAAAAAAATCCCTGGACACTGGAATCAGAGTCAAGAGTTGCAATTCCAAACTAGTTAGCAAGTTTGGATGTAACTATAAACAAGATTACGTTTTTCCACGGTAAAACAAGGAGTATAATAACATTTGAGATTCAACAATATTGCTTACTATGATAAAGATGCTCAGTACATCATAAATGTTATAATTATTCCATCCATACATTTCGAATTCTTTATCAATATGTACTTAGGTAGTACAATCACAATTTAAGAGAGGTCATACACCAATATCAGGCAGAGTCAATCTGTTCTCTCTTAAGCAAACATGATCTAGAGTTCACATTCTAGCATCATTTGGACCAGACTGTGTGATATTTATTAATTTAGTAATTTTTCCTGAAAATAACAATAATTATATAATAGTATAATTATATATTGTTTTGCTTGATTTTCCTTAACATATTTATTCTCAATTTCTGCTAATTGGGAGTAAAATATTCTTTTACACTTGAAAACTTTAATAACCCTCTTTTAGTAATTGATAAATCAAGCACACAGATCATTTGTAAAGGTAAAGTTGACCTGCACAATCGATCAATTTAACCTAATTGACATTTATAAAATACTTCATCCAACAACAGAGAAAACATATTCCTCTCAAGCTCCCTCACTGAACATTCACCAAGAAAAGACCATATTCTGAGTGATAAAACATACCTAAACAAATGTAAAAGAATAAAAACCATACAAAGTATGTTGCCAGGTCACAATGGAATTAATCAAGAATTTAATAACAAACACAATAGAAAAACATATTCTCAAATACTTGGGGATTAAACAACACATAGCTAAATAACAAATGGGTCAGAAAATAAGTCACTAAAGCAATTAAAATATATTTTGACTTAAATTAAGATAAACATATAACATAAAAATTTGAGGGAAGTAGCAAAAGCAGTACCTAGGGGAAATTTGCAGCATTGACTGCATATATTAGGAAAAAAGGATCTAAAATCAACAACAAATCTACTTTAGGAAGCTAAAGAAAAAAAGCAATTTAGGCTTCAATGAAGTGAAAGAACATGAATATAAATAATAAATCTTAGATTAAAAGTCAATGAAATTGAAAACAAAAACAGCAGATAAAATCAACAAAATCAAAAGATTTTTTTTCTTTAAAGATTAATAAAAACAACTCTCAGAAGGGTAACCAAGAAAAAAAAAAAGCACACACACATTAACAATATAATAAATGAAAAAGGAGTCGTGACTACTAATTCTGTGGACATTAACACACCATTGTAAAGCAATTATACTCCAATAAAAATGTTTAAAAAAAAAATGGATAACAGAAGAATACCAGAAGCAACTCTGTGTCCACAGATTTGATTATTTAGATGAAATGTATACATTCCTAGAAAGACAAAGTTACACAAGGAGAAACAGATAATTCGAATTGATTTGTAACTATTATTTTTAAAAGTTTCAATAATTAATTCCTCCCAAGTAAGAAAGCACCTGACTCAGATGGTTTGACTGGTGTATCCTACCCAATTTTAATAAAGGAGTGATATAAATTCTTCTTTATCTCTTCCAGAAAAGAGAAGCACAGGACAAACTCACTAACTACTTCTATAACATCAAAATTACCCTAGTATCAAAACCAGAGACAAATATTATAAGGAAGGAAAACTACTGGCATGTATCTCTCATGAATACTGATGCAAAAGTACCTATCAGCAAATTGGATCCAGCAATGCATAAAAATTATACACACAAACACATGTAATGTATTCCTATTATGCAAGATTAGTTCAAAATCTGAAATTCAGCAAAATCTACCACATCAATGCAAAAGGAGAATAATCATGTAATATCAACTGATAAAAAAAATTCACAAAATCCAACACCCATTTATGAAAAACAAAACAAAAAACGATGAACAAACTAACAACAGATGAACAAAATAGCAATAGAGGGGACATTCCTCAACTTTATAAAGAATACCTACCAAAAAGGTCATAATTATCAGAAATATGATACTTTCACCCTAAGATTAGGAAGAACTCAAGGACATTCACTATCACCATTCTTATTCAATAATGTACTGGAAGTTCTGCTAGTACGATATGGTAAGGAAAGAAAAATGAAAGTATACATATTAGGGAGCAAGAAAAAATACTTTGTAGATTACAATATCTATATAGAAAATCCAAAGAACTGACAAAAAAATTCTGGAATTAATAAGTGAATATAGTAAGATCATAGGATACAAGATTTATATACAAAAATCTATTGTTTTCCTATACAACAGAAATGAACAATTGGAGTTTGATATTTTAAAAAATTTATAACAGCATACACAGAAAAGGAAATAGGTAAGGATAAATATAATAATATATGCACAGGATGTATATATATGTAAAAAACTACAAATCTATGATGAAAGAAATCAAAGATCTAAATAAAAGGAGGAATATTTCATTCATGTATCAGGATATTCAATATTGTTATGATGCAATTCTTCTCAACTTTATGTGTAGATTCAACACAATCCCATTCAAAAATCCATCAAGATCTCTCCCGCTCTCTCTCTATATATATATGTATAGATGTATAGATACATAGATAGATATCTTATAATTAATCTATAAATCAATAGATACATTGATTCTAAAGCTTATAAGGAAAGTCAAAAAACCTACCATAGTCAACACAATACTGAAAAGACCAAACTGGAAGGTGCATCCTATCTGATTTCAAGACCTACTACAAAACTGCATTAATCAAGATAGCATGGCTTGGTTGAAAACATAGATATAGAGAACAATGAAACAGAATAGAGTATCAAGATATAGACCCATAAAAATATACTTTGACAAAGAAGCAAAAGCATTTCAATGGAGAAAGGATGTCATTTCAACAAATGGTGTTGGAACAACTGGACTTGCATATGAAAAAAAAAAAAAACATAGACACAGACATTGCACCTTTCATTAAAATTAAGTAAAAATGGATTGGTGGTCTAAATGCAAAAAAAATTTTAAAATCTTAGAAGAAAACATAGAAGAAAATGTAGATGGATTTGGATCTAAAGATGAAATTTAAAATATATCTCTAAGAGCAAGATCCATGAAAAAAGTTGATAAATTATACTTTACTAAGTTAAAAAGCCTGCTCTGCAAAAAAACACTATTAAGAGAATTAAAAAATTACAGAGAAAATTTATTCAAAACATATATCTGATAAAGGTCCTATATCCAAAATACACAAAGGATTATTAGAACTCAACAATTAGAAAACAAACAAAAAATTCAGTTAAAAAATGGGCCAAAGATCTGAATAGACATCTCACCAGAGATGATAAACAGAAAATAACTATATAAAGTTATACTCAGCATCATTTGTCATTAGGGAATTACAAATGAAAACAATAGTGAGTTTTCAGTACACACCTATTAGAATAGCTAAAATCAAATAAAAAAAACACACTAGAGATAGCAATTGTCAGCAAAGATGAAGAGCTACAGAAAGTCTCATTCATCTCTGGTGGGAAGGCAAATTGGTGCAGTCATTCTGGACAACAGTTTGACAATTTCTTACAAAGCAAAACATATTCTTGCTATAAGATCCAGTACTCATGTTCCTAGGTATTTACCCAACTGATTTTTGAAAAATTATGTCCATGCAAAACCTGCATACACATGTTTATAGCACCTTTAATGAAAATCACCCCCAAACTGGAAGTAACCAAGATAGCTTTTAGTAGGTAAATGGATAAACTATGGTACATCCATAAATTAAGATGTTATTCTGCAATAAAAAGTAATGAGGGAGGATTAACCAAGATGGCGGAGTAGAAGGACGTGCTCTCACTCCCTCTTGCGAGAGCACCAGAATCACAACTGGCTGCTGGACAATCACCGACAGGAAGACCCTGGACTTCACCAAGGAGGATACCCCATGTCCAAGGACAGAGAAGAAGCCACAGTGAGATGGTAGGAGGGGCACAATCACAGTAAAATCAAATCCCATAACTGCTGGGTGGGTGACTCACAGACTGGCGAACACTTATACCACAGAAGTCCAGCCACTGGAGTGAAGGTTCTGAGCCCCACGTCAGGCTTCCCAACCTGGGGGACTGGCAACGGGAGAGGGAATTCATAGAGAATCAGACTTTGAAGCCTAGTGGGAATTGATTGCAGGACTTCGACAGAACTGGGGGAAACAGAGACCCCACTCTTGGAGGGCACACACAAAGTAGTGTGCACATCGGGACCCAGGGGAAGGAGCAGTGACCCTGGGGAAGACTGAACCAGACCTACCTGTTAGTGTTGGAGGGTCTCCTGCAGAGGCGGGGGCTGGCTCTGTTTCACCGTGGGGACAAGGACACTGGCAGCGGAGGTTCTGGGAAGTACTCCTTGGCATGAGCCCTCGCAGAGTCTGCCATTAGCCCCATCAAAGAGCCCAGGTACGCTCCAGTGTTGGGTTGCCTCAGGCAAAACAACCAACAGGGAGGAAACCCAGCCCCACCCATCAACAGTCAAGTGGATTAAAGTTTTACGGAGCTGTGACCACCACAGCAACAGTCAGCTCTACCCACCACCAGAGGCTCCCATCAAGCCTCTTAGATAGCCTCAACCACCAGAGGGCAGATAGCAGAAGCAAGAAAAACTACAATCCTGCAGCCTGTGGAACAAAAACCACATTTACAGTAAGATAGACAAGATGAAAAGGCAGAGGGCTATATACCAGATGAAGGAACAAGAAAAAACCCCAGAAAAACAACTAAATGAAATGGAGATAGGCAACCTTCCAGAAAAAGAATTCAGAATAATGATAGTGAAGATGATCCAGGACCTCGGAATAAGAATGGAGGCAAAGATTGAGAAGATGCAAGAAATGATTAACAAAGACGTAGAAGAATTAAAGAACAAACAAACAGAGATGACCAATACAATAACTGAAATGAAAACTACACTAGAAGGAATCAATAGCAGAATAACTGAGGCAGAAGAACGGATAAGTGACCTGGAAGACAGAATGGTGGAATTCACTGCTGCGGAACAGACTAAAGAAAAAAGAATGAAAAGAAATGAAGACAGCCTAAGAGACCTCTGGGACAACATTAAACGCAACAACATTCGCATTATAGGGGTCCCAGAAGGAGAAGAGAGAGAGAAAGGACCAGAGAAAATATTTGAAGAGATTATAGTCGAAAACTTCCCTAACATGGGAAAGGAAATAGCCACCCAAGTCCAGGAAGTGCAGAAAGTCCCATACAGGATAAACCCAAGGAGAAACACGCCGAGACACATAGTAATCAAATTGGCAAAAATTAAAGACAAAGAAAAATTATTGAAAGCAGCAAGGGAAAAATGACAAATAACATACAAGGGAACTCCCATAAGGTTAACAGCTGATTTCTCAGCAGAAACTCTACAAGCCAGAAGGGAGTGGCATGATATACTTAAAGTGATGAAAGGGAAGAACCTACAACCAAGATTACTCTACCCGGCAAGGATCTCATTTAGATTTGATGGAGAAATCAAAAGCTTTACAGACAAGCAAAAGCTAAGAGAATTCAGCACCACCAACCCAGCTCTACAACAAATGCTAAAGGAACTTCTCTAAGTGGGAAACACAAGAGAAGAAAAGGACCTACAAAAACAAACCCAAAACAATTAAGAAAATGGTCATAGGAACATACATGTCGATAATTACCTTAAACGTGAATGGATTAAATGCTCCAACCAAAAGACACAGGCTTGCTGAATGGATACAAAAACAAGACCCATCTATATGCTGTCTACAAGAGATCCACTTTAGACCTAGGGACACATACAGACTGAAAGTGAGGGGATGGAAAAAGATATTCCATGCAAATGGAAATCAAAAGAAAGCTGGAGTAGCTATACTCATATCAGATAAAATAGATTTTTTTTTTAAATTTATTTATTTATTTCTGGCTGTGTTGGGTCTTCGTTTCTGTGCGAGGGCCCTCTCTAATTGCGGCAAGTGGGGGCCACTCTTCATCGCGGTGCGCAGGCCTCTCACCATCGCGGCCTCTCTTGTTGCAGAGCACAGGCTCCAGACGCACAGGCTCAGCAATTGTGGCTCACGGGCCCAGTTGCTCCGTGGCATGCGGGATCTTCCCAGACCAGGGCTCGAACCCGTGTCCCCTGCATTAGCAGGCAGACTCTCAACCACTGCACCACCAGGGAAGCCCAAAATAGACTTTAGAATAAAGAATGTTACAAGAGACAAGGAAGGACACTACATAATGATCAAGGGATCAATCCAAGAAGAAGATATAACAATTATAAATATATATGCACACAACATAGGAGCACCTCAATACATAAGGCAACTGCTAACAGCTATAAAAGAGGAAATTGACAGTAACACGGTAATAGTGGGGGACTTTAACACCTCACTTACACCAATGGACAGATCATCCAAAATGAAAATAAATAAGGAAACAGAAGCTTTAAATGACACAACAGACCAAATAGATTTAATTGATATTTATAGGACACTGCATCCAAAAACAGCAGATTACACGTTCTTCTCAAGTGAGCATGGAACATTCTCCAGGATAGATCACATCTTGGGTCACAAATCAAGCCTCAGTAAATTTAAGAAAATTGAAATCATATCAAGCATCTTTTCTGACCACAACGCTATGAGATTAGAAATGAATTACAGGGAAAAAAACGTAAAAAACACAAACACATGGAGGCTGAACAATACGTTACTAAATAACCAAGAGATCACTGAAGAAATCAAAGAGGAAATCAAAAAATACCTAGAGACAAATGACAATGAAAACACAATGACCGAAAACCTATGGGACACAGCAAAAGCAGGTCTAAGAGGGAAGTTTATAGCTATACAAACCTACCTAAAGAAACAAGAAAAATCTCAAGTAAACAATCTAACCTTACACCTAAAGAAACTAGAGAAAGAAGAACAAACAAAACCCAAAGTTAGCAGAAGGAAAGAAATCATAAAGAGCAGAGCGGAAATACATGAAATAGAAACAAAGAAAACAGTAGCAAAGATCAATAAAACTAAAATCTGGTTCTTTGAGAAGATTAACAAAATTGATAAGCCATTAGCCAGACTCATCAAGAAAAAGAGGGAGAGGACTCAAATCAATAAAATCAGAAATGAAAAAGGAGAAGTTACAACAGACACTGCAGAAATACAAAGCATCCTAAGAGACTACTACAAGCAACTCTATGCCAATAAAATGGACAACCTGGAAGAAATGGACAAATTCTTAGAAAGGTATAACCTTCCAAGACTGAACCAGGAAGAAACAGAAAATATGAACAGACCAATCACAAGTAATGAAATTGAAACTGTGATTAAAAATCTTCCAACAAACAAAAGTCCAGGACCAGATGGCTTCACAGGTGAATTCTATCAAACATTTAGAGAAGAGCTAATACCCATCCTTCTCAAACTCTTCCAAAAAATTGCAGAGGAAGGAACACTCCCAAACTCATTCTATGAGGCCACCATCACTCTGATACCAAAACCAGACAAAGATACTACAAAAAAAGAAAATTACAGACCAATATCACTGATGAACATAGATGCAAAAATCCTCAACAAAATACTAGCATACAGAATCCAACAACACATTAAAAGGATCATACACCACGGTCAAGTGGGATTTATCCCAGGGATGCAAGGATTCTTCAATATACGCAAATCAATCAATGTGATACACCATATTAACAAATTGAAGAATAAAAACTATATGATCATCTCAATAGATTCAGAAAAAGCTTTTGACAAAATTCAACACCCATTTATGATAAAAACTCTCCAGAAAGTGGGCATAGAGGGAACCTACCTCAACATAATAAAGGCCATATACGACAAACCCACAGCAAACATCATTCTCAACAGTGAAAAACTGAAAGCATTTCCTCTAAGATCAGGAACGAGACAAGGACGTCCACTCTCACCACTATTATTCAACATAGTTTTGGAAGTCCTAGCCACGGCAATCAGAGAAGAAAAAGAAATAAAAGGAATACAAATTGGAAAAGAAGAAGTAAAACTGTCACTGTTTGCAGATGACATGATACTATACATAGAGAATCCTAAAACTGCCACCAGAAAACTACTAGAGCTAATTAATGAATTTGGTAAAGTTGCAGGGTACAAAATTAATGCACAGAAATCTCTTGCATTCCTATACACTAATGATGAAAAATCTGAAAGAGAAATTATGGAAACCCTCCCATTTACCATTGCAACAAAAAGAATAAAATACCTAGGAATAAACCTACTTAGGGAGACAAAAGACCTGTATGCAGCAAAAATAAACAAATGGGACCTAATGAAACTGCAAAGCTTTTGCACAGCAAAGGAAACCATAAACAAGACAAAAAGACAACCCTCAGAATGGGAGAAAATATTTGCAAACGAATCAACGGACAAAGGATTAATCTCCAAAATATATAAACAGCTCATTCAGCTCAGTATTAAAGAAACAAACAACCCAATCCAAAAATGGGCAGAAAACCTAAATAGACATTTCTCCAAAGAAGACATAGAGACGGCCACGAAGCACATGAAAAGATGCTCAACATCACTAATTATTAGAGAAATGCAAATCAAAACTACAATGAGGTATCACCTCACACCAGTTAGAATGGGCATCATCAGAAAATCTACAGACAACGAATGCTGGAGAGGGTGTGGAGAAAAGGGAGCCCTCTTGCACTATTGGTGGGAATGTAAATTGATACAGCTGCTTTGGAGGGCAATATGGAGGTTCCTTAAAAAACTAAAAATAGAATTACTATATGACCCAGCAATCCAACTACTGGGCATATACCCAGAGAAAACCATAATTCAAAAAGACACATGCACCCCAATGTTCATTGCAGCACTATTTACAATAGGCAGGTCATGGAAGCAACCTAAATGCCCATCAACAGACGAATGGATAAAGAAGTTGTGGTACATATATACAATGGAATATTACTCAGCCATAAAAAGGAACGAAATTGAGTCATTTGTTGAGACGTGGATGGATCTAGAGACTGTCATACAGAGTGACGTAAGTCAGAAAGAGAAAAACAAATATCGTATATTAACGCATGTATGTGGAACCTAGAAAAATGGTACAGATGAGCCGGTTTGCAGGGTAGAAGTTGAGACACAGATGTAGAGAACAGACATATGGACGCCAAGGGGGGAAAACTGCGGTGGGGTGGGGATGGTGGTGTGCTGAATTGGGCGATTGGGATTGACATGTATACACTGATGTGTATAAAATTGATGACTAATAAGAACCTGCAGTATAAAAAAAAAAACAAAACAACTAATACTATACTTTCATTGGGTTATTTGTATGGAAATATGTTAATATAAATGTTTCAGACATTACATGAAATTTCTAAAAATCTTATATGTTCTGGTATAATGTTATAAGTCATAATCCTAGTTATTACTTTAAAATGTATATCTCAGAAATAACTAATTTTCTTGTCAACTGCATTATTATGAACTTTCATCAAATCTTTAACCGTGGTCATTTTAAAGCCTTTTGTCATTTACAGACAGTTCTGGGTGTACTCTGATGCTTTTGCAAATATGTTCCTATAAAAGGGTTTCATCTTCAAGAAGTTCATGGAAAAGACTCTGACAAGTACAGGTTTCTGGTAACTGACTGTACTGCTGAACTGAATGAATAAGCATTTTCAGAACTCTAACGAAAAACTGATGAACTCATAAAAGTGCTAACAAAAGATCAAGATAAAAAAATATTAATTACATGGGACTGAGTGAACTGATGAGTAAGAGTATAATTTTTGTGACTTTCTGTTTGAATTAAAAAAAAAAATCCCACAAGGACTCAGAGGCAAAGAATATACAAATCAATTTTCACTGCAAAGTAAAGGAGCTGTTACAGTGGAGAATTACTGGACTGAATGTCAATATTATGACATAGTATGAGTGTGTTTCATGTTTGGTAATTGCAATCATTGTTGCTTTTGTTGTGGTCATCCATGTACAATGCTTGGTGTCAGTCTATCTCTTGTAAAAATAAAATACAGTGTGTGTGTGTGGAAAAAAAAAAAAAGTAATGAGCCACAAGCCAAAAAAATACATAGAAGAACCATAAATGCATATTGCTAAGTGAAAGAAATCTGTCTAAAAAGCCTACAGATTGTATAATTTCAATCGTATGACATTTGGGAATAGCAAAACTACAGCAATGGAAAAGATATCAATGGTTGCCTGGAGCTTGTCGGATAATGGAAGGTTGAATAGGTAAGCAAAGGGAGTTTTTTTAACATTGTGAAACTATTATTTATGATACATTAAGGTGGATACAAGACAACATGCATTTGTCAGAAACAATAGAACATAACAGCACTAAGACTAAACCTTACTGAATGCAAATTTTAGAGTCATTTAGAAAGTTCAAGATCCCAGGAAGAAATGTAGACTGTGACAAGATAACCTAAGTGTATTCCAAATATGTGAAAGTGCTGACCTAAGTAATTTTGTAAATGAGTATAGTCTGCAGAACTTAAAACAAAAACAACTGCACAGAAGAATTATACTGTAGTAGACAGAGTTGTTTTCCACAAAGGAGTGGGTTAACAATTCTGATACTCTTAAACATTTACACTGGAATTGAACAGTGAAGTAAATGAATGGCAAATGGTGGAAGCCAGATATCTTACTGTTGAGTGAGAGTTTACACATAAGCCAGGAAAGAAACTAAAATAACTTGCGTCATTAATAATCTATTAATAATAATAGATTAGAGTTGCAGACAACAGAATAAACTCATGTTTAGCTTAATATAGATACAGATGTAGATGTAATATAGATACAGATATAGATATAGAAATATTTATAGAAATGCATATATACATGGGTTATTATACACAAGTATTGTTCCTTCTTTATCAGCTGAGAAGGCTTGAATATAAGGATGCTCCAGTAGCAATAAACACACTAGTGCTTGGTTCTTGATTCTAATGCCATTTTCCAATAAAAGAAACCAGGGTTTCTTAGAGAAATGGCTGATTCTAGGAGTGGGGATAGAAATAAACCAGATGAGACTGGAGCACTGGATAGTGCCAGAATGTAAGAACATAATTAAAAAATATATATATTGATGAGAGGTTATCAAGAGAAGACAGGAACCAACTGAAAGAGCATGCAGTGGCCAATGCTGGAACAATCTGAGCAACAAGAAAATATTAAAGTATTATTGAATTATAACCCAAAATATAAAATAAAAATCATACAGATATAAATGATTTAGTAAATAAATAAGTAGGGAAGAAGACACAAATCCCCTGCACAGAGGAATTCTAAATAATTTATGTAGAAATTCCACCCTTGAGGACCTGGAGTGAAATTTCTCAATCCTTATGTGTGCGTGGTACACTGCAGTAGAGAAACCTGACAAACTCCATACCTCCTGACAAACTCCGTACCTCCATAAGGTAATCAAAGACAACCTCAATAATAAATCACTGAAATGTCTGCAAAGTAACTGCCCTATGCACCTCAAAACTGTCAAAGTCATCAAAACCAAGGAAAATCTGAGAAAGTGTCACAGCTGGGAGGATCCTAAGGAGACATGATAACTAAATTTAATATGGCATCTTGGCAGGGATCCTGGAGCAGGAAAAGGACATCAGGTTAAAACTAAGAGGAAAAAAAAAAAACTAAAGGAATCTGGACTTCAGTTGAAAATAATGCATCAATAATGTTTCACTAATTGTATTAAATGTACCATACTAAAGTAAAATGTTAACAACAGAGGAGACTGGATGTACAGTATATGACAACTTTCTATATTATCTTCACCATTTTGCTGTAAATCTAAAACTGTTCTAAAATCTTTACTTTTTTTATTTTTAAAAAAGAATTGATTATCCCTCAAGAAGCAAATGGAAAAAAAAATCTGCTGATGGCATATGCCATATTTCATAGTTCTGTTTAAGCAGTATTACACCAAAGCAAGGACATTTTTCCTCATTATCATTTCATTTAATGCTTGCAAGTATATGACTAAGAAAAAGGACTAATGGATAAGTTAACAATGTAGCAACGAAGAATAAATGATAAATGCTTATTTTGCCCTCTTCTAAACTATACTGTTCCAAATAGGCTAAAGCAAGATAAAAAATACTATTGGAACTCATGATATAATTTATGCACACTTTTTAAAAATAAATACTTATTCTGACAACAGTGAAGTGAAATATCAACACACAGAATCAGGTGAATTAATTAATTTTTTCACTGATAGGTATTATTACTGTGTTGCCAGAACTTTTCTGTAATTTGAGGTTAATTATTAATCTATTTTTGGCTGTGATGAGTTTTCCTTCTAATTCTTTCCCTTTTTCTTACACAAAACACTCAACTATATGGTTTTTATCATTTTCATGATTAAAAATACCATTAAAGCCATGCTTGATATAACAAGTTTGTAAAATCATAGCAAGATAAAACTTATGTCTACCATAACACAACTCATTGTTCTTTACATAAATTAAGCCATTTGCAGCAACATGGATGCAACTAGAGATTATCATACTAAGTGAAGTAAATCAAAAACAGAAAGACAAATACCATATGATATCATTTACATGTGGAATCTAAAATATAACACAAATGAACCTATCTATGAAAAAGAAACAAAATCAGGGACATAGAGAATAGACTGGTGGTTGCCAAGGGGGAGGGACCTGGGAGAGGATAAGAGTGAGAGTTTGGGATTAGCAGATGCAAACTGGTATACAGAATGGATAATCAACAAGATCTTACTGTATAGCACAGGGAACTATATTCAATATCTTGTGATAAACCATAATGAAAAAGAATATGAAAGAGAATATATATATGTATATAACTGAGTCATTTTGCTGTACAGCAGTAATTAACACAACATTGTAATTCAACTATACTTCAATAAAAATAAATTTTTTTTAAAAAGTGGGTATATTTTATTGCTAGAAGAGTAGATCTTAAAAGTTCTCATTGTAAGAAAAAAATTGTAACTGTGTGGTGATGGATGTTAAATAATCTTAGAGTGGTAATTATTTTGCAATATTTATATATATCAAAACACATTGTACACCTAAAACTAACACAATGTTATATGTCAATTATATGTCAATAAAAAAGTCAAAGAACAAAGTGGGAATAAATTATTTGCAGCTCACATTGAAATAAAGGCCTACTCTTTCTAAAATATAAAGAGCTTCTATAAAACAATAGGAAAAGGATTAACAGCTTAATAGAAAAAATGGCAAGAGTCCACATAAAAGGAATTTTATGTTTAATTTTTTTCTTTTAAATAGATTTAAAAAATTTTAATCGAAGTAGAGTTGATTTATAATATTATATTAATTTCACATGTACAGCATAATGTTTCAATATTTTTACAGATAATACTGCATTATTACAAGATAATGGCAATAATTCTCTATGCTATACAATATAACCTAGTTGCTCTATTTTATACATAGTAGTTTGTGTCTCTTAATCCCATACCCCTAATTTGTCCCTCTCCTTTTTCCCTCTCCCCTTTGGTAACCACTAGTATGTTTTCTGTATCTATGAGTCTGTTTCTATTTTGCATATATATTCATTTGTATTCTTTTTTAGATTCCACATATAAGTGATATAATACAGTATTTGTCTGACTTATTTTACTAAGCACAATATTCTCTAGGTCCAACCATGTTGCCACAAATAGCAGAATTTCATTCTTTTTATAGCTGAGTAATATTTCATTTTATATATATACCACACCTTCTTTATCCATTTTTCTTTTGATGGGTACTTAGGTTGCTTCCATATCTTGGCTACTGTAAATAGTGCTGCTATAAACTTTGAGGTGTATGTATCTTTTCAAATTAGTGTTTTCATTTTTTTTTTTTTTTTGTATATACACCCAGGAGTGGAATTCCTGGATCATATGGTAGCTCTATTTTTGTTTTTTTTTGAGAACCTCCATATTGTTTTTCATACTGGCTGCACCAATTTATTTACATTCCCATGAATGGTGTAGAGGGTTCCCTTTTCTCCACATCCTCTCCAACATTTGTTATTTGTAGACTTTTTGATGATAGCCATTCTTACAGGTATGAGGTGATATCTCATTGTGGTTTAGATTTGCACTTCGCTAATAATTAGCAACATTGAGCATATTTTGAAATGCCTGTTGGCCATCTGTATGTCTTCTTTGGAAAAAATGTCTATTTAGGTCTTCTGCCCATTTTTTGATTGGGTTTTTTTTTTCTTTTTGATACAGAGTAGTATAAGCTGTTTATATACTTTGGATATTAACCCTTTGTCAGTCATCATTTGCAAATATTTTCTTCCATTCTATTGGTTGTCTTTTCATTTTGTTTACGGTTTCCTGTGCTGTGCAAAAGCTTCTATATTTAATTAGGTCCCATTTGTTTATTTTTGCTTTGATTTCTTTTGCTTAGGAGACAGACCCCAAAAAATATTGCTACAATTTATGTCTAAGATTGTCTGGCAAGAGTTACCTTGTCTTTGTTTCCTAAATCTAAAAATTATATTTTCATTTTTAATGACTTTACAACCCCATTTTGATTGTGTGATTGTCAAAAGAGATAACATACATGAAGTTAACCTGTTCACAGGAATTATTCTTCATTGTTTGATTATGTTCATCACTGTATTTCCAGTATCTACCATAATGCCTAAACATGTAAGAATAAGTAAACAATAGTTTAATAAAGGTATAATAAGAATGGTTGTTGTTATGTAATTTATGTTATTGGAAGAAAACTTTGATTTATTTTCTAGATCATCAGTATCTTCATTATAAGGAATAATGGAGAATAATTTCAATGCTAGTTGAAAATTCAGTTTCCGTTCAATGTTTTATGTAGCTTCCCAAGCCTACTTGCATGAGGTTTGGGAAATTCAAATTAGAACTTCAAATATTCATTGAAGACAGTTGTTGCCTCTGAAAGACCTTATAAATAATTATTTCTCCTACACTCGATGGTCCAAAAGCAGAGAATGGTGGTCTTCTAAGAGAAATAGAACTCTTTTACTTAGATTTTTGGTTCCTGTTATGTTTGAAATGTTGATAGCAAATGGAATCAGGGTAAGTACAATACTAAAAACTTGGGATTCAAGCAGTTAACAGGCTGTTATATTCCTGGGAACAAAAATGGCTTAATCCAAACCCTAAATTAAAGTGAACATTAAAGCCATGACTCTCTCCCAATACCAAAAGACTCTTAACATGACCCACCTAAGGCTTCCTTCCTAAGGCACATCAAGCTTTTTCTCTTATGAAAGTCAGAATCTTCACCCAGTATTCTTCTTCCCTAGCACACTATGCTGTCAACTCATTTTTTAGTGAACGTCTGCTTTCACTTCTGGGCTCATTTATCTATTGCTGCAGTACCACCACATTACAAACTACCTAGTGCTTTCAAATCACTTAGTGCTTTACAACAACAAAATCTGTGTTTATGCCTGAGCCTACAGTGCAGTGTGAGGTTGCAGTGACGCGGACGGGGCTCACTCAAGCATTTGCACGAAGCGAGCCATGGGGCATGGCTTGCTGCTGTAGGATTACCTAGCTGGGATGGCTCCTCATGTTATTCACGTCCCTTCAGAAATCCACCCCCAGCATGTTGTCATGGTGGTGAGAAGAGAAAAAGAGAACGTGAAAACACAAAAGTGATCTCTCAATCTTCTGCCTGGTCAAAGAAATTCACTCATCAAGCCCAGAATCAGTGTAGAAGGGAAATATCAAACGGTATGGATACTTGGAGGCACGAAAAGATGGGATTATTCATGCAATGGCTCTACCACAGTATTTATATCTCTGTGTGCATCTCTATATGTATCAATATTTATCTGTTTATATATATGTACTATATATGTACTTTAATTTGAAATCAAAGTAATATAATGGCAAAAGCAGGTGTTTTTTTTTGTTTCTATCATGACATTTTTACATTTCATGCATGCGTTAATTCTATGACAATAAAATTCTTAATGACTACACAGTATAAAATCCATATTTTTCCTCCACAATTAAAATTTAATACCTTATCGACTTCTCCCTTTCATTTTCTATGCATTTTAAATATCAGACATCTCTTGTCTCATTCCTTGCCAATTTCTTATGTTATTGCAATCCCTAAAAAATAAGTTTTCCCCTCTTTAATTATTCATATAAATTTATACTAGTATCTACTGTATTACATTTGTTTAGAAAATTGATTTCCTCCCTTTTATCTGCTAGACTGTAAGCTTCTTAAATGCAAGGAAATATCTATTTTTTTCTCCAGAATTACTGCTATGTATTATGTGCTTATCAAAACTAGATATTTTAATTGATGCTAATATTATTATTGATATTTTGATGTTTATAGTCAACCAATTTTGTGAGGTACAAATGAGAATTACTGTAGACATACACATATCTTAATATGGCTTGGAATAAGGATAGGCTTTATGATATCTCGAGCAGTGACTCTCAACCCTAGATGTGTACTGGAATCCACAATGAAGCTTCATTAATGCATATTCTGGTTCTCAATCTGAGAGACTCTGCCAAATGCTTACATTAGTTGATAGTATTCTAATTATGTAGCAGTTGATTTCAGAGTCTAGGCAATTATCTTCAAAATATAGAATACATGTATCTTTTTAAGTTCCATAACATAGGACCTATACTTTCAAAAGATGATCTGAATTATTAATCTAAGTTTAAGAGGAAAAATAACAAAGCAAAAAAGTTATATATTTAAAAGCTGCAAACAAATTGTAGCTGTTCTTAACAGATTTTTTAAGTTGATAAAGAATATAATACTGGTTTATAGTAGAATAGCTGTGTCTAAGGCTTGTCCTATTAGAATAGCTCAGCTTAGTTTATCCAGAAGGCCACTAGTATACATCTTAGATGGACTGAAATAAAAGCTAATGGATCTATAATTTTATTCCAATAGAAGCTTTTTTTTTTCCAAGCAGAAAATATTACCTTCTGAATCCTTTCAGAAAGGAATAAAACAGAAGAATTAAGAAAAAAATAATTGAAAACCATTGATTCTTCTTTATTAGTGTGGCCTTGCAAAGTTCTTGACTTTTCTGAGAAATTTTACTCACTGGTTTTCTTACTTAATTTGGTCCTTTTAACCTAAATAATATATGATTTAATATTATTAGAATCTAGTCAGAATGTTTTGGTCATCTATTCTTTTATAACACAGTAACCAAAAACTTAGCGGATTAATAAAAGAACTGTTTCATTTGTTCCCTGTTCCATGAATCAGGAACTTGGACAGGACATCTCAGGGCATCTTACCTTTTCTCCATGTGATGTGTGCTGGGGCTAAAATGCCCAAGATTATGTCTTGTCTCACGTGGGTATTAAAGTTATGGTTGAGCAATAGGTAGAAGGTCTCAACTGGGATTGTATGATCCATTTCCAAGATGAATCACTCACATGGCCATCAAGACTCTAAGAAGAGCCTCCCACTTTCTGAGATGCCCATACTATGCCTGTGGAGTGTGTTTCTCCCAGGCTGCTCTCACCTTTTGAGACGGACCACATTCTGTCTATAGAATGTGTACCTCTCTAAATAAATCCACTTCTTACCCATCACTTTGTCTCTCTGAATTCTTTCTTCTATGAAACATAGAACCTGAGCTTCAGTAAGTCATGACACCAGGAACTAAGGCCCCTACCCAGGTGGAGGATGGAATGAAGATGTGGACCCTCCTGAGTTCAATCAACTAAAGCTTGGACTCTGTTGACTTTTGCCCCAATTCTATGCCAAATTCTCCTCTCCTCAGGCCCCCTTGTGTATATGCATGTACCCTTAGTTTAAAACTTCCCCAACTTTCCTGTTCAGGGAGACACTGCTTTGGGAAAAGATCCCCTGTGTTCTTCCTTGCTGCAAGTAATAAATCTTTCCTTCTCCCCTTCCCCCCTGCCCCAAAATCTAAGAATAATAATTTTAAGTGTACTTGAATGCCTATTGATTCTCTAGCCCAGGCTTGCCAATAAAAGTTTCCTGAAGATAGAAATGTCTATAAATTTGTGTTCTCCAATATATTAGCTAATAGCCATATTTGACTATTAAGTAATTGAAATAGGGCTACTGTGACTAACTGAAGTTCTAATTTTGTTTAATGTTAATTAATTTAAATTTACATTTAACTAACCAAATGTGGCTAGTGGTTACCCAAGTTACCCACTAAGGTCATAGTGTAGTTTCCTTAGATATATTTCATCAATATACTGGGGAAGCAGGACATTAGCCCTGTAGCCTTTCAGGTAGGATCACATATAGAAGCTAGGTGTTCATTATACAAAATATCTAAGGAGGTAAAGAGAGCGAACATCACCTGTATTAGCTTCCTAGGACTACCATAACAAAGTACAACAGATGGGGGATGTAAATAACAGAAATTTATTTTCTCATAGTCTTGGAGGGTAGAAGTTCAAATCAGGGTGTTGGGAGGGTTGGTTTCATTCTGAAGCTTCTCTCTTTGGCTAGTAGATAGCCATCTTCTTATGTTTGTATGGCCCTCCTGTTTTTGTCTGTGTCCTGATCAATTCTTCGTCTTATAAAGACACCAGTTATGTCAGATCAGGGTCCACCTCAGTGATCTCATTTTACATTAATTACCTCTTTAAAGGTCCTACATCCAAATACAGTCAGATTGTGAGGTAAAGTGTATAACTGCAACATATGAATTTTGGGACAATTCAGGCCGTAACACAACCTGTATCAGTTAGCTATTGCTGCATAGCAAGCCACCACCAAGCAGCAATCACTTATTGCCTAATATCTAAAGTATCTCACCTTTGGTTGATCTGGGATGAGCTTAGCCTGGCAGGTATGCTTCTCACTGCAGGTCTGCAGGCCACTCTGTTTCAGGCTTCAGAAGCTGGGACCAGTTTGACTCCATATTCCTCTCATCCTCCTGGGGCAGTGACTCTAGACGGGAAATGCTCTTCTAGTTATAGAATAGAAAGAGGGAGAAAAAAAATAAATGAGGCTTCCTAAAGCCTAGGATCAGAATGGCACATTGTCACTTCTGCACATTTATCACTGGCCAAGGCAAGTCCCGTGGCTTAGCTTAAAGACAAGGGAAAGAGAAGTAGACTCCATCTATGATGGGGACATAGAACGAGTATCAGTTAGAGCACGGCAAATAGTTGTGCCCACTAATGCAATCTATCGCAAAAGCCTTCATTTTTTGAAGGATACATGGTTGAAGTAAAAGAAGCTAAATACTGCGATCAAATGGAAAGGTAACATGGGATGTGGAAAGAAAAGCAATGCCTCACACTGAAAGTGAGCACGGAGTGAAATTAAGCAGAATCTAGGATAATTGCTGTGAAAATATTCACAGCAGAGATGCCAGTTGTACATTCAGAATGTCACAAAAGGATTAGTATAATTAGAGGCCCTAGATTTGGGAAGGATGGAACGGCACTTGATTTGGAACTAACTGTGGATTCCAGCTCAGTTATCATTAATACAGATAAAGAATAATCTGATGCTATTTTATTCACAGTTTGTTTTAGATCACTTTTGTTTTAGATTGTTTTACAAAATTAAAAATGCAAAGGGCATTTTTATTTTACATTGAGGAAAAGTAACTACAATGGAGGCCTTGTGGAATCATGCATACCCGTAATCTTTACGAACTAAACAAACGGCACAGAATGTTAGCATAAGACTATATTTATGATGCTTCCTTATGCCTGTGTTTGTTTTTCATTAATTCTGTAAGATCTCCTAATACTGCAGAGGTCCCAATGTGCTGCAGGCTGCTTTCCAAAATTTTATTTTTATGCATAAGGTACACAGTGGGGAACCCTAATCCCGAGGGAAGTATTTAATTCAGTTTTAAGTGAATTAGAGAACACTATTTCCCCAAGTCACTTGTGTCTTTTTTACTGCTGAAATCTCATTATCATTGTCTCCAAATTCAGTGTTAATTACACTTTATTAGTATACACAAAGCTATCAGTATTTGTCAGAGTCCAAAACAAATTTAGGAACAATGTGGAGTAAGTGTTCAAAGTCATTTTTTTCCTTTCAAGGCAGTTGTTTTTCCCTTAAGAAAGTTATGAATAGTTTTCTAAATTGCCCTAATATCACTCCCCTTTTTATAAGTTATTCTTTGGGATTACTTCCAACTGTGTAACACATAAAATTATTTTATATTTACTTTAAAACTTGATATGGATTATGTTGTGAGCTGAATTTTGTTCCTCCCAAATTCATATATTGAAGTCTTAACCCCTACTACCTCAGAATGATGAAATTGGAGACAGAACTTTTAAAGAGGTAATTAAGGTTAATGAGGGCCATGACTGGTGTCCTCATAAGAAGAGGAAACATGGACACAGGTACGCATGTGCACAGAGGAATGACCATGTGGGGACACAGAGAGAAGACAGCCATCTACAAGCCAAGGAAAGAGACCTCAGAATGAAACTCTGCAGCAGCCTTGATCTTGGACTTCTAGCTTTCTTAACTGTGAGAAAATAAACTTCTGTGGTTTATGCCACCTAGTCTATAGTATTTTGTTATGGCAGCCCTAGCAAACTAACACAGATAGTAATATCAATAATATAACAACAGGAAAGAGAAAAACTGTCTCTGGCAACCATACATTCATCCATTCTAGAATAACCCAGAGAAAACCCAGAAGCATAAATCTATAGTATAGATAAATCAAGGTTAATACCACACATATAATCCCTAGTTAAGAGTAACCGTCCTAAATGGCTATGCTCTGCACAAAGGCAACTTAATACCTACTCAGCATCATGTGAATTAATTAGGCTGGGAGATTTCCAAACAAACAGAAATGGTACTAAATATCTCAGTTCTTCTCTGCATAATTTGAACTTCATAATGAAAGTCATTACCAGTTTATAGGGACATTTTAGACTGAAAAGATGCTCTGAAATATGTCATAAGATGGCAGCAGCAGGAAAGACACAAAAGACAGTTATGAACAATTAAACATTATAAGCTAACTGAATCCGTAAAGCAAAATCCGTAAAGCAAAAAAGACCTCATAAAATTATGGTGCTTAATGATTACAAAAGAAGAAACAGAGAAAGATAAAGGGTGTGGGGAGGTCTAAGACATCGTAATTAAAATTGATCAACAAAATTCTATTGCTAAAGACACAACGACATACTCTATTGATGAGGCTTAGCCTATAGCTGTGGTTTATTTTTACAGTACCTGAACTCTTTCAGTTGTTGCCAGAGGCAACTGAGTGACAATGCCAGGCTATGCATGAAATTTTGGATGTCTTTCTTTTAATAAAAGCATAAGCAACAAAAGTAAAAATAGAGATGTGGGGATACATCAAACTAAAAACTTCTGCAAAGCAAAGGAAACAATAAACACAGTGAAAAGGCAACCTAGGAATGAGAAAAAATATTTGCAAATTATATATATGATAAAGGGGCTTATATCTAAAATATATAAGGAACTACTACAATTCAATAGCAAAAATACAAATAACTCAATTTAAAAATGGGTCAGTGATTTGAATAGATATTTCTCCAAAGAAGACACACAAATTATCAACAGGTATATGAAAAGATACTCAACATCACTAATCATCAAGGAAATGAAAATCAAAACTATAATGACATACGACCTCACAGCAGTTAGAATGGTTATTATCAAAAAGTCAGGAAAAAAAAAAAAGTGTTGGTGAGGATGTGGAGAAATTGGAACTCTTGTACATTATTGGTGAGAATGTAAAATGGTGAAGAAACTACAGAGATTCCTCAAAAATTAAAAATAGTATCATATGATCCAGCAATCCTACTTCTGGGTAAATATATCGAAAAGAATTGAAATCAGGATCTTGAATAGATATCTGCACATTTACTGCAGCATTATTCACAATTGCCAAGATATGGAAACAACCCAAATGTCCATCAATGAATGAATGGATAAAGACAATGTGCCATGTACATACAAGGCAATATTATTCAGCTTTAAAAAAGAAGATTCTGCCATTTGTGACAACATGGATCAAACTGGAGGGCATTATGCTAAGTGATATAATCCAATCACAGAAATACAGATACAGAGTGATTCCACTTATATGAGGTATCTAAAATGGTCAGACTATTAGAAACGGGTAAAATGGTTGTTGCCAAGCGTGGCGGGAATAAAGAAATGGGGAGTTGCCATTCAACAGGTACAAAAATTCAATTATACAAGGAAAAATAAAAGTGTCTGGAGAAGAATGGCTGTGATAGTTGTTCAACAACCTGAATGTACTTAAATGCCACTGACCTGAACACTTAAAAATGATTAAGATAGTAAATTTTTTGTTATGTGCATTAACCACATTCTTAAAAAGTGGGTTTAGGGACTTCCCTGGTGGCACAGTGGTTAAGAATCTGCCTGCCAATGAAGGGGACACGGGTTCGAGCCCTGGTCCGGGAAGATCCCACATGCCACGGAGCAACTAAGCCGGTGCGCCACAACTACTGAGCCTGCGCTCTAGAGCCCGCGAGCCACAACTGCTGAGCCCGCGTGCCTAGAGCCTGTGCTCCGCAACAAGAGAAGTCACTGCAGTAAGAAGCCCATGCATCACAATGAGGAGTAGCCCCCGCTCGCCGCAACTAGAGAAAGCCCGCAGGCAGCAACGAAGACACAACGCAGCCCAAAATAAATAGACTAAATAAAGTTATATATTTAAAAAAGGGAGTTTACAAGTTAAACTTCCCAACTTTCAGAGCTGTAAAATGCTAGAGTGTGAATGTGTATCTAGTTTCTCTGATTCTAATTACTAGGTTCTTATCAAATTTATTTAAGAACTATATAGGCCTGTGGTAAAGAATAAATATGTCATGAAACTGCAAAAGATGCTTTGTTACTTGGAATAGTACTGTGTTTTCTATAATTATAAGTTAATTTGAAAGAATAAAGTGTAAAATTACTTTAAGGAAATGCCAAGAAAATTCAGATGCAGCAACATTTATCAACAAGCAGAGTCATCTTACCATCTATCTACAAGCACTTTTCAGTGTAAATAATGCATAGATGTTAAGGATCACCACCTACCTATAGTCTGTAAATCCAGTTGAAAGGACATGGTTGTCACTTTGATCTTAACAGAAGGCAGAAATGTCCTGTCACCATCCAATCCCTCATTGGCTAAAATGTCACCTCGTCTATGGAGGCAATCTATTTATTGCCCCTATAATCCACAGATTATATGGAACCCCAAATTGTCCTTGAACCTATATAATTAAATGCATACTTAGAAATATATCATATAAATTTATGATGCTAATAATGATCTTTTTAATATGCATCATGACTACCTGAAGCACTTAAAGGAAGAGTAATTTCTTTAAAAGCATACAACCATTTTCAGGGTTTTCATTAAGTTTAATAAATGTTGGCATTTTGACATGAAACATTTTTTTTTCCCTAGAGGAGGACAGAAAAGTACATGTTTGTGTGTCTTTCAGTTGACAGATAAATCTAATTATCATTGAGTTAAACTGCCATATCAGTATTAGCCATGTATGTGTTTGCAATTTAATTGTACATAACTAAAGGATTCATTGATCAAATTTGCAATGCAATATATACATCATTTGCAAAAGGTGAGAGCTTGAAAATACCAATCCCAGAAATCATGGGTCTATCCTCACAAGTGGAAATTGCCTTGATTCAACAGATTTTCCACTAGCCATAGTTTCCATAACTTATTATGAGTTATATTTAGCAACATAATACTAACAACATTTTCAACATTATTCAGGTAATATTTAAAACATTTTTATTTTAAATATTACATTGGATGTGATTTGACCATATGATTTACAGAGAAAGGTCGTCAGTTACAATAATTTATTCCTAAGTCATTTGCTAGGTGAACAAAGCTTGTACAAATAGATTTGATATTTGGTTATGGGATTTTAAGAAAAATAAGTGTGTATAGGAGATGTTCTTTGCTGTTTCTAAAGTTATTTTTCCTTCCCTCTTTGCTGTCAGAATTCTGACTTTTCTTGGTGCATAGCCTCAGGCATGAAACACGATTTTTTAAGTCAATCATGACACTATCATCCCATTGTCATATTGATAAGTTTCTGAGCCTCTCTTATAACTACAGATATCCAGTTAAGCATGTTCTAGACAATAGGATATAAGGTCAGGAATGCTGGGCTTCCCTGGTGGCGCAGTGGTTGAGAATCTGCCTGCCAATGCAGGGGACACGGGTTCGAGCCCTGGTCTGGGAAGATCCCACATGCCACGGAGCAACTAGGCCCGTGAGCCACAGCTACTGAGCCTGCGCGTCTGGAGCCTGTGCTCTGCAACAAGAGAGGCTGCGATAATGAGAGGCCCACGCACGGCGATGAAGAGTGGCCCCCACTTGCTGCAATTAGAGAAAGCCTTCGCACAGAAACGAAGACCCAACACAGCCATAAATAAATAAATTAAATAAATAAATAAATTAAATTAAATAAAATAAAAAATAAAATAAAAAAATAAAAGGTAAGGTCAGGAATGCTGTGTGCTTCAGGGGGTAATAAATGCTTTTCATTAAAAAAAAAAAAAAAAAGGAAATACAAGAGGAGAAAGACTTTTATCCCCATGCCTCTTTTCCTTTTGAGACCTGTGTTTGTGAGGGAGCTACAGTCATCGTACAACTCTCATAGGGTTATATTTCATTGACATTGGAATCCTAAGCAAGGAACTAAGAGTGATTTGACAGAGCATGATTCGGAATAGGTAGGAAACCTGGCATCCGGCACTGGCCAAAATTTGGATTTAGATGAGTCATTTTACATATGGTTTCCCCAGATGTTCCATGAGGAAATTAAACAAAGATACTTTCATAGTAAGGATCCTACTCCTAAATCTGTGGTTAAAAGAAACCAAAAAGAGTGACTATTCTGATACAAATCAAACAGACCTGCCATTATATGAAAAAAAAAAAAAGTAACTGTTTGATAACACTTAATATGAGTCTAAATGCATAGGAAAGTTTTAGGAATGTTCTTAACAAAATAAACAAAAAAGCTTATATGAATCAAAACAAGCTAGTGACCAGAGTTACAATTTAACTACAAACTATCTTAGCAAGCCATTTAGCTTATTGAAGATACAATATTAAAACACTGTTTTCAGTTTAAATGTACCTAGATGTAACTATTATGAGCATGAAAAAAATCTGCCCTCCCTTTACCTAAAAAAAAAAAAAAAGTTAAAAAAAAATAGTATCCTAATGCCATGATCAATAGATCTTTTAAGTATGTATAGTCATTTGTTATTTGAGTAATATAATTACTCAAGTACCACCTCTTACTTTTTCCCTAGAATTTCCTAATTATTTCCACAACAAATATACCCTTGTGATGATTAATTTTATCTGTCAACTTGACTGAGCCAAGAAATGCCCAGATAGCTGATAAAACATAATTTCTGGGTGTGTCTATGAGAGTGGTTCTGGAAAAGATTAGCATTTGATTCAGTAGATTGAATAGCAACAATCACTCTCATTAATGTGGGTGGACACCACCCAATCCATCAAGAACAAAAAGGTGAAGAAAGAGCCATTTCTCTCTCTCTCTTTCCACCTCCCTCTCTTTTTGAGCTAGAACGTCCATCTTCTGCCATCAGACATCAGAGCTCCTGGTTCTTGGACCTTTGGACTATGGGACCACCTCTCCCCACTTCTCAGGCCTTAGGCCTCAGACTGAGAGCTACACCATCAGTTCCCCTGGTTCTCCAGCCTTCAGACACAGACTGAATTATAAGTAGCTCCCCTGATCTCCAGCTTGCAGACAGCAGGACTTTGTGGTTTCCGTAACTGTGGAGCCTATTCCTATAATAAATCTCTCTCTCTCCCTCCCTCCCTCTCCCTCCCTCTCTCTTATATATATATATGAAATATATATATATATATAATCTCCTATTGGTTCTGTTCCGCTGGAGAACCCTGACTAATACAGCCCCTTTACTGAGTTAAGCTTGATACGTTTTGAGGATCAAGTCTCATTTAACCTCTTCCTAGATTTGTATCATATTTCAATAGGATTTTAAAAATTTAATTGCATTTAAAAATAGATAATAATCTTGAGTATCTGATGTGTGCATTGGGTAATATGATTCAGACTAAAAAAAAAGGTTTCTAAAATGTCTTTTTTTATATAAATATGGCATACATGGTATATTCATTTATAATATTAATTATGCAATATTAATTATATTAATATTGTATAATTATATGTTATATATAATTATATACTAACACTTAATTTAGGTTGCTCTGAGAGTATAGTCAGAATTTGAATTTATACTGACAGGCACAGATTCTCCTACTAAATCACAGGAAAAGGTAAATAAGGAGGACATCAATGGAAAAATTTGTATAATTAGAATTGCTGTCAAACCCCTACCTGTCCAGTAAATAAAATTAGGCCACCTAAGAGCCTCAATGGTTTCTTTTGGTCCTCTTATGTTAATGTAAGTTTGAAAGATGATCTCTTTTTCCCTAGCCAAATTTGAAATTTTGCCCCTTTTCCATATGCCAGGAAAAAATGTTGACTACATTAATTTTTTTTCTGTGGTAAGAGCCTCTCCTCCCAGTATTTGGAAAAATCATGACTCTGAGAATTCCTTTATATAATAATTTTCCCCAACAACTAATTTTGGGAACCTTGAGGACAGTAATGGTGTAGATGTCATAGTCTGTGGAATGAGAGCTGGGTCATTTCTTCTGGGCACTAAAGAAAAATAAATTAATTCTTTAGGAATTAAAGATAATCTAGTAGAAGATACTGTGGTAAATGGTTAAAAATACCCTTTTCAAACTACATACAAGACATAAACCATATTTCAATTTATAATGCATAATAAGTAAACACAAATCCTATACTACAGGAAATTCCATAGATAAAGCACATCCAGATTCCTGAGAGTTTTTATAATATCGTTTGTCTCTCTACTCAAAGGCAATTTACCTTCAAAAAGGATTCTGCGGTCACACTATTTTGCCTCAAAACTCAATTCTTTTCTAAATCTTGCCTCGTAAGTTTGGTGTCCAACCTATTTGTTCATTTCAATATTTAGATTGTTTTTTTCTCTCATGTCTATGGTATTACTTCCTGAATGATTGTGAAATGCTTCATTTCACTTTGGATTTAGCAATCTGATCAATAACTATTTAAAACTCTATCCTTCACTGATGATTGTGTATGTTAGAATAAATTATGCCACCTCAATTACAGATTCAATTTATTTTTCATTTAAGGAAGCTCATTACCTTATTTCAATACCTTACATATCATTTAAGGTATATCTCAATACCTTATATTTCATTTAATAAATCTTAAAATAATAATTTTATTTCTATTATATTTTAGACTTAATTTCTATTCAATTTATTCTATTTTTAATTATTAAATATACCATATCTAAATGTTATAACCATTAATTTATGCTATTATATTTTACTAAATGATTGGATTTCTTAAATCTCAGATGTTTACAAGCAGTCTGGAATTTGTGTGCCTTGAATCCCCAGTGTAAGAAATTAAATGTAGATATTTTTCAAATAATTTAAGGATATTAAAATGTCAAATAATGTTTAGTTGCTTGTGTTTTTTAAATTATTTTCTTTCTCCTTAATAAATATTGCCATTGACTAGCCGCCAATCAATTAATTGTTATCTCTTCATGTAGTAACTGTGGTGCTCTCATGCTATGGTGTCATTTTTTATAGTATCAGTTGTGAAATTTAAAGCATACAGGTTTTTTTTTTGGTTTTTTTTTGAAGAAATGGCACCAAAATTCTGCTTTAAGTATTACAGGTGGCTTGGATAATTTATTGTTAAATAATGGAATGTGATATTTTTCTAATTCTAAAATATTTATTGTCTGAAGTGAGAAAGAGTTGGAATTTTTTACTACAGTTTTGCTTGAGAGAAAAATAAAATAAGAAATCTTCCAAAAAGGCAAAGTAAACACACAAATCCTGATGTAAGTGCACCAAATCCAAGGCATGTAGCAGTCACAATCATTGATGTATGTTAAGCCTAGGTACTGATTTTGTTCTACAACTTCAGTGTACCCCAGCTAATGACAAAGCTCGGTTTCTGTAAAGCCTTATGAAGAGAATTCTACAGAAATATCCTGCACACCTCCTGGAGAGAAACATACTGGAGAGTGACAACAAGTGCCAATACACCTCGGCCTAAGTAGAGCCCACCTTGACCTTGGCATTTCAGTTTTCAACAGTAAGAGAAGCAGTTAGCCTTTTCAACATCATTTATGTGCATATAGAGTGACTTAACGAAAAGTAACACATGCATCAAAATTTTTGAAAGTTGTTCTAGAAGCTTTTTCTGAAGAAGGTGTGATAAAAGGTTTTTCAACAATAAACTCATAAAGTAAATTGGACATGTGAGAGTGAAGAAAACGTGTCGGGGGATGATTAATGAGGTGGCTCAGAATCTTATCCTTGGGGTAAGTATAGAGTGGACAAGTCACCAGAGCCTGAAGTGTTTCAACTAAAGAAGCTAAACCATCTGCCTTTAGAAACATAAGATTAAATGTGTGACACACTTTATGATGCTGCAAAATCAAAATGTATTGTTATTTTCTTTAGTCAGTTGCAGGGATATTGCACTTACACTTTTTTTGCAATATAAAATAACCAGGCCTTGGAAAAATTGATAGGGAAAATACCAAAATTATTCTCTGAGTTCTGCAATACAATTGCTATAAAATAAACAGGCCTTGGGAAAACTGATAGGGAAAATACCAAAATTATTCCCTGAGTTCTGTAATACAATTGCTATATGATATAATCTTCAAATTTTATATTAATGCTTTATTTTATGTTTTTTATTTTAGAAAATGGTCAAATATTATAAAGGATTGAAAAATAAGAGAAAGAATAATGAATTAAGTGTATTACTGTTGCACAGTTAGAATCACAATTTTTCCCCATGCACGTATTTCCTAGAATGGAGAGTTGCAAAAGTTAGTATAGCAGGAAATCAAGAGATAGGTCGCTGAATTTTCCAACAGTTTCATAATACAAAGTATATATATATGCAGGATGAGAGCAATGAAAAGGTGAGAAGTTACAGTCTGATTACCACACTAAGATTCAGTGACACTGACGTGTGTGTGTATTTGGCTTCCAGGCTCCTACAGGCTACTAAGACTGTGTCAGAGTGTTGGTGTCCCCGTGGGGCAAACAATAAACCCAAATTTACCAACAGGTTGTTTGAATGGTGTTTATGAATCAGCAGACAACAGCGGTCTCAATGAGCCATGAAAATGAAGCATTTATTCACTCATATATTCAACAAATTATTCACTGAGGGCTCATGTGTATTCAACTTTTCAAAAAAGTTTGCCAATAAATTCAAACATGTTTATATTGAGTAGGAATTTGTAAAGCTTATTTTTAGGCAAATATGCACTATGAATTTCCAAGCAGGACTAAGGATATGCAATACTTTAGCCTTTTCCAAAGGGGATCTCTAGCAACTAACGTTTTTCATAGCAGAGCTCTGGGAAAGATTTTAGATGAATTAATCCTTACAACCAATCTGAGGGGATAGTTAGTATTATTATCCAATTGTTTTGATGAAGCAACTTAGTTTAGAAGATAAACTTGCCTGAGTTCACTCATGCATTAGCAAGTGACAGAATTGGCACTTGCACCCTGTTCCTCCAACTCTACATGTGATATACAGCTCATGACACAACAATGATACACAGACCTAAAACTTAGTATCTACTGCAGTAAGACAGCTATGAAAGTGGAAGCTATGTTCAGCTTAAAGTAGCCATAACTGGCATAGCAAGATTGGTATTGCTTCTAAACACCTGAAATTTTACAGGAGAATTTTGGAGCTTTCAACTCTTTCAGTATTCATTAATTTCTCCCCAGCTTTTCAGAATTTATATGCCAAGCATCTGACAGTGGGGCCTTCTGTGATTGGCATCAGACACTCTTTACCTCATTATGTTCTTGTTTCCCATTACCCTCTACCTAATTTACTCCACTTTAATTATGTTGATCTTCTTATGATATACTTTAGCCCAAGGTTTAGATATAAATCCTCATGATTTGGTGACCAGTACATTAACAGATATTCACCCCTAACCACCACCTTCCTCCCTTCAAGCATAAGGTAACTGCAAAAGAAACTCAAGTGTGAAAAGGGAGGAGGGGGAACATGGTCACTGGTTACTTATAAAGTCTCCTGGGTGGATATTATGAATCCCCCCTTTCTCCATGTTGGAGTAACTTCTTTAAAGGAACCTGGTTCTACTCTGTAACAGATTTGCTCCATCAGCAGAGATTACACGTTCCTTGGTGTGGCAGAATTTTAATAGCCAACCCCCTATTAGTTCAGCTTTTCAGAGTTAGGTTTGCCTGAACAATCACAGGCTTTTTTTTCTTTTTTTTTTTTTTTTGATATGGACCATTTTTAAAATCTTTTATTGAATTTGTTACAATAACGTTTCTGTTTTATGTTTTGGTTTTTTGGCCTTGAGGCATGTGGGATCTTAGCTCCCCAGCCAGAGATTGAACCCACACCCCCTGCATTGGAAGGTGAAGGGGACCACCAGGGAAGTCCCAATCACAGGCTTTGAAGCTAAAGTTTTCTTGGGCCAGTTTCCTCAAAAACTCAGGAGGTTTCTGATTTATTTGCTTCCATTCAATTCCTTGTGAAAGAAATTACAGTACAATCAGACATCTACCCAGACTAGTTCTTAAACCTGGATGACTATTATTTACTGACATCTATACTCATTTTAATGGCAGCTACCTCAAGGCCATGTGAAATAATAGGATGAGTGAACAGACAACATACATAATCTGATCTTGCAGCTGGGCTGGTTACCACTTTATGTCCAAGCACATTGATGTGTAGCCTCCATAATCTTATCAACAGCTGCTCAGTGGACAGAAGCAGCTGGCTTTTATAACCCTGCAAGACTCCATGTTAGTGGATTCTCAGTTAATTTAGATTGCAGCTGCCGACAAAGAAAGCCTATTTAGTAGAGTGGTATTCCCTCTTTCTCTGCCCTGGTTTGTTAATCTGGTTTGTACTACCTTGTTAAAGCAGGTAGGAATTGAAAAGAAATATCAATATTGAGACTTTTATTTGCGGGCTTTGTAGGTATCTTGTCTAGCTCCCCTGTTATTTCAGTGAAAGTGATTTCTCCTGACAGCATAAAATGTGCCAAAATCTTTCAGTTCACTTCCGATTCTGATTATTAATTACAGTACAGTGCTATAACAAAAGTATCCAATGGCTCAAACAAGCTAGGCATTAATGCCTTCTGCCAAAACTTGATAGCTGGCTAGCCCATGGAAAGAAGGTTGGTTTGTTTCCTGAGGTCATACATGGGTCCAGGCTCTTTTTACCTTGTGACCTTATCATTTGTTAGGGCTTTCTCTCAGCCTTAGCTGAAGGCTGATCTCCAGCATGCCATCTGAATTCCAGTTTGAGGGAAAGGAATAAGAGTAAAAAAGATAGGGAGCCTCTATTTCAAGGAGTTGACCCATAATTTGAACATGTTACTTCCACTCACATCTCTGTCAGGATGCCTCAGTCTCATGACTGTGCATGATACAAGAATGGCTGGGGGGCTTCCCTGGTGGCGCAGGGGTTGAGAATCTGCCTGCCAATGCAGGGGACACGGGTTCGAGCCCTGGTCTGGGAAGATCCCACATGCCACGGAGCAACTGGGCCCGTGAGCCACAACTACTGAGCCTGCGCGTCTGGAGCCTGTGCTCCGCAACAAGAGAGGCCGCGATAGTGAGAGGCCCGCGCGCCGCGATGAAGAGTGGCTCCCGCTTGCCACGGCTAGAGAAAAGCCCTCGCACGGAAACGAAGACCCAACACAGCCAAATAAAAAACAATATAAAAAAATAAATTAAAAAAAAAAAAAAAAAAAAGAATGGCTGGGGCTTTCAGATGAATGTTCATGATTCTTCTGAGGCTCTGACCTAGTGTTTGCCATTACGGATAGTACAGAGGGGAGAACTGACATAGGGGAGAAATGGGTCCAAAATCGGCAGTTTCTACCATAGAGGATGAGCACTCTGATCCACTCATGTTTCCTCCTCCATCAATAACCGTCCACAGATTCTATGCATTTTCTGCGAGGTTCATGCTTTTTCCCTTAACACTTTGTAGTTCTTTAGATAGAGATAGATTTAGATAGATAGATAGATAGATTATATAGATAATCTTAATATCTGTCTGTTATATACGTTCCAAATATTGCCACCCCATTTGAAGGAGATAACAGTCCTTTTATATACAGTCACTTCAAAAATATCTTCATTGAATCTTTCAAAATTATTCTTCATAGTTACATTATTAATGTTTTATTTAAGAAACCATTTCCTGCACTGAGACTTTAATGTATTCTATGCAAACTTTAAAATTAAAAAATTTTGCTTTCCATGGTTGGCTTTAATCCATCTGGACCATATAATTTTAATATACAGGAAACTGTTAGAAGTCCTATTTAATTTTTGTTTCCATATGAATAAACAATTGTCCTGGCAACATTTGTTTCATCTTATATGCAATATATTCTTCCTAAATTAAGGTTCCTAACTTCATAAATTTCTGTTCATTTATTTACAGATTTATCTTAATTTAAAAGGTTTATACTAATTCTTGATATCTGATAGGCCTAATCCTGCCACATTAACTTCTATTTCATCTATTGGCTATTCATGACATTGTTCATTCATAGATATTTTGAAATCAGATCACAACTTTCCATGAAACTTAGGGATTTTTAAAGAAATATAATGAAGGTATTGAACGTTTGGAAATAATTTATATATTCATTGAGGCTCACGTTTACTAGCAGTGGTATATCTGTCCATTTATTTCAGAATTTTTGAATAGCTTTCAACAAAATTTTCTTAATTTAGTAAAGTTTTTAACATAATTTGTTAAATTTATCCTTATATGTATTTATTAATTATATTTTAATTTTTATTATTAATAACTTTTACATATATTTAGAAATTTAAATTAATATTAGGATATTTTATCTTTGGAAATTATCTTCCCTCTCTACTTATCCTAGGAATACATTAACATTTCCATTTTTGAAATTAATGAAAAATCAAATATATGTGAATAAGAAGTTCTGTCATCATATTTACTCTCTTATCTTGCTGGAAGTCTCCTGTACTATTTATGAATCTCATTTTAAAGCAAAATGATTCTAAACTCTGAAACACAGATGTTCTCACTTAAAAAAATTCATACTTTGATATTCTTGATGTTTTCACATTTTTAGTTCACTCTTAAATGTGAAAGTGAATAAGATCTATACTATTACTTGCTGTCTCTGAATTATTATAGTCGTTCTACTTTTCCAAATTCTATCTTGGTTTTTCTTATTTATTTACTTTTAATATGGTGATATAAACTGATGGATTTTCAAATGTCAAATCAGTCTTTCTTCCATTAAAAAAAAGGGAGGGGGAAACAAATCAAACATAAGCAGACAAAAATAAAAATGTGAATAATCAGAGTAGAAATAAATGAAATTTGAAAAAACAACCAAACTAAAGACAAAGCTAGGAAATCAAAGCTAGTCCTTTAAAATATAAATAGATTATTAAGCCTTTAGTCAATCTAATGAAGAAAAAAAGAGAGGAGACATAAGTGATCCACATTGGGAATGAAGGAGAGGAATGTAACTGATCCCAAAACATTACAAAGGTAAAAAGGGGATACTACAAGCATGTCGACAACCATAAACTTGATAGCTTAGATTCAAAGGGCAATCTAACACATACTTGTTTTATAGTTTTTATCAAATGTATGTATATTTTTTAGTTAAATAAAAGTTACTAGAGACAAAAAAAGGAGATGCCACTGATGTATCATTTTAGTTACTGGAAAAACTAAAATAAATAAATAAATATTTATATATGTATTTGTTTAAAATAAGAATGTGATATTTTAGAGAGCTTAAAATTTCTTGCTGAAGGAAAATCTTCAGGAGTAGTAGATTCAGTACTACTATATGAAATATGGCACCTTGATATTTTCTTAGATTAACTAATTTCCAGAAAATTCATATAACTAGAAGTCCCTAAGGTTAAAATTAGTAACAAAATGGAAAACTAAAGGGAAAATGTGGTTTACTTTGGGTGGAGGGAGGAAAATAGAGTCAGAAATACATAACAAGGGTTTAATAATCAGAAACTAAGTTCATCTTTGTTGACATATATTTCTGCAGTGTAAGAATATTTTGTTGAAAGCTATTCAAAAATTTCCATGGTAAATATTTTTTCAAATAGTCTTAAAAATCACATTATAAAGTGACTAATCAAAGAAAATTGAGTAATAAATTCAAAATGTAATTTAATATATCACAACCAAACCATCATTTTATTCACTCAGTAATATATTCATTAATACAATTACTATCTATTAAGTGCTAATACGTACAACTCCTTTTCTACAACCCAATCTGTTTCCATGCAGATGATCATAACTGAAAAATGCAAACACCCTACAGGTATCATTTGAAATTCATACCTACTAATATTATGATAAGATTCTTATCAAATGGGATATAAATACATCTACTTCCACATAATAAAAGCCATATATGACAGACCCACAGCTAACATCATACTCTATGGTGAAAAGCTGAAAGCTATTCCTCTAAGATCAGGAACAAGACAATGACGCCCACTATTACCACTTGTATTCAACACAGAATTGGAAATCATTACCAGAGTAAGTAGTCAAGAAAAGAAAAAAAGCATCAAAATCACAAAGGAATAATTAAAAATGTCTCTGTTCGCAGATGACATGTTATTATATATAGAAAACTCTAAAGACTCCACCAAAAAACCTGTTAGAACTAATAAAGAAATTTCAGTCCACTGCATAAATAAATTAATGTTTCAGTTTCAGCTCCAACATGTAAAGAGTCTGGAAATCATGACTCTTATCCTTTCAACAAGAAAATACAGAACAAACTAAAAGTTGGTGACTCTTAGTGGACTCATCATAGAAATGAAGTTGCAGGACAAACCACCACCTTAAAATCTCTAGAGAGACAGAGAAACACAGAAAGTCACAGCTGAGATCAGGTTACTTGGAGCTGAAGCCACGGGAGGATTATTGATAAGAACAGTTAAATTTAATTTTGATGAATTGCTAGAGGCTGAATGGGGACTAGTATGATCATCACTATTGATCCCATGAACATTAAAAGACTAATAAATTTTGTAAACCTTTCTGTGTTAGTCTGCTAGAGCTATCATAACAAAATACCACAGATTGGGTGGCTTAACAACAGATATATTTTCTCATAGTTCTGGAGGCTAGACGTCTAAGGTTAAGATGTTGGCAGATTTGGTCTCTTCTGAGGCTTCTCTCCCTGGCTTGCACATGGCCACCTTTTCACAGTGTCCTCACATGGTCTTTTCTTAAAATATATCACTGGTATCTCCTTGTAGGTCCATATTTTCTTTCCTCTAATAAGAACACCAGTCATATAGGATTAGGACCCACCCTAAAGACTTCATTTTAACTTAACCACCTATTTAAAGACCTTATCTCCAGATAAGTTTACATTTTGAGGTACTAGGGATTTGGAGTTCAACATATGAATTTTAAGCAGGACACAATTCAGTCTATAACACTTTCTTTGTCCATAGATTTGATGACTTAGATGAATTGGCCAATTCCTTTAAAAACACAACAACCAAAACTCACACAGGAGAAATAGATAAAATGATTAAGTACAATACTACTATAGATTAATTCAATATTTAGTAACTTGCCAAAAAAAGTAAGTGTCTGATCCAAATACTTTCACTATTGAATTCTACCAAAAATTTAAGGAAGAAATCAAACTAATACTTTACAATCTCTTCCAGAAAACAAAAGCAGAGGGAACTCTTCCTAACTCATTTTAATGGGCCAGCATTACTCTAATATCAAAACCAGATAAATATATTTTAAAAAGGAAAACTACAGACCAGTATCTCTCGTGAACATAGATTAAAGAATCCTTAGTAGAATATCAGCAAATCAAATCCAACAACATATTAAAAAAATGATATACCATGATGAAGTGGAATTTATTCCATGTACCCAAGACTGCTTTAACCTTTAAAATCAATTGATGTAATCCAGTGTATTGATAGACTAAAGGTAAAAATATCACCTCTAATCTCTCCTATTATATCTCATACTGAAAGTCCTAGTTAGTGCAATAAGACAAAAAGAAAGAAAAAGTATACAGATGGAAAGGGAGAAATAAAACTGTCTTTATTTGCAGATGACATGATTGTCTAGGAAGAAAATCCCAAATAATCAAAAATCAAATAATCAAAAGAAAAAAGCATCCTGGAACTAAAAAACAGCAAGGTCACTGCATACAATACAAGATAATAAACAAAAGTCAATTTCTCTCTTATCCAGCAATGGCAATTGGGATTTGATATTAAAAACAAAACACTGTTTATAATAACACCAAGATGAAATATTTAGGTATAAATTGAATAGAAATGTCCATAGGTAGAAAACTATAAAACTTTGATTAAAGAAATCAAAGAATAAATAAATGAAGAGATGTTTCATGTTCATGGATCGAAGGATTCAATATTAAGATGTCAGTTCCTTCACACTTGGTTGATATATTTAACAGCTTTATTCATAATTGTCAAAAAACTGGAAACTACCAAAATAAGTTTCAATAGATGAATAGATAGACAACAATAAATCCATACAATGGAATTAGTATCCAGCAATAAAAGGAAATGCGTGATCAAGCCACAAATCCATGTTGTTAAGTGAAATGCTAGTCAGAAAAGGCTACATATTATATGATTCCAATTATATGATATTCTAGAAAAGGCAAAACTACAGAGACAGTGATTGCTTGGAGTGTGGGGAAAGGAAGACAGGGATAAATAAGGGAAAACCAGGAGATTTTCAGGAGAGTGAAACCATTCTGTAGGATATTGTAATGGTGAAAATATGGGATTGTGTTTGTTAAAATGCATAGAGTTTACTGCATGGAATGAACCTGAAGGTTCACAAATAAAAATATTATGTAGGAAGTTGAGGGATCCCAGGAAGCAACGTGGACTGTGACAACAGCACGTCACTCTATTTACAAACGTATGAAACGACCTCAGTGAAAGGGTGGGGGGGGGGGGGGGGGATGAACTAAGTAACTCTGGAAATAAGGGGCATATGTAAGACTGAAGCAAAATGGGCTTCCCAAAAGCATTGCATTCTAGCTGATAAAGTTCTTCCCACTGGGGTACTGGTTAAAAATTCCAGTATTTCTACTGTACTGGAATTGAAAAACGAGTTAAAACGATAGTAAATAGGGCTTCCCTGGTGGCGCAGTGGTTGAGAATCTGCCTGCCAATGCAGGGGACACGGGTTCGAGCCCTGGTCTGGGAAGATCCCACATGCCGCGGAGCAACTAGGCCCGTGAGCCACAACTACTGAGCCTGCGCGTCTGGAGCTTGTGCTCTGCAACAGGAGAGGCCGTGATAGTGAGAGGCCTGCGCACCGCGATGAAGAGTGGCCCCCACTTGCCACAACTAGAGAAAGCCCTCGCACAGAAACGAAGACCCAACACAGCCATAAATAAATAAATTAATTAAATTAAAAAAAAAAAAGAGAAGTCAATTAAAAAAAAAAGGATAGCAAATAAATTAAAAGGATCGCAAATAAAAGGATAGCAAAGAGGAACCCGGTTTATTTGTTGGAGTAGAAATTTATATAAAATCAAGGGTAGGAGGCTAGAATGATTCCTATGATAGTGGATTGATGTTGGGGACATCAGGAAGACATAAATTAGAGTTGGAAACATCAGACAATTAGCTTAATATAGATACAGGTTATTACAGATATTTTTAATGTAAATATATATGGATTAGTATATACACATATATTTCTTTGATAAGTTTGCTGAGAGGGTATAAAGGAAAAGACACTTCAGTAGGACTTGTATAATTTAGCATCCAGATCTTGTTTTCAAATATTATTTTTGAATAAAATGAACCAGAGCTCCTCAGATAAATGGTTGATTCTAGGACTGTGTCCAGAAATATACAAGATGAAACTGAAGCACATTGCAGTGCCAGAAAATAAGGAAATGCTAAAAAGTACTTCAAAAAAAAAAAATACCAACACTGATAGAAGCACGTCATAGAGGCACAAGAGCCAAGTCAAAGAGCATCAAATTGTCAATAATGGAACAGAGTAAGAAAATAAATTAATGTAGTACTGGATTGTAATCCAAAGTATAATATACATATCATGAGTCCATACTGATATAAATAAATGATTCTACAAATAAGCAAATAAATGAGAGAGAAGAGACAAATCTTCCATGCAGAAGAATTCCAAATGATTTATGTAGACTCTCCATCATCAAGGAGGGAGAGCAAAAGTTCCTCCCTGTGAGATGCACAGTGATTTCCTTCCTGAGTACAGTATGGAAAGAAAAAGCGGATAAGAGTAACTTTACAGTAGAAAATCCTGACAAGCACTCCCTAGGTCAGGTGATCAAGATCAACAACAACAGGCATTAATCATGTTGATACTATGTTCCCTTTAATGATGCAATGAAAATGGTACTTTACTTCTCCTGCCCCTCTCCCCAAAGCACATAACTACAGTCTAATCATGAGCAAAACATCAGACAAATTTCAATAGAGATTTATGCTACAAAGTTCCTGACCAATAGTCCTCAAAACTCTCAGCATCATCAAAAATGTCTGAGAGATGTCTGAGATGTTGTCAAAGGATACAAACTTCTAGTTATAAGATGAATAAGTTCAGGGGATCTAATGTACAGCATGGCGGCCATAGTTAACAATACTCTACTGTATACTTGAAAGTTGCTAAGTGAATTATCTTAAATGTTCTCACCACCGTAACAAAAAAGGTAATTATGTGGGGTGAAGGATGTGTTAATTGGCATTATCGTGCTAATCACTTCATAATATATACATGTGTCAAATCATCATGTTGTACACCTTAACACAATGTTATATGTCACTTATATCTCAATACAGCTGGAAAAACAAAGAAAATAAGTCTGAGAAACTCACATAGACAACAGAAATCTAAGGAGACAAGACAACTAAATGTAATGTGGTCTCCTGAGTGGAATCCTGAAACAAATAAACAAATAAGGATATTAGGTAAAAACTGAAAAAAAACCTGAATAAACTATAGGCTTTAGTTAAGAATAATGTATGAATATCTGTTCAACAATTGTAATTAATGTACTATACTAACGTAGAGATTAATAAGAATGGAAATTGAGGGATAGTTATATGGGAACTCTATTATCTTCTCAATTGTTCTGTTAATCTGAAACTTTTGTAAAGTATAAATCTGTAAAACAATTAAATGACCTTACAATAGCCCACAAAGTCCTCTGTAATACCGACCCAGTGCTACCTCTCTAAGTGCATCTTTTACTGCCTTCCCTTTACTCAGTTGGCCTCGGCCACACTACCTTCCACACTGGTCCTCAAGGACACGATATATCCGCTCCCACCTCAGGGAGTGCATACCTGCTGTTACTTCTACCTGGAACATTCTTTCTACAGATACCTGCTTAGCTCAAATCCTCAGTTCTTCATGTCTTTGCTCAAAAATGCCATCATAAGAGAGAGCCTCCCAACCTATCACAGGTAAAATAAGAAACTTTCCCCATCCCATTTCCTGAAATCCCTATCATTCTTGCTCAATTTTATTATCCTTCATAGAATTTATCAGTATTTGACATGTTATATATTTACATGTTTATTTACTTAAGGTCTGTCTCCTTCTACTAGCATATAAAGCAGCATGTGGGGAAGAATTTGACTATTTTATTCACTGCTGTATGCCCAAAATTTTAAGAGTATGTAGTCAGTGGTTGGTATTTAATATATGAATGAATAAAGCATACACTAGGCTGACGAATACATATAAAATCTCTCTAAATATATGTTAGTCTATCAGAAATATATATAAATACTACATTATAGTAAAACTTTCTCCTCGCTCATCCTTAATTTCTGTGAATTTTTCAGAGCTTAAGTTTACATTTTATATCTGTACAACACTTTATAATACTTCCATTGTGACAGCTGCACTAGGCATAATGTTGTTTGCAGCACAGTGTGAACTGCAATCTGGAATATATAATGTTTAAACCTCTGACTGAACTGGAATATATAATTTAGCAATGTAGTAAAAAATGTGCATGAACTTGGCATTAAAAATGACAATAAAATATTATTACCAAGCAGAACTTTGGAATACTTCTTGTAGACTTCTTGAGTGTGTACTAGAAAGGAAATGCTTTACTAGTACTCAGTTCATGAACTTTACTGCAAAAGAAATGACAATTGAGTTACATAGTGGTGTCACAATTTGGATGTAATATCAAAAACCTGGAGGATGTAAGATATGAGAAATAAAATACTAAATATGCTTCCTATTGAGCAAACTTATCAAAGAAATATATGTGTATATACTAATCCATATATATTTACATTAAAAATATCTGTAATAACCTGTATCTATATTAAGCTAATTGTTTTATGTATATGTATAACTGAATCACTTTGCTGTACCCCTAAAACTAACACAACATTGTAAATCAACTATACTCCAATACAAAACAAAAAATTTTTTAAAAATAATAAAAAAGGGAAAGAAAGACAAACATACAGGAAGGTTTTATGGGTGAAGTAGTTAAGAAAATTTGTGGCTTTTGTCAAATCAAAAGTATCAGAGAAGTTCACAGCAGGCACCAATAACACTTACTGAAATAAAAAGAGTGGATATATGTATAGGTATAACTGATTCATTTTGCTGTACACCTGACACTAACACAACATTGTAAATCAACTATACTCCAATAAAAAAATTTTTAAATATGGAAAAAATAAATAAAAAGCTGGGAAAAAATGGGAAGACTAAAGTGGAAAATTAAGTAAATGTAAATAAGCTTTATAAAATAGTCATAAATAAACAAGAAAGACAGTGACAAAACATAAAGACATGTGCTATGCTTTTGAAGTTCCATAAAGCTTTAGGTAAGAGCAGAGTAGGGAAAAATGGTTGGGTGATAACACTTTCCCAGTTTCCAAAAGTCAGAGACCCCAGACCAGTACCAGATCATCATGAAATCACATTATTGACAGGGGAATTTTTGCAGAAACTAATGCCTGTGGCCGGCGATTTGTTCTGTAAGTGAGTATTGAAACACCCGCATTTGAGTAAATATCAACAACTTTTTCTGCACTTCATGTATTTATTTGAAACTTTGTACACATCTTACTAAAGCATTCTAATATTTCGTTAGAGTGTGATAGGTGGTATAGCAGGCACCTCTGTGCAGGGGAACACAACATCAGAACATCTATTACAAACATACCATGTTTCACTGCGCTTTCCCCTGGAAGAGCAGACTCTACACTTTCTGGCGGCAATGTTTTTTACTCCTGTGGGTATTATTTCCTCTAGAATATGTTCTTTTATTTTACCTGATAGTCAACAAGGTGGATCTTTGTGGGGGGCTCTTTTAGAAATGCCACAAGAAAGTCCAGGTGTGGGACTACAACTACATTCACCAGAATGGTCAGTTACCCATTCTCTAGCCACTGCTAGCAAAAATTGCTTGTAAGTCATTTTATTCTGTGCATTAAGGCTACAATAAAATCTCCAAAATATATAAACAGCTCATGCAGCTCAATATTAAAAAAACAACCCAATCCAAAAATGGGCAGAAGACCTAAATAGACATTTCTCCAAAGAAGATATACAGATGGCCAAGAGGCACATGAAAAGCGGCTCAAAATCACTAATTATTAGAGAAATGCAAATCAAAAATACAATGAGATATCACCTCACACCGACTAGAATGGGCATCCTCAGAAAATCTACAAACAACAAATGCTGGAGAGGGTCTGGAGAAAAGGGAACCCACTTGCACTGTTGGTGGGAATGTAAATTGATACAGCCACTATGGAAAACAGTATGGAGGTTCCTTAAAAAACTAAAAATAGAATTACCATATGACCCAGCAATCCCACTACTGGGCATATACCCTGAGAAAACCATAATTCAAAAAGACACAGGCACCCCAATGTTCACTGCAGCACTATTTACAACAGCCAGGTCATGGAAGCAACCTAAATGCCCAACAACAGATGAATGGATAAAGAAGAGGTGGTACATATATACAATGGAATATTACTCAGCCATAAAAAGGAACAAAATTGGGTCATTTGTAGAGACGTGGATGGATCCAGAGACTGTCATATAGAGTGAAGTAAGTCAGAAAGAGAAAAACAAATATTGTATATTAACGCATATATGTGGAATCTAGAAAAATGGTACAGATGAACCAGTTTGCAAGGCAGAAATAGAGACACAGATGTAGAGAGCAAAAGTATGGATACCAAAGGGGGAAAGTGGCGGGGGCGGCGGTGGTGGTGGTGGGATGAATTGGGAGATTGGGATTGACATATATACACTAATATGTATAAAATAGATAACTAATAAGAACCTGCTGTGTAAAAAATAATTAAATAAATAAAATAAAATTCAAAATATAAATAAATTTAAACACATTGAATAAACCACCATTACTCAAATAGAAACCCATTTTCTTATACCATTTTTGAGTTTTCCAGAGGATATTGAAGTTTGCCAGATATTAATCAGATCCATCAACTCCTTTCATATATTTATTATACTCTAATATTCAAATGGGCTTAGTTATCTGAAGTCCTCCTGTCTTCCTTTCCTGTAGATGCTACGGAGGTGTCATGAATAGTTGTCACCATGTGGACCAGCCTCTTGTCATTCCATACAAGAAGATCACTTCTCACTTCCATAAGAATGTTATTTCTTCCCTCTGTAGATTTTTAGATTTCTCCTTTAATTGGTTTGGTAGACCACAATTCTCTCTTATAGTCCCACAAAGTCTGGTTTTATTTTTCAACAATATTTCAGATGTGGACACACTGTTGTAATAATTGTCTTGATAAATATGGTGCCATGAACCAAGATAAGGTTGTAGGACCAATAATATTGTTTTTTGCAGTTTCTTTCCTTCACCCATGAAAATCTCAAGGTTGCATACATATCCAGTTTCACTTTCACTAACCAGCCTGACAAAAATTCCATATTTTGTAAGTTTTACGGGATTATAGGTTCTGAGTCATCCTCTCCACTTTACCATTGCCTCATCAAGTGATAGCTCTTGTTTGGGTATATAGATCGATTGAAATTTTGGTGGAAAATAATCCAAAAGAGGTTTAACTTTTGAAATTCTGTCTGCAGGAAGTAGAGTTTCTGAGTTATCGTTAAAGTGAAGAAATGTCATTATTTGTTTGAAGCTTCTTCTCATCAGAATCTTTGGAAAGATAGGTGTTTCAAGTCAGGGATCAGTCAACCAATATTCTTTCCAGTGTGACTTTCTTATTTGTCCCATCAAAATTATTAATACAAGAAACTTCTTCCTGTCACTATTGGTTACAACAGTCCATTTTAAAGCCTTATCATACTTTTTATATGATTTTTCATTCTGTTGTTGATAAAAGTTTGTTTGAGAAGTGACCAACTCAAAAAAGTCATTACCCAGAAACTAACACACCATTGTAAAGCAATTATACTCCAGTAAAGATGTTAAAAAAAAATGAAAAGAAAAAGTCGTTACCAAAAATTAATTCTGTTATTTCACTAACACTTTGCGGGTTATTACATTCAATAGTTACACCTGACACACCTGTGAAGTCTTCTAATTTTAGTGAAATGTTGTCTTCAATCCACTTTTCTGTAGAAGCAAAGGAGCATTCTCCAGGACCCTGAGTTTCATTTTCACTTTCTGTATGTATCAGAATCAATCACTAAGGTTTTTTGTCCTTTTGTTGGTGTAATATTCACATCGTCTGAATCAGAACTATATTCTGAAGAACTTTCATCTTCTGAGACCAGTATGTATGTCGCTCGGACAATCAGAGAAAGTATCCACATAAAATTCACCGAAAAATTCTTCTTCACTCAAAATTTCACGATGCACCATTTTTGAAAATTTTACAATAATAAGCTTGTGTTTATAGTATACACAAGGTTGGAACAAAAACCTAACGGAGCAAAATGTGAAAAGATAACGACAATCATAAATTGTATAATGAATCCTTGATCAATTTTAGGCTCTAACAACTTCACACAGTGATATTAATTGTATCTCTCCCTAAAAACGTATTGATAATGTCTCCGGTCAATAATGTGATACTGTTTATATATTCTTTACAAAGGCGCTATATTTCTCAATAATATTTTCTCACTTAGTTTTCTCAAAAATCATCATCAGCATATAGCACCAGCGCTGGGAAGTCCAAGTCCTTGAAACGTGGGTTTCTTATAAATAAGAAAGGCTTCATTCTGACCATGAAGTTGATCAATATAAGGTAGTCCAGTGATTTATTCTTCTGCCCTGGCCCTCTGGAATAGATTTTTCAAACAAACCTGGATAGTGGTCTAGAAGTAGGTGAAGCTATGTAGTCTAAGTTGGTTACTTGGAGTAGAATAGAAAGCCATTTTATTTAAATTTGGAGTCAGTTGCAAAATAACTTTTTGCAAAGATATGTTTATGTTCCTTGGATGAAGAGTTCTAGGAACTGAGCTCCCCATGGGGGTTCCTGCTGGTGTGTAAGCTCCGTATCATTCTCTGGGCTGTGGAATTGGAAGATTCCCTGACTCCCCTCATAAGGTTTCAATAGGTATCCCAAGGCAAGATTTGTCCTGTGAAGACACTGGTGCGAGAACGTCTAGCTGGCTCAGGAGATGACTTATCAGACACTATACATGTTCATTTCTTTAGGAATTTCATCTTAGAGTCTTACACTAGAAACTGAAAAGATAGAGGAAAAAAACAGTATTTGTAATAGAGTCTGACTTCAGTTTTTAATGTTCAACTGCTGACAGCTTCTAAGTCTCACTCCTCTCTCTTCTCCTCTCCCTGCATGCTCTCATCTTTGACACCAGTGGGTGATTTAAACCGTGCAAGCCCCTGCCCACAGACAGATCCCAGCCCCATCCCCTAATCACAATAAAAAACCTAAGTCAGTCTTCTTTCACTACCTTCTCAAGCTACCTTTGGACGAGCTTGGTAGGCTTGCCTTGTCCTTCTTGGAAAACCTTATTATGTAAGTAGTATACCTTTCATGCCCTGTTGGTGTGTGTGGCATATTTAGTTTCAATATCTGAACCAAATTTTGGATGGGGGTCCATCCTGTCCCTGTGTGATGGTCACAATGATAATGTCAGTAATAAAGTAGATTTTCATCAAGGATGTAATTTTCAAATTTGATCAGACAATTAAAGAATGTCAAGATGGGATTTATAATTTGTAGGAGACAAAGTAAACTTAGCATTTGGAAGACTGATGAAAAGAAATCAGAGCTCATATCTATTGTGAAATTTGCCTCAATGCTGCAACACAGGGAGATCCTCATATTTAAGTCAAGGGTCCTTAGGGGATTACACTGTTTCTGAATGGTGGCAAAAGTTTCTCTATTGGATTTTACTGGAAACACCAAGATAGAGATTGCCTACTCTCCCAAATATCCCAAAAGGACAACTTGCTGATGAAGAAAAGATAATTATAAGTCTATTGCCATATGGGAGAACATCATCTTAACAGTCATGTATATAAGAGTATCTGTATAAAGCTCTAAAATATACAGTTATAGGTATGGCTGGATGGGTAGAGATAGAGATAGTGACAGCTATGTACAGAGATGCTTAAAACTAGATGTTGGAAAGAAATTAACAAATAATATTTCTTTTAATTTTTTCTTGGTAGCATGATTTTGGGTGCTGTCTAATGTATTACTTATAATTTTGTATTTTCTAATCAACTACTTTTCCTTTCCTTCTTTTGCACTTTTTTTTTCTGGATCTCAATTAGCAAGAGTTAAGTTACTCATTCCACTCAGTTCAAGGCACATTATTCTTTTTTTTTTTTTTTCCCCAGCTTTAATGAGGGATGATTGACAAATTAAAAACTGAATATATTTAAGGTGTACAATGTGATGTTTTGATAGAAGTATACCGGTGTACCGATTACCACAGTCAAGCTAATTAACATATTCATTGTTATCTCTAAAAGGTTCCCTCTTACTTGATGTGCATGAACGATCTTACATATCTTATAAGATATGTAAGATCTTATATCCTTAGAAATACTTAGTGCCATTCAGCTTTTGAATTTTTGCCAGTCCAACAAGGATAAAATAATATCTCAGTATTGAATTTATTTCCTTTTTTTCTCTGAATACTAATGATTTTGAGTATCTCATTATACAGTGGTTAGTGTTTTGAGTTTTTTTCTAAGTTTTCAGTTATTTTTTTAATCATTTATCTTATATTCAACTCGACAATGGACATAGATTAATTATTAGGTTCATGATGAAAAAAACAAACCCTCAAATTGTGATACCTTAAATTGAAGGGTTTTATGATTTAACGATATTCTCATGTATTTCGGAAAGTTAGAAAATGTCTTGTAAGATGGAAGAGCTTCTCTGTTTTCCTCTCAAAAAAGAGATTGTAACCTTTAAATGGCAAAGTTTCAGCTGTCAAAATATATGGTGAGATGTTGGTGCCATATTAACCTAGAATGAAAATAATTGCCATTGGTTCAAGAGCAACAGCAGGAAGTGTGGGTCGCCCTTCTAGAACCTTTGACTTTCTACAGAATAGTAAAAAAAAAAAAAAAGTCTATGTGGACCTTAAATGTGAAAATGACAATGTTGTTGATGTTTCACTTTTAAAAGAAATAGAAAAGAACTTTAAAAGTACACTTATAAAATAAGTTTTAAAAACTTATAAACAATACATTCCTTTATTATTTTTATATCACACTAAACAAGTATTAGCATTTTCACGATCAATTTGTTTAAAATAATAAATTGGTAAGCTAATATTTTAGAAGTGGTATATGCAACATACAGAATGAACTTAACTTTCTCTTTTATAGGTTATGTACATACATTTGAATCTTATCAGCATAGCTCATTAATTGATTGGTATAACAATTTTTATATTCTCTGTGGCTTTATTATCAAATAATATATGAGTAAAAGCCTACAACACTTTAAATAATTTATACCATATTTAAACAATAGTAAATCAGTGAATTAACTGACCTGGATATGTAGAATTAAACATGTCAGTGGTTTTAAAACACTAATGTTCACTCATTTTTTTTCTGCCAGTAATAATATTTTTGTTATCATTAAATGGTATTGCCATTAGAACATAAAGAATGTATAGTTTTCTTTGCAAGAATTCTTACCAATTTCAAATTATGCCTGATTCACAGTATCATTCCTGAATTTTAATGGTTAAAATTTAATTTTAGTAATCTTTTGTTAAAATGGAAGAATCTGGTAAATACAAAAGCGCAAAGGCTTGGAGTGTTTTTTTCATACTTATCGTCCACTTGAATACACATTTATTTTCACAAAGGTATTAACTGTCAGAGAGAGCATACATGATTTTATATTTCTGTTACCTAGGATAATTCCTAAGACAGTAGATGTTCAATAAATAGTTGTTGTAGTAATGGAAAATAATAAAAGCACATGGGAAAATGTTTAGCTTCATGTATAATGTAATTACATACTAAAATTTAAAATAATAGAATTGATAGTTCTATTTTTAGTTGTTTAAGGAACCTCCATACTGTTCTCCATAGTGGCTGTATCAATTTACATTCCCACCAACAGTGCAAGAGGGTTCCCTTTTCTCCACACCCTCTCCAGCATTTACTGTTTGTAGATTTTCTGATGATCGCCATTCTGACCAATGTGAGGTGATACCTCATTGTAGTTTTGATTTGCATTTCTCTAATAATTAATTAGTGATGCTGAACATCTTTTCATGTGCCTCTTGGCCATCTGTATGTCTTCTTTGGAGAAATGTCTATTTAGGTCTTCTGCCCATTTTTGGATTGGGTTGTTTGTTTCTTTGATATTGAGCAGCATGAGCTGTTTGTATATTTTAGAGATTAATCCTTTGTCAGTTGTTTCGTTTGCAAATATTTTCACCCATTCTGAGGGTTGTCTTTTCGTCTTTTTTACGGTTGCCTTTGCTGTGCAAAAGCTTTTAAGTTTAATTAGGTCCCATTTGTTTATTTTTGTTTTTATTCTCATTACTCTAGGAGGTGGGTCAAAAAAGATCTTGCTGCAATTCATATCAAAGAGTGTTCTACCATATGACCCAGCAATCCCACTCCTGGGCATATACTCGGAAAAAACCATAATTCAAAAAGATACATGCACCCCAATGTTCACTGCAGCACTATTTACAAAAGCCAGGACATGGAAGCAACCTAAATGTCTGTCAACAGAGGAGTGGATAAAGAAGGTGTGGTACATATATACAATGGAATATTAATCAGCCATAAAAAGGAACAAAACTGGTTCATTTGTAGAAACGTGTATGGACCTAGAGACTGTCATCCAGAGTGAAGTAAGTCAGAAAGAGATAAACAAATATCGTATATTAATGCATATATGTGGAATCTAGAAAAATGGTATAGATGAACTTATTTACAAAGCAGAAATAAGAGACACAGACGTAGAGAACAAATGTACAGATACCAAGGGGGGAAGGGGTGGTGGGATGGATTGGGAGATTGGGATTGACATATGTACACTACTATATATAAAAGAGATAACTAATGAGAACCCACTGTTAGCACAGGGAACTCTACTGAATGCTCTGTGGGGACCTAAATGAGAAGGAAATCCAAAAAATAGGAGATATATGTATACATATAGTTGATTCAATTTGCTGTACTGTAGAAAGTAACACAATATTGTAAAGCAACTATACACCAATAAAAATTTAAAAAATAAATAAATAAAAAGAATTGAGTTTTCTCATCTATCGATTCCCAGTAAAAGTAAAACTGACTCAGAATTAATGATTGCACTATGAATGTATATCATCATTTCAGGAATTGCAGTTAAATTTACTGGTGGGGAATAGTCACCAATTAACTCCAGAGGGAGTGTAAGCCAAATGACAGAGATTCAGTAAAACTCTGGTTAAGAATTTCATTGGGCTGAAGTGTAGGGCAGGAAAAATATGCAGTGTTAAAATAAGTGAGAAGATTATTTTCTTTCATCTGTTTTCATTTAAGACTCTTGTATTAAACATGGTAGTCCATGACACTGGAAAGCCCAGTGAGCAATATACATCCAGGAATGCAGGTTTCAAGAATAACGGGAGAGAAAAATGGTCTAACTTCCTTGCATGCTTTTGTTTTTCCTTTGTTTTAATCAAGAGAAGCTGACCTACGAGAATTCTTTAGGCAAATTTAAAGTTCTTAGGCCAATACTAATAAAAGATTAGGGCACAATAGATTCTAATAAGACTCTTTTATGATTGCCAGTTCCTGAAATCTCTGGTTTGCAAAGATTTAAGTGATGGGGTCTGACTAATCTGCATGAAAAGTTCAGAGTATTTTGAGTGGAAAGAAAATTCTTTACAAAATCCTGTGTCCTGGGACTAAATATTGGCTCCACTCAGGCACAGTGTCAAAGGTGGGCAATAAATCTCTTAAAAATAAAATTGCCAAAAGAAAAGTAATAATGTAAACAGACAATTCTAGGTTAAGAAAAGGCGTTAAGGATCTGAGAAGAATGACAAATTTGGACAGAGGAAGTAGTTGTTACAGGAAACTTATTCTAACCTTGTCACATAACAGAATCCTTGTGCTTAGAGGAGCAATGGTTGAGCATGGAAGAGTACCAAAGCAGGGAATATTCTGGTCTGAACTTGGTGCTGAGGACTGGGATTATTCTCCCTCAAATAACTAGAGCCACCTGTGCAGGGGACATGCAATTGTGAGGAACAACTGCAGAGCAGCCTAGCAGGTTGTAGATGATGACATCCCAACAGTGAAGAGCAGAATTAATAAACTGGAGAATAGAAAACAGTAGAGAAAATCAGTTATACGAAGCACAGATCAAAAATGTTCCAAACCTCTTGCTAGACTGATCAGAAAAAAAAAAAGAGAAAATATTTTAAAAAATTCAGATATGAAAGACAGGCCATCATTACGTTACAAAAGTGAAAGAAAAAAAGATTAAAATGAACAGTATTAACAACGGTATGTCAACAAATTCAATAACCTTGTAAAATGGACCATTTCTATAAAGACAGAAACTTCCAAAATTGACCCCAAAGCAAATAGAGAATCTGAAGGGAACTACAAGAAATTGAATTCAAAGCAAAAAGTTTTCTATGAAGAATAGCCTAGTTCCTAATGACTTCACTTGTGAATTCTGCCAATCATTTAAAGACAAATTAACTCTTTACAAATTCTACCAAACAAACAGAAGAAGGGGAGACACTTCCCAACACATTAGATCAGGCCAGCATTACCCTAATATCAAACCAGAGGCATCACAAGAAATAAAAGTACAAACTAATATATCTTATGAATACACATGTAAAAATCCTCAAAAAAATTCCAGCAAGCCAAATTCAGGAACATCAAAATAAAAAAGGATTACACACAATAACCAGGTGGGATTTATCCAAGGTATGCATGTTAGATTAATACCTAAAAGTAATTAATGTGATATACCATATCAGTGGTAAAATAAAATGCAAAAACGTGTGATTATCTTAACAAAAACACAGAAAAGGCATCTGACAAACTCTACTGCCCTCTCCTAATAAAATCATTCAACAAAATAGAACTAAGCTTTCTTAACCTGATAAAAAGGTATCTACAAAAACTCAGAGTTAACATCATAGTTAATGGTGAAATACTGAAAGCTTTCTACCTAAAATCAGGAATGAGACAAAGATATAGCTCACACCACTTCTATTCAATACGTACTAAATGTCTAGCCAGGGTACACAAGTAAAAGAAAAAAAATATTTCAGTGTGGTAAAAAGTAAAATTATATTTATTTGCAGATGACACAATATTGTATGTATAAAACTCTAGGGAATCCCCCCAAATCTATGAGAACTAAAAAATCAAGTGGAGCAAAGTTGCAGGATACAAGTTCAATATTAAACGATATGTATTTCTACATGCTAAGAATGAACAATCTAAAAGGGTGTAAATAAGAAAATAATTTCATGTATAAAAGCATAAAAAATAAGATAATTAGAAATAATTTAAATAATTGCAAGGCGCTTTTGTTTTTGGACGCACCACACGGCATGTGGGATCTTAGTTCCCCGACCAGGGATCAAACCCAGGCTTCCTGCATTGGAAGCGTGGAGTCTCAACCACTGGACCGCCAGGGAAGTCCCAAGACTTTTATATTGAACACTACACACCATTATTCAAAGAAACTTTTATCTTGTTCCTTCATTTGCAACATATTTCTCTGTCTGACAGGCACTATAGAGAACAGTATGGAGGTTCCTTAAAAAACTAAAAATAGAGCTACCATATGATCAAGTAATCCTACTCCTGGGCATATATCAGAGAAATCCATAATTCAAAAAGATACATGTACCCAGTGTTCATTGCAACATTATTTACGATACCCAGGACATGGAAGCAACCTAAACGTCCATTGACGGAGGAATGGATAAAAATGTGGTACATATACACAACGGAATGCTACCCAGCCATAAAAAAGAATGAAATACTGCCATTTGCAGCAACATGGGTGGACCTAGAGATTGTCATACTTAGTGAAGTAAGTCAGACAGAGAAAGACAAATATATGATATCGCTTATATGTGGAATCTAAAAAATTGGTACAAATGAACCTATTTACAAAACAGAAATAGAGTCACAGATGTAGAAAACAAACTTATGGTTACCAAGGGGCAGAGCACAGGAGGGATAAATTGGAAGATTGGGATTGACATATACACACTACTATATATAAAATAGATAACTAATAAGAACCTACTGTATAGCACACGGAACTCCACTCAATACTCTATAATGACCTATATGGGAATAGAATCTAAAAAAGAGTGAATATATGTATATGTATAACTGATTCACTTTGCTGTACAGCAGAAACTAACACAACATTGTAAATCAACTACACTCCAATAAAAATTAATTTAAAATAAAGAAACTTTTAAAGATCTAAAAAATGGAAAGACATCCTGTGTTCATGGATCTTATACCCTTCACGAAAGTTAACTCAAAATCATTCACAGACCTAAATGTAAAATGCAAAACTATAAAATTTATAAAGATAACATAGGAGAAAACCTAAATAATCTTAGTTTTTGATAAGAACTTTTTAGATACAACACCAAAGGCATGATCCATGAAAGAAAGAATTAGTAAGCTGGCTCTCATTAAAATTAAAAACTATTCTGTGAAACACACTGACAAGAAAATGAGATGATAAGCCACAGACTGGGAGAAAGTATTTACAAAAGACATCTAATTAATGACTGTTATCCAATATATACAAAGAACTCTGAAAATTCAACAGTAAGAAAAAGAAAACAAGCCAATTAAAATGTGGACACAAGATCTGAATAGACACCTTACCAAAGAACATACCAATATGGCAAATAAGCATATAGAAAGATGTTCCAATCATATGTCATCAGATAAATTAAAACAACGAGATACTACTACACACCTATTAGAATGGCCCAAATCCAGAACACTGGCAACACCAAATGCTGGCAAGAGTGTGGATCAGCAGAAACTCTTAATCATTGCTGGTGGGAATGTAACATGGTACAGCCACTTTGGAAGACAGTTTGGAGGTTTCTTTGAAAAATGAACATACTCTCACCACACCAGCCAGAGATCACACACCTTGGTATTCACCCACAGGGCTTGAAAACTTATGTCCACACAAAAACCTGCATGTGGTATTTATAGCAGCTTTATTGGTTACTGACAAAACTTGGAAGAAATAATGTGCCTTCAGTAGGTGAAATCATACATAAAGTGGTACATCCAGACAATAGAATATTATTCAGAGCTAAAAGAGAAATGAGCTCTCGAGCCATGAAAAAATCATGCAGGAAACTTAAATGTATTTTAGTAAGTGAAGGAAGGCAATCTCAAAAGGCTATATCCTATATGATTCCAAATATATGACATTCTGGAAAAGACAAAACTATGGTGACAGTAAAAAAAAATCAGTGGTTGCCAGGAAGTAGGGGGTGGAAAGGATCAATAGGCAGAGAAGAGAGGAAAGTACAGTGAAAGTACTCTGTAGGATACTATAACGATGGATAAACGTCATTACACATTTGTCCAGACCTATAGAATGTACAGCACCTAGAGTGAACTGTGAAGTATGGACTTTCCGTGATGTATGATGTATCAATGATGTATCAGTGTAGGTTCACCAATTGTAGCAGATGTACCACTGTGACGGGAGATGTTGCTGATGAGGGAGTTTTTACATGAGTAGGGTCAGGAAGTAGATGGGGAATCTCTGTACATTTTGCTCAGTTTTGCTGTGAATCTAAAATTGCTCTAAAAAATAAAATCTATTTTCAAAATTACACTATAAACAGAGTAAAAAAGGTAGCCCATAGAATGAGAGACAATATTTGTAAATCATGTATCTGGTAAAGTGTTAATATCCAAAATATATAGAGAACTCCTAAAACTCAACACCAAGTAAGCAAACAACCCAATTCAAAAATAGGCAAAGGACTTGATAGTTCTCCAAAGACAATATATAAACGGCCAATAAGCACACGAAAAGATGCTCAACGTCAATAATCATTAGGGAAATACAAAGCAAAACTAACATCTCACATCCAATACATTGGCTACTAAAAGAAAAATACAAATAAACACGCAAAAAAACAAAACAGAAAATAATGTGTTATTGAGGATGTGGAGAAATTGGACCTCTCATGCACAGCTGGTAGGAAAGTAAAATAATACAGCCATTGTGGGAAACAGAATGGTGATTTATCAAAATTAAAAATATAATTACCATATGATTCAGTAATTCCACTTCTAGTATATACTCAAAAGAATTGAAAGCAGGTTCTCCAAGAAATATTTGTACACTAATGTCCATAACAGTATTAATGGTGGTTGCCAGGGGCTGGGGGAAACTGGAGAAGGGGGGCTATTTTTTAATGGGTATAGAGTTGCAGTTTTACAAAATGAAAAGAACTATGGCCATGGATGGTGGTGATAATAGAACATTACAAATGTATTTAATACCAGTAAATGGTACACTTAAAAGTGGTTTAGATGGTAAATTTTATGTTGTGCATAGTTTACCACAACAAAAAAATTGGAAAAAAAGTTGATAATATTCCATTAATAAAAACTAGAAAAAATATAAATATTAAAAAATTATACTTGATAATTTTAAGATAAAATTTTAATAAACTAGAAATAGAAGGGAATATCTTAAACTAAAAGATTTGGTACAAAAAATTTAGAAAAAACATTAAACTTACTAAATATTGAAAGTGCTCCCATTGAGATATGGATGAAAAGACACGAATGTCTTTTACCCCCACTTCTGTTCAAGTCAAAGTATAAGGCAGTGTAAAGCCGAAACATGATAAAAACGCAGACATTCATTTTCACTGAAATAACTATGTTGTAAGAAATGTCAAAGGACTCTGTGAAAATCTATTAGAATTAATAAATCGAGCAGGATACATAAAGATCAATGTGCAATAAGTGATTGCAGTACTATATTCCAGCAGCAAACAATTAGAAAATGAATGACATTATTTACCTTTTAACTATGAAAAAAGGTAAAACCTAGGAATAAACATTAAAATATGTGCAAGATCCCTACATAGAGTTACAAGATACTATTATGAGAAACTAAAAATAAAGACAAATAAAAAGAGCCATTCCATGTTCAATGTTTGGAAGACTGAACATTTTAAAATTGGCAAATATCCTTAAATTGATATATAGACTCCTATAGATTCAAAGCAATCCCAGTCATATCCCATCAGGTCTTTTGTGGTTGTGTGTGTGTGTGTGTGTTGCAAAGTGGCCAACAAAGAAAACTGAAGATACAACTGAAGATGAGAACAAAGTTAGAGATTTATATTAGCCATTTCCAAGACTTATATTGTTACCGTAGTTAGAATGGTATAATATTGGTAGGATAGCTAAATAGACTTATGGAAAATAATTTAGTATAGAAACAGGTCCACCTATATGTATTGTCACCCAGTTTGTGAAAAAAGAACCACTGTAACACAGTGAAAAATAATAATCTTTCCAGTAAAAGTTATTGGACAAATATGGTTATTCATGTGCAAAGATTAAAAAATTCATCTCATTATCTAGATTCCCACCTGACACTATACATGAAAATCAACTCCAGAGGAACTGGAGACTAGATGTGAAAGGTAAATTAACAAATCTTCTAGAAGATAATGTAGGAAAGTACCTTCGTGAGCTCTGCACAGGCAAGGATTTCTTAAACAGGACACACCAAATACTAACCCTAAACTATAAACTGATAAATTTCCCTTCATTAAAATCACCAGAAGATTTTATTAAGAGGAGAACAGGGAAAGCCAGAGAACGGGAGATGATAGTTCCACTGCATAAAACGACAAAGGCTTGTATCCAGAATATACAATGAAAGAGTGAAGATCTGTCTGTGACTAAAAGAGTGGAAACTAACTTGGACTGAAAAAGAGAAAAGCAGCTCTGTCATTACTCACATTGGGAGGACAGATACAGATAAAGCCAGTTGTAAAATTAACTGAAAGTGTTGTTTTTCCCAAGGTCATGCAGCAACTGTGAAATCCCGTAGTAATTTCTTCTTTTAATGACTACTGCTTTTCTATAGAGCCACTTTGCCAGTCCCATCTATTACTGGTGATACCTAATTCCTAAACTGCCCTGGCCCTATGACACGACTCCTGCTTCCCTTAGACTCTCCTAAGACTTATTTGGTGAGAAGCCAAAACTTAGACAAGATGCTTCCCTAATCTCTCTTGTGAAGTGGCATTGTATGGTTCTCTTGGAGTTCTCCCCCTTGCTGTATCAGGTCAGTAAATCTGACTGTGTCAGGCTTCAGGCTTTTTTTTTCCTGGTGGTATTTGAATTTTCAGGCTTTTGAAAATAATAGTCTCTAAGAATCATAATCATGAGGAGGAGGGCTAGGAGAAAGATGAAGGAAAGAAGAAAGAGAAAGAGAAGTAGTAAGGTGCAGGCAACAAACGAAAATTGTAAATGGCCAGAAAGCAAATGGACATAGGAAAGTATAAATTAATTCCACAATAAGATACTGCTATATGCTCCCCAGAATAGCTGTTTTAAAAGCTGAAAGTAACAAGAGTTAAAGAATATGTGGAACAACTAGATCTTCCACACTCTGTTGACTGGAATGTGAATTGTCACAACTGTTTTGGAAAATTGATTAGCAGTGTCTATCAAAGCGGAACACAGGTCACCCTATGACCAAACAATTCTAGTCCATGGTATACGCCTAAAAGAACTCTATATGTACTTGGAAAACACATACATGTAAAATATTTTTCTGACAACATTATTCATAAAAGCCTCAAACTGGAACAACCAAAATATCCTTCAACAGAATCGATAATTACACTTTAAAATATTCATGTAATGGGAAACTATAGAGCAAAAATTAAATGAACTCCTGCTATTTGCAACACTATTGATGGATCTCCCCAATATTTTACTGGGTAACACAGAACAGAGAAAAGGATATCCAATGTATATTTTCATTTATATAAACATTGATAACAGATAAAGCATATTTATGGTGATAAGAGTTTGATTCAATGATTGTGAGTGGAAAGCATGACATGTAGGTTTCTGACAACAGTCTATAATTTGATCTAGGGTGTTATAATAGTGATGTGTTTATTTACATAGTGACAACTCTTAAGCTATATATTTAATATTTGTGCATTTTAAAATATTTTTCTTATATTTATAACTGAATAAAAATAAAACTCGAGAAAGATTTAAAAATTGTTAATGGCAACCATATATTTGGATAAATAAACAAAATGTTTTAAAGTTTCATAAATTTTGGCAATTGTATTGTTTTCTTCTTATTCAAAAGTTTCACTCTAATATTCATTGTATTATGGCAGCTATTTAACATTAGTAATTATAATGCAGAAAAAATAGAGGTCAGCATGAAATTTTCATAACTTTCATCCACAAAGCAAGTGAATAGTCGTTATTTTTTAAAGCTCTTATATTCAACTACCAGATAGTGTAAGAGAAGATTAAATTTATGGTAAATTTTCTATAATCCACTGCATCTGGAAACTACCACCAGAATTTTAAAAACCAAACTCCAATCCTTATCACTATAGCCATTAAATGTTTGTGAATCTGAAATTCAAATTTAAAAATAATAAAATGTGTGTATATATTTAGTTTTACTTAAGTGACAGTAATTAATAGAATGAGAAAAAGTGAGTTCTAGTTTACAAAATGAAGCTATTGAAAATACTGCAATGTTTTACCAAACTTTTTGGTGGTAATATGAAAAGGAATTTAATTTTATATTTTACAATACTGAAAAATAATCTAGATGTCTTTCTCTGTTTATTATTTTAAAAAAAAGCTTTTATTCCAGCCAACATTTTCTGAGGTAACATATTCAATATCAAACTTTTTCTTTAAGGACTTTTATGTTGACCACTTTTTTCAAATAAACCATCAATCATAGAAGTGTATATTCTTATTATTCCAGTTTATTTTTAATTTTTTAATTTAATTTTATTTATTTTTGTATACAGCAGGTTCTTATTAGTTATCTATTTTATACATATTAGTGTATATATGTCAATCCCAATCTCCCAATTCATCCCACCATCCCCCGCCCCGTCGCTTTCCCCCCTTGGTGTCCATACGTTTGTTCTCTACATCTGTGTCTCTTATTATTCCAGTTTTACAGAAGAAAAACAAGCTTGTAAAATAATGACAACATTTTACCAGATCCTACTCTTATAATGTTGGAGCCTGGATTTCTACCTGAGCAGTATAATTTCAGAATCTGTGCATTTAATTTCCATATGTTGCTGCCTTTTTTTCCTGAAATTTGTAATATTCCAAATTTACAGTAATTAAATCAGAGGAAAAGTAATAACTGCTATTTAAAAAAAAATTCCATCTAAGAAATATCATCTACTACAATATCCTTTTCTACATAATAAGAAGTAATGATTTATTGTTCCCATGACATTTAGCTCACTATCAAATAAAACTGAACAATACTAAGCATTGCTTTAGGCAGGTGATGTTCTTTTTCTCTATGCTGATAATAATATTAAACATGATATTTTCAGCATCATTGCTCAAGATTCATTTTGAAGAATCCACTTCTAAATTTCAGTATAATCCAATTGTGAGGAAAACTTTTACATATTGTATAAAATATTTTTATATTATAAAAGCACATGTTATGTTGGAGAAAAGTAATAGTTATCAATTAAGTAAAATTTCTATATGTTCGCTTTATATTGAACATTTCTACTTTTCATACATATAGTCCAAACTATATATGCATATAGTTTAAAAGAAAAACTTTTTTAGATTTAGAAAATTAGAGTTAGTGCTCATGTCATCACTAACTTTTGTGTGACCTTGGACAATTCACTTATACTTTTTGAGCCTCAGTTTCTTCATTTGTTTATTTAAGATAATCTTTGTGTATACATTATTTATACATATTCTAATAATCATCATAATATATTTATATATACACTAATAAGTAACATAATTTAGAGCATATAATTAAATTTTTATGTGTATTAATATGTGTGTATTACTATATTTAATCATCATAAGTAGCTGAAAGAATCAGTCTTCCAAGATCATAAATAGCCTTTCTAATGAAAAGTAAATCTTAAATTGCTCAAGATCGAGAAACATTTATCATCCTAGAAAAGGAACTGGCATTCTCTAAAGCTCAATGGAAATCAGCTATAGTTCAATGCTTAAAGTGATTATTTCTGGTCAAAGTGTGAGGATTGGACAGGTTCAAGGCTTAGATCTCATCATTTCTCTTAACTTTTGTATCTAAGAATTCCAGTGTGGCCAATTCTGCCTAAAAATTTCTGAGTGAATAAAGCTGCATTTGCAAGGCTTGTACCCTGAACCCGTGGTTATGCCCGGGAAGGGCCTGCTTAGTCAGCTACCATTAGGATAAGCTGGCACCCAGGGGTAAGAGCTAGTGCTTCCCTAATCATGCAGCTCATGTTCCCATCAATCCAAGAGTTAATGCTCTACCTAGTTCCAGAAAAGGAGAAAAAAGAATGAGATTTTTGGTTTTTACTAACAATTTGGAAAAAGTAACCGAGAGACATCGTGGAAAGAGGGGAGATATGAATCTATTTTTTGATATAATTTCGAGCCAAAAGAACAGCAACATGGGGTACCCTCCCTCATCATAACTGAAGGATTTGCCCCATCATTCTGATGTCTTAATTATAAAAAATAGAACGAATAATAGGAGAGGGCACAGATCAACCACAAGAGAAGAATAAGAAGAACCCCAACATTTTATTTCTTGAAGTGGTTAGAATAATGGAAACGTTATCAGTGCAACACTTGGCCTCTGAATACTTCCCTGAAATCACAGAGTAAACTGATGATTCAGATAAGATATTAATAATTCCTGGAATACTCTGGAATACTCTCCACAGTTCAGGAATCAACACCAGGCTGTTCTGCACATGATATGATGGGAATCCAAAGTTTTGTCTATTTCTAGGAACATATTTTCCTAATAACCTCATTTTGTTTACTTACTCCACTGAATATTACAAACTCTTACTAAGTAGTCCCAAAGAAAGCTTGTTTGATATATATAAATCACACAGTTCATATTCATCAGTGTACATAATGTTAGAGTGGGAAGAAAAAATAATTTAGGGTTATATTACTCTAGCTTTTTGCCTCACTGGAGTCTTTACCCTGACATAAAAATCACCAGTTTCTTAGTTACAAAATGAAAATAAGCTTTACCAAGTAAGGTGAAAAGTAGACACAATATATATAATTTAGCCACCTACATCATTTGGTAAACATTTGGTAAGTGGATTCCATCAGTGATTGTTACTGCACACATGGTAGTATTGGATGAATATATATGAAATGAATGAATGAAATTACAAAAACCTCAAGTAATACTATTTCAAATAAAAATAGCACATGAAAGAGATGAGGAAATTTGAAGTTTCTGACTCAATCACACTGTCTTATCATAAAAAAATTCCTTCTCAAATATTTCAGTATATTTCAGTTAACAGATTAAAAGTGATTATAGCATCTAATTATAAATCTAATTTCAAATATGAGTTTTAAAGTACAATTAACGTCATAGAATATATAATGTGATTGATTGGGAGCAATATCTCAACTCAATTAATTTTTATACTACATCAGGGGGTTAAAAGAAACAATCTCACCTTAGATATTTGATTTGTAATTAACAGTAATTATTTGCACACACACACGCCTCCCCACTTCCCATAACATGAAGTTCATACCTGGTAACTACATTTTCTCATTATCATAGTTGTTTACGCACTTATATTAATCCTCAATGGCAGAAAATATTTATTGTTATATGACTGCTGACTAGCAAAATATCTCACACACAGTCAATTTTTAATAAATCTTTCTTTTTTTGTTTTGCATTTTAGGAAACACTGGTAAGGAGTTAATACTCCATCTGGTTAGAGTTTTATAGTTAACAACACTAACTTATGTCCTTCTGTGCTTTTGTTTCCGGGATAGTGAAAAGTTGGCAAATGCTAGCATTGTTATTGGTGAAAAAAATGATTGTAAACATTTTGAAATAATATAATTATTTAATTATTACAGTAATACTTAATGGAATAAGTTGGTTGATATATGGTTTTTATTATTTTATTTTTTGAACTATATAACTGACATTTAGAACAGTTTGTAATCTATATTCTCAATATATTCTAAAAATTAAATAGCATAATATTAAAACAGGTCTTCCTAGTTCATATGCATGTGTGCTTTTGGGTTAAAAGCACATATCACATCCAAATTCTTTGCTATACACATTAAGGACCACATCACTAGAGAGGAATGGAAGTTTTCCTTAAATTCTTTAATCACCAATAGAATTACCTATTTTAATTTTTAAAAAAAATTTTTGGCCATGCCGCATGGCATGCGGCATGTGGGATCTTAGATCCCCAACAAGGGATCAAAGCTGTGTCCCCTACATTGGAAGCACGGAATCTTAACAACTGGACCCCCAGGGAAGTCCAGAATTACCTTTTTGAAATTAAACTTTTTATTCTGTTATAATTATAAATTCACTTGTAAGAAATAATAGTGAGATCCCATGTGCCCTTTAACATCTTGCAGAACTAGAGTACAGTATCAATATCACAACAAGGTTGTTGCCATTGAAGATACAGAACATTTCCATCATCACAAGGATCCTTCCCACTGCTCTGTTAGAGCCACAGCCACTTCCTTTCCATCCCATTATCACATTATCCTCTGGCAACCACTAATCTGTTCGCTGCATCTGTAATTTTGTCATTTCGAGGTTATATAAATTGAATTATGCAATATGTAATCTTTTAGGATTGACCTTTTCCACTGAGCATAATTCTCTGGAGATTCATCTAGGTTGCTGTATGTGTCAATAACCTGTTCCTTTTTATTGCTGAGTAGTATTTCATCCTAGCGATGGACTATGGTCTGCTTAATCATTCACCCACTGAAGGGCATCTCAATATTCCCAGGTTTTGGCTTACAAATTAAGTTGCTTTAAACATCTGTGTGCAGGTTTTTGTGTGAACACAATTCTTAATTTCTCTGGGACAAATGTTCATGAGTGTAATTGCTAATTTTATAAAGAAGAAAATATTTTAAAATTCTACTAGGTAGTCTTTTACATTATTATTCTGAGGAAAAGGAAGCCAACTTCTTTTCTTGTCAGTCTTATCCTTTCTTTTACCTATATTTAACATATTTCAAGGATGTGTCACTCATGTTCGAACAGAATAAAACATGTGTTTTGTTATGCAAAAGAGAATGTAATTCGTTATTATATCTGAATGTAAGTGAGAGAATTTTCTTTTTGATTAAATAATACTGTACTTGACACCAGAAACTTGTTTCAATGACATATAATTTCTTAATATAGCTAGCAACTGATAGCTTTTAACTCTAAGGACTATTAGTTAACTGTCATTTTGACACAACTTTAATATTTTATAATCTACTTTTATCCTAGTTAAAAATTTATACCTAATCCACAGTTTCAAGTTAAAATGGTAGCACTTTTTATCTTTAAAGCAGTAAAAGTTTACATATATGGTCTTCTTTGCTTTTATATAGACAATTTATTTGGAAAAGTTGGTACATCTTTCAAAATAAATAAACATATCTCAAGTCAGACATTATGGGTTGAGAAAGACCTAGGGACGTTATGAACATGTTGTGGTAACAATGAAGTGAGGGAATAGGATGAGGAGAAAACAGGAATAAGGTGGAAGTTCCTTTCAACCATGACAACTGACATTGCTTCAGCTGATTCTGTATATATACTACATGGGCATTTCCAAGTGAGCTTGTCATATGACATGGAACAGGCAAAGCAACAGAAAACAGATGTAAATATGCTATATATAATGTAGGAGACATGCCCAGTACAGTGGCATTGTGGAAGAGGCACTTATTACTGGCTGGGAAGTCTAAGATAGGTCAGAGTTGCCAAAGACATCTCATGACAATTGGAAACACCTTAGCTGAGTGTTAAAGAATAGGGATGAGAAAACCTAGTGTTCTGATTAAAAGTTGTCCAGAAAGAGGGAACAAAAAGAACAAATTGAGACAAGGAAATGGATGTGTGCATTGAAAACTTTAGTAGTTTGGTAATATCAAAGCAAAAATGTGACATAGAGGTGAGAGCTAATGGTGGAGAGAGTGGATAGGGCTTGATAAATCCTGCAAATGGGCTCATGCCATGTCCTAAGAGAATTTTTAGAAAAATGATGACAAATGCAGATTTACTTTGTACATAAATCATTGAGTCAAAGTGTGGAAGTCAGATATGAGGTAAATAAAACTAAAGATCAGGAATTCCATTGTGTATTGATCATAATAATCAAATTAGAAACCAACAAAAATAATATAAGACAAGGTATAGGATATGAGAGAGTGACATTTAGGGTTAAAAAGTGGTAGATAGAAGAAATATTTAAAAGATGGAATCAGCCAGACTTGATGCTGAGAGGAAGGAAGAAAAATTTTAGGTCTCTTTTGACTTACATTCATGACTTGAATGACTGGATGATGGTAAAGTTTCAAATTCAGGAGAACAAACGGACTGAAGTAAGGGAGGAACTGGACCTAGTTACTCAAGGTTTGAGTCGTTCTCCTTGTTCTCCTTGTCCATCAGAACCCTGAACAAAATAATGCCTTGGGGGGCATTACTATAATAAAACTATGCAGAAGTTGCCTGCATTTTTAAGTGCCGCTAACTACATTCAAGAGGCTATTTCTAATCAGACATTTAAAATAAAGAATCTAAGCACTCACTATATTTATATTTCTGAATATAAAAATATCTATGACAGACCAGTAGTATATTTTTAAAATTATGCCTTCCAAACTCTTCTAAAAATATTTTTGAAAGACTATCCCTGTTACACTTAATAGCTATTGACCACCTGGACTAACTGAAATACAGTTAATTGAACTATTTTATATATGCAGTACTTATGTCACAGCAGTATGATCTACTAATATCTGGGTTTTTTTTTTTAGTAACTATCATCTTTGTAGATGTTAACTAGCTTTTATTTTTAACATCTTTATTAGAGTATAATTGCTTTACAGTGGTGTGTCAGTTTCTGCTTTATAACAAAGTGAATCAGTTATACATATACATATGTCCCCATATCTCTTCCCTCTTGCATCTCCCTCCCTCCCACCCTCCCTATCCCACTCCTCTAGGTGGTCACAAAGCACCGAGCTGATCTCCCTGTGCTATGCGGCTGCTTCCCACTAGCTATCTATTTTGGTAGTGCATATATGTCCATACCACTCTCTCACTTTGTCCCAGCTTACCCTTCCCCCTCCCCGTATCCTCAAGTCCATTCTCTAGTAGGTCTGTGTCTTTATTCCCATCTTGCCCCCTAGGTTCTTCTGACCATTCTCTCTTTTTTTTTTTTTTTTTAGATTCCATATATATGTGTTAGCATATGGTATTTGTTTTTCTCTTTCTGACTTACTTCACTATACATGACAGTCTCTAGGTCCATCCACCTCACTACAAATAACTCAATTTCGTTTCTTTTTATGGCTGAGTAATATTCCATTGTATATATGTACCACATCTTCTTTATCCATTCATCTGTTGATGGACACTTAGGTTGCTTCCATGTCCTGGCTATTGTAAATAGAGCTGCAATGAACATTGTGGTACATGACTCTTTTTGAATTATGGTTTTCTCAGGGTATATGCCCAGTAGTGGGACTGCTGGGTTGTATAGTAGTTCTATTTTTAGTTTTTTAAGGAACTTCCATACTGTTCTCCATAGTGGCTGTATCAATTTACATTCCCACCAACAGTGCAAGAGTGTTCCCTTTTCACCACACCCTCTCCAGCATTTATTGTTTGTAGATTTTTTTGATGATGGCCATTCTGACTGGTGTGAGATGATATCTCATTGTAGTTTTGATTTGCATTTCTCTAATGATTAATGATGTTGAGCATTCTTTCATGTGTTTGTTGGCAATCTGTATATCTTCTTTGGAGAAATGTCTATTTAGGTCTTCTGCCTATTTTTGGATTGGGTTGTTTTTATTTTTACTAATATCTCTTCATAAAAGGTATTGATACACCAGGGATAAAGGTTTATGCTTTACTGTGATAAAGCATGTCTAGCTGAAACCAGGAGGAATGTCCATTAAAATAAAGCACAATACTATAATCACTATAGAAACTAGAAAAGCCAAAAGAACCAGTTAGAAAATTAGAATTGATTCAATATGTAACAGCTGGAGAGATACCTATGAGAATCTTTAAATCTTTAGATGTAACATACTCATGACCACGAAGAAAATATTATAAAAAATATCTATCTTTACAACTGTAATTTTATATTTCTTAGAATTCCTAATAACATAACCAAGGAAAATTCTAAAACATGCACAATGAATTTAAATTTTATTTAGAAGAATATTATGGTAAGATTAAGTTAAATCTGTGAAATATATGTAGATTTTAACACATTCAGGTTGCTTCATCACTGCAAATATCAGTGCAATGGCACCAGTTACATGTGGGTTTTTCCACATGTGAGACTGTGTCATTAAAGCACAGAAAATATGAAGCACACATTTTTAAATAAATCAAATAGAGCTTTGATGTATTTAGGATACATAAATATATACCTATGTATGTTTATACATATATTTTAAATCTGCTTATATGTGAATGCAAGCATTTCTTTTATATGGATATAAATTATCTTTTATTCATATATAATAGTAGAATAAAAATAAAACATAAAGAGTAAAATGATGACAAAAGAGTGAGTTAAAAAGTTTACCAGATTCAAATTTTACTGACTCCTGAATGCTAGTTATTTGAGAATATAAAATTATTTCATATTGCAGCATGTGTCAACAAGAATTGTAAGTATTTTTATGTGTAAAAATTAAATGTAATTTCTTAGACAAAAGTGCTATGTTTATAAATAAAGGAAACGCTTTAGTTGATTGATAATTTTGCATTATTGCAAATGTAGCAGATTTCTAATATTATATATAGACATTAGGTCATGGCTGAAATTTCTCTCCTTTAGTTGTTTTGATTAGTTGTTTTATTTGGGTTGCATCCTGTTATGAGCAAGCAAACACAGATTATGAGGGGTCACAACACATAATTTTTTAAAAGTTAAATCATTTAAAATGATCATTTAGTAAAAAATGGCAAAGTTCAATAAATAATTGTATCAAATGTAATAAATGTTATTGAAAATAATATCTGCATTTTGTTGCAAGATTTTATCTTGTCAGATGTGTTTCTAATGTATTCATGATTCCAACTCATTTTTCAAAATCCTACCAGACAACATCACTCCCATGACTTTAAATAAAAGGAAATTATGGACTTACTAAAGGGATTTATTTGTATCTATAAAGCTTTCAATATTATTCTCTTTATTTAAATGTTTTGCTTGACTGCTTCAGCTTTTAGAAGTGTATGCTTTATCTGAAGTCACTTCTGGTCATAGATTCTCTTATCTAAATCTTTATCTCCAGGACTATTCAGAAAGTCCCCTGAACAACAAGAAATAAAGCTACTTTTTACTCAGATAAATACTTGCTTCAAGAGTGCTTTTCTTGGTAAGATTTTGGACTGTGGCAAAAGTAGATGAGTTGAATAGGTGACTGAATCACTGTTTCCCTTAGGCAATCACTCCCAGAGTGCTTTATTAAGTTGAATTGAGGGGCTAAAAATGCTTCAGCTGCATTTTTTACATCTTTGTAATCCCTAACTTCCTTTCTCCTAGCAAATATTTCTCTAAACACTCGCCCATTATTTTACTGACATCAATTAGGGGATATTAAACAAATATTCCACAGTAAAAAATAATAACACCTACATTTAATGCTAACAAAATTGAGTGAACATATTAGTGACTTTCTAATTGGTCACTAAATGACTTTTAACAAACTTGTAATTTATGTGTGGTGTGAAACGACCAATGTTCTTGAGATGAACTATCCCTCTGCTCTTATAATTGATTTGCTCTGTACAACTCTTATTAAATATAACATCTCTTTAAATAAGTGACTTTATATATTATTTCTGTTTTAAAAGTAAAGCTAAAAGGCACAGCATGGCATTTTATGATTTGAAATGAAGGCAGGATGTGAGGTTATGATAGGGAATGTTGGTAAACACGAAGATTTCTTTCTATGTATAGTATGCTGCATCATCCATGCTGCAGTAAAGACCATCCAAACAGATGTGGCGCTGCCAGCCTTGTCCTGAGCTCCTGGCAGGACAGCCAACATGGGCAGCGTCTGGCCATAAGCCCTGAGTGTCACACTAATGGCAAGCGTGCTAGTGCTGTGCTGCCCCGAGATACGCTAACGGAGTGCTTTAGCGCTGGGAGACCTAACCCAGCATCCATCTGACAGACTTACTCATTGTGCACCCAGGAGCGACTGGAGCTTAGATGTTCAGTGGTCAGGCCATCGCAGCTTAGGTGATTTTCTGGTGTTTTCCAAGCTAGCCGCACAGCGACTGTGCTAACTACTCATGTATTTTCTGCATATTAATTCTCCAGCATTATTTTGAAACTTGCTTGGATTCTAAATCTACTTTCATGGTCACAATATGTTAGCATTGAAAAGTTTCAAATAAGAAAGGGTAGAGTGGTAAGATTCTTTAAACATAAGTTCAACCTTTGTGTATGTTTGATTTTTAATTTTTTAATTACCTACTTCTATAAACAAAATTTGTCATTAATGATGAATGCACTAGATCTGGTGGCACTCGGTCCAGATCCCTGTCGGCTAAAGGCTTCCAAGAGTGTCTCTCATAGGGAGTTGCCCTCAGCAATAGCATGTGTACCTTATTCTGACACACAAATATTGTCAATATTTTCTACAGATGCCATCATTAAAAAAAAAGAAGATACAGCACTATATGAATATAAAATGCGAAAAAGACAGCCTCTTCAGCAAGTGGTGCTGGGAAAGTTGGACAGCAGAATGTAAGTCAATGAAGTTAGAACACACCCTTACACCATGCACAAAAATAAACTCAAAATGGCTTAAAGACTTAAACATAAGACATGACACCACAAAACTCCTAGAAGGAGCACAGGCAAAACATTCTGACATTAATTGTACCAATGTTTTCTTAGGTCAGTCTCCAAGACCAATAGAAATAAGAACAAAAATAAATAAATGGGACCTAATCAAACTTACAAGCTTTTGCACAGCAAAGAAAACCATAAAAAAAAATAAAAAAGAAAAGACAACACACAGAATGGGAGAAAATATTTGCAAATGATACCACAGACAAGGGCTTAATCTCCAAAATATACAAACAGCTCATACAACTCAACAACAAAAAAACAACCCAATCAAAAAATGGGCAGAAAACCTTAACAGACATTTCTCCAAAGAAGACATACAGATGGCCAAAAAGCATATGAGAAGATGCTCAACATCACTAATTATTAGAGAAATGCAAATCAAAACTACAATGAGATAACAACTCACACCAGTCAGAATGGTCATCATTAAAAAGTCTACAAATAGCAAATGCTGGAGAGGGTGTGGAGAAAAGGGAACCCTCCTACACTGTTGGTGGAAATGTAAGTTGGTGCAGCCACTATGGAAAACAGTATGGCGCTTCCTCAGAAAACTAAAAATGGAAACACCGTATGATCCAGCAATCCCACTCCTGGGCATATATCTGGACAAAACTCTAATTCAAAAAGATACATGCAACCCTATGCTCATAGCAGCACTATTCACAATAGCCAAGACATGGAAATAACGTAAATGTCCATTGACAGATGAATGAATAAAGAAGATGTGGTATATACAATGGATACTACTCAGCCATAAAAAAGAACCTAATAATGCCATTTGCAGCATTATTGCAACTAGAGATTATCATACTAAGTGAAGTAAGTCAGAAAGAGAAAGACAAACACCATATGATATCACTTATATGTGGAATCTAGAATATGGCACAAATGAACCTATCTATGAAACAGAAACAGACTTACAGACACAGAGAACAGACTTGTGGCTGCTAAGGGAGAGGGAGTTATGGGAGGCATGCAGTGGGAGGTTGGGGTTAGCAGATGAAAACTATTACATTTAGAATGGATAAACAGCAAGGTCCTACTGTATAGCACAGAGGACTATATCCAATCTCCTGGGATAAACCATAATGGAAAAGAATATGAAAAAAAGAATGTATATATGGTATCACTGAGTCACTTTGCTGTATAGCGGAAATTAGCACTACATTGTAAATCAACTATACTTCAATTTTAAAAAATGATACAGCCCTGGTGGTAGGGTTTTCTACCTTTCCATTACTCTTGCTTTTATTTGTAATAATTTCTACACTATCGGTCCATTCTCTCCGAAACAGAATCCACAAAACATAGTTCCTCAGTCCTTTAGGTGGCCAAGTCACTTGCTGGGGATCTGAATCCACCAATTGGATTGACTTCTGCAAGGAGTAAAAGAGAAGGAAGAAACCTTCTTAGGCTTCCTCTGATGACTTTAAATAAAAGAAGAGAAAGAAGGAAGTTTCAATTGGAATCCATTTTATTGACAGAGATGGGATGGAGGGCTCTAGCTTTCAGAGATGGTAGAAGTTAACAGGTAGCATTCCTGGAAGGGCAGCACTGGGGTGGGCGGAAGACTTGTCTCAGCAGTAACAGTGTTTTTCTTATCAGATCAAGTCTATAGCATGATTGTGCCACTGTAATTGAAGCTTAGCCTTAAGACTCCTTCTTTATATCTCAATATCCTTTTAATTAATTATTTTCTGTTTGATCAGCACAAGTCACCTTCTGTTCCCTAAAACTAAGAACTGATATCAATCTATCCCTCTCCCTACCCTTTCCCCCTGGTCACCATAAAGATACAAATGAGCTTATTTACAAAACAGGAACAGACTCCCAGACTTGGCAAATGAATAAGTCTTCTTCTGTATATGTAACAGTGAGTGATGCCAATCCCATTTCTACCTTTTGATTCCTGGACTTGTGAATCTTAGCTGTGGGAGAAGCAGCACTGGTTGGACAATGACATATACAGCCTTCTAGAAAAACCAGGCCCCAGCCCTGCAGGTTTTTATCACATATCTGACACTACAGCTAAGTCTTCAAAAGGTCATTCACGATTGTATCAAGTCAGCTACTTCAGGATGATGGGAAACATAGATCAGTGAATACCAAGATCATGGACTCGTTGCTACACTTATTTTCCTGTGAAGTGAGCTCTTTCATCAGAAGCAATGTTTCTGATCTGTGGACTACCAGGATAAAGCGTTCTGTAAATTCACAGATGAGAGTTTTAGCAGAAGCATTGCATACAGGGAAGGCAAATCCATATCCAAAGTAAGTGTTATTCCAGTAAGGACAAAATGCTGCCCCTTTCACGATGGCAGCAGCGAACCTGTCACCAGGCAGCTGGCTAATCATGCCGGTGGCGGGTTCTGTATGAGGGCTCAGCACTGGTCTCTGCTGCTGGCGGGCTGGGTACACAGTGATGGCTGCAGCCAGGTCAGCCTTACTGAAGTCCATGCTGTTGAGCTCATGAATAACCTCCCTCCCTGCTACCAGCGCCACCTTGTTCGGGAGCCCTTTGGACAATGACAAGGGAGACTGTGGGAAGTGACTGGTATCACAGAACTGGTCAACCTATATACTTGATCATTAAAATCTTCTGCTGAGGTCACCGTCTGTTGAGCATTCACATTAAACACAAATATCTTCACATTTTTGCCCATTCAGAGTTGCTTATCTATATAACTTTTCCCTAAATTTCTTTGTCACCAAGTTTTCAATCATGTTCCTTTCAAATCCCTGACATGTCAGTCATTCCATTGGCCACAGCCCATGAATCAGTGTCTAATCACATCTCTGGCCATTTCTCCTGCAGAACAAAGTGAACAATCAAGTGCACTGCTTGAAGTTCTGCTCACTGAGATGATTTCCCTTCACCATGTCCTTCAGGGATGTTCCAAAAGGGGTCTGTAGCGTTACAGACGTAACACACCCAAATGAGGACTCTATTGCCTCCAAAGGCCTAAGAGGCCCACTAGGCCCTGGGCCTCATTTTCAGTTGTCGGGAGGCCCAGATGTAACAACTTCTAGGAACACCAGAATCAACAAGCCAATGCCACAGATCTGCATGAATGAGATTCATCTGATTGCTGTTTGACAGTTCCATCACTGCAACCACGCCCAGCTGACCTTTGGCAGTTGAGTGCCACCACTTGGCCCCCACCGCCCAGGTACCCAGCTACTCCCACTGCTTTTAGGTTTCCCTATCCAGTGACTGCAGTTCCCATTGCCTGGACTGGCGTACAGAGAAGACCAATCACAGAGCTCTTCAAGGACACCAGGGCTCCCCCAGCAGTACTAGTAAAAGCTATGTCTTCTGGACCATCTCAGTAGGAGTGAGTAGGTCTGAAGTGACAAATACACTCTGAAATTCCAGTCTCCCTAAGCCTCTGGATTCCTTCCTCTCCATTCAACCAAGATGGGTTGGGTGTTTCCAACTCACTCACTGTGGGCCACATTTTGGTCCTTGTTTCAGCCAAGCAACCAAACAAACTGTTAGAGCCCTTTCTGACCCCCTGAGCTGCAACACCGAACACAGAATCTTTGTTTAGTGAGACTGTATTATTAATTACTGTCCAACTGTATGTTTCTAACACCATTATCCTATACCCTTATTACCCATTCCCACACATGTTCTCTGCTTTTTGTCTGTATAAATTAGAAAATTCTGGTAGTTCTTTTGAAGAACTACTACCCATGGGTCTCACATTGTACCTCAGATTTAGGGACCTGCAGTGACTTCTGTCTAGCTATAGGTCTAGAAGCAAAACAGGGTGCTGGCCCTGGGTTATGAGAAGAATCAGCAGTGTCTTGCATGGCATCTGCCTCAGGGGAGGCCAATACAGTCTGGCCCCCCAGACACAAGTGGAAAGAAACACGTACTATGGGTAAAAAGGTTAATACCACTGAGGATAGGGAACCCACTTCTGTAGATGGGGATGCAGGGCCCTCTTCCAGCGACAGAGAAGATTCATCAGAATTTAAAGGCTGATTGTTCCCAGTTTCACCAGGATCTTCCCATAGCTTCTATGTCAACATACAGGATCCCATTCTTGGGACTGCTTTTTCATTTCTCTTCAAATTTCTGTGGCTACTGGATATTTCTTTAATTAATTTTTCATATTAATCAGCAGAAGTCACCTTCTAGTCCTTTCAAGTAAGAGATATCTATATGTATAGCTATCGATATATCAAATGCCATGCTCGTAATATTCTAAACTGTTCTATAAGTGGAAATGTTACAAATTCCATTGTGCAAATGGAACATAATTTCTTAAGTGTGCATTATTTTTCTTTTTCTAATTAAGAAGTAGTATGTCTCCGGAATACTGGCCTAAATTTAAGCAGTAGCCATTTGTGTTTTGACAATTCTGAATACAATTAGATCTCAAATAAAGCTGTAAGAGCTACAACCATGCATGCCCTGTGGTAATCAGTTTCTCCAAATGTTTACTAGTGTATAGGTAGCCATAAAATTCCTAATATGTGATGGAAAAGTGTTTTTGTGTTGAAAACACCTGCTAAGGATAATTAAGGACCTTGGTAAAATATGTGAATATTCATGATTTTTTTAACATCAGTACAAATGGTACAGATGCTATCTCTTAATAATTTACTTTGGCCATATTGTGGATTATGTAGAAAGGCAAATCTTGTATTTAAATCAGAAGTGCAAAATGATTTTAAAAATACAGATATTGATGGTTACAAAGCCTTAACCATATGTTTTAGAAGAACAACTTCCCCAGATGCAAAATTTTAAATTACCATTTATCCCTTTCTTCAAAAATCACTTGATGGGTGATTAATATGTGCCAGGCACCACTCTAGTCATTGGAAATACAGCAGTGAAGAAAAGAGTTACAATCTCTCATGCAGCTCATATTCTAGTAAGGTGTGACAGATAATATAAAACAAATTATATAATAGATAAGAGTGGTGATTATGTTTATGGAGAATAATTAGCCTATCATATGATAAAGAATGAATGTCAGGAAAGTTGTTTCTGTAAAGGTGAAATTTAAGGAGAGAGATAAATAAAATCAGAAATTAAGCCATAAGGAGATCTGGGAAAAGAGCATTAAATAGAGAATATATTGTAAGATATTTTGAATCAGGGAAAAAAATAATGTGTGTAAGGAAATAATAGAGATCGGTGTGGCTAAAATTAAGGAAAGAATAATAGGAGATGAGGCTAGTCAAATGGGGATTCATCTGCCAAAGACATTATGGGTCATGGTTAGAACTTAGATTTTATTTTGATCACTGAGCAAGTCATTAATTGATTTTATGACACGTTTTGTAGTGCACATCACTAAGAAATAGATTTCTAGTCCTCTAAATTTTTTCCATAATGGCCACTATGATGCCCTTTATCTTAGTGGCCTACTTACTAATTTATTACTTTTCTTTAAGTCCCATCAGGAATATATGAGAATGTCAGTTATCCCTCATCCTCTACAATTGTTAATGTTTCAATCTTTGTAATTTTAGTCATTCTTTGATGAAGGCAATGGTATATCATTATAGTTTTAATTCATATTTCCCTGATGACTGTAAGGGGCTGAGCAAGTTTTCATGTGTTGATTGGCTATCTGTGTATCTTTATTGTGAAGTGTCTGTCCAAGGTTTTTTGCCAACTTTTATATTTATTTATTATTATTATTATTATTGATTATAAAGGTTAATTATATACTTTGGATACGTATCTCTAATATCTATATCCATCTAATCAATCTGATACACACACTAATATGTGGGAATTCTGTTAAATTTCAATTTATCATATTTAATTATTTACTGAATATGGTTAATACTTTAGTGTATTCTTCATAAAGTCTTTGCCTGCATTCAGGTTGCAAAAATATTCTATATTTTCTTCTGGAAATCTTATACTTTCAGCTTTATGTTTATGTATATCTTGAATTAATTTTTGTGAATGGTATAATATAGAGATTGCAGTGCATTTTTTTTCTAAATTTATCCAGTTATTTCAGCTTCATTTGTTGCAAAGACTTTTCATTCCCCATTGAATAGGTTTGCTATTTTTGTTAAGTTTAATACTAAGTGTTTTTGGTGCTTTTGTAAATGTAATTGTTGGTAACTTTTTAATTGAAAATCAGTAGCTACTTGAAGCCTCAGAGCTGTGGACGTCCATTTCCACTTACAATTAAGTAAGACTTAGGTAAGAATTAGGTAAGACTAGGTCATGCACAGGCACCCACAGAGACAGGAATACTACAAAGTGTTCTTTTTCTTTTTTTCAGAACATGCTCACTCTGAATCAAATTGTGATTCTTATCTTAAAGAATATGAGATTAATGTGTACTAGATAGATGACTTTCAAGATGTGACACACCATCTCTCAATGTCACCTTCAATTCCTATTTTCTTCCCAGGATTACTCCACTGGAATTAATTTTCCACCATCCCCCCACTCCTATGGCACTATTACAACACCAAAATCTCATTTTTGAAGAAATGTTTTGCTAGTTCTCTTAAAGGAAAGGCATCTTATTGTAATAAATATCCTAATTCATACGATATCTACTATGACTTTTATCATTTAAAAATATTTATAAATATAGAATTGAATTAGCTTCTTGTGTCCATGAACATTAGCACCTTTATAATTATTTTGATCATATGGCTTAAATAAATCATTTATTCTTCATTACTTATATCAGAGCTATAGCATCCTGATCATGATCCTATGTTCACGTATTTTATGTCTTATACTTTTAATTTATGAGTGGATTTTAACCAAATTATCATAATTTTATTTATCTATGTGCTTTGGTAATGACTTCACACATTGACTCTGGGCTTGGTCATGTGACTTGCTTTGGCCGGTGGGACAAGACAAATTGAATTCAGGTAGCATCTTTAAAAAAGCATTTGCATACTTTTATTTCTTCTGTCGCTCCTCTGCCTTTGCTATGAGAATATTCTCAGGTTAGCCTACTGGTGAAATATGAGAAACACTAGCAGAGCCAAGTTCCCCAGCCAAGTTCCCAGCCAAACTGTAGCCAATATTTCAGCTGATTGCAGATGCATAAGCAAGCCCAGATAAGATTAACCAAACCTGGCTCTGATCAACAGAACTATATAAATGCCTGGTTGTTGTCTTAAGCACAACATCACGCACACAATTTTTGAGGCAGAAAAAAAGGAAAAGCTGATTGACTTTTCTCACAATGCAAATGAAACCATTATTCAAAAACAAAAAAAAACCCATTAACACTCACTAATGAATATAGATATAAAAGTCTCAAAAAATCTATGTGAAAGTTGAATTCAGCAGTGTGTGCATATGTTTATACAGAAAGAGTTAAGTAATGCAAGGATGGCTTGATATAACATATTAAGAGAAAATAGAAGAAAATTACATGAGTGAGTCTATAAATGCCAATGAAAACATTTAATTAAACTGAATTTTCAATCGTGAAAATAAAAGTCACTTAAAAATATAAGTGAACATGGGACTTCCTGGTGGTCCAGTGGTTAAGACTTCACCTTCCAGTGCAGGGGGTGAGGGTTCGATCCCTGGTTGGGGAGCTAAGATCCCACATGCCTTGTGGCCAAAAAACCAAAACATAAAACAGAAGCAATATATTAACAAATTCAATAAAGACTTTAAAAATGGTCCACATCAAAAAAAAAATCTTTTAAAAAATTATATAAGTGAACTTATCAAAGCCTACTTAAAATATATCAATTAACAACCCCAAATGAAGTCAGGAAAAAAACAAAAATTCTCCCTAGAATTGTTCTGATTAAATACTATACTAGGAATTGTAGCTAATCCATTCAGATGAAAATAAATGCATAGTTGAATAGCGATATGTGGACCAACAAAGAAAGTTAAACTGTCCTTATTTGAAAATACAAATTTTTGTCATAAAAATCTGTGAATATATATATAGATGGAGTTTAGTAATTGATAAGATAAAATTTCAACTGTTAGTTGCTTAAAGATCAGCATAAAATAATCTATGGTGTTATGATACACCCTTTAACATTCAAAGATTATTCACAATAGCAACAGAAGTAAGACTCAAATCCTTAACATTCTAACTTGGCACTGACTAATCACAATGACACCAGCCTTATCATAGGAGTAGAGTCCTAAGCCACTTTGGTTGTTGCACGTGAAGACATCTTGGAGAAAAAGGGGCATTTATAGAGGTTGGAGTGGTGGTGGAATATTTACTAGTTCACCATAGAAGCTCATTTTCAACCATTCTACAAGTAGTCCAATATATTTTTTTAAGCTAGTATAAATATACCAGTTCCTACCATCTGAATGTCAACATGGACCTATAATAGTTAATAATTGTTGAGTGCATGCTATGTGGTAAGTGATATTCTAAGCAATTTACAATTATTAACTCAATTAATTATTACAACAAAGTTATGAGTAGATGCACTTATTATTTTGATTTTATAAATGAGTAGTCAATTTTTCCAAGGTTAAACATAAAGTGGTACTGCTAAGATTTGGACACAGATATTTTGGATAAATCCAGTTTCTTTACTTTTGACTTTATCATTTTAGTATAAACCTAAAATTTAAAAGTTGATGAAAAGTCTATGAGGAAAATTATATTACTTTATCAAAATATTTTTAAATATACAAAAGACATACCTTGTTATTATGGAATATAATTCTTAGTATTATAAAGATTTTAGGTAAACATTTAATATAAATTCGAACTAAATGGACTCTCACAAAACTTTTAAAAGCCACATGAAAGAATAAAGGAAAAAAATAGCCAGGATAATTTTTGAGATGGAGGAGAAGATGGTAGAATTTGATCCATTAAAGAATATTATAAAGTTACAACATTTAAGTCTAGTAATACTAACACAGAGATACAAAATTCAACCATTGGAAAAAATTAATTACCCTGAAACAGATTTACACATATATGGACATTTGATTCATTTCCAAAGCAGCATTACAAATCAGTAGGTCATTTTGGACTATTCCTTAAATCATTAAGTTGTGCTGAGAGAACTAGTTGTCTATATTAAAAAAAGAAAAAAAAAAGTTAGCTTCCTACTTCACACCAAACCTGACTATACATTGCAGTTATATTGAAGAAACTAAGAAGAAAAACTAAAATTAGAAAAAATTATATGAGACTATCTTTTGACTGTGAAATAAGCAAGGATTTCTCAAGCATATCATAAAAAACCCAAGAAAAAAACCCCCAAATTTAATATATTTACAGTAACAATTAAATTATCCAGCATAACAAAAGGTACTGTAAACAAAATTAAAACACAAGATGCAATTTCAGAGCAGCAGTTTACAATGTTTATCACCAGCAAAGGATTACCCAGAATATAAAAGATCTCTTAAAAATGACCAAAACAAGCATTCCCTCTAAGATTAGGAACAAGACAAGTATGCCCACTCTAGTCACTTTTATTCAACATGGTTTTGGAAGTCATAGACACAGCAATCAGAGAAGAAAAAGAAATAAAATTAATCCAACTTGGAAGAACTAAAACTGTCCCTGTTTGCAATGACATGATACTATACTTAGAAAATCCTAAAGATGCTACCAGAAAACTAATAGAGTTCATCAATGAATTCGGTAAAGTTTCAGGATACAAAATTAATATACAGAAGTCTGTTGCATTTATACACTAACAACAAAATATCAGAAAGAGAAATTAAGAAAACAATCCCATTTACCATTGCATCAAGAAGAATAAAATACCTAGGAATAAGCCTACCTGAGGAGGCAAAAGACAGGTACTATGAAAACTATATGATGCTAATGAAAGAAATTGATGATGACACAAACGGATGGAAAGATATACCATTCTCTTGAATTAGAAGAATGAGTATTGTTACAATGACCTAATTACCCAAGGCAATCTACAGATTCAATGTAATCCCTATAAAATTACCAATGGCATTTTTCACAGAACTAGAACAAAAAATTTTTAAATGTGTATGGAAACACAAAAGACCCCGAATAGTCAAAACAATCTTGATAAAGAAGAATGGATCTGGAGAAATCAGGCTCCCTGACTTCAGACTGTAATACTAAGCTACAGTAATCAAAACAGTATGGTACTGGCAAAAAAAAATAGACACAGAGATCAATGGAACAACATAGAAACCCACTCATTTATGGTTAATTAATCTATGACAAAGGAGGCAAGAATATACAATGGAGAAAAGACAGTCTCTTCAATAAGTGGTGCTGGGAAAACTGGACAGCTATGCATAAAAGAATGAAATTAGAACATTCTCTAACACCATATACAAAAATAAACTCAAAATAGATTAAAGACCTAAATGTAAGTCCTGATACTATAAAACTCCTAGAGGAAAACACAGGCAGAACACTCTTTGACATAAACTGCAGCAATATTTTTTTTGGCTTCATCCCCCGAGTAATGGAAATAAAAGCAAAAATAAACAAATGAGAATGGGAGAAAATATTTGCAAATGATAAGACTGACAGTGGATTAATTTCCAAAATATATAAACAGCTCTTACAGCCTAATATTAAAAAAGCAAACAACCCAAACAAAAATGAGCAGAAGATCTAAATAGACATTTCTCCAACGAAGACATACAGATGGCCAACAGGAACATGAAAACATGCTCAACATCGCTAATTATTAGAGAAATACAAATCAAAAATACAATGAGCTATCACCTTACTCCAGTCAGAGTGGCTATCATCAAAAAGTCTACAAATAATAATATGTAGAAATATGTAGGGTGTGGAGAAATATGTAGGGTGTGGAGAAAAAGGAACCCTCCTACACTGTTGGTGGGAATACAAATTGGTACAGCCACTATGGAGAACAGTATGATGGTTCCTTAAAAAACTAAAAATAGAGCTACTGTGTGATCCTGCAATCCCAGTCCTGGGCATATGTCAGGAGAAAACTCTAATTTGAAAATATACATGCACCCCAATGTTCACAGCAGTGCTATTTACAATAGCCAAGACATGGAAGGAAATTAAACATCCATTGAGAGATGAATGGATAAAGAACATGTGATATATATATGTGAGATATATATATATATATATATATATATATATATATATAAACAAACATACATATACACAGACACAATGGAATATTACTCAGCTATAAAAAAAGAATGAAATAATGCCATTTGCAGCAAGATGGATGGACCTAGAGATTATTGTACTAAGTGAAGTAAGTCAGACAGAGAGGAGTATCATATAATATCACTTATATGTGGAATCTAAAAAAAGATACAAATGAACTTATTTACAAAACAGAAATTGACCCACAGACATAGAAGACAAACTTATGATTACCAAAGGGGAAGTGGGAGAGATGGATAAATTAGGAGTTTGGGATAAACAGATATATACCACTATACATAAAATAAACAACAAGGACCTACTGTATAGCACAGGGAACTATATTCAATATCTTGTAATAACCTATAATGGAAAAGAATCTGAAAGGGAACATTATATATATATGTATATATATACACATATGTGTGTATATATATACATATATATATATATATATATATATATATAACTGAATCACTTTGCTGTACACCTGAAACTAACACTACATTGTAAATCAACTATACTTCAATTCAAAAAAATAAAAATAAATGATCAATGCATATAGCTGATTTAGAACTATATCTTGGAAGAAAAAATGTAAATAAAACGATAACATAAAGGTTCACCTCACTAGTAATCAGAGAAATGTAAATTTAAAAAGCAAAAATTGCCATTTAATGCTATTATGTAGGCAACATTAAAATTAGATAATAACAAGATGGAAAACAATAGAAACTGATAGTGTTATAAACTAGTACAACCACTTTCAAAAACAATCTGATAAAGTCTAAAAATCTTTAAGGGAAAATGCAAGTAGAGGGAAGAACACAATGACATATGCACCATGATGCTATTTCTATAACATTGAAAAAAATACAGGAGGGTACTATATATTGTATGGATGCAGAAATATGTATTAAACTCATAAAAACATACATAGAAGGATAAACATAAATTTAAGGTGGGTGCTTTTCACTGAGGAGGATGGAGGTTGAAACTACTGGGCAGGACCTCAGGCCTCCCCAACACCATCTATAATACATGATATGAAAATCTAATAATGTGATGGACATGAGTAAATGTGCTGTCTGGATCTTTACACATATATTCATGTTAAAATATTTAAATATAAATACATTTTTTAAAGTAGCCATTATTTAATTGATTGAACAAAAATGATCAAGCCCCCAGTTCGTCCCAGTTATGCTTTAAGTTCTAGGGACACAACAGTATACAAAACAGCTGACTCTTTGCCTGAAGGGCAGCCTGTATGGTTCAGGTGAAGAGGGAAGGATGGGTGGGTGGAGGAGAGAAGCAGATGGGCTGTAGAAACATAACAAATATATAATGTGTTAGGTGGTAAGAGGAAAAAATATATAAAACAGAAATAAGGAGACAGAGTGTAATAAAGAGTATTGTAGGCAGGCTGTTCAGAGAAGGCCTTTGTGGGAAAAATGACATTTTTATAAATGAAGAAGGGAATGAGGGGTAAGCTTGGGGGAGGTGGTTGAGATAAAGAGAACAGCAACTGCAAGTGTTCTGAAGAGGATGTGTTTATTATACTCAAGAAACAGGAACCTGAAAGAGGCCAGTGTGGCAGGAATGATTACATGCCACATTTTAGAAATTATTTCCAAAATTTAAAACTGTCATTATTAATGAACAAATACAGCACATTTTAGCTTCTTAAAAAAAAAAATAATAGGAACATAAAATACACCCCTTATTATAACCAGAGGACTTTCATTTTGTGAAACAGTTTGGTATTTTATTTTCCCCCAAACCAAATAAGAAGTGTTTTAACATGTTTTCACTGTACTTTTATGTGATATATAAGTTAGAAAAACTTTACCAAAAATTTACTGTTTCAATTCAGTATGTTAGCTGTCCATCCCAATTTTTTATAAAAATATAACTAATAGGTGCTAAAAATGCTAATGAAAATTCATCCAAAATCAGTGTTTGTGCATGTATTTTAATGAAATGAAATGGTGCTGAATTTTGCTCCTCTTTTCCATGTAAATGTATTCGAATTCATATTTGTGCTGCAGAATTTGAAGTATGCTTCAAGCACATTCCGAAGCATCAAGAATGGTGTATGGGAGAGCCAACATTGAGATGTAAACAAACACAGAACTCTTTTGATCTCTTAGAGATTTGGAGAGCTGCAAATTTTGATGCAAGTCAAAACTATAATTTGAACACTGAGAAACAAAGATAAGACGGAATAAAACAGAAGATTTAAATCCTAAAGGGACAATGGCAGGACATCAGAATAGCTTACAGACAAAACTAAATTAGTGTGAGGCCGAGGCAGAAAACTTCTTGCCATTAAATATTTCTTTTGTATTAAAAATCAAACAAAACAAAACAAAAAACTAGATGGAACTCTTTATCAGAAACAAAGAAATTTCTTAAAAATATATGTATAAACATATTTTACATGTATTATATGTATACAAATGTATAGATAATGGTAGATAAATAGAGATGATAGATAGGTAGATATAGATAGATAGATAGATAGATAGATAGATAGATAGATAGATAGATAGATAGATAGATAGATAGAAAGAACTATTTTAAACAGTATTTGTCCCTGTTGTCTGTATCCTATATCTTTTGACTGATGAATCATGGAACCGAGTCCTTGGTATTAGACAGACCTGTGTTTGATTCTTGGCTCTATATTAATTAGTAATAATTTATTTGTATTGTATTCTTGTGGCTGCCAAACAAACTAGCACAAATTTTGTAACAAATTATCACAAACAGAAATCTAGTGCCTCAGAGTTCTGGAGGCCAGACATCCGAAATCAGTATCACTGGGCCAAAATCAAGGTGTCTGCAGGGCCACACTCTCTCTGAAGGCTCTAGGGGACAATGCAATCCCTGCCTCTTCCAGGTTCTGTTGGCTGCTTGCAATCTTGGCTTCTGGGTGTATCATTTTAATTTCTGTCTCTGTTTTCACATTACTTTCTCTTCTATCTAATTCCCTCTACCTGTCATAGGACATTGTGATTGCATTTAGGACCTGCGTGGATAATCTAAAATAATCTTTCCATCTCAAGATCCTTGATTTAATCATATTTTCAAAGCTCTTTTTCCCTTATGATGTATTTATAGGTAACAGAGATTGGAACCTAATGTCTTTATGGGGCCATTATTCTGCCTACCACAGCAAATAAGAAGAAACCTCACTCAAACTGGTAAAACAAGATAAAAACAGGCACAATGTATTTCAAATAAAAATTGAGAAAGGAAACTTTGAATCTCCTAAAGAATACAAAGGAAGGCTGGCTCCAGACCAAGTGATTCGGGGGCCAATGTTGTTATCAGAGTGGCAGCTCTGTGTAGAGGTGATTCTTCCACTCTGCTTTGCCATGTGAGAAAACTTTACCCTCAGGTTTCCTTCCTCGCTGAAAAAAACCAAAAAAGCATATGCTGCAACAGTAATCTAATCATTAAACCACTAAGCTTTACTTTCCTCTTCCACAGAGTGGTATATTAAGTTATTGACCCATCCTCACCAGTAATTAATCTGTCAGCTAGGGCATTATTACTGTCTTACATGAGGACAACTGTTCCTGGAAATAATTGATGAAAGCTGCTCAATAAACTGATAAGAAACTTCCTTTATGTACAGTTAAGACAGGCATAATGTATATTAGATGTTACTATTCAATATTAACAAATATTTGAAGTTAAATGCATTTTTTCTGACTAAAAAAGAACTGGAATCTTGCCTAGCTGATCAGTTGACTTGCAATGGCTTGTAGCTACCTCTACAATGAGCTCTTGGAAATGCATGTTTAATTTAGTAAACTGAGCTTCTAGAGGTATCTTCAGGCTAGAAATAAGAATATAATTATCCTTCTTGATTTTAGAAGCAGTATTCGCAAGCTCTGTGCCTTTCATATCTGTGCTCCAGAATTTGAAGTGTGCTCAAGTCATTTCAAAGGCATAGAGAATGACATACAGATGTAAACAAACACAGATTTTTTTTGTCACTTAAGACAGTGAGTAATGATTATTAAACTTTATCTTCGAACAAGGATTTTTTAATAGTTCCATAATTTTTCTTAAATAGAAAATGGAAATGTTAGTATAAATTAATTATTACAAAGTTTTAAGCAAAATAATATATTAATTTATTCAAAAACATGTTGAATGCCTACTAGAGAAAGAGCAGGTTTTCTGATTTTGGGATAGATAGCTAATTTAGCTCAACTGCTTATCTCTCTCTCCCAAAAGCTAATAAAAATAAATAACTGAATATGAAATTATAGGACACAATATTCATTGGATTTGGAAATGAGGATTTTGACACATTTATATTACACGAACATTAGGCAAATGTCAACAAATTAAATGAAAGCAGCAAGGATGAGTTCATATCTCTCTTTCCTGAAACAATATAGCTTCATGAAAAGTAAATAACAGTAACATTTACTGTATTTAATTGGCATTTTAAGTACTTAAACATATTAACTGATGCAACAGGCCCTACGTCTGTAATGTTTGTCATCCCTCTTTCCCAATGCAAAAATTGAGGCATAGAGAGGCTAAGAACTATCCCACAGTCAGGACCAGGAAGAGGCTGAGCTTCGAATAAGAACTCAAAAAGTTGAATCCTAAAGTCTTCACTCTTAATCACTGTGGTATATGCCCCCCAGTATAAGTTAGATCAAGGAAGCAGAATGATTATGAGTGATAGGGAAGAAGAGACTCAATATAAGTAGTGATTACACTTTAAGTGATTGTGGAAGCTGTTAAATAATTCTATTGAAGACTGTTACATCTGGGTCTGACGCTGGGCCTGATGTCTCTATAGGTCAGTAGAAGTCATGAAATGAAAATTTGGATGTGAAGAAAGTAAGTATGAGGCACCCATGAGAACACAATGGAATCCGTATCATTCTCTCCCTGCCTCTAACCTTGACTATGTGGGCACCAGCAGAAGGAGCTGGCACCCTTTACATGGAGCTCCTCATGCTTCTGACTTAAGGATCAAGGAAGCTGAAGCAGGAGATCTGTGACAGCTGGGAAAGCAGAGGGGCCAGCTGCTGTCCCAAGCCTGCCAGGCAAGCCTGCAGTTCTGTGACAATGTGTGCAAGTTACAGCAGTGCCTGGCATCCAACAGCGACCTTGAAAATGTAATGGTTGCAACTTCACCTTCTTTTAAATTTCATGCAAATATTTCTTGTGGCCCATGCTAACCTAGAACTATGCAAAAAAGGAAACTTCTGAGAAATGTAATTCAATATCTTAGCTAAGTCATAACGGTACAAAATCATCACATCACATATAAGTAAGACAGATTCTGGAGCAAACCCAATGATAGGACTTCATTTGAAGAAATATGCATAAACTTATTGGGATATTTGGAGCATTTCCATTGGAATCCCTTCACCAAAGCAGCATCTTAGAATTTGAAATTCACTACCCTGGGAGGCTTCAGGCAAGAACAACCCACCACCCTCTGGAAGAAAATAATAAACCAGCTGACAGAGTGACAATCCTCCCACCCCAGCTAGAAGGGCTCTTCCATTGCTTGCCAGGGTCTTGGAATAAGACCAGAAATAGTCACGTGGTCATATCTGAATATGCAGCTTAGTCAAAAATAATTTCATTAAGAAAAATGACCCTACACTGAGCAGCTTTACTAAACAAATAGTATTATGAAGAAAAAGTTCCACAGCACTGAGAGCTGAGATCATAGAACTGGTAGTTTAAAAGTTGATTGGCCAGACTTTGATTTTAAATATGAAAGAACTAGTCTAACATAACCAAGAACATTTAGGAAAATAAAAATTACCATCAGTTTTGAAGTAAATTTAAATCTCTTTATTTTAACCAATTTTAAAATAAAACATTCCAGAAATGCAAGAGAAGCAAGGACAGAAGAAGATTTAAAAAGCTAGTTTACAACTAGGAAATATCAAGGAGCATTCAGAAGGGTTTTACTAGTATGGAGTATTATCTAAAAATGGTCACTTTTTCCCGAACCTCCAGAAACATTTACTGCACTGCTTCTCTAGTTTTCTCCAAGTCCACCCACTGTTTTCTAGCCTCTGCTTATTGCCAAGCTGTAAAGCCAAAGTCAATGTTTCAGAATTTTTTATGGCAACACTTCAATTCTATGTAGTAATTTATGCATCAGTTACATATTGGTGAATATCAACACTTAGTGGCTTAAAACAATAATGATTTACTATTTTCCATATTTCTTTGGGTTAGCTGGTCTCAACTGGGCAGTTTTTCTGCTGCACATATTGCAGGCTGGGGTCACTCATATGTGTGTATTCATCTGGGAGATCACCTAGAATTGGCTGTTAGCTGAAACACCTGGCTTCTACTCCAAATGGTCTCACAATAGAATAACCAAGAAGTCTTTATGTGTCAGAAATCTAAGACAGTGAAAACAGAAACTGTCAGTCTTTTCTAATGCCCACTGTCAAATTGTCACTTCCACCATATTTTACTAGTTAAGGGAACTCACAGGGAAATTCAAGGAAAGTTGAAACAGATTCATCTTCTTTAAAGGAAAAAGCAGCACAGAGATGGGAAGGGCAGTTGCAAGCATCTTTATACATTAGAGTCAACAATTCTTTTCCTAAAGGACCAGATGGTAAACATTTTAGGTTTGCAGGCATCTGGTTTCTGTCATTCACAACCACTTAATTCTGCTGTTACGACACAAAAGCAGCCACAGATAATACATAGATGAATGGATGTGGGTGTGTCTCAATAAAAGTTTGTTCACAGAAACAGGTGGTATGCCCGTGGCTGTGGGTACCTACACTGCTACTATCCATGAAAGCATGAGTGCTCATATTTAAGCAACTTATCTTCAAGAAATAAGGATATATAGAAAGATTTACCTGTTTATAGGAATGAGAAAGCAGAATAATCCTTAATATGCATTAACAAAAACAAGTTGTGTAAAACCATATAATGTTATATATTTTAGATCTTTAAATGAATGTTCTCCCCACCACTACTCTATGGTCAGAATACAGGTCCACACCTGATTGATGTTGGACTTGGACATAACAATCATTTGAATTAAAGGGATGAATTTGGGAGTGACACTGCGTCCATTCTGAGCAGAGATTTAAAAGGCAATTCATGTTTCTCTTCCCCTTCTTGATTAACTTCAAGATACTATGAGAAAAACTTAAAGGGTAGCCACTTCTCCAACTGGGCTCTACAATGAGGAGATATGAGGAACAGATATAACCAGACCTGACCTACAGCCTAGAGCCGAGCCTAGCTCAAGATCAAATGGTCCACAAACCTGGGTGCAAAAAGGAAATATTTATGCCTGTAAGCTACTGAATTTTAGAAGTCTGTTAGGCAATATTATTAGAGGAAAACTCTTATAAATATGCAAGGGATCTATTAAAGTTTACGTTGTAGATATATACTGACTGAAAGCGAAATTTGGGACTTCCCTGATGGCACAGTGGTTAAGAATCTGCCTGCCAAGGCAGGGGACATGGGTTCGAGCCCTGGTCCGGGAAGATCCCACATGCTGCGGAGCAACTAAGCCCGTGCGCCACAACTACTGAGCCTGCACTCTAGAGCCCGTGAGCCACAACTACTGAGCCCGCGCGCCACAACTACTGAAGCCCGCGCTCCTAGAGCCCGTGCTCCGCAACAAGAGAAGCCACAACAATGAGAAGCCCACGAACTGCAACGAAGAGTAGCCCCCGCTCACCACAACTAGAGAAATCCCGCGCGTGGCAAAGAAAACCCAGTGCAGCCAAAAATAAATAAATAAAATAAATTTATAAAAAAAAAAATAAAGCAAATTTTGACTGAAAATTAGTTTTGAAAACATATTTTGTGAGCTCATTTATTAAATAATCTTTTGCATTATTATGGCCATAATGGTTGTCATTGGGTAGGAGGGATAATATGTGCTTCCTCTAATTTTTTGAATATTTTCTTTCTATATTATTCTAAAATAAGCACTGCTTCCCTGATTAAAAAAATGACTTCAGTACCTCTATTTTTCCTTTCTAATTCTTGCCTAAAAATTTACCTGTGAAAGGTAAGGAAGATATTGGAAGTATATTAGAAGTATCAATGCATAGCAGAATAAAAACTCGTTATATATATAATTTTGATGATTATGATAATTATATGAATATTGTGTCAGATAAATGTTCAATGGATCGCTTTAAAATAACCAAATAATAATATTCTATTTGGGATCTTCTAATAACCTGAAGGAGTAGTGTCTGAAAATCATATACTTTGTTACTAAAGTCTAATTTGTACTGTTCCTATAGAAAGCATATGTATCTTGGACAAAAATTTCATCAGAACTAAATCAAGTAGATACCAATCAGATTCTTACAAAGTGAAAGGCTGGCAGGTATCTATGGCATGATACAGCTTCGGTTTCCTTGCTTTTGTATATATCCACATGTGCTAACAATACCATCCTGCCATAAGGAATTACATGTATAGTAATAAAGCATAACTCCAATCTTCTGAGTACCTAATAAGGGCCAGATACTAATAAACATCATACCTAATACTCATAAAACCTTGGCAAATTTGCATCATTCTCCATAATTTATAAAAAATAAAATGGTCTCAAAGATATGTAACTATGTCCAAGTAAATCCAAGTAGAGATTCAAAATCAGCTATGTCTGATTCTATAGTGCATGCTTCTAGTAATATAATATGCAGCTTCTTATTCCTTAATTGTACAAGGTAAAATATATGATAAGGTTATTTTTTGTCTTGTTTAAAGCAAAAACTAATATGGAGAATTTGACGTGCATTATGAATATTCTGTTAGAGTGATTGCATTGAGAGCTCCAATTAATAATCTCTATGTTTCCATATCCTTTGTCTGGTACGTTTATAGTCCCTGCACTCTCTGATTCTGGGACAAACTTGGAATTTAGTTTGGCCAATAGAATTCCATGGAAGTGATGCTGTGATATTTCTGAGTCTAGACCTCAAGATGTTCTGTTTTTCTGCTTGTACTAGTTCTCTCTGTCATGATGGACTTGTCTCTGCCATGAGAACATCCTTGGGATAGCTTGCTGAGGTTGAGTAAACACATGGGAAGACGCAAAGCCTCCCCCAAGATAGCCAGCCAATCTTGAATAGCAGAGCTGCTTATCCCACCTCCCACAGCTGTGGGAGCAGAGTGTCAAAACCAGATTATCTCTAATTGTGGCATTTCTCTTATAATTAGTGATGTTGAGTATCCTTTCATATGCCTGTTACTCATCTGTATATCTTCATACAAAAAGTTATAGTCTGTAGTTCTTTTTTCTCAAGATTGCTTTGGCAATTAGGGGTCTTTTGTGGTTCCATATGAATTTTAGGATTATTTGTTCTAGTTCTGTGGAAAATGCCATGAGTTTTTTGGTTTTTTTTTTCAATAGGGATTGCATTAAATCCGTAGATTGCCTTGGGCAGTGTGGCCATTTAACAATATTAATTCTTCTAATCCAAGGGCATGGGATATCTTTCCATTTATTTGTATCAACAATCAAATAGCACCTCATACCTGTCAGAATGGCCATCATCAAAAAGTGGACAAATAACAAATGTTGGAGAGGATGTGAAGAAAAGGAAACCCATGTACACTGTCAGTGGGAATGTAAATTGGTGCAGCCACTATGGAAAACAGTATGGATGTTCCTCAAAAAACTAAAAACATAACTATCATATGATCCAGCAACTCCACTTCTGGGTATATACCCAGAAAAAACGAGAACAGTACTTCGAAAAGATACATGCATAGTGGTACTATTTGCAATAGCCAAGACATAGAAGCAGCTCAAGTGCTCATCAACAGACGATTGTATTAAGATATTACACACACACACACACACAGGAATATTACTCAGCTACCAAAAGAATGAAGTTCTACCATTTGCAGCAATGTGGATGGACCTAAAGAATTTTATGCTTTGTGAAATAAGTCAGATAGAGAAAGACAAAATTGTATGATATCACTTATATGTGGAATCTAAATATATATACACACACACACACATAATGAATGTATATGCAAAACAGAAACAGACTCAGATACAGAAAGCAAACTTGTGGTTACCAAATGGGAGAGGGAAGGAAGGAGGGACAAATTACAGGTATGGGATTAACAGATACAAACTACAATGTATAAAATACGTATGTAACAAGGATACACTGTACAGCACAGGAAATTATAGCCATTATCTTTTAATAACCTATAATGAAGTATAACCTGCAAAAATACTGAATCACTATACTCTATACCTGAAACTAATACAATATGGTAAATCAACTTTATTTCAATTAAAACAAAACAAATGAATTGTCCTGCTGAGCCCAGCTTAAATGCTAACCTGCTAACAATGGAGTGACATTATCAAGATGGCAAGGTAGGTCATTCCTGACTTTAGTCTCCCTCACAAAAAGATCAGCTAGCAAATATCCATAGACAAAACACCAGTGTGAAAATCCCAGAACACAGGAGTGAAGCTGAAGCACCCCTTTGATCCAGAGACTGAGACAGGAAAGAGGAATGGCATTAGAAGGGTAAGAAGCTAGCACAGTGCCACAACAAGAGGGTTGCTCCAGTGAGAAAAAGAGAGCCCAAGGGGGACATTCAGCACCCCAGCACTGTGGGAAACTCCCTAGGAGGCCCACTCAGGTCTTGTCTCACAGGAATGGAGAGTGGATCCGAGGGGTTTGACCGCTAGAGATCAGATTGGGGATGGAGAAAGAGGATGGGGTTTGGACCAGAACTTAGACCTTGGCAGGTGCCTTTCTCTGTTCAGCTGCTGCAGAGTAGAGATTCTAGGCAACACTCTGCCTGATGGTAGAGCTGAGCTGGTGACTACATCTGACAAAAAGAAACACAACTCATAAAAAAGGAAACAGATTGGTGATTGCCAGAGGTGGGAGATGGGGGAAATGGATGAAGGTGAACAGATTCCCAGTTATAACATGATGAATTCTGGGGATGTAATGTATAGCATGGTGACTATAGTTAGCTAGTTAGTGACACTGTATTGTGTATTTGAAAGTTGCTAAGAGAATAGACCTTAAAAGTTCTCATCACAAGAAACAATAATTTTAATCATGTGAGGTGATGGATATTAACTAAACTTATTGCAGTAATCATTTTACAATATATACATATATCAAATCATTATGTTATATACATTAAATTAATACAAGATTCTATGCCAATTATATCTCAGTAAAACTGGGGAACAAACGCTGTGAATCATGAGCTTAGTAAACAGTTGTTTGCAGTCACTTTGTTTTGGGAAAAATATTAGTAGGAAGGAGGTACTGAAGAGGAAAACTCTGAAAATGTACTCTTATACTAAAACATGATGAAAATTCTTCTTTTAAGAAATGGTCATAAATTCAAAGTATATTTACAAAATTGTTTTTATTCTGATGATATTTTGTACTTTTTTGAAGTCAAATAAGATCTATCAGAGGAAATAAAAATCTTGGGACTGCTTCAGAATGTATGTATATGTGTCTGTGTGTTTTCAGAATGCACAAATTGTTAAAGAAAGGAAGATACAAGATTTTTTTAAATTGAATATGGCCATGAGATAGAATTAAAAATACAACTTAAAATCTTCTCACTCTTCTGGGGATTTCAAATAATGTAATTTTTATTTAATTTATTCTCCAAAAGCTATATTTTAAACAAAGGAGTTACTCTTTTTTTTAAACATCTTTATTGGAGTATAATTGCTTTACAATGGTGTGTTAGTTTCTGCTTTATAACAAAGTGAATCAGTTATACATATACATATGTCCCCATATCTCTTCCCTCTTGTGTCTCCCTCCCTCCCACCCCTCTAGGTGGTCACAAAGCCCTGAGCTGATCTCCCTGTGCTATGCGGCTGCTTCTCACTAGCTATCTATTTTACATTTGGTAGTGTATATATGTCCATGCCACTCTCTCACTTTGTCCAAGCTTACCCTTCCCCCTCCCCGTATCCTCAAGTCCATTCTCTAGTAGGTCTGTGGCTTTATTCCTGTCTTGCCCTTAGGTTCTTCATGACCACTGTTTTTTTTTTTTAGATCCCATATATATGTGTTAGAATACGGTGTTTGTTTTTCTCTTTCTGACTTACTTCACTCTGTATGACAGACTCTAGGTCCATCCACCTCACTACAAATAACTCAATTTCATTTCTTTTTAGGGCTGAGTAATATTCCATTGTATATATGTGCCACATCTTCTTTATCCATTCATCTGTTGATGGACACTTAGGTTGCTTCCATGTCCTGGCTATTGTAAATAGAGCTGCAATGAACATTTTGGTACATGACTCTCTTTCAATTATGGTTTTCTCAGGGTATATACCCAGTAATGGAACTGCTGGGTCGTATGGTAGTTCTATTTTTAGTTTTTTAAGGAACCTCCATACTGTTCTCCATAGTGGCTGTATCAAGTTACATTCCCACCAATAGTGCAAGAGGGTTCCCTTTTCTCCACACCCTCTCCAGCATTTACTGTTTGTAGATTTTTTGATGATGGCCATTCTGACCAGTGTGAGATGATATCTCATTGTAGTTTTGATTTGCATTTCTCTAATGATTAATGGTATTGAGCATTCTTTCATGTGTTTGTTGGCAATCTGTATATCTTCTTTGGAGAAATGTCTATTTAGGTCTTCTGCCCATTTTTGGATTGGGTTGTTTGGTTTTTTGATATTGAGCTGCATGAGCTGCTTGTAAATTTTGGAGATTAATCCTTTGTCAGTTGCTTCACTTGCAAATATTTTCTCCCATTCTGAGGGTTGTCTTTTCGTCTTGTTTATGGTTTCCTTTGCTGTGCAAAAGTTTTTAAGTTTCATTAGGTCCCATTTGTTTATTTGTGTTCTTATTTCCATTTCTCTAGGAGGTGGGTCAAAAAGGATCTTGCTGTGATTTATGTCATAGAGTGTTCTGCCTATGTTTTCCTCTAAGAGTTTGATAGTGTCTGGCCTTACATTTAGGTCTTTAATGCATTTTGAGTTTGTTTTTGTGTATGGTGTTAGGGAGTGTTCTAATTTTATTCTTTTACACGTAGCTGTCCAGTTTTCCCAGCACCACTTATTGAAGAGGCTGTCTTTTCTCCACTGTATATTCTTGCCTCCTTTTTCAAAGATAAGGTGACCATATGTGCATGGGTTTATCTCTGGGCTTTCTATCCTGTTCCATTGATCTATATTTCTGTTTTTGTGCCAGTACCATACTGTCTTGATTACTGTAGCTTTGTAGTATAGTCTGAAGTCAGGGAGCCTGATTCCTCCAGCTCCATTTTTCTTTCTCAAGATTACTTTGGCTATTCGGGGTCTTTTGAGTTTCCATACAAATTGTGAAATTTTTCGTTCTAGTTCTGTGAAAAATGCCAGTGATAGCTTGATAGGGATTGCATTGAATCTGTAGATTGTTTTGGGTAGTACAGTCATTTTCACAAAGTTGATTCTTCCAATCCAAGAACATGGTATATCTCTCCATCTATTTGTATCATCTTTAATTTCTTTAATCAGTGTCTTATAATTTTCTGCATACAGGTCTTTTGTCTCCTTAGGTAGGTTTATTCCTAGATATTTTATTCTGTATTTTGCCATGGTAAATGGGAGTGTTTCCTTAATTTCACTTTCAAATGCTTCATCATTAGTGTATAGGAATGCACGAGATTTCTGTGCATTAATTTTGTATCCTGCTACTTTACCAAATTCATTGATTAGATCTAGTAGTTTTCTGGTAGCCTCTTTAGGATTCTCTATGTATAGTATTATGTCATCTGCAAACAGTGACAGCTTTATTTCTTCTCTTCTGATTTGGATTCCTTTTATTTGTTTTTCTTCTCTGATTGCTGTGGCTAAAACTTCCAAAACTATGTTGAATAACAGCGGTGACAGCGGGCAACCTTGTCTTGTTCCTGATCTTAGTGGAAATGGTTTCAGGTTTTCACCATTGAGGATGATGTTGGCTGTGCGTTTGTCATATATGGCCTTTATTATGTGGAGGAAAATTCCCTCTATGCCTACGTTCTGGAGGGTTTTTATCATAAATGGGTTTTGAATTTTGTCGAAAGCTTTCTCTGCATCTATTGAGATGATCATATGGTTTTTCTCCTTCAATTTGTTAATATGGTGTGTCACACTGATTGATTTGCGTATATTGAAGAATCCTTGCATTCCTGGGATAAACCCCACTTGATCATGGTATATGCTCCTTTTAATGTGCTGTTGGATTCTGTTTGCTAGTATTTTGTTGAGGATTATTGCATCTATGTTCATCAGTGATATTGGCCTGCAGTTTTCTTGCTTTGTGACATCTTTGACTGGTTTTGGTATCACGGTGATGGTGGCCTCATAGAATGAGTTTGGGAGTGTTCCTCCCTCTGCTATATTTTGGAAGAGTTTGAGAAGGATGGGTGTTAGCTCTTTTCTAAATGTTTGATAGAATTTGCCTGTGAAGCCATCTGGTCCTGGGCTTTTGTTTGTTGGAAGATTTTTAATCACAGTTTCAATTTCAGTGCTTGTGATTGGTCTGTTCATATTTTCTATTTCTTCCTGGTTCAGTCTTGGAAGGTTGTGCATTTCTAAGAATTTGTCCATTTTTTCCAGGTTGTCCATTTTAATGGAATATAGTTGCTTGTAGTAATCTCTCATGATCCTTTGTATTTCTGCAGTGTCAGTTGTTACTTCTCGTTTTTCATTTCTAATTCTACTGATTTGAGTCTTCTCTCTTATTTTCTTGATGAGTCTGGCTAATGGTTTATCAATTTTGTTTATCTTCTCAAAGAACCAGCTTTTAGTTTTACTGATCTTTGCTATCATTTCCTTCATTTCTTTATCCTTTATTTCTGATCTGATCTTTATGATTTCTTTCCTTCTGCTAACTTTGGGTTTTTTTTGTTCTTCTTTCTCTAATTGCTTTAGGTGTAAGGTTAGGTTGTTTATTTGAGATGTTTCTTGTTTCTTAAGGTAGGATTGTATTGCTATAAACTTCCCTCTTAGAACTGCTTTTGCTGCATCCCATAGATTTTGGGTCGTCCTGTTTTCATTATCATTTGTTTCGAGGTATTTTTTGATTTCCTCTTTGATTTGTTCAGTGATGTCTTGGTTATTCAGGAGAGTATCGGTTAGCCTCCATGTGTTTGTATTTTTTACAGTTTTTTCCATGTAATTGATAACTAATCTCATAGCATTGTGGTTGGAAAAGATTCTTGATATGATTTCAATTTTATTAAATTTACCAAGGCTTGATTTGTGACCCAAGATATTATCTACCCACCGAATGTTCCACGAGCCCTTGAGAAGAATGTGTATTCTGTAGTTTTTGGATGGAATGTCCTATAAATATCAATTAAGTCTATCTTGTTTAATGTGTCATTTAAATCTTGTGTTTCCTTATTTTCATTTTGGTTGATCTGTCCATTGGAAAAGTGGGGTCTTAAGGTCCCCTACTATTGTGTTATTGTCGATTTCACCTTTTATGGCTGTTAGCATTTGCCTTCTGTATTGAGGTGCTCCTATATTGGGTGCATAAATATTTACAATTGTTATATCTTCCTCTTGGATTGATCCCTTGATCATTATGTAGTGTCCTTCTTTGTCTCTTGTAATAGTCTTTGTTTTAAAGTCTATTTGGTCTGATATGAGAATTGCTACTCCAGCTTTCTTTTGATTTCCATTTGCATGGAACATCTTTTTCCATCCCCTCACTTTCAGTCTGTATGTGTCCCTAGGTCTGAAGTGGCTCTCTTGTAGACAACATATATACGGGTCTTGTTTTTGTACCCATTCAGCCAGTCTATGTCCTTTGGTTGGAGCATTTAATCCATCTACATTTAAGGTAAATATTGATATGTATGTTCCTAGTACCATTTTTAAAATTGTTTTGGGTTTGTTATTAGGTCTTTTCCTTGTTTTGTGTTTCCTGCCTAGAGAAGTTCCTTTAGCATTTGTTGTGAAGCTGGTTTGGTGGTGCTGAATTCTCTTAGCTTTTGCTTGTCTGTAAAGGTTTTAATTTCTCCGTCGAATTTGAATGAGATCCTTGCTTGGTAGAGTGATCTTGGTTGTAGGTTCTTCCCTTTCATCATTTTAAATATGTCCTGCTACTCCCTTCTGGCTTGCAGAGTTTCTGCTGAAAGATCAGCTGTTAACCTTATGGGGATTCTGTTGTATGTTATTTGTTGCTTTTCCCTTGCTGCTTTTAATATTTTTCCTTGTATTTAATTTTTGATAGTTTGATTAATATGTGTCTTGGTGTGTTTCTCCTTGGATTTATCCTGTATGAGACTCTCTGAGCTTCCTGGACTTGATTGACTATTTCCTTTCCCATAGTATGGAAGTTTTCAACCATAATATCTTCAAATATTTTCTCAGTTTCTTTCTTTTTCTCTTGTTTTCCTGGGACCCCTATATTTCGAATGTTGGTGCATTCAATGTTGTCCCAGAGGTCTCTGAGACTGTCCTCAATTCTTTTCATTCTTGTTTCTTTATTCTGCTCTGTGGTAGTTATTTCCACTATTTTATCTTCCAGGCCATTTATCCGTTCTTCTACCTCAGTTATTCTGCTATTGATTCCTTCTAGAGATTTTTAATTTCATTTATTTTGTTGTTCATCATTGTTTGTTTGCTCTTTAGTTCTTCTAGGTCTTTGTTAAACATTTGTTGTATTTTCTCCATTCTATTTCCAAGATTTTGCATCATCTTTAATATCATTACTCTGAATTCTTTTTCAGGTAGACTGTCTATTTCCTCTTCATTTTTTTGGTCTGGTGGGTTTTTACCTTGCTCCTTCATCTGCTGTGTATTTCTCTGTCTTCTCATTTTGCTTAACTTACGGTATTTGGGGTCTGTTTTTCGCCGGCTGCAGGTTCGTAGTTCCCTTTTTTTTTGGTATCTGCCCCCAGTGGGTAAGGTTGGTTCAGTGGGTTGTGCAGGCTTCCTGGTGGAGGGGACTGGTGCCTGTGTTCTGGTGGATGAGGCTGGATCTTGTCTGTCTGGTGGGCAGGACCACATCTGGTGGTGTGTTTTGGGGTGTCTGTGAACTTAATGTGATTTTAGGCAGCCTCTCTGCTAATGGGTGAGGTTGTGTTCCTGTCTTGCTAATTTTTTGGCATGGGACATCCAGCACTGGAATATGCTGTTCATTGAATGAGGCTGGGTCCTAACATTGAGACGGAGGTCTCTTGGAGAGCTCTCACTGACTGATATTACATGGGACTGGGAGGTCTCTGGTGGTTCAATGTCCTGAACTGAGCTCTCCGTCCTCAGGGGCTTAGGCCTGACAGCCAGCTGGAGCACCAAGACCCTGTCAGCCACATGGCTTTTGGGAAGTCTGATGTGTTTGCCATCATTCAGTAGGTGTTCTGTAGTAGTTGTTCCACATGTAGATGTATTTTTGATGTATTTGTGGGGAGGAAGGTGATCTCCATGTATTACTCCTCCGCCATCTTGAAGGTCCATCTAGATATTTTAAATTGAAATATTCGTTGGTAAAATCATTTACAAATTAATGTATAGAAGAAAGGAAACAGATGGTTTTCAACAAACAGATGATAAATAGGTTGGTAGACAAAAGGATGGTTATATAAACAGAAGATTATAATAGGTACAAGGAGTGTGTGTTAATTGTTTTCTCCAATGCCCTGTCTTTTCTCTCCTTCTCTCTGGAGAGAGAGAGGAAAAGACACACAAACACACACACACACACACACACACACACAGAGAGAGGGAGAGAGAGAGAAGGTGATCTAGAGATCAAGAGAAATAAATATGTCCCTTACGGTAGGTTCTGTCTTATCAGTCCGAATAAAATTTGCTGCTTAGAAGCTTAGATAAAACATTTGAATAATACCGTCAGATTCCATTTGCCCTGCCAGTTGATGGAGCACCCAGTTAGTGTTCACCTTAGGTTATTATTATTATTTAATTAACTGATATGGTAGTTCTTTCGATCCATTATTTTTGAAACTTTGATGAATGCCTTGAATGTATCATACAGTTTCCTTTAAAGATTTTAACCTCCTTGCATCATATCTTCCCCAAAGACAAATATCTTTTGATAATATATTCAATACCAAAATGTCATTTTCCCCATAGAAATCAAAAAGTTCTTGAAATATTTACAGTTTCCAAAGACTACAAAGAACACTCAAGAGCTATAGGATACCATCCACTAATTCAAGTAAGGATATCTGAGAGAATCTGAAGCTGTCTCACTTAGAACTGTAATGGAGACGATGCTCTACCCCCAAATTTGGTGATAATATTGAACTGCCATTTCTCATGTATTTCTAGGCAACAAAATCTACCTTAATGTGAACCCCTTCCTGGAAATGCCTCTCCACTATAACACAGTTCGCACTCCATACTAATCTGTAAAACCATTTGCTTTTAAGATATAATTTTCTTGTTTAGTAGCTTAGTTTTAGGTTTAAAGTATGGATTTAATAATTCTGATCCTCTAATCTAAACAATGCAGAGTACCCTCTCTTAACTATTTTGTTTGAATAAGTAAGGTACTAGGGAAACTATTTCACTCAGGTTGACTTTTTGTCGAAGTAACATTTTCCATTCTGCTAAAGTTCAACTGACATTGATTTCACTGAATGGCTGTTGGGAAATTGCCCTCGGAGCTTTATTTGGAGCTGCTACCATCTTTGTAAGGAAATGTTGTATTGTGACAGTCACGCTCAGAGTGTTGATTCTGCTCCTAAGTGACACTGCTGGAGCATAACACACATTTAGTTACCTACCTGACATGTTGTCTATTTAACAGAGAAAAAATGATCTGACTATGATTGATGGCATAGCTGCCCCTTTTCAGTGATGGGGAAAATAAGCTGAGTCAAACCAGATCTGGTTACACTGGGCATGTCTGTCTGCAGTGCTGTTCCCTCATTTTTCTTCATTTAGATAAGAAGGCTTTCCTTTGAGTGCATATTCCCACAGTCTCCAATCTACCAACCACTGTGCTTATTGCTTTATTATTTTAACTTTGAAATTACCTTAGAGGTAGTATTCTGCTCTGGTCCACATTAGAGCAAAGCTTTTCATACATTTTTAGCTACGTGCTCTCTATGTCAAGGACAACGGTGTTGAAAATTAGTGTCCTTGCTCAAAAGTATTTGGTAAATTATTTACTTTTTGGCCATAAGTTTCCTCTGCTCTCTGACACTCTGACTTGGTTTTTTCTGTGTCACTGGAGAAAGTTCCTTTAGATACTGGCTTTATAACTGTCCTGACATACAGTAAAATTGAAATCAAGATCCAAAGACTAATTTGTTCCACCCTGCGGCCCTCTTTTGCCTCCAATTTTTTTTTTTTCCATTCAGGGTTGATAGGTCATTATGTCCTTCAGTGGCAGAGACTAAAATGAAAAAAAAATTTGTAAAAACCAAAGCCAGTCAGTGTAGTTTACACTCATTTCTCACAAGGACAATGTTCAGGGGATAAGTGTCACTATGGCAATGCAGACAACTGATTTGTGGGGATTAGAAAAATATAATCCAAACAGCCATGCTGGGTATAAATACCAGATATTAAAATAGGCATTTATTGGTAAAAGAAGAAAATTTATACTGAAAAGTCATATATATCACAGCTCTGTTTCTTTTTGACATCAGTTCATTGAAATTCAAGTGCAACAATCAGAAGACCTGGGATTTATATCAGACTTTAGGAAAGTGTACACTGTATTCAAGCACACACACATAAAACTAGACTGTGAGAAGTCTGGAAAAGTAAAATGCAAGTTATAACAACATGCACAGAATTTAAAAACAATTTTGGAAATGATATATAGTCATACCAAAGAAAAAAGCAAGAAATAAAGAAAGATAAACTAAGACAGTGTAATACTCTGTTTCTCACATGGAACCCACAGGTTAGCTACACCAAAGTAGCATCCATCAAAGAATATTTGCAAAAACATCCATATTTGCAAAAATCAGAAGCAAAATCAACATGACTGTCTTTTTGTGAATCTTACTAAATTAGAATCTTTAAACATATTTCTAAATTGTGAGTTAAGTAGATTTTTTATTTATAAATGACAGACAACTAGAATAAAATTCCTTATGTTTTCTTGCATAGCTGATGCAGAAAACCTGGCCAGAAGTAGCAGTCTCTGTAAACCAAAAAATAAAGGTTACTAAGTGGAGAAAGTGGAGTATGCTCCTGATTTGTGAAAATGTCCCAAACAATATTGCCAGAGAGGTAAATTTATTTTTTCTTTCCAAATGGAAAATGGAAACTCTTTTTCTTTCTTTGTGTATCCTAGAATAAATAAACATGCAGTTTGTCAGATGATAACAAGCATTATATTGAAAAATATGATAATGGGGAAAGCACTATTATAGTATACTAATGATTTTGTATAAGTATGATACTATTTTACAAAGTGATTGACAATGTCTTTTTTAATAAGTTGGTATTTAAAGAGAAAGTGGAGGAGTGAAGAACCATGTTTATATCTAGGGAATGTCATACTAGGTAGAGGAAACAGAAAGTTTAAAGAACTAGACATGGGAGAATTTTTGTCAGGGTTGAAAATCACTGAAGAAGCATGGCAGAAGAATTCCAGAATCAAATTAGGACTCAAGAACAGGTTTGCTTTCTAACTGCATGTGGTGTTGTTTGGAAGACACAGGATATTAGCTGGATACACTAAGTGAAAGTTTTAACTTTTTGCCATATTCTAACACAAAGAAGGAATTTCTCATATATGGGTCAAGGGTCTAAAGGGAAAACAAAGGACACATAATTAAATAATGGTTCTGGAAGTATGAGTTTCTACATAAATAAAACTCTTCTATGTGCAGCCTCACTTTTGCATCACTTCTCTTTTCTTCCTTGTAGGTATTTGTTTTAGAGGATGGGCTGCCACACTGTTTGGGAGGACTTGACTCACCTGAGAAATACTAAAAGCCCTGGAATCAACTGGGACAACCATAGCGTGTGCAGCTTAAATAAATTCTGAATTAAGGCTTTTGTTAAAAAAAAGTCTTTAATTTGGCCATTTTTACTATACTTTCTGTTACGAGTTGGATTGGTAAAATGCAATGTACTGAATTCATAATATGGGCTGAGAGATAGAGGCCTTATCTGAGCTTGGACATTGAGCAAGTGACACCCAACACTCCCTAGATTAATATTTTTAAGTCATTCTTTTCTTACTGTAAAATAATTTTTATTTTCAAATTTGTCACTTAATCATTGTCATTCACTCAATCAAATTTCCAAGCAACGTTTTTGAATACTCATCATATGCCAGTTCAGAGTGGGGATGAGAGTGGAGGGGTGAAGACAAAATAATCTCATAGTTTTAAAAAAGGGTTAACTCCGAGATGATGGTATTTATCTATTTATTCTACAGAGGTGAAGGATTAAACTTTCAGCTGCAAAATGTAAAAACTTTGAAATCAATCACTCACACCCTTACAACAAAAAGATGGACAAATTAAAAAATCAGCGACTTTCCTTGGGCCAACTAGAAGACAGAGGCAGCTGGGAAAATTGCCAATCAAATCTGGAGACTTAGGTGCATACGGAAAATCAAAAGCAAGATGTTCTTAACCAGAGCAAGAGCCATAAATTTGTAGGAAGACTAAAACAGTAATGTAGACAAACTTCTAGAGGCTGAGTGTGTACTAGCATGAGAATAAGAAACTCCTAAGTGGCACAATCTTAGGCAAAGGCAACACACTAGTAGACATTATCTCTTGGACCTCCACTGCGTTCCCATGGTGAAGATCTGAAGATGATCCCCTCATATCTCTGATAGGAACAGGGGAGTTGTAATCATTTTGAAACATGCTAGGTGACTTCTTCACAGCAAAAGCGTGCTCTCCTAGAAAAGTCTTTGGTGAGCCTTATTCCAGCTGGAGGAAGGACCTCCCTCCCACTAAAACACTTCTAGCCTTCCTGTATCATCTAAGAAGGGGAGAATGATCAACAAGGACTAGGGTTCAAGGAAGTACATCAAAATGTGGCAGCTATGAGAGGGTGAAAGGGTTGGCAAGAAAAAAAAATCCATACCATGGGAGAAACACTCGAAGATCACAGTACCAAGGCATGGGGCCCCTAAAAGATGGAGTTTTAATCTGAAGATTACAGAATGTTCTCATTCCTCCACCTCTAACCATCACATGAACAGGGCTCCAATATAATAACAGGGGATCAATGCTGAAAGACCTGCCATATACTACCCTCCCTGAGGAGGAGAACTTAGGAAAACTCAAAATCAAGAGGGGAAACAAAAACAATGATAGTAGAAGAATTTGAAGCCTCTGATACATATGGTTGTAAGAAACATTAAACACAGACCAACTCATAAGCGAATAGTATAAATCTTCACACAAAAGGCCTATTTATTTCAATTCCTGTTAATAGATATATGTGCAATTTCAATAACAACTTACAAGACATGCCAAAAGGCAAGAAAAAAGAGTGTATAGACCCATTTTGGAAATATCATATAGGACATTTAAAATAACTATGATTAATATAAGAGCTCTAGTGGAAAAAGTAGACAGCGTACAAGAATAGATGGGTAATGTAAGCAGAGAGATGGAAACCTTAAGAAGAAATCAAAAGGAAATACTTGAAATTAAAAAACTAAGAGAAATAAAAATACACTTGAAGGCCCACCAGTAGACTCAGTACAAATGTGGAAAGATCAGTGTGCTTGAAGATAGACACTTTTCAAAATAAAATGTGTTTTGCAAACAATAACAAAAACAGAACATCCAAGAATTGTGGGCCAATTCTAAAATGTGTAATTAAGATATATTTAATTGGAATGGCAGAAAGAAAAAAGAGGACAAATCAGAATATTTGAAGTAAAAATAGCTAAAAATTTTCCAAAATAACAACAGACACAGGAAGCTCAGAGAACAACAAGCATAATAAATAGCAAAAACAAACAAATAAGCAAATTAAACAAGCAAATCCCAAACACTTAAGCTAAGCATATGTATTAGTTTGATAAGGCCACCACAACAAAGTACTAAACCTGTATGGCTTAAATAACAGAGATTTATTTTCTCACAGTTCTGGAGGCTCAAGGTGTCAGCAGGGTTGATTCCTTCTGAGAGGCATGAGGTGAGGATATGGTGCAGACAGACCTACAGAAGGCTGTCTTCTCCTTGTGTCTTCACATCATCTTCCCTTTATGTCTGTGATCAAATCCCCCTTTCTTATTAGGATACCCTTCTTATTGAATTTGGGTCCACCCTAATGACCTCAGTTGAACTCAATTAGCTCTATAAAAATTCTTTCTCCAGATAAGGTCTCCAAATAAGGTCATACCAGGGGTTAGGACTTCAACATGTGAATGGCGGGGTGGGGGGGGAGATGCAGTTTAACTCATTGGAATATACCATATTCAAACTGCAGAAAACCAAAGGCAAAGAGAAAATTCTGGAACGAGCCACGTGGGGATGGGGGAATAGTTTACTAAAGGAGAACAAGAATTACAGTAGAAGTCTTGTAAGAGACTATGCAGATATGAAAAGAATGGAATAGTCTTCAATAGTTTGAAAAAATATAAAACCGACCTAGAATTCTCTCTTCAGCAACATTATTCTTCAAAAGTGAAGTGGGAATAAAGACTTTCTTAGACAAACAAAAAGTGAGTAAAATCACCAGTAGCAGACTTGCCACACAAGAAATGTTTTAAAAGTTCTTTAGCCAAAAGAAAATAAGATGAATCATAAAGTAGAAACTACATACAGAAAGACAGAGTTTAAGAGAAGGAAGAAAGGAAGGAACAAGAAATACTTTTCTTGTTCTTAATTCATTTAATGATTACTGTTTGTTAAAACAATAATAGCAACAATATACTGGTGATTCCAGCAAATGGATACATGAAATTAATGACAGCAAGTTTATAAGGGACAGGAAGGAATAATTTGGGAACATTTTGTCATAAGATATATGCATTACATGTGATATACTATAGTATTATTTAAAGGTGGACTTAAATAACCTAAAACATATTTATTATAAACTCTAGGTCAAACAATAAAATGTTTTTAAAAAGGAGTATGATTTGTAAGCTAAGAGAAGAGAAAAACAAGAATTATATAAAATAATTAAAACCCACAGAAGTAAAAAAAAAATAATAGAAAGAAAATAAGAAACAAAGAAAAAACAACTAATAGTAAAAAGTTACAAACATTGCAATTATTAATCCAACTATATTAACTATCACTTTAAGTGTGAATGGTCTATCCATTAAAAGATAGGTTGCCATTGTGGATTTTTTTAAAAAAGGTTCAATTATATGTTGCCTAAAATAAACCAACTTTAAATATAAACATTCAGAGAGGGTAAAGTAAAGAGATGGAGAAAGATATACCATGCTAACACTAATGAAAATAATGCTAGAATGGGTATATTAATTTCAAAAATCAAGAGGGATATTCATAATGATAAAAGGTTCAATTATCCAATAAGAGGTAACAATTGTAAAAGTATATATATATAACGATAGAACATAAAAATACACAAGGTAAAAACTACTAGACTTGAAAGAGACATATCCACTATTAACAGTTAAGAGACATCAATGTTTCTTTGTCAGTAATTGATAGATCAAACAGGCAGAAAGTTATAAAGATATTCTTTCTACATAAATGCAAGTTTGGAAAACAAAACATCCTTCAAAGAAGTATTATTCAAGCATCCTAAACCAAGACGTTTTTCTCATTAAAATCCAAACAAATATATCATAATTATACAGCAATATTTATTACAGACCTGCACTATGCATCTTCTTTCATCTATTTTAAATCACTCTTATAACACTGACTTATATACTTAGGTACTATAAGTATTAGAAAGAAAGAACAAAATAAGATGCCATTAATCAATATTGTTGGGAAGTTCTAACAAATTAAAAAGTAAAGAAAATAAAATAATCTGTATTATATTGGAGGAAAAAAGCATTTTTATGAAATGAATTTATATGTATTAAACCAAGAGACTTTATTAAGGAAAAAAATTCTAGAAGTTAAAAGGAAATATGATAGAAAAATAGACAAAAATACTTTTTCTGCATGCTATAACAAGCATCTGAAAATAGAAGTGAAGAAATATAGCACATTGGCATTGATAATGGACATACCACCTATCCAAGAATAAATTTAACAAGGAATTTGCAGAGATCATATAATAATGATAAATTTTTTAGACTTAACATATTTACATATAGGAATATATACTATGCTTTGTTTATTTTTCAAAAGGAAAACTTATTACCATAAAATAACTATTTTTCCAAAATTGATTTTTAAGGTTAATTAATTATAATTAGAAGCTAATTTTCTTGATTTAGAAAAAAGATGACTTTAAACCAAAAACGAGAATCAATGAGACTAGAAAAAAAGTATTTTCCTTTACATAATAAAATATTCTATGAAATCATTTTGTCATTGAAATATGCACATTAACCAGTAAAACAGAATAAAAGAACACAAAAATTAATGATGTTATACATTAAAATTTTGTATATAGTAAAATAGTTACTTAAATTTAGTGCAATCGTCTATATAAATGATGCATGCAAAAGCTAATAGCAATCTTCAGGAATAAAAAACTGGATTCCTACTTCATACCATATGCAAATAGTTAAAAATATTTTTAGAATAAAAATAAGAATATACAGGTTTGGAGTTGATTATTTTCATGATGACATTATTCCCAAACGCTAAAGGGAAAAAAAGCATATATTTAATATGTAAAAATTTAAAACTTTTCAAACAAGTATATGTGTAATGTAAATGAAAAAAGTCTGGGATAGGGAAATACTTGTCTCATTTATGAAAATCATAGGATTAATGAAAAAAGAATCTAAACTTTCTGAAACTTTAATAAAATAGATTATAGGAAAAACGTAGCCAGAGAATATTAGACTGTGTAGAGAAAAAAAAATGTCATGTGGAAACCTGGTTTTAACATGAAAAAGAAATCAACAGTCTCAAAATCCAGAGAAAATCAAATTAAAGTATCAATGGTAAATTAATGTATAACTAATAAAATTAACAAAAATATAAAAAGAAATAATATGCATTGCTAGAAATATTGTGGAGAAAAGGAGATTCTCATCAACTGTTGATAGACATATGAATTGTCAAGGCCTCTTTAGAAAGCAGTCTAGTAATATTTAACTAAACACACCTACATTTTTTATTCTATCTAACAATTTCATTCCTCAAAATCTGTTCCACAAAGTCAAAGCAACTACTTAAATGTAACTGTATAAAGATAATCATTGAACCAATACATATAGTGGCAAAACGGTGGATACAAAATGAATGTCCATCCATAGGTGAATGATTGAATAAACTGCGGTTATTGTGTACTATTTTATACAGCCATTGGATGAGTAATGGCTTTGAGATGTATTGTCACTCTGTTTTGAAAAAAATAAGATTCAGAGAAGTATATATTAAAAAATAAGGCAGACTATATATATCAAACTAGAATTTATTTTTAAACATACAAATTTATGAAAATTTAGTATGTCCGGATTTTGCAAACTTATATATCTTAACTGAGTATTATTGATATCAAAGTTTTACTTTCAATTTAATATGCATATTTCAATGATTTTAACTGTGTTTAACTTACAAAATTTGTCTGTTTCATTTGCTAGACCATTTTTGCATCTATGTGTTATTCAACGGCTGAATCAGAAATGGTTTAGTAATTAAAATTATTTTCCCCAAAGTGTTAGTTTAATTAATAAATGGTGGTATATTATGAATGAGCATTGAAAGTGAAAGCTGAGAAAATATTAAATTCAGGTACCTGTACTCTATGTCAAAGAACTTATTTTTCTTTTACGGTTTCAAAAGTCTTTCATCCTCATGCTTCACTGACAGTTAAAATGGTGTCATGGTGGGAGGGGAAATATAAGTGACAGGTCTAATAAATTAGCAATATCCTTCTCACTACACTCCCCATCATTTTTGGCTTGAAATTTCACTTCTTATTAAAATTTGTATTCTTCAAAGTTGAATGGGAATAGCAGATTTTCTCTGAGTTTTATCTGCTTTATAGATGAGCTAGGCTCAAAATCCTACAGCTGAAAAATGTCACTGGCCTTTCTCTTGGAGTAAGCATAGAGCTTTTCAATATTTCCAGGAGGCTGGGTCAAGTCTCTAATGGTTAAATAAATTGCCTTTCAAATGCCACAGTCACAATCGTCAGGACTATTGTATGAATGACAGCCTTCCCTACAGATAGTAAGCTATTTGTACCTATTCTCTTCTTAAAATATGAACTACACAAATTAGAAGATAAATTTTAAAAATAGTAATAATTGACACTAGAGGCAGTGGTGGCAGTGATGTTTCAATATCTAGGGCTCTAGATCAATGGTTCTATGTTAGTGTTTTTCAAACTGGGTCATGTGAATCTATTCAGTGGGCCTCAACCAGCATTAGAAAATGAAAAATAAAAAATGATAGAAAAGAACTGTATGTAATAGAATAAAATTTAAATTACAGTATTCACATGTAGCAGTATCTCTTTAAAAACAACTTTTTCTTAGTTTATACATGCGCACATATCTATACTCTGTGTAAATACTCTGTGTATGCTCTGTATCCTAATGTAAAACTATGTTCCCACCATGAATTGTATGAGCTGTACAAGGCAAAAATATTTAAGTCATTGCTTTATATATTGTGCTATATTTATAGCCTTTGCCCATTAGGCTTAAAATAAATCAGAAAGGGCATTCTGCATCTGACAAGATATATTAAAACAATATACACAGCTTCCAATTTCTTCATCAAGTTTGTATTTTCTGAGAACTACTTTTGTTTAATACAGTAAGTGAAACAGAGAAAATTTTGCAAATAATACCCACAGTTAAAAAGCATTTGCCTGAACAACATGAAGTATTACAAATAAAGTTTTTATTTACATAATGTTCCATGAAAGTAAATTTATCTGTCTGAATTAGAAAATGTAAAACAGCCTAGGGAACTATTTCTCTTCTTGCTTGCTGCATAAGAAACTCTTCAGATATTTAAAATTACAATATTGAATCACACTACATAAAAATTTAATATATACATTTTCTTATGTGTGTATATGTATGTATACACAATTTATTAAGAGTAAGCGTCATTATGGTTAAGTTGTAAACATCTTGTGATATACATCTTCTTAAGAGTTAATTATGCTATCTGGAAAGGCAGCTGATTCCTTCACAAAACTCATACCTCTTTCTTTCAAAGTAAGCCAAAGTCCTGGGCTTCCCTGGTGGCGCAGTGGTTGAGAGTCTGCCTGCCAATGCAGGGGACACGGGTTCGAGCCCTGGTCTGGGAGGATCCCACATGCCGCGGAGCAACTGGGCCCGTGAGCCACAACTACTGAGCCTGCACGTCTGGAGCCTATGCTCCGCAACAAGAGAGGCCGCGACAGTGAGAGGCCCGCGCACCGCGATGAAGAGTGGTCCCCGCTTGCGGCAACTAGAGAAAGCCCTCGCACAGAAACGAAGACCCAACACAGCCATAAATAAATAAACAAATAAATAAATTCAAAATAAGCCAAAGTCCAAACTATCCCTGGGATGAAGTGTGCTAAGGGAAGTGTTAAACCCATGGGAATGAAATTGAGAGAACTGCATGCAATTCTAGAACTGAAAGAAATCATTCAAGTTAGTGTAAATACGAGGAAGAGCTGAGTTTGATTCTAAAAGTGGAAAAAAAAAACCTATTTGTAATCGTAACAAAATCAAGGTTAAAGATATATAATTTGCAAACTAGATACCTAATTTAAAATTTTATACTTTTTATTAATATGTAATGCTATGTTTCCAGACTTTCAAAAAAAGAATAATTTTAGGAAGAAGTTTGGCTACTGTTATCAATATTGGATATCAATTTTAATATTATTCAGAAATTTGCAATGTTGCCCATTCATTCTGAATTAAATCAGACTGAGGGAAAAAAATGTCAAACTAAAATCATTAGTCTTCTATTCACAGATCCAATAATAATTTATACTATTGCATGTGGAATTTGAAGTCTGGCCTCTAATCAATTTTACTAGAAATTCTCTATTTTGAGAAAATGCATATTATAATAATTATCAGATAAATATTTTAGAAAACAAGGTTTATCAGAAGTAATTAACTTCAAATATGTATTTGATGAATTTTGATTCCTTCAAGTTTTCATCCCATGAAGCAGATTAGTAGAGATAAGAGCAGGCTATTGGATTTGATACATTACCATTTAAGGTTGTGTGACCTCGGTCAAGTTATTTATCTTAACCAAGTCTGAGAATCTTTCTGTGTAAAACAGGTGGTCACAATACTATTACCCTATAAGATTAGAGGATTAGATAAGATAATGCAAGAGAGATATTTCGTACAATGTAAGAGACTAATAAGCATTATACACTATTACTATTCCTGCCATGAGTCTTTTTTGTAGTTTCTTATTTATTTATTTTTTTCAGTGTGTGCTTCTGCTTTGGTCAAATGTACTTTGGTTATTCATAACTGCTTGATTTCAGACTGAGGAAAAGAAAAAGGGCTCAAGGCATCTCAAAATAATTTGATATCTTTATCCCCTCTATTAATTTTACATATATGTTGTTTCACATATTATTTCATTAATATATATATTAATATACTTACATTAATATGTTGGAATGCCCCCTTCTATACGGATAGTGATGTGCCATGGGGGAAAGTTAAGGCCAGCGATGTTTCTACAGTATGACTACCTTCCTTAAGCATGGCTTATAGGAAGAAACTTGACTAAATTTGGTCCAATCAGTATTGTTCTCAGGATTTAGAATTGAGACAAAGAATCAATCTACATTTGGGTTGCTTGACCAGTAATACACAAGGTTTTAGGAACTTGATATAAGGAGTATAGATATGTGAGGTGTGGAATATGTATAAGTGTCTATACATGTAAGAAACATCTATGTTGACTGAAGAAGCAGAAGAATCTTTTCTAAATAGAGAAAAAGAAATGGAAGAGATGAACAGGGAGTTAGAAAGATAAAGCATTAAGATGGCCATTTAAACTAAGACCCCAGTGCCTTTCTGAACCATTCTTTTACTTTTTACTTTTGCTTTTTATTTTTTATTTTATGAACCATTCCTGTAACCTTAAAATAAATTCTCACTTTAGCTTGGTCAAGTTGGATTCTGTTTACCTTATTTTTTTCAAACCAAAGGGAAGGCGCAAGAGGAAACAGTCCTCTTTGTACTCCAAAATATGACTCAACACACTTTTCATATAAATGGAGAAATAAACAATTAGACTTTGCAGGCCATAGATTCTCCATCACAACTACACAGCTTTGCCATTGGGGCTCAAGCATAGCCATAGGTGATACTGAAAGAAATAAGAATGGCTGTGTTCCAATAAAACTTAATTTATGGATATTGACATATGAATTAAAATTTTTACATGTCATAAAATGTTATTCTTTCAATGTGTTCTAATCATTAAAAATGTAAACAAACAAAGAAAGAAACATTGTGATATGTGGACCATACAAAAACAGGTGGCAGGCTGAGTAGCAGATCTAGTAAGCAGGGGAATCACTCTGAAATTTATACCAAACAAAGCTTAAAAGCTTCCCAATCACTTTCTTCTGCAAAGCACTTCCCGAATTCTTTCTTTGTTTTAGGTATCACACTAATGGTTACCTTCTCTACTATATTCTTCTCCTCTACATTCCTCCTCTACTATAAATAAATATTCCTGGTTGTGGCCAGATAATTTATGTTTTTTAATTTCTTTGAATAACTCTTCTTATTAAAAGAATTTTAGTTTATAAATGAGACCATAAATTTTCTTTCCTTCTAAAATTTAAAATTGTATTATTTGTATTTTATGAAAGTTATTAGAAATGGTGGGCATAATAAAAACATAAAATCAATAATTGGCCACATTAAAAGTATTTGAAAACAAAAGGTAACTCTTAAAACCAGCAAGCTGCTCATTGGTAAATAGCAATTAAATGTACAAAGTTGGAAAATAAAAATTTAATGTGGATTTCTTTCATTATCAATCCAATCAAAAATTATCCTAGAATGAGAATATAAATGCTATTAGAGTACTAATATAAGGGATAAAAATTATAACACACATATCAATATACGTATTATTATTTCTACTTAGAAGGAGATAAACATTTTCAATATAGGTCTGTGGTATCACAGAAATAAAACTGTTGAATATATTTGATAAAATAGCTTATCAAAAATATTATGGCAGGCACTAATGGTGTCAAGGTAAACTTGTTAGGAAGTACAGCAGCATTTGAAGTCAATGTACTTTAAATTCAGTTTAAATTTAACATCCAGCAGGACATTTAGGAGGTCTAGAAAGAGATTAGGCCAATTATGCATGCCAAGTACATAAATGTCAACAGCAATTTAGAACAAGAGTGGATTGTGAGAATATTTCCAGTTCAATATTTTACTCTGAAGGCAAATAATCAGTATGAGATTTTTGCAACAGGGATCTAACAGAAAATACACTGAGGAGAAGAACAAATAAACCTACTTAACAGAGATGTTTTAGAATAATGAGATTCCACTGGTTATTTGATTCACAGACAATACCCCTAGGGCTTTTTATGAATTTTAAGTTTTCCTAGAAGGTCACAAATTTGAGACTTTTTTTCCATGTCCTAGTAATGTAGGTTCCTTTTAGGTGTTCTGTCACTCTCATAACACTTTATGTTTTTTGAAACTTAAGCAGAACCTTTATTGGGTGGTGCCTCTACAATTGACCACTATTTCCTGGGTATGGAATTTCCAATTCAGTTCCACACACACCAGTTAGAAGGTAAGATTTCTGATGGAAGCTGCCATCATTAATGTATTTTCAAAACCTACCAGAAGGCTTCACAAACACATAATTAGTATCCAGTTGAAATCTATTGAATGAATACTGCTGTACCTAACATTATATATTTGTGTTGTAAACATACTTGAAAATCCAGTTCAAAGAGTTATGGTAAATAAAGTCTGAGAATTGCTCCTCTGTGAAACTGTCATTATACCAGAATGTGTAATGTAGGTAGCTAAAAATGTTTTACAAATAAGACTTACTTTCCCACTCACCACTCTATCTATCACAGGCAGGCAGGAAGGCAGGCAGGTAGATAGATGGATGTATCTATCATTTATCCTATCTGTCATCTATCAGTCTATCATCATCTATTGTTTAAATCCCATTATGTTATATTAGAATTGAGGGAAATTTAATGTCACCCACCTAGTATCCGTGTAGCCCTGCTGTCCAATTTTACTTCAATGGTGACAGAAGAAGAAAGAGTCACAAGAACTAATTCCACAGGTGATATGATAGAGTTACACTGCAATAGTCATTTTGGGATTCTTAATTATCACAAATTATTTGGTTCCATTCCCTTCAGTGGGTGTTTACAAGTGATAATAAAGTATATTTCAATAACCGAATCTTAGGTTAGTATGCATTTAACTAAAATGATATAGAAATTATGTTTTTCCTAAAAATTATGAATCATTTTATTTATAGTTATTCTTATAACTCTATAAGACTATATTTAGTATATATCAGGCAAATTAAATGTATTTTTGTCTCTTTGCAAGACTCTATATTTAGGCATTTTTTGGAGAAAATTTCAAAACAAATATAGTGGCTATCAACACAAGGAAGTCAGACATTGGGCAATAGGTAGAGTGTTTGTTGTTGCTTAGTGAGGAGCAATGCCCAGACATAGTTTTCTGGTTTTTTTATTTTGTTTTTGACTGAGGATTCTGACGTTTCCCTTGGAAGCCTTAACATATTATTTTACAAACCAAGGAATGCTTGGTTCTGACTGGAACTGTATTAGTTTACTATTGCTGTAACAAATGTCTACAAACTTAGCAGTTTAAAACCATTCAAATTTATTATTTTATAGTTATAGTGTTATAGTTAAAGTGTCTCACTGCGCTAAAAACAAGTTGTTAGTGTGGTTATATTTACTCTGGAGGGTTTAAGGGAGAATAGTTTCCCTAGCCTTTTCCAGCTCCCAGAGGCTGCCCACGTTCCTTTGCTCAATCTGATTTCTTCTTCCATCGTCATATCTGTTCTTTGATTCTGACCCTATTGCCTCCCTCTTTTGCTTGTAAGTACACTTGTGATTACATAGGGACCACCTGGATAATCCTGTGTATACTCTCCCCACATCAAAAATCATTAATTTAATCACATTTTTCAATGTAAGGCTATATACATACAAGTTTCAAGAATTTAGAACATGAACATCTTAGAAGAGCCATTATTCTGACTAATACAGGGACCTAATAAGGAAATTCTCAAATAGAATTTAGTCTTATCTCATTGAGGTATAGACTAATTTGCTAAGGTTTACTATTCAGAGGGAACTCAGGAAAATAGTTCTACAATTAGACATATTTTTCAATCTGTCTATTAAGATATAGCTCCATGAAGGTAGGGAATATATTTTAGTAATGTCTTTTATACTAAAAATAAATAATAAGATTATGCTTGACTCATAGAATGAGTTGGAATGTGTTCCATCTTCTTTTATTTCCTGAAAGTGCATGTAAAACCTTGAGAAATGTTTGATAGAATTTGCCAGTGAAACCATATGTTCCTGAAGCCTTTTTAATGGGAAAGTTTTTCTTTTTTATTATGAATTGAACTTTGCACTACACATGACTATTTGAGATTTTGCATTTATTTCTTTTTGAGTCAGTTGGTCAGTTGTGGTACAAGAAATATGTCTACTTCATCTAAGTTGACAAATGCATTTGTATAAAATTGTTCATACTACGTCATTCTTTTTATATATTTAAGATCTATAGTGTTACTCCTCTTTCTTTCCAATATTAATAATTTTTGTTATCTATATTTTTGTGGAATAATTTACACAGAAGTTGATCGTATTTATTTATCTTTTCGGAAAAATGTGTTTTTTTTGTTACATGGATTTTTTTCTATTCTTTGTCGAATTTATACTCCATTTATTTCTGATATCTTTATTATGTCTTTCATTCTACTTATTTTGGGTTTGTTTTTCTTTTCTGACTTGTTAAAGAGGAGTCTGTAAACCTTGTTCCTGTAAATGAATCTCATTTATTGAGTGTACCCAAATTTAGGATTGTGAAATCATCTCAGAAAATTAATCACTCTAACATTATAATATGTCTTTCTTTATTCATGGTAATATTTCTTGTTCTGAGTTCTACTTTATATTCATCTAGCTACCCCAGCTTTCTTTTGATGTTTGCATTGTATATTATCTTTCATTTATTAACTTATCACCTATTGGGTCTTTATTTTAAAGTCAGTTTCTTGTAGACAGCATAGAGAATTGGATGTCATTTCTTTCTCTCATACCAATCTTTACTTTTTAATTGGAGGGTTCACGTCATTTACATTTAATATAATTACTTATATAATTGAGTTTAAATCTTTTGTTCTGCTATTTGTTTTCTATTTGTCCCATCTGTTCTTTGTTTTCTTTCCTCTTTTTTTTGATGTTTTTTGAGTAATTTTAAATGATTTAATTTTATCTTCATTATTGACTTATTACCTATTTTTCATATTCTCTTGGAATTGGGTATTTTTAATGATTCTATATTAACTCTACTTTTGGTTTATTATCTTTTTTAAAGTTGCTGCTCTTCAATCTATAATATGTATAAAGATATGTTAAAGAACTTATTATGTCCATCTTGAAATACTATTATTACAAGATCCCATCTGATAGTATTTTCCCCAACTAAAAAAATATATTTTAACATTTCTTATAATGTATGTATTCTGGCAACAAATTTGCTCAGCTTTTGTTTTTCTCAAAATATCTCTGTTTCACTTCATGTAGGTTAGCAGCTTATTTTTCCTTTCAGTGTTTTAAAAATGCCATTCCATTGTATTCTAGCTTGCACAAGTTCTGATGAAAAATCTGGCATCATATTAATATTTAATTTTCTTTACATGACTTTAAATAACTTTTTATATGGCTGCTTTTACGATTTCTTCTTAAAAGCCAAATTATAACCGATTTGGGGGGATTTATAATGTCTCTGCTTTTTGTGTGTGTGTTTATTCTGCTTGGGGCACATTTAACTTATTGGCTCTCTCTATAGTTTTCATTGATGTTGAAAAATTTTTAGTCATCATTTCCTGTTTTTTGCCCCTCCCCTCCTGAGATTACAGGCACATCTGTATTAGGCATTGCTATTGTTCTGTTAATCATTAAAACTCTGCTAATTATTTGTTTTTGCTTAATTATTCTTTTTCTAAAATGTTAGCTTGAATTTAAATTGGAACCACAATTTCAGCTTGGAGTTAGCTCCAAAATGATCATAGCTATGAATTCATGTGGGAGAATTGCTCTTCTTTTTCCTTGTTCTTTTCCTTTTTCTTTTTTCCCCCTTCTCTTTCCTTCCCTTTCCCTTTTCCTTCTTTCTTTCCTGGGCTCTGCTTCTGCATAGCACCCTATTTCTTCCTTCTTTCCTTCTTTCCTTCCTTCCTTCCTTCCTCCCTTCCTCTCTCCCTCCCTCCCTTCCTTCCTTCTTTGTTTCTTGTTATTTTTTCCCATTTATTTTCTAGGCAGGGAAATCAAAGGTTTTTGTGTTCTTTCTTTTTCACTGACTGGAATTATTGTATAGCTATCTTTCTATAGCAGCATATCCCATCAAGGATTATAGATGATTGTGAGAATCTCAGCAACAACTCTGACCTCATGCAGGGCAAATTCTAGATTCTTGTCTCTGCATATGTTAAATCTCAATTTTTTCCACTTCTTCCTGCATCAGTGTACCTGTAAATTTCAATTACTTTATTGTGAGCTCAGCATTTAATGAAAAAGTAATGTTTGCTACTACAGCTGGAGGTTTCCACAAATTAAGGTAAGAGCTCAATAACACCCTAAATATGTAAAAAAATTTTTATTGTAATGTTAATAAAATATATATTTTAATAAAAAAGTTTAAACCTATTAAATATTAATAAACTTTATTTATCTGGTACAATCAGGGACATCAAATATAATTAGAGATGTATTTTATAGAAACACTTTACCTTCTGTTTCTATGAACCTTAGAACTTTTTTATTTCTTCCTTAAGGTTATACCTAAAATGTTTTTTTCCCTGGTTTTGGGGTGAGATTCAAAGTGTATGTTTTAACGTGAGAATGCCTAGATTTGAAACATAATTTTGATATTCCTAATTATCTGTCCTTAGGAAATTTACTTAATTTTTTGAATCTTAGTTTCTCATATATAAAATATAAACTATATCTTCTCTTTTTTGGTGTTGTTATGAAAAAAAAGGAGGACATGCATATAAAGTAACTAGTAGAGTATTTAGGGAATGTGTAATTATTGAATCTACATAACATCCCTCTCTTGGAGATGAGAGGAGAAGTACTTGAACAATGACAAATGATATGAAGCTAACTCCTTGCACTTCAGAGATAGAACCTGGGGTTCAGTTTATGAGTCTGAGTGAAAATAACCGACTGGAAAGTAGCTATATTTCTCATTGCATAGGCATGATTAAATACCAATTCACTCCACCAATCCTCCTCACTCACATTAATTCTTAATATTTAGTTCAATATTTTAAGTACAGATACTTGGTAAGTACTCAATTTAATTGAGTTTTGTTTCTTTTGGATAATAAAAATAACCTCGTAAGTCAGTGTTAGGCTTCTACACAAAAATGACTAGAGGAATCACTCTCCCTGACTTCAGACTATACAACAAAGCTACAGTAATCACAACAGTATCGTACTGGCACAAAAAATGACACATAGATCAATGGAACAGGATAGAGAGCCCAGAAATAAACCCACATCCTTATTGTCAATTAATCTACAACAAAGGAGGCAAGAATATACAACAGAGAAAAGACAGTCATTTCAATAAATGGTGCTGGAAAAAAATTAGAACATTCTCTAACACCATATACAAAAATAAACTCAAGATGGATTAAAGACCTAAATGTAAGGCTGGATACTATAAAACTCCTAGAGGGAAACATAGGCAGAACACTCTTTGACATAAACTGCAGCAATATCTTTTTGGATCCATCTCCTAAATTAAGGAAATAAAAGCAAAAATAAATAAATGGGACTTAATTAAACTTAAAAGTTTTGGCACAGCAAAGAAAAACATTAACAGAATGAAAAGACAACTTACTGAGTGGGAGAAAACATTTGCAAATGATGTGATCGATAAGAGACTAATACCCAACATATATAAATAGCTCATACAACTCTATATCAGGAAAACAAACAACCTGATTAAAAAATGGGCAGAAGAACTGAATAGACATGTTTCCAAAGAGGAAATGCAGATGGCCAACAGGCACATGAAAAGATGCTCAATAATAAATACAGTTATTTAAGATCGTTGTGAATATGTACATAATAAATTGGGAACTAGACACTAGTGAGAACAAGTAAGAAGCAAGAACCGTTGTTCCTACACATGAGGTGACAAAGACCATTCTTTTCAGGAATACTTAGTGTCTGATATCAACTGGAATTGTTTACCTTGCTAAACTGTAAATAGCTTTATAATTTCTTCAAAATATACTTTTAATAACAGAACAATTAATGGCATATTGATATATGTTTTATTCTAGTCTTCTAATTCAACTAGTTCCTGAATTTTTATACACAGTTGGCAGGGACAATCACCTTAATTTTGTAAAATAATGCTCAAAAGAAAAATTTCAAAACCCAGTTACATTTGTCTTTGTAGTTTGTCCATACTGTTCTGTGGTAATTCTGTGAAGGAAGATAAACTCAGCTTATGAAAAAGAAAGAAAGGAACTGAGCCATTTAATCTTCTTATATTTTTAACTGCAGGCTATGACAATTATTTACACTGTGTGTACCTCGTATTTTCACAGGGCTAGGCTTAGACATCCTTGAGTATTTCGGTAAAGATGAAGTTTCTACTGTTATGTGTCTGTTTTGCGGCCAAAATTACACTTTTATTTTACCTTTCAGTGTGTATTACATATCTTCTGTATTTAGATTATCAAACGGTTATTTTAGCATAGTACATACTTGGAATATTCATATATTCATTTTTTTCATGTCTCGGGCCTAGATTATGTTCACAGTCCAATGCTTTAATAGTGGAAGCTGGAAAAGATTTTCCATTCATGGATTTTAATGAGTAAGGATGAAAAATCAAAGTTCTTTTAAGGATTAGGCAAAGGATTCAGTATATTTGTATTAGAAAATCTCCCTGATTTGCATATAAAGTATAGGGCTTCGTTTGGTATTAAAATACACATTTTATAAAGAATAATAGAAAATGTTTTCATACTTATAAATGCAAAAATGGAGAGAGAACATCTGGTAGAGAGAGTAATTATATCTATATTCATTCACATTATAATGTCTATATTAAAGTAAAATGTGTGTTCTAAAATTGTAATTTTTTTCTCAAAAGTAACATTTGTTAGCGACAGGTATAATGAAATGAGTAAATGAGCACATTTTACAAAGTGAATTTTATCTCTGACTTTGAGGACTTGAAGGACACCTTTTGTGATTTACCACAGACCTTTTGGAGGAACAGGGATCAGAAGTTTATGCCTCTCCAAGTCTCCTTTTCATCTCGGATAGGACAGCTGTCTACCTAATATCCCAGCCTCAAATTCAATACCTTTTTCAATGGAAACTTGCATAATTCTTGTACAATTTCTCTTTCATATATGTGGAAACCATGAAAGCAGAGTCAACATCCCTGTCCTTTGTGACAGGATTATGTTGACTTAAAAATACTGTTTTGTTGCTGTCTTTTCTTCAATAAGATGTCAACAACTGAATAAAATGAGTATCCAATGCTCCTTATCAAGACTTCCAATGGCTCAGTGATAAGTAGACCAGAACACAATTCCACATCTGCCAAGTCCAGGCCCACTTTATTATTAAGATGATTGTCCCTGCCAAGTAGAGTATAAAAATTCAGGAACTAGTTGAATTAGAAGACTAGAATAAAACATATATCAATATACCGTTAATTGTTCTGTTATTAAAAGTATATTATGAAGAAATTATAAAGCTATTTACAATTTAGCAAGGTAAATAATTTCAGTTGATATCAGACACTAAATATTCCTGAAAAGAACGGTCTTTGTCACCTCATGTGTAGGAACAACGGTTCTTGCTTCCTACTTGTTCTCACTAGTGTCTAGTTCCCAATTTATTATGTACATATTCACAATGATCTTAAATAACTGTATTTATTATTTCATCTCTCTGGTCAAAATTATTTCCTTAAATAACTGTAGGGTGATATTCTTAAATAACTGCATTGATTATGTCATTTTTCTGGTCAAGTACTTTTTAGGGGGTTCCCAAGAGCCTATAAGAAAGATCTTAAATTTACTTGCATGACATTAAATGCTTTCTCTAGTATGGTCTCAACCTTCTAGCCTTAGCACTCACTCTGTGTCTAAATTGGCCCTTTTCTTCAGGGAAGCTGACATATTCATTGTTTCCTAAAATCCCTTCCACACTCCTTCAATACCACCTATTTCCTTGTGCAATTCCATTCACTGGGACTGACATCACTTTTGCCTTGATTTTTAAAATTCTATTAACTTACAAGAGCAATTTATATCCATTCAAACTAGGATAATAATGCAAATATATATTCTATAAAGATTGATAATTTCACTTTCTCTTCCTAAATCAGTTGTAATCCAGTGAAGAGTCTGGTCTGAATCCCTCACTACATTGGTCCTCTAATATTTCTCCAAAGGCAAATGTATTCAAACAAATAACTGCTTCTCCAACTACCACTGATTATTGGTTACCTACTTTTATTTTGCTACACAAATTAGATCATATTACCCTTGCTGTTTTACAATTTATTTTTCATGTTTTTTAAAAATTAGGAGAATTTTGGGCTTCCCTGGTGGCGCAGTGGTTAAGAATCCGCCTGCCAATAAAGGGGACACGGGTTCGAGCCCTGGTCTGGGAAGATCCCACATACCGTGAAGTAACTAAGCCCGTGTACCACAACTACTGAGCCTGCGCTCTAGAGCCCACGAGCCACAACTACTGAGCCCATGTGCCACATCTACTGAAGCCCGTACACTCTAGAGCCCATGCTCCGCAACAAGAGAAGCAACTGCAATGAAAAGCCCACACACCACAACAAAGAGGAGCCCCCGCTCGCTGCAACTAGAGAAAGCCCACACGCAGCAATGAAGACCTAACACAGCCAAAAATAATAAATAAATAAATAAATAAGTAAAAATAAATAAATTTTAAAAAAATTAGGAGAATTTCTTAAGATTAATAGTAAAACTAATTAACATTTAATGGCTTCTAAATATTTTATATTCTTGAATTTTCACAGTTAATTCAATTAGTTTCCCAATGACATATATACAGGTCACTTTCAAATTAAGCTATATAAACAATACTTCATATATCATTCCTGTATATATATTCATCTCCACTACTTTTTACCTCAATATTTATTAGTACTTCAAAAGTATTATTGTTGGATCAAATATCTATCTATCCATATCTTTATTTTAAAATCTATTGCCTAACTGCTTTTTAAATAAAGTCATAACACTTTATTTTCCCACTAACCATGTGTGTCCATTTCTTCCTATATTTATCAGCACCAAATATTATCTCCTTCTTTGTTCTTCTAGGTCTGATAGTCAAAAATATCATTTTAGTCCTTTGTATTTCTTAAGAACTAATAGGATTAAGTATTTGTTCATAGATTACTATTTAAATTTTTTCTGTTTCATTTATATATCCTTTACACATTTATTTTTCTAAACCATTGTCTTCTCAATTTCAAGAGACACGAGGGATACTGAATACTAAAATGAACAGCCAGTACACGGCAGTGTGGTCGAGTATATTTCAGAGTTCAACTCTGAGCTCCACCTCTTACTAACTGTGATCTTGGACATGGTTTCTCAATTATACAATTACAGTAAAAATAGTACCTACCCCAGGTGTTTCTCATCAACATTGAATAGAGGATAAATTTTAAAATGCTTAGAACTGTCCTGGACACATAGTATTATTAACAATTGTTACTTGTTATTGTTACTGGATTTTCTGTCATACGTCTTGCAAATATGTTTTCCCAATCTCTCTTATTAAATATGTGTGAGTTTGTGTGTGTGTGCGTCTATAAACACATAAAAACAAAAACACGTGCAAACACACATTATTTTTTACAATACTTTTATCACCCAGTTTTCATGTTAATTTTCTTTTTATAAATTTGCATCTCTTTTCTCTTATGAGCTCTTCATTCTCCAAATCTATACATTTATTCTCAGCAATGTACTTATTATTGCATTTTGAATGCAAAGCTTTATTAATCTGGTATGTTTATGAATATGTGCATAGTCTTGAAAATAAAAAGATTGATGTCTTAGTTAGTTGGCTGTCTGCTACTTCTTGCCAGTGCTCTTATAAAACTTTGGACAGTTTTCTTTCTCTAATCCTCAGAACAACTTTTTCCAAATCATCACTTTTTATGAACTCTCCATAATCTAGCCCCTTGTCTTTCACAGAAAATACTGAGACCATCAATCACTTCTTTGCAATAATCTCTTGGCTTACGACTATCCACCTTTTGTCTGTACTATTGATAGACCTTTTTTTTTTTTCATTTTTTAAATTATTTTTATTTATTTATCTTTCTTTTATGAGATAGATATTCTTTTTACTTTATTTTTTATTGAAGCATAATTGATTTAAGATGTTTCAGGTGTACAACAAAGTGATTCAGCTTATATATAAACTTATATATGTATATGAACTTTTCCAGATTCTTTTCCATTATAGGTTATTACAAGTTGACAGACCTCTCGTCTCTCTCCAAGAGCTCTTTTCCAAAGAAGGCTAATACCTTGTTGCATATACTGTCTCACACTCTATCTTAGGACTTTGCTTCATCAATGAACCACATTTCACTTTTATCCTTAACCTCGTTCCCTTCTCTCACTTTATATTTATGTTCAAGTTTTTCCAATATTAAAAGTAATAGAAAGAAAGTTCCAGTTAAAATTTTAATTACCTTCTAACGCTCATTTTATTAAATCTCCTGATTAAACAAACACCATGAATGAGGAGTCTATATTTACTGTCTTTACGAAGTCATTTTATTTTGCACCTATTTATATGTCACGTTTTCTCCTTCACTCAAGCGACATATTTTTTGTTGAGGTTAAAAATATCCTTTTAAATTAGTTCATAAACCCCTTGAGATCAAGAAGTTTATCTTAGCATCTTCTTACTCCAAACAACTAGAACAGTGACTTCTACAGAGTGGTCAATAAATGTACATTGAATGAATAAATTAACTGCCACATTAAATTGCCACTTTTATAATCCTTATTTTTCCTTTTTAATTTTTCATACCATTGTATATTTGTTTCCTGACAACTTTGCTTTCCTGATCCCTGGTCTTAACTCTTTATTTTCTGGATCTTCTTCTGGCAATTTTTGATTTTGAACAACACAGGTCTGAACTATGCAGGTCCACTTACATGTGGATTTTTTTCACTATATACGTGCTGTAGTACTCCATGATCTGCAGTCGCTTGAATCGGCAGGTGCAGAACCACGGGTACAGAGGGACGACTGTAAAGTTATATGTGTATTTTCAATTGCATGGAGGGTCAGCACCCTTAACCCCTGTGTTGTTCAAGGTTCAACAGTATTTTGCATTTATATAACACTTATGCCACTATAAAGGCTTGTTTTAGGACAAAAATAATCTTATTTTTCTTTTATCGATATATAGATTTTGCTTACTCAAATTAATTCAACTATTTTTACAATTCAACCTATTTCAAAAGACAGTTTTTTCAGGCTGGTTACTAGATTTTTTTTTTTTAATTATAGAGAAAATATTAAAACTACTGATATCTTAAGTGATCAAGTTAGTAAAATATGTACAGTATTTTCTCAATGAAACTCCCTCCAACTGCTTCAACAGTGTCTTCTCTATCAGTTCCACATTTGGGTCTGACGTGGGAACAGTCTGAGACGGAAACCTGAAAGCAGGGAATTCAGACAGAAATTGGTGATCTCCATCTATTTTTCTTACTGTGTCTCAGGATTTTTCTCAAGTGGATTTTCTAGCCAGCCATAATAGATTGATCAAAAGCTATCTATACAAATTATTTTCCATTCTGAGTCTATGTTGATTTTTTAAATGCATAAATGGGGTTAAGCGAGGGGGGAAAACACTGTGACAAATAAGAGAGCAGATTTCAAGCACAAACTACAGTTGAAATGGTGGATGTGGAGGAAATGTGAGTGATGTCCTGGCAAGAGCCACACAAGACAGTTTTGCTCATTTGGTGAAAAGTAACCCTCTCTGAAAATAATATTTTGTTGTTATTTGTATTTTAATTTTTTTCCTGGATTTCCTACTCTGTTTTCTTTTTAAAAATGATGTCCACATATATACACTACCAAATGTACAACCGATAGCTAGTGGGAAGCAGCCACATAGCACAGGGAGATCAGCTCGGTGCTTTGTGACCACCTAGAGGGGTGGGATAGGGAGTGTGGGAGGGAGACGCAAGAGGGAGGAGATATGGGGATGTATGTATATGTATAAGTGATTCACTTTGTTATACAGCAGAAACTAACACAACATTGTAAAGCAATTATACTCCAATAAAGATGTTTAAAAAAAAAAATGACGTCCAACAGTGCTCTATTCCAAATACTCATAGTACTTAAATACCACATAAATTATTGCATTGCTACTATGTAATTTATGTTTACAACTTTTAAAAAATTACTCATTTTGATATAATCATCTGTTGAATAGTATCTATGTACAAGGCCTCAACATTAGACCATTCTCAATTCATATAACTCAGCAGCATTCATTTGACTATTTCTTCTAGATATGGTAACTCACTATTTATAACTTTGCTGATTTTTGAGCTTTGCTTCAACTTCTCATTGAATCTTGTTGTGCCCAGTTTATAAAACTAGTCTACTTTCAAATTCTTTGGTCCTAAATTTCTCCTCTGGTAAAGTGAAGATTGTGCCATATACTGAAAAAGGATATGAACTTGTCATGATCTTGTGTTCTTTTTGGGCACTGAAAAATCTCTCAGAAAGTAGATTCTTCTGTTCATTATTATTATTTTTTCTTATTCCAACTGTTTGATCCAGATATCAAGACAAGTATTTCTGTCTTGTCTCTGCAATCTCCATTTGTTGTGACACCGGGCACATTTTCTAGTAATTTTTCTATTACTGAAATCTCCAAGCGCCCTAACCCCAGAACATATAAGATACATTCAGGTATAGCATAAGAGCATTCACATAACTACATATTTTAATATATCAAAACAGAAAAAGACTGCAAAATCATAACAGTGTATACTGCTTTATCTTCAAAATATATAAGCACAATGGTGGTTGCATTATCTCTATGTATTATTAACAAAAATATAATTTTTCAAAACTTTGAGTATATACATAGAGATAGTCTTAGAGTTATAAATTCTTAATTTTTAAAATTCTGAGGGAATACCTTTGTAGTATAGAAGAGCTAACTGCAAAAATGCTTTATATGTTTAATGTGGTTATTTTTTTCTACATAATCAAGCTATATGTGTGCATATACTTTATCACCATGCCCTATCTCTGCATGTGCAGTTTCTTTTTCATAATACAAATAGAATTTTATAATCATATTAAGGTGTATTTTCCATTACACGCTTTTAATCAAATTGAGACTCTATAGATACAACTTTTGAAGCAAATATAGGTGTATATTCTTAAACTAAGCAATTAAATCATGACATTGATGTCTCTTCTACTCTTCTGTCTTAGAAGTGTACTCTTGTTTCCCTTCCCTTGATCCTTTAACTCACAGATTATAAACACCTTGAGAAGGAGTATCCTTGATCTACTTCAGACTTCTTTTCATTGATTTACATTTCCAAAAGGAATACAGATTTTGCAGTATTTATTAGTCAGTCTTTCTCACATCTGGCTTATTGATCTCTTATCCATGAAATTTATATGCTATTTGACCTTTTTTTCACAATTACTTCTTTCGCTCTCAAAACCCATTTTATTTTTGCTTCTTTTGCCGTGGACAGCAATTCCTTGAAAATAATATATTTTTCAGTACAATAGCCATCTCTCCTCTCTACACAACCTCCACTCTGGGTAATTCTGCATTTGACTAGATAACTAATAAAACCCCTAACAATGCTTTGACTTTTTCAATTTCACTGACCCTTTGGACCATTCCACCTCAAGCACTTATTCTCAAGATCCTACTCTACATCTTTCCAATATAATATACACACTATTTTGACCAGCTATATTTTATGAATCTAGAACTCTGACCACCACCTTCTAATTTTTCAGCTTACTTTCTTTAGAACCCCACACCAATAATGCTTTGTTCATGAAGGAACCTAGCTGTATTTCTCACCATCCCATGTGCCATTCATATTCTCTCTTCCATCTTTATGTAGATCATAGATCATGGTTATACTTATGTTTTGCAAAATAATTTGTCATCTCTTCCTTGTGAAAAACTCATCCTGGTACATTGTCAACAAAATGGAAAAATTTATAATAAATAACTAAACAACCACCATTCAAGAGACAAGTGACAGTTGACACCATTCTAGGTTTAAATATTGTTAACATTTTATAAAGTTTTGTCAAAAATCATACAAGTTTCTTTTTTTTTACAAAGCCATACAATTTCACTTATCCTATTTAAGATTGTATACATTGTAAAGAATAGGCAGAAGAATTAAACTTGCTAAGATTCACTATGGTGTTTAAATGGAAACAAACAAGATGTTCTTTAGTGATTGTTGTAGTAAATAAGTTTGAGTGCCTTCCAAGTCTCAGAACTCCTTTCTCCAAGTATCAGACCCCACACCCACAGGGTATATACTATATATATATATTCATGATTATACTGTTTTATATCCATTCTTCTGTTCTTAATAGTCACTTAGATCAAAGTAAAGTGTATTTTGTATTTTAGTATTCAGTTTTCTATTTTTTGAAGTAAATAAATTCCCAAGATATTAATGAAGAATTCATGTTAAAAACCTAGCCTTTATTAAAAAATAGGTAATTCTTCATTACTATCAAAACTTCACATTCCTTAGACCAAAATCACTGAGATGAAAACAAGTAAGGGGAGGTCCCCCTGAGAAATTTAGGGATGCACACATTTTTTTTTCCTGAGGAAGAGGGTCTGTAGTTTTCTTCAAAGTTTGAAATGAGCCTATTTCCAAAAAAAAAAAAAAATCCCCCCCCCAGAGAGGCAGTTCAAAATGGCAGCATAGGAAGACCCTGAACTCACCTCTTCCCACAGACACAACCAGCCTAGAGCTATACATGGAATAATTTCCTTTGAAAAAGATTTGAAAAGTACCTGAAAAACACCACAACAATAGAAGATTAAAAGGCCATACCGAGATAGGTAGGAGAGACAGAGATACACAGTCTTACCAAGAAACACACCCCAGGAATGGAAACCCACAACTGAGAGGGATCTCAAACATATGGAACTTTTCCCTGAGGAGTTGAGGAATTTGTGCCCACATCAAGCAACCCAATCCTTGGGTCCAGCACTGGAGAGACAAGCCCCCAAAATGTCTGGCTTTAAGAACCAATGGAGATTTTGTCCAGGAGACCCACAGAACTATAGGGAATAGAGAACCCACACTTAAAGGGATCACACACACAGACTCACTTGCCCTGGGACCCAGCACAAAGGTAACAGGTTGAAAACTGCCTGGACCATAAGTGAAGGAGGCCTACTTACTAATCTTAAATGTCTGCCAGAGAGGCAGGAACCTCCTGGGACTCTCTTCTGGGGACAGAGGCACTGGTGGATGCTATTTTTGCTGTTACACTCTACCTTGTTTGTGCCAGCACTGAACAGGTGCCCTTTTGGCTCTCTCCCACACTCTGCCCCCCATGCTACAGCCATGCCACAGTCAGTCACAGTGAGCACACTGTCCACTCTATGCTGCAACCATGCCACAGTTGGCTGGGTGAGCGCTGCCCACAGAGGGGACACCCCTTCAGTGCCTGGCTCTGGTGCTAGAAAGGATTACACTTCTGGACCCAATGGGCCATCTCCTATACAATGGGCCGTCTCCTATACAAGGTGATTCATCCAAGACTGGGAAAGGTAGCTGTTCTGCCTAATACAATTTAAAATAGACTGTTATATACATAGGATATTATATGTGAACCTCACAGTAACCACAAAGCTAAAACTTACAGTAAAAACACACACACAAAAATAAGAAAGGAATCTAAACATAACAGTAAAGAAAGTCATCAAATAAAAAGTCAAGAGAGAAATAGAAGAAGAAAGGTATAGTGAGAAACTACAAAAACAGCCAGAAACCAATTAGCAAAATGACAATAAATACATACCTACCAATAATTACTTTAAATGTAAATGGATTAAATTCTCCAATCAAAAGATGTAGAGCGACTCAATGGGGGAAAAAAGAGACTCATTTATACACTGCTTGTAAGAGACTCACTTTAGAAATAAGGGCACACACAGACAGAAAGTGAAGGAATGGAGTAAGATATTCCATGAAAACAGAAACAAAAAGAAAGCAGGCATAGCTATACTCATATCAGACTAAATAGACTTTAAAACAAAGACTGTAGGGGCTTCCCTGGTGGCACAGTGGTTGAGAATCTGCCTGCCAATGCAGGGGACATGGGTTCAAGCCCTGGTCTGGGAAGATCCTACATGCTGCGGAGCAAGTAGGCCTGTGAGCCACAACTACTGAGCCTGCGCGTCTGGAACCTGTGCTCCGCAACAAGAGAGGCCGCAATAGTGAGAGGCCCGCGCACTGCGATGAAGAGTGGCCCCGCTTGCTGCAACTAGAGAAAGCCCTCGCACAGAAATGAAGACCCAACACAGCCAAAAATAAATAAATAAATAAATAAATAATTTAAAAAATAAAAGATATCCAAATTGGAAAGGAAGAAGTAAAACTATCACTATTTGCTGATAACATGATACTATATATAAAAATCCTAAAGAATCCACCAAAAAATCATTAGAACTAATAAATTCAGTGAAGTTACAGGATAAAAAATTAATATACAAAAATCTGTTGAATTTCTATACACTAATAACTATCAGAAAGAGAAATCAGGAAACCAATACCATTTACTATTACATCAAAATGAATAAAATAGCTAGGAATAAATTTAACCAGAGAGGTGAAAACTATAAGACATTGATGAAACAAATTAAAGAAAATTTTAAAAATAGAAGTGGATGGGAGGAATAAATATTGTTAAATTGTCCATCCTAACCAAAGCAATCTACACATACAATGAAATCCCTATCAAAATTCCAATGGCATTTTTCACAGAATCAGAACAAATAATTGCAAAGTTTGTATGGAGTCACAAAAGACCCTGAATAGCTAAAGCAATCTTGAGAAAGAAGAACAAAGCTAGAGGTCACACTCCCTGGTTTCAAACTATACTACAAAGTTATAGTAATCAAAACAGTATGGTATTGACATAAAAACAGACACATAGATCAATGGAACAGAATAGAGAGCCCAGAAATAAACCCACACACATATGTTCAATAAATCTATGACAAAGGAGGCAAAAATATACAGTGGGGAAAGACGGACTCTTCAATAAATGGTGCTGGAAAAACTGGACAGCTATATGCAAAAGTATAAAACTGGGCCACTACCTTACACCACATACAAAAATTAACTGAAAGTGGATTAAACACTTAAATGTAAGACCTGAAACCATAAAAATCATAGAAGAAAGCACAGGCAGTAAGCTCCTTGACAGTGGTTGTAGTGATGCTTTTTGGATCTGACTCCAAAGACAAGAGCAACAAAAGAAAAATAAACAAATTGGACTATAACAAACTAAAAAGCTTCTGCAGAGCAAAAAATTAAAAATAAAATGAAAAGATAAAAATAAAAGGCAACCTACTGAATGGAAGAAGATATTTGCAAAGCATATATCCAATAAAGGGTTAATATCTGAAATATATAAGGAAGGCATACAACTTAATGACAAAAAAAAAAACCAATTAAAAAATGGGCAGAGGATCTGAATAGACATATTTCCAAAGACAATATACATATGACCATCAGACGTATGAAAATATGCTCAACATCACTCATCATCGGGGAAACGCAAACCAAAACCACAATGACATATCATCTCATAACTGTCAGACTGGCTATCATCAAAAAGACATGAACTAGCAAATGTTGTCTGGAATCAGAGAAAAGGGAACACTCATGCTCTGTTGGTGGGAATGTAAATTGGTACAACCACTATGAAGAACAGAATGGAGGATCATTAAAAAATGAAAAATAGAACTACCATATGATCCAGCAATTCCACCTGTACGTAGCTACGTGAAGAAAACAAAAATACAGACTGAAAAAGATATTATGTACCCCTGTGCTCACTGCAGTATTATTTACAATAGCCAAGATATGGGACAAATCTAAGTGCCTATTGATGGATGAATAGATAAAGAAGATGTGGTGTATTTATATACAATGGAATACTACTCAGCCCATTAAAAAGAAATAAATCTTGCCAGTTGCAGCAACATGGATGGACCTTGAGAGTATTATGCTAAGTGAAATAAGTCAGACAGAGAAAGACAAACACTGCAGGATTTTACTTATATGTAGAATCTAAAAAATAAAACATACAAACAAACAAAACAAAACCAAACCCAGACTCATGGATACAGAGTACAAATTGGTGGTTGGGGCAGGGGGCAAAATGGGTGAATGAGATCAAGAGATACAAAGTTCCAGTTATAAATTAAATAAGCTGCAATGTGCAGCATGGGGAAATAGTCAATAGCATTACATTAACTTTGTATGGTGACAGGCGGTAACTAAACTTATTGTAGTGATCATTTCAGTGTATACAAATGTTGAATCACTATGTTGTACACATAAAACTAATATAAATTGTATGTTAAATATACTTCAATTTCTCAAAAATGTAGAAAAGGAATCCCCTCTATTATTTTAGATATCTTGCCTTATATTGATACTTTATTGACTTAATCTCTAAAACTTTGAAAAAAGAAAAGCTTGCCAACCATGATTAATTTCCACTAAAGATTTACTGAAACTCCCATCCGTGCCCAATTATTCCTTTCTTACAGATTCTTTTTGTGTAATACTCATTTTAAAATACTCTCTATTTTGTCGCAGGTCATCATTTTTTTTCAAGTTAATCACACTTATGTAGAGCATGTTTCAATAGATCTACTTTTTTTTTTTTCCCAAATAGATTTGAATTGGTGTTTTAGTAAGAAAAATTTTTAAGATTGTTCATTTGGAATGAAATCACATAAAGAACTGAACTCTTCCTGTGTCTGTAATAGTATTCAGGGCTTTAAGGGAGCAAAGGTCAGCTTTTCCTCTCTTGAATGAGACCAACTATACCTATACTTTGAGGTTAATTACTTACTGACAAAAGTATTGTACTCCTTACAAGATAAAAGCCGTAAAATTGAAAAATAAGTCAGAGAATCTCTCAGTTCATGAGTCTGATAAGGCCAGAGTCTTTCGTATATGTCATCTATTATTGACTTCGTTAATACATTTGATTTAGAGCTTCCAAAAGTAATAATCAAATCATTGAAAGGATTAATCTGTAAGCCTCTTTGCCTTATACGTACTGTGTTAAAACTCACAAATCTCTGACTTTTCTCTCACTTGACCCATTTTTCTAATAGAGTAACACTGTATATTAAACTTCCCATTTAATCAAATACAGTACAAATCTGTGTTAAGGCATTTTGCTGTTAATGGAAAAATAAGAAAATATATAAGCAAAAAGGCATGGTTAATATTTTTGAGTGTGTTTTGTTATTCAGAGTTTAGACGAATATACATAATAATATCTTGCTACGTTTGAAGACTTCATGTTTTCTTATAAAATAAGGACAAAAAATATTTGATTGTTAATCCTCCAAATAACTAAAATTTCCCCTTAATTCCTTGTGTATATTTAGCTAAGAAACAAAGATTCAAACATGATTTAAATGTGCAAACACAAATTCGATTCACTCAATCTTAAATAATTATTTCAGTAAATAAAACCTTTTAATAATCATGTAAGTTTCTCAGTTCAGTTAAAAAGAAAGCTATAGACCATGTGGGGAAAATATGCATTCAGCATTATTGGAATTTCCTCCTTTAAATAAATAGCAGACTATTAAAACAAATTTGTTACTCTCTGCACGATTATCTATATGACATACAACAAAAGTTTTCTGCACAATTTCCACTACAGAAGAAGGGAGAAAATTTAATATAATGCAACCTAAATATATTTCATGTGAACATTGCCAAATAATAATGTTTTACCATGTAGTAGGTTAATTGGTGACATTTATAAATATACAAATTTGCTTTAAAATGCTCTATTTCTCTAAAATAATTTCTACTGAAATGTAATTGAAATTTAGCACACCACTTTCACTCTGTTTACAGATTCTAAACTATAAATATAGATTTCCACATGTAGATGCTTTCATTTAGATAAATTTTTAAACTATTAAGAACATGAAATCAACTGAGTCTTTTTCTAGCAGTCAATTATAAAATTATTATTTTTTATTTTATTTATTTTTTTATTGAAGTATAATTGTTTTACAATGTTGTGTTAGTTTCTGCTGTACAATGAAGTGAATCAGCTATATGTATACATATATCCCCTCCCTCTTGCACCTCCCTCCCACCCCACCCCCATCCCACCCATCTAGGTCGAAAATTATTCTAATGCACAACCAGGATTTGTCTTACTTTTCAGTAGAAAGTTTCTATCAACATGTTGGAAGAAAGGTAAAGACTTTTCAAAGGCAATTGTGTTGAGAGAAAACCTGGTGCTGTTTCATTATAAATACTGTCTTTTATACTAAAACATTATAATAGAAAGTGGAAAAAGTATGTTAATTATGATAATGTATAAACTTAGATTAGATAGGGCTCTTATACTCTAAATTGCAGAAAAACAACTAAAATTAAATTAAACAGAAGAAAACAACAAATTGATTGGTTCATAAAACTGTGAAAATCATGGCTGACATTCTTTTCAGAAAAGAGTATATTTGCATAATAAATCTTACTGGTCTGGATTGAATCCGGTAGCCAATACTGAGTCAGTGATTGTGTCTAGGTACATGGAATATTCTGATTGGCCAGAACTAAGTTAGGAACAAGTGACTATGGATAGCAGAGGCTGAGAGACAGGAGTGATTTCCAAAGAAAAAATTGCCAATCATTCTAGAAAAATTGGATGGAAGGAAAAAGAGACCAGATACCCTCTACATCTACTATGATTTAAGGACTCTGGGGGAAAAGAATTAATGAAGTATAATCCTTGTCCTTCATGATTTTCTATTGGAAAGACAGCAATGTAAATGCACAACTAAAGCTTAATAAGTAATTTTACATCTTGTAAGATACTGTCATAGATTCACTTGAAAATAACAGTATCTAGGACTTTGGATGATAGAACGTTAAAATACAGCTGAAATAGCATGGCAATATGAAGGAATCTTTTTTAAGGTGATTAATTGATCCTCCAAGAGGGGATTATAATTTGTTTCTATATATACATTAAGCAGTAAACAATGAGCAGGATCTAAAGAACACAAATAGGAAAGAAAGAAAACTATAGCATTAAACATGAAGATGAAAGGTTGTTTTTTTTTTAATTGTTATCATGCTAAATAGTAAAACATTTTACAAAATGTGTAGAACAGGATGACATTTTCCAATAAAGTCACACGAAGTAAAGTTTGAGCAATTTCAAGTATAAAATACAAACTAAAATAAGGTACTTAAACACACATGCCCCAAAATATGGCAAATGGGGGGAAGAACACCAAAGGGCAACGAGAAGGCTCAGCAGAATAAAGAACACAGAAGGAAGGGTGGGGAGTGCCTGAATCAGGTCGGAGCCATGCATTCAGCAACCGAAGCAGAGGGCTTTACACCTCTAGTTTAACAGTCATAACACTATGTTTTAATTCCTCTTGTTTAAATATCTTGGAATGGAATTGCCTGTCTAGGTTACTGATTCACTACAAAGGATCAAATGATAGATAGTCAAATCAGATTCAAATAAATCAGAATTCATACTTAATATCAAGCATTTCTAATAATTTCAAAGACACAGACAAATCAGTAGGAAGGGGTCTGGAACATCAGTGGCAACTGTCCCAAGCCCTTCCTTTCTGCACAGGCATCTCTCTCTCCCCAAGAAAAATAGATGCAGACTCCAAGTGATTTTTTGCAGGTTTTGGAGGAGAGATTTTAATCCTTGAAACTTCTCCATTTTATATTTTAGCTCACATATTTTCAAGGAGCCATGTTTCAAGAATACACAGATTCTGGGTATATTTGTGTAAACCTTCTCTAAACGGGAATATCCTTTTAAAAACGATCCATGGATAAAGACCATCCACCTAGCAAAACTTCACTTCAAGTCCTGTGGGTCAGTTATTATGTTGAAAGGAATTTAGACTGGGTCAATTTCCTTCTCTTCTCCCCTTGCAGTCATCATTCTAACCCCTGTTCCTTTATCTCCTTCCTGCATAGGGAGCTGTATGTTTCAATGTATGAGAAACTGCCAAAATGTTTATCCAAGTGGTTGAATAATTACACTTACCCACCCGCAGTGATGGATGGTTCCAATTGTTTCACAATCTCATAAACATAGTACTGTCAGTCTTAAAATTTCAGCTATTTCAGTGGGTGTCATATATATCTTACTGTGATTCTAATTTGCATTTCCTTGCTGACTAGTGATATTGAGCACCTTTCTACATTATTAGTGACGATTCGTAATTTTATGTTAAGAAATATATATCCATGTCGCTTGCCAATTTTATTATTATTTTTTTATTTTTAACTGATTTCTAGAAGTCTTTTACACACTGGATGCTAGTGTTTTCCTAAATATTTACATACTTACAAATATAAATGAATGTATATAATACTGTATATAATTTTATATAATTATATATATAATTTTGTATATATGCATATAATTTTGATAAAGTCCAATTTAACTATTTGAAATCTTATAATTAGTGCTTTTGTGTCCTAAGAATTTTTTGTCTACCTCAAGTTCACAAAGAATAAATAAAAACAAGACATCAAACCCCCCACCTTGTTACTTTGGAGGACTAAATGTAGATGTCTTCAATATACTTTGTATGTTCTTAATATTTGAAGAGAATTTTTTGAATCCGTGCATTTTATTTTTTCAATCTTATTTTACAAATTCCCATTCTATAAATAACAGGGCATTGTAGATAAAGAAACTTAAGGCACCTTGGCATTTGGTAATGAAGGGCAGAATATTTAGAAAAGTACATGTACCCAAACCCACAACAAACCAAAATTATAAACTCATGTCTAATGTGTCCAGTGGTCAAAAACTTTGTCCTGCTGCAAGAATTGCCGAATAATTTTAATAAAACTGGATTTGAACACTAAAAAAAACCTGTCTATTTCTAGTGGCTTGCTTTCTTAGCTTATATATGTATATCCATGTTTCATCTCAAATTCATCTTCATAGGTAGTATGGGGTTAGCATTATGATTAGTGTTTTATTATATATGTATAACCAGTCTGTCCAATATTATTTGTTGAGAATTCCCTCCTTTACTCTTTAAAATGCCTTGGCACCTTTGCCAAATTTATATTGAAAATGTCTGTGCGGTTCTGTTGCTGGACCCCCTAATTTGTTTCACTGATCTGTTTGTCCACTTTTTGTGATAGCTCTGACTTTCGGAAATAGATTAGTGTTGTACATATTTAAAACAATAAAATTAAATCAATAAGGATGGGGAGAAAGCCATAAAGTGAATATAAATAGAAAAGTTAAAATAACTGTATTTCGGATACAATTCAGATTGCATTTCAAATTTGTTAAATAAATTTTCCAAGCTATAATGCAACAGTGTATATTAGATCTTTAGAAAAATAACAAAACCACCCCATTAGCTAAAATAGAATTATGAGAGCCTAACTATTAAACATTTTAAATGTTACAAAGCATTCATTCACTGTTTGCTTTATTATTGCTCTTGGTTTTTCTTTATCTTAAGGGAATATATGTCTCTGTGTCGTGAAGAAAATGTTTGTATACGAGAACAATTATGCATTTTCCTCAGGTGTTTACACTGTGGCTTGAGCCACAGTAATTACTTTATGCCTGAGAGGTAACCCAGGGTCCTTAGCTTCATGGCTGACACTGGAATAAGTATTATAAGAGTCTACATTCAGAGTAAACATTTAATTCTTATTTGCTCTAGTATTTCAAATGTACATTTTTAGGATCTTTATTCTTCATGAAGCCTTAGTTCTAATTTTCCTATTTAGAGTATTGTCTTAATGAAGTAAAAAAAAAAAAAAAAAAAAAAGACTTAGCAGTTACGTTAATGAAACATTTGAATTATATGGCTTTTATTCAGGAAAATACAGGAAAAGTGCAACACCACCAAAAAATGTTTCTAGGAAAAAAAGAAGTGTCAGATATACTGGCCTGACAAGCCATAAATTGAAGTATATGAGAAATACTATTATTCACAACAGTCTCTATAGACAAAGGAGAATAATTGCTACTAGAAATGCACTACAATGAGATGCAGCATGTCCCGTTCATAAAATCAGGCAGACTGTCAATCACCTTGGGTATCTGTACAGTATTATTTCTAAAGCAATAACATTTTGAACAGAAAACAAAGGAAGGAGCTCTCTTTCTCTTAATGAAATTGTAGCTATTCTAAACAACATTTGGTCATTTCCTACCACTTAATATCAAATCATATCTCGCAAAATCATAGTCTGTATGTGCTATGTGTGCGTGAAAGCAGAAAATAAAGTTTTAATAAATTAAAGAAATGATTCTAAAGAGCTATTTTGTAATGAGTTTTAAGGTCTTTAAATGCTAATTTTGTCTCCCCTCCCCCAATGTTTTCCCTCCTTTTCGTCAGTTTGAGGCATTCACAAAGTCTAAATGAGAATTAGATTTGTTAAAATTCAGGCTTTTTGCTTGTTTTCAAATTATGCTGAGAATCAAAACAGCAGGTTTTGAAGAGCAGAATAGTAGTATATGGCTTTAAAAGAAATTGGGAGGATGGTGGGGAGAGAAGAAGACGACCCTCTCCTAAAAAGACTAGATAATATATACTGGATTAGAAGTAACGGGGAAAAAAGAGTTTGAGGTTTTGAGTTTGAAGAAGGTCAGAGGCTAGAGAATAAGATTTCTGATTTGGGGAGATCACCGTGAGGGAAAGGAATCAGAGTTTGTATTCATCTGCTAGGGTTGTCACGACAAAGTACCACAGACCAAGTGGCTTAGACAACAGAAATTTATTTTCTCACAATTCTGGAGGCTTGAAGTGTGAGAAGAAGGTGTCAGGAGAGTTGGTTTCTTCTAAGATGTCCCTCCTTGGACTGTAGGTGGCTATCTTCCTCCAGTGTCTTCATGTGGTCTTCCATCTGTGTGTGTCTCTTTCCTAATATCTCTTTGTATAAGGTCGCAAATCCTGTTAGATTAAGGTCCATCCATATGATCTCATTTTACCTCAATTAACTCTGATACACTCTATCTTTAACTACAGTCACATGCTGAGGTACTGACTTCAGCATATAAATATTGGGAAAACACAGTGCAGTTCATAACCCAGTTCAAAGAGTACACTGTATTTTCTAGCAATAGAGCCAAGAAACCAAATGGAAGCAGAGACTCCAAGTGAGCAAGCCAAGTCACCTTCCTTCAGCCATGGTTTTCTTGTTATCACCTGTGTGCCAAAGTCCTCTATTCAACTTGTCCTCTCCTTGTTAATAGCCCAAGACTCTAAGAAGCAAACTCTTCCAAACATTGGTATCTCTTTTCCCAAAATGAACAGTGTCATTGTGAAAGGACAAGCCCCAATTCTGGTACTGAGTGTGATCGAACAGTGTAGAAAATGGTCTTTATTAAATTATAAGTAAATAATTTCCACAGTTTGCCTATCGAGGAAATAGAATTTCTTTAAACTTGGTATTTCTGGGTCTTAAACTCTAGCTTAAACGGTGAGGAACCACTGCTTTCAAACAATATGTTTGGATTTAAGGAGAGTAATACCATTTGGTGATAAGGGGCATACGCTTTTGACGTCAATTACACTTAACATCACTTTATTGGAGAGCTCTCAGTTTAATGCATTCTTTTAGGATCTAAAACTGATGATACAAGAGATTAAATGTCTCATAGCTTGAGACTGGATGATTGCTATAGCGTCCATCAAAACATTTCTCTCCATAAGACCTAATAAATCAGGTCCTATACCTTAGAACTGTGGCCATTAACCAATTACTGAACCCCAGTCCTCCTCTCTTACCCATTTACTTTAACACCAGTCAGTTTAGTATTATTAATTGCCCACCTTGCAACTAGTGTTTGAGATATGTTCAATTTACAATAAACTGCACTTTATCACTTGTCCTGAGATAGTTAAAGGAGAATTGCTGAATAGCAAAATCCCTTTCTACTTAAATCTGCCAGACACCAAAAAAATTTCTAAAAATCGGCTACTTAAATTCTATTTTTTCACCATATAAAACTACTCCTATTCATTACATTTTCTACTATATTAGAGTTGTGTCCATTCCTGTGACACACAAATGAAGAAGAAGAGAAGAATCTGCTTAACTTCAGTAATACAGAATCACAAACAAGATAGGGATGACGCCTGTCCTAGGGACAGTGCTGACATTGATTTCACCTGACACAGAGGGCGACCACATTAACTTCAAAGATTTTTTTATAATAGAATACTGTATGAAGACAAACCCTGTTTGGCATGTGAGATTTTGAAATATATTAAGGTGGTCATTGCAATCATCACAACTCCTATTTTTGCGTCCTTTCCCCAACCGTAAATATTCTTAATTAAAACCAATCTGAAAAGATAACACACATTTTAAAAGGCTATAAAAATTATACCGTGCCATCAAAAGTATATTTATTTTTTCATGTACATATTCTTTTTAATTTGGTCATTTTCAATTTAGGTTACAGGCAATTTATCATAGTGTATGTAATAAAATATTAATGGCCCTTAGTATTTCTGAGTATCAATATCAATACTAATTATTTATTTGACCCTTATTATATGAAAGTGTTACTATGCTAAGTGTTTTAGATTCATTATACTAGCTAATCTTAATTCTATGAGATGGCTCTCATTATTATTATCATTTGAGTCATGAGGAAACTGATTCTGGCTTACACAACAAGAACATAGTAAAGTTGATGACCATTCCAAATCCTGTCAGACATAAGAGGCCTTTAACCTAATGATGCCTCTTGGTAGCAAATTTCTGTTAACTCTTTCTTCTATTTTTTTTCTTTTCCAAATCAGGTAATATGGCATATATTATTTAGTTGTATAATTTTAAAAATGCTATTTATGTAGAGATACAATTTAATGATTGATAAACTTCAATTTAAACTGATTCTAAGAATTTATTATATCTATTAAATATAAGGTTAATCAAATATTTGGCAATAGGTGTCTATTTACATAATTCATTATTTAAAAACTTTCTGTGAAAAATTTAAACATTATAGATAAAGCTGCATTCCTCCTATATCTTTGCAATTCCAGTCTTCTCATATATAACTACTGTTATGAATTCAATGTAGCTGAGTATATATTTTTGTTCTGTCTGTATTCCTAGGCCACTTGCATTGCAATAAAATAGGTGGGTTTGTAATGATGGAAATAGTCTATATCCACACTGTCCACTATAGAAGCCATTAGCCACATGAGGCTACTGAGTAGTCGAACATAGCTAGTGTAACTGAGAAACTGTAATTTTAATTGCATTTAATGTTAAATAACCTAAATTTAGATTTAAATGGTCACATGTAGCTACTGGCAAATATGTTTGCCAGCAGAGCTCTGGGTCAAAGTACCAATTTACAATTAATACAAATATCAAAGAATGTATCAAAAGAAACTATGGAAATGTAATCTGCAATATCCAGATTATGAGAAATGATATAATAGAAGTGATCCAGTTTTTTTCAACAAAACTTGTAAGAAAAAATGAGACATGGAAGTGAAAAGTGTGTATCGAAGGGCATCCAAAGAGCAGCAAGTGATGAAATAAGACTTCAAAGTGTATTGAAGTCCACTGGTCCATAGAAAAGCTGTGGTCTGCAGCCCCATCTATGGCAGTACCTCTGGAGACAAGTAATGCCTTAGAGGGAATGGCTGCATTGGATTTCCTAGAGAGACTGAACTTAGGAAGTAGGTTCTCAAATTTTCAAGGATTGTGGATCCATGAAACATGTGATGGAAGCAAAAGAATTACTGGACTTCGAAGGAATATGCAGTCTTAGACAGTGAGCATCTTGGTAGGAACCAGATTGGTTAGATTCCTTTCCACAGTAAAAGAAAACTTGAGTGGCTATTCTATTGTTTGGATAGAATAAAAGGAGGAAGTCCTAAAAATATTAATATTTGAAAGGTCAATAACAGTAACAATGGCAAAAAGAGTATATTTGAACAATTAATATATACTAATAACTTCTTTTGAAGCTCATTATGTATAATATTATAGAAACCTCACAACTGTAATTTTATCTAAGTTATAAATGGGAAACTCTAGTACTGAAAGACTAATTAATGTCCACAGATTACATAGTTAAATAGTAGCTGTGTTGTCTCCTGATCCTGTGATCATAATTTAAATGACTGAGTTTGTATCCCATCAAGGTGAAATGTAAGTCATAATCATTTGAAGTGGATAACTTCAAAATAAACATAGAGATAGTCTCAATATTCTTATCAGGTAAGGCAAAAATTTATATTAACTGTATATATATATATATATGCACATATATGTAGCTATTTTTGTATCTATTCTTTCATAAAGTATAAGATCCTGTGTCTATTGTCCTTCCATATGCATTTTTCATTTCACAATGTATTTTGGAAACCTAGCCTTGTCAGTTCTCACTTTTTTAATGATTGAATATCACTGTATAATATGAATATGTCATAATTTATTTAAAATTATCTGTATTGATGAACAATTTTATTGTTTCCAACAGTTTTCTTTTACAAGTAGTATTGGAGTGATCAATGAGATTGGCTAGTGGTTATATATAGACATGGGATTGCTGAGTCAGTGAGTACACATATTATTTATTTTAATAGATTTTGAAAACTCTGCTACATTAGTTTATATCCCTAAGAGTTTATATAAAATACCTCTCTCCTTAAAATTTCAGTAAGCTTTGATGTTATTTTTTTTCACATTTTCCAGGCTGATGTGCAAAAACATGTTACTCTGCTGTAACTCCCATTTCCTTGTTACTAGTGGTGGTGTTTTTTTCTATTAGTATAACCCATACACATTTCTTCTTCTGTGAAGAGTCTGTACACATCATTTGTTCTTTGTTATTTAGTGTGATGTATAATTTTCTTACAAATTTGAGCAAGTTATTTTTATATAATGTATATGTCGGGGAAAAAAACTCTCACTAGTGTTTAATGTGTTTATTAACAGTTTCCTGTATGCATTTTGTTTTGATTAAAGCCTTGCCTAATTCATATTTATAAACATATTACTTCGTTTTCTTCTAGATTTTTTTTAAGTTCAGACGTTTATTTTAACACTGTCTTGACTTTTTGCTTCATTCTAACTACTTTAATTGAGTGAATCTCTTTGAAGCAAAATTGTGAAGTGTACATTTAGCCTTTCATAAATCCAGGTCTAATCTGTACCTGGCAATTTGTGGTGGAACAGAAATTTGTAAGCTTATCTGATTATTACATCATGCTACTATGTGTATTGTAAAACTTCTAATTTTGGCACTTGGGAAACACAAAACTAGGGGAGAAGAAAAAGCTAGAGAGCTAACAGGTATGTTTGTATTGAAATGAACTAAGAGCCCCTTTTAAAAATAGTTATTTGTTAAACAATTCATAGGAAATCTGTGGATGTTACTTTGTGATCATTGTTATAAGACTATGAGGGAAATGCTTAATACTTAATTGAAATCACAGTTAAAATGTATAGTCTGGCTGGTTGCATGAGCCGTTAGATTACAAACTCTACTGACACAGATACCACGTCTTTCTACGTTACTAAGGAGTCCCCATCCTGTGAATATTCTGGAACATTTATTCAATAATTGATTTTGAATGTACTTGTGAATGAGAAGTCTTAAAATATCGAGGTTTCTAATGATCTAAACTTAAAATAACGAAAAAATATGTATATTACATGGAGTACTAACATCTGTCTATTTTGTATCCGAAGAATCTTATTTTCCTATGTCTAAGCCATTCTTCTGATATATTTTCAAAATTAAACTGAGGTCCAAGATTGGTCTTCAGCAGAATGTGCCAACACCTTGAAATCAAATGCTAAATTCTGTAGGTATCATAAAATATGATTTTATTCATTTATTTATGTAATTATTCATTTTGAGGGAGGGGATGTTAAATGGGGTTCACTTTCTAACCTAATTAATTTAACCACTTATTAGATTGTCAAAGAGTTCTTCCTAACACAATTACAAACATTAATAATAATAAATATAACATAAATAAGAATTAATAATAATAAAATGGTGGTGCTTAAAAATTATGCTTTACGTTCTTTGGGTTCCCTAAGTAGACTTGACTCAGTAAATGTACTAAATATCTGTCATCTGTTATTAAAATAATAAACATTCTTTTTTATAAATTACAAAATTTTGGATCAATAATACATAGAGACTCATTCTTAACCTTGTGAGATCTATCATAGTTGCTGATTTCAGTGATTTCTGATTAAAAAATAACTTTAATAAATAAAGTGGTAAAAACAATTATCAAATATAAGATGTTATTTATAGGCTAAATTAAGTACAGAAAAACTAAACTAGATTCCATCATATATAGAAATTTAGAATACAATGGAAAAATTTAAAGCAATTCTCACACTATTTGAAGGTGCTAATATTCATTGAGACCTAATTAAATGAGCATACCTAAAAATAAGCACTAAACCCCAAAATATTTTTTAATTCAATGATTATAAAAGAATGTGTTTGTGAATTAAAACCAAAGCAAGTATTACTTTCAAGAAATTTTAAAAGATTTTCCCTAACATATGCCCAACTTGGGCACACTTGTATACACACACACGTGCACACACACACACAAACACATATAATTATTATATTACATTCTTATATTAAATATTATGGAATTTTCTGAGGTAAACAAACCACTGTAAGTTGATTTAACTTGTTTTTGCCCAAAATTAGAACACTGAATATCCTTTTTAAAGAAAACTTTAGTATTATTATTACATGCATTAATAGTTTAAGTGCTGATCTAATCACATTATTTTGTGTGCATAATTAGCTTATTCTTTATGGAAGATTTATGCTTCAGTGTAATCTACTATAGGATAGGAACAAAATATAGGGAACAAGTTGTGAAAAAAAATAATGTCTTTCTACTTTACAGTATTATTTTCCCTGGTTCAATATGTAACTACAATTTCTATGTTTCCAACAATATTAAAGCACCGACAATTTTCTAATCCATTTCTTAAGTAGGAAAAAATGTGAGAATATATTTGGTTAATGATCAGATAAAGTAAGGGCAGGAACAAATTCTCTAAGGATTTGACTTAAAGCAAGCATGTACCATATGACAGGAAGGCCCAAGTGGAAATCTCTTAAATGTCCCCAAATCCTTGATGAAGATAATAAATCCAAAGCAGCAGCATACCCTGGGAAGATCTGTAGAGTTTAGAGCCACCATCAAAGATTTAAAGGATGCAGACCCAGACTCTCTATCAAATCCCTTTTCAATTTACCTCTATGGCTCCTGCAGAAGTCAGATGGAACTGTCACGGCCAAGAGGAGTCCAGGGAGACACGAAATCTAAATGTAGTTACGGTATCATGGATGACATCCTGGAACAGAAAAAGGACAGTAGGTAAAAGCAATGCTTTGTGAAGCAACCCATTCATTCTTGCAGTTAAGGATAATCTAATAGAGACAATACCAGCCTCTTTCAGGGAAAAATAATTGGAATTTTCTGTGACATTCTGAGGACATGACATAATTCTAAGAAAGTAAGCACCAGCTGTAAAAATCAACTACTGGACTTTGTTGAGAATCATCTGATATTTCTAATGACAATTAAAAAAACATGAGCAATAAGTTTAGATTCTACATTTTCAAATTCTAAAGTTTCAGAAAGGGATACACATTTTATTTTAGATAATTTAAACAGCCATGTGCAGCTAGTGGCTACCATATTGGACAACACAATTAAAAATCGTCAGCCGTAGAAGAGGTACAAGGCATCCCACAAGGCTTGAGATGTATGTAGTCAAGGTCTGAGATGATTATAAGGTGTGTCTCTTTGGGATCCCATTCTAAAATCTGCTTTGTTTATCAGAGATGCTTCTCCTTTGCAAGCCCTGAACTCCACCTCTTGTCTCCTACAGCCTTATGAGGCTATCAGAATTCCTCTCATTCCTCAGCTTCCTAGCAGCATCTAAGAGATTCAGAGTAATCCTCAACAGGGGAGAAGAGGACCCAAAAATAACCTACATATTTATGCTTTCTGTCTCTTCTAGATGTTGGTCCTACAATTCCTCATTGTTGTGGTAGATTCTTGTACTTAAATAAATTTAAATAAATTTTATACCAGCTAATATTGTTTTATCTTCAAAATTGTGATGAAAAAACACATACACATAGTATCAAATTTAGATCTTGATGATCTCTTCTATTACCCAGAAATAAATGTCCCCAGATGCTAATAATACAAATAATAGATAATTAAAGCATTTACTTGATATATTTAGGTCTTTTCCTCAGTCCATTAACAAATATAGTCCAGGTAAATGTTAAAAATGGTTCACTGTTTTGCTAACAGTTTTAAGTTCTCCTTTTATCTTTGTCCTATTAAAAAGTTCTTTAGTCATTTATCATCTGGGCTGTGACTATTCAACTCTGACAAATTCTGAGGATTCAATTCATATTGAACATTTACTATATTTAGCTATATTTTAAAACCTTAGCAATAGCAAATTCATTCCTGTTAAGTGGAAATCAGAAAAATCAGAATTTGTATTCCTAGTGTACTTGTTTTTGAATAATATATCTTAGCCACTATGCTACAAGCCCCATTACCCCATTATTTAAAAAAAAAAAAATAGGATTGGAAGAAAAAATGTCTTTTCAAGGAGCTTAAATTTTAAGAAACGTATAAGAAAAAATCTGAAAATCCAACATATATATTGGCATAGGGCATGAATTATCAGTTAGCATAAAGGCAATTACAAATATATTAAATGTTCCATTTTGTTTTTTAACTTATAAATGCATATCAAATTCATAAGATATATTTACATTTGTTCTATCAGGAATGTCTAAGGAAAGTAACAGTAAATGACTCTATTTGACTAAGTAAAACTAACAATTATTAAAATGGTCAAGAGGCAGGAAAAGTAGGCCTGGAAACAGAATGAGAACAATAGCATCTCAGTTGAATAGACAGTAGACATATTTTTTGAAATATCATCACTAGAATGCAAGGTTTTCAACATATTTTGGTTTGAGTTTCCTTTATTCATTCTTATGTAGTTCTATTCATAGAAGAGATATTTAGATATCTTTTCAATCACTCCTCTAACCTCTGACAGTACCACTAAGACTTATAAATGGAGGAATGGTCATTTCTACTCAGGAAAATGTGCTGTTTGAAATAAGAAATGGAAAAAAAATGTAAAAAATTGTAAAACAAATTACAAATGTTCATTACAGCAATCCGCTGGATAACATTATATATTATAATATTTGAGTGTCTAATTAAGAGGGTAGACTAAAAACAGGTTTTGTTGTCCCATTTTTTTGTTGACTTGCAACCTCCTTACAATGTTAGGAAAAGAATCAACCTATAAATATAAAAACAAGAGGCAACAATATAACAAAGTTGAAAAATTGATATACCTGACTTCAAGACTAAATCTACATTAATCAAGGTAGTGTGGTATTGGTGAAAGAATAGACAAATAGGTCAATGGAACAGAATAGAAAGCCCAGAAATAGATCCACACAAATATAGTAAATTGATTTTGAATCATTCCATGAAAGAGAGCTGAATAAGTTAAATTTCCTTAAAATTAAAAATTTCTGCTCTGCAAAGATATTAACAGGAAAATAAGACAAACCACAGACCAGAAGAAAATATTTGCAAAATGCATATATGAAAAAGGACTCTCAGCTAAAATACATAAAAAAAAAATCTTAAAACTCAACCAGATAAAAACAAATAACCCAACTGGAAAAGCACAAGATCCTAACAGCCATCTCACCAAAGAAGATACACAGTTGTAAAAGAAGCATATAAAAAATGCTGGGCATCATATATCACTGGGAACTTGCAAATTATAACAATGAGATACTATTATACATCTATTGAAATATCTGAAATTTAGAACATTCACAACACCAAATGCTGGTGAGGATGTGGAGCAATTCATTCATTCATTCAGTCATGTTCATTCAATGTTCATTCATTGCTGGAGGGAACGCAAAATGGAACAGCCACTCTGGAAGACAGTTTGGTGGTTTCTTACAGAACGAAGCATATTCTCACCATGTGATCCACTAACTGCAATCTTTGGTATTTACCCAAGTAAGTAAATTGAAAACTTATGTCTACACAAAAACCTGCACACAGATATTTAGAGCAGCCAAAACTTTATTCATAATTGCCAAACTTGGAAGCAACCAAAATGTCCTTCAGTTAGGCGAATGGATAAATAAACTGCAGTACACCCAGATACCCCATTATCCAAATCCAGATAATGGAATATTATTCATTACTAATTAGAGATGTACTATCAAGCCACAAAATACATGAATGAAACTTAACTGTGTATTAGTAACTGAAAGAAGCCAGTCTAAAAGCCTACATACTATATGATTCCAACTGTATGGTATTCTGGGAAAGCTGAAACCATAGAGACATTAAAAAAAAAAAAAAAAAAAGTCAATGTTTGCCAGGGGTTGGGTGTTGGTGAATAGGTGGAGCACAGAGGACTTTCCAGCAGTGACACTATTCTGCATGATACTATAATAGTGGGTATATGTCATTACACATTTGTCAAAGTGTGACCTATGGACTTTGGGTGATAATAATGTGGCAATGTTTGTTCATTGATATAACATGTTCCACTCTGGTGTGGGATGTGACAGAGAGGTTGTGGGGTGGGGGGAATGAGGGCTGAATAGGGGGCACATGGGAGCCCTTTATACTTTCCACTCAATTTTGCTGTGGACCTGAAACTGCTCTGAAAAATAGTCTATAAAAAATACTTTAAGAACTCAGAAACTGTTTTTTAGTCAGTGCTTTATAATCTTTTCTATTCATGATGACCTTCAACCTGTCACACATTTGGCTAGTGAGCACTCCTCCAGCTGTCTCCTTTGTTTCTATATATTTTTAGCACTTTATCATTTTCTGACTCCAAAATTACCTGGAGATTTCTTAGCCCAGTCCAGGAATCATCTATTTTCCAAGGATATATGATTCTTTTTCTGTGGAAAAGGGTACATAGACTAAGTGTCCATATTGCTATTGGAAAAACTGGGGCGTCATTGATACTAGAATTTCTCAGGGGACATATCTCAGAAAATACTTTAAATCATGAGCTTCCAAATCCAATTAAGCATCGCTGGGTTTCTTTCCATTCTGTATTATCATTCATATTAACTCACAGTTAAAAGATTGATTCTCAACAACAATAATACACTGATACTTACTCATATACTGAATCTTACGTTGCAGATAAAATGACAACATCACTCCCACAGACAAAACTATTAATAAAACTCAATGCAACTCTTCAGTTATAAGAGTAGTGTGGTCAAAATTTACTTGGAATAATGCTCTTATTATTCATTTGTATGTGGGGTAATGATATCAACAAGATATTAGGTTTCTTAATTTTTATTTCTATTCATTTGTATTATATTTCTTATCTTGGTTATATTAATTGCATTTAAAATCTATGAATATGGTTTACTCAGAGTATTCCCATTTCTTTCCCATTCTTATACCCAATCCCACTCAACTCCTATAGGTATTTGCTTTCCTTAATTTCTGTTATATACTTCTGGGTTTCAAAAAAAATCTATGCATTCTTATTTCCTCTTCTTTCTTAATCAAATATAGCATATTATAATATATACAAAGCAAAAAAAAAGGTGCCATTTTTTGTTCTCTTAATGATATAGCATGAAAATGTCTACATAACAGTTCACAGAGTTCTTCATTATTTTTTGTAAGAGCTCTATTGAGTTCACATGCCATATAATTCACCCATTTAAAAATGTACAATGCTTCTATTATATGTGAATTTGAGTCATAGAAATATTTTCCCCAGACCCATTACTGAGAAATTCAACTCTGATTATGGGTTTGTGAAAGGCCATTTAAAAATTTTTACCTCGTAGGAGGTGTCTCATTAAGCTGGCTCTGTACCTTAACACTTCCTCCTGCATTGAACATGCTAATAATATTGGAAATTTAGCAATCATTTGCTATCATAAAGAGAAGGTGAGAGGATCACAGAAAAGTTGGTTCTCACAATTTTAAGCCACTGGCAAGAACACATATCCTCAGCTTTCTATTACTCAAAGATAAACAAACAACACTCCTGTTTATTTCCGTGATGATTAAATGGGCAAGTTAATGACTTTTGCAGATGAAAGAACCTCTAGGTGATACACTAAGTGATATGTGTAAGCTTACATGTGTCCTTTATTCATCTCCTTGTGTGTTAACGACCATTCATCTTTCACTCTCCATACTAGATGGCTTACTGCCTTGAATCATCAGAAACCACTATTATTCTCTATCTCCTTTAGGTATTTATTTTGAGTCTTAGAATATGCATTTAGCTTTGAGTTCAAATATTAGCATATTTAAAAATTTATGATCTACTTCTATGTAGAATTAACACAGATATATTTGAATTCTAAATCCTAATAATACAGAAGTATGGCTATGATATAGAATATACCTCCTAGACTCATGAAGACTAGAAAATAAAGGTTATTTTTGGAGAAATTTATAAGCCAAGTAGACAATGAATTAATTGTGCATGCTGATTTTCATAGTGCCACACTTAATTTTCCCTTGGATTTATTTAATTTTAATTAGCTAATTAATTAATTAATTAATTTTCAGTAAAAGCCAAACATAAGGTCTGAGATATATGGATAATTTAAACATTTATAAAGCAGAAGTTCTAAATGGTGCAGATTTATGGACATTCAGGTCAAGTCTCAAAAAATAAAGATGAAATAATTTATGTCACGTAAAGAAACAATGGGCCTTGTATAATAAGAATATAAAATAAGGCAGCAAAATTTTGCCATCAAATATCATTTACGGTCCACCTTCATTGGAAATCTCCACACAATTCCCAAAAGAATCTTTAAATCAAAATAAAAATTGCTTAATTTACTATTAGTTCAATAGTTATTACTGATCAATTTTCCTAGCAATCTGTATATGCTATACAATTCCTTCAATTAATAACTAAGTCTTTCTTCAATAAGAATCAGTAAAGCCTCTATCCACATCAAATTAAGAAAAAATGTATTGGTTTTGAAATTGTTTGGGTCCTCTCCCTCTTTCTTCCTGACCCTCTCTCTCTTTCTCTGTCCCCTTCTCTCTTTCTCTCTTTTCTTATCCTCATATGGGGATTCTCTTGTGTGTTCTGAACTAATGATTTATCTTACCTCTTAATTTTTATGCTGGATTTGCTGATCCCTTGAACATCCCTTTTTTTTTGCCTTCAACCACTCTACTTCTATAAATTCTGGCTACTAGTCAGACCCATGTAAGGTGGCATTTGTGAAGTTGCATTTGTCTTCAATGTCTTCTGCTAGAGTATTCATGTATTCAATTTATATTTTTGAGAACCCACCATGTGCTCAGGATCAATGATACAGATACAAATACACAGACCCTTTTAAGAAGTTTACAATAGAGTGGTAAAGACAGAAAAGTGGTGCTGTCAATTATTATCTGAAATATTAAGCATAGGAAGTAAGTACTAGAAGAAAATGAAAGCTGCATTTGCTTATTCTCCAAGAAAAGCTGCTACACTTCTGCGCTAAAGCATTTTGCTTAGAAAGCTGCCAGTCATTCTGCTCAGAGCTGGATCTTGGCATGACAGCTCTGAGTCTCTCTAAGCAGCCCTGCTGAGTTTTATGGAAGGTTTATTTCTTGATTCTTTCATTTTAAAACCAAAAGAAAAAGTGACTCAGTATTAATGCAACCAGTAAAAAGTTTAATCACTCAGATTCATGAATCTATAATACCTCATGTTTAATTGTATCAGTTTGATCAGAAAAGCAGAATTACTACATTTGATATGCATTAAGGAATTTGTTGTAGGAATTAAACCTTGCACAACTGTGTGATCTTGTTGCTTCCACATCTAGGATTGTGCATGAAGTCATCAGGGTCTGCACTTGGGAAGGGAAGGTGGGCAAGAAATGAGGGAGAGCAAGCCCAAATTGAAACCCACAAGAATAAAGTGAAACCCACAAAGAAAAGCTGAACATCCAACTCTCACGAACACCTTGATGACAGTAACCTGCTGGATAGAGCCATTGATAAAGTCCAGAGCTATATTTGCATGCGGTCCCACATTTGGAAAACGTGGAAGACGAGACCAGATGACAGCAGAAAGAATGAAGGGACTGGTTGCTGATGACACCAGCCACGTGAGCCAGCTGTTCAGTAACAATATACATGAGAGTCAAAGTGTGCATTGTGTACAAACACCTTCACAGTGGGAAAGTGACTGCTAACTCACTTTTTTAAAAAAATTTTTATTGGAGTACAGCTGCTCTACAATGTTGTGTTAGTTTCTACTGTACAGCAAAGTGAATCAGCTATACATATACATATAGCCCCTCTCTTTTGGATTTCCTTCCCATTTAGGTCACCAGAGAGCATTGAGTAGAGTTCCCTGTGCTATACAGTAGGTTCCCTTTAGTTATCTGTTTTATACACAGTATCGGTAGTATATATATGTCAATCCCTCTTCTGTTTAAAAAATGTCATGCAAATTTCTTGTGACCAGTGCTAACTTGGAACCATAAAGGAAATAAAATTCTGGGAAATACAGATCCAGTTCAGCCGAGGTGACGTATTTAAAAAACACCAAAATATTCATTTTTAAACATACAAAGCCATAGCAGTCCAAGGATTTATACTTTACAATCTAAAGCTAATTTTTGAATAGCATAGCTAATCTATTTTATCTCATTCTAAGACTCAAAACCAAGAAATCTCTGTCTAGTGATCCAATTAAAATTGTAAAGAACTCGCAGCCATGAACAGGAAACCAACTGAGCGTGTAGCTACTTAGTGGTTAAGAATAAAATGGAAAGAGTGATACTGAAAGACTTTACTGACAGGAAACAGTGATTAAGCCTCAAAGAATAGAATATGACAAGACCATTTACTCATTCATCCATCCATATTCCTAGACTTCATTATTCCTCAACTCATCTATTCATATGATAAATATTTATTTCCTATAAATTAGGTGTTATCCAAGTCTGCAAGACTACAAAGATACATACAAAGATTTGCCTGCCATTTAAAAACTGATATTTAAGTGAAGAAGCAAGATATTTGAATACATCACAAAGCAATATGAGGAAAACTGTAATAGGAAGTGTACCCTAAGTGTAATATCATTACCTGAGAAGGAACAAATATAATGCACTCAGTACAGATTAAACAACCTCATGCAGTATTGTGTGCACGTTTGTGTATTTCAGCTCTCATGAAAAAGAGGAAGCAAGCATAGAAAAAGGACTCACACAATATTATATTTGTTTGGCTAGTTGGTTGGGTATTATATATGTTTTTTGTTTGTTTGTTTTTCATTTGTTTGTGAGGTTTTTTTTTTTTTTTTTTTTTTTGGCTAGCTCAAATATGCAAGTAAATGTAAATTTAAACCTGAAGTAATAACATACGAGTTTCCATATTAATCATGGGTCCTACACTGTGGAAGCACAGTTAGTTTTGTATCTACCAGACATTTCTTATTCCTACTTTAGGAAATCCCAATTTTGTTTTGATAGCAATACACACTGGGAGGTGAGAAATGATTGTTTTAAATTAGTTTTATAAGATTCTGTTTTCCTTTGCCAGTGATTATACTAGAATTGGGCATTTCAACCAGCTCTGGGTAATAACGTGTACGGGAAATTTTGCTAAAGGATTTTAAAGAAAGATTTTACTCTCTTTTTGGAAGAATAAATAGGAATCTCTTTTCTTTCCTTTGCTTTTCTGAACGTTTTTGCTTTAGGCACTGTACTGTGAGGATGTGGAGCCTGTTGGCCCTTCACTGGTTCTCCTGTGACTATGCAGAGGGTGAGAATGCTAAGGAGTCGCAGGGCAGCCCAATCAAATCCAGGGTATTGAGAAGCTGTCTCACCCAACCTTAAAATGCCTAACCTAAGTCTCTTCTTAAGTGGATTGTTTTTTTGGCCACGCCCACGGGGCTTGTGGTATCTTACTTCCCTGACTAGGGATGGAACTCACGCTCCCTGCAGTGGAAGCATAGAGTCTTAACCACTGGACCACCAGGGAAGTCCATTAAGAGGATTTTTAAAAGCAGTTTTAATGTGGTACTGTGTTACTTGAAACTGAAACATCCCTAAGGGGACCTGATGAGCCTTCCATGAGCTAAGAAATATTTGGCTAAATTTAGATATGCTAAAGTTTTTTTTAATTCAACAGGGATACAACCAGTATAATTAAAAGGTAATTGAGAAAAAATTAAGGCTTATATGTCATAACACTTTCTCATTATTTGAATGTGATTATATTTCTATGCCTTTATTCAACAAACATTTATAAAGAAATTTTATGTACAATGTTCTGGGAACTAGAAAGTACAAAAACATGAAATAAAATGCTCACAATGTACATCACATTTGTCTAATGGGAAAGATTATTTGAGGGACAAATTCTGAAAACTGGGTAGAATGTGGCAAGTGTTGTAAGAGAAACACTGAATAAATTTCCGAGGAGTTTTGAGGACAAACAAGCCTTGTTTTCTTACAAAATCAACAAGAACATTATGAAGAGATTGGCGTATTTTTCTCTGAAAGTTGGGTGATATTTGTATATGAAGACATGATGCAGAAAGATAGTCATTTGAAAGGAGAATAATTGACAAAAATATGTTAAGGCAGAAAAAGTTATGTAAAGAGCTGGAACACAGAACAAGTAAAAGTAACAATGGGATATTAGTCTAATTTTGTGTGGGGATGAGGACTGGCAGAATTCGGAAAGCTTTCTATCTCATGTTACCTTTTTTCCTATAGGGATTTGAAATTCAAAGAAGTGTTTTGTATGATATCATAACTATGACCAAAGCCTGCCTCTATGGAGATAGATCTGGTTCTAATGGGTAGAACTGATGGGAGAGGAGAAAAATTGGACCCATAAACAATTAATACTACATAACTTTTAGAATAAATACAGTGAATGCTAAATTATAATAGTATCTGTGTACTAGTATGTTAGTAGCAGTAGTATTGTTAGAAAATTGTAATTTAGTGGGAACCAGATAATATTGTCTTGTCTTTACCCTTATCAGTAGGAAACCCTATTGTTGAGTCTGTCACTTAAACATCACTGCATTTTTGAGACTGGTTCAAGATGGTGGAGTAGAAGGACGTGTGCTCACTCCCTCTTGCAAGAGCATCAGAATCACAACTAACTGCTGAACAATCATCAACAGGAAGACACTGGAACTCACCAAAAATGATAGCCCACATCCAAAGACAAAGGAGAAGCCACAATGAGATGGTAGGAGGGGTGCAACCACAATAAAATCAAATCCCATAACTGCTGGGTGGGTGACTCACAAACTGGAGAACACTTATACCACAGAAGTCCAACCACTGGAGTGAAGGTTCTGAGCCCCATGTCAGGCTTCCTTAACTGGGGATCTGGCAACAGGAGGAGGAATTCCCAGAGAATCAGACTTCGAAGCCTAGCAGGATTTGATTGCAGGATTTGACAGGACTGGGGGAAACAGAGACTCCACTCTTGGAGGGCACACACAAGGTAGGGTGCACATCAGGACCCAGGGGAAGGAGCAGTGACCCCATAGGAGACTGAACCAGACCTACTTGCTAGTGTTGGAGGGTCTCCTGCAGAGGTGGCAGGTGGCTGTGGCTCACCATGGGGACAAGGACACTGGCAGCAAAAGTTCTGGGGAGTACTCCTTGGCGTGAGCCCTGCCAGAGTCTGCTATTAGCCCCACCAAAGAGCTGGGTAGGCTCCAGTGCTGGGTTGCCTCAGGCCAAACAACCAACAGGGAGGGAACCCAGCTCCACCCATCAGCAGACAAGCTGATTAACGTTTTACTGAGCTTTGCCCATCAGAGCAACTCAAAGCTCTACCCACCACCAGTCCCTCCCATCAGGAAGCTTGCACAAGCTTCTTAGATAACCTCATCCACCTGAGAGCAGACAGCAGAAGAAAGAAGAACTACAATTCTGCAGCCTGTGGAACAAAAACCACATTCACAGAAAGATAGACAAAATGAAAAGGCAGAGGACTATGTACCGGATGACAGAACAAGATAAAACCCCAGAAAAACAACTAAATGAAGTGAAAATGGCCAACCTTCCAGAAAAAAAATTCAGAATAATGATAGGGAAGATAATCCAGGACCTTAGGGAAAGAAAGGAGGCAAAGATCTAGAAGATGCAAGAAATGTTTAACAAAGACCTAGAAGAAATAAAGAACAAACAGAGATGAACAATACAATAACTGAACTGAAAAATACACTAGAAGGAATCAATAGCAGAATAACTGAGGCAGAAGAACAGATAAGTGACCTGGAAGACAGAATGGTGGAATGCACTGCCATGGAACAGAATAAAGAAAAAAGAATGAAAAGAAATGAAGACAGCCTAAGAGACCTCTGGGACAACATTAAACGCAACAACATGCCCATTACAGGGGTCCCAGAAGGAGAAGAGAGAGAGAAAGGACTGGAGAAAATATTTGAAGATATTATAGTCGAAAACTTCCCTCACATGGGAAAGGAAATAGCCACCCAAGTCCAGGAAGTGCAGAGAGTCCCAGGCAGGATAAACCCGGGAAGAAACATGCCGAGACACACAGTAATCAAATTGACAAAAATTAAAGACAAAGAAAAATTATTGAAAGAAACAAGGGGAAAACGACAAATAACATACAGGGGAACTCCCATAAGATTAATAGCTGATTTCTCAGCAGAAACTCTACAGGCCAGAGGGGAGTGGCATGATATATTTAAAGTGATAAAAGGGAAGAACCTACAACTGAGATTACTCTACACAGCAAGGATCTCATTCAGATTCAATGGAGAAACCAAAAGCTTTACAGACAAGCAAAAGCTAAGAGAATTCAGCACCACCAAACCAGCTCTACAACAAATACTAAAGGAACTTCTCTAAGTGGGAAACACAACAGAAGAAAAGGACCTATAAAAACAAACCCGTAAAAATTAAGAACATGGTAAAAGGAACATACATATCGATAATTACCTTAAATATGAGTGGATTAAATGCTCCAACCAAAAGACACAGGCTCTCTGAATGGATACAAAAACAAATCCCATATATATGCTGTCTACAAGAGATCCACTTCAGACCTAGGGACACATACAGACTGAAAGTGAGGGGATGGAAAGAGATATTCCATGCAAAAGGAAATCAAAAGAAAGCTGGAGTAGCAATACTCATATCAGATAATATAGACTTTAAAATAAAGAATGTTACAAGAGACAAGGAAGGACACTACATAAGATCAAGGGGTCAATCCAAGAAGAAGATATAACAATTATAAATATATATGCACCTAACATAAGAGCGCTTCAAAATATAAGGCTGCTTTCCCCCATAAGGCTGCTAACAGCCATAAAAGGTGAAATCGACAGTAACACAATAATAGCGGGGGACTTTAGTACCCCACTTTCACCAATGGACAGATCATCCAAACAGAAAATTAATAAGGAAAAACAAGCTTTAAATGACACAATAGACCAGATAGATTTAATTGATATTTATAGGATATTCCATCCAAAAACAGATTACACTTTCTTCTCAAGTGCACACAGAACATTCTCCAGGACAGATCACATCTTGGGTCACAAATCAAGCCTCAGTAAATTTAAGAAAATTGAAATCATATCAAGCATATTTTCAGACCACAACACTATGAGATTAGAAATCAAGTACAGGGAAAAAAACATAAAAAACACAAACACATGGAGGCCAAACAATACGTTACTAAATAACCAAGAGATCATTGAGGAAATCAAAAAATACCTAGAAACAAATGAAAACGAAAACATGATGATCCAAAACCTATGGGATGCAGCAAAAGCAGTTCTAAGAGGGAAGTTTATAGCAATACAATTCTACCTCCAGAAACAAGAAAAATGTCAAATAAACAATCTAACTTTACACCTAAAGGAACTAGAGAAAGAAGAACAAACAAAACCCAACGTTAGTAGAAGGAAAGAAATCATAAAGCTCAGAGCAGAATTAAATGAAATAGAAACAAAGAAAACAATAGTAAAGATAAGTAAAACTAAAAATTGCTTCTTTGAGAAGGTAAACAAAATTGATCAACCTTTAGCCAGAGTCATCAAGAAAAAGAGGGAAAGGACTCAAACCAATAAAATCAGAAATGAAAAAGAAGTTACAGCAGACACCGCAAAAATACAAAGCATCATAAGAGACTACTACAAGCAACTCTATGCCAGTAAAATGGACAAATTCTCAGAAAGGTAAAACCTTCCAAGACTGACCCAGGATGAAATAGAAAATATGAGCACGCCAATCACAGGTAACGAAATTTAAACTGTGATTAAAAATCTTCCAACAAATAAAAGTCCAGGACCAGATGGCTTCACAGGTGAATTCTATCAAACGTTTAAAAAAGAGCTAACACCCATCCTTCTCAAACTCTTCCAAAAAATTGCAGAGGAGGGGACACACCCAAACTCATTCTATGATGCCACCATCACACTGATACCAAAACCAGATAGAGATACTACAAAAAAAAAAAAATTACAGACCAATAACACTGATGAATATAGATGAAAAAATCCTCAACAAAATACTAGCAAACAGAATCCAATAACACATTAAAAGGATCATACATCATGATCAAGTGGGATTTATCCCAGGGATGCAAGGATTCTTCAGTATATGCAAATCAATCAATGTGATACATTGTATTAACAAATTAAGGAATAAAAACCATATGATCATCTCAATAGATGCAGGAAAAGCTTCTGACAAAATTCCACACAATAAAAACTCTCCAGAAAGTGGGCATAGAGGTAACCTACCTCAAAATAATAAAGGCCATATATGACAAACCCACAGCAAACATCATTCTCAATGGTGAAAAACTGAAAGCATTTCCTCTAAGATCAGGAACAAGACAAGGATGTCCACTCTCACCACTATTACTCAACATAGTTTTGGAAGTCCTAGCCACAGCAATCAGAGAAGAAAAAGAAATAAAAGGAATCCAAATTGGAAAAGAAGAAGTAAAACTGTCACTGTTTGCAGATGACATGATACTATACACAGAGAATCCTAAAGATGCCACCAGAAAACTACTAGAGCTAATCAATGAATTTGGTAAATTTGCAGGATACAAAGTTAATGCACAGAAATCTCTTGAATTCCTATACACTAACAATGAAAGATCACAAAGAGAAATTAAGGAAAGAATCCCATTCACCATTGCAACAAAAAGAATAAAATACATAGGAATAAACCTACCTAAGGAGGTAAAAGACCTGTATTCAGAAAACTATAAGACACTGATGAAAGAAATCAAAGATGACACAAACAGATGGAGAGATATACCATGTTCTTGGACTGGAAGAATCAATATTGTGAAAATGACTATACTACCCAAAGCAATCTACAGATTCAATGCAATCCCTATCGTTACCAATGGCATTTTTTTATAGAACTAGAATAAAAAATCTTAAAATTTTTATGGAGACAAAGAAGACCCCAAATAGCCAAAGAGGTCTTGAGGGAAAAAAAAACGGAGCTGGAGGAATCAGACTCCCTGACTTCAGACTATACTACAAAGCTACAGTAATCAAGACAATATGGTACTGGCACAAAAACAGAAATATATATAGATCAATGGAACAGGATAGAAAGCCCAGAGATAAACCCATGCACCTATGGTCAACTCATCTATGACAAAGGAAGCAAGAATATACAATGGAGAAGACAGTCTCTTCAATAAGTGTTGCTGGGAAAACTGGACAGCTACATGTAAAAGAATGAAATTAGAACACTCCCTAACACCATAAACAAAAATAAACTCAAAATGGATTAGACACCTAAATGTAAGACCCGACATTGTAAAACTCTTAGAGGAAAACATAGGCAGAACACTCTTTGACATAAATCACAGCAAGATCTTTTTTGATCACCTCCCAGAATAATGGAAATAAAAACAAAAATAAACAAATGGGACATAATGAAACTTAAAAGCTTTTGCACAGTAAAGGAAACCACAGACAAGATGAAAAGACAGCCCTCAAAATGGGAGAAAATATTTGCAAATGAATCAACAGACAAAGGATTAATCTCCAAAACATGTAAGCAGCTCATGCAGCTCAATATTAAAAAAACAAACTACTCAATAAAAAAATGGGCAGAAGACCTAAATAGACATCTATCCAAAGAAGACATATAGGTGGCCAAGAGGCACATGAAAAGCTGCTCAAAATCACTAATTATTAGAGAAATGCAAATCAAAACTACAATGAGGCATCACCTCACACCGGTTAGAATGGGCATCATCAGAAAATGTACCAACAACAAATGCTGGAGAGGGTGTGGAGAAAAGGGAACACTCTTGCACTGTTGGTGGGAATGTAAATTGATCCAGCCACTATGGAGAACAGTATGGAGGTTCCTTAAAAAACTAAAAATAGAATTACCATATGACCCAGCAATCCCACTACTGGTCATATACCCAGAGAAAACCATAATTCAAAAAGACACATGCACCCCAATGTTCACTGCAGCACTATTTACAATAGCCAGGACATGGAAGCAACCTAAATGCCCTTCGACAGACGAATGGATAAAGAAGATGTGGTACATATATCCAATGGACTATTATTCAGCCATAAAAAGGAACAAAACTGGGTCATTTGCAGAGATGTGGATGGACTTAGAGACTCTGATACAGAGTGAAGTAAGTCAGAAAGAGAAAAACAATATCATATATTAACGCATATATGTGGAATCTAGAAAAATAATACAGATGAACCAGTTTGCAAGGCAGAAATGGAGACACAGATGTAGAGAACAAACGTATGGACACCAAGGGGGGAAAGTAGGGGGGTGGGTGGGATGTACTGGGACACTGGGACTGACATATATACACTGATAGGTATAAAATAGATAACTAATAAGAACCTGCTGCATAAAAAATAAATAAATAAAATTCAGAAATTCAAAAAAAATAAATATTACTGCATTTTTAAGGTCAGGCTACAAAATTTCATTATTCAATACATGAATAACAAGAAGACCATTAATTTCCAAAACAATTCAAGCAAGAATAACTATATACCATGAGTACTTTCTAATACTGTCAACTTTTTGTGGTGGTTTGAGTGTTATCTATTCTTGTATACACATAGAGTATTGTGTGAAAGGAATTTAATCAGCTTTTTGAATTAAGTACTCCCTTGGGGAAATTTAATTTTTCTAATGTATGGATTCTGAAATCAATACTTTTATATTTTCTTTACAAATTTCATGATATTAGATCAAGATTTCCTCTCTTGCAAAAAAAAAAAATAATACTTCCTTTCTGGAAGGTCTATAAGTTTTTATCTATGTAAGTTTATAAGCATACACAGTTTGGGAAAACCAAATATTAACCACTCATTAAAATGTATTGGACTATTTTACTCCTACAGCTTTGGAACTGATATTGAGCACAGAGCTTGAGAAACAATGATGAGGTCAAATTTTGTTTTGAGTAAGCTAACAGTATAGTAATAGTGATAGGACTTTCATCTACATATCTGTGTAGCAATTACAACTGTCATTAGATGAAGAGACTGCCTATACTCCCCAAGATCTTCAACAGATGACAAAATCACACCGAGACAGTTGGATTTTGAAATAAGGCCCCACGGAAGAAAAGAAATTTTAAAAAAAAGTTCTGGAGATGTACAGCATACTGACTATAGTTAGTAACACTGTATTGTATATTTGAAAGTTGTTAAGAAAGCAGATATTAAAGGTTCTTATCACAAGAAAAAAAAACTGTAACTGTATGTGGTGATGAATCTTATCTAGACATTGTTGTGATCATTTTGCAATCTATACAAATACTGAATCATTATGTCGTACACCTGAAACTAATATAATGCTACATATTAATTATATCTCAATAAAAAAGAAAAGAATAAATAAGCAGATTAACCAAGGGGTGAGAAATAGTTTCATTAAACTCTTTGAATTTTGGATTTTGGGGAGAGATATTTGAAGAAGATAATTAGGGAGTTTTGTTGTGGTTCTGTTGTGTCAAGGCCTTCAATTACTACAAGATTTTCTTTGATTCTGATTTTTTCCCTTTTGTTACAAGAACAAAAAGACATATTTTATTGGGTAATAGAAGATGTAAATATATTTATACAGATAAAAATTTTATGGAAAAACAAATGAGAAATAACTTTTATCTGTAATAATGAGAAATAATTTTATAAAGTTGGTTGTATTTGGGATTGGCATGAGACAATAGGTGAGCTGTGTGCAGACAGATGAAAGAAAACAATCTCCAACATTGAAAACACTCAGAGGAAATATATAAAATCTAGAAGCTTAGTTTGGAGAGTAGAACTCAATAAAAGTTTTAGTTGAGCTTGATGTTTTCATAAGTTTAGATATCATAGGAGATATGATATTTGTTCATGGTTTAGTGAAAAGTTTGGGTTTTTTCTTTATTGCTTTTGATTAAAAAGTAGAGTGAAGGTTAATGAAAAATTCATTAGAGAGGGAGATATTGAAACTTCAAAAACAAAATGAAAGAGAGACAATGACAGAGACAGAGAGAAAAAATGATTGATTCACTTAAGAAAAGGAATTGCTAGTCCTAGTGAAAAGATACAACAGAAGAAGGCGTCACAGAAATTGACATTAATTTCCTTATTCATACTTTCACTCATTTAACAAGCATGTCTGCCAAACCTTGCATTAGTTACTAGGGCACAACAGTGAGCACAATAGACATAAGCTACTTCCATGAAGCATTGGTAGAAAAAGATGTAAAATCATAAAAAAATACCTAGATATATGATTGCATATTTTAATAGGTGCTATAAAGTTGACAGTACTATGAGAGAATAATGGGGTGGGGGAAATTGGAGGGCATTCATCACTGGAGGAGAACAAGGGTCAAAGTGAAGAAATTTCCAGGTGATGAATTCTGTGAGCACAAACTTAGAACTGAGGAGATGTTCAGTCTGAAGGAATTGCAAGAAGGGCAGTGCTGCCGGGAGCATACTGACCCAGGGGAAGCATGGCATGATGAAGTCAGGGAGGAAGGCAGGAGAATGATTCATGACTTCCAGGACTAGAGATGTGATTTTAAGTGCACTCAGAAGGCATTGTAATGCTGAAATAAGATAATCAATTTAAATATTTTTAAAATGATTCATACATCTGGGTGCAGAATGTATGAGCAGAGAGGAGGAGCGAAATTCTCTCATCCGGGAAGAAATGATAATAGAGACTAACGTAGTGGCAGCGGAATTTTTTAAAAGTTAATAGATTTGAGATATCATTTGGAGTAGAAACAAGAAAACATGTTAGAGCACTGTATAAGTGTATTTGAGTCTGTGTTGCATTAAAAGTTTAAATTTTATTTAAATTTAATGTGCATTACCTAATGGTCAAAATAAATTTAGAAGATAATAGAAATTAATAATATTAACATCTATATGACACACATTTTCCCAACTAGATTCTAGAGGTACATATAAAGTAAAAATCATATTTTAGATAAATACAATTCCAAAAACTTTAGCTGATATTGTCATTAAAAAATATATCAACTTCTTTACTATTGTCTTCTTAAAACCAAATAGAAAATATTTCCAAGAAGGTTCTCAATTATATCATTCAAGTAAGAACAATACACTGCAAGCTTTGAAATTCTTAATTTTTAACTTTGAAATAGTATTACAGTCTGAAAATAATGGGCTGGGATACTTTTTTCCCCTTATTTTTTATAGAACAATAAACTTTACTGAGCACAAATTATCTGAAACTGCTGGGAATCCAGCGGGTATAAGTTCTTTGTTTAACATAATTAAAAAGAAAAGAGAACAAGATAAGGTTGTTATTATAAAAAATGGGAAAGGAGAATTAAGAGTTGTTAAAATGACCTCTAATATTAAGAGTCAAGCACAGCTACATGCAAAGATGATTGTTTCACCTAATCATTTTAGGTTGTTTAACGTAGTAAATCAGAATGCGGATTGTAAGAACTGCCATACTTATTGCATTTTATTTTACTGCATGCTGTTATCTACTGATTTTTGCATATTAGCTGCAGAAAAAGTAATTCTCTAAATAGTGACCTCTCAAAGTAAACAGAATGTCAGAAAAGGCAATTACTGTTTGTCAGTTAAGTGTTATAATAATAAATTGAATATCCTTTTAGTTGAATTTTATAACAGACGTTAGGAGTATTTATTCCTCTTATAGGCAAAAAGCCTAAAATTTAAATAAGTATTGAAACAACATGCTTGTGTTTTGATGAGAGTTTTTAGGAGAAGAATTAAATGTGTAATCTTGCAGAGAATATTCTTAAGAATCACTGGTTATGAAACAATAGAAGACATTTGGACTAGAGATGAAATAGTCAATACAATTTACCTAACATATGGGCATATCATCAACAATGATGATTAATACTCATGAGAAAAGAAACATTATGTTCATTAGTTTTGTGTTATGAATATATTTAGTAAAATAAATTTTATTACTGATTACTATATTTTCATATGAATACAAACTGCCTTGAAGTTCAATTTCTAACCATAAGTCAGTTAGAAACATAACTGGAAAAATTTCAAAGTTCAATTATACGTTTTTAATCCTAACGTTCCTCTTTATTGGATATTTTTACACTACATTTACATTCCATTTTTTGGTTTATAATACTGCTTAATAACACTATGGAGAATTAAGTAATTCACACATTGTTAAAACAATTTTTTATTATAAACTATGGAAAAATATACTGCACTCAATTCCTATTAACACAGAATTCCTATCAGAATGTAACTTGTAAATTCAAAACATTGTTTGATAAATGTTAAATATTACTAGGCATCAAATATTAAAATATGATATAATTAAGAGTAATTTATTCACTCATTAATTTATTCACAAAATTTCATAAATCATTATTATGTAACATTTTTCCTGCAATGAGTGTATAGCAGTGGGTAAAAAGCTGACTCTCCTCAAGAACTTAATAATCTAATTTTCTACGTAGCAAGTGCAGAAACATTTTTTATGAAATTAGATTGTGACAATGCTATAAATGAAACAAACAAGGTAGAGTTAGTGGAGATGAGAGACATTTGGAACTATCAAATAATTGTAAAGTTGAAAGACCACAGAAAGACAAAGAGTAAAATTTTTATATATCTGAATTGTTGAGTAAAAATAGATATGTTTCTGCAACTGTTTTTTTCTATAAAAAGTAACTCTAAAGCAGAGGATATTATACACTATTGCCCTATCCCCACCCAATGTATATGTGTGTATATCTATACACACACACACACTCACTATTGCCTTGTATTTTGTTGTATTACCTTGCACATGGATGTATCACTTCCTAAGCCTGAAATATATTTGTCTGGAAATTTATTACTGAAAAAATTATGCCAGTATTTATATATTTATCTCACACAAAGTACGTTTTAAATGATATAGAATTAAATATAGACAATGTCACATTTTTTTCCTTCAGTTTTGTTTATATTCCTAATTTTGCATAGAATAGGAATAGAACATATAGGGAGGGTTTCAGTTATTTATTATTATTTTTTGACAACTACATCAGAGAGGACAGAACTTCTGGGATGGTGGAGAGAGTACCTCTGTAAATCTCTTCTTCCATAAAATCAACAAAAATACTGATGAAATTGTCAACTTATTCAGAACTATGGAAATTAACCAGACTTGCAATCTGAGGATTGCTTATTGAAGAGAAACTGCTGAGCTGCTGAACAGTGGAATTTTATGGCATTTTAACACAGCCCACTCCCATTTCCTCTCTCTCCAGATCTATGATATCCTTAAATACCAGTAACTTTGCAACCACAGCAGCTATGAAAACTAGCAGCATTGAAGCCAGGTTTTTACTTCCACCAAAAGGCCTATCCCGAGAATACTGCTACTCTTTGGCTTGACTTGCAGTTCTCTGGAGAAGAAACATTTGCAGGGAGTTTTCATCATTTGACCTTACAGGGAGCTCACTCCATGGGGAATCTTCTTTTCCCAAGAATTAGCTAGAAGAAATATCAGCCACAGTTACTGTGCATCACTGCTGGCTGGAATGACAACTGGGGCATGCAAGAGTCCAGTGAAAAACTGAAAAGGAAGCTCTGAGGAGAAGAATGTCCACAAGGGAATTTGAAAGCTCTGACATATTACTAGGAATCCAGAGGCTAAACACATGTGCAGGGCTGTGCACATGAGGAAAGGCATGAAAGAGTCCAAATATCTCACGTCCGGCTGACCTTAAGGCCCTGTACAAGCAAGAAGAAAATGCTTAGGCAGAGTAGTAAATGGCATGAGCACTGAAACTATGCCTAAACAGAGAGAGAGAGTTTCTCAAAAAATGGTGGAAAGCTTATTATGTCAATTTCTTTTGTGAAATCTTTGGCCAATAATTAGCTAACAACTAAGTCACTAAAGCAGAGATAGCAGTGCAGGGGCTGAACACAACAGGGAATATAGACCTTTCCCTGAAAAAAATAACAGGAATTTCACTAAAGAAATAAAAGAAAAACAAAACAACCGTACAATCAGCTCAAAAGAAAAAAAGTATCTCAAGAAAGATGAGGGAGCAGCATCTAATTTCTGGAGTTGCCATATTATATTATAAAGTGTCAGGTTTTTAACAACAACAATAAAATCATGAGATAGGCAAAGAAACAGGAACATATGGCCCAAACAGAGAATTAAACAACAAAGCAAAACAAAACTAAACCTGGTCAGTAGAATCTATACCTGATGAGGCCCAATGTTGGACTTACTAGACAAAGACTTTACCCATTATAAGTATATTTAAATGTATTTAAAGAAAACTACATTTAAAGAATTAGAAAAAAAAAGTATGACAATGATATCTCACCAAATATACAATGTAAATAAAGAGGTGGAAATTATATAGTAAAAAAAACAAAATAGAAATTCTAAAGTTCCAAAATATAATATACGAAAAGAAAAATTCACTACAGGGACAAACTGGTAGATTTAATCTGGCAGAAGAAAAAATAGGCCAATTTAAATTTAGTTCAATAGAGATTATTCAATCTGAGGAACAGGAAAAAAAAAAGAATGAATAGAGTGTCTGAGATCTGTGGGAAATCATCAAGAGTGGCAACATATAAATAGAGGTAAGAAGAAAAAGGAGTAGAATATTTGAAGAAATAATGCCCCAAAATTTTCCAAATTTGATGAAAATGATCATTCTACACATCCAAGAAGCTCGAATGAACTCAAAATAGGAAAACTAACAGACATTCATAAATAGATACATCATAATCAAACTGCTGAAAGATGGAGACAAAGAGAAAATCTTGAAAGTTGCAAGAGAAAATCTATTCATCGCATACAGGTGATCTTCAGATCTAAGATTAACAGTAAGGTTGACATGATTGTTTAGTAGTTGACCTTGATATTATGATTGATATCTTAAATTAATGCTAATAAATTTGCATTAATACATTATTATTATTACTTATTAATAAAGAAAGTAAACAGAGGATGTCTTGGAGAATGGCTAAAGCAATGATTTTTAGTAGAAAAGAGGGTCAAGTACACGAGTAGTGGGGTTAATTCTATTGAGGATCACGTGCACCTCATCTATATGAGGAAATAAATTATAGTTCATTAGCAAAGATGTGGATGGATGTATATTTGCAGTGAAAAAAAACTCTAAGAAATAGTCTTCTGATTCAAGTTTGTTTTTTTTTTTTTGCACTAATAATGTTCACCAGATGAAAGTGATGAAGGCTTGAGAAGAGAAAGGAATTTTAAAAATTAGTGGGGGAGTTAAAGGTTTAAGGAAAATATGATTTCTGTGCAGAATCACAAGCTCACTTCACATTAGTAACAATGAATTTGAAGTGAAACTGTGATTATATGTATTTTTTTTCCCAGCCAAACTCAGCTGCATGAGGCTAAGCATAGAGAAGACAGGTAAACTAGCCAACACTGTGGTTTAAATAAGGGAGTATGAAGAAATGAGAAGGAGAAAGATAATTGAGAATATTCTGCATTGGGATGATGATTAAGACTGACTTTGGAATTTAAGCTTAGTTTTCTACCTTTTTCAGTTGTTATTATACCACTGTGACCTTGCAGTTATATCATAGAATCAATAGCTCCTTACTTTCTGACAAGTTGCTCTTGAACTATTGTCCAGAAATCTGAGCCCTTGAAACCCCTTTAATTTCTTTGTGGCTCTAAGCCACATTTCTCAAAATGTGAGAAATCATTTATCACATTTTATCACATTTTATCACTCTTTCACTCATTCATTCATTCATTCATTCACTTACTAACATAACTTTCCTCTTGGATAATTGTTCTTCTCCAATTTGTAAACGTCCTTCTTTGAAAGAGACAGTATCCTATATTCTAAGTACTCGAATATAGCAAATAATATAGACTGAATTAAAAGTGTGTATCTTGACTGCAATAAAAGACTCTATCACAGAATGTACATCTCAGAGTGCTGACTGGAAAAAGTTCCATCTGGTAAATTCAAGTAGAGAGGTTCCAAAAGAATCCAAAGGTGTATATTTAGGAGGAAAAGTAAAGTCTTATAAAATGCAAGCAGGGATGGTAGAAGAATACTGTTGATCATAGAAATAAAGCTTGTTCCCTCCTGCTGGGATTTTAGTAACATGTAAGCTTATGAGCCTGAGTAAGGAAATCAAACCCTCGTGCAACCAAAGCTGATAGGTGACAGTGTAAAAGTGAAACAAACTTGTAAATGTAAGCTGATTATTAGGACCTCTACAATAACTTTTCAAAGAGTCAGTCATTTTAAGACAGGTCAGATTCTATTGATACACTGTGAACTTAATTCCTTTTTTTCTCTCTAGATGCCTGTATGATATGACTTCTTTGTAGTGATTGAATATTATGCCTTCTGATGCTCTGAATGAAAGTTCAGTATGCATAAAAAGCATTGTTAGTTGTCTCAATGTAAAACTGCCCCCAAACACTTAGAATTTAAATATAGCAGCCCGGTCTGCAAGGTAAAGTAAATGAGTAGGGCTAGCTCTGTGTATTCCAATAGGTATCTCCACGTTATACGTGGTCCTCAGCTGACCTAAAAGTCCGAGTTCCCTGTGAACATACAGAAAAACACAAAACAGATGGGGACCAGAAAGTACAGTATCAAGTTCAGTTACCTAATGATTCATAGTAAGAATATTTAAACAAGACTATTTCCTGACTTGACTTACTTTCTACCTGTATGATTTTTTGCCAATTTTAATTTTTCTAGTAATTAATTACTTAACAACTTAACACTTCTTCTAAGTAAGCTCACCGTTTTAAAAAAAATTTTAATATGTTTATTTTTAAAGGAAACTTTAATAGTTGTCTTAAATTGGAAAACTAGTAGCACATGACATAAACAAAGTTGTAAAAATAGATATAAATTAACTAAAAAGTAGTTTTCAAATCTAGGTGGCAAAGCAAAGCTCTCAGCCTGAGCCTCTCTCTCTTCATAAAAAAGTAAAATTAGCAAATATTAAAGAGGCACTATGACAAGCTAGCACCAAACTGAGAGCTATATCCTTAAGAGAATAAAAGGATTTTAAAAAATAAAATTAAAAAAAATTGCAAAGTATTTAACACCTCTTAATACATAGCTAATTACCTTGAGAGTGAATTGAAATATGTTATATATTTTTTGAAACACTGGATTTAGGCATGAGTCAGTATATCCCAAAACATGAACTCTTGTGTTTTTGTTTCTTTGTTTCTTTCTTTTGTGGGCTTCTTGTTTTGTTTAGTCTTGTCAAAAATTTTGAAGCATAATCAGCATGGGATTTTACCTAAAACTCCTGCAGCACCAGAATCATATATTCCAAACCCCAATCCCCACACACACACCCATTCATTCCCATTTATACATTAGGCAACTGAGGGTAACAGAGAGTAAGACACTTGCCCAGGGGCACACAGCTACTGAGTGGTAAAGTGAAGATTTGGCCCCAAGTCTGTCTAATCTCAAAGCCCACGCTAGTACCACCACACCCTGCCATCTTAGGAGCAAGGTGCTGGTTCTATACCATATAGTCTGACTAACTGACCAATCAGAGCTACCTACTTATGATGTGCTGGGGATCCCAAGACACACATAGTCTTGTTTTCAGAGACTCAGATTCTGACTGGTTTGGAAAAAGAAAAATAAATCAGTTGTGGCCATGCAGTATGTTAAGTGCTTTGTTAGAGGTAAGTGCATGTGCTCAGGGAGCACGTCAGAACATCATCTACCTCCCACCTTGGGGATCAGAGAAAGAGATACATACAGATGTGGTGTCATCAGCAGGTTCATGACAGTGGAAGTCAAATATGTGGGTGCAGATGACATAGCCTGGAGGGTTGGGTGGAGGGGAGAGAGCAGTGCAGAAAGAGGTGGGAGAGGGTCACAGGCAAATGTCAGCTAAGCAGGGTGGGTGGGAAGAAAGGTCTCTATCTTCATGACTTTGCCAAGCTCCTGTTCTGATGAATCCTAAACCAGTTAAATTCTGCCTACAATCATTAAATTATGTAGGAAAGGTACCTGGAATCTAAAGGAGCTCTCCAATAAATGATTAGTTTTATGACTCCAGAAAAATGGGTCGAATTAATCATCTACATGACCCTGGTCCTCTTCCAATGGCCGGCGGATGAGGAAGGTAAATGTGGGCTCTAAGAAGCATGTGGAACCTGCTGTTTAAAATAATAAATAAAATTAAATTAAAAAAAAAAGCATGTGGACATTCATAGCAGGAGGAAACCATCAAAAAATGGTGTGCTACACTCTGTAATGGTTATATGGGAAAAGAATCTAAAAATGAGTGGATATATGTCTTTGTATAACAGATTCACTTTGCTGTACACATGAAACCAACACAACATTGTAAATCAAGTATACCCCAATAAAAATTTTAAAAACTTTTTTTTCTGCAAAAAATTTAAAAAATAAATAAAAACTAAACTAAAATAAAAGAGGATAAAAGAATAATTAATGACAAAGCACACAAAATCCTTTTTTTTTTTTTTCAAAAAAAGGTGCAGGCAAACTGAATTTTAAAAGTACTCTTTGTATATCAACTATATTTCAATTTTTTAAAAGTACATTTTGATCTGAAAAGTCTTTGTGCATTTACTAGTCACATAACTCTAAAAAACAATAAAATAAAGCTGGAAACATACATTAAAAAGAAAAAAAAAAAGAAATGGAGTGGTGACCACACTGGACAAGTAGATGAATACATATGTCTAGACAAGGATTGCTCTGTGTCCTCAAGAAAGGATGAGGTCTTGCTGGGAATTCCTCCACAGGAATCTGGCACGACTCACATGCGATACTATAAATGCACATGTTTGTCTCATCTTTCTTGTATCATTTATGAAAGTATTAACTATAATTATAACTTAATTAGTTAACTAATTGTTATAATTATAATTTATTATAATTTTAATAAGTACATTTTTCAAGTTACAAAACTGACTCCAATAAATGATTTATGTTGAAAAATAGTTAGAAATACAAAAACATAGAATTGTTACCCTTATGGAGAAATGAGGGAGATGTAAGCCAAAACAATCACAGAATGCACATTATTTTATCCTCTACTATTACTACTACCAAATTAAGCTTAAATGAGCACTTACAAGGAAACAAAAACAATGTTGTTATTTAGTTTTCATAACAACCCCATGAGGTAGTGATATTATTGTCACCACTTTGCCTATCATGAGGAAATGGATGCACATAGAAATTCACTTACTTCTCCAAAGTTTAATGCTAGTAAAGTTGGTGGATCTAAGGCTTGAACCCAGGCAGTTTAAATCCAAGATTCATGCTTAAACTACTATGTTTCTTTAGCTCTCTAAATAGATTGCCCTTGGAGGAGGGGAGATAAATATTAAACTCTCCACTTCCCTTTGCTTTTGCTTTTTTTATTTTTGTGCTTCACTTGTCATTATTCAGGAAAAGAATCTCCTTATATTTATATGTATCCTTTGCTGAATCATGAATAATTCAGTCATTTGTATTCTGATTTCATAAGATCTTTACACCTCTTGTTACTCTATTTGTTATGAGTGTGGGGAATTCTTAGATCTTCTTTAATCATTTGGATGAAAATTAAGATACTTTCAAAACACTTCTGAAGAAAGTTGTATTTGTGTTATAGTTTTTCTGTGTTCAATAATATACTGACATCAAAACTGGCATAATTTTGTTTCATTTGCTTGATTTACACTTTGAGAACTTTTAAGAATTTCAAGATCAAATACGCTTTCCAACTGTATAAGCATTGATTCATTTAACATCAGTCTTCTTTTTAAGAGTCATTCCTATTGAGTTGGCTGCTATCTGGTTTTGAAGCTTACACGTAAGCTGAATGCCTTGGGGCTGCTTCTGTGTCCAGTGTTGAAAACATTCAGAGGAAAACATGCAATGGAAAGCTTTATACGATTTCCAATTAAGATTTCCTGAGCAAATACAGGCATTATGTTTCATCTCAAGCAATATAATGTGATGTTCACTAACACCTGTACCATGTAATAATCTTGTTAGCATCTTCTGCAGACACTGGATTTGACAAATTGGCTATTCATAGCAAAGAGAGAAAACTTGGTAACATCTGATAAAATAAAAAATATAGTAGCTCTAGGGCCCAGTAATCTCTGAAAAAGTCAAAAAAGAACCTAGACTTTGTCATAAAAAGACAAACATTACAAACGTACAACTTGATCTAAAAAGATCTTGGAATACTATTGACTTCATGTCTGCCTTTTTTTTGTGATCAAAGGTAGTCAATTAAAGAGTGTAACTTTAGTACAGAAATCACAAAGAACATTACAATATTATTAATTGAATAATACTAATATCAATGACATTTGACAAGGCTACTGGTGTATATTGTTTTTGGTTGTTTGTTTCTCAGGGGCATATAAAATAATAAATTCAGGACAATATTGAGATTTTCTTTTCACATACCATTCTCCATTGTGACCTTTTCTATCACTCTACTTAAATGAGAATGACTTCATTTATATTCTATAATATTATACTAAACTTCTCCATAAAACTTTATAGAATATGGTATAATGTTTAAGATTGCTTAAAATAAGTCTCTGATTAACCAGATAGCATAACAAATAATAGGAATATATTTAAGACGCTGTTCCCTAAAGGTCAAGAAATAGGTCCCAGTCAAGCTATCAGACAGTAAGTACCATCTGTTATCATAAAGGAATAGGTGATCTTCTAATTAAACACAGCTATGTGTTATCTATTATCTTGAAAGCTTATTTGATAAAGGTCCCTAAAATAACTTGACATTTTCCATTTAAAAGAGCTTTTATAAACATTGATCCCTTGTGAATGTTGTGAAAATATTTAGTGGCATATCACACAAAGTACCACACAAACAAGTTAAAGCAGCATTTTTCTCTTTCATATTTTGAAAGAAATGCTTTTTCTCCCCTTTTCTATTTTCCTTGATCTTTATATTTGTTAAGATGTTATAGATATAAACTCCAGACAATCAAAGAAATTATTCCTAATTTTCAGTTGTCCATCTGTTACTCCCATTTACCATGCCATATTCATGTATCACCACAAATAATTCCTGGTTTATTAATGAAACTCTTTCATTCTGACAAGTAGCAGGCATCTTACTCCACAATGTAACTAGGTATGCAAATATGTTCTTGAAATAAATAGCAGCATTCTCTTATTTGCTTAGTGGCGGTTGTTGAAAACGTTGAACTGAGTCATCTATTTCTCTTCCTTTGACATTCATGACCGATAGTATGCATTAGAAAACAGTGAATTTGTATTGCCATAGCAATATTTGATCATAGGGTGAGTAGACTTAAGATACAGAAATAGGTGGAGGTCTTTAAAGTCTTTTGATTTGTGACATTTGTGTCAGGAGGAAATAATTTCTTCCTTTCAAATGTGATTTCAATATCAAATATTTTAAATAAATATCCCTTCAGGCTATTTGGGTGAGAGTTCATTTTCTATGAACATGTTAGCCCCCGGATTAGACATTTTTAACACAGATTCTCCTGCACCCTCTCTTGTGGCTAAGATTAGATATCTGTGTTCTCTTGACTTTTTATCTTTGATTATTTTGCTAGCTAACATTTGATAAAATGACCATATTATTTCTAAGATATTTAAAAACAGCTATTTTCATGTCTTGCTTAATTTGATATTTCTGATTATGTTATAAAGATTAACTTCTCCAATAATAAATGTTTATAATTTTAGAAAATTGTTTGGTGCATGAAGTGAAATTAAAGTCTAGACACTTGACTTCAACATTAATATTTAGGGATTGGATCTTCTTAACTATGAAACTGAATATTTTCATTGCTTGTTGTTATCATAACAACCACAAAATGTTCATATATATATGATATTAATATATTAGGACTCTATTAACTTAGTCTGACATTTGGTAACAAAAACTACAATACTATGCAGTGCTAAAATCATACCCTAGGCATAGTTTTTTCAGTTAAAATGTATGAGGTTCTCTTTTTTTAATCCGGGTAAATAAAAATACATGAAATTCTTTAAACATAGAACTGCATAACACACTTGAATGAATAAATGAACGTGATGCTTTAAGAATGGAATTTTAGGATTAATTAACACATACCATTGAAGAGGAAAAATCAGAAGACTGGGTTTCAGTTATTATTATTGCCAATTTTAGAGCTTATTATTGCAATTATTATAGTAATGTAAATATAGCATTCTACCTTTTAAAGGAACACTCTAGGACACGAAAATGTAATTAGATTTCTGAAGAGTATCTTGAAGTCATTATATCTAAGGATGTAAACAAAGGTGATAGAATTTATATCTGCTCTGCTATTTTGGACAGTTAGTTTCTATAGGGGATGAGTGGAAGGTCCTTCTAACATGTTAAATAATGCTTTTCACTAAGAGTAAAAGTCAATCAAATGTGTTTATGAGATCTGGAGTCAAATGCCTAATTTCAAATCTTGGCTCTGTCAAGTACCGCTATCACTTTGAGAAATTTATTTAACGTCTCTGAAAAAGTTTCCTTAATTGGAAAATGGAGATTAAAAATATTTAACTTACAGGACTGTTATGAGGATTTATGAAATCACACAAAACATCTAGTGTTTAATATATAATATTTTCTCAATAGAGTTATTATTATTACTATAAATATACCACTCTAAGCAATACATGTTTGTGAGGGACTTTGGAAAAAATCTTTGTGTTAGATTCCTATTGCTGCTGTATCAAATTACCACACACAAGGGGTTACAACACATAAATTATCTTAAAGTTTTGTAGGTCAGAAATCTGACATAATTCCACCAGGCTAAAAGCAAGCTGTCATCAGGGCTGAGTTTCTTTGTGGAGGCTCTGCAGTGGAATTTGTTTCCTTGCCTTTTCCAGCTAGTGGCCCCTTTCCATCTTCACAGCCCTCAGTGGCTGGTGGAGTCTTTCTCACCTTGCATCACTCTGGCTTTTACTTGGTTTTGCCTACCACTCACACTTTTAAGAATTCTTGTGATTGCACTGAGTCTAATCCAGAGTAATCTCCTTATTTTAAGGTCAGATAATTAGCAAACTTAATCTTATCTGCAACTTTAATTCCCCCTTGACATGTAATGTAACATTAATAGGTTTTGAGGATTAGAATGTGGAAATTGGGAGGGGGGCATTATTGTACCTACCCCAATCTGTGCAATATATATTTTGTGTAATAAAGAGTAAAGTAAGTTAGAGTTTCACAAACTATTTCAAAAAAAAGTGGTTTTGTGTGTGTGTGTGCAGTTTCTAACAGAGAAAAAAGTTACAAGATATATGTAGTGATTTCCATTAGGAGAGATCATACTTTGGATATAATCTTCCATAATCCTTTAATGTAGATGCTCAAACTCAGTGAGTTCATATCTTTCATTCATTTTACCAACACAGCCTTCTTGCTTTAATTTCATACCTCTTACCATTTTACTATAATGTGCCCACAGCTTCCCCCAGAAAATTTAACATGACAAAATAATAAATTGGACTTTTGCTATGCATCACGGTGTTAAAGGAGACCATAAACAAAATGAAAAGATGACCCACAGAATGGGAGAAAATACTTGCAAACGAAGCAACTGACAAGGGATTAATCTCCAAAAAATATACAAACATCTCATGCAGCTCAATATCAAAAAAAAAACAACCTAATCAAAAAATGGGCAGAAGAACATAATAGACATTTCTCCAAAGAAGACATACAGATGGCCAACAAGCACACGGAAAGATGCTCAACATCGCTAATTATTAGAGAAATGCAAGTCAAAACTACAATGAGGTTTCACCTCACACCAGTCAGAATGACCATCATCAAAAAGTCTACAAACGATAAATTCTAGAGAGGGTGTAAAGAAAAGGGAACACTCCTTCACTGTTGGTGGGAATGTAAATTGGTACAACCACTATGGAGAACAGTGTGGAGGTTCCTTAAAAAACTAAAAACAGAGCTACCATATGATCCAGCAATTCCACTCCTGGGCATATATCTGGAGAAAACCATACTTCGAAAAGATACATGCACCCCGGTGTTCATTGCAGCATTATTTACAATAGCCAAGACATGGAAGCAACCTAAATGTCCATCGACAGGAGAATGGATGAAGATGTGGTATGTATACACAATGGCATATTACTTAGCAATGAAAAAGAATGAAATAATGCCATTTGCAGCAACGTGGATGGATCTGGAGATTATCATACTAAGTGAAGTAAGTCAGACAGAGAAAGACAAATATATGATATCACTTATATGAGGAATCTAAAAAAAATGATACAAATGAACTTATTTACAAACACAAAAATAGACTCACAGACGTAGAAAACAAACTTACGGTTACCAAAGGTGAAAGTTGGAGAAGGGGAGAGATAAATTAGGAGTTTGGGATTAACATATATACACTACTATATATAAAACAGATAATCAACAAGGACGTACTGTATAGCACCTGGAACTCTACTCAATATTATGTAATGTAATAATCTATATGGGAAAGGAATCTGAGAAAGAATCGATATATGTATATGTACAACTGAATCACTTTGCTGTACACAAGAAACTAACACAACATTGTAAATCAACTATAATATAAAATAAAAATTAAATTTAAACAAAAGCACAAAATTACAGAAAGAATTCAAATTCACTATTTCGGCACAAGATTTTTGGTAGAGGGAAACACTTCATTTTGTGAATTAGGGCTCAAATTCAATGCTCTTTCTCTCTATACCTATTGAAATATTACTGAATTACCATGTAGATGAGAAACTTTAAGATGCACTTATGCCCAACATTTCAACATCTCTGAATCATGATGCATCTTATAATCATTGAAATGACATACTTTAATTGGGAGTTTAAAAACAAAGTCTTAGTGGTACATAAAATAATGTTATATCTTATAATTTGTAGCAATTCTGATTTGATAATATGTGGTACATGACCCTCATAAAAATGTGTCCTTACTAATTTGTTGTTTAAAAGATACTGAGAAAATAGGGAATGTAATTTATACTCTATTATATACCTATTCCATTTGAATGTATGGAATTTTTGCTCTGCTACCTGAATTATTTAACATGGAAAAAATTATGCACTTTACTCAGAAGACTTATAGTCTTATAAGTTTTTATCTTTAGTTTGGTATCAAATAATATAAAAACTTTGAGTACATTTATATGAGTTCCACATTTTCTGAATTAATAAAATAATTATGCTTGTACTCAAGATAAATTTAGTGATCTACGAAAAGCTTTCATTTCCAGATGATTTTCCCAGACTGGTTTTCCACCTGCATGAGTCTCAGGTATTTTTTATTCACATGTATGAGTCCTTGCATGGTAAGGAAATTATTAACTTTCATTCACTCTGATGAACTTAGTACATTAGTAAGAGTAATGTAAATTGGTGCAGCCACTACAGAAAACAGTATGGAGGTTCCTCAAGAAATTACAAATAGAACTGCCATAGAGTCCAGCAATTCCACTTCTGGGTATTCATCCAAAGAAAACAAAAACACTAACTTGAAAAGATATCTGCGCCCCCATGTTCACTGCAGCGTTTAGTCAAGATATGGAAAAACCTAAGTGACCACTGATGGATGAATAAATTTTAAAAATCTGACACACACACACACACACAACACACACACACACTGAAATATTATTCAGCCGTAAAAAAAGAATGAAATTTTGTCACTTGTGACAACATGGAAGGACTATGATGGCATTATGCAAAGTGAAATAAGTCAGAGAAATACAAATACTATATGATCTCACTGATATGTGGAATCTAAAAAAAAAAAAAAACCAATAAAACTGAAAAACACAAGGCCTCAGCTCATAGATACAGAGAACAGATTGGTGATTACCAGGAGGAGGGGACAGGAGTTGAACAAAATGGATGAAGTTAATAGGAGAAGTTAGAGTAACAGAATGAAGGTCACACTGTTAGTAAGTGATAGAGCAGTAATTAACAGGAAATACGATTCTAAACTTTGTGCCTCTTGTAAGAATATTATTCTGCTCTACAGTATGCACGATTCTGTACACATATACTTGGGAGAGGACCGTTATTACTCCAAGTAAAAACACATTTGTAACTGAATTCACATCCATATTTCTACCTTGCTGGAAGTATTCTCTATAAGCAATAAAGCCATAATTAAGGAATATGCATTGGTTTTATGACATAGATGGTACCTCATTTTCTCCTTCTCTGATTTTTATGATCCATTGGTAAGCTATAATAGCATAACCAATGTAAAAATCAAGACAGTTCTTTTAATGTTTTTCCTATCAATATAATAATTTACTACTTATATCTGTATGCCTTCTAGCACAATAGAAGTGAATTACTACATCTTCTCCAGTGTCTAACATCCAAGCAAAATTGATGTATCCTGGATTATTTTACTTCTTATGTTGTCCCTGGGGTATTTTCTCTTTAGCAAAGTGAATACGAGACAGAATTAAATATGATCAATGTCTCAAGTTTAGAAGTTTCCCCTCTATTTCATATCACTCAACCAAATACTGGTGAATGCACATGTGCTTATGCCCTTGCGTACATATATAGTTATTTGTACCATTTTATTTATTCTGAAGGCTGTTATTAAAATGTCTATTTCATTAACAGTTAGGCTGAAGTATATAAAGGGCTGATGAAATGGTGGACCTAAAGTGTTGATGATTTGTGACCTTCTTGATTCAATCAGCATTTATCAAGTGTCTAGTACACACCATATAGAGAGTTATGTGTTGAGCTAAATCACTAGTGCCTTTGTGGAGCATAGAGTAGGGAATAAAAGACAGAAAAATCAAATCATCATTAAAAGTACTGAATTGCAATAGAAACAATTTCTTTCAAGGGCAAGTGCATTCTGCTAAGACAGCATAAATAGGGGTGATATTACCTAAGGAGCTATAGAAGACTTCTCTGAGGAACCAACATTAATCTGAAGGATATATTGCAGTTAGTTAGGTGACAAAATCAGAGGAGAGCATTCTGGTCACCAGGAAAAAGAACTTGTCACATTTCAGGTAGTGAAAGTATCTCTGAAATTAGGAAGGACGGAGAGGAATTTTGACTGGGTCAATCCATGTGGTCATTGTACTTCTTGTTATGTTTTAGAAAGAAATAGGGCATCATTGAAGGATTGTAACCTGGGGAGTGATATGGTCAGAATTTTACTCTTAAAAGAGCTGTCTTATTACTATGTGGATAATGACTTGAGGAGTGTTCAGAATGCAAGATCAGTTAGAGAATGTCCTTACCCAGTTAGACCACCTGGAAACAAAAGACAGTCATCATTTACAACTCAAGCCCATAATCAACACCTTTTAAAAACCATTCTTGATCACTCTTCCTCTTGGAAGAATCAAATCTATCTTTGTGCCTTTATTATATATTATATAGATATCTATCATCACAACTGTATTATTTTATATTAAAACATTTCTTTCTATAAACTATAAGCTTACTTACATAGCATGAACTATATCCTAATTCATCTTTCTATGCCCTCTGCCTAACACACTGCTTTATACATAACAGGCATTGAATAGAAAATGTTTGGAAAAGTTAATACACTAAACAAGAAAGCAAAACAGATAGGTCTTGAATTAATCTGCACACTATAGCCGATGAAATGATATGAATGCAAGAACAAGATCACATAGGGGTTGGTCTGAGAACAGTAGACAGTTAAGATTTTAACTCCAAGGAAGGACAGTCAGAGGAAAAGAATCCTACGCAAATGAAGGAAAGTAAGTAGTTCATTGGATAAATAGAAAGCCAAGAAAAAATGTTCTATTAATGAAGTTAAAGGAGTGGACATTTAAAAATAAAATTGTACAAATATTTCCATAAAGCAAAGTGCTACAGAAAGTGTAGGGCATAAAAGCTACGGACTTTAACAACCAAGAGGTGGCTGCTGTATTTAGGACTGCCATTCCCAGTAGAGTGTTGAGGGAGTGATATCAGATTGCACTGACTCAAGGAGTGGATAGAGAGGAATAAGATAGTAGAGAGAGAGACAAAAGAGAAAAGGAGCAGTGTTTTTTCTTGTTTTGAAGTATATTTTTGTTTTTATTTAGGTTTTAAGAAGGAACATGCATACATGTTTTTATTTCCAGGGGAAAACAGAAGAGTGATTGAAGGAAATATTTGTATTTGCTTATTTTTTTGTAGTTGTTACCTTCCTTCAGATCTAATGGGTCTTCACCTACAGTGAAGTGTTTTCTGCCCTTTCTCCAATGGCTGAAGGCTTTTGTTCCACAGGGAAAATGAGAAGAATGATCTGGGTTTGAGCCTGTCCTGCTATGTTTTCTGTTTCCCTCTCCCATGCCTGCACGACTGTGGAAGCTTTAGCCTGTCTCTCACCTTTCCCTCTCTGATGGGATCCAGGAAAGTTGTGACTTTTATAGATTGTCTATTTTTGTTTAAAGGTGGGCAGTGCTCTTTGTAGGTTTGTACAGTTCAAGCTAAAGCTTAAACCTGAGGGCAGTTTCTATGTACAAATAAAAAATTTTTAGAAGTTATTTAGGTCTTATAAATGTACCATCAGTTGACTCAGGGTATATGTCCCAAATCCAATTCATCCTAAGTCTTTTAAGCTCAGTTTCCAAATATTACCTTTCTATTTATAAGTCTAGTAAATATTTACAACTACTTTTAAGAGTTCTTACATTATTGTTTGTTCTATTTATTGAATTGGTTTATACCGTTAATTACTTTTAACTGCACTTAAATTTACTATAGATAATTTTCTTAACAAATATGTATCTAATTTAATGACTTAATTATAATATCTTAAAAATACATAAATAATTTATCAATACATAAATTAAAATTTTTAACAAGATGCTTCTTAATTATTATATGTATATATATGTGTGTAGAAGGGATATATTTGTAGAAATATATATAAAATTATATAATTGTATCAGCAAAATTTCACTTTATATAAATTTCACTTTAAACAAATATAATTCAGTTGCACAATATGATATCATAAATAGAATTAAAAGACTGAACTATTATCCCAATAGTTTAAATTCTCTTAAACATAGCAAAAGTGACAAATTGAAATTACATATTTATTGATTCTTTAAAAGAAAAAAATAATGAAATTAATTTTAATTTTATTGTCTTAAATATTTACACAAGTAATTCTAAACTTGTCTAGAGTCAGAAGATGCTTATACACTAAGAAATCAATCTGGATTGATTTTATGGGGTCCCTAGTGTACAAACATGCTGGCAAGGAAGCCAGTGTATTTGGAGTAGGTTAAGTAACAGAGAAAGAATAGTAGGAGCTAATATCAGAGTGGTAATATAGTCCACTTCATATAAAGATATTTTTAAATTTGGCTTTTATTTTAAACAAAATGGAGAGCCACTGGAAGGCTTTGAGCAGAGGAGTAATATAATCCAAGATATATATATATATTTTTCACATCTTTATTGGAGTATAAATGCTTTACAATGTTGTATTACTGTATGTTGTTTCTACTGTACAACAAAGTGAATCAGCTATATGTATACATATATCCCCATATCCCCTCCCTCTTGTGTCTCCCTCCCACCCTCCCTATCCCATCCCTCTAAGTCATCACAAACCACCGAGTTGATCTCCCTGTGCTATGCAGCTGCTTCCCACTAGCCATCCATTTTACATTTGATAGTGTATATATGTCAATGTTACTCTCTCATTTCATCCCAGCTTCCTCTTCCCCCCTGATCAGTATGGCTGCTCTGCTGAGGAGAACTTGTAAAGGACCAATGGCAGAGGCAAGAATGCCCATTGAGAGACTATAATCCAGGCACATATGATGGTGATTCGAGTTTGTCTGCCAGTAATAGTATCAGTCAGGGTCCACAGAGGAAAGAAGTAGCACTCTCAAAGTAATAATTAAATATAATGTAGTGAAGAAAACTTTTACAATATTACTTGCTTGTTTAAAGTAAACCAACAAGGTATGATGAACCAAGCAGAAAACACCTACCCCACACCTAAAAGATCAGGGGAATGAGTGGTGAACAGAACTTAGTGAAACTTCCAGTTATAGAAAAAGGCTACTTTACAGGAGCTGTGCCCTTTGGTAGAGAAACAGCCACTTCTGAACCTCTTCCACCAAGGATGACACTGGGAAATGAATGCTCCAACCAATTTCTTCTCCCACTATCTGTTCTTCTGTCAGTTTCTCTATTCGGAAGAAAGTAAGAAGAATTCAGAGGGCAAAATGTTTTTTGAGATTTAATGGTTCTTTTGATGGAACTTAAATAGATGTGCTTCCCTGGTGGTGCAGTGGTTAGGAATCCGCCTGCCAATGCAGGGCACACAGGTTCGAGCCCTGGTCCGGGAAGATCCCGCGTGCCACGGAGCAACTAGGCCTGTGCGCCACAGCTGCTGAGCCTGCGCTCTAGAGCAGGTGAGCCACAGCTACGAAGCCTGCGTGCCACAACTATTGAAGCCCGCGCGCCGAGAGCCCATGCTCTGCAACAAGAGAAGTAAGAGGCCCACGTGCCGCAACGAAGAGTGGTCCCCACTCACCGCAACTGGAGAAAGCCCACGCACAGCAACGAAGTCCCAAGGCAGCCAAAAATAAATAGATAAATAAATTAATTAAAAAAAAAACAGATGAAAAGCTGAACTATTGGTTATTTACAGTCTGAACAAAAGAAGGATGCCAAGCAGAGCTACACAGATGACTGTACCGGGGAGAGGATAACAACAAGCTGGAGTTATGGGGGGCAGCTTATGTATGGTAAGTGGGGTATGGTTAGCTGTGTTTCCTGGGCTCCCTGTGGATTGACTAATTTGAATTATTTCACTAGCTCCACAACAAAGAGCCGTCCCCAGTTGTCTGGTACCTGCACCCACTGCAATGAGGGTAACTGCATAGTGGCCCAGAGTGTGAGAGCCCAACCAGGGATGTGTTTGGACTATGAACTTCATTAGCTGCTCAAAAGGGGAACTGGCCAGTCCTTAGGGCCTCAAACCTGAGTCAAGACAGCATAAAACACACACACACAACTACATTACACAACTTTCTTGGATATAATCCTTAAAGTTCGGGTCTGCAAGGTAAAGTGGAGAGGAGAACAGAAATTGAGAAGTGGCAAAATTCTAATATATGAAGCTAGAGACAGTAAGATTTTCTGGTACATTAGATATAGAATGTGAAATAAAGCAAGAGGTCAGTGATGAACCCAGTGTTTTTTGCCCCAACAATTAGAACGATAAAACTGCCATCAAAATGAGGGAAGTATGTGTGTGTGTTTGTGGGGGACGGAGGGAAATGTTTTTGAGGGTTCACATCAAAAGTCATCTTTGAAATACAGATTTTGAGATATGTATTAAGCCTAAAATGTCAACTGTCAACTAGATAATTTAACACAAAGGTCTGGAGTTTGGGTGAGATGTCTGTGCTGAAATTGTAAATTATTGGCTTACAGATGATATTTAATCTCATAGACTAGGTGAGAGGTGGGATCAACAAAAGGCAAGAGTATAAAGAGAAAGATAATCAAGGACTGAGCCCTGAGAGTGTCCACTGGGATGGAGGATGGTGGAAGGGTTCATGTTAATGGATCAGGAAGAGGCAAATGAAGTGATGGAGACTGAAAAGCACTGGGAGTAAAAGCACAAAAGTAAGATCTTGGAAGCCAAATGGGAGGAAACATATCAAGAAGGAGGGATTATAAATTAGCTAAAATAAAAACTGATAACTGATCATTGGAATTAGCAAAGTGGAAATCACTGTTAAAGTTTATAAGAACAATTACATTAAATGGTGAAGTGTATGAAATCTTGATTTGGAGAGAGATCAAAAGAGAAGAGAAGAATTAGAGAAAGGCTACAGATAATCCGTTTGTGTTTGTTTGCTTTTGAATAGAAGAACCAGAAAAAATAAAAATGAGGCCCTGGCTAGTTGCTTATTAATTTCTTCATTGGTTTTAAAATGGGAGAAATACCAGCATGAAATTACACTGACGAAAACAATGAATCAAAGAGACAAAAAAAAAAATTGATGCAAGGAAGGGGAAAATCCTCTATATGCATCCACTATATGCATATTGAAATGACAAAAATTTAAGACAGATTAGTATTACAGCAAAAATGAGCCATGAGCCAACATGCTTTAGAAATGAGGAGGAATGACCCAATGTTGTTGGATTACAAAATTAATTAGAAATTGAGGAAATATCAAATCAAGGCAAATGGCAAATCAAGGACAATGTATAGGATGGTTTGTCTGGCATTTTTAATTGACACATCTTTTGTACAAGGAGGTGGAGTAGTTAGTAATGCATTTAACATGCAAAGGATTTAGATAGACATGAAAGAATAAGTTCTCATTTAAGGTTATGACAAGTTGTGACTTAAAGTGTCTAAAATAAAGCAAAAATCTGGGATGTTTTAGGTTTTGTAAAAATTTTACAGTAAAGGAAACTACATTTCAGAAAGTATAATGAGTTAGCTTGAAAATGAGTTTTCAGATGGTTTTGGTGGAGAAGGGCAAAGCAGTCAAGATAGAGGAATATGTTAAAGACATAACAATACAGGCTTGCGTTGCATAGAGTCTAGAGTTAAATAAGAATTAAGTTCACAATTTCATGTGTATAATGGGAAAGAATGAAAATACCTCACTCCAATTGTGTTATGTTCAGTGAAATGTTTTCTGAAGTCCAAAAATAACATATCTTCCTTGAAGGTGGAGGTGGTATGAGAGAGACAGAGAGAGAGAGAAAGAGAGAGAGAGAGAGGGAGGATATGCTGAGTGCCTACTGTAAGCCATTCAATTATCATGGCAAAGTTGAGAGGTAGATTTTGTTACCTCTTTATAATAAAGAAAAATAGAGACCCACATTATCTAAAAGGAGTAAACTCTAAACAGATTTTTATTTTAGATTATTATTTGTTGTGTGGTTGATGAAAACTGAGTTTTAAAGTATATAGGTGAATGGGATAAAGAAAATAGGCATGAGCTTGAAGAGAGAGTGTGGCTAATGCAATAGAAGTATGAAAAGTAATCTAGTAAGATCATCTTTCATTTTCTTTAGTGGTGAACTTTAATATGTATGGTAAAATTAACTGAAGTGAAAAAGTGGAATGGAATGATATATATATATATGTTTTTGGCCTCTATGCTTTAGTTTTATATTAGCTTCATCAATAGGTTTTGGGAACACTTAAAAATCCATGCATATGGATTTTTCCCCTGTATTTCCTTTTTTACAGAAATTTATGCTCTGGCCAAAAGTCCATTTTCACTAATCTTCATTAAATATATGGGCAGAATGAATTAAATAGCTACATATAACAATTAGAGACCCAAGTGAGAAACTCTCAGTCTAAGCAAAACAGCACCTCTAAGCCCTCTGGTATTCACAATGATCCCAACAGGACTACGTTACATAATTTTCATAAATTTCCCTAAATAGATCAGTTTGGAATAGTTGAAAAGGCATATAAAAGAAGTCAATATTTAGATTTACTCAAAGCAGTCTACAGATTTAATCAATCCCCATCAAATTACCCATGACATTTTCAACAGAACTAAAACAAATAACCCCAAAATTCATATGGAACCATAAAAGACCCAGAATTGCCAAAGCAATCCTGAGGAAAAAGAACAAAGCAGGAGGTATAACCCTCCCAGACTTCAGACAGTATTACAAAGCTACAGTAATCAAAATGGTGTGGTACTGGCACAAAAACAGACATGGATCCATGGAACAGAACAGAGAGACCAGAAATAAACCCACATACTTATTGTCAATTAATCTTCGACAAAGGAGGCAAGAATACACAATGGAGGAAAAAACAGTCTCTTCAGCAAGTCGTGTTGGGAAAGCTGGGCAGCCACATGCAAATCAATGAAGTTAGAACACACCCTCATACCATCCACAAAAATAAATGCAAAATGGCTTAAAGACTTAAACATAAGACATGACACTGTAAAATCCCTAGAAGACAACGTAGGCAAAACATTCTCTAACATAAATCATACCAATGTTTTCTTAGGTTAGTCTCCCAAGGCAACAGAAATAAAAGTAAACATAAACAAATTGGACCTAATCAAACATAAGCTTTTGCATAGCAAAGGAAACAATAAGCAAAATGAAAAGGCAACCTACAGAATGGGAGAAAATATTTGCAAATGATGCGACCAACAAGGTCTTAATTTCCAAATTATACAAACAGCTTATACAGCTCAACAACAAAAAAACAAACAACCCAATTGAAAAATGGGCAGAAGAACTAAATAGACAGTTCTCCAAAGAAGACATACATATGGCCAACAGGCACACGAAAAGATGCCCAACACTGTTAATTATTAGAGAAATGCAAATCAAAACTACAGTTAGGTACCACCTCACACTGGTCAGAATGGCTATCATTAAAAAGTCTACAAACAACAAATGCTGGAGAGGGTGTGGAGAAAAGGGAACCATCCTACACTGTTGGTGGAAATGTAAGTTGGTGCAGCCACTATACTGGAGAACAGTATGGAGGTTCCTCAAAAAACTAAAAATAAAGTTGCCATATGATCCAGCAGACCCACTCCTGGGCATATACCTGGACAAAACTATAATTCAAAAAAAATACATGCACCCCTATATTTGTAGCAGCACTATTCACAATAGCCAAGACATGGAAACTATCTAAATGTCCATCAACAGGTGAATGGTTAAAGAAGATGTGATATATATACACACACACAGAAACACAATGGAATACAACTCAGCCATAGAAAGGAATGAAATAATGCCATTTTCAGTTAGATGTATGGACCTAGAGATTATCATACTAAGCGAAATAAGTCAGAATGAGAAAGACAAATACCATATGATACCACTTATATGTGGAATCTAAAATATGACACAAATGAACTTATCTATGAAACAGAAACAGACTCACAGACAGAGAACAGACTTGTGGTTGCCAAGGGGAAGGGGGTGGGAGCAGGATGGAGTGGGAGTTTGGGGTTATCAGATGCAAACTATTACATACAGAATGGATAAACAACAAGGTCCTACTGTATAGCACAGGGAATTATATTCAATATCCCTTAATAAACCATAATGAAAAAGAACATTTAAAAAAAGAATGTATATATATGTATAACTGAATCACTTTGTCGTACAGCAAAAACTAACACAACACTGTAAATCAACTATGCTTCAATAAAAAGATAAATAAAAATTAAAAAATAGTCTTACTCCATTTCCTGTTAATAATCTGTGAGTTTGAGCAAATGGTTTAATTATTACAGTCCTTCATTTCCTTTCTTATTGAATAAAAAGAATAGGATTATTTTAAGCTTAAGGCTTTTCCCAATGCTGAGATATGGAATATATGGCCTTATTTTAGAGAGAAGCGTAAGAGAAAATTATTTTTTCCTATGTACAGTTACTACTAAATGACATGTCATGAGTGACATGCAATGAATGAATGACATAATGAAACTCAACAGAATGTATCAGTTTCTACAAGAGTTTTTGTAAATATCATTTTATATTTACCAAAACACAGCCTTCCAGACAATTCGAGAATTTCTTCCCCCTCCAAACTTAATAACATGGTGAGTTTTGAAAAGTAATTCATTCAATCAGTAAGAAAATGAAAACTTAAAGAAAAAATTTTTTCATTATTAGGGATAAAAAGAATAGGAGAAAACCCAATCTGTGATGAACCGTTTTATTTAAGAGGAAAGATACAGAAACCACCACCACAACAACAATTAAGAGTTCCATAAAGCTGTAAATCACGTGGCACACATGGCTACAAGTTATTTAATAATGTATATTGATTTACAAATGTGCACACACACACACACAGAGCTGGCACATTTAAATATATCAAGAAATAAAAACAAAAAATAAATTTGAATCTCCAGATTTTAAACTTGCTTGATGAATGCTCTCCTAAAGGCTTACATAATACCCTTAAATTTTTTACATGTAACACTGTCTTTAGTGCTTCTTGCTTCAAGCTCAAAGAATGTCTGTAAGATTCCTATTATAGAGTGAAGTAGTTGTTCACAATTGAGCATATATTCTTGGTTCACTTTAAATGACTCATATCACCAAGAGATGTGTAATTTATTTAAAGTGGGTTTCAAACTTTCATCTGAAGAGTTGAATCATTACTTTTGCTCCTTTGTGGCAGTCATCTCTAAAATGGAAAATATGTGTATCTGAGGCATCAAGCTGAAAAGCTTGTCAACAGAAACAAGACTTCCAGCTCTTAAACTGTTCCAGTTCACTGACTGAATCCACGGACTAAGAACAATCTGAGCATAGGTCAAGGGTACTGCTGGCATTTTTACGGCACGTTCCACCACTGTGCTTACTCAATAGTAATGTCTAGAAGAGATGGCCAGAGCTCACTTGATACAAAGCTCATGGTGAAGAAAATGGGAGGTTTCATGCAGCTGAGAGTAGATTAGGTATGTGTCAATCTCTCTGCTGGCACAAATAATTTCCATGTAGTGGATAATCTATTAACTACCTCAGAAAATGTGAGTTTTCAGAATAGCAGCAGGGATTTAAGTACAATATGACCATGGGTATCACAAAAAGAAACTGAAAAGCAATCTTTTATAGTACATCCTAATGCTCTTTTGAGTAACTCCATAGGAAAGTGGAAAATCTGAATTCATATAAGTGTACATACCTCCTAACCATTATGATGGGGACCTTTTGCTTTGCTTTATGTTTTGCTTAGACTTATCTGACATAATCATATCTTCTCCAAAGTAATAAATATAAGCGCTTTGTACTGCATACATTTCAAAAGGGTTTATTGGCTTAAGAGCTTTTTCCTTCTCTACTATAACTGTCACAGTTTTGAAGGATTAAAATTAGCAGTGATCACATTGGATTTCATATCTTTCAGAGTGACAGCCTCAAACCTCAATTCATAAAACTTGGCTTTTTTATTACCTCCTCTATTTGCAAGCACTGTGAACTTGGGCAAGTAAAGGAAACGCTCAGTCTTGCTTTTTTATCTGTAAAATGTGGACACATATATATCCATTGTAATAGCTTTGTTGTTTTCGATGAAAAATCTCAAACGAAGAAAATGTCTTTGTAAATAGTCAAATGCAGGATATAAGAATGTATAGAAATGTAGGATATGAGGCTATAACATCTGTTACCCAATTTATTTCCGGATTGACTGAAGTAATTTAGCTGGCTAGGAGATGTCTTTCACTACTCCATAACCATCCCTCCCAGTTCTGCCCAGCCAAGAAAACCGAATTTAAAGAAAAACTTTTCTTCAGTCAAGAGTAGGTAAATACTCCTTGCCAGAAGCTGTAAATAAACTCCCAAACAAATTATATAGAAGAAATATTTGTATGATCAGCAGCAGTGCCCTCATCATTAACTCCAATAATAAAGAAAGAAGTTTACAATTTTGGATGCCTGTGAAACATAATTTTTAATTTGGTCAATCAAGGTATATATTTTTACAAGATTCTCTTCCTTTCTAACATTTAAAGTTACTGAATGGAAGAATAAGAACAACAACAACAAATAAAACAGGATACTATGCTCTATTTAAAATAAAACTAATTTATGAGAAAATATAATAGAGATATTTCTGCCCTAAATTATTGCATGGATATTTGTTATTTTTTTCCTTTAAAGGAAAAGAATGAGTAAGATATTAGCATAAAATGAAAATTTCCTTCTTTAAGATAAGCTGAAGTGTCCTTGTATAGCCCACAAGGTCCCTGAGGACAGAGGCTATAAACTTTTACTTCTTTATGACATCTTCAGAGATTAAATATTTCCTGTCTTGCAGTAGAATTAATAAATGAAAGAATGCTAAATACAAATTAAGCAAACATGAAAAGCAAAGTGAGCCACTTAATGTATTTTGATTTTCTTATGATCTTGCATTATAAGACATACAGTGATGACCTGGCAGGAACCAGGAATTTGTCTTGTTATCATAACTTCTTATCTAGCACAATGCCTGCCTCTTATTGTGTTAAAATATGAGTCTTATTTTGGTGCATTTAAAAAACTGGATATAGCCATAGACCTCAATTCTTCACCCAGATTCCCTACTAGTACATTTTATGGCAGCATAAATTTTTCTAACTATGTCCACCATGATAAAACTGTCTGGGTCAATTACAGCAATTATGTGCTCTTAAACATTTTCTAGCACGTCAATGTCAGTGATGATCTGATCAATACTTGTCTCCACACTAAACTCTATGCTTCATGATGGTAGCACAATTTTTCTCACTATTTTATTCTCAGCATCTCTAGAGAATCTGACAGTATGAGAACATCAGTAAATATTTGATGAGTGACTCAATGACTGACTTAAAAAATGAATGAGTTAACTTATTACAAAGTGCTAAGAGAGTTTTCCAACAAATATCAATAGAAAAAACAAATGCGATCTCCTTTTCAATAGGAATAAAACAGTAGATGCACTTCTTTTGGAATAGACTAAGGAACAAATATTGTCTAGCCCAACATGGTTTGTTGAGGAAACAGACTAGTTGCAAAATAGCAGCTCAAGGCACTTCTGTGTCACTACATTTGCCCTGACAGAAGGTGTTGAGATATTTACTTCAGTCTCTGCTATTTCAGGCAGTCTGTCCTTGGCCTCCGAAAGAAAGGGTGCTTCCAGAAGAGGAGAGGTGTTAAGTTAAATATCTTTAAATGTTGTCTGCCACTATCATTACCAGTCCTAGGAATAATAATTCTCTTTTTCTTGGCAGGTGAGTTTTTTCTCTTCTTTACATTAAAGGATGATAACATTTATTTGCGATTGTAAATGAATGCTTTAAGTTGATGTCTTTTTTTCTTCATCTGAAAAAAAGTGAACTTTTCTATAGTGCGTCAATGTCTACCACTCTGAAACTATCCACGCTGAAGGCACAAGAAAGTCATGGTGAGCTATGAATGATGACCACCTGCAAAGAAATAATAAGACTGTACCTTTTCTCTCTTTTCTTGGCAGTATCACTTTGCTGTGTTCTGACTTATGCTGAGTAATTGGAGTCAGTCAAATAGACAATCAGCTAATTTCCCTTTTCTCTGTCTTCTGAATGTAATACCCTCACATGCTTCACGAGGAAATGTAACAGTGTGTCTGTCATTTAAAATGAATCACCGACTGATGTATAAAAACAGTACAAGAGAAATATGGAATTAATTTCAGAATGATACAGGTTCCTATATCTATCCAAACTTATACTTTCCTAAGATCATTTTGGATTTAGTTAGTTAGTTTTAATGGATAGATGGCAAACAGAAGAGCCAATCTGCTGCCATCATGGAGCTTAATTTGAGTGGGTAGAGATGAACAATAAACTAATAATCAAAAAGTAAAAAAGATCACTTCCATTTGGGTCACAGTCTGTAAAAGAAATAAAAATTGTGCTGCAATAATGTTTAACTAAGGAATGGGGAGTTGCTATCTAAAATAAAAGATTAAAGTTAGTGAAAGTTTGGCATGATAGAAGAACAGAAGGGAGGCTAGAATAGCTGATGTAGACTGTGGGGAAGGGAGAATTACAGCACATGGTGATGAACAGGTAGGCAGGAGCTGGACCAAATTGAACTGTACAGTCCAGTGCATGTTAAACTTTAAAAGCCTATAAGCAGGGAAAGGCTATGATCCAAACTATGATTTGTGATTGCTCTGTGGGGAAATAATTTTAGGTGAACAAGACTGAAAGTAGGAGACAAGAGGCCATTGCATTAAAAGAGAGAGTAGAGTTGACAGGGACAAGAGCTAGGGAAACAGTAGTCAAAATGGAGAAAAGTTGAGATGCATGTTCAAGGTGGTACCAATAGGGGAATGAGGTAAGTAGGAACCAAGGTATTGGCTTGAGCTCTGTGGTGTGTAGCATTTCCATTCATTGAGAAGGAGATACTGCAGAAGGAACAGCTTTTGATCAATTTTTAGGGGTTGAAAATTGTGTTTCATTATGACTATTTAGCATGCAAGCAGAGATATTTATTTTGTATTTAAATGCACCAGGCAGGATGAGGGCAGTGTCAAAGATACAAACTTTAAAAAAGTTTAGATATATTTTTTACCATGAGACTGGTTGCGATTACCCTGGGAGAAGGCTTGGGTTGAGAAGAAGAAACAAGGATTAAAAACTTGAGATTTAAAATTTTTCATTTCAAACTTATGAAATGTTACAAATAAAGTACAATTTATAAGGTATAATTCCTTCTTCCATGTTCTTACTCATTTTATCCCACCTTCATTATCTTCCTTTTATCTGAAGAACTTACTTTGACATTTTTGCAAAGGCAGGTCTACTGGCAACAAATTCTCTGAATTTTGCTTTCTGAGAAAGTCTTTATTTCTCCTTCATTTTTGAAGGATAATTTCACTGGGTACAGAATTTTCTAGGTTGGTAGTTTTTTTCTCCCAGCACTTTATTTCACTTCACTCTCTTCTTGCTTGCATGGTTTCTGAGAAGCTGGATGTAATTTTATCTTTGTTCCCCTATAAGCAAGGTGCTTTTATCCCCTCTTGCTTCTTTCAGAATATTTTTTTTATCTTTGATTTTTCTGTAGTTTGAAAATTATATACCTAAGTGTGGCTTTTTTTTGGTTCTATCCTGTTTGGTATTTTTTGAGTTCACTGGATCTGTAGTTTGCTGTTTGACATTAATTTGGGTAAATTCTCAGTAATTATTGTTTCAAATATTTCTTCTGTTCCTCTCTCTCTCTTCTCCTGCTGCTATTCCTATTACGTGTCTATTATACCTTTTGTAGTTGTCCCACAGTCCCTGTAGAGTGCTCTGCTTTTTTCAGTCTGTGTCTTTACGTTTCATTTCCAGGTTTCTATTGATTATATTCCTTAGCTCAGAGATCCTTCCCTCAACCATGTCCAGTACACTAATAAGCCCATTAAAGCCATTCTTGATTTCTGTTACAATAGCTTTGAAATCTAGCATTTCTCTTTGGTTCTTAGGATTTCCACCTGTCTGCTTACACTGCCTGTCTGTTCTTGAATGCTGTCTACTTTACCTACTAGAGTCCTTAGTATATTCATCATAAGTATTTTATATTCTTGGTCTGATACTTTCAACAACCCTGGAGTATCTGTTTTTTCTCTTCAAATTGTGTTTTTGCTTTTTGGTATATGTTTTAATTTTTTCTTGATAGGACTACATGATGTACTGGGTAAAGGAACTGCTGTAAATAGGCCTTGATAGTGCGGTGGTGAGGTGTGGGGGGAAAGGGAAGCATTCTATAGTCTTTAATTAGGTCTCACTCTTTTAGTTAGTAAGCTTGTGCCTCTGGACTGAATTTCACAAGAATTTCTCATGTCTTTTTCTCCTTCTTTAGGTGGGACAGAACGGCTAGAGTGGCCCTAGAGCTGGGTATTTTCCTTCCCCTGCTCAGTTAGGTTTGAAAATACCCCATCACTTCAGGCTCTGGTTAACTTTTTACAAGGCAGGTCTTGTTAAGAAGAAAGGGTGCTCTGGTGTATTTCAAAATGCTTGCTTTTCCCCTACCCGTGCCAGAAGCCTGAGGGGATTTTTCTGTGATACTGTGGGAGTGCAGTTAAGGTTCTGGCGGTAAATCTTACACTACTGTGGGGTCCCCTAAAACTGGGCCTCCCTGTAGCCTCTGCTCTCCGAGCTGTCCACACCGAACCTCCAGCAATTCTTCAAGCAGAGGTCAGGGTTTGCTCTCCTGGCACAGGGCTTATTCTCCTGGTAGCTTCTGTTCAAGAAAGCTGGGGCTCCCTGTATTCGCCTGTCAGTCTCTCCGAATCGTCAGTCTCTCCAACCTTGGGGGCAGTGGTTTTCCCCATTCTCTCCTGTCTCAAGGATCCAAGAAGAGTTGTTGATTTTCAATCTGCTCAGCTTTTTACTTGTTAGTAGGACAGAGTGGTGACTTCTGGGTTCCTTACATGTGGAACCTGATCGTTATTATTATTTTTTTAAGACAATTTTTTTTTTAACTTGGGGGAATGTACAAATGGCAGAACTTGCTGGTCCAGACTCATTTAAACTATTCCAGAGTGAGGATGCCCATATTTGTACATCTCCTCCAGGTGAAAAGAGATAAATTCGTATCGCACTATGAAATGCAGTAATTCAGCTGTTATTAGAGCTGTTAATGGATTATAATAAAACTGTCTGCCCCTTGAATGCAGCACAGGCACTAATACATTATAACAGTTCACTTTCATTAAGAGACAAATTGACATTAACTTGGTAAATTTTGTCAACATTCTATCTTATTTCTAATTTCCAGATATTATTATCTGTATTAAAATGCTCACTCCACTCAAAGGGCAGCAAGTCCTACCTTGAAAGAGTTACTCATGAATTTAAATCTCTTCTGTTGATTGTCTACCCATAATTCTGAGCAATTATCTAACTCTGCTAGCCATAATTATATAACTATGTCAATTTCACTTTTTTCAACAAGAGAAGTATTGCATATTAGGCTTCTATAGGAAATCAGTCTGTATGTATCTCTATATAGTATCTCTATAGCCATCTTGGTTTGAATACCAGCTTTATTGCTTAAAAGTTATATATCTTTGGGCAATTTGTTTAACTTCTATAAGCTTTAATTCCATCACCTTTATAATGGCAATTGTAATAACAGCATGTACTTCATCGGTTATTACAAAGCTCAATGAGATAATGCAATTAAAATATTAAAGTGTTTAGCAATGTTTCTGTCATATAGGAAGAACTTGATAAAGTCACTGCTTTTATTAAAAATATATAGAATATAATAAACTGTTATTAATAAATGTATATACATTTATTAACAATATACCACTAAGGAGATTTTACTTCTTACCCAAGAAGTAGGAAATTATTGTAAGCATTTATTCAAGTGGTTGAAATAGTAAACATATTTGCATTTTCAGATCACTTCGAGATATTTGAGAATTGATGATATTGAAAGATTAATGTCAATTAGACAAGTGGGAAACAGAAATACACAAACACAGAAGAGTAATGATTTAAAAAAAAAAAGAAGAAGAACGTAGATGTAACGGGGATAAAGTTGATTGTCTCCAAAAGCAAGGTCTGTGTTTAAAATGAGCCTGCTTGGTTTTCTTTGTGGCACGTATCATGCATCTTTTAGTAAGAAATAACAATTCAGAGAAGTCTATACTATTTTACAGCCTCTGAAGGTAAATCTGTCATTGCCCAACATTATGTTTCTGTGTCCTATCTAACTTCACTGTCATTGATTGAAATTCCTCCCCAAATTCTGCAGACAGTTGTTGCCATCAATAAATTTCCGAAATGCTTACTTTATACTTACTCTTTTCCTTTGACTTAATGATAAACTTAGGAAGAGTCTGTTATGGAATGTTAGGCAAAATCCATTTTATGTCAGATGCCATGAAGAACTTTCCCACCATAAATACTACAAAGGATAGCATGTAAATTCATACACTTGGAGGGGTTGTTCAAAGAGAAAATAAAAGATAAGTCATTAGAGGTATAATTAAAATAATTCATCTTCCATACAATAAAGATGCATTTTAAACTTAGATAAAGAACTAAATACTAATTAACAGGATATTAGTCTGATATTATTTACTGATTCAAATGTACCAACATAATATGATTTTGTCTAAAGATATACGGCCAGAACAATTTTGTATATATTGTTTTTAACCTATCAAAAAAGCTCTGAAATCTAAATAAGTAAATTAAAAACTCTGCAGAGACAATGAAAGAGAAACTTAAAAAGAGAGATAAGAAAGAGAACTAATTATTATTGACCATATGGTTTTGACAGTTGTTATGCCAGGTATTTTATTTATTTTTTCTCAGTCCTCAAAACACGTCTACCAGGTAGGAAACATTATTCAGATTGGTCGCATAACACAATTTGTAAATGGCAGAGACAGCATGTAAACTCAATTATCTCTGACTCTACAACCTATGTGAAAAAAGTAGAAACGATGGGTAGTAGAGGTAGGTACTATTATTTTTTTTTTCTGTATGTCACATACTAATAGACATGTAGACACAGTATTAGAATAATAAAAAGAAAAAGTAACTTGTGAGAGACCAAAAATATTTTACAAACACTAAATCCCACTAAGGATGTCATAGGACCATGTGTATATTAGCTTTAAATCATCTTACAGATTTGTTTTGATTGGCAGAGTCTATAGACGTTACTCAGGAGCTACATTAAAAGTACAATTATCTTAATGTGATTTTCTTCAATCTCAATGCGGTTTATGCATGAAAATATCTAACCCTAATAACCTTTTCGTCTCTATATTCATATTTATGTAGATCTTAGAAGAATAATGAAGAGGGTAAAATATTCAGGTCAGGAGAAGGAAGAATAAATTATGTTTAAGATAATAGGTTTTTGAATCAGACATACCTGTCCTTTACTCCTAGCTCTGCTGAGATTAAGTGTGATCCTCTAAAATGATTTTCCTGTCTTGTTTACTCATCTGTGCAATACACTAATATTATTGCCACTTTAAATTTGTTATGAGGATTAAATGAATAAAAAGAATACAACACAGTGACTAATAAATTAGTAAATACACAATACATCAAACCCAGTTTTTGGATATTTGACTGCTGACAGCTTTCATGCTCCATCCCTCCTTCTTCCCCTTCAGCTATTATCTGGGTCGGCTTACGAGATAGTGGGTTGCTCCCCCTTTTGGCTCAAGCATAGGTTCAAAAACACAAGCCCCTGCTCAGACACAAAACCCCTCCCCCCAGGCCCCTAACCACAAGCCAATTTCCTTTCCTTCTCAAGTCATTTTCAGGGCAACTTGGTAAGTCTCCCAGCTAACTTCATTAGGTAACTAATAAATCTTTTCATACGGTATTGTGTGTGTGGCTCCATCAGCCTCAAGCTCCAAATTAAATTTTGGGTGGAGGTCTCTCTCACCTCTGCAGAATGGCAACAACAGAGGTGTAGGTTTATATGTATTTCTATTAAATTTTAGTTATATCTTATCCATTCATTTATTAATTTACACACTCCACCAATCTTGTGGATTATCTACTCTTTGTAGATACTGACCTAACCCTCCGTTTGCCATGGTTAAGAAAAAAAAAGAAGCAGCACATCTTCTGTCCTCATGGAATGCACAGGTTAGTAAGTAGATAATATAAATAACAAAATTACAGAAAAATATTTAATTAGAGACTGTAAGATGGACTAGCAAAAATGTAAGATGTTGGTGGGGGGGAGGGATAAATTAGGAGTATGGGATTAACAGAAACTACTATATATAAAATAGACAAGCAACAAGGATTTACTGTATAACACAGAGAACTATATTCAGTATCTTTTAATAACCTATAATGGAAAACAATCTGAAAAAATATATATGTAACTGAATCACTCTGCTGTACACATGAAACTAACACAATATTGTAAATCAATTATATTTCAATGAAAAATATATATATATAAGATGTTATTAGATTTTATTATTAAAGGAAATTTACTGCTCTAAGGATGCCAGAGAAGGATTTTTCTCAGCAAGTAAACGTTTAATTTAAGACATGAATGATTAGTAGCAGTTAGTTTCACAAGGTCTGTGGATCTATGGTTAGTGACAGGAGGAGGAGGAAAGGCATTTCCAACAGAAAGAGCAGCATAAATAAAGATCCGGATGGGGGTTGTGGTGGGTGAGACGATTATCTTTAAGATTTCATTAAAAGGCTCCTGAAAGTCTAGTGTGGTTCTGATGTAGTGTGCAAGTGTGCAAGCAGCACATAGAAAACAGGAACAGAAGAATAGATATGTGTCTGATCAGGAGGGTCCTCTCAATAAACATATAACTAGTAACTTATTTTTAAAGTGTGCACATTTAGGAAGATATGTGAAATTGGCAACGAAATGGCGTGTGGGCACACACCACAAAGACATATATAAGGTTAGAGTTCGTTTTGATTTGTTAGTTTGTTTTCTTTTCTTTTTTTTAAATTTTCTTTTAAGGCATGCTCGAAAGGAGAAGAAATTTTATTTTAGAAAAGCAGCTCTGATTTCTTTGCATTCCTTACTATGAAAAATTAACATTCTCCAAGAAAAAGAAGATAATTTTTAAACTTCCAAATTAATCTAGGAAGATGTGAAAAATTATTTTTTATGGAAATGACATATTGAGGAAAAAATAATGAATTCCAAATGTAGTGGGAAAAATAAAATAAAATAAATGGAAGCTGATTTGATATAGATGTCTGCTCTGCTTGACAGCGATTCAGGTTCAGATCACAATGAAACTAAGGAGACATAAATAGCTTCATCTAACACCAACTAGAATACAAGACATACAAGACAGTGTGCAGAGCACAAGCGTGGTCAGGTTCTCACGACTCCCAGGAATATCATCCAATATTCCCACTTGATAATTTGGAATTACATGGTCAAATTAGAATAGAAACTGAATGACTTCAGCTATTTTATATTCCCACGACTGAAGATAAAGAGACAACAGATAGGTAAACAGCTAATGATCAGGTGGTCGGCAGCCTCTAAAACGGCTCTCAATAATCACCGACTCCTATTCATGCCCTTGTGTAATCCACCCCCTTGCATGTGAGTACTGATTCACTAGTAAGGAATAAATTATAAGAAAAATGGTAATAAAAAACTAACTTCTTTCATGCTCTCCCTCTTTTGCTCTCACTTGCTCTGACAGAATCCATCTTTCATGTTTAGCTGCTGAAAGAGTGAAGAACTGAATTCTTCCAACAATCATGTTTGATTTTGGAAGAAAATTTTCCCTTAGTTGAATCTTGAAATATGTACATTCACAGTCAACATCTTGATTGCATCCTTGTGGCAGATATTGAGCCTAAAGGCTAAGCTAAGCATTACCTAAATTTCTGATCCGCTGAGAAACTGAGAATTTACAAGTGTTTACTGTTTTAAGACATTAATTTATTACTTGGCAACAGAAAAATAATTTACAACATAATTTTGATATGAAAAGCCAGATCATTGTAATAAACGCTGACAAGTGAAGAGATTAGACATAAAAACATCCTGAACTATTATTTTCCATGGAAGGAAGTCCCTAGTAGGTATTTTTTCTTAACATTGATAGAGTTATATTGTTCTATTGTTTCTGGTATATTTAGCAATGAGGGAGGTGAAAAGTGTTCCAATCACTTGATTATGTTGTTTTATATTTGTCATTTTTATCTGTTATTTTTAAGAATTTACTTTTAATATTACTAGGCTATATATGGATGTGAATTTGATATATATTTTAGGTTGGAACTAAAATCTCATGTCATTCTTCAATTCTGGAAATTTCTCACCACTTAAAATTTTAATTACTTGATCTCAGTTATTTATTATATTCATTGGCTATGACAATACTTGTGTGTATATTTGGTTATTAAAAATTGTGCTTCATATATATTAACTTCTCTTTCATAATTTTATTTTATCTCATTATAGCTAATCCTGATTTCCTCAGACCTAACCTTCCATTCACTAATTCTGTCTCCAACTGTGTATACCATATACCATATTTTTAAGTTTATCTAGTTATAATTTACATATTGTAAATTTAACTTCTTTAAAGCATACAATTCAATGCTTTTTAGTATATGTACAGAGTTCTGTAACCATCACCATGATCTAATGTTAAAACGTTTACATTACCATAAAAAGAAACCTCATGTCCATCAGACTTCACTCTACATCACCACCACTAGCCCAAGGCAACTAAACTATTTACTGTCCCTATAGATTTGCCTAGTGTCTACATTTCATATAAATGATATAATACAATATGTGGTCTTCTTTCTTTTACATAACGTGTTCAAGATTCATCCATGTTGTAGCATGTTTCAGCATTCTTTTTAATCACCAAATAATATTCCATTGTAAAGACACACAATATTTTCCTACACATTCAACAGTTGACAGACAGGTAGGCTACTACAAATAATGCTGCTATAAACATTTATGTTCATATTTTTGTGTGGAAACGTTTTCATTTCTCTTGGGTATATTCCTAACAATGGAAAGGCTGGGTCATGTGATTACTCTGTGTTTAACTTTTTGAGGAAGTATTTTCCTAAGTGGCTGTGCCATTTTACATTCCCACCAGCAATGAACTAGGGTTCCAATTTCTCTGCATCCACACCAACACGTTATAGAAAATTATAAAAAAATCAAAAAATTATGTGGGTGTGAAGTGGTATTTCATGTTGGTTTTGCTCTTCATTCCTCTAATGACTAATGATGTTGAGCACCTTTTTAATGTTTTTATTGAACATTTATATATACTCTTTGGATAAATGTCTATTCAAATCATTTGCTCATTTTCAATTGAGTTATTTGCTATGTTACTATTTATTTGCAAGTGTTCTTTAAATACTATGGATATGCATCTCTTCTTAGATATAGGCTTTCAAATATTTTTTCCCATTCTCTAGGCTGGTACTCTCTGCGGTACGTAAGTTTTAAATTTGATGAAGTCTAATTATCTATTTTGTTATATTTTCACTTGTGCTTTTTCTGTCCTATCTAAGAAACTATTGCCTAACTCCAGGTCACAAAGATTTACTCCTATGTTTTGTCTAAGAGTTTCTTTTTGTTGTTTTGTTTTGTTTTTTTAACATCTGTATTGGAGTATAATTGCTTTACAATGGTGCGTTAGTTTCTGCTGTATAACAAAGTGAATCAGCTATACATATACATACATCCCCATATCTTCTCTCTTTTGCGTCTCCCTCCCACCCTCCCTATCCCACCCCTCTAGGTGGTCACAAAGCACAGAGCTGATCTCCCTGTGCTATGTGGCTGCTTCCCAGTAGCTATCTATTTTACATTTGGTAGTGTATGTATGTCCATGCCACTCTCTCACTTTGTCCCAGCTTACCTTTCCCCCTCCCAGTGTCCTCAAGTCCATTCTCTACATCTGCATCTTTATTCCTGTCCTGCCACTAGGTTCTTCAGATCCATTTTTTTTTTTTTTTTTAGATCCCATATATATGTGTTAGCATACGGTATTTGTTTTTCTCTTTCTGACTTACTTCACTCTGCATGACAGTCTCTAGGTCCATCCACCTCACTACAAATAACTCAATTTTGTTTCTTTTTATGGCTGAGTAATATTCCATTGTACATAGGTGCCACATCTTCTTTATCCATTCATCCAAGAGTTTTACAGTTTTATATTTTAAATTTGGGCCTATGATCCATTTTGCAAGTTTTGTGTGTATGTGTGTGTATAAAATGCATGTGTGTCTATCTGTCTGTCACAGAACCATTTGTCAAAAAGACTTTTCTCTTCTCACTGAACTGTGTGGTCAACATTGTCAAAAATCAACAACCAAAAATGTGAGTTTATTTCTAAACTCCCAATACGTTGGGCCACACATACTGATGACTATAGCTTTTTAGTAAGATTTGAAATCTCTACCATAATATTTAACCTCCATGCTAAAATTTTCTATTATTATTATTATAAATACTATATATTATTTAAATTAAAATTTTATTTCCAGTATTTTTAAATATACATCTCTTATTATTTTAAAGTCCAAATTTGCTCTATTTTTTCCATATGTCCATTATTGTATTTTCTCTTTCACTGAGTATGTTTCACTTCTTTTCCTGAATTGTACTTCAACAGATGCCTAATTTTTTTTTTCTGTATATACTTATATGTGTAATTTATATTGTATGGATTCCTTAATCATGCTTGGTTTGTGAAATACTTCTTATCTGGCAGTTGGTTCTATTATGATCTTATGGAAATCACCGGTTCTAATCTTTACCTCCTTGGTATTATAAATGTGGGCACTTCATCCAGAATCTGGAATAAAAAGTATTGGTTATAGCAAGGCATGCATGGTTCTCTTTCAGGTTATGATCCGCAGCATTTGAGGAGATATTGTTTAGTATTCCATCATCAACATGTCACAAGTTTGCGGCTTTTATATTCAGTTGCAGAGATGCAGGTACCTGCTTTACATGTTGCCTTGATTCAGTAGTTCTGCAGACTATAAAACCCCAAGCCATATATCATGTGTGTTTCCCTGGGGCTCACACTTTTTAACTCATTTTTTTCATTTCTCACATCATAATACTTTCTTGATTTCAATATTAACAATGCATTATTGTGATTTGTGTTTATTAAAATTGTTTATTAAATTTATTACTGTGATTTAAGTTTATTAAAATTAACCAATATTCATATAATTAAAGATGAACTTCAGTAAAAGTTTAAATAAATGGATATTATTTACATGCCATTATTTGTTAAAGACAAAAAATAACTGAATAACTTTTTCTCTTGTTAGATTATTTTAGACATGAAATAAGCAGTCACTGGCTTTTTTTTCCTTTCTGTTTCTCTTTTGTCTAATTAATGAAATTTGAAAATGGACTTTTTAACTTTCAGGATAACAGTGTGTTTGTGTTTGTGTGTGTGTTTTAAATTGACTTCTAAATATAGTTCTCATTACTGTGGGAGTGCAAGAAAGAATAGGGGGGCTTCCCTGGTGGCACAGTGGTTGAGAATCCGCCTGCCAATGCAGGGGACACGGGTTCGAGCCCTGCTCTGGGAAGATCCCACATGCCGCAGAGCAACTAAGCCCGTGTGCCACAACTACTGAGCCTGCGCGTCTGGAGCCTGTGCTCTGCAACAAGAGAGGCCGCGACAGTGAGAGGCCCGCACACCGCGATGAAGAGTGGCCCCCGCTCGCCGCAACTGGAGAAAGCCATCGCACAGAAACGAAGACCCAACACAGCCCAAAATAAATAAATAAGTAAATAAATAAATAATAAAAATAAAGGAATTCCTTTAAAAAAAACAAAAAAAGAAAGAAAGAATAGGGATGATTATGGGACACAGTTTCTTCTGTGAGACGCATATCAATCTTGCTCTTTAAGAGGAAAAATCAGATGTAAAGATAGCTGGACAGTATAAGAAACCTCACAAATTATTTTAAAGTTAGTTACAGGTATTGTAGATAAGTTAGAGGGGATGCTTACTTTTGATAGTGTCCTCAATTGGATACATTTTCTGTCTATCCAGTTTTCTTTCTCTGTTTACAATATTTTTATTTTATGGAAATTGCAAGATATACATTAAATTTATAGCACAGAAACAGGTGTAGGCCACAAGGATCATCAGTTACTCCAAGCAGCAGGGCTGTCTAGCTCAAAACTCTAAGACTAAGCCAAGGGAGGATAATTTAACTTTACAAAGCAGAACAAAGCCTTGGGGAGAAAGAGTATTTTGCTGAGAAAGCAAAATCATGTAAGATTATAGGTGGCCATTTATTCAGACTTGTTCAGAAAACCAAGTAGTAGCTTTTCCTAGCTTAGTGGACACTAGCTTATCCCTGTTTGACATCATGTATCTCAACTGATGCTCCAGCACATCTCCGTACCCTCCCTACCACCTGCTCTGTTTTTCTGGTCTCACACCATCATGACCCCTAGATTTAGGCTCATTGGCAAGGGCCACCAATAAACTCACATTGAGCTCTACAGCTTCTGCTGCTTCAGGTAATTAATGGCACAATGATGCCATTTCCTACATGTCATAGATCATGTGTCTTGGCTCACCTGATGCAAGTTCCCCAAGGCATGAAATTATGTGCAATTATTTTTTTTATGCCCCTTGAGAACTAATGTGGTAGTTTGCAAATAAGTTATTTCATCAAATAGTTGATAATTGAGTGCATAGGCTTCCTTTTCAGAGAAAATAGTAGGTCTTATATTTAGAATCTAAAGAGGAAGTAGCTATTTTTGCCATGTGGATGAAGCCCATTATCATACCTACATTAAATCATTGATTTTTCTTTTTTTTCTGGTGTGTTTAATTTCATTTTCCAATTTTTGATGCTGGAATATAGAAATACAACTAATTTTTAAAAAATAGACCATAAATTAAATAACCTTGCTACAATTGTTAGTTTTAGTAGATGTTTCATAGACCTCAGGATTTCTACAGATGTGCTTGTGTCATCTGTGAATAAAGAAAGTTTTACTTCTTCCTCTCAAACATGTATGCCATTTTTTTTTCCTTTTATTAACTTACTGTATTGTCTGGATCCTCCTGAAAAATGTTGAATAGAAATGGTGAGAGGAGACAGTTTTGCCTTTTTCCTGCACGAAGGGAGAACATTTCACTTTTTCATCATTAAAAATGACTTTGGTTGTAGGACTTTCACAGATAAACATTTTTCAGATTGAAGAAATTCCATTCTATTCCCTTTTTTTGAAGATAGCTTTTTTTTAATATGAAAACGTGTTGAATTTTTAAATGCCTTTTCTGCGTCTATTAATATGGTCATATGGTTACTTTAGTGTATTACACATTGAATTATTTTGATTGACTTTAAAATGTGAAAACGAGCTTATGTTTTTTGCATAAACTTATTGGTCATGAGGTATTACTAGTTTATTTATTGCTGAAATCAGTATGACAACATTGTATAAATCATTTTTGTGCCTATGTTATTGAGGCACACTGATACAAATTTTACTTGTAATGTCTTTCTTTGGTTTTGGAATCTGGAAAATGCTAGCCCCATGAAATGCATATGGAAGTCCTTTCTCCTCCATATTTAAAAGAATTTATGTAGCACTGAAAATATATCTTCTTTAAATACTTGACAGAATTCAACATTGAAGATATCTGCACCTACAGTTTTCTTTGGGTAATGTTTTTATATTTAAAATTCTATCTCTTTAGTATATACAGGACTGTTCAAATTCCCTAACAGCTGTATTCAGCTGGTGGCTTGCTTGGGGTTGATTGATCTATTATATCTCACTCACATGTTTGTGGCCATAGCTGGCATGTTTGAAATGGCTGGGCTCTCTCTTCAAGTGATCTGTTATCTTGGGTTTCTTCATAGCATGATGATCTCAGAATTTCAACAGAATGATAGCAAAAGCTTTAAAGTGTTTTAATATTTAGAATCAAGTCACACAATCCCATATCTGTGCATTCATTTAGGGAAAAGCATGTCATAAGACCTAACCACATTTAAGGAGAGGAAAAATAGACTCTACCCCTTGATGGGGGGGTGAGGGGTGGTCTGCAAAGAATGTGGCTGTGTTTTTTACCACTGCATTCTCTCTGATCACAATTTTTAATTTATATGTAAAATTAATTCAAATCTTACCAAAACTCACAAAAGACTCTAATAATTATGGTATCTGGCTCAAAGCTAGGATCTTGTGGGTTGCATTTGGCCTGAATACCGAGAAGGCCCTCTTAATGGCTCATCTTGACTCCTAGTGTTAAGAAATAGAAAGACAATTTATATTCCCCTTACTTCACCATAGTCATTTCCACTATGAGAAGAAAAGAAAGCGCATAATGTCCACTGATGGTAGCTGCCCTGAAATCCAGTCAGTCACATGCCACCAGTTCTCTGATTCTGGGTGCAGCGACTATCCCTTGATTAGTTATAATTCTGCTGTCTGAGTGTGGTTTCATAACAATCTATTTTCTCTGCTCTCGGTTCTACCCTTGGAAATGTCTTTCCTGTACAATGAAAAATGGCCCATGTTTACATTTGAAAATCTCACTAAGACTGCTTCCTGCCTCTAGAAAATAGAGGCCCTTTTAGTTAAATCTGATTCATCTCTCTTAATAAGTTTGTGTTTTTCTTAGAAATGTGACTGTGGTTTACTGCATGACCCTTAAAGCCACATTCATAATTCTTCTCAGCATAGACCTGTGGCTGCTTTGGGTAGAGTGTCAGATTGCTGTGGGACAACGTCCTTATGAGTCTTAGAACCACTTGTGTCTAGCTGAGAGGGTTCCAAGCATCATCTTAACTTTTTCTGAGATATTTACAAAAGTCTTACAGTCATACCCTTAATCTGATCTTCACCTTAAGGCTGTTTTATACAACACTTGAATCTTTTGCTAGCTGGAGAGCCTGGGCATTAGGATAGTTTGGTTTTACAGCAGATCATGCTCTTGTCTCTCAACACATTCTCTAAATTCTGCGTGTTAACTAAACAGTTTCTTTCTTTGTGTTCACATCTTTCTTTCCATATTTTACCATATGCAAGTAAAGGAAAAAGCCAGTTGCCATTTTCAGCATTCTACCTGGAAATCATCTTAATCAGATTCACAACTTCATTGGGATGGGCTCTATCTTTCAAGTTATCAGGCAATCTGGTTCTGCCACTGCACAATACTCATTAGCTTTTTCAGCCTCTAATTGCAATTTCTTTTTTCCTTAAGCATCCCCTCACCACCCTTTCAGATTCCTGTGACACCTGATGCCAACACCAGTTGGTTTAATTTTTTTTTTAATGGCAGCTTCTCGTGTAATAAATCACCCCATACCTGATGGCTCAAAACAACAATATGTTATTTATTACAATTTAATGGGTTGGCTAGGCAGTTCTTCCACTGTTTCTTTTTGCTGTACATTGAAGGCATTTATCTCATTTGCTGAGTCTCTTCAATTTGGAAATGCTCAGTCACCATTACTTCAAATATTCCTTCTGAGCACCTCTCTATCCTCTCATGGGACTAAAATTTCTCACATATTAGACATCCTGACCAGGTACTACGTATCTCCTTCAGTGTTTTCTTCCCCCCCAACCCCCATTCTTTTTCTCTTGTACTCTGTCCTCTGTCTTCATTGCCTCAAATTCAGTATTCTGTTGTGTTCTGTCTGTTGTCCATCTAATTAATTGGCAATATTGTCCTTCAGATGTACAGTGCTGCTTTTATATTTTTATAGATTCAAATTGGTGTTAAAATTCTACATTTTTTACCTCTATATTTTCTTTCTCTTTTTAAAACTCTAATCATAATTATACTGTCTGCTTTACTAACCCCAATACTTTGATGATGTCTGGGTATGCTTTTACTGTTAAGTGTTTTTATACTAAGCTCAGATCTACCTTTCTTTTCACGTTATATTGGTTTTTTTGTTTTTTTAAATCAGTCATCAATTTTATACACATCACTGTATACATGTCAATCACAATCGCCCAATTCAGCACACCACCATCCCCACCCCACTGCAGTTTTCCCCCCTTGATGTCCATACGTTTGTTCTCTACATCTGTGTCTTAACTTCTGCCCTGCAACCCAGTTCATCTGTACCATTTTTCTAGGTTCCACATACATGCGTTAATATACGATATTTGTTTTTCTCTTTCTGACTTATTTCACTCTGTATGACAGTCTCTAGATCCATCCATGTCTCAACAAATGACTCAATTTCGTTCCTTTTTATGGCTGAGTAATATTCCATTGTATATATGTACCACATCTTCTTTATCCATTCATCTGTTGTTGGACATTTAGGTTGCTTCCATGACCTGGCTATTGTAAATACTGCTGCAATGAACATTGGGGTACATGTGTCTTTTTGAATTATGGTTTTCTCAGGGTATATGCCCAGTAGTGGGATTGCTGGGTCATATAGTAATTCTATTTTTAGTTTTTTAAGGAACCTCCATATTGCCCTCCAAAGCAGCTGTATCAATTTACATTCCCACCAATAGTGCAAGAGGGCTCCCTTTTCTCCACACCCTCTCCAGCATTTGTTGTCTGTAGATTTTCTGATGATGCCCATTCTAACTGGTGTGAGGTGATACCTCATTGTAGTTTTGATTTGCATTTCTCTAATAATTAGTGATGTTGAGCATCTTTTCACGTGCTTCATGGCCGTCTCTATGTCTTCTTTGGAGAAATGTCTATTTAGGTTTTCTGCCCATTTTTGGATTGGGTTGTTTGTTTCTTTAATATTGAGCTGAATGAGCTGTTTATATATTTTGGAGATTAATCCTTTGTCCGCTGAATCATTTGCAAATATTTTCTCCCATTCTGAGGGTTGTCTTTTCGTCTTGTTTATGGTTTCCTTTGCTGTGCAAAAGCTTTGAAGTTTCATTAGGTCCCATTTGTTTATTTTTGCTGCATACAGGTCTTTTGTCTCCCTAAGTAGGTTTATTCCTAGGTATTTTATTCTTTTTGTTGCAATGGTAAATGGGAGGGTTTCCATAATTTCTCTTTCAGATTTTTCATCATTAGTGTATAGGAATGCAAGAGATTTCTGTGCATTAATTTTGTATCCTGCAACTTTACCAAATTCATTAATTAGCTCTAGTAGTTTTCTGGTGGCAGTTTTAGGATTCTCTATGTATAGTATCATGTCATCTGCAAACAGTGACAGTTTTACTTCTTCTTTTCCAATTTGTATTCCTTTTATTTCTTTTTCTTCTCTGATTGCCGTGGCTAGGACTTCCAAAACTATGTTGAATAATAGTGGTGAGAGTGGACGTCCTTGTCTCATTCCTGATCTTAGAGGGAATGCTTTCAGCTTTTCACTGTTGAGAATGATATTTGCTGTGGGTTTGTCGTATATGGCCTTTATTATGTTGAGGTAGGTTCCCTCTATGCCCACTTTCTGGAGAGTTTTTATCATAAATGGGTGCTGAATTTTGTCAAAAGCTTTTTCTGAATCTATTGAGATGATCATATAGTTTTTATTCTTCAATTTGTTAATATGGTGTATCACATTGATTGATTTGCATATATTGAAGAATCCTTGCATCCCTGGGATAAATCCCACTTGATCGTGGTGTATGATCCTTTTAATGTGTTGTTGGATTCTGTATGCTAGTATTTTGTTGAGGATTTTTGCATCTATATTCATCAGTGATATTGGTCTGTAATTTTCTTTTTTTGTAGTATCTTTGTCTGGTTTTGGTATCAGGGTGATGGTGGCCTCACAGAATGAGTTTGGGAGTGTTCCTTCCTCTGTAATTTTTTGGAAGAGTTTGAGAAGGATGGGTGTTAGCTCTTCTCTAAATGTTTGATAGAATTCACCTGTGAAGCCATCTGGTCCTGGACTTTTGTTTGTTGGAAGATTTTTAATCACAGTTTCAATTTCATTACTTGTGATTGGTCTGTTCATATTTTCTGTTTCTTCCTGGTTCAGTCTTGGGAGGTTATACTTTTCTAAGAATTTGTCCATTTCTTCCAGGTTGTCCATTTTATTTGCATAGAGTTGCTTGTAGTAGTCTCTTAGGATGCTTTGTATTTCTGCAGTGTCTGTTGTAACTTCTCCTTTTTCATTTCTGATTTTATTGATTTGAGTCCTCTCCCTCTTTTTCTTGATGAGTCTGGCTAATGGCTTATCAATTTTGTTAATCTTCTCAAAGAACCAGATTTTAGTTTTATTGATCTTTGCTACTGTTTTCTTTGTTTCTATTTCATTTATTTCCGCTCTGTTCTTTATGATTTCTTTCCTTCTGCTAACTTTGGGTTTTGTTTGTTCTTCTTTCTCTAGTTTCTTTAGGTGTAAGGTTAGATTGTTTACTTGAGATTTTTCTTGTTTCTTTAGGTAGGCTTGTATAGCTATAAACTTCCCTCTTAGAATTGCTTTTGCTGCATCCCATAGGTTTTGGGTCGTCGTGTTTTCATTGTCATTTGTCTCTAGGTATTTTTTGATTTCCTCTTTGATTTCTTCAGTGATCTCTTGGTTATTTAATAAGGTATTGTTTAACCTCCATGTGTTTGTGTTTCTTACGTTTTTTTCCCTGTAATTCACTTCTAATCTCATAGCGTTGTGGTCAGAAAAGATTCTTGATATGATTTCAATTTTCTTAAATTTACTGAGGCTTGATTTGTGACCCAAGATGTGATCTATCCTGGAGAATGTTCCGTGCGCACTTGAGAAGAACGTGTAATCTACTGTTTTTGGATGCAATGTCCTATAAATATCAATTAAATCTATCTGGTCTATTGTGTCATTTAAAGTTTCTGTTTCCTTATTTATTTTCATTTTGGATGATCTGTCCACTGGTGTAAGTGAGGTGTTAAAGTCCCCCACTATTACTGTGTTACTGTCGATTTCCTCTTTTATAGCTGTTAGCAGTTGCCTTATGTATTGAGGTACTCCTATGTTGGGTGCATATATATTTATAATTGTTACATCTTCTTCTTGGATTGTTCCCTTGATCATTATGTAGTGTCCTTCCTTGTCTCTTGTAACATTCTTTATTTTAAAGTCTAATTTATCTGATATGAGTATAGCTACTCCAGCTTTCTTTTGATTTCCATTTGCATGGAATATCTTTTTCCATCCCCTCACTTTCAGTCTGTATGTGTCCCTAGGTCTAAAGTGGGTCTCTTGTAGACAGCATATATATGGGTCTTGTTTTTGTATCCATTCAGCCAGCCTGTGTCTTTTGGTTGGAGCATTTAATCCATTCACGTTTAAGGTAATTATTGACATGTATGTTCCCATGACCATTTTCTTAATTGTTTTGGGTTTATTTTTGTAGGTCCTTTTCTTCTCTTGTGCTTCCCACTTAGAGAAGCTCCTTTAGCATTTGTTGTAGAGCTGGTTTGGTGGTGTTGAATTCTCTTAGCTTTTGCTTGTCTGTAAAGCTTTTGATTTCTCCATCAAATCTAAATGAGATCCTTGCCGGGTAGAGTAATCTTGGTTGTAGGTTCTTCCCTTTCATCACTTTAAGTATATCATGCCACTCCCTTCTGGCTTGTAGAGTTTCTGCTGAGAAATCAGCTGTTAACCTTATGGGAGTTCCCTTGTATGTTATTTGTCGTTTTTCCCTTGCTGCTTTCAATAATTTTTCTTTGTCTTTAATTTTTGCCACTTTGATTACTATGTGTCTTGGCGTGTTTCTCCTTGGGTTTATCCTGTATGGGACTTACTGCGCTTCCTGGACTTGGGTGGCTATTTCCTTTCCCATGTTAGGAAAGTTTTCGACTATAATCTCTTCAAATATTTTCTCCAGTCCTTTCTCTCTCTCTTCTCCTTCTGGGACCCCTATAATGCAAATGTTGTTGCGTTTAATGTTGTCCCAGAGGTCTCTTAGGCTGTCTTCATTTCTTTTCATTCTTTTTTCTTTAGTCTGTTCCACAGCAGTGAATTCCACCATTCTGTCTTCCAGGTCACTTATCCATTCTTCTGCCTCAGTTATTCTGCTATTGATTCCTTCTAGTGTAGTTTTCATTTCAGTTATTGTATTGGTCATCTCTGTTTGTTTGTTCTTTAATTCTTCTAGGTCTTTGTTAATCATTTCTTGCATCTTCTCAATCTTTGCCTCCATTCTTATTCCGAGGTCCTGGATCATCTTCAGTATCATTATTCTGAATTCTTTTTCTGGAAGGTTGCCTATCTCCACTTCACTTAGTTGTTTTTCTGGGGTTTTTTCTTGTTCCTTCATCTGGTATATAGCCCTCTGCCTTTTCATCTTGTCTATCTTTCTGTGAATGTGGTTTTTGTTCCACAGGCTGCAGGACTGTAGTTTTCCTTGCTTCTGCTGTCTGCCCTCTGGTGGTTGAGGCTATCTAAGAGGCTTGATGGGAGGCTCTGGTGGTGGGTAGAGCTGACTGTTGCTGTGGCGGACAAAGCTCAGTAAAACTTTAATCCACTTGACTGTTGATGGGTGGGGCTGGGTTCCCTCTGTGTTGGTTGTTTTGCCTGAGGCAACCCAACACAGGAGCCTACCTGGGCTCTTTGGTGGGGCTAATGACAGACTCTGGGAGGGCTCACGCCAAGGAGTACTGCCAGTGTCCTTGTCCCCATGGTGAAACAGAGCCACCCCCCACCTCTGCAGGAGACCTTCCAACACTAGCAGGTAGGTCTGGTTCAGTTTCCCCCAGGGTCACTGATCCTTCCCCTGGGTCCCAACGCGCACACTATTTTGTGTGCGCCCTCCATGAGTGGGGTCTCTGTTTCCCCCAGTCCTGTTGAAGTCCTGCAATCAATTCCTACTAGGCTTCAAAGTCTGATTCTCTATGAATTCCTCCTCCCGTTGCCGGACCCCCAGGTTGGGAAGTGTGACGTGGGGCTCAGAACCTTCACTCCAGTGGGTGGACTTCTGTGGTATAAGTGTTCACCAGTCTGTGAGTCACCCACCCACCAGTTATGGGATTTGATTTTACTCTGTTTGCACCCCTCCTACCATCTCATTGTGGCTTCTCCTTTGTCTTTGGATGTGGGGTATCTTTTTTGGTGAGTTCCAGTGTCTTCCTGTTGATGATTGTCCAGCAGCTAGTTGTGATTCTGGTGTTCTTGCAAGAGGGAGTGAGAGCATGTCCTTCTACTCTGCCATCTTGGTTCCTCTCTCTATATTATTATTGTATATTGGCTCTTGTAGATGATCATTGTAGTTTTGGTTTTTTTTTTAATTATGTCACATTGCTCTAAAACTTACTTTTTTTTAAAGCAAGTAAGTAAATTGCTTGCAGATCACCTTGACACTGTCAAGTCTTGGTGGTGTTTGTTAATCTTTGCTGATGTAGGTCTGTTTTAGTTTTGCCCGTAGTCATGGGATGCAGCCCTTGTTTCTAAGATATGCTTCTTCTGTTGGTTAATTTGTGTGTTGACTTGACTGAGCCATGGCCAAAATTTGGTTAAAAATCATTTCTGGGTGTGTCCTTGAGGGTCTTTCTGGATAAGATTAACATCTGAATCAGTAGATTGAGTAAAGCGGATTGTCCTCCCCTGTGTGAGTGAGCCTCATCCAATCCACTGAAGGCCTGAATATTACAGGCTGAGTAAGTAAGAATTATTCCTCTCCATAAGTCTTCAACCTAGGCTATCAGCATCCTCCTGCCTTCTGACTCAGACTGAAATTTACACCATTTGTTTTCCTGACTCTCAGGCCTTTGATTCAGGCTGGAACTAAACCATCAGCTTTTCTGGGTCTGCAACTTTCTGGCTACAGATGTTGAGACTTCTTACCCTCCATAATCACATGAGCCAATTTCTTATAGTAAATCTCTTTATATTTATTATATATTCTATTGGTTCTGTTTACTTGGAGAACCCAGACTAATAGAGTATTTGTATCCCAGGCATGTCCATTTTAGTGCCTACATTGAAGACACATAGTTCTCATCTTGTACACCTCATGTTGGTTGAGCTCAAAGTCCAATTTTGTCTCTCAGTCACCAGGAGGACTCTGAAATCTCTTACTGGCTCTCTAGCTTCACAAACAGGTATTCTGAAATAAGTCTTTTGGAGCACTGAACATGTATGGAACTGAGAGAAATAATAATGTAGATTTTGAGGGATTTCTTTTTTGCTGCTATATTCGCTCTAGAAACTTGCACTCAGCAATTCAAACCATGATTATATTCTCCACCCAGAGAGAGCTGCCCTCTGCTTTTCCATGATTTCCCTGTTGCCACTGTTTGGAAATACGCCTGAAAAACTGGGATTTCCAAATTGAAACTGATTACTATTTAGCTAGATTACTAAATGAATATATGAATCTTTTTATACTCTACATTTTTGTCAATAATCAAATTAACAAGTCTATGAAGACTTTTTGTTGTAAAGTGAAGAATTTGGTCTCAACCAAAAAGAAAAGGTCTAGGCTTGGTCCCATGTCCTGGGAGGTAACCTCTAAACCCTTAGAATTTCCCCACTGATAGGAGTGTCTATTATTTATGGATCACACCTGATAGTGATAGGAGGTGGCTCATGGTAGGCTCCCCAACTATGTAATGTCATTTCAACCTCTACTAAGTTGGGGAGCTGGAGACTGAGTTCAACCAAATGGCAAATCAACCAATCAACCATGACTATGTAGTGAAAATTCAGTAAAAACTCTGGACCTCAAAGGTTGAATGAGGGACTTCCCTGGTAGTTCAGTAGTTAAGACTCCGTGGTCCCAATGCAGGGGGTCCAAGTTCGATCGCTGGTCAGGGAACTAGATCTCACATGCTGCAACTAAGATCCCACATACCGCAACCAAAGGAGACTGCGTGTCACAACTAAAGATCCCAAATACCGCAACTAAAGATCTCACATACCACAATGAAGACCCGGAACAGCCAAATAAATAAATAAATAAATACTTAAAATTTAAAAAAAAAGATTGAATGAACTTCCCTGGTTGGCAGTACTCTGTGTATGTAGTCACACAGTATGTCTAGTGGTAGATAATGCTGTCCATGACTCCATGGAAGAGGATGACCAGAAGCTCCATGTTTGGTCCTTTCCTAGTCTCTTCCCTTTGCATTTCTTCTTTTGGCTGGTTCTAATTTGTGCCTTTTCTCCGTAATGAATGTATCCACAAAAATAACGTTTCAGTAAGTACTGTGAATCTTTATAGCAAATTATGAAATCTCAGTGTGGTTTTGGGAAACCCCTGAATTTGCTTTTGCTTTGAAAAGTCTTGAACAGACTCAGCAGTTTGGCTAATGCCAGGTAATGAGTCAGAATAATGTGGCAGCAAAATATTACCAATTGCAGATCTTGAATTCTATATGCAGAGAAATTATCCCTCAAAAGTGAAGGAAAAATGAAGACTCTCTAAGACATACAAGAACTGAAAGAAATCACTAACAGACCTGCCCTGTGAGAAATGTTAAAAGAAGTTCCTTAGGGAGAAGAAAAATAATCCAGGTCAGAAACTTGGATCTACATAATGAAAGAAAGAATATTGGAGAAGGAATAAATGAAGGTAAAATATAATATTTTATTTCCCTTATTCTCAATTGATCTAAACTATAACTGTTTAAAGTGACAATAGTAACAAGCTATTGGGTAATTGTAGTTTATAAATAAGTAAAATGAATGACAGCAATGTCACAAAAGACAGGAGGAAGGAGTTAGAAATATTCTGCTACAAAGTATCTGCACTACACATAAAGTGGTATAGTATTACTGGAAGGTAGACTTAGATTAGTTATAAATGTAGATTTCAAGCCACTAAAGATAACCACTAAATTTTTTTTAATGTATAACTGTTGTCCTAAGAGAGGAGATTAAAAAAAATCAAATAAAGGCTCATTTAAATCCAAAGAAGAGAAGAGAAAAACAAAGAATAATTGCAATGATTCGAATACTTTTAAAAACATGGTAGATATTAATCCAAATGTATCTGAAATCTCTTCAAATGTTAATGATCTATATACATCAATTAAAAGACATCAATTTTTAGAAAAGATAAAGACACAACTATATATTTTCTATAATAAAGTCATTTCAAATATAAAAACACAAACAAGTTATAAGTAAAGAGATAGAGGAAGATATGCCATGCTAATGCTTATGAAAAGAGATCTGGAATAGCTATATTCAAATTTTTATGATAAATTGAATCATAAAAAATAATGTTCTGAAAAAAGAAAGAAAGAGGCACAAATGGTTTCACTGATGAATTCTACCAAACACTTATGGAAAAAATGATATCGGTTTCCTACAATCTCTTCCAGGATCTATAGCAGAGGGAAATGTTACAAACTCATTCTATGAAACCACCATTATCCTAACACTAAAATCAGGTAAAGACATTGCAATAAAGGAAAACTACAGACCAATATATCTCATGAACACAGATGCAAAAATCAATGAAATATTAGCACACAGAATCCAACAATGTATATGAAAAATTATATATGATGACTAAGTGGGATTTATTCTGGGTATGAAAGGCTAGTTGAAAATTTGAAAATCAAATAATGTAATCCACCTTATTGACAAGATAAAGAAAAATCATATAATCATGTCAATTGATACCAAAAAGCATTTGACAAAATCCAATAACTTCATAATAAAAAATAAAAAATTCTCAGCCAAGATTAGAGAAATTCCTCAAGTTAATAAAGAGCATATATAATAAAAACTATAGCTAATATCCTAATTAATCTTAGTAACTGGGTGTTTTCAGCCTAATACTGGGAACAAGGCAAGGATGCCCTTTCACCACTTCTAATAAACATCATACTGGAACAAGAAAAGGAAATAAATGGTATCATTTGGAAAGGAAGAAATAAAACACTTTTACTCTCAGATGTATAAAAAAGAGACAACAGGCCCAAAATAGAGTCACTTGTGCTAAGCCCTACATCAGCAAACCAAGACTTAATACCTAACCTAACTGCAGTCTCAAACCCCCATCTAACCTTTAAGCAGTCAACCTGGAATTATCTTGTCAGCCCCATGGAGGTAATCTGCCCAATAGGTCTTTCTGTTCCCCTTAGGTGGGCAACCTTGCCTATAACAATGCATTTTTTGCTAATAATTTTCTTTTTTCTCTCCCATTTCTGCCTTTAAAAAACTTTTCTACAGCTCAATGGAGCTCCTTTCTATTCATTTCTAGATAGGATACTGCCTGATTAATGAATTGTTTAATAAAGCCAATTAGATCTGTAAAATTTACTCAGATGAAATTTTGTTATTTAATAGATTTGGTGGCAGTGGTGGGACTGAGGCAGACTTCTGACAGCATTCAGGGTCAACAAGAAAGACAGGCATGGTGACTGTGAATCCTTTGAATGCACTGTCTTTCTCACCCTCTCTGAAGGTCATGGGTAAGTTCTCTCTTGGTTCTGACTTCGCGTTCTTTGGGTCAAGCTCCTGATCTGATTGGCTTTCCAGTTCACAGTTCCCCATTTATGTGGAGCCCCTAGTCTGCAGTCCCCATTTGTCGAGGTCTAATGGTTCAGCCCTTTCCCCCAGTCCCAAGTACCACAGTCATTGCTTCTGATACATGCAGGGCATTCTATTTGTCTGTCTGCAGTAACTTCTAAACCCCAGCTCTTGGTTCTGTCTGCAGATCCCACACTGGGAACTTCTGACAGTTTTATCTGCAGTTTGCCCTCTGTTTGTAATTCTTCCCCAGATGCCACGTTAGGAATTGCTGGTAGCAGCTGTAGTTCTCTGTTATTTGGAATCAGTCTGAAGTCTCTATTATTTTGTGTCTACTGGCTCAAGTCTTTCCCCAACCTCCAGTTTGCTGGTTATTACTGGTTTGTTAATGTGTACGTTTAAATAAACTATTGATAACAAGGGTCTCAGAAGCCAAAAAGCTGTCAAAAACAAATTAATGGCCATGGATCAAGCATTTAAGAGCTTTTTTGAGCATTAGGCACCTAACTCAAAGATTCCCTTATTAGGAAAAGTTGGTCACTGAGCAGGTTCCATTGACAGTAAGTCACCCACCAACCTCAAGTGCAATGAGGTACTCTATAAAACATCACACCATTTTCAATCTAGCAGCACATCCCTTTTATGTATCACTTTGGCTTTGAGAGACCCAAAGGCTTAACTAAAATAAATAATAATAAAAGTGGAATCCTTAAAATCCAGCATTAAGTGCCATCTTCTGGCACACCTGCTTATTTTATATCTAAGAACTGCAGCCCCAGAAGCTGTAGACATATACAAAGATGAAAAAATCTTATACAAACAACCTAGAATTACAATGGCCACTATGGGGAGCCTTCCAACTAGACAAGATCATTCATTTCAGAAATGCACTTGAAATAAGGGCTACTATATCAAACAAGCAGAATGGGATACCTATTTTTATTGGTATACAGAAACTTCCAAAAGACTTCAAAATTCCAAAATAGCTTCATTGACAAACTTGTGGCAAAAGGCTAATGACAATTTAAAGACACAAGGCCATAAACAAAGTCTGCCAAACGATTAGCCTTACAGCTACAAAAGCTTCAAGGCCAGAGACCTCAAAACAATACCCATGTCTCCCCCATTACACCCACCTAACAATCCATCATCAAAATGCTGGCCCAGAAATTGATGTCTCATTTGTAACCAACTGGGACTCTGGAAAAGAGATTGTCTTCAAATGGCCTATGCAAATTTTTCAACATCAACTCCACACGGCCATCTCTACATTCAAAGGAGGGCCCCCAAATAGTCCCCTCCAGAGCTGATTAGTCTCCGAGGGATTTTCTGGTAAATGGCTATATTATTCTGCTCAATAGCCAAGGGGAAACTAAAAATAAAATTAATAAAACCCGTTGTCAAATTCTGGTAAATAGAGCTACCCTCTCCAAATCAGACCCCACTCAGAACCTGCAGGTGGGACCCTGGAAAAACTGGCAGAAGTCAACAAAGTGTAAGAATTCTTACCAGGGTCAGGATTCCCGAAACTCTGTCTGTAGTGTCCTGTTGAGAGAGGAAAATAAAATTTAATAGAGAGACCTTCAAGATGGCGGAAGAGTAAGACGTGGAGATCACCTTCCTCCCCACGAATACATCAGAAATACATCTACATGTGGAACAACTCCTACAGAACATCTACTGAACGCTGGCAGAAGACCTCAGACCTCCCAACAGGCAAGAAACTCCCCACGTACCTGGGTAGGGAAAAGAAAAAAGAAAAAAGAGAGACAAAGAATAGGGCCGGGACCTGCACCAGTGGGAGGGAGCTGTGAAGGAGGAAAGGTTTCCACACACTAGGAAGCCCCTTCGCGGGCAGAGACTGCGGGTGGCGGAGGGGGGAGCTTCGGAGCCACGGAGGAGAGTGCAGCCACAGGGGTGCGGAGGGCAGAGCGGAGAGATTCCCGCACAGAGGCTCGGCGCCGAGCAGCACTCACCAGCCCGAGAGGCTTGTCTGCTCAGCCGCCGGGGCGGGCGGGGCTGGGAGCTGAGGCTCGGGCTTCGGTCGGATCGCAGGGAGAGGACTGGGGTTGGCGGCGTGAACACAGCCTGAAGGGGGCTAGTGCGCCACAGCTAGCCGAGAGGGAGTCCGGGAAAAGGTCTGCAGCTGCCGAACAGGCAAGAGACTTTCTCCTGCCTCTTTGTTTCCTGGTGCGCGAGGAGCGGGGATTCAGAGCGCTGCCTAAAGGAGCTCCAGAGGCGGGCGCGAGCCGCGGCTAACAGCACAGACCCCAGAGACGGGCATGAAACCCTAAGGCTGCTGCTGCCGCCACCAAGAAGCCTGTGTGCGAGCACAGGTCACTCTCCACACCGCCCCTCCCGGGAGCCTGTGCAGCCCGCCACCGCCAGGCTCCCGTGATCCGGGGACAACTTCCCCGGGAGAACGCACGGCGCGCCTCAGGCTGGTGCAACGTCACGACGCCTCTGCCGCCGCAGGCTCGCCCCGCCTCCTCCGTACCCCTCCCTCCCCCCGCCTGAGTGAGCCAGAGTCCCCGAAGCAGCTGCTCCTTTAACCCCGTCCTGTCTGAGCGAAGAACAGACGCCCTCAGGCGACCTACATGCAGAGGCGGATCCAAATCCAAAGCTGAACCCCGGGAGGCCTGCTAACAAAGAAGAGAAAGGGAAATCTCTCCCAGCAGCCTCAGGAGCAGCGGATTAAAGCTCCACAATCAGCTTGATGTACCCTGCATCTGTGAAATACCTGAATAGACAACGAATCATCCCAAATTGAGGAGGTGGACTTTGAGAGCAATGATTTTTTTTTTTTTTCCTTTTTCTCTTTTTGTGAGTGTGTATGTGTATGCTTCTTTGTATAGCTTCGTTTTTACCATTTGTCCTAGGGTTCTGTCTGTGCTTTGGTTTTTTTTTTTTTTTAGTATAGTTTTTAGCACTTGTTATCATTGGTGGACTTGAAAACTTAAAACTAAAAGCTGGTTCTTTGAGAAGATAAACAAAATTGATAAACCATTAGCCAGACTCATCAAGAAAAAAAGGGAGAAGACTCAAATCAATAGAATTAGAACTGAAAAAGGAGAAGTAACAACTGACACTGCAGAAATACAAAGGATCATGAGAGATTACTACAAGCAACTATCTGCCAATAAAATGGACAACCTGGAAGAAATGGACAAATTCTTAGAAAAGCACACCTTTGTGAGACTGAACCAGGAAGAAATAGAAAATAAAAACAGACCAATCACAAGCACTGAAATTGAGACTGTGATTAAAAATCTTCCAACAAACAATAGCCCAGGACGAGATAGCTTCACAGGTGAATTCCATAAAACATTTAGAAAACAGCTAACACCTATCCTTCTCAAACTCTTCCAAAATATAGCAGAGGGAGGAACACTCCCAAACTCCTTCTACAAGACCACCATTACCCTGATACCAAAGCCAGACAAAGATGTCACAAAGAAAACTACAGGCCAATATCGCTGATGAACATAGATGCAAAAATGAAACTTAAAAGCTTTTGCACAGCAAAGGAAAACATAAACAAGACGAAAAGACAACCCTCAGAATGAGAGAAAACATTTGCAAATGAAGCAACTGACAAAGGATTAATCTCCAAAATTTAAAACCATCTCATGCAGTTCAATATCAAAAAAACAAACAACCCAATCCAAATATGGGCAGAAGACCTAAATAGACATTCCTCCAAAGAAGATATACAGATTGCTAACAAACACATGAAAGAATGCTCAACATCACTAATCATTAGAGAAATGCAAATCAAAACTACAATGAGGTATCACCTCACACCAGTCAGAATGGCCATCAACAAAAAATCTACAAACAATAAATGCTGGAGAGGGTGTGGAGAAAAGGGAACTCTCTTGCACTGTTGGTGGAATGTAACTTGATACAGCCACTATGGAGAACAGTATGGAGGTTCCTTAAAAAACTAAAAATAGAACTACCATACAACCCAGCAATCCCACTACTGGGCATATACCTTGAGAAAACCATAATTCAAAAAGAGTCATGTACCACAATGTTCATTGCAGCACTATTTACAATAGCCAGGACATGGAAGCAACCTAGTGTCCATTGACAGATGAATGGATAAAGAAGATGTGGCACATATATGCAATGGAATATTACTCAGCCATAAAAAGAAACAAAATTGAGTTATTTGTAGTGAGGTGGATGGACCTAGAGTCTGTCATACAGAGTGAAGTAAGTCAGAAAGAGAAAAACAAATACCATATGCTAACATATATATATGGAATGCAAAAAAAAAAAATGGTTTTGAAGAACTAGGGGCAAGACAGGAATAAAGACGCAGATGTAGAGAATGGACTTGAGGACACGGGGAGGGGGAAGGGTAAGCTGAGACGAAGTGAGATGGTGGCATGGACTTCTATATACTACCAAATGTAAAATAGATAGCTAGTGGGCAGCAGCCGAATAGCACAGGGAGATCAGCTCAGGGTTTTGTGACCACCTAGAAGGGTGAGATAGGGAGGGTGGGAGGGAGACGCAAGAGGGAGGGGATACGGGAATATATGTATATGTATAGCTGATTCACTTTGTTATAAAGCAGAAACTAACACACCATTGTAAAGCAATTATACTCCAATAAAGATGTTAAAAAGAAATTAATATTGCACGTTCCTTTCCAAATCCAGACCCATTTGTTATTAATTAATTCTCTCCCAGAGATAGCTATTGCCTTCTTGCTTGCTTTATTTTGTGTCTTAAGAGCTTGGCTTGGCTTTTGGTTATTTCTTTTGTCTCTCTTTAGGAATCACTCCGGATATTGCGAAGGAAGTAACTTTTGCACCCTCTCTGGGGACATCTGTTAGGTCCATGGAATTGTATAATATTGCCAGAATATTTACTGTTTGTCCTGGCTGAAATCTGATATTTGAAAGGATTTAATAACTTCATCATCAGAAATGTGGCCAAATTGTAAGCTGATATTCAGAGCCTAATTAAAAAAAAAAAAAAAAAAGTTTAGGCTTTCTCCTCTATGCTAGATGTACCCAGAGAAAAAGAAATATAATCCAACATAGGTGGATGGGTATGCCAGTCCTTTATCTTCAAGGCTACAACCCAATTTCTTGAGGAATTAAAAACAACTATCGTTATCTAAAAAATCTTTATAAAACTAGAAATGCAGCTCTAGAGGCAGTTCAAAGTATACCTATTCCTTTTACGAATCCCCAAAATTTCCTTACTTATCATAAAAAGCATGTAACTTGCATTCTTTCCCAGTGCCTTTGAGATATGAAAGTTAAAGTACAGACTTTGGGGAGAACTTTCTTATCAGAAGACGAACAAACAGGGATAAAGGGCATTTGAACCTTGGGCAAATGGAAAATCTTTTAAGGGCTTCTCCACAGATATTAGTGAAGGGCTTTAGCCATCTGAGCACGTACCCTTAACTGATTCTATCCCGAGGAAAAAACACTTAGACCAAACTTCTTTTATAACTAGTGAGTTTTACATTATTTTACCTGTCTCATGGCTAATATTTTAAAACACAACTATAAGGTCCCTGGCTTCATCTGTCCATATGTTTATGTGTGTCTATATATGTGTTGTAGATATGTGGTATGTAGTATTTTTCTACCTCCACATGATATCGCCAAAAATAATCTGTGAAAGTGCTCTATTTGTTTTAAAAAGAAATAAGTGCTTATATGAATTGAAGAAATATAACAAAAACTAACCCCAATGCTTTTCAAGGTAGTATAATCTAGGATTAATGTTTGGTAAATTAAAGATTGTTTGTTTGTTTGTTTAGTTAAAACAAGCATATCTTTAGAGTTATCAGCATTAAATATAGTACTTTTATTCTACCTTGGCTTAATAGGTCAAATGGATTAATGTTATACAAAGTTTGATAGTAATAATAATAATGATAATAGCTTGAGATAATGACTAACTTTCTTTAATGTTTCACAAAGTTTTTATTGGTTATCGAAATATAGTTGTTAGGAACACGTAAATTAAATAGATGTAAGCAAGATAAAATGTTGTTAGGTGAACTATTAAAGTGGTTCCCCCCAATCTTTTTGGTAACTTAAAATCTTAAAGTTTTGCTAAATTAAATGATGAGTTAAGTTAAATTAATATCCAGATCATTTCCGAATAAGAGAAGATATCAAAACATTATTTACTGAACTTAGTAAAGGTTTATCTACTTTTGACTTTTTAATTGCCAAAAATATTGAGATATTTGTGTCTGTAAATAAACATATTTTATGACATATTGAGAAATTTACTATGAAAAAGTATACAGTTTTAGAAATTATAAAAAGTATTTATAAATTTGTCAAGTCACAGAATACTACTATAAAGAAGAGTTCACAATTGCTTACTTCTTAGCATTCACTGGAAATTAAGGGCTTCTAAGGGTTAAAAAATTCTAATATATGTTATTGAAGCTACTAGAAATAATAAGGGAGACATCTCCATATGCATGCAAAGTAGGATGTATGTTTTTGGTAAAAGAAGGTATGAGAAATAGAGATACACTTTTTTTGTTGAGGGAAAAGAAAGTAATTTTGTCCTAAAGAGAGGCTGGGAAAGAGGGAAAACATAGTACAAAATCTGAATGTAAAAAGGGAAGTTATAGAAGGTTTTATGTAAAAGATATCTTTAAAAAGAAATTTTATACATGGTCAGGGCTGGCTAAACTTGGAATAAATTTCATAAGTAAATTCTAATATCAAAAGTAAGCTACTGCAAAATTAGAATTTGATTTTCTCTCTGGTAATAGGGCAAAGTTTTATTGGACTATTGGTCTGTTCTCGATAAGAGACTATAAAACGCTTTCTTTTACCTTTTAAAATAATCTGCCTAGAAAACAAGAATTATGTTCTTATTAAAATATTTTTCTGTGTTCAGAAAGCTGAATCTTCTCTACTAAAAAGAAAGCTAAGTTTTTAAAACTACTTAACCTTTCTTCATTTGCTTTTAACATCTTCTATTGTCACTTTGGTTAAATATATAACTAAAAATGGTTTCACAGTAAGCTATGATCCTATTTGACCAAGTGTTTTAAAACCTTTGACATTTTTTGACAAACTTGTAAAAATCAAATTTCAAATAAAGTCTGACTCTGAACTAATTTTTAAAATTTCCAGAGGGCCCCAGGAACATCTCAAAGAATATATTCTATCTCCTTATGAAAAGGGAGATATTAAACTAATTTGGCTTATTTAATATGTTAAATTACATGGGAAGAATTTTCAAATAAAAAGTAACAAAAAGCCTTCTTTATGTTGTGTTTGTATGGGTATATGTTAAAAGTGTTCCAAGAATTATGTGAAATTCCTAAAGTCTGATATGTCCTGGTATAATGTTATTATAATTCCAGTTATGGTCTTGAAATGTTGTATATTGCAGAAATAACTATTTCTTTATCAAATGAATTCTAACAATGGGCATTTTTAAGTTTTTGTCATTAGCCAACTGTTATCGTTTTACTCTGAGGCTTTGCAAAGGTGTTCCTGTAAAAATACTTCATCTTTAAAGAGATTTATAGACAGAACTCTGATAGGACTCTAGAACACAGATTTCTGATAACTTTAAGATCATAAAACTGAACTGGTTGATAATTTTTAGAACTAATGGAAAAACTGGATTCAAGGAGAACAAGAATTAAAATACATGGGACTAAAATGAACTAAAAAATATGATTATAATTTTTATGACTTTTTGCTGGTTCTTTTATTTTTTGTTTTTCTACATTTAAGAACACTTTTAATCTTTTCTCTTAAAGTTATCAGCAGTTTGGTAAGATATATCTTTGTAAACAAAGATAAAACATTGACTTTTTCCCCCCTACCTGATCCCTCCAGAATTTGGAAACTCTTAAGTATCTTTTTCATAGCATTATAGTTATTTATGTTATTTCAGGAAGAATTTGTTCTTCTTATTGCAGGACACAATTGGAAACATTGGTTGTATTACCGATGCTTTGACTAGAATGTCATATTTGAGATATGACCAGATATCACCAGACAGCATTAAGGAACTAAGGTTGATTTTTATGGAGTCAATAAAGTCCTGGCCTCAGAGGCTTTTAAGAGTTCAATCTAAAATTCCTTATGGAAAATTCCAGCAAATCGGTCTTAAAAAGAGCTGCAGTTATGTAATAATCAGGACAAGTTAATGCAAACAAATTAGTTTTACTGTGATTATCCTTGATAAAGAAATGGGAATAATTGTAGAGAGAAAAATTATGTTTGCACTTTTGTCTATACTAGAGTCTAGAACTCTTAACTGTCTTTGAGGTTTTGTTATATATCTGTAAATTGGACTAGATCTTGATCTCCTAGTTTCCTCAAATATCTGTGGTTGGAATTTTCCAAGTTAATGTATCCAATTTACTCCCACCCTTCTGGGTTTGGAATCACTAAGAGCCAAGACTGCCCTTAAACTGCCTTGGAAGGGATTATATCAGGTCCTCCTCACTAACCAGATGTCAGATAAGCTTCAGGGACTTGAACTTCGGATATACATCTCATAGCCAAAGAAGGTACCACCTGATATCTGGCCATGCACAAACACCGGAGATCTCCAAATCAAATCAACTAGGAAGAGAAGCAGCTGACATTGAGGTAGACTCCTTCCTTCCAAGACACTAGACCAAGACTTCATACTTTAAACATGAAACCTTTTAGTCTTCTCTTTCTTTCCTTTACTCTGGCATTGATCCGGAAAGATAATATCATCATCTGTACCTCTCAGGCCACTGCTAAGAGGGCAACCTCTAGAATTTAGAACAACTCTTTATTTCACGGGAGGAAGATTTACTTCTCAAATACACTGAAAACCTAACTGACCCGTCTTGAACGGACAAATGTAACAATCCCTCTGAATGAATCCATTAACAGTGCCACCTAAGTGGAAATGGTTTGTGCCCTGACAGGATTTATCTTTGTGGTGGCTATCATTCCCTTTGGACCTATGAATACCTAGATACCTGCTGCATAATCGAGCAATGCCTCTTAGGTTATCTAACTTTGCCCCTAACTGCTCACAAACTGAAACCCCTAATTAGTTTACTCTCCTGGATTTACATTCTTGAGTTAGAAAGAAATTACCAGGAGGCAATTATAACTCTGATTCACTTCCTTTTGCAGGGCTATATTTCCCTGGTTAGGAATAAATGTAAATGACGATATGATCAGAAACCTCTCCTTAATTCTCAAAGATACTGCAGAATCTATTGCTAAGACAATAGCTACAAAACAAAATCCTTAGACTCTCTGGCCAAAGTTTTCTTAATAGTAGGATAGCCTTTGATTATCTTTTAGCTGAGAAAAGAGGTATCTGTGCTGTGGCCAATACCACCTGCTGCCCCTGGATGAATACTCCTGGGGAAATTGAAACTCAATTACATAAGATTACTAAGCAAACCACTTGCCTTAAGAGAAACGTGGCTCCTTCAAGGGGGTCCTTCTTTGACTTATTTCATTTTAATTGGTTTGGATCTTGAGGACCATGGCTTTGAAGTACATTCCAGACATTGGGAAGCATCCTGCTTACAGTTATCATAATAATCTCCCTGTTACATTGTATTCTCTCAACAGTTTCAAATTCATGTCCACAGCCCCCACCCACCTAGCAGATGATCTCCCTGAGACTGGAATGTCAGAAAGGAATGAAGAGAATGACAGACTTAAAGATTGTGAACTTGAAGCCAAGCTGAACTTGAATATCACAGGGATTAAGCAAAAACAGCATAAAAGGATCCACAGAATCTGTGAAAACTTTAGAGTGGTAGCTGAGAGTGGTGGTAATGCCTTAAATTTTGATCGCATCTCTCATGTTAGACTGAGAGCCTGATCAAAAGGGGCAAATAATTTAGAAAGAGACAACAGGCCCCAAATGGAGTTACTTGTACTAAACTCCAGGTCCACAAACCAAGACTTAATACCTAACCTAGTTACAGTCTCAACCCCCCAACCAGTCAGCCTGGAATTACCTAGTCAGCACTAGAGAGGTAATGCACCTAAGAGGCCCTGTGTTCCCCTTAAGAGGGCAACCTTGCCAGAAAGAATTCATTCTTTGCTAATAACTTCCTTTTTTTCACCCCCTTTCCAACTTTAAAAACGCTTTCTTCTCTACAGCGCAACAGAGCTACTTTCTAGTTGCCAGATGGGATACTGCCTGATTTACGAATTGTTTAATAAAGCCAATTAGATCTTTAAAATTTACTCAGTTGAATTTTTTAACAGCTAGCATAATTGTCCATGTAAAAATCCTCCAAGTTAACACACAAACTCCTTGAAATAATGAGAGAATATAGCAAACTCAGAGGAATCAAGATTAATAAGCAAAAGGTCATTGCTTTTCTTTATACCAGTAATGGACAATTTGAAATTTTAAAAATGCCAATTATAATAGCACCAAAAAATGGTACAAGATGGGAGTGGAGCATCTGGTAGTCCCAGAGAATAAGGGAGTGGTAAACAAAAAATAATGGAGGTGTGTCAATAAGACACAATAGCCCACCGAAAGAGCTCCAATACTGATATTTTTAAAATGCTGAATAAATAAATAAGTGTGGGAAATAGACAAATATTCTATGCAGAAGAATTTCCAAAAACCATAAGTAGATACTCTGCTCTTAAGGAGGGGGAGCAAAAATCCCTACTCTTTGGTTGTGGGCTGAGCAAAGTGACTTCCTTCCAAAGAGTACCATATGCAAAAGAAGAAAAAATAGAAAAATTTACAACGGAGAAACACAACAAACATTACCGCTGCCAGGGGATCAAGGATAACATCAAGAGTGAAGTCATGTTGATACTAAGTATCTATGGTAAAATGAGAAATATATTTGGTATTTCTCCTGGCTCCTGCCACAGAGCTCCTAAAACACTTAGAATTTTCTAAGTTATAGGAGTATTTTTTGTTATTCACATGGATCCACTTTTAATCACACCTGACTTTATGCTAAGGGTGGGGCCCCTACTTACCCTCAGGATGGGGCTGGTCACCAGAAAGACCAAGTGATTAGGAGGTTGGAACTTTGAGCCCCGCCCACTAGACATCTGGGGAGGGAAGGGTTGGGGATTGAGCTCTATAAAATACTCTGGAACAAGGAGATTTGATGATCTGCCAGATGGTAGTAAGTGAACCCTTGTGCCAGGAGGGTAACACACCCCAATTCTAAGGGAATAGAAGCTCCTGTAACAAGGATTCTTCTGGACCTCATGCTATGTACCTCTTCATCTGGCTGTTCATTTGGAACATTTATAATATCCTTTACAATAAACCAGTAAACAGAAAGTGTTTCCCAGGATTCTGTGAGATGTTCTAGCAAACTATCAAACCTGAGGAGGGAGATGTGTAGCCAAGCCAGACACAAGAGTGTATGTAACCTGGGGACGCATGACTTGATATTGATGTCCACAGTTGGGGGTAGTCTTGTGATTGAGCCCTTAACCTGCGGAGTCTGAACTAACTCCAAGTAGTTAGTGTCAGATTGAATTGTGGACACCCAGTTGGTGTCCTTAAAGAATCAGTGAATTGTTCACTGTGGAAAACCACCACACATTTAGTGTCAGAAGTATGGGTGTAAGTAGAAATAGCACTTCATAGTACCCTTGATATAACATAATGAGAATGGAACTTTACCTCTCTGATCTTCCTATAAAAAATTCAAAATCCCATTCTAATTAGAAAAAAATCAGACAAATCCCAATTGAGCAGTATTAAATAAAATATCTGAACAGTAATCCTCAAAACTGTCACGGTTATAAAAAGAAAAAAATTCTGAAAAGCTGCCATAGCCAAGAAGAGCCTAAAGAGATATGACAACTAAGTGTAATGTGGTATACTAGATAGAATCCTGGAGCAGAAAAAGTCCATTAGGTAGAAACTAAGGAAACATAAGGTATGGATGCTAGTTGATAATAATGTATGGATACTGCTTGATTGTCACAGATGTATTATGCTAAGATAAGAGATTAATAACAGGGAAAACTGAGTACGAGGCATATGGGAACTCTATGTAGTATTTCTGAAATTTTTCTATAAATCTGAAACTTCTAAAAAACACTGTAATTTTTCACCTTTACAGGTCAATATCTTTCCCTTCCTCTCTTCAATCATTTTCACCTCCAAATATTTTAGTGTGATTTCTTACATGAAAGGTAGAAAGGGAAGAGAGAGTGACGATCACCAGGCATATTGAGTGTTTTGAGTTACATACAGTGTGATAAAATATATTCATCTAAGAATTACATCAAGTATTTAACTGCTATATCACAAGAGCTACAACTAATCATTTCTATATGATTTCATTCATCTATATCATTTCAATATTCATCTCTAAATCAGTTATGGATAATAATTATATATATATATGTAAAGCTAGCTAGCTAGATATAGATAGATACAGATATGGATATATCAATATATTCTTCCAGAACCCAGAACAGTGTCTTCCATATAAATACTTGTGAATGAATAAATACATCCTGTATTTCATAGTAGTTATTATAAGATATTATTATTTTAATTACTTTCAAGTATATATCTATTAACATTTCTAAAGATTCTATTTATAAAGTCTTTTATCATCTAATTTTATTTTCATCATCATCGTCATCAACTCACAATGTTTTATTCCATTACCTTATAATGAAATACCTGAGCTCAAAGAGGAAACAATGTACTGGAAACATTAACTATTCTTGTAGCAACAAACCTGTAAAGGAAATCACCTCTGTGAAAAAATATGCTCTTTAAATTGCTACAAGAATTTCTATGAGGAGTCCAAGGTGATTTTCTCAAGAGGAGCCAAATGCTTTTATTCTTTTAGTGACTACTTGATATTTTCACAGAGAGTTATAATGATCATAGGTAATGCATCACCAGGCTCTTATATACTGTAAAATTTGTGAGAGAGATGTATTTGTCGAACTCTGTGAAGGCACTCTGTGGTTGCTTATGCAGGATTAGTTTTGCTGGAAGTCCAGAAGACAAAGACCATTTAATAAACTCTTTGCTGCTAGTCAAAATGATATCCTACTGACACCATCTGGATGTCTGCTGGAATCAAGTTTACCTCTACTGGTAGGAGCTCAAGTTGAGTCAGTGAATAGCTTCCTGTACAGATATGTTTAAACAAAGGTGTTTAACCAGCATGCTTGTTGACTGATTATATTACAATCTTGTGATTTGATAGGATAAGGACTTCAGTAATATAAACAAAAGATTTTAACTATTTTTTAAGCTCTTGAAAAGTAAAATAAGTATTTAAAATTCTTCCATTTTACCTAATAAACAGTCATCCTAACAATTACCTTTCTTGTTCTGCATAGATTACAGTCTTATATAATTTCATCAATTTAAATCCACAGGCATAGGGTCATTTGTGCAATCATTCAGACTTTGTTTCCTAGGAAACAGACCAGTCAAGACCTGAAAGATGACCACCCACTTTCTTTACCACCATTATTCGATCCTGTGCTAATCCATGTAATTCATAAGTTTCTTTTTCATATTGCTCAAATTCTACTGTGGTTTTAAGGCCATTTTAGAACCTCATTTTCATTTAATATTTTACAAAATCCTAAAATCGAGTTGTTAGCAACATTCAAAATGGTAAAATTCTTCACTGGTACAATTCATATTGAATTTCTAAATCCCACGCTAACAGAAATGAACAATGTTATAACATATTTTGTGAAAAATGATCTGTAATAAAAATATTATATCTGGAGAGACAGGTATAGAACATATAGAATAATCCTTGACCTCAATATATTGCTTTTCATATTGTCTAGAATTTAGTCTTTACAGATACTCTTGATTATCTTGAAAAGCCAAGTTATATATAAATGAATTGCGTGTTGGTAAATAGTTATGTAATATTAAGTATACTTGGAAAGCTTGTTCCCAAAACTTGTTTATGACTCTTCTATTGTCCTCATGTAACACAGTATAGGTCATACATTTTTTGAGATTGTTCACCAATTTTAAGATATGGTAGAGAAAAATGGTTTCTTGCAGAATAATATCTGATTGGTAATTGGTAATTTGGAAAGTTGTCCTAGTCTCTGGATCTGTGGTAAATGATGTTCTACCCAAGAGAACAAGGTCTGATTTCTAGCTAGACTATAAATAACAGAGTTTGAGGACAAATTGCTTGCTATTCAGATGTTACCTATTTCATTTGCCTCGAAACTGGCAGGCTCTGAATAATTGCTAAAATTTCCTAAAGCCTTTGGTTAAGAAAAGACATTATATCATTTTTAAACTGTGAGTTACCTTATATGGACTTAATACCTTGCATTATCAAGCTTATAAGATACATAATCCTGCAACTCGTCATTGGAAACATGCCAAATATATATGGCATGTTTCTATCCAAGAGCATGCTAAACTATTTATAAAAGAACATTTATTTATATTTGTACTTCTCTGGATTTCCCCTCATTTGCACCCAAACATCAAGGGACAACTAATATATACATCACATGATATTTTGGTGGGATTATCTATGGAGTTACATTGTAAAAATAATTGTACATATCATAATGTCTTTTGTATAGGTAATCACACTCCTTGCTTATGAATATTAACTTATTATAATTTCATTTGGGAAACATAATCTGAAGCATGCTCTTTTAGGAGAAAACTATCCCTTTGTACCATGTGAAATTATAGAACTAAATGTCTTTCATTAAAGAAATACTATTAAAGTAGATAGGGAAAAGACACCTTTTCACTCAGCATGTGGTGAGCAGAACACATTAATTTTCAATGTGTATCTCCATTTTATGAACAGAAGATTCCAAGTACAGGTATCCTCCACTTCTTGAAAGTTTGCTTTGTGCAACTTCGCTTTTATGAAAGGCCTACTACATTTAGTACCTGTTTTTGCTAACAAAAATAAATCCAAAGAGGATTTTTTTTGTTACAAAAAAAGGCAAAAAGTGAAAATAGCTCTCAGCATTTGTTTTGCAGGAGCCCTTATAGAGGCAGCACACCGGGAGCAGTGAGAGCAGCACCCCCAAGCTCCTTCCCTGGGAACCACACTCAGCATCTCAGCGTAGAGCCACCACAGCTCTGAACTGTGTCTGTGAGCGTCTGTGCTTAATCTCCATTTATTTTGTGCATCCATTAGCAAGATGTGTCCTAAGGCAATTGCTTCTTTGCTTTATCCCCTTTCAAATTATGTAAGGTTTCATAGGAACACTCTACTTTTGGTTAGCGTGGAAACCTATCACATGTAACTGAGCTAAAATTAATACCCATGGAAATAGAATAACGTGTTCCTAAATATTTTATGTACACATTTTTAGAAATAGAAATAATTTCTGAATAGAGTTTTCATCATTAACTGTACAGAATACATACTATAGATTTTTAAGTAAATAAGAAAGAAATATTTACGAATGTGTTTCCCTCTGTTAAACATAATGAAGCCCAGATAGTAACGTATTTTACCGAAAAATTCTTGAAAGTGCCACTTAGTAAAAGTTGTAGGTAATCTGCCACCATGTTTTTCCTGAAGAGTATTTCTTAATTAGCCTTCTTGTCTTTCTTCACTTATTTTTTATTTAAAATTTTACATTTAGAAATAATTTTTGATTTACTGAAGAATTACAGTATAGTACAGAGAGTTCCTGTATGTCTTTTACTCAACTTCCACTAATATTAAGATCTTACATATTCATGGTACATGTATCAAATTGACATTCATACAATAATTAGTAACTAAACTACAGACTTTACTCCTATTTCATTGGGGTATCCACTAACGTCTTTTTCTTAAAAAGACATTTTAAAAATGTCTTTTAAAAATCTAATCCTGAATATCCCATTGTTATCATGTCTCCTTAGACTCCTCCATTCTGTGACAGTTAATTTGTCTTTCACAACCTTGAAACATTTGAAATTTACTAGTCAGTTATTTTGTAGAATGTCCTCCAGTTTAGGTTTGTCTGATATTTTACAGGAATACAGATTTTGTAGAAGACCACAGAAGTGAAGGGCCTTCTTTCTGCATCACATTAAGTGATACATAGATCAGTGTGACCTATTACGGTAGGTGCTAAACTTGCTCACTTGGTTCGGGCAGTATCAGCCAGGTTTCTTTTCTGAAAAATTACTCTTTTCCCTTTGTATATCTTACTTTTTAGGTCTAGACCACATTCAAGGTGAGGTAAATAAATCTTCATCTCCTAGAGGAGAATGTTAAAAATTTCTGGTAATGTGTAAAAACCAAACAGAGATGTTGTTAATAAATAATATGGATTAAATTTTGCTGCTATGCAAATACTCTATTTCTTCTTAAAATTTCACTAAGTTTAGTATCCATCAGTGGATCTTGCTTGCTGCAATTATTACTATGATGTTGTAATGGTGATTTTCTACTTCCCTCATTTCTTCTTCAAGTATAAATTTTTCTCTAAGGAGGGTCTTTTCCTTCTGCCACATGTATTTGTATATTCAATCATTTATTTATCTCTGTTTGGATTCATGACTATTTTTTTAAAGTACTAATGTTAATACTCTAATTTTTCTTCTATCTGAGAATGGTTTTTAGAAACTAAATTCTTAGTGCTAGGTACTCTCAGTGGACCAACTAGGAAATACATGTATGTATACAAATCCATGTATATACATATATCTACATTTATTTCTGTACCTTTATATATATATATATACACACATATATATGTAGACATATATATATTGAATTAAATATGTGTCCATACTTAACTCAATTCTAATCCAGAACCACAAGTTTCATTCCAGCAGTCCACTTCTTGCTTATTTGTAATTTCATTCTGACAGTGAGAAACCTATCATTATGATCAATATATTTACTTATCTGTTCAATTGTTATATACATGCAAAGTAGCTTCAGAATTGCAAAAATATAAACCTGTAAGAAGCAAATCTACCAACCAGATTATTGTTCTTGTTGAAAGTTATTTTTGCCTTTGACTTAAAATATCCAGTTTTTTAAAAAAATGTTTATAAAAAGTATTTCTTGAAAAAAAAAGTTAAAATCACCTGTCTCTTTCCCATAACTTTCCATAAGGTTGTCAAATACTTGTAATAACATTAGATTAAGGGGATGACCTTCAAGATGGCGGAGGAGTAAGATGCAGAGATCACCTTCCTGCCCACAAATACATCAAAAATACATCTACATGTAGAACAACTCCTACAGAACACCTACTGAATGCTGGCAGAAGATGTCAGACTTCCCAAAAGACAAGAAACCCCCCACGTACCTGGGTAGGGCAAAAGAAAAAAGAAAAAACAGAGACAAAAGAATAGAGACGGGACCTGCTCCTCTGGGAGGGAGCTGTGAAGGAGGAAAAGTTTCTACACACTTAATTAGCCTTATAGAGGCAGAACACCAGGAGCAGTGAGAGCAGCACCACCAAGATAGGAAGCCCCTTCACTGGTGGAAATGGAGGGGGGGTGGGGGGGGGAAGCTTCAGAGCTGCGGAGGAGAGCACAGCAACAGGGGTGCAGAGGGCAAAGTGGAGAGATTCCCTCACAGAGGATCAGTGCCGACCAGCACTCACTAGCTTGAGAGGCTTGTCTGCTCACCCACTGGGCTGGGGGTGGGGAGCTGAGGCTCGGGCTTCGGAGGTCAGATCCCAGGGATAGGACTGGGGCTGGCTGTGTGAAAACAGTCTGAAGGGGGCTACTGTGCCACAGCTAGCCAGGAGGGAGTCTGGGGAAAAGTCTGGAACTTCCTAAGAGGCAAGAAACCATTGCTCCAGGGTGCATGAAAAGAGGAGATTCAGAGCACTGCCTAAACGAGCTCCAGCGACAAAATGGGGGTGAGCCGCGACTATCAGTGCAGACAGCAGAGATGGGCATGAAACGCTAAGGTTGCTACTGCAGCCACCAAGAAGCCTGTGTGGAAGCACAGGTCAGTATCCACAACTCCCCTCCGTGGAACCTGTGCAGCCCGCCACTGCAAGGGTCCCATAATCCAGGGACAACTTACCTGGGAGAACACACAGGGAAGTTGTCCCTGGACCTACAAAAACAAACCCAAAACAATATAAGAAAATGGTAATAGGAACATACATATCTACAATTACCTTAAATGTAAATGGATTAAATGCTCCAACCAAAAGACATAGACTGGCTGAATAGATACAAAAACAAGACCTATATATACGCTGTGTACAAAAGACTCACTTCAGACCTAGGGACACATACAGACTGAAAGTGAGGGGATGGAAAAAGTTATTCCATGTGAATGGAAATCAAAAGAAACCTGGAGTAGCAATTCTCATCTCAGATAAAATAGACTTTAAAATAAAGACTATTACAAGAGACAAAGAAGGACTCTACATAATGATCAAGGGATCAATCCAAGAAGTAGATATAACAATTGTAAATATTTATGCATCCAACATAGGAGCACCTCAATACATAAGGCAAATGCTAACAGCCATAAGAGGGGAAATCTACAGAAACACAATAATAGTAGGGGACCTTAACACCCCACTTTCACCAATGGAGAGATCATCCAAAATGAAAATAAATAAGGAAACACAAGCTGTAAATGACACATTAAACAAGATGGACTTAATTGATATACAGGACATTCCATCCCAAAACAAAAGAATACACTTTCTTCTCAAGTGCTTATGGAATATTCTAGAGTACAGATCATATCTTGGGTCACAAATCAAGCCTTGGTAAATTTAAGAAAATTGAAATCATATCAAGTATCTTTTCCGACCACAACACTATGAGACTGGATATCAATTACAAGAAAAAACTGTAAAAAAATACAAACACAGGGAGGCTAAACAATACCCTACTAAATAAGCAAGAGATCACTGAAGAAATCAAAGAGGAAATCAAAAATACCTAGAAACAACTGACAATGAAAAACACGATGACTCAAACCTATGAGAAGCAGCAAAAGCAGTACTAAGAGGGAAGTTTATAACAATACAATCCAACCTCAAAAAAGAAGAAATATCTCACTAATAAACAACCTAACCGTACACCTAAGCATTAGAGAAAGAAGAACAACAACAACAAAAAAAAAAAACCCGTAGTTAATAGAAGAAAAAATCATAAAATCAGATCAGAAATAAATGAAAAAGAAATGAAGGAAACAATAGCCAAGATCAATACAACTAAAAGCTGGTTTTTTGAGAAGATAAACAAAATGGATAAACCACTAGCCAGACTCATCAAGAAAAAAAGGGAGAAGACTCAAATCAACAGAATTAGAAATGAAAAACGAGAACAACTGACACTGCAGAAATACAAAGGATCATGAGAGTTACTACAAGCAACTATATGCCAACAAAATGGACAACCTGGAAGAAATGGACAAATTCTTAGAAAAGGACAACCTTCCGAGACTGAAACAGGAAGAAATAGAAAATATAAACAGACCAATCACAAGTACTAAAATTGAAACTGTGATTAAAAATCTTCCAACAAACAAAAGCCCAGGACCAGATGGCTTCACAGGTGAATTCTATCAAACATTTAGAGAAAAGCTAGCACCTATCTTTCTCAAACTCTTCCAAAATATAGCAGAGGGAGGAGCACTCCCAAATTCATTCTACGAGACCACGATCACCCTGATACCAAAACCAGACAAAGATGTCACAAAAAAAGAAAACTACAGGCCAATATCACTGATGAACATAGGTGCAAAAATCCTCAACAAAATACTAGCAAACAGAATCCAACAGCACATTAAAAGTATCATACACCATGATCAAGTGGGGTTTATCCCAGGAATGCAAGGATTCTTCAATATATGAAAATCAATGTGATACACCATATTAACAAACTGAAGGGTAAAAACCATATGATCATCTCAAATGATGCAGAAAAAGCTTTTGACAAAGTTCAACACCCGTTTATGATAAAAACCCTCCAGAAAGTAGGCATAGAGAGAACGTACCTCAACATAATAAGGCCATATATGACAAACCCACAGCCAACATCATTCTCAATGGTGAAAAACAGAAAACATTTCCACTAAGATCAGGAACAAGACAAGGTTGCCCACTCTCACCACTATTATTTAACATAATTTTGGAAGTTTTAACCACAGCCATCAGAGAAGAAAAAGAAATAAAAGGAATCCAAATCAGAAAAGAAGAAGTAAAGCTGTCACTGTTTGCAGATGACATGATAGTATACATAGAGAATCCTAAAGAGGCTACCAGAAAACTACTAGAACTAATCAATGAATTTCATAAGGTTGCAGGACACAAAATTAATGCACAGAAATCTCTTGCATTCCTATAAACTAACGACAAAAAATTTGAAAGAGAAATTAAGGAAACACTGCCATATACTACTGCAACAAGAGGAAAAATATACCTAGGAATAAACCTACCTAAGGAGACAAAAGACCTGCATGCAGAAAACTATAAGACACTGATGAAAGAAATTAAAGATGATACAAACAGGTGGAGAGATATACCATGTTCTTGGATTGGAAGAATCAACATTGTGAAAATGACTATAGAACCCAAAGCAATCTACAGATACAATGCAATCCCTATCAAACCGCCAATGGCATTTTTCACAGAACTAGAACAAAAAATTTCACAATTTGTATGGAAACACAAAAGACCCTGAATAACCAAAGCAATCTTGAGAAAGAAAAACGGAGTTGGAGGAATCAGGCTCCGTGACCTCAGACTATACTGCAAAGCTACAGTAATCAAGACAGTATGGTACTAGCACAAAAACACAAATATAGATCAATGGAACAGGACAGAATACCCAGAGATAAGCCCACACACCTATGGTCACCTTATCTTTGATAAAGGAGGCAAGAATATAGAGTGGAGAAAAGACAGCCTCTTCAGTAAGTGGGGCTGGGAAAACTGGACAGCTACATGTAAAAGAATGAAATTAGAACACTTCTTAACACCATAGACAAAAATAAACTTAAAATGTATTAAAGACCTAAATGTAAGGCCAGACACTATCAAACTCTTAGAGGAAAACATAGGCAGAACACTCTATGACATAAATCACAGCAAATTCTTTTTGACCCACCTCCTAGAGAAATGGAAATAAAAACAAAAATAAACAAATGAGACCTAATGAAACTTAAAAGCTTTTGTACAGCCAAGGAAACCATAAACAAGACAAAAAGACAACCCTCAGAATGGGAGAAAATATTTGCAAATGAAGCAACTGACAAAAGATTAATGTCCAAAATTTAAAAGCAGCTCATGTAGCTCAATATCAAAAAAACAAACAACCCAATCCCAAAATGGGCAGAAGACCTAAAAAGACATTTCTCCAAAGAAGATATACAGATCACCAACAAATACATGAAGAATGCTCAACATCCCTAATCACTAGAGAAATGCAAATCAGAACTACAATGAGGTATCACCTCACACCAGTCAGAATGGCCATCATCAAAAAATCTACAAACAATAAATGCTGGAGAGGGTGTGGAGAAAAGGGAGTCCTCTTGAACTGTTGGTGGGAATGTAAATTGGTACAGCCACTATGGAGAACAGTATGGAGGCTCCTTAAAAAACTAAAAATAGAACTACCATACGACCCAGCAGTCCCACTCCTGGGCATATACCCTGAGAAAACCATAATTCAAAGAGAGTCATGTACCACACTGTTCATTGCAGCATTATTTACAATATCCAGGACATGGAATCAATCTAAGTGTCCATCGACAGATGAATGGATAAAGAAGATGTGGCATATATATGCAATGGAATATTACTCAGCCATAAAAGAAACGAAATTGAGTTCTTTGTAGTGAGGTGGATGGACCTAGAGTCTGTCATACAGAGTGAAGTAAGTCAGAAAGAGAAAAACAAATACCCTATGCTAACACATATATATGGAATCCAAAAAAAAAAAAAATGGTTTTGAAGAACCAGGGGCAGGACAGGAATAAAGACGTATACATAGAGAATGGACTTGAGGACACGAGGAGGGGGAAGGGTAAGCTGGGACGAAGTGAGAGAGTGGCATTTACATATATACACTACCAAATGTAAAATAGATAGCTAGTGGGAAGCAGCCGCATAGCACAGGGAGATCAGCTCCATGCTTTTTGACCACTTAGAGGGGTGGGATACGGAGGGTGAGAGGAGGCCGTAAGAGGGAGCAGATATGGGGACATATGTATATGTACAGCTGATTCACTTTGTTATACAGCAGAAACTAACAGGACATTGTAAAGCAATTATACTCCAATAAAGATGTTAAAAAAATAGATTCATTTTTCATAATATGAATTCATTACTGTGTTCCGCCAACATCCTCATTTTAAAGTTATTTTTTATAAAGCAAAGTTTATTCTTTGTAGCACACAGTTCTATGGGTTTGGCAAAAGCATAAAATCATGTTACTGCTGTCACAGTGTGATACAGATGAGTTCCATTAATAATTCCTTATTGTAAAATTCTGCATGATAAAATACCTCTCATTGAATCGCTAAGAATAGAGTATTTTATTTTAGTTATTAGAAATGTATTTTTCACTCATCAATTCTTAAATTAGAGAAAATTTATCTAGGATATAGCCATTTGGAGATAGAAAATCTGAGATTTCAAATACACTATTTCTCCACCATCATTAGAGTCTAGAAAGCTGTGTTATTTATCTTCTGATTTCTCTAACAATTGTGAAATGTCTTCCTATTTCAATATTTTTATATTGTAAATGATGAAAACTTTTTTTTAACCTTCCTATAATCTTACGTTTGAATAAAAAATAGAAACATAAACATATTCGTTTGTACATATCATGTAATACTGCTTAAAAACACGCAAGTAACAAATAATATTAATTGCCATCAGGGAGGATGGTATGTTTGGATATGGAGGATTCTCTCTTTTGGGCTTGCTTTAACATTGTGGATCTTTATCATAGGAGCAAATTATCTTTTCTAAATGAAAACTTATATGATTATAACAATTATTTTTCCTTTATACTTAAAGGAAAAAATTTAAGTAAACATTTGGAGAAGCATAACTCTATTGAGTTACACAGTCTTCCTTTGCAATTTTGTAGAACATTGAGCATTGAATATTATAAAGAACACTGACTGTTAGAAAGACATTTGAAACCAGCCTGATTTTTCCTTTACAGGTTTTTAATCCATTAAAAAACAAACAAAATAATAAGGATTCCTTCTTACCTCTAAGGTTTCCTAACTTTATTATGCCCTGCCCTGATGTTGCTTTTTCTGAGAATTTTCTCCTGGCACACGGTGTGACCTTTCAAATATTACGCGCAAGTTGTTATGATTAGGATTCCGACTGAACAGACTGAACTGAGAGGTCCAAGGCACTGTGACTGAAGGAAGGTAGAGGTTCATTTCTCTTCCAAATATCACTCCATGGTGAATAAGTGGGTTCTGTTTCCAAAGATTATCCAAAAACTAGATTCCTTTAATATTATTGTTTGGGAATCTCTCAGGACATTGAAACTGGCTGACTTATATGCCTGCATCAGGAAGGGAAGGGAAGCAGTTCTCTTTGATGGAAAGTGACACATTTCCATAACAAGGATTTAGTCATTTGGCCACATTAAGTTTTAAGAGAAGGTGGGAAATATACTCTCTGGATGGGTAGCCATGCTCCAAATAAAATGCCCATTTATGTGTATATTGGCTTTCATTTGCTAACCTTCCATTTTTTAACTTTTCCTCTCTTTCAATTTTATTTACCTACTTCTTTTTGTTTGGTTTTCTTAATTCTGCTCTTCATGATGATTACTATATTCTCTCTCTATTCAAAAGTAGAATACATATAAAAAATATTAGTTTAATTTTGCTCTACATTCTCTGCTTCCTGCCAATAAGTGTCAAAACCTCTTCCTACTATGTCCAATAGAGGACTGTTGGTTCTACTCCTAAGCGTGTGATATTCACATATTTTGGCCACGTGGGCTTCACAGACTTTTTAATCACACCTGGGATTATAGGCATCTTCAGATAGCTCCTTCCCACACATTCTTTTTAGATCACTGCATATGACACTCCTTTCTCTTACAATGTACTTCCGTTTATAAATGTCTCATTTTCTTCAAATGGGATATTCATGACTGTTTTTCATATTCTTGTTAACATTTCATGCTTTTGGAGTAAAGAGAGTCCAGTGACATTTTTCCTATACCCTTTAAAATATGAATATCCCATATTCTTTATCATTTTGTATACTTCTCTTATGATTTATAATCTAGTATAGGATTTTATTAGATGTCACAATCAAGCTAAAGTGCCTTTAGTTATTAGAAACTTTACTTTTTTTCAATGAAAGTGGATAAAAGGTTTAAAATATTTTATTGCCTAAAAAATTATTTATTAAGTTTATACCTAAATTTGTCATCAACCTAAACTTGACATGGTATTGGATGGTGTCCTGAAAAATCACTCTAGGTAGTATAAGTGGGGAGGAGTAGCTTTGGGCACTCCCCATGTTAATTCAGAACACTTGTTAATATTAGGCGGTCAAATTTCTTGGATAAAATGGCAATTAGGATCAAAGTAAAATTACTTAGAAAGGGACTTATTTGGGGATTCCTGGGCCTAATTCCAATGTGTGTGGTGTGGGGTTGGGTGGGATTGAGGCTTCCCATACAACACCAAGCAATTCTCAGTCACCAGATGGGTGTCCTACAATTCAACTAAATTCTGATACTATCTACCCAGAGATAGCATCAGATCCCACAGTTTAAGGGTTCAGTCCTATAAGACTTTACCTCCACAAACACTTAAGATGTCAGTTACAAGTCTAAGTTGTTACCTGTGCTTCTGACTGGCTATAAATCAGAGGTTCCCATGACTTCCTACTTGGGTTCAATTAATTTGCTAGAAAACATTTTACTTACTAGATTACTGGTAACTCAGAAAAACATTTTACTTGCTAGATTACTGGTTCATTATACAAAGATATAACTCAGGAATAGCCAGATGGAAGAGATGCAAAGGGCAAGGTATGGAGAAAGGGCTCAGAGCATCCATGTGCTCTCCAACCATGACACTCTCCCCAGAGCTCCACCTGTTCACCACCATGAAAGCTCTCCACACCATGTCCTTTTGGGTTTTATAGAGGCTTCATTATGTAGGCATAATTGATTAAATCATTGGCTATTAGCAAGTGATTTAACCTCCTACCTATTTCCCCCCTCTTCTCCCCAGAGGTTTGGGGGTGAGGCTAACGTTCCAACACTCTAATTACTAGTATGGTTCCATTGGCAACCAGAGCCCATCTAAAGTGCTGAAGACTGAATCAGGAAGAAATAGACATTCTGAACAGACTGATCACTAGTAGCAGAATTGAGTTAGTAGTCAAAAAACAAAAGTCCAGAACCAGACAGCTTCATAGGGGAATTCTGCCAAACATATAAAAAAGAGCTAATACCCATACTTCTCAAACTACTCCAAAAAAATTGAAGAGGGTGGAACACTCCCAAATTGACTGTACAAAGCCAACATTACCCTGATAGCAAAGCCAGACAAAGATGCTACAATAAAAGAAAACTACAGGTCAATATCTCTGATGAACATAGATGCAATAATCCTCAATAAAATATTAGCAAACCAAATTCAATAACATATAGAAGGATCATACACCATGATCCTGTGGGATTTATTCCAGGGATGCAAGGATGGTTCAATATTCACAAATCAATCAGTGTGATATACCTCATTAATAAAAGGATAAAAATCACTTAATCATTTCAAAAGAAAAAGAAAAAGCATTTGACAAAATTCAACATCATTTCAAAATAAAAACACTCATCAAAAGTTAGCATAGAGGGAATATATCTCAACATAATAAAGGTGACTTATAACAAACCCACAGCTAACATCATACTCAACCATGGAACACTTTTAGCTTTTCTTCTAAAATCAGGAACAAGACGATGATACCCACTCTCACCACTTCTGTTGAACATAGCATTGGAAGTCCTAGTCACATCAATCAGACAAGAAAAAGAAATAAAAGGCATCCAAATCAGAAGTGAAGAAGTAAAACTGTCAGTATCTGTAGGTGTCATGATAATATATATAGATAATCCTAAAGTCTCCACCAAAAAATTGTTAGAACTGATAAATAAATTCAGTCAAATTGCAGGATACAAGATTAATATACAGAAATCTGTTGCTTTTCTATACACTAATAATGAACTATCAGAAAGAGAAAGCAAGAAAACAATCAAGATTAAAATTGCATCAAAAAGAATAAAATACCTAGAAATAAATTTAACCAAGAAGGTAAAGACCTGTACTCTGAAAATTATGAAACATTGATGAAGGAATTTGAAGATGATATAAAGAAATGGAGCAATGTCACACTTATACAACAATAAACTCAAAATGCATTAAAGATTTGAATGTAAGATCTGAAATCATAAAAATCCTAGAAAAGAACAGAGACAGAACACTCTTTCATATAAATCATAGCAATATTATATATTTTACATCACTTCCCTAAGCAAAAGAAACAAGAGCAAACAAACAAATCAAAACAAAAAAATTACAGACACAAAAATAAAAAATAAGAAACAAATGGGACCTAATCAAACTTAAAAGTTTTCACACAGCAAAGGAAACCATTTCCAAAATGAAAAGACAGTTTAGTGAATGGGAGAAAATATTTGCAAATGATACAACCAATAAGGGGGTAATATACAAAATATATAATCAGCTAATACAACTCAATATCAAAACAAACAAACAACCTGATTAAAAAATGGGCAGAAGACATGAATAGACTTTTTTCCAAAGGTATACAGATGACCAACAGGCACATGAAAAGATTCTCAAAATTGCTATTCATCAGAGAAATGCACATCAAACCACAATGAGATATAATCTCACATCTGCCAGAATAGGTATCATGAAAAAGTCTAAAAATACCAAATGTTGGAGAGGATGTGGAGAAAATGGAACCCTAGAACAGTGTTGGTGAAAATGTAAATCAGTGCAGTCACTATGGAAAATAGTACAGAGGTTCCTCAAAAAATTAAAAATAGAACTACCATATGACCTAGAAATTCCACACCTGGGTACATATCTGAAGAAAATTAAAACACTAGTTGGAAAAGACACATGCACCCTATTGTTCATAGCAGCATTACTTACAGTAGCCAAGATAAGGAAGCAAGCTAAGTGTCCACAAATAAATGAATGGGTAAAGAAGATGTGGTATATATATTTACATATACACGTACATACACACAACAGAATGTTACTCAGCCAGAAAATACAATGTGATTCTGCCATTTGCAATGACATGGATGGACTTAAAGGGTATTATGCTTAGTAAAATAAATCAGAAAGAGAAAGGCAAATACTCGATATTATCACTTATATGTAGAATCTAAAACTTAAAACAAACAGATGAATATGACAAAACAGAAACACACTCACAGAGAACAAACTAGTGGTTACCAGTGGGAAGAGGGAAGGTGGGGGGGCAAGATAAAGGTAGGGGATTAAGAGGTACAAACTACTATGTATAAAATAAGCTACAAGGATATGTTGTACAGCACAGGGAATATAGCCATTATTTTGTAATTAATTTAAATGGAATATAATCTACAATAATATTGGAGCACCATGTTGTACACTTGAAACTAACATAATATTTTAAATCAACTATACTTCAATAAAAAAGAATAGCAAAAGAAAAGAAAAAATAGATTTTCTGAACCATCTATATACATATGGCACTAAAAGCCTATAGAATATAATTATAATTAGATTTGATGTGGTGCAGTCTTTTTCGTTGGTCTATAAGTCTTCTATAATACTCTTAATTGTTGCTACTGCCTTTCTAAAGGTAATCTCTTTTACCATTTGATCATTAAAAACCAAACAAAAAATCTAATGAATGAAACTGAAGGAAAAGTAAAACTTTTATTCTACAGTATTAGACAGATTACTGCATACAGTTTCAATCCATTTTTTTTTTAACTTGTGGGAACTTTTTAGTGACAGTCACTTCAATTAACTTGTAAACTGGCCAGTACCTCCTGGATATTATTGAGGAGCTACTCATGTTGTCATGAATTAAAACTGTACTTACTTCTCGAGCTATTTGGCAATGCTTGTATTACCTAAACCATGAGACATGGGTCAGGGGCCTAGCTATGATATAATTTAGGACCCACTGAAGAAGCATCTCTGCAGAGTGAACTAAAAAGGAGAGTGAGGAAAAAAACGTGAAGAGAGCATCGTCCTTAGGAGTATAGACTCTGAGGCCTAAATGCACAAATTCAAATTCTAGTTCTGCTAGCCAGTTGAGCGACCTTGGGCCAGGTACTTAATCTCTGTTCTTCAGTTTACTCACCTCCCTATGGTGGCTGGTGTAACTAGTCTCTACCTTGAAGAAGTATCATTAGAATTACAGGAGTTAATATATGTCAGGTACTTACCACAGTGCTTGGTATATATTATAGTAAATACTTTTGTCTTTATCATATACCTTGTGCCCTATTTTTTCAATATGTGAACATAATCAAACCTGTGATGTTGTTCAATGAAGATAAACTAATATCACCCACTACAAAGTATTAATAAGTAGTGTATACATTTTATAACAATGAGAAAAAATGGATGAAACTCTTAAAAAGAATTTAAAATTTGAATTCAACCATTTATTTTTGCCATAGGAATAAAAACCTAAAACAAGCAAAGGCATTTAAAAAAAAAAAAAAAAAAAAAACCAGAGTAAGCATGTTAAGAAAAGAGGTGGTTTATTTTTCAAAACTAAGTGCATTTTTCTAGATCAGAAAATTGGAGGAAATATTGTCTTAGCAATTCAAACATACATCTTTGCTTTCTGTAGGACTGCATACATGTTTAGTCAAAACTCCCAAAGAAAATCTATTTTGATGCATAGACACTAAAGAAATCAAATATTTCTGAAATAACCACAAGTATTACTTATTTTGATTGCCATTAACAGAAATGAGAAATAATGATGGTTCAAGAGAGGGAAGAGTTTTATTTTTTTTAATTTCAACATAAAATTTAATTTAGGGGAGGGAAACCCAGGGCGAATTGCTACACTTTCTTTCTGCTTCTCCCTACTTAGCAAGTGGCTTCCACCTAAAGACCATTTCTTTCTTTCTTTCTTGGCTGCACCACACAGCTTGTGTGATCTTATTTCCCCAACCAGGGATTGAACCTGCACCATCGGCAGTGAAAGTGCAGAGTCTTAACCACTGGACCGCCAGGGAATTCCCTAAAAACCATTTCTTTATGGCAGAGACCTGCTGGAGTTCTATCTAATGTGTCCATATTACAGACTATGGCTGATGGAAGTGGAGACAGGGCAAAGGGCTCTTACAACGTCTGTCTCCTGATGAGGAGCTTTCCTGTAACTCCTAAACCAAAACTTCACATGCATTTCATTGACCTCATTTAGCTATAAGGAAGGCTGGAAAGGTCGTCATTTAGATTGGCCTACTTCTATGCATAATAAAAATCAGTTATATGTCTTTTTGTCCACATAGTTAACACTGTCTTGAAAGAAATACCTCCCATAGCACTTATTCTCCTGAAACTATGCACCAACCATGGTGAACATGATTTTAATTTCCTCTGAGCAATTGTGACTTATCTCTTTTTGATATCTTCCTTTAATTTTTTAAAGTTATTTAAAGTTAAAGAAATCACTCTCACCGACTTCAGACTATACTACAAAGCTACAGTCATCAAAACAATATGGTACTGGCACAAAAACAGAAATATAGATAAATGGAACAGGATAAAAGGCCCAGAGGTAACCCCACACACACATATGGTCACCTAATCTATGACAAAGGAGGCAAGAATATACAATGGAGAAAAGACAGTCTCTTCAATAAGTGGCATTGGGAAAACTGGACAGCTACATATAAAAGAATGAAATTAGAACATTGTCTAACACCATGCACAAAAATGAACTCAAAATGAGTTAAAGACCTAAATGTAAGACTGGATACTATAAAACTCTTAGAGGAAAACATAGTCAGAAAACTCTCTGACATAAGTTGCAGCAAGATCTTTTTTGATCTACCTCCTAGAGTAATGAAAATAAAAACAAAAATAAACAAATCAGACCTAACTTAAACTTAAAAGCTTTTGCACAGCAAAGGAAACCATAAACAAGACAAAAAGACAACCCTCAGAATGGGAGAAAATATTTGCAAACAAAGCAACTGACAAGGGATTAAACTCTAAAATATATAAACAGCTCATGCAGCTCAATATCAAAAAAAAAAAAAACAAAAACAACCAAAATAGACACTTCTCCAAAGAAGACATACAGATGTCCAAAAAGCACATGAAAAGATGCTCAACATCACTAAGAATTAGAGAAATGCAAATCAAAACTGCAGTGAGGTATCACCTCACACAGGTCAGAATGGCCATCATCAAAAAATCTACAAACAATAAATGCTGGGGAGGGTGTGGAGAAAAGGGAACCCTCATACACTGTTGGTGGCAATGTAAATTGGTATGGCCACTATGGAGAACAGTATGGAGGTTCCTTAAAAAATAAAAATAGAGCTACCCTATGTTCCAGCAATCCCACTCCTGGGCATATATCCAGAGAAAACCATAATTCAAAAAGATACATGCACCCCAATGTTCATTGCAGCACTATTTACAATAGCCAGGACATGGAAGCAACTTAAATGGCCATCAACAGGTAAATGGATAAAAATATAAACAGATAAATAAAATGGAATATTACTCAGCCATAAAAAAACACAAAATAATACCATTTGCAGCGACATGGATGGACCTAGAGATTGTCACACTGAGTGAAGTAAGTCAGACAGAGAAAGACAAATATCATATGATATCACTTATGTATGGAATCTAAAAAAAATGGTACAGAAGAACTTATTTACAAAACAGAAATAGAGTCACAGACATAGAAAACAAACTTATGGTTACCAAGGAGGAAAGGGGGACGGATAAATAGGGAGATTGATACTGACATATACACAATACTATGTATAAAATAGATAACTAATAACCTACTGTATAGCACAGGGAACTCTATGCAATACTCTGTAATGACCTATATGGGGAAAGAATCTAAAAAAGAGTGGATACATGTATATGTATATCTGATTCACTTTGCTGTACACTTGAGACTACCACATTGTTAATCAACTATACTCCAATATAAAAGAAAATTTTTTATGAGAATAAAAAAATTAAAATATAAAGTTATTGGTGTATGTCTTAGTTTACATATTACTGCATACGATTAACAAATGCCTTATATAAGAGTTTAAATATGGTAGTTAAAATAATAAAATTACTTTCCCCACAAAAGAAAAGTAAATATTAAGGCAGTTAGACAGTCAGTACATATTTATTGGAATTAATCAATCGATGTTAAACATTTTGTATTAAAAAACTGAGGTTTTTTTCAAGAAAAAATTCTAAACTCTTACATGTCAGGAATATGCATTTATTTCTAAATCGATACTGAATATGTGGGATGTTGTTCTACCTAAACAAATTTCCAAGCATGCATTAACCAATTAACCAATTCTGTCCAGTTCCCTTTTTTCCATGATTGAATTGTATTTGAGATCATTTTGTGAGCTCCTTTTAAATGTGATTGAGTAGAGTCTAAAGCTAAATATAGAGAATTCTTCAAAACAAGGACCCATACAGAATGTCCTTTATAGTGATGAATATCTTTAAAGAAAATTTGTCATAAGTAGGCTAAATTACTGTATTCCGTCTTAGAGAAATGTCATGCTGAGGTGATGTTTTAAAAAGGAAGTCATTCCTTAGATATCTTTGCTGAACTTATTTTCAATGACTAAAATTTGAAAAGTATTCATTCCAAGAACGAACAAAATTCCTTCAAATAAAATTACTGAACTCTTCCTAGCTGGGAACATGCATTTATTTCAAAATCGATCGTAAACGCGTGAGGCAGTTTTCTACCTGACAGGAGATAAAAAAAGAATAGTGAGCAGAGAACAAATCATGCAGGACATTGCAAGCAATATTCAGGACTTTTTGCTTTTAGCCAAAAGAGAATGGGAAGCTTCTGAAGAGCTTGATAAGGAGAAAGGACAAAATCATACATTCATTTAAAAAATATAACTCAAGGTACAATTTGAAGAATAGATTAGAAATAAAGTAAAGTGGATTTGGGATGAACCAGGTAGAACCACGTCGCAATAATACAGAAAATAGATGATTGTGTTATGGATCAGGAGAGTGGCAGTGGGGTTAGAAAGGGTTTTACACAAAGAGGTAAAATAAATATGACTTATGATTAATTAGGAGTAGGAGGCAACAAAAGCAACTCTTAGATTTCTCGCTTGAGAAAATGAGTGTTGATTGTTGCTGTTTTATGAAATACACAATACTAAAGAAGTTCGGAAGGTATTATGATGTGTATATTTTAGATATTCTGAATTTGATTTGTTTGCCCATATTCAAGTGGAAATATCCACTATGGTATGGCTAAACATTTCTATAACTCAAGAAAAAAAGACTGGGAAAAGATAGATCAAATGTTGTTTGCATATAGATTAATTAAACAATTTGAGTGTATGAGATCACTTTGTGTGGACCAAGAAGAGTTCTTTGGTTAAAATTCTGAAAATTGCCCACATTCTGGAGAAGAAACCAGCACAGAAGACTGAAAAGGTGCTGCCAGAAATAAAAAAGGCAGACATAGAAAGAGTGTTGTCCTGAAGACATGAGGAAGAGGTGATCTGAAAGGACAGTCATTTCAAAGATATCTGAGTAGTTATTTGAGACTTAAAAGTGTTCATTAGATTATCCAAGTGTAAATTTGGCATGAATAATTTCAGGAGGGTGCTAGAGGGGATAAACCAGAATGGAAATGTCTGAATAAGGAGTAGGAAGTACAGAATTTGTAGACAACGGTTGTGCACAATATATTTTGGAAATTTGGTTCTGCATGAGAAGAGAAAATGGCGGCAGTGATTAAAAAGTGATGAAAAAAGGGAGAGTATTTTAAAGTGATCAAGACTTGAGCATTTTAAATACTGGTAAGATGGAGTCAATAGAGGGAGAATACTATGAGATGAAGTTGGGAGAAATTATAATTTACAATAAAAATTTCCTTAATTTGTGGATGGGAATAAGATCTAGAATAGACTTAGATTGTAAAGAAAAAAGATTACTTGAAAAACTATATACAGGGAAGATACAGATGAAAATACATTGTTAGACTTGTTATACAAAGATGAAGGAGTAAGCTGACCTTCAAGAAGTTACAAGAGGGAGGGGATATGGGGACATATGTATGCATATGGCTGGTTCACTTTGGTGTACAACAGAAACTAACACAGTATTGTGAAGCAATTATACTCCAGTAAAGATCTATTTTTAAAAAATTAACAGAAGGTAACATGTAAAATAACTGAAGAGAGAAGGGAAATGTTTAAAATATTTCAAGAAGAGACCAGGAAAAATGTTTGACTATGTTTATGAATTAACAATGATTAAGCAATTTAAGGGGTTCCATTGATTATGCTAACTATTAATTTATAGTCACCCAAATATCCCTAGCTCTGAAATATTCTTTAGATGTTATCGTTAGCCAGGCTGAGTGTTTGGAGCAGGCTGATGCGATTTACTCAGATATTGGATAACGGGTAAAACGTGGAATACTGACATCATAGAAGCAGCCATAAAGACAAGTTGATGGCTGGTGTATTATGCAAAAATGCAGAGGAACTAGAGGTCTCAGTTATTTCAAAGGACAGTTTGGGGAACAATTAAAGAAGTGTTATGAGAGAAGTAGCTGATTTCGGAAGTAGGAATATTTCTTATAATACATTAAAGGTGTGACCATGGGAATGTGTGTCATGAGAGTCACGTGGGAGAAGTTATTGAACAGGTCAGGGAACTGTGAGGATGGCTTGCTGGATGGGTTACTTATCTATTCTTTGAAATCACTAACCAAGAATAAGATTTCCATGATTGTAGAAGGGAAAGCTATATGCCAGTTATCCTGGTTTTTAATTAATTAAGAGGAATGATCAGAAATTTGTTTTAAAAAAAAACGGTAATTTGAGGAGGAGGAAGGGCGTGTTTGAGAAAATTGCATTACTTTATAAGAAGCAACGGTTTACTGATTCATCAGTTTAGTTTAAAATGTCCATGAGGGGGAGAAAGGAAAAGAGTAGGGAAGCAGGGGAAAGAAGAAAATGCACCTAAGCCCTGAATTTGAAGTTAGGAGGATTTGGAAGAATGAGTAACCCAACTTGAGGGCTTCACTGAAAAGAACATTTTATGGAAGAGCCAGACTCCCCTATATAACTTGATGTGGTCAATCCACGGCCTTTCACAAATTATTTGTTCCTCATAACACATCTAACAAGCATGGACCAGTGAATCTTCCTACCTTGCACAGTCCCTTCTGCCTAAATCCTTAACGTAATATGAGTTTAAAACTTTTGATTTAGGAAAGACTTCAGGAAAATGAGAGTGTTTAAATCCCAGAGGAAGGCTTTGCATGGAGAAAAATGGTAAAAAAAAAAAAAAAAAAAAAAAACACCCCAAAATCTAATAAAAGAACAATCCCTGAATTTTCTTCCCTTTTACAATTTGTTCCACCTGCAATGCTTTCACAAAAACTCCTTTACCATTCTTATGTGGTTCAACTATTATCATACACTTGAAGTTTTTCTAAGCTACTTATTTTTTGGATGAAAAATCACTATATAGATAGATGATAGATAGATAGATACATCAATTTTATACAAATATATATAAAATCGATCTAGGGATCTATCGACCTATCGCTCCATCTATCTGACACTTAGCACACACTACTTAATGCTCTCGTTTGTATTTTATCTGTATGTATAGTTATCCCAAAACAGTATTACACTGTGTAAATACAAACATAGAGAATATGTTTCTTTTTTATCTTCCAGCACTGAAAGCATTGAAATTGTTTACTTAGATTAATGTAGGCACTACCTTCATTTTACTCTGAGTGGTTTGGTAACATAGGTGTTGGGCGGCACCCCACAGACCTACAAGGTCTGTACTTGCCCAGCTTCAAGACTGAAGAGCCCGGGGTCAGCAACAGAGACATCAGGGGTCTAAGGGATGGGGGGGCTTACATGTCTGGAGCAAGGTCCTGGAGCGATACCCCACCGTGTGCTGCAGGCTGAATGTCTTTGCTCCCGAGGGGAAGGGGAGATTACCAGTTACAGGGGAATTGATGTCAGGTGGGTTCATTAGTTGTCAGGGAAACCAGTAGAGGGACTGCCCACCGCCCCTTTGATGAGAACAATCACCAGCTGGGGGCTGCGGCAAGTAGGTAGGAAGGTCAGTCACGTGCGTAGGGTTTAAGTGAAGCAGGCACTGGTCGGGCAGGGGATGGACAGAGAGCAAGAGAACAGCCATCTTGAGTGGCCTGACCACACATGGTGTCCTATGTGATGACGTGATGTAAATGATTTTGTGAGAACAGCACCTCTGAGAATAGTAGTAATGGACAGATTTTAGTGGTTTCTTTATGCAGATCATCTAAATTCCAAGAGGTGGGTAGAGTACCTAGAGGAAAACAAAATTATTTTTACATTGACACCTTTTGAAAGACACACACCAATCTATCAGCAGATACTGGTAGTCAATGAAATACAGGTTGAAAATGTTGTACCTGAGGAATCTGGAAAAGCAAACTGTAAATAAAAGCCAGACGGAAAAAAAAAAAAAAAAAAAAAGCCAGACGGGTTTAAAGGTTATTCACTCCAGTGTTTCCCAACATGTGCCTCTACTGCTGCACTAATGCAACATCTTCCCTTTAGTAATATGTTTCATTACGCACAGGGATTCTCCAGTATTTGTCTGAATGAGAATCACTGATCTTTCTAAACCTCATTTTACAGAGGCTCAAAAGTTAAGTGATTTGTCCAAGGTCACATAATAATTTTGCAACACAGCTTATAGTGAAACACAGGTATCCTGAATTACAATTCAAAGTTCTTAATATCACACCTGTTTTCTTTCTGTCGCTAATTACAACTACTTTACCATCTGAGTCCCTTAACCTTATTTGATAACTTAATTGTTCCCTACCAGTGTAATGCCTATGACTGCCTCTGATGGGGACTTGAGAGTGGTCTCTTTATAGATAAACAGGGAATATAACAACTTATATGTAGACTAAGATAATTTACAATAGGAAGAAAATAGTCTTACACTCTCTGAGAATATGAAAATCCATGGATATAGTTTTAAATTCCAGATGCAGCAACTCTGCTTAGAGAAAAACTGAAATCTATTCAGAGTAGTATGTCCAGAAAGGGAAAGAGTTTAAAACAGTAGTTGAAGGATTTGAGGATCTTTAACCTGGAGAAGAAATAATTTGGAAGGAATGTAATAAAATGTTTTAAAATTATCAGGACTTTTACAGGATCCTTGGAATTCCCAAATTTTGATGAGTTTTGATAATGTAGATGTGGGTTTGAAATTAGTCTTCATTTACTTAGTGGGTAGAATAAAGATTGGAACATGGAAGCTACAAGGAAAAAATTTTGACTGATGCCTTTGGATCACATCCTTGTAGAACTGCCTCCAAAATACAATGACTTGACTTTAGAAAGAGATTTCTCTATCACTTAAATATAAAACTAATCCAAAGTAAGAGATGAATTACATTTGTGATCCTGATGATTCATACTACGGCAATAACATCACCTCAGATTTCTGGGAATCTACTATCCCATCCTTAATGAGAGATAATTTGGCATATCAATCTATTTAAGCAAGATCTCTTGAAACTGATTTCTAAGCTGAACAGTGTGATTTCTAAGCAACACACTTTGAAGTCTATCTTTTAATACTTCCACACAATAATTTCCCAGTATGCTTCTTCCAATATCATGAGCTTTCATTTTACTGGGAATTGTTCTTTATTTGGAAATCTTCAGCCAAATGAAATTCTTATCCAGTAAAAAACACAAAATATCTTATTTTGTATTATAATTTAACTTTAAACATTTTCTCTGGTAATTTCTGCTCATCAAGTTACCTAATTCTACTCTGAAAATATGTAGTAAAAAATTATTATTCATTTTTGGTTATTTCCTTGTTAAATATTTTCCAACAAGAATGAAATGGGATAGGAAACTCATAACTTACCTAATATAAGGTTCCTGTGAGTGAACCATACCTTAAATCAGCATGACTGTAAATCTCCTATATCTTGACTAAAATTAACAGATCTAAACCCACAGAGTGAAATGAAATATATTGGAAAGTTCACTGACTTTAGATTCAAGGAACATTTTTTGATAGTTACTATTTCATGGTGTGCCAGTTGTTCTAACTCTCTAAATTTAGGTTTGATATACACAAAATAAAGGTGGTATGTGTTATTTGAATATTCAAAAAAGTATTTTCTGTAATACCCAATAAATGCTAGTTCCTCTCTAGAGACTTCTGGAAATCAGAAATTGGTAGAAGCAAATGCTAGATTTAAGATCATTTATTTACAGGGTACTTGGATTTTAAATAGTAATTTCTTTTTAATTTCAGAACTTTGAGAACTTTTCTTATGTACTAATAAAGAGGGAAAACAAATTTTGTATAGAAAGTTGGGGTTTTACTACATCAATATCACTTAACAACAAGTATATTGTTTTAGTTATTAACTATAAAGAAAGAATGAGGAATAAAAAAGGAAATGTAGCTCAAAAAAATCAGAAAGATGTTAACTGACAACTTGGTTGAGAAAACCCCTTTTGGTAAAGTGTGGGGATCATAACTCATACAGATATTAAAATAAAATGAGCAAATTACTAGAATGTTCCCCACAATATGAAAAAAAAAGTAGGAGAATGTAATTGGCTACCTTTATAATGATATCAGAGGTCATTTTAAAAAGCTGTTAAGATGATACTACATCACCATGATAGAAATAGAGTAGAGCAAACACGTAATTACAAAAGTCAATTAGAATTCGAGAAGGGAATATGATTGCTGTTGGGATGTTTGTGTCTTAACAGAATTGTGTTATAGTGTTATTGTTAATGAACTAAAAAACTAGATTCTTGCAAATCGTGTTTATGTCTAATTTCTTATTGTTCCAGCTATGTAAGAAAGTGGAATGAATGGAGAACAAAATATGGCACTGAAAAAAAATATGCCTGGTAGCTTTGGGGGGAACATTTTGTAGTAGGGAAGAAAAAAGGGAGAGAGAGAGAGAGAGAAAAGGGAGGAGAATAGTATGAATTGACATTTTGGTTATTGTTGATTGCATCTGTCCACCACATCATTGTTAATACTCCAATTCAAACCTCTTATGTTCTTGTTTCTACTGTAAGCAGTTCTTTGCAGGAAAACACCCTCAGCAGGAAACCCCGTTTCTTGTCAATTTAGCAAAGCAAAATTGTAACTAACTTTTAAATCAGGTGTCCCCATGCTCTACTCATCTCTGGCCCTAGCACACCTTTCAAATCCTTTGATCACACAATACCTTGCTTAACCTGTTGGTTCTTTCCATAGATAAAGAAGTAGAAATGAAGAATAAGTAATTAGCAGGTGACCAGATCTCTTCCCTAGCTTCCCCTTCAGTAATCTCACAAACTGTGTGAACAAGACAGCATCTAAAGCAAGATCGACAAGCCTGCTCACAGGGGAGGATGGTGACGACTCTGACCACCATCTCAATGATTAACTAAGATTACTCCCCCTTTCCCGTTAAAAACTTTCATGGCTGAGCAGAATCTTCAGAGTTGGTTTCTGGGGGACACTGAGTCCACCTTCTCCCTAGATCGCCGGCTTTCTGATTAAAAGCAATGTTTTCCTTTCTACCAGCACTTGCCTCTCAACTATAGATTTCTGAGTGGAGAGCAGCCAGACCTGAGTTCAGTAACACACACAACACAATATTTTATATTACCAACTGCCTTTTCAGTCTTCCAACAGAACCTAACAAAGCCCTTTTCTCATCGTCCATAAAAACATAGGAAAGATATTTCCAGAACCCAAGTTTCATAATATAACAATTTTATTAAAATCACCCAATAGGCATACATATCTGTAGAGAACATTTAAAGAGCTTTAACAAAATATCAAACACTGCTACAACTAGTCTCTTCAGAGTGATCATTCTCAAGTCTCATCGCCCACCCATTCCTTTCTCCCTACCTACCTCTCATTGTGACCTATTACAGATCATAAATGTTCCATCATACATTCAAGATGCCTGTTATAAAACACAACCCTTTATATTGTCAATATAACGTTTCTACCACCCTCCACTACACACATGGCATATACATGTAACACTCATTTTTATAGCTCTATTCTCTAGTAGACTGAATTGCTTAAGGTGGCGCCATAGCTCAGTTAACTATGTCTGCCTAATACTTGTCACAATATCTCTTACATAGTACTTAATCAGGTGTTATTAGACAGATGAAGAAATGATGAATGGATATCTTTGATACTCAAAAAGAGGGAAAAACCTGATATTCTCACTTTAACCAAATAAGCAGAGAGCCATCCCCCTCCTTCCCACAATCACACTCTCAGTGATGAGAACTTCTAGAGGAGACGTGCTTAGAGAAAATGTTTTTAACACCGTTTCAATGATTTGCTCAAATACTTCAAAAAAATGGACTGAGAGATTGGTAAATAAAGGGTAGATAGGTAAGATAACTTAATATTTGAGTGGTAAACAATATTTTTATCTGAATTGTTAGAAAATTAGAATTTACATGTCTTTATACTTCACTAATAAGGCATAGAGAGCTATGAGATATTGGAAAGTGATTTGATGGCATTCTTTCAATTTCTGTTAGGTAAAAAAAATAATTCAGGAAAATTTAGTGCCAGGACTGCCAATGGTTATGCCAAATTTCAGCCAGTGAGAATCTAAATTCCAATGATAATTTACTGTTTAACCACTTTTTTTTCATTTGTAGATCCCTGAACAACTTACAAAAATAGTTCTTCAGACAGGTCATAACAAATTTAATAATGCTAATGGTATCCCATAGACTATATATCAAAAGAATTATGCTGAATCCATCTAACCCAGGGTCAGAAAAATTTACCTTTAAAATTCAGTTTTTAGATGCTTAGCCTGAAACCATGAGAGGAAAATTTTATATACACAAGTAAATCTGATTCTTTTCTTTCCGCTATTTTTCATTTTCAGGTTTTCTATAAAAAGCATCTAAAACTTTGTGTTTATAAAAGAAAAAACATGTTAATAACTAATCCCCAAACACAAAAAGGCCACATCATTTTTCAACTTGTTTGTAACTAATCAGTTGATAGTGTGTTTCTCAAAATCAATCATATTGATGTTTGTTTAGAAGTCTGCTAATTAGCACTCCTGGCATAAGATTTAGGCTATTCAGAAAAGACTTTTCCAGATTCTTCCAGCCAGTAAAAATATTCTCTTGAATTAATCCTATCCTTTGCATAGACATTCCTAGTCTTTCCAGTTTGGAAAATAAGGCTGACCTTTCTCTAATTGAGAATTGCCAAAATTTTTCAAACATATTATAAACACATTTTGTAGTCAATGCATTGTTTGTGTATGTATGTGAATGAGTTTTCTTAGTCAAACATGAAGACTATTGAACAATTCACACATTGACTATGAAGCAGTACATAATAAGTATGATTGAAAATTTATGATTGAATGTAGTCCAAGGAAAAATTAGCCAACTATAAATCTATATCAAACTCTTCCTCTTACTGATTAGTTTATTATCACAATACACAACGTCCTGCTGTACTTATGACATAAAATTAATATTTTACATTACATCCTTCCTTCTTTGTAATGCAACTATCAGAAATTAAATGTGAATAATATATAGGTATATCTTAAGCAACCCATATTTTAAGCCTGTGCTGTTCAGCTATGGCTATGAAAATTAAAATTAAATTAAATTAATTAAAAATTCAGTTCTTCAGTTGCACTAGTCGCATTTCTTATGCTCAACAACTAGCATATTATAAAAATTTCAATCATTAGAGAAAGTTTTATTAGACAGCACCACTCTAAGACATAATTTTATAAATTGGATTTCACAATTCTTTAGAAAAATGTGTTATCACACGCAAAAAAGATTATCCCATTTTCTAACAGCTTATAAAAAATGGGCTAAATATTTTATATTAAATAAGTTCATTTACTTCACAAATTTGGAGAAATTTTAAAACAGCAGTAAATATTTTCAATTAAAAAAATCTCCCAAACTTTCCTGCTTGAGGAAATATTTCCTTTGTGTTAAAAAATATGCATATTTGCATAGATCTATTACATTAAATTGGCTACTTTTGGAAGAAAAGGAAAGGAAGTAGCTGGAGGAAATGAAGGGGTAGAGCTGAACAAGAGCAAAGACTTAAATGTACCAAGAGCAGTGCATCATAAACCTAGAAATTTGATTAATTCAATCTCTATACCAAAAGTTAAAACAAAATATGATATAACAAACAGCATGCTTTCCCAGAAATATAGGGAAATTATGGTCTAAGACAATATTCCTTATGCTACCCAGTATATCAGCATTCTTATATCTTCACTAAAATTACTACCAAAAATTCTTTGCTACCCAGGTAAAGGCACTTGCTTATTTTCTTCAAATAACAACTTTGCAAATATTGAGTTCTATATAAAGGACAAACACCCAAAGAAAAAACAGAGTAAACAAAATATCTCATCTTAACTTTACGTCTCCAAATTTAATTTATAAAGCATTTATTTTCATCCAAACACCAAATATTTTCAGACTACGAAACATGTCTTAATTCTGTGAGATTATTTGCTCATTAGTTAAACTTAAATATATGCATAAAATATAGACAGTAATATATTTATTGAAATGTTAATAACAGATTAATCTTGTAGATCCTAAAAGTATCACAAATTCTACACCAAATTTTCTACTCTCTGTCCATTTTGAGACTCATTGCCATGCAAAACTAAACTATACATTGAGATTGGATTTACAACAATCACACAGGATGCAAATATGTAGCATTAAAAGGTCAATTACCAAATCTGCTGTGAACACATCAGAAGCAACAGGAAGATTAAGACTGAAGATAAAATAGTTTCTACATCAAGTGGTTTTCAGTTTGTATGGATAAAAACATGGTCCTTGGTACTCTTTCTATGACAACTTGCACTGAAATTATTTATTTAATTTTTCTTCTATAGAGTGCTAATTACTTATTCAATACAAAAATCCTTAAAATTAGAAACAGAACATTCACCAGCTGTTTGGCATTGTACAAGACACTTAACCAGTCTGGGCAACATTCTTTGTAAAAAAAACATTGTTGCAATAAATGATCTAGAAGGACCCTAGGCTTCTATGTTTTATGCTTATCTCAGTGTCTTAAATACAATGGTGCATTGAAAACTCCTTCCTTAAGATAAAGATAATATATCAGCAAAGATTTAATTATACACAGAATTCACTTCGGAGACAATATTTATAGATTAGACAATTATTATGAATAAGATACATGAATTCAAGTTTTAAGATATTATTGGAAGTTATTGTTTTATTTTATGAAATGGGAGATTAATGTTTCTTCTCATTAAGGATTCCAACCAAAACAGATAGTGTTTTCCTTTGCCCTTTTTATTCTATTAGCCAAATATCTATTCTTATAATTTTGTCCGTAAATATTATGAAGTCATTCAAGTGAGAAGTTACCATTATCTCTTATTTGTCTTTCAACATCTCTTTAAACATTAACTGTATGCGTGTAAATCTTTATTTTTTTCATTTCATTACTATATGTTTCAAAATTTGAAACCATGTTATATGACTTCAAAATCCTTTTCTAAATTGAGGCTTAACATTATCGTTCCACTACTGCTTATTTTTATTTTTCCTGATTATTAAAAGATAGATTCAAACAAAGCAATAGCAGTTAAAACACACTTGGTTTCAGAAAACTGTGTATACACCCCCAATGATTTGCCTTTGCTTACTTAATATACGCCAAACCTGGTGTCTCCATTTTATTACTTCCCAATCACTTTTCAATTTATACTGCTTTGACTTCACTCAGGACTCTAATAAAATGACCCCCCCTGAGTTTACTAAGATACCTTAATTTTGCAAAATCTAACAGACATTTTCCACTTATCATACTTAACATGAGTGACATTCAATATTCTAGTGGACCACTCTTTGTTTCATTCATGTCTGTGATACTGTATATCCCAATTTTGATTTTCCCCTGTTGTCTTTGACTCCTAGTCATACTATTTTGCTTATTCATCATGTCCTGCTTTCTTGCTACATCAGTTATTCCAACAAGAAAAGAGAAACCAACAGTAATTTGAACAAGGAAAGCTTAACATAATCTATATCATGCGATCTCCCTCCTGTTTTGAATTTTACTGGGCCCAAGTAATTATCTCTGCAATGAACATGGATACAGAGAATTACGTCTTCACCAAAAAAAAAAAGCAATGATGCAAGAGTGATGTAAAATGATAATTGGAAATTATCCTTTGGGCTGATGAGAATGTAGGTAAAATGGACATGGTGGCAAACAGAAGAGCATATTTATATCTGAAAGGGCAGATATTCCTTATCTCTGCAGTTCTGTCCTATTTTCACTATGCTGGAATCTGGTTTCAGTGTTGTAAGATCTTTCTTAACTTTTTAAAGAAAATCTAAAAGCCAGATTCTTAAAGTCAAAATTTAAAATGGTCTCTCAAACAAAACACAACAAAACATATTCTTAGCCCAACAAATACATCTATAAGACATACTGAACCAATAGAGGCCATCATGAATGTATATAGATATATATAATGTATATGAAATTGGGCCTTTAGAGACATGGTTTAATCCAGAATAAGAGAAGAGAAGACAATATCAATCTTGTGATTGTCCAATACAGCCCATAAAATGATCAATGGGAGGCTGTTTGTAACCTAAGATTGAGAAAATACAAACCAAGAAAGTGGAGCTCAGCCATCTGGGTTGCTTTTTTCTGAGAGCATTTGCTTTCCCAACAGAGGCAGCTGAGAATCTTTGTTATAAGTGGCCTGGCAGGATTAGGAAAACAAAATGTAAATTCTAGGTCTATAAAGGGCTGTAGTCTAGGATTGCAGAAATAAAGGTGAACTCCAAGTAAATTGCTCCTCAGCCATGATGGAACCCAACTAGTAGTGCTTCCATGTAAACAACGGTTTTGTAATTTCTAGAGGTTTGAGGCAATGTCAACTGACTACTCTCCATTATTAAACTTCTCATTGTTTTCCAGAATAATAGTTTCAGTACTATCTCTAAAATCTTAGAGAGTTTACTACGGTTGAACTATATAGTCTGGGCTTCCAAATTTTTCAGGTAGGTGATAAATGATAACCAAGAAAGCATAGGTCAGAATTCCATCATGTTTTCTATGCTATGGGAATAGAAATACTAATAAAAGCCTCCGATTCTTTCTGTCACTAGGAGTTCTTGGCCCTGAAAAGTAACTTCTTGATATTATACTATATTGATGAGTAGAATAGTTATTAAATGAACCACTGGGGAAAGTCCTAGATCACTTTAGTATGATCAGACTAAAAATAGTTACATTATTAAGTGTCTACTGTGAACAGATACTGTGGTAGACATTTTTTAAGAATCAAAAAGGAAAACCAAAGACAGAAAAATGGTTTGATCAAATTCATGTTTCTATTTTGTTTTGTTGGCTTGTATCACCATGTTAATCACTAAGGGCCGACTCATGCTTCCTACTGTGGTAGACATTTTCTGTATATTCTTTCAACAGACTGCCCCCCCAACCCTTCAAATTAGAATAAAACAAAACAAAAAAGGCTGATGGTCAGAAGGTTTTAAGAACTTGCCAATATCACCCAACTAATAAACGGTAATACTGGAAGTTTAATGAAATATATTTAAACAAAATAATATTAGTTAATTAACCTATTTTTTTTCTTAAGTTGTACCAAAGTACACTGTAATAAAATTAAAACCTCAAACAAAATAATTATTTTTCATCATGTAGCCTTTTAATAAAACTACTTTTTTCTGTCAATAAACATCACCTCACATTATATCTAGAATATAATGATGTTCATAATTTCCTTGAGGATCTATTATAGGGACCATTACACGAAAGTACATTAAGACTATTTTCTAATGGCTTTGTGAGGTATGCAATGTTTTCGCAAAGCATGGGTTACACCTAAATCTCATACCATCTCTTGAATTTCATAAAGTAGAATTTCTTAGTATTAATAACATTTTATAGGTGACATTTCAAATAACGTGTCATACCAGTAAAATTATTAAACTTTGTAAAAGTGTAAAACATTTTTAGATAACTGAAATCCTAATTTTGTTACAACTCACATAATTTTAATATCTGTCAAAATACTCTAACTCTTTGCATAAAAATATTTTTATATGACCCACTTAATTTTTAATCTGCTTAATATAGGGATGAATTTCTGCATGTAAAAATATTTTATTACTTTTACTTTTACTTATTTCATTAAAAAATAATTATTTCGATGGTAAAATCAATTTAATCTTGAGTTCCTAGGGAATATAAAAACAAATTTTCTTCATGTTAATTAATGTTTAAATAAAAATAGTATAAGAAATCTGGAACTAAATTTTTTTAATTTTGGTTTTTCTAAAGTGTTTTTTTAAGCTGTGATCAACCCATTTTATTTAGACTTTCTGTTTGGTTCCATAAAGTACTATGAGAAAAGTTTTATTTGTATTTTCAACTTTAAACCATTCTGGCTTTTACTTTTATTTGTCTTTAATTTACAAATATTAAAGATTCATATAATTTATGTAGTTCATATAATTTCTAATTTATACAAATTATATAGTTCTAGTTTTACAAAACTGTCATATATAACACTATATACACACATACATACACACACTTTTATCTATCTATCTACCTATCTATCTAGATTTAGATCTAGATCTAGATATATGATGTTTTTGAGAAAGACAATCACTCTAGATATATCCCATTGACTTGTTTTGGATATCAGTGTATTAAAATATATTTTATCTCAAATAGTATGACAATGTTAAATGTTATAGTACTTTTATCACTACGTTTCAATTAAATAGTGCCATCAATACAGCACATTGGAAAGTAAATGGAAAATTTGGGGCCAATCTATTTAATCTATACATGAGAAAAATGAACAAACATCTTGTTACTACCTCATTTGGGGATTAAATCTTAATTTTCCAGATTACCGTTTTCTTTCCTCTGAGCCAGTCTATTTCCCTTCACTCCTGTGAGCAAGGTATTCGGAATACAACAACAATGGTATACAGAGCTCACATTCTGGTGTCAGAGGCAGCTTCTTAAGCTTTTTTTTTTTTTTCAATAATAAATACAATGATAAGAGAAATATTAGAGTATATGAGAGTACAAAACGAAGACAGGTAAGCAAATTAAGTGGTAAGGCAATTTGAGACACGGCACAAAAGTTACCAGATGGAAAGGGAAGAGGTGAGGAAGAACAATGATTATCTGCAAATCCCAAAGAAAAGAGAGTGGTGTAGGGTTTATAGAAACAATGGAGAGATATGCAATACTATTTGAAAAGAGCGGGGAGAGAGATAGAGAGCGTGTGCTATAATATAGAGCTATATTGTTGTGAGTATGTGTCCAACCAAGTTTGTTACTTATTAACTGCATGTCCCTGAGCCAGTTACTAACTTCTTTTCAAATATATATTTTCTCATGTGTAAAAGTGAAATAAGGGTAACCCTACTTTCTATAATTTGTGTGACAGTAGTGTGATATAGCATGTAAATACACTAGCACGGTGCCAGGGACACTTTAAAACCTTGTGGGAGTTGTGCTGAAAACATCCTCCTCTATGTAAAAACCTGATCTTCATTCCAGAAGGGAGGAAGCATTGTTCCTACCCCGGGATTCTCCTGTATCTCATGGGCCAGAGAGCGTTACACTGCTATTTATCTGAAAAGGAGACTGGGAATCATAATGTTTAATGATGCAGCTTCTTCAATACAGACAAGCAAGGTAGTTGGAACATGTTTTGCATGATCCCATCTACAACACATGCAACAAACCTACACCCACAAAGAGTCACAATTAAAGGATTTTAATGAGTCATTTACATAATGATTTTTCAATTTAGGAAATCTCCAGCAATAGATTAGTAGAAGGAAGTTACAGATATACAAGATATCTATTTTCTCTGTGAAATAGGAAGAAACATCACTAATGAGGGAAAGGTAGAGAGGGAAGTGAAAAGAGTTTTTCAGAAGATGTTTTGACAGAGTTTCCATGGAGAAAGTAAGAGGTGGCTAGGGAAGCATAGAACAATTTCTAGGAGCTATTGATGCTTGAGATCATGACAACATTCCTCCCAAATATATTACATAATAACTTTTAGGAAAAAAAATTACGTTACTTAAATTTTTAGAAAAAAAAATTATTTTTATTTTTTAATTTTAGAAAAAATATTTAATATAACATATGAATTATATAAAAATATAATATATATTCTATGTACCTAAAAATGGTTGAGATTAGTATAGATATCCTATTTATAGTCCATGAATTTAAAGTCTTATTTAAGATCAAAAAGACTGAAGAAATTATTTAAACCAATTTTACATTACTTATATTAAAGGAAATGAGCAGGATATGTTGTAAGTTTAGTGTAGAATTTGACCTGGCATAAGCAAATTATTTTCATTAGATAACAGCAGGAAATTTTCATTGAAACCAATTTTTAAGACTTTGACTGACAATGACCAAATTTGGCCTTTATCCTAAGGTCAATTAAATAAATAGAGATTATCACCACTCTCAAAGAAGTAGATCAATCCAAAAAAGTGAACATTTCATCTAAAGTTTGTCATCTTGAAAATTTCATATCCAGAGAACATTTTAATTCATGAGCATCCCAGAAAAGCTTTAAAAACAAAACATAATAAGTCAACATATATACAAAAGACAACTTATCTTTTGAGTTATTTGAGATGGTTCTGATATATCTCAAATCAAATAGCTACAACAAGTTAATTTAGATCAGATTTATTACAGAAAATATTGATTTTGCATCCATTGAAATAATAAGCGAGGCACTGGGGTATATATTGCAGCTATACTCAATTGTAAATAATTTCAAATGGGAGTAAAGGAAATTTGCCAAATAGCATAGGTTCTAATTTAATATGCCTCTGAATTACAGTAAACAGTCAACATAAATGTTACTTAATTAAAAAAAAAGTGTTATCCTATTTTTGAGTTCCATTTGCAGCCTGCTGAAATTTTGAATTCAAAAACAGTTAATTAAAGACAGTGTCTTCCAAATCTAAATATTGGTATAGGTACCAAGCCTGTCAAATACCATGTGTCTTACTGAAAAGGAAAACAAAGTAAACTGAGAGGTATTCCATGTTCATTGATAGGAAGATTCAATATTTTCAAAATGTCAGTTCTTCCAAACTAGATCTATAGATCCAAAATAATCCCAATCAAAATCTCAGCAAGTTATTTTTTGGATATCAACAAACTGATTCTAAGGTTATATGGAGAGGCATAAGACCCAGAATAGTCAACACAATATTGGAGGAGAAGAACAAATTTGGAGGATTGACACTATCTGACTTTAAGACTTACTCTAAAGCCACAGTAATCATGACAGTGTGGCACTGGGGAAAAAGTAGTCAACTAAACCACTGGAATAGAATAGAGACCCCAGAAGTAGACACACTGAAGAGAAAAATCAGTCCTCCTGTATATCATCTACTGTCAACTAATAAATTTCTGACACTGCTGAACACCACAAGTGTTTGTGGGTAGTATTCCACACGAAGAAATTCTGCAACTCCAGCTGGTGTCCTACAATTCAGTTCAGTTCTGACACTATCTACCTAGAGTTAGCATCAGATCCCACAAGTTAAGGGCTCAGTCCCACAAGACTGTACCCCTCTCTACTTCAGATGTCAATTACAAGTCCGTGTTGTTATCTGTGCTTCTAACCAATTGCTTATAAATCAGAGATTCCCAAGACCCATTCCTTGGGTTAGATTAAATTGCTAGAGTGGCTCACAGAATTCAAGTAAACATTTGCTTACTTGCTTACTGGTTTATTATAAAAAGGATATGACCCAGGAAGAGTCAGAGGGAAGAGATGCACGCAGGAAGGTATGTGAGAAGGGACTAGTGCTCCCACGCTTTTGGTGCATGTGCTACTCTCCCTGCATCTCCATGTGTGCACCAACTTGGAAGATCTCGGAACCTTATCCTTTTAGGTTTTTATGGAGGCTTCATTACTCAGGCATGACTGATTAAATCATTGACCATTTGGTGACTGATTCAACCTCCGGCCCCTGTCCTTCCCCTGAGGTCTGAGATGGGACTCAAAGTTCCAATCCTCTAATTACATGGTTGGTTCCCCTGGCAACAAACCACCATCCTAAGAGGCTTTTAAAAAGTCATCTCATAACATAAATTCAGGTGTGGTTGAAAGGGATATGACTCTGGAGATATTTTAGGAACAGTGAACAAAACTAAATATAACAAAATATGCTATTATGGCTCTTATATAGGAAACTACAAGAGTTTTAGGAGCTAAGGACCAGGACAGTGAACAAGTAACAAATATGTATTTCTTATCATAAATCACAATATCACCCCAACATATATATAATCAACAGATGTTTAACAAAAGAGCAAAGGCAACACAAAGGAGAAAAGATAGTCTTTTCAACAAACGGTGCTGGGACAAATGGACATCCACATGTAAAAATGAATCTGGACACAGACATTATACCCTTCATAAAAATTAACTCAAAATGGATCACAGAACTAAATGTAAGATGCAAAACTATAAAAAGATGACAAAGGAGAAAACCTAGATGACTTTGGGCATGGTGATGACTTTTTAGATACAACACCAAAGGCATGATTCATGAAAGAAATAAATGACAAGCTGGACTTCATTGAAATTTAAAACTTCTGTCAAGGCAATGCCAATAGAATGAGAGAACACACCACAGAGTGGGAAAACATATTTTCTAAAGGTATATCTGATAAAATACTGCTATCAAAATACATAACTCTTAAAACTCAACAATAAGAAATCAACTCGATTGAAAAATGGGCCAAAGACCTTAACGTACACCTCACTAATGAAGATATACAGAGAGATGGCAGATAAGCATATGAAAATATGTCCAAATTATAGTTATTAGAAAAATGCAAATTAAAACAAGCAGATGCTGCTAAATACCTATTAGAATGGCCAAAAATCCAGAACACTGACAACACGAAATGCTGACAAGGATGTGGAGAAACAGTAACTCTCATTCATTGCTGATGGAAATGTAAAATGGTATAGCAATTTTGAGAGACAATTTGGAGGTTTCTTGAAAAATTAAACACATTCTTACCATGCATTCTGGAAATCATGCTCCTTAGTACTCACACAAAGTATTTGAAAACTTATATCACAGAAAAGCCTGCACATGGATGTTTATAGCAACTTTATTCATAACTGCCAGAACTTGGAACCAATCAAGATGTCCTTCAGTATGTGAATGGATAAATCAACTTTGGTACATCTAGATAATGGAATATTATCCGGCACTAAAAAGAAATTAGCTATCAAGCCATGAAAAGATGTAGAGGAATCTTAAGTGGATATTACTAAGTGAAAAAAGTCAATGTGAAAAGTCTATGTACCATATGATTCCAACTACATGACATTCTTGAAAAGACAAAACTATGGAGACAGTAAAAAGACCAGTTGTTGCCATAGTTTTAGGGGTGGGGGAGGGATGAATAAGTGGAGCACAGAACATTGTTAGGGAAGTGAAAATGCTCTGTATGATAGCATGATAGATACATGCCCCAACCTATAGAATACACAACATTAGAAGTACACCCTAAGGTAAGCTATGGACTTTGGGTGATTATATCTGTCAATGTAGTGTACAATTGACAATGTGTCAGATGTAACAAAGGTACGACACTGGCACAGGATGTAGATAATGGGGAAAGGTATGCATGTGTGGAGACAAATGCTATATGGAAAATCTCCATACCTTCTTCTCAATTGTGCTGTGAATGTAAAACTCCTTTCAAAAAATAATCTCAATAATTTTGTTAAAAAACTGGTCAAGATTATTTAATTATAATTTAATAATACTTATTTTATAAATTTGTATGGTCTCTTACAAATTATAGGTAAAATATTTTACTTTGTGTAGCTCTTTGCAGCGCCCAAATTGATTTTACCCACAGTATATCATTAGCCAACATAACTACATTCAAGCTCAGCTAATGTTTGTCGGATTGTGCAGGTGATGAACCCACAGATCAGAGGCATTAAATTTCTTACCCAAAGTCATGTAATTGGTAAGCAATTTAAATCATTTCTTCTTACACTAAGTCAATTATCTATATTAAAACACTCTTGTCTCTTTAATACCAATACCATATATACATCTGATTAATGATCAGTCATTGCCGTTGACAAATATGCATTATTATGAGTATTCACATTCATACTTAGCTTCATTTTTCATGGTTTTATTGAAAAGTATAATTTTTAGAAACATAAGTGAAAATGGCAGATGACATATTTTGAACACTCTTTGTTATTTTGTTGTCATGGCATCAAAAATTCTCTTTCAAACACGTCATATTTTATCAAAACAAAATGGTAATTAAGTATTAGAGGCATCAGGAAAACCTTGTTTTGGGTGTCTGAGTAACAGGCTAATAATAATTTTCTTTCCCCTACTCTCCTAAAACTTTCATTCTTAGTGATATATAAAGTCTAGCAATTTTTAAATATTCATCATTGCTTAACTCTTCCAAAGTTATGCTTAAAAATAATTTGTTAAAAAATATGGGGTAGCTCTTAGGTAGCCTCAACCACCAGAGGGCAGACAACAGAAGCAAGAAAAACTACAGTCCTGCAGCCTGTGGAACAAAAACCACAGTTACAGAAAGATAGAGAAGATGAAAAGGCAGAGGCTATGTACCAGATGAAGGAACAAGAAAAAACCCCAGAAAAACAACTAAATGAAGTGGAGATAGGCAACCTTCCAGAAAAAGAATTCAGAATAATGATAGTGAAGATGATCCAGGACCTCGGAATAAGAATGGAGGCAAAGATTGAGAAGATGCAAGAAATGATTAACAAAGACCTAGAAGAATTAAAGAACAAACAAACAGAGATGACCAATACAATAACTGAAATGAAAACTACACTAGAAGGAATCAATAGCAGAATAACTGAGGCAGAAGAACGGATAAGTGATCTGGAAGACAGAATGGTGGAATTCACTGCTGCGGAACAGACTAAAGAAAAAAGAATGAAAAGAAATGAAGACAGCCTAAGAGACCTCTGGGACAACATTAAACGCAACAACATTCACATTATAGGGGTCCCAGAAGGTGAAGAGAGAGAGAAAGGACCAGAGAAAATATTTGAAGAGGTTATAGTCGAAAACTTCCCTAACATGGGAAAGGAAATAGCCACCCAAGTCCAGGAAGCGCAGAGAGTCCCATACAGAATAAACCCAAGGAGAAACACGCTGAGACACATAGTAATCAAAGTGGCAAAAATTAAAGACAAAGAAAAATTATTGAAAGCAGCAAGGGAAAAACGACAAATAACATACAAGGGAACTCCCATAAGGTTAACAGCTGATTTCTCAGCAGAAACTCTGCAAGCCAGAAGGGAGTGGCATGATATACTTAAAGTGATGAAAGGGAAGAACCTACAACCAAGATTACTCTACCCGGCAAGGATCTCATTTAGATTTGATGGAGATATCAAAAGCTTTACAGACAAGCAAAAGCTAAGAGAATTCAGCACCACAAAACCAGCTCTACAACAAGTGCTAAAGGAACTTCTCTAAGTGGGAAACACAAGAGAAGAAAAGGACCTACAAAAAAAAACCCAAAACAATTAAGAAAATGGTCATAGGAACGTACATATCGATAATTACCTTAAACGTGAATGGATTAAATGCCCCAACCAAAAGACATAGACTGGCTGAATGGATACAAAAACAAGACCCATATATATGCTGTCTACAAGAGACCCACTTTAGACCTAGGGACACATACAGACTGAAAGTGAGGGGATGGAAAAAGATATTCCATGCAAATGGAAATCAAAAGAAAGCTGGAATAGCTATACTCATATCAGATAAAATAGACTTTAAAATAAAGAATGTTACAAGAGACAAGGAAGGACACTACATAATGATCCAGGGATCAATCCAAGAAGAAGATATAACAATTATAAATATATATGCACCCAACATAGGAGCACCTCAATACATAAGGCAACTGCTAACAGCTATAAAAGAGGAAATCGACAGTAACACAGTAATAGTGGGGGACTTTAACACCTCACTTACACCAATGGACAGATCATCCAAAATGAAAATAAATAAGGAAACACAAGCTTTGAATGACACAATAGACCAGATAGATTTAATTGATATATATAGGACATTCCATCCAAAAACAGCAGATTACACGTTCTTCTCAAGTGCGCACGGAACATTCTCCAGGATAGATCACATCTTGGGTCACAAATCAAGCCTCAGTAAATTTAAGAAAATTGAAATCATATCAAGCATCTTTTCTGACCACAACGCTATGAGATTAGAAATGAATTACAGGGAAAAAAACGTAAAAAAGACAAACACATGGAGGTTAAACAATACGTTACTAAATAACCAAGAGATCACTGAAGAAATCAAAGAGGAAATAAAAAAATACCTAGAGACAAATGACAATGAAAACACGACGACCCAAAACCAATGGGATGCAGCAAAAGCGGTTCTAAGAGGGAAGTTTATAGCTATACAAGCCTACCTAAAGAAACAAGAAAAATCTCAAGTAAACAATCTAACCTTACACCTAAAGAAATTAGAGAAAGAAGAACAAACAAAACCCAAAGTTAGTAGAAGGAAAGAAATCATAAAGATCAGAGCAGAAATAAATGAAATAGAAACAAAGAAAACAATAGCAAAGATCAATAAAACTAAAAGTTGGTTCTTTGAGAAGATAAACAAAATTGATAAGCCATTAGCCAGACCCATCAAGAAAAAGAGGAAGAGGACTCAAATCAATAAAATCAGAAATGAAAAAGGAGAAGTTACAACAGACACCACAGAAATACAAAGCATCCTAAGAGACTACTACAAGCAACTTTATGCCAATAAAATGGACAACCTGGAAGAAATGGACAAATTCTTAGAAAGGTATAACCTTCCAAGACTGAAACAGGAAGAAACAGAAAATATGAACAGACCAATCACAAGTAATGAAATTGAAACTATGATTAAAAATCTTCCAACAAACAAAAGTCCAGGACCAGATGGCTTCACAGGTGGATTCTATCAAACATTTAGAGAAGAGCTAACATCCATCCTTCTCAAACTCTTCCAAAAAATTGCAGAGGAAGGAACACGCCCAAACTCATTCTATGAGGCTACCATCACCCTGATACCAAAACCAGACAAAGACACTACAAAAAAAAGAAAATTACAGACCAATATCACTGATGAATATAGATGCAAAAATCCTCAACAAAATACTAGCAAACAGAATCCAACAACACATTAAAAGGATCATACACCACAATCAAGTGGGATTTATCCCAGGGATGCAAGGATTCTTCAATATACACAAATCAATCAATGTGATACACCATATTAACAAATTGAAGAATAAAAAACCATATGATCATAAAAAAAAAAAAATGGGGTACAATTTTAAATTAGAGTTGTAATGTTCTAATAAATTAGCTATTTTCCTACCACTTTGAGCCCATCATGTGAAAGCCCTTGGTTTCTGTTAAGTATTGTTAAATAGCATTTTAATGTCATTAAACTATTATAAAATACTTTACATCATTTAGAGGAATATAAATCACATAAAAGTTTGTCCTTTAGAGAGCATTTGCAAAGTTTAAGTGTATGCAAGGATTTATAAGTGCCTTTACAGCATATTGTAGCACTTTTTGCATTAATTACTTAGGAAGGTAATGGTTTCTACTAATTATTCCCAATGTAGTAACTGGTGAATGTTACAAAAATAATGCTGATGTACAAAATGAAAGACAATTTATCTTGTATGCTTCTAGGAAAACAAAACAAACAACAAATAACAAAATAATAAATGGTCTCACAGGATCTTTTTCAGTATTTCCTGATTCATATATTTATGAAGATGAGCTTTGTTTAAATTACTTGATAAACTGCAGTTCCCTTAATAAATCCCTAGGAAACCAAATCTTTAGGGCTCCTTTTCAGATTATGTGGTCATCAAAAAGGCTGCTATACACAAGTCAGCAGGCTCCTGGGAAGTCCTCTGTATTCTTCTCAAGTTTGCTTGAATTGCAACGTGGAGCCTTGCATGAGATATACCAGGTACCAATAACTTTAAATGAATAAAAGAGAACTATAGATATGATTTTTGTATAGGATTATGTGCAGACTATTTCTCGTGCATATTTGGTATTGATCACAATGTTGAACTATTTTATTTCTTTATTCTTTACCTTTTAAACAAAAATTTAATTAAGATAAAATAATTCTAAATAAAAAGAAGTATTCAATATTATAATATATATTCTGGACACAGCATTAACAATGTGAAATTTGAATAAGTAATTAAACTCTCCTAAAATATTTAATATAGCATCTATCTTGAAGACTGTAAAATCTGGATGTCTAAGGCATATTTGGGGGCTACTGTAGGCACACTGTATTGTAATACAGATTTTCAGGTTTTAGTTGAAGGACTAATTGAGAAGAATATTATTGTTCTTAATGAAAGGCTTTATTAAATAACTTCGAGATAACTGTATTTTCTATCTAAACTCTTAATTTATAAATACACTTATTAAAAGTGTTTTTAATCAAAATTCTTCAACTACTAACTTTATATTCCTATACAAATGAAAATTATATTGTTGAGGATTAAAAGGGTATTTACTGGCCCATAAATCTAAGAAATTTCACACCACTTATATCCCTGGAAAAACAAACAAAAATTACCAGAACAGCAATTAATTTTAAAGATACAATCATTAAACCCAAAGGTGAAAAATACAGAAAATTATAAATTATCTAGCTATCTGTACACAAAGTGTAGGAAAAACAATTATTCCGAACTCATTCATGCACAGTGAAAATACAGAATTAAATACGCACACACACTCATGCACCCACATAACAGAATTAGGCCTCATGGCAAGAGCAAATAAAGAACAATCTGGTGACCAATATTCTGGCCTAGATCTGGTTATATATCCAAGAAAAACAAAAACACTAATTTGAAAAGATACATGCACACCCATGTTCATAGCAGCATTATTTACAATTGCCAAAATATGGAAGCCACCTGTTGCTAAACGTAAGCAACAGATAAATCCATTACATATATATATATATATATATATATATATATATATACACACAATGGATTACTCCTCAGACATAAAAACGAATGAAATTTTTCCATTTGAAGACACATGGATGGATTGGAGGGCATTATGCTAAGTGAAATAAGTCAGACAGAGAAAGAGAAACACTGTATGACATCACTTACATGTGGAATCTAAAAAATACAACACACTAAGGAATATAACAAAAAAAGAAGCAGACTCACAGATACAGAGAACAAACTAGTGGTTACAAGTAGGGCGAGTGAAGGGGGGGGGAGAGGCAATATAGGGGTGGGAGAGCGAAAGCTACAAACTATTGGCTGTAAGACAGGCTACAAGCATGTACTGTACAACATGGGGAATATAGCCAATATTTTGTAATAATTGTAAATGGACTGTAACCTTTAAAAATTGTATTATTAAAAAAAAGAAAGCAGAGGAAACCAATATGCTGTCAAGGAACGTTGCATTCGGACAGAGGCGTGGACACTGGTGCCTCTAGGCAAGGTGGTTTCAAAAGGTTCCGAGTTAGAAAGGGTTAGTATGGAATATTTATTGAGAAACTCAAAAAGGCTTCATACATGAAATACTGCTTCATACATGTAATAACCCTTTTAAAAATAGGTAGGATTCCTCGACTTAGAATGCAGCATAAGTTAGGCAAAACTATCAGCAAAAGAAAAATGATGATAATGATGTTAAAAAACAGACCAGTAAAGGCCTAACACCAAAGGAAGCTAGTGCCTGGGTATGTGACTCTGGGGAAATCATCTTCACAACTCTCAAATTCACTAAAACACGCAAAAAAAAAAAAAAAATCTGGTATGTTACAGGTTAGGCTTCTGTTCTGCAGACAAACCTGTGTCTGCTGCAAACTCCTGCAAAGACAAAAGAGATCAGGTGGACATTACAAAAGAACAAAACAAAAAGAATGGAAAAGAGAGCTTTCTTGAAAGATGTGGAAAGATGTGACCAGATCCTCACCCAAATATGAAAGATTACCAGCAGCAGGACACGGTGGTATGGAATTTTGACCGTCGAGTAGAGGAAAAATCTGATTATCACAATCTGCTGTCTTCAGTTAACTCATATCCTTTACCTACATTAAAGGCAACTGTGTGCTTTAACTGTTGGAATTTTTGTATCAACAATTGTAGCACTTATGTCAGTCATGGAATGTAAATTAGAATGATCATGATATATATATACAATTTCTAATTTTCAGTTTCACTTTCTGAACTGAAGAGTTGTTTTAGATACCTTTAACAGCCCTAAATATAAATACATTCAGAAAAGCAAAAAAAGGTGGAAATTAGTAAAATGAGTCAGGAGGAAGGAAAAAAAGAGAGGTAGGAACTGTAGTGAACTAGAGAATGTATGCTCCATATCAAAGTATTCAAGTTAAGCCTGTGCAGTTGTTTTAAATTTTAAGAAACCTTTGAACTATACTTTGTAACTCCTAAACACATTTTATAGTTTATTGTAAGTATGTATGACAATATTGCTCTTTAAAGCTGTGAGCGCAGTGGGGGTGGTAGGATGCGGGGATGGGGAAACCCAAGGGTGCAGCCGCATCAAGAACATCATTCAGGATAATCTAGGAGAGGGGCCAAGCTGGGTATGGGATTAGCAAATGTCCAAAGCTCTTGAATATTATGAAAACGAGATTGAACTGTATCCTGAAGATATAACATGTCACTCATCAATTTTAAGCTTTAGAGAATGACAGGAACATACTAATATATCTGAAAGATTGCTGTGGCAACAATATGCTGAATGAATTGCAAATCAAATCCATGTACTACCATCTCTGCCTCAAAAACATAGGAGTTGATAAATGACTCACCCAAGGGCAGGAGGCTGAAACGGTTTGGATAGAATCAGCACTCAAACCCTAGTTCCTTTGATTCCACATACTGTGATCTCTAGTGGAACACAAACTTTTTCCCACACTAGATAATTTAAAGATCTGCAAATTGAAAATACAGGTATATATTCACAGAAAAAAAAAAATCTGCTTATAAGTGGTCCAGCACAGTTTAAACATGTGTTGTTCAAGGATCAACTGTACTTGAATGAATGCAAGTTTATGATGACTCAACTAAGGATGATAAAAAAAAGTGAATGAAGTTGTTTATATTTATTTAAAAATACCAAATTAGTTGTATTAATTCACTTGTCAAATCATCCATTCAATCAATCTTTATTTACATCCTGTTATATTTTAAGTTCTGTTCAAGACACTGGTGATAAGAAAATAAATAAGACAAATTAATATCATTTCTTCATTAAAATTATATAGTAATGGAGAAGTAGATACTAAAAATAAATGTTATTTCTTGTATTTACATGCAATATAAAGGTAAAAGCATAGAGATCAGACGATAGGAGTGGGGGCTTTGAGAAGGTAAAATTTGAAAAGAAACTTAAATGAAGTAAGGAAGTGGTTATTCAAAAATCTGGGGTGAAATATTCCAAGTAGAAGTTGCTACAAATGCACAGGTTTTGAGGCAGGAATTAGCTTGTCATACTTGAGAAATAAGAAGAAAGCAGAAGTGCGTGGAGTAGAGTACGCAGTACGGAGACTGAAGAAAGGAGAGGTTGAAATAATGGGATTAGGACAAAACAAGAGGGTCTTAGAGGTCACGGGGGACATTTGTGTTTTACAGAGTGTGACAGGAAGTCAGTGCACTATCAACAAAGCAGTGAGGAACGACCTGACCTGATTTGTCTCTGGTGTGGAGAATGGAATTTAGGGTCAGGAACAAAACTTCAAGAAAGCAGACTTTTTGATGGCGTGATGGTCTAGGTGGTAGCAGTACAGGTGGTAAGTAGTAGCCAAATTAGGAGAATGTGTTGAAATTTAAGCTGCCAGGACTACCATAAGGTAGGGAAGAGGAATGAGAGAAAGAGGAATTAAATTATTTCTAGATTTCTATTGTTGGTTTTCTTTTCAATCTCATTTATTTAAACTTTTAGTCACTGCATGATTGATAGCTTCGTTATGAAATTATGTAAGATGAAGCAAGGATAATATTTTGGGGAAAAACAAACTCTTTTAGATGGATTAAGTTTGAGATATCTTTTAGTATTAAATAATATTAACCTTAATTAATATTCATTTAATTAATAATTACATTGAGTAGAATACTCTGGTTACTTTAATCTGCAGCTCAGAAGAGACATTTTGACTGGGGATATAAATTTGAGAATTATGTATACATAGGTGGTTTTTAAGGCATAGGTAACCTAGGAATTTTGCATTGAGTGAAATGCCACAAACTAAACTCTAGACACTACCAAATTTTGAGCTAAGGAAGAAGAGCCAGAAAGAGACAATTTAAAGAATTGATCAGTAAATTAGAAGGATGACCAGGAGAATAATGTACTGAAACCAAGTGAACTAAATTTTCAAAACTGATAAATAATTTTATAATTCAAACTTAGAAAAAATGGTCAATTAACTCCAAGTTTTAAAATCAATTAATATATATACAAAATGCAGAGAGTTGTCAATTATTAATAAGTGAAAATCATAAAGCACAGCAGGAATAAACTCTGAAAGAACTGGAAAGAGAAAACAGAAGCAATGCACACAGAAACAGTTTTGAGTCTTTGATATAACAGGGAGAAGATAAGTGGCCCAGGAGTTAGACTAGGGATATATAAAGTTTAGAGACTGAATCATTTAAAAAAAAAAAAGTTTGCTGCTTCAGATGTGCTACGCATAGTTTAATTTACCAGTAGAGAGAGATTGTGAAAAATCAAAACTACCCTATGATACACTATTGTATCAATTCCTTTGTGAAAAGATTTGTAAATGAAAAGCAGAGAGATAATGAAGCCAACATCTAAGCAAGTATGTGTAGTTTTCGAGAAACCATAGAGTTTTGAGAAATTGTTGGACCTTTATCTTCATATTTTATGAGTAAGAGCTTTCATTATTACTGAGACATTGAAAGTTACTTCAAATATTATTTTCCAAAAATGCAAGAGGTAAATTAAGAAAATATTTTGCTGAGATTGATTTTTAAATTTGATTGTATGTTTCATTTAAAATTAATTTATTTTGTATTAAATGTTAGAGTTTTTCTAAGTGAAATAATTTTTCACTGTCATCAAAATTATAAGGAAAGTAGACACTGAGTATCATTTGAGTGAAATGGTGAATGTGTCAAATCCATTTTAACTAATGCATCAATTAGTCCAAAACTTAATACTGAAAGTTTTTGTAATTGGAAAACATTCTCTTCAAAAGATATTACATTTATCCCCAAAGATGTTAGGGAACTGCACATATTTCAACTTTCCTTACATAATCAAGAGGAGAATTTAAAATTAATTAACTATTAGACTGCAGAATGCTCCTCTATAACTTATATCTGAGAGAATGTTTATAACTGAGTGAAATAAACTGCAGAGCAAATATTTAAATGGTGTGAACTACTAAATGAAGCAACTGCTAAATATATGAAAGAATGTTGCAGACTCTGAGCAATTATGACACATACACTTACTCAATTTTTTTTGTAGCCAAGGTAACTCTTCCTCCTGTCTATGTTCATTTCAGTTTAATTACTCCTGCTTGCTATTTTATTGAGCATGATCTTCAAAATTATGCTCCATTCATCTGAGTTATTAAATATACTTTGTGTGTTGTTTTACTAGAAAGAGAACAAAATACATCTTTTCTATTCCTTTAATATAAAAGGATTTTAAAAATCTTCATTTACACCAAAGCCAAGAATTGTGGGATGATAATGAAGACTCCCAAGAGGAATTATAAGCAGAGATGAAGCCAACACAGAGTTTACTATCAGTTTAAAGAGAGAGGATTAATTTTATTTATTATTTTTGTTTTTGTTGTTATTAATGAAACATGAATGTGTATGCATGAATACAACCAGCATTTTTTAAGTGTAAGAGTCAATATTGGTAAGAATTATCTATTAATAGTTGTTATAATAATACTTAGAGGAACAAATAGGGATATATTTTGAATATTTTTCACCTTTATCTTAAAGACTTGATCTATTACTAGATCATTTTGGATGACTCCTTTACTTGAGAGAAAAGAAAAACAAATGATATCTTATAGTCTATACTGGGCTGAAAAACACGACCCATTCACATTTTCTTCCATCTCTGGAATTATCAAGTACAAAATAGGCTGTGTTCTTAGTCTGTAACTATCAATGGAACAGCAAATAAGTTAAAACCCTTTCCACTTGGGTAATCTTCAGCATTTATCTCACTTAACATTTCTTTTCTTGTCTATTGTCTAGTGGAATTTCTTAAAGTTGGTGATTATCTCAGTTTGGAGGTTAGTAAAGGATAGCAAGCATTGAACCTGTGTTATTTGTGTTCTGAGTATGATGACATTTGTAACTTTAGACACATCAGAAATAGTTAAGAAATATACGTAGATTTTTATATTTGTTTGTTAAATTTGGGGGAGATGAATAAGTTGACCCAATCAGAAGTAAACCCTACTTAGACGTGAAAACTCTAATAGTGACAGAGCAAATTTGGAAACAGTATTCTATTAGGCTGGCCAAAAAGTGCCTTCAGTTTTTAAGTAAAAATAAAAGACACATTTTTCATTTTCACCAAGAACTTTATTGAACAATGTATTCACCCTTTTGTTCCACTACCTTCTCCCATTTTTCAGGCCATTTCATAATTCCATCTTCCCAAAACTTTTTATCTTTTTGAGCAAAGAACTGTTCCAGGTGCCTTTTACAGTCTTCCAGGGAATTGAAAATTTTTCCATTAAGAGAATTTTGTAAGGACCTAAATAAATGGAAATCCAAAGGTGTGATGTCTGGTGAGTGCTGCGGATGAATCAGAACTTCCCAGCCAAGCTGTAACAGTTTTTGCCTGGTCATCAAAGAAACATGCGGTCTTGCGTTATCCTGATGGAAGATTATGCGTTTTCTGTTGACTAGTTCTGGACGCTTTTTGTCAAGTGCTGCTTTCAGTTGGTCTAATTGGGAGCAGTACTTGTTGGAATTAATTGGTTTTCCAGAAGGAGCTCATAATAGAGGACTCCCTCCACTCCCACCATATATACATCACCTTCTTTGGATGAAGACCGGCTTTTGGTGTGGTTGGTGGTGGTTCATTTCGCTTGCCCCACGATCTCTTCTATTCCACATTATTTTACAGTATCCACTTCTCATCGACCATCACAATTTGTTTTAAAAATGGAACATTTTCATTACATTTAAGTAAAGAATCGCATACGGAAATACGGTCAAAAAGGGTTTTTTTGCTTAACTTACGTGGAACCCAAACATCAAAGCGATTCACATAACCAAGCTGGTGCAAAAGATTTTCAACGCTTGATTTGGATATTTTGAGTATGTTGGCTATCTCCCGCGTACTATAATATTAATTGTTCTCAATTAATGTCTCCATGTAATCGCTGTCAACTTCACCTGGTCTACCCGACCGTGGAGCATCGTCCTGTGAGAAACCTCCAGCACGAAACCTCGCAAACCGCTTTTGACACATTCAATCGGTCACAACACCTTCTCCATACACTTCACAAATCTTTTTTTGTGTGTTTTGGTTGCGTTTTTACCTTTCTTGAAATAATAAAGCTTAATATGCCGAAAATGTTGTTTTCTTCCATCTTCAATATTAAAATGGCTACACAAAAATTCACCAATTTTGATGTCTTTTTTAAATGCACACTGATATGAGAGCTGTCACAGTACAGTCTAACAAAATTGTTTCGAATGAAGTTAAAGACAATTAAGTGCTACTGGAGCCATCTTACGGGAAAAAAATGAACGAACCTTTTGGCCAGCCCCAATATGTTGACGAAGCTCAACAGGGAACTCCAATTGTCATGAAAAGATAAAAAGAAAACACTGTCCTGGTAGGAGGCCTGAGCAGTAGTCACATGATTGATGTCTTATGATACGTGTCTTGAATGCTCTGATTATTTTCTACCTAGATCTACTAACTACCTTTCCTCCCTTAAAATATAAATAAAACTGGAAGTCCAAGCTATACTGCTGCATTGACGTAGTTCCAACATAATTGTCATGTTTAAGACAGGAGAGTTGCTCTTTCACGTATAACAGTCCAAAAGTAGCCAGGGGATGAGTCGGCTCCAGGCATGGGAGACCCCACTATTCACATATGTGTCTTCCATCCTGACAGCTGTGCTTTTCCAGCCTGTGCAAGAAGTTTTATCTTTTATGAAATAATGTTGACATTACTTCCACTCTCGTTCTAAGTTCAAGACATTCCATCTAGATGGCCCTGTGGCCTGATTTAACATAAAGGTAAGGTTGCAAAAAGAATAAATGTAGGGAGAGAGTTTATCAGTTTGGGCCACAGGTACTTAGGGGGAACTCAATAAACGTGTAGTAGATTCTTCTTCTTAACATCAGTATTATTAAATATTATGATCCTTTCTGAATAGCTATGAGAATTGACATTTTTACAATAGTGAGGGTTTGCACATAACTTACAGTATATGCTTCAATTTATTTTATTTTTAACGTCACTTAATAGGTGTGTGTGTGTGTGTGTATCGCAGAGATCTGTTAAGCTATTACTTGTTAGTGTTGGTAATATTGTGAACATGGATTCCTCCCTGTATTTCTTAAATAAGTACTTTTGGTGTATATTTTACATTTAAAAAAATAAAATGTTATTATAATCTCTTATTATTTTCCCATGTCTTATCTTGGGCCTTCCAAGTTGGCAATTATATCACACAAAATAATGGCAATTTGGTCTTAGTCATCCCAGCCTGCAGTAACAAAATACCACAAACTGGGTGGCTTACACACAGACATTTACTTCTCATAGTTCTGAAGGCTGGGAAGTTCAAGATCAAGATGTCTGAAGATTCCAGTGTCTGGTGAGGGCCCTCTTCCCGCAAAATCAATATTTAGATGATGGGAACTATTAAATGAAGCAACAGCTAAAGGTATGAAAGAATGTGTTATTAAATATTTTTTCAGTATCTCATCATATACATATTTTTAAATATTAGATGTTATTAGAAGGAATTTGAGTCACAAATTTTTATTTCAATAAATTACACTAACAGGTTTCTTCTAGAAAAATATCTTAATATGCCTTGCCTGATGTAGATGCAATTCGCAGAATAAATGTTTTTGACTTTTTTATTGAGAGTTAGTTGTCTCACACCCTTTTCTCATAGTGTCCTTATAAAAACACAGATAATATTGACTGTAATGTTAATGTACAAAATCTATACAGGTGAATAAGTTACATGGGAAATTCATTTAAAATATATAAATGTGACTTAGTACTATGTTGTGCAATAAAAAAATCCTCTGAGAGACCCAGACATACTAGCTCACCCCCTTAGCCTATGCACTGAGTATTCAGTCTTCGCTCTTTGGTCTCCAGGTTTGCTCTGGATTCAATTTTTCTAAATGTTCACATTCCACATGTATATTAATGTTAATTCTCCTGTGTGATGATGTGCTGGAACTGGCTTTAACTGGCTGTATTTAGGGATATCACACTTGGAATTGGTCGTGGTGGCAACATTTATAACTACAGAAATGCAGCTTCTACGAATTGACTATTCTTCCCACCAGAGGACTGGTTTTTGAATATTTATCAGCATATCACTGGTCCTATATCCTCGAGTCCCTGTCTTCACCTCAAGGATTAGATAATCAGTAAGTTTCTAAATATCTTTCCATCTATTTAGTAATAAAACTTTAGTAACTATCTCCCAAATCCATGCTGATTCAAATGCATATCCCCCAGATAGACAAATCAATAAACTGTTTTTGACCAATCCCATATATATTTCAAATTAGATACATGCACACGGCCCTCTGGTCCTAGTATTCTTCCCTTGTGATGCCCTTTTCTAAATAAGTTACAACCTTACATGCTGTAGAAATACCAGATTTACACATTCTGCCCATGTTCCTTACCTACTGAACAGTTCCAGCATGAAAAGTTTCATTTGCAGTATTTACATTATATTGTGTTGTCAAAATATATATTTTTTTAAAGGAATAAAGTATTAATATATTTCTTGGAGGCACTTTGGATCAGATTCTGGTTTTCTATTTTCCTCTTGATAATATTTCTATTTTATGACCACTACTTTTTTATCTCACTTACATCATGGAAAACTTATTGAAACTTACACCAAAGTAGTTTGTATGTTTATATGCCAATCTCTACTGCACATTCACCAAAGAGATGAAACAAATCTATTATATAACAGATTTGCAAAATGTATAACTGTGTGGAAATAGAGTGTGAAGCTTTAGAATGAACAGCACAAGATCATTCTTAAATACTTCAGTGGGAGTTATCATTATTACTACCATTATCTCGAATTTTATCATTGTGTCCTCTTAGCTAGTGGGTTTGTTACTAGAATAAACTGAAATTACATTCAGGAATGCAATTAGGTAAAATTTCTTTGACTGAAACATGAATATCATCAATAATCTAAGCAATATTTTTTGAAAAAATGTGAGACCATTTTTAATTATTAAAAGTATAATTGATAAATATAAATAAATTACACAAATGCTATAATTTTAAAATGCTGCTATCCCTAAAATTATGGAAGGTTATGTGTATTCACTATTACATGATATAAATGATTTAGAATACGACTGTTGTCAGATTTCAAAAATATATTTCATAACTATATCTACAAATAAGCCAGAAAAGTGAAGTTAAATTGGGAATTTCATCTGAAAAGATTCCTTAGTGATTAATGTTAAGAATGTACTTAGTATTTTACATGGATATGGTGTAAATACTATTACATGGAAGGTGACCATTTCCAACAGACAAAAATGATGCAAATAACTAAGCAGAGTTACTTAAGTTGATTATGAAGCACTAGGATCAGCTATTTGTTTCTAACAGCAATTCTCAGCACAGGTGAGTGTTAAAGAAATTATCAGAATATATGGGTGAAAAAAATGTTAGTGTAATGATTTGGTAATAAAATATTCAGTATCATATTTTCCAAGTAAAAATTAAAATTCTTTGTAGATCTCATAAATAAACTATAAGAATTAAAGGATAAATATGAAACGTCCATTGCTTATTGAAATACACTTCATAAACCTACATTTTTATCATAAAAACAGATTTATTTAAAGCTATATAGTTTATGAAAGGCATTTTTTTAAAAAAATGATGACTTATACAGGTAATCTATAAGGCTCATATTAATTTTGCCCAAAACAAATATCTCCTGTGATTAATATTTTGAAAACATATAATCTAAATAACAGATAAATATAATTGTTTCCCTTTCTTTTCCTTCTTTTTTTTTTTTTAACATGCATAGGAAGTGTGCTTCCTAGGTCTATCAATTAATGACTTCTATTTGATCAGGAAAATTTTTAACCATTATCTACAAATCCTGCCTTCTCTCCATTATTTTTATTTTATTTTATTTTGGAACTCAAATTACAGATATTTTAGAGTTTCTCACTATAGCTTACATATCTTATCAGAGAAATATTGCACTGGAAGGAGTTAAACATGCAAGATGGACTCTACTCAAGACTATTGCAACAGGGGTCAGAACTATTGCAATAGAGGAGAAAGGTAAAACTCAACTCCACTGAAACAAGGGGCACAAGGATTGTTAAACACTGGGGTGAGCTAATGGAAAACATTGAGGGGACGGTGGTCATTGTGATTAGGCCATCAGTGTTTTCTAATCTATGCCTATTGACATAAGGTCCTTACCTCCTACAGAGAGTGGGAGACAGGGGCCCTATCTTCCTTGATGATTACATCTCAAAGGGATGGCTCCAAGGTCCTTGAGAAAGATGTTCCTGGCTTGTGAAACTTACAAGAATCTGGGAGAAGATTTATACCAGAAGGACAAGAAAAAACTTGTAACTACAAGTTTTCTAAAGTAAACGCTTTAAGATGAGGGAGGTCAAAACAATTATATGCCAACAAACTGAACAAGCTAGAAGAAATGGTCAACTTTCTAGAAACATACAGCCCACCAAAACTGAATCAAGAAGAAACAGACCATTTGAACAGACTGATCACTAGAAGTGAAATGGAATCTGTAATAAAAAAAAACAACAACAACTCCCTGCAAACAAAAGTCCAGGACCAGATGCCTTCACTGGGGAATTCTACCAAACATACAAAGAAGAACTTATACCAATCCTTCTCAAACTATTCCAAAAGACTGAAGAGGAGGGAACACTCCCAAAGTCATTCTATGAAGCTACCATCACCCTGTTACCAAAACCAGACAAAGACACTAACAAAAAAGAAAATTACAGGCCAATATCTTTGATAAACATAGATGCAAAAATTCTCAACAAAATATTAGCAAACCAAATGCAACAACACATAAAAAAGATCATACACCAGGACCAAGTTAGATTCATCCCAGAGTCACAAGGATGGTTCAACATTCACAAATCAATCAATGTAATACACCACATAGACAAAAGAAAAGACAAAAACCACATGATCATCTCAAGAGATGCAGAAAAAGCATTTGATAAAAGTCAACATCCATTCATGAGAAAAACTCTTACCAAAGTGTACAGAGGGAACATATCTCAACATAATAAAAGCTATTTATGACAAACCCACAGCCAATATAATACTCAATGGTGAAAAGCTGAAAGCCTTCCCACTAAAATCTGGAACATGACAAGGATGCCCACTCTCATCACTTCTATTCAATATAGTACTGGGAGTCCTAGCCACAGCAATCAGACAAGAAAAAGAAATAAAAGGTATCCAAATTAAAAAGGAAGAGGTAAAATTGTCATTTTATGCAGATGACATGATACTATATATAGAAAACCCTAAAGACTGCACACACAACTACTAGAAGTGATAAATAAATTCATAAAGGTAGCAGGATACAAAGTTAACATATAGAAATCAGTTGCATATTTTTACACTAACAATAAAATATCAGAAAGGGAAAGTAAAAGAACAATCCCTTTTAAAATCACATCAAAAAATAAAATAATTAGGAAAGAACCTGACCACGGAGGTAAAAGACATATATGCTGAAAACTATAAAACATTAATAAAGGAAATTAAGGATGATTTAAAGAAATGGAAAAATATCCCATGCTCTTGGATTAGAAGAATTGATATTGTTTAAAATGCCATACTACCTAAAGAAATCTACAGATTTAATGTCATCCCTATCAAATTATCCCTGACATTTTTTTAAGAACTAGAACAAATAATCCTAAAATTTATATGGAACCATAAAAGATCCAGAATTGCCAAAGCAATCCTGAGGATAAAGAACAAAGCAGAAAGCATAATCCTCCCAGACTTCAGACAATACTACAAAGCTACAGTAATCACAACAACATTGTATTGGCACAAAAGCAGACATAAGGATCGATGTAACAGTATAGAGAGCCCAGATATAAACCCACACACCTACGGTTAATTAATCTTCGACAAAGGAGGCAAGAATATACAATGGAGAAAGACAGTCTCTTCAGCAAGTGGTGGTGGGAAAGTTGGACAGCTGCATGTATATTATGAAGTTAGAAGACACCCTGACACCATGCACAAAAATAAAATCAAAATGGCTTAAAGACTTAAACATAAGACATGACACCATAAAACTCCTAGAAGAGAACATAGGCAAAACATTCTCTAATATAAATTGTATCAATGTTTTCTTAGGTTAGTCTCCCAAAGGAATAGAAATAAAATAAAAAATGTACAAATGGGACCTAATCAAACTTATAAGCTTTTGTACAGCAAAGAAAACAACAAATAAAAAGAAAAGTCAAACTACGGATTGAGAGAAACATTTGCAAACAATGTGACTGATAAGAGCTTAATTTCCAAAATAATCAAACAGCTCATACAACTCAATAACAAAAAAGCAAAGAACCTAATCAAAAAATGGGCAGGAGACCTAAATAGACATTTCTGCAAAGAAGATATACAGATGGCCCATAGGCACATGAAAAGATGCTCAAGATCACCAATTATTAGAGAGAAATGCAAATCAAAACTACAGTGAGGTACCACCTCACACTGGTCATAATGGCCATCATTAAAAAGTCTACAAATAACAAATGCTGGAGAGAGCTGGAGAAAAGGGATCCCTCCTAACACTGTTGGTGGGAATGTAAATTGGTGCAGCCACTATGGAGAACAGTATGGAGGTTCCTTAAAAAACTAAAAATAGAACTACCATATGATCCAGCAATCCCACTTCTGGGCATATACCCTGAGAAAACCATAATTCGAAAAGATACATGCACCCCAATGTTCATAGCAGCACTATTTACAATAGGCAAGACATGGAAACAACCTAATGTCCATCAACAGATGAATGGATAAAGAAGATATGGTATATATATGTACAATGGAATGTTAGCCACAAAAAGGAATGAAATAATGCCATTGTCAGTTACATGGATGGGCCTACAGATTATCATATAAAGCGAAGTAGGTCAGAAAGAGAAAGACAAATATCGTATGATATCACTTATATGTGGAATATAAAATATGTCATAAATGAACTTATTTATGAAACAGAAACAGACTCACAGATATAGAGAACAGACTTGCAGTTGCCAAGGGGTGTGGGGGGCTGCGGGGGAGGGTGGATTGAGAGTTTGGGACTAGCAGATGCAAATTATTATATATAGAATGGATAAACAAGGTCCTATTGTAGAGCATAGGAAACTATATTCAATATCCTATAATAAACCATAATGGAAAAGAATATGAAAAAGAAGATATATATGGATAACTGAATCACTTTGTTGTACATCTGCAACTAACACAACATTGTAAATCAACAATACTTCAAAAAAAAAAAAAAAGAAGAAGAAGAGTGAGGTCAAGGGATTATAGTCAGGAAGAAACCTGTCTAAAGTTCAGTACATTTGAGGGGAATGCAAGGGTGACTTGGTCAATCTCTTTTCATTAATACTTTCTCTGACCTTTGTATGTCATTCTATAATGAATTCTATGTAATTTTTTCAGCTATATCTTTCACTGTACACATTCTCTTTTTAGTTGTTTACAACCTCCTGGTTTATGTATTCACTGAATGTGAGATATCAAACATTACATTCTTTTTCTCATTTTTAGATGCTCCATATGTATCCACTTTAAATAAGTTAAGACTAGTTACTCTATAATCTATATCTGAAAATTTTAACATCTGTAATCTTGGCAGTTAACCATTTGGATAATGCCTCAAATGAGTCTCTCTTATGGTGGCTCATGGTAACACCTGTTTGGCAATCTTTGATTGAAAGCTCAGTATTGAATCTTCATCAGTATCATATATTGAGAAATAGCAGGTACTCACAGGACAACCTCTTCCCTTTCTTCTGCTAATGGTAGACTGGCTCACTCTTCTGTCTGGACCAAACAGGATTTTTTTTTTGATATGCTTGTTTTTGGAGGAAGGGCAGGATTATTATTGTTTTCCCCTACTCAGGCTACTCTATTTGGTACCTCAGTTTTCTGCTGCAGGAAGGACTCTCAAAGTACTTAGCTTATTAAAATGACAGAAAGGGAAATCCTGCCATTTCTCTGTAACCTTCTTTAATTAGATGGTTGATCATAAAGCTTTACTGAATTCACTCTCGTTAAAGTCATCATTTACATCTTTGTTAAATCCAAAGCCAGTATGTACTTAGCTTATTTGATCCACTATTAATATTTGATGAAGTATATCATACCCCTTTTTTTGAAAGATGCAGGTGTCTGCGTGTGTGTGTGTGTGTGTGTGTGTGTGTGTATGTGTCCATGTATAAATGCAGAGAGAGAAAGAGAGAGTTTTGGGACACTACATATTCTTTTTAACTCATTTCTTCTTAATTCATGGGCTTCCCCTTACCTTTCTTGCTTTTGTTTTATCCTTTCTTATCTCTTTGTTCTTCAAACGTTGGAATGACCCAAGGTTCAATTCTTGGAACTCTTCTCTGCTTTAAATATACTCCCTCCCCATATAATTTAGTTTTTCAGATGCATGAGTTAAAAATATCATCAATATACTGAAAATTTCCAAATATTTTTTCTCTGAAATCTAAAATCCCTTGAATGGCAGCCTGGATCTGCAATAGCCTATTTAACATACCCATCTAGAAGCACGATAGGCGTCTGAAAATTAACTTGTCTACATAAAAGTCCTTACCAAACCCAGGAACCAACAATCTACTCACCTAACGTCTTTTTCTACCTGATTAAATGTGTAGTCACATTTGTATTGTCTATTCTTAAAGTAGCCACAGGGATCTTTGAAATACCTGTCAGGTCACTTTATTCCTTTACTCGATACTGTCCTGTTAGTTGCTATAAAGACCTATTTGATGTGTTATCCACCACCTGTTGGCCTCATCTTTTACTACTTTGCTACTAGTGTATTCCACATCTGCAATGCTGAACTTCTTGATCCTCTCAAAACCCATCAAGCAGGCTTCAACCTCAGACATCTTTACTAACCGGTCTGTAATCTCAAGTCACTCCTCCGGATGGACACCCACAAATTGCTTCCCGCTTTCCTTCAGGTTTATGCTAAAAAATCGCTTGACACTGAAGCCTTGCCTGACCCTGTACTTAAAAGAAAATGCTTATACAAGTGCATGTACACACATACAACACACACAGACACAGAGAACTCAATAATGAATACCCTACCCCTTTTTAATGTGTGTTTCTAGTTTACTAAGATTTAAGGGACAAGGGCAGGGGGGCAGTTTTCTGTATTTTTTTCACCTCAAAATTTTCTTCATGAATTATAAGGCCTGTCACCTAATAGGTGCTCAATGAATAAATTATTTCAATAATCTGCAAATGACATGTCAAAAACAGAAGTAAACTCTATATGTCATTATCGGACAAAACCATATGTATGTAAATGAACAGAAATATTAGGAAAAATAATACAAAACTCAGAACACTGGATACCTCTGGAGAGGCACCTATGTTAGGGTAATTGATAATTTCTGCCAACTTTTTGTTTCTTTGAAATGTATTACTAGATGAAAACTAAAAATAAAATGAAAAACTGTAAATTATATATGCCTACTTGAAGAAACTTGTAAAATGAAATAAGGGAAAAGTTGAAATAATAATCACCTTTGATAATATTACCCACAAATACCTCTTGTTAGTCTCTTTTCTGTCCATCCTTTCAGTTTAACCAGTTTTCCCCATTCATATATATATGTTTCCATATCTATTATCATAGATAGTAGGCTTTTTAATGGCTTTTATTATTACATCATATAAGTGTACTATCATACATTTAATCTATATACAATCCTGGATATTTTCATACTTGTCAAAATAATACTTATTTAAAAATAAATTTTAACCTGTTTTACATAAATCTTTGCTCAGGTGCCTTTTTTTTTTTTTTCTTTAGTGTATATTTCTTAAAGTGGTATTTTAACTACCATAGAAAATACCCATTGTTAATGTTTGTAATCATTGTATGACTTGTTCCCACCAGCAGTCCCACTTCATCACACCTTTCTCAAATACCCAATTGATATACAATTTACAATATTATAAAATTTTGCTTGTTATTGTAGTTTCCTCTGTAATTTAATATTGATTTAAATCCCATTATGTGTTTATTCACTGTTTACATTTGTTCTTTGGTGATACTATTTCTTTTTCCATATTGTTTGAAAACAACAAAGAGGTTTTCATATAGGTTCACTCTTTTTATTATATATGTATATGTATGTGTGTGTATGTGTGTGTGTGTGTATATATATATATATATAGTAATGTTTTTAAGTTTGGTAAGCTAATAGATATCCTGTTTACATTTTTTGTTAGTTTATTATGCAGAAGTTTTAGGTTATGAAGTCAGACACGTCCATTTTCTAAATGGTTCCAAATTTAGTATCATTTTTAATAAAAACAAATCCATCTTTTAACAAATCACCTGTATTGTTCTTTATGTTTTTGATTAGATGTTTGCTTTTACATTTTAATCTATATATTTGTTTCCCAAGCGTTAGCTCATCTTACCAACATTATTTCAGGACCAAAAAATAAAAATCTCTTTCTCACTGATTTTAAATGCTGCATTTGTTATATATTAAATAAAATATGTGAGTCTATTTATGGAGCTTCTCTTCATTGCTTTTTTTAAACACTAACTTCCAAATCAACACTCCAAGATAATCACAGTTCTTTCAGGATAATCTTTAAAATGCCTCCTTGTCAATGGATTAGCATGAATGAAATAGTTTTCACAAAGTCTTTTCACACTTTTTCTTTACACAGTTAAAAAAAAAAAAGTTAATGTCATTTAATTTTCCTTAGTAATTTCATACCTCATTTACACATTGATTATAAGTAAGACCACACAGTTATAACTGAGTTACACCTTCAATGTTACTAAAACTTAAAAACTCATTAAAAGTCCAACAATTTTAGTTTCTTTTAGGAACCACAGTGTCTAAAATGTAAAATGATACTGTTTTCCTTTTTCCACTGAAGAAAATAGTGTCAATTGCTGTTTATACTTAGGTATTTAGAGAAAACACCAGGTGTGACTGCTGTACAAGGGTACCCAAAGCCAGGCAGAGAACATTTTATGTTGTGATTAAAGGTTCTTTAAATGCATTTCCTGTAATACCAATTCCACAAAGCTACACCTATAACTTCAAGCAGATGCTAATTCTTTGAACTGTAATTAACAGTGTGACACTTATAAAATAATTTTTAGAATGATTACAGTCACTGTACTCTAATTCTCCAGAAGTGCTAAGTACAGTAATCATCACCTGTTCTCAGTGAACCTTATTGCACCGCAGGCTATTAACAATGGATAGCTCCATTTAACCAAAGCTTGGTTCCTAATGAATTATCAGTAACTGAATTTTTATGTCTGAGAAATGAACTGATTGGTACTTCTCTTTTTATTGACATAAAAATGATTCTCATATAAAAAATAAACTTCAAAAATATACGATTTTTCTCAGTGTTATTCTTCAAATTGATTATAAATAAACTTTTAAATTCATACAAAATATCTTTAAAAAATCTTAAGTCGGCTTAAAAACTTTATTCTGGTAGATTTTTTAAACTTTCAACTATTTTAAATTAGCACCATGTAATTTTTTTTCATTTGTTTGTTCATGAGGTTTGACCTATGTATGCATTTATGTAACCCTATCAATAAATTCTGCCTCTGAAAGGAACAGAATTAAGGCAAGGTAGGTTCTTCCCTTTTCCCAAAAGACTAAAATAGAATCTAAAAGCATCAGTAACTTGTCCAATTATATGTCTTATTATTAATAGAACTAAACAAAGAACTCTCATATTCTAACTATAAACCTACCCACAGCTTTCAAAGAGGCTGTGGAATCCTTCTGTGCAAGAGTTTTCTTTGTTGACGAACATGATTATCCGATCACCAGGGCTTTGTGCTGACTCCATATTCTTTTTTTCTCAAAACAGAAGATCAGAGATACAGCAGTTTAGACAGTCCAGCTCAGCAGCTACAAGCTCGTCGTGGGGAAGACAACAGCTTGAGTTTAAGCCCTGCACTGCCACAGGTTAGCTCTGAAAGCGATACCAGAGGAGAGGCCTTTCCAATTGTTCAACTCTGTATTCCTGACACCAGAACCCATATCCAGTAAACAGTAGATACTCAATAAATGTTCATAGAATGGCTGAATGAACCTTGGGTAATTTATTTATTCTATGTTTCATTTTTCACTTTTATGAATGTGGTAATAATACTAAACGTCTCATAAGATTGTGATGAATGGTATTGATATTTCAGAGTGTTTTTAGCACATTATATTCAGCATGATTTTAATAATAATAGTGAGTATTCATGATTCTTTAATTCAGAAAATTTTTTTATTATCATTAATTCATTGGGTCATTGGAGAGATAAGAGCTCAAATGTTTCATTGAATTTCAAGAGCATTTATAATTGAGAAAGTATTTTCTCTAAGTATGCATTTATCAAAGCAAAACTATGTATATTATGAAAGACCATCTTAAGTGCTCTTGTTAACATCCAAAAAAGGGGAGGTACACCTAGGGCTGCAGAGTCCCAGGCCAAAGGTGTCCTGGGAGGAGATTTTGAAAAGTCAACTTAAGGAGCGGACAGATATGATCCAGTATTGGTGTCCCCGGCACTTACCAGCAGCAGTACTATCCTAGGTCCAAGGAGCCAAGCAAAGTAGAGGGACAGACATATCATATATACTGAAAAACAAAGACTTGGTTTTGTTTTTCCTTTTCTGTTTCCTGGTGGGTTGTTTCAAAGTCTTTCAATTACAGGTGAGGAATATTTGAGCCCAAGGCCAGAGGAGGCAGGTCTGAGTGGCAGAGGAGGGAGAGCGTCTCAGCCCCTGCTCTGGGAAACCAGAAAAGGATTGGCTAATTGTGTTTCAAGTTATCACCCAAGTCACCAAAGTGAGTGTCTAGGACCAGATTCCTGAGATAGCCACGCTCCCTCATCCTCTTTTTCAGGATTCTGTAATTTGGGCCAGACTTGAAATGCCTGGAAATGATACTTCCAAAAAGCAAGGACTTGGTGAGGCCCCCAGCCCCCAGGGCATGTTCCATCCTGGAGATGTGGAGAGGTTGAATTTAGGTAAGCGAAGAAAAAAATCCTGTGTTACAATTAAAGAGAATCAGAAGCATTGGTGGTATTTAGTAATACAGTCGATTTTTTATATTGATCTCAAATACTGTGATCTTACTAAATACACATATTTATTCTAATTGTTTCTCTGTAGATAGCTTTTCATATTTTAGGCATTCATAACTCCTCTAATGACATATATATGTTCCCTTTTCAATACTTGGATTTTAAATTATTTTTCTTTTCTTGCTACACTGGCTAGAACCTCCAGTGTAATACTGAATCAGAGTTGTGACAGTGGATGTCTTTGAATTATTTCTTTGATTAGAATTGCTCCTGAGTTAAAAATACCACTGAAGGGGAGAAAAACTTCGATGCATATTTTTATTAATCATATTGCCATTGCATAAATGGGGTATTTTGTTGAATCTGCTCATTACCTTATCTCTAATTCTGAATTATTTTCAGAATAAGCAGGTAATAAGAAGAATAATATTGTACATTGTTTCTCTTATCCAAAGTGCATGATGTCTTTTATTCTATTTTGGTGTCTAAAGAACAAACTCATCATAACAGGGGGGCCTAAAGAGTCATCAGGGACTGCTCTATCTACAGATTATCATACAGTTCATATAACTTGTCTAAATAATTTTTCAGTCATCAAGATATTCATATAATACCTCTATCAGTATTATTAACTATTTACAAATTTAATCCACATTATTTGATAATTTAAAATAATACCAATGGAAATTTTTATTTAAGTAAATGCAGATATACTTAAAAATGCAGATTAACTTGAATTTCAGCAATTCTGCATAATACTCCTTTATCCATAAAGGTTGATTATACTTTCTTTATTAAATCCTGGACATAGAAAAACTACAGTGAATTCCTCAAAGTGTGACCTTAGAAACAAATATGAACCCAGAAATCACCCTAACAAATCACTCTAAACTCTACAAATGCAAAAATTTGCTAGCTTAAATATTTTTATTAAATATTTATATTATAAAAATGTGCATATAATAATCTATTTCAATAAAATGAAAGTAGAGATGTTACTTGATTGCAAGTCTGTCTTGTACTTAGAGGAGCCTATACGATTTCCGTAATTCTCATTTGCATATACAATGTATACTTATCTCTAATACCTAAATGACCTATGTTATGTATTGTTTATATGACCATCTCTCCACAAGAGTCCCTATGTCCTTTAAAGACAGAGACTATGTTTTATTTGTCTAGGGCATGGGATTACTTTTGATGCAGAGCAGATTCTTAATGTCTTTGAAACATGAGTAAATTATTTCCTATTATGATGCTCTTAACTAAGAAGGAATTATTGCACTTTTTTACAGCTGCCCAAATGCCTTTAGTTGCCTTAAGATGTTTTTATGCTTATACTCCTGTACCTCTCACATGTTTTATTTTAACTTCTAAGACATTTTCTACCCTAATTTGAAATAATTGATAAGAATGTAATTGATGAATTATTGCATATATCATATTTTAAATAAAACTAGTAGATTTACTCATTTAAATATATCCAATATAATCTAAATACCAAAACAAAAGTGATGTCCATAATCATTTGTCTAAAAATTTATGAATAGGTTCCTCCCTGACAGTCAGACATTCTACATTTTTTTTTTTTACTGTTTGATGTTTCCTCCAGAGAATTTTTACCCTGTTGAAAATAAATGTGGACTTTAAAATGTCTTGGTTACTAAAATATCATACTTTCTGAAAAATTAATCTGTTGATATTAAAAATAATTTTAACTTCCTGTTTCCATGAAGCTCTAATTGCTAACGTTTTTTCCTTCAGGATTGAACAAGCATTAACATTATTAGTTGTATATAACTGCTCAAAATGAATATATTACAAATTTTCGTTAGTATTTATCATAAAAAGCAAGCTGTTGTTGGAAATTTTACCATTAATGAAATGGAATGGGTATGTTTATTAGTCATTTTTTTGTTCATGACTATTACTTATTGTCACAGTAATAAAAGCAGCAGAATCCATTTTTAAAAATTTTATGTAGGTATAGAGATTTATTCATATGAATAAGTGAATGGTAATAGGCTTTTAGTAATGTCACTCAATTCCTTGAACTTCTTTGTAGTAGTAAGCCAAAGCCATATAGCAATCTATCATTTAAAAAATTTTATTGAGGTACCAGCTGAAAATATCATTCTTAAATTTGCTGAAAGCTAAGAATTATAGAATACCTGAGTTGTTAAAAGATTCCCTCTTTATTCATTAAGGTCATTCACTTTCTCCCTACCTACCCTAATACATAAATTATATCATAATTTGGATTTCTAGAGGTTTGCTCATTCACAGGAAAATGCAATATGGTAAGATTAGTGACAGGTTAGATGTGAGGGCGGTAACCAAAGGGCTTATTGTGAAATGGAAGACAGAGAAGCAGAATCTTCTTGATGGTTCACCATAGGCTCTTTGGTTTTGCAACAAATACACTTAGAAAAGAGTGTATAACAGTTTAAGAACATTAATTCTCCTAAAGATATCTAAGTTCCCCAAGTATCTCAGGTGTATTTTTCTCTTATTTGATGATCAACAATATTAAGTAACTTAAAAATAAATAAAACAATTCATGGTAATGCCATTAATCACATATTGGATCTCAACAATTGATAAAATCTTTCTTTTTCTCTTTAGGTTGACTTATTTTATTGATAAACCCATTTGATCCCTATATCTTTTCAGAAGGAGCACTAAATATATTTGGCTACAAAAACTCACTTTGTAATCTTGGTCCCCCAGCTTCATATACGCCCATGCCCTATGCTCATGCTACTCTGTGACTGCCCATATGCTCCTAGAAAGGCTTCTCTATCAAAACCTTACCCACCACAGAACAACTTACTTCAAACTTAGCTATTTTTATTAAACTATGAAACACCTAACTCACAGTTTCCTATGATGTTAAAATTAAATATGTTTACAAGACACAGCTAAGTATGTAAATATAGACAGATGATAGATGATAGCTAGCCAGATAGGTAGATAGGTAGAGAGATAGATTAATAGATGATAGATAGATGATAGATGTATATATATATCTAGAAATATAAATGTATTTCCCTATATAAAGAGAGTCATGCAATGCCCAGTCTGTACTATAAGCAGTTTGGTTTGGGTTCAGCTTGAAAATCAGACTCACAATTGAAAAACTCCCAATAAACAAAAGTCCAGGACCAGATGGCTTCACAGGCGAATTCTACAGAACATTTAGGTAAGAGTTAATGCCTATCCTTCTCAAATCACCCCAAAAAATTGCAGAGGAAGGAATACTTCTGAACTCATTCTATGAGGCTAGCATCACCCTGATACTAAACCCAGACAAATATGGCACAAAAAGAGAAAATTATAGGCCAATATCACTGATGAATGTAGATGCAAAAATCCTCAACAAAATATCAGCAAACTGAATCCAACAATACATGAAAAGAATCATACACTATGATACAGTGGGATTTATCCCAAGTGTGCAAGGATTTTTCTGTATCTGTAAATAAATCAGTGTGATACACCACATTAACAAATTAAAGAATAAAAACCATATGATCATTTCAATAGATGCAGAAAAAGCTTTTGACAAAATTCAACATCCATTTATGATAAAAACTCTCCAGAAAGTGGGCATAAAAGGAACATACTTCAACATAATAAAGGCCATATATGACAAACCCATGGCCATTATCATACTCAATGGTGAAAAGATGAAAGCATTTCCTCTAAGATCAGGAACAAGACAAGGATGTCCATTCTCACCACTTCTATTCAACATAGTTTTCGAAGTCTTAGCCACAGCAATCAGAGAAGAAAAAGATAAAAGGGATCCAAATTGGAAAGGAAGAAGTAAAAGAGTCACTGTTGGCAGATGACAAGACAAAATAGGTTTTAACTAACACCAAGTTTACTTAGCTTTAAGAAAGAATACAAACAACAAACACACACCATCTATAGCAATATCAACCCAGAAGTCCCTGACTTTTAAGCCCAGCTCCAGTTATTCTACACTAGGGCCAGGTATGTTAAAAAGTTAAGTGTGTTTAGACACCTCAGCCCAGGAAAGTCATAACATCTGGGCTCCATAATGTTTTACTATGTGACTTACTCAAATGCGTGTGCCTGGACCTGATTCTCCCGATCAGTTACTTCTCACTGGTACCAGTTATTAATTGTTCTATCAAAACCTTGAAAATTATTTACAGGTACATGGTTCAGTCCATAGTGTTGGCTAGATTTTTATTTATTTTGTTTCATGTATGGGTAACCTCCTAGCAATTCCTTGCATTAATAGTTGTATTAGATTCCTAAGGCTGCCATAAGAAAGAACCACAAACTGGGTGACTTAAAGCAACAGAAATTTATTATCTCAGTCTGGAAGTGAAACTTTGGAAATCAGGATGTTGGCAAGGTTGGTTCTTCTGAAGGCTCTGAGGGAGACTCTGTTCCATGCCTGTTGGCAGTCCTTGGTGTCCCCTGACTTGCAGACACAACACTCAAATCTGTGCCTCTGTTTTCATTTGGCCTTCTTTCTGTGTCTCTGGTTCTTCCTTTCTTATAGGGACAGCAGTCGTTGGATTTAGGGTGGGCCCTAAACCCAGGATGATTTCATTGCATAATCCTTAACGGATTATAGATGCAAAGTTCCTTATTTCAAGTAAGGACATATTTTTGAGGTTTAAGGTGGAAATGTATTTTGGGGACAAATGATTCAGTCCACTACATTGATGCAGGGAAAACTGATAAAGGTAAAATACTAATGTCACTGAGTCTAGAGGAAAGACTAATAACTATTTTTTAATGTTATTCTTTTAAATTATCTTCTCTTTCCATGAAGTTTTGAGACCATCCAATACTGATGGACAATAAAGACAGTAGGCTAGAGTGAAGAGACCGATAACTAGAAACATTTCCATGAGCAGAGAAAGGAATTTTCAACATTGTGGTCAGTTTTATTTTCCCTTCTGAGAGTAAAAAATAGTAATCTTTACTGTTAGAGTGAATGCTTTCAGTGACATCTTATAAATCTTTGCTTTGGCCAATATTTTTGCAAAGTCTTAACATGGAGGAGGTATGCCTGTCTTTCACTACTTCCAAGATTTAGAGGTATAATTTCAATTTAATGTGAAAAGGTGTACTTGAGTAAGTTCCATTAGCCTCTTTTGTCAAGAAGAGAATATACTTATTCATTTTCATGTTCAATTTATATACTGAGATCCATTAACACGTGAAAGGTATTATGTAGTGTTTGCAAAGATGGGAGTTACTGTCTTTGAGATCCCCACATGAACAGAAGTCTTCTAATAACATTGATCTATATCTCTTTTACTAAGCAAATGTCAAGTACATAAAAGTTTATGAAATAGGGAGATTTTTCCCTCTTAAAACTACTGCTTTCCAGGTAGTGGTGATTTTTCCATTTGCCTCAGGTAGTTATGATCTTCCAGCCTCTCCTTCAACACCCTCCAAAAATTACTCAGGGTAAATCTGATAAAGCAACTTACACTAAGATCTAACTAACGTCTAAAGCTCAGTGTATAAATTAAGCGCAAGAATATTTTATAAATTACAATGTAGAGTATCTTATATATTTTAGTATTCCAGTTTGTGTGTGTACACACATGTAGGCTGAAAAGAAATATGCAAAAATGTTGATAAGGGTCACCTCTGAGTGATATTTTGCTTATACTTTTTCTCCAAGTTTTCTACATTGAACACTTACCACACAAATGGAGGCAGGTTGAAAGAAAGCTCACATTGCCTAAACAAAACTTGTGTTGATATTGATGCTTCTTTGCATAGGGGCTCAGTGAATGTATCACATGAAACTTCACTAAAGAATGTTTCTGGAGTGTCTAGGATGGGTGAGATGTGAGGGCCCATTTTTTGATAGCAGTGTGTTGTCATTCTTTTACTCTATCATGGTATTGTGGTTTAGAAGTACTGTTCTACAAATGAGACCTAATCAAACTTGTAAGCTTTTGAACAGCAAAGGAAACCATAAAGAAAATGAAAAGACAACCTACAGACTGGGAGAAAATATCCACAAATGAAGTGATCAATAAGGGCTTAAATTCCAAAATATACAAACAGCTCATACAACACAATATCAAAAAAACAAACAACCCAACCAAAAAATGGGCAGAAGAAATGTAAATCAAAACTGCAATGAAGAGAGAGAAAAGTTCAAGATGGTGGAGGAAAAGGACGAGGTCTCACTCCCTCTTCCAAGAGCACCGGAATCACAACTAACTGCTGAACAACCATCGACAGGAAGACACTGGAACTCACCAAAAAAGATACCCCACATCCAAAGACAAAGGAGAAGCCACAATGAGATGGTAGGAGGGGTGCAATCACAATAAAATCAAATCCCATAACTGCTGGATGGGAGACTCACAAACTGGAGAACACATATCACAGAAGTCCACCCACTGGAGTGAAGGTTCTGAGCCCCACGTCAGGCTTCCCAACCTGGGGGTCCGGCAATGGGAGAAGGAAATCCTAGAGAATCACACTTTGAAGGTTAGAGGGATTTGACTGCAGGACTTTGACTGGACTAGGGGAAACAGAGACTCCATTCTTAGGAGGGCACACACAAAGTAGAGTGTGCATTGGGACCCAGGGGAAGGAGCAGTGACCCCATAGGAGATTGAACCAGACCTACCTGTTAGTGTTGGAGGGTTTCCTGCAGAGGCGGGCAGTGGCTGTGTCTCACCGTGTGGACAAGGACACTGGCAGCAGAAGTTCTGGGAAGTACTCCTTGGCATGAGCCCTCCCAGAGTCTGCCATTAGCCCCACCAAAGAGTCCAGGGTAGGCTCCAATATTGGGTCGCTTCAGGCCAAGCAACCAACAGGGAAGGAACCCAGCCCAACCCATCAGCAGACAAATGGATTAAAGTTTTACTGAGCTCTGCCCACCAGAGCAATAGCCAGCTCTACCCACCACCAGTCCCTCCCATCAGGAAACTTGCACAAGCCTCTTAGATAGCCTCATCCACCAGAGGGCAGACAGCAGAAGCAAGAAGAACTACAATCCTGCAGCCTATGGAACAAAAACCACATTCACAGAAAGATAGACAAGATGAAAAGGCAGAGGGCAATGTACCAGATCAAGAAACAAAATAAAACCCCAGAAAAACAACTAAATAAAGTGGAGATAGGCAACCTTCCAGAAAAAGAATTCAGGATAATGATAGTGAAGATGATCCAGGACCTCGGAAAAAGAATGGAGGCAAAGATCAAGAAGATGCAAGAAATGTTTAACAAAGACCTAAAAGAATTAAAGAACAGAAAAACAGATATGAACAATACAATAACTGAAAGGAAAAATACACTAGAAGGAATCAATAGCAGAATAACTGAGGCAGAAGAACGGATAAGTGACCTGGAAGACAGAATGGTGGAGTTCACAGCGGCGGAACAGAAAAAAGATAAAAGAATGAAAACAAATGAAGACAGCCTAAGAGACCTCTGGGACAACATTAAATGCAACAACATTCGCATTATAGGGGTCCCAGAAGGAGAAGAGATGGAGAAACGACCTGAGAAAATATTTGAAGAGATTATAGTCAAAGACTTCCCTAACATGGGAAAGGAAATAACCATCCAAGTCCAGGAAGCGCAGAGAGTCTCATACAAGATAAACCCAAGGAGAAACACGCCAAGACACATAGTAGTCAAATTGGCAAAAATTAAACACAAAGAAAAATTATTGAAATCAGCAAGGGAAAAACGACAAATAACATACAAGGGAACTCCCATAAGGTTAACAGCTGGTTTCTCAGCAGAAACTCTACAAGCCAGAAGGGAGTGGCATGACATATTTAAAGTGATGAAAGGGAAGAACCTACAACCAAGATTACTCTATCTGGCAAGGATCTCATTCAGATTCGATGGAGAAATTAAAACCTTTACAGACAAGCAAAAGCTAAGAGAATTCAGCACCACCAAACCAGCTCTACAACAAATGCTAAAAGGACTTCTCTAAGTGGAAACACAAGAAAAAAAAGGACCTACAAAAACAAACCCAAAACAATTAAGAAAATAGTGATAGGAAAATACATACTGATAACTACCTTAAACGTGAATGGATTAAACGCTCCAACCAAAAGACACAGGCTCCCTGAGTGGATACAAGAACAAGACCTATATGCTTTCTACAAGAGACCCACTTCAGACCTAGGTACACATACAGACTGAAAGTGAGGGAATGGAAAAAGATATTCTATGCAAATGGAAATCAAAAGAAAGCTGGAGTAGCAACACTAATATCAAATAAAATAGACTTTAAAAGGAAGAAGGTTACAAGCGACAAGGAAAGACACTACAAAATGGTCAAGGGATCAATCCAAGAAGAAGACATAACAATTATAAATATATATGCACCCAACATAGGAGCACCTCAATACATAAGGCAACTGCTAACAGCTATAAAAGAGGAAATCGACAGTAACACAATAATAGTGGGGGGTTTTAACACCTCACTTACACCAATGGACAGATCATCCAAAATGAAAATTACTAAGGAAACACAAGCTTTAAAGGACAATAGACCAAATAGATTTAATTGATATTTATAGGACATTCCATCCAAAAACAGCAGATAACACTTCCTTCTCAAGTGTGCATGGAACATTCTCCAGGATAGATCACATCTTGGGTCACAAATCAAGCCTCAGTAAATTTAGGAAAATTGAAATCATATCAAGCATCTTTTCTGACCACAATGCTATGAGATTAGAAATCAATTACAGGGAAAAAAACGTAAAAATCACAAACACATGGAGGCTAAACAATACGTTGCTAAATAACCATGAGATCACTGAAGAAATCAAACAGGAAATCAAAAAATACTTAGAGACAAGTGACAATGAAAAAACGACAATCCAAAATCTATGGGATGCAGCAAAAGCAGTTCTAAGAGGGAAGTTTATAGCAATACAATCCTACCGCAAGAAATAAGAAAAATCTCAAATAAATAATCTAACCTTACACCTAAAGAAACTAGAGAAAGAAGAACAAACAAAACCCAAAGTTAGTAGAAGGAAAGAAATCACAAAGATCACAGCAGAAAAAAATGAAATAGAAACAAAGAAAACACAAGCAAAGATCAAAAAAACTAAAAGCTGGTTCTTTGAGAAGATAAACAAAATTGATAAACCATTAGCCAGACTCATCAAGAAAAAGAGGGAGAAGACTCAAATCAATAGAATTAGAAATGAAAAAGGAGAAGTTACAACAGACACTGCAGAAATACAAAGTATCCTAAGAGACTATCATAAGCAACTCTATGCCAATAATATGGACAACCTGGAAGAAATGGACAAATTCTTAGAAAGGTATAACCTTCCAAGACTGAACCAGGAAGAAACAGAAAATATGAACAGACGAATCACAAGTAATGAAACTGAAACTGTGATTAAAAATCTGCCAACAAACAGAAGTCCAGGACCAGATGGCTTCACAGGCGAATTCTATCAAACATTTAGAGAAGAGCTAACACCCATCCTTCTCAAACTCCTTGAAAAAACTGCAGAGGAAGGAACACTCCCAAACTCATTTTATGAGACCATCAGCATGCTGATACCAAAACTACACAAATATACCACAGAAAAAGAAAATTACAGACCAGTATCACTGATGAATATAGATGCAAAAATCCTCAGCAAAATACTAGCAAACAGAATCCAACAACGTATTAAAAGGATCATACACCATGATCAAATGGGATTTATCCCAGGGATGCAAGGATTCTTCAATATATGCAAATCAATCAATGTGATACACCATATTAACAAACTGAAGAAGAAAAACCACATGATCATCTCAATAGATGCAGAAAAAGCTTTTGACAAAATTCGACACACATTTATGATAAAAACTTTCTGGAAAGTGGGCATAGAGGGAAACTACCTCAACATAATAAAGGCCATATATGACAAACCCACAGCAAACATCATTCTCAATGGCGAAAAACTGAAAGCATTTCCTCTAAGATCAGAAACAAGACAAAGATGTCCACTCTCACCACTATTATTCAACATACTTTTGGAAGTCCTGGCCACAGCAATCAGAGAAGAAAAAGAAAAAAAAAGGAATACAAATTGGTAAAGAAGAAGTAAAACTGTCACTGTTTGCAGATGACATGGTATTATACATAGAGAATCCTAACGATGCCACCAGAAAACTACTAGAGCTAATCAATGAATTTGGTGAAGTTGCAGGCTACAAAATTAATCCACAGTAATCTCTTGCATTCCTATACACTAATGATGAAAAATCTAAAAGAGAAATTAAAGAAACACTCCCATTTACCACTGCAACAAAAAGAATAAAATACCTAGGAATAAACCTACCTAGGGAGACAAAAGACCTGTATGCAGAAAACTATAAGATACTGATGAAAGAAATTAAAGATGATACAAACAGACGGAGAGATATACCATGTTCTTGCATTGGAAGAATCAATACTGTGAAAATGACTATACTACCCAAAGCAATCTACAGATTCAATGCAATCCCTATCAAATTACCAATGGCAATTTTTGCAGAACTAGAACAAAAAATCGTAAAATTTGTATGGAGACACAAAAGAACCCGAATAGCCAAAGCAGTCTTCAGGGACAAAAAACGGAACTGGAGGAATCAGACTCCCTGATTTCAGACTATACTACAAAGCTACAGTAATCAAGACAATATGGTACTGGCACAAAAACAGAAATATAGAATCAATGAAACAGGATAGATGGCCCAGAGATAAACCCATACACCTATGGTCAACTAATCTATGACAAAGGAGGCAAGGATATACAATGGAGAAAAGGCAGCCTCTTCAATAAGTGGTGCTGGAAAAACTGGACAGTTACATGTAAAAGAATGAAATCAGAACACTCCCTAACACCATACACAAAAATAAACTCAAAATGGATTAAAGACCTAAATTTAAGACCAGACACTATAAAACTCTTAGAGGAAAACACAGGAAGAACACTCTTTGACATAAATCACAGAAGATCTTTTTTGTTCCACCTTCTAAAGTAATGGAAATAAAAATAAAGAAATGTGACCTAATGAAACTTAAAAGCTTTTGCACAGCAAAGGAAACTACAAACAAGACAAAAAGACAACTCTCAGAATGGGAGAAAACATTTGCAAACGAATCAATGGTCAAAGGATTAATCTCCAAAATATATAAACAGCTCATGCAGCTCAATATTAAAAAAACAAACAACCCAATCCAAAAATGGGCAGAAGACGTAAAACAGACATTTTTTCAAATAAGACATACAGATGGCCAAGAAGCACATGAAAAGCTGCTCAACATCACTAATTATTAGAGAAATGCAAATCAAAACTACAATGAGATATCACCTCATACCAATCAGAATGGGCATCATCAGAAAATCTACAAACAACAAATGCTGAAGAGGGTGTGGAGCAAAGGGAACCCTCTTGCACTGTTGGTGGGAATGTAAATTGATACAGCCACTATGGAGAATGGTATGGAGGTTCCTTAAAAAACTAAAAATAGAATTACCATATGACCCAGCAATCCCACTACTGGGCATATACCCAGAGAAAACCATAATTCAAAAAGACACATGCACCCCAATGTTCATTGCAGCACTATTTACAATAGCCAGGACATGGAAGCAACCTAAGTGTCCATCGACAGACGAATGGATAAAGAAGATGTGGCACATATATACAATGGAATATTACTTAGCCATAAAAAGAAACAAAAGTGAGTTATTTGTAGTGAGGTGGATGCATCTAGAGACTGTCATACAGAGTGAAGTAAGTCAGAAAGAGAAAAACAAATATTGTGTATTAACGCATATATATGGAACCTAGAAAAATGGTTCAGATGAACCAGTTTGCAGTGCAGAAATTGAGACACAGATGTAGAGAACAAACGTATGGACACCAAGGGGGGAAAGTGGCGGGGGGTGGGTTGTGGTGTGATGAATTGGGAGATTGGGATTGACATATATACACTAATATGTATAAAATGGATAACTAATAAGAGCCTGCTGTATAAAAAAATAAATTAAATAAAATTCAAAAATTTAAAAACAAAAAAGAAAAACTGCAATGTGGTATCATCTCACACCAGTGAGAATGGCCATCACCAAAAAGTCTATAAATAATAAATGCTGGAGAGGGTGTGGAGAAAAGGGAACTTTTCTACACTGTTGGTGGGAATGTAAATTGGTGCAGCCACTATGGAAGACAGTATGGAAATTCCTTAAAAAACTAAAAATAGAACTACCATGTGATCCAGCAATCCCACTCTTGGGCATATATCCAGAAAAGACAAAAACTCTATTTCGAAAAAATACATGCACCCCAATGTTCATAGCAGCACTATTTACAATAGCCAAGCAACCTAAATGTCCACTGACTGGTGAATACATAAAGAGTGTGTGGTATATATGTGGTATTTATATGTGTGTATATATATATATATAAATAAAATGGAATATTACTCAGCCATATAAAAGAATGAAGTAATTCAATTTGCAGCAACATGGACGGCTCTAGAGATTATCATACTCAGGCAGAGAAAGACAAATATTATATGATATCACTTATATGTGGAATCTAAAAAACAGTACAAATGAACTTATTTACAAAACAGAAAGAGACACTCAAAGAACACAACTATGGTTACCAAAGGGGAAGTTGGGAGGGAGTAATAAATTAGGAGTTTGGCATTAACAGATACATCCTACTATATATGGATAACCAACAGGGACCTATTGTATAGGAAAGGGAACTATATTAAATATCTTGTAATAACCTACAATGGAAAAGAATCTGAGAAAGAATATATATATTATTTATATATATATGTTTATATATATTCTTCATATATATATATATATGACTGAATCACTTTCCTGTATACCTGAAACTAACATGACATTGTAAATCAACTATACTTCAATAAAAAGATAAAAATTAATAAATAAAAAATAGAAGTACTGTCTATACCCTAATTAAATCATAATCTTAAGTCACCCAAAGAAACAATGACTTTTCTTTTGGAAAATAAAATTGTTTTAGAATTTTTGAGGAGGTATTCATATGCAATGTTAAGAAAATAAAGTTTATACCTCTTCTAAACCCCAAATAAAGGAATAACTGAACTGTTATAAGTTACTTTAAGTTTCAATTTTTCAAATTGCAAAAGCTTATAAATGCACAAAGTAATGACAACCTGAAATGGTTGATGAAATAATTCAAATGTCAAAGGGTAGTTAAAAGGATATTATTAAAACATCATGGATCATTTTATTTTGTAATCATCAATATAAATGTTGATATGTCTTTCTGAAATAATGTTTATTTCAACAACAGCAACAATATTTTGCCCAGCTTCCAATATTATTGAAGTGCTTGTTTACTGTTTAATACCCCTGTACTAAATTAAGCAATTTCTAACTGATGTTTTTTTCTTCTATTCTATTCTATTCTGTTCTACTCTTTCCTTCCTTTTTCTTCCTTTCTCTTTTTTCTTTTTCTTTATTTTATTGTAGATTTAATATTTAAGGATAAAAAACCCTATTAAATATTGACAATTACGAAAATATTAACCCAGTGTTATATTTAAAATTTTTCTTTGCCTTATTTTTTTCATTTTACATTTCATCATGGTTTCTACAAAACATCTACTATCCCACTATATGCTTTCTTATTTGGTATAAAAAAGGCATACACCTATATATCATCACATATATTTATTCTGCTTTCTAGTGAGAAAATAGTCATTTAAGCATTTCCTCTGACATTCTGTCACTGAATATTCTCTAATATGCTTTTAGACTTAAAGGTCTATAGGTTATTGATTAACATGTTGAATGAAGAAAGAAATTAAAAACTGTAGAATATAAATATGATACACAATATTTAGATTCTATTTATGTTTATAATTTCACAGGAAAACTACAAGTTGCTTTGTCATTAAGAGAACTAAGATCTAGGATGTTATTCACGAGGGAAAAAATGTATGGGTATTTATGTCTAAGGCTCTATCTCTGTGTGTATATGTAAATTAATTTCATCTACATCAGTATTACAGTCTTAATTCCTCTGGGACTTTAAGAGTAAAATATAAAGATGATGTGCCTTATTTACCAGTATTTCATATTTTACTTTCATGGGTTGAAGCTAAACTTTTAGTTATGCTATGAGAAGTAAGGACAATAAACAGGTATTTACATTTTTAATTCAAATCAAAAACAAATAATCTTTTTTCTTGCATTTGACAATCTGTATTTCAAATAATTCAATATCGGTGACTTCCTAATTGATTATTGTCAGTTTCTTGGATAAGTAGTACTACATACTTGTACTGTGTACATCATTGTGAGTACTATATTAATTGCCATCAAGCAGCCTAAGCCCAATATTTAGGATATGCATTTCTATGTGACTGGCTGCAAATTATTTTATACTTATCTTTATGGTATATGACATTATTTTAAAATATTCCTCCCAAAATCTCCTAATGAAATTATTACAGGTTTTCCTACCTACTGTAATACATTTCTTCTCCAAGGGGAGGTGTCAGGTAAACAAATTATATGTTCCTCAAGAGGAAGAAATAAGTTGAATAAACTTCATGTTAATTCTGATTCAATGTTTATTATATAGTTCACTCGTCAAGAATGAAATAAGTGCATCTTGGACTGAATACTTTTTGTGATTCTCAGTATTTCTGGAGGTTCTCATAGTCCTTTTAAGATTATCAGTCAGTAATCCAACTCCAACACCTGCACTGGTTCACATGGTTGTCCCTAATCAACAAGTACAAAGCATGTAGATAATTCAGTGACTTACATAAGACATTAATGAATACCAAATAAATTTCAACATAAGTAATATTTTAAAAAATATATATAGTAGGTTAACTTAGTTCTTTAAGAAATATTTCTTCAAACACTTTAAAACAATCTTCATGAAAAACTTATTAAGCAAATTCTTATATTGGAAGAATTCTCATGAATATAAAGTGATTGGCTGATTTCCATGCCTGTTTATTTCACTGTGTTGTGCAAGTTCTATCTTGGAAATGTCAACATTTACACTTGGACATCCACCAAGCGAAGGAAAATACCTCCCATACTTGCCAAGTATAGCAAAGTCTGCTATTTATTTCCACAAATCCATTCTCCCATATTTCTTGTAGCAAAAAATCTCCTAAGTTTTATGTGGTTAGATGGTTATCGAGCAAGAAAGTACATCACTTTCAAATCTCCAGGTACCTCAACAGGACCGACAATAAAGAGTTGGAGAAAAGCAGTAGTACATGGACCCCATTTTGAGTAGCTCCTTTTTATACAACCTACTCGTCTATCTGACCATCACAAGAAATACACCTCCTTTCTATACAGTCCACTCTTCTAGCTGACAGGAAATGTACCTTCTTACTTATCTTCTGCAAGAGTATCCAAAATTGTTGCTTGTTTTTCATCTCCTTTTATCTGATGTTTCCTAAATTGAAGGAATAAGGGTCAAATTGGCTTTACCACTATTTCTGTCTGTTTGATAATTATGAAAAAATTATCTGGTATAGTTATGCTGACTAATAGGACATGTTCTCAGATTTGGGATACTTTACAAATACAAACATAATTTATATGTATTCTTCTAATCTTAGTGGTTGTATGAACTATAACATAATGATCTCTGAGTTCAAGCAAGGGTAGGGAAAACATTCTTTAGTTATAAATCCTCAAGTATTGTGTACACACTTGCTTAATATTTTGATTCCAAACAAGGATGGTTAATCATAAGTAGGAATCTGTTAACCTCCAAAGTAAAACATCATTCAGAAATGAAAGCGAATATTTCATCTCTTCATGTAATGTGCAAACTCCAAAATTTATGTCAGATTACCTAATACTTTGCATAGTGTTTGCTAGAGATCGCTTAATTCAATCAGTAACCAAGGACAAACATTTCATGTTACTTGGACAATTTCATTGGTAGCTTTCTCAATCCAATCAAGTATGAATTTTATATAGGGGTTTCAGAAATATAAAGGTAAAAGTGAAACTGAATGGAAAACTGTGAAAATTCTAAGACAAAAAGTATTCCATAAAGTACATGATTATAACACTGGCAAGTAAAATGTTTTTTTTCTTCTTAGAATTAACCTTCACATAGAGTATCATCTATGTGAAGTTTGATTTTTCAAACCCATGTCTTTTCACTTAAAAAATTTCATGAGATTTTTTTCTTCAAAGAGTAAGCTGTTTAAGTTAAATGTAATTATTATATATAGTTGTTTGATGCTAGAGAGGTAGTTTGTTGTTAAACTAAGATTATCCACGAGGATTTTACTTCTTTCCCTGACACATAAAGTTTTAAACTGTATATAGACTGAAGCTTCAGAAGATATAAAAAATGAGTTCTTTCATGAATAAAATGACATTATAGTGCTTAAGCAGACATTATCAAAAAGGTCAGCCTCTGAAGTATAACTGCATTAACTTGCTGCTAACATTTTACCTCCCACTTAACCTGAACTTTCTGTAAGAAAATTCAGTGAAGTCAAGTGTCAAAGTGTATTTTAGTACCTATCATATCTTTTCTTTCCTCCTAATGGCCAACTCATCATATACTCAATAAATAAATAAACAAACAGATAAATAAGATAAATAACCAATGTGTGCTTTATTGCACAAGGACACACATAGGCATAAATCAAGACTTCTGTAGATTTCTATTTTTCTACAAAAAGATCTAGATATTATATTCAGTAAATTATAAATCCAGGGCCTGATTTTACAGAGATGTAAAATCTTAATGTTTACTACATGAAAATCATATTGTTCTCTGAGGACAGTATCTCCCTTATCTCTCTAAATACTTGTTTAATCCCCAAATTAATGTTTCCAGTTAATGACACATAATCAGTTTTCAATTTTTGTGAATAATGATGATCACCGGAATGTTTTTGAAATATTACAGCCAAATTCTTAATTTCTAGAGCCTCCTACTTGTAGACTGCAGAGAATCAATCTTTTTGAGATATGGGAAAGCACAAATCCCAGGGAGAAGAAAAAAAATTTGCAAAGAGCTGTTATGTCATTCATTAGAGAGTGCGAGATTAAGATTTAGGTTGATAGTAGGAGTGATAACCATGGCCACAGTCAGAAACACTTCCCCTTGGAAATAACCCAAACTTTTCAAAAGCACTTAACCTCAGGGCCACAACAATTAATTGTCTTATTAAATTGCTAGTCTCAGAATGCACACAGGCACTCCCGAGGTAGAAGGTAAAAGTGTTCAGGGACTGAACATGTTATTTTTTCGTAAGTTCTCAAAACTGGGTTGGAATAGCATTGTGCTTTCACTTGTGAAAATTTTATTCAGGAAACCAGAGCTGAATAACGGTTTATCTGATTTTGTATAATAAAACTAAAACTTCACGCAACTCAGTTTTGACAGTGGTGAAATTATAGACTGTTTGATCTGAGTCATCTCTTAGGATTATGCCACTTTATATGGAGGGCTGAGTCATGGGGATTACAGTTTTTAACACCCAGTTTCACCAGACCAGCTTTAATTTTAAAATTTTAAGTATTGGAATTTAAAACATATGATTTTGTTGAAAATAAAGAATATTTTGACTAGGAAAAAAAAAGTTCTGAAAATCAATCTAGTATATCCTTTTCCTTTGAAAAAAAATGTGAAACAACTTTCTCAAAGACCACCACACCAGCAATTAGCAGAACCAGAATATTCTGTTCCATGGAAAGCTTCTTCCCTCACAGCATTCTGGAGGTGCGTCACCCCTCATTTCAATGGTGCTTCCTAAATCTGTAGCCCCTAAAGTTGAAAGGGAGCTTAAGAGACTGTGATCTTCCTCCATGATGACAACTTATTTCCAGCCTCACTGTAAAAATTTAAAAATCAAGCCTTGAAATCTAGGTATGTTTTCCTGTTTACAAACTAGTTAGTGGTAGAGAGGAGACAAACCCCTGATACAGCACTTCCACTAGAGAGCCCCTCTCCGGAGCATTGGCACCCAAACCCCAGACCCCTTCATGTCTTCATGCTTTCAGCTGTCAGTAACTCCTGACTCTTTAAGTCTCCAGTTTCTCTGGACTCTGAAATAGAAGTGAAACTCCGGAATATAACTTTTTAAAGCCTTTCTTGAAAGTAAGGCATGTCCCTTTTAAAAGAGAACCCTAAGAAGTCTTTTCTTCTCTGCACTTCATGCAAAGGAAGATTCTGATATGAAATTTTTATTTGGAGGCTGGATATTTAATAGTTAATTTAAAATTCTCTATTAAGTGAGACAAAACAGTACTAGCACTTTGGAAAAGTCAACTTTTAAAATAATGATAATTTTTAATTGCATCATTCTTGACCTGTTTTATAGTTTCATTTGCATTTTGTAAACATAATATTCATCATGGTTTGATGTGCTCACAGCCCACCCACTTTATAAATGTGTATGGTTGTTTTAATTGACTGGACCTAAATTGGCTTGTTGCTTTAGTCCAGTGGCACTGATCTGTACATAGAAAGTGATATAATGTTGCTTACTTTCTTAAGTGATAGTAGTTATTTGTGTGGGTATATTAACAACTGGTATAGGGACTTCTCTGGTGGCGCAGTGGTTAAGAATCCGCCTGCCAGTGCAGGGGACATGGGTTCAATCCCTGGTCTGGGAAGATCCCACATGCCACAGAGCAACTAAGCCCGTGCACCACAGCAACTGAGCCCGCGAGCCACAACTACTGAAGCCCGCGTGCCTAGAGCCTGTGCTCTGCAACAAGAGAAGCCACCGCAATGAGAAGCCCGCGCACTGCAACGAAGACCCAACGTTGCCAAAAATAAATAAATAAATTAATTAATTTAAACAACAACAACAACTGGTATAGGTACAGGCTATAGAGTGGAGAATGCTCATGTTAAAGGAGACAACATTCAGATATTTCCCCCCAAGTTTAGCCAAGGTAGTTCTTCTTGTTCTGGAAAAGGGAAGATTAGAGATGACAACTGCTGTTCATTTTGCACTTGGCACTACCCGAAAACCTCCGTGTGAATGGGTGCAGCTCTCTGCTTTAACAGCATAAATGACACCAACATCAAGACAAGAAGGATACTGTAGTTTGTGATGATTGTAATTACCTGTAACAAAGCACTGTCTTTACACAATCAGGAAAGCCCCTCATGTTTCTCCAATCTCCTCCTCTCTCCTTCCCATTCCCTAAGCACCCAACTGTATGTCAGACCTGCTGCCTATATCCTCCACTTGTACACACTTTAACATTTCCCATCTTATCTTTCTGTGGCCCACTACAGATAATTTCTTCTTTTCTAAATTTCTGTTCAGTACTTTTCTCTTCAGCTTGGTCTAATTAAAAAAAAAATTTATACTCAAAGACTGTTTCAATATGCAAAAACATCCGACATATACATTTAATACCTCCGGGTTAGATTTTGGAATGGTATTTTATTTCCTATTTTACAGTGGAGTAAAACTGGAGAGGTAAGTCACCCCACCAATGTTACACAGCTCAGTCTGAAGAAAAAGAAAGCCTAAATCCAGGGTATTTTCTACCGAATTACATGTACTTCATGTTAAGAGGAAATTTCAGTAAAGCAGATTTTATATCAACAAAGAATCAAGACTTTTTTTTAGGCCAAGTTTTACTTGCAGGAGAAGAGGTAGGATAGAGTGAGTGGCTAGTAACTGGAGAGGCAGAGAGTTCAGCAAAAAAAAAAAAAAAAAAGTAACATTTACCATCAACAGGGGTAAAAGACATTTTAAAACTGGGAGCATTAGCTATGGAAATATTCCAATCCCTTGTGTCTACTCTTCTTAAATTAAAGACATTTAATTCAGTAATTACAAGTTCACTTAAATAATTCTAATCTTTAATAACCTATTTTTATATGAAATATGTGATGTTAAATAAGTTCCTTTCTTTAATAAGCATTTGAAATTACTTTATGGGAACTGTGAATACTAAGATGTTAGTATAATCAGAAGTTAAGAAAAATTTCTCCCAAAACTGTGTACTAGATTTAGAAAAAAAAGATTCTTCCTAATCTAGTTACAATACATATTATGAAAAAAATCATTTTTCTTTGCATACATCTCCTTTGCATTTTGGATTTTTCTGCATTGGAATAGTTCCATTGCCAGGGTTGGCTTAGGATAACACATGGCTTACTAGCGACAATCAAATACACTTGAATTTAACATTTTCTGCCTGTGTTCCTTCATCAGGTTATGAATCTCTCTGCATTACAGATTATTCATTTATAATATGGAGTTTGGGATACCTACCCTGACAGATTAATGTGAACACTAAAATTAGATAAAGGGTATAAAAGCTCCTGGTACCAGATCTAACACATTCTAAGAGCTTAATGTGCAGAATAAGAGTTGGCTTTGCCCTCAAAATGGGAAAATTAAAGCAGACATTCTTTGCCAGGATGGGGTGGTCTCTGCATCTGGCCCTCTTCTACTCAATGAATCTCATCTATTTCATCCTCACTAGATTCCTTATGCAAGAACCACCTGCATCAAAATCACCTGGACATATATTTAAAATATAAATGCCTGGGTCCCACCTCAGATCCACATATCGGACTCTTTGGATCAAGGAGAAAGAACACAAAACTTTAAAGCTAAATAATCAGTTTTGGTACTCATTTATATCACTTTCAAATTTTATTTTTAACTATGTTTATTGCCTGCATTGTTATTTATTTAACTATTTTTGCTTCTTTTTAAAAAGTAAGATATAACGTGTAAGTTTAAGGTGTACAGCATGTTGATTTGAATTATTTATATATTCCAATATGATTACCACTGTAACTTTAGCTAACACTCTACCATGCCATGTAGTATGCCTTGAGAACAATTAAGAACTAGTCTTTTAGAAAGACTAGTGTTGTAATAGAGTGTTGTAGACTGTAATCGCTATACTGTGAATTAGTTCTCCAGAACTTTTTAATCCAAGTTTGTACCCTTAAACAACATATTCCTTGACCTGCCCCACCCCACCCCCAGCTTGGTAACCATTATTTTACTGTTTTTGTGAGTTTGGCATTTTTAGATTCCACATAATAAGCAAAATCATAGAATATTTGTCTTTGTTTGTCTAAAATGTCACTTAGCATAATGTCCTTCAAGTTCATCCATGTTATTACAAATGGCAAAATTTCCTTCTTTTTAAAGGCTGAATAATATTCCATTGCATGTATATGTCACATTTTCTTTATCCATTGATCTGTCTATGGACATCTGGATTGTTTCCATATCTTGGCTATTGTGCACAATCCTGCAATGAACATGGGAGTGCAGATATCTATGAAAACATGTTTATGGATTCGTTTTCAAACCGTATAGCTAAATAGATAGAAAATCTGCTTTATAAGATAACTGATAGTTACATTTTCTCAAAACAAGTTTTTCAAATGCATACGTTTAGTAATTAAACATGACTGAACAGATGCACAAGGGCTTTTGGAAGCAATGAAATAGAAGGACATATTAAAATAAGATCAAGCTGAGGGTGGGGGAGAGAAATTTAATAATCCCCAGTGGAACAATAAAGCAGGATAAGCTTTAAGAGGTAGTTAGCAAAAAATCAGAATAAAAATGTCAGAGTTTAAAATATATTGAGTTTTATCTCTTATATTCCTATAATTTTATTTTATGGATTATCTCTTTGCTATTATACATATTATAAACTCCATCCACTCTGAGATAAGATGTCTTTATTTTACTTGATTTATGAAAAAATTTATTATCTTATAGATAAGGACCACAAAATCCAGAATTTTATGACTTGCTTAAGGTCAAACTAATTTTAAAATGGAAGTAGAATTTTTGTTCCCACATATCAGTTCTGATCATTTTTTAAGAGCAAATTAATGTACTTATTTATGTAAAATTTATTTTTAAATAAAATGATAACATTATATCCTACTTTTTCTCCCACTAATTTTTAGTCTCAAGCATGTTTGAGTCCACTTATAAAAATGAAATTATTACATTATCTTAGTCATAACTTCAAATACTTTTTTATCTCTAAGGTGGTAACTGAAATATGCAAAATAAAAGGTAATCAAGTAATAACATCTCAAGACTATGTAAAGAATTAATTTCAATAGTATAATAATTAAAATTTCTGTTACTCTATTTTAAAAATGCCTAAAATAAGCCAACCATGAACTGAATGAAGTATTCAAACTTCTATAAGCTTGAGTCTGAGATGAAAAAAAAATCATATTTTAATAATAATAATTTCTTTGATTGCTCTTGAAGATATGTACCTCTTTCTATTTGTATTTCCTATTTGATAGTTAGCCTACTTATATACTTTGCATAATATCACAGGGCTATCTGTTCGTTTTCTGTCTTAAAGGAACTCTGTCAATAATCTGTACATTAACTTGCCATTTTATACACGTTGCAAATACTACACTCCATTCTGTCTCTTGCCTTATTTGTATATATCTTCTAAATAAGGAATTAAAAAAAATGGCCCTGACATAAAAATTTGTAATTTTTTCCCACATACGTTCTTATTTGTTTCTAGTTTAGTAAGGTTGTGTTAGTTTCCTATTGCTATTGTAACAAATTTCCAAAAACCGAGTGGCTCAAATCAGCACAGATTTATTATCAGGCAGTTCCATAGGTCAAAGTCTAAAATTAGTTGGCAGGGCTGTTTTCCTTCTGGAGGCACTAGGGGAGAATTTGTTGACTTTACTTTTCCAGCTTTTTTTTTTTTTTTTTTTTTTTTTTTACTTTTCCAGCTTTTAGAGGCTATCTGCATTCATTTGGCTCATGCACCAATGTTCCATCTTCAAGGCCAGCAACGTAGCATCTTCCTCACTCCCTCTTGCTCTCACTCTCACTTTCTCTCTCTTCTGTTTCAGTGTTTCTGTCCTCATATCTCCTCTCCCTCTTTGCTTCTCTGACTGTGACCCTACGGCTTCCTTTTTTACCAGATAATCTAGGATAATTTTCCCAGCTCAAGACTCAACTTAATCACAACCACAAAATTCCTTCTGCCACATAACGTGTAAGGTAACATATTCACAAATTCAGAGGTTTAGAATGTAGACATCTTGTTGGGGGGGGCATTATTCTGTCTACCCCAAAGGTGACATTAGGCTGAAGTTATTTATATAAGCATATATGTATATTCATTTCCCTACATTTTCTTCTAGTGATTGTATAAACTAGTGCGTGTATGATATATTTCTTTACTATCTAATATACATATATTTTTTGGCCACACCACATGGTTTGTGGGACCTTAGTTCCCTGACCAGGGATTGAACTCAGGCCATGGTAGTGAAGTCCTAACCACTGGACCACCAGGGAATTCCTATCCAAAATGTATTTAAAATAAAATTGTTTCATTTTTTCAAAAAATTCCCAATTTTCCTATTCTTTCTCAGAATGATATAAAATCCGTCTTTATCACATATATTAATCTCCTGTATAGAAAATATTGTGCTTTGTTTTCTCTATTTTGTTACATTGACCTGTCCTTTTATAGATAACAAATTAATTTTTATAGTCCATTGATATGTTTTTCTATATGTTATTACTCTTGCTTTTAATTTTTTAGTAAAAATTGATCTATAATCTATACATATAATTCAGCTCCTTCTATAAAATACTGATGGGAATTTTACTGAGATTTTTATGAATGTATAGTTTGGTTTAGAAATTTCACATTATTATATTACATTTATAATTTTCTTTAGAATCCACAAAGGGAAGCTCATTTCAAGGCTCACACATAACAAAACCTTTTAAAAATATATGGCATGAGAACATTCTGTCTGAGAGCTGCTAAATGAGGCTGGGCTCAGTGGTTCATCCAGGTCTACAGTTTCAGTGAGTGCCTGACCATGATGGAACATATGAACTGACCTTGTGGAAAAGAGTCAGAGATTATTTAAGGATGGACTTGAAGGTTCTGGCAGTGGCCACATGGAGACAATTTTATCATCAGAAGTAAAAGTATTAGCAGAAGAATTTTGGTTCACTGAAAGGAGTTGAATTTATAAGTGATGCCCCCTTAAATACAAATAATAATTATAAAATATATGAAATATAGTTGTAAGGGAAAAATGCAAAGAGGTGAATAAAATTTGATTTCTAAAAGAATTTAATTAGTAGAAGAGAATATTTATAAATGGTATTTTGTTTCTTCTATCCATTATATTTGTTTATAAATTACACACTTCTTTCTCAATTAAATATAGGGAACTAGGAATAAGCTAGGAAGGCTTTGAAACTGCTGGAATGTTACCAGTACAGCAATGACTGATCAATTCTGGTGTTCACAACAATGACCAAGTAAAATCATTTGCTACAATGTGTTCTAAAATGATATATTAATAATAATTATCCCTGTATCCAAAAGAGGAGAGCTAACTATATAACTACGTAAATTTAATCCATCATATCTTAGGGAAATATTTAGTTGATCCCCTAAATTATAATAAAATACTAATAAGTCATATTTTTAACAAAGCTAACAGACCAAATAAATATGTCATGGTGACAGAGCAATTGGCTATGTGATATTGGCCCAAAAATGCTTAAAAGTAAATCATCTTAGAGAAAAATGCCAGGTACCAAACTGCTAAAATTTAAGTAAACATATGCATTTAGAAATGCTTTTAATGTCATAGGAAAGAGTAACTCTATAAGAAAAATTCATCCAGATGCCCAGAGGATCGGATTCCAATTTGCCTGGTGAAAAGGCAAAAGGACTATATTTCAAGCAAATTCAATTTATTAAAAACCTAGATTCTGGTTCTGTGTCAGCTTGTCTAAGATGAAGTTGTTTGTCTCTTGGTTCTGGTAAGATTACAGAAATTCTAGGAAAGTACCAAAGTAAGTATAGTTATAACTCTAAGATGCTCTGAAAACAAGTATAAAAATAATGGTGAAATAAACTAAACATGATGTTGATATGTAGAATTGGCTAAATTATACACAGAGCAATAAATTGTGTAAGACTCAGAATTCTGTATATTTTGTCTAGTAATGTGTTTGAAATGGCCAGAAAAATTGTTCTTCCTAATGTTACATTAAAGTGTATATTAAAATAATGTTTTCTGGTTGCTTTTTTTGTTGTTGTTATGCACAGAAACGCCTTGGGCACTACAGGATATATGCCCAACAATAAGGTAGAATGGATGTCTGGATAATGTTCCCATTAGAGAACACCTAAAAATGCTTGATAAAAAATTTATTTTAAAAAGTTTTAAGTAAATAAAGTGCTAAGTACATGAATAAGAAAAGGAAGTCCTTGCAGATATATTGTGCTAAAAAGATGTTCTTTGAACTGATTAATCTCTAAAGCCAGTGCCTGTCATTTGAGCATCTATCTATCCCTGGTGGAATAAAGATTTTTAACAGTCTGCCAAAGGATGGAGGAGATACACTCAGAATGTCATAAGGTGGGAGATGGTAATAGAAATGTATCACCATCTAGGGCAACCCCAAAATAAAACTCTTAGTTGGAAAACAAGAAAAAAAACATACGCACACTGTAGACTGATTCAGTTTGGTGCTTGGTGTTTTAAACTTAATTACAGGTTGAGGGGATAATAAGAAAAATAATTCTTATTCACACACTGACCATCATGTGACTTATGTGATAGAAACCTCAAGCCAAAAACATAATACAAGATAGTTTCAGGTTTGTAGTTACCTCAACTATCTCTTGTAGAAGCATAAACCAAAATTTTCTCTAGCAGGATAAATTTTATAATCAGGGTTCAAGAAATTCCCACAAATAAGCTTCCAGAAATCAAGAACTCATACTCAAAAATCAGAAAAATTTTGAGGAAGTATGCTCATGAGAGTCAACTAAAACTACAGGATTAAACCTCCAGCAATTGCAGATACTGGCATTACCAAATGCAGACTATAACATTCATATATATACATGAATATATATGTACCAAAAAGCATTGCAGTGACTTGAACAGTGTGAAAAAAGCATATGAAATATCTAAAAATGAAAAATATAGTAATTCTTATTAGAAATTTGATGGATAGGAGTAAATAACAATTTACATACTGTTGGAGATTATTGATACTCAGAATGGACAGGGAGGTAAAGAAATGAAAAATATGAACAAATGTTTAAGAGACATGAAAATAGCATGAGAAAGACTAATCTATATCTTAGTGGAGTTCCAGGGGAAAAATAATTAGAAAGAGGGAGAAACATATGTGAAGATAACGATAAAGAAATCAAAAAAATTAAAAAAAATAATAATCCTGAGACTCAGAAAGCCCAACTAATCTCATATAGGATAATTTTATAAATACAGTGCTGAAACCACAAAACCCAAAGACAAGGACACTATCTTAAAAGGAGTCAAAGATAAAGTAAAACACCTGCAAGAAAATAGAAGGCTGAAAGCAGATTACGTTGCAACAATAAAGAAAAATATTCAAAGTATTTAGAGAAAATAACTCATTTTGAAAATTATAGAGCCAATAAAAATATATTTTAGTAAATACAGTGAAATAACATTTTCATATAACTTCAACTGACAGTTGAAATGATTATACTACCCAAGGCAATCTACAGATTCAGTGCAATCCCTATCAAATTACCAAGGGAATTTTTCACAGAACTAGAACAAAGAAATCTTAAAATTTTTATGGAGCCACAAAAGACCCCGAGTAGCCAAAGCAATCTTGAGAAAGAAAAACAGAGCTGGAGGAATCAGGCTCCCTGACTTCAGACTATATTACAAAGCTACAGTAATCAAGACAGTATGGTACTGGCACAAAAACAGAAATATAGATCAATGGAACAGGATAGAAAGCTGAGAAATAAATTCACGCACCTATGGTCAATTACTCTATGACAAAGGAGGCAAGAATATGCAATGGAGAAAAGATAGTCTCTTCAATAAATGGTGCTGGGAAAACTGGACAGCTACATGTAAAAAAAAAATGAAATTAGAACATTCTTTAATGCCATACACAAAAATAAACTCAAAATGGATTAAAGATATAAATGTAACACTGGATACTATAAAACTCTTAGAGGAAAACATAGGTAGAACACTCTTTAATATAAATTGCAGCAATATCTTTTTGGATCCACCTCCTAGAATAATGGAAATAAAAACAAAAATAAACAAATGGGACCTATTAAACTCAAAAGCTTTTGCACAGCCAAGTAAACCATAAACAAAATGGAAAGACAACCTACAGAATGGGAGAAAATATTTGCAAATGATGCGCCCAACAAGGGATTAGTCTTCAACATTTACAAACAGCTCATGCAGCTCAATATTAAAAAACAAAACAAACAAACAAAAAAACACCCAATCAGAAAATGGGCAGAAGACCTAAATAGACATTTCTCCAAAGAAGACATACAGATGGCCAAGAGGCACATGAAAAGATGCTCATCATCACTAATTATTAGAGAAATGCAAATCAAAACTACAATGAGATATCACCTCACTCCAGTCAGAATGGCCATCATCGAAAAGTCTACAAACAATGAATGCTGGAGAGGGTGTGGAGAAACGGGAAACTTCCTACACTGTTGGTGGGAAGGTAAATTGGTGCAGCCACTATGGAGAACAGCATGGAGGTTCCTTAAAAAACTAAAAACAGAGCTACCATATGATCCTGCAATCCCACTTCTGGGCATATATCCAGAGAAAAACATGGTTCAAAAGGATACATGCACCCCATTGTTCATTGTAGCACTGTTTACAATAGCAAAACATGGAAGCAACTTAAATGTCCATAGACAGATGAATGGATAAAGAAGATGTGGTACATATATACAAGGGAATATTACTCAGCCATGAAGAAGAATGAAATAATGCCATTTGCAGCAACATGGATGGACCTGGAGATTATCATACTAAGTGAAGTAAGTCAGACAGAGAAAGACAAATATCATATGATATAGCTTATATGCAGAATCTAAAAAAAATAATACAAATGAACTTACTGACAAAACAGAAAAAAACTCACAGACTCAGAGAACAAACTTATAGTTACCAGGGGAAGGGTGGGGGGGGGAGGGATAGACTGGGAGTTTGGGACTGACATATATACACTGCTATATTTAAAATAGATAACCAACAAGGACCAACTGTATAACACAGGGAACTCTTGTTCAATATTGTGTAATAACCCAAATGGGAAAAGAATTTGAAAAAGAACAGATATATATATGTATGACTTAATTACTTTGCTGTACACCTGAAACTAACACAACATTGTTAATCAGCTACACTACAATATAAAATAAAACTTTAAAAAATATTAATAGACTTCACTAAAAATTTTTAATGGTAAGTCAAGAAAATGGAAAATTTACAAAAACACCTGCAGTCTAACAGGAATCATAAACTAATACAATTACAAGGATGAAGAAACAACTAAGTATACGTTGATTATACAAAATAACAATAATTTTAATAAATTTTGAGGTGGTACATAAACAATAAAAATAAACAGTTGACAAAAATATCAGAGAATTTGGGCATAGTTGTAACTAGCGATAAAAATTATAATACACTATATTTCTTGGAAGAAGATTGGGTATTGATCAATTTTTAACTTTGTCAAATTAAATATTCACAGGAAAATGTTAATGGTAATGTTAAAAGATGAAATAGAAAATGTGACTACAAACTAGTGGAAGAAAATTATCCAATGAGTGAAACTCTTTTTTTTTTGAAATAGAAGAATGGAAAATAAAATAAAACAGAAAAAGTATAATACAAAAGTAAAAAGTATAATTTATTTCATAATGCATAATTAGATGGGCAAATCTACAAATTTATCCCATATAAAATGTATCACTATATTACAATCTACCAAACAAATAAAAAGCAGCTACGTGTTCAATTATTCAAGTATATCTAAACTTAAGGACATAGATATGGCAGTATGAAAAGATGAAAATATCAAATATATATTGACCAAATAAAAGATTACATTAATCGCAGAAAAGTAGTGTAATTGACTCTATTACAAAGGTCTTTATATTACCAAGGAAATGTATTAATTTTAAACGTTCATTAATCTAATTACATAGATTTAAAATATATTTTTTAAATAGAGTATTCAAGGATAAACTGACAGACTCACTAATAAATGGAAGATTTTAGCATATGTTTCTCCATTCATAGTAAGTGAGTTATTTGCTTTTACATAATTAAATAAGTGAAAAATCAATAGTAGTATTGCAGTAAAAAATTAAAGTATTTTTCAAAATGTGAACACATACTTCTAAAAACTCATAGTTTAAAGAAGGAATATTTGAAAATAGAAAACATATGCAGATTATTATTAAAAAATACTAAAGATAAAATTTATTACAGGTGCTGCAATTGGAGGGACAACTAAAGGTCAAAGAGCAAAAAGACCAAATGAAAAAGTACTCTTTTATTATGAAAACTTGAAATATTACAGAGCTAACATAGCAGATAATTTGGAAATGACAATGGGAGAATTGTCAATCAGATAGAAAAATGTTAACTAGAAACCTATCTCATACCATAAGTATAAACTTTTAGTATAAATTTAAGACTGTTCAGATATAAAAATCAAATCTATCACAAGAAAGATATGTTTAAGATCTCAATAAGAGAAGAATTTATTTAAGAAGATATAAACTGAAACCCATAAGTGAAGAAGAAATTACAGTTGGCAATATTTAAATTAAGAATATTGTTTTTATCAAAAGCAGCATTTATTAAAAGACAGACCATTTAGAAAGTACTTACAATTTATATAACTGAATAGGCAGAATTTTAGGATTACCTCTAAGACTCCTGGTATGCATATTTTGTAAAATCCTTTCCCTTTGAGTATGGGTGGGCCTGACATAATCAGATGAGCCCATCTCACAAAGGCTCTAAAAGTCAGAGACAGAAGAGGTCAAAGAGATTTGAAGCTGCAGGAGATGCAGTTATCTTGAACTTGAAGCAGCTACCATCATGTTCTGGAGAAGGCCTCTGTAGTGGACACCATGCAATGACTTGAGAATAACCTCTAGTAGCTGAGAACAGCCACTGGCCAACAGGTAACAAGAAAGGAGGGATGTCAGTCATACAACTGCAGAGAAATAAATTCTGCCAATGACCTGAGGGAGCTTGGAAGAACTTCCAAGTGAAAACATACCTCATGGACTCCCTGATGTAAGCCTTAGGAGATCCTGTGCACATTTCCTAGTTAAATCGTGCTGGACTCCTGACCCACAGAAACTGTGAGATATATTTTTGTTGATTTAAGCTGCTAAATTTGTGGTGATTTGTTACATAGCAATAGAAAATCAATATAGTAACCAACAGGGAATTCCCCCAGCAGTCCAGTGGTTAGGACGCAGGTTTTCACTGCTGTGGACCAGGGTTCGATCCCTGATCAGGGAATGAAGATCCCACAAGCCACGTGGCACAGCCAAAGAATACGTAAATATAGTAACCAACAAAAAATTAGCATTCAATAAATAAAGATTTTACTAGTAGATAATTCAATGTGAAATAATGAATCAAAGTCATGAGCAGGCATGTCAAAGAATAAAAAAATTCGTCAATTAACGTATGAAAAGAGTTTTAAGTTCATTTGTAATTGCTGAAATACAAATAAAAACCACAATGGGGAGGAGACCTTCAAAATGGCAGAAGAGTGAGACGTGGAGTTCGTCCTCCTCCCCACAAATACATCAGAAATACATCTACAAGTGAAACAACTCCTAGAGAACACCTACTGAACTCTGGCAGAAGATGTCAGACTTCCCAAAAGGCAAGAAACTCCCCACATACTTTGGTAGGGCAAAAGAAAAAAGAAAAAACAGAGACAAAAGAATAGGGACGAGACCTGCACCATTGGGAGGGAGCTGTGAAGGAGGAAAGGTTTCCACACACTAGAAGCCCCGTCGCGGGTGGAGACTGCAGGTGGCGGAGGAGGGGAGCTTTGGAGTCACAGAGGAGAGCGCAGCAACAGGGGTGTGGAGGGCAAAGTGGAGAGATTCCCGCACAGAGGATCGGTGCCGACCAGCACTCACCAGCCCGAGAGGCTTGTCTGCTCACCCGCCGGGGCGGGGTGGGTGCTGGGAGCTGAGGCTCAGGCTTCGGAGGTCGGATCCCAGGGAGAGGACTGGGGTTGGCTGCGTGAACACAGCCTGAAGGGGGCTAGAGAGTCACAGCTAGCTGGGAGGGAGTCTGGAGAAAAGTCTGGACATGCCTAAGAGGCAAGAGAACATTGTTTTGGGGTATGCAAGGAGAGGGGATTAAGAGCGCCACCTAAACAAGCTCCACAGACGAGCACAAGCCATGGCTATCAGCACAGACACCAGAGACGGGCATGAAATGCTAAGGCTGCTGCTGCAGCCACCAAGGAGCCTATGTGCAAGCACAGGTCACTATCCACACATCCCCTCCTGGAACCTGCACAGCCCGCCATGCCAGGGTCCCATGGTACAGAGACAACGTCCCCAGGAGAACACACGGCACACCTCAGGCCGGTGCAACGTCACGCTGGCCTCTGCCGCTGCAGGCTCGCCCCGCATCTGTACCCCTCCCTCCCCCTGGCCTGAATGAGCCAGAGCCCCTGAATCAGCTGCTCCTTTAACCCCATCCTGTCTGAGAGAAGAACAGATGCCCTCAGGAGACCTATACACAGAGGCGGGGCCAAATCCAAAGCTGAACCCCAGTAGCTGTGCGAACAAAGAAGAGAAAGGGAAATCTCTCCCAGCAGCCTCAGGAGCAGCGGATTAAATCTCCACAACCAACTTCATGTACTCTGCATCTGTGGAATACCTGAATAGACAATGAATCATCCCAAAATTGAGGAGGTGGACTTTGGGAGCAATGATATATATGTTATTTCCTTTTTCTCTTTTTGTGAGTTCTGTGTATGCTTCTTTGTGTGATTTTGTCTGTATAGCTTTGCTTTTACCATTTGTCCCAGTGTTCTGTTCTGTCTATTTTGTTTTGTTTTTAGGTTTTTTTTTGTTTTTTTTTAGTATAGCTTTTAGCGCTTGTTCTCATTGGTGGGTTTCTTTTTTGCTTTGGTTGCTCTCTTCTTTCTTTCTTTTTTTATTTATTTTTTTATTACTTTCTAATTTTTTTATTTTTAATAATTATTTTTTATTTTAATAACTATTTTATTTTTTATTACTTTTTCATTTTTTATAATAATATTTTTAATTTTAACAACATTTTATTTTATTTTATTTATTTTATTTTTCTTTGTTTTTTTCTCCCTTCTCTTCTGAGCCATGTGACTGACAGGGTCTTGCTGCTCTGGCCACGTGTCAGGCCTGAGCCTCTGAGGTGGGAGAGCTGAGTTCAGGACATGGGAGCACCAGAGACTTCCCGGCCCCACATAAAATGAATCGGCGAGAAATCTCCCAGAGATCTCCACCTCAACATTAAGACGCAGGTCCACTCAAAGTCCAGCAAGCTCCACTGCTGGATGCCCCATGCCAAACAATTAGTGAGACAGAAACAAAACCCACCCATTAGCAGAGAGGCTGCCTAAAATCATAATAATTTCACAGACACCCCAAAACACATCACCGGATGTGGTCCTGCCTGCCAGAAAGACAAGATCCAGCCTCATCCACAAAAACACAGGCACCAGTCCCCTCCACCAGGAAGCCTACACAACCCACTGAACCAAGCTTACCCACTGGGGGCAGACACCAAAAATAACGGGAACTATGAACATGCAGCCTGCAAAGAGGAGACCCCAAACACAGTTAAGTTAAGCAAAATGAGAAGACAGGAAATACACAGCAGATTAAGGAGCAAAGTAAAACCCCACCAGACCAAAGAAATGAAGAGGAAATAGGCAATCTACCTGAAAAAAAATTCAGAGTGATGATAGTAAAGATGATCCAAAATCTTGGAAACAGAATGGAGAAAATACAAGAAATATTTAACAAGGACCTAGAAGAACTAAACAGCAAACAAACAACGATGAACAACACAATAAATGAAATTTAAAATTCTCTAGAAGGAATCAATAGCAGAATAACTGAGACAGAAGATCGGATAAGTGACCTGGAAGATAAAATGGAAATAACTACTGCAGAGCAGAATAAAGAAAAAAGAATGAAAAGAATTGAGGACAGTCTCAGAGACTTCTGGGATAAAATTAAATGCACCAACATTCGAATTATAGGGGTCCCAGAAGAAGGAGAGAAAAAGAAAGGGACTGAGAAAATATTTGAAGAGATTATAGTTGAAAACTTCCCGAATATGGGAAAGGAAATAGTAAATCAAGTCCAGGAAGTGCAGAGAGTCCCATCCAGGATAAATCCAAGGAGAAAAATGCCAAGACATATTAATCAAACTATCAAAAATTAAATACAAAGAAAAAATATTAAAAGCAGCAAGGAAAAAGCAACAAATACATACAAGGGAATACCCATAAGGTTAACAGCTGATCTTTTCAGCAGAAACTCTGTAAGCCAGAGGGAGTGGTGGGACATATTTAAAGTGAAGAAAGGGAAAAACCTACACTGAAGATTACTCTACCCAGCAAGGATCTCATTCAGATTCAACGGAGAAACTAAAACCTTTACAGACAAGCAAAAGCTAAGAGAATTCAGCACCACCAAACCAGCTTTACAACAAATGCTAAAGGAACTTCTCTAGGCAGGAAACACAAGAGAAGAAAAACACCTACAAAAACAAACCCAAAACAATTAAGAAAATGGTAATAGGAACATACATATCGATAATTACCTTAAATGTAAATGGATTAAATGCTCCAAACAAAAGACACAGACTGCCTGAAGGGATAGAAAAACAAGACCCATATATATGCTGTCTACAACAGACCCACTTCAGACCTAGGGATACATACAGGCAGCAGGTGAAGGGATGAAAAAGATATTCCATGCAAATGGAACACAAAAGAAAGCTGGAGTAGCAATACTCATACCAGACAAAATAGACTTTAAAATAAAGGCTATTACAAGAGACAAAGAAGGACACTACATAATGATCAAGGGATCAATCCAGGAAGAAGATATAACAATTGTAAATATTTATGCATCCAACATAGGAGCACCTCAATACATAAGGCAAATACTAACAGCCATAAAAGGAGAAATCGACAGCAACACAATCATAGTAGGGGACTTTAAGACCCCACTTTCACCAACGGACAGATCATCCAAAATGAAAATAAATAAGGAAACACAAGCTTTAAATGATAAATTAAACCAGATGGACTTAATTGATACTTACAGGAAATTCCATCCAAAAACAACAGAATACACTTTCTTCTCAAGTACTCATGGAACATTCTCCAGGATAGACTATATCTTGGGTCACAAATCAAGCCTTGGTAAATTTAAGAATACTGAAATCATATCAAGTATCTTTTCCAACCACAACGGTATGAGACTGATTATCAATAACAGGAAAAAATCTGTAAAAAATACAAACACATGGGGGCAAAACAATACACTACTTAATAATCAAGAGATCACTGAAGAAATCAAAGAGGAAATCAAAAAATACCTAGAAACAACCGACAATGAAAACACGATGACCCAAAACCTATAGGATGGAGCAAAAGCAGTTCTAAGAGGGAAGTTTATAGCAATACAACCCTACCTCAAGAAACAAGAAACATCTCAAATAAACAACCTAATCTTACACCAAAAGCAATTAGAGAAAGAAGAACATAAAAACCCCCAAACTTAGTAGAAGGAAAGAAATCATAGAGATCAGGTCAGAAATAAATGAAAAAGAAATGAAGGAAACAGTAGCAAAGATCAATAAAACTAAAAGCAGGTCCTTTGAGAAGATAAACAAAATTGATAAACCATTAGCCAGACTCATCAAGAAAAAAAGGGAAAAGACTCAAATCAATAGAATTAGAAATGAAAAAGGAGAAGTAAAAACTGACACTGCAGAAATACAAAGGATCATGAGAGCTTATATGGCACTATATGCCAATAAAATGGACAACCTGGAAGAAATGGACAAATTCTTAGAAAAGCACAACCTTCCAAGACTGAACCAGGAAGAAATAGAAAATATAAACAGAGCAATCACAAGCACTGAAATTGAGACTGTGATTAAAAATCTTCCAACAAACAAAAGCCCAAGAAGAGATGGCTTCACAGGCGAATTCTATCAAACATTTAGAGAAGAGCCAACACCCATCCTTCTCAAACTCTTACAAAATATAGCAGAGGGAGGAACACTCCCAAACTCATTCTACAAGGCCACCATCACCCTGATATCAAAACCAGACAAAGATGTCACAAAAAAAGAAAACTACAGGCCAATATCACTGATGAACATAGATGCAAAAAGCCTCAACAAAATACTAGCAAACAGAATCCAACAGCACATTAAAATGATCATACACCATGATCAAGTGGGGTTTTCCCAAGAATGCAAGGATTCTTCAATATACACAAATCAATCAATGTGATACACCATATTAACAAATTGAAGGATGAAAACCATATGATCATCTCAATAGATGCAGAAAAAGCTTTCAACAAAATTCAACACCCATTTATGATAAAAACCCTCCAGAAAGTAGGTGTAGAGGGAATTTACCTCAACACAATAAAGGCCATATATGACAAACCCACAGCCAACACTGTTCTCAATGGTGAAAAACTGAAACCATTTCAACTAAGATCAGGAACAAGACAAGCTTGCCCACTCTCACCACTATTATTCAGCATAGTTTTGGAAGTTTTAGCCACAGCAATCAGAGAAGAAAAAGAAATGAAAGGAATCCAGATCGGAAAAGAAGAAGTAAAGCTGTCACTGTTTGCAGTTGACATGATATTATACATACAGAATCCTAATGATGCTACCAGAAAACTACTAGAGTTAATCAGTGAATCTGGTAAAATAGAAGGATACCAAATTAATGCACAGAAATCTCTTGCATTCCTATACACTAATGATGAAAAATCTGAAAGAGAAATTAAGGAAACACTCCCATTTACCATTGCAAAAAAAAGAATAATATACCTAGGAATAAACCTACCTAAGGAGACAAAAGACCTATATGCCGAAAACTATAAGACACTGATGGAAGAAATTAAAGATGATACAAACAGATCGAGAGATAGACCATGTTCTTGGATTGGAAGAATCAACATTGTGAAAATGACTATACTACCCAACGCAATCTACAGATTCAATGCAATCCCTATCAAACTACCAATGGCATTTTTCACAGAAGTAGAACAAAAAATTTCACAATTTGTATGGAAACACAAAAGATCCCAAATAGCCAAAGCAATCTTCAGAAAGAAAAACACAGCTGGAGGAATCAGGCTACCAGACTTCAGACGATAGTACAAAGCTACAGTAATCAAGACAGTAATGGTACCGGAACAAAAACAGAAATATAGATCAATGGAACAGGATAGAAAGCCTAAGGATAAACCCACGCACCTATGGTCACCTTATTTTTGATAAAGGAGGTAAGAATACACAATGGAGAAAAGACAGCTTCTTCAGTAACTGGTGCTGGGAAAACTGGACAGCTACATGTAAAAGAATGAAATTAGAACACTCCCTAACACCATACACAAAAATAAACTCAAAATGCATTAAAGACCTAAATGTAAGGCCAGACACTATCAAACTCTTAGAGGAAAACATAGGCAGAACACTCTATGACATAAATCACAGCAAGATCCTTTTTGACCCACCTCCTAGAGAAATGGAAATAAAAACAAAAGTAAACAAATGGGACCTAATGAAACTTAGAAGCTTTTACACAGCAAAGGAAACCATAAACAAGACAAAAAGACAACCCTGAGAGTGGGAGAAAATATTTGCAAATGAAGCAACAGACAAAGGATTAATCTCCAAAATTTACAATCAGCTCATGCAGCTCAATATTAAAAAAACAAACAACCCAATCCCAAAATGGGCAGAAGATCTAAATAGACATTTCTCCAAAGAAAATATACAGATAGCCAACAAACACATGAAAGGATGCTCAACATCACTAATCATTAGAGAAATCCAAATCAAAACTACAATGAGGTATCACCTCACACCAGTCAGAACGGCCATCACCAAAAAATCTACAAACAATACATGCTGGAGGGGGTGTGGAGAAAACGGAACCCTCTTGCACTGTTGGTGGGAATGTAAATTGATACAGCCACTATGGAGAATAATATGGAGGTTCCTTAAAAAACTAAAAATAGAACTACCATATGACCTAGCAATCCCACTACTGGGCATATACCCTGAGAAAACCATAATTCAAAAAGAGTCATGTACCACAATGTTCATTGCAGCTCTATTTACAGTAGACAGGACATGGAAGCAACCTAAGTGTCCATCAATTGATGAATGGATAAAGAAGATGTGGCATATATATACAATGGAATATTACTCAGCCATAAAAAGAAACGAAATTGAGTTATTTATAGTGAGGTGGATGGACCTCGAGTCTGTCATACAGAGTGAAGTCAGAGAGAGAAAAATAAATACCGTAGGCTAACACATATATATATTGAATCTAAAAAAAAAAAAAAACTTCTGAAGAGCCTAGGGGCAGGACAGGAATAAAGATGCAGACATAGAGAATGGATTTGAGGACACAGGGAAGGGGAAGGGGAAGGGGAAGTTGGGATGAAGTGAGAGAGTGGCATGGTCATATATACAGTATTAAATGTAAAATAGCTAGCTAGTGGGAAGCAGCCGCATAGCATAGGGAGGTCAGCTAGGTGCTGTGTGACCACCTAGAGGGGTGGGATAGGAAGGGTGGGAGGGAGATGCAAGAGGGAGGAGATAGGGGATATATGTATATGTATAGCTTATTCACTTTGTTATAAAGCAGAAACTAAGACACCATTGTAAAGCAATTATACTCAAATAAAGATTTTTTTAAAAAAAGAAAAGAAAAAGGAGTACTACTCAGTAGTAAAAATAAACTATACACACACACACAAAAAACCCACAATGGGCTTCACTGTCCATGAAACAAATGGAGAAACTTAGACCATATTCAGAGTGTGCGAAGACATGGATCAAGAAGAATTGTTTGATACTCCTTGGAGTGGAAGTGTGAAACAGAAAACAGAACATCAGAAATCACACTAACTATATATTCTAGAAAAACACTAGCACACCTATTCTAGGAAATGTGCTCAAGAATATGCATAGAAATAATGCTAGCAAAAGCAAAAGAAACAACTGAAAGGAACCCAAATGATAGTGATACACTGAATGCATGTACTGTATAACAGTGTACTTATAGGTATTTTATATAGTAATCAAAATAGGTTAAGTGCATTAACATGAATGAAACACACATCATGTTGAAAGAAAGCAAGTCACAGCATACAAAATAGAGTATACTGACATGCAGTATAATGATATTGCAGAAACATTAGAAAATATTTGATAGTGAGACATACACATCTCATGAAACAAAAACTTAAAAGTGATATGCTCAAAACTCAGAAAAGTGCTTACACCTGAGGACTTCAGGTGTACTTCAGTCAGGAACAAATAGTGTCAGACGTACTGATTATATTCTGTTTCTTAATTTGGGGGTATTATTCCTTAAAATCCAAAATACATGCTATCCATGTTTGTGTCAATGAAACATTACATACTTCTCAAACCCCTTTTTAAAAAGTAAAGCATAAGTAGTCACCTATATTGAATGTCATTCTCTCATGAAAATATGGGAACAGAAAATCATTTTTTCTCTCAGGTCTCCTAACAACCTTATTTTTCAAATTTCTGCTTTCTAAAATAATAGGTGGGGCATTCTACATTTTTTTCCCACAAAGAAAAGATAATTCTTCATTGGCTATCTTGGCTTCTTACTTAGCTTTAAAGTATCTATATAACTCTATATAAAGTATCTATATAATCTGTATAACATGAATTTATTGTTATTGAAAACATATAAATGAGTAACAATAGTTTCCTATTTCAAGAAAGTATGAAAAATACCAACCATTCCAATTAACATAGTTAAGCCATGTATATATATGACAAAACTAGAGAGATGTCTGCTACTTTAGTCATTAAAATTCCTAACGAATTTCATAAAGGTTGATATAATTAATTGTGTAAAAATTACTATTAACAAGATTTTTAAAATACAGAATTCTTTTCAATACTATATAAGCCTGTAATTTCAAATATCAAGTGATTGACATGAATATGAAAATATTTGGAGATAACAACATACCAAAAACACCATGCATTTTCATATAAGTAAATTTACTGTTCAAATATTTTATTCTCATTATGTATAATAAGGAACATGATTTTTTCTGAACTCATAGATTTCATTTGTTTCATAACTAATTAACTAAGACATTTAAGGAATCTCTGGTACTCTACACAAAAGAACAGATCCCAGCCTTTGTAGCTGAGAACACATTAACCAGATACATTGAATTAAACAAGCTAAACCCATTAAATGGGGGTGATTTGTGGAAAACATATCATTCATTTTAGAATTAACTAAAATGAGTAAAAGTTAGCTCCATTTCAAGCTATAAAGCTGTGTATTTAGTTCACTTCTGAATAACATGACAATGAAAAATTTAAAAGAAGAAGCCTATGTCAGCACTGGAAAATGATGAAATATTTTATGACTTTGCACTAAGTTTCTTCAATGAGGTTGTTTTAAATTAATAGACTATTCTTCAGAGCAGATTGGGATTTATCATAAAAAGAACAGAAAGTACAGAGATATTCCATACACACCCTCAATCCTTTCTGGTCTGCCCTACATTAACATTTTGTATTAGTGTGGTTCATTTGTTATAACTGATGATCCAGTATTAATAAACTATTAACAAAAGTCCATTAAGGGTCCCTTTTTGTGTTGTACATTCTGAGTATTTTTGACAAATGTATGTGCCCACCATTATAGAATCTTACAGAATAGTTTCACTGCCATAAAAATGCTGTGCTCTGCTTGTTCACCCCTCCCCCTCCCCCACTGACAACCCTACCCTAACTTCTTGGCAACCACTGTTTCCATAGTTTGCCTTCTGCAGAATGTCGTGTCATATCGTTGAACTCATACAGTATGTAGCCTTTTGGACTAGCTTCTGTCACTTAGCCATATGCATTTAAGGTTGGTCCATATTTGTTCATGGTTAGATAGACCATTGTTTTTTATTGCCAAATAATATTCCATTGTTTGGATATATCATAGTTGCTTAGGGCATCTTGGTGGCTTCCAAGTTTTAGTAATTATGAATAACTCTGCTATAAATATTTCTTTGCAGGATTTCATGTGAAGAGAGTTTTCAACTGATTTGGGTAGATAACAAGGAGCATGATTGCTAGAAAATAAGGTAAGAGTATGTATAGTGTTGTAAGAAACTGACTGTCAAATTTTCCAAAGTGACTGCAGCACTTTACATTCCTACCAGAAATGAATGAGAGCTCCCTTTGCTTCACATCCTCACCAGCATTTGGTGTTGTCAATGTTTCCGGTTTTAACTGTTCTAGTAAGTTTGTGGTGGCATCTCATTGTGTTAATTTGCAATTCTCTGACGACAATGACATTCATATACTTATTTACAACCTGTATATCTTCACTGATAAGGCAATTACTCAGATTTTTTGCCCATTTTTAAATTGAATTGTTTGTTTCCTTATTATTGATTTGTAAGAGGTCTTTGTGTATTAGGATACCAGTTTTTATCAGCTAAGTGTTCTGCAAATATTTTCTCCTAGTCTGTGCTTTGTCTTTTTATTCTCTTAACAGCGTATTTTGCAGAACAGTAGTTCTCAATTTAACATCTTAAAAAGTTTCTTGAAATAACCCAGGTTTCATGATCATTATTATTCATTGTTGCATTTTAGTCTTGCAATAATAAATTTGCATGTATTACTCAAATGGTAAGTTTACATGTATACTAAAAATACAATTTCACATTACTTTTTCTCAGATATTTTGAAACTCAAAACTACGTACACTTAAAGGTAAATATTAAGATATTAAGAATAAATCTGAATGGAACCCTTGTTCTTAGTACAGATATCATTTCACTTTAAATATAATGGTAACTTCTGTTATCACCTTATTGATGATTGAACACAAGTTTCAGGATATTAAGAGACATTTGGCCCTTCTGTTTTCCAGAATCTTAGGACAAAGCCAAAGCCAAAAAGTATACTTTGTTGAATTATGAGGCCTTGTTGCATCTTCATTTTCATGCTCGTGATTTGCTTCCTCAAAGTGTTGATCATTCCGAAGAGTATGTTTACCTTTTCATCTGTAATTCTCAATTGGAAAATCTTCTCTATTGGGGAAAGGAACAATGTGCTTAGCAAATGTGCACCCTGACAGCACGGTCTTTAAGACTTGAGCACACTCCATCCTTCCATCACCACTAGTCTCTGTAATCACCGTGAACAGCAACAGTCACAGAAAATGAAGTAAAAAGGCCAATTTAGAGAGCACATTTTAAGGCACGAGACACTTTCATACTGTACACTAAATATTACTGGAATAAATCTTCAAAACAAATTTATGAACCTGGGATAATCCTCTGAATAGGGCAAACTGTAATGAGAATGCTTTACTAAAATGCCATATCCAGGTAGCTTCTAAAGGGCACAAACCAGATTGACAATCAGGTCTACCTAAATCCAAAAGCTGTATTCTTTACAATGTAACACATTAAGTGATGTTGGGATGCATCAGTCGCTCACGGTATTTCTAATATGACGGTTTGGAAGTTAGCAGTGTGCTAGTCAGGAAACATGGCAGACAGTACTGTTAACCATGTATAGCATAGTAAACAATCAAGCAGTGGGGTTTTACAAAATTTTAACACTTGACTCTTGAAAAGCAAAATTAAACAAAACACTAGTTTGTAATGTTTGAAGTTTTTGCAGTGTGAATACTCTCACTTGGGACTATTTCAAGCTACTAAACTTCAAGGACTGTGAAGGGTATGAAATTTTTACCCGATTTGCAAGCAAATAGGTTAGCTTGCACAGTTTCATGGATACTAGCAGAAGACACAAGATCCTTGAGTCAGAAACAAAGGATAGTTTATTACTCATAGCAGTAGCAGTTGCCAGAATATCAAAACTTGTGCCATCCCCCAAATCTAGAATCCCACAGGTGAGACAAATAGGTGTAAGTAACACCTGCATGTGTGTTGCAGAAGAGGAACCCTGAGTTTAGACCCTGAATCATTCATAATGGGCAACTGGCAAACAGCCTTTTCCCAGAGAGAAATAGTATCTGTATTGTACTGGGCATCAAACATCTACCTGTCTTTTGCTCAGAGGAAAAAGGCCACCTTCACATTTGTTTACTATACAAACCTCCTTGAAAAGATGGGTCATAACAAAGGTAGTCAACCACTCTTCACAAGATGTGCAGAAAATAAGAGACCAATGAAGAATTCTCTCCCAATACAAATGTGATATCATTTACCATGGAGTTGGGAAGAGATATGCACAGTTGACTGTTGTAAGTCAGAACAAGCCACTTTGGGACATCATTCCACAAGAAAGGCCACCATGGATTATTAAAATGCTGTTTTTTTATAGTTAAGTGAATAAGAACAATAGTGTAACAATTAATATAAGACATACATCAGAATCATACTTATTTTTACTGAAAAGTGTATGCTAAATCTAAAAGAAAAAAAAACAAAAACAGTTATCTTTCCCCTGTCTGGAAAGTACAAATCAAAGAATCATTTGCTAAATCGGTACAGTATTAATTTCTCAATCCTGCCTTATATCAGCATTGAGAAGAACAAGTGTTCAAATTCTTTGCAAATTGTGTGTCACATACAAATGATCAAAGCATATCATACATTTTCATGTCATGATCTCATTGAAATAAAACATTTTGGCATTGCCTAAATTCTAACATAAATGAGTTAAAAGGCAGAAAGGTTAAACAAATACAGTTGATTTGCTACTGTTTATTTTCATAAAGACTGTTTCAGACTTTCAAGATAAATGTACTTTTGGAAAGTTGTATACAGCTAAATGATTAGAAAAACCACTCAGTAAATTATGATTTATTCAATTAGGTAATTTGTTTACGAGTTTCCTTAGTTCTATACTTCCTTATGTCATCACATTTGTCACACTGTATTGTAATTATCCATTTAACCATATATCTAAGTATTCCAGGCTTTTAACCTGAGTTGCACATCAGAATGAGCTAGATGATTTGAAACACACACACACACACCCCACATACCCACACACACACACCACATTCCCATGGGCCTATCTTCAGAAACTGAGTGAGTGGATCTGAGAATTGGCCAGTATATCTGTATTTTTTTAAATTATCACAGGGTAGTGTGATACACATTTTGGTTTAAAACAGCTGACCTACAATGTGTTATGAATGTCAGTGAAATCATTTATGCTCTTTGTTTTCCTAATGTCCATCATAGTTTTTGAAGCACAGTAGGTGCTTAGTATATATTCAACACATTTCCTTCTAGCTCACCTTAATATAGTTCACTATCACTTTTCATAAACAAAGATGACTGTGGCAGCTTCCTGAATGTTTTGCTTTTCCATTTATTTCTTGCCCTGTCTAATAACATTTCCATCCAATATAAGAGTCAACTTGTCAAAATCTATAACTCTACTGTACTGGGAATTCCCAATGCCTTCTTGTTCTAATAAGAAGTTGAACCATATGAAATTACTGCTTCTGTTGTAAAAATGATCAGATATTAGCAATTTCATATGGCTTAACCTAAAAGAACATAGTCCAAAATTTTTATCATGTCCTACAAGCCATGACATTAGTTTATACCTGTTTATTCAAACTCATCTTATGCCATATCCTTCTGTTCTCCCCACAGCAGAGTAATTTTATTCCAGATTCACAGATCCAGTAAATGCAATTCTTACTCTCTAGTACAATTTTCTCTCCCCTGCTTTACATCTGACTATCTCCTCCTCTCCATTAGTACCAGCATAATTAATACATTTTCTCAATGAACTTTGGAAGCATTACATTGGAAGTAGCTTTTTCTCTCATGAGTCTGTATCTCAACTCCGTATTTATTTCCTTTGTAATTTAGATTCTACCTAAATTTAACATTTTGGTCTTTTTTTATACCTATCTCTCAAAATAAATCATATATCTGTATCTATCTGTATCTATATAGCTAGGAGATATTTTCTGGTATTTTTCACACCATGTGCTCCAAGTATAAAAGGGGCCCTGGCAAATGTTCAATAAACATCTGTTTAGTAAGCAAACACCTTTCAAAAAATATTTTAAAGAAAATATAATTAAATGTAATATTATTATATCACAATATAATGATGTAAACTGTTACAAAATAAAACCCTGAAGGTGTAGAAATGGTAAGCCTTATAAATCTTAAAAGCTGTTTCACACAAGTAGCTCTTTTCAATTCTTAAGACAGATAATGATATATATTTGATTTTCTCTTATCTACATGTTTATCTTTCTCAAAACTTAATTGAATAATTCTCTGATAGCCATAGATTAACCCCCAAAATGAAATGTTCTATTTAAAGAGAACTGGAAGGTTCACCTATATATTGTTTCTGTGGCTATAATTATATTCCACCAAAATGTTACTTCATGAGGTATCAATAAAAAAGGTGTATACGTCCTTACAAAGATGGAATGTTGAGAGAAAAATACCATCTAAAGCTGAGTATTCCATGGAGCACAATGACAGTCACAGTGTTGCTTCTGCTAAGGGTATAATGGGTTAAAATTGAGACATTACTGAGCTTGTGGCCTGCATCTTGCACCGACATCTTTTTATAAAAAAAATAGAATATGTACAATTAATATGCAAGAGCAAAATGTATCTGTATTTTAGCTATAAATGAAAATCCATATCCAAATAAAATATAGCAAATGGTTTTTTGTTGTTTGTTTTTTAAATCCAGACAAGCCCTTCATTATTGATGACAAAGAAAAACTACAGAACAGATGTCACATGTGCTAGGTTTTACTTTACTTCAGCAAATATTTGGCAAATATATGATCCCAGTACATCAGAGGCAAATAATTAATAGTGGTTTATTTCTTCATTTATGAGCATTCCAAAGAATTCAGCCTATGGCATAAATTCATAATATATATTCTCAATCTCAATTATATAGTTTTGTGCCTGTATTTTGAAGAAATATTACAGTTCTAAAGTGAACAGCTGTTTGGTTTATTAGTAAAACATTATTATTCATCAGAAACTAAAGAAAAGCCAATTGATTTTTTCTCTTTTTTTTTTTAACTTAAATCAGTATCTTTGAAATGCAGAGACATTCAAAACTGATTAAATTAGTTTAAATTGCAGGAAGCAACAGGTAATATGAACATGTTCCATTTGCAGCCCGAGTCAACCCAACCCAGCAGTTACACAGGGGGACAAATAGAATAATAAGCCTTGGATACATTCTTGCCAAATTACCAGCCACCATTAAGAGAGGCCTGTGGAGAGTGATGCTGGACTTTCTTGCTAGGAAATGAAAGGACACCCAAAAAGAATCCAAGAAGTGGTGGTAGTCAGCATCAAGAAAGATTTTTAAGCAGGTGACAGATAATACTGGAAATGATGGGGTTGCTGGATCATATGGTAGTTCTATTTTTAGTTTTCTAAGGAATCTCCATACTGTTCTCCAAAGTGGCTATATCAATTGCCACTACTGGGCATATACCCAGAGAAAACCATAATTCAAAAAGACACATGCACCCCAATGTTCATTGCAGCACTATTTACAATAGCCAGGACACAGAATCAATCTAAATGTCCATCAACAGAGGAATGGATAAAGAAGATGTGGTACATATATACGATGGAATATTACTCAGTTATAAAAAGGAACGAAATTGAGTCATTTGTAGAGACATGGATGGACCTAGAGACTGTCATACAGAGTGAAGTAAGTCAGAAAGAGAAAAAGTTATCGTATATTAATGCATATATGTGGAATCTAGAAAAATGGTATAGCTGTTCTTATTTACAAAGCAGAAGTAGAGACACAGGCGAAGAGAAGAATGCATGGATACCAAGGGGGAAGGGGGGGTGGGAGGAATTGGGAGGTTGGGATTGACATATATACACTATTGATACTATGTGTAAAATAGATAACTAATGAGAACATACTGTATAGCATAGGGAACTCTACTCAATGCTCTGTGGTGACCTAAATGGGAAGGAAATCCAAAAAAGAGGGGATATATGTATATGTATAGCTAATTCACTTTGCTGTACAGTAGAAACTAACACAACATTGTAAAGCAACTGTACTCCAATAATAATTAATTTTAAAAAGTAGTGGAAATGATGAACTTTAGTCTCTAAGCGAGGTAGGTTTGTGATTCCAAGGTATTTTAAGAACAAATTTGTACATATTAGGAAAACACAGGTTGTCAACACTAAGGCTAAAAAGGAGGAAAAAAGAAAGAGTTCCAAACAGCATTTCTGATGGGATTACACCTCTGGATGAAAGCTGATTTCTCACCCCAAGAGCACAAAAGAGACCTCACCGAGGAGCAATGTCCCAATGAAGACTTCTGACATCAGTCTTCTGTGCAGCCATTCTGGAGGTGGGGCTGGGAGTGAGCATTCAAATATAGGCCCCGGTTTAGAGAGAGATGAACAAAGTATCTTCAGACACCACAGAGGATACCAAGATAATAAAGCAACACACTTCAACACTTCAATACAGGGGCTTTTCACTTGTTTGAAACAACTGAGGGGAACATAATGTATAGAACAGGGAACACTACTTAATGCACTGTTACCCTAAATGGGAGGGAAATCCAAAAGGGAGGGGATATACGTATATGTATGGCTGATTCATTTTGCTGTGCAGTAGACGCTAACACAACACTGTAAAGCAACTATACTCTGATAAAAATTAATTAAAAAATAAAGAAACAACATCTAATTAGAAAATCCACTTTTTTTCTGTATTTCTTTTTATATAATGGAATCAGAAAGGAGATATGCAAACAAGATGTCAAATAATGGGGATTAATACAGAAGATTTTTTTAAAGTGTTCAGCAGTACCAAATGCAACAAATTATATTAAGGGATGAGAAAGGAGCATGAATTAATAAAGCCCCAGAATTGTTTCGGCAGAAATCAGAATGAAGAGTAAGAAAGAAATATGTGATTAGGGAATTAAAGCTGTATTTCTAGTAAGTTTTATAATCTGCCACAAACTTGCTTGAATTGTGCTTGATGCTTTTACTACCCCCCGAGCCCACTTTGCTAGATTATGTCTTATTTGATCTGAACACTTAATAGTTTCACTGACCATAACTATGATATTTGTAGGAAACAGCATCAAATATTTACAAACGCTGCAGTCAACATTTTCATCCTTACGCTTCCTGTTTTGAGAAAATGTACATTTTAGATGTTTTATATTTTACGGTAAATTATAGCACAAGGATTAAATAATTTGTTTTGTCAACTTTTTCAAAACCGTGATGAAAACTGAAATGTATGCAGAGTGTAGGAATGAAAGTTGACTTATCTAGAATTTCAACTTTGGTGGGGTAGGAAAAAAGAATTTTTTCAGGGGTCACAAACATTTTCTAGAATGTATTATAAAAAAGGTGACTCATAAAAATATTTTTGTAAAAATAAAATTCTTTTATACTGAACAGCTGATTGGCCACGTGGCCTCTGTCTGAGATTAATAAAAAATATTGAATTCTCATTACCAACTTTGCTGGAAGGCTTTACTCTCTGTATATTGTCAGCTCTGATGAAAACAATCTTATCACTTGATCATTTTCTGGGATCCTGTGTCTTAAAGGAACTTAGATTTTTTAGTCCACTAGGTAAGTTCTCAAATGTGGGTTTATAAACTGAGATACTTGAGAAATTCTCACTAGTGTAATTATAGAAGTTAAAAAGCTATAGTGAGATTTTCATGAAGTTTAATGTATTAAATTTAAAATTCTCTTTTTTTATTGTGGCTGTATAGCTTTCATATTATAATAGTATGATGATTGATAGTACCTTTATTTTGTCTAATATACTTAATTTTAAAAAAAAACTGTTACAATGCATTTCCCTATTTTAAATAAATAAAGATATTGCTTGGTTAATTGAAAAGTATTATAGGATCACCTGGTTAAAATCTGGACATGAGCTCATATACTAATGGAAAAGTTCTTTTCATTTATTCACCCTTATTCAAAGATTTCTTTATTAAAGTCAACATTAAACAATCAATATGATAATAAAGGAAGAGTAAAAGAGCATTTGCAAGACCAAGAAAAGGGTAAGAGCTTATGTAAATGCAAGAGTGAAAAAGCATTTTCCAAGACTCACCTAGGAGATTACTCTACCAGGATGTATGGTGAAGTGGTGATAATATAGTTTGGAAACCAAAACAGATGCAAATATTCAATTCATAGAGCTATGACATTAAGGATGTCTTGGTAAAATTAGCTAATATCTCTGAATTTCATTCTCCAGCTACTAAAATATATCTAGACAAGTAGTAACATGATTAAATGAGTTAAATAATATGAAAAGCCTTACAGTATATCTTAACTATTATTAATTTTCTTTCTTGTAAATTCCTCTTTTCATCACCATTTAATAAAAACACACACATTTCTATACAGAACAAGATAGAACGATTAACTCCTAAATGTCAGAGGTCACACTGTCTGTCTATCCATCCATCCATCCATCCATTTATCTATCTTTCTAATCATATACATATGATTTTTGAGGGTATATCATCTTTGATCTTTATTTTTAACTATTAAGAACATAATACTAATCACTTTAAATGATTCAAAAACAGTAATATACGTAGAAGAAAGGAGTATAAGAAGTAATCACAAATAAGGTATTTGTATTTGTGCTTCTCTTTCAACCAAATGTGTTGTACAATATTAAATATTATAACAATATATCGTATATTTAAATAATAAATACATGCACATACAAAGGAATCTTATAAAGATCTTGGGTACAAATGGAATATCATAATTTCCCAAGTTATATTATATATACTCTTTCAGGTAGAATCGTTATTATACAGTGTTACTAAATTTATTTTTAAAAAATGTTTAATCCCTTAAGTTTGGACCAAATCTATTAGGAGGAATCCATGAACAATTTTATACTGTTTGTTTTTATGTCTCTGTGTGTGCTGTTTTCACATAATATTATATCTGAGAATTATGAATAGATTATGGACTCCTTGCTACTTGCTAAGCTATAGATCAATTACTTGGTTTCTTTGATAAGACTGTGAATGAAGGATTTGAATTCCAAGAGACAGACACTAGTTAAAAGAGTTTTTCAACAAACCCTTTAGCTTATGCTCAAGTTGAGATAAAGCAGTATTCAGGTACTGCCAATGCTAATTATTAAGCCTTCTGCTGGAGAACAAATTCCTTATTTTGATGAGTCATATGCTGGTGGAAAGACAACACACAAATGTAACTTAGATAATATTCTCCATTTATCTGAAGGGATACAAATTTGAAGGGAAGTGTGGTGGCCAAAAGGTGGTCTTAGTTGCAGCATATCCCCAAATAGTTCCCCTTGGTGTGTAAATTTCCTGAAAGGAGTACACAGCAACAACTCACAATGTCAGCACAAATAATGTCTTACTGAATCTGAGAAGCTCATTTCTTCCTGTGTAAGGTCCTTTCATGCTACTGGCTTACATTGATATTCCATATAAATTTATTTACAAAAACAATTGAGACCACAAATAAAAAGTAACTGTAGGCATACAGAGCTTCCTGGTTTTCCTCCTAGGTCCCAGATCAAGTTTCTGCTTTCTAGAACCTCACGGATTTGTTTCTTTTTGTTTAAAATACTCTAATTTTCTTGTAGCAGGGGCAAAACAAGAAAACCAAACTCTGTATTAACAAATTAAAAACAAATGGCTAAATAATCAAAGTAAGCTCATGTGAATTATAAATCTTACCCAATACGATTTTACTAATGATTAAAAGCATGTAAGCAAAAGCTAGGCAGAGCATTGCTTTCTGAAGGAAATTGTATCTGCAGTATAGCTTGTAAATGTCCCCTTTTCTCCAGCACTAATCACATTTTAGATTAATAGAGGAATTCTGAATAATATGTGCAGAATCATTATTCTTTAGGGAATATGCTTCAGGTTGGGTGCCCTGCAGTTTTATATTCTTTGGGTAGACAGCAAAAATGCATATATGACTCATTCCCATTTTCATACCATCTATTCTATTCTCCATAAACCAGCAATTCCAATTTTATTTATAATAAGCCATTGAGAAATACCAGTTTTGCATTGCTGAAAATACAATTTTTTTAAAAATTTCGAAATAAGACAATACTTATTATTAATCAAATCCTCAGACTTTATTCAAATGTTGACAGCTGTCCCAATAATGTCTGTAATAGCAAAAAGGTCCATTTCATATTTATGTTTCAATTTTATCTTCAGTTTCTTTCAGTCTAAATCAGTCATCAGTGTTCCCTTGTCTTTCATGACTCTGACACTTAGACATTTCTTGGATAGGAAGTCTACTGATAAGTATCATTAGCCTGTTTACAAGTAGGAGGCACTCTTTCTGTAGAACACCACCTCATTAAAGGAGAAATAAGTTTCACCCCTCTTCTTACTCTTTCCTTTCCCATGTACTTGCTACCCATGCTCTGTTTCTCCAGGGAAAGGCAACATAAACCCTCTTATAACCCATCTTATAACTAAGCTAACAAAAAATAATGAATTCTAGCTAAAATTCTTTTTCATTTGATTCTCATGTGTTCACCTGGTTGCCAATAAAAATTTTACAGAAATTTCATGTTTGTTTTATCCCCTTCTTGTAACTTGTAAAATTGTATTATAGGAGGGCAAAGGTCTGGCCTTGCAGTACTATGTTATAGAAGCATTAGTATTAAATTATAAGACTTGCATTTTTTTAGATAAAATTTGGATTATCACATGACAAATGGCTAAGAAGCACTTAGTCCTGCAAGGTTTTTCAGTGTTTCAAAGGCCCTTTGGTACATTCATGCCTATATGTATATTTTATTAAAACATTATTTGTGGACACAATACCCAGAATATATAAAAACATTTTTAACCGATTTCCTACTGAAAGGATTTAATTATGAAAAATAGGTTGTTTCCATTTTACCCTTTAAAAAATCTTAAATCAATAATTTTTTGCACACTTCTCATTATTTACTAAGGGAATATTCCTAAAATGTAACCATTCTTTTCTCTTAACTCTTCCATTTGAACTTATTATGTTTCAAGTCTCAGAATTGAAAGCTCAAGGCAGTATTAAATTCAAGGTAGGATACAAAAAACAAATATCAGGATGAACGTTTAGTCAAGGTTTATAATCAAATAATTAGTATCAGAGTTACAGGAATTCTGGAGGGGATAAGCCCTGTGTAAAATTTTAGTATATGAGGCAGAGAAACAGAAGACCATGTCCATGAGGTAACAAAGGGAGCTAGTCAGAGAGTCCATAATCCAAAGAGCAATCTGGCAGGAATATTAACTTGACCACACCCAGTCCACAATGAACGAGAACTCCCAGGATTTTAGTTTGTTTCCACCATCTTTGTAGAAGACTCTGACTGTTTTAAAGTTTTTATCCTCTTTACCTGGATAATCACCCTGGTGATGTGAGAGAAAGTCTCTTTCTCTCCCCCTGTCTAAACCAAGAATTTGAGATTTCCATAATAATATAGAGCTCTATATTCACATTCTTAAAGGGTCCAATATGGTGCTGGATGATGATGGAAGAGAAATTCTGTTATTTTTATGTCTGAAATGGGTCCATTCTATGATCCTTCCTTTGAGAAGGGAAACTATTCTGTTTGGTTTCAGAGCCTGGAGAAGTAAATAATTAAGATTTTTTCCCCTCATTTTTTCAATCTACTTCTCCATATAACCCTTTTTTCCTTATCAGAGCAGGCAAATAGCAGAGTTCATTTAGCAAGATAAAGATCTTAAAATACACGAATGTTCTATTTAATGGGACTATAACTTGTTTTTGTACCCTTGAAGGTTCTTAATGCGTTTAGACAGGCACAGTAAGTTATTTTAATAGAAATACTAATAAAAAAGAAGAGAGCTTTCAATTTGTGTATCTTGCTGAGCTGAAATCTGTATTTAAATGCATCTGGGGATCCCTTTGCTAGTTGGTTAGCAACTAATCATGATTACAGTGTTTGATTGCCTAACACCTACAGGCCATTACCAAGAGACTGTTTCTAAGTACTATAGGACCCACATTCCATTGCTGTATTATTTGAATCAAACTTTCATCATAATGTAGACTACAACTGCAGAGCTAGGTAGATACATACATACTTGGATACATATAGATAGATATAGATTTATAGATGTATATTCTAGACATAAGGTAATTTCAGGAAAACACTAAGAATTTGATGGCATAAAATTTATAAAATTAAAGATACAGCCAAGTAAGCAGTGTCATACATCTTTTTTTTTTTTTTTTTAAGTTCCTTTACTACTGCCCCAAAGCAGTTAGGGATCCTACTAAAGACTATTCAAAAGTGACTAAGAATGTTCAGATGAACCTTAGCCAAATACACAGCTGCATCATTGAATTTTACCCTAGACACATATAATGCACATCTGTTCTTCAGCCTCATTGAACAGCAGGCTGCTCCAGTACATCAGATAACATTCACTGGTTCTTTGAAAGATGAAGTCACATGCTAAAGTCAGATAGCTATTGATTTTCACCACAGTTTCCGATCTGTATGAAACCTCTATTCTATTTCTAGCCTATTGCAAATAGAAAATTTTTAAAGGCATGGTTTATATCTAAATCAGCACATTGTGTTCACTGAGATAATTTTAATTCCACAGGCTATGCAAGAAGATATGCCAAGTGAAACGACAACAAAAAATAAGAATGAAAAAGAAAAGAGAGAAAGAAGGAAAGAAAGGAGAAAAAAGAAAAAGAGGAAGAAAGAAAAAAGAACAAGAGTAATTCAGTGATAGTGCTAAGACAAGGAAAATAGCATATATATTTAGCAAGACTAGGGTAAAAAGCACTTCACTTATTATCAGGCCATTACGTGGAAAATATAATTTACTCAAAACCATTCAGAAACATTCATTCAGAGTTAATATTAAGCAAACCAAACATCCTGTCATTTAATTTTTGCATTTCCATCTGAAAATTTAGGCACAATGGAAATAAATCAAAGAAGCTTTTAAATCAAATAATTTTAAACTGTTTTTTATTCCCCTTGGCAAATGTGTGTGACTGTATAAAAGTCTGTATAAATTTGGGGAATGTTATTTTACATGATTTTTGTTAAGAAAAAAGACAATTACTATGTATTTATTGGAAATTACAGTTCTTATCATAATTTCACTAAAAAAATTCTAATAATTGTTGTCCCTGAAATTACAATACAGTTAATACTACCTAGTCAATTCCTTTAAAAAAGGGGATATAGGCCTCATGGAAATTAAAATTTAAAAGTGTGTAAAAGAATAATGTAAACAGTAAAGGGAACTCCCTGGTGGTCTAGTGGTTAGGACTCCGCACTTACACTGCAGGGGGCCTAGGTTCCATCCCTGGTCAGGGAACTAACATCCCACAAGCCACGTGGCCAAAAAAAAAAATCTTTGAAAAAGAAAAAGAATAATGTATAAAAAGAAGTATAGTTTATATCATTCAGGTGGCTATGTCCTCGATATTCCATTAGTCCTGTGTGAATTGCTGTAAATTCCTGAATATGTTTTAATCCCAATCCTTAATCATTACACCTTCTCATGTTTAAAATTATGTATTGTTTATGGCAGGGTTATTCAAATGTATAAATAAACTGACAATCGTTAAGTGGGTTCCAATAAAACAGCCAAGGAAGCAACAATTATAAAAATGAAAAAAAAAAATTGTTTACTGGTATATCACAAATGTTAAATGTAAGGTTAAGTCCTATTTTTCCTTTGGAATCCTGTTGTATCAGTCTGGTAAAGTTTGATTTTGCTGTAAAACCAAGCAACCCGTCCTGCGCCTCAGCGTGGCTGCTTTGCATTTACTGCTCTCTAGTGTCCGGAGGCTGCACTGTGGCGTCGCGGGTCGGGTGGGCAGTCGGTGGTGAGCCCAGCAGGGCCTTGCTGCCAGCCCCTCTGGCTATGGGCCCTTTGCGGAGCTCCCAGACTGGTCTTACGGGGATGGCCGCCCTGCTCCTCCAATGAAAGGCCAGCTTCGAAGAAAAGGCCAAAGGGAAAAGTTTGCAAGACGAGTTGTACTGCTGTCACAGGAAATGGATGCTGGATTACAGGCATGGCAGCTCAGGCAGCGGAAGTTGCAGGAGGAAGAAAGGAAGCAGCAGAATGCTCTTAAACCCAAAGGGGCCCTACTGCAGAACCCACCCACGACCAAGTCAATAAAAAGCAACTCCTGCCTCCCCCAGAAAAACAAACAAACAAACAAAACAAAACCAAGCAACCCTAAATCCTCACCAGCTTAAAAAATTTAAATTTATTTATTGTTCAGTTGACATGACATTATGAGTTGGCTGGGGGCTCCACTCCATACTGTTGTCTGGTAATTCATCAGAGATGAATAACTATATGAAAGTATTTCTTTTTTTTGTTATGATATAAAGTTATTTAATGGTACTTTGAGCCTATTTATGGCAAATCCAAAATCTTAGACAGATGCTTGCTCAAGTTATATTGTATAAAATTAAAAATAATAATAACCTAATAATAGAACTACCATATGACCCAGCAATTCCACTCTTGAGTATATATCTGAAAAAAACAAAAACACAAATTTGGAAAGATACATGTACCTCAGTGTTCAAAGCAGCATTATTTACAACTGCCAACATACGGAATCAACCTAAGCGTCCATCACCAGATGAATGGATAAAGATATATTCCATACAATGGACTACTCCTCAGCTATAAAAAACAATGAAATTTTGCCATTTGCAACAACTGGATGGACTTGGAGGGCATTATGCTAAGTATCAATAAGTCAGACAGAGAAAGACAAATACTGTATGCCATTACTTATATGTGGAATCTACAAAATACAAAAAACTAGTTAATATAACCAAAAAGAAGCAGACTCACAGATATAGAGAACAAACTAGTGTTACCAGCGGGAGGAGGGGCTAGATAGGGGTAATGGATTAAGAGGTACAAACTATTATGTATAAAATAAGCTACAAGGATATATTGTACAACACAGGGAATATAGCCAATATTTACAATAACTATAAATAAAGTATAAACTTAAAAATTGTGATATCACTCTATTACACACCTGTAACTTACATAATTCTATACATGAACTATATTTCAAAAAAAAAACAAAGGATTCATGGCAAAAAATAGTAATAACCTATTTCTCTAATCTGGGTAAAATCAAAGTGAGAGCCAGGAAATCAATGTATTCTAAAAAAATTACTTATAGCAGATACTTATACTATATGTAGTAAATATTAAGATTAAGAATTTAAGAAGAGAGAAATAATGAGATAATTATATTATCTTTGATGAGGGAAGGACATGTTTTAAATAAGTGCTAGGTGCTGAGGCATCATAGTACATACAAGAGGCTTACAAAAAATATTTGAAAAACTTTGATTTTCAGACAAAAATAAAGTTGATTATAAATAATTTCAAGTATTTCATCAATGTTTCCTGCATATTTTCATGAAAATAGTCATGACTTCATTAAAAACCATCTAAAAGATATCTGAACACATAGACTGGTCTTATATATTTTAATGAATAATGTGAATTATTTATTCTATGAAAAAATACATTTGTGTAAATAAGACATTTATTTACTCATAAAATATTAAGTAACAAATTATACTAAATATTGAAAATACAAGGGTGAAGAAGATCTAGGCATAGTTCTTCCCCTCAACTATTTTTATTCTACAAGAGAATACAGAATTTTTTAAAAAGCATTCAAGCTTTCCACAAGTGCTGAAAGAATGTTGTAACAGATAAAGATGAGAGTGGAGGAGTTGTTTTAGACAGAATAACAAGGAGACCTGCATACTGTAGTGAGATTTAAAGTTGATACCTAAAAGATGAAAAGAATTCGTTCATTTCAGGACACAAGGGGAAAGTGTATTGAGGAAAATCTAAGTTAGAAGAATTGATGTGTTCCACAAACTATCTTAAAGTCAGACTACTGATTTTAGATCTAACAGTTGAAGAGCTTAGAAGTTTTCACTTCCATCCTTACAACAAGAGGAAGCGGGACAGATTGAAAATTAATGACTTAGGGCTTCCCTGGTGGCGCAGTGGTTGAGAATCTGCCTGCTAATGCAGGGGACACGGGTTCGAGCCCTGGTCTGGGAAGATCCCACATGCCGCAGAGCAACTGAGCCCGTGAGCCACAACTACTGAGCCTGCACGTCTGGAGCCTGTGCCCCGCAACGGGAGGGGCCGCGATAGTGAAAGGCCGGTGCACCGTGATGAAGAGCGGCCCCCGCACCGCGATGAACAGTGGCCCCCGCTTGCTGCAACTAGAGAAAGCCCTCGCACGAAACGAAGACCCAACACAGCCAAAGATAAATAAATCAATAAATAAAGTAGCTAAAAAAAAAAAAAAAAAAAAAAAATTAATGACTTCTTGTTCTCATTTGAGAATGCAGATAGTAACGTAAGCGACCACTCCAACATCTACAGAGAAAGGCACACCAGGAGAGATACAGCAACCGAAATGTACTAGCACGGAGCAGTGGGCACTGGAGCCATAACATGATAGAACACTTGAACGATAATTTTGATGAATTGCTGCAGGCTGAGTGTCCACTAATGTAAGACCGAGAAACTGCTGAGCCCCATCTCAAATCCCTTCATACTCTTACACGAGTGCTTTGGGTGAGGATTCCTAAGATCACTTTGTGGCTATGGCAGAGGGAAGGGAAGAGATCCTTGTGAAATACACCCAGAGTCCACTTCATTATTCCAGGGATAAATATTTCACTAGAGCACAATTCTGGAACCTAATTCCACCGGAGGAATGGGAATTCCTCTCCACTCCAGCTACCTCCTACTTCCTGTCTCACCTTAGGTGAGACAGCAGGGGAGGGAGGAAGGCAACGTTTTACAGGGCTTAGCAATTCAAGAAAGTAGATTGGAAATGCTGTAGCCAGGAAATTGAATAGGGAGCAGAGTGAAGAAAAACTATACTACCATTAGAGAAGCACTTTTAATGATCGTAATCCCGAGACACAAGCTCACTAAAAGGCTTAGATTTAATCAGAAGACTATAGAACACTTCTCTTGCCTCATACCTTAACCTCCACATCAACAGGGCTCCAAGATAATAATCATGGATTACAGCTGGAAAAGTGTCTTCCTATCTGAGGAAGAGTACACAGGGAATCCAAAGTCCAGAAGAAAGAAAAACCCTTGGATACGGGTGAAATGAAAGCTTCTGGTACCTAAAGGAGAGTTTACAGGCCTAGGTGCTGAGTACAGAGAGTGTTTCAATAAGCAGCAAGATGTCAACTGTTGCTAAAAGTGCTGATAGTTTAGTGAGATGACCTGATATGTCCATTTAATGTGAAAAGTGGACATCACAGGTGACCTTGACCAAAGTACAGTAACTTCTGTGGTATAATGGAGATAGGAGACAAATTGATATATACTTGCTTACCTTATAATAAATACATGCTCTACCCCAAGAGATTCTGACATTTTATAAAGTGCTAGGTTCAGTCATGCATGTAGTGGAATGATATAAGGGAACAGAGAATGGCAAACAAAAATTGGTATCAGTGTTAACTGGAAGTAGCTAGTCTTGATGACAAACGGCCTTTCTATTTATCATCTACATAATAAAGACATATCCTCAGAGGGAAATATATATATATATATATATATATATATATATATATATATATACACATACATTTATAAAATATGAAAAATGAAATGCTATAGGTTAGCAATCAAGATGAAACTTTAAGATGTAATACTGATAAAAGCATATGATCATTAGCAATTTGGGGCAAAACACTAAATTATGAAAATATAGCATTTTCATTTAAATATTTCCTAAAATATAACAAGGCATCATCACTATTTTTCCTTTAACCACTTTTTTTTCAAAATATTGACTATGCATAAATAGAAAATTATATATGAACCTATAAAATCAAAGAAATTTTATTTAGTGGATCCTGAGCTGCTGTGTATTTTCCTGATTCTGCCAAGAAGAAGAATATCCTTTAGCTGAACAATAAACAACTAAAATTATTAGCTTATTCATTTTTATCTACACAATTTTCAATACATTTCCATTTTTAGGACCATACCATGTCCTTTTCAACACTTTATGTTATCAACGTAACACTTGAAAAAAGAAAATGTAGATTTCAGATTGAATAATTCCACATTTATATTTAAAAGTTAAGTAGTATATGCTATGACTTATAGATTAGATAGACACAAACCCAGAATTCATCTAATTGCTTGTCTACTGTCATAAAGACATGACTTCAGTTACTGATGATATCATTTTACATTTGGCTTAACAACTTACAGTAATGGATACAGACATACATTCAAAATAATGTGCATGTTTCCTTTTGTGTGTGTGTGTGGTCACACTTTTGTCTTTATATTATGCAATTTAGGTAACAAGGATATCACAAATAATTTGGATAATGCCAAAATTATTTAGTGGATGTATTTATTAAAATGATTGCTAGAGGGAAAAAAATGTGTCCTTACAACGGTCATGTAACTGTTTCTTGCTGTTACTAGATATCACCCTTACATATGGAAATGTAGAAATAGTAACCACTTATAAAAACAGATGTCTAATATATATTCATACATAGGTTGGATAGGTTTCTGAATATGCAGAAATGAGGAGATATGGTAAAACATTGATTTATATCCCCCATTCAAAAAAGTTGTCTTTTATTTACTCATGTGTTTCAGCAGGTATAATAAAGAAAGATTTAATGATAGCAAGCTCAATTTCTATAACAAATATACCACAAAAAACTAATGGCTCAAACACATAGAAGTTTCTCTCACTCTGACAGTTCAAGAAGGGTATTTATGTTAGGGGGCGTCTCTTTTCCACATGTTGATGCAGAGACCCAGCTTCCTTCCATTTTTTATCATCACTAAACCTAGAGTCTCAGAAACCTCTTAAACCATATAGTAAAATGGGAAATAAATTGAGGAAGAAGAAATTCTGTTTTTTATAGTCTTGTCCTGGAAGTAACACAAAATGTCTGCTTCCATTCTATTGGTAATAACAAGTAACATGACCATACTTACTGTAAGAAGATAGAGAGGTTGGTGGTATGGGGCTTTAGGTTTTTGCTTTGTGGTTATCATGAGGCTTACGAAAAATACCTTATATATAAACAGTCCATTTTAAGCTGAGACCAACTTAACTTTGATTGTGTACAAAAGCTCCACCCTTTTACTCTCCCCTTTTTACTTTTTTATAACAGTTTTCCTCTTATTATGGTGTGTATCCATTAAAAGTTATAATAGTTATAGTTATTTTAATACTATTTTCCCTGAATTCTGATACTATAATTGACTTGTTAACATACCATCCTATTACAGAATTGGATTTTTCTAAATCTGACTGTATATTTACCTTTACCCCAGTGTGCTGTATTCTTTCCTATGTTTTTATGTTACTAAATATAACCTTTCATTTCAGCCTGAAAAACTTTTAGCATTTCAGACAAGACAGGTCTATTAGAGATGAACTCCCTTAGCACTTGTTTGTTTGTATGGGAAAGTATTTCTCCTTCCTAGCTGATGGATAACTTTGCTGTATACAGTACTCTTGGCTGGAAACTTTTTTCTTTTAATATTTTGAAGGTAAATGGATTGAATTCACCAAACAAAATGCACAGAGTGGCCAGACAACTATATGCTGTCCACAAGAGACTCACTCACTCAGCTATAAGGACACACAGAGACACTGAAAGAGAAGGGATGGAAAAAGATATTCCATGCAAGTCAAAAACAGAAGAAATCTGGGAGAGCTATACTTATATCAAACAAAATAAACTTTAGGTCAAAAATGGTAATAAAATACAAAGAAGGTCAATATATAATGATCAACTCATCAAGAACATATAGCAACTGTAAATATATATCCACCCAACATAGGAGGACCTAAATATATTAAACACATATCAACAGATTTAAAGGGAGAAATAAGAAGCAAAAGTAACAGTTGGGGACTTCAATATCTCACTTTAAGCCATGAATAGATCATCCAGACAGAAAGTCAACAATGGAACCTTGGAATTGAACCATACTCTAGAACAAATGGACTTAACAAACATATATAGAACAGTGTATTCAACAATAGCAGAATACACATTCTTCTCCAGTGCACATGGAACATTCCCCAGGATAGACCGCATGACAGCCTGCAAGACAAGTCTGAGCAATTTTAAGAAGACTGAAATCATACTAGTTTTCTTTTCTAACCACTAGAAATCAAAACAAGAGTTGAAAATTTACAAGCATGTATAAACTAAACAACACACTACTGAACAACAAATGGGTCAAAGAAGATATCAAAAGATAAATTAAAAGATAACTCAAAACAAATGAAAATGGAAGCACAACACACCAAAACCTATGGAATGTTGCAAAAGCAATTCTTCTAGGGAAGTTTATAGCAATAAATGCATATATGAAGAAAATAGAGATCTCAAATAAACAACCTAAGTTTTACAACTCATGAAATGAGGAAAAGAAAAATGAACTAAGCCCAAAGTTAGCAGAAGAAAGGAAATAACAAAGATCAGAGGGGAAATAAATAGAGATCATAAAGACAATAGAAAAGATAAAACAAAACAAGAGATAGTTTTTCAAAAACATAAACAATATTGACAAGTATTTAGCTAAACTACCAAGAAAAAAAAGAGAAAACTTAAATTTAAAAAATCAGAAATGAAAGAGAAGAAAGTGAAACCACAGAAATATATAGGATCATAAAAAATTACTTTAAAAAAGATATGCCCACAAATTAAATAACCTGGAAGGAAAGCATAAATTCCTAGAAACATACAACCTGCCAAGAGTGAATTAGAAAAAAAAAAAAGAAAAAAGAAAGAAAATCTGAACAAACCAATAGCAAGTAAAGAGATAGACTGTAATAAAAAACCTCCTAAAACAGAAAAGTCCATGACCAGATGGCTTCATTGGTGGATTCTACCAAACATTCAAAGAAGAATTAATGCTAATCTTTCTCAAACTCTTCCAGAAAAATGGAAGAGGAGGGAACACTCCCAAACTCATTTTATGCGGCCAGGATTATACTCACACCAAAGCCAGATAAGGACAGTATAAGAATAAAAAACTATAGACAAATATCCCTGATGAATACAGATGAAAAGAATTCTCAGCAAAACATCAGCAAACTAAATTCACCAACACTCTAAAAGGATCATACCCCACAAACAAGTGGGATTTATCTCTGGAATGCAAAAATGGCTCAATATCTGCAAATCAATAAATGTAACATAACACATTAATAGAATGAAAGATAAAAATTATATGATCATCTCAATATATGCAGAAAAAAAATTTGACAAAATATAACATCCTTTCAGGGTAAAAACGCTCAACAAATTGGGTGTAGAAGGAACATACCTCAACATAATGAAGGCCATATAAAACAAACTGATGCTAACATCATACTCAATAATGAAAGACTGAAAGCTTTTCCTCTAAGATCAGGAAAAATACAGCTTGCATACTCTCATCACTGTTATTCACCATAGTACTGGAAGTTTTAGCTAGAGAAATCAGGCAAGACAAAGAAATAAAAGGCAACCAAATCAGAAAGGAAGGGGTAAATTTGTTATTATTTACAGATAATGTGATCTAATATGTAGAAAATTTTAAAGACCACACTCAAATACTTTGGAACTAATCACACAATTCAGTAAAGTTTCAGGATATAAAAATCAATATACAGAAATCAGTTGCATTTCTATACAGTAGCAACAAAATATCCATAAAAATAAAGAAAATTATCCCATACACAGTAGCATCACAAACAATAAAATACTCAGGAATAAATTTAACCAAGGAAGTAAAAGATCTGTACTATTAAAACTATAAGCTTTTGATGAAAGTTACTAAAGAAGATACAAACAAATAGGAAAATAACCCATATTCATAGACTGGAAGAATTAATATTGTTAAAATGGCCATATTACCCAATGTGATCTATATATTTAATGCAGTCTCTATGGACATCCCAATGGCATTATTTCACAGAAATAGAAAAAAAAAACAATAGTAAAATTCCTATGAAACCACAAAAGATTCTGAATAGCCAAAGCAATACTGAGAAAGAATAACAAAGCCAGAGGCATCACACTTTCTGATTTCAAACTATAGTACAAAGCTATAGTAATTGAAACAGTATGGCACTGGCATACAAATAAACACAGACCAAATGAAGCAGAATAGAGAACCCAGAAATAACTTTCAGATTCTTCAGATATGATGCCAAAAGCACAAACAACAAAAGCAAAAATCAACAAGGGGGATTACATCAAACTAAAATGCTTCTGCACAGGAAAAGAAACACTAAACACAACGAAAAGGCAACTTACAGTATAGGAGAAAATATTTGTAAACCATATATGATATAAGAGGTTAATATGCAAAGTAACACAGTAGACTGTGGTCAAAACAATTTTTTGTGTTGAATAATCAAGTAAGATTGAAATTAAAACATTCAATAGTCAATCTAAAAAGATAAAAATATGTATGACAAAATAATCCTTGAGAATATATAAAATAATTAATGATATTAAAAGCAGAATGTAAAAATATTCTGCTAAAACAATTATGTTTAATTGTTAATCAAATATTTATGAATTTATAAATATATGTAACAAATAGATTCAAGGAAATTACTTATTCTGAAACATAAACATGTTTTTCTAAGTTTTTACAGTAATTTCAATATTGGCCTCCAGGAAACTTTCCTAAATTAATTTTTATTTATAGTTTGGTTATGCCAATTTCCTTTTATACATTCACCACATTTCTCTGTATATAATTAGTCATCATAACTAGTGAATTTTGCAAATACAGAAGATGAAAAAGAGTAGTTCTTAAAATACCCTGACAATCTTCATTCAGACACATCTGATGTAAATGGTTCCAGAGACGTCTACAAGTCATATTTACAGGTCTGTACCTGTGCATGTGTATGTGTTATATCAATGGGAAACTGGACTTCTACTAATAACATCCTTATATTTAAATATTTTATGCCTTATATTTCTTTTGTAATCTAAAACATGCACAGTTGTTAAAAATACAGTTTCAGAATTTGAAAGATTTTGAAAAGACTAAGTTTTAGAGAAAAAGACAAAAATCTGAATAAAAATTTGTATATATGGCTATCTTTCTTTTCTGGGAATTTGCTTTTCATTATATAATTTTTCATAACTCTCAAGGAATAATTTGAAATTAGAATGTAATTTGAAGAAAACTGATAAATAAAATATGAAAAAATAATCCACTTGATATATAAATGAAATATGGCACTTAAAATTAGTACTTATATTTATAGTTATTCCATTAATATTCATTAGGCATAAACTTCATAAATATTAAACTAGTACATTGTAGTCTCCTTCTTAAAACATATTTTTCTTTAACTGATAAATAAAATATGAAAAAATAATCCACTTGATATATAAATGAAATATGGCACTTTAAATTAGTTAGTACTTATATTTATTCCATTAATATTCGTTAGGCATAAACTTCATTAATATTGAACTAGTACATTGTAGTCTCCTTCTTAAAACATATTTTTCTTTAATCTCAGGGTTTATGGGACTAAAAGAATGTATATACTGATAACAATAAAGCATGTGATATTCCACATTGAGATGAAATTTGTCATTATGGTTGAAGCCTTTCAGCTTGTTAATACATCAAGAGGTAGAACCTTGGAACCTGAGAGAGGGCATTGACTTGTTTATTTTTCATAATATGGTTCCAGCCAGGGAAGAACAGAAGAGTGGAAGTTCTTCACCCCCTCAGGCTAGAAGGAGAGGAAGTGTGACTGACATAAGCTCAAGCTGGGTTGAAATCATAGCCCAAGCTACAGCCAAATCTGGAGAAACCTGGTCTGTATTAGAACAGATCCAAATTTAGCAGAGTGACCAAAAGATGCCCCTTGCATCTCAGTAACCACCAGTCCAGGAGACTGCCTGGAACCACCACTTTGCAGCAATATCCTGCAAAAACGTGTAGTAGTCAAAGATGTTTCCTCACCTTTATAAAGTTACTGAAGCCACATTTCTCCACCTACACCCAAATAAATAAAGAAAAGAAGGGCAAGGAGGTTTGAACTCAGAGAGAAAGGACATGTTTGCCTTAAGAGAATTTAAATCCAACTTGTCTCTCAATACCCATTCTTTTCATCTTCCTTAAAACATAGTCTCTGATTTTTAATGTTGCGTATAGCCAAATAAACTTATTTAAAAAACAACAAAATCATAACAGCAGCAGCAAAATCCTCCAATTTCCAGCCCTCTGGGCTACCTGATGAGGCCACATGCCCAAGTCTCGCTTAGTGGAAGAACAGGGGAGAAGGAGCCTGGGTTCCTGAGTGTCACGGTGCCACCACACATCAGGGACTGCTTGGCCTCTGACCTTGTATAAGTGAGAAAGAAACTTCTACCTGCTTATGTTTCACTTAAATTTTTTTGTCTTCACAGCTAAATATAACCTTATGAGTACAAAAATAGTTTAACGTTAATACATCTGTCTCGATTGAGTTTAAAATGGTTGGCCTAAAATCAGTTTTCTTTTTCTGTTACCCAGTATATGGAGCATATAAGAAAGATCGGTGAGTTGAGAGAGAAAATATTGAAAATTTATTTGCTTTTCTAATATTTACCTATTTACTTATTTATACTTAGTTTTAAGGCATAGCACACACTTCTTTTTTTTCCAATTTGTTTTTACACTCATGAGCTCTGTAATCCGAGGTCAGTTTCTGAAGGGTTATGAAGGGCCACTTTTCATATCATAGTGGGAATCAAAAACCCATCAAAAGGATAGAAAATATGTTTTAAAATAAGCATCACCAATTTATTTGTTTACAGCTATATTCCCCTGAGCATGTAATTTCTATTTCTTTCTCCCCAATACATAGATCAAGCTTCAGATTTTTGTTGTCTTCAAGGAACATATTGTGAGGAATAAACTAAAATATTTTATCTTTACAAAACTTGGTACTGTCCTTCACCTTCTACATTCTTTGAAAGTTTGTCTCTCATTTAATCTATTTTATGGCACCTTAGAGCCCTACAGGAGTCTTCCAGTGTCCTATTTATCTTTTCTATGGAGGATTATTTTAAAGTCTAACTGTTTAATAGTGACTAAATATAGTAGAGGGCATGTAATAGGACACATTAAACAAACTTCTAGTTATTCTGGTGTATAGGATGAAAATGTGACTATACATTTGATATGTTGTATTATGCTATTATGTCTGAAAGCCTTTTCAGATTCTTCATCAAAAGAGTATTTTTAAAACATGACACTATGTGAAATATATTTTGTTAAATGCCAGCATTTCAAAGTCTATTAAAATTGGATCGTCTTAAAGATGATCAAATAGGGGAAACCATTTAAACAGAAAATTGGAATAAATACACTTTGATCAGTACTTCAATAGATCTATCACTAGGTGATATTAGCTCTTTAAAATAGACATAAAATCTCAAAAAAGAAGTAGATATGAAAAGTTTTTTGGGATTGATGCAACATTAAGTGAAATCCACAGGAGCAGAGTTTAATAACACAAGGATTCAAAGGGCTATGGCACCAGAGGAGCTGCCCGTGTAATAACCCAGAGGTTTCAGAGATTATAACACATTTTGAGAATTTTTTTAAAGAGCTTAGCATGGCTGGAAGAATGTATAATAAATGCTAATAAAGACAGAGGGAGGGAGAGGGGAAAAGGGGGGGGGCGGGGAGAGAGTGGAGGGGAGAGAGAGGACACAAAGTACCAATATCCAAAATGAAAGAGACATATCACTACTAATCTCACTAATCTTGTGGACATTAAAAGGATAATAAGTGAATACGATGAACAGATGTATGCCCCCAAATTTGATACCTTAGATGAATGGGACAAATAACTTGAAAGGCACACACTGCATAGCTCACAAATGGAACAACTTCCATTTCCACAACTTGTTTGCATTCATTTTGGTTATGAGAGAAAAACACTACATATTAGTCACTGATTCAAATTATATAAACTATCTTCTACTGTGACATTTTAATACCACAATGTGTTGCCTCCAGAGTTGTCATAACTGAGTGTTCAATAGACAATTCTTCCGTAATAAAATCTATCTACTTCAGTATGACAGGGTACAAGTAACATAATTAAATCCAATTATTATAACTTGAAAGGTGCAAATCTTCAAGAATTGATAACCTGAATAACTCTATATCTATTAAAATTAATCAAAATTTAAAAGGCTTCCAAAAGAAAAGCACCAGGTCAAGATGGTTTCACTAATAAATAACTCTAAGTATTGAAGAAGAAAATAGAAATATCTACTACAAAATAGAGGCCAACAGAATACTCAGCATTTGAGAAGCTGACATGATTAAATTGTGCCTACCCAGAAAATCTTCCTTTTGTTAACACTAAAAGTCAATTGATTAGGAAATTTATTTACACCTACAAATTCCCTCTTATCGTGTAATATAACATACTGATGGATTTAATATCTCCTCGTATTCACAGTTCCAGGAATTATGACAGGAAATCTTGGGGAAGGCATTTTGGAATTCTGCCTACATACTCATTACTATACTATAGAAATTATACTGGTGATTGTTCTTTTGTCCTTTTAAATTCTTCTCCATTTCCTATAAATCCAGGCATGTTGACTACATCTTAGCTGAGACTAATGAGAAAATGAATGCTGAGAATGTACACGTTGACTAAGTTGTCCCCTTTTAACAAACTTCGTTAGATGACCTTGCTTACATTTCATCAGATTTGCGACACATGATCAAGGATGAATGTAAAGGCATTTGCAAGACTGAGCATTTTTAATTGAGTAAATTGTTGTCCACCTCTTCCACTGCCCCAGCTGGGATTCTGTTATTAATGAAGAGGAAGATGGTGTATAGGAGAGGATCTTATATATTGTATGGGCAACTAGGTATATCTACAGACATCCAAGTTTCCAATTATTATTTCTCATAATACATGTTCTCCATACTTCATTTATGTTAGTAGGGACATAATTTTGTTTTGTCTTAAAATAGCATAAAACCCCATTAATAATTAGTAGGACTTAGAATTATTGTTAGATTCGGAGAGACTAAGTAACAGGAAACATTTTTTAAATGACCAGTTTGGTCCCATTGTCTCTTTCAAGACATCTGTAATATTTCACAACATTTTAAAGTTTTGAACTTTTTCTTTAAGGAATTGAGACACTGAAACTTTAGCAAGTATTCTTTAAACAATCGCCAAGTAAATGAGTATTATTTTGATTAGTAATGTTAGTAGCCGCAGTGAAAAACGATATAAAGGTTAATAGTAATAATGTTCAACACAATACTCACCAAATACAAGACACTAGTCTTAGCACTTTCTTAATCTTAACATTAAACCAAGGATCTGAGTACTTTTATTATTTCTATTTTACATACAAAGAAATAAAGGAATACAGATGTTAGGTAACTTATCTAGATATTTCAGGATGCAGTTTCAGTCCACAGCTAATGTGGCTGAGTTTTGTGGTAAAAATAAGCATATTTTCTACCAATTGAGTAATTCACTATATTCTAGATGGTTTTGTTACAAGAACTTTATATATTCGATGTAGATTCTTAATTAGGAAGTTTTAGTCACATGTTAGGCGTAAACAGATGTATATTTTACATTATATTCAATCTTAAGCCAGCAGATGTGATTTTCAAGTCAATGATTTCATAGAAAGTGATTTCTGATTGTGCTACATATGGTATGAGTGCATTAATATAATGAGTAACTTCTGGAGTAACAGTGCAAATTTCCCATGAAATATATGTTTGATAGACATATAAATCAAGGTGTTGACATATAAAAATCATGACATTTCAAGGCAGGTTTAGATTCTGACAAAGAAATTTAATAAAACTGTTTATATTCAGGGGAAAAAAAACACATTTGAGGAACCTTTTAACATACTTTTAACTCCAGTGGAGATTGTATCATATAATCTGGGAACTGCAATAGCAGTTGACTCAAGGCATCTACATAATGCTAGTTATTTCAAAGGGAGATAATTATAGTACAGATAATTGATTATGCAATTACTGGATGACTGAAAGACCAAAAAAATGATGCTGTTATGAATAACTGTAGAAGTAGTTACCATGTCTAGGTGAAGGAGAAAGAATGTAGGAGAAGGAATTCACAGCAGACACAGGCGCTTGGAGTAGAGTGTTTTCGACAGCTGGGTTTTGGAGGTCACCACATTGCCTGTGCTCAGACCTGGGAGGGAAATGCATCTGATGGTCTCACTGCTTAAGGTCAGAGCGCTTTTCCATGCTCAGATCATGTGTCAGATAATCTGTTTTCTGTTCCCTCTTGAAATTTATAATCAGTGACACAGTCCATTCATGCATGCCCTTTGCCCTTTCCATACTATGGAGAAGGTGCAATTTCAATTTCTAATTGAATTAAACAATCGTTATTTACCCTGGTAATATAAAGTCTAAATAAACAGAGATAAAAGTCAGTCCATATGGAGATGAAGTACAACTTTGCAAGTGGGTTTTCTTAAAGATGTAGGAAAAACCTCAAACTGATTATTAGGTTAAAAATAGACAGGGAACTTCCATTTCTACATGTTTCCAAATACATTCATTTCGGTTATGGGAAAAAGCACCACTTAGTCATTGATTCAGATTATATAAACTATCCAATAATGTGGTATTTTAACACCAAAAGGGGTTGTATGCAGGAATATCATAATTGAGTATTCAATAGACAATTCCACTGTTACAAAAGTCTAACTGCTTCAGTATGACAGGGTACAGAGTAACACAACTGAACCTAATTATTATCAGCACACAGTCTAAATTGCTGAAAAATGAGTTCTCTGGTCAGATAGACTATTGAATGGAATGTCATGGCCATAAATACTCCCTTCAGTATTTCTGAGATGGTGTTCCTGGCAGAAGCATTAAGGGCAGGACAGGCAACAAAGCCTCTTGCCAATACTGTGTGTTGGTCAAACTCAAAGAGAAGGCAAGGGACGGCAAATAAATCCACTGATACGACAAGTAAATGTCAGCCTCCTAAAGTACACAGTAGTGTAGATAAGGGTAGGGAGTAATGTGGAAAGTCCAATGAGGAACATCCAGCACACCATACTGGTTCCAGAGCGTTTAAATAAAAGAAGTAAAGCATTACGGATACATTTGAAGTGATCTATATCATCTATGATGAATTTAGTGTGCCTTTTTATGTTCTTGCTTTAATAATTTCTATATGTACATATCTACAAACATTATTGTTTTATGTTTCTATTTTTTTCATATCAATGGTATACTTACATACCATACCACAACTTATTTTTTCTTCACACACAAGTGTGCTCACAGGAACTGTTTATGCTGCTTCAAATAGATCTAACACACTCATTAATTACTGTACATTATTATATCTTTGTGAAAAATATCACGTTTTAGTTATCAGTTTTCTAACTAATTCTTAGGTGATTTTCACTGATAACTTTTTTCCTGTCTCATTTAACCACAGTGAAAGTTTCTTTAAAGAACATACCTGCCACAGAATTATTCAGTCTTAGGGTTTTTGTGTTTTCAATTATACTAATACTGTCAATTTGGTCTACAATGTAGTTGCAACAAATTTCATTCCCACTAGCAATCTAGGAGAGCTCCTATTTGAATCAAAACTTGGTTTTATTCAACATACACCAGTCTGATTCAATAAAATGCCGTTTTAAAAAACTTTCATTCACCAGGTAATTAGCAAATATTATAATATTTCCTTTTCAGATATCCATTCAATTAAGTTATAAAGCAACTCGCTTCTGCAAGCATCTTCCTTGGATTTGGAGATGTAACAGTGAAACAAAGAAATCACAGCCCTTAAGGAGCTTACATACTAATTTAAGGTGTGATATATAATCAATAAAATAAATAAGTGGCTTATAGCATATTAGAAGCTAATCATTTTTGTGCTAGAGTTTGGGGGAGGGGGCAGGCAAAGCAATTCTACATTGATTGATTGATTGGGGAAGGCTGCTCTGGGACTATGACTTTTGAATGAAGATTCAAACGATGTGAAGAATATATCATATGCACATCATTGTAAATGTGTCCTCTTTTCACATGTTCAAGCAATTTTGGGGCCATATATCGGGGAATGGAACTGCCAAGTAAAAACTGCAATATTTTAAACTTTAGCATTTAATTCCAAGTTGTTTTTCAAACTGATTGTAACAAATTTCTTTCTGAACAGGTGTTTATTTTGCTTCATATCTGTATTAGTTTGCTGGGGCTGCCATAGCAAAATACCAAACACTGGGTGGCTTAAACAACAGAAATGTGTTTTCTCACAGTTCTAGAGGCTAGAAGCCCAAGATCAAGGTGTTGGCAGGTTTGGATACTTCTGACGCCTCTTTTCTTGACTTATAGATGGCTGCCTTTTTGCTGTGTCCTCACATGGTCTCTCCTCTGTGTGCACTCACTTCTGTATCCACAGTCTCCTAACTAATCAGGACACCTGTCTGACTGGATTAGGGCTTACCCTAAACACCTTATTTTAACTACCACTTTAAAGACCTTATCTCCACATAGAGTCACATTTTGAGGTACTGGAGAATAGGGTTTCAACATATGAATCTTGAAGGGACACAATTCAGCCTATGATAACATCCTTACTACGTTTTGCTAAATGCACCTGATTAAATACTGACAGATAACTGAAGTAGCAATTCACAAATCTCAGTGTTTAGAAACAAGCCCAGAAATGTCAACTAACTACTAATTCGGGATAGTTTTATTCCACATTTTGTAACCCTCCCCAAATACTTGAAATAAAACCCTATTAAAAACCTCCTTTGGGGCTTCCCTGGTGGCGCAGTGGTTGAAAATCTGCCTGCCAATGCAGGAGACATGGGTTCGAGCCCTGGTCTGGGAAGATCCCACATGCCGCGGAGCAACTAGGCCCGTGAGCCACAACTACTGAGCCTGTGCGTCTGGAGCCTGTGCTCCGCAACGAGAGAGGCCGCGATAGTGAGAGGCCCGCGCACCGCGATGAAGAGTGGCCCCCGCTTGCCGCAACTAGAGAAAGCCCTCGCACAGAAACGAAGACCCAACACAGCCAAAAATAAATAATAAATAAATAATACATAAAAATTAAAAAAAAAAAAAAAAAAAAAAAAACTCCTTTATGTGTATATAGAACTTCAAACACTGCTCCTTAAATTCATATGGAACAATAAAAGAACAAAAGAACTGAGTTGGTTAGCAGGATAATGAGTTCCCCGCAAATGTCCACATCATAATACCTGGAACCTTTGAATATATTATCTGATAGGGCAAAAGGAAATTCGCATATCTAGTTAAATATCTTGAGCTAGAGAGATTATCCTAGATTATCTAGGTGGGTTCAATCTAGTCACGTAATTTCTTAAAACGCATTTCTGAGCTGTGGTCAGAGAAAGAGATGTGACAACAGAAGCAATGTCAGAGAAATGCAAAGTTGCTACCTTTGAAGATGGAGAAAGAGGGTCACAAGCCAAGGAACGTGGGCAGCCTCTAGCAGCAGGCATTCATTCACCACATAAAAGTCAATCAACATAGCTCTCTATCAGTTTCAACTTGTCATCTTCATAACAGCCCAAACAGGTTATAACTGTCAAAATAGTATTTTGAACACAAACAGTATTACTCTAGGGCTTGTCATCTTAACTACTAAGATAGGTAAACAAATTAAGTTAAAAAACTGATAATCACCAATGAGAATGGATGGAAACCTAAGGCTTTTCCACAAGACTACAGAGAACCTAAGAAATATTCAGCAACGATTTTCATATACTTATAATTTTAATACATGGTATTTTCTTTTTCTGCAAGACAGAAGATCCTGAGAAAACAGAGTATGCAATATTCTTATTACCAAAGTAATTGTCTTATAGCTTATCTAAAGGGATAATTTATTTGAATATGTCACAAATGCTGAAAATTCAAAATATAGAGGCAATTAATATGATCATTTGTGAATACAAAATATACCCTAAGGGAACATAATATGAAGAATGCACAGTGAAAATCTTTTATTAATTCTTCAGAACTCATACTACTTTATAAAGACAAAATTAAAATATGATGCATTTTCTTGGACTGAATTGTCCTAAGTTTGGCAGGCAGCAAATCTAAAATTAAGAAAACCCAAACAGGAAAATTTAGAAGGACTCCAAATTAGTCAATTTGATATAAACCATCCAAATTGCATTAAAAAAGCATTCAGTGACACAAATAGTGTTACCCATTGAGGTTAAAGATTAATTTCATCATATGTTGTTTTAAAAACTTTGTTCTATAACATTTTCATGTGCATATGTAGAAACTGGAAGAATATACATAACCAACAAATGCAAATTAAAAGAATTTCATTTTGAAAATTCATAATTTCTTTGCAAATAGTTTGCCTTTTATTTTATTGGTGAAAAGTAACATTCTTCCTGAATTATATATATAATTCCCATTAAATATATACTTATGTTCTTTTTAAAATAATAGTTTATTACTTTCTTTAGTTTGCAAAACCAAAATGTGTACATTATAGAAAATTTCAGATTTGCAGGAAAATGAAATAATGATTTTAAAATAAAATATATTAAATTCTACCTCTAGACAAGATTAAGTAAAGGGACCAGATTAGCAATCCAGTTATAAAGAATTAAATATCCAGATAAAAAATTGAAGCAGCAGTTTTCAGACACTGAACATCAAGCTGCTCAGATCCGTGATTCCTAAGAGAGGAAAATAACTGAGGGAGCCCAACAATTACCCCCATTTTCTTCTGAGAAAGTTTCCAGCACACAATGCCGGCAGGAGGAATACGAGTGGAACCTGGTGGCCTTTCTGAGCTGAGTAGACACAGCTGAGGTGTGGGGAGGGGGCCCAGGTGGCTTGTGTTCCCAAGACAGAGCACTGCAGAAGCGGGAGCTACATAGAAATAGAGGTTCAGAGATTTGCAGAGTTTTCTATTCAGTTCTTTATTTGAGTACAGATCGGGGTATGTGCTTGAGAAGATTACCCAAGACAATGTAAAGAACCACCCCCAATGGAGCAAATTGAGCACTGATTGCCACTTAGGCCTGAAAATAGGCTAATATAAAATAGCCACCCTGAAAAATCTTGTAGTTCAAGTGACATGAGAAGATTATACAGAAGGAAGTGGAGGAAAATTAGTCCTAGAATACACACTGCATTGATCCACCCACCCCTGACAAATTTCCTGGCATAGAAACAAACAAAAAAAAAGAAAACAATAATGAGGATAATCAAATATGCAGATCTGGAAATGACATGGATGTTAAAGTTAGTATGTAAGGGCAGCAAAGTTATTATAACAATAATATATTTGTGAAAGAATAGAAGACAAATTAAATATGCTATTCAGATATATGAAAGATATAAACAAACAAATCCAGCTTGTAAACAAGAAAAATATAGTGTCTGAAATGAAAAGTACACTGGATTGGATTAATAAATTAGATTCTGTGGGAAAAGAAATAGTAAATTTGAAGATATATCAATAAAAACAGTTGAAAAAGAAAGAGAAAAAAAAGGACTTAATAAAAAGGATCAGTGAAATGTTGAAATGCTTCAAATGGCTTAATTGAAAACTCTAAAGGAGTTGAGACATGGTAAAAGTCTTTGAAGATATGGCTGAAATGTTCCAAATTTGATAAAAATTATAAGCACACAGATCCAAGAAGCTTGAGAAATACAAAGCACAAGAAGCAAAAAGAAAACTATAAGGCATATAATAGTAAAATTGTTTAACGTTAAACAATCATACCAGTGATAAAAACAAAATCTTGGAAGAATGGAAGGAAGGAAGGAAGGAAGGAAGTGAGGGAGGGAGGAAGGAAAGAAGGAAGGAAGAGAGAGAAGGAATGAACAAAGAACAAACTTGTCAATAAATCTTTGCACATAGCAATACTTAATTCCTAATGATAACTTGGTATTCCTCTAATTTAAAGCCTAAGAGTGTCCATTTCCCTCTCTTTTTCACTTTTACCACCATTGTTTAAATCACCATTATTTCTTATCTGGAATATTCCACTATCAACACATCAAGATGATCAATCCTTTAAAACACAAAGCGTCCATCAGACAAATGAATAAAGAAGATATGATATATATAATGGAATTACTACTCAGCCATAATAAAGAATGCAATCTTGCCATCTGCGACAACATGGATAGACCTAGAGGGCATTATGTTAAGTGAAATAAGTCAGACAGAGAAAGACAAATACTGTACATCTTTGCTTATATGTGGACTCTAAAAAGCAAATGAACAAATATAACAAAACAGAAACAGATTCAAGATACAGAGGACAAACTAGTGGTTGAAAAACTAGTGGTTGCCAAACTGGGAGGGTAGGGAGGTGGAGGGGGGAGTGGAGGGATGGTTGAAATAGGTGAAGAGGATTAATAGGTATGAACTACCAAGTATAAAGTAAATAAGTCACAAGAAATATTGTCAGTAATATTGTAATAACTTTGGTGCATAATCTATAAAATATCAATCACTGTGTTGTACACCAGAAACTAATATAATATTGTAATTCAACTATACTTCAATTTAAAAAAAAAAACACTAATCTTATCCCCTGCTCATGAACTTCAAGTATCTTTCCATTGGAATAATAGTAAAAATCAAACTACTTACAGTCAACTTTTTGCTTCTAGTGGGATGGACTTGCTGGTGGCAGAGCAACACACTTTCCAAAAACAGCTAGAAATGTCAGATAAAATATGCAACTATCTAGAGGAAGTTGAGAAATTCCAAAGCAACAAAGACTCCAGAGAAAGAACTTTGAAAAGGAAAATGGGCTTCAAGTTTCTTTCTCCGAGGGTGTTTCTCAATTTTGGGGACAGAAAGCAGAATTATTTTGAACCCTGATAAGTTACCTTCATGTCATCCATTTTTCAATTGAATAAGTTATTTCTATGTGTACTGTTAGGATACGTTTAGTTTTATCTACATTACCAAAACAAAATAATGTATATTAACTAAGCCTGAAGATAAATAAAAAGGTTAAAGTTGAAGATTAAGCAGATTTTTAATTAATTGGCATAAAATCACAGTGAAATTTTAGTCCTATTGCACTTGCAGAGAAAGCACAATTACATTTTTTTTCTGGATATGAACAAAGACTAAAGATGTGGAGAATAATTAATTGGAATAAGCATTAAACATCATGTTCCATACTCAAGAGGAGGAGCAAAATGATGATTATTTTCCCGGTAGATGAGCAAGTAGGGGAGATTTGAATACCAATTAACTCCAGACCATTGGGTCAGAACAGAGTCTATTAAGTTTCCCTATCAAAAAATTCATAGTAGTTCACGCTGGACTGAGGCATTTCTTTAGAATGTTTGGATCCTTAATACATGATTTAAATGTTACTGAAAAAGGAGAGTAGTTCAATTTGAATATACTTGCAGTTTGTAAGAATATTAAATATATGTAAGTGTAGATTAGCTGATTTTAAAACTTATTAGCTATTTGCCTCAAGTTTACACTTGTTTTATGGTAAAACAAATAAGTAACAGTTTTTATTTACAGTTAAATATATAACTAAAAGCACTCACGTAATACACATTTACATATTCTCCAAGAAATCTTATAAATTCTCCAAGAAATGGGTGAATGGAGGAAATAATAGCCAACTGTTCAGTGAATAAATTACCAATAATTTACAGAGTATCTTTCCTGTATGCATCAAATGGTGGTCACTACAAATGATGAGAGAGTAACTTCCGTCAAGGTATTTAGCATCCATTTACATCTCAGAAAAAGATACATTAAAAACTGTCAACTACACAAGGCAGCTTACTAGTGAAAAAATGATACTTCACAGCTAAAAATATAGCTATGTACGTTTAGAAGCTATAAGATGAATGAAAATGGCATAACCAGAAAATGTTTTCTACAGGAGTCAATTCAAAGAGTTATAAACTTGAAGGAAGGATAGAATTTGGTGAGGGAGGTGAAACTAAAAACAAAGGAAAAAAACCAAAAGTTAGTTTGAGCACAATGACTTGCTAGGACAGAGAAAACTTCCATTTAACAAGAAGAGAGAAAGCATGGAGCAGTAATGAAGGCTGTCAGTGGGAACAAAGGGGTAAATGAAATGCTTGATGATACATTTAATGAAGTGTAGTTTTTTTGTTTTCTTGGTCTTTCACAAATGACCTGGAGGCTGTGCAGTGAGCTGGGTAAGAGAATGTTCACTGGAATGAGATAAAAAATTTAAAACAGATAAAGAATATACTGAAAAACATAAGTTGCTTGACCTGCATTCATTCACCCCTTGGTTATCACATTTGAATTTTCAGCAGAAAAAAGACATTTAATGTATATTGTCCCTTTCTCCCTAGACATGATTATTCCACAGATGGTCGGTTCATTCAAGATGGGATTGCCCTTTCCTGATATTTTTGGATGTGAAACATCTTTCATGTGGTTGAAGCTATTATATGTAAAACTAAGGAGAAAAGAATTACAACCGTTGTCTCTTTAGAGATCTTGCAAGCAAGAAAACAATAGAGTGACACCTTCAAAGTGATGAAAAAAGAAAAAAATCTGTCAACCTAGAAATCAAATATGAATGAAGAAGACTCTCTCTGACAAACACAAAAAATTAGAGAATTCGTTGACCATAGACCTTCCTCAAAACTCTTAATGAAAGTTTTTCAGGGAGAAGGAATTTAATATGCTTTAGAGACTGGATCTATATACAGAAACAAAGAAGATTAGAAATGGAATTTTGAAAAAAGATAAAATATCATTTTTTCTCATTTTAGTTGCTCAAAAGAAAAATGATGCATGATTTCAAGCTAATAAAAATGTGTTGTGTTTTTATAACATTTACAAAAGTTAAATGTGTGACAATGATGACACAAGAGATGATATTAAGGTTGTATAATATTTGCAGGTATAGTCAGATTACTTAAAAATGTATATACTCTAGGGAATACTCTACATTACAAAGATGGCAGATAATCACTTAAAACTCTAGTATAAACGTTAAAAAAAAGTATTTTAAACAACTACAATGATTTTTAATGGGCACAATATACAAAGACGTAAATTATAATATCAAAAACATAATGTGGGAGTATGTAAAATTGTGCAGTTTTGTATTTGCATGATGTTATTACAGCTTAACATAGACTGCTATAACTAAAAGATGTTTTGTGTAAGCAATATGGTAACTATAAAACAAAAACATATAGTAGATACACAAAAGATAAAGGTATCAATGTATATCACTACATAAATTTATCATATCACAAAGGAAGAGAGCAGGTGTGGAATAAGGAAAAAAGGAACTAAAAAACCAGAAATAAATGTAAAATGGCATTTATAAGTCTACACCTATCGTCAAAATTACTTTAATTGTAAATGGGATAAATTCTCCAATCAAAAGACATAGAGTGGCTGACTGGATAAATAAGCAAGACCAACTATATGTTGCCTACAAGGGACTCACTTCAGCTTTAACAACACACATAGGCTCAAAGTAAAGGGATGCAAAAAGGTATTACATGTGAATGAAATCCAAAAGAAAGCAGGGTTAGCTACAATTGTATCAGACAAAGTAGACTTTAAGCCAAAAATGGTAGTGAGAGACAAATAAGGTCATTGTTATTCATCATATAATGATGAAGGGGCCAATTCATTATGAGGATAAAACAATTGTAAATATGTGTGTGCTGAACATCAGAGCACCTAAATACATAAAGCAAATATTAACAGATTTTATGGCAGAAAAGATAGCAATATGATAATAGTAGGAAATTTAATATCCCACTTTCAACAATGGATAGGTCAGTCCAAGAAAAAATTAATAATAAAACACTGTACTTTACACATTAGACCAGGTGGACCTAACAGATACATACAGATAGCTTCATCAAGTGCACATGGCACATTCTCCAGGATAGATCATATGTTAGGCCAAGAAACAAGTCAACAAATTTAAGAAGACTGAAATCATATTAAACATCTTTACTGACCACAATAGTATGAAGCCAGAAATCAATTACAAAAAGAACACCAGAAAATTCACAAATATGTGAAGAATAAAAATATTCTCTTAAATGTCCAATGGGTCAAAGACATCAAAAGAGAAACCAAAAAATATCTTGAGACAAGTGGAAAGGGAAACACAACATACCAAAACTTACAGAATGCAGCAAAAGCAGTTCTAAGAGGAAAGGTTATAGCAGTGGACACCTACATTAAGAAAAAGTAAAGATCTCAAATAAACACCCATTTTATACCTCAAGGACTTAGAAAAGAACAATAACATAAGACCAAACTGAGCAGAAGGAAATAAATTTAAAAAAAGATCAAAGTAGAAATATATAAAACAGACTAGAAAGACAATAGAAAAGTTTCATGAAGCTAAGTGTTAGTTTTTTAAAAAAGATAAAAAAAATTGACAAAACTTTAGATAGACTAACAAAGAAAGGAGACTCAAATAAATAATATCTGAAGTAATAGAAACAGATACTACAACTGATAAATATTAAGAATCATGAGAAACTTCTATGAACAATTACATGTAAACAAGTTGGATAACCTATAAGAAATGGATAAATTCCTAGAAACATACAACCTGCCATAAATGAATCATCAAGAAATAGAAACTCTGAACAGACCAATTATTAGTGAGGAGATTGAAGCAGTAATCAAAAACCTTCTAATACAGAAAAGTCAATAACCAGATGGCTTCACTGGTGAATTCTAATACACATTTATAGAAAATTAATATTAAAATTTCTCCAATTCCTCCAAAGAACTCAAGAGGAAGGAACACTTCCAAACTCATTTTACCAGGACAGAATTGCCCTGATATAAAAGCCAGACAAGGACACTGTAAGAAAACAAAATTACTGGCCAACATTCATTGTGATCATAGATACAAATATCTTCAACAAATTAGTAGCCAACTTAATTTAAAAGTCAATAAAAGGGTCATACAGCATGATCAAGTGGGATTTATTTCTTGGATTCAAGGATAATTCAACATATACAGATCAATAATTTGATACATCACATTAACAAAATGAAGGATATAAATCATATGATAATCTCAATAGATGCAGAAAAAGCACTTGACAAAATTCAACATCCAGTCAAGACAAAAATTCTCAACAAATTAGGTGTAGATGGAATGTACCACCACATAATAAAAGCCATATATGACAAGCCCACAGCTAACTCCATACTCAATGGTGAAAACTTTAAAGCTTTTCCTCTAAAACCGGGGCAAGAAAATGATGCTCACTCTCACCACTTCTGTTCAACATAGTAGTGGAAAATCTAGCCAGAACAATTAGGTAAGAAAAAGAAATAAAAGGCATCTAAATCTGAAAGGAAGGAATGAAATTGTTTCTGCTTGCAGATGGCATGATCTTATATGTATAACACCACAAAACTCCAATTAAAAAATGTTAGAACTAATAAATGGATTCTGTAAAGTTGCAGAATACAATATCAACATATAGAAATCAGTTTCTTTTTGATACACTAGCTACAAACTGTAGAAAAGAGAAATTAAGGAAACAATTCCACTAACATTAGCATCAAAAAGAATAAAACACAAATAAATTTAACGAAGAGGTGAAGGATTTGTAGACTGAAAACTATAAAATATGATGAAATAAATTGATCAAGATGCAAATAAATGGAAAGATATCCAGTATTCATGATTGGAAGAACTAATTTGGAACAATAAAAGAACAAAAGAACTGAGTTGGTCGGCAGGATAATCAGTTCCCCCCAAATGTCCACATCCTAATACCTGGAACCTTTGAATACATTATCTGACATGGCAAAAGGAAATTTGCATATCTAGTTAAATATCTTGAGCTAGAGAGATTATCCTAGATTATCTAGGTGGGCTCAATCTAATCACATAATTTCTTAAAAGTCATTCTGAGCTGTGGTCAGAGAAAGAGATGTGACAACAGAAGCAATGTCAGAGAAATGCAAAGTTGCTGCCTAAGATGTCCATTTGACCCAAAGCATTCTATATCAAATGCAATCCCTATCAAAATTCCAATGGCATTTTTCACAGAAAAAAAAAAAACCCTAAAATCATATGAAATCACAAAAGACTCTAAATAGCCAAAGCAATCCTGAGAAAGAAGAACAAAGCTGGCAGCATCATGCTTCCTGATTTCAAATATATTACAAAGCTCTAGTAATCAAAAAGGTGTGGTATTGGCATTACAAACAGACACGTAGAACAATGGAGCAGAAAGGAATATCAGAAATAAACACATGCATTTATGGTCAATTAAGTTTCAACAAAGGCAGTGAGAATAAACAGTGTAGGAAGGATAGTCTCATCAATAAATGGTGTTGGGAAAACTTGATATACATATGCAAATGAATGAAACTGGACCCCTATCTTACTCCATACAGTAAAATCTACTCAAAATGACCTAATGACTTGAATATGAGACATGAAAACAGAAACTCCTAGAAGAACTCATAGGGGATAAGCTCCTTGACACTGGTACTGGCAATATTTTTGCTTATGACACCAAAAGTATAAGGGAATCCTTGTACATTGCTGGTGGGAATGTAAAAATTAAAATTTTCAAAAATTAAAAATAAAGTTACCATATGATACAGCAATCCTGCTTCTGCTTTATATATACAAAGAAAATGAAGTCCGGATCTCAAACTCTTCTCTGATATTTCTATCTGCACTCCCATTCTCATTGCAGCATTATTCACAATAGCCATGGTATGGAAACAATATAAATGTCAGTGGATGAGAGGAAAAAGAAAATATGGTATATATATCATATACATATGTGATAAAAAATAAATAATATATTGGATTATAGCACAAAGGACAAAACAAATATCTATGAGTCCACACTGATTTAAATGAGAAATAAGTAAATTGAGGAAACAGTCCAAATCTTCCTCATAGAAGAATCACAAGTCTATATCCTGAATATTTATACATGTATGTAATAAAAGGAAAGAAAGAAATAAAAAACCACCATAAGAACATCACAATAACAACTGCTGCAGGCAAGAACCACTAATAAATGCTAGTGAAAGTGAACAAAATTTAAGGGAAATAGAATATTTGCATAGTTTCAAAGTTTTTACTTCAAAAGATTTATTAGCCCTCAGCATAACTTCAGTTTTCATGAAATAAACAGTGACTATATAAAAAAAAAAAAAGATTTATTAATTTCTGTGGTGGTTTTAACATAATGCCACAAATACTTTGATACTCCACCTTCAAGAAAGTGGAGCTTAATTCTTCTCCCCTTAACTATGAACTACACTTGGTGACTCATGTCTAGTGAACAGCATACAGAAAGGGAAAAGCAGTAACTGCAATGTAAAGATCTGCAGACACCACCTTAACCCAGTGGTAAGGTAAACATCTCCAATAATCATAGGTTGATATCATGCATCCCCTGATACGATGCAATGAATGATAAGGGTATTATACCTCATGAACTTCCTTCCAAAACTGTACTGCTCCAGTCTAATCATGAGAAAAACTAAAATGTAGGGGCATTCTACAAAATAACTGACCAGTATTCTTCAGATGGACAAGGTCATGAAAAACAAGAAAAGACTGATCAACTGTCAAACTAGAGGCGTCCTAAGCAGGCAGGATGACTAAATGCAAGATGGAATCTTGACTGGATCTTGGAACATTATTGAAAAAAAAGACATTATTGAAAAAAATGTTGAAATTTAATAGAGTCTGTGGTGTTGTTCGTAGTATTGTACTACTGTGAACTTCTGAGTTTTCATAAATGTACCCTGAATGTGTAAGCAAGTAACATTAGGCCACGCTGAATGAAGGGTATACAGAAACTCTCTGTAATATCTTTTTAACTGTTCTGTAAAACAAAAATCATTTCAAAATAATAAGTAAAAAAGGTTAAGAAGAATTTTATTAAATGTCAAGGGCAAAGGGAAAAAAAGCTTATTAAAGATGACTTCGAAAAACGTAAGAATAGCTATTTCTTAAAACAGAAACTGTGTCTTATTTAGCTCTGTATTTCTGGATATCAGATAGTTGTTTGGCACATGGAGAACAAAATGTAATAAAGCAAATTAAATGAATATTTGTTTGAATGCTTAATATCACTATTTCCTACAGAGCTAGCATACTAAAAGTATGGCTTATAGGAAAATGAACCAATAAATTCGTTTTAACAGCAAACTATACACTATCATGACTATTTCTACACCATAAATTGTCAAAATCATCACGTTATAAGCTCAGTTTCAGCTTCATTTAATACTGTATAGTAGGGAACATGTTGGCATGTGCAATAGAGGAAAGAAGCATATTTTCTACCACTCAGTAAATTAAAACTTTATATAAGTTTCTTAAATTTGTTTTCTTTTTGCCTATATAAGTTCATTTTTTGGTACAGTAGTACAACTGACATCTTTTGAAGCTAAGTAACGTCTTTTATCTTATTGTGTAGCTTTCCTTGTGCGTTAACTAAGGCATGAACATCAAACTTGAGAAGCAAGGGAAACAGCTACATCTTTATCTCTCTTGTAAGAACATTATATCAGTAAAATTTTAATACCTTATTTGCAAAATCAGTGTCGTGCATGAATAAGATGAGATTTCACTAGTTTCCACAAAAGTTTTCCACAAAAAAGCTATTGATGAAAAATTAATTTGAACTTAATAAGACAAAAGAAACAAAAAGAAAACCCTGCTTTTATGGACTCTGTTTTATTCCTAATAATTTTTTTAACACCTTTAGTGGAGTATAATTGCTTTACAATGGTGTGTTAGTTTCTGCTTTATAACAAAGTGAATCAGCTATACATATACATATATCCCCATATCTCCTCCCTCTTGCATCTCCCTCCCATCCTCCCTATCCCACTCCTCTAGGTGGTCACAAAGCACCGAGCTGATCTCCCTGTGCTATGTGGCTGCTTCCCATTAGCTATCTATTTTACATTTGGTAGTGTATATATGTCCATGTCCCTCTCTCACTTCGTCCCAGCTTCCCCTTCCCCCTCCCCATGTCCTCAAGTCCATCCTCTACGTCTGTGTCTTGATTCCTGTCCTGTCCCTAGGTTCTTCAGAACCTTTTTTTTTTTTTTGATTCCATATATATGTATTAGCATATGGTATTTGTTTTTCTCTCTCTGACTTACTTCACTCTGTATGACAGACTCTAGGTCCATCCACTTCACTACAAATAACTCAGTTTTGCTTTTTTATGGCTGAGTAATAATCCATTGTATATATGTGCCACATCTTCTTTATCCATTCATCTGTTGATGGACACTTAGGTTGCTTCCATGTCCTGGCTATTGTAAATAGAGCTGCAATGAACATTGTGGTACAGGAACCTTTTTGAATTATGGTTTTCTCAGGGTATATGCCCAGTAGTGGGACTGCTGAATCGTATGGTAGTTCTATTTTTAGTTTTTTAAGGAACCTCCATACTGCTCTTCATAGTGGCTATATCAATTTACATTCCCACCAACAGTGCAACAGGGTTCCCTTTTCTCCACACCCTCTCCAGCATTTATTGCTGGCAGATTTTTGATGATATGGCCATTCTGACTGGTGTGAGGTGATACCTCATTGTAGTTTTGATTTGCATTTCTCTAATGATTAGTTATGTTGAGCATCCTTTCATGTGTTTGTTGGCAATCTGTATATCTTCTTTGGAGAAATGTCTATTTAGGTCTTTCACCCATTTTTGGATTGGGTTGTTTGGCTTTTTGATATTGAGCTGCATGAGCTGCTTGTATATTTTGGAGATTAATCCTTTGTCAGTTGCTTCGTTTGCAAATATTTTCTCCCATTCTGAGGGTTGTCTTTTCATCTTGTTTATGGTTTCCTTTGCTGTGCAACAGCTTTTAAGTTTTATTCAGTCCCATTTGTTTATTTTTGTTTTTATTTCCATTTCTCTAGGAGCTGGGTCAAAAAGGATCTTGCTGTGATTCATGTCATAGAGTGTTCTGCCTGTTTTCCTCTAAGAGTTTTATAGTGTCTGGCCTTACAATTAGGTCTTTAATCCATTTTGAATTTATTTTTGTGTATGGTGTTAGGGAGTGTTCTAATTTCATTCTTTTACATGTAGCTGCCCAGTTTTCCCAGCACCACTTATTGAAGAGGCTGTCTTTTCTCCATTGTATATTCTTGCCTCCTTATCAAAAATAAGGTGACCATATGTGTGTGGGTTTATCTCTGGACTTTCTATCCTATTCCATTGATCTATATTTCTGTTTTTGTGCCAGTACCATACTGTCTTGATGACTGTAGCTTTATAGTATAGTCTGAAGTCCAGGAGCCTGATTCCTCCAGCTCCGTTTTTCTTTCTCATCTATGGACTCCTGAGAGATGTCATTTAAAATAAGAATCTTTTGGTCACCGAGGTGGAATATTTAACCATTTGTTATGAAGGTCAGCAATTTTATTCATTTCAAGGTGTATTAATTACTCTACATCAGAAAGTTGAGAATATTATCTTCAAATTCATATCAAATATTAAAAACCCAATGTTTAAACATCACTAATATAATTTCTTTGAGGATTATATGGCAATTAAGTTGCATACTTAGCCAATAGAGATTAATTTATATTCATTCTTTCTGTTTCCCATTCTGGGACCAATACATTGTATCATTTGGCATTACATAAATGTCAACTTTGTATTTGTGCAATATGCTTTTTTGCTGTTATCTGTGTCTTTCTAGATGTTTTTAACCTTTATATTATAAAAAAGTATCTGTTCACAAAAATGTAAAAAACTGTGTGTGAAATGAATAATCTTTGAATAGTTTTTTTAAATGTTTATAGTTATTTAATTCACATTCAATTTTTCTCCCTGGATATACATGCTTGATATGAAATACTTCAAACATTAACATACTAGCAATGGTAAATCCTCAAGACATACTATGCCAACTAGGAATCCACTCTAGATTTTCTTTTTTATAAATCCAAAACACTAAAGTTTATTGCAACAGTCCATAAAGCATATAAATATTCTTTAATTCATTATCTAAAGATCCATATGTTTGAATATTTTAGTTGTTCTCTGTATTGTATTGTCAAGGGTGTCCTTACAGTGAGATGATTAGTTATACTTTGGAATGATGAACCTGTAATTTATGAACTTCCTTCCTTTTCTAAAAGTCCAGTGTGCTCACAAAGTGCTAAGAAATAAGAGTATTTGAAATTAAACGGAGTTCTATGCTGGGCTCTGTCATGGTGTTATTCAGGATGAGGAATATAGTCAGGATTCTTAGTCCAAATCCATCATTGCCCTCACAGAGCCACAGCAGATAGTGCTAAGCAGTGAGGATGCATAAGGTACACAGCATTTTTATCATCAAATATGTCTCTGACTACAAACCTCTAGAGTCATCTCCTCTGGTGACTTGGTTGGGCCATGTGTCAGCTGATACTTGCTCTTCCACATACAAGCTATGAGACAGTATGGCAATAATAGACACTGGAAAAAAAATCTTACAGAGAATGTAGCCAGGGGCCACAGAGGACAGTGGACAAAGGACTATCTGTCCAACAGCAGAATCAGGTCAGAATAAGGAAGACCCTCACTCCCCTCAGTCTCCCACAGTTTCAGACTTGCCAAGGGGCAGTGAGTCCCCCATTCCCCTCACCCATCCTCTTCTGTAAGTTTAGCTTAACCCTTTGAATTAGGCATTTCTAGGCTGCATTAACCACTGATAAATGCATGCCCCATGGTAGATTATTTAAACTCTGATACTCAGCTTCCATATGTGAAAAATAGGGGTGATGATACATAATTTTCCAGGTTGTAAAGTTTAGAGAAAAAGCTATGCATTTCAATACTAAGCAGAATACCTGACATATAGGTATTCAAAAATGATATTTTTAAAATTATCATTATTAAAAAAATACTCCTTGCTCAGTTGATCAAAACAATGTGTTCCTCAAAAAAGTATTATTTTTTAAAAAAATTTACCCTGCCCATTTGTCATTTTGTGTCAGAGATATAATGTAAAAAGGGATTTTAGGGCTTCCCTGGTGGTGCAGTGGTTAAGAATCCGCCTGCCCATGCAGGGGACACGGGTTCGAGCCCTGGTCCGGGAAGATCCCACATGCCGCGGAGCAACTAAGCCTGTGTGCCACAACTACTGAGCCTGCACTCTAGAGTCCGCGAGCCACAACTACTGAAGCCCACGTGCCTAGAGCCCGTGCTCCGCAACAGGAGAGGCCACCGCAATGAGAAGCCCGCTCACCGCAACTAGAGAAAGCCCGCGCGCAGCAACGAAGACCCAACACAGCCAAAAATAAATAAATAAAATAAAGAAATTTTTTTTAAAAAAGTGATTTTATAACTTAAGATTTTACAAATATGATTAGTTGTGAAGAACTTCAATAGCTGTGAAGAACAACAACAACATTATATAAAAAACTACCAATACTTTGACTAAACATTTAAACAAGAACTTATATGTCACTAATAATTTATCAACATTACCCTAAAATGTTATTAATTCTGAGAATCCTTATATAAATCTATGCCCATTTGCCTAGGGGAAGTGGGTGTGCTCCTGGGGAACAGAAAAGATCCCTTCACATAGCTCTTATGCGCATTCATATACCCACATATATATTTGTTGTCCCTTTCCTCCAAGGCACTGTTTTACATATAACTATAATTTACCCCATTCATGAACTCATTCTGCTTACACACGAGCCCCATTCAAACTACATCCCAGAACTACTGCCTCTGTAGTGTTAATAAAACAGGTATGGTCCTTCTGTAATTCTTCTGCTCATTTTGTGTGCGTTAATTATAACACAAATGCCATAATGAGAGGTACGCACTGCTAAATTGACTGGATTAGAGGGTACACAGTGCAACCTTGACTAAGAACTTGAAATCTATGTGTTCAGTTTCAGGGATGTGTTTAAAGGAATGTAAACCATTCTCAAGTTCCACCTTTCTCTCTCTCCACAAAGTGTGTTTTCAAACATCCTGGCTATTTTTCCTGTTTGTTATGAATTTACAACTACCACCAAAAAACTATATTTATTTTCAGCACCTAAACATAATGTCCATCCTTCCTTATACACAGTAGCTTTTCCTCTGAGTTCTCCATTCCGGTTTTTATTTCTCTCTCAGTATCTGTTTGTGATACTTATATTCTTCATTTTCTATACACGTTTGAGAGTATAACCCATGTCCACTTAAAGCTCACATACCTCAAGTCATTGCTGTGATTGTTTTGAATATCCATATATCTGATAATCGTTAAAATAATTCCATGTTTTAAAATATTTTTTGAAAATACTAAATAATTTTTTAAAGTTTTTAAGAACAGAAATTTTATGCTGATCATAAAAATTATCCTTATCAGATATTATCAGAGAAACTCTGAGCTATAATAGGATAACATCCAAAAGACCATGCCATAGCAAACAAAAGAAACAGAATGTCAGAAGATTCACAATCTGAGTTAATCAAGATACAGTACGTTGGCACTTGGAGCAAAGAACATACGGCAACTCTCAAACTAGCATATGTGGTGGTTAAGAATTCAGGCTCAGTTCCCAAGGCATGTGGACTTGAATCCTGGGATAGGCACTTACTACAGTTGGACTCTGGGTCAGCTGCTTTAACTCTCTGGTTATAGCCTCATTTTGTCTAAAATGGGATGGAGAGTGGCAAAAATATCATTCACCTTCTAAAATTCTTACAAAACATAAAAAAATAAGTTAAGTATGTCAAATATGCCCAGACCGAAGAATTTCCTGTTGTTGATTTTGTTGTGATCACTGTGGCACTAAACAATTTAAAAATAAATCAGTGCTGGGTGGTATGGATCTAAAAGGGATATACTCAGATTTTTTGGTGTTCTCAGTCAAAACAGGAGGGTGCTGAGCCTGAAAAAAATGATTTCATTAAATATTTACTGAGGGTCTAGTATGTGATTGGCATTACAGTTAGTGAGCAAAAACTGATGTAGTCTTTTCCTTTTCATTGAGCTGTAGTCTAGCAGAAAAAATAGACATGTGTGTCAAATATCACACAACTAGTCCCATTAATTGATTCCTTCAACAAACACTTAACTGAATATTCACTATTTGTCAGGTACATTCAAGATGCTGCAGATGCACTTGTGAACAAACACAGACAAAAGTTTACCTGTTATCATGAAACTTACATTCTAGTTGTAATGTCCAAAAATAACTGAAATTCATAAAATATGTGGTGATAAGTGATAGGAAGAAAAATAAAGGAGAAAGGGGGATAAAATGTGAAAGATGCCAATGGAAAGTTTACCCTAATTATGGTTTGCCTGGGAGGCTCCCCTGATATGGTGGTCACTACTGAGCTAGAACATAAAGAAGTAATTGGGATCACCAGGCAAAGAAAGGGAAAGAGCCCTTTAGGCAGGGAGGATTGCATGTGCAAATGTCCTGTGGTAGAGATATTACTGCTCAGAAGTAATGTCCTTGTGCTTGGATAAGGAAGAGCAATATGAGAATTTCATTGTCTAGTCACTTTGATGTAAGCTTTTAAGAGTCAACTGCAGGCTATGCTCTTCATTCCTGTGTTGTATGTAGGTCTACAACAGACTGGTACAGGCCTCTTTTACAACTGCCTTTCCATAACTAACATAAATAATAAAGTTGATGCTTTGTATGTCTAAGAAGTTCACCTACCCCATTTCAGTTGCTCTTGTAATTCTGTTTTCTACATCGTGAAGAGGCCAGGCTCTAGAGGTAGACTGGGTGTGAGGTCTTTGTGTAACATTTATTAGCCATGTGACTTGGACAAATGATTGAATGTTTCAGAGGCTCATTTTGCTCACCTATAAAATGAAGACAATAATGTTATCTGTTACACAGTGTTGTGAGGTTAATATGATAGTGTTGTGTGAGATGCTGCATTTGGCACAGTTCTGGGATCATAATCAAGCTTTCAGAGATTTGTGACTTTTAATGAAAATAATAATAGGTATAATCCCTTACTGCAATAGAATGACTGTGACATATGGACTTCAGGTGCTCTAACTTTCATAAGCAACTTACATCCTCTGTCACTCTCCTTGAATTACAGAGAGGGACTTGTAAGGTTTTATTGGTTTAGTACACAAAACATAAATCTTTCAGATAGATTATTGCTTGGAATATTCTCTTTCTTTTGTGGCTGTTTCTTGACTCTAAAATATCTCTATTTCTTCCTGGGATAAAAATTGCCCACTAATGAAAAAATGCTCTCTCATTTAGCAGTGCCTATGAAAGCAAGGAGAGACTCCTTTAACTGCTTCTTGACTGCTACGAAGATAATTATAGCCTTTTTTTAAAATTCCAATTTTCTTTGTAACGTTTGTTGATAATGAAGTCCTATTGTTAATAATGAAGACTCCTACATAACTTTCAGATTAATGATTTATTACTACATAAATAAAAATTAAAAACAATGTTCATTTTTTAAAATTGGGCTATCATTACAGCTCCAAATGTGTTACCAAAAAAAAAAAAAAAAAAAAATCCTGTGGCATTGTTAGTTCTTCATAGGAACAAAATTTGTAACTTTCTGTGGCCATAATGACACTGATTTCTACAACTGAACTTTAATAAGTTAACCATTTTAAATTTAAATAATACATATAAATGAGCTGTCGATAAAAGTGTCCCATTATTTCAGTGAGAAATTAACAACGATATATATTATGCACTATCACAGTATTTCTCAAAAACAACATTTTTTTTGTTCTTTGTGACATTCAATTTTAACATTATGCATACACTGAATTCACATCTCTTTCCAAAGATATGAGATTTTCCTTTTAAATGGCTTGGGTATAAATGTAAGGTCAAGCTGCTGTGAAATCAATCTGAAGGAAAGTGGATCTATTACTGGAAAGTGGCGCTTGATATTTCTTACCCTCGGTGATAGAACGGGTCTCCCTTGCTAGCTGAGAAATTTCTATTTAGTTACAATAACACCTCTAATTTACTGTTTTTATTTTGAAGATGAACCAGATATAAAGTACACATAATTGGATTTAAATGATTGAAACCATTCTGCTCCTTCTGAGAAAATAGCAATCTTAACCAAATAACATCTCTTCTTCAAACTGTGGCAAAAGATTGAACAAAACATTATTGCTCTTTCCAATTGTTTTGAGAACGTTGATTATAAAGTAGGAAGACAAAAAATCTCACATTTGAAACTATTTACCTAAATATATATTAGTCCCCTTAAAATAGTTCATGTAAGATGCTATATTATCTTTTTCCATGATGTAACTTTACTTAAAATAACTATTGAACATGTTTTCACTGTCCTTATTATAGTATATGATTGTATGCAGCAGCTGGAAATCTCTTGTGACAATTGTAATGTTTTGACACAATCTAAAGACATTTAGAGCTCATGTTCAATAAATATTGATGGAATGAACTGAAAATGGAAGGCTAATACACTGAGCTAGGAAGCTGGATAGTACTATTTTTAATAAAAATAATATATGACTGTAAAGCAACAATAATAATATTTTGCAAGGCTCAACCATATTTGGAAAAAATGTATTAAGAGAAAATATTGATTTATTACTAGAGATGTAATATAACTGTATTAACTCAATGTGATTACTACCAAAAATATTTTTAAATTATATTTGGAAAAATTCTATAAATATAACTAAATTTTAATCAGATTTATATATACTGAGATGAAAGGTTTACAATAATTTTAATTTTAATATGATGGATTGAACATATCTTGAATCCTTCCCCTTCTATTTACTTCAGATATAACAAATGATAGCCCACCGGTGAAAATTAGGAAGAGAAATTGCTAGGGGTCCAAATAAGAGACATCTCTAACAGAAAAAAAAAGCAGTTGTGAACCCCAAACTCCAAAAAACTTCTAAATTCAGTGGTCTACAGAACCTGAGTTAAATTAGAATTTCTCAAATCTGGGGAAATTTGAGAAATTTCTACGATCTGGGGTCTTGGGACTGTGCAAAGCTTTGCAGGACTGGAGGGCAAATATGCACAATCTATAAAAGGCCGGGAGACATATTTCATCCACAGTTGTGAAGCTGGATACTAGGAGCCCTACACTTCTATTACGAGGGACACAAATAGAATCACTTGCCAAACAGAAGTTATTATAACCGTGTGGCATCAGAGCCAGAATAGAAAAATAAAATGAGAAGCAGAATAGAAAAACCAGAAGCAACAACATCAACAATAAACTCATATAGTAAGTGCATATATTTTGAGGGACCACTATTAATCATCTGGGAGATAATGTAATGATCCACAAAAGTTATTGGAAGAATGAGTTATCCATATTGGGTTATAATGAAAATGGATTACTCCTTCACATTGTACACAATCAGTAACAGAGTTATTGAAGACTTAAATATAAAAAAATACATAAAATCTTTGGAAAATAATATACAAATATCTTTATAACACAATATAGGGAAATATTTCTTAAATAAGGCACAAAAAGCACAAATCATAAAGTAAACATAAGTGAATTAAACTACATTATACTAAGAACTGTTGTTCATCAAAAGATACCAAAAAGTGAGTATTTACTAATAGTATATTTATAACACATATGCACATTTTTAATAATACATAAAACCAAAAGTCATTTAGTATTCAGAATTAAAATAAACATTTAAGAGTTCTTAAAAAATCAACTAACAATTCAATAAAATAATGAACAACAGACACGAACATGAACAGACATGTCAGATAAATACAATTATGACCGGCCATATAGAGATGAAGGGATACTCAAACTCAGTAGGGATTATGGACATGCTAATTAAAACAGGTGAGATATTTCACATTTATCAGATTAATACAAAATAAAATAGTAAAGCGCCAAATGTTGGTAAAATTGTGGAACATCTTCATTCATAGGAGATTATAAGCAATTTTCACAATTAGCTTTTTCTAGTAAAATGTACATAGCCTGTGTCCCAGAGTTGCATTACTCCAAGGAACCATAGGCACACAGCACTAGAATCTATGAATATGAATGTTTCTTAAAGAGTGGTCCACAAAAGGAAAAACATTTAACAACCCAAATGTTCATAAATAGTAGAATGGATAAACTGTGTTAATTTTTTTTAAAAATGGATTTGTTACAAAGTGAAAACAAATGAATTAAATCTGCATTCATCAACATAGCTGAATCTCAGTCTCACAGTAAAGACTGTCACAGAATAATTCACAATATATTTCCATCTCTATAAATTTTAAAACAGGTCAAAGGGGAAAATGTTGTTTAGGGTCACATAAATATAGTAAACCTATAAAAGCAAAGAATAGAAATAGAAACCCATAAAACAAAATCACATATAAGCAAACAGATATTTAAGTTTACGATTATCTCTGTAGGAAGGTGACACTCAAGACCATACATGAAAGAAAGTAAAACATAAGTGAAATATTAAGAGGTATGGGGACGGCAATCATCTCCCTTTCAGTTGTACTCCATGACCCATCAGTGTGTGTTTAAGATCCTACTACACACTTTTTTGATATATACAAAACTATAGCTAATAAACTAATGTTTATACCCCTCAATAAATATTTTAAAATACACATTTGCTTTTTTTGAGCTAAAACCTAATTGATACTTAGTATAATTAATTTGAAGAAAGCGAATGATTAAATTGTTTGTTCCCTTTTAATAAGATCATCCACTGGGGATCATTTGTAGAAACATTATTGGAATAACAAATTCTGATTTTGTAGAAACATTACACAAAGGTTTATAGTATATATAAAATAGGTATGTGGAAATTTTATACATGCATATTAACATGGTTTGGATCACATAGGTATTTAATTAAGACTGAAATAAAGAAAAGTTCTACTTAATTTTCACAATATAAAGCAGGATGAACAGTTGTTTAGCAGATATACCAAGGACTATTAATTAAATAGCAATCTGATATAGATAGAGGTGAGAGAGAGAGAGAATATATAGCAGAATGAAAGAATCAGAAATTCCTTCTTCAGTCGCTAAAGAAAGATAATTGATCACAATTCTATCATAGCCCAGGATAAAATGAAAAGATTTCCTTCACCTAACTTTTGTTTTCTGATGATTTCATCTAGACTTAAAATTTTAATTTCCTTTTATGGAAACCATTTCCTTTCTCCTTTTTGAGCACAATCTCCTTCCCCCATACACAAACTCAGGCTCAAACTGTTTTCTAATATACCCCTGTGATCTTCAAGAGCTACATGGATTGTAAGTATAATGTGTATACTAAACCAGATAATAAGATCTAATTGTGATTATTCAAACAATACGTCTGTTATTCCTTCTCTGTATCACTGCCTATATTTTTCAAAAGAATTTGAGCTGAACAATTGACTAACAAATGGGAAAGGAATCAGGTCCATAAAAAGATAAAGTAAAAAATACAATTTGTAAATTTCTAAAATTTTAGAAAAAGTGAATTTATCCTTTTTGTTCTCCATAAACGTGTTCATGGGCTGGCAATATGTCCATAGGACGAAGTTATTTACTTATTTATTTTGGTAAGAACACTTAACATGAGACCCACCCTCTAAACAAAGTTTTAGATGCACAATAGAGTACTGTTAACTATAAGCACATATTGTATTGGCAAATCTCTAGAAGTACTCATCTTGCAAAACTGAAACACTGTACCCACTGAACAGCAACTCCCCATTTCACCCTCTCCCCAGCTTCTGGCATCTAACATTCTATTCTGTTTCTATGAGTTTGACTACTTCAGATACTTCATATAAGTAGAATCATGCAGTTTGCTCTTCTGTGATGGGAGTTACCTCACATGACATGTCCTCCAGTTTATCCACGTTGTTTCATATGGCAGGATTCCTTTCTTTTTTAAGGCTGAATAATATTTTATTGAATGTATGTATACCACATTTTCTTTATCCATTCATCTCTCAAACATTTAGACTGTTTCCGTATCTTAGCATTTCAATAAATTAAATATTGTATATGAAATTTTATAAGAAATAAACTCAAAATAATACAAACGAAACGAACTTGTTTTCTCTATAAAGCACATGAAATGAATTAAAACATATAAAGCACATGAAATGAATTAAAACAAACTCCTAGGGAATTTCCCTGGCGGTCCAGTGGTTGGGACTCTGCACTTTCACTGCCGAGGGCTCAGGTTCGATCCCTGGTTGGGGAACTAAGATTCCACAAGCCGTGCAGAGCAGCCAAAAAAATCCCAAAACCAAAAATCAAACAAACAAAAAACCTCCTAATTGTCAGAGATTCAACCAGATATTTAACACTTGGGCTTTGTGATGCAAGTTTACACCACTTATAGTTATTTTTAAAGAATTATAAAAAGAAGGAAGATGGGATCTGAAAATCAACAAAATTCAAGAGAAGTGGACCTGAAAGCAAGAGAAATTGAAAGCAGGGTAGAAAGAATGACCAAGAAGCAGATATACAGAAACAGGCAAATTAAATGCAAATGTAACATAAAGCATCAGACTAGCTCCATTTACATTCATTGAAAATGTGGCAAAATCAACTTTTGGAATTTGTTTTGATTTCTTTACTTCTGTCTTTCATGTGATCTTAGAGGAATTTGTGTATTAATAGAGATAACAAAGATGGGTAAATACGAGTGGAGGCAATACATTAAGGTGAAAAAAGTCATAATCAGAGTAAAAGCAAGAATGCGACAAAGAGTTTGGGTTACTAGGGACTGAAAGCAATTCTAGCTGTGTGGTACGCAAAGGACTGAATATATTATTAATTTTTCATCTTCAAGTTTATATTTATAAGATAAAATGATTTATTTGTTTAAAGTGATTTCTAATTTAATAGTCATGATTGTGAATAAGTTTAAAAAGTGTGACATGATCACAAGTTCAGTAGATTGTGTGCAATAAAGAACTAGTGAAATATTTCATGTTCCCTACCTTTATGCATTGATATTTAAACCAACAGGCTGCTTTCACTAAGGCAAGAGGATGCTATCAGCTGATATTCAACACTGTAAACAACAGAACCCACTCTAGCTAATTCCAGTAGAAAAATAATTTACTGGAGCATATGAGGAAGCTCCAAGAATCTCCAAGCGGGCCACATTATCATCATTGTAGGTATTTACTTAGTGACAGTGGCAATGTGTTAGCACAACTTACACCACTGATCCTGATACTCAAAGTTAAATGTCACCATCCTCTCCCTTTCAGAAAATAGATTCTGCCTGACATCTGCTCTCTCACATTGCTCACTTCTCAAGTGAAAGCTTCACACGTGTGTATATGATCCCAGAGACCTAGGTCACATACCTGCATTCTATTTTCAAGGAAGGAAGAAAAGCAAATTTCCATTCCGCCTAAGGGAAGCATGTCTTAGCAATATGGGAAAATTCTCCAAATAAGAAGCGTATTCAAAAGATGTACAGGAAAAAACAAAAGACGTATGATTGATCACTACTGTCTATTCCTTGACAATTCAATATAGTGCACACTCCTTTTTCACACTTAAACTTCCCCCAAATAGCAAAACAATAAAACCAACGATGAAATTCTCACATCCTACAAAATGCGATGTTTTAAGTAGTTTGGTAAAGTGGCTAAAACCATGGAGCTTATAATGAGATTGCCTTTAAAATGTAACAGGGACTTCCCTGGTGGTCTAGTGGTTAGGACTCTGGTGCAGGGGGCATGGGTTCAGTCCCTGGTCAGGCAACTAAGATCCCGCATGCCACGGCTAAAAATAAATTAAGTAAGGAAGTAAGTAAGAGATGTGACTGAATAAATTGCTAACCTTCTGTACCTCAGTTTCTTCACTGTTAAATGAAGTGTTAACAGTGAACACCTGTATGGTTCTCATGAGAGTTAAGTAGACTATTCTGTGCAGACGTCACTTAGAACGCTTTGCACACACTAAGTGCTCAATGTACTCTAGGTCTTAGTATTGTCTTCCATCCAGATACAGATACAGCCTCGAATCATGACTACAGGGAACGCATTTTTGCAGGTGTCATTAGATGTAATGGTGCAAGGTCCCACTTTCAATTTCTTATCCTGTGTTAACATTCATTGAAATCTATGGCAACCACTTGGTCCCTACGCCAGACACACATAATCACAGGAAAAAAGCCATTTTATGTGGGTGATAATTCACCCCAACTTCACAAGGTTTTTCCCAAAACTAGTGTAGTTCCAGGGATTTATTAAATCATTTAATGATTCTCAAAGAACAGCTGCATCTGGATAACTAGGATCCCACATGCCACGGCTGCTTTTAACAGCCCCTTAAAGTTACCTTATTTCTATTCATAAAAAAATGAAGGCAATAACTAGATGCAAAATGTTGTGTGATACCATAACGTTGAAGATATATGAACTCAATACTAAAAGGGTATTATGGCAGAAGCATGACAGAAATGGAAAGCAAATTAAGAATAAGTGATTTGGGCTTCCCTGGTGGCGCAGTGGTTGAGAATCTGCCTGCCAATGCAGGGGACACAGGTTCGAGCCCTGGTCTGGGAAGATCCCACGTGCTGCGGAGCAACTAGGCCCGTGCGCCACAACTACTGAGCCTGCACATCTGGAGCCTGTGCTCCGCAACAAGAGAGGCCACAATAGTGAGAGGCCCACGCACCGCGATGAAGAGTGGCCCCCGCTTGCCGCAACTAGAGAAAGCCCTCGCACAGAAACAAAGACCCAACACAGCCAAAAATAAATTAATTAATTAAAAAAAAAAGAATAAGTGATTTATGGAAAAAAAAATCCTTGTTCCCTACTACATGGAAGCGGTATAATAAAATGAACCTGTAACCAGGAGACTTGCTGAATCCCTTGGAAAACAAAGATTTAAGATCAGTCAATAGAACAGCACAGCTAGATGAGCTCTGGTCAAGTAAAGTCCATGTGTTTGAAGTCACCCCAGTCGCGTGTGTCCTGGGATAGCAAGTGAGTGACATACATACGCAGGACCTGGGCTGTGCATTAAAACAGTCACACAGCCCCACCTCCTGGCCTCCTCTGAAGTTCATCCTAGCTTCTATTTCCACAGCTTTGTGTCACATAGTTTCCAATTTCTTTTGTTTGTTTTTCTTTTTTCCCTTCTAGGTCACATGTTTGGTACTGAACAGAATTTGTTAGAATAATAACTAAGGCTATCTCTCTTTTTAGAGCAAAGGTGATGTGATACCACAGTTCACTGCTGGGAGGATTTTCCTTCCCCTTTTCCTTCTGAGCCACCTACAGATGTATTGCAAAAGTCCTCCTGTGGCTGACATCAGAATTTTGTGCCCATCTACCAATATTTTTGGCTTATTATTTTTCCTTTAGTGTGTTCCGGTCCTAGGGGAAATGCCTGAAGAACTAGTGTGTGTGTGTTATTTTGTCCCACATATATTTGTATATTTTCTTGGTCTATATGCTGAGACTTAGAATTAACAACCCACTAGTAGCACGGAGCACACTTAGCCCCCAGATCTTAAGGTTTAAATGTTCTTGTAGTTTGGTATAGTGGCTACATGCATGGAGTTTATAATGATATTGTCTTTAAACTGTAACAGATGTTTGTTTAAGGAGGCATGTCAGTGTGGCAGGAGATGACACACGGGGAACAGTGGCTGCTGACAAGCTTTGAGTGCTGCTGGTGACTCTAAACTTATGACCTGATGAATAATATCCAGTCCATGATAGGCACTTTAGCTCACTTGGACAGTTAGTTTTCTACGTTTGGGTTTATATTTTCTTCAAGGACGTAGAAGCAAGCCAAGATCTATTCCTGAAGTGAAAAACTTAATTTCTGAAAGAGAAAGTGCTCCAAAACCTTAGGACTGTCAGATCTGATTCTCCTATAAAGGATTTCCACCATTTCTATATATTACACTGATATTGTAGCAGAGATAGTTTTTGCAATGCTAAATACATGTCATAAGAGCCATCAGGAATATCTGCTTCTACCTTATCCTATACCAGCTAGGGGCTCCTCTTGTCTATTCCAGATCACATGTTTTAGCAGTAAGAGTACAAGGCAGAGCAAACTTGCTTTTCACTTTGGAGGAGATGGTAAAAAATATTTCAAACCACTGAGACTTCAGAAATTCTACCGGGGTATCAGAACCCTATAATTGCATTATTTTTTCTTATTTAGGAAAGGAGAGTGACTGCTACTTTGTACTCCCTAGGTCCTAGCAGGATACCTCATCAGTGTAGTGGATCTAGGTAATGGTGACATGATCAAGGAACTTCTGGTGGCACAGACCTAGGTTTCTACTAATATTCTATTGCAATATGCTCAGACGTGTTGCTGCCCCTGCTGTGTAAAATGTCACTTATTATGATAGAAGAGACAAAAGAAAGAAAAGAAAAATCCAGATCGATGACTGCCTAACTGATGCAGGGTCTACGTTACTCACTTCGGTAAAGGAATCATACACAGAGCACCTGCAATTGGAGGTTACAATAATGCGCTAGCATTCTCCAAGGTCTGCCTGTGCTCTGTATGGGACAAGTTAAGTGGGGTGGTAAACATGTCATCAATGGGCATTGTAATAGTTCTGAGTCACCCAGGAAAATGCAGGCATGCCTCATTTTGTTGCACTTGGCTTTATTGTGCTTCCATTTATTGAGCTTCGTAGATAATCGCATTTTTTACAAATTGAAGATTTGTGGCAATCCTGTGTGGAGCAAGCGTATTTGCACCAGTTTTTCCATCAACATTTGCTCAAGTTGTGCCTCTGTGTCACTTTTTGGTAATTCTTGCAATATTTCAAACTTTTTCATGATCATTGTATTTGTTATGGTGATCCGTGATCAGTGATCTTTGATGTAACTACTACTACTTGCTAAAGTCTCAGATGATGGTTAGCATTTTTTAGCAATAAAATATTTTTAATTAAGGTATTTACATTGTTTTTAGATACAATACTATTGCACACTTAATAGACTACAGTATAATGTAAACATAACTTTTGTGCACACTGAGAAACCAAAGAACTTGAGTGACTCACTTTATTGTGATATTTGTCTTCTGAAACTGAACCCTCAATATCTCCTACATATGCTTGTAGTGGATTTTTTTAATATGGTGGAGAATAAAGCACTGGTAGTTTCCAACTGGTTTTTCTACCATAATAAAATAATCTCTGTAAGTGAGAATGCTAACAAAAGTAGTCTGAATGTGGCTCAGTAAATCTATTACAACTCTAGATTCCAAAGCTGGCAAATAACTTGCAGGATAGATTCACAGACCTCCTGGACCTTTTGATTGACCTCCATGAAAACAAAGTCAAATTTAAGATTGTAGTTCAGTTTTATTGCTATTATTAAAATGGGTTTTACATGTATATTATAAAAAGGAAGCTACTGTTTCCCCTCTGTCTTATTTTGAAGAACCCATTACTTTGCTGTTAGATTCAGTGGATTAATTTAAGGCAAGCTATCATTCCAGAATTGTGTGTCCAATACAAATCAGACTTTGCGCATTGAATGATTTGAAGTTGTCCTTACTTTCTCTGTTGTTTTATCCCCTACCTGACAAATGACAGGGCGGCTGTTAACACTGGGAACTTTACCTGGTATAAACAGGGTTAATGTGTGATACGTGAAAAGCTTTTAAAAATTCAAGATGTATTTTTCTTTCATACATATTATACTTTACACAGCAGTTTCCCACTACCTAGAGTCAGTTCAAATGTCATTCCTGGAACATCTGGAAATAAATAATTAATTCTCTGTGATTCCAAAGTATATGCTTTCTATTAGAGTTCTTGCCATGTTGCTTTAGTGAGTTATATAATATGTCACATCAGCTAAACCTTGAATCCCTCAAGAGCAAAGAGGATATTCTCATGTTCCTGATAAATTTTTTGTCTAATAGAGTGACTGAAACACAAAAGTATACATGAAATCAACCTCATTTCTAGAAACACAGATAAGTACACATTCTTTTGGAGAGTACTTTCACTGTATTCATTAAATTCATTAATGGATTAGCAAATTGGTGAATAAATGAAGATTATGGAAACTGGAGTTGTGAAAGCAAATGGGCATTTTTTTCCGGAGAAGAAAATTTTAAAAACATCTTTGATATGAAGCACTCATTAAATTATTTTAAAAAGTTAGCATTACCCACTTATGATTTTAAGTGGTTGCATGTGATTAAATAACATGGGCTCTGCTGAAATAAGACAGATTTAGAGCTTTAAAAAATATTTAACTATGAAAGGAACTTTCTTCTAATGTATCTAAAAAGTTCTATGAAAGATTTATTCAGTTAAAATTTCTGTTAACCTCTTTCCACATGTCTCTAAATGTTTCACTTGATTTTCCTTTGGAACACACAATTGACTCAACTATTGAGTACCAATACAGCAGAACTTAACCAAGGAACTTTCACATAACAGTGCTAAAACTTGTCGTCCAGAATTAGAATTAGATTCACTGTTTCAAAGTTTATAGTTTTATATGCCCTTGAAAAATTTCTCATAATCCCTGTATTTAAAAGCAATAAAAATAAATAACTTCAAATACAATAAAAATCCAGGTCAGTAGAAAAATATTTTGGGGCAAAAACATATTGAATAAAATATTGAAAAATTGTTGTATGTTAATTATGTTTGGCCAACACCTGCTGTTTCTCCTGGGTCAGCAATTCAGGTCAAGCTGAGTAGTCAAAGTGGTGACTGCAGAAACAAACCATATAGCTCTGGTCAACCCCATAAATAGAACTTTGGTCCATTTTTCAATTGCTCAGACACCAGCACTAGATTGTTCAAGAAGGCCTCAGCACCTTTGTGATGGACTTTATACAATTACTCTGTTCTCTCTCTTTATACAGTGTTTCTGCCAATGGGATCAGCCAATACTGGAAACTCCGTTGATTTCTGCCACCTTTGGGCACCAAGGATGCGTTTGCAGAGTGGATTGAGATGAGAAAATCCTTTATCTCATAGAGAACCTCTATGGCTGTCATCCCCCAGGAAGGGAAGGCTGCAAAGGAATGCAATGATCCTAAGAAGATGGCATTCCCAGCAACAGGAAAGAAATCCCCCGGCCAAATCTTGACCAAGCTCTCCAGTGTACAATGCTACTCTCATGTTTATCCTTTAAAAAGATAAAAGAGCAGGTTGTAGGTTCCCTGTCCTGGAGCATAATTCACAGCATGTTGATTTATGCCCTCACCAGTTCAAGTTTCATTGTTGAATGAATAGAGCTTTGGAAACCGTAACTTATTACACTAATGTTCTGCTTTCCAAACTTTCCCAGTAAATCTTGCTTCATGCCTTCGACATATGGTGTATACCTTCACCCACCATGGTGCAAGTGCTACAATTATGTTTCTTTCCTTGTACTCCTTTTGTTGGTTTCAATTTTTAAATCTATAATGAATTTATCTTTCAAAATTCTGACAGCAGTGAGAAATACACACACACTTATCAGTTACTTTACTCTATTCCATGCTTTTCTCCCTCACTCTACACTTCCCTTCCTTTCTTCTTCCTTCCTTCTTTCTTTTTTTATTTTTTGAGACATATTTCCAAGAGTCTTAGCTATTTCTGGGCTGTATTTTCTATAGGCCTGTTACCCTGCTGATTCCCTGCAATTCATACCTATTCAATCATCTTGGAAGTTTTTGCAATTCTTCCCTTTATTGCATTCCTGGTTTTCTGGATCCCATGTCCTAGACTTCATGTTTGATTTCCCTCTCCACTAATCCTGATAATTGTTGCATTAGAAGTACTATTTCTCATTTCTGGTATGTCTAAAAAGTAGACATTTAAATTCTTTTCTCTTGTCCTTAATTGGTTGTATGGACGGGTTTCAAAGCCTAGTTTGAAAATTAATACCAGTCGAACTTTGAGGATAATTTCTTCTTGGTTTCCGAGCTGTAGCTGAAAGTTCAATGTGAAGTTACTATCAGGTGTTATTTTTCTGTCTTGAATTTCTTTTTTCTGGGACTTAAGTGATAATCTATTCATCCTATTTTTCCATTATTTTTGATGGAAAAAAAAGTGTTATTGTTATAAACACACATATACTCCTTATGTTGGAAATTTTCAATTTAGAAACTTATTCCCCTTAATTCCAGTTTCTTTCTATACAGTATTTTTTTACCCGTCTACTTTGTCCATTTTATCTCCCTATATTATTCAGATATTGGAATTTCTAGATTAATCATTTGTGTAATATTTGCTTATTTTCACTGAAAATAACAGTGGTTTAAAAATGATATAATTTCTTTACCTTCCAACATAAGTCCAGAGAGAGTCAATTCAGTACTACTATACCATTCCTTATTTTCAGGGACTGGGAATTTGATATTTTGCAGTTTTCTAAATCTTTCTTATATTTCATGGCCCAATATTGCTCCTTGAACTCCAGTCATTATAACTAGACTACAGCCTTGAAAAAAGGAGGAATTCTTGTGCAATGATGTATTAATCCCATTTGAGATGTCCCGGAAGTCACACCATATTTCTCCTTGCATCATCTAGCTAGCTAAAAGGAATTTGTTCTCAGCTAAAACTTTGTGTTTCTGTTCTTCAGAGACATAGGTAGTGGTTTCTACCATATATTGTACTTAACTGGGTTACCTTTCTTCTCTTAATTTTCGTCATTTTTGCATTTTTCCTCTCTAGGAGATTTTCTCAATTTCATCTTCTAACCTATTGTTATTTTAATTTCACTCCTGTATCTTTTCCCCTAAGCATTGTTTGTGATTTTTTTCTGCTTTTTTATCTTTCTAAACAATATATTCTTCTTGTTTAATGGATGCAATATTCTCTTATTCAGAAGTCATTCTATAAATCCATATAACAGGTTTCTTCTAATCACTTTGCTGTTTTTCTTAGGTGTATTTTTCGCAGTTTTTTTTTTTCCTAAGTACTTTTTGCTTATTCTTGTTTTCTGACTTTTCAGGGGAAAAAAAATCATTTTCCTTGGATGTCCATGACATTTAAGTGGAAGAAATGTCAAAGTATAACAAAATTTCATTTGCACAGGTGGGCCTTATTGACTAGTGAGTTAAACTGCAGAGAAACACGGGCAATGGCACCTTTGTTGGTGGGAGAGAGGGTAGGTGGTCATTCACTGACAGTATGATAGTCTTTCTTTTTTTCTGTTACTCCAAGGAGAAGTTTTACAAATTTCTGATTCAAAAATACAAACCTTTCAATCAGTTTTTTGGGGGGAAGCCAAGCAGGAGTAGGAGACTGGAATTTCACTGTTTAATATGCAGATTTTTTCACTTAATATCTCTATAATCACCATAACATCACACCCCTCAGATCTTCCTACTGTCCATAAATTCAGAGTGTAATATCTTTAACTTTCTATCAGAGTAAAAGTAGGGAAGTCACATGGCATGTGTGAAGCCAGAAAAATTTATCTTAAGGTCTCAACATTTTCTCTAGATTTATTTAAATAATCTTTTCTGTCTTAGTCCCACCTGTATCCAGTTTCAGGGTATGTAGGGCCTCCAATCCTCAACACTGTTCTGGAGAACAGAGTACAAATAGACCGCTTTAAAACATAGTGTGAAAAAGAACATGGACTTTGAAGAGAGAGAGCTTGAGTCTTAATTATGTTATAGTTGCTCAGTCTTTTCTTGTTTTTCATGAAATGGACAGTCTTAAGGAATTTTTGCCAGATTTCCTGTAGAGTGTCCTCCAACGAGGATTGTCTAAGATTTTTCTCATGATTTAAGTTATCACTTTTTTGAAAGGATACTGCAGAGGTAAACTGCCCTTCTACTCCTATCATACCAGGGGTGATGATATCCATATGACATCATTAACGATGTTGACTCCATCATTTAGCTTAGGCGGTGTTTATCAGGTTCCTCCGGGGCGAAGTTTTCCAGTATACTCTTTGGAATGGAGTCACTATGTCCAGTCCACCCTCAAGAGGAAGAGTAGCAGGAATTAAGCTCTACCTATTGAATGATGGAGCATTTATACATATTATTTAGAATTCTTCTGTAGGAAAAAATTTTCTTTAAATAAAAAGAGAACTTCTGCCACCAGTTCTGTACAATATCCCAATTAGGTAGAACAGTGATTATTAAGGCACAGACGGATTAATTGTGCAAACACAATTAATTGATAGAACTAGAATTTGAATGTAGTCCATTTGGGAAATCCAGAATCTCTGTTCTTAACTATTACTATGATCATTTCCATTATCTTCTATGTATGAAATCTTAAAAATAAATTTGAGAAATTCCTCTATACTAGACACCTGCTCTCAGCATAATACATAAACAAATGTAATTTATCTTTCAAGAAGAAAAATTGCTGTCAGCCTTACATTTTTCATGATAATATCTGTTTATTGTTGAGAGCAGGAAATAAGGTTTTATTTAGACTCCCCTTTAAAATTTTCTATTGGGTAATTTTACTCAAAGGATACTAAAATTTTCTTTGCCCTCAAGTAAACAAATGTGTCCAAGTGTATTAAAGTTAAGTTGGTATTTATAACCTTATTTATAAAAGTAAAAGTTTATGGCACTTTTGTGTTTCTTCCTTTATTGGAATTTGTTATTATTCCTCTTGAGACCTACAATCCCCAGCTATATAATTTAAAAATAAACTTGGGTTTACTCTATTATTGTTCTACATTGTATACAACAATACGTTGAGGAATTCAGTAAAGGCTCATTACTAATCAGTTAAGAATTATAGAAAAGCAAAAATATTAAAATAATAAAGTAGTCTCTAATCCTATCATCCAGCATTACACATGTGTGTAAAGCAAATACAAATGTATGTATGTAGCATATATATATATATTTATATATACACATACACGTGTAAGTGTATGCTTATGTATTTATATGTAGAATATGTGTGTATAAGTATAGACATATAAATACACTCACTTAAAAATTAGATTTACATAATATTATATAATAGAAGTTTTTATATAAATGCGTCTGTTTCTACAAAGGAGTGAAGCCTAAAAATAATGATAAAGGTAATAAAATTGTTTTTCAAAGTAATAAAACAACATCAATAACAAAATAAACACATTTTTGTTCTAGGTCCTGTTCTAAGTTCTTTACAAATGAAATTACATTCATTAATGTTTAATACTATATGAGATAAATATTACATTCAAGCAAAGTATCAATTACTTGTCAGAGTGAAATACATGTACTGAGAAAATATATAAGCATGCAAGCATTTTAAACAAAATACCAAAAAATCCAACTCAACCATAAATAAATCAGAATATAGACCTCAATAAGGAAAGATGAAGAAGGGAAAACACTCACAATGGATAACAGAGTGTGCTTAGGGATATATAATTTAAGTACTAAATACAATTCTTTATGCAGAAAGAACATACTTTAACAAAAACAATTCAAATTGTCAGAAACTACTGTTCTGAATTAAGAAAATAATAAATATAGAGAGGGAAGGATTATACTGAACAGAGAAATAAAAGTTCTAAAATATTTTATTTGGGATGGAAGTAGAAGAGCAGTAAAATGCAGTGGCTGTTGATAATACAACATCTGGCTTTCACACATTGGATAGAGAGATTCATGTTTCAGTATGAATGGAGCAAAAAGGGAAATTAATATAAAAAACAGAGGAAAATGAAGTTGAACTCCCAGATTAATCAAGGAGAAATATGAATAAATAGCATCCTAATAAAATCAGAAAAATATTAGGTAAAACTTAGATAAACCAGAAAGTGAAATGAATAGTAAACACAGGTAACATTAAAAAAAAAAAAGAAGGAACCATTATCCACATTTATATTAAATGCAGAGTAAAATAAATCTCTTGTTAAAAATAATTCTGGTCACATGATTAAAAATCTGATAGTGAAAACCTTTGATGCATTTATTTTAAAAGAATCAGATATCTATAGTAGAAAAAAGGAGTGTATAAATATTTTCAAATCTTACTGACAAATTCCATTTAAGAGATACATAGACACATATTCCTAAAATTGGGAATAGAATTTTCCCCTTATTATCATATAATCATGTTCTGGCTAAAAGGAAAATCTAAATAAATGTTTTAAAAGTAAAGATTTTATAGGACACATTCTCAAATTATAATTCCATAAATGTTAGACAAAGTAATAAAAAGAAGTTTGCTAATATATTTTAATTATGGAAATTTTAAATCTGTATTGTTGAATGATTTTCACCCCTAAGTGTGTCTGATAGAGTGTGTCCATCCCTGATTTGCTAATTTTTATAATGAAGTGGGAACAGGGGGAGGAGATGTGAGAACAATGCTGATTGTTGCATAGAAAAAATGTTCACTGGGCAAGTTGTTGCTGAGAGATTGAAGCTGGTTCTTGTTGCTATTTGTTACAATGGCTCTAGAATAATCAGAACTCTTCTAAGCATGTGAGAACTTTTTTTATGCTCCTAGAATTTTCAAATAATTAACAAAAAGTCAGTGGAATATCAGAAAAAAATGAAAATCATTTAATTAAAGAAAACAAAAAATTACTGTATAAATAAGTAGCCTTTCAATGTGTAGTGTGATTTATTAAATAAAAGCATCTATCTGAAAGATAATAAAAGTACACCACTACTTATACTATGTACAAATATAAAAAATATGTATAAATGTACATTTAAACTACCAAAATCAAGCAAAATGCCTAAAAAGCATTTTTAGAATGTGAGATGTATAGTGGTACCTTCTTGACAAAGACTGGATATAAAAAAAAACAATTCACCAGTTGTTCTTTATGCACCCTTATATTGTCCTTCCTTATAACAAGAAACATGTCTTACTTTGTAATTTTTAAATATCAAATACCGTGGAGAAAGAATCAGTGGTGCATTACTCTGTAAAGATTTCTAAATCCTAAGTATATTAAATAGAAGCTATTTTTTTTTCATTTATTCAGGAAAAATTTTATCCATCGTCTATCTCATTTGAGGTGCCTATTTCTACTGTTATATATAAAGCCAGTTATGGTCTGGTCTTAGGCACGTGTGCCCATGTCAGAATGAGATGGGAGAAAGTAATGAGTCGAAGAAAACTAACTCAACAACGATAAAGTAGTATACAAATTACTAAACACAAAGATTGTTATGGAAAATACAGTAGACCAGGGTTAGAAAAAGTTGAATAAATATTTACAGTGTCCTTCCAAGAAAAAAGATGTTTGATCATCCTTGAAAGGCAAGAATGACTAACCTTCATTAAGAAGGTGCGAGGTGGCAATCCAGGCCAGGAGACTATGAACAAAAGCATAAACACCAAATACCATGATACGATCCTGGGATGACATCCCTTATGTGATATTGTATGGCATGGCTATAGTGAAGGGCGCATCTGAAGAAGGATTGAAATATGATAGTGGAAAGGGAACTCTCTTGGAACCTGATTAATACAATGATAAATACGACAATATACTATTATGCACGAAGAATATTGTTTGTTACACAGATGGGCTGAATGTGGCATTGACAGGTCATTAGGAACCAACCTGACAAAATAACTTCTCTCTCACAGTGTCTTTCAATAAGTATACTACTCTAAACTCCTAAGGAAAAAACTAGTTACTAATTCGCACTTAATTTATTTTTTAAATGTAAGGTAAACTATTTTAGGAAAAAAGGGTCTTCTTAACATAAAGTATAACCAGTATTGCTTTGTATATAATGGCTCCAAAATCATATCTAATCACATTTGCTTTGAGTTTGTTGTTGTTGTTCTTAATGTGTATTAAATGTCATAATTTGATTTTCTAAAAACTAATCTTTTGATGAAAATGCCATTTTCAGAGGCTAGTGATGAATTCATATATGAAGTGAACCACTGCATAGCTCATTAAAAATAAAAAGTATGGAGTTAAATAAACTGATGGAGAAAATTAATGAATACAAGTAAGTTTTAATTCTCAAGTTCTTATTTTTAATTTTTAAGTTCTTATTTTTCAAATAATCACTTTATTTAGGGTTTATTAAACTTTGAAATATTTGAGGAAACAACGAGCCTTTCACTTTCTTAATGGTGTACAGACATTCTTGAACAATTTATTCTGAATATTCTTACTGAAAGAGCAATTCTTATTATTTTGTGCTTTTTAACTTTTCTCATTTTCTAGTGGTGCTTAATATTAACCAGCAAGTCAAAAAATGTCTATTGAGGCTTTTCTCTGATTTCTACTTGTTCAACTCCTGTTACATTTAGCTGCTTCACCTTTATAGATTAAACACTGGTTAAAGAGTTAAAAACCAAATGTCCTATTACTACATAAGATGGGGAAATCAAATATTTGAACACAAGTTTACCAGTTTCTTCCACTGAATTTTCACAAACTGCCATTTTGCCTTCAAAATAACAACACAAACTAGGTTTAGCGTCCCTGTCTGAAGTTAAGAAAATCCAAAAGATGATAGTGCAATAATCTTTAGTGTCTATTGTCTCAATCCTTTCAGGCTGCTATAACAAAATACCACTGACTAATCCTTTGTAGCATATCCTATAAGCAATAGAAGTTTATTTCTCACAGTTCTGGAGCCTGGAAGTCTGAGACCAGGGTGCCAGCATGGTCTAGTGAGGGGCTTCCTCTGGGTTGCAGACTTCCCCTTGTATCCTCACAGGGCAGAAGGGGCTATGGAGCTCTCTGCGGCACCATTCATGAGGGCACTCATCTCCATCATGAAGGTGGAGCCCCTTGTGACCTAATCACTTCCCAAAGGCCCCATCTCCTAATACTTTCACCTAGAGGGTTAAGATTTCAACACGTGAATGTTGGGGGGGACACAAACGTGCAGTCCATGGCATGTATGTCTTCACTCACTGCTTGTCTTTTAAAGAACAGGAAATGAATCATTATGAAAATTTTATGTTTTTAAAAACTCAAAAGTGCAGAAGTATAATTTTTTCAAATAATTCTGATTATGTATAAACATCTAAAATGATCATGTTTCACTCCTAATTCTAATGTATAAAAATCAGGTACTCTGTATTTCGTAGTTGTCATTCTCACTACTCGTGAATAAATGTTTAATACCAATTGAAAAATCATACTTTTTAGTGCTGCCATCTTAAAAACATAGAAGTGAGATAATTATAAGTCCTCTCCTTATTGTTTATAAAGTTGAGTACCTTAGTTATTAAATACTTCTCTATCTTTATTGACCACCTAAATTTTTCTTTGCCTCACTATTATATATATTTAATTGTTTATTGCTTGTCACTTTCTCTCCCATTGTATGCCCCAACTTCTGTTTCACAAAATGGTCAATAAGGTTTAAGCAGGGAAATTAAATGTCAAGGCAGCAATGATAACCAAGTGAAGACCAAGCTTGTTTGATTATTCAAGTATTTGTTAATGAATTATCCAACTAATTTTCTATTTATCAAACATTTATTAAGTCTTTCCTATGTGCCAGACCCTCTCATAGGTTCTTGGGATATCTCAATAAACAAAACAAAGGTCTTTACCCCATAGTTCTCACATTCCACAGGGAAAGACCGACAATAATAAACATAATAAATAATTGCAAGTTTAGAAGGTGAAATTATTCACCTGAAGTGTGACCGTAGCTCCATAAAAAGTAGTGTCAGAAGTAAGATTTCACTTTCGGAATTTCAAATGATTTATGACCTATTAAGTTGAAGGCTAGTGTTAAAAGTTTCTGTTTTTTAAAAGAGGCTATAAAAAATGATTTTGATGTGAAATCTCCCACTTTATATTCAATATTTAACAGCATGGTTTCACACTGTTCAGATCATATAAAACATATTCATGTGTCTCATTTGGCCCACAAGCCTAGTTCTAAAAGCCTGATACCAACTAAGTTATTTCACACTAGGATTCATTATTGTTAGGATTTTTACACTTAACTCCTCTTGTCAGGAACTATCCCATTGCTTAGTTCACTTCCTGAGTTAGTGTTACAACACATCTTCATTCTGGCTGAAAAAACTGTTAAGGGTATTCTCTGATAATTTGAATGCTTTCTCAGATAACTGTATAATATTGCTGTGTATTTGCATAAAAAACATGACTCCACACTTTTTTTTAATATTGAAAGTTAATGAGACTATTTTTTAGCAAGCCTATGAAAATTTTAGAAAGCACCAATCACTCAAATGTTCTTCCTATGAATATTAAAACTGCTCTGACTTAACGAGATAACTAAGTTTAATTTTAGTATAAGGTAGAGTCTGCCAAAATATATATCATTTGAAAACCCAGATTTATAGTTTATACTATTTTTGTACTTAGTTATAGCTAAAACTTTCCAAAGATATTGTCTAATAATTTTGTGTTGAATAAAAATCCACCAAAAATTAAGGATTTTGATTCACTACATACTTGTGAACTCCATTAAGCGATACTGTATAAGCTCTAATTCCTTTTCATAGCATAAGGTTATGTGATCTTGGTTTTGCTTAAGTTATCTTAGGAAACACACTTTCCTGTATATAAAACAATTACTGGAATCATTCATTTTCATCCCCCAAATTCCCCACTGTGAGGCAATTGTCCACGTAAACAGTTTTCATTTTATAGAATGCTATATTTTAGCGGGAATCTACGTTATTTTGGAATGTTCCTGCTGAAAGAAATTCAGTGCAATTTTTGCTTCTAATTTATATCCTGAAACTTTACCACGAGCTTTGATTCATTGATACATAACAGACTGATGAGTTTTGATCATGTTTTCTACTTAAAAGCATTTTTCAGCATCACTATAGTACAAAGGACAGGGAATTGAAACAACTATCATACACGAAATAAGAGAAAAAATATTCGCCAAAAAAGGTTTATGGAGTTATTTAAAATACAGTTGGCTGCCCCTGAAATTTGTCCATTTCAGTATATTCAAAACTGTCAAGTTACTTTCAACTTTAAAACACATACACACACAAACACACAAAAGGAACATCTGATTTTCTAGCAATAGACACAGATTTATTTTGGGTCCATGGACACTATAAAATATTGCAAAGCCAATGTGTAGACTTTACAGCTGATGACAAATACCTAGCATTTGCGTTGTGAATGGCTGGGATTAGCAGTATTCGTGATGCTAGGATAAACTTTTACAGGAAGTAGAAAAATTAGGTAAAGCATTTTGTAGATGGTGAGAATGTAAACATATTTGTTGCCCATGTGATAAGAATTTTGTGCTTAGGTATCCTGAAGAATCTCTGGGTTTGTGTGTTTAAAAAGAGGTTTAGGGACTTCCCTGGTGGTCCAGTCGCTGGGACTCCACGCTCCCAAGGCAGGGGTCCCGGGTTCGATCCCTGGTCGGGGAGCTGGATCCCGCATGCCACATGCTATAGGTAAGATTCCACATGCTGCAACTAAGACCCACCGCAGCCAAATAAGTAAATAAATAAATATTTTTAAAAAATTTTAAAAAGAGGTTTAGATATTCTAGGATATCTAGAGAAAGAGGTGCCCAAGAAGAGTATTTTACTTTCTGGATATTATTAAAAGTGTCTTATAATTCATGGACTCTTATTTGTATTGCATTACAAATTCCTCTTACATCATTTTCTCTTTCAGATACAATATAGATAGAGATATTTAGCAAGGTTGCACATCACTTACTACTGCCTTCCCTCTTATTCATCTGATGGCCTCTCATCCAATGCTTTTTTCGAGTGCATTCGCAGATGGGTGCATGGGTCAAATATTCTGTGAATTTCTGACTCTCCACAAATGCCTTCCTTTTACTCTATCTGGGTGTATAGAATTATGTGGTCTGGTCTCTTCTTTTAATAGTCTTGCTCTTCTACCACAAATTTCTAGGAGATGAGAAGTTCTATATCCGTCTGAGTCTTATATCTTTGTAAGTTACATTTTCTTTTTGTCTGAAGTTCCATATTAAAAATATTGTCCTAGGCATTCAGTCATCTTAACTAGGATATATCTATGTATGTGTGTTTTATAGTCAATCCTCAAAGAATTTAATGAGCAGCAGATTAAGCCTTAAAAATCAGGTTTTTCTTTACATTAAAAAAAAAAAAGTGCTGCATCTTTACTGCTGCCTCCTCTCCATTCAGAATCACCAAACACAGCCTCACAGACTGTGACCCCTGCTGCTGTGCAATATAGTGGTCCTGTCACTATCTCTTCTATTTTTTCCTTTTGAGATTCCTCCAATTTTCATTTCAGATTTCCTGCATAAATTCTCAGGTCTCTTTTGATTTTCTTAAAGAGGTATTTACTTTCATCTTTTTGCTTTTAGATATTTCTTACAAAGAGTGTTTTTCAAGACATCAATTGAACACAGCACTAACTTTTCTCTCCTTCAGTTAATTTAATAAATCCTTTAAAAACAACTGTGTTACTTTTTGAATAGTGATTTCATCTTGTATTTGAAATTCAATAAGTGCTCTACACACACACAAATATGTATATATGTAAAAACATACACAAAGACACATGCACATATACATATATTCACAGATATGTTTCATAAGTGTAACCCTTCGAATTGTATCTAATAGTCACATCTCTGACTATTGGGCCCCCTTAGATATGCTGTTCATTACTTCTCTAGACTAGGGATTTATTCATCATCAGATTGCTAGTTCGATCTTAAAGCTCAAGGAGGAAGCTTCTCTGGTTCTATGTTTCCTAAAGTTTTCTCAGCCTCAAGAGTGGAGGGGCAAATAGTGAAAATTTTACCTCTTCCCTTCCAATTTGGATACATTTTATTTCTTTTTCTTGTCTGAATGCTGTGGCTAGGACTTCCAATACTATGTTGAATAGAAGAGGTGAGAGTGGGCATTCTTGTCATGTTCCAGATTTTAGCAGGAAGGCTTTCAGCTTTTCACTGTTGAATATTATACTGGCTGTGGGTTTGTCATAAATGGCTTTTATTATCTTGAGATATGTTTGCTCTATACTCACTCTGGTAAGAGTTTTTACCATGAATGAATTTTGAATTTTGTCAAATGTCTTTTTGTGTCTATTGAGATTCATGTGGTTTCTGACTTTTCTTTTGTTGATGTGGTGTACCACATTGATTGATTTGCGTATGTTGAATCCTTCTTGTGAGCTTGGGATGAATCTCACTTGGTCATATGATCTTTTTTATGTGTTGTTGGATTCAGTTTGCTAATATTTTGTTGAGAATTTTTGCAGCTATATTCATCAAAGATATTGGCCTGTAGTTTTCTTTTTCAGTGGTATCTTTGTCTGGGAGATGGCGTGATACTATATAGAAAACCCTAAGGACTGCACACAAAAACTACTATATCTAATAAATGAATTCAGCAAAGTAGCAGGATAGAAGATTAACATTTAGAAATCAGTTGCATTTCTTTATGCTAACAACGAAATATAAGAAAGGGAATGTAGGGCTTCCCTGGTGGCGCAGTGGTTGAGAATCTGCCTGCTAATGCAGGGAACACGGGTTCGAGCCCTGGTCTGGGAAGATCCCACATGCCGCGGAGCAACTAGCCCGTGAGCCACAATTACTGAGCCTGCGCGTCTGGAGCCTGTGCTCCGCAACGAGAGGCCGCGATAGTGAGAGGCCAGCGCACCGCGATGAAGGGTGGCACCCCACTTGCCGCAACTGGAGAAAGCCCTCACACAGAAATGAAGACCCAACACAGCCATAAATAAATAAAAAATTAAAAAAAAAAAAGAAAAGAAAAGAAAAGGGAATGTAAAAAAAAAAAAAAGAAAAGAAAAACCTTTTAAAATTGCACCAAAAAACAAAACCAACCTAGGAATAAACCTGACCAAGTAGATGAAAGACTTATATGCTAAGAACCATAAAACATTAATAAAGGAAGTTAAATAGAATTCAAAGAAATGGAAAGATATCCCATGCTCTTGGATTGGAAGAATTTTGTTAAAATGGCCATACTACCCAAAGCAATCTACAGATTTAATGCAATCCCTATCAAAATACCCATGACATTTTTCACAGCACTAGGAGAAATAATCCTAAAATTTATCTGGAACCATAAAAGACCCAGAATTGCCAAAACAACCCTGAGGAACAAAAACAAAGCAGGAGGTATAACTCTCCCAGACTTCAAACAATACTACAAAGCTACAGTAATCAAAACAGTGTGGTATTGGTACAAAAACAGACATATGGATCAATGGAACAGAATAGAGAGCCCAGAAATAAATCCACACATGCTACAGGTAAGATTCCACATGACTTATGGTCAATTGATCTTTGACAAAGGATGCAAGAATATAAAATGGGAAAAAGTCTCCTCAGCAAGTGGTGCTGGGAAAGCTGGACAGTGTCAAGTAAATCAATGAAGTTAGAACACTCTCTCACACCATGCACAAAATAAACTCAAAATGGCTTAAAGACTTAAAAATAAGACATGACACCATAAAACTAGAAGAGAGCATAGGCAGAACATTCTCTGACATAAATCATACCAATGTTTTCTTAGGTTAGTCTACAAACTCAATAGAAATAAAAACAAAAATAAACAAATGGGACTTAATTAAACTTAAAAGATTTTTCACAGCAAAGGAAACCATAAACAAAAAGAAAAGACAACCTAAGGATTGAGAGAAAACATTTGCAAACAAAGTGACTGACAAGAGCTTGATTTCATAAATAATCAAACAGCTCATACAATTCAATAACAAAAAAAAAAAACAAATAACCCAATTAAAAAATGGGCAGAAGACATAAATAGACATTACTCCAAAGAAGACATACAGATGACCAATAGGCATATGAAAAGATGCTCAACATCACTAATTATTAGAGAAATACAAATCAAAACTACAAGGAGGTACCACCTCACACCAATCAGAATGGTGATCATTAAAAACTCTACGAATAGGGGCTTCCCTGGTGGCGCAGTGGTTGAGAATCTGCCTGCTAATGCAGGTGACACCGGTTCGAGCCCTGGTCTGGGAAGATCCCACATGCCACGGAGCGGCTGGGCCCGTGAGCCACAGCTGCTGAGCCTGCGTGTCTGGAGCCTGTGCCCCGTGGCGGGAGGGGCCGCGATGGTGAAAGGCCCGCGCACCGCGATGAAGAGCAGTCCCCGCACCGCGATGAAGAGTGGCCCCCACTTGCCGCAACTGGAGAAAGTCCTCGCACGAACCGAAGACCCAGCACAGCCAAAAATAAATAAATAAATAAAAATTAAAAAAAGTAGCTATAAAAAAAACTCTACAAATAACAAACGTTGGAGAGGGTGTGGAGAAAATGGAACCCTCCTGCACTGTTGGTACAGCCACTATGGAAAACAGTATGGAGGTCCCTAAATAAACTTAAAATAGAGTTGCCATATGATCCAGCAATTTCACTCCTGGGTATATATCCAGACAAAACTATAATTTGAAAAGATTCATGCACCCCCTATGTTCACAGCAGCATTATTCACAAGAGCCAAGACATGGAAACAACGTAAATGGACATCAACAGATGAATGGATAAAGAAGATATGGTACATATATAGAATGGAATACTACTCAGCCATAAAAAAGAATGAAATAATGCCATTTGCAGCAACATGGATGGACCCAGAGATTATTATACTAAGTGAAGTAAGTCAGAAAAAGAAAGACAAATTACCATATTATATCACTTATATGTGGAATCTAAAATATGACAGAAGTAAACTTATTTACAAAACAGAAACAGACTTGTGGGAATTTGGGGTTGGTAGAATACAAACTATTATATATAGAATGGATAAACAACAAGGTCCTACTGTATAGCACAGGGAACTATATCTAATCTCCTGGGATAAACCATAATGAAAAAGAATATTAAAAAAAAAGAATGTCTATATGTGTAAAACTGAGTCACTTTGCTTTACAGCAGAGATTGGCACAACGTTGTAAATCAAAATTACTTCAATAAAAAATAAACTAATTAATTAATTTTAAAAAAAGAGCGGAGGGGCATCAGACACCTCCTTTCTACTTGTCCTCTCCATGGATGTTAGAGAAACAGCTTTTCTTACATGGCCAGGGTGTACTTCCCTCCTTAAGTGGTCTTTGTGTCTCATAGACACCAAGATATCTCCAGGTTGCATGAATCTTTGTCCGGTGTTTCCTACTCATTAAGGGCAGGCAACACTCAGAACAAACTCTAAAGATCTAAATAGACATTTCTTCAAAGAAGACATACAGAAGCACATGAAAAGATGCTCAACATTGCTAAGTAGTAGAGAAATGCAAATCGAAACTACAATGAGGTACCACCTCACTCCGGTCAGAATGGCCATCATCAATATATCTACAAACAATAAATGCGGGAGCCAGTGTGGAGAAGAGGGGACCCTCCTACACTGTTGGTGGGAGTGTAAACTGGAACAGCCACTATGGAGAACATTATGGAGGTTCCTTCAAAAACCAAAAATAGAACTACCATATGACCCAGCAATCCCACTCCTAGACATATACCCAAAGAAAACCATAATTTGAAAAGATACATGCACCCCAACAGTCATTGCAACACTACTTACAATAGCCAGGACATGAAAGCAACCTAAATGTCCATCAACAGGGGAATGGATAAAGAAGATGTGGTACATATATACAATGGAATATTACTCAGCCATAAAAAGAACAAAATAATGCCATTTGCAACATGGATGGACCTAGAGATTGTCATACTGAGTGAAGTAAGTCAGACAGAGAAAGACAAATACCATATGATATCGCTTATATGTGGAATCTAATAAAAGGGTACAAATGAACTTATTTACAAGACAGAAGAGTCACAGATGTAGAAAACAAACTTACGGTTACCAGGGGATGGGGCAGAGGGATAAATTGGGAGATTGGGATTGACATATACACACTACTATACATAAAATAGATAACTAATAAGAACCTGCTGTATAGCACAGGGAACTCTACTCAATACTCTGTAATGGCCTATATGGGAAAATAATTTTAAAAAAGAATGGATGTATGTATATGTATAACTGATTCACTTTGCTGTACACCTGAAACTAACACAACATTGTAAATCAACTATATCCCAATAAAAACAAAAAAATTAAGCAAACAAAAAAATGTTAAAAAAAAAAAGAACCAACTCTATCTTCCTATTTCTCTTGGGAACTGGGAATGAACCTGCTTATTGAAGCCCAAACCTGGCAGCTGCTTGTCTCAGGAGATTAGATGGGTAAGAATTAGAAGTAGAGGAGAAACAAAGATAATTTCCCCTGAAAGTGAATAAATTAACATTTCTGTTTCTCATTTTAATCAGTCCACTGTTTCCATATGCTTAAGTATATACAGGACATATGTTGACAAAAGAAAACAAATATTTTTATTTACTACAATATTTGAAATTAACATATACTTGGGATACTTTATTTTTATTATTTATTTAATATTTGTTTTTTAATTATTTACTATTATACTTTTATTATTTTTCTCTTATTATTTATTTTATTAAATATTTAGACTATTTATATTATTATTTATTTACTACCAGTCCTTAAAATAATGCTTTTTACATTGTATGGTATCAGTAAATATCTGTTAAATAACCAAACACTCTGGTAAGAAACTTGATATTTGCATTTTTTATACAAATAAGGAATATTATAGTTCTATATAACTGTATTTTTATTATTAATCAGTTTTCCATGTATGCATGAGCAGTTATATTTTAAAATGTAACTGTTATTGTCATGAAATATTTTATATATTTGCAGCATTCATCTTATCCTGTTTTATTTTGGTTTGACTTTTTGGATATGAAACACATCTCTTTATAAAATAATCAATTTATAAAACTTCAGAGACACAGAAAGTCACATGGTCTCTATCTTAAAAGATGCCAAGTTATAGAGCAGTCTCTATATCAAAATATGTTCTGGCATGGAAAACAAAAATGTGACTTTCAGAAACATGTGAGGATATTAAACATGATCATATACTAATTTTCTATATAATTTTAGCTCGTAGCTTTTAAATTTTACATTTAAAAAACAGTGTTCTAGGTATTTTGTTACAGTGTAAATATCATACTTTCATGTTACCTATAAATGAAAACAAATAAAACTATAAATATCATTTGTGGCTTGCATAACATTAGTTTACTCTTTTTTATATACGCTATTTGATTGGCAAATAAAAACTTTTTTAAAAGTGGTGGCATAGATTTTTCTTTCCACACAAGTCCTGTGATCTTTCACATTTGTGCTTTTAAGACATTCTAAATTGCTCTGGCAGATGACAATGTAACCACTCAATACTCTTTAACTGCTCAAAAATATTGGGCAGCTGAGTCTTTTATCAGTTTACTTCTCTAAGAATAGAAAAAAGAGAGTTAATTTTAATAAATCTAAATATCTTCCATTTCAGATTTGTGTACGTGTGCTCTAGTGCTCTGTGTTTGCTTCTTACATTAAGGCACCTTAGCATTAAAGTTGGTTAAATGCAAATCTGCCAAACTTGTATAAAAGTCAAAGTGTAATAGAATAAATAGTGAAGCAACATGCTTATCTGCTACTATAGTTCTCACGTTTATTCTCAGAATAACTTTGACTAACTTAACTCTACTAATTTTCAATCCACTGCAGGTTGTATAAGCTCTAAATATCAAATATTTTTCAGGCAGAGTTACAGCATATAAAAATGTTTGGATATGTTTCGAGGTTTTTCAAGTGAAATTAAGTTAACATAAATTAAAAGAAAAGAGGAAAAGAAAAGGAATTAAAACATATGTTCTAAAAATACTTAGGGGAAAATAGGAAAGCATACATTTATATCCCTATTTGTATATGTAAGTTAAAGTGATTAGGTGTTTATGTGTCTCTGGATATGTTTAGTGGGAAGAGGATAGAAGACACCACATTTCCACATGTGAAAATGTGAAGAGGTTAGTCAGAAATACACTCTGTGCATTGCTGATGAAATGAAAGGAAAGCTAGAAGCCCTGAGGAGAGAAATAGAACTTATAAAAGAAATCAAATTGCAATTTTAGAACTGAAAATACCAAACTTATAAATTACTTGATGAGCTCAGTAACAGAATGGAGATAATAAGTAAAAGAGTGAATGAATGTGAAGATGGCTCAATATAAATTATTGAATCTCAATAAAATAGAAAAAGTATTTAAAGAAATAGAGCGACAGGGACCTGTGAAAGAATAACAAAAGGTCTAATACTTATGCCATCAAAGTCCCAGAAGGAGAGAAAAAAAGGCTATGGGAAAGAAAAAAAATTGAAGAAGTCAAATAAATATCCCTTCTGTTTCCTAAGCTTTTCCTCTGTCTTTTTTCTTTTTTTAAAATATAAACTGGAAATATAGGGTAATGGTAACTGGATAATGTCTGCTACTTACGGTAAAGCCTCGGAAAGTTATAATGGCCTATTGGTATTTATTTTCAGATGATACTATTCATCTCATTTTCTTCTTTGAGGACTTTAGTTGTATTTTGTGACAATGTGAAAAATCCCTCTCAAACTCTGCTATATTACTTGTTTTTGTTTCTATACTTGTTTTTAACCTGTAAAATCTAGATGTTATAGACATAAACTCATATCCAAAGTTCAAATAGGTAAGAATTTCGCAAAAGGCAAAAATGCTTAACTTTTGATTTCCAAAAAGTTATTTTTTTAATAGGAAGTAGGATAATATCTATCAGCAACTACTATTAATAATATTGGTCAAAGATATAGAAGCATCAAGTGATCATTTCAAGTGTATTGCTTGCAGTAATTCTTAAAAATTTTAGAGTTTGTTGAGAATCTTAAAACACATAGAAACTCTAATATGCATTATATTGTTTTACATAAAAGTCAGTGGATTTACCCATCTCCTGAAATCCTTTGAATCATGAACTGCTGTTAAAACCCATGGCCTAAAATCTATGCTTGAATCAAAACTAAAATGCACAACATAGTAAATAACTTCAAACCACAAAAAACTGGTAATAGTCCTATACTGTATCATTCCTTGGAGGACATCATTGTATAAAGTTTATTCCTCTTACCTCATAAGATTTTCATATCTTAACCTTCTTTCTAGTTTCTATATTCAATTGATATTGGATTACAAGGAAAGATATAAGCATAGCTAAAGTTTCAGCTAAGAGTATCATGTAGAATTTAAATAACTCCTCAAAGAGTGCTGCTTGATAGATCACATTAGTTTTATTATTTCTGAAATACTATAATTCATAATTTAAATTGGGTTGCTCTTTTGAACAAATGGAGAAACAAAATGTGTAGCAATTCATGTCTCTGTGAAAATTTGGGGATGAAATCTTAATTTTTTTCTTTATGTTTTATACATGTATAAAAATGCATTCCTTGTTATTGAGGAAAAAATAAACATACGGTACTGGAATTTAGATTTGTGAAAGCTTTGTGAGCTTTTAAGTATACGTTTGAGCCACAATATTTATGAGGCTTTCCAGAAAATTTCAAACGTCAATATGTTAGGCTCTCCTTGACATGTTATCATCTTATTATAAAAATGTTATACATATATGTCATGCACAGAAACAATTTCGTTACAAAATTTACAGGATATTATGATTTCAGTCCAAAAATGAGATACTATATTATAAATTATTTATGTGAACTGACACAAGGGTTTTATTATAGGTGATCTAAAGCAAGCAAAGTACAAATCAGCTGTGTATGTCTTTCCTATAATCACTTAAATTCCAGAGAAAATGGTTTGTGTTTTATGTTAACTCGTTAAGTTGTGCATGTCAGGGAAGGAGCCCATCCACGAATGCAATCCCCATTACTAGACGCTTCATCGAACCTAATAGAGTACTTACATCTCTAGTCAGGAAGGAAGGAGAAAAGGAGACTTACATTTATCAAACGTCTTTTAATGTCAGTTTCTGTACTTAATGCTTTTATGTGGGAGTACAATAGAATGAACTGAGTGACCGCGTGTAATTGAGAAGTCCTTGTTTAAAAATTTTGTGGTAAACATAAATACTGTATCAATTCTCTACTGAAACTCAAATAAAATGCTGGTAAAAAGAATGGGAAAAGGTACAAAAATACAGAATCAAAATGAAGGAAAAGTGGACAACTACAAATGAGTGCTAGTAAAAGTTTTTGGAAGAAATTCAAGTAAATTAGTTGTAATTGATTTAGCAGAGTAGCGAAAACCAATGTGTACGTGATGGGGGAAAAGTATAAGAAACAAGCTAATTTGTGCCAGAGTAATGCATTAGAAACATCTAAAGCTCAATATTACAGAGCTGGTAGTTTACACAAACACAAGAGAGTTAAAAGTGATTGTGTCTCTAGAATAAGATTTGAAACTGGGAAGGGTGGGGCAAGCAACTGCATAAACTTTGAGGTATTATTTATATCTTTAAGTTATATGCATGTATAAAAAATGTAAAAAAAACAAAAAAAGAGAGAAAAGATAGCTTCTTTCTTAGTTGAAAGTAGTATCTCTACCCCCATAGAGTGTTCAGCATGGAGTGTAAGTTAATGGTGGCCATCTCAAAGTAATACTGATAACTTCTAGTGAAAACGTAGAGACTCAGGAAATTTATCTGTTCTAATGTCACACAGTAATGGATAGATGCCAGTAACAGACCCTGGCTAGCTTCACTTTATGCTGAGTGATTTGCTGTTTACACCATGCTATTTTTCATTGAAAAATAAAGGAAATATATTGGGTTGGCCAAAATATCCACTCAGGTTTTTCTGTAACATCTTATGTAAAAGCCCAAACGAACTTTTTTGGCCAATCCAATAAATAGTTATAAAGACAGAACAGGTATCTGCCAAAAAACAGGAGAACAAAATATTTAAGTCAGTGAAAAATTATTCAGAATTTATGAACACAAATTGGATTCTATATGACAAAATGAAAAGCAATATCTAGATTGTACACAGGTATAACACAGTAGCATTAAATAATTAAACCATTCAAATAATCGCATTGTAAGGATTGTTAACCACCAACAAAGTGGCCCAGGATTGCAATCCTCAAACTGGGGCACACGCACATTCTATATACCTGAAGATTTTGCAAGGGTAAATAAATAAGGCTGTTCAAAAGGAACTAATTTTTATATACTCAAATTTTATACATACTAAATGTGTCCTGCCTAGAAGAAAGTGTTTTGTTGAGGCACCATGTCAAATCTTCCATCTTACCTTCCTTATCTAAATTATTCTTCTCCTACATTCAAAAAAGAATGGCATATTTCTCATTTAATCAATTTTCACAATTGAGTATTACTCCAGCAGCAAAGACAGATCATGATTTTAAAGAGATTGAAACTTATAAAAGATAAGGAGTCTGCTTTAAGAAAAAGAATACAAAATTGTAAATATAAAGTTAGGTATGATAGTAAATATTTATTTACAATAAGAAAAGAGGTCATAGATAATTACTGGAACATTGGAGTTCAATGTCCGTTTCTTGTGAAATTGCTTTAGGCAATTTACCAGAACTGCTTACATAGAAATGATTCTTGCTTGCAATCTGTCTTCATTTCCTCTCCTAGAATAGTCTACAACTAACAGTAACTCCGAGCAATCATAGGAATCTATTCAAGGGAGGGGCTCTGAAACGTGAAGTTCATTATCTTCAAGGCCATCTGCTCCTGCTTTCAGGCCTTCAAACAAATATAAAATTTGAAATGTGAATGGCAGTGAAGCTTCCCTTAAACAATTAAGTCACCATAAACCCATGGGAGAGGCACGGTGCTTTCTTCGCCTTACATATGTTAGTGTTGAGAGTAAAGTGTATAGATAGAAATAGATATTTTGGCCCACATTCTAAATTCAGATATATTGTAGAATAGGACAGAAAGGATGCTATTTTAACTTAAAGACCATGTCATATCTCTAAACTTTCAGCTCTGGTCATAAGGAATAAAGATATAGGATGGGTCCTTCTACTCTAAAAAACTGATAAATCTGAACAACACATATAAGGCAATTGTTTTTAGGCAGTGGACAAAAGGCAGCACAAGACTGTAATCAAAAACATTTTGAAAATGGAATTTTAAAACTGCCATTTACAATAGAATTTTAAAAACATTGAGCACAATATCAAAAGAGTGAAAGGGCAATCCACAGAAAGAGAGATAATATTTGCAAATTATATATCTGATAGGGATTATTATCTTCTTTTAAAAGAATTCATAAAACTTAACAAAAAAAAAGACAAACATCTTGATTAAAAAATGAGCAAAGGATATGAATAGACATTTCTCCAAATAGGATACACAAATGGCCAATAAGCAACTAAAAGATGAGCAACTAAAAGATGATGCAAATCACAGCCACAATAAGATATCACTTCATACCCATTAGGCTGGATATTATCAAATAAATAAATAACTAATAAAAAGTTGAGACAATAATGTAAAGAAATTGGAATCTATGTGCATTGATGGTGGGGATGTACAATGGTGCAGCTGCTGTGGAAAATATGGTGGTTCCACAAAATATTACACATTGAATTATGACATGAAACCACTATTCCACTTCTAGGTTAATACACAAAAGAACTGAAAACAGGGACAGATTACATATTTTTACACCAATGTTCATAACATGATTGGCAATAGCCAAAAGGTGGAAACAACCCAAATGCTCATTGACAAATGAATAAAGTAAAGGTGGAATATACATGCAATGGGATATTATTCGGCTTTAAATAAAAGGAAATTCTGATATATGCTGCAATATGGCTGAACCTTGAAGGCACTATGCTAAGTGAAATAATCAAGACAAAGAAGGACAAGTATTGCAATACTATATGATTCCACTTACATGAGTTACCTAGAATAGAAGAGACATATGGATGGAAATGAGAATAGTGATTCCCGGAGGGTAACGAGAGGATGAAATAGGGAATTATTGTTAATGGATACAGAATTTCAGCTTGGGATGATGAAAATGTTCTAGAAATGGATAATGGTGATGGTTGAACAACAATGCAAATGTATTTAGTGTTACTAGATTGGACACTTGAAGATGGTTAAAGTAGTAAATTTTATGTTATAAATATTTTGCCAATTTTTTTAAAGTAAAGAAAAAATTGAAAACAACTAAGAAATAGAGTGAATAAACTATTTTCAAGATGTCTACTCTCAAGTTTACCAAAACTAGTGAAATAAATGAGAAAAGACTTCATAAAAGAAAAGATATAACCTGTCATTGATTGGAAGAATCAAGATTATAGAGAAGTCCACTGTCCCTAAACTGATCTATAGATTTAAGGGATTCTAATAAAAATACCAGTGGGTGATTTTACATTGTTTTCTTTTGCTTTTGCAAAAATTGAGAATTCTATAATTTATATGGAAATGCAGAAGACTCCGAATAGCCAAAACAATTTATTTAAAAATAAAAACAAAGTTCCAGAATATATGTTACTTGATTTTATAACTTAAAATTGACCTACACATACATTGTCAGTTGATTCTGAAAAGATCCACCAAAGTAATTCAAGATGAAAATGATAGTCTTTCAACAATTGATTCCAAGACAACTATATATCTGAATGGAAAAAAAAAGAATATTGAACCCATTCTTAAATTATAATGATATTTAGTTTAAAATATATTGTAGATCTAATTGTAAAAGCTGAAACTAAAAACTTCTAGGAGTAAACATTTAGAGAGGGAAAGATTTTTGTAGAGGGGACTAAACTAAGTATGAAATAAAGTAATGATACCACTTCTTCAAACTGATAAAACCATTCAAAAGAAGCTCTCAAGAAAATGAAAAGGCAAAATGCAGACTTTGAGAAAACATTTACAACATGCAAATGACTTGTACTGATGATTTTATAAAGAACTCTTACAAAGGATAATAAGACATAAAAGCCAATATTAAATGGGCAAGAGATTGCAAAAGACATCAGAAAAAAAGATATATGATCACAGCATTGTTAATCGGCTATACTCCAATATAAAATAAAAAGTTAAAAAAAAAATTGCCAGCCCGTGTTGATAGTAGAAAGCAGACTGGCTTTAGCCAGGTTTATTCTTGTTTTAAAATCTCTGAAGACAATGTGTCCACATATTGCCTGCACTGGGGACAGCATCCTCCCCTCCCCCACCTCCCTTGGGAGGTACTTCAGGGAAGTGCATTCATAAGTTTTAGGAGGTTACATGCCAAGCACATGTGTAATCATTCTCTGAAGGTCAACACTCTCAGGCAAGATCAAGAAATGATTAGGGCATCTTAGCTACAAGTGAATGTCTTGTTCTGATGCCTTTACATTAGGGCTGGTGTAGTAGGCAAAATCATGACCCCACATGCCCCTGCCAAATAGGTCCACATCTTAATCCCCAGACCTGTACAGGCTACATGGCAAAGGAGAAGGAAGGCTGTAGATGGAATTAAAGTTGCCAGTTAGCAGAAAGGAAGATTACCCTGGTTTATCTGTGGGGGCCCTGTGTAATCAGAGGAGTCCTTAAAAATGGAACAGGGAGGAAGATTCAGAGTGAGATGTGACTAAGGTAGGATGCGTAGAGAGATGCTGCCGACATTGGAGGGGGAGGAAGGGGAAAAGCTATATATGATGGCAAATAAGCACATGAAAAAATGTTCAGTATGATTAGTCAATTGAAATCGTAATGAGATACCATTTCACAAGCACTACCATAGCTAAAATTCAAGTCACTGGCATTACCAATGTTAATGAAGATACAGACCAACTAGAAATTTCATATACCTCTGGTTAGAATGGTGCCATCTCTTTGGAAGACATGTTCAAAGTTTCTTATAATATTAAATATACACTTACCATATGATCCAGCAATTCCACTCCTATATATTTACCAAAGTATAATGAAAATGTATGTTTACATGAAAATTTGTACATGAATGCTCACAGCAGCTATTTAGAAAATCCTATCCAAAAGCAAAAACAACACAAGGATAGATCAGCAGGTAAAAGAAAAAACAAATCATGGCATATGGATACAAAGGCTGATTGATACAATGGGATACAACTCAACAATATAAATAACACCACCGATTCATTCATCTACATGCATCAATCTAACAGACAAGCTGTTGGCAGAAATAACTGAGCACAACAGAGCGTTGGGAAGCAATACCTCATGGTTTTCCCGCTGTGAAGAAGCACACCTTTTTTCAGAACTATTTGTCAAGGATGTCTATGGAGTAAATAGTCTTTTTTTTTTTTTAACATCTTTATTGGAGTATAATTGCTTTACACTGTTGTGTTAGTTTCTGCTGTATAACAAAGTGAATCAGCTATATGCATACATATATCCCCATATCTCCTCCCTCTTGTGTCTGCCTCCCACCCTCCCTATCTCACCCTTCTAGGTGGTCACAAAGCACCGAGCTGATCTCCCTGTGCTATGCGGCGGCTTCCCACTAGTTATCTATTTTACATTTGGTAGTGTATATATGTCCATGGCACTCTCTCACTTCGTCCCAGCTTACCCTTCCCCCTTTCTGTGTCCTCAAGTCCATTCTCTAGGTCTCCACCTTTATTCCTGTCCTGCCTGTAGGTTCTTCAGAACCAATTTATTTTTTTTAGATTCCGTATATATGTGTTAGCATACAGTATTTGTTTTTCTCTTTCTGACTTACTTCACTCTGTATGACAGACTCTAGGTCCATCCACCTCACTACAAATAACTCAATTTCGTTTCTTTTTATGGCTGAGTAATATTCCATTGTATATATATGCCACATCTTCTTTATCCATTCATCTGTCGATGGACACTTAGGTTGCTTCCATGTCCTGGCTATTGTAAATAGAGCTGCAATGAACATTTTGGTACAGGACTCTTTTTGAATTATGGTTTTCTCAGGGTATATGCCCAGTAGTGGGATTGCTGGGTCGTATGGTAGTTCTAGTTTTAGTTTTTTAAGGAACCTCCATACTGTTCTCCATAGTGGCTGTATCAATTTACATTCCCACCAACAGAGCAAGAGGGTTCCCTTTTCTCCACACCCTCTCCAGCATTTATTGTTTGTAGATTTTTTTATGATGGCCACTCTGACTGGTGTGAGGTGATACCTCATTGTAGTGTTGATTTGCATTTCTCTAATGATTAGTGATGTTGAGCATCCTTTCATATGTTTTTTGGCAATCTGTATATCTTCTTTGGAGAAATGTCTATTTAGGTCTTTTGCCCAGTTTTGGATTGGGTTGTTTGTGTTTTTTGATATTGAGCTGCATGAGCTGCTTGTATATTGTGGAGATTAATCCTTTGTCAGTTGCTTCATTTGCAAATATCTTCTCCCATTCTGAAGGTTCTCTTTTCATCTTGTTTATGGTTTCCTTTGCTGTGCAAAAGCTTTTAAGTTTCATTAGGTCCCATTTGTTTATTTTTGTCTTTATTTCCATTTCCCTAGGAGATGGGTCAAAAAGGATCTTGCTGTGATTAATGTCATAGAGTGTTCTGCCTATGTTTTCCTCTAAGAGTAAATAGTCTTGAAAGACAATGATAGTGTCTTCCTTCAGGAAAGAAGGTAGACTTGTCTTTTGACCAAAATAATAAAGAAATATCTCCCTCCGAGGCAAAGTTTGGGAAGGTTTACCATCAGCCCCCATGTAAGATTCAAAGTTTCCCAGGCTCTGGGCTCCTGAGCAGAGACACAGACCTACAGAGCACTCAGCATGTACCTCTGCTGCTCTGCCCTTTCCCATGGCGAGTAGTGTGAGCGTGGATTACATTGTTCTTTGGCTTCTTCTCAGTGACTACTCCACCCTCAACCTCAGATCTTCCCATTTCCAGGCTTGACCATTCTGCAGCTGTAAACGGCTGCTCTTATTTGTTACCTTATTAGTCTTTCAGTTTAAGGTCAGAGGGAGGTTGGCTTGTTCTCTGCCGTTCCATTGACCATCTTAGGCACTGTCCCTGAATATGTGGCCAATTAGGATTTAGCAATCCTCCAGTGGCCAAGGACGGACGTGTCTTTTCCCCTCCCCTGCAGATGTAAAGATTTCTCTGCATCTCCCTCCCCACCTCCACACACAGCTGGAGTGTAACTTTACCCATGCCCAAGGCAACAGGCAACAGGCCTTGCTGCCCTTGACTGAATGCCTAAGGCTGTTGTTTCTGGGGGAAGGAGGGGAGACAGATGGGGGTGGGGCTGCGTACCATTCCCTCGGCAGCCGCTTCTCCCTCCCCCCAGGCCCGCTAAATTCCTTTTACTGTCTCTATGACATCTGGCTTCTACCCTGGTGAGCAGTGCATGCCTCCCATCTCTCTTGGCAACTGTCATTCCTCAGATTTAGGGTGATCTGGTTGCCCTGCAACATCAGCTCCCTGATGGGCCCAAGAAAAGTTGTAATTTTGCAATGTATCTGTCTCTTTGTGTTCTTGTAAGGGTGGAAAAGATGCTCTTTCTAGCTTTCAACACCCTAAGCAGAAGCTGGAAGTCTGAGTCATGTCATTCAAGACATGTTAAAAGGATCTAGAAAATGAAAATAGGCCTCGATACACGAATTTTTTTCACATGTAATCTGTGTGGCTGTCAAGATCTTAAATGGGACTATTTCCAATTACATGGCGAGACTTTTGTTCTAGTTTCATTCAATTTTAACTCATTAAACAAGGTGAAATGAATGTATTACAGGCATAACTATATCATTGATGTCTTGATAAATAGGTGGTTTCTGATTCATTGTTTTCAAAGAAGTTAAAAGGAAATGTATAATTTGACAGCAGATAGATTACTACATTTAATTTTTGTTTTATAACAATGTTTGATTTTGACATATAATGAGAGAAGATCAAAATACAGATGACATTGCTAGAATAAAACCTGTTTATTTCCTACCTACTTGTTTATATAAAAAATATTTCTCAATATAAAGGAAGATAAGAATAAATGCTGAAAACTCTCTTTTTAGCAATATGTAATATTCATCTATGAATTCCTGAAGTATTTGGAAATAAAACCTCATCTATGGTATTAAGAAATAAATTTCCTATAAATTAAATCGGCTAATTGTGTACTACTAAAACTTTTAATGTTATCTCAATGCATTAAAAAAGCACTTAGAGTCCACAGAAAATTTTTTTAAATAATGAATGTAGATATATGTTGTTTCCTCTAAGAAGCATGATAACATAATAAATAAATAATAAATTTTCAAGCATGTAAATATATTACATGAGGATAAAATACTGGGACCTAGGGAAAGACACAAAAATGTAAATTTAAGAACAAAAATACTCAAGTTTCCTAATAATACATAAACTACTGTTCAGTTTTTAATTGATGAATTTAGTTGTCAAAGTGAACGGTATATAGGTTCCATTGGGTCCATTAAAAAGTATATCATAGCAGATTTATTTTAAAATGTCAAATATTTACAATATATTAGGAATCCATGTTTTACAAATATTTAAACTTACTTTAACACTTTTAGGAGACAAGTTAAAATTGTGATAAAGGTACACAGATTACAAGTTATTTTAGGGATATATGACTAAAAACTTTAAAGAGCCCTAAAGTAAGACAACACATCCTTCCTATCATCATTCCCCCTGCCATCTTAAGAAAAGGAAATGGAGGTATACACTTTAAATTTTTCGTTGGTTGGGGTGTTATTAGCCCTAAGCAGAAGCCCCAAAGCAATAAGAAGAGCAAAGGCGGTAGGGCTTTAAATTGTGAATAAATGTGTTATTCTAGTTTGCTGATTGACAGTTTATCCATACTTAACTTTTATTTCACTAAACTACTGCTGTTGTTTCATGTAAACACAATCAGGAACATTGTATTACCTGGCCTTCTCTGAGCACTTCCCTGCGAGGACTGGTCCAAGGACTAGGGACCATGGAATTCATCCTCTGCATGTTTGTAAACTCAGTAGACATTTTTGGCTACCTGCCACTTAAATACAAGTATGTCTTTGGAATTATGGGAGAAAACTCTTAAAATTTAGAAAATGTTGGAGGAAATCTAGCAATTGACTACTTTAGAATCCCTACAAATGCAGTGCACTCAGTCATCCAAAGTGCACCATTACATTACCAGGGAGCGCTGTTCATCAAGAATTCTCAACATCTAGACTCAGGACACCATGTGCCTTTTCCTAGATTTATTACATCACAATAAAAGATTAGTGTATCATTTAATACTTGACTAATGATTCACTAATTGGTGTGACTGCTTATGACTGTAGCATTACTCTTTCCGATTTGGGTAAAATCTCCCATTGTGTGTATTACTGGTGGGCTGAGCTTCACTCCCTCCTGTTATAGGAAGGGAAACTCCCTCTTCATCCAAACTCTGGTAGCCAGAGTGTAGGCAAGTGACCTACAATTATTCAGTGTGATGCTCCAGCTGGGACATTTTTGCTTGAGCATGTGATACAAGAAGCAGAGACACTTGGAGGACTGGACATCACAGCAATACAGATGATAATGGCATCCAGAGTTGAAGTGGAAGGGTCCTGACTAGACCATTCTTGCTGAAGTAGATCCTTGACTGCAGTTCCTCCTAATGAGAGCTCTGGACATCTACACAGGTCCTTTCTTTCCAAGCCTGATTATCTATCCCTCTGACCAAGCATGTACTGCCCAGCTACCTAAGCCGATTCAAATAAGACAGCAACATTCAGTACTTCACAGCTAAGTATAGGTTTCCAAAGACATAAGCATATTACTTCTACAGCCTGGCCTGTGATTTATTAATGATTACTTAAAGGGTATCTCATGGTGCAAAACTGACAATCACAATCACTCTTAAATGCTTATAAACGTTACTATTGGAATGTAGTATCTCAGTAAACTTAACCCCAGATACTGTTCCCCACTGTTGTTTTGATTCAGCTTCCAGTTAAGTTTATGTTTAGAGCATATATTACATGAAAAATCCCTATGTTTAAATATGATAGTAATACACAATAAAAGAGATGTTCACACTTCAAGGGGCACATGACAACTGATTCCTTGATGAAGCAACAGAATCTCAACTCCCATCTCATTTTCACCTTATCTGTGAATGGTGAGCAAACTTAACCCTATTTAGTTGTTTTGCTTTCTCACTCTGCTAGTAAATGTGCCCTTGACATGTCTCTTCTTGTGTAAGATATGGTCTTCTGATGATTAAGGAATGCAATTTGTATGAATTGTAATAAGCAGGAAAAAAAAAGCTCTATCCAAGTGCACTGTAGAGCTCAAAGTCATAACAGATTTCCTAAAATATGTTCTTTTATGTATTTTTTTGATTATTCACATCTGGAACTTCTATTTGATTAACCATATGGCATTTCACACTTCTTCCCAACCCTTGTTCTCTTCATTCAATACTGTCTGTCCAAGTTCATCAGTATACAGTTTCATTTTGCCCTCAGTTGATTTGATCTCTCCTCTAATACATTATTCAGTTTTATACAGTTTCTCAGAAACTTTTGCACATGGCTTAGCAATTTTCTAATTATTAATAACCATCTTCTTACAATTTCTACCCTTAGTCCAGATTCTGCGCTGTAGCCAGTATAAGTGTATTTCCTCTTTCATTTGGGTTACTATCACATATTTGAACATAAACTTAAGGATACAGATTTTCCCATTTCCAAGTTAAAATGTCTAACATTCTTCAGAGAATATTGTTGCACATTGCTCATTACTTTGTGTATTATTCACTTTGTCAAAATTCTCATTATAGTTTTTCCATTCCCAGAAAAGAGAATGATGTCTACCTATGGATGTAAAAATTTACCATCGACCGTGTTCTGAACATCATGATTGCCATGGTACACTTCTTAAGTTTGGCAACATGAATGTTATTTTAAAACCTTCCCTCTCCTCAAATGTTTATTTAGTATCGCACTGAATTACAGCCTACAAGTCCAAAGGAATAATTAAGAATTGCTGATTGTATGCCCTAATTTCACCTTTTTTCCTTGTTTGTATTTTAATGCAAATTGTGGCTTCATATTTATTTCTGTGAAAGTTAATCCTAATGGGTTTAAGTTTTTAGTCTTTACTTATTGACTGACCATGGACAAATGTATTCATCACTGTGGGTCTTCACTCTTTCAGCAGTTACATGACGTCGGGAAACTTCCCTGCCTCAATTTCTTCATTTGCATTGAGAATTATGTACTCCAAGTCCTTTTGCCATGAATCAATGAAATAACATATTATCAGTGCTTGTGATGTTAATTGCTTGATATATATTTGCTATTGCATAAAAACACATGAAAAAATCTGTTCAGTTTTTCAATTAGACAAAATTTTCCCACAAAGTGCTCTACTTATCCATGTTTGCATTTTGCCATGTACAGTTTGGGTTTCCGCACCCTGTTAGTTTCCTGTGCTGCTGTAACAAAATACTACCAGCTATGGCTTAAATCAGTAGAAATGTATTCTTCACAGTCCCGAAGGACAGAAATGTCAAACCAAAGTGTCGGCTGGGCTGCACTCCCTCTAGGGGCACGAGAGGAAAATTTCTTCTTTGCCTCTTCAAGCTCTGGAGGGCTACAGGCTTTCTTTGACTTGGGACCTCATCACTCCTGTCTCCACTTCTATGGCCACATTGTTTTCTCCTATTTTGCCAAATCTCCCTTTGCCTCACTCTTATAGGGACACTTGTTATTGGATTTAGGGCCCTCATGGACAATACAGAATAAATGTCTCCTCTCAAAATCTTTAACTTAATCACATCTTTTGCTCTGTAAGGTAGCATTCACTCTTTACCTATGAGATAATAATCAGAGGTTCTGGGATTAAGATGTGGACAAATCATTGCATGACTATTATTTAGTCTACTGTGTATACCAATGACACCACTATTCAAATCATAGACACGAAAAGCATTTATCAGAAGAGGGTCTAGGAAAGACTGCTGCAATCTACAATCTGGAAATTTTGGTCAATATTTATATGATTGCCAGGATAATGAGAATAACACTGCTTGGTATCTGGTATATCATCTGGGATCTCGGGGAACTTACTCGAGACTTTAGTTACCTACGTGAAGTTGGGCGAGTGACCTCAACTCCCTGATCTTCAATTTCACATTAGGGACTTTTCCTTCATTATTCTCAAATTGTTTTCAGCAATAATTTTATACTTGCATAATTTATTCAGAAAGATACATAAAAATGACCTGATATTTTTCTTATGATATAAATTAAACTTCAAAATCTAATAAATATTTTTGTGCCTGTATATACATAATGATATGGGTAAAATAAGAACTATCTGGGATTTGTGAGATGGGTGGAATAATCAGTAATTGCAATACAAATTCCAGAAAGTTATTGACCGTTTCTAATTCAGATGATCAGAGAAGGCTTCACAGAGGCAGTCTGGAAGGAATCAGGTAGAGACAAGATAAGACAGAAGAAAGGGGACAGAAATAGTTTTGACAAAGATCTGATATTCAAAAGGCCCTCCATAGTTTTGATATATTAGATGGACATTTATTAAGAACCTTTAGGAACTGAGTACTCTGCCATTAAAACGATTAATTGGGATTTGATAAAACTTGAAGAAAAAAGCTAAAGTTTATGTATTATCACTGAAAATTGACATATTGTAAAGCAAATTGATGTACTGTAAATTTCAGTAATTTAATGAAATTCAAAGTGCTACTTTATCTTTCTATGTAGTAACACTGCATAGTCATGAGAATTAATTCTATATTAAGTCATGGGCATAACTTCTATATATGAATTGATTAAAGGATAAAATACAGAACTTTCATATATTTATTTACATTTGCCATATCACATATATGATATATTAACACAATCTAATTCAAATATATATTCTTTGCCTATTATGACCTCATCACTAAGTAGGTTCTAGAAAATATTTTATATCCTCAAAAAGCCTATAGTTAGGTAAATATAATGTGTCCTGTTACCAAAATATAGGAGACTGATATGGAAATACTTTTGAATGCATAAATAGATCAGATAGTAGAACCGATATTTAGGACTAGAAAGTAACATTTCTAAAAGACTATTTTGGTTGCCATGGGATTCTTTATCTAGGTGATTTTATGTAAGTGTATATGTAGCTAAGTCATTTGTTTCTCTTTGGGATATTCAATCAAAGCCAACGGGAGAATTAGAGTGATACTTACCATGTTAGCAATGTTTAAAAATGAGATTACTTCTAAATTGTACCTCATCATTTACAGAATTAATTTTACTTTTTGACTCTACATCAAGTTACACACACTTACTAAGCAATGGTCACTATTACCAGTAATGACAGAAATACCTTTCCTATGTAAGAGTTTTTTTCCCCTATCACAAATATCCCTAGAATAGAACGTATAAATTCCAACTCTCATTTTGCAGCTTAAATTTAGAAAAAGTATGCCCCCGTGACACAGCTACATGATGGAAGTGTGAAACATATAAGAATAAACTTTTAGTCTTATTTTCTTATCCTTCTGCCTATGCAAATTCCACCTCCGTGAGCTGTGGCTCTAACTATCTGTGTGGGATGCTTTTGCTACAAACACAGAAGAGCAGAGGAGTCACCAGGGCATGTGCAGGAGGCAGGGGGCATTGTTCTCACCAATCCTGAGGAAAAAAGACAAAAGCACAAGCCTCCTGTCTCTCCAAAATCCGCTAAATCCACATTTGAAACTTCCTCTAATAAAGCAACTCAGTGATCTCTCTGTTTCTCAATAGGGTGAGGATCAGGAAATTAAATCTCTTCCCTGTCATTCTGCATTGATAATGTAATAGTTTCTGTGGATGTGATAAGACAAAGAAATGCTTCAGCTCCTTAAAAAAAAAGAGAATAATGAAATGTACACTGTAACATATGAGGAAGAAATTATCTTTCAAGAGGGAAAACAGTACAAAGATACAATTACAGCTGACAGCATAAGCCATGTCAGTGCCTTGTTTTTCAGCTGGCAGGTAATTCAAAAATTCTATTGCAAGAATGAAAGGAAAAAGAACAAAACCTCACAGAATAACCAGATCAGTGTACGTAAAATAAGCCTACTCAACTGGTTGGTATTTATTTGGTTAGCAGTGCTGAGGAAGGTATATTTTTTCTAATACTGAGTACAGTAAAACATTGAAATATATATTTCCCAAACACTAAAACCATAAAACCAAATCATTTACAGTCAGATTAGGTGGAAAGAAATACCCTCTCCTGGAGGAACCAACTACAAAGAGTGCAGCTGAACAATTTATAGAAAGTAACTAGGGACCCAGATGGCTTGATAAAAAAAAAAAAGAAATACATATTCTTCAGTCTGCTAAATTGAGGGCTATAGAGGATATTATCTTGTCTGATTTTGAGTGTATTTTATACGTAAAATGAAACAAAAATGCTAAGTACATACATTAAAGTTATGAAATTATACCTAATGCATGTACATTATTTCCTTAGTGTATTATTCTTTCTCAAAATTTGTAGAAGTGTAATGTTTTACTGGTCAGCTTAGTTTCCCTCCATTTACAAAGTATCAGCAGGCCAGAAATTCTGAGGAAAAACAATGAAACTAATGGTTACAACCTCAAGACGGATTTATATAGTAATAAATTATTTTTCAGACCCCAAAGTTAGTTACAAATTGGTGTTTGGATAAAATTAAATGAAATGGCATTGCCTTTCTACACACATTTTACCAGGGCAATTGGGCATATGCAGAAGTTTCTAATTGTTGTTTTCCTGTTTGTGAAGTACTGTACTGATGCATTTATACAAGCAACTGCAGCACTGAGGTATAATCCCCTGCCACATAATTTCAATTGCTCTTTAAAAGCCCTAAACTATCTGTTCAATTGCAACTAGTTGGTGGTATCATATGAAGAAATTATACTTTCAGCTGCTGCAAGAACTCTTCAATGCCAAGTTCAAGTAATAATATTTGAGATTCTATTTTCCAAATAAAAGTTAAACAAGTAAAATATATAAACCATCAGGAATGATTTCTAGTCCTAAAATTAAAAGACATTTAAAGACCATCAGTCACTATTATGAGCATCTTCTTCATATGCCCCAGCATTTTACACTTAACATGAAATTCAGGGAATAGCTGACTGTCAGTATGTGAATCCAATCCAACCAATATGGAGCCTAATTCTACAGATACAAACGTATATTCATTTATATACTTTTAACCCACTGCCAAGTGCTACACATTACATGTGTAGAATTTTGTGAAGAAAAATTTATGCCCTGTTAATTTTCATAAAAATATTTCCTTAAGTTACAAAATTTTGAAGTCAATTTCTCCACTAAAGGACAAAACATACTTGAGTAGAAACTTTTACTTTCTGCAATGTATCAATACTTTTATATAATATTATAGAAATTATACCATTCTCTTGGGGAAACAGTCCATTAATGTTTGTCATATATAAATTCTGACAATAAATTAGAGGACTAATTGATTCCTATAGAGTGTAGATGCCTCATGAACTATATAAACAAACTACTTTTCTTGGTAAAATTCTTTAATGAAAGAAACAGTAAATCATTCTTCCAAATGTGTCATGATTGTGGTATCATATATCACAAATAAACACTGGTTAATAAAACCTCAAAAAAGTATCAAGAACATTGAAGAGCTATAATATGAACAGTAGTACTACAATCCAGTTTCAAGTTACCAAGATGATAGTTTACCAGACTGAAAAGTACCTTCTGTTAGTGGTATTCTTTTTCTGACACTGTATGCTTGAGATATAAACTCAATTAGTTTATATTACTGATACATTATTTTCTATTTCTGGATGGATCAGAAAGTAGAATACAAGATGTGATTTTAAATGGCTTATAAAACTATTCGGTTAGAGATACTGCTAAATAAAAATCTATAAGCAAATGTGCTGATTCATGATGGACAAACTAAGATGCCATTAAATAAGGTAGAATAGGAAATATAATAGCAGAAGATGTAACAGAGAATTGTACATATATAATTTAATTATAAAAAGGATAATTAAGAGAAATGAGAGAAGCTAATGTAAGTGATGCTTAAAAAGAAACACTCTGAATGAAAGGAAAAAATAAAATGAGTACAAAGAAAGAAGTAGGAACCTGAATCTGATTTGCTAGGCAACACCTCAAATGTACAGGGTAAATAGTTCCTGGGTTGTTTTCATTCTTTGTTTGATTATTTTGACCCTCACAGTGATTCCTTAAAATAGACAGGATAGATATTATTATTTCTATACTTTATAGTTAAGAAAACTGAAGCTTGTAGATTTTATTCACAATGGCAACAAGTATAGCTACTTTATCACTCTGCCCTGACTGCCTGGATCAAAAATAGGTCAATTTAATGAAAGAGGTGCCTTTATTTTAGGTTCTGTATGCATATTTTACCTAATTTTAAGAGACCAATTACATTATTCATTAATACTTATTACATATATCGTTCATGTCAAAAAATATCTAAATATCACTGTATTATATAAATAAAGAATCTGAGCATGTAATGTGTACCAAAGTTTAATTTACCTCATTATATCATTAGAGCACTGCCAATATCACTCCTACTTTTCTAGATGAGAAAACTGAGACAAAAAGCGATTAATTAAATTGTCCAAGGTCACAAACCTAGGGACTGTCTGGTGTGTAATTAAAATAGTTCTGTGTTTTTCCAACCACAATGCGTGTTGTATCCCCTGCTCTCCTATTCACCAATGCCCTTCACTTGTATCCATTTATTCCACAGGAGGTCCCTGGAGTCCTTCAAGTGTTCCTGAGATTAGTGTGAAATAACATTTCTATATTAATATATCTTTACTGAAAGGATGTCTATAGGTAAAATACAGCTATTATATCAAATTATATTATGATACATGATTATTATGCTATAATAATATTTATTATTGATAAATGAAGAGATTACTAGTGAATATTTTCATGTTGGGACACCTAGCATTTACTTTCCCTTCTTCTGGAAAGGGTTCTTTTTGCAAAGCTTTCTCTTTCTCACTACGGCCTTCCTGAGTGTTTTTCTCCCCAAGCAAAGGGACATGGGTTAGCAGTTGCTTCTTTGTTTGGGTCTCTATGAATCCTTCCAATAGATGTATATTTTGCTTAAATTAGCTAGAGTAGATTTCTGTTGGTTGCTTACAAAAACCATTAATAACACATGTATATAAAGTGTTCCCATTTGTAATGAAATTATTACAATATTCCAGTGTCTAGAAGAGTTTTCAGTCAGTTCATAGGTATAAAATATACAGTTTGCAATAAAGTATGTTAATGATAGTATATACAGGTTTACTTTGTATTCAATAAGTTAAAAATGCCATCAAAAGTGGTACCAAATGCCTACATATTTTTTTTAAACTTTGCCGTTATCTGCCAGCATGAAGTGATATAAAAGCTTAATTGCTTTATGTATTAAGAGGTATCTGCCAATGGAGTAGAGAAGTCTACAATCCCTTAATTCTCCTCCTCAGGACCTTTGAACTTGCTGTTTCTTTTGTTTAAACCTCTCTGAATGTCTCCTTATTAAACTGATCTCCCAGATCACATTTCATTAAATAACTATCCTCTCAGAAACTTTATTTTTCTTCATAGCTCCTATTTACTAACTGCTATATAGTTAATTTTTGTTTATTTATGTTTCCTCACACCTTACCCCCAAGACACACTAGAATAAAAGTCCCAAGAACAAAGGCACATTACTGGTACAGGATATATTTCAATAATGATGTGGTGAACATATGAATGAATAACCTATTACTGACTATCCATCTTTTGAATAAGCAAAAGACAGTGTCAATTTTTTTATGAAAAAAATACTAGAGAAGACTAGGAATGCATCAAAATTTGGATTTTTGCCTACATAGCACCAAATATATTATTTCCCTTACAAGTGATCTTTTGCTGTAGAATATTAAGAAATTTTGATGATGCCACATGCCTTATAATGATGGACCTCATCTGTGACCCAGTTCAAAGGTGAAGACTAAAATACTCATTGCCCAAGCCAAGATTATTCTCTAAAATTTGTTGGTTCACTGCTTTTATGCCATAGATGTACCATGATTAGCTTTACTAAAGCTGAGACTTCTGGTCCTATGGGCCAGCTTCCGTATTTGTATCAGTTATGCCCTCTGGTATTTTTACTTCTTCTTAATGGTGCAACAGAACATGTTGCTATTCATCATCAATCCAGATGAACTTTGTCCCTTTCCCAGTCACCTAGAATCTCTCCTTCTCTTCCCGTCTTTCCCCTCTTCCTCTCCACCAGCTAACAAAATCATACCAACGTGTGAATGCTTTTAACAATAATGTAAAAATCCATTTTTTAAAATCATCTTCCATTTCTTCACCACAAAAAACCTTGAGGCAAGGCAAACAGAAGCAAAGCAAAGTATCTAGGTGCCAGAAATGTGATATTGAGGTCCTGGGCACTATAGCAAATGGCACACATTTGTATCTCAATAAAATGTGAAGGCTAGCTGAAGGCCTTTTATGAAAGGTGTCTTCAATGCTCTTAAAAACGAATGAGAAAACTTGCATTTCTGCTTCTGGATATAACAGTGTCTGTTTATAATCCCTGGAAATGCTGTGGCCATCTTGCTACCTCCTTGAAAACATGTAAAACATGTAAAGAACAGCACCAATTTACAGAGAACCAGAGCCCAAATACATTGTTGCTGGGAGTTTTTACTTCTTCATGCGCAGCTTATTATGTGAAACAATGCTTTTCTCTTCATTTCAGTAAACTAAGTTAAGTATTTTGTTTACGCATCTGAATCATCCTAATTGAACCTTTGGTGACATGAATTGAGAACAAAGACTTAGTTTAAAGGTTTTATGAGGAATCACAGCATTATACCAAACTTTCACTTAGCTAGTAAAATGAGTTTAGCAAACAGCAATTCCAACTCTGTCCACATTCTTTTGTAAAATGTTCAGTAATTTTTGCTATCTAAATGAAAAGTTACAATTGGAGGATAAAAATGACATGCCTGTTGAAATGCCAGCTACCACTATGTAATTTTAACTTCTGTATTTTAAACATGCAAAGGGAGTCTTGGCATTGACATATTTGTGGGGAGCACTTAACCTTCTGTCCTTCTAAATTGGCCAAAAAGAAAAAAAAAAACTGTTCTCACCCAAAGCAAAATGTGTCTAGGAGGAGGTGGGCATGATTAGAGAGCCACCTGAGTGTGGACTTGAGGTGCCAGAGGTCCGCATGCCCAGGAGGCACCCCCGCGGAACTGCTGTAATTAGTGAAAGGGGTGATGAAGAGTCGGAAACTGGGAGCATCACAGTCACAAAATTCGCCCCACAACCTGGCAACCAGGCTATAGGGCTGACAGTCCATTTGAGGGAAAATCAAATCAAACCAAACAACAATATATTTCCCAAGACCTGAACTTTCACTACGTGAGCGGTATTTCTGTCCTCTTGTATGCTGAGCTTGCTTTTGAGAACTTGTAGATAAGCTTCTATGTTTCTATCACTATCCTCAACACACGCTGAGTTTTGCACAGAGATATATTTATAAACCAGTTCTGCCATTGCAGACACATCTCACCTCCACACTTAACCATTGATCACCGTCAGAGGCTCCTGTCACATCTGCCTCTGATTTTCAGTGCAATGATGACATTTCCTCTCCTGCTCTGCTTCCAGAAGTGTGGCAGAGGTTTGACCGAGCTTGGATACGGCGCAGCCTAGAGTGTTTAAGTTGTGTGGTCTGCTGTGACCATTATTCCCATGGCCACGTTCCCTCTGTGATTCCACAGTGTCTGAAGATTCTACTGAGTTCATGTTTTTACCCTCAGTTTCCTGAGTTCTTCCTTTTGCATTCTTATGAACCCACTCAGGTTCAGTCTTCTTACTCACTTTCAAAACCATTCACTTGAGCTAGAACTTTTGGAAAGCACTTCATAACTCAGCAAGCCCAGTCCTCTGATCAAACAGAGGATATTTATTTTTTATGACTATAAAGGAAGTCTGGACCTTAGATATAATGGCCTAGATATTTTCTTGGTAGGGGAGAAAATAACTCGTGGCTTCCTTTTTATAGTTATAAAATACTAACTGCAAACTAATTTCTCAGGAGACTTTCTAGTTATATTTCAAATAAATTACTCTACTATACTTCTATTGCCTTTATACTTTTGCTTGATGTCTGTAAAATGACAAATATGCCTTTACGTATTATATGCAGGTAAGATTAAATATTAAGATAAAGATTGCATTTTTCCATATTACATATTGAGTAATTTTATTTTAACTATATTTTGGTTACTCATTACTTTTATCTCTTGATCTTGGACTGCTCTGGTGTGATAAATCAAGAATTGATTATACTTGTTTTAACATAAGTAAACTGAATTACATTGAGCCCTAGAGAGCTTTCCCTCTGATCTTAGATCATGAAGGGATAGAGTCACATAAACAGAATAGAGTATATAAATCTATGAGCATAGCAAACATGATATGTTTGGACATGCTAAAGCAAAGAGTATTAATTTAATTTAAGTTTGTTTTCCCAAGACTATATTAACCAGACTTCTCAGTACACAAAGATGCTAATACTGAGGCCAAACCACCAATATGCGTGTTTGGATATTTATTTTATTTTCAGAATTAAATAGAAAATTAGGGAAATAAATTTTTAGCATACTTGAAACACAATTTTTAAACATGTAACAAAATTCATGGAAAACAATCATTTTTAACATAAATGTTAGGTGCACAATGGGAAAGACAGTCACCCTTGCACAGCTACATAAGAGTGTGCTTTGGGTCAGGAACATTTCCCTATAAGGGGATAAAGTGCTCTCACAGCCTGTGCTGAGTAGTTCAGCTTCCTTGGGAATATCTTTCCCTGTCTAGACGATGTGCTCTTCTTTGTTCTGCTTAATTCCTGTACATCATATGGTACAACCACACAACTACATCTGTTCCCGGTGAGGAGGGAACTGGGTCCTTCTCTTGCAGCACCAGAAGGTGCTGTCCACCTCCCTGCCTTGGCTGCCAGCAAGATCCTATGGTTCTGAGCTGATTTTGCTCTGTCTTCTCTATGAGGATAAAGTGTTGGACCATCCAGCGCCTGTGTGAGTCATGCCTTTCTTGTTGACCCCTGACACCTACAAACCATACAGTGGGGCGGCTTCCTGGGACGGCGGCTCCTGGTGGCAGGCACTGTTTTGCCCTTTGCTCTCCTCCATGCATGGGACTCTTCCCCCGGAGGTGGTAATGGGTGTCACTTGCTCAAAAATGCATATTTTCAATCTACTATAGATCTTTAGCAAAAACTATTAAAAAGTGTTGCAAATAATTGAAATATTTCATTAAAACAAACTAAACATGATTATGAAATTTGAGAGTGGAATCATATTATCTGATCTATTAAAAAGTAAAATTTTTAAAACATAAAGAAAAATTCCTATACTCTGAGAGTAACACATATTTATTATAGTCCTAAAAATAACACATAGCCTATGAAGTTGTTCCTAGCCATTTCTGATGGCTGTGCTGGTGAACAACTGATACAATCCAGCTCAATATAATTTTTCTCCTTAAAAAATTTAGAATCAGGGTATAGGGTTAAAAGCAGTTGACTAAGTTGGTAGAGATGCCTGGAGAACTAGAACATGAAAACCTGGGGAATGAGAGCTCTCTCTTGCAGCATCTATGATGGCAGAATGTGGGAACAAATAGCAGAGTAGATACAACAGCCAGAAAAAGGACAAGCATGATACAAATATACAGAAGAGATGAGAGAGTGTGCGCAATCAGAGAAGGAAATGGTAATGGCTTCTGCCTTTGTTCTAACCACTTTCCAGTGACTATTTTCAACAACTGCTGAGGTCAGGCTGCACTTTCTGTCTCTGTGTCCCATGTGATGTCTTGTTATTCCTAATAGTAACAGTAATAATAATAATTATTATTATTATTACTATTATTATTGTAATAATAGAATTGTTTGGGGGTAAAATTTAGTAAGTATACAGCAAAATCTTCCCAGGGCCTTCCGGTGTTCACCCAAGTTTGGAAACTATCCACACAGAGATGCTTTATTAACAATTTCTCAATACAAATTTCTTATAAGAAAGCAGATTTTATATTAGAAAACAATTTATCAGGAAGGAAATCTAAAAAAGAGTGGATATATGTATACATATGACTGATTCACTTCGCTGTATAGCAAGAGACTAACACAACATTGTAAAGCAACTATACTCCAATATCAATTAATTGAAAAAAAAAGAAAGAAAACTTATCCTCAAAAAGATAAGGTGTTAGTTATCCAGATTTAACCGTATTAAAGTATGTTTCCAGAGGGCTGACATAAGCCTTAAATAATCCCCACTCATGTCTGGAGCACTTTTGGGACCAATCTACCAGGGCTCAGTTTTTACCATGTCTGAAGATCTGTAACAGGAAAGAAGGTACACCACAGGAAAAGAGAGGAGAAATGAACAGTTGAGAGCCAGAAGTAATTGGTCAATCACAGAGTAAAAGGATTATTTTAGATACAGGAGGATAAAGGCTGCTAAATTTCTTTCTCTCACACCTCTCCACAGGACAGGAGTATTAAAAATTAACAACTAAAATTGCTATAACATATTAGGAGCACCAAACAACACTCTTTTGTTTATCTACACAATAGGAAATAACACAAGTATGTGAAAAGTTAGAGGCTTTATTTGCACATTGGAAGACCAAATGGAGAGATGGGAAATGTATTGCATGTCAAAGCTTCCCACTATTATGCATGAGGAGTGGCAGAGATACCACCAAAAAGCCCTAGAAAGTTACGTTTAAAAGATTCTACAATGTGTAGAAATATATTATTATTAAGGGAAGATTAAGAAATATCCAAGTTATTCTATATTATTTAATAAAATGTTATTTAAATAGACTGTCAGAGGATGGTTATAAATATATATTAGTTATTTACAGAGCTATCACAATCTAAACTCTTTTATACAGAATTGTAAGAAAAAATATGAAAGTTGCATTCTGAGCAAACTCCTCTCTTAAAAAGAATTCTTTTTGTCTCACTGGTGGTTCCAAAAGCACAGTACAAATAGAATAGCTACTCAGTTTCTAGTGAAAGTAAGCCATAGGTATAATTTCAATTACACTCAGAATTAAGTTAGATAGTAGCTTTTAAATGTTGCTATCTAAGGAAAGTTATAAAGAAGTTTAAAAATACTTATGTGATTTAAGTTAGCTTTCAGCTCTAGCTTAAAGTAGAATGACAAATGAATTTGTGATATCCTCTAATCTTCAAATTCTACTTCATATTACCCAAACAAGTCGTTTGTCAAAACAACATTTAAGCTTTGTAGCCCTAATGCTACTTAAGTGAATCAACATGAGGAGCCCATCTTATTCTAGAAATCCAGGGATGTGGTTCAGTTCAAGTCCAAAGGCCTGAGAAGCAGGGTAGCTGATGGTATAAGTCCCAGCCCTAGAGCAGACGACTGATGTCCCAGCTCTGTAGTCAGGCAGAGAGGGCAAGTTTCCCTTCTTCTGCCTTTTTGTTCTGTTTGGGCATTCAATTGACTGGACGATGCTTCTCCACTCTGGGGAGAATCATCTGCTTCACTATGTCCAGTTCATTGATTCAAATACTAATCTCTTCCAGTTAACACTCAGAGACACACCCGGAAATAATGTTTAACCAGCTAATTGGACATCCTGTGGTTCAGTCAAGTTGACACATAAAATTAACCATCATAGCCACGGTAACATTTCCCCAAATCATTCTTCCTATTGTTTAACTTTTCCCATGCCCAGGAAATTGTATATACAAATTGTTTATATCACAACTTAAGCCCATGCTTTCTCTTGTTATATTCTCACTGAATTGAGGAGCACCAACTTTCCATCTCATGTGTAATTAATCTTCATATACTCAAAGACCAATATATCTCTTGGAATCTTTCTTGTTATGTATCAGAAGAGAGTTTGGCAAAGCTGCCACTTGTAGTAATGTGGAAAACAGGAAATATATCTAAGGAACTCAGTGATCTAGCTAAAAATATTTCCTTAGAAAATGAAAAAAAAATCTGGCCTCTTCTCAATGAGAAGAATCTGAGAAGAGACAAAATCTGATGATAAATCTGAGATGAGAAAGAACAGCTAAAGAACAAACCGTTAAATATAAAGGAATTAGGGCATGGTAAGTTTAAAATAAAACTGTTTCCCAACTGATGTCTATGGTCAACTGCCAAAAATGTACAGGCAGACTTCAGAGATATTGTGGGTTCTGTCCCAGACCACCCCAATAAAATGAATATTGCAATAAAGTAAATATCGTAATAAAGTGAGTCACAAATTTTTGGGTTTCCCAGTGCACATAAAATTATGCCTATGCTATACTGTAATCTTTTAAGTGTGCAACAGGATTATGTCTTAAAAAATAATGTATATACCTTAAATAAAAATACTCCATTGCTAAAACTGCTAACCATCATCTGAGCCTTCAGTGAATCATAAATTCTTTACATTAGTAGCAGCAAAGATCACTGATCACAGATCACCATAAACATAACAAAAATGTTTGAAATATTGTGAGAATTACCAAAATGTGACACAGAGAAATGGGGCCAACAGACTTGCTTGAGGCGGGGTTGCCACAAATCTCAATTTGTAAAAAATGTAGTATCTGCAAAGTGCAATAAAGCGAAGTGCAATAAAACGAGATGTGCCTGTAATTAAAGACAACTTCAGAAGATTTTGTCCCTCATCAAGTCTTTCCAGACGTGTCATCAGATGTTGTGGAACTGAGAAAAAACATTCTTCCTCTACCATTTTGTAATTGCTGTTCCACAGAATCTAAATTATGGGGTAAAATTTTAACTAAAAATTTTTAAAGAAAAAAATTTAATGTTTTAATGAAAACATCAGTGCTTCTCAAAATTGTGTATACATATAAACCCCCTGTTGATCTTATTAAAATCCAGATTCTGACTTAGTACATGTGGGCTAGGGTCTAAGAATCCAATTTCGTATCATCCTCTGGTGATGGACATGTTGCTGGTTCAATCCTGATACACATTGTGTAACAGAGTTACAAATTTCTCACCCAGATTTGTGCAAAAGCTTTAAACCCTGAAGAAGAGGGTATGTGTGGCTCTCTTCTCAATTCTCCCAAAGAAGGAAACACAGCACCATCTTAGATGCAAGGGAAACACAATTCAACTTATATGAATCTGATGAAGAAACAGAGGATAATAAAATTGATTACGCTCCATGAGGTCAGATTAAGTGAAAGTTAGACTTCAGATTAAGTGAAAGTTGGAGTTGAAATGCTATGTTCATTCTGGAGCAGTCAGCTACCCGACAAAAATAATACATTCTTAGGAATGTATTCTAGAGTGTCGCCTCTAGGTGGTGTTAGTGCCAATTTTGGCATATCTCCAAAATAAAGGCAAGATCCAAAGAAATGAACTTTCTTTGTGATTCTATAATTCTTCAGGGGATCCCTGGTGGCCAAACGACATAAAATTTGTCAGTCCTTCTTTTGCAACTACCAGTTAAACAATTCTTCTTAATTTCTTTTCAACTTCTTTTAGAACATCATTCTACCTCTCTTAAACAAAAAGTTTAAACCTATTCTATTTTAATAGCATATAGGAGCTAAAGCAGATTCTCCAGAGATAAACTAGTCCTAACTTGTACTTAGAGTGCTGTTTAGAAACATGGAATTTACAGTTAAAAATTTGCAGTACCTAAATAAGATTTGTGAATAACAAAAGAAACAAAAAAGAGCTAGCTAACACATGGCTGGCACAGGGTCACAAGATTTTCCAGTTATCTCTGGAAAAGATTTTGAAAAGCAGACAACCAGAAGTGCTGATTAACTTAATTTGGTTATAATGTTAGGACATTTTCTTTAAAGAGTTACCCTGATGAAACATTTTGCACTTCTTTTCACTGTCCTGCTTTTCCTAAAGATTTGATATGAAGAACAGTACATAAAACATAAATGTGTTCTTGCAGTCACATCTGCTAAAATTCATTTTAAAAATATGCCAATTAAATATATAATAGATCTAAAGGGATCATTGTGCTTTTTCATCCCATCACACTGTGACACCACAAGGAATAAGAAAAAGTTACATTTTTGGGTTATTCTGGTAGTGCATATTTTGCAATAAATTTTATGGATCAAAAGGAAAGTAATATTGTGCATAGCTAATGCTCTAAGTAGCCAGTGAAAAAGTTTACACATTTTGAAATTCCAATTAACAGACACCGTATACCTTCCCCATTAAAATACTGTTGCAATTCACTTATTTCATTTTATAACAATTGGATTTAAATATAATCTTTGAGAGGAAAGGGTAGAAGAGAATGAGCATCATCAACTATGTAGTATTTCTAATCAAACACTGCAGATACTTGCCTTGTTTTTAGTATAACTCTTTAGTCAACCTAACAATCCAAATGATCTAATTTTTACTTTTCACTTTTGAAATAAATGGATATTTCAAGCTGTTTAGAAAGAAAATAGAAGAATAAAATATGTAATTCCTCATGAATCAACAAATACATATAAATATCTTCATAAAAATGCATTGTGTCTTTCTATTTACCATATTGATTTTTATTCATTAATGTATTTATTTATTCATGGGACAAATATTTATTGAGAAGCTATTATGTGTCAATTACTTCACTGTCTATGTTCACCAAGGAACAAACCATATATGATGTATGCCTCTGTGGAATAAAGTAAACAAAACACAAATATATAATAAGTCAGGATCAGTGCTATAATGAAAAAGAACTGAGAGCAACTGGGAAAAAGTCATCTTTAGTTTGGTTAATGAGGGAAAATCTTTCTGAACAGGTCATACTACCACTGAGACCTAACAGATGAGAAGGATCCAGCCATTTGGAGGGAGATATATAAGCAGAGAGAATTATACAACAAAGAACTAAAGAACAGTGTGGTTGTGAAAATAGTAGCCAAAGATCAAACCATACCGGGTCTCTGTCTATATCAAAGTGAGGATTTCATTCTGGTGAAATTTGGATTCTGCTAAGCAGAGGAGCATAATAGTCTGACATACATAATTTTATATATGACTCAGGCTTCTTTGTGTAGTGTTCTGAAGTAGGAAATAAAGTGAAAAGACAGGCAGAGACAAATCTAATAGCCAACTAAGACTGGAGGGTTGTTTAGACAGGATCCTAGCAGTGGGCAAAAAGTACAGATGAACATATTTAGCCTGGATAAGCTTTTAATCAAGGGTTTTTTTAAAATAAAAGTTAGGACATATTACTTATTCTACATGAAGATGTTAATAAAAGTGAAAGAGGGGGGACCTTCAAGATGGCGGAGGAGTACGACATGAAGATCACCTTCCTCCCACAAATACATCAGAAATACATCTACATGTGGCACAACTCCTACAGAACACCTACTGAATGCTGGCAGAAGACCTCAGACCTCCCAAAAGGCAAGAAACTCCCCACGTACCTGGGTAGGGCAAAAGAAAAAAGAAAAAACAGGGACAAAAGAATAAGGACGGGACCTGCACCACTGGGAGGGAGCTGTAAAGGAGGAAAGGTTTCCACACACTAGAAGCCCCTTCGCGGGCAGAGACTGCGGGTGGCAGAGGGGGGAAGCTTCGGAGCCACGGAGGAGAGTGCAGCCACAGGGGTGCGGAGGGCAAAGCGGAGAGATTCCCGCACAGAGGATCGGTGCTGACCAGCACTCACCAGCCCGAGAGGCTTGTCTGCTCAGCCGCCGGGGCGTGCGGGGCTGGGAGCTGAGGCTTTGGAGGTCAAATCCCAGGGAGAGGACTGGGGTTGGCTGCATGAACACAGCATGGAGGGGGCTAGTGCACCACAGCTAGCTGGGAGGGAGTCCGGGAAAAAGTCTGGAGATGCCGAAGAGGCAAGAGACCATTCTTTCGGGGTGTGCGAGGAGAGGGGACTCAGAGCATCACCTAAACGAGCTCCAGAGACGGGCGCAAGCCGTGGCTATCAGCGCGGACACCAGAGACGGACGTGAGATGCTAAGGCTGCTGCTGCCGCCACCAAGAACCCTGTGTGCAAGCACAGGTCACTATCCACACCTCCCCTCCTGGGAGCCTGTGCAGCCCGCCACTGCCAGGGTCCCGTGATCCAGGGACAACTTCCCTGGGAGAACACATGGTGCACCTCAGGCTGGTGCAATGTCACACCAGCCTCTGCCGCTGCAGGCTCGTGCCGCACTCCGTACCCCTCCCTCCCCCCGGCCTGAGTGATCCAGAACCCCCTAATCAGCTGCTCCTTTAACACTGTTCTGTTAAAGAACACTGAGGGCAAACTACACAGAGGGGGGGCGGGGGCAAAACGAAAGCTGAACCCCAGGAGCTGTGCAAACAAAGAAAAGAAAGGGAAATTTCTCTGTGCAGCCTCAGGAGCAGTGGATTAAATCCCGACAATCAACTAGAGGTACACTGCATCTGTGGAATACCTGAATAGACAATTAATCAACCCAAAATTGAGGTGGTGGACTTCGGGAGCAACTGTAGACTTGGGGTTTGCTGTCTGCGACTGACTTATTTCTGATATTTATGTTTACCTTGGTATAGTTTTTAGTGCTTCTTATCATTAGTGGATTTGTTTATTGATTTGGTGGCTCTCTTTTTTTATTACTTTTTTATTTTAATAATTTAAAAAATTTTTTAATTTAGTATTTTTTTTTAATTTTTTTTTTCTTTCTTTTTTTCCCTCTTTTCTTCTGAGCCATGTGGCTGACAGGGTCTTGGTGCTCCGGCCTGGTGTCAGGGCTGAGCCTCAGAGGTGGGAAACCCGAGTTCAGGACAGTGGAGAGCAGAGACCTCCTGGCCCCATGCAATATCAATTGGCGAGGCTCTCCCAGAGATCTCTGTCTCAACGCTAAGACACAGGTCCACTCAACGACCAGCAAGCTCCACTGCTGGATGCCCCATGCCAAACAACTAGCAAGACAGGAACACAACCCCACCCATCAGCAGAGAGGTTTCCTAAAATCATACTAGGTTCACAGACACCCCAAAACACACCACCTGACGGGGCCCTGCCCAACAGAAAGACAAGATCCAGCTCCACCCACTAGAACACAGGAACCAGTCCCCTCACCCAGGAAGCCTACACAAGCCACAGAGCCAACCTTACCCACTGGGGGAAGAAATCAAAAACAACAGGAACTACAAAGTTAAGCAAAATGAGAAGACAAAGAAATATTCAGGAGATGAATGAGCAAGGTAAAAAACCACCCGACCAAACAAATGAAGAGGAAATAGGCAGTCTACATGAAAAAGAATTCAGAGTAATGATAGTGCAGATGATCCAAAATCTTGAAAATAGAATGGAGAAAATACAAGAAACATTTAACAGGGAGCTAGAAAAACTAAAGAGCAAACAAACAATGATGAACAACACAATAAATGAAGTTGAAAATTCTCTACAAGGAATCAATAACAGAATAACTGAGGTAGAAGAACGGATAAGTGACCTGAAAGATAAAATAGTGGAAATAACTACCACAGAGAAAAATAAAGAAAAAAGAATGAAAAGAATTGAGGACAGTCTCAGAGACCCCTGAGACAATATTAAATGCACCAACATTCGAATTATAGGGGTCTGAGAAGAAGAGGAGAAAAAGAAAGGGTCTGAGAAAATATTTGAAAAGACCATAGTCAAATACTTCCTTAACATGGGAAAGGAAATAGTCAATCAAATCCAGGAAGCACAGAGAGTCTCATACAGAATAAATCTACGGAGAAACATGCCAAGGCATGTATTAATCAAACTATCAAAAATTAAATACAAAACAAAATATTAAAAGCAGCAAGGGAAAAGCAATAAATAACATACAAGGGAATCCCCATAAGGTTAACAGCTGATCTTTCAGCAGAAGCTCTGCAAGCCAGAAGGGAGTGGCAGGACATATTTAAAGTGATGAAAGGGAAAAACCTACAACAAAGATTACAGTACCCAGCAAGGATCTCATTCAGATTCAAAAGAGAAATTAAAACCTTTACAGACAAGCAAAAGCTAAGAGAATTCAGCACCACCAAAACCAGCTTTACAACAAATGCTAAAGGAACTTCTCTAGGCAAGAAACACAAGAGAAGGAAAAGATCTACAAAAACAAACCCAAAACAATTAAGAAAATGGTAACAGGAACATACATATTGATAATTACCTTAAATGTAAATGGATTAAATGCTCCAACCAAAAGACATAGACTGGCTGAATGGATACAAAAACAAGACCCACATACATGCTGTCAATAAGAGACCCACTTCAGACCTGGGACACATACAGACTGAAAGTAAAGGGATGGAAAAAGATATTCCATGCAAATGGAAATCAAAGGAAACCTGGAGTATCAAATCTTATATCAGGCAAAACAGACTTTAAAATAAAGACTATTACAAGAGACAAAGAAGAACACTACACAATGATCAAGGGATTAATCCAAGAAGATATAACAATTATAAATATTTATGCACCCAACATAGGAGCACCTCAATACAGAAGGCAAATGCTAACAGCCATAAAAGGGGAAATCGACAGTAACACAATCATACAGAGGTCTTTAACACCTTACTTTCACCAATGGACACATCATCAAAAATGAAAAGAAATAAGGAAACACAAGCTTTAAAAGACACATTAAACAAGATGGACTTGATATTTATAGGACATTCCATCCAAAAACAACAGAATACACTCTCTTCTCAAGTGCTCATGGAACATTCTCCAGGATAGATCATATCTTGGGTCAAAAATCAAGCCTTGGTAAATTAAAGAAAATTGAAATCGTGTCAGGTATCTTTTCCAAGCACAACGCTATGAGACTAGATATCAATTAGAGGAAAAAAACTGTAAAAAATACAAACACATGGAGGCTAAACAATACGTTACTAAATAATTAAGAGATCACTGAAGAAATCAAAGAGGAAATAAAAAAATACCTAGAAACAAATGACAATGAAAACATGACAATCCAAAACCTACGGGATGCAGCAAAAGCAGTTCTAAGAGGGAAGTTTAGAGCAATACAATCCTACCTCAAGAAACAAGAAACATCTGAAATAAACAACCTAGCCTTACACCAAAAGCAATTAGACAAAGAAGAATGAAAAAACCCCAAAGTTAGCAGAAGGAAAGAAATCATAAAGATCATATCAGAAATAAATGATAAAGAAATGAAGGAAACAATAGCAAAGATCAATAAAACTAAAAGCTGGGTATTTGAGAAGATTAACAAAATAGATAAACCACTAGCCAGACTCACCAAGAAAAAAAGGGAGATAACTCAGATCAACAGAATTAGAAATGAAAAAGGAGAAGTAACAACTGACATTGCAGAAATACAAAGGATCATGAGGGATTACTACAAGCAACTATTTGCCAATAAAATGGACAACCTGGAAGAAATGGACAAATTCTTAGAAAAGCACAACCTTCAGAGACTGAACCAGGAAGAAATAGAAAATATAAACAGACCAATCACAAGCAATAAAATTGAAACTGCAATGAAAAATCTTCCAACAAACAATAGTCCAGGACCAGCTGGCTTCACAGGTGAATTCTATCAAACATTTAGAGAAGAGCTAACACCTATCCTTCTCAAACTCTTCCAAAATACAGCAGAGGGAGGAACACTCCCAAACTCATTCTGCAAGGCCACATCACCCTGATAGGAAAACCAGACAGAGATATCACAAAAAAAGAAAACAACAGGGCAATATCACTGATGAACAGAGATGCAAAAATCGTCAACAAAACACTAGCAAACAGAATCCAACAGCACATTAAAAGGATCATACACCATGATCATGTGGGGTTTATCCCAGGAATGCAAGGATTCTTCAATATATGCAAATCAATCAATGTGATAAACCATATTAACAAATTGAAGGAGAAAAACCATATGATCATCTCAATAGATGCAGAACAAGCTTCTGAAAAAATTCAACAGCCATTTATGATAAAAACTCTCCAGAAAGTAGGCATAGAGGGAACTTAATGCATCATAATAAAGGACATATATGACAAACCCATAGCCAACATCGTTCTCAATGGTGAAAAACTGAAACTACTTCCTCTAAAATCAGGAACAAGACAAGGATGCCCACTCTCACCACTATTATTCAACATAGTTTTGGAAGTTTTAGCCACAGCAATCAGAGAAGAAAAAGAAATAAAAGGATTACAAATTGGAAAAGAAGAAGTAAAGCTGTCAGTGTTGGCAGATGACATGATACAATACATAGAGAATCCTAATGATGCTACCAGAAAACTACTAAAGTTAATCAATGAATTTGGTAAAGTAGCAGGATACAAAGTTAATACACAGAAATCTCTTGCATTCTTACACTCTAATGATGAAAAAACTGAAAGAGAAATTAAAGAAATACTCCCATTTACCACTGCAATAAGAGGAATAAAATATCTAGGAATAAACCTACCTAAGGAGACAAAAGACATGTATACCAAAAACTATAAGACACTGATGAAAGATGTATTAAACATGATACAAACAGATTGAGAGGTGTACCATATCCTTGGATTGGACGAATCAACATGGTGAAAATGACTATACTACCCAAAGCAATCTACAGATTCAATGCATTCCCTATCAAACTACCAAGGGAATTTTTCACAGAACTAGAACAAAAAATTTCAGAATTTGTATGGAAACACAAAAGACTCTGAATAGCCAAAGCAACCTTGAGAAAAAAAAACGGAGCTGGAGGAATCAGGCTCTCTGAATTCAGACTATACTACAAAGCTACAGTAATCAAGACAGTATGGTACTGGCACAAAAACAGAAATATAGATTAATGGAACAGGAGAGATAAACCCATGCACATATGGTCACCTTATCTTTAATAAAGGAGACAAGAATATACAATGGAGAAAAGACAGCCTCTTTAATAAGTGGTGCTGGGAAAACTGGACAGCTACATGTAAAAGAATGAAATCAGAACACTTCCTAACACCATACACAAAAATAAACTCAAAATGGATTAAAGACCTAAATGTAAGGCCAGACACTATCAAACTCTTAGAGGAAAACATAGGCAGAACACTGTATGACAGAAATCACAGCAAGATCCTTTTTGACCCACCTCCTAGAGAAACGGAAATAAAAATAAAAATAAACAAATGGGACCTAATGAAACTTATAAGCTTTTGCACAGCAAAGGAAACCATAAACAAGACAAAAATACAACCCTCAGGATGGGAGAAAATATTTGCAAAGGAAGCAACTGACAGAAGATTAATCTCCAATATATACAAGGAGCTCATGCACCTCAATATGAAAAAAAAAAACAACCCCATCTGAACAGGGAAGAAGATCTAAATAGACATTTCCCCAAAGAAGATATACAGATTGCCAACAAACACATGAAAGGATGCTCAATATCACTAATCGTTAGAGAAATGCAAATCAAAACTACAATGAGGTGTCACCTCACACCAGTCAGAATAGCCATCATCAAAATATCCAGAAACAATAAATGCTGGAGAGGGTGTGGAGAAAAGGGAACCCTCTTGCACTGTTGGTGGGAATGTAAATTGATACAGCCACTATGGAGAACAGTATGGAGATTCCTTAAAAAACTAAAAATAGAACTACCATATGACCCAGCATTTTCACTACTGGGCATATACCCTGAGAAAACCATAATTCAAAAAGAGTCATGTACCACAATGTTCACTGCAGCACTATTTACAATAGCCAGGACATGGAAGTAACCTAAGTGTCCATCAACAGATGAATGGATAAAGAAGGTGTGGCACATATATACAATGGAATATTACTCAGCCATAAAAAGAAACAAAATTGAGTTTTGTAGTGAGGTGGATGGACCTAGAGTCTGTCATACAGAGTGAAGTAAGTCAGAAAGAGAAAAACAAATACCATATGCTAACACATATGTATGGAATTTTTAAAAAAGTGGTTCTGAAGAACCTAGGGTCAGGACAGGAGTAAAGACAGAGACATAGAGAATGGACTTGAGGACCCAGGGAGGGGGAAGGGTAAGCTCAGACGAAGTGAGAGAGTGGCATGACACATATACACTACTAAATGTAAAAAAGATAGCTAGTGGGAAGCAGCCGCATAGCACAGGGAGATCAGCTCAGTGCTTTGTGTCCACGTAGAGGACTGGGATAGGGAGGGTGGGAGGGAGACGCAAGAGGGAGGGGATATGGGGATATATGTATACGTATATCTGATTCACTTTGTTATACAGCAGAAACTAACACAACATTGTAAAGCAATTATACTCCAATAAAGATGTTAAAAAAAAAAAAAGAAAGTGAAAGAATGAGAGAAATTTGTTTCAAGCTCATTCTTTGTAGTAGGAAAAAATCATTCTCTCTGAGATACTACATTCTGCAAAATACAGTAACTGTTATGAAGCCTGTTTTAGAGAATAATGTAATTGTTTCCCAAAGAAGAGACAATATCAAGTATGATTATCCTAAAATTTGAAATATAAATTTGTAAACTAATTAAAATTACCACTTGTATGCATCGTTTGTTAGAGTAATTTTTGAAAGGACATGCCTCTCTAATTTTTCTAAATAGTAATATCAGAATATCAATAATAATAGAGAGTTTTAGTAGTTTTGAAACAATTTCACATACATGATAGTTCAATTTTATCACAACATTTATATATATTTGGGAAAAATGAGACTCAATTTGATTTTCTTGACCTTATGGCAAGGATTCTAAACTCTATATATTATATTGGTAAATCAATGTAAAGTTTAAATATAATGTAATAGTAGACATTAAATGTAATTCTAAGGATTAAATGATAAAAAATGTAAAAGAAATTAGAATCATGCCTAATTCATAGGAGGCAATCCATAAGCATTAGTTATTATTTGAATGTTTATTCTACAGTAAGTCATGAGTATATTTCCCTTACAAAAATAGGCAAAATTAAACTCAAAGCTAAAAATTCAGTATTGTTTATTTGAATTTCATAGGAATAACCCAAAAAGCTTGTCCAAATGTAGATTCCCAGTTCCCCAGTGATATTACAGTAGTGCCCTAAGGAATTTTCTTTTTAATTGAATTTATTTATTTTATTTATTTATTTTTGGCTGTGTTGGGTCTTCATTGCTGCACTTGGGCTTTCTTAGTTGCAGTGAGCGGGGGCTACTCTTCGTTGCAGTGCACGGGCTTCTCATTGCAGTGGCTTCTCTTGTTGTGGAGCACGGGCTCTAAGTACATGGGTTTCAGTAGTTGTGGCAGAAGGGCTCAGTATTTGTGGCTCGTGGGCTCTAGAGCACAGGCTCAGTAGTTGTGGCACACGGGCATAGTTGCTCCGCGGCAGGTGGGATCTTCCCGGACCAGGGATTGAACCCGTGTTCCCTGCATTGGTAGGCGGATTCTTAAACACTGAGCCACCAGGTAAGTCCAGGAATTTTTATAAGAACTCTTTAGGATCGATATTCTGATTCAAGTGATTTTGAGAAAATAAAAAAAAAATCAAATTCTGTTTGCATATTCAACATGTGCAACCCAACTTTAAGTCACTTTATGCATGATGATCATTTAATACTTAACTGTCAAGTGATGAGTAGAAAGAGTAATTACTAGATTTTAGGCAGTGTGCCAGATCCTTTCATACGTCACCTTATTTAATCCTCACTGCCTCCGAGCTAGTTATTGTAACAATAACTGCTAGTATGTGATGGTGGCTAGTCCCATGTTTGCCTCACTTTAAAATGTATTCTAGTTCCAATTCAACACAAGTAGGCTACTCAGCATCATGCCTCTTTGGAGAGGGGGCCTTCTAATATTTATGGAGTATTCAAGGCTTCTAAGGTTTATGAGAGATGGAGAGAAGCTAAGTAGATATCTTTCCAAACTCTTGCTTTCAAGCAAGACCATGACTGAAGGTGAGATGGTCATAAACCTGACCCTTGTATGAATACATTATACTATACAAATAGAATAGCCCTATACTTTAACCCTCAAAGTACTGGTAATATTAAAATAAGGGTATTTTAACAGTAAAGAATGGAATCATACATGACCATATGCCTAATAAGGACAGGCTAATATTCAGGTGAGTACAATTTTATCTATTTTCCAATATTTGGGTCATAAAAATTCCCCCAACTGAATAGCACTTTAAAATTCAGAACCATACTCACTACCAGGTTATCTATACTTATATCTTAATAAATAAATGAATAAATATATTCATACACATATTCTGAATTACTCTGAATATGCATAAATATATCTTAACATATATGTTAAGGATCTGAATTATTCAGAAAAATATTATATACATTTAATATATTAAATAAATATATATATTTAAATGGAACCTTTGATTTTTATGATCTTACATGATTCTTTAGCCAGAAATATCAATCTTAAAGTTATATATGTAAGAATTCCCCTACATAAGGAAAAGTACTAGAAAAGGAAAATAATATATTCTGCTTTATTTTCATTCATTCATTCAATTATTCATATAATCAACAGTTTTAAATTGAACTGAACATATGCCAAAATGCAAGAATATAATGACAAAAAATGAGTCACTGTTCTTAAGAAATTTGCAGTCCAATGGAGAGAAATTACAATATAAAAGAAATTATGATATAATGTAATTAGTGCTAGAACAATTATGAGTATATTTAAAGAAACAAGAAAACACTTAGAAAAATGAGCTAATCAGTCCTGAGGGGTCAAAGAGTTTCCTGAGAAGCTTATATCTCAGGTGAATCACAATAAGATAAAGAAATGACCTGAATAATTTGAGAAAAACAGAGAATTATGCAAAAAAGAACTTATTGGGTAATATATATGTGTATATCTATATATGTATACATATAAATGATACACACATATATTTTTAATTAATTTCTTTTAAGATTAATTTTCTGCTATAAAATCTCAAAACCAATCAATTTTACAAAATGAATCATGAGTTATATAAAAGCATAGTAACAGATCCATACAGCCAGATTGCTTTTATATTTGAAGGAAAATTAAATGCGAATAATATTAAATTTGTATTAAACACAATTAGCCAAAACCCCTCCATATATATATCTTACAAATATCTTAATTAGGTCCAAAGTAACTTTTTTTTCTGGATAGACAGTGGGTTTTCTTATAGACAAAGTTGCTGTATGATTTTAGTTAAAAACATAATATTGTTTCAGTCCTTTGCTAGGCACCAATCATTATCCACTGCTTTCACTTCTCTAGATTTTAATATATGAATGCTCTGCTCCTTAATTCAGTGTTTTATATCTTTCATCTAGAGTAAGTTTGCCTAAATTTGCAGTTTAAGTAAAAATAAAATTCTAAAGAGGCTTCTAATATTAGCTCCAGTATGTAAAAAGCTTAAAGTCATAAATTATACCACATTTCTCATAAGAAACCATACAAAACAGAAGAAAGTGAACTATTTGAAGTGTTGAAATAACAAAACCACCATCACAGAATTATATATCCAGTGAAATGAGCCTTTAAAAGTGCAGCAGAAATAAAAAATTTATCAGACAAACAAACAGGAAATTCATTGCCCTCAAGCCTGCTTTTCAAGAAATGTTAAAAGAAGTTCTTCAGGGAGAATAAAAATGATATATGTCAGAAATACAGATTTATATAAAGAAAGAAAAAATATGGGGAAAAGAATAAAAAAGGTAAAATAAAGTATTTTATTTTCTTATTATTAATTGAGCTAATAGGTAACTGTTTAAAGCATTAATAGTAACAGTGCATTGGGTGATTACAGTATACAGATAAGTGAAAAAAATAAAGATTTTATAAGTGATGAAGGAGAAAGAAATTGTGAATACTATGTTATAAGGTACCTCCGCTATAAGTGAGGTGATATAGTATTATTTGAAATGGCACTTAGATTAGTTGTCAATGTATATTGCAAACTCTAGGGTACGTATTAATTTTTAAAAAATATATTATTGATATTCTAAGACAGGACATAATGTGGAAACATATGAAATGGTCAACTAATACTACAGAAAGCAGAAAAACATGGGAAGAAAGAAGAATGAATGCAACAAAGAGAAAACAGTTACAAACATAGTAGATATTAATATAACTATATCAATAATGAATTTAAATGTGAATGGTCCAAATACACCTATTAATAGACAGATATTGTCAGAATGGAGAAAAAGGACACACAAATATTTGCTGTCCACAACATAGGTACTTTAAATCTAAATACTCAGATAGGTTAAAAGTAAAAGAATGAAGAGTACTCTGTTGTTTCTGGAAGGAATGTCCAGTGGATATCTATTAAGTCCAACTGTTCTAAAGTGTCTTTTAAAACCACTGTTTCCTTATTGAATTTCTGTATGGAGATTTGTCCAGAGATGTAAGTGGGGTGTTAAAATCCCCTAGTATTATTGTATTATTGTTAATTCTTTTCAAGTGCACGTGTAATGTTCTCCAGGATAGATCACACGCTAGGCCACAAAACAAGTATCAACAAATTTAAGACGACAGAGATTATATAAGCATTTTTTCTGACCATAACAGTATGAAACTAGAAATCAATTACAGGAAGAAAAATGGGAAAAACAAACACGTGGAAACTAACCAACATGCTACTAAAAAACTAATGGGTCAATTAAGAAAGGAAGAGGAAAATAAAACCTTGAAATAAATGAAAATAAAAAGATAATTTTCCAAAATCTATGGGATGCAGCAAAATTAGTATTAACAGGGAAGTTCATACCAATACAGGCCTACCTCAAAAAAACAAGAAAAATCTCAAATAAAAAATGTAACCTACTATCAAAAATAATTAGAATTAGGAAAAACAAAGCCCAAAGTCAGCAGAAGGAAGGAAATAATAAAGATCAGAGAGGAAATAAATAAAACAAAGACCACACATACAAAAAAAACCCAAATAAAAAGATCAATGAAACCAAGAGCAAATTTTTTAAAAAGATAAACAAAATTCATTAGCTTTTAGCCAGACTCATCAAGAAAAAGAGAGAGGATTCAAATAAAATAATAATAGAAAGGAGAAATTACAACTGATATCACAGAGATACAAAGCATCATAAGAGAATACTATGAACAATTATATGCCAACAATTTGGACAACACAGAAGAAATGGACAAATTTCTAGAAACATACAATATCCCAAGACTGAATGAGGAAGAGACAGACAATCTGAACAGGTTGATCACTAGTAGTGAAATTGAATTAGTAATCAAAAAACTCATAAAATAAAATTCCTGGACTTGATGTCTTCACAGGGGAATTCTATGAAACATATATAGAAAAGCTAGTATCTATTCTTCTCAGAATATTCCAAAAATTGAGGACAATAGAACACTCCAAAATTTTTTCTATGAGGCCAACATTACACTGATATCAAAACCAGAAAAAGAAACTAGAAAAAAAAATCACAAGACAATATCTCTGATGAATACAAATGAAAAAATCCTCAACAAAATATTAGCAAACCTAATTTAATAATATATAAAAAGGATCATACATCATGACAGAGTGGGATTTATTCTAGGCATGCAAACATGGTTCAATATTCACAAATCAATCAATGTGACAATATTCAACATCCATTCATGATAAAAACTCTCATAAAGTTGGTACACAATGAACAAATCTTAACATAATAATGGCATTTATGACAAACCTACGGCTAACATCATACTCAAAGGTGAAAAAGTGAAAGCTTTTCCTCTAAGATCAGGAACAAGATAAGGATACCCCTCTTGCTACTTCTATTTAACATAGTATTGGAAGTCCTAGGAACAGTAATCACACAATAAAAAGGAATAAAAGGGGCTTCCCTGGTGGTGCAGTGGTTGAGAATCTGCCTGCCAATGCAGGGTACACGGGTTCAAGCCCTGGTCTGGGAAGATCCCACATGCCACGGAGCAACTAGGCCCATGAGCCACAATTACTGAGCCTGCGCGTCTGGAGCCTGTGCTCCGCAACAAGAGAGGCCGCGATAATGAGAGGCCTGCGCACCGCGATGAAGAGTGGCCCCCGCTTGCCACAACTAGAGAAAGCTCTCGCACAGAAACGAAGACCCAACACAGCCATAAATAAATAAATTAATTAATTAATTAATTAATTAATTTTAAAAAAAAAAAGGAATAAAAGGCATCTTAATTGGAAGGGAAGAAGTAAAACTATCACTATTTGCATATGACATGATACTATGTATAGGAACCCAAAAGTCTCCCCCTCCCACAAAGTTATTAGAACTAATAAGTAAATTCAGTATAGTTACAGGATACAAGACTAATATACAGAAATCTGTTGCTTTTCCATACACTAATAATGAATGATCAGAAAGAGGAAGCAAGAAAATAATCCCATTTACAATCACATCAAAAAGGATGAAATACCTAAGAATAAACTTAACCAAGGAGATGAAAGACCTATATTGTGAAAATTATAAAACACTGATGAAGGAAATTGAAGATGATACAAAAAATGGAAAGCTATCCCAAGTTCATGGATTAGAAGAATAGTTAAAATGTCCATAATACCCAAAGCAATTTAAAGATTTAATGCAACCCCTATCTAAATACCCATGCTATTTTTCATGGAATTAAAATAAGTAATCCTAAAATTTATGCAGAACCTCAAAAGACCCTGAATTGACAAAGCAATCTTGAGAAAAAAGAACAAAGCTAGAGGTATCACGTATGCTGACTTCAGACGATATTACAAAGCTATAGTAATCAAAACAGTATTGTACTGGCACAGAAACAAGACACATAGATCAACTGAACAGAACAGAGAGCCCAGAATAAACTCACACACCTACGGTCAATTAATCTATGACAAAGGAGGTAAAAATAAACAATGGGGAAAAGAGAGTCTCTTCAGTAGTGATGCTTATTCCACTGGACAGCTGCATGTAAAAGAATAAAATTAGAACATTTTCTCACACCATATATAAAAATAAACTCAAAATGGATTAAAGACCTAAATGTAAAACCTAAAACCATAAAACTCCTAAAAGAGAATGTAGGCAAAACACTCTTTGGCATAAATTGTAGCAATAAATTGTTGAATCTGTCTCCTAAGGCAAAGGAAACAAAACCAAAAATAAACAAATACAGCCTTATTAAACTTAAAATATATGCACAGCAAAGGAAACCATCAACAAAAAGAAAAGGCAACTTACCAAATGGGAGAAAATATTGACAAATTATATGAGATTTGGGGTTAATATTCAAAATATATAAACAGCTAATACAACTCAATTAAAAAATCCAATTAAAAATAGGCCAAAGATCTGTACAGACATTTTTTTTTTCAAAGAAGACATATAGATGGACAGGAGGCACACGAAAAGATACTCAGCATTACTAATCATTAGAGAAATTCAAATCAAAACCACAATGAGATATCAACTCACATCTGTCAGAATGGCTATCATCAAAAAGACCACAAATAACAAATGTTAGCAAGGATGTGGAGAAAAGGAACCCTTGTACACTGTTGATGGGAATGTAAATGGTACAGTTGCTATGGAAAACTGTATGGAGGTGCCTCAAGACACTAAAAACAGACGTAGCATAAGATCCATCAGTTCCACTCTTGGGTATACACCCAAAGAAAACTAAAGCCCTAATTCCTTTCTTTACTTTTTTGTTTTTCCCCTTTTGGGAGCCAGACATTAAAGACTAGGACCTTCCAAAAAAACCTCACATATGGGGAAATTAGAAAGTCACCACAAACACAGAGAGAAAGGCACAGACTCAGAAAAATATGTGAGAAGACCTGGAGTTTACAGGTCAGGCTGATCCTCAGCATGGCAACAGCTGACAACATTTTTTTTAAAAAAAAGCAAAACAAAACAAAAACAAAAACAGCATATCCTAGGGGAAGAAGAAGAAGCAGATATCAAGTTTCCAACAACAGCAAAAAAACACGCGGCATACAAAGAAACTAAAAGTATGGCCAATTCAAAGCAAAAAACAACAACAACAAAAGCAACAAAAATTATCTCAGAAAAAAGGCCAGATGTTGGACCTACTAGACAAAACCTTTAAAACAAATGGTTTAAAAATGTTTCAACAAACTAAAAGAAGACATGAGGAAGGTCAAGAAAATCATGTGTGAATAAAATGGAGATATTCAAAGACAAAGAAAGAATCTTGAAAGCAGCAAAAGAGAAGCAATTCATCATATACAGGGGATCCTCCTAAATATTTTTGCAGATTTCTCATCAAAAATTTTGCATGTCAGAAGGCAGTGGGCTGGTACAAGACTGTGGTTGCCATGGGTTCAGAGTGGTTCATAGGATTGGATCTCCTGAAGCACAGGAGATTTTTATGGTGGATAAATTACTCTGAATGATAGTGTAATGATGGATACATTGTACTGTGCGTTTGTAAAAACCCCTAGAACTTTACAGCACAATGAGAAAACCTTAATGTACACAATTAAAAAAAAATTCATTTAGGAGGTCAGGGAATCCCAGGAAGGAATGCAGACTGTGAGAAAGGAATCAAACTGTATTGAAAATGAAACAGTATCACTGAAGGGGGTGCTGACCTGAGTAACTTTGGAAATGATATGATCCTGTAAGACTAGAGGCAAAATCACATGCACAGAAATATTTCACTTTTCCAGATAAAGTTGTATCCCACAAGGGTATGAGTTAACAATTCTGATATTACTATACATGTACACTGAAATTTAAAAATTAAGGAAATTGATACCATACTGTTAGGAACCAAGTTTCTTACTTTTGAAGGGAAAAATTACAGATAACCAAGGCAATAAGGCTAGAAGGATCACACAGCAATGAATTAGAGTTGGGGAGGTCAGTATGAACTTATTTTTAGCTCAGTATAGACACAGATGGTTACATACAGAAATATTTATAGACATGTGTAAGGTTAGTATACATTCACATATTTCCTGCCCTGTCAGGTTAGAGCCCTACAAGAAACAACACTTCAGTAGTAACAGTATACATGTTGCACCCAGATCTTTGTTTTGTAATAAAATGAAACAAGGTACCTTGGAGAAGTAGCTGACTCTAGGAATGGGTAGGAAACTTCTAAGATGGGCATGAAGCATCTTGTAGCGACAGAAATTAAGGAATTCTAAAAATGTAAACAAACACAAAACACAAATAAATAATAAAAGAAACCATAATCATGGAGTACGTCAAATGGACACAGGATAAAAGTGAAAGAGTTCCCAATAGCCAAAGCTGTAACAATTTGAGCAACAAAATAAATAAAGTAGTATTGGATTATAAATGCAAGTATAAAATACATGTCCAAGTGTCCACACTGATGTAAATAAATTATCAAATAAATAAATGAACAAAGGAGAAGAGACAAAACTTCTGTGTGGAATTCCAGATAATTCATGTAGATGTTCTTCCTTCAGAGTCATACATGTTAAATCATCGTCTTCTGGAAAGCCTTATTAAAATTACTAACATTAGATTTACATGCTTTGTTAGTATTTTTGAGTCACCTGACTTTAGTGTAATCAATGACGTTACTACAACCCTCCTTGCACATTAATGCTGCAAAACATTTACAGTTTTTACTACTTCCCATTCATCATCAACATTCTTAAAAATTGAAAATTCAGTATTTGATTTGTTCATTAAATATATAGTTCTGTTTCATTGTTTTTAACAACAAAACCCAGGTGGTTTATTGAAAATGAAGAAACAAATTACCAAACAATAACATAAATACATAGATTTAAATGTGCAGTGTACAATAAATGATGCTACCATTGACATAAGAGAGTTCATGTTATGTTCAATACATTCAATGGTAGGTTGCTTATCCTCTATTTCAGGCACATGTCATTTCCCACAGATCTAGCCAACTTGGCACAATTTGCTGTTTCACCCAAAGGCTAGTAGACACAATAGTATCAAATACCTCTTCCACCACTTTCTGAAAATAGAATAAATTGTCTCTCCCTAGCCACTTACACCCCAAGAACTCTTCAATATTTTAGTGAATGCCCTCCTTTCATTGAAAGGAAAGTGTAATTATATTGAGTCTGGAAAGATCAAATGAAAACAGTTGTCTACCAGATTTAGTCAAATATTATTCTGAATATATACTGGTCACTGCAAATGCATTTCATTTACAATTAGAAGAGACAATAGAAAAAGGAATAGGTAAAAGATGACAGTCTCCCCAAACTACCATGGGTTATTTTAGTACAACAATTAATTATAAGATAAATAAGAGTCTACTAAGAATGAACTTTCAAGGACAAATACTAAAGCAGAAAGCATGCCAGGAGAACGGATGTAAGTCGTCAAAATTCTGGGAAAAACAAAATGTATTTTTCATCCTATGTATATGCTTTCTTTTATTATTTTAACTTTCATTATTAAATTCTTTTTTTGAGATATTTTAATATAATATTATATTTCACCTGTTCTATTAGTAGAATGCATTTTATTTGTGTGATTTTATTTTTAAGTATATAGGCTTAAATACTGAAATTACCAAATTATTCTTACCAAATTCTTATTAAAGTACATTGAATTTTCTTTCAATAAATATAAATTCTCTTTATTTATGAATATTCTAGAATCACAATTTTTAAAGTTTTAAAACAATAATCATCAAACATGATTTTATGGAGAATACCCATATCTACATATAAAATAGATTAAACAAATAATGTTGAGATAGTTTTTAAATCCAAATAAAAAAATGATATTAAACATTACCTCAAAGGATATACAACAGTCTAATCTAGAGTAATCATTTTTCCTAAAATCCATTTTGTCTCTTTGGTTAGCTGTCTAAAATATTTGCCACCTTTCTCCCAGTAAATAATATAATTTGTTCAATTTTCTGAGCTTTATTGCAAAAAAAAAAAAAAAAAAGTAAATATACTGTCTTACTTAGGTTTACTTGCTGCATTGGGAGCAACTCTGTAAAGGAAGGTCTTCCTGTCTGTCACATCTGAGCCCCTATCACTTGCCAGATTTATGGAAATGTTCTATAGTCAATTAAGCTGATGGTGTTTTTCAGTGACATCCAATTGAACTTAGGTTCCAACTATATAATCAACACTGAGAGGACTCACTATCATCAGAAAAGGGTAACAGAAAATATGCCTTTTTTTTCCTCCCCTTCTTATGTCTTCTTAAGACACCAGGAAGAATTGGTGGTAAGTAGTTCATTGCCTGTCACTAGATGTGAATCAATATTTGACAGACTCCTTCAGTTCCCTTAAATTCTAGAACTGCTAGAATAGAAAATAAAGTAGAAAATTTCAAGACAGTAGTGAAAGAAATTGGTGATTTGTCTTAAAATGGGAAAAGGGGAAATGAGTTCATTGATAACTATTACTTACTGCAAGTAAAAAATTGAAGTACAGAACAAATACTACTTAAATATTCTGAATAACAAGTTTGATAACTAGAAAAGGAAAAGAACCAGTCATGTAAAATTTCAAATAAATATAGTATTGTTAAAGTAAATTACTGAGACTATAAAAATGTATTTTTTAAAGACTATTTTATAATGTTACAAATTGATGTACTTTTTTACATCCTCACAATGATAAACATCAGATGCTTGCTTTATGCTTCCTGCATTATACTTCTCTCTCCATAAAATGTCCACTTAGTGGTCTAAATGAATTTTGGACACTGGTAATTTAGGGTTGAAATAAGGACTCCATCATTCACTAGCTGAAAAATGCCTAACTAAGTTATTTCCCCATTCTAAGCCTCAGTTTTATGTGTAAAATAAGAAAACAATACCTACCACATAGAAGTGATGGGTAGATGACATGGAATTTTACATGAAAATGCTTAAACTATTAAAATTATGGATAGAGTTAGAAAAGATGTGATATGATAGAAATATTAGTAGTACATAGTTTTCTATCAGATAAAAAAAAGTAGCTAACTGTAAAATGTCTTGCCTGTTAGTTTGTGTGAGCGCATCCTATGGGTTGATTTGTGTCCTTCCTAAGATTCGTATGTTAAGTGCTGTCGCCCAGGACCTAACCTCAGAATGTGATCTTATTTGGGAATAGGGTTGTCGCAGCTCTATTTAGCTAAGATTTCATTATACTGGAGTAGGGTAGGCCCTCCTCCAATCAATCTGACATGACTGATGTCCTTATGAAGAGGGGAAATTTGGACACAGACACACATTCAGGAAGAACTCACTATGTGCTGGTGAAGGCAAAGATTCGTGAAGCTTCTACGAACCAGTAAACCTCCAGAACCTAGGAGAGAGGCATCCAAGAGGTTCTCCCTCAGAGCCCTCAAAATGAACTAACCTTGCTAACTAACCTCAAAATGACACCTTATTCTTGGACTTCTGGCCTCCAGAACTGAGAGACAATAAAATCTGTACCCAGTTTGTGGTACTTTGTTACGGCTGCCCTAGAAAACGAATACAGGTTCTGTTGCCAGTGCATGGCTTTCTACAGAGTTGGACTGTCCTTATTTGAAATCTCCATACATTGCTTAAGTTTACCTAATCCATCCTCTACCAATTTAATTTACTGCTGTATTATTTTTTAACCTTTTTTTTACCTTATATCTAAAATATTTGGGTATAAATAACCCTCATTGACCCCTACTACAAAGTTATCTTTCTTATAACTTAATTATTAGGATTTATCCTAATAATTTATCTTTAGCACATAATTTACTAACATGTAACTTCTGGTTCAAAAATCTTCTTCAATTATCCACTCCTTTGGGATTTTTTCCTAACAAACTTCTCTAAGTTTACCATTTTAAGTAACTAACCATAATTATCCATTTCATTCAGCAACTACAGTAATTCTTTTAAAAACATTTCTCCAAGTGGCCCTTTATTGAAAACCATACTTAAAATAGAATCTAAGTCACACAATGACCTACCAGGCTTCATTTCTTCTATATAGGATTGATATTTCATATTTATATGATCAATTTTTAATCTCATTTCAATAAAATGAAGCTTTAAGAGAACAAGGATTTTTGTTTGTTCAGTTTGATCAACAGCACCTAGACAAATGATCATGTGTGTTTTCCTTCAACATTATATCCTTAGTCCATATGCATCTGTAACCACAAAAGTATTTAGTAAATTATTTAATAAGTGCATGAATGATTGACAATATTCACTGAATACCAGGCATCATGCAGATGCAGTGCATATTGCAAGGAAACAAACATGGTCATGATTTATAGGAGCTTACAGTCTTGAGAGGAAGATACACTTTAGCCAGATAATTTCAAAATAAATACATGAAACTGTAATTCAGAATAATACCACACAGGAGACTTAAAATGTTTTATAGGAGAGGATGAAACAGATGATTTGATCTCATCAGAGAGGCTAGGAAAGACTTTTCTGAGGAAAAGAATTTTAAGCTGAATTGCATCTGAGCCATCTAAATAAAGAAAAGAGGTAATTGTGCTTCAAGATGCAGGAAAATCAGATGCAATCCTCCATGACAGGCTACTGAAAAAGTTCAGAATGGCTAAAATAGAAAGATTAAAAGTATATTGCAATATGAAGTGAATATTTCAATGGGAAATTTGTAAGACTTGTTATGGGAGATTTATTTTTATTCTAAGAACAATGAGAATCTTCTGAGACAGTTAAAGTTTTGGGAGAGCTTATACAATCAGATATATGATGGAGGGGATAAAAACAAGATCACTGTGTCCGCAATGTCAAGAGCAGATGGCAGGGTGAGTGCAGGTGAACCACTTGGAAGGATATTGTAAAAGTCCCAATGGAAGGTGTTGTGAGTTTGAACTGGTGACAGAGAGGGAGAGAAGTGGACTGGATCTTAGAAATGCTGAGGATGAAAAAATACAGGGGCCTTAGTGATTAACTATTGTGAGTGAGGCAGCTGGACATACGGTTTATTGCTAGTTCTGTGACCTGCAAAAATATCGATTGAACCTTGCCACTTACAGAAATAAATGAAATTTTACAAATTTAAAAAATTTTTAAAATGTACCAGTTAATAAGGTGTTAAGGAAGGGGAATGATTGCAGTTGCTTTCACATATGTACAATTTCAATTAGGATTTTAGGTAAATGGTTAGCATTCAATGGAAAAATTACAAGTTAGAGTTATAAAAGTAATGACACATTTGTGTATAGGTGATAAATGCATTTTCGTGAATGGATACAATTATTTAAGGATAGACTATAGCTTAAGAAACAACTAAATAGGCAAGATATCAACTTAAAAGTAGCATGGAATTCAAGACAAGTGATTTATTTTCAATAAGAACATTCTTAGTAGGCTTGAAGTTGCTACAAGTTTAAATAAATTAGGCACTACCAAGGTCTGCTTTATTTTTCCCATACAGGGAAATGGTGTTATTGACTCTGCGTGTGTGTGTGAAGTTTAGGGAATTACTACTTTAAAAGGTAATTATACAAACCAGATATAACTCAAGCACTGTATCTGATCTCCATATGGTAGCTATAAATCTCTCATTTTGTATTCACTTCTCTTACAAATTAGATGTTAAACTCTATGATAAACACGTTATTTTGTGAGAAAAAATTTAACATCTTGTTTTAGTTTTCTAATCATGCATACTTTATCCACATTATGAATTCTGAGGGAAAATAATGTTATTTTAAATAAGACAGTTCCTGTAGAAAACTATAGGAAACACTGTATATGTTTCTATATGTATTTTTTTAAATAAATAAAAGTATCCATTAAAACATTGAAAATTTGGGACAGAAGCATCTGTGTAGTAGTTGTGATTTAATCATAAATACATAGTTTCAATTACAAAGATTCTCAATCATTTAGGATTTCTTCTTATTTCTAATATTTCAAGCATTACTTTTAATAAATAAATTATTAGAATCCAAACTATAAAATTCCTTATTTTTTCCACAGTCCAGAATTACAGAGAAATCAATTATTCCTAACTTTACGGTAGCACTTTTTTCCTAATAAGTGTTTCAAGAAAAATTATCAATTTTTTGTTGTTGGTGGTGGTGTTCTTTAGAGAAATTCACTTTCAGTCAAACTCTTGGTTAAAATTTACAATTTTCCTTCTGAATATTATAATGACTCATGAAGTAGTAGATTCAAAGCAGTAGTTGTGAGTATTCAATTATGTACTCCTTGTAGTAAGATTTAATAAATACATTATTAGTGTATTGGATTCTTGGGACTGCCCTAACAAAGTATCATGAACTTGGTGGCTTAAAACATCAGGAATTTATTTTCCTGTAGTCCTAGAGGCTAAAACTCCAAAATCAAACTATCAGCAAGACCATGCTCCCACTGAAACCTGCAGAGGAATCCTTCTTGCTTCTTACTGGATTCTGGCGTTTCTATGGCAATTTTTGGCATTCCCTGGCTTGCAAATGCATAACTCTAATCTCTCATTCATCATCACATGGTGTTCTTCTCATGTGTCTGGCTTCGTGTGGCCTCCTTCTTATAAGAACATAAGTCATGTTAGAGTCGGGGTTCACCCTACTCCACTATGATCTCACCTTAACTAATTATATCTGCAATATATAATATATCTCAGTCCAAATCAGGTCACATTCTGAGGTACTGGGAGTTAGGACTTCAATGTATCTTTTTGCAAGACAAAATTCAATGCATAACAAGTAGCGACCATATAAAACCACCAATAATATAAGAGTATCTTTGTCTTAAGTCCAGGAGAGATTATTTTTGTCACTTCATCTACTCATGCATATTGATGTCACTCATTTACTTATTAATATTTATCAAGGGCATACAGTAGACACATAAATGCAGTGGTTAAAGAATGAGTGCTCTGGAGGCATACTCATAGGTTCAAATCCAGGATCCCCTGAGTTCTAGCTCTTGGATGTTGTAAAAATTACTTACTCTGTTTGTGGCTCAGCTTCCTTATTTTTAACATAAGTATGGTAATAGTATTGAATTTATCAGGTAAAATGAATTCATCCTTAAAGAGCTTATAAGAGGGCTTGACATACAGTAAGAATTCCATAAGTATCAGCTGCTATTATAATACAGTATGTGAAAGATACTCAAAATACAGTTATAAAAGAAAAATATTGAAAGGCTACCAAGGACTTTTGGTGCTGCCCATAATAGAAATAGCTTCTAGCAAATAAAACTCTTATTAGAAAGTCTTGGAGTGCTATCATTTCAGCCAGCACTTTAGCCTCCATTTTCCTATAGAATGGAGGATATATTTGAGGTAATTATTAGGTTCAACATGTTTTTATTTTTCCCCAGAGGTTAATTTCTAATACCCAGATACATTAACAGCTCTTTAGGGGTGAAGAGAATAAGCTTTGAGTTCAAAATCCAGCTAAGGTAGAAGACCTTTGATCAATTCCTTTCATTTTAGAGTCCAGAAGAAATGGGATTAAGGTACATACTCAAGGTATTAGTGCACACACTAGGATTAAGAACTATGCCCTAGGAATTAGGGCAAAACTGAAATAAATAAGACCTAACCAAATTAAAACACAAACTTTCAGAAAATTAAGTTCATACAATTATTCTGTGCATCTTCCAAAAGGAAACGTGATCTGAACAATATGACTTACCAACATGATATTTTCCAACAAATGCTGAATGTACAATATTCTTCTCAAGTGTACATGGAACTTTTCCATAATAGGTTATAAGCAGAGTCAAAAACCAAGTCCTAATATTTCAAAAATTGTAATGATACAGAATACAGTAAATGCTGACAAATTACCAGGAAATACAAAAAAAAAATAGATAAAAATACTTCTAGATAATCCATAGGTGTGAAAAATAAATTAGAAAATACTTTGAAGAAAATAAAAATGCAACATATCAAATTCTGTGATGCAGCTAAACCAGAAATGGAAATAAAATTATATATTTTAATGAGTATATTAGAAAAGAAGACAGATTAAAGATCATTAATGTAAATTTCTAACTCCAGAAGTTAGAAAAGTAATGACAAATCAAAACCCACCCAATTGTGAGGTAAATTTCTAGAGAGTAGAGTAGAAAGACAAAATCAAAAATATAAATATGAGGCAGGAGAAAGGTAAGGGACATAGACATTTACTACAATATGTTCATTATATAAGTCATACAGGAATTTCAAAACCAATTTTACAGATTAATATATAGAATAAATTAAAACTGTCTCTATATAGCTGTATCATGCATAAAAAAGGAGTCCTAATGCTAAAAAGAACGGACTTCTCCTCCCCCAAGAAAACAAAATCTACAAGCAAAGATACAAGCAACTGATTGACATCAGATTAATATAAGCAAGATTGGAAAGTATACTCACAAAATTGTGTTGCAGCAATTCCCTCAAAATGAGAAAATATTCTGAATCTAGAATTTATATGCAATAGTATTCTTAATGCATATTTGAGAACAAAGAACATACGAAAAAATCAAGAACTCAAAACTTGTATGTCACTTATACCCTTGCTCAGGAAAACAACACTAAGAGTATTGGTTAAGAGACCAATACTTTAACTTCACCTAAAAGACTACAAGAAAGACAGAAAATGGGCTGTAAGGAACTGAGGATCTACACAATGCCATCATAAGGAATATTAGGATATTATAACATAGGAATTCTGGGAAATCAGAGAAAAATGTTCTAAAGCAAAACACTTTCATAAACAGTACTAAGAATCTGGAAAACGTTAGTGATATAGTCAAAGCATAGTCTTCTCAGTGTATGAGGTAAAGAAGAATTAAAATCTTTGGAAGGGAGTCCATTTCTAGCAGGTCTGACCTAATGACCAAAAATTGAACTGAATAAACTGCCAAAAATATCTTTAAAAATATCAAAGACAGTAGGAAAATATCAAGTTAAAATTTCAGTGAAACAGGAACTTAGAGAAGCAGATTTTGTTTTGATGATATTTGCCAAGTCTTATAAAAATTGAACTTCAGTTTTCTTGGCTTTGTCTAAAATGGGAGAAATAGACAAACTCCAGTACTACAAGGTGGATGATCCTTCCAAATAAAGCAGAAACATCAAAAGGAAGCACCTTCAATGCTTGATGAAACTAAAATATATTTTCTTGAGCCTTTACCCAAAGAGAACTGATATAAAAGTTACTGTGGCAGTAAACAAAGTTAGAAGGCAAAATGAGTATCTGAGAAGTTAAAGCAAAAAGCTCATCTTCACCTGCATTTGCAGATCAAATTTATATAACCTAGGTGTTAAAAATACAAATTCTGAGTTAAGTATAAAATACCTGATAGGTAATACTCCCTGGTGCCTGGCATATCAAAGGGTAATCCTTTATGGTGGAAATCATCTTAAAACTAAAACTTTAAGACTCTCCAAAATAATTTCTCAAGAGAGTGTGCACAGCTTAAAATTAAAAAAAAAAAATTACAAGGCAACCAAGTAATATATGCAATAATCAATAGGGAAACAGATCCATGAATATTCATAAACTGGAATAATCAGACATAGAAGGAAAACAAAATCTATGCTTACTATACTTAAACAGACACACACACACACACACACACACACACACAAACATACACACAAACACACACACCTTACAATAAAGATTAAAAAGATTTTCAGGGAAGTTACCAGTTTTGTACACAAGGAGCTTGGAAGTTGCCATTCCTTCTGAACAAGTAAAAAGCCACACAGTCTGATAAATCAACAACTCTTCTTGGATCTGTATAGAGTTGAGGACTCAAAGGAAACCACAGCCCCCTAGACTGGAGACAGACAGGTGAATACAGGGAGTGACAGCTTACTTGAGTAGACACTTATGAACAGACACCGCCATGGGAACCAGTTCCAGGAGAACTGTAATTGATGAATTACTGGAAGCTCAGTGTGGATAAGTCTGAGTTACATATTATATAGGGAGCCAATAATCAGTGGTCCCCACACTTTTGTGAGTTTTGCCTTCAGAAGCTTGACAAGGTTCTCACAGTAAATATTGGAGAAAAATCCCCTCATGCTTCACACCAGGGAAGGGGGAAAGGAACCACTTTGAAATACACCACAGCATTCTGTCCTTCTCAGCAAGGCCACCCTCAAGAAAAACTATTTAACCAGAACCTAACCTGGGGTTTTATCAGTCTAATGACTTGGGGGCCAGTGCTAGCTTTCTGCATAGAAGAAGGGAAATACCTAACTCCAAACCACTCTAGCCTCTCTAAGGGGAGTGGGAGTGGAAAGAAACCAGGAAGCATTTGTGAAATTCACAGTTCAGATGTAGGCTCACAAAAAGACTAATCATCAGACTAGAGAAAGCTTCACCTCCACCATCACATTACTGAAGGCCTGTTTACTGCAGTACCTTTTGCTTCATGTACAGCTATCAAGAAAACATTAGTAGGCATACCAAAAGGCAAAAAAACACAACTTGGAGATACAGAGCAAGCATCAGAAGTAGACATGGCACTGTCAGACTGGGAATTTAAACAGCAAAGGTTACAATTCCAAGGGTCTTGATGGATAAAGCAGACGTATAAGAACAGATGTGCAATGTAAGCAGAAAGATGGAAGTCCTAAAAGCCAAGAAGAAATGCTAGAGATCAAAAACACTAACAAAAATGAATGGGCTTTTAATGGCTCTTTGATGGGCTTATTAGTGGACCAGAAACAGCTGAAGAAAGTGTCTATGAGCTTGAGGATACATCAAAAAACCTCCAAAACTGAAAAGCAGAGAAAAAAAAAAAAAAGACAGAAAAAACAGAACAGAACATCCAAGGAGTGTGGGACAACTACAAGAGTTGTAACATACACATAATGGGAATACCAGGAGAAGAAAGAGAGACAAGTACAGAAGAAATATTTGAAACAACAGTAACTGAGAATTTCCCCCAATTAATGTCAGACAACAAACCACAGCTCTAGTGAGCTTACAGAATGCCAAGCAGGATGAACGTAAAAAATAAAACAAAAACAAAAATCACTTTATCTGTAAAGGAACAAAGATAATAATTACACTGACTTCTCGGAAATCATGCAGGTAAGAAAAGAGTATCCCAAAACATTTAAAGTATCAAGAGGAAGAAATCCCATCATCTTACAATTCTGTACTCTATAATATTATCCTTCAAAAGTGAAGAAGAAATAAAAACTTTTTCAAACATACAAAAATTGAGTAAATCTGTTGCCAGCAGACCTGCCTTGCAAGAAATGTTAAATGAATCTCTTTAGAGAGAAGGAAAATACAGATCCCATGGACATTAAAAAGATACTAAAGGAATGCTATGAATAACTCTATGCCCCTAAGTTTGACAGACTAGATGAAATGGACCAATTACTTGAAAGACACAGCCTGCCGAAATTCACACAAGAAAAAACAGTCCATATGAATAAGGCTTTCTCTTTTAAAGAAATTGAATCAACAATTAATTACCTTCCAAAACAGAAAGCACCAGGCCCAGGTGAGTTCACTGGTAAATTCTACCAAATATTTAAGGAAGAAGTTATATCAATCCTCTACAATCTCTTTCAGAGGACGGAAGCAGAGGGAATACTTCTTCATTCTATGAGGCCAACATTACCTTAATGTCAAAGCCAAGAAAAAAAAAGTTACAAGAAAAGAAAAATATAGACCAATATCTGTCATGAACATAGATGCAAAAATACTCAACGAAATATTAGCAATCCAACCTAATATATAATTTATAAAAACAAGTGGGCTTTACTCAGAAGTATGTTAAACATATCCAGCAATTTCACTTCTAGGTATTTACTCAACTGATAGAAAAACACATACTTATGCAAAGACTTGTACATGAATGTTTATAGAAATTTTATTTGTAAATGCCCAAAACTGGAAACAATTCAAATGTCCTTTACCTAGGTAATTAATAAACAAACTGAGGTACATCCACACAAGAGAATAATACCCAGCAATTTAAAAGAAGTATTTATTGATAAATGCCAGAACATAGATGAATCTCAAATAAATAATGCTAAGTGAAGACAGTCAGACTGAAAAAGCTATGTACCTTAGGATTCCATTTATTTGACATTCTAGAAAAGGAAAATCCATAGAGAAAGAAAACAGATCTATGATTGGGGCTGTGGAGGAGATAGCTGACAAAAATATGGGATGGGCAGTTTCTTTTTTATGGTGATGGAGCTCTTCTATATCTTGATTGTGATTGCATTCACATGATTGTATAATTTTGTCAAAACCCTCAGAAATGCAAACTAAAAAAGGAGAATTTTACTAAATGTAAATTATCTTAATTTATAAAAATGAAAAGAAAATACCAGTATTTTGTTCTTGCTTTGTTAACCTGAGTATTCATATATGGTTAAAATTCTGTATTAAAAAATGCCAAAATCCTGCACTACTTCATTTATCTAATGTTTTCATTAATTTAAAAAAGACTGAAAACAAAAGCTGTCTTACATGAACAATGTAAAATAAGGCATGAGTTCATTCATATTGCTGATTATGGAGAACAAATCAACTTGACTCACTTTTTAAACAGTGTCCTTTGGCCTAGGCTTCCAGTCTAAGCAAACTATAGTAGATACTCATTATTCAATGATTCACCTGCTCCCTAAAATTTGTTACCTCAAGACAAATACTGGCAGGCTTTTGTGATCGTTTGCAGACATGTGCAGAGTAGCAAAATATGTGTCACGTGACTCACAGCTTCCCAGCTGAGGTCCAAGGAAGCAACACTATGTCTTATTGTTTCAGCTTCATATTGTAAAGAAGTGCCCTATTTTCAGGCTATTTACTGCCATGTTTCTCACACTTTCGTGGGGTTTATTGGATGATTTCTATGTTTAAAATAGCCCCCAAATGTAGTAATGAAGTGCTGTCTAGAGTGGCAAAGAACAAGATGGCTGTCATGTGCCTTAGGGAAAAAAATGTGAGTTAGGTAAGTTTCCTTCAGGCATGAGGTATAGTACTGTTGGCTGTGAGTTCAATGTTAATGAATCAACAATACTGTACTTTCCAAAAAAGGAGGAGGAAATTTGCTGGTCTGTGCATGAGATGGCTCTGGAAGGTGCTAACATAACATCTAAAGTGTTTGATAAAGCTATGGAAAAGATGAAAAAGTGTCTGCGTTTGTGGATATGGGTGATGGCAACTAATAAAAAAGCATAATAAACAGCATTGTTGTGAGGTTGAAAGCCAAAGAAATTTATGGTCACATGACCCCGAGTCAGGAAAATGTTAAGCCCTTCTTGGCGAGTGCTGGCATGTTCCAAAATGTGATATGGCCTTTTTTTTCTTTCTTTTTAGTGTCACAATTAATTATGCTGTATAACACCCTTACATATTGCCAACATAGCTGACTGTAGAATAAATCAAGAGTTTGAGTAAACTTTGTAAGTTGAGAATAAACTGAAAAATAAAAACCAAATGAGAAAAAAAATGCAAAGTGTGTTACAGCTTGAAGAAAAAAAACATGCCCTACCTCTACAAATTTATCAGCTCTAAACATTCAATTATGTTGGATGTCAGGTATAGTTTGAGGAAAAATAAATAAAGTAGACTCAAATATCATTTTAACCAGTAGGGAAAAAAGTTCTAAAATTTTATCATGAGCGTTAAAGGTAAACAATAATAATTATAACAATAATAATTATAACAAATTTTATCATGAGCGTTAAAGGTAAACAATAATAATAACAATAATAATTATAATAATTAATACCTAAAGGAGGAAGGGCTTAGTACACTGTGAATTCTTATCATTTATTTTAATCAACATATAATGGTACTGCAGTATAAGTACCCTTAATGCACTTGACCCATTCATATACTTCACCTGTCATAAGGAGCAATGCTAATGAATCTACAATATTTAAACTGCACAGATATTCTTAAGAAATGAAACTTGTACACAACTCTGGTTTTAGGTTACTGGGAAGATTAACAATTATTTCTTCCTTGGCATATTTACTAAAATCTAGTACCTATGTTATTTCAATACAAACGACAGTATTATAACGATGACCCTGCCAGATCATTATCTTTAGACCAGGATGTCTTTTTCTGTTTTTCTGTTTTACTTGTTTTTATCTCTTTCCTATTTTAATTTTATACTGTGCTTAAATTGTTGCTACATGTATGTACAGCTATATATCTAATAACTTTGATTATAATCTGCATTTCAGAGTCATATAAAGCTTTGAATTAGAAAATTAAAATTATTCAACAAAAGAAAGCAGAAAAATTAGAAAAGCAGTGCTTTAACAACCATTTAATTACATCTCTGCATAGTTTCTCAGCATTTTTTTTAAGAATTCTACTGTGTCATAAGAAACCACCTCTGCATTGGAACTGACCTCTGAAAGGATGTTTACCCTTAAAAACAAATGTACAGTAACATAATAAAGATATCAGATATCCATTTAGATACTGAGATCAGGACTGGGCTGGGATAAGGATAATGATGGTAGGAAGTGAGGGCTAGAGAGGAATAGAAAATATACAAAGCATTGCTATCCCTATTGTGATAAGTCCATTCGTCGATTTTAGTCAGAAACTCTTTGCCACATTATTCTGACACATATTATCATCTTTGCATAATATCGGGGAACTTATTTAACTCTTTGCGGCACAGTTCTTTTCTCCAAATGTTTCATGTAATTTATTTTTTTACATAATAATACATGCTATTTGCTTTTTTTTTTTTATAAAGGATGAGTTTGGTAACCCCTCATCATTTGTATAATCGTTTTTACCTTTGCCGTTAATATAGCTAAGTGCCACAGAATTATCCATATAGATTTTATCTGAGAAGAAAAAAAAATGTGGTCTCAGCTAAATTCAGTTAATGAGATTCTTATTTAATGAAATAAATTTGAAATCCTTTTGGAAAAAATTCATGAGGAAATCCTAATTCCTCACTGTATTAATAATGTAAGAATTATCTTAGCAAAGCATCTTCTTTCCAGGTAATCCGATCATTTCTCATCAAATATATTTCTATGAAATATAAACGCTCTACTGCCTTTGATTACTGTTAGGCAATTTGCAAAGTGCAACCTTCAGATTTCTTTTGCAGAGTCCTGTATTTTGTTTTTGACATCAGTTAATGCTCTATATGCTTTTCTAAATACCTGTCATTAACAAAGTAACGTGTTTTAGTTATACTCCAAGCTAATTTCATGGATATAAAAACCTCAAGATTAGTTAACAATCTATAATATTTAGCTTCTTTCTCATTGCATCTGTGTGAAATTTTTCATTCTTTCCAACAAATAGCAACCACTCTTTTATCCACCAGTGGTTTCCATCTACTGAATCTTCTTTATTGAAGAAAAATGTTTACTTTGTTTTGATTATTTAAGTAAGAAAGCAAAACAAGACATTGACAAAAGGCTGGGGTACAGAGCAGCTGCCTACCATTCACACTCATTAATGGGGAGGGTGTAGGACTCAACAGGGATCGAAAGCCAAGGGTAAGAGTGAACCGTGCAGGTGACCTGGCTCCCCTGTTGATCTATTTTGAAGAGTGACTGTCACCCGTTATTCCCAATCTCAGGAGTTAAGCAGAAATAAACATTTCAAAATTGTATTACATGTTGGGTATAAGCTTACTAATATTCCATCTCACTCTTCTCTCATTAGTTCCAGGAAAAGGGCAGGGCAGCCTGAAGGTTATTAGGTGCTCATTAAGAAAAGCTTTAACGTGATAGAAAAGGGGCAGAAAATAATAGTACTCAAATCCCATGACACAATATTTAATGATCTTAGTCTACAAGTGGATGTTAAGCAAGAGTTTTTAAAGTGTCATGTTTCATCAGGGCTTCAAAGAGTAATTAAAAGGCAGTTACTGTGCTGCCATTTTTCATTTCTCAGGAGATATATAGAGAAATTTAAAAACTGAGTTATAAAAGATTTTTTTAGTCTTATTTAAGTTTAAACTACATAAATCAAAGACTAAATTTGCCATTCCTAAGCTTTCTCACTAGCACTTGAAACTCTTTCTCTAAAATATCTATATGTCACTGATGTCCTAAAGGGTCAAAATTTATTTGCTCCTGATTTTAGACCAAAACTTAATTGTACTAGTGCAACAAAAAATTATAGTATCAATCATTATCTTAACATAGCATGTGAAAAACATATGGGGAAAAAGATAACTACCCCTCAAGTCTTTACCTTCTACCTGTTGGGAAAAAGAAAGAAAGAAAGTTGCATATGAAAGGCAATATATCCCAACATGGAGGAAAATTCTCAAGTTTGGGAGGAATGTTCTTGTTTGGAAGAATAGAAGAACCATGTCATATTTAGAGGACATTGCTAGCTAATCTCAAAGTAATGTCCACATTAATGCCTTCACCTCCTCCTCCTCACCACAGACCAAACCCACTACCCATGAACCCATGTATTCTTCAAAACACAATCAGCACAAAATTGGTCCTCTGGTGTCTGATTTATTCTGAGTGCACAATAAATGTTGCTTCATTTCAGTTTCTGGTTTACTATCTGACTCACAGTTTAGATACAGGCTCTGTTAATGACATACTTCCTGAATGAACCTTTTTGAGATATTATTATTATTATAATTATTAGGATATTTTCTATTCAAAAAACAAAACTGAAGACAACAGTTTAAAATCCCCAAAGACAACCTAGATGAATAAGTAATACATAAAGATTCTACCAGTTGGAGAATTTCTGAAGGAATAGAGCTCTAAAATCTAATTGCTTAGTGTTCTATAAAGTGTTGATAAAATGACTAAGGATAAAACATAATATTTTAGTCCCAAGTAACTATTTAAACATGTGACATCTGGCTTCTGAGAATGAACTATGATTAGATCATCAGTTCTCTTAGTTAAAACAAAATTAATTTAAGGTGTTTATGATACATGCCATTAGCGGTACTAAGGACGAATCTTAAAATAATTTGACTTCTTTGTCATTTGTTTAAAGCACCTTCTTTCTGTAACTGTTCTGATATCATATATCTATATGCTCTGAGTAAAATGCAATGATATTATCTTTACCTTCTGGGATTGATAAGCTAAAATTAGACCATCTATGGTGGAAAGAAAATCAGTATTCTGGTAATAGACTGTGGAAACTTTGCTTATAAAGTTACTATCAAGTGAATTTTAAAGATTATTTTTAATGCTTTAAATGGTGTACCTTTTAAACATGAGTTGTTTTTCTAAATTTTTATAAAGTATTTTCTGAAATTAATTTCATCAGGTTATTGCAAGCAAATCATAGAAAGAAACTGAACCAAGTGCACAGGCTCTGCTTCTGCTTCATGAAAATGAGTCACAAGTCATATATTTTTCCTTCAGTAAAGGTGCTTAATATCCATCATATGAGAGAAACCCCCCCTAAAATTGAAGCTCCCACTGAAATGTAAAGCATAGGGGTTCCTTGTGTCAACACAGTAATAATAGTTGAATAGTGTCTATGGGTTAAATAGTGTTCCCCCAAATTCATTCACAAAGAAACCCAGAATGTGACTGTATTTGGAAAGAGAACATTTGTAGATTTAATTAAGGTAAGAATCAAGATAAAAATCATAATGGATTAAAAGGGGCTCTAAATGCAATGAGAGTGCCCTTATAAGGGTACAGAAAAAGACACACAAACGCACAAGCAGAGGAAAGCAATGTGAAGACAGAGGCAGAGATTGGAGTTATGCTGCCACAAGGGAAGACACACCTGGGGCCTCCAGAAGCTGAAAGAAGCAAGTAATGACTTTCCCACAGAGTTTCCTGAGGGAGCATGGCTTGCTGACACCTTGGTTTTAGATGTGTAGCCTCCACAACTATGAGAGAATAAACTTCTGTTGTTTTAAGGCACCAGGGTTGCAATAATTTGTTATGGCATCCCTAGAAAACGAATACAAGTAATAACAAGATGATGTCTCCTCTCTCTCCAAACTAACAGGAGTGTTTTTTAGATAAGAGAAGTTTCAGAGGAACAGTTTTGAAAAAAGTTTACTCAGAATAAATCCATGAGTACAAGGTCAATTTAGACTATAAGCAAAAATCTGAGTCATAAATTAGACATTTATAAGACATGAAAAGTTATGTAAGGAATATGAAAAATATAAAGAGTATGATAAATATAAATGCTACTGAGCACAGGAGAAAAGAGAAGAGATATAGTGTTTCTGAAGAACAGTTAATTTGCTAGTTTGTTTTCACAAAGTCAGGCAATCTTTTGATTGAAAGGAGTCTTAAAGGTTATATAGTTTTCTATTTGAATATCTCATCAGATATTTGAATCTCCTCTTAAAATTGTCTGAAGTCACTTCAGCTTCTTGTTGAACAACTCTAGTGGCAGAACAATAATTATATTTTTAGACAACCTTGTCAGTATCTTATTCATTATAATAAGCCCAAACCCCTGTTCTGCATAGCAGATCTTCAAATACTTATCTCTTATTCAGGCAAAAATTCACACTTCCTCTAAAATTCCATATAGGATATGATTCATTTTCTAGCTTTCTCTTCATCCAAATGAAACTCCTATGTAAACAGTATGACTCATCTATGGATTTCTTAAAATAAGAATTCCAAAATTAAGCACAATTCTTTCGGTGTTTCTAATCAATGCAGTAGAGTTAGACTGGCTCCACTACTTACTCTCTTTATATTATTTCAGCTTAGATTATGTAAGCTTGTTGACAGTCAAGTTACTCATTAGAGATGCAGAACACCACTGGTGTATATTATTTATATGGCTGTTTCTGAATTATTTTTCTCTTAAATGTTGTTTTCTGTGCTTAAGGCAACACATGTAACTCTCATTTCTTATTGTTAGATTCCAGTGATCTTCCATCTTTATTCTCAAGGTTTCATCTACCAATTCCATAAGGCAAAGGGTGAGATGTCCCAAGACCTGTTTAATTTGCAAAAATGAGGAAGTGCATATTCTATTTTAAAATATGGTTATATTTATAATGTTATTAATTTGTCGACTAAGCTAGATCTTGAACTAACACTTTCCTTCTCTTGTGACAGTGTTAGGTAAACCCCTATCCAAATAACTAATTAACATTATTCCTGACTGTGTAGAGTGGGTTCTCTATACCATTCAATGGGGATTTTATCAGCAGTAATTTTGATCATGTGATATATGAAAGAAAAATAGATCAGACTATTTTAAATATATTTAAGAAAGAAGTTACTATATAACTTTTCTCAAATAAATGTGAAATCAACCTCTTATACACCTATTGATGACTGAAAAGTTATAAGGGGATAAAGTATTTCTTAGGAAGGCTAGCTGCCTGACAATGAAAAAGCCTCCAGAGCATGGATATTTTCTTCAGAGTCACCATATACTAAAGTCTGGTTATTAGAGTGGCTAAGAAGAAAGCTTAGCTATTTTTTGTGTATTTCAGCTGATTGAAACCAAGAGAAGCCAAGAAAATGCTCTCGCCATCATCCAGCATATGAGAAATTGATATATATGCTAGAATGCACTAACTGAAGTCTATACAAAAAATAAACTGGTTTAACAAGTCTTTTGCTCAACATTCTCTCTTCCATTAGGAGTCAATTTGTGAATTTAAGTTACAGTCACTGAAATGTTGATGAGATTTGAATAACAGTAAGTACAGTTAGCTGAATTATTTAAATAGCTAAAAAATAGTTAAGAAAATATAAAATATTGTCGACATAAAATCATTTTTGCCTTCCAAATCTGACAATGATAACTCTAGGCAATTTGGTCTGAAATTTCTGATAAGGACATACAAATGAAAAAAAAATGTGCAAGGTAATAAAAAAAGAAATTCTATAAATAAAAACATAAAATTAAAAATTCAATGGGATTTTTAACAACATATAAGACAAATTAAGATACAACTGAAAAAATGAAACACAGTTCAAGAAAAAATCCAGAATGAGCAGAGTACAAGAAGGTGGACAAAGCAGAAAGAAGTAAGATTAATAAAGGACAATTAGTTGGAATCAAAGAAAATTAGACAATGGAACAGAGCAACAATTTAATATATAATAGCTAAGATGTATTCAAAAGTTATGAAAGTTCCTTCTACAGATTCAAAAGGCACCATGAACCCCAAGCGGAACAAATCAAGATAAAACTATGCCTGGTAAGTTCATAATAACAACTATGAAAAAATGAAAAGATAAATCTGAAAATTAGTCAGTGATCAAGGCAGATGATGTCCAAAATAGAAAAACCCAATTGATACATGACTTCTCAAAGAAAAAATTGGAAGTCGGAGGAAAGTAGAATGGAATTTTCAATATCAGGAATAAGTAAAGGTCATTAATAGAGATTCCAAAGACACCCAAGGGATAATAAAGTTAACATTTTGCACAACTATGCCAATCTATTTGCAAACTTAGAAAAAATTGACAAATACCTGAAAAGACAAAAATTACCAAAACTGATATAAAAAGAAATAGAAAACTCTGATCAACCTATGTCTACTGACAACATTCTTATCATGTGAAACTTTCCCACAAACACAACTCCATATTCAGGTAAAGTCACTGATTTATGCAATCACATTTATGGACAAAATGACACAAAGTCTATATAAAATTAACCAGGAAGTACAAAAGGGAGCACCTTTTTCAGTTTATTTTATGAGGCCAATATGTTCTTAAAACCAATACCAAATAGTGCCTTAAAAAGAAAAACTAATCTATAAATCAATATCACTCATGAACATAGATATTTAAAAGCCTTAACAATATGAAAGTAAATGGAGTCCATTAATCATAAGGAGAATAGGAGTTTATAAATGGAATGCAAAATTTTATTTTTATTCAAAATACATCTATTTACCATATTAATGGGACAAGGAGAAATATGAAGTGATACTTTTAATAGATGCATAAATGGCATTTGAACATTCATCATCTATTTATGATAAAAAACTTTCAGCAAACAGCTGGTAAAAGGAAACATCTCAACCAATAAAAGCATCCGTGAAATACTACAGGTATCACCAACAAACAGTGAAAGACCAATTTCTCTCCCAAATAAAGATTTGGCCCAAGGCAAGAATGGCCAGTTTCACCACTCTATATGACACTCTAATGGAGGTCCTAGTCATTTCAAATTCAAAAAATAAAATTCACACTGATTAGAAAAAAGTTAAAACTGACATTATTTGAACAGCCTGGTTCTGTTAACAGACAATTTTAAAAAATCTACAAAATAAGCTCTGAAATGAGCATTAGTAGTTTTTAAAATATAGTTAATTCTATTTCTATATAGTTAAAATAAATAATTGAGAAATAAAAATAATTCCATTTACAATGACATCAAAATACATAAAATGTTCAAGGATGTAACAAAATATGTGCAATATTTCTACACTGAAAACTTCAGAGCAACACAGAGAAATTTAGGACCTAAATAATTACTGAGATACACCATGTTCATGTGTTGAAAGACAAAGTGTTATAACATGTTAATTTTCTTTGAAATTACTGGAAAGTTCAACAGAATATCATTCAAAATTTCATCAGGTTTTTGGCAGATTTTGATAAGCTGACTCTAAAATTTAAATGGAAGTGCACAGGATCAGAATAGACAAAATAATCCGAAAACAATTCTAAGATTTACCCTACCAATTTCAAAACTTGAAATAAAGAGGCTAGAGTCCTAAATTCACCTTGTCACAAGAGGCTTTTAGATCTCTGTGTAAAATTGTTAATTTCCTTCCTCAAGGACCAGGTACAAATAACAGAAAACCTTTACTGATCACTTACTATATGCCAGACCTTGTTTTAAGCCTGTTCTGAAGATTATCTTGTTTGATTGTCAAAGAAACTCTAAGCCATAGGTCGAATTATTATCCTGTTTCACTAAACCACAGAACGGTTAAATAATTTTCCCAAGGTCACACAGCACATATTCAACCATACACTAAATTTCTCTTCTACCAAGGAGAAGAAAATCCATCCTTAAACCACAAAAATATTCGATTTTTTTTTGTTATAACTGTCTCCCAAGAGAAAGTTTACTTCTTTTGGTAGAGTATTCAACTTTCCTTGGGTCCATGCCCTTCTACTCTGTTTTTATAGCTCCTCCCTTCAAAAGACAGAGAATATTTTCATGGCCCTCAAGCTTGTTCGCCAGTGTGACATGCTCTGGCCAATACGATGCTAGCATGTGTGAAATAAGCAGAGATTTGAAAATGCATCTGTGTTATTTGATATACTCTTTTCCATTCCTGCCACTGCCAGGAGAAGGACATGCTTGTGCTGGCCAGCTGGTCCCAGGAAAGGATGAGACACATGAGAGCACAGCTTTCCTAGTGAAGGCGCCCTAGGCAAGCAGAACCCCAAGTCCCACATGAGTGAGCCCCTCCGAAAACTGCCCTTCTTACCCTGGGGAAGCCGCCCAGCGCACCTAGCTGCCCACCCAGCTGCCTACAGAGTCATGAGATGTGGGAAGTGGTTATTGATGTATTCTACTCAATTGCACAGCCAAAGATAACTGATGGGCTTGATTTTTATGGAACTTGGAAGGGCCATTCCATGGATTTAAAAAATAAATCCACGTTCCTGTGTTTACCTAGATTCTGATAGCAAGTTATTAGCAACTATTGATTTGTAGTTTTTCTCATTAAAATTTTATCTAACCCGGGCATTCAATTTATATAGAAATGGAAAAAATTATTAACATTATTTTTATCATTATCAATGTTATTATAATGTATATTATAACATTATAATAAATTTTAAAAGTTATATTTTACTATCTACTATATATGCCAAGCAGTTTACATGTATTATCCATTATTTACCTCTCAAATTCCCACAACAAAACTTTAAGGTAAGTTTTATCATCTCTGATATACAAGCAAGGAATTGAGACATTGAAGGGTTAAGTTTCAGTTCCAGTCAATAACTAGTAAGTGATAAAGCCAGGATTTAAAGCTAGGACAGTTGGACTCAAAGATTAGATTAGATTGCTATAAAGAAAGCACTGGATTTTAAAGTCACGGGATCTGAGTTTAGAATTCTAGATCTTGGACTTAAATAGCTGAAGAAGCTATTTTCCCTCATAAAGCCTCATTTTCCTCCCTGTAACATGGACATGTTGAAGATGAGGTGATAGGGCAGGGAGATGGTTATGCAAGTGTCCATTTCTAAGAATCGGAAAGAGGTCCTGACAACTATTGAGAGTACCCAGTTATATTTTCTTAAGTACTTAGATTGTTAATGAGCACGTTTTTATCTTCTACACCAGTTAGCTACTTTGATGGAGCTGTATTAATTTCTAAGTCATTCCATATTTTCTAGAGAATAGTCAAAAATAAAAGCAGCCTCTTGATGACTGTGGAGAGTACTGGGTCAGGGACAGAGTCTCAGCATCCAGGTATCTGTTCAAACCACCCTCCTCCTCAAACAGTCCTACTACATTCTATGTTATTTTCTTCAAGGCACTTAATTATGTCTGGACTTTGTCTGTTTATTAATTCCCTCTACTAGAATAAAAGTTCCTTGAGATCATGGGCTATGCTAGGGTTCATGTTGTTTCTAGCTTAGAGAAGACACCGACTAAATATTTAATGATGGATTGATGACAAGCTTTGTGAGGAATGTATATATATATATATATATATAATACATTTCTTTATTTATGTATGTATTCATTTAAACACACAGATTTTCCTTTCTCCTTCTCTTTCCCTTTTCCTCTAATTCATCCAGGTATAATATAAGCAAAGAACATGAGATGAAATTGGGTGGAAAACTTATTTTCCCCTTGGAGTTTGAAGAAGTATTTTGTTCAGCACATATGAAGCCAAGATCAGTAGAACTACTAATTTTGAGTGTGGTGTACACAGTATTGTGTACGATTATTAGATTGCACTGAGACACAATGGCTCACTGTTTTATCTCCTCTACCACTAGAATAAAGCTCTTTTATCACTGCAATAATGGAAATTGCTAGAAGATTGACAGAACAAGCCCTATGTGAGTCTCAGAACACCTCCAGTATAGAACCAAACAATAAAGTCGTATTATCCAAGTCTCTGAGACTATGTCCATTATCTCTGGTATCTCATCAGTATCGAAGCTAATATTGCTTAGTGCATAGTATCAGTTCCCGGTCTTTTATTTGTTTCTTCTTTCATGTTGGCTTGAATAGCCCGAGGTTAAAACTGCATGTTATGATAAACATTCTAGATTTCAGCTGCCTTTGTGACTGAAGACTCCTGACACTTCTCTATAATCAACTTAATTGGTCACAGTTCTTTGAACAAAAGCAATCATATTGGTTAATTAAAAAATAGAAATATCTTAATGGATTGACGTCATTACATAAATGTTCACTTTTATCTAACAAAACTGAAATTATGTTGTTATAATTTAGGCCATTTTTGCAACATTCACAAAATCAAATCAGAACACAGAATACTAAGAAAGCCAGATTAAGAAAAAATGAAACAAAAAAACTTTTTTATAGAAGCATTCACTGAATTTAACTTGCTCTGAAATTGTGTTTAACATCACATTTCTTGCACCAATAAGAAGGGGCATGGTATCTATGTTTTAACTATGAACTCATACTATTTTTTGAATTACAATATACAAATATGAAATTATAGATTTTAAAGTAGTCTTTCTGATAGTTTTAACTGTATAAAGACTCTACGTTAAAAGTGCTCAATTTATAGTCACAATTTAAATGCTAAATTCTATGTGGCAGAGACTGGCCAGCAGTTCACCAAGTCCATTTTCTTGTCTTCATGGACAGCTGGACTTCATTTTTCAACCTCACCACAGTTAGTTGTGGTCAAGTCACTAAGTCCTTGAGAATGGGAATTAAGTAGATGTTATGTGAACTGAAACCAGATCTGAGAAATTCCACCCCCCACCCAATACAGACTCTCTGCCAGGTCTTCTTCCTCTCTTACTGACTAATGGCTCAACAAGATTCTCTCTCTCTCTCTCCCTCTCCCTCTCTCTCCCGCTCTCTCTCATTAGGTTTACTATGAGGAACTGGATTACACAAATGTGGAGGCTGGGGTGACCCATGAGCTGCATCTGCAAGCCGCAGGCCTAGGAAAGCCAATGGTGCAATGCAGCTCAAGTCCGAAGGCCTGAGAACCAGGGGAGCTGATGATGTAAAGTCTGAGAGCAGGAGAAGTGAATATGAGATGTGCAGCTCAACCAGTGAGGCAGAATGGGATTAAAAAAAAAAAAAAAAATGCGGTGAATTCCTCCCTCCTCCACATTTTGCTTTATTCAGGCTCTCAACAGACTAAACAACGCCCACCCACCTGTACTAAGGAGGGCAATCTATTTACTGTGTCCACCAATTCAAATGCTAATCTCATCTGGAAACACCTTCCTAGACAATTCTAGAAACAATGTTTAATCTGGGAACCTTGTGGCCCATTCAAGTTGACGCATAAAATTAACCATCACAAGGAACCATTAAAATCATATATTAAAGACAACAGATCCCTAAAATGAAAAGACGCGGGGTCTATGAATTACTATAGTCCCTGCCAATTAGAAACACCATTATTTTTACTTTATTTGAGTCAGAATTAAACTTCTTTTCTGTAGAATCATTACGCAATGTATATTTTCCTTAAGTGTTAAATTTAACATGATTCCTTAATTTCTACATTAGTTATCATTAAACTCTATGTGATTTTCTTTAAAACTTTAAAAAAATACATTAAAAATAGAACAAATTAAAATAAATTTGCTTATACTGCTTTTTTAACAATGGATTTTAATATTCATTCTCTTTCCACATCCAAGAGCTGCAAATTACAATCATTCCTAGTTCTACAATGTCTCCTTTTTGACAGGCAGAGAATGAGGGGAGTACTTTGGATTTTATAGACATAGGTATTAAAACAACTTAATAACTGTCACATAAAGTGCTCTATATAAAATATTTCAAGGTTGCTAACTTTGTAAACTAAGTCACTTTGTATTATTAGATAAGCAATCCTTGTTTGATAGTGAAAACAAGGATTATAGTAAATGTTCTTTCCTGTTTTCTAAAGAAATATATCAAAAACTAAGAGTGTTGGCTCAGAAAAGAGAGCTGCATAGGGTAGTGTATAAACTTCCTCCAAAGACTGTGATTTTCTCTCTTTTTCAAAGCCTTAGACAAGACTCAAAATTCTAGCTCCCAAATAAATACCTCTTATAATAGAGGCAGAGATCAGTGACTCTCCAAGATGATGACTTGCAAAATAAATAAAAACAGCCTCACTGATGATAGGAAAATACCATCTTATAACAATATTAATTATAAAGCATTCCAGTGAGTACATATTTTACTTTACTACTGATATTTATTATTTTTTGCTATTTATAAAATAATATTCTTTTCTATTTTATTGCCTTCAGAAATATTTTTGTGGCAAATATTTATTTGATTTTTATATCAAGATAAAGGCTTGATGAACTGAAAATTTAATCTCAAAACACAATTAAGATTTTTTTTATTGCCATCGTTCTGGCTGGACTGATCAATGAACTGCACAACCAACTCATTGCATGCATTTGGTAAATGCTTGTGTATGTAAATGTGTATTTTGAATCAGAAAATATTAGTAGTTTATATAGCCTTGAAAAAGAACTTCAGCCTACAGAGCTTGGGAAAAATAACTTTGTAAGGGAAAAAATAAGGATATAAGGGCTTCCCTGGTGGCGCAGTGGTTGAGAATCTGCCTGCCAATGCAGGGGACACGGGTTCGAGCCCTGGTCTGGGAAGATCCCACATGCCACGGAGCAACTGGGCCCGTGAGCCACAACTACTGAGCCTGCGCGTCTGGAGCCTGTGCTCCGCAACAAGAGAGGCCGCGATGGTGAGAGGCCCACACACCGCGATGAAGAGTGGCCCCCGCTTGCCACAACTAGAGAAAGCCCTCGCACAGAAACGAAGACCCAACACAGCCAAAAATAAATAAATAAATACGCTTTCATTTAAAAAAAATAAATAAATAAGGATATAAACCCATTCCCACATCATTTGGTTGGTTTGTTACACATTCATTTTAACGTTACATCCCACATATCTTAGTTTATTTTTTTTTAATTAGAATTTTTTTTAACATCTTTATTGGAGTATAATTGCTTTACAGTGTTGTGTTAGTTGCTGCTAACAAAGTGAATCAGCTATACGTATGCATATATCCCCATATTCCCTCCCTCTTGCGTCTCCCTCCCACACTCCCTATCCCACCCCTCCAGGTGGTCACAAAGCACAGAGCTGATCTCCCTGTGCTATGTGCCTGCTTCCCACTAGCTAGCTATTTTACATTTTGGCATATCTCAGTTTAAAATGACATGTTTTAACAAAGTTTCCACGCTTATTAGAAATTACTTAGGATCGTCTTTCTCTTTCTCCCTCCAATACCAATTCCTCATATATTTCTTATTTCTCAATGTATGATGTTCAGTATACAAAGATTATGACAATTTATTTAGCTAAAACAGAAAAATACTTTAAATAGCCTGGGTTCACACCAAGGAGCCTCTTCAAGGTGTTTATTTTATAATTCCAACAGATATAAAGGAGAAAAATTATTGACTATATAGCAACTAGAACCTCCACAAGCTATTGATCCCAGTATTTGGCATTCAATTTAGGTAAAAATAACATATATTAACTCTTATTTTTAAATAAATAAGATTTATAAAATTCACATAAACTCGTGGTAAAAGAAACAAAAAAATGACCTCAAAAACTAAAAGTCACTGAATTACTTAAAAAAATATAAAGGCAAAATAAAACCTGTAACCCCACAAACTGAAACAATTTTTACGAGCATTTGATGAACATCATTTCAGGCAATATATAGGCACACCTCGCTCTATCACGCGTTTCCCAGATACTGTCGTTTTTTACAACAGAAGGTTTGTGACACCCCTGCATCCAGCAGGTCTCTCGGCACCATTTTTCCAACAGCATTTTTTCACTTTGCGTCTCTGTGTCACGTTTTGTTAATACTTGCAATATTTCAAACTTTTTCATTATTATTATATTTGTTATGATGATCTGTGATCAGTGATCTTTGATGTTACAGTTGCAAAAAATGACAACTTGCTGAAGTCTCAGATGATGGTTAGCATTTTTTAGGAATAAGTGTCTTTTAATTTATAATGCTCTTTTAGACATAATGCTGTCTCACATTTAATAGACTATACATAGTGTAAACACAACTTTTATATGCACTGGGAAATCAAAAAATTCATGTAACTCGCTTTATTGCGATATTCACTTTATTGCAGTGATCTGGAACTGAAATTGCAATACCTGAGGTATACCTGTAACCATTACATGTACTCTTGATCTCTATGTATCAATTTCACTTATAAAAATATGTTAATTGAAATGGAGAGTGTTTTCCCTTCAATTTAGTAAAACTGCCTGCTGTATAGCCCATAGGATTTCTCCTCCCTAGTTTGCTTGATGCTCTCCTTCAGAGCTCAGAAAACTATGGTCCATGGACCAAACCCTGACAGCCACCTACTTTTGTAAATTAAGTATTATTGGAACAAAGTCACATGTATTCATTTACCTATTACCTGTTGTTGTTTTCTCACTACAAGGAAAAATTTCAGTAGTTGGGACCAGAGACCATTTGTCCAACAAAACATAATACATTTACCACCCAGCCCTTTACAGAAAAATTTTGCTGATGCTGTTCTACTCCATATTGCACCAAAAAAATAGTTATTTTCATCTTTCTAATTGCTTTTCCTTTTCCTTATATGTTAATAATGTAGCAAACTGCATAGTAGAGGTAATGCACTTTTTATACATTTACTTGAAAACTATATATAAAATGTATATTTTTTTTAATTACTTGCTTTATTTATTTATTTATTTTTTAAATTTTATTTATTTATTTATGGCTGTGTTGGGTCTTCGTTTCTGTGCGAGGGCTTTCTCTAGTTGCGGCAAGTGGGGGCCACTCTTCATCGCGGTGCGCAGGCCTCTCACTATATATTACATTCAAAATCTAATTGTTATTTTATCAATGTTTCGTAAATCTTTCCATTATAGAATCAATCTGAGTTGCCACATAGTAAGTAGTCCATAGTATGGTGTATCAAGATTTATTTAATGATCCCCTATAGGAGATCACTTAATTGTTTTCTTTTCTAATTTTCTTTCTTTAAAAAAAATTTTTTTTTGTTCTATTATGATTAATGCTGCAATGACTATCTAACAGAGCTTGGTTCATATTAGGGGCATTTCTTTAGGGTTCATATCAAGGAGTATAACCACAGATGAGTAGATATCCGTCAGTACATTTAGCTACCCAAATTAAGCCTGTGTGTGAGCAACCCTCTACTTTTTAAGATAGATCCCACCACCCAATATAAAAATTGTAAAGGTCAAATACATACTTTTTTTTTTAACCATCTTTGAATTTGTGACTTGGGCAATCAAAAGTGGTTGCTTAGACTTGGAATTAGAAGTTATTAATGAAAAAATAGAATATAAAAAGGAAGAGGAGGAAGAAGATAAAAAGACCCCACCCCCTCCATAAAAGAGGGATCACATGGCATATTTTTCAGTGCAATTGAGGGAACAACATATACTTTCCATAGTCACACTTTAGGTGCACAGACTTTGGCATTGATAATTTTATTGCAGCAAGGTACCTTGTTCTAGTCTGGTGGTGCCGCAGTGAGAACCTCTGAGAGTTCTGAGGCAGGTTGTGAATATTTTTTCCTGCCTGTCCAGCCTCCAAATCTAGTTTTCTGGAGCTGGCAGGGATTCATAAAGGCATTCAGTCTCTTTTTATTAAATCTGTAGTGTTCTTAAATTAGCCAGATGTGATTTTTGTTTCTTGAAATTAGGAACCATGGATGATACAGACATTTTTACCAGAAATGACTGTGGGCAACTGACCCTCTGGGTAATGGGTAGAATTTTGAATTCCTTATCTGTCTTCAAAAAGCTAATAGTAGTGAGTACAGTTAAGGGCCTGGAGACTGCCAGCTCATAATATGCATTGTCCAAATAGTTAAATTATTGCCTGGGTCTACTGTGATAACTCATGGGATCACTAAAGGCAAGTGTTTTCTCACTATAAGCAAACTGATTGAGTTTGGCAGAACTAGTGTGCCTTCACTATTTTTCCAACTACAATATACTCAGTTCTAAAAGATACTGTATAAATTTATCCATGAAGAAGAACAGAGAGCCTTTTTAAGAATTTGAGAATCCCCTCAGCCATTCTGTGAATAAGTGTCCTATCTTATACCGTTTACTTACACCTGCTGCTTGTGATTATGGGGCCACTTTGGAATGTGTTGCTGAGATTTTTCCCGTGGCTGGATGTCTGAATTATCTCCATTCTTCTGAGCTCTGGTCAGCCATCCATGTCACTTTCTGTCTCCCTAACCCAAACATACCCATTCTCATATCTCAGTTGGGAACAAACATCTCTGTTGACTAGGTTTTCTCTTAAGAGGCACAGAAAATAACAAATCTACCTGCTTTTCCTTATCTGGTAATTTCAAACATTCAACTGAAAGCGGCCCCAGGAGTTTTCCTATTCTGTGAACATTTATAGCATTTCTTTCTTACCTTACCTCAGGCTACAAATTACTTATTAAATTGATTACATTTGCCCTATTCTTTCTGTGATTTCTCTTAATTTCTATACATTCTTCTGATATTTCAGAGCTGTTCATTAATTTGTTCTGTATTCTCGGATTTAGGGTAGAAGAGAGACCCAAAGCCAAGGACAGCCTCTAAATCTTGATCCAGTATCTGAAGTTAGGTTATGAGATGTCTTGACATATATCAGTGTGTAATATTTGGGTTTTTTCTTCCTTTTAGCCTTTACAAATACAGAGCTTTAACCACTTCTGTTTCTGCCAGATAGATTATTTGTTGTTGGTGGTGTTGGTGTTAATTCCAGAGAAAATACTATTCTTGTTTTTTTCTATAAAGAATTCAATAATATTTTTCTTATGTACATTCTATGGTTTTAACCATGCAAATGCTCTTTTTAACTTCCATATGGTAGAATTCATACCCGCCATATGTTTTAACCTGTTCTGCCTCAAATTTTTATTTTACCAAAAAATACTAGACCTGTTTTCTTCGGTAAATACTTGTTTTAATTATGATCATATTATTAATCAACACAGTAAAACTTCAGTTTACTATAAATATTCACTGCAACTTTTGGCTTACCTGACTGTGTAAAAAGTTAAAATGTTGTTTTATACAATGTATTCTAAACCAGTCAAATTTATTAAAAAAAAAAAAAACCTCCAGAAAATATAAAATGTTGGTACAACATTAGAGGACCAAGATATTTAATCAGAGAAATTGAGGAATGATATTTAATTGAGGCTTTATTATTATAGCTTCTGGGCAAACACTGGCTAGTTAGAATGAGCTATATACCCTCTGTAAAACAAAATTACATTTATGTAACTTGCCAGAATTCTTTGAAAAAAATTAGTATGATAAATATAATTTTCTTGTCTTTGGAAAGTTCTTTTTTAAGTTATCATAGAAATCATTTTTGCTTTCTGCACTTGAACGAAAGTTAAAAGAATTGTAAGTATAACTGAATTGGCCTAGAAATAAAGAAGACTATCATTAATTTTCCATGTAGTACAGTCCCTATGTGTTATATAGATGCTATGTAATGTAAAATTATAGTGGGTGTGCTCTAGATCAGAAAATAATCATAAGTTCTATGACTTAAATAACTAAAATAATGCTCACTATAACTGATTTATTACATCTCTGTTTTTAAATGATTTGTTCACATAATAATATATATACTTTCAAAGAATGTTTCTGATGTAAAAATGTATTTACCATTCTTTTTCAAACTTGAAATAGAGTGCTAGATACTTTTCAAAGTCAGACTTTGTCTATCTTATACGTCAGCATTCTTTTCCCCTACTTACAATATATTTGTTCTATTTATATTGAATATCTTTTCTAATCCTTTTATCTCCAACTCCTAAAAGAATTACTGTGTGCTATATAAGCAATGTATTAAATAAATATACAATATCAAAAGACTAATTTTATTAACATACAGAAATCAAGACCAGGGTCTACCAAACTGAACTAAGAAAGCTGTGGATCCTCTAAAAATAAAAAACACTTTAAATACGCATCCACACTTTTTAAAACCAATGTGAGAGGGCTCCTCTGCTCCCAACTATCACTTTTCATGATAAGAGATGGTCCAAGGAAATTCCATGTTAAAAACATCCACTCTTGTACATTCCTCAAAATTCACTCTTCATTTTCTTACAAATAAAAACAGAGACTTCAAGTCCTGACCAAGATATTCTATTGAACTTTCCCTCCCTACAAAAAACACAGCAAAACAAACAAAAACAACAAAAAACCTATGAAAGCTGGATATGTCTAAAAACACAAAAACCTCTGACAGCATGGAACGACAACTACAACAGGCAGGGCTTGAATGGTTATACTCTGTGGGAGACTGAGATACTATAATTATGCACTTTCTTCACCACTGGCTTTTCCTAGAGGATACTGACAAACTATTTGAACTGAATTCAAAGAGAAATGACATTCACATCGGCTGAGGAGGCAGAGTTTATATTTAGGGATGCCACAGCAGATGGGGCTAGAGGACCAAAATCCCAGAAAAGAGGAGACCCCAGTAAATGAGCCCATATTCTGGGAACACTTTTACCTTTTTTGAGGCTGTAAAATTCTACAAATTTCAAAGAAAGTGTCTTGCGTCCAAACAAAAATTTTAAAATGCTATGAAGTAGAACCAAATTCCCAAAGACAACAATAAAACAGACAACTGAAAGACATCCATGGGCATGGACTATAAAACAACTAGTGTAAATGTGTATCAGAAAATTTTGGAAAAGGCAGAGAATTTCCAAAAAAAAAACCCAAGTAGATAGCAAAAACACAAACTCATTTTAGAGCTAAAAACATTTTTTAAATGACAGTTGACCCTTGAACAATACAGGTTTGCATGGGTCCACCTATTTGCAGATTTTCTTCAACAATATATTGGAAAAATGTTTTGAGATTTGCAACAATTTGAAAAAACTCACAGACAAACCACATAACTTAGATATGTTGAAAAATGTAAGAAAAAGTTAGCTATGTAATGAATGCATAAAATATATGTGTGTGTGTATACACATATATATTTTATATAACATACAAAATATGTGTTAATCAACTGTGTATGTTATCAGTAAGGCTTCTGGTCAATGGTAGGCTATTAGTAGTTCAGTTTGGAGGGGGTCAAACTTATACACAGCTTTTGGACTGTGTGGGGAATCAGCATCCCTAACCCCCATGTTGTTTGAGGGTCAACTGTACAAATTAAATAAAAGGTTAAGTACAGAAGTACAGAATAGTAAATAGATACTGGTGAAAGTAAAATTACTCAGATTGAAACACAAAGAGAAAAAAAGGGAAAATATAAACAAGAGTATGAGAGCTACATGGGACATTGTAAAAAGCTCTAACATATATGTAATTGGAGTCCCAAAAAGGGAATGGGGAAGTAGAACTATTTGAAGGAATTAAACAACTAATAATTCCCCAAAACTGATGAGAGACATAAAAATACATATCTAAGAATGATCCACAAATCTATGAGGATGCAGCAAAACCAGTTCTAGGAGGGATGTTTATAACAATACAAGCATACCTCAGGAAACAAGAAAATTTTCAAGAAAATTCAAAAACTTAAAAAAAAAATAGTAGAAAAAAAATCAGTGAAACTAAGAGCTGGTTTTTAAAAAACATAAACAAAGTCGATAAACCTGTAGCCAGGCTCATCAAGAAAAAAAGAGAGAAGGCTCAGATAAATAAAATCAGAAATGAAAAAGAAAAAGTTAGAATCAATACCACAGAAATACAAAGTATCATAAGAGATTACTACAAACAATTATATCCCAATAAAAAGGACAACCAAAAAGAAATGGAAAAATTCACAGAAATATAGATTTTCCCAAGACTGAATCGGGAACAAACAGAAGATATAAACAAACCAATTACCAGTAATTAAATTGAATCAGTAATTTATACACTCACAACAAACAAATGTTCAGGAGCAGATGGCTTCACAGGTGAATTCTACCAAATGTTTAAAAAAGAGTGGTTACTTATCCTACTCAAACTATTCCAAAAAACTGAAGAGGAAGGAAAGCTTCTGAACTTACTCTATGAGGCCAGCATCACCCTGATACCAAAACCAAGGACACCACACACACACAAAAAAATTACAGATCAATATCACTGATGAACATAGATGCAAAAATCCTCAACAAAAATACCACTTTTGAGTATTTTTAAGAAGAAAACATAAACACTAATTCAAAAAGATGTATGCAGCCCTATGTTCATTGCAGCATTATTTACAATAGCCAAAATATGGAATCAGCTTAAGTGTCCATCAATAGATGAGTGGATAAAGAAGATGTGGGGTGTGTGTATATGAACACACATACACACGCAGAGGAATATTACTCAGGCATAAGAAAGAATGAAATCTTGCCACTTGTGACAATATGGATGGATCTAGAGGATATTATGCTAAGTGAAATAAGTCTGACAGAAAAGACAAATATTGTATGATTTCATGTATATGTGGAATCTAAAAAAAAAACAAACTCAGAGATACAAAGAACAGTCTGGTGGTTTCTGGAGGTGAGGGAGTTGGAGGATGAGTGAGAAAGGTAAGGGAGATTAAGTTACAAACATCTAGTTACAAAATAAATGAGTCACTTGGATGAAATACACAGCATACAGAATATGGTCACTTATATTGTGTTATCTTTGTATGGTGGCAGATGGTAACTAGACATATCATGGTGATCATTTTGTAATGAATAGGGAAATACTCAATCACTATGTTGTGTACCTGAAACTAACATAGTGCTGTAGGTCAATTATACTTCAATTTTTAAAAAATGTAAACACTGGGAGGAAATGCATCAAAGTGTGAATAGAGTGGAAGAGAAGCTGTTGGTTTCTGGATAGAGGAGAAATAAGCAAACATTTTTGAAGATACTGTTGGGGGGAGGCTTTAATTAATTACAAAAGCTTGTGATTTACCCCAAAGCTTTAATTTATAATGGACCAGATAATGTTTTCTATCTTCCTAGGATAGTATACTGCAAGAAGATTTCTGGAATTCAAATTAAAAAGAAAATGTTCATTATGTTAGGAACTACTGAAATAAAGAATAAAAGATAATGTGTTCATGTAGATAGAAATTTTGTTTGGGCTGGAGCCAGAGTATACATTTTATGTATTAAGGTATTATAATGCTAGGAAATTAGAGTTAGGTACATTGCATTGCGTTGAAAATTTGGAAATACATATTTTGGAGTTATATGATTTTTGACTTTTTGCAAAGGGGAAAATGCTGACGTTCTCTCTTTCAGATTTGATTGAAATGGAGATTGACTTTTTTTTCCAAGTATGAATCCCCAAATAAAAGATCTAATGAAATAGTCAAGGCTTCTTCTAAATAGTGAGCATCTCTTTAGAGCAGAGATAATGCAGTGGACTCCTATGATCTGTGTTGGGTCAATTTGAACTGAACGACTTAGAGGTGATACAGGCAAACCACTGGGTCTGTATTTCCGAACACTACTAAGTGGTCAAGGAAATGATCTGCAAGATGTTTTATGTACTATTTGCTGTACTTTCTGAAAACAATGCTATAAATATTTCTTTCAGAGGTGAATATAAAATGATGTTCCAGCTCTATGAATCTCACATTGGAGAGTAGCTTGTTTGTAGAAAACATTTTCTTTAATAAGTATAACTTTAACTTATTTGTGTTTACATTAGTTCAGATTATTACTTAAAATTTTCTGCTTGTTATACATGACCCTCAAAATTTAGGATTTTTTCCAAGGTACAATCATTGTATTACAATTATCTGTAATACAGTTTTTACAAAATTCTGTCAACCCAGTATTTTAGACCCTGGCTAGAGGCCTGTCAGTTAGTTCCCCTTTGTGAGCAACTGATTAAGTCCACAAAGCCAACCACTTCCCTTGTAGAGCTCTCACTCTCTGGGTCACTAGGCATCCACCCTAATAGCCAGGAACCAGACAACTAGGGACTGTCCCTGTGTCCCTAAACCAGTGAAATTACTCAACTTAGTCAATCCACAGAGAGCAAAGTCTAGCTACCCACCTGTTCCTGCATGCCATACAGGAGTTGCCCCCTAAAGCTCCAACTTGTTACCCTGTCCTCAAGAGCAACCCCTCCTGTGGCCATGCTAACAGTCTTTTCTTCCTTGGAACTATAAGTAACAAAGAATTCTACCTTTCATTTACCCAAGTGTCAGTTTGTTGTATGTCCTACTATCAAAGAATCGTTAAATCTTGTAAAACATTATTCAACAAATATATAACAGTGTGTCACAGAATCATAAGAGGCAAAGATCACTGACTTTCTGAAGCATACATCATTCTATCATCTATCTGTCTTTCTATCATCCATCATCCATCATCTATCATCTAACATATATATAAACCATTACATATAAAAATGTATACTTTTTATATAAATTTCATGTTTTTTGGTATCTTATCTAAGAGACATTTGCCTGCCTCAAAATTGTAAAATATTTCTTCTATGTTTTTCTAGGTATCTTAAAGTTTTACTGTTTATATTTCAGTCTGTGATTCATTTCAAGTTAACTTTTGTATATTAAGAGGTAAGGGTCAAGTTTCATTTTATCCTTATTTATATACAGTTGTTCTGTTTACCATTTGTCAAAAAGATATTCACTTCTCTCGTTGAACTGCCACCATAACTTTTGCAAAGATCAATTTACTATATCTATTTGGGCCTGTTTGTGTACTTCCAATTTTCTTTCATGATCTTTATGTCTGTCCTTTTAATGGATACCAAACTGTCTTGATCAACATTGGCCTAAATTGGGTCTTAGCATCTATCATGTAATCCTTCATTTTTTCTCTTCCTTTTTTTAAAAGCTCTTTGGCTATTCTAGGTCACTAGCTTTTCTATATGAATTATAGAATCAACTTATTAATTTCTACAACAAACCTTGCTGGGATTTTGATTTAGATGGCATTAAATCTAGAGATCAATTTGGAGATAACAGATGTTTTAAGAACAATGAAATCTCCATTGGGTAGACAAGGTATAGCTATTGATGTGATTCAGTCTCATTTAATTTCTCTCATCAGTGATTTGTAATTTTCAATAAACAAGATTTACACATTTAAAAAAATCTATTCCTAAGTATTTTTAGTTTGGGATGCTATCTACATATCTTTTTCTTTTTGGTGAGAACATTTAGTTCCACTCTCTTAACAAATTTCAATTATACAATACAGTGTTATCAGTTATAGTCACCATGATTTACATTAGATTCTCAGGATTTATTCATCTTATAACTGAAAGTTTGTACCCTTTTACCAACCTCTCCCTATTTCTCCCACTCCCCACCCACTGGCAACTACTTTTCTAGTAGTTTCTAGAAACTCTTTCTGAGTTTGACTTTTTTATTTTTTAGATGTCACATGTAAGTGATACCATAGGTGATACCATGTGGTATTTGTCTTTTACTCTCTGGCTTACTGCACTTAGCATAATCTCTCAATGTTCATCCATGTTGTTGCAAATGTCAGCATTTCCTTACTTCTCATGGCTGAGCTGTATTCCACTGCATATACATACACACCACATTTTCTTTATCCATTCATTCATTGAAAGACACTTAGGTGGTTTCCATATCTTGGCTATTGTGAATAACGCTGTAGTAAACATGGGAGTGCATATATCTCTTTGATACCCTGTTTTCATTTTCACTGAATATGTATCCAGAAGTAAAACTGCTAGATCATATGGTAGTTCTATTTTTAATTTTTTGAGAAACTTCCATACTGTTTTCCATGGTGGCTGCACCAATTTGCATTCCCAACAACAGTGCACAAAAGTTTGTTTTTCTGCACATCCTCATCAACACGTGTTATCTCTTGTCATTTGGATGATAGCCATTCTAACAGGTGTGAGGCAATATCTGGTTGTGGTTTTGATTTGCATTTCCCTGATGATTAGTGATGCTGAGCACCTTTCCATGTACCTTTCCATGGTTATTTTTATGTCTTTTTGGCGGGGGAACTGTCTATTCCATTCCTCTGTTATTTCTTAATCAGATTTTCTATTAAATTGTAAAAGTTCTTTACATACTTTGGTCTTTAATTCCTTATCAGATATATGATTTGCAAATATTTTCTTCCATTCCATATGTTACCTTTTCATTTTGTTGATGGTTTCCTTTGCTGAATGGAAGATTTTTAGTTTGATATGTTCTCACATTTTATTTTTGTTTTTGTTGCCTTTGTTTTTGGCATCAAATCCAAGAAATCATTGTCAAGAAGCTTACTGATTTTGTTTTCTTCTAGGAATTTTGTGGTTTCAGGGCTTCTGTTCAAGTCTTCAATCCATTTTGATTTTTGTGTATTTTGTAACATAGGGCTCAGTTGTTCATTCACTGCTAACACATTTTTGTTTAAAGTTTTATATGAATGTATAACAGCTGATTTAAAACATTTGTCCAATTCACCATCTCTGCCCACTTGGACTTATTTTTTTGACTAGGTCACAAATCCCTATGTTTGAGGACCTTTTTCCTTTTTCTTTTCTTTTCTTTTTTTTTTTTTGCATGTCTGCTTATTTTTGGTTGAAAATTGGGTGGGCACTGTTGAGATTAGACTGCAGCCATTCCCATATTCTGTTGTATTCCTTTCAAGGTACTTTCTTGCTGATGTTGCTGTAGTTGTAGTATGCAGTTAACTTGCCTGGACTCAAACTGCAAATGTCGTCTCTCTCCTAGTATGCAACAGCTGTTCTCTCTCCTCTATTATTATGATTTCCTTCTGCTGCCTTTCAATCGGCCCCATGGGGCTCTCCATCGTTTATGCATAATTTGGCTTTCAACCCAAGATTTTTTCAGAGAAGTGGCTCGCTGTCTCTGTGATTTTCTTGAATCTACAGATTCTGCCCCAACTTATAGCTGCTTTATTGGCCTCAAATATTCTTTCCTCTGATGCATCAATCCCAGAAAGTGTTAACTTTCACCACTTGAACTGCTCATGGCTAAGGAATAAACTCAGCTGAAAATATCAAAAATGATAACAAAAAAGCAAAGAAACATATCTAGCCTTACTGAGATCTAATATTCAAGAACATATCCTCTCTTGCCTCTGCTTGCATTAACACTGGATCCTCTTGCATACATACCTTGTGTGTGTGTGTGTGTGTATAAATTTGTATTAAAATAAAATAAGTAAATAAAATTTTATTTTCTATTTTCTAATGATATCTATATTTAAATGAATATATATTTTAAAATATTTGTCCCTATTTATTTTATCTACATACTATAGGCTTTTTAAAAATATATAAATATGGGTAAGATGGATGTTTAGCTAGCAGGGGAGATGGTGATGTCCACTCCTCATGAGGATGCTGGGTGGCAAGGACAGGTTCGGACATTGTATTTTTAAGATGCCTACAGTGAATCCAAGAGGCACTGTCAGCTAAGCAGGTAAATACATAGCCTTGGAGCTCAGAGGTGAGATTTGTGTTAGAAAATAAGTCTGTGACTGGTGCAGGCTAGTAGGCAGCTCACCTCTACCAGGGCAGCCTTACTGGCTGTTCATCTGCTGTCTGCTCTGCTTGGCAGTACCCAAACCGTTATAGGTGAGTTTCCTTTTCTCTCTCACTATTTCCCTTTCCCTTCCTCTCCCTCTGACTCTCCTCTAGCATCCCCCCCGCCACCCCCGAACTCTACCTCCCTCATTTCGCTTCAGGCTGTCCTCCCCACCTTTCCTCCTCACTCTCTCTGTATCTTCTTTTCTCTCCTTTTTACTCTTTCTCTTTTTTTGAAATCTGTGTTGAGCCAGCATTTTCTGCTTCTCTCTACTGATTTTGCTTAAGTTCTTATGTCCAGCTCTCTTATTCTTTTATCTGTCACGTACCTCTTTTTTCTCCCCTTTTTTTTCTACACATATCTGTTTTTTTCTTCCTTTTCCCATAGCTGACTGTATCTCTTCTTTCCTCTTTAAAGAAAAAAAAATCTTTAACTTTCTTTAATCTATAAATAAACTACATTTTAGTTTTCTGATCCTAATTTTACAAAGCAGGTGAGTTGAATGTTTACAGTTTCTCCAAGGAAACAGTTAACACAATTAATTCTGCCTTGGAAGTTTTCCTATGGTCCGTGATTGCTGATTAAAGCCATTAGGAGAAGCCTTCCGCTGGTATCATTGGGTGTTAATTTCATTACTGCTCATTTTATTCCAATCTGTTGTCCCACACATTTTCCAATTGGTTGTCACTTGTCCCCTTTTTACCTCCTGTGGAAGTTCACAGATTACGTGTGAAGTCAGGTCCAAAGCATTTCACAGTGCTGCTCTGATTAAAATGTGAAAACCCAAGAGAGACAAAGTGATTGATTGCTAAGTTCCTAAGTCACTGACACAGTTGATGGTTACTTCCTTAAACTAAATCTTCCTCTGGGTTCTGTAACAACAAATCTAAATAGTCATCTTCTGTCTTGTAATTTTTTTTAAAATAAATAACAGGAAGTTTCCATTTAGTAGACATACACCGAATGAATGTGGTGTGCAAGACACCCAGTTTGTTGCTAGTACAAAGATAAATAGATCATGGTCCTGTCCTTGAAATGCACCTAGTCTTTTAAGAATCCAGTAATAGGAGTATAGACGGGGTCTATATAGACAACAATTGCAACACATCCTGTCTTAAATAAAATCTTGGTTATATTTTAAGAAATATGAGCAGTATCCTAGAGCTCAGGGGAATAATCTTGGTTACCATCTCTTTGCAAACAATAGCATTCATATCCTTATTCACAGACTCATTTATAGACCATTCGGTGAAGCAATGCCATTCAGAGTTATGATATTACCATTATTTATTTGACAGTATATATGTTATTTTATACATCTGAAATTATGCCAAAGAGCAAACTATTTCTCAAAGAAATCTATGAGTATAAAGTAAATAGTAAATAATGCCTGAGCATTTTGGGGATGAGTTCCTGTATATGTTTTTGTTTGTGTTGTTATTTTGTAAAGAGTGCTTCTAGAGGCCATGATGTCTGGTAATTATTACTACATCATTTAGGTTTGATAAAAATAATTCTAGAAAGCCAAGAATTTGGGGTTTATATATAGCTTTAAAATGAAAGAAATACCCTGTCTTCTAAGAGAAAAAACAAACCAAACAAAAATCTCAAAATACACAGAGAATATTGTTAGACTTTTAATTAAGCTTTTTCTCAATGTGTTTAAGTTCTATGTGGACAGTTCCATTCAAGAGGGAAAAAAGATATGTATTTTTTTCCCCAAATAGTTGTTTCTCCTTTTGTTTGTTTGTGCCTACCAGGATGCTTATTGATGTAATTCATAAGTGCTTGCCTAAAGGTCTCATATGTATCCAAGATTCAGTTAGGGACTGAAATAAAGACTATGTTAATTTTGATGCTAGGAAACACAGATTTTGTCAGCGATGATGGATTAAATTTCATATTAAATGGTACGTGACATACATATGGCACATGACTGCAAAGGATTTTAAAATAGTATAACTCAGTTATCCTCGAAACAACCCAAAGAAGTAAGTTCAGAATAATCAGAAAGAGCTCCTAGATCTTTTGTTTCCAATTCTAGTGTTCTGTCTTTATGGACTCTTCATATTGAATATTAAAATCCATGTCTGTGCTGTTAATATTTGAGACTGGTTTGGATATGACATAGGCATACATATACAGATATCTTTATCAACTAAAGAATAGATGAAAGCTAATAAAACTCTTTAAAGTTAGTTTATAGACATGGGAGATAGGAATAGGTAAATTTGAATAGTGTAAGTGATAAGGACATTAAATAAAGATAGTATTATACTTATTTTAAAACTGTCTAAATAGCAGCATTAACTATATACCCATAAAGTAATTCAGTAAATTACGAAGAAGACAAACCTCTGAGATTCTGGAGTTGACACATACTTATGGCAAAACAGAAAATTCAAAACATAACAAAAAAAGAACTTAAAAAATTCAAGTAAAGCATGGTTTCTCAAACATACTTGTGACCAGTCTAAAAATAATCAAATCCACAGGGAATAGGCAACCAGGTAAATGGAAGATTATTTAGAAAGCTGTATGCCAGAAGGGCTAAGGAGGAAAATAAAATAAATGGAAAAGGAAGTAATCAAGTCTCTAATAGCTGGGAAAACTAATAACCCAGGATGCTCTTGTGACTCATTAGAGTAAACAAGAGGAAATGAAAACCTGTATATAGATAGTCCAGTCAACATTTTTAATCCATGAAAATTAAAGCTGGAAAGAATATTGTAAAATAAATTCACGGAAAATCCTGACATGCCATTTTAGGTTTTAACATCTTCAATTTTATTACACCTGTTTCCTCTGTTATCTCTCTTCTGTCATCTAACACTTATATACGAAAGCAAAGCGAGAAAGAAAAAAATTATGAAATTAACATTTATAGACCAAATAATCTCTAAATATATATTGTGCTGGAAGCCTTAAATTTTTTCAATACTTCTAAACGTTTTATGCATTCACCGAACCGTCACTATTCCTAAATCAAGACTCACCATCTTCAAGTCACCATGTACCATCACACCTGTTGTGATTGCGCTAATGACAAAAATCTTCAGTGAAATATCCTTAATTTTAAATAAATGGTTGGTATCTCACTTTCTTCCATTCCTATAATCAATTATTTATACATTTCTTTCAATTCCTTATTAAAAATAGGTAATCTACCTATCATCCTCTGGTCTATTTTTTTCCTTTATCCTAGGTCTAAATATTCTATGTTTAGATTTTATTTTGTATCAGTTCCAAGTACATTTTGACATATTAAGGGCACTCAAAATACGCTTGATTTAAGAGTGTACAAAGCGTATTATGAACCACATAATAGTTGATTTTATACGAATCAAAATCCTATTCTAATATATCTCTGTAATGCTTAGAATTGCTTCTCTTTTATAATCATTTAAGATTGAATGAATTAATATGGAAAATGCAATTTTACTGACTATATAAGTGTACTGCATGTATTTAAATGTACTCAGTGTCAAGAGTTTGTACATTTACAGATGTATGTCTGCCTGGGACACGTACATTTAGAAAAACATTAAAAAAATATGAGGCACCAAGAAAGCAAATGCACTCCAGAACCTGTAAAATTAGTCTAAAGCCTGAACAAATTCACATTGCTGAAATTAACTAGGTTAGGGCAACACTTTCCAATCGAGCCCCCTTCCCCCCACCTCCTCTCTCCTGTTGCTTCCTCTGCCCAAGTTCTGAGCTTTGATTCTTACTCACTTCTTGATAATTTCATTTGGATTTCTTATAACTGACCTTGTTTGTTTTCCTCTATTCTACCCTGTGTCACTGCTACTATATATCATGTTTCTCCCTCTAATTCCATTACTGATTTCATTTGGAAGTTTTTTGTTTGATTATTTATTATACTTTGCACCACTGTATGTGAGAAAAATAAGATCAAAAACAAATGAAATGAGAGATAGCTTGGAAATGTGTAAATAAACTTATTTACAGTGAAAATAGTTATATAATTGTGAATATATTTTCACACACAAACACGTCAATAGATGGAGTAATTAACACGTGTTTCATCAGCAACACAGCCAGCTCCCTGCAGCAACAGCAAAATCTTCTCTTTGACTCTGTTACTGGAGCACACAAGTCTTAGACAACAGAAAACGGTACCGCAGATGGGATTGTTTCCCCTCACAGGATAGAAGTGATTGCAATGAGGCTCGAAAATTGTCACCTTCATAGATGAATGTATTTACAGTTTTTCTTATTTATTCACTTATATCTAACTCTGAATCAGATAATTCCTCTTGTCCTCTTGATACTTTTCTTGATGATACATTATGGTTACACAATTCTATATACTTATTTTAAAAATCCTTAATCTCTATTCTTATTTGCCTTTCCTAACACACTGAAATAAATATTTTATATTATGATATTGAACCATTATGATATTAAGCAACTCACTAAAGTAAAATCTTATATCTCCTAAGTCAGGAACAAAACTCAGATGCTCCCATTTTTGGTTCAGTGAGCTTTAAAATACTTCACAGTTTTTCTCATTAAAAAATTTCAGATTGCTCTTCTCCTATTGACTATTTTAACTTAAATTTCAAAATCTGCATGTTCCTTATTCTACTTCCTTGACTGAATTCCAGCTGGATTCTTCATGTAATGTGTTTTGTTCAATAATTCTGACTGGACCCAAAAGAGAGGGAAATTAATGTATATTGGAAGTATAAATGTTATCTTATTGCCATGGTATACTAATATGAATTATAATATTTTAAATGAGATGATTATATTATTCAATAATTTGAGATTTTCATACCTTGCATATAGAACATATAATACTTTGTCACCTTGATTGAGTCACCAACTGGCATGAATGTATATTTTGTGCCCTTCTGTTTGTTTTTCTTCTAGAAGAGTTCCTGGCACATAGCTGGAACTCAATAAATATATGTTAAAAAAAAAAGAGTAAATAAAAAATAATGTGCCTCTGTTCCTCTTGCAATAGAACTTAAATATAAATTAGTATTTCAGATTAACAGATTGACATATTAAAACTAAAGAGAATATAAGTAGTACTTATGATGTACAATGTATAAGTATAGAGAGGAAGATAACTGAACAAACTTGGTGAAGATTAAGCCACTTGATACAATGTTCTCCTCACTGACAGGTTTTCATTCAAAGACAATTCCCTCTTATGGTTTCAAGATAGGCGAAAGTATCATATCCACACACAACAATATCCAGAAGCAGAGAAAGGACGCTTGGATGTCTTATGCTTCTTTCATAGGGATAGGCCACCCCTTCTTGGATGTTCCCAGGAGACCTCTCCCAAGTCTATCTGGGCATCTGCTTCCATAATTTTTGGCAAAAATAGAATTCCTCCCACCATCCCAGGGCATATTTCACCAGAAATACTAGAAGTAAATATTAAACACTAAGTACTCAAGCCATCTGACTTAGAAATCCTTAGATGTTTGGCTTGTTTTTATGAGTTTTATTGCTAATCAGAAATGAGCAGCAAGATGATACTAATAAACACACTGTGAATTCAGTTAGTAATCAAGCTGATATTCCTGATATCTACTTTGAAAAAGAAAAGTGGAAGATTATCAGCAGCTTATTAAACTTGTTCAAACAAATGTTCCTTTTCAATGGATTTATATGAACAAAATACATTTGTTTCAAAATCATAATATTACAACTTAGTGATAAAAATTTCATTCTCTGTATTGAAGCTCAAAAAGAATACAACGTTTTGGAAATTGTTTTTAAAGAAAATAGCAAACTATCTTGTCAGAAAATATACACCATTCACAACTAACAGAAAATGTTCATTCTCACATATTCACATTGCTTTGCAAGGATAAAGGAAAGAAGGTCAAAATGCTATTAATATTAAGTCACTTGAAATATATTTTACAGGCAACTTTATTTCCTAGTGTTCTTCACACTGTCCTAATTTACATAACATTCAGAGACTTTATAAATAATCACTTCAGAAAAATGTAACCTATAGAAAAGATAATAATTTTCATCTCTACAGATCTCTTTGATTACAGAGAAAATAAACATTTCATGAGGAAAGTAGGTATACAATTCTTCAGATCCTTTAGTGGGGGAGGGAGCTTCTTCAAGCCACCAGATATGAGATTGATAGATTAATTGATAGATTAATTAGTACCTTTTTGGCTCACCCATGTTCAATCTTGGTAAATCACAATGAATTGGTCAAGAAGAATCATTGTATCATGCTTATCAGTACAATTTCAATAAAGTTAAATTAGTAATGGCCTCCTGAGCAAAACACACATTCTAAAGACCATAACATTTAAAAAGAATATTTATAAGCTCTCTGAGTACAGAGACTCTATCTTCTTCCCTGTGAATCATGATTACCTACAACAGTATTTGACAGATACAATTATAGTAAACTCTCAAAAATATTAAATGAAGGGATTTTAAATGAGTTTCCTATCATAGGCAACACCTCCATAGCAAATAATTATTTGGATAGTAAATGAGAGTTAATTGAATTGGATAATGCAGATTAATTTTAAAATACCTATGAAAGTTTTACCCTTACACAACTTTTTATTGTGAAATATAACACACATATAAAAGAATGTATAAAATAATTATACACTTTTATTTTTTACAGTGTGAACACTCATACAACCCTCACCTTAATAAAGACATAAAATGTCGTCAGGACTCAACGACCCTCCATATGCATTTACATTGACTGTGTTTTGCATTTTCATTTTAGCATTCAGTCATTTCAGTACACATTACTAGAGTTTAGTCTGGCCTGTTCTGAACTTAGTATAAATGGAATTAGGCAGTGTATGTCATATTGTATATCTTTCGCTTTGCATTGATTGTGCCTCATCCAGGTTATTGTATTTAGGTACATAGTCCATGTATTTTCAAGGATATATTGCATGTCACTGTATGAATTAATACAATTTACGTATTTCCCTGTTGTTATATCTTATTTTTACCAGTTTGTAGCTCTTTTTAATAATGCAGTTATGCATACTCTTGGACCTGTCTTCTGTATATACGTATGCAAGTATATATGCATGGATTTCAGTTGGATATATATTAAGAGAATGAAATTACTGTATTATAGACATGTGTATTTAACATTAGTGATGTTGTTTTCTAAAATGGTTGAATCAATATTCTCACTAGCAATGTACAAAACTTCCATGACTCTAAACTCTCACATGTTATACCATCAATCTTAAAATTTTAGTCACACCAGTAACAGTACTTTTGTACTTCATATTTTTAAATTTATCTGATTACTAATGAAGTCAAACACCTTTTCACATGTTTATTTGCCATTTAGATTTACTGTTTGGCAAATTAGCTATTTGATTCTCTTGTCCATTTTACTTGTCATTTGTTTTTATCTTATTGACATGGTAGTCTATTATATATTCTCAGCATGAGTCCTTTGCTGGTTATATATTTCGCTAATATAGCCTTCCCATTTTGGGCTCACCTATTCATTTTTCCTAATACTATTTGCTCATCAAGGGTAAGTTCTTTATTTTAATGTGGTCATTTTTTAAAAAAATAGATTTATTTATTTTATTTTTGACTGTTGGATCTTTGTTGCTGCGTGCGGGCTTTCTCTAGTTGCAGCGAGCGGGGGCTACTCTTTGTTGCGGTGCGCGGGCTTCTCATTGTGGTGGCTTCTCTTGTTGCAGAACACAGGCTCTAGGCAAGGTGGCTTCCGTAGTTGTGGCTCGTGGGCTCTAGAGCACAGGCTCAGTAGTTGTGGCGCACGGGCTCAGTTGCTCCGCGGCATTTGGGATCTTCCCGGACCAGGGCTCAAACCCGTGTCCCCTGTATTGGCAGGCAGATTCTTAACCACTGTGCCACCAGGGAAGCCCAATGTGGTCATTTTTATCTGTTGTTTACTCACAGCTAGTGATATGTTTCCCTATTTAAGAAATACTGTATTAATCAGAAATCAGCATGATATTATGCTATAATACAATATATTCTAAATAATTGTATTTGTTTTTAAACTATTTCTCCCCCTTAAGAATATTAAATCCATGAGGACAGTGGCATTACTATTTTGATGTCTGCTGTGTGAGTATAACATAGAATAGTGTACAACACAAAGCAGACAGACAATAGTTATAGATATATATAGAGATATATACCTATCTATAGCTATATATCTCTGTTTATCTATACATCCACCTATTAACCATTGAAATATCCATCCACACATATGTGCCAACATGGCATCTCCATACAGTAGGATATAATAATATTTTAATTATTTTTCTATTTAATTATTAGAAGTATCCCAATCGAAATCCAAATAAGATAAATACATTTGAAGTTTCCAACAAAATGGATACTTTTGTTGGTCTCACTTCTGACGTACATAACCCTTTACATGAGATTTTTTATTTAAAACACTTTAACATTTCCTTTAATTTGAAGATCTGAGTCATCCTGTTAGGACTCCAGCGCATAAAAACTGTCACTAATATTTCTACCAGCTACAGTGATATTACTCATGTGTGCAGTCAGGCTCCTAGATTCCTAAGTGTTCAGACATTTGACTGCCATGAACCCTTAGAATCCTATTAGATGTATGCCCAGCATACTGTAGTTATACAAATGTTCTTTATTTCATCCAAATGCTTTAGTTCCAGTTATTAGTAAACTCCCTCTTTGGAAGATGTTTGGTTCTTTATCAGCCATGGGGACTAGTCCTCTGGCTTTAGTGTCTCTCTTGTTCCCTTTAATTTAGAGAACTGGGTTAAATCTTGGCTCTTGACTTCTTTACATTATAATGTTAGAAGTAAAGATTGCCCAGGAGAAAAATAGTTTCTTCCAAGGGCAAGAGTAAACTGTTTTAACCTTTTGTGCCATGTCCTGGAAATCAAGCTGACCCTTCTTGGCTTTCTAAGGTACTTGCAAGAGCTTCCCAAGGGCTAAGACATTCTTCCAAGTGATGCCTACACATAACTTTCTACAGTAGTTGCCTTGGTTGCATGTAGTTCCAACAGGAAAAAAGAAGAATAAAGCAACAAGAGCACTTCAACAGAGATCACAGGAGAGGAACAAATCCCAAATACTATATACTCCGTATATAATAAACAATTTGTATCCATTTAGATCTTCTCATGAAAATTCTACTCATTGATACCATAGGCCCAAAGAACACATGACTGTGACCTTGACTGTAGGGCTTGATTAATTATAGAGAAGGAGATGTGCGGAAGAGAAGGCCTGAGTTTTCACAGAACATTTAGTATATAATTTAAAACTAATGAAAACAATATCGAATATCAAATTTGAGTGCCCATAATCTCGGCTCCAGTAACACAGTTGATAAGGTTTTACATACAAATATATTCAGAATGGTATTATTTATGAAAATGAAAAGTTGAAAACTACTTATGCCCAATATTAAGAAAATGGTTAGTAAATTAATGGTATATCCATAGGTATTATTGAGACATTATAAATAACTTTACATGGAAAATTTTTTGCATTAATAAGCCAAATAAAAACAGGATTTTATATATTTTTTAGGACTTAAATAAGTAATGGATAGATGTGATGGCTTTTTGATATGTTACTTTGGCTAGATTACTGTCCCTGGTTGCTTAGTAACACTAATCTACTGCTCCTGTGAAGGAGTTTTATACATGTAATTAGATTCCCTAATTAGTGGACTTTTAGTGATATTTTTCTGTGTGCCTAACTTAATTAGTTAGAAAGTTTTGAAAGCAGAGCTAAAGAATTCCACCTGTGAACAACAGCTTTGGCCCCTGTTTATGGAATTCCAGCCTGCCCTAGGTCTTCCCATCTTGACTGTCTGTGGACAACAGCTTTGGCCATCCTGCGAGGTTCCAATTTGCTTGTGACTTTTCCTTCCTAATGGTCTACTTTTCAGAATTTGGATTTGCTTAGCTGTCCCCACCACTGTGTTAGCCAACTCCCTATGAAAAGTCCTTCAGTATGTTATCTTACTGTTATCTTATCTTGAACACTGATACAACAGATAATATGTATGCAATTTGTGTACAAAATAAAATATCGCAAGGTTAATTGTAAATGTTTCCAGGTTGAATAGGTTTAGGGTTTTTTTCTTTTTTATTGTGTCATTTCTACAACTTATGTAGATAAATCAGACTATCATAGTTAAATGTCATTATATTTGAAACTTTTACATATAACTCTCTTGGTCTTTTTCTACTATCAACATTCAACTTCATATTACTTACTCATTTTGAAGAACAAACTGCATTTAGAATGATAATTGCTATAAGTGACTTACTGTCAACTACAGGATGATTTTCATTTTAAATTATAATTGGATTTAAAATATAATTGTCATGACTGCAGAGAATATGTGTTTTTTGCAAGGTTATTTATACCCTGTGTCTCCGAACTGCCCACCTCTGGGCCAATCCCTGTCACCTGGGTTTAAAGTAGTTGAATAGGCCATTCTTGATCAAATTCCCTCCTCAGTGACAGCCAGCCTTATGTCTAGAAATTCAGATGAGCCCTTTGTAATAAATTGACTTTGGAAAAAGTGTATCATTAATTCCTTCAATCAAAAAATTATTAAGTGTTTTCTCTGTTTGAGATTCTGTATTAGATTCTGGGTAATTTAAGACAATTTCAGCCTTTTAGTATGGAAGAACTTATTTAAAGGTAGAATTGAATAAGAAATTTTAACACAATGCAATAATCTTCTTAATAAATATAAATATAAGTGGCCTAACCTGAATAATTCTAACCCCAGTTAAATTACTTTAATAGTCTCCACATTTTCTAAATTCACTGAACACTACTGTTATTCTAGGCTCATACTATATTACAGCAAATATATTCCAAAAAAGCAATAGACAGAGTAGTTTTATACTGACTGTTCTGTTTAGAAAGAACATGTAAAGGAAGAACTTGAATGCAGATGATCTTACATGTTAGAAAAACCACAGGAATTCCTAAAATATAAAATAAGATGGGTCTTCCAAACCTGAGCATCTTAAGGATATGACAAAGATTTTGAATAATTAATTGATGTTTATCTATGTATATACATATATAATAAAATGAGACACTTAAGTCTTTCTATAATTACCAACTTGCTTTATTTCAGCAAAACCTGCAGAAAATATTTTATGTTCTCAGATAAAAAAGAAAAAAATCTACTCTTCATAGTTAGCTCAAATAATGACCTCACTAAAATTTATCTGCACATGCAAAGCATAACATATTTATGAGGGGTTCATCAAAAAATGAATTATGAAGAAGGTTGACTTGATCTATCTTGCATTATTGGCAAAAGTTCCATGCACTATCTGCACCCTCTAAAATGAGGGTCTATTCTCCGTTTGAAATGTTGCCTGGTGTTTATTGCAAATGTATACTCATTTCTCTCTCATGCATTTTTCTTATTCTAATTTCTCTGTACAGCTTACTAGTCATTACTATTATAATTATTATTGTACTTGAATTCTTTTTTATATGAGAATCATTTCTCTTTATCAAAATAAAGCATGTAATTTGTCTAATTGATATTTAATCCTATATGCCAATAAATAATATTTAACAGATATATATATAATGTCTTCTTCATGTTATATTTTTATACATAATACTTCTAACCAGAGGAGAGGACTTACTATTTTTATTTCTCTTGGCAGTAGCTCAGTTACGTACCAGTAAATTCAGAAGAAGATTGTATTGTACTTCAAATATCTGTAATTTGTAATTTTTAAAATTATTTAAAATGCGCTAACATATAAACTAATCTATAAATGTTTCACCTAAACACAAGTTACCTTAATATTATTTATACACATGCCAATATATATTTGTTCTTTTTATGTAATCTTACTGCTTATTGATAGATATCAGAAAATGAACTGTCAGAGAAAATTTATAAAACCTATCGACCTAATAATGCCAATATTAAATATAAATATTAAAGCAATGTGCAATTTAAAATACCAATTGAAGTCCATAAATATGAAATCAACATGGATAAGATATTTAAGGAAAAATCAATATAAATATTTGATACGAACATGAACTTGAGAAGGGCTGATATTTGGATTGACAGTGGTAAGAAATAGTCTAAGTTGTCAAAAACTTAGGTGAAAGGATAAATGACAAATTAGCTTTTTTCGAATATTTACAAAACTGACTAGAACAGTCTTACAAAATTACTAAGCTATAAATGAGTTATAAAGTATCAATTTAGATTAGGCTGTGATTATTTTCAAAAGGGTCTTCAAATACTAGAGTCTGGATTTAATAAAGTTACTAATCACCTGACATCATAAAAAAGAACAATTATTACAGTGAAACAGAGCTTAGTTTGTACTCTTGTGAATCTGGTTAATTATATTAATTACTAGCTCTGTGAACTTGGGCAAATTAACTTACTTCTGCATCTAGCAGAAACCCTTGTACATAGTTCAATAAATACAGTTCTCATTTTCCTCACCCATTTCCTTTGGGGTAAAATTAAAGTAAAAAAGAAGAGGAAACAAAGTTGTACACACACAAATGAGGAGATAAAAGCTAAACGTTATTTATAGATCAAAGACAAATTGCAGGTAGTATTTGCATATTCAAGTTAATTTCTGTATTTTGTATCTTTTGCCATAAGTCTAGACAAACAACCTCATTTCTAAAACTATTGATGAAAAGTCATTTAGTGAGTTCTAATTGATAATAAAACACTAACCGAAAATATTGTTGTAAATCTATATTCACTGCTATTTTGTTAACAAAAGTGGAAATGTTTACATTACAAAACAAATGTTTAATTAAATTGTACTCTGGATGCTTTATCAAATATTTTGTATAACCTATTCCCATTTATTGATGTCAGAAGAATGAGTCAAGAATGCAATTGAACTATACATGGAGACAATATTAACATGTTAAAAATAAGTTAAGCTACATGAATTTAAATCTCACGTGACCACAAATAATTTATAAAATCAAATTATGATGTAAAAGGCAACTTTGACTTTAGCCATTAGAGGCCAAGATACATTTTTTATGCAAAATTAAAATACTATTCAATCAAACCCATTAGGATTATTATTACTATCAAATAAATGAATTACCAAATGTTGTTAATTTGCATCTCAATAGATTGGGATTTGAAAAATTGCATAGTGACATTTTGCTAGTAAATTAAACAACATAAAGATTAAAATGGAATATTAATAATGTCATAAAAATACTTAGAAAAAGTTTATCTTTTTCTCAAAATACTGTTAAATAAGTTACTATTTGATATTGACTGGTATACAGATTGCTAATATGCCACTATATTTGCTTTTTTACGACTTATTAGATAATATCTGAATGATTTAAAAATTGGTCATACAATGGTAGCTTGTGCTGTTAACTTAATACTAAGACATTTATTTTAATAAACAAATGCTTAAAACAATATATTCTTGTGTATGTACCACCTACATCTATTTTTACAAAACTTCATATTAAATGAGTTAATATGAAATGGACACTTTTTTGCTAAAGCAAAACTGAAATAGAAGTTGCCTCAAGTTATGTTCAACATGAAAGTATATGTCAAAACAAGATTTGAGAAATTACACTTGACATATTTTCAATTTTTCAAAAATTTTAAATAAAAGCAAGCTAATATACTTCAACAACTTAGCTAAATATTTTAAAATGTAAAATCTACAATTTTGAATATAAATGTCTGTTCATCTATTGCCATAATTTAATAAAACTGTATTCTTTCAATTGCTCTTATAATAAATATTCATCTACAAATGTATTATTTTATTAATAAATATCCATCTCCTGTTAATGTTTTCCTAACAGAGAAAGAATAAAACAAATAAAAGTGGCAGGTATCAATTCTTACTAAAAGGATTGTTGCAGATCCTCTTATTCATTCATTCACTCCAAAAATATTTATTAATGCTAAACATGTACTAAGTATATTTTTGGTGCCAATTACAGAGTGGTTAATAAAAGTGGAAACAAAACAAAAATTATCTTAGTACACATTCTAGGGTTTGTCTTAGCCAAATAAATCCCCTGTTGTCCCACTTTTTTACCAAGAGATTCACAGTTCCATTCAGGACTCAATGAGCCCTTCGCTGGGGAATGAATCATGCTTGACCTAATGATCTCTCCTTTCATCCTCAATTCCTACCCTCCTCTGCAATGAACAGTTGTGTTCAATGGGACTTGGAAGGGAGCCAACTAGGGTACTTCTGGCAAAATCTTTCCTTGCTGATAAAGAGAGCTCTCTTATCCTTTCCTGCTGGTGGTGCTCTTATTTGAAACATATTGGAGCTTCAATAGCTGAATTTAAACCATGAGAAAAGAGCCAAGAAAAGGTCATTAAGGTCAATTAATACCTTCATTTATTGAGTAACTGAACTAACTTTAGAGCCACATGCCTAAATACTTGTTTACATAGAAAAAATAAACCATTAATTGTTAAGTAACTACTAGACAGGTATTCTATTATATCCAGTCAAATCAATTCTTACTGCTGCAGTGATAAGAAAAGTACTAGATTTATCATTAAAGTAATTTGCTTTAACTTTTGGATAAAGCCATGTAGTAAAATGTAAATTTAAAACAGGTGACTCTATAATCTAAATTGCATTACTGTCAAAATAATTTGTTGTACCAGTGTGTTGCTACTAGCCTTTTGGTATATCTAGTTATTTTATATTTAATGATGGACATTGTATAGAAAAATCTACAGATTCTTTGAGGCTCTGTGCATGTCTTTTTCTCCAGAAGAATTCTAATTTGCTTCTGAGAGGCAGCTAGGCTGAATATACAAACATTCCTAGATTAGAAATATCTAGTCAGGGATCAAAGTGATTTGATCTGGGCTTCAGCCCTTATGAGAGCTGGACTTTATTCTGTTAGCCAGGGTGTATCACTTTTGAGTTTCATCCCAAAGCCTTACAGAGCTACCTACCTTGTACCTATCTTCCTGAGTAACCTTGAATTTTAATTTTTATTCCCCTGTCGCATGATTCAGGTGAGTTTTGCCCTGCATCTCAGCTGTGCACCCAGAATCATCAAATCCCTTATAGAGGAAAAGAAGTCTGAAATTTTGGGCTCACTTCTCTCAGCTTCTCTCTTTTCTTATTCTATTTGCACATTTTTCCACTGACTTGGCAAATGTCAGCTTAATTTTAATATCTGTCCAGGTTAATTAGTCATCACCTAGAAGAGAATTATTCCAAAACACTAATCTGTCATACCAACGTATAGCTACTCTGAATTCATATTTAATATTGTGGCAAAGGGAAACATACATAGAAATTTAACATAAGTCCATAGAGTTGAACTAAAAAAAAGAAAAACTGAAAAAAAATCCTTGTGGCATTCTTTATGCAGAAGAACTGCACTTACCCCCTGCCTAAACTTTGACTACTTTTCTAAGGAAAATACACGAAATAGGTAATTTGTAATCATATTTCTATCCAAGTAGACAATAATTACATATTTTGAAATAAAACTTTGCTTAGAATCCAGCTTTTCATGTTTGTTACTGCAATAAGATGGATTTGGGCCAAATAACTCCTGTAAATCAATAAGACATTTTTAGGTCTTATATTTTTAGGTCTATTTTTAGATCAACAGACATCACCTTAGTATCCCATATAGCATTATATAATCACAGAGCCTTTACATTACTTCAAGTTCTTATTACTTCATAATATAAAAATATTTTTTTCATTTTATATAAACAGCATAATATTTTGGCAAGATGCATTTTGAATTACTGCATTGTAGCATCAGGTCCATTCAATAGAGACTGTGTAACTTGTTAAAATCATCATAACCATTTTGCATTTTGAAAAGAAATAAAGTTGATATTTTGCTATCTTCATAGTTTGCTATCAAAATGACACATTAAGATTGAGCACAATAAAATATTAATTACTGTAAGGATTAAAAACAAGAGTGGTAGTAATAATCATAATGGTAATCAATTTTTATTTTATTTATTTATTTTGGCCATACCACACAGCTTGTGGGATCTTAGTCCCCTGACCAGAGATTGCACCCAGGCCTTTAGCAGTGACAGCGTGGAGTCCTAACCACTGGACTGCCAGGGAATTACCATCAATTTGTATTTTTAAAACAAATAATGTTCGAAATGTGTACATAGTATGAAACTAGACTATATGTGTGTGTATATGTACATATATGTTTACATACATATATATTATGTATATAATTTTCTTTCAACTTATTACTATCAACAGAGATCAGAGTTTGGGGGGTGGGGAGGGGTGGTAGGCTGAGTAATGGCCCCAAAGAATATCCAGGTTTTCATCCCTGGAACCTATGAATGTGACCTTACATGGCAAAGGGACTTCACAGATATAATTAAGAATCTAGAGATGGAGAGATTATTCTAGGTATCTGGATGGATTCTAAATATAATCAGAGGTGTCTTTATAAGAGGGAGACAGAGAGAAAAGGAGAAAGCAATGTGGGGACAAAGGCAGAGAGAGGAATGATGGACCACCCAGAACTGGGAGAGGCATGGTATGAATTCTTCCCTGGAACCTCCAAAGAAACAGCCCTCTGACACGTTGTCTGTAGCCTCATAAGACTTATTTCACACTTCTGGCCTGTAGAATTATAAGAGAAAAAATTTCTTTTGTTCTGACCTACAATGTTTGTGGTAATGTTTTACCATGGCAATAGAAAACTGATACAGGCAGTGTCTCAATGCAAGGACAATTTAACTTTTGAGTTAGGCTCTAGAGGACAGGTAAGATAATCAAATTCAGATGAATAGAATATAACACAAGGAAGACTGAAATATATAAATATAGCATTAAAACGTGTGTATTAGACAAGGTTCTTCAGAGAAGCAGGACCCATACAATATGTACATACACAGAAAGGGATCTATTTTAAGGAATTGGCTCATGCAATTATGGAGGCTGGCAAGTCTAAAACCTGCAGGGTGGACCAAGGAAAGAGGCTGGAGACCTAGGGAAGAGCTAATGTTGCAGTTCATGACCAAAAACCATCTGCTGGAAAATTCCCTTCTGCTCGGGGTAGGTCAGTCTTTTGTTCTATTCAGGCTTTCAACTTATTGGGTGAGGCCCACCTATATTATGGAGAGTAATCTGCTTTCCCCAAAGTCTACCTATTTAAATTTAATCTTGTCCAAAAATACCATCAGAGAGACATCCAGAATAATGTTTAGCCCAGTATCTGGAAACCGTGGCCCAGACAAAAGCTCAAGCACTTCTATTTTCTTTGTACCACATGGGTAGAACTTGACATGTTCTATATATAATTATTGTTCTACATCTTAACATTACCCTCTGAGATGTGACTCCCTTAATGGCAAAAATTATCTTTCTTGGCATCCCCTGTGCAACTTGGCCTAGTGGCTCAAACAGTATATATACATTCAAATAATTAGTCTTCATTCTGAGCCTCAGCTTCATCACTTATCAGGTGTGTGACCCTTGATAATTCATGCAGAATTACTTGAAATTCAGTATTATATTCTAATATGAGGATAATAATAGCCACCTGAGTTAATTAAGATTTTTTAGCTTGTAAGTAACAGAACACACCTGGTTCATATGGGATAGGAAAGTATTAGAAGATTTGTTGGACAATCTCATGTACTCAGGACTCAAGGAACACACTAAACAATTAAGCTTCAAAAAAAGTCATGTAGGGCAGCTTAAGCAGGAAAGATTAATGGTCATTCCCTGTAGAATACCTACAATAAAATGCTTAAATAATCTTCAATCTAGGAGTACAAGGAATCTTCCCCAAGAAGATGAAGGGTATCTATATAAAAAACCTACAGCTAGTATTTTACCTTCAACAGTGAAAGATAGAATGCCAGTGGAATCTGCTTCCTTTTGTCACTAATTTTCATATTCTTTACTGTATTTCATTTACATAAAAAACAATTACTATTCTTGAAACGATTTAACATGCTCGTGATAAACAAAACAAAATCCTATCTTCACTAGTAGCAAGAAAGGGAAAAGACATGAAAAGACAAACATGGTTGGGAGTCCTCAAGACCACTCTCAGATTCAATTAATTTCCTAGAAGGACTCATAGAATTCAGAAAAGCTGTTAACTTATGGTTATAGTCAACTATAGCAAAAGGACTAAAAACAGGAATGGAAAAGGATACATAGGTTAAGATCCAAGAGCAATGAGGCACAAGAGTCCAGCTGTCCTCTCCCAGTGGAATCATACAGATAGTGCTTAGTTCTCCTAGCAGTGATGTGTGACAACACGATGCAGCACTGCCAACCACGGGAAGCTCACAGGAACCTTGGTGTCCAGGGATATATTGGGGGTCAGTTGCATTGGCATGGCTATCCACTCATGTTACTTTCCATCTCCACTTTCTCCTAAGGTCAAACTGATACCATGTGATCCGAGGCCCCAACCCCAGATCATATTGCTAGCATAAACTATCCAGTATGGCCCAAGAACTGCCTCCATAAAGCACATTCTTAGCTTAAGGTATCTGGTGTGGCCCATGGCCTCAGGTAAACAAAGACACCGTTAACAGGAAATAATCAAAGGCTTAAAGATTATATCCCAGGATCTGGGAAAAGCCCAAACCTCTCTTTGGAACGTGCAGAGTTAGGAAAACCCAAACCTGCTGAGATAACTCTTTGTTTCATAAGAGAGAACCCCAAATACTGTGGACTAGTATTCAGGAGGTCTAATACAGTCTAACAGTTAAAAAACACACACACACAAACATTAGTGATATTTCCTTTCTCCTTTTCTGGGAAATAAACTTATTTATAAATTAAACATTTCTGTTGAGCCAAACAATGGCAGTTTGACCTTGGTTGCTACACTAATTGCCATGTAACGTCTTGAGACTCATTAGCATTATCTTACCTCTCCAGACCATCTGGCATTTGATAGAACTAGGTATAAAAAGTACAAACAAAATGATTTTTCTGTATTTCTAGGTCACTCTGGCATGAAAGTCTATTCTATTTTCATGTTTCTGCACATGTACTAATACAGATATTAATGGCAAAAATTGTTTTTATAATGACATGAAAAGTAAATTATTCACTGACATAGTAGAACAAGGAGACGCAGGGAAAGTTTTTAGTGTGGCAGTGAAAATTCTTCAAATTCTAGATCATCATTAATGTTATACTTCTTGCTCAACAAAAATGTTAACGGATAGAAAAGATACAAAGATAACAAGGTCATCTTGACAAATTACTTAATGTTTCAAAAATCATATATGATGTTATTTTCTTTCTCCAATTTACATATAGGAAAGGATAAATATTAGGTCATTAGAAAAATATATTCAACAGTTATTTGTGAAATTTTAAAATTGTAATATCATGCTCTTGTATGAGAAACCAGATACTTGTCAAGAAGTTTTACAGGATGGTGTTACTGTGACAAATTCTGAAACAGAAAGATCCAAACACCCCCAGTCCCATATGTCCACTGCCTCACATCTCCCTCAAATTTCTGTGTTCCATTTCTTTCAGTCTTATTCATTCCAAGCTTCTGACAACTACCCAAGACATTTTCAGTTGCTCAAGAGTCACCATGTATCCTCACCTCTTACTATTTTCCCATATCTACAAGTTGGTTATTTAAGTATATTGCTTTCAGCTCTGCTACTAAGAATACTTTTCTTCATAATTGTCTTTCAGGGCCATGTGAAAGTGGGGATATATCAGATAGAATGTACCAGCAATCCATTTCCAGCTATTCCATCAGTCTATCTGGGAAATTGACCCAAATACCTTCCTTTCTTTTCACTGTTCATAGAAAAGCCTCTATGAGACCACTGATATGATTAGAAGGAAAGGCACTGCCCATAAAGGAAGTAGATGAAATGGGAGGCTTGGTCATCAGGTCATGTAATTTACTTGATCTTCTGGACATTATAAAATCTTATCCTGGACAAACTCTGTCATAATTTTATTAATAAGTTATTGTTTAGTAACAAACTACCCCTAAATATAGTGATTTAAAAGAACGGTCGTTTATTTGACTCATGCATCTGTGAGTAGCTGCATCTGTGAGTATGCAACTCATGCATCTGTGAGTAGCACCACCTTTCTGCTCACCAGTTCTTATTGTTATCTTTGTGATAATATCAAAGTCAGCAACATTCTGGTGTCTGCCTCACGCTGTAACTCCTAAAATAATCATCATACATCAGATATTGCTCCAGATCCCTGTAGATCTGGGCATCCTGAATTTCAGTCTCCCATTGCTGCACATTACGGTGATTTTGTGCATCCCATCTCCGATATGTGAGTGATGCCACCTGGCTTCCACTGTCCTAGAACTCCATTATCCCCTTCCATAGTAAAGAGCCTGGTTCCATGGAACCATCTGCCACCATTAAATGTAGTTTGTAGCCACCACTGAGCAACTAAGATGCCACTGTGCTCTTCATCAGGGCATTAGTGATTGACTAAGTGAAGGAACACAGTCAAGTGGTGGATATTTACACCTTGCAAAGTAAATTAAATCTAACATTCCTACTTCCTTGAGCTTTTTAACCTTTCCTCAATATTACAATAAAATGTCCCAACATTACCACCTCATGAACTAAGGCTATTATTCTGTCCAAGCTTTAATGAACCAACTCAGCAAACTCTTAGAACTGTACTCTTGCCAGACCTGGGAATCTCCAGTTATGAGTGAGTTCACCCATGTCAATCAATATTTTCCTACAGCCTCATACTTCATGCGCTCCCAGCCTAAGACCCTTAGAATCTACTCTTACATGTATCTGGAGTCAGATTACCTATGTGTTTGAGAAATGTCTCCAGTGCCTACCTTTTGTGTGAATTTTGGTAATTCACTTAACATGTGCCTCACATTTTAGCTACATATAAAAGCATAATTATAAGGAAAAATCCTACCACATAATGACAGAAGAAAATTAATTAAGAAAGTATATAGGAAGGGCTCAAAACATTGCTTTCAAATAGTAGGCAACTGTTTTGGTTGAACTGTGTCCCCACAAAAGATATGTTGAAGTCCTCATCCCTGACAACAGAAATGTGGAAATGTGACCTTGTTCGGGAATAAGGCCTTAGCAGATGTAATCAGGTTAATATGATGTCACACTAGGTTAGGCTGGGTCCTAATCCAGTGACTAGTGTCCTTATTAGAAGAGGGAATTTGGACACAGAGAAGCAGAGACACACAGAGAAGAGAATGTTATGCCAAGACACAGAAGACACAGACGAGGTGACCATGTGGCGACGGAAGCAGAACGATGCATCTACAAGCCAAGGAGCACCAAGTACTGTTAGCAACCACCAGGAGCTTGCAAGAGCCAAGGAAGGACCACCCCCAAAACTTCAGAGAGCACGGCACTGTCAGCCCCTTGACCGCAGACTTCTGGCCTCCGAAACTCTGAGAGAATAAATTTCTGTTGTTTTGAACCACCTTGTTTGTTTTACCTTGTTATGGCAGCCCTCAGAAACTAAGATAATATCTAAAAAGGGTTAATCATTAAAATTTTGAATTAAAAAAATGTGTGGGGGCTTCCCTGGTGGCGCAGTGGTTAAGAGTCTGCCTGCCAATGCAGGGGACACGGGTTCGAGCCCTGGTCTGGGAGGATCCCACATGCCACGGAGCAACTGGGCCCGTGGGCCACAACTACTGAGCCTGCGCCTCTGGAGCCTGTGCTCCGCAACGGGAGAGGCCGCGATGGTGAGAGGCCTGTGCACCGCGATGAAGAGTGGCCCCTGCTCGCCGCAGCTGGAGAAGGCCCTCGCACAGAAGCGAAGACCCAACACAGCCAAAAATAAATATAAATAAATAAATAAATTTATTTTTTTTAAAAAAATGTGTATTTAGGGATTTTTGGTATATCCCTTGTCCTTATTAAAACATTAACTATTGAAATATAATTATTAGCCTATAATAATATTCCTAAGGGATATTTAAGTTTTTTTATACCATTAAACCTAAAGCAAAAATGTGAGCTTAATAACATATTAAAACTATAACTTTCATTGAACGCTACTCTATGCTAGGCACTGTACTGAGTAATTTGCATATATTACATAACTTTTCCTTATAACAAATGGGGATGTCACTGTTTTAAAAATGAGGAAACTCTGGGGCAGAGAGGATATTCAAGTTCTCACGTCATGGAAGTAACAGAAATGTGATTCCTGGGATTCTGCCTCACTCAGCCAAAGTGTTTTATAATATCAAGGATATCTTTTGAAGTATCAAGGAAGATACAACATTTAATAATGCTTTATTATATGAAAGGCACTGAAGATATGCTTCTCAAATGCATCATCACAATTAATACCCTTTACCCCTACAGTGCAAAAAACAAACAAAACTTTAGAAAGATTAGAAAACTAGTAACATTTCAATTACACAGATTACAAAATGAAGTACATTGGATGTTAATTTCCTTAAGAAAATGTGATTAGTAGGTGATGAAGCAAAATATAAATTTAAGAAGAAAATGAGATATAAGAAGTAAAGGCAGGGCTTCCCTGGTGGCGCAGTGGTTGAGAATCTGCCTGCCAATGCAGGGGACACGGGTTCGAGCCCTGGTCTGGGAAGATCCCACATGCCGCGGAGCAACTAGGCCCGTGAGCCACAACTACTGAGCCTGCGCGTCTGGAGCCTGTGCTCCGCAACAAGAGAGGCCGTGACAGTGAGAGGCCCGTGCACTGCGGTGAAGAGTGGCCCCTGTTTGCCACAACTAGAGAAAGCCCTCGCACAGAAATGAAGACCCAACAGAGCCAAAAATAAATAAATAAATAAATAAATAAAATTTAAAAAAGTAAAGGCAGTGATGCAGCTTGCCACATGCAATACCTTTGTTATTAGTACCATGGTATCAACTACTCTTTTCCTAATGTCCGTTGTACTGGAACATGTTTGTGTAATATGTCTTCCCCTTTAGATGGAGCACTCCATCAAGGTGAGTGATATATCTTGATGGTCCAGCTGCGCATCTACAGCCTGCACCCTGCCCTGATGCTGGCAAACAGCTGAAACTTAAAAACAAGTTGCTTCATCCAAATAAACTGAAAGTTTTAGGAATTTGACACAACTAAAATATATGATAATTAGGATTTGACAACAAAAGGAATACTAAGTTGATCTGTCTGGAAAGGTTAAACAAGTCTTTTTTGTTGTTTTAGTTTTTGTTTTTGTATTTTTTTATTGAGTGGATACCACCACCAATCAATGGGAATATCACTGTTTGCCATTTAACACTGCCCCGCACAATGCAGGATTTTGACATCTCTGACATTCATACTCTACGTGCAGGTACAAATATTCAGTCATTAACAATCAGAAATGCCCCCCAAATTTCCAAATATCATTAAAGGAGGCGGTACCAGCCCTAGCTGAAAATCACTGAGAAAGAAGACAACAAATTAGGTTGGAAGGTGGATTATGAGGCTGTAGGCAGCTAAATGCTGTGGCTGACATTGTAGAACATATACCCAGGGCCCACTGCTGGTCCTCATTACCCACTACTTTCTTGATTAGAAAGAATGGGCAACCAAACACACTGAACTTTCCTTTCAGCTAAGGGTGAACACGTGACCCAATTCTGCCAAAAAGGTACACGCAGATGTCCCTGGGCTTTCTTCCCTTCAAGAAAATTTAAAAATACAACACAAGGAGAAGGATGCTTTCAGCTTCCTGCCATGATAATACAAAGACCAAGGTGCAGCAGACATCTGATGGGAACATAATCATGAAGGTAACCTACTAAATATGAAGAAATATAAAGACAGAAGAAATCTTGTTTTCTGATGATATCAAACATTGGTAACAGCCCTCCACTGATAACTCTTTCCATTTTTGTTGGTTAAAGTATTTTGGTAGAGTTTTCTTTCAATCACAGCTGTATGATCCTATCAGACACATTGTGAGGTAATCTATATATACAGAGAGGTTTTTTTTTTTAAGATCTATGTGAAATTATGTCAGAAATGGGTAGGAGAGGTTGTGATCAATAATATAGATGGTTAAGCTATTAGAAGGCAGACAACAAATCATTTCCATTTGAGAATAGAGAAGCAGAGATAAGGATGATAATTGGTAGGGTGATTAAGAAGAACATAGGGAATAATTTATTAGAGCTTATGGAATTATCTCTGTAAAAGATAGGTTGAACTAAATTTTTAAGACTAAGGTTCAAGTGGGGAAAGGAATTGGGGCTGTGAAAGAAAAAGAGGAAGTTTAGTATAGGAATATTTTTAGGTGGAAAAGAAAAAAACCTCAGCTACTGATAAAGAAGAAGAAATGTAGATGGAAAGAAACATGTGGCCAATAATATATGATAAAATGAGAAATGTCAAAAATGGGGCAATCTGAATGATTAAGAAGTTAGTTGATTTTTGTAAATAACTGTAATAAATTTTTGCATAAAGACATATGTGTCCAACTTTTAAAAGCTCCTCCCCTAATAATTAAATTATAATCATTTCAGAGTTCTTCTACTGCAACTAATAATTAGGATAACAATTTTAAAATCAGTTTATTATATTTTAAAATATTTTTATCTCAACATGGTAAATTAGTAGCACTGATTTTTATATAAAAATGAAAAATATAAAGTAATTTTATTTTCTAAAGCAATGTGGAATTATGGAAGTGAGTAGGAACCAAATGCAAAACCAAGAATGCACAGCTAGTTTCCCATGAGCATAAGCTACCGCATTATCAACTTGCTATTGTCAAAATGTATTTTCTTTGCATCTCATTTTCATCTTTACACGTACACATTACTTTAAATTGCCAATAAGAATGAAGTATTTGATCTAAAAGAGAAAAATAAAGCATCGCTAGTATAAAAAGAGACAGTAAAAAACAAATGTGGCTCTATGGTGTAATTTAAAATTGGTGGTCTTTCTGGAAGTATTTCATATGGTTAGCATATCCCATGGAAAATGCCTGTGATCATTTTTTTAAAAGCCTTCCCAGCTAATCTAATAGACAATGAATAAACTAGAAATATCAGATTTATAATTCACTTGAATAACTTTTGTTAAATAATAAATCTAGGAGAAAAGATTCTATGTGGCAAATTTATGAGGATTTGACTGTGTGACTTACAATGCATCAGATCCCCGAGTTTTATATATGCAACTTTATTCTGTACTCCTTGGGAGTGTATTGATAAAGTGAAAGAAAATTTATCCAAAATAAAGGGCCAAAGGAATAAATTAAATTTATTATCAGAGGAAATAGAAAATGTCTGTAAATTACAGCATCTATAGACAGCTATGTTTGCAACGTCCCTTTCACCATGCCATGATATTTGCTAACTATGCTTCTGCTATTTGTTCTTATTACAGACGCAGATGGCCCAGGTTGATCTTTAATTTGTTAGGCTCAAAATAAAATATTGTCCTCTCCAGAGTTTAACAAAGGTTGCCCAACTTTATAGTTTAAGACATTCCAAATAAATCTGTTTCACACTGCAATTTAGCCAAAGGCTGGATATAAAGATTAGAACTTTTTCCTGAGTCTTGCCAGCTGCTCAGATTTAAATACCCTTATTGCTTGACCATCCTACTTTACTTCCTGTAGGATCTTCTAGCTCGAGTCACTAAGGAACTACATACATATTTTCTTTCTGAGTAACGTTTTCTTGTAAGATAGTCATATCCCTGATGGAGTGCTTTTAATAGGAAAGTGGACTGTATACACCTTTTGGGATAAAAAATGCTTCCTCTTCCTCTTCCCCCTCTATGGTATTGATTCACTTAATGCACTGCTTCTACTTGGTTTCTACTTCTATTCATTTCTACTGTAATTAAATATGATTCCAGTTTTAATTTTAAAAATAGTGTATGGTAGGGGCTTAGTTTCTATATGGTAAAGTATCATCTTGGTTTGAATTATTTGATGCTACATAACAAACGTTCTTTCAAATAATACAATTATTTTTAGCTATTTTATGAATAATTTTTAAGATATTTAAAAACAATAAGCAAAGTAGGTTTCCTGATTAATAGACAACTCTGCAGTAGGGGTACTATTTTAGTAATGCTCCGCATTGTATTTAACTGTACACATGTGATGGCATTATACTGATTTATTTAATATATTTTTGTTAAATGTCTGTCATGTTTAGGTGCTGTGTGAGATATGGAGAATAAATAATGAGAAATGCTGAAAAATTCAAACAAAAATAATATCTTAATACATATTACTTTAAATAGACTGGTAAGAGAATAAATGGCCAGCTGAATTCAAAATTATTGTACAAATGAATAAAATAGAATAGAGGATGAGGAAATTTAGGAAAGACACACAGGGAAGAGAAGTTAATTCATATTGCTGCTATGCAAAATTACGTTTACCTTTTTACTTAGGCAAATGAATCTACTTTATTTATTTATTTATTTATTTATTTATGGCTGTGTTCGGTCTTCGTTGCTGCGCCTGGGCTTTCTCTGGTTGTGACAAGCAGGGGCTACTCCTTGCTGCGGTGCGCAGGCTTCTCATTGCAGTGGCTTCTCTTGTTGTGGATTCTTAACCACTGTGCTACCAGAGAAGCCCCTACATTTTTTGATGATATAATATTTCCTCAATTTTTATCTAATTCATATTCAGTGTGGAGAAATTTCTTGAAGAAAATTCTTATTCCTTTAATACTTCTTTCAGTGTGAACAAGCCATCTTTAATTAGCATTAATCGGCAAATGTACGCAAAGAACTCTGGGGATTAGATTAAAAATTAGCAGCTGGTGAAATAATGTGCATGAAAAACCTAATGTCAGACACAGAGGAAGTTCACAGTAAAAGTTCACAGGAATTGTCTTCCTTCTCTACAACTCCCACTTTCCACACCACTGCTTTTACTGTTAAAATGATAACACAGTCTGTTGCAGTTTCTAACTCCATACATAATGCTTATAAGTTCTTAATTTCCTTTAGGATTATATATTATCTATTTAGTACAATGTATTCATACTCCTTTTCACTGAGGTGGATTTTTATAAGCATGTCACTTATGACCAGTAACTGGACATACTTTGCACTGCACTCACAATAGAGACAAAATGGATATCTCACTTAACAATCTCACCACTTTATCTATACCATGTAATTGTAAACAAGAAAATTAAGAGCATAAGCAAACTGGGGAAAAAAAAAACCCACAGCTTACAAGAAATGTTAAACTTTCTAATAAATAACTGTAATGTGAATTGACTTGTACTTATGGTTTTGTTTATAACAGTCTTTTATGAGAAAGTACAAAAATACCTGTCATGCCCACCAGGATTACAACAAAAACCCTTCCACATACATATGCTATATTGTATCATGCTGACAGGTTGTATATGGAGAGGCCTATCAAAAAATATGATTTATAACTGACCAATTACATGCTAAAATATGCAAAAACTGAAAGAGTTTTATCAAAAGGTAGTAAGGGAAAAAAGTAAGAAAAAGCTAATAAAGTATTAAGGCAAAGAAGAAGGTGAGATTAAAAGTAAAGAAACTGAGGTACTAAATAAGGAAGCAAGAGTGACAATCGGCTTTGGCCTCAGTATTTAACCAAAATTTAGCCTTCAGCTTCTTTTTCAATTTCAGCTTTGGACACTGGAAGAATAAATAGCTAAAAAATGTCTATTTTGATATTATTTTTGATAACCTCAAACATTTGCATAATCAAGTCATTTATTATCATATATAATCACCATATGACAATAATACAAGCAAGATATTTTACTGGGATTTATTTTAAATATATGAATAATCACTTTCAAATACTGGTGAGCATTTAAGATGTACTTATTTTAACATCTGGCCTAGAGAACAGTGGAGTAAGAAGCAGGTAGTTCAGAAGAGCAGAAGCAATGAACGAAGATATAAAAAGAAACACAATAAACCTAACATGTACTGGCAGTGATGATGATATCTCCAAGTTAAAAAGACACACTGAATTCTGAAATGTCTGGATTATTGTCCAGTCCCCACGATGCGTAACTATAGACTGGGATGCTGGGTTTGACTTCACAAGCTTTGTCCTGTGAACTCCGTAGGGTCCCATTTAGATACATGACAAGGTCATTGCTGTTTTCAGAGTTGTGCACTGTACCACTACCCCGATAGGGCTCAGTAGCTTGGCTCAGTGGTCCTAGTGTACACCTTTCTCATTTCTAAAACTTAAAATAAATCCCCTGATCAATAGCCAGAGCTGGAAAATTGGGGCAAACAAACTAAAGTAGTATTAAAATATAACACAGAATATAAATACTCATGAGTGTTCTGATATAAATACATGATGGGATTCATTAATAAATCAGGGAGAAGGGACAAATCTCCTGTGCTGAAGCACCCCAAATAAATTAAATAGTTGCTCTGCCATCAAGGAAGCAGAGCATAAGTCCCCACTCCTTAAGTGCGGGCTGTATGCAGTGACTTCTTTCCAAAGGGGACAGTATGGAAAGCAGGGGGTTTGGTTTGGGGGGAGAGTAATTTTACAAAGCAGAAACTCAACAAACACCTCAGGTAGGGGACCACTATCAGTATCTGTAGTCACAAGTCACGTTGACAGTATGTACACCTGATACAATGCAATGAGAATGACACTTTACTCTGAAGAGTCTGGCCAAAATCCTATGTGTGGATTTTCCACGCCTGACCACAGGCCACTGAAATGGCTTTACCTGGCAGATCCCACAGGGGCAGTTGCCCGCCTCACACCAGACTTTGTGCACAGCCAGGGCACTTTGTGCACAGCCAGGGCACTGCGGTCTCTGAAGGGGCTGCAGTCAAGGTCTCAGGCCCGCTGGCTGCTCAGGCTCTTGTGAATGTCTGCATTCCCAGCCCAGGACCCTTCAATTTGAGGGTCCTCCTTCTGGGCTTTCGGGCCAAGCATTCCCCAGCACCGCTGGTGAAACTGCTTCATGGGGAGAAAGGAAGGGGAAATGTGAAGTCACTTTTCTCTATCTGACTCAGTACTCAGTACTTTTATACTCCTCGTCCTTCTTCCTCTCTTCTTCCTCTCAGCCCCTAGATCCATAAAACTACACAAGCCATTTGTCTGGGCTCCCTCAGCAGTGAGACAACTCTCATCTGCACTGACCCACCTGACTCTCCATCTCACACCGTCCCTGGGGGAATATGGAACAGGGGCGGTTGGCACCTTCCCTGAATTAGCATCTTGTTTATTAAAGGCCTGGCTGTTACTTTCATTTTGGCTGGTGTTATAATTGGCTACTCTCACATCTAGCAGCTCAGCTCTCACCAGCTCAGCTGAGTCCTTGATATACCTTTGTGATCTCCCTGCCCCAAATCCCAAACCCCAGTCCAACCATGAAAGAAAAAAAAATAGAATTCCAGTTGAGAGCATTTTACAAAATACCTCACCAGTAGTCCTCAAAATTGTTAAGGTCATCAAAAACAAGAAAAGTCAAGAAACTGTCACAACCAACAGAAATCCAAAAAGACATGAGTGCAATGTGGTATCCTGAATAGGATCCTGGAACAGGAAAAGGAGATTAGGTAAAATTAAGAATATCTGAATAAATTATGGGCTATAATTAATAATAATGTACCAATATTGGTTCACTAATTTTTACATACAATGCATTCTAATATTAGATGTTAATAATAAGAGAAACTGGAAGTGGAGTGAATGGGAATACTCTATACTATCTGCTCAATTTTTCTGTAAATTTAAAACTGCTAGAAAAACTAGTGTATTGATAATAAAAATAAGTAAATAAATCCCATGTACTTAAAGAAATTTAGGTATTTTTTGCAAAATACTGAGTCTAAACAATAAAACCATTAAACATTTCACATTCTAAGTATTTAATTTGAAGATTCCTTTGTTTGATGACTCTCTTAGACTTTTTATACCAGCCTTATCTATAAATAAAATTTATACAATGAAATATTGAAAAATGCTAACTCAATAGAAGTTTTTTTTTTGTTTTATTTTGTGTTATTTGTAAGAAACATTTTATCCTTGGTCTTAGAAGGCTAAGGAAAGTCATTTGGTTGTTAATGTCGGGTTTTTAAAAAATTATTTTCTTCTTTTTGTTTACTTCTTGGACGTACACATAAAATAATCTTCTCTATAGCCAGTCTAATAATTCATTATCTGGGAAAAGTAATAATACAGCATATATAGAATGTTATACATAAGTATGTAAATTATTAGATAAATGACTGATAGATACCTAGATAGATGATAGGATGGAGACATGGAGAGATGGAGAGATGTGGAAACATGGGGAGAGGGAGAAAGAAAGAGAGAGAGAGAGAGAGAGAGAGAATCTTACATCATTCTCCATAGTAAGAATGCTTGTAAAGAACAGTTCAGAGCAGTAATTCGGGAAAAAATGTCTAGCCATTCTCCATTTCATAGACTTCACAGCATTTGCAGACAAGAAAGAGACACCCTATTTTTTTTTTTTTAAAAGAACTTCACGTTCTTTTATTTATTTATTTATGACTGTGTTGAGTCTTCGAGAGACACCCTATTTTGCAGATGATAAAACTGAAAAGCAGGGCTTCCCTGGTGGCGCAGTGGTTGAGAATCTGCCTGCCAATGCAGGGGACACGGGCTCGAGCCCTGGTCTGGGAAGATCCCACATGCCGCGGAGCAACTGGGCCCGTGAGCCACAACTGCTGAGCCTGCGCGTCTGGAACCTGTGCTTCGCAACAACAGAGGCCGCGATGGTGAGAGGCTCGCGCACCGCGATGAGGAGTGGCCCCCGCTTGCCGCAACTGGAGAGAGCCCTCGCACAGAAACGGAGACCCAACACAGCCAAAAATAAATAAATAAATTAATTAAATAAAATATGTATGTTATCTCTAAAAAAAATTAAAATAAATGGATAGCAACATTAAAATGTTAAAAATAAAATAAATAAATAAATAAAAGCAGCCATCCTTGCTAAAAAAAAAAAAAAACCTGAAAAGCAGAAGAAATGAAGTTGCTCAATGTCACACAGATAATGAATGCATATTTGTTTGGTAACTGGCATAGATGTGCTGGGGAATTCATAAATGCCTAAGTGTACAGCATGACCATCTGGAATCTGTCACTGACCTTACCTGTTTCCAAAAATATGACAACTATTTTCTCTGCATTACTGAAAATTAATAAACATAACTGTATGCAGTTCGTGGTAAAAAAAATTACATACCAATAAAATTTTTAATGCTGTAATCTTATAAATTCTGAAATTCATACTGAATGTGACTTGAAACTAGAATGGTAGTGAGAAAGCTTTAACACAGATTTCTGAAAATGTCAAAAGTGTATACTGATTACTGAGCTTCTAATGTCTGCAGCTTAATTAATGCACACCAGGACCTTCCTTGTAAACTTCACATCCACTGAATCTGTAGATTACTTTGGGTTCTATCATCATTTTTACAATGTTGATTCTTCTAATCCAAGAACATGGTATATCTCTCCATCTGTTTGTATCATGTTTAATTTCTTTCATCAGGGTCTTAGAGTTTTCTGCATACAGGTCTTTTGTCTCCTTAGGTAGGTATTCCTAGGTATTTTATTCTTTTTGTTGCAATGGTAAATGGGAGTGTTTCCTTAATTTCTCTTTCAGATTTTTCATCATTAGTGTATAGGAATGCAAGAGACTTCTGTGCATTAATTTTGTATCCTGCTACTTTACCAAATTCATTGATTAGCTCTAGTAGTTTTCTGGCAGCATCTTTAGGATTCTCTATGTATAGTATCATGTCATCTGCAAACAGTGACAGCTTTACTTCTTCTTTTCTGATTTGGATTCCTTTTATTTCTTTTTCTTCTCTGATTGCTGTGGCTAAAACTTCCAAAACTGTGTTGAATAACAGTGGTGAGAGTGGACAACCTTTTCTTGTTCCTGATCTTAGAAGAAATGGTTTCAGTTTTTCACCATTGAGAATAAAGTTGGCTGTGGGTTTGTCATATATGGCCTTTATTATGTTGAGGTAAGTTCCCTCTATGCCTACTTTCTGGAGGGTTTTTATCATAAATGGGTGTTGAACTTTGTTGAAAGCATTTTCTGCATCTATTGAAATGATCATATGGGTTTTCTCCTTCAATTTGTTAATATGGTATATCACATTGATTGATTTGCGTATATTGAGGAATCCTTGCATTCTTGGGATAAAACCCACTTGATCATGGTGTACGACCCTTTTAATGTGCTGTTGGATTCTGTTTGCTAGTATTTTGTTGAGGCTTTTTGCATCTATGTTCATCAGTGATATTGGCCTGTAGTTTTCTTTCTTTGTGACATCTTTGTATGGAAACACAAAAGACCCTGAATAGCCAAAGCAATCTTGAGAAAGAAAAATGGAGCTGGAGGAATCAGGCTCCTGGACTTCAGACTATACTACAAAGCTACAGTAATCAAGACAGTATGGTACTGGCACAAAAACAGAAATATAGATCAATGGAACAGGATAGAAAGCCCAGAGATAAACCCACACACATATGGTCACCTTATCTTTGATAAAGGAGGCAAGAATATACAGTGGAGAAAAGACAGCCTCTTCAATAAGTGGTGCTGGGAAAACTGGGCAGCTACATGTAAAAGAATGAAATTAGAACACTCCCTAATACCATACACAAAAATAAACTCAAAATGGATTAAAGACCTAAATGTAAGGCAAGACACTATCAAACTCTTAGAGGAAAACATAGGCAGAACACTCTATGACATACATCACAGCAAGATCCTTTTTGACCCACCTCCTAGAGAAATGGAAATAAAAACAAAAATAAACGGGACTTAATGAAACTTAAAATCTTTTGCACAGCAAAGGAAATCATAAACAAGATGAAAAGACAACCCTCAGAATGGGAGAAAATATTTGCAAATGAAGCAACTGACAGAGGATTAATCTCCCAATTTTACAAGCAGCTCATGCAGCTCAATATCAAAAAAACAAACAACCCAATCCAAAAATGGGCAGAAGACCTCAATAGACATTCCTCCAAAGAAGATATACAGATTGCCAACAAACACATGAAAGGATGCTCAACATCACTAATCATTAGAGAAATGCAAATCAAAACTACAATGAGGTATCATCTCACACCAGTCAGAATGGCCATATCATCAAAAATCTGCCAGCAATAAATGCTGGAGAGGGTGTGGAGAAAAGGGAACCCTCTTGCACTGTTGGTGGGAATGTAAATTGATACAGCTACTATGGAGAACAGTATGGAGGTTCCTTAAAAAACTAAAAATAGAACTACCATATGACCCAGCAATCCCACTACTGGGCATATACCCTGAGGAAACCATAATTCAAAAAGAGTCAGGTACCACAATGTTCATTGAAGCTCTATTTACAATAGCCAGGACATGGAAGCAACCTAAGTGTCTATCAACAGATGAATGCATGAAGAAGATGTAGCACATATATATACAATGGAATATTACTCAGCCATAAGAAGAAATGAAATTGAGTTATTTGTAATGAGGTGGATGGACCTAGAGTCTGTCATACAGAGTGAAGTAAGTCAGAAAGAGAAAAACAAATACTGTATGTTAACACATATATATGGAATCTAAAAAAGAAAAAAAAAATGGTTCTGAAGAACCTAGGGGCAGGACAGGAATAAAGATGCAGACATAGAGAATGGACTTGAGGACACAGGAAGGGGGATGGGTAACCTGGGATGAAATGAGAAAGTGGCATGGACTTATATATACTACCAAATGTAAAATAGATAGCTAGTGGGAAGCGGCCGCAGAGCACAGGGAGACCAGCTCGGTGCTTTGTGACCACCTAAAGGGGTGGGCTAGGGAGGGTGGGAGGGAGAGGCCAGAGGTAGGAGATATGGGGATATATGTATATGCATAGCTGATTCACTTTGTTATAAAGCAGAAACTAACACACCATTGTAAAGCAATTATACTCCAATAAAGATGTTAAAAAAATAAAATAAAATAAAGTACACATCCAAATTTGCAATGTCTAAAATAATCCTCTGTATTATACAGGGGGCTCATCAAGATATCTAACTGGATAAATAATATGACATTTATTAATCTTCAAAAGATAATTCAAGAATATATATAAAGTCCAAACTACACTTAATAAAATTTACTAATTATTGAAAAGATGTACATTTTGAACATTTGTTTTATCAAAATAAATATATGACTGAATCCCTGAGATATGAAAAATATTTTATATAGTTAAAAATATTGTTAAATATCTTTTCATATTATACATAATAAAGTGGCCAAATTCAAACTTCATTTTTTCTCAAAATATAGAATTAAATTATGTAAACATAATTTTAGAGCATAAGATATATTTTTGTATTTTACTGCATACCTCAACTTATTTTCAAGATATATATTTTTTAATAAATTCAGAGTATAGCTATCTATAGGATATTGTGATACTTACTGAGAGCCAGGATATGATCTTGCATCTGAAACCAATTAATTCAGCGGGCTGCTCTAAAAGTGACCTATTCTGTTTCTCCATGTGTGTGTGGTAAGCAGAATTCTAAGATGGTCCTTAAGAGTCTTGCCCCTGGTGTACACACCATTCCCAATTATTCAATTAAACATTAATCAAGGTGTTGCTGTGAATGGATTTTGAAGAGACTGGATTCAGAAACAGATATAGAGATTTTTCTGGGTGGGTCTTGCCTAATCAGGTAAGGCCATTTAAAAGTATGTCTAGAGGCCAGAGAAAGAGGAGTTTGGGAGATCAGAACCTGAAAGCAGATGTCTCCTGCTGGCCATTAAGAAGCAACCTGCCATATGTTTTAGAGAAGGCCACATGCTAGGTAATAGTGGGTGGCTTCTAGCAGCTAAGAAAGGCATCTGGCTGACAGCAAGCAAGAAAGTGGTGCCTCAGTCCTGAAACTGCAAGAAACTGAATCCTTCCAACAATTATTGAACTCGGGTGAGGACTCTGAGCTTCAGATGATACTGCAGCCCCACCTAACACTTTGGTTTCAGCCTGATGAGACCCTGAGCAGGGGATTCAACTAACAGTACCCAGATTCCTGAACTATTTGAATTGTTTTAAGGTATTAAATTTGCATTAAGTTGTCACACAGCAATAGAAAATTAAGGCAGTATATAAGTCTTACATAAAGTAGATATATTTATAAATATTTTTGTTAGTACCTCTTTATTGCCAGATGGGAATATATACTTTAAGAAGAATGAGATGAAATGAATGAGTACATTAGAAGCTTAGTTTGTAATTCACAATTTGACTATGTATTATACTACTTTTGAAATACAGATTTTTAAAAAATATATAGACTTGTTAAAAAGGTCACTTTAAACAATATAAACTAACATTTTCCTTTGACGGAAATGTTGCGTTTTTTTCATCACTTGCAAAAATATATATATTTAATACACAATAAACTACCTCATGTTTTCCCTATCTTGTATGTAGTAATTGAAGAAAAATACATGTGATTTTCAGTTAAGTAAGAATTAGGAGTAATACGAAGTAGTTTCTTCACAAAAATACTTGACTCATTTTATAAGTCTGTCTATATCACTTCTCAAACAGTGAAATAGCTCAACATAGGTTTTTTTCTTTTTGTACTTTAATACAATGATCAGAAAGCTCAGTTTTTTTAAAGACATAAACAATTAACCAAAAATATATAAATTACACACACACATATATGTACCAAAATATTCTTCCTTATATATAGATAGATAGATAGATAACAAACAAACCTATCAAAAGCTCTTAAAGATTATTAGTCATTAGGGAAAAGCAAATTAAAGCCACAATAAGATACCATTACACCTAGAATGGAAACAACTAGAAAAACTGGCAACACATTTACACAGAGCAAATAGAATTCTATTACAGTGTGGTGGGAAATGAAGTGTTGGCATTCTCTTATTCTTCAATTTAGAATAAAAGACTATGTTTTCTACATTATTCTCAATTTAAATTACAATTTCAATTGCATACAACTGCATTAAGAAGTCCATATATAATATTTTAAATGTTGTAAATTAGAACAAAAATTAAAGTAGAATAAAGCAATATATTAGCATAATTTATAAATATTTTAAAATAATTTGGGGGAAGAAGAAGATACAAATGTAAGGGCATACAGATATTGTTACACAGATACACAGATGTGCATAATGGATAATAATACATATTTACAGACTATTATATGTTAATATTATAATTATATTCTGATATATGTTAAGTGTAAGTATTGTATTTTCATATAGCATGCACAGCTGCATAAATACATTTTTATTTGCTTTCAGTTATTATGAGACATAAATTTTACATCAAGTTATATATTATTATATTATATATATACTTCCATTTCCTTAGTTTCACTTTAATTGTTATCTTTTACATTTTTCCATGTCAATCTGTTTCTCTAAAAATTACTAGTTAATATTATCATGCATGATGGTAAATGTATATTTGTCAAAATTCTTCTGGTGTAATATGAAGAGTCATTAATATTGATAGCAATTAAATTAAATTCAACTGCTAATCATCATGAGGAACTTAATTAACACTAGATATACCAGAGCGAATAAATTGTTTTTCATTTTGAAAATATATCTATATTTTATTTTCATTTTTATTTTTTATGTAATGGATTACATACCTTTTGGTAAAATAGGACTGTGAAGCCATAAAAGCCTAAGGATATGCAGTCCTCTCCATCAGTGTGGATATGATTCTTTGTGGTTACAAAACTTAAAAATTAAATAGACAATACAGCAATACTAAACCTATCCTAAAACAAGTACTGAAAGATCTTCTCTAAACAGAAAAGAAGCAAGAAGATATAGGAGGGGCTTCCCTGGTGGCGCAGTGGTTGATAATCTGCCTGCCAATGCAGGGGACACAGGTTCAAGCCCTGGCTGGGAAGATCCCACATGCCACGGAGCAACTGGGCCCATGAGTCACAACTACTGAGCCTGCGCGTCTGGAGCCTGTGCTCCGCAGCAACAGAGGCCGCGATAGTGAGAGGCCCGTGCACCGCGATGAAGAGTGGCCCCCACTTGCCACAACTAGAGAAAGCCCTCGCACAGAAATGAAGACCCAACACAGCAAAAATAAATAAATAAATAAATTTATTTAAAAAAGAAGATATAGGAAAGAGGAAATCATATTTGGAAAGTAAATCACTTAAATAAGGCAGTATACAGATCAAAAAGAAAAAAAATCTATTTGTGAAAGTGATGATAACCACAAGGAATAGCAAAAGGATAAACATGAAGATATAAAAGAGGGCATCAAAATCATAAAGTGTGGGGGAGGAAAGCAAGAAAATGTAGATTCTTTTTTTTAGAATGTACTTGAGCATATATGACTATCAGTCTGGAGCAAGCAGCTATAAGAAGGGGTTAACATACTTGAAAAACAGGGTAACCACAAATCAAAAACATACAATAGGTTCACCAAAACCAAAAAGAAGAGAACACAAGCATAAAATAAAAGGAAATCATGAAACGACAAAAAGGAACAAAGAAGAAACATAGAATCAACTAGAAAATAAGGTTTAAAATGGCAATAAATACATATTTATCAATAATTACCTTAAATGTTAATGGACTAAATGTTCCAATCAAAAGACACAGAGTGGCAGACTGGATAAAAAAACGAGAGCCTACAATATGCTGCCTACAAGACATGCACTTTAGGGCAAAGGACACATGTAGATTGAAAGTGAGGGATTGGAAAAAGATATTTCATGCAAATGAAAATAACAAAAAAGCAGGGGTTGCAATACTCATATCAGACAAAATAGACTTTAAAATAAAGGCCATAAAGAAAGATAAAGAAGGACACTGTATAATGATAAAAGGATCATCCAAAAGACCAGAATATACATTCTTTTCAAGTGCACATGGAACATTCTCTAGGACTGACCACATACTAGGCACAAAACAAACCTCTACAAATTTAAGAGTATAGAATTTATTTCAAGCATCTTTTCTGACCACAGTGGCATGAAACTAGAAATTAACCACAAGAAAAGAAATGAGAAAAAACAATTAGGTGGAGACTAAACAACATGCTACTAAAAAACCAACGGGTCAACGAGGAAACCAAAAAGGAAATTTAAACATACACTGAGACAAATGATAATGAAAACACAACTATAAAAAAATCTATGGATGCAGCAAAAGCAGTTCTTAGAGGGAAGTTTATAGTGATACAGGCCTTCCTCAAAACACGAGAAAAATCTCAAATAAACAACCCAATCTACCACCTAAAAGAATTAGAAAAGGAAGAACAAACAAAACCTAAAATCAGCAGAAGTAAGGAAATAATAAAGACCAGAGAGAAAATAAATACAATAGAGATTTTTTAAAAAACAATAGAAAAAATCATTAAAACCAAGAGCTCCTTCTCTGAAAGGGTAAACAAAATTGACCAACCTCTGGCCAGGCTCACCAAGAAGAAAAGAGAGAATCCAAATGAATAAAATAAAAAATGACAAAGGAGAAATACCAACTGATACTGTAGAAGTACAAAAACTATGAACAATTATATGCCAACAAATTCAACAACGTAGAAGAAATAGATAACTTTCTAGTAACATAGAGCCCACCAAAATTGAATCAAGAAAAAACAGATAATATGAACAGACCAATCACTAGAAGTGAAATAGGATCTGTAATGAAAAACAAACTCCCTACCAACAAAAGTCCAGGACCAGATGGCTTCACAGGGAAATTCTACCAAACATACAAGTAAGAATATTACTGATCCTTCTCAAACTCTTCCAAATGACTGAAGAGGAGGGAACATACCCAAAGACATTCTATGAAGCAACCATAACCCTGATACAAAAAACCGGACAAAGATACCACCAAAACAAAAATTATAGGCCAATATCTTTGATGAACATAGACACAAAAATTCTCAACAAAATACTAGCAAACCCAATCCAACAACACATAAAAAAGATCATATACCACGACCAAGTGGGTTTCATCCCAAGATCACAAGGATGGTTCAACATACGGAAATCAATGTGACACACCACATCAACAAAAGGAAAGACAAAAACCGCATAATCATCTCAATAGACGCAGAAAAGGCATTTGACAAAATTCAACATTCATTCATGATATATACATATACAATATATCCTATACATATATCATCCTATACATATATCAAGATGATAAAAGCTATTTATGACAAACCCACAGCCAATATAATATTCAACGGTGAAAAGCTGAAAGCCTTCCCGCTAAAATCTAGAACAAGACAAGGATGTCCACTCTCACCACTTCTATTCAACATAGTACTGGAAGTCCTAGACAGCAATCAGACAAGAAAAAGAAATAAAAGGAATCCATATTTGGAAAAGAAGAACTAAAACTGTCACTGTTTGCAGATGGCATAACGCTATATATAGAAAACCCTAAAGACTCCACACAAAAACTACTAAAACTGATAAATGAATTCAGCAAGGTAGCAGGATACAAGATTAACATACAGAAATAGGTTGCATTTCTTTACAATAACAATGAAATAGCAGAAAGGGAATGTACAAAAATAATACTTTTTAACATCGCACACAAAAAATAAAATATTAGGTATAAGCCTGACCAAGGAGGTGAAAGAGCCATATGTTGAGAACTATAAAACATTAATAAAGGAAATTAAAGATGATTCAAAGAAGTGGAAAGATATCCTACGCTCTTGGATTGGAAGAGTTAATACTGTTAAAATGGTAATACTACACAAAGCAATCTACAGATTTAATGCGATCCCTATCAAATTACCCATGACATTTTTCACAGAACTAGAATAGTCCTAAAATTTATATGGAACCATAAAAGACCCAGAATTGCCGAAGCAATCCTGAGGAAAAAGAACAAAGCAGGAAGTATAACTCTCCCAGACTTCATACAATACTACAAAGCTACAGTAATCAAAACAGTGTGGTATTGGCACAAAAACAGACATATGGATCAATGGAACAGAATAGAGAGCCCAGAATAAACCCACACACCTATGGTCAATAAATCTTTGGCAAAGGAGGCAAGAATATAAAGTGGGAAAAAGACAGTCTCTTCAGCAAGTGGTGCTGGGAAAGTTGGACAGCTGCATGTATATCAGTGAAGTTAGAACACACACTCATGCCATGCAGAAAAATAAACTGAAAATGGCTTACAGACAAGACACATAAAACTCCTAGAAGAGATCATAGGCAAAACATTCTCTGATATAAATTGCACCAATGTTTTTCTTAGGTCAGTCCCCCAAGGCAATAGAAATAAAAACAAAAATAAATAAATGGGACCTAATTAAACTTACAAGCTTTTGCACAGTAAAGGGAACCATTAAAAAAAAATGATAAGACAACCTAGAGAATAGGAGAAAATATTTGCAAACAATGCAACCAACAACGGCTTAATTTTCAAAACATACAAATAGCTCGTACAAGTCAGCAACAAAAAACCCAATTGAAAAATGGACAGAAGACATAAATAGACATTACTCCAAAGAAGACATACAGATGGCCAAAAAAGCACATGAAAAGATGCTTGGCATTGCTAATTATTAGACAAATGCAAATCAAAACTACAAGGAGGTACCACCTCACACTGGTCAGAATGGCCATCATTAAAAAGTATACAAATAACAAATGCTATAGAGGGTGTGGAGAAAAGGGAACCCTCCCACACTGTTGGTGGGAATATAAATTGGTGCAGCCACTGTGGAAAACCGTATAGAGTTTCTTCAGAAAACTAAAAATAGAATTACCATATAACCCAGCAATACCACTCCTGGACATGTATCCAAACATAACTATAATTCAAAAAGATATATGTAACCCTATGTTCATAGTAGCACTATTCACAATAGCCAAGACATGGAAACAACCTAATGTCCATCGATGGATGGATAAAGAAGATACGGTACACATATACAATGGAATACTACTCAGCCATATAAAATAATGAAATGATGTCATTTGCAGCAACATGGATGCAACTGGAGATTATCATACTAAGTGAAGTAAGCCAGAAAGAGAAAGACAAATACCATTTGATATCACTTACATGTGGAATCCAAAATATGGCACAAATGAACGTATCTATGAAATAGAAACAGACTCACAGACATAGAGAACAGACTTGTGGTTGCCAAGGGGGAGGAGAGTGGGGGAGGCATGGTCTGGCATTATGGGGTTAGTGGATGCAAACTATTAGATACAGAATGCATAAACAACAAGATCCTACTGTATAGCACAAGGAACTATATTAAATATCCTAGGATAAACCAAAATGAAAAAGAATATATATATGTGTATAACTGAGCCACTTTGCTGTATGGCAGAAATTAACACAACATTGTAAATCAACCACACTTCAACAAAAAATAAATTTAAAAAAATTAAATAGACCATCTGCCCTTCTACATCAAACACACACACACACACACACACACACACACAATTATGGTTGTGGAGCATAATAATCTGAACAAAAGTTCCCATTAAGAGAGAAAAATGGGAAACACACGAGTCAATAGTCCACAGTGATGGTGCACTACTGCAGGATAAACACTGAGAAGTCCATCTAGAATGTCTCAGTAGGGGAAATTCCTTGATTTGAACTGAATTGTTTTTACTAGGAGGCACTTGGTTGTCTACCGTTTTTGGTGTCAAAACATTGTTTTCTAGCAACACAATTCATTTTCTTCATAGCCGCTTATGAAATGTTGGGGTGTGTAGCTTCTAGAGTATTATATGCACTTCACAGTGTACTTTCCACTGCTGCAAGCTCAGACCACAAGGGTTATATTACAATCCAGTCTTTCTTTTTTTTTTTTAAGTTTTATTGGACTATAGTTGATTTAAAATGTTACTTTCTGCTGTACAGCAAAGTGAATCAGTTATACATATAAATATATCCACTCTTTTTTAGATTCTTTTCCCATATAGGTCATTACAGAGTATTGTGCCGTATAGTAGGTCCGTATTAGTTACCTATTTTATATATAGTCGTGTGTATATGTCAATCCCAATCTCCCGATTTATCCCTCCCCGTCCCTTTCCCCCCTTGGTAACCATAAGTTTGTTTTCTACATCTGTGACTCTATTTCTGTTTTGTAAATAAGTTCATTTGTAGCATTTTTTTAGATTTCACATATAAGCAATATCATATGACCATCCAGTCTTTCTTAATCCAAGCTCAAACTTCCTTCACAAATACAAGTCCCTCAAACTATTAGAAAGCTTTTGACCTATTTTCTCTCATTTGGTTTCATGAGTCACTAACTATACTCAAAGTTCTTTACTAGACATAAGTTTCATTAAGTCCTTAATTTTTTGTTTCCTGCATCCATACAATATTCTGTCCTTCAAATTAATGTCAGTCATACAGCAGGCAACTGAAACTGAGAAGTCTTAATGGTTTTGTTGCATAAAGCACTTTACAGTCTTAATTTCTTATTGTTTGGCATCTGAAACCAGTTCTAATTCTGCAATGCCCCTTTCATTTCTGATTGTAAACTGGAATTCTACTACTGCCACCCCCAGGTCATCTCTTTCTTATACTACAAATCAATATACTGGATCTTCCCAAACAATTCCCTGAAGCTATAGGTTCAGTAGGAACCTGGTCACGTCTCACTTGCCGCGTGATAATACTGCCAAATGTTTATCAGTGATAACATTGATTTCTATCTTTCCAACATCCATTGTCTATATTCTCATCACCAATCTACAAAGCCACTGATGAACGTTTTAAATTCTCCAGTGAACAGCCCATTTCAAGGTACCCATTTTTACATGGTTTAGCGTGTCTAATTGCTAAACAAGAAAGTATCAAGATGTTTACAGGCTCCCCTCAACATGATGAGAATTCTTTCTTTCTCTTGCAGCAACACTGGGCAGGTGAAGAGGTTGGGGGAACAGCCTTCTTATACTTCATCATTCAGGGAAACAAGCTAACCAAGTCTCTGCCACTGTCATCAACATGTGGCTTCCAGCCTTCCCTAGAATCATCTGCAGTCCAGCCAGCCAGAAAGAGAAATAACATAGTAGAGCATGTGTGGGACTTGTTATGAGCTGGACTGGAAAGAATTCACATTATTTCAGTGTCCATGCCCCATTGGCTAGAACTCATGGCTATAGTTAACTATAACAATATCTAATTCTGGGTACTACTACATATCCACTTTGAGACATGCTTTTTCTGTCATGAAAATAAATTGATTGAAGGCCCAGATTACATGCAAGTTGCTGAGTCAGAAACCTCTTCGAATTTCAAGTTATTATTAACTAATCATGTTTTTGATGTTGAAATTTACATTTGAGTAAAATTAAGGCATCTTTTGAAAAATCCTATTTGCAACATTTATATGTATTTCATCTTTTTCAGAAATATAGCCATTGATTTTTGCGTAAAAATATAATGAAAGAGAGTACTACATATTTCTTATTTTTATAGCCTTTCTCTGCAAAGCACATAAATTCCAAGACAATAAAGTAAACCAAAATATTGGCACATGTTAAAAGTATTATTATTTTTTTTGGAGAGAGCATTTTTGCCTTTCAATGTATTCTCAAAAGTGTTCAAGAAACCAAAATAGCTAAAAAACACTGATCCATATGTTTGACAGGATTTGGTTTTTAACTAAACTTTATTTGCAAGAAAAGATTTACTTAAGCATAACTGCATCCTTTTCTATATACGTAAAGTAGTTGGAATGACTTTAACATTGTATATATTTGATTTTCATGAAGTTTGGGTGCCTCGTCTTCCTAGAGCATACTCTATTCTCAAGGATAGCACAAATATCAACTCAGGTAAGTTTTCTTGATCTTACTTCTACTTTATTCTGCGTCTTTCTGTCTCTTCTATTATCATTTTGCAGTTTCTCAGGGTTCAGCAATTACAGTATGTTTTGACCCTTAATAACCCCTCTAAAAAAAATCTCTTCCACTCTTACAGTCATTTTCCTGTATTCTTTCTTACAGGTGATGTTTTCTTTTATGTGTTGGGGCACATTCTTTTTTCTGCTCTGTCATTTTCTTTCTCCTGCAGTCTTGTCATTTCCTCTAAGGTTTCTTACTGAATTCCCTCTATACTGTGTGCTCTTCCTAGGCTGCTGTCTAATTCCCAGATACTACTTCTGCTCCTTCATTGCACTCCTGCTGTGCCCTCACTTTCTAGAGCTGCCCTAGTTCTCCTCATAATATTTTTAGGATCGTCACTGAATGGTGCACCCTGATATTTGACCTGGCATTGGAACGCTTCTCCTAATACTTGTATCGTGTATCTCAGAATCTATGCCTTTGAGGAGAAAAATGATTTTCCTAGCAAACAAATGGAATGTGGAACCAAAGGTAAAAACATCTCCTTTAATCAACTGTAATTTCTGACTTCCTAAATTAAAACCAATATTGTTCTTAATATACTTAAACATCACTGAAAGCATGTTCCCTGGAGGTAGCAAGATAAAATTAGAAGAGAGGTCTGGGTTTTCATTAACTTATACTTCCCATCCATTGTGTATGGGTGCCACTGCCACAACTTCCTTCCAACCCTTCCTGCAATGGCCCACATGGCCCTTCCACCTGAGAGTCCACTCCTCCCTCCAGGCTCCCATAAAAAGTAACTTGATATATGAGACTTTCTCTAGCTCAGTGAGTAGAATCCTTGACCATTTTTGGACCTGCACAATTCATATAAAACCTGTATCATCCTCTGTGATATTTAACACATAAATATGTTATTGTTTTTGATGATTGTTTTCCCTTAGGTTATGAACAAATGAAGGAAAGAAACAAAACTTATTCAACTTAGTACGTGAAACACAAAGGCAGGGTAAATGTCTGTTGACTGTTAATCCTAACTTACTTTAAAAGTATGTTTGGCTGATTCACTTTGTTGTACAGCAGAAACTAATACACCATTGTAAAGCAATTATACTCCAATAAAGATGTTAAAAAAAAAAAGATTACATTCTGTGGGAGGAAAACAGTCAATAAACAAATATACAAATTAAAAAAAAAAAAAGCAGTACAAAAGAGAAAGATGCATCCAATATGACAAAACTAAATTGTCACTATGTGTATACTTTTCATTTACTTTTTATTTTACTTTATTTCATTTTATTGCTTGGTTTATGGCATATAAATAAAATGCCTTAAGTCACATTTCCTTTGACTTTTCCGTAAATGACCTCCCAGGTGACACCAAACAAAGATTTATTTATTTCACTGACATCAAATGGCTGGATAAATAAAGTACTCCATTATTAAAAAACTCAATACTAGTTTAAAAATAATACAATTTTCAATTATTCTTATATAATTCTCTTATTTTTCTCATTTTATATTGTCATTACTATTACCAAAATAAAGGTATATATTTCTGAGATTATGCTGTTAAAACTGATGAGAATTTTATATCGTTCATATTTACTCAATTTGAAAGCTATTGAATCATGTACCTATTGATTACCAGGACAAACATATTATAACATTATAAACTTCTGTAATTTTTAAACTGAGAAATTCAAGGAATAATATGATAAACAATTATTAAGTTGAGTGATAATGTTTGTAGATATTACTGTTCATATATTCTATGAATATTGATTATCATAAAGAATTTAGCAAGTGAGAGCACTGGTTAAATGGACTATTAAAGGTGTGGTGTATAATTCAAATATATTCTTATAGATGTATAACTATAGTAATAATTAATATAAAATTAAAAATCTTTATGCTAATAATAATAACAATATGTTATTTTTCCACAATGTTTTCAAATCAACAAGTTATTCTTTTTTACAGCACTGTGTTATAATTATGTTAAGGCAATGTAAGTTAAGGTCATTTTTCAGAAACACCGATTTTATATTTTGTCATGTAAATAGTTTTGCATAGTAATTTTATAATCATTTTTAGAATTTGCCATCAGAAATGCTTCAGTAATCAAAAATACTTTACAGTGTAAATGTACAAAGAGGTCATAATATTTTTGACATGATATCAAAAAAGTAGTTGGTAGTAAATTTTTACAACTCTTATTAGGTCTATAATATATATTTAATGATTATAAAGCTATTTAGCTGTTTAATCTTAATAGTATATTTATGTTCATTATCACTTTCCATATATATTCAAAAACCCAAAATTCCTTTTTTTCTTTTTATATAAGCAATATGTTTTCATTATAGACAATTCCAAAATATAAGCATACAGGGAAAAATAATTCATGTTATTGCCAATCTTTAATAATCACTATTAATATCGTGGTAGGTTGAATCATGTTATCCAAAAGATACGTCCAAATGTAAACCCCTGGAACCTCAGAATGTTACCTCATTTGGAATAAGGGTCTTTGAAGATGTAATTAAAATAAGAATCTCAAGATTAAATCATGCTGGAGGAAGGTGAGCACTAAATCTGATGAACAGTATCCTTATAAGAAGCAGACTAGGACAAAGACATGGACACACACAGAAAAGAAGGCCATGTGAAGATGGTGGCAGAGATAGGAACTATGCTGACACAAACCAAGGAACACCAGGACCACCAGAAGCTGAAGAGGCAAGGAAGGATTCTCCCATAGAGCCTTCAGAGGGAATGTGGCCTTGCCAACACTTTGCTTTCGAACTTCTGGTCTCCAGAACTGTAAGACAATTTCTTTTGTTTTAAACAACCCAGTTTGTACCATATGCCATGGCAGCATTGGAGTACCAGTAGGTTCAGTATTTTAGAATATCACATATTTGAATAACAGTATATCTTTTAAAATTTGTAGTGCTAGGACCTCATGGGGCCCTCTGAATTTGAAACGTCATTTCAATTCTAGGTACTTCCTTGTGTATGCCTTTGTTAAATAATTTCCTCCAATTTCCCTTTCCTTTTTCTTTATTTAATTGATTTTAAAATATTTTATTGGACCTACAGTTTTTTTCAGATTTAAACATCTGATATGAGGATGTGTCTTATAATCAATATTCTGTGATAATTCACTTGCCAACATATTTAATATATTCTTAACAGTGAATTTTCCAATGGAGTCTTAAATGTATTATGACATTTAGATTAGCAACCTCTAGATTTATCTAGTTTATTTTAAAAAAAAATACGTTTTCTTTTCTTTTCTATACCTTTGTTCTTACTCTCTGAAGAATTCAAGTTTCTTCTAAGTTTTCTATTTATGTTTAAAATTTTACCTATGTTTATTTTGTTTTCTTGAATTCTGAATGTATTTTATCTGTTCTTTTAATGGTGGTCTGCTCTTGTAATGGATGATATATTTTCTCCGTTGTTTCTTTTTATTTTAAAATTTTTGTTTATTTTGTAATCTCACAGAAGTTGGAGAAAGTATATTAAGACCTTACTTACCTTAAGTTTGAAACCTTAACCTTGGCTCTAGATTGATGTTAATCTCAAATGGAATTTCTGTGTACACTGCTGAAACTTACAACAAGAAGACTCTCAAGGAGAGGGAGGTGAAGAGCTGGTTTCCATTTGTCTGATTAAATTTCCCCCAGAGAATCCTTCTTCCTCCCACCTAGAGGGGACACAGGTTCGGGCCCTGGTCTGGGAAGATCCCACATGCCGCGGAGCGGCTGGGCCCGTGAGCCACAACTACTGAGCCTGCGCGTCTGGAGCCTGTGCTCCGCAACAAGAGAGGCCGCGATAGTGAGAGGCCCGCGCACCGCGATGAAGAGTGGCCCCCGCTCGCCACAACTAGAGAAAGCCCTCGCACAGAAACGAAGATCCAACACAGCCATAAATACATAAATAAAAATTTTTTAAAAGCTATTTGCTAGGATTCTGGCAACTGAACCAGCAAGGTAAGTGTCAGCTAGCTTTCACTACTTATTATGTTATTTATTACTAAATATTCCTATTTTCAGCAAAATCTCTCATTCTTGCCTTCAGATGTGATCGGTAGCCCTAAGTTCAATGATGTTGTCTCTCTACCCTTCTAATTAATAAACCTCTAATCATCTAAGTGAAACTGTATTAGGAAAGAATGTGTATCTATTGGGGTGTAATGATTTCTTATTCAATGAATTACTTTGTTTTCAAGATTTCCCTACCGGAAGTCTGAATTAAAAGATACATTGTACCTCAAATTGTGAAGCCTTTCTGGTACATGTCAGCAGGCTTGCTTCTTTTTAGTGTTCCTCCTTCCTTTCAGTTTCCTATAGCCACTCTATAATTCATCATTTGCTTACCTACTTTCTTCTACAATCATGAGTGTTTGCTTATGTGCTGTACTTAATATTTCAAACTTTATTTTGGATGAGCCACAAAATTATTTTTAATCAGGTTGTATAATGATTTTTTTTTTCTATTCTGAACAAAAATAATCTTATTGCAGTGTGAAGCATGTATTACTGTAAGGGAAAAATATGTAGACATGAAATGAACATAAATCACTTTTTATACATAGAAGGCCACCTTCCTTACCATTCCATCATCAAATACATCATTGTTTTCCTTAATACCAAAAAAAGTGGTTAAATTACCCCTTGGGGGAAGTTTTTGCCACTCAAACAAATGTGTGTGTGTGTGTGTTTGGGCCAATGAGACTAGTAGAGGTAGTAGTATTAAATTAGAAATTCTTTTGAAAACATTAACAAAATGGTTTATGTTCTGGATAATTTAAAATGTTTAAAGTAAAAACAGATACAATGTTAAAACATTGGTCATATTTTATTTTGTTTATATTTTTACTAAAAACTCCAGTCTAAGGAGTCTGGAATAAAAATTATTAAGGAGCGTATTTTCAAATAGTTAGTTGGCTCTTATTTAATTTGTAATTTTTTTTTTTTTACCATTACAACACATATACTTTAAAATAACAAACTGATATTTAAAATTTATATTTTTAATGTCACATGTTTTCCAAAATTTTTATGGACAAATGAAGTCTGTAGCTGTAATGCTCTGTATTATAATATTCTGTAATAATACTTTATAAAAAACTAAAGAAATTATGTATAATGTAAAAAAGATGTTAATAATAGGGAACAGAATTTCAGAGCACCTTTGGTATGACTGTGAAATCATTCTTCTGTGCAATAAAATATCAGGTCAGGAGCAATTTAACAAAATGTTTGAGAATAAAATTTTTATTAATAATGAAAAATGGGGGAAAAAGACATTACCTTAAAAATATGTTAATTATTTCTGGGATTCCAACCAACTGCTTTTTTGTTTGTTTGTTTTTTATTTTTTTAGGGGGAGGAGAGTACTTGTTTAAGTGATATATGGCCTTATTCCATTGTCTATGAAAAGAAGAAATAAAAGTCCCTTATCTGAGTATCAAATTGTAGTAAGGATTCTTTAAAATGAAAAGGTTTCATATATATATGATACCTTTAAATATAAAATATATATACATATATTTCTTAAAATATACATTTCAGCAATATGCAGTGCACTATATATATATATATATATATATATATATATGGTGAGACAGTGACAAAGAGACACAGAGAGACAGAGAGAGAGGCTATAGTATTATGCATTTTAATCATTCCTTTGGTTTTCATGATCATTATTCCTATTGTTTTTAAGTGTATTGGATTTGGAGTAATCTGTGTTTGAATCTCAGGTTCATAAATTACTAACTATATGAGTAACTTGATTAACTTTCTTTGCACTTCAGTATCTGTTTACAGAATATAATAATTACACCTGCTCATGGTTTGTTGTGAGAAATAAAAAGATGAATATTTAAAGCACTTAGAATAGTGTCTGTCACAACATATACTCCATAAATCATAGCTATTAATAAATCCTAAACTTTTGGCTGTTGATTATAATTTAAACACAATAGGATTTACTTGTAGAAAACTGCATTCCATCGTTGACATTCTAACCAGCTTTGAACCTTCCTGAATTGCCTTGCCAGTTCACCTAATATTCCTTAGCCAGGTTATAAGGCTATAAAATCTACTATAAATAAATGTTTATATTCCACAGGTTTCAAAGGCTTTGAGAAAGCTAAGTTTGGTTTTTGTGTTAGTACAAGAGTACAATGAGGATATTAAATTAAATCTTAAAAAATAATATTAGTGTTTAAACAAAAACTAATTATGGAGAGTAAAGTATGTAACAATAATATGCTGGTTGTCTTTGTTTTGTTCAATGTGTAATAAAGTTTGAGAAAGTATTACAATTATATTTAAAGTAACTTATAAAGGACAGTAAACAGTGAAACTATGCCTGACTTCTTTTGATTACATTTTTTTCTTTTAAACAATCTTCTCAATCTACCCTTTACAAAGTAAATTTTATTCTTGAGTAAGACATGAATAAGAATGTTCTTCACCATTGGATAGTGTACTTATGGCAGCTGGTGCACAGTCATGGAAAGAGAGAAAAGATGGGATGAATTTGCCTAGAGAGGAGGAAAAGATGTATATAAAGCGTTTACTCTGTGCCAAAATCTGCAGTCAGTGCTCGACATGTGTTGTCTACTTTTTGACCATTTTATGGGTAAAACTTCATATATTTCACACATATTAAATAATATGAAATAATTCACAAATATTTTGTCATGTTTACATAAGGGCCATGATAATTCCCTCTCTACTTGTCCAATTTTAGAATACGTGTTGCTAAAAAAAACAGCTGGGCAATTTTTGTATGTTTTTATAATGTAACATTACATCAATGAATGTTTGATACCCTTAAATAATATTCAAAATATGATTATTAATGACTGTTTGGAATTCTCGTGTATTTACCCTTTTCTTTGCCAATTTTTTTCTCTAGTTTGTTGTGAATAGTTTCTTAATACCTTATAAACTAAATCTTCAATCTACTAATTTTCTTTTTTGTTGAAGGAATATGGAAAGCAGCTAAAGTAAGAAATAGATGATAGGGTAAATCTCATGGTGAGACAGTCTATCAACATTTCAAAAGAAATATAGACCCTAGTTATTCTAAAAAGGACTGTGTATCATTTCCTCATGTCCTTCTATTAAGGAAAAAAAATCTATAAAATATAAAAAGTAAGGTTCTGACTATTTTCTTGGCTTTTCTGGCTAAAGCCTCAACAATGATGATAATACATGAAAGTTACCCTCCATTTCTAAAGCTAAATATACCCACAGTAATTACTCTGAGTTCTTCAAACTAGGCAACTGACCATACCCCACTTCCTTCTAGGTTACATGATATAACACTAGAGAATTGGTAGTATAGTCTCAAGTTCTAGCCAAAGCTTTGGCTTGCTTTATTTTTAGAGATAAAGGTTTGGATGTTGTCAGCATGTGCTCTATTTAAGTCCAAGGGATTAGGTGAAATCACTTCATAGCCCTGTTGAGATAGAGAAAGAGCTTGGGACTGAGAAAGTATTCTTGGGACTGTAACACACAGGGGTGTGAAAAGGAAATCAGAAGAGGCAGTCAGTGAAGTGGGAGGGAAAGTAGGAGAGTGAGCTGTCACAGAAGCCAAAGGAAGAGTCTTTCAAGATAGTGGCCAATATCTTTGAATGCTACTCACTGGCCAAATAAGATAAAACACAAAAGTAACCATCTGATTTGACAACATTAAAATCACTGATGTTCTTGATATATTATTTAGTTATTATCTTAATGATATTAATTAAAATAAGTGCTTCAGCATGGTGGATATGGTCTTCATTTGCTGCCATTGAGTTGACAGATAGCAATGAAAGGGTGGCCTTCAAACCTGCTCAGCTTTTAATGATGCAATTCTGGCTGTATTGTCTTTTACTGTGTCTCATAAAAGTTATTAATATTATTAAAATATCTAGACAAATACAACCAAGACCTGCTCCTAAAAGCCTTCATCTGGTTGCTTAACAGACTTCCTTGTTTTTATTGGAGGCAGGTGGGGTGGAATCTGGCTGTGTGACATAATTGCTATAGGGGACAAGCTTGGAAGTATTTCCAGAAGCATTCTAAATTCCCATTGAATCCTCTCTTTCATCCTTTCTTTTCCTTTCCCTTCTGTTTTTCTGTTTCCTTCCATTAGCTTGCTTTCTTTTCTCTTCTATTCCTCTCCCGTTTTCCCTTTGCCTCCTGCCTTCTTTGCTCTCTCCTATCCTGCTTTTCTCTCATTACCTCCATACACTTTGCAATCCCCTTTGTTAAACAGAATTAAATGTTAAAGAGTCCCTCCTTCCCTTAAGCCTTCAATGCTCCTGTGTTCCTCCTGTTATCGGCTTCTTCTGTCCTTCCCACAGATTGTCTAAGCATATGCAGTAATGAATATGACCTAAAGTGCCCTGGAAGATTGTCTGGGAGATATTTTATTTCCATGGAATAAAGGAAAATATTCTTCTTCCTCCTCCAACTAACCCTCTGCATAAATTCATGGGGGACTTCCATAATCAGAAGTGTAAAGGCACAGCGTGCAGCTGAGTCAGGAGACTCAGTGACTACTACACAGCAAAAGCAAGAACACTGCCATTTCTCTTCGGTACCATGAGGCTCCTCCCTGCTATGCCTGCAGCTGAGTATCTGCACACACACATATATATCAATATATTTTCCTTCCAGGAAATGAGAGTTGAAGGAATAAGAAAAAATGAAAATAATTCCTATTTTGTAATACATAATGATTAGTAAATCTGAAGGAGTTTCCAATATTATTTTAATAAAATCTTTCCTAGCCTCCATGTGTTGTACACCGTTCAAGCTTTGGTCTAAAATACATTTCAGCACTACTCAAATAGGGCAGAAAAGAGAAGGTCTGGAAATGGAAAGTAAATGAGTTGTATTTATCCTTGTGCTAACCTAGGATTCAATTTGACTTTCTACTTATTTATAGTATAATTACCAAAATGTAAGTTTTTGTAAGTAGCAGATCTACCTGTGGGCTATTCTACAACATTAGAATTTTTGTCTTTCACCTGAGATTCAGTAAGTTGATTTCCCATATGCACAGGGAAGTATATTCTAATGCAATTTCTTAGATCTCTGAATTCCTGAACCTCAGCTGATAAATTATGCCAACAATAAAGTCTATAATGAAAACTATAGTGGCTTATTCCTTCTTGATGCCAGCATTTGAGTCACACATAGAACTAACTGCTTTATCTCCCAGCACGTGTAATTCTAAGAACTGACAACAAGAGTTAGACTAAAAAAGTTGAACAAGATTCTGGATCACTCTAGCTGTCAAATTTTAGAACTATATCTTTTAGAGGTAAGAAACAGGATAATTGCTGTTAAACTCAAGTACCTGACAGATATAAATTCTATATCAATAGCCCTATAACTTTATGCTATAACTCTAGCAAAGATGGAACAGGCCAGGAAACAGCTAGTTCTTTTTTTTTAATAAATGGACATAATAAATTTCATATCGGAATTTCTTTCTAGGAATGTGAATATACTTTATAAATAGGATAATTTTTTTCATATTTTGAAAATTTTCCTAGTTGTAAGTACAATACATTTTTTTAATCTGCACTTTTTTATATCAATATAACCATCCAAATATATGAGTCATCTTTCATGTTTTAAGAACTTGCTATGAAGCAATCTAATGAGTGTGAGTTACTAATTATAAGAAAGATGCTAATAGTTCACATGATGGCATTTATATTCAATTTTTTATCATATTTTAGAGACAATTCAAAGGGGAGTCAATGGAGAAGATCAATTAATGTAGAAATCCTTTTTGATCCCCCAATCTTTCTGAACATATAAATACAAGTAAAATAATGTACATTTATTCATTCATTCAACTGCTGTTCTTGAGTACATTCTATGCGTGACTCACTTTTCAAGGACCGTGTATAAGATTTAACTCAACAGTAAAAGCAGCTGTTCTCAAGAACTTACCTTCTAGTTAGAGGAACTGAAAAAGTAAGCACAATATTGCAGGTGAACACAAGTTCTAAAAAGGAAAATGAAGTGATAAGATGACAAAAATGGACGGTGGGGAAACACGGAGTGTTGCTGAGGATAAGGAGCAACAGAATCCTCTCTCACTGCGGGTGGAAGTGAAAACTGCTTAATCTGCTCAGCATTACTTACTGCACCTGAGCACGTGCAAACCCTGTGACCCAGAAATTCCACTCCTACGTGTTTTCCAACAGAAATGTGTTCATATATTTACCAAAAGTTATACAGTAAAATGCTCATAGCAGCACTGCATGTACTGGGCCTGTAAAAGGAAAAATCAAATGCAGTCAATAGTATAATAGATAAACTGCAGTTATTCATGCCATTGAATATTATACAGTGAGAAGACTAAACAATCAACAATTGCATGACCAAAGGAGAACATAATGGAAGATTCTATTTATGTAAGTACTAACGCAGATTGTACTAATCTATGTTGTTGAATGACAGGACAGTATAAACCTGAAGGTGGTGAATACATGAAGGAGAGCACCATGAGTGGTGGAGTGTTGGAATGCAGATAATATTTGGTTTATTAATTTGGATGCTGGTTTCCTGATTGGGGTGATTTATGGCTCAGACGATGACACTGTCTAAAGCTAATATTCTGTTTTCTTCCATGGTATAACTGTCAATACTTTCCTTTCTCTAGTAGTGTAGTAGTAGGCTATGAAATGTCCCTTTTTTTAATAAAATTTTAGGAGGCGATTTAGTCTCATAAATTCTCACAACAGGGAGTATATAGAAAGTGATATTTAACAGCAATATGCAACTGAGATTCAATGAGATTACACCCTCAAAACACGAGTTGGTAACATGAATAACAAAAAATAGCCTTGTTGTTACTGAATACTAGCCTATGAATTTGTAAAATCTGCTGAATTATGAAGGAGTATCCACTTATTATTGGCATTAGTGACCCTCAACAACATTTTAAGTTAAATCTAACATCAATTTATATTTGAGAAGTAAATCCTTTCTAGGTATACAAATTCAAAAGTAGAGCAATCCATCTACTGTATTTGGACTAAGATCAAAACTATCTATCAAAAGCTATTAGAAGATGCATCTTTGAATCTCACCAACCAAAATTATTCCTGACATTTCCCTTGGTTTGACGTTATAAACCTATTGCTACACGGGTTTTTATTTTCACATTTTTCTTTTATTTTGTGTTTAAGAAATGTATATGCCAAAATGAGTTCCTGGTTTGATTTTTTTAAAAGTTCTGCTTTTCAAGATTAAATAATTCTTGCAACTAAAAATATTTGATATTTTGAATTCTAAGCAAAATAAAATAAAATTAAGGGTATCTGAAGACTGGAGAAAATACAACAAAAATTAAAATAGATTATGTTTCTGAAAAATTAACTGAATTCATGCCAGTCCTTACGAAGGCAGATTTAAAGCCATTTGCATATAATATTGAGATCACATTATACTTGAAGGGCATTTCTACAAGTAGGAAAAAAAAATCTAAAATAATCTTGAATATGCCTATTGTGATATTTTGATAGTCAACACTAATACGTTTTTTAAGATTTCTGAATATATGGAAAATATTACTCTCATAAGTATTTAAGTAATGCTTTGTTATCATAAAATGTCACAACCAAAACTTCTGTATGAAAGGTATGCCATAAATTTTGTATTCTAATAGTCCTTGGCCTGTGTACTGAGTAGAGTAATTAAGAGAGTATCAGGTTGTATTGCTATTAACTATACACATGTCTAACCCCTGACTAAGCTATGAACACTGTGACAGTCAGTCCTACATTTAATTCAGTCCGTATTTCTATGACCTACAACACTTTATACTAATAGGTAATTGATAAATATTTGGCAAATAAATACCAAATAAATGTATGGCTTTATGAATGAGTAAACACAATACATGCATGTACAATAGAATGATTCTGAATGAAAAGACTTGTATCAAGATAACTGGCCCTATATGACTTTGAAAATAGTGGGATCTTGCATGATATCACAATAAATTTTGTCCTGCTCATCCTCCCATCACTGTCCTAAGGAAACCACAGACCACAGAATCGGACATTCCTCCCATTATATCATAAACCAAAATAATTTTCAGCTAGATTAAATATTTAAAGGTGCAAAATTATACCACACAGAATATAATATAGATAAATCATTACCTGATTTAGAACTGAGAGAGAAAAAATTCTAATAATGGATAGCAAGTAGTTTCACAGAAATAGATTGATTACCTTAATTATATTTAAGTGAAAGGAACCTTACACTTCTCCACACTGTCAAATTTTATAAATGAATTAGGGAAATATGACTAGGAACATATATTACAGAGTAACTGTTACTATCCTTATGGAATACTATTACAAATTAATACACGAAAAACTTGCCATTAACAGAAGGATTGGTAAGGGACATGCATCAGTAGGATGAAAAACTGTATAATAATATGATCAATATTCTCTAAAACTGAAAAGGCAGCACACCTATGTGCATGTTTCTGTCTGTATGTCTTTCTCCCATGTGCCTATAGTAAGCATACGTGTTAATTACAACTTTTAGTTATATTGTGTCTTCAGTTGACTATTTTCAAAAATTTGATACCTTTGGAATACAGTGAAACAGAGTAATTCATTTTTACCGTAAATGTTTGGCTAACTGTAGTGGGAAACCTGATGAGAACCGTGAAAAGAAGACCGTTGTGAGAAAGAGGATTAGTGGAAAGGTCTGGAGAATAGAAGTCATGTTCTGTGAGAAACCTGAAAAGACTTTTTAGGACTATTCTAGGATAAATATTAGGTTTCATTGTCTCAGGCATGTTTTTGCAATGGGGTTGATACCAACCACAAGCAAGTGAAAATTCGTTTGGGGATGGTGGAAAAATCTTAGACATTGCAGTGGTTTGTGGTCCTCCAAGGGGCCACAGCACATAAACAGCATAAACAGCATTCACGAGCAGGGCTGGGGGGTATGATAAGAAAAAAGTATCTTAAAAGGCTGCTTCTTGGAGTGATCATGAAAAAAAAGGTTGAGAAACCCTACATCAGAAAATGCTGGGTATCTCTGAAAAAAAGATAAAATCAAATTAAAGTTTACCTTCTTACTACCTTAAAAACTTTATTCTATTTTGCACACTACAATTTACAGCACTAAAATTAAATAAATTCTAAAAATAATAAAATGTTACATAGAATAATCAAAGAAATAATTAAAAGTTTAAGATAAATTATATAATATATATAAACAATAATATTTAATCATTTACACAGATAAATATATGTATACATGCAAAATTACCAGAGAAATCATCAACTAAGTGAATCTGCAAAATCTACTGCATAAAATTATGTAACACAAATGACTAAATTTTACTGCTGTACAAAGAGTAAAATTGCTCTTATGACAAGATGGCATTGGAACTTCTTTCCGTTCTTAATGTTTTGGAAATCATCAACTTTACTCAGTGTAAAGCAACAGATAAAACAATATTCAGTGTAAAGAAACAAATATAGTAAGAGAAAAGAATTCCCATCAGCTTTTTAATCTGAGAAAAGGGACCTATTGCCTTAGCATATCACACAGAACTACATTTCCAGATGGAAAGGTAAAGTGGTCTATTTACTTGTGTGTTTGAAGGTAACATTGTCAAAAAGGAAACAAATGTAGGTTTGACAGTTTTGTGATTTCCCTACGAGACTAGAAAATCCATTTAGATGGATTGTTACACAGCATCTGGTATATCAAAAGCATTCTGTAGAAGAAGATTGTAGCTATGAATATGATTACATACATCTAGTAACTGAAGGCCAGTGATTATCGTGAGTACTGCAGACATAGCAGTTAGGCATCTGTACTGTAAAATAAGAAAATCCAATTTCTAGTATCATTTAGTGAAACAAATTATAATAAAGCAAAGTTTAAAAAAGTAAAACAAGGCACAAAACTCAAAATTGTAGAAAATATTATAGCACCTATATCTGAGCATAAGAAATGTGTGACAGGTGATAAATCCAACACATTATAAAAAGTAACAAGAATTAGAAAAAAATAGGTGATATTCAAGTGACAAATATTACAAAGTGAATAGTGTGAACAATGCTTCTGTATTTTTCTTTGCTGCACCATCAGAAACATAGTAATTTCCCTGTCCTTTAACATTCCTGGAATAATTTTTAAAAATCAGATTAAGCATACAGTCCATGGTTATGTCTTTGCAGTAACTCACTATTAATGCTTCTTAAACCAATGTGGTCATCAATAAATATTAAGTACTACAGTGTAGGTAGTATTCATAAAACATAATTTCATATATAGGGTTGACATTCAAGTAGATTTACTTACTTTAAAATAGAACACTTTGGTTATGATATTGGCCTGAGAAGAATTTCCTGAGACTTTTTTTTTTTTTTTCTATTCAATACTTGCATTGTTGTACCACCAGTAAATAGGATGGGCTACTGGTGGAAATGTGGAAGAATCTAAGGACATCTGAGGCTGCGAGTTTTACAAAGGAGAGATCTCACAGAGAGATTTGTTTGTTTTAATGATGTTGGGGAGAATCCATTTGGAGAGAAAAAGGTTGTCTTGCTGGAAGAAGCCAGGAGAAGACCTCTTACTCTACGGCTGCCTGAATGCACAAGTTGCTCTCTTTAGTACCCTAAGGAGAACGGTTTCCCTGTCTCTAACTGCATGACCACAAGTTCCTCCTAAGAAAGTGACAACCACAACAAATTCCCTACAGAATGGGTGAAGGCCATTCTGACTGGTAGGAGAGGGCTTTTTCCATCCCTGTCTACCACTTATTAAAAATTAAGGACAACAAAAGTACTTGGCAAGGAAGTCTCATCAAAAAAGGAATTTGTACTTTGTTCACTATCTAGCCATGGAAATACAGGATTTTACTGTATCGTTTATCTCTTGCCAGTTAACGATTCCAGAGACATCCTAACAGAATGGTCCTTTTGAGGACAGTGGAAAGCAGCAAACAAGGGGCTGTATTACATGAGTGCCCTAAGAAGAAATAAACACACTAAATGAATAGAATAATGTAAGGAAGATACACAGCTCAATCAGTAGCACAGGTTGTCCATATTGAAATAAAACAAATGGAAAAGTAATGAGGACTCCCAAGAAAATAAAACATAAATAAGAGTTTTCTTGAAAAAAAATAATGTTAAGTTCAATGGAGGAACATAAAATCTCATCATCTCTGCTGAGAACAAAATTAGTGTTCTAAAATATGAAATGAAAGAGACTGCTCAAAATACAGGACAAAACCACAAAGGAAATGAGATTATAATAATAAAAATAAGATGTGTTTCTGAATAATAGGGATTCTGGATAATAAAACAAGATAAAAAGATATTTGTTAGGGATTTGTTAATTTAAAAATCATTAAAATAAAACTTCCCTGTGTTTGAATTGACCTTCTAATGGAAAGTGTCACCTAGAAAAAGTTCACCCATCCAGATATTCATCTCCTTTTTGAAAGAACATTAAAGAACTTATTAAACGTTATCTATTTTTCCCCAGTTTTGAAACTGGTCTGGCCTTCTGATCTGCTTTGGCAAGTGAGAAAGTAGCAAACATGATATAGGAGGAGAGTTCAAAAGTCCCTCTTTCAGAACTTGTTAAACTTCTGCCATCCTGTGAATAACTCCAGGCTATTAGGCTAGAAGTGAGAGAACACACCAGGCAGAAAACACCCTCCAAGCTGGGACCCCTGCAGATTAAACTTGTCCTCAAATGAACTGGAATCTGATTGCAGCTACATGAGCAAACCCATCCAAAAGCAGCTGCTGAACTGCCCAACTGAAAACAAGCAAAATTGCTTACCTACAAGTTAAAAAAATAATTTTTCATTTAAGCTACTAAATTTTAGAGTAGTTTGTTTGGTAGCAAAGTCTAACTGATATGTCTCTTTGTTTGTCATATAACATGCTTTCTTCTATTTCTTTTAACCGAATAATGTAGATCATTTATAGTCTGTCTCCGGGAAGTTCAAAGTACCCTATCTAACGTCTTACTCATTAGAATCCACTGTTTTTTTTCCTGCTGGTTCTCGCTTATGGTACTATGATCCATTTCTGTTTTGTCTCTTTTTTTCTGTGAAATTTGTTGTTTTCTTCCTAATTGTGAGTCCATGTTCCTTGAATTTCATCTGTGAATCCTCTGAAGCCGGGATTGAAAAGTCATTCCTCCAAAGAGGATTTGTGTTTGTTTCTTACAGTTGATGGGAAAAATTTGTGGAAAAGATAATTTAAATGAAATTTGAAATTTTTAAGGATCACCGGATGGCGCAAGGCATATCCTCATGTATCCTCCAGGGAGATACATGTTTTGCTTATGTCTTGGCTTCCTCTCTCAGCATTAAAGTTAAGATAGCCACTTTTCTATTGCAAGTTGTACTCATTTCTCCTTCACAATTACACTGAGCATGTTATATTTGAGGAAATCATATTTATGTGGGGATCTACTATTAGACTTCCCACCTTGTGCAGGCCCTGGACTTCATTTCTTATCCTCTATAACTCATGTAGTCATCAAAACAGAATTTCACTGTTTCCCAGGTACTATGGACTGAATGTTTGTATCCCCTGAAAATTCATATGTTAAAAACTAAAACACAATGCAATTGTATTTGGAGGCAGGGCCTAGGAGAGGTAATTAGGTCATGAGGTTGGAACCCTCATGAATGGAATTAGTGTCCACATAAGAAGATACACTAGAGAGATGACCTATCTCTCGGCCATGTGAGGGTACAGCAAAAAGGCAGCTGTCTACAAGCCAGAAGGCAGCCCCTCTCTAGATACTGGGTCTGCCAGCATCTTAAACTTGGACTTCCCAGCCTCCAAAACTGTGAGAAATAAATGTTGTTTAAGCTACTCAGAATATCGTGTGTTTGGTATAGCAGCCCAAACTGTTTAAGATACCAAGTCAGTAGAAAATCTCTGGTAAAACAATGCCTTGATGTTTGATTACCTCCCAGAGCTCCGACTCTTGCTTTGCTTTTAGCCTTTGAAAATTCATTCTTTTGTGAAACAGGAAACTGATTTTAATTTTCTCATAGACGGGTTGTTCATGGTTTATTTTCTACTGTATTGCCACTAATCTCTCTCATATAATCTACTTGGCTACCTAATATATGATAGAAACCATTGATTTCCTTCCATTATCTTTGCCTTCTCATACATTTATATGTGCATCAGGTTTTGTCTTGAATCAGACTGTTAGCATACTCAGTTCATTTAGGTATATTTGCGGTCAGTCAATGTACAAACATATCAGACACCAGCCTTATGGAAGGTTCAGCTGTCCCAAACTCTCAGGCCATTGACTTGCAATCATGCTTGAAAAGCCAACATTTCTAATCAATCATTTAATGACTTTTACGTGAGATTCTTCCTAAATATGAGAGAAGAGCAATGAACAGGGAGAAACTGAAGACACACATTAATTTGCCTCACTATTTTGCCTAGGGCTGGTCCTACATATAACAGTGTATATTTTTCATTAAATAGAATAATAAAAAATCAAATGCAATTAACTGAACTAATATGAAGGGACAAGATAAATGCTATATCCTAATAGAATTCGATTGCTAACAACTTCAAGCCATAGCTGTCTTATTTGTGGACTACAGCAAATAACATTAAGCTAAAGAACCAACTAATGGATGATTAATGTTCCTTATTAAATTAGATGAAGGAAAATAACAATGTTAGTTGTTAGCAAGTCACCAGAGTGGGGAGAAAAAAAAAAGAAACTTTGACAGGGATAATTTTTCTGAAGTTTTATTTTATAAAGATGGTGAATAAATTACCCAGAGAAATGGAATTCTGTTCTACTACTGACTGTAAATTTTCTTTCTAAATTCCATCTTGAAATACAGTTTATGATTTATGGTTGCTTTTACAAGTGGATAGAAGGCTGCACCTAGGTTATAAACTTGTGTGTACATAGTATACTTCACATTTACAATATCTTTTCCATGATCTCATAGGAAAGCCTTTACAGGTAACTTTGATTAAAGGCAGATTTGTGGAATAGTCTTACCTAAAAGATTATTTCTTCCCTTTATTTAACATTATCTTTTGTAGTATTTTTATATAATCTTCTTCTTTCTGACCTTGATCACAAAGCCGCACATGGAAAATCAAATTTTCCTTAGTACTGCAATGAGAATCTACTTTTGTGCATTAACTGTATGATCAAGCAAAGAATCAAGAGACTGTTCCAGAAGGAGGTTAAAATGTCTTCATGCTTGAATAGTCTCCAGGTTCATAGTACATGAAAGACCTTACAATCCACACTAAATAAAATTAAATGCTATGTGGGCAAGCACTTGAATGGACTCCTCTGTTTTATTCTTCCTCACCAGCCCATTAACCATCTGAAGATTATAAGGAAATGGTACATGGGAAGGGGGATTATCTCTTCTCTATTTAACATGAATGTTTACTGACTAAAAAGTTTTTAGATTAATATATATGTATGTATATATATTGTGTTATATATGTATATATACACCTATACCAATGCATAATTATCTTTATTGCCTTAAACAGTTTTAAGAGCACTTTAAATATATATATTTATATTCCAGATATATACATATGTAGAGAGAAATGTATGTGTATATATACATTTATGGATGCACACACACAAACATATATATAATCTTCAAAGCTTCATTTATTCCATTCCAAATGTTCTTCATTTCTCGGTGTAGGTCCATGTTTCTAACATTACAAAAATCCTTTTGTATACATAACTTTAACACATCCTGTAGGATAGATGGTCTGCTGGCAATGAATTCCCTCAAATTTTATTTGTCTGAGAAAGTCTTTACTTTTTCACTTTTGAAGAATATGTTCTCCAGATATAAATTTCTAGGTTGAGAGGTTTTTGCCTTCAGCAATCCATTGTTCCCTTGCTTGCACAGTTTCTGACAAGAAATCTGCTGTCATTTGTATCAGTGTTCATTGGTAAATAAGGTGTCTCCTCTCTCATCCCAGCTATCTTGAAAATTTTTTCTTTGTTTTTAGTTCCTGCAGTTTTAATATAATACGACTAAGTGAGATGTGTTTTTGTGGTTGTTTTGTGCTATTTATTCTGCTTGGTGTTCTCTTAGATTCTTGGATCCGAGGTTTGTTGTATGCAACTAATTTTGACCAATGTTCAGTCATTTTTTGCCTTAATATTTATTATGCTTCATTCTCTTTACTTTCTTCCTGGGATTCCAGTTGCTCATAACGTTATACCATTTTATAGTGTCCCACAACCCTTAGATGATTTGTTCTTTTCTTACTTTTTTACTCTTTATATCTGTTTTCATTTAAATTTGGGTAATTTCTGTTGGCCTGTCTTCAGATTTACTGACTCTTTCTTCAGCTTTGTAAAATCTACTGATGAGCATATTGAAAGTATCCTTCATTTTTTATATTGTGTTTTTATATCTAGCACTTCTATTTATTCTTTCCCATAGTTCCCATCTTTGCTAAAATTTTATCTCTCTCATCTTGCATGTTGCCAACCCTTACAATTTAGTCTTTAATATATTAAAGCTAGTTATTTCAAATTTTAAGTCTTCTAACATCTGTATAATACTTGAGTCGGGTTATAATTGCTTTGTCTTTTCAGACTGTGGGTTTTTTTCCTTGTTTTTTGGCATGTCATAATTATTTGTTGAAAGTCTGCCATGTTGTATAGGACAGTAATACTGAAGTAAATGAAATTATAAGTAGAAAGTCTAAAATAAAAGATGAAATGAAGAACAAAATGTATGGTAAATATGTAAATCTTATGGCTACTGACTGTATGAAAAGTAATAATTTTTTTTAGACTTAAAAAGTTAAATTTTCTTTTCCTAAATAAAATTTTATAAGATTAGAGATATAAGAGTAAAGTATTCTAAAGGATTGGTGCTTGGGGGAGGCCATGAAGAGATATTTCTCAATTTAGACCATGATATGTTAAGTAAGCATGCTGTAATTTCTGTTGTAACCTCTAGAAAAGGAACATCTTATGACAATTCCAAACTGATAAATGAAGAAAAGTAGAAGGAGAAAAAGCTATCTGATCTCAAATAGAGGCAAGAAAACAGAGGTAGAAAAATAGAACATGTGAGACAAATGAAAAGTCAAAAATAAGTTGGTAGATATGACCACCAAATATCTACTTACATTAAATAGAGACAGACAAAAACTCCAGTTAAAAAACAAACAGTGTGAAGTTTATTTAAAAAAAAATTAATCCAACTGAGTTCTTCATACAAAGCACCCCTAATTCTTAAGGACAGAGAAAAGTTGAGAGTAAAAGTGAAATACGGCATAATATGAAAGCACTAACCAAAAGAAAACGGGCATAGCTCTATTAAGAGCAAACAATATAATTTTTTTTGTACAAAAAGTACCAGTTATAAAAATAATTTAATTCACAAAATAAGCATTCCAAATGGATAATAAATATATGCAAAAAATCCACATTCAAATCCATGAGTAATCAGGAAAAGGTAAATTGCAACTGCAATTAGAAACCATTTTTCCCTAATCTAGTAGCAAAATTATAAATACTGAAAATATCAGTAAGGATGTGAAGAAATGGGAAATCTCTTATCCTGCTGGTGAGAATGGAAATTGACACAACCTTGTCAGGAAACAATTTTCCTTTACCTTGAAAAGTTGAAGGCTAATTTTATTACTAAAATTGTACAGACCAGCAATTTCATGCCTAGCTGTATGTTGGAGAAAACGTCTTGAAATATGCATCTGGAACTACAATGCCATTAAAGTAGACTTATTCATATGAATACAAATTAAGAGGGAGGAAATATGGGGATATATGTATATGTATAGCTGATTCACTTTGTTATAAAGCAGAAACTAACACACCACTGTAAAGCAATTATACTCCAATAACGATGTTAAAAAAAAAAAAACTCTCAAAAACATTACAGAAAATGCAATGATTTTAGAGGATATCTTTTATAACAGCAGTCCCCAACCTTAAAAAAAACCAACAAGCCAAATGTGCACCCATGGTGGAATAAACAGATAATTGGTGATTTACATATCTAATAAAATACTGTAGAGAAATAAAAATGGACAAGTAATAATTATACTCTAAATTGACACTTCTCAATTTGTGGTCTAGGAACCTCTGGATATTCTTGAGATCTTTTCAGGGTGTCCACAAGAAACAAGAGAACTATTTTTTAAATAATACTAAGAATAATTTTAGCCTTCTTCCACTCTTATCTTCTAGTGAATATATGGTAGAATTTTTTAAAAGCTACATGGCACATGATTATATCATAGCTTTGATGTCTAATGGCATGTGTGCTTTTTTTCATTTGTATGTTCTCTTAAGTTTTTCAGTTTTTACTTTCAATATGATAAATTGTCAAGAAAAAAACCTAATACCTAAGAATTTTATATCTAAATTATTATGATCATTCTACTGACTACCATGGGACCTCTGAGTGATGTTTCCACTGCTTGCAACTCAAAGATTTCCTCTTAAAATGAGAAAGGTCAAACCAGCAAAATGTAACACTCTAAACATCAAGTTGATCATTAGCTTAGCTCAGCCAAACTACTCAAATACAGAGAACGGGGGAGAATAAGTCAAATTAATTTTCTCTAAAAGTGCTTATTTCTAGCAACTATGATGTTCTTAACTTATGGAACACAAGCAGCATTAAATTTTTCAAACAGCATGAATAAAGCTGAGTTCAGCAAAAGGTATGTTTCACTCTGTGAATATTGTTAGGGCTCCAACCTAATAACACATTCAAATTAAATTTCAGTGAAGTCTGCTAGTTTGAAAATTAACAAGTATGTTTTTCACATACCTGCTCACTCTTCCCTATGCTGGTTGTTCAGTCTCTGAGCCCATGACATTTCTTAGGTAAAATATCTGGCATGCTTATTGAGTTTTGGTTTTATTATAGACAAAAAGAGAGAAAGAAACTTCTGGTGTGTTGCTTAGTTGAAGGCAGAGGAGTTAGAAGTGGGTACAGACAGATATAAATAATATATTTTAAACTTAAGGTTTTTGAGTCTGATAAGCATGCTTACAATTTCCAAATTTTCTTTTTAAATAGTGTAAATCAGTATACATTTTATCACATTATTTAAATTATATTCTTGAGTCTTAGAACAGGTTCATGACAATTATGATATCAAATTAATTAAGATAATGTTTGTGAAAGAATTTAGCACAGTGCCTGCCACTTACAGGTGCTCAAAATTTTCTGTAGAATTGAATATTAAATTCATGATTTGTAAGCCAAGAAATTATAAGGTACATTTTATTCAATATTGTTAAGATTTTATATCTGTATTTACCTATTTATCCTGATACAGGATACGAGGTCTCCGGATCAAAACACAGACTATTACACATAGAGCATCTTACTGCCAGTTCCCTGAACTCCAGTCACCATGGGGTATGTAATAAAAGCTGGATATTCCTGTGTATATGCATTGGTTACACTATAGGAGAGGAATCCCAAAATTATGATATTCAAAGCTTAATTAGAGATGCTGTCACTTCTGCTCTTCCTTCTTTGCAGAGAGAAAGGGACGTTAGCTCTAGAATATAAACAAAACTCCTGGAGAAAAGATGGATGGTCCCTAGGTTTTCATTACTCCTAAGGTAGTTAAGTTAGAGATAATAATTTAAATCTCTCTAGAGATATTCACTATCTCTTACTTCCAAGGCATGTTTGATTTTTAGTCATCTTCTATGCATTTACTTTGTGCAGTAAGCCTTAATTATGCAGAAATGTGAAAATATTCACAGACCATTATCTCCTCCCAAAAAATATATTATAAAATATTAGAAATGCTTAATTGTATTAATGAAGTTAGATCTCTGGGGTATTATTGTGTAAATCATGGTAATTACAAACATTTTATATTCTAGAAAGAAAAGAAAGACTTGATTTAACCCCATCATTCATATGAGAAAATGATGTCCAGAGATTCGTAAGAACACATCTTGAATAGTCTGTTAGATACTTACAAGGAAAATCTGTATGAATAAAGTAAATACAGGGTTTTGCATTTCCACAATTACCAATACCAAAAGTATATACTGAGCTGACATTTAAAAGGTATGTTAATCAACATTATTTTATTTCAGAAAGATCTCCTCCTCCAGAGTTTAATGGCTAATATGAATATAGTAAAATTCACCATAATTATTGCCTATGTGGGCCAGTATATGCAATATATGTGTTAGTATTTTCATATGAAAGAAAACACTGCTGCAAAGAGAATTTCCATGTACTGAATTATATTCTTGATTGATAACCTGTCTAAAATGAGCATTTTACACCAATGTATATCAATGGAAGCACAAAATGTAACATAGGTTTCTTTGTCTTTAAGACTAGACAAAATTTTTGACCAAATGCATTTTGTTAAGAATTTAAGATTCTTTATATTTAATAGAATAATGTTTTAACGTTGTCTTTTCATTTAGCACTTTATTTGAATATTATATTCCCATAGTTTCAAGCTATCTACATAATGTATATTTACAACTATAATAAAATAGTATTTAATGCTATTTAAACCTTAAAAATCCAGAAATTTCTTCTACATCATCAAAAATGGTCAATTAATATACAACATATTCTTAGTGTTGAAGGACTATTCTTGTTATTTATATTTAATATATGACATGAACAAATATTTGATTAATCAGAATATCTAAATTCCTGATGAAAGCAGATAATAAAAGTGAAAGAGAAATAACATAAAAAAACATTCTAATCTTTAACTTTAGCAGGGTGGTTAAATTTTAATTATAGGGAGATAGACGCTTATGATAAAAAGTGATACTTTAATTTTGCCAATGTACTTAGAATTTCATCAACTTGCTTTGTATTATTTCAGTATACTTCTTTAATCTTCTCTGTATTTTATTTTTTGTAATGAGTTTTTGGTACTTATCTATCACAATGGCGGTGGGTGTCTTAATCCCTATTAGTCTGGTTCTATCTGCTATTTTCCATAGGACATAACAATGTATCCTCCTGAGATATATTCTCCAAGTGTATCTTTTATCTCTTAAACCTGTGGGGATTTTGTGGGAGGCAGTTTAATTCTATCATTCCCATAAAATCACAGAGCTTCCATCCCTTAGGTTAAATATCAAGTTAATCATTAAAAGGATAAAGACAAAGCACTCAGGCTTACTAGAGCCAGTGCATAAATAAATGTGAAGAATTTAAATGAAAAACCCCTCAGGTACTTGGGATATTAGGAAGTATTTAACAGTAAAAACCTATTAGCAACATTGAAAAGTTCTTTAGAACAGCAGGGCAGCCTATTGCAGTCACTCATCTGAAAATTGTTCTCCACCAGCCAAAGCCAAAGTAATCTACAAAAACTATTCCCACAGCCAGTGCAGTATCTTAGGGAATAAGAGAGGAGACAGAGAAAAGGACTATTCTTAAAGAGTTGCAACAGATACTTTACAAGTTATGGCTTGGAGAAGAGCTGTACCTTCTTACATGTCAACATTTACGTGAATTTGTGCAGCAGCAGTAGACACAGAAATAACTATAGCAATAGACCTTTTTAAAATACCATACACAGAACGACCCCCTCCTTTTCTTAGAGTTCTGATTCAGTAGGTACAGAATGAGGCATAATTTATTTCTTTTAAAGTAAGTAATTTGCATGTAGCAACTTGTTAAATAATTACAGCATCCCTAAAAGGTAGGTATTATTTTTATTTTATCCATTGTAGAGATGAGAAAACAGGCATAAGTACCATTTCTTGGGTCACACAATGAGAAGTAGAAAAGAAGATATTTAGAATGCCCTCATACTCCAAAGCAAAGTAGATTCTGGATAAAGTATACTGTAAGTATGACACCATAGTAACATATCTTAGATCACGATGCAACAAGAAAGAATTAATTTAAAATAATTTAAATAGCCTTTTAAAAACCCAACAAGGACCCCCTTCACCACCAACACCCTAACAAATTGAGGAGAAACCGGAGCCAGTAGCAACATGAAATAAGGAGACACTAAAAGCAGGCTTTCCTTTTTTTTTTTTCTTTCTTTCATTTTTTTGGCTGCACCGTGCAGCATGTGGGATCTTAGTTCCCCGTCCAGGGATCAAACCCGCTCTCCCTGCATGGGAACGCAGAGTCTTAACCACTGGACCTCCGGGGAAGTCCCAGCAGGGTTTCCTTTAAAACAAAGGCTGGTATCAAACAAAGCTCCTCAGAATGTTTTTTAAAAAATTATACTTTCAGAAATATAATACTTATAAGTGAGTTCACAGATTGTGAAGAAAAGAAAATTTCAAGGTGTGAAAAAGATGTATTAGGCAAGTAGAATTCAAATAAATCTTGTGGAGCAATATTAATCAGAATGTATAAACTATAAACTAAAAAAAGTGTTAGAAATAATATTACCAAATTATGATACAATTCATCAGGAAAAATTTATAATTCTTACCTGATATGCATCTAAGAAGGTAGCCTCAAAATATATTAAGCAAAAAATAGAACTAAAGGAAAAATTTAGTAATATAATAGTATAGCAGGAGATTTCAACATAATTTATCAATAAGTTATTTGGAAAATATTGATATTTATAGATTCTTAAATTTAGAAATTGGAGAATCCATATCCTTATGTGCATAGAGAATGTACAAAGACATAAAGCTTCTCCCCAAATCAGATACTCGTTACCCCAAAGAATATATTCTTACACCACTATGCAATGACAATAAATAAAAATAAATTAATTTATCAAACATCACCATAGAGTTCTAAATAATTCATTTATCAAAGAAGGATTTTGTGGGAATTAAAAAATAATCTATAACTAGTTTGATCAATTCATATTTGATACAGTAAAGGTGGTATTTCAAAGTATTATAGTCTTAAATGTTTATACTGGAAGAGAAGACAAGATGGAGATAAGCATTTAAATTATGATATCAGAAAATAAGTCACATATCCCTCCCCCCAAAAACTCTGATACCATGTTCTATCATTCTAATCATACTCCTTCATGTATAACCAACCCCCTTGGCCCTTTTAAAAATATTTTTCTGAGAAAAGCCCAAATCTTGCTAGATAAAACTCTCTATTCTGTGCCTGCATGCACGCAGATGTGAGGCAAAACCATAATTGTATTGACTGGATCTGTGTTAAGTTCAAAGCCCCATCTTCAAGCATTACTTTAATAGTACAGTATCAAATCATGAACTATTTTCTAATTAATCAAAAAAACAGAAGGTTTCAGGTGAGAACATTTCAATGATATCACCACCAAATCTACCCGCATACTTTTATACATACCTATGGACTCTGCCTTCTCTTCCAATATTATGTGTGAATAGTGCATTTCTTATCTGATGTGTGAAACCTGCCACTTGTGCACTAGGTTCTGTCTTCTCTCACTCAATCAATTATACCAGCAATTATCCCTTTTGCTCCTTCATCAAAATGGAGTTTCTGGTATTGATTAGTCTCACAATAAATACATTTTAAAATAAATGATTGGAATTATATTGGCAATGATCCATAGTTAATAAAATGGATCAGAAAGATACTGACATTTATTGCTAAGTTTTCAATGTCTGTTGAAATAATTCAGTGCCTGTACTGAAACCTGTAATATTGAGGTTTTAAAGTCAAAATATATTACCTTAATACGAATAACAAAGGCTCAAAAATTATATATATCTTAATTTAAGATAAGATGAATTGATGCAGTGGAATGCTGACTTTGTTTGAGAATTTTTTTTCCTGAGGCTGTCTCATCAGCTCATTTTAATAATATCATAGCAGGCAATCAATGTGTTGTCTCCATGTTAATGGACATTAAACTTGTCTCACTTCCAGAATGCATGCATAAGGCTTTACGATCTGGGATTTACTGAGAAAACTGCAATAAAAGTATTGATGTCCCCATCAGTTTGGGTCTCAGTCTATAATTAATAGCTTGTTTCCTTTCATTTCAATGGAGACAATCAAGTTCTAAGCTAATTAAGTAGAGTTAAGCCATAAATTGCAGTTTAAAGAGAGAAAGTCTGGTTTTGAAACAAAAGGCATTCAGAAGTTTTGGAAAGAAAATACATTCACAATACTTGATTTGACATTTGGAAATGTTTCTCTTAAGTGAAATACATGGCTTACTTTCTGAAACTAATATTATGCACTAGAAACCATAATTCATCTTCAGTCAAAACAGCCATTCATTAGCTGATGTACTCTCAAGAGTATCAGAACTAGTAGTTTGGATGATTTTTTCACTACAGATAATTTTGTGGTTTGTGGTTTTTGTGGTTTCATTGGCAATGTTTTAGTTTCATGGCTGAGAAAACCTAGTGTTCTGTCATAAAGTCATGTGTATTATTATCAAAATTGATGATTCTTTATGATTCTTAATAATGATTCAAAATTTTCACTGCTATTATTTAATGTGCTATGTTGTTTTTATATTTCCTCTAAACTTCCTCTAAACTTAATAAAAGATAATTGATTTTAATTAATTGATTTAATTGATTTTAATTAATAACAACATTTAGCAATTCAACTGCCTGGCAGTAGTCTAGCTTATAAACACTCTGGAGACTCAGCTTGTTCCATCTTAAAGCAGCAATTTCCATTTTTCCCCATATAACACAGTGAGTGATTATACCACCCCAACACACAAAAAGTAGTTTGGCTGTAACAGCCCACTTAAATAAATAAAAATGTTTGAGGCAATCTGTACTGAATGCTACTTACTACTCACCTCCCACAACCTAGGCATGATACTGACCCTCCTAACTCCACCAGGCAAGACTTACTGCTTTAAAAAATAATAAAATAAAAATTAGAAAGTTGTGCAAATCTTCATAAAACAAATACTTTCTAGAAAGTTTTTGCTTTCTCTGTTCAGAGATCTTAAAATATTTATTGTAGTCATATATTATGTTCCTTGTCGTCATTACTATAAGTAACAACTTCATTTCCCTAGTTATATTTATGTTCAAATATCCCATAGCCTCATTATGTTAAGAATATTAAATTTATCGGTCACTCTAACAAATTGAAACTAAGTCAGCTACACCGACAGATTCCCTTCTTGCCATCAATATAACCTACGTGCACTATATATAAAATAAATAACCAGTAAGGACCTACTGTATAGCTCAGGGAACTCTACTCAACTCTCTGTAATAACCTATATGGGTAAAGAAATCTGAAAAAGAATTAATATATGTATAACTGAATCACTTTTCTGTACACCTGAAACCAACACAACACTGTAAATCAACTGTAGTCCAATAAAATTTATATAGATAGCTTACACACTACAATTGGCTCAGGAGGGATCCAGTGTCCAGGTGAGTTATTATTAGCGCCATCTTTCACTATGGAATTTGTGCCAGAACAGATAGTAAATTACACAGTCAGCCTAGGTCTATACACAACTTCAGGCTTCTCTCTACCTTGTTTTTCTGAAAGCCCTGGAGGATAGAGCAGAACTGGTGAGGACGGTCTCACAGAAAACAATCTTACCCTTACCTTCAGCTGTACTTCTCTTTCCTCAAGTTGCCACTCTCAGGGTTGCTCTTGACCATCTTGCTCTCCTGTCTCTACAGATGCACCTGATCTCACCTGCACCCAGGATCACGCTGCTAATATTCTCGATCAGTAGACCACATGGGCTTACAGACCATCAGGATCTTGACACTCAGAGGAGGTTTATCCTCCCACCACAGCTTCTTCCACATGCTCTTAGATCACTGCTCCACTCGTGAATTATGTGCACCTAACTTACCTATCTTCAGATCGTCAGGGCTTAACTCCTTCCTATTCTTAAGAAAATATCTCTTCTGTGATCCTGGGTTTTTGCAGTGGGTGCCAATACAGTTCCAAAACTAATTGCTCACCTGGCTGCTCTTTGGATTTTATAAAGGAAACCCTTTTAGGTAATAAAGATGTTCACAGAAGGCTCAGTTCAAGCACAGGTTTATGTCATTTCCTGAGTCATTGCTTCTTTCCAGCATATAAACCCAGTTGGTGAGTCTTCCTTGTAGGTCCAAACTACTTTCTCTATAGTGATTTTTAAAATTTTCAACAGAGCCTTTTAGTTTATCCTGAATTTTGTATTTCCCTGATATCATTTTTAAGTTTGAAAAACAAATCATGTGTGCAAAGTTTGTATTTCTTTCACTCTTTTATGAGATTATTGGCCTCAATGATATTTAAGAGATATGTTTTAAATAACATGTTTTAAATAACATTGAAACTGTGCTTTGTTGCTTTCTTTGTTTGTGTTTGCTCTATATTGCTATTCTGGTTTCTCAGTTTAGTCTGTAAGAAAAAAAAGAAAGAAAAGAAAAAGAAGAGGGCTAGAAATACCTGCCTTGCATCTGCTGAATGCACTTGTGATTATTTAAATACACATACCTTGAAACACACACACACACACACACACACACCATAGTAACACTTTCTACTGCAATTATTAAGTCTGAGGGTGTGCTAGTGATATGAGATAATAGTTCATTGTTGTTCTAATACTCTTGGCAGGATTAGTACACCATTTTTGAAATCTCTACCTAGCAAATGTAAATGCAGGTGCTGCTGTAGGTAGCCTGGTTTGCACTTACTTGGTCAGCATTATAATAATCATATGGGTTAATGAAAGATGAAGTAATACAGTTAGGGAGCTTGAATTTGGACTTTATTTGGGGTTAGTGCATTAACCATCCACAAAATTGGATGGCAGATGTGATCTGGTTATAAACTTGTTACAACATTAACCAATAGAATTTATTTATATGATATTTTCGCCAAGTGGGTATCCTTTTCCCCCTTTTCCTCACTACACAGTTACTATAAAAGCTTCATTTTTATTTCAATATGGCAACTTTTCCATTTAAAAAACAAGTCTTTGTATGGGAATATATGTATATGTATAACTGATTCAGTTTGTTATAAAGCAGAAACTAACACACCATTGTAAAGCAATTATGCTCCAATAAAGATGTTAAAAAAAAAAAGTCTTTGATGAAGGTCTCTCTCTCTCTCTCTCTCACACACACACACACACACACACACACACACACACACCCCTACGTATTTGTTTTCAGATGGCCGGTCTAACTGTATATATTGTAGTAATCTTAATAAACTGCAGAAGTATAAATTAAATTCTGAATTCTAATTTTTCCTTGTTATGTAGTTAGAAATATTTTGTTAATTTGAGGGGAAAATGATGTGATAGGAAAAGAGGCTGAGAATTAAATTAAGGTCTTAGACTACATGGCTTGCATTTTTAGCCTGGATGCTTTATATAAATTTGCCATTATCTCATGGGATACTATTTATTTTCCTTTTCTAATCCATCCTAATTTTGTGAATTGTTTTAATTTTTCTATAAAATAGGAAACAGTTATTTTCATAGACAAGTCCATTGTTAGAATCACACTGAGTTTCTGACCTGTCATTTTAAACAACCAAGAAATATTTTTTATCCATTTGATACTCTGTAAGCCATTTTAAAATATACTTAAACTGCTCCTGATCATTTTCTGCCCTATTGGTTGTTAACCACAATCATTTGTACAGATATTGCCAATTTCCTGAACCTAATGGAACAGACAATCCTACACATGGTTTTGCTGTTGTCAATTATATTTTTGTTTTCTCTACAAAGCTTTCATGCTACTTTTTTATGTTATCCTGGTAAACAAACTACATATATATATATATATTTTTTTTTTTTTTCCCCTCAATGACCTGAAACTTAGTGACTAACCTCAATTTTAGAACACATATTCAGCACTAAAATTTCTAGGCAGTAGTCAATTGCTTGTCGTTAGATTTAAAATTTGTAAACTTTACTCCAGTTTACTTTTCTGTTCTTTTGAGAACTAGAATGGAATTTGCTTGAAAAGATATCATGGAGCTGAGACATGATTTTCAGAAGATCTCTCTGTACAAACCTGAAAATCTTTCGTAGGCAAATGCTGTTCTTTCTCTTTATTGTTCTTCCAATTTGGGCATACAGTAAATTGAATATCTGTCCAAAAGTGACTGTTGCCCTTTACTTTTCTACTGCTTTTGATGTGGTGGTTTTCTCATTGGCTCTCTTTCTATCTGGACATACTTTTCTAACTCACTCAAAATGTCTGCATGTGAGCTTCTTTTCTCTAAGTGGTTACCATGTAGACCAAGTGTCACAAAGTAAAATCCCTATGGGGCCAAGAGGTTGACAAAAATATTTACTATAAAGTGGGCATATATAGGAAAAGTTTACTGCTAAAAATAGAATCCAGTGTTCTTATTTTTGCTAAACTACATTTTAATATTTAGTATAATAAAATCATATATGATACTGGATAAAAATAGTTACTTGTAAATTCCTAATTTTGACATATTAATTTTTTTCTTTCTGGACAAATTTTTGATAAGATTTTTATATTTATGAGAAGATATTAAAATGCTCAACTTCTTTTTGTCCTTAAATATCCTTTTTCTATGTATCTGTTCTCTTCTAAATGAAATGTAGTACTCTTTTGTTATAATTGTATATATATAAATATTTATTTGCACTTCTAGAATAAATAGGTACATAGAGGTTCATGTCTATTTTAAAATACCATTTATAATGGTATTAAAATATGAAATACTTAGGGAAAATTTGACAAATGATGCACAAATTTTGCATACTAAACTACAAAACATGGCTAATAGAAATACAAGAATACCTAAACAAAAAGGTAGGTATATTTTGCTTATGAATTGGAAGAATAAGTATTTTTAATTTGTCAGTTCCCAATCAGTCACAATATAGATTCATCATTACATCAACCTTGAAAGAGAATAATGTTGGAGGACTTACAATACATGATTTCCAGGTAATTAAGACAGCGTGATATTGTTAAGGCAGACAAATTGATCAGTGGAACAGAGAAGAGAGTGCAAAAGTAGATCCTCACCAATACGGTCAATTCATTCTCATAACTGATAATCTTTTCATCAAATAGTGCAGGAAAAGTGGGTAGCAATATGTAAAAATAAATAAATAAACCTCATCACTTAGCACACACCATACAGAAAAATTCACATGAAATGATCATAGACCTAAACAGCTAAAACTATAAAATATCTGGATGGAAAATACAAAAAAAATCTTAGTGGTCTTTGGTTTGGCAAAGATTTCTTAATACAAAATAAAAGTTTTAAAAGTAAAAAAAGAAAGTAATAAATTGAACTTCCTCAAATTAAAAACCTCTGTTCTTCAAAAAGCACTGTTAAATGGAAAGGTGATCCACAGGTTATACCTAATATATAGATATATTTTAATAAATATTTGTTTATAAAATATATACAATTTTGTAAACATACATTATGTATATATATATTTACATTACATTTACATATATGTTCTCCCACAAAGAAAACAAATAACCAACTTCAAAAATTGGAGGGGCTTCCCTGGTGGCGCAGTGGTTGAGAATCTGCCTGCCAATGCAGGGGATACGGGTTCGAGCCCTGGTCTGGGAAGATCCCACATGCCGCGGAGCAACTAGGCCCGTGAGCCACAACTACTGAGCCTGCGCATCTGGAGCCTGTGCTCCGCAACAAGAGAGGCCGCGACAGTGAGAGGCCCGCGCACCGCGATGAAGCGTGGCCCCCGCTCGCCGCAACTAGAGAAAGCCCTCGCACAGAAAGGAAGACCCAACACAGCCACAAATAAATAAATAAATAAATAAATAAATAAAATTTTTTTAAAAAATTGGAAAACATTTGAACAAAGGAAACATTTGGATAGCAAAATATCACATGAATAAGTTCTCGACATCAGTTATTTAGAAAGTAGAAAATGCAAATTAAGACCACAGTGAAATTCCATGATAAATCAATTAGAATAGCTAAAATTAAAATAATACTAACTGTTGGCAGGGATGTGGAGCAACTGTAACGTTCATATACTATTGGTGAATGTAAAATGGTACAACTACTTTGGAGAAAAAGAGTTTGGCAATTTCTTAAAAAAGTTAAAGATATATCAATCATAGGATCCAGATAGTCTCCTACTATTTATAAACGATAAATAAAAACATACATCTACACAAAAACGTGTAAACAAGTTTTAATACCAGCAGTATTTGCAATAACCAAAACCTAGAAACAACCCCAATGTCCATCAATAGGTGAAAGCATTAAAAAAATTGTGGTAACTTCTTTTAATGAGATATAGTAACAAAAGGAATGTACTGCTGATACACACAACACGGACTGAGCTAAAGAGAATTACGCTGAGTGAAGGAAGCCAGACTTCCACCCCACCAAAAAGAAAAAGATAAAATCCAATTACTTAGTATATAGTTTCATTATATAAAGTCTAAGAAATGAAAACTAATGTATAGTGACAGAAATTTGATAAGTTTGCCTGGGACAGGGAGAGTCAGGAGGGAGAAATTACAAAAGGTCAGGAGGGAACTTTTAGAGGTGATGAATGTACTCATTTCCTTGATGAGGTTATAGCTTTGGGACTGTATACGTATGTCAGAACTTACCAAATAGTATACTTTAATCATGTGCAGTTTATTTAATGTCAATTATACTTCAATAAAGCTGTAAAAAAAAAATACAGATTTACAGGCCAGTATTAGTAGTCATGTCTTTGCCCTACTTTTATATTTCTGGATTTTATTAATTGGAAAAAAAAAAAAAAAACTACCCAGTACTAGGCAGTTTTCCTTAAAAATTACTGGTTTCATTAATCACTAAACATATTGTCAGTCTTGATTTATTTAAATTTTGTCCTAGATAACACATCTTTGATGAAAAGAAAAACTTTTAATCAATTAAAATACAATTTATAGGAGTTTTTTATTATAGCTACATTACAGTAAGGTAATAACAGAATTCTAATTGCACTCTAACTTGCCAGTTGATTTATTGAAAACTTATGCAATAAAACTAATGTAAACATGATTAAATAAAAGCCTTTCCATAATTAAAGTGTAAGTTTTTATTTAGTTTATCTGAAAGCACAATAATGAAGAGATACAATTTAAAATCAAACAAGTTTTTTTCAAATGATTTGGGCTATAACTATCACTGATTCCGCAAAGAAAAATATTTAGAAATGCCAACCAAATATCACATTATTAATATTTTGAGATGCTACATTAATAATCTTTATGTTTCAGAAATTATTTTTCAAAGAAAATTAGACCTAAGGAGGTCACTTATTACTACTGAAGAGTTTATCAATTCCACTGCCAGCAGACAGTATGGTTTAGAGACTCTAGTTTTGAAATCAAGCAAATCTTAGTTGAAGTCCAGACTTAAGACTTTCTAGATATATATATATTCTAGCAAGTTATTTAATCTTGATTTTTTCCTTCAATAATAAAGGGAACTTATCGAAATGACATTAGTGAATATTAAACTGAAAAGTCTATGTCAAGTAGCACCACATGATAAAATTCAAAGTGCCAGCTAATAATATTAAAACATTTTTAAAATATCAAAACTGTCTGTTAGTAAAAAAATTGTGAAAAGGGCAAAGTTCATCTTTAATGTTTCTTCAAACTACCATTTGTTTAATTTCATTACCTTGGTTATTGGTTTTTTTCACACTGTGATGGCCTCTCTCATGGGGAGAGAAACACAACTTCCTTAAACTCTTCAAAGTATATTAACTCTGTGTCTCATTTGATGATCATAGTTTGTGTGCTGTTTGTTCCTGTAATCTTCAAAGGTAAAACATATGCTTTTTAATGCTTATTTGCTGTAAAGTGATGACTTATGCTTAAGGGGTGGTTTTATCAAAAAAGATAAGGAATTTAGGCCAAGACGTGTGATGCGTACTTTTAAGCAAATTAGCCTCTTGCATATATCAAGTTATAGGGGGTATAACCTAATCCATCAGATATGCAAGTACAGTCTCTGTAGAAAACAGATATATCTAAGGAGTGGTACATACTGACAAAAGAAAAACAGAAAAGGAGACTATGAATATAAAATATTCAAACTACAATCACAATCTTATTTCTGAAGTGCTTTCTTGGAAAATTTTGTTTTACAATTTACAATTCAACTTAAGACCTTCAAAGAATTTAACAGCAACAGCCACAACAAAGGAACCCCATCCTAAGTTGCTACTTCATGTAGGTATAGCATTTGGGAAACCAAGATATATGCAGGAAAATAAGAGGAAAACACAAGATTTGCATTTGAAGAGGGAAGATACCATTTGTGTATTTTAATTCAAAATATCACTTTGCTGTCTATTAAAATGAACAACTACATACTGTAAAACTAGTTAAATGTAGCCCTACTTTTTTAATGGCTGACTTTAGTTTATGGAAATAAATGGACTTAGTGCTACAAGGCATACATAAAAGTATTAATTTAGAATTCCACTATTTGTAACATAGCTTATTATATATTATATTATATTATGTTCCGCTAACTATGAAATTGCAATTTTACTGACACATGCAACTCATGCAATGAATAGAAGGTATTTTTATTATAATTTAATCATCTTTCTTTAATCAAAGAAAAGCCCCAGTATCCAGATGTGTTGTCTTCTTCATCTACAAAAGCTTAAACTGTATACTTCGGGCTCCAATCCTACATGATTTCCTATTAAGATGTTGTTAGAGTTTAAACAATATTTAATCAGAAAATTTGTAATTCTGCTAAAAAGAAGTTCTAGCAAAATTACTTAAAACCAATACATACATGAATAGAAACAAAACATGTTCACATTTCTTGTTTTGTTCAACCTGTCTCTTCCACGGCTGTATACATATAAGAGAATGCATTGCAGAAAATTAAAGTCCCACAAAAATTAATAGGAGAATGAAAGAACACAAATATTGATGAACCATTAAAAAGTTGCTTTTCTGTTATCGATTTTTAACAAAATGTTCAGTGTATCAAGTCAATTATTCCCCTGCTATACCTTCAGGTAGTCATTATTAATAATTCATCTTGTTCATATAAACACATACCAATATCTATACATACATATTCCCTTTTTAATTAAAAATATAGCATGTCTATTTTCCAAATCATTTATCTCATTAGATTTAATAATCTATGACAATGTTATTATATAATTTATTTGAAGATATGATCTTATGTCCAGAGTTTTGCCACTACAATGCTATCACATTCCTTTTGACACGTTTATATATTTGTTTTGTTTGTTCCTTTCTGTTTGTTTGATTTTTAAGATTGATTAGTTAGGGTAAAGCTATAATAAGTTGCTATAAGAACTGAGCTACAACACATTAGTGGCTTAAACCAATTGTTGATTTCTCATTCATTTAATGGTAGTGGGTTGGTAAACAAAACAGAGGGCAACCTCCTCCCTCAGGGACACAGGGTGACTAAATTTCAGCCATTTTCTACAAATGTATTCCAGTTTCCCTGGGAATATCTTCTATTACAAACTAACCAGAAGGTGAAAGGGCATTGGTGATCACCTGTAGGAGACAGCTATTTACAATTTAGGCCTGAAGTAGCATATATAGGGGTTCAGAACGGGCCTCCCCAAAATGTGTCACTTTTGCATGAGGATTATTTTGAGCTAAAGGCAATCATGATTCTGCAGGTTCAAGTGAAACTACTGCCCTTCGCTTAACTACCTAGACTATTTTAAATTGGGGATTTTTGCCAGAAAACAGTTATTGCCAGAGATAAACTTATCTAAGTAGCCCCATCTATCTGGCAGGGCAAATACCTAATTACTAAGCATCTTCTCTTCTTATTGTCCTATGAATGACCCTCCTGGCCTTGGAAGCCCCAGGGGCCTATCCCATTTCTTAGCTCAGGATGGTATATACACCTTATTTTACCATTCACTCTTTGAACTTTTCATGTATTTGGGGTCTCTGACCTTCTCATGTATGTGGGGTTTAAAATTAAATTTGATTTTCTCTGTTAATCTGTCTCATGTCAATTTAATTCTTAAACCAGCCAGAAGAACCTAGAAGGGTAGAGGAAAGTTTTCTTCCCCCTCAATACACACATCCTTCCAGAGCTAGACCTCAGTCATATGAACACCTCTGAAACAGAGCAGGACCCTATGGTCCTTCCCCCCACAGCCCCATGTCCTCCACCTGCCTTTTGTTGTAAAAAACTTTAGCCAAAGAATAAGTTTAATCAGAGAAGTGAGAAAACGCAGAAACAAAGGAAAGCAATAATAGTTTAGTCAGTAAGCAAAGTCAAGGACCTTTAGTTCCTTCTCAAGGGCTATAGATAATATTCTGAGCCATATCCTGTGGGCTGTCTTGTAGATACTGAAACCCACACCACGTGGAAGAAGTTAACTACATGATGACCAGACTTATGTCGCCATGACATAAGCTGCCACAATTCCGAGAAGTGGCTCCAAGGAGATGGGAACAAGCTGACCCTGGAACTGAAGGTTGACTGTACTTAAAACAGTCAAGATGACACTGATCAGACCACTGCATGACCAATTTCAAGAAGACTGTCAGAGCTGACTGTGCTGTTTCTGCATGTAGCCCCCTGCTCTGTCTATAAGAGCTCTTGCCCACTGACTGGTGGTGGAGAAGGGGGGAGTTGGCTTTCGCACAGGAGTCTGCCCTATACTAGCAAGGAGACAGGGACACAGTCTTTGTCAGCGACTCTGAACAACTTTAAACTATGGAACAAAAAAACCATAAATTTTTGTGGAGTGTTTTATACAAAGTTTAATAGATAATTGTGGATATATTCCAAAAAGTTTGAAATATATCCCATTCCCACCGGCAGTGTATAAAAGTACCTTTTCCCTTATATTTTCATTAATACTGATATTGTCAGTGGCTTAAATTTTTGTCAAATATATTATTTGGGTAAAAGGTGTTATACTTTTGTGTTTTATTTTGCACTTTCAGTCTACTAGTAAGTTTGCGTATATCTCATTTTTAAAGGACATTCACACTTCTTATTCTAAAATTCATTTTCATACCCTTTGCCTAATTTTCTAATTTTTATATTCGTGTTTTTTCTCAATTTTGTGCTTGAAAAAAGTTGTAAATTGGAAACATTCATCCATTTCCAGTCAAATGGGATGCAAATACTTTAAGCGTATTGTTGACATTTACTTCATTTCATTTTAATTAGAGATTCCATATTTCTGAAATATTAATAATATAAATTTATCAAGTTCAAAATAATCATTGAAAATGTAATGCCAATTGAATTATTAGTCCACCGCACTAATATGTCCTCCTGCTAGGAATTTTGTCAGGAGATGAGCAATTTTGTTCTTGCAAGTTCAGGGCTTTCTGAGCAAAGAACACTGGTACAAGGATGATTAAACCATAGCATGTCTTTGAAGTTAAAGACAGTGAATTTCCCCAGAGCCATTTGCTCCTATTCAAAAGGTAATCGAGGTTAGAGACATCTTTCTAATCCCCCTGGTGCCAATCGCTTACATTTCAGGGTGGAAAACTTCCTCTCCTTCCCCAAGGGAGTGTTTGTTTACAGTCCAGAGTGAAAAAACAAGATTTCTCTATCTTCAGAGCGGAGGATGGACATGTGTGCCAGCAGCTTCTAGGAGAACTCTGAGTTTCACAATTCCAGAGCCCCTCTCCTCTGGTGCAGACCCCTCTGTGCGTGCAGGGGTCATCTGACAGTCATCAAACCACATTGTGGGGATTTGGATTTGGGGCTTGGGGGACTGCCTCAACCTTCTCTGTTAATAAGAGGGCTTTTCTCTGATCTAGAGGGGTGTGTGTGTGTGTGTGTGTGTGTGTGTGAGAGAGAGAGAGAGTGTCAGGCTGACTTGTTAGGTTGCAAGTAGGGTAATATCTCATAACACATACAGTTTCAGACTTAAAAACTTTATCATCTTTTCTCCCTCTTCCTTTTTAGAAAAGAAAATGGTAAAAAGAACATCACTCTCATCCAATAAAGAACAAGGTTAACTCCTATGCCTTGTACTAAAATTAGCACTGTTATCTCATATGTGATAGCCCCATATATTTGTAATTCTATGGGTGTATATACACTCACAGAATTACAAAGAATAACATGTGCGTGTGTGTGCATTAAACTTGTGTGTATTAAACTAACACTCTACAATAAAAGAAAAAATTAAAATATAATAATAGCAGATTTTGATCTGGAAAGGGGCATTATAAATCAGGAAAAATGAGCATAGATACAAGAACTTGGGGATTCTCATGACTTTGAACTTCAGTAAAACTTTAATTTTATTTTGCTCTTTCCATTTTCTTTGAAAGGCACTTTTTGCACTTCTAAGAGGTTTATATTACTTTTTACATACCAAACTAACAAAGCCATCTGTAATTTTCTTCTTATACTGCTTAATAATATTATTCTGTTGTATATTCAGAAACTGATTCATACTATGGTTGAATCTGTACCTGTAACACGTGTACAAATGCATAATTTGTAGATTTTGGAACAACATAAGATATTTATATCTCCAGTGAAATTTTTTAAAGACCAAGTTAGCCTGGTTATCTAAACTAGGCTTCATCCCTTTGCAAACAATAAGAAATCATCAAATATTTCCAGGGTCTTTAAAGTGAAGTTAAAATAGGTCTAAGAAATAAGTTGAGTATCTAATATCTCCTTGGAGAATCAGAGAATCTTCCTTCAACACACCTGATTGTCATACAGTAGGATGTCCCTGCTGCCAGCTATGTTAAGTGAGTTTATATTTAAAATGTATCTCTTCAGAGATCTCATCAAAAATAACCAAGAATAGCACGATGAGCTTTAGATCTCAGAGTATAATAGAAAAACAAATTGTTTTGGGTAGCAAAGAGATGAAAGTGACATTGCTCCTAATCAATCTTGTGAGATCCTTGGACACAGCAAACTGTCTCTACCACATGCTTCATACTCACACACGCAGGGTGCGGGATATCCCTGGAAGGTTTGAAACCAAGCAGGACCCTGTGGGGCTCCTGGGTGCAGGAACCTTTCTGTTCAGCCTCCCTGACCTTCCCTGAGTTCCAAAGGGCAGATTCAAACAGTTGCTACTCAGGGAAGGGAGGGGATGCAGAGACAAGGGGAGCAGCCAAGAAACAATAGTGCAGCCTTGGGGCAGGGTCCTGGTTCCTCCTCAAGGGAGACATAGAACAGTATCTTTTGAGCTCTTTATAGAACTAAAACCCCCAATAAATAGAAGATGAAGCAATTCTCATTCCAGAGAGAAGGTCATAGTTTGATAGCCTGGAGAACCAGAGAAGCTTATCTGGAGACCACCCAAGGCCAGATTAAAGGAGTGCAGACCCTGTACACACCCTAATCTTATCAGCAACCCCACCCTTGAACCATTGCTATAAAACTCCTCATCAAATCCTCCTGGGCTGGGACACACAGTTTGCAAGGGCAGGAGCCCCCTGTGGCCCCCTTTGCCTGGCAAAGCAATAAAGCTATTCTTCTCTACTTCACCCAAAACTGTTTCCAAGATTCAGTTCAGCACTGGTGCACAGAGGCCAAGCTTTCGGCATCAGGTGTCATCTCTCAATACTTCAAATAAGGCCAAAACTGCCTTGTGATATACATTTCCAGTATATCGGGTTGGCCAAAAAGTTCATTCGGGTTTTTCCGTAAGATGTTACTTTCTGGCCAACCCAATATTATGATTAGAGAAGTTACATACAACATTGTATATTCCATATCTGATAATGATTAAGTCTTAATTACATAATTTTAAAGAACACACTGAAACCAGTGCCAGTTTTCAGGATTAAAATCATGACTACAGGTTATTCTAAATTAATGTACTTATATGGTCACAGAAGGTATGTATAAAGTGGTAAGAAGTACTTTTCTGTGCTATATCTGTGTGAGTTTGTGTGTGTTCGTGTATGTGTGTTTACCAGTTTAGAAGCTTTTTTTTTTTTAAAGCTTAATGTCTCCAATACCCAGTGTTTCTATCAGAAAGTCAATGGTAAATAAATATGTATGTCTTTTCTCAGTCACCAAAAAGGTATTTAAGGTATTTTCCATTCTCTTTCTTCCATTATTTTTACAATCTCCCAAACATTCAAATGCCAAAATGCAGCTAGGTAGATTGAAGGTATTTGTATAACATAAATTGTCAGCATGCTGGAGGTATGCACCACTGAGTATACGGTCAGTGTTCATTTTTTTCTGAGGAATGTGCTCCTTGTTCCAAAACTCCAATGAATATTTCATCTTTATACAGAAACCTTGCATAAATGATGCAATTATTTCCTGTAAAGTTCCTTTTCCCTGATTACTGAGATTTTAGGTCCACATCACAGTACTGTCTGATTGTTTTCATAATGTTTTCTATCAGATATACAGAGGGGTGTTTTTTAGGATTTTAAGACAGGAAATTATGAAATGGAAACAAATGTTTATTGGACATTTGCTGTGTGCTGGACACTGTGCAAAGTGTGTTACATAGATCATGATAACACTCCTTTGTAGTTGTATTATTATACATCCTCTCTTTAGATGAGGAAAATGAAGCTTAAAATTGTCACTTATCCAAGGATACATTATTAAGAAATGGTCAAGTTGAAATCAAACTTTGGAATCTTGACTCCAAAAGCTCTTTCTGTCATCCTTTCACAGGGAATCAGTATAAATTCTGAGCTGATGGACATTTCCAGTTATAATTTCATAGTGTTTTTACCATACTGTATACTGACATTCTTACCTTAGCAGATCGAAATACCCAGATAAGACCATTTTACCGTGTTCAATATGCAATGGACTGAGACTCCTTAAGACAGTTACCAGACCATTGATGAAATCAGTTAAAGCCTAAATTCAAAGCATTTGATTATTCTGACATAAGTGTTCTCTTATACTTAGAATAAATTTGAATAATGGGTTGGTGAAATTACCAGTGAAACAGTTGGGCACAACCGGTGATAAGTGATAAGAATCATAGGTACACAGAATTATCACATAAAAAGTCAAAATACGAAGACTTCCCTGGCGGTCCAGTGGTTGGGGTTTCAGATATACAGAAGGAAGAGGGTGGCATGGTATTTTCTGGAACACAGACAATGAGCTAAGATTCTACTCTTCTCTCCATGAGACAGTGAGGCTGAGGCTTCCTCCAGGTAGGAAGCTTTGACCTACCCTGCCTCACCTTGGACTAACACTGTATGCCAATCTTTTTAGGAACAATAAAATTACCTGAAAGTGTATGCACTTTTAATGAAAGTGTATGCATTTTTCATTAAAAAATGAAAAAATAAAATAATTATAAACGGGTCACTTACAGGTCTATTATTGGAGAGAGAGTTCGTAGGGAACACAAAAGCATTTCCACCAAGTTCTTATCACATTTAGGTATTCCTTAAGACTTGCTATTCCTTTGGAGAATAAGAACTATTTTAACCCCCTATTTAGACTTTAGGGCTTTTGGAAAATTTGTTATAAGATGTTTGAGAGACATCTTACTATGTGTGACTTATAAATATCTCTTCTGTGGTTTGGTTTGGTGTATTAGGTTCTAGGAAATGTTTGAGCCCTTTTGACCAGCTGATAAGAGGGCAATTAAAAATGCAAGTGATGGTTAGTAGGAGATGATATTACACTTAATAAAACTTGGGTTGAGTAAAATAATTGCTGGACTAAGGCTGCTATTGGACTTCAGAGTTTAAATCAATAATATCTAACTATCTTGAAGTTGTGCTGTCACCTGTATAATAAATTATATAGCAAAAAGATTATGAAATGTTAAAGTATTATAAAAATTTATTCTACTTGTTGTTAATAAAGTCCATGATATTTGATTTAGATGATAAGTAATTGCTTTCACGGTATCTGAGTTAGGTGCTAAAAATATTTAGGAGATAATAGGCCTTCTGTCAAAGCTCATCAGATATTCTTTGAACCTATGAATTTCCAATTCATATCACCTCCTCCTGGGCTGATTAATTGAAAACCATTGAGCTGAAATATTGTTGCTTTTCCTCACTGCACCACTATTTTATACACATGATTTGATCTGCATAAGAGAAAAAAATCCACCACAGATACTATTTCAAAAGTAGAGCATATAAATAAAATAAGCCCATATAGTGAAGACCTAATTAATCAACTAAATAATACTAGGTATAGTAGTAAACATATGAAAGAGATTTTTTGTGTTTCTCTTTAAAATACTCTCAAGATTTATATTTATGCTCTGTCTGATCTAATGGCTTATAAAATACATAGGACTCCTGCAGATCAATGCAATTTATAGATCCGTCACACTATATGAAAGGAAAATCCCTTAAATTACTCAAGCACTCTTACAGGAAGCACTTTCAAATTTAAATAATAGATACCTATCAAAAGAAAGTTTTGTCAAACGTATTTTCTAAACATTTAATGACTATTTCTTATGAATTATGGTACAAGGTAGAAAGTTCATTCATTTAGTAAAAGCAATATTCACATAAAATTATTTCAGGTTTAATTAATGTTGTACATTTGATACACTTTTAAGGTTTCTGGAGCTCTTTCATATAAAAGCCAATGAAGATTTCTAAGCCCCATTTTACAAATCATTAATATGAGTTTCTGAGAGTTATAATAACTTGCCCAAATTCATAGGATTATATATGAGCCAGATTAAACCCTGATATCCAGGGTTCCTCATCCCATGTTCGATGATCCTTTTGTCGTGCCATATTAAATACCCCATCACATTATAACTCTGTCACATTAAATACAGTGTATGCAGGTCATCCTGAACATGGAAGATGCACTTGAACATAAAAATGCTGTACTTATGCCTCCCACAAAAAGGAATTCAAAACCATACATGTGGAATTCACAAAATCAGTAGGAGAGCAATGTCTAGTAAGTGTGGCTGAGTAAAAACAATAGAAGAAATAGTAATGTGGAAACTCCAGATAATAAAGAAAAAGAACAAAAGAGAATAAAGTAAGAAATCTAAGGAAATCCAGTTGATCATTGTCATTTATTATTCTAGTTATTCACTTTGCCCAGTATCTAAGAAGTCCAACACTTTCTACTTGGTACAACTTCTCTAAATACACAAGTCCATAATTACTATCTTTGTAGAACAATATTAAAAGTATAGACATAATACATTCTATTGCTAAGTTTTTTTAGAATAAATTGCCTTATGTTTAAAATAAAAAGTTAGTCATCTGAATTTATTTCTTTTCACCCTCAAGAATCTGCCCATGTCATTAATGGAGAGAAAACAAGAAAAAAAAAAAAAAAAGGAGGAGGAGCAGGGAGTGGGGAAGGGTGGGGTAGGAGGGCAGAGGAGGAGAGGAGAAAGAAAGAGAAAAAAGGAGAGGGAGAGAGGGAGGGTGGAAAGAATAATCAAATGTTAGAGAAGTCAATAGTTTATTAACCTTTTCAACATTTATCTGAGGAAGATTTTAGAAGATTGGAGACTGATGAAAAAAGAACGGATGAAACTCTACAGTACGTATGAAGACACCACACTGGGGAGAACTTGAACCATGAGCAACGCTCCTGAAACTCAGGACTCACAAGCACCAGGCAGTGGGGAGCAGAGGAAGATGCAGGTTTGGAAAAGGAGGTTTCTCCGAAAGTACAGAAATATTGAATAGATCTATAAATCAAACCCCTTCAAACCATCCACATCAGCCACATACTACCAACAAAACTATGAAAAAGAAAGAAGAGAGAAATTTGAAGGGACTACTAGGAAAAGGATAATCCAAGACGCTTTTCATACTGCAATAGTCATTAGAGTTTAAAAGTGATCACCAAGTACAGAGAGGGCAAAAACTTTGTAAAAAATATCTATACATTGGCAAATACTGTGAAATTTCGTAACACCAATGATGTTCAATATCTTAAAAATTTCAGATGCCTCTAAGAACTTTAGAGACTAAAATATGTTACCTACACAAGTCCAAGACTTCATGAGAGTTCTCATCAGCAAAACCAGACAACTGAAAAATGCCTTCGCATTAAAGGAGAGTGACTTTTATCTAAGAATTCAATACCAAATCAATGAATATATTAAAGATGTTTTTACATGAGAGGACCTACAGGACTGGAATAAAGTCTAATAGGAACCTCTAGGAGAAAACAATGCAAAGGAAAATGCTTCCACAGAGTAGCTGTTTATACGGAAAATTTGAGCACACATGAAGTATGTACAAAATGGAGTAACATTACACAAACACACACACACACACACACACACATCCCATTCTCCACATGAGGAAATGTAATCTTTAACATTACACCATTAACATAAAGGGATTGAGAACACTTGTTTTTAAAAAATATTTATTTATTTTTATTTATTTATTTGGCTGTGAGGAGTCTTAGTTGTGGCACGTGGGATCTTCATTGCTGCGTGTTGGATCTTGGTTGTGGCATGTGAACTCTTTAGTTGCGGCATGAGGGATCTAGTTCCCTGACCAGGGATTGAACCTGGGCCCCCTGCATGGGAGCGTGGAGTCTTAGCCACTGGACCACCAGGAAAGTCCCCGGAAACACTCATTATTCCATTCCGCAATTTATATTTGAGCTATAGACCAGGAGTTCCTAACCTGTCTTCAAAGAAATTAAGTTAGACTGCCTGGTATCAGGGCCCAGGCATGAACCTCTTTTTAAAAGTGCTCCAGATTTGTTGACAACATAGTTAAGTTTAAGAAACACTCAAAATACATCATAAAATACAGGCAAAACAAATATATCAACCTTAGAATTTCAGAAGAGAATGTCAAATTAATCAATTTTTTAAATGAAAAAGAGAAAATGGAGATGACAGAGGCTGAGGGTTCAAAAGTGAGGGCGTGTGCCATGGGTAAGTGGAGAAGAAGGGTGGACCCACCACAGGGCTGCTCACTGCCTGGGTCCCTCCTGATTGGCCAAGAGTTCAGAGTCCATTCTAATGAGTTTCTGTCTGATGCAAGTTGTTAAATATTTTGAATACTAACCTTTGAGTATTAATATCCTCCCCTAACAAAATAAGGGATTAATATATTCAATTTAAGGTTGATGGAACAAAACAAAATTAACAGATCAAAGAACTAAAATCAGTAATAACTACAATGGAAATATATGGAAAGAGTAAGAAAGGAGAAGTTTAAGTAAGTGAATAGATATTGTCTAAAATAATTAAATAAACCCTTCTGGTAATATAAGTATTACTGATTTAGATTTTAAAATTAGCTAGGGTTTAAACATGCTTGCCTTTAAAAAAGGAGTCTGGGGTTGCAATGTGGGCTACTCCCTTTCATTTTAAGTCTGCACTCTTAGATTTTTAATTATGTGCACATATTAATTAGACGAAAAATAAATATAGTTTAAATAATAATTATATGTTGAACTCAATTTGCAGATTAAAAAATATGAAATCATTTGGAATTTAATTACCTATTGTATAAGGAGTCTGAATGTGAATTTCATGCAGCAGTGTTGCAGCAGATGTGGGAAGAAACAGAAGCACTTCTGATCCATTTAGCACGTGCAAGAACTCATCATCCTCCCCTAGTGCACGGCCGTTTTTCGTGAGTGATTTCTCAGCATGGCCATTACCAGCGCATGACAAAATATGCTTCCTCTGCTGGGAGAATTCAACTCCAAGAATTACAAAAGGTTTATGGTTTCTTTGTGTTATTGGTATCCTTCAGCATCCTGGTTCTTTCACGAAGGAGAAATATTTCATGAAAATCAAAAGATCTCTTCTACAGGGCTGTGTAATGATCTCTCTCATTTTCTTCTCAGTTGTGATTTCCATTAAACCAAAGATGGATATGATTGGATGGTTTCTTTTCTGCTGATGGTTGCTTTGGTGCAGACATTTCTAATTTCTTGGTTACTTGTAAAAATATTACGACTTCTAATACAGTAGAATTATTTTTACTGGTAACAAGACTGGAATGCAGTAGAGATATATAATAGTAAGGACAGAGGCTTGGAAGACAGGCTTTTCAAAAATTAGCTAAATGACAAATATACCCAATTCTACTAAGAAGTAATTTTCTGGCCAAATAATGTTAAGTCCACGTAGGAAAAAAGGATAAAATAAGCTTGCTATCATCAGAACAGGAATTAAAGTCCCATCTAGGCCAATACTTGAAAGAACCGGGAAGGGATTCCCATACTCATACTGTTTTCTCTTGCCAACCAAAACATACATTCAACTGATGTTCTTTGATTTCTGTGACAACTCATTCTCAGTATTTTTTGCTCTCCCTAATTCTCCCTTTAATGATGGCAATACTGATGCCTATGTTCCAGATCTTCTTCTTTTTCTTTCACTCTCTGGATTCTCCTTAAAGATCTAATCCAGTATGCCTTTGGGTATTGCTGACTCTCAAAACCATTTTCCAGAACTCCCTTAAAAGTTCTAGGCTCATATATCCTTTTGCTTGCATGTCTTAAAGGTATGTCAAATTTCTTATCTGAAAATTAACTCCTTTACATTCTGCAGTCAATGAAAAGCTGTTTTACTGATTTCACCTATTGAGTATTTCACAATTCTATTTCCTTCTCTGCATCTACTCTTGCCACTACCTTGCTCCAGATATTATTACCTTCCAGCTGAACCAAAGTAAGAGCTTTCTGCGTGGTCTTCCTGAAGTCATTCTTGTGGGGGACTTGCCCAATTATTCCCCCATTGCAGCCAAAATACAAATATGATTTTATATATGTATGTTAAATTTTATATATTTATATATTTTACATATAAAATCTTCTCCCCCAATATAATATCAGAATACACACACACACACACACACACACACACACACACATTCTCTTTACAATGCAAGAATGCAATGGAAGAGAGTGGAGGATTTTATTTACCGAAGGGAATGACAAGAAGATTAATTTTCAGACACTGGAGTAGAGGTTAAAGTAGGAGAAGGAAAAATCAGTAAATAGAATATTGAAATCATTTAGGCAGGAGTAAACAAAAGCTTTGGTCAAGATAAGGAGAGAGAAGTAGGAGACATTTTGATTCATAAATGACAAATTGATGACATAAAACATGGCTGCTCAAGGAAACATAGGTGACTATAACCAAAATTTCTCACTGGAAAGATCATTTCTATGGCATGCCTGGGCTCAGCAACAGATTGAAAAAGCATGGAGGGGCATAATTATGTTGACTTTGACCGTGTTTATTTGAGCCGTCTTTGGTAAATATAAATATGAATAAATATAACGTGCAGTGTGAAATCTGAGTTTGAAACCCAGAGGGGAATTACGTCTAAAATTATACCTTTGACAGCTAGTATAATTTTGGCAATAGATAAAGTCATGGTAATTTCCTCCAGTAGAAGCATGTTACAAGGGAAAACTAAAATTACAACCTTGAGGAATACCAGCAAATAAAGAGTTGGTGGAAGAAAATACGTAAAAAGAGGAGTCTGAGAATTGAGAAAATAATGGGTAACAAGACAGAGTTAGAAAAATGTCATCTTCCTCTATGAGCGTAATGAAAATGAAACATTTATTTTTCTTTCTTTTTTAGAGTTTGCCCCTTTTTTAGCTTACTAAGGAAGAAAATTCAGCTTATTCGGGAGAGGATAAGAATTAAAGATGCAGGGTCTGTCCTCTGAGTTTAATGATGACAAAGAAAGAGAGCAACCGATTTAGTAAGTGGCTGCATGTAGATTTTTTTTTTTCCCTGAACGCTGATTGCAGTTTCTCCAGATGAGAGCCCCACAGCTGGCTACCTATTGGATACACTCCATTCTTGACGCTCACCCACAGTCAGACCTAGACTAACTCAGCTAGAGAATTTTTCTATTTTCATATCTTTCACAGAAAATCAGCAATCAGAGTTTGATACGAACATCATTTTTGAAAAATATAAAAAGTGCTATTTCTAATGTAAATAGCTTAAATAAAAAAATCCTGATTCTTGGAACATTAGACCCTACTTGCCCTGTGATCCACTTCACTGAATTGGAGCTTTAATTGTACACTCTGTTAACCAAATCAGTTTCAAATGGCGTTTGTTTTCCAACATTTCCATCAGCCATAGAAAAAATTCTAGTAAGTACATTCTATGCCATGTTTTCTCACAAGAGTTTGAAATTTCTATGAGAAGATACAAGAGGCTAACTTCAAATTTCTATAAAGTTGCATTTAATATTCATAGCTTTATCTATTTTGAGAATACAATCCAAATAATACCTTTGACAATAGAACAAAATGAATACTTTATCAGATCCTTCTCCATTCCAACAAGTCAGTAAATTTAAGAAAAGCCAATAGGTTAAAATTATTTCAGCAATGGACAAGGGGCAAAAAGCAAATATTCTTTCATAATCTTTTCCTTAAAAACAAACAAAAACTATATTACTCTATGAAATAACACAAAAAATTCAACAAATAACCTAACTTATTTGCCATATCATATTGTCTGGTGCCAAAACAATATATCAAATCCTATCCTATTACCTAACTCACTGGAAATGGTGATTGACTTTTCCAATTTCTCTGTGATTTTATAACCTATTGAGATACTTCAGAATTCTTGAGGCTACTCTTAGAATTTCTCTCACACAGGAATTCTTGAGAACCCATAGTAAAAATAGAGAAAGTTCAAATAACCAAGAGCAGGCAAGTTACCTGCCTATTTTCCTCCTACTTCCCTTCTGTGTTAACACTGAGTTCAATCTCCTCCACATGCTTCACGCTTTAGTACTAACCCTTCTTCTCCTCTGGTATAGTGTCAGTCATTTAGTATGGGGATGCCAAAAACATACTTTTTCATTTGTGGGGAGGACCTCTTAACCTTATATCTCAAAACAAAATGAAACTAGTTATAAATGTTCTCATCTGAGAATATGCTTTCACAAAACCCTGGGAAGGGAAAATGTTCTGAGAAACAGGGAGTGGGAGAAACTATGTCCAATGCTGCTGAGACTTCAGTGACTGGAAAGCGCAAACTTGACTGTGTCAGCAAAATTTAGGCCACTGTAGATGCTGGTTAAAAGAACAAACAAACAACAACATGGGAGTAGGACTGGCTTCAGCCTGATGAGGGAGTGGCTTGAGGGGATGGATAATAGGAAATGTAAAAGTGAAAATACCAAGTGTACAAAACATGTGTCTTAACAAAGCTCTTGAAGTTTCTTTAAGAGTGTTTTGGAAGGTATATGATCAAATTTATCCTAATGACCTTGAGAAAAGAAACTGTCATCTCACTGTTCCTCCCTTTTGTTCCCCCTCATCTTTTTCAAGCAAAGTTTAAGAAATAACTGAATAAGAGCCTGCTGCTCCTGGGAGAAACTGCTGTCACCTACATCTTCCTCAAGGGGAAAATGGATGTAGATGCTGAAAAAACATTCCTCCCTTCTCCCTATTTGGGGAAGAAACCATCCTCCTTGGCAGTAATTAAGGAAAAGAGGAAGTCAAGTCAGCAAGTTCTCATGACTGCTACAATCTCAGTTCTCCTTCCAAACGACCATCAACAGGATGAGCTCTGCTGTTTCTGTCCAGAAAGTCACTCATACAGACATGCTGAAATGAGACAGTGTGTCTTACTGTCGGAATTATTCACACTGACTTGTGACTAAGGCAGTAGTAGAAAGACAAGTATATGCAAGCACAAGAATTCTTCACACTTTTAGGCTAGATGTGACATAAGTACACAAAGTCAGATATGCTGCCTCTGTTTTCCCTATTTAATCCACCCAGAATCCCCTCTCATCGACTTCCTGACAAAGGTCTTACAGGGATGTTGTTGTTCTGGACCAGACAAGATCTGTTCTTAGTTACTGTTCTTCCTATTGTCATGTTGCTATGATACGGGCAGAGTCTAGGACAACTTCATTTGAATACTGTGGAGTCTTTCTTTCTTCTAAAAGAATGATATCATACTTGTTTTACACGATCAAAAGAGCTACATGTTCTCTTTTTTAATATAACAATGCCTGTCGCTATTAAGCTGATTTCTCTATTTTTATTTATTCCCAGTCCTTTTAGTTCTTAGGTTTCACAGAGCATTTTTAAACTAATGTTTGGTTATTTATAAAAATTTCTAAAATAATATTAATCCTATTTAGTTTTACTCCTCATCTGCCAGTAATATTTTAATGACACTCAGTATCATCCCAAGCACATATTCCCTAAAGTAACTTGACAACCAGAGCAGCTTCTTCTACAGAGCTGTAACAGAAGTTCAACTAGCTTTGTTTCCCCTCTTACCTAAAGTTTCTAATCAATGTCATCTATAATAGAGACTTATTAGTATTACTGTATTTTGTAAAGAAGTCATTTGAATTCCTATGTTTTAGATTTTTTCTGTCTAAAGAATTTTTTCAAATATCTTGATATTCTCTTGCATTTCCCCTACTTTAGTTCCCACTGTGAAACAACTTTGAGGTGACCCCACCTACGTTCTTCTGTGAACTATGCCTTTATTATCACATATATATGAGAGCACTGGTGGTACTCTTGGCATCGATTTTGGGGGTTCAAATTCTGACTAGTAATTCATATCAATAAATTGGGCAAATTACTTAATTTCTTTAGGGATCAGTTTCTGTATCTTTAAAATAGGGAGACTAGTATTATCTGCCTTATGAAGTTTCAAAATTACAGTTGATAATTCACAAAACTTGCCTAACATCTGGCAAATAATCAATACAACTCGTAACATAGTGTTTGCTTTGTATTATTTATTATTATGTTTATGACTTTGTTTTATCACTTATCACTTTGTGTTGACAGAATCTGTCTGTGTCACTGAATTTTAATCTCCTGGAAGGTGGGGTCCTGGTTGCATCTATCTTAGTACTATCAATATAGAATAGGTACCTGTGTTTGATGTATATACTGTCACTTCCTGTTGTAAAGCTCAGAGAAAACTCACCTAATATTTAATAAGTGACTGAATGCTCTATAAATGAAGTTTTTTTTTCTAAGTAAGTCAAATCTTTGAAAGCTTTTCTTCTACCTTGGGTTGCTTTATATCCACTTAGAAACCGACAGCTTTGAAAAATTAGTGTAGCACTCATACACATACTAATTAAAAAAAAACCAAAAACTTAAATACATGTGCAAAAAAAGTTTATTGTGATAATACAGTATATAATTTCCTTAGGGTTCCACTTAGTTGAAATAAAGATTTTGAAAAAAAATTCTAAATAGTAACTTTATATCACTGTTAACCCTAACATCTGTCATATAAAACATCATAAGCATTTAATATGTATTCAAGGACAATGACCAGATGGCTATGATAAACAACTTTTATACAGTGGTTTATTCCCACCGTTTTAAAGATGTGGCTTTGGTCTTCCCTGGTGGCGCAGTGGTTGAGAGTCTGCCTGCCAATGCAGGGGACACGGGTTCGAGCCCTGGTCTGGGAGGATCCCACATGCCGCAGAGCGGCTGGGCCCGTGGGCCACAATTGCTGAGCCTGCGCGTCTGGAGCCTGTGCTCCGCAACAGGAGAGGCCGCGATAGTGAGAGGCCCACGCACTGCGATGAAGAGTGGCCCCCACTTGCCACAACTGGAGAGAGCCCTCGCACAGAAACGAAGACCCAACACAGCCATAAATAAAAAAATAAAAATAAAAAAAATAAAAAAAAAAGATGTGGCTTCTTAAGGCAAACAGTTTTCTATAATTGTGATAATTTATGTGATTAGATGTTTTCTTATACCAGGTCATGAAATTAATTTTCATCTTAATTAGCGCCCATAGCAATGATTCTATTAATAATCCATTTAGCTAATTGCATTTTGTTAAGTTAGTTGTGTTGCATTTTGGGCATTGCTAATATGCCAAGGTCAACATGTCTCCTCAACAGTATTCAATAACCAATGTAAGGTAATAGTGAATAACATAGCCTATATTTGCAAATCCTAGATTATCTGCATACACAGATTTCCTTTGGTGGCATATATCCTTGTCCTTAAAAGTCTTAGAGTTACTTACCTCAGCTTCAAGTCTTTTTTTCCATGATTGAAGGGTGTATTAGGCCCTAACAGCCTGCCACAGACTTACCAAATTCACAGAACACTAATTTGTTAAAGAGAAGGTCTATATATTCATTTACCATGGGAATTATAACTACCTAGATAACCTTCCTCTTGTTTTCCATCAATGTATTCCTTTCCCATTAGAAGAAACCTATTTACGAAGCCAAGTTAAGGTCATGAAATTATTCTGAAGAACATAAAGTTAAAAAGAATGTGATGGAAGAAAGTTAAGCAAATTTCACAGAACCATAATTCTTCAAGGGGCATAAATAGATTAGGTCCCAATTTCCACTTTAGAAAAACTATATAATGTATACAAATCCTTTAAAAGATCACAATCTCTATTCTCCTTGAAAATTTGGAGGAATCAAAGAACCATCCTTTCATTTAGTATCCTGTTTCATGGCTTTGTAATCTCAGGTCCAAGTTATGAACGTTCACTTCGGAACAAAGGAATTAAAATCTTTTTATCTTTCACCACAGGCTATACTGCCCATCTATTTCATCATTTCAGTCAACTCTCTTCAAGATCTAGTATTTCTTTCCACTTTATCTTTGGTACACAGTGGCAAAGAAGGACCCAGCATACTGAGCTTTGGCCTGATGTGCCTGTAGAGAGGTTCTTGAACCTGTGCACTCCCATATCCAAGTCTGCAGATGATTGTTCACACTGTCTTTAACGGTAACACTTGTCCAGTTTTGCACTTTACTGTGGTTTCTTGGAGTGGAAAAAGATGGGAACAGAATGGTTGATTCAGAAGAATGAAAAGAAAGGCAAGTTAGTCTAAAGTGTGGAAGAAGGGTTGGCAAAAAAGATAAGCTATTTTTACAGAAAATGACAAATTCATCTTTTTTGTGGGGCTGGGGGGACTTTATTTTTTCCTTAATTCTTGTTTACCTGAAGAATATGTATCAATTATTAAATTTGTAGGTAATACAAAAAATTATTTAAAAAATTAAAACATGATTTTTGGACATCTGATCTCAGCTTCAACAAGAAAAGTGCTTGGAAACCATCACTCCCAACCTTTAAACAAGAAAAAGCAGAACAAACTGAATATCAAAATTTTTTCTTAAATCATCAAAGACCTAAAGTTGCAGTGCAAACTGTCACCCCAAAAGTACACACCAAACCAGGAAGAAAGTGCATCCAAAGAGTCACAGCTAAGATCTGCTCACTCCGAACAGAAGCTGCTAGAACCATAAACTGGTAGAAACACATAAATGGTGATTTTGATGAATTGTTGGAGGTTGAGGGTAGACTGGTATAAGAATGAGAAATTCCTAAAAGCTGTAGTATTGGGGAGCCCCACACTTGAGTGCTTTACTTTCAGGAATGCAGTCAGGTACTTAGTATAATGTGAGAAAAATCCTCTTGCCAATGACAAGGGAAGGGTAAGAGGAGTCATTACGAAATTCTCCCAGAGACTTTCCATAAGCAAGGGCTACTCTCCTGTGGAAAAGACTTCCTTCTCTGGAGCAAAGCCTTATCTCAGCTGGTAGAAGAGCACTGCTCCCATTCCAGCTCCCTACAGCCCTCCTGTCTCAATTAAAGGGGAAAAATGAATAGGCATCAAGGCAAAAGATTGGAAATGATGCAGCCAGGGAATGGAGTAGGAAGTAGGGGGAGGGAAGATGGGTGTATCACTGGAGAAACACCTGTGTAAGTCCTAGCCCAGAGACATTGGTTGACTAAAAGATGAATGATAGTTTTAAGATTATAGAGTGTTCCCCCTTGTCTTCGATACCCTAACTCCAACTAAAAGGGCTCCTGTATTACAACTATGAATTACAACTGAAAGAGCTGTAACACACAGCATCCTTCTAAGGAAGAGTACTTAGGAAAGCACAAAGCAAATATGGAAGACAAAAATAAGTGCACTAGAGGAATCTCAAGCCTCTGGTACCTGTAGCTATAAGAAAACATTAAACACAGCCCAGCTCCTTGTCATATTAACATATATTTTCACACTAAAAGTCTATTTTACTGATTTTCCATTACCCAGTCCATGCCGAGCTTTTGACAAAAAAATTACAAGGCATGCAAAAAGAAAAAAAAATCCTCTGAAAAAACAAAGTAACCATCAGAACCAGACTCATATATGAGACAGATGTTGGAATGCTAACAAAGAGAATTTAAATAGGCATAATTAATATGCTAAGAGCTCTAAGGGAAAAAGGAAAGATGCAAGAATACGTAGGTAACATAAGCACAGAGATGAAAACTTGAGAATCAAAAGGAAAGAGTCTGTCATACAGAGTGAAGTAAGTCAGAAAGAGAAAAACAAATACTGTATGCTAACACATATATATGGAATCTAAAAAAAAAGACAATGGTTCTGAAGAACCTAGGGGCAGGACAGGAATAAAGACACAGACTTAGAGACTGTACTTGAGAACATGAGGAGGGGGAAGGGTAAGCTGGGACGAAGTGAGAGAGTGGCATGGACACATACACACTACCAAATGTAAAATGTGGTATGCAGCCGCACAGCACAGGGAGATCAGCTTGGTGCTTTATGACTACTTAGAGGGGTGAGATAGGGAGGGTGGGAGGGAGACACAAAAGGGAGGGGATATGGGGATATATGTATACGTATAGCTGATTCACTTTGTTATAAAGCAGAAACTAACACACCACTGTAAAGCAATTATACTCCAATACAGATGTTAAAAAAAAAGGAAATGTTATAAATCCAAACACCATAACATAAATGAAAAATAACTTCAACAAGATCATCAGTAGACTTGACATGACCAAGGAATCATGAGCTTGAATACAAGTCAATAGAAACATCCACAATTGATATTCTAAGAGGAAAATTAATGAAAACACACAGATACAGAGAACAGAACACCAAATAATTGTAGGACAATTTCAAAAGGTGTTACAAAAGCATAATTGGAACACAGAAGGAACAGAAAGTGAGAATAAAATTGAAGAAATATTTGAAGAATTAATGCCAGAACTTTTTACAATTAATGACATCCCACTGCACATCCAGAAAACTCAGACAACAACAAGCAGGACTGAAAAAAAACAAAAACAAAACAACAACAAAACAACCAACAAATAACAAACTAACCCACCTGGGCATACTATATTAAAACTCCAGAAAATTAACGGCAACAAAAAAATCCTGGGGCTTCCCTGGTGGTGCAGTGGTTGAGAATCTGCCTGCCAATGCAAGGGACACGGGTTCGAGCCCTGGTCTGGGAGGATCCCACATGCCGCGGAGCAACTAGGCCCGTAAGCCACAACTACTGAGCCTGCGTGTCTGGAGCCTGTGCTCTGCAACAACAGAGTGGTAACCATGCAGTGATCAGTAGTGAAGTGTGCAATTTTCTCTTCAAGAATCTCTATGTTGCAGAGGCGGAGTCAAGATGGCGGTGTGAGAAGACACGGAGTTAGCATCTCCACACAACTAGGGTGACTGCCGGCAGCTTGTGGGAGACTCTGATGCCCAAGGAGATGGGAGAAACCCCACAGTGAACTGGTAGGATGTAGGGGGACTGGGGAGGGGGAGGGGAGAAGTGGAGGCCAGACAGGATTGGCACCCCTGAGGCTGGGGAGATCAGGAGAGGCAGGTGGGAAGGACTCTCCGGTAAGAGCAGCAGAGGAGCAGAGGGCGACTGCCCCACCCACTCGGGCCTGGGGAAACGGCTGAGCTCCCAGGCCGGTCCACTGCCCCCCAAAGCCCCATCCAGGCTGTGTGGGTCCTCAGGGGCATAGGAGGGAGGCCAGAGAGATCAGGAGAGGCAGGTAGGAGGGGCCCTCCCAGACCAGAGGAGCAGGAGTGGAGAGGACGGTGTTTGCCCCCCCACTTGAGCCCAGGAAGCCTGCTGGGCTCCCAGGTGAGGTCCCCTGCCCTCTGAGACCAGGGGTGGGGGGCATGCCTGGGCCCCTTCTGTTCCTTGAGCCTAAGCCCAAACCCCCACAGCCCCCAGGGCCTTTTCCAGCCCTGTGGGTCCTGAGCATTGGCCCTGCCCACCACCCAAACCTCGCCCTTGCTTAGGCCCTGCCCTCCACAGCCAAGGCCTTCCCCCTCTCCCTCTTTTTTTTTTTTTTCTTTTCCCTCCTCCTCTGTTTTACTATTCTGATACTGATGTACCTGCCGGTTGTTGATTCATCTATATTTTTATTTTTATATTCTTTCTAACATATCTGTTAGTTTCCTAGTATAATTTTATTTTTTACTTTGTTATTGTGCTTTTTTTTGCCATCCCATGCAGCTTGTGGGATCTTGGTTAACCAGCTGGGGGTTGGGCTAAAGCTCCTGCAGTGGGAGCTCTGAGTCTGAACCTCTGGACTAACAGAGAACCTCAGACCCCAGGGAATATTCATCGGTGTGAAGTCTCATGGAGCTCCTCATCTCAGCACCAAAACCCAGCTCTACCCAATAGCCTAAAAACTCCAGTGTTGGAAGCCTCAGGCCAAACAACCAGTAAAAAAGGAACACAATCCCACTCATTAAAAAAAAAAAAAAAAGAGATGGCAAAAAAATATATCACAGATGAAGGAGCAAGGTAAAAACCTACAAGATCAAATAAATGAAGAGGGAATAGGCAATCTACCAGAAAAAGAATTCAGAGTAATGATAGTAAAGATGATACAGAATCTCAGAAATAGAAAGGCACAGATTGGGAAAATACAAGAAATGTTTAACAAAGATCTAGAAGAACTAAAGAACAAACAAACAGAGATGAACAACACAAAAACTGAAATGAAAAACACACTAGAAGGAATCAATAACAGAATAACTGAAGCAGAAGAACGAATAAGTGAGCTGAAAGACAAAATGGTGAAAATAACTGATGAGGAGCAGAATAAAGAAAAAAGAATGAAAAGAATTGAAGACAATCTCAGAGACCTCTGGGACAACACTAAACACACCAACATTCAAATTATAGGGGTCCCAGAAGAAGAGAAAAAGAAAGGTTCTGAGAAAATATTTGAAGAGATTATAGTCAAAAACTTCCTTAATATGGGAAAGGAAATAGTCACCCAAGTCCAGGAAGCACACAGAGTCCCATACAGGATAAACCCTATGAAAAACACACCAAGACATATATCCATCAAACTAACAAAAATTAAATTCAAAGAAAAAATATTAAAAGCAGCAAGGGAAAAACAAAGAATAACATACAAAGGAATCCCCATAAGGTTAACAGCTGATTTTTCAGCAGAAACTCTGCAGGCCAGAAGGGAGAGGTAGGATATACTTAAAGTGACAAAAGAGAAAAACCTACAACCAAGATTATTCTACCCAGCAAGGATCTCATTTAGATTGGATGGAAAAGTCAAAAGCTTTTCAGACAAGCAAAAGCTAAGAGAATTCAGCACCGCCAAACCAGCTTTACAACAAATGCTAAAGGAACTTCTCTAAGCAGGAAACACAAGAGAAGAAAAAGACCCACAAAAACAAACCCAAAACAATTAAGAAAATGGTAATAGGAACATACATATCAATAATAACCTTGAATGTAAATGGATTAAATGCCACAACCAAAAGACACAGACTGGCTGAATGGATACAAAAACAAGACCCATATATATGCTGTCTACAAGAGACCAACTTTAGACCTAGGGACACATACAGACTGAAAGTGCAGGGTAGAAAAAAATATCCATGCAAATGGAAATCAAAAGAAAGCTGGAGTAGCAATACTCATATCAGATAAAATAGACTTTAAAATAAAGACTGTCACAAGAGATAACGAGGGACACTACATAATGATCAAAGGATCAATCCAAGAAGAAGATATAAAAACTATAAATATTTATGCACCCAACATAGGAGCACCTCAATACATAAGGGAAATGCTAACAACCATGAAAGGAGAAATCGACAGTAACACAATCATAGTAGGGGACTTTACACCAATGGACAGATCATCCAAACAGAAAATAAATAGGGAAACACAAGCTTTAAATGACACAATAGACCAGATAGATCTAACTGATATTTATAGAACATTCCACACAAAAGTGGCAGAATACACTTTCTTCTCAAGGGCACATGGAACATTCTCCAGGATAGATCACATCTTGGGTCACAAATTAAGACTTGGAAAATTTAAGAAAATTTAAATCATATCAAGCATCATTTCTGACCACAGTGTTATGAGACTGGAAATCAATTAAAGGAAAAAAACTGTAAAAAACAAAAATACACGGAGGCTAAACAGTGTGCTACTAAATAACCAAGAGATCACTGAAGAAATCAAAGAAGAAATAAAAAATACATAGAAACAAATGACAACAAAAACACAATGCGCCAAAACCTATGGAATGCAGCAAAAGCAGTTCTAAGAGGGAAGTTTATAGCAATTCAATCTCACCTCAAGAAACAAGAAAAATCTCAAATAAACAATCTAACCCTACACTTAACTAGAGAAAAAAGAACAAAGAGAACCCAAAGTCAGTAGAAGGAAAGAAATCATAAAGATCAGAGCAGAAATAAATGAAATAGAAATGAAGAAAACAGTAGCAAAGATCAATAAAACTAAAAGCTTTTTTGAGAAGACAAACAAAATTGATAAACCCTTAGCCAGACTCATCAAGAAAAAAAGGGAGAGGATGCAAATCCATAAAATTAGAAATAAAAAAGGAGAAATCACAACTGACACTGCAGAAATACAAAGGATTATATGAGACTACTACAAACAACTATATGCCAATAAAATGGACAACCACGAAGAAATGGCCAAATTCTTGGAAAGGTACAATTTTCCAAGAGTGAACCAGGAAGAGTTAGAAAATATAAACAGACTGATCACAAGTAATGAAATTGAAACATAATTAAAAATCCTCCAACAGACAGAAGTCCAGGACCAGATGGCTTCACAGGTGAATCAAACATTTAGAGAAGAGCTAACACCAATCTTTCTCAAACTCTTCCAAAAAATTGCAGAGGCAGAAACACTCCCAAATTCATTCTACAAAGTCACCATCACCCTGATACCAAAACCAGAAAAAGATACTACAAAAAAAATTACAGACCAATATCACTGATGAATATAGAAGCAAAAATCCTGAACAAAATACTAGCAAACAGAATCCAACAGCACATTAAAAAGATCATACACTATGATCAAGTGGGATTTATCCCAGGGATGCAAGGATTCTTCAATATACGCAAACCAATCAATGTGATACACCACATTAACAAATTAAGGAATAAAATCCATATGATCATCTCAATAGATGCAGAAAAAGCTTTTGACAAAATTCAACACTTATTTATGATAAAAACTCTGCAGAAAATGGGCATAGAGGGAACCTACCTCAACATAATAAAGGCCATATATGACAAACCCACAGAAAGCATCATACTCAATGGTGAAAAACTGAAAGCATTTCCACTAAGATCAGGAACAAGACAAGGATGTCCACTCTCACCACTCTTATTCAACATAGTTTTGGAAGTCCTAGCCACAGCAATCAGAGAAGAAAAAGAAGTAAAAGCAATACAAATTGGAAAAGAAGAAGTAAAACTGTCACTGTTTGCCGATAACATGATACTATACACAGACAGTCCTAAAGATGCCACCAGAAAACTACTAGAACTAATCAATGAATTTGGTAAGGTTGCAGGATACAAAATTAATGCACAGAAATCTCTGGCATTCCTATACACCAACAATGAAAAATCAGGAAGAGAAATTAAGGAAACACTCCCATTTACCACTGCAACAAAAAGAATAAAATACCTTGAAATAAACCTGCCTAAGGAGCGAAAGACTTGTATTCAGAAGACTATAAAACACTGATAAAAGAAATCAAAGATGACATAAACAGATGGAGAAATAAAGCATGTTCTTGAATTGGAAGAATCAATATTGTGAAAATGACTATACTACCCAAAGCAATCTACAGATTCAAAGCAATCCCTATCAAACTACCAATGGCATTCTTCACAGAATTAGAACAAAAAATCTTACAACTCGTATGGAAACACAAAAGACCCCGAATAGCCAAAGCAATCCTGAGAAAGTAAAATGAAGTTGGAAGAATCAGGCTCCCTGACATCAAACTATACCACAAAGCTACAGTAATTAAGACAGTATGGTACTGGCACAAAAACAGAAATATAGATCAATGGTACAGGATAGAATGCCCAGAGAGAAACCCACGCACATATGGGCACCTAATTTATGACAAAGGAGACAAGAACATACAATGGAGAAAAGACAGCCTCTTCAATAAGTGGTGCTGGGAAAACTGGACAGCTACATGTAGAAGAATTAAATTAGAGCACTACCTAACACCATACACAAAAATAAACTCAAAATAGATTAAAGACTTAAATGTAAGACCAGACACTATAAAACTCTTAGAGGAAAACATAGGAGAAACACTCTTTGACATAAACCACAGCAAGATCTTTTATGACCCACCTCCTAGAGTAACGGAAATAAAAACAAAAATAAACAAATGGGACTTAATTAAACTTAAAAGCTTTTGCACAGCAAAGGAAACCATAAACAAGGCAAAAAGACAACCTTCAGAATGGGAGAAAATATTTGCAAATGAAACAACAAAGGCCTAATCTCCAAAATATACAAACAGCTCATGGAGTTCAATATCAAAAAAGCAAACAATCCAGTTAAAAAATGGGCAGAAGACCTAGACATTTCACCAAGGAAGACATACAGATGGCCAAGAGATACATGAAAAAGATGCTCGACATCACTAATTATTAGAGAAATGCAAATCAGAACTACAATGAGGTATCACCTCACACAGGTTAGAATGGCCATTATCAAAAAATCCACAAGCAATAAATGCTGGAGAGGGTGTGGAGAAAATGGACCCTCTTGCACTGTTGGTGGGAATGTAAATTGATACAGACACTATGGAGAACAGTATGGAGGTTCCGTAGAAAACTAAAAATAGAACTACCGTATGGCCCCGTAATCTCACTACTGGGCATATACCCTGAGAAAACCACAATTCAAAAAGAGACATGTACCACAATGTTCACTGCAGCACTATTTACAATAGCCAGGACATGGAACCAACCTAAATGTCCATCGACAGATGGATGGATAAAGAAGATGGGGCACATATATACAATGCAATATTACTCAGCCATAAAAAGAAACGCAACTGTGTTATTTGTAGTAAGGTGGATGGACCTAGAGTCTGTCATACTGAGTAAGTCACAAAGAGAAAAACAAATACCGTATGCTAACACATATATATGGAATGTAAAAAAAAAAAAAAAAAGAATGGTACTGATGAACCTCGTTGCAGGGCAGGAATAAAGAGGTGGACATAGAGAATGGACTTGAGGACATGGGGTGGGAGGGGGAAGCTGGGGTGAAGTGAGAGTAGCATCGACATATATACACTACAGAATGTAAAATAGTTGGCTGGTGGGAAGCAGCAGCATAGCACAGGGAGATCGGCTCAGTGCTTTGCGATGACCTAGAGGGGTGGGATAGGGAGGATGGGAGGGAGGCTCAGGAGGGAGGGGGTATGGGGACACGTGTACTCATATGGCTGATTCACTTTGTTGTGCAACAGAAACTAACACAGTATTGTGAAGCAATTATACTCCAATAAAGATCTATTAAAATAAAAAAAATAGAATTAAAAAAGAAAGAGAATCTCTATGTTGCAACTTCTCAGTCCCTAAATGTCCCAGTGCCAGGAAATGAAGTGAGTGTGACCCTAATATTTTTTACAATGCATATCAGACTCAGAAGTATCTCTGCCTGGAGCTCCTGACCTTCAGCTCATTTTACCTTCTCAGCCATATCCTAAATGAGCCTAGGATGTTGCAGCCAAGACACAGTAGCAGAAGACACAGGACTTAAATGTCTTCTTAAAGACACAGGACTTAAAAGTCCCAGCAGGACTCCTGGGTCAGAGACAAAGGGGTTTATTACTCACACTATAACAGGCAGCATGAGCTTCATATTCACCCTGATTCCCCTTGTGCCCTAAGTCTCCTGAAGGCAACACAGAGAAGTCAGAGTAAATGCTAAACCCACAGTGGTCTGTGCCACAGCTGATATGCCCAAGCTTAGGAAACCCCCATCTTTTTAATGGGTTTCAAGCTAACCTGTCCTAATTGTGCCCCAGATGGAGACATTATCTTTATTGTACTGGACAGTAAGCAAACCTGCCCTGCGCTATACAAAAATCCTTAAAAAATGTAGTCTGGGACAAAGGCCCTTAGGGCTTCTGCCTATAAAACATACAGGAATTCAAGAGACCCATGGAGTATATCTCCCAGAAACACACCATTATGCCAAAGGGCTTGTGTTTAATTGGAGAGGAACTGTTTATCTCACCAGGTGTACAATGAGCTCAGTCAGGCTGCTCTTCTAATAAGAATGTACTGTTTACGTCAGATCCCTTAGCTGAGCAATTGCTGAAAGAACTAAGCCAGAGTTTATGACATTCCATAAACACCTCCTCGTACGATGGCAGGACTAGTGTCAGCCTTTCTCAGATTACCCCGATACGTCTGAAAACAGGCTGTACTACTGCAGAATTTGGGGGAGGTGTTCGTAACAAATATTTAGAATGTCCCACTGTCAGGGTTCCTTAAGCTTTCCTATAGTGGTAGGATGTGGTGCGTCTTACAAGATTATGAGCAAGATCCACACTGTGTTAGACATATCCTCATATTGTATGTTTGACGAGCAACCACCATCGCTTGCTCATATTAGAAATCAAGCCCCCTTTCAGATTATCTATTATCGTAAAAGATGTAGTTTCTCAGTTTTGCCTTCCAGTCTCTCACTGCCATTCCATCAAAAGTGAAATACACAGAAACCCCACAGGAAAGTTTCTATCAGCCTATATGGGAGTTTTATCCCGAAAATCCTAATTAAATGAGCACTTCAGTATTTCAACCAACTGCTCCCTATTTTTCTGAGAGAGCTTTTTCGACATATTATTGCCACTCTATCTATGAATACTAGGAGACTTTTTTTTTTTAAGCCAGGGGTCTCACTGCTCAATAACAGCAATTTGCTCAAGTGATCCTAAGATATGGGGTCGGTCTGTCAGTGAGGGTCACAAACTAGGATTGAATGTGCATGGCCCACTCACTTTAAAAGAATTGGGGGGACAGAAAATGAGACAAAAAACAGAGGAGAAAAGACAAGAGAAATAATAATAAAAGTTCTTCCATAAATCCAACTAGTGTCTGCTTCCACATATTACATTTAAGTTGATCTGTATATACTGCATATTTTTGTGTATCTCCTGTGGCTTTCTAAACTATTATAAATCTGAAGTTTCATCTCAGTAAGAATATGTAAAGTCACACTAACTGATGCTGCAATTTCAGATCTGGACTTCTATGGGCCTTGATTGCTGATCACTCCTTGGAGAACAAGCACGTTGCTTTAAGAGAACATTTAAGGAAGTACGATACCAAGGGTGGTTCAGGTGGAATGGTGTGAACTAGAAAGGAGACAGGTTGAAATGCAGTAGGTAGATTCCAAGCATCAGTTAGATGTTGCTTCAACTCCTGAGCAGAATTAGACTACTCAGGTAGGATCTATTTGAGTGGAATACATTCCGGGCATTTACAATATCTCATTGTAGATTACTCTACTAGGCTAAATTTAGAGTAATATGTTAGAAATACAAAGACTGTTAGAATGCATAAATAGAGAAAAATGAGGCTAACTGTATACCTCAAGATTCTGAAAAAGGGCAAAGATTGGAGCAACCCAAGGTTAAAGGTTAAATCTTGAGGGAATGCTGCAGATGCAAGGTTAAGAAGCATGAAGTCAATAAAAGGTTTGAGGCATCTGGAAAGCGAAAACAAGCATATAAGACTGCATGAAGACTGGAAAACATCTCAAAAGTAAATTACAGGATTTTTAGGGCAGTGAAAATATTTTTCATGATACTATAATGGTAAGCACCTGTCATTTTACATTTGTCCAAACCCACAGAATATCACACCACCAAGAATGAACCCTAATGTAAACTATAGACTTTAGGTGACTCTGATGTGTCAATGCAGGTTCATCAGTTGTAACAAAGGTACCATCTGGGGGGGGGTGCTGATAATGGGGGAGGCTGTGCGTGTGTGGGCACAGGGGGCATACGGGAAATCTCTGTACCTTCCCCTCAATTTTGCTGTGAACCTAAAACTGCTCTGAAAAAATAAAATTGTTTTTTACAGTAAATGACTAGGGTTTCAGAAATTATAAAGCCATGAATTTTTCTAGAATGATAACCTGCTCTAAATGCAAATCACTCCATCTTCTTGGACCTGGAAACTGACAGAGCATCACCACTTTCATATTCTAGTGGTCAAGCAGTCACAGATCCCAGCTTCAGGGGACAGACATATATCTTGCCTCCCAATGGCAGGGGGTGACAAAGAATTCGTGGCCCAGTAAAACTGCCACAGAAATGATAATATTTCTGTTTCCTGTTGGATCATCCTCTACAACCTAGTTTAGAAATCAGATAAGGAGTAGATAACTAATAGGGACCTACTGTACAGCACAGGAAACTCAATGCTCTGTAATGGCCTATATGGGAAAAGAATCTAAAAAGGAGTGGATATACGTATAACTGATTCACTTTTCTGTACACCTGAAACTAACACAACATTGTAAATCAACTATACTCCAATAAAAATGTTTAAAAAAGAAATCATATAAAGAGGATATACAGAAGGAGATGCAATTAGAATGCAGGAAACCAGTTATGAATGTATTGTTAGAGTCTATGCAGAGTAGTGATCATGAAAATGGGGATGGAGAGAGATTGGTGATCACATGGATATTCAGGAGGTGCATCCACAGAAGCTGGTGGGGGGGGGTAACTGAGAGATCAAAATCTGGATAGAGTGGGTAAATATGGTGTCTGTCATTAATCCAGATGCACTATACAGGATGAGGCACCACTTGGGGAGAATGAAAAGCTAGATAATGAGTCAGTAATGAATATGTTTGGTTTGAAGTAGCTTTGGTGAATCTAGATGAAGAGATTAATGGGAAATTGGAAAAAATAGATGTAGAACTCAATAATTCAGTATTTACATTTAGTGTTTAGGTTGTAGATAAACTCATGTAAGATTTCTTATGATGAGGATATAGTGTGGAAAAAATAAGACTGAGACCAGGAAACTGAAAGCACTACTATTTAAATGTATGACAAGAAAAAGAGAATCCACTGATGGAGACAGAAGAAATGAAGCAAAACAGGAAAGGGATGTCCTGACAGCCAGATTTAGAAGGAGAGACAACTGGCTATTTGTAACGAATTTATTAATTCGGCAAGTATAAGGAATTTGGCTAGCACCCTTAAGATTGTCATACCAGGCTCCTTAAGTTGTAAATGGAGGGAGTAAATACCAACAAGTAGTGTAAGAAATGGATCTTATTGTTCCTTCCTTGTTCTGTAAGATTCACATTTTTTAAAAAAAAAATTTATTTATTTATTTATTTTTGGCCATGTTGGGTCTCCGTTGCTCTGCGTGGGCTTTCTCTAGTTGTGGCGAGCGGGGGCTACTCTTTGTTGCGGTGAGTGGGCATCTCATTGCGGTGGCTTCTCTTGTTGCAGAGCACAGGCTCTAGGCACTTGGGCTTCAGTAGTTGTGGCTCGGAGGCTCTAGAGCGCATGCTCAGTAGCTGTGGCGCATGGGCTTAGCTGCTCAGCAGCACGTGGGTGCTTCCTGGACCAGGGCTCGAACCCATGTCCCCTGCATTGGCAGGCAGATTCTTAACCACTGCGCCACCAGGGAAGCCCAAGATTCACCTTTTCTGCCACCACTTAAACTGGATTAAGAGAACATTTCCTCCCCCTAAGCAATATGCTCCAAGCCTGCAAATAAGATACTTTTCTTAATGTATTCCAGTACAGTTGAGATTTTCTAAATATTACTAAATTTGGTAGATTAAGAGAAGGTAAATAGGCCCAGCCAACAATAAGCAACTACTTAGTCTGACTTTCACTTTGTGGCACACAACATGGAGACTTCCCTGCCTAAATCTCTATCTGCTTCTGTTTGGCAGAAAACATATCTATTTCCAGTAATAAAAACAATCTTGGGACTTCCCTGGCAGTCCAGTGATTAGGACTCCATGCTTCCACTGTGGGGGACCCGGGTTCAATCCCCAGTCAGGGAACTAAGAGCCCTGCAAGCCACATGACTTCAAATGTCTTCTACTGCTGTCTAAGGCTCATCTTCCAGACAACATTTCCTAAATGAGGATCCCCTAGTGATTGACAGGGATGATCTTTACCTCAGAGTAACTCCAGGTATAAACCTACTCAAAACAGCATTGTCTTCATCTACAGCCAAAGCGCTCAGCTTCAACAGAATCGCTTATAATAACAAGCATTCTATAAAACTCTCTGTGCATTTATAAAATCAAAGATGATATGACTTAAACTTACACAAATACCTTTAAAGCTAGTATAATTACATAACTATTATATATGAAATTACAAAGTAGTTTATAATAAAATAATATGTATTTCACTAAATAAATGCTCAGGATGGATTAATTAGAAAATGTAATAAAGTAGCCAGTTGCTGCACCTCAACATATAATCACCATGAACGTGACAACTACAAATTCAGACTGGTTCAAATGTGTTTATGTGTAACTTATATGCTGTACCACGAGTTATGTTGCTGTTGGTGACACGATTTTATTAAATGGTGAACAGTTCTTCGAAGTTCTGAACAAAATCAAATATATATCTCCCCCAGTATATATAATTATTATATTCTTTGGGAATTCAGTGTATCCTGAAAACATGAAAAATTACTTGTGCTTTATATGTAAAAATGAGGTTCCAAGTTTATGATCTGAAGAGGGTTTTTGTTTGGTTGGTTGGTTGTTTTTTTTTTTCTTTCCACAAACCCCTGCATGTGAATGTCCAGTAGGGTATTAAACTTAGTTTATAACAACTGAATTCTGTGAAGCATTATCCTGTGCTCTACAATGACCTGGGCACCCTGCCACTCCTGGCCAAAAGTACTCCCTAATCACTGTAATGACAATAATATCTTCTAAATTACCAAAATGCTCTTTAGAATGTTGTACGGTACCATGGAAAATCTATGCCTTACAGCTTCAACCTGTCAGAAACACAATGTCTATTATCACTGGAAACTTGCCCTTAATTTATAGCCTCTGTATAATAGCTGTGTCATAATACAGCCAAATGAGCCTAATATCCATTCAAGAGATGAACAAATACAGTAAATGATGAAAAGTTTTCTTTATTGAGGGCATGGATGATGTTAGCAAGAGTACTTTCAACAGAATAGAGGGAGAAAAAGATTTCAGCAGGTGAAGTCATTTTTCAAGAGACTAAGTAATTTAAGCCAGCAAGAGTGTATGCAACTCATGCATATTGGTTGGTTGCTCAGGAAAGAGAAAGTTTTTAACATTTTCAGATCTGCTGAGTGAGGCAATGTAACGAAATGAAGCAAATTTAAAATAATGACGTAAACATTCCTTGAAAAATGCGTATTGAACACAATTTTAAACTTCATTTTTAAATTTTTTTTTTTTTCAAAAAAGAAGAAATTGCTGGGGCTTCCCTGGTGGCGCACTGGTTGAGAGTCTGCCTGCCAATGCAGGGGGACACGGGTTCGAGCCCTGGTCTGGGAAGATCCCACATGCCACGGAGCAACTAGGCCCGTGAGCCACAATTACTGAGCCTGCGCGTCTGGAGCCTGTGCTCTGCAACAAGAGAGGCCACAATAATGAGAGGCCCGCACACCGTGATGAAGAGTGGCCCCCACTTGCCGCAACTAGAGAAAGCCCTCGCACAGAAATGAAGACCCAACACAGCCATAAATAAATAAATAAACCCAAAGTTTAAAAAATATATATATATATTAAAAAAAAAGAAGAAATTGCTAATATTTCCTCTTCTACCCACCTTTGGCTTCCATTCCATTCTTCTGTGCTTTTGTCTAGCTAATATTCCCATACTCTATGTTTGTTCTGCTTTCTGGTCCTAAAAAAAGGTCATCATTAATGTATTATTTATTTAAGTTTTTGGGAAAGAATACTCACTTACAATTTGTCAGATTCATTTAAAATTGCACTTCTCAATTTCAGAGTCATTAACAAGCTTGCCTAATTTAGTATCATCTGCAAAACTGATGAGCAGATTTTCAATTGCTTTGTTCAGGTTATTAATAAGTTTAGAACTCCAGGAACAGATTAATCTTCAGGATTTATTCTTCTGTAACTTGACCCTCTAAGGATAAAACTTTCACAACTCTTCTGAGTTCATCCTCAGTTCAGTTGTTCACCTTCATAAGTTGAAAAAGAGAAAAGTAAGATTTCTTAAATAATGTCAATATAATTATGATGAAATGGTAAGCGGTTCATTCACACTGTTGGGTCTACTTTGATAGAGAGTGGCCTTAAAAGCTAAAAAAAGAAGAAGACCTCATATATATATTCATTGCTTGTCTAGTATTATAGGGATAGTGATCAACATTTAACTTGGGTTATGCTGTTTATTTTCCATAATGACCCTATGAGCTAGATATCTCTTTTACCTCTTTAATAAGATTTGAAACCAGAACTCAAAGAAAGTGAATTCTGAATCCAAATTGCTGCCAAGTATGCTTCTTTAGATACCACCAAAAACATTTTTTTAGGTTCTTCAAATCTCTTCTATGTTTCAAAGTTTTGTTAATTTGGAAAAGGAAAGAAATAGAGCAAAAAGGAAAGAAGCTAAAATTACTAAGTACCTAATGTGTTCCAAGTATTTTAAATAGCTGTTCATTCATTTTTAGTCCCCTCATTCTTTTCTGGGAAACATATCTTAAATGATTATTTTATGTTCAATTTGTGCTTTACTCTAGCCTTTTCATGGTATTTAGTGTCTAATGAAATGTTGACAAATGAGTTCTTAAAATTTGCTGTTAGAAATGTTATGACAGGATAAGGAAAAGTTCAATATAATATGGTAGCACAGAACAGAGGGCCTAGCTAGATGTAAGGGTCAGGAGACAGGTCCAGGAGGAAAGGGTGTTTAGAAACTGACTTGATGCATGAGCTGAAGTCAATTAAGATGTGAAATATTGTGTTGCTTGGTTGACTAAGCAAACTTTCTCTGTTTGTTATCCAATGGGCATCTCCATGAACATGTTAGCCATTTTCCAGGCCCACTTACAGTTAGGGGTGACCATGAGATCCTGTTCTGGCCAAAGAGCTATTAGATGAAGTTGCGGGGGGGCAGGGTTGCTTTTAGAGAATATTTCCCTTTCCCTTGAAAAATAAGCTTCATAGGAAAATCTTTTTCCATACTTTTTTCCAGTGAATGATTCTTTTTCTCTCTCTTTTTTGGGAAAGCCTTCTGAAAGTGTTTTAATCTACTTTTTTCTCCTTAACATGGAAATGAGTCTCTACAGAGATACAGAATAATACAATTTGCCCACTGAGGAAATTGGAAATTAAGAGAATGAGAATGTCTTCCCTAATTATATTTTCCTTTCAATTAATTGTATATTATACAATTGGTGGGAGTATGATGGAGCTGTGTACAATCCAGGGAGAGACTGCAAATCCAAGCATTTGTGCCTCTTCCTTTCTGTAAAATAAAGAGCAGTGAGAAGATGGGTGTCTATATGTTGTAAATTTCTCTTATGAAAACAGTAACTCTTGGGGGTAGAAGATTATAAATTCAAATTAGCTCTGTTGTGGTACAAAATAAAGTTACTCCCAAGCAACATGCCACAATAATAAGAAGAGGAAAGCAGTGAAATTAAACTCATTAGATAAATGAAAAAAGCAGGAAGTATCTTATTCTTCTTTGGAGATGGGATAAAAAGTAAATAAAAAGAAATCTGTTATTTGCAAGTTGTGTAAAATGTGTCTATTTGTTTATACACCAACATTATTTTTACATTCTTATATCTGAACATGTGAATTATTCAAAGAACTTAATAATGCTATTTTCAGTAACATATAGATGTTCACATAAATATTTAATCACTGTACAGACTTTTTACAATAGTTCCTTGTATCTGATTTAAGATTACAGGATAATTTGCAATATATGACAGTCCTTTATTCTCTGTTTTATGAGTTCTGAAAATTTGCTTACCACACAAAAGAATCTGAATTGAATGTAACACAACTCCATTTTTAAAGCTTATACAACTGTCTTAGCCCAACATTGCAGAAAACGTCACAGAATACTTGAAATTGTTACCATTGTTCTAGAATCTATCCAGATGAATGTATTTTGAACTAGAATCATGATAAGGGTCTAGACATAATGGTGAATAATACATCATATGATCAGTTTATGTTTTGGTTTTTGAAACTTCTTTGTACAAACACGCACACATTTTAGACACGAAGAACACATTTTGATAACTAACATGTAGAAAAAGTATTAATTACATTTGGTTTGCTTTATAATTTAGTGAGCCATTGCTCAATAATTCATTTAGTTATAAAAGTTCAACAATGAACTAACCGGAATATACTGAACTACACATCCAATTAACTTACTTTAAAAGTGATTCCTTCTGAGATGTAGGTTTTAACTAAACTTATGGTGATAATCATTTTGCAATGTATACATATATTAAATCATCACATTGCATACCTTAATCTTACATATGTCATATGACAGTAATACCTCAATCACGCTAGAAAAAAATTTCAATTAAAAAAATTACATTTTGGTGCTGAGCCATATTTATGCACAATAAAATTTTAACCATTTACAGCAATGCTACTGAACTTCAAATACCCTTTTAAAAAATACAGTGTGTCTTGTCTTACCACTAAATATAGTACTTTCACATGTTTTTAGTAGACCTGATTTACTCCAACTTTAGAATAAATATAAACATTTACTTAGACTCCCACCCAAACAATGCTAATAATCTGATAAAAATTCCATGTCATTCCCTGGCAAACTTTTCTTGTCTATTCCTTAAAAGAAAATTGGCATAAAGAAAAAAGAATCAAGAATAGAAACAATTTTCCAGCAAGAAAAATTTATAAGAAACAATGAAAGTTTCATTTAAAAAAACCAAAAAATTATATTAGCCTCTACTTAATTATAGTGAGTTAGTAAAGCACTCAGTAGGAAGAGATTTAAATTTTCATTTTGATCAAAATTAAGACAGGAATAATTTAAACAAGGAATATCCAGCAACATCGCCCATATATGAGTTATGTTTCCCTCTGATTATTTACTGCTTTAATATTCATCAGTTGGGACACAGGAAAAATATAAAATGTCAGAAAATAAGAGATTTTCTAATCTTTTTAAGTAAAAATTCATTTTTCAGTCAAATTTCCTTACAACAGAAAAGTTAATTACAATTCCAATAAATGGTCAACATGAAATATTTGAACTAACTATCCACTTTTGACTTATTCATAGTTTTTTTCTTTTCTCTCCAGAGCTTAATTCTTCAACAAGCCTTTATAAATATGGTTCTTTTCCACCAAACTTTTGAAGAAAGTTAAGTTCTAGTCAGAATCCCATCAAAAGTCTGGGTTTAGGGCTTCCATGGTGGCACAGTGGTTGAAAGTCTGCCTGCCAATGCAGGGGACACGGGTTCGAGCCCTGGTCTGGGAAGATCCCACATGCTGCGGAGCAACTGGGCCGGTGAGCCACAACTACTGAGCCTGCGCGTCTGGAGCCTGTGCTCTGCAACAAGACAGGCCGCGATGGTGAGGGACCCCCACTTGGCACAACTAGAGAGAGCCCTCGCACAGAAACGAAGACCCAATACAGCCATAAATTAATTAATAAATTAATTTTAAAAAAAAACCTTATAAAAAAAAAGTCTGTTTATGCTTCTTTAGTTTCAAATTAAATTCAAAGTCATATGTTGTATTAGTCATTTATATTCACTGAGGCTTGGGATAAGATTAAAATCAAGTTATGCAGCCTGTTAAGACACACCTGAACAGAATACCATGCTGTGTCCTGTGCTAAGGATTTCCACTCAGGCATAGAGACCAATCTTTTTTTCTCAAAAGTAATTTGTAATGTATTAAAATACAAACACACTGGCATACAATATTCTGAGGTTCTACACAGTTGACCCTTGAACAACACAGGTTTGAACTGCCTGAATCACTTATATGCAGCTTTTTTTCCAATAGTAAATATTACAGTGGTATACCTGGGGTTGGTTGAACCCACAGATGTGGAACCTCAGATAGGGAAGCCCCCGACTACAATTTATATGCAGATTTTCAAATGGAAGGAGGGCTGGTATCCCTAATCCCCCTCCACACCTCCGCCCCCCCCCCATGTTACCCAAGGGTCAACTGTGCTGTACAACATACCTGCAAAAATGTTTGCTTGTGGAAATTACCAACAGTTCTATCAAACTACCCATCTCAGCTATAGAGAAAACAAAATATCTCCTAACAAATTATGGACTAAGAAGTTCTAAAATTGTCCCACATCTAGACATTCTAGATAGACATCATTATTTATTTATTTATTCATTTATTTATTTATTTATTTATTTATTTATTTATTCATTGAAATACAGATCTAAACACTGAAGAAACATAAAAGGGAATCCCCAGGAGATAACCGTGAATGGCTGCTATCACTGCAGCGTGAGAGTGTGGCAGCCCCCTGCATCATGGATCCAGTGCAGAGGCTGAGTTTCAGCACCTGGGCCCATGTAAAGTGAAGGTTGAAAAGGAGACCCCAGAACAAAGGCCAGGATCTTTAAAGGCTGAAACCCCAGTGAAAGAGGAATTCTTAAGTCCAGTCCCTTGACCAAAGAAAATGTCAAAATGTAAATTTTTTAATGGTGGCTTTTGCAGGAAGAAATATATATATTTGAGATATGAAAGCAGTAGGTTTTTGAAGACCAAATTCTCACTATTCTCATGGTGTCGTAAGTCAAAAAAAAAAAATGTTGACATAAATATCACTCCCAGGATAGACAGTTGAGAAAAGCAAACCCCAAATAAATCTTTCTCAGTTTATGTTCCTGCCATGGAAAGACAGAAGGTACACTTCATCAACAATAAAACTACAGCAAGGGGGGAGATCCAGGTAGGAGTAATGAAGCCCAAAAATTCAATTGGCTACATATGCCACAGGCAACACAGGCGAGAAAAAAGTGTGTTCTTAAACAGTGGAAGCACAATTACAAAACTATGTTAAAAAAGCCAACATACTTAATACTGAAACATTAGAAGCATTTTTCTTAAAAATGAAGAATGATAACAATATGCATTAATCATTTCTTCAATGTTAACAAGTTACTAAACTATACATATTACACAATACCATATGTTTCATTTTCATATATGAAACTATAAAATATATAACATTGATAATATGCATGTAGCAAAACTATAACACTATGCATGGGATTGCTTTATCCCAAGTTCAGCAGAGTGCTTATCTCTGGAGGAGAAGGACACAAAGGGTAAGATTTAGCTGTATTTACTGAATTTATTTTATTTTTTAAAGAGAGATCTGTTATAAATAGGGCAAAATGTAACTACTTCTTACATTTTTATGGTGTGCACATGGGTGTCCGTTACATAATTTTTAAATTTCCTAGAAGTTGGAATAGTTTAAAAATTGAGGTGTTAACTAACCTTACTGTGGTAATCATGTTGCAATATATGTGTATCTAATCATCATATAGTACACCTTAAATTTACAATATGTTACATGTCAATAAAATCTTAATAAAACTGGAAAAAATGATAAAAAATTCTAAGGTAATTTTTGTTTACTTAATTTTTACAAAATCTCTAAAGTCATTTTTGTTTACTTAAGATTTTACATAGTTATTAAAATTATAATTTTAACTCAGAAGACTATAAATTTTTAGTGTCTTCTAAAAACATAAAGACTAACAGCAGAATAGGTAAGAAAAGCACCTTCAACATTGGGAATCATTTTGCTAAATTATACCTGTGATTTAAAATAGCCACTCTGAAGGTCAATTTAGCAACTAATATCAATTAAGGCTGTACCTTATTAATTATCAATATGTCAAAATCTTATTGGTTTATGATTTTTTTTATAGGAAGAGAGCCATACAAATAGATCAGATGAAAGTGCCATCAAGTTATTAATCAATAAGTTAAAAGGGAGGAAGTGGAGAGGACTTGGAAACATGCCTGATTTCTACCACTGGAATTTGGTAGCTGTCTCATCTAAAAAAATAAATAAATAAACACCATAAACAATTGACATTGTTTTAAAGGCACAGTTTTTTACAGCCATCAGCATTTAGAGGGGTTATACTGAACTTCTGAATTAAGGTCAAGTAGTTTTGGCTGTTATTCAGGCACTCAACACATTTCAGCCATTCAAGTTGTTTATAGTCAGTGTCATTTCTGATTGGGTGGTACCTGTGCTATAGGTAAATATTGTTAAATGTTTATAACATTACCCTTGCCTGTAACTTATCACATTTAACGAAGGTAACATTCAAAGAAACTGTAACTTAATTTAATATTTCTGTCCTCCTCAAAAAATTTTCCACATATAGAACAGGAGTAAAATTTTGGAACACAGCGAAAGAGTGACGCCTAAAATCTTTCCTGCTATTTCAGTAGAATAGTGATGAAATGTCCAGGCTGCTAATCAAGGAAGAAGAATACTGGAATATGTGTTAAGAGAACTCTAATCTACAAAGTTACGCTTAAAATAATGGGCTCCAACCAGATGATACTGAACTTGGAGAACACATAATAGTAAACAACTAGACAAGTTTGAGAGTCCATAGTTTGGAGAAAAACTTTTAAATAGTTCTGGAAGTTTAAAAATACACATATTTATCATTTTCAAACTTTTAATTAGAAAATCTCCCAAATACTGAGGATAAAAATGTTTGCAGAAGTTTATTAAAATATTCTATTATGTGGTGTTTATTTGTATGCATCCATAAAATATTTAAATGTATGACTGTTTTATCAGTTGATACGCATACTCTATAACATGTCTAGGGAACCTGAAGGATTAGTGTTGCAATTTTCTTCAACAAAAGCTACTTGGTATATATACAGAGGACTGGTAAAGTCTTCTATTCCTTATCTCTAAAAGCATATGTCTCTGAACTTTATAGGTACACATTCTATTCATTCATCAAAAATTTTCTTAATAGACATGTGGAATATCCAACTTAAAATATACGGATTTGGGAAACACTGTTTAGACTGTGAACTGGCCAATCACACATTCTATGTGTGCTGTCATATTTAACACGATATAACATTATGTACATTAATGTTTGGAACTCAGTTTCCCAGGACTCTAATAAAACCATACTTTAACATAGTAAATTTACTAGCTATTTATACATAATCAGCAAATCTGCATTTTCCATTAAAATTCATTTCATTTCACCGACAATGCTGACTTACACACTAAATATGTATGCTAACACAGAAACTGAATTTGCAGGTGATAAAATTCTGAACATTTACCTTACCTAAGAGTAACCTCAGATTCTAATAGTATAATTAACTGATGTCACATATATTATCACTGGCTGCTCCATATGTGAAGATGTATTTTTCTCTAAATGACACATTTTTATAAAGGATTTAACACTAGTTATACAGAGTCTTTTCATTAAAAATGGGATTTTACTCTTTTCAAAAATCTAATTTCTGTCATTTATATCTCTGCCTTCTTGAGGCCATAGTTAATTACCGTAGTACAAGTGGGATAAAACTAGCTTAAAGGTTACATAGCAGTGCTTTTATGAAAACCTTTGGCTTTATTCAGCAAATCTATTTAGGGAAAAACTAATGAGCTTGTAGAAGAAAGAAGTAGCTCATAAAGAATTAGGACCATGTAACTAACTGATTCCCTACAAAGAAAAATACTTGCATGAAAGAGATTCATGACAAGATTTAAGAGGACAAATGTTTATGAATAACATTCTAAATGGCTGAAGTCAACTGTGCTATAAACCATCTGGCAGATTTAAGTCCTAAATGAAATGCATATGAATTACTGCCATTTAATGGACTATTTAATGGACTTATGAAAAAATTATTTGGCAAAACAACAGGTTTTCAGTAAAAAGAATCAATCTTCCTGAGGACCAAACCTAGAGAATATTTCCTCATCCAAATACGAATAATATACAGGATCAGATGACATATTCTCTGAATTTCCGAAAATAAAAGCCGTATTTATAATGTGTAAATAGAAGATACACATGCCAGTGTCAAAGATAACATTTATCAGTGTGACAGAGCGACATCCAAATCCATAGTCATCGATCACCAAGACGAATAGTCTTTCTGAAGAAAAGTAATATTATACCTGCATAAAATTTTAGAAATAGCAGTAAAATTTTGAAGCATGGGTTTTCAATGTATATAGGTTAACTTGTTAAATTTTATTAAATCCATCACCTCACTCGATGATAAGATAATATTTGATGAATATTTCAGTCAGATGTTAACACTGCAATATATTATAATTCATAGTTGATCAGAAACAAATCCAAAACTGTTGTCCTCTGAGATTTTCAATTATTATGTTGGCTGCATTATTTTTATATAGTCAAGCAGAAGATGGCAATTATATCACGACAGCTTTGTGTTTCCTGAGTCACTGGTGGGGCATTGTTATTTAATTGGGTGAAATAATTTCCTCAATTATTTCATAATGTTCTGTGACATTAACAGGCTTAACTCTTTTTTAAACATGAAGCTAGGTAGAGGGAGGCAAAGAAATTAATACACAGCAATTATTTATGTGAAGAAAAATTGTGTGGGCTGAGGGTATGACATAACTGTTGATATTCTAGGAATTCTCCTATCGAAGCTGTGATTTTAAAACCATAATCTATATATTACTTTAAATAATTCTTCTAAACTATAATATCTGGAACAAAATATATTTAAAAACTGCCCCAGTAGCTAGGGTAGGAGCATATGCAATAGAAAGAAAGACAAAGGTAGATTGTTTAAATGTTGTTTGTAGATGATTAACTCACTTATTAAAAGTGTTGTACTTATGACAACTAGTATCATGTTCCTTTTGAGACACAAATCTAGTTCACAGAACCAGTCACCTAAACCTAAAATACTATGTATATTTGGTTACTTGGTATAGGGCAAAAGAAAATGAGGGCAAAATTTGACTCATCACATACAATTTTATCACACTACTGGCACATCTGAAGATGATTCAATACTCATGGCTTATACACAAACATCAGGGCATTTTTTCCATATTCTACAGCAGGGTTTGGTGAACTATGGCCCACTGTCTTTTTTGTTTTTGTAAGTAAAGTTTTATTGGAATACAGCCACAGTACAATGGTAGATTTGAGTAGTTGTAACAGAATCCATGAAGCTCTCAAAGTCCCAGATATATACTATTTGGTTCTTCACTGGAAAAGTTTCCCAAACTATGGGAACACATCTAACTTTCTTATGGTTCCACTTCTTTTTTTTAGCAGCTAAATCAGAAATCCATCCATTTATTTAGTTTTTTGTCTGTATATTATCAGCAATTTTTTAAACATCTTTATTGGAGTATAATTGCTTTAATCCATCCATTTATGCAACAAGTAGATATTGGTCACTGCCATTATGCCAAGTTCTCAGCCATCTAAATACCAGTGATACAGAGAAGAGAAAGACAAGCGAGGTTCTGATGCCAAAGTCCCTACCTTCTAATCTGGGGAAGAAACAATAATAGACAAGAGACATCACTTAAACAAGAATAATTTCAGGCCTGATTTGTAGGATGAAGACATTTTTCAAAAGGACCAGTTGAAAGAATATCTGTGGGTAAGACTGGAGAGGTGCCATTAGATTGAATCACCAAGGAAAACTCTGGAGAAGAGATGACATCTGAGCTGCAACCTGAATGAAGAGTGTTATCCACGCAGACACTGGGGAAAGGGCTTCCAGGTGGAAAGAGCAGCACTGTCAAAGGTCTGCAGGTAGGAATATGCTTGGGTTTCTTTTCAGAGAAAAGCAGTGCTGCTGAAGTATAGCAAGTGAGAAGACGGTGGTGGTATCTGAAGAGAGATAGATGAGATGTAACTGGCATTTCCTCACTAGGTTGTTCCAAGTATTAAATGAAAATAAATTACAACATAGAGTAGGAAGTAACATAATGGCATTAACATGAGAAAAACATTAAATGTCCTGATGTCTCACTTTCTAAGCTTCAGAAAATGGTAATACAATTAGACATCTCTTTCTTTGGCTCCTTTAAACTAAGGCAAGGGATACAGTCTTGGGGGTAGAGGTGAAGTAAGGGAAAGGAGAGGCATGGATGGATCCTCCGAAGGAGAACGCATTTAACGTTCTTTCTTTCCCGAAGCCCTCCTGCAAGCTCCACGCTTCTCACAGAGCATCTCGAGGCCATACCGACCTTCATCTCCACAGTGTACAACCTGGTATTATGTAAGAAGACCTCGAACTTTTGGAGTGTTCCTGCCCATGTGGTGAAGGTCTTTTGTATCTGCTCTACGTGTTCTCCTTTAAAGTGCTCCCCAATGACTCAGATTTATATTTATAAAGGCACACTATTAATCTCCAAAGGAATTACCAGATACCCTAAACGAAATATATTCAAAAGCAATAGTTCCTTTATCCAAAGATACTCTGTCCCTTCTATATACCCTGTAAACTTTGTATCCCAGCTTTATTAAGATGTCTTCTTTGGTAAAAACAGACCCAGCACTTAGAGAGAAGTCGTGGGCTAAGGGACGAAATCACTCATATTTACCCAATAATTTACACCTAATAAAATGTCATTTTTCATTGTGGCAGAATGTAACAGTTACCAACCTTTTAAATCAGGAAAACTTAGGTTTGAATGTGGATTTTCTACTGACTCAGCTTATGAATTTGAACAAGGAATTAATGTCTCCAAGACTCATTTTGTTTATATACAATAAAGATAACAGTATTTACTTTGTAGGGTATTACTGGAGGTTAGAAATTAATGATTGTAAAAAGTCTAATGAGGTACCTATTACTCATTAAATTGTGTAGATAAAAATAACAACCACTATAATTTATTAATCATCTGCGATTTGCAAGCAGTTCAGTTAATACTTTATATATATTATACATTATTTAATTATTAAAGTGGTAGCCTAAAATAGGTATCATTGGCTCCAAATTAATGTGAGGATCCTAAGTTTTAGAGACATTTAAAAGAAGCCAACAAGTCCCTAGTAAAGTCTGTATCCAGGATTTATTGATATATCAGTTTGTAATAACAATGCTCCATTATCTGTTTTCATGATTAGTATTACTCCTTTGCCTTGTGCCTCTGATATGGCACAGATATATGTCTTCCTGTCATAACACTGGCTCCTCTTCACTGATTTGACCTCTTTTCCTCATAAACACAACACCTACATGCTTGGCTCCCACCTGGATAGCCCCTGCAGAGCCCCTGGGTATCCTGTATGATAAATCTGGATAGTCTTTAATGGAAATACCATGCATCTCACACTGTCCTCAGTTATCAGACATTTGATGTGTCATTTTCTTACATGACACAGAAGCTGGGCATCACCAACATTTTTAAAAGTGGACTGAATCTTCCTTGTCAGCTCCAGTTTACTCCATATAATTTTTTTAATTCAGACAAAGCTTCTCACAATTCCCCAAACACTTGATAAACAATCATGTTACCATACTGTTTCTCATCCCTTTCCTGGAATATCCTAATTTTATTCCTTCTATACTCACAAAGACCTACTTTTTCCTCAAGACACAGAAAAAAAAAAAAAAAAAGAAAATTGTTTTCCTCATCCCAATCCCCAGACTGAGATTATGGTCTCAACTTCAGATTTCTCCAAACATTTCATTTGTAATTCTATTACAGCACTTCACTGGAAGCACCTGTCTCATGTGTGGCACTGCAAAGAACTTGAACCCGTGAATTTAACCTTTTTCTTTTCACTTTTGCGTATTCGGTGCAAATCAGCTTTATTGGCATTCATAAAAAGTTGCAGTATAAAGAAATCATGTCAAACCTAACCTCCCAATTCATCCCACCCTCCCCTTCCCCCCTGCTGTGTCCACACGTCCGTTCTCTCTGTCTGCGTCTCTATTCCTGCACTGAAGATTAGGACTGACATATATACACTACCATGTGTAAAACAGAGAGCTAGTGGGAACGGTATAGCACAGGGAGCTCAGCTCGGTGCTCTGTGGTGACCTAGACGGGTGGGATTGCGGGGGTGAGAGGGAGGTCCAAGAGGGAGAGGATATATGTATACATATAGCTGATTCACTTCATTGTATAGCAGAAACTAACACAACATTGTAAAGCAATTATACTCCAATAAAAAAAAAAAATCCTGTCATTTAAATACACACTTTTTTTAGACTCCTACATCAGCGGCCCACAGTGAATAATGCACCCCTTGCAGAGTTCGCCCTGCACTGACTCTGGGCTTGGGCATACAACTTCCTTTGACCAAGGACATTATCAGATATGATGTTAACAGAGGCCTAATAGACACTTGCACATTGGGTCTTATCTTCTTCGAAAGTTTTTAGAAACCAGTCTACATTGTATAATAACCACAAGCTAGACTATTAAAGGGTGAGAGACCATGGAGGACGAGAGGCCATTGTGTACATTCTAGCTCCCGCTGAGCTCATAGTTGATAAAAATCACACGAGTAACCTCAGCTCTACCATGTGGAGCCGAAGAACTGCCCAGGTGACCAGTCAACTCACAGAATCATGACAAGTAACAATTATTGTTTTAAGCCACCACCTGTCGGCTAATTTGCTACACAGCAAGAAACACTGAAGCAATCCTCTAAAATCCTGTGTAATAAATATAAAATTTCTTATATTTCGGGGGCTCTGTCTTTGCTTTTGAAATTTGGTTACAGAGCATAGATATTTCCACAACTTGGGGACTTTCCCACGACACTGACCAGAACAAGCAACTGAGATGGTCCCAGCTGTTCTAGTCCAAAATGTTCCGGAAAGTGTCTTCCGCTTAAAAGAAAAAAAAAAAGGACTCAAATCAAACAAATGACATCAGCCATCAGCACAAACAGTTACAATAAACCAAGGGAGCAAGGTTTTCTGGGATCCATGATATACTCCTGCATTTCCCCCAGCAAAACGTAATTGTTTCTGACATGTCTGTCTCTTCTCTGTTTCTTAAATGCATCTCCTCTATTTCTTGTCACTATTTCTAACTGTGCTGGATATCTTCCGCTTGCCATTTAGTTTAGATGCAAATTTCCATATTTCTTTACCCTGCTCTGCGGCCAGTACAGACTGGGAAGCTGATCAATAGAGACTACATGAGTAACCCTCCCTGCTCTCTTTCAGGAAGGAGAGCGTAGCAGGAAATTGGAATAAAGGCACAGAGTGAGGCTGGTGATTTATACCCACATACACATTGTCTTCCTTCAAGCTTCTTATGAGCGTCACTTGAAACAAAGTCACAGTGCTTCTCAGGGAGCCCCCTCTCCATGTTTTGGTAACTATTTCAACCCCTTGCTCCTTTGAACCAAAGGTATTAATGGTGCCTTACTATCTCTAGCCCTAGGAAATCGCACAATCCCTTGGGTTTCACCAGAGTTTGTCCACATTTTTGTCTTACTAAATGCCTCCCAACTTGCCCAAATTTCAATATGCCATCATTTCCTTCTAGGGCTCTGATTCACTGCTTGAGTAGGTTTTCCCTGTTTTAAGATTTATTTGTTATTTATTTATTTTATTTTATTTTATTTTTGGCTGTGTCAGGTCTTAGTTGTGGCACGTGGGACCTTTTCTTGTGGTGCGTGGGCTTCTCTCTAGCTGTGGCGTGTGGGCTTCTCTCTAGTTGTGGCGTGCAGGCTTCAGGGTGCGTGGGCTCTGTAGTTTGTGGCACCTGGGCTCTAGATGAGGCGCACAAGCTCAGTAGTTGTGGCACGCGGGCTTAGTTGCCCCGTGGCATGTGGGATCTTAGTTCCCTGACCAGGGATCGAACCCGAGTCCCCTGCTTTGTAGATGGATTCTTTACCACTGGACCACCAGAGAAGTCGCTGAGTAGGTTTTCCTAAAGGCCATTCATACAAATGTCTCAGCCCACTTACAATCTAGCTATCCCTAAATAGACACTACTGCGAAGGTTCCAGGTAATATTCAGCCAGTGGTACCAGGGTTACTCTTTTCCTTGAGTCAACACCACATGTGCCACTAATATCCTATTAGTATGAAGGTGTCCATCCCTTCGCATGTTATATAGATTTATAAATTCACGTTCACTCATGAAAAGAAGAGAAAATAACAGGAATGCTGCAGAGATGATTAAAAGAATAACAAAAGAACTGTTCAAAATAAAAGTGTCTTTTTCTTTCTCAGGCCTTCTTTGTTCCTGTATTTTCTTCTCTCTCTTTCTTATTTAGAAGAAAAATACAGGACAGTTGACTCACATGTCTCAGAAATCATTTTTATGTCTTTGAGTTTTTTTAGAATGCTTTTTGAATCTGCCAGAATGGCTTTAAATGAACAATGCTTTACACAGTCATAGCTACTGCTTATTTGACAAGTTTCTTCCTTCTGACTGTTTTGTCTTTGAAAGGATATCTTATCAGATGAAATTTACATTCCTTCTCATTTTTAAAAAAAAATTGGGACTTCCCTGATGGCGCAGTGGTTAAGAATCCGCCTGCCAATGCAGGGGACACGGGTTCGATCCCTGGTCCCAGAAGATCCCACATTCCATGGAGCAACTAGGCCCGTGTGCCACAACTACTGAGCCTGTGCTCTAGAGCCCGTGAGCCATAACTACTGAGCCCATGAGCCACAACTACTGAAGCCCGTGCACCTAGAGCCAGTGCTCTGCAACAAGAGAAGTCACTGCAATGAGGAGCCAATGCACCACAATGACCAACTAGAGAAAGCCCGCACGCAGCAACAAAGACCCAATGCAACCAACCAAATAAATAAATAAATAATTTTAAAAAAATTTAAAATATTGTGTTGTGTGGAGTGAGGACTCTATAATGAAAATATAACCCATGTACATCTTACCAAGGGCATTAGAGGAGCTGGTCAAAGTCAAAGCTTCAGAGAATCTGAAAGCTTTAAGGGAATACACAGAGGCTTCTGGAGTTGTCATTATGAGGTGCCTCTTGTTTGCTCATGACTCCAAAGCCATATTGCTAGATAAGCATTTAAGAATAGATTACCAAACCGAAAATGGTAACTTGCCATTTATTCTCTTCTCTACAGATCTAGGCAATCAGGTCTTGTCTATGGAAAAGGACTTTGAAAAAAACACAGCAGTAACTGCTACTATTTAGTAATATTTAGTAAAATTCTCTGTGATTTTAGGAAGCCACTATCATTGGGTTCCTGTAAGAGAAATAAAAACAAAAGTATATGTAGAATTTCCCTGAGATTTTAATTTCCAAATTTATATGCATATCACTTAAAAGAGTCAAAATGTGGGCTCAAAAGATTAACAAGTAGAATAGACTACTATAATGCAGATATTTCATGTGAATTTAACTCAAAAGTGGCAAATTAAAAAAAAAACTTCAATTTAAACCTTACATTTCCTATAGCTACACACATGCACATACACAGACACATGAATGTGTGTTTGTATATATGCATATATATATATATATATATATATAGTATTCTTCTAGAACTTTATTTACTAAAATTATTCAATAATGATTTTGATTATGCTGTTTCCATTATAAAGGCCAAGGTTAATCAAAAGGAAAGAAAATGCTCTCCATGTTTATATAATCCATTAATGCTGGAAGAAATTTGAAAAATTATACTAATTGCATTGTACTCTATGGTAAATGCCCTTGATATTTATTCAGCTATTAAGTAATTTCTGTAAGAAAAGAAATTCTAACCTATAACTGAGACTGAGCTGGCTCTCTATGTAAACAGATCAAATATATTGAAAAGACTGAAGAGTTCCAATTCCCCACAGCTTTTTACAAATCAGGATTAAGGGGAAGCGTTTTGACAAAAGCTCCCCAGAGACTATTAAGAAAATGCAGTAAAGCTGCTTGTTGCTTTTAATCTTTAGTATAGTTGGTATACTTTCTTCAAGTACCTAGGATAATTATATTTGGTCCTCTGGGGTAACAATTTTTGCCCTTAAGATGATTTCTAAGATGCTTTCTGCCTCTATATTGACAAACAAAAGAAATCAAACAACACATATCTGGGATGGACATTTAATAAACTGAATCATCTCAAAACACTTCTTTGTGCGTGTGCATATGTCTTGACAATTTTCCAAACTTGCATAGACTTGGTATCTAAGTTACAGAAATTCAGCTGAGTATACCCTATGAATAAGTCATGTCTGGGCTACCAAGAATCTTTCAAAAAGGAAAAATGAGCCTTCAAGGAAAGAGTTCGTGGTAGGGAAAGTGCAAAAATATTGGTAAGGAAAACTTATTCATAATCAGAGAAATAATACATGATGTGATTCCTTTGACTGTTCTCTAGCCTGCCCTAGTACCTCTTGGGAAGAGAAGGAAAATAAAGTAGTGAAAAATCAAGCAGTTTTACCAAAATCTGTTTAAGACACCAAGATCCCAAGGCAGCCCTTACAGATAGCCTAAAATGCAGAGCAACCCAAGGACTACTGTGTTAGTCTATGAGTGCAATCAAGAGAGAGAAATGACACAGTAATTTGAACAAGGAAAGCTTAATATTAAAAGCACAACAGAAACCAGGTACAAACATTATTCTATAGACAATGAGGACAAGCTAATACAGGTTGTCCTTGGTCTGGCTCAGACTCCAGCACAGGCTGTATTAATCAGTAGTTAATACCTTACATTCAGGTTTGGCTTTAGGTGTCCCTGGAGATTAACATTAGGACTGCAACTGATTCTCAGAGAATCCTTTACTTTCACATCTACACAACATCTAGATTATCTTTCAAAACAAAAGTCAACAGTGACACTGCTCAAAATCCAGCACTTCACCTTATTCAGCATGAAAACTACAGTAACTAGAGGAGCCCAGAAATCAAATGCTCTGGGGTTCCAACCACAACCACCGTCTGACCCTGTGTCTCCCTTCAACCATGGATGACTCTGCCCCAGTTACACTTGCTTTTTTGTTTTGGTCGAACATACTCTAAGAATGCTCTCAAATCAGGGATTTTGTGATTTCTCTGCCTATAACACTATTTCCCAATATATCTTAAGTCCTGCTCAATGTCATTATAACAAAGACTTTCCTGACAACCTTATGTGAAATGACAACCACCTATGCTCTTATCTTAAATCACCTAACATTATTATTGTCCCCCTCCCCATCCCTCAATGGCAGGACTTTGGTTTGTTTACTCCTATATCTGCTTATGCTTTAGAACAATGAAGGTATTCAATAAGCTACTCTTACCACTACAAGCTGGAGTGTTCTAAGTCTTGGTCTAGAAGAACCTTTATCTCTTCTTATACATAGCACTGAGCCCATCATATGCTCTCAATAAATACTTGAAATAGCATTAGTTGTTGAATAAATGAATGAAGGAGTTAAAGTGGCATTTCTAACTCCCTTGTTATGAATCAGGATTTTTGTTGTGGCTGATACAAAACAGAATAAGCATGGTCCCTGCCCTTCATGAACTTAGGTTTTACTCGTTTGGGCCAACCATAATGAAAAAAGGGTAGTCAAACAATACGCTTGATGTGGAAGAAAATATAACTTGGAAGAATGTGTTGTAGTCTGGAGTAGTTCATGAAGGCTTCCTGGAAGAGGTAGTAACAGAGCTTAGTTCTGAATATACAGAGTTAGCAAAGGAAACCCAGAGCATAAAAATAACCCAGCCAGAGAGAAGAGCATAAATATGATAGCGAAATATGAAATGTGTTTTGGGAAAATGGGTGAAACTAGGATATATTTTATGTTCCAAAGATCACAGGAGAAGAATGCCAGCCTTTCTTAGCACTTTATAACTTTCTCCCTTCAAAAGGATTTCTAAAAATTACATCTATAGATTCGGAGCAGTTCACACATTCAGGTTATTTTAGGCACTAGTAAAAAGGTAGTTGACCTCATTATCAAGCTTAATTAAGTTCCCCTATTCTTGCTTCTTACATTTCTTACCTCGACATTGACACAAATACAAAATCTTTTCCTGGGCTTCTAATCCTTTATTTTTCATTCTCTCAGGTAGCTTTAAGATGACTCATGTCTGAAGTCTTGAATTGACTAGAATGTATGACTATAAAAACCGGAAATTCTCTTCCTGTTTGGCTGAATCCCTACACTTGGAAATGTCATTTTCATGTGCTGAGCAGGTATCAAAATGGTAACGTTCCTTTGCTGTTTAATATATATTACCACCCTTAGGATTCTCAAAATTGGAGTCTAAACTCTCAGGGAGGTGGCTCCCAGATGGTACCACGTGCTCTTTCCTAGCTAACCCTAGATATGGCTGCATAACCCCAACTTTGGCTGCAGGTGACTCTCAATCTGCCAGATGGGCTGCAGCCTGTTTTCTCCCAATTACAACAAGACTGGCAGCTCTTTAATGAACTTTAAAAAGCAAATGTATATTACTAAGAAAAAAAGTTATTTATAATATACATTACCAAAAGTTTAGAAAATTCTGGTGCAAAGATAAATATATTGGAGTCATCTTCTTAAAGACACACTTGTATTATTAAAGTGAATGAACTCATGAGTTTTTGAGGAGATGGATTTAATATACATTCCCAGAAGATTTAACATATATTATTAGCACTAGTTATATGTGCTTAATTAAGGATAAAGGAGGTAGAGACAGGGGAATACAAGGTATTAGGAAATCAAACTGATCCCTAGATGAGAGAAGTGATGCTTAAAGTTTTAATAGCCTTGTGAAACACCAGAAATTGCTTCAGATTAGTTTTCATGATCAAAAAATAAATGCCTCTTATGCAGCCCACTCATGTTAAACAAACAAACAATAGTTCTTTCAATACATTATGTAGTTTCCTTAGATCAGATGGGAAAATTGCATATTTCCTAGAATATATGTATATCCTAGAATCTATGTAGATTGATTTAGAGACACTCTCAAATAGAAATTGATATATATTTAACTATTTATCTTCAAATTTATAATGAAGATATTTTTCAAATGTGTTTATCTTTTCAGTAAGAGCTTAGCAAACATATGAATCCTGTTATTTATCTATTTATCAGAATATTTAAAGTATGTCGTGAATGTAACGACAACTCTACACCATGTACTCTTGATAGTCCATGTAATTGTTATTATTTTCTTTTTTCACAATTTTCCAGTTGATTTATTATCAAGTTTCTGAGAACTGTGAAATGCACTTGTGTCCTTGGAATTCGGTTTACTGTAGCTCTGAAAGGTATTCTCACTGGCAACCAAATATGAGTAGAGAGTAATTACCCAGAGCTACAAGAGAAACTTCAGATATAAAGTGATAAATGTTTTGTCTTCTAACCCTAACCCTAACTCTGGAGGGTTTAAATCTTTACACAAGATATTTAAAAGGCATCAAAACATAGAGTTCTCTCCCATTTATTTATATACATGTGGAGGCTTAATGGGTCCTACTTACACTGAACTTGTGTATGTAATTTGTATAATGTAGAAAGTTGTTTAATTAAATTTTCTGATTACACTCTCTACATTGCTCACAATACTGACGTGCTAATTTTCTTCTGATTCCTGAGTACCTCTCTTTAAAACTATAGGTCCGACTCAAACTGGACTCCCATTCAGAGATCTCATTTTCATGTTAAATTGCATGTTATTGGAAAACGTTTTAGTAATTCTGTCAAATTATGATATTCTTTGTAGTGAATAAAAGAATCATAGAAGATTAATGGAAATACAGTAGAGATGTCCTGCCTGCTGCCTGCCGCACACAGTGGAGTGTTGCTCTGTGGCAGGAGACGGAGATGCCACATTCTGAGACCTGCAGGAGTCCTTAGGATGGACTGACTGCCAAGTGAGGGTTCCTGGCTTTGTGACACAGGAAAGAATCCAAGAGCAGGCCAAAGAAAACCAAAGTCATATGGATAGCCAAACATTTGGCTGAAGGGACAGAAGTTACTGTATCCAGCTAGAGAAAATATCACCTGTAAAATGGAAAAGGAACCTTTTTAAGCACTACGATGTCATTTGATCTTCATAAAAACAACTTTGAGCTTTGTGGCTGACAGGGTCTTGCTGCTCCGGCTGGGTGTCAGGCCTGAGCCTCTGAGGTGGTAGAGCTGCGTTCAGGACATTGGTCTCCTTCCTCGCTCCATGTAATAGCAATCAGCGAGAGCTCTCCCAGAGATCTCAATCTCAGTGATAAGACCCAGCTCCACTTAACGACCAGCAAGCTCCAGTGCTGGACACCCCATTCCAAACAACTAGCAAGACAGGAACACAACCCCATCCACTGGCAGAGAGGCTGCCTAAAATCATAATAAGTTCACAGATAGCCCAAAACACACGACCGGCCGAGGTCCTAACCACCACAAAGACAAGATCCAGCCTCATCCACCAGAACACAGGCACCAGTCCCCTCCACCAGGAACCCTACACAACCCACTGAACCAATCCTATCCACTGGGGGCAGACAAAAAAAACAATGGGAACTACGAACCTGCAGCCTGTGAAAAGGAGACCCCAAACACAGTAAGTTAAGCAAAATGAGAGAACAGAGAAATATACAGCAGATGAAGGAGCAAGGTAAAAACCCACAGACCAAACAAATGAAGAGGAAATAGGCAGTCTACCTGAAAAAAAATTCAGAGTAATGACAGTAAAGATGATCCAAAATCTTGGAAATAGAATGGATAAAATACAAAAAATGTTTAAAAAGGACCTAGAAGAACTAAAGAGCAAACAAACAATGATGAACAACACAATAAATGAAATTTAAAATTCTCTAGAAGGAATCAATAGCAGAATAACTGAGGCAAAGAACTGATAAGTGATCGGGAAGATAAAATAGTAAAAGTAACTATCACAGAGCAGAATAAAGAAAAAAAGAATGAAAAGAATTGAGGACAGTCTCAGAGACCTCTGGGACAACATTAAACGCACCAACATTCAAATTACAGGGGTCCCAGAAGAAGAAGAGTAAAAGAAAGGGACTGAGAAAATATTTGAAGAGATTATACTTGAAAACTTCCCTAATACAGGAAAGGAAATAGTCAATCAAGTCCAGGAAGCACAGAGAGTCCCATACAGGATGAATCCAAGGAGAAACACGCCAAGACACATATTAATTAAACTATCAAAAATTGAATTGAAAGAAAAAATATTAAAAGCAGCAAGGGAAAACCAACAAATAACATACACGGGAATCCCCATAAGGTTAACAACTGATCTTTCAGTACAAACTCTGCAAGCCAGAAGGGTGTGGCAGAACATATTTAAAGTGAAGAGAGGGAAAAACCTACAGCCAAGATTACTCTACCCAGCAAGGATCTCATTCAGATTCGACAGAAAAATTAAAACCTTTACAGACAAGCAAAAGCTAAGAGAATTCAGCACCACCAAACCAGCTTTACAACAAATGCTAAAGGAATTTCTCTAAGGCAGGAAACAGAAGAGAAGGAAAAGACCTACAATAACAAACCCAAAACAATTAAGAAAATGGTAATAGGAACATACATATCGATAATTACCTTAAATGTAAATGGATTAAACGCTCCAACCAAAAGATACAGGCTCACTGAGTGGATACAAAAACAAGACCCGTATATATGCTGTCTACAAGAGACCCACTTCAGACCTAGGGACACACAGAGACTGAAAGTGAGGGGAAGGAAAAAGATGTTCCATGCAAATGGAAATCAAGAGAAAGCTGGAGTAGCAATTCTTATATCAGACAAAATAGACTTTAAAATAAAGTCTATTACAAGAGACAAAGAAGGACACTATATAATGATCAAGGGATCAATCCAAGAAGATATAACAATTGTAAATATTTATGCACCCAACATAGGAACACCTTACTACATAACGCAAGTGCTAACAGCCATAAAAGGGGAAATCGACAGTAACACAATCATAGTAGGGGACTTTAACACCCACTTTCACCAATGCACAGATCATCCAAAGTGAAAATAAATAAGGAAACACAAGCTTTAAATGATACATTAAACAAGATGGACTTAATTGATATTTATAGGACATTCCATCCAAAAACAACAGAATACACTCTCTTCTCAAGTGTTCATGGAACATTCTCCAGGATAGATCATATCTTCGGTCACAAATCAAGCCTTGGTAAATTTAAGAAAATTGAAATCGTATCAAGTACCTTTTCCAACCACAACACTGTGAGACTAGATATCAATTACAGGAAAAAATCTGTGAAAAATACAAACACATGGAGGCTAAACAATACACTACTAAATTACCAAGATATCACTGAAGAAATCAAAGAGGAAATCAAAAAATACCTAGAAACAAATGATAATGAAAACATGACGACCCAAAACCTATGGGATGCAGCAAAAGCAGTTCTAAGAGGGAAGTTTATAGCAATACAATCCTACCTCAAGAAACAAGAAACATCTCAAATAAACAACCTAACCTTACACCTAAAGCAATTAGAGAAAGAAAAACAAAAAACCCACAAAGTTAGCAGAAGGAAAGAAATCATAAAGATCGGATCAGAAATAAATGAAAAAGAAATGAAGGAAACAATAGCAAAGATCAATAAAACTAAAAGCTGGTTCTTTGAGAAGATAAACAAAACTCATAAACAATTAGCCAGACTCATCAAGAAAAAAAGGGAGAAGATTCAAATCAACAGAATTAGAAATGAAAAAGGAGAAGTAACAACTAACACTGCAGAAATACAAAGGCTCATGAGAGATTACTACAAGCAACTATATGCCAATAAAATGGACAACGTGGAAGAAATGGACAAATTCTTAGAAAAGCACAACCTTCTGAGACTGAACCAGGAATTGATAGAAAATATAAACAGACCAATCAAAAGCACTGAAATTGAGACTGTGATTAAAAATCTTCCAACAAACAAAAGCCCAAGACCAGATGGCTTCACAGGCGAATTCTATCAAACATTTAGAGAAGAGCTAACACCTATCCTTCTCAAACTCTTCCAAAATATAGCAGAGGGAGGAACACTCCCAAACTCATTCTACGAGGCCACCATCACCCTGATACCAAAACCAGACAAAGATGTCACAAAGAAAGAAAACTACAGGCCAATATCACTGATGAACATGGGTGCAAAAAGCCTCAACAAAATACTAGCAAACAGAATCCAACAGCACATTAAAAGGATCATACACCAAGATCAAGTGGGGCTTAGCCCAGGAATGCAAGGATTCTTCAATGTACACAAAGCAATAAATGTGATACACCATATTAACAATGGGTGTTGAACTTTGTTGAAAGCATTTTCTGCATCTATTGAGATGATCATATGGTTTTTCTCCTTCAATTTGTTAATATGGTACATCACATTGATTGATCTGTGTAGATTGAGGAATCCTTGCATTCTTGGGATAAACCCCACTTGATCATGGTGTATGATCCTTTTAATGTGCTGTTGGATTCTGTTTGCTAGTATTTTGTTGAGGCTTTTTGCATCCATGTTCATCAGTGATATTGGCCTGTAGTTTTCTTTCTTTGTGACATCTCTGTATGGAAACACAAAAGACCCCAAATAGCCAAAGCAATCTTGAGAAAGAAAAATGGAGCTGGAGGAATCAGGCTCCCGGACTTCAGACTATACTACAAAGCTACAGTAATCAAGACAGTATGGTACTGTCACAAAAACAGAAATATAGATCAATGGAAGAGGATAGAAAGCCCAGAGATAAACCCACACACATATGGTCACCTTATCTTTGATAAAGGAAGCAAGAATATACAATGGAGAAAAGACAGCCTCTTCAGTAAGTGGTGCTGGGAAAACTGGACAGCTGCATGTAAAACAATGAAATTAAGACACTCCCTAATACCATACACAAAAGTAAACTCAAAATGGATTAAAGACCTAAATATAAGGCCAGACACTATAAAACTCTTAGAGGAAAACATAGGCAGAACACTCTATGACAGAAATCACAACAAGATCCTTTTTGACCCACCTCCTAGAGAAACGGAAATAAAAACAAAAATAAACAAATGGGACCTAATGAAACTTAAAAGCTTTTGCCCAGCAAAGGAAAACATAAACAAGATGAAAAGACAACCTTCAGAATGGGAGAAAATATTTGCAAGCAAAGCAACTGACAAAGGATTAATCTCCAAAATATACAGGCAGCTCATGCAGCTCAATATCAAAAAAACAAACAACCCCATCCAAAATGGGCAGAAGACCTAAATAGACATTTCTCCAAAGAAGATATACAGATTGCCAACAAACACATGAAAGGATGTTCAACATCACTAATCATAAGAGAAATGCAAATCAAAACTGCAATGAGGTATCACCTCACACCAGTCAGAATGGCCATCATAAAAAAATCTATGAACAATAAATGCTGGAGAGGGTGTGGAGAAAAGGGAACCCTGTTGCACTGTTGGTGGGAATGTAAATTGATACAGCCACTATGGAGAACAGTATGGAGGTTCCTTAAAAAACTACAAATAGAACTACCATACGACACAGCAATCCCACTACTGGGCACACACCCTGAGAAAACCATAATTCAAAAAGAGTCATGTACCAAAATGTTCATTGCAGCTCTATTTACAATAGCCAGGACATGGAAGCAGCCTAAGTGTTTCATCAACAGATAAATGGATAAAGAAGATGTGGCACATATATACAATGGAATATTACTCAGCCATAAAAAGAAACGAAATTGAGTTAGTTATAGTGAGGTGGATGGATCTAGAGTCTGTCATACAGAGTTAAGTCAGAAAGAGAAAAACAAATACCGTATGCTAACACATATATATATGGAATCTAAAAAAAAAAACAAATAATGGTTCTGAAGAACCTAGGGGCAGGACAGGAATAAAGATGCAGACGTAGAGAATGGATTTGAGGACCCGGGGAAGGGGAAGTTGGGATGAAGTGAGAGAGTGGCATGGTCATATATACACTACCAAATGTAAAATAGATAGCTAGTGGGAAGCAGCTGCGTAGCACAGGGAGATCAGCTCTGTGCTTTGTGACCACCTAGAGGGGTGGGATAGGGAGGGTGGGAGGGAGACGTAACAGGGAGGGGATATGGAGATATATGTATACATGTAGCTGATTCACTTTGTTATACAGCAGAAACTAACACACCATTGTAAAGCAATTATACTCCAATGAAGATGTTAAAAGAAATAAAATACAATGGAACTTTTAAAAAAACTTTAGTTTTCATTTTTAAAAATGTGGCACTAACAAAGTGTCACAGAAAAAATATTTCTCAGTAAAAAGTGATGCTCTAATTGATGCCTCTCTGGCCTTTCAGGTATTTTTCAGCTCAGTCCATACTCACTCTTAAAGAGTGAGTATAAAAATGTTTATATAAAAATGAGTGTATAAAAATGAGTTTTCTTTATTCACTGATGACAGTATTGATAAAATCAAGAATCAGTTAAAGAATTATAGACTGGGTCATGAGTTAAGTATAAAGAAGCATCAATGCAACTATAGTTGCATTCATACTAAGTGAAGTAAGTCAGAAATAGAAAGACAAATACCATATGATATCACTTACATGTGGAATCTAGAATATGATACAAATGAACCTACCTAGGAACAGAAACAGACACAGGGACATAGAGAACAGACTGGTAGTTGCCAAGGGGGAAGGGGTTGGAAGAGGGATGGAGTGGGGGGTTGGAAGAGGGATGGAGTGGGAGGTTGGGATTAGCAGATGTAAACTTTTACATATAGAATATATAAAAAACAAGGTCCTACTGTATAGCACAGAGAACTATATTCAATATCCTATGATAAACCATAACAGAAAAGAATATTTTAAAAAAGAATGTATGAGTATAATTTTTGTGACTTTCTGTCTGAATTAAAAAAAAAAAAATCCCACAAGGTCTCAGAGGCAAAGAATATACAAATCAATTTTCACTGCAAAGTAAAGGAGCTGTTACAGTGGAGGATTACTGGACTGAATGTCAATATTATGACATAGTATGAGTGTGTTTCATGTTTGGTAATTGCAATCATTGTTGCTTTTGTTGTGGTCATCCATGGACAATGCTTGGTGTCAGTCTACTTATCTCTGGTAAAAATAAAATACAGTGTGTGTGTGTGAAAAAAAATAAAAAATTAAAAAAAATTAAAAAAAATAAAAAAAAAAGAATGTATATGTATTGTAACTGAATCACTTTGCTGTACAGCAGTAATTAACACAGCATTGTAAATCAACTATACTTCAATAAAAAATAAATTATAAATAAATAAATAAGGTGGCATATCTGTGATACACAGCATGGCTGCATTAAATTATGGAAGTTAATATGTTTACCTAGTCATTAAATTAAAGCAGGAAATCTATTCTTGAGCAAACTGCTTCATCAATGTCAAGACTGGGACAAGGGGGAAGTCAGTGAGGCAAGTGAAGCAATTGGTTTGGATGTAAAATTTAAGGGATATCAAGAAAAACTCAGTAATCAAGGTGGATAATAGTTCAATAAAATATTTTTTCAAATCAAATTAATGGGAAAATTCCATGGTAAATAAATCAAAATTTTAAACAAAACCAGGTCAAGATTATTGATCTTCCTTTTTGCTCTCTCCACGTTGCTACAATCACTATGAATCAAACAGGAAGATGCATTTATAAGGACCCTCAAGGCACTGTTGTTTTTCAAACTGTAGCTCTTGATACTTAATTTACACAATTAATGTTCATTTCTCTGCTTTCTGTTACTTCAACATGAGACTATATGTAGGGTGGAAATGGGAGTTGTAACAGGGCCAACTGCCCAATAGATTGTTTATTTTCAGATATACACTTGGTGTTTTTCCAGAAGAAGTGAGAGATACCTAACAATAATCTAGGTCCTTAGACTGCCGGTGGTAAAAACTGATCATAACTGAATATTATGAGTAATTAATGATGTGTAGGAATATAGCATGAAAGACGGGGTAATGGACAAATAGCAGTTATAAAAGTCTGTGGCCAACCCAACCTTATGAAAATCAATGACCTTCCTTTGATAAGAAATTCATAACTTATTCAGGTATTGAAACCAAGGATATTTGTCAGCTGATTGACTGTATATTATGTATTTGTCCACAAATCAGAGGCAAGACCCAGCTATTTTTTCTTTCTATTATCTTTCTATCTGTCCAGCTACCTATCTGCCAAATGCAAATAGTAACAATGCTCAAAAATTATATAAGTAAATGGAATGTGTCTCCATCCTACTGCTTAGCACAGAAGATCATTAAGACTCCCCTGGGATGTGATTATAAATATTTAAATATGTGTATATGTGTATATTTTGGTGGATAAGTTTGTAATTTTTTATTTAAGTGGTTTCCATGGCAGCAGAGATAGACTGATCTAGGGTGACAGTGATTGTACAAAGATTGTAAAAAAAAATGAAAATAGATTAGTATTTCAGCCTTTTTGAGTCTAGACAAATTCTTTAACTTATAAATTAATCTCTGAAAACAAAGAGAGCCTTTTGAGGGACCATAAATTTTTAGATAACTGAAGGTTTTAGGATCATTGATTTTCATATTTTCCAATAGATAACTGGCACTTGGGTAGAAAACAGTGGCCAGATTTATCAAATAAAAATATGGGGTAGAAAGTTAAATCTGATTTTAAGATAATGAATAACGTGTAGTATATGTATGCCCCAAATTATTCCTTGTTGATCTCAAATTCAAATTTAACTGGGTGCCCTATATTTTAGCTGGCAACTGTATGCTCTCGTTTTATGAAATTATTGATCTGTGCATTTCACTTTCTAAATACTTGTCTACCACACCATTAACTCCAAGTAAATACCTGCTACGTGTTTACCTGCTCTCCTTGCCCTACAACTGCAAAACTGCTCCCTATTTTAGTTCTAATAGCTGGTTCTAGCCCCAGGGATTGACAGCCCTCACTTGGAACTAAGGAGTCATTAGCCCGAAGTTAAACAACTTTTAAAAATTATTATTATCACCAATTACAGAGACTGTTTAAACATATGTTTTTTTTACTAATCACTCTCCCAACTTCCACGAACTTTTAACATTGCAGTTTTACTAAATACATATCTATTTATCTACTGTGGCCTTTTAGAAGACCACAAACCTTGTAATATCTGAGATATTTTTGTCACCCCCAAACCAGTTATGGCTCCCGAGGGGCAATACTTCCCTCATTAAGAATGCATGCATTCATCCCTAAAGACTACTCTGTTCTGTTGAGTGATCTGCCTCAATACCAAATATTTCAGATTTCTACTGCAGAAAAAAGGAAATCATATATTTTACTCTATTGTCTTAAAAAGCACAATATTACACTTTAAATTTCTGGAGCAAATTCTACATATGCTAAATACTCAAGTTCTTCATAAGAGGTCATTCCTGAAGCATGCAAAGACCCATAAAAGGAAGAGGACCTACTGATACCATGATTCAAAATATGCTTATTTGAATATCCTAATCTTTTAAATCATAACCCTCTTTGGAAATCTTTGAAAATACAAGTTTTTTAAAATTTACTTATTTTTGATCAAGCAGTTGGAAAAAAAAATTGGAAAGAAACACTTGTATTTCTCAGATAAACAGTTTACATGGATAATATTTTTGCACAGTTCATTACTACTAGTGACACATGTATTAATCAGCTTGCCATATGTTGGCACAGCTGTGGTGGATTTGTTCAAATCTCTACAGATTTTTCTTTCTCTGCTCAGAGGTATTTTTCAATGTGGGAGCAGAGTACCTTTGTGCTCTATGTTAGGTCATAGTGTAAAGTCAGCATATGCTCTCCAATACTTCTTGGCAAGGCTGGCAGCACATATTTATGTATTTATTTATTTATTCATGAGCTTTTTCCCCAAATAGTTGTCCTTTGTGCAGGGGGAGGGTTATGGCACATTTAATTGGCCTTTTAAAAACAGGCATGACAAATACTCCTTTTTTTTTTACATTTTGGAATCAAACTTAATAACATAATATTTTCTTTCTTGCAGATACATATAACGTTCTTCTTGCTGACCTCTTGCCTACTTACAATCAATTCTTTATTTCAACTAAGGCTTTTATTTTTATTTACTTATTTTGATAGTCAAATACCCGCACATATTTAATGTAAACAATTTGATGTATTTGGACAAATATATACACCTGTGCACCCATCAACATAATCAAGGTAACAGACATATCCATCACCTCCAAAAGTTTCCTTGTGTCCTTTCCATGTGTGCGTGTGTGGAGGACGGAGGGTAAGAACACTTAACACGAGATCTACTCTCTTACCAAATTTTTGAGTGCACCTTATAGTACTACTGTATACAGTACACTATAGGCACTACGCTGTACAGCAGATCTCTAGACATAATTCATCTTGCACAACCAAAATGTTATGTACCTTGAACAAGAACTTCCCATTGTCCCTTGCCATGGCCTCTGGTAACCACCATTCTAGTCTCTGCTTCTATGAGTTTAGGTTCCTCATTTAAGTGGAATCATGTAGTATTTGTCCTTCTGTGACTGGCTTTTTCACTTGGCATAATGTCCTCAAGGTTAATCCAGGTTGTTTGCAAATGGCAGGATTTCCTGCATTTCTAAGGCTAATACTCCATTGTATGTATATACCCCAATTTATTAACCCATTCATTTGTTCATGAACATTTCAGTTGTTTCCATAGCTTGGCTATTATGAACAATGCTGTGATGAACATGAGAGTGCAGATATGTCTTTGAGATCCTGATTTCAATTCTTTTGGGTATATACCCAGAAGTGACGTTGCTGGGTATATTCTATTTTCAATTTTTTAGGAATGTCCATACTGTATTCCATAGCAGCTGCAGCATTTTATATTCCCACCAACAGTGAAGAAGGGTTCTAATTTACCCACATACTCACCAACACTTATTTTGTTATTATTTTTTATAGTAGCCACCCTAACTGATATGAGGTATTATCTCATTGTAGTTTTAATTTGCATTTTCCTGATGATTAATGATGTTGAGCATCTTTTAATATACCTGTTGGCAATCTGTATGTCTTCTTTTGGAGGCATGTCAAGTCTTTTGCCCAATTTTTATTTTCCTTTTTTTTTTTTTTTGCTATTGAACTGTAGGAGTTCTTACGTATTTTGGATTAGCCCCTTACCAGATACGTGGTTTAGAAATATTTTCTCCCATTCTGTAAGTTACTTTTTCATTCAAAACGTTTTACAAGGCTACATTATTAAAACAGTATGACACTAGCATAAAGACAGACTTATACACCAGTGGAAAGAATAGACAGCCTAGAATTAAACCCACACATCTATGGTGAACTGATCTTCAATAAATGTGCTAAGAATACATAATGGGGAATAGCCTCTTCAACAAATGGCGTTGGGAAAAATTGATATCCAATCCAAAAGAATGAAATTTGAACCCGTATCTTACGTCATACACAAAAATAAACTCAAAATAAAGACTTACCTATAAGACCTGAAGCTGTAAAACTCCTAGAAAATGTAGGGAAAAAGCTTCTTGACATTAGTCTCAGCAAAGATTTCTTGGATATGACACGAAAGGCACAAGCAGCAAAAGAAAATACACAAGTTGGATTATATCAAACTAGAAGAGCTTACAGTCACTTCTTTACTATTTCCCTTATACTGAAACTAAAATCCTTTCACACTGCCTCCTGCATGCTTACTTCAATCTGACATAATCCTTGAGAAATCTGTCAGTTCTCCAGCATCAGTCAGACGGGTAGTGTCAGGAATTATTTGATCATGTAACTAGAAAACAGCTGGGGATGAGGACAAGCTAAGTAACTCTGGGGCAGTAACAAAGGTGCTAGCTTGGTCTCCCTCCTGTAGAGCCCGCTTGGCTGTTCTTCAGAGGAACAAAGGAGAGCCGGTGAAGGTTCAGCGGGGTGGCAAAAAGTGTGTCTTGGCTGCTAAACTACTTTTCAATGAAAAATAAAGACATATCAAACCACTGGGAGAAAGCCTGCATCCTCCTTTTAATGTGTTCATTGTAACATTGTGATTTTTCTTGTGTTAACACTGGAACAAAGTTTTTTTTTTTCCTGAGTTGTCTTTTAAATTTTTCTTCTTTTGGGATGGATGGTCAACAGTCAGTTTAAGATGTGTCTGAAAATAGCAATAGAACAGGCTCTTAGAAAAACATAAAAGGTCGTGAGAGGGGGAGGAGGCCGGTAGGCAAGTATGTAATGATATCCTGAAAAGACAGAACAGCCAGAATCCTATTCACATAGTATCCCAGAGGATCAACTTCAAGTATTACAGATTATTTAAATAAGATTAAATTTATTAACAGATCTTAGACCTCTTAGCGTTTGAGTTAGGAATCCAATTATTGAGAGTTGGTTGCCAGGAGGTTTGCAAGACTTAGACTAGAACCCAGAGCATCTAATTTTGAGCAATTCATTCATTCATTCATTCGGCAAATATTTTTGAATGGTACTATATGCTGGGAACTGGGTTAGTTGCTTAGGACATCATGATGAGTTTATGTGTATAACAGATCTTGACTGCATGGAACTTATGAGAAAGAGTCTTGAGAAAAGGAGAGTCAGAGAAGGATTCTATTTTCCAGAGAGAAGAGCAGGCTCTGAGAAACAAAAAGATCTAGTTATTTAAACTTTGATACAGTGTCAGGAAGCATAACTTTTGCTAAATCACTTAAATGTAGTTTGGAATTCACAAGGCTGCTTCTTTTACAAAGGACTTGATTCTTCCTTTATGGAGAATAATATTAATTATTTTCCTTTTCCACACCCACATATAAAAATAAGGAACGGGCCTAATGCTGACAGGTGTGTACTAGTAATGGACTGTCAAAACAAAACAAAACTAAACAAAAAAACACCAAAACCAGATTTGTAGCCTTTGCAAATTTTGTTTTAAATATTCCTATCACAGTCTATTTTAAGCTACCAATGCTGCTAGCAAAAGTCCTGAAATAATAGGAGTCAGTTCTCAGAAACCTATACAAGCATGTTCCAGCACATTGCTGAATGTCGACCTCTTTAACTCCTGCTTGGTTTCTCAGCTATAAAAAGAATTTCCCAAATCTTTAGAATTAACCCTTGGAAAAATATGTATTAAAATCTTAATTCTGTGGATATTTCTTATTATCATAACTGTCTAGTTCTGGTAGAAGGAAAGAGGTAAACATTTTTGCATTTATCTTATTTATTTTCTTTAAACCTGTTAACCTTGCTTTAGAATTTATCCTAGAGTTGGAGTTGGGACTGCACAACCGAACAACAGAAAGAAGAAGTATTTGGGGCATATGCCCAGACGTATCCAAATTTACTGCCCTGTGTTAAGAGGGTAAGTTTAAATATACATAATGAATGTATCTTGAATTGACATGATCATTCCTCTGAATTCTTAATTAGTCCATATCATTATATATCACAAATGTGCAGTGGAATCATAATCGGAATATGTCCTTTAATACTTCAAATCTCCATGTCTTTGGTGGGACACAGAAACTTCAGATAAGACCTTGAAAATTAATGTACTATTTACCAAATATAAGAGGCAGGCTAACTTATGCTTGTCATAGATTTTAGTTTATTACTTATTTGTTAAAAAGAGAATATAGAGGGCAGATAAAGGTTGCATGTGGAAAAGCAAAACTACTGGTTCTCAAAAATGTGGGGAAAATCTGTAGATTTTGTTTATCTCTACTATTCATGTCCCCATTATAATGGATAATCAAGAGCTCACTACATTGTAATTAGAACTGAAGTCGAAGAACCCATCAAACAATTCACAATTTATATTATAATATAGCTCATCAAGCCACTAAATATATATTAATAGGGCATTCAAAACCATGCATTTGGCATTTCAAAGAAAGCTTCCCACATCTGGAGTGATTTGGGATAAATTATTTAGTGCCCTCTCTGTCTTTCAACTATTTTTGGTGAGTTCCATTTTGCATAATATTGCAATCAGCCTTTGAGTAGAAAATATTAATGTAGTGGAGGGGGATAATCTTCATCTCTGGACAATTCTAAAGAAAATAATACAATCAAGAAAAGAAGAGAGACACCAAATTTTGAGATAATTAGAAGAATAAATGAATGTTGATAAATTTTGAGATTATTCAAAAATTATAGGTTTTTAAATAACATCTGATTTCAAAATTTTCACTTTTTAAAAGTAGAATTTCACTGAAATTATTTCATAAAATTTTATTTAGTTATAAAATACTTCTCCCATAATATTATAATAAAAAGAGATCAATGTAATAGTATTTTAATCTATTTGTTCTTTGATACTGCAAAATAGTCTCTGATTCATATGAATTTAGGAGTAGTATTAATCATTATATACTCCTGAGATGTAAGACTGGCAGAAGCTTGAGACTATGTCTATGCATTCCAATTTTATAAAGCAGTTAATGAGACAAGTCCCGGAAACTATATGCTTGATACTAAATCCCAACAACATTTGTAAATGCATTATTAGATTTGAAGGCACTTAGGGGAAAAGCCACAGTCAAAAGATATTGTTAAGAACTATTAGCTAAAGACAAATAATGAAAAGCTTAATTTTATTTTTTTGATATGGTGCTAGAATAATCGGATGAATTTGATAGTTAAATAAGGACAGATGGTAGAATAAGGAATTTGATGTTAAAAATATTGTATTTTTACTTAGCACGTTATCCAAAATATTTCTTATAAATATTATTGAAAGAAATGTGTACTTAATTACAATCAAAGAAGCTAACATTTATGAAACTCATGTCTGTGCCAGGGATTGTTTTCATTCTCTTAATATCATTTAATCCAAACAACATCCCTAGGATGCAGAATGTTGTCATTTATTCTCATTTTAAAGATAGGAAACTGAGCTTTACAGCTGGAAAGTAACCTGTGAAAGGTCAATTAGGTGTCAAATAAAGGAGCCTGGTTTAACATCCAAGAGGTCTGATGCCAGAAACTGTACTGCTACCTGGAAGGCTGTGCTGGTGAGAGAAAGACTAGATGGAGAAGAGCAACTTATACATCCTTCAAAGGCTAGTTAGAAGAAGTGGAGAAAAGATCACACATTTTTTAGCACAGAGAGAAAATTTGTTGAAGATATGAAATATGGTTTTTCCCTGTTAGAGCTATCCAACATTAAATGAGTTTCCTCACAAAGTAGTGAATTCCTTATTCTTGGAATTATTCAGAAGAATATTGTTGACAATCAGAAATACTGTGGACAACTCTTTGTCTTGGAAGGAACACTGATTTATTTTTCTCTGGAAAAAAAAAAAACCTTCACATGAAGACCTAAATTTTTTTAAATTACTGATGCTAAAACAATAATAAATGTATTTTCATTTTTTCCCCAAGAGCCAACAACATTCATCAAACTTAAAAGTGAAGACATGTCCGCATATAAAGCAGAAAAGGCCAAGTTTACTACTGATTACTTGATTTGCAGAATTCTAAGCAAGAAATAGCAACAAATTTTTCTTTCCTGCTGCATCTTTTAGTCTTAAAAATAGCAGTAGTTACTTATTCTACTGAGGATATTGGTTTTGAGTCATTTCATTTATCACTGAATCTATGTATACATCACAATTTATCTCTATTTCATTTTGAACTATTGATAGATGGGTGAATGACGTAACCCAGAAGATAAAAAGGATGTAAAGAGTATAAATTACTACAAAATATCACAAAAGTTATTCTGAATCATTTTGTTTTCACTTAGCATAATCTCTGGTTCAAAGACCAGTATGTAAATCTCTTGTCACTTAAACAACATGTCTCTATGAATATACTATCATTTGATAAGCTGCAATTGTTTTATTTTTTAATCTCACTAGAGAATTCCACTGTTGATATAATTTTATCTATTGCTATTGCTATACACTCATATGTTATTATATCCCACTGTTTCCCAAAGGTAGTACTTCATAATGTATGTTTCTCCTAGGTTTGACTCCTAAATATATTCATTTTACAGACTTTATTTCCATTTCCCATAGCGTGATTTTGAGAAGTGCTGCCATTATTTTTCAAGAGGATAATTTCTGATTTTTTTTTTTTTTTTTTAAGTAAGAGACTAGCTATATCAAGGGTGTCCTACTAAGAGTACATATGCTGTGAAGTTCTCTCTGTAGGCACTGATGCTATAAACAAACAAAACAATAATAATAACAACAAACAAGATAAATCGTTATCATGCAAAATTAAAAGTGGGAAGTGTTGGAAATGACAGATTGTACTGACGCAAAAAGCACATTCTTATAACTGATAATTGAATATATCTGATGCTTAACATGATTAGAAAGGCAAGCATACATCTAATGTCATTTGCTAACATTTTTACTCCACCTTTTACTCCAGCAAGCAAAGCCACACCTTTTTCTCATAAATATACCAAGCTCATGTATGCTTCTTGGCAAATATAAGCTACAGCTACTGGGAGCAACCTTATGCATATGAAGAAGTTTCTTTTAATTTACTTTTTTTTAATGTTTATTTTTATTTTCCTTAAATCTATTCCCATAGAGTCTTTACTTTTCAGATCAGTAAAAGACCTGTATGATATTTCTTTTTTAGGAAATTTTAAAGTATTTATAATTTATGAAAGCATGCCTTACACTAACCGTATCATAGTCATTCTGGATGTTGGCCAAAGAATACAGATTTAATTTATGTGTCTATTTAATCCACGTTGGGGCACCACAATAAATAGTTTCATCAAGCACAACAAGTAATCTTTCTACATTATAAAATTCTGAGCCCTTAGGTTCAAAGTTTTTAAAAACTCATTCCACTGTTATATACACACTCTATGAAACTAAAACTCTGGTTAATTTTTCATCTCATTAACCTTTGCTTTTTTCAAAATGTGTATATTCCAAAAAGTGTATATTTTCCACCTTGGAGACAGGTGTAACCAGAAGCAGCGACAATGGTCACTGGTCACTCTGGTTTCTCCCTTGAAAATTACTGTGCCAGCCTGACTGCAAATATAATTTCTAAAATATTTCTTTCTGCTGAGGAGGGATAAAAATCTCCTTAAGAAGGCTGGAATTTTTTAACATAGAAAAGAAGAAAGTACTTCCTGTTTATTAATAATTATTTATTAATACCTATCATTTATTTATGTTATGGAAAATAATTTAGTATAACCTTATGTTAATACCAAAAAAAGAAATCCAAAAAGAAACCTAACAACAAACAACAGCCATTGTATTCTGTTTGATTTTCAGTAATATATCTGAAACCCTCTCTTCCCTTTTTATCCAGCATTAGAAATGCATACTATAGACTTGTTTTTTTAAATAATTGGCAATAATAAAAAATGCATGTTGTACATTATAAGCCAGATATGATGTAATGATTTGTCATGATTTTTCTATAACCAATGTATGTTGCATTTACATGGTGGATAAAGATATAGATATATACCCACACATGTGTATACATATATATCACACACATACATATTTGTGTATGTGTGTGTATATATATCTATATATGGAGAGAGGCAAATGCAAACATATATAGTCATTTTCATTGTAATTATTTAATGTAGATAAGAGCATATGAAAATTATTATTTTAGTAACAGAAAAAGGCTTTGCAAATTGACAATATAAATGAAATTGTAAGAGTCTGTTTCATAGTCTAAAACATGAGTCAATTTCTTTATGATCAATTTCTTTTTTCATAAATTCTTGTTACATTTATTGGTAAGGCATTTTACATCAGTCACTTGCCCACTTTCTTATCCCTACCCATCAAAAGGAAGGCCTGGATTGTATTTCAATTGAAAAGTATGCATCTTAATTAGGTTGAGTGGAATATAAAATATACACGCAGAAATTATGGAAAATACATTGGCCTTTTAAACTGGGTCCTCCTGGAGCTCCATGTTTCCTCATGCCTCTCTTCTTAGCTTCCTTCTCCCCTCCATTTAGGTCTGTGTTGTATAATAAAGGATTTGACTGACCACTGTCCCTGATTCTCGGGAGGGAAAGTCAAACCCCTTGAATTTTCTAAGCAATAGGAATGTTTTTGTTATGCATTAGCCCCTTGGGTCACAGTGAGTTTATGCTAATCAGATGCCACAGGATGGGGGCTGGTCACCAGAAAGACCATTCCCATGATTAGAGGACTGAGACTTTAAATGAGTCCAGCCTCCAGGGACAGAAGGGAGACTGGAGATTGAATTATTGGCCATGTGGTTAAACTCAATCAAGCAAGCTAACACAGTAGAACTCCAATAAAAACTCTGGACCTTAAACCTCACTGGAGACTCCTCACTGGTGAACACAAAGAACCGTAACGGTGATGTGCCCTGATTCCATAGAGAGAGGGATGAAAGCTCTGCATTTGAAACCCTCTCAGATCTCTCTTCATTTGACTGGTCCTGATTTGTATCCTTTGCAATAAAACTGTAATCATAAATGTAGTGCTCTCCTGAGTTCTCTAAGTCTTTCTAGTGAAGCTATGGAAGTGCTAGAATTTAGAGCCAGTTGATGAGAATTGCAGGTGGCACAGGGACTCCCGCAGTGCAGCTCTGACATCTGGAGTGAGGTGAGACTTGCTGAGGACTGTGTCTTTTAGCAGGTGGGATCTGCACTAGCTCCTGGTGGTTAGCGTCAGAACTGTGCTCTAACACACCACTTAGTGTCGGAGCCACGTTCTCTGGTTATCCTCGATCTCTCAAAGGAAACACAACAACATTATAGCCAGACATGCTATCGGCTCCCGGGTCTCTACACAGATACAGACGCTTGCCAATGCTTACTGAGAAGAGGCTGCAGAGCATGAGATTTAGATGTAAGAATCATGGCCAGATCAAAAAATTTGAAACAGGGAGTAGAGAAAAATGATTTGATCTTATGAAAAGCAAAAAGGGTTAATTGCCTAATACAGGATTAGATAGGAAACGAATGCAAAAGGAATGCAAGTCAAAATTGTTACTGCTCCCCTCTCGTCCATGACATCTCATCATGACATCTGAGGATGAAATGAGAGCAAAAGGCCCTTTGGATATGTAATTTGTAAAGAATGAGCCAACTATATACCCCACAAGTCATTTTATTGGAGAAACATTACACTATAAGCAGATGGAGGAAAGAAAATATTCAAGTCATTATCAATTAGATCAATTTACACAATTCCATGAAAAGAAATACTGCAAAATCCTATAATCCTGTGGACAACTTGAGCTTATTTAATAAAAAGTGCTATGGTCTCGTCTCCCTAACTTCAAGCCTGCCAGTTGATGCACATTATCAACTATAGAATTGCCATTCTTAAAAGTATATTTAATGCTTTTAGTGCTGGGGTAATTTTTTACTATGTTGAGACATTTTTACACAGCTAAACTTACTAAAATCCATGCTTACTAACATAGGCATAGCCTCTAAAAGTATATTGGTGCTTATTAAAAATATATATGTGTATATATACATTTTTTTATGTATATGTAAGCACATCCATATAACAATAATGTTGCATTTTCTCTTTAAAAATCACAGTATTATATGTGGGTTGAACTATCCAGAGTGGGAAACTAGTGGCTGGTTGTTGTGCCTGGCTACTTCCAAAGAGGCTTATGCTTCTTTACCCACATGCTCAACCCACTAGTGTATTTTCTGTGTGGAATAGTAGTGTACCTACCCTCTCAAGACCTGAATGCTTTATGCCTAAAGGAATAACAACTCTATGTGTGCTGTTGAACTACTTGAGGGCAGTGAGCTATTCTTCCCGCTTGATAAAGTGAAATCTTTAGCAAAATCTTGTCATATTGTCAATATTAGAAAATGAAAGTTTAAAAAAATCTTCTTGTAACATTACGAATAGCAATGGTTTCTGAAAAAGCAACCTGAGCATTGAAACTGGTTGTTTTAAAAACATTCCAGCCATCAGAGATGAATACAGGATCAACTCAAGACTAAATGCAAAAACGTGACCAAATGTACCATTAATTATGATTGTAAGAAAACTGTGCTTTTCAGCTTGTTTCTTCAAAGTCTTTATTCCTACCTGGTAATTATTGCTAATCATTACGTGCATGTGTTCTCTCTCCCTTATAGTGTTAGTTCCTCCAGAATAGAGATGCATCTTATATGATTTTGTAACCACCCTTGTACTTTGTCCCTTAAAATACTTTAAAATTTCCCATCTATTAATTAAGGAGAAAAACTCTCCCCCATGGACCCTCATCCTTCTCCACACTTTCCCTCTTTCTGGTTGCTAAATGCTGAGCGTTCCAAGGGTCTCTGTTACCATCACCCCCCCCCCCCAGCCTACTGGCTCTAAATAATATCTGTATTCAAGTGAGTTTCCAGTTCCAGCTCTGACCTCTTCACTTACATTAAATCTTATGAAACCAACTGTTTACCTGACACCTTTTCTGGGATACTCAATCAGGATCTCCAACTAAAATCTATTTGCCTTATACAAAGAGTGAGGAAAAAAAATAGAACTAAAATCTACAATACTTATTCAAGCATTTTAATAGCCTCACATTTATTTTCCTATTAAGCTTTCACATGTAATCACATATATTTGTTTCAATTAATATGAAATACAAGTTCAGGTAGCAAAAGGAATCAACTCTATGTAGAGCCAAATTTACAGTTCATGAAGCCTAGACTTGAATTTGTTTTTCTTTGAAAACACACCAAATATATCAACTGGCACAACACACTTAATCTTTGTGACATAGTCTGCATAGACTAGGAATTGAAACAAGAACTTTGATCAGAATAATTCCAGTATAAGAGTTTCTAGTAGTTCACAAATATTTTATTCTGATTTAATTTTTAAAATTCATTATCAAATTATGAACATTGTAAAATGCAATTTAATTATTTTTAAAATGTATGAAATAAAACACACCCATGTTAAATACCAGAGTCCGGAAATTTAACATGGGTCATTTGTATGGAAATCTGTATATAATAATTATACTACAAATATGGCGTATGTCTTATTCACTCTACAACTGATCTTTAACACCAAAATGAAACCTCTCTTTAACACTGCCCAAGGTCAAATCTCAGCTCTGCCACTTACTGGTTATGAGGTAACTAAACAAGTAACTTAGCTTCCCTTAATTTTCTCTTCTTTAAAACGCGGATAATCATAGTATTAACTTCCTAAGGATGTTATAAGAATGAAAAAAGATAAAAAATATAAAGTTCTCATAGGAGTGCCTGACATATCGACTGTACATGCAGAGAAAGGAAGACTAGTTACAGAGACTATTACGATAACTAAGCCAAAAAAAAAATTGTGGCTTGGTTCAGGGCAGGTACAGTGGTATTGTTGAGAAATGTGCAGATTGCGAATATATTATGATACATTTGGACGTGTTATAGTGCACATTCAGTCAAATGGATGAGAGGTGTGAGATACAGAAGAGTCAAAGGTGGTATCAAGACTTTTGGACTGATCAACTAGAAGACTATTTGCTATTAAATGAGATGAGAAGTGGTTTTGGAGTTAAATTCTGAATATATTAGTTAAATTTGAGACATGATTTTAAAGTGCTAATTAAAACATCTAGGAGTACAAGGGAGACAACTGGGCTATAGACAAAAATTTGGGGTCATCAATATACTACATGATATTTAAAGCCATTGGAGCTGGATAAGATCATGAAGAGAGAATACTATGCAGAACAGATTCAAAGACTAAGCTTTAGCATTCTAATGTCAAGATATTAGTACATGAAGAGATACAACGTAAAGAAAATCAGATGCAACAGCCAGTGAAGTAAGCCAGATGAAGAAAGTGTTTCCAGGAGGAGAGTGTGATCAAGTCTGTCAAGGAGGATGAAGACTGATCACTGACACTTCGATTAATATTTCCTAATTAACAAATAATCATACCTTTCTATCCAAATAGTAAAATATGACCAATTTTAGCAATCCATGATTGTTTTAGTTTTTTGCACTCCACAGTTTCCTCTTTTCCTAGCCCCACAGTCTTTTCAGAGAAAAGAAAAAGCAATAATCATTGTTTCCACTTTACATCAGTAATTCATTACCATCCAAGGCTGCAATTTGCACTGCAGACTAAGTGTGTGTAAATGGGGCTTTAATTTTACAAGAATGTATTATTTCAATTAAGTAAATCAATATTTTATAATTTTATTAATTGCATTCCAGTATTTTGTGTTAAAAGAAAAACATGTCATGTTCTTCTGTTCCCTTTATGATATCCCAGTGTTTCCAATGTATTCTAATTGTATTTGGCTTTAAGCCTAGTTACTTGGCCCAATGATGCAATTTGTCACTTTTATGTGAAACTTGCAAAATGATTTCAATGCGTTTTATTCATGTAAAAAATTCAGAACATGTCCCTAAAGATTGTGAGAACACATTTTTGAATTACATGGCAAATTTTATTCCTGAAATATTGACTTTTCTACTCAAGAAATAATATTGAATTCTCTGTGGATATGATATGTAGAATGAATACATAAGTAGAGCTGAGGATTGCTAAACTAAAGCTAACTGCTTCATTCACAAGAGACAATCGTAAGAGTGATCTGGACCCTTTGTTTCCTATAACATTCATCACCATGCCTAGTGCTTTTGTATAATAAAGCAGCTTAAATTGTTGCCTTAATCAATAAGCCCTTGATCAATCACCAAGTCAATGAAGAACTTTTTATGAAGTATATGTTGTTTACACCGAGATATGTGCTGGAGGGGATATGAAAAAAATTTTTTTTCTTTTATTCCCTGTTCTCAAGACACCTTAATTGCAAAATCATGGCTAAGGCATGCAAAAATAAAGAGAAAACAAAGCAATACATTCTTAAGTTCTAAATTCTCTGGCATATGCTTACAAACTACAGGATTCTAGCAGAGGGAAAGATCAGTGTTACTTGGGATATTTAAGAAAGATATGAAGGAAAGAATGTATTTGAGCTTTCAGATTTTCTTCTTCATGAGCATGGAAAATACATTTTAGAAGAGAGATGATGAATACTTCATATTTACACTCCACATCTTAAGCTAACAGCGTTTAAGTTCTGGCCCTCAGTTGATATTTGCTGGAAAATAATTGTATGGCTTTGAATGACTTGAATAGCCAGAAAGAACAGAAGTGACCTAGTGATCTAAGCAAACAGATGAGTCACCAAAGAGCAAAAATGTAAATGAGCACAGCCTATTCAGGGAAAATATGGTAATAATCTTTTTTAGAACAGAAAGGAGGGTATGTGGTAAATAAATTCAGAAGAATAGGGTTCCACTTGCAGATAACATTTGATAACATATCAAACCAGAATTATTGATACTTTTAGGAGATGAAGATTTTTATATTGACAGTTCTAGTATATTACTCTCCTCAAATGTCCATTTAGTTTTCCTTAATTGTCATGTCAACAAAAAGCTATGGGGATTCAGAGACAAATAACTTGGGAAAAGATATGACAGAATTGTTAAAAGCACTTTGCAAATCAAGACATAGGCTTACCTAATTAATAGTTTGCTAGTCAAGTAAATTGTTCAGCTGGTCCGATTAAGAAAAAAATGCATTGTTCCTACTATTTAATTTTTTTCAAACTTCCTAAGCAATCTGGCCACTTTCTTGCCTTGTTTTCAACCTTGTTTTTTCCTGAATATAGTCGGCCATAGTTCGAGTAGGCCTGGGCTGACGGTATGATTGTTCTGGGCTACCACAAAGCCCACAGGAGGGAAACATTAGAAACTAGGAAAGGCCAATTAAGTGAAGGGTATAGGCTTGTCACTAAGTCAAGGATATAGGCCGGGGGTAATTTATTCAGGTGCAGAGGTTGGCTTTGTTAAGGGTGGTCCAAGGTGCACAGAAAATGAAGAACTTAGACTTGGTACCCAAAATAAGAATCTGGGCAACACAGGTGAATGTGCACTGTAGGTAGAGCTCTGATGTATTGCAGAATTCCAGCCAGTCACTGGATACCTGGTGAGTAGACCTGAACAAGGGAACTAGCAAGAGTGGCTCAAGGCATCAGATCTCCAGCCTCAAAGGCTGAGATTGGACTGTTGAGATAAAACCAGAAGAGAAATACAGAATGGGATTGGGGAGTGTTGCAAATCAGCACCTTAAAGATTTGTTAAATTTGCCCTTAACGTACAAATGTGAGGCTTGTTTGAAATTAAAGTCTCACAGTTGTGCGGGAAGGGGTGACCTCTGCAACCTAAGAGCATATATATAATATCTAGGCTGTAGCTTCATGAAAGCAGGAGAACCATGTCTACATTAGTATCATTTGTGTTTCCAGAAATAAGTAGAATGCCTACCCCATAAGCCATTATGAGAATTTTTGAATGCCTAAATGAAGGAATAAAACAATGAATAAATAATGGTCCTGACCTTTGAGGCTAAGACAGTTGACATTATTCCAAATTCCACCAGATGATGGGGCTCATTCTAGCCTAGTTCTTGATCCAAACAATGAAGATGGCAGGAAAGTTTTCACACACTCAGCAAAACCTAAGTTCCAAACAGACAGTAAATACTTGTTATTTCTTGCTTTAGGTGGCTTTAGTAACTGAGACTATTTGTGTCAATGTGACTTAAAGTTTTGCTTGGGAAAGATAAGACTGTAAAACAACAAATTACTTCACTGTTTGCTTCAGAAAATTCCTAAAGATCAATCTGTTGAAGACAAGAATCTTCTCACCTGAGCATCCATCACTTCTCAAGTCACAGTTTACTTACTTCAACACCATCCCTCATTGTGTCCCAATCCTAAACTACTATCTCATGAATTTTGCTCAGTCCTAATCATTTGCCCACCTTGAAAGATCCACCTTAAAAGGCTTGAGGTCAGACTCTTCTGAACCCATCCCCCCTTTTGAATTACTCCTAAGGCTCACTCATTCTGCAGTGAGTTCATATTAGTTTATCTTTGCATCTTAAACTATGTTGTCTGTTGATGGTTTGATAAATTCAACACCTTTCTTAAACTTGCATTTCAACTCTTTATTCTTGGCTGAATTGCTAGTTCTGGTTCCTTGCAATCAAGTTTGTTAGGTCATTGTTCATAATAAGAGAGGAGATACTGGTGTCAGTATAAATTACCTTAAACTCAATTGTATAGCACAAACTACTGAAACTGCTGTGATTATGTGTAAAGTCATCCAGGAGGCCTCTCAAACAAGGATTACATGGTAATATAAAGGGCTAAAAGGTAAATGTGGATTTTAATGTGGGAAAGATCAAATTCTAAATGATGTACTACATGCATATTAAATAGAGAGAAACCAAGCAACTAAACTATTATTAGTTATCATGAATAATTCACCAACTAAAGCATCATCAATAGTAGCAAGAACTAAATATGTGATTTTAATTAATGTTTAACAAACCAGAACCATTTTGCCTTACAGAACATGATAAATGACAAGGATAAAAACCCTAATATTTTAATCATTTAAACACTATTATTAAAAATCAGGTTCTTAAAGAGCTTTTGGGAGCTTCTTATTCAACCCATTATTTGCAAAATAAATTCTAGCACTTTCTTAAACTCTACTACTCAAGTACTATTTCTGTAACATCATGTATTTCATAGCATCCATCTTTAATTCAAAAAGGTATGAAAAATAGTGCAGTAGTTCCTATAATATTAAATAAGTTGCAAGTTTAAAGTTTGTTACATAATTTTTAAAAATGAGAGGAGTGCTAAACTAGTTTATGCCCTCTACCCAACGTATGATTTTCTAAAGTTGGGAATTAGTCAAATTCTAAGTCATTTTTGACCTATGAGAACTGAAATCATCTACAGCCAGAGACATAGTCTCTAGAGCAACATGACTTTATGAGTCCAGGAAACGGCTGCCTAGGAAGTGAGATTGTGGTAGCATTATTTCAGGAACTTTCTGAAAACCTCTTTGTTCGAAAATAGAATACTGAGCTGGTTGTCATCAGGGTAAAAGCTCCTTCTCAGAACAAGAGCTCACTCAACTAGACTCACCTAACAGCTGTCAACTTTTTAATCACCTACTATACACACCTTGCCTGGCTGTGTCCACCAAACCTAACTGATGTTGTGGAAGCCTGCTCAGCACCTCTCCATTGAAAGAACCACCTTAAACTGGATGCCGAAACCATATAAATACTCTGCTGGTGTGCTCTCCCTTCTCAGGCACCACTAAGTGCAGTAGCCTTCCTTGCTACAGTTGGCCATAAATTTGTTCTCATTCACAGATCATACTGGTAGTTCTCTGGTGAGTCAAAGCCTGGTACCTGACAAATGATAAAATTCAGAATCTATCAAAATGGGAGAGTGTCAGGAAGTTAGTTTTAATATTATACAATATACTAAATACATATAATATAAAATATATGATATTATATATGTTCAAAACACACACACATATACATCTAATCTCATATATTAAACTCAAAGTGAATTTTTTTGATATATAGTTTTTTCCAAAAAGTAATATTTTTAAAATAAGTTTCATATGAAACCCAGAAAGACACTTTTTGGAACATTTATATAAAGGAGGGTATTAAAATGTATTCGCTTTTGTGTTTCCAGTCTTTATCATTGTTCAAAAGCACAAATGAGAATATATAAGATTTGGTTGGGAATGAGATAGTTGCTGTTACTGAAATTAAGTTGCACGTTCACAACAATTAGAGATTAAAATGTTTTTGTTTTTGTTTTTTTGAGGAATATTGTTAAGACTGCCTTCTGTGAAGCACCAGTTCTGGGAGATGTTAAAACATGCATGTGAGGTTTTTTCTTGTAGTTAAATATGGTTAGGAAAGTCTACATAGTCTAACCCCTTTTGAGGGTCACAATGCTCAAGGGAAGATGAGGGAAGATGCTCATTAGCATCTTCCAGGTGTACAAAGTCTCTTAGTTAATTCCCAGGGTCTCCTAAAATAATTTAACTATATAACCCTTTATCAGAGGAACAGCTGTTAGCCTTCTACAAATGCAATCCAAGGTAGTAATCACTAGATACTGCTCTTTCAGAAACTCTGACCCAGTGCTCAGTGTCTTTTTTAAATATGAGTCATGTAGTTTTTAGCATTGAACATTCTGTACAATTCTCTACCCAAGTGCTGTGTGCCCACATTCCAGACACAGAATCACTATCCATCCTCTGCTTGAAAAGTCCACTGAATGTACAACTCATCATCCCAATGACATCTTCCTCGGGTTCAGGTAATATGTGCCATGAATATTCTTATTCATGACCAAAATATACCTCCATGAAAATTCTTATTACGGATATTCCTTTTTTTATTCTAGAGTCACACAAATCAACTTAAATCTATATGTTTTTCAGTGGTTTGATGATATCAGTCATGTCCCATATACAGTTCTTTTCTGTACTAAACTGACTCACTCCAGTTATGCATTTCTTAGACATGGTTTGGAGTTCCCTTTCTTCTGTAAATGAGGTCTAGCTTTTAATTTCCTCTTCTGAATGCGTTGTCAAAAATTGAGTACAGTTTTCTAGGCACAGGCTTATACATGTAGGGTAGATTGGTAACATCAATTCCCTGTACTGGGTACTGCATTTCTATTAGGCTCAGGAAAACAATTTATTTGATAGCCTTTTATATAAAATTCAAAAAAAATCTCAAATATTTTTCTTACTTAATGTTATTTAGTAATGACTTCCCCATTAATTATATGGTTTTTGCCACTATTTTTGCCTCCTGTTTGTAAGGGATTCCTAGTTGCTTCCCAACATTGAATCTCCCCGTTCTCTTGAGTTATTGAACCTAATCTCTAGCCAGGCACACTGCCACAAAGCTACAACTTTATATTTTTCAATCTGCCCTGTAGGTAGGTGTAACTATGACTAAGTAAATGCAAATAAGATATTAAGTTCCATGAGGGAATCTTAAGATGTCTTCTTGAAGACAAGAATATGCCTTCCCTCACCCCCTCATTTCTGCGGCAGGAATGCAGTGTAGCCATTTTGGAGCAATCGCCACAGAGGCAGTGACAACCCACAAAAAGTGAACTACAAGAGCAATAAGTTAATAATAATACATGTCCCTTTCTTTGTGCTTCCTCTCTGCCATAATACCACAGAGAAGATATAAATCAGAAAAGGAGAAAGAGGTAGTGACACAAAAGAAGACATAGACTACACTTTTCATTCTAAGGTGAGGGAAGGGAAAAAAATTCAAGTCCCCATGTGCTACTGGCCTACCTAGTAAAAGGGAGGGGAAAATGTGGAACAGAATATGAGCTTGATGGTATGAATTGAACAGATTTTTAGTAACTGATAGTGCAGAAAATTTTAGTATTCTACCCTAGATATTATTAAGGAATCTGCCACTTTTAGAAAATGGAGATTCATCACAGCAGATTTGGGTAAATATGTTGTACAAAAATAAGCTGTTTCTTATTAAATTCAGACTCTTCAAGAAACTAGATGCATTTGTGTACCATAGCCCAGAATTATAGTACTAACATCTATTTGGAAGTCAATAATTATCTAAATAAATGTTAACTAAAACATGTAACAAATTGGAAAGGCAAGTAACAGCACAGTTAAAATTTATCATGGGTATTAATCATCGATCTGTAATGTAAGACTATTACATGAGTAGGTAAACACTGAGTTGCTCCTTCTCTTATGAGTCTAATTAAAACCTAATATCCTAACTCATGATGAACTTAAAATTTTTTATTATCTTCTACTTGGTAAAGACTCATACAGAACTCTTATACCATATTCAAAATTTGGGACAATAATTTTTTTAAATACATAATTTTTGAAGTTTTAAAGAAGCAAAATGATGCAGATACCAGTTGCTATGTAACCCTCCCAGTGGGGTCTCTGCATCATTTTATAATTAAAATGTCAATATTTCTGCAGTGAATAATCCTTGAACTTTCATGCTAAGTGGGATGAGTAAAGACTATACATAACCTCATATCAGTTTATGTTGGATTTTACTGTCAAATATAATTTCATTAAGAAAAATGGTTTTCAGTGCATTTTGGATTTAAGAATAGTAGATGATCAATTGTGAACTGGTAGCACAGGCTGACTTTATTTAATCAAGAAGAGAGTAGACTCTTCTGTTAAAGGGGCTTATTTAACAGTTCATATAAATAAAAGGGCAGGGTCTGGCGAATTCTGGGGAGACTGGATCTTTTCTTGTCTAAGCTGAAAAGACGGCTCCTCTGAGTACACCAACCACGGATTCGCCAACACTAGCTCAGACTAGGGGTCTTACCAGGACCTGGCCACTGATCCTACTATCTCTTAGTCTCTCTCCTATGAGAGACAGCCATGGAAGCTTTCTCTGGGTAGCCGGGTAACATAGAGAATAACATCTTCTTCCAATTGGCTTGTCAAGTATCTCAAAGGTGAAAGACATTCAGGAGCTGAAACTCCAGTCAAAATTAATACTCTAATTATGTGAAAACACATCTATAAACCAATTTCAGATTTATATTCAAACATAACATTGGTACTTGTAATCCAACAGCTATATCATTATTATAAGATGATCTAATCGACTTTAAAGTCTAAAGGCTCTCAGTAATTTAAGGGATAGTCTGGTGACCAAAGAAAGTCTTATTACTAAGTCATTTTTGTTTTGAAAAGCCTAGACATCAATAAGGGTATGGTCATCAAAGATCTTTCCAAGATCTTTCTTCTCCTCCTTCTTATGATGGTAAAAATAATAACAGTAATTAAGACACTATAAGCAATAATAAGAGAGTTTTCATTACATGTTAGCAAAAGTGATGTATGTCACTTTGAGGCAAAAGCTTAAGGAGTCAGCATTTCATTATTTGGTTTCTCAAAGATTATGGGATCATAAGATGTCTACGTCTTCTGTCTGCATCCCAGAGTGACCTTGAAAAGCAGAACACTTTGCTGACACATGATTGATATATAGCATGAGTGAGAAACTTCACTCTCAGAAGTCACTGAGATTTTTTAATGTGTTCCTCACTACAGCCTATTCTACAGACATAGACATTTGAATCAGGAATACGGTATGTCGAAACAAAAATTCTGAAATATGTGTCATTAATTCTGGTTTACACAATGGAGTCTGGAACCATGTTAATCCATGTAATACATTGTGAAATAATGATAAAAAATACTACAAATGATAAATCAGGTTGTAGATAATTGACCTATTGAATTTCTCACTTTTGAAAAGAAGTGAGAAAACTGAATGTTAGTAGCATGAGTTGATTACTTACTGGTAACATTTGAAAAGTTACTCCAGGATTCTAAGTACAGAAAAGTACCAACCAGTTTGCAAGCAAGAATGAAAGGGAATAGACAGATTTAAGAAATTTGACAACTCTCAGAATGAAAGATTTGATCAATTCTCAATATGAACATAAAAAAAATAAGTGAGAAGATCCTTAAATGACAAGAACTAATTAAAACTCAGCTTCTTATGAAGGATTATCATTAAGCCTCTTCTTAAAAACCACCAAATAAATTAAGGTAGCACCCAATAAATCCTATCAGTTGACTGAAATTGCTCAGTAAGAAGAGACCAAGGGTGAGTCTTTACGAAGGACTGTTGAAAAGTTTAATCGAGAGGCTAGAGAGGAAATCGTGTCTTGAAGCAGGTTGGAATTCTTAGTAATAATTTTCAGTTAGACTACTGGCAAAGGATAAGTCTGGAAACAGTTAAGTATGAAGCCAATTAAATTTTGAGAGTTGTGCTACCAGAATATCCACCAACTTGAGGGAAAAAAAAAGAGCAACTTGAGGGAATATCCACCAACTTGAGGGAAAAAAAAAAAAGAGCAACTTGTAATCTTTGAGACTTAAAACAATCCTTTTGATGCCAAGCTCCTATGGATAGGAGAGCAGTTCACTCCTTTTTTGTATACAAACGTGGCCACAGGTATTTTGAAACTTTCCCTATTAGGAAGTAGAGTCCATTTTCCTACCACTTGACTCTTAGCTAGCTATTTGACATGCTTTTACCAACAGAATTTACTGTAAGTAAAGTTGTTTGACTTCCAAATAAGGACAACAGCTTTTGCTCTTGCCTCCATGCAGTTCTGAGATTACTATGTAAAGATGTCCAGTTTTTATTTTAAGCTATTAAGTCCTGGAGTAGTTTGTTATATAGAAATAGATAAATAATACAAAAATTGGTACCTGGCATTAGGACTGGTCAGGAGAAGAGTCTGGAAAAGTAATGGGGAAACTTCTATGAGAAACTAAGTAGGTCACAAAAGGTGACCTATTTTGCTTAATAACAAAAATATTGGCAAAAATGTTGCCTAAGGTAACTTGGAATTTAGAATATGTATCTTTAAAATATTGTACATTTAGTCAGTAAACTCTCTAGGTAGCATCTTGAAATTGTTAATTGTGTGTCTGAGGTCCTGGACCATGCTATATTAGTTTGACCTCTGGGGTCTAGAGATTAAGCAGCTAAGGCAGTCATGCACTACACGCTAACAGGATGGACTCTCAATAAAAAATCTTGACACCAAGACTGGGTGAGCTCCTCTGGCTGGCAGTCTTTTGTACCTGCTAACACTTACTATTGCTGGTAGAATTAAGCTCACCCCTATGCTGTTCCACTAGGAGGTGACACCTGGAACCTTATACACGGTTTCTCCAGGACATCACCTTAGGCATCTCTTCTCTTTGTTGATTCTAATATGTATCCTTTTACTAAAATAAGCTGTGACCATGAGTATAACAGCTTTTCTGAATTCTGTGATTGCTTCTAGCAAATTATGTTTTCTGAGGGTGCTCTTAGGGATTTCCTGACACAGTAAGAAAAACAGCAATATCTTAATATAGTCAATACTACTGTAATCACTAAATATGTTTATAAAAATTATAAATGACACTAAAAGCAATGGCAACAAAAACAAAAACAAGTGAGACTACATCAAACTCAAAAGCTCTGCGCAGCAAAGGAAACCTTCAACAAAATGAAAAGGGAAGGTTCCAAACAGGAGAAAATATTTTCAAACCATATATCTGGTAAGGGGTTAATATCTAAAACATAAAAATAACTTACGTAACTCAATAGCGAAAAAACTCCGACTAAAAAATGGGCAGAGGACCCAAAGAGACATTTTTCCAAAGAAGACATACAGATGGCCAATAGGTACATGAAAAGGTGTTTAACATCACCAATCATTAGGTAAATGCAAATCAAAACTACAAAGAGATATCACACCTGTTAGAAGGGCTATTATCACAAAAACAAGAGATAAGTGTCGGGGAGGATGTGGAAAAAAGACAACCCTATTGAACTATTGATAGAAGTGCAAACTGATGGAGCCACTATGGAGAACAGTATGGAGATTGCTTAAAAAATTAAAAATGAACTGCCATGTGACCCAGCAATCCCATTTCCAGATATTCATCCAAATGAAACAAAAACACTAATTCAAAGGATTATCTGCACCCCCATCGTAACTGCAGCATTAATTACAATAGCCAAAACATAGAAGCAACCTAAGTATCCATCCATGTATGTGTGGATAAAGAAAATGTGGTATCTATATACGTATGATGGAATATTATTCAAGCATAAAAAGGATGGAAATCCTGCCATTTGTGACAACATGGATGGACCTTGAGGGCATTGAGCTAACTGAAATATAAGCAGAGAAAATACCATATGATCTCACTTATATGTTGAAACTAGGGAAAAAATGAAATCATATGTCTAGACAACAGATTGGTAGTTGCTAGAGATTAGGAGGTGGGCAAAATGGGTGAAGGTGGTCAAATGGTGAAAACTTTCAGTTATAAAATAAATAAGTCCTGGGGATGTAATATATAGCATGGTGACTATAGTTAACAATACTGTATTTTACATTTGAAAGTTGTTAAGACAGTAGATCTTAAAAGTTCTCATCACAAGAAAAAAACAGAAACTTGTAACTATGGATGATGATGGATGTTAACTAGAGTTATTATGGTGATCGTTTTGTTATATATATAAAACATAGAATCATTATGGTGTACAACTGAAACTAATATAATGTTATATATATATATGTCAATTGTACCTCAATTTTTTTAAAAAAACAAAAAAACAAAAAAAAATAAAACACAACTTTATAAAAAAAAATTACTGACCACAGCAAATCTTGAAGAACATGTAGCACACCTGGAACTCTCATATATTGTGGGTGAGCATGTAAACTAATTAAACCAACTTGGAAAACTAATAATTTCTTGTAAAGGTAAACATACATCTATCCTCTGACCCAGCAATTCTATTCCTAGATATTCACCCAAAAGCAATAATGTAAATTCACAGCAAAAGTCCATCAATAAGACAATATATAAACAAATTGTGATATACTCATAAAAACAGAAAATAAGTGAAAACATGTTGAACTATTTATGCAGTCAACAAAAATATGATATGGAGAAAAAGAAGCCGGGCACAAAAAAACACAGAATGTATGATCTAAGTTTAAGAAGTTCAAAAACATGCAGAATAATCTATGATGATAGAAATCAGAGCAGACATCTTTATGTGCTGTGGGAATGGAATGGAAAAAGACATGAGGGAACTTTCTGGAGTAGGGAAATGGTTAAGGTGTTTGTTACATGTTTATTATATAAATTTCTGTCCAAACTCATGAAATTGTATAATTATGACCAATAACTTTCATTACATATAAATTTTGCTTCATTTGAAAAATGGGTATTATCTGAATTATCTCTGCAGTAGAACTAAGGTACCCTTTTAGTTGTTTCTCCAATATTTTTTTTACCTTTCCTTCTTCTAAAGGAAGCTTGATTTGGTTTTCCTTGCAGCCTTTTTCTTGTCAAAGGCTCACTGCAGTGCCATCTCAATGAATAGGGGACACTGTTCTAAGTCAATCACAATATTATTTCTTCCTTTCCAGCAAGTGGGTATGCACGTTTAGGTTACGTAATGCTGGTAGATAGTATGCTAAGTCAATTGACAATTTCCTGGGGAAAAAAATTCTCTTATTCTTAGTAGACATACAGTTTCATTTTTTTCTCTTTTTAATTAATTGTCCTGTTTGTTCTAGCTGGTACATGCTTTGTGGCCATTAGTAATGAAAGCCTGAAGACAAGGTAACATCAAGAGAGACAAAGTAGAAAGATGGGAAAACCTGGGCCTCTCTAATGCCATTTGTTCAATAACTGAGCCTACCCTGAGGGTACTCTATCTGTAGATAACTTTTTGGGCGGATATAAAAGTTCCATATTATTAAAGCTACTTTAACTTGTGTCCTTTTTTACTTGAAGCCACAAGTTCCCTTACTGTTATATCTACCTAGAAATTTTCCTTTTCAGTTTAAACAGAAATGAAATTAAATTATTTTTTGATCCTTAAATGGTAAATGGTTTGCCACAGAAGATAATGAAGAGCAAAATTATATCAGCATCAATTTATCAAATAAAAAATATATAGGCTAATCAGGTAGTCAATGTTATGATTCAATTGCCTTGACCATCAAAAACCTGCCATTTTGCCAATGGCAAAACATATAATTTCTCTGTTCCTGTGTGTTCCAGTATGACAATTAATGATAATACACTGTAGTATATTCATCAATGATTTAAAATATTAAAGAGGAAAATCTCCAAAGTGCCACAATCCCCTTAAAGATACAAACTGTAACATCTTTATAGATTTCCCTGTGATATTAGTACATTTACTTGGAATAAGCTAATGTGTATTCTAATGTATTAGTCATTAAGTTCATTTCCAAAATTTTTTCCAACAGTAATGATTAACAAATAAATGATTATTATTTGACACTACCTTTAACTTGACTTTGCAAAACTGTCATATCACAAAATATGTACCTGAAGTCTAAGAAGATATTAAAAGAAATTTTATCACACTGCTTCTTAATGATATACTAATTTAATCAGTTGTATGAAGTTAGCTTTCTACAAAGAACTCTCAATTGTTCTGAGACCAAACTATTCTGTCTTTAAAAGAGAACTGATTGGGAAGTTACAAAATAAGCACAGTAGAGTTTAGACAATGAATACAGAGTAGGCAGTTTCACTTTGATTTCTTCCAGTCAATTTCACTTTTTAGTTCTCATGCAAAAGTACCTGAAGTGGTAACAGAATATTTAAAAGATAAAGAGAACCATTTTCACTTGTTTAAGATCTTCATATGATTTACATTAATTTTGCATTTTATAAAATCTTAAGATATATATTTAAGAATTACACTTTCTGCAATGCTTTCTTAAACATCCAAAAAAGAACCTTCACGGATCATAACAAGTTTTATTTAGTAGAAATAAAAGAAAGTAGAATATTCGAACAGAATGTATTTTATTTAGGCTTGACATATTTTCCAGTTAAAGGCACTAAATCTAAAATCACTAACATATGATTATTAGGGCTGAGCAAATTAACTCAACCAACTGACCCTTCTGAAAATATATTCTTTATTGAGGTCTATAAATGTTCAATTGATTTTCCTTTCATTACCTTTCCTTTCATTCTCATACACCCTTGAACTTGCATGTTCAGAGCAATTCTCACAAAATAACAACAAAAACCCAAGAGATTGCTTTGTAGCTTTGTGAAAGTTCATAATTCTCTTTTTCCAAGATGTTTTTTCTTTTGATATGAATCCCACTGATCAATGTGGTTTAGTGTTGGTGTCCTGAAAATTGAACTTTCCTGTATTTATGTATCACTAAGATTTCCCATAGAATGTTCTTCTACAATAAAACTTTCTTAAAATACTGATAATTTTTCTTTGAGTAGGCCAGGAGAGAGACAGAGAAAGAGAAGGAGGGAGGGAAAAGAGAAAGAAGAACTGAACATAGAAAATAGTACAAATCCATTTTTGGATAGAGAAAGAAGAACTGAACATAGAAAATAGTACAAATCAGCAGTGAATTAATGTAACCTACAGCCTGTATCTGAATCCACTTCATATTTAACATGGGGTCTCCACAGTATATTGAATAGGTCACTGCTTTTGGGATTTCATATGTCAAGAGACAATCTTCTGACAGTATATATAAAACCCAAACATTTACATTCTAACATCAGCAGTGCTGCTTTATTCTGTATATGGCATGTGATGAACATTGTGAATCAGTGAAGGCACAAATCACAACTATAATATTATAATTGCACAGAAGAAACCAACCAACATGTTGAAAAGATTTGTATTTCCAATCTGACAAATTTCAGAGTACATGATATGTAACTTACAGATCTGCTTTATATGTAGAATGTACCCTAAGTCTTGATAGCACTCTTTGTGATGAATATTATAAAGGAATAAAGGACCTGGCGTACAAGACTGAATCAAAACATTCCAGAAATGAAAAAGTAGCTTCAGAGTACTGTCCATAACATTCAGTAAGAATGCCTGCGTTTCAGCAGAATAAGGGAACTCCTTTATCTAAATAATCAACATATCAGTTTATTTATAACTTTCTCAGATCAAAGCATGCTTCCAAATTTAAGGAAGATGTGTAGACTCCTCTAGAGGCAGGATCAAATTTGCAAAAAATTGAAACGCCTTGGGGTTATGGAAGATGTCCTTTTACAGTTTCATGTAATTTGTGTTTAGGTCAAAGCCTGGTGTTTCAGAAATGTTTCTAACACAGTGGTTGATGAAAAAGTAAGTGCTGCTTAATATCTAACTATAGTTCTCTTACATTCACCTGATATAATTTGAACTATGTTCACCACATAACAGGAAGACTGAGGTGCTTAAAAGTAAATAATATATAAGAATTTCTAGTAGCAGTTAATTTTAAAACACTTTATACTCTCAAAGCACATGGATATGGATAATTAAAGTGTAAAAGCGTAAAAGCACACACCTGAAATGCATTATAGAAATGATTTCATTATAGAAATTATTCATTGATTTTAAAAAGTTACTAGAGAAAAATCTGTAAACCTGTGTTCTGGTCCCTTTGAACGACCTGCCTGCATCTTAGTTTTGGGGCATTTATTTAGTTCTTCCCTGCTTTAGACAAGGCTGTTGTAAGATCTGGACAAATGAATGCTTATGTAAATAATTTGATAATTGCAAAATCTACATAAATGAAAAGTATCATTACTGCCACCAAGAATGAGTTCATTACTCATCTAACCATTAAATTTAGTTTTATACTTTGTGGCAATTGTACCATTCTTGCTGTTAAGTAATATAGAAATGCAAGTTTATTAAAAGCAAATGAAAAATTCTGACGTCAAATTCAAGGAAAACCTAACAAGACTTATATCCTTATACAAAGAACAAGAGTTGTACCACCAACTACAGTTCTGTAAATCCAGCAAAACTCTTCTAAGATACTTCAAACTGACGTTTTTTTATATCATTTAAATAAAAGAATCACTAAATCACAAGTTACTCAGGCACTTCTGTAAAACATTTAAAAAAATATTTCATCTATGTGCATTACTTTCTCTAATTTATATTTCACATTTTATTGCTTTTATAGTCTGATTACAAAAAAGAGTATTTCTTATTAAAATAAATCAGACAAATCAGAAGTAGGTAAAATAGAAAGTATCCTTGCAATTTTAACCCCAAGGACAAAGACTTTGGTTTCATATTTTCCCACTTTTTTCTTTGCATATATATAAACTAACATAGAGTATGTTACTGATAATAATCTTTGCTTGTTCATGAAACTTTTTCTCAAATTCAGATTATATTGGTAAATTATTTTTTAACTTTACTATATATTTGTATAACCTTTCCATTTCTGTATATAAAAGGTTATGACATTCTTTAAGAAGTGTGCAATAGTCCATTGAGTGAATATACATTTGCCCACTGGATTTTTGTGTTATTTCCAGTATGTGCCACTAAATGCAATGCTACACTCCTTTTTCTTGTACATATAATTCTGAGCATTTTTTGAATGTTTTCTAGGTTAATTACTAAGGATCATTACTAAACATCATATATCTTTATATTTAGAAAAGTAAATAATCATCATGGCTGTATTATTCCAAATAATTAGTAAGTTTTAGAGAGGTCAGGGAACAAAAAAATTATGGTTGAGCTCCTTTTAAAGCACTTGCACTGTTGACAGTCAGTTGCAGAGGAATCAGGCAACTCAATCTTTAGGTATCAGTGTAGGTTACAGTGACTTTTTTTTTTTTTAATTTGGAGGAAACCAAGTTATTCTAATCTACAGTATTTCCAGCTCATAATCACAGAGAAAGTAATACTGATTCAGCCTGAGATCAAAATGTTTGCAAATTTTTTTCATTTGTTATAATACCTGCATAACTACCAGCTGGACACCTAAAACTGTTAAACCTACTTTATGGGTGAGTGATCTAAATCTTGGTATAAAAATATAGATTTCACATTTTGCCAACACAACTCATAATAATTCCCCCAGAGAGATGCAGAGTGGTTCTTACTTAAACACTGGACCAAACAGAGAAGGCCTCAGTCAAGAAACTCTGAACTTGATGCACATTTAAAAACTGTTTATGGTTGTGCTTCCCCCCCGCCCACCCCCAGCTTTATGGAGGTATAATTGACAAACTAGAATTGTGTGCATATCTATAATATATAGACTGTGATGATTCGAGATACACACACACACACACACACACACACACACACACACACAGACACATTGTGAAATGATTACCACAATTAAGCTGACACATTCATCACCTCATAGTTACCACTTTTGGGGGTAGGGGTGGTGGTGAGAAAACTCAAGACCTGCTCTCTGAGCAAAGACCACACTATTACGGCATCTATAAAAATTATTCTTCCAAAAATGTAAATTAGAAATGTTTCCAAAGCTTTGAAAATTGGAGACTGATGCACTCAGAAGTCATATTTCTTATGCAGTAAGACTGTGAAAGACTAGTCTTAAGGCTGTAATTGTAAACATTTGCAATTTATATCTGGCCTTTCCTATTTGCCTGTTGTCAGGAAAGGAATTTTAGTCTGTGAATAGTATATATTAAATAATCAGTGACATTCATTAAGACTACCAACCAGCGCTTCCCTGGTAGCGCAGTGGTTGAGAATCTGCCTGCTAATGCAGGGGACAGGGGTTCGAGCCCTGGGCTGGGAAGATCCCACATGCCGCAGAGCAACTAGGCCCGTGAGCCACAACTACTGAGCCTGCGCGTCTGGAGGCTGTGCTCCGCAAGAAGAGAGGCCGTGACAGTGAGAGGCCCGCGCACCGCGATGAAGAGTGGCCCCCGCTTGCCGCAACTAGAGAAAGCCCTCGCACAGAAACGAAGACCCAACACAACCAAAAATAAATAAATAAAAATAATAAATTAAAAAAAAAAAAGACTACCAACCAATATTTCTGGTTCTTCTTATGAACACACAGTCAGACTGCATTCCCTGTTCCCTGTGCAATCAGGTGAGGCCATGTGACTTGAATTGCTAATAAAATGGAAACAGAAGTATTACACAGTATTTCTTGAAGAAAGAATTTAAAAGTCTGTTTGTGATTTATTTTCCATCTCCCTTTTCCACCTCTTGCAAAAACAGTGCTTTATATATATAAAACCTTAAAGTAAAAATAACTATCCATTTGCTATTTCGGAGAGTTGTTGGTTATCATAAACGGGGTTAGGGAGAACTTACTCTTTGTGGTAAAAAAAAAAAAAGTCTTTTAAGTAATGAATTTTATTGTCTTTATAGCCCAATCCATCTAAAAAACAATAAAGTAACTGGATATTATTAGCAGTTATTAAGCATGTAGAAGATCTATGATTGAAATAAATTACCAATCAGTTTTGTAGTTTAGCCACCCTAACCTGACATATAGGCAACTCAGCCATAAACAAAACCCAACACGATTAAGTCATCCTCCAACTCCTTAATCACAAGTCCAGAAATTTTGTAACCCATGAAGGTAGGAAGCATACTGGTCTTATTAACACATACATCTACTGAGCCTTGCACAGTGCCTGTAACATAGTAAATGCTAATTAACTCCTGCTCCTGCTTATGCTGGTGAAGATTCCTCTAATTTTCATTATGGTCACGAGTAAAAGAGTAGGCTTTTTCCGGAAGATCAATAATTTCAATATTTTCTCACAATTAACTTTACCATGTTTGTTGAGGCCAAGATTCAGTTTTCGAGATATCAATTAAAATACAGGTTGTTTTTCTAAAAACTCTGATGTGAATTCACAGTGCGACATTTTCTAAAGCTTTTCTTTCATTATCACCAATAACGCTATTTAAAAAAAAAAAAAAAGACTGGTAAAGAACATTTGAAGCAAAAGAAATTACTGTCACAGACTGTCTTACTCTCAGAACATGCCAACCATAAGGAAAGAATGGAGAAAACTAGCACCAACTGTGTGCTTACTGTTAGTCACTTGTTTTGGGAAAGTGGTTAATTTAACGACTGCATATGCATAGTGTACAATGTACTAGGCTTTATTCTCTGCAAATTTCCTGGTACTATTTTACCTGAGCCTCAACAATCACCTTATGAGATACATATTACTAGCATCTTATTTTAAACAGATACTTAAAAGAGGATCAGTAAATGTTCCAAGCCACGGAGATATTAAGTAATGAGAATTTAAATCAAATGTACCTAACTTATTAGGAATTGTTGCTCGATCTCAAAACCCAAGCTTTTCCACTTTTTCTATGGTGTCACTGAAGGAATCCATCAACTAATCTCTCAAGGCATTCTCTAGGGTGGTGGTGTTCTATGAGGGTAAGCAATTGCTACTCCATCTGCTTACTTCATTTAATTTATTTTTATTGGAGTAGAATTGTTTTACAACGTTGTGTTAGTTTCTGCTGTACAATGAAGTGAATCAGCTATATGGATAACTATAGCCCCTCCCTATTGGACCTCCCTCACCCCACCCCCATCTAGGTCACCACAGAGCATGGAGCTGAGCTCCCTGTGCTATACAGCAGGTTCCCACTAGCTATCTATTTTACACATGGTAGTGTATTTATGTCAAACCTAATCTCCCTATTCGTCCCACCCTCCACTTCCCCCACTGTATCCACATGTCCATTCTCTATGTCTACGTCTTTATTCCTGCCCTACAAACAGGTTCATCTGTACCATTTTTCTAGATTCCACATATATGTGTTAATATACGATATTTGTTTTTCTCTTTCTGACTTACTTCACTCTGTAGGACAGACTCTAGGTCCATCTACATCTCTACATATAACCCAATTTCGTTCCTTTTTATGGCTGAGTAATATTCCACATATGACCACATCTTCTTTATCCATTCATCACTTCATTTAATTTTATTTCAACAGTAATTGATGATAGCAATAAAAGGTAATAAAATATGGATCTCTGCCCTAAGGATCTGGTATTTTAGGAATTACATCCATATAACTGGAAACTAGAATTATATTTTGCTTAAGAAATAAAATGACACATTTTGTGTCTAATTTTTTAAAAAGAGGGTACAAGTAACAATATCTGTTGTACCATATTAGAAGCCCTATAAAATAAAACCTAATGTTTTTGTGGTTGAGAATTCACTATTTTCAGGAAAGACGTAAAAGGCCTTCTAATATTATCCTTAGTCTACAAAATAATGTTTCTGTCACACCTGATAATCTCCAAAATATTGTAAAAGAGGATACTGAAAATAAGAGATGTTAACTTGCCCTAAGACAAAGTCTCATAGCTGAGATTACAACTATAGGGATTTAATATGCACATGATACAGGGCACCTATAGGACTGGAAAAAGTTGATTTCCTGCCACGATAATTGAGGTCTTTGGTTCAGTGCAATCCATGGGCCTATCAGCAGAAACTGGAAAGCAGCATTGCTATTGCAAGGTATTATGACCCAAATGATTTTAAAATGATTGGATAACTTTTTAAAAGCCATATAACATTGATCATTCAGCTGCATCTGTAGTGGATGCCACAGAATCCCAAAGAAAAGAGAAAGGGACTCAATTTTTTGGGCTCCATGTCTATAGAATTGTAGAGCCACTGGTTTTTCTACACACAGTATTATGATTAGTACAGTCTCACAAACACAACTTTTCTGATTAAGAAAAATGTTGTCTAAACTAGGTACAATATGGGTTTGAAATGTCAGAGAAAGGCTTGAAGTGGTTATTGTTAGTCATCTTGTTCATTTTAGTTCATTTAAAGCATACATTGCAATGATTTAAGACAGGGTTAGTTCAGAGTAGTGTTAGAAAAAAACTGTTATTTTTCCATGTATTGGTTTGTTTTGTGTCTTAACTAAGGTCCTATACATTTATACAAAAATCTAAAATAATGTAAAGTAAGTTACTCATTTTATGGGTATATAGAAAAACTGAATCAAAATAGTGCCACAGTCCATATTTAATAAGACAATGAAAAAGAATATAAACAAGCATTTTCATTTAAATATCGAATACAAAGGGGGTGGGTAGGGTAGGGGAGGGAAGGAATGGGAGTTTGGGATTAGCAGAGACAAACTATTATATATAGGTTGGATAAACAACAAGGTCCTGCTGTATAGCACAGGGAACTATATTCAATATTCTGTGACAAATCATAATGAAGAAGAATATGTATATATATGTATAACTGAGTCACTCTGCTGTACAGAAGAAATTAACACAACATTGTAAATCAACTATACTTCAATAAAATTAAAAATAAATAAATAAATATAGAATGCATAAAATCACCTTATATAAAAGGATCTAAATTGTTTTTGGAATAAATTCTCATTTGCACTGATTACAATTCTTTTCACATACATTACCTCATTTATTTCCTAAAACAGTGCTAATTCTTGTTTTTAATTAATTTTTATTGGAGTACAGTTTATTTTTCAATGTTGTGTTAGTTTCTGCTGTATAGCAAATTGAATCAGTTATACATATACAACAATTTTTAATTTAAATACTTCTTTAAAGAGCAAATCATAATTGACTCAAGATTCAGGAATACTATTTTTGTTCTCATCCAGGAATCAACATAAGCCATTTCCTCCCCATAAATCTGTGAACCTCTTACAGAAAAACACTCTAAAGAAAAGCTTGACCTTCTAACCAGGCAAGGTGTCCTTGAATCAGTCACATGCATCCTGCCCAGCTTCACCAATTACGCCACCACACAGTTTACTGCTAAGGTGAAGCTACGGAGGACGGTCAGACTTCTAATGCATTTAGTGCTTTTTGTACACAACTGTTAGTCTTAATTTTTGAATCTCTGAAATATGAATTTAGAATTTATTAGTTAATTTTAATAGAGTAGTGAGATTTCAGCATGATGTTATTTTCTTCTTAAATAACACTGGTTTTATTATGCAGCAAATTTCTTTTTAGAAAGAACAAAGGCACCCAGGGTGTTCACTGTACATTTATTTTATGTGAGTACCATGTGGAGAGCACCCGGTATACGGGTGAGGAGCAAGAATAATGAGAAATGGTTAGTTTTAGGTATATTTTAAGTATAAGTGGTACCAGCAAGACTGGCTAATGGACTGGATAGAGAATGTGAGAAAATAAGAATCCAGAATGCATTATGCTTCAATATGCATTAACTCACTCTTTCCCTCATGATAATTAAAATTGATAATTTTTTCCAAGAATATTGATGAAAGAAATCTGTGCCATGTGAGATGGCATTAAACACACACACACACACACAAATATTATTGCATCTTTACCCTACTAAAGACTAGGAATTGGTTTAATTGTTTTATATGTATCGTGTTTAATCTTCAGGTCATTCTATGAGGTAAAAAATTTTATTATCCCAATTTCAGATGAAGAAAAAGAGGCACAGGCAAGCAGCTTTCACAAGGTTGGTCATACAGCTATTAAATGGTAGAGCTAGAAATTAAACCCACCACTCTGTCCAAGTCCAGGCCCTTACCTACTCTTGCATAATGCTTCCCAAGCATGTCTTATTTATACAGGTATTTCTCAGTTAGAGAGAGGAAGGATCATTATAAATTTTATCCTAAAAATAGCATATCTAAAACCATGAAAAGAATAAATGAAACAAATTGAATTAAATAAGTATATAATTAAAGTTAGGGGATATTTTATGATTCATTTCAAACTCAGTGATCCCCCTGATATTCACAGACTATTATTTCAGAGAGAAAAATATAAAATGTTGACATCTGTCCTTAATTTTTACTTCAAGCTTATATTTAGGTTTGGTGAAATTCATTGCTGTTTGGCTGGATTTTTTTCCTATGTATTATAAGTTTCCGTATACATCTTACTCTTCTTTTACGTTCTTTTTTTCAGAGAAAACTTCTAATTCAATGTAATAATCGATTTTCGTCTGTCTTGATAACCTACTCTGCTCTTTTCTCCTCCCTCTCCCTTTTTTCTTCTATGTGGAAAAAAAAAGCTATACCTATCATTTAGATGTAAAGTACAAGAGGATGATTTATAGGTGATACCAAGAAGACTCCAAAAAAATACTTGGAATGGCATCCCTCATTCAGGGACTATGCATAATACTGTGAGGCAAACTGGTAGTAAAATTTTCATCACTATTTCAAGTATGATTTGAGTTGTGCTCATAAGTTGGTGTGGCTTGGGAAAAGTTGTCTTGCACTCACATATACTTCTAAACAAGATGACAGACTCTCAATTTTAGTGTTACTAAGCTTCAGCTCCCTCACATGTTCACATCCTGAGTAGCCCAAATTAGATTCAAACTATCTACCTTCAATTCAAATCACACTTGCCTAATCAATACTTGTATCATGTTTAGCAAGCACACTGTTTTAGTTTCACCTTTCTCATCTATTAGACTCAGAAAAAAAAATAGAACATACCTCACATGGTTATTAGGTTTAAGTGAGATAGTAGTTATTCTACAAGTTTATTCATCTACACCATAACGATTGTGTTGATTATTTTACTATATATCTATTAATATTGCTGCTTGTTTGTTGCTGTTTGTATAATCTAATTACGTAGACTATTACTTCCAGACCAATAATTGTAATAATAGTATATCTCTGTATTGTTCTTAACTTTAATGATAAATTTTTATTGTTTCATCATGGTGTAATTATTATGTTTACTATATTATGTTAATTATGCTATGTTGATTATATTATGTTAATTATATTATGTTACATTATGTTATATAATGCTACAGGACTGTCCAACTATTTATATTTAATGCTGTTTTAATTTGAAAGTTACATTTGGTCAAAGACTGTTTATAGCTAAAGAGAGTATCATGTTTTTAATCTTTGACCTACTAATATGGGTGAACTATATTAATACATTTCTAAAGTTGGAAATAAGTTTCCATGGTTGGCATCTGTTCGTGTGTGCTGTACCCTTGTTTTTTAAGGGCTGCTAGATTTGATTTGGTAATAGAGTGGGAAAAGGAAGCAGAGAGTGGTTGCAGATAAAGTTACAGAGATAGGCTGAGACTATATCAAATAGTAACTTGATTTTAGGAATTTAAAATCAATTCAGAAGGAATTTAGCATGGAATTTATATTCTATTTTAAGTGAATACTATTTTACGCCTTCTCTTCTCTGATACATTATCCTTTCTCCTCTTTCTCGGCTGATGAACTTGCTCATTTGACTGAGAAATAAAAAGCAATCAGAAGAGGATTTCTTAATGATCCCACTCTAAAACTACAACCTCTCTACATCTGTACTCCACCTTCTCTTACCTAAAAATTAAGGAAAAGTCTCTGCTACTGTCTAAGGCACCTAGAACACTCAAGAGAATATTTTTTTTACCTATTTCTAAAAGGAATTTGCTATTACAATTAATTTTTTTATCTCTTACATCATCACTTTTTTTCCCCAACTTTCTAGTTGAAAATTCCCATCAGGCCACTAACATACTAAAATTTCTCCCATCTGAAGCAATACCAGCATCAGTAATAACAACAGCAGCAAAGCACAGACTCGTGATTCAATTTTCCTCTCCAATACTACCTTATTTCTCTTCTTCCCTTTACAGCAAAAATTTTCCATAAGTTGCTTATATTTGCTATCTGCAATTCCTGATGCTCCAGTCTCTCTTAAACCCATCCCATTCCACCTTTTTTTTTTTCATCACTACTCAAAATAGACTACTCTTTAAATCACCATTCCCCTGATATTGCCAGATCTAAAAGTTAATTCTCAATGACCATTTCCTAAAATCTCAGGAGCATTCAAAACAACTGGTTTGTTTTTATTTCTTGAACGATTTCTTCACCTGACTTCGGGAAACCACATGCTCTCTGCCTGCCTCTCTATCTGCTCCCTTTCTACCATCATGTTCTCTCTTCATCCTCTTTTGACCTTTAAAGGTTGTACTGCTCCAGAGCTCAATCCTTGGATGTCCTCTCTTCTCTAACTATATTTACTCCCTTCCTAGAGATTTAAGCACTACCCATTAGCCTGTCCTCAGATCTGCATGGAAGTTTCAGATTCATAAATTCAACTGCCACCCGGGCATGTCCACTTGGATGTCTCATATGTATTATAAACACAACATGCCCCAAATCCAACTTGATTTCCACCGCCATGTCCCAAGCAAACTAGCTCCTTACTCAGTCTATCCATCTCAATGAAGGGCAACAATATTCATTTAATTGCTCAGGTCTAAAACCTAAAGGGTATTATTTTTATTTCTCTCATTTTTCACATCCCATATCCAGTCCATTAGCCATTTCTGTTGTTACTGCTGAAGCAACTCTTTAGTATTTTTCTTTCGTGGAAAATGATTCAGGAATTACTGCACATAAAATGCTACCATCCTTGGCCCCAGTGATCATGAATCCCTGTCAACTGCTAAATCCTATCCATGTTGTAGCAAAATATTTTGCATCTGCTCCTTACAATTTATGTCTGTACTACTATTCTAGCTCAGGCCCTTGCCAGGGAAACAGGCAATAACCTTACTGTTGATCTCTCCACCCCCAGTTTCTTTAGTCAGTATTCTATCTTTCGTCATCTAAATGACTTATTCAAAAGCTGCTTTCTTAGTTCATAAGTACATTTTTGATCTTACCATTACCTATTTAGAAACTCCTTATTGCATTATTAAAAAAGATGTCTCTATAATATGTATTCAGTGTTTACCATATGCTTGACACTTGTCATGCATTTCTTTATTAATCATGTCAAAATCATGAAGTAGATATTTTTTATTACCCTTATTTTACAGATTAGAAAACTGAGTCTTAGAAGCTGCTTGACTACAACTTTGTGGCAGCAGTAAGTACAATGACCAGGAATTAAACAAGTTGAAATTTGAAAGACTCATCACACTGGTAAATGTTGTTATTTTTATATTAAAACTTGTTCTAGCATTTGACATCTTTCAATAGAAATATTAAGTAAATATTTACAACTTTCAAGAATAAGGTAAGTGTATATTTTTTTATCTTAGATTCTGTGACCAGTAAGTAAAAGGTGTTACAGTGACCAAATAATAATTTTATTAAAATTAGACACAATGCCAACACTAGCGTATGACATCCAGCCACTGATGAGAAAAAGGACGATTTTGTAAGGATATAAGAATCTCATCACTGCACGGCCAACACCTGACAAGCTTTACTTTCTCTTATTTGTGCTTACATAGAAAGGTGACATGACAAATATGACAATAATAGCTACAAGTTAAATAATTATTCTATGTCTTATACACTGTTTTAATGCTTCTCTTATGTTAATTCATTTAAGCCTTACCAACTCTACATATGTTTATCATTGGTTCCCATTTTACAGATGAGGAAATAAAGGTAGAGTTAGATGAAGTAAGATGTCCCAAATTTCACATGCTATTAGTGGTGGAACTGGAATTTAAACCCAGGTAATCTACCTTCAGAGACCATGCCTAACTTCTCTACATCCCAAAGAGAAGGGCTACGCCCAAATGCCAGGGGAAAGTGGCTTCCTTCACTCAGAAGTAGTTGTAACTTCTAAAATGCCCCAAGGTCTCCAGGTCCTACAGCTGAATTTCCCTATGATGGCTGTAAACAGAGGCTACTTAAGCTCAAACTCACCAACGCCCAAGCCATCTCTTTATACATGACTGTTCCCATCCTGCCCCAAATAAAGGGAGGACATGGGGGAAAGAGAACAATTACCATCCCTCCTTGGGAACACAGTGTGTCCAGTTCTGCTCTGGAGGACTTGACAGAATGCCAAGACATCAGTACCTGTGTACCCACTGCCTCGTTTTGCCCTGCCTTTCCCTTCCTTTTCTTCTTCAATTGTGGTAAGAATACTTGAGATGAAATCTATTCAACAAATCTTTAAGTGTATAATACAGTGTTGTCAATTATAGGTACAATGATGTACAGCGGATCTCTAGAACTTGTTCATCTTGTATAACTAAAATTTGATACCCACTGAACAGTGTTTGGGTCCTCCCACAACTCATATGTGAAATCCTAAGCCCCACTGTGATCATATTAGGAGATGAGGCTTTGAGAAGGTGATTAGGTCTTAAAGAGCCCTCATCAATAGGATTAGTGCCCTTATAAAAACTGCAGAGAGCTTTTTCTGCCATGTGAGGACACAACAAGAAGACAGCTACCCATGAACCAAGTAAGTACACGCTCACCAGACACCAAATATGAAGGCACCTTGATTGTGTGGACTTTCCGGCCTCCAAAAGTATGAGAAAAAAAAGTTTCTGCTGTTTATGGGTTACCCAGTCTATGGCATTTCTGTAATAAGGGCCATAACAGACAAAGACAAAGATCAACTCATCATCTTCCTCTTCCCTGCTGCTTGTTTTAGCCTGTGTGTTACCACCAGCTTCAAAGGAGCGACTCTGGTGTTGCTCTGAGTCCTTAGCAAAGCTGTTCTCACCATTAGAGATTAGTTTAGCAAACAATCTTGGCTGCCAGTGGCAAAATGGGAAAAATAACTACCTTATTATGACCATGTCTGATCATACTTCCTTAGTTTTCTTCAGTCACTACACATTATATTCTTTCCTCAGCCATTAAATGCTATTTCTTTGCTTTGGACTCTTCCCTTCTTGCTGTATAATGGTTCCGTAGCCAATGAAGTACATACCCTAGCTTTGATTCTGCCCATTGTTAGTAATTCTCATCCTCTAATCCCCAATCTAAATCTTTTTGTAGCTCTAGATCGTTATATCTGTTAGATTGAACCATATAAAAATCACTGATATTTTAATTTGTCCTACAAAAAGCAATATCATATGGTAAATATTATATGATAAATCATTGCATGTTTAATTGTTACTTTGGATATCTCAAAATATCTAAAACTCACGCTCATGACCAAATCCATAGTTTTCCTTCTCAAAAAACTTATCTCCCAGTGATTCATTTCTTAATGAACAGCACCATTATCCATCCAGTTGTGTGAACTAAAAACTAAGTATTTTTCCATGACCTCTGTATCTCAATATGCAGGTCCAACCCATCAAAGGCTCCCACCTATTTTACATCTTGCAAACATCATTTAAAAACTTCCACTCCTTGGAATACTTATTATCAGTATCCTAGATCAGGTAAACTTCATCTTTTCTAGATTGAGAGCACTAGCCTATTAGCCTAACAGACCTGACTCCAATCTTTCTCCTCATGGAATTCAGAGAGATATTTCTAAAATGCAAATTTGATCTTTTAACCACCCAACTCCCATCCCCAGCGTGGTACTATGTATAGCCCACTTTGCCAGTCTCTCATCCTTGTTCTCTATACTCGAGCCACTATGCCTTCTTTTCAGTTTATACAGTTAGATCCTATCACCTTCCACAGGATCTCTGCAAATGCTGCTGCCTCTATTTAGAGCACAATCTCCTCCTGGCCCTCTCTGCTCTTTTCACCTAGTTAACACTAGGTGTTAACTTCGCTCATCTGTTCGTTCACATCCTGACTGTCCACCTTGCTTCCTCCAAGTTTACTTCAGGCAGCTTTGCTTAATGCTAGTAAGGGACTGTGTTACTCTCCCTTGGAGCATGTGTATGAGGCTACGCTGAAACAATCGTGAATTTTTTTTAGTACATGTCCTTTCTCACTAGAGTCCAAGTGCCATGAAAAAAAATAACTATGTTAATTTTTGGCTCCCACAGTGCCCCATGTTCTTAAGGACAAGGTTAGTGCCTAGTATAGAGTAGATATTCAAAAATATTTTTTGAAGGAGAAAATAATTCAAGTATACAAAAATAAGGACAAAGTTGGCTGGCTCTTTCTATGCATTAAAGTTCTGTCCACAGCTCACTGCTAGGTTTCAGACTTACTCTAAACAGGTCAATTCACCAAAGAGATGACTAATTTCTCTTCTGAAATTCTCACTATATTAATATCTGAAGGACATGAGTATAATTTTCACACACTCAAAAATATACAGTTTTGGTTTTGCTTTTGTTTTCCCTAACAATTGTCTCTCCCAACTATAGCTACAAGAGTCCAAATATATTTCCTCTCTTAGGATATAAGCTTTCTTTTGTAGTAAACAAGATATTAAATTACTTTTCTTTTTATCACTGATAAGTTATGTGAACAAAATAAGACATATGCCATCTATAATCCTATATGTGGTATCTTTAATATTAAATTTAAATCCCTTTTTATTTCATTGAAAGGTTATATACTAAAGAATAAATCATTATGAATATTAATACTGATTTTAATACACTACAATTATCATTGCTACATACATTTTCATAAGTCTAAACTGTCAAGATTTCCAAAGGAGAGACAAAAAACCCATATGTTGGTTGTACTGAACCCACCAATGTATAGGAGGGGACTCTCTGAGATGCAAGTTAAAGATGTTTATAGCAGAGGGAGGAAGGGCAACCATTACATCACCTACTTTCTTTTCTTGCTAAAGCAGCATTGCTCCCCCTGGTGTAATTTCTAGTGCTCTTTATTTCTGGTCCAGTTTTACATGACTTAGGCAGTAAGGCTGGTGCAACTTCCCTAGAGAGATAATTTCCTACAGTTTAACAGGCTTCTTTATTAGGATGCTTTCCCTGTTGATCAGCCATTGTATATATTCATTACATAATTTCCTTCCACTACTTATGGTCATTATCTAAGAGGAAAATGTACAAAGTTCTAACTCATAATGTTTAGGATAAAAAGTAATAAATTACTATTATTAGTAGTAGAAGTATTATCATTAGGAAATAATCTAAATGAATTCAATGGGCTTGACTTTACATTAGTACTCTGTACTAATACTGTGTTTTCATAAATATACAGTGGTGGGAGAACATTAAATATTATGATTCCAAAAAAAATTGAATTTTCCTACAGAGTAAGGTTATGAGAATGAAGTTGAATACCTCAAAGAAGAAATAAAATGTGAGTGGATACAAATGCGTCAATAACATATGCTGAGGAAAAATCAACTTAATTGCATAGGGAGATGTAATTCTTCATCATTTCATTTTATTAAAATAATACTACTCCTTTCATTTTTCCTGACTAGTCAGTATTCTTTTGAAATTTATTTGTTAACTGACTCCTTTGAGCAAAACAGAATTAGAATTATGGATTTATGGCACAGTGGTGAACCACAATCAAAGGTATCACCACAAATCAGCAAGTTTTCCATTTACTGCACTGCATTTAAATATCAATCCAATAGCACACTGCCTGAAACACAAATAAGCATCTCCCTGTTCAGGAGAATATAAAGCTGATTATACAAATGATTTTGGTCAGTGAAAGAGTGGAGTACTAGATAAAGAAACAAAGATGTTAGACAGCAGGAACACGATTTATGATCAGTGTAAGTACTTTCAATAATGGGATGGTTCACCTTTACAAGTGCTTTAGAGGTACTGCAATGTGATAAAAGTATATTAAGAACACATATCCAAGTTGATATAGAATCTCAGAGGAAACAAGTTTTTATAGCTGCACAACTTCTAATATAAACTATATTATGGTACATGTTACATAGCTGTGCCTTTTGTAAATATCTAGGTATGCAAAACTGTTATATTCTCTTAACATTAAAAATTTTATTTTATTTATCTTATATTTCAGTGTTTTGACATTAAATTTTTAATGTATATCAGTGAAGTTTACTAAAGCACATTGTATCAATAATTATAATTGCAGTCGTTTTTTTCATGGTTGGAAGGTAGGTTCTGACAGTTTCTTAATCAACTTTGTAAACCTCTGCCACATACTTAGTAAGAAATTATCCTTTGAACTGTTTTATCCTAGGGCTATGCTCCAAATTACAATTACTTCGCTCAAAACTGTCCTTTAATTTGCAGCTGTATAGTAATTTTCATCAGGAGGGCCTATAGATGATACAACAGAAATGTGAATCTAAGTTTTCTGAAAATTTTATTAAAAACAAGTTAAAGAATAAGGTGTTCTTGTTTGACCTCTCATCAAAATCTGCTGAACAATTTCAAAACAGTATAGGCAACGTAAAATTGTCAAGATGCTAAATGTGAGCTAACACCAGCCTTCTAAACATATTTTACAAAAGGTCTTGGGAAACCAACATCCCATAGTAAATATCAAGATGACAAACTCTTCCAGTTTGGAAGACTAACCTGGTGGGGTACGTGCAGAGAAAGAAATGAGGGAGGACTTCTCCAAGTATAAGCCTCTCCAATTCCTTCAGTTACAGGCTCTTCATGGATGGATTATCAACTAAATTTTGTATCTTCTTAGATATTAATAATATGGTTTGAAATGTCACTCAATAAGTAAACAAAAAAAACAATTTGTGGAGAGTCCCTGTCTTCACACATTTTAGCTCTTAAGGGATTGAATATTACCCTGAACAACATATTACTTATAATGCCTTATTCTAGATGAGACACAGAATTAAATCATGTATGTTTTATCAAATACTTTCACAAGCATCATATTGTTTGATTTTTACCACATTGTTGACAATTTAGTCAGTTTGTCAGTCAACATGTACTTACTGAACACTTACTTACTCTTTACCTGGTGACATGCTAGGTCTGAGACCTTCACTGATAAACAAAACATGATTTCATGGAGTTTAGGGTCTAGTTGGAAAAATGTGCAACAGAGAAATAATTATAGGTATTTAAATGATATCAAGCTTGCAAGATGCTGCAAAAAAGGAGAAAGAACACAGCAAATGAAGGAAATAAAGCTCAACCATATTTCCTTATTTCCCCAAGGAAATATATCCAAGAAAGTCTTGATCCAGAGCTCAAACTTAAGCATACAGATTTAGTCTCCCATATATATTACATAACACCTAGAGTCTCTGATACCATCTCACAGTGGTATGCCCTCATGCCAAGGGTGAAACATCAACCAATCAGGGGATCAAGGGAAAGTCACTCAGACACTTTTTTCAGTCTCTTCCTACTGCTGCCACCACAAACATAATACCTATTTAAAAAAACACAAAAAACAAAAAACTGTATGTTGCTAATATATTATGGTTCTATTTGAAAACAGTATCAATTTCACAACACATCTTGTTATATTTATGAATTATGTAGAAGAAAAACTTTCCTGAGCCACAGACACTTAAGTTTTGTGAAAACCGGTGCTATTCATTTCATATCCCCTGTAGTTACTTCCAGTGCTTCTAAGAGGTACTTGGTGAATTGTAGGCATTTCAATACAACTGAGTGAAGGAAAGAATAAATTAGATTGTAAGAAGGAAAAACATGAGACAAAAGATTGTTTGCCAAGAGGATACCTTCAAGATGGTGGAGGAGTAAGACATGGAGATCACCTTCCTCCCCACAAATACATCAGAAATACATCTACATGTGGAACAACTCTACAGAACACCTACTGAACGCTGGCAGAAGACCTCAGACTTCCCAAAAGGCAACAAACTCCCCACGTACCTGGGTAGGGCAAAGGAAAAAAGAAAAAACACAGAAAAAAGAATAGGGATGGGACCTGCACCAGTGGGAGGGAGCTGTGAAGGAGGAAAGGTTTCCACACACTAGGAAGCCCCTTCACGGGTGGAGACTGCGGGCGGCGGAGCAGGGAAGCTTTGGAGCCGCGGAGGAGAGCGCAGCCACAGGGGTGCGGAGGGCAAAGCGGAGAGACTCCTGCACAGAGGATCGGTGCCGACCAGCACTCACCAGCCCGAGAGGCTTGTCTGCTCCCCCGCCGGGGCAGGTGGGGGCTGGGACCTGAGGCTCGGGCTTCGGAGGTCAGATCCCAGGGAGAGGACTGGGGTTGGCTGCATGAGCACAGCCTGAAGGGGCTAGTGCACCACAGCTAGCTGGGAGGGAGTCCGGAAAAAAGTCTGGACCTGCCTAAGAGGTAAGGGAACATTGTTTCGGGGTGCATGAGGAGAGGAGAGTCAGAGCACCGCCTAAATGAGCTCCAGAGACCAGCGTGAGCTGCGGCTATCAGCGCGGACCCAAGAGACAGGCATGAAATGCTAAGGCTGCTGCTGCAGCCACTAAGAAGCCTGTGTGCCAGCACAGGTGACTATCTACACCTCCTCTCCCGGGAGCTTGTGCAGCCCACCACTGTGAGGGTCTCGAGATCCAGGGACAATTTCCCCGGAAGAACACATGTCATGACTCAGGCTGTTGCAACGTCATGCTGGCCTCTGCCTCTGCAGGCTTGTTCCACATTCCATACCTCTCCCTCCCCCTGGCCTGAGTGAGCCAGATCCCCCTAATCAGCTGCTATTTTAACCCCATCCTCTCTGGGCAGGGAAGAGACGCCGTCAGGCAACCTACACTCAGAGGCAGGGCCAAATCCAAAACTGAACCCCAGGAGCTGTGCAAACAAAGAGAAAGGGAACTCTCTCCATGCAGCCTCAGGAGCAGTGGATTAAATCTCCACAATCAAACTGATGTACGCTGCATCTGTGGAATACGTGAATAGACAACAAATCACCCCAAAATTGAGGTAGTGGACATTGGGAGCAATTGGAGACTTGGGGTTGGCTTTCTGCATCTAATTTGTTTCTGGTCTCATGTTTACCTAAGTTTAGTGTTCAGAGCTTATTATCATTGGTGGATTTGTTTATTAATTTGGTTGCTCTCTTCCTTTATTTTTTTATATACATATTTTTTTCCTTTTTCTCCTTTTGTGAGTGTGTATGTGTATGCTTCTTTGTGTGATTTGTCTGTATAGCTTTGCTTTTAACATTTGTCATAGCGTTCTGTCTGTCCGTTGCTTTTTTTTTTTACTATAGTTTCTAGCACTTGTTATCATTGGTGGATTTGTTTTTTGGTTTCATTGCTCTCTTCTTTGTTTCATTTTTTTAATTACTTTTTTATTTTTTTAATTTTAATAATATATTTTTATTTTTTATTTTAATAACTTTATTTAATTTTATTTTTCTTTCTGCCTTTTCTTCTGAGCTGTATGGCTGACAGGCTCTTGGTGCTCTGGCCGGGTGTCAGGCCTGAGCCTCTGAAATGGGAGAGCTGAGTTTAGGACACTGGTCCAACAGAGACCTCTCGGCTGCACGTAATATCAAACGGCGAAGCTCTCTCAGGGATCTCCATCTCAACGGAAAGACCCAGCTGCACTCAAAGACCAGCAAGCTACAGTGCTGGATACCCCATGCCTAACAACGAGCAAGACAGGAACGCAACCCCATCCATTAGCAGAGAGGCTGCCTAAAATCATAATAAGTTCACAGACACCACAAAACACACCACTGGACGTGGTCCTGCCCACCAGAAAGACAAGATCCAGCCTCATCCACCAGAACACAGGCACCAGTCCCCTCCACCAGGAAGCCTACACAACCCACTGAACCAACCTTACCACTGGGGACAAACACCAAAAACAACGGGAACTACAAACCTGCAGCCTGCGAAAAGGAGACCCCAAACACAGTAAGCAGAGCAAAATTAAAAGGCAGAGAAATACACAGTAGATGAAGGAGCAAGGTAAAAACCCACCAAACCAAACAAATGAAGAGGAAATAGGGAGTCTACCTGAAAAAGAATTCAGAATAATGAGAGTAAAGATGATCCAAAATCTTGGAAATACACAGAGAAAATACAAGAAACATTTAACAAGGACCTAGAAGAACTAAAGAGCAAACAAACAATGATGAACAACACAATAAATAAAATTTAAAATTCTCTGAAAGGAATCAATAGCAGAATAACTGAATCAGAAGAACTGATACGTGACCGGGAAGATAAATTAGTGGAAGTAAATACCGCAGAGTAGAATAAAGAAAAAAGAATGAAAAGAATTGAGGACAGTCTCAGAGACCTCTGGGACAACATTAAATGCACCAACATTCGCATTATAGGTGTCCCAGAAGACGAAGAGAAAGAAAAAGGGACTGAGAAAATATTTGAAGTGATTATAGTTGAAAACTTCCCTAATACGGAAAAGGAAATAGTGAATCAAGTCCAGGAAGCACAGAGAGTCCTACAGAGGATAAATCCAAGGAGAAACACCAAGACACATACGAATCAAACTATCGAAAACTAAACACAAAGAAAAAATATTAAAAGCAGCAAGGGTAAAGCAACAAATAACATACAAGGGAATCCCCATAAGGTTAACAGCTGATCTTTCAGCAGAAACTCTGCAAGCCAGAAGGGAGTGGCAGGACATATTTAAAGGGATGAAAGGGAAAAACCTACAACCAAGATTACCCAGCAAGGATCTCTTTCAGATTCAACAGAAAAATTAAAACCTTTACAGACAAGCAAAAGCTAAGAGAATTCAGCACCACAAAACCAGCTTTACAACAAATGCTAAAGGAACTTCTCTAGGCAGGAAACAAGAGAAGGAAAAGCCCTACAATAACAAACCCACAACAATTAAGAAAATGGTAATAGGAACACACATATGGATAACTACCTTAAATATAAATGGATTAAATGCTCAAACCAAAAGACAGACTGGCTAAATGGATACAAAAACAATACCTGTATATATGCTGTCTACAAGAGACCCACTTCAGACCTCGGGATACACATAGACTGAAAGTGAGGGGATGGAAAAAGATATTCCAGGCAAAAAGGAAATCAAAAGAAAGCTGGAATAGCAATTCTCATATCAGACAAAATAGACTTTAAAATAAAGACTATTACAAGAGACAAAGGACACTACATAATGATCAAGGGATCAATCCAAGAAGAAGATATAACAATTGTAAATATTTATGCACCCAACAGAGGAGCACCTCAATACATAAGGCAAATGCTAACAGCCATAAAAGGGGAAATTGACAGTAACACAATCATAGTAGGGGACTTTGTAACACCCTACGTTCACCAATGGACAGATCATCCAAAATGAAAATAAATAAGGAAACACAGGCTTTAAATGATACATTAAACAAGATGAACTTAACTGATGTTTATAGGATATTCCATCCAAAACCAACAGAATATATTTTCTTCTCAAGTGCTCATGGAACATTCTCCAGGATAGATCATATTTTGCGTCACCAATGAAGCCTTGGTAAATTAAAGAAAATTGAAATCTTATGAAGTATCTTTTCCAACCACAAAACTATGAGACTAGATATCAATTACAGGAAAAAATCTGTGAAAAATACAAACACACGGAGGCTAAACAATACACTACTAAATAACCAAGATATCACTGAAGAAATCAAAGAGGAAATCAAAAAATACATAGAAACAAATGACAATGAAAACACGATGACCCAAAACCTATGGGATGCAGCAAAAGCAGTTCTAAGAGGGAAGTTTATAGCAATACAATCCTACCTTAAGAAACAAGAAACATCTCAAATAAACAACCTAACCTTACACCTAAAGCAATTAGAGAAAGAAGAACAAAAAAGCCCCAAAGTTAGCAGAAGGAAAGAAATCATAAAGATCAGGTCAGAAATAAATGAAAAAGAAATGAAGGAAACAGTAGCAAAGATCAATAAAACTAAAAGCTGGTTCTTTGAGAAGATAAACAAAATAGATAAATGATTAGCCAGACTCATTAAGAAAAAAAGGGAGAAGACTCAAATCAATAGAATTAGAAGTGAAAAAGGAGAAGTAACAACTGACACTGAAGAAATACAAAGGATCATGAGAGATTACTACAAACAACTATAAGACAGTAAAATGGACAACCTGGAAGAAATGGATAAATTCTTAGAAAAGCACAACCTCCCGACACTGAACCAGGAAGAAATAGAAAATATAAACAGACCAATCACAAGCAATGTAATTGACACTGTGAGTAAAAATCTTCCAACAAACAAAAGCCCAGCACCAGATGGCTTCACAGGCGACTTCTATCAAACATTTAGAGAAGAGCTAACACCTATCTTTCTCAAACTTTTCCAATATACAGCAGAAGGAGGAACACTCCCAAAGTCATTCTATGAGGCCACCATCACACTGATACCAAAACCAGACAAATGTCACAAAGAAAGAAAACTATAGGCCAATATCACTAATGAACACAGATGCAAAAATTCTCAACAAAATACTAGCAAACAGAATCTAACAGCACATTAAAAGGATCACACAACATTATCAAGTGGGGTTTATCCCAGGAATGCAAGGATTCTTCAATAGACACAAATCAATCATTGTGATAAACCATATTAACAAATTGAAAGAGAAAAACATATGATCAACTGAATAGATGCAAAAAAGCTTTCGACAAAACTCAACACCCATTTATGATAAAAACCCTCCAGAAAGTAGGCATAGAGGGAACTTACCTCAACATAATAAAGGCCATATATGACAAACCCACAGCCAACATCGCTCTCAACGGTGAAAAACTGAAACCATTTCCACTAAGATCAGGAAGAAGACAAGGTTGACCACTCTCACCACTATTATACAACACAGTTTTGGAAGTTTTAGCCACAGCAATCAGAGAAGAAAAAGAAATAAAAGGAATCCAAATCAGAAAAGAAGAAGTAAAACTTTCACTGTTTGCAGATAACATGATACTATACATAGAGAATCCCAAAGATGCTACCAGAAAACTACTAGAGCTAATCAATGAATTTGGTAAAGTAGCAGGATACAAAATTAATGCATAGAAATCTCTTGCATTTTTATACACTAATGATGAAAAATCTCAAAGAGAAATTAAGGAAACACTCCCATTTACCACTGCAACAAAAAGAATAAAATACCTAGGAATAAACCTACTGAAGGAGACAAAAGACCTGTATACAGAAAACCATTAGACACTGTTGAAAGAAATTAAACATGATACAAACAGATGGAGAGATATACCATGTTCTTGGATTGGAAGAACCAACAATGTGAAAATGACTATACTACCCAAAGTAATCTACAGATTCAATGCAATCCCTATAAAACTACCAATGGCATTTTTCACAGAACCAGAACAAAAAATTTCACAATTTGTATGGTAACACAAAAGATCCCAAATAGCCAAAGCAATCTTGAGAAAGAAAAACGGAGCTGGAGGAATCAGGCTCCTGGATTTCAGACTATACTACAAAGCTACAGTAATCAAGACAGTATGGTACTGGCACAAAAACAGAAATATAGATCAATGGAACAGAATAAAAAGCCCAGAGATAAACCCACACTCATATGGTTACCTTATCTTTGATAAAGGAGGCAAGAATATACAGTGGAGAAAAGACAGCATCTTCAATAAGTGGTGCTAGGAAAACTGGACAGCTACATGTAAAATAATGAAATGAGAACACTTCCTAACACCATAGACAAAAATAAACTCAAATTGGATTAAAGACCTAAATGTAAGACCAGACACTATAAAACTCTTAGAGGAAAACATAGGCAGAACACTCTATGACATAAATCACAACAAGATCCTTTTTGACCCACTTCCTAGAGAAATGGAGATAAAAACAAAAACAAACAAATGGGACCTAATGAAACTTAAAAGCTTTTGCACAGCAACGGAAACCATAAACAAGATGAAAAGACAACCCTCAGAATGGTAGAAAATATTTGCAAATGAAGCAACTGACAAAGGATTAATCTCCAAAATATACAGGCAGCTCATGCAGCTCAATATCAAAAAAACAAACAACCCCATCCAAAATGGGCAGAAGACCTAAATAGACATTTCTCCAATGAAGGTATACAGATTGCCAATAAACACATGAAAGGATGCTCAACATCACTAATCATTAAAGAAATGCAAATCAAAACTACAATGAGGTATCACCTCACACCGGTCAGAATGGCCATCATCAAAAAATCTACAAACAATAAATGCTGGAGAGGGTGTGGAGAAAAGGGAACCCTGTTGCACTGCTGGTGGGAATGTAAACTGATACAGCCACTATGGAGAACAGTGTGGAGGTTCCTTAAAAAACTAAAAATAGAACTACCATATGACCCAGCAATCCCACTACTGGGCATATACCCTGAGAAAACCATAATTCAAAAAGAGTCATGTACCACAGTGTTCACTGCAGCACTATTTACAATAGCCAGGACATGGAAGCAACCTAAGTGTCCATCGACAGATGAATGGATAAAGAAGATGTGGCGCATATATACAATGGAATATTACTCAGCCATAAAAAGAAACGAAATTGAGTTATTTGTAGTGAGGTGGATGGACTTAGAGACTGTCATACAGAGTGAAGTAAGTCAGAAAGAGAAAAACAAATACCGTATGCTAACACATATATATGGAATCTAAAAAAAAAAAGGTTCTGAAGAACCTAGGGGCAGGACAGGAATAAAGGCGCAGATGTAGAGAATGGACTTGAGGACATGGGAAACGGGAAGGGGAAGTTGGGACGACGTGAGAGAGTGGCATGGACATATATACAATACCAAATATAAAATAGATAGCTAGTGGGAAGCAGCCACATGGCACAGGGAGATCAGCTCAGTGCTTTGCGTCCACCTAGAGGGGTGGGATAGGGAGGGTGGGAGGGAGCCACAAGAGGAAGGAGATATGGGGATATAAGTATATGTATAGCTGATTCATTTTGTTATACAGCAGAAGCTAACACACCATTGTAAAGCAATTATACTCCAATAAAGATGCTAAAAAAAAACAATGAAAAAGGCAATAGGAAAAAGAACTCTATATATGTGAATTTACATAGATTAGTAAAAGTCATGAATTCAAATGGTCTAGACTCTTCCAAAGAATATGTAAGTGCATATAGGGAGACATTACTAGCTAACAACTATTTAGAGGTTTTCACATGTCAGGTCTGTTGTGGAGCAAAATGATTAGGTCATTTTTAGTTTCCTTGGAAATGAACAAAACAGCAACAACAAAACAAAGGAGGTACATACTGCTCCCATTTTACAGATTGGATCAGGCAAGATCACAGAGCAAGGGAGTGGGACCACTGTTATTTACACCCACGTATTTCTAATCCAGAATATGGACTCTAAATCTCCAGTCACTGTGTTTATTATGTCACTGTGAAGAGATACATGAAAACACAGATCTTCTGATGTGTTGTACTCCTTTATGCAAAGTGCAGTAGAATCTACCTGTCTGTGACAGAAGAAAATATACACTCAGTTGCCTTGTAGACTTGGGTACTACCAAAATTAGGCTATAGATCCTGCCTGAAGCCAGCCATAATGCATTCACAGAGCTTGTCTGCCAGACTCTGCTTCCTGATACACTGGCAGATGAGTCTGAGCTCCAGAAAGCTCTGTTTCCCCTGGATGCAATGTTAAATGGAAAACAGGGTGTTTGTACCATAGAGAATATGTAAAACTCTGTAATGGCTCCTTGTACCCCCTCTGGTGAATGCACCTCTCTTTGAAGTCCACTGCTATTAAATTCAATGTGCATAGTGTTCCTGAAATTATCAAGCTAATTAATGTCAACCAATGCCATGTATGTAGGCTGCCCTGAGGAATCTCCTTCACTTTCAAAAAAGAACTAAAATAGGGTTTTTTGCTCATCATCCATACATTATTTAACAAATACAAATTAACAACTTCTACATACATTCTGCCAGGCATTGTTTTGGGAAATGGGGATGAAGCAACAAAATAATGTCCTTTCCCTGATGGGGTTTATATTTGAGTGGAAAAAGAGAAGACTGGTAGGGAATGAGATTGAAGAAACAGCAAAGGGCCGTGGTAAAAATTTGGATTTCACTGGAACTGTGATGGAAAGCCACTGGAAGTTTTTGAGCAGGGACGTGGTCAAATGTGGCATGTGTTTTAAAGGGATCCTTCTGACTGTAATGTGGTAAACAGATACCTTACCGCTCCATGTTCATGTGGCTGAGTTGACTCTATTGGCCCTACATAAACAGCCCCTTAATTGCTCTCAAGAACCCTTCTGTACTGCCATTCTATTACTGCGTGCTATGTGAACAAAGCGTCAACATTATTACCCTTATACTGCAGTCCCTAAAAACCTGACATATACCAGCATTAAACAGGCACTGATATTTGGGGACTCTATTCTCAAGAAAGATAGGGGTAGTTTAGTCCAGTGTCTATTTGCAATTCTAACAAGATAGGTTATCTATTTTGTGATATTGCAGAAGATTTCAAGCAGTAATTTTGCAGAAATGTGTCACTGAAGCAAGCATGATAAATCTGAATCGAACGATAAAGAATTTTTGCTTTTAATTTTTTGCATAACTTAAAGGGCTTCTTCACTTCCTGTATTATATGCCACCATATTCCCTGTTCTTAGAATAATGACTGGTACAATGTAGATGTTCAATAAATTTTTTTTTTTTTAAAAAGAAAGATTGTTTGCCAATTGGAAAAGAAAGAAGAAAAAGATTTGAGCAAACTGGTTATGCAAACCTCTGGTGACTCATTAGTATAATGCCTAGGTATGTTGATGCTGTTAAGGAGAAGGATTTTGGCCTTTTCTTTACTCCATGTCAGAATAATCTGTTATCTTTATACAGTCTTACAATTACTGCATGTTTAACCTATCTGCAGAGGGAATGTTACAGCTAAATAGCAAGGCCCAGCAATAAGTTTAAACAGTCCTAGAGAGGCAGAATTTTGTGATAAGCAGGAAAGTTTTTACGCCACTTATGTCAAAGTGGAAAATATAAGAAGGATGCAATGAAGGGGCTTACCTGGTGGCGCAGTGGTTAAGAATCCGCCTGCCAATGCCGGGGACACGGGTTCGAGCCCTGGTCCGGGAAGATCCCACATGCCACGAAGCAACTAAGCCCGTGACCGCAACTACTGAGCCTGCACTCTAGAGCCCGGGAGCCACAAATGCTGAGCCCACGTGCCACAACTACTGAAGCCCTCGCGCGTAGAGCCCATGATCCACAACAACAGAAGCCACCACAAGGAGAAGCCCATGCACCACAACTAAATATTAGCCCCTGCTCGCCACAACTAGAGAAAGCCCACAGGCAGCAACAAAGACCCAGCACAGCCAAAAATAAATAAATTAATTAATTAATTAATTAAAAAAAAAACAAAGAAGGATGCGATGAAGAAACGAAGCATATGAACCCAGTATATTTGAATAATTGAGGAGAATCTTTTAAGTTATGCTTTGCTAGGATTATTTGTTATTATTATTTATTATTAAAAACCCATTAAGTCCCACCATTTATTACAATAGCTATAGGCTACCACAAGGCATTTCAAGAGCTCAAAGAGAACTTCATACTGATAATTTATGAGAATTACAGGTCATATTATTCCAAGAAGAGTGATAAGATTTTCAGAAATGAAATATATGGAAATTTCTGGAAATATGATCATATCTTGTTTGAAGAAAAATAAAAAGACTGTTTCAAGTAAAAATGAAACAGATGAACTTCAGAATAAATCTTAAGCCTAGTGAGCTATTCACCTCCCTACAAGGCAGGGCTTCATAAAGCTCTCACAAAGACCTCTTTTCATGGGAATATTGAATAATACTAAAATTATTTCTGTGGGAGACAGAATTCTAAGAATGACTGCCAATGACCCTTGCCCTCCCAGTTGAGTGCGGGTGGAATCTGTGAAGGATGAAATAGTACTTCCATGATTACATTACATTACATATAGCAAAAGGGAGATAATCTGTATGGGCTCAGTCTAATCACATGAGCACAAATAGAAATTGTCTCTGCCTAGTGGCAGAAAGAGAAGTTAGAGAAATCTGAAGCAAGTGGAAGAATTTTACAGGTTCCTGTTGCCTTGAACTTGGAGGGGGCCACATGCAAGAATCAGAGATCAGACACTAGGAGCTGATTCCCTGCTGACAGCAATTGAAACAATGGGATGTACACACATACACACTCACATATACATACGCACATGAACAAGGAATTTTCCCAGGTAATTCAGCTCCAAATTTGAATCACGTAAATAGGAGGCTTCTCCAGAGGTCTAGGAAATCTTATTTGGTATTAAATAAATAAATATGCTGTATTATAATATCAAGAGTTTCATTATATTAAATGTAAATATTCTATATTATAAATAGACATGCTGTAATATCTAGAAAACACCTTTAGACATAGGCATTATTTATTAAATTTGCCTTTTCCTGCTTTCTTTTAAGATTATTTCCTCCCAGACTACAATTAATAGAAGTGTAACATATGCCTTTTATTAGCCATATCCAGTTAGTATCATCATAGAATAACTTCTTATTTTATTCCCACTAATCTGACATGGAACTGACCTCTCACTCTTTTGTATTCAAATGAAAGATAGTCTCAGAAAACAAGCACTCCAAGAAAAACTAGAGGAATACTTACTTATATTTGTATTCCATTTTACAAATTCTAAAGAGCTTTACCCCAAATCCATTTTGCGATTAGAAGGGATATAATTAAATTAGCAAAACACTTTTACATACATTTCATTTACAATTGAAATAGTCTTATGTATTAAGTTGTTTGTACTTCCATTTTGCAGAAGAAAACAAACTGAAAAACATTGAAAACTTATATAATTATTTTTATGAGTCACACATTAGAATATTGGAGAAATGTGATTAAGGCATAAAATATAACCCTTACTCTGAAGTATATCACAATTTAAAAGCTATCAAGTTGTTGGTAAGGTTGGCTATTCTAGCCATGTGTTTCCACCTACTAATCTTCTAATAACTGAAATATCAAACATTGTCTTCCTCTGTGTGAGTATTGTTTAAAAAAAAAAAAAAACAGCTTTGTAGTGATGCCTTTAATATTTTTGGCTTTGTATCATGAATAAATGACTAAGTCTTATATCCTACAATTGGTTGCATTGACAGAATACAATAGATGTGATCATATTATTTAACTGTTAATATTTTATGTGGCATATATAATTGTGGTATTATTATATTTTGGTATAAGCTTGATATTACATATGATTATATATGTATATATAACATATAATCAATTACTACTCACTCATTGAACTGTAAAACTAATTCCTAAATTTTATATAATTTTTTCATTATTTCAAGGTGAGAAATGGTTAATACCTGGAATACTCCCCTGACACGACCCACTAAGGTTAATGTAAGAGTGAAAGACATTACATTGCAGAAGACAAAATTTCAGACTCAAATTCTACTCTGGGCTTTGAAGCTCAATAAATGTGTGAATATATTGGCAAAATGGAAATAGTAATAGTACCTACCACAAATCCTTAGTTACAATGATTCAAAAAGATGGTCCTAATAAAGTGTTTGGCACATTGTAAAAGTGTTATTAAGATTAGTTTTTCCTTTGATTATTATTATTGGTGGTGCTGGTGGTGGTTCTTATAAATTCCATCTATGCCTGCCTTGTCAACTATTTTTAGTTCATAATTTTTATTCTTATGTAAAATTTTGTAAAAGCTTCAGAGAAAACATGTGACAAATACAAGCTAGTTTTATCAGAGTTTAATCACAGAAACTAAAGCACCAGTGTGTAGGTAAACACACACACAGGCACATACACATTTCTTACAGAGATTTATTTGCCTTTATGCAACTGTGGGAACTTACAAGCAGTCTATGTGTTGCTGTTGTCTCTGAATCTGATGCTGGAGCCTGAAGGCCATGCAGTAGGCCATTGGTAAGAGTATATGTGGCTGTAAAGTAAGGGAGAACAGGGACAACATGGAATCTACTAGTGTGAGTTAGAACCTAAAATTAGGATAGATTGAAACCTTTGTCAGTTCTCGTTGTCCCTGACCTTAACATATGTGTGTTTGTAAAAGAAAACAAAATCAAAAAACCAAAAAAGCAAAAAGACTGGCACCTTTCATCGGAGGGCAAAAGACACACTGGGTTGAGGAGTCAAAGAAACACCAAAACAAGGTGACCCAGCAGATAAGTAACAAGTTATGAGCCACAGAGTGGCTGCTGCTTCCCTTCTCCCCCCAGAATCTCACACAAAAAAACTTTTTTTAATTTAACAAACTGAGAAACATACGTGGAAGAGAATTCAGTGAAATATAGTTCAACTAAGTCAAGTTGACACATTTCAAAGCCACCACACTAATAAAGAGTTAAGTGATAACAACAAACTTAAGTAGTGATAAAATGATGGCTATATTTCATTATATATTTATCCAAACCCATAGAATGTACAACACCAAGAGTGAGCCCTAAGGTAAACTATGAACTTTGAGTGATTATGATGTGTCAATGTAAGTTCATCCTTGGTTAAAAATGTACCCTTCTGGTGCTCAATGTTGATAATGGGGGAGGCTATGCAAATATGGGGCTGGGGAAATATGGGGGAATCTCTGTACCTCCCTATCAATTTTGTTGTAAATCTAAAACTGCTCGAAAAATTAAGCCTTAAAACAAAAGAATGAAAAGTAGTCATAAGACATCTCTTAGAGTCTTAGAAAAAGAATAAATTGCCTTTCCCAAAAGCTGAAAGTCAACTGACTCACACAATGTGGGTGGGGCAGTTACAGATCAATTAATTCTGTGTCACCAAGATCAGCTCATGTTTGTTTGCTTGTTTTTCCCCCCAAGAAGTGAGATGAAATGGAAAAAACAATGTCTAATATTTTCAGAGTATGATTTCATATTTTAAATGCTAATATTATGAAAGTGATTCTATTACCATCAAATTTACGCATAGGCAGCAGCCTGACAAAGTTCTTTAAGAACACAAACTAAACATTTAATTGGATGTATAAAATTGTAATAATGGGTATATTAAAATTTAATTTAAATCAGATAAATTGAGCCAACAATTATGCCTTATTTTCCAAATCACATTTGCTTTTTATCCCCAATATTATACTTTTATTATCATAAAGTCTAAAGTATATATCACATATGGAACACTATTAGTGTTTCATTTTGGAAATAAACTATTCTTAAGACTAAGCAATTAAAAAAATCTCTTCTTCCTTTCCTTCTAATTTCTAATAGAATCCAGTTTAATCTTACTCAACAGATTGGCAGAAAGCATTAAGCAGACACATTCTTAAGAATATTCAGCCCAAACCATGTTTTTTTACTGTGATAATTACTACTGAGTATATCTATAGAATGCTTAGCTTGAGGCTTTAGCGAATAAACTGACTCATATTCTGCTTTCCTAGGAATAACATTGTTATCTGATTCCTTTTCTTGCAGTAGCTTCACTAATAACAAACAGTATTATTTATCTCAATGTGTTTTATCTTCAAGACTAAACTTGCTGTTAGAAAACATATCCTAATATTTTAAAAAATTATGATTATAGGAAATAGTCAAAGCTTAAAGTAGGAGAACAAGCAGAGATTCTGTTCCATTTTTCCCCAGAGGGATTGAAAACTACTTTTATTGCACATGAAATCACCTTTCATTTAAGATCATGCTGAAATTGACCACTGGTATGTGAATAGAAGCTTTGGATTCACCTCATTAGGGGTTTAATTAATATAGGGGATGGGACAGGACAAAATTATGAAGCAAACATCTTAAAGGTAGATATTAAATCACTAACTTGCTACTTGAAAATTTAAGAATTAGTTGCTTCTATGATGACGTGTGGGAAAATGGTTTGGGTGCTAGAGAAGAAAACCTTAAACCATGAGAATGAATAATTCCACTCTTTTATAAATTGACCAAACAGTCAAATTTTATTGCTTCTTTTTTTCACTGCAAGCTCCTATCATCATTAAAGCTAGCTAGTACAAAAGGAACAACCATAGCAGTCAACGCTCTTGAATTTTACAAGGTATAGTCAGTTTCTTAGTGGCATTGGATTTTACTTCTGTTACTTAATATTTATTGGTATGATTCTGAAACTAAGTTTTCTTTATTGCACACTTCTAGCCCATGAAGGTACTGCTTTAAATGCATGATTTAGTCCAGTGCAAACTAATTAAATAAAATCAGTTTCTTGAATAGTGGAAAGCAAATCTACTGAATTCCATCTATCACAACTGACACAAAGACTTACTTTGTGGGTAACAAGGGTTTCCTTTGTTTTTTTTTAAAGAGGAATAAGGATGATTTTTATGTTTTTACCATTAAAATGCTTTTTTTTATTCTTCATATCCCTAATAATATATGAGTTTATTTAAATATTAGAATTGTACTTACAAGAAAAGCAGCCACTTTGGTTAATTCAGAATGGTATTTATATTGTTAAATTCAAAGAATTAATGTAAGAAATTTGATACTTGTTTCTTGGTTATGACCTAGTTTGAGAACCAGGTAAGAGGAAGATGCCATCTTGGTTCTGGAGAAATAAACAGATTACTTACAGTAAACTAGATAATTCTCAAAAGTAGAATTTTGAGGACAAAAAGTTTTAAAATAATAAATGTAGGATGATATCTTTTATATGAAGCTTAAACTCATGCAGGAGACCATATATTGTTTAACTATGCAAATAATTCTAGTGACCTGGGATTATAAACACAAAATCAGGATAGAAGGAGTGAAATGAGGTTGGAAAAAGTAGTTGGAGGCTTCAACATTATTTGATGATACATCAGTTTTTATTATATTCTACATAGTAACTTTTTCATATTTAGAATTTTTATAGTAAGTTTTGTTGTTGCAGTTGTTTTACAGGTACCGGCAAAATTCTGCCAGCTGTCCAGTTAGGAATGCACAACATCACCCTCACATGTGACATTAACTTCAAGTTCAGAGGTTCCCCAAACTACCCTCAGGTTTGATCTTTCTAGCAGGACTCACAGAACTCACTGAAAGCTGTTATATTATAACTGGCCAAGGGAGGAAGGGAGGAAGGCAGAGGCTAGGGAAAGTACTAAATGTGGAGCTTCTTTTGTCCGCTTCCATGAAGTCATGGACAGCACCACTTTCAGAGCGTCAGTGTGTGACAGTATGCTGGAGTCTTGCCAACCAGGGAAGTTCACGAGTCTCGGTACCCAGATTTCTAATTAGGGCTCCATCACAGAGGCATAACTGAATCTTCAACTGGCAGATCTCAGTTTCCAGCTCCTCAGGATATCTAACTGATACCGCTCAACCCAATGACCCCACCCTGAGTTACACTGTTACTATCTGGCAGCCCAAGGCCCCCGGGCAAACAAAAATACTCTCCCAAGCATGTCATTCAAAGGATACAGTATAGAGATTACCTCCCAGAAGTACAAAGCAAAGGCTAGACCTCTCTTTGGTGAAGGTTAAATTACTTACCACCACACAACATCTCACACACAAAAATAAATGAATAAATACATTCTCTGGGAGGTAGATTATTGGAGAGCTTAACTTTCTGCAATATTTTAAAGTTTTAATTAACATATATCCTTTCATAATAAAGAAAAAAGACCCTTTAACACTAATTTGAAAGGATACATGCAACCTAATATTCACAGCAGCACTATTTACAATGACTGAGATGTGGAAGCAACCTAAGTGCCCATTAACAGATGAATGGATAAAGAAAATGTAGTATATGGGTGACCCAGAGAACATCATGCTTAGTGAAATAAGTCAGAAAGAGAAAGACAAATACTCTATCTTAACACTTACATGTGGAACGTAAAAAATAAAACAAACGGAAGTATATAACAACAACAACAACAAAAAGATCCTTTGAAAAAAGAGAGAACCTTACATAATTCTGACACCTCTCACCAGTTGATCATTGAGATCATTGAGAAATACTGTTCTAAGGGCCTTTGGCCTAAGGGCTTTTGGCTCAGTGGTAAATAATCAAAAACTTCACTTAAAAAAATCCTTTTCTGCAAGAAACACTTCCAGAATTAACTCTTTTAACAGCCACTTAGTGATTTAGGTAAGGACTTTCTCTAGATAAATGTATCTATTTGAGAGGAAAAAAAATTGGATTTGAGACACCATGCATAACCATAGCTTTTTAGTTTTTTTAATCATATTATCACTGCATAATTTTTAATCAGGTGCTTCGAAAGGACAGGAGCTGTTTCCTCATCTGATTTTTTTCTCCTCTTCTTTTATAATTTTATAATCCCTCTCTTTCTGTCTCTAATCACATACGTTATTCTTTGTAGCATGGAAGGTCACATCTTAAGGACTGGGCTGTTGCTCCATTTTAAATAGATTCAATTCTCAATCAGAAAATGCATTCATTGATCTATTGGTCTTCTGCACCAAAGGAGACAACAGAAAGCAGAGAATGGGAAAAACAAAAATAATGTGTAATGATTGATAGACTGTGAACATTTAGCCTGAACTGTGAGAAATTATATAAACTGGTATTTTCTTAGAATCAAATATTTGAGGTGCAAAGAGAAATGTAAAATATATGCTACATTTGTTATTTTTTGTTTTAAGTGAATCTAGTGAAATATATTAGCATAATGAAAAATTACTTAAGGAACTTCCCTGGTAGCACAGTGGTTAAGAATCCACCTGCCAATGCAGGGGACACGGGTTTGATCCCTGGTCTGGGAAGATCTCATGTGCCATGGAGCAACTAAGCTCCATGTGCCACAACTACTGAGCCTGTGCTCTAGAGCCTGCGAGCCACAACTACTGAGCCCACGTGCCACAACTACTGAAGCCCACACGCCTAGATCCTGTGCTCCACAAGAGAAGCCACCACAATGAGAAGCCCGTGCAACGCAACGAAGAGTAGCCCCCGCTCGCCACAACTAGAGAAAGCCTGTGCACAGCAACGAAGACCCAATGCAGCCAAAAAAATAAATAAATAATTTTAAAAAAATTATTTACTGTCATCTTCAATTAGACATTATCTACTAATGGTTACTGAGTTTCTCTGTATGTGAATAAAAGGAGAATAATCATGTCTTTCCTTTCCCATATGCTAGAAAAAACAAACAACAATAACACCAAAACAGGTTTCAGTTGCAGCCTGAATGATTTAACCTCAGTATGTTAAATATCGAACTGAGATGTTAGAATGTCTTTCTCTTGAGTGCTTAAAAACCCATGATAAATTTAAATGACTTGAAAGATTTGTAAGTCTCTGAGGATGAAAGAAGGACTAAAGACCACTTGAGGTATCTTCTACAATCTCCTACCTTTGGAGAGTCTATGATATATTAGGAAAACCGAAGTAGAGAAGAAGATTGATAGAGAGCAAGAGTACTGATTTTTAACGAGTAGACTTCAACAGGCTGTTCAACACTGTGCTGATAAATTCTTGTCAGTATTTGTCGGTCATCAAGGAATTTACAAGAAAGGAATCCCTGCATGTTCTTTGAGGCCTCCTGGTACAATACAAATAAATCTCTTGGATTTGGGAGCCCACGGTAAAAAGGACACTAAATACTTTGACTTTGAACCTAGAGCTTCTTCCCAAAGAAAGAGAAGCACGTGTGCAGAAACTATTATCTCCTAAGAGCTGTTCAGTAAATATCTGTCGAATAGAATAGAACAGAACAGAATAGAACCGTCATGAAGCATTTAAATGGCAGGGTATTTAGGAACAAGCAAAACTGTCCCTTTTTGGCTTTTTTTTTTAATTAATTTTTACTGGAGTATAGTTAGTTGCTTTACAATGTTGTGTTAGTTTCTGCTGTACAGCAAAGTGAATCAGCTATACATATACATATATCCCCTCTTTTTTGAATTTCCCTTCTTGGCTTTTTTAGTATTTCTTGCAGTTTCTACCAAGTGTGGAATATTATAATATACATATAAGAGGTACTACTAAGTATTTTTAAAATAACATCCATTAAATCAATAAAAGTGTACATAGAGAAAAATACAAAAACAATATAAATCTAGTAAATGTACATTTAGATATTTTAAAAATCTGAAAGTAATAACAAAAGTAAAACTGCAAGGCTATAAATTTGGTCCTTAGATGTTTAACATAGTTCCAACTGATTACAGATAGCTACTATTTTATTATTGAATTCAGTGACTCAATTTGTTAAAGTTCATCTTTTATTAGGAAGGGATCAAGGGTAGTAAAATGATAGTAAATTTTATGAACAAAAATATTTTTGATATAATTAATTTTAAAGAAAATTTAAAATAGGGATGTATTATGTAATTTGTTAAATATTTTAATACGATTATTTTTTAATAAAAGTAAACTTAATTGAAATTAAACAATTATATATTGTACCTACTCTTGGCAATTTACTCTAGCACATTTTAAGGATTTGGGACCTTCTGGCTTAATGTGTTTAATCCTTCATTCACTCAGTAAAATAAGAAGCGTCCCTAGTAACTATAAAGGAAAAGAGACGAGTCCCTTATCACAAGGCTCACATCTGAGAACTACAAAGTCTTGGCACAAATGACTCCATCCAACACTCCCCTGTCACTCTCTCTCTCTCTTTCACACACACACACACACACACACACACACACACACACACACACAGACACACACACAGAGTCTGAGAGACCAAACTCTAGCATGACTTTTTCAGCTCAACATTGTAACCGTCAGATGACCCCTGCATCCTTAATGATGAGAAAGCTCAGTGTTGCCAAAAATATTTACTGTTTGTCCCAGTCAAAACCTGTAGGTCCCTAACCTCCTTTTTCTTAGAACATTTACTTTAGAAAACTTGCTATTGTAAATCCTCTTTTTGCCACTTTGAGATGTAAATCGTTTACAACCCAGAAATGTCATTCCCAAGTTGCTAAGAGCCACATCTTTGAAATGTAATCATCAAGAATGTCCTTCAATACTTTTCCTTAGTACATCCCAGCATTTTAAAAGCCTCTCACCTTTTATTTTAGCACAGCTGAGTTCAGTTTATGCTGGAGTCTCTCTCTCCTACTGCAGTAGTCCAAATAAAATCTGTCTAGCCACCTTTGACAAATGCCCAGCTCTGTTTCTCTTTGACAGTTTCTTGGCGCTGACTCAGATCTGGGTAGGAGTCACAATCAGACCTGGAACAGAACAACTGCACCTCCCGGCACCCACTGGGACCTTTGTCTGCTTGCTCATTTGTGTGTGTGGTGGTAAATTCAACTGCTGTTCTAGTGTCCCAGACTGATGTCTATTGAAACAACGTGAGAACAGATTTTGATTCTTAAGTTTCTGAGTATATCCTAGAGGCTGAATTAGAAGCCCAGGCTTTCCTGTTTGTAAGGTGCAGGGACTGGCTTAGAGTCCCAGGCTTGTTTGCAAAGTGCCATTAGTTAAGAACATGGAAACTTCTTAGTTGACTAAAATTTCTCCTCCTTAAATTCTTGCATAGTATGTGCTTCACCATTACAGCCCTAATTCTATACACTTTCTTGCTGGAAAAACTTTACTAGAGTCTCTTGAGCTACAATCGCCTCTCTGGGGCTCCTGGAATATCTCCAAATTAGTCCACTTAAGAGGAGCCCTAGAGCAAAAGGGAACAAAACTCTTTATGGATAGTGGTCTGCTTAGTTTACCTGGTATGAAGAGGCCAAAAAATGACTAAATAGATCAAAACTCAAACTGTCAAGGCTCTTAAACAATGTCTTCAGAAAAAACATCTAACCCAATAAGTTCCCTAGTGTCCCTACCGTGCCCAATACTCCCCTTTGAGCTTTCCCCTACATCCCTCTCTCCCAGAATGTCCTCCACCAGCTGCAACTCCAGCCCCTCAACTTCCTGTAGGCCTAAGATTCACCAGGGGCCCCAGCTTCTAGAGGTGAAGCCCAGGGTTGAGCCAAAACCTGCTCTCAAGTAAGACAAAAGGTCTGAAAACCCTGAAAAATGTATTCAGCAACAAGTTCCAGAACTGTGGGCGCCTGCTGATCACGACAGCTGCTTAAATTTTAAGGGGAAAGGTCACTGAATCCAGGATTGCATGGCCCTCAAAAGGAGGGGGAAAAACTGAAGTCCCCACCACCTTACAAGATTATTGATTCCTCTCCAAGGATAGAAATGTCCAATGCTCTCAACTGCCACTAAACTCACAAGGCAACACGACTCTAGAACTTGAAGGGCACTTCACCGCATTTCTCATCAACACCAGGGCATTACATTCTACCTGTAACACCACCTTATTTCCTGCCCCCCTTCCTCGGAGTCACAAAACTTTAGCAGTGAAGGATTTTGATAATTTACCTCATGATTTGCCTCTTTCTCAGCCTCTTAACATTTCTAAGGGATCTGTTAAAGCTCAGTACAACGTCCTTCTCAGTTATACTATCACAGGAGATCTATTAAGAAGGAATCTTCTCATGAAATGGAGTATCAGAATTCATTGTGGTCCCCAAAGGACTCCTTCTGCAAGTTCCCAGCTCCTCCCAATATGTACATACCTCTAATAAGTACACCCTCTAGGCTGCATGTTTTCTAATTAGTTAGAGGCTTTTCCCCCCACTAAAACACCTCAGCAACGTCATTGCCAAAATTTTCCTAGAAGGAATCCTCTCTACCATCTCTACTGATAGAGGGTCGCATTTCACTGGCAAAATAGTACAGGAAATTGAAGAGGCCACATGCATTAGTCAGAACTCCACTGTCCTTACCATCCTCAGTCATCAGGCTCCAGAGAAAGCAAATCTGGATGAACTGTTTGAAGAATTTAACTTACCATGGTCACAAGTATTAATGACTCTAAGATCTTGACTCCTACCTCCTCATAGACTATCCCTGTTTCAAATCATTGCAGGAAGACCCATGAGAATGCTCTACTCACCCTGGCAAATAGAGAACTCCAATCTAACTCCTACATATACAATCAGGAATTAATTAAGTACACACAGTCATTTAATCAGTAAGAAGTCAAGGTTGCCTTTCCCCTCAAACTCTCTGATCAACTCTTATATGATTCATAATTAGGAGATCTGGTATTTCAGAAATGCTACCACTGGAAAATTAAACTTGAACCCAGATGGAAAGAATCTTACACTGTTTTACTCATTGCTAACACTGCTGTCAAACTACAAGGTGTTCAACTTTGGATCCATTTTTCACAGCTACAGAAATGCAAGAACTGTTCAGAGTGGAAGAACACTACAACTGGAGTCCTCACAGTGAGCCTCTATCAAGAGTCTCCAGAAGCCAACTACAGCTAGAGGCAGATGGGCATCCAAAGAACTACAGATGGGGCTTCCCTGGTGGCGCAGTGGTTGAGAATTTGCCTGCCAATGCGGGTGACATGGGTTCGAGCCCTGGTCTGGGAAGATCCCACATGCCACGGAGCAACTAGGCCCGTGAGCCACAACTAATGAGCCTGTGCGTCTGGAGCCTGTACTCCACAACGGGAGAGGCCGCGACAGTGAGAGGCCCGCGCACCGCGATGAAGAGTGGCCCCCGCTCGCCGCAACTGGAGAAAGCCCTCGCACAGAAACGAAGACCCAACACAGCCAAAAAAATAAATAAATAAATACATTTATTAAAAAAAAAAAAGAACTACAGATGATGTCACAAAGTAGGCAGCCTCTACCCAAGGTCACAGAACAAGATCACCCCGGATTCCCCTTCTTTGTCCTCTGTCTTTTCATTCTTGCCCCCTAAGCATTCTCATACTAGTCCTGTATCCAGCACAACACTCTGTGTCCATTGCTATGGCTCCTCCTTCTTGCCCTAAATATATCCCAGTCCTCCACCATGATCCCCATCTCTCACTCTGACCCATGTTTTCCTATTGGGACCACAATACCCTCCTTCTCTTAGCCCACCAGGAAGCCAATGAAACAAACCAAAGTAATTACTGGGTTTGCTCTCACCCCCACTCCCAGCCCTAAAATTGGTATCCCCTTAATAATTGCCCCATTTATGCTTTTATATGTAACTCTGTCAGGAAATATACACACCCAACCGGGTACGTCTTCCTTTTTAAATGATACTAAATGATGACTTAAAGGCCCTCAAGACTGGGACTACAGTGTGGCCTCTTTAACCCAAGAATGTGGTGTTTTACTAGAAATCAGTTTAATGAATATAGTTACCCTGTGGGACATGGGAAATGCTCTAAGTCCTTATACCAAAGTGCATTCTACTTTCATAAAACTAGAACTTGTTGTAAACGCCAAACTCCCTTTAGGGACACCATTCTCCTTCAATGCCCTTGTGACATCAACATCATTTATTCCATACAGTATACAGGCAAAAGACATTGCTAGTTAAATGGGACCAAAATACCAACCAGTCAGAGATGATGGTATGACCCACCCTTTGAAGCCTACTCCCAACTAGCCCTTCAAAATTCTATTACAACCACTAAAAGTAGTAACCAGTCCTATTATGCTCTTAAGAAATGTTATTTTATGCAGTCATAAAGCATACAAAGCACTTTCAGCCCACCAGACTGGCCCCTGAGATGTGGCTTATGCTGTCCCTCAAATGGCTATCTAAGACAAACCTCCCAAAGGACAAGTTAGAAACATAAGAGATCATGGTACCTCTGGTCCTGACACTCCTGCACAAACCATTGCTACATTAGAATAGTCTTAAGTGGGTCCTGGAGAAAGCCACTCACTCAGGCCAAACTTACAGGGCATTGTGTTCTCCATATCTTATCCCTCCCCATCATTTTAGCCCTCTCCTGTTCTGGGAGATATATTAGTCCCATTGGTCTGCCTCTGTCTGTTAAATGCATCATTGCCCCTGTAGAATAGCTGTGCCACTGCTAACATTACTATGCCCCCATGGTTGCCTCACCCAGCACTTTGACCCCTCCTGAACCTGAAAGTAATGTCTAGACCCTCCTCAAGCACCTCAACGTGATGATTAATAATTGTTCTATGAAGAAGAGATCCACTCTTTCTCTTGAACAAAAAGAGGGACTGAGAACCACAAACTCCTGGAACAAATGACTCCACCTAACACTTTCCTTCACACACACACACACACACACACACACACACACACACAAGACTTGACCAAACTTTAGCATGACTACTATCAGCTCAAGGTCTTGTCTTGAGGATGACACCACTCTTGTAAAATGCCTGCCTAAGATAGTACATCACTTCTAAAAGAATTTAGTGTCCGTTCCTTCCAAAACCTGATTAAAGACTCTTGACCTCCCTTTTCCTAGAGCATTTACTTTAGAAAACTTGCAACTGTAAATCCTTTTTCTTCCCATTTGAGATGCAAATCTTCTAAAACCCAGAAATGCTTTTCTTAAGGACCCAGGAGCCATCCCTTTCAAATGCAATCATCAAGAAGGATAGAGCCCCCATGTCCCAGTCTCTGTGGGAGAGTAGGACCCTAACTTCAATAAGTGTCAATTAGCAAACACAGATGGCATAATCACATTGGCCAACCACACCCTTCCCCCCTCCACTCCTCTCCCCTACCCACAGTCCTTCAGTACTTCTCCTTTGGCACACTCCAGCAATAAAAAAGCATCCCACCTTTTGTTTCAGTGGAGTTGAACTCAGTCTTAGTTTATACTAGAGTCTCTCCCTCCTACTGCCGTAGTCAGAATGTCTTGTCACCTTAGGTAAGTGTCTGGCTCTGTTTCTTTTTGACACATTTCATAGGAGCAAACAGACATTCACCAAATAAACAGACACATAATGCAATGACTACGAGTGGTAAGTAATGTTGATCACGAAAATAACAAAGTGCTATGGTAGAGGATAAGCAGTGCTTTTGTTTTGTTGGGTTGACTGAAGAGGTGATACATGAGTTGAAACATTAAAAATGAGAAAAATCTTATAAAGGGGTAGATGAATATTTTTCCAGGCAGAGAAACATGAACTGAAAAATACAAGGGGTAAGAAAGAGGCTTGAATGTGGTAGGAATGACAGATAACTGTGCATTGACTATAGTCAGAAAAAAGGTAGAGTGAAGCTGGACATGTAAAGTGGGATGTAGGTCATGCAATACCTTCTTAGTCACTGAAACAGTTTGTATTTTATGGCAAATGCTTTGGAAACTACTGAAGGAAAGAAGTGAATAGATAATAAATCATTTTATTTTCAAATTTTCACAGTAAGTTCTGTACACAAAATAGATAGGGGGAGAGAAAATATGTAAGCAAGAAGAGTTACTTGGTTAATGGGGCTGTCTAGGTGAGCAGAAAAATGGTAGTTAAGAATAGCTAGTTTTAAGATATATTTTTTGTCCAAGAGCCATTGATTGGATGTTGAGAATAAAGAAAAAGACATTTAAGATATTTCTCAAGTTTCTAACTTCAATAACTGGAGACCGTTTTCCAATTGTTGAAACTTAGAAAAATATTAGACTTTACAGGACAGAAAAATAAAGATTTTGATTTTGGACGGGCTAAGTTTAGAAGTCTATGAGCTATCCAAGTGGAAATATCAAAATCTCAGTGAAAGTATCTTGGCTGTAGTTATACATGTGAAAGTCTATGGATGGTATTTCAGTGAATGAGATCACCCTCAAGTGATGACAGAAGAAAAAAATAGAAAATACCTATAATCTGAGAATCTGTATCATTTAGAGACAGGAGAGGCCAGGAAAGCCTAAGAAAGGAGGCCAGTAAAACAAAAGGGATACCTGAAGAGAAAACTACCACAAAGGCCAGGGGGAGATTTCTAAGAGTGAGGGTAAGATCAATTCTGTCAAACACTACTAACTAGTCAAATACAACAAAAAATTTTTAAAAACGTACATTGGATTTGATTAAAGTAGAAATAATGGATGACCCTGACAAAAGCAGTTTCACTGGAGTTGTGCAATCTCCACAGACAGCAATAATCTGGAGAATAATTGGGGAGTGGGTTATAGCAATATGTCAGACCAGACTACTGTAACTGAAAACCTCACATGGCAGATATCTAGGAATACTACATAATTGTTACTTTTTAAAAACATATACTGCAGTTGCAGCAAGAAAAAGAAAAATATCAGAAAAAAAAGAAATAGTACTGAATACTGGAGAGGTGAATTCATGAGACACAAAGTGGAGGAGAGAGGAAAGGAACCATTTTAGTAACTAGAGGGCTGCCTTTTAATGTTATATGGAAACAAATCTGGCACTTTTCTTACAGACATGTTTATAGAGCCCTTCTTTATCTCCCCTAATTCCCTTTTCTCTTTTTATGTTTCACACTCAGGAGGAGCTTGGGTGAATTCTGAATATTTTTCAGAGCTCTGAGGTATTACCCTAGTTCACACGTTTATTATTTATGGCATCATCAGTGGTGATTGCCTCCTAACTAGCCTCTCATATCTTACTCCCTCTACCAAACGCTCATCATTATGCTCTTTCTAAACCAAATCTGCCAAGGTCCCACTTCTGCTTAAAACATTCAGTGGACCACCATCAAGTTTAGGTTAAAACAGTAACTTGCTCATGAGGTGGCTCCTACCCTACCCTGCTACGTTCAATTCCTTTAATTTCACTATAGCGTCCTATCCGGGCACAGCAAGTCATCTGCCAATATCAAACAATCACTGTATGTGACTGCTTCGGTCGCTAAACCTGCTGTAAGGTCTTCTTGCAATGTTTTTGTCAACCGGTCCATATGATGATCAATCTAATCTATTCATAATTCATGATTAAACTCAAATTTCCTCCTTCTAAAATATTTTCTGACTCTGCTTTCCCCCTCTTGCAGGCAGAAAGTCCTTCACTATTCTTCTATAATGCCTTGAGTCCCTTTCTCATAGGAACACTGATCACACTTTGTAATATGAAATTACCCAAGTAGACGGTTAACTCCTTCAAGGTAGGCCATGTCGTTCTGGGCACAGCTTGGAGTAAATGCTCAATAAATGTTAAATGAATAACTAACAATCACCTAAAGAATCTGTTATCTTTTAAAGCTCTTTTCTAAAATTTTGATTTTTAAAAATATTCAGCATTCATTCATTTACTACAGTTACATGTCAAACTGGTCTCTCAGTTAAAATTACTTTTCTGTGTTATTCATTTATTCTTAAGTCTATATTTGTTTCTCTCCTTAAATGTATTCTTCTTATAACATTTTAATTCAATTCTTGTAAATTATATCACTTTGAATCCTGTTATTTGAAGTTAGAGAAAACCCATATTAAAAAACTTTAAACATAAGGGAAGTCACTAATAACAAAATTGGAATTCTGACAAGGAACATGCACTAGTGTTGTTGTTGGTTATTCAAGAATGGCAAAAATTACCCAATCTTTATGGGAAGGCCTTATTAATATGAATTGGGTCACATGTCAATTCTGGTTGCCAGGGTCATACAATGCAGCAATTGGCTTAGGCATGGTTTCTGAACTAAGTGCTTAGGAGGGAGATTGGCTTTGAATCATGAGAAGCCAACCAAAGCCCTGATCACTGGTAGTTCTAAGTTAATGCCCTTATTCTGAGCCAATGAGAGAGGTTGGGGGTGTTATTAAAGAGTCAACACAACGTTTACTATACATATATGACTCTTTACTTATAACTACTTAAATATATATATGCGTGTGTATTTGGATTTTTTGACACATACTTAAAATTCAAAGACTAATGTGTGTCTGGGTTGTTAAAAACAAGGCAGTTTCTAAACAGAATTGACACTTATTTTCAGGTTATTCTCAAGTAACGGCGATGATTATTAAACACAGAAACAGAATTGAACTGTACATGTTTTTATCACATATATGTTATTTTAAAATTATTTTAATATCATATAAAACATACTTCTAAAAATATAAAACATAATTTGAACAAGTATATTCTCCAGCTTAGTATGAATGTTTAACATAATGAGACAACTTTGAGAAGAGAGTCGTTACAAAGCAAAGGCATGTGATTGCTTTGGAATGACTCCGATTCTTACAAAATTTTGATTATGTATTTCATACAAAGGATTGCAAGTGAAACACAGACTTAATATTTTTCTTTTGTTTCTGAATTTTTTCTCTCTCAATGATAAGATTCCTTTCTCATACTTAATCTGAAGATGAAAGATTGTTAAGGATTCAAAAATCAAGCAGTATAAGACAAGGATGAGATCAATCAAATACATTAACTTGGAAGTGTTTTCATTTGAGATATTTTAGTAATTTGTCTCTGCCAGGTAAGCTTGTTCGTTATGTTAGGAGCAAAAGTAGGTTATTATAAAATAGTTATTTTGCAGAAATAAACTTTTCCAATAAACCCCAAAGCACAAAAAAATCAATCTCTGCTATACAAAATATTATAATATTTTATAGTGATTTATAATTTACAAAGCACATTCACAAAAAGCGTCTCACTTACTTCCTATAAAAGTCCAGTAAAAGAGAGATTATTATTCGTATTTTTGGATGAGAGAACTGAGAATCAGAGAGCTTAAATTACATGTGTGAGATAACAGTAATAGAAATCAGAGCTGGAGCTTGAATGTAGACTCTTGATTCTCCATCTAGGGCTCCTTCCTCTACTGTCAAATCCCTACATGCCTTCAATTTAGAGGTTTGAAGAGGATTTATTATTCTATCACATACAAGATTACTAGATAAATTTTGGGCAACACTAACATAAATATGACGCTGGAGTTTTTAATGGCAATGCAGAGAAGGATTAGAGAAAAAAGTATACATAAAATAACAGAGGTATGAAGAACATCAAATAAAGATTATCGCAGATGAATGCAGGGGGTACAGAGCAATTAAGCCAATAACTCCCACGTGCTTAATCATAAATTCTGAAACTAGAGAGCCCATGCTAGTTCACCAGAGGACAAAACAGTGATTCTACTTTATACAGCTTCCCTGTAACTTGGCTTTCCACTAGCTGTTGAGTTTTATGAAGGATAGGGATTTTGTGAGACTTTTACCAAGACAATGTGAAAATACTGTGATTTCAGACATAAAATGGTTAAAAGGGAACAAACTTTAGGCACCTGTGCCCAGCGTAGAATGTTCACTGTTTCTATACCACTCCTTGTTATATGGGTCTTCCTAATGAGAAAGTGACCCTTTCTTCCAAATGGAGTAAAAGATAAATAAACTCCATAGATGTGGCATTAAGTAGAAATGTGATCCTGGCAGAATATATCATACCAAAGCAGTGAAGAGAGGTTTGAATATGAAAATAAAGATAGGAACTTTTTGAGTAAAAAAAAGGAAGTAAAAGCAGGCATTTTGCTTCTCCTGGTTGTGAATAATTGACCACAGGATACCTAGGATGAAAATCAAGAGGCAGCAGAGTAAGTGTCTACCAGATTTGTATAAGAAGGACTAATCCAGGTCTAATGAGCGGGGTCATGACTTAAGCAAATATAACACAATTCCTCATCCAAATGCGACTCCTTGGTCAATTCACATGTCCTGAGCTCCTTTAATGAAATAGAAGCTGGGTGCTCTTTCAGAAGAAATTTAGAGTTACTTTACAAGTAGCCTCTGTGAATCTTCCTCCTAGCCTTCTTTAAATAGATCTCAACTCATTTAAGATAACAAACTAGCAGAGTGATGTATCATATAATTTGTTGAGTATTGAACAATAGTTATGATAACATTAATTCCTAGATCTCTAAAATATCACTGGAGCTACTGGTCAGGGTTAGGACTTACAGATGCCCCATGACTGTAGCATTTTGATGTAAATCTACTCCATGTTAAGCTCAGGAGGAATCTGAATTTACCAGGTTACTCCCTGAGTTCCTGATTATATAGAAACAAATCTGTTTAGCTTGCTTTATGATCTTCACAATTACTTTCTAACTTGTGAGGTCGGTGTTCTAACTGAAGAGAGGACCAACTGACACTAATGACCTTTTCTATCTAAATAACAAATCAAAAAACTAATTATCATGTTCCTGGAAGATTGCACTGATTGGTGCCACTACAGTATCAAACAATTTAGAAATACAGGGGTGTTCATCCTTACTTTCATTTAACTTTCTTGATTGTATTCCTAGAAAACAGGTAGTTCTTAGGGGAAGGGAAAGGAATTTACTGTAAGTTTAATGAATTAGTGTCTCCAATTACAGATGTTGTTCCATATATGGTCCTCTTAATAGAGCAATTTAATGTAGGGATTTTTACATACCATGCAGCACAGTGATCTGGAGAATTATTTCCTATTCCTATAAACAGATGTTTGCTTTTACCTGGCAAGAAGAGCAGTATACTTTCTGGGTCATAACTCTTGAACACATTGATTCATATTCAGACTGAAGAGTCTACGAAACACTATTTTTTTTAACCAACTACATTGATGATTTCATACTCATATGTTCTAAAGTTTAAGAAGTACAGGTATCCTAGCTTGACAATATACATATGTATGTAGAAGGTAAATTAATTTATCAGGAAATAAAAAGGTCATTCAGTTTATTTATCACTTGCAGTGATGTGAAAAATGCTAGGATAGTTCCTCCAAGGAAAAGAGCAAGTTATTGTCTCCTATACCTAAAATAGTTTGGATCTCTAGACTTTGGAGAAAATATATATCATATTTGGGTTTGCACTTCAACTGAATGACCAGGTAAACTCACAAGTTCCCTGCTTTGAGTTGGAGCCCAAAGCAAGGGAAATCTTACTCGTTAATTCAGGCTAAGTGTTGTATTTCCTTTGTCTCAACAGAGTTTCATCTCTTGATTTAAGGACTCAGCATCATGTACCTCTCTTTCTCACACTTCTCACTGTTGCAGTTTTACATGTTTTATTTTTATTAATGACTACTGTAGTCCAGACTCTGTTTCATGAGGATGGAGACTGTCTTTTTTTTTTTTTTTTCACTATAGTATCCCCTGAACATATCACAATGTTTTCTACAGAGAAAGCATTCAATAAAAATTTGCTGAATAAATGACTTAATAAATGAAAAAAATGAATATATATATTTCTTCTTAATCTACTTTACTGGTGGGATATACATAGTTATCTCAAAATGTTAGTTTGTTCATTCTCAGTATCTTTGTTGTGGCTATAAAATCTGGAATTAGAGATCTCCTTTGCATTAATTTATGTAGCGAGACCTTACTTTCCTGCCAAAGTCAAGTCAATAGCAACTATGGTGGTAAAAAACAATTAAAGAGTAGTAATTACAAAAAATGCTTAAATTCCAGAGGAAGCTCAACTCTATCACCCCTCCTCCTATTTCATCAGAATGAAAGCAGCGATGATGGGATCAGAGGCAGCCAGACTACATGTTAGGGGAAAGAATAACAACAAACATCTCTTGTACTGAAATTCTCTCAACTGGTCTCTACAGGCCTTTGGATGTGAGGATATCTCTTGGTTCCTTTTTCCATATGGGTTCTTCTTTCTTTCCCTGGAATCTCTCATACAGCCCAACAGATAAAAGAAAGCCCCGGATTTCCTTCCTCTGGGGAGAAAGCATTTCTCCCATTACCTCTGAAGACAATTTACATATCAGCTGGGCCCCAAAAGGTAGAGAGAGGTAACTGGTATAGTTATTTTAGGCCTGCTTCCAGTTTAAGCAAACAGGAACATTGTGCTTAATTATGAATCAAACTAGACCACCAGGGAAGAGGACTGAGCAGAATTCAAAGGTCCCTGGTCAAAGTGCAGCACATTAATTTCTTGGCATGGCCCTTCCATGGGGAATTTTCAGTGGTTATAGGCAGTCTGTATGGATTTAGGAATGCTCAGTCCTCAATATCTGTCATACATACTTCAGTGACACATGATACAGAAGGTTTACTGTCACACCTACAACTCAATGTGAAGGCATACTTTTTTTTTCACATAACATTTACTGACAGCTGTTGAAAATTAAGAAAATAATAAACATGACTGCAGTAAGCCAAATGTATAAATAACTCTTGGAAAACAATGAAACAATCAAGCAAAGAAAATTAAAAGAATGCAGCATTAACCCTACTTTTCTAGTTGAACCAAATTAGATCCACTTCAAGGTATGAGGTTAAAACTAGTTGGTTTTGTTGTTGTTTTTTTGCTATCCTAATTACTTAATCATTCCTCTCAGATACAACCTAGATACTATTTACTTTTCAATGTCTCCAAGCTAATTAAACAAGTGCATTAAGGAATAAGAAGATCAAAGGGAGAGAAGACAGAGCATAGATAATGGAAAGTTGAAAAATAATTTTAAAGAGAGAATGTCCTTTTATAAAATAAATTTATATCTTACTATATATTGTTGCCTGTAGGGTTTTCTTTTAACAATAAATAAGAACATATAATTTTCATTGATTTAGCACCAACTACTTATTGTCTTTCTAACACAATTACAGAAACGCTACCCATTTATTTTAACTCATTTAAATATTTTAAAAATATTTTAATCCCAAATCCCAACAATCTGTTTTTAAAAAACATTTTCCTCTGCATTGCTTTTCTCTTTTCTTCTCCCTTAAGGTTTCCCACCTCCCTATTTCCTTCTTCTCACTTATTAGCTTTACCCGCCTCTCTTCCTACAGCCCCCAATTCCTCCCTGTGCCTGTCTCTGGGAACATGCTTCTCATCTTCCACCTCCTTCCCTTCCTCTCTCACTCTCATATTCTTACTCCTTCACAATTTCTTTATTCCCTTCTTAACTACTTTTTTCTTTAAGTTACATTTTCTTTTCTCTTTTTCAGGGGAGGAAGAGTATAAGCTATTTGGGGACAGAGAACCAAGAAGAAAACCTTTAGCCTCTACTCACCTGAAAATAATTGAAAATCTTCAAGAAATGACAGTATTTGAATTGTATTCTACATTGAGGTTTATGTTAAGGTCAGAAATCTTGGCTGAAATCTTTCCTGCTTAAAGCAGGAGAATGGAAATGCCAACCTGTCACATGGCTTTGCTTTGAATGTAATCTCAAGTTACCTGTTTTGGGGATATTCAAATTGTCACATATCAGTTTCTAATTAAACTGTTCCAAGTGTGATACATTTTCGATTGTGTAAAATCATCTCCATTTTCTGGCATTAAATGTTTAAAATATCTCTGCCCGTAAGTGTCATTCCTTGCCTTTCTACAATACACAACATATTGGACTGTTACCCAGGGGGCACTTTCCCTAATGTGAAACCTAAATGAAAGTTGTCCTCATCATCTACAGTGTTGCATTTAAATACAGAAGCCTTTCCAGGCAGCTGCTGAGAGAATATAAATTTGAAAAAAAATATATCTTAGGTCAACTGCATTTCAATGCTATAATTACTGCTTCTATCCACAAGTGACAGAAAAATTTCACATAAGTGTAATAGCATTAACGATGCCAACTTCTGTCATGTAGTGAAGGTTTAAACACCATTAAAGCAGAGTACACACATACTGTTTTACGATACTCATAGCTCTCTAGGGAAAAAAAAATGCACACAAACCACTAGCTTTGTTCTGACTTTACAAATGACATACTCTAAGAAATATATTTCTCTAAGAATACTTTTATATTTATACATATGTAATACATCTCATTAGTGCCTTCTCTTTTTAGCAAAATTAGGCTCCTACAGAAAAAAAGAAAAGCTGTTAGATGTTTACTGAATTACAGAGAAACCTACAGGACATAAGCGTAGACAAAGCTTCAATGCTTCAGCTCCTGAAATGGTTCCAGCATTTCTGAGGCAAATTAGCTCTCTTAGATAGGCAGGTCAGAATAAGAATAGTCTCTAAAACTTTCTTCAGGGATACAGTTCTTAGTAGGATAGAGGTCTGGGAAATTTTTACACGGTGCATTTAAGTAAAGGAACAAGTTGAACATCAAACAGTTGACCTCAGGTTACCATGTGTTCTAGGCATAGGGAATTACAGTGAATAAAGCAATGAATAAAACAACATAGTTAACATTAAACAAAAATAAAATTAAAATTAAATACAAATTAAAAACTAAAGTATAGCATGACAAATGGTGATAAATGCCGTGGAGAAAGAAAAAAAACAGGTGAGTAGAACAGGGAATATGGTGGTGAAGAGTTGTAATTCTAAATTTGGTGATCATGTAGGACTTCAGGGTAATAAGTGTGATACTTGAGCTAAGACCCAGTAGTGGAGGTAAGGAATTAAGCCATGAAGAAAAAGGGGTGGAGAAGGCTTAAGTCTAGTCAATATCAAAAGCAAAAGCTCTCAGGTAGGGGTGAGCTTGGAGAGTTTAAGAAATAAAAAGGAGAACGTTATAACTGGAATGAAGTGAAGGGCAGTAGTAAGCGAGGCTCACAAGGTGATAGAGGATGGTATCTTTTGAAACATACACAGATACAGCTCAAGCAGATAAAACTGTTAAGCAGATTTGTTGTAAAGTTACAGACAGCATAGAGAATAATATATTTGCTTACTCAGGACCACTTTAAATTCACTCATCAGCATTAGTCATTGTGCCTCTGAAAGTGTCTTGGTCTCTCTTGCTTATTATATATCTTTCTACAAAATGACTAATTAGATTTCCAAGCATACAGTGCAAATAATATAAAATTCCTAATATATACCCTGCTTCCTATCCACATTTACAGTTACACACTTGAAATTACCAAATACATGCCCTGACAGCACAAAAGCACTCAATACAACCCACAGTAACTTCATGATCTTCCTTCCTAACTTATTCTTTTAGTAAATAAAATGGACATCGATACAGAAATTCCTGTTTATACAGTTCAACATCCATTCTCCTATTCTCTTTAATATCAGAGACAGATTTTAGCAGAGGTCCTGCTTGCTGTTACAAAAGTATACATTTTCCTAGCCTCTTTTTCAGCTAGTTTGGCAATATGACTAAATTATGGTGAATTAGATGTGACCAGCGCTGTTGTTTGGGTCTGATTCTTTAAGGAGAACCAACGTAGGAGTCTGCATTCCTGCTGTTACTTCATCTTCCTGCAGTGGGGAATAAATGAAGTTCTTGAACGATAGGCTTAAACTATGTGACAGAAACGTGAAGATGGAAAGCTCAGTACTAAGTATGGTGAAATAAAAAGATGAAAGTCTAGTTCATTGATGTTATTGTAGAACTGTGATACCATTTTGGACTGCCTACCTCCTAATTTCTTCTACGTGAGTTTAAAAAATACCTTTGTACCATCAAGGAATTTTTATTTTGAATTTTTATGTTCCAATGAGCTGAACCTAATTAAGAGATACAACCATTCTTTTATTGGTCCATATTTAGAACCACCTTTCATTCTGCTTTAATTCATCCTATCTAGTACTAGTAGTTAGCTGTAACATTCTATTTAGTTACCTTTGGATACCTAAACCATCTCTTCTCTAAGTAACTGCCTTTCTCTCATTACTTATAATACAGAGGACTGAAGGCATTTTCTTAAGGCTGTCTATAGTCAGTTGGAAAAATAGTTATCCCTACATACAGATCTATTCCTTCCCCTTTCCTGTTCAAGTTAGTCTGGTCATTTAATTTCATTAGCATAACTTTCAAAGCTATTCTAAGACAGTTATAACTTGTGTTTCCAAAAACAACATACATGGCAGTATCATGTTCCATTTGTCTCCCACCCCCACTTATGAATCAATCATAGAGATACTTTCCATATCTGAAGCTGTCAGACACACAGCTATATCTACACTTGTCAATGCCTGAGTTGCCCTTATTTTTTTTTAATCAAAATATCAGCAAGACAGGATAACAGAAATTCATATGGGTGTAAAATAAAGCACACGCAATTTGAAATCTTGGGTTAAGGACTTCTCAGCAGCTTAGACTTTGGAAATTTTCTCACTCTTTCTGAATATCAATTTTATAATCAGTAAATTGTCAATAAATAATGTCTTGCTGGTATTGGTTAAAAAACTAAGTTCAAAATATTAGCCTAGGGTTGAATCTTTGATGGAGCAAGAAGAAGAGGATTTATCCCTCCACCGTAAAGATATATAACTGTATATAATATATATGGACAACACATATGTACTCATTGTTTTTAGATATTGGCCAATACGGAATTATCTGTTGTGAAGGGAAATTGTCTGCTTAGAAGCGGGGAAAAAAATCACTGACACTTTCTGCTTCCAGACACATTCCAGACAACAGGGCAGGTAAAGAATGCCAGGGAGTTCATCACCGTCTTTTTCAGTTGAAACAGGTTCTAAGATCAGGAAATCTGAGGAGGCTGGAAATTTCCAGGCCTGCAAAAAGGCAGGAGGATATAAATACTAAAAGAGGCCCAGAAATCAACATAGTGGACTGCTCATATCTTGGCTGAATACTAAAACATAAATATGTGACATGAAATTCCACAACATCCAGCACAGAGGAAAAACGGAGCTGTAAGCTTTATATAGCTCACACAGCTTTACAAAGGACTGGGAGGCATTTAAGATCCTACCAGCCATACTGTCACTCTTCTTTGATCACTTAAGGCATGTAGTAGAAAAGTCAAAAGGGAAGACTTTAGTTGTAAGGTTAAATAATTGCCAGAGTAAAAGCTATTCTAGACATACACAAACAAAGCTGATGAACCAGATTTAAAAGAATCAAAGCAAACCATATGTAACTTAACAGATATGGTTAGAAGAAGTGTGTATACTTACAGAAAGGAAGAAACTTCAAACTTTCCCTTGCACCACACATACAAAATGTAACTTGAGATCAATTTGAGATCGATTTTAAATCTAACTACATATAAGCATTAAAACTATGAAAATACAGAAGCAAAAATAATAAAATACAGGAGAAAATTTCTACAATATTGGAGTAGGCAAAGATTTCTTAGTACAAAATAAACAGGAAACTTAAAAACAAAAAAATTATATCCTCAACAAAGTACTAGCAAACCGACTCCAACAATACATTAAAAGGATCACACACCATGATCAAGTGGGATTTATCCCAGGGATGCAAGGATTTTTCAACATACGCAAATCAATAAGTGTGACACACCACATAAACAAATGGAAGAATAAAAACCGTATGATCTCAATAGAGGCAGAAAAAAACTGTTGATAAAATTCTACATCCATTTATGATTAAAAATTCTCCAGAAAGTGGGCACAGAGGGAAGATACCTCAACATAATAGAAGCAACATATGACAAACCCACAGCTAACATCATACTCAATGGTGAAAAGATGAAAGCATTTCCTCTAAGATCAGGAACAAGACAAGTATATCCATTCTCATCAATTTTATTTAAACATAGTTTCAGAAGTACTAGCCACAGCAATCAGAGAAGAAAAGGAAATAGAAGGGATCCAAATAGGAAAAGAAGAAGTAAAACTGTCACTGTTTGCAGATGACATGATACTATACATAGAAAATCCTAAAGATGCTACCAGAAAACTACTAGAGCTCATCAATGAATTCGGTAAAGTTGCAGGATACAAAATTAATATACAGAAATCTGTTGCATTTCTATACACTGACATGAAAGGCCAGAAAAAGAAATTAAGAAACAATCCCATTTACCACTGCAAAAGAAAGAATAAAATACCTAGGAATAAACCTCCTAAGGAGGCAAAAGACCCGTACTCCAAAAACTATAAGACACTGATGAAAGAAACTGAAGATGACAGAAACAGATGAAAAGATATACTTTGTTCTTGGAAGAATCAATATTGTCAAAATGACTATACTACCAAAATAAACAAATGGGACCTAATTAAACGTAAAAGCTTTTGCACAGCAAAGAAAACAATAAACGAAACAAAAAGAACCTACACAACGTTAGAAAATATTTCCAAAAGATGCAACCAACAAGGGATTAATCTCCAAAATATAAAATCAGCTCATACAGCTCAATATCAAAAAAACAAACAACCCAATCAAAAAATGGGCAGAAGATCTAAATAAACATTTCTCCATAGAAGACATACAGATGGCCAAAACACACGTGAAAAGATGCTCAACATCACTAATTATTAGAGAAATGCAAATCAAAGCTAGAATGAGGTATCACCTCACACCAATTAGAATGGGCATCATCAGAAAATCTACAAATAAGTGCTGGGGAGGCTGTGGAGAAAAGGGAACCCTCCTGCACCGTTGGTGGGAATGTAAATTGGTGCAGCCACTGTGGAGAACAGTATGGAGTTTCCTTAAAAAACTAAAAATAGAGTTACCATATTATCCTGCAATTCCACTGACGGGCATACATCTAGAGGAAACAATAATTTGAAAAGCTACATGTACCACAATGTTCACTGCAACATTATTTACAATAGCCAAGACATGGAAGCACCCTAAATGTCCATCAACAGATGAATGGATAAAGAAGAATGTGGTATATATATTTACAATGGAATATTACTCAGCCATAAAAAGGAACGAACTAATACTATTTTCATCAGCATGGATGGACCTAGAGATTATCATAATAAGTGAGGTAAGCCAAACAGAGAAAGACAAATATCATAAGATATCACTTATATGTGGAATCTAAAAAAAGATACAAATGAACTTATGTACAAAACAGAAATAGACCCATAGACATAGAAAACAAACTTATGGTTACCAAAGGGGAAAGGGCAGGGGAGAAATAAATTAGGAGTTTGGGATTAACATATACATGCTACTATATATAATATAGATAACCAACAAATTAAGGACCAACTGTATAGCACAGGGAACTACACTCAATATTTTGTAATAACCTATAAGGTAAAAGAACCTGAAAAAGTATACATATATATATATATATATAGATGTAGAACTGAATCACTTTACTATACACCTGAAATTAATTCAACATTGATGTTAATCAACTATATATAAAAATATAAATAAAAAAATAGAAACAAAAAAGTTGTTAAAGTGGATTTTATCAAACTAAAACTTCTCAAAAATTTACCATTAAGAAAATGAAAAGGCAAGCTACATAATGCAAGAAAAAAATATTTTTCTTCCTTTTTCCTTTCTTTCTTCCTCCCACCCTTTCTTCATTTTATATCTATCTAATATATACATCTCTGATAAAGAATTTTCAAATAGAATATATAAGGAACAATTGCACCTCAATAATAAGCAGATAAAAACAATTTAAAACATGGACAGGATATTTTAACAAGGAGTTTGGAAAAGATGAATAAATGGCCACTACACAAATGAAAAAATGCTCAATATTATGTCATTTAGAAAGTGCAAAAACAAAAACAAAAGCACAAACAAGATATCACTACAAATGTACTAGTAGGGCAAGCATTAAGAAGATTGACAATTCCAAGCCTTAAAGGTAAGGGGAGCAACTGAAACTCTCATGCACTGCAAGCAGGAATGTAAAATGGTAAATCACCTTGAAAAACATCTTGGGGTAGTTGTTCTAATATTAAACATACACTTACCATATGACCCAGCAATTGCACTTCTGGCTATTTACCCAATAGAAATGAAAACCTATTTCTATACAAAGGCTTTTACACAAAATTTTAAGGCAGCTTTATGTATAAAAGCATCAAACTGGAAACAACTCAAAACTAATGACAATCCTATTGTCTACTCAGTGTGGCTTAGCTACCGGTTCCTTTCTCTGTGTGTCTTCTCTTTGCTTATCAATCTGAAAAACTGTTACTTTATTGTATACAGCTAGAGAAAGCATATGACTATCTAATTAAATGTATATTAATTTTATCAAAAAATTTTATAACAGCCTATTTCATAGATTGCTGGAAAAACTATGGATTGACTGATGTGAGGTCAGTTATGTATCCTCAGTCCATTGAGCCTGGATGGGCCGCATAATCCAGAGTACGTCACTGATTCTCATGGAACATATTAATTCTGCTTTCATCAGCTGGGGCTGTGAGTGGTATTATTTGGTTTAGAAGCAACACATATCTAGAAATATCCAATACCATGAATAAATTGTTTAGTATAAAATCATGAACAGAAGAAAGGAAGAGAGGAGGAAAGAAAATAATTATTTTCAGCTGATTTGCCTGTGACAACAAAGTGATATGAGTAACTAAGGAAAAAAATAGAACTAGGTTATGCTTCCATTTGTGTCCAGTAGGTTAAATATACTGAAATAATGAAGGCTACAATAAAAGAATAATAATATAGTGGAAGTTATGTTCAGCCATCTCCCTATCACAGTTATCTATTACATTGGTTTGTAATCTATGTTCTTAGTCATTTGAGTATTAATATTGACATTATTATTACCATGATATCATTGTAGATACCACTACATCTTGCAAATGATTTTAACTGATTGCATTATGATCAACATCAAGCTCAATAACAAAAAAAACAAACAACCCAATCCAAAAATGGGCAGAAGATCTAAATAGGCATTTCACCAAAGAAGATATACAGATTGCCAACAAACACATGAAAGGATGCTCAACATCACTAATCATTAGAGAAATGCAAATCAACACTACAATGAGGTATCACCTCACACCAGTCAGAATGGCCATCATCAAAAAATCTACAAACAATAAATGCTGGAGAGGGTGTGGAGAAAAGGGAACCCTCTTGCACTGTTGGTGGGAATGTAAATTGATACAGCCACTATGGAGAACAGTATGGAGGTTCCTTAAAAAACTAAAAATAGAACTACCATATGACCCAGCAATCCCACTACTGGGCATATACCCTGAGAAAACCATAATTCAAAAAGAGTCACGTACCACAATGTTCATTGCAGCTCTATTTACAATAGCCAGGACATGGAAGCAATCTAAATGTCCATCAACAGATGAATGGATAAAGAAGATGTGGCACATATATACAATGGAATATTACTCAGCCATAAAAAGAAACGAAATTGAGCTATTTGCAGTGAGGTGGATGGACCTAGAGTCTGTCATACAGAGTGAAGTAAGTCAGAAAGAGAAAAACAAATACTGTATGCTAACACATATATATGGAATCTAAAAAAAAAAAAATGTTTCTGATGAACCTAGCGGCAGGACAGGAATAAAGACGCAGACATAGAGAATGGACTTGAGGACACGGGGAGGGGGAAGGGTAAGCTGGGACGAAGTGAGAGAGTAGCACTGACATATATACACTACTAAATGTAAAATCGATAGCTAGTGGGAAGCAGTCGCATCACACAGGGAGATCAGCTCGGTGCTTTGTGATCACCTGGAGGGGTGGGATAGGGAAGGTGGGAGGGAGACACAAGAGGGAGGGCATATAGGGATATATGTATACATATAGCTGATTCACTTTGTTATACAGCAGAAACTAACACAACATTGTAAAGCAATTATACTCTAATAAAGATGTTTAAAAAAATATATCAGTATGCTGAAGACTATCATGGTGACTATCTCTCTAGGTATAGATAAGACATCAATTGCAATAATATAAAACTACCACTATTTTAGGGAAAAATTGTATGTGTTTTTTTAATGAAGGTCTTTACATTCCAAATAGTTGAACCTTTACATGGAAATCAGGATATGGTGGCTACATGACTTATTGGAATAAACTGGCTCCTAGACCACAATGAAGAAAAAAGTTAATTAAAAAGAATACATATCCTGCTGCATTTATTTCTATTGTACCACTAATATATTTTCCTAGACTTAGCATTCTTTAGATTTTATCTATTTTTTTCTATAGAGAGTCTATCCAAGTGAAATGAAAGGCTCTGAGTACAGTTTATGCCATGCACAAAATATCTGTGCTTATTGCCATTATGTAGCTGATGGACCATAAAGCATGATGCTTTTGAAAGGCCAAATATAAAACAGAGTTGTTAAAATGTATCACATCATTTTATAGATTAGGAAAGTGCTAAAATGATATGATATTTAAAAGATGCCACAATAATTAAGCAAAATGACCCCACCAAGCATTTGTTAGGTTTAAAAATGCAGCCACTCATAATTTAAATCACACATTTGACATTTTACACAAAACCCAGGGAAAACCGTCATTTTTATGGGAAGAAGAAAACATAACTAACATGCACCTTCCTTCCTTGCTTCAAGAAAATCTGGTGAAGGAGAAGTAGTACAGTCTTGGAAGTTCAACAAACCTAGCTTTAAATTCCTGACTGCCCAGAACTGACTAGCTATGAAACTTCGAAGGTCAATAATTTCTTTGGACATGAGCAAGAGTTGATATATCAGTCCCAAGAGGGTTGATATGAGGATTTATGATATGAGACAGGCATATGATAAATATTTTCTCCAACCCCCCCAAGATGAAATATAGGAATTGGAATATTTTAGCAGATGCAATTGAGGGTGGTAGCATGCCATGCCACATGTGAAAGTGTTGCGGTCTTTTTTCTTCCCAGAAAAAATTATGCCAATTTAGGGATTCTCAGATGTTCATTTTTAGACATATAAAAGTAAAACTGAATGCATTCAGATCCTTGTCATTAATTAATGAAGTGACAGAAGATATTTGAAATAAAACAATAGCTGTTATTAATTAATAAAATTATACTCACATTTTAAAAACTCCAATAATTCCACTTGCATAATATTTCATAATTTACAAATCAATTGCATATATTGTGTTATATATTGCTTTTGATATATTTCATATTATCCCTGCTTGCCTTTTTCTATCCTCCAGATCTTATCTTCATTCTGAGATACGGATCTAACTGCACATGGATGATAGATTCAGTATCCTTCTCCCATGTCCATAGTCACTGTGTTAGTTTCTTAGAGCTGCTGTAATAAACTACCACAAAATTGGTGGCTTAAAACAACAGAATTTTTCTTTCGCACTTCTGGATGCCAGAAATCCAAAAATCACGGTGTGTCAGGGCTATACTCCCTCTTCAGTCTCTAGAGGAGATTCCCTCCTTGCCTCTTCCAGCTTCTGGTGGTTCAAGCATTCCTTGGCTTGTGGCTGCATAACTCCAATCTCTGCCTCTGTCTCCATAGGATCTTATCTTCTCTTGTATCTCTTATAAGGACACCTGTCACTGGATTTAGAGCCCATCTGGATAAACCAGGATGATTTCATTTTGAAATCCTTAATTACATCTGCAAAGACCCTTTTCCAAATAATGTCACATTCACAGGTTCTTGGGGTCAGGATATGGATTTATTTTTGGAGGGGCCTCCATTCTATGCACAACTGTCACCCTTTCAGTTTTCTCATTCAGCTGCAGCCTTCCTTATTTGCAGTTTTTCAGTAGTTTATTCTAGTCTTCCTCATAGGAATACCAGTCACTTTTTCTCTATATTCCTACAAAACTGTAAGACCCTCCCTTGATACATTTTCATTCCTGGAAATATAAAACCCTATGACTCATCACATAAACTGGTTTTTTTATAAATGTCCCTACCATCATGATGTTGCAAATACTTAGTAAACCCCTTACCTTGAAACAGTTCAACCACTACTCCTCTGATCTGCACATGGGATTCTCAGAGCTGCTGAATTAGTGCACGTGTTCATACACACACACACACACACACACACACACACACACACACACACAGAGAACTGCATTCTTATAAATTCATGATATGAAATGAAGCTGGGCTACAAGTACTCATTTTCAATCTATTTATATTTTTCTAGTTAGATTTCAATCTATACAGATTATTTTTAACCTACTTCCTTTTTTTCAAGTATCTTATTCTAAGTTTTCCTCATTCCCTTTCATCAGGTAGCTATCCAAAACACTCTCAGCTTTCTTTAATAAAATCTGTTATCCTGACCCTATCTCTGTTCACCACTTACAATGGAAAAGGCATTCTTCACCTCTTACCACAAACTGTGCTTTCCATCCCATGGTGTACCTGGGCTCCCTAAGACCACCCCAAGTTTCAATGATTCACTAGATGGGCTCACAAGACTCAGCATATAGTTGTACTCAGATCATGATTTATTACAGAGGAAAGGATACAAAGCAAAATCAGCAAAAGGAAAAGGTGAATGAGGCAAAGTCCAGAGGAAGCCAGGCACAAGCTTCCAGGAGTCCTCTTTCAGTGGAGTTACATAATGTACCCAAATTCCTCTAGCGAAAAATGAGGATGTGTAAAATGTTATCTAACAGGGAAGCTTGTTAGGGTCTCAGTACCAAGGGGTTTTATTGGGGGCTGGTCACTCAGGCAGGCACACTCTGCCTAGCACATACCAAAATCCCAGACTCCCAGAAGGAAGGCAGATGCTCAGCACAAAACATATTTTTTGCACAGAGAATTTAGGCACTGCAAGCCCCTGTTATCAGTACTGGGTATGGTGGAAAATCTGAAATCCACATTCTCGGATGCCAACCATGGGCCAACCTTGAAAGCAGACCTTTGTAAGGATTACAATCTCACACCTTCTCTTTTCCGTACTTCTACGTTCCTATCCTCAGGAGCCTTATCCTTTATATATTATTCCCTTTCTTTTCTGTACTTTCCTATTTGTACACCTTGTTCCTCTCTTTTTGCACATTCTTATCACAATTTAAATAAGCTCACATCTTAAAGAATAAAAATTCTCCCAACTCACGTTTTCCTCCAGTTGCCTCACTATCACTATCACTATCGTCACCTACTTATGTAACAATCTTGAAAGAATTCTCAACCCTACATCTTTCATTCCCTCAATTAATTCTCATTCATCTAACCACTTTCTAACTCTATCTTAAAGCACTTCACAATAACTACTTTAGCATAAATTATGCACTGATATTCTGGTTGCTAGATAAACCCAACATTCTTACGATTTTAATCTGTCAGCAGCAGGGAAACTGTTGAGTCTGCATTCCATGGAGAATGTTTTTGTTTCGTGATCTCTTGGGTCACTTCTCAGGCTTCTTTTCCTCTGTCCATCCTCTAAATGTTGGTCTGGCACGGGGATTTGCCCAAGCCTGCTTTTTGCCTCATATAACTGACTGGCCATTCTTCTCTGGCCATGGATAACTTGTCATCTTGCCATTCACATGAGGATGAACATGATCTCTTTGATTTAAAAAATAATGTAACTAATTTAAAATTTCTCAAGTGATAAAAATATTTATTAAAAATCTATTGAAAACATTCTAATCATTAAAGAAATGCAAATCAAAACTACAATGAGGTGTCACCTCACACTGGTCAGAATGGCCATCATCAAAAAATCTACAAACAATAAATGCTGGAGAGGGTGTGGAGAAAAGGGAACCCTGTTGCACTGCTGGTGGGAATGTAAATTGATACAGCCACTATGGAGAACAGTATGCAGGTTCCTTAAAAAACTAAAAATAGAACTACCATACGACCCAGCAATCCCACTACTGGGCATATGCTCTGAGAAAACCATAGTTCAAAGAGTCACGTACCACAATGTTCATTGCAGCTCTATTTACAATAGCCAGGTCATGGAAGCAACCTAAATGCCCATCGACAGACGAATGGATAAAGAAGATGTGGTACATATATACAATGGAATATTACTCAGCCATAAAAAGGAACGAAATTGAGTCATTTGCTGAGACGTGGATGGATCTAGAGACTGTCATACAGAGTGAAGTAAGTCAGAAAGAGAAAAACAAATATCGTATATTAACGCATGTATGTGGAACCTAGAAAAATGGTACAGATAAGCCGGTTTGCAGGGCAGAAGTTGAGACACAGATGTAGAGAACAGACATATGGACACCAAGGGGGGAAAACTGCGGTGGGGTGGGGATGGTGGTGTGCTGAATTGGGAGATTGGGATTGACATGTATACACTGATCTGTATAAAAGTGATGACTAATAAGAACCTGCAGTATAAAAAAACAAACAAAACAACTAATACTAAAGTTTCATTGGGTTATTTGTATGGAAATATGTTAATATAAATGTTTCGGACATTACATGAAATTTCTAAAAATCTTATATGTTCTGGTATAATGTTATAAGTCATAATTCTAGTTATTACTTTAAAATGTATATCTCAGAAAAAAAAATCTATTGAAAACATTTGGTAAAGGGGTATAACCTTTCTGAAAAAAAAAAAAAACTGTCTTAAGATCATACATTCTCCAGCCAAATCCGTTAAGTAACTGCCATAGGAATTGGCTCCTGTCCATTTCTGGGATCTCATCCAGCCATTCGATTAAGCAGGCTCTATGTGCCAGGCTTTGTATTAGCCACTGGTGCAAACACATTTAATTGCTCACACAGTATTCCTTTCCCTTTACTGCTTACTAACAGTAGGGATTTCTGAGTTATTATGCAATTTCTGTACCACACAATTCCAAGGGACATCATGTGCAAAAAGGGGACAGTGGAACAAGACCCTTACTCTGTTTAAGGCAGCAATAAACCTAACTCAAGGCTTGAATAAGTGAACCCAGGAATCAGCATTTTTAAAGCTCTCTTGATGATTCTAACGTCTTGGCAAAGTTGAGAACCACTGTCAAAGCTAGTCACAGCAATTCCTTTTCCCTAGTTTTCTAGACTTCTGTTTAGTGAGATGTGACCAATTTAGACCAAGTCCAGATATAAGATGTCTGGGTGATGTTCTAGGAAAACGTTTGCTTTCCCGATAAAACAGAATGCAAACTGTCATATGATCCTTCCCATTCATCCCTCTGACTTATTTGAAAGCAAATAAGATGTCTGAAACTAGAGCAGTTATCTTGAAGCCATCAGGCAACAAGTATAATGACTGAAGCCAACACATTAAGGATGGCAGAGCAGAAAGATAGGTGAAGACTGTGTCCATGGTTGCACTGTTAAACAACTGAACTAACTCCTACCTGTACACTTGTTGTTGTGTAAAAAATAGCAACTCCTTTCTTTAAGCCAACATTAATTATTAGTTGCATTATTTATAGCCCTGAAGTACCATTATTTGGTTCTTATCCCAGGTTTCCTTGTCAGATATATTGGGCTAAAGTGGAGAAATCCCTTAGCGGTTGAGATTCATTCCTTAACAATGCTGCAGTCAGGAATTAACAATCAGTTGTGATCAGGTTACACAAGCAGGGACATATTGAAAACATGCATGGCACTTGATTATTCTCAGCAGGAAATGAAGCAGTCTCCTAACTGCTAATCTACACTGCATCCAGGGACTCTTAGAAATAGTAGAATTAATAATAATAGCCAATATTTAGAGAGCAATTACATGTACCGGTTATGTCCTAAACACTCCACAGGCATTATTGCAATTTAATCCTGACAATCACCCATTTATTTCACTAAAGATATGAAGAAAAAAGGCTTAGAAAGAATAAAATTAATTTGCCCACTGCCTGACAGCTGTTAAACACTCTAGTCAGAATTTGAACTGTCTTGATTCATAGGTTACTAAGAAATTCAGTATCCTTATCCAGTCCAAAGTTTTTCCGTAAATTCCAGAATACATAGCCATGCACTAGACACCTCCAATGAAAATCGCATAGATGACAAAAGATATATACACAACCCTAAATCTGAGCCCCCTCTTCTTTTAAAAAAAGGGTTCTATCATCTATACAGGTATCTCAACAAGAAATTTTTCTCTTACCCCCTTGTATTTCTGTTTAACAACCCATCATATCCAGTCAATCATGCACATAGATGAATGATTTTTTTAAAAATATGACCCTATAGTGGATCATAAAATTAGTTGAGTGGATAATAATCAGTATTTTTAAGGTAAACTAGAACACCGTCATAACAACAGGCTGAAAAAATCATATGATCAATAAATGTAATAAAAGCATGACAGAATTCAACACATATTCATGATAAAAACTCTCAGTAAACTAGGAATAGAGGGATATTTCTTCAACTTGACAAAGGATATCTATGAAAACCTACAGCTAACATCATACTTAATGATAAGAAACTTGAAACTTTCCCACTAAGAACAGGTATAAGGCAAGGATGTCCTCTCTCACCATTCTTTTTCAACATTGTACTGGGAGTTTTAGTTAATGCAATAAGGCAAGAAAAAGATATATCGATAAAAAGGGATATATAAGAATCTCAGATGACATGATTGTCTATGCAGAAAATCTAAACGAATCTAGCAAAAAAAAAAACTCCTTTAACTGATAAGCTATTATAACAAGGTTGCAGAACCTAAAACTACTCTAAAAACCTAAAATCTTAATTTAAAAAAATCTTGTGCTGACCAAAAAAATATCAGTTAATAAATACAAGATACTGATACAGATATACACACATATCATGTATGTATACACATACAAATTTGCATTTATATAATTGATACATGTGATTAGTATTTGATATAACACACACATAGGCCTATAGGCAGTTGACAAGCAGGATGAGGAAACGAACCAATCAATCATTTTGACGCCTCTGCTGAGTGACCTGCTTTGTGCTACATGATCTGAAGGACGAGTATAAAGGAACAAATGTCTAGAATTAGTTTTTAACAAAGAAAAGAGGTTGAATACAACTTTGTGGGAACATCTAAAGGTTCTGGCCTTAAAGTACTTAGAGCACTACTAGTAAGAGCAGAAGGTGTAGCCACTGAGCCAAGGGTGCGCATATGGACAGACAGGATGGCACATCCCGTGTTCGAATGGGGCCGGCTCTCCCCTCTGTGGAGTAGTCAGTGAGAGAGCTGAGGAGACTTCTCTTGCTTTTATATCATCTCCCCCAGCCACGTTTCATGGCACCCTCTTCCCTGTTTTATCATTTGAAATTCCCTCTTAGTGCTACTACTTCAGTTTATATTAACAAAAATAAAAGTATTCCTAAAGCCCTCTAATCCACTGTTTTCAGCCTTTTAAAGCCGATTTTCTCTTGGCCAACACAAACAATGCCCTATTCAAATGCTGTCTAACATTTTAAAGTAAATGAACCTTGTGACTAAAAAGAATGTTTTTTAATAAAAAAATTGAACAGAAAATATCAGAATCTATAGGGCATATATTGCCTGAAACTAACACTTTTCAGATATATATGCGTGTGTGTATAATGAGAAGTGACACTAAGCATATTTTCTATTTTAGCCTGTGGTCAAAATGTTTTAAAAGACTTTTGTAAATTCCATCTCCTAAATAACTCTTGAATCCACCCATTCTCTTTCTTTCATTTAAATTTCTACTCTATTTCAGCATCTCCTGAATTTTTCACCATCTTCCTGTTCTCTTTGCCTCAGGTTTTTCCACTTAAAATCCATTTTCTGCACTCCAGCCCTGATTAGTTTTCAAAAGCAAAAAATCCAACAATGTTGCACCTTTGACGACTCAGTTTTTCGTGTTTTTCTGGTTTTTTGTGTTTTTTTTCTTTTGGTTTTGTTTTTTTGCACTGAACTTTAATACTTAATATGGAATATAATGCATTACTTTAAGTTTTAGAAGCTTCTTACCTCTCTAACCTCATCTCCCCCCCTCATTATACATGGTCTGGTCACACTGAACTATTTTCAGTCAACTGAACATGGTCTTCCTACTTCTCTGCTGTTTCAAGACAATCCAGCTAAGTGGTAGGAAACAGCTGATAAACTTTATTTGCCATGTTATTATTGCATCTGCCTGTAACATTCCTTCTCTTTGTTCATCATCTCTTCCTTCTTTGATTACTACTCGTGCTTCATATTCAAAGAATTTGTTAACACTTCTTGTATGCCTTTCCTGTGTATATTTTTATTTGTATCCCTTCTCGGGTTTGATGGCCTCTAGAGCTCCAAACAAGCTCATATGATACATATGTGAGATTTTAAAAAAGATATCTCCTACATATTCACGCTCTGTGGGCACATGACTTGGGCAGTGGACAGCATCCTTAGGCAGTGATTAAACTTTCCAATCTCTCTCTCTCTCTCCCCCTCCCTTTCTCTCTGTCTCACACACACACACACACACACACACACGCACACGCACACACACACACACACACCTGATGGCAGATGATCTCTACTGAAGCCCTTACCACTATGACTTGCAATTGATTTGTTTACTTGCTGTCTACCTCACTAAATGGTAAGACCCTTGAGGGGAAAACTTTCGTTAGCCCTGTACATCATTAAATCACAACGGACTACCTTAGTTCCTGGCACAATATAGATATTCATTCCTTCATTCAACAAATACAAAGTGACCATCTTCTAGGTGCTAGCAAGTGTTCTAGGCACTGGAGATATAAGAGTGAAGAAAATAATCGAAATGCCTACTTTTAGTGAACTTACATTCTCATGGAGGGTGTCAAGAAAAAAGATAGTTTATGTTACAAAAATTGAGCTTAAGGACTTATTAATTGACCTGATATGCATCAAGAAGCAGGTGAAGACCAGACAATTTCCTGAGCCAAAGCACGTTTGAAGTTTCACTGGGCAAGAAAGAGAGAGTACATTTCACTGTGGTTTAGAATCAGGTTGCAGTGTCCGCTGTCTATAAGTGCTGGAAATGTTCAGATGGCTTTGTGCCCCGTGCCTGGGATTACTAGTGCAATCCCCAAACAGTTCCTTTGAGAGCTGTTTTTGTAAGCCTTGTAGTTTGTCTTTTCCTCAAGGTTCAGGGAGGAACAGGTAGCAAAAAAAAAAACAAAAACAGAAAGAGGGCTTGGGCTGTGGGAAAAGGGAGGGGGCACACTTCTATCATGTCTGTTTTAATTCTTTTACAAAAGATAATATAATTAACATATTTCCTGGGGGCTTTACAAAATCATATTTTCATGCTAAATGTGTTATAAAATCTGTTCATTTAATACAACTACCCCATGAGGAGGGTTACTGGTGAGAACACTAAGTCATAAAAAGGTTAAGTAACCTGTCCAGCACTACATATCTAGAAAGTTTCAGAAGCAGGTTTTGAGAGATTCTATGTTCCGAATCACTATGATTAACTGCTCCTGAATAAATAATTCTTGAATAAATGAACAATGAACATTTTTTCCTTAGAAGGTAGAAACAAACTTTCCTAAAAACCCACAATGCTAATCAGGTATTTTACTGCCAACCCAGTTTTAAAAAGCTGATGTGAGCACTGCTGCACTGAATCTACTTGGTATTCATGATTTGAGGACTGATTCCAATCTCCCTAGGATTCCTCTCTAAAAGACTATCTGAGGAACACTAATATAAATGAGAATCATTTTATACCTTACAACTTAAATGGAAAGCATAATACTATATAAATAAAATATTATAGATAGTACGTATTAAACATAAAAGCAATTGTACTTTTTTATTATATCATTAATAGACATTTACATTTTCTGCTTGAAGAGAAAATGTTAAATGAAGTAGTGACATTTGAGTTTAATTGTAATGCAAAATATGCTTCCACATCAGTAAAATGTAAGTTAATGAGCCTAGTTCTTTCTTTACTATTCTTAGGGGGTCTATCTTGAGATGTTTGGGGTTCAAATTAGGCAGATAAGGAGACTGAGAAGAAATCACATTCAGTATTCAGGGTCTGGTGGCACAATGCATCCTCTGAACTTTTCACACAATACAGTAGAAAATGAGGAAGACGAATAATCTGGAAATCTAAAGTCCTAGTTTTTTACTTCTGCTATTTGCTTAATGTCACTTAGGCAAGACACTTTACTTACCTCTTCTGATAATGAGGAAAATAATAATTGCTTAGCTGTTATCTCAGGATGTTAAAAAATCTTCTATAAGATGTAAAAGAGTCTTATGTCTAATAAGCTATAAAATTACACACACACATAAAATTATACACATACATATAAAATTACAAAATTGCACCTGTCTTTACTGCAGGTGCATGATTTCAAGAATGTCTCCTAACCCCTCAGTATCTAGCTTTCTCATTTATAAAATAAATGTATCATCTAGTTACCACTAAGTTTATTTTGAGCTCTAAATTTCTAGGTGTACAAATAAGAGGATCATGTAACTTTGAGTAGCAATATTAGGACAAGAAAGTGGGTCAGTTCACTGGGCATCTACAAACTTCCACCTGTTGGTCCCACTGGTCCGCATCAAGCTCCACAGTAATTTATGTATCAATATTTTCTCATTTCAGTAATTCTCCTTATCAGCATCAGAGTCATTCAAAAAGGCAAATCTGACAATGTCAGTTCTCTTAAGTTTATTTACGACTAAACTTTCAACCACAGAGAAAAGCTCAAATTTTTAGTAAGGTATCAAGGGTCCCTCATACGATGCTTACATTTCCAATATCTTTTCCTACAATCTTGGAATCTTAGTGTTTGAAGTGAAACTTTGTAGGGCTTTATAGGCTATAGTGAAAATATTTGGTTTAATTATAAGATAGATGGGAAGCAATTAAAGGGTTTTACTTCTAGGAGTAAAATCATTCTCAGTTTAATTTTAAAAATCCCTTTGTGACAACAGGGTTTAAAAAAAAAGGAAAAAAAAAAGAAAAGTGGAAACAATTTAATAATTGAGTGTGGAATTTTTTGATTTGCCCTAAGATAGTGACAGAAGACATGGAAAATGTGGACAGATTTGGGATCTATTTTGGTAGAATACTTGATCTTAGATTGCATGTAGGATAACTAGAGAATTGTCTTGAGTATCTCGAAAAACAGTGGTGCCATTTGCAGAGAGAGGGAAGGTTAAGCTACTTTCATATTGGCCATGTGGAGTTTGATGTACCTGTTAGACATAAAACAGAACTTTTAAGCAGGCAGTTTGAGTTCAGTCTCAAGATCAAGTAAGAAGTTGAAGATGGAGAGTCATCAGCATATAGAATGTATTTAAAGACATTGAAACACTGTGCAGTCACCTAAGGAAAGCTCACAGATGGTGAATACATGAAGCCTCAAGACCAAGTCCCAAAATTTATTTCAGGAGGAGAAGAAGGCAGAATTGGCAAAAGATTGATCAATGTGGTAAGAAAAAAAATAAGAATATTGGGTATCATAATAGTAACTGCATTAGTTTCCTATTGGTGCTGTAACAAACTGCTATAAATTTAGTAGCTTAAAGTCATATAGATTAATTCTTTTACATTTCTGGAGGTCAGAAGTCTAAAATGGGTAGTCAGGGCTGCATTTTAGGGAAGAATCTGTCTCCTTTTCTACCTTCTAGAGGTTTCCGCATTCGTTGTCTCATGTCCCCACATCACTCTCACATCTGCTTCTATTGTCACATCTTCTGTGACTCTCCTGCAAATCTCTTGTAAGGACTTTTGATTACATCAGTTCTACGCAGATAATCCAAGATAATTTCCCCATCTCAAGATCCTTATCCTAATCTCATTAGCAAAGTCATATTTACCATGTGATTTAACACATTCACAAATTCTGGGATTAGGATGTGCATATCTTTGGGTGGGGCCATTATTCAGCCTATCACAGTAGCAAAAGATTCAAGTATATCATAAAGAGAGACTGTGATCAACAATGCTGACTACTGTAGAGATGCTGAGTGAAATGAAGACAGAGAAGTGACTCTTGGATTTGACAATTTACAGGTCACTGCTAATTTTGACCATTATCCTTTCAGCACTAGGTTGGAATGGGTTAAAGAGTAACTGGGAAATGAGAAAGTGAAGACAAGGAGTGTAGAAAATTATTTTGAGATGTTTTGTTAGGAAAGGGAATAGAGGAATAGTGCGAAGAAAAGGTAAAGTCTGTTTTAAAGATGAAAGTTACTAGTAGCACATTTTATGCAAACATACATGATCTAATAAAGGTGAAAAAATTTGTGATATGGAAGAATAATAATAAATGCAAAAATGACATCCATGAGGAAAGAGAAGAGGGTATAACTGGATAATTGGAGAGATTAAATTTTTTAATAGATCAGAGCACTTCACTTCTTCCATCTATAAAAACAGGAGGGAAGACAGAAAATGTTTACAGATGCAGAAAACAGAATTTGATGGTTGGAAGATGAGTGCATCCCATTTACATGCATCCTCTTAATCTATTTGAAGCTGACTGTCTTCAGCTGGGGTTTTCAAGGGGGTTTAATTCTAGGAAAGAAGTATATATAATAGAACAGCATTTTCAGAGACTAAATGAGAAATTAAGTATCATTACTGACCTGCACTGAGTGCTCATTTGAGAATATGATCATTTCTTTAAAATAAAAGGAGTCATCAGGGCTTTATGATTTTTCTCCTCTAACACTCAGTTGCCTTTATACAGGCATGGACACATTTGTTCACAGAATTCAACCAAAGTTGGCTTTTGAACTGGAGAGATTTATGGAGGAAAAATGGGGAGAATAAATTGATCAATTTTTGTGGATAAACTTGGCCAGCATCCATTCACTGATCACACCTCACATCTTATATACAGTGAAGCCCATCACTGTATCCCAAATAAAACTCAAATTTATGCTCTTCTGTCTGCCTTCTACCACCAGTCAGTCCAACCTAGCGTCAATTCTTGCTTGGATTATTTCAATAGCAACTTAATCTGATTTTTCTCTAGTCCATTTTCCACTGCAAACAGAACAGAAATAAATGAATAATTTCATCCAGCCCTCCTCCTACGTCCACCATAAAATGCCTCAAATTATTCTTCAATGTGATTAGGATAAAGACAAAAACATATACATCTCCTTTTAATGCTCTACATAGTTTTATCCCTTCCTGTGATGGCATATTATCCCTCTCTTCCTCTTGTTGTCTCAGCATCCCAGCCACTCTGAAATTCCTTTAGTTCTCCAAATATTCCAAGTTCCCCCAAGGCCTTAGTAATATTGTCTCCTTCATTAGAAACAAAATTCATTTTTCTCTTTGCCTAATCAACTCTTACGCAGTTGTCTGAACTCAGCTGTACCTTGACTGCCTCACAGAAGTCATCTCCAATATTGCACATAAATTGAGAGCAGTGATCATGTATTTAATAGCACATATAATGGTATGAATATATACATTTTATGGAATTATATATTTAATGCCTATTCCACCATTAGACTATAAATTACATAAGGAGAGGACCAGATTTTCAAAGAGCATATATGTAAACTATCACCATATTTACATAATATATATAATGTATATTTATGTTATATATTATACATGTGAATTATATCATTTTATATATTATATTACTATAGATCATATATATATTTTTCTATTTCCTGATCCCTATAGACCTGTTAGAAGAATATATATTAAATCTAAATAGAAAAATAGGGAATTATGAAGGCTGGAAAGGAGGCCAAAGCTAAATTTAAAATGTCACTTTATTTTTTTTTTAAGTTAACTAGTAATTATAATATTATCACACTTTTCTGTATTTATAATACTGCAGAAATATATGACTATATTCTCAACCAGCAGAAGAATTTTGTCACTTTTGTTTGTACAGGAATAGTTTCTGAATCTAAGTGCCATGTTAAATAGTATACAATGATACTTTTGAACTACAGAATAGCTAAAAAAAATTAAGAACAGATGTTGCTTAAAATTTAAGAAAAAAATAACTTTGATTTCATACCTAAACTGAGAAGATTCACAAACTTTTTTTACCACTATAAATGATTCAAAAACATAATTTTAATAGAAAAGTATAAACCTTAAATGTATTTTATATTGCCAATATCTAATTAGTTACAGATATCTCTTTACATGTATATAAATAGATACATATAACATATTTGCATGCATATATATATATATATATATATATATAGACACATATAATTGTGTGTGCATGTGTGTGTATGTAACCAGCAGAAATTTACAGATATGCTTGTGTCGAGTTATTTCTTCTTAATAACCAATGCTCTATGATTTATTTTTGAAAGAAGCCTTGACAGGGGAAAGATTTTTTTTTTTAATGTTCTTTTTTTTTTTTTAATTATTTAATTATTTATTTATGCCTGTGTTGGGTCTTCGTTTCTGTGCGAGGGCTTTCTCTACTTGTGGCAAGCGGGGGCCACTCTTCATCGTGGTGCGCGGGCCTCTCACTGTCACGGCCTCTCTTGTTGCGGAGCACAGGCTCCAGACGCGCAGGCTCAGTAGTTGTGGCTCACGGGCCTAGTTGCTCCGCGGCACGTGGGATCTTCCCACACCAGGGCTCGAACCCGTGTGCCCTGCATTGGCAGGCGGACTCTCAACCACTGCGCCACCAGGGAAGCCCCGGGGAAAGATTTTTGTGAATATTTATTCTAAGTCTGTTTCTAAAGAAGTTCGTTTATTCTCAGCAATATCAGATTTCTGACTTACTGAGGAAACAAGCTTCTAGCACCTCCTGCAGGTGCTACACAGTCACCCCACATCACATTCTCAGTCCATTTGCTCTTTGCCTCATGGATTCTAAGCGACTGTACACCGTCAACTGCAACACCCCCCAGCATCCTGGAGTTCCCAGTCAGCTCATCAGTGTATGTTTATAAACATGCAGCAGACTTCAGATCATGTCACCAAACATATCTGAAATAACCAAGCTAAATGTAATATGACTAGATGGCTGCTCAGTTAAAAGGATATGCATATCCCTTTTACATTTTTGTTTTAATCTCACTGCTTCAATTTTAATTAAAAACTAATATGAAATCAGTAATATTTGTAAAAAAAAAAGTTGTCATAGCATTTCTTTTTTTCTTAGCTTAAGTCAATTGCTCTTAATGAGGTTTTAATGTTTGGTTTGGTTTTTTTAATTAATGCATCATCATCTGACAGTAAGCATGCCTCAGAGTCAGTGTTTAATAAAAGGTTGAATTTTATTAGAACTTAGGAGTAGGGATGCCATTGAGAGACTGAAGTCTATTTAATACTTGATCAAGAAAGGGAAAAGACATGGGAGAAAAGGGGTATGGATAGCAGAACGGAAGGAAGGAAGGAAGGGAAGGAGGAAGGGAGGGAAGAAAGGAGGGGATTTAAGAGGCACACTTTTCTAGATTATAACTTACAAAGATGTTAATTGTGGTCTTTATATTTTAGTCTTTAACTCGCTAGCACTTTGCCAAAAACTGATAGTCACTAAAAAAAAAAAAAAAAAGACTGCTGAATTGAACAGGACAGATAGCCTTGGAGGTTAAAAGAAATCCACTTTTATCCTTGATATCATCAAGGGAGATTTTCCCCCCCAGTACCTGTTCCGCATTTTATCACTGACTGACTTCCCATTGTATGACTTCAACTTCTGTGTAATAGATTAACTCCAAAATTTAGTACTTGAAGACAACAAATACTTATTATCTCACAGTACCTAAGGGTCAGGAAACTTGGGTGGCTTACGTGGGTGGTTAGGCTTAGGGTCTCTCCTGAGGTTGCAGTCAAGTTGTTGACCAGCACTGAGGTCATCTGAGGCTTATTTGGGCCTGGAGGATCTGCTTCCAGCTTTCCATCTGTCGTTATTTGCAGGAGGCTTCAGTTCTCTCCATGTGTATCTTTCCAGGGCTGTAATTCTGTTCTCCACAAAACTAATCACATGCTCGATTATTAAAATAAGGTCTTGATCACCCCCAGAACACTGGTATAGTCACCAAGAGCTATGTGAGAAAGATAATGTGTTGAAGCTAGGTATAGTTAGGGGTACTGTCAGGGTCTCAAAGAAATCCATGAATAAGGAACTCTTTCATTGTTGATTCTGAAAAGGGATGATATTTCTGAGGCTTGAACCCTTATGAAACTATTCCCCCACTGCCATAATTAGTGTCAGAGAATGACCTGCTTTCTTCTCGGTGCTCTAATCTTATTTATTACAGTTTTCTTTTACCAAATTGATTAATTGAAGAATAAAATGATGTCTCACAGCTTGATTCCTACTCTATTAAATTCTGTAAGAAAGCAATCAGGAATTTTCAGTTCTGTTAAATTGTGGTATGGGGGTATGTGTATGCTCTACTCACAGAAATAAAGAAGACAGACAAAGATCTAAAACAAACAACAATGAAAAAACTATGCAAGTTCCTACAGTATCATGGATACCAAAGATTTGGCTATTGTATTTCATAGAATTAAATTAAATTAGGCTCTTAACAATAAACAATCACCTTTTCATTTTGTTTTGTTTTCTTTCTTTCTTTTTTTTTTTTTTTGAACATTACCCAAAGTTTCTTACTCCTTTATTCCAAGTTTGGAATTTCTAGCCTTTTATTTGCCCCTTTAGTAAACACCTATTTCTTTGTCTCTTTTAGATAGATAGATAGATGGATGATAGATAATCCCATATCCCATACAGATATACATCACAGAAAGAGAAAATACAGATATACATCTAAATAATATAAGAAATTATAATGTAACTATATATAATTACAGTGGACTATAATGGAATGAATTAATAAGAAAACGTGTGAAGTGGCTACAGGAGGAGCATAACAGGATAAAGGTGGTGGATCAATCTCTAAGCTCATTAATTTTTCTCATTGTCATCAGGAAAGCAATAGGATACTCTTTCTTTTCTAACATCTATAATTGTTTAAAAAGGTGTTAAATACATCATTTAAAGTAAAGAACATAACCACCAGAAGAATTAAAACAAACTATGTACATTCAAAGTAACAGAAGAAGGAAAATAAGAATATAGCATGACAATTAAAGAAAAAAATGAAATAAGGTGAGTCAAGTCAAACATACATTTGAAAAATCTCACTTATAAAAAAGCAAAAACAGCAACAACAACCTGGCTTCAAGTTACATAGCAGAAATATGTAAATCAAGGTTAAATAGTAAGCTTGAAAGCAAAAACATGGGCACAGAACACACCAAATAAACTCATTCAAAATAAAAACAAAATTAGGATATTAATATTAGGCAAAATGAAATAAAAGCTAGTAAGCATTAAAATAAATGATGAAGTTAATAAATGATAAAGATATTTAAAAATGATAAAAGGAAAAATTCTCAGTAAATAAGATGTCTTCACATTAAAATACACAAATTAATTTTATTCTGTTGGCCAAAAAGTGCCTTCAGTTTTTAAGTAAAAATATAAGACACATTTTTTACTTTCACCAAGAACTTTATTGAACAACGTATTCACCCTTTTGTTCCACTACCTTCTGCCATTTTTCAGGCAACTTCATAATTCCATCTTCCCAAAACTTTTTGCCTTTTTGAGCAAAGAACTGTTCCAGGTGACTTTTACAGTCTTCCAGGGAATTGAAATTTTTTCCATTAAGAGAATTTTGTAAAGACTGAAATAAATGGAAATCCGAAGGTGCAATGCTTGGTGAATATGGCCAACGAATCAGAACTTCTCAGCCAAGCTGTAAGTTTTTGCCTGGTCGTCAAAGAAACATGCGGTCTTGAGTTATCCTGATGGAAGATTATGTGTTTTCTATTGACTAATTCTGGACGCTTTTTGTTGAGTGTTGCTTTCACTTGGTCTAATCAGGAGCAGTACTAGTTGGAGTTAATTGTTTGGTTAGAAGGAGCTCATAATTGAGGACTCCCTTCCAATCCCACCATACACACAACATCACCTTCTTTGGATGAAGACTGGCCTTTGGTGTGGTTGGTGGTGTTCATTTTGCTTGCCCCATGATCTCTTCCATTCCACATTGTTGTACAGTATCCACTTTTCATCGCCTGTCACAATTTGTTTTAAAAACGAAACGTTTCATTACGTTTAAGTAGAGAATCACATGCAGAAATACAGTCAAAAAGGTTTTTTTCTCTTAACTTATGTGGAACCCAAACATCAAAGCGATTCATATAACCAAGCTGGTGCAAATGATTTTCAATGCTTGATTTGGATATTTGGAGTATGTCGGCTATCTCCCTTGTGGTATAATGTTGATGGTTCTCAATTAATGTCTCGATTTGATCGCTATCAACTTCAGCTTGTCTAACCCAACCATGGAGCATCGTCCAGCAAGAAATCTCCAGCACGAAACTTCGCAAACCATTTTGACATGTTTGATCAGTCACAGCACCTTCTCCATACACTGCACAAATCTTTTTGTGCGTTTCAGTTGCGTTTTTACCTTTCTTGAAATAATAAAGCATAATATGCCAAAAATGTTGCTTTTTTCCCTCCATCTTCAATATTAAAATGGCTACACAAAAATTGACCAATTTTGATAAGCCTTTTTTTAAATGCATGCCAATATGATAGCTGTCACATACAATTCTAACAAAATTACTTCAAATGAAGTTGAAGACAACTAAGTGCTACTAGAGCCATCTTAGGGAAAAAACTGAACAAACCTTTTGGCCAACCCAATACATCAACATTTGTAAACTTCAGATATGTTTAAGATGGATTTCCTAAAAATAATAGATGAAAATGTATACAACATTTTATTGCTTAGAATATAAAGTCCCTTTTTTCATAATAGCTGCTCCATTTTATATTCCCATCAACACTGTACAAAGGTTCCAGATTTTCCCACACCTTCGCCAACACCTATTAACTTTTATTAATAAAACATATCCTCAGTAATTAACATTGTAATTAAACTATACTTAATAAAAAATGAATTGAAAAATAGCATATCCTAACAGGTGTGAAGTGATATCTATTGTGATTTTTGATTTGCACTTCCCCCATGATTAGTAAGGTTGAGAATATTTTCATTTTACCTCTTCACCATTTTGTAAAGTACTTTTTAAGCATGACTTTTAAGACCAGAAGACCACAAGATATGTTTAACCTAATCATGAAAGAATATTATAAGTGGTTGCAACTTTTTCGAGGACGATTTGCAATATGACTCTGCAATTTCACTTCTTGAAATTCACCCTACAGCTATACTCACCTATGGTGAACTGAATGATAATCCCCCAAATCTCAAATTCCTAACCCCTGGAACCTGGGAAGTTAATTTACATGGAAAAGGGGGCTTTGCAGATGTGATTAAATAAAAGGATCTTGAGATGGGAGATTTTCCTGGATTATCTGGATGGGCCCTACATTTAATCACAAGTATTATATAACAGGGGAGGCAGAGGGAGATTTGGCTGAAGAAGAGAAGGTAATGTGACTACGAAGGCAGAGACTGGAGAGATGTGACCACACCTCAAAGAAGGCCAGCAGCCGCCCAAAGCTGGAAAAGGCAAAGAACAAATTCTCCCTCAGAGCTTCTGGAAGGAGCAAGGCTCTGCTGACATGATTGCAGCCCCATTAAGACTCAGTTCAAACTTCTTGCCTCCAGAACTGTAAGAGAATAAATTCTTGCTGTTTTAAACTACTAAGTGTGTGGTAATTTGTTATGGCAGCAATAGAAACTAATATATCATCCCAACCCTTAAAGATATGCAAGCAAAAATCTTTTTCTTATTGAAGTCTTTTTATAAATATTTTTTTAATCCCAAGAGAAAGTATCAAGAGAAAATCAAAGTAAAAGATCAATGAAATTGGAAACAACCAACCAAAAATATACAGAAAATCAATGAAATAAAAAGCTGACTTTTCTAGAAGATGAACAAAATTCATAAAATTCTAGCCAGAGTCATCAAGGAAGAAAAAGTTACAAGACACAAACTACCAATATTAGAAATGACAGAGGAAATATTCCTATAAAATACTGATATTAAATGAATAATAAGAGAATAATTATGAACAAATCTGCCACAGTAAATTCAATGATTTAGATGAAATGGGCCAATTCCTTGAAAATAAACGTCATTAAACTGCTCAAAAAGAAATAGATTCCTTGAATAGCACTGCATCTATTAAAGTAACTGAAACTCTAGTAAACAACAAACCTAAACCTTCCCTAAAAGAAAACTCCAAGGGCTTCCCTGGTGGCTCAGTGGTTAAGAATCCGCTTGCCAGTGCAGGAGATACGGGTTCCAGCCCTGGTCCGGGAAGATCCCACATGTTGCGGAGCAACTGGGCCCATGTGCCACAGCTACTGAGCACACGTGCCACAACTGCTGAAGCCCGTGTGCCTAGAGCCCGTGCTCCACAATAAGAGAAGCCACCGTAATGAGAAGCCTGTGCACCGCAGGGAAGAGTGGCCCCCGCTTGCCACAGCCTGCACACAGCAAAGAAGACCCAATGCAGCCAAAAATAAAAATAAATTAATTAATTTTTTAAAAAATTAAAAAAAAAAAGAAAACTGCAGGCACAGATCACAGATGGTTCCACTGGAGAATTTTCCCAAACACTTAAGGAAAGTATAATACCAATTCTACACAAACTCTTGTAAAAAATAAAAAGACCTTTCTGAGTATTGTACCTGATGCCCCAGGTATTAAGACATCTCTTCCCTCTGGCTGATGAAAACGTAATCTCTTCCAAGCCATATGTGAGCTTTGGAAATTGTCTGCCCTGCTGGTTTTTGATGATTCTTTCCCGAGCTTGTGGAGTTTCCCACCACAGATGTGCTGATGAGTATTCAGCCAGAAATTTGAAGGATCCCTCTGCCAATCTCCAAAGATCTCTCACTTTGCAGCTCCCTCTTCCCCAAACCAGCCATCTGGCCTCTCTGAACTTCAACCTCTGTCTCCGTAACTCCTCAGGACTTCTGGACTTCTGTTTGAATTCTTCCTTCCTGCACTGTGACCTGAAAATTACCTCCAGTCAGTTTGTGAGGGCAATCACAGAGCTAACCTAGCTTGCTTCCCTTTTCTCACAGATCACTGCCATATTGAGTCCATTACCCAATGTCTGAAGAAGTGTTGTTTAATGTATTTTCTCTACGTTTCTAGTTGTTTACAACAGAAGTTCAATTCCCATAGTAGTTAATCCTTCATGGTTCAAAGCAGAAATCTTGTTAAGTTTTAAGAAATTTTGAAAACCATGATAAAAGGTACATGACCATTTAACTTAGGTGGGTGTGGCTTTAAGAGCATCATTTTGTGAGAGGACCTAGTCTCAACATACTAGAGAATAAGTCCCATTGATAAGATGGAAAGACCGCAGTAAAGCTACACTTGATGTGTAAGGCTCTGTTGACAATTATTCAAATGTCCTTGCTAGATTACAGACTATCTGAATTTATTATTAAAATTTACAATTAGGAACTCGTTATAAAGCAGGATAAATGAATCCTGTATCAATAGAATACCTATTTGTATTATATTAATGTTTCCTCTTCAAAAATACTTTTAATTTTAAAATTATATATTGAACAAATGTTTGATTAAAAGGACAAACATAACAGGTATTTTCAGATGTTATCTTCTGGCTGAAGGCTCTGCACAGTTGATTTTAACCTGGATTACAACTGCTCTGAAATGTAAAGAAGAAATAAAAGCTTTTTAAGAGTAGTGTTCTCACAGTATATTTTTTTTAAACATTTTGTAGCTGTTACAGTGACTAAATGAGTTGCACTGTTTCAGTATTCAAAGCTGTAAGTTATATTCTATTTATCTTCCTAAGAAACTTCTCTGTGCTAAATGGCCTTTACATATGTCCCTAAGTTAGAAACAGTAGTTATAAATACTAACAGTCTCAAAGAACACAAAGAGCCTTCATTTCTACAAGAAAGTCATTTTAAGACCACTTGCTATTAGAAAACATAATTTTTATATGACATTTGGATATATTTAGCAACATGACTCATTCTTTTCTATGTATATCTATTGATACTTATGCATCTAAGTATGTATGTACATATGTATCTATGTATTTAGGTAATTGATTATTTTATCTATACACAACATTTTTCTGGAGTATTTAAAAGCATATCTTACATATATCATCCCATTTTACATTTTAGTGTGCATTTCTAACAGATATTTTTAAAAATATAAATCACAGTACCATTTTCATACCTAGCAAAGTTTAACAATAATTCCTTCATATAATCTGGTAATATATATTTCCCTAATTTTTAATTAAATGCCCTTTTCAGTTTTTTTTTAAACAATAAGGTCCACTTATGGTATTTATTAATATTTCTTCAAAACTCTTAATCTCTAACAGCTTCCCGTTTTATAGATGTGTATTTTTTGAAAAAACTGCTCTGCTCTACAGAATTTCCCTCATTCTGGATTCGGCTGATTGCACCCTCAGAGTGTTTATTGAACAGGTTCTTCTATCTACATTTCCCCCAAACTGTTATGACTCACATCTAAAGGTTTGATGAGATTCAGATCAATAATATTTTAATAATCTAACAAGCTTTTAAAAATCCCTTTCAAATCATGACTCTAAAAGACACTCATTATTTGTCACATGATGAATTTCTGAGCACTGAGAAAAAGAAATAATGCTTAGTTAACTGGCTCACTGGGTAATCCCATATGGTAGATGTTGATAATAATAACCACCATTGCAATAAGTAAAACTTCATTTGTCACAAATTCCTTAGTTTGTAATACAGCATTAACTGTTCCAACATATTTAAGTGAAAAAATGTAGATAAAGTATGTGTGCTTCAGCTAGTACTCAGCATTAAATAAAATACTCAATATCTCATTAGCATCTCTCGACCCATGTAACACTGTTGTTTGTCTATTAGCATGATAAGTATAGTTAATGAAGATATAATTTTATAATGCATGTTATAAAAAGAATTCTCAAGTGTTAGTTGGATGACCAGGGTAGAGTGAGGGGCTATTCTTGGGAGTACAGGAATATTACTAGTACATTATAAAGGGAATAAAGGAGAAAAGTAAAAAAAAAAAAAAGGAGGAATAAAACACACAGAAATTAACCTTAATGTTGTAATTATGACAACTCTGACGGGAGCATCACTTGCAAATTTTCTCTCCACACATGTGTATGTTGGAGAGTAGTCACTCATGCATTTTGAAGAAAACAGCTTAAAATTTTAATCTTAGTTTTTCTAGTAATCACTTATAATGAAGAGTTAGCCTTGCTAGAGTAGAAATTCAATAAGAAAGAAATGGAAGTATTCTCATTTGAATTTCCAAAATAGGTTCTTGAATCCTACATCAGAAAGAAAAATTGTGAAAGTTCTTTTTGTTTTGCTTTGTTTTGTTTTGCGAAAGCAAGATATGGTTGAGAGAATAACTTCCCTACCATAAAGAAGGGTAGTGCATAAATGTTTAACAAAATACTGCAGAGAATACTGGAAAATCCAAGCTGACCCACCCTCTCCAGACACCAAATAAATTTCATGTGAGGAGGAGGAGAAGAGAATGGGTAAGATGTGAACATGGAAAAACCAGTAGGAGCCTAAGATGAGGAACTGTAACAGGGACATCCTAGTGGATAAGACTGGAGAAAACTAACAGGGAAAATCATGGACAGCAGAACTCGTATACCTATAAGCAGTGTCCATATATCCAAATCAGCATCAAGGCATGGCCTGGAACCATATGGCACCAAGACCAGGAACATAATGCAACTAAATGTCCATCGATAGATGAATAGATAAAGAAGATGTGGTACATATACTCAACAGAATACTACTCAACCATAACAAAGAACAAAATAATGCCATTTGCAGCAACATGGATGGACCTAGAGATTATCATACTAAGTGAAGTAAGTCGGAAAGAGAAAGACAAATACCATATATCACTTATATGTGGAATATAAAATATGATACAAATGAACTTATTTACAAAACAGAAACAGACTCACAGACATAGAAAACAAACTTATGGTTACCAAAGGGGAAAGGGGGCTGGGAAGGGATAAATTAGGAGTTTGGGATCAGCAGATACTAACTACTATATATAAAATAAACAACAAGGTCCTACTATAGCACAGGGAACTATATCCAATATCCTGTAATAAAACCATGATGGAGAAGAATATGAAAAAAAAAAAATATATATATATATATATATAAAACTGAATCACATTGTTGTACATCAGAAATTAACATAACATTGTAAATCAACTATACTGCAATAAAAAAAACAGGACCTAAATGGGGACAAGCCAGCGCTGGCAGAGTCACTATCACCATTCAAGTGACCACCACCATCACAGAGCACCTGTGTTGACATTAACCATTCTCATTACTATTTGATGGGATTTTCCTATACTGTTTCCTGAGTATCACCAGTGGCTTGTCCTGCAGAGGTGAAATCTGCTCAAGGGTAGAGACTTAGCCAAAATTAAGTGAACTACTCCAAGTAGAAATTCCCTTTCAATGGCCCTATGGTCTCAAAAAACCTGTTCCATGAATCTCAAAAAGCTTGTGGTTTTATGGAGAGGAAAGGTCCCCAGCAGTCCCTGCACTGGGGTCATAATGGGCAGTGGTGAAACTCACTCCAGTTACCAATGCAGATCAGTTACAAATCAGACCAGCCTGTCACTCTCCACTGGCCTCTATGGATCCCCATTCGCCTCTTCTATTCCACTGGCTACAAATCAACCCATCTATTCTCTGCAGCTTTAGGTACAGAAAGCTACTGCTTCTGATAAAGTGGCAATCTGAGAGACACTAATATCACCTCTGATGCTGAGAATCCCACCCATCCTCACTTGGCTATCCCATGCCTTTACGATTTGACCATCACAGGGACAGTAAGAGTTAATGAAATTTATGATAGATCTGAGAATATTAACTAGTAATTGATAGAAATAATGATATACAATCATAGGTCCAAAATCAAATAGAAGTTAGACTTAACATTCTGTCACTGTTAGTATCTCTAATTGTTATTGCATATGAGTAGGCTGATGGATAATATTGTTTCAGACTATAAATTAAGGTGCATGCTTTTTATATAATTCAATTTCCCACTTTCTGTGAGGGCACACCTGGTGAACCGGAGCAATAAAGCATCACCATCGAGATGATTTTCATTCCAGGAGATTGTTGTGCAGCACAGAACATTAATTGTAGCTACTAAGGAGGGAAAGACAAGTGTCCATCAAACTCTCAGACTGGGAATAATTACCAGGATTGGCAGGTAAGGTCTCAAGGGGAAAGGTTCCTAGAATCTATCTTTTTTTTTTTTTTCCTCTGAACATAAAAAGGAGCCAGAGGAAACCTAATATCTGGTCCTGCTATTATACCTGGAATTTCTATAACACAAAGTTCAACGATTACATGTGCCCTTATGTTAATATAATCTTGCTATTCCCAAATAGAGAATCTGGAGTTTGATAAACCAAAGTTTGAAGTGGCTCTGCCAGTTTCTAACTTGAAGCAATGGAATGGGCCTTTTGTCTGCCTATTGAACAAACATCTCTTCCTCCTTGGTAAGGGAACCTGACTTCTACTGACGTAATTTGTTCCTATGTTAGCCCCAGTCCTCTAGAGGCAGAGCCTGAGATAAAGATGAAACTGTGATTATTGGAGAGGTGCTAATTAGGGAAGTAAGTATGAGGACAAGAGAGGAAGTGAGACACGTGAAAGATCAGAAGATATACAGCTATTTAATATTGTGCCAGTGGTGATGGCTGCTTCACTGGAAGCTCTGAAGGACTGTAATGGGCTGTTTGGCAAGTGCCTTGATTCCATTTCAGGTCCTTGGCAAAGGGAAATCTTCTCCAAGCAGTTCAGTGAAGGGAGGAGGAGGAGGATTTGTCCGTCTGATCTCTCCTAACTCGCTGCCCTCATTTCTCACTGATTAAAGTTTATCTAATGGAGGGTTACATCCTCCTCCGTGTTTTTTGCATTTTGTCCTGGGGCTCCTCAGCAGCTGCTCTGGAAGCCAGACCCCATGTTTCCTCATAACCTGGAAGTGGAGGAATGACAAGAAGGGAACAGAGCACTGACCAAGAGAAAGAAAGAGGGAATCGGAGAAAATGCACAGGATTTTATCTAATACTCTGACACTGTGGCCAAGCCCCAGTAAATGATTCATGGATAAAGTAGGGTTGGTATAAGCCATTCTTAATAATTCCCTTTATGTGTGCTAGTGATTGATTTAGGAGTGGGCAAATGTTTTGCACTGGACTCTTTTAAGATGTCCTGGAAAACATTTTGCTTTCCAATTTAAAAAGAGATAAGAGCCAGAAGAATCCACATTTTGCTGTCTTTGTCTTGAATGCCCATATTTGACCAAATCTAGACTATATGAAGAGGCAGAGTGGCATCACCGTTAAGGACATGAGAGCTGGACAGGCGGTTCAGATCCTGGCTTTGTCAGGCACTATGACCTGGGAAAGTTGCTAGACCTATCTGCACCTCATTTTCCTCATCTGTAAAATAACAGTGACAATAACAGCTATCTCATAATATTACCAAGAGGACTCAAGAGTTAAGATATGAAAATATCCTAGATTGCAGTGAGCAACAAGAATTATCTATTGTATTATACAGAGATGCTCTCAGTAATTGTAATGTTTATGAGTGTCACTTAATTTATCTCCCTGAATACTGTGTCAGTTATGTCAATTACTCACTTCAGGCAATCTCAGCATTGCTCAGTGTATGAGGTACTAATAAGTGACATGATCTCAAATACCTGGAAAGTACTAATTTACCTCTAAAAGTAAGTACTTTAAAACCTAAAGAGAGGAGCAGCATATATTGATATAAAGCATTTTGAATCCCTCAGAATAAAGAGCCCTTATAAACCCAAGTTTTTATTTTTTCCCCTACTTCTTTTACTAAGTTATTGGTTGATTTGAAGCTTTTGAAAAGTAATCTGCTCCTCTCTGAACTTACATATCCTCAGTAAAATTCATATCCTAATGAAAAATATTGCTAAATGTTTCCTCTCTGAATCACCCCATCATCCCTAATGTTAGTGTCCTATTTATCCATATTAGACATTTCAGTATTTCAGTTGATTTATGTCTTGGCTAAGGTTCTTAGGAAATAAGTTCTTTTATTCATCTATTTTTTTTCTCCCTCTAGCTTTCTGCCTTTTGTTCTCTGTTGCCTCAATGTTATAAAAAATATAGCTTATTCATTTTTCAGCATTTTCATTTAAACTTATATTCAACTTCATTTCATATTATAAAAGTAGAATTTAATAGTTTCTACTACATACTTTGTTCTTTAATAAAAAATTTCGCACGTCCTCCTTTAAGGGCATAGATGAATATCAGTCTACCCACTACTGTCTCCTTTCATTATCTTTTAATCCTAGGTGAAATGTACTCTGATAGCAACTATCATTGTCACCATTTTTTTTTTTTTAAAGAATTCTCTATTCATCCTGAGAAGATTCTTTCTTAAAAGAATGCCTTGGATATTGCTTATTACCAAGACAGTTTGAGAAGCCATATACTTCTTAACGGATTTTCTATTCTGGTAATATTTTTTCAAGAGGCTATTTCAATCTTTTAATAAAGGAAAAACTTCATCTGCAGAGTCAGATGTTTAAGCTAGTGATAACACTACCATAAAAATCTTTTGTGGGCTTCCCTGGTGGCGCAGTGGTTGAGAATCTGCCTGCTAATGCAGGGGACACGGGTTCGAGCCCTGGTCTGGGAAGATCCCACATGCCACGGAGCAGCTGGGCCCGTGAGCCACAACTACTGAGCCTGCGCGTCTGGAGCCTGTGCCCCGCAACGGGAGGGGCCGCGATAGTGAAAGGCCCGCGCACCGCGATGAAGAGCGGTCCCCGCACCGCGATGAAGAGTGGCCCCCACTTGCCTCAACTAGAGAAAGCCCTCGCATGAACCGAAGACCCAACACAGCCAAAAAAAATAAAATAAAATAAAAAGCAAAATGGAAATAATTTGAAAAACCTAAAGAAGCACAAAATTCCAAAATTGCAGTAGAGAGAAGGCTTCTGGCTTTCATCCTTTCTTAATACAAAAAAAAAAAAAAAATCTTTTGTGATGATCAAGGTGATTCATTACATGATTGTACCTTTTAAGAAGAAAACTGAGTCTTGAAAGTACATTTGACATTTTGTTTCACCTTAATGAAGAACTATGATTGTTTAGATTTCAAGGGAAGATGTATAAGATTTACTTGCTTGTCTTGTTCATAAAATGACCAAGCATTTACTTCTGTGCATTGTGATTCTGAGCTCTTGTGCCTAATTATGAAACATGAACAACCAATGAGAAGGCTGAACATACTTCAGGGAAATTATGAGTAGGCATTGCAAAGTGCATTACTACATTAAAGTAGTAAGTACAGGGAGTGAGGAGGGCTTAAGAGGAAGATTTGGATTACATTACTGAACATTTTTTTCCTGTTACATTAACTTCTATTGCTACAGATTTTGTAGTCTACTTTGAGGCTTTTCAGAACATTTTTTTCTGGTCTTGTCAACTTACTTATTCTATTAACTTTTGACAATTTTTTCCAGAGCAATTAATTATTCTCCTTGATAATTAATCTTTCCAGTTCCTGTAGGTTTCCCAGAAAAGCTGTATTTTGCCCCATAGACTTTTGAAAAACCTTTATGCTAGCAGGCATTACACTGTCCTTTGTTTAAAAAAATCTGCCTTTCCTACTGCTCCAAAGCAAGAACTCTTTATGTTCTTCTTTACAGCATTAGTTCTTATATGTGATATTTAAAAACATTTTTGAAAATGGCAGAACACCAGAGCAAAATTATTTAAACAAAATAAGAAATATATTTATTTTCATAAGTGAAAATTCCAGGGTTATGTCTGATTTAAATTGGATCAAGGAGTCAAACGATTTTATTAATGTATCATCTTATGCCCCACCCCACCTTGTTCATTCTCAAGCAGATATGACCCTCAGGCTGACAATAATCCAGGTTTAGTCCTGACTTGTGCAGCTTAACCCAGAGGCAATGAAAATCTTGTGTCTCAGTTATTCAAACAAAATTCTGAGAATTGCAATTCATCGTCTCTAATGAGGTGAAATCTTACTGTGGCCACTGTGGCCAAGGACAAGCATACACTGATCAGTTTTAGCACAGGTCCAACGCCCTCTCTTGGAACATCTAGTTAAGTTGTTTGAGATCTGACAGGGTTCTTACCTGTAGATAAAATACCACACTCACGTTGCGTTAAACAGGAAAACTTTTAAAATGTATTAGTAAGAAGCTTAAAAAACTTGACCGACTCTAGGCTGATCTTCCAGAAATGACTTTAAGAACTACAATTCAAAGTTATCCTAGTAGGACCACTGACACTACTGGCAATACTGAAAACTAAGCTCCCTCTGCCTCAGTCAAGAGCTGCCACCACTACCCTACCCAGACCTGCACATCTGCTGCTACCTACACCAGTACAATGGTTTCCATGCACACTGCCATCTCCTCAAATATCAGGGTCAATCTCAAGCAGGTACATTTGACTGATGGCAACAAAGCCACATGTCTGCCCATTAGCATACAGGAGTAATGATAAAAATAGGTGTTTGCTTCTAAATGAGGAAAGAAGAATGAACACTGCGAAGAAGAAATATCAAGATGTTCAGAAGGTGGTAAGAGATATAGGCCAACTGAAAGCTGTGCATGTACATCTCCATTCAAATATATGGATTGATATTGCAGAATACTTATACCCTATAGAAAATCATATTCTTTTTCTTCCTTTTTTTTTGTAACCAGTGAATGAATGGTAAGAAAAATTGTAGGCAATAATAATAATAATATCCTTCATTATCTAAATACTTGACAAGAACTAAGTATACAATACAGTATCTCTTAGTTGAATGAGTAAATGAATGAATCTTTCTTAAAATAAAATTGCACTTAGTATATATGTAAAACACCACCAGATGTTGCCACATCTGGTTTTAGAGCACAAAATAAGAAACAAAGCAATGACATTATCAACATAAATTGTGACAATTTTTAAATAGCATGGAAATAGACATTTTTAAGCTATTATCAGCATATTTAAACATGAAGGATATTTTACAGCAGATTAAATTCAATAGATACTTGCCATAATAATTCCAAAATGACAAATTTTAATATGAAATTCTTCACAGGGCCATTTAATGGAGATAATGGCCTACTTTATGGATTTAGAGGAGTCAGTAAACACATTTAATACAGACAACTGAAATTACAGACAAGATCCCTAATGTTGTATAATCATCTATTAATGATTTGCTTTAAAGTACAGAGCTGCAATTTTGGCCACATTTTGACTTCTTGTCCTCTAAGATTACAGCAGATTTCAAGCCTTAGCCTTTCAATTTACCCCCAAGAAGCAGAAGAACTAATAAGGCTAGGGACAAAATTACAACCTCACAAACACAAATGGTTTGGCAAAAACTGGCACTTAGTTCTCATGTCATGAGAACTTTTATTTTTGCATTAGGTCTGAATAGTAACATCATGGGGCCCATGGGAAAGAAGGCATTGATGAAGGAAGAAGACACAGATAAATGGAAAGGCATCCCATGTTTACAGACTGGAAGAATTAATATTGTTAAAATGTCTATACTATCTAAAATGATCTACAGATTCAATGCAATCCCAATTAAAATCCTAATGCCATTCTTTAAAGAAATAGAAAAATAAAAAGCACTAAAACTCATAGGGAACTACACAAGACTCCAAATGCCAAAGCAATCTTGAGCAAGAAGAACAAAGCTGGAGATATCACATTTTCTATCTCAAAACTTACTACAAAGGTACAGTAATCAAAACATCATGACACTGGCATAAAAACAGACATATGGACCAATGGAACAGTATAGAGAGACTGAAATAAATCTATGCACCTACAGTTAACTGATCTTCGACAAGGGTGCCAAGAAAACAAACTGGGGAAAGGACAGTCTCTTCAATAAATGGTGTTGCAAAAACTGGACAACCACATGCAGAAGAATGAAATTGAACCTTTATCTCACACCACATAGAAAATCAATTCAAAATGGATTAAAGAATGAAATGTAAGCTCTGAAACCATAAAACTCCTACAAGAAAACAGAGGAAGAGCTTCCTGATACTGGTCTGGACAATGATTTTTTAGACATGACACCAAAAACACAGGCAGCAAAAGCAGAACTGGACAAATCCAATTGCATCAAGCTAAAAAGCTTCTGTACAGCAAAGGAAACAATCAGCAAAGTGAAAAGGCAACCTATGGAACAGGCAAGAATTATTGCAAACTATGTATCTGATAAGGTGTCAATATCCAAAATACGTATAGCCAACTCAACAGAAAAAAAAAAAAACCCTGATTTTAAAATAGAAAAAGGACCTGAATAGACAGTTCCTAAAAGAACATACACAAATAGCCAATAGGCATATGAAAAAGTGTCCAGTTTCACTAAACAGGGAAATGCAAATTAAAACCACAATGAGATATCACCTCACACCTGTTAGAATGACAATCATCAATAAGACAAGAGAAAACAAGTTTGGTGAGGGTGTGGAATAAAAGGAACCCTGTACACTGCTGGTGGGAGTGTAAATTGGTAGAGCCATTATGGAAAGCAACATGAGTGCTTCTAAAAATAAATTGAAAATAGAAGTACTATATTATCTAGCAATCCTACTTCTGAGTAGTATATACCCATAGGAAACAAAAGCAGTATCACAAAGAGATATCTGCACTCCAATGTTCATTTCAGCATTATTCACAATAGCCAAGATATGGAAACACTCTAAATGTCCATTAATGAATGAGTGGATAAATAAGATGCATGATACACATATAATGGAATATTACTCAGTCTAATAAAAAGGAAATCCTGCCATTTGAGACCTCATGGATTAATCTAGAGTCTATTATGCTAAGTGAAATAACCCAGATGCAGAAAGACAAATTCTATATGATCTCAGTTATATATGGACTCTAAAAATAAACTCACAGAAACAGAGTAGAAAGGTGGTTATCAGGGGCTGGGGGAGGTGGAAACAGGGAGATGTTGGTCGAGGGGTAAAAAGTTTAAGTTACTCAAGATGAGTAAGTTCTGGAAAGCTGGTGAACAGAAATGTGACCGTAGTTGACAATATTGTATTGTGTACTTGAAATTTGCTAAGAGGGTAGATCTTGGGTGTTCCCACTGGGGAAAAAAAAGAGAGAGAAAGAGAGAGAAGAAGGGGGAAAGGTGAGGAAAGAGGAAGGGGGAAGAGAAAGAAAAATGGTAAAGGTGTGAAGTAATGGATATGTTGACTGACTTGGTTGTGGTGAATATTTCACAATATGTACAGATATCAGGTCATCAGTTTGCAAACCTTAAATATATACAATTTTTGACTGTCAATTATCCCTCAATTAAAGCTCAGGGAAAAAAAGTAAAGGGGCTAATGGAAGATTTTTACTTATTTGGATCTTGGTGCATAATACTTTCTTCTCATGTGAGCACGTAGTAGAACTGTATGAAAGAATATCCTTGCTGGGAGATGTTCCTAACCTTCACAGGTCAAGCAACATGAGGTGGAGACCAGGTAGGGTTAGTTGTCTGGTGGTGAATGGGGGTGAGAATAGTTCATTCATGATTTTTTTTTTTTTTTTTTTTGCTTTAGGTAATAGGAGAAAAAATTAAGAGGCTTTTTGCTCTCTACTGAAAAACCTATAAAATACACATAATTAATTGTGAAATATTTAAAACATTCTTTCTTAAACTAGAATAAGACAAAAATCCTGCTGTCATCACTTTTGTTTGAGATTGTAATGGGGGTTCTAGCATAAAATGAGAGAACACAAATGAAAGAAACAAAACTGTGAAATAAGAGGTATGGGGGAGGTCATCAACTATTCTGGTAATAGCTTTCTCTTAATCTGCAAAATGCATGTTTTAGTAGTATCCTTTAAGTGGTTCAAATATGAGGTATGTGTATATATTTCTCAATGAATGAAATATTTCATATATGTTTAATAAAAGAAAAGCAAAGAAATGTGAGAGCATTTTAAGAATCAAATACAAAACTAATATTGAAATCAGAATAAAGTAGCTTTATACTTATTTTAAAAAAACATTAACAGAGGCTTTTTTCTTTCTTTTTTTGTTTTAAGCTTTACTGTCCTTGTATCAAACAAGATGCTTGTTTTGAAACTCCAAGGAACAAAACTGAACTAATAAGCATATAGTTTTTGAGAAAAAACAAAGGATGCAGCAGGTATCTGGATAAATATTCGGGTACTAACCCTGGATGGAAGATTTGGATGAAGGCTACCCAAAATATCTCTAAAAATTCACTCTTTTTAAAAATTCTGTATTTTCGTCTAAGCAAGGAATGCAGTAGGTGATGAGCTTGAATCAGAAAAAGTGATACTTATTCATCTCGTAACTGATTTAAGAATCCCTTTTATTTTACTTTCACTTAATAAGTTGTCAATATTTCTCAAAGAAAGTTCCACATTAAGATCATAAAACTGTCTGCAAATAAAGTACTCCATGGTCAATCAGAATTGGGGAAAAAACACATAATCCTCCTGCACAGACACAACATAATCCACACATTAAATTCTGTGTGAATTTCTGACAACAAAAATATTACACTTAGACAAATTATGAGGTTTTATTTCTTTCACATAAAAGCCTGGGTAAAATCTCTTTCTGTTCATCTAGCTTCACAAAATTCATTTACTCAACATAATTTATTATGACTCTATAATGTGAAAGCTCAGTGACACAGTTAATAATAAAAAACTTAATGATTTTGTATATCTATTGTGCACATTTAGAAGAAATGCCACCTATGGCTAAAATACATTAAAATCCTATTTGCTCGTTCATATCTAATCATTGCTTCTGTATCTTGCTACATAAATTTATTTGGATAAAGGAAATACTTTTTAAGTTATGTGTTTCTCAATGAAAGCCACTAGTAGTGGGAAATTATTCCATAGTTTAAACTCAAATTCTCATAACTCTTAGCTTTGTTTTCAGGAGAGTAGGTTTTGATGTAATCACACAGAGTCACATTTTCCTGAAAAAGAAAAAATCTTTTAAAGTATTTCTACTCAGCAAAATAAATTTTACTAGGAAGAAACCAATTAACCAAAGCATTTCTTTTTACTCTTTAAAAGTCGTTAGGGCTTCCCTGGTGGCACAGTGGTTGAGAATCTGCCTGCCAATGCAGGGGACACGAGTTCGAGCCCTGGTCCGGGGGGGGATCCCACATGCCGCGGACCAACTGGGCCCAAGCGCCACAACTACTGAGCCTGTCTGCCACAACAACTGAAGCCCGCATGCCTGGAGCCCGTGCTCTGCAACAGAGGGAAGCCACCACAATGAGAAGCCCACGCACCGCAACGAAGAGTGGCCCCCGCTCGCCACAACCAGAGAAAAGCCTGTGCGCAGCAACGAAGACCCAACACAGCCAAGAATAAAATAAATAAAATTAAATAAATAAATTAAAAAAAAAAAAGTCGTTAGTAATTTTTTCCCCAATAAGAACAATTTTTTTAAAATTAATTTTTGATTGATTCAAATCAAAATATTAAACACTCTGGTGGATATAGAAGCAGTGATAGTGTATAATAGCATTTTTAAAATTTAAATATAGAATAATAATAAGATTTAAATTAAAATTTCCAATGATGCATTTAATTTTAATAAGATTTTGGCAATGTTAAATAAATGCCAATGAATTCCCAAAATCATATTTTAATATACAATGATAGCTATGATTAAGTATTAGTTACATGTATTTGACGTTCTTCATGACTATTAAAAAATTAGAATTTGAGAGTTGTAGTCAATGTGTTGCAATACAACGAACAAAGGAATGAGACTAAAGGTGACTGATTTCTGGCTGATTTGAGTAGATCAGATGCCATCTTATTCTGGAGCAAGAATATCAAATCATTAAAATAAATCCCAAATTTCTGAATTAAAAAAAAATAACAATACTGACACAGTTAAAGACAAATACTGAAAATAGCTACTGATTTCTGCTGACCAAAGAACTTTAGAAATCCATTTTAATTCCTCTCAGGGTGTTATCAAAACTCCATTCCAGGGGACTTCCCTGGTGGCACAATGGTTAAGAATCTGCCTGCCAATGCAGGGGACATGGGTTCGAGCCCTGGTCTGGGAAGATCCCACATGCCGCGGAGCAACTAAGCCCGTGTGCCAAAACTACTGAGCCTGCGCTCTAGAGCCCGCAAGCCACAACTACTGAGCCTGCGCGCCTAGAGCCCCTGCTCCACAAGAAGAGAAGCCACCGCGATGCGAAGCCCGTGCACCACAATGAAGGGTAGCCCCCGCTCGCCCCAACTAGAGAAAGCCCACGTGCAGCAACAAAGACCCAACGCAGCCAAAAATGAATAAATAAATAAATAAATGTATTTAAAAAAACAAAACAAAACTCCATTCCATAGCAAACCAGAGGCACTGAAGATTGGATTCCTCTCTCTTTCCTTGCTCTGGCTGGGCTGGATATGTTTTGTAGCATCAAATGTACTTCTACTTTTAAAATACACTCCAACCATGCATATAGCAAAGTATATTGGATTAGAGTGGCTCCATGGCCAAATGTTCAACATCACAAATAATTCAGTTAATTTGGTTCCATTGGAAAATACACTGTACACTAAATGACACAATTTTCACATTTCTTTTGAATTGTAAATATAACCATTTAATTTTCAGGAAGCTCCATATGACCACAGGAAGCACCAAATTAATTCATTTATTAGGTGTTAAGTTACCTAGAATTGATAATGCAATAAAACTCCTGATCCTCATTCCTGAGGGGCTCATACCTGCATAAAATGCAAGGAAGCCGTACCCCCTACCCCCACACACGGAGACATAGCTTATCAAGACAGTAATGATGGAATAAGGCCATTCTTGGAGGTCCAGGCTTAACAAACTTCCTTCAGCTCATCCAAGAAATGTTTTCCTACCTCATGCTCTTTAAACACGTTATTTCCTCTACTGGGCACATTTTCGTCATCTCTCATCATCCTATAAAACTCCCCAAACATGCCAGTTTCCACTTTAGGTTTCAGGCTGGTTATCATTGTTTCCAGAAAGCCTAGGAAGTTCACAGAGTACTAGGCACTCCCTTCTCGTAGCAGTTACTGCTTTACATTTTAACATCTTGCCTTCTGCTCTGTGTCCTGGACGCTAGGTTGTAAGCCCTAGAAAGGTTGGAGTCTTGAGTGCTATGTTCATGGTATATCAACAACACTTAATTTCATGCCAACTGAACGAACACATGAATGATCAAAATGAATAGACTAGAAAAGTCCAGGACTGAAATAAGAGAAGTACAATGGTAAGTTAGACCAAGGTCTGTCTAACGCTGTTAGCTAATTTAAGAGCTAAGACTTTTTATAAGGCTTATAAAATATTTTTTTAATTTAGTATAATCTCGATATTTTTAAAAGGTTCACTAACTTTTGAACACAGAGTCTCTGGATGACTCACATTTTATAAGGTAAGAAAAAGTCACCTATTACAGAGTAATAAGTACCACTATACTCACTTACAGTAATGAGAATTTATGTGTGCCATTTCCTAAGAGGGCCACCAAAAGGTCAAGTGTTTTACAAAAAGTGATTCAATTTTTTAAAAAAATAGGCTAGAAGGACTGCAAATCTACTTAAAACAAATGAAAATATATAGATTGTGTGTATGTGCACATGTATGTATATATATGTGAGATACATATATATATATTCTTTGGACATATTATTTTAAATTATACCAAAGTACAGCTAATATTGAAAAACTGATCCTGAGTGGTTGAAGAGTTGATACAGACACTTTTAGCTCTTTTTGGAGTATACGGACCATTGCTGTATATATAATTTCATAGTAAAGTTTGCTCCATTTGATCAATTATTAAAGTGTAGAAATCTACTGATTCTTGCTGCTGTCTGCCCCTCTCCATATTGCTAATCAGCTTAATTCTAATTTTAACCACTAAAGATCTGGAATAACCAAAGCAATATTGAGAAAAAGAACAAAGCTGGAGGTACCATGCTCCCTGACTTCACTCTACACTACAAAGTAGAGTAATCAAAACAGTATGTTATTGACACTAAAACAGACATGCAGATCAATGGAATAGATAGAGCCCAGAAATAAACCCACTTACATGTGGTCAATTAATCCACGACAAAAGAGGCAAAAATATACAATGGGAAAAAACAGTCTCTTCAATAAGTGGTGTTGAGAAAACTGGAGAGCTACATGTAAAAAAATGAAATTAGAACACTTCTTCACACCACATATAGAAATAAACTCAAAATGGATTAAAGACCTAAATATAAGACCAGAAACCATAAATCTCCTAGAAGAAAACACAGGCAGTTCACTCTTCGACATAAGTCTTCATAATTTTTGTTTTTGTTTTTTTTGGATCTGCCTCCTCAGGCAAAGGAAACAAAAGCAAAAATAAACAAATGGACCTAATTAAACTTCAAAGCTTTTGCACAGCAAAGGCAACTGTCAACAAAACAAAAAGACAACCTACTGAATGGGAGAAGATATTTGCAAATGTTATATCTGATAAGGGGTTAATACCCAAAATATATAAAAGAGCTCATCCAACTCAATATCAAAAAAATAAACACCCAGTTAATAAATGGGCAGAAGACCTGAATAGACATTTTCCTAAAGATGACATACAGATGGAAAACAGGCACATGAAAAGATGCTCAACATCACTAATCATCAGGGAAATGCAAATCAAAACCACAATGCAGTATCACCCCACACCTGTCAGAATAGCCATCATCAAAAAGACAAGAAATAATAAATGTTGGCAAGGATGTGGAAAAAAAGGAAACCCTAGTACACTGTTGGTGGGAATGTAAATTGATACAGCCAATATGGAAAACTGTATGGAGATTCCTCAAAAAACTAAAAATAGAACTACCATATGACCAAAGAATTCCACTTATGGATATTTATCTCAAGAAAACAAAAACACTAATTGTAAAAGATATATGAACCCCAATGTTCATAGCAGCATTGTTTATAATATACATACATACAATGGAACATTACTCAGCCATAAAAAAGAATAAAATTTTGCCATTTGCAACAACATGGATGGACCTGGAGGGTATTATGCTTAGAGAAGTAAGTCAGACAGAGAAAGACAAATACTGCACGCTTTCACTTATATGTGGAAACTGAAAAATAAAACAATGAATGTATATAGCAAAACAGGAACAGTCTCATAAATACAGGGAACAAATGAGCAGGGAGAAGGGTGGGAGGAGGGGCAAGATAGGGGAAGGGGCCTAAGAGGTACAAACCACCAGGAATAAAATAAATAAAATACAAAGATGTAATGCACAGCACAGGGAATATAACCAATATTTTACAATAACTTTAAATGGAGTACAATCTATAAAAATATCAAATGACTACATTGTGTGCCTGAAACGAATAACATTGTATGGGTTGCCCGAGAAGTTCATTCGGGTTTTTCTGTAAGATGTTACATAAACAATACTTCAATAAAAAAATAATAATAAATAAAATCATACAATTTACTACTAATTTTCAATTCTGTCCGTTGTTTTTTTCTTTTTAGTTTGCATATTTTTTTCTTCATATTGTAGAATTTTTTTTTTTTAAAGAAGGGCTAAAAGTCCCTATGAATAGTTTTAAAAGAGTTCATTGGAACTTGAGGGAAACAATTGAGTGTTAGCTCCCACAAAGTCACCTGACATGCAGTAAATAAATTTTACATACATTGACATTGAAAAGATAGATTTTAGAGATTACCTTTCGGAATATTTTAGATCCTCTGATTTTTTTTTTTTTTGACATTTTAAGTGATGGCAAATATCTAGCCATGGAAATAATTCTATTTAAAAAAAAAAAAAAATCACACGAAGTTAAGATGACAATGAGTAACACTGTACTTTCAAAATCTCTTCCTCAATTTTGTCTCAATCACACATATACTCACACAGAAACACACACACACTCACACACCCCTGCAACAGTAAAAATATGACTATAAAGAATTAAATCTGATTTTGAACAGATATCAAACTCTAAATTAAAATCAATATCAAAAGAAATATTATCAAAAAATTTAAGCAAATGTAGCTTCATATGACTAGATAATGTAATTACTCTTTATGGAGGTAATACATACACACACACATTTATAAACACATGATTTTTTAATCTACAAAATAAAATAAAATCAATTTATTTTAGCATACCTCATATGTTTACTCATTCCTAATATTCATTTGATTTCTCTGGACATTTAAAAAGATAAGGGTCCACGTTGGTTAAACACTATAAACTCATTTTAATCATTATCTTAGGTGAACTGACCTGCTTTCCATCTTCATTTCTCAATCTCAGTCATGGCTAGCTGAGCTCAATTGGCTATGGAACATTTAGCCTAACACCAGACATTTAAAAAAATATTTTTAAGACACTTCTGTGGCACAGCTGACTGTGGCCCTTTGTATTAACCTGCATCTGATTTCAAGTTTGTTATTTCAAGATATACATAGTAAACAAGAGATGATTTCAATTTAATGCAGTCATGCTTTAAGGAGGGTTGCTTGGCTTTTATTGTTTAAAAAAGAGATAGATGAGGAGAATAACTGAAGAAAGCTTGAAACATCTGTAACACTTTCAGATTATAGATGTCCCCAATTAAAGTTATACAAAATCCAAATTAAAACACTTGCTGGTAGAGCATTTGAAGGTAACAAGTTTCCTAAAATTTTTTGAAGGATTTGAAATCTGGATATAGACTCTCATTCCTTAGTTTTTCTACAGTAATATCACAAGCAACAGGTAAAATATTCCTAACCACTCAAAAGACATTTCTATTGTATGACATCAACTTGGAGTTTTATGGAAGGTAAAACTGAATTAAATTTTACAGTATTAAGATCACTCTAAAACTATAAAGAAACGTAATAAGCCATGCCCAAAGGCCTTCTGAAATAAAAGTGGACGTAAAGACTGTATTAAAAGACAAATTCTTTGAACATTATACCAGAAAGTAGGGTATTCTATTTCTCTAGGTCCTCAAGGCTAAAATTTAAACGCGACTGCCACTGTTAGAAGGTCCTGGCAATTAGGTCCAAGAAATACAGAGAAACCAGACAGTGACCAAAAACTAAAACCCTGCTTTCCTTCTGGGGCAACTAGCAAATTATATTTAAAATTATTTTTAAGAGATCATTGTCTAATACTTCTATTCAATCACAATCAAGTTAATTTAGTATCTAATATATGCCAGGGATTGTGCCAAACACTGGAGAGTCAGAGATGAACACGACATGCAAAGAATTTAAAAAGAATCAGAAAGACAAATTATAAATGCAATGCCAGAAAACATTTTGTAGAAAGGTGTGTGTGTGTGTGTGTGTGTGTGTGTGTGTATGGAACCTAAATTGGTTTGTAAGTGAGGGGTGAAGGAACAGTGAATGAATGCAAAATCCTTCTGAGGAAAAAAAATGGTTTTTTTTTTCAGGAACTACAATATGGTGAATATGATTGAAATTTGTAGAAAATGGAAAAGTACTACAAAAAAGTTTCAGAATTACATAGCAGTCACATCATACAGTGTTTGCTCAAGTTTGGTGGGGGATTGTCTGTTTTTTACTCTAAAGGTAATGACAAGTCACTGAAGAGCATTTTAGCACAGCATGATGACAAGATTTATCTGGAATCTCTGGTTCACTGTGGTTTGGGATTAGGATAAAAGTGAATGATCCAAGACCAGCTAGCATGCACTTACAGTAATATAGGGAATTGATAATGATATCTTGGAAGAATTGGGTACCAGTAGAGTGTCAAAAACACAGGTGTAGAATTGGTAGGATTAATGATTTGGATTGATTGGATATAGAGGATGTGTTAGAGGGGTTTTCAGGATGACTCACAGGTTTCTGACAAGAGTAACTGGAGGTAATCAGTAATTGTAAAGCAGGGGAAGATCGTGAAATGATAAAATCTAATTTTCTGCTTCCTTTTATTCACAACAAAGGTATTACAGTCTTCCCAACCCATAAGCATGAGAGATTAGCCCGACCATGAACATATTATCGAAGAGTTGACAAAATAGTCTTTGCTTATTATCTCTAGTTACAACTGTAAGCTATTCTTATAATTTTAAGATAGAAATCTTTAGGGTAAATTGGGTATTAGGAAAGTGAGAGGAAGTATAATAAAATTTCAAGATTTTCATCTTGGAAGCTGTGGTTAATCATTAACATACAATGAGAATATATTGATATCAAAGAAGAGTTTAGTTTCATAAATTTCAAATTTTGCATGTCCTAGTAATAGCCAAATGAAAACGTCGGGTATGAAGTCTGATAGGTCCTGGAGCCTGCAGGACAGTTTTAGCTATATCTGCTTATAAGTGGTTTTTAAAGCATGGATGTGGATGAGAAAACTCATAAAAAGGTAGTGTGAGAACAAAGGAGAAACAGGGAACTACCCTCCAAAAAAACACAACTGAAAAAGTGAGCAAGTTAAGAGGGGCCCGTGAAGGAGAAAAGTCCTGGAGTTTCAAAAAGGAAATGGGGTAATGATGCCTTCAAATCCAAGGAAAGAGAGCTCCAAAAAGCATAGACAACTGTGCCACTGTGGTAGATTATTATTAAAAAATGTCTGCGATTATATACCCCTTTTGTTACCAGCGAAGCCTGTTAACAATTTCCGGGAAATAAAAATAGAATCTGGGTAATAAAAGGAAGTCTAACCTTGTTCTGTTCCTTTGTGCTTCGTCTAGTTTCAATTGCTCACAGGGGGGCGTGTGCAGAGGCCTGGCACCCGGCCCTTCAAACACCAGAGCTCCTGGTGCGAAACGGCTGCTCCGGGACCTCAGCTCAGGGCCGTGTGCAGAGGCTGCGCACGACACTCCATCCCATCGGTGGTAACATGGTAAATATAATTAACACCACTGTATGTTATATATGAATGTTGAGAGTAAACCCTAAGAGTTCTCATCACAAGAAAACACTTTTTCCTATTTCTTTAATTTTATAATCTATATGATATGTTGGATGTTCACTAAACTTGTGATAATCACTTCATGATACATGAAAACCAAATAATTATACTGTACACTTTAACACAGTGTTGTACATCAATAAAACTGGGGGGAAAATGCCAACGCAAGATGAAAAGAGAACTTATTAATAAAGAATAGATTCAAAAGGGAGAACTTAGCTTACAGGAAGGAAGGGAATTAGATGACTGGGAATAGTAATATAGTTAAAACAATAATTGAAAAACAAAATAATGGTCCAGATAATAATAAAACAAAATGGTCCAGAACAAAAGAAATGGCTCCCAGCATAAATCAGTCAACAAATACTTCTGAAAATATTCTGAATCAGGTATTCACACAATTCCCTTAACCCGATGAGGAAATTGGGGATCAGTAACATCATTTATCTTTGCAAAGTTTACACAACTAAGAAGAAACTAGGATTACATCTCATAAATTTGTTTTACTCAAAATTCACTGGCAAGTTTGGAACCCTATCTCCATTTCCATCCAAGAGCCATGCCAATATCAATGGATGCTTTTCCTTACAAGATGTTTACTACAACTGACGAGCTACAAAATTGAGTTCACCAATCAATGTTCCTTCTCTGAACATTTTTTTCTATTATAAGAAACGCTTTTAAGTACATTCCCATACTTTGAACAAGGAGTAGGAATGAATACCATTAATGAAAAGTATACTGAAGTTTATTGTGTTCTTAATAGTAATGATATTCATGTTCAGTGGTAATATGGTTATTAACATTAAATTCCAACTCAACTGAAACTGAATTTCTTTGGTTGACTAGAGTTTCAACTCACAAAAACCTTAGTATATTAAGTTTTCAAAGCTATATCCATTAAAAATGCTTCTGTTTCCCCTTCTTCATTAGAAATTGCAGCCCTCATTATCTTATGTAGAGAGAACTACAACACTGCAGGAGACTATCGCCTGGATTAGACGTGAGGTGACACTTCTGATTAGGGAAGAGGGGATACTCATGTTCTCTTTCTATCTGCATTTGACTCAGAAAACCTCAGGAGAGAGAAAAGACAACTCTGATTCAGGAAAGCATTCAGACTGATTGAATTGTTAGAATTACTTTGTTCAAAACAGCCTCCAGAGATATAAGTTATGTCATGAACCTAATTCATAGAATGACAAAGGGTACCCATTGTGCACCTCTAACTTTCAAGCTCAGTGGCTGTTAAGCTTAATAATGAGTCTCTGATTTGCTAAAAGGCCCAAACAAGGCTGTGTGTTAGGGAACATGATGTATCATTCACTCCTTAAATGCAACTGTGTAGGGGAAAAGGGGTGTAGAAATTGCAGATCTTGTTCTAATGTGGAAATAGAATGAAATTGATTTTCAGTGGAAATAGTCTGAGCCAATGGTAAAGAAGATCCCATAGCAAATACAAACAGTAAATGATTAAACAAAAAAATATTCAAAGAGAAATTAAAGTGTATGTATTATGAAGTCTTCACTCTAATTCTAATCATTAGATTCTCTGCATATAAAAATATGAATATTTCTAAAAAAGTTTTAGAAATTTCAGGAAGAACTCTCTTCTATATGAACACTCCTGCAGTGGGTGATGCTTCTCAAAATCAGTAGTATTTCCTAATTTTTTTTATTATATATTTAATGCCTGATACTTTCATACAGTTCTCTTGCTGCCATTTAACAAAATTCTGTCTCAGAGATTAAATTCCTTCAATCTCACTGGTGTATATAATTGATAATAGATTACAGGCAGATTTGTTTTTAATTTTTAGGTATTGTTAGAAACTATTAGTAGATGTTCTATGATAAATACACATGATTTGTGTGTCTATTACACCTCCATCCATGAGATATAATGCATAATAGCTCTGAGAATGATTTTATTAAATAAACCCATTTAATTATTTAATTTGCTTAACCAATTTTTTTTCAAATTATTTAATAATGAAATATTACACCTCTGTCTCCTCCTCCCTGCCACAAGTTACCAATTAAGGTCTTGATGAAGGATATTTGTCAATATATTACTGTGGGAAATCCTAAAGTGTTATCACTCTTAGAAATAATAGCTTTAAATGGGCAGAACCCTTCCAAATTCAGTAAACAGAAAAGGAATTTATAATTATTGAGCCCTTGCTATGTTCCAGATGTTATATGATGAGCACATTTTATGCTACAGGAGAATGGTGCTTTAAACATTTTAATTCTAGCTTGGAGATATAGCATGCAGGAAAGGGTGCTGTTCCCACATTTATAACAAGAAAAAGCCTGGAAAAACTAAAAACAACTTCTCTTAAACTCATCAGAGAACTGAGGTTGCACGGCAAACTACTGACCCAAAATATGTAGTGAGGCATTCACCTGCAAGTAGAAACAGGACGAGGGCATTTACTTACCTGTAAAAGAAAGACATCACAGAACGCCATAAAACCCAGTGAGAACTGCCAAAGGTCCATTATGGGCTACTGTAAGAGAATAAAGCCTCGGGGGCCATAGGAGGGACGTTTCACACTCCCTGGCAGGATTTTCCTACAGGAACTCTACTAGGTGCTTGCACTGAAAACCACAGAGCTTTCTGAAAATGCTTTCCCGTGGTGCTGGCTGGAGGAGAGGACCAGCAAGCCACTGCCAAAATCCTCCCAGCCCTATTTCTACGATTCCCTCTACAGAACAAAAGCCCTGCTCTGAAGGGGGAAGGACAGTAAACACTGTACCTTCAGAGCTCTCATAGAAACTCACTGCATCTGGTAGAGAGAATAACTTCAGTCAATCAATCAATCAAGCAAGCAAGCACTGTCCTCTGAGAGGAGCAGAATCCCTTCCTCTGAGGGCAGGGTCAGCATTCTATCTAGAGGAGAAGCAGAACACTGTGAAGGCCGTGCCCGTGAGACCAGGCTCACAGCGCTTGCCAAAGACTAAGGTTTTATCAGATCATCAGAGCAGCCCCCACCCGCCTCCACCACCACACTAGGAAGCATCAGGGAAGACGAGAGTGGAACACCACTGGAAGGGCTGCCAAAGACACAGTCTCCTAGGAAGCAGTGCAAACAGAAGACCAAAAGCCAAGTGGGAAGACTCAAAGCCAACAGGGATTAGACTCTGAGACAAACTCCTGAAAAATTAGCCCATCCTGTAAACCCAAGGTGTAACTAGGGGGATTTGAAGCTTCTTAGGCACTGACAAGAGCCAGAGCTATGACTTCAAACCCAGAAAAATGTGTGACTAGATTAACACAGATCCCCACGTAAAAGGTCTTGCAGGAGGGAAAGCATCAGTGAACTTGCATAGGCCCATAGAAATGTGATGAAACTGAAATGCAAGTAGAAAAAGTAAAACACTCATACACACACACGAAAACACCATTATTTACATAGTACCCTTACCAACTTGATTTTAATACTGAAGAAACTATCAGGCAAATCTAAAAACTGAAGTATTCTAAAGGAAAATTTAGACTCTTCCAAAATGTCAAAGTCATGAAAAAGAAACAAACAAAAATGGTCAGGGAACCATTCTAGATGAACAGATTTAACAACCAAAGGCAGTAAATTACCTTGATGATTAGATCCTGGTAGAAAGATGAGAGAGGGACTGACAGAGAAAGAACGAAAGAGGAAAAGAAAAAGGAAGAACAAGAACAGAAAGACGCAGAAGGAAGAAGAAAAAGAAGAGATGCCACCACCAACATCACAGTGAAATTAACCAAATGTGAAACAGTTCATGGAGGTTCATTACCTTTTTCTTTCAAATTTTCAGTAGGGTTAAAAAAAATTTTTAAGATAAAGAGAAAAAAGGAATATGATAGTTGTTTCTTTTGCCTGGCCTTCTTTCTATATATAACTGTCAGTATCATGACAGTTTCCTAATCAAATAAATAATTGCTAAATGAAAAAATGAATGTGTGAATAAATAATATAAAATGTAGTTTTCTTCTGGGGCCCACGCTAAAGGAGAAGAATGTTATATTGAATCAGACTTTCTCTACGCTAGTAAAAAATAAAAACAATTTTTGAGAACACTTTTTCAATTCACCCGCAGCTCTCTCAAAGCTTCAAAAACCGAATCACCTCAAAGGACACAGACATATTTTATGAATTTTAAGTCCAGTCACCATTATTAATTTCTACTTTGCATTTCAAGTTTTCATTAAGAGTAGACAGTTATTAGCTAATAATAATAATCAGGATATTTTCATACACACAAACTATATGGAACGTGACCCATTTGGAACTGAACAATAGTTCAAAAAATCCAGATTAGAACTAAGGTAAAATTATTTCCAGTAAAATGTATACATCAAAAAAAGCATTTAGAGATAGTTACATAAATTCATCCTCTGGAAATGTAAACTAGTACTTTAGAAGAACCTGGATAGTTTTAGGTACCGGTTGGAAGCAAGCACAAACCCAAAGTCAAGAGGAAGGGAGGACAAATTTGACAAAGTTGAGTAGGAGGTGAAGGGGAGTGGGAAGAACCTGAAAGTGAGGAGAACGAGAAAGTACTTTCCAAAGGGGAAAACAGATTTGCATCCCTGGAATATTCTTGTTCAAAGAAAACCTCTTCTAACACCTCTTCTAACATAATTACACTGCAAAGATGGTTACTACTTTCTAGAAAGTTGAAACAATTTCAAGAAACTTGGTTAGATTATATTCATTACATATACATTTTGCAAAGTTCAGCTTCTCTCATATGGTTTCATACATAACAGAAATATTCCAATATTTGTTATCCACTTTTAAGTGTGACTTTTTATTCCTTTCTTTCTTTTTGGTAGAGCCTTCTCCAAATAACACTTTTTTTTGTTGTTTTGGGTTTTGTTTTGTTTTTTTCAGGTTTATTTGTGTGTTGGTTGTTTTGTTTGATGTTGCAATTCATTAGCTCTGATATCAATCAATGATTTATTCAATACTGTGTGATTCCATACTATGTGTATACCTAAGTGTTAGGATGTTGGGGCAATTAAACTTTTTCAAAATACTGAAATGAAACGGCTTATAATTTGTGTATATACATATTCATTCTGAAGAATTACCATAATTATCATTCATTTTGAAATGATATTTTTAATACTACCAGCATCAACACAGTAAGCATGTTTATTTTACTGTTTTTTTTTCCATTTGGAAGCAATTGATTTTGAGTTATCATTTGTGCCAACATTCTCATAACACTTTATAAATACATGTGTTCTACCTGCAGCTTTTAATGAGGAATGATTCTGTTCACAGCAGCTACCTCAGAACATCGGTCCAAGTGATTGTGTTTGGCACACCAGGCTGTTAAATTTTCCTGTCATTTATGTGTATTTTTTAAGCACTGCCTGCGGCTCTACTGTTCATTATTACAAGGAAAGCACTCTCAGAATTTCAACTGGTTTCTTCTGCCTGAACACCAATTAAAACCTGTTTAATACAACAGTGGAAATGCACCTTAATTCATCACTTTGTAACAGAATTTCTTGGCTCTAATAAATCTCTTTTTATACACTAAAATATGTATTAGAGTATTTCTCAATTCTGAGGAATTACATCTGATTAGGAGGAAAAAAAATAATCAAGCTATAGGAATTAGTTGTCTAACCAGGAAAAAGGAAGCTGGCATTAAGTCCAGCCTTTGTCTTAATTAGAATTGTGTGAGGTAACAGTGAGTCATGAACTTGAGTCTAAAGATACTGGGGAAAGGCATTAGTGTGTGATTCCGTGTTGAATAAGAGGGAGAACAGGAGAGGCCTTGATAACAGAATTCCACGATAACACATAAATATGTGGCAATTAAAAGACAAAATAAAAGAGCAATTAAACAATTTCAGAAAAATGCTATTTGCCTTTATAAGGCAGATCAACATGCTTTTAGTATAACTAAAAAAAAAAAAATTATGCCTGGCTTATAATAGGATAACTCAAAAAGATTATTCAAAACCTTACTAGCTCGTTAGTACAATAGGAAAAGTGAGAAATTTATCAATGTATCAATTTATCAATGAGGGTGATATACCTGATATTCATCAATGAGATAAAAAAAGTTTTAAATGCATGGAGGAGATTAAAAGAAGAATTTTAAAAGCATCAAAAACAATAATGCATAGCACTTCTATTTAAATTTTTCTGGACTCATAAAAACCCTGAAAAATCAGTCTATATAAAGGTTAAATTACCTAAAAGATGATTCTGTAATTCATATGGAAATGAGCATAACTTCCTAAGCAGCAAATTCCATCAGTTTGTAAACAAAAACATTTATTCTGCAAATATAACTATTGGATCTTTATATAAAAACACACACTGCATATATATGTAAATATATATGTATATAATACTTTTTAACTGGGAAAAATCTTTTAAGCACTGATGTATCTGTATTTTGACTTCAGCAATAAATAGTATTGTTTGCTGAGAACAGAACAGGTTGGGGAGAAATAGGATTAGGAGCAGTCTGAGGGGAATGAATACTCTGTGTTAGCCATGTTACGTTTACATCTACATCTTTGAACACAGAAAACGTTCAGTAGGCCAATGGAAAAAAGAGCTCTGGGGAGTGGTCAGCACTGAAGATGGCTGTGTGGGACTTATCAATAGGTACCTGGAACTGAAAGCTTTGACACTGGACAAGGTTTCCTCAGAGGTAGAGTAAGAGAATGGACATAAATGAGAAGATGGAGGCCAAGGAATCAGCCCAGAGGAAGAGTCAGCAAAGGAAACAGAATTAAGAATTAAGTAGGAAAGAGTAGCTTCACAAACAAAACAAAACAAAACAAAATATAATATGGTTTTAAGAAAGGAGAAAGGTCCATCAACAGATGAATGGATAAAGAAGATGTGGTACACATATACAGTGGAATATCACTCAGCCATAAAAAAAAGAATGAAATAATGCCATTTGCAGCAACATGGATGGACCTAGAGATTATCATACTAAGTGAAGTGAGAAAGAGAAAGATGAATATCATATGACATAACTTATATGTGCAATAAAATATGACACAAATGAACTTATCTACGAAACAGAAACAGACTCAGAGACAGAAAACAGACTTGTGGTTGCCACGGGGGGCGGTGGTGGAAGGATGGATTGGGAGTTTGAGATTAGATGTCAACTATTATAGAGAAAAGATAAACAACAAGGTCTTATTGTATAGCACAGGGAACTATATTCAATATTCTGGGATAAACCATAATGGAAAAGAATACAAAAAAGAATGTATATACATGTATAACTGAATCACTTTGCTGTACAGTAGAAATTAACACAACATTGTAAATCAATAAAATAAATATTAAAAAAGGAAGAAGAAAGGGTTAGATTTGTTAAATGCTGTTAAGACATTATGGTAAGGACAAATAATAGAACACTGGATTTGGCAATATGTAGTGGTGACGACTTGACAGGAAGAGATTGCAGAGTTACAGGTACTGAAGCTAAACTGTAATATTATATAAAGAGAGAATGATGAGTGAGAAAATGCGGAGTGTGGGCATACAAAACTCATTTGAATAATTTGCTTTGAAGAACAGCAGAAAAAGAAGGACAATAGCTGGAGAGTAATATAAGGCAAAGTGAGGATTATTTAAGAGTTAAGATACTAGAGTAGATTTCTGTGCTAACAAGAATGTTCCAAGTCCAAAGGGCACAAGTTATGACGGAAGAGAGAATGGGAGAATTCATAAACACGGAAACAAAAACTGCTCATTAGAAAATATTCAGAGCCATGTAAAGGTAAGTGATATTTTGTAAAGATAACTCGTAACAATTAGATATTCCATTAATATAAGCCTTGTAAGCAGCTAACTCTGATTTTTTTAAGCAACTTTAATTGAAATAGCACGGACTCAGACTATTAGGGCTCAGAAGCAAATTCTGCCAATTCAATAGCAGTGAATGCCCTGTAATTAGCATGTGAAAAGAAAATGATTATCTAACATGGTCAAGATAGACGGCACTCTAGCTAGTCTTGGCTAACAGTTTCATCAAAACCTTGGGGAGAATTTGTAACAAACTATGCACTTTGCACTGTAGTTTGCATTATTTATATGCTACTTGTAAAGTGTATGTAATTAATCCTGAGTATATGTTCAGGGTGGGGGTCAGTATACATCCTTCTACTGCCTTTGTACATGAACCACAATGAAAGAACTTTTAAGGAGAGAAATCAACTGGTAGTAATAATCCTTTTTTTTTTTTTTTTTTTGGTCATTTGTTTGTTGTTCCTATTTTTCCTGGTTTCTGGAGTCCAGAGTACATTTGTCACCTTGTTAGAAGTTTCTCTTTGAGTGTGCAGAGTGTCTCAGTTAAAATAGGATCACAATGCAAGCATAGTCCAGTATTTCTTTTTAAGAACATTTGGAACATACTCCTATTACAACTAGAAATGTGACAGAAAATGTGCCTGGACGTTTCAACATTGGTACAGGAATCACTTCAGACACTCGCCCTTTCACTCACCAGTCCCTTTTGGTTTACAACTAAATTTCTCATTGCCTCATCTTCCACCACACAGTAACATGAATCCAGACATCTTTCTCACGGCTAACAGGTACTTGCTTAGGACATTAAAAGGGGCTAATCATGATGTGAACAATGTGAGGGAAAAAAAAGCAGCAGCACAATAAATGAACAAATTTTATTTCATTTTCCGTCAGTGGATCTTGCTTTTTTACCCTTTTTTTTTTTTTTTTTTTTTTTCTGACGTTTTGGGAAGATACCATGACTTTTCAAGTAACCTTCAAATATTAATAAGCATTCTTATTTTTTAAGTGTTAAATATTCACGTCCAGCTTAATAAAAACTCAAGCCTTATTGATAACACCAAATGCTGGCAAAGATGTGATGCAACAGGAACTCTCATTCATTGCTGGTGAGAATGCAAAATGGTACAGCCACTTTGTAAGACACTTTGACAGTTTCTTATAAAACAAAACATGCTCTCACCACATAATACAGCAATCATCTTTCTTGGTATTTGCCCAAATGAACTGACATCATATGTCCACACAAAAACCCAAATCCACATGTTTATAGCAGCCTTATTCATAATTGCCAAGGCTTGGAAGCAGCCAGGATGTTCTTTGGTAAATGAATGGATGAATAAACTCCGGTACATCCAGACAATGAAATATTATTCAGCAGTAAGAAGAAATGAGCTATAAAGTCGTTAAAAGCCATGGAAGAGAATGTTATATAGTTGAAATCATACAGTATGTAGAACTTTCAGACTGGTTTCTTTCACTTAGTAATATATATCTAACATTCTGAGAAAGGCAAAACTATGAAGACAGTAAAAGGATCAGACCAGGGGTTAATGGGGAGGGTGGGATGAATTGATAAAACACAAAGGATTATTAGGGCAGTGAAATGTCTACTACAATGGTGGATACACGTCATTATATCAATTCATTTGTCCATACCCATAGAGTATGTAGCACCAAGAGTGAACCCTAATGTAAACTACGGACTTTCTGCAGTTACGCTGTGTCAACGTAGGTTCATCAACTATAATAAACATGGTGGGAGATGTTGATAAAAGGGGAAGTCATGCATGTGTGGGGACAGGGGTATATAGGAACTCTCCGTATTTTCCACTCAATTTTGCTATGAACCAAAAACTGCTCTAAAAATAGTCTATTTAAATATGTACATACATACACCAGAAAACAATTTAAAGGTATACTATCCTGGTTATATGAAAAACATTTTTGATTAAACTGTTGAGATAATTGTAAATTCACCTGCATAATTCAGAAAGATCCCATGTATCCTCTACACAGTTTCCCCCAAGGTAACATATGGCAAAACGAAGACATGGATATTGCTATAATGTAATAAATACACAGAACATTTCTATCACCACAAGGATCCCTCAGATTGTTAAACACTAGGAATTCTGCTCTTAGATTTGATGGACGTTCTTCCCGTATTCTTTTTAAGTATGCCAGCTGACCTTTTAGAGTTACTCCCACTCCCACTGCCTCTTTAGCCCCTGGCAATGACTAATCTGTTCTTTATTTCTATGTATTTTTTTAAATTCCAAGAATGTTATATAAATGGAATCATAAGTATGTAGCCTTTTGAGATGAATTTTTTTCTCTCTTGTCCTTGAGATCTATCCACATTGTTGTGTGTATGAGTCACCTGTTTCTTCTTATTGCTGAGCAGTATTCCATGGTATGGATGTACCATTGTTTGTTTAGTTACTCACCTGCAGAAAGACATCTAGGTTGTTTCCAGCTTGGGGCTATGAAGAAGAAGGCTGCTATAAATATTTTTTAAAAATCAAGACTTTGGACTTCACTGGTGGCACAGTAGTTGAGAATCCGCCTGACAATGCAGAGGACACAGATTCGAACCCTGGTCCAAGAAGATCCCACGTGCCGCAGAGCAACTAAGCCCATGCACCACAAGTACCGAGCCTGCACTCTAGAGCCCACGAGCCACAACTACTTAGCCTGTGTGCCACAACTACTGAAGCCCACGTGCCTAGAGCTGTGCTCCACAACAAGAGAAGCCACCGCAATGAGAAGCCCCTGCTTGCCGCAACTAGAGAAAGCCCGCGCGCAGCAACGAAGACCCAATGCAGCCAAAAATAAATAAATAAATAAATTTATGAAAAAAAATCAAGACTTTATCCAACCTACATATTTGTGTCTTACAACTCAGGCCTGACACAGGGCAGGAAACCTACAGTGGGCAGGGTACCAGGTCAATTTCTACTCACTTTCCAGCTTTACTTCCTCTCCCATTTAGTAGCATGGCTCCTGGGTGGGAGCAATTGAAGATGGCTGATAGAGGGTTTAGGACATATTCTTCCTCCAGGTCACATATTCCTATAACCTGGTCTTGTATATTCTGTGTGGCACATGCTGGCAATGGGGGAACTCTTGGAGATTCTTCAGAAAGTTCCCCAACAGGGAATCCTGGACTTGAATTTTCTCAGTTCCAGAGATTCACTCCCCGGGACCCTGTCTTCAGATAGCACACTCCAACACAGATCACCTCTGTGAGATCCATGTTCCTAGGGCATGCTGCCTCATAAATAGTACCCTTTCAAGTTGATTCAAGCCCAGGTAAATTATCTGATACTTGCTATGGAATAGAGGAAAAAGTAGTTTCTCCTTCAAGAAATTGGATATAAAGTTATCCACATGTTAAAGCTCTCTCTTTCCCCTGTTAACATTAACATGCCTGATTTTCCTTCTTCATCATATAAAATAAAATTATAGACAGATGCAATTTTCCAGAATTAGTACCTTGTTCAGGAGAGAGAGATTAGACATTTGCTGTCTTATGTACTGAATTATATACAGCTTATTCAATGTTTTTAAAAATGTTTCTCACTGACTTCCCTCTTATATAACTAATAAAGTCATATCTAAAGTAATTGTAAAAATGAATAAAGTATTGTATATATTTTGTCACGCTTTGTAACAAAAGAAGAAAAAAATTATAAATGAATTTGTTATGAAAATGACTCAGTTTCCACGTACAAAAAGATGAAATGGACACAGCTAAGATTTACAAATTTATATATTTAGATGGTCAAAGAATATAGGTGTGTATGCATGAAGAACTGCATTCAATATTTTTAATTTTTGAATTATTTTGTGATGATAGAGAGCTGATTTAAAAAATATAAAGTACTAAGCTACTGCCTGTACTTACTACCTTAAAATTTTAGCTATTTTGAACCTTTTTTTTTAGACGCAAGAGAGAGAAGATACGGGGATCTATGTATATGTATAGCTGATTCACTTTGTTATAAAGCAGAAACTAACACACCATTGTAAAGCAATTATACTCCAATAAAGATGTTAAAAAAAATTTTTTTTTTAGCTATTTTGGTCAAACTAGTGGGATTCACAATAACCTGAAATATTATTATATGAGACATAAAAATTTACAAAAAGGTACTGAAATCTCAAGAGATGAGACAGCAAGTATCTTCCTAAGGATAGAGATTTTCTGAATGGAATGAGATATCAAATACAGTGCAATACCTTCCTTTCTGAGTTAGGGCTATACCTCAAATAATTTTTTTGTGTATGTGTGAGAAAGTAAATAGAATTTGACCATTACCTCCAACCACACATACTTATACTAAGCTGTTTAAAAATTATGAGAAATAAAGTTTTCAGCCTATTAAAAGTTATTTCAGAAAAAAAGTCTTTATTTTTGTAAATGTAGATACATTTTTTTCAAATTACGAATAACCTCAAACTTAAGACAGAGTGATAGTTTCCTGCAGTGTCATGCTGTAATGTGATGCTTGTCAAATCACCTATGTTCAAAGTCATACAGAGAAAGAGGTAGTTGGGCTATAACTTTATTGTTATGTTTACTAGATTTGTTCATCTGTTGAAAAATCAACTCTTTCTCTCTATTGTGTTTATTCTTTTCTTGTAAAAATCTTATCTTATACTGACAGAGATGTTCCTTACATTTTTCACTTGATTTGAAAACTTCTTCATCCTGTCTCTTTCGTTTAATGGCTCAGTGCTTGAAAACAGCATAAGACGAAAATCTTGAACTAAGTTTAAATGTTGTACAAATACTGTACAAGACTGTTTCACCATAATAGGCAAAAATATTGCTTGAACATAACACTGGCAATTACAGTCCTGAAAGAATATGACTTTTCTATTTAGCAATTCAATAAATCTATTTACCACTTCAATCATTAAACAAATTTGTATTTCCAGAAATATTTCAGGAAAACACAGTAGAGTCTTTTTGTATTCATAACTACATCTCACAAAATTTTTACAACAGCAATATAAATCAATATATAGCTTTTAAGAGCCCTAACTAGGGATACACAAATACACACACACACACACACACACACACACACACACACACACTCTCACTCCAAATCTGTGACATTTTCAGTGACAGGTAGAAATTTCTGTACTGGTTTAAATAATAAATCCAACAGTGGATGAGTTCTCTAAAACCACACATATGTTATCATAAACAAATATTATGTAGTCACATAGTCTGCCTAAATTGTAAATTAATAATGAAAACAAAATTAATTTAGCTAGGTAATAGAATCCCCAAGCAAAGAATGAAGACTCAAGATTAGAACAAAGAAAGAACATAAAGGAAAAGAGGGTCATTACATAAGGATAAAAAGTCAAATTATCATTAAGATGGTGTTGGAATCCAGGGTAAGCCACCCCCAAAATGTGTCTCCATGGCATATTGATTATTTTGAATTAAAGTTACTAAGAAATGGCCAGTGCAAGAGGGACAGTCTAACTCTTTCCGTCTCCCTTAGAGCAGGAAATAAATCTCTCATGTGAAAGGTGCACTCCCTACATCTGAAGGGAGATGGACACCCTTATCTTATCACTAGAGACAGAGAATTCAGGGCTAAGATGCCTATATAAAGAAGTTACAAGGTTTGTTTAATTCACAACCCCAGTCCAAACTCTCTTTAGATTCTTCACTGAGTACCCGAAACCTAAGTTTCTTTATCCTGTCAATTCCTCAGAAATGTATTCTTTCTTTGTCTAAAAAGTATAAAAGCTGCCTTCTTTGGCCACTTCTTTGGTCCCATTTCTATGAGACTGAACCGAGCAGGACCCTGTGGGGATCCACAGAAACCCTTCTGTCCCCCTGTTTCTTGTAGGCAAGACTCCAGCCTCCAGGACCTTCTCTGAGTTCCAAAGGGCAGATTTGAACAGGTCCTAATCAAGGAAGGAGCAGCTATGAAGCTACCTGAGGCCAGATTAAAGGGACCAGAGAAGCTCATCAAGATTAGGAGACCCGACCACCTGAGACCCTGCACACACCCTAATCTTGTCAGCAACCCCTCCCTTGAACTATTGCTATAAAACTCATCAAATCCTCCCAGGTTGGGACACACAGTCTTGAGGGCATTAGTCCACTGTGTCCCCCTTTGCCTGGCAAAGCAATAAAGCTGTTCTTTTCTACTTCACCCAAAACTCTGTCTCCAAGATTCGATTCGGCATCTGTGTACAGAGAGGCTGAGTTTTCGGCATCAAGATCTCCAGGCACATGAATTAAAATTTGTTTCTTTTTCTCCTGTTAATCTGTCCTGTGTCAATTTTCTTATTAGTCCAGACACAAGAACTCAAGATGGGTAGAGGGGGAAATTTCCCCCTCCCCAACAACAGAAACACTAGAAATGTGTGTGCACTTACTAATACAACCTTTAAATATGTGAAACACAGAAGTGACAGAAAATTAGGTGAAAAAGATAAAGCCACAATCGTGGCAAGAAATTTTAACACATGTCTTTCAATAAATAATAGATTAAAAAATAATAAGTAAATATATAGATTTAAGCAATACAATCAGTAAGCTTTGTGTAAGGGTCATGCTTAGAAGACTGCATCAAAAGTATCAAGGTACAGGACTTCCTTGGCGGTCCAGTGGTTAAGACTCTGCACTTCCCCTGCAGGAGGCCCGGGTTCGATCCCTAGTCAGGGAACTAAGATCCTGCATGCTGCACCGTGGGGCGCCCCAAAAAAGTATCTAGGTACAAATGCTTTTCAAGCACATATAGAAAGTTTATTTTAACATGAACTCTACAATTAGACATATCATTTAATAAAATATATTTACTACCTGATAAAAATAAAACAAACAGGACTCTTAACGGTAAGTATTCTGTATAAGAAAAAGAATAAGATTACTGCAGCTCTTAGCTAGCATAATAGGACAAGTTATAAAAAAGTAAGTATTGAGAAAAATATATAGTTATTCACGCTTGATAATTTTCTATGGTCTACATAAAATCTGTAAATAAATAATTAAAATATATGGGCTTTGCAGAGCTGCTAATTGTAAAATCAATATGTAGAAATAAACTATTTCTATATAGCAACCACAGAGATTTCAAAATTAGAATTTTAAAAAGATAACATTTATAGTTCATCAAAAAAATATAAAGCACCTTGACTAAATCCAACAAAAATACTAAAATCTTGAAATGAGAAAAATAAGTTTTTAAGGATATTAATGAAGAAAACATAAAAGAAGAAATGTGCAGTGTTCATGGTTCAGAAGACTAAAAATTATAAGTATGTAAATTCCCCAAATTGATCAAAAATCTATACGACTCCATTCAAATTTCCACCAGCTATTTATTCTCCTTTTTTACTTGTTTGTTTTTGTGTTTGGAAACTTGACACAATTATCATAAACTGTATATAAAAGTACAAAAGTTCAAGAACAGACCTGACACACCTGAAGACCAAGACGGGTGAACTGCCATCTCGTGTAAAAAGACATAGTCAAAATTAGAGAATGTAACGTTGTGTGAAATTGCCAACAAGATAACTAGAACAAGGGAACTGAATGGAGAGCCCCCAAGTAGCCATGAATATATCAACATTAAGATAAAAGAGAACTCTTACAGGCCACTGTTGAAAGAGTAGAGGATAGTATGACAGCTGGTTTCTGTATTTTAAAAATACTTACCCTTTTGGTTATTTTTCCGTTTATAGCCTCATAACAGTTCTCTCCCCTTCTCTACCCTGTTTCCTGGGGAAGCTGACTTTATCGACTGTATGGCATGGGCTTCCTTTCCCTCTGGCTTCTGGCTGAGTTTAACCAATAGCAGGCAAAAAGTAATAGGAGAGAAAGACAGATGTAGTTTTTTCCTCTGCTGCCTTCCTGCCTCAGCTGTCGCTGTCTCTCCATGACCACAGCCCCTTCTGGGTGGCCCCTTCCCATTTACTCCAGTGACTACTAGACTCCTTCAAACTTGGGGTGGCAAGGACTGCACCAAAGGCGGAAATTTGCATGCCTAAGCATTCCTTATTTGTTTCATTAATTCTGTTAGCACCTGTGTAACAAGGCTCTTAAATAATCTCTTTGCCAAATCCAAGCTGACCCCACCTTTTGTCCCTGGCTGCTTCCCTGATTAATATAGAACTATGATGTGCAGTCTCACTCCATTTTTGATACTTGACTGCTGACAGCTTTCAAGCCTCACTTTTCCCTCTTCTCCCTGAGCTCCACATCTGGGAAAGCTGGTAAGAAGGATGCTGCGTCCTTCTGTGCTGGCAGGAACTCAACCCCTGTGAGCCCAGCCCCATCCTCTAACCACAATAAAATCCCCAGGCCAGTCTCCTCTCCCTCCTTTCTCAAGGCATTTCAGACTTGCTTGAGAGATACACCATGCTCTCCAGACAAACCTCAATATTGTCAGTAATAAACACTTCATACCCTCTTAGCATGTATGCGGCATCATCTATCGCAACATCTAAGCCAAATTTGTAGTAAGATTCATCCTGACTCCGTGAGGTAGTCCCAACAGTTGGTGGATACGCAGGATGACTGGGCAATGGTCACTACCACTCACCTGGGGTCTTTATTTTCTTGCTTTGACTTGCTAACTGGCTCTGATGCCTGAACGCAAGCATGCACCTGGGAGTTATAGCCTGCTGACTAGCTTGACCTTCCAGCTGTGCCCCTTGTGTTGCCTTGGTGAGTCCTCCTCAGCCTCTGCTACAGAGTTAGCTGACCTAAGTCAGAAATTTCTAGGTTTGGCATTTAGGGACAGGAATATGAGATCAGAGCCCTCCTTAAAGTGGCCCTGGGTCGTGTGTCTTAGCCCAGACCAATCTCTGTGTCTTAAAATGAATCTGTGACTGACAGTAGGCTCAGGAAAAAAAACTATTATCCTGTGATCCCATGGGTGTGTGTCTCAAACAAGCATTGACTCTGATCTATGTCACACTGAGAGGAAAGACTCCCTGTGGGAGACACAGATCCATCGAGTGGTCACTTATGAAAGAGAAATCAAAAAAGAAAGGAGGGGGAGAGAGAGAAGAGGATAATATAGCAGTCATTATGTAACGTGCTGAGATCCACACTCCTAAGAGCAGATTGCTCACCAGGATCCGTAAATATCGCTGCTGCTGCTGCAATGCCTGTTGCAACAAAGATCCTGATTTTCTGTTACAGGAAAACCATCCAGAGTACCCCTGCGTGACAACAAAGGGGGTGATCTAAACTAGAGCTTGCAGTCATTAAATTCTATAAAGTAACCATTTCCATTGTTAAAAAGTACAAAACTGAAGTAAATTTGAAGATCTAATTGACTTTATTCAAAGACCTATAAATCAGGCAGCATCCCATCAGGCAACTGGAAGGACACAGAGTGGTACAAACTGGGAAGTTCTTATAGGCAGGAGGGTGGAGCAAGAAGGTATTAGCAAAAAAGAAAAAAAAAAAAAAAGAAAGAAAGGATTGTTTCAGGTCCAGCCTTTTCTTTGGGGGTAAGGGATCTGCAGGGTCTCTATCATGCAGATCCCTCACTAGTGTTGATTGGAAATTTCAGATTGCCTGTATTAAAGGTCGCATATCTAGGAGGGGTTGAAACCAATTAAGTCTTGGTTAGCTGTAGTGGGGGGCAAATGACTCCACTTGGACCCTGCTGCTGCTTTAACACCATGAAGGAAATTTATAAATAAAACCATGATAGAGTTTCCTCCACCCTGAAATATATCCAGTGAACTAAATAAACAAAAATAAAAAAGAAGGAAGGAAGGAAAGGGAAGGAGGAAAGAAAGAAAGGAAGATAGAATGGAAGGAAGGAAGGGAGGGAGGGAGGGAGAGGGAGGGAGGAAGGGGGTGGGGGAGGAGGAGAAATACAGAATGAATCTTGGATACAGGAGGAAAAAACAAAAGAAAAAAGCAAGCAATGAAACAGAGGTCCACAATATGATCCAACTGGAAATCTAGATAATTACAAGAATTTATACAACAAAACAATAAATGGTTTTGTGCCTCTACAACATAGGTTGATTTAACATCTACGTCTGCTGAAGTTCATCAACTGGCAAACCTCATGGACTTAATCAGTACTGGAGATGGAGTTAGTTATACATGGGGACCCCACTAAATGTTAACAAGGTATTGCCTATAATCTTAGGGGACTTACAATACATAAAATAGAAGAGAAGTATGCCTCATCTGAACTAAAGCCTTGCCTAAATTCCCCATGGTAATACCACCCATTGCCCTTAAATATCCCATAGTGAGTAAGAACACTCTGATCCAGTAAGTAATAAAGTAAAATTAAATTAAGTTTTTGGCACTTCCAAACTGGCATGACAAAAATGGAACGCAAGGACCGTTCCTTAAATGTAAATAGTGAATATGGCCTAACACGGCTTTCAAGATTGAAACAGAGATTTCAAGGTTCAAATCTTAACACACCAGGCCTAGATTGAAAAGGAGTGATTATCGCTCCACTACTTCTCCACTTAACAATACAATTTGGCCTCTTTCTACACTTGGAAATAATCAGTGGTGTGCCTCCTTCATGGTGGATTACTGAAATCTTAATATTGTCCTTTTATCTATTAAGGTCTCATATACAATATTATTGAAATTACTGAATTACCCAATCAGCAACTAGTAAATATTTTTCTATTATAAATTTGGCTTACATGTTTTATTGCATGTCTATTTTGACAGCCTCTCAGCCTCAGATTCTTTGACCTCCAAAGGGGCACAACATCCCTTTACCCGTGGGGTACCTCAATAGCCTTTGCACTGCATACAACCTTTGCAAGCAGGATCTTAAGTGCATTCAATTTTCTCCAGAAGCACAGGCATTGCATTACATTAATGACATCCTCCTCCAAGGACATTCATTTGGCACACTGATTCAGGACAAACACATACAAAGCAGCTCTACAAAGGGGATGGGCGACTGTCCCACGTATAATGCAATGCTCTCCACCTCGGTTAAATTTCTGAAACTTATTTGGTAAAGTGAGAGCTGCTCCATGCTGACAGTGTCAATAAATAGCTACTGATCAACTCAGCACCCATGATATTAAAACAAGCCCCCAAATTTTAGGTCTTTCTGGCTTCTGGAGGCAATATGGTTTGCACTTACACAGTTATTTGCAAATTGGCCCACCTTGAATGGGTCCCCCTCCAACAAATGGCTCTAGAATTTATCCAAATTGCAATGTGACAAACCATACCACTAGTACCCTTCAGAGACTCCTTCACTCCAGAGGCATAACAACTTGATGTCATGTCTCTTGGAGACCCTGGACATCCACATCACAGTCACAAGCTGCCCATGAATTTCTTATGCAAGAAACTTCCCTCATTAGCCCCGCATTACACCCCAGTAGAATGGCAATTGCTGGCCACATAATGAGCTCTCATAGAATAAGAGGAGCTCACAGGCTCAGAGACCATAACCCCTCCATACCCAGTTACCCACTGTGCTTTGGATCATGGAAGCAATACCCTACAAGTTCAGCATGGCTACTGAACCCTCCTTGCTACAGATGCAGCCAATTCTGAGCTCTGTATTATATCCCACGTGCAGAAGGAGGTGGCCTCCCCTATCTTCAGTCCCCTATCGGGTTCTGGAGGAGATCATCCCTCTCCTAGACCATTTTGCTTCTTGGGAACTGCTGGGGATCAACTGAGTGTTCAACATCGGGAGTCCCTATATTTTATGGATGCAATCGCCACCATACACATGATGGAGCTTTGCTGGATAGCTGCTGATTTTCATCCCTGAAAACAAAGAGGCCCCCAATAAGAACCAGCAACCAAGTCTCAGCACAACTGGCCAAACTTCAGGCAGAAATCTTCGTACGAGATGCCCTTGACAACAAGTTGCACATTTTTACACTCTTGGACCATTGCCTAAGAGTTTCCATCTTTGGAGTGGAGAAGTCTGGGAATCCCTTGCCTCGCACATACTCAAGAGATAAATCAAGGTGACGCATCTCTACATATACTGAGAACATAAACCAAGGTCTCACCAAAACCCTCCCTGTATGGTTCTCAACATTACTGATAGTGATCAAGTCACTCATTTTACATCTCAGAATGTGCAATGCTGGGCTCTTGAATTAGGCATACAATGTAATGTCCATCTTCCTTACTAGCCTCAGGCTAAAGTCTCACAGAGCAACATACTTGCTTATTTAAATATGTTTGAGTTCAATTAAATAAAACATGGCATATTTCAGCCATCATTCTAACATCAGGAGAAAATTTTCATGAGGAATTTGACTCCATTTCTTGGTATCTGACCACTGACATCTTTTAACCTCACCCTCTTCCTCTTACCCTTTGTTTCTCAGATTTCCTTGAAAGAGTGAATGTGTAATTGAGTTGCAGCCGATGGAACTAGAGTGAATTAATATGTACCACTTCCACTGCTGGCCTTTGAAAACATGCCATATTTGATTCTCCATGATCCTTCCTTTGCCTTGCTTTGATGCAAATGAATACGTTGACATTGAAAGAAAATTTCTGAAGACAGTAGAGCCATAAAATGGAAAGAATCTGGAATTCATTTATAATTGCTTAGAGGAGAGTCATCATCAACCAGAAACAGTTGGAATTCGTAAGACATTAATGTCTATAGTTTTGATCCATTAAATGTTTTACAGTTTGCTTGTTAGAGCAGCTACCATCATCTTAAAAATGCACTGCAAAATTCTGTTAATATGAAGTTTAAAAACAAGTAAATCTAAGTAATATACTGCTTTTTCAATAAAGATGCAGGAGATAAACTATGAAGAAGTCAAAGGCATGATTAACACAAATATCAGGAACGTTGTTACCTATGTTAGGGAGGAAGCAGGATATGATTAAGTAGATACACTCAGGCTGTTCATTTCATTTGTAGTTAAACTTCACGTACTTTATAGCTACAGTTGACCCTTGAACAACATGGGTTTTAACTGTGCGAGTTTACTTGTATGTGGGTTCTTTCAATCGTATATACTACAGTACAACTTGATCTGTGGTTGGTTGAATCCAGAGAGGAACCGTGTATATACAGAGGACTGACTAGAAGTTAAATGTGGATTTTTGACTGTGCAGAGGGTCTATGCCCCTAACCCCAGCCTTGTTCAAGGGTCAACTGTAACCTTTTATAGTTATGGTATAGTTCACAGTATGCATTTTTAATGAATTGACATTAGCTCTGATATATAATATATAAGCAGAGAATGAAGGAAAATATTTGGAAAATTAAAGCATATGGTATTAGAAATTTGATATTCAGAAAATAATGTAAGTGTAAAAGCACTGTAGTATAGTGGAAAGAATAGGTTCTGAAGGCATACTATCTCACACCTGGAGATACTGCTACAGTTCACATACTGGTTGACACAAAAGGCTGACAGTGCTAAGTGGGACCTAAAGTGGTGCAGGATTCCTCAGCAGGTAGAGGCTTTGGTACTTGGGCCATAAGACATCAGATATCCTATCACAGCAGGTAACTGTGATGAAAGAAGATGCTATGCACAGTTATGGCAATGCCAAATGGGAGAATCACAATATGCATGCTTAGGATCCTTGACCATGCTATTTTCAGTGGAGAATTATACGCTTTTTAAAAGAACAGCTCCTAGTGTGCTACTGGAGCCTGACAGAGATGAAACACCTGAAGATAAAACCTCTATAAACCATGTGGTCAAAATTGTTCATCATGAGATGGGTTCTGCAAAAACCACCAAGTCATACAACTGTGCAAGTACAAAAAAAAAAAATCATAAGATGGAAGGAAATGACACATCTAGGACTGGGCATGAGTTACAATCAGAGGGCAAAAATAAACTGCATGATTAGGTGGGCTAGATACCCATGTCATCCATCAGAGAAGACGCACCTAAACATCCAAGTAAAGAAATGGCGTGGCTATCACGTTACTGGCACAATGTGCAGCTTACGCATAGACCCTCATTCTTCAACAATAACTAGCTACTTCCACTGAGAAATGTCAAATTTGCCAACAACAAAGACCAACACTGAGTCCTCAATATGGAACCATCCTTAAGGAAACCACCCAGCCACTTGATGACAAGTTGATTTCACTGGACTTCTTGTACCACTGAAGGGGCAGAAATTCATCTTACCTTCACTGACACATATTTTTGGTTTGGGTTTGCTTTTTGTGCCCATAGATCTGAAGTTAGCATCACTACCACAGGGCTAAAATGCAGGATCCATTGGCATGGAATTATGCATGATACTGCATTGGCTTCAAGAAATCACTTTATAGCAAAGGAGGTAAAAGTAGTAGATGCATGACCATGGACTTACCAGTCTTATCTCACACAGTATCACTTAAAAGCTGCTAGCCTCATAGAAGAGATAGCCTATAGAAGAAACAGCTGGAGGGCCATCTTGGACAGGGTACTTTTAATGAATGGATCACCATCATCCAGGATGCAATATACACTCTATAGCAATCACTGTGATATGGTCTGCAAACATTAGACTACATGCAGCTTAGAATTTGACAATAGACATAAGAGCGGCCTAACTTATTACAAATCCCACTGATCAACTTGCAGGATTTGTACTTCCCATACCTGCAACTTTGAGCTCTGTAAATGTAGAGGTCTTGGCTTGCAGAGGGTAAAATGCTTGAATCTTACCATCAACAGGATACAGAGATGCTGCCATATAATGAGGGCAGGGAAGACCTGAGGAAGGTATGGTGACTAGGGTGTAGCTGTGTGGGTCCAATCAAGAGACAGAAGCTAGACAGTAGGTTAAAACGGGTTGTTTAATATGTATCATGATTAACTACGATGAAAAAGTAACTACGAAACTTAAGGACACTTTAGATGGTATCCTTGGACTGAGAGAGAGTACTTGAGAAAGAACAGATTTGAAAGGATTTCTGACCTCACTGGAGAAGGTATGGTTCAATCCATCAGATAGCAGAATTATATCTGGTTTAGCTAGTTTAGAGCTGGTCTGAAGTTGTTGTATAAGCAACAGGCTACTCGCCACAGGTGCAGGTAGAGGAGCAGGAGATTAACAAGTGATGGGACAGATAGTCAACGGCACTCCAGGCACTGGTGGAACAGGAGGCCTTCAAAGCCTGCAGCAAGCAGGCCCCTGGGGGCTTGCAGAGGGTGTCTGGGTGTTGGCCTAGGCAGGAGGTCTTCAGGGCTTGTAAATTATGCAGGGACTTTGCTTTCTGTGTCAAGAGGGCTGCAGAGAGTTTACCACCAGGCCAAGGTTGCAAAGGGACAATATTCCAGGTTCATAACCAGAGGCATATTCATACCACTCACCCCCAGCGAGTCCGGGGCACAGCAGTGGAGCCTCTTCCTCCTGCAATCCCCTCCAATGCACCTTTCTAAGAAAGCTTAACATCACACTGCCTTTAAAGCAGAAATGCTTAGAAGAATTCCTTTGTGACTCACCAGGCACACAGTGAAGAGTGTATTGAAGCTGAGAGGCAACATACTGATAATTGACACATCAGATTTTGGACTCTTTAGAGATGAGGGTCTGAGTTATCCCACCAGTATGTCACCAGATTAAGCAGACATACCATACTGTCCAACAGTGAGGGGAGTCTAGAATACACAGTGGTCCCTCTTAATCCATGGGGGACACGTTCCAAGACTCCCAGAGGATGCCTGAAACCACGGATAGTACCAAACCCTATATATACTGTGTTTTTCCTATACATACATACGTATGATAAAGTGTAATTTGTAAATTAGGCACAGTAAGAGACTAACGATAACTAATACTAAAATAGAGCAATTACAAAAACATACTGTAATAAAAGTTACATGAACATAGTCTCTCTCTCCTCTCTCTCAAAATACCTTACTATACAAATTTAATGCCTTTTCCCTCTTAATTAGTCACTTATTAAGCACTGTGGATGCAACTTTTGCAGTTGTAGGTGCAAGAGCAAAACTAGCATCTTTTTCTTTCTTCACAATTTCACAGAAGACTCATTTTACCACAAATCTTAGCAATGTCAACATATGATTTTTTTCTTTCCTTTTAGTCAAGAACTCTCATCTTTTCACTTAATGGAAGCACTTTACAGCTTCTATTCAGCATATCCAAATTGCCAGCATCACTACTCTTGTGCTTTGGGGCCATTACTAAGTAATAATAAGGGTTATTTGAACATAAGCACTGTGATACCCCGACAGTCAATCTGAAAACAAGACAGCTACTAAGTGACTAACAGGAAGGATACTTTGGACAAAGGAGTGACTCATATCCCAGGTGGGACAGAGTGGAACAACACAAGAATCATCATTGTTTAATTCTGGAATTTTCCATTTAATATTTTTGAACCTCAGTTGACTTTGGGTAACTGAAACCATGGAAAGAGAAACAGTGGGTAAGCAGGAACTACTGTACATATTGTGAAGGATAAAAATGGTGAATATCAGTTGGGGTCATGAGAACAGCTGCGATGTTAGGAGGTGACTATATTTTGTCCCATTAACCAGGAGAACAGGTCCCACAGAATCTTGAAAGAGCTGTTCTCAAAAATGTTATGAGTCAAGAGGGACCAAATAACCCAAGGGGTAAATTGTAGTAGATGCTATGGTGCTTAGCAAAATCCATCCCTTCTCCCTCACTCTCCGGCTCCTGAGAATGGGACTGGCATCTCATAGCTGAGATTGCCCTCCAGTGAAGAGAACCACCTCACACAATGTCATGTCCCATTCTCAGGAGCACCTCCCATCCAGTGACCGTTGATGAGAAGTTTCAAGTCCAGCGCACTTTGTCAAATTTGGGTCAACACTGTTGGTCTATCCGGCTCCAAATTTTCCCACTGGATTGGCTGAGGCCTTTGTCGTGACTGCACTGCAACCTAACATCTCCCTTGGCCTCATCTTGATTCTTTCTACACAAGTATGTGTCCACAACACCAGTCCTGCACACTAACGCCTACCTCAGAGTCTGCTTTACAGGAAATCAACCTAGGGTAGTTGTCAAGCCTCTGGAAATTATACTTGGCCACAGAATTCTAAAACCAATTAATATCAATATCCCAAATAGCAACTGATGAACTAAAAACTGTTAAACAATGATGCTTTCTCCCAGATGTTATTAAAAAAAGAAAACACTGTAGAAACTCCTTAAAAGTTTTTATATTACTTATTACTAACATCAAGTACTATAAACTTGAGGGTAAAAAGTCTATTTCAATGAGATACTTCAAAGGGACAGGCAGCTCAGCATTTGCGAAAAACAAAAGCTTAACTTCCAGATTCCCTGCTACCTGAAAAAAATCTCCTAGTACTGACTTACTATTACCTCTCTGTTACCTCCTGAGTACTAGTAAAGGCCCTATTAGCCATTTGTGTCTAGGTGGTTGCTTTTTATCTGTTACATGCTCCCTACATGTAGGCTGCTTATGAAAGACTTTTGAAAATAGTTTCATTTGATTGAAATATATTTTAGGTAGCAAGGTGGTCATGACTTTTTCATACATGATCCACCACAGAGAGCGTGTTTTAGAAAGCATTTTGCTTTTTTTTTTTTTTAAGTTCTCAGAACAGCCCACAAGACATCATTTTAAAATTTAAAATTTTCATACGTCTTCAATTCACACTACTTCAGTAGAACTAAACTATCGTAAAGTACATCTAAGAAATCCACTTCCTTAAAAGTCACCAGAAAGTATTGTAACCGAAAAGTAAGTAAACATTGCATGATGAAATAAGACAATATGCTGAGAAGTATTACTGTAAAGTAAAACTGCATGGCTTAATCTTCCTACCAGCACCAAACAAGGGAGTACCTTAGCTTTCTTCTCAGCTCTCCCAGATGAGGGGCAGGAGGAAAAGGAGGAGTTATCTGGGCTTAAAAACTACCAACGAACATCAAAAAAGGAGTCATACACTTACTATTCCTCTCTACCAGATAAAAACCTTTATCAATCTTGCTTGAGTCTTCTGCCCCTCTCTACCACATTTACCAGCATAAAGTACTTTTTTTGGTTTTTTACATTTTCAAATTATAATAAAACCAACCATTCCAACAATATCATACTTTCCTTAAACCTTGACTTTTCCTCAAATCAATTTCATTCTGTTATAATGGAAAAACATCCTGTGCTATGCTTTTCTTAGTAGCAGCTTTACTAGTTCAAAAATATGCACTTAAGATTCAACTTCTGAGAAAAATTCTATAGGGCAATGCATGCATAGATTTTCCTAGGAAAATAACATTCTGATGAAAAAAAATTAAGGTTAAAAAATGAAATTTGAAGCAGTACCTTAGAATCTAATAGTTCAAAATAAGTAACCTAAAGATTTACCTGACTTCAACACATTCATGCAAGAGAATGTTAAGGAATATCAGATTCAAAGAAGGTATATTTTTGGTGTTGAAAGAGGACAATGAGTTTACCTTCAAGACTTTAATTTTTTTCTGTGAATCTACACAGATAGGCCCAACCCAATTTACAGTGCGATGCACAAAGCATGCAATTACTTTTTGAGCATCAAACTCCAAATAATCTGTGAATTTCATACCTGTCAGCACCCTTACTTGGTACTTTATGAGATACACTAGGATCTTACATCAGAAAAGTGATTCACCTAAGTGATTTTGAAGATGTTTTTATTCTGTAGGAAAAAAATACAGAAAAACTTCCTATTTAGATTTCTTTAAAGTAATTCTTGGCTTAGGATAGAGGTTAATTAATGTTTAATTGCTGCATTGAAATTCTTCTTCCAATTAAGTTCACACTATATGACTAACAATAGTATCAGCAATAAAATTTAACTATTCATGTGTGTATATGTATGAATTAAGGATAGTATTCCTTTTATAAATGATGACCCAATGTCTGTGTTTCTTAATGAAGTGAAGTAATCCATTTCAAAGCTAAGTGATTGAACCTAGTAAGGTTTATTTGAAAGAAGTCAAAGAAATGGACTGTAAACAAGCATGTTACCTGCTCCGCAAGCATATAAACTTCATGAGGAAATTTCTCTTTTTTTCTTGTTTTCCTTCTATTCCTCAACACCTAGATAGAGTGCTACCTTGAACATAGTTGGTGTACAGTAAATATTTATTGAATGATTAATGAGGAATGGATGTTTCAAAAATGAAATCATAATCTCCATTACGGGAATCTGCAGAGGAATCAAGTGGTATCAAGTATCAAGAAATAAGAAGAGATGATGATATTTGATATCACTTCCTATTCAGAAATGAGCATTTGATTATGACTTGATTAAGAAGATGTATCTAAGTAGATATTTGTGGAAAGGAGCTTGAACACAAGTGAGGATTAAAATTATCCCATTGAACATTTAAGAATGACAGAGTTCATTTGTAGATGAAACCATTTAGGACTGTGTAAAAATCATGGGGTGGTAGAATGATCACCATCAGTGACTTGACTGATGGTTCAGTTTTTCTGGTTCTACACTATCCTATCATCTAACCTTTACTTACTAAACATCTCCAAAATCTGTGACTTGTACCAGAAGCTTCCGTAAAGAAACACAAAGAAGGAAAGTACTGATAGGTAGTCTCACAATCACTTGCTTAAGAATATAGTGTAAGACATAAAATACGTACACAATTATAACACAAGGCAGAAGAAAAATCCCACCTGCAGAGCAAAATCAGTGTCCAAAAGAAAGATCTGTATTGAAATAGAATTCATCTCAACAATATTTCAAATCTTGTAAAACTGCTGTTTTAAGCTTTAATATGGTGTGTGTTCCCTAAATACTTAGGAATTCATATTTATACAAAAGAATGTTTTCCTCTAAAAGAATCCTATTAATAGTATTTAAGTTCTCAATTTAACTTATAGTCAAAATATTTTTTCAATAATAATGGAAAAATGTCTGTTTTAATACAATTGGAACAAAATAAATAACCAAAGGATGCACGTTTCATCATTTATAATGAATGCTACAACTTTAACTACAAATATTAGGTATTTACTTATCTAAAAATTAATAAAATAATAATAATGGTAACATCAATTTCTGTCCTTGATATTGTCTATAGGAAAATAAACTAATTCCTTTATGAGAATGTTTAAGGCCCTGCCATCATTCCATCCCTAATGTTCCATTTTAACCTCATTTCCCACACCCTTTACCTATGCAATAAAAATACCATCATTGGGATTAATTGTTGATCTCCAGCATGTGCTATGTTTGTCTACTTTTGTGTCCTTTTTTGCATGTGTTAGGTTCTACATAATCTGTAAAATCTTCATTATCCTTTACAAAGCCTAGCTTAGATGCCCTGTATTCAAAATATCAAGATCTAATCCTTCATTATAAAATTCTTCACTACTTCTTTGTGTGTTGTGTTTGGTTAATTCTGCTAGCCTAGGCCTAGGTTTCCTATGTGATGGATGGTTTATTATGTTTCTCCTTAAGAGCACAGGTAGATTCTTATCCATATTTGTATTCCTAGACCTTTGCATTGAGCTCAATATGTAACTGATTTATTTGAGTCATATGCAATTTTTAAAATGTAGACACCCCTGTATCTTATTGGTAAAGTACTGTGTCAGCAGCTCAGCTGAGCTGGAGAGAGAGCTGACTTTTTAGGTGTTTTAGTAGCTAATTAAGGCAACAAGGTAAAAATGAAAGAGTTAAAACCTTTAATCACTTACTGAGATAGTATAATAAGCAAAAGCTTAAACAAACTGGGAAAGCACCTATTCCCTGTGTTTCATTTTCCCCTGTGGAATGTCTGACCGGTCATAGGTCAGATGAATCCAGAAGATGTGGGGTTCCTCTCACTGTTGAGGGATCCCCAAACAAGTCTCTGGCAGATTTATGAGCTATGAGTTTAGGGGGAGTGTGATGGGGAAGGGCTGGTAATGGAAAAGTACTGGGTACTGAGTCATGAGTAGGGAAATGTGTCTTCAGATTTCCCTTTCTTTCTCAACCCTCCCAATAAGGAGGCATCTTATGAAGAACTTTAAGGGCCCAGGTTAAAAGACCTCGAAACAAGGCATCTGGGCTAGGAATGCAAGTATGCAAAGAGCATGGATGGCCTGGGGGATGGTGGGGTGGCACTGAGACCTTGGACTGCAGCTTCCTTCAGAGACTACAGGGCTCTGGTTTTGCACCCACTCTGGTGTGGGGAGGGCAGCTTTCTCCCATGAGGCTTGCCGGGTAAAACCTTTGTAACGGCCTATGGTCTGGCCTGAAATATCACGCAAAGGATTTTAACCAGGAGCCAAATTCCTCATACTGTTGTTAACAGTTAATACTCTCCTAATATTATCCATGCTGACACTTGAGATTTTCAGTTTTCCTACTATGTGATATATATCAATAAAAACTTCTTTTTTTTTAAGTGACAACACTAAGTGTTGACGAGAATACACAGCAACAGGAACTCTCACATCCTGCTGGTGGGGATATAAATGTTCACCACCATTTTGGAAAACTTTGTGACACTATCTACCATAGCTGAACAAATGCATACCTTATAGCATAGCCATTTTGCTCCTTGGTGTGTGTGTCACAGAACTGCACGGACTTGTATATCAATAGATAAACAATTGAGGTTTATGGCAGCATTATTAAAAACAGCTCAAAACTGGAAACAACCCAGATATTTATCAATAGTGGGATGCATAAATAAATTATAGTACATTCATGCAATGGAATATTTTATAGTAATAGAAATGAATGACCTACTATAACATACAAGTTACGTTTGTAGATTAGTCTCAAATAAAATGAGTCAAAGAAGACATTAAATAACACATTTTAAACATTCCTGTTCATTTAAAGTTTTTAAAAGTAAAACACTGTGATATGAGAAGTTCAGCTTGGGAAAAGGGAGGATAGTAATTGAGAGCATCAGAGTGTCTTCTGGTGCATTTACCTCAGTGGTGCTCACACAGATGTGTTCACTATTTGATTACCATTTGAGAGCTGTACATTTATATTCTGGGCACTTCTTCTACATATGTTATGTGTTTTTGAAGTTTTAAAACAGTTTTCAAGTATATAATAAGTTTCATCATGATTCTGATTGTCTATTATCTCCACTGTTACAGAAAAAAGACCAGGCTATCCAGGCAAAAGGTAAACTAGACAGAGGTAATGAAACAGTAAGAATACTCTGGTGAAAGTGATATTCCGTGAAAAGAAACTTAATAAGAAATATACAATAAATAAAGAAGAAGAGAAGCACAAGTGGCTCCAGAAGACAAAAATTCAGGGTGAGATCAGAAATGGTAATCGCAGGTAACAATTATCTATGTTGGGAATGGAGACATATTGATTTAGAGTGGAAAGAAAAGAAGGAAGAATCTTACAATTGACCATTTACACCAATCCAAAAATAGCATGTGGGGATTTTATGACTGTAGAAGTATCTTATTTTAAAAATTATTTTCTTTTCCATAACTGTTTTAGAAACACAAAAATCATCCAATAAAAAGAGCATTTTAAATTACAGTAACATTTATTAAAAAAAAAAAAAAAGACCAGAGCTGGCATAATTTAGGCATGTTGGTGTGAGAAAAATAAAACGTTTTAAAGAATCTAGATGAATATTTGCTAAACAATATTAAAAAATTATAACATTTTTTGTTGAGACAGATGTATTTTAATACAATATTGTACATGGTAATGTTGATGAAATATTATCTTATGCTTAACCTACTATTGGTCAAATTGATGTAGGTTATAAGGAAATGAAAAAGAGAAGGCCAGAAACTGACATTCTTATACTCTTTGCCATAATTTCTAACAGATACTTCTCACAAATCCCAGCAGTTGGAGGGACAACTTTTATTGAGAAAACTAAAAGCATTTCCCATCTTTTACTATGGAAATGTGTGCTTCATGACGGCATAGAGCAATTGTCAATTTGAGAAAGTAAGGAACAGAAAACTGCTCAGTGAACGAATAACTTAATGACAGGTGCACTGACAGGCAAAAGCTTTTGGAGATAAAGATGATTTGACTCCAAAGACCTTGTCCTGGACCCACATTGGACTCACCTAGTCACTCCAAGTATGTAAACCGTACTCTCTTCAACAACTACTACATATTTCAACAGAGAGAATAACCTCACAAATCATTCAAGTAGGAGGTCAGAAAACAGCGATGCAAGGATCAAAAGTCTTCTCCAATGATTCATCCCACATCCCCTCATTAGCAATAAGGCCAGTAAGGAAAGGCTATTAAAGGGTCCAATCTGGCTCTTCATTCTCTCATGGATGAACTAGTACAGAAATCACACTGAAGTTGGGAGGTTCATAACGTGCTGGGGGGGAGAGACGGGAATAGTTATTTGTCATGGAAGAGTTATTCTTAAGAATCATTTAGCTTATAATTGCAACCACATTCAGCTAAACTTCTTCAGAGCAATCGCTGATCATTGGGAAGAAGTCAGCACTTTTGGAGGGGCATTAACTCTTTGGCATTATGGTCATTTAATGCACGAACATTAACAGTTCACTAAACAGGACCCTGTTAGGTGTTCTAATAGGACCAACGGGGAATACACTGGAAGGAAAGAGTCAGCTATAAATAACTTCCTTCATTTTTTAAAAATATATTTGTCAATCTGTGAAATGTTTCTCTGAAGAAAATTAATTTAATTAGAAATGGTGTATTAATTGTCACCTTTTTCTGAACATATTTTTCCTGGTTCTTACAAATCATTTTAAGCACAAGTTGTTAATATTTTTTTTCTTTTTCTTTTCTATTTTCTCTATTTAAATAAAAATTACATTAAATTTGAACACAAATGGAAATCTAATACCACCAACTATATGCACGCTGCACTGATTAATGAACAGGTTGTCTGGAATATGTGATAACCAAATAGTCCATAGGCTTATACAATCTCACAATTTCCTTCAAGCCTCAGAGTGTGGAAGAGCTCTGGTTAAGCAGATATAGCAAGCTTTCCAGTACCAGTGCTCACTTTTCTTGGCTTTTCACTGAAGAATCCTGTCCTGAGGATCTTATTGTAGTAAATTCCAACCTACTGAAGACAATGAGCATGAGGGCCTGTGGGTTATTAACTTCTGATTTTTGTCTCTATCTCAGTTTACCCACTTTTACATTTTGAACTGCTGTCTGTGGTTAATTATCTCCACCCTTCATCTTTCCAGTAACAATCTGAGCTGATAACATTTTAATTATTCTACAGTATGATTTTTTCTTAAGCATACATTTTAACCATCTGCCTTTATTTCTTAAAAGTATCTTTAATTTTGTGTTTTTGTCTTATCATTATTAAACCTTTAAAAATTTGGATTTTTTTCCCATAATTATCTTCATTTTTGTATTTGTTGACTTTTGGTATTAAGAGATTAAATAGGAACAAAATATCTGGTGACTTATTTAACTTTTTTTTAACATCTACATGCACTTTTGAATAAAATTCACTTTTCTCTTCCTTGGAGTGTATTTAGCATTCTTTTCCCATTTTAAGGCCTTGGTTTGTATTATTTTAACTCTATTTTACTGTAACTATACTAATTTATTCAGCTTCTTTTTCCTTCTGAACCAGTTTCATTTCTTTATGTTGTGTTTTAAGTATACATTTATTCACTGCTAAAATTTGTTTATTTTTTATTTTACCTTTTGATTATTCTAAAACATAGGCATTTGAGAATAGGTCCAATAGCAGTTCATTTCCCAGGCTAGAAAGAAAGCTTTTTTTTCCTCCTTTTGTTTGATTCTGTATCATTTGATTTCATTTGTTCTGCACTGACAGGCAAAAGCTTTTGGAGATAAAGATGCTTTGACTCCAAAGGCCTTGTTAGTGCTCTAATCCCATGGCATCAAATTCTTTATTTGAGATAATATAATAAATTAATAGGACAGTATTTCTTTACAGGTATTCTCCAGGGATTTTCAGCTTGAAACTCTGGGATTTTTTTTCTATGATAAATTAATTTTTTTGCACTCCAAAATCCATCATTACTTCCTTATGCAGTTATACAATTAAATAAGTCATACAAATGATATTTTATGAAAGAAGAGTGGGAATTGGTAAGAGGATATCTATCATAGGGAAGATCTCATTTCAATTCCCTATGGTTAATCTTAGTGAAAAAGTAAGACAGAAGGAATCGGTGATCAGCAGATCTGTCCTTAAAGAAATGTTTAAAACAAAGTTCAGAATTATTATGAATCAAAAACACAACTGCTTAAGTAAAATGAATGACTTCAATGCCAAAGGGGAGGGAGCGAGCTACTGGGAAAACTGTTATAAGATACCTGCAGTACACTTGAAGAAAAACAGCTTATTTGAAGATGAGTTATTGTTAGTTAAATATATATATTGCAAACTCTAGGGCAACTTCTAACAAACTTTTAAAGTAAGTATAAATGATATGCTAAGGAAGGACATAAAATGGTTATTTCATGAAGTACTCAATTAAACCAGAGGAGACAGTAAAAGACAGAGGAGGAAAGAACAAATACTGGGTTAGCCAAAAAGTTCATTCGGAGTTTTCCATACCATCTTATGGAAACCCCTGAACGAACTTTTGGGCCACCCCAATACAAATGAAGTGAAAATAGTTAAAAACACAGTATAAACCCTTCAACAAATGATGCCAGGAATACTAGATATCCACATGTAAAAGAATGAGGTTGGACCCTTACCTTATACTAGATACAAAAACTAACTCAAAATGGATCAAAGACCTAAATATAAGATGTAGAACTATAAAAGAAGACGTAAGGAAAAAGCTTCAGGACTTCAGGTTTTGCAATAATTTCTTGGATATAACACCAAAGGCACAGGTAACAAAAGAAAAAACAAACTAATTGAACTTCAAAATTAAAAACTTTCATGCATCAAAGGGCATTATAAATAAAATAAAATGGGAGCCCACAGAATGAGAGAAAATATTTTTAAATCACATATTTGACAAAGAATCAATATCCAGAATATATAGAGAAATCCTAAAATGCAACAACAAAAAAAACAAACCAATTCAGAAATGGGCAAAGGACTTGAATAGACATTTCTCCAAAGAAAATATACAAATGGTCACCAAACATATTAACAGATGATCATCATCACTGATCATTACAGAAATACTATGATCAAAACTACAAAATACCACCTCATACCTACTAGTATGGCTGCTATCAAAACACCAGAAAACTAACAAGTATTAGTGAGGATGTGGAGAAATTGGAACCCCTCTGTACTCTTGGTGGGAATGTAAAATGGTGAAGCCACTATTTGAAATAGTATGGCAGTTCCTCAAAAAATTAAACATAGAATTACCACATGATCCACAAATTCCACTTCTGGGTATATATCCAAAAGAACCCAAAACAGGGTCTCAAAGAGGTATTTGTGCACCTGTATTCATAAAAGCATTATTCACAACAGTCAAGAGGTACAAGGAACCCAAGTGTACTTCCATGGATAAATGAATAAACAAAAAAATGCAGTATATACATACAGTGGAATATTATTTAGCCTTCAATAGGGAGGAAATTCTGACAAATGCTGCAAAATGGATGAACCTTGAGAAAATTATACTAGGTGAAATAAGTCAGTCACAAAAAGATAAGTACTGTATGATTTCACTTATATGAGATATCTAGAGTAGTCAGTTTCATAGAAATAGAAAGGGGAATGGTGGTTGCCAGAGAGTGGGGAAATGGTTAGTTATTGTTTAATGGATAGGGAGTTCCAGTTTTGCAAGATTAAAAAGTTCTGGAGACTGCACAATAAAGTGAATATATATAACACTACTAAACTATACACTTAAAATGGTTAAGATGTTAAATTTTACCTAATGTGCATTATACAATTAAATTTTTAAAAATCACACTAGATATTAATCCAACTATATCAAAAATAATTTTCAATTAGAATAGTCTAAATAATACCAGTTAAATGACACATTATCAGAGTAGATTAAAAAACAAATACACAAACAAGACCCTGCTATATGTTGACTACAATAAATCCACTTTAAATATGAAGACTCAGGTTAAAAGTAAAGAAATGGACAAAGATATACCACGTTGACACTAATCAAAAGAAACTGGAGTAGTTATATTAATTTCAGACAAAGCACACTTCAGATCAAAGATACATGAGGCAAAAAATGATAAAACTGCAAGGAGAAAGAGATGAATCTATTGTTACAGTTGAAAATTTATTATTCCCCTTACAGTCGTTGACAGATCAAGCAGTCGGAAAATCAGTAAAGATACAAGTGACACGAATACCACTATTAATCAACCAATATAATTAACATTTATAGAATACTTTATCCAACAACAGCACATTCCAACACATTCTTCTCAAGGTCAGATGGAACATTTACCAATATAGTCCACACTGGGCCATCAAACACACCCAAACAAAATTAAAAGTTAGAAATTTATATAAAGTATCTTCTCAAACCACAACAGAATTAAACTAATAATAAATAACAGAAAGATAGCCGGAAAATCCTCAAACACTTGGAGATTAAATAACATACTCCTAAATAACATATGGACTAAAAAGAATTCTCAAAATATATTAAAATATATTGAATTAGTAAAAATGAAAATTCACCTTATGAAAATGTGTGGGGTGCAGTGAAAACAGTGCTTAGAGGCAATTTATATCATTGAATGCATATCATAGAAAAGAAGATCTAAAATTACAAATCTAAACTAAAACTTCAGGAAACTAGAAAAAGTGCAACTTAAGTCCAAAGCAAATGAAGAAAAAAATTAAAGCAGAAATCAATAAACTGAAAACAGTAAAATAACAGAAAAAAAAGTCAAGAAAACCAGAAGTTAGTTCCATAAAAAGGATTAATAAAATTGACAGAACTCTAGCCAGACAAACTAAGAAAAGAAAGAGAGAGGATAAAAGTTATTGATGTCAGAAACAAAGAAGTCGTCATCATGCCTGGCCCCACAAACATTAAAAGGATAACAAACTCTATGCCCACAAATTTGATAACAGATGAAATGGTCCAATTCCTGAAAAGACACAAACTATTAAAACCCACTTAAGGAAAAATAGATAACCTGAGTAGGGTTTTTTGTATTAAAGAAATTGAATCAACAATTAATAACCTTCCAGAAAAGAAAGCACCAGGCCCATATGGTTACACTGCTGAATTCTACCAAACATTTAAAGAATAAATGATAACTATTTATGACAATCTTTCAGAAAATAAAAGCAGAACGAATACTTCTTCACTCATTCTATGAGGCCAGCATTATCTTCATACCAAAACTAGATAAAGAGTTACAAGAAAGGAAACTACAGACTAATATCTTCATGAACCTAGATGTAAAAATTTTCAAAAATATATTTGCAAATAAAATCCAGCAATGTATAAACAGTTATACACCACAACCAAACAGGATTAATTCCAAGAATACAAAGCTGATTCAATTATCATAAAGAAATTTTTTTAATTAATGTATTTTACACATATTTACCACCTCTAGCGTTCTACATTATTTTCTGTATTTCTAAATTTCCAACTGGTGTCATTTTCCTTTTGTCCAAAGAACTTCCTTTAACAATTTTTGTAATACATACATATCTGAAACTTGAGATCATGGTGGGGGGGAATCTTAGAGTTTAAAAGGCTATTTTACTTTCACATTTTTCTAAGAATAATCAGAATACCATATGAGACCAATTTCCAGTTTTGCAAAATATTGATTACTCTATGTACCTTTGGACCTTATATTTGATCTTCCACTTATTATCAACTGAGACTCACATAAACCCTCTCCTGAATGATAGTTGCCCATCATATATAGAAATTTTGAACTATATATAATTATCTTGATAACATAAAGCTTTATTCCTTGGCCCTGTTGTGAGATTTTTTTTTTCAAATATTCTTTCTTTAGCATACATATACCCAAATATCTGTCAGTAGAACCAATTCAACCTTCTCACTCAGAGTACCCAGCTATTCTCATTTAGCCAACTCTACAAAATCTCTTCCCTGTCATAAGCTACCCAGCCTAGGAAGTGAAGAATTAATAAGGAAGTGAAGAATTAATAAAGCTGGTTATATTCTACCTCAAACACTTGAACACTCAGTGTATTAGTTTTCATTTGTTCTGTAATAAATTATCACTAACTCAGTGGCTTAAAACAACTTTCAGTATTTTCTCACATTTTGATGGATCAGGAGGTTTGGGCACAGCCTAGCTGAGTCCTCTGCTAAAAGCCTCACAGAACTGCAACCAAGATGTTAGCCAGGTCTGGATCTTATCTGAAATTTAAAGTTCTCTTCCAAGCTTATGTGGTTTGAGTAGATTTATTCCCTTGAAGTTGTAGAATATATGATGACTCATTTCTTCCAGGATAAACAAAGAAAGATTTTTCTCACCTCTAGACTCTTTGTTGAAGGGCTCACCTCATCAGTCAGGACCACTGGGATAATTTCTTTTTTATTAATTTAAAGTCGACTGATTAGGGACTTTAATTACATTGGCAAAGAACTCACCTGTGTGACGTATACTAGTTAGAAGACAGGAACAGGTCCTACCCATGCCCCTTGGGTGAGGATTATAAAATGGTGTGGGTCATTGGGGATTTTCTTAGAATTCTTCCAAATATATTCAAAAAAAATCCCAAAAATACTGTATGAAACAACTGGGTATTCGAATTAATTTACAAAAGAGAAATATATGAAATCATAATGTCAGAGACAGTCTGTTTCAAGCCTCTCAAAAAAAAGTAACATCCTTTCAAATATTATCAACATCCTTGATTCTACACATTTATTCAGATAATTAATCAAATCTTAACTGAATGTTTAAATACATTTTTCACAATGAAAAGATCTCTGTCCTTTTTTCTACTTTTAAAAGAAATTAATGACATACCCTCCCAAACCTCACCTTTAAAAAAATCTTGCTTCTGATATAATTTAGGTATTCTCACATTCTTTTATTGCTCCACAACTTTTCAGAATTATCTTCTCTGCATGGGTTCAGAGTATAGCATTTAAAAAAGCATGAAAGGACACAGGATTCTCAATTTGTTAACAAATAAAGGTGCTATCTATTTTCAGAAGAAAAGCAAAAATGATGAAGTCAGAACTATTCTCTCAGTAGGTAAATAATGCATTCATTAACTGGATTTTAAATATGTGAATGCAACAAAAAATTGCACGCAGTTAAGAAATAAGAAATTCACTAACAGTACAATGTTAAGTAATAGCATAGATAAATTCAAGACATGAACATACAAAATATTCTGATTTTGTTTGGCTTTGAGATTCTTTCTAATATTCTGTACTTCATGGTGATGTGTAGTAGAACTAATGTTTATTTACACCATAAACTTAGAAAAAGCTAAGCAAATTTACCAGTGTTGCTGATAAATAATAATTATAAACATTTATAAGGATGCTTAGTAGAATTAACTTTTGCTACAATTTTTTGCCAAAAACTTACTCTCACAAATTAATTTGTCCACTGTGTAAATAAAATCTCTATACTAAATGAACATGCATCACTAACATTTATGCAAAAAATTTTTTTGAAATAAAATGCAATAATTTAGTTGAATAGGAAAAACAATTTACTTTTAAATGTGTTTTCAAAAGTAGGAAAATAAGGATATGCTAAAAATTTTATAAGCTGGCAAACTGAAAATATTATCATATTAATAAGAATGGTGATAGTAGTTGGAAGAGTTTTACATAGTAATTCAGGAAATATAACTGCAGATGACCTCAAAATGGTTAAAAATAGGAATGAGGGACTTCCCTGGTGGTCCAGTGGTTAAGACTTTGCCTTCCAACGCAGGGACTACGGGTTTGATCCCTGGTCAGGGAGCTAAGATCCCACATGCCTCGCGGCCAAGAAACCAAAATATAAAACAGACACAATATTGTAACAAATTCAATAAAGACTTTAAAAATGGTCCACATCAAAAAAGAAAATCTTTTAAAAAAATAGGATTTAAATAAATGTTTTTAAAAAGTCAAGAAGTATGACAAAAGGAATGTAATGATTTGTAATTATTTTTTTCCCATTTCTCATTTTAGTTTCAAAATGCTCTAGAAAGAATCAGAAATCTGAAACACAGGATAGATAATAAACCCAGAAGAACACAGGTAGCTCTATGAGGACAAGGGTTTCTATTTCATTCACTGATACAGCCCATGGGCTGGGGCTATGGTTCTTATATTTTGCTTTAATCTCAGGCCTTGATTATGCTCACAAATTGTACTGAGGACCTCACAATATTTCTGTTTTTGTAGATTACACACACACAGAGGTAATTATGCTATTTGAAATTTAAAAAGACATTTTTAAAAGATCTATTATTTCATTCAAAATAACAATAAACCTACTTCTTGCTAATACAAATAACAATTTTTTATGAAAGATACTATATTTTACAAAACCAATGAAATAGTGAGAGGAGTGGCCTTGTTTTACATTTTGCAAATATCTTAATGCGGGGCTAAATAAAAAAAAAAATAGTTGTTTTCACACATCTGTGTCTGATTTCAATCTGCTCTTACACATTATTTTGGTTGAAGTATATAGAGAGAATCTGTACTCATGTGGACATATGAGAAAAGGGAAGAGTCTCTAACAGCCTTTATAGATAATTGTCAATATTCTTTGAAGGCACAGTAAAACTCAGTAAGTAGTAGTTCTTAAAAGTTAGTCACAACATGGAAGCTAAAATCATTTTGAAAAACTTTTCTTACTATGTTACATTTAGAACTGTCAGTTTATCTCAAACTTTACCCATGCATGATTTTGTAACACTGTGCATTGGTCTTTCAGAAATTATTGATTCACTGAATTATGAAGAGCATCCACTTTGCTGACACAGTTCATCATTATGCAATATGAAAAACAATCGCATTTGCTAATACCAACCTCAATTTTATCAGAAAAGTCTTTAAGTGTTAGTAAGCTGTCAAGGTCACTAAAAAGATAAACGTTTTCCCAATTTTCAATTTTGTCTTTAAAATGCACATTATTGGCAACATATACTTTAATCTTTTTCTTTTTCTTGAAGTACAGTGTCATATCGTTCACTTTTGAGAAGATGTCTGCCAAATAGGCAAGTTTAGAAAACCATAGTTTTTGGACATTGTTCTTTGAAGGAGGAATGGTATTCCATGGATCAAGTAGTTAGTTCATCTCCTAACAAAATAATCACACATAAACCCTTCCTTAAGATAACCATCCTACTTTGGTCAGCTGCAGAAGTTCGTTCTGTTTATATCCCATTTTATCACGGAGAATATAAAAAGATATGTATTCATGGGTCAAGATTTAGTAATATTATTTATGATTCATCAAACACATTCTTTGTAAAAACTAGCTTTTTCCATTGTTTTCTCTTATTTTACTTTCTGTTTCATTTTTTGTTTTCTGTATGTTCATATAAGGAACGTATTGACTCTGTATAGTCTGGTACCACAGCCCTGATTCATGCCAAACTTCCAGCAGTTTTACCCACCATGACTTTTGCACCATCAATGCAAAGATCAACACAGCTATTCCAGGATAACCTATGGGATTCAATAAATGCAAAATTTTCATTTGTATTTATTTTGAAGAATTCTTATAAAATATATTTTTTCATTTATTAATTGGCATTAATACTAACTGAGTGGAAATAATGAGTGGAAATAGAGCAGTAAGTCCTTCCACATCTGCAGATTTATTCCTTCATAAGACAAAGGTACAAATCTGTGGATTGGCTCTGGCATCAGTCTTCACATTTGTAGAAGAGTTTAATTCTATGAGTTACAATATCATTAGAAAGTAGAAGACACCTGGTTTTACTTACTGACTTTTCATCCAGCAGACATTCAGCAATGTCATCTGTGCAAGGCAATGTCTCAGTCATTCTATGTGCTTCTCCAGACAACACAAGATAACTTGTAAGATGTTCCAGTGGCTTTTTCATTCTTAGTTAGAAAAACTGTTTTCAAACTATTTTTTTTTTAAATAGCTCATCATGTTTATATTTAAAATACTAATTTTTATGTAAGCCTTGAATAGATTTGTCTCAAAACGACCCAGAAATTAAAGTGGCAATATATTATTCAAACATGTTCTTTTGCATAATACACAAGACACTAGGTTATTAACTCTCTAAAGCTGAGTAAGAGGTAATTTTCATCACAGTTGATTTCCTTATTTAAAACTGCCTTGGGACTTCCCTGGTGGCAGAGTGGTTAAGAATCTGCCTGCCAATGCAAGAGACATGGGTTCGAGCCCTGGTCTGGAAAGAGCTCACATGCCGCAGAGCAAATAACCCCGTGTGCCACAACTACTGAGCCTGCACTCTAGAGCCCATGAGGCACAGCTACTGAAGCCCACATGCCTACAGCCCGTGCTGTGCAACAAGAGAAGCCACTGCAATGAGAAGCATGTGCACTGCAACAAAGAGTAGCCACTGCTCACCGCAACTAGAGAAAGGCTGCACAGCAACGAAGACCCAACATAGCCAAAAAATAAATAATAAATAAATTTATTACAAAAAAAATCTGCCTCATGTATTCAGCATTGATTCCAAAGAATGGAGTGTCCTGACAAGCCACTTAGATGAGGCTTCATCCACCAGACAGCAGACAGCAGAAGCAAGAAGAACTATAATCCTGCAGCCCGTGGAACAAAAACCACATTCACAGAAAGAGAGACAAGATGAAAAGGCAGAGGGCTATGTACCAGATGAAGGAACAGGATAAAACCCCAAAAAAACAACTAAATGAAGTGGAGATAGGCAACCTTCCAGAAAAAGAATTCAGAATAATGATAGTGAAGATGATCCAGGAACTCGGAAAAAGAATGGAGGCAAAGATCAAGAAGATGCAAGAAATGTTTAACAAAGACCTAGAAGAATAAAAGAACAAACACCTAGAAGAACTAATGAACAAACAAACAGAGATGAACAATACAATGACTGAAATGAAAGATACACTAGAAGGAATCAATAGCAGAGTAACTGAGACAGAAGAACGGATAAGTGACCTGGAACACAAAATGGTGGAATTCCTGCCGCAGAACAAAGTAAAAAGAATGAAAAGAAATGAAGACAGCCTAAGAGACCTCTGGAACAACATTAAACGCAACAACATTCGCATTATAGGGGTCCCAAAAGGAGAAGAGAGAGAGAAAGGACCCAAGAAAATATATGAAGAGATTATAGTCGAAAACTTCCCTAACATGGGAAAGGAAATAGCCACCCAAGTCCAGGAAGGGCAGAGAGTCCCAGGCAGGAAAAGCCCAAGGAGAAACATGCCGAGACACATAGCAATCAAACTGACAAAAATTAAAGACAATGAAAAATTATTGAAAGCAACAAGGGGAAAATGACAAATAAAATACAAGGGAACTCCCATAAGGTTAACAGCTGATTTCTCAGCACAAACTCTACAAGCCAGAAGGGAGTTGCAAGATATATTTAAAGTGATGAAAGGGAGGAACCAACAACCAAGATTACTCTAACCAGCAAGGATCTCATTCAGATTTGACAGAAAAATCAAAAGCTTTATATACAAGCAAAAGCTAAGAGAATACAGCACCACCAAACCAGCTCTACAACAAATGCTAAAGAAACTTCTCTAAGTGGGAAACACAAGAGAAGAAAAGGACCTACAAAAACAAACCCAAAACAATTAAGAAAATGGTCATAGGAACATACATATCGATAATTACCTTCAACGTAAATGGATTACATGCTCCCACTAAAAGACACAGGCTTGCTGAATGGATACAAAAACAAGACCCATATACATGCTGTCTACAAGAGACCCACTTCAGACCTAGGGACACATTCAGACTGAAAGCGAGGGGATGGAAAAAGATATTCCATGCAAATGGAAATCAAAAGTAAGCTGGAGTAGCAATACTCATATCAGAAAAAATAAACCTTAAAATAAAGAATGTTATAAGAGACAAGGAAGGAAGGACACTATATAATGATCAAGGGATCAATCCAAGAAGATATAACAATTATAAATATATAAGCACCCAACATAGGAGCACCACAATATATAAGGCAACTGCTAACAGCTATAAAAGAGGAAATTGACAGTAACACAACAGTGGGGAACTTGAACACCTCACTTATACCAATGGACAGATCATCCAAACAGAAAATTAATAAGGAAACACAAGCTTTAAATGACACAATAGACCAGATAGATTTAATTGATATTTACAGGACATTCCAAACAAAAATAGCAGATTACACTTTCTTCTCAAATACACATGGAACATTCTCTAGGATAGATCACATCCTGGGTCACAAATTAAGCCTCAGTAAACTTAAGAAAATTGAAATCATACCAAGCATCTTTCCTGACCACAAGGCTATGAGATTACAAATCAATTACAAGTAAAAAACACAAACACATGGAGGCTAAACACTATGTTACTAAATAACCAAGAGATGACTGAAGAAATCAAAGAGGAAATCAAAAAATACCTAGAGACAAATTACAATGAAAGTACAATGATCCAAAACCTATGGGATGCAGCAAAAGCAGTTCTAAGAGGGAAGTTTATAGCAGTACAAGCCTACCTCAAGAAACAAGAAAAATCTCAAATAAACAATCTAACCTTACACCTAGGAATTAGAGAAAGAAGAAAAAACAAAAACCAAAGTTAGTAGAAGGAAAGAAATCATAAAGATTAGAGAAGAAATAAATGAAATAGAAACAAAGAAAACAATAGCAAAGATCAATAAAACTAAAAGCTGGTTCTTTGAGAAGATAAACTAAATTGATAAACTATTAGCCAGACTCATCAAGAAAAAGAGGGAGAGGACTCAAATCAATAAAATTAGAAGTGAAAAAGGAGAAGTTACAACAGACACCGCAGCAATACAAAGCATCCTAAGAGACTACTACAAGCAACTCTATGCCAATAATATGGACAACCTGAAAGAAATGGACAAATTCTTAGAAAGGTACAACCTGCCGAGACTGAACCAGGAAGAAATAGAAAATATGAACAGACCAATCACAGTAATTAAATTGAAATTGTGATTAAAAATCTTCCAACACACAGAAGTCCAGGACCAGATGTCTTCACAGGTGAATTCTATCAAACATTTAGAGAAGAGCTAACACCCATCCTTCTCAAACTCTTCCAAAAAATTGCAGAGGAAGGAACACTCTCAAACTCATTCTATGAAGCCACCATCACCCTGATACCAAAACCAGACAAAGATACTACAAAAAAATAAAATTAGAGACCAGTATCCCTCATGAATACAGATGCAAAAATCCTCAACAAAATACTAGCAACAAACACATTAAAAGGATCAGACACCATGATCAATAGGATTTATCCAGGGATGCAAGGATTCTTCAATATATGCAAATCATCAATGTGATACACCATATTAAACAACTGAAGAATAAAAACCATATGATCATCTCAATAGATGCAGAAAAAGCTTTTCACAAATTATTCACAGCTATTTATGATAAAAACTCTCCAGAAAGTAGGCATAGAGGGAACCTACCTCAACATAATAAAGGCCATATACGACAAACCCACAGCAAACATCATTCTCAATGGTGAAAAACTGAAACCATTTCCTCTAAGATCAGGAACAAGACAAGGATGTCCACTCTCGCCACTACTATTCAACATAGTTTTGGAAGTCCTAGCCACAGCAATCAGAGAAGAAAAAGAAGTAAAAGGAATACAAATTGGAAAAGAAGAAGTAAAACTGTCACTGTTTGCAGATGACATGATATTATACATAGAGAATCCTAAAGATGCCACCAGAAAACTACTAGAGCTAATCAATGAACTTGGTAAAGCAGCAGGATACAAAATTAATGCACAGAAATCTCTTGCATTCCTATACACTAATGAGGAAAAATCTGAAAGTGAAATTAAGAAAACACTCCCATTTACCACTGTAACAAAAAGAATAAAATACCTAGGAATAAACCTACCTAAGGAGACAAAAGACCTGTATGCAGAAAACTATAAGACACTGATGAAAGAAATTAAAGATGATACAAACAGATCGAGAGATATACCATGTTCTTGGATTGGAAGAATCAATATTGTGAAAATGACTATACTACCCAATGCAATCTACAGAGTCAATGAAATCCCTATCAATTTACCAATGGCATTTTTTACACAACTAGAACAAAAAATCTTAAAATTTGTATGGAGACACAAGAGATCCCAAATACCCAAAGCAGTCTTGAGGGAAAAAAATGGAGCTGGAGGAATCAGACTCCCTGACTTCAGACTATACTACAAACCTACAGTAATCAAGACAATATGGTACTGGCACAAAAACAGAAATATAGATAAATGGAACAGGATAGAAAGCCCAGAGATAAACCCACACACTTGATGTCAACTAATCTATGACAAAGATTAATTTTCTTATGACACAGCAATCCCAGTACTGGGCATATACCCTGAGAAAACCATAATTCAAAAAGACACATGCACCCCAATTTTCATTGCAGCACTATTTACAATAGCCAGGTCATGGAAGCAACCTAAATGCCCTTCAACAGACGAATGGATAAAGAAGATGTGATACATATATACAATGGAATATTACTCAGCTATAAAAAGGAATGAAACTGGGTCATTTGTAGAGACATGGATGGCTCTAGAGACCGTCATACAGAGTGAAGTAAGTCAGAAAGAGAAAAACAAATATCGTATATTAACGCATATATGTGGAACCTAGAAAAATGGTACAGATGAACCGGTTAACAGGGCAAAATAGAGACACAGATGTAGAGAACAAACGTATGGACACCAAGGGGGGGAAAGTGGCGGGGTGGGGGAGGGGTGGTGGGGTGATGAATTGGGAGATTGGGATTGACATATATACATTAATATGTATAAAATGGATAACTAATAAGAACCTGCTGTATAAAAGAAAAAATAAAATTTAATTTAAGAAAAGGAATAGAGTGTCTTTATATTAGTCAAAGAATATTCTGACAGGTCAGTTCCTTCTTTTCTCAGCATCTTTAGTAACAGACAGTGCTCCTGTGAATTGAGGAAGTCAAGTTTTCTAATCTGTACTTTTAGCCACCAATCAATTCTCAAGTACATGAAACAATTATAAACATTTTAAAATAATAAGACATTAAATCCCAAGATAACATAGGTAAAAATTTAAATTTTGTGTCCATCATTTATAAATAATTTTGCAAAATAAATGAATAAATTTTACTTCAGATTTTTCTATGTAGGCACAAGGACAATTTAGAAATTTCAAAATAAGTTATTGGAAAATAATGTCATGATAAAGATGATAGAAGTTATTTTGACATTGCAAACCCCCTAAATAGTTTGGGAACCGGCAAAGATCTCTGGATAACACTCGGAGAACCACTAGCCTAAAGATGTGCTATATATATATTGTCACTACGTAATTATCAGTTGAAAAAATGAAAAATGAAATACTCATATTTATAAATTACATGCCAAAACATGCATATTTATTGAAAATGTATCTACTAAAGTGCTCTATAAACCTTAGTCTGAAATTTTCTGTTCATTTAAAATTTAACTTAAGGATTCTAAATATTATATATTTCTGTACATTTCTTCTATATGAGAAACGTATAATATCTTATGTTTTTTCTTTTGTAGAAGATAAAGCAGTCATCAGGGTACAGATTCACTCCTTAAGTTTAAAGGCATAAGATAAAAGTAAAACAGAGACTTCAGGAAGATGGCGGAAGAGTAAGACATGGAGATCACCTTCCTCCCCACAGATACATCAGAAATACATCTACATGTGGAACTGCTCCTAGAGAACACCCACTGAACGCTGGAAGAAGACCTCAGACCTCCCAAAAGGGAACAGACGCCCTCAGGTGACCTACACACAGAGGCAGATCCAAATCCAAAGCTGAACCCCGGGAGCTGTGCGAACAGAGAAGAGAAAGGAAAATTTCTCCCAGCAGCCTCAGGAGCAGTGGATTAAACGACACAATCAACTTGATGTACCCTGCATCTGTGGAATACCTGAATAGATAATGAATCATCCCAAATTGAGGAGGTGGACTTTGGGAACAAGATATATTATTTTTTCCCCTTTTCCTCTTTTTGTGAGTGTGTATGTATATGCTTCTGTGTGAGATTTTGTCTGTATAGCTTTGCTTTCACCATTTGTCCTAGCGTTCTGTCCGTCCATTTTTTTTTCTCTTTTTACTTTAAAGAATTTTTTTCTTAATAATTATTTTTTATTTTAATAACTTTATTTTATTGTATCTTAATTTTATTTTATTTATTTTATCCTCTTTCTTTCTTTCTTTCTATTTTTTCTCCCTTTTATTCTGAGCCATGTGGATGAAAGGCTCTTGGTGCTCCAGCCAGGAGTCAGTGCTGTGCCTCTGAGGAGGGAGAGCCAACTTCAGAACACTGGTCTGCAAGAGACCTCCCAGCTCCACGTAATATCAAATGCCGAAAATCTCCCAGAGATCTCCATCTCAACACCAGGACCCAGCTTCACTCAACGACCAGCAAGCTACAGTGTTGGACACCCTATGCCAAACAACTAGCAAGACAGGAACACAGCCCCATCCATTAGCAGAGAGGCTGCCTAAAATCATAATAAGGCCACAGACACCCCAAACACACCACCAGACGTGGACCTGCCCACCAGAAAGACAAGATCCAGCCTCATCCACCAGAACACAGGCACCAGTCCCCTCCACCAGGAAACCTACACAACCCAATGAACCAACCTTAGCCACTGGGGACAGACACCAAAAACAAGGGAACTACGAACCTTCAGCCTGCGAAAATGAGACCCCAAACACAGTAAGATAAGCAAAATGAGACGACAGAAAAACACACAGCAGATGAAGGAGCAAAGTAAAAACCTACCAGACCTAACAAATGAAGAGAAAATAGGCCATCGACCTGAAAAAGAATTAATAATAATGATAGTAAAGATGATCCAAAATCTTGGAAACAGAATAGAGAAAATGCAAGAAACATTTAACAAGGACCTAGAAGAACTAAAGAGGAAACAAGCAACAATGAGCAACACAATAAATGAAATTAAAAATACTCTAGAAGGAATCAATAGCAGAATAACTGAGGCAGAAGAATGGATACGTGACCTGGAAGATAAAATAGTGGAAATAATTACTGCAGAGCAGAATAAAGAAAAAAGAATTAAAAGAGCTGAGGACAGTCTCAGAGACCTCTGGGACAACATTAAATGCACCAACATTCGAATTATAGGGGTCCCAGAAGAAGAAGAGAAAAAGAAAGGGACTGAGAAAATATCTGAAGAGATTATAGTTGAAAACTTCCCTAATATGGGAAAGGAAATAGTTAATCAAGTCCTGGAAGCACAGAGAGTCCCATACAGGATAAACCCAAGGAGAAACACGCCAAGACACATATTAATCAAACTGTCAAAAATTAAATATAAGGAAAACATATTAAAGGCAGCAAGGGAAAAAAAACAAATAACACACAAGGGAATCCCCATAAGGTTAACATCTGATCTTTCAGCAGAAACTCTGCAAGCCAGAAGGGAGTGGCAGGATATACTTAAAGTGATGAAGGAGAAGAACCTACAACCAAGAGTACTCTACCCAGCAAGGATCTCATTCAGATGTGATGGAGAAATTAAAACCTTTACAGACAAGCAAAAGCTGAGAGAGTTCAGCACCACCAAACCAGCTTTACAACAAATGCTAAAGAAACTTCTCTAGGCAAGAAACACAAGAGAAGGAAAACACCTACAATAACAAACCCAAAACATTTAAGAAAATGGGAATAGGAACATACATATCGATAATTACCTTGAATGTAAATGGATTAAATACTCTCACCAAAAGACACAGACTGGCTGAATGGATACAAAAACAAGACCCGTATATAGCTGTCTACAAGAGACCCACTTCAGACATAGGGACACATACAGACTGAAAGTGAGGGGATGGAAAAAGATATTCCATGCAAATGGAAATCAAAAGAAAGCTGGAGTAGCAATTCTCATATCAGACAAAATAGACTTTAAAATAAAGACTATTACAAGAGACAAAGAAGGACACTACACAATGATCAAGGGATCAATCCAAGAAGAAGATATAACAATTGTAAATATTTGTGCACCCAACATAGGAGCACCTCAGTACATAGGCAAATACTAACAGCCATAAAAGGGGAAATTGACAGTAACACAATCATAGTAGGGGACTTTAACACCCCACTTTCACCAATTGACAGATCATCCAAAATGGAAATAAATTAAGGAAACACAAGCTTTAAATGATACATTAAACAAGATGGACTTAATTCATATTTATAGGACATTCCATCCAAAAACAACAGAATACACATTTTTCTCAAGTGCTCATGGAACATTCTCCAGGATAGATCATATCTTGGGTCACAAATCAAGCCTTGGTAAATTTAAGAAAATTGAAATCGTATCAAGTATCTTTTCCAACCACAACGCTATGAGACTAGATATCAATTACAGGAAAAGATCTGTAAAAAATACAAACACATGGAGGCTACACAACACACTACTTAATAACGAAGTGATCACTGAAGAAATCAAAGGGGAAATCAAAAAATACCTAGAAACAAATGACAATGGAGACACGACGACCCAAAACCTATGGGATGCAGCAAAAGCAGTGCTAAGAGGGAAGTTTATAGCAATACAAGCCTACATCAAGAGACAGGAAACATCTCGAATAAACAACCTAACCTTGCACCTAAAGCAATTAGAGAAAGAAGAGCAAAAAACCCCAAAGTTAGCAGAAGGAAAGAAATCATAAAGATCAGATCAGAAATAAAGGATAAAGAAATGAAGGAAACAATAGCTAAGATCAATAAAACTAAAAGCTGGTTCTTTGAGAAGATAAACAAAATTGATAAACCATTAGCCAGACTCATTAAGAGAAAAAGGGAGAAGACTCAAATCAATAGAATTAGAAATGAAAAAGGAGAAGTAACAACTGACACTGCAGAAATACAAAGGATCATGAGAGATTACTACAAGCAACTCTACGCCAATAAAATGGACAACCTGGAAGAAATGGACAAATTCTTAGAAATGCACAACCTGCCGAGACTGAACCAGGAAGAAATAGAAAATTTAAACAGACCAATCCCAAGCACTGAAATTGAGACTGTGATTAATAATCTTCCGACAAACAAAAGCCCAGGACCAGATGGCTTCACAGGCGAATTCTATCAAACATTTAGAGAAGAGCTAACACCTATCCTTCTCAAACTCTTCCAAAATATAGCAGAGGGAGGAACACTCCCAAACTCATTCTACGAGGCCACCATCACCCTGATACGAAAACCAAAGATGTCACAAAGAAAGAGAACTACAGGCCAATATCACTGATGAACACAGATGCAAAAATCCTCAACAAAATACTAGCAAACAGAATCCAACAGCACATTAAAAGGATCATACACCATGATCAAGTGGGGTTTACTCCAGGAATGCAAGGATTCTTCAATATATGCAAATCAATCAACGTGATACACCATATTAACAAATTGAAGGAGAAAAACCATATGATCATCTCAATAGATGCAGAGAAAGCTTTCAACAAAATTCAACACCCATTTATGATAAAAACTCTGCAGAAAGTAGGCATAGAGGGAAATTTCCTCAACATAATAAAGGCCATATATGACAAACCCACAGCCAACATCGTCCTCAATGGTGAAAAACTGAAACCATTTCCACTAAGATCAGGAACAAGACAAGGTTGCCCACTCTCACCACTATTATTCAACATTGTTTTGGAAGTTTTAGCCACAGCAATCAGAGAAGAGAAAGAAATAAAAGGAATCCAAATCGGAAAAGAAGAAGTAAAGCTGTCACTGTTTGCAGATGACATGATACTATACATAGAGAATCCTAAAGATGCTACCAGAAAACTACTAGAGCTAATCAATGAATTTGGTAAAGTAGCAGGATACAAAATTAATGCACAGAAATCTCTTGCATTTCTATACACTAATGATGAAAAATCTGAAAGTGAAATTAAGAACACACTCCCATTTACCACTGTAACAAAAAGAATAAAATATCTAGGAATAAACCTACCTAAGGAGACAAAAGACCTGTATGCAGAAAATTATAAGACAATGATGAAAGAAATTAAAGATGATACAAATAGATGGAGAGATATACCATGTTCTTGGATTGGAAGAATCAACATTGTGAAAATGACTCTACTACCCAAAGCAATCTACAGATTCAATGCAATCCCTATCAAACTACCACTGGCATTTTTCACAGAACTAGAACAAAATATTTCACAATTTGCATGGAAACAGAAAAGACCCCGAATAGCCAAAGCAATCTTGAGAACAAAAAATGGAGCTGGAGGAATCAGGCTCCCTGACTTCAGACTATACTACAAAGCTACAGTAATCAAGACAGCATGGTACTGGCACAAAAACAGAAATATAGATCAATGGAACAGGATAGAAAGCCCAGAGATAAACCCACACACATATGGTCACCTTACCTTTGATAAAGGAGGCAAGAATATACAGTGGATAAAAGACAGCCTCTTCAATAAGTGGTGCTGGGAAAACTGGACAGGTACATGTAAAAGTATGAAATTAGAACACTCCCTAACACCATACACAAAAATAAACTCAAAATGGATCAAAGACCTAAATGTAAGGCCAGACACTATCAATCTCTTAGAGGAAAACATAGACAGAACACTCGATGACATAAATCACAGCAAGATCCTTTTTGACCCAGCTCCTAGAGAAATGGAAATAAAAATAAACAAATGGGACCTAATGAAACTTAAAAGCTTTTGCTCAGCAAAGGAAACCATAAACAAGACCAAAAGACAACCCTCAGAATGGGAGAAAATATTTGCAAATGAAGCAACTGAGAAAGGATTAATCTCCAAAATTTACAAGCAGCTCATGAAGCTCAATAACAAAAAAGATAGATGTCTATCTTCATGAGTATCAGTAACTATCTCTCCGACCTTACACAGGTTATTTGCCACAGATAATCTTCTGATCAATAACATTTTTGGCAGAGAGGTAAGAAATATTTGTTTCTCCTCTACACAGATAATTGGATTTTACTTAATGAGACTGCACAGCCCCTGAAATCTCAGGTAAATAGGCAACAGACAGGGATTTAACCTCTGAGAGTAATGTTTTAAATGTTTATTATATGAGGACAAAACTATTTACTGCTTTTGAATATTTCTCATGATACTCAAAATTGACTTGTAACAACTCGATTACGCTTAGAAATTCTAACATCACGTGGATTATCCAGAAGATAATGTATAAAAATTCTAACCTCACGTGAATTATCCAGAAGACAATGTATAAAAATTCTAACCTCACATGAATTATCCAGAAGATTTGTAGAGAACTGTCATGTTCACATATAATGGCCACACTCCTGACTGAATGTAAACATTTCAGATCCTACATATCAGTTCATCTATTTGTTTGACTGAAATAATTAGTTGAAATAAAATAATTGATGATTTCACATATATATGAAAAAGCCGAATATAAAACAAGTGAAATTATTACCCTGTAGCCATTTATCCTGCACTTAGAAACAAAGCACTTATATTCGAACTGACATACTAAGACATATAGAGATATTTTTAAGTAAAAAACTCAAAACAAAGGAAACTAGTAGTATTCAGGAGGTAATAACAAATTTTGCTCAACAGAAGGCAAGGCTGCAATAACCACAAAGAACACCCCACACAACACATTTAACTTTCAATATTGTGAATAATATTCAAGTCACATTATAAAGACATTTTAGTATCCAAAAATCCCTGAAGCTTAATGATCTACATAGAGTAACCCTTGAATGCTTTCCAAAGTAGTATGTCAAGGAGGAAGGTCAAGAACAAGCCACCCAGTGCAATCAGTGGTCTCTATTAACACGAAACAATAGTTAATTTCCTTTGCTTAGACTATTCTTCCAAATCCAAAAAGTGTACAGAACTGTTTCCCTTTCTCACATTCAGTGAAAAAGTGGGGTAGTTCCTGCTTAATACATGATATTAAGAAACTATCCATTTCTAAACAATAAGGTAAAAAATCACATTTCAGTTCACATTTTACACACACACACACACACAAAAACACAACTGCAAGAAATATATCCAAAATCAAGAGATTACTTCCTATTTCAAGATATGTTTATCAACGTGTAGAAAAAATGATTGCTATTATTTGCAATAGGCTAGCAAAAAGTTGCAAGAAAAATATTCTCAAATCTTCTCCACATACTAGCTAACACTTAAAATTGCTGATCTTAATTTTAGTCACTCTAGTCAGTGTTAGTAGTATCTTATTGAGAATTAAATTTGAATTTCCCTACTGAATAAAATTATGAACATTGTTTCACAAGTCTATTAGATTTCTATATAGCTCGTTTAGTGAAGTATGTGTTCAAACATTTTATTGATTTATTGCTGTGACGCTGGCCTATTACTCAGTTGTAAACATTTATTACATAATCTGGACACAAGTCCTTTGTCAGATATGTTTCAGATATGTGTGTTTTCCCTTATTCTTTTCTTATTGGTGACTCTTGAAGAGAAATTTTAATTTTGATAAATTCTAAATTACATGTTTTTTCATGATTCATGCTTTTGTGTCTTTGCCTAACCAAATGTCATAAATAATTTCTCCATTCTATAATCTGTTTTGAATAAATTTTGTATAGACTTTTATATTTTCTTCTTTTCTAATGTAGTAATTTGATGCTACATATATCCTTCAAAACACGTATTTAGCTACACCATCATATGTTGATGTATTGAGTATTCAGTTTCATTCATTTCAAAATATTTTGATTTTTCTTACCTTCTTTTTAATTTTCTAATATTTGTAGATATTTTCCTGTTATTTGCTTTCAGTTTAATTCTGTTATGATGAGAGAAAATATTTTTAGTAGATTTTTAATTGAAGTATAGTTGATTTACAATGTTTCAGGTGTACAGCAAAGTGATTCAGTTATACATACATACCTATGTATACATTCTTTTTCAGAATCTTTTCTATTATAGGTTATTACAAGATATTGAATGTAGTTCCCTGTGCTATAGAGTAGAACCTTGGTGTTTATCTATTTTATATATAGTAGTTTGTATCTGCTAATCCCAAACTCCTAATTTATCCCTCCCCCACCCCCTTTCCCCTTTGGTAACCATAGGTTTGTCTTCTATGTCTGTGAGTCTGTTTCTGTTTTGTAAATAAGTTCATTTGTGTCACATTTTACATTCCACATATAAGTGATATCATATGATATTTGTCTTTCTCTGTCTGACTTACTTCACTTGGTATGATATCTCTAGGTCTATCCATGTTGTTGCAAATAGCATTATTTCATTCTTTATTTATGGCTGAGTAGTATTCCTGTGTGTGTGTGTGTGTATGTATATATATATATATATATATACATACACACACCCCACATCTTCTTTATCCATTTTTCTGTTGACGGACATTTATGTTGCTTCCATGTCTTGGCTATTGTAAATAGTGCTGCAATGAACATTGGGGTGGACGCATCTTTTCGAATTAGAGTTTTCTCCAGATATATACCCAGGAGGGGAATTGCTGGGTCGTATGGTAGTTTTATTTTTAGTTTTTTAAGGAACCTCCATACTGTTATCCATAGAGAAAAAATATTTTACATTTAAACTATTTTTCAATTTATAAGAATTTATATAATCTATATGATATGCCAATGGTCTATCTGATGAGTATTTCATGAGTACTTGAAAAGAATGAGTAATCTTGTTTATTGAGAAGAAGACTGTCCTATAACTGACTATCAGGTTGATGCTTTGATAGTGTTGTTCAAATCTTCTTTTTTAAGAGAAAGCATTTAAATTTACAACTGCAATTTGTGATTTATCCATGTCTCTTTTCAATTATACCACATTTTACTTCATGTAAAGCCATTTAACTTTATCAGATCTCATATTTCTTAAATATGATTTTATCAATTTCTTTATTTCTTGGTCTCTTCTTAAATAGGTAATTTTTAAACCATTTCACATTTTAAAAAGATTTGTCCTTCATTTTCAAATTCCTTTATCACTTTTTTCACTCTATTTGTCATTCTTGGATAATTTCCTTAGTTCTTGTATTTCATAATTCAGGATTTTGCTGCATTCAGTCTGATGTTTAACATATGAAAATTTTAACTTCATGATTATATATTTTTTCTCTTCCAATAAATAATTGTTCATTTTCAAGCTGCTCATTATTTTTAACTGCTGTGTTCTTTTTAGAAATTTAATCTGTATTTGAACTTTTATCAATTTAAACATACTTATTTTTTATCTAGTATCTAAATACATAGGGGCCTATTTCCCATGTTTTTGGTATTTGCTATGTTTCACTCATAAAATTTATATTTCTAGTGTGTTTTGCTAGATTTTATTTTTCATTTTGACATCGTCTCAAGGAGAGTTTTTGTGTGCTGGTGAACCCTGTGCCTTCTCACTCTCAGTATTAACTCAAGGATTTGTTTTACATTGATTTGCCCAAGGCAATTCAGAGCACCTGAGACCAATTTTATGACAATTTATTGACAAGACAGTTTCTATTTTATACACTATAACAGGAGTGTGAACATTTCTTATTTTGCATTTTTTTCTATCCAGAATTATAGAAGCTTCATTCTCTCTCCTTGACCAATGACTGCATTAATCAGTCCACCTTACCCTGGAATTACATTTTAAAAGTGTTCTGTATTTATAAAGATTTGTTACTGTTCACCTCCCACCTTGTTTTGGCCTGAGGTCTCTGCTCTGCTCTGGGATGAAACCCAAGCAGCTGGCAGTTATGCCAGTACAGCCAGGTGCTGCCAGGAGGGAAGATTCTATGGCTATGTCTCCCAACTCCCTTTTTGCTTAAGGAAATTGGTTAACCCCTTTTCTTCTCTTACTGGTTCATAAAGCTTTCAAAATAAGTTTGCTCCAGTTTGTGTAATATTTCTCTTTGTTTGTAGTGGGAATATTTCATATTAAGAAAAACAAATATTCAGGAAGCTTTGCGTTTAAAATTTCCTTCATAAACATAGATATAACACTGGAGTGGGTTCTGAAATACTGAATACAATTTTAAGAAGTAGAGATAAGCGCATTTCAAGTTTACAGAATGAATTTTAAATATGTGTACAGTGAAGTGCAGTGTGTTCTCAGTACACAGACACATTTGCTGGAGAATTGGTTGCTTAGAAAGATTTTGATGGTGAAATATGAAACTAGAAATTTAGATAAGCCAAATTTCATCAAAAAATATCTTTCAAACAGTAAGAAGAAATTAACATTTTGTCCATGCTATCACTGTATTATTGTTTGTGGTGGTGGTTTCTCCAATATGGGAATACCATTACTGTACTCATCTTGTAATTAAACCAAAACTAAAAACAAGTCAACAGATCACTTTGTAGCCATGTGCATGTTGAATGGATGCTTGGGTGTGGGGGGAGGTGAGATCTAGTGAGGTCGATTACTGGGTACTTTCAATGTTCTCAATACATCTGAGGGAAATAATCACACCATCTATACAACCTTAGAATAATCTAATTTGGCCTTATTTTTTAATTTCAAGATATGAAATTGTACTTAAAATGTTTACAACTTACGTCTTTATTTCAGACTTGAATCCCCCAAAAAGTATTCCACTACGTTAGTCAAACATACATAATGCAGTTTAAAAGTAAATATACTCTTTTTGAGAATTAAATAAATGCAAAAATCACAAATCATTCTACTGCCCTATTTATGATAAACCACCCTATTATCCCATGCTACAATTGTCAGATAATTTTGTATCTTAAAATTGAGAAAACAGTTTAATATTGTAAATATTTTCCTTATGGCATATTATAAATTCAAACTTAGTTGATTCAAACTAATTAGGGGATTAAATCAGTTAAAATTAATTTAAAGTAATAAATCATCACATACTAAGAGCAATCAGGAGTCAGGATCTGTCTGCGAAGCTGGGGTGAGACACAATGTGATTCAAATTAGGAGACAGTAGAAATAAAATACTTGAATCAATCTTCAATCCAGTAACAGATCAGAAACAGATTTTCAAACAAAAACCAAAATCAGGAACACGTAAGAAACGCTCAACTATTATTCTGAGGTCAGATCTAGGTACCTGTGGAGTGAGAAATCATAGTGGTTCAGATTTACCTAACTGATTGAGGCACAAAGTTCACAAACAAAAACAAGAGTCACAGAAAAAAATGCCTGAAAGTCCTATGTAGGTATTTGACTGTAACTTTATCTCTCTCTTAATCAAATTTCTATGTGTCAATCTCCTTCATAGATTCATCAAGCAAAATTTTTCTGTTGCTCTGAAGTTTGTTATAAGGACCCAGAGCTAAGGATGACTATCAGCAGTCATTTCTCACCCTGGCCTTCAGAGTTCTTGAAACTGTAATAAAATAACTGCTTCTCATCTCCCAAATTTCAAGACTCCTTATGAGTTTGACTTTTAAAAAATGAGTTTTAAATAACTGAAAGTTCCTTTATCTCAGTTCAACATTCTAAAGAATCATGAACATGAAGTTAAGTTAAACTTTAGCAAATGAAGATTTAAACAAAAAAATAAATTATGCCATGAAAGACAATGTAACTAATATATGGACACATTTGGGATAAACCCTTGGTAAGCAATTTTATTTACTTGAAAGATTAAGTTTGGGTAATGAAATTGTGTCAAACGTGTCATTACTGTTGCTCGCGAAAAATGAGGATATACCTGAATGTACAATTTACTTAGCTACTTCATCTCAGTTACGTATTTTTCTACTATCTTACAGGTAAAGACAAGTACTGTATGGTATCGCTTATATGAGGAATCTAAAAAAAGTCAAATCTGTTAAAAAAAAAAAACCAAAACGGTAAAATGGCTTTTACCAGGGCATTGGTGGAAGGTGGGGATAAGACTGATGGTATTTAAGGTACAGACCTGTAATAAATAGTAAATAAGCCATAGAGATCTAATGCACTGTATAATGAATACAGACAATAATATTGTGCTATACAGTAGCCCTCCTCTTATTTGCAGCTTCAGTTTCCCCAGTTTCAGTTACCCACAGTCAACTGCAGTCCAAAAAATACTAATGGAAAATTCCAGAAATAAACAACTCATAAGCTTTAAACTGCACACCATTCTGAGTAGGGTGATGAAATCTCATGCCATCCCACTCCATCTGCCCAGGATCCCCAACCATCAACATCATCCTGACCTCCAGCCATCAACATCATCATCGCTCAATGATCCAGGATCACCCAAAGCATACGATCCTCCTTCGGACATATCATCAGAAGGTCTACAGCAGCCTAACGCAACGCCACAAAGCCTCCGTCTTTCACCTCACTTCCTCTCATCACAAAGGCATTTTATTTTGTGATTTTTAGCCATCACATCATCACAAGAAGGGTGAGTATAGTACAATAAGATATTTTGAGAGAGAGACTACATTCACATAACTTTTAATATAGTATATTGTTATAACTGTTCTATTTTATTATTAGTTATTGTTAATATTTTACTGTGCCTAATTTATAAATTCAACCTTATCATAGGTATGTATGTATAGGAAAAAACATAGACTACATAGGGTTCAGTATTCTCCACAGTTTCAGGCAACCACTGGGTTCTTCTAACATATGGATAAAGTGGATGGTGAGGACTACTGTAATTATGTAATGTGATAAATATTGCTATATAAATGTATCAAAGTAACATGCTACATACCTTAAACTTTCACAATGTTACATGTCAAATTTATTCAGTAAAAAAAGAAATGGCATAATAACCATAGTAACAGTGCATAACACAATGTTTGCTATGCATCAAACATGGTTCTAGACACTTTAAATGCTTTAGCTCACTAAATTCATGAACTCTATGAAAGATTATTTTTCCCATTTGTTAATAAGATCCTGAGCCACAGAGAAGTTAAGAAAACTCATTCAAAATTACCTGACTAGTAGTGGCATGATTTGAACCCAGATGCTTGGCCCCCAAATCTGTCTACTTTCCCACTATGCTATACTACCTATTCAGCTTATAGCAGCATGGAAACTGGCCTGAGATAAAAGCATATCTGATCAGAAAACTATAATAAAAACTTTACCAACAACTACAGCAATCAATGTTTATATACTCATTAATTCCTTTGCATCAGTACAAATATTTTTATATCATGTATCAGTTTGATCTATTCTTTTATAAATCATTTTAAGCACAGTACTGGTCACAGAGGTGACACTCAATAAACAACATTTGTTGACTGCATTGCCCAAAATGTTTGTATGCATTATTGAGGCAATATATGTACTGGTGGTTCTTAAGTCCAGCTCTATCTGTTACTAGCTCTAGGAAATTGGGCAAGTTACTCATCCTTTTGATGCCTCAAATTATTGCCTGGATAATGGGGACAAAAATACTACCTGCCTTAGTAAATTGTTGTATTAAATGGTAAATGCATAAAAAAATATTGATTTCAATGGCTGGCAGAGACAGAGAGAGGAGAGAGTGAGGGAGAGAGAGAGAAAAGAGAGGGAAAATTGGAGCAAAACTAAAAAAAGGAAAATTTTGCTATAGACCTAAACCTTATAAATTCATATGTAATCATTCTTTTTAGTTTATCTTTGGTTTTTGTGGTTTCAGTTTCTGCTAGAGTTTCTCACAGATGTTCAGTTCATCTTAACATGGTGTTTGCATTCTCCCACTGGTTCCTGACCTCTACTGGGTATTCGTTTTTTTTTCTTTACCTGTATCTACTAATGCTATTCTTCATCACAGTGGCTAACAGTCTGTGAGCTACTGACTCACAAAATGGGGAAGAAAATGATCCTATTTTGTATGATCATTTCCTAGAAAATTATAAATAAACTCTTTAGTCTTCAGATAACCCTGTTTACCGACTCTCTAGAAAACTGTTTTATACTAAGTGCTAATTCTAGTATTCGATACCCAATATTGAAAATAAAAGAGGATCTGATCTTATATGATTAGTGAAAATATTTTACTCTGACTATATTATCTAAATTTATGTATGAAATACTTTTTATGGTGAGTTCCCCGATGGCAATGGTACTAATTAAAATGTTTCTGTTAGCCATTTCTATTTTTAATGTACTTTGAAATAATACATCTTTAGGGCAGAAAGCTCGCATGTGTACAGACATGTTGGACTGGCAGTTTAATACCTGTAGTATTGCCCTAATGTGGAAGTGTGACAATTTTTTTTTCTGTTTACAAGCAAGGCCTTCAAAAACCCATTTAAATCAAGTTAAAGTGTAGATACAGAATAGAGAAGAAAAACCTATTTTCTTTGAAAATAGATAATCTATACTTCTTCATAAATCTCGATTTCTAAGACATTTATATTTTGGACAACTAAGCAAAATAAAAAGCTCTCTAACAGCAATGAATATATGATATATTTAATTTAAACACAAGCAAAAAACTGTAATAAAGCAAAACAAAAAACCATGTTCAGCTACTGCTTGTACTTTAACAATAAAAGCAAAAGAAAACAAAATGGGAACAAATGGAAACTAGATATATATTTTTATCTGCATAATGTATGCATTGTGTATATGCCAAAAGAAGAATAATACATCCATTATTTCTGGAAACAGACCACTGCTGCATCTCCAGAATGGAAAACATAAAATAAACCAATAGACTGTGAAAAAGTAATTGATTGAGATTGCTGACCTGTTGGCTCTAAGATATACAGCTTAGAAGTAGCATATAGCAACTCTCAGTTCCTAAGCATCCTATAAGTTCCATGTTTTCACTTAATTTATCCTGAAAAAGGATAACTTGCTGACTAGTATTTCAAGATTAGATAATGTCATTTAAAATTTGTAAGTAAATATTCCAAATACTATTTTGTCTCAGAAAAATATTGAATATATTTAAACAGGAAAGCAAATAAACAACTAAGACCAAAAGAAATTCTGGATCACCATTGTGTGTGGTAGCCTGAATGAGACCAAGGGACCTCAGCATGTCCCAAATTTCTTGTCCTGATAGGAGGAAAATACTGACATCCCATTTTGTTGCTGTTATTGTTAAGGTAGAATTATATTAAACAGAAATATAGAGGGAACATAACTTCCTACTCCTCAAGTACAGGCCTCACATAATAACTTCCTCCCAAAGAGGACAGTACGGAAATGGGTAAAAAGTGTAACTCCGCAGTAGAGAAAGCTGACGAACACTACTTCAGCCAGGAGGTCAGGCCAACGTCAACAGTTTTAAGCCATGTTGATGGCGTGTTCCCTCTACATGTGGTGGTGATGGAGACGGCACTTTACCCCTGTGGTCTTCCTCCGCAGAGGCCACAGCCCAGCCTAGTTACCAGAAAAGCATCAGATAAACCCCAGGGGAAGGACACCTCCAAAATGTCTGACAAACTCTCCTTAACACTGTCAAGTTCATCGGATACAAACAAAATCTAAGAAACTGTCCCAGTCAGGAGGAGCCTAAGGAGACAATGTCATATGTCACCCTAGATAGAACCCCAGAACAAAAAAAAGGAAAAAAGGTAAAACTGAGAAATCTGAATAATAATATTCAGAGATCAGATAATAATAATATATTAATACTGGTTCATTAACACTGTGACACATGTACCCTACACATGTAAGATATTAATATTAGGGGAAACTGGATGTGGGAGATAAGGGACATTTGGAATTTTTCTGTACATACAGAACTTATCTAAAAGCAAAAGTTTATTAAAGGCAAAAAAGAAAAGAAAATATAGAAAAAGGAGGAGAGTAAAATACAAAGTTGTTAAAACAGCGCTAAATATTTCAGTAATCTAACAAACATGAAAAACTGCCTATTCCAATTTAAAAGATTGTCAAATTGATTTAAAATAATCAAGGGATATTCTGTGTTAAGATACACACATAAAACAAAAATTAAAAGTCTACAAGTAAAATGTCAGAGGAACTCTATCTTACCAAGTCTAAGCAAAAGAAAGCTGGCACGGCTAAATTAGTAGCAGATAAATGGACTGCATTGCAGCAAATGTCTTTTTGAATGAAGCGAATCATAACAAAGTGTTAACAGATTTACTTCACCAAAAGGAATTAGCAATTGTGAACATGTATGCATCAACAGTATACGAAGAAAAACTGAGTGGCTTACTATGAGAAAGTGACAAATCACTATCAGTATGATATTTTAACATAGCTCTTTCAAACACTGAGAACACTATCAGACAAAAATGTAACAAAGGTAGAGAGGAACTGAATATCAAAAACAAAAAGTTTAACCTAATGAATGGATATATAGGGAATTTTGTATGTATCCAACACTTGGAGAATATCAACTCTTTTCAATCAAACATGAAATACTGCACTGGTAATCATTTTGCAATATGTACACGTACAACACCTTGTATACATTCAACTTTTAAAATGAGATTTAAAATGGAACATTTACAAAAATTGTCATATAATGGCTCTAAGCAAATCTGTCCCAATTTTGTGGAACAGATATCATACAGAGCATACAGAGTTAGAATAAGGAATAAAATAGATTTAGTTTTAAAGAAGAGAATTTTAAAGATTAAATATCATAAAATGTGCCGAGTTAGAAGTTAATAAAAAAATCACAAATATAAAAATATTCATATTATTGTAAATTTTAAAATATGTTTCTAAGTAATATACTGGTCAAAGAAAAATCATAGATGATTTTTTTTTAATACTTAGTACTGAAAATTTTTTAAAAACAAATGAAAACTATGTGGACAATCTTGCACAGTGAAGCTACTATGATGCTCCCCATAAAGTTTTATACCTATATAATTACACCTGAAAATATGAAAGGTTAAAAATGAGTTAGTGAGAGTTAGAAAAAGAACAACAGCAAACAAAGGGAGAAAGAAGTATATAATATATAGAAGATGCAATCAATGAAATGGAAAACAGAGTTAGGAGCCAGTGTTTCAAGCAATGATAGATTCTAACAATAAAGCGTTACTGGATCAATCCCTGCAGAAAACAGGTATAAACCTGTATATAATACCAATAAAAAGCAAGCAGATCAGGGAGGCTGGTGGGGATGTATGCCCAGAGGAGAAGACAACTACTTCCTGGTTTTTGTTTGTTTGTTTTTTATTTTCTTTGCAGCTTTTAGCTTGGGGCTACATGCAGTTGGCTGGCAAATGCCAGATGGCAGCAGTGGCACCAGGGGAAAGACCAGTCTTTCTGGCTTGGGGAAACTAGAAATGCCTAAATAATCCTATAGCTTATTAAAAAGAAATAAAACAACAAATATATCAAAGAATTTTAAATATTTCTCACAAAGATATGTTACTAGCTTCAAGCAACAGATCACCTCAATCTTATTAAACTCTTCTGGACAATAGGAAAAAAAAAAATCTTACTTCCCTGAACACCTTCTATGATGTCAGCATTGCTTTGATAAGGGCAATACAACAGAAAAATTTTATAAAGTACATTTAATTATTAATAAGTATTTTTAAATCCTCAATGAAATATTAGCAAATAAAATGCAACTTTACAAAAGATAATAAAGGATAAATTAGACTATTTATTGAGAATGAAATAATATAACACCTAATGACAATTTACGACAATAAAATGTTAAAATACAAAATTAATTTGAGCCTCTCAATAGACGTAGAAAAAATGTATAGAACTCATTATGAATTTAAAATAAAAAAAAATAAGTACATTGGGAATAAAAGATAGCTATCTTATCCTGGCAAATTATATCTATTAGAAAACAGTCTAAACACCATCTTAGCTGTGTAAAAAGCATTCCTTAAAATCCAAAACAAGACAGCCATACTGCTGCAAGCATTTGCCATTGTTGAAGCCAGTCTAGTAAAACAAGAATAAAAAATTAAATAATTTCTAACTGAAAAGCAGGAAAAAAAACCCTGCAATATTAATCTGCAAACATCAGTTGCCGTTTAATAAAACAACAAAGCATTAGAAGATGTAATTAAGACGAAAATACAATTGGAAATAGCATAAAAAGGCAAGTACCTAGGAATAAATCTTAAAAGAAACAAGCGTTTCTTCTATGTGTAAAATTTTAAAGGTTGATTGTGAGATATTGGAAAAAAAAGAGACCAAACATAAATATCCAATATTATAGAGATGATAAAATACCCTTTGATGCCATGCGGCAAGTACAGAACATAAATTTTCTGTCTGCCTAAAACCTGAGATTTTCTTAATTTTTCTAAGTTTCCCTTTCTTTTTTTGTTTGGTGTGAATAAAACCTGCCTTTTGGATTGCTGAGATGATGAAATGATGGTAAAACCAAAGCTCATATTTCTTGAAACATAGTAAGATCTTAATTATTCAATCCAACTCTTACATCATTACTAATACTGAAAAGACAAATTAAAAAGTTCAGGAAATAACATGAAAACCTTTTATGAAAAAATTTTTTAAGAAAATGGACTTTGTGGAACACTTGAAAGCTGAGATATTTTTTGAAAGATTCTTGGCCACTACTTTGACTTGAGTTTCTAATTTAAAGTGAAGATGTCTTTGCTAAGGTTGAGGTTGTTTTAGGAAACAGGAGAACCAAGTGACTGTATGCATTTCTTTAATGGAAGCATGTAGATGTTTGTGAATTCCTGGATGAGGATGATAGTACAGTGAAAACCGAGCTTCTCTTAGCCAGCAAGTCACTTCCTTCCTTGATCAGCATCACAGCAGCAGTGTGCCAGGGTTTGGAACTCTGGGAGTATGGGGACCCATGACACGCCACCTCAATTCTCACTCAGTGTGGCCACCTTGATTCCACTAAGTTTCCAAACTCTTGGCTAAAATATCAGTGACTTGATCTTATCTGAAAGTGGGTGTGAATGTGTGTGATGTGTCACTACAATAAGACATTTCAAATATTAAATGATATTAGTGGACTATGAAATGGTGCTTGCAAAATGATTGCAAATTACACACTGAGTGAGAATACTTAAAAACTTAAAATTGATGTGTTATCTTGGTGGTTTTTATCAGTTATGTCATTATGATATATAATATTTAATTCAAATTTTAATAAAAATAAGAAAAACAAATGTACATTTGTTTGAAAATAAACTGCTCCTGAAAGGAATCCCTTAAGAGTATATCAGGTAAATACTCTCAAAACAACAGAAATGATAGGTGTAATTTTATTCTTCACTGCTCTTTCTTGACAAATTAGATAGCAAACTACCCCTGTCAATCAGTTGCTGATTTTAACCCAAGAGCACTATGTCATGACAGCACTGTGGTTCTCTACAACAACTGTTACAAAGAGCAATGACATAGAAGTACCATTAACTGAAGAGGCTTGCTAAGTAACTTTTTGGAGCAGAAAATGTACAACAACATGAGGACTTTAAGAAAGAAAATTATGTACGTTGTCTTTGAGAATAAGAATTTACCTTCCACTTCCATGTATCTTTTGAAAAAACACACGAAAGAATTTTAATTATCCAGTCAAGGGCATTTTCACTTTGCCAGTTACACTGGTGCTGAGTGTATAACGGTGGTAGGAAGCAACTCATAACTGATCCTATATCGCAGACCAGCGGTTAGGCCTTTGAGAGAAAGAACACAAAACTGTTCCTAGCAATCTTCATGGATGTAAAATCAAGGGAGAATTGTCCCACTCATGTTGGTTTTGCTGAAGTCATATAAGGACACTAGGAAGATGAATGAAAAAACCATTAAAACTCCAAATGTGGTTTGTGCATCAGCATGAAACTTAACAATGGCTGAGTGGCTGTTGGCTTATGTAATAAAATCATTATCAAGATCAAGCTAAAACTATTGCGATTATATTTGAATTGTGCACCCCTCCACCCTCAGCCATTCCACCCTATTCTGGAAGCAATCCAGTACTTACATAATTGCCTGAACAGCTCAGAAATAAGTGGTGAAATAAGATGTTTGTGGTTTTGATAGCATCCTTCAATGGATCTACAGCTCTAGCAATAATGTGTAATAAGACACTAAATTTAAATATGTTACTCTCTTTCAGGGCATGGCTTTTATTAGGTTCCCATTATATTAGTCAATACAGAACATCTTCAGTTCATAAAGTATTTTTCAAAATAAAACAAAATCAAATAAACTGAAGACAGTATATTTTCATATAAAGTTTCTATTGTCCTTTAAAAATATCAGCCTGAGGGTCAGATCACAATGAGGGAATAGAAGGACATGCAGCTCACCTCTTCCCACAAATACATTCAAAAAAATACGTCTACATGTGGAACAATTCTCACAGAATACCTGCTAAATGCTGGCAGAAGATCTCATAAAACCAAAACTGCAAGAAAGACTGTCACATAACTGGGTAGGATGAAAGGGGAAAAAAAAAAAAAGGAATCAGGACAGGACCTGCACCCCTGGGAGTTAGCTGAGAAAGAAGAAAGGTTCCCTCACCTGGGAAGCTCGTTCCCTGGCAGGGAGATCAGCCAGCACAGAAAGGGAGCTTCATAGGCTCAGGAGAGTGGAGCAGCCGGGTTGCGGCAGGCAGAACAGAGAGAGACCTGCACAGGAGATCTTGACCATCTCACTACAGTCCCCAGCCCAAGACATGCATCTGCTGGTGCACGCAGGGGCTGGGTGCTGAAACTCGGACTTCAGAGGACAGACTCAGGGAGAGGACTGTGGTTGGCTGCACAGAGACAGCCGGAAGGGGATAGAGTATAGTCCAAGCCACAACCCGGGATGGTGCAGGATGGAGCCCAGGTCCACCACTGAAGCTCCATAGCCGGCGTGCACACTCAAAGGGAGGGGCAGGGCCCACCCTAGTAGCCTCATTCTCCCTGTGCTCACAGTGGGCCCGGCTCTGCCTCTATGAGCTCTGGGACCACCCAAGCTCCAAGAGGTTGTCCACACTCAGAGGTGGGGTTGAAATCCAAGCCATCCCCAGGGGCTGCATGACTTCTGAAGCAGGGCTGAACCTGAGTTTCCCAGCAACTATGTGATCCGCTGATTTAAACACCACAGGCTGCTTTGTAAACTCATTGCCTGAGGGACATCCAAGAGGATTACTGGTGTTCCCATGCCTGGGGCAGGTCCTGCGATGGCAACTGCAGGCTATGTAGGTACACAGATGTGAGGCTGGGGTCTGGGCTGACTCACCCCCCCCCCCATGGTGGGTCCAGGTGCACAATTCTGGCAGTCCCAGTACCTGACCTCAGTGGTTCTGCAGCAACAGATCTAAACTAGTGGCTCTGTAAGCACAGTGCTTAAGGAACAGCAGGGCCAAATGCCTGTTTTCCCACAGCTGAGGCAGGGCAGAAGGCAGTGCCAACAACAGTGTACTTTGCGAGCCCACACACAAAGGTGACACCTCAGAGTGCACTCCCCAGTGGACAGCTCCCGTGGAGGAATACTGAGTGGCTTCTCTCCCAGTGGGAGCACTCCAGTCTCGCCTACCTCACACCGCAGTTCAGAAGCAGAACAGGGGTATATACTCCAACAACTGGGGAGCAGACCCTGCCCCTGACAGGGCTGTGGCAACCAGAGAGCAAAGAGGAGGCCCTGTTCAACATCCAGTGCAGGCTCTGGTCACCACAACAACAATCATACCACCATCAAGGTGATAATGGCCAGCACACACTGAGGAAAGATGTGGCAGGCATTTATACTAAAAATAGACCTCACACCAAAAACAGATTCATGGACACTCCCACATAAAAACAGCCCTTAAACACCACAGTAGGTAACTGTTTCTCCTAAACTCACAGAGCCAGAGAAATAAGTAAAATGAAGAAGCAGAGGAACCACTCTCAATTAAAAGATCTAGAGAATTCCCCTGAAACAACAAACAATTAAACAGATATCTCCAGTATACCAGATCCGGAGTTCAAGAAGGAAGAAATGAAAATACTGAAGGAATTAAGAAAGGCTATCAATAGAAATGCAGATTACTGTAAAAAGAAATTAGAAACCATAAAGAAGAAGAGCCAATTAAAATTAGAAAAGTCATTTGCTGAGACAAAAGCTGAGCTAAACACAATAAACAGCAAACTGGATAATTCAGAAGAACAAATATGTGATCTGGAAGATAGAATAATGGAAATCACCCAATCAGAACAGCAGACAGACAAATTAAAAAAATAAATAAATGAAAGAAATATATGAGACCTATGGGATAATATAAAGTGTCCCAATTTACACACAATAGGGATCCCAGAAGGAGAAGAAAAAGAAAAGGGGATCAGAAATGTATCTGAAAGAATTATGGCTGAAAAGTTCCCAAACCTAAATAAGGAAACACAGAGGAATGGGGACAGGAAGCACAGAGGGTCCCAAACAAGATGGACCCAAACAGACATACACCAAGACATAATATAATTAAAATGGCAAAAGTTAAAGAGAGGATTCTAAAGGCACTTAATGAAAAACAAAGAGATAATTACAAGGGAACCCCCTAAGGCTATCAGCTGATTTCTCTACAGAAATACTGCCAGCCAGAAGGGAGTGGCAAGATATATTCAAAGTCCTGAAAGGGAGAAAGCTGCAACCTAGGATACTCTACCCAGTAAGATTATCATTTAGAATAGAAAGAGAGATAAAGAATTTCTCAGACAAGCAAAAACTAAAAGAATAAAGCAATACTAAACCTATCCTAAAAGAAATATTGAAAGGTCTTCTATAAATAAAAAAGCAAGAATCTACAGGAAAGAGAAAATTCACAATTGGAAAATAAATCACTTGAATAAGCCAGTATACAATTAAAAAAAAAATCAAAAAAATATGTATGAAAGTGATGATAACTACAATGAACAGCAAAAGGAAAAACATGAAGATGTAAAAGAGTACGTCAAAATCATAAAATGGGGGGAAGAGAGTAAGGAAATGTAGATTTTTTTCTAGAAGGTGTTTGAGCCTATATGTCTACCAGTCTAAAGCAAGTAGATATAGCAATGCATTAACATACTTGAAAAACAGAGTAACCACAAAACAAAAACATACTATAGATTCACAAAAACCAAAAACAAGAGGACACAAGCATAATACAAAAAACAACCATTAAATCACAAAAGGAAAAACAAAAAGAAAAAGGAACGAAGAAGAAATTTAAAAATCAACTGGAAAACAAGGTTTAAAATGACAATAAATACATATCTATCAATAATTACCTTAAATGTCAATGGACTAAATACCCCAATCAAAAGTCATAGAGTGGCAGATTGGATAAAAAAAAAAAATTGGCTACAATATGCTGCCTACAAGAGACCCACTTTAGGGCAAAGAAAACACACAGATTGAAAGTGAGGGGATAGAAAAGATATTTCATGCAAACGGAAATGACGAGAAAGCAGGGGTAGCAATAATCATATCAGACAAAATAGACTTTAAAACAAAGGCCATAAAGAAAGATAAAGAAAGACACTATATAATGATAAAAAAATCAATCGAAGAAGAGGATATTACACTCGTTAACACATATTAACCCAATATAGGAGCACCTAAATACATAAAACAAATATTAACAGACATAAAGGGAGAAATTGACAGGAATACAATAATAATACGAGACTTTAACACCCTAGTCACATCAACAGATCTTCCAGACAGAAAATCAATAAGGTAACAGGATCCTAAATGATACACTAGAACAGTAAGACTTAATTGATATTTTCAGGACCTTACATCCAAACAAAACAAAACAGAATACACATTCTTTTCAAGTACACATGGAACATTCTCTAGGATTGACCACATACTAGGACACAAAACAAGTCTCAACAAATTTAAGAGGACATAAGTTATTTCAAGCATCTTTTCTGACGACAACAGTATGAAACTAGAAATCAACCCCAGAGACAGAAATGAGAAAAAAACATTACCTGAAGACTAAACAACATGCTACTAAAAAACCGATGGGTCAATGATGAAATCAAAGAGGAAATTTAAAAATACCTTGAGACAAATGACAATAAAAACACACCCATACAAAATTTATGGGATGCAGCAAAAGCAGTTCTCAGAGGGAAGTTCATAAGAATACAGACCTTCCTCAAAAAACAAGAAAAATCTCAAATAAACAACCTAACCTACCACCTAAGGTAAGTTTAAAAAGAAGAAAGAAGGATATAATAAAGATCAGAGTGGAAATAAATTAAATAGAGATTAAAAAATAGAAAAAAATCAATAAAACCAAGAGCTGATTCTTTGAAAGGGTAAACAAAAGCAACACACCTCTGGCCAGGCTCACCAAGAAGAAAAGAAAGAGGACCCAAATAAACAAAATAAGAAATGAAAGAGGAGAAATCACAACTGATACCACAGAAATACAAACAATCATCAGAGAACACTATGCACAATTTGATGCCAACAATTGGACAACCTAGAAGAAATGGACAAGTTTCTAGAAACAAACAGCCAACTAAAACTGAATCAAGAAGAAATGGATAATTTGAACAGACCAATCACTAGAAGTGAAATCAATTCTGTAATTAGAAAAAAACAAAAAACAACTCCTTACAAACAGACCAGATGGTTTCACCAGGGAATTCTACAAAACATACAAAGAAGAACTTATACTGGTCCTTTTCAAACTCTTCCAAGGGATTGAAGAGGAGGGAATGCTCCCAAAGTCATTCTATGAAGCTACTATCACCCTGATACCAAATCCAGACAAAGACAATGTCAAAAAAGAAAATTACACACCAATATCTTTGATGAATACAGATGCAAAAATCGTCAACAAAGTATTAGCAAACTGAATCCAACAACACATGAAAAAGATCATACATCACAATCAAGTTAGATTCATTGCAGGGTCACAAGGATGGTTCAACATACACAAATCAATCAATGTATACACCACATCAACAAAAGAAAAGAAAAAAAACACATGAGCATTTCAATAGATGCAGAAAAAGTATTTGATAAAATTCAACATCCATTCATGATAAAACTCTTACCAAAATGGGTATAGAGAGAACATATCTCAACATAATAAAAGCTATTTATGACAAACCCACAGCCAACATAATAGTCAGCAGAGAAAGTTGAAAGTCTTCCCTCTAAAATCTGGAATAAGACAAGGATGCCCATTCTCACCACTTCTGTTCAACATAGTATTGGAAGTCCTAGCCACTGCAATCAGACAAGAAAAGAAATAAAAGGAAACCATATTTGAAAAGAAGTAAAACTGTCACTGTTTGCAGATGACATGATATTATATATAAAAATCCTAAAGACTCCACACAAAAACTATTAGAACTGATATACAAATTTAGCAAGGTAGCAGGATACAAGATTAACATAAAGAAATCTGTTGCATACCTTTACACTAACAATGAATAATCAGAAAGGGAAAGTAAAAAAAAAAAAAAACAATCCCTTTTAAAATTGCATCAACATCTATAAAATACTTAGGAATAAACCTGACGAAGGAGGTGAAAGACTTATATGTTGAGAACTATAAAACATTAATAAAGGAAATTTCAAGATGATTCAAAGAAATGGAAAGCTATCCCATGCTCTTGGATTGGAAGAATTAACATTGTTAAACTGGCCTTACTACTCAAAGCAATCTACAGGTTTAATGCAATCCCTATCAAATTACCCAGGACATTTTTCACAGAACTGGAACAAATAATCCTAAAATTTATATGGAACTGTAAATGACTCAGAATTGCCAAAGCAATCGAGGAAAAAGAACAAAGCTGGAGACATAATCCTTCCAGATTTCAGACAATACTGCAAAGCTACAGTAATCAAAACAGTGTGCTAGTGAACCAAAAGCAGACATATGCATCAGTGGAACAGAATAGAGAGCCCAGAAATAAACCCACACACCTATAGTCAACTAGTCAACTAGTCTTTGACAAAGGCGGTAAGAGTAAACAATGGAGAAAAGACAATCTCTTCAGCAAGTGGTGCTGGGGAAGCTGGACAGCCACATGTAAATCAATGAAGTTAGAACACACCTTCACACCATACACAAAAATAAACTCAAAATAGCTTAAAGACTTAAATATAAGACATGACACCATAAAATTCCTAGAAGAGAACATAGGCAAAACATTCTCTGACGTAAATCATACCAATGTTTTCTTAGGTCAGTCTCCCAAGGCAAAAGAAATAAAAGCAAAAATCAACAAATGGGACCTAATTAAACTTATAAGCTTTTGCACAGCAAAGGAAACCACAAACAAAATGGAAAGACAACCCACAGAATGGGAGAAAATATTTGCAAATGATGCACCCGACAAGGGCCTAATTTCCAAAATATTCAAACAGCTCACACAACTCAGTAACAACAACAACAACAACAAAAATCCCAGTCAAAAAATGGGCAGAAGACCTAAATAGACATTTTTCCAAAGAAGATATACAGATGGCCAATAGGCACATGAAAAAATGCTCAACATCACTAATTATTAGAGAAAAGCAAATGACAACTACAATGAGATATCACCTCACACCAGTCAGAATGGCCATCATTAAAAAGTGTAAAAAAAAATGCTGGGGAGAGTGTGGAGAAAAGGAAAACCCCCTCCACTGTTGGTGGGAATGTAAACTGGCGCAGCCACTATGGAAAACAGTATGGAGGTTCCTCAAAAAACTAAAAATAGAGTTGCCATATGATCCAGCAATCCCACTCCTGGGCATATATCCAAGAAAAATATAATTCGAAAAGATACATGCACCCCAATGTTCATAGCAGCACTATTTACAATAGCCAAGACATGGAAGCAACTTAAATGTCCATCGATAGATAAATGGATAGAGAAGATGTGGTATATATACACAGTGGAATACTACTCAACCAAGCCATAAAAAAAAGAATGAAATAATGCCATTTGCAGCGACATGGATGGACCTAGAGATTATCATTCTAAGTGAAGTAAGTCAGACAGAGAAAGACAAATACCATATGATATCACTTATATGTGGAATCTAAAAAAATGATACAAAGAAACTTATTTATAAAACAGAAACAGACTCAGACACAGAAAACAAAATTATGTTTACCAAATGGGAAAGGGGGTGAGGGAGGGATAAATTAGGAGTTTGGGATTAGCATAGCAAATTACTATATATAAAACAGATAAACAAGGTCCTACTACAAAGCACAGGGAACTAGATTCAGTATCCTGGAATAAAACATAATGAAAAAGAATATGTATATATACGTATAACTGAATCCTTTGTTATATACCAGAAACTAAAACAACATTGTAAATCAACTATGCTTCAATTTTAAAAAGTCATAAAAAATATTAGACTGAAAATAGTTTTATATTTTCCTGAATTGACTCACATAGTTGTTCACAAGTGTATTAAACTTTGGATAAAAATTCAGTCATGGTATTTAAATTTAGAAATGTTCCATTCAGGTATTCATTCATTCATTCATTCAACAAAATGTTTATTGAGAGCCTATTATATATACCCAGGATTGCAACAGAGATTGGTGACAAGAACATGTTCTAGTCTTCATTCTCTCATCAAGATAGGCAATATAAATATAAATAAGTGCAAAAACACATAATGGATGTTATAATGTGTGTGGATATGTATTATATGAGAGAGACACACATATATATATGAGGGTATTATGAAGAGAGTTGTCACTAAGTGGAAGAAGAGGGTACAGGCACCTGTAGACATGAACACAGGGTACAGAGGAGTCTCATAAGTATGGATCCTTAACTACCTCAGTAACACTACAGCATAATGTTGTATGTAAATCAAGAAATATTAGTGACTATGATAATTTAAAAATGAACACTAACTTATTTATGTCTTCAACAAGTAGTTCTCCACATGTACATGGACTAGGGTGTGAGCAAAAATGGCACAGTCTCTGCCTTTGGAGGTCTGCTTGGAGAGACAAGTGTGTATTGATCACACAAATACAATCCCATTAGTATAACTGGAAAAGTGTCATGTACAAGAAATATAGGCTGCTATTTTAAAATATATTAAACCTTGATTTAGATTGGGGAAAAGGAACAAACTTTTTGAGGGAGTGGTTCTTGAACTGAAGACCAAAAGATAGATACACAGTTGCTAGAGAAACAAAGTGGTAAAACAGTTTGTGTCTCAACCTGGCAAAGGGCATTATCAAACAGGTACCACTGATAGTATTATTTAAATTCTACTATTTAAAAGAATTAAATTTAAGTAGAGATTAATAAAATAATTTTTATTACTTTTATAAAAACCACACATTTTAGATCAATTTCATTTGAAACTGATTTGGCAAGTTCAATACACCGTTACACAACTGAATTTGAGAAGTTCTCCACTCAGCAATCTGAGAGTTCCCCTCCTGTTTTCTTTCATTAAAGATCTATTAAATTCCTGAAGAGCCAAGAAGGTTGCTAAACGTGGAGGAAACGACTGCTGAATTTTGAGACTTTACACATCAGCGTGGCAGACAAACAGAAAAGTGGAAGGCTGCGAACTCTGAAGTACCAGTTCTATCAATATGTGGTCAGGAAAATAAGCAGCTGCAAATGAAGTTCTTGGCTTAGCCAGGGAGTTGAGAGCTGAAGGTGCCATTCAGAATGGCTGTTGCAGCTGAGGATACAGAAGGGAAGGGCACGTCCCACTGCCCGCAGTTCCATTAGGCAGAGGTGAGCTATACAGCCATTCCCCTAACCACCTGGCCGTAGTGAGTAGTGCAACTCCTGGGGAAAATCCTATGCATTATCTCTTAGACTAACTAGAGATGATTAACAAGACTTCCTCTGGCAAGCCTCATGGCAGGAAGCTGCCCTCTCCACACTAGGCTGGGTGCTCCATCCCTGAGGAGGTTGCAGTCAAGGAGCCTGGCCCCTTGGCCATGCCTACTCTGATGGTATCTGCATTCCTGGTCCAAGCACCTCCACTCAGATGCCTCTTTATCAAGAGGCCTCGGCTTAGGCCCTCCCCAGACACCTCTGCTGAGACCTCCTTACTGGAGGCAGGAGGGAGAGGGGTCTCAAAGACACTTTTCTCCTCTCAGTACTCAGGACCTTTCCTCTCCTAGCCTCTCCTTTTCCCCACTGCAGGACCCCAGGTCAATACAGGAGCCCTTTTTTGGTGTTCCCTCAACAGTGAGACAATCCCCTTATTTGTGCTGACACATCTGAACCTCACTAGGTGCACCCCATGGGGGAAAAACGTGGATCGCTGAGGGAGCTGCTGCTTTCTCCTTTTGCTTCTACTATCACAGGAAGTGACTAAAGGCTCCAGTGTTACTTTTATTTTGGCTTGTTGTCTCAATGGACAACTCCACCCCTGACAGCGCCTCTCTCTCCACGTCAGCCAGCTCTTGACACATAGCATATATTTATAATTAATCACTGCACTCCTTCAAGTGGGTTTTGAAAAAGGTCTCAAAAACCCTTCCCAACAGTTTCTTAGTCTGGCAATACCAACTGTTTAAGGTGGGCACACAAATTAAAATCTATTCATTCCGGGTACACAGAGTAAAAAGGAGGGTAAGGATAGAGTTCATGAGCATATTAATAGTTAAATATTTTGGAACAGAAGAAAAGGCAGCGGAAGTGCCATCTTGTTTCATGAATGTGAATTTGTTGGCAAAGTAACAACACGGTCATTAGAAAATCCCAATTAATTAATGTCAATGCTAATGGCTTTAAATATATGGAGGGCTTACGAAGCACTTTCCAATCAATGTCCTCATAGACAGAGAAGACAGAGTGAGTATTAATTCCTAGGGAGAGCTGGAGACTGTCAAATGAATGGCCTATTTGAGATGAGAGAATACAAATAGCATCATTTAGGTTATTCTGTAGTGTTCTGCCCTTCCCCTAATACTTTAACTGTTCAAGCCAAATTCCACTCCAGTGGTCCTTAATAACAACAATTTAATTATGAAAATATTAGATTTTATCATTTATAAGTGATTACAGGCTGGAATTTCATTAATTCAAAAATTTAAGCTACAGAGGTGTGCGTGTCTAGGACAATGAAATGGATATTTTAAGTAAGAATAAAAACCATAAATGGGGCTTCCCTGGTGGCGCAGTGGTTGAGAGTCTGCCTGCCAATGCAGGGCACACGGGTTCGAGCCCTGGTCTGGGAAGATCCCACATGCCATGGATCAACTGGGCCCGTGAGCCACAATTACTGAGCCTGCGCGTCTGGAGCCTGTGCTCCGCAACAAGAGAGGCCGCGATAGTGAGAGGCCCGCGCACTGTGATGAAGAGTGGCCCCCGCTTGCCACAACTAGAGAAAGCCCTCACACAGAAACGAAGACCCAACACAGCCAAAAATAAATAAATAAATTTAAAACAAAAACAAAAACAAATGTTCAAGTACAATTGGTGTCTTTTAAAAAAAAAAAAAAAAACCATAAATGGATAGAGCCTACTCCATTGGAATTACAAATGTGAGTAGTTTTTCACCCAAGAGATGAAGAAACTTAATGGAGTTTTAAAGGCAGTTGTATTGATTACATGCTGTATTTTCTAAAGCTATATATACATCATATATATGTGTGTGTGTATGTGTGTATATATGCGCATATATATAAACACATATATATTATACTTCTGGGGTGGAGGAAGTTTTCTTTTTAGTTCATTTGTAAAATGAGGATAATAGCTTATTAATAGGACTATGTAAAGGAAAATGAGCAACGTAAAGTACTTAAAACAGTGCCAAGCACCCATCATCGACAGATAAAATATATATGTGTGTGTATATATACGTGTATGTATATATATGTGTGTGTTTGTGTATAAATTTATGTATCTATAGTACATGCTATTTTCTTATGGTTGAAGAATACAACAGACTCAAGCAACACAAAACTGTATGTCTGAATATTAAGAGAAAGAGAGAGATACAGAGAGAGATCATATTTAGTTAAAAGATTTGGAATAGTTTCATAAAGAAGGATATTTTAAGGTAAGCCTTGAAGGAAATGAGGTATGTACCTATCAAAATACTAGGAAGAGTGCTGGTAGATAAGGAAACAGCATGGGCAGAGGCAGAAATGCTTCCAGCATAATGGAATAATAGCAATGTTATACCGTTACTTTGTTTTAAGGGTTTTAAAAAAATTATTATTGACTTAACTGCACTATGAAAACTGCCACATAATTAAAGTCACATAAATAAGTAAATAAATACAAGTGGAACAATAAACTAGATATGATCTGACTCATGTATTTAATAACTTGGATGAAGTGGTAATATAGAAGACATATTCAACATGTTATTATAATTTGCTTGTTTTGATTTCTGAAATTTAACTTCAGAAAATGTGTTTGTTCTAAAAGAGGATTTTGATAAGTGAAAAATTTGGAGGTGGATGTCAATATTATTTAAGGAATAAGGGCTTGAACATTCATCTACAAATAATTATCAGATACCCATCTGTTTCCATGCAACACCTGTTCCTTGTGTGCTTGCTTTTTTCTATTATGATTTTTACTTTCTATTACCAATAGTGATTTATCATCTCATTTATTTCAGGTCTTTGGTAACTACATATTAAAATGAAATACAAAAGTGTTTTGGGGGACTTCCCTGGTGGCTCAGTGGTTAAGAATCCGCCTGCCAATGCAGGGGACACGGGTTCAATCCCTGGTCTGGGAAGAACCCACATGCCGCAGAGCAACTAAGCCCGTGCACCACCACTACTGAGCCTGCGCTCTAGAGCCTGCGAGCCACAACTACTGAAGCCCGTGCACCGCAACAAGAGAAACCACCGCAATGAAGAGTAGCCCCCGCTTGACACAACTAGAGAAAACCCGCACACAGTAACGCAGATCCAATGCAGCCAAAAATAAAAATAAATTAAAAGATTCAAAAAAACGGAAAAGTGTTTTGCTTTGTTTTGTAAATAAGAAACACGTTCCTATTCATCCAGTTTGGGAAAATCATAGTTACATGTAAAATATTGATTTGTTGCTAGATTGTTTATTTTTAAAACATCATTTCACGCCTAGAAGTAATAGCTTTCATTAGCATATACTTTATGCTGCAGCACACAATTTCAATATTGCAGGCAAATTATATGTTAACAAAATTGGCTGTGTTTCCTATTTGAAAAAATGAACCATAGTACCTTGCTTTCAAAAATCATCACCTTTTAGATGGGCTTCTGCTTTAAATGCACTGACAATAATCTCAGGGCACAATGTGTGGCAAAGCACATAGTTAAGCATTAGCTTTCTACTCAGAAAAAAAAAACAAAACAAAACACCTGCATTTCCCAGATCCATGTTACATACAGCTTAGGTGGGACCACCAGGTAGAATTAAAATGATGGCAAATAAACTATAGAACCAACACTTGCTTTTTACTCCCAACTTTAAGCAAGGTCATGCCCGTTGAGTTATGGGACTCACGGCCATCCTTAGGGATGGCCGTAGTGACACTTTTCTCACATCAAAAATCAAGTAAATATCAATTCCCAGAGCTGTCTTGGCAGAGAAAAAAGTTAAGTCATGATTATGAGACTACAGATAAAGCATAAAATAAATGGGGGATGGGTATCAAGGAGTTGATTATAGGATTGTATGAAGGTAATTAAAGCTAAGATATTTTAAAGTTTTTTTCTGGAGATGTGCATATATGTGTGTGTGTATATGTGTGTGTGTGCGTGTGTGTGTAAAACTAAGCTAGGCTCTTTCTCTGAATGACTGCCCCCCTCCTACCCTCCCAATTCTCTTCCCAGGCACTACTATTTGTTTCAGTAGCACAGTACCCTCTAGCTCACTTTCCACTTTATCAGCTTAACTCAGAGAACTCTTAACGCCTCCTGTGAAGGGAGGAAAGAAGAGGTGTTAATTGTACTCTCTTCTTATTTTACCTCAGCATCTACTGATGACTTTTCTAAGCAAGCTATTCCAATGACATCAGTATAGGGCAAATGCCCTTACAAGCATAAAACGAACAAATCAATGTTTTGGTAAGGTTTCCTAGGTCTGCGTGCCTTATTAGAACATCCAGTGTTCTCAGGATGTCAAAGCAGCTACACTTTGCCTCAGCCAAGGCATGTGTGTGTCTCCTTCCTGGCACCCTGCCACAACTGAGTTGCTTTTCATCCATCAAACGCTGCAGCACACGACTCAAACTAGGCAACTGCTCCTCGTTTCTGCCCAAATCTCTTTATCATGGAACTGGGTTCCTTTCAAAAAGTTTATCATGTTGAAAAGGGCCTGCAATACAAAAACAATGCCATTTATCAGCTTAGGCAAGGAGACTGCTAGACAATGATGAATTTTCCACACGTGGCTGTAGTTTATCACCAGTTTATTTTAACTTCTCCTTGTACTTGCTGGATACGTTTGTATGACAGGTAAACTTTAAGTGCCTCATGCCCCTCTCCCCTGATGAATGTGCTTAATAATGCAGATGTGCACTTATAAAGTTGTCTTCTACCAGAGAGTGTACAAGAAAGGCAAACTGTAAGAATTATAAAATGTTTTAAAAACACATGATCTTAGGAATCACTTAGTTCCTGCCAGAACAAAAGGCAAAGAATAACATCAAGGGAAAAACTGCTTCCAAAAAATATTTTTACATAACTAAATGAACCGAACGGTTAGAAAATGTTAAGTGTTAGTGGCGTACAGTGAAAACACAGACAATATCTAGGGTTATGAGTGAACCGGTGTTTCACTGCAAACACCCCCACTCTCTTGATGAGAAAGATGCCTTGAGCGTCATTAGGAAGCTTCCATGAATCCTGGTGTGGCTGGAGAGTCAGGCTACTCTATCAGAATCAAGTACATTTCAGGAGTGGTTCTCCAGGAGACATCACTGACACTCACACTAGGCACAGTCTCTCATTGTGACACTGCACCTCTGAAAACTATAATAGATGCCCGTGAAGGTCAGATCCCTCCAGGAGGGACTCAGTGCACTGTCTTTTTTTTTGGGCAGGAGCCACTGCTCAGCGCAGCGTGCAGGATCTTAGTTCCTCGACCAGGGATGGAACCCATGCCTCCTGCAGTGGAAGCGCGGAGTCTTGACAACTGGACGGCCGGGGAAGTCTGTGCACCGTCCTCTTTACCCCATATCGCCAGTTTCTGTATTGCAGCTTTGGAGGAGTTTACCCGGCTGGTGGAACCTAGGCTAGCTGCCTGGGCTGAGAGGCACAGAGGCTGGGAGGAAGTTTCTGGATTCCACTTTGAGATACATGGATGCTCATAGGATGAAAAAATTCCTCCAACTAAATGGCTGTGTTTAAAGGCTTGTGCAGCAACAGCAGCGCGTACACATTACGGTGTTCAGGCAAAAACTGATATGCGTTTGCAACTGTTTACCTGCGCACTGGCAACTCTTAGTTGAAGACAGCTAAACCACCTTATTTGTCTGCTTCAGCTAACCCAGATATCAGATTATTACAAAATAAACTCAACAGAAAAGGACCAGAATCCATTCCTATTTTATGCTATTAGCCACTATATGCTATGTTAAGAGATCTGTCCTAATACCAACTCTGAATGAAAGACAATCTTAACAGAGAAGCTTGATTTATAATGAGCTTGTACAGTTCAGTTCACAACTGATTCTAACAATAAGTCAAAGTTCAATGAAAGCTCAAAACAATTATGTATCTCATAATAGAGTTCTCTACAGAACTGCTGCCTCTAACTGCTCTGAGAATTTTGCTTGATAGCCTTTGCAGTCTATCAAGCAATTAAATGATATATAAAGTATTTTATATAAAGGCCAGTGTGTAACTATGTCCAAGAGGGAAAAAAAGTTATTCTCTTTTAAAAACAAGACAATAAGCACTTTTGGTTTATTGCAGAGACTGCTAGGACTCATATAAGTTCCCATTTCAATTTGGGTTTTCACTAAAACCAAAACCTAAGGTAGCTGTATTTTTGGTCTTTTGGCAGGAAGGAAGCGAGAAAGGAGACCTAACAGGCTGTGTGGCTACAGTGGCACATTCTCTGTTTAAGCTGTTTACCTGAGATAACTTGGAAGGCAAACTAAATCCCTCCTGGGAATTTACATCTTGGTGAAGAGGCAGAAACAGAACAAAATGGCAATTAGCAAGCCAAAATGGAAGGGAATACAAAGAGTCTAGAAATCTGGGTGCCTGGCAGTTGGAAAAACCAGATGCTTCTAGATTCCAAAGAGCAATTGAGGGGCCTGAAAAGTATTTTCAGTGACAAAAATCCAGCAAGAGTTTTAGTCGAACAAAAATTCCTGACAAAATTTATATTATAAATACATTGTTTTTTCACCTAAAGCTTTTAAATGTCTTAAGAGGAGGAAAAGGTTGGCAGGGTGGGGAGGGAGTAAAAGGGGTGAGAAGGGAAAGGGAAAGAGAGGCATGGCCTGTAAAAGTAAATAAATCAATCAGAAATTTATCAGAAAAAAACTCTGAATTTGTTAATATAGCACATGAAACTGACCAAAATTCAAAAGGTAAATAGCCTACTAATATTTTGAGAAAACTATGTTTCCAAATAAATCACAAAGCTGCATAATAAATGATGTGTTAATAACTTGGACTTCATCAAAATTAAAACCTTCCTCTCTTTTAAAAACACTGTTTAAAAAATAAATAAATAAATAAAAACACTGTTAACAAATGAAAAGGCAAGCCACAGCTGGGAGAAAATATTTGTGATTCATATATCTGATGAAGGAATGATAGCCATAATATAAAAATCTCACAATTCAGCAAAAGACAAAGAATTCTACACCTTAATGTACAGGAGACGTGAACAAAAACTTCAAAAAAGATGATAGCCACATAGGTAATAAGTATACTAGATGTGCTCAACATAATTAGTTTCCAATGTAAGTTTAAACCAGAATAAGATTCATTCTATTAAAATAGCTCAGGGACTCCCATGGTGGTATAGTGGTCCAGCGGTTAAGACTCTGCACTCCCAATGCAGGGCGCCCGGGTTCGATCCCTGGTCAGGGAACTAGATCTCGCGTGCCACAACTAAGAGCCCGTATGCTGCAACTAAAGATTCCACGTGCTGCAACGAAGATCCCGCGCAGCCAAATAAATAAATAGATATTTTTTTAAAAAGTAATTCTTAAAAATAAAGTAAAATGGCTCAAATTGCAAAGACTGACAAAATCAACTACTGCTGAGGGTGGGGAGCAACTTGGAGCTTTTTCAGTTCCGGAGGGAACATAAAATGGTACAACCACTTTAGAAAACAATTTTATAGTTTTTTTTAAAATAAAGTGAAATAGACACTTAACATATGACAAAGCACTTCAACTCTTAAGTATCCCTCACTATGAAAATATATATTCATACATAGACTAGTACGTACACAAATATTCATAAAAGCTTTATTCATTGTAGTCAAAAATTGGAAGCAATCCATATTCCCACAAACCAAATTTGGTCTATCCATACTATTCAGCAATAAAGAAGCAAATTATTGATACAAGCAACTACATGGATGAAAGTAAAAACAATATGCCATAAAAATGATGCCAGATATGAAAAAGCACATCATGTATGATTCCATTTATAGTTAATTCTATAAGTAATATTAATATTTAGTAACAAAAAGTCTACCAGGGACTATGTAAAACTGAATCACTTTACTGTACAGCAGAAATTAACACAACTATACTTCAATAAAATAAATTTTTTAAAAAAGAATAAAATTAAAAGAACTAAGCCCTCTATGCAAAAAAAAAAAAGTCTACCAGGGACTAACTATCCATGGAGTCGAGGGGGTTTGGCTGCAAAAAAAGTACAAGGAAATTTGGGGGAGTGAAAAGACTATTCTATATCTTGAGTATGGTGTTGGCCACATAGGTATAACATCTGATAAAATTCATCAAACTACTTTAAAATTGGTACATTTTATTATATCTTTTAAAATTTATTCATCACATTTTTAAAAAAGCATTCCATATTCTCGACATTAAACCATCCTCAGGTCTCCAATCATAGGCTGGAAGCATGCTGTAATTATTTACTATCCCTGAAGCCAAGGAAAGTTTCTAAGAAGAGAATCTCGCAGGGTATATAACCGGGGACCAAGAAAAAAAAAATAAATAAAGCAATTCCTGGAGACCAGAATCAGGGCCTATTCGAAGAATTTCTGCTCTGTCAAAGTAAGGGGCTTCACACTATCTGCCCAGTGAGATTTCAAAATAGTTTTGGATAAACAACTCTTCTGTGTCTTCCATTCTTCCATTTTTACATTGTTACACTCTTGTATACTCTGGGTGGGTGTGTGTGTGTGTGTGTGTGTGTGTGTGTGTGTGTGTGTGTGTGTGTGTGTGTGTGTGTGTGTGTGTGTGTGTGTGTGTGTGTGTGTGTGTGTGTGTGTGTGTGTGTGTGTGTGTGTGCGTATATGCAAATTCCAGGTCTAATTGCAAAAATGACTCATTCAATTGTCTATGCATTCTCTTGACCCCTATCTGTTAACTTGATGTCAACCCCAAGATGACCCTGGGAGTCACTTACTGAAGAAGGAAGAGCCACAAAGATGAAAAGTCAATAGCCCTGAATGATTTGCATGCAGTAGAAATCTGCACTGGACCATGATATGGGTGAGAAATAAACTTGTATTTTGTTGGGCCATGGAAATTTTTCTTTCGTACAGCACTTAGCATTACTCATTCTGACAATTTTAGTGTTAAATCACACAGAATTATACCAAGAAAGTTCATAAAAATTATAAAATATTGCAATATTTGAAACTTACCATTCAAAATCCTTGAGAAGCTATGAGGGCAAAAAAATAATTTAATTTCTTATCTTTCAAGTAAATTGAATTACATGAGAGAGAATTTCCTGGAACTGCTTGAAAAGCACTTCAAGTACAATTAACCTTTGGTTGTAAAACTGAGAAAGATAGGTATCATTGAAAATCTGAATTATTGCAATGGTATTCACTAAATTCATGCCCTAAAATGTGGGTCTCAGAATCTTTTACTATGGCTCTATTAGCCAAACCTAGGTCCTCACACTGAAAAAGGGATTTAGTTTTACTCTGTTCCAGATTTTGAAGCAAAAAACATTTTAGACTAAGATTCAATAACAACATACTGATTGCCTCTTCTGATTTTTGTTTCTCATGCTTTGAGATTAACATTTCCAGCGTTTGTTTGTTTTACTGCCTGAATATATTTCAAACCAGAAGACCTTTCCTCACATCACATTTTCAGAGGCAAAAGATGGAAAAAATAGGTCTTTCAAGTATGAACAGTCCGAGAGAGGAGGACCTCTCCCTTGACACTCTTGAGGTAGATTAAAAACAAAAAAATCCTCCACAGAAAATTTGTTTTAAAGTGCCCTATTCTTCAGGCAGCATAATTTTCCACTTCAATCATGAAGACAGAGTGCCTCATCTATACCCTAAGAGTTAAAATAAAGCAGCATTATCCATTTATAATAAGAATATCCATCATAAGAATGGTAATGGGCAGACAGAATCAAATAATAGAATTAATATATAATATAGCTGTCTGTTGAGCTACTAGAGAATCCAGCCCTGATAGAGAATTTCACTCTGGGTCTTGGGTAAACAGGGGTGAGTCATTTTGACCAAGTTATTTAACCTCTCTTTCATCAACATTCTATCTGAAAGTAAGGAATAATAGTAGTGCTCATCTCATGCAAGTATTGTGAAATTTAGTAAGTTAATATGGGTAAAATGCTGAATAAAGTGACTTCTATCAGATCATACGCTCAACAAAATATAATTTGTTCACACATTCACTTATTCTTTCATTTATTTGATGAGTACTCGTTGAGCACCTACTTTTTCAGGTACTGGTCTACATGCTGGAAATGTAACAGTGAACCCCACACACATAAATTTATGTTTCATTCATATTATATTGTACTGAAAGATAAGCAATAAGTAAAATATGTAGTATATTAGGCTATAATGAATGCTACAGAATAAAATAAAGGAGCAAAGTTAGGAGGTGATATAGAAATTAAGATTTTAAATGGAGTAGGAGAACATATTAATTAGCTCAGCTGCCATAACAAAATACCATAGACTGGGTGGCCTAAACAACAGAAAGATAAATGTAAATTCCTCCTACATGTATTCGTAGTCTAATAGCTAAACTTAACTAATAGCTTATAAAAGGGGGGGGGGATATTAAAAGATGAAAAAAAAGAATACAGAGAAGATATAAAATAAATTGAAACTTAGATATTACAAATATTTTTAAATAAAGGCATAGAATAAATTAAAATTTTAAGTTGAAGTAAAACCTGAAAAAAATTTTAAAAACCAAATATATATGGCTTAATACTTAAAAACAATTTATTAACGATATAAAAGTAATTACACTGAAGAACAAAATGATAAAATAATATAAGCCAATGAGAAAAGAGGTTAGAAACAAGAAAGTAAAATGATTATTTCTAACTAAACATATGAGTATGGTACTAAAATTCATGAAAGTTTCCACTATAAAAATAAACAGAATTGTAGCTTGCGAATAGGAATTAATGGTGAAAAAAATGTGTAAACATTTTCTAAAATAGATTAAAGATGACTAAAGCAGAAAGCATGGAGATTAGAAGAAGAGATATGTAACAAATACACTAATAAAATAAGGAAATAAAATTAAAAATATTAAAGTAAAAATATTTAAACCTTTCAAATTTATTAAAATATTTATTAGCTTATTAACATGCGGTCTGTTGTGAATCACAGTCTTCTGGATTACACCAAACATAAGGATTCCTGGCCTCTGCTACACAACTCTGAACTCGTAACTTCTCAACTTGCTGCTCAGGCAGCTGCACTGTAGCAGGCATGTCAAGTTATATGCATGTTACATACATTAATACACACTAACGGATATACATTAATACACACTAACGTATATACATTAATACACATTAGTAATAGAATCATGGCTTTAAAGTTAAACAGATTTTTTAACTTTATTCAACAAAATTATGTTTATGCTTAGGTAGTTCTGGATTCCTGAGGCATATAGATTCTCATTGCTAACCTCTCCTTTTTAGTCATTAACTTTGTGATAATTTCTGCTTACTTGTTAGGCAGCAATAGGAAACTGTGATGCAGAGTATAGGAGGGAAGAATAATTATGTTCCTGATGGCAAGTAGTCTTATTCATATGCTATGTCTTTAGAGCATAGACAGATGCTCTAAATCATCACAGCCCTCAGTCTTTCTAATCCTACACAAAGCCTCAGAATACTTCTTAACACAGTTCTTTGGAAAGCAATTTCTAATTTATCACACTTGGCATATGACTTGAAATGAGGTCTTTTCTTTTGCAGTAGCACAGGTAAATGCAATACCTGGTATGCTGAACACTGAGGACCCAAAATTATCTTAGTGGGAACTACTCTCTTTCCTTAAAAAAATGTCCACCTTTCATTAAGTAAGTCTGGAAAAAATACCTTTTTTCACCCAATGAGGCAAAGATGTTAGCATATTTATTGAGTGCTCAAAATCTTATACCTCTAAGCTAGTACATATTATTTTTTCCCAAGAAGGAAAAAAAGATATGCTCATATTTTAAAAATAGTTCTTTCATATGAAATGCCAAAACGTATCTCATGATTGAGATAAATGTTTCATGGGATATTTCAGTCATAACCTATTATTTTAATTAGTAATTAGTAATTTTATGTAAAAATTATAATAAAATTATAAAATATGTAAAATCTTAAAATATTGTAAGAATATGTAACACTGCCTTTCAACAACCGAAGCTAGAAGAGCCTCACACATAAGAGCCACGGGTTCTTAAAATGGTTTCCAGTCCATGAGCTTGAAATCTTTATTTTCCTTTTTTTCATGAATCTGAGGGAATTTTTAGCAGGTAAAGTTAGCCTGGTTTGTCATTTGATTACAGTGTTGCGGTCACTAAACTTGGTCTACTATTCAGTAACAAATTATCAAAATCATAGCAGCTTAAAACACCATACCTTAGTTACCTCCCAATCTCCACGGGTCAGGATCCCAGGCAGGAATAACTGGTCCTGTGCTCAGAATCTCACAAGGGTAAAGTCAATGTGTTGGTCGCACTGCATCCCTTTCTAGAGCTTACGGTAATGTTCCAATTCAAGTAGTTGTTGGCAGAATTCAGTTTTTTGCAGCTATAGGTCTGAGGACCTCAGCTCCTAGTAGCTGCCCCCTCTTCCCTGCTACGTGGGCATCTCCACAACAGGGGCTATTTAAGATTCTGCCTACCATACTAAATCTTTCCCCTCACAAAAAAATTTAGTGGATATTGAGAATGTCCTTTTGTGCTTTCTCGTACGACTTCAACTCTGAGATGAAATCCAGAATAAGTGTGAATACAGTGTTCTTAATTAAACTAAGGATATATGAGTAAGAGAATTGGTATGGGCTCTCACATAAACCTTTTAAAACTTAAACTGGGTATAAAATAATGTTCCCTGCTTTCCTTTCCCCACACACACACACACACACACACACACACACACACACACACACACACACACACACACACAGATGGGTCTTCAAAGTAAACATAGGAAGAGCTCCCAAGCAATGAAGACCACTGAGAAGGAATGTAAAGAAAACTTCTAAATTAATTTAGCTCTGTATCAGTATAAATTTAGACTGTTTACAAATAAATAATAAATGCAGTAATATGTAATATCATTATGCAATCAGTTATGGCATATAATATGTAACAGAATATCAACATATAAATTTCAACAGAAAATAAATTATCAAATCATAACTTTTTGATTTTTGATAGATGTCATATAATTATAAAATTACATAAACAAATCATGTTGCAAACACATACTCTTATTTATCATGTTTATATAACAAATTATTACTCTTTTTGGTATTGGTATTCTGCTAGATGTTTTTATTCTAATATTGGTTCATGTACTGACTTAACAGAAGAACAAATTTCTTGAACTATATCACAGTATTTTCAAGGTTGTAAGGCCAGGGGTCAAGGCCTATATCACACTTCCTTTCCCTTAGTGTAGCGAGTATACATAGTTTTGTAAGCATAGGCAACATACTCCAATGATGAAAATTAAACTAGGTAACTGCCTTGCACAAGCTAGCATTAATTTACCATCTAGTTTAATATTGCTCTTAAGAATTGCAGTGTAAGCCAATTTTAATAACACACACAGGAGAAAACGTTACGAGGCCCTGTGAAATTCATATTATATTTTCGACCCAGCTAAAATCACAGCATATTGAAAATATCACAGAATTTGCAGTGGTTTGGTAGTCTTTGAACTTGTGTATAAATTAAATTTTCTTTTATTATTTTATTTAGATTTTACCAAATATACATTTTTAAATACAAAGTGTATAATGATAAAGTGTTAAGAACAGCAAAATATTTTATATTGAATTTGTTTTGAAGAGTAACTCATTTTTTAAATGTTTTGTATCTAGATTTTAATCACCTTATAAATAATTTGACAGAATCTTAGTCCCTGGTATGAAAGATAAGATTTATGAAATTTCAACATAACAAAATATTAACACTTCAAAACATCCAGACTAGAATAGTGTTTCTAAGAGCAACGAGAAATAAATTGAAAGAGGACATAGCCTCATTGTAAAATACTTCACCTAATATTTGTTTAGCACTTAAAGAGTAACTGGCACTATGGTGTTTTACACTTGATTTATCTTTTTCACCTCAAAACTATCATATGAGGTAAGTTTTCTTTAGATTTAGAAATAACCATAGGAGGCCAAATACTTAAATCATAGAGGGAGCAAGTGATGATTATGAGATTTCAATCTATTTCTCTTTGATTCTAAAGCCTGAACTATAAACCACTGTGTAATATTATTGTAATTTTTTTATATGTTTGGTATTATATAATATTACAATCCTCCAAATTCTAAAATCGTAAATTAACCTGTTGTAGAGACAGTTTATATGTGAATTTAATCATTCAAACTTATTTTTATGTTTAATCACATTTGAGGGGAAATTTTTAATGCTTTATATTGCTCTAATTACAAATTCTCTTTAAATCTTACAGGGTTCTTCCTAGTTATCCTCTAATATAAATCTTGGCTGCAACCAGAACTTCTAGACAGTAAGATATGAGGAAGAGCTGGCTGGGGATCACTAGAGCTGAGTCACCTGACCTGATGTCTGTGCAAGCTTCCCCTTCTTCCCTACTCCATGCAAGTACCTCCCCAACTCATGTGCTTATTTGAGAAGTGTTACCTTCCAGTTAGGAGAAGAATATCCTTCAGCCAAGGACTTGATTGCATTATCCATGCCTTGTTTCTATTTGCATTCTCCCCCGTCTCAAAGAAGTAAAGAGGTAGGTCTTTGAGCAGTAAATCGGCAGGTCTTTAAATAACAAGTGGGAATCCATGCTGATCCGAAATATAATGCTCAGTCATCAGTCCTCATTAAACCTGATTTATGAGCTGCATTTACATAGCTGATCCCTCTCTTCTCAGGGTTATTTTCTCTCCTTGTCTGAGGACACTACTTCTGTTCAGAGTTCTCTCGTATCTCTTTGTCCCCTCCTTTGTTCTCTCGTATCTCTTTTGCTAGTTCCCCTCCAAAATATTTTAAACTGCTCCAAGACTCAGCCCTTGTACATCTTCTTTTTCCTATTTATATTCACTTTCTAAATCAATCCATTTAGTCTCATTACATTAAATGCCTTGGATATGCTGAGGAATCAAATTTGTGTATCTAATCTGGACTCCTCTGAAACCCGACTCATATACTCCAGTACCTACTTCAATGTATAGCTGGCATCTCAAATTTAATACTGTCACCAGGGTATGGGGTGGGGGTGGGGGGGGATAAGCACCAACGATAGGGTAATTGTGAGAGGATCAGGCTATCTCCATTCATGGAAATTCTACCAGTCACTTTGAAGAAAAGCCCTGGGGTCATCATTGCCTTTCCTCTTTCACAGCTCACATCCAGTCTTTCCAGTAATCCTGTTGGTTCTATCTTCAAAATACACCCCAAATCAGTGTAGTCCTCATTTCTCCCACTGCCACCATTCTGCTCCTGGAGTCACCATCACGTCACATGCACTGTTAAAACAGCCTCCTCTTGGTCTTCCTACTGTTGCTCAGTTGCTAAAATTCCGAAGATGTAAGTTAGACTGTGTCACTCCTCTAACTCCAAACTTTTCACTGCTTTCTCATTTCATGAATAGTAAAAGAAAAATTCTAATAATAGCCTAATCGTCTTCACAACTCTTCACTCTATGTCTGTTTTCCCCAGTGGGGCATCTCTGACCTCATCTCCTTCTGAATAAACACCTTTCTCTCTGGTTGTAGTCATTCAGGCCTCCATACTCTTCCTCCTGCTCCAGAGGTTTATCCCTTGTTTTTCTCTTTACCTGAAATACACTTCTGGCATCTTACTCCCCCCACTTCTTTCAAGTCTGTGCTCAAATAACCCTTCTTTATAAAGTCTTCCTGGGCCACTTTTTAAGAAGCTGCTCTCAGACAGGAATAAAGATGCAGATGTAGAGAATGGACTTGAGGACACGGGGAGGGGGAAGGGGAAGCTGGGACAAAGTGAGAGAGTGGCATGGACATATATACACTACCAAATGTAAAATAGATAGCTAGTGGGAAGCAGCCGCATAGCACAGGGAGATCAACTCAATGCTTTGTGACCACCTGGAGGGGTAGGATAGGGCGGGTGGGAGGGAGATGCAAGAGGGAGGACATATGGGGATATATGTATACATATAGCTGATTCACTTTGTTATACAGCAGTAACTAACACAACATTGTAAAGCAATTATACTCCAGTAAAGATGTTAAAAATATTTAAAAAATAAAAAATAAAAAGCTGCTATCCACACTAATACTCGTTAACTTTTCTCTCCCTTTGACTTTTCTCCATAACACAAAACACCGAATGAAAAATAATTTTTGCTTATTTATCTTGTTTATTCTATCTATACCTATTGGAAAGTAATCTCCATTGGCACAGGTATGCTTGTCTTTTTATTTTCTTGTTCAGACACAGAAACTAAAATATTAGAATGTAAGAATTAATCAATGTGTTTATTGAAGAAAACCAAAAGATAACAATGGAAAAAGAAGAACCTCTTTCCTATCCTTTAGGATTTTCATATATATATTTATCCATTTAACAAGTTTTTACTGAACACCTACACTGTAATAAATATAGTTCATTGTGCAGAAGATAAAGTAGCGTGGGAGCTGACAACGTCTATGCTCTCTGTAGGCTTCCTACCTATCAGGGAAAAGGGCAAAAAAACTAACAAGCAAGTGATTTTTAAAATACGTTCAAATGATAGTAATTACTGTGAAAAAACAAAACATTAACTAGAATGCTGTGTTAGAGTGCGACTGGGCTATAGGAAGCTGTGTTGGCAAGCATGGTAAGGGACAGCCTCTTTGCTATTTGAAGAAATGATATTTAAACTGAGACTTTAAGGCTGTAAATGAGACCGCCAAGTGAAGATACGTGAGGATGTCATTTTGTACTGAAGGTCAAGCAAGAACAAAATAGAACTGCAGGCCAGGGCAGCACAGAAGGTCCAGGAACCAAAGGACCTCAGAGTGCAAGGACAATGATGAGTGAGGGGAAAGCAATAAATGGGTTAAGGCAGGAAAAGGACAAAACTGGATTAATATTTTTAAAAGTTCACTCAGCGTGTTCCTGGAAGAATGCATTGTAGTGGAACAAAAGTAGGAGCCAGAAGGTGACTAGGACACAACTGTCCTATTCAAGGCTATTCACACTAGTTTTGAGGATTAAGGCGGTGGTCGTGGAAACTAGGGAAAATAGAAAATAGAGTCCACAGAATCTGCTGATGGATCATATGGGAATAAAGAAAGGAGGGAAATAAATAATCAACAGTCAATTTTCAGGCAGGAGCAACTCTGTGAATTTTAGTATTTCCTTTTGGGAAAATCAAGAATAATGTTTAGGGCTTCCCTGGTGGCGCAGTGGTTGAGAAATCTGCCTGCCAATGCAGGGGACACGGGTTCGAGCCCTGGTCTGGGGAGATCCCACATGCCACGGAGCAACTAAGCCCGTGTGCCACAACTACTGAGCCTGTGCGTCTGGAGCCTGTGCTCTGCAACGGGAGAGGCCGCGAAAGTCAGAGGCCCACGCACCGCGATGAAGAGTGGCCCCCGCTCGCCGCAACTGGAGAAAGCCCTCGCACAGAAACGAAGACCCAACACAGCCATACATACATACATACATACATACATAAATAAATAAGAATTATGTTTAGTATGCATTCTGTTTGAAATATCTATTAAACATCCTGGTAGAGATGTAACTGAGCAATTACAGGCATTTGGAAGTAAGATGAATGTGGAACTGTACCTGCTGGTGATCTTATTTGTCACTTTGTCCCCACTGACAAGAATAGTGCCTTACATGTTGCTGAAGATCAAAAAAATAAATGTTGAATCAAAGACTGTTCCTCGATCTTCCAAACGTGCATGTGGAAAATCTTGCCTTTGTTTATAAACCTAATATTAAAAAATATTTAGAGATTTCTAGTGTTTCTAATGTTTTTCTTTACTGTTGGTAATAAAGTGATTAAAATCTAAATCATTAGTTCTCATCAACTTTTTTGTGTGAAGTAACTAAAATCCGTCTTTTTCTAAACACATGACAAAATTATGCTAATGCATGCCTAGACTACTCTTTTTTGAAAGCAGACCATTTGCAAGCTCTAAAACTATGTTAATTAATGCATATTCTAAATCTTTAAAAATCAAATACCTCCCTTGAGACTTTTCTTTCTGGACAAATATTTATGATTTTTTTTCTCTTAGAGTTTTCTTTTCTTTTTTTTTTTTTTTTTTGCTAGAGATTTTACTCTTTTAAGTATGACAAAAGCTTAGTATAAATGACAACAACACAACACAAAACTTCTATTTTGCTTCAGGGTCTAAAATCCAATTATATTTTATCTGTGAGAGCTGGAATAAAGTAAAAGAAGTAGGAAACACCAATACATCTTATAAGTAAAGTGAAGCAATTTCCCTGGAGACAAGAATAACACATATCTTCCAACCCATCCATCTTAGTATTCAGAGTACTGTGTACTAAAAAGATTTTAAATAAAGCCAATATGCTCATCTTTCTTTTTCTTCATCTATTATTAAACCTTAATGGACTTCATTAAATATTCTTAAATATACAAAATGACTGCCTGTCCCCTCTTTGGATTAGACAGTTATTCAAAACTGTTGAATAAGCAAATAATTTCACTTTCAAGGTACAATTTACTAGCGTTTGTGTGCACATGTTTTGAGAAGGGCTTGTCTAACTGCTACAAGTATTATCACATAGTCCCACGGTTAGAACGTCAAAGAAGTGGGACAAAAATCAAAGGAAACTGGAGAAATAGGACTGATATGATTAATTATATGCACACACCTGTCATGAGTGTGTTTTCTTTGCTGTACTGTTATTGGAAATAATATACTGTTGTTTTGAAATATTTTAAGAGTGTTCTAGACGCTAACTGTTGTAGAAATTTTAATAGGTTAGTGACAGAGGCAGCTTCATTATATTACATTACCCACTTTTACCTGATTTTTATGAAAAGGGTCAATCTGATATGGTTTATTACATCATACATGCAAACTCCCATTCTAATTTACAATGAGAAACAAGGAAGAGAATATGTTCCTGGAACGTTAAAAAAGCAAAACTATATAATTAGAAAAAAAATCATGTGTTTGGATATATTAGAAAGCTAAAGCAAATTCAAATCAGATTACACAAGAAATCATTTATTCATTATGGTTCTATTTTGTTATATCCAAACACAATTATCAGTTTGTGTTTGCAGTAAATACTGCAGTAAGTTTCAAAATCATCTGAAATGTTTATTGCTTCTCTCTCTAACCTCCCCCTTCACCCCCTTCCTAGTGCACAGGGGTCCGTCCTTCCTTCCCCTCTTCCCTCCCTATTTCAATCCCTTCTACCCTTAGGGCAAGCAGAAGTCCACTTGGCTCTGTAATGCCTTTCTATTTCTTACTGATTTTCCTTAATTCCACAGCACATTGTTTTCTTTACATACTATTTTCCAAAAGAATCCTGGAATAAGAAGAGACTCAAAGATTACTGAACTCACACCTAACCTGCTACACACATTCACTGTCCTCTATAACATCACTAATAAACACATCCATGGATAATCATCACGTGAACTATGATTCATATGATTCATGAGGCTTCTCATTCATTCAACAGTTTAAAGGGTTCCCCCCACCCTTTGCATTGAGTCAAACTCTACTTCCTAGGCGCTAAATGCATATCTATCTCTTCACTGTTCAGCAGTCTATAAATTCCTAGATGGGAGGAAGACTGTATAATTTGAATAGTGCCTGTGCAAAATGGAATCAATAGGTATTTGTCTGCCTGTCTTTCAAAGCAAAACTTCCGATCTTCTACCCAAAGCTAAACTTCTGATCTTCTACCCAATGCTTCAGGTGATGTCTGATCAGCACCAACGGAACATGTACATTACTTGCTTTATGATGAACACCATACATTTACTCATGTGGCCATTATACTAGACATTCTGGCAGACCGATCCCATGTCATTAAATTGTATTGAACTTTTAGTTAGCTAAAATCTCAAAATCTTCCTAATATTTTGTGATGTTTAGCCCTCATCTCTCAGTTTGAGTTGTTTTAAGCACAGAATTAATGTTCCCCATTTACACAATGCCTGATATATAGTAGAAATGCCATATTTTTACAGAATGAAAGACCTTAGAATGAAGCAATTTATCACCGCATGATTTTTTTTATCTTAGGAGTAAATGAAGGTTCTTTAGAGATGTAAGCTATAAAAAGAAATACATCCAGCCTGTTTTAAACTTTGGACTTTCTCATAACCTCCCTTTTTCATCTACCATGCCCTAAACTTCATTTATAAATGAAAGCTAAAATGTAGAAAAATAATAAAACAAAAGAAATCTTGTGTGTGCTCAGTAAAAGGAATATATAAAACATTTCCAATAAAAATCTTCAATATAAACACAAAATCCCAGCCACAGAGAAATATCACCAGAGCCTTAAGAGCTTAAAAATACAGAAAATTAAACAAATAAAAAGTCAGATTTGATTCAAGAAAATTTTAAAAAAGTAGGCCACTGGTGAAGGTTTAGGTTAATAACCCTTGAAGGGGAATCGCAGAGAGAGTGGAGGAAAATAAAATTTCTACAAATTGTGTGGTCACACAAACCGATCAGATAGTCATCAAAATCACATCTTTCTCCATCCTCAAAAACCTCCTTCTTGGGCTTCCCTGGTGGCGCAGTGGTTGAGAATCTGCCTGCTAATGCAGGGGACACGGGTTCGAGCCCTGGTCTGGGAAGATCCCACATGCCGCGGAGCAACTGGGCCCGTGAGCCACAACTACTGAGCCTGCGCGACTGGAGCCTGTGCTCCACAACAAGAGAGGTCATGATAGTGAGAGGCCCGCGCACCGCGATGAAGAGTGGCCCCCGCTTGCCACAACTAGAGAAAGCCCTCGCACAGAAACGAAGACCCAACACAGCCAAAAAATAAATAAATAAATAAATAATTCCTACTTTTAAAAAAAAACCTCCTTCTTGTGCTCTACTTAAAAAACCACACATAATCTTTAAAGTTCTTAATTCCCTAATTTGTATTTCCCACTTGATATAAAGCCTAAGTGCTGTTCTTTCACATTATCAATTTTCTCTTTAATACAGATCAAGCACTACTGAGTGCTGGATACTGTGAGCGCTGTGTGGCACGGTCTGCTAGAGGCAAAGTCCAACAAGATGGGGGAAACTACTCATGGGTTCTGAATTTGGAGTTACAGTGATTAGTGACAAGTAAGTAGTTATTAGGAAGGTCTAGAAATAATTAACCAGGATTCACAACAGGCAACATAGCAGAGCTAAGAAAAGGGACACCCTGGTGTAACAAAATACAAAGAAATAGACCCACATTAGGCATTAGAGAAATGTACATCCTGAAAAGTCAGGTACTGAGCATAGGAAAGTTTGAAAAATGCATTTACTCTCTCAGGTCATTTACTAAGTGGTAAGTAATATACACATCAGTCCTAAATAATTAAGTCACATTGCTAAAAGCATCTGCTTTACACTCGATAGTTGGGCTCTAAGGAAGGACCATTGGAAATATCAAAAGCAACAAAGTCTTCACACCTATGGGATCTTGTGTCCTAAAGTGATAATCCAAAAAGGTACTCAGGCATCAGAAAGTAAGACTGGAAGAGAAATGTGGGATAAATTCTGGTCCTTGGAATAAAGTTTTAAAAGCCTATATCTAGTAAAAAGGACTGGAGGGCAGAGCAAATGAACAGCAGAACTGCCATGGGTAGCAGACTAGGAAAACTCCTTTTAAAAATGGTCCCTGGTAAGGCAAGACTGTTCTCAAATCCAGTCCTCAGACTAAGCTTGGTCAGAGGATGTGGATGAATCACGTGACCAAGGCCTTAAGAAGAGGTCTAGAGAGGCAGGAAACCAGATGGATTATTATTGTAAAGTGGATATTACCATGTATTATCGTAGCATACACTTTTGGCCCATTAAGAAGCAACTTTCCTTATGGATAGTAAAGACATACAAAGCCAACATCCCTCAGTACCTTCAAGTTTTTGACATTAAGCTGCAGAGGAAGGGAGGCTAGTCTCTATTCAAACAGTGACTGAGAAACTCACAGAGGATGGGAGTCCGTCCACCTCTTGTTTTGGTATTTCTGTACTTCATTGTGCAAATTGGATTGAGGATGGAAGAAAAAAGGGATAAAGAGATATTGAAAACGCCCATTTTCTGTACAAATTTAAGTTGGATCTACAAGAATATTTAATCACATTGCCGGCTAGCTGCAAAAGCACATCAACTAAGTTTACCACAGTGATTACTGATTGTGTGTCTACTGTTATAAGGGCATTCTGAAGTAACAAGGAAAAGGCAAAGACAGAGAATTCCCCTAACATCATTTTGCATATATCCAGAGGAGAATTTTGACATAGTTATTAAACTTTGCCATATGAACAAAAGTTATAAATGTTAAAAGAGACATATATATATATATATATGATGAAATAGATACACAGAGGGGAGGAATGACCAAACTTTATACTTGTGTTGGCCTTTTACTTATCATGAAGAAAGGATAATATTTCAATTATTATAGAGAGAAGCAAACTATGTAAAGAAAACAATAATGCACAATTACAAGAAGGCAGTTTAAATAAACCATGATCACTCTGATTATCTGTGTTGCAGATATCAATAAACAACAGAGCATATAACTTTGAAATTATTTAGAGACCTTACAGTTTGAATGCCCTGTAAGAGTAAGAGAATTGGACAGAGGCAATATTTGAAAAGATAAACGTTGAAAAACATCTTGAGAACTGCTGCATTTATAGATCAGTGAAGCTCAAAAGATCCCTGCTGTTGTTGGAAAAACAATAACAGCAGCAGAAAAAAACTATGATTAAAAACTTCTAGATAAGTCATAGTAAAACTGTCCTACACCAAAAGCAAAGAGGAAATCTTAAAATCAACTAGAGGAAAAACAAAGGGTTATCTTTAAAGTAGATTACCTCCAAAGGACTATCTTCAAAGGAGGGTCAATTAGTGTAACAACAGATTCTCTATCTCAACAATGAAAACCAGAAGAAAGTAGAAGAATATCTTCAATATGCTGAAAGAAAATAACAGTGAACCTAGAATTCTATTACAAGTGAAAATCTTTTAAGATACCTATACGAAAGAAAAAAAACCCAAAGTGAGCAATTTCATCACTAGATTTACTTTACAGTAAAAGAAAAAGCATACACTTTAAGTTGAAAGGAATTGATCTTGTGCTGTAAACTAAGATAAGAAATTAAAAAATTTAGAAGGTTGTAAATATGGGACAAATATACATTAACACTGACCATATAGAGTAATAATGTCTGTTGGTGTTAAAATGAGATAATTAAAATACATGACAACAATAATATAATTTGGAATATAGTGTATGAGGTTAAATTTTCAAAGTACATTGCATAATCTTGAGAGGGTATTAAGTATTGATTAACTTTGGACAAGGATTAAAAATAATTATCCACCTGTAATAGTTTAAGGTCACTTCAAAAGGAAGAAAAACAGAACAGGTAACTTATCAGTTGGTGTCATTTCCCCCCAAAAAATCAACATTTCTGTTCACACTAGTAGTTTCTTACTTCAAAAAGCCAGAGACTTTTTCTGGCTAAAGAATCTGGCTCACTTATCAATGGCAAATGAAATAGACAACAAATAAACCAGTGTTCTTGCTTTTTGGGAGCTAAAACTGAAGGACACTGTCTACAGCTTTTCCAAGAAGTGCCCCCCAGGACTGAGCCCCATCTGCCCTCAGTAGTATCATGCTCAGTATGGGAACTTTCTTTCTCTTCCTGTGTCACTTCTCTACTATCTACTGGTTTTCCTGTATTACCTCTAACCTAAAATGCTAACACATCCTACTGTCAGGGAATGCTTCTGAGAGAACTCAACCTATGACATTAATCAAATAGAGGGAATAATGGAATAAGAAATACTTAAACACCAAAAGGTGGTAAGGTAAGAGAGAACAAGATACATGGACTTGCTGGGACAAAAATTTGATAATAACATGGTAGATTTTACTCAAATATATTGATTAAATATATTAGATGAAAACTGACTAAAAACTCCAAACTAAAGGAGAAGGTTACCAGACAAGTAGACAAAACAATCAATAGATATATAGAAAATCTAAAGAACACTATCAACCAATATGTACTAATTAACATTTATAAAACACTATACCCCAGATCTGATGATAGGCCAAATAATGGGCCATAGAATACATTGACATAATACATTTCAAAAGACTTAAATATTCCAAAGTATATTCTGTGAATTAGAAATTAATAACAATGACATTCTCAGAAAATCTCAAGTATTTGAACTAAACAACACATACTTAAATAACCTATAGGTCAAAGAAGAGACAGCAAAAGGAGTTTAAAAATATTTTGAACAGAATAATAATAAAAATATACCAATTACTTTAGATGCTTACATGGTAAATGAAGAAATATTTTAAAAGAAAGATCAAAGTTTCTAATTTAAGAAGTAAAAAAAAGAGGAAATTAAACCCAAAATTGAAGCAAGGGAATAATAAAGAGAGAGAATCAATGAAATAAAAATAAATCCATGGAAAAATGTAACAGTAAAAAGTTGATTAAAATTAACAAACACTTAGTGAGCAGGAGAGTGAGAACAAGAGTGAGAGAAAAGAGAATAGAAATTACACACATCAGGAATGGATATTTCTACAAATTCCATAAATGTTGAAAGTATAATGAAGGAATATTAGGAACAACTTCATGCTAATCAGAAGCAAACCCCATAAACAACATATTTTACTATATGCCGATATGAATTGAAAGTATATAGGATATATATCTATTATATTCTTAATTAAAATCATTTTTGAAAGGAAAACTCAAAGTTCAGATTGCTTCACTGGTGAATTCTATCAAATATTTAGGTAAGAAATAGTATCAACATTACAAAAATTCCTGCTGAGGAACTCCTCTAAGAGGAAACACTTTCCAACTCATTTTAGGAGAACCATATCAATATCAAAGATATCAAAGGCTAATAAAGACACTAGCAAGAAAATTAAATTATAATCCAATATAGCTCTTAAAATTAGAAATAAAAATCCTTCCATAGTAATAGCAAAACAAATCCAGCAACATATTAAAAGTACAATATGTATAACCAAGTGGACATAATCCCAGGAATACAGTTAGTGTAACAGCATCAATCAGTGTAATTTAGCAATTACTGTAATTGAATTAAGAGAAAAAAATGTATGATTATTTGAGTAGAGTCAAAAAGGTGACAAAATTCAGTAACTAACCACTTATGTTATAAATAAAAATAAAAGTATGATCAAGTTAGATGTAAAAGGGAATTCTGTTAATCTGATAAATGGCACCCGTGAAAACCTAGAGTTAACATCATACTTAAAGATGATATAATAAATGTTCACGCCTTCAGATGAGAAGGCAAGGAAATTCTCTCTCAGCATTTATATTCATCATCATACTGGAAATCTTAGCAAAGACAATAAGGCAGGAAAATAAAATCAAAAGAAAAATATTGGAAAGAAAGATGCAAAGCTGTCACTATTCATAGCAGACATTAATGTCTATAAAGAAAATCCTAATAAGTCCTAATAAGTGAATTTAGAAAAGGTTACAAGGTACAACTTCAGTACACTGTAAGGGTTCAGGCTGGTGGATTATTTTGAGCTAAAGGCAGCTGAGTCCCTGCAGGCTCAAGAGAAACTATTGCCCCTCTCTTAATTATCTAGAAGATTTTAAATTGGGGATTTTTCCCAAAGAGTTACTACCCAAGATAAATTTTATCTAAGAAGTGCAAATTTCTAATAACCCAACATCTGTTCTTCTTCTTACTATCCTATGAATTACCCTCCTGTCCCTAAGAGCCCCAGGTCCCAACCCATCCCTTAGCTCAGAATGGCATATACAGCTAATTTTACCTTTCTATCTTTGAACCTCTCATGTATGTGGGATTCTCATATGTACAAAATAAAATTTGATTTTCTCCTGTAAATCTGTCTCATGTCAATTTGATTACCAGACCAGCTAAAAGAACCTCTGAAAAAGGTAGAGGAAAATTCTTTATCTCCAACAACATAAATATCAGTTACATACTCTAGCACTTAAACAGTGGAAAATAAAACACCATTTACAACAGAATCAACAATAATACATAAGAATAAATTTAACCAAAGATGTTTAATACTTCTAAACTAATAACAACAATGATTTACTGAGAAAAGTATAAAATAAAGACATAAAGAAGTGGAAAGATATATTTAGTTCATGGGTGAGAAGACTGAATATTTTTAAGACCTGGATTCTACCTATGATTGAGCTATAAATTCCACTTAATTCTTTAAAATCCCATTTTTCAAAAAATTGACAAGCTGATTTTGAAGTTTATACAGACATCTTAAGCACAAAGAATAGCCAAAACAATCTTTAAAATGAAGCAAATTGAAGGACGTGTCCCTATTTCAAAACTTACTATAAAGCTACAATAATCAGAGTGATTTGAAACAAAAATGACCAAGATCTGTAGAACACATTGTAGGGTGGAGAAACAGACCCAACTGATTTTTGACAAAGCCACAAGACTACTTATTGGTGGATATAAAATGTTGCGCTTTTTTTCAATGAATAGTGGTAATGTAACAGGGCAAACACATGAGAAAAATATCCTTGACCTGAGAGCATACACAAATAATTAATTTCGGATAATTCATGGACCTAAACAGAAAAATGTAAAATATATATAAATTATATTTTTTACTTTGGGGTACGCACATTTTTCTTAGAGAAAATAGAAAAATAATAAATGGAAAAATTAGATAATTTTTACTTCATCAAAATTAAATACTTGTTTGTCACAACACCATAAAGAAAATGAAAACAAAATAAAACAGAGACATTGAGAAGATGTTTTCTATCATCTATTTATATACTATCTGACAATGACTTGTATCTAGAATACATGAATAATTTCTACATATCAATAACAACCTAATAAAAAATTAGGCAAGACTTAAAAACATTCTTACCAGCATCAACAATAAAGATATACAAATTGCCAATAAACTCATGAGAAGATGCTAACATCATTAGTAATCAGGGAAATGCAAATCAAATCAAAGTGTGGAAGCACTTAATGTTGTTATAATATATAAAGATAAAATGACTGTCAACATTAAATATTGGCAAGCATGTAGGAATGTAAAACAGTACAACTATTTTGGAAACTTTCAGTGGTTTCTTATATGGTTAATATGCAATATCCCCATGACTCATCAATTCCACTCCTAAGTATTTACTTAAGAAAAATAAAACATTTCTTCACAAAAGGAATTGTTCAAGAATATTTGTAGCAACATTATTTCTAATAGTCTCAAACTACAAACAACTCAAATTGTTGAAAGGAGAATGCATAACAAATTGTGGTATACCCATAGAGCAGAATACAACTCAGCCAAAAATATAAACAATGAACCAAGCATATGCAACAATATGAATGAATCTGAAAAACATTATTTTGAATGAAAGAAGCCAGATGTAAAATGTACATACTACATGATACCGTTATATAAAGTACAAAAATAGGAAAAACTCATCTATGGTTACAGAGATCAGAAAGTGGTTGCCTATGAAATATGTATATTGTCTGGAACATGTTTTTATATACTATTTGAGATGACAAAAATATGCTATATCTTTATTGAAGTGTTGATTAAATGGATGTATGATTTGTCAATACTTACTGAATTATATCTTGAGATCTGAATATTTTACTGAATGAAATTTTACCTCAATTTAAATAATATTTTCTATCAAGATTGATTACAATTGATTTAGTCTTGTTACTTACCTGTGAGTAGTAGAAATTTTGAATAAATAGTGTATTTCCCACACCCACAATGACATATTGCCAGAATTCATTTATGATATTACTCCAGTTATTTTACAACCTTTCAGGAAATGTAAAAAGTACCTTCTCTGAAAAAAAAAAATGTTGTTAAATAAGAGTGCGTGTGTGTGTGTTCTGGCTGGGATTCAAAGAGCTACCCAATTTTCTTTCCATATTCTTCAGAGTTATGTTATGGTATTCATTGCAGTGTCTGGAAATACTAGGCATTCAACAATAAACAGAAATAATCAATAGCATTTTTCACAGAACTAGAACAACAAAAAAAATTAAAATGTGTATGGAAACACAGAAGACCCCAAATAGCCAAAGAAATCTTGAGAAAGAAAAACAGAGCTGGAGTAATCAGGCTCCCTGACCTCAGACTATACTACAAAGCTACAGTAATCAAGACAGTATAGTACTGGCACAAAAACAGACATAGAGGTCAATGCAACAGGGTAAAAAGCCCAGAAATAAATCCATGTACCTATGGTCAATGAATCTATGACAAAGGAGGCAAGAATATACAATGGAGAGAAGACAGTCTTTTCAATAAGTGGTGCTGGGAAAACCAGACAGCTACATGTAAAAGAATGAAATCAGAACATTCTCTAATACCATACACAAAAATAAACTCAAAATGGATTAAAGACCTAAATATAAGACCAAATACTATAAAACTCTTAGAGGAAAACACAGGCAAAACACTCTGACATAAATCACAGCAGGACCTTTTTGGATCCATCTCCTAGACTAATCAAAATAAAAATAGACAAGTGGGACCTAATTAAACTTAAAACCTTTTGCACAGCAAAGGAAACCATTAAAATGAAAAGACAGCCTACTGAATGGGAGAAAACATTTGCAAACGATGTGACTAACAAGGGCCTAATTTCCAAAATATACAAACAGCTCATACAGCTCAATATCAAAGAATCAAATAACCTAGTCAAAAAATGGGTAGAAGATCTAAATAGACATTTCTCCAAAAAAAGACAGACAGATGACCAACAGGCACATGAAAAAATGCTCAACATCGCTAATTATTAGAGAAATGCAAAACAAAACTATGAGGTATCATCTTGCACCAGTAAGAATGGCCATCATCAGAAAGTCTACAAATAATAAATGCTGGAGAGGGTGTGGAGAAAAAGAAACCCTTCTCCAGTGTTGGTGGGAATGTAAATTGGTGCAGCCACTATGGAAAACAGTATGGAGGTTCCCCAAAACACTAAAAATAGAGTTGCCATAGATCCAGCAATCCCACTCCTGGGCATATATCCAGGGAAAACTATAATTCGAAAAGATACATGCACCCCAATATTCATAGCAGCATTATTTACAATAGCCAAGACATGGAAACAACTTAAATGTCCATCAATAGATAAATGGATAAAGAAGATGTGGTATATATACACAATGGAATACTACTCAGCCATTAAAAAAAGAATGAAATAATGCCACTTGCAACAAGTTCAGATTCCCATAGGGAAAAAATGTAACCACCATCTATACTCAAGAATGTGGATTCTGAGAGGCAGCATGTAGACCGGACAAACTCATGGAAAAGAAGAGTTTACTTTTCCTGGAAATGGTTATAAAACTTTGGCTCTGGATGATGCTGGGATTAAAAAGCACAATACACATGTTCAGAAAAATAAAACTACTTACATATCAGTAACACAAACTAAAAATTCAGTATTAATCTTATGAAATATTGGAGAAATCTCAGGCCATTTCTACAACCTGGGATTCAGCCACTTGCTCTGCTGTTTTTCTCAACCCCATCTCATCCATTTAGAAGGGACCACGTGCGGGAGCATGCACAGACATGGTGCCCTCACAGGACCCTCTACTTCTCCCTCCTCCCCCCTCCTCTCTCCTTTTTTCTCTCTCCCTCTCAATGTTGAATTGAATTACTCAGCCCCTTATTCTGAGGCTAAATGATAGGACTCTGGGGAAACTTTAAAATAACGTTTCTGTGCTGCAGTTCTTTTAAAAGATTACCTTTATCCCTGGAGGGGAAGAGGGACAGCAGTTTTGAATTTCCAGTTACATTCATTTACAGCTTGTCTCTGCCCTGCCACCAACACCCTCCCCAGGCTCAAATTCTGTTCTAATTATAAGCCCCCTGAAGGCAAGAACAATGTTTTATTTATCTAGAGCTAGATCTAGGTAATGAGCCAGTTCATATAATGGCTTAATAACAACACCAAGAATAATTTTTCAGATGAATATACAGCAACTGTGAGGAATTAAGTTTTGTTTTTTTTTTAATATCATACTGTCAACATGTTGTTAAGCTGGTATTTGAACCAAGGCGATGTGATTCCAGAGCTTGTTCATGCGTTCTTTGTGCATTTTGCCTCCAGTTAATGATTCTCCATCCCAATAAATATTGATACCTTCTCCTTTCCTCTCAACCCATCCAAATCTTCTCTCTTGAAGTCTTCATTTTAGAGCATTCTCTTCCAGCTCATGATTTCCTCCCTTGCTGATCTCCCATATTTACTGCCTTTATACACAATTCTGTCATTTTATTGCCATCTATATTATATTTGGCCTCTACTGATTTCTAAAGATAACGGTAAAACATGTTTATACAGTACTTAGGAAATTTTCTAATATCTATACACATAATTACACTGATATTCCAACTAAATTATAATATTAAAAATACATATATTGTTTTATATATCCTGTAGCATGTAGCAGGATTGAGATACATAGAAATGACTAAATATTTCTAAAGTAAAATGTGAAAAACTGTCAAAAATTACTTCAAATAATGATTTATTTGAACCAATTATGTAGAGTATAAAACATGTAAATCTTTTACTTCCAACTTTACATAAACAACCAATATTTAAAACTGGGCATATTGCCAACATTTACTACTTTAGAATTTACAGTTATAATAAATCTAAGAGGAAAACACTTTTTGGTTACAAGAGCAAGCCGACCAACTCATGATATTTTTCTTCATTCCATCTACGTGCTTTGCTGCATAAGCAAAAAATGGCCTATTTGGATGTCAGAGAGAGAACATGAATAGAAAGCCGTTAGCTATAGCTCTTCCAAATGTATAATAGGCTGGGATTATGAAACCAACAAAACATCTGTTTTTCCTGTAAGGTTCTGACAACTTAAACTCTAGTTGTGGTAGTCTGCTATTAGCTACCATTAAAGCCTGTACTGACTGCACACGCCATCTGTTCTCATGAAGCTGCATTAACTCATCATTTAATTCCATGCCCTTTCAAACCATGCCCTTTAATGTTAACTTCACAAAATTGTTCTAACACTTTTTAAAATACTGTGTGTCCTCTACATTTATCATGTAACAATGAGATGTATTCATTTGAGGGGGAAAAAAAAGTATTTTCTATATGTGGAATAAATGTAGCTTCTCTACTGACTCTCCCTTTCCCTCTTGTCTTCTCCACCTTCACCAAAAGATAGAAAAATATGGACTTGCTCTAAGAATCTAATCACAAAATAATTATTTACATGCTCATTCCTAAGAGAAGTGCATTTACCTCCCAATCTATGCAGTGTCTGTTTGATTACACCATGTGTGCATTAATTTCCTCCTTTCCTTCTTAAATTTCCACCTTTCCTTCTTATCATGACACATCCTATTGATTTATGCAGTTAAAACACAATTCCTTTTAGTGTAGATGTTTGTGAATTTCAAGTTTTGTTTCTACATGGAAACATATGCCACTTGAAGTCAGTGGCCATCTTTCCATGAGTCAAACATACCGCCTTGTTCTAAGTATATGATGAATATGGTGAAAGAGTGATTTACAGAAAAAAGCAATTAATCCTAGGTAACTATAATAGCATAGTTATAGAAACATATCTTATGGCAAATGATAAACGAATGTAAAGAAAGACTAACAGCATAGCAATTTACAAGAACACAGATTTTCTGAATAGCATTTCACAGTGGAATGCTCCCTCTGAATTACTTTTGTAAGTAAACTCTGTTCTAACAGTATTGTGAGATTCTAGATGAATATTTGTGATACTTGAAAGGGCTCTTAAAAAGGCAAGAATGCCAATGAATGACAGAATGGATGTCAGCTGATATTCTGCATCTTAAATTTACTGAAAACTTCACTGCTTTAGTGATGTACAGAATTAACACTAGATTTAAGTCACTGTAACTGGCTATGTTGTATACTAAAAATAGTGGGAGGTAAATTTATGTTGTTTTCATAGCATGCCAGATACAAATGTTTACAGCATTTTATTCATGAAATTATGTGACTGACACATAAAGATATTTGTTGAAGAAAATGTGTGAAATAGTTGGCAGTACTGAGAGCTAGTGATTTTACATGATTTAGCATATGTCACATCTTGAGCTAAATAATGGCATTCTACCTCCTCTAAGTAGAACTCTTTCCTGAAGTGGATAGTTTATATTTTTATAAACATACCACCTTCATCTTTATTGTTGAAAACACTATCAAGCTAATACAGTAAGTCCCTTACATACGAATGAGTTCCATTCCGAGAGTGCATTCGTAAGTCCAATTTGTTTGTAAGTCCAACAAAGTTAGCCTAGGTACCCAACTAACACAATCGGCTATATATATAGTACTGTACCACAATAGGTTTATAATACTTTTCACACAAATAATACATAAAAACAAACACACAAAAAATAAAGAAAACATTTTTAATCTTACAGTACAGTACTTTGAAAAGTACAGTAGTACAACAGCTGGCATACAGGGGCTGGCATTGAGTGAACAGGCAAGAGAGTTACTGACCGGAGGAGGGAGAGGAGGTGGGAGATGGTAGAGGTGAAGGATCCTCAGCAATGGGAGACGGAGGGCAAGCTGCAATTTCACTCACGCCTGACATTGATGGTACAGGTTCTGGTTCCTTGCTGGATTCAATTCTATCTACCATCTTGAAAAAACGATCCAGCGATGTCTGGGTAGTAGCTCTTTTTTCCTCGTCATAGATGACACGGTAGCACTGGATTGCATTCTGAACGGCTGCTGCAACCTTTGTGTACTGTTCTACGTTTGTGTCCTGTGCCTCAAAAACTAACAGTGCCTCCTCAAATAAAGAAAATCCCCTTGCCATTTCCTGTAACGTGAATCTCTTCAGTTTTTCAGTTACTTCTTCTTCCTCTTGTTTCTCTTCCTTTCTCTGGGCCTCCAATTCCATTGTCATCACTTGGCGCTTCTTAGCAGTACCAGTTACATCACCACTGCTTTTACGCTTGCTTCCAGACATCCTGGGCTTGAAATAAAGATACTGTACTACTGTACTCTATACAGTACTGTACAGTAAACTAAACAAAAGCACAACCACTTGAGAGGATGCACACAGGTGACAATGTACGCCAGACACGTGAACTTATGTGACTGGACATGTGAACACACGTGCGCATCTTTGAAAGTTCACAACTTGAAGGTTCATATGTAGGGGACTTACTATATTTTAAGTAATTATACATTTCAACTGTTAATTGTTTTCTATTAAAAGTTTTCTGCTTTCGACCTGCTAGAGAATGGACTTGAGGACACGGGGAGGGGGAAGGGTAAGCTGGGACAAAGTGAGAGAGTGGCATGGACTTGTATACACTACCAAATGTAAAATAGATAGCTAGAGGGAAGCAGTCGCATAGCACAGGGAGATCAGCTTGCTTCTTTGTGACCACCTAGGTGGGATAGGGAGGGTCGGAGGGAGGGAGACGCAGGAGGGAGGAGATATGGGGATATGTGTATATGTATAGCTGATTCACTTTGTTATAAAGCAGAAACTAACACACCGTTGTAAAGCAATTATACTCCAATAAAAATGTTAAAAAAAAAAGTTTTCTGCTTTCTATTATTTCCATTAAGTAACTATTGTTTTAACTGGTTAATCAAATCAATGAGGCATTGGACATCAATCCAAAATGTCAAAAATAATGCTTTGACAGAATTTAGATATTAAAATTAGCACATATATTCTCTTCCTATCAATAATATCCCTTGCTATTAAAATTAGTATATTATTAAGTTGTTTGAAAACATCTACATAAAGAAAGAGTTACAATGACCTTCAATCTATTATCACAATTGGTGAGCCTTAAACTGAAGAATTGATTTGATGATGTATTTCCCGGAGATTTAAAAAATTAATGGCATGTACTTAAAATGAACAATAATGTAATTTACAGTTATTGGCAATTTTCATGGTTTCTAAATTTAAATATTAATAAAAACAATGCTCAATTTATTTGGTTCTAAGACCCCTGGAAGTCTCTCTGGTTTTCAAAATTAAAATTGCATTAATATAAGACAATAGATAAAGAGAACATAGTCAAGTGATGTAGATAGTATCTCCAACTTAAAAATGACTTCTGAGAACTTAGATATGCGTTCTTCTTTTATATTTTACCAACTTCTTTACAACTCATCTTTCCTGTATGGGAGCTTGATTTATTCTTCACTTATTTCATCTTTATTAGTTAATAAATATTTAATTTCACTCTTATTTCCAGGCTAAGACATTTCTGTGTCTCCCTGACTTTCGGCTCTAAATAAAAATAAAGGCAAACAAACAAGCCCCTCCCTGCACGCCACATACACAAAGCCACATACAGCCCAACACCATGTATATACAAAACAAAATGTGAAGATGACATTGTATGACAACTTTCAGAATACTGTCTACCGCTATTTCAAATGTAAGACATACATAAGTTGAGAAAGATATTCTTTAAAAACACCTGCACTTTTACACAGAGGAACTTAATTCCACAATAAAGAAATTACTTACCACATTATTACTTATTACCTTGCCTCATCGTCATATAACTTGGGTAGATTTGGTTACTTGATTTATGAACATAAAATTAAACAAGACTGTTTAGTAATTGAGCAAAAAATAAAACCCACCTCTTAAAATGGATAGTGTTTTTCTAACCTAACTATGTACATCACTATGTTTTCAAGAGCAATTTCCAAAACTTGGTTTCTTCATTAAACATTGATTCACTTATTTTTCTTTTTGTTCTTTGAGAACCCACGTTTCTCATCATGAAAATATATATTTGCGTGTATGTACATATACACCCACAATATTTAATTTTATTGACATTTTCCCTTGTATTATTATATACACATAATTTGGGTTTTTTAAACTCCTTATATAATAAAGGAAAAATATTTATTCAAAACTGTAAAATTATTTTTTAAGTTTATTGCCAACTCTATATGTAATTACATGTAATCTTTCAGCATTTAGGAATTTTGAGTTCACAGTTAATAAATATATAATTATAATAATGTAATATATATAAAATTTCACAAAATCCTTGTAAATAGAAATTACTATCATCACAACAGCTTTTTTATATGGTAAAAGAATCTCAAAAACATATACACTAATTACTGCTTGCCTAATACCTTTATTGAACCAAATACATCAGACAGGGAATATTGGAAGAAATGGATAAAATCTCTTATGCTCTTTCAATAGACCAGAAAGGATATATAACTAAAATCATTTGCCACATGCCATTCAAAACAGTTTCAATGTATGTTACACTGATCCTAATAAATATATTTAGCCTTACAGATTTACAAAATGATTAAATTTCACCTTTCCAATTTAGAGAAAAAAATTACTTCAGAATTTATTATGCTATCTTCCTTATTTGCCATAATGAAACAAGTCAATACTGACCACTTTTTAAAATGTGTAAATAAAATAGTGTGTCAATGTAGGATACAGATTAGTTACCAGAGATCAGAACTGATGGGGGGAAGTCAGTCATTTCATATCTTCTTTCCTGTAAGTGATTTTAGATTATACCTACTTCCTGATACGGTTCCAAGATAGTATCACTGGGGAAAAGTGAATTTCTATAATTACAAATTAAGATAAAAATAATTTTATAATCAAACACTTTTATTTGAAGCTCACTGTTATATGACATTAAATTAAAACTGAGTTCAACTTCAGTTCAACACTCAAACTTTAGGGGGAAAATAATGGCTTAAATCTTACCTCATAAAGGAAATTTCATTTGTGAACCATCTAATGTCATACCTAAAATAAGGCTCCAATTGTCTGATAATTAATATTAAAAACTCATACCTCTGTAATTACTTTCAGCCTAGCAATTGCAAGGATATTCTCATAATACCAGAAGTACCAGAAGTAGAATTTACCCTACAGGCATTTGGGAAAATGCCAAGTGACTAGACTGGACTGTTACATAATTGTTCCTGAGATTGAAGATGGACAAGCTCTAAATATATGTCTTATCATTGTTTCTGTATTTCCCAATAACCTTCCTCATCAGCATGTTAAGAGAAAACTTCACTCACCATGTGGTTCAAAAGACAAATAAATTACATTCTTTGGGAACCTCTCTCCAGATTTGCTAACTTTCTGAGAGTGACAATAAATTTAAAAGATTCAAATTAAAAAAAAAAAAAACTTAAGCCAGCCTTGGTCAAAATAAAATGACACCTTTAAAATGACACTGTACCAAAAGTGCAAGCAACAACAAAAAAATAAACAGGACATCAGCACAATTAAAACTATTGTGTGTTAAAAAATACCATGAGGATAGTGAAAAGATAATGCATAGAATGGGAGAAAATTGTTGTAAATCATGTATCTGATAAGGGACTTGTATCTAGGACATATAAAGAGTCATTACAACTTAATAAAAAAATTAAAATTGTCAAGGGATCTAAATAGGCATTTATGCAAAGAAGATACACAAATGATAATAAGCACATGAAAAGTTCAGTAACTTTGGTAGAGTGTGGGAATTTCTCAAATGGTTGAACACAGAGTTAGCCATAGGACACAACAATTCTCCTCCTACGTTTATACCCAAGAGAAATGAAAACATATTCACACGAAAATCTGTATACCAATGTTCACAGCAACATTGTTCATAATAACCAAATTGTAGAAACAACCCAAATGCCTATCAACTTATGAATGGTTAAATAACATGTCATATCTATATAATGAATTATTACACAGCAGTAAAAAAAAGGAATCAAGTACTGATACATGTTACAATGTAAAAGAACCTTGAAACCATTATGCTAAGTAAAAGAAGCCATTAAGTTGTACCCTTTAAATGAGTGAATGGTATGATCTTTAAACTATCTCTCAATAAAGCTATTTAAAATATATGTATTCATATATACTTCATATTTGTGTTGCTGTTTTAAATGGCACTTCACTTTGAATTATGAGTATATTTGTGCTCGTTTATAAAATGCATGCGTACTTTGTATATTCATTATATCCAGATTGTATCATGATTTGAATTTTTATTGTAATGATATACTTAGTGAGTGCTTTAATATTGGAATAAGAGGTTTTACAATACGTAAATATTTCTTAGCTTGTATCCTTTGTTTCACAATTTTGATGCATCTGAGAAAAATTTTAAGTTCAAATTGCTTAGAGCAAAATTTCCACTTAACTATAGACCACTGTAAAGAGGAGGCCCTTGACATCCTTCCTTCCTATCTAATATTTCACCACCTTGCCATTATGTGCCTCAAGATTCCCAAAACACATCTCATAGTTGCCTATCATCCTATAAATGGTGGCCACTCCAAAAGACCACTAACTCTGTGCCCATCCTTCCCCTTCAGCAGTCCACCCCCATGGAGTTCAGGCTCCTAATTGTGTCTCTTTATCTCACTAGCTTCCAAGTCCAGAAAATCACTCATGGTTATCTATCAGCAAAATGTCTATCCTTACTCTACTCTGAACTTTCCATTTATGTTTAGTTTATCTCCAACTCGAATCTCCCTTGAATCTTTTCTGTTTTTTTCCCCATAGTAGTGTATCTGGAGATGAGGAAGCACTGTCCCTTTACATTACAATCATTTGCAGACCCACACATCACTCCTTTCAAGTTGCTTGAAAGTTTGACCTCCTGGGTCACTGCCACTCCAGCATTACTCATATTTTAATTTTTGGTCATTGAAATATTCTCTATATGATCCTTACAACACTCTGGCTTCTCAATCTTTTGAAACTCATTCCTCCAATAAACTTGCCTTTCTCTCTGCCTCAACTACTCAAGCTTCTGTTCATTCCCTGTCTTATCATCATAAATACAAACCTTCCTTTAACACAATTGCAAGCACCTCACGCTGAGCACCATCCCTCATCCTTCATGCTACCCCCATCTAGTACTCCACCTCCATCAACCCCTCTACCTTGACATAACTTCCCACCAATTTAACTGAATTGTCCCTCACCCTCCTCTGGTTTTTATTTCCCTATCCTCAGTTGTCCTTTTGTGTATATCTTAACTCCTTGCCCTTTCTTTATCTTACTTCCTTGACTAGGTTTCTTTAACTTAAAGATAACACCTAACAGAAACATTTTCTTCGTAAAGAAAGAATTTCCTGAGGCTAAGATATCCAGATATCAAACAACTCGAGACAAGCTTTAGAGATTTATATAATGTCTCCCCCATCTGACTGCAACACTCTTCAAAGATAAGGGGATACGTAAGTCACTCACTTCCCCAGATCGTGACCTTTGCCTGAGCAGTTCAGTTTTTGGCCCACTGAATTCCAAGTGAATCTCACAATGTCTAATTCTCCATTCATTCAAGTGATATGTATTGATGCCTTTCATTTAACCAAGCCCTCATTTAGGTGCTAGAAATACAACAATATAGAAAACCAGTATGTTTCGATGTCTTCTGAAGTTTAAGTCTTACCACAAGGAGAAAATTAAAATTAAATATATTAAATAGTAAGATAGTTTAAGATGGTGATAAATACTATGAAGAAAAAAAAATCAAGGCAATGTGAATGAGAGAACGGGTTGGTAATTGGAGCAGACAGAAGAGTCAGGAAAAACTTTTCTGAGCAGTTCAGATTTTAGTTGACACTCAAAAGACGTGAGGGAGCTAGACATACAGGTTTTGCCAGGAGTGCTCCTGGGTAGGGAACAGTATTACTGGGACTGGGGAAAAATCCACATGCTCAACGGCCAGAAAGAAGACCAGCCTGACTGCAGCAGGATAAAACCAGAGGAAAATGACAATGGTCATAAGCCTGTATGTTGCCATTATTACTATGTGAGGTAAAGCCAGAGAGAAAGATATTTCTCAAGATATACACATACATCTATGATTTTCTTTTCAAATGAGACTTGTCTTTCTATTCAAACCTGAGCTGTAATTGTTTCCACTGAGAAAACTAATAAAATATCTGACTCCCTTCACTTTAAGCAATTTACCAAGCTCTTTGCCTGGTTTTCAAGTTCCTGTATGAACTTTTATTATTCTCCTGAGATTATATAGGGGTTATTCCCAGATACTGACAATATTCTTTCAACTTATTTTCCTTTGATTAAAGTTTCTCTTTACACTTCTAATGGAGTTCTACCATTTCAAATACTGAATCTTTCTAACAAGCTTAATCTGTTATTACTTTTTCCTAGGAAATACCATATAATTCGTATTTTTTCATGGCACTTTATTTGGAAGTACTGGCTCAAATATGATAGAAAGTATCATTTCATCCGTCTTGTAAATCCAGGAATTTGTTTTCTCGATATGTTTTTGTTATTGAAAGTAATCTTTTCTCTTCATTGTACAAGTGAGCTATTATAATGTGAAAAGAAATTCAAGCAATACAGAGAAATATAACAAAGAAAGTAAACATCATCCTAAATCACATTACTATATAGTAGGAAGATTTTCACTGGGTATGTGTATTTACAAAATGAGAACATACTTCGCATGAGGTATTTTCATTCAACATATATAACAGGCATCTTTCCAAATCATTAAATATAGAGTTCCATAACCATTTTAACAGCTATAAACTGCAGCTGTGATAACTAAACTCCATGTATATGATATATTGTGTATATAATCATTCTAAGTTCCTAGAAGTTCTTTGGTTTCATCAAAACTGACTACTAATACTTAAGGTGCACATTCACCTGCAATGGCTACCAGAATATATGGATTAATTTGCACCCCAGCGACAGTACCTAGAATCTATCTGAACTTTCTTTTCGAAATTTGGCTATTTAAAGTCCTTAAGTACTTGTATTACTTGCCAATTTATAACATACAAACTGTGTGTTAATTTTGTTAGGCATGCGTTTGATTACTAACGAAGTTGAGTAACTTTCCATGAATTTATCATATATATTTTTATTTTTTAATATAAATGCTTAATATCTTTGCCTTTTTTCAGTTTTAATATTTTTTATTTTTATACATTCTTTTATGTTGGGAGTAGGATTTTTCTCATATCTGATGCAAGTATTTTGCTAGTTTTTAATGTGGCTTATCAATTTTTTATTAATTTTTTATGTTTTAACTTTTAATATTTGTGTTTAATCAAAACTAGTTTTGTCACATACATTGTTATAGAATTTTGAAATTTAAATATAATAAAAATGATAACTTTGTCAACATTTTGTCTAATAAATTGCTTTAGTTTTTGCATCCACTTGGTAGTAAAATGAACCAAGACTTATTTTGACAAAAATAAAAATAAAATAAAGATGTGTGGTACAACTAGAAGTGGGGGAGACTATGGATTAAGTTTCTCAGAAAATAGGAGTCTTCCCCTTACTTTAGTAATTAAAGTTTTGTTCTTTATTTCAAGTTGTTTTAGTTCAACTTGATTGTGAGGACAACAGAAGGATGCCTGTAAATGTACTTTTACAAAATCATCTGTCTTAACAGTCCTTATGTACAGGATGATATATCACACTCTTCACAATTTTTAATAAGCCATAATCAGTCAAAACAAATGCTGGCTGGCCTGGAGGAAGAGTCTTGGAGAACCACTGCTGGGAAAGGTCTCAATTCTTTAATGTTTGATGGTGGAAAGATCCTAGGGAGCTCACAGGAAAAACTGCATGACTAGGGTGGTCCAAAGTCGGGAAGAGGGAAGCCCTCATGGGGTCAGTGTGAGAGTATTTCAATATTTTACAAAGCACTAAAGATATCAGATATACTGAAACATACTTGCTGAATAACATATTTGTTTCTTCTCAATTTTCAAATTTCACAGAGATATAAAGCTAAAGTACTGCATTTTGTTTAAATTTGGAGTTCAGCCCTCCTTTTCATATCAAATACATGATTCATGTGTTCCTATTCTGTTGCTAAATAATGACTACCTGATTTGTCTACTTTATTTTTAAGGATATTAAGTAATCAGTTCAAAGTGCTAACTTACCATTTATGAAAATGAAGAGTTACTAACATCCTTTTATTTTTCCCACATGTAAATATTAGTAACTTCTTTTACAAAAGAAAATCAGACTACAAGCCCTAGTAAGCAAACCACTGAGCTTGGCAAAATAACAAATGATTTAATTTTTAAAAACGCTCAGTAGCTAAATAATATTCAGACATGTAAACCACAATAATCTAGTTTATTTCAAAGATTATGTGAATTAGTCAATAATAAATATACAACTTTGCTTAACATTTTGTGTGACTGATATGTTTAAATATAGCATAACTTAATTAAATTAATAGTCATTAAATATATCTAATATAGGTGCCTATTTTGTAACCAGGAACATAGAGTGTTTGTCTCAACAACAGAGCCAAGCATACAGAAATATTTTCTTTCAATCAAATTATTTCTAATTATTGGGAAGAAACAAAAATTCACCTTTTTTAAGCTCAAAATTTTGTCTAAGTCACTAAGAATAATTTTTTAAAATATTTGTGCTAATACCTAAAATAAAAAAATGAATTCTCTTTAAGTAATTACAGTTCTCTTTATATTTTTCCATCTAATATAAAATTTGATCTTCAAAACAATCCTCTTGGGTAAGTACCACAGTTTTATTATCATCAATTTTGAAATCAAAAGCATCTCCTAAGGTCAAACCTGGAAAATGACAGATAAAGAGCTGAATATATTCCATCTTCTTTCCCTGTGTTCTGTTAAATTCTCCTTTTATTTTAAGATATGCCTAATCTAAATAGTAAAAGTGGAAATCAGCTCAGTTTTTAAGAGAAATTCATTTCTTAATATCTAATTCTGACATTTTTCTTCATATTTTACATAATCTATAATTGAATCCAAATCAGCTACATATAGATTATGGGTTCAAGTAAAGCTCAATAATCTTTGTAAGTTTCATTCTATTGATTTATAAGACAGTGATCATTATTATTACCTTACATGTCACTAAATGGTTACTTGTGTAAGTTTACCTTATTAAACCTATGCAAAGTTTTAAAAATTGGACCTAGTACAAATTTCTTTATGTAACCTCAAAAAAATGCTTCCAGTAAGAATGGCTTTCAAAATAACAATTATGTAACTTTAAGAATCTGTTGATCACAGAGTTAAAATATTACATCTGGCAGGTACCTGTAACATTTGTCAGTTGTAACACCTGCTCAAATTGCTATTACATAGGTATCACTTTAAATTCAGAGTTTGAAACTGCCAGGTCAGTTTTTCAACCTTTAAATCCTAAACTTTGATGGCCACTTTTCTTAAGGAAAAAAAATTACATAAGTTCATTGAACGTAAGGCAGCCTGTAAATGAGTCAGGGTTATTCCATACAACTTTTCTTCGATTTGATTTCACTTGTCGACTTTTCCCTCTTATCCTCCTTCTGGCATTCCTCTTAATAGTACAGACCGGTGATTTCTACTCTTAAATCTTAGCTGTCAACTTTTGACATAGCAAGTAGTTTAATTAGGAAAATAAAAGGAATAAATATATCTGGAGCTTGCAACAAATATGGTTAATATCAAGAGGGTTTGGTCCGCTCCTTTTTTTCAAAAACAGAGCAATTTATTTCAATAGCCTTGAATGAAATTTATGTCCTAATGTCCCATCTATGATTAAAGTATGATAATTATCTACACTGCTTATGAATTTGTATTTAGCCTAGTATTAGCTAAAATAAATGAACTTTGCCTGCATTCATGAAATATTTCTATGATGATCTCACTCCGTTGGCAGACAACCCTCGGAGTAAGTGGATTTTGATCCCCGTGACCTCTACGATTGCCTGCAAGCCTGCCGAACCCAGTCTGGAGGTGAGGTAAGACATACTCGACAGATATCCATGCAACTACTAGAAACTGCAGCAAGGCACCTCCTCCAAAAACAGAAAGTCTTAAACAGAAAACAGGAAGGTGATAGCACAATAAAACAAAGCATCATTTGGCTGTCAGCTACTAGACACTGAGCAAAACCCATTAAGAAAGTAAGTAAATGGATCATTCCTCATTCAGCTGGCCCCGACTGGTAACAACTCCAGCTATTTGCCTATGTTCTCTCAGGACTCATTTCTGCTCCTCTGTGATCTGTTTTGTTTTAGGGAGGCTGGTATCCCAAAACCATATTTCCAAAGCTCTCTGGCCAGCGGCCTTTGGGCTGTGAATGGGAGGCACTGGTAGAAGCAAACGCAGAGAGAAATGGCTCTTCCGTTGCTTCTGTTGGTTGCTAATCTAACTGGATGCAGACTTCTACAGTGACAGAGTTTTCTGTCCATTTAACACATTAAAACTCTTTTCCCTTGTCTCTGGCCTCCTTCATTTCTGCTGAGAAGTCATCCACTGCTCTTATAACTGTGCTATGGTATGTCACATGACTATTTTTTCTGGTTACTTTTAATGGGTTTTTGTTTGTTTGTTTGTTTTCAGCTGTTTAAACATGATGTGTTCAGATTTTTTTTTTTTTTTTTTTGCATTTATCCTGCTTCAGGTTTCATTGAGTTTCTTGGATGAGTAAGTTGAAGTTTTCACCAGTTTTCAAAAATTCTCAGCCAGTATCACTTCAGATAATTTTTTCCTACCTCACTCACTGCCTCCTCTCCTTTTGGGACTCCAATTACTCTTACTAAGACTAGTTGATATTATCCTACAGGTGCCAAATGCTCTTCCATTTCATTTCATTTATTTTTCCTATCTGTGATTCAATTTGGATCATTTCTACTGACCTTTCATCACATTCATTGATTCTTTTGAGATTGCTTTTAGTGTATCCAGTGAATTCTTCATTTCTGATATTGTATTTTTCACTTTTAGCATTTCCTTCTGTTTTTTTTAATAATTTCCATCTCTCTCTAATGAAATTTCCTATGTGCTAACGGCTGCCCACTTTTTCAACTAGGTCAGAGTTTTTTTCAAGGTCTCTGTCTCAGAGGGGGAAAAAAAAGAAACAGCATCTGGACTTTCTGGAGCTTTTCTTGGTCTCCTGATACACTTTTATTTATCATTTCCCATCTTTATCAAGTGTCACATGTCGTGATTCCCAGCATATCCTATAATATTTTAAAATTTTATACCAGACATAATATTTTAACAGAGTATAGACCAGTGGCTGGGAAACTTTTTCTGTAAAGCATCAAATAGTAAATAGGCTTTACAGGTCATGTAGTTTCTATATTATTGTACTAATTAACTTTACTATTACAGCCCAAAAACAACCACAGATAGTATGCAAATGAATGAGTGGCTAGATCTGAATAACTCTTTCTAGACACAGATTTGAATTTTATTTTTCAGGTCTCATAAAACATTTTTTTAATATATAATTATGTAAAAACACTTCTTAGCCAACAGGCGATACTAAAATTTTGCACACAAGCCATAGTTTATTGATCCCTGGTACAGATTAATAAAAATAGTATTTACCCACTCAAGAAGACACGTTCTTTCTTCCCTCAGGCTGCTCATGTGGGAGCTGAATCAATCCAGTATTTGAAGTGGATCTTGACTTTGCTGCAACTTTTGTAAGACTACAAGGACACTAAAGGTTTCAAATACTTTGAAGATGGGATCAAGATTTTCCCTTAAGGAATCTGGAATTCTAATATAAGGAAGACTGCAGCAATTCCTTGTTTTTCAGCCTACCTGTAGCTTTCCAATCTGTGGGACATTTTCTTTTCTTTATAGTGTGACTGCAGGTCTTTGGGTTGTTGGGGATTTCTCCGTGCTCCCCATTTCCCTGTACCACAAACCTACTCGCAGACTATGGAGGGCCACTGCAGTGCACTTGCTGGAGGCCCAGAGCGCCATGAAGGGAGTTCTTTCATTTCTCCTGAACCAACTCCAGCTTCTGGATTTACTATCCCTCTCCACTCAGCAAAGGCCTGTGGGAAAGTGTTGATAGCAAGCACTGCAGATTGACTCTGAGGGTGGAGGTCTTTGGTGTTCTAATGCATCATACAAGGCCATGGGCATCTGTAAAAGCTTATTAAAATTACTGTTAGTTTCTGCTTAACTCCATCTAGGGTGTTTGCTCCTATTCTCCCATTCTGCCAGGATGAAAGCAGTTACAGATCTCTTCTCTTCTGAGAAGTCTTGTTAATTACTAGAATTTTGTTATTTTAAGTTTCTAAATCTAATATATTTTTTAAAACTATGATTTTCCCTCCCTCCCTTCCTTCCTTCATTCCTTCCTTCTTTTTACCCAGCTTCTTCTCTTGTATAGAGTGGGCGTGATAATCTTTTGCAACTTTCTACATCTCAACAATAAGCGAAAGTCCACATTTACTGGTTTTAATCAGAGTGTAAATCAGACATACATTTTTAGTCAGTACTGGTTGAAGTATGAGCAAATGCATAAGGAGGCACTGGATTTAACAGAGAACACTAAGATGTGATCCAAAGTTGCAGCAAGAAGGATGAAGAGAAGTATGTGGATCAAAGACATATTTATAATTCCTCAATTCCTGCTACACAATACATCATGTTCTTTTTTCAACAAAAAAATTACAAAGCATGTTAGAAGAAGAAAAAAAACCATCTTATGAGACAAAGGAAGCATAGGTACCAGATTCACAAATGACACAGATCTTGGAATTACCAGATAGGGAATTTTACATTACTATGGTTAAGATGTTAAAGAATCTAATGAAAAATAAGACGATACTCAAGAAGAGATAGTTAATATAAGTGAGAAGATGGAAACTCTAAGAGGGAATCAAAAGGAAATTAGAAATCAAAAACACTGTAACATACATGAAGAATGCCTTTGGGACTTCCCTGGTGGTCCACTGGTTAAGACTGTGCTTCCACTGCCGGGGGCGAGGGTTCCATTCCTGGTCAGGGAACTAAGATCCCAAGTGCCGCAGGGTGTGGCCAAAAGTTAAAAAAAAAAAAAAAAAAAAAAAGAATGCCTTTGATTGGGCTTATCAATAGACTGGACATGGCCAAGAGAAGAATCACAGCTTAGAGACAGGTGACTAGAAACTTCCAAATTTGAAATGCAAAGGGAAAAGGAATGAAAAACTGGAGCAGGATATCAAGAACCGTGAGACAATTACAGAAGATGTAACATACGCATAATGCACATATCAAAAGGAAAAAAAAAAGGAGAAGAAATATTTGAAGTAATAATAGCCAAGAATTTAAAATAATAATAATGGACACCTAGCAGGATAAACACCAAAAACTACAGGTAGGCATATTATATTTAAACTACAGAAAACTAAAGACAAAGAATTTTTTTTTCCTTTAGATTTTTTTTTAGCATCTTTATTGGAGTATAATTGCTTTACAATGGTGTGTTAGCTTCTGCTGTATAACAAAGTGAATCAGCTATACATATACTTATATCCCCATATCTCCTCCCTCTTGCATCTCCCCCTCCCACCCTCCCTATCCCACCCCTCTAGGTGGTCACAAAGCACCAAGCTGATCTCCCTGTGCTATGCAGCTGCTTCCCACTAGCTATCTATTTTACATTTGGTAGTGTAGATATGTCAATGCTACTCTCTCACTTCATCCCAGCTTACCCTTCCCCCTCCCCATGTCCTCAGGTCCATTCTCTACATCTGCGTCTTTATTCCTGCCCTGCCCTTACGTTCTTCAGAACCTTTTTTTTTTTTAGATTCCATATATACGTGTTAGCATACGGTATTTATTTCTCTTGCTGACTTACTTCACTGTATGACAAGCTCTAGGTCCATCCACCTCACTACAAATAGCTCAATTTCATTTCTTTTTAGGGCTGAGTAATATTCCATTGTATATATGTGCCACAGCTTCTTTATCCATTCATCTGTCGATGGACACCTAGGTTGCTTCCATGTCCTGGCTATTGTAAATAGTGCTGCAATGAATGTCGTGGTACATGACTCTTTTTTTTTTTTTTTTTTTAAATTTTTATTTATTTCTTTATTTTTGGCTGTGTTGGGTCTTCGTTTCTGTGCGAGGGCTTTCTCTACTTGTGGCAAGCGGGGGCCACTCTTCATCGCGGTGCGCGGGCCTCTCACTATCGCGGCCTCTCTTGTTGCGGAGCACAGGCTCCAGACGCACAGGCTCAGCAGTTGTGGCTCACGGGCCTAGTTGCTCCGCGGCATGTGGGATCTTCCCAGACCAGGGCTCGAACCCGTGTCCGCTGCATTGGCAGGCAGACTCTCAACCACTGCGCCACCAGGGAAGCCCGACATGACTCTTTTTGAATTATGGTTTTCTCAGGGTATATGCCCAGTAGTGGGATTGCTCGGTCATATGGTAGTTCTATTTTTAGTTTTTTAAGGAATCTCCATACTGTTCTCCATAGTGGCTGTATCAATTTACACTTCCACCAACAGTGCAAGAGGGTTCCCTTTTCTCTACACCCTCTCCAGCATTTAAAATTGTTTGTAGATTTTTTGATGATGGCTATTCTGACCAGTGTGAGGTGATACCTCATTGTAGTTTTGATTTGCATTTCTGTAATGATTAGTGATGTTGAGCATCCTTTCATGTGTTTGTTGGCAATCTGCGTATCTTCTTTGGAGAAATGTCTATTTAGAAGACAAAGAATCTTGAAAGAAGCCAGAGGGAAGCCACTAATGGCTTGAAAGAAGCCATTAGTGAGGGGGGCATGGCAGGGGGGAAAACACTTACAGGGAAACAAAACTAAGAATTACATCAGACTTCTCATCAGAAACCATGCAAGCAGGAATAAAGTGGAGTGAAATATTTAATGTGTTGAATGAAAAAAATCTCACCAACCTAGAATTCTGTATCTAGTAAAAATAACCTTCAAAAATGAAGAAATAAAGAATTTATCAGACAAACAAAAGCTCTACAGATTTGTCACCAGTAGCCCTGCCTTACAAGGAATATTAAAAGAAGTTCTTCAACGAGAAGGAAAATGATACAGTTCAGAAACTCAGATAATTCATTCATATGAAATTCCAGAAAAGGCAATATTTTAGGGATAGAGAACAAATCAGTGGCTTCTAGTAGCTGAATGCCAAGAAGGTAAGAATGGGATTGATGACAAAGGGGCCTTAGAGAACTTTTGGGGAAGATTACTCTGTGCACTGACTGCTGTCATGGTTACATGACTGCAGGCATTTATCAGAATGTGTATAATGTGTAAAAAGGTTGAATATTGCATGTCTGTAAATATTATCTCAATAAACCTTATTTTAACACGGGTTTTTTACTCTGATACTAAACTTGTAAGTGTTCTAATATTTTGAAATAACTAATTATCTAAATATTAGGTAGTATAATAGAATAACTCCAAAATAAAAACTTAAATTATGTCCAAATGTATCCAAATCTATGGTTAAAACTTGTTTGTGGATAATACTTGTACTCCTCAAGAATCAAATACAGGGAGTTAAAATTTCTTTTCCAGAAACCTAGATATTTTAACATTTAAGAGTGAGATTGATTTTAAACAAGTTTTAAACTTATTTGTGAAATTGTCTTTTAAAACCCACTTTAAAGCTTGTTTGGAAATATTTACAATCAAGTAGTAATGTGTCATACCACATTTTCCCCTAAAAGACATTAAATTGTAATGCTCTATGTCTTAATGCTTCACAAACATTATTGATTTTTTTCTGAATCTTTAGGTTTAGCTTGAGTCAGGCCTTAAAAGACCAATATCCTTATTTTTAAGCATATTTATTAAACTGAAATGATTCTTGCAATGGGAGAGGGGGAATTTACATTTCTTACTTCAAAATATTAAATATTTGGTCTAATATCTTAAGTCATTAATTCCAAATAGCTCAATAAATTGATGACACTAAACACTAAAAAGAAAAAATATTAGTTATATTTTTTTCCTAAATACCAAGTGTTTATGTTATGGATTATTAAAGATTTTAGTTAATTTAGCTTCTAAACACCTTCCACTTGATAGTCAACATTATAATTTAAAATTGTTTTATAAAGTTTTCTTAGCAGTTATTCAGAAAAACCCCAAGGCAAGTCAGACTTATTACTCCATTTTATGGATTAGGAAATTTACCACAAGCAGAAAAATGCCTTAATAGTGATTCAATGGTAGAATAAATTACTAAACTCAAGCCCTCAGGCATTGCTTATTTCATTATGCAGCAAAATCTCTATTTGCTTACATTTTGCATGGAATAAATTTAGATAATGTATCCTGCTAGGTATAAATTAGTTTAAGGAAACATTCATTATCAGAATAAACACTAATCACTGTTTAAAAAAATGAATAAATAAATCTCTATACTAAAATAGTTTATCAAGAGATAGATAGCTACAGGATTTGAGAAATTTTAGAGTTTCTCCCTTAATTTTAAGAGGGGGGGAAGCTACGTTACTCCAAATTAAAAGACAAAAACACTAGTAAACAGCAATGCCCAGATTGAAATCCCAAGAGAATCTCTAATACAGCAGTTAACATAATCTGCTTTAAGAATTACTATTTGGATTTTGTGGTAGATAAAAGTAATTTAACGTTTAGAATTATAGGGAAAGGTAGGTAATTAACATACCTATAACCTTGTCATAGACACTGCGAAAAAAATTTAAATCCATTTTTAAGTAAATATTTTTAAATGAGTAGAAAATAAGTAAAGTTATACAAAAGAAACCCAGATGCCAGTTCTTAAAGCTTATCTTTATCCACATACTGTTATATGTCTATAAAGTTAAAGAAAGACACAACTTATGTGCACTGGGGCCAAAATCAAGTCTCTGTTTGTAACTTTTGCAGGCTCTCAACATTCTTGAGCAATCTGGCTACTTTTCTTTAGTATCTCCCTTGTTGATTCTCCAGTCTTTTTAAAACTGTATTTCCATCATTCCTCAAGCCAAACCCTATCTCTCACCTCCTCTCACAGAAGATGAGAACGTCCACCTGATCTTCCTCATTGCCCAGACCAGAAAATCGAAGTATTAGCCATCAGAGCCTACAGTTATCTCCTGTTCTCCAGTCCAAAATGTCAATGCTACAAATCCACTGAAGGCTTAATTCTTCTACCAGTGCTTTCCACAGACCACTGCATCACCACAGGGAGTACAACTCTTCAGTATCCTCTGTTCTATGAGAACATGATTTCCAGTCGTAACTAAAAATAAAAATAAAATGTCCCACCACTCTACTTTCAGTATGTTATCATCATCTCTCTTTCCCTTAAACTTCCTGTAAGATTTGCTTCAGAAAATCAGAGTTTTTGATTGTAAGCAACAGAGATAAATTCTGGCTGTTTTATGCAAAATTAAGAAGTCCTGGAAAGAAATAGGGAAGCTTTCAGAATTGAGAAAAGGCGGAGGCCCTGTAAAGTAAGTAGCGGAAGTAATTTGTCCAGCACATCAGCTCTCCTCCTTGTGGCCACGCTGACTAGACCCCTCTCTTGGCCATGGGTGAAGGCTTCATTCCTCTTGGTAAAATGCATTTTTAAACACTCTTTCTTTGGTGTCATGTGCATCAGTTCCCTGAACAGGAACTTGTTCCTGTTATCTCTCTGTTTAAGATAATTTTATTTATTATCTCTGTTTAAGATAACGGTTTCCTTCTTTCTGGCTCTACTGTGAATGCACAAATAAATGTCCCCATAACTTCGAGCCCACAGTCCCATAATGGCTTTGTCACTAATCCCTTTCACTCCAGTCGTTTTTTTTAAAACCATATTCCATGTAGCTGCCAGTGCTCTTTTAAAACTGCACATCAGATGGAGTAAAACTTGTTTAAAACTTCTGAGAGGCTCCCTATTTACCTGCTGGGTGAAACAGCTATTTTCTAACTACAAGGACGCTCATCATCCGGATAGCATCTATTCCATGAAGCATCACTTCATGACACTCTTTCTTTTATAGTTAACCCTATGGTAAAATTAAGTTGAGACTAGATTTGTGCAAATACCCTGACACTCTCCTCTTATCTCCTAGACTTTATCAACTCCATCCCTACTCATCCCTTTAAGAGTTCTACCAGGATGCCTCCCCTGACCATGCCTGCCCCAGTCAGAGTTCCTCAATCGTCTCAAAGTGTCTGTGCGTATACCTATCATCCTGATTTATACTTTGTATTATAGATAATAACATTTACCTATTTGGGATCTCCCATAATCAGACTATCAAATCAGTCTTATTTATTTTTGTATTCTCACATACAAATTGATGACTCTCATACAGCCAATGAACAGTGTGTTTAACAATTAACCTGAATTAACAATACACTTTTTTAGGGTGTCCTGATGCTAAATCTACATGTTGCCCTTCATTTACCCTTTCAAGTTCCAAATCCTTATTTTCGGTTGCCTTAAAGGAATATTTATCAGTAATTCTCACCTCAAGGTCTGTGTTCTTACCATCACTAACCTCATAGAGTATTTTTCCCCAGGTACCCACAAAACTCCCTCACTTCCTTCCAAACTCTGCTCAACATTTTCTTCAGCACAGCGGCCTTCTTTGAGTCTCTACATAAAATACCATTCTTCACCTCTTTCTATCCCTTTTAAGTGCCCATTTTTTCTTCATAATAATCACCAACACTAATTATTTTTTGTTTATTTGTTTATTATCTCTCTCTTCTCAGAGTGTAAGCTCCATGTAAATAAGAATTTGTTTCTTTTGAGGGGGAATGTCATATATTCAGTTTTACTAACCGTGTTTGTGAAAACATACTCTTAAATATTAAAAGAAAGGAGGAGAAAGTGACAAGCCTTCCCTAATTGTCTTTTATGCTATACTCTATATAACACTTTCCATCAGGATTTTGAAATGAGATGTTGCATACTTGCCCAACATCTAACCCCCAGTACTGCTGAATGCATCCATCAGTGTGCCAAAGAGATCTCAAACATATGCAGGTCTGAAGTTTAACTACATTTGCTCCTCTCCTCACTTTCAAATGAACCTACCCCCCTCTTGCCACCCTTCTGTCTCTCTAGTGTCAACATTATTCTTCATGGCACCCAGATGGAAACCCTGGAGGATGTCCATGCTGGTTGTTTCTCATCACCATAGATGGACATTGTCTCTCAACAAAGCAATGCCACCCTCTAGTGATATGTGGCTGAAAGATGTTCTTCATGATCCTTTTGCCAAACAGCACTATTCTTTTACAAGTGTGAGAAGAGAAAGTACCTATCCCCCTGCAAATAAATACAGTTTTTAATTCTCTTGTAATCCACTGGCCTTAATAGTTAAACTTCCGGTCAACCAATACATTGATCCCCTTCAGAGGAAGAGGCTGGCAGGTAACCCAAGTAGTCACTGGTTGCCCACCTTATAAGATGACCTTTATAACTGTCATTGTCCCTTTATTTTTTCTTCTGGGAGGGGTGAGGATTGCTATTGTGCTTTAGCTTTCGTAAGTCTCTGAAATAGAACAGGATATTAACTTTAAGGCCACGCTGCAACCTAGACCGAAAAAGAAAATGTCTTCTGTCTCTGCCAGATTATCTAATGACACTCATCAAAATGCCTACAATGAGTTCAAACTAAACAGAAAGGATGACCCAGATTTAAACACAAACACTTTCCCATTATATCCCCCAATGGAATTAATACTTAAAAATCCAAATATTTGCTCCTTTAAGTTCTTATTCAATTAACTCATAGCTAAATTATTCCCAGTCAGATGCCTGGCAAAAGGGGAAACTTTTTTCAGCAAATAAAGCATTTAGAACAGTAGCCAGCACATGGTAGATATTCAGTCATTATTAGGTCATATTAAGCACCTTATTAATAGTAGAAATTTTCCTTTTTCAAAGTTCTAAAAGTCACTAGGGAGCATAATAGAGTGCCATGATTGTATCAGTCAGAACGGGCCAGGTTAGACTGCAGTGATGAACACCCCCAGCATCTCAGTGACTGATACAAAGTATTATGTCTTACTCATTACATGTCCAAGCCCTGCAGCTCTTCCATGTTGTCTTAATATACTTTGCATGCAAAGAGTGAACTATTGTAAATAACACAATCTCTCATAGCTCTAACCATGAAAATTAGAAAATTCAAAAATTCACATATTTATGTTAAAAAGACAAAAATGGGGGAAAGGAACATCTCGTCATGGACCAGGATCAATGCTAGGTTTTCTATATTTTCATTTTTAATTTTCACACTGTGGAGTAGCTAATATTTATTTCCATCTTACAGATGAGAAAACTGAAGTCCAGTCATGCATTACAGACAGTTTTACAACCTTACATAGTATAAGATACTTAAACTGAATCTGAGTCGGCAAAGTGGTACCAACTAACTAAATACAGGTACCGTTCCAAACACGCCTATAAAAATCATAAATATCTGCAGATTCATATTTAGATCTACCAATATCCCAAGGTACAGTAAACACAATATTTAAGAATTTCAATGAGACATTTTACATGCTTAAAAAATCTGGTTATATCCTACTTCTCTTTTTCTCCTGTACCACTGCCTCCTCCTTTGGTTTCTCCTCAAAACACGCTGAACTAAATCGGAAGATTAGCAGAAACGCAGAATTTCTCCTTGTTAGCTGATGCACAGCACAGAAGACAGCCCGAGAAAGCATTAGGCAGGGGAGTGGTTTTCTAGGGTTTTAGGACACAGAGTTACTCTAAGAACAGGGAGCAAAGATTTCAGGAATGGAAACCACAAAGTTTCAGCCATTCTGACACACAGGTTTCAGCAAAACAGAATACTCATTGGTATCAGCCATGAGAGAAAGGCCCTCCCAGCAATCTCCTAGGAAAAATTCAAGTAGTTATTTTTCTGTATGTTAGCTTCGAATTTGGACTCAGGTGGGTTTTCCAGCAAAGGTAGACAACGTCTGCAAAACCCTGCAATAAGAACAGGAGGACTCTGCCCTGGATTCTCTCACATCTGACTTTCTGGTCTTCAAATATTTTCCTTAGAATTGTGAAAATTAAAAAAACTATTTGTTCAAAATACTTATTTTTGAAAAATGTGTATTTCAAACAAAGTATTAATTGGTTTTATTAGTTTTTTATGTATTCTATGTACACTGCCAAAGACTGTTAATCCAATTTGTGTAAATAAGGAAACTATCAAAGTCACAGTAATAGTGATGGAAAAATGAAGGTCAAGGTCACTGCTTAGAATTTAAGTTTATCTGACGCCCAATTCAGTTCCCTTTCCGATATATCCATTGAATCTTTTGATTTGGTTAAAAATCAAAACAACCTAAATAGCTGATTATTGGGCTTCCCTGGTGGCACAGTGGTTAAGAATCCACCTGCCAATGCAGGGGACACGGGTTCGAGCCCTGGTCCGGGAAGATCCCACATGCCGCAGAGCAACTAAGCCCGTGCGCCACAACTACTGAGCCTGCGCTCTAGAGCCTGAGAGCCACAACTATTGAAGCCCACGCGGTCTACAGCCTGTGCTCCACAACAAGAGAAGCCACCGCAATGAGAAGCCTGCGCACCGCAAGGAAGAGTAGCCCCCACTCGCGGCAACTATAGAAAGCCCACGCACAGCAACGAAGACACAACGCAGCCAAAAATAATTAAATAAATAGCTGATTATTATCTAAAGTTAAAGTTAGATATATGCTTACATGTTTTACAAAGCTTCTAAAAGATGAATAGCAATTGACTATTTTAATAAATGTCAACGAATTTCAAAGCTATAGATTTAGTCTGACATTTCTGAAAATATGCATACAGTTGTATAGTAAAATTTTTCATGATATTGTATATTATATTTTGCCCTCTACAATATCAGTGGGCTGACACAATCATGCTTTTGATAGAATTTCAATATCAGAGGACCAAAATCTGTTTACTGGTTGCTTGGTTTTACACAAGTGTGTTTCTTCTTTCCATATTCCATTAAGGATTTGTTTTTATTTTCTTAAAAGAGCAACTTTTCTGTCTGTGTTTGTTCTTGCTCTTTCTGTTGTTGCTTTTATGCCAGAGGTTGTCTTTTTTACCAGATTCCATAAAAGAATTACTTTCATTTTTATAAAGAGTTAGTTTTATTCTATAAACATGGCAGGGATGTTTTTGTTGTCGTCAATTCCATGGACTTTGAGTAGTACATCTGCTTTCATGCCATAAATCCTAAGACTAAATCGCAGTTTCCTCCCAAGTGAGATGAAATGGGTTTGAATTGGACCCTGGAAAAGAAAACTGCTGTGCTATTTGTTACAGCTGGCCAACTTTGCTCAATTGAAGCGACAGGGATGTGTTGAAAACCAGGCTGTTTCCATAAGGCCATTATAAAGCTCACTTGTGGAACTGCCAGCGGAAAATTTCAAAGAATCTGCCCATGGAGCGTGGATGTTTCAGTACAACTAAAGTAGCAATCATCTAGCCACAGCTAAGCGTAGCAAAATTTGTAATCTGAAAGAAATTTTCAGGATTTTGACATAAGTTATGTTGGTTATAAATTTTGAATAGTCTTCTTTTAATTCTATTGCTTACTGCCAGAGTAACACAGAGAGAACTTTATTTTTTTAAAACTTTACATTATAAGGAGGCAAATGTGTCTGCAAATAGGTTTATTTTTTGACAATCATTGGGAGGGAATAAGGGAAGCGGGAAACATGAGTCACTATAAAAAAAGAAACAATTAATTATTCAGAAATTCTTCTTGGAAAGCTTTCATTCTGTGGCACCAAAAAAATTAACATTTTCTCCATACTCATTGATATTTACTTTGTCCCAAACACTAAAATAATCAAAATGTAAGTTCACAATAAAAACAGTTTGGGAATTTATAGTAAAATAATAGGCTATTAATTTGGATGTGTCAATTCATAACCATTGTGTTTCACTGGAGGGACTTGAAAGTCTCCTTAACGGTAACATTCATTTAAATGCCTTTATTATTGACCGTTGTAGCTATATTCACAGTTAAGATACCATGAAGACCTAATCCTTGATCAAAAGGTCACATTTTTTTTTTTAATTAATTAATTTTATTTTATTTATTTTTGGCTGTGTTGGGTCTTCGTTTCTGTGCGAGGGCTTTCTCCAGTTGCGGCGAGCGGGGGCCACTCTTCATCGCGGTGCGCGGGCCTCTCACTATCGCGGCCTCTCTAGTTGCGGAGCACAGGCTCCAGACGCGTAGGCTCAGTAGTTGTGGCTCACGGGCCTTGTTGCTCCGCGGCATGTGGGATCTTCCCGGACCAGGGCTCGAACCCGTGTCCCCTGCATTGGCAGGCAGATTCTCAACCACTGCGCCACCAGGGAAGCCCAAAAGGTCACATTTTTGAGAAATAAAGTCAACAGGTGAATGTTTAAGAAATTACTGTCTATCATTAAATGAGCACTCTTTCACAAAGCTCTAACTACAAAATTACAAAGTTTTCTATGTTGCATCTACTTTACTGCTTTTTTATAAATCCCTCCCAGCACATTGTTCTTTGCCTTTTAGTTCACTGTTTATAGTAACTAAGCAAGCAGGAAAAAAAGGCAGCTAGTGCTGTGAGCAGACGGCTAGCACTGTCCCCTCCATGTGACTCCTGCTAACACTGAAGTCTGCTCACGACTACATGGTAAACAGTGTTTATGAGATGTGGGATCGTTAGCCCTTTAGCCCCTTCATTAGCTCTTTGACTCCCACGGTTCAGCATTAATAAAACCATAACTTCCCATTCCTGAGGCCTCGGTACTACTCCAGCGGTTCCCTAGTAATGGTGTGTGTGTTTCCTGCAGCTCCAGTACAGAGCTTTGTACTGCATGCCCCTAGCATCAACCTCACACAGTCTTCGACACACACTGCTAAAGTTCTGCAATGAGCTGTGCTTATTAGAGCCCACCAGGATGGCGAGCTTCTTAGAATAATTAGCTCCCCTGAGAACAATGGCAGTCTTCACAGCTGGAAAGCTAGAAGAAATTTATTCTGAAGTATGGGAGGCACTGAAAAGGCACATGTAATTAAATTTCTCTTTTACTTTCTTTCTTTCATTTGTGTCTATATTTTATTTTAGTTTTTTGTTTGTTTGTTTTTGTTTTACTTTTCATCTCCATCTTGATTAGCAAAGCGTAACTAAAAATTTGGTAATTACAAATACTACCTGGCTGAAGGTCCTGTCTTTAAGTGCTATATGACTTTAACCTTGCTTTTCTCTTTTAGGGCAAGCTCAGTAGATAAATATTATACACACACATACACAAGACTTGTGAAAAAGCAGAGTTGTTTAGAATCTTCACTACATAGACAAAATGCTTGAATGGACTCTGATTTTTACATAGGGCAACGCTCTGCCATTTCCACTGAAGCATGGTCTTGACTTTAGTATGAGGCCATTCTCCTGTTACCTCTCATTTCCCTGATATTTTCTTATTCTTCTCCTGTTTTTTTTCCCTCTATTATCCCACTCCAGCCCTCCTGTTGATAGCTGCCCGTCTGTTGACTGTTGTTATGAATATACCAATTATCATTTTAATGGTTTCCAACTTCTCTCAAGTGGTGTGCGAAACTGTGTAAGCAACACATTGCAGGTGGCAGCAACAGCATATTACTGCAGATGTGGATAACCACGACTCAGTTGACTTGATGGCCTCAGATTACATTTCACATTCATGTGGGAGAATGAGGTAGGGTCTTACACCATCCACTCTAATGTGCAAATATTTATCTAGTCAATGGCCATCTCTTGAGTCACAACACTGGTTTATATACGGAGCTGTGACTGTAACAAAGATCAAAGCAGTCCTTAATTCTTACGTCCAGACTTGGGAAAAGCATGTTTTGAAGGTCGCTGGGGAACAGAAACGCTAATAACTATGGTAATTAAAATTATCTTGCAGTTTCCAGAGTTCTTTATAAACATCTTAATGAGTCAACTATGAAAACAATACAAGACAGTCTGTTCAAATAGCTGACACTACAGCCTCAGAATCTCTGAATCTGGGATTTTAAAAAAGTCTACAATAAAGTCAAGATTTTTTACTCTCTAATTTTCCTGCTCTGAGGCTATATTTGCACAACACAATCAACCCTGCTGTTTCAATCAAGTCAGTGAGAAAAAAAAGTCAGGAGAACCAGATGTTTGGCATTTTGTATATGAAACAGCTGGTTGATTGAATTTTTCATTTTCAAACTAATCTTGCTGTCATGATATAGAAACATCCTGAAAACTGATTTCCTTTCTTGTGAAATGCAAATAGCTTCCTTTAGAGGCATGTTATCAGTTTAGCTACCTTAGAATTAATAGGAAATGGTTTAGATTGGGTGAAGTTGCAAGTATAGATAGTGGGGAAGAGAACACAATTGGCGTTCAAGGAAAATTAAATTGTTAAAATTTACAGCAGTGCTATTGAAGCTTATCTTAAATTCTATTCAGCTGCAGTATCATTACTGCAACAGATAAAGAATCAACTACTAATTGTTTTGATTTTCAAAAGGAGATTTTAAAAGATCTTTCCAGTTATGGAATTAACCATTATTTGAACGTGTGATTTTGCCACATTAAAATTTGAGTTTAATTTTATAAGTATCTATCCCTTTACTACTACAATTTTGTATTAACACAGAATTTTATATTTCTCAAGGAAAATAATTTTTTTAAAGCATTGTTCATTTAGCCTCTTAAATAAAGAAATTCCACCACAGAGGAAGTCTTACATTGGCAAATTTCAACACTATAAACACAAATATGTGCATGACAAAGACACAATAAGGTTAAGTAAATGTTATCACCAGTTTTTCTAACAGACTTTTTGTCGGTCTATAAACACACAATGCATTCTAATTTTTGAGTCTTTAATTATTAGGTTTATGTTCACCCATCCAGTATGTACCTGTAGCAAGTGATATAGTGAAATGAAACAATTATCTGGATATTTCAATGCAGTATTTTGCCTTCATCATCCAATGATTCATCAATAAAATTAAAAATTGTTATACAAAAGATATTGTGCCAAGCACTTTTAGAATGCAAAAGTGTATGTATAAAAATACCTGTTCAAGTAATACCACTATAAGGCATTAAATATTTAAAATTAGCCATGCAAATAACAACACGTAATTTTTAGGGAATGATTATTTTACGTAGAGGCAAGTAGGAAAATGTATACTGAATAAGCTAGGTATTAACATTGAGTATAATTCTAAAAAGTGGTGATGAGGAGATGACATTCCAGGTAGACTGAATAATAGGAACTGGAGAGAGAGCACTGTCAGAGGTGAGTGTTAGATCTATCCGTACATAGCACCAGCAGCAGCAGTGACACGGTTAGAGAGAGAATACAGGCTATTAATGATTAATTCTTGTACTATAGAGTGCATTTAGTAAGCAGATGGAATTCAGTACAAAATATATTTGGTACGATACAGGCAAAGTAATACAGTTAATCCTTGAAAAACTGAGGGCTGGGGGTGCCAATGCCCACAGCGTAAAGAATCCCACAGGTGGGCCTCCACATCCGTGGGTCTTCCCTCAGATCTTGTAGTACTGTAGTGTGTATTTATTGAGAAAAATTTGCACGTAAGTGTGCCCGTGCAGTTCAAACCGTGTTGTTCAGGGGTTAACTGTACACATAAAGTTATAATGTTTTCTCCTCACACGCCAACAGATCACCTTTAAAATGGATCATTTAAAAATCTCATCTCCAAAGAAGACATACAGATGGCCAACAGGCACATGAAAAGATGCTCAACATCACTAATCATCAGAGAAATGCAAATTAAAACCGCAGTGAGGTATCACCTCACACCTGTCAATGGCCATCATCAAAAAGAACACAAATAACAAATGTTGGTGAGGCTGTGGAGAAAAGGGAACCCTCTTGCACTGTTGGTGGGAATGTAAATTGGTGCAGTCACTGTGGAAAACAGTATGGAGGTTTCTCCAAAAACTAAAAATAGAACTCGATACAACCCAGCAATTCCACTCCTGGCTATATATCTGAAAAAAATGAAAACACTAATTTGAAAAGATATATGCACTCCCATGTTCATAGCAGCATTATTTACAATAGCCAAGATATGGAAGCAACCTAAGTGTCCATCAACAGATGAATGGATAAAGAAGAAGTGGTGTATACACACACACACACACACACACACACAATGGAATACTAGTCAGCTATAAAAAAGAATGACGTTTGCCATTTGCAGCAACGTGGACGGACTTGGAGGGTATTACTCTAGGTGAAATAAGTCAGAAAGAGAAAGACAAATACTGTTTGATATCACTTACATGTGAAATCTAAAAAAATAAAACAAACTAGTGACTCTAACAAAAAAGTACACTCACAGATATAGAGAACAAACTAATGGTTACCAGTAGGGAGAGGGAAGGGGGACAGGCAAGATAGTGGTAGGGGATTAAGAGGTACAAACCACCATGTATAAAATAAGCTACAAGGATATATTGTACAACACAAGGAAAATAGCCAATATTTTATAATAACTGTAAATGGAGAATAACCTTTAAAAATTGTGAATCACATTGTACACCTGAAACTTATATAATAATTGTACATCAACTATACCTCAATTTAAAAAATCATATCTCTAGACCAGGTGTTGACAAAATTTTCAAGCCAAGGGCCAACAGACAATATTTTAAACTTTGCAGTCCACATACTATTTCTGTTGTATGTTCTTTTTAAAAATTTTTGGACGAGCCATTAAAAATGTAAAAAACACTGTTAGGTCTTGGGTTGCATGAAAACAGGCTGGGAGCCAAATTAGGGCTCTGGTTTATAGTAGTTTGGCAACCCCTGCCCTAGATGATGCCTACCTTGAGCTTGGGGAGATTATTTCTTATTTCTCATATGGAACACCCATAGCACCTAGCACAGCGAACGGGTACATTTTAAGCCTTAAAGAAATTACTGTATAACTAACACTGACTGATTTAAATAAAGAGATACACTTAGAACAGGCAACATTTCATCCACTAAATCAAGGTGTTGACTTTAAACACTGGCAGGCATCTCTCACTTCAGACATCCAACTACAATAGGAATACCTAATGAAAGATCATCTAATGTGGCAAATATTGCTTCATCTGTTTCATATTTAATTTAATTCTGCTAACCTTATTGGACAAAGAATTACTGTCGTGGTGTGAAGATCTGGTCATGTCTTTGCAATGAGACCTTCATTATTTTTGCAGAAAATAGCTCTTTATTTAAACTTTTGTTCACAGATCATTCTATCAGTTTCCTACTTTAGATTAATGACTATTTATGTTAAAATACATTAAGTAGTGTGTTGCCAGCAGGATAATCTTAATTTAAATTAATTTTTGCAACAAGAGTAGCTTTCTTGTCTAAGAATGTGCTCTGTCTACTTTTCTACATTAGTCGTGTCCTGCCCACTACCTTCCATTATTCCACCAGCAATTAGATGCCCATTTTACAATTAAGTTAGTTTTTTGAAGAGTAGATAATCTAGACAGGGTGAATTATATATAACTTAATTATTGCATGGAAATATGGGTACTATGGCACTTTTTTTCTGTGAAGAAACTAAATGTTATTTCTTTATTACATAGGGAATAGAAGACATGCGCTATGTGAATAAGGAAGCACTGCTTTTGCTTTCAAGGATATGAGAGTCTAATGATGGACAACCAGCTGCTTTTTCCTCTTACTGTATCTCCAAATCTCCCCACCAGATACTTCTGTTGTTGTTAATTTCTATGTGATTTATATGCGCATGTGTGCTCCATATTCATGTGCTTTATATTCTTATTTGCTGTCTCAACATCCTAGGATTTCAGATTAGAAAGGGCAGTAGTTTTTGGCAAAGCAGTATTTTAAATAATTACCAAAAAAATAGGTGTGTGAGTATTTATAATAAAAATCCCTATGAGCTAGAGTTATGAATAGAACTGTTAGATATAAAGGTTGGACATCCATTTACTCAGGTGCTACACCTCCCACTTAAAATTTGGTCCAAATCAAGTTTTCTATCTATATGAAAAAATATTTAGAGGGCACGGTTACATGAGTATATACATCTATTTAATCTTCGTAATAGTTTTTTTTTAACTCTTTAACTCTCTTTATGTGTTCCCTATGTGTGATCCTCTAGTACAGCGGTTCCCAGACAATGATTCCTGGACCAACAGCATCAGCACCCCTTGAAGACAGGCTACAAATGCAAATTCTGGGGCACAACCTCAGATCTGCTGAACCAGAAATCTGGGGATGGAACAAACAATGTTTGCATTAGTAAAGCTTTCTTGTGATTCTGAGGCATGCTCAACTTTGAGAACAACTGCTCTAGCAGAGGTCTAAAAGACATGACCTCCCTTAATTGCAGCTGCTATTGATTTCCTTTTCTGTTAACTCTAGGATTAAAATAGAAGCATTGTCTACAATCATGTGATAAATAACTTCTGTTTTTGAGGATCCCTCTGCACTACACTGGAGATCCTGTAAGAGACTGTTAGGGTACACTGTTCCCTTGCTATCATTTTCAGCAGCTTAAAATTCTAGGATTAAAAAAGGTTCTGGGATGCAAGATACATTTTTAAGCCACTGAATTATATGCCACATTGCTTGTTTGCTTAATGAGAAACAGGTGGCTCATTTTCAATTGCTACCATTTATTCCTTTGACATAGCTTGTTTTCCTTACTTTTTCATGGCTGTTTAATTTGCTTGTTATAATATTACCCTCTCTGAAGGTAAAACTAGGAATTTCAAGAATGGTTGGTGTGCTTTGCCTTGTTGTACATCTGTAATCAAGTGCTCTCAATGCCACAGAGAGTTTCATAAGGAGAAATGGAAACGAGCAGGTAAAGTGGGACAATGAATTTCTAAGATAGATACCAAGGTAAAACTTGAGCTGAGGACACTAATTTCACATATTTATTTTCATCTGAAAAGTAGAAAAATAATGTAATTCAGAATTTAATCTTGGTTCAATTTATCACAAACAAATTGATATGAATGGCATTATGCTAAAATTTTTATAGGCACATCTAGGAAATTAAAATATAGAATGTCCATATAAAGATAAACTCAACTTTAAAAATATTTACCTAACATAATCAATCACTCAATTTCAGGGTAGAATTTATTTTAACAAATGGAATATGCCCATAAATAAATCAATCATGAAGCCTTTCAAAAGAATAAGCAAAATAAGGCATGTTAACTACAGAAGTTGTTTTCCTGATCATGATAATATGACATGCAAATTCAGACAAGGCCAGGAGTCACGTGACAGGCAAACTAATTGCTTACACTGAAACAAAAGATTTATTTTAATCAATAAACTTTTATGTTATATATTTCTGCACTGTAAATGCCTTTCATTCATCCAGGCAAAATTTTTAGCAAAACCCTCCTAGGTGCTGCGTGTACAGACATAAAAACAAACTGGTGCCTGCCAACAAAGGCCTCACATTGTTCACACAAGAAATTCACAATTTTAAAAAAATACTTGTTGCTAACTATGATGGCCTTAAGTTCTTTGAAAATGCATTATTAACAGATTTTAGACTAAATTTTACCTACTGAGAAGTTGATACTTATTACAGATTTTCCATAATTGCTTCAAAAATAGTTTTTAGCAATGAAAAGAACATCAGCTTTGGAGCAAGTTTTACTTTGTTTTTTAATTCTAGCTTGTTCCTTTAATCTATGTTATTCTGAACTAGCTATACAATTTTGGGTCTCAGTTTTGTCTTCTGAAAATGAGGGCAATAATAACTATCTGAGGGTCGTGGTTAAGGATCTAGATAAAATCCAGGAGAATTGCATCTTACTAGAAGTTAGGATCTATCATTAGTCTTAAGAAATTAAAAACAGAGTCTTTAATAAAACCTACCTTTGGGGAAAAAACCCTTAAATTTCCCATAAAGGAAAATATATAAGGTGTTGGGTATATAATCATTATACAGGAACACAATACCGTCTATAACCTTTTAGAGCAAAATGTGTTTCAGAATTGAGTAGTTTGTATTTTAGAAAGCTACTTAAGTGCATATAGCTTTTTAAGTAATACTGTAGGTTGGTCTCTCCCAATACCTTGCAATCAGGCACATTAATATTTCTGCAATGTAACCATGTACAGGAGGCATGAAGACCCATCAAGGCAGAGGGACTGCCAAGTATAAAGACACTGAGTTGGGAACATTTTAGTGTTCAAGGAAAAAACACAGAGGCAAGGTGTGCCTGTGTCAGCATAACCAGGTAGGAGGGTGAGAGGGGAGGTGGCGATGGGCCTGATGGCCATGTCGGCCACGGAATGAACGTGGCTGTGACTCAGTGTGACAGGGAATCATTGAGAGCTTTGGGCATCGACGTGACATCTTTGATTTACATTCTAAGAGTAAACTTTGGCTTCTGTACTGAGAATAGACTGGCATAAGGGTAGCAATAATAATAGAAGCAGGAGGGAATTCCATGGCAGTCCAGTGGTTAGGACTCGGTGCTTTCACTGCCAGGCCTGGGTTCAATCCCTGGTGGGAGAATTAAGATCTCACATGCAGCACGGCCAAAAAAAATTTTTTTTAATAAATAAAAATAGAAGCAGGGAGAACATTTATAGGACTTCTACTAAAATCCAAGTGAGAAATTATGGTTGTTTGGATTAGGTTAGTGGCCATGGAGTTCTGTGGGGAGAAAATTAAGGTCAAACTGGTAGAATTTGCTGATAGATTGGATGTGGGCTGTGAAAAAAAAAGTTTCATTAAGGATTTTTAGCCTGAACAACTCAAAGGATAAGATTGGCATTTACTGAGATGGGAAATACTGTGAGATCAGTTGATTTTTATATAAAAAAAAAACTGTCAGGACTTTGGTTTTGTCTATGTTTAGTTCTTATGTCTACCACGCATGTAAGTGGAGATATCATATAGGCTTCTCAGTCTAGAGATCAAGACAGTTCTAGGCTGGGGAGATATATTTGGGAGTCTTAAGTGAGATGACGGTATATAAAATCATGAGATTGAATGATGTTATAGAGAGAAGATTATTACTTCATAAAGTCATTATCTTTTATAAAGAAATGACTTTATAGAGGGAACAGAGAAGATTGCTAGGTTTGACCACTCATTCTGGGTCTAAACTTTGGATATTCAAGACTACCAGGATCCAGCAAAGAGAACTGAGAAACAATAAGATATAAAGTAAGATAGAGGAGTGTCCTAAGACCAAGTGAAGAAAGTATTTCAAAGAAGAGGGAGTGAATATAACTGTGTGAGAAATCAAGTAAGATGATGACTGAGAAGTGATCACTGGCTAAAGCAACATGGAAGTCACTGATGACCATCATGAGTTATTTCATTGGTAAATGGTAGATGTCAAAACCTAATTGAGTGAGTTCAAAAAATATGAGAATGTAAAAATTGGAGAATACAAATATAGACAAAGCTTTAAAGACCATTTGTTGTTAGATGGGCACAGTAACGAGACGGTAGTTGGAGGAAAACATAGGTTCAAAGGAGAATTGGGTTTTTTCCCCATTTTAGAAGCTAAAGCAGTCTATCAACAAGTGTGATGGTGATGGAAATGATTCAGCAGACAGGGCAGCTTATCATACAGGACACAGATGCGAGACTTGAAGGATCAGTTTCCCAGAGGTAGGTGGGAAGGTATAGGATCTAGTGCACAAGTAGAGGGACCAACCTTGCTGGAAAAATAGACAGTTCATGTATGGTAACAAAGGGGGAGGCGAAGTGTATGATGACAGATGCAGGTAGGTAAAGAGATATTAAGATGGCAATTTATGGAATATGATTGAAACAATTTTCTCAGTGAATTAAGAAGGAAGGTGGTTAGTTCAGAGGATTGGGGAGGGATTTTGAAGACTGGTGGAGAGAGAAGAAGGTAGGAGTCACCTGGCAGAGCGCGAAGGTGCATGACCTTGGAGTGTGTAATAGAGCTGAGACTAGCTGTCATTAATTAAAGTGAGAATTGTGGGCATCTTAATGTATTTCTCCAGTAAGTTCAAGTGTCCAAGGTTACACATAAAGTAGATTGAGTTTAATTTAGCTTAATTTAGCATTTAATTTTAACAGGGAGAATTAGAAAGAGAGAGACAAAGAGTTGATTGTGTATAAAAGGGTGTGACTATATGTTGGACCTTTGAATCAAACATGTATAAAGAACATTTTAAAAGAGGGCGAAAGAGCCATGTAAAAGTGATATCTTAATGGATTGTAAATATTCAAGCGGACAGAAAATTATGGAGTCGTTGTACTAACAGGAAGGGTCCTGAAAGACAGGTCCTTTTTTCTTATTGTTAGGAAAAAAGATGAAATAGACAAAAAGATATTTTGAGGGGAGGAAGTTGCATCTAACACCTCTTTCTCCATGTAACAACCATGAAACCAGAGTAATAACGAACAGGCAAAAAAAAATACAATTGCTTACATTTTTCTTTCATTGAACTTTCATGTACAGTCACTGACTCTTTGAACACTGGTTCTCCCACAGAGAACACACACAATTCCCAAGAATTGCATACCATTAAGAATTTTCTCTTGAAATGTATACATGTAGGCAAGTCTTAATGTGTTGGGGGCCAACAATGTAGAGCTGGGAGTTCCCTTAATTAGCTCCCACATGGATTAAAATGTTTATTAAAGGTAATGAATAAAATTGTGCTAACTTGAAACTAAATATAGATTAATTTTAGAACTCATACAACTACCACTGATTAGCATGCCCATTAAAAGATTTGTGACGTAGTAGTATGCTACCACTGACACTGTTCAGACATGCTGCTGTTTAGAAATGTTTCCACATGATATTAACATGCAGACCACACTTTCTAAGCTTTATTATTTTAAAATCCTCCACAGATAATTCACCCCTTATTACCCGTACCTGAGATAGAATGCTCTCATTACTCTACTCAATATAACCAAAAAAGCCTTATCCTGAACAGTTAAGTCATTCAGAAAGAGATTATTCTTGAGGAAAAGAACAGTGAACCGGGTTTGAGATCCAGGATAGAGGGGGAATTACTCACATGTCCACAGGATACTTGTGGCAAAGATAAGTGAGTGGCATAACTACATGCCAAGAGCTTCTATGCTGTACATCTTAAGGGAGAAGGAGTTGCCATGTCTGGACACGGCAATGAAAAGCTAGATAGACTCCGGCTCCACGCTCAGCCCAGTGGATCGGGACTGATGAGTGATACAGGAGAGAAGGTTATTGCCCTTTGAGAGGGCTGCAGAGATGGCAGTAGCAGCACAACAGAGCCAGCATCTGGCTTTCCAGATGTACAGGATGGTGCTCACCTCGATCTATCCAGGTTGTACAGAAAAGGCATAATACAGCTGAAAATAGGAGGTAAGTCTCTGACCTAACACTGTCATCTATATCTCATCCCATATGCAATTTTTAAACACCCCCAACCCAAATAAGATGTGAGTGTGTGTGTCTGTGTGTGTGTGGTGTGTGTGTGTATGTGTGTGTATGTGTATGTGTGTGTATGTGTATGTATGTGGGGTGGGGAGAGCTGATTTCTAAGCTCTGTATAGGCGCCGTTTAGGTAGGAGCCAAATAAGGAAAGTAACGGTTACTGTCCTTTACCCAACAAGTGATACAGATCTATCCCCATGTTATTCAAAAAACAAAATGCAGTTCAAATCTTATGTTTTTACTTAAGAATCACACTGCACTAGTGCCCCTCTTAGATGAAGAATATAACATCCAAAATCCTGAGAAAGCATTGCTTTCTCGACTGGCAGTCTTGCTTTAATCACTTCCCAGGGCAGGCAAAGTTTTATGCTTCCTTCTTGTCAGATATACCTATAGATATACAAGAACAGGTGACAAATAAGATCCTCCTTTTGGAATATCAGAATTAAATTTTACTGGATAATGTCTCCATATTTTGACAGTTTATTATATTCAGGGTTCTATGCTAAGTGCTTCAAATTGATGATCTGCTGTCTACCTTACAACAATTCATTGAGGAAGGTATAATTATTAAGCTCAATTTGCAGACAAGGAAAATAAACCTTGGAAATGTCAAGTAAATGGCCCAAGTTCACAGAGCCGGCCAAGTAACAGGGCTGGTATTCAAACTTGTGTTATTTTACCTTAGCCAGCAAAATGAAAGTAAGATTACACACTAGTTTTCATTACTACTAAACATTAGATATTAAGTTCTATACCAGCAACATTCTGAGTATCTGCAAATCACTCCATTCTACACAAGAAAGCCTTCAGATAAAGGGGAGAGCAGAGTTACTCCAAAATGCTACAAACCAACACAAACAATAACCAAACGATCAGTAAAGACATAATCCAGATTCTTATTTAGACCTCACCTTATCAAAATATTAAAGAATTTTTTTCTTATTAAGTATTTTGTATCTCCAAGACATATCACTTAGAATACTGTGGAGAAAAAATACCATTTGCTCATTCCGTATTTAAAACACTGGCTCTCAGACTGAGGTCTCAGGAAGTATGGGCTCCGATGAAACTGTCCCTACTCTTTTTTGGCCAGAAATCGGTAATAACAAATGAGCTGTATTTAGATAAAATTTAACTTTATTAAAAAAAATAAAGCCAGTGCTGAATTAAAAATTTTCAAATCATATCACTGCAATAAAATGATTCAAGAGGCTGAAACTAAGCTTTCCTTTTGTCCAAATTATTAAAAGAACTTACTGTATGTCTCCTTACTTTATTAAATTTACTGCAATACACAGTTAATTGATTTCTGTGTGTGATGGGTGTGTATGCATTTGTCTCCCATAGCATACTATTAATGTTTAGGGTACAGGCTATTTGAAGTCCTACATTTTATTCATATTTAAATAAAGACCTAGTATAGTGCTTCAAGAGTAATCGCTGTTTAATATATAGTTGCTTAATGACGTTCTAAAACTTTTGCCAAATGCTGATTTGCTATGTTGTAATTCAACTGTGAACTCCATTTTACATGTGGTAGTATATGAGAAAAAAAAGATAATAAATATATGCACACATACACAGAATGTATTTAAAAGGGTGTAATATACTCAGATGAAAACTTGTATATAAATATTCATAGCGACATTATTCATAACAGCCAAAAAGTGAAAACAATCCAAACATCCAAACAGTGGATTCATAAAATGTAGTCTATCCATACAATGGAATACCATTTGCCCATAAAACGTGAAGGAGTACTCAAACATGCTGCAACACGGATGAATCTTTAAAACATCACGTTATGTCAAAGAAACCGGTCACAAAAGACCGCATATTACATGATCCGATTTATATGAAATGGCCAGAACAGGCAAACATATAGAGAAAGAAAGTAGATTAGTGGTTGCCTAAAATCGGGAGTGGGGAGTGAAGAGAATGGGGAAACGCACTTGTAATGGGTACAAAGTTTTTGGTGAAGGTGATTAAAATATTCTAAAACTGTTTGGGGTGATGGTTGCACAATTCTATGAATGCACTAAAGTCACTGAATTGTACAATTTAAATGAGTGAATTGTAAAGTATATGAATTACATATCAAAACTGTTAGATGAAATTGTTTTTAAATAAAAAGGGTTTAACATACAATCCCTTATATTCCAGATTCACTTTTTCAATGGCTCATAGCAAGACACTGTTCTAGGATCCAGAGTTTCAGCTGTCATTAAAACAGACAATGGACCTCTGTCATTGACTTTACATTCTATGGAGATTAAGTGCCAGGACAAAGCATAACTAAGGAAAAAGGATAGAGGGTGGCAGAAGGTTAGAAAAGGATGAGCTGCCATTTTGACTTGTTGTCATGGGAGATTCCACTGATGTGGGGTAGAGGCCTCCAATCGGAGGCAAATGAAAGTACAGTTTATGTACAGCAATCAGAGCCACCTGGGATGAACAGACGCTCAGTAGGGCCTGAAATTTTGATATTTTTTTAAAAAGTGAAGCGTCAAAATAAAATTAGCTACAAAAATGAGTATTTTTTGAAATGACAATATAAATCACAACAAATTAGAAATTTTTAAATAGCTGATAAATAACACAAATACTAAAAAGTCCAGGAACCTAATATATTTTATTAACTGTCTGACACACTTATGTGTTAATTTTTCTACATTTTTTGGTTCCATTCTGTTGAAAACCTCTCATATGTTAATGACTTCCTAAAAAGAGAATGAAAGGATAATTCATTCTTTTCTCTAGGTAGTTGATCAAAATTTGTTTTTCTTTACTGCTGGATTAGAAAATTATCTTTCTTTTTTAAAGCAGGTACTATCAATATCATGTGAATGTTTAGGATAATGACAAACTTTTGAGAACTTTATAGAAGTTCTTTTCATATGTAAACTATAAAATCTCAGGGCATTTTAATTTTTCTTGTAATTGTAAAAGTTCTTTGAACTGACAGCAATAACTAATCAGGGGGCTTCCCTGGTGGCTCAGTGGTTAAGAATCCACCTGCCAATGCAGGAGACATGGGTTCGAACCCTGGTCCGGGAAGATCCCACGTGCCGTGGAGCAACTAAGCCCACGACCCACAACTACTGAGCCCACATGCCACAGCTACTGAAGCCTGCATGCCTAGAGCCCGTGCTCCGCAACAAGAGGAGCCACCGCAATGAGAAGCCTACGCCCTGCAACGAAGAGTAGCCCCCGCTCGCCGCAACTAGAGAAAGCCCGTGCGCAGCAATGAAGACCCAATGCAGCCAAAAATAAATATATTTTTTTAAAAAATAATTAATCAGTTTGTTATAGATGTAGACTCACTATAGTGCTATCTTATCAGTTTTACGTTATCTTTGTTACTATCATTATTTCATGTTAAATCAGCAGGAAATTGAATAGAATGTGGAACAAAATTTAACTATTCTCTCCTTTTCATTAATTGAATTATTAAACTTAAGATTCTATTCATTACTTCTTTTCAAAATGTATCTCTTTCAATGCATTACTGCTTTAGTGGGATATGATTTTTTTCCTTTTCATTTCGCTTCGTTATCAAAGTAATTTCAATTGATTTCATTACTCATTCCTATTACTTTCCTTTCAGAGACTGTGTATTTTTATCTTAACTCTTCTCAGTTCTTTTATGATGAATTTTTTAACATGAGAGTACTGTATATATACATCAAAAGTCTAATTTCTGTGTTTTAATGAAATGTTTCTAAACATCATTCAATTACATTTAAAAATTATCAAGTTAAAATTCTTTTTTTCAATTTATTTGTGTTTGCATTTGTAAAATATCATTGTTCCCATATTGCAAAGATTGATTGACATGACTGTCACATTTGTGGAATCTGGCTGTAGGGAGATTTAGAAAAAATATATATCCTTTTTTCACAGTTACTTCCATGTATAGTCAAGTTATTGCTTACTGTTTTGGTGCAGGAATGGATTACCAGGAACCTTCCTATTGGAGACTACATTGACATTGCTGACATCTTTAATGATGGTAAAAAAAAAAAAATGTTTTATATGAATATGTTCTGAGGCCTCACTATTGTCACCTGGCAGAAGCAATAGGTGAAAGGGTAAGACGGTGTGAAAAAAAGGCAACAACCCTAACCAACTGTGGTTAAAGTATCTTCCTTTTAATTAAATGGGCTTACTGTAAGGACCCTACCTAGAGCCTTACTAAAGGTTTGTGCAAGTGAGGAGCTCTGAAACTTAAGTTTCATTAGCTGTGCAGTGAATCCAACACTAGAGGTCAGCGAAACTGGAGCAAAGACATGGAGATGGATCTGGTGGGAGAGCCAGAAGAGGTAAGACCCTGTAGAACCTGCTAAAGATTTTGGATTTGATAATAAGGTAGCAACTGGAGGGCTCATAGAAAAAAAGTAACCTTATCTGATTACTTATTAACAGTTGCTTTGGCTGCTTACTGGAGAACAATCTTTTGGGGGTAAGGGAAGACTTGTGGGGCCCAGTTATGAAGCTGCTTTTAGTAGTTCAGGTGTGAGATGATGATGGCTTCAACTAAGGTATTACCAGTAACAGTTATAGAGGTGAAACGTGCTTAGACTGAGGCAATATTTTGAGGTAGTATACAAAGTATTGATGAGTGGTGTCGAAGAAAGAAATAAGTCAGACGGTTATCAACATCTTTGTTTTGGAAGAATACATGTGCCATTTCCACGATTGCTAAGAATGAGGAAAGGTTTCGGCCATGCACATTTTGGGATGCCTGTTGAACATAGAAGCAATACTCATTTTTCTAATCCATGGGCACAGTACATCTTTCCATTAGTTTGTGTTGCTTTCAATTTCTTTCATCAGCATCTTATAGATCTCAGAGTACAGATCTTTTACCTCCTTAGGTTTATTCCTAGGTATTTTATTCCTTTTGATGCAATTGCAAATGCAATTGTTTTCTTGACTTCTATTTCTGCTAGTTTGTTAGTGTATAGTAATGCAACAGATATCTGTGTATTAATTTTGTTTTCTGCAACTTACCGAATTTATTATAATAGTTTTTTGGTGGCTTCTTTAGGATTTTCTATATATATTATTGTGTCATCTGCAAAAATGAGAGTTTTGCTTCCTTTCCAATTCAAATTCCTTTCATTTCCTTTTCTTGACTAATTGCTGTGGCTAGAACTTTCAATACTATGTTGAATAAAAGTGGCAAGAGTATGCATCCTTGTCTTGTTCCTCATTTTAGAAGAAATGTTTTCAACTTTTCACTTTTGAGTATAATGTTAGGTTTGTCATATAGAGCCTTTATTATGTTGATGCATGTTCCCGCTATACCTCCCTTTGTTGACATTTTTTATCATTAAATAGATGTTGAATATTGTCAAAAGCTTTTTCTGCATCTAGTGACATAATGATTTTTATCCCTCAGTTTGTTCATGTGTTGTATCACATTGACTGACTTGCAGATATTGAACCATCTTTGGGATAAATCCCACTTGATCATGGTGTATGATTCTTTGAACATATTGTTGAATTCAATTTGCTACTACTTTGTTAATTTTTGCATCTATGCTCATCAGGGTTATTGACACATAATTTCTGTGTGTCTCTGTGTGCTGTCTTTGCCTGGTTTTGGTATCAGAGTGATGCTGGCCTCATAGAATGAGTTCAGAAGATTTCTCCCTTTCAATTTTTTGGAATAATTTCAAAGATAGATATTCTTTAAATGTTTGATAAAATTCACCTGTGAAACTATCTGGTCCAGGACTTCTGTTTGTTGAGAACTTTTTGATTACTGATTCAATTTCATTACTGGTAATTAGTCTGTTCATATTTTCTGTTTTTTCCTGGTTCAGTCTTGGGGGATTGTATATTTCTGGGAATTTATCCATTTCTTCTAGATTGTCCCTTCTTAGGTTGTTCATAGTAATCTCTTATGATACTTTGTGTGGTATCAATTGTAACTTTTTCATTTCTGATTCTACTTGAGTCTTTTTTTCTTGATGAGGCTGGCTATAGGTTTTTTCATTCAATTTTGTTCATCCTTTCAAAGACGGAACTGTTTCATTGATTTTTTCTACTGTTTATTTAGTCTCTATTTCTTTTATTTATGCTCTGATCTTTATTATTTATTTCCTTCTACTAATGTTGTGGGGATTTTTCTAGTTCCTTTAGGTGTAAGGTTAGGTTGAGATTTTTCTTTTTCCTGAGGTAGACTTGCACCACTATAAGTTTCCCTCTTCAAATTGCTTTTGGTGAATCCCATAGATTTTGGATTGTTGTGTTTCTATTTTCATTTGTTTCCAAGTACTTGTTAATTCTCCCTTAATTTCTTCAATGACCTATTGGTTGTTTAACAGCATATTGTTTAGCCTCGATATGTTTTCATTTTTTGCAGTTTTTTTCTTTTTTTTAAAATTTATTTATTTATTTATTTATTTTTGGCTGTGTTGGGTCTTCGTTTCTGTGCGAGAGCTTTCTCTAGTTGCGGAGAGCAGGGGACACTCCTCATCGCGGTGCGCGGGCCTCTCGCTATCGCGGCCTCTCTTGTTGCGGAGCACAGGCTCCAGACGCGCAGGCTCAGTAGTTGTGGCTTACGGGCCCAGTTGCTCCGCGGCATGTGGGATCCTCCCAGACCAGAGCTCGAACCCGTGTCCCCTGCACTGGCAGGCAGATTCTCAACCACTGCGCCACCAGGGAAGCCCTGCAGTTCTTTTCTTATAGTTCATTTCTATCTCATAGCCTTGGGGTTGGAAAAGTTGATTTGCTGTGACTTCAATCTTCTAAACTTTATTAAGACTTGTTTTGAGGTCTAGCATGTATCTATCCTGGAGAATGTTTCACGTGTACTTGAAATCAATGTTTATTCCTCTGTTTTTGGATGGAATGTTCTACAGATATTTATTAAGTTCATCTGACCTGATGTGTTGTTTAAGGCCAGTGTTTCCATATTGATTTTCTGTCTGGATGACCTTTCCATTGATGTGAGTTCAGTGTTAAAGTCTCCTAGTATTGGGCTTCCCTGGTGGCGCAGTGGTTGAGAGTCTGCCTGCGAATGCAGGGGACACGGGTTCGAGCCCTGGTCCGGGAAGATCCCACATGCCGCGGAGCAACTGGGCCCGTGAGCCACAACTACTGAGCCTGCGCATCTGGAGCCTGTGCTCCGCAACAAGAGAGGCCACGATAGTGAGAGGTCCGCACACCGCGATGAAGAGTGGCCCCCGCTTGCCGCAACTAGAGAAAGCCCTCGCACAGAAACGAAGACCCAACACAGCCAAAAATTAATTAATTAATTAATTAATTAATTTAAAAAAAAGTCTCCTAGTATTATGTTACTATCAATTTCTCCCTTTATGCTTAATATTTGCTTTATGTTTTTAGGTGCTCCTATATTTGGTGCATACATACTTACAATGTCATATCTTCTTTTGGACTGATCTCTTCATCATTATGTAATTTCCTTGTCTTTTGTACAGTGTTTGTTTTAAAGTCTATTTTGTCTGATAAAAATATTGCTACCCCAGCTTTCTTCATTTGCATTTTCAAGAAATACTTTTTTCCATCTCCTCACTTTCAGTCTGTGTGTATCTCCAGATCTGAAGTGAGTTTCTTGTAGCCAGCGTATATATATATACATGGGTCTTATTTTTGTATGCTTTCACCCACTCTGAGTCTTTTGACTGGAACGTCTACTCCATTTACATTTAAAGTAATTATTGATAGGTATGTACTTATATACCATTTTGTTAATTGTTTGGCAGTTGTTTTTGTAGTTTTTTTCTTTTGTTCTCTTCCCTTGTGATTTGATAACACCTTAAGTGTTATGTTTGGATTCCTTTTTTGTGTGTGTCTGTGTATGTTGTTTTTGGTTTGTGGTTACCATGAGGTTTAAATATAACAACCTATATATATTTATGATTATTTTAAGTTGATAATCTCTTAAATTCAAACACATTCTAACAAACCTGAATTTTTACTTGCCCACCCACATTTAGTATTTCTTACATATTTCACATCATTTTGTTTTGTGTATCCCTTAACTACATATTGAAGATACAGATAATTTTACTAGTTCTGTGTTTTAACTTTCCTAGTAGCTTTATACACGGTTGATTTACTACCTTTTCTATATGTTTGCCTCAACCTATGAGCTTTTTTCCTTCATAATTCTAATTTTTCTAGTTGTAGCATTTTTTTTCTTAGAGAAGTCCCTTTAACATTTCTTGATTTGGAACGTATTCCTTTGTCACCACATTACTTAATTTTGGAAACTTATTCCTTAATTTGGAACATATTCCTTTGTCACCAGATTTTATTTATTTGTATGTATGCAATAGGTCAGTTATGTTTCCTGATTTTGGAGAAGCAGCTTTATTTAAGAGATGTCCTATGGTGCTGAGAAGCACACTCCCCTATGGTCACCAGAACTATATGATCTATGGTGCCCCCTATGTGGGCTGAGTGGGCCCTTCTGTTGTGGTGGGGTTGCCCAATGTGGGTGTGCTGGTAGGCGAACTCATCCCCAGCCCTGTTTGCTGCCAGGCCCTACCTGGTACAGAGCTGCTGGCCATTGGTGGGCAAGTCTGGGTCCTGGAACAGCTGGTTGCATAGCCCAAGGAGTCCTGGGGCTGGTGCTGGCCCACTGGTAGGGAGAGCTAGGTCCCAGGGCAGCTGGATGTTGAATATGCAGGGGTCCTGTGTATAGTCCTGGGCTCTCTGGTGGATAGTTCCAGGTCCAGGTCACTCCCCCAGGTGACTTACTGGGTGACCTGGGGGAGCCCAGGACTGGTGCTGGCCTGCTGGTGGGTAGGGTCAGGAACCCATGTAACTGGCTGCTCAGCCTGAGGGGTCCCAGACTGGTACCAACCAGTTTTCGGTGGGGCCTGGTCCCCACACTAGTAGTTTAGAGGGAGGACTCAAAAATGTTACTTTCCAGCCACAGTGTCCTCACAGTAGAACAGTTTCCCAAAAATGGCAGCTGCCAGCATCTATTTCCCCAGGGGGAGTCCCAGTGGGTGGCCTCCTGTCTCTCTGGAAGGCTCTCCAAGATCAGCAAGTGGATCTGACCCAGGACTCTTTCAAGTTACTGCTTCTGTACTGGGTCTCAGAGTGTGAGATTTTGTGCGTACCCTATAAGACAGTGTTTCTTTCCTACAGCTCTCTGAGCGCTCCTGTACCCAAGCCCTGCTGGCCTTCAAAGCCTGATATTCTGGGGGCTCATTTTCCTGGTGCAGGAACCGCAGGCTGGGGAGCCTAATGTGAGGATTGGATCCCTCGCTCCTCAGGGAGAACCTCTGCAATGTTAATTATCCTCCTTCTTGTGGGTCATCCCCACCTAGCGGTGTGTACTATGTCTTTGCCCCTCCTATCCATCTAGCTGTGGTTCATTCTTTACATCTCTAGCTGTGGAAAATCTTTTTTGCTAGTCTTCAGGTCATTCTCATCAATAGTTGCTCTGTAAATAGTTGTGATTTGGGTGTACCTGTGACAAGAGGTGAGCTCAGTGTCTTCTTACTCCCCCATCTTGGCCACTCCCCAGTACTGGATATTTGAAGTCTCCCAATAGAGTAGATCTTAACTGTTCTCACCACACAAGAAAGATTATATAGCTATGTGAAGTGATAGGATACGTTAATTAACTTGATTGTGGTAATCATTTCACAGTGTATATTACATCATGTTGCACACCTTATAAAACCTAACATTGTACAACATAAACATACAATTTTCATGTGTCAATCATACCTCAATAAAGTTGGAGAAAAGAAAAAGTGATGACATGAGAAAAATGAAAAGATAGGACAACGCATAATTCACTTTGCCTTCAGTCCTTCCTTATGATTAAATCAAAGGTATAGAACATTGACAGAATGAATATTAAGAAGTGAAACAGAACACTTTATTTATATTTTACAGTGATTCTGCTGTTCTAGTAATAAAAATATACATATGCATGCATAAACAACAAAATACAAACTGTATAAATTAAATGATCCACATATGAAGTAAATTTCTTATATTTGTTTTTAAAACTGTAAAAATTAATAAAAAGAAACCTCAACTAATACAGAGTCAGAAGGCCCAAAGGAAAAGCTCTCATGTTCTATGATGATAGCAGAGCCCAAAAGGAAGAAGATAGACTTCCACTTCCTCCTAGTGAGAACTCAGCCAATGAAAGACTATCACAAGTCAGCAAATGAAAAGCCACTATACCTCAAACTCAGTTCCTCCAATGGATGTTTGTTTACTATAGGCCTCAGAACTTCCTTTTCCCTTCTATAAAGAGTTCTCCTCTCCATTTTTGTGGGAGAATTGCACTTGGGCCGCCACAGTTGCAGACCTCAAATATCAATTCTTTGATGTTGATCCCAAGTAAACTGATTTTTACTGGAGAAATATTTGGCAGTCTGTTTATTTAAGGTCAACAAAACTGTATTTGAACAACATGAAGATAAGTGGTAAAATTCATTCAAGAATTTAAATTTAAATTTTTTTATTTGGAAAAGGGATTAAATAGAAAACAAACACTATGACAAGAAACTACATGAAAAGATAAAATTTCATATTTTAGTACCTTTAAAAGCAATTTATACCTGCTTTTTACACAAGCCCCACATTTGCACTTTTCACAGGCATCTACAAACTTATATAGCCAGCCCTAAAACTATGTCAAATGTTGTTGAAAGGTCCTTGTGAGATGAGAAGGGAGAATTGAAAGATGTGTCTTTATCTCTATGTATAACAAAGAAAACTACAGATACTTTGATATGGAGGTATTTGTTCACCTCTGTATTTCGAGTGCCTGTAACAGTTCCAGCAAGAGAAGGTACACGATAAATTCTGGAGAAAATAAACCAGTGAATGAATAAGTAAATAAAGTTCTGTTTAAACAAAACATAGGCTGTGAGTGTCATAAGAATAGTAAGAAGCTCTATTAACAACTGTACAACTCTCTGCATTAGGTAGATATTAGAGTACTGCCTTAGTTTTTAATTCTGGGAAAAGTTTCTTTTAAAATTTAAACTAGTCATAATTAATATTTATTTTGACTAACAAAATGTCTAAATGAATAAAAATTCATGGGAATTTTTAAATCTGCTATCAGTTATAATAGAGCAGGATGGGCTGAGAAATAGCAAACATCTTTTACTATTTTTGTATTTTCAAGTTTATTATGTGCAGACTTCCTCTTTTAGCTTGAACAAGTAATGAGCTTAGAAGTCATCTCTCCCTTCCTTATAAGAAGCTGCTGAGCATACTGAAAATTAATGACTTTTCAGACCCATCAAAGAACTCAGTTCCAGGACAAACTGCCACCCTCATATTTGGAGACAGGTGAATCCAGAGTCACAGCTGACATAAGCTTACTTGGAGCACAGCTGCGGGAGCCATAAACTAGTTGGAACTTATTCTGTGCAGGTCTCAGCCTACTGATAGTAATGCTGTTGTGTTAGAAATGCCTGGGGGCTCTCACCTGGGCCCAGGTGTGCTTCCCTGGACAGCTACTCTTTCGAAACCAATGTTAAGACCAATCCTTGTGGTTCGTATTATGATTGCAAGATGCTCTTCAGCAATAACCATTAGGAAGATTTGAAGAAAAGGAGTTTATTACTTGCAAGCCCTGGAGTGTACAAGGCACACCAGGGGGCACACAGCAAGGTCCTGGGTGGAGAGAGAAAGCGTGAGTACGGGCCTGGGGTCCTGCTTTTATTGGGGTCAACGGTGGAGGTTGAGTTTCATGGGCTCGATATTGGCAAGTAAGAGGGAATTTTAAGCATGAGAATAGAGAAAAAAAGAAAAATAAAATAAGCAGCCCAAATGGCCAGTAATCGAAATCAATCAGGATCTCTAAAACAAAGGAGCCTCATGGCCTGTAGTGAGAGAAGGATGTCCTGGGTCTTTATCTACTCCTGTGGCTGGCAATGTGTTTATTAGAGATAGCCTTCCTTGAAGTAGATGCCTCGCAATTGAAGCTTAAGTCAGGACTTGCATTGCAAAAAGAAAAGCCAACTGCCAGGGCTCAAAATACAGAATACTTAAATGGTAGTTTTGACAAAATGCTGAAGGCTGAGTGTGGACTAGCATGAGAGTACAAAACTCATGGGGTCCATAGTCATAGAAAGGCTACCTTTCTATTGGCTTTACTTCCAGGAATCGCACACATTTCTCACTGTGAAGATCAAATAAAGATCCTCTCATGTTTCTAGCAGGGGAAGGGGAATAAATCATTGTTAAATACACCAGCATGCGCTATAACAAAACCTACTCTTGTCCCAGGGGGACAAAGAATTTTCTAGTGTATTATCTTAGTGAGGGAGAGAGCATTTCTCTAGTATTCCTGTCTAAGATTAAAAAGCCCTATCTTATGGAAAAATACTTGCGAAGAGTCGTAGGTCCACTAAAAGACAGAGATCTAACCTAGGATTAGTGAGTATTCCCTCCATCTGCCACACCTTAATACCACACCAACAGGACTCCAATATAGTAAAAGTAGTTTACAGCAGAAACAACTACTACATGCAGACTGTCTCTGAGGATGAATATTTACAATCAAACAATAATTGGTATTGAGGTTACAAGGAACAAAGAGCTTTACCGGGGTCCTAAGAATTGCAATCTGGGTAAAACCAAAAAAGTGTTTCAGGAAAGAAAAAGTTGGGGGCTTATAAAGACAAAAAAACACAGGATTATTAAAGTCGCACGGTGAGAATTGGGATCAACTCTGACACAAGTCAGGAAATATTTGTCCTATAGGAATCATGAGTTATTTTAGGGTAAAGATTCAGTAAGTATCTTGAGTTTCTGGCAGATCTTCTGGATGCCTTCACTAGCACAGTAAGTGGTCAAAAGGTCAGATTCCATCCAGGCTGAGAGGTACACAAGTCATACTTCCTCAATGGTCTCCCAGCTCTGTTTTAGAGAGCTCTCTTAGCAATACTAACTCCATTTTGATTTTCCTCCCACAATAACCAGGTAAAAGTAAAGTACAAAGTCAAGAAAGGAGACAAAACAAGGAAACTAGAGGAATTTGAAGCTTCCAACACCTAGAGCTATAGCAAACATTCAACACAGCCCAAGTCCTAGTGAAATTAACATTAAAACCTAACACTGATGGTGTATTTACCTCAGCCTCTATCACTGGATACAACATGCCTGGCTTTCATTAAAAAAATTACAGTGCAAGAAAAAAAAGGTGTTCTAAATAGACAAAGCAAGTATCAGAACCAGATTCACAAGTAACAGATTTTGAAACTATCAGACACATAATTTAAAATAACTATGATTAATATTTTAAGGGCTCTAATAGAGAAAAGCAGACAACATGCAAGAACAGAAGGGTAATGTAAGCAGAGAGATGGAAACTCTAAGAAGGAATTAACAGGAAATGCTGGAAATCAGAAACAGGGTATCAGAAATGAATGCTGTTAGCTAATGCAGACTAGCACAGCTAAGACCACTGAGCTTGAAGACAGATTTATTGAAACTTCCTAAATTTCCTAACCTGAATGCAAAAAGAAAAACAAAGATTAAAAAAAAGAGAGAGAACATCCAAGAACTATGTGACAATTTCAAAAGATGTAATGTAAGTTTAATTGCTACACCAGAAGAAGAATAAAGTGAATTAAGCAGAAGTACTTGAAGTTATTTGAAATGGCTGAGTCTTTTTCAAAATTAATGACATAACAAACCACAGATCCTGGAATCTCAGGGAACACCAAAAAGGATAAATACCACCCTTCTTCCCCCCAAAATCTACACTTAAACTTATCATATTCAAAGTACAGAAAGGCAAAGAGAAAATGCTGGACAAAGCCAGGGAGTAGTGGAGAAATACCTGACCCACAGATGAACAAGGATGAGGATAACACTGGACTTTTTTGTTAAAAACTAGGGAAACAAAAGTGCAGTAAAATATTTAGAGTGTTGGGAAAAAAACAAACAAACCTAGAATTCTGTATCCAGTGAAATTACCAAAAGAGAAGAAAATATACATTCTCAGGCCAAAAAAAGAAAAAAACACACAAAAACAGACAAACAATATAGAATTCATCTTTAGGAGACCTATCCTCCAAGATAGGTCAAAAATTTTCTTCACTCGCCCTGCTCCGCCTTCTTCTTCCGGAGAAGATGGCGGAAGAGTAAGACGCGGAGATCACCTTCCTTCCCCAAGATACAGTAGAAATACATCTACACGTGGAACTGCTCCTACAGAACACCCACTGAACGCTGGCAGAAGACGTCAGACCTCCCAAAAGGCAAGAAACTCCCCCGGTACTTGGGTAGGGCAAAAGAAAAAAGAAATAACAGAGACAAAAGAATAGGGACGGCACCTGCACCAGTGGGAGGGAGCTGTGAAGGAGGAAAGATTTCCACGCACTAGGAGCCCCTTCGCGGGCAGAGACTGCGGGTGGCAGAGGGGGGAAGCTTCGGAGCCACGGAGGAGAGCGCAGCCACAGGGGTGCGGAGGGCAAAGCGGAGAGATTCCCACACGGAGGATCAGTGCCGAGCAGCACTCACCAGCCCGAGAGGCTTGTCTGCTCAGCCGCCGGGGCGGGCGGGGCTGGGAGCTGAGGCTCGGGCTTCCTTTGCAGGGAGAGGACTGGGGTTGGTGGCGTGAACACAGCCTGAAGGGGTTAGTGCACCACAGCTAGCCGGGAGGGAGTCTGGGGAAAAAGTCTGCAGCTGCCGAAGAGGCAAGAGACTTTTTCTTCCCTGTTTCCTGGTGCGCGAGGAGAGGGGATTCAGAGCGCCGCCTAAACGAACTTCAGAGACGGGCGCGAGCCGCGGCTAACAGCGCGGATCCCATAGCAACAGGGGCGCAGAGGGAAAAACGGAGAGACTCCCGCACAGAGGCTCGGCGCCGAGCAGCGCTCACCAACCCGAGAGGCTTGTCTGCTCCCCCGCCGGGGCGGGCGGGGCTGGGAGCGGAGGCTCGGGCTTCGGTTGGATCGCAGGGAGAGGACTGGGGTTGGCGGCGTGAACACAGCCTGAAGGGGTTGGCGCACCACAGCTGGCTGGGAGGGAGACCGGGAAAAAGACTGCAGCTGCCGAAGAGGCAAGAGACTTTTTCTTGCCTCTTTGTTTCGCGGCGGGCAGGGAGAGGGGATTCAGAGCACCGCCGAAACAAACTCCAGAGACTGGCGCGAGCCGCGGCGGTCAGCGCGGACCCCAGAGACGGGCGTGAGATGCTGGGGCTGCTGCTGCCGCCGCCAGAAAGCCTGTGTGCGAGCACAGGTCACTCTCCGCGCTGCCCCTCCCGGGAGCCCGTGCAGCCCGCCACTGCCAGCGTCCCGTGATCCCGGGACAACATCCCCGGGAGAACGCACGGCGCGCCTCATGCTGCTGCAACGTCACGCCGGCCTCTGACGCCGCAAGCTCGACCCGCCTCCTCTGTACCCCTCCCTCCCCGCGGCCTGGGTGAGCCAGAGTCCCCGAAGCAGCTGCTCCTTTAACCCCGTTCTGTCTGGGCGGGGAACAGACGCCCTCAGGCGACCTACACGACCTACACGCAGAGGCGGGTCCAAATCCAAAGCTGATCCCCAGGAGCTGTGCGAACAGAGAAGAGGAGGGGAAATCTCTCCCAGCAGCCTCAGAAGAAGCGGATTAAAACTCCACAAACAACTTGATGTGCCTGCATCTGTTGAATACCTGAATAGACAACGAATCATCCCAAATTCAGGAGGTGGACTTTGGGAGCAGGATATATTAATTTTTCCCCTTTTCCTTTTTTTTTTTGTGAGTGTATATGCATATGCTTCTGGGGGAGATTTTGTCTGTATAGCTTTGCTTTATAATAGCTTTATTTTACTTCACTATATTATAGCTTCTTTCTTTCTTTCTTTCTTTCTTTCTTCCTTCCTTCCTTCCTTCCTTCCTTTCCTTCCTTCCTTCCTTCCTTCCTTCCTTCCTTTCTTTCTTTCTATTTTTTCTCCCTTTTACTCTGAGCCGTGTGGACGAAAGGCTCTTGGTGCTTCAGCCAGGCATCAGGGCCGTACCTCGGAGGTGGAAGAGCCAACTTCAGGACACTGGTCCACAAGAGACCTCCCAGCTCCACGTAATACCAAACGGCAAAAATCTCTCAGAGATCTCCATCTCAACATCAAGACCCAGCATCACTCAATGACCAGCAAGCTACAGTGCTGAACACCCTATGCCAAACAACTAGCAAGACAGGAACACAGCCCCATCCATTAGCAGAGAGGCTGCCTAAAATCATAATAAGGCCACAGACACCCCAAAATACACCACCAGACGTGGACGTGCCCACCAGAAAGACAAGATCCAGCCTCATCCACCAGAGCTCAGGCACTAGTTCCCTCCACCAGGAAGCCTACACAACCCACTGAACCAACCTTAGCCACTGGGGACAGATACCAAAAACAATGGGAACTACAAACCTGCAACCTGTGATAAGGAGACCCCAAACACAGTAAGATAAGCAAAATGAGACGACAGAAAAACACACAGCAGATGAAGGAGCAGGGTCAAAACACACTAGACTTAACAAATGAAGAGGAAATAGGTAGTCTACCTGAAAAAGAATTCAGAATAATGATAGTAAGGATGATCCAAAATCTTGGAAATAGACAAAATGCAAGAAACATTTAACAAGGACGTAGAAGAACTAAAGAGGAATCAAGCAATGATGAAAAACACAATAAATGAAATTAAAAATACTCTAGATGGGATCAATAGCAGAATAACTGAGGCAGAAGAACGGATAAGTGACCTGGAAGATAAAATGGTGGAAATAACTACTGCAGAGCAGGATAAAGAAAAAAGAATGAAAAGAACTGAGGACAGTCTCAGAGACCTCTGGGACAACATTAAACGCACCAACATTCGAATTATAGGGGTCCCAGAAGAAGAAGAGAAAAAGAAAGGGACTGAGAAAATATTTGAAGAGATTATAGTTGAAAACTTCCCTAATATGGGAAAGGAAATAGTTAATCAAGTCCTGGAAGCACAGAGAGTCCCATACAGGATAAACCCAAGGAGAAACACGCCAAGACACATATTAATCAAACAGTCAAAAATTAAATATAAGGAAAACATATTAAAGGCAGCAAGGGAAAAAAAACAAATAACACACAAGGGAATCCCCATAAGGTTAACATCTGATCTTTCAGCAGAAACTCTGCAAGCCAGAAGGGAGTGGCAGGATATACTTAAAGTGATGAAGGAGAAGAACCTACAACCAAGATTACTCTACCCAGCAAGGATCTCATTCAAATGTGATGGATAAATTAAAACCTTTACAGACAAGCAAAAGCTGAGAGAGTTCAGCACCACCAAACCAGCTTTACAACAAATGCTAAAGGAACTTCTCTAGGCAAGAAACACAAGAGAAGGAAAACACCTACAATAACAAACCCAAAACATTTAAGAAAATGGGAATAGGAACATACATATCGATAATTACCTTGAATGTAAATGGATTAAATGCTCCCACCAAAAGACACAGGCTGGCTGAATGGATACAAAAACAAGACCCATATATATGCTGTCTACAAGACACCCACTTCAGACCTAGAGACACATACAGACTGAAAGTGAGGGGATGGAAAAAGATATTCCATGCAAATGGAAATCAAAAGAAAGCTGGAGTAGCAATTCTCATATCAGACAAAATAGACTTTAAAATAAAGACTATTACAAGAGACAAAGAAGGACACTATATAATGATCAAGGGATCGATCCAAGAGGAAGGTATAACAATTGTAAATATTTATGCACCCAACATAGGAGCACCTCAATACATAAGGCAAGTACTAACAGCCATAAAAGGGGAAATCGACAGCAACACAATCATAGTAGGGGACTTTAACACCCCACTTTCACCAATGGACAGATCATCCAAAATGAAAATAAAAAAGGAAACACAAGCTTTAAATGATACATTAAACAAAATGGACTTAATTGATATTTATAGGACATTCCACCCAAAAACAACAGAATACACATTTTTCTCAAGCGCTCATGGAACATTCTCCAAGATAGATCATATCTTGGGTCACAAATCAAGCCTTGGTAAATTTAAGAAAATTGAAATCGTATCAAGTATCTTTTCCGACCACAATGCTATGAGACTAGATATCAATTACAGGAAAGATCTGTAAAAAATACAAACACATGGAGGCTACACAATACATTACTTAATAATGAAGTGATTACTGAAGAAATCAAAGGGGAAATCAAAAAATACCTAGAAATAAATGACAATGGAGATACGACGACCCAAAACCTATGGGACGCAGCAAAAGCAGTGTTAAGAGGGAAGTTTATAGCAATACAAGCCTACCTCAAGAAACAGGAAACATCTCGAATAAACAACCTAACCTTGCACCTAAAGCAATTAGAGAAAGAAGAACAAAAAAACCCCAAAGCCAGCAGAAGGAAAGAAATTATAAAGATCAGGTCAGAAATAAATGAAAAAGAAATGAAGGAAACAATAGCAAAAATCAATGAAACTAAAAGCTGGTTCTTTGAGAAGATAAACAAAATTGATAAAACATTAGCCAGACTCATCAAGAGAAAAAGGGAGAAGACTCAAATCAATAGAATTAGAAATGAAAAAGGAGAAATAACCACTGACACTGCAGAAATACAAAAGATCATGAGATTACTACAAGCAACTCTATGCCAATAAAATGGACAACCTGGAAGAAATGGACAGATTCTTAGAAATGCACAAACTGCCGAGACTGAACCAGGAAGAAATAGAAAATATGAACAGACCAATCACAAGCACTGAAATTGAAACTGTGATTAAAAACCTTCCAACAAACAAAAGCCCAGGACCAGATGGCTTCACAGGTGAATTCTATCAAACATTTAGAGAAGAGCTAACACCTATCCTTCTCAAACTCTTCCAAAATATTGCAGAGGGAGGAACACTCCCAAACTCATTCTACGAGGCCACCATCACCCTGATACCAAAACCAGACAAAGATGTCACAAAGAAAGAAAACTACAGGCCAATATCACTGATGAACATAGATGCAAAAATCCTCAACAAAATACTCGCAAACAGAATCCAACAGCACATTAAAAGGATCATACACCATGATCAAGTGGGGTTTATCCCAGGAATGCAAGGATTCTTCAATATACGCAAATCAATCAATGTGATACACCATATTAACAAATTGAAGGAGAAAAACCATATGATCATCTCAATAGATGCAGAGAAAGCTTTCGACAAAATTCAACACCCATTTATGATAAAAGCCCTGCAGAAAGTAGGCATAGAGGGAACTTTGCTCAACATAATAAAGGCCATATATGACAAACCCACAGCCAACATTGTCCTCAATGGTGAAAAACTGAAACCATGTCCACTAAGATCAGGAACAAGACAAGGTTGCCCACTCTCACCACTATTATTCAACATAGTTTTGGAAGTGTTAGCCACAGTAATCAGAGAAGACAAAGAAATAAAAGGAATCCAAATCGGAAAAGAAGAAGTAAAGCTGTCACTATTTGCAGATGACATGATACTATACATAGAGAATCCTAAAGATGCTACCAGAAAACTCCTAGAGCTAATCAATGAATTTGGTAAAGTAGCAGGATACAAAATTAATGCACAGAAATCGCTTGCATTTCTATACACTAATGACGAAAAATCTGAAAGTGAAATTAAGAAAACACTCCCGTTTACCATTGCAACAAAAAGAATAAGATATCTAGGAATAAACCTACCTAAGGAGACAAAAGACCTGTATGCAGAAAATTATAAGACACTGATGAAAGAAATTAAAGATGATACAAATAGATGGAGGGATATACCATGTTCCTGGATTGGAAGAATCAACATTGTGAAAATGACTCTACTACCCAAAGCAATCTACAGATTCAATGCAATCCCTATCAAACTTCCACTGGCATTTTTCACAGAACTAGAACGAAAAATTTCACAATTTGTATGGAAACACAAAAGACCCCGAATAGCCAAAGCAATCTTGAGAACGAAAAATGGAGCTGGGGGAATCAGGCTCCCTGACTTCAGACTATATTACAAAGCTTCAGTAATCAAGACAGTTTGGTACTGGCACAAAAACAGAAATATAGATCAATGGAACAGGATAGAAAGCCCAGAGATAAACCCACACACATATGGTCACCTTATCTTTGATAAAGGAGGCAAGCATATACAGTGGAGAAAAGACAGCCTCTTCAATAAGTGGTGCTGGGAAAACTGGACAGGTACATGTAAAAGTATGAAATTAGAACACTCCCTGACACCATGCACAAAAATAAACTCCAAATGGATTAAAGACCTAAGTGTAAGGCCAGACACTATCAAACTCTTAGAGGAAAACATAGGCAGAACACTCTATGACATACCTCACAGCAAGATTCTTTTTGACCCAGCTCCCAGAGAAATGGAAATAAGAACACAAATAAACAAATGGGACCTAATGAAACTTAAAAGCTTTTGCACAGCAAAGGAAACCATAAACAAGACCAAAAGACAACCATCAGAATGGGAGAAAATATTTGCAAATGAAGCAACTGACAAAGGATTAATCTCCAAGATTTACAAGCAGCTCATGCAGCTCAATAACAAAAAAACGAACAACCCAATCCAAAAATGGGCAGAAGACCTAAATAGACATTTCTCCAAAGAAGATATACAGATGGCCTACAGACACATGAAAGAATGCTCAACATCATTAATCATTAGAGAAATGCAAATCAAAACTACAATGAGATATCATCTCACACCGGTCAGAATGGCCATCATCAAAAAATCTAGAAACAATAAATGCTGGAGAGGGTGTGGAGGAAAGGGAACACTCTTGCACTGTTGGTGGGAATGTAAATTGATACAGCCACTATGGAGAACAGTATGGAGGTTCCTTAAAAAACTACAAATAGAACTACCATACGACCCAGCAATCCCACTACTGGGCATATACCCTGAGAAAACCATAGGTCAAAAAGTGTCATGTACCACAATGCTCACTGCAGCTCTATTTACAATAGCCAGGACCTGGAAGCAACCTAAATGTCCATCGACAGATGAATGGATAAAGAAGATGTGGCACATATATACAATGGAATATTACTCAGCCATAAAAAGAAATGAAATGGAGGTATTTGTAATGAGGTGGATGGAGTTAGAGTCTGTCATACAGAGTGAAGTAAGTCAGAAAGAGAAAAACAAATACAGTATGCTAACACATATATACGGAATCTAAGGAAAAAAAAAAAAAGGCAATGAAGAACCTAGTGGCAAGACGGGAATAAAGACACAGACCTACTAGAGAATGGACTTGAGGATATGGGGAGGGGGTGGGGTGAGATGTGACAGGGTAAGAGTGTCATGGACATATATACACTACCAAATGTAAAATAGATAGCTAGTGGGAAGCAGCCGCATAGCACAGGGAGATCAGCTCGGTGCTTTGTGACCACCTAGAGGGGTGGGATGGGGAGGGTGGGAGGGAGGGAGATGCAAGAGGGAAGAGAAATGGGAACATATTGTATATGTATAACTGATTCACTTTGTTATAAAGCAGAAGCTAACACACTATTGTAAGGCAATTATACTTCAATAAAGATGTTTAAAAAAAAAAAAAAAAATTTTCTTCAGAGAGAATGCAATTACATAGATCAGAAACTTGCTCTACATAAAGAAGAACATCAGAGAAGGAATAAAGGTGAATGACATCAATAACATAAAAGAAGAAAGGGAAGAACTGGGATTACAGGCATCCCTTAGAGATACTGTGGGTTTGGTTCCAGATCACCACGAAGTAAGTATCACAATAAAGCAAGTCACACAACACTTTGGTTTCCAGTACATATAAAAGTCCTGGTCACACTATACTGTAGTCTATTAAATGTGCAAAAGCATTATGTCTAAAAAAAAAGTGTACATACCTTAATTTTAAAACACTTTATTGCTAAAAGATGCCAACCATATGAATCAGTGAGTCACAATCTTTTCCAAGAGTAACATTGTAAGCAGCTCTTTACAGGAAACCACCCTCAGCAGGAAGCCTATTTTCCTGTCACTTTAGCAAAACTATTGTAACTAATTTTTTTTTTTTATTGTAACTAATTTTTAAACCAGGCAACCCCATGCTCTACTCATCTCCAGCCCAAGCACACCTTTCAAATCTTTTGATGACACAATACCTTGCCTAACTTGTCGGTTCTTTCCCTAGATCAAATAAGTAGAAATGAAGAATAAGTAATTAACAAATGACCATCTCTCCTCCCCTTCAGTAACCTCCTGAACAAACTGTGTGAATAAGATAACACCCAGAGGAAGACCAGGAGGAGTTGAAAAGCCTGCACACAAGCCTGCACATTGTGGGGAATGGCAAAGACTATGACCCCCTATCTCAATGATTAACTGAGATTACTTCTGTTTCTCTTTAAAAAGTTTCATAGCTGAAAAGAATCTTGGGGAGTGGTTTTTGGGGAGCGCTGAGTCCACCATCTCCACCATCTGATTAAAGGCACCTTTTGCCTCTACCATTTATGAGTATGTAATTGATTTTCTAAGCGGCAAGGAGCAGGACCCGATTTATTCAGTAACAACAAAGATCACCATAATATAATAAAAATTTTTCAAATATTGTGAGAGTTACCGAAATGTGGCACAGAGACACAAAGTGAGCAAATGCTTTTGGAAAAATGATGTCCATAGACTTGCTCAATGCAGGGTGGCCACGAACCTTCAATTTGTAAAAAACACTGAAGTTCAATAAAGTGAAGCATAATAAAACAAGGCACGCCTGTACTGTTATAAGATACCTACGCTAGACATGAAGCCATATAGTGTTAATTCAAATTGGACTTTAAAAATGTATATTGAAAACTCTAGGGTAATTACTAAAAGACTTTTTAAAATGAAATACAAGTTATAAGCTAAGAAAGGAGATAAAATGGAATTTTATAATGTTCAGTTTTAAAACAGAAGGCAGAAAAAAGGGGAAATAAAAACAAATGCAATAGAACATAGTTACAAATACCATAGATATTAATCCAGTTACAAATATTGTAGATATTAATCCAATTATACCAATAATCACATTAAACATGAATTACTCTACGTTATGAATTAAAGATAGATTGTCAGAGTGAAATAAAAAAGGGACCCAACTGTATACGGTCAACAAGAAACCCACTTTAAAGATTCTGATATGATAGGGTAAAAATAAAGGGATGGAAAGATATGCCATCCTAACCCTAGTTGAAAAAAAAAGTTGGAGTAACTATATTAATTTCATACAACACAGACTTCAGAACAGGGGATTATCAGGAATAAAGAGGGGCACTACATAATAATAGGAGTAAATTCTCCATGAAGACATAGCATTAAAAATATTTTAAATTAAATTAAAAATGAAACAATATCTTTAGGATGCAATGCAACCAGTGCTTAGAGGGAAACTTACAGCATTAAATGTCTATGTTAGAACAAAAGAAAGATCTAGAATCAGTCTAAGCTTGCACTTTAGGCAATGAGAGAAGGAATGCAGTGTAAGACTAAAGCAAGTAGAAAAAATTAATAGAAAATCAAAATGAAAAAAAGAGAAAATTAATGGCATCAAAAGCTGGTTCTTCAAAAATTTCAATAAAATTATAAACCTCTACCAGACAAACCAATAAAAGAGATAAGATACATATTACCACTATCAGAAATTAAAGAGGCAGCATCACTACTGAATCCATGGATACAGGAAGTATAAGGGTATACTATGAAAACTCTATGCTCACAAATTTGCTAATTTAGATGAAATGAAACAATTCCTTGAAAGCCACAAACTACCAAATTTCACACAAGGAGATGGCAATAACCTGCACAGTCCCATAATTATTAAAGAAATTAAATCAATAATTAATAATGTTCCAAAAAAGAAAGCACCAGGCCCAAATATTTTACTGGTGAATTCTAACAAACATTTAAGAAAGAAAAATACTAATTTTTCACAATCTTTCCAGAAATTAAAACAGAGGGCAAACTTCCCTGATGCCAGTCATTACTCTAAGAACAAAATCAGATAAAGACATCAGAAAGGGAAAACCATAGACCAATATTTCTCATGAACGTAGATACAAAAGTTCTCAACAAAATATTAGCAAAGCGTATCCAACAATGTATAAGAAGTTACACAAAAAAACTAAATGATATGTATTCTAGATATGCCAGGCTGGTCCACATTTTTAAATCAATACACATAATCCACTAAATCAAGGAGCTAAAGAAGAAAAGTCATAGTCATACCAATAGATGCAGAAAAGCATTTAACAAAATCCAACACCATTCTACGGTAAAAAAAAAAAAAAAAAAAAATCTCTGAGCAAACTAGAAACAGCAGGTAACCACCGCAATATGACAAAAAAAAATATGAAAAATCTACAGCTAGTATCATATTTAATGATGAGAAACAATGCTTTTACATGTAATGTGGTAACATTCATGGGATCCTGGAACAGAAAAAAGAACATTACATAACAATTAAGGAAATCTGAATAACGTATACATTTGGTTAATATGGTAATATTAATTACATTATTAATTTTGACAAGTGCATTGTAATAATGTAAAATAATAGGGAAAACTAGGTGTGGGGCATATGTGAACTCTACTATCTTCGCAATTTTTCTGTAAACCTAAAACTGTTCAAAAATAAAAAGCTTATTTTAAAAATACAATGTCTTCTTAACCAACTTACTATTTAAGACAAATCTTTTTTTTTCTAATTAAAAAATACTTTCTGAAGTTCTTGAAACTATTTTTAAACACAAAAATCTATCTGTTCAGTGTTATTGCTTGGTATTTATTAAGCTACACAATGAAAGAGATTCACGTATTTAGGAGAACAACTAAATTTATTTAATGAGCAAAGTAGACAAATTAGTACCTAGAAAAAGATGTTTAGAAACAGTCTGTTGTACAAGATCACTTGTAAGTTGAAACACAATTTTTTTTCACATAAACACTGTTAATGTTCAAATAAAAAATGAGTTGACAGAAATGTTTAAATCCATCATATGGTTGAAATATTATACATGTGTAACAAAAACATTTGTAACAATACTGTTCAGTATTCATTCCAAGACTTCTGGAGTTTTTAAGAAGTATTATTATGAATGCAGCTACTCTAGAATTTTTTTAAAAGCTTTGAGAGAAGAAAACAATAGATAAAAGTCCTTGTGGAAATTCTGAAGGAGTTTCTTGTAAGTTTAAGGTTTCTAGCAACTGAAATTTCTACAGAACTGTCATTTCATCCTACCTAAATGGAAATTCAACACATATGTCTTTTAAAAGTATGTTAGCCCAAGTAGAAATACCCTTACACAAAAGAAGTCATTTATTTCACAAAGGAGATGAAAAGAGTTTTCCAAACTATGTGTGTGTGTGTGTGTGTATTAACACATACACATATATAAACTTATTGTAACCACTGCATATGGGAGATCAGCCTGGGAATACTGAGAGCAATAAAAGTAGTTTGTGAAGAAAAGACATTTAAACTAATACATTGTACTAACTACCACAAAAATTTTCTTAGGGTATCTTGTTAAGGCAATTGTTAAGGCAATGCACACACACATACACACAGAGTATGTATGTGTCAGACAAACACAGATTGAAGTTTGGGGGAAAACTGAGTAATAGCTGCAAAATCTGTGCAGCTTTGATATGTCAGTAAGGATTCTTAGTTGCAAACAACAGAATCCACGCTGAACTGTATAGGCAGAAATTTTACTTGAGAACAAAAGGCAGCTCTCAAAATCTTCAGGGAAATGAGGAAAACTAGCTAGAAGCTATGTACCTAGAAACAATATGCAAATGCATTTTGAGATTGAGATACCAAGAGAAAACATCACCAGCCTGAGACTGAACTCCAGGGCCTCCACTACTGCTGCTCTTTAAGAACCTCCAACACATATGTTCCCAAAGGTAGATTTCATGCTCATCATCTTCGCCACATAGCCCCTTCTAAACAAAGTCTCATAATGGTTTATCTGCTTAGAGAAGCAAAGGATACAGTCCATCCCTAATGGCAGGAGAGGATGAACTAATGAAGTCTGACTTCTGCCTTGGGCAGCAAATCTCATAAAGTGAAGATTTATTCAAAATCTGGAAGAATGTTCAAAAGATGATAGGCAATCATAAATGCAGCCAATGTCTACTACACTTGTTTAGTTGCCTCCTTTTAGGTATACTGATTTCACTTGATAATGCTGTTTTATAAAATAACATCAGCTTAACATCTTAGCTAGAATATATTGAATACTCAAAATGTGGACATTATCATTGGTCTGTAAAACTTTTCTATTTGTAGAAGCTTTAAACATTTATTGTATAAAGTACTATAAGCCAATTCCTGCTACCTCAGCCAATAAAATGATCATTGCTGGATACTCAGCCTGATGCTAATAAAAATTCAAATTATATAACTGGTATATCTTATTTCAATTATAATTGAACATCCCATGAGGCTTAGTAATAAGAATAAAAATCACAGGTCAAAGGATACAACCATCTTGTTCAAATAATAGAATGCCAGTAATAAATTTTAATGTTATGAAGGTAAGCTTTTGCAACAATTTCTGTGAGACTGGATTTGGGAATCCTACCTGGAGAAATTGAGCCCATTTATCAACATACTAACAATCCAGCTTTCATTCAAGAAAAATCTGACCGCTAGATCTCAACTTGTGGTCAATTGATAAACTCTCACTTTGATATCTACTGGGAAGGTGGTTTTCCTTAGGCAGATCCTTTTGCCGTAACTCATGGCATTTCTCATTAACTCATGGCATCTCATTTCCTCAGACTTCTACATGTAATTTACAATGGAACTTTTAAAATTTGAAACTGGAAAGTAATGGAAAACAGTTTTATCCCCCAATTATTATTCAAATGTATTGTTTGCTTTTCATCTCTAATGTACATTTCATAGGCTTAAAAGAAAATCTTTGAAACTGTCAGTGACTATTTAAAGTAAGTAGCTTCCTAAATAAATGCCTTGTCAGTTTGTATTAGAAATGCTTGCCTGATTAAAAAAGGAGACAGTAATTAAGTGTTTGCCTGTTAATCTGTTATTCAGAAGTCATTAATGAAAATGGTTAATGGGTTCAAGAGGCATTTTATATTTAAATTAATTCTGTTGCTAAAAGCTAGACTAAATTTACACAATATTCAACACTCTGGGAAGTAAACTATTAAATTAGCCGAGGCATTGAATGAAGAGGGTACCTTTCAAAGTCAGTTTATATTTGTTTGCTGTCTTTTAATGTAATGCTACTAAACATTATTGGTAGTTTATTTTTGTTTTGTTTTTTAAGAAATAAAATGAGAGATTATATTACTGTGAAAAGTAAAGGAGAAATAAAATGTCCCCAAGTTTGCCTTTGTATTCTCTAACTGCAATAAATTGCCCTTATGCTTTGGCTAAAGAGAATTTTAAAATACTGCAGTGGAAGTAGTAGTTGAATGCACCAACTGTTGAAACAAGAGAGTCTGGATACAAACAGTGTCAAAATTGCCCCTCTTAATCTTTAATAATTAGAAGGTGTTTGGAAAACATAAGAATATTCCATGAACTTAAAATCTAAGCAAGTATGAGATGAAGGTAAGGATTCAAGGAGTCATTACCTCAAATGCAACTTAGAATAGTTTCTGCTGACCTTAATCAATATTAATCTTATTCACATTATCTACTAACTAGCTTCATTTTCCTTGTATATTATATGCAACTCATCATTATGTGTTTTTATGTTTAAAAACGTATTTAATGTTCATCTTCCCATCCAGGCTAAACACTACATGAGGCTCTGGAATACATCATGTTTTTCCATAGTTCTAAATTTTGTCTTTAGTACAGTATTTAGCTCTAGTCAATAAATTTTTTGGTTGGCTGTATAGATGTGATGTTTCAACTGAAGGAAAATCGTAGTAAAAATTAGAGGGGAAAAGGATCAAGATCAATATTAAATTTATTGGAGTGGAGGACCTAGTCGGTTGTCAATGACTAGTATGTTTTTCTCAAGGAAAAGAGAGGAAGGGAGGAGACAGAGGAGAATAACCTTAAAAAAGGATCATACTGGGCTATTAATCTATAAAGTAGATTTAATAACATCTATATCAATGGGACTTTATGAAGTCTAAATTCAGTCATTAATAAATGTGTATGGCATAAGCCTAGTATTCATTAAGCAAACAATAAACATTTTTACCTTGAAAATAGTGAAATTTTCATTGATCATGTAATACAATGAGGTCACTGAACTCTAATTCAACAAAACTAACAATATCAACTTTTTCAGCAAAGGACTGCCATTCTGGTTGATAAATCTTTTCATATGGTATGGCAAATTTCTTGCATTATCTCAAATATACTACAGATTGAGGAAAGAGTTGGTTCTCTCTCAGACACAAAATAGTACAGGGTAAGACTGCATTCATTTCTCAATTTACTTTTACAGAAAAAAAAAAGTAAGCTGAAGTAAGTTGGTCACAGATTGTAGAAGCAGATGCATCCTATCTCATCACAGCCTCCTTTGGTCTTATGAAGTCTCAGGAAGAACTTTATTCACAAACAGTATTTCCACTTAAGGCAATATTACAGTCATTGGGACCTCCTAATTCCTGAACCAAAACCAGTATCAGAATGGCACATGTCTCCCTAGGGAAAAAGCCAAATCATGCATTTCTAATATCTTTATCTGCTTGGAGAGAAATGATATCCATTATTTTGTTAAAATTGAAACCTGTTGTGAAGGTGAGGAAGTAAGGACTGACATCATATATGATGCCCTATTTCTACCCCTAGTCAATCCATTTAATATAATGAGAAATAGCATCAAAAGATCTTGCTTCTATGTAGAATTATCTCTTTTAGCAACTGGCCTGTTATGTAAACTCTTTGGGGATGGTTTTAACAGACATTTAACTAGTGTATTCTTGTATAAGGAACTGTGTTAGAATGATACATATTCATGGGCAATGCATAGTCTCCAAGTCCAAGAAGCTTACAGTCTGGGAGGCATAAAAACAAGAAGCTAACAATGATAAAACATCGTAGCAGGTGCTTATAGAGAGAGTAGTTTACAGGTGAGTTCTTAATAAGAGATCCATGGAAGACACATCAAATCTTCTATCGAGAAGCAAAGGCTCACCAGAAATGGTAATGTCTATATGAGAATGTGGAAGATAAATAGATCACATAAATAGGAGCGGAGCTTTTAGACAAAACTTTAGGACTGCAAAGTTTACACTGAAAAACTACATGGATAGAAGAGAACATGATAGTTCATAGAACTAAAAATAGGGCTCTAGAACTATATAGAAAGAACTGACAAACCAATTACCTTATTTCTGTGCTTTACATTATTTACTCATTTAATACATTTCCTTATTGAGTAGGTGCAATGATTATTACCACCACCTCCCCTGCATTTTACTTTTACTTTTAAAAGATTAAGCAGTTTGTCCATATCACAAAACTAAGAAGTGGATAAATCTCCATTTAGAACCTAGGAAAGCTGAATCAGAAATTTGTGCTCTCAGCCATTATTCTATAAGGCTTATTTAGTGTAAGATGAACAATCCTAATGAGGGCTAGGGAGAAGGAAGAAATAGGATATAGATATTTAAAATTTCATGAGCCATGTTAAAATAATTTGGATTTCATTCTGAGAACAACACAGACCCAACAAACTCTTGTAAGCAGACGATTTCTGTACTTATTGGGCTAAATAAACACCTTTCAATTTGCAGTATGGCGAACAGATCTCAGGAAAGTTACACCAAAAGGCAAGGTCATAAAAAGCTGTGGATAACATTTAAACAAAACACAATGGCAGCCTTAGCTATAGACACTGCAATGAATGAAGAGATGTGGAAGGCGCCGTGAGATATTTAGAAGGTTGAATCTACACGAATTATTACTTTGGAAGTATGCTGGGATAGGAGAAATAAAAGAGACAAAATGACTTAGGTTTAAAACCTGAGAAATAAAAGGATAATCGTCTTATTTACTGGGATGATAGAAGTGAGTTCACCTTTAGATATGTTACATTAAAGATATATGTGAGGGACTTCCCTGGTGGCGCAGTGGTTAAGAATCCGCCTGCCAATGCAGGGGACACAGGTTTGAGCCCTGGTCCAGGAAGATCCCACATGCCGCGGAGCAACTAAGCCCACGCACCACAACTACTGAGCCTGCGCTCTAGAGCTCGCGAGCCACAACTACTGAAGCCTGCGTGCCTAGAGCCTGTGCTCCGCAACGAGAGAAGCCACCACAATGAGAAGCATGTGCACCACAACGAAGAGTAGCCCCCGCTCGCCGCAACTAGAGAAAGCCCATGCGCAGCAATGAAGACACAAAGCAGCCAAAAAAAAAAATATACGTGAAATTACTAGTGTAAATATATACAGGTAGCTGGTCATATGGTATTTAAAGGTTATAAGTGTTACCTGGGGTGAGTAAGCAGCAAATAGTCATTCATCGGTTCAACAAGTACCTACAGGGCACTTATGTACTAGACTATTGTGACAAAGCAAGTACAGTGCTGAATGTGATAAGGTAAGGTCTTGACTGACCCCGAGAAGGAGAGATGGAAAATAAACGAGCAAGGTAATTACAGGTAATGGCTAGTGCTACTAAGAATATACTAAGTTATGTTGTTGAGAGTGACTCAGAGCAGCTACATTCACATTGAGTGGTCATTTCATGGAAGGCTTCCCTGTGAAGGAGACACTGGAGGAAAAGTAACAGGAAAGGACAGCATGGTGATTAAGAGTGTGGGAGCTGAAGTTCAAGAACTGGGTTCATGTCTCAGCCTTGCAATGTGGTAACCATGCAGATGTTCCAAGTTATTTAAACTTTTTTTTTCTTTTTTTATTCTCTACTGTGAGTCTGTTTCTGTTTTGTAAATAAGTTCATTTGTATCATTTTTTGATTCTACATATAAATTGTATCATATGATACTGTTTTTGTCTAACTTACTTCACTTGGTATGATAATCTCTAGGTCCATCCATGTTGTTGCAAATGGCATTATTTCATTCTTTTTTTACGGCTAATATTCCACTGTATTTATGTACCACATCTTCTTTATCCGTTCATCTGTCAATGGACATTTAGGTTGCTTCCATGTCCTGGCTATTGTAAATAGTGCTGCAATGAACACTGGGGTGCATGTATCCTTTTGAACCATGATTTTCTCCAGCTATATGCCCAGTAGTGGGATTGCTGGGTCATATGGTAGCTCTGTTTTTAGTTTTTAAGGAACTTCCATACTGTTCTCCATAGTGGCTGTACCAATTTACATTCCCACCAACAGTGCAAGAGGGTTCCCTTTTCTCCACACCCTCTCCAGCATTTATTGTTTGTAGATTTTTTGATGATGGCCGTTCTGACTGGTGTTAGCCTCAGTTTCCTCAATTATAAAATAGCGGTGATAATAACAAACCTTATTGAGAAGGGATTAAGTGAAGTAGTCCATGTGAATCATTTAGCACAATTTCAATCATAAGGAAAATATTCACTAAACACTGGCAATAATTTAAAAAATGCTAATAGGAATTACATTCTTATTATTTCACCCAGTTCACCAGGGCAGGAAAACAGTGTGGGTTTTCTAGGCCAGTGACTGAAAGTAGGCATTTGCCTGTGTGTCCTCTCTCTGTGTTTCATTTGCAAATGTACAGTGGTGGTGAAAAACTGACTTAGGGTGTTGGATTTAGAAATAGCAACCAGCAGGCTCACCTTTAAAGCACATAGAGGGCATAAAGGATTTGGGACTCAGAGTCATATTGTATATAAACTGAAATCCCTCTTATACATAAGTCTACCCATTATTGTATTTTGTTGTTAAGTAAGCCTGAGTAAACATTTTAATGTGTTTTCTAATGACTTCAGTGGCAATTAGGCTTGTTATTCGTTGTTTCTAAAGACCTCTGTGGTCCAGGATAATACGAATTGTTTCCTTATTCAGCAGGTTGATAATGACTTCATTTCTTTTAAAGCATTTCATTTTAAAAATTATTTACTGTTCTCTGCTCATAAACAAAAGCATAAGCTTGGCTTTTATCCAAAGAGAGGAGCACAGGGATCTTTGATTATCTAGGCATTGCTGGGTTTCAAATAGCAGGAAGGAAATGGAAGATGCTTAAAGTAAAACATATTTAAGTGTAACATCTTCTGGTAGTTGAATGTATATGTGTATGTGAGTGGGGTGTGTACGTGTATAAACTCTATCAAAATATGTTTTCTATTTTTGGCAAGTGAAATATACAAAGCAAAAATGTCAAGTCATTTCAATGGCTTCCCCCCAAAATAAAATCTTAGTTCACTGAAGTTGCAAAGTAGGAAAAACTCAACTATGATCATTGCTATATGTAGCTAATCCCAAAGAAATCAAAGTCACACTGAAGTGCATAAAAAACTTTTTCAGCGTAGTAATTACTCCAGTATTCTCTCTGTGGTATTTAATCAACAGGCATGATTTAAACTATTTCATAAAGGGACCCTTCAATTTTTCCCTGAAAAAAAAATATGTAAGTACTATACTCTAAGAAATATATTATTAATATCTTGGAAACCCTGAGGGTCTCCTCTTGATCAAATGAATCTCTGACGCCACCATAGGTAATGACTACCCTATTTCTACCTTATTTGCATTTTTTTATAATTTTAAATATACATGTTTGTATATAAATGTGTTTGTATATTTAAAACTATAAAGAAATGCAAATAAAAGTGTTTATATATACAAGTGTGTTACATAAATTGTTTAGTTTTTACATTTTTTATCATTTATTTTAAAATCCATCATAATATATCCTCTAATTTGCTTCTTTGTGCTTAACCCTTTTTTATGAGATTCAACATTAAGTAGCGATAGTTCATCCATCTTCATTGCTGTATACCATCAATATGGCATATGTATATTATATATGCATATATGAAATATATGTATGTATAAATGTCTCAGCATAGAATTCTAGGGGTGGAAATTCTAGACCATAGGGTCTGTGCAGCATCAACTTTAACAAACAAGCAACTTTTTTGCAACATAATTGTAACAATTTGCACTGCCCGCATTAGGGTATAGTGTTTTCCACTGTATCTCATTGTAATGCCTTAACATTGTTCCTGTTGGTGCCCCTCTGGGAAAACTTCCCCTTCCCTTTGAGGACAGCTACCTTCTTTCCTTAAAAGCTCACAGTGCAATTATATATTATAAACACATATATTTATATATGCAGCAGCACGTATTTGTTATAAACATATAACATTTTCTACATATGATGGATCTTATATATACATATAGCCATTTTATACTTTCACTTTACACAGAAAATATGCACTGGGGTGTTATCTTTTAAGTGGAGATGTTTTGTAGCTTATCTGGTCTGCCAGAATGTCAAAGTAGATCCAATCGATTTTTAACATGATATAGTTTTCCCCAATTTTCAAGTAAACCTTCTCTCAACCTTGTATTTATCACCTTCCAGGTATTAGCCTATTCTCTTCCTCCTTATCATAAGCAAATTCATAAAAGGAATCTCCACATTTTTACCTCCAAGCCTTTAACATTCTCAAACTAGATCTAATGCACCATTAATCATCTCAAATAATTATTGTGATGCTTATCAGTTTTCCTCGATGTTACATTCAATAGCCATACCACAGTCCTCAACTTTCTTAACCCTCAGGATGATATACTGTTATATAGATGATACATTTAGCACTAAGTCCTATTTGAAACACTCTTCTTAGCTTCTGTGAAACAGTTTTCATCTGTTTTTCCCCCTACCATGCTGAGCACATCTTTTCATTTGCTGGTTTATCTTAACCTAATATTAAATATTAGGTTTCTTCAAGGCAGAGATCAGAGTTTGTCTCTGCCTTCATGACCACCTCCCAGTAATTCCACCTGTGCAAATGGCTTCACTTTCTTAGCCATAAGCACATGACATGTACATTTTTATCTTCAGACTTATATATCCAACTGCTAACGTATCTCCTCAGAAATCATTCAACATATTCACTCAAGATTCAACATATTGTAATACACATTCTTTTGTAAAAAATTAATGATTTTTTAAAAGAAGATTGTTTTATTCCACTGACCCCTATCCCAGTACATGGCAGCAGTGTCCATCCTGTCACACAAGCCAGCTCTGGGATGGCCAACATTACATCTTAATGTCACACCCATCTCTCTTCTCCTCTCCCTCTACCACTGCTCCTACTTGAACAGTTGAATTAGTCCCCTAACTCCCATCTGCATTCAGTCTTTCATCCATTCCCTTTTTTACCACAGTAAAGCTGGAGCCATCAATTTAAAATCTAAAATCAAAATATGTTCCTTCATCCATACTTTGAACGATTTCAACAACTTCCTAATGCCTACAGAAAATATATCAAACTTGTGAGCAAGTCTATAAGCCCTGCAGGGTCTGGACCTTACCACCCTCATCTCATACCTCATCTATAACGTGCCTTGCTTTCTGTGATCTGATCAGACAGAAGGTCTTTCAAACCCTCGACACTTCCACCAACCCCAGAGCATTTAACATACTCTTACCTCTCCATGGACACATCTCCTTCACACGTCTCCTACTTAATGCCTAATTATGCAGATACGTGCTAATCTGTCACTTTTTCAGACACCTGCCCAGGTTTCACTAACAAGGTATAATCAGCCTATTTTATGCTCTAAGATAACCATTCATATATACCATCAATAGAGCTTTTCTATTTTTGGTTCAAGTTTTTAATAATGCAACTTACGACTTCGCCAATATACTATGCATGCCATGAAGTCAGCGACCTGGCATGCAGGCAACCTCAGCAGATGTCAACTGAATGAATTCACATCACAGTTACCACCAATTCCTTTTTTTTTTTTTCTTTTTTTGCTCCCTCCTACCCCCTCCTTCTATTTCTATTCACTGTTTGTCAGTCATCTTTATCGATGAAGAACACATCTAGTTAATTTTTTAGCAGAAGCTCCACGATCCTGGTTAAATTTTCACATCAATGATATAAAAAGTCAGTGTCTTCAACAATCAATTGGGCATAGAGTGGAAATTTAGAATGGCATTTTTCTTCTTCCTTCTCTTCCTCCCACAGCTTCTGTTTCTGTTTGAATTGTGTCTGAAGCAGACTGCATCAAAATTATAATTAAAAATAAAAGTTATGCAACACCCACAGATGCAACTTTATCCTAAGCTAGAAACTCACGCTTGTTTGACCTAGTTCAAGAGAAATACTGGCAGCAGTCTGAAGCTGCGTCTAGGAGCTACTTGCCAGCCATATAGAACTAGACTAATGTATCAAAACCTTAGTTTACTTTTCTTCCAATTCACAATTTTAAGTGTTAGGACCACCAATGCCATGTTCAGTTTCTTTCTGGCCATTAGAAGCAGTATGAGTAAAAGCATGAACTCTGTAGCCAGAGCCCTGCGTTTACGTCATGGCCACTTAGCAGCTATGCGACCAGGGACTAGAAACCTAGGCTCTCTGTGCCTTCATTGTATTATCTATATAATGGGATTGACAGTCATTACGGCTTCTCATATTTTAGTTTTAACTTTTAAATGTAACACACTTAGAACAGTGACTAGCACACACTAAGTACCATGTAAGTTCGTGTTAGGATGATCCATCTCTAGTTGGGCTGCCTCTGTTTCCTATTTAACATTATTTATAAAGTTCAGTATTTACAAAGTGGTTTTATCACAACGCTTTGAACTTCTTAAATACTTTTCATAAGTTAATTTGTCTTGAAAATTCAGTTCATTTGAGAGTCTTTTGTTTTCATTTGTTTCTTAACATGTTGATCTGTTTCTACACTCTATTAAATGGATTTGAAATTAACAATAATCGTTTTTAGTTATATTTTCCAATTTGGCATTTCCTTTCATGTTGAAAACTTTAACCTCAAGGAAGGACATTTTTAATTTTCGTCTCTTTGACTTCAATGTGAATCTGGGGCAGCAGGTAATTAAATTCGGAGGATGGTCCAGGATGACTATTTGAATTTTTTCTACTTACGTCTCAAACTAAAATCTAGGATAGCTAAAAGAAATCTATCAAAAATGCATAGTGCTCTGATAAGACGTTTTATAATCATGAAATAATAGTTGTCGTTCTAACATTTTATTTCTCCGTGTCCTGGCCTGTCTCTTTAATAAAATCAGCTCTTTCATTGGTAACTTTTAAGATTGAATTTCCGTCCAAAAAGCAGGGATATCCATATTTCATTAACAATTTGACAAGAAACTTTATATATTCTAGGTCAACCTGGCAGGATGAATATGTATCTAGTAAATGTACTTGTGTGTGTTTTTAGCCGTTCCATAAGTATTTCCAATCTCCCCCCAGGGCAGATATTATATCTGCTATGTGCATAAGGCTATTTTATTCAGTCTCTGGATGTACTGTGTTGATCATTTATATCAACAATTGCATTTGAAGTTTTTTTTTTTATTCTATTTCATCTGTATGAAAGTTTATTTCAGGAAACAACAAATGCAAACATCTGTCTTTGGTGTATTCTACATTACATTTCAAAAGTCCACACTACGTATTACTCTCAAAATTGAAGTAATTAAAATCAGTATTTTCATATGTAACGGTAATTATTTGTTAAGTCGTATATTGGTATTTTATGGTAAGTCATATACACTTAACCAAGGAATTGTCCATCTCTGCATGGGAAAATCTGCTCTTTATACTCAAGGTTTTAGAGAATGACGTGGGAAGTGGTGAAGAAGTGGACTGTTGACGACTTAAACTGAGTTTCAAGTATCACAGCCATTTTCCACTTGTATCCAGTGTATTATTTAACTTTGAATATAAAATGTGAATTCTACAATAATCTGAGATGCATTAACTTTTATTGGTGTAAGTACAGAATATAATAAAAAATTTATACAATTTCCTGTGTTCAAATATTTCAAAAATAAAGTTTTCTTTAAGTCCAGAATAACTTGTAAGCCTCAGACCATTGGTAGATTCCATTTAAACCATGCCTCAAGACTATGAAATTTAGAGGTAGATTTAGCTATAAAATGGGAATATGATTTCATATAAGCTGCTTAAAAGTATACTTCAATTTCCCCTTTCCTAAAATCCACTATGCTAATAACCTGCTGAAGTTCAAAACTATGAAAATAATAAAAAGCCTAATTCATATTAAATTTTCTACATGGAAGGATATTACAATATCAAAACTTACTGACAAGCATAGTAGTAGAGTCTTCCTGAAAAGAGCCCTCATCTCAACTTTCAGAGATTTAATAATCTTGTTACACAAGTTCAACTAAATTCAACTTTTTGTTTTTTAACATCTTTATTGGAGTATAACTGCTTTACATTGCTGTGTTAGTTTCTGCTGAATAACAAAGTGAATCAATAATACATATACATATATCCCCATATTCCCTCCCTCTTGCATCTCCCTTCCACCCTCCCTATCCCACCCCTCTAGGTGGTCACAAAGCACCAAGCTGATCTCCCTGTGCTATGTGGCTGCTTCCCACTAGCTGTTTTACATTTGGTAGTGTATATATGTCCATGCCACTCTCTCACTTCGCCCCAGCTTACCCTTCCCCCTCCCGCTGTCCTCAAGTCCATTCTCTAGGTCTGCATCTTTATTCCTGTCCTGCCCCTAGGTTCTTCAGAACCTTCTTTTTTCTTTTTTTAGATTCCATATATATGTGTTAGCATACGGTATTTTTCCCTTTCTGACCTACTTAACTCTGTATGACAGTCTCTAGGTCCATCCACCTCACCACAAATAACTCAGTTTCATTTCCTTTTATGGCTGAGTAATATTCCATTGTATATATGTGCCACGTCTTCTTTATCCATTCATCTGTCGATGGACACTTAGGTTGCTTCCATGTCCTGGCTATTGTAAACAGTGCTGCAATGAACATTGTGGTACATGACTCTTTTTGAATTATGGTTTTCTCAAGGTATATGCCCAGGAGTAAGACTGCTGGGTCATATTGTAGTTCTATTTTTAGTTTTTTAGGGAACCTCCATACTGTTCTCCATAGTGGCTATATCAATTTACATTCCCACCAACAGTGCAACAGGGGTCCCTTTTCTCCATGCCAGCCCCAGCATCTACTGTTTGTAGAATTTTTGATGATGGCCATTCTGACTGGTGTAAGGTGATACCTCACTGTAGTTTTGATTTGCATTTCTCTAATGCTTAGTGATGTTGAGCATATTTTCATGTGTTTGTTGGCAATCTGTATATCTTCTTTGGAGAAATGTCTATTTTGATCTTCTGCCCATTTTTGGATTGGGTTGTTTATTGTTTTTTTTTTTTTGATATTGAGCTGCATGAGTTGCTTGTATATTTTGGAGATTAATCCTTTATCAGTTGCTTCATTTGCAAATATTTTCTCCCATTCTGAGGGTTGTCTTTTCATCTTGTTTATGGGTTCCCTTGCTGTGCAAAAGCTTTTAAGTTTCATTAGGTCCCATTTGTTTAGTTTTGTTTTTATTTCCATTTCTCTAGGAGGTGGGTCAAAAAGGATCTTGCTGTGATGTATCTCATACAGTGTTCTGCCTATGTTTTCCTCTAAGAGTTTTACAGTGTCGGGCCTTACATTTAGGTCTTTAATCCATTTTGAGTTTATTTTTGTATACGGTGTTAGAGAGTGCTCTAATTTCATTCTTTTACATGTAGCTGTCCAGTTTTCCTAGCACCACTTATTGAAGAGGCTGTCTTTTCTCCACTGTATAGTCTTGCCTCCTTTATCAAAGGTAAGGTAACCATATTTGCATGGGCTTAAGTCTGGGCTTTCTATCCTGTTCCATTGATCTATATCCTGTTTTTGTGCCAGTACCATACTGTCTTGATTACTGTAGCTTTGTAGTATAGTTTGAATTCAAGGAGCCTGATTCCTCCAGCTCAGTTTTTCTTTATCAAGATTGCCTTGGCTATTTGGGGATTTTTGTGTTTCCATACAAATTGTGCAATTTTTTGTTCTAGTTCTGTGAAAAATGCCATTGGTACTTTGAAAGGGATTACACTGAAACTGTAGATTGCTTTGGGTAGTATAGTCATTTTCACAATGTTGATTCTTCCAATCCAAGAACATGGTATATCTCTCCATCTGTTTGTATCATCTTTAATTTCTTTCATCAGTGTCTTATAGTTTTTTGCATACAGGTCTCTTGTCTCCTTACGTAGGCTTATTCCGAGGTATTTTATTCTTCTTGTTGCAATGGTAAATGCAAATGTTTCATTAATTTCTCTTTCAGATTTTTCATCATTAGTGTATGGGAATGCAAAAGATTTCTGTGCGTTAATTTTGTATCCTGCTATTTTACCAAATTCATTGATTAGCTCTAGTAGTTTTCTGGTAACATCTTTAGGATTCTCTATGTGTAATATCATGTCATCTGCAAACAGTGACAGTCTTCTTCTTTTCCAATTTGGATTCCTTTTATTTCTCTTTCCTCTCTGATTGCTGTGGCTAAAAATTCAAAAACTATGTTGAATAACAGTGGTGAGAGTGGGCATACTTGTCTTGTTCCTGATCCTGGTGGAAATGGTTTCAGTTTTTCACCACTGATAATGATGTTGGCTGTGGATTTGTCATATACGTCCTTTATTATATTGAGGTAAGTTTCCTCTATGCCTACTTTCTGGAGAGTTTTTATCATAAGTGGGTGTTGAATTTTGTCAAAAGCTTTTTCTGCATCTTTTGAGATGATCATATGGTTTTTATCCTTCAGTTTGTCAATATGGTGTATCACATTGATTGCCTTGCATATATTGAAGAATCCTTGCATTCCTGGGATAAACCCCACTTGATCATGCTGTATGATCCTTTTAATGTCCTGTTGGATTCTGTTTGCTAGTATTTTGTTAAGGATGTCTGCATCTATGTTCATCAGTGATATTGGCCTGAAGTTTTCATTTTTTTGTAACATCTTTGCCTAGTTTTGGTATCAGGCTGATGGTGGCCTTGCAGAATGAGTTTGGGAGTGTTCCTCCCTCTGTTATATTGTGGAAGAGTTTGACAAGGATAGGTGTTAGTTCTTCTCTAAATGTTTGATAGAATTCACCTGTGAATCCATCCGGTCCCGGGCTTCTGTTTGTTGGAAGATTTTTAATCACAGTCTCAATTTCAGTGCTTGGGATTGGTCTGTTTAAATTTTCTTCTCTAAATGTTTGATAGAATTCACCTGTGAATCCATCTGGTCCCGGGCTTCTGTTTGTTGGAAGATTTTTAATCACAGTCTCAATTTCAGTGCTTGGGATTGGTCTGTTTAAATTTTCTATTTCTTCCTGATTCAGTCTCAGAAGGTTGTGATTTTCTAAGAATTTGTCCATTTCTTCTAGGTTGTCCATTTTATTGGCATATAGTTGCTTGTAGTAATCTCTCATGATCCTTTGTATTTCTGCAGTGTCAGTTATTACTTCTCCTTTTTCATTTCTAATTCTGTTGATTTGAGTCTTCTCCCTTTTTTCTTGATGAGTCTGGCTAATGGTTTATCTATTTTGTTTATCTTCTCAAAGAACAAGCTTTTAGTTTTATTGATCTTTGCTATGGTGTCCTTCATTTCTTTTTCATTTATTTCTAATCTAATCTTTATGATTTCTTTCCTTCTGCTAACTTTGGCATTTTTTTGTTCTTCTTTCTCTAATTCCTTTCAGGTGTAAGCTTAGGTTGTTTATTTGAAATGTGTCCCTTCTCTTGAGGTAGGATTGTATTGCTATAAACTTCCCTCTTAGAACTGCTTTTGCTGCATCCCATAGGTTTTGGGCCGTCGTATTTTCATTGTCATTTGTTTCTAGGTATTTTTTGATTTCCTCTTTGATTCCTTCAGTGATCTCTTAGTTATTTAGTAGCATATTGTTTAGCCGCCACGTGTTTGTATTTTTTACAGTTTTTTTCCTGTACTTGATATCTAGTCTCATAGCACTGTGGTCGGAAAAGATACTTGATACAATTTCAATTTTCTTAAATTTACCAAGGCTTGATTTGTGACCCAAGATATGATCCTGGAGAATGTTCCATGAGCATTTGAAAGTATTCTGTTGTTTTTGGATGGAATGTCCTATAAATATCAATTAAGTCCATCTTGTTTAATGTATCATTTAAAGCTTGTTTCCTTAATTATTTTCATTTTGGATGATCTCTCCATTGGTGAAAATGGGGTGTTAAAGTCCCCTACTATGATTGTGTTACTGTCAATTTCCCCTTTTATGGCTTTTAGCATTTGCCTTATGTATTGAGGTGCTCCTATGTTGGGTGCATAAATATTTACAATTGTTGTATCTTCTTCTTGGATTGATCACTTGATCATTATGTAGTGTCCTTTTTTGTCTCTTGTAATAGTCTTTAAAGTCTATTTTGTCTGATATGAGAATTGCTACTCCAGCTTTCTTTTGATTTCCATTTGCATGGGATATCTTTTTCCATCCCCTCACTTTCAGTCAGTAAGTGTCCCCAGGTCTGAAGTGGGTCTCTTGTAGACAGCATATATATGGGTCTTGTGTTTGTATCCATTCAGCCAGTCTATGTCTTTTGGTTGGAGCATTTAATCCATTTACATTTAAGGTAATTATTGATATTATGTTCCTATGACCATTTTCTTAATTGTTTTGGGTTTGTTATTGTAGGTCTCTTCCTTCTCTTGTGTTTCCTGCTTAGAGAAGTTGCTTTACCATTTGTTGTAAAGCTGGTTTCATGGTGCTAATTTCTCTTAGCTTTTGCTTGTCTGTAAAGGTTTTAATTTCTCTGTCAAATCTGAATGAGATCCTTGCTGGGTAGAGTAATCTTGGCTGTAGGTTGTTCCCTTTCATCACTTTAAATATGTCCTGCCACTCCCTTCTGGCTTGCAGCATTTCTGCTGAAAGATCAGCTGTTAACCTTATGGGGATTCCCTTGTATGTTATTTGTGCTTTTCCCTTGCTACTTTTAATATTTTTTCTTTGTATTTAATTTTGATAGTTTGATTAATATGTGTCTTGGTATGTTTCTCCTTAGATTTATCCTGTATGGGACTCTCTGTGCTTCCTGGACTTGATTCACTATTTCCTGTCCCATATTAGGGAAGTTTTCAACTATAATCTCTTCAAATATTTTCTCAGTCCCTTTCTTTTTCTCTTCTTCTTCTGGGACCCCTATTATTCGAATGTTGGTGAGTTTAATGTTGTCCCAGCGGTCTCTGAGACTTTCCTCAATTCTTTTCATTCTTTTTTCTTTATCCTGCTCTGCGGTAGTTATTTCCACTGTTTTATTTTCCAGGTCATTTATCCGTTCTTCTGCCTCAGTTTTTCTGCTATTGATTCCTTCCAGAGAATTTTTAATTTCATTTATTGTGTTGTTCCTCATTGTTTGCTCTTTAGTTCTTCTGGTACCTTGTTAAACGTTTCTTATATTTTCTCCATTCTATTTCCAAGACTTTGACTTATCTTTACTATCATTACTCTGAATTCTTTTTCAGGTAGACTGCCTATATCCTCTTCCTTTGTTTGGACAGGTGGGTTTTTACCTTGCTCCTTCTTCTGCTGCATATTTCTCTGTCTTCTCATTTTGCTTAACTTACTGTGTTTGGGGTCTCCTTTTCGCAGGCTGCAGTTCATAGTTCCCGTTGTTTTTGGTGTCTTCCCCCAGTGGGTAAGGTTGGTTCAGTGGCTGGTGTAGGCTTCCTGGTGCCTGTGTTCTGGTCGATGAGGCTGGATCTTGTCTTTCTGGCAGACAGGACTGCATCTGGTGGTGTGTTTTGGGGTGTCTATGAACTTGGTATGATTTTTGGCAGCCTCTCTGCTAATGGGTGGGGCTGTGTTCCTGTCTTACTAGTTGTTTGGCATGGGGTGTCCAGCACTGGAGCTTGCTGGTCATTGAGTTCAGCTGGGTCTTAGCGTTGAGACTGAGATCTCTGGGAGAGCTCTCACCGACTGATATTACGTGGGGCCAGGAGGTCTCTGGTGGCCCAATGTCCTGAGCTCGGCTCTCCCACCTCAGAGGCTCAGGCCTGACATCTGGCCGGAGCACCAATACCCTGTCAGCCATACGGAGGAGTTGAAATCTTCTTTGCAGTTTCTATGATTACTTGTCCTAGAGGTTTCCAGATTTGAAATGTGTAGCAACCTGCAAATCCAAGAGCTGCAATACCCAGCTCCACAGCTATCAAACTTCTTGCCAGTCCCCAGTCAATGTCGGGGTCCTACTTCTTAGTTGGGGGTGGCGAGTACTCAGCAGAGCACAGGCCCTCACCGGCAGTCCAATTCAACTTTTTAAAAAGCATAGTTTTACTTAAAATATGTGCTGGTTCTAGTGAAACAGACTCTGCCTTTAGATAGTACATTCAAAGGATGTCACCCATAGGGAAAATAATTGTTCCAACTGTATGACAAAAATTACTTTCGGAATACTCTTCAAGAGTCATCTCACAAATGTAACTTAGGAAGAGCATTTAATAAGCAAAGCATGCAACTAAGCAGGATCAAGCCTACCTTCTGTGATACTTATATTCAAAATAACTAAATCCTCAGATGGAAAATAGATAGGTGATAAATCTCGGCTAAATCTACAGTCTTTACAGTACTTTTTAATTTCATTTTTGTATTGTTATTATAATGTGTTATAAAGAAGTATGTAAAATATTTGGTGTTCAAAAATGAACACAATGTATTTTTTTTAAGTAAAATATGAGATGTTAAGTTTTCAAATATGTCAAAGATGGTGCTCTATTTGAAATGTAGATCAGATGAAGTCTATTGTTTTTTCACTCACCTCCAAGCAGAGCTCTGGGCTTTGCATTCTCATTTATGTGCAAAGCAGGGGCATGCAAAATTCACCTTAAAAGTGATGCAACAACGTCAAGATTGCGAGACTGAAAAGGGCAGCGCTCTTATCATGGCAACACCTTGAGAAGGTGCACCTCAACTTGTAAAGATGAACTATCATTTGAGAAAATAAACTAATGTTGGCAAATTTCTGTCACTAAATATTTTAAAATCTGCTGTGTGTGTTTTATAACATGTGCTTTTATGTTTAACTGTTGTGGAAAACTGTCATAGGAAAACAAACTCCAACGGTTCCACTGAACATTTTATGGAATTCGACTTTTAGCACTAGATGAAATGTTGTCCTTTAAAGTGCACGAGTGCAGAACAATAGTCTCTTATCCTGCCACCTACTCTATGTCCAATTTTGAAATCCTATGCCATAACAGATTTAACCAATTGTATACTGCTGCTCTTCTGTAATTATATAAAAAATGCTATGAAGGTTAAAAGTATCTCTTAGTGGAAATATTAAAAGGCATTCTCTTTTATCAGTTTGATAATGAAGATGCTTAAACCAAAACCACCGATAATATCTGTACCCCCCACCTCCCATAATGCCAGAAACGTCCTCTTTATTTACTATAATCTTTCTCAGAGTGTAGCTATTGGGCCAGGTACAATAGGCTGACTTGAAGGCATGTCTTTCCTTAAGCCACATCTCAACCTACTGAGCCAAGTTATCTGATGAAGATGGTCTGGATTGTACATTTTACAAACAGTTCCTCGATGATTTTTGTGTACATTCAAATTTGGTTCATGCAAAACAAAAAGGGGTAAAGTATTCAAATTCCATGTGAAAAACCCCATACTCTTTAAGAAATAGGCATGAAGCCATAATTATGTCTGAAACCTGTATAAATTAATTTCTCTAATTTTCTAGTTAGTCTCCAGAAAATGTGGATGCCTGGACTGTGAGAAAGCCGTTACAGAAGGGGAGAAAAGACTGTACTGACCTTAAGCTTTACCTAATTTGTATATATATATTTTCTAATCCAAACCAGCTCTGAAAGAATCAGAGACAAATAATTTGGAACACCTCTCTTCACCAAAACCACTGAACAAATGCATTCACCCATGTCCAGAAAAAGAGAAAACATAAGAAATAAACATTTTATTAAAGTGATTTTTGCAGTAATACAGCTTTCCCATTAATGTACGATGAGCTCTCCTGTTTGGTCTGAAAACATATAACTGACAATTTTAAGTGATCAATATTTTACTATTCAGAAAAGGCATTAGAGTACTTGGCACTGTACACTGTCAAGTGGTGATGTTTAAATTCATTTGTGTTACATCCATCGTGCAACATGAGTTGCATTTACGGAGGAAAATTAGACTAGGTAGTGACTCATTGCAAAGTCAATCACGGTTTCATTTGGTTCTCATTTTGGGACTCCTGGTCTGTGAGGATATGTTAGCACACTGTACACACTTCAATGCATAATTAGCATACTGGAACATTTTCACATGGAGATTGGCTTTTCTTCTGTCTTTAGATATAGTTTTATTATTTTAATATTTTTTCCATTGGTAAGGCCTTGGATTTTATTTTTTCCTTTAGAATTTGAACGTGACTTACTACCCTATAAATATTTTCTGCTTAAATTGAATTTTCAAATGTTCACTACTAAATTCAACCTTTCAGTTCCCTGTTTTAAATACAAACTTCCCATTGTTTTGACAGCAGCATTTCACGGGAGTAGTTTTCACAGCCATAAAATGTACTACAACTAGTTTGTAGTATTTTCCAGGTTATTTCTCTTTACTGATAATATTTTAATAAATTTGGGATCTTAGTTATTTGTAGAAGAAGCTTTATTATTTGTAGAAGAAGCTTTATTATTTGCAATTTTCTTATAACACTAGATCCCACATAAGTAAAAATAAAGGACCTTTTGTTTCCGGATTATAGCAAAGTGCCAAGTCTGGTGGTAGAAAGTCCAAACTCTGGAGCCAGAGACCCTGTGTACAGGTCTTGGACTCTACCACTTAGTAGCTGGGAGGAGATACTTGAGCTGTAGGTACCTCACCTCAGATTCCTCATCTGTAAAATGGGCATACAGCTTTCCACAGGTATATCCAAGAGTACCTGTACTTCACAGGATTGTTATGAGCTAATACTTTAAATAAAAACAGTGCCTGGCACACTGTGTAACTGCTACATAGTGTTTGTTAAATGAATCAAAATATTAGCCCCCCAAAAAGTGAAATTTGCTGTACACTGTAAAAACACCTTCAGGCACCTATATTAAACAACACTGTGTCACCAAAGCCTAATCCTATGCCTGGCATAGTTGCACTTTGATTGTTGGTTAATTCATATGAAAAAAAAACACAGTTCATGTTTCTATAGAATTATAGTGTTACTCTACAAAAGGTGTGAAGCAATAGTACAAAATTTTCCTAAAAAAGTGATGTTTACACTGAAACAAAGGGTAAGTTAGCCAGGCAATATACTGCAGTGGGAACAGCATGGGCAACACTTGACACAAATCTATACATGCACATTCATTTTCATTGACATGTATGGACTGTCACAGTCACAATATGGTGCAGAATCATTGTAGGATGGATTCCTGTACCTGTGGAAGAAATTCAACCAGAGCACCACCATGAATTGAAAGCCACTGAAGAAGCGTATTAACTTGTATTTTTTTCAATGTTTTTTCCCAGCCTTTTAGGAAAAAAAACATTAATGACTTTTTAGGAAAGGTGCTTTTTATGCCAATTCCCACATTTTCTATAAAAAGGATAAGACTTCTATTTTAGTTTCCAAGAGAGACGAGTAATACTTTCAGGCCTCTTCTACTCTTACTCGATCCTGTCCATTGCCAAAGAATGACTTATTTAGTTGGTGATATACAAAGTACTGAGAAAATATAGCCAAGCCCTTTACCGGCATTTATTCTCTCAGAGGAATGGATCAAATGAATTCTTAAGTCCACTCCAGTCTCACATGCACAGTAAGCTTTCCATACCAGGTTATATCCTAATAAGGGAAGCCGCCGGCACCTGTGCAGCTGCTAAGGGTTAAAAGTGTAGGAGGCATAATTTTGGCTTGAGGTCTAAGCTGTGTTCTCCAATGCAGGTTTACCAATTACAAGGCAGATATTTTGGTCTCTGTTTCACACCCATGTCTAATTCTCAATTGTTTCAGAACCCATATGGGAGGAGACAGGATTAGTTGACTGCCCACTCATTTATCACTTGAATTTTTTTAAACAACAAAATTTTAATGAACCATCTTGTAGACTTGTGTTCCATGGAAACACATTAAAAAAGAATGATTTAGTCATCTGTCGAGGAATACTGCACAGATCAGTGGCTTTCAAAATAGTTCATGGAATTCTGGTTGCTATTAGGAGGTTGGAAACCTCCTGGGTGAGGTGATAGGAATCAGAATCAAAAGTCCTTGATTAGTGGGAGGCAATCTGAGATAATGGTATATACATGAGCGTTAGAGAATGCACACTGGATTCAAATTTCAGCTCCTACCTTCATTAGCTGAGAAGCCATAAGCTTACTTTCAAGTAAGTTGTGTATAAAATTCAATGATGACATTTTGTAGAGTTGCTACCACAATACATATAGAAGTCACTCGATAATGCTTTTTGTTGAACTTCAATGAACAGAATGTGGACAAATACTTGACAGAGTTGGAGCTGAATAGTTTTTAACATGCTATTATTATTTTAGTTAATAACATTAATATTAATGAATAAAAGTCTGGTGGGTTGCCACTGGTTCCTTTTGGAACTACTGTTACACAATAGTTTACTAATAATTTTTAGAAGAACATGGCTGGAAAACCCTTGGCAGTCAATAGAAAGTCGGCAGAATTTTAAGAGGTGATGATGAAATTTTTCATAACAATTAGGATTTGAAATGCAATCAGAAGCTGGAATAATGAAAGAAAAATAACTAGATGAAACATAGAAATTCATAAAAAGCACTCAGTCTTCACAACAAAGCAGTAGTAAGCATAACATTAATGAAATGTCTGGTTAAATAAAAGCACAATATGAGTACATGACACCATATAACTACTCTACAGTATATTACATTAGATTCCATTAGTAGAAGCAGTCTTCAACTATAGCTAAGCAAATGTCCTCAGGTTCTCTGTGTTACCCAGACCACACCCGGGTAAAACATTAAGAAAGAATACTAAAAACTGTGGGCTCGTTCAAAGGAGACAGACCAGGAGGACAACAGAATATCAACCCAATAAACGAAGATGGATTGAGATACATAGGTCCTGCTTAGCAGGCAGGAAGGAGGATTAGTGACTCTAATAGGAATTTTCTATATTCTTAAACAACTATGAAATACAAGAAGGCCATATTCACTTTATGTGACTCCAGAAGTTAAAATAAGCACTATCAGGTGACTCATACAGGGAAGTAGATTCGGGGCAGTATTTTGAATTCACAGAGCTTGTAAAAAAAATGAACAAGCTTCCTCCAGGGACTGCAGGGTGCAAACCTAAAGGCTGAATGCTGGGAAGCACTTACTTGCTAAGTGGAATATCTTGATAGGCTACTTCCCACCCAGTCCCCTTTACATGCCCAGGAGTATTTTTATGACTTTGTATTTATTATCCCAACATGAGTGAATGGCAATGGAATGTTTAAAATCACAAGTATATCTCTAGTGTTAATACTTGCAAAGTTTAAGTAGTTTCCAGAGAATTAATCTATTACTTAAGGGTTATCTGAGATGTTTAGCTATCAGAAATTTAACATTTTGGGCACCAACTTTTCCAGTTAAAAAGTGTTTGAAATGCAAGGTCTGAAAAGGTTATTTAAAAATTTTAGTCCCTTTGCCCCTTTTATAGCCAAATTTAGTATATTTGATGCACACTGGTCTGTTGACCGCTATTAAAAGTTATTGAGGGCTTCCCTGGTGGCGCAGTGGTTGAGAATCTGCCTGCCAATGCAGGGGACACGGGTTCGAGCCCTGATCTGGGAAGATCCCACATGCCGCGGAGCAACTAGGCCCGTGAGCCACAACTACTGAGCCTGCGCGTCTGGAGCCTGTGCTCCGCAACAAGAGAGGCCGCGATGGTGAGAGGCCCGCGCACCGCGATGAAGAGTGGCCCCTGCTTGCCGCAACTAGAGAAAAGTTCTCGCACAGAAACAAAGACCCAACACAGACAAAAATAAATAAATAAATAAATAATTTAAAAAGAAAAGAAAAAAAAGTTACTTGAATCTATTATTTCTTAGACACTATTTCTGCCATTTAATTTCTCATCCTGTGTCACTGGTAAGAAACTGTCTAAGGCAAAAACACTGTCTTCGTTTCCTACCCGAACAACACCAAAACTACTGACATATATCCAAGTCTTGAATATGACTAACTACAAAAATCTATCACACTATATGTATAGCTGATTCACTTTGTTATAAAGCAGAAACTAACACACCATTGCAAAGCAATTATACTCCAATAAAGATGTTTAAAAAAAAGTCTATTACAGTAACAGAAACTACTTTCATTTTTCCAGTTCTGGCTATGATATAAAGTTAGTATAAGACCTGCTTCCCCACCACTATCAATTCTAATAGGAGGACAAAAAATATGGAACAACTGTTCACAGGACCCAAAAGAAACCTATACAGGGCTGTAATCCTAAGACTAGGAAAGCAAGAGAGGTGAGCCCCATTTCACTCAGCATTTATTCCTGAAGACAGTTTTCAATGTGCTTCCCAGGGATTTAGAAAACAGAGCATCAATCTCTCATGGTTGAGGAACAAGAACACGCAAAAGAGATCGGATTTGATGACAAGTTACAAGAGGAGGGAACCACAGAATGGGAACCCAAATATCTGAGCGCAGACTTGAGAAGCTACACAGTCTGACAGAAGTTGAAGTTCAGCGAAGGTGAAGATACATAGTAGACAACACAATTCAACGGAGATCCCAGAAAGGCCAGGTTTTAGGGATAGGAATCATGTCAGGGTGAAGGCATCATGCTCTAAGAGTAAAGAAAAAACCAAAATAGACCAACCTTAACAAAGCCTGTAACTAATATTGACAGGGACAAGGTGATCTACGGTAACTGAACTGCCTGCCAGGACAAAACTTAAACCTCTCAAAGAACACTAAGGGAAAGTACAACTAAGAAACTAAAACAGGAGAAATAAAAAAACAGTACTAAAAATAACTGGTTAATCAAACAGAAAATTAAAAAGGAGCAATAAAGAAACAATAAGCAGAAGGGACCAGCAGAAAAAAAATAGCATGATAGTAGGCCAACTCTTTCAGTAATTACATTAAGTATCAATTAAATGCTTCAATAGAAGGCAAAGCTTCTCAGAATATTAAAAAACAAAATATGCTGTTTAGACATGCACTATGCTATTTAGATATATTTTATAACCTTACAATTCCACTGTTGAGTATATAAGAAAAAATGAAACAAAAGAACTCTTATGTCCAAAGACTTGTAGAAATATGTTCAGCTTTCTTAAAAGTTTTGAACTTTTTTTTAAAAAAATAACTTAAATATAGTAGGAGGAGTACGTAAATTGTACTTATGTTCATCTAAGGGAATACTACACGTCAATAACAATAGACTACTGATATGTACAACAACATGGATGAATTGCAGTCATAATGTTGAAGAAAAAAATAAAAAAGGAGTACATATTGTATAATTTCATTTGCAAGGAAACAAAAACCAGTTATAATTTATATAGTGATGGAAGTCCAAAGAGTAGCTATACTTGGGAGTTCTAGGAACATTCCATATTTTTATCCAGTTGGGGTTCATTAGTGAGACAGATGTAAAATTTATGAAGTCAATTAAGATTTATGCACTTAACTGTCAGTTATACCTAATGAAAATAAAGGTCAACGACTGTGCAGAAAAGTGCTTGCTCAGCAGGCAGGTCTAAATGCTATCTTTCCGAGGCCTGCGTGCAAGATTGGCCCTCGGCTAGCATCTTGCAACTTGGGTTTCAAAAGTGTTCTCATCATTCCCAGAACTGATGAGTGGCTTACTGTGTTTAATTTTTTTTTTTTTTTTTTTTTACAAGCAGTACATTTTATGCTGAACACCTGCTTTCCTTCTGAGTCTAGAATTCGTGTATGTGCCAGACAGAGGCTGCCTATCTGACCAGCCCCAGTAACACCCCAGGGGCCAAATGTGTAATGAGCTGAAAGACAAGATTTCCCTGTAATAAATCATAACCATAAATATAACTCTATGTTGAATCTTGTGAGTCCTTCTAGTGAATTACTGAATCTGAGAGTGGTTGGAGACTCTCGGCACAGGGATGCTCACAAGAAACTAGTTTTTGTTGTTTTTTTAAAATGTAGTTGGAGTTTATATTTCTCTTTCTCTTCCTATTTTAATTTCTCTTCCCTTCCCTTCCCTTCGAAAATAAGAACCTGAGTTGGGTGAGAGGGTGCCCCATATGCAGGGCATTCCAGTAAGGGGTCTAGCAGCCTGAGTTGGGTAAGGAGGACCCATGCAAGGCACAACAAATGGTTTTAAACTTGAGAGGTATGAGGATGTCCAAATGGGGGATTGGCAGTGCCCTCCCAGCTTAAGAAGGGATTCTATACAGTGCAATAGTTGGGGGTAGGGGTTGGTGTTCACGGCGATGGTAGTACGATTTGTTAAATATGAAGGTCTCATCACATAAAGACGTATATGAAGGATAAAGGGATATAGGTTCCTCACTATCAAAAAATAAGTTACAGTCACTAAGAGCATATAGATCTTAAAAGTTATCATACACAAAAATATCTGTAACTATGCATGGTGATAGATGTTAACCTATTGTGGTAATTGTTTTGCAATATATACATACATCAAATCATTATGTTGTACACCTAAAACTAATACCATGTTATATGTCAAAAAATCTCAATTTTTTAAAAACTTACAAAGTATAAAAATAAATGTTACAAATACAGAAAGGGCAAGAACCAGAGTGTACCCTGTGTTATTGGATTGGAATTCGGAGATGTTAGTGTGAATTCATTATCGTAATATAGATACATAGCTATAGAAATAAATGCAGCTCTATACACATACATACACACACACACACACACACACACACACACACAGCCTTTCCTATGTGTTTACTGAAGAGCCAGGGAAAGGTGACAGAGCAATGTTTGTTGTTCCATTAATCCTATAGTTCCTAACTCTACCACTCTGACTTCAGTATCTTTGTCTGCAAAGGTTTTTCTCTGTAACTGACCAATGTTCTGCCTTCTTCCTGTCCTCCCCCCTCACTTCCTCCCACTTCTCCAGATCATCTGGTTTGGTCCCTAGGATGTGAAGAAGTGTTTGAACAAGTGAGATTAGCTATAACCTCATCACCAGCTTTGGGATTCCAATTTTTGAGAAACTGTACCTGATTTATCTAATATTCCAATTCATACTGCATATTTAATAATGTTTTCTAGTGGGTCTCGTATAAAAGTAGCCAACTTAAGGCTTCCTATGCTGCAGTAACTTATAAAGCTGGAGACAGGTTAATAGAAGTTACCAGAGCATCAATTATTGGTTATGGTCTTAAAATGAAGTTATATATATATTATATATATATATATATATATATATATATGGTATCTCTCATACAACAGAGCAATAGGGGATTTTTTACTTTAATAGTAAACAAAATATCTCATGGAAAAATCATAGCTGATTTATCAGAGGCTTCACAAGTGCTTGATGAGATATGAGTAATTCATTTGCTGAAATGAAGAACTGAAAACAGAAGAGCTGAAAAATCTTTCGTTAAAACACAGCAGACTCCAAATTTAGAAGCGCCATTTGTAATACAATAAGAAGCGTTTGTTCAATTTCAAAAATACACTTCACATACAAAAAATAAACAAGTGGATTATGAAAAGGGCTAAAAGAAATCTGATTAGAACGTGGAAATTACCTAACAAAGTGATTCCTATACAGCAGTCCCTATCTGCTTGGTTAGCATTGTTGTGCCATCAACAAAATCATTTAGTAAAATGATGAGGGCGTTTGAAGACACTAGGCTCTTACTACACCTACCAAAAAGATTGTTCTAAATGTAGTAAAGAGATGTGCTGTTTACCAGAAGTAGATACAGGCTACTCCTACGGTAACCTGGGCAACTTTACCAGGGACCTGGTGGCCACTGGGTATCGTAAAACTCACAACTGTAAAAGGTAAGCAATTTTGTCTAGCCATGGTGTGTGTAATGCCTGGGTGGCCAGAAGTCTTTCTGTCTTCAGTAAAGGAAAACTGTTTAGGCAGCGGTAAAGACTCTCTTAATAAACCTAATTCCCACTTTGGGGATTCCAGAGCACATTGCCTAGAACAGAGGAAGACCTTTTATTTCTATTGTTGTTCTGGGAATACGCAAATATTTGCAGATGCCTGTAAGCTGTCATAACACCCTATCAACATCCGTCCTCTGGACAGGCAGAGCAAGTTAATCAACCTCTTAAAACAAAAAAACACCTCATTGACTATGATTTAGCAATCTACTAGACTAAAATGGCTTAGAGCTTTACCACCGGTTTTGTTTTAAAAAATTAGAAGCACTACTACAAACAGGCACTGAATTTTGAACTTACGTTTGGCAGGCCTGTGAATTAGGGTCTGAGACAACATCCTGGGATTCATTTAGCTGAATCCCCTCATAATCATGTTCAGTACTTAAAAACGCTTCTCTCTTCCCTGGAAACTCAGAGATACAAAGTCATAATGACCTAGCAAGATTGGCTGGAAGAAGTCTTCCACCTCTATTGGCAGGAGGTTTCATCTTCACAAAGTTGTTCTGCAGGAAAGATGTGCTGTCACTATGCTAGGAGAGACCCTTTCAAGTGTTGCTGATCACCCATGAGGCTGTCAAAGTCACAGCAAAGCAAGCAGCTGGATCCATCCTTCCTGAGGTGGACTGGACTATGGTCCCCACAAAGGATTTGAAACTTCAGCTTTTTGAGTAATCGATATCGGTGCTCAACTTAATTGGAAGGTAGGATTCTAGCAAGCTTATTACTATCATCATAGACTGTCTTGTTGTCCTATTCACAGCAGGGTCCTTTCAACTACTTTAAGAATCACATTTTACTAGAAAGCAAACATGCTACTTGCTACATTACTCTTTCTTTCTGTACTCCAAGTAATGGTTCCCGTAATCATATTTCTGATCACCTCTAAATCGTACTCCTAGTATAAACAGATTCTGGACTTATAAATCCAGAAATCTGATTATTGACAGAGTAAAAAAATGGGGTCATCGTCATTAGTAATTTTTTGTAATAACAAAGTGAAAGTAACTAATAAGCACTGAGGTGCTTAGACTCTAAATTCAACAAAAAAATTTTGTTAACTAGTTTGATTAGAGGAAAGGTGTAGATAAGAAAAACATTTAAATAACAGACACACAGAAGTCTGGCATTTATAGGGAGAGACTGCAGTAGACAGGTCTAATGGCACTCAATTAAGTTTGGGATGCGAGTTCTCAGCCAATCCCAATGAAGACAGATAAACACATGGAGATTTAGTTGACTGTTATAATAATATGGTAATTGACTTACACCTGAGACAAAAAATAAGGTTCCTTGGGTGGACCTAATGTTTATTAGATCCATATGCATTAAACACTGGAATTGCAATCAGTACCTTTCGATGGGTGTCTTACTTTAAGACTGATACTAGATGATGACCATGGGTATCTTTGCTTTTCACATCTGGGAAAAATTTGTGAAGACAGAATAATTCCTAAAGAGCCTAAATTGTCATATTCATGTGATGGTAGTTATGTCATTGAATGAAATTCAGGAGGAGGAAAGCTCTTAATTAAAAATTTAGAGTATCAGACTCCAGAGTTAAGCTGCCCCATAGGCTTGGATTGGATAAAACTTCATAAAGGACAATGATGCTTAGTGAATCATTTTAAAAATGTGAGCAATAAAGACATCACACCAATTTGTAAAATTAATGAATTACTAAGCAAAATTTTTGTGCGTTGCTAATCAAGAGTCTGATTTAACCATTCACCATGGGTGTGATTTATTCAAAGGTCATTCCTCCAAGCAAATGACATACCACCTTTTAAAAAATTTAATAATTCTGTTTGTCATAAATCTGACAAAATTGCTTTGCTTTGTATTTTACTATGGACTTGTTGTATATTTAGAGGACTGCAGCTTGCCCAGAGAAAGATGAAAACAGCAATGGAGTTAATTGGAAATTTGTGATGTTACTATTTTATTATAGTAACAAAAGAGGACTGTAAGTGTAAATACAAATCTAAAAGAAAAAAAAACTCCCTGTTGAAGAGATTTCCGCTACCTCCCTTTTCTTAGAGCATTTACTTGAGAAAAATATATAATTCTTAGTTCTTTCTCAGTCTCTTTGAAATGTAAATCTTTAAAAAAGCTAAATAAGCCCCTGCCAGCTTCCCAGAGCCAGGAATATCTTTCTCAAGGACCCGAAATGTAATGGGAGGGTAGCAACCTGACTTCTGGACCAGCCTTGTCTCAAGTTGCAAAACCACCACCTGACTAAAAATGAGTTTATTTTCCTTTGGATAAAGCCTACTTAAGCAAATTCAGATGTTTATCCCAACAACTAAGTTAATCTGGGATGAACTACGTGTGACAAACGGTGTTGCCAAGTCTTCTTACTTGAGGACTAGTTATTATTTACCTTGAAAACATATATGTGATAGGTTCTATCTGCTTGACTATGTGAAAGGGTGAGATTTCTTTCTGTCTTGGTATCTCTTAGTACACTGCCCATGACACCCATCACACATTTTTGTTTAATGCTTATTCAATAGTAAAACTCAAACTTTTCTTTCTCTTCTAGCCTTGTAGACAGGTTTTCTGGGTTGGGAGGAGATTATTTTTATTTGTATTTCCCCAACCACTCTGCAAATAGCTGTCCTGTAATCATCAAAAGTGTCAAGGTCATGAGAGTAAAGGAAAGCTGAAGAAATGACCTATATTGAAGAAAACAGACAGACAACAATTAAGTGCAATTTGAGAGTCTAAACCGGATTCTTTTGAGTCCAACCAAATACAAGGAATTGTTAAAACTTCAGTGGATTCTAAGTATTAGTATCAATGTATTGATGTTAATTTTCTTATTCTGATGATTACATTGAAGAATGTGTTTGGATGAAACACTAAAGTATTATGGTAGATGCAGCATTACTTCCAAATGGTTTAGGAGAGAAAAAAGTTATATGAACTGTACTTTTCTCTAAGGTTGAGATTGTTCCAAAGTTGGTTGGGGGCAGGGAGAGAGACAGAGATAGAGAAAGATACACCCACACACTCATCAAAAAACGTAATATTTGTTAAGTTTCTCCTAGTTGGTTCTTTCTTAAAAAAAAAAAAGAATCAGATACTTTTAAACCTCCATTCTGTATTCCTTTTTCTCTCTAGAGATAACTACTCTATAATGCAGCTTTCCCACACAAGCTTATATAATATATGCTGTTGTTCTGTATTTTAAACTACGTAAGTGGTATCATACATCCATGTACTTTTGTAACTTATTTTGAGCTTTTATTTTGAAATTTATACACTTTTTTACATCTTGCTAAATTTTATTTTTAACAGTAGTGTTGTATAAGCCCCAATTTATCCATTCCTCTACTGAGAAACAGGTTGCTTTGACTTTTCTCACTATTATAAATATTATTGCAGCATTATATAAAGTTTAAAAATATCTTTTCCCAGAGAGTGGCTTGCAGTTTTTCCCTTATTAATTGATGTTTGACATACAGGAGGTTTCAATTTTAATACTGGCACATTTGTTGATTCATTTTTAATGGTTTGTCCTGTTGGGTATTCTAAAGAATTCTTTTTGTGCTCATGCATTATAGATATTTTTTTATAAGTACTTCAGAAAAAAAGTACAATGGATTTTTTGAGAAAAACTTATCTTGAAAAATAGAGAAGAATCTACGTTAACTCACTAAAAGGTTTTGTGTGTGTGTGTGTGTGTGTGTGTGTGTGTGTGTGTATTCATTCATCCAGATCGGCAGGCTTAACAAACTTCTAAAATAAATATTAGCGTAGCATTAAATGTTATATAAAGAGAAGTTTCAAATTATTTTCTGAGTGTGTTTGAGAAAACACTTAGGCAAGATAGTCAGGCTTGTATTATTTGTCTTTCAGGTAATTATGTGGGAAAATGTTTGAGAATATTATTATCTGAATCTACTTCTAAAAATCATTTATTTATTTATTTATTCATTTATCCATGCAAGCATTCATTTATTCAACAAATGTTTGATCTGTAAATATTTATCCTAGTGCCTAGTATCTGCAATAGAGTATTAGAAGCAAAGCTAAACCTCTGTCCTCAGAGATTTTGTATTTTTTTGAGGCAAAACAGGCAATAGACAAATGAATCAGTAACTACACAACATGCTAATTGCTACAGAGAAAAATAAAGCAGCAGGGGTGGAGGTAAGCAAGTAGCTACTCTTTCAGGTAAGATTTTCTAATAGAGAGTCTTACCTTTCATGTGCACAAGTATTAATAACTAAGACACTTTTTAGCAATTAAAATAGAAGATGGAAAAATAAACTGAGGAGTTGACACCGGATGGCTACCTATTTGTACTTTATATGAAGGCGCAAATCTTTGAGGCTAATTATGACAACAAGTGTTACAAATGCAGTATGGAGGAAAGAGATTTAGGATCTGAAAGGATTGGCGAGATGTATTAATAGGTCATCAAAGTTAGAGAGGCAGTGAGTGAAAAATTCCCTTCCCTATTTGTTGCTACAAGTACTGATGAAAGAGACCTTAAGAGGAGAACACGGTAGCAAGAGAAAAATTGAAAAGGCGAAGCTTTCATGTCACTTGAAGCCCTTCTAGCCATACTACCTGTAAAGATATTATGTTCACTCATAAAAGTAATATAATTAAGGCTACTGATTACTAAAAGACTACACAGATAGCTGTTAACCAAATCAAGTGACTACTAAATATTCAACAGTTACATAAAGGAAAGGAATTTAGACATTTTAAAGAGTAATTTCAGCAGAAGACTGGTAAATCATAATTGAAATAGACTCAGACGTAATGATCAGGGGCTAAGACATGCATTTTAGGTATCACAAGATGCAGTGGTTACTTGTGTTGGCAACTATTCCTCCACCTGGCTTTAAATTTCTGTGAGCAGATGCTTCAGGTAGTACACTAGTGAATTTGCTATAGTGGGAAAAGTCAACGGTTTGTAGAATCTATACTAAGAAATCTATCCTACCCCTGCCTCACCCACAAATGGAATACTGCATTCTGTAGTGAGAACATGGTTGGCATACAAATAACTTTAATCTGGCTTTATGAATACCAGCAAGAAACACTGAGTGTAATATCACTGACACAGAAATAGCAGGTGCTATGATGCAAGTGGTTCCCCTGGATACCTTAACTAACCTCGGTCTTAGGAAGCCAAAAAATAAGCAGGAAGGGGAAACTAATTAAGCTATTAAAATTGGAAGCCCAATGTATAGTAATTTCTATGAAATAAGATAAGGATTGAGTGTTGAAAATACCCTAAGATGAACCTGTTTGAATATGGAGATTCTATGGTGGAGGGAAAAAAAGAAAGGGGTGATATTAAAAATTGGAACTGTGACTGAAGAGATTTGGTGGTCAAGAGCTTTTATCTGATTTCATAATTGGTACAGATATTTTCACAGATATTACGTATAACTAGGTCATGTTGCCTTTGCACTTTTCATGGACACATTGAGTTTATCTTGTTTTAACTGGCTATGATAAATAGAAACAGAAACAGCCCTCCTTATATGAGGTATTAGGCAAAATTAAACTCTAGAAAATAACGAGATCAGCACACTGATCAAGCAATTGGTTGACATGGAACTTTTGATTCCCGAACTTCCTTTTAATAAGCTGATATGATTATTAAATAAAAAAAAATGTTCCTAGAGGCCAAACATTTTGGCTTCTGGGTCTTTGCCCTCTTAAACTTATTGAGCGCCCCAACTAACTTTTGCTTATGTGGATTACATTTATTGATATGTACCATATTAGAAATTAAAACTGACATATTTAAAAATATTTACGAATTCATTAAAAATGTAACTATCCCAATAAGTGGTCACATAAATAAAAAACTTTTTCAGGAGTGATGTCAACAAGATGGTAGTATAGGAAGAGCTGGACCTTCTTTCTCTCCACAAACACCAATTCGGCAACAAATCATGGACAAATCTATAATGGGGGTGGGTAAATAACCTTTAATTCCAGTATAAAAGTAAAAAAAAAAAAAAACCAGAAGTATTAAAAATAACTAAAAAATATGTTAAAGGATACACAACATAAGTAGATCTAAATTGTGACAACAGTAACAGAGAGGAGAGGAATGAAGTCCAATTGTTTACAACTCTACACTTTTTTTTTTATCAGCTTAAAATATAGTGTTATAACTATACATAATTGTAAGCTCCAAGGTAAACATACCAAAAAAAATCTACAGAAGTTACATAAACAGAAAGGAATCAAAGCGTATCAATAAATTTTTACAAATCAACAAAACATAAAAGACAGCAAAAGAGACAAAAGAACTATAAGACTAACTGTAAAAAAAAACCAAAATGGCAATAGTAAATCCTTCCCTATCAATAATTACCTGAAATTTAAATGGATTAAACTCCCCAATCAAAACACAGTGTAGCTGAATTGATTTTTAAAAAAGACCAACTATACGCTATCTAGAAAAAACTTTAGATTTAAGGACACACATAGGCTCAAAGTAAGGGGATGGAAGACTATTCCATGTAAATGGTAACCAAAAGTAGGGTTGACTATACTTATATCACACAAAATAGATCAAGTAGAAAATTGTCAAGAGACAAATAAAACATTATGGTAAAAGGCACATCTACCAAAGATAAAATATTTATAAATATATTCACCCAACATCAGACCACCTACATGTATAAAGCAAACACTGGCAGAACTGAAGGGAGAAATGGACAGCAATACGGCAGTAGTAAGAAACTTCCTACCCCACTTTCAATAACGGACAGAACATCCAGACAGAACGTCAATAAGGATAGAGGGCTTGACTAATGCTATAGATTAAATGGACCTAACAAACATAAACAGAACATTACACAAATGGCAGCAAAATTCACATTCTTGTCAAGGGCACAGATAACATGTTAAGTCACAAAACAAGTCTTAACAAATTTAAGATGATTGAAATCACACCAAGTATCTTTTCTGACCACAATAGAATAAAACTAAAAATCAATAGCAGAAGGGAAATGGGAAAATTCACAAATATGTGGAAATTAAAACACTCTTAAACAACCATTGGGTCAAAGAAGAAATCAAAAAGGAATTTAAAAAATATCTCCATACAAATGAAAATAAAAACACAACATTCCGAAACCTACAGGATGTAGCAAAAACAGTACTAACAGGGAAGTTCATTGTGATAAACATCTACATTAAAAAAGACTGAGCCACCTACTATGTCCCATGCACATTTACATACATTGTCTCATTTAATCTCTACAGTGGTGTAAAGAAACTATTATCATCATCTTTATTTAACAAAGGAGGTAATTAAAACCCAGACAAGTTACCTATCTTGACTAATGAGGCACGACAGTAAATATCAAGGGCCAGAAATCAAACACAGGCTTATCTAACATTAAAGCTCCAAGCTCCTTCCAAAATTGTAGGTGATGATGATGATATTAATAAAAAAAAAACTGACTGATTAAAATATTTAGATATCAAACAACTTAATTTCACATCACAGAACTAGAAAAACTAAGCACAAAGTTGGCAGAAGGAAATAAAAGATTAAAGAAATGAAGTAGAAAACAGAAAAATTAATGAAACTAAGTTGATTTTTTAATATTGAAAGCCCTTCTAAACTAAGAAAAAAAAGAAGACATAATCAAAAATAAGAGATATTACAACTGATGCCACAGAAATAAGAAGGATAAGAGAATACTGTGAACAAGTTATACACTACAAACTGCATAATCTAGAAGAAATGGATAGATTCCTAGAAACCTACAACCTACAAAGAATAATCATGAAGAAATAGTCTAAACAGACCTCTAACTAGCGTGGAGAGTGCATCAGTAATAAAAAAAATCTCCCAAAAAAGAGAAGCCCAGGACCACATGGCTTCATTGGTGAATTCTGTAAAACATTTCAAGAAGAACTGACATAAATCCTTCTCAAATTCTTCTGAAAAAATGAAGAGGAGGGAAACTCCTTAACTCATTTTAGGAGGCCTGCATTACCCTGATACCAAAGCCAGTTAAAAAAAAAAAAAAAAAAGATACAAGAAAAGGAAATAGCAAGCCAGTATCACTGATGAATATAGATTCAAAAATCCTCAACAAAATGCTAGCAAACCGAATTTAACAACACATTAAAAGGATCATATGCCATGACCACATGGTTAGCCCTGGGATGCAAGATTCAACATGCAAATTAGTAAATGTGATATACTACATTAACAGAATAAAGGATAAAAAGTCATGAACTTAATAGATGCAAAAAAGGCATTTGACAAAATTCAACAACTTTTAATGATTAAAAACTCAAACTAGAAATATAAGTAAATTACCTCAATACAATAAAGGCCATATATGAAAAGCCCATGACTAACGCTCAGTACTGAACAATGAAAAAATGATAGCTTTCCCTCTGAGATAAGCAGTAAGTCAAGGATGCCCATTTTCACCAATTCTATTCAAAATAGTCCAGTAAGTACTAGCTAGTTCAACTAGGCAAGAAGAAGAGCCATCAAAATCAGAAATAAAGAAGTAAAACTGTCCCTGTTTGCAGAAATATGATCTTATATAAAGAAAACACTTGTCTATTAAAAAATGATTAATACTATAAAATGAACCTGCAAGATACAAAGTTAATATACATAAGTCAATTGCATTTCTGTACACTAATTATGAACTTTATGAAAAGGAAGTTAGAAGAACAATTCTATTTATAATACCACCAAAAAGAATTAAATACTTAGGAATAAAGCTAATTAAGGAGGTGAAAGACTTGTATACTGAGCACTACAAAACATTGATGAAGTATTACACAAGACATGAACAAATGGAAAGACTTACCATGTTCATAAATTGAAAGTCCTACTATTGTTAAAAAGTTCCTATTACCCAAAGCAATCTACAGATTCAAATATACCAATGGCATTTTTTACAGAAATAGAATTCTACAATTCATATGGAAACACAAATAGCCAAATCAATCTTGAGAAAGGAGAACAAAGCTGGAAGCATCACACTTTGACTCCAAACTATATTACAAAGCCACAGTAATCTAAACAGTATAGCACTGGGACAAAGACAGACCAAGTGATGGAACAGAATAGAGCTTCCAGAAATAAAATCATGCCTATATGGTCAACTAATCTTCAACTAGGATGCCAAGAATACACAGTGGGGAAATAGTAGTCTCTTCAACAAATGATGTTAGGAAAAATGAATTCCCATAATCAAAAGAATGAAACTGTACTCTTCTACCATACACAAAACTCAACTCAAAATGGATTAAAGACTTAAACATAAGGCCTGAAACTGTAAAACTACTAGGAAAAAAATAGGGGAAAACGTCTTGACATTGATCTTGGCAATGATTTTATGAATGTGACACCAACAGCACAGGCAGCCGGGACTACAAACTTACCAAATGAGACTACATCAAACTAAAAAGTTACTGTACAGAATACAACCAACTGGATAAAAGACAACCTAAGGAATGGGAGAAAATGTTTACAAACCGTATATATGATAAGGGGTTAACTTCTAAAATACATAAAGAACCCCTACAACTTAACAGTGAAAAATACTAATAACCCAATTAAAAAATGGGCTAATACTTGAATAGATATTTCCCCAAAGATGACAAATGGCCAACGGGTATATTAAAAGACACTCATCAGCACTAATCATCAGGGAAATGCCCATCAAAACCACAATGAGCTCTCACCTCACATATTTCAGGATGGCTATATTAAAAATAAAACAACAAAAGATAACAAGTGTTAGAAAAAGGGTGGAAAAAAAGGAACCCTTTTACTCTGTTGGGAGGAATGTGAGTGAGTATAGCCACTATGAATCACAGTATGAAGGTTACTCAAAAAATTAAAAGTAGAACTACCATATAACCCAGCAATCCCACCAATGGTTATACATCCAAAGGAAAATATAATTAGTATCTCAAAAAGATATTAGCATTTCCATGTTTATTGTAGTGTCACAATAGCCATGATGTGGAAACAACCTAAATTACTGTCAACAGATGAATGAATCAAGAATTGTGATATACACATACAACTGAATACAATCCCACCTTTTTAAAAAGGAAATTCTGCAATATGTGACAGTAGGCATGAATCTTGAGGACATTATGCTAAGCGAAATAAGCCCACTACAGAAATATAATTACTGCATGATTCCATTTTATAAGGTATCTAAAAAGATAAATAAATAAAATTCATAGAATCAAAGAGTGAAATGGTGGTTTCCAGGGGCTAAGAGGAAGGGAAAATGAGGAATGTTAATCAACAGGCATGAAGTTTCAGATAAGATAAATAAGATCTAGAGATGTGCTACACAACACTGTACCTACTGTCAACAGTAATATATTGTACACTTAAAAGTTTGTTAAGAGGGCAGATCTCATGTTAAGTGTTCTTCCCAAATAAAATAAAGAATGAGGGTTGAAAGTCCTGAACTACAAAGAAAGCCCTGAAGTTTTGTTTTTTTTTAATTAATTAATTAATTAATTAATTATTTTATTTTTGGCATGTTGGGTCTTCGTTTCTGTGCGAGGGCTTTCTCTAGTTGCGGCAAGTGGGGGCCACTCTTCATCACGGTGCACGGGCCTCTCACTATCGTGGCCTCTTTTGTTACAGAGCACAGGCTCCAGACGCGCAGGCTCAGTAGTTGTGGCTCACGGGCCTAGTTGCTCCGCGGCATGTGGGATCTTCCCAGACCAGGGCTCGAACCCGTGTCCCCTGCATTAGCAGGCAGATTCTCAACCACTGCGCCACCAGGGAAGCCCTGCCCTGAAGTTATTAATGACATTTTTTACAACGTAAACAACAGCATGTGCTGAATTTCTGTGGTTGAAATTACAATACAGGAACAGACTAAATATAAGAAAAGTAAAAAACGTATTTGGTGAAAAATAACTATTTTCAAGAATAAAATAGTTGAGAATGGTGGCATTACCTTATATATTTGCAAATATCTTTACTTTTTGTCTTAATAGAAGGCAGGTTAACTCTCACACCTGATTATGCATTGTCTATTGTGGTGTATTATTTCTGCTGAGATTTAAGAATAAAATGGTCTCAAACAGATTTGTTATTGATAAAGAGAAGAGTACTTTAATAGTTTCAGATAATTGTGGACATTCTTCTTTGATTCTCAGCACAAGTAGTAGCTTCCTAAAAATTAGTTGAAATGCAGATTCTGAAACCACATCAATGAACTTCTCATTCTCTTTTAAAACCCACTTGCACTTTTAATGGATCTTTTATCATGTATGATTTTGTAATATCATACTTCGGTCATTTGGAAAATACTGGTTTACTCAGTTATCAAACATCACATTTCAATATCACCGTTGATACCTATAATACATACCTAAGGAGGGAGACTGTCCTGTACTTGTTACAGCCCAATTGAAAAACAAGCAATGGCACGTTACTGGATTTAGGTTGACACTGTCTCCAACGCCATGGGGCATCATCCTATCATTCAAATGCCCTAGTTATCAATTATCCTATGGGTAATACCGAAAGACATCCAACTGGGGTAAGGACTGTACAGTGAAGTTTACTAATAACAGGTAAATAGTGCATTTAAGAATACACTAAGGGGGGCTTCCCTGGTGGTGCAGTGGTTAAGAATCTGCCTGCCAATACAGGGGACACAAGTTCAATCCCTGGTCTGGGAAGATCCCACAGGCCATGGAGCAACTAAGCCCACGTGCCACAACTACTGAGCCCACGTGCCACAACTACTGAAGCCCACATGCTCTAGAGTCCGTGTGCCACAACTACTGGGCCCACGTGCTGCCACTACTGAAACCCACGTGCCTAGAGCCCATGCTCTGCAACAAGAGAAACCACCACAATGAGAACCCCACACACCACAACAAAGAGCAGCCCCTGATCACTGCAACTAGAGGAAGCCTGTGCACAGCAACAAAGACCCAATGCAGCAAAAAGAAAAAAAAAAAAAAAAAAAACACTAAGGGAGAAGGCCATAGGAAGCCCACTGTATACAAAAGCAAGCTGCTCTATTCCCCATGGGGACAATGATAATGTCCTTCCCACATAGGCCACTGTGTGTTCCAAGGATTATGATTCTCTCCCAGCTGAGTCAAAGCAGCAGTCTGGTTCGCTGATGTCTGATTCCTGCTATTATAGATTGTTCCCCTCTAGCACAAAGTCTGTGGGAAACATTATGCGACTCCCAGACTGAACTATATTTGGAGGTTTAATGTACCAATTGACAGTCTCATGGAACACTCAAAACTTCAGGGTTCACCTCTTGAACTGTTGGTGGGAATGTAAATTGGTGCTGCCACTATGGAAAAAAGTATGGAGGTTCCTCAAAAAACTAAAAATAGAGCCACCATATGACCCAGCAATCCCACTCCTGGGCATATATCTAGACAAAATTATAATTTGAAAAGATATATGCACCCCTCTGTTCATTGCAGCACTATTCACAATAGCCAAGATATGGAAACAACCTAGACGTCCATCAACAGATGAATGGATAAAGAAGATGTGGTACATATATACAATGGAATATTACTCAGCCATGAAAAAGAACAAAATAACACCATTTGCAGCAACATGGATGGACCTAGAGATTATCACACTAAGTGAAGTGAGTCAGAAAGAGAAAGACAAACACCATACTACATCACTTATGTGTGGTATCTAAAATACAATACAAATCAACATATCTACGAAACAAAAACAGACTCACAGACATAGAGAACAGACTGGTGGTTGCCAAGAAGGAGGGCAGGTAGCAGAGGTAAACTATTACATATAGGATGGATAAACAACAAGGTCCTACTGCACAGTTCAGAAAACTATATTCAATATCCTGTGACAAACCATAGTGGAAAAGAATATGAAAAAGAATATATGTCAGTGGTCCCCAACCTTTTTGGCACCAGGGACCAGTTTCATGGAAGCCAATTTTCCCAGGGACGGGGAGGGGCGTGGGGGGGATGGTTTCGGGATGATTCAAGCGCATTACATTTATTGTGCACTTTATTTCTATTATTATTACATTGTAATATATAATGAAATAATTATACAACTCACCATAATGCAGAATCAGTGTGAGCCCTGAGATTGTTTTCCTGCAACTAGATGGTCCCATCTGGGGGTGATGGGACCACCTCAGCTCCACCTCAGATCATCAGGCATTAGATTCTCATAAGGAATGCGCAACCTAGACTCCTTGTATATGCAGTTCACAATAGGGTCCGCGCTCCTATGAGAATCCAGTGCCGCTGCTGATCTGACAGGAGGTGGAGCTCAGGCAGTAATGCGAGCGATGGGGAGCAGCTGTAAATACAGATGAAGCTTCGCTTGCTCACCTCCAGCTGTACGGCCTGGTTCCTAACAGGGGGTTGGAGACCCCTGATATATGTGTATAAATGAGTCACTTTGCTGTACAGAAGAAATTAACACAACACTGTAAATCAACTATACTTCAGTAAGGTTAAAAAAAATACTTCAGGGTTCAGATCATTTTCCAACATTGTACATATTTCATCAATGTGTAACGGCAACAATATAGGTGGTTCCACTTTAGTAAATGTGTTGTAGGTATGACAGCAGTTTGGGGGTATCAGAACAAATATTCCTAGAGGTTTGCCATAATGAGGCAAAATATTTATTAACCCAAAAAGGGACACTAGAGGGAGTTATTTTCTGGAGACAAGCTGAACCTGGAGACCAGCCTAAGGAGAATACATTGCTAAATTAACTGAGGAATGAAATAATGACACCAGTGGAGAACCATACCCACCAGCAATGGTACATCCAGGCTAGTACCCTCAGCCAGAAAGGATTATGGGATATTTACCATGAAATGAGGCTGTAGGAAAACAATGGTAATCTTATACAATGGTAGGACATTACTGGACAGTATGGCCTTTATTATTGTCCTCTAGTGACTCTAGTAACATAGGCTTAAAAAAAAATTACTTTCCTGTGATGCAAACAGTTAGAATTGAACAGAAAAAAACAATGCCCTCCTATGAAGGAAAGAGGGGAAATAGATGGGTAGTGTAACATAATGGCACCTGGAAGCCAATGTCTCAACTTATTCTATAATATCTGAGATATTATTGTGTCCACAAAGCAGATGAAATTCAGAGTTTACTGAAAAATGATCTCTAGTTACCCCCTCAATCTCTGGGAGTATGTGGTATATGGAGAAATGTCACTTCTATTGGGAACAAAGAAAAGGACTGTAAATTTCAACCAAAGAATGTTGTATCAAACATTACTTTAATCTTTCCACCATAGTTATTTATAGTGTAACAAAACATTTATAGGTTCATGGATAGAATAAAAATCAGGCTTATATAAATGATGATCTCCAAGAACAGAAAATAACTTGGGAATTTGAATTTAAGTCCCAAATTGTTAGGATACACAGGAAACTAAATTGTACTGAAAAAGTAAATTTAACTGTAAAAAAATTACTCAATGCTTTCAGCAACACATACAAAAAAATTCAAAGTCTGGATCCAGGATACAGTTAGAGAAATTGAGCTGATTAACAAACATAAGAAGACCTGCACACTATTGAACAGTGCTTATCAGTCTGATACTTGGTAGAAAATGTTGTAAGTAAATAATGAACTTAATCCTGAGAAATATTAAAAATTTTCACATAAAAGGCAACATGGGAAGAACAAGCTGAAGAAGAATACTGGGTTAAGGAAAAAGAAATAAAAATTTACATATATGTACCTTTTCAGCAATTACCAAAATCCTAAAAATCTTAAAAAACTGAGTTCTATTATTAATTTACCTTTTGACAATGAACAGGTACCAAGTATCACACTGAGCTACTTAAATTTCATGGCATATAATCTTCCAAAAAAATGCAATAAAACTGACATACTTAGGTGGCAAATATTTATAGATCCTTTTCAACATTTTTATAACATGAACATAACTTTAAAAAATATCCCCAATATTTTTAGCCTATTCATAATGTTTAAAACACTCAATCTCTCTCTTTTCCATGTTGAAGCTGATCATTTTTGATGAAAATATTATCTTGCCAACAAAGCTAGTTCTCTAGTAGAGCTAAACCATCAAAAATAACAAGAGCAAATCTAATTACAGAGACAAAAAAGATAATTAAAATTACAAAGTAAATTTGGCAACGTAGCTCTTCAAATATCTGCCGCATTGGTGGTTAAGCGGTTATAAACTAGGCATCTCTTTACAATAATTTAATAATAGAATATAATAATGTTACTTCCAGAACATGAATGATTCTAATTTTTTAATCATAAATGCATATAATGCTCAATGGCAGGTGAATCTGATTTCATATAAGGTGTTTATATGAAGACAAATTAAATATAAGTTCATTTTTTCTGAATAAGTGAATTTTCCATATAGACATTATATTTTGCTAATTCTTATTTTTCAACATAAATACAAAGTTCTACAATGATCAGGAACACAACCTAGGCCTTTGTCTTTTGAAAATTCAAGTATATTCTATTAAAAAATGATTGCCAATGGTCATTCACATCCTTAAAAATTAGTAACACTCTAATTTAAAAAAACCACTTCCTTAAAAATCAGAAAAGTACTTTTGAGGAATTATTGTATTGTCTTGAGGTGAAACATACTTAGAGCCCATCAATTATTAACTGTCTGATTTAAGACAAATTACTTCAATTTTCTAAGCACTTTCTTCATGGTTAAAATAGGTGATACATGTCCTACTTGTTGATTTATAATATCAAACACATAAAACATAGTAGGCACTCAATCATTTTTATCTCTGTTTATCTTGTTTAATATGCTACATAAATTAAATGAATTTAGATGTATATGTTTCTATACATTTTAAAATTTAGCTTTCTGTCTTCATTACAACCAGAGATTGTAGCTGCCCAAATTATAAGTGAGTATATTATTGGGTTCCAAAAGAGAGTGAGTTAAGGTAGAGAAGGAACTAAGTAAAGCTTCTATATGGACACAAAATTAATAAGCTCTTTTCATATGTTCTGAAGGTAATTATTTTAATTTCCCAGAAACATATTATTGTGACCAGATTTATTCATGGAATAAATGAAGAGGCCTGGGAGCTTTAACTGAGATGAGTAGTCGGAGGTATATTTAGGCCATATAATAAAAATGTTGGGAGCCAAACTTCTATCCCTTCTCAGGGACAATGTTGAGCTATCAGGCAGTGCTCCATCTCCACTGGGTGGTATGAGTGGGGCCCAGAGTGAGCTGAACATCAATTCTCCAACCAGAATCTGAGATAATAATCAGATCTTTGTGCTACACCTAAACATAGTGACTGTCAGCTAAGAAAGAATTAGTATTATTGTAAATCTCACAAGTTAATACCCCAAATGTGTTTTTAATACAATTAAAACACACTCATCATACCAAGAATCTGGATAACTTGAATGAGAAAAACAATCAAAGGATGCCAATAGTGAGATAACTCAGATGGAATTATCTGATAAGAATTTTAAAGCAGACAGAGATATGAAAAAGAATCAAAGGGGACTTTTACAACTAAAACATAAGATGACTGAATTTTAAAAAATCTCATTAGATAGGCTCAAAAGTAAATTGGAGATGACACAGGAAAGAATTAGTGAACTCAAAGACAGATTGATAAAAATTACCCAATCTGAACAAAAGAGAAAATTGAGTAATGAAAGCAATAAGTTAAGTGATCTACGGGATAACAAGAAAAAACCCTAACATATGTATTATCAGAGTTTCAGAGGGAGAGGAGAAAGAGTTTTTTAAGAGTTAAACTATATTTGAAGGAATACTGGCTGAAAAGTTCGACACTGTACTATATTTATGCAAGATGTCACCATTGAGGTGAAAATACACAAAAATTTATGTATTATTTTTTGCATATTCTACTGAGTATATAATTATTTCTAAACAAAAAGTTAAAAATATGTTTTAAACCCACAATAATAATAGTATGATAGTACACAGTGACAGACATATCATTATATGAAAGAATAGACTTATAAATAGCTTGGCAGTTTTCTGTGTGGATTAAACCTTTGCAAAGAATTTGTTAAACATAAGTGACAGATAAAAAGATCAAAGTTCTTAATACTGTGTTTCTCAAGTTGGTGGCCTATGATAAATAACATTAGTAATACATTTTCGAAATGAATATTTTGTTGTCTTCCCAAAAGAAAATATACAAAACTGTCCAAAGAACATTTTTTCAATGGAATCGGTTCTTCTAGGAGCACCTACTATCGTCTATTGGAAATAATTTTTCAAAAACACAGTTTGGAAAATGCTACCTTAATACATGAAAATTGAACAGAATTAACAACGAAATGAACAATAGGCAAAGCTTACAAACATAGAAGCAAAAAATATTTATTAAAACTTTAAAAAATACTCTTATTAGTGGATAAAGGTTTGAATTATAAATGCTAACTACTTTGAAATATTTTCATTTACCAAAATAAATTCTGAAAAACATTAATGAGTAAAATTTAAGACATAACCAAATGAAATCATGCAAATAAACTATAATTAATGTTGTAAGTACAGAGCAAAAACTACCATAGAAATGAAAAATATAATTCAGTTCCACTTAAAAAAACAAGAATTATGGCCCAGCAAGAAAAAAAACAATAATAATAATGAGTTATTACCCATGGGTCTTAACTTCACCGTAAGAGTAACCTAACTCATTTGAAACGGATGAACTTCTAAAAGTGTTTAATGAGTCTAATGCAGTCCTAGAAGATTCATCTAACTTTTATGCATTCCTCAAGAAACATGTCAGGTCATCTCTATTAAGACAATAACCCCACCACTCTTGAGATAATACTCCTTAGTAGATTAGGAAATGTTTAGAAATAAATACAGTGATGATGAGAATCTTCAAACTCAAGTAAATATACCCATAATATCAATGCTTGGTTAGAGTCAGGAAAATCTTTTGTGTTATTTGTAAGAATATCTGGCACATTAGAGAATCTGACAGAATAGGCTTGTCAGGTCAACTTTAAATACAATAGGGCTAAGTTTACCGATATCTGCAATCTCTTTTGTAATGTATTAGAATTAAGAGGACTGGTACATAGATAGCTGGTTATACAAGTACAGAAAATGTTAATAGAATCTAGGAGAGACTATACAGTTTTTCACTATAAAGCTCTGGATATTTTTCTGTGTATTAGATTATCTCATAAAAATGTTACAGAAAGAAAAACAGGCCAATAAAAAGACTAAAATATGAAAGAGCGCTATTAAAATAGCCTGGCATTGTCCAATATGGTAGCCACTAATAACACGTAGCTGTTTAAATTAAATGAAATTAATACTTTATTTCCTCAGTCACACTAGCCCTATCTCACAAACATTCACATAAAGCTAGGGGCTACCATATTGGACAACACGCTATTGACCCACATTAAAGACAATCATGGTGACTAGAGTTAATAATATAGTATCATGTATTTGAAGGTTGCAAAGAGAGTGTATCTTAAAAGTTCTTGCCGCACACCCACAAAAAATTGTAATTATGTGAGGTGATGGATGTAGACTAATTGTGGTAATCATTTCACAATATATACATATTAAATAATTATGCTGTATAAAGTAATGCAATGTTATATGTCAGCTACACCTCAATAAAACCAAGGGAGGGGAAGACAACTCTAAAATAAAAACTTCAAGAAAATGTCCCCAGAAATGTCTGAAATCAAAGATATACTGGTGAGAAAAGAATAATATTAAACATGTAGGTTGCACTAAATAATTATTATAAAAATAAATAGTAATAATGATAATTTAGAGGGTAGACACTGAACAAGATAATCATATAATTTGTGATGAATGATGTGTTAAAAAATTGTAAATTTCTTACATTGTTTGAGAGTAAAAATAGACCTAAGTGTAAAAGCTAAAATTTTTGCTTGGAAAAAGAAGTATAAAAAAAAAAAATAGAAATAAAATGTTCTATGAAAGCAAAGACATAAGAATAAATGAGATTTAAAAAGACATAAAATTATAATTTGTGTAATATTTCTAAAGTATCCATCATAATAACAAATTTAAGTTAAAAAAAACTCTCCACTTAAATGACAGAAAATAATACTAGATGTGAAAGAGGAAAAAAATGAAGGAAAGGAATAAAAAGGAACAATAAAATGAATTTAGAGTTTCGTTATATAAAGTGAGAATAAGAATGCATTTTCTCTCAAAGACTTAAAAGCAAAAAAAAGCATTACTAGCAGCTAAGAGAGCCACTACATACTAAAAAAATAATTTACTAGGAAAGTGTAAGAATTCTAAATGCATTCACCTCTTAACGCACACACATACACACAGCAAATAATATACATAATCAGGAGAAGAAATTGAGGAAAACATGCCACAGGGGAGATAATAATACATCCCTCTTTAAATCACAGACTCATCATGCAAAACAAAAAAATCAAACTTGATCTGATTGATTTAGAAAACACTGCACCCTATAATTAAAGATTACTCATTGATGGACAGAGATGATGGTTGTACAACAATATGAATATACTTAACAGCACCTAACTGTACACTTAAAAATGGTTATAACAGTATTATGTAACGTGTATTTCATGACAATAAAAAAAATTGAAAAAAGCAAGCTATCAAACTCAAAGACAATCTGCTTCAATATTTCAGACTTTCTCCACACACACAAGAAAGAAAACCTAGATGATTAAACCATCTACAAAGTATTTGAAGAAATAATTCCAATACATCAAAAATTATTAGAGAGAGCAACAGCCAGCTCTACCCACCACCAGTCCCTCCCATCAGGAAACCTGCACAAGCCTCTTAGATAGCCTCATCCATGAGAGGGCAGACAGCAGAAACAAGAAGAACTACAATCCTGCAGCCTGTGGAACTAAAACCACATTCACAGAAAGACAGACGAGATGAAAAGGCAGAGGGCTATGTACCAGATGAAGGAACAAGATAAAACCCCAGAAAAACAACTAAATGAAGTGGAGATAGGAAACCTTCCAGAAAAAGAATTCAGAATAATGATAGTGAAGATGATCCAGGACCTCAGAAAAAGAATGGAGGCAAAGATCAAGAAGATGCCAGAAATGTTTAACAAAGCCCTAGAAGAATTAAAGAACAAACACCTAGAAGAATTAAAGAACAAACAAACAGAGATGAACAATACAATGACTGAAATGAAAGATACACGAGAAGGAATCAATAGCAGAATAACAGAGGCAGAAGAACAGATAAGTGACCTGGAAGACAGAATGGTGGAATTCACTGCTGCAGAACAGAATAAAGAAAAAAGAACGAAAAGAAATGAAGACAGCCTAAGAGACCTCTGGGATAACATTAAATGCAACAACATTTGCATTATAGGGGTCCCAGAAGGAGAAGAGAGAGAGAAAGGACCCGAGAAAATATTTGAAGAGATTATAGTCGAAAACTTCCCTAACATGGGAAAGGAAATAGCCACCCAAGTCCAGGAAGTGCAGAGAGTCCCATACAGGATAAACCCAAGAAGAAACATGCTGAGACACATAGCAATCAAACTGACAAAAATTACAGACAAAAAAAAATTATTGAAAGCAGCAAGGGAAAAATGACAACTAACATACAAGGGAACTCCCATAAGGTTAACAGCTGATTTCTCAGCAGAAACTCTACAAACCAGAAGGGAGTGGCATGACATATTTAAAGTGATGAAAGGGAAGAACCTACAACCAAGATTACTCTACCCAGCAAGGATCTCATTCAGATTCAATGGAGAAATCAAAAGCTTTACAGACAAGCAAAAGCTAAGGGAATTCAGCACCACCAAACCAGCTCTACAACAAATGCTAAAGGAACTTCTCTAAGTGAGAAACACAAGAGAAAAAAATGACCTACAAAAACAAACCCAAAACAATTAAGAAAATGGTCATAGGAACATACATATCAATAATTACCTTAAACGTAAATGGATTAAATGCTCCAAACAAAAGACCCAGGTTCACCAAATGGATACAAAAACAAGACCCATATATATGCTGTCAACAAGAGACCCACTTCAGACTTAGGGACACATACAGACTGAAAGTAAGGGGAAAAGATATTGCGTGCAAACGGAAATCAAAAGAAAGCTGGAATAGCAATATTCACATCAGATAAAATAGACTTTAAAATAAAGAATGTTACAAGAGACAAGGAAGGACACTACATAATGATCAAGGGATCAGTCCAAGAAGAAGATATAACAATTATAAATATATATGCACCCAACATAGGAGCATCTCAATATATAAGGCAACTGCTAACAGCTATAAAAGAAGAAATTGACAGTAACACAGTAATAGTGGGGAACTTTAACACCTCACTTACACCAATGGACAGATCATCCAAAGAGCAAATTAATAAGGAAATACAAGCTTTAAATGACACAATAGACCAGATAAATTTAACTGATATTTATAGGATATTCCATCCAAAAACAGCAGATTACACTTTCTTCTCAAGTGCACATGGAACATTCTCCAGGATAGATCACATCTTGGGTCACAAATCAAGTCTCGGTAAATTTAAGAAAACTGAAATTGTATCAAGCATCTTTTCTGACCACAATGCTATGAGATTAGAAATCAATTACAGGGGAAAAAACGTAAAAAACACAAACACATGGAAGCTAAACAATACGTTATTAAATAACCAAGAGATCACTGAAGAAATCAAAGAGGAAATCAAAAAATACCTAGAGACAAATGACAACAAAAACACGGCGATCCAAAATTTATGGGATGCAGCAAAAGCAGTTCTAAGAGGGAAGTCTATAGCAATAAAATCCTACCTCAAGAAACAATAAACATTTCAAATAAACAACCTAACCTTACACCTAAAAGAACTAGAGAAAGAAGAACAAACAAAACTCAAAGTTAGTAGAAGGAAAGAAATCATAAAGATCAGAGAAGAAATAAATGAAATAGAAACAAAGAAAACAATAGCAAAGATCAATACAACTAAAAGCTGGTTCTTTGAGAAGATAAACAAAATTGATAAACCATTAGCCAGATTCATCAAGAAACAGAGCGAGAGGACTCATATAAATAGAATTAGAAACGAAAAAGGAGAAGTTACAACAGACACCGCAGAAATACAAAGCATCCTAAGAGAATACTACAAGCAACTCTATGCCAATAAAATGGACAACCTGGAAGAAATGGACAAATTCTTAGAAAGGTATAACCTTCCAAGACTGAACCAGGAAAAAATAGAAAATATGAAAAGACCAATCACAAGTAATGAAATTGAAACTGATTAAAAGTCTTCCAACAAACAAAAGTCCAGGACCAGACGGCTTCACAGGTGAATTCTATCAAACATTTAGAGAAGAGCTAACACCCATCCTTCTCAAACTCTTCCAAAATATTGCTGAGGAGGAACACTCCCAAACTCATTCTATGAGGCCACCATCACCCTGATACCAAAACCAGACAAACATACTACAAAAAAAGAAAATTACAGACCAATATCACTCATAAGTATAGACGCAAAACTCCTCAACAAAATACTAGCAAACAGAATCCAATAACACATTTAAAGAATCATAAACCATGATCAAGTGGGATTTATCCCAGGGATGCAAGGATTCTTCACTATACGCAAATCAATCAATGTGATACACCATATTAATAAATTGAAGAATAAAAACCATATGATCATCTCAACAGATGCAGAAAAAGCTTTCGACAAAATTCAACACCCATTTATGATAAAAACCCTCCAGAAAGTAGGCATAGAGGGAACGTACCTCAACATAATAAAGGCGATATATGACAAACCCACAGCCAACATCATCCTCAATGGTGAAAAACTGAAACCATTTCCACTAAGATCAGGAACAAGACAAGGTTGCCCACTCTCACCACTAATTATTCAACATTGTTTTGGAAATTTTAGCCACAGTAATCAGAGAAGAAAAAGAAATAAAAGGAATACAAATTGGAAAAGAAGGAATAAAACTATCACTGTTTGCAGATAACATGATACTATATATAGAGAATCCTAAAGATGCCACCAGAAAACTACTAGAGCTAATCAATGAATTTGGTAAAGTTGCAGGATACAAAATTAATGCACAGAAATCTCTTGCATTCTTATACATTAATGATGAAAAATCTGAAAGAGAAATTAAGGAAACACTCCCAGTTACCACTGCAACAAAAAGAATAAAATACCTAGGAATAAACCTATCTAGGGAGACAAAAGACCTATATGCAGAAAACTATAAGACACTAATGAAAGAAATTAAAGATGATACAAACAGATGGAGAGATATACCATGTTCTTGGATTGGAAGAATCAACACTGTGAAAATGACTATACTACCCAAAGCAATCTACAGATTCAGTGCAATCTCTGTCAAATTACCAATGGCATTTTTTACAGAACTAGAACAAAAAATCTTAAAATTTGTATGGAGACACAAAAGACCCCGAATAGCCAAAGCAGTCTTGACGGAAAAAAACGGAGCTGGAGGAATCAAACTCCCTGACTTCAAACTATACTACAAAGCTACAATAATCAAGACAATATGGTACTGGCAAAAAAAACAGAAATATAGATCAATGGAACAGGATAGAAGGCCCAGAGGTAAACCCACGCACCTATGGTCAAGTAATCTATGACAAAGGAGGCAAGGATATACAATGGAGAAAAGACAGCCTCTTCAATAAGTGGTGCTGGGAAAACTGGACAGCTACATGTAAGAGAATGAAATTAGAACACTCCCTAACACCATACACAAAAATAAACTCAAAATGGATTAGAGACCTAAATGTAAGACCAGACACTATAAAACTCTTAGAGGAAAACAGGAAGAACACTCTTTGACATAAATCACAGCAAGGTCTTTTTTGATCCACCTCCTAGAGTAATGGAAATAAAAACAAAAATAAACAAATGGGACCTAATGAAACTTCAAAGCTTTTGCACAGCAAAGGAAACCATAAACAAGACAAAAAGACAACCCTCAGATTGGGAGAAAATATTTGCAGATGAATCAATGGACAAAGGATTAATCTACAAAATATATAAACAGCTCATGTAGCTCAATATTAAAAAAACAAACAACCCAATCCAAAAATGGGCAGAAGACCTAAACAGACATTTCTCCAAAGAAGACATACACATGGCCAAGAAGCACAGGAAAAGCTGCTCAACATCACTAATTATTAGAGAAATGCAAATGAAAACTACAATGAGGTATCACCTCACACCTGTTAGAATGGGCATCATCAGAAAATCTACAAACAACAAATGCTGGAGAGGGTGTGGAGAAAAGGGAACCCTCTTGCATTTTTGGTGGGAATGTAAATTGATACAGCCACTATGGAGAACAGTATGGAGGTTCCTTAAAAAACTAAGAATAGAATTACCATAGGACCCAGCAATCCCACTACTGGGCATATACCCAGAGAAAACCATAATTCAAAAAGACACGTGCATTCCAATGTTCATTGCAGCACTATTTACAATAGCCAGGACATGGAAGAAACCTAAATGCCCATCGACAGACAAATGGATAAAGAAGTTGTGGTACACATATACAATGGAATATTACTCAGCCATAAAAAGGAACGAAACTGGGTCATTTGTAGAGACGTGGATGGATCCAGAGACTGTCATACAGAGCGAAGCAAGTCAGAAAGAGAAAAACAAATATCATATATTAATGCATATATGTAGAACCTAGAAAAATGGTACAGATGAACTGGTTTGTAGGGCAGAAATAGAGAGACAGATGTAGAGAACAAACATACGGGCATCAAGGGGGAAAAGTGGCGGGGAGGAGGGTGACGAATTGGGAGATTGGGATTGACATGTATACACTAATATGTATAAAATGGATAACTAATGAGAACCTGATATAAAAAAAAAAATAAATAAAAAATAATAAAAAAAGAAAAAAAATTGTTAGAGAAATGGGGAAAAGGGAATATATGGCAGCTTATTTTATGCCATTAATGTCAATATATCCTGAACTCTAAACCCAGACAATAATCATCTAAAGAAAAAAATTAGAGTCTGATCTCACATATTAAAGCAGATGCATAATTTCTTAACAAAATATTAGTAAACTGAGTCTATATATCTATATATATGAAAATACTTATTTTCTTTGAACAATTCAAGAATGATTCAACATTAGAAAATCTAAATTCACCACATAACAGCTTACAAGGAAATACCAATTATCTTGGTTGCAGGGGAAAAAAAGTTAAATTCATCATTTATGCATTAAAAAACACTGTCATAACCGAAAGGAGAGAAAACATTGTTTACAAGGAAAAGCATGTCTACATAAATTTATTCAAAATATTATTCTAGGTGGGGAGGCATTGGAAGCATTCCAATTGCAATCAACCTGACGCCCAAATTGCCAATTGCTATTAATTATGGAGAAACTTGCCAGAGAAATAAGAACTTCTCCCCCCAAAATGGAATAGACTATTTACCAACATAAAGGTAAAAGCAAAATTTATTCTTCACACAAGTACTTTAAATGTAAAGTTACTACTAAAAAGACTAAAGTATATAAGCAAAACAATAAAATTAGTAATGATTATCAAGGTTCCTGATTATACATGATTAATAATCAACTGTATTTCTGGGTATTTGTGGCTGTAACTTAGGAAATTTTTTTCCAAAAGATACATCTGTAGCTAACAAATACATATTAAAATTAACCTAAGGCAGAAACAGAAAACAATGCATTTGCCGTTTAATTGAAGAAAAGTTAACAAAAATCAAGAGATATGCCAGACTCATGGCAGAATTCACAGTCAAAATTTTCACGTCTCCCCACGTTGTTCCACTTAATCAATATAATTCCAGTGTGTGAGTGTGTGTGTGTGTGTGTAATTTGAAGATCTAATTTTAACGTTACTTTTAAGTGAATGGGCCAAAAACAAGAGCCAAGACAATTTTGAACAAGTGGGGCACTTGCCCTACCAGATATCAAGGCTGTTATAAAGCCCTACTATTTAAGACAGTTAAGAAGCTGTGCAGGGGTAGACAGACATTAGTGGCACAGAATTAGAGCCAAGAAAATATTCAGAGCATATTTGGGATCTTGGGTAGACCTTTACAGATAACTGGGTAAATATCAAGTACTCCAATGAAATTAGCTTCATGGTTTATATTGCTTTTCACATTAAAAAAAACAAATTGTATCTATTCATCACAACATATATAAAAGTTTACTCCAGGATTAAACATGAAGATTTAAAACTCTGACTGCATTAAAAATGAGAAATTTTTATATGTGAAAGAGGCCTAGCTTTAGACCCGTCTCAGCTTTCAACATGCCTTCCTCACTAAGCTTAACCATTTCTAGCTTTTGATTTAAAGTGAGAGATGGATGACTCTTTTCACTTGAACATCTAGTGACCATCGTAGGGTTATTAATTGGCCTAATTTCAGTACTGTGTGTCTCAGGGAATAGGGAGGCCCAAGGGAGAGAGACATGAGACAGTAGGTCAGCGCAACTGTCAGAACACACACAGCATTTAGCAATTAAGTTTGCCGTCTTACATGACCTTGCCTTGTGGGACCCTACAACAACTACAGTAGTAACATCAAAGATCACTATCACAAATTACCGTAACAAATATAACAATGAAAATGTTTGGAAAAGTTTGTGAGAATTATCAAAATGTGACCCAGAGACACCAAGTGAGCAAACACTGTTGGAAAAATGGTGCAGAGTTGCTTCACAGGGTTGCCACAAACCAGTTTGTAAAAATTCCAATACCTGTGAAGTACAATACAGCAAAGTGCAATAAAACAAGGTATGCCTATATCTAAGCATGCGTGCTAAAATTACAAGAAAAATGAATAATAAATAAAACTTAGAGAAGTGTTAATTTCTAGGTAAAGAGCTAATGAGAACTTCAAGTAGAATATTGGTAATATACTATTTCTTAATCAGGTGATAGGTAAATAGTGTTGTTTTCCCTCAAACTGTATGTATACATTTTGTGTGTACGGTATTGTATTAATTTCCTATGTCTGTTAAAACTAATTACCACAAACTCGGCAGCTTAAGACAAAGCAATTTTATCTTTCAGCTCTGGAGGTCAGAAGTCCAAAATCAGTTTCAGGGCTGAAAATCAAGGGGTTAGCAGGCCTCCTTTCTTTTCTAGATTCTCTAGAGGAGATACCATTTCCTCCACTTTTTCAGCTTCAAGAGGCTGCCCACATTCCTTGGTTTGTATACCCTTCCTCCATCTTTAAAGCCAGAGGGATAGCATCTTCTCTTTTATCTGACCTCTGCTTCCATCCTTACATCTCTTCTCCGCCTCTCTGCTTCCTGTGGGAAGCAATCATATTGCTTTCTGTGTCTGTGACCCTCCTGCCTAACTCTTTATGAGAGCCCCTGTGATTATATTTAGACCCACTGGGATAATGCAGGACATTTTTTCCATCACAAGATCCTTACTGTAATCATTTCAAGGTCTGTTTACCAAGTAAGGTAACAAATTCACAGGTTCTGGGGATTCGGATGTGGACATCTTCGGGGGGGCCATTATGTAACCTACCAGAGATACATTTCATAAACTAAAAAACAAGTAAACATGGTTTTACACCATGCAATTTATGATATAAGAAGTGTAGTAGTACAAGCTCTCAGACACTAAGAATGGGAGTCCAAAATTGCATACACTTCCTGGAGTTTAAGTTCAAAATATAGTTTGAACACTCTAAATTACCCGTATCCTTTGATCCAGCAATTCCCTTTCAAGAAATGAAATAAATATATTTCAGGAACTTGCTTGTGATTTTTAAGAAAACTTTTTGTTTTTTTTTCCTTTCCTCTGTGTTTCTTTCATATTTTCTCTTTTAATAATTTATTTTGAAATTCATGAAAATAGATTTTCATGACAGGAGCGTATGACAGAGGATGATGTACACTGAACCCACTCTCTGCTGGTCTGTGTACTGAAGCCACTGAGATGAAAGAGATAAGAGGGCTAAAAGACCACCAAAATTCTAACATTCAATTTGACCAGTGGGAGAAGGAGAAAACTAAATTAGAGCAAGGAAAGATATATAAAGACCCCAGAAACCCTATTCTACGTTGGGGCCAGAAGGAAATGCTACCAATTCCCTCCTCTAAGAACATACATCTTAAGCCAGCAAGATGTGAAATGGACAGTCGGGCAGCAAATTCAAAGCAGCTGCACAGTTTGAGGGATGAGCAGATGTGGAGGTCGGGGGTGGTTGTGGGGTCTTTTTGGTGGTGTTTGATCATCATTTGTTAAGTTTGGGGGTTGATTTGTGGGGTTTCATACCATGAGCACCAGTTTAACCTGTAGGTTTTACCGTCTTAATTATTATGGGTTCTTAAGTATTTCAAGTTCTTAAATATTTTGGTAAGGGAGAGATTTTTCTTAACATTGCTTTTTTGTCACTTGGATTGAGGAAGGATTGTCATTTGGAAGAATCTGCCTGCAAGGAACTAGTAATGATCAAGGTAGAGATATTAAAATAAGGAGATAGGTATTTAGGATTTATTGATAGGGTTAAGGAGAAAGCAAAAAGTTCAACAGATTTTGATCAGTTAGCACATATGGAAAAAATATTTTGGCTATAGCATCCTTTGGGCCATCCTACTAGGGAAACTGAGCATCACAAAATTCGTTGTAGATGGATAAGGAATTCTGTTGAGCCATATAAATTGCTAACTGTATAAGAAAATTCATTAATAAATTACCCTTCTACTTTCCAATACGAAATATGCTCCGCCTGTAGCATATTGTTTTTTTAAAGTGTTAGCTGAAAAAAGCTATGCCAGCTGAAGTTTGATTTTTTAATCATCTCTGGAGTGGCTGAAATACTAAAAAATATTGTTAGTGATAGAATGCCCACGTTTTTGCCAGCTGAACATTTGCACATTGCCTGGAGGATAACGGCTGAAGGCTGAGGAAACAGCTCTTTAAATCTGCTTGATTATATCTCAGTCTATTTTAAACAGTAATTTATATTATTTAGAAAAAAACATACAGAGTGATGTCAAACAGCTCAAGTCACTGCACTGACAAAAAGAAACGGCATTTAGAAAACACTCTAACTACTGGCTACATGAGTTCATTATATTGCTCCACAGATTTGATATTATCAATATAGATTGAATCAAGCCAACCCAAAATGGAATTTTATTTTAAATGCTTTGTAAAAGAAACAATTTGTAGAAAATGTCTTGTTAAGCCAGTATCTAGTGAATGCTACATGCAATTTCTACCACCATCTATATGTAGTGCCATGCTTAGTAGAAATAATACATTTATGTGTTCCTGTTTTTCTAGGATTAGAAGGTACAAAGATGTAGTTCTCCATCTTTCACATTTTACTTCACCCAAATATTCTAATAACCAAGATTCCAAATTGTTACAAACAAAATGAACAATGTTTCCATGGCATTTATGGTAACTATCAATCTATCACCATATTAATATTTACAGGAAGTTTGAGAATCTAACTTCATGCTTTAACCAGCAAAGATTTATATTTCCATTTTGCAAAAAATTATCAGGTTTAAAAATACAATTTATTCATGATCCTTTTTGTACAATACAGCATGCATTCCTAATTATAAAGGAAACTTGAAAATAATGTGATACTTTATTTTCCAAATCTAAATTTTTTTTTAAAAAGTCTTTGCATCAGTTTGAATATATGAACACTAAGGAACTTAGACGAAATAAAAATCTACTGATAATTGTTAGTACAATTATATACAACTATCTTAAATAACATTACATAAAACATTTTTATTTAGAAATACAACATTTGTTTTCCTTTCTTACCTTGTATTAAACAATTTTATCTAGGCTCTTGACTTGCAGTACTGGCATCAATCATATAGCCAATTTTTGCATCATCTAACACAGTTTTTGCATTTAAAAATATACATATAGCTCTGTTTCCTTATGATGCTTTCACAAAGAAATCAAATCCTAAACCACATATCTAAATGTTACTAAAATTTATACCAGTTCCCCAAGCCTCCCAGTACTTAGTTGGCATGTGTTTGGTACATACACATCAGTTTGTTGCTTTTAAAGGTGAAATTTTAGAGACTTGTTTACCATCATATAGAGACAATTACAATTGTAAACTTCATGTTAAATGTTTTATCTAATTTGATAGTGTTTCCATCAGCTGAGTCTTCTAATCAGAGATATGTTGGGAAATATTTAAAACAGGCTCTGGCAGGGACAGGAAGTTCAAATCCTGATTTGTACTATTTTCCAATTTCCATAGTGTAAATACTCCTACTCTGGTTAATTTTAAGCTACCAACATGAAGTCAACTGTCTTGCAAACTTCCTGGAATTTTAACAGTGGGCCCTCCTGAGCCAGCGTGAGCCAAACCCACAACACCAATAAAAAACCACAAACATCTTTCTACCTACAAATCTGGTTCTTTTCCACTTAGCACTCCCAGGTGCTTGTCTTTAATCTGGGTTACTCCACAGTCGCCATCTTTACTGGCTGCTTTTCTTCAATACAAACTCACTTATATTTACTAAAATCTCACACTCAGTCCCAGCTTAGGCTCATTTTAACAAAAATAATTTTCATAATATTGACATTGACAATATTCAACCTCATGTTAACTCCAAAACTTAGTGAAAGTTTTGTTCTAATCATTTACATTGCTCTCCGGTCACTAATTACCACGCCATGGCCAAATTTGAAGGTTCCTTTGCAGTTTTCCCAACTCATTTTATGAGACCAGTATTATCCCGACACCAAAGACAGTACAAAAAAACAAACTGACCCCTCCGCAAAAAACCACTATGCAAAGTTGATTTAACATTCGAAAATCAAATTAAATCCACGATTCCAACAGGCTAAAGAAAATTATTTGAGAAAATCCAACACGATAAAAACTCTCAGAAAGTTACAGAGGAATTATCTCAACTTGATAAAGAAAATCTACAAAAAACAAACAAAAAAACCACTAAAACCACCATCCTACTTAATAGCAAAAGACACAAAGCTTTCCCTCTAAAACTGGAAACAAGGCAAGGACATGCTCTCACAACTCTCATTCTCCTCACTACAGGAAGTTCCGGCTACTACAGTAGGCAAGAAAAAGACATAAAAGGCACAAAGATAGCAAAGGAAAAAATAAAACTCTCTCTTTGCAGGTGTCCATGATTATCTATGTAGACCAACCCAAGTAATCACCAAAAGAAAAAAACAAGAACAAGTAAGCGAGCTCTGTGAGGTCACACAATACAAGATTAACACACAAAAATCAATCGCATTTCTATATATTAACATAAAACAATGAAGAAAATAACCTTCTTATATTTTAGAGATAAGTACTGATATATTTACAAACAAAATAACAATTTCTGATATTCATTTCAAAACAATTTGCTGAGGAGGACGGGGTAGGAATATACATAAAGCAAGACTGGTCCTAGGTTGCTAGTAGCTTAAGTTGGAAAATATAGAAATCTTTATAAGCACTAACCTCTCTTGTTCTGCTGTTCTCTAAGCGTGGTCCTTGCACCGGCTGCACCTTCCTCCCTGCGGAACTTGTTAGAAGGGCGAATGCTCCGCCCCCAACCTATTTATTTTGAATTAAAGGCTCTGCACGTGAGGCCCATTACTCTGGGACCTAACAAGCCCTTCAGGTGATTCTGATCCAGGCTAATGATTCCAAACCGTGGCATGTCAATTGCTCTCACCTGAAGATGTTACCGAACCAAACTTGGGTCCGCTTGCCCACACGCTGTAAAGCCAATCTACTGACACAGGGTTCTGGTGAATGAAAGTGCAGCGTTCACTGAAGGGCATCAAGCAAGGAGGCCAGGACAGCTAGTGCTTAAAAGACCCAAATTCCCCGAAGGCTTTCAGGGAAAAGTTTTTAAAGACAGGGTGAGGGAGGGGGTTTTGGGGGTGTGTGATCCGCTAACGGACATTCTGATAGGCTGGTGGTGAGGTAATCAGGAGTCAAGATCATCAAACTTTAGGTTCCAACCGATCTGGGGTCTCCGTGCTTGTGGGCAGCAGACAGTTAACCTCTTCCACCTGGCGGGGGTTTCAGTATCTGCAAAACAGCTCAAAGGACATGGCTCAGAATATTACCTATAGCGTTTGAGGAGGAACTAAAGGTCCTTGATTTTGTTTAATGGCTAAACTGTTATTATTTTCTCTTACTTGACTGTTTTTCTTTTTTTCTGCATTTTCTCACTTCTCTGATTAAATTTATTTTTTTGACTAAAGTTTTTTTTAACAGACAAAAGGCAGGCAGAGGATATGGGGGAAAGGACCATAAGGTCCTGCTCTGTCTCAAAGACTGGTAGATTTTGTTATGTTTTAAATTATCCACAATATGATGGGGAAATAAATGAAAACACCTATGCCAGATGTTTCACTAGAAAATTAGAATAAACTTTGAAAACATACAATTCTAATCTTAAACACCTTCAGAGGACAGCAGAATGGAATCTGTTCCCTAACTCAGTTTATGAGACTAGAAAAATCTTAGCCCTGGAATTGAACAAAAAGTATGAGAAAAGGAAATATCAAAGCCAATCTCACTCAGAAACACAAGACTCAATAATTTTACGCAGGAATTAAGGAAATTGCATCCAGCAGCATATACAAAAACAAACAAACAACAACAACAAAACCCCCACCATAACTAAACTGCAGTTACACTAGGAAAGCAAAGTTGGTTTAACATTGGAAAAACTATAAACGGAAGGGAGTATGAGAGAGGTTTGTTTATTCCTAATATATTGTTTCTTGCTCCAAATGTTGGCTACCTGAGTATGCTTGACTTTTAAAAATGTATTAAGATTGTATGCTTATGATTGTTACATTTCTGATTGTAAGATAAACTTAAATTAAGATTTTGAAAAAAATCTTTAAAATTTTTTTTATTCTCAAAGTTCTTAGTCATTATTATAATCGATAAAAAAATAGGAAACATAGGAAACTCTATTATCGTAACATAATACACTGAGGAAAGTACAATGATAATAATTCTGCAACTTTTCCTCCAAATAATCTTGAGATACTTTCATCTACTGACATTTGATTTTTAAAAAACCCAAAACTTCAAGGTTTTTCAATACTATAATAAGCAAGTGTTTAAAAGAGTAAATACAGTGATGATTAAAACCAATTTGGCTTTTTAAATATTAAAATAAACTGGAACTTATCTTACTTAGAATACAAAATGTTAACATAAAACATTTGATTTTTTTAAATGAAAATGCAATTATGAATATTAAAGAATGAAATCAGGCTTTGTCTGATGTTTTAAAACATCATTGGTTCACAACTGCAGGAGTTCCTGAGGTAAAATCTGAAACTGGGCCCCTTACACGGAAGGCAAGGAGGGAGAGACCAAAGAAAGAGGAGGCCACCCTAGATTCGTAGGTGGCAGGTTTAATAAACAGGGGAACTTATATGTGTGTCTACTGGATGAGTAGATCTTTGCAACTGCCCACGACAATCTTAAAATTTTATATAGCGGCTTTAACTGGGTTCAGTCACATCAACCATCCAGATTGTCTCAACACCACCTCGCTCTCTCAAGAATGTGTCCTTGGAACAGCTCCTAGTGTAGGAATGGTGGGCAGAATGTACATTCCCAGGACAGGAGATGGGTGACGAGCCTCAGATTGCCCCATCCAGCTTGAGGGTCAACCTGTGTCACGTCTTCTCAATGACCTCCTCAAACAAGCATAATAAAATTTCCTCCTATCTTTCAATATCCCTTTGGTCCTAAAGTCAAGTATGTCACAAAATGTCAATTAAAAATTAATTTAGAAACAAATTATAATTTTCTTAAACATTTAATTATCACATACCATTGTTATTAAATGAAAAAAAGTCCAAGTTTGGTTTTATATGACTAACAATTTATGCATTTCATTCAATTGAATGAATTATATATAATTTAATAAAATAGTAACCAACAATGAAAATATTTTGTATTCTAAGTAAAATATTTATATCTAAGAATAATCAAATTATTTTTAATATCTTTAGAGGATTGGTAGATTACATATTGCCATGGAAGATGTTGAAATGCCAAAAAAATTGGAAACTCCTGATTTAGTCTCTAGACGCATATTAGCGTGTCACAAATAAGAATCTTTTATATTTTTCAGAAATATAGAGTATTTGTAATTGCTTGTCTTCATAAAAAACATTTTTTACTTGAAGATATTCTGAGCATTTCTTTGATCAAAATCATTATTAGTAGTATTTAAAAGAAGAGAAAAATAAATTAATCCAGGAAGATACTCAATGTATATATTTGACTTTTAGAATAATTTCATCAGCATTATACACACTTTTGATTCTACTTTAATGTTTGTGTGACGAAACAATTTCAAGATTGTAATGATCAAAATAAATATAATAATGACTGCGAATAGTATAACACACCCTTTGGTGAATTGAATCATTATTTTTCCTTAACTAGACAAAATTACAGCCATTTTTAAAGGCTTTTTGACTTCATTGTGCATGTAGGCTTTATGAGGAAAAATAAATTTATTATCCAAACTCCGTAATGTCAACCTCTGACTTTTCATGCTGGCAATAATTGTATGTCTGCTGCTTCTATGTTTATATGTCTCATTATCCCAGCTTTCACTGGGTGACCTCTTAATACAAGTGACAATCCCACAAAACATAATGCTGGTTGTTTATTAATTTGTCATCTAAAAATAATCATTCACTTAATTATAAAACTCAACTGCGTGTTTGTATGTTTCCCATCGAATTCTTGTTTATATTCACACAAATATTACCCACGTTTATGTGTATATAATAGGTTTATAGAGATTGTCACTAGTAAAATTGCCATTTTTTTGTTTGCTTCCTTCTTTTCCTCTGAAACATTTTTGTGTGAGAGAAGTAATTTGTCTAAATGTTGGATGATGCATATATATTGGTGAATGTGCTTACAAACACGAAAAGAGCTTTTTCTGTTTCTATTTTCATGTCAAGAGGAAATAAACTTTAAGTATCCTTTATGCATATATCAAATAAATGGACCACATGACAATATTTCAGACCCCACATTTTCTACATTCCTGAAACCTCCACTCACGGGTCATTAAAACATTATCAACAAAGTAAGCATCCTTTTAAATGCTTTTACCTCTGAAAGGGTAAAAATAGTTTGGTGGCCTTTTGGAATAGAGACTGGGAAACTAGGGGTTTCCCCTTTTTAATCCTTAATACTTTGTGAATGTTTTAAGATATATTTTTTTTCTGAAAATCTACCCATTTATTTTTTTAGCAGGATTTTTGTTATCTTTTGTTGTAATAGAAAACTGGTCTAAATTAGAGCAAAGGAGATTATTTAGGTGATTCATGCGAAAAACCTTCTAATTTATGAAAATTTTAATGTGTTAAGAAATCAAAATTTTACCTGATTTAGGGAAACTTTGAAAAAAATGATCCTAACTATACGAGAGCACAGCATTGCTGTATTCTGTGGACTAGATGAGCATATATTTCTAATGTTCCTAATTCAACTATTTATATGGCTAGAAATATGCAAAGAAAAGTCTTTTTAAAAGGACTACTTTTTTATTGATTACAAAATGAACAGGTTTCCAGTGGCTTTTAAAGTCTTCTAATATTACTATACCATGGTATCCTCTAAAGCTTGGCTATCAGTCTAGATCCAAATTGCTGGTGACAAAGAAAGGCCTCATGCCACTCCTGTCTCAGGCAACATGAACAGGAAACATAATTTCGAATGTACCAACAATGCACTTTCCAGACAGATAAATTACAGCCCTTGACACGTACAACCCCTGAGACTCCTGAAGTTAATTTACAGCAATATTTCTTTTCTTTTATTTAATATCTTCAAGCCATTGGCTCATTTATTCACTTGATCATTTGTTCATTTGTTAAAGAAGTATAAATTGAGCACCAACCATGTGACAGAAAGACTGCTTGGTACTGGATGTGTCATCAAATGCTGGAAGCTGGATGTCTGCCATCATAAAACTGGAAATTAAGACAATGCACAAGTAAACGTCATAAAATGTGAAAGGCTATGAAAGAAGCAACTGCTAAGATGCAGAATAACAAGAGAGACCTAATTTGAGTGTCAGGGGAGGTGCCATGAAGAAAGTAGTATTTATGCTGACTTGATGGATGAGAAACCAGCCATGAGAAGAGCATGGGGCACAAGATTACAGGTAGAGGAAAGATCATGTGCAAAGACCTGAAGTTAGTGAACAGCTTGGGATATTTTAGAATCTTAAAAAGCTGAAAGTCAGTGGCATATGGTACAAAATTAAATTGAAGGAGTAATGTAGGACTGATCCGGTCAGGAGTTTGGCATGAATTTCTACAGTGAGAAGGTTTATAATGGCTTTCAGCAATGGAGAAACATGATCTCACTTTTTTTTTTCTTTATAAAGTCACTTTAGCTCCAGTGTAGAAATAAAGCTGTACAAACAGGGAGTGGGGGATGAGAAGGTTATTGCTATATTAAGTGAAAGGTGACAGGCTTGAAATACTCTATAAAATTAAATTCACAGAGTAAAGAAGGAGGAGTAATCAAGGACTAACCCCAGATTTGGGGCTTGAAAAGTTTCTTATGAACATATTAAAATAATATCATACTAGAATATCAACTCACATCTCTCTTAAGTGCATGTCATATTTTTCTCATTCTACACAATCGTTTTGAAATAACTCTATATGCCTAACAGCATTACTTTCTCATCTTTCAATCATTCATTAATTTCATACATACCTGGTTTTTTTCCCTTCCTCTACTAAAACTGATTTCTGTATTATTACTAATAGTGCCCTCATTGCCACACTTGAAGAGACTGCTTATCTGTCCTTATATACTAGAAATATTTATCTAAGACTCTTTTCACTCTGGATCATTTGATTTTTAAGTTTTGCTAATTCTTGGCTTTTTGGAAATATTCCCTCCCCATTATGAAACTTTCCCCACTGTCCCAGTTTTCTGGCCTCCACCACTGTTTCTGAAATGTTATCATAAGTATGATAATTTATGTGTATGTAGCTGGTCCCACCACTAGATTGTGACGTTGTGGATTCCTTTTTTGCTCAGTACTTAAGATGCCCCCTCATCGGACTGTCATGAGCTGAATCCCTATCAGCCAATTTGTACCTAGGTGATATCAGGAAAAGTACTTAAAATTCTCTAAATCTCAACTTCCTCATGTATAAAATAGGAATAATAATTGTGAAGCGTTCCATATTTTTGGAGAATTCTTCGTTCTGTTACTAAGACTATATTTTACGGTTAGGAATTATACAAACTAAGGGAGCACCTTTAAATGTTTTTTATTTAAATGATGTTTTCCATTCAAAGAATAATTATCTTTGGGGGATTGTTGTGGTGTCGTATTACTTTCTATATTTGGCAACCTCACGTTGCCACACTCCACACGGATGGGTGTTGAGAATAAAATGAAAGTTCATCTGGTGGCCCATAGACTGTGTGAACTTGCTTTCTTGTGATCTGAAGAGATGTTTCTCTGATGTTTGAATCTTGTTACCTGCTAGAATGCTTAGTTGAACTTGAATCTAAATTCAGTAAAATAAATTGTCTGAGTCTGACTACAAAAAAAAAAGAAAAAGTAAACACCTCATTGGATCGTTCTATTAGAATGAGATTAATGTTACTTCAGTTAGAATCTACACTTAGTAAATGTTATTTTTTCATAATCATTATAGTTATCATCATAATCATCCTTATATTGGTAATATGAACAAATAAGCAGGGTCCTGTTATACTGTAGGTGTTTAAATAGTTCAAATGAAAAGTGAATGAATATCCCCGGAGGACAATACTTGTGTTCCACATTTGAATTTAACATCATAAGTACTCAGTCATTTTTATGGACTACATGAAATAATTAATATATAGAATATTTATTAAAGCATAATATGGTTATAGGATATGTAGTTAGATGTCTAGAACATAGTTGCCACTATGAACGTGTTTTCTAATAAATTATGAATTAATTGACGAATGTACTAATATTTTTGGAGAACCAATATCGATAATGTTGATAGTCAAACTAATTTTCTATCTCCCTATATAGATTTAAAAAGAATCCTTTGAGATGGCACTTGTCCTTATCAGTCACACCTGAACTTTCCATAAAATTTTATAATTTCAGAAACAGCTTTATGTCATGTAATCTTAAATATGTATCATATAAATGTAAGTTCACTTTTGTTATTATATAATTCACTTAAATTTGACTTTTTAGAAAAGTCTTTATAGATTTAACTTACAGAAGAAATGCTTAGTGCCACCAATGTTGAAAATAATCTATTTAACTAGCAAGCCGCCTTCTATTCTACCATTTTCTATTAGACATCATGCTAAATAAATAACAATTTTTTTCAGAGTCTATTTTAAAATTCAAGTCATGGATAAAGTTTTAATAACAATTGAATCATTCTAACAATCTTGACTGCTCACCAATATATTATGTGTATAAGTATAATATTAAAATATACTAAATATAAATACATGTGATTATCTTTCATACCAACCCAAACTAGTAAATATGCATTTATTGATAATTACATATTAATAAATAAAATGAATGACTTGAGCACAAGAAATGGTTAGTAATCAGTTTTTCATCTCTTGACATTGATTTAATATGTGGTCAGTTGCCAGGGATGATGTCAATTTCTCATGCAGTTCTGCTTAATGGAAAATACAATTTTATTACCTAATATAGGATCTGTTAAAATTTACAAAGTACTATTACCTGTAACTACCGTAGTTATTAAATATTAAAAGAAAAGCATAAATAATAATTTTATACAGGAAATAAAAGTGAATGCTGGCTTGAGAAACCATTTGCAAAATGCAATGTTTCTCTGGTGAAAGGCAGCACTATGCCTCTGGTGTCCCCTTAGGTGACATTCAACTAGAATACTGACTTCAAAAACAAGAGTGACATACTGTGGCTTGTACTTTAGTAATAGAACACTTGCCAAAATGCTGGATACTAGTTTAAGTGCAGATGTGGACCTGGCTAGCATAGGAAAAAAAATAAATGACCACATTTGTTTCAAGCAAGTAAACTTATCTCAGCCCTGTTTTTGTTGAGGCTTTGATTAATAAATGGCATCTTCAAGCATGTAACAAAATGTGAACTTACTACAACCATAAATGGCAACAGGAAAGTGAGGAAGAGATTTTGAAAATACTCATTCATCTATCCTGAAACAATTAATCTTCAGAGGAAGTCATTAACTTCAATCTCTTTAGCTAAATTCACCTGAGAATTAGATGCTAGTAACACACATTCATTATCTAACATTTGAGTTTTTCATCTCCAGACTAAAAAATAAGCAAGAACACAAAAGCAATTATAGTTCTTGCTTAACAATTTCCTCTGTTAATTACCTTTGCAAAGAATCAGTCTTTTAAACTGACATGCATTGTATATAAATTAATCTTAAAGAAACAAGAAAGTATACAAGCCTGCCAAGAGGTATTTTATTTTTCTCAGAAAGAGCATCAATCATAAATGAAAGCATTAGCCTCAAGGCTAACATTTTTCTTGGGTCCTATTTAGGAGTTAGAGGACATGGATTTATTTTCATTAAATATTAATCTTGTCTTATTTTATGGACTTTTAGACAAAACACCCTTCCAGATGTAATTACCTCAATAAAATTAATATTTCAAAAGGTAAATTTTAGATGTTAGAAAGTGATATAAAATTTACTTGAATATGTGTTTGTTATTTTTATAATTTCTATCTTATCCATTAAAATGTATTTTACTTTTATTATTGCCATGTGAGCTTGCATGAACAATTTACCTAAATAGGAGAATCTGTAGTTATTAGTTATTAAAAGTTAATCATCAGTTATATTAGGTAAGGTACTAACAAACAAGCTGCTGTAACAAACTCCAGTTACAAAATTGTTCCCACCCAATTGAAGTAAGCTTTTCCAGCCATACTGTGCGTGTTTCTGACGAGCAGGTTTCTTTCTTCCAACTAGTGTTTCAGGAACTCCAGTCCTGTTCAATCTCATGACTTGGTCGTTTAAACATGTAACATTCACTGTTGCTCATTTTGAGATGGAGGAATTGTATTTGGAAAATTTTAACTACTAAATAATCGGAGTATAGGCCCTTTGGCTGGCTTACAGTTAGTAGATTTTTGAGTGATAGTAAGTCAAATATTTATTTTGTTGACCAGGCTAAGGCATGGAATTGGAGTATTCAGAGACCTAAACCTCTTAAAGGTCAGCCTTTATGTGAGTCAGAGTAACATAAAAATATTTCATGATGAAGTACATGTGGGGTAGGTGTGGAGACTGTTACTCTACCACTCTCTTGAATCACTTTTCCTTAGCTCCTTTTTCTTTCTGTCTCCTTGTTTAAATACATACATTTAATGGATAATTTTGAAACCTCATAGTGCGTCAAACATTGTTAAGGGAGATAACATTGTAAAAATGACACATTTCCTTCCCTCAGAAATATCATAATCCAGTGGAGGAAGTACACATTTAAAAAAAAATTATAATGACATATCTAAAATATTACAATGGACAAATGCCTACAATATTACTGGCGTCAAAAAGGAATAACAAAATCTGCCCTGGTGAAAGTTAAAAGTTCTCCCCTGAGAAGTCAAGCTGTATCAAAATATAATTTATTCCAATTCAGTAAACATATATTAAATGCATGCTGACACTGAACCCTTAAAACATAAAGTGAATAAGACTTGGCCCTTGTTCTCAAGGGGCTCATAATCTAGCAGAGAGGAAAGACACAATGAACAGACATGTGAAATATATTTATAAGACTTGCATCTTTGGTTCTCTCTGAGCAACAGGAGACAAAACCTGAGGCTCAGCTGGGGTTGGTGACCAGCACACAAAGCCAAGACCCCCCCCCCAATCATGAATCAGACCCCCAGATCATTCAATGGGGGAATCAGAATCACTCTCTACTCCCACAGATGTATGATGGGAGAAATTCAGTGTCCATCTCTGGCTCTAGGAGGAACAGAAAAAGAAAATATGTCTCTTCTGAGAACTCCTGACATACTCATTTTAGTTTTGAATGGGAGCAGAAATCAGCCTGTCCAAGTGGCCCACAGCACTCAAAGCCAATGCTTTATATTTTAAAGTGATCTCAAGTTACAATTTCTCTTAGGCACCTGACATAATCAAAGAAAATCCTCTCTGGATCCAAATCTCAAAGATTTTTCGTCAGTAGTATTTCAAGGAACAAGGATTTATAGTTGAAAATTATAATCAATAATTTTTGTTTAATTTGTTGTAATAATTGGGAATTGGCTCTAGGGAATTGGCTATGGAGAACACATACTTTTTGGTGAATAATCTTTTGGAAAGTAAAAGTATGAATGTCTTGGTAAATACTGTGAGCCAATAATTATTTTGGTGAAAAAAAAAAGTAAAAGAAAATAAAAGAAAAAAAGTCATATACATCATGACCATAGTACAATCTGATATAATGGATTTTCAAAGGGGGAAAAAATTGACAAAACAGAAGAGAAAGATACTCAAAAAAAGGAATGGCTGAGAACTTTCCAAAACAGATGGAAAGCACCAATCTGTTTGGGCAGATGGAAAGGCTGAAATCCAATATGGTGGGAACTCTAGAGTCAGGATGACCCTTGAGAGTTGTGCTGAATAGAGGAAGGAGCACGGGGCCTTTGTCCTTCAACACTGATCATTCACTAGTTATAGGCTGCCCTCAGGGAAGGAGTGTGATCTAGGGTAAAGCAGCTTCTTATGGCCAAAGGCAATGCCACAGAGATATAAGCTATCTACAAGCTGTAAGACATCTATAGCCAACACTGTTGGTAGACGTAGACATGAGTGTTTTGGTTCTGAAGGGGAATCAGGGACATGCAATAGCATCCACTGTAACTACATACACTCTAACATAAATACTCATGGAATATAGTTGGAAGTCCTGATAAAACTGTTCAATATCTGGGATTCCATTGCCACACGTTAACTCAGGCTGAGTTGTTATGATGCTTGTATGGCTGACAGTGTAACAGACACCATCTTGGGCCCATACAGTTCCTCCTGTCCTTCTGCTGACCCTACCCAGGACTTTACTGTGTGGTAAATCACTTCTTTGTCATCAAGGGCTTTTGAGTTAACAGATATTGTTTAATAATCATTAGAACCAGGTGACCTCCATGCTCTATTAGTCCCCAAACAATGATGAAAATATTTGCTGACGTATTCCTGGCACCCACATACCAAGCATGTACCCCCGTACCCGAGGTTTACCATAAAATTGTCTCAATGGCCCCTTGTCAGTGTGCAGTGCAGCTGTGAATGCTTCTAGGTCATTGTTCTGCCCAATCCTGCCCTGTGAGTGAGTTACCCTATAACCAACGGATCCATTGATTAGATGGAGCTGCTTGCCTCATTTTTCAGTCTCAAGATACCTTGTCAGTTCCGTGGGCACTTTTCATTCCTTCCATCCTCCAAACGCTGCCGGAAGTTCCAACAATGTTTTAGAACAAAACACTTGTTTTGATCCTCACACTTAAGTACTAGCTGGCCAACATCTAAGAAAGTACTTCTTGGCCTCCGTGTTTCCCATTATAAAGCTTTAATAAATCTAGTTGTCACAATGTATGTGAAAAGGTAACAAATGTCATCCCCCTTCCCTACTCCTCCACCTTCCCCGCTTGAGTGGTTTGACTGCTGTTGTCCGCCAAGCGTTAGCCGTGGTCGATGTGAGGACTAAACGACTTACACTGCGTGGCTCAGTACTGTGGACAGCCAGCAAAACAGCAAAACATGACCTGCATATTCAGGAGAGGGGATGCACAGAGAAGGAAACAAAGAGGAATCAAGTGAAGGGCAATGGCGCCTGGTTTATAAATGATTTGGTTATCAGGTATTAGAGTTCTAGCATCGAAGTCTCCTGAGTTGAAAACTAAGGGGGAAGGAAGTTGCGAAGTCTACGTGCAGGCAAGAAAAGTTCTATTCTATATCCTGGTTGTCAGGCTCAGAGAAGTCATTCCCATCCCTACTCTCCATCCACGGCCCTTTTTAATATACTTTTCATCCCAAGGCTAGGAAATATCTTCACACTGAAACACAAAATAGTTTTTCCTGCTCTAACAGTAGAGGAAGGAAAGAGAAAGGGCTTGGTTGCCTGAAGACTAAATGGGAAGGCAAGGAGAGAAAACAAGTTAATGTTTTAAAATCATCATTAAGAGAGTATGTCTCACAATATTCCCCCATTGATCTATTATGTATAGAATCATTGATTTATCTTAGGCATTGAAACTGAAGTAGCTGTTTCAGCTATCTTTTTCTGGGTAACAACCAATCCCAAACTCTGTAGCTTAAACTACCAATTTATTCTTTTCTTTTTTTTTTTAAGTCTTTATTGAATTTGTTACAATATTGCTTCTGTTTTATGTTTTGGTTTTTTGGCCACAAGGCATGTGGATCCTAGCTCGTCAACCAGGGATCGAACCCACACCCCCTGCACTGGAAGGCGAAGTCTTAACCACTGGACCACCAGGGAAGTCCCATACCAATTTATTCTTTATCATGATTTTATATTTGGCTGGGATGTTTTTGTTTGTTTCATCTGGGCTCACTTATGTGCTACCTTCAGCTAAAGAGTCTCCTGGGCTAGCAATCCTCCATGGCTTTGATTCCAAGTCTAGCAGCTGGTACCGGCCATCAGGCTACCTTGTTTCTCTCCCATGGGGGTCTCTCCTCCTTCAGTAGACTGGATCAGCCTTCTCACATGGCAGACCCAAACTGGAATCTATAAGATCTCTTAAAACCTAGTCCCCAGATTGGCTGTCACTTCTGCTGCACTGTGTTGACCAAACTCAATCACAAGGCCAGGTTTAAGGAGAAATAGGTTCCACCTCTTGTTGGAAGGAGAGACAAAGCCATATTGCAAAAGGTCACTGGAGTAATTGATGAAGCTGTCTTGGAAACAATCGATCAAAGTATAAAGCATAAGTAGGAGATAAGAGATAGGAGTGGGTTTTCATCGTTCCTCAGCCTTAAACTGTTCAAAGCAAGAAGGCAGGTGAATGCTGCCTTAGAGTTCAGGCCTTGGGAGTTCGACAGCAAAAAAGGAAACAAAAGTCATTCTTGTAGAGTATATGTATTATATTTTCAGCCATTGCTCTCTTCAAAATCTTTCCGTTTACCAGGTTGGCCTGGCTGCAGGAACTTCATTTTTCCTGGCATTTTGCATTAATATCCTTAAGAGAGCTGAGTCCTTGGAGAACAGGTTTTTGTGACTGGAACAGTGTAAAGAGATACACTTCCTAAGCACTGTAATAATGAGGGAGGAAAACGGAAAAAGGTAAATAAAAATCCCTGCTTTATTTTCTCAGTGCCTAATTTTTTTTTCTTTTTCAAAATTATTAGTATTTTGAGGTTCTAAACATTGAAATGTCAGCATTTCCAAAGACTGTGAGTTTTGGATCAAAGTACACCTAGATCTGAATTTCATTCCTGCTGAGAGCTACAGTTCTGCTACTTAAATTATTTTAGGCTGAGTTTGTCTTTCTTTCTGGTTTATAACATGAGGGATATCAATTGAGCGATGGTTGTTAAAAGCTAAGCACTCAATATAGTTAACATATAGTTCCTGTTCTGAAAGGGCCACTTGTGCAGAGTAGGTTAACACACAAGTCATAGATAAATATATTTCACTATTATGTGGATAAAAATGTGGACCTAGTACAAGGGGGCCACACAGTGGTAAGCAGTCACTTCCACCTGGGAACCCTGAGGGATTAAAAAAAATCTTGTTAGATATGGTTCTTGAACTAAATATTAAACTATAAATATGTATTCATCTAGTGGTGGAGGGGAAAGAAGCCTAGCAAAGACACAGGAATATAAAACAGTATTGCACACTTAGGTGGTTTAGCATGGGTTGAGCTTACAGTGAAGGGGAAAAAACATGGGGAATGATGCCTGGAGAGGAGGGGAGAAGTTATACCATAAAGATATTTTGAGTGTCATTAAAATGAGTTTCAAATGTATTCTCTAGGCTCAGGACACTATTGGAAGTGCTTATCAGAGGAGTAAAATGATCAGATTTCAGTTTCTAAGCTGATTCTGGAGCAATGTGGGATGTGGATTGTAGGAGTGCTCAACCAGAGGGGGGAAACCAGTTATAAGACTATTTCAGGAGAGCATGTGAAAGATATTTAAGGGCTAGAACTAAGACAATAGTAGAGGAAATGATACTACAGATGAAAAAGCAGTAAAATATGATTATCTGCTTGTGACACCAATTAACAAGTAACCTGTCATATCTAAATATTAATATATGACATGAAATGACTGTTCCAAAACCAATGGCTCCTCTTACTGAATTTTTGTTCCTGAAATATCTAGAGCTTGTTTTATATTTTCCCCTGGTTAACAAGGAAACATCCAGTATTTGGTCATGAAAAATGAACTCCAAGCCTGGTCTGTTTTACACATTATTTTTTCACACATTATTTTACAGATTCATAGAACTAAAGCATCAAATGACAGCAAGATAAATTACTCTACACAATTCAAAACCTATAGTGATACTTGCTGACAAACATTCACAACTTTCTCTTTCTTTTGGAGACGTGTAAAACTAAGCAGTATGTATTACTGGAAAATGACAGTATTCTCTGCTTATTTTTACTGTCTAAACATAAATGAATTATCTCAATTGAATGGCCACCACTATGTGAAAAACTAATACATGTCTTCTCCACTTTGTCTTTTCTGAAGCTATTTTTCCACACAAGGGACTGAAAACTTGATATATCTGAAGCTCCAGATAGTGTCCAAATGACTCAGTAGACAAAAAAAAAATTTTCAGTCTTCTATCTTTCAACAAATTCTATTCAAGTAAGTAGTACTATAAATTTACATGTAATTGGATACACACACACATATACACACAAAGACCTGTGACTATTTTTCAGTTTTAGCTTACTTTGAGATAAAAAACATGAAAAACTGATTCCAAGTTTACACAGCAATACAAGCAAATATCACAAAGAAGTATCTAAATAAATGTTACAGATTTCAGAAGACAGAGACATTATGGTGACTTAGAATGATTACATTATTCTAATGATTACATATTCTATAATAATCATATTCTATGTATAATATAAACATCATATATAAATTATATAATTATAATAATTATATTTGAATGTTATCATTATTAAGTTAATTATTAATAGAATGAATTTTTAAGAGAGGGTAAGACATAAATTGATCTGTAAAAGCTATATAGGAATCGATTAAAGAAGAAAAGGGAGAAACATTTCACAGCAGAAAGAACAGCCTCAGCAAAAGGACTTTAAGTAGGCTGGTGATAAATAAAATGTTCATTATGTAAATGCTGCTTTGCTTCTTTCCAGTGATACCAAAGCTAAAATCATTCTGATAAACTGTAGTAAAAATAATAAAATATGACAACTTTAACAAGAAGACTACTGGTAATGGAAATGACATGGACATCTGGAGAGGAAGAAAACAGGTAAAGGGGTCTTGGCCTAAATATTAGGTTATCCTGGCTGCTTCAGTAAGTTTGATGGTCATCAGAGATATATCTATATAGGGATGCTTCATAATTGTGTAAATCTCCTATAATGGAAGAACTAAACAAAATGTAAGTGATATCTGAAGTATAGTATTTCTGATTATATAAGTATGTCTAAAACATTACAATATTATAGATATACTGGTGCCATAAATTACCCTTCGTTTACTAACAATAATGTATGCATTGCAAAGCACTTTTCAAGTATATGAATTCAAGTGATTCTCACAGTAACTCTCTGAAGCAAAAGTATGGTTGTTTTTCTCGAACACCATCATCATCATCGCTATTTTTCCACTGTTATATAGTTGCTCAGAAGACATTTTTTAAAAATATATTCATATACTTCATAAACTGTAGAGACACAACTCTAGCCCAAGTTTTCATACAACAAATTTTATGCTTTATATCATGTCATGAATCTCAATAATTTACTAAAATTTAGTAGAAACAAATGGTGAAATATAAATAAACACAGGCGTTTTAGGGAAAAATTGTTTTTCCATATCATCATAATCAACCTCCGTGGATTACTGTAGATGACAGAAAGCATAGACAGGAAACCAAGTCAACGTTGAGAATAAAAGCATTCAGATCTTCTGAATGCAAGAAACTTTAAAAATCTCTCAGCATTAAAGATACATCTACTAATGAGTCAGAAGATTAAAACTAATATGTATTTACCTCTATTATGTTATTCATTTTCATTTCACAGTAAGCTTATTTATTAAGCATGTTATAATTTGCACTCAATGAAGGGTAACTGTGGTATATTATTTAATCACACAACATACTGATGATCACGTAGCAAGTGTCCAAGTTGATTAATAAAACATATATGTGATAATATTTGATAATAAAGATGATAAAATTAATATTCAGAAATTTTAAAATATTTGCCCAATATCTCACATTGGGGCTTTAAAATTACTGCAGCCTTGGAAGAAACTCAGAACCAGAGAACCCAGTAAAACCATGCCCGGATTCCTGACCCACACAAGCTGTGAAATAATAAGTGCTTGTTTTAACTACCAAGTTTTGAGGTAATTCATTACAAAGCAATATACAACCAATACAAACAACATAACACAAGATTCAATAAGTTTTGAAATCATAAAGAATACGTTCTAAGGTCAAAGTGGAAATAAAGCAGATCAGTAACAGAAAGACAGCTAGAAGTCACCAAAGTATGGAAAATAAACAACACACTTCTAAATAATCCTCCAGTCAGAGTAGAAAAAACAATAAAAATTAGAAAAACATTACAGGCTTGTATGGTACCAATGCACCAGACCTGGATGCCAAACTTTGCCTGTATAAGTGACAGAACTGTGCTGGTTTTGTGCCTGATAATACACACTTAGTGTGTATTTACGCACCTGGAAATTTTGTGGATAATCTCATTTAAATTACTGGAAATGGGGCCTGGTACCAAGGGAAATAATGCATACACCCAGCCTGACCCCATTTGCCCCTCTTTTGAGGCAACATATCTTTGATGCAGTGTGAATTTCACTGTCATTTACTAAATAATACTTCTTCTTTCTTGCCATTTAAAAAGAGAAAAAAAAAAAGAGGTATGTATAACTAATAAGAGGATTGAAAGACAGGTCATTACTACAGATACACAAAGATATAAAAGCTATTATTAGGAGCCTAGGCAAATAAAGCACTGGTTAAAAATGTTCCCAAAAAGAAAACATCAGGCACAGATGGCTTTCAGTCTACTTCTAAAAAACTTACACAGAACAGATTGTTCCAATATTATATAAACTCTTCCAATCAATAGGAAGAAATGGAATATTCCCTAACTCATGCTGTGCATAACTCAAGATCAGAACTAATCAAAGACACCATAACAATAAAAATTAAAGGCCATTTTGTTTATCAATATAGATACGAACATCTTTTAATAATTTGCAAACTAGTAAGCTAAATAATGTGTGCAGGTGTATGTGTATTTTAAATATATATTATATTAAAATATATATATATCTCCAATATTTGGCTTATATACATATTTCCATCTTAGCCGAGGAACAGTATTTTACATCAAAATACAAATTGAAAATATTTATTTATAAATATCCACATTTGCCAATGTGCAGACCAAACATCTGTGGTCAAGTCATAAGCACATGCACACATATGTTTCTTGATATTTGACAAAGAGGTTGGAACCATTAGAAAAAGAGTAACACTGAGACTTAAATTATGATATTATTACCGCTGGTATAAATACATTTGAATTTATTGTTTATAAATACATCTAAACGTGCTCAAAATGAGTGCATTTCATAACACTTAAAAGATATACTAAGACCAAAATTTTGAATATAGTGTCAAAATAATCTATTAACTACTTATAAAAAGTAGATATTACTAACAATGAAATCTATCAAAGACTTAAGAAATCCAAGATTTATTTTACCCCATCTCTAGACTTTGCCTCATTTTTTTACTGAAAGCAGCTTTTAATAATAATGGAATACCAATTTTCCAATACTAATAAAACATTCACGTATAGAACCAACTGAAAGTGCTGACATAAAATCTTGATAACAGTATATATTTCTGAAATGCTACCCTTGTATTCCAAAAAAGATTATTATAAGACATCTTCATGTAAAGAAAATAATCATAATTAATTGGTAAATACCTTTTTTGAAATTTTAATCAATTAAAAATATGAACAGGCAGACTGGAGACATTACAGGTTCAGTTCCAGACTGCAATAAAACAAATACTGCAATAAAATGGGTCACATGAATGTTTTGGTTTCTCAGTGCAGATAAAAGTTACATTTATACTATACTATAGTCTACTAAGTGTGAAATAGCATTATGTCAAAAAAAGTACATACCTTAAAGAATACTTTATTGTTATATAATGCCAAAATAATTACAATAGTAACATCAAAGATCACTGTTCACAAACAATAACAAATATAATAATAACAAAAAAGTTTGAAATACTGCGAGAATTAACAAAATGTGAGACTCAAAGTGAACAAATGCTGTTGGGAAAATGGTGCTGATAGACTTGCTTGACGCAGGGTTGCCACAAACCATCAATTTGTAAAAAACTCAGTATCTACAAAGCTCAGTAAAGTGAAGTGCAAATAAACAAGGTATGCCTGTATATGATCATTAATCTCTGAAATTATAGACAGTAGACTAGAAAGTTCCATTCTATTGGGGAAGCAATGAGGATTTGGTCTCTGTTCTTGAGTACTTCACAGTTTTGTGGTGCTACTGCCAACAGAAAGCACACAGCTCCTTCCCTGCCATCACCCACCATCTCCAAGAAGGAAAGGAGTTTGCTTTTGGGCTTGGTAAAGTCTAAGGACTACACCTAGACTTTATTTTTAAGAGCCTTGTAGTTTTAAAAAGCCTACACAAGACAAAACTCTTTTGCTCTTGGCTTCCTTCTGTTTGTTTTCCCCTTGACGTGATCTTCTCAGACTCTCTTTTTTCCTAATCAGAATTGAAAGATACAGAGGCCGAGATATGGAGGAGAAATTAAAGAGAAAGCATAAAAGATAATGCTTGATCTATTTTAGTTTTAGGTTTTAGGCCCACTTTCTAACGTGAGCTCAACTGAAAACTGCTTTGGGGTCTGTGGAGCCAAAACAGTCACTAGTAATAACACATCCCTTTGTATAGCTTTGTCCTCTGTACATATATCCCTTCGGAGAAAGTCCCAAGTTGCAGGCAGACAACCATTTCAGGGGAGGATTCAAATATTAGGGTCTTAGGTCCCAGAAATATTCCCACTTAATCTTTCCACATACTTTTACAGCAAGAGACAAGTGTGTATAAATAAAAAGTGCCATTCAGAACAAGGGACAATATATGAACAGATTTATAAAGTTAAGAGGAGCACAAAAGAGATGATAGTCCAGTACAATCCATCAGAAGTGCCGAATGTTGCCATGTGATAGCAGTATCTAATAAAATTCACCTGTTGGTAATTCATTTGCTTCTGGAGCCAAATGAAATATGACTTTATGGGATAACGTGGGGGCTCCAGGGTGGGTGGGGGCACCAAGAGGAAGGCAGTACAATTTGTGTGTGTGTGTGTGTGTGTGTGTGTATCACTTTACGATATGTTAGTATGTGAGTTAATTTGTCTCAGTGTATTTTCTATAGTAAGAGCTAATCCAGTTGTTCCAAAACTGTTAATGACTCTAATATTTCCTATACCTGACCCTGCTTCCCCCTGCCCCCGGAACTCCCTGAAAGAGCTCTGGGAAACCAGCTCTTTGCACTGTTACCCCTCCCATTACCCCTGAACCTATTGCAACATCATCTCCATCTCTCTAATGCTTCTCCCATGAGAGCCATCAGCAATATTTACGCTGCCAAATCTGATGGTCAGTCCTCAGTTTTTATTTTTCTCAATTCAAAAGAATTTGACACAGTTGTTCACTTCTTCTTGAAAACATATTCCCCACTCCCCTTCCTATTTCTCCTTAAGGCTCTGGCAACTGTCCTTCAGTCTCTAGCTTTAGATTCATCACTTACAGCTGAACTCTAAATGTTGGTGCACCCAGGCTTCCAGGATCTCTTTTTCTTTATTTCTGCAGTCATTCTGTGGGTACATTCATCCTAGTCTCCGGGCCTCAAACACCACCTACATACTGACAATTCCCAAATTTATATTTTCCCCTGAGGTCTCTCATAGGCCAATTTCATCATTGATATTTCTAATTGGATACTTAAATAGAAACCTGAAAAATGACATGCCAAAACTGATCTTGATTTCTATGACATCACCTCCCCACAAGAAAATGTTATTTGTCCAGTGCTCTCCATTTTGAATAACAGCCCCACTATTAACACAGTTGCCCAGACCTAGAACCTTGACTTTCCTTTGTTGTTTGTACTCGGTTCCCATATTTATTCCGCATAAAAACTTACTGACTCAAACTTCAAAATATCTGAAATACAACAACCTCTTATAAAGTCCACCATTGCCCTCTACTCAAGCCTTCATTTTCTTGTTCATTGATGACTTCAAAAGACTCCAGAATGGTTTCCCAGCTTCTGTTCTTCCCATTCTATATACTTTCTCTACATGTTTCTTACACAGCTGCTAAAAGTTATTGAAGAAAACAGATCTAGACAGAGATCTAATATCTTTTACAAAGATTAAGTCAAAATACAACATAGGAGGAGGAGCTTCAAGATGGTGGAAGAATAAGACGCGGAGATCACCTTCCTCCCCACAAATACATCAGAAATACATCTACATGTGGAAATCCTACAGAATACCTACCGAACGCTGGCAGAAGAACTCAAACCTCCCAAAAGGCAAGAAACTCCCCACGTACCTGGGTAGGGCAAAAGAAAAAAGAAACAACAGAGACAAAAGAATAGGGATGGGACCTGCACCAATGGGAGGGAGCTGTGAAGGAGGAAAGGTTTCCACACACTAGGAAGCCCCTTCGCGGGCGGAGACTACGGGTGGCGGAGGGGGGAAGCTTCAGAGCCACGGAGGAGAGCGCAGCAACAGGGGTGCGGAGGGCAAAGTGGAGAGATTCCCACACAGAGGATCGGTGCCGACCAGCACTCACCAGCCCGAGAGGCTTGTCTGCTCAACCGCCGGGGCGGGCGGGGCTGGGAGCTGAGGCTCGGGCTTCGGAGGTCAGATCCCAGGGAGAGGACTGGGGTTGGCTGCGTGAACACAGCCTGAAGGGGGCTAATGCACCACAGCTAGCCGGGAGGGAGTCTGGGAAAAGGTCTGGACCTGCCTAAGAGGCAAGAGACTTTTTCTTGCCTCTTTGTTTCCTGGTGCGCGAGGAGAAGGGATTCAGAGCGCCGCCTAAACGAGCTCCAGAGACGGGCACGAGCCGCAGCGATCAGCGTGGACCCCAGAGACGGGCATGAGACGCTAAGGCTGCTGCTGCCGCCACCAAGAAGCCTGTGTGCGAGCACAGGTCACTCTCCACACCTCCCCTCCCGGGAGCCTGTGCAGCCCGCCACGACCAGGGTCCTGTAATCCAGGGACAACTTCCCGGGAGAACGCACGGCGCCTCAGGCTGGTGCAACGTCACGCCGGCCTCTGCCACCGCAGGCTCGCCCCACATCCGAACCCCTCCCTCTCCCCGGCCTGAGTGAGCCAGAGCCCCCGAATCAGCTGCTCCTTTAACCCCGTCCGGTCTGAACGAAGAACAGACGCCCTCAGGCGACCTACACGCAGAGGCGGGTCCAAATCCAAAGCTGAAACCCGGGAGCTGTGTGAACAAAGAAGAGAAAGGGAAATTTCTCCCAGCAGCCTCAGGAGCAGCGGATTAAAGCTCCACAATCAACTTGATGTACCTGCATCTGTGGAATACCTGAATAGACAACGAATCATCCCAAATTGAGGTGGAGGACTTTGAGAGCAACAATATATATTTTTTTTGCTTTTTGTCTTTTTCCGTGTGGATGACAGGGTCCTGGTGCACCAGCCAGGCATCAGGCCTGTAACCTCTGAGGTGAGAGAGCTGAGTTCAGGACACTGGTGCACCAGAGACCTCCCAGCTCCACGTAATATCAAACTGCGAAAATCTCCCAGAGATCTCCATCTCAATGCCAAGACCCAGTTCCAATAAACCACCAGCAAGCTACAGTGCTGGACCCCCTATGCCAAACAACTACCAAGACAGGAACACAACCCCATCCATTAGCAGAGAGGCTGCCTAAAATCATAATAAGGTAACAAAAACCCCAAAACACACCACCAGACATGGACCTGCCCATCAGAAAGACAAGATCCAGCCTCATCCACCAGAACACAGGCACTAGTCCCCTCCACCAGAAAGCCTACACAACTCACTGAACCAACCTTAGCCACTGTGGGCAGGCACCAAAAAAAACGGGAATTACGAACCTGCAGCCTGCGAAAGGGGACCCCAAACACAGTAAGTTAAGCAAAATGAGAAGACAGAGAAACACACAGCAGATGAATGAGCAAGGTAAAAACCCACCAGACCAAACAAATGAAGAGGAAATAGGCAGTCTACCTGACAAAGAATTCAGAATAATGATAGTACAGATGATCCAAAATCTAGAAAACAGAATGGAGAAAATACAAGAAAAGTTTCACAAGGACCTAGAAGAACTAAAGAGCAAACAAACAATGATGAACAACACAATAAATGAAATTAAAAATTCTCTAGAAGGAATCAATAGCAGAATAACTGAGGCAGAAGAACGGATAAGTGACCTGGAAAATAAAATACTGGGAATGACTACTGAAGAGCAGAATAAAGAAAAAAGAATGAAAAGAATTGAGCACAGTCTCAGAGACCTCTGGGACAACATTAAATGCACCAACATTCAAATTATAGGGATCCAAGAAGAAGAAGAGAAAAAGAAAGGGACTGAGAAAATATTTGAAGAGATTATAGTTGAAAACTTCCCTAATATGGGAAAAGAAATAGTTAATCAAGTACAGGAAGCAAAGAGAGTCCCATACAGGATAAATCCAAGGAGAAACACACCAACACACGTTATTACTAAAACTATCAAAAATTAAATACAAAGAAAAAATATTAAAAGCAGCAAGGAGAAAACAACAAATAACATACAAGGGAATCCCCATAAAGTTAACAGCTGATCTTTCAGCAGAAACTCTGCAAGCCAGAAGGGAGTGGCAGGACATATTTAAAGGGATGAAAGGGAAAAACCGACAACCAAGATTACTCTACCCAGCAAGGAACTCATTCAGATTCGATGGAGAAATTAAAACCTTTACAGACAATCAAAAGCTAAGAGAATTCAGCACCACCAAACCAGCCTTACAACAAATGCTAAAGGAACTTCTCTAGGCAGGAAACACAAGAGAAGGAAAACACCTACAATAACAAACCCAAAACAATTAAGAAAATTGGAATAGGAACATACATATCGATAATTACCTTAAATGTAAATGGATTAAATGCTCCAACCAAAAGACACAGACTGGCTAAATGGATACAAAAACAAGACCCTTATATATGCTGTCTATAAGAGACCCACTTCAGACCCAGGGACACACACAGACTGAAAATGAGGGGATGTAAAAAGATATTCCATGCAAATGGAAATCAAAAGAAAGCTGCAGTAGCAATTCTTATATCAGACAAAATAGACTTTAAAATAAAGACTATTACAAGAGACAAAGAACGACACTACATAATGATCAAGGGATCAATCCAAGAAGAAGATATAACAATTGTAAATATTTATATACCCAACATAGGAGCATCTCAATACATAAGGCAAATCATAACAGCCATAAAAGGGGAAATTGACAGTAACACAATCACAGTAGGGGACTTTAACACCCCACTTTCACCAGTGGACAGATCATCCAAAATGAAAATAAATAAGGAAACACAAGCTTTAAATGACACATTAAACAACATGGACTTAATTGATATGTATAGGACATTCCTTACAAAAACAACAATACACTTTCTTCTCAAGTGCTCATGGAACATTCTCCAGGATAGATCATACCTTGGGTCACAAATCAAGCCTTGGTACATTTAAGAAAACTGAAATTGTATCAAGTATCTTTTCCAACCACAATGCCATGAGACTAGATATCATTTACAGGAAAAAATCTGTAAAAAATACAAACACATGTAGGCTAAACAATAAACTACTTAATAACCAAGAGATCACTAAAGAAATCAAACAGGAAGTCAAAAAATACCTAGAAACAAATGACAATGAAAACACCACGACCCAAAACCTATGGGATGCAGCAAAAGCAGTTCTAAGAGGGAAGTTTATAGCAATACAAGCCTACCTCAAGAAACAAGAAACATCTCAAATAAAAAACCTAACTTAACACATAAAGCAATTAAAGAAAGAAGAACAAAAACAACCCAAAGTTAGCATAAGGAAGGAAATCATAAAGATCAGATCAGAAATAAATGAAAAAGAAATGAAGGAAATGATAGCAGAGATCAATAAAACTAAAAAGCTGGTTCTTTGAGAAGATAAACAAAATTGATAAACCATTAGCCAGACTCCTCAAGAAAAAAAGGGAGAAGACTCAAATCAACAGAATTAGAAATGAAAAAGGAGAAGTAACAACTGACACTGCAGAAATACAAAGGATCATGAGAGATTACTACAAGCAACTATATGCCAATAAAATGGACAACCTGGAAGAAATGGACAAATTCTTAGAAATGCACAACCTGCCAAGACTGAACCAGGAAGAAATAGAAAATATGAACAGACCAATCACAAGCACTGAAATGGAAACTGTGATTAAAAATCTTCCAACAAACAAAAGCCCAGGACCAGATGGCTTCACAGGCAAATTCTACCAAACATTTAGAGAAGAGCTAACACCTATCCTTCTCAAACTCTTCCAAAATACAGCAGAGGGAGGAACACTCCCAAACTCATTCTACGAGGCCACCAACACCCTGATACCAAAGCCAGACAAAGATGTCCCCAAAAAAGAAAACAACAGACCAATATCACTGATGAACATAGATGCAAAAATCCTCAACAAAATACTAGCTAACAGAATCCAACAGCACATTAAAAGGATCATACACCATGATCAAGTGGGGTTTATCCCAGGAATGCAAGGATTCTTCAATATATGCGAATCAATCAATGTGATACACCATATTAACAAACTGAAGGATAAAAACCATATGATCATCTCAATAGATGCAGAAAAAGCTTTTGACAAAATTCAACACCCATTTATGATAAAAACCCTCCAGAAAGTAGGCATAGAGGCAACTTACTTCAACATAATAAAGGCCATATATGACAAACCCACAGCCAACATCGTCCTCAATGGTGAAAAACTGAAACCATGTCCACTAAGATCAGGAACAAGGCAAGGTGGCCCACTCTCACCACTATTATTCAACATTGTTTTGGAAGTTTTAGCCACAGCAATCAGAGAAGAAAAAGAAATGAAAGGAATCCAAATCGGAAAAGGAGAAGCAAAGCTGTCACTGTTTGCAGATGACATGATACTATACATAGAGAATCCTAAAGATGCTACCAGAAAACTACTAGAGCTAATCAATGAATTTGGTAAAGTAGCAGGACACAAAATTAATGCACAGAAATCTCTTGCATTCCTATACACTAATGAGGAAAAATCTGAAAGAGAAATTAAGGAAACACTCCCATTTACCACTGCAACAAAAAGAATAAAATACCTGGGAATAAACCTACTTAAGGAGACAAAAGACCTGTATGCAGAAAACTATAAGACACTGATGAAAGAAATTAAAGATGATACCAACACATGGAGAGCTATACCATGTTCATGCATTGGAAGTAGCAACATTGTGAAAATGACTATACTACCCAAAGCAACCTACAGATTCAATGCAATCCCTATCAAACTATCACTGGCATTTTTCACAGAACTACAACAAAAAATTTCACAATTTGTATGGAAACAGAAACGACCCCAAATAGCCAAAGCAATCTTGAGAAAGTAAAACGTAGCTGCAGGAATCAGGGTCCGTGACTTCAGATTATACTACAAAGCTACAGTAATCAAGACAGTATGGTACTGGCACAAAAACAGAAATATAGATCAATGGAACAGGATAGAAAGCCGAGAGATAAACCCACGCACATATGGTCACCTTATTTTTGATAAAGGAGGCAACAATACACAATGGAGAAAAGACAGCCTCTTCAATAAGTGGTGCTGTGAAAACTGGGCAGCTACATGTAAAAGAATGAAATTAGAACACTCCCTAACACCATACACAAAAATAAACTCAAAATGGATTAAAGACCTAAATGTAAGGCCAAACAGTATCAAACTCTTAGAGGAAAACACAGGCAGAACACTCTATGACATAAATCACAGCAAGATCCTTTTTGACCCACCTCCTAGGGCAATGGAAATAAAAACATAAATAAACAAATGGGACCTAATGAAACTTAAAAGCTTTTGCATAGCAAAGGAAGCCATAAACAAGATGAAAAGACAACCCTCAGAATGGGAGAAAATATTTGCAAATGAAGCAACTGACAAAGGATTAATCTCCAAAATTTACAAGCAGCTCATGCAGCTCAATATCAAAAAACCAAACAACCCAATCCAAAAATGGGCAGAAGACCTAATTAGACATTTCTCCAAAGAAGATATACAGATTGCCAACAAACACATGAAAGAATGTTCAACATCATTAATCATTAGAGAAATGCAAATCAAAACTACAATGAGATATCATCTCACACCGGTCAGAATGGCCATCATCAAAAAATCTACAAACAATAAATGCTGGAGAGGGTGTGGAGAAAACGGAACCCTCTTGCACTGTTGGTGGGAATGTAAACTGATACAGCCACTATGGAGAACAGTATGGAGGTTCCTTAACAAACTAATAATAGAACTACCATACGATACGACACAGCAATCCCACTACTGGGCATATACCCTGAGTAAACCATAATTCAAACAGAGTCATGTACCAAAATGTTCATTGCAGCTCTATTTACAATAGCCAGGACATGGAAGCAACCTAAGTGTCCATCGACAGATGAATGGATAAAGAAGATGTGGCACATATATACAATGGAATATTACTCAGCCATAAAAAGAAACGAAATTATTTGTAGTGAGGTGGATGGACCTAGAGTCTGTCATACAGAGTGTAGTAAGTCAGAAAGAGAAAAACAAATACTGTATGCTAACACAATATATGGAATCTAAAAAAAAAAAAGGTCATGAATAACTTAGGGGCAGGACGGGAATAAAGACGCAGACCTACTAGACAATGGACTTGAGGACACGGGGAGGGGGAAGGGTAAGCTGAGACAAAGTGAGAGAGTGGCATGGACATATATACACTACCAAATGTAAAACCGATAGCTAGTGGGAAGCAGCCGCATAGCACAGGGAGATCAGCTCGGTGCTTTGTGACCACCTAGAGGGGTGGGATAGCGAGGGTGGGAGGGAGGGAGACGCAAGAGGGAAGAGATACGGGGATATATGTATATGTATAGCTGATTCACTTTGTTATAAACCAGAAACTAACACACCATTGTAACCAATTATACGCCAATAAAGATGTTAAAAAAAGAAAAATACAACATAGACCTAAATGTAAAATGCAACACTATATTTCATAATGAAATGCATGTGGGGTAGGCGTGTAGACTATTACTCTACCTCTCTTTTTCATCACTTTTCCTTAGCTCCCTTTTCTTTCTGTCCTCTTTTTAAAATGCATAATAGGTAATTTTGAAACCTCTTGTGGTGTGTCAAACACTAAGGGAGCACCTGGTATGTGACCGACTGTCACTATTCTATGAAGTGGAGAAAGAGCAGTGAACAAAACAGTGTCTTCTGTCATGAATCCCTTCTCAAGGAAATAGACAATACATACGTGAATTAATGTGAAATATAATATCATACATATTAGTGAAAAAGACATGGAGCAGATGGGGGATAAAATGATACTGGATGCTCTTTTAAATCAAGGAAACTATAATGAGATGATTTGGGGTGGAGGCATGCATGAAATAAAGAAGAAACTCATGCAAATAAAAAGACATGAGAATTCCAGGCAGGAGGAGTAGCAGAGACAAAGGCCCTGAGGAGGCACAGGGTTGATTTGTTTAGAAAAGGCAAAAAGACCAGTATGGCTCAAGAGGCATTAAAACAAGGAGAGGGAGAAAAGGAGAGGTGGAACATGGTATCCGATACAGCCAGGAGATGGCTCACGCAGATCTTTTTGAATTCTGGCAATGACTTTGTGAGTTATTTTAAATCTGAGAACATACTGGATATATTAAATCAGGTGAGTATTTGATTTCATGGCCTTATACAAAAATTAACAGGTTTTCTCTTTCAGAGCACTGTAGCTTTACAGAAAAATAGACTGGAATGTATAGAGTTCCCACGTGCCCCCTCACCCCACCCCTTATTACTACCTTGCATTAGTGTGGTACATTTTTTATAATTGATGAGTCAATACTGATACATTATTATTAAGTCCATAGTTTACATTAGGAATCATTCTTTGTGTTGTATGTTCTATGGGCTTCGACAGATGTATAAAGACATATATCCACCATTATAATATCACACAAAATAGTTTCACTGCCCTAAAAATCTCCTGTGCTCCACCTTTTCAACCCTGAAGCCCTGGCAACCACTGATCATTTACCATCTCCAGAGTTTTGCCTTTTCCAGATTGACATATGTTGGTATTATATAGTATGTAGCCTTTTTAGATTGGCTTCTTTCACCTCTTTCACCTTAAATACTATGCATTTAAGGTTCCTCCATGTCTTTTTGTTTCTTGACAGCTCATTTCTCTTTATCACTGAATAATATTCCATTGTATGAGTGTATTACAATTTGTTCATCATCTACTACAGGACATTCTAGCTGCTTCTAAGCTTTGGCAACTATGAGTAAAACTGCTATTAATATCTGTGTGCAGGTTCTTGTGTGGCCACAAGTTTTCAACTCATTTGAGTAAATATTAGGGAATGCAATTGCTAGAACATGTGATAAAATTTATGTTTACGTTTTTAAGAAATAGCCGAACTATCTCCCAAGTGGCTATACCAAAATCATCTCATTAGAGTTTCTTTGATTTAAGAGTGTCCAGTATTATTTTATGCCCCACATGCTTCATGTTTTTTTCAACACTCATCTGTATAATATTACATCCCATATTAATTTGTGTATCTGTTGTCTCTTTCCCTGGGAAGGGATTCATGAAAGAAGACAGTTTTGTTCACTGCTCTATCTCCACTTCATATATTAGTGCCAGTGAGTCACAGAGCAGGTACTCCCTAAATAGTTATAGAATGAGTGATTGAAAGACTTGCAGGGAATCATTTTTAAATATTTTGAAAACTTGTATAAATATACAAAAGTTAAAAGTACAACGAATCTCCATTTACCCATTCCAGGCTTGAAGAATTGTCAACATTTTGAAGAGTCATTAAATATGGCACATCTATTATTGTAATGACAGTTCATTTTATCAACTTCTTTTAATGTGAGCAAATGGTCTGTAGAACAGACAGAAAATATCATGTGGCAAAAAGGCCTATACTGCATTAATATAACAAATCTATATAAACAAAATAATGAGTTATTATAAAGCACCATATGTAAGTATACTAAAGCATTCTTACATACTCCCATGTCAACAACAAATAAAACAGCAGATTAAACACAGTTCAAAAAATTTCTCCTGACTTGCTGTTCTTCATTGTACACATTTATTTATTCTACTTCCTTTGGGCAGTACTTTTATCTTCATCCTTTTCAATTTCTCATATCTCTGTAGCGTTCTGTTCAAAGGCCTCCTGGAACCTGCATCTTTGGGACTATTTCTGCCTAAACAGTTTGACCTTTAGTTCCCAGCTTTTTTAGTTTATCTTACCAGCTAAGCTTGTGCCTCACTGCTGAGTTATGAAACCCTTTCATAATCGGTCTAGAGACTATCAATTTTCTACACTCATGCCCTCTCACGTTTTAAAACATTTTCGCAGCTTTAAAATATAATGCACAGAAAGAATATATAAATGGTACTCTTTTTGTACCTGTGTGGTCATGGAAGTGTTTCAAGAATGAACTTACCGACTACAGTGCCTTTTATTTGTTTACAAAATTATGTTGAAATAATGACTGAATATCTTAGTCAGACATCCTTACCCATTCTTTCTGAATGATGTTCAACTCAGAGACCCTAGTAATTGCTTTAGTCAACAAATATTTATTTAATTTCCATTTGTGCCAAGCATTATTCTAAGTAACAGAGATACAATGGTACAAAGGGCAAATAAGGTCCTTGTCTCATATTATAGCAGACTACTGTATAATTTCACCAAAGTTAAGTAATGAGCCTCAACAGCTTGTCCTCTTACCTAAAAGACTAGCCACATATTTCTTAAGATATTTTGTTTGGCCATTCAATTGTGTATGAATGAAGGAAAGGGCAAGTTCTTTCTTCTTTACATATCAAATTGCTATCATTTACTGCAGGCCATAAAGGAGTATTATTAGGAAATCCACATCAGACTATTTTCTTTAGTCTAAAACAGTCAATTAGATTGGTATTCAAGAACTCAGGTTTGAGTTGGAAAAAAAAAAAAAAAGAAAAAACAACTAAGCACCATAGATTTTCTAGTCATTGCAATAAGGCAAGAAAAAGAAACAAAAGCTATACAGACTAGAAAGGAAAGCAGAATGTTTTTATTTGCATATGGTAAGACTGTGCTGATAGACCATCCTAAGGAATTTATAAAGAGTTACTGGAACTAATATGTGAATTTAAAGAGGTTCAAAATTATGAAGTATACACAAAATAATTATATTTCTATAGATTAATCAAAAACTGTTGAATATTAAAATTTAAAATGCCAAAAACATGGAATAATTACAAGTAGATTTAATCAGCTAACCATAGGTGCAAGATATGTAAAAAAAAAAAAAAAAAAAAAAACTGCAAAATATTGCTAGAAGAAAGAAATTTTAAAGCCTATATTAAATGGAGAAATACCCCATGTTCATGAATTGGAAGACTAAATGTTGTTAAGGTATCAAGTCTCCCAAGGCTGACCCATATATTCGGTGCAATGTGGAGCATAATTCCAACAGGGATTTTTTTGAGGGGAGGAAGTGTAAATTGACAATCTGATTCTAAAGTGCATATAGAAATGCAAAGAACAAGAATAGCCAAAACAACTCTTAAAAGAAGAATAGAGTTGGAAAACTTTTACCACCTGATTTGAACTCATTATAAAAGTACAATAATCAAGCCAGTGTAGTATTGGTGATAAAGACAGACATATGTATCAATGGAACAAAATAGAGCATCCAGAATTAGATCCACATGTATATGGTCAGTTGTTTTTTGACACGGGTGCCAAGGCAACTCCATGGTAAAGGACAGTCTTTTCCATGTTTCAAAGGTGCTGAACAACTGTTAATCCATATGCAAAAAAGAGACCTCAATCCTTATCTTGAAATTAAACACAGATATTATCCCAAAATGGATCACAGACCTAAATAAAAAGCTAAAACTGTAGAACTTCTAGGACAGTGGTTCTCAACAGGGGCCAATTTTGCCCCTGCCCCCTGATAGATATTTGACAATGTCTAGAGAAAATCCAACTTAGAATATCTGGCCCAAAATGTCAGTGAGGCTGAGGTTGAGAATCTCTGTTCTGGAAAGAAAAATAATAGAAGAAAATATTTGAGATCTTAGGCATAGGAAATGATTTCTTAAATGTCACACATAGAAGATGAATCATTACACAAAAAATAATGAATAGGAGTTCATCAAAATCAAACAATTCTGGTCTTTAAAAGACACTGCTGGGGGGAGGAGAGAAGATGGCGGAAGAGTAAGACGCGGAGATCACCTTCCTTCCCACAGATACAGTAGAAATACATCTACACGTGGAACTGCTCCTACAGAACACCCACTGAACGCTGGCAGAAAACGTCAGACCTCCCAAAAGGCAAGAAACTCCCCCCGTACTTGGGTAGGGCAAAAGAAAAAAGAAATAACAGAGACAAAAGAATAGGGACGGCACCTGCACCAGTGGGAGGGAGCTGTGAAGGAGGAAAGATTTCCACGCACTAGGAAGCCCCTTCGCGGGCAGAGACTGCGGGTGGCAGAGGGGGGAAGCTTTGGAGCCACGGAGGAGAGCGCAGCCACAGGGGTGCGGAGGGCAAAGTGGAGAGATTCCCGCACAGAGGATCAGTGCCGACCAGCACTCACCAGCCCGAGAGGCTTGTCTGCTCACCCGCCGGGGTGGGTGGGGCTGGGAGCTGAGGCTCGGGCTTCGGTTGGATCGCAGGGAGAGGACTGGGGTTGGCGGTGTGAACACAGCCTGAAGGGGTTAGTGCACCACAGCTAGCCGGGAGGGAGTCCAGGAAAAAGTCTGCAGCTGCCAAAGAGGCAAGAGACTTTTTCTTCCCTCTTTGTTTCCTGGTGCGCGAGGAGAGGGGATTCAGAGCGCCGCCTAAACGAACTTCAGAGACGGGCGTGAGCCGCGGCTATCAGCGCAGACCCCACAGCAACAGGGGCGCAGAGGAAAAAGCGGAGAGATTCCCGCACAGAGGATTGGTGCCAAGCAGCACTCACCAGCCCGAGAGGCTTGTCTGCTCACCCGCTACAGAGAGCTACAAGAGACTTTTTCTTGCCTCTTTGTTTCGCGGCGCGCAAGGAGAGGGGATTCAGAGCGCTGCCTAAACGAACTCCAGAGACCGGCGCGAGCCGCGGCCATGAGCGCGGACCCCAGAGACGGGCGTGAGACGCTGGGGCTGCTGCTGCCGCCTCCAAAAATCCTGTGTGCGAACACAGGTCACTCTCCACACCGCCCCTCCCGGGAGCCTGTGCAGCCCGCCACTGCCAGGGTCCCGTGATCCGGGGACAACTTCCCCGGGAGAACGCACTGCGTGCCTCAGGCTGGTGCAACATCACGCCGGCCTCTGATGCCACAGGCTCGCCCCGCCTCCTCTGTACCCCTCCCTCCCCGCGGCCTGGGTGAGCCAGAGCCCCCGAAGCAGCTGCTCCTTTAACCCTGTCCTGTCTGGGCGGGGAACAGACACCCTCAGGCGACCTACATTCAGAGGCGGGTCCAAATCCAAAGCTGAACCCCAGGAACTGTGCGAACAGAGAAGAGAAGGGGAAATCTCTCCCAGCAGCCTCAGAAGCAGCGGATTAAAACTCCACAAACAACTTGATGTGATACATCTGTTGAATACCTGAATAGACAACGAATCATCCCAAATTCAGGAGGTGGACTTTGGGAGCAGGATATATTAATTTTTCCCCTGTTCCTTTTTTTGTGAGTGTATATGTATATACTTCTGGGTGAGATTTTGTCTGTATAGCTTTGCTTTATAATAGCTTTATTTTACTTCACTATATTATAGCTTCTTTCTTTCTTTCTATTTTTTCTCCCTTTTACTCTGAGCCGTGTGGACGAAAGGCTGTTGGTGCTCCAGCCAGGCATCAGGGCCGTACCTCTGAGGTGGGAGAGCCAACTTCAGGACACTGGTCCACAAGAGACCTCCCAGCTCCACGTAATATCAAACGGCAAAAATCTCTCAGAGATCTCCATCTCAACATCAAGACCCAGCATCACTCAATGAACAGCAAGCTACAGTGCTGAACACCCTATGCCAAACAACTAGCAAGACAGGAACACAGCCCCATCCATTAGCAGAGAGGCTGCCTAAAATCATAATAAGGCCACAGACACCCCAAAATACACCACCAGACGTGGACGTGCCCACCAGAAAGACAAGATCCAGCCTCACCCACCAGAACTCAGGCACTAGTTCCCTCCACCAGGAAGCCTACACAACCCACTGAACCAACCTTAGCCACTGGGGACAGATACCAAAAACAACGGGAACTACGAACCTGCAGCCTGTGAAAAGGAGACCCCAAACACAGTAAGATAAGCAATATGAGACGACAGAAAAACACACAGCAGATGAAGGAGCAGGGTCAAAACACACCAGACTTAACAAATGAAGAGGAAATAGGTAGTCTACCTGAAAAAGAATTCAGAATAATGATAGTAAGGATGATCCAAAATCTTGGAAATAGAATAGACAAAATGCAAGAAACATTTAACAAGGACGTAGAAGAACTAAAGAGGAATCAAGCAATGATGAAAAACACAATAAATGAAATTAAAAATACTCTAGATGGGATCAATAGCAGAATAACTGAGGCAGAAGAACGGATAAGTGACCTGGAAGATAAAATGGTGGAAATAACTACTGCAGAGCAGGATAAAGAAAAAAGAATGAAAAGAATTGAGGACAGTCTCAGAGACCTCTGGGACAACATTAAACGCACCAACATTCGAATTATAGGGGTCCCAGAAGAAGAAGAGAAAAAGAAAGGGACTGAGAAAATATTTGAAGAGATTATAGTTGAAAACTTCCCTAATATGGGAAAGGAAATAGTTAATCAAGTACAGGAAGCAAAGAGAGTCCCATACAGGATAAACCCAAGGAGAAACACGCCAAGACACATATTAATCAAACAGTCAAAAATTAAATATAAGGAAAACATATTAAAAGCAGCAAGGGAAAAACAACAAATAACACACAAGGGAATCCCCATAAGGTTAACATCTGATCTTTCAGCAGAAACTCTGCAAGCCAGAAGGGAGTGGCAGGATATACTTAAAGTGATGAAGGAGAAAAACCTACAACCAAGATTACTCTACCCAGCAAGGATCTCATTCAGATGTGATGGAGAAATTAAAACCTTTACAGACAAGCAAAAGCTGAGAGCGTTCAGCACCACCAAACCAGCTTTACAACAAATGCTAAAGGAACTTCTCTAGGCAAGAAACACAAGAGAAGGAAAACACCTACAATAACGAACCCAAAACATTTAAGAAAATGGGAATAGGAACATACATATCGATAATTACCTTGAATGTAAATGGATTAAATGCTCCCACCAAAAGACACAGGCTGGCTGAATGGATACAAAAACAAGACCCATATATATGCTGTCTACAAGAGACCCACTTCAGACCTAGAGACACATACAGACTGAAAGTGAGGGGATGGAAAAAGATATTCCATGCAAATGGAAATCAAAAGAAAGCTGGAGTAGCAATTCTCATATCAGACAAAATAGACTTTAAAATAAAGACTATTACAAGAGACAAAGAAGGACACTATATAATGATCAAGGGATCGATCCAAGAGGAAGGTATAACAATTGTAAATATTTATGCACCCAACATAGGAGCACCTCAATACATAAGGAAAATACTAACAGCCATAAAAGCGGAAATCGACAGCAACACAATCATAGTAGGGGACTTTAACACCCCACTTTCACCAATGGACAGATCATCCAAAATGAAAATAAATAAGGAAACACAAGCTTTAAATGATACATTAAACAAGATGGACTTAATTGATATTTATAGGACATTCCACCCAAAAACAACAGAATACACATTTTTCTCAAGTGCTCATGGAACATTCTCCAGGATAGATCATATCTTGGGTCACAAATCAAGCCTTGGTAAATTTAAGAAAATTGAAATCGTATCAAGTATCTTTTCTGACCACAACGCTTTGAGACTAGATATCAATTACAGGAAAAGATCTGTAAAAAATACAAACACATGAAGGCTACACAATACACTACTTAATAACGAAGTGATCACTGAAGAAATCAAAGGGGAAATCAAAAAATACCTAGAAACAAATGACAATGGAGATACGATGACTCAAAACCTATGGGATGCAGCAAAAGCAGTGCTAAGAGGGAAGTTTATAGCAATACAAGCCTACCTCAAGAAACAGGAAACATCTCGAATAAACAACCTAACCTTGCACCTAAAGCAATTAGAGAAACAAGAACAAAAAAACCCCAAAGCCAGAAGAAGGAAAGAAATCATAAAGATTAGGTCAGAAATAAATGAAAAAGAAATGAAGGAAACAATAGCAAAAACCAATGAAACTAAAAGCTGGTTCTTTGAGAAGATAAACAAAATTGATAAACCATTAGCCAGACTCATCAAGAGAAAAAGGGAGAAGACTCAAATCAATAGAATTAGAAATGAAAAAGGAGAAGTATCCACTGACACTGCAGAAATACAAAAGATCATGAGAGATTACTACAAGCAACTCTACGCCAATAAAATGGACAACCTGGAAGAAATGGACAGATTCTTAGAAATGCACAAACTGCCGAGACTGAACCAGGAAGAAATAGAAAATATGAACAGACCAATCACAAGCACTGAAATTGAAACTGTGATTAAAAACCTTCCAACAAACAAAAGCCCAGGACCAGATGGTTTCACAGGCGAATTCTATCAAACATTTAGAGAAGAGCTAACACCTATCCTTCTCAAACTCTTCCAAAATATTGCAGAGGGAGGAACACTCCCAAACTCATTCTACGAGGCCACCATCACCCTGATACCAAAACCAGACAAAGATGTCACAAATAAAGAAAACTACAGGCCAATATCACTGATGAACATTGATGCAAAAATCCTCAACAAAATACTAGCAAACAGAATCCAACAGCACATTAAAAGGATCATACACCATGATCAAGTGGGGTTTACCCCAGGAATGCAAGGATTCTTCAAGATACGCAAATCAATCAATGTGATACACCATATTAACAAATTGAAGGAGAAAAACCATATGATCATCTCAATAGATGCAGAGAAAGCTTTCGACAAAATTCAACACCCATTTATGATAAAAGCCCTGCAGAAAGTAGGCATAGAGGGAACTTTCCTCAACATAATAAAGGCCATATATGACAAACCCACAGCCAACATTGTCCTCAATGGTGAAAAACTGAAACCATGTCCACTAAGATCAGGAACAAGACAAGGTTGCCCACTCTCACCACTATTATTCAACATAGTTTTGGAAGTGTTAGCCACAGCAATCAGAGAAGACAAAGAAATAAAAGGAATCCAAATCGGAAAAGAAGAAGTAAAGCTGTCACTATTTGCAGATGACATGATACTATACATAGAGAATCCTAAAGATGCTACCAGAAAACTCCTAGAGCTAATCAATGAATTTGGTAAAGTAGCAGGATACAAAATTAATGCACAGAAATCTCTTGCATTTCTATACATTAATGATGAAAAATCTGAAAGTGAAATTAAGAAAACACTCCCGTTTACCATTGCAACAAAAAGAATAAAATATCTAGGAATAAACCTACCTAAGGAGACAAAAGACCTGTATGCAGAAAATTATAAGACACTGATGAAAGAAATTAAAGATGATACAAATAGATGGAGAGATATACCATGTTGCTGGATTGGAAGAATCAATATTGTGAAAATGACTCTACTACCCAAAGCAACCTACAGATTCAATGCAATCCCTATCAAACTACCACTGGCATTTTTCACAGAACTAGAACAAAAAATTTCACAATTTGTATGGAAACACAAAAGACCCCGAATAGCCAAAGCAATCTTGAGAACGAAAAATGGAGCTGGGGGAATCAGGCTCCCTGACTTCAGACTATATTACAAAGCTTCAGTAATCAAGACAGTTTGGTACTGGCACAAAAACAGAAATATAGATCAATGGAACAGGATAGAAAGCCCAGAGATAAACCCACACACATATGGTCACCTTATCTTTGATAAAGGAGGCAAGCATATACAGTGGAGAAAAGACAGCCTCTTCAATAAGTGGTACTGGGGAAATTGGACAGGTACATGTAAAAGTATGAAATTAGAACACTCCCTGACACCATGCACAAAAATAAACTCAAAATGGATTAAAGACCTAAGTGTAAGGGCAGACACTATCAAACTCTTAGAGGAAAACATAGGCAGAACACTCTATGACATACATCACAGCAAGATTCTTTTTGACCCAGCTCCCAGAGAAATGGAAGTAAGAACACAAATAAACAAATGGGACCTAATGAAACTTAAAAGCTTTTGCACAGCAAAGGAAACCATAAACAAGACCAAAAGACAACCATCAGAATGGGAGAAAATATTTGCAAATGAAGCAACTGACAAAGGATTAATCTCCAAGATTTACAAGCAGCTCATGCAGCTCAATAACAAAAAAACGAACAGCCCAATCCAAAAATGGGCATAAGACCTAAATAGACATTTCTCCAAAGAAGATATACAGATGGCCTACAGACACATGAAAGAATGCTCAACATCATTAATCATTAGAGAAATGCAAATCAAAACTACAATGAGATATCATCTCACACCGGTCAGAATGGCCATCATCAAAAAATCTAGAAACAATAAATGCTGGAGAGGGTGTGGAGGAAAGGGAACACTCTTGCACTGTTGGTGGGAATGTAAATTGATACAGCCACTATGGAGAACAGTATGGAGGTTCCTTAAAAAACTACAAATAGAACTACCATACGACCCAGCAATCCCACTACAGGGCATATACCCTGAGAAAACCATAGGTCAAAAAGAGTCATGTACCAAAATGTTCATTGCAGCTCTATTTACAATAGCCAGGACATGGAAGCAACCTAAATGTCCATCGACAGATGAATGGATAAAGAAGATGTGGCACATATATACAATGGAATATTACTCAGCCATAAAAAGAAATGAAATGGAGGTATTTGTAATGAGGTGGATGGAGTTAGAGTCTGTCATACAGAGTGAAGTAAGTCAGAAAGAGAAAAACAAATACAGTATGCTAACACATATATATGGAATCTAAGGAAAAAAAAAAAAAAGGCCATGAAGAACCTAGTGGCAAGACGGGAATAAAGACACAGACCTACTAGAGAATGGACTTGAGGATATGGGGAGGGGGTGGGGTGAGATGTGACAGGGTAAGAGAGTGTCATGGACATATATACACTACCAAATGTAAAATAGATAGCTAGTGGGAAGCAGCCACATAGCACAGGGAGATCAGCTCGGTGCTTTGTGACCACCTAGAGGGGTGGGATGGGGAGGGTGGGAGGGAGGGAGATGCAAGAGGGAAGAGAAATGGGAACATATTGTATATGTATAACTGATTCACTTTGTTATAAAGCAGAAGCTAACACACCATTGTAAGGCAATTATACTTCAATAAAGATGTTTAAAAAAAAAAAAAAGATCTGTAACATGAAAAAAAAAAAGTTGGATTTTTGATGGATAATTTTCAAATTAATGTTATTTATGTATTTTATACAGAGAGAATGAACTTTTTACAAAAACAAATAAATTTTAAAAGAAACAGAAAAAAAAAAAAGACACTGCTAAGAAAATAAAAATACAAGCCAAATAAGATTCACAGAAATCTTCACTCAAATATATCTATAAAAACAGATGTATCCTTCATATATAAATAACTTTTACAAGTCAATGGACACAATATTTGAACAGATATTTCAAAAACAAAACATATGAATGGTCAATAAGCATGTTAAAGTATGACTGATAATATTATCTATTAAAGAAATGCACATTAAAATCATAATGCAGTATCACTAGACACTCATCACAATATCTAAAATTTTTAAAAACTGACCATATGAATTATTGGTGAGGATACGCAGCAACTAGAATACTCACACTTTGCTGGTGGGATATAAAATAATGCAGCCACTTTGTGAAACAGTATATCAGTTTCTTATATATTTAAGCAAACTTATTTTTACCATAAGACACCTAGTTATTTACACAAGGGAATTAAAAACATATGCCCACACAAAGACTTTACAAAAACATGAGTAACTCAAAACTAGAAACCACCAAACTGCCTATCAATAGGAGAATGGATAAATAGTTCTGGTATCATCCACACAATGATACTACTCAGCAATTAAGGAAAAAACTACTGATCCATATATCAGCATGGATGAATGTCAAAAATCTGTACCGAGTAAATCGGACTCTCAAAAGAATGCATAGTATATGAAAGTGTTGATATAAAGTCCTAGAAAAAAAAACAAAATTTTAATAAAAGAAGGCAGGTCAGAACTTGCCTCATGCCAGGTTTTGAAGGAGGTTACTGTTTGTAAGAAAGAACTTTTTGGGATGATGGACATGTATTCACAGTAGAAGCAGGTGTCACATTTATCAAAACTAGTTTTACATTTTAAATGGGTATGTTTTATTGTATGTAAATAAGATCTCAATAAAATTCATTTTAAAACTCCTAGGCACTATAGATCAATCTTAGTTTTACATTAAAAATCACATGTTAATTTACCTACAATTATATTTGTTTATCTCCAATGACCATCTCATGACTTCTTACAGGTTCAGTTTTCCCCAATATGAGTATGATTTCCAAACATTTATATTGGACATAACCTCTTTTTAACTCTAGTCCCACTGTTCTGATTAAACAGTCTAAGAATGAGTATCTTTTTTTTTTTAATCCTCCATACGATTACACTTTGGACAACATGACTCTTCCCTACCCATAGTTAAGGTGACCTAAACGGACACTGAACCCCTTCTTTAGCAAAATTTGGAAATGAGATCTCAATCTTAGTATAGCTGGTCTAGCTAGAACTGTATTTCCTGGTTTTATTTTTTTTCTGAAATCTAGTAGCATATCTATCCCTCGCCTCCTTTTTTGTTTAAATATCCCCAGTGGCTTTACTTGTAACCAAACAGTCTTAATCTCTCCAGATAAGGTCAATGGTAGTAACCAGGCTACTCACAGAACAATATCCAGGAAATGTTCAGAGAGGTTATGTTATGGCCTATATGAATACAAACCAGCACACTCAAGATGAAGGTCAAATTTATATGTCAAGAGTGATGCTGACAATATAAGGGAAACTTTTCTAGGCATTTAATTAGTTTTTAGCATGAGAAGATTACCAGAATTATTTTGTGTAAGTTTGTAAGTTACTACATTTATAATCAGTATGACAACTATATATTTAATACATTTACATTTTGGCTTATGCATTTGTCCTTTCATATATTTTAAGGTGAATTTGTCCTCTTGACTCAATTGCTTCTGGATACAATAAGAAACCTTTGTGTACAAATAAGTTTGGGAATCAGCTCCTTGATAATGTTCACAATAAAACAGACTTACCCCTTGTGAGACCTTATCTTAGCTGTCTGCTGTTATTCCTCTCCAAAAATATTTGTTTTGTTCCAACTTCAATAGAAAGACCTGTGGTTCTGTGATAGGTAGCTGGAGTATATATGCTTCTGATCTTATTTGTTCTCTGTACTATATGCACAGAGAACATGCATATACTAGAACAGGTATAGTACATGCATTACAGTAGTGGTTTTAGGATTTATGGAAAAAATAATTTGAGCTTGGTACAAATTCCCACACCAGGGATCCTAGCAAGTGACAAACATGAAGCATCAAAATAATTTTATAAAGTTATTAATTCATTAATTTAAATCACACCTTGTTCTCAAAATAAATTGACAGCTTAAAAACACAAAATAATGTGTAACAAAATAGAATAAATTATTAGTAGGTGAGAAATGAAAAAAAAATGTAGGAATATAAAGCATAGCCAAATAAGGGACAGATATAAATATGCATATCATAAAATCCTTTACTCTCACTATTGGGGGAATCTACAAACTGGATTCTGATTTCCAGCTGTCAGATAAGAAAGAGATCTTTATCAGATGCATGATTCACAGTGGCTGTGAAATAAATCTCAAATCACATCTTCAAAGGAAGACAATGATTTCCAAATTCCAGAACTAAAAAGCACCTTATTAAAAGAATACTCTAACAAAGAACACTGAAGTGAGTGTAATAGCATCCTTAAACTAGGCCTCTTATTGCCTATTAGGAGGCTCTTTCTAAGGTGTTCCTCATTATCTTTATACCAAAGAGCAATGTACTAACTGCAAGCATACACTCGGAGACAAAGTAGAATACACATTCCTCAATCCACATTCTATAGAAACACTGAAAGATGATTAGTAAAAAGATATTAGGTAATGTTGACTTTGAAGAGGTAGTCCCTGATCAGTAAGAACTCAGTCTCCAAGTAATCTAGGTGCTTGTGGAAGCTTATGACTCTTGCTTTAACTGGCCGAATGTGGGGTACATGCTGCTTTTTCCCTGGAAACTTTGTGGGGCAATCAAGAAACAGGTTATCTCCAGTAGAGGTAAGGAAAGAAGTAGGGGAAGGAATCCCTGTGGAGGGTCTGACCCTTTGGGAAGCATATGCCTTCCAACACAAGCCACTTACTTAGGGACTAATGGAGGCCAAATCCCTTTCAAACCTAACAGATAGACCAAACAGAATCTCACAGATTCATTTTAAGTAACTGTAGGGGACTGGTGATAACAATATGACTCTATAACTTGATTTAAGATAATATCACAAATTTGTAATCTTATGAGCACTGAGTCATAAGTATTTATAATTTTATGGCCATGGAGTCCTAAGAAACAATTTTGCTAGGACAAAATTAAGTGTTATCTCTACTTAGAGAAAAGATTTTGATTATTTCGTCACACTCATAAAAATTTTATTCTTAATCTATGTTTGCCTTGCAAACAGTTTTCAGATATCATTGGTTGTGTGTTAATTTTAATTGAATTCAAAATCTGTATATAATTGCCCTATATTGCTCACTTCTATTGCTCTCTTATTTTTCTCTTTTGTTAGTTATAAAATATAAATTGATACTCATTTCTAGTAATACATCTAATCACAGCAGGACCAATGAAAGTAGCCTATTAAATATCATCAGTCTTTATTATTGCAAATAATAAATACCATTGGATATATGATACTGCTTCCACAGGAAGCCAATTCTAATATTTTCTGAACTACAGAGCTACTTGAGTTTATAAAACTGAGCCATATATTTCATAATTCATAGTATTACATATAGCCATATGTCCATAATATAGCAGGTCATTTAAAAATCACCTTACCCTTAACCAACAATAGTCTTTATTTATTTAGGCATTACCTTCTAGTCTTTACATTATTCACTTCACAAAAAAAGAGGAGATAATTAAAATTAGGCAGTAAAATTACTAAGAATAAAATAACATTTTTCTAGACTTGAATGCAACTAGTATTTTAGACACAATTTAAATATAGAGACCAAGTGATTTAAATAAGAGTTAGGGCTAGATTCTATGGTTTTTAATTCCTAGTCCATTATTTCCTCTATTAAATATTCCTGTGCAATTTGCTTATTCATTCACTGATTCATTCCTCGTCAGTCAATTGTTTTCTCAAGTAACATTTATTGAGTACCTTCTATTTTTTTCCAAAAACTGTTGGGAACTTAATTGATGACCTTTTAGAAATGCCAAATAAGTAAACAGGAAAGCACAATTGCTTCAACAAACACAGAGATTGTTGGGAGCAGTTAGGAGAACACTTGATCTACTTTGGACAGTACCCAGGATGACGGTATTTTCCCTCTGGTACGAAAGATGAAAACCGCATGTGATAGGAAAGGAGCAACTTGAATTTGGGAATAGGGAGAGGCAGGGAGAAGTTGGGATGTTTAGTACCTTGTAGGCAGAGAAATACTGAAACATAAGAAGCTCAGTATGGATGGAGTAGAGATAGACTTAATGAGGAATAATGAGGTATATGTCTGAAAAAAGTAAATAAAGGATAGATCAGTTGTTATTCAACTTTTATGTTCAGGTACATCCTAGAATTTTGAAAGGCTATGCACATTTTTAGATGGCCATCTAAAGCTTTTAATCAAATTGAAAAAGATACAAAGCAAAAATTTTCCAGTGTACATAATAAATGATATTTTAAAACAAAATAGTTACATCACGGTAGTACCTAATGGAATCCAAATACCAGGGTGAGTCATCCATCATCATCTATTTAGAAAATACACGAACAAGCTCTTCTTACAGGAAGTTAGACATCATTCTATTTTTCTCCTTAAAGTTAGTTTTCAATTTTACTTTATTCACAGATTTTCTACTTAATATAATTTTATGCTTCAAAGACTTCTATTGATCATCTACCTCATTTTTCTGAAATAAATATGAAATAAATTAAAAATTATTTTAAATTGTTTCTTACTGTGATTATAAGGCTACTACATGAAATACAGTTTTTGGATATATATGTTATAATTATCACACAATTTATGAATATAGTAAGTATTTTACTGGATTTTTTAAAACAACTAATTTTACTAAAATTATTTTCATGTGATAAAGTTTTTCCAATTAATCCATTTTCTATAAATGAATTTTATTGAATGCTAGAATGAGATATAACAACATCAATTCTATTAACCAATTAATAAAATTGGACACAGGGGCATTTTGCATATTCCAATTTATTCAAAAAATATGAGAAAATTAATATTTTGTTAAATTTTAATACAACTTTACCAACACAATAATTGTTGACAAAATACCTTAATCTTATTAGGTGCTTTAAATATAATTTTGCCAACAACTTTGGAGCTGCATATTCAGTTCTTTCAACATACATAATGTCTGACATATGAATTCATTATCAAAAGCAGTCCTCCTATAAATAAATTAGCCAAATCAGATTACTGTCAGAAAAAGCCTAACCTCATTTTTTGATTCAAATATTTTGATCAAATATATTTGATTCAAATATACATTACAAGTTCTTCAGAATATTATAAAAGCCAGTTAGAAAAAAATTATGAAACACTCTTTTAAGGATCTGTTGCAAAAATCAATCAAATCAAGATTAAAACAATATGAAGATACTATTATTAATTCACTTGCCTTTATAAGAAGCCATAATAATATTTATTCTATATACTATTTCTTATTGCTTATCTGTAACAAAGCAATGTAATTTATAGCTAAAATCATGTTATTCACAATGTGAGAAGTTTGACAAAAAGGTACTGTATTTTTTTAATAAAAGTGTGAGTATACTGAAGTCTGTACATAATTTTAAAGAAAAATTAAATAGGAACTGTGTATAATGTTCATAATTAATTTCATTAATGTTATTATTATCATGACTAGACTTTCCCCATATGCTTAATAAAACAGAAATGTATATACTCTTAAAAGTAACCCATCCAACATCTAATATATAACTTTATTTTTGATAATAGGTATAAGAAAATATTAATCATTTAAGTCTAATATTAATCACTTATTAAGGCTAATAAAATGATGACTGACTAATACTGAAACAAGATTTCATGATATGCTTGATAAAATAGGCTTTTAGCTGACTGTATCAGTGAGGGTTCAATACGGAAATAGAGGCTCTAGAAGGAATATCAGAATAAGGAAATTAGGAATTACACCTTACATGAATGTGGGAGGAATATGGAAAATGAACGTCTGGAAGAGAAGAGTCAGAAGATGAAGATTAGAGAAACTGTCACTAACCAGTCCTCCTGAAGCACTGAAGTGGGCAGCTCCAAGCTTGCTGGAAAATCCAAGAACCTGAGATGTCTGACTGCCTGAGTGATACTGGGAAGGGGCAACTGATGGAGACAACCATAGAAGCTGCCATCTCAGGAAACTGCTGCTTCTGTGCAGTAGCTCCCTGGGCTGCCAGGCCCAGGCACCTCGAGTTGGGCTAGGCTGCTGGTGGTCAGCGGAGCCAGTGGGGGAGATGCAGAGCAGAGGAGAGCAAGGACAAGGTGGGGCGTCTTTCTGTCACCTTGTCAGGCTGACAACTTTCCAAGAGCAATAGTGTCTCCTTCACTTCAGCCTTCACAATTGTGCACAGGTTCCTCTTTTGGCCACTCTTACACTTAAACATATCATGAAGGGATTTCCTGAAAACCTAGTTCCCAGCCTTACAGAAGTGGGTGTTCCACAATTCAGGACATTGACTACTTGTAAAACGCACACTGAGTTGACAAGAAACCATATTAACATTTTAGTCTGTGGATCTTCTCCAGTGTAACGTGAAAATTCTAGTAGTCCCTGAAAACATTCCAGTTATTTTGAAATATATCAATGTCAACGGCATGTACTTCTTGGTCTACTTGAAGGTACTTTCCTTTCCAATTAAGGGGCATGAATATATTCAAGATAAATTGCATACATATGATAGATGAGAGAAAGGCCATTTTTTTCATTTAATTTTTTGAAGCAAATACTCCTCTTGATTTGCCTCATCAAACTCTCCCCATAAGATCTCTGCCTTTTTTGCAAGTCAGTGGATGAACGACGTAGGATCCTTAAAAGAATATTACCATCACTCTCCCTGCCCACACACTCTACGAGCACATGTGGTTTCAGAGCATCCAAACAATTGCCAAAACAACTCATTTCTAAGCTTCTGCTGCATAGCAATAAGCTTAATTGCTGTCACAGCAATATGTTTGAGATAAGAAGAGGCAGTAAGGCCTCTGATGGGAAAAAAATCTTCCATTTTTAGGCGCCCTAAAACATTTTATACAACTAAGGAATGCACCATGATAAAATTCTAGGTGAGTGAATTATATGCATCTTTTTCTATAAAGTAGGGAAAGAGAAATTATGACATGGAAGGTGAAAAAGAAAAATTTACATGAAGTTAGTAAAGAATACATATGGAATTTGAGGGTCAGGAAATTGACTTCTTTAAAACTATTAATACCACATACCTCATGAAAATCTTTTAAAGAATTGCAGGAAGAAAAGCAGAGTTCAAGAATCACACGTTATAGTTGAAGAATAAAGCAGTGTGTAGAAAGATGCACACTTTCTACCTTTTAAAAGGTGTTTGTCAGAAACATGAGAATCGGTTGGAAAGTCACATGGTGCCTACCTGATGTAGATTCCTGTAGTTTCTCTCTCTTCCTCTTCTTTTTCTTACCCTGGAAGAAGATAGGCACATTGTCACGTTATAGACTGTACTGTGAACACATGGATGAATGTGATACAAAAGGACAGGCAGGTGGTCAACCAAGAGATCAAGATGCCTCATTATCTCTCTTTATCATCTGCACCTAGAAACAGAGCAAGAGAGAGACATTCTTATCTCTCTGTGACCTCTGTCTCTATAAGCTTCATATTTAGTATCATCAGTACTGACGCTGGCAGTGGCCACACACACACACACACACACACACAGACACACACACACACACCAGGATAATGATATCCTAGGGCTGTGGCCACTTCAAGGAAAGTTTGCTTAAGGAGGCACTCATTTTACTGGACTGGCCAAAAAGTTCGTTCGCGTTCTTCCATAACATCTTACAGAAAAACCCGAACGAACATTTTGGCCAACCCAATATTTTTCACCACCACAGTCAGAACCCACTTCTGGTAGTGTCCGTGATAAATCGTACTTACTGTGAATTCCACCATTTAATTAAAAGCCCATGATGTTAACTGAGACCCCTCAGCCCCCATGGCACAGGCATGACATAACTAAGGACAGCAGTAGAGGGTAAGAGAGAACCTGAGAAAACTCAAACGGTAATTTTAAAGACTTATTCCTGGCAGTTAAGGACCTTGCTTCCTAAAACAGACACAGTAACATGAATATGCTTGCAATTTTAAATACATTTCAAAATCATCTTAATCACACTTTTACAATTTATAGTGGTCCCATTTATCGTGGTTTAATTTTCTGTTTTTCTCCATAATTACTTTCCCCTCAAAAATTAATTGTAATATGGCATAGACACAGTAGATATTTGTTTTATATGAATAGTAAATGACCAACCTGGATTAGGATGGTCTTTTCAAACAAGTGTAACAGAACATATGTCACATCCCCTATCTCTATCTTATGTCTGCTGTGATAATCATATTAACAAAAAATAAAACCATAAGATAAAAAAAAAAAGACTCACAAAAGAATTTCATTCTACTACTGAAATCTTTAAACCATTAAGGGTCTTACTGGAAAGATCATTTGAAAATTTTTGGATTATATCTTGAGACAATGGGTTTATATGGACCCATTAATCAAGAGGTTGACAATATTATTGCACAGTGGGGAGAATGAAGCTGAGTGTTCAAATGCACAAGAATAGGGATGATTTAATAAGACATTTATGTAAACCAAAAGGAAAGATAATGGTGAAGGGAAGTGGAAGAGGAGAAAGAGTGGAATAAATACACATTACTGATGTGAAAGTTAAATAACATTGGGTAGTTGATTTAATGTATCAATTAAGTGAAGTATCATAGGCAATTCCAAATTTCTGTCTTACGCAACTGAAAAAATAATGCCAGCTACTATTCACTCATACAGAAAACACAGAAAAATGACTGAGAAAATGCTAAGATAGAGACCACTGGGCTATGTGAAGTGGCATTTATAGTGGTCTCCGTCATCCAGCTGCATGATATTTGCAAGATTTCAGGGGAAAATATATGTCCCAGGCATAATACTGTAAAAATCTGTTGAACAAAATGGTTGCCAAAGAAACGCTGAAGGACAAGCATCATCGGAAGTCTGAAAGGGGTCTTTTTTTAAGTACAGGTTTTTGTTTTCAGTAAATTTGCCATAGAAACCAGAAAACTTACCAGTTATTTTCTAAGCATACCTTGGTTTGGAAACTATGGCACTGAGATAATCATGCAAACCAATTAAAGAGTGCCCTTCCTGGTGCAGTTGAAGCCTGCCTTCTCAGCCTTTGTTTACTAAATGGGAATTCCCGTGATAAATCTCTGAGAAGACCTCTTAATACCTGGTGGAAATCAAGACAGGGTTTTTTCCCAGCTCAATGTGTAGTTCTGTCTCTCTTTGGATGGTCCATGTTGAAATTCAAAACATAATCAAGTTAGGCCAAGTTTTGCCTCTTTTTTGGAAAGTATTTCATAGAAAAAGTTGTCAAGATTCTATTTATTACATCATATCCACACCACTACTTCAAATTTAATACTTCAATATGATTTTGTTGTAAACTGTATGTATCCTTAACTTGTCACTAATGTTTAGGATGGCTGCTACTGTGATTCTTGTAAATGACTGGGTCAAGCACCATTGTCTCTTACTGGTGAGTAGAGATACCAGTGAATTTTATTATTGTTAAAGACTTCAGATTATTTGGAAACTAGATTGACAACTAGTGGAAAACAGCAAAAGGTAATATATAGGGACTTCTTGTGCTACGCTATGTCCCGATTATTCCTAGTTCTTTCACAAAGAAAGTTCCATAGGCAGGTGAATATGCAGAGCTAGTGCTCAAAGGAATAGGTTAATATGTAGCTATAAATATGATTTCATGAAATATGAAATCCTGGAACTGCAAGAGAGCACTGCTGCAGACTGAGTGTCTGTGTTCCTCCCAAATTCATAATTTGAAGTCCTAACCCTGAAAGTAACAATGTGAGGAGTTGGGGCCTTTGGGAGGTGATTATGTTCTGAGGGTAGAGCCTTCATAAACAGGATTAGTGCCCTTAGAGAAGAGACCCAGAGAAATCCCTTGCCCTTTCTGCCATGTGAGGACATAGTGAAAAGATAGCCATCTAGGAAGAGGGTTCTCACCAGACGCTAGATCTGTCGGCACCTTGATCCTGGACTTCCCAGCCTCCAGAACTGTGAGAAATAAATGTCTGTTGTTTATAAGCCACTCAGTTTATATTTTTACTACAGCAGCTCGATCAAGCTAAGACAGGCACCAAAGGAAGAAGTACAAGAGAAAGAGGGTAAAGAATGAAGCTCTAAAGAAGATATACTCTTAAGGAATGGGCAGGGGAGTGTACCCATGATATCCAGATATGCTGGAGGAAGACAAGGAGAACATGATACGGTGAGAGGCAAAGAAGAAAGAGCCTTAGTAAGGTTTGCCTAATTTTAAAAAGAGCTGACCATCAATATATGATTGGATGTAGCAACTAAATGTGATCTATTATCTTCACTAGAGCATGTTCAGTGAAAATAGTGAGGGTATAAATCAGACTTCAGGTTTTTGATTTTAAGAACTAAAAGTAGAAAAGTAAAAGCAGTTACTGTGGACAACCCTGCAAAAATATTTGCACGTTTAACTTGGGAAGACATATAATAGTTAAACATATGGGCTATGGGCAGTTTGTTGCGGCAGTATTATTGTGGTTTTCTGATACAGAAAGTAAAACATGAGTTCTTTGAATAACATGCTGATGCAAAAGAGCCAGTGATGATAAAAATATTACATGTTCAGAGGAGGAAGCATAAATAAGGCGATGGGTTTCTGAGGAGGACCTAAAATCTTGAGAGAATTTGAAATTTTATATTTCACCCATGTGGCAGAATTATAACATGAGTTACTAATTTGTTATTCCCTCTCTCTGTCTCATGAGTGTCCCAGTGGCTACTTTCACCTCCTCCAGCCTGCAGCAGAAATTTTAAAAAGCCACAGGCCAAAAGGCTTTGGATGCATGCTTACAGTGTGAGTTTTTTTGTTTTGCCTTTTTTTTTCACAGCTATAAGATAGGATTGAGTCTGGAGTAAAGAAAAGGTAACCAGGACTTGAGAGAATGTTTTATATTGGGACTTCAGGCCACTGAAGTGACTGAAAGAAAAAAACTTTTTTTTTTTTCTTCTCAAATTCCTGGGAAAGGAGTATGAAGAACTCAGTGATTCTGAGCTGAGATCAAATATGAAACATGCTAATCTACCATCTGTGGACCATCCACCATCCAACAGGCTTAGACCCCTGGAACCTCCTGAATAATAGGGTCAGGGGAAATTGTGGGAAAACGCAATTAAGGAAAAACTTTGCCCTTGACGAAGGTGAAAGTATACAAAATCAGTTGGGCTATGAGCTACGGCAATGGTGAGACACACCATTACCCACGAGGAGACTCAAGCAAACGAGATCTAGCGTTAAAGAGTGGAGACTACGCTGGATCACAGAAAAGGCAGAGTAAGAAAACCCTAGGATGCCCATAGAGTGTGGACATCAATATTTTTGAAAGAATCTAATATTTCAAATAGGGAACTAGAAGAATTTCTGTAGCGCTTAAGGCCTAATTATGATTCAAGACCATGAAGTTGCGGGGACACTAACAATAGTCCACAGCATGGTAGTGCAGGAGAGGAAAAGGGAGTATCGGCATAACTCAGTATTGTGATACCCCACCTCTACTTGACCCAAGTGAGCCCTAAGTAGACTACTTCAATCATATTGTCCCACTCTTTTTGTATGAGAATGTCTTAGAGGAGGTCAGAGAGATGTGAAGGGACTGAGGGGATGCAGTGTCAGGCATCTGGGAATGTTTAATTTTTAAGAAGAGAAAAACAAAAGAAAAATGATGCTTTTCTTTCTGCTCTCTTTAGTTGTATCTGCAGGTGATACCTAGAACTATAGCCACTGTTTTGTGAGTAGAAAAATATGCTGAAATTGACAAAGAAAAAAGATAAATGTGGCCATATCTTTGATGAATCATTGAGCCACTGAATTAATCAACCCTCCAGCCCCTTTTTCTTCAGACAGCCAGTTATATGAGATAAAGAGAGTCTCATTCTTCAAGCCACTTGGGCTTTTCATTTTCTAATAGAGGAAAACATCCTATAGAAGTCATTTTTCCAACACTTATTTTTACTATGGTTTCAAAACACTATGACTAAAAACACTATTATGTAAGGAGATTAAAAAATCATCTGTGTATGATTTAAGCACTCAATGTTTTTCGAGAACTTTACTGTGACTTTATTAGCGACTCTTTCCAACAGAGGTATGATAAAGTCAATGTTCTCATAATTTTAACTACTAAGAAGCCAAGATGAAGAGAGATAAGTGGATGATTTAAAGTGGCGCAGCAAATCTGTGGAGTAATTTCCAACTCCGAGGCAAGAACTCTCACAACAGGACTGCCCTGTATCTTTTTATTGCTCTGGTTCACCTCAGTGTTTATGGCTGTGCAGCAGACAATGTGTCGCCTCTCACAATTAGTAATTTGGGCTAAAATCAAAGAGGTATTGAAATAACTTTTATAATTCACAGTGTTTCTATAGGATGAACACTCCGATGAATCAGCTGATGCCATGGTCTTGTAAGCTTGATGCCCCTGTTTAACATTTATATAGGATTCTGATTACAGGAACACATACCCCCTGCCCCCCACCCAGCACCACTGCTGACATGAGTTTAACCGTCCTGTGAGGGATTATTTCAGCTCTGATGAAATGACAAAGAATCCTGCTAATTGTAGAGGAATCTTAACATACTGTTAGCATTGTACTCTCTTAATACTTCCAGTGCTTTCATTTTTAAAAAATTCCAAAAGATTATGTTAATAATCTTTTTTATTTTTGTTAATATTACATAAAAAGCAGGTTAAACAATTCTATCCTTAGATTATTCCCTCATGAGGTTACATTATTTCTCTTTTTAGTTCCTAATATTTTGATATTTCTGTCATTTTATGACATTTTCTAGCCTTAGCTATGTTATTTTTTTTTCTTGTGTGATTATGTTTATTTTTTAAAATTATGGAACCGAGCAGAACACTGCAGCCCCCTACCCTACACCCCAAGTACAAAACCAAGCAGCAGACTCAGTGTCTGATGCACATTCCTGAGTCGTTTTACAGATACTATAACTGCCACCAGAGGGGAGGAAAAAAAAAAAAAAGCTAACTGTATGATGACCAGACTGCAGCCATGACACAAGCTGCTCCAACTTGAGCAGTACTGAATCTATGGCTAGCACAATTCCAAGAACTGATTCAAAAGAATGGGATTAACACTGCTCATAATAACCTATATCTTTGTGGGTATCAAAATAATTGTAGCTTGCTCTGCCCAGATACGTAAGAGGGCAACTGAAATTGTCAGCAAAGAGATGCTACAGACCCACGTTGACATCGTCCACTCTGAGAATGTCAGCCTGAAGAAGTTACAGAAGATGGATCTTAACCCCTAACCCTATAGAAATGGAATGATGTTTGACAGTGGGGAATTGAAAGCAGCTATTCTGCCCCTTTCCTGTTTGCCCATTTCTGTTCCCCTCTAACCTTCAAAGAACCTAATTATAGGAATGAGATCACTAAACAATTTAACCTAACTCCTGATTTATGCTCTCCTGAATGCACACCATGCCTTGCCTAACCTGTTGATTCTTTTCCTAGATAAAAAGAAGAATGAAGAATTAAGTGGTTAAAAAAAATGACCAGTTCTACTCCCAACAGCTCCCCTTAGCAATCCTGCAGGCAGATCACTCAGGCAAGATGACATCTGAAGAGAGAGTCAGCCAGTCTGCTCGCGTCGGAGAATGATGCAGAACCCAACCTCCTGCCTCGATGATTCACTGAGATTCTTTCCCCAACTCCATTTTTCCCTTTGAAAACTGTCATGGCTGAGCAGAATCATCAGAGTTGGTCTCTGGACACGAGTCCACCATCTCCCCAGATTGCCGGATTTTATGATTAAAGCACCTTTCCTTTCTACTGACACTTGCCTCTTGAATTATTGGCTTCTGAGCTCAAGCAGTTGAACCTGGGTTCAGTAATAATTATACCATTATAAAACTTAATAAAAATTTCTCATGTGAAATATTTTTCTTTAACATTTTACAACTTCATCAAATGCATACCACAGGAGACTCTTGTTGTTGCTGTTTAGATAGGGTGTTCTCATGATTTTAGTATTATACAAATTTAAGTCGACACTACACGCAGAAATAACTTTAGAAAATGGCCTTACAAAAGACTGGGAGGGAGCAGTGTTAAAAAAAAAAGAAAAAAGCCCACGCAGGCCTGCTATGCAGTAATAAGAATCCATGCGTGCTTTTCTTCAGGTAATCAGCTTTGGGACAGGTTTCATCACTGATCAATCCTTAGCTACTGTAAATGGATTCAACTAAGCACTCAGTTTAAATCCAAATTATAAAATCTCTATTAGAAGTACTGCTAGTTATCTTTGGTGGAGCTAATGGCAGACTCTGGGAGGGCTCACACCAAGGAGTACTTCCCAGAACTTCTGCTGCCAGTTTCCTTGTCTTCATGGTGAGGCACAGCCACCCCCTGCCTCTGCAGGAGACCCTCCAACACTAGCAGGAGGGCAACAAGTCTCAAAGACATTAAATGGACCTGAATCACACAGCTTCTGCAAGATGCCCTCAAGAAACAGGATATAGAGAAGCAAGAAGAACTACAATCCTGCAGCCTGTGGAACAAAAACCACATTCACACAAAGATAGACAAGATGAAAAAGCAGACAGCTATGTACCAGATGAAGGAACAAGATAAAACCCCAGAAAAACAACTAAATGAAGTGGAGATATGGATGGATTAAATGCTCCAACCAAAAGACACAGGCTTGCTGAATGGATACAAAAACAAGACCCATATATATGCTGTCTACAAGAGACCCACTTCAGACCTAGGGACACATACAGACTGAAAGTGAGGGGATGGAAAAAGATATTCCATGCAAATGGAAATCAAAAGAAAGCTGGAGTGGCTACACTCATATCAGATAAAATAGACTTTAATATAAAGAATGTTACAACGCAGACAAGGAAGGACAATACATAATGATCAAGGGATCAATCCAAGAAAAAGATATAACAATTATAAATATATATGCACCCAACATAGGAGCACCTCAATACATAAGGCAACTGCTAACATCTATAAAAGAGAAAATCAACAGTAACACAATAATAGTGGGGGACTTTAACACCTCACTTACACCAATGGACAGATCATCCAAAATGAAAATAAATAAGGAAACAGAAGCTTTAAATGATACAATAGACCAGACAGATTTAATTGATATTTATAGGACATTCCATCCAAGAACAGCAGATTACACTTTCTTCTCAAGTGCGCATGGAACATTCTCCAGGATAGATCACATCTTGGGTCACAAATCAAGCCTCGGTAAATTTAAGAAAATTGAAATCATATCAAGCATCTCTTCTGACCACAACGCTATGAGATAAGAAATGAATTACAGGGAAAAAAACGTAAAAAACACAAACAGATGGAGGCTAAACAATACGTTACTAAATAACCAAGAGATCACTGAAGAAATCAAAGAGGAAATCAAAAAATACCTAGAGACAAATGACAATGAAAACATGACGATCCAATACCTATGGGATGCAGCAAAAGCAATTCTAAGAGGGAAGTTTATAGCTATACAAGCCTACCTCAAGAAACAAGAAAAGTCTCAAATAAACAATCTAACCATACACCTAAAGAAACTAGAGAAAGAAGAACAAACAAAACCCAAAGTTAGTAGAAGGAAAGAAACTGAAAAACAAAAACCATATGATTATCTCAATAGATACAGAAAAAGCTTTTGACAAAATTCAACACCCATTTATGATAAAAACCCTCCAGAAAGTGGGCATAGAGGGAACCTACCTCAACATAATAAAGGCCATATATGACAAACCCACAGCCAACATCATTCTCAATGGTGAAAAACTGAAAGCATTTCCTCTAAGATCAGGAACAAGACAAGGATGTCCACTCTCACCACTATTATTCAACATAGTTTTGGAAGTCCTAGCCATGGCAATCAGAGAAGAAAAAAGAAATAAAAGGAATACAAATTGGAAAAGAAGAAGTAAAACTGTCACTGTTTGCAGATCACATGATGCTATACACAGAGAATCCTAAAGATGCCACCAGAAAACTACTAGAGCTAATCAATGAATTTGGTAAAGTTGCAGGATACAAAATTAATGCACAGAAATCTCTTGCATTCCTATACACTAATGATGAAAAATCTGAAAGAGAAATTATGGAAACACTCCCATTTACCATTGCAACAAAAAGAATAAAATACCTAGGAATAAACCTACCTAAGGAGACAAAAGACTTGTATGCAAAAAACTATAAGACACTGATGAAAGAAATTAAAGATGATACAAACAGATGGAGAGATATACCATGTTCTTGGATTGGAAGAATCAACATTGTGAAAATGACTATACTACCCAAAGCAATCTACAGATTCAATGCAATTCCTATCAAATTACCAATGGCATTTTTTACAGAACTAGAACAAAAAATCTTAAAATTTGTATGGAGACACAAAAGACCCCGAATAGCCAAAGCAGTCTTAAGGGAAAAAAATGGAGCTGGAGGAATCAGACTCCCTGACTTCAGACTATACTACAAAGCTACAGTAATCAAGATGATATGGTACTGGCACAAAAACAGAAATATATAGATCAATGGAACAAGATAGAAAGCCCAGAGATAAACCCATGCACCTATGGTCAACTAATCTATGACAAAGGAGGCAAGGACATACAATGGAGAAAAGACAGTCTCTTCAATAAGTGGTGCTGGGAAAACTGGACAGCTGCATGTAAAAGAATGAAATTAGAACACTCCCTAACACCATACACAAAAACAAACTCAAAATGGATTCGAGACCTAAATGTAAGGCCGGACACTATAAAACTCTTAGAGGAAAACATAGGAAGAACACCCTTTGACATAAATGACAGCAAGATCTTTTTTGATGCACCTCCTAGAGTAATGGAAATAAAACCAAAAATAAACAAATGGGACCTAATGAAACTTCAAAGCTTTTGCACAGCAAAGGAAACTATAAACAAGACGAAAAGACAACCCTCAGAATGGGAGAAAATATTTGCAAACGAATCAACGGACAAAGGGTTAATCTCCAAAATATATAAACAGCTCATGCAGCTCAATATTAAAGAAACAAACAACCCAATCCAAAAATGGGCAGAACACCTAATAGACATTTCTCCAAAGAAGACATACAGATGGCCAAGAAGCACATGAAAAGATGCTCAACATCACTAATTATTGGAGAAATGCAAATCAAAACTACAATGAGGTATCACCTCACACCAGTTAGAATGGGCATCATCAGAAAATCTACAAACAACAAATGCTGGAGAGGGTGTGGAGAAAAGGGAACCCTCTTGCACTGTTGGTGAGAATGTAAATTGATACAGCCACTATGGAGAACAGTATGGAGGTTCCTTAAAAAACTAAAAATAGATTTACCATATGATCCAGCAATCCCACTACTGGGCGTATACCCAGAGAAAACCATAATTCAAAAAGACACATGCACCCCAATGTTCATTGCAGCACTAGTTACAATAGCCAGGTCATGGAAGCAACCTAAATGCCCATCGACAGACGAATGGATAAAGAAGATGTGGTACATATATACAATGGAATATTACTCAGCCATAAAAAGGAACGAAATTGAGTCATTTGTTGAGACGTGGATGGATCTAGAGTCTGTCATACAGAGTGAAGTAAGTCAGAAAGAGAAAAACAAATATCGTATATTTAACGCATGTATGTGGAACCTAGAAAAATGGTACAGATGAACTGGTTTTCAGGGCAGAAGTTGAGACACACATGTAGAGAACAAACATATGGACACCAAGGGGGGGAAATCGTGGCGGCGGGGGATGGTGGTGTGCTGAATTGGGCAATTGGGATTGACATGTATACACTGATGTGTATAAAATTGATGACTAATAAGGACGTGCTGTATAAAAAAATAAATAAAATTAAAAAAAATTTTTTTAAAGTACTGCTAGTTAATATTTATTTCATCAATAAGCATTTAAAGGAAAAAGCAAAGTGTAAACATTTTTAAGTAAATTCCAGTAAAAAATTAAATATTTATTTTTAATTGACTAAGAAAATGGGATAGAGATGGTTAATTCTGAGATTGGGTTAAATATGTCAATTTAGTCCTGCAGAAATGTAATTGTATGAAAAATATCTAAAAAGATAACTGTACAAGCTGACCTCTACAGTCTAGACTTGTTATTACAAAAAAAAAAGGAAGAATTCAATGTTAATTTGAACCCACATCTATATTTTAAAGCAAACTGAACTCAAACAACCCACTAGAAATTCATTTTTTTCTGAAATAATTCAGATGATGATGATGAAGGGATTCCACAAAATACATCTTATGATAGTTTTATTACTTATCTTTATCTACTGGTAGTAAAAATATCTAGAACCAGTTTAATTATCTGAATGCAGTATTTTGATTAGTCTTGTGCCTAAATTTCTTATTCCTTCTGTGATTTTAAATTTCAATAGGATATTATTATATACTTTTACTATTTTTCTGTAAACAACTTAATTTCTTTTTGAGAACAAGAGAATATAATCCATAAAGTACAGCCACGGTTGAATTTACAGATTATATTTTTAAGAAGAAGCATCACTGCACTGTAATTGTAATTTGAGGACAGTTATTATATGTTTTTCTGTAACTGTAAGTATAATTTAAGGACAGTTACTGTATTGGTTTTTCTATTTTTATAAACTCAGATACGGTCCTAAGTCTTACATGAAGATGATGCTCAATAAATGCTTATTGAACAAATTCAAGAATAATAATTATAGGTCTTTTTGATTAAATAAAATGTGCACTTCAGGAGAATTGGTTTTTGAACAGTACCCCATTAGACAGGGAATGTGTTTTGAATTCAGACAAGCCTTGGTAGAATCTTGGGTTTGCCAGTTGTCATCTATGTGATCTTAGGCAAGTTATAACACCTCTGTGAACTCAGCAACCTCATTTATAAAATGGGGATGTATATCTTGTAGTGCTGTGAAAACACTAATGGCAATGTATGTAAATCATCTAACGGATAGCTGGTACATGGTATACACTCATTAAATGGTATTAATTTTATTTATTGCTTATTATTTTTACTTTTTAACTTCCTGCAAATACAGGATTTTATACTATTCAAGCTTGATATATGACAGGCAAATTTACATAATAGTTAAGGTTAATTTTCAGCCCCTTGTGCTACTCCTTCACTCCTTTTACACCCTCTCTACTTTCTCCTGCCAGTAATCAATTCCCTGATGATAGCTTCTTGTTGGCAGTGTGGCAACTCTAACACGGATGGGGTTTCCCAGCCCCCATACCAGAAGTTGTTCCACAGAGTCCATATTCATGTTTCATTTCCTCTCTCCTTTAAGTTGAATCCAAATTCAAGAGATTTATGCACTTCTAAGGCATAATGGGGAAATTGGAACATCTGATTCTTTGGTACATTTGTCCTTGCTGGCATCCACTGAAATATCTAGTTTCTTGTCTCATCTTTTGACACTCTCAAAACTAAAGAATTCACTTTTCATTGCTTTCTGTTGCTGTGACATAATTTTCTAAGAGTAATGGCCACCAGGAGCCTGGCTGGGATGGAAGTGTGCATGTGTGAAAAAAATCCTGAAAAAAAAGTTAATAGTTCAAATATATTAAACTCCCATATATAAAAAAAACAAGGAATATTCAAACAGCAATGAATAACCTGTTCTTATTAGCTGAAGGAGAATTTTAGAGTCAGAGAAGAGTCTCCCACTGGTAGAAGAACTAAAATCAGACATTGATACATCAAAGTCAAGTCAGGGAAGAACTCAGCAGTTTGAAGGGCTCGCTATGTCACTGCTGCCTGCTAACCAAGGGCAAGAATCAGGTCACACAATACCCTGACCAGGCAGCATCTGTTACAAGGTGAGGGACAGGTCTTCTCTAGTTCTGGAACCAGAATAGGAAAGCAAAAAAAAAAAAAAAAAATAAGAAAAGCTCTTCCTGGAAAAAAACATTAACTGGAAAATGTACAATTTTCTTGCTGGATTGCTCAGCTATTAGCGTAGTGTTAAAACTCAAAATTCAACAGAGGAAATTTGAAGATCTAATTGGCCTTATTAAATGACTCAGGAATTGGACAGCATCCCATTTAACAACTAGAAGGGCTCTTGAGGCACTGTACAAAATGGAAGGGTTTATAGGCAGAAGGAGGGTGGGGAAAGAAGGTATTAATAAAAGAAAAAGAGTTATTTTGAGCCAGGGCAACTTCTTTTGTAGGGGCAAGGGAACCACAAGGATTTTATCATGAAGACTGCCTCTTCTTCCTCTGTGGGGATGGAGAGGGATCACATGACAGATTATCTCATTGGTGAGGACCGGAAAATTCCAGCTTGGTTGATTAAAATTACATTTCTGGGAAAGGTAGAAACTGCAATTAGATCAGGTATTAAATCTAGGTTTTGTAACATGGGCTTTAGCATGAGTGATACCATTTGGGGCCTGTAGTTTTGTTTTTAACAGTAGCTTGGTGAAGACACATTGTGTGATGAGTAATTATTATGTAGTTTATTCTATTGGGGATGTATATTATTCTTAAATCATACTTTTGTGAGTTTTTAAACAAAATTCCAAGATAAAGTAATTCTAGAACTATAAAAGACACTCAGAGGCAAAAGTTAACACCAGAATTTAAACAAATTCTTTAATACCAACTACAAACAGAGAAATTAGAATAGACTGCTATTTATTTTTATCCAGTTCTGACCCAAAAAAGTAACAATTTGCTACTGACTGTCCTGTTGTAACATGAAACATGGATCATCAGGAAGCTTAGGAATCTAGAAGGGAAAAAAAAAATGCAGAACCAGGAAGAGGTAGGAGAAGGTGACTCAGAATGGACATTGTAACAACAAACCTCATCTAAATTTCCCCAAATAATCTGATAAGAACTGGGTATCAGAGTTCCATCAGAAAAACAAACACAGAAAAAGTTATCTGAATACTAATATATTATAGGAGTTAGACCTCAAGCCATTGTGAGCTGGTAGATCAATTTATGCAGCTTATTGTCTGTTGCGCCAGCTCTAGCTCAGCCAGACCAGCAGTTAGGAAATAAAGTGGAAAAGCTGAGACCTGCAGGGACGAATCGGAATCCATGAGGAACACACAAGGACAAAGTGGAATTCATGGCTGTCTGCCACCACCTACAACCCTGATGGCATGATGGCTGCAGGACAGCAAGGCGCCCTTTAACATGTCACTGCACTGTGCTTGGCCTATAACTTAAAGAAGCAGGAGATGTAGTGGGAGCCGAAAAAACTGAGGGTCCCCTGTCGCCCCACTCTATCAGTGTGAGCTAGAAGATCAGAAACAAGGTGAACAAGCTTCCACAGTGTCTGGGGACCTACATCAATCTTCGGAACTTAAGATCTGCCCTCCACATCTTGCATAAAATGTCTTGCGGCCAATGCCCACAGGGAAGAGAATTCTGGAAACTAGAGTTCCAGTTTAGGTAAGTAGACACAGGAGAAACTTACCAGAGATAATTAACAGTAAACAGTTACTTTAGTTATAAATAAGTATAATTTATAATTTGTTCCGAGTCATTTTGATTTATATTTGTAAACTACTTAAAAAGTAGTTTATTTCATAATGTGAATAATACCAGGGATGGATTGTCTGATAGCAAAGTATACACTTAGGACATCAGCAATGTGGAGTGATCAAATTAATTATTTTGAACAAATCTGAAATAATTTGGTATTTCTAAAAATGTGACAAAATAAACATTTTGGATGTTGTCATTGTTATTTTATAGTTTGGTTTTGTTTTATGTTGAATTGTGTATTACTGAATGGGCAGTAAGTAAAGACATACCATAATATTATCAGTTATTAAGATCTCCAAAAGGTTTAAACAGGCTTAAGTTCTACAAAGAATAGAGTTGTCAAAGAATAATCGGGTTGTTTACATAATATCCCAAAAATAAAACAAACCCTTTTAGGATCTAAAAAGTACATTTTTAACAGACTGAGTCCAATTAACTCTTTTTTTTTTTTTTTTCCTCTTTATTTTAATTTATTTATTTATTTTATTTTTGGCTGTGTTGGGTCTTCATTTCTGTGCGAGGGCTTTCTCTAGTTGCGGCAAGTGGGGGCCACTCTTCATCACAGTGCGTGGGCCTCTCACTATCGCGGCCTCTCTTGTTGCGGAGCACAGGCTCCAGACGCGCAGGCTCAGCAGTTGTGGCTCACGGGCCTAGTTGCTCCGCGGCATGTGGGATCTTCCCAGACCAGGGCTCGAACCCGTGTCCCCTGCATTAGCAGGCAGATTCTCACCCACTGCGCCACCAGGGAAGCCCCCAATTAACTCTTGAAGTCACTTTCCTGGTAGTTAATCTGGGAATACCCAGCTAGCAACACTCCTTGTAAAATGAAGTCTCAGTAGGCTCCATTCTCTAGGTGCGCTGAATTTTGTATATGTAATAGAACTTGTGACTTACTTTATGTTATCAGTCAGGAACTAAACATATCAAGACCAACCTTCTTAGAAAATGCAAAGTCTATTGATATCTTTCAATTTATGAATAAATAAAACCAAGTGGTAAAATGCCATCTCTCACAATTGCATTCAGGCCCCAAAATTCAACTGTGAAAATTTAAACAGATTCCAAATCCCTCGTATATATTCCCCCTTCTTATATGTTGTGTATCCTCACAGAAACGGATGATAATTCTATATAAATAAACTGAAAGAGCTCCTGGACTAAGGTTGTCAGACAAAACACAGGACCAACCAGTTCAATTTAAATTTCAGATAAACAATACTTTTTTTAGTATAAGTACTGTATGGGACATATTTAATACTAAAAATATATATATATATATATATATATATATATCTGTTATCGGAAATTCAAATTGAACTGGGTGCCCTGTATTTTTATTTGATTTATCTGGCAACTCTATCCTAAGCATAAGGTAGAAAATTAGTATAACAAACGTTCACCTGAATTGTATGAATGATTCGTACATGGGAATATCAGAATAGCTGTCAGAAGGCTAGAAAGAAACCTTCTTGGAGATCGTGTGCAAGTTTTCATGATGAGGAGGAAGTCTCGTGCCTCCTTCTCCCCATCTCCACTCTATCCCAGGGAACATGTTATCTTCCAGCCATTTTAGCCTGAGGGGCCTGCCTGAGTCACTAAAAATGAATTAAATTGGCTGTGTATCTCCCCCATTCCCCAAGGGAGTATTTATCATTGCTGTCCTCCTCCTCTTTCCTCTCAATGCTTCTTGGTAACAATCACAGCTGTTAATGTCAAAAAGGAACAAAAAAGATTCTGTTGTCATAAAAGTGCTTCTAACATTTTTTTTATTACACACCATGGTGATATAACTAGCTTAAAAAGTAATCTTTCAAACCATCATGAGAGGAAGGAAGGGCTGTTGAAACCCCAAAAAGACAAAAACAGAATGTTAAAACTGCAACTGATCCCATTCTGATTCTTTCAACAGCTTCTTTCCTCTTTCAAGTTCTGAGCTTAACATTTAAAGAAGTATTGAGGAGAGGAGTGGACAAAGGCTTAAGACAAAGAAAGTCTAAGTCGACAAAACAGATGAATAAAAAGCAAGAAACAAACAAACATCAGTCAAACAAATGAGTTGCTTTAAGCACTGTCCCCTCTCCATGCCCTATAAAAAAATCATAAAATATATAAAACAAAAGTTATTTGTATTATCGCAAAGGTTTATTGGCAGTGTTTTTTTAGTGATTTTTCCAACTAACTAAATTGTATTGACACCAATAGTTTTAATAATAGCAAGATGATACTAGGAGATTTTAGGATAAAATAAGAATAGTGTAGCTCTTAGGAGAATAGCTTTTATAATTAGATAGCTTGAAATCAAATATGGATTCTGCTTCTTTCTAGCTAGAGGATGATCAGATAAAGCTACTTAACCTTCTCAAGTTCTAGTTTGGTTTCCATTTATAAATTGGTGTTATTAATGGCACCTCTTTTACAGGGGTCTGTGTAATGATTAGGTGAGACAATGTGTGCAAAGTGCTCGGAATAGGGCCCACCAAATAATTTGCTCTAAAATAATTATTGCTTATGATACAGCTCATTATTTCCTAATAATTTTATTTCATAAATTGTCACAAAGAAGCACATGAAGTTCTGTTTTGAGTCTGGTAAGGAATATTGAAGGAACATTGAACTTAAGGGAGGGGAGCACACAGAGGAAAAAGATGGGTTCATTCATTCATTTATTCAGCAAACTGATACTGAGTACCTACCATGTACCAAGCACTATGGGGAGACTAAGTTTACAAAGCTGAATAAAACATTCCCTTTCCTCAAAGACCACACAATCTAATGAGGGAAGCAGCTAGGGTGCAAGACATTTCTAGTGTGCTGAGTGCAGTGATGCAAATACTCATAGGGAGAGAGGTGCCTACTAAGGCCGGGGATGAACAGAGAAGGAGGCATCCTTGAGGACAAATGTTTTTGTTCAGGCTTGAAAGATGTACATAAACTAATCAGATAAAGAAAGGAGGATAATTTAAAAGTGGACTTTTACAACATAACCACAGCTTGGAGGTTCACTGTAGCATAGTACAGGATCTACAAGAGCCACAGGGAGCTACAGTGTAAAGTTTAATACAGGAGTGTCAGGATACTAATCTACAGTGGAAGCCACAGCCAGAGTGTGGAAGGTCTCATACAGCAGAGTTAGGTGTTTTGATTTTATCATGAAAGCAGTAAGGGACTACGGGAGGATTTTAATCAAGGGAGAGATATAATCAGATTTTTCCTATTTAAAAGACCACTCTAGAAGCATGAAAAGATTATACTGGAGGGAAATGTGTATAGAAGGAATAGATCACATCTGTTGCAGTAATCAAGGTGAGATTTTGATTAAGAAAATGGAAATTGCTGTAGAAATAGAGAGGAAGGAAAGGAATTAAGAAACGTTTAGGAGTAGAATTGGAAGGTTTGGAGTGTAAGGATTGAGGGAAATGAATAATCAACAGTGACTCCCAATATCTGCTTTAGGACAACAGGTTAGAGTATGGGGGTTGGAAAAGGGGCAGGAAATCAAGCTTCTTTAAGTCATTAAGTAATTGACTACATTAGCCAGAGAACCTAATTGTGAATCATTTAACTGATATTAGAACAACACTATTTTAACATGTCTTTACATGTTAGGCTTTTAATTTTTTCCAGAAATCTACAAGTAGTGTATTCTGGTTTTAAAGTTCTTGGCAAATACACTGCTTATATTCAATTGGCCCTTTTTCATTTCTAAGGAGAGTTTCAAGTGAAAATATGTTCTTTCCTGTAATAAAGAGAAGAAAGCTTTCAGGGGAAGGAGACCCTTGTTAAATTTTGCCTTTTGTAGACAGCAAGGCATACGCCATAAACCTACACATATATGGAGCTACTCAAAAGAGAGAAATGCCTATATATTTCTAAAGCTTTTCACCCAAAAATGAAATGAAAGCAAGAGTCCTAGTAAAATTAGATTTAAATATGGAAATGGGGTCAAAACATACATGTGAAGAGAAAGCTGCATCGGAGGGAAGCAATAGTAGAAAGCATAAAATATAAATGAAATCTAATGAGTCTCCAAATGATTAAACTTAGGAGAGTCTTTTTCTCTGGGAAGTCTAACACTTACCATACCACATAAGTTTTATAATAACATCAACATTACTTATTAGAATAAGGATTTTTATGAGACACTGGTAGAGTATATTGGAATGGCAGATTAATGTGAAGTCCCAGTTTTCAGTAGCTTATAACTTTGGCAGTACATTTAATTTCAAATGGAACTTGGCATGATTTTACTATGTCAGACTTTAGTCCTTGCCAAGTTTGACAAGCATCCAGTTCAGCTGTTTTGGGCTACTGTGAATGCCAAAGTAAAGACTTCTTTTTTTTTGTTTTTGCATTCAATTCAACAACATTTTTTCATTATAAAAAGCAAAAATGAGTAAATGAGTGTTTATTGTCAGGCTCCTTAATTAATGTAAAACAATCCTCACACAAAGCAGAAATGCAAAGTGATTCAGTGAGCAAAGTAATGGACTGGGGACTCCACAGAAATAATTCCAGTTTTGCTACCAAGTCACTATATAAACTTGGAAAAGTAACCTTGCCTCTTTATGTCTCAGCTTATTCAACAGTAAAATTAGGAGATTAATACAAACCTGCATAATCATAATGAAAATGACAGTAAAGCAGTTTTCAAATTTGAACATATAATAACTTCTCTTTTCAATATCCTTTCACTATAGGGATTTTTATGGAGACAAATTTTGGCATGCAATGATGACCTATCCAAAGGTGTATAAAAAGCTAATCTACTAATATATAAACTATACCATGGGAATTAATTAGGATCTTTGGAAAGCTATGCTTTATTCTTTTGAGTCATTGGATATCATTTAGTGAATTAATGATTTGCTGCACCATTTTGGAAATTACTGCTTCATTACATAAAACAATGCCCAGGTGGCTTGAAGAGGTTAGTGCAGTGTACTCTGAAAAACAACTCATTTTCTGTTAAAGATAGTTCATGCAGTAGACCAAAAAAACCAACTAGCTTGAGAAGTTAGTGAAAAGGATGTAGTCTCTTTCTATGTGTAATGAGTGAAATCACTATTTTCTTGGTCACATTAAGGATTAGTAACCTCTTTTAAATGGCACAGTTGACAGAATGACAGCTTGAGTTGCCTCTTAGGTCAACCCAAAACACCAGAGTAATCCAATAATTTTAATTCCATAGATGTAGCAAAAGATTGTATCCAACAAATTTTCAGTCATGTTTGGATTGCATAGGGCCACACACACTAAAAAAAAAAAAAAGACATTTAATTACATAATTACCTACAAATGTCTAGGTATTCACTATCATGTAAGAATAAACACGGAGAGTGACATCACCAAGATGGCAGAAGAGGAGACCCTAGCCCCCATCTCCCGACAAAGATCAATAATTAGAAATTAGACAGCTATGCACAAACAAAAACAGCTCTGGGAGAGCTCTGGAGTCCATGTAAGAAACTTCAGCATTTCAGTGGTTCAAAAAACTTGAGGATAACTGCACAAAATAAGAAGGAAAAACAAGTTCATTTTGCCTGCATCATCCCATCCCCCAAGCTGGCATTGCTCAGTGCCAAGAGGGAACAACGCAGCTAGAAACAGTTCTCCTCATAGAGTAAGGAAGAATGGGGTGAGTGACCAGCTGCCCCAGCCTTTTGGAGCACCACAGAAAGGTCCTGCTTTAGTTTCACCCAACCAAGTGGATCAACAAAGCTGTGATACACAGTGATGGGAACAAGAAGAAAAGCAGGGGACTACCAATAGTCAGCAATGGAGTGTAAGCAAGCACAGTTCCCAGTGACCTTGTTTATGATCTCAGCACCTTTACCACTGAAGAAACCGATGGCCAGAACAAATGCCATGAACCCTGCAGATTTTGCCAGCTTTTTTCCCCACAGGTTATTTGTGTTCCCTGACGCCAGCTGCCTGATTCCCTCCCTGCTTCCTTGCCCTCCTGCCCCTGCCAGAGCCCAGGAACTATACTAGCAGCTGTCCCAGGCCTCTGCAGCTGCACGAGTGCAGGATGCCAGTCTAGATCCCCACGGCTGACCCCCCACTGCCATGCAGGCATGCAGAACTAGCCCTTCCAGCTGTGCACTTGCACACTGCTGGACTTAGGCCCATCACCAGCCTCCACTGTCATGCACTTGTGGCAAGACCCAGCAGTGCCAGTAGTTTATGCTGACAGCCAGGGCCCCTACAGCTGTGAGCGAACCCACAGCCGGCACCAGCCTTTTGCTGCTTGCTCTGGGCACCCCGCCACTACATGTGTATTTGCAATCAGCCTCTAACCACTACACAGGCACTTGCAGCTGGTTTCTGCAGCTGTAGTGTATGCACACCACTGGCTCCAGCCACTAACGTGGCTTTCCCTGGGCCCTAGAGCTTCGAACAGCCTGTATAGTATCTTCAGATCCCCTGCAGCACTCACCAAGGACCAGGCAGTAGTCGATTGTGGACCCCCAATGCCCTAAGCCAATTGAGCCACAACACCTGGTGCTATCACATGCTCCCACACTTGATGCCCTGCACCACTAGACTCAGGGGTCATAGTATGCACCGGCATGCCCCCACCCACAGGTGAAAGTATTCCTTTACGGAAATCAGTCTATAGAGTCTGGAGGAGGTGACTGCTTCTTCAAATGTGCAGACACCTACACAAGGCTAGAGGGATCATGAAGAATCAGAGAAACATGACTAACCAAGGAAATACAGTAAACCTCCAGTAACTGGCTCCAAAGAAATGGAGATTCAAAAATTGCCTGACAAAAAATTCCAAATAATTGTTCTAAAGATGCTCAGAAAGCTACAAAAGAACACCAATAAATAATTGAACAATATCAAGGAAACAGTACAAAAACAAAATGAGAAGTTCAACAAAGAGATAAGAAAACATGAAAGAACCAAATAGAAATTTTGCAGCTGAAAAGTACGACTGAAGTGAAGAATTCAGTAAAAAGCTTCAATATCAGACTAGACTAAGCTGAAGAAAGCATCAGTGAACTTGAAGACGGATGATTTGAAAGGTCAGAGGAACAAAAATAAAAAAGAATAAAAGTAATGAAGCAAGCCTACAAGTCTTATGCAACACCATTAAAAAGAAAAAAAAAATGTGTCACTGCATGCTGAGGGAGAAAGAGGTAAAAAGCTTATTTAAAGAAATAATGGCTGAGAGCTTCCAAAACCTAGGGAAAGATTTGGACATCCAAGTTCATGCAGTTAATACATCACCCAAAGATTACAATAAAAATTGTTTTCTCCAAGACACATTATAACAAAACTGTCTGAAATCAAAGACCAAAAGAATTCTAATGCAGCAAAAGAAAAAAAAAGTCTCTAATACAAGGGAACCCCCATAAAGCTATCAGTGGATTTCTCAGTAGAGACCTTGGCAGGCCAGGAGAGAATGGGATGATATATTCAGAGTGCTGAAAGAAAGAAACTGCCAACCAAGAATATTTCACCCAGCAAAGCTGTCGTTTAAAAATGAAGGCAAGATAAAGACTTTCCCAAACAAACAAAAGCTGAGGAAATCCATTACCATCAGACCATCTCTATAAGAACTGCTGAAAAAGGGTTCTTCAAGCTGAAGTAAAAGGATGCTAACTAGTAACATGAAAACATATGAACATTAACAGCACACTGGTGAAGTCAAGTATATAGTCAGATCACAATACTCTAATACTGTAATACGGTGGTGTGTTAATGATGGTGTGTTAACGGTGCTGTTCTGAAATTTTACCAAGTATCTTTTCCAACCACAATAGAATGAAATTAGAAATAAATAACAAGAGGAAAACTGGAAAATTCACAAGTATGTTAAGATTAAACACTACACTCTTGAACAGCAAATGGGTCAAAGATGAAATCAAAAGGGAAATTAAAAAATATGTTGAAACAAACAAAAATGGAAACACAACATACCAAAACTTATGAGATTCAGCAAAAGCACTGCAAAGAGGAGAGTTTGTAGTGATAAATGGCTACATTAAGAAAAATGAAATATATCAAATAAACAACCTAACTTTCACCTCGAGAAACAAGAAAAACAAGAATAAACTAAGCTCAAAGTTAGAAGAAGGAAAGAAAGAATTAAGATCAGAGCAGAAATAAAATAGAGAGCAGAAAAAAACAGAAAAGGTCAACAAAACTAAGAGCTGGGTTTTTTAAAAGATAAACAAAATTGACAAACCCAGGGCTTTCCTGGTGGCACAGTGGTTAAGAATCCACCTGCCAGTGCAGGGGACACGGGGTTCAAGCCCTGGTCTGGGAAGATCTCACATGCCACGGAGCAACTAAGCCCATGCACCACAACTACTGAGCCTGTGCTCTAGAGCCCGTGAGCCACAACTACTGAGCCCACGTGCCACAACTACTGAAGTCTGTGTGCCTAGAGCCCGTGCCCTGCAACAAGAGAAGCCACCACAATGAGAAGCCTGTGCACTGCAACGAAAAGTAGCCCCCACTCGCCACAACTAGAGAAAGTCCGCATGCAGCAACGAAGACCCAATGCAGACAAAAATAAATATAAATAAATTAAATAAATAAATGTATAAAAATTGACAAACCTTTATCGAGACTTACCAAGAAAAAAGAGAGAGGACTCAAATGAAATTATAAATAATAAATAATAAAGGACACATTACAACTGATACCACAGAAATACAAAGAATCACACATGACTACTGTGAACAATTAAACACCAAAAAACTGAGCAGACTAGAAGAAATGGATAAACTCCTAGAAACATACAACCTACCAAAACTGAATCATGAAGGAATAGAAAATATGAACAAACCAATAACAAGAAAGGAGACTGTATCAGTAATCAAAAACTTCCCAACAAAGAAAAGTTCAGGACCAGATGGCTTCATAGGTGAATTCTACCAAATATTTAAAGAAGAATTAATGCCAATTCTTTGCAAACTTTTCCAAAAAAATTAAAGAGGATGGAACCCTTCCAAACTCCTTTTATGAGGCTAGCATTACCCTGATACCAAAGCCAGATAGGAGAACGTAAAAAGAAAACTATAAACCAATAACCCTGATAAATACAGATGTAAAAATTCTCAACAAAATATTAGCAAATTCAACAACACATTAAAAGGATCATTCACCATGACCACATGGGATTTATCACTGGGATGCAAGGATGATTCAACATATATAAATTAATACATATGTTACACCACATTAATAGAATGAAAAACAAAAATCATATAATCATCTCAATAGATTCAGAAAAACACCATTTGACAAAAATATAACATCCTTTCATGATAAAAACTCTCAAGAAATTGGGTATAGAAGCAACATATCTCAACATAATAAAGGCCTCGCAGAAATTAAAAAAGAAACAAAATGAATGACCTTGATGTTTACTGTTTCAACTTTAAATATTAGCCAGAGAGAAATTATTGGCCTTAAGGATAAATGTTAAATGGAGATAGTTTCTTTTGAAGTATTATAGAGGTTGTGAATTGTCCCATATAAAATATAATGAACGTGTAATATTTACATTATTAAAGTGAGGGAGGAAAATAAATCAGCAAAGCATAAATTAAAACTTAAAATATAATCATATTAATAAAAAAGTACGTTAAACTCCTAGAGTTGGTAATCTAACAAAGCATTTTTACATATTTTTATACTTCTTTCTATTCCAAGAACAGAGTCAGCACCCTAAAACAATACGAAAGCCCTCAGACAAATCTTTTAGATTCTCAGCAATTAAATTTTGGACTCAACATCTTGCTACAAAGCTTTGCTGTTTATCTCTTAATCCTTTATTGTTTAATAATCTTTCTTCACAGATGGTAACATGCAAATTATATTTTCCCAAAGTAAATAGTGCTGGGAATGCAGATTTAAACCTGAATAAATCAGATTTGTTTTAGGTGGCAATGACAATGAAGAGAAGGACACGTGGAGATGCCAAACAAACTTCTTGTTTCATTCCACTCCTTATGGCCTTTTGGTTCCTTAGCAGGTGGGAAATCATCCAAACAGACTGTATCTCAGTATTAACTCAATCTTATCAACTGTTTACATTGAATTAAGAGTGGGTACTTGTCAATTCACATAATTACTTTAAGATGTCTATGCCTGCATCACTGTAAGTGAAAGGAAAACTGTCTGAACTTTGGCACAGTTATATGCTGTATTCAACAAAATCCCTCTTAATGAACCATTAGCTCCTTTCCACTCTCAGGTGACATAGGTAACTCCTTTCCCATCATAATCTGGAATTCCTCCTCCTGAGTTACAGTACTACCAAAGAAAGCTATTCTCATTTAATTCAGTGATCACATCCAAATTATGTGCATAATGGAAGGCTAGGATGCTAAGTACCTATTTAAAAAATTAAGAGGTAAGAGGAGGGTTTGGCATACTCTTAGAACTAATGCTGCTATAAAAAATATATATAGTTCCTAAAGCAGTTACTGTGTAAATATCCTAAACAGTATTAAAAGAAGAATAGACTTGGCGCCTCAACACACATTTCCACTCAACCGACTCTTTCAAATATGGTTTGGGCTTAATGAGCATTGGCAGGTGATTTTAAAGCTGATTTGGAAGCATGTTATGAGTTAGAAGCAGAAAACTATCTCCCCTTAATTTCCCAAACATATTTTCAGCATAATGACTGAGGTACTTTTTCTCCATATTATTTTTGGTGTTCAAGGAACATAAGGTAAATATAATCAGAGAGAGACACAGGTAAAATATTTGACGGTGGTTTTCCAGACAGTTTTAAATTCAAAGGATCTATTTTCTACAGAATCAGCAGGTGTCAAATCAGGAAAACACCAGCAATAGATCTTCAATAATTCCAGTTAGATGGACCTAGGCAGGATAAGACAAGCAGGTATGAAGACTAAAAAATTAGTTAGAGAAATAGGCAAAAAATTGCTCAGGTCTGCAGGAGCTATAACCTAAGCAAATAATTATTATCAAACATGCAGAACGGCAGAAATCAAAGAGAGAAAGAACAACTGCATAAACACAGAACAGAGGAAAAAGAGATTTGATGTTAGATCAACATTCAAAGCCATGATGCTAAAACCTGTCATCAATTTAGTACATTTGGCAGGAAAGGGTGGTCATTTGAAAGGTACTAATTCTCAGACTTTACCACTGTAGATTTTGATTAATTGTTTTACAGTAGTATTGGATTTCGGTATTTTTTTAAGCTCCCTGGGTGATTTTAAAGTGCAGCCAGGGTTAAGAAGCACTTGTCTAAAAGAAGATACATAACAAGAAAACGTGAAGCACAGAAATAGCCAAAACTGTTTATAGATTGGTTATGGCTTTTTACATAAAAGGACATTGATAGATCCTTACTAAAAAAATATAGGATCTTTTGTGGCAATCCAACTTATTGGAATCTGTGATACTGTGATTTTTTAGGTCTTCATCCCCATTTCTGGCACAGAGCTCCTAAAACCCTTGGAATTTCCTAAGTGATGAGAGAGATTAAGATATCTTTTTTATTCATAACAAGCCCCTTTCAACCACAGGAGTTTATTGTTAACATTTGGGAAGCCCTTAAAGATGGAGGCTGAAGGCCAGTTGCCAGGGTGATAAGCCCTGTGACAGAATTTTCAGCCCCGCTGCACCCCCACCAGGTCTCTGGGGAAAGGAGAGGGACTGGGGGCTCAATGAATCATCAATGACCAGTAACTTAACTAATCATGCCTATGTAATGACATTTCCATAGAACCCCAAAAGAAGGGGGTTTAGAGAGCTTTGGGGTTGGCCATGTGAGAGTAACCAGATCAGGCCCAAGAAGGAATCGATCACGCTAAGAGTGCATCAGCACACCAAAACTCAGAACTAAGTTTCTATGCTGGGCTCTCCCAGAAAAGGAAGACCTTGTTCAACCAATCAGCACTTGCCTGCTCAGCACAAATTACCCGACTCAGAGCCAAGACTTCCTTTTGCTCCATGTAAGAAAAGTAACCCAGCTTTAACCCAATCAGCAAATGCCCAGTATAACATCCTTGTTCCTGCTCACTTTGGTCAATAAAAATCTCTCACTTTGTATAGCTTTTTGGAACTCTTTTCTCTCTGCTAGTCTGGATGCTGCCTGATTCATGAATTGCTGAATAAAAGCCTATTAGATCAGCAAATTGTCTGTGGAAAATTTTCTTCTAACAGTGAACACGTGGAAGTGCTGAAGACGGCATGGAAGCTCCGTACCCCTTCCCCATACCTTGCCCTATGCATTTCTTCCATCTGGCTGTTTCTGAGTTAAATCCTTTTATAATAAGCCAGTAATCAATAAATAAGCTGTTTTCCTGAGTTCTGTGAGCTGCTCCAGCAAAGTAATTAAACACAAGGAGGGGTTGTGGGAACCTCCAATTTGCAGCCAGTTAGTACCAAGTACAGGTAACAACCTGGTCTTTTGATTGGCATCTCAAGTGGGAGGGATCAGGCTAGTGGGACTGAGCTTTTAACCTGTGGGATCTGACACTACAGTGTCAGAACCGAATTACAGGATACCCAGCTGGTGTCCAGAGAGTTGGATAATTTCTTGGTAGGGGCGAAAACCCACACACTTCTGGTCACAGAGGTGTCAGAAGTTAAGTGCTGAGAGTAGAGGACAAACACAGAAGCGTTTATCCTTTACAGGGGTCTCCAAAACTGTATCCTTTCTCTTTTTCCCCCTAGTTGCCGCACCCCAGGTGTGGCAGGATGCACAGAATCAAACTTGAAGTCCTCTTAAGGAGAGCTGTTGACCAGTAATTGTGACTTTTCAGTTCCTTATGGAACCACTGAGTTTTTCCAGTACTTCAGCTATACCCATACTCTAAGGCTACACAAAAGAAATCTAATGTTTACCAATGAGATCAAATTTATATACGGTAAAAGTCACAGATCTTAATTCCACAGTTCAGAGAGATCTGATAAATGTATACACCAGTAATCACCAACACAATCAATATGCAGCACATTTCCATAATCTCAGATTTCACCACCTTCCATTGTACCACCTTCCATTCAATCAACCTGCTCCATGGACAACTCACTCATTTCTGTCACCATAGATTAACTTTGCTTGTTCTCGAACAAGAAACCTATAGTATATACTCTATGATGTCTGGATTCTTTCATTAACTTTCATGTTTTTAAAAATCATCTTTGTTGCTGTGTGTATCAGCAGTTCATTCTTTCTGTAACTAAGCAGTATTCTATTGTATACGTACATCACAATTTATCCATTCTCTTCTTGATGGACCTTTGACAATTTTTGGCTGTTATGAGCAAAGCTGGTATAAACCTTCTTCGGTAAGTCATTTTGTGGGCTTATGCTCAACGTTCACTTGGGTAAAATGAAAAGGAATGAAACTACTGACCATAGGTAGGTGAATATTTAACTAAATAGGAAATTTCCAATAGCTTTCCAAAGGAATTGACCACTCTATACCCCAGCAATGGCAGAGAAATGTCTCAGTTGCTCCACAACATCACCAACATTTGCTGCTATCAGTCTTTCTAATTTTAGCCATTCTAGTCAGTGAAAATAGTGTTTCGCTGGTTTGAATTTGCTGTCCTTGATGACCAATGATGAACAGCAGAGATTCTAAAAATGTGATTCCTGGACCAGCAGTATCAGCATCATTAAGAAACACGTTAGAAATACAAAATTTATACTCCATCCCAGGCTTCATGAATCCAGAGCTCGGAAGTTGGAGCTCAGCAATCTGTTTTATCAAAACCTCCAGGTGATTCTGATCCAGGATTAAATTAATCCACATATTCAGGTGGTTTTTGGTCTCAAACTCTACAGCATGAAATGTAGGTAAAAGTTAAGTATCTTAATTTGTACTTAATAGGAATGATTTTATACAATAGAAAATAGTTGTCCTTACATAAATAATATTCTAGATTATTCCTATAAACAAAACTAGAACTCAACCAATTTGAATTTCTTCAAAAATCTAATGCCCATATAAGTAGACTTCCTAAACATAAAGCTCAAATAACTCCTTTGAATTCAAAGAACAAATTAAGGATGAAATTTTAAGATTATAGCATCTCAGACATCTAGAGCCCTGGAAATACTGTTATTTCCTCTAATTTAATGTTATTATCCCCAACTAAAACTCATTCTTTTTATTATACTATAATACACAATATGTAGAAATGAGCACCTACATTAACTTTCAAAGCGTCTCATGTAAATGAGAGTACGGCACAATAGGAGGCATATTACAACCTTGTCATTAATTTGAACCATTATAAATCAGTCATGTATTAAGTTTCCCTTGTATATTAATATTTTAATAAAAGTTGGCAAAAGCCACTTAATTCATGTTTTGTAGAAAGTCTAATTTCTTCATGGTTTTCCCAAATTCACAAGGTCTTGGGTGCTTATTGTTCAATGGTGTTCCATGTTATTTTATCCACCCTATTCTTGAATTCATTTTTGTTCTACACATCTTCTCTCCCCTTAAATACATGCCAATCTATGTGTGGAGTTCAATCATTTAACTGATTTTCCTAAAAAACATTTGCAACTGGGATTTATGTGTATGACAAGTTTAGTGAAGCTTTACAGTAATGAACCGATCCTTCATCAAGGTAACTAACCCTCCTAGATAATAGACACTCTCGCTCTGGAAAGTCTCTCACCCACGGCAAAACTGGAAATTTCTCAGCACCCACAATTCTCCATAAAAGCCAGTCTCCCATTTTGTTGCAAGGCGTTTGTTTCCCCTTCTCATCTTTCCCAATAAACCTCCCACTCTGATTCTCTCCTTTTCCCTCCCCTACTCTCCAATTTCTCATTATTCTTTACTATCATGATATAGCCATCTTTTTATTTCATTGTTTTGTCCAACCCATGCCTTCGAGGGTCACAGATACCAACCCAAGGAGCATATGAAACTATCAAACTGCTTTAGAAATCACTTTCAGAAGAAATCTTATACTGGCTATTAAAATTGTATTTGTATATCTATACAACATATAATTACATATATGTATATGTAAGTATTCAATGTGATATGCCAGCAACTTATTCCTATTTGACAGATGAGGAAACTAAGGATCAGAGGAGTAAAATAATTTGTCTAAAATTATCATACAGTGGGACTTCCCTGGTGGTCCAGTGGGTAAGACTCCATGCTCCCAATGCAGGGGGCCTGGGTTCGATCCCTGGTCAGGGAACTAGATCCCGCATGCCGCAACTGAAGATCCCGGAGGCTGCAATGAAGATTCTGCAAGCAGCAATGAAGATCCTGCAAGCGGCAACTAAGACCCATCACAGCCAAATAAATAAACAAATAAAATATTAAAAAAAAAAATTATCGTACTGTAAATAGCAGAGCCAGAATTTGATCCCAAAATGTCTTACTCTCTATTATAGCAAACTGTCCATTAGGAGATAGTACTGGATAGCAAACCCAGAAACTGCCCCTCTACCACCACCAAACACACTCACCTGTAGGACCAGCCACGTAACTTACACAGCTCAGTGCTAAATGAAATGAGGGGCCCCTTGTTCAAAAATGAAGAATTGCAAGACAGCAACATCAGAGCATAAAACGAAGTTCAAGGACCTTCTAGGCATGGGGCCTGTGTAACTGAAACTGGTCCTGCTCCCACATCATCCACTTGGGAATCCACTCTTTTTCTACTACGGAATATCAATTTTCCATGCATTTTTCAACTCCGTCTTCGGAGATTTTCCATTTCCTTATGTTAGTTTCTGGTATTTACTAACTTTGTACACGCTCCCTGTATTAGGTTCGGCACACGGTTCTTCTAACTTGATATGTTTCCTATCTTTCTTGCCTCATGAATTCCCATTAATTTCCCCTATTTTTTTCAAATAACCAAATATCTGAAGGACCCCCAGCACTTCAAGAAAATAAATGTACCACCTTTGTTGTATTTCGCATAAAGTGAACTAGACCTGTCCAACTCTGGAGCTATTACACAAACCTTGCCCCATGTACATGGGTCCATATAAAACTGTACTAATGTGCAAATAGTGGTTTATTTCAAACTCCTGCTAATTCTGTGGACTATATCTCTCAATTACTTCACCATAAATTTAATAATAGCTTTTTGGGGAAGAAAAACACGTTATTTTCTATCTTTGGTAATCAATAATTGCATACTTTTTAATCACATAATTATCTACTACTTTTCCCTTTCACCATCACAATAAAAGTTTAAACCGAAGACATTTTAACAGTTTAGAACCTAAGCATTCATCTGAATCACTATGGGGCTCAGTGGTTTTGCACTGCATAATTTTGAAAAGCAGCTTTTCATAAAGTGCATGCATGCTACTGGAATAGTTTAGCAGCTTCAGAATCGACTATGTAATTTTGAGGCAGAAAAATAAAAACAGGGTTTTATCTGTACTTCCTGCTTGTCTAAATTTATAGTATAATGCTTTTTTCTTTAATTAATTTACATTGTTGCAATTTATACATCTATTAATAAATAACATCCTTTTCTCTGCTTGAGTTCCGACCCAACTGAGATAAAAACAACAAAATTAATGCAACACAAAATAACCCTTTATAATGAAAAAGGCTAGGCTGGAGTATACGACATATAATTCTGATCAAGTCATCCTCCTCTATCCTAGAGTTGTGCAGATTGGCTGACATATCTCCAGAGCAAGCCCTGATATGGGGGTTTCCAGTTATCTAATGCTCTGTAAGAATATTACCCCAAAACTTTGTCAAGTGAAACAATAAATTAGTATGGTCACAGAAGACAGGTTTTGCTTCTTTTAACCCAATGGATCTATCCATCTAGAGTTGTGGTCTACACTCTCATCACCTGGGAAATGAGATAAACAGTTTCTTACAAAGTCTTGTACCAATGTTATGACTACTCCTCTAATGCCAATCTCTTTTTCTTTGGGAATTCTCCTGGGACTACTGATGGACAGACCAGATTTACTACCAAATGTCTCTGAAATAAGTCAAAACAGAATTAAAAAAAAAAAAAAAAAGACAAAACTCCAAGCCACTCTATTTTATTACTTACCCCACATTTTTATATTCCCTGTAGTCTAATACAATTCAGTATATATTCTGTAAGGAGATCAAATGACAAGATTAAGATTCTCCAATAATAAAACACCACCTTGATAGAGATGGTCAAAATTTACATATAAGCCTACTCCCATTATCAAATTCCATTCTCTCTGATACTCATAACCTCTCTCTAGCCCTTACTCTATCCTGGAGGTGGAGAAAGAAAAATCCACAAATCAAACTCCTTTATAAGTTGGAGTCTAAAATAATTAGCAAAATCAAAATCTCCTTCCCCCATGAGTTAAACGTCCAAAGAAATTAAAGCCAAAAATATCCTCTTCCATTTCACACTTTACCCAGTTTTAGCCAGAAGACTCTCAATGTTTATGGAGACTTGTTAGGCTATCTCTCACCGGAAAAAGATTTATTATGAAATTTTTATGGCCTCACGAATTGAATTAATTTCATGTCATGTTTCTGATGTACCTCACTTTTAAAGAACACCTAAAGATGACAGCATATGCAAAATTAATATAGAATTAGTCCCATATTCACCAAATTTAAAAGCAAGCCAACCCTTTTCCCAAAAGCAGTTCCTCAAGCAAAATTATGTTCCTATAATTTAGTACCTAGTGTTGCCAAAGAGCACGGTAGAAACTTGGTAGTTTCTGAGGGAAAGAGGCTTAGGAGAATAAAGTATCAGATCAAGCCCCTCCAGGATGTTTTCAGACTATGATACTTGTGAACATAAATTCGACTGGGAGAAATATCCTAGCAGAATTTTAATTCTGCCAATGTGCAAAACCATCTCTAGAAGGAAAAACCTAATTTTGCATAATGTCTTCTCCCTAAGTGATTGAATGTTGGTGACTTCTTGCAAAGCTTAAAAATATAGAATCATGGCAGCCCTTGTCATCAGGTCTTAGGACAGCTTCCCTATAAGCAGAGCCTGAGATGTGGATTCTTGCCCCAGGGATTGATTTGAGGGTACGCTGTCTGGTAAAACCTGTAAGGGGATGGGGAAGTTGGGAAAGGAAGCTTCCTAGTTAGGAAGCCAGGAAAAGTTGTGGGTTTAGCTGAAGTTTAGGCTTAGCTTGACCCAATGGGGTGTTCTGGAGTGTAATGGCACAGAGGTACACCTGGGAGCTACAGCAGCAGATACACTCAGGAGCAAGGGAATCTGATAAAAGGGGTCTGGACGGAGCACCAAAAGCATCCATCTCAAATGCAAGTTAGAAGCTTAAAAGAACAGAGTTTCTACTGATTAAAGCCATGTTCCATAAACAGCAATTATCCATGAAGCAGATCATCATTTTGATTTTGCAAATCTGTGGAAGCTATCACTGAACACCTTAAAAATTTGATAGCATATTTGGAATTTTATTTTCTATCAAATGAAGATACATGAATAGGAAATTAATGAATCCAGAATCCATTTCTTCTACCAGGAGATAAATGAAATATAACTGTAACTTTGCAGAATAAATTTTTGGACCTGGCTACTATGGAAGGATTGGAGATAAATTTTAAAAGTATAACATTACTTGCTTCTTGAATAAAATTTAAAATGAATATCGAAGCTTGCTGAAATTGCTTTAAAATCTCTTCTTCCGTTCCTATTAACATACTTATGTGAAACTGGTTTCTGCACTATGAGAATTGAAAGCAAGAAGGAGAATGAAAAACAAAACATAGAACCAGTTTAGATATCATTGTCTCCGTAAGTATCATTCATTCAACCTATATTAGATAAGTTAACAAGCAAAAAGAAAAAGAAGTTAATTTGTAGCTATAAAACTTTAAATATTGATATACATAGATTGGCTCCAAGAGTGATTTCAGGTGCTTAATATGTGAATCACTATTTCACATGTAAGTTTTGTTGATTCACAACTGAAGAACAACAAAGTTATGACTATAGGAGAGATTTTCTATATTAATAACATATACAAATATTTTCAATGAATAATGCCTTTAAATTTGTAATTATTTATTTTTCACTGTTTTATGCCTGTTCAGATTAGATTTATTGGGGTGCATATATACTTTTTTCAGTTGAAAAGAATAATAAAAATGTTGAGTCTTGTATTTTATATGAATTTTCATTCAGTTTTTTAAAATAGTTTAATTTGTATTATATTTTACAAAACTGTCAGTCCAAGATGACTTTGTAGTTAAAAAAAAAAAAAAGAACAAAAGCAAAAAAACGCTCTTTCACCAAAGCTAGTTTGAGAAGCACTGCTCAATAGGGTATATGATAATCAGCTGCCTTGAAGTTAAAAAGCAACTCTTTGCTTCAGCTGTGCCTGTAAAGTTCAAGATCCAGCTGCAGCAGCTTGTACTCTGAAACTGTCCAAATCTGACAAAAAACTATGCTTTTGCTTTAGGCCAGCACCAGGCTAAACTCCTCCCACCCTGGTAGTAAGCAGCCAGCTAAGATCCACCCAACACCACCAACAAGGAATGTACATTTCCTGACGCCCCACTGACCTTCATGCTTTAGCTGAAGCTTACAAATCCTGGGGTCAGTACTGAGAACAGCATAACCTTTTCTGAGAAAGCTATTTTTTCTTTTACCTCTCATCTCAAAAGCCCACTCCTCACTCTAAATTGGTTATCCTTTTCTTTTTCTCTGAAAACAATTAAAGGAATCAGGAAAGAACATCTTTATCTTTCCACCACAAATCCACAAACCCACCTTTCTCTTCGAAAAGGATGAACTTTTTCTGAGGCCAACTCTCTTTGTATATAAAAAAATTCCATCCGTTTTCTCCTCTCAGTCACATTTTGTTATATAATTATGCCTTTGTCTCTTGGCTCTTCAGTTCTCCTCACTCTACTGGATCATTTACACATGTGCTATCATGCTTCACTTCTTAGTATGGCTCCTCCCTTCCTCTTCCTCCAGCTCATGCCCTATTTCCCTGCTCCATTTTCTCTAAAACCAAATTAGATTCAGCTTTTCTCCTCACCATTCCGAAGTCACTGCCTCTGTCGACGGCCTTTATCTAACTAAATTCAATGCTTTACCCTTGGCTCTCATCCTATCTGACCTAGAAGACCATTGATTCCTTTTCTTGAAGCATTTTCTTTACTTGGAATTTAAGACTTGCCAATCTCTTAGTTTTCATTCTACTTCACTGACACCTCCTTTTTAAACTTCTTTGCCAGATTCTCCAGACTTCTTTCTAAATGTTGGAATGCCCCAGAGTCCTGTCTTTGGCCCTTTTCTGTTCCCTAGCTGTGTACAAAGCCTAAGTGAAAGGACCACTTTAACTGGTCCTGTAACTTTAAATATCTTCCACTTCTTGATGGCTCCTTAATTTATACCACCAACAGTGGCATTACCCCTAAAATCCAGACTTGTACAGACAACGACTTAATTAACATCTCCACTTGAATGTCTTTTAACATCTCACACTTGATATGTGCAAATTGAACACCTGGATCCCAGTCTTCCAAATCACTTGATCTCAGCCAGTGTTTCTCATTTAATTAAATGGTGCTGCAATTCGCCCAGTGGTTCTGGCCAACAATTGTGGAGTTACATTTGATTGATCTCTTTCTCTCACAACCTAGTGAAGTGTAGGTAGAAGCCATGAACATCACCTACAGGCCTGGATCATTAAAAACAGAAGCAGAACTTTCTACTCTCTTTCCTTCTCTATTGAGCCAAGCTGGAGGCACTGTATACTGAGGCCTTAGAGTGTCACAGAGACATTTGAAGGCAACTAGATCCATGAAAAACAACTTGGATGAAAACATTCCATGCGGGTCATCCAATAAAACAAACATTAGGCTCTTGTGTGAAAGAGAAACGCACATGTGTTGAGTTAAACTACTGAAATTTTGGAGTTGTTTGTTACAACAGTGGCCTGTTCTTACTAATACAGAAGTTCCAACCTAGAAGGATGGTATTACTTATCAACAAAACCAAAATTGATCATGTGCTGCTACTGATTTAGTGGCTAGGAAGCAGGAGGCAAAGGTACTTAAAAAAGCAAGCTTGAAGCCTGGTGAGTCATATTATTTTGTGGCAAAACATTTAGTAAAAATTCACCTGCAACAACTTGAAATGAGGACCACATACTTACTGAACCAATAGTTTTAAGGTAGTGCCTGGAAGGAGCCAGAGTGATACTATCCATCGGCTATTATGAGCTGCTTTTTAGAAGACATTACAAGAAAGGGAGCTGCCAATTAAAAAAGCCGCTAATCTTCAGGGAGAGAGCAAAGGGAATGGAGAAAGTCCACCAATCAAGGGCATTATAGGTATGGAAAAGCTAATTGCTCTGGACCATAAATAGTAAGAGACAGAGCCAAAAAAAAAAAAAAAAAAAAAACACTTGAGAAACAAAAGTCCAAGAAAGCTTTCAAATTAAACTAAGTGACTCAGTTTTGCAGGAAAAAAATCAGATTAAGAATATTACCAAAGACTCTTAGTGTCTGTAGCCTCAAGGTAGCTGTAGTTAATCAGAGAGCATGTGGATGGAGATAATAAAGGACAAAGTCAAGCTTGGGAAATCCCTTTAGGTACATATTTGTGTTTATTGCCACATGGAACTGTCTAGAAGCAAATAGATAAAAAGCTTCCTAAGTTTTTGAGGAAATTGTATTGCCAAAGAAACTGCAAGCCTAGTCTAAAAATAGTCTATGACCGCTTGCTGTCTTAAACCCTCTACTGAAATAACCCAAGGGTATTTGATGAGTCTCTGACAAGAAGCAGTGCCACAGCTATATTTCCCCAAAGAGGACATACTCCCTCTCATCCACGTTAGCTTTGGCCACGGAGGATAACAGAAAAGTACTTTCTAAAGAGCAGAGGAAGGAACCATGAAAAATTTTAAGGGGGTGTTATTAGAGAACAAAATCAGAGTTAACAGGACCTTTTTCTTACCCCCAGTTAGAAGGTTTTCATAATGTGTGCCCAGTAGACGCTAGTAACTGCTACAGTCTAGGGTAGTGACTGCTCTGGATGGTCCATTCTGACCTTTCTGGGCAACTTTTATTGTAATTATCGTGTCCTCACTTTATCATGATATATTGGGTATGGAGATGCATATAATTTTTAGTAACATGTATTTTCAGTTCATACCACAAGCAACAGCTAGATCAGACAGAATAACTGCTCAGCACCTGGAGCACATGGGCCAGCAATTGAATAGGGCTATTGGATAGGAGTTTTCAGTTACCTGACTTAGGAAGAAGGGGATGTGTCATATGTACACAGGACGAGTGCAACGGATATTTGGTGGCCAAACTGGCACATAGTGGCAGAGACTGGCAAGATTTTAAATCTTTTACGTCTTTTTCCTGGGCACTTAGCTTGACTGTATATCACAGTTTTGCTTGCTGGAGTGATGAGATTGAGTTCTGACCAATGGGATAAAGGTGGAAGTAACATGTACTCTTCTAGGTTTGACTCAAAGTATATATCCCAGGAGATCCCCTTTCTCTCTTTCTCTGTCAGGGGCTGCAAGCAAAGGGTTCCAAGGTTATTTGACAAAATCAAAAGATGGAAGGAACTTAAAGTACTACTTGACAAATAGAAACTGGAGAAAACAAGCTCTTCATGTCCAGAAGACTTGCCTAATCAGAAACTGGGCTACTACTGGAATAAGAAATAAAATGTTATTATGTTTTCCATTGAAATGCTGTATTTATTTGTTATGGCAGATAACTTTCTCTCCACTAATAGAGTAGGTATTACTTGTTATTATTATTTTATACTCCATTTATTATATTTTCAACCACCACTTGACTAGAAGTTACTTGAGGGCAAGACAGAGGCTTAGTACTTACTCTGATGACTCATTAAACTTTCTTCCAAAACACATTCACTGGGACCTAACCTCTTAAAGCAATGACATATTCTATACCCCATTATGCTGAAGGGGTAAGTTCAGAGGCATTAGCAGATTAAAATCTGATATGAGAGAACATTTATAGCTCTGCTTTATAGATTTTAGAAAGGTGCTGAAATCAGTATTTCCTGTCCAATATTTGGGCAAAATGTGTTAGCTTTTGGTGTGATGGTGGCTGGGAAAAAAAAATCTCAAGATCAAGGTAGTGTCAGGTGAAACAGAGATAAAGTCAACTTCAGTTTATTTAATTGAAACCTTTAGCATAATTCTCAGTCCAAGAAGAAACAAAAATATTAAATCCTACTGATAAATCCTGAACTTAGCTGTTAAGACTAAAAATTAAGTTAAATTCTGCAATGACATAGCTACTGTAGCAATCCCTATTCTTATTAGTGCTACCACATGCATGACAAATTCCTGTCATATTCATTCATTAAATTATCTGATTCCTATTAAAGAAGCCAAATTGTAATTAACCTCTATGTTTAAAGAGCTTTCACATATTTTTCAAACCTATGTACTCATTAAAATTTAAATAATTTCTAAAAATATCCTCTATAAAATCATTTTTTTTAAACAATCTTCATGTTTAGAACACTCAAATATTTTATATGAGAAAAACATGAATTTATTTCTGGTGATTTGCTATTAATGACGTATACTTTCACCTAACTGAGAAATCTGCTGAAAATAATATAAATTTTATTGTAGTGAAAATAGAAGCTTGAAAACAAATGAGAACTCCTGAGTCAATTATGATGAACTATATACTTTCTTTTCGGTGGGTTATAATACTCCATTCAAATCAGAAGTGTAAGATTGAAATAACTTTCAAATTCTTTTGCATCATTAGTTCCACAAAGGTGAGTTTTCGGGATAAAGAATACAAGTGATTTGTGGTTTTAAGTTTAGTGTGAAAGAGAAGTGTCTGGAAATCTAGTGGACAGATTTTGAAGGCAGCAGAGAGAGATACAGTCATGTGGTCACTGGAACTGGCGACTATTGTGAGGAAAAGACCACATGGGCCACTTGAGATCATGGCATTCAGCCCACAGGTAATGTCTAATTCTCACCCAATTGGTTGGGAAGTGCTGAACTTCATTCCAAGAACACGTCCTTTAACTTCTCTAAGACCCTCTGAAAATTAGCTTGGAAGCCGATCGAACCCTTATTCTAAAAAGTAGAAAATGAGTGAAAACTGTCAGTTACAAGGAAGTCAAGTGGAATTATGGGTATAAACTTTCTCTTAAGTATTGCTGAATCAATAAAGTCAGTATCTACTCTGGAAGTACCCAGTGATGATGAGGATTTTGTCCTACCCTACTGGCAGATAGTGTCATCCAAACCTCCAAACCTGGAATCAAAAACTAAAATAAAAAATAAGTCAGATGTTACTTAATCTAGCCAGGCACAGGGGGTGCTTAATCTCCTCATGAGGACTGGATTCAGAGTGTGGACGTGGTCAGTGATAAAGGTGCTAATGCCAAATGATCAGAGGAGAAAGCCAGGCTAGAATTTGTTCAGATGACCAGGCAACCAGACGGTGGTAGGGAAGGGGGTGTCTGACAAGTCCTTTAGATCAAAACAGTACCTGGAGCTGAACATGGCAATCAGTCTGGGGTAAAAATGAGACGCTGATAAAACACTAGCTGGGCGTGATCAGAAACAACACTAGCCAAAACTCAACTCCTTGAGAGCAGGGCCCAATCCTGTTTCATCTTTACATCCCCCATGCATTATAAATTGCCAATGTGACTGTGAATGAATTTTTTAAAAACTGGTATCTCAGGGGAAAGATGGACACATGGAGCATTTGGGCTGGGCTTTCATTCGCCATCTCACTCTGATGGTTAAGTCCATGCTGATATTCAAAAGAACTCTCCTGATAGCTGAATTTTGGTTTCAATGAAGTAAAATCTATATTTTAGATTCTCAGAAACCCAGTATTTCCTTATCATGCAAAAATATATTTATCAAGAGTCAGAAGAAATGTTCATCTTTCAAGGAAAATTAAATTATGCCACATAATTCTTTAAAGAGGAGACAAGGCCTGGGTAGTAATTACACAACAGATTTACAGGAAGAACACAGAAAGCATGTTTCCACAACCACTGGCTTTCTGTCCCTCTCCCTCTCTCAGCTTGTGCCTGTGTATGAATGTGTTTGCTTTTTGCTGTTGTTGTACAAAGGGTAGGATGAGAAGATAATGCAAACTACTAACTCAAGTAAAAAAAAAAAAAGTGATGTGTTTGTTCAGGAGAACAAGTTTGGATTATTGTCTGGAGGTTAATTTTCTTAAGAGAATCTACAAATAAATTACACTAACAGGGAGTTCGTCAAATGCATTTTTGTTGGTTTTTTTTGGCTAGGATTCCTGAAGGATATATCAGGTAGAGAACAAGTAAGGGAGATGAACTTTTAAAAATCTTCATGATACACACAAATTACCTGATTATATGTTTTCTGATGTAGCAGATTAAAGATAATACTAAATATACTTAGTAAAATTTAAACTCATTTATAGACTAAAAATTACATCTACAAAAGCAAACAAAATCCTTTCTATAATAAACTGTGTTCTTTGAAGACTGAATTATGGGCATAAGATAGTAGCATATTACTACAAGATATAAGTTAAAAGGGAAAAGATATTAGTAAATTGAATAAAGAATTATTAAATTTACATTGGAACCAACCATGCAGAAGACTGATATATAGTAGATGAATATCATCAAATTCATTATGAAGCCTACAGATAAAATAAATCAGTCTATCTGACAATTATTACAAGGATTATTCTTCTGTCCCATGTGAACACATGTCATAATATTATTTAGTATCATCCTTTAAAAATACAAACCCTTACAAAAAAATCTGCCATGTTAATCTAGTTTTCTAAATGAACACTGCCCAGTAGTCAAAGAATATATAATATTATGTATCACTTTCCAAAATATTTTCAACCTAATGTCTAAGCCATATCTTCCTCAATTTTGATTAAAACTGAAAGAGCTTGAAGTTGCCTTTCATTTGTTCCTCACCTAGTTAAAACTGAAAAAAAAAATTAGCAGGTAAATTAAAGTTTATAAAAGTCACAAATAGTTGCTGAGGTATCACCTTTTATTAGGAGCAGTGAAATATGCATAGACATTTCTAAATCAGAGCTAACAAATTAAATTGCAAAGTTTAACTTAATATTGCCCAATTTTTGCACATTTACATGGAGAAACAGAATTCTCATCTTTTATTTGGAAATGTGCAGTTTGGATAAATGTAGACAAAACATCTGAATGAAAAGTAAAAAACAGTATGTCCAATCATCCATTTATTCTAGTTACTCACATAAATCATAATATATCTGGAAGTTCAGATATTAACAAAAAAAGCCAAGGTAGATATAAGAACAATCAAGATGTTTTATGCAAGCTGCATCAAACATTTGATTTTTAGACACCTAGATTTGTAAATCTCCAGGTGGAATTTCTCAGTTTTATCCAAATACGTAGACATTAGTCAAAACTTATTAGTCCTGGGACTTACCTGGTAGTCTAGTGGTTAAGACTCCACGCTCCCAATGCAGGGGGCGTGGGTTCGATCTCTGGTCAGAGAACTAGATCCCACATGCCGCAACTAAAAGATCCCGTGTGTCACAACTAGGACCCGGCGCGGACAAATACATAAATAAATATTAAAAACAAAAAAACTTACTAGTCCTGAAAAACAGACAGCAAGGTAATCTATAAAGTCAGAAAATTTTCCTCCTGTTAGTGAAAACTGCCTTACTATGTAAAAGACACCTATAATCCTTTATATCTTTCTTTTAAAAAACATTCTGAATTTTTCATTTGTTTGCTGTTCATTAAACAAATTCCCTTGGCTTCCATATTATCCTCTCGTTTCTCGTCTACCATTTTCACTGTTTATTCTCAGGCATCTTAATTTCCTGTTTTTTCTCTGCTTGCTTAATTTAGTTTTTCAGCATTTTTCCCTTGGCCACATTGATTTTTTTCTCACTCTGTGTCATTCAATCGGTCGCTCTCAATAAACACGTACATTTTGAAAATTCGTTGGGGCATTATTGGTTGTCTCAATAATAGAAAGAAGCATGTTTAATGGGCAGGGACCAGTTATGCTAAAGTCCTGCTGTCTATGGAGTATTCCTTGAAACAGGAAATGGCTCACAGCATGGTAGTAAACATGTTTAAATATTCTGCAGTGAGCATTTAACTCCAATTTACATAAAATCCAGCTAATGTTTAACCTAGGTTACAATTGTAATTTCTTTTGTTTGGAACTTTAACAATCACCTGAAATACCTAAAGTCTCCTTCCTTCTCCTGTTTTGCTCCCTGCAACGCAAGTCTGACACTAAATACACAGAGCTGGGTCAAACTTCACAAACTCCGAGCACAGTCCTCCATAAAACTGCCCTCGGGCTTCCTTGCTGGCGCAGTGGTTGGGAATCTGCCTGCCAATGCAGGGGACACGGGTTCAAGTCCTGGTCTGGGAAGATCCCACATGCCGCGGAGCAGCTAGGCCCGTGAGCCACAACTGCTGAGCCTGCGCGTCTGGAGCCTGTGCTCCGCAACAAGAGAGGCCGCGATAGTGAGAGGCCCGCGCACCGCAATGAAGAGTGGCCCCCGCTTGCCACAACTAGATAAAGCCCTCGTACAGAAACGAAGACCCAACACAGCCAAAAATAAATAAATAAATATATAATAAAAATAAGTAAATTAAAAAAAAAAAATTACTGAAGACTCCAAAAAACTTTAAAAAAAAAAAACTGCCCTCACTTCAGACACAAGCCTGGAGCCTGGGGGTTCTAGGGCCCCTGCCCTTCTGACAAACGGGCATCAAACTTAAGGGTTCCACTACCCCTGAGTTTCAATAATTCACTAGAAAAACTTACAGAACTCAGGAATGTGCTATACTTAAAATACAGTTTTTATTACATCAGAAAAGGAAACAAATCAGGATCAGACAAAGAAGAGATGCATAGGGCGAGGTCTGGGTGGGTCCCAAATGCTAATACATCACCATCCAGTTACACTGATGTGTCACAATACACACAGAGTGCTGTTAACTGGAAGCTCACCCAAACCTCCCAGTCTAGAGTTTTTATTGGGATTTCATTACACAGGTACACTTGATTGAATCACTGGCCTGTTAGTTAACTCTGTCTCCTGCCCCCTCCCTCCCTGAAGTCAGTCACATATCAAGTGGCTCAAAAGCCTCTAATTACAAGGTTCGGTCTTTCTAATGTGGTCAGCCCTCATCCTGAGCCGCCTCATAAACATAAACTCAGGACTGGTCTGAGGGCACTACCAGGCAAAACAAAGGCACTCCAATCATTCTTGAAATTCCAAGAATTTTGAGACTCCCTCCCAGAAACCAGGGGCAAAGGCCAGACAATTCTTTATTACACAACACTCCCTATTATCTTTCCTTATGTCAGACTCTCATCATCTTTCCAAAGTGTTGTTTTCATTTAAATTATGTTTCTACTTCCAACTTGGTTCTGCTTCAGATCTGTGCTCTGCAATCCTGCCAAAGTAATCTAGCTAAAATGCAACCTGCATGATGTCAGTCCTGTTTAAAGTCCTTTAACAGTGCCCTGAATTTAACAAAGAAATCTAGGTTCCTTAGTGCAGCATACAGCACTTTCTGAGAGCTTCACTGCCTAGTTCTCTAGTCTTACACATATCTCAAGTTACTTATTTTTCCATTTAAAAAACTCTTCTAATTGTATATCCCTACTAAAGTAACTGATATTATAAAGTAACTGATCTTGGGTGCTGTTGCTCATTCTATTTTCATTTTTAAAAGACCTTTCCCTCCCTCTACTCCTAATTGTCTGCATAACCCACTGTAAGACTCATATTAGGTGAAATTAAATCTTTCTTGTTCTACCCATGTTGGGTGAGCTTCCATTTTTTTGCATTCTCTTGGCACTCTGGACATTTTTTTTTTTGGAAAACCATTTATTTTCTTGTAAAAGTTATTTATGCAAATGTCTACACTGAAAAACTGCCCTTGTGGGGTTTGTTAAGAGGAACCCATATATTCAGGTGGCCATTATGGTTTCCAGCTTACATCATAGGTGGTCATGCCATGTGATCAAGCTCTGATCTAAGGGATATAAGAAGTGTTATATAAGACTTCCAAGAAGTGCCCTCAGCACTGATCCTGTCCTCTACCTACTTTTCGCTTGCTAAAGTGAGAATATGCAGATGGGAACCAAATGGTACCATAAAGTGGAAGCCATGTGTAGAGAAAGGTGACATGACCAACAGAAGGAATTGTGTTCTGGATAATTACTGTATTTATCATCTTTGGACTAACTACCTTGATATATTTTTTCCCATAAATGGGAAATAAATGTCTATCTTTTTAAACAGCTATTATTTTGGTCACTCCAGCCAAATTCAATACTGATTGCTATTCTTCTCACAAAGTATAAGCTCTTACTATCTTCTTAATTACCAGGAACAAGAACAATAGCTAGAATAGTATGTACTCAGTAATTGTTCACTGAATTGAAATAAAACACAGATGTAAAAGCAATTGATTTCTATTCATAAGGAGATAATGAAGCATTTGTCCAATAATTTATAATAGACTAAGTCCACTGAAATAGGTGTTTGGATAATGACAATTTTAGGTTTCAAATATGTAAAATAAGTGCATGAAATTGGCCAGATGAGTAAATATTTGTTAGATAAAAATTACACATTTTAGAAAGCTGACCAAGATACCCAAATGGCAAAATATATTATAAAAATAACATATTTGTATATTTAAATATAAGTGGCTTATTTACTTTAGTATTGGAAAGCTTAAGGTAAAAACAATATTAATCAATATTCAAATTAATGGAAAAATATTTTGGTTTATTTATTTTGTTTGCACTCAATGGGGTATGTCTTTGTCAATGTCAAATCCAATGTTTACCTCTTTTGGCTTCTGTTCTATCACTTCCTCCTGGTTTTCCTTTACTTCGCAGACTCTCTTCTCAGGCTTGTTTGCTGGTCATTCTGTTTCTGCTCAGATGCCAAATGCTGGCGTCCCCTAGGTCCTCTCTATAACCCCCCACACTCCCGGGAATCTCACATGGGCCCACAGCTTTAGCTACCATCTATCTATAAATCTACATCTACCAAATCAATGTTTCCACCCTGGACCTCTCCCTGGAATTCCAGACTTGTCTATCCAAATTTCTTCTTCAATACCCAGAGTCATCTCAGACTTACCATGTTCAAAACAGAATTATTGAACTCCCACATAAGCTACCTTCCACAAACAAACCTGTTTTTTATACTCATCTGTATCTTTTCAGTAGACATCCATTCAGTAGCTCATACCAAAAACTAGATCATGTTCCTGATGTGCTTTATTCATAATACCCATTTATAATTCATGCCAAATTTAACTCTAAAAAATATCTACATCTCTTGAATATACCCAATTCTTTCCAACTAATCTACAATTATCCTAAATCAAACCAACATCTCACTCACCTGGACCATTACAATAGGATCTTACACAATCTCATCTTTTATTTTGTTCTAGGGCTCCTGGTCCTCCTTATAAACCATTCTCCACATAGCAGCCAACATTATGGTTTTTAAGCGTATAAAAGAACATGCCATTTCTCTACTTAAAATCAGACATTTAATAAATGTTGCAAAAGAATAAATCTGGGTGGGAAAATTCTAAGTGAATATAACTTAAGTGCAGAAGGTTTGGACTGGGTCAGATATGAGCAAAATGATATTTTGGTATCACACAACTGCTCATTTCATGACGTACAACCATAGAAAAAGCATTGTATCTCTTTGAAATTTTGATCCTTATTGGGTATACATGATACCCAACAGAGATGATGCTGAATAAATGCACCAACATCACACTTTCCAGAGCAAGAAGCCATTCATAGATCTCAAAGTGTAAAAGATTAAGTTGGCTACAAAAATCAATTATATGATAATGTCTCTTTCTTAATAATGTGGAACACAGTCTTATAAATAGAGTGATTATTCTAGTCTTGATAAAAGCAAGATGAAAATTATAATACAGTTAAATTAAAAAACATTAAAAATTCCTTACATATCGTTCATATATATTTATAAAATATTATTTCAATACCAGCAGTAAAGTCTTATATCTTTTAAATCAGTGGAGTACAGTTGGTGAATTGTGGTACATTATCACACACAAAAACAATCCATCAAATATAGGTTGTATCAGTAGGACAATAATACTTTGATCATATGCTTACAATGCATGAAACTGGTGACGGTTTCTCATTTACTGCTTCCTTATTAGTTTAACCTGTTTCTCATTCAAATCTAGTAATAAAAATTATTCTACTTGGATTTTTTCTAATGAAAAATTGTAATAAATAAAAAGAATTTCTTAAATACAGAATAGAAATTTTACTTTCATTTTGTTTCATGTCAGAGATTGACTTCTCTAGAGGCAGTTATGTTTCTTCTTCCCAAATTATCAGGTTATCCCTTGATTAATCAAAGAATCTCAATAAACAAAGTTATCTAGCCCTCTATTTCTAGGTCAACTTCTTATTACTGAAAATTCTTTTTGTTCCCCACTATATTAGTTTCCATTTGCTACTGTAACATTGTATCACAGACTTAATGGCTTAGAACAACACAAATTTCTCATCTTGCCATTCTAGAGCTCAAAAGATGAACTCTTATTGAGCTAAAAACAAGGTGTCAGCAGGGCAGCATTCCTTCTGGAAACAATAGGAAACAGTCTGTTTCCTTGCCTTTTCCTGCTCCAAGGACACCTGCTTCTCTTGGCTTATGTCCTCTTTCTTCCATCATCACAGCCAGTGCCATCCGGCCAAATGTTTCTCATGCTGCCACCTCCCTGTTCTCTCTTATGTCTCCCTCTTTCACTTTTAAGGTCCTTTGTGATTATACTGAGCCTGCCTAGTCTGTTTGGGCTACTATAACAAAATGCCACAGACTGGGTAGCTTATAAACAACCGTAATTTATTTCTCACAGTTCTGGATGCTGGGAAGTCCAAGATCAAAGCCCTGGCAGTTTGCAATCTTTCACCATAGCTTCACTTGGCAGAAGAGGCAAGGGAGTTCTCTTGGCCTCTTTGATAAGGGCACCAATCTCAATTATGAGGGCTCTGCCCTCATACCTTAATCACCTCCCAAAGGCCCCCCTTCAACACCATCACAATGAGCATTAGGATTCAACATATGAATTTGGGGGTGAGGGGCACAAACATTCAGTCCATAGCAGGGCCCAAGAGGATAATCCAAGATTACCTCCCTAACTTAAGTTCAGCTGAGTAGCAACCTGAATTCCATCTGCTACCTTAATTACCCTTTGCCATATAACCTAACATATTCACAGGTTCCTAGAATTGGAACTTGGACATCTTTGAGGAGCCGTTATTCTACCTACCAAAATCACCAACCGGCATACAACTACCACTGGGTTGTCAGGGGATAGAGATATTTTAGAACTTAGTTAACCTTAAAGAGTATAAATGCCATGTTGAAAATTAATTTTCCCTCTCCCAGATTAAACACATTTTTATTCATCTAACCACTCACTCATCAAAACATTAGGTGCCCACTGTACCCACAACACTGAGGATTACTTACAAAACAAGACAGACAAACCCCTTAGTTTGCTGAAGTTTATAATTCTTCAGGGGAAAAGGTATACTGGAATTGGCATGAATGTTACAAAGAGTTATACTCAACATTATGGGATTTACTAGGGGTCCCTACACAGTTAGCAGTGGTTGGTTCATTAAAAGAGGTGGAAAATTATTTCAGCTAAAAGAATCATCTCCCACTGGTGAAACAGCAGACACAGAGGCTAATAGAGATGTTATCTGGAGCCTTCTAGGACAGTCCAAATCACATCATGTGAAAACTCAGTCTGGTTTTAGCACTCTTTGAGGTAAAACTCAGTTTCTTGAAAAAAAACTGGAATGTTTGCTTTACCATAGCAGGTAAACATTCAGATTGTTAACACTAGTGATCAGATTGTTATAGAACACATCAAAGACATGAAGAAAAGAGTAATGATGGCTTTTACGACAATAACAAAGCAGTATAGTGTATAGCCAATCTAGAGAGAACATTAAGCTCTGTGGGAGCAGTGCTAGAGTATGAAGCCATTTTCTTGTTACTATGGAAACAGCAAAATGTCAACTATTTTTAGAGCTTTGTTCCAAGATTCAACCAGCCATGCTAGTTATCAGTATGTTTAAAGATGCCAGAAACATATGCCAAGTAATATAGCTAGAAATTTAAGTTTGTAAGGTAATTTATTTCTTCTAGAGCATTTTAATAATATGCATGGCCCCTACATTTAATTCTATTTATGCAATTAAATATCCACACTTTATAAGAAATTATATAAACAAGTATTATTTTATATACACACAGTTAATAAAATAAGTTACATCCACATACGGTTTTTCAAGGGTGAGTATAACATTATAGTGTTCATAGCTATAAACACTATAATTAACTTGGTACACAGACACTCAATTAGTTGGTCTGTTATCACTTAGCTAATTTCTTTCACCTTCAATAAACAGCTACTGAAAGCAAGGCACCCCACTAGGTTCTGGAAATATAAGGATGACAAAAGTGCCATATTTTTCCCCAAGTACATATTTCCAAACATGAGCTTGACCTTAAGAAGCATGACATTATAAAACCTGACAAAAATTTTAGGACAAACAAATGTTAATTAAGGAGACTGTCTCCAAAAATAAAATGTCTCCAAGAAGCAAAAATGAAGAATGGATTCATGTTTACCTGTGCAATTTCCTTTGTGTTTGATGCTTAATGAAGCTCCTCTGGCAAACAGGAATCTAAAATCCATTTGTGCAGTATACTTCACATACTGGTATGTAATGGAAAATTAGTAACTTCTATAATTTTATGGGCAAGATATAAACCATGCAATTAGCAAAAATGATGCAGTTAACGAAACTTTGAATTACCAAAAGTAGCATTCACTCATTACTATGTATATATAAGATGTTTATTATTCACGACCTTCCTCTCCTCTATGAACATTTTGGGGTTTTACAGACAAACGTTAACTACTGAAAGCGATTTGAGAAGAAAGTGATCTGGTAAATTATTCTTACACAGATTTACTTTCTTAGGTTATCACTGATGCCTCCTGATTCTGTAGCTAGAGACAACTAATTGAGAGTAACACAGTCAGAAGACATTTTGCAGGAAAAATACCCTCTCATTTGGAGTGATTTAGACACCGTTGCTACCAATCCTGACTGACAAGTTAAAAGTCAAGTTATTAGGCAAATTTATCTAATTTAAGTGGATTAAAATCAGTACAGTTGACCCTTGAAAGACTCGGGAGGGGGGTGTTAATCCCCATATAATTTATGGGGGTTTATAGGCCTTCCCTATCCAGGGTTCCTCTGCATCCGCATATTCAACCAATAGAGGACCATGTAGTACCGTAGTATTTATTACTGAAAAATATCTGTGTATAAGTGGACCTGGGCTGTTCAAATCCACATTGTTCAAGGGTCAACTGTATTTTGAAATCAGGATAACAAATTATTGTACTGATTAGTTCATTAAAATTGGTGTCCTTTGGTTAAGAGGTGATAGGCAAGCCTTGATAGCAAAAAAGAAAAAAAAAGTGTGTGTGTGTGTGTGTGTGTGTGTAGGGGGGTGCTGAAATGAGCTAAAGTTGCTATCTCCCTGAAACTTTAACATGCAAAAAACATTTTACAGTATTTCAAAAATACTCATACAGATATCTACATATTTTAAAATGACATTTGCTGGTACTTTAATGAGACAGTCACATTACCCAACTGAAGTAAAAAGTTAATAGAATCATCCAGGTAATTGTACTTCAAATTATTTAGATACCTCTAGCAGAAAATAATGTCTTCTCTGGGAACCGCCCTCTGTGGAAGGCTATTGCCCCACCCCCAGTTATGCCCACTCATTGGGGCAACTTGCTTATAGTGATGCAGGACATACAAAGGTCTGGTCCTTATTAGTCTCTCAATCAATTTCCTACAAATTTCCTGTGGTACCAAATATTAATTTACATGACCATCCAGGTTCAAAGCTCCCTGTGGGATCAATTGATGCCCTGTTAAAATGAATTGCTGTTCAGCTTCTCCCTCTGCTGAATCTTGGTCCCTCACGCCCCTACAGGGAATTTCTCCTAAAGCTCTCCCCAGTAAACCTTTTACACTCAAATCTCCATCACAAGAGTCTGTTTCCAGGGAACCCTAATAAATCCCTTAAAAGTATTTGGAGAACTAGAGATAGGCTGTATAACAAAACAAGCAGAGGGTTGGAAAAAGTAGGTTTTCGGCCCCTATTTATTTATTTTCTTATTACTGATTAACACTTGTAGATCTCACATACTGCCTGTCTGCTTTATTAAGGATTATCCATGAAAACAAATATATTCTTTTGCATACTTCTTGCTACTAAATGGGGAATGTGTAGCCAACTTCACACTCCCTGGAGCATATTTTTCTGCATCGATTATCTATGTTAAGTGACACCATGGTAATGCCTTATTTGGTAATGTTTTATTTATTTATTTATTTATTTATTTATTTATTTATTTATTTTGTAATGTACAAAGTATACATAACCTAATTTGTGCATTACAGAGCCAAGAATACCCCTCAGGAAGTAACTCACATTTTTCATTTAATAATCAAAAATCTGTTTACAAAATGAGTTAAAGATGTACATACTGGGACTTCCCTGGTGGTGCAGTGGTTAAGAATCCGCCTGCCAATGCAGGAGACACAGGTTCATGCCCTGGCCCAGGAATATCCCACATGCCGTGGAGCAACTAAGCCTGTGTGCCACAACTACTGAGCCTGCGCTCTAGAGCCCACGAGCCACAACTACTGAGCCCACATGCCTAGAGCCTGTGCTCCGCAACAAAGAGTAGCCCCCGCTCACTGCAACTAGAGAAAGGCCGCGCACAGCAACAAAGACCCAACACAGCCAAATAAATAAATAAATAAATTTATTAAATATATATATATATATATCTAAACAGACACCTCACCAAAGAAGATACACAGATGCAAATAAGCATATGAAAAAAAAAAGATGTACATACTATCCTTATTGTGTAATTGCTGTTATCTTCACTACAATAGACCATATATTTCTGTAACCTCCTACACTTCCTCAGTGCCTAGCACAAAGTACATTTACAATAAATGAATGAGTTGATGAATAAAAGATGATTTTTATACTGAGCTACCATATTTATCAATAACCGGCAAACAAGTTAAGGTCAACTAACATTTATGTATTACCTTCTACATGCTATGTCTTATGGTAGAAAGTGAAGCAGGTTAGTGTATAAGAAAGAATCTGTTTGGAAGATCAGATTAAGCTGAGTTGAAACCTCAACTTGGTCATTTATTGATGTGATTTTTGAAAGTTAATGAACCACTTCATTTACTTTCATCTTACTGTTTTTGGTTTTTTTTTTTGGTCTTCTTTACTTCTTTCCTATTCTCCTCCCTTCCTTCACCCCCTATTTCTTCTTTCCTTCCTTAACCAATATTAATCAGGGTCTATCCACCGTATCAAGCACTATGTGGGTGTTAACAAATATGACTGTGCACAACACAAGTTTTTATCCTCAAATTTATCACTATTTGGAATAATAAACAACAACAAAAAAGGGGGTGTGATAGATTTTTAACTCAGTCTAGAGTATTTGGGGAAGACTTACCAGGACAGATGTTTTCAAAGGTAAGTTCAAAAATATGATTAAGGGGTTATTTTGGGAAGATGTGGAGACAGTGCCTGAAGAGGAGGGAGAGAACTCCAGACAGAGGTTATAAGTAAAGGATTGTGCAGAGGTGTGAAGGCAAGAGAACACGGGAGTGTAATGGGAACTCAGTGTAGTTCAATTTTGTGAGAATTATATATTATGAGTAAAATAAACCCACTTAGGTCTAACAAAGAAAGAGGCATATGTGATAAGTATCCAGAGGTATCTAACAGAATCCAAGAGGGGGAAGGTAGCCAGGTCCTATGAGCGACTGGAATCTATCCTAGGCAAGCCATCATGAGCTGATTCTCTATTTCTTTGGACCACATGGTGTTTTATCTCTGTTTCATTCAGCATCTCTGTTTCAGTCTTTCCTGTGGTTGCTCTTTTGCTCTTTTTTCTTTTTTTTCCCACATGCAGTGGAAACATTGCTTTTCCAGCCCCACATCTATACCATTACTCATATTTCAGAGACTCAGCAGAATTTGATAAGAGGCCCTTTTCCCCAAATCCAGGTTACTGCAAGTGAAAATTCCCATGGGATCAGACGCCTATCCCAAATCCAACCCTACTCTAAGTGAGTCGGAAAGGGGTTATAGTTTGGACAATGTGGCCCGACCTGAGGGCTTGTTTCTATAGAAGTGGTCATTAAAAGAGGATCACCTCTGTGACTAGAGCACAGAGAGAACAACGGTTGGGTGGAGGAGGGAATGGGATTGAGCAGGGGAGAGAGAAAATATCCATTATCTTGTAAGTTATAGTGAGGACTTTGGACATTATGCTTGGTGTATGGAAAATAGAGATTTGAAAGTGACAGGATGAGATTTTCTTCTTTAGAAAATGTACCTTGTGTGTCCAGCACAATGTAGGGAGACCTGTGTAGCCCAGGTGAAATACAACTCACTAGTGGCAGAAGTTAAATAGTTTATAGAGACTAGAAATGAAACCAGGTCACAGTGAAAACTGCAAGGAGCCTAAAGGATTTACATTGTCCTCAGCGTTACTATGAGAGTTTTTACTGGAGTGGATTCAGGATTTGGGGACCCAAAGCACTGAGAGTTTGGGGACTCTCTTTAATAAAAAAAAATACATTATAAAAATAAAGAATAATTGCAGATACTTATTTCAATCAGAAAAGAGATAACAGTGAACTTAGATTTATGCCCAAATCAACTTCTCCTTAGCCACATTCCACAAATGCTTAAGACATTCCAGGGTCACCCAACAGGAGGGAAATTGTGGCAGAGGAGAAGCTGAAGTCGAAATACACCGTGGTCCTGACTCAATACAGTAAAAATATCTTACCTTTGCAAAAATTTAACATACATAAGACCATATGAACACATTGCTGGGTCTCTTCTAAAGGCACTAAAGGGCGAAGGGTGTTAAAGCTTAAGCTTCATTAGTTTCACTGTACCTCCACCTCCAGTTTCTAAATATGACAGATCAAAATCTCCCAGGAAAGCTAAAAATTCTAGGGTCCTTACAAAGCTAAAAACATGTACGTTTGAATCAATCTAATAAATCAGGAAGAGAGTAATGTTATTCCACAAGAGCTTGGATGTAGACTTAGAATTCATTTAAGGCTATGCTCAACGACTTACCACTGTTCTTCTTCTACATACAGTTAGTTAACAGAACAGCATTTTAAATGCCTATATGTCTAGTGGCCAATGCCCTGAAATTGAAAAATACACTGTTTCTTGGAGCTATTTGTTGTTTGAAAAACTTGAGGGTTCATGTTAACTTAAAAAAATCTACTTAGTTCTAAGGCACTTCTAATTTTTTTTAATGTTTAATATCCTGAGTACACTTAGAGAAATATTCTCTTTCACTTGCTGTAGATGACTGAAAATGAGTGAGTCACTGTTCACTGCCTCTATTCATGCTCTCTGAAGGGGAAGCATCCACATTTAAGAATAATTATCCTAAGGCATTTGTTGTCCTTTGAAAAAGTGTTTTCTAAACAGACACACCAGGAATCCTTTTTTTACAAGAGCACTCAAAATAGACAACTTTTGAAAATGAGTTCAAAGTTTATTTCCACTGAATGGATGAGAAGGTCTTTGGGGTCAAATGAGGAAAAAGAGTGAAATTTCTTGAACTTTAAAATATTAGGCTATAATAAACATTAGAACAAAAAATTTAAACTTAAAAAATAGATAGATTTTATATCATCCTTGACTTTTTATCCATCCGGATACCGGAAAGTTTCTTCGTTACTCATTTCTGAGTAACATAACGTCATTACTTGGTATTTATAAAATATCTTCATGTAGAGCATATCTTTTTATTTTTTGTAATTTGGAGTGTTTGTTGCTTATGAAAAGTGTCAGACTGACATCCCTGGATACCAAAGTCCTCAATTTGTGCCTCAGATAAGCCTTGGGGAAGCACAGTCTTCTCAATGATCCTAGACAACGTAGTTAAACTGTTACAGAGCAGTTTAAGCAATAACTGCATGTCTCAGGGCCTGGCCTCTTTGCTGAATCTGTCAGCCAATGCACCAATTAACTCAACTACAATTTTTATGATGTGTACCAATTTCACTGAAAAGTGAATACATGGCTGTATGTTTTACAGTTGCCTCAAGAAACAAAGAGCCTAAACTAATTGCAAAAGCTGTCACCACTGTCATTGAGCCACTGAGTTGAAAAGTTTACTGAGCAATCTTTTTTAGTTTGCTTTGTACCTAAAGTCATGATTTTACCTAGAGTAGACTATTTGCCTTGGAGCCAAACATAAAACAAGGAGAAATTCATTAAATAATGATACAAATGCAGACCTTAAGTGTTTTACTTAGATGCTCATAAATTCTATTGTAGCTACTGAACAGTCTCATTCTTCTCAGTTATAATGCTTAATAAATTTATAGCTAAAACTCTTTCTTAGGCAACATTGAGCCTTCATGAAAATGTTATTTCCAAAATGTATACACGTATTCTGTGTAAGATCTGTTTTTGTGACTTGGTAATGATTCCTGAAAAGACTGAATGCATGGGTGTCTGCCCTCTTTTGGTTATGAAAATCAGACAGTCTGGTGGATCTGTGAAGCTAATATAAAACTGAGAAACCTCTAAGAAAACAGAGGAGTTAGTCTGAGGTGAATGTTGGGGTAGAAAAGAAGAGGGTCGGTAGATGGTTCTGAGTAGAGGAGTCCGGTTCCCGGTGCAGAGCTGAAGCTGGGAGAAAACCTGCATGCTCTTTTCTCGCCTCCACACAGCCCTGGGTGTGCCACTGTCCACCATATGGCTACTGGAGTCAGAAGAGCAACAGTCAGCTCACATCTGGCTGCGATCAAAGACCAAGCTGTCTAGACTGAGAACTGACAAAATATACCTAGAAAGACGAAAAGACACTTTTCCTACCCCACTCCCTCACAGACTGGGCTAGAATTAGAGACTTCTGGAAAAGAACAACACCCAAGCATGAAGCCTGGAGAATGTTTTGAAGGGCAAGGTCACCTGCAAGGTCATGTTCAATAGGTGGTAGAGGTCTCTTTGCCCTGAAGCATATTCTCCAAACTCTTCCCTTGAATGCCAGGAACAGAAGCTAAACCCAGACTTTAGCCTCTTTCTCCTCCATAGCTATCTAAGATAGCTGAAATGGAGCTCATGGCCGGGAATAACAAGAAATTCAATGAACAGAAATGCACATAAAACTACAAACTGAATAGTTTATACCACATGAAACAGAATTAGTGTAACTGAGACACAAAAAATATAATAAATAGGTCTAAAATATCCTAAAAGCATTAAAGGCAAAGAATGGGAACAATAAGCAGAAACAGATAGAGACATCTGTGGAATAGATGATATTTGAATTTTAAAAATTAGTAGCTTGGAAAAAGAGCAGAATATATATACCAGAAAATCATCTTAAGAAACTCCTCAAAAGAAAATAAAATGGATAAAAGTAATTGGCAATGCAAAAGAAAAATTAAGACATGGGGAACTTAGTAGTAGGTTTATCAATATCTTTATACCTGAAGTTCCAGACACAAAAAAGTAGAGAGGGGGGAAAAAGCATTGAAAAAATAATGACCAAGAAAATAGCCCAACTACAACATAATCTCAAAACCACTTTAAAATTTTAAAAAATTAAATAATTATATATAAAAAAGCTTCCTAAAAAGACTGCATTCTATAAACAAAAAACAAACCAAAAAACCCAACAGAATTAAATTGACACTGAACATTCTAATAGTGGATGAAAGAAGAATCTTTTTAAAGTGTTAATGGCAAAGTTCAAACTTGGTACAGTTTTATACTCAGCCCAAATTGTCATTTACATGGAAGAGCAAAACGGCATGTTCTCCAGGGCTGCATTGTCTGTAGAACTTTTTGCTTAATAATCATACGTGGATATTGACGACCACCTTGGAACGTGCAATCCTATAACTTCCATTCCACAGAAAGACCATCTTCAAATTTATTCTCAGAAAAACAACTCAAGCAAGAAAATATATCAAGGGGGATTCTATGAGATACATTACAATACTAAATATTAAAGTAATATGTATTAAATTTTAAAGTAAAGTAATATTTATTAAATGTTGAAGTAAATTTAATATTTACTTTAATACTTTAATATTTAGTTTAATGAGGTTTACTGTCATATAGAAAAATAAAACAAAGCCCAACAAACAAAATAAACATCTATTACAATCAGAACTAAATTGCAAATAATATCAACACAACTGGGTGAAAAAAGAAGAGAATGAGGTATAAGGAGAAAAGAGCATTATATTCAGGGAAAAGAAAAGGGTATTTATGAGCTTATCAAAGAGAAAAAGAAAAAGACAAAATATGTCTGCATATAAGTGTAAAATGTGTAACTTTTAAAAAAGCATAAAATGTTAATCCAGCTACTGGAAGCCAAGAGAAGAGAAAAAATGTGATAAATAGAAAATGTAATTTGCAAAAATAAGTCCTAATATAATAATAGTTTCAATATAGTTGAGCTAAACTCATAAATCAAAAAGACAGACGCTCACATTATAAAAAGCCATCCAGCAATGCTTTATCTTGGAAGAGATAAATTAAGAGAACATGTGAGCATTAAAAATAAGAAATAAAAATACAAGAGGGCTTCCCTGGTGGTGCAGTGGTTGAGAGCCTGCCTGCCAGTGCAGGGGACACGGGTTCGAGCCCTGGTCTGGGAAGATCCCACATGCCACGGAGCAACTAGGCCCGTGAGCCACAATTACTGAGCCTGCGCGTCTGGAGCCTGTGCTCCGCAACAAGAGAGGCCGCGATGGTGAGAGGCCCGCGCACCGCGATGAGGAGTGGCCCCCACTTGCCGCAACTAGAGAAAGCCCTCGCACAGAAACGGAGACCCAACACAGCCATAAATAAATAAATAAATAAATAAGACTTTCTCTCTATAAAAAAAAAAAAAATACAAGAAACGAAAGCTTCAGAGAGAAGGGAATTAAACAGTATATGTAAAACAAAGAAAAAGAGAGATGGGGACTTCCCTGGTAGTACAGCGGTTAAGACTCTGAGCTTCCACTGCAGGGGCCGCGGGTTCTATCCCTGGTCCAGGAACTAATATCCCACATGTTGTGCAGTGCGGCCAAAAAGTAAGGGAAAAAAAAAGAAAAAGAGAGATGGCATCAAATAGGTAAAAGAAACAGTAAATAAATAGATATAATAAACATATTAAAGAAATATAAAACAGTGGAACTATAAGAAAATCGGTATGTCAGTAAATCGTACCCTGACTACTCATATTCATTTGAGAAATGTATCAAACTGGCAGAAAAAAATAACTGAAGGTACAGAAAATTTGAAGACTACCACAATTACCTTGAAATATATGTGTGCACACGCACGTATACACATATACTTTACATCTCAAAGAAACACATACTCATATTGAGCATATTTGGAAAACAAACAAAATTGGGCATGTAATATCCAAAATGAAATTGTAACAAATTAGATAAAATCAACAACTTAGAAATTTTGTTTGCTGATGATGAGATAACAACTGAAATCATTAAATATGAGTGTATATTTAAATTATATATAAATTATGTAAAGGTAAAATAGAAATATATACTTATATGTTTATGTATATCCTGCTATTAAACGTATTATTTGTCTTATAAATAAAATTATAAAATTAGTCAAAAATACTTAGAACCAAATGAAAATGAAAACACTACATTTCAAAAGTATAGGGTATGGACAATAAAGTAGGACTAAAAAGAAAATAAGTTTACCTATATTTAGGCAAAAACAAGACAAATTATAAAAATTATCAAAATACTCGATTTTAAAAGGTGATGAAAGATCAAGAGAGCAAACCCAAGGGAGACAGAGGGAAGAAAATAATAACTATAAAAGCAGAGGTCAGTAATATAAACAATAATAACCAGAAGAAAAGTCAATAGAAAAGACTAACAAAAATTAAAACAAAAACAATAGTGTTTTAGGAAGAAAAAGTAATTCAGCCAAATCTCTGCAGAGTGATAAAATAAATGAGAGCATGCAAATAAACTTTTGAATGTAAAAGGGAAATAACTGCAAACTCAACAGAAGATTAATAGCTTAATAAAAGAACACAGTGAACAAATACACACTAATAAATCTGGAAACTTATGGAACTTAAGAGAAAACAAATAGCCTTTTATAGTCTTATATTTTCTATCTTTTCATTTACTTCAGTTGACTTCGTTTACCTCATGGTGCATAATTTTAAGATCTGCTTTAAAATCTTTATCTGATAATTTCAACATCTGGGATATGTTGCAGCTGACATCTTTTTTATTGTCTTTCTTTTGGAAAATAAATTACATTTCCCTGGTTCTTTCAAAGTTGAGTAATTCTGATTTGACCTTGTACAAACATAATATTATATATACTCTGGGTTCAGCTGTAAACTTCTGCAAAATACCACGGTTTTTGTTTCAGAAGGCAATCAACCCTGTTAGTCTTACACTGGAAGTTCTATGTTGCCTTTTATGTGGGTTGGAAGCAATCTCAGTTCAGTTCTCCAAGCCTTTGCTACACTGGTTTGATCTGACCCATGCACGTGTAGATCAGAGGTTAGTCTGGAATTTGTGAGGGTGTTTCATACACAGAATTAGGGAATCTCCTTATCTGCTTCTCTCCCTCTACCATCATTTTTCAACCTATAGGGGTTCCCTTTCCTGGTTCCTCTGGCCCAAAGGATGGCATGATTTTTGTCAGCATTTTACCTCTGGCAGGGCGTGGCTTCCTGACGGGGACCTATTTCTGAAACATGACCTTGAGAAAAACTAAAAAAAAATTTTTTAAACTTTCCTCCACAATCCACCTGCTTTTGTTCTTGTTCTCAAGCCCTCAAGTAACTGTTTTTGTGTTTTGCAGAGTTGATCATAGTAATCAGTGAGAGGAAGGGCTGAAGCCCATCAGTGTGGTAGAGTGGGTCAGGTTTTGTATTCAGATTTCTGGATGCTAAATAACTCAATAGTATGCTGTTCTCATTTCCACCTCCTTTAAGCTCTTGAGCATATTCACTGAGTTGTCATTTTAAAACAGTGTATTTTTATTGAGAAACTACCATGTGTTAATAAGCACTAGGATGACAGGGATGAAGATGCAATCCCTGATCTCAACAACTTTGAAAATCAAGAATGAAGACAGTTTAGTAAATAAACAAATGCAGTGTGACAAGGATAACAGTGGAGACATGTATAGGATTCTATGAGAATTCAGAAGAATGCTTAATATAGCCTAACTCTCCCTAGAAGAGGCTATTTCTGTGCTGAATCTTGAAGAATGTGTAGAAATCACGCAGGTGAAGTAGTGAGGGATGGGGAGGAACTCCTAGGCATAGAACAAACAAACAAACAAAAGCAAAGAACATGTTAACTAGTGTAGGGAGGTTGCTGAAAAATGTATGCAATCACAGGAATCAATATTATGTACCACAGAAAAAATGCAGGCTCTTCATGGAGAGATTGATAAAGATTGTATAAATGCTAGAGGAGAGATTTGCTCTTAGTGACACTATGGAAATGCGCAGGAAGACATGGCATAGGGAAAACTAGATGGACTAGGAAACTCTAGTAGTGAACTTGGTGGGGAAAGAGGAAAATACTCCCTGAATTGAGGCATAGAAAATGAGAATGGAAAGAAGTGAATGGAGTAGATTTGAGGGAGAGTTTGGAACTGATTAGAGAGGGTTTGGTAATGGACTTGATGCTCCAAGTATGGGAGAAGTCTCAGGATATTTCCAGTTCTTGCTTGTTTTATAAGGCAAGTGGTTCTCTCAAAGATCAATTTCAAAATCGTAGGCTGGATCTTGAAAGAAAGAAGCTCTGTTTGGTTTAGATCTTGTTGCAACTTGAAATGCTTATGAGTTTCTCAAGTGAAGACACCAAATGCGCACTTGGATAAATGCAACTGGACTATGGAAGATGGGTTGGGGCTGGATGTACATCTTTGGGGATCGTGGCATTATGGATGTTAGTGGCAGAAGGGACATTGGAAATCATTTATTCAAATCATATTATTTTTCAGGGAAACCTCTTCAAATTGAGAGTTAAGTGACTTCTTCAGCTGATAATCTCAAGCAAACTGGGACTGAAATGTGGATATAATGTATTTATATCCAGAGATGTTAATACTGTGCTGCCCTGTACTCTCTCTATGTGGAGTAATACTGTTCTAGAAACTAAAAAGCACAACTTCAGATGACAGATATGTGAGTGACAAAGTTGATTTTATTTTGTGACGCTTCAAAAGAGTAGCTTCCATTCTTGCTCATAATTTATGTTTAAATTTCCAATGTTAAAGGTAATGGACAGAACAGAAAACAGGAAAACTAGTAGAAATGATGAAGGGATAGAATTTGAGTTTGACTAAACCTAATTTGAAAAATAAGTACCTGAACTAGCTAACAATCTTTAAAGGAAGTAATATGTATAAAAAGTGCCTACCAGAGAAACTCGCACAGTAATAAGCTCCCACTCAAGCAATTGTAGTTTTATTAGTTTAAAAAGATAGCCACTGAGGTTATTCCTACAGTGTCCATTAGAATGTGAAAGCCTGTTCTGAAACTAATGGCCTAGAAGTGCTAAAGCACTGAGCATTCCAAGGGAGACAAGAGTTACCCAGGTGTGCAGTTATTACCTGAGGATAACTTTCTTGTTCAACAAGTTTCTTCTTGCAAATGAGACAAAATAATATTACCACTGATGAATTCACTATTTCCTCCAAAAGCATGTGTGTAATGTTTGAAATAGCAAGAATTTCCCCATGTAAGGGAACAAAATTTCCCGCCCCAAAATGTGTCTCTTTGGCAGGAGGATTAATTTAGGCTGATAAGTTTTAAGAAACAAAAGACAGGAAGACTCCCCCTTAACTGCCTAAAAGAATTTAGATGGAGGCCCTGTTCCTGGAATAGAGCCATCACCAGAGATATCTGCAAAGAATGGGGTAGGAATGGTGGGGGGCAGGGCCTAAAGATCAGAGTCCACTCTGTGTCCCCTTGTCTCTGCATGGTCCAGCAAATATTTGTTTACCAAGCGTTTGCTTTTCCATCTCCATGTGAATTGTCTTCCTCCCCTTTCAAGTCCCAAACCACTATCTCCAACATCCTCTTTTGTCTTTTGCTGAAGATGGTATTTAAGATAAGGGTTTTGGCCATTTTGGTGAGTTACTCAGTTCTCCTGGGTCTCTCCCATGTACCTCTGTTATTAAACTTTTCTTTGATTTTCTCCTGTTAATCTGTCTCATGTCAATTTAATATTTAGACCAACCAGAAGAACTTAGAAAGGCAGAGGAAAATTTCTTCCTCCCTGACACCCGTAACTGCTAGAAAACCAGTTCACGGATCAAAACCAGACATATTTTCGCTATAACAGCCCAAAGGTAATGTAGAAATTTTGAAGATTAAGAGAAGAGATACATTCTCACTTGTCGATACAACTGAAACTGTCTTCATCTCTGACCTTTAACTAATATAAATGCTGTGACTATTCAAGAAAATCTTGATCCAGTTTATTATGTCAACTGTGAGATGAAGAGGAGTGGTTAGTTGAACTTCCTTTTATCCTGATTTCAATAAATGTACATTACACTTACAGTGATCAAAACCACAGATATGTGAAAACAACAATGAAGCATGAAAGTGCAGTTAAGCTACTGAAGTCACTCTGTTACACACTCAGATGTCTGTCCAGTGAAGCACTGCCCTGCTGCCAGCTGGGCTAGCCTCGAATATTTCTATAATTGTGATATATGGAGGCAAGTCTGTGCTGATAAAAAAAAAAAAAACAAAGAGTAATAGGCCTTAACCCTGGTAATTACCAGCCTGCAACAATTTGAGCATGAAAATATTTTCTTAAGTTCCATGAATCAGGAAGAAATTTGGATTAGATGGCCTCTTAGGGATCACTTCTACTCTAAGAATGCTGAAATTTTTTCAGTGATGTGTAGAAACTCCTCTCTGGCCCTTCAGAAAATCCTCATCTGCAAAATCCTGTTAAAATCTCTTGATCTAGTTAAGCAGACATATTTTTTCTCTCCAAACCTTATAAATGTGTACTCAACAAATTACAGATTTTCTTTATATTGAGTAAGGATAAGGGAACTCTGACTAATGAACTCTCCTTGAGGGAAGTCTTTGGATATTAACTCGCTATGCTCATGACTCTTTGATTTCTTCAGCAGCTAACACATTTCACACATATCATCAGTAGTATCACATATTAATCATAGTGCTAAATTACAAACAACAAAGACAAGCCCTGCCTAATTTAAGCCAGAATGAAAAATACTGATTGAATTTTAAGTTGTTTATAGAATTTCTGGGAGAGTTGGGAGGTTAGGGCACAAGAAAGGGAAGCTGTGCAGCCAGACCAAAGCCAAAATCATGCCCAAAAAAATCAGTCCTGGGTTGGCATGGCTGCCTGCTGCCATCACCGTGCACACTAGCACCTGAAGTTGGTGTCACTGACACTGTTGGCACCAACCTCAGGATGCTTCCCCTGTTACTGCTGGCCCTGCCACCCATGGAGACGGACATCGCTGCCTCTCCAGTCATTTTTGGAAGCAATTCTTCACTCTGTTCATTTGAATCCATTTCTTCAGATTCCAAGTCCCAGGAGATACATCTAATCAGCCACCCTTAGATTATGCGCATGTGCCTCAGGTTCCAAGGTACAGAAAGGCAAATGGGTGGCTTTCCTCCTAGACACAGAAGTTACAGACTTTCTCAGGAGTACACAGCCAAGAGAATTACAAATAATAAAAGGGCCCAATGAATAGCTGCAGAAATGAACAGAGGAATGAATAAATGAATGAAATGGTCAACTTGCACCAAAAAAATGCACTTCAAATAGACAAAGATTTATACTATAATGTAGAGATGTGAAAAGTCTATCATGAATAGTAAACTTTTTTTTTTTTAGTAAGAAGATATCCACAATGAGCACCTTACTATACAATTTAAATAAACCAAAAGCAGCAAGTAGCATGCTGAAGAGAAGGAAAGAGAAGAGAGACAAGGGTTGGAGCATTAAGAAAACTCCATTGGATCCACACCTTGCTCTATTCCATATGCTTTAGAAATTCAGATCAAGTTGAGACATAAAACTGCAATCAACAGCTAGTTTACTGACAGAGCTAGGTTAGGTGAGGCCACTTAGAGCAGGAGTCAAATGGATCTAATGGCTCCCTACAGTCTCTATGTCCAGACAGAAGAGAAAGAAGAAAGAGAAGCAAATGCCCAATGTCAAGAACACTCACCTGATTAAAACACAACTCACTTTACTTCTATAGAAAGGAGTAGGGCAAGAAGTTAAGATTACTTAAGGAAAGATAGGATCAGGATAAATTCATAAATAGGATCAATATTTATTAATCTTAAACTTTCACTATCAATCCTAAGGATTAACCATGGTGTAACCATTCCACATATGGGTTGAATTGTGTCCCCCCTAAAATTTAAAGTCCTAATCCCCCAATACCTCAGAATATCGCTATATTTGAAAACAGGGTCATTGCAGATGTAAACAGGTAAGATGAGGTCATACTGAAAGAGGTTAGGCCCCTACTTTAATATGACAAGTGTCCTTATAAAAAGGGTAAACTGGGACACAGAAGCACATAGAGACAGAATGCCATATGGAGAAGAAGGCAGAAATCTAGGTGATTCTTCTATACACCAAGGAAAGCAAAGATTGCCAGCAAACCACCAGAAGCTAGATTCTTTCTCACAGCCCTCAAAAGGAACCGACCCTGCCAACACCTTGATCTCAGGCTTGTAGCTTCCAGAACTGTGAGATAAATTTCTGCTGTTTAAGCCACTTAGTTTGTGGTACTCTTGTTATGGCAGACCTAGCAAATTCATACAGAGCTCTAGGGAGATCAGCAAAACTCAGGAGAGTCTGTATCCTATTCACCAAAGACACTGCCAATTATAACCACTGCTGCCTTGAAGCTTCTCTTTAGTCTAAGATGTCCTTCTTTCTACTGTTCTATTTCTCCCACTTTTCAGGATGAACTTACTTCAACAAAGTATGTATTGTACTTATTGTCTCTACTCTTGTTTCATGCCAACCTCAAAATAGAGCAATCTAACTTGTCACTCACCACTTCACTGATATTGCCTCCTTGAAGGTCATGAGTGACTCCTACTTTTAAATTCATTACATGATGTTCAGAACTCTTTTTGATTGTTTCCTCTTCCAGGTTTATTGATTTTTAAAAATGACTATTATGATATATTTTATTATAATTTATCATAATCAATTTTTTAAATTGTTAGCTACTATGATATATTCTCCAGCAATTTCATTTAGCTTTTATGGATTTGAAGACCCCCAGTTATTCTTTTCCTCTCCTTCTGGGAACCTATGTGGAAATGATCTTACAGATACTACCTCTATATTGACTACATCAGAATCTACATCTTCAACTTCGACATCTCTCATGAGTTGCAGATACGTATTTCCAAAGTTTTGGTGAACACCTCCACCTTACTGTTCATACGCATCTCATTTAAGACTAAACTGATCATCTTTACTGCTGTTGACACCTGTTCCTCACAGACTCCTCCACAGATAATTTTACTAAAACCCACCCCCAAGCCTAGGAGTCTTCCTTCTCATTCCACATCCAGCAAGCCATCAGGACTGATAGACAATTTTTCTTTACAAATAAAATTTCAAATATAACACACTTAAAACTCTTTCATTATCAAACACACAATACTCTTCAGCATATACAGCAATATTTGACACTTTCCTAAATACTCCAAGCTGTAGTAAACATATTTTTCAATAGACTGACTTTGAGCAAGCTTTCTTTGTCTACCTCAACATCAAGTGTGTGAACTTCCTGTATGTTCTCTTAATATCTATACCACTACTGACAGTACTGGAATTTTAAACTCTCTGTTCAGCTTTCTATATATTTCCTCAGTTGTGAGCGCCTCAAGAGTAAAAAGTCTTAATTCCATGGCTCAACAACCAGGACAGTGATTGTAAGGATGATTGACTACATTTGTTGAATAACTGGAAGCCACTAGAGTGTTTGGAAGCACTTGTTACTTCCAATGATATCAGATCTCTAAAGATAGAGGGGGAGAGAGAGAGAGAGAGAGAGAACTTTTACATCAAATGACTGAACTTGAATTACTTCCTCAAAATGTCAGAATTCCCCAAAGAGTAAAATATCACTGACACAGGTAAAAAGTATCCTGCTTTATCCTTGGGGTTTCTTTTAAGATATGAAGCAGCAATAATCTGAACTGCAGCATACCTCCTTTTTAGAAGGAAGCATATTCTAGGTTTCTCTTTCTCTATCTGTGTACATTACTGGAAACAAGGCAAGTTAAGTCCCCAAAAGGAAATCTAGGTGTTGCTTATGGTAGAGATATTATGTTGCAAAAAAAGACAAATGGAAATTCACAACATTCCTTTCCCACCACATTCATTTAACAGATTTGGCTTTTACAAATGATTCTCTTTCAACAAAGGTTTCTAAAGCTTAAAAAAAAAAATTACCAGTATAGACAAATGTACCTTGTTGTCAAAACCAAGTTCCTGGTCAGATGCACAGTGAGCCCAAACAAACCAAAATGCCAGAGTTTGGAGCAGAGAAAGATTTATTGCAAGGGCCAGGCAAGGAGAATGGGTGGCTCATGCTCAAAAGACCCGAACTCCCTGATGGTTTTCAGGGAAGAGTTTTCATGGGCAAAATTTGGAGTGAAGACAGTAGGGTGTGTGATTTTCTTCTGATTGGTTGGTGGTGAGGTAACAGGGTGGTGTTCCAGGAATCTTGTGTTCAGCCTGAAGTTACCATCCTCCACCAGGGTGGGGGCCTTAGTTCTTGTAGAACTCAAAAATATTTTGTTATGTGTATCCCTTGAGGGAGAACCAGGACCCTGTCCCATTGCTACACTACTGTTTCTTGACTTCCTTTCCTTTGTTTCTGCATTCCCTCACTCCTCTAACTAGTAACTGTTTGAATCTACTCTTTGGAACTCAAGGAAGGTCTAGCAGGTTGAAACCTTTTTCCTACAAACAAGAAATTGGGGACACCAAAGGGCTTTTGTACCCAGGAGGGCCCCATAGGGTCCTGCTCGATTTCAAAATGATGAATGCAATAAATAGATGATGAAATCCAGAATGCTGGTGAGGTGTGTATGACTTTGGAGAGGAAGCTGATACAACCAGTGTAAAAAATTTAATTCCTCAAAATCCAATATAAAGAAATATTATCTTTTCCTATGAAATGATAAACTGTTATATGAAGTAACAACAAAAGTCACAAAGGGCAAAACATTAGATTATTGATGGTTCTAGTTCTGATTCTGGTTCCTTCTTGAACATATTTAGAAAACACAGGTGTACAAGTGAAACCGAGCAGGACCCTGTGGGCCCCTCCTGGGTACATATCCTTTCCTGTTCCATTTCTTGCTTGTAGGAAAAAGGCTTCAGCCTCCTAGACCTTCCTGAATACCTTAGGGCAGATTCAAACAACTGCTAATCAGAGAAGTGAATAAATGCAGAAACAAAGGAGGAGCAATCAAGAAACAATAGCACAGCTATGGGTCAGGGATCTGGTTCCTCCTCAAAGGACATACATAACAATATTTTTGAGTTCTTCTGTAGGAACTAAGGCCCCCACCCTGGTGAAGGATGGTAACTTCAGGCTGAGCACAAGATTCCTGGAACACCACCCTGTTACCTCACCACCAACCAATCAGAAGAAAGTCATACACCCTGCAGCCCTCACCCCAAATTTTGCCCATAAAAACTTGTCCCTGAAAATCATCTGGGAGTTCGGGTCTTTTGAGCATGAGCCACCTGTTCTCCTTGCTTGGCCCTGCAATAAACCATTCTCTGCTGCAAACTCTGATGTTTTGATTTGTTTGGCCTCACTGTGTGTTGGCACTCGACCTTGCATTCAATGACATAATGCCCACTCTACTTTTAAAAACCCACCTTCCTAAAAACCTCATTGCTCTAGCTGTTCTAAAATAGTAGACCCTTAGACATCCCTGTCTCTTGTATCAAAAATATCAAATGAAAATATTAGAGTCTGGAGACACATTTTGTATGTACGCACTGTTGTGGAGGAAAAAATTTTCCTCTGCCCTTGTAAGTTCTTCTGGATGGTCTAAGAAGTAAATTGATATGAGACAGATTAACATGAGAAAATCACACTAAAGTTTAATAACATGTATACATGGGAGAGAACCAGCAAAACTGAGTAACTCACCAAAATGGCCTAAACCCTCACTTTCAAAACCATCTTCAGCTAAAGACAAAAGTGGATGTCAGGGCTAGTGGTCTGGGACTTCAAAGGAGAGAAAGGCAATTCACATGGAGCAAATGTCTGGTAAACAAATGTTTGCTGGGCCTTGTAGAGAGAGACAACCAGTCAAAGTGGACTGTGATCTCTAGGCCCTGCTGAGTTTCCCCCATCATTCTGAGCCCATATTCCTTGCAGATGTCTCTGGTGTTAGCTCTATTCCAGGAACAGACCCTTTATCTAGATTCTTTCAGGCAGCTAAGGGGGAGGCTAAAAAAAAAAACAAAAAAAAGACTTACTAAGTCTTCTGTTTCATAAAAAATAATCAGCCTAAAATAAACCTCAGACCAAAGAGACATATTTTGAGGTGGCAAATTTTGCTCCCCTACAGCACCAGAGCATAAAATCAGATGCTGTCAAGGAAAGTTAACAAAAATTAATAAAAATATGAAAGCATCAGTACCTCTAAAAAGTGACAGCCACTGGTCATTTCTAAAAAAAAATAAAAATAAAAGCCAATCCAAAGATGCCAGATTTTATGAAATTATTTTCCAAGAGAAGCAATAAAAATATTTTTAGTCAAAAATCTTCAATATTTAAATACCGGTCCATCCTTTTATAACACAGTGCAGGCAAAAACAAAACAAGTCTGCAGCTCTACCTGCAGGCAGCCAGTTTGCCACCTCTGGTTTACAAAAGTCCTTGCTACTCTCCCTGATAACAAGAGAAACAATTTGTGTTGGGTTTTTCTACATAGGGATTTTAATTCATTAAATAGCTTAGTTTTTCATACTGTACTATTTTGTAATGCTTTGTGGTCCCTCATGCATGGGTCACTTCTGTCCAACTGCTGCTTCCTTGAGGGTAGAGGTAAGCTTATATTTCTTTGTTTTCTTTCTCAGAAATAAATGCACAGTGGGTATTCAGTACCTCCTTGTTGGTGGGATAATATAGTAAGTGTCCTGAGAAGCCCAGTTCAGCTTGGCTCTTCTAAGCCCTTTGAACACATAACACAACTAGCAAAGATATTTCAGAAAACATCCTTCTGGACACATGACTTAGCCTATCATTCGGCTCTTAAATCAAAAGCAAAAATGGTAAACAAATACTTCTGTAGCTCTACTTCTGTGTTTCATATTAAAAAGTCTGAATTGTGTTAAATGCAGGTTTAATTCAATTTCGTTGATTTACTGAACTGACTGAATTCCAACTAAGTGTCACAGTCTTCTAGGTGCTGCAGATGAAGCAGTTAACAAAGCAAAGTTCCTGTCTTTACGTCCAGTACATTTTTACAAGGGGTTTTGCAAATAATATGCTTTCCACAAAGTCTGTTTTTACTGGTCTTTATTCTAACCTTGGAAAATATTCAATGTTAAAGATAAAATTTTTTGATTTATGGTCTCTTCTTAGGTGAATACAAGAAGTCCTCTTACAAACTTTTAAGTAATTATACTGAATAATTAAACGATCAAGAAAGATCCATTCTATTTTGTTTAAATGATTCAAAGGGAATTGAAAGTAATGGTCTATCCGGCAGAGTTGTGTGTAATTATTTTCCATTATTATTTGCAATAGACCAGAACTTAAGCTTGGAAATATACAGTGCTATGGGGGATATTACAGAAGAGTCTAGAAACTAAGTAGGCTTGTATAGTGTTGTACTAAGTAGCATTTTATGGTTGTTGTATAAAATAACATATTGCTATTGCCATTAGTGCAGCTAGCCTGCAGATTCAGACCTTCAGGAATAAACCCTGATGGGGTGATCACTGACTGATGCTAACATTTTGCTCTCAGCAACACATACTTGCAAACGAAACAGCATGTATTTGCTGTGACTTTGGGGGAACATCAGTTTCCTAAAGATAAACTGACCAACATATATAAAAGGCACATAATCCCAAACTAATCAAACATAAAACAACTTAAATAACTGGCATTCAGGAAATGAGCGTAATAAAAAGGAGTGCAGAATCATGTCCTTATCTTGAATTCCTTTTACAAAAGTTGCAAAAGTTAGAAGGATGGCCACTGCTTACACAAGTACTTCAGTATTTTATTCATTTATTTTTTTTTCCCTCAAGCTGTTCCAAGGCTCCAGGCCTCCCAGGAAGCAGAAAGTTCTACTGCCATTCCTTCTGAGGCTGCCCTTCCACGTTTATCTCTGGGTGAATGTGGGAGAGAAGGCCTATGCTAGAGCCAGGGCTTCTTGGCAAGCTTGATAAATGAACAGCAATTAGTAGCGTTTCCTGCCAGGCAAGACTCAAGCAGTAGTGGGTGACTTTCTGATCTCTGGTTCAGTGCCTGCTTCTTCCCCCTGCAGCTCATCCACTGGCACAGTCCCCTTGCTCCTTAAAGTGCCTTCCCGCTTTCCAGATCACCAGACAACACCTTTGCAAACATGGTAGCCGTCAGTCAAACTTAATGAAACAACTTATTTTTTCTTAATATTGATAAATTACGTAATGAAGTAGATGTTCTTTAGTTCATATAGAGCGAGATAGTTCTTGAAAAAGAAAGTGCACAGTATAGGAAATAAATTTGTTTAGGATATGACTTTGTGCTCTTTAATCTCCAAAATTACAATGAAGAATAATGCATAAGTTGAGAAATTTGGTGATTAGTTCTTGTCTCTGGCATTTTGTGTTTAACGAGGTTTAATGGGGTAGACTGCATAACAGAAACCAATAGAATTAGGTCCTGTTTCTCATTCTGTATTCAGAACAGTCAAAAGACTCAAAAGAAATCTTATTTGGAAAAGCCCTGGAAGCCACCTACGTCAACGTCCTTAAATTTCCGAGAGAGAGGACCTTTTAGTCTTTCAGTGAAAACTCACTGTGAGAGGCTCATTACTGTAGTACTGCGTATTGCAGTCAGCTTTACTCATCAGACAGTTCTAGGCAAAACCTGCCTTTTGCAAATCCGCCCATCGGTTAGAGTTCTGCCTTTCAGAGACACAAGGAGAAGCAGGTTATGTCTCCAGATAAACTAAATTAACATATATTCCACATAGGGACTATTTAGTGAAATATGGAGTAAAAAGTGGATGGGAAATTAATACCTGGGGACCTTAAGTGTGGAAGTACTGTGGGAGACACTTCAGTCATGCATTAAATATTTATTAAGTTATGCACAACGCTGGCCACTGGAAAAGTTCGTTAAAATAAACTGTGTGAACAATACAACTTCCAAATGTATATATTTGGCTGAAGTGCATACAATTCTTTCAAAATTCACCCAGTTTTTATAAATGGTATATGCCAATTTATATTTCTTTGTATTTTATAACTGTATGTTTGAGGTCAGTAACCCTCAACCTTCTCAAAGCCACACTTCCAGACCTACCTCCAGCACGCACCATTTGCTCCATGTGACCTGAGCTACTCATCCTTTTCCTAAACATCATTTTGGTTTTATTCAACTATGACTCTGATTCCTTCCTTCTAATAGTTTCTTTTATCCCTTGGAAAGATCTGTTGCAATCCTGCATACGTAACTCCTTGTGAAGCTTTTCTCTGACTGTAGTCAAAGAAGAAATTTCATAGCAAATTTATAACAAGTGATTTTCCATACTGCATCTTAAGTGTATCCCCAACAAATTCCATTTCTAATTAATGCTATCTTCTTATGGGGAAATATATAAACTGGTTATTTCTGGGCTATGCCTGGAGAAATGGGCACTTCTCAATCTAAATGTCCTCCTAAAAGAAGCTCTGAGTTCAGTAGACCTACCGCTTGATAAAGGAGACTCATGAAGAAAAGGGTCAGAATATATTTCACAAAAGAGGAGGCTGGAGTGAGAACTGTGAAGGAGGAAGTTCAGAATGATAGTATGTATAAGTCTTACCTCTGGTTATGGTGATAACAGAAATATGTCAAGAAATTTTAGGTCAGGACTCAAGACTGGAAATAGTTATAAAAACACTGGAAACTTTGTAACTTTCACATGTATATCTTTTTTTTTTTAACTTTTAAAATTTTTTTAAAAGAAGCAACTTTTTAGTTAAGCAAGGTGTATTTGTCAACAGGTCTGACGTCCTGACATTCAGTTCTCATCCTGCCATCCTTCCATTTCATTCCTACTAATGCCCGTCAAAAACGTTCTATTAATGAAGGACTGATTTAATTTGATCAATGGAAAATTCCACTCTGGTCTTAGCCCTGATGACTGTCTCAGAACCTCCTTCAACTGGTTACTGAGGACACCTTGCTGAATATGAAAGTCTCAGTCAGACAAGCGCATATGGAGAAGTGCACTGGTGGCCACTGGCCTGGACTGCATCTAAGAAATCCACAACCGGCCATGTATAGAGAGAAGACTAGAGGCCCGGAAACGTGGATAGCCTATTTAGTAGAAGGTTGTTGAAGACCATCTAACTTGATGTCAAAGATCACAGCTTCCCAATATCATAAGCTGCACCTATCCAATACTGCTGTGCAACTACAACAAATGCCTTGTTAGAAAAGGTAAAAAAAAAAAACCAAAAAACAAAAAAACCTCATCTATTTTGTTTTTAAACACTTAACTAAGATGACAAAAAAAAAATAGTGAAAAGGAATAGCTGCAGGGGTTTTGAGGGATTTAGGGGCATATCAAGGAAAGAAAAATATGAGCATGAGAGGCAGTTACCACACACAATGGTGACTGGGTGGCACTTGGACAGGGCTGAATGAGAGGCAAAGTCTCTCACAGCATGAGATGGTCCAGAGGCTTACAGTGAGGGTGCCACCATCCAGAAGGGTATGAAGGCAAGAGAACTCCCAGGAGAGAGGGGGATCAGAGAGGAGGCTTGCAAGTCTAGGTGATGTCACTCAGCAGCATGGCTGGGAGTCTCTGGGTCAGACAGCTCCAAAAGGGCAGCTGCAGTGGCCTGAGGTCTCTATGGCCTGGGGCTATCTTATCTATTGCCAGCAGATGGGGAGTAAGATTCTGCAGGGGGGTATACATAGCACGCAGGCCCTAACTGGCTAAAAATCTGCTTGTTTGGGCTATTTTTAAATAATTGGATATATAAACATTTGAGTTTGGCACTAGCAGGCTTTTGAGCTAACAGGTCTCAGCTTGAAGTAAAGAAATAAGCAACATAGGGGCCAATACACAGAGGCCATCTTTGGCTTATTTATATAACAATAGGAAAAAGGGAAGATTGCACCTCTTTTCTGGAGACCATTTTAATAGGACACAGACACAGCATGAGACTCAGGACTGTATATTCTAAGACAAGAAGGAAGAACAAAAGGAGTTCAGGGGCATCTGAGAAGCTAGCTGAAGGCTTAGTGGTGGAAAGGCCTTAAAAGTTCCAGTAAAGGTCTGCAGTCTGTAGCTCCCACCAGGAGCCAATGATTCTTTAGTGAACAGCAAATTCCCTTATGCTTTCAAAAGCCCTTCCCCATTTCTTCTTACTTCAATATCACAGGTACAGTTCTTTTACAACAAATATAAATCAATTTCTTATCAGTTGAAAGCTCTGTAATTTCTTTTGTCTTCTTTAAGCATTTCTGCAGATGTTAACCTTTATAACCAGTGCACACTTGATGTTGTGCAAAATTATGTTTAAGCGCTATATTCTACCTAAAACAAGGACTATAATTTTTGTCCCAAATTTAGATTATAACCTTTAAAAGTATTTATTTAAACTGTACTGTGCGTCAGTCTGTATCCAGACCTTGGGAGGAAGGTTTGAGATGAAAAGAGCCAGCTCCTGGCCTCACAGAGCTGTGTTAATGGGTCAGCTAGGACTCCAGTATGTAACCAGACTGTTTTTCTACACAGCTTGAGTGGAAGGAATCGTGCAGCTCCAATCCATTCTGGGGCTGTGTTAGTTAAGCCTACAATAAGTTAGTTATTGTAGGAAATCCAGTCATCCAGCAGCAATAATTCTTTCCATTATGCATTTTGGGTGTCTTCTAGGGTTTTATGTCTGTGGAGGGAACACAATCTGGTCCAGGTCACTTCTATATAGGTGAGCTGACTATAAGAAAGAGGAAACTTGAGTGATATTCTGCAAGGAGAGAATCTGGCAAAGTTCCCGGTTCCTATGAAGTCCATATGTGCTAAAGCAGATTCACTCCTTATGTTAGGAAATCGTAGGGGAAACTTATTCACTCCCCAGTGTAACCCTTCTGGGAGGATTCACATTTAATTAGGATCTCTGAATTAAAGATCTTTCACATTTCTGTTGTTTCATGGGTATAAGGTTTAAGAAATTCAGGTTGTACAATAGGTTATCAGGGCCACTGATGCCGAAGAACTATGTCTTAAGCGTGAGGTGCCTCAGTAAGTGGGAGAGTGCTGTGCCATCTTCCTAAGCAGGCAATTGCTGCCTACACCAATGAAGTCTTAGCGAAGTGTTAGGTCTGTGGTACAGGAGTGTATTGGTTTGTTAGGGCTGCCATAAAAAAGTACCACAGACTGGGTGACATAAACAACAGAAATTTATTATTTCACTGTTCTGGAGGATAGAAGTCTAAGATCAAGATGTTAGTAGGGTTGGTTTCTTCTGAGACCTCGCTCCTTGGTTTGTGGATGATCTTTTTTCTCTCTTCTGTCTTTACTTGGTCTTCTCTGTGCATGTCTGTGTCCTAAAATCTTTTTATAAAGAGTCCAGTCACGTTGGATTAGGGTCCACCCATATAACCTCATTTAACCTTATTTTCAGGTGCTGGGGATTAGGAGTTTAGCATGACTTTAGGGGGGAACACAATTCAGTCCATAACAAGAGTGGTGACTGAACATGTCAAGCTACTGATGCCACATTTGCTTAATGAGAACACTGTGGATAATTTGCCTGAATCAGGCTCAATAAAGACATCTCTTCATCTTGAACACAATTATCGATTTCAGTTTATTATTTATATACAAGCACTATATGAGAGACAAGAAAGCTTCAATAGCACTAAGTCATGGTTAGTAAGGGTGTCTGCTCTTTACAAAACCAATAACCTTATTTTGAGTCAGAATGATCCATTCTTCTAAAATAATTGGCACTCCTTCCCCTGTAGTCAGGGATTCTATCTTCTCTAATACCAAAGGATACAATTCTCCAAAAAATGATCTCCCGTAATCGTAAGGTGATTTTCTGTGGCTGCTTATTCTGTGATAGAGTTACCGACTCTCATTAAAGGAAAGAAAATCACATACTTAATCTCTGTTGGGGCCAACCCATGAAGCTAAAGAATTTCAAGTTTATTCTGAAAGTTTTTCCTCTGTTGTTTTCTTTTTAAAGGAAAATTTGTTTTTCTTCTTTCATAAATGATCCATTACTCAGAGTATCTGCCTCTTGGGAGTTATGGAACAACAGAAGTCACAGGTACTCACTGTCATCATAATATTCTTAAAGCTTTAAGTTTATGAAAGTATTTTATGTAGGTGCTCTCAATATGTGATGGATTACAATGCATATAAAATTATTCAGCAATGTAACATGTACACTAGAGGGATCTGAGTTAAATGACTACATTTTCAAAAACAAGAAGAAGACACTGAAAACAGATATGTTACTTAAAATATATCATATAATTCTTAGTTTTAAAGGTCAAGTGAAGACATAATTAATTGAGGGAAATTCTTAAACGCTTTATTAAATTTCGTTTAAATGCAAATGGTCTCTGAATTCATTTGGAAGATTCTATCATATCACACCACCTGATAAACAATAAACTGAAATTCAGACACTGAATCAAACTATGGAGGTTAATATCTATGCCTGTAAAATATTTATGGCACTACTTTATTCCTCATTAGTGAAATGCTGCTAGTTGAGTCTTTACTTCTGGATTTAACTAGGATTTTGTAGAGAAAGCATTCCACAACAGGCCTGAAATGTCCTGGTGCTTGATTTTTTACATCCTCATCCATGGGTTCATCCTCACTTCATTTACTTCAACAGAAAGCTGACATTTGTCTAATATTATTTCTAGGTTATCCCTCCCAGGCTTTTGACCTTTATCCTCCAATCAGAAATGTCCTTTTCATAGGTCATCCTGCATAATACAGAAAACCTCTGTTCAGTAAAACACTCCATTCCTCATAGTTTCTTCATATGGGCAGTGAAACTTGAAAGTTTCCTATTCTGTCAACTTATCAACTTACTTCATCATCTGTCTTCTTTAATTTAATGAAAAAGTATTATACAATAAAAGAGTTGTATATATATTAAAGAAAAATTTTTTCTGATGCTTGTTAAAATAGTAAGGAAGATTTTATTCACAACTATTGCAATGGGTGTCAGTACTATTAAAATAGAGGAGAGAGATGGGGCTCAATTCCAAATACAAGGATAAGTGGGGATTTATAGCCAGTGAACAGGATAAAGAGGATAATGAAAATGGAAAACTATTAAGAGAAGATGTCAAGTGTAGGCGAATTCTTGCTAAACCAACTTAACAGGATTCTTGCTGAAGGCCAGCCAGAGTGATCAAGGGTGGGAGATGAAAAATCTGATCAGGTATCAAGGGTGATCAGATATCAAAAGTGAAGGTGATTCTCACTAAACTGACATAGGATTTTTGCTAAAACTGGGGTAGGCAGGCTGAAGAGAAGGCCCAAAGACAAGGCCTAGTTGAAAAGAGGGCTCAGAGGAGGCTGACTAAAGTTTGGTCAAGGAAGAGAGTCTTTGTCAGTAACCTATAGTCAGTCTTCCTTTTTATAGGAAACATAAGTTATCTCACATTAAGCTTTTTTTTTTTGCCCCTAGTCCATAGGTTAATCAAAGGGAATTGTTAGTTAAATAATCAATGCTTTCTCTGGAAACTACTCTTCAACTGTTGCAAAATAAAGTTAGGAACAGTAAAATGTATGATATCTTATCCAGGATTCTGGTGAAAACTTCCCAACTCAATCTCTGCATATCATCTTGTAGTGTTTGTTTCCCACTTTAAAAAATACATTATTCTTTGCCAAAATGTGTGTAAAAGTTTTTATGACTCAAAATACTATGCTTACTCCCTCCATGTTCTTGAATTTTAATTTTTCTCCCATTTAAACGTTCTTTTTTTAACTCTTTCCAGATTCTCTGACACATACATATATATCTGAACTACTCAGATGTGTCTGAAATTCACTGCTGAACCATTTTTATCTTCAACTAATACTGTATACACAGTGTTAGATCTTTGTGAGGAGAGGCTTTTGGAACTAGGCACTGTAAAGAATTATGTTGACATCCCATCTTTATCTATCTCACTATTTTAAGTTCTTTCCTCATTCCCCTTTCTAAACCTGTGAATAGTACTTTAAGCATAATATATTGCCTTTTTCCCAGCACTTTATTTTTGGAAATGCCTACTTTTGCATAATTTTAAGAAAAACAATTTTGACTTACATGACCAACAATACATTCTTCCTTCAAAAATCAGAAAAATTATTCTAAACTTCCTTCAAATTTTTACTTATTTCCCCAAAGTTCAACAAATCGTCTGCCATTTTCTGGCTCTTTGTGATATACCACTGTGCTTAGTGCATCTTGACCTCTGACATTCTTGTCAACCTGCGTAGCGGTACTTTTGTAAAAATTTCCTAAATCAATGTTGAATAATGTCAGAGGCTGCAGTCTGGATGGCCTCCCTCTCATCCTGTAAATGCCACCGTTAACACGCTTTGTATCACTGTGCTGGTCATTTCATCTTCTCATACATCACTAAAATCAGCAGGGAAATTTCTTTCCCAAAAGCCCTAAAAGTCTTTATTCATAAACAAGACCATCAGATGAAGATGCATTTTTACTCATTTAAGAGCTTGAGTTAAGCTTCAGTTCTTCTCTACTAATAAATGTGTTTCTTTATTCCTTGTTGCCTGACATTCACCTGCATAATTCCCCCTTCAGCTATTATGACATGAAACTCCTTCACAAACAACATGAAAAGGTTGTCTTCTCTTTCATTTCCATTACTATAGTGACTATGTACTGGACCATCATCCCAATGAAAACAACAAAAAATATTAAATAAAATTTTAAATTCTTCGTATCATATGTGAGATCTAGAAGACATAAACGGTTACTGGGGCCAAAAACTATGTGAAGACAGGAACACATTAAGCAAAGTGCTAATGCCACCTTTTCACCTTAAGGAAATTCAGTATGTAGGAATCTACCTGCTTGCTAAGTAACTTCTACAGAGTATCTGCTTAGTTGCTCTTGGTCAGGGCTGTCTATTTTGTTGTAATCCTGACACTGTCTGAGGATAATCACAAGCCTTTCCACTGTCCCTGCTGCTGAAACCTCACATCTGCAGCTTTCTCGTCCCAGCACCAGGTTTTTCCATTCCATTAATTGCCTTGGTATTTATGAAGAATTCCCAGCTGGCTTCTCCATACCATCTAACAGAGGTACAGGAATCTGTGAAGTTGGGCCCAGTCACCTTTCTCAACAACTGCTACTCTACTAATCCCATGTCATTTGAACTTGGTACCATGCCAAACATGAGAATTTTCTGAGAAGCTTGCAGGAAGAAAGAAGGAACGGAGGGAGGGAGGGAGGAAGGAAAGAAGGAAGGAAAAGGGGAAAAAATTGCTCACAATTTTTATATTTCCTCAAATCTATCTGGATCCTTCCAGCCACCCTGTACCTCAGGTTTAGATTTCAAGATGGGAATGAGAGGACTGTGTCTCAAAATTTCTCTTTCTGGTTCTCTCTCTTCTGATGTTGCCCACCTTGTTCTTATCTTCATGCTCTCTCTTAAGCATCCCTCAGTACAACCCTGAGTTTCTTTCTGTCATGAGCTTCTGTGAAACATTCCTTGTTCTCTGATTGGATGTAGCCAACCCTACAAGTCATCATTCCACTCATTTATCAAAAATATATTAAGCATCTACCATCAGCCAGGACTATTTTAGACCCTAAGGACTGAAGGACTGAGTGATAAATGAGATAGACAAAATCCTTGCTCTGATATAGCTTACTTGCTAGAGGGTGAAGACAGATAATATACAATTTTAATATAATATAAATTAAGAAAATATCACAGATTACTAAGTGCTCTGCACATATTTAAACCAGGGTGAAAATATATAGAGTAATGGAGTGTTAAATACATATACAGTAATTATACTGAGGAATCAGGGAAGATTTCTTATAATGGTGACATTAACCTGTGATTTTAATCATAAGGAGTTAACCATGTAAAGATAATGAAGAGGAACAATCCAGGCAGAAAACAAGACCAAGATGGCTGAAGTGCAATCAGTAAAGAGGAAAGTTTATTGAAATTTTGCAGCAGTCAGAACATATAAGACTGCTAAGGAAAAGTGCCTGACCTCATTCTAAGTGCAATGGGAAATTGGTGGGACTGACATCTTAAAATACCCATCTGGCTAGTGCCTAGAGGAGTGATTCTTTAACATTTTAGTCTCAGTATTCTTTTAAATTGCTGAAAGTTTTAAGGACCACAAAGAGCTTTTGTTTATGTAGTGTGTATCCATTGATATTTATGGTATTAGAAATTAAAGCTAAGAAATATGATAATGTTTTTAATTAATTCACTTAAAAACAATAAACTCATTACATGTCAACAAAAATAACAGATTTTTGTTGAAAGTAACTATTTTTCAAAACATAAAAAAGAATGAGAATATTGGCATTGCTTTATATTCTTGCAAATCACTTTAATGTCTGTCTGAATAAAAGAGAGCTATATTCTTATATCTGGTTCTGCATTAAATCTACTGCAATATGCTCTTGGGTTGAAATATCTGAAACAATTTGGCCTCCCACAGATACACAGTTGAAAGAAGGAGGAGAATGTTAATAATCTTTTCGATAACTGTGGATACTCTTCTATGATACTACACCAAAACTTTACAAGTGATAGTTTCTTAAAAATTAGTTGCAATGTGTAATTTGAAACTATTGGTGAGTTTTTTACACTTTGTTATTGTAAAATCTCTTACTGAATCTCACATTTAGGAGAAAGTACTTTACCCTTATGTGATTTGGTAAAACAAACATTATTCATTAGAAAAATATTAGTTGCATGAGTTATGCATCTCTTCCTCATGTTAACAAATTTCATTAAACAATTTTTTTAAATCACATTTCTTATTATCACCAGTGACCTCACCAGTCAAGTGTTTAAGTTTTGGAAACTTGTCAATCTCACAGTAGCAAATCCAGTTTTCCAAACTTCTGATTTTTCTCTCAGTAGCTCAAATTTTATCGTTGGCAATAAACACTGTCAGTTGTTCTCCTTGACGTGACAATGTTGCTTCATTCATTTTAGACAATGTCTGAATACCTTCCTATGTCTGAATAACTTCAGTTTTTCTGTCTGTAAATCTTTCAAGTAAAAAATGGTGTTCCATGAATAAGAAGCTGCTAATTCACCCCACAACACAAACAACTGAACAGTGTTTTGCCTTACACAAACATCATACCTTTGTATGCAGCAGAAGTGCTTCGTGTGTACTTCCCATTTGGTCACACAAAATACTGGAAAGACATATGCTTATTAGTTGGAGGTCAATAAATTTAATATTGTTTTCAGTTTATCAAGGACATTCATAAATTAAACTTACTTCTTTTCAACTGTGAGTGTGTGGGGGTGACAAATATAATGACTAGTAGTGGTTTTGTGTCACTGCTTCATTTGTACTAAGGCACCAGCTGTTTACCCAGCATAACTTTTGCATCATCTGTGCAAATGTTCACACAGTCAAAAAGGCAACTAACATATTAGTATTACTATAAAAATACTTTTGACCTTAAGGACTCTCTGAGTCTAACAGTCCCGGGGATCCCCTGAAATCTGTGGACCTGACTTTAAGAACCACTGGTCTAGAGAACAACTGGGGAGGAGGGTGAAAGCGGAAGCAGCTGGCAAGTTTTTTGCAGTTTTGGAAGAAAAAAATATGGAGTTTACATTCAACATGCAAGTAATGAAACTATAAAGAAGTAAACAAATTCAGGATATGTTTTGGTGACAGAATCAACAGAACTTACTGTTGGATGTGTTATGAGAATGAAGGAAAGAGAAGAATCAATGACAACTCCAAGATTTTGCCCTCAGCAAACAGAGAATCTCCATTATTAAGATGAAGAAGATGGGCAGGGGCAGATTTGGAGAGAGAAGATGAAAAGCTTAACTACGGGAGTTCCACAGACCCCCTTTCCATACCCTGGAAAACTTGGCTTTTCTTCTCTAGATCTAAAAAGTCTAGTGTCTAATTTAAAACCAGAAAGTGAACAAAATTTTTGTTCTAGGCATTTTCTCCTACCTCCTTCATCTTTCCTGTTTACTTAGTTTGTCATGGGGAAATAACCAGGTAAATAAAACACCTCCTAACTTCATGATCCCCCCAAAAAAACCTTAATGAAGAAGGGTAACATTAGAGAACAGTCCTCATATCACCCTCACTTCTGGTATCAATTGCAAGTTTGGGGTTTCCCAAGACCACCCTCACTTCCGAGATCAATTGCGAATTCAGTAGGTCCCAAGACCATGTTTACTTTGACACTAATTACAAGTTTGGGGGTCCTTAAGACCCCTTACCCCCTCTGATAACCCATTAGACTCACAGAACTCACTGAAAGCTGTTATGTGTATACTCATAGTTACAGTTTACTACAGTGAAGACATACAGATTAAAATCAACCAAGGGAAGAAACACATGGGACAGAGTCCAGGAAAGTCCAAGCATGGAGTTTCCAGTTGTCCTCTCCCAGTGGAGTCACAGACAGCACTAACTTTTCCAGCAGTGATGTGTGATGATACACACTGCCAACCAGGGAAGTTCACCCAAGCCATGGTGTTCAGAGTCTATACTAGGGTTTGGTCATATAGAATTGTCAACTGCTCACATAGCTGACCTCACTTCCTAGGCAACTCTGGAGTTTGAGCTGACAACAGATAACACCAAGTTCCCACCATAAATCACATCTTTGTACTATGTGGCAAGACTCAAGATCCCCCGGTAAACACTTTTATCAGATAAGACATCCCCAGGGCTTTGACATAATCTTCCCCAATCCAAGGGCAAAGGCCAGACCTCTCATTGAACAGGGGTAAATTCTTTACTGCACTGACCAAGGATTTTGTTCTAGGTAGTTTCTTCTATCTCTTTCATCTTTCCGTTTGGCTTAGCCTTAATGCTTAAATGGCCAAATAACTAAAATACTCCTCACCTCTCTAACCCAACCCCCCACACCAAAAAAAAAAAAAAAACTTAATGAGAAAGGAAAACACAGTGGGTGGGTATTTCAAAAAATTTTTTTAGATCTATGTAAAGATTTTGCTATAGTACTTGACTAACATATTTTGAGAATTTTCTATGTGGTAGGTACTGCAATTTTAAGTTTCATGATCTTATAAGTAGTATTCACGTCCTAATTTTATAGGTGAGGAAACTGAGGCTCAAAGACGTTAAACAATTTGACAAGTCATACTCAGAGAGTATGTGGCACAGCCAAGGTACAAATCCAAGTGTGACTCTGGACAGTCTTCCCCTGACTGCTAAGCTGTACACCTCAATAAAAGGGAGGTATGTATCTGTCTTACAAGTATTACTATCATAATCATTTTCAGTCCCTTCTACACACCTGAATTTACTGGGAATGAAATTCATTCATCTAGGTAAAATTTACTTTTTAAAGATTTTTATTTTATCTAATTCTGGGCACTGGATTTTCTTAGCAGTGTCTTCCATATTTTATGGCAAAGTCTTCTACAATTTGCATGGCTATGAGAGCTTCCTTCTCACAAAAATACAAGGTTATACACCATTACTCCTCCTTTAAGTACAAAACCTAAGGTACTCTTAATTTTTATTCTCCTTGCTTAGTATACTCTACCCACTGCACACTATACTCAATACTATATATATCCTCCATAATATACCTTTGGCTATTTCCTACATCACCAACAGTTTCTCTTTCTATGTGTAAAGCATCTTTTAGGTGGTTTTCCCCATTTTCCCTTGTCACAGTTTATATCACCGTATTTCCTTATCCAAATATATCTTTCACTGAAAGACTTTTACTGAAAGCATAAAAATAATCACAGGAGTCTTTGAAGCAATTCTTTCACCTTTCCCCCACTCCACAGTTATTTTCAATGATAATCAACTTTCAGAGACAAAACACCATGAAATAGTTTTAATAGTCATGTTCTCCTTCTCCTTTTTATATAATCTCCAAAACAAATCCATCCTTTCAGTAGATCTTAAGTACTAACAGATCTCCTTATTGCCAGCGATTTCAAACACAATACGTTGTCACTGGCTCTACACTAAAGGAAATAAAAAGTGGAAAGAACCTTCTGGCAGCATGAGTACTCACAATAAATCTCCCCTCAAAAGGGCTCCAAAATTATCTGTCTAGGCACCTTCCCTACCTCCTGTTCAACTGCATTCTCTTCCTTGCCCTTTCCTTGTTTTATTTTTTCCTTTATCGTTTCCATTCTGTTATGGCCACCCACATTCTTTTAACCCTCTCTATTATCTCTCCACTTAGAGGTTCCCAAATGTATCTGAGAAGACACATTCTTGGTGTTTTTATCTGCAGCTGTAGGTATGGTTAGAGTTCAGAATGTGAGTCTCCCCATTTTGGCGGATTTGCTTCTGTTGCTGTCTGTCACTTTACATTTATTTCTTCAACCTGGTTCTGCATCACTTATAAAAGCAGCCATTATTATTCTTTACTGTAAATCCACTTCTTTGAACTAATGTAACATCTAGTTTAACTGGTTCTTCTTCCTTTTTTCTTTAAGGAAATTCTATTACATACCTAGGTAAAAATTTTAATTTTTAACTCAGTAAGTTATTATCCCATTTACAAAGGTTTAAAGAAGAAAAAGAGGTTAACTTCTCAAGGTCACTAAGCCAGAAAATGACAGACAGTTCTTGCAAATAAAGTCCCTTATTTAGGGAACCACATTATTTGTAAGTTGCAATATAATAAATGTTATATTATATTAACTTAATATTATATCAATATTAGTATAAAACTTATTATATTAATTATAACAAAGCCAATACATTGCATTAATATATAGTACATCATATTAATATAGTATATACTAACACACTATATTAATATATCATAATAAATGTTACATGTAGTTTTAAAATATACAACACTTATTTAAAAATCAAATCACCAAAATATGATTTTTGTAAGGATTTAACTGAGGAAAATGCTATTTTTTGCAAAATGCTTTATTTCAACTCAATTATCATGATCTTTCCTTTATATATTCTAAAAATTATTTTTGCCTTGGAACTTCTTGATGAGACAAACATAGGTTTTCTCTGGTGACAAATAAAAAGATGCTATGTTGGTTCTCCATCACAATTATATCATCATAAAAGTGTTGGCACAATTAAGGTTTTTAGTAGAAGTAAACTTACAATGAATATTCATGTGATTTTTGATAAATTACTGAAACATTTCCTATGAGTAGTGACTTAATTCACAGGTAAATTCCTTCAAAACATGTAATTTTAACTTTCAGCACTTCAACTTACATTGCAGGTAAAATGGAATATTTAAGCTAATCTTTCTTAACATTATAAATAGAATCACTTACATCAACAAGCAGTTTCTATGTTAATTCCAGCACTACCAACTTCCCCTTCATTTAAATGTAATATTTAAAAGGTATTTCACTGTAGAACTTTTAACAGGATGATAATAATTTCTTGTGAAAACAAATTTAAAATTAAATATCAAAATTCCATTCTGAATTTTGAAGGATTCTAACTAAGGGCCAGATCCCCTGATATCTTTCCCTATAAGATGTATTTGAACAAGTAATTGGGGCTTCCTTTTTGTGTCATTCAGGATAGGTAAGGTTAGGTTGTGGTAATAAGTTAACTCCCAAATCTCAGTGATTGAAGCCTAAAATGATACATTTTTTAGCTTCCATTACATGTTTATCGAGGGGCACAATATGGGACTCAGCTCATCACAGTCCCTCTAGGTCCCATACCAACAGAGCCACCCTCATCACAACTGGTCCTAGTATCTGGAAATACTGCCTGACCACTGCCCACCTGTCCTCCCCCGCCACCATGTGAATTCAATATTTTTTTCACGATTTTCTGTTTTATTTTCTTTTTTCTTTCTCATTCCCAATCTCTCTCCCTATCTCTAAATTCATAGTCCATCATCTCCAATTTAGAATTTGTTGGTTTATTTGTGATCTCTCCTTTTAGAAGTTTCCAATTGCTATTGAGAATAGAAGTACACCATAATTATGTCTAAATCTGGGAGGATACAGAGAGTTCTGAAGTTGTTGCACCATCAATTAAACGCTCAGTCCTAGCTCACTGGCCCATAGCTCACTGGCCATAACTAGTCATTTGACTGCATCCAACAACAGTGACTTAGTAAATATAATACTATTATAAGCCTGGAATGAATGCAGAGAGTCAGAAATATTTAGTGAATGTAATTAATATTAGACAGTCTACTCTGTGATCACCTACTTTCACTTCCAAGTCCACAGACATCTTCCCCACTCCCAAAAGGAAATAACTCCAAAGTCCCATAAAGTCAAGACCCAAACTTCAAAGTCCATGATCTCTAAGTGATGAGCAGTAGGCACTACAGCAGGTCTAGATAGGACCCTTTCTTGATGCATAGATATATCAGAAAATTGTGTGCTCAACCTCCAAAAACTCTGCAGTGGTTGAACAAAAACAGGACAATCAAAATAAGCATTCCCATTCACAAATGGGAAGAAAGGAAAGTACACAGATGTCATTGGTCCGCAGCAATTCTGAAATCCCATGGGCATTTCAGCTACAAGAAGACCCCATACTGGCTGTGGTAAATGTATCTCAATTAGGCCCTGATTCCATGCTCAGAGGTCTTTGACCTCTTTGATCCTTAGCTCTGCCTCCAAAGATATGTTCTCTCTTCTGTTATCCTGTTATCCTATAACCTTAACTCATCAAGAGGTTTTAACAATGGCCAAACCCCTGACTGCATTCTTGTTGCATGGCTGAATTTTAATCAACCTTTGTTCAAGAAATTTCCCAAAATTATCTCCTACTGGTCAGGACTGAGAAGAAATTGCTTTTTCCAATTGTACAATTTCTCACATTTTTGGAGTCTCTCTAGGCTCTTTCATTTCTGCTTATAAGCTGGCCAATTATTTCTGGATCCATCTCTTCATCTATTCATCTTTTCATTTTCCAAACTCAGCCAACAGTAACCAACACACATTACTAACATTCTATTTCCCAAACACTTTCCTTAAGGTTACAAGGTCAGAAGATAAATTATCCGCATTGCAAATGATGACATTTGACAGTTTTATCATGCGTTTCTCCACTACCTAACAAGGATGACTCTCCTTCTAGTCTCTAATAATAGTTTACTCCTAAGAAAACTTCTTGAAGCAATGTAAAATACATTGTTTGGTTATTATTGCATTTAGCTTCTGGTGCCAAATTTGTATCAGTGAGGATAGGCTAGTTTAGGCTATGGAAGAAAAAGGAAGGGAAGGGAGGGGAAGGGAAGGGAACTCCTAAATCTCAATACTTTTTTTTAAAAAAAGAGTTTTAGTTTTTGCTCTCCTTATACATACATGGTAATTTGGCAACAGACCTCTGCACATAATCTTCATGCAGGGAACTAATTTGCCAGGGAAACCTCTTAAATATTGATGCTTATGTATCATTCCTTATGTATTGGTTTTCTATTCCTTTGTAAAAAAAAACTACCACAAACTCAATGGTGTAAAGCATCACTTAAAACAATGCACGTTTATTATCGCATAGTTATTGTGGGTCAGGGCCTGGGTACAATTTAGCTTGGTCTTTTGCTTGGGGTATCACAAGATGGCAATCTTGGTGTTAGCTGGCCTACATTGCTTACAGAACTCACGGTACTCTTCCAAAATCACATGGTTGTCTGCAGAATTCAGCTCTTTGTGGATGTATGACAGAGGTCTCCTTTTGCCTGGTGACTGCTAGCCAGGGTCTGATCTCAGGTCTTAAGCACCATTCATAGTCCTTTGCCACATACCCCTCTTAGAGACAGCTTGGCAGCTCACTTCAGTAGGTCAGCAGGAGAATTCCTCTTTTAAGGAATCAAATGATTATCAAACCCATGCAGAATAATTTGAGTAATTCAAAACCAACTGATTAGGGACCTTAATTACATCTGCAAAATCCTTTCAACTTTGACATATAATGTAACCTAATGACAGGAATGATATCTTGTTCACAGATTTTGTCCACTTCAAGGGAGAGTGGGTTATATATGGAAGGTACACTAAGGAGAAATTTTGAGGGCCATCTGAGATTTCTGTCACATATTATAAGAAGAAAAAAAAAATTCTCAATAGAGAATTTTTGAGGGTCTTACCCTGCCACTCAATACCCAGCCCATAGCTGACTTCTGATAAGCCACTGACTAGAACTAGCCTCATGGCTCTGCTGAACCACAGAAGGCAATGAACTGCAATCCTGCCATATTTCTGAGAATATTAAGTCATCCAATTGTTGGCCTCCACATAGCCTACAGCTAGAAAAATGTGTAGAAATCACTATCCACTACCTAGAAGGAAACAAATATTTGAGATATCTATAACACAGCTTCAAAACCAGTGATGGGAGAAGGCAACATTTTAGGTTTTTTATTGATCTTACATATTAGTTTGGGTGTAAAGCACGGAACTGGAATATGGAAGGAAAGGAAACTCAACCTCTCTGCGGTTGAAGAACATCCCTTTGGTCATACAGGGGGTTAGTAACAGAGTTAGCATTTAACCTAGTTTGTCTATGCTCTGTCCACTGCACCAAGCTATCTTCTGTGTATGTGGACTGTGTAGAAACACTGTAATATGAATTGCCAGAGTACTGGAAGTTTGAAGTAAAGATTTTTTTATGTTTCACAGCCTAAATGTCCATCAACAGAGGAATGGATAAAGATGTGGTACATATACACAGTGGAATATTACTCAGCCATAAAAAGGAATGAAACTGTGTCATCTGCAGAGACATGGATGGACCTAGAGACTGTCATACAAAGTAAAGTAAGTCAGAAAGAGAAAAACAAATATCGTACATTAACGCATATATGTGGAATCTAGAAAAATGGTATAGATGGTCTTATTTGCAAAGCAGAAATAGAAACACAGTCATAGAGAACAAACATATGGATACCAAGGGGGAAAGGGGGTGGTGCTTGACACAGCAGTGTAAAGCAACTATACTCCAATAAAAAATTTTTTTAAAAAAGAAAGAAAGAAAGAAAAAGAAAGGGAACCCTTGTACACTTTTAGTATGGAATGTAAACTGGTACAACCACTATAGAAAACAGTATGCAGGTTCCTCAAAAATTTTTAAATAGAACTATCATATAATCCAGCACTCCCACTTCTAGATATTTGGGTTTCCAAAGGAAATAAAAGCATTATCTTGAAAAAACAAACAACAAAAAAAAAGATTTTTTTATGCTTGATAAGTAATAATCATCTAGTTATTTTTTCATTGATTCATTTTTTTATCAAACAGGTATTGTGCCATTTACCACATTTCAGTCATTAGCTCTGAAGCTGAAAGAAAACTATATTAAGACACAAACCAGTACTTTTTTTTCCTTAGGCCTAAAGATAAATGTGTAGAAGACTCTTCTGAAGTTTCACACTTAATAGTAAAGACAATGAGACAAGGACTTATCATAACCTCCCAAACACTGTGCTCTCCATCCTTCTTAGTACAAGAACTCCGTTGTTCTGTACTGCAGCAACACGACTATGTTCTGCCTGTGAGATGTAAGTGGAAGCCTTGGGATCTCTAGTTTAACAGTCATATATAATTCTGATACATCTCTCTACCAATGCCCTTGTCACCATTCTTACAGAATACAGTATCCATGAAGATGATGTGCCCAATATCCTGGTTTCTCAATTTCTTAGCCTTACCAACCCCAAAGATCTCTGTTTTCTACTTGACCCCACCCTGTCATCCACATCTCTATCTTGACTCATAGCATGAGTTTATTTCTTAAGCTTTTTTTCACTTAGTGTTAAAATGTCACATTACTTCCTCCCTGTACCTTACTCTCAGCTAATGACCTGCCATGCTCACTGGGCCTTTACACTTGCTGTCCCCTCTGCCTAGGTGCTTTTCTCTAGACATGTGCATGGCTGGTTTCTTCTGGGCTTAAGTATCACTTTTTACGAAATACATTCCCTGCCTATCTGAGATCAAGTGCCCCATCTCCCTGATTAAATTCCTTAACAGTTTTCATTACCTAAAATTATTTACATGTTTACTTCCCATTTCTCTTCTTCTTTAACATAAGGAGGGGTTTTTGGTCTGTCATTTTTTCCACTGATATATATACCAAGGACAGAGAATGGTGCCTTATAAGTAGAAATTGAATACTTATCAAACAAATACATTATTGTATGGTTTTATAATGTATCTATAGAAAAGAGCCGTGCTGGAAAGTTGTTTAATGAATTAATGAATGAATTAGTAGTGAAATGATTTGGACCAATGAGGTGAGGAAGTGGGAGGCACTCCTTTTTGATATACTATAGCAAAATTTTGTAAAAATTTAAGGACGAAACTTTTACTAATGTTAAAAAAAAATTTTAAGCATTACATGTAAGGTATTTATTAAAGAAGAATGTCTTTATCAACATGAGTTTTTTACTTATTACATAACAATTTCTGTTTGTAGTTTTATCAAATTTGAGAGTGTATTTTGCATGGTATACTTTGCTGCATATACAAAATTCATTTTGCACAGACCTGAGAAATACCTCAAAGTGACAGAAAATTGATAGGCAATCATCTGCCATATAAAAATAACAGTGAGTTTGGCCTTTTCATCAAATAATGAGGGTATGTTGGGGTGGAATACCATGAAATATAGACCACATAGCATACATACAAATCACGATAGGGCTTACTGAGGGCTTTGCAAAGAGATCATCCAGAGCAGCTGACTTGGAGTCACAAAGAGAGACTTTGTGACTGATGGTTAGGATAGATGAACTGGACAAGTTCAGAAGCTGTGGACAAAATAGGAAACAGTGGTTTTGAGCAGAAACTCCAAATCTGAAGGCATGGGGCAAATTCTCCTCATAGCAGGCAGCAATGTCAATTGAACTCATCTACACTGACAATCTACATAGAAGTCCACAAATAAGAAGCAGCAGGGATGTATGTAATGACAGCTACTGATGGGCTAGAGCATGAAAGAATAGGTAACACTAAATAAAAAATGTGTATTTAGATTTTCATAAAAATACTAATATTATGTGCAGCAATATGACCCCTTAGGTAAAAAGACCCCCTTCACGAAGTCAGCATACACCAGATTGGAACCTGCCCACAGGGCCAGTGACAAAGAACAGGAGTCCGGGCAGGACTGAGTCACAGTTGAGCCAAGAGCCACGAGGGAGAAATGGCATTATATCCAAAAAGAAAATGAAGTTAAAAAACAATGCGACCGCTTTCTTACAAACTAAATGATGGTTGAAAAGGCCATGCTAGAGCTGGATGATAAGATATAATGGCACCCTGATCAGAAAGGCTGAGAAAAAAAGACTTGGAAAAGGATCACGGTCCCTACTCTCCAGCAAAAGAGGTGAGGTGTATGAATTCTACTACAATTACATAATAGACTGTAATACAAATTTTTTAAATGATATAAAACTATATTTATTGGCCTAAAAAGATGTCTCTGGTACATTGTTAATAGAAAACATTTACAGAAACATATATCGTATACTCTCCTGTTTTAAATGCTAGAGAAAAAAAATGGAGCATATTCCAATATTAAAACTTGGTAACTAGAAGTGGAAAAAATATGTGTAATTTATTCACTTTTCATGTCTGAATTTTCTATTTTGCTTTAGATTAAATTTATTAATTATATAATAGAAGTAATCTCATACCAAGAACCACTAGTTTGGAATAAATTATTCAAATGATCTAGTCATATGATTTTTGCATATGAAAAATATACACTGAGACACACCAGATAAGAGGGGCAATTCAAGATAAAGAGTAATAACCCTCATTGCAGGCATCAGGTATACTCTGATAGAAAAGAATATCCATGTGGCCAGCCTGAGTTATAAGAAAGTGAGATACTCATTTTGTAGAGAATCCTAGAAAGATTCGTTAGTATAATGACAAAAAAGAAGACATTTTCCTAAAGGCATTCAGCACCTAGTCATTTCTTTCAAGTATTAAAGCTCAAAATAAGTTTGACAGCTCATAATGTTTGTTTTAGTTCTTCATACTACCAATTCTGAGAGAGTTTACTTACTGTGAGGTATGTTTCATAGATGTCCTCAAAATCCAAAAAAAAGATATTAAAATCCTGTTTTTATCTACTTAATCTTTACCTGTAGGCAGAAATAGTATATCCACCTTTTTTTTTTTTTTCAATATGACTATCTATAGGGTACCTGGAATCTAGACTATTACCAGGAAAGAGCATGGTGACAATTAGATGAAATTTCACAGCCGGAACTGGTTCCCTGGGTGTGTGACTTGTGTAGTCACACAGGGTCCAGTGCTGAGAAGGTCCTCACACTTGGTTTAATAGTCTGATGTTGCCGCCTTGAAATTCTTAATAATTTTTTAACACAAAGCACTTAATTTTATTTTGCACTGGGGCTCCACTAATTTCATAACTGATCCTGCTTATAGTATGTTATAACTTGGAATCTTTATTGTTCTGGGATGAGTTGGAAAAACTCACACCACCAACCCCAAAAGACTAATTCATTTGATGTCAAATATACACATGTTACAAATAGAGCAAAATGCCTATTTGGGTACTAACTAAAGTGAGTATTAGTTTGAAAGAGACTGGGAAGTTTAGTTTGAAAAAGGAAAGTTCGGTTGTCTGGGAAAGTAAATGTTATTGCTTAAGATCTGTATACAGCCAAGTATCAAAGCTGTGCACACATTTATGATTAACTATGTTTTGAATTAGCTTTGTTTTGATTAACTTTGTTTAATTAATTCCTGCTATAAAAAAAACTCTTTTACGTAAGATTTAAATAACAAATCAGGAAATAAAGTAGAATTTCTTGAATTGGATGGGTTACTTGAGCATGACTTTTTCTATGTCAGGATTTGTGACCATCAGAAGATGGCAATTAGAAGCAGCCCTTGGATCTTGTGGGTAAAAAGCAACTGAACAATTTTACATTTATTCATCACATATAAGATTTGCCCAAGTATCAATCTTACTTTCTTCAGCATTTTTCACAAAATCTTTGTAAAGGCAGGACACAACCTGAGAATGGTAGTCTTTAAGGAGTGCTGCCTCTTTTTTTTTTTTTTTTAATGTGAGCAGAAGGTGAAAGGGAAGAGATTTTTGTTTTCCTAAAACAGCACAGCTTGATGAATATGATACCTTCTCAAAAATCCATAAAGAACTAAAAGTTTATGCAATTTTAAAATACCTCAGGAAATGTTCATGAATATCTTTTAATTCCAAGTCATTTAACTTGCATTTAAACATGCTAGTCTAGCAAAATCATACTGGTAATTTCATTGGTACAAATAAAACAGATCTGAATGGAGTGGGATTTGGGGAAAAGGAAGAAAATTAAAATCATTGCCTTTAGGAAAATAACACTTTTATAACATAAGAAAATTTTAATAACTTTATCTACCAAAAAATTTCTTTCTAAGAGTTTGAATTCAAGCAATTAGTTAAGCTGGAGAGAGTGGTGTGGGAGTTCTCACTCCTTTAGTGAGGAGCCCACATAGGGTGCGTTACATAACCTCTCTCAGCCCACTGCTCATCTGCAAACTGGAGCTGACTGTAGTGCTTTTCTTTCAAATTTATTCGAAGATTAAATGTGAAAATATATGCAAAATGACTGGCATATCATTGATGCACAACAGATGCAACATCTCCTTGATCTCTATTTTTTTTAATAAAATAATATACACATATGCCACATGTATAAATGTTTGCCTATCAGTTTTTTTATCTGTCTTTTCAACTGATGTAAAAGAGAACCCAGGGTATGTCTCTCCCTCTCTCAACTTTCCACTTTCTTCAGGATACCCTAAGTCTCTTAACTCCTCTCACCTTCCCCCAGGATCTGACTTGTTCTGTTTCTCAGCCTCAGGCCTAGGTCAGTTAGGTTCCATCAGGTACTGGAAGGGTACAAAGAGCTTTAAAAATTCCAGGTGGGAGAGGAAGGAACAAAGATGATCTCTTCCCTGTGCAACCTTGAAATGTAACAACTACAAGGTAAACACATCTCAACACATCCAAGATGGTCTATCATTTAGTGTTAACTTTGGTATGTGAATATGCTAACAAGAGTCCCTGTTTTCCTTTTCCAACCATCCCAGATGCTCCCTTCTGCTCTCCCAGATGGATTGGGCCATGGCTAGAAGGTAACATGGTGGCACCCTGCTCTGAGAAAAAGATAATCCTGGGTGTCAGGAATTATAGAAAAAAAGTATATGGATAAAGGTGTATATATAGAGTATATTTCATATAATCAATTAGAAGATAGGTGAGATACATCTTGAACATTTAATGGATAAAAGGACTTTTCTGAACGGTTTGGATGGTTTTACTGCAGGAAGATGAACAGAACAAAGCAAGCTCTATAAATATTGATCGGAGTGAAAGTAGACACAGAATACACACAAGTGAAATCTTCATAGGCTCCCAACTTCCCACTAAAAGTACAAATTACTTCTACTAGAATATCAAACTAAAACCAGTAAGGCCTCTTGCAAAAATAATTAATAAAGCCTGAACGAGTCAGAGAAAACCGAGTGGAATAGAATCATTGGTTGTGCAGTAGTTTTCCTCTTTGAATCTAAGTGTAAACACTAAGGAATATATTATAGAAAAATTCTGCTCCATATCAAGTTTTAACTTGTTCAACAATGACAAAGTATAGACAAGCAGTTGTATTGTTTAAAAAAACAATACTTGAACAATTACTCGAACAATTTAAGGTAGGTAAGATGCTTTTGTTTGTCATCAGGGTAGCACTGTTCAGATGATAAATTACATGGCTTGGAAACACTACAGCTTAGTGAGATTCCTTTTTTTTAAATGTCACATAACACACTGCCATTGCAATCTGTACTTGTATCTGTGTGCTGTTTGTGTAACAAAGGCCTTTACATTATTTTATATGTGTAAAGAAACTATACTTGAACTTTGCCTATGTGGTTAATTGCCCTGAGATTCCTGAAAAAGGAATCTTTATAAGGAAGCTCCTCTTCCTTCCTGTAAAAACTACATCCGAGACCACGCTAAGCTACCTGGGTCCTGACATTTTGGCAGTTCTCCATTCTACACCTTAGCAACATGGAGTGTCTCTACGTTGGCAGACTCAGATAGCAGCTTCTTCCTCCACATTATGGGAATTTAGAAAATGTATGTCTTTCCTGCACAAAGTCTAATATTAAGTTGGCTCTCAAGAATTAATCAGTGAAAATAATATCTACTTGGAATTTTTTAAAACTATGAGAAGTAGCCAAAAAGTGAAGTATCTTCCAAAGTAATAATAGTGTGTATCTCTCTGTAGATATACACCTTAACAAGTACTCCAAAAGCATACGTGTACACACATCACACATGCACATTTAAGTGTACTAACATTTTTTCTAGGAAGTCAACAACAGCTATTTTAGATATTAAACATAATATAATCAAATAGATAACCATTCTGATATAGCTAAACATATTTTAGCAAACATGTTCAGCCTCAGTCTAATTGATTTATGTATGAATTCCCCATGGAAATTATCTCCACCCTACAAAATTATTCAATGTGGTTAATGTGCATGTTAAAAAATGCTGATGGGAAATAAAGAGAAAGTGATCTCTGTCAAAGGATATGCATTTAAGATCACAAAGCATTATCAGAACTTTCATGAAATAGTCACAATATAATGTTGTTAAAGGGATTGTCAACAGAAGTTCAGAATACTGAATTAAAGTAACTTGGTCATATTCTACAAATTATTCCTTTGTTTAAAAATCATTTTCAAAGCAATTATTCATTAATTCTACGAAATTGTTAGCATAACTCAATATTAAATTCTGTAACTGATGCTATACTATCTAGAAATAAGGAATTTATATTCTCTCACTCATTTCTCTGGAGTGTGCCCACTGAGTGGAGACAAACAGTAATACACCTAGAATGAATATTATGGAACTGTCTGATCCTAATACTTAAACCTAAAATAGCATATGGTTATGATCCAGTAATCCCACTTCTGGGTATATAGCCAAAGAAAACAAAATCAGTATCTTGAAGAAATAGCTGTGCTCCTATGTTCACTGCAGCGTTACTCACAATAGCAAAGATATGGAAACAACAGCAGTGTCTGTCAATGGATGAATGGAGAAAGAAGACACAGCGTATATATACAATGGAATATTATTCAACCACGAGAAAGAAGGAAATCCTGCTGTTTGCAACAACATGGATGGACCCTGAAGGCTATGCTAAGTGAGATAAGTTACACAGAGAAAGACAAATACTGTATGATATCACTTATATGTGGAATCTAAAAAAAGCTAAACTCATAGAAACAGAGTAGAATGCTTAGCAAGGGCTAGGGGGTTGGGGAAATGGAGAGATGTTGGTCAAATGGTACAAACATTCAGTTATAAGATGAATAAGTTGTGGGTATCTAACGTACAACAGGGTGATTATAGTTAACAATACTGTATTATATACTTGAAAGTTCCCAAGACAGTAGATCTTAAATGTTCTTACCACAGAAAAGAAATGGTAATTTTATGAGGTGATGGAAATATTAGTTAATGCAACAGTGGTATTCATTTCACGGTATATAAGTGTGTTACATCAATACATTGTACATCTTACACTTACACAATGTTGTATGTCAATTTTATTTCAATAAAGCTGGAAAAACATAAATAAAATAGCATATGATTATAATAAAATTTAAAAGGTAAATTGCTTGCATTCATCAGTTATTATGTATAACATTCCTTAATATGGTGATGCATCTTTACATTTTATCCAGTATGTGACATCATTATAGAGACTGATAAAATTCTGTAAATATGTAAAATTACGTACATTTTACTCTATACTTGTACTATAAAAAATACTGTGATTTAGTCTTTCACCAATTTAAAACATGTTCAAAAGTAAGTTTAGTTTGAATTAAATTATACTACAGAATCTAACTGATTTTTCTTTTGCTAAATCCCAGATCTCCATGTGTGGGCCAAGACCCGTTTTTAAACCATGTTCAACAAACTAGCTAAATTTATGTTATTTTCCAGTTAAGGGTAAAGTTTACAGTCTAAGACAATGATCCAAAATGCAAACTGAAATATTTCACATTCTATGAAGACCATTTTAAAGGACTTAATAATAAAAGATAAATTACCAGCATTACACGGTCTGTGAGATGCTGAATGATTTTTCCTCTCCCTATTTCTCCAGCCTTATCTCAAGTCTCCAGTCAGCCCCTGCCTCATTCTTCTTACCAGGGGCCACAGAATCAAGTCTTCGGAGGCCTGACAGCTCACCTGAATCTGTGCCCTCAGTCGCTCTCTCCTCCCTAACTTCTAAGTCTCCCTCTGAACGCACCTGCAGCTGTAGAAGACAGTTTTTGGTATGTTGATAGCATTCTACTCTAAGCATTGCATCTCTCTCCTTCACTGCATGAGAGCTAATTCTAGCCCCACAAGAGCTTGCTGACTAAAGGCAGGAGCAACTGAAGATCAGGGGAGTGACTGCTTCAAGGTGAAACCTTCAACCAATGGTATGTGTGCAGGGGTGAAAGTGGGTGAATAAACACCCCAGTCTCTCCATCTTCCCCTGTCACAATTCAGAAATATGTTCTACGTGTTTTCTCAGAGGATCACCAGTAGGACTGAGGCCCAGTTGCCCAAAATAGAAACCCACTTATTAACACATATCTCATTTGCATTCCTTTCTTTCTGTTTCTTTTTCAGCACTTTTTCATTTGTGCTTCCTGGAATCATTTCTCAAGTAAAATACTTGTTCCCAAGTCCTTGTTCCCAGGTCTGCTTAACTTAAAAGGAGTGGTAAGCACTGTGCTGATCTGCAGAATCTATGACCAACGTAAAAACATTTGATTCCTTTTGAATAAACCAAAGCAGGGGGAGAGGGACATCCAGAGGCGTAGGCCCCTGTGATTTAAGCTTTCTGATACTGAATTACTAGAAGCTCCCTGCATATTTGTTTTATTTCACCATTCTGTGTCTGCTTTCATGCTACTTTCTAAACGAAATGCCCTTCCCCAGCTTCTTCACTTGCACAATTTCTTATCTTCAAGAAGCAGCTCAGATATTCTGTTTGAAAAAGCCAGAGTCAAGCTTCTGCCATAGCAACCGACATGTATTTCACATATAAACCTGAACACATTACATGGAGATGATCTGTGTAAGACTCATAAGCTCTTTGAGAACAGGGCCCACAGCTTACTTCCCTTCGAGACTCCAGCACAGGGCCTGGTATGTACAGGCACTTATAATAATAAATGAGTAAATACCTTTTTTTCAAAAAAACACTTAGAAGGTGTCAGGAAATGTTTTAAGTGCTTTACCTGTATTAACCCATTTAATCCTCAAGACAACCTCTTGAGGTATGTACTATTATTACCGTCATTTATAAAATGAGCAAACTGAAGCAGAGTGAGGCGAACTGACTGACCTGCAGGTGACACAGCTAGCAATGAGTGAGCCCAGAACAGATTTAGACTATAATCTATGTTCTTTACAGCTACCCATCATTGCTTCTTTTGAATTAAATATCAAACAGTAACATCTAACCAATAGAAAACATGATTTGTTATCATTTTGTTACAGACCTTGATATCTAATCTACGCTAACTCATGTTCTTCTCTATACCTAGTTTTCGAAGGAAGAGCTTAAAAGTCTCTCTCCAACAATATCATTTACAAAAGCAACAGTAAAAAAAAATTTCCATCACAGCATTCCTAAATATCATATGATTTCTAACTTACCAATGTAGATTTCCTTATGTACCAGAAATATACTTTAAAAATTTATTTAACACCCCATGGAAAATAATATGCTCAGCCTAGGTAGTACCAGTTTTTAGAAATTAATACTCTTTTGAGAAAAGAGTCAAAGATTATTTATAAAAAGTGAATGATAAATGATCAATTCTTAATACATTCTTTAGCTATGTAAATAAAACCAAAATACACTGTCTAGGGTCCTACTTACACAGGCTGTTAATGGCAGTAGACTTGGTAAATTTCAGAGAACCAGCCTCAAGTGACTCTGCAAGTCACATTTCACACTGTGTTCATCCTGTTTCCTGTCAACAGTGGCTATAATGGGCACATAAACTAAAATTTATGCCCTTTTGAATCTGTAAATGTTCTGTGTCCTTAGCCTTTAGCAGTGGAAATATGCCAGTAACTTTCTCTTACATAATCCCTCTTCTCCATCAGATTTGAGGAAATTTTAACTAGCATGGAATTATAAATTGCTAATGTCATTTGTGTATTGCTAGGCTCCTGATAATCTTAAATCCATATCAAGAATTATTTTAGAGTAAATTCATACCCCAGTCATTTGAAAAGACTGCAGTAAACATCCAATATATATTCCATAAAAAACAACTTTAAATGCATCACCTAAGTAAACTTGGGGAACTATTTAAAAATTTAGGAGTCCTTGGCCAAAACTTAACTGAGAGATAATACTTCTAAAAACATTATCTAATAAAATGAATGGGACAAGATGAAGAGATTTATTTTGTTAGCCAAACCATATAATTTAACACTGACCTTCTCATTTTACTAACCTAAATTTTCCACAATCTCATTTAAGCCATTATTTTAGGTACGTGATTTATTCTCCACATTATTCTAATAATTCTCAATAAGCAAACAGGGAATTCTTTTTAATGTAATGATTGTTTAAAATTTTAAACTTCTTTTTTTCTAATAAATATTCTAGTAAGTAGTATTTATGTATCTCATCAAATGTTTTCTTTTTATTTTTCTAAAAGTTATTTTCCAATTATGTTTCCATAAAACACAGTGATCTCTCCAGCACAGACAACTACTCAATGAAACAATGTACTTCAGGTTTTAGGTAGAGAGCTTAATATTACTATAAATGCCTACAAAATATTCATCACTTGTATGAAACTGGGTTTATCATATACAGGCATCCTATTTCTTAAAGTCTTAAATCAGAAGTAAAATTTGAATATGCATTTGGCTCAAGAGTTCTTAGAATGTGTTCTGAGAGACTGTGGGTTAAATTATCAAGTAGTATTTAATGAGCATATCAATTCTGTAAATTAAATGACTTTAAATTACATGTTTTATACTACACAACTACTAGAGACAGGGATAAAAAATCTATTTATTTGCACATTTCTGTTTCAGAATTTTCAACACGTTTCCTTGTAGACTCTAGGTTCTTTTTTTTTTTTAAGTTGTTTGTTCAAAAGTGAGGTAACTGCATTTTGCAGTGCTCTGAAATATTTGAAAAAAAATTGTGTTCTTGATGGAGATTAAGAAGATAGATTTGAGAGGTTTTATGACTTTTAGGAAATAGTTTGCAATCTGGGTTTACCACAGATTTCTGAAGTGCAGAGTTACCACAAGGGGCCTGTGAACTGATTATCTATGTGTACAAAGCCGTATATATAAAATAAACATGTAGAATATCATACACTTATATGTGCCATTGTCAGAAACATATCTGTGTGTCATAAAGAATAATGTGCATACTTATTTTAAACATTAGTAGAGTCACAGTAGTTTTTGTTATATTTCTCAATCCACAGATGCTGAAAGTATCACAACTAGCTTGTGTCAGATTATATTGATATTATAAAAAAATCTTTGTGTTCAAAATGCTTGGAAAACACTGTTTGGAAGGCTTGCTACTAAAGGGAAAATTATTTATATTTTCAATTTCAGAGTATTTACTGTTCATTTTAACTGTGACTTAGAAAATAATATGTCATTATATTGAAAGAACCACTTTTTTTTTTTTTTTTTACCAGTAGTGAGGAGGTGAAGGACATGAATGGATTGTAGAGGCCAAAAAATCCACTTCTTTCCACATTTACATTTTTATTAAGATCTGAACTCTAAAATTTAGGCATCAGAGAGACCTAGAAGAAAACTATTTGAACAATAAATACACATGAACTCAAATCACATTTACCTTCAAAATTACTTATTGTCATTGAACCAAACTCTCAACTATCAGGGTGATTTAATTTTCCCCTCATCCTGTTTTCTGGACTTTAATTGTTATGAATGTATATGTGGTAGGCAGAACAATGGCCTTTCAAAGATATCCAGGCCCTGTTCTCCAGAACTTGTGGGTATACTATGTTACATAGCAAAGAGGAATGAAGGTAACAGAAGGAATTAAAATTACTAGGCAACTGATCTCAAAATAGGGAGATTAATATGGATTATCCAGGTGGGACCAATGTAATCACAAGGGTCCTTAAACATGAAAGAGGGAGGCAGAAAAGTCAGTGTTAAAGTGATACCATGGGAGAAAAACTCAACCGGACATTGCAGGCTTTGGAGGGGGACCATGAGCAGCTTCTAGAAGCTGAAAAAAGCAAGAAAATGTATTTATCCCTAGAGCTTCCAGAAAGGAAGCTGTTGACACTAATTTTAACCAGTGAGACATATCCTGGACTTCTGACCTCCAGAACTGTAAGAGAATAAATTTGTGTTGATTTAAGCCACTAAGTTTGTGGTAATTTGGTACAGCAGCAATAGGAAACTGAGTTTGCTAAGGTGTATGCACTTGATGACTATGGAAATTTTCATGAACACCGAAAGAATTCAAGTGAAGTAACGATGAATTAGGTTAGCCCTTTCCCAACATAACTGCTGAAGCAAAACGACTTTTGCTGTGGAGCTAAACATGATATAATGGGAAGAGATTCCTGCTTTTCCTCAGGAAAGAACATTTGCGCCAGTAGGAATGAGGCAGAAATCTGGACAGGTGCGTCAGACTGATGGTGGTGAGCAAAGCACTGGGCCAAGAGGGTTCAGTCCAGGCCATTTCAGGACCACCTGGTCTCTGACTTGCTCAACGCAGCGCTGATTATGCAGAGGTGGGTAGAGCAACTAATGAGACCACATGACTCATGAGCAAGTGTGAGTAACCCATAGGAGATTTTGGGACTCTGTGGGAGAAGAAATCCCTGGGGGATGGTGTAACGTTAGAAAGGAAATGAAGAATTTATTCTGGGAAAGGCAGTACAAGCTCTAAGCAAACATAATTTTGCTATTAAAAAGACCCAGTCACAGATATAGAAAACAAACTTATGGTTACCGGGGGATAAGGGGAGGAGGGATAAATTGGGAGACTGGGAATGACGTGTACACACCACTATACATAAAATAGTTAACTTATAAGAACCTGCTGTACAGCACAGGGAACTCTACTCAATACTCTGTAATGGCCTATATGGGAAAAGAATCTAAAAAAGAGTGGATATATGTATATGTATAACTGATTCACTTTGCTGTACACCTGAAAGTAACACAACATTGTACATCAACTATACTCCAATAAAAATTTTAAAAATAATTAAAAAAAAAAAAAGGATCCACACACTCAAGCTTAGAAAGGGCTAGTCATGTGATATACATTTGAATTTGTCTCTCTTAATGGATTAATCAAGGAGGACAAAAACACAAAAGAAACCCCTGTTGTGAAAAAAAGAGCCAGCTCAGAGGGAGGTTAGCTGGTCACTCTGAAAGAGAGCCTCTCAAGGTGACAGGGAAACTTTAGTCTCAGGTCTGATACCCATTTTGCCAGGAGCCCAAGTCTGACAGTACAGTCCCAGTCGGTTGGACCCTAGAGGATGGACTTCTACAGTCAAACTTAAAAGAGACTGATAATAAACCAGGAATATAGTTTACGTGCTCAAAACCAGGGCACTTCCTCCCTGTGTCTTCCGTCAAGAGCACCTCATTCTCAGTGTCAAGGCAACCGAGGTGCTTAAGAGCCCAAGTTTGCGAGATGGGCACAGAAAAAGAGCAAAGGCTTTAGAAGGCCTGAAAGAATATTTTATCCGGTCAATGAAAAAGCCTGATGAACCATCCTTGTTCAAAAACCTAACTTTCCAGTGAGCTGAACACTAATGTCACTTGAAATACTATTTCTCTCAGTTTCTTGGACTTGGATAAAGCTGGAAGAAAAATGTCAAATGCTGGTATTTAAATCATGTTTATGAACTTCATGTGAACCATATTTAAACACGTTATGAAAAAGTGACTGAAAATACAAGATACATAATTTATATATTATACGTATTATTTTTAGTTTTATTTCTATCCTAAGGATAAAACCTGGTCACCTAGAATTTAAGGGTCTCCTGCCTTCATTAGGAATCCAATAAGCAGTATCTTAAGTTGGATTTCTGAAGACAGTCTCTCTCACTTTCTCTGTCGCCCCGTAGATACACAGGTATTTTGTTTATTATTAGTTTCGTTCTCAATTTTTCCATCAACACTAGATCCTAGACGTACCTCATTTTAGCATCTATATTCCAGTATTTAACAAAATAAACCAAACCAACCACCTTTTCTGACCGATGCTCAGGGAATATGGGTATGAATGTTGCTGAGTTCAAAGAGCAGAGTACAACTATGACCAAAGAAGGTTTTCACAGAGACTGTTTCTCAGAGGTCATTTCTTTTACACAGTTGCGAGCAATGATGAGATCCTCATCGCAGAAGTAAACGCGGAGGGCTTCCCTGGTGGCACAGTGGTTGAGAATCTGCCTGCCAATGCAGGGGACACGGGTTCGAGCCCTGGTCTGGGAAGATCCCACATGACGCGGAGCAACTAGGCCCGTGAGCCACAGCTACTGAGCCTGCGCGTCTGGAGCCTGTGCTCCGCAACAAGAGAGGCCGCGATAGTGAGAGGCCCGCGCACCGCGATAAAGAGTGGTCCCCACTTGCCGCAACTAGAGAAAGCCCTCGCACAGAAACGAAGACCCAACACAGCCAAAAATAAGTAAATAAAAATAAAGGAATTCCTTAAAAAAAAAAAAAAAAAGAAGTAAACGCGGAGTCAGAGGTAATCACTGCTAAACATCAGTTTGGCCAGTCAAGACCACAAAAGAAATGCAAACACATTACCCAAATAGTGGCTGCTATTACCTTTCAAAACAGAGCGGTGTGCGCGGTAAGTCTAGCCTCCAGCCGCTGGGCCCGACGCTGACGCCCCAGCTCCCGCTCCCGCCTCAGAGCGCCTGCTGACCCCACGTCGACCCCGCTGCCGACGTTGACCCCACGTCGACCCCGCCTGCGACCCCACGTCAACCCCGACGCCGACTCGCCTCCCGCAGCACCCTCGCCCAAGCGCAGTGTCTCCTCGTAAGCCGCCCGCGCTGCGGGAGGAGAGGTTGCATGGCTCTTGGGTGGAATTACACTTTGGCAATAATGGGAACGCCAGCGTTGTTCCAGACTCTGTTTCTGTTTATAATGGCAACGTGGAAGAAATACTGCTGGGTGTGCAGCATGAGTCTGGACGGAGTAGCCCCAAGACTTCTCTCTGTGACCGCCCACCTCGCTCACAGACCTCGCAAGATACCAACGGAGTTTCCAAAGCAGACACACTAATATTGATGAGATAAACAGCTCTCAGTCGGAGGAAGATTACATGGAGACAAAGAAAGACGAAGAAAGCATCTTGAAGGAAAACTCAGACTGGATATGGGACTGGTCAAGTCGGCCAGAAAACATCACTCCCCACCCCCACCCCCAGTTCCTCTTCAAACGCCTGTAGCACACGACCGCGCTCAGCTTGAGGAACACGAGTGTTAGGGAGAAAGGGGGCATCTTCTCTGCAGAGTTTCTAAAGTTTTTCTTTTGTCTCGTCTCCCCTTTCATCTGCTAGCCATGGGGTTGGGGATCTATATCTGAAGTTTTCTGAAAATATCCACCAGCACCTTTTGATGAAGAATTGGAATCCGGCTTTTTCATTTAGTGGGAATTTACACTGGGGTTTGCGACGCAGCTTACTACCATCTTGGTCCTTGGGTGGCTGCACCACTTGTGTCATTTCTTCTGTAAATGCCGCATTCCAAATTCAGTAAAATAAAAATAAGACACTTTAAAAAAAAGAGTGGTGTGAATGAATATGGAGCATGTGGAGTTGAGAGGGAATTTCATTATAAAAATACTAAAACACTCCAGGACTCTGTGTGAAATGTTCATGAAATTAAAAACAAAATTATGTGGAAATTTCCAACAGAGGTGCCTACAACTATAATATATACTTAATCATTACTGGCCTCCCTGATTTAGCCACTCATGTATAGTAAATCGAAACCATGTGAAGTGGGAGAAATAGCAACTTTTGTAAGTGGGTATTTTCAATGAAATAATAAATATATTAAAATAAAGATTTTAGGCCCCTGGATTTCTTGTCATTCCCTTATAAATTATCATAATACGAAAACATGCTTGTTTTCTTTACCCATGTCTTCACTTGAAAAACCTTGCTGACAACCTATTCATTACCAAAGTAGACCATGCCAGGATGATACAATGTGGTCTCTACCCACCAAGAGCTTTTATTCTGTAGAGGAGAAAGTCACGTGCAACTTCTCACACAAGGAGACAATGGGATATTCTAAATGAAGTTTTTCCAGTGTCCTTGTTTTGATGTCCTCACTTGGCTTTGGGCTTCACTAAGTATCCCTGCTCATAGAGTCTGTATTTTAGTTCTTTCAGCTATAATCCACTTTTATTATACCTGAGCTCTGTCGATGTGGTGGTAAGGTGGGGGGGAAGAAGAACATTCTATGATCTTCTGATTAAATCTCAATCATTTGATGTGCCTGTGTCTCGGAGGTATGACCTTCACAAGTGTTAATCCAGCCTTTTTACCTTCAGCCTCCTATGCCTTTCTCTGGCTGCAGCATTCCCAAATCGATTTCTTTGAAGCCCTGATTCTAGATGCCTGTTTTTCCACCCCTTAAGTGAGATAGGAAGGCTGAAGTGAGTTCTCTTCCTTCATCTGGATAAAGTTTAAGAATTGGGAGAAGTCCTTTCTACCGGAAAGTAGACCTCTGATATGGAGAAAGCTCTGAGCATGTTTCTAAATGGTTACTCTTCCCTTCCCCCTGCCAGAGGCAAGAGGGGATCTTTCTTGGACTTTCACCATAGACGCGTGATGGGGTTCCTGGAAGGAAAGCCCATAAAAATGTGGGGTCTCTCTAAGGTTGTGGTTCCCAGCAGTTTTTCACCCTCACACTAGTCTCCACTCAACCTCCAAGAATTCACCAAAATTACCACTTAAGTGTTACTACCAGTTTATGGTTCCAACAACTTCTATTGCTGTATCTCTCTGGGTGCACTTATCTCTCTAGATGTTGGGTTGCTGGATTACCCTGTAACCTAGTTCTCCGATGGGTCCAAGATGTCATTGTCGAGTTTTTTCTTATCGTAAAGATGGGAGTTATGACTTCCAAGCTCTTTACATGTTTGGTCTGAAACTAGAAGCCACAATTCATTTTTGATGTATAACATTGAATACATGCATTACCACTGTGATACAATTTCTAACATTCCTATTTAGGGATGATCTGCAAGAAAAATATCCTAGATCCTTATTTCCACCCACTGAAAATGTAACATAAAGTAACAAAAATATGTAAAACACATCTAGGGTAAAACTTAAATATATATAGAGACTTTAACTTTTAATTTAAAAATTAGACACAATATTAATAAAATCCCCTAAATATACGAACAATGCCCCATGCCCCCCAACACAGTACCAGACAAATTAATTTAAACAATAACACAGAAAAAAAGAATAAACAAGAGGAGCCAAGAAAACCATGTAAAAAAGGGAAGAAGACTAAGTCTATAAAATATTTAACACACTGTAAAAATATAATAAAATGAAATGCACAATTTAAAAAAATATGATTGCTGCACTTTTCAATAGGCCAATTAGGACAAAATCCAAAGTTTAGAAATAGACTTAAATCTTAGAGAAATTTAATATACTAGACGATTAGCATCTCAAATCAGTGGGGAAAAGATGGCATTTTTAAAGCAGTTATGTTGGGACAGACGTATAACCATTACAAAAAAGATAAATGTACACTCTCACCTTGCTACTTACAAGATGATAAATTCCAAATGCCCCAAAGATTTAAATATTAAAAATGAAACTATGTCAGTGTTAACAGGAACCATGAGTCAATTTCATTAAAACCTGAGAGAGGATAGAATTCTTCCTAAATATGACTCAAAAACTAACAGTGAAAACTAAAACATTTGATAATTTGACTATATTAAAATAAAACAATTTCATTAAAACATAAACTAGAAAACAATAGGCAAAAGCCAGAAGGCAAACTGTGGTAAAAATAAAATACAGAACATATAGAAAGTGCTAGCATCCCTAACATTTAAAGAGCTCCTAAAAATCAAAATAGAAAGACCAAACCCGAAGTGAAAATGGGCAGAAGTTATGAAAAAGAGAAACAAATGCAACTGGGATTTAAAGATACAAAACTATGTTCAGATTCAGACATAAGACAAGGGAAAATTAAACAAGAATTTAGGGGCATTTATGGAAATACTGATGAAGTTTGAATGAAGTCTATAATTTAGTTAATTATATTGTACCTCCAAAGGATACAAAGTTTCAGTTATGCAAGATGTATGAGTTCTGGAGATCTATTGTACAGCATGGTGACCATAGTTAACAATACTATATTATCCACTTTAAATTTGCTAAGAGGATAGATCTAAAATCTTCTACACACATACACACACACACACACACACACACCACAGTAACTATGTAGAGGGGTGGATAAGTCTTTTATGATTGTGATTATCTCACAACGTATACATATATCAAAACATCAAATTGTACCCCTTAAATATATACTTTTTTTGTATGTCAAAGATATCTCAGTGAAGTTGTTTAAAATATATTATACCAATGTTAATTTCCTTGTATTTGTAATTTTACCATCATTATGTGTTACGTATGATATTAACCTTAGGTATAGCAAGGTGAAGGGTATATATAAACTGACTTTATTATGTTGCAACTTTTCTGTGTCTATAATTATTTCAAAATAAAGAGTTAATTAAAAAATTAAGCTACACACACTAAAACAAAACAAAAATTTTTTTTAAATAATGAATGACCACTTTATATTTATCGCTCAGTAAAAATCCAAAGGCTTGAAAATGCAATTTGTTGCTAAGGTTGTGAGGTAACAGGCACTCACCTTCATTTTTGGTGAGAATATAAAATAGTATAGCCTTAAGAGAGGGACACTTTCAACACAGTGTTTACCATTAAATTCAGCAAAGCCATGTGCAGTATTGTGATTTATAAGAAATATATATTTGGTTATCCCAATGACCTTTTCTCATATATTAGTGGGTCTTTGTCCAGGGTTCCAGACTCACAGCTCCCCAAACCCTTGGAATTTCCTAAGTGAGGAGAGATATAAAGGTGTCTTTTTTATGGAAATGAGATGACTTTGGGACTTCACTTAAGGATGGAGCTGATTGCCAGAGAAGCCAACCAAGTGATTAGATGATTAGACATTTCAGTCCCACCAGGACAGCCCAGGAGAGGAGAGGAGCTAGAGGTTGAATCAATCGCCAGTGGTCAAGATTTAATCATCCATGTCTGTGTAATGAAGCCTTCATAAAAGCCCAGAAGGAGGGGGTGTCAAGAGAATATGTGGAGATTTGGGGAGAGTGACACACCTGGAGAGGGCATGGAAGCTCTGAGCCCTAACCCCATACCTTGCCTTATGCATCTCTTCCCATCTGCCCCATCCTGAGTTATATCCTTTTATAATAAACTAGTAATCTAGTAAGTGAAATGTTTCTCTGAGTTCTGTGAGCTGCTCTAGCAACTAAATCGAACCGGAGGAGAATGTCATGAAAACCTGTGACTTATAACTAGTGGATCAGAAGTACAGTTGTCTGAAGTCCAAGGAGGGGGTTGTTGGAACCTCCAATCTATAGCCAGTCCATCAGAAGCACCTGGGCATGTGACTGGCATCTGAAGGGAGGGGGGCGGGTCTTGTAGGATTAAGCCCTCGACTTGTGGAATAGTGTCAAATTGAACTGAATAGTAGAACAACCAGCTGGTGTCCCAGGAATTGTTTGTTAGTGTGGGAGACCCTCCCCCCACCACACAGGCTCATGTTGGAATTGGGTTCAGGAACACAAAATACCATGTCTATCCCGAAAATGCACTGGTACAAAAATGAAATGTCATAAGCACAGGGCTATTGACTACAGCCTTATTTAAGTTGGCAAGTGATTGAAACCACCCAAATGATCATTGACTATGAGATACTCACACAATATAATCGAAAAAGAAATGAGGGAAATTATTTTCTGGGATGGAGTGATCTTCTGTACATATTTGTTAAGTTAATGTAGCAAGTTGACGAGTTATGTTTATAGAATATTTTTTTGTATAGAACATTTTGAATTGTAAAGTGGGGCACACAGATAGAATGTTTTATTTTGTATTGTAAGATGGGGGACATTTATATACATACATGTGTATATTTACAAAAGAACACCAGAAAAATAAACCAAAGGGGGGGGAATATATATATATATATAATATATATATATATATAAAATACATATAAAATATATATATATTATATATATTATATATATAATTATATATAATATATATACATAATACATATTACATATATACATAATACATATGTATATATATTATAATAATAATATATAATTATATATAATTATATATATACATAATACATAATACATATATACATAATACATATATATATTATATATACATATATAATATATATAATATATATAAATATATAATATATATAATATATACATATATATAATATATATACATATATATATATATATACATACACTTGTCTGTATAGACGGAAAGGAAAGGGAAGGATGACAGGGACAGAGGCAACATTTCTCTGATATACAACTCGATATATAATTTTGAATCATACTAACTTAGTATCACATACAGGAGAAACAAATTAAGAACCCCATTTTAAAATTTATTTATTTATTTATTTATTTATTTTTGGCTGCGTTGGGTCTTCGTTGCTGTGCACGGGCTTGCTCTAGCTGCGGCGAGCGGGGACTACTCTTCGTTGCGGCGCACGGGCTTCTCATTGCGGTGGCTTCTCTTGTTACGGATCACGGGCTCTAGGCGTGTGGGCTTCATTAATTGTGACATGTGGGCTCAGTAGTTGTGGCACACGGGCCTAGTTGCTGAGGCGTGTGAGATATTCCCAGACCAGGGAACGAACCCGTGTCCCCTGCACTGGCAGGCGGATTTTTATCCACTGCACCACCAAGGAAGCCCCAAGAACCCCATATTTTGAATATAACTCCTTGGTGAAATATATTGTAAGGACAGAAAAAACAGCAAGAAAAAAATGTAGATGTTATTCAGCAGCTTTATTTTAGAGGTAATATTGTTACTGCTATTTAGAAATTATTTTATGTACCTTGTTGGATATAGCAAATAGTATTTTATACTTTTTTCAGTGTAAAAAAAAAAAGATATAAAATTAAAGAAGTATGAACTTATTTTTATTTATTTTCAAAGTATATATTTTACTCTAAAAGCAACAACAACCCTGCAGCAAAGAGCACTATAGTGCCCTCATTTTGGATTCTAAATACCATTTATAAATAAAATGAGTTAAGGCTCCTTGGTGATATGACTGATTCTAGAACTGAGATAGGAAATGTACAGAAGAACATGTACCAGAAAGCCAGGAAGCAATAAAAGAACTAATGGGTTGGCCCTAAATGACACAGGAACCACTTGGAAGTTGATCCCACAGGACAAAGATAAGACAGTTTGGGCAACAAGTAGAAAAATAACTGGAATTGATAACTAACATACTGAATATATAAAAACCCATGAATTTATAATGATACTCAAAAAAAGAGAACAAATAAGTATACACAAAATATCATAGGTGCTAGGGGAACAACTCATTACTATAAAACAACTTAGAGTAATAATAGAGGAAAAATTAAGTATTGGTCAGGTGACTTCAAATGACTTGTATTTTGGAATAACCAAAAAGTCCTGATCAATAAGGAAATGTTATTCTTTACAGAAAAATTCCATGGAAATTGAGTAGAAGGAATTATAGAATTAGAAAATATCATTTTGCACTGCTGCTTAAATGACAGTTTTGGGCAATGATAATGAATATATACTACAGACATTTGGTGAATAATGGATAAGGAACTGAATATTTACATGGTATCAATGTATCCCAAGCTCATCACTGGGGAAAAAACACAATGATACAATGCAGGAGTCATTTTGTTACCACCTGAACCCACTGAACTATCTTAGGATACAGCCAGTAGACACAAATCCATATGTGACCCATTTATTTCAACTGGTAAATAACATGAAAAATTGGGGGGGGGGGGGGTGCAGAACATAATATTGTTTTATACTATAAGTGGTTTAAGAGGCATAACTAATAATTGCAACGTGTGGACATATTTTTGGATGCTGATTAGAACAAACTATACGAAGACATTTTTGAGCAACAAAAGAAATTTGAATATGGACTGGGTTTAGTAAAGATATCAAGGTATATTTTAGGTATGATAATGGCATTGTGGTTATCTAGAAATTATTCTTTATAAAGACATGCTGAAATATTTAAAAGGGAAATATTAATGTCAGGGATTTGATTTAAAATGTTTAATCAAATTTCAAAAATAAGGACAAAAAGGATAAAGAAAGTGTGGTAAGACAGTGTTAATTTTAAAACTGAATGTTAAAGGTATGGGGACTTATTATGATATTCTATCTACCTTCAAACTACAGTGAAAATTGTATGATATTTTCCAAAGTTTTTAAAAAATTTTTTTGGGGGGGACAAAATCTATCACAGTAATTTAAAAATTTCTTTTTGTTGATACCTAACAATTTTTTTGCTTCTTATAGTGATATTTGAGAAATTAACTGCATTTTATCTCTTAAAAAGCCTACAATGAGGAACTAATTTGAATGACAAAAGCTGGAACAACTGAAAAGCAAAATAAATACTATGGTACTAGATTGTAACTCAAAATATAAGTATACCCAAGTTCATACTGATAAATTACTGGATAAATAGAAGGAAAGAGATGAATCTTCCTTACAAAAGAATTAAAAATAATTTATATAGATACTTCTTCCTCCTCCTTAATTGTGGGCTGAACTTAGTGAGTTGCTTCCCAAGAATAGCACATGAAAATGTTAGAAAAAGAACTTTTCAGTGGAGAAAGCTGGCAAACTCTACCTTAGCCAGCAGATCAAGTCAGCACCACCAATGGTAACTCATGCTGATAGCGCGTTCCCACTGATGTGATGTGATGCACTTCTTTGGTACCTTCTCCCAAATCCATAACCTCAGTCAAGTCATGATAAAAACATCAGACAAACCCAAACTGAGACATATTTTACAAAATACCTGATCAGTTCTCCTCAAAACTGCCAAGGTCATGAAAAACAGGGAAAGACCAAGACACTGTCATGGACAGAGGCAACAAATGAGATACAATTAGGAAATGCCATGTAGAATTCACGACTGGGTCCTGGGACAGAAAAATGGCATTATTAGAAAGAATAGAAATCCAAATAAAGTCTAGTTTAGTTCATAGTGATGGACTAATGCTGATTTCTTAGTTTTGACAAATGCACCAGGATTATGTAAGATGTTAGCAATGGCGACAACTAGGGAAAGAGTATGTGACAACTCCTGTATTATCTTTGTTACATTTCTATAAATCTATAATCCTTCCAAAATAAAAAACTTATTAAAAATAAATTTCTGATCAAATTTAAAAACTTAATATATTATTTGAGTCCTAGCAAAAATAGCAATTAAGCATTAGAAAACAGGCCTTTACAGGACTGCAGGTGGGGAAGGACACCATTGAACTGCATAATACTAGAGAAAGTGGGAGAATTGTCCTGGGACTAAAGCCTGGAAGAGAGGCAGGCTAATGGGAGCTTTTATCCACTTACAGATTAACGCCTCTGTGGGAGAGGAAAAGGAACCTTGTAGGAGTCAAGTCATAACTAAAGAGAGGGATGCTATACATAGAACATAAGCAGAGCATTTTCCCAGCTCAAAGCTTTTAGCCAGTCACAGATGAGCTTGGGGAAGGCCTGGTAGTTATAAAAACCAGATTCCAGTTTCAGCTCTGCCAGTAATATGCTGACAGAGAACAAGTCATGTAATTTTTCTCATTCTTGATTCTCTCAACTATGGGTTGAAATTCATCCACAGCTTTGAGTCTATGAATTTATAAAGGCAAATTTTTTAATCCCTTTGGATATTTGAATGAAGCTTTATATTTGACAATGACATAAAAATTAAAATATATTGCAATATGAGAGGGATATAAAAATAGTTTCGGTCAGCATATAAAGCTCTAAATTCTCATTTTGGCAAGTCCTTGGTTATGGCAGGAGGTAATTTATCATACAATTACAATGTATGTAGGTTTGACCATAGAGAGTCATGCCTTTAATTCCTGAAGTATTCATCAAACTTGCTATAATATTACCCTCAAGTATCATTCAGAAGCAGAGGAACTTGTTGGACTGCACCATGAATGTGCAGTCAGCAAGGTCCAGATGATGAGAAAAACTACAGCCCAATTTTTCAATAGATGAATTGTAAGGAAAGAAGAGGATTGATGAGGGACTTATTAAAAGAGACTTAAAAGTCATATTAAGTTTAAAAAGGGAAAGGATAAATATAAAAGCATGCATATCTGGGTTATAAAACTAAAAATGAAGTGATCATTATGAACTTCAGGATAATAGTTACTCATGGGGAGACAGAGAATTTTTAATTGTGGTGGGACACATGGATGGGGCTTCTAGGTGACAGGCAAAGTACTATTTTTTGACCTGAGTAGTAGTTCCAAGGGTGTTAGCATTTTAATAATTCTTTACAGTATACATTTGTTTTGTGTAGTTTTCACCCTTTATTTTATTATAATATGTAATAAAATCTTCATGTGTTGCTGGCAGAATGCTGTGTGCTCCATTTACAAAAATGAATAGGAAACTTTTCCTGTAATCAAAGGCTAGAATCAAGTAGAAAAAAAAAAGGTGACAAAATGAGCAACAGAAGCTTGCAATTCTTATTATGAAATCACATATTAGATAGAGTAAAATCCAATGGATGGGGTGTAGTTTTGCCTAGTTAAGTTATAGGTGTTTTTGAAGGAGAGATAATGCAACGCTTAAGCTTAATATTTAAAGGTTAATCACTGTTTTCAAATTGACAAGAGGATGGAGCCATCCAGAAAGAAGGGGCTGATTATTTTACTAAAACATCTTTTTTAACAGGTAAAATCATGACTCATACAAATGTAAAATAAATATGTATCTAAGATTTTATTTAACTCACTAGTTAATGAAGGAATTAGTAAGATGTTATAGGTGGTTCACAAAAGAATTCAAGATGCACACACATATTGGTCATCAGGAATGCTAAAATGACTTTACAAATAGATACAAAACTCATCAATATCCATAGGGCAGTAATCAAATGCATCTCCACTGGGCTAATCTGTGTTTATGTGAACCAGAAGCATGGGCATTACTATCAGTGTTCAACAATTTATAGAACTGTCAAATACCTCAAAGACAATGAGAAGGGAAGATAACTCCAAAGGGTGAACTAGACAGAAGGGATGGGGTGAGAAAAGAGGCTGAAAAGGTGGACAGGGGCCATATCATGAAGCTGAGTGAAGCCTTTTATTTCGTATGGCACTAGGGAATAAGCAGAGACAATTCTGAGTGGCCCTGGGGGTTGTTTTCTCTTCTTCTTCTGTAGCTTAGGAATAATTTAGTATAGCAGTTGTGAGTTAGATCAGTGGAAAAGTAGTAAACTCTGGCATTTCCTTAACTAAGACTCTCCCATTGATACACAGATGCTATCTGTCCTCCTTTCCTTATAAATATTTTGAGTGACTGAGGGGAAGCTTTACCCTTGGCGCCCTTCTGTGAAATGTCCAGTGCAGCTATGCCCATGGCAGGCATGCTTTTACGTGGAATAAGGCAAGTGTGGAAGATTTTGTGTGCTTTGCTGCTTCTCTGCCTGTCAGTTTCCTCAGTAAACCAAATGTAATATTTTCACTGTGGAAATGTTAGGAATGTTAGTATCTTTTCCCCCTTTTGCATTAGAGGTAGTCAATGAATTTGTTTTCCGTTTAATTTTGTTTTACTGTTACAAGTAGCAGTAGTAATATTTTGATTTTCAAATTAACATAATCAGATAGAATTTTGGAAGAACTAGTGTGAGCCAGTATTCACACTGTGTTGCTGTGTTGAAAAATAACCAAATTAGAAACTAACACACCATTGTAAAGCAATTATACTCCAATAAAGATGAAAAAAAAAAAAAGGAAAAAAAGAAAGAAAAATAACCAAATTGCTCTGATTGAAAGCAGTTTGGGAAGAATTATGGAAAGGAGACTCGATGTGTTTTCTGGAATGTAAGTTCTTTTAGCGTTCCCTTACCTCATGCTGGTTATACAGTTTATTCTCAAAATGGCTGGTAAAATAGTACTGGTTTTGACTACTTGATTGATCATAGAACATGGGTGTTTCCTAGATAACATCAAATGCTCAGACTTTCAGGTAGAACTAATTAGGCAATTAGCCCTTTACTTGAAAAGACTTATTTGGCGTTATAGAGTTAAATTTTTCATTCAATGCACAGTTGAATGAAAGAGACAGTTCTATCCCCTCTTACTTCAATCTCCTTCATTCCCCTACAATTTATCAGCTGAAGAACTGGGCTGTAGTTCCCCCCACAGCTGGGATCTCACTGCTGGCACCTTCATGGTGCAGTTAAACATGTTCCTCTGTCCTCTGTCATTCCTGCAGATTGGCAGTTGGGTCCAGAGACTGGACATCAGATTTGATCTCTTTGGAAAACTGTAAGTAGAATATGGTCCGGCTATAGGAAGTACATAATGTCTGCTTGTCTCTTTTTGTGATCTTAGCCACCGTTGAAGTTTAACACCTGTATCTAATCATTTGTTGTTGGTTCAAAAAGCTGAGATTTTAATGATATTATTTCACTTTTGTTTGTCAGAATATATCTATTAAAGCAATAGTTTCTCTCATTCACTCTTTGGTTACCAATGGTAGAGTTAATAAGAAATGTAGGATAACTGCTTAATTGTTCCCTTTATTAACCAGTTTTCATTTTAATGGATTAATTTCTATAATCCTCTGCAGGTAGGCAATTCTTTTTAAATATTGTTATGCACCCATAGATGAAAATAAGTTTGATGTATTCAATCCACTCTCGTTATTAAAAGTACTGAAAGTCTGATCGTCCTGTTGTGGTTAGTGGAAGACTAGTAAGTTGGCCCTTGAATAATTTGAATTGACTCCATTAGTCTTTGATAACTTCCCTTCTAACGGATATGGCAAGATTTGCCAGGCTCAGCTCGTGCATTTCCTGTCTCAGACCTCAGCAATGTCTCCACTAAACCTAGGTCGCTTTTAGTGAGAAGTGACACTTCAAGACCACAATATGAGTCTCATCACTAAAGCATTAGTCATTGTATCTAGGTCTTAATAGTGGAAAGAAGTAGGGAATATTTATAGGTAGGGAAAATATACAGCCTAGCTCCATCCAACATAAAAGACTAGAAACAATAACCAACCCAGTAACAACTTCCCAAATTTATCCTGATACAATCAAACTTCAAGACTAAGGAGATTTAAATTAAACGCTTCCTTATTGCATCTACATGTCCTTTATTCCACCCTAAAATTCTGCTTCTCAAGGACACAGGAGATGATAAATAAGAATATCCACTAATTATTCATTTTGAAAATTATTCTCAGAATACTAATACTACCACCAATGTAATTACTGAAATTAAAGCTAGGAAAGCTTTCTTGAATCCTGGCTCATTCTAAAAGTATAAGAAAACTAATTTCATGTGAAAATAAACAACAGAAATGTATCAAATTCAAATTCCATGCAAAGTTATCATAAGAAGAGAAGAGAACAAGGAACATAATCATATAAATGCACACATTCACAAAAGATAAGTATGAAACTCAGCCTCATTTTAGTAGGTCTTAATTTTTCCTAATGCCAAGGAAAAGACAACAAAGATTCCGACTATCAACTTTCTATACTGAAGTTATAAAACAATAATATTAGGCTAGAATATAAATGAGAGTGCAATGGTTGGAAATGGGCTGTTGAAACTAATAATATTTATAAAGTACCTGTTTGTTGAGAAACTTAAGAAAACTAATTGAAAAGCTATGAGTAATTCCATGAGCAATAATAGCAGTAATGGAATTCATTAAGGTAACAGGATATATGTGTGTGTGTGTGTGTGTGTGTGTGTGTGTGTGTGTGTGTGTGTGTGTGTGTGGTAAAAGACGGCCATGATCATGATGGTTTAACTGATATAACACATATAACAAATATATAATACAACTGTTTTCAGACACTGAAAACAGGCAACATAGACATGTGATCCTTAACAGAAGAGAGACAGATGAAGTGAGCCATACAACTTCAACTGCCTTCTTTGAAGACTTCAGTGCAGGGAAGAAATGTAAGGCTCATTTAGAGACTGAGAAGTTTACAGGGGTACTCCTTAAACAGAGCAAAAAGTACTATTTTAAGTTGAGGAAATAGTGATCTGCATTCAGTGAGAGCAAGAGGGCTGAAATTTGCAAGACAAAGTACTAAAAAGAGCTCAAGAAATTTGTACGAGGGTACCTTTGAGTCTGGCTGAACACCAAGCAGCTCTCATGCAGGATAAAACTCCACAAGTATTGACAGAGGATACCTACCGTAAGATATAAGTTAATCTTCAGAGCTCACACAGGGCTAAGGGACATTCAAATACTTAATATCCAGAATAGCAAAGCTTTAATGAACACTCTGAGAATTCATTAGAAATTTAAGAATCTTTGTATCTTAGTAATTAAGGCTATTCTAGGCTCACCATAACAAAGTTTAAATAAAAGTCTTTATGGACAAACCTGATACTCAGATAACTGCCTGACCAAGACCAACTCTATCATCATTAAATGAAGACTAATAAAGTCCTGATATTTAACATCACAAAATTCAAAATGTTTCGCATCAATAAACAATTATTAGACATCTGAAAGAGTAGGAAAACGTGCTATTAGCCGGAGAAAAATTGGTATAAAAGCAGACCCAGAACCACAGTGATGAATTTTCAAAAAAGGACTTCAATACAGGTATTTTGTATACGTTCAAGTACTTCAAAGAAAAAGAACATAAAGAAAAAATGCAAACTATAAAAAAATGGAATTTCTGGAGCTGAAATTTTAAAAATTACAGAATAAACCTAAAACAGATTAGGCACTGAGGAAGAAAAGATCAGTGAAAATTTCTATCAAGACATAGCAATGAAAAATATCTGAGGAACAGAGAGAAAAGAGGCTGAAAAAATTGGATAGTTCTGAAGTGACCACGGGGACAATGTCAAGGGGTCAAACATACCTGTAATTGGAGTTTCTGAAAATGGAAGAAAGAGAAAAAAAAAAAATAGGAGAATCAACACCTAAAAGTTTCCAAATTTGATGAAAACTATAAAACCACACATCCAAGAAACTAAACAAATCCCAAGTAGAATGAATATCTTTCATATCATAATCAAATTTTTAAAAATCAGAGACAAAAAAAAAATCTGAAAAGTAGCGACAGAAAAAGACACATTAGAGCATAAGAACTATGATACAAATTACTGACTTTCTCATCAGGAATAATGGACGCCAGAAGACAAAAATGCAACATCTTAAAAGCGTTGGAAAAAAACCACAAAACAACACGACTGTCAACCTAGAATTCTATCCTATGAGAATACTCTTCAAGCTAAAGGATAATTGTGCCCCAAAGAATGATTATCAGCTCAAGTCATCATGCAGCATTCACCCTGTTTTTCTTCTCCTGCTTCCACCTGTCTGCACACACACAGAGTAAGCCCACACATCTCCCAATTCTCTTTCAGACCTTTGGACAGCTCTTTAATGTAATTTACTTGTGTCCATGTTTTCAGTCTCTCTCTCCATAGTTCTATCAGCCTGTGAAGAGCACATCTTACACACAATTTCAGCAAATCTTATGAAAAATAGTAAATTTCTGTCTCATACTCCTCTGAATATAGTAATTCAAATATAGTCTTAGGGACTAGAAGATGTCCTTGCTCATCTGCCCTTGCCCTCATTCACCTTTACAAAACTAAACCTCATATATATATATAGTGAGTGCTAATAAATACTAGAAACTAAAGGACTTTGTGGTGGAAACGAAATCTGCATTATCAACATCTGTTTCCAGCTAGACTTGCCATAAAATGCCCTCCTGTACAATATTTTTTTTAAATTTTATTTATTTATTTATTTATTTATGGCTGTGTTGGGTCTTCGTTTCTGTGCGAGGGCTTTCTCTACTTGCGGCAAGTGGGGGCCACTCTTCATCGCGGTGCGCGGGCCTCTCACTATCGCGGCCTCTCTTGTTGCGGAGCACAGGCTCCAGACGCGCAGGCTCAGTAATTGTGGCTCACGGGCTTAGTTGCTCTGCGGCATGTGGGACCTTCCCAGATCAGGGCTCGAACCCGTGTCCCCTGCATTGGCAGGCAGATTCTCAACCACTGCGCCACCAGGGAAGCCCAGTACAATATTTTTAACACTCAATTTTCAGCCAAGGTGAACTTAAAAATATGTTCAAAGTAAAACTTATAGAATCAGGGGCATATATATAAATATATACTAAATATTCTTTAATTTCATTTCTGCAAATGTTTTGAGCTCCTAGCTGGTATCCCTAAGAGGGATCCCTGTGAATCTTTAAGAATAACTATTTTCTTAAAATCAATAATTAAAAAAGATTGAAAATAAAATAAATTTTCTTTTAGATTTCTTAACTTTTTTTTTTTAATATATACAATTTTAGAGGAATTAAAGCATTCACTACTGGAGATCAAAGACTTGGAAAGACTAAAGCACATGCTACTGGTGATCAAAGGCTCTGATAATTCCAGATCTTCTTTTCTACTGACCTCTGGGAATTTGTAAGAATAAATCACTTAATATCTATCATCCCTGCCTTTTTTTTTTTTTTTAATGCGAGTTATGGTCTAGATCAGCATTTCTTAGATATTTGGGTTTCATGAAAAAAAAGAAAGTGGAAGCTAAACCAACTTTGAGTTGCCGTTTCTTTTTTAATAAGAACATAAAATAAACAATCATATAAACTGCCATCTCTACTTACAATATTTAATTAAAAACATTTTTAACATTAAAAAAGGCAAAAGGGCAAATTCAGAATAAGTGCTTCATATTAAAAATAGATACAGTTTAAGGAAAAAATTACATATGATCTTTTTTTCCCATTTTCATCATGGACTGGTAAAAATTTTATAAATGTCTAAAGTCATTCCATGGACCTGTGCTTAAAAATCATTGAATTAAATGCTTCTTACTGTCCCCTTCAACTGTGAAACTCTATGATCTACCTTCTTATTTTGATACAATATGTTAAGCAAACATGATTAACATTACATAGCATTATGTCAGTTAAATGTAATTTACCTAATTCAATGTATTTAAATAAGTAAAAATACTTAATTTTAAGAACAAGGGAAAATATGATTGGTGTAGCACTTTGCCACACACATTTTAATGCGTACTACACACGTTAAAGACCTTTTTAAAAAGTTCCTGTGGGAAATGACAGTGTCATTTGGGTCTAGCATCATTCTGGTTGCACAAACTAGAAAGAGAAGTTGCGCTGTGGTAATACTAGTCTTTATCTCAGAGACCAAGAGTCATTTTGCAAATTTGTAGTATCATTTCCCTGAACAACTCCGGACTGAATTGTACTTTAGTTCCTCAGTTCTATATTTTTGCAGAGGCAGAAACACAAGCTCTTGATTTTTCTTTTTAAAGTGTTGCTGACGGGTTGAGATAACTTTTTACTCCATCATGTATAACCATGGAATAGCATTAACAAGTGAAAGATGTAATAAATTAGACATCTCTACATTTTAGAGAGAGAAGATGGAAACATCATTGGTTTTCTTTTCTCAATTAAATATGTGTGAACCAAAAGAAAAAACTTTTTTCAAGTTAATATATGGTTCGGGAAAAGAAGAAACAAGCAAAGAAGCCAAAATCAGGTAAAAATCATAATTTTTTAAGTCAACCTTATACTTTTAAAAACATGATTGACATTGAATATTTGTTAGCACTTGTTTTTAAAATATCTGGTTGAAAATATATTGACTGTAATATTATAACTGAAAAAAAATCTATTTATTAGGAGTAAATAACTGTTAAATCTGTAAGTGTTTTTATTTTTTTTTTAAAGTGCAACAATTTTAACCACACAGGAGAACTAGTAATAATATTTATTGAAATATAATCTCAAATACTTTAAAGTCACTGAGGAGAAAAAAACCAAGTATATTTCGCATATGCTATCCTAATTCCTCCATAAACAGTATTTAAATGAAATTCTTAAGAAAACCACTGAGTGTGTCTAGAGTGAGGGAGGTGGGTGAGAAGGGGTGTCCAGGTGATTACCAATCCCAAATCTGTTTGACAGTCAGAAGGAGAGATATCAATGGTCATCCAAGTTGTCCTGAAGCTAATGCCTTTTCATTACAGAGCTAAGGAAAAGAGAAATAGGCTAAGTGTTCTTGTGCAGAAACCTGAGTTTCACGAAGATACTCTTTCCAGCAGATCTGGGCAATTAGCCAAAGAAACAAGGTGAATAACTTGTAATTATTTGGGGGGACATTTGCTGATTCTATCACTAAAGATTTAAGAAAGAGGAAATTAGGGATTACCATTTTATTGGATATTACACAGTAATATAAGGAAGGTTAGTGATCTCATTTCAAAAAAACTAGAAATATTCCATAAAATTAAACCATTTTAATAGCTTGAATTAAGTAATCTCATAAAAATTTAAAGATGCTCTTTTAAAATTATATACCTGTCAATTTTAAATGATATATTTTACTCCTTCATCACTTTGTATTTTAAACTGGTGAAATACTCATTAATTTAAAAGTTTGCACAATGTCACTGAGAAGTGCTATTCATCTCTTTCTTCAGTAGTTTGGAAAAAATGCCCTAGGTACAGTATCAAGTAAAGCACAAAAAGAGATGTTTTGTAACTTTTAGCCATTTCTTTAGTTCAAACAGAAAATGGAATAAGCTTATACACTAGGATAATATAAATTTTTCCAAATATGAAATACGGCCAATAAAAGATCCAAGACAAATATATTCAATTCTCAATTATCAACATTTCTAAAATATTTGTTGTATTAAAAATGCTTCCTATTTCTTACCCCTTTAAAACTTCATCAGTCAAACTTCCTGTATCTGTTTAAAAAAAAAAATTGTTGCATATTTTGGTAAGAGTTTCAAGGAAATTGCAGTTTTAAAAAAGTTTGACTGAAAGACACTGTTAGATTAGGTTCTTCTATTTGCCAAATTAAGAAAGATAATTGACCTGATTTCTTTGTTTCTAACCTAACACATGATTATTTTTCCCTGGAAAATAAAATAATTCATGAGAAAATAATGTTATTTTAACACATTGTTTTATAGGCAAAAACCAAAAGAAAGTTGACCAATGTTTTTGAACTTTCCAATATAAATACAATTTCCGTTGTATAATAATCAAAGGAGAAATCCTGTGAAATAGGACTGAAAAGAACAGTGTGATAGCACATGTTAGAGCAGATTCACAAGTAGAGTTTCTGCACACTCCATTATAAAACATTTTGTTTCTTGAACAGAATCTCTCCTGAAGAAGCAGTGATATGGGGTGAATCATTTGACAAACTGCTTTCCCATAAAGGTTAGTGCTACTTTTCCCAAATACTTTATTCTTTAATGGAAAAGTATACAAAATATGTATGTAACTATACAAAACAGGTTGTCATAAAAATTTAGTTTGATTGATAATTTACAGCAATGAGTTTTTGATCTACAAAAATAAATAATAGAATAGTCAACTAATAAGAGGATTTTTAAAATCCTCTTATTTTATTAAGAATTACTTATGGTGGATGAAATATTTCTTGGTGCTGGATGAATAGTTTCACATTTTCAGTGTTTTTAGTTTGTGAATGAGACCCTTGGTTTTATTAAATCCCAGATTATCTGTGTTATTTTTACTGTTAAGTGATCAAAAATCTAAAGTAGTTCTTTTCATGGACATTTAGGAAACTTTCATGAAAATATATATTGTTTTAATTTTATAAATGCTTCACTCTTCGCATCAGTCATCAGAATTTTGCAGAGTAGTTGAGAATCAGGTGGGCATTTAAGGTGGAGCTTTGTAGACGATATGGAAAGTGAGGACAAATACTGAGTTTGTCCAAGCACGGGTCAGAGGACAGGCTGCCTGCATTGCTAATCCTTAGAGTCAATTTCATAAGGTAACAGCTGAGTAAGCTTTTTTTTCTTGCCTTTATTCAGTCCACGATTTCTTTCAGGGAGCAAAACTGACAGATTGAACTGAGTAGGCGATGAGGCTAAGCAACCACAGGGTTCATTGCTTTCCACATTAAACCAGGCAGAGTCTGCTTAAGAAACAACACTTTATCACTACCAAAGAGCCACACACTTCCTCTAGCCCACAGCTTTTATTTGTATCTCCAAGTTCTTCTATTCCTTACCTCATTTCTTTGAGTTAGCCGAGGCTAACTACTGTTTACAGCATTGCCAGTGGTTTTCTCATCCTAAGGTGTCTACGGGAAGCAGGAGCTCCTATTGCTGGGAGTGCAGTACTTGCAATTCAGCCTCAAGTACTGTGCACTCTTTGATGAAACCAACTTTTCTAATCTGTCTTCATGTCCGGTAATTTTCTCCTAATTGTCCATCCATCTGTAAGGTTTTGGTGACCAGTTCGTTTTCCCCTGGATTTACTGACAGAGAATCCTATTTCTGCAGACTCTCCCTGAAGACTTTCCCTCTTCCAATGAAAACAGATTCTGCCTCTGAACTGTAATATTGACTCAGAGAAAGAAAAGTATAGGTAGAGAAATCAAGGCTTAAATTTAGGCAAGGATGTAGTGAAAATGGAGGGTAGTGGTAAGAAAGGAAGTTCATGCTGAAAAAAATTTAATGTGTTACTCCATCCTCATTTCACCTTAATGCTCTATCACTCCCTATTTTGGAGAAAAATAATGTGAACAGCTTTCTTCAACTTTTCTTCATTCCCAATATCCACCCATTTCTTGACTTTTGTTAAAATTCTTGCCAAATATATGTAAAACCTATCTCCCATTCTCATTATCTCCTCTGTCACTGTCTTGGTTCAGGTATTTATCTAATTACAACCTGTGTAAAACTTTCCTCCCTAATTCATGCCCCCCAAACTTATTTCTTCTTTTAATCTCCTATTATTTCCACCATTTGGGCACAACTCAGCCCTTGAGCCTCTTCACTAGTCAGAGCAAGGAAGAAAAGAAGTGGAATTCATTTTTTTTTTTCCAGTTTGAATGTTTATTATAAGGAAACATGTCTTTTCATCTGTGGATCTCCAAACCCAGCACATCACCTGGTAAATATTAAGTGCTCGAATAATATAACCAAATTTGTTGCTAGGAAAAACTTAGTCCTGGGTCCCTTTCGAGATTTGAGTTCTGGTTCTCTTCTGCCACACAATCACTTTCTTAATCACTTTCATATTCAGCTTCCTCAACTGTAAGTGGAGATCACAATGTCTTTAGCTCCAATAGAAATAAATTTCTGTCAGGATTAAATGAGATGATGAATAAGAAGCCAATAACTGTTTTCTGTTTTGTTTTTTTTTTTCTAACATCTTTATTGGAGTATAATTGCTTTACAATGGTGTGTTAGTTTCTGCTTTGTAACAAAGTGAATCAGCTATACATATACATATATCCTCATATCTCCTCCCTCTTGCTTCTCCCTTCCACCCTCCCTATCCCACCCCTCTAGGTGTTCACAAAGCACCAAGCTCATCTCCCTGTGCTATGTGGCTGCTTCCCACTAGCTATTTTACATTTGGTAGTATGTGTAAGTCCATGCCACTCTCTCACTTCGTCCCAGCTTACCCTTCCCCCTCCCCATGTCCTCAAGTCCATGCTCTACATCTGAGTCTTTATTCCTGTCCTGCCCCTAGGTTCTTCAGAACCATTATTATTATTTTTAGATTCCATACATATGTGTTAGCATACAGTACTTATTTTTCTCTTTCTGACTTACTTCACTCTCTATGACAGTCTCTAGGTCCATCCACCTCACTACAAATAACTCAATTTCGTTTCTTTTTATGGCTGAGTAATATTCCATTGTATATATGTGCCACATCTTCTTTATCTATTCATCTGTTGATGGACACTTAGGTTGCAAGAAGTCAATAACTGTTTGACACTACACAAATGTAAATGGTTTCTGCTATCATGAAAAATAATTGTCAACAATAAATTTAATAATCTTTTTCTGTTTTGCAACCTGCTCCCAGCTGTATAAACATCACTTACAGGGTTAAATTTCAATGGAAAGAAATATATAAGCTGGACTTCTTTCTTTAACTTAATAAATTGGTATATAATAATTTCATCATACTCTCACGACCCATTAGAGAGAATAAAGATTCTCTCTAGGTAATTAGTCCTACAGAAAATCCTCCCCTGGCATTCTATAATCATGTTGCTTTACAAGTAGTCAAAACCAAATGGAAAAAAATCTGCTCCTCTCTGTTCTCTACTGGTGGAAACACTAAAGTTCTGTAAAATCGCAGCAGTTTGAACCTAGACGGGGTAACATGAATAACAAAAATCAGCACTGACCCACTTGGACATTATTATCATCACTCATGATCAAAGTGCTAATTAAATTATATTGGATTCACAAAAAATTATGTTAATGGTATTCTTTTAATCAAGCCCCCAAATTCAGTTATTCTAAATTGCAAATCTTATTGTAATATTAAATTATAAAGCTTAAAATAATCACCTAAGAAAGTCTCATGGTTGCAATGGTCAAATTCCACTCATTTCTATTGACTTGACTGTAGGCCAAAAAGAAAAAAAAGGAAAGTTCCTATACTCATACATACACAAACACACACACACTTCAAGACCTTGCTCTATCAGATTTTATAGAATTTCCCTTTAGTTAAATGTGTAAGTTTCTCAAATTCTGTATGCCATATCTATATAAAGGAAATGGAAATTGTATTACATTTATTCAAATGGGAAGTGAAGTGATAAGTCAAACAAAATACATCGGAAATTTGAGTATTTATTTGAAAAAAAAAATGCCTGATACTAAAACCACTGCAGAATAATTATTAGCATCTTTAGGAAAGGAGCCATAGAGTAGATGATTCTTATGCTAGATTTTAGGGGATTAATCAAAAATTCACTAGCTGGACAAAGAGAGAAAGAGATCATCCAAGCAGAAAGCCAACATAGGCATGGGGCATTAAACAGTGCAATTTATTTAGCGAACTAGAGAGAAAGTAATTCTTTATTGAGAAATATAATTTGAAAAAGGGTGGCTTAGGGTAACAGGTAATAGCTGAAACTTAAGCAGAAAGAACAGTGTTTTTGCTGTGTTCCACAGAAACCAAAGAATCCATGGAGTGTTTTGATAATTCCACTGTTATATTCATATTTCATTCCTAAAATGTAGCTTAACTCTTTTAAAATTAAAAAAAGCACAGAAGGTAAAATCCAAGGAAATATAACAAAAGTAGGGACTTTAGTTAATAATAATGTATCGGTATTTGTTTATTAATTATAACATATGTAGGGGCTTCCCTGGTGGCGCAGTGGTTAGGAATCTGCCTGCCAATGCAGGGGACACGGGTTCGAGCCCTGGCCCGGGAAGATTCCACATGCCGCGGAGCAACTAAGCCCGTGCGCCACAGCTACTGAGCCTGCACTCTAGAGCCCGCGAGCCACAACTACTGGGCCCACATGCCACAACTACTGAAGCCCACACGCCTAGAGCCTGTGCTCCGCAACAAGAGAAGCCACTGCAATGAGAAGCCCATGCACCACAACGAAGAGTAGCCCCCACTCGCTGCAACTAGAGAAAGCCCGCGTGCAGCAACGAAGACCCAATGCAGCCAAAAATAAATAAATAAATAAATAAATTTATATATATAAAATATATATATAACATATGTACCTTACCAATGTAAGATGTTAATAATAGCAGGGATCTGGAGGTGTGGGGTGTGTGGAAGCTCTGTCCTATCTTCATAACTCTTCTGTAAATCTATTCTAAAAGTAAATGTTTATTTTAAAAAATGAACTCAAATATGTTATACAGTAAATTTAATACACTGTAGTCCATCAATAATTTAACTTCCATTCCTCATTTGTTTCTCTGCAGATATTAGGGTAATTTTTTTCCTGCCTTCCCTGTTTATTGACAAATTTGCCTGAAGCTGCAAAATGAATCATAAAAATCTATGATTTAAAACCATATATATCAATAATTTCTAAATGTTGTTTAAGAAAAACAAAAAGAATAAACCAAAAACCAGTATCAGACTGTCATTCATAATCATCAATTTCAAATTTAGTTATCAGTCTTCTTACCAATTGACCTTATGAAAATAAATGTTACCAATGTGAACTTAGCAAATCAATTAATTCCAATAAAATTACACATATATGTATATTACACTCACATATTTGTGAGTGTTTGTATGCATATATTTATATGGTTCTGTGTAAGACAGCTTTGAAAGTAAAACAATGCTGCTGATAGTACGTAATTTTGAAAACAATTGGCTAAATAGTTTAAAAAATGCCGGTAGAACTTGCAATGTTTCATGTAGGTTTTAGAAAATCATTACACGAAATGATGTCGATGTGTGGAAGATTTCAACAGGCAGAGGAAAAGGTTATTCCTGAGTAGAGAAAAAGGCAGGAAAAGGGCTAGAGAAATAAGCGATTTGAGCATAACCTAGGAAAGCAAGCAGGTCCCTTTCACTGAGGTAAAGAGTAGTGAACAATCACATTGGAAAATCAAGTTGGGGACAAACTCAAGAAGAGTTTGTTTGTTAGAAAGCTAACTCTGATGCATAGAAAGGTAGAATTCTATGCATATAATAGGACTACCTACAAGGTTGTTACAAATATCAAAGTTAACCTCAACGTAAGGGCTATTTTGGAAAGAAAATGGAAGAACTTGGTGACTGACTGAATGTGTACGTATGTTGTAAAGTGAGATGGTGAAGAAATAGGAGATGAAGAAAAAGGAGCCAAAGATCTCCAGATTTTGTTCCATATTAATAGGAAGGTAAGAGTGCCTTTTATAGATCAGAAATAGAGGTAGAAAAAAAAAGATTTGGAGAAGATAACAGGTGAGAGTTTGAACTTTTTTAGTTGCTGGTAAAGTTTATCAGAAGTTTTGCAGGATTTTATAGGCACACATCTAGAATATGGAAGCATGATTGATTATAGAAAGATTTTCTAACCATCTCACATACTTGATAAGTAAAGATTTGAAAGAGAAGGTTATTTCCTATGAAGGGAATCTGTCAATAAAAAAAAACTTCCAACTACTACCTGTTTATTTTCCTGTACGTCCTTTTTTCCAGTCATTGCAAATAATTCCAATATTTTTAATCTTTTTATTAACAACTATTCGCTTGGACTTTTTGCACCTTAAATTGTGATCATATATACTAAGCTTAATTTCGAGAATAATTCATAATAAGTTAGGATAAAAGGAATATGTAAGTCATTTCACCCCCTTGATTTAAAAATATGAACTGATACTGTGGGAAGTACATATTACTGACTTTGAGGAAAGGCTGCAAGGAAGTGCATACTTCTCTTTTGGGGAAGGAAATTAGCACTTCTCCTTACACTTTTCACCTTGTGGCTTTTTAAGTTGCCCTTTCCAATTTTCAGTTACCGTTTTCTGCAAGATAAGGGATTCCAGGGTTCTGCAAATTTAACTTTCTGAATCAAGCTGACCCATAACAAACATGCAATTACTTGATCTATCTAAAAAATAAAAGTAAGTAAAATCCAGTCTAGATTATAAATGGGCCACACAAACAAATCATTACTGCATGAGTAACCACCACACTCTGTGGCAGGTCCAAAGTCAAATACCAAAGGAGAAGCAAGGCAACCTAGTACTTAAGATACCACATTGTACTTGGGTTTCCAACTTCTGAGTTCCTTGACTTTTTGTTTCATTTGGTTTCTTGGCATCAGAAAAATACTCCAACAGATGTCAGAGTTTCAATTTAGCAACATGCAATTACAAGCATTTCATATTTGTATGACACATCGAGACAGCTTCTTCCAGTGTGAATTCTAATCCCGGGTTCTATCAAGCACTTTTGGCAGGTGTCTTCACCACTGCTTCCTTCTAAAGGACTGTTTAGTAAGTTACTGCCTGTGTGTGAGAAATGGTTCCATTGTGACCTGACTTCATGCAGCTGCCAAGTGAGTAAGAGAAACAGGAAGTAACTAGTGTGCTGGGATAATCCTGCACGATATTACGTATTATTTTTTTTAAAGTCATTTACTTAAACTTTTAAATAGATGAACTACTTTCTCATTCATCATTAATTTGTTTCTTGAATCAGTATTTATTCTCCCCTATTATATTCATATTATGCCAACAAGATCCATTCACTTTGATTAACTCACCACGAGCACTTTTAAACACACAGCGCTTTTCCTTACATTAATGCTGTGACTTCATTTTGAATGTCTGTATCAAACTCAAGCCTAAGCACGGTAACGAAGGGCTTTTGCATGATACTCCAAAGCACAACGGCTGGTACAGAGCTGACACTCACTCATGCTTTGTGAATTAGTGAAGGACCATTTAAGTAGCATTCATGTTATTTTCTGGAAGGCTTCTATAGTCATCTTAAGTAAGCTGACTTTTCTCTGCTGCTCCAAACAGAATTAGTCACCCCTGCAATTCTCATTCCTTAGTCCTTGGTCTATACATGCCTGTCTTGCCTATTAATCTCTATATTCCTCAACAGTAAAGACTTTGTTGTTTCATGGCAGTTGAAAGATAAACGTTCTATAATTATAAACAAAATAAACCTGGATTCAAACCCCTGTGCTATCTTTTCCCAGCGGTAAGATTCAGGGCAACTTAACTCTCTGAATCTCAGCTTCTTCATCTGTATAAATGGGTAAAACAGGACTTAACTCCTTAGGGCTGATGTGAAAATTAAATGGAACTGCCCCAAAAAAGGCATATAGCAGTGTGCCAAGGCCTTAGCAAAGACTCAAAACTTCTATTGTAATTAATATCATTGCATTTTCAGTTTATAATACAGTCCTCAGGTTCATACTAGGTGTTTCACAAATAATTAAAGATAGACGAAGGAAGTTATTTTTAATAAGTAACAATTTCAGTTGTCTGGCATATGGATGATCCCTTCTAGGTGTCAATACAAAAAGTTTCTTATAATTGAGATTTATTAATAGGAAAAGTAATGACCATATCCTCCTAAAATTGTCACAGTAATTTATCAACTTGCTTGAGGAATAATTTGGTATTTAAAAACTGATCAATCCGTGCTTCTATATGACATATAGATAGAATAAAATGAAATCCAAAAAGCATTTCCCTTCACTGGAGTCAAAGTAACTTTATTCATAAGCCCAATAAAACATATTCTTAATTTCCTCTTTCCAATCTTGGTCTGACCTGGAAGAGACTGTTCTGTTGTAAGATAGCAGGCATTTTATTTGCTAACTTTCCTTTAATTTCCATTTAAATAGTAACAGAGGAGCAAGTAAGAACAAGACAAATGTCTCTCATTGTGGGAGGGGAAGAGGCAGAACCCACATCATGAACACACAGGACAATACCACCCAATGACAGGCTTTTCAATATCAGAGTGCACATTTCCATACGACCACTTTTGCTTTTTTAATTAGGACTACCTGAAGATGTTCTCACAATCATTTTGCTGTCTTGCTTCCAATTGTTTCCTAATATCTAGTCAAGGAATTCTCCTCAGAAATCTACTTTATAGCAGCTACCGAGCAAATAAGAAATTTCAGAATTCTATTAAAAAATACAAAGAATCTATCAGTTGAAGATAATTATGAGAGATAAATTAAGAGAATATACATATATTTAGGATTCAATCCAGCAAAAAGTGGATGTTAATTGGAGGAAAAAAGGGCAAACATTTTAGAAATTTTAAAGAGGAAGGAAGTATGGGTGCTAAGCAGCGGTTTTTGATTACACTAAAAATTCATCAAGGGGGGATTCTCAATATATTTTTTTAAAGTTCTGGCCAGAGGCTGGGGCATGACTACGTAACTACCTAAAGTTTGGTTTAAGCCAATTGGTCTACAGATGGTTGTTTTTGTTGAGGTTTTTCTTTCACACACCTAAACATTGCCCACATTTCAAATTCTACTTCAATTTTGATTTAGGGGTTGAAAGGCATGTTTTGCCTTAGCCTCCTTGTTTCCTTCTGGGATCATTACAGAAGAAGAAGAAGGAAAAAAAAAAGACAAAAAGTAAAACCAGAGATTATGCAACAAAACCATCTTTGTAGTCACATAAATGGAAAAGGAAGAAGTTTTCAAGCTGTTGCCAATCAGTAGCCAAATGATGCTTATTCAGCCTATTTTCTAAAGTCATCAGCCTGGGGCTCCAGCTTTACCTGAAGTCGGAAAGGTTGCTGCTGCGATGTAGTTTTCAAAAATTAAAGGAATGTAATCTTCGACAATAGTAATGACTCAACCTGCTTTTTTATAAGTTCAGGTACTGAGCTACAGAGGGTAAAAGAGTTGTGGAAAGGAAAATCAAACAGACCACACTAAGGAACAGTAATCCCTAAGACAGCTGGTGGGTTAACAAGTCAGGGTAAAACCCACTTGTCTGACTCCGTTGTTCACTTTGATAGCTATTTTGGCTTAAAAATAATAAAAACAGAGATAGATCATTAACTTTACTCTGAGAATATATACATTTTTAGGTATTTGGGGAAAATCTTCTATCAAAATGCTTCAAAGAATCATTATCCATTTATATTTTCCTGCTACATTCTGAGCAAAGCACACTACACAGCATGAGAAATAAATCTTGAAAATCAAACACTAACTGTGCTAGAGAAATAAGAACAAGAGTGGCTCAATATCACCCACATTGATCATTCTTCCTCCTCCTCAGAGACTAGAATTTGTTGACTTACACAGGAAGCGCTTAGAACTAAGGCCTCCTTGAGACAGCTGTATTTGACTAGGAATTATCTTACCAGCATCTAATCACTGTGGACAAGTTCTGGGTTGCATGTCAGTCCTATGATGCCTTCTCAAATTTTTGTTGAGACTGACCTTTGCTTGTCTTCCCAGTTTCTTCGTTAAGGTTTAACCACTAACATCTGGTGCTCAGGATCAATTTACCAAGGAAAAGAAATGGCAGACTCTCCCCTCACCCCAATGAAAACACCAATGGAAGGAGCAGCGGAGTAGAAGAGGCCCACAGGGCTCGTCTATCATGGTAGTGTTTGGAGAGATCCCATACCTAACACTTAGGGAATGTCTGTAGGTTATGCCATTTCTGGCTGTTGTTTTCTTACATTAAGTTCCTGGATCTCTAATATAATCAAACAGTTGCTTTCAGCATTAAAAACAAAAACGAAAACACAATGCTTCATGACAAACAGGACAAGTTCTAGATATAGGAGAAATAAATGGTGACATGTACCACATGATTTGAGGATTGTAGTAGTTTCCTGTGGCTGTGTAACAAACTATGATAACTTTAGGGACTTACAACACAAATATATTATCTTACAGTTCTGTAGGTCCGAAGTGTAGCATGGATCTCACTGGAAAAATAATCAAGGTGTCAGCAGGCTGTTGTCCTTTGTGGAAGGTCTTGGGGAGAATCCCTTTCCTACCCATTTGGGTTCTTGGCAGAATTCAGCTCTTTGCAGTTTTGGACCAAGGTCTCCATTCTCTTGCTGGCTCTAAACTAAGGCCACTCTCACCCTCTGGAAGCCACCACATTCTTTGGCTCTTGACCATCTTCTTCCATCTTGAAGGGCAGCAACAGTGCTTCTCACACTGCATTCCCCTGACCCACTTCTCTGTCTTCCTCCTCCACTTTTAAGCACTCATGTGATGAGATTGGGTCCACCTGGATAATCCAGGATAATTTGCCCCTCTCAAGGTCCTTAACCTTAATCACATCAGCAAAGCTTTTGCTCCATGTCAGGTAATGTAGTCACAGGTTCTGAGGATTAGGGCATGGACATCTTTGGAGGACTGTTAACTCGACCTATGACAGAAAGTGCTGCCTTCTTGAGAAAGATATACTTCTACAATTTGTTTGTTTGAAAAGTGAGATCTGGGACAATTGAATTTATATGAATCTCAGTTTTCTCAGCTATGAAAATGAATATAGGACATATTCCAGACATATGTTGTAGTATTAAATGTAGTAATGCATATGAACAGCACTTAGCCCTCAAAACCTCTACACATGTTAAAAATGCAAACCCTCTTAGTTATCACCATAATTCTACCATATTCATTCTTCTTGCTTCATTCTATATGGAACTTATTATATTACAAATAATCACGGACCATGAGGAATAGTTCTAGAGAACAGTGAATAGAAGAAATGAATATAAGTGAAAATAAGTTGAGTAGACAAAAGAAAGCTATCATTTACTTCAAATATTTTGCCTTAATGCTAGAATGTATGCTTCTCCCTCTTTAAATTCCTGACTTTAAGTCTCCAATATTTTGTTCAGAATCTTTACATCTGTGATCATTAGTCTATAATTTTCTTTTCCTTTTCCTTTGTTAATCTTTATTTCTGGGGGTGGTGTTGGTGTTACATTTGTCAGGTTTTGGTATTAGAGTTATCCTAGCCTCTTAAAATGAGAAGGAAATTATTCATCCCTCCACTGTTTTCTGGAAGTTGTATAAGATTAGAATACTTTTTTCTTAAATGTTTGATGAAATTCACCAAATCTGGGCCCAAGATTTTTTTTTGGGGGGGGTGGTATTTTTATTATAAAAATCTATTAAGATAGAGTTTCAGATTTTTCACTTCAGTGTCAGTTTGGGTAGGCTTTCTTTAAACAATTTTCCCATTTTATTTAATTTATATTTATTGGCATAAAATCATTCATAATATTTACTATCTTTGTAATATCTCTAAGATCTGTAGAAATATCACTGATTTGCTTCCTACTACTATGAAACAGCCTCACTAGGAGTTCTATTTTATTAATGTTTTCGAAGAACCAACTTTTGGCTTTGTAAATTTTCTCTATGGTTTGTTTTCTTTTACACAGACTTCTTTTATAATTTTTTTTTCCTTCAACTTACTGTGGCTTTAATTTTCTCCTGTTTTTAAAGCTTCTTAAAGTAGAAACTTAGATTTTATCTTTTACTAGTATAGCATTTCATGTGGTAAATTTCCCCCTAAATACGGTTTAAACTGCATCCTACAAATTTTGATGTGCTGTATTTTTATTATAATTCAATTATAAATAGTTTCACATTTCTCTTTTGATTTCTTCTTTGATCAATAAATTATTTATATGTGTTGTTTTATTTCCAAATATTTGGGGGTTTTTAAAGCTATGTTACTAGTTGATTTTTTTTTAAAACCTTTATTGGAGTATAATTGCTTTACAATGGTGTGTTAGTTTCTGCTTTATAACAAAGTGAATCAGCTATGCATATACATATATCCCCATATCTCCTCCCTCTTGCATCTCCCTCCCACCCTCTCTATCCCACCCCTCTAGGTGGTCACAAAGCACCAAGCCCATCTCCCTGTGCTATGCAACTGCTTCCAACTAGCTATTCTACATTTGGTAGTATATATAAGTCCATGCCATTCTCTCACTTTGTGGCAGCTTACCCTTCCCCCTCCCGGTGTCCTCAAGTCCATTCTCTATGTCTGTGTCTTTATTCCTGTCCTGCCCCTAGGTTCTTCAGAACCATTTTTTTCCCCCTTAGATTCCATATATATGTGTTAGCATACGGTATTTATTTTTCTGACTTACTTCACTCTGTAAGACAGACTCTAGGTCCATCCACCTCACTATAAATAACTCAATTTTGTTTCTTTATATGGCTGAGTAATATTCCATGGTATATATATGCCACACCTTCTTCACAAATTCATCTGTCGATGGACACAGGTTACTTCCATATCCTGGCTCTTGTAAATAGAGCTGCAATGAACATTGTGGTACATGACTCTTTTTGAATTATGGTTTTCTCAGGGTATATCCCCAGTAGTGGGATTGCTGGGTCGTATGGTAGCTCTATTTTTAGTTTTTTAAGGAACCTCCATACTGTTCTCCATAGTGGCTGTATCAATTTACATTCCCACCAACAATGCAAGAGGGTTCCCTTTTCTCCACACCCTCTTAAGCATTTATTGTCTGGAGATTTTTTGGTGATGGCCATTCTGACCGGTGTGAGGTGATACCTCATTGTAGTTTTGATTTGCATTTCTCTAATGATTAGTGATGTTGAGCATTCTTTCATGTGTTTGTTAGCTACCTGTATATCTTCTTTGGAGAAATGTCTATTTAGGTCTTCTGTCCATTTTTGGATTGGGTTGTTTATTATTTTGATATTGAGCTGCATGAGCTGCTTGTATATTTTGGAGATTAATCCTTTGTCAGTTGCTTCGTTTGCGAATATTTTCTCCCATTCTGAGAGTTGTCTTTTCATCTTGTTTATGGCTTCCTTTGCTATGAAAAGCTTTTAAGTTTCATTAGGTCCCATTTGTTTACTTTTGTTTTTATTTCTATTGGTCAAAAAGGATCTTGCTGTGATTTATGTCACAGAGTGTTCTGCCTATGTTTTCCTCTAAGAGTTTGATAGTGTCTGACCTTACATTTAGGTCTTTAATCCATTTTGAGTTTATCTTTGTGTATGGCGTTTGGAAATGTTCTAATTCCATTCTTTTACATGTAGCTGTCCAGTTTTCCCAGCACCACTTATTGAAGAGGCTGTCTTTTCTCCATTGTATACTCTTGCCTCCTTTATCAAAGATAAGGTGACCATATATGCGTGGGTTTATCTCTGGGCTTTCTATCCTGTTCCATTGATCTATATTTCTATTTTTGTGCCAGTACCATACTGTCTTGATGACTGTAGCTTTGTAGTATTGTCTGAAGTCTGGGAGTCTGATTCCTCCAGCTCCATTTTTCTTTCTCAAGATTGTTTTGGCTATTCAGGGTCTTTTGTGTTTCTATACAAACTGTGCAATTTTTTGTTCTGGTTCTGTGAAAAATGCCATTGTAGTTTGATAGGGATTGCATTGAATCTGTAGATTGCTTTGGGTAGTATAGATCATATCTTGGGTCACAAATCAAGCCTTGGTAAATTTAAGAAAATTGAAATTATATCAAGTATCTTTTCTGACCACAATGCTATGAGACTAGATATCAATTACAGGAAAAAATCTGTAAAAAAATACAAATACATGGAGGCTAAACAATACACTACTTAATAACCAAGAGATCACTGAAGAAATCAAAGAGGAAATCAAAAAATATCTAGAAACAAATGACAATGAAAACACAATGACCGAAGACCTATGGGATGCAGCAAAAGCAGTTCTAAGAGGGAAGTTTAGAGCAATACAATCTTACCTCAAGAAACAAGAAACATCTCAAATAAACAACCTAACCTTACACCTAAAGCAATAAGAGAAAGAAGAAGAAAAATACCCCAATGTTAGCAGAAGGAAAGAAATCATAAAGATCAGATCAGAAATACATGAAAAAGAAATGAAGGAAACAATAGCAAAGATCAATAAAACTAAAAGCTGGTTCTTTGAGAAGATAAACAAAATTGATAAACCATTAGCCAGACTCATCAAGAAAAAAAGGGAGAAGACTCAAATCAATAGAATTAGAAATGAAAAAGGAGAAGTAACCACTGACACTGCAGAAATACAAAGGATCATGAGAGATTACTACAAGCAACTCTATGCCAATAAAATGGACAACCTGGAAGAAATGGACAAATTCTTAGGAAAGCACAACCTTCCAAGACTGAACCAGGAAGAAACAGAAAATATAAACTGATCAATCACAAACACTGAAATTGAGACTGTGATTAAAAATCTTCCAACAAACAAAAGCCCAGGCCCAGATGGATTCACAGGCGAATTCTATCAAACATTTAGAGAAGAGTTAACACCTATCCTTCTCAAACTCTTCCAAGATATAGCAGAGGGAGGAACACTCCCAAACTCATTCTACAAGGCCACTATCAACCTGATACCAAAACCAGACAAAGATGTCACAAAGAAAGAAAACTACAGGCCAATATCACTGAAGAACATAGATGTAAAAATCCTCAACAAAATACTAGCAAACAGAATCCAACAGCACATTAAAAGGATCTTACACCATGATCAAGTGGGGTTTATCCCAGGAATGCAAGGATTCTTCAATGTACGCAAATCAATCAGTGTGCTACGCCATATTAACAAATTGAAGGATAAAAACTATATGATCATCTCAGTAGATGCAGAAAAAGCTTTTGACAAAATTCAACACCGATTTATGATTAAAACCCTCCAGAAAATAGGCATAGAGGTAACTTACCTCAACATAATAAAGGCCATCTATGACAAACCCACAGCCAACATCGTCCTCAATGGTGAAAAAGTGAAACCATTTCCTCTAAGATCAGGAACAAGACAAGGTTGCCCACTCTCACCACTATTATTCAACATAGTTTTGGAAGGTTTAGCCACAGCAATCAGAGAAGAAAAAGAAATAAAAGGAATCCAAATTGGAAAAGAAGAAATAAAGCTGTCACTGTTGGCAGATGACATGATCCTATACATAGAGAATCCTAAAGACACTACCAGAAAACTAGTAGAGCTAATCAATGAATTTGGTAATGTAGCAGGATACAAAATTAATGCACAGAAATCTCTTGCATTCCTATACACTAATGAAAAATCTGAAAGAGAAATTAAGGAAACACTCCCATTTACCATTGCAACAAAAAGATAAAATACCTAGGAATAAACCTACCTAAGGAATCAAAAGACCTGTATGCAGAAAACTATAAGACACTGATGAAAGAAATTAAAGATGATACAAACAGATGGAGAGATATACCATGTTCTTGGATTAGAAGAATCAACATTGTGAAAATGACTAGTTGATTTTTGATTAAAACCCTTATGGGCAAAGGACATACTCTGTAAGACTTCAATCTTTTGACGTTAATTTAAATTCATTTTACATCCTAGCATGTGGTCCATCTTGGATAATCTTTCTTGTGCACTTGAAAAGATGTATTTGGTAGAATGTCATATAAATGTCAATTAGGTCAATTTAGTTGATAATGTTCAAGTTTTATATATTCTGATTGACATTCTATTTGTTCTATAAATTTATGAGTGAACAGAATTAAAATCTGCAAGTATAATTGTGGATTTTCCCCCCTAGTTTCCTGCTATCCTTTTTTTTTTTAATTTTTAAAAAATTTTTGGTTGTGTTATGTCTTCATTGCTGTGCACGGGCTTTCTCTAGTTGTGGTGAGCAGGGGCTACTCTTTGTTGCAGTGTGCGGGCTTCTCATTGAGGTGGCTTCTCCTGTTGCCGAGCACAGGCTCTAGGCACGCGGGCTTCAGTAGCTGTGGCACGCAGGCTCAGTATTTGTTGCTTGTGGGCTCTAGAGCGCAGGTTCAGTAGTTGTGGTACACAGGTTTAGTTGCTCCGCGGCATGTGGGATCTTCCCAGACCAGGGCTCAAACCCATGTCCCCTGCATTGGCAGGCAGATTCTTAACTACTGTGCCACCAGAGAAGTCTTCTGCTATCCTAAATTAAATAATTTCTATCTTCCTGTCTTCTAGTGTACTCATCTTTTCTTAGGCAGTTGTTAATCTGTTGTCGTGCTAATCCAATTAATTCTTTTTGCTTCAGGTATTTTCCATTTTAGTTCTAGAATTTCCATTTGATTGTTTTCTATAGTTTCAATTTCTGTTCTGAGTTTTTGCATCTATTCACTCCTTATGTCTTTTTTAACCTTTTCATTCTTCAACATATAAATAATAGCTTTATAACATCCTGTGTGCTATTTCCAACATTTCAGATATCTTGTGGTCAGTTTCTATTGACTGCTTTTGTTATTGATAATGGGTCACATTAGACATTTCTTGCATGCCTAATAAATTTTTATTGTATGTGAGCAAGGAGGAAGATATAGGAGTCTAGATTATGCTGTCTTCCTTTAAACAGCGTTAGATTATTTTTCTGGCAGTCAGTTAAATCACGGGTGGATCCTCTTGATTCTTTCTGATCAGTTTGATATTTAAAACCAATCTCTTTCCAATTTATCTTAGTTTGAAGACAAAGACCTTGCCTGTAGTATTTATACCAAAAACATAGCCTTTGTTGGGTATCTCCACTATAGCTGGGCCAGAAATCCAAAGTCTCCCAGACCCATGCAAACTCCCTGATCTCCATTTACGTCTCAGCACCACCACAGCTATACTCTTCTGGGCTTCACAGAGTTTGCCCTGCCCGTGTACAGACTGACCCTCAGCCAAGGATCTACAGGCAACCTGCATGTAGACTTCCAGGCACCCTCTGCATGTTTCTTTCTTCTTTTTTTTTTTCCTCTGTACCCTGACCCACAAATTCCAAACATATTATGATCCCCAAACTCATCTCTGCCTCCTCAACAAGATTTTTTTTGCTAGAACTTTTGTATTTTTAATGAAAATTTGTACTTTTTCTCATGTGTTCAATTATTACTTATTTCTTCCAGTAAGTAAATATTGAGTGCTTTCTTCATGCTGGGGATTTTTGTGGCAAATTAGACAAGGGCCTTCATCTCATGAATCTCACAATATAGCATGAGAAACAAAAATAAGCAAGCAACTGCAGCACAATAGTTTAAATGTTACCCAGTGTAGGAAGTCATATATGAAGGACACCCAACTTATTTTTGAGAGATCAGTGAAATCTTTCCAGATAAAATGATCTAATTTAAACTTCAATGGGTGATACAGATTAGCCTGACGAAATTAGATTGATAAAATTGGAGTAGGAAGAGAAAATGTTTCCAATAGAAGCTAAAGAGATGTGAGAACATGGCACATGAATGGAACTCTAAGTTATTTCACTGTGCTTGGAGCTTAGAGTGTGAGAAAGAGAGTGGAAAGAGATTAAGGGCATTGTTGGAAAATTTTCAACAGTGAAGAAACATAATTAAATTTGTACTCTAGAAAGATATTACTGACTAGAATGTGAATAATAAACTTGGAAAGTGGGGGGGGGGGGGGGTTAGCAGGGGAGGGAAGCAAGGGAAGCCTGGAGTTAGAGTCACCATTTAGAAGGTTGTTATAATAATCTATGTAAAATATGATCCTGGTCTGAATAAGGGTAATTCCAGATTGAATAAAAATAAAAAGACAGATGCATGATACATAAAGGAGATAAAGTTGACAAGATTTGATTATCAATTGAGTTGAGAAGAAAATTGGGGATCCCTAAGGATGCCAGGGTTGCAGGGTAAGTTGTTGAGTGGATGGTGTCACTGCGTGGGAACCATTCTGGGAAGCTTTTGGGTGAAGATATTGAATTCATCTGTGATGTGATTATTTTGGTGGGAAATTCAGTGGAGATGTTTACCAAATGTTGGTGATATGAGCTTGGAGCTCAGGAAAGAGATCTGAGCTGGAGATCATTTCTGAAAATCATCAGCATATTCATTGTGTTGAAGTGTTGAAGTGATTGCCCTGGAATTGGAATTAAAGGGAAGAAGGAAGAAGGATAAACTGAGAGGTATTTAGAAAAGCAGTAGTCAGAGGTATAAGAAGAAACTCAAGAGTGTATATGCCATAGAAAAGAATTACAGACATATCTCATCTTCGCCTGCTGTCATAGAGAGATGAAGTAATATATGGATTGGAAAAAAAATTTTTCCATGGAATATAACAGTAAGTCATTTTGGTAAAAATTATTCAAGTCAAGCGTTGAGTAGAAACCACATTTTAGTGTATGGGGAGGTAAATGAGTGGAGGAGATTAAGAGACCAACTGCAGAAAGCTTACTCAGAAGACTTTGTAAGGAGAAAGATATAGATCAATAGCTGGAGGAATATCTGAGGTGAAGAGAAAAATTTTCTTCTAATGATTTCTTGTAATGAGATTAAAATCTTTTAATTAGATCAAAATTAGGGGGAAAGGAGTTTCAGGAAAAATGTTAGAAGACGAGGATACAGGAAGATAGAGAAAGAAAAGGGAGGTAGAAGAGGCGAGAAAAGGAGAAGAATGTAAAGAACAGGATCCCAGCGAACATCACATTTAACCAGGGAACAGAAGACATTAAGCCAGGCTTAAAGTAATCGCATGGTATAAATTAGGAGGTATGGTGTCCTAGAATCCTAGGAAGAAGAATATTTCAAAAAGGAGGGGATCATTATTATCAAATGCTGCCAAGTGAGAAATCCAGACAGGACTAATGAAATTTCCTCGTGTAATTACTCACCTGTGATAGCAGAAAGAGAAATGGGTCATAACTATGAGTAGAGAACAAATCTAAAGAAAGATTGCTAAAAATCATTTGTATCCAACTCAAATGTGAATTTCTCTGAGAAAATGTATTTATTTATTTATTTATTAATTTATTGGCCGTGCTGTGCAGCATGTGAGATCTTAGTTCCCCAACCAGGGGTCAAACATGTGCCCCCTGCATTGGGAGCACAGAGTCTTAACCACTGGACCGCCAGGGAAGTCCCTGAGAAAATTTAACTGAAAAAACTAGATGGAACATTTTTACCTTTTCTCAATGCTTCTATAATGCTCTCTTCTCTATTTCAAATACCATATGACTGAACAGCTTCACTTCTCTTATCCCACAGAAATGAAATATTATGTCTACACACACACACACAAAATCTATACATAAATGTTTATAGCATCCTTATTGATAATAGCCCCCCAAAACCTTCAACGGGAATGGTTAAACAAATCCATACCACGGAATACAACATGGCAATGAAAAGGAACAAATTACTGATATATTGATGAATCTCCAGCAAATCATGGTAGATGAAAAAAGCCACCCCAAACAATATAGACTACATGATTCCACTTATATTCTTGAATTGACCAAATTATGGCAATGGAGAACAGACTATTGGTTCCTAACATTGAAGGAGGGGTTGGGTGTGGGAAAAATGTGAGTATAGCAGTAAAAAGGCAACATGAGATATCCTTATAATCAAGGAAATATTCTGTATCTTAACTATATCAATATCATTATCCTATTTGTGATATTTTTACTACAGTTTTACAAGATGTTATATTGGTGGAAACTGGACAAAGGGTACATGGGCTCTGTCTCTGTTATTTCCTACAACTACATGTGAATCTATAATTTTCTCAAAGAAGTTTAATTTTTTAAAAAATACCGGGGCTTCCCTGGTGGCACAGTGGTTAAGAATCTGCCTGCCAATGCAGGGGACATGGGTTTGAGTCCTGGTCTGGGAAGATCCCACATGCCGCGGAGCAACTAAGCATGCGCTACAACTACTGAGCCTGCACTCTAGAGCCCTCAAGCCACAACTACTGAAGCCTGCGCGCCTATAGCCCGTGCTCTGCAACAAGAGAAGCCATCACAATGAGAAGCCTGCGCACCGCAACAAACAGTAGCCCCCGCTCGCGCAACTAGAGAAAACCCACGAGCGGCAACAAAGACCCAACGCAACCAAAAATAAATGAAAAAAAAAAACTATTAGCCAAAAAAAGTAGAATATCATAAATAGTTGAAAGAACCCTAGTATTAAAGTCAGATTGTCTTAGTGTTGAATCCTGAGTCTGCCACAGTTTTAGCTATGAAACTTTACCTAACTGAGCCTAAAAAAAATGATAGTCATCAAAATCATCAACATCATCATAACCATCACCCCCCCCCCATCAAAATCCAGATAGAGTACTTGCTATATGCCAGTTTCTGTTTTAAGCGTCCTGCACATTTTGGCACATTTAATTCTCTAAACAGCTCTATCAGGTCGGTTTTATCATTATCTTAATTTTAAATATTGAGAAACTGAGGCACAGAAAGGAAAAGTAATTCACTCAGGACCACATAGTAACTAGCTGAACAAGAACTTGAACCCTGGCAGTCTTCCATAAGACTTGATACCTGCCCCTAACATTCATGGGGCTCAGGAAAAAAGTAAAAATGGAGGCCCCATACTATATTTCTAAATGCTTAAGAGTTATAGATCAGGCTAATAAACTGTTAAAAATAGACATTTTATCCTTCTATTGTGACACTTGGTAGATTACGTTTGAATATAAAATTCTCAGACTCTTCCCAGTTCTACCCTATAAGTGTAGCCCACCTCCCTTCACTTTCCACCCATGGTTTGGTTCCACACTGTGAGAGGCCTCTTTGCACATTTGGGTGGACACTCCAGCGTGCAAATTCAAGTGTTGTCGACACTCAAGCCTTGGGGTGTGCATTCCACGGAGTCAGGTGCCTTTGGTGGATGTATTTGGGGAAGAGGACCGTGCCAATCCTGGAAACATAAAGCCTTTTACAGGGAATTTCAGGGTCCTGAGTCCAAGAAGCATGGTCTAGAAATTGAGAGATGGTCTCCAGCTGGAATTGCTCTTTGGCTCTGTAGGATAACCCTACCACACTCACCCCAGGGAAAGGCACAGCTGAGAGAGATCCAAAGTGAGGTCCAGATTTAAGGTCCCTGTTACTCAGTTCTAAGTATGATACCAGCCTCATTTCAACAGAAATGGTACTTACCTTTCATAGTTGTGAAGATTCCAGCTAATTGTTAACATGGTTCCTCATGAGAAGGATCTGTGCTACTGCCCTGAATCAGGGGGAAGACGCTTCTTCCACTAACATTCACGGTTGTACTTTAATATCAAGTAGCATATTTTCTCAGCATCAATATTTTTTAGTTAAAATATATCACTTCTTTTCTTGGTAGATGGACTGGAGACTTTTACCAGATTTCTTAAAACTGAATTCAGTGAGGAAAACATTGAATTTTGGATAGCCTGTGAAGATTTCAAGAAAAGCAAAGACCCTCAACAAATAATTCATAAAGCAAAAGCAATATATGAGAAATTTATACAGAATGATGCTCCACAAGAGGTAAAGATGATTGTAAAAATTTACATCTGTTTGAAAACTTTTTGAGAGAATATGTTTTCATCAAATCGGTACTGCCATACATTCTAACAGAAAGGTCAGAATTTTGTTGAAACAAAAATGGTGGTTATTTACAAGCATGCCTCATGTTATTGCCCTTTACTTTATTGCACTTCACGTATATTTTGTTTTTTACAAATTGAAGGTTTGTGACAGCCCTGCCTTGAACAAGTCTATCGGTGCCATTTTTCCAACAGCATTGGCTCACTTCCTATCTCTATGTAACATTTAGGTAGTTCTCACAATATTTCTTACTTTCCCATTATTATTATACTTGCTATGGTGATCTGTGATCAGTGATCTTTGATGTTTCTACTGTGACTCACTGAAGGCTCAGATGATGGTTAGCCTTTTTTCTCAATGAAGTATTTTTTAATTAAGGTATGTACGTTGTTTTTTTAGTCATAATGCTATCACACACTTAATGGATTATCATGTAAACATAACTTTTTTATGCACTGGGAAACCAAAAAATTTGTGTGACTCGCTTTATTGTGATATCCCCTTTACTGAGGTGGTCTGGAAGGGAACCCGCAATAGCTCCGAGGTCTGCCTGTATATAGGTTTCTATTTACAAACAGAATGCATTATAAGATATTGCTATGGAAGGAAAGGTATAATTGAAGTTACTCCTCAGGGTATTTTATTCTAGACTAAGAGTGAATACAATTAATTGCAACATTTAGATTCATTCATTTATCATATTAATCACCTTAGCACAAGTAACTGCTTGTAGAAACTAAAGATTTTTATACATGATGAAGGTAAGAGAAATCAAGAAGTTTGTATTATGTACTATTTTAATGTTAGCTCATCTACCTGTACAAAGTTTCATTTGCCCTGTAATTACTATCCCTACACATTAAGATAGACTAAAAGAAAATTTCATAATAGAAAGATGAGGAAAACCTAATTTGGCAATGGTTCAAGTGAAAAAACAATTGTGATTTTTTTTTTTTTACTGCAAGCTCAGTATGAGGTAACTGTATGAAACAATTGCTAAAATGGCTATTAAACCAGCAAATATTACTTCACTATCCTTGAATATGAATTAAATAGAGTTTCTGTATTTTTAGTACGTGCTCAATAAATAGTGTCTTTTCACTGAAGTGTAGAACTGATAATCTGTCACTGTTAAGAGTTCTGTTTGACTATAAATTGTTGCTGTCCACGAGGTAGCATTGCTTATGTAGATATTGTCGCACATGAAATGACAGTTATTTTCCTTGTTTCAGTATGTCTCAATCTGTTTTGTGTTTCAATGTATTATCCTGTCTTCCCCTTACACACAAGTAAACAAAGGCAGCTGGCTATGTGGTGTTACCCACCAAGGAAAAGGAAGAAACCTACCTGAAAACTGAAAACTTAGCACCATCAAAGCTGAATATATCATCAATGTTTTGATAAAAAGCATTAAAGGATTTTATATCTTTATATATATATACACACACACACGTATATATGCATATAGGCATTTTCAGCACACGTTTGCTTGTAGGAAAACATCATAATATAATGAAAAGAGCACTGGGATATAGTAAAAGCCTCACATTGAAATCCCAAATATGCCCCAAACACACTGCTTGCCCTCACTCAAAATAATTGAATTTCTACAAAGTTTAGTTTCCACTTTGAAAATGAGTTGAATCTAATGATCTCTAGGACACCTAACATTACATTGTTCCATGATCCTACTCTAGCAGAGAGTGATAAGGACCGGGTGCAAAGGGAGAGAAGAGCCAGGTAAAATGCCAGCCCAGAGTGAATCACTGGATCCCTAGACCCACAACAGGAAAAGCACCAAGCGTCCAAGTGCCATATGCCCCCTCCAACGTGGAGTCAGTCCTTTACTTCTGTTTCTCAAAGGTGTTTACTTAAGTAGATTGACGATAATTACACTTTTATTACTGTTATTATTATCCAGGTTAACCTTGATTTTCACACCAAAGAAATCGTCACCAGGAGCATCACCCAACCCACCCTCCACAGTTTTGATGCCGCACAAAGCAGAGTGTATCAGCTCATGGAACAAGACAGTTACACACGTTTTCTGAAATCTGACATCTATTTAGACTTGATAGAAGGAAGACCTCAGAGACCAACAAATCTTAGAAGACGATCACGTTCATTTACCTACAATGAATTCCAGGATGTAAAGTCAGATGTTGCCATTTGGTTATAAAGAAAATTAATTTTGCTCATTTTGCTGGCAAGCTTGTATATCTGCTTCTAAGATATAGTGTGTTTATGTTAACAAATTGGTAAGTCTTTTAAAATAAAGTGCGTCATTTGAAATGATTTAAAAAATGCAAACCAAAATTTTTATTTTAACAATATATACTCTATCTGCCAACATATTCTGTAAAAGCTTCCATCTGACTTCATTTCATTCATAGTCAGAAAAACATTGCTTAATTAAAAGGCAGAAAAGAAGTAATAATGATGTTGTGTAAGATTGTAAAAGTTAAACTTTTGCAAAATTTCAACAGTTTGGCCAAATATCTAGTTTGGACTTTTTTTCTAGATGTAAACTATATGATGCTCAGATAGCCATGTATTCGGACAACATTTTCTATAATGATGAAGCTTTTCTCTGGCTCAGTTATAGAGAGTATAGAAACCTGGCTCAAGAATAGCAATATATCACTTCTAGTTATAAGCCAGCAACAGGAACTTTTGGGAGGACACATTCATCTCTACAGAACTTCCAGGTCATACATAACCGAGGTTGATAATCAAGAATGGGATCCACATTTGTGCTCATTCCTAAGTGAGCATGGACTTACTCAGTTACACGGAACCGCTTCTGCTGGTCAAAGAAACATGACCAGATGCTGCAATAGCTCCAGGTTGGGACTGAGTGGAGCATCTTCTCATCTATGAGAAAAACTTGCCGCTAAAATAGTGGGCAGTCAGTCATCTGAATGATGACCAGAGGAGGTTTATCCCCAGAGTCATGAACCTTTATTTTTGGAATGAAAGGAAATAAAGAGGCAAGGAGTCCAAGGCCCTGGAAACCCAGGCACATGCCACATTGGCTCATATTCAGATAGTGTTCCTCCATGGGTCATATCCTTATTCCAAATCTCACTGAATCATTTAATACTATATTATTCAAATACAATGATGCTAATAAGTATGTATGTCTCTACCTATAGGGAAATAGTTACTTTTAGATGTGTGTTGCATGATGTGTAAATGTCTGTATTTAAAATGTCATACCCTTGGCTTTGGCAAATGTTATTTTAGTTGAACTGTAAAGTATAAAGCTGTAGATCACCTATAGTAATAAATATTTTTTAATTTCTTCATTCATACAGTTAATGTTTATCTCACCGATTATTGATGATCCTTCCTGTCATCAAATTAGACAAAGACATATTTTCTTATTTTAGAATGGTATTGGAGTAGAAAGTATTAATCGAGTTATTTTGTCACTGATCTTAATGCTAAATCAATTCCCAATATTGTTGTGAATATGAAAACAAGGCATTATGCATTTCAAAGATCAACTAAGAAAATTATTTTTCTTTTTTCTTTGGCTGATTTGTATTTTCTTTTTTTGTGGTAGTCTCTTTTCAAAGAGTTTGATAGCTTTATACACAGAGTTAAGACTTTATACAAGCTGTCTGATCTCATCAGAAAAAAATCATGGACTGATTTTAACAGCATTTTTCTAGGACCACAGATAGCTAGTATGTAGCTTTTTCATTTGTAATACTCTTTAGAAGCATCCAATATCTTGTTTAAATTATGAAATATTCCATGAGACCCTTCAAAAACATACCAGGACTTTTTGATGAAGTTAAACCTTGACTTCAAGGAGTTTGTGTCTGTAGGGGGGATAAGTAGTCAAATACAGAAAACAAAATAAACAATTGTAGAAGTGAAAGAAGTCAAGTAAAAACGTGCAGACAGTACTGAACGCTGGCTGAAGGAATTGTAGAAATATACAATGAAAGCCTGAGAGTCTTAACGTCTGGGCTCCTTATCAGATGCCCGATTCTCAGAAATTCATTTAATTTCTAAGCATCCTTCCTCCACACATTCTTTTCAAGATAAGGACTCATGATTTCTAATTTCTAATTTTCCTTATGGTCCTCACATTTATGGATTCTATCGATTTATTGACCTGATATTCTCCAAAGCACCTCTTGGTTGATGCCCAAACAAGAAAAAGAGGCAAATAATTATGGTTAATGAAGGAAATTTTCAGACTAAAAGTTAATATGGGATATTGGTCTAAGAATAGGGAACAATTTTATTAAAAAATTAGAAGTACATGAAAGGAAAAAAAAATCACAGGAAATATAGCTTACATTTTTTTGACCAGTCACATGTATAAATACAGAATGTCTTTAAAGAGAGACTTGGGTTGAATTAAATCATCTGAGGTGTCATAAAGCCCATAGACAAAAGTCAATACCCAGACCGTCATATTTCGTACATAACAGAAGCTCAATAAATGACCTTGGAATTAAATGGAAGCAATAGGAGGCCCTATGAGGAAAGTAGTACATATTTCAGCAAAAGGTAAAGGCTTTCCAATGTGGCATATTTTTATTTAAATCCTGGTTCTGCCACTTATCAAAAGCAATATGTTGGGAAAGTTACTTAAATATTCTGAACTTCACTTTTTCATTTGTAATATTGGAATAAAACATTTACAGTGTTCTTAAGATGATTAAATTTTAAAATATTTGTGAAGTGCCAAGTATAGATTAATTTACTTTAGTGCATGGACAGGATTATGAAAAGTATTCCCTGTATTTAAGTACCACATTCTATTTATTTATTTTTAAAATACTTTTCTGATTTTTTTTGGTGTTGCTATAAATTTATTTATTTTTGGCTGCGTTGGGTCTTTGTTGCTGCGCGTGGGCTTTCTCTAATTGCGGCAAGCGGGGGCTACTCTTCATTGCCGTGCGTGGGCTTCTCGTTGTGGTGGCTTCTCTTGTTGTGGAGCACAGGCTCTAGGCGCGCGGGCTTCAGTAGTTGTGGCACATGGGCTCAGTAGTTGTGGCTCACAGGCTCTAGAGCACAGGCTTAGAAGTTGTGGCGCACGGGCTTAGTTGCTCCATGGCATGTGGGATCTTCCTGGACCAGGGCTCGAAGCCATGTCCCCTGCATTGGCAGGCAGATTCTTAACCACTGCACCACCAGGGAAGTCCCTTAAGTACCATATTTTAATTATAATATAAAATTTCTAGTAATGTCTAGGTTGCAAATCAGACAAATATCCTTTGAGAAAAATGAGATTTCCAGAATAACATATGCGGGCAGCTATTGCTCTCATGAAATCTTTTATAATTTTGCACTGCAAACAAAAGTAAATAATGACTTTTAGCTAAATGAAAAATACTGGAACATTAAAAGCTTAAATTGTTTTTAAAGACAAAGCTGAAAAAGCTTAACTTTTTGGTTATGTGCAGTGTAGCCCTTCTTTAAGAGAAAAAAAGGGGACCAAGAATATTGAAGATACACAAACCCTGAATGCTCACAGACTTAACTATATAGCATTAACTAAATTTAAACACATTAAATTTACTTTCACTGTGTCATATTAACTGGCCTTATATTTGATTGCCTTGCTCTTTAATTATCATCTGTCTTAAAATGAAAACAAAACCGAAAACCCTTGATAATTTGACAAATTGGTTCATCTACATCACCTAAAGTCTTTTCAACAATGAAAATAAAAGGTAAGATAACATATCCAAACCCATTTTCTGTAACATGTTGGTTGAATGAACAAATATTTATTGGACACTGTGTATTTGATTGGTACTGTTAGCTGTTGGACATTCAGACATGAATCAAACAGGAGTGAAAGGCAGGGAGAAAGAAAGAAACTTTCTTCCGGGATGTTCTCTGATAAAGTTTGCATTCTACAATATGTAGCTGAAAGCCACGCTTAAACAAGACAATCCTTCAAATTTATCCCAAATCGCAAATCCATCTGTGACTGATGATGCAGGTATCATTTATCTTTTGAAGCTAGGAGTTGAGTAGCTAATTTCATTTAAGAGAAAAACAGTAGACCCACTAATTTGCACAAACTTTGCTTATCTTATAAAACGAAGGCAAAACTAACCAAAAGCATACACACATATATAAACACATTATAATTAAGGTTTTTTTGTTGTTAACTTCATTTCATTGTTTTTGCCTTATCAGTCAACAAATTGTAGAAAGGGCCTCCAAAGAGTAAAAAAAGGTCCTTCAAATGGTTAAAGAAAAAAACCCCACATAATTGTAAGCAACCTTATAAAAAATAATATCACTTGAGAAACAGTAGAGAGAAATTAATAGCAGAAGTGGTAAAATACTGCATTTAATAAAATTAAAAGACAGTATCAACTGTGATTTTAAAGAATATAATCATTCTACAGAAAATCATATTTATGTGGAACTTAGCCTTCTAATTAAGTTTTCTATAGTAGAAATGCAACTTTTAGCATTAATAACCAAGGGAAATTCTTTATCATAGATTTCATAAAAACAGCAGCATTATCTTTAGATAGTCTGTTTACAGTCTCATCTCTGATATCTTTACCTACTGGGAGGAAATAAGTAATAATTGTGGGGAAGATGATGATTAAAACTGTTAAATTTGGAGCTACTAAAAATATCAAAATTGTGCATAATAGACTCTATTTACTAGAGCAAAGAACTGAATAAAAACATTTGAAAAGATTGCCATCAGTATGTGAAATCTCCAAGTTATTGTCTGAACATTAAACTTTTGTGACACGCAGAGAAATTGGAATATTTAAACATGAACTCGAATGAGGGCATATCCGTATTAATGATACCAGTGATACATGTATTTAATAACCCATAGTTTGGAATACCTCATGCCTAATTTATCCTTATTTAATCATACAGAGCCGCTGCAACTCAATAAACATTTGCTACAACTTCACCTCGGTTCCAGTCACTGTACTGGATGGTAGGAAGGCAAAGATGAATAACACAGTATAAAGTTTATCACTGAGGATATTACACCCCATGGTGTTCCTGTGTAGGCAAACACATAAACCAGTCATTTCAATATAACATGCAAAACATTCACATATATCTCACTTCACCTATCTCTAAAAAATGGCAAGACAGTTTCACAATGATGTAGTAAAATACCAGAGTTACACCTTTGTGTCTTCACAATATGTCTGAGTATATTTTATGGTATAAGGTTAGGTACTGAATTGCTCTTTCCAATGAAATACTTTCAAATGCTTTACTTTACTTTCAAATGCCAATCTCTGGAAACCTGAACTGATCTCATGGAATAGATAAATGGGCATTATTCACATCATAATGTGATTCATTACAGGCTCCCTTTAAGTAGGAGCTCCCAGAAATGTATTTAGGCATTATTCACAGAAAATTATTTCACATAGAGTCTTTGGAAGTAAATTTTTCGTAGAAAACTGAAAAGCAGATAAATGAATATCACCCCCAAACCAGATATATGATACCTCAAACTATGAAGTAAATTCATTGAAAAATCATGGTTCAATCCAAAAAATTTTATTTATCTATATTATTCATAAGCATATCCATTATGAAATGTAATATACACATTCTCTAAAAAATCATAGGATCATGAAGGAAACAGTAACTTAGCAACTTGGTCCATTAATTTATTTTTGCTAGCCAATTTCAGGTATATTTTCTTCTATTCTGTTTTTTATTTGTTTTTTTCCTCTAGGTGGCTATTTTGCCAAGAATTTGTAAAATAAGATTTCAGGGTGATATAGATAGATACATACATACATACATACATATATAGATATATACACCTATGGTTTGATTCTTAAAAGATGATAAATAATAATTATAATTATTCTTCAGTCTACTGGGTTAAGTGTATTTTCTCTGTCACTCAATTTCACTATTTTTCCCTCACTGAAGAAAGTCCTTAGGCAAATGTTTGGGGTGATATAATATGACAATATTTACACTTTGCAAAGGATTTTGATTAGGAAATTAAGCTTATAAACATCAAATAAAAAGTATTAGAGAAAAGTCAATAAAATAGTAATTTGAGGGCTTTAAAAAAGTGTGTGAAAAGAAGAATTTTTAATCGCTGAATATTGCAAATACTGATTGTTTATTCCAGCAACTGTGAGTATCTGCCGAAAAAAAGAAAAGATATCATTTAACCTGCATTAAGACAAAGACACGATGAATGTAATAATGGCTCCTAAAAGGCAGTATTTTATTACAAGTAAAACACTGTGGGATGCTCTTGAATAAGAAAAAATTAGCAAGATTTGAAATTTTCTATTTAAAGCATGACATTGTTCTGAAAAGGGGAATCCAGTTCATTACTGGCAACCTGCTTTAGACAGCAGATTTCTTAAATTTTATTTCATCACTGAACACTAGTGCTGAGAGGAGATTTAGAGATCATGTTCCATCAACCTTTCACATTTTAAAAGTCAGAATAATGAAGTCATCTCTAGAATAATTTAGAGCAATAATAAAGAATTTGAGTGAAAAATGACTCAGATATCAACCATTATTGTTTATTTATTCATCTCATCAATAGTAATTCCTTAATGCCTCCTAAGTATCAGGATTCTCTTCTGATAAAACACAAACTGTCAAAAAGTCATCTTGTTTGTTTTACTGGAAATTAAACCTTAATCAGAACTCAACATGAAACTAGATTCTTTCCTTCAAATTTATTTTTGCTGATATTATAAATATGTGTGTTAGTGAATATACATATACACAGCCATAATTGTTCAAAGAAATGCAAACTATATTAAAGTTAATTGTTTTTTATTTAATTTTACTTGTAAAATGCTAAAGATATTACAATTTAATTGAATGGTAATTTTCAAAGCAATGAAAATTCAAAGAATTTTATTTTATGGAAGAAATGAAGTAAATTAATTATGTTTATTGGCATAGTATCTGAATTTGTTAGTCATAATTCTTATCAGTATTTAAATTCTAGTCATTTCTTGACTTCCTGATTTTTGGAAGTATTGAGATACTTAATAATATTTTTCATATTAAAATTGCATATTTAATCTAATAACTACTCAATTGTAAAATACTAAGTTTACATACTTCTGTCTTTGGCTTTAATACTTAGGATATGTGTCATATAGTAAATGAGTTGATCTCTTAAATTCACTTTTAAATAGAACTACCTTAATTTTTGGATACTTGGTTGAATAATTTTTATAAGACCTAATTAGAGCTACTGGTTTATTCTTTTGTTTTATTTTAAAATGTCCATTGTTTCTTTTTACTACTTTACATATGCCACACAGGTTTGCTTCCAAGATTCCAATACATCTATAGAATAAATGCTGGAATGACTACTACTGGTTAAAATTAATAGTATACAAAGTAAAAATTTAAATTATAAACTTTGATCACAGAGATTAATTTTTCTCTTCCATGACATAAGACTGTCTTTAGCAAAGATATAAAATGAGTTGTTTGCTCAAGTCTCTTCAAAGGATGCTTCAGACCAGACTTCACATTAACAAGAAAAAAAAAAAAAAAGGCTCAAGATACCAAATGTAAAATCACAATCATACATTTGTAAGTTTTTGATGAATATATCCTTTTAAAACCTCTAATCATGTTACATAAAGTAAAGGAACGTTTAACATCATAGAAAAACAATGAATCACACAGAAGGAAAGTAGGCTTAGACAGCAATGGGAAAGAAGGAGGTTCTGGGAGAACCAGATAATTAATCTCCATGAAAACATTCTCAAATAGGAAAGACTTTTGTGCATGTAGTAATATGTTATATGTAACTGAATCATAGACTTTATTAAACAATCATTGAATCTACTTATATTTTTTGTTTTACAAACCCTGAGGTCAACAGCTTGACAATCTTACTACTTTATATGTTATGATTCTTTTTTCTACTTTTTTAAAATTAAAATTTCTAAAAAAAAAAATTGGGTCTCATGGGGTTTTATAGATTGGCTATTTTATCTCCTAGGCTGCATCTTCCTAAACTAAGTAATTGGTTATTGACATTATTCTGAAATCTATAAGCTCTCTTTATAGGTCTGTTTCCTTTAAACCTGGCTTAAAAACAAAACTATTCCTGGGTACGAAAATAAAACACCAATACTTCTATTTTTGATTCCATGCATGACATTACATTCAAAAGCACTTTAAATTGAAATTGAATCAGGATGTTTAGATAAAGGAAGTAAAGTCCATGTAATATGATTTCAGCATTTGAAAATAAGATGCAATGTGAATTTAAAATAAATGGTGCATGGGAAACCCAAAGTTTTTCTCCTTCTTCTTTAGTATACAAGACATTAGTGCCACCAGGCATTATAAGGTTATATTTGTGAATTTTTAGGAGGCAACTGAGACTTTGTGAACAGAAAATACACAACTTGCGTTTTATTTTCCTCAGAAATCATCAGAGATTAAAAAACTAATCCAAAAGCACTCTTAGATAAAACTGAAAATAGTTTATTATTTGTAACTACTACATGCAAAAGCACATCTTTCATTTCTAGGTATTTAAGGTATTTTTGTTTCTTAATATGTGAATATTGGAAGTACAAATTGAGGATTTTCAGATATTTACAGAATCAAAATGTCTTTGTCTTTATATGTGTTTCACCGATTTCAAGCAGCCTGAGAAAAATGTCAAATATGCCAATATATGGTATGAAAAGCACCCTCCAATTCTGAGAATATTCAGAGCTAATTGTTGCCAGCACTTTTTTCTTTTCTACTATATTCCAATATTTTAAGAGTTGTTATTTCATTTTCATCCTGAGACAAAATATTTTAATTTTTTGCCAATTGTCTAGATTTTTATTTCATTATATAATAAGATCGATGACTTGGCATGCTAAAAGCGTCTCAAACTTCAACAACATAGAGGAAGAAATACTTTCTGAAAATGATTTTCCTAAGCAGATTCATTTTACAATTTAATTTCCTTCAATGAGGTAAATGTCAGTATGAGGCTATAAGAAAGTTAATTTGCATGAGGTATGCATAAGGAATATGAAAATAATACAACATGAAATATTCCTAATTCAAGCTTTTAAAACCAACCTCAGGGCTAAAAGAGTAATTATCAGAGAAAATAGCTCAACAATTACAACAAACTTTTTTTGATGATGTCAACTAACACACTCTTATCCTGAGAGACATAGAGAGACAATCCTGTAGAGTAACAAGTTCTCAGAATTAGCAATCCTTTGTATTGCCTCCTTCATATGTTCATTGGCTTTAGAATATGTTTATCAGTGCTAAGTTTGTCAACTCTTAATACAATTCTCTGTGCAGTTCTACTAGTCAAGTAATTCTAAGCCAGTTTTATCTTTACGCTGATTACCTCTTTGCATCTCACCAAACTTACACTAGTATTTTTTTAACCATGGCAACCAACATGTGTTTATTCATTGGCTATGCCCCATGTTTATCTATTTGAACAGGATTCTTACTCAGATTGTACTCTTATTCACAATAGTGTGGCAGACATCTGTTGATCTGTTGTTTATCTAAAAATCAAATTATTTTAATAAAATTGTCATAGAATTATGATCTCTCTCAGGGTCAATCAACTGATCCCTACCCTGTTCCCTTTAAATCAAAATAACTAATAACTCTACATTTCTTGATAAGAAAGTCTGCTTTTCTTGAACCCTATTGAGCATGTAAGAGAGCTTTTTGAAATTTTATGATGGATCCTGCAAAATATTAATTCAGAGACATGACCCTGTTTCTCTGCTGAGCTGAGTTATAATGCCTAAAAAAAGCACATTGCACTGCATATCTTGCTCCCAGATTTCTTCCTGGAGCATCTGGGTGTGAAACCTCTTACAATCCCTCTATGTCTCCTGAAGCTTCCTCTCTCCTTTCACAGCCACCCTGACCTGAGAGAGCAATCCCAACATGGAGTCCAGATTCTTGGTAGTTTGTTGTGGAGATTTTACCTAGTGGTAGTTTGCTTCTGTTTTAGTTTGTATGGTCATTTTAAGATTTTGTCTTTTTTTCTTTCCTGGGTTTTCTTAGTCAATATACTGAGAAGTCGGACAGCACGCACTACTGCAAGCACTGCTAAACAGAAGTTACTGTGAATTAGAAGTTCTTTCCTAATTTGATTTTATACTTCTCTAGGATGGGTATTCTTCCAAAGAGGTTCTAACAGAAAACGGTAACAATGCTAGTTAAGTAAATGTATGTATTCATGTCCTTTTGGTTTTTCTATACTATTTTCTTCTCTAATAATCCTAAATAATAATCAAATTACTAACTACATTTTTTTTTTTTGCTGTGCTATGCAGCTTGTGGGGAATCTTAGTTCCCCAACCAGGGATCAAACCTGGGCCCCCTGCAGTGGAAGCATGAAGTTCTAACCACTGGACCGCCAGGGAAGTCCCACTAACTACATTTATTGAGGGTATAATATGTGTTAAGCATAGTATTCTATCCTTGCCACTTACTGGTGTTTTGACTCTGACAAACAACTGCTTCGTGACTGGTTTCCAACTATATAGGAGGCAATAATAATGTCCCTCCCTTACAGTTTCTGGAGGACTAAATGAGCTAATGTATCAAAAGAATTTAGACAAATGTTTGATACACAATAAGCACTCAATACATGTTAGCTCTTGTTCCATGAAACACGTCGATTTCCAAATAGCTGAACTATAGGTAGAAAAGAGCCGTCCATCCTTTCCTTACTCCCATTCCTAAAAGCAGATAACAATGAAGAAAGAGTAATATTTAAATGACTGTTTTCCTTGATTTTGCCTCCGTGTGTGTGGTGTGTGTATGTGTATGTGTGTGTGTCCTTATTTATTGTGGAAGCCAGAATTCTAAGATGGCCCCCAAGACTCTCGCTCCCTGGTGTACACATCTTATAAAACCAGGAACCCTTGAATGTGGGTGTAACTTGTGCATATGATGGGTACTCACTCCCTTGGTTGGGTTATATTATATAGCAAACTATGATGGAATTGTCACTCCAGTAGTTACACAACCAGGCCAATACCTTGATTTCAGCCATGAGACCCTGAGCAGAGAACTCAGGTGAACCCTACCCAGAATCCAGACCCACTGATAAGTTTGTGGTAGTTTGTTACACAACAATGAAAACATGAATAAATGTCTTTAAACCTCTAAACCCCTTTATGTGCACACCTTTCCTCATATTTATATAGTCATCAGCTGATACTAATCCAGCTATTAAATATTTATTGAACAACTATTATATATCATGAACATATAAGAAGTATTGGGGATACATAAACTGATAAATTAGACATGATCGACTACTTATTTTTAAAATGTTATGCCCCAAATTGACCAAATACATCAGATGATTTCACACCAGTGCAAAGTTCAATGGGACATTGATCTGACTGTACACTTTGCTGCAGACAAAGGAAGCAATAGATTTTTGGGGGCTATTTATTCAATGTTAGGTCATTTATTCCCAAAGAGAAAATTCTTTTTTGCAATGACATTTTTAGAGAGGAGATCTGTTTCATTTTTCACGGAGTTACTGTGAAACACTACAAAGATTTTTAAAAAGCATTTTAAGCCTCTTGAAGGAAGCATACTTTGCAAATGCTAAAGAAGATTACTATTAATAAAAGGCAGTTTAATGATCTTATCTATAGAATCACCCTTATCCAAATATATTGCCATAGTGTCCTATTTATTTAAGAACAGACTTAATTTTTAGTTACTTCATCAAATCAAGTATCTTCCGCCATGTTTTAAAATCTGTTAGGCAATGATTAGTGCTAGAAATGAATATTAAAGGGCATTTTTATAAGCATCTTTTAAACCTTAATTTCAACAGGCATCAGACTCACAGTTGATTATGGTTTCATAATTTCAAGTAGTATAGTAAATTAAAATACAATCTTATATGTGACCCTCATTTTAATATTTACATTTAGAATTCCCAAGACAGATGTCAGTGTAAAGTGCTGTCTAACCTAATCACTTTACTATTGTTTTACCAACAATTCCTGTAAGCCTCCAGACAAGAAAACTGATATATTGAAATTCCAACTGCCAATTGCCTGCTGCCATGCTTAATGACTCCAGGATGCAAAACCCTTAGGTCAGGTTGCAATTAGAGACAGAACAAAACCATCACAAATAAAGAACAGACACACACCTTTTCAAGGTGGAACTCGACTCTGATTTGATTTGAAAAAGAATACTGGGAAAACACTTGCTTTTCACATCACACATATACACACCCATCTGTCTTTAGCTTGAAGCAGAAAAGTAAAATGTCAATTAGAAGCTACTATTGGTGCTATGGAATGAACCTAAACCAGAAAGCAGTGGACATTTCTAGAAACATCTACTGTAATTGTCATTTGGAGATTAACATATAGTAAAAACTGTTTTATAAGCAGCTTCATGATACTATCTGAACTTCTGAACAACTACTTAATGTACACTAAAATTATTAACTTTTAAAATAATTCTATGATCTCTGAAAACAAATATAAAAAACAAACAAACATGAATTTAGTAAGCAAATTTCTTTCATGTAAAGGCCTATGTTTTTCCTGACCTTTTTGAACATTTTCTTTCTTTACCCTGTGACCAAAATTTTGTCTCATCCAGTATGAGACACACGTTCTAGGAGGATGAGTAAAGGGGTTAAGAGATGGTGGAAGAGTAAATGAATTCTTCTAAGGTTAGTTCTGCAAAATCCAGGAGCCTGTAAAAAAGAATCATATGTGGGAAAAAAAATGTTTATGAAACTCTGCTTATAGTAATTCTAGTAGTAATATCCTAGCCACCATCACTCTAGCTGTTTACCTGCCTCTCTTTCCATGAAATCTGAGTTCCTGAAGGATATGAACACAGTTTGGCAAAATGGAAAAACATAACTAGTGTTGGGAGTTCCTCACAACCATGTTTTGTCCTAGCCTTTCACCTTCTATCTGTGTAATCTTATTTGTCAAAAATGAGCAGTGGCTAAGTCAGCTTCCTTTTTCTGTCTTAATAAGCAGGCGAGGGCTGGTCTGGAGGCTGAATAGGACATCTGTAGGCTAGGCTCCTTTTATCTTTTTGCTTGATTTTCTTCTCGCATGCCTTTGTCCCCATGGCTGCAACGTGCTGCCGCCACCATAGGCCTGATGTCTACTTGCCCAACCGAAATAAGAGGAGGACGAAGGGAAGAGTGCAAAGGGCTCTCTCCCAATGAAGTACCACCTCCTTTATGGAAGGACACCCTCCCCAAGGACTAATCACATCAGCTGTGTTCCCTGGCCACAGGTAGTGTGGGGATACTGCAATTTCAGTTTTATAATTTTAAAATGAATGACATTTAAATGATATAATATACATGAAAAGCCTGTCATACGGCCTGACTCACACTGACACTAAGTGAATATCAATTGCATGAATGAATACATAGAATATATTTATTTAGAAATTAAAAAAATATTTACTGAAGTATCAAGTTTTTTTTAAAATTTATTTATTTTGGCTGCATTGGGTCTTCGTTGCTGTGCGCGGGCTTTCTCTAGATGTGGAGAGCAGGGGCTGCTCTTCATTGCGGTGCGCGGGCTTCTCATTGCGGTGGCTTCTCTTGTTGCGGAGCACGGGCTCTAGGCGCGTGGGCTTCAGTAGTTGTGGCACGCAGGCTCAGTAGTTGTGGCTCGCGGGCTCTAGAGCACAGGCTCAGTAGTTGTGGCACACGGGCTTAGTTGCTCCACGGCTTGTGGGATCTTCCCAGACCAGGGCTTGAACCAGTGTTCCTTGCATTGGCAGGCGGATTCTTAACCACTGCGCCACCAGGGAAGCCCTGAAGTATCAAGTTTTTTTCACACAGTGAAGGTGGGGATGTCAGGATAGGGTGTGTTGGTTTGTATTTCAGTACTTCATTTATAAGCTGAGTGTTTAGACCTAAAAAGAGCTTTTCCCAGTTGTGCAGTTCATTGAGTAGCCTGTTTAACACAAAATATGCATACTTCTATTTAACCTAAAACATACTTGAACTATGTCAGCAGAATGATGTATATGTTGTACTGAGTGACTGGGTCACTCAGTTAAAATGAACCACATCCAGATTGGGGGTGGCTGGTGTCTCAGGATGTCTATATTGAGATGCGTGTACATTTGTTTATGAGAACATCTCATTTTTATAATATCTTTATATATGGTATATACTTATGTGTTTATATGTAAATATTTAACTGTTTAAGTAGAAGTATCTATTTTTTTTTAAATTCAAAATGTGGATTCCATCCATCTCAGTTTATTCTTTTATTGTCTTTTGAGAATCATGAGTCAGGATAAATTAATACATTTACCTAGACCAGATGAATTCTAACAGATCAGTTAAGGATAGCTAGACCAGACCAGACAAGGAGAACTCTTGACAGAATAATAATGCAAATTCTTATTTCTATACAAATTAATTCACTTAATGAAGATAGTCTGAAATTTTTTGGTAACAATTATGACTGCTCTAATTACCTATCCAGCTTACTGTTCCTACCCCAGAGTTTAGATGTATCAGGTGAGTTACAAAGTCTGCATTAAATCATTCTTTTTTTTTCTTAATTCTTTAAAAAAATTTTTTTTTAAGTTTATTTATTTATTTTTCTGCTTTGCTGCGCGTGGGCTTTCCCTAGTTGCAGCGAGTGGGAGCTACTCTTCATTGTGGTGCGCAGGCCACTCCTTGCAGTGGTTTCTCTTGTTGCAGAGCATGGGCTCCAGGTGTGCAGACTTCAGTAGTTGTGGCACACGGGCTCAGTAGTTGTGGCTTGTGGGCTCTAGAGTGCAGGCTCAGTAGTTGTGGTGCACGGGCTTAGCTGCTCCACGGCATGTGGGATCTTCCCAGACCAGGGCTCAAACCTGCATCCCCTGAATTGGCAGGTGGATTCTCAACTACTGTGCCACCAGGGAAGTCCCAAATCATTCTTGTAGTAGATCCAATGCTGACTTTGGTACATCATTTCTCTCAACTGGTTTTTCTGCTTTGCACTTTAGTTCTTTAGTGACAAGTATGGCTTTGAGCTTGTAAGTATTATGGCACTTGAATTACCTTTCTGGAGTACACAAGAGTGCAGAGTGGCTATGAGCATAGAAACTGGAGCACAGTGAAGCTGACTTAAAACCTCTGCTCCAAAACATACTGTCCTGTGGACTTGCCCAAGTTGCGAACTGCTGTTTACTCATAAACCTTCTCATTTGTAAAATGAAAATAATTATTCCTACTTCATTTATTTTTTAGATTTTAAAAATTCAAGTATAGTTGATTTATAATACATTAGTTTCAGATATACAACATAGTGATTTAGTATTTTTATACATTATACTCCATTTAAAGTTATTATAAAATATTGGCTATACTCCCTGTGCTGTACAATATGTCCCTGTATCTTATTTACTTTATACATAGTAGATGTACCTCTTAATCCCTTACCCCTATATTGCTCCTCCTCCCGTCCCTCTCTCTACTGATAACCACTAGTTTGTTCTCTATATCTGTCAGTCTGTTTCTGTTTTGTTAAATATATTCTTGGTGTCATTTTTTAGATTCCACATATAGGTGATAACATAGAGTATTTGTCGTTCTCTGTATGACTTATTTCACTAAGCATAAAACCATCCCATCCCATCCATGTTGTTGCAAACAGCAAAATTTTATTCTTTTTTATGGCTAATATTGCATTGTGTGTATGTGTCTCTGTGTGTGTGTATACACACACACACACATACCACATCTTTTTTATCCATTCATCTGTTGATGGGACACTTAGGTTGCTTCCATACCTTGGCAATTGTAAATAATGCTGTTATGAACATTGGGGTGCATGTATCTTTTTGAATTACTGTTTTTGTTTTCTTCTAATATACACCCAGGAGTGCAGTTGCTGGGTCATATGGTAGTTCTATTTTTTAGTTTTTTGAGGAATATTCTTAATTGAATTAATTGCTTGGGAAACTAAACGAAATAAGACATTTATCCAATTAATACAATATTTGCTTAAAATCCACTATGTTCAAGGTTCATAGTACTTATTTAGAACAGGGAGCCTCTTTTATTTTATTGCCAAGAAAATTTTTTGTCTGGCGTACTCAACACCTCTTGACTTTTGTCTTTCTGTGTACGGGCAGAATTCTTTTCCAGCCATATCTCAACACTACTCTTTGCTAAATACTCCCTGACTCTCAACTGAAAATTGTGCAGTCCTCTTCGAGCCTCCCAATCTCTTTTCTTTTGTAGAAATATTAGACATTTCTCAAGGTAAATACAGTGATCTCCCCCCTTCTCACATTTCAAGTCTTGAATGTTGGAAATGCTCTAAATTCTAAAAACACATAGATCACATTCTGATGCAATTATCCTCTGCACAAATTTATGATTATTTATATTACATTCTGTTATCCTCCCTACATAAAAGTCTCATTGAAGATTCTAACTATGGTTTATTTACCTTTGTATCCAACACAGGGTCTTATACATAGTAGAAATTGAAAAAAGTTTCAATGAATAAATGAATGTCTGAGCTGAAAAGCAGAAATTGACTTTTTCAAGTCAATTTTACACTAAAAATTATTTTAAACATCCACTCCTGTTTTAACTACTTTAAGGGGATAGTGGTTGAAATGGGATTAGGAGTCAGATCCAAACAAAGAGGTGCCAGTGCTTATGACACTGGCACCTCTTCAAGGGACTTATATGTCTGGGAGACAAAAAGGACAAAAGATGGTCGGGTCAAAAAGGCTCCGTGTGGAAGACACAGTGGCAATTTATTTTAACAACCACACACACACATACAGATACACACACACACACACACACACTGTATTTAAGTTTGAGATTTTTATAAGAATAAATTTTATACTTTATATTCACACTTTGGCAGCAGGGGAAGAGCAAGATGGCGCAGCACACAGTGGCTGCCCTGATTCAGCTTCACTACAAACACACCGATACTGTTCTGTCACTGTCCCCATACACAGGGCAACCCACTTGCAGTTTAGAAAGCTAATGGAAATCTACTTCTTGTTGCACTGAGAATTGTAGCACTTTCTTATATGAATAAGAAAGATAAGTTAAGAGGAAGATTTTTCCTAGAATTTCAATTTTCAGAAATTCATCTATTCTGTCTCTGTAGTTTCCAGAGTTCTACTTGTGCAAACATTGACTCATCCCACCATGGAATTTTTATACGATTGCCAAAGGTATCGGGAAGTGCATTAAATCACTTAAGTCCTGCCGAAGGGAAAAAAAATAACCACGAAGAGAGTTAATTCTGAAAAGTAATTTCTTAGCAAATAATCTAATTACCTTTTACAATAGCAAAGGAAGGAACGTACTGTTTTCTTTCATTTCAAATATGCTAATAGGTACAAACTGATGAAAACTAAAGATTTAATACTCTTTCACTTGAAGAAGATTTATTTTTAATCTAAGAGGAAGTGAGTTTAGCCATAAAATATGATAAGAATAACTAAACAAAGAATGCATAAAACATAGGCCCTGTGCACTTAGGAGGTTATTGTCATAACAAAATTCACGAAACATGCTCAAGGTATTGGGTAGCATATATTACAAAGGTTGGACCGTATCTGCCTTCAGGATTTGAGGTGGCAATCTTCGTTTTGTTTCTGTCTTCTTTCATCTATGGACTATTTTATATCATTCTCTATTCTTACTGTTTACTATGTGCATTGAGAGCAATTATATTCTATTTCTGCCATAAAAGTTTCAATATTTCCAAACCAAGGTAAAAGTGGAAAACCATTATAAATTAAAACTACCAAGAGGATAATAGGATGCATAACAGAGGCGAGTCAAGGAGAACTGATGAAGACAGGTTACTACCTTCAGTTTTTAGAAAATCATCATGGATATAAGGCTTTGTGACAACAACAAAAAATAAAGGTGCAAGTTATTATTGGGTGGATGCAGATCATTGTTTTAAGTCTCCTGCCTTGCTTATTCTAGGTTCACAGTATCTGCCCTTGGAATCTCTCTTTATTAGGGTAATCACAACTAATCTCTTGACACAGTAACGTGAAAATCCTCTATAAGATGCTTGTACAAAGTGATATTTTAAAATCTATCTTGAACAGCCTCTGGATATTACAGTACACCATCAACAGCATCATTGCTTGAATACTGGAGGTATAAGAAATTTCCTTTCAAGTCTGTTTCAAAAGCAAGGTGGCATTGAGACACATCTTATATAATAGGTAGAATATATGGGAGAGATGGAAAGGGGCATTTCAGACATGTAAGGAAAAGACAGCCAAAGTCTAGATGTATGAAAGTGCTTCTTCTCTTCTGAAAATGGTTAGCTAGTACTTTGGATGATAATGGCACATGAAGCAGGAGATGGAGATGTGAATTTGTGAGGCGAGCTTTGAAGACAATGTGGCTGGAAAGGGACTTAGGGACAGATTGTAAATGGATTCAATGGTTTCATCTATGAAGCCGATGTGCTGTGGAAACACCAGAACAACATTCACCTGGTAAAGGAATGAATCACCAATGACATTTCATGCACAGAGATCCGGCAAGCCCTCAGTAGGGACCAGAGCATTCGCTACTTGGTACCAGATCTTGTCCAAGAATATACTGAAAAGCATACTTTGTATAGCTCTGAGAGTGAAGAGAGGAATGTTGGGGTTATCCTGGCTCTTTTGCAGAAAAATACTGTAGAAGCTAATGCATAAGAAATTCTACAGCATGATATTTTGGACTTCCCTTTAGGGAATTTTAAACAATCTGGGTGTTAGTAACTGGGGGAAGGAATTGTGATCCTCTTTAATAAACTAAAGCTTAAAAGTTTGGTTAAAAAAAGTTTTTTTGAAAAGTAGATTTTAGAATCAGATTTTCATATCGTCAATCATTTAACAAATATTTGGGGCTTCTATTAGGTATTAGGTATTGTTCAAGATGCTCAGATTAATGGCAAAAAAAGTCATAGTGCTTCAAAGAGGCTAGAGTGTGACTGGCATGACAGATGATCAGACTATTAATTATAATAAGTTTTGATAAATATATGGTGCCATGCCAATCAGCAATATAAAGACACCTAATGTTTGAGGGTGTCAGGGACAAATTCCTGAGGAAGTAACATTAAACTAAGAATTAAAGGATGAATCACTGCCCTCTGGAAAAGAGAGAAGGAGGCTAGCATAAAAGGAGATGTATTCCAGGAAAACATAAAAAGAAACTATTGCAAAGATAAAAAATAATCAGTACGGACGAGGATATGGAGAAACTGGAACACTTCTACACTACTGGTGGAAATGTAAAATGGTGCAGTGGCTTTGGAAAAGTGCCTGGCAGTTTTTTAAAAGGTGAAATAGAGTTACCATATGACTCAGCAGTTCCACTGAAAACTATACATTCAAGAGAACTGAAAATATATGTCCACACAAAAACATATGCACAAATGTTCATAAGAGCACTACTTCTAATACTGAAAAAGTAGAAACAATCCAGAAGTCCATCAACTGATAAATAGATAAATAAAAGTGCTGTAATATCCATACAATGGATTATTATTTGGCAACAAAAAGAAATGAAGTACTTATTCATGCTACAACACAGATGAGTATTGAAACTATTATGTTAGGTAAAAGAACAAAGACATAAATCATAAGTGTAAGCTTCCATTATGACATGTCCACAGGAGGCAAATCTAAGTTGACAGAAAGTAGATTAGTGGTTGCCTAGGGTTGCAGGAGGGTAGGGTGGAGAGGAGAGGACCAGACTGAGGTAGGGAATGGCTGCTAAGGGCTATGGGGTTTCTTTTAAGAGTGATGAAAATATTCTTAAATTGATTATGTTGATGATTGCACAATTAGGTGAATACACTAAAAGCCATTGAATTGTACAATTTAAATGGGTGAATTGTATGATATGTGAATTATATCTCAATAAAGTACTGAAACTATTGCAAAGCCTAGGGTGCAGGAAAAAGCGTTAGTCCTCCAAGAAACAGAAAAACCCTGTAGAGTTAAAACTAGACTATATGGAGAAGAATCTAAGTGATTATACTAGAGATGTAAACAAGGGTCAGACATTTCTAGACTTAGAAAACATGTTAAGAACTTTGGGTTTTATTTTAACACTCAAAGAAAACAACTAAGTTTTATGAACTAGGAGAATGACACGATCATCTTTTTTTTTTCTAGAGAGGTCATTAAGGCCGGCATTAAAGAAAATAAACTAGAGAAAAATAAGACAGGAGGCAAAGAGATCATCAAAATGCTGTAGCAGTAATCCAGGAAAAATGATGGTGTATTGGCAGTGGAGACAGAAAGAAATGGATGCGTTGGAGAATAATTTAGAATCAGATACAATGAAACTTGGTGATTCCTTAGAAGGCACAGTGAGGAACACAAAACAGATACAGACTGTGCTTTGGGAGTTAGTGTGGCTAGTTGGATAGATACTAATATAATAAATTGAGAAGGTTAAGGTTTTGTGAGGCTAGGTAAAAGGAAGCTACAACATTGCACATACTAACTTTCAAACATGCATTAAATAGGCAAGTGTAGAGGTGGAGTGAGAAATGTATGCTCTGTATGGATCCAGAGCATATTGATTTAAAGTGCATTAAACTTATAAAATACTTATAAAAAATCATGTCTTTAGAATTTCACTTATCACAAGAACAAATGTATTAAAGTTTTCTTTTACAGTTCTCAATAGCATCTTGTATTATCCTTTACAGGTAAATCATAGAATCAGTAAAACTTTTTCTTCTGGATTGAAAGCATATTGTAAATGAAAAAAATTTTTTTTTCATATAAAAAAAGATAAAATTTAATCCATATCCCTTATTGCATACATAAACAAGAATTAATTCCAGAACGACTAAAAACCTAAATGTAAAAAAACAAAACTATAAAACTTTTAGAAGAAAAGATAGGAGAATACCTTTATGGTAAAGAAGAGTATCTTGAACAAAACATGAAAAGCACAAACTTTGAAAGAAAATATGAATAGATTTTAGTACTCTAAATTTAAATATTTGATATGATGTTCATAAACAAAATAAAATACAAGACAGATTAGAAGAAAATATTTGCAAATGATATAACAGTGGATTATGTATCCAAACCATATTAAAAGAAAACTCCTAAAAACAAGTGAAAAAAGTTTTTAGAGCAAAAATTATGAATTGTAAATGAAAATCTTAAACTTATTTTTGTTGGGTATACAATATGCTGTAAATCACATCACAAGTTAACATCAACATGTACAAATAAGGCAGAAGTAAATATTCAACATTTGATACCCATATGCATTTTTAATACAATTTGTTTTTCTATAAATCTAACATGTCTGTCAAGCTTTTTAGTCACCTAAAATAATACGAAAACCTTGTTTATTTCCACTTACTCAAGTAAAATATTGGGTGTAAAATTTTAGTGAGGCATAATGATAAAATCCTGTCTCATTAAGATCTTGGCCAATTTTATAAATAACAAAATAATAGTGGAAAATTTTTCCACGTTTAGATTTAAATCAGTAAGTTGTACTTGATCTCAGAGCCAGTGCATTTGATATTGAAGTATTGATTCTACTCTCCTGATAGTTATGGATAATCACTATGTAATATGGTGTTTTAGAAAAGAAAGAGTCTTTGAATAAAAATAAAATTTTAAGAATGAGATTTTTTTATTAGATGATTAACATTCAAATAAAACTATACAAAAGATTATATTTTTAAAACACGATTAATTATATTAGATGATAGTGATTTGCTAAAATTAAGACAATATAAATTTAAGTGCCAAAAGATGCAAACTATTATATATAGAATGGGTAAACAACAAGGTCCCATTGTATAGCATAGGGACCTATATTCAATATCCTGTGATAAACCATAATGGAAAAGAATATGAAAAAAATTGTATATATATATATATATATATATATATATATATATATATATATATATATATATATATATATATATATATGTATAACTGAATCACTTGGCTGTACAGGAGAAATTAACATAACATTGTAAATCAACTATACTTCAATAAAATAAAGTTTTAAAAAATAACTGTCTTTTAATGTTTTCTAAAGCTTTTTTCTTTTAAAATTGTCATAAGCTTATTTACATTTATTTAATCTTATATTTAATTCTGTGGAGATGTTGCTTGCTTATCTGCTGGATTTTAATGTTGAAAAAGAGAAATCTGAGGTCAATCTTTTTTTTTTTTTTTTAAAGATTTATTTTTTATTGATTGATTGATTGATTTCTATGTTGGGTCTTCGTTTCTGTGCGAGGGCTTTCTCTAGTTGCGGCAAGCGGGGGGCCACTCTTCATCGCGGTGCGCAGGCCTCTCACTATCGTGGCCTCTCTTGTTGCAGAGCACAGGCTCCAGACGCGCAGGCTCAGTAGTTGTGGCTCACAGGCCTAGTTGCTCCACAGCATGTGGGATCTTCCCAGACCAGGGCTCGAACCCATGTCCCCTGCATTAGCAGGCAGATTCTCAACCACTGCGCCACCAGGGAAGCCCTGAGGTCAATCTTATTTTGATTTTTTTTTGCTTTTTCTTTTTACTTCTAGAGTTTTTTTGTTTGTTTGTTTATTCTTGGGAAGAAAAATAGGTCCATTATGCAATAATGGTGGACTAGGTAATTCAGAAAACCTCTGAGAACATTTAGAAAAGATGTAAATAGTATAGAAATCATCTGCCTGAAGTCATGGAAAAGGCTACAAGGCAGTAAAATACTATGTGACTAAGATCCATGAAAAAAAGAAATCCTAGAGAGAGAAATTTGACATTTTGGGGTCTCTTCCTGTTTGAACTTCAAGCCTGGCTTTGCTCAAATACTAAGTAGCATTTGTCATACCTTTAAGGAGCTGTAGGGACAGAAATGGAATGTAGGACACTAATGGAGGAGATGCTTGATAAATCAATCTCACAGTTTGTACTCTGAAGGCATATACCCAGCAGTAAGGGGTAAGGGTGAGCTAGAAATAAAGTGAACCCTAGCTTCTAGATGCCTCAATCCCAGAAACTGAATTAAGAACATCTAAAATTACCAGCTCTTTAGCCTCAGATTAGAGGAAAAATAAACACTCCCTAGGGGCAGAAAACAGTATCTTAACTCTCAAATTATCTTGACAATTTTTGATATAAACTTTCCATAACTCAATTAAAAATAACTAGACACTTGAAAATTTATGATAATAATAGGATCAATAGATAGCAGAAAAAAAGTCAATAGAAATAAACCAACAAATGACACAGAAAATTAAGATACTGGACACAAACTTTACTAATTATATTCAACATGCTCCAAGAGATAAAAAACTGTATTGGCAGAAAACTGAAAATTACAGATATCAAATGGAAATTCTAGGACTGAAAAAAAATGGAAAAAAGTGAACATTCATGGGTAGATTTAACAGCAGATTAAACAGAGATGAAGACAAAATTATTAACCTGAAAGTTGAATCAGAAGAAAATACCCAGATTGAAAGTTGAAGAGATAAAATTAATGGAAATTAAAAAAAAAAGTTAAGAGTAAAGAATACAGTAACATGTTCTAATGCTTATTTTAATTGAAGTACCAAAAGAAGGGGAGAGAGAAAACAGGACATACAAAATATTTGAAGCAATAACAACTGAGAATTTTCCAAAGCTAAGGAAAAGTTGATAGTTCTGTACATCTCAAGCCAGAATCATTTAAAAAGTCAATCTAATTGTGTCATAGTAGAACAGTTGAAAATCAAAGACAAAGAAAAAAAAGTCTAAAAAAAATTGAAGTTGAAAAATATCCCCACATTTCCTTCAGTAAAGCATCAGACTGGCAGCTAACTACTGAACAGAAATAAGGGAAACCAGAAGTTAAAGAGGAGCAATATTCTCAAAGTCTTAACATTAAATAACTGTATATACAAAGCTATCCTCAGGAAAAAGATCCATCAAGAATAAAAATGAGATACAAACATATTTGGGCAAACAAAAACTGAGACAAACCAACAATAGCAAATCAAATGTAATACAAAAACTAATACATATTCTCCACAGAGATGAAAAATGATCTCAAATACACCTTTCACAAAAAGTAACTCAAAATGGATCACAGAATTAAACATAAAATGCAAAAAATATTAAAGCTTAAAAGATAACACAGGGAAAAACTAGACGATTTTAAGATTGGCTATGACTTTCAGATAGAACCCCGAAGGCATAATCCATGAAAGAAATAATTAAGTTGGACTTCATTAAAATTTAGAATTTCTGCTCTGCAAGGCACTATCAAAAGGCACTGACTGAGAGGAAATGTTTGCAAAAGACATGTCTGATAAAAGATTGTTACCCAAACCATGCAAATAACTCACAAAAGTCAACAATAAAAAAATGAACAACCCAATGAAAAAATGAACAAAAGTTCTCAACAGACAACTCACCAAATACAGATGACAAATAAGCATATGGAAAGATGTTCAACATCATATGTCATCAAGGAATTGCAAAATACAACAATGAGATACTACTACACACCTATTACAAAGGCTAAAATCCAAAACACTGATGACACCAAATGTTAGCTAGGATGTGGAGCAAGAGGGACCGTCAGTAACTTTTGGTGGGAGTGAAAAATGGTACTGCCACTTTGGAAGACACAGTTTGCCATTATCTTACAAAACTAAACATTCTCTTACCTACTATTCAGCAATCATACTCCTTGGTATTTACCCAAAGGAACTGAAAACTTATGTTCACACAAAAACCTGTATACAGATGTTTATAGGAGAGTAGGTAAGGATAAATAAACTATGGTAAATCCAGACATGGAATTGCATTTAGTACTAAAAAGAAATGAGCTATCAAACTACAAAAAGATGTGGAGGAATCTTAAATTTATATGGCCAAGTAGAAGAAGCCAATCTGAAAAGGCTACATACAGTATGATTCCAACTATATGACATTCTGGAAAAGGCAAAACTATGGAGACAGTAAAGAGATCAGTGGTTACCAGGGATTTGGGGGAAGGTAAGAATAAATAGGCAGAGCACAGGAAATTTTTAGGACAGTTAAACTATTCTGTGTGACTCTACAGAGTTAGATACACGTCCTCACGTGTTTGTCAAAACCCATAGAATGTACAACATCAAGAGTGAACCCAGATGTAAACTGTTGACTTCAGGTGATAACAATGTGTCAATGTCAGTTCATCCACTGTAACAAATGTACCAGTGTGGGAGATTAATGTGGAAGGCTATGCATGTGTGGGAGGGGGCAGTGCATGGGAAAGCTCTGTACTTACTGCTCAATTTTGCTGTGAACCTAAAACTGCTCTAAAAACCAAAACTCTTGTTTTTAAAAATATTTTAAAGAAAGATCACAGAAAGTCAGTTATCAATCAGTTCTGAGACACAGAAACTACATAATAATTTGAATAGAGAACATTAAATATAAGTAATAACTAACGGCAATGGGGATTGGGGAAACGAGAAGTTGGCTAAGAAGAAGTAAAGAGAATTTTTAAAAAGACAGAGCAGATATAAGGAGCAGCCACTATAGAGTAGCAAGTAAGAGACCCTCCTCCCCATACTGAGATCAAAGCCTCTCTAGAGAGGGTGAGGCTTTGGCTCACAGGTAGTCAAGTTTTTGCGGTTTAGTGCTAGTGGAACTGGCTAGAAATCTACCGTCAGGAATGTTGGGGGAAGCTGTTCAGAGGGAGGTGTCACAGCTAAGCCATCAGAGAGGGGGGCAGTCATTAGCAGAGAGGTGTTCACCAGCAACACTCTACTGTGACGTCACTCAGTGGGGTGCTGGGGGAGATGGGTAGGGGAGAAGCTGCGCTTGCTGCAGGAGCCGAGCACTAGAAGATCTGCACGAGGCAAATGCTGGTGATAAGGGCACCTTGGAACCAGGAAGAGAACACTATCTGTTCCTCACTGTCTGCTCTGCGCCCTCTGCTGACAAAGTTTAGCATCACGTCAGCCTGCAAAGCCACATTTACAAAGTCCACCTCCATGGCCACAGAACAGGCAATGATGAGTGGATTTGGAGCTGAGAGGCAAGGAGTTGATAATTGGCACCAGCAGAGCTGTTTGTAGGAATGAAAAGCAAGAAAATGGTAAATAAGTGAGTAAATATAAATCAATACTGACTATCCAGACTATAATAATCATTAATTTTGAGCTAAAAAAAAAAAAAGAAAACATTTTGAAAACAGAATGAAGATAACATGACTATAGTAGCATAGGTGCTACTGGATATGAAATATGATTCAAGTAGTCTACTCACTATTAAAATGGTAAAGAAATATGTAATAACTATGGTAATGGAAGGGGAAAACAAAATTGTTAAAAATACATAGTTTAAACAAAAAGCTGAAAAGAAAAAAAGAAAATATAAAAAAAAGGCAATACAAATAGAAAAAAATAGTAACATGGTAAATTTAAACCCAAATATATCAATAATTATATTAAATATAAATAAATGAGAACAAATTAAGTATTGCAATTAAGAATGCTAGATTGGAATTTTTAAAGAACCAAATATATGCTGCTTTGGAGAGATATACCTTAAATATAAAGCAGAGAAATGTAAAGTGTAAAAGGATGAGAAAAAACAACTGACAAAAACTAACCAAAAGAAAGATGCAGTAGCTATATTACTATTTCATAAAACAGACTTCAAAGAAAACACAGAATACAGAGAGATATTTTATAGTGGTGGGTGAGAGTTTTAATTCACCAGTGTATTATAAAAATCCTAACTTCTTATGCTGTTAATAACTCAGCCTCAGAAAGTATAAAGAAAGAGACTGAATAAAAGAGCTACAGAAAAAACACAATCACAGTGAAATATTGTAATATACCTCCCAAATAAGGATTAATTATTATTTATAAGAGTATTCAGGAGTGTTCTTGATACAACTTCAATTTACAAAAATAAATTTTTCTATTTACTAGAATCAATCATTAGGAACATAAAAATTTCAAAGGTGCAATTTAATAATACATCAATATATCAAATATCTAGCTATAAATCAATTGAAAAAAGGTCAGGACTTACACACCAAAGACTACAAAACACTGCAGTGAGAAATTGAAAAATCCTAAATTAATAGAGACACATCATGTTTATGGATTATAAGATTTACTATCTTGAAAATATAATTTTTCCCCAAATTAGTCCAAAGGTTAAAAAAACACACAACTGAAGTCCCAGAAAAATATTTTTATGATAATTAACAAGGAGCTCCTAACCTTTGTATGGAAATATGAAAAGCCAAGAGTCAAGACACTCTGAAAGAAAACAAGTTAGGTGGAAAATATCTACCAGATATTAAAGAGCTATAATAAATAAAATATCATGGTATTAACACAGAGACAAGTAGTCTAAAGTTACAGACTAAAAAGACCATAAAAGTCCTTTTTATTGAATATCAATTTTTAAAAAAAGTTCAACATTCAACTATAAACAAAAATCAACTCCAGGTTCATTGTACATCTAAACGTGACAGGTAAAACAATAATGCTCCTAGACATAGTATAGGAAGGAGAATATCCTCATGGCCTTGGGATAAGGAAATATACTTTAAGCATGACAGAAGCAGGATTAATCAAAACAAAAATTGATATATTGGTGGAAATTAAAATTAAAATTCTGTTCATCCTAAGAACCTATATGAGAGTGAAAAGGCAAAGTGTAGGGAAAACACTTTTGATACATAAAGGCTAATGTGCTAACATCCAGAATATACTTTTTTTAAAAAAAAGAAAAGAAGAACTCTATAGGTCTATATAACTAAAAACCCAATACCAAGAAAAAAAAAAAGGCAAGCATCATGAACATACAAACATGGTAGATGGTACCCAAATGATCAGTAAACATATAAGAAAAATTCAAAGTCATTTATCATCAGCAAAATGCAAATTAAAAATGCAATGCCATATATATGTGTGCATCCCTTGAAATAAGGCTAAAAATAAAGGCTCAACAAACTGTGTAGGTAAAGAGCAATGGAAAATTTCACACAGTGCTGGTAAAAGTACACCTTGTATTTGTAGTCTGCTAACAAACACAGAAATAGAGGTGCCAGATGAACAGAGAAGCACCATTTCAGAAAGAAATTTCCATGGATAAATCAATCTGGCTTATCAAATGTTGGTTAGTGCAGCATTCATTTCAGCCAGGCCACACCACTGGTGAATGGGGGCAAGCCTCCAGTGGTGGACCTCCAGTTAGGGTGTTTTATTTCAGATTGGCAGAGAATATAATGATCACTATTGGTGGTCACTGTGGTCATTGTGTTTCCTACTACTATGCCAAAGGGCTCTGATATAGGAATAGTTGCTTCTGGTTTCTATCTCATAGATACTTCTATTCTTTGTTTTCAGTGGATTTGAATATCTTCTTTCTTTTTAAAAAATTATTATTATTGCTATTTTAGGTACTGTTTTTTGTTTGTTTGTTTGTTTTCCTTCTCTTTCATCCAGGATAAAGATGCTTGAAGAACAAGTTTGGAAGCAAATAAATCATGTCTTCTGATACCTTCACCCTATTTGGATAACTTAGTTCAAATATCATCACTAACTTGAATATCTCTGTCATTGGCATTGTCTATAATTTGTGGCTACAGCAATTATGAAAGAAGGAATAATTTATATGTTTAGCTTTGATAAATAAGCCATGAGTTCCTAAGTTCAAATTAATCAAAAAGATAGCCACGTTTGCCACTTAACTGCCATTTGTCATTTATAGTTTTTAAAATGTTATTTATAGTTTTTAAAATATATTTTCTTTCTTCCATACTTTTTCAAGCTTTACTTTTCAATATCTCTCAAGATGCCTTTGGTTTATTCCAAAAAATCTGAGACTGATAGGTCAATTTAGTGGAGAAATACAACCAAAAGTATGTCTCCCAATCATAACCTTAGGTTTGCTCCAGTAGAAGGTTTTCTTTTCTTCACCCTTCCTTCTTTCTGTTTCTTTTTCTTTCATTTTAAATGTCCTTTTGTGCATTATATACTATTTGGAAAAAGTCATCAGATTGTCTTAACTTGTTAACAACTTAAAACATAAATTACCTAAGTACATTTCAAACAGATGCATTTTATTATGTTATGTCCCAGAAACCCAGGAAAATATTAAGTGGACAGATAAGATTTCTGGTTTCTAATTTCCTCCAGTAGTGAAGTCTACAAATTCTTCAAATATTACACATATTATCTTTTCCCAAATGTTAAGAAACTAGTTAGATTTTTTTTATTTTTAAAAAAGCTCTAGGGCTTCCCTGGTGGTGCAGTGGTTGAGAATCTGCCTGCCAATGCAGGGGACACGGGTTCGAGCCTTGGTCTGGGAAGATCCCACAGGCCGCGGAGCAACTGGGCCCGTGAGCCACAACTACTGAGCCTGCGTGTCTGGAGCCTGTGCTCCGCAACAAGAGAGGCCGTGACAGTGAGAGGCCCGCGCGCCGCGATGAAGAGTGGCCCCCGCTCGCCGCAACTAGAGAAAGCCCTCGTACAGAAACGAAGACCCAACACAGCCAAACATAAAATTAATTAATTAATTAATTAAAAAAAAAAATCTCTAACCCCATTAAAATAATGGGGTTATCACACTCATCACTCATTTAGATAAGTATAATTAGCTAGTTACATTTCATTCTAGATTATTTCTCTTTGGCTCGAGAAATTGATCGAGTGGTACCTAATAGCATATGTTTCTTCTCACAGGTTAAAATAATTACTCCTTTGGGAACATTTTGTTAACTTCATTTATAGAGATCTAAATTCCATCCAAGCAAAACAAAAAAAATGTGATAAATGAAAAACTCGATTGGAAAAATAAGTAGGTAGATGTCTTTATATCTAGTGGAAACAGACTTTAAAAGTGCCATTCCATAACTGTAACGACCTCCCCATTTGGTAGGATATGTGTGGAATAAAACTCAGTTGTCAGATGAAGGTGAAAAGAATATGATGTATAGAAATAGTGGAGTCTTTGCCTGGTCCTCAAGGGACTGAAGCAAAGAGGAGAAAAATGTTCACAATGTCAAACACTGCAAATACAATGAGCAGCATTTAACACCTACAACAGAGTCAGGGTGTGTTTGGAGAATGTGAACAGCAGTGCTAGGGCATAAAATACATGTTATAAGAAAGGCTAAACTGCTTATAGGAGCTTCTCAATTGGTTCTGAAAATTCCCCAGACCATCTGGGTTAAACAAAAATTTATTTTCCCTCATTCAGATATCTTTACACATTTTTCTTTTCATTATGGTATATTTGTGTTTAATCTAATCTAGTTATATAAATCATCTCTTGTGGTGTAATTTTTTTTTTTTTTCTGAAGAAAAATTTCCCAGATATAGCTATTAACTTCTCCCTAGTGGAAGGTTATATGTCAGTTCTCTGGTTGATTTTACTCTCCTTTCTCAATTTCAAAAACAGTGATCATATTTACAGATGTGAGGGGGAATTCACTGGAAGCAGACTGTCATTCCTAAAGATGATGTAGGGGAAAGAGATACTAAAGCCAAAAGCATGGTGACATTTACTCCAACTGTTCTGATATTTTGTTCTGCACCAGTAAAGTGGAAAATCAAAATTTACATATTATTCTCTTACTTTGCTCAATAAAAATAATTTCATTTATTTATCTACTAGTTGTCATTACTAAAAAAGTATCAGAAATATAAAAAAGTACAATAAATTGTGAGATTATTTTTGTAAGAGTAATTGTGTGATTAAGTAAAGCAGATAACGTTAATGATAAAAAAAATGTAGATTCCCTTCATTCAAGGGGCAGAAGAGTTTCCACTGTTCTATTCTAGGAAATAACTTTTAAACAAATTTCTTGAGAGCAAGGCCTCTAAGTTTTGGGGTGTACTGGACAAATTGCATGATGTTAGATGCCATATCTTAAACTTATCGTCCTGAAAATAGAATTTAACAATTCAAGTAGAATAATGAGGAGGTTAACTTTTTCAAATTTCACCTCTTTTTCTTCCCTCTTTAGTTCTCAGCAATTCCCCTCCCCCCCCTTTTTTTTTTCGAGATTATGTGACTCATATCATTTTAGTCTTGGTTGCTCCAGAGACATAGAAGGTGAATGAGAAAGCAATGAAGATCCAATAACTTGGCAAAATATTTATAAATATGACTTCTGGTTTCCAGTCTGACATATAAAAAGCCTGCAAGTCATCACTTCCACTCATAACAATAAAACAACTGAGCAAACTGAAATCAACAACTATTCTTAGATCCATCAGAATTGAGGTGACAGGGCAAACTGCTGCCCTGAAAAATAGACAGACAGATGTATACAGACAATCACAACTTACCAGGAGCAGAAGCCCAGAAGCAGAAGCCCACAGCTGAAGCCAATACCAATAAGAACATTTTAAACCATAATTGACTGATGGCTGGAGGCTCAGTGTAGACTAGCTCGAGAGTTAAAAACTCCAAAGGGGACCAGTCTTAGAGGAGCTTCCACATTTTGCCTTACAAGGTTCTTATTGTGAAGATCACAGAATAATTCCCTAGCACTTCCAGCAGAGAGTGGGGAAATGTAACCATTTTGAAATATGCCCAGAGCTTTCTGTTCTCCTTCACAAGGCCTGTTGTGAAAGGAAGCTATTTTACCAGAGTCTAACCCACTGACCTGGGCGTAGAAAAACACCCAACTCCAGCCCCCTCTAGACTTCCACATGGAGGAAGAGAAATACCCAATTTAAGCTCACTGTAAGACACAAACCTAATCATAGGATTATAGAATGCTTTTCCTCCTCACTCGCCTTACCACCACTTCAATAGAATTCCTGTAAAACAGTAGAAGATTCCAGTTAAAAAACTGCAAGCCTCAGATCTGACTTAAGAAGTCTCTAGGGACACCCAAAAACAACAGGAGAGACACAAACAAAGATACAAGAGAAAATTTTAGCCCCTGACACTAAGGCTACAGCAAACCATATAAACAGCCAAACTCCTAGTCAGAGGAAAATGAAAACTTCACACTAAAGGTCTTTCTCCCTCAGTTCCTTTTACCTGTTACATCATGCCTGGTTTCAACAAAAAGTTACAAGTCATGCTAAAAGGCAAAAAAACCAAAAAACCAAAAAAACAATCTGATGTTACTAAATGAACAAATTCATAATTTCTAGATTGATAAATCTGAATGTTCATACATGGCAGAGAATTTAGAATTATTAGACTAGAAATTTAAAATAACTATGATTGCTATGCCAAGGGCTCTAATGGGAAGAGCAGACAACATGCAAAAACAGAAAGGTAATGGAAACAGAACAATGGGCACTCCATGGAAAGAATCAAAAGAAAATGTTAGGGGGCTTCCCTGGTGGTGCAGTGGTTGAGAATCTGCCTGCCAGTGCAGGGGACACAGGTTCGATCCCTGGTCTGGGAAGATCCCACATGCTGCGGAGCAACTAGGCCCGTGAGCCACAACTACTGAGACTGTGCGTCTGGAGCCTGTGCTCTGCAATAAGAGAGGCCGTGATAGTGAGAGGCCCACGCAACGCGATGAAGAGTGGCCCTCGCTTGCCGCAACTAGAGAAAGCCCTCGCACAGAAACAAAGACCCAACACAGCCAAAAATAAATAAATATTTAAAATAGTGTGGAAAAAAAAACAAATCAAAAGAAAATGTTAGAAATCAAAAATATTCAAACAGAAATGAAAAATGTGGTTGATGAGCTCACCAGTAGATTGGACATAGCCAAGGAAAGAATCAATGAACTTGAAGATATGTCAGTAGAAACTTCCAAAATCAAAATGTAAAGAGAAAAAAAAATAAAAAAGATGGAACAGAATGTCCAAAAACTGTATTGGTAATATCAGGAGAAGAAAATAAAAAGGAATAGAAGAAATAGTTGAAGAAATAATGACTGAGAATTTTTCAGAATTAATGACAGCCACTAAACCACAGATCCAGGAGGCTCAGAGAACACCAAGCATAATAAATACTAAAAAACCTACACCTATGTATATCATATTCAAACTGCTAAAAATCAAAGACTAAGAAAAAACCTTGAAGAAGAAGAGCTGTGCCTCTGAGTCTTCTCAGATATTAACTATCTTGGACAGGGCCCTGGAAAGAATGACAATTTATAAAATATTTGACATATGAAATATGAAGCAGGTAACAAGGTATTATATGATCAGGTACCCAACAAGAAAAAGTGCATTAGGAAAACACAGACTCTGAGAAATGGAGTATATAGCCATGGTCTAATAAATTAGGTGAGACATGATATTTCTTCTGGCTGATGCATAGGAGCTAGTTAAGGGTTGTTCAGAAAGGTGGATATTCTAGGAGAGAGGGCTGCCTGATGAATTTCAGTCAACAAGTATGTATTTTGTTTCTGTTGTTTGCAAGGTACTCGGGAAAGTGCAGTGGATCATAAAAATGCATCAGACATAGGCCTGTTTTTAGTAACTTAGAATCTATTGGGAAAAAAATGGTAGCCTTCATATAGAAAGAGCACATTATAGTTAGAGTCAGAGATCTGGGAATCTCTTAAACTCTGAAATTAATCAGTTGTGTGGCTTGGGGACATTATTTATTCTATTAATGAACAATTTATTCCCTTGAAAGATAAAAATAATCACACATTTCTTGTGTGTATTTTGTGAGGACTAAATAAAATATATGTGAAACTACCAGGCATATATTCACATGTGTGCTTGCTGAATTTTTTGACTGTAGCATTAAATAATGCAAGAGTTTAAGAGTAAAACAAGGCAGCCATAGAGTTAATCTCCGAGGGGTATTTCCAAAAGCTGTGACTTCAGGTAAAGGTCATGTTACCAGATGATGCCCTTCATTTGGGAAGACTTTCTTAAAAAAAATGGCACTTTAATTGGATATTAGAGGATATATAGGGCTTAAATAAACAGAGAGAAGGGAAAAAGACATTGCCAGTGGGAGGAAAGTTTGCCTGACTGAGATCCATAACAAAAACGTAGGAAGATTAACTTATGTAGAATAGAGGTATCATTATGAACTCTAGTGAGAGATAAGATTTAAAAAGTTTATAGGAATCTAAGGCAGAGAAGCATTGATTTTAATGACCTATTAATTAAAAACTCACAATGAAATCAAAGATGCACTGATAATAGAAAATAATAATGTGCCCATGTTACAGTTTTATATTGAAAGGAAGAAGCAACAGGATGTTAAAACAGGTTTCCAACATGGGAGTTATTTGAGGAATATAATTTTTGCTGTTGTGCAGAGGCTATATTCAGTTCAGGAGAAGTCACAATAGAGCATCTAGCTGGGAGATCATTGCAAATGGCAACATGGCGGTAAATACTCATGATGGTAATGCTCTTGCACACCTATTCTCTCCTCAAAGCAACTCCAGAAACTGTATTTCTAGGGAGTGACATTTTAAGAGACAGGAAGAAGCTTTCAAAAGTGTAGTTTTCTCTACCTATAATAAACACTTCAGTGATGAGTGCAAGGCTGTGAGCTTAAAAAGGTGGACAAACTTTTATTTTTTTCATGTTAGGAGGAAATTTTTAAAAATCAGAAAATATGTTAGGTTTTATATTTTAATTGGCTTATTATTTCTTTTACTTTTTTATACAGAATATTGATCAATATCTGTGATTTTTCCATTTTCCTACTTTTCTCAGTTAACCCTTTTTAAAAGGTAAGAAATATTCCAGGGACTTTAGGGTTCCCATTTTTTTCTTTTTGATTCAAGTTGAGCCCTTGAAAGCCCACTTCACACATGAAAAGCACATAAAAAAATAGGTAGATAGATTTCTCTACTTGCAAACTTTCAACTTAAAAGCTTCCAGATGGGGCTTCCATGGTGGCGCAGTGGTTAAGAATCCGCCTGCCAATGCAGGGGACACGGGTTCGAGCCCTGGTCCGGGAAGATCTCACATGCTGTGGAGCAACTAAGCCCGTGCACCACAACTACTGAAGCCCACGTGCCTAGAGCCCGTGCTCTGTAACAAGAGAAGCCACACCAATAAGCCCGTGCACCGCAATGAAGAGTAGCCCCTGCTCACCGCAACTAGAGAAAGCCTGTGTGCGGTGACAAAGACCCAGTGCAGCCAAAAATAATAAATACAAATAAATAAATAAATAAAAATAAAAAAAAAAAAAAAAAAAAAAAAAGCTTCCAGATGGATTATAAATTAAAAATGGATTAAAAATGGATTATAGGTCAGATTTGGCCCATGGGCCATAGTTTGCCAAACCCTGATCCAGAGAATGTGGTTTCCTCATCAGGAAACATGTTCATATTCGCTTGAGAAAGAAATCAAATCATATTCACTGACTTTCCCAGGGCTATTTTAACTCCCATACTCTCTATTAGAAAAATTAACAATCTTGACTCTTTGTAGAATAGCTCACTGGTCTACCATGTTGATGACTTTATGCTAAGTGAACCTAGTGAACAGAAGTATCAAGAACATAATGGATCCCCTGGTAAGACACACATATGCCAGAGGGTAAGAGAGAAACTATACAATAATCAGAGTCCTGCCCCATCAGTAACATTTTTAGCGGTCCAATGATCTTAGGGAGGAAGGGGACATCCACTACATGGTAAAAGACAAGTTACTACATTCTTAGCACTATGAAAGAGGTATACGGTGGTCCTTTTTGAGTTTTGGAGGCAATAACTTTCTAGAAGTATCTTTGTAATACATCTTTAAACCATTTGTCAGGTGACTCCAGAGCTTGGTGTCTGAGGGGAAGCCAAAAATGGGCATTTCCACACACAGCTCCACTCAGGGGTGGCCCTAATGACATGGTGAAGAGAAATCATCCCAGTGGTAAGAACTTTAAGCAATACACTTGATTACCTCCTTTTAGGGAGGAATAAGTGGTTGAGATAAAGATGCGTACAGGTTGTTGGGCAATGGCAAATGGCTTGGTTAGTTGGTTAGAAACTAGAAGGAACAATATTGGAAGATTGAATAAAGGAGTTATGGTGAAGAGGAATGTGGGTGGGTCTACGTGAATGGACCTGAAATATGAAGATTTTTATGTGTCACGTCAAGGTTCACAAGAGAACATCTACTACAGAGAAGATACTGAACAACCAGGTGGATAAGATGACTTGTCCAGTAGATGTCAGTCTTTGCCTTTGACCTCTGTCTTTAACCAGATGGCCTCTGTATTTGACTATTCATTGCTTGCACAATTAACCAATGAGCAGAGTGTCTATGTTAGCAGGGATGAAGGCTATGCATGAGCACGAAGGCAAGGACTCAGTTTTACCAAGGCCTTTATAGTTACAGATATTGCTGAATATCTGAACTTACAACAGCAGAGAACCACTTTCAAGCATGTTGTACACATCAAACTTCATCTTTCATGAAGGGAGCAATGATTCATCCTTACTGCAACTGAAACGTATTCTGGAATGATGGGGTTTTTTTCCCCTTGCCAAAGCACTACTATCCTAGTCCTGACAGATTTACTGGTGTGGTATACTAAATAGTATTGCCTTAGGCCAAGAAAGTCATTTTATAGCAAAGGAGATGTAATAATGAACTTGCACCTATTAGATTCACTAGACTTATCATATAGTATATCACCCAGAAGTTCATGCCATGAATTTTAGAATGAATACTCAAAGGTTCATCTAAGGTAACAACTAGGAGGAGACACTCTGCTGAGTTGGAGCAATCTCCTTCAGAATGTAGTATAAACAGTGAGTCAACGACAGTTAGATGGTGCTATGTGCCCAGTACCTAGAACACATAGAACCAAGAACCATGGGGCAGAAGTAGGAATGGGTCTTATCACCACTCTCAGTGATCTATTTGGGGAATTTTTGTTTCCTTCCCACGCAACTTTAGGCTCTAAAAGTAAGTCATCCTAGTGCCCTGCGTTGGTGAAGCAGGGGGATGCTTCTTCAACCAGAAGATGCAGAAAGAGTTTCATTAAACCCAAAACTACAACTGATACCAAATCATCTTGGGCACTTCACACCAATGGACAAGAATACAAAGAAAGGAATTACTATCATAAGTATCTAGAGTGGATGATTCACATTGAGAACAAGGAGAAATATGTCTTGGAACTTGAATACTATGCTGTGGCATCTCTTGATGTTCTCATGCCCAGTAATAATACCAGGGAAACAATTATAGACACCATAGCCTGACAAAGGCAAGGTAACCAGAAATTCATACCCCTCAGGGATAAAGGTGTAGGTCACACCACCAGGCAAACAACCTCTATCAGGAGAAATGTGTCTTATCTCATGTCCCCTTGATGTACCTGAGTGCACCTGAAATTGTGGTTTCTGACAGGGATGTGTGAGGGATGGAGATGTTCCCAGAGCAATCTTCTGCCCAGTGTGGGAGTCTGTACATCAGTGTCCTAGGCTCCCATTGCCCGGTAAGATAATTCAGAGGCAAGTTTCTCAGAAATTCCCCCAATGGGATTGAGTCCCAGTTGACTATAGTGATAAACCATTAATAAATGCACATTTATTTGACTTTTCTCTTGCCCCTATTTCTGTTTTACCTCTTTTTCTTTCATACTTCCTATGATCACTCCTAAATAAATTATCTGCATTCAAACATTTGTTTCTAGGTCTGCTTTGGGGAAAACCCAATATAAGTCATATAGTATCTCAAAATATGTAATATACAAATTAAATATATGTAATAAAGTGAATATATAAATATATATATTCAACAAGGCCAGTTACATCACTTTATATGGATACTGACTATACCACTTCTTCTCAGAGGCAGGTCTTGCCCAGCAGTCATGTGGGTTAAAGGAATATGAGAGTCATCCTCTGATCCTAGCAATAGGAAACATACTAAAAACCTTTGCAACCCATAATGAATATACACATTATATAATTAGATCAGCAAATCAAGCAGAGAATTTAAGGTCTAAATGGAAGACAATTAAAATGGTCTCCATTATTCATGCTGAGAGACTGATCCTGGACAGCACATGCACTGCAAGAATTGTTATAAAATAAAAGAGAAAAGAGCCTGCACAGTTGGACCAATATCACATTCCCTGGCATGTTCTTGGAAGGGCTTTTAAGACAGAAGAATTAAACCTACAGAATTAAACACTGGAAAACTGGTTCCTTCTGCTAAAGCAAGAAGAGCATTTAAAACCTATGTAGAGAAGGTTTATTAGGCACCAGGAATAATCTAGATGCCTTTAAATATGCATATGAACTGAAATAATGTGTTAAAGGCTAAGAGTTTCCATACTTTGTAGAAATACAAAACATCATTTAAAATTTCCATTTTCTATCCATATATACATCAAGGGTCACGGTCAAAGCCTAAAACTTCTTCAGTTATAAAACTCTCAACATTTAAAATTATAAATAATTCTCAATAAATCAAATGCTAAAAAATGCACTCTGTATTAAAATAGAGATGAAATAAATGATTACCAAAGTGAAGAGTTTAGAAAAATCAAAGGATTTAAATTTGTGATATTTTCAAGTCGTTTTAGTCCAATTTAATTTAGAATTTACTGAACTGTTTTGTTTTACATCACTTTGCTTTTCTCATTCCAGAGTTTTTCTCTCTTTCAATTCCATTTGTTATAACCATGATATTAACTAAATAATCTACTCTATGACACTGTAAAGTTAATTTAAGTTTCTTTTAAAATTATTGTGGTCATTTGGCCTTAAGAACTTTCATTTGGTGGCAGATATTGAGTGGCTGAAGGGGGGAATGAAAAGGGGTTTAAATGCATAACTTTATTTGGGTGCAAAAACCACAGTAAAAAAGACAAAGGGAGGAAAATGAAAGAAATATTAAGAACTGTACTTTTTCTGAGCTACTCTTCAATTTAATATATATTTTATAAGAATTTAGAAAATCAGACTAAATTATTAATAGTAAAAATACAAATTTATAAACAATCATTATACTTGTAATCTCCCAATAATTTAAAGTACAGTGCATATTTTTTTATTAAAACTCAACAGTTTGAACTAAGTAAATGAATTTTATTTTAAAAAAGTTACCATTCTTGTTACTTATAGAATAAGAAATTAAAAGAATTAAAAATCTGGATTTGATTTTAGGCTACTGTCCAGAGTTAAATTTTTAGTCGATATCCATCTCCATAAATATATCACATAATTCATATTATTTTATGTTTCATATCGGAGAGGGATTAGACAACCTCAGAAGTATAGAATTGTTGCTGAATATTGAATTTTATAAAGATCTGAACCTTTTTATTACTGATAAAAAGCAAAGTGTCTATAGATGAAACGATTCTTACAAGAACTATGATGTTGTAAGTGGAGTGCCCCAGAGAGGGTCTGGCCCACTCCTTGTTTTGCAAACAAATAAATCTGCATTTAGAGACATTTAATAACAATCCTAACTGATAGAAAATGGAATATTAGATAAAACATCTCCTGAATTCTTTTTACTATACTGTCTTAAGTGTAAAAAAGGATCATGTTTTTTGTATCAGATAGTAATCATTTCTGACCCCAAACAGATAGGAAGCAACACTGATGGAAAGAAAAATATCATTTTTAAGGTTATGGGAGATAAGCTCCGAGCTTTCAGTAAAAGTGGTTCAAAGTTCCAGATTCACATTTGATAAACAACCATAAAGTATTGTTTTCTTCAATGTGATTTTTCAATGATTCTAAGACCAATCTGTGAAAAAAATGAAAGATGATGAAAATGAATCATGAAGATACAAAGCAGCATTACCCATTTTATATAACCTTGTTCCTTAAGAATGGAGGGGTCAAAAAATGTGAACAATAGATTATGAAAGAAAAAGAGTCATATCTATATTAGGTGTTGTTAATCACCCATATTTGTGTGATTCTTTTTGGCTTCAAATTTTCAACTACTTTATCTTTACTTGTTTCACTTTTTGCTTCTCACAAAAGGTGGTATTTAACTGAGAAACATAACCTGGTTCTATATATAACATGACCTAGAAAAAGTAGGGCAGTTGATGTCAAGGCGACACAAAAACTGCTGTTATCAGCAAACCGTAACTTTCTCAAAGGAATAAAGGCAATTTTCTTTAAGAGTCTCACTCTGAACCTACACTTAGATAATTTTTTAAAGAGACAATTGGTTTACCAAACTCCCATCTTTCTTTTCTCTTGGTTCCAGTAAAGATGGCTCCAAAGTAAGGGTTATTTAAACAGCCCCTTCTCATAGGGCAGATGTGGACCTTCTCTTCCTTGCAAGCCCTTCCTAATTTCAGGGCCCGTCAGATGTTGCTTTTTTCATGCTGCCTCTATTGCAGTTGACAGAGAAGACAACTCCCATACTCTAGTCTTCTAACAATTCGGATATCTCCCTAACTCGAATTAGTAGGTGAGCACAAATTGAAAATAACATTTACTTGCCACCTAGCAGGAGGAAGAAAAGCAGTTTTTTGTTTTGTTTTTTTTTAAACCACAACCAAAAACAAATTAGGAAAGGCATTACTTTTGTTGGGGAGGAAGAAATTTTCCTCTACCCTTTTAGGTTCTTCTGGTTGCTCTAAGAATTTAATTGATAAGAGACAGATTAACAGGAGAAAATCAAACAAAAGCTTAGTAACATGTACACATGGGAGAAACCCAGGAAAAGTGAGTAATTCACCAGAATGGCTGAAACCCTCACCTTAAATACCATCTTCAGCTGAAGACAAATGAGGATGTTGTGGGTAGTGGTTTGGGACCTCAAAGGGGAGGAAGGCAATGCACATGGAGGTGGAAAAGTAAGTGTTTGGTAAATAAATGTTTGCTGAGCCTTGGAGAGATGGGATACAGAGAGGACCCTGATCTCTAAGACCTTCCCCCTCCACACCTAGCCACTATTCATTACACAGATCTCTGGTGACAGCTCTCTTCCTGTAATAAGCCCTCTACGTAAATCCTTTCAGGCTGCTAGCAGGAAGGTCAAAGTTTCTTCCTGAGTCTTTGAGCCTTGATTGTTTTCAGCTCGAAATAATCCACACACCAAAGAGACATTTTAGGGCGGCAAATTTTGTTCCCCTAAGCTTTTGTTTTCCTTTTCATATTTTCAGAAAAAAAGGACATAGCAGGTGACAGAGTAAAACCAAGGAATCGTTGAACAATAAGGAGCAAGGAATCAAAAAAGTGGTCATATATATTTATGTATTTGTATATATGCACATCTATATGTTTGTATTTGTATATATGTGTGTGTATACATATATAATATTAAAGAGGGAAGAAACTTTAGAGAGAGATATATGATGACATTTTCCCCATTTTATCATTGTAACTAAGGCCAAGCCACCTTGAATTTAATCTAATTTATGCCTATAGTATAAATATAAAAAATTTCAAGCTGTTCTGAGGCAAACATGGAAGCATATAAAGTGCTAGTCTGAAATCTGATATTTCAGATTTCAGTGACTTAGGAGTTGAGATTGCAAAGCTACAGCAGTGGTCTTAGACTTTGCAGAGCAAATAAAAAAATAGATGCATAAAGCAATTGCAACCAAAGATATAAAATGATCTTTCTTAAAGGCTTATGAAATGGCCCATTTAAGAAGAAAAAAGTTATTAACAATGTCAAATAAATTGGTCTCTTGATTTTTAGGAATTTGTGTTGTTTCCTATGAATCTTTCTCAAAACCGCAATACACATTTCACCATATTGTCATGTCATCAATACTTGATGATTTAAAGTATTGATAAACAGTTAGAAAAATTAAGAATATTCATGGCTTAAATATATAATAGAGGGATACTGAGCTAAGAATAAAAATCGGTAATTAGCTTTATAAGGCTCACAAGTCTATGTACTTTTCATTCACGTCTACAAATTTTAACGCGATCGTGGGTCCTACACAGCCACGCAAAAACATCAGAGGACTTAAACATCTTCGCTTTTAAAAGATTTAGTGTAGGGCTTCCCTGGTGGCGCAGTGGTTGAGAATCTGCCTGCCAATGCAGGGGACACGGGTTCGAGCCCTGATCTGGGAGGATCCCACATGCCGCGGAGCAACTAGGCCCGTGAGCCACAACTACTGAGCCTGCGCGTCTGGAGCCTGTGCTCCGCAACAAGAGAGGCCACGATAGTGAGAGGCCCGCTCACCGCAATGAAGAGTGGCCCCCGCTTGCCGCAACTAGAGAAAGCCCTTGCACAGAAACAAAGACCCAACACAGCCAAAAAAAAAAAAAAAAAAAACCGACAAAAAAAAAAAACTATTAAAAAAGATTTAGTGTAACATTTGAGCTAAAACTTGATCATTTTTTATAAAGCAGCATCTGCATGCTACTTTCAAAATGCCTGAAATTTGGATATCTTTACAGAAGTTGCACATAGTGAAACACAGTATTCCCGATAAATTCTTGTAGAGAGTGTGGTCCCTGGAGTCAGCTGGGGCTGCGGTTGGAAGGCAGTCCCTAACTTCTGTCATTCATGAGCTCTCCAGTAACGTCGGCCCCGAGCTAAAAACTCCCACAGGGAAGTAACGGTAAGAGAGGAAGGGAAGGGAGTAGTGGGAAGGTCCATTGACTGCCCTTCAATTTCCTGAAATTGCCCACTCAGAATTCTTATTTCGACGTTACAAGCCTCACCTTCTCAAGTGTGAAGCCTGAGTGTGCTGAGCTGACATAAGGTACAGGGAGATGTCCCTCAGCGCTGCACGTTCAGGAAAAAGGAGGGACCATCTACCTTGAACAGAGAGAGCAGCCGCACCTAGGTGTGTACCTTTATCATGAGGAGGGAGGAGGAGACGCTGGCCACGGGAGCATCTTAAAAGCAGGCTGGCTGACTGTTTCATCTGTGTGAGCATCTGGCCCTTCCACATGTCAGAAGCCTGGCTAAAGGAACTACATTAAAAACCGCCCCATTTACTTCTTCTTACAAACATCTTTTTAAAAATAATGTTTGTTTGTTTATGTGAATCATCTGGAAAATCAAACGATATATCTTAATGTTCTTAAAACAAGAAGACCTCCTTTAAGTTTCATGTAATGTTTTTGAAAAATAGAAGGATTAAAATCCTCCATGTGTGAAAGCATTTAGCTAAGGGATATTATTCTCTTTTACAGAACATAGTGTTCGAGGCAGATAGTAGCTTTTTCTTAGCAATTCAGACTATTGTGAATTTAAAGGCTTGTGTCAAAAAATAAAAGGCATTTGAAGCTAAAATGATCCAGTGTCCTCTCATCCAAAGCACAGGTAGACTGTAAATAACATGCATTGTTACCTTGGTTGTGGAGCAAAATTAGTCTGGAAAAACCTAAGTGTGTAAAATATGCTTTAAAATTTTTCTCTCATATAATTGCCATGCTTCCTTTGTTATCAATATAGAAAATCTATGCAGTTTCTCTTGGTTATTTAGTATTCTATAACGTGTCTTATTCCCATTTCCTTTGGTTTCACGTGTAAAGCATGTACTTTGGGCTAGCACAAACAGAGAGACAATATATTAGAATATTATTCAGATCCCAGCTGAAGTGACTCAGGCCTTTGAGTTTTAAATAAAATGGTTTCGATTACTGTATCCTGTAATTCTGTGGGCAATTCAACGCCCTCACAAGTATGTGCAATTTCCAGGACTGACACTTGCTCCACATCCTTGTACCTAGTATTTCATTCTCAACTTAAGGTTCCTCTCCCTCTCTCCCTCCTCTCTGTGCCCACGGAGATGTGTAGCTCCACCTCTTTAATTTATTCAAAACAAACAAAAACAAGCCTTTACACAAGGCATTTTGCAGTATGACAGACTGTAGGGAAGTCTGGGGCTGTAATGGGGATGAACACACAGCAGCACCAGCAGTTATAAATATTAGATGCCACCTTCCCTCTCTCTTTGTAGAAGTCATTTACTGACACCCAGGAGGATCAGCTTCTCTGCCTCAAGACTTTCTCACCTTTGTACGTCCCTTCCTTCATTAAGCAGAATAACTGAGCTCAGTACTTTCCACTCAGCTCTGAGCTTTCCTTTGTATGAACGTGCCCTGATAAGGCACATCCATCAAGAGCTTTCTTCCACCTCCATTTCTTAAAGGGAAAGGAGCAACAGAACAATTTATTTTCTCTCTCTTGGTGGTACTCACTATGGTCACTGGTGCTGTCCCTGAAATATTTCTGACTTTCCTCCTCTCCAGATACATGGTGGGGTTGTACTTCTAGGCCTCAGTGGTTTCATGTGATTCATGAAACAATGTAACATGTTCTGAAAAATGAGTCACGATTGGTGAATGTCACTTCTGAGCAGGATCATTTAATTTCCACTGTGAGACCCTCTCTCTTCCCCCTGCCAGGTACCAGCAATGCTTGAGAGGCAGGTGCCTCAGTGCACCTGAGTGACTGCGAGAAGGAAACACATCTGCTGACCCACAGTAGGGGTGTTGTGTAAGATATGAACCAGGAGACCTTCAAGATGGCAGAGGAGTAAGATATGGAGATCACCTTCCTCCCCACAAATACATCAGAAATACATCTATATGTGGAACATCTCCTACAAAACAACTACTGAACGCTGGCAGAAGACCTCAGACCTCCCAGAAGGCAAGAAACTCCCCATGTACCTGGGTAGGGCAAAAGAAAAAAGAAAATACAGAGTCAAAAGAATAAGGACAGGACCTACACTTCTGGGAGGGAGCTGTGAAGGAGGAAAAGTTTCCATACACTAGAAGCCCCATCGCAGGCAGAGACGGGGGGTGGGCAGTGGGGGGGGAGCTTCGGAGCCACGGAGGAGAGCGCAGCCACAGGGGTGCGGAGGGCAAAGCGGAGAGATTCCCGCATGGAGGATTGGTGCCGACCAGCACTCATCAGCCCGAGAGGCTTGTCCGCTCACCCGCCGGGGCGGGTGGGGCTGGGAGCTGAGGCTCGGGCTTTGGTCGGATCGCAGGGAGAGGACTGGGGTTGGCGGCGTGAACACAGCCTGAAGGGGGCTAGTGCGCCACAGCTGGCCGGGAGGGAGTCCGGGAAAAGGTCTGCAGCTGCCGAAGAGGCAAGAGACTTTTTCTTCCCTCTTTGTTTCCTGGTGCGTGAGGAGAGGGGATTCAGAGCACCGCCTAAACGAGCTCCAGAGACGGGCGCGAGCCGCGGCTATCAGCGCAGACCCGAGAGACGGGCATGAGACACTAAGGCTGCTGCTGCCGCCACCAAGAAGCCTGTGTGCAAGCACAGGTCACTCTCCACACCGCCCCTCCCGGGAACCTGTGCAGCCCTCCACGGCCAGGGTCCTGTGATCCAAGCACAACTTCCCCGGGAGAACGCACGGCACGCCTCACGCTGGTGCAACGTCACGCTGGCCTCTGCCGCCACAGGCTCGCCCCGCCTCCGTACCCCTCCCTCCCCACGGCCTGAGTGAGCCAGAGTCCCCGAAGCAGCTGCTCCTTTAACCCCGTCCTCTGTGAGTGAAGCACAGATGCCCTCAGGCGACCTACACACAGAGGCGGGTCCAAATCCAAAGCTGAACCCCGGGAGCTGTGCGAACAAAGAAGAGAAAGGGAAATCTCTCCCAGCAGCCTCAGGAGCAGCGGATTAAATCTCCACAATCAATTTGATGTGCCCTGCATCTGTGGAATACCTGAATAGACAACGAATCATCCCAAAATTGAGGTGGTGGACTTTGGGAGCAACTGTAGACTTGGGGTTTGCTTCCTGCATCTAATTTGTTTCTGGTCTTATGTTTATCTTAGTTTAGTATTTAGAGTTTATTATTATTGGTAGATTTGTTTATTGATTTGGTTGTTCTCTTCCTCTTTTTTTTTTAGTATAGTTTTCAGCGCTTGTTATCACTGGTGGATTTGGTTTTTGGTTTGGTTGCTCTCTTCTTTCTTTTTTTTATTTTTAATAATTAAAAATTTTTTTATTTTAATAACTTTATTTTTTTATTTTACTTTTTTTTCTTTCTTTCTTTCTTTTTTTCTCGCTTTTCTTCTGAGCTGAGTGGCTGACAGGGTCTTTGAACTCCAGCTGGGTGTCAGGCCTGTGCCTCTGAGGTGGGAGAGCCGAGTTCAGGACATTAGTCCACCAGAGACTTCCCAGCTCCATGTAATATCAAACGGTGAAAGCTCTCCCAGAGATCTCCATCTCAACATTAAGACCCAGCTCAACTCAAAAACGAGCAAGCTACAGTGCTGCACACCCTATGCCAAACAACTGGCGAGACAGGAACACAACCCCACCCATTAGCAGAGAGACTGCCTAAAATCATACTAAGGTCACAGATACCCCAAAACACACCACTGGACGTGGTCCTGCCCACCACAAAGACGAGATCCAGCCTCATCCACCAGAACACAGGCACCAGTCCCCTCCACCAGGAAGCCTACACAACCCACTGAACCAACCTTACCCACTGGGGGCAGACACCAAAAACAACAGGAACTACGAACCTGCAGCCTGCAAAAAGGAGACCCCAAACACAGTAAGTTAAGCAAAATGAGAAGACAGAGAAACACACAGCAGATGCAGGAGCAAGGTAAAAACCCACCAGAACAAACAAATGAAGAGGAAATAGGCAGTTTACCTGAAAAAGAATTCAGAGTAAGGATAGTAAAGATGATCCAACATCTTGGAAAAAGAACGGAGAAAATACAAGAAACGTTTAACAAGGACCTAGAAGAACTAAAGAGCAAACAAACTGATGAACAACACAATAAATGAAATTTAAAATTCTCTGGAAGGAATCAATAAGAGAGTAACTGAAGCAGAAGAACGGATAAATAACCTGGAAGATAAAATAGTGGAAATAACTACCACAGAGCAGAATAAAGAAAAAAGAATGAAAAGAATTGAGGACAGTCTCAGAGACACTGGGACAATATTAAACGCACCAACATTCGAATTATAGGGGTCCCAGAAGAAGAAGAGAAAAAGAAAGGGACTGAGAAAATATTTGAAGAGATTATAGTTGAAAAATTCCCTAATATGGGAAAGGAAATAGTCAGTGAAGTCCAGGAAGTGCAGAGAGTCCAATAAAGGATAAATCCAAGGAGAAACATGCCAAGACACATATTAATCAAACTATCAAAAATTAAATACAAAGAAAAAATATTAAAAGCAGCAAGGGAAAAAAACAAATAACATACAAGGGAATCCCCATAAGGTTAACAGCTGATCTTTCAGCAGAAACTCTGCAAGCCAGAAGGGAGTGGCAGGACATATTTAAAGTGATGAGAGGGAAACACCTATAGCCAAGATTACTCTACCCAGCAAGGATCTCATTCAGATTCGACAGAGAAATTAAAACCTTTACAGACAAGCGAAAGCTAAGAGAATTAAGCACCACCAAACCAGCTTTTCAACAAATGCGAAAGGAACTTCTCTAGGCAGGAAACACAAGAGAAGGAAAACACCTACAATAACAAACCCAAAACAATTAGGAAAATGGTCATAGGAACATACATATCAATAACTACCTTAAATGTAAATGGATTAAATGCTCCAACCAAAAGATATAGACTGGCTGAATGGATACAAAAACAAGACCCTTATATATGCTGTCTACGAGAGACCCACTTCAGACCTAGGGACACACACAGACTGAAAGTGAGGGGATGGAAAAAGATATTCTATGCAAATGGAAATCAAAAGAAAGCTGGAGTAGCAATTCTCATATCAGACAAAATAGACTTTAGAATAAAGTCTATTATAAGAGACAAAGAAGGACACTACATATGATCAAGGGATCAATCTTACAAGAGACAAAGAAGGACACTACATATGATCAAGGGATCAATCTAAGAAGAAGATATAACAATTGTAAATATTTATGCACCCAACATAGGAGCACCTCAATATATAAGGCAAATGCTAACAGCCATAAAAGGGGAAATCAACAGTAACACAGTCATAGTAGGGTACTTTAACACCCCACTTTCACCAATGGACAGATCATCCAAAATAAATAAGGAAAAAATAAATAAGGAAACACAAGCTTTAAATGATACATTAAACAAGATGGACTTAATGGATATTTATAGGACATTCCATCCAAAAACAACAGAATACACTTTCTTCTCAAGTGTTCATGGAACATTCTCCAGGATAGATCATACCTTGGGTCACAAATCAAGCCTTGGTAAATTTAAGAAAATTGAAATTGTATCAAGTATCTTTTCCTACCACAATGCTATGAGACTAGATATCAATTACAAGAAAAAAATCTGTAAAAAATACAAATACATGGAGGCTAAACAATACATTACTAAATAACCAAGAGATCACTGAGGAAATCAAAAAATGCCTAGAAACAAATGACAGTGAAAACACGCTGACCCAAAACCTATGGGATGCGGCAAAAGCAGTTCTAAGAAGGAAGTTTATAGCAATACAATCCTACTTCAAGAAACAAGAAATATCTCAAATAAAAAACCTAACCTTACACCTAAAGCAATTAGAGAAAGAAGAACAAAAAAACCCCAATGTTAGCAGAAGGAAAGAAATCATAAACATCAGATCAGAAATAAATGAAAAAGAAATGAAGGAAACAATAGCACAGATCAATAAAACTAAAAGCTGGTTCTTTGAGAAGATAAACCATTAGTCAGACTCATTAAGAAAAAAAGAGAGAAGACTCAAATCTATAGAATTAGAAATGAAAAAGGAGAAGTAACAACTGACACTGCAGAAATACAAAGGATCATGAGAGATTACTACAAGCAACTATATACCAATAAAATGGACAACCTGAATGATATGGATAAATTCTTAGAAAAGCACAACCTTCCAAGACTGAACCAGGAAGAAGTAGAGAATATAAACAGACCAATCACAAACACTGAAATTGAAACTGTGATTAAAAATCTCCCAACAATAAGCCCAGGCCCAGATGGATTCACAGGCAAACTGTATCAAACACTTAGAGAAGAGCTAACACCTATCCTTCTCAAACTCTTCCAAAATATAGCAGAGGGAGGAACACTCCCCAACTCATTCTACAAGGCTACAGTCACCCTGACATCAAAACCAAAGATATCACAAAGAAAGAAATCTATAGGCCAATATCACTGATGAACATAGATGCAAAAATCCTCAACAAAATACTAGCAAACAGAATCCAACAGCACATTAAAAGGATCATACACCATGATCAAGTGGGGTTTATCCCAGGAATGCAAGGATTCTTCAATGTACGTAAAACAATCAGTGTGATAAAATATATTAACAAACTGAAGGAGAAAAACCATATGATCATCTCAATAGATGCAGAAAAAAAGCTTTTGACAAAATTCAACACCCATTTATGATAAAAACTCTCCAGAAAGTAAGCATAGAGGGAACTTACCTCAACATAATAAAGGCCATATATGATAAACCCACAGCCAACATCGTTCTCAATGGTGAAAAACGGAAACCATTTCCTCTAAGATCAGGAACAAGACAAGGTTGTCCACTCTCACCACTGTTATTCAACATAGTTTTGGAAGTTTTAGCCACAGCAATCAGAGATGAAAAAGAAATAAAAGGAATCCAAATCAGAAAAGAAGAAGTTAAACTGTCACTCTTTGCAGAGGACATGATATTATACATAGAGAATCCTAAAGATGTTACCAGAAAACTACTAGAGCTAATCAATGAATTTGGTAAAGTAGCAGGATACAAAATTAATGCACAGAAGTCTCTTGCATTCCTATACACTAATGATGAAAAATCTGAAAGTGAAATTAAGAAAACACTCCCATTTACCATTGCAACAAAAAGAATAAAATAGGAATAAACCTACCTAAGGAGGCAAAAGACCTGTATGCCGAAAATTATAAGACACTGATGAAAGAAATTAAAGATGATACAAATAGATGGAGAGATATACCATGTTCTTGGATTGGAAGAATCAACATTGTGAAAATGACTCTACTACCCAAAGCAATCTACAGATTCAGTGCAATCCCTATCAAACTACCAATGGCATTTTTCACAGAACTAGAACAAAAAATTTCACAATTCGTATGGAAACACAAAAGACCCCGAATAGCCAAAGTAATCTTGAGAAAGAAAAACGGAGCTGGATGAATCAGGCTCCCTGACTTCAGACTATACTACAAAGCTATAGTAATCAAGACAGTATGGTACTGGCACAAAAATAGAAACATAGATCAATGGAACACGATAGAAAGACCAGAGATAAACCAACACACATATGGTCACCTTACCTTTGACAAAGAAGGCAAGAATATACAGTGGAGAAAATACAGCCTCTCCAATAAGTGGTGCTGGGAAAACTGGACAGCTACATGTAAAAGAATGAAATTAGAACACTCCCTAACACCCTACACAAAAATAAACTCAAAATGGATTGAAGACCTAAATGTAAGGCCAGATACTATCAAACTCTTAGAGGAAAACATAGGCAGAACACTGTATGCCATAAATCACAGCAAGATCCTTTTTGACCCACCTCCTAGAGAAATGGAAATAAAAACAAAAACAAACAAATGGGACCTAATGAAACTTAAAAGCTTTTGCACAGCAAATGAAAACATAAACAAGATGAAAAGACAACCCTCAGACTGGGAGAAAATATTTGCAAATGAAGCAACTGACAAAGGGTTAATCTCCAAAATTTACAAGCAGCTCACGCAGCTCACTATCAAAAAAACAAACCACCCAATCCAAAAATGGGCAGAAGACCTAATAGACATTTCTCCAAAGAAGATATACAGATTGCCAACAAACATATGGAAAGATGCTCAACATCACTAATCATTAGAGAAATGCAAATCAAAACTACAATGAGGTATCACTTCACACTGGTCAGAATGGCCATCATCAAAAAATCTACAAACAATAAATGCTGGAGAGGGTGTGGAGAAAAGGGAACTCTCTTGCACTGTTGGTGGGAATGTAAATTGATACAGCCACTATGGAGAACAGTATGGAGGTTCCTTAAAAAGCTAAAAATAGAGCTATCATATGACCCAGCAATCCCACTACTGGGCATATGCCCTGAGAAAACCATAATTCAAAGAGTCATGTACCACAATGTTCATTGCAGCACTACTTACAATAGCCAGGACATGGAAGCCACCTAAGTGTCCATCGACAGATGAATGGATAAAGAAGATGTGGCACATATATACAATGGAATATTACTCAGCCATATAAAGAAACGAAATTGAGTTATTTGTAGTGAGGTGGATGGACCTAGAGTCTGTCATACAGAGTGAAGTAAGTCAGAAAAAGAACAACAAACACCATATGTGAACACATATATATGGAATCTAAAACTAAAAAATGGTTCTGAAGAACCTAGGGGCAGAACAGGAATAAAGACACAGATGTAGAGAATGGACTTGAGGACACGGGGTGGGGGAATGGTAAGCTGGGATGAAGTGAGAGAGTGGCATGGTCATATATACACTACCAAATGTAAAATAGATAGCTAGTGGGAAGCAGCTGCGTAGCACAGGGAGATCAGCTCTGTGCTTTGTGACCACCTAGAGGGGTGGGATAGGGAGGGTGGGAGGGAGACGCAAGAGGGAAGAGATATGGGGATATATGTATAGCTGACTCACTGTGTTATACAGCAGAAACTAACACAAAAATGTAAAGCAATTATACTCCAATAAAGATGTTTAAAAAAAAAAAAGAATTAGCCTAAACGTCACTTCTTTTATCAGTTAACTTGCATTGCATTCAAATCACAGAAAGCACTACTTAACTGGCTTAAATAATGACAGAATGTATTAGCTCATGCAGCTGGAAATCCATCAGAAGGAGATATTGCTAAATGAGCCTAACCCAATGGTTCCAGCTCAATCATTTTCTCCTTATTTCTCTTGGCTGTAAACATCTCTGTGTATTGCTTTAATCCTAGGTCTTCATAGATACAAAACGGCTATCACTTTCCCTGATTCTGTTAAAGGAAGAGACCAGCATTCAGTATCTGAAGTGAAAGCTTATTATTCAAGAAAGCAATGGAGAACTGCCTTTTTAGGCAGACTCTCCTTGAGGAATGTGATCTTATATAAGATTTTAGGAAGCACAGAATCCAGAGGTTGTTGGGCTTTTAGAGGTGGGACCACTTGGGCATTAGTGGAGTGTGGCTGTTCCTGACTTTCTGATGGGCAGGAGCAGGTTGCCACTCATTTGGACAGGTTTCAGAACTATGGCCAGTGAGGAGTATTGTCTTTGATTAATTTAATGGATTAAAATTTATTTTGGTGGATACATGTTACAATGGTTACAGAACAATCAGTCTTTCTGAAGATTGTGGGAACCAAAAATTTTCATTTTATACCTATAAACCAATGCCCAAAGAGAATAGAGGCACTTCTGGAAACTCTCATGAGATCATAGAATCATCTTTCCTAGAGGTCCCTACCTAGCCTATCTTTACATCTCTTTGGCAAAGTCAGATTGCATGCTTATTCTTGAATAAATCTCTGTAGACTTGGTAATACTGTATGCTAATTAGCTAAGAACTGTCTGATTCAGAAAAACTCAACAAGGGAAAGGGAGTGGTATCACTTAAGTGTCTTAGATAAATCTTGTCCCTCCCCTGCAACTGGGGTGAATCCCACCAACTACAGTATGGAGATAGTGATCCACAGCTATCTCTAGCTATTGAGGGATGATGGTATTGTTCACCACATTCCTCTGGAAGCATTCCTTGAAGCATCTTTTGTCATTTTTACAGGACATTTATACTGTCCTGGCTGTTCCTCTCAACTTTTCTTGCAAATGGCTACCGACCTTTCTGACCAATAGGAGAAAGTAACATGTAACATTCCCAAAATGTGTTGGAATATGTACTCTGAGAGAGAGTGAAGCAAAGCTCAATTCCTCAAGAGTATTCATCATCAGGGTTGTCTACAGTTAGTCCTGAAGCACTAAATGCTAATTTTTTATACTTACAAAAGTAATGCATGAACACTAATATGATCTAATTTGAGGGAGAAATAAGTAGGGATTCTCATGGAAGATCACACTTGCGGTAAGCCTTTTTGGATGAGGAAGTCTTAGCCAAGTGGCTATGGGTGGTCTAACTCTTTCATGTAACCTTGTAGGTGGAGAATGACAGTCTTACATGTGACAGTTCAGAGAAAAGCTAAAATTGCGAGATTTCTTTCAGGTGAATGCTCAGATTCATTCCTTTTGCCACTATCTTTATTCATGAAATCCCTTGTATAATGGTCTGGATGGGCACAGATGTCTCTAGAACACTAAAGGAAAAAGAAGGAAGCAAGAAAGAGGAAATGAATGCCATAGAGACTGAAATGTGCCCCAAACTGGTTTCATGATCTTCACATTTTTCCAGTGGCAACAAGTGATGGTTGCTGCAATTTGCCACCTACACGCGTCTTCAGAAATGGAGGACTTACTACTCCCCAGACATGGGAACACTGCCAAAGATGACCTTCAACTGTCAGCTATCTTTGTGTATCCTAAGTAAGAAACATGAGTTGCCTAAGGTCACACCTCTTTCCAAAGGCAGACTGCAGTCAGTAACTGGTCAGGTGGAGGGGCAAAGTCCAGCCCCCTTGTCCAGGGTGGGATGATTCTGAAGACCCATCTCAGCTGCAGAGCTCCTCGTGTGGTCAATGTAGTCCTCTGTTGATCTGCACTGCAGTTCAACTTCCCTTTCTGCTCAGTCTGACTTCTTTCTTCTTCCTTCCACAGATGTTCATCATAAACATTCCCTAATTAAAATACCATATGCTAATCTTCACCTCATAATCTGATTCCCAGGGAACCCAACATACAACAGCTGTTACCAGGACCAGGAGTAGTCCATAAAAACAAACATTGAGATGGGAACTGGGAGATGGATTGCTTTCTATCTATTAGGCAATGAGGATCAAGCCCAGAACTTCATTGTCAGAGTAACTGAGCTCCAAAGAAGGTAAAACGCCCAAACAAAGCAGGTCTGCCACACCAAGGTCAGAACCCTGGGTGGGAAAGAATAGGACCTTGAAACTTGGATAGGAATCTCTGATTTAGCCTCCTATCCCCAATGTTTTATCAATAATTCCCAGACTCTTCTGAGCCATTTGAACACAAAGAATGAGTCCACTCCTCCAAGTTAAGAGCTAGAATTCCCATTTCTCATGAATATTCTGCAGAAAAGAAGTGCTTCCCTCATGAACAACTTCTTCGACTCATAGCTATTAGGCCAATAACTGGTCATAAGGCCCAAAGAGAAACATGTTCATGAAAGAGAATAAATGGATTATACAATGAAGGAAGTTCAAAGGACCTAGAAAATGTGTATTGGCAGAATCTGAGAGAGTCGTACATTCTGAGGTCATGTAATGAGAGGAATGGGTAAAATGCAAATTTGGATAAAAGGATATTTAACAGTATAGGAGCACTTTCCTGGATATGAGTTAACACCTCGGCAAAGAACCTGGGAAATGGTGAAAAAAACTGCTAGGATGGCTACTAGAAACGGAATAAGTGATGGCTCAGCTTAAGCGAAGTAGAAAGACCAGAATGTCCATAACAGATTGTGGAAGAAGTTTAAGACTCAGAGAGGTGAGCATGTAAAAGCAGATACACTATATAAGAATCAAAACCCACCAGAAGAAAATGTTCCACAGAGAAACCAATAGGGAACCACTTACCAAAGCAATTAGGAAGGTGCTGGTGACAGGTGCACCAGTATCACTAACACATTCCCTGGAGGTTCTCTGCAGGCCAGGGCAGATGGCAAGAGATACTGTTATGGGACTGGGCTCACTTAAAGAGTGGGAATGATAAGATGCCAAAGTTATAAGTACCAGTTGGCTGCACCTACATGTCAGAAGCCACCTTGGTGCAATTAATGTGATGAGCAGAAAAGTCAGTGTGGCAGCCAAGGAGCCTTTGCCCTCAGAGAGTTGCATCCCTAAGGAGCAAAATAGATGGGAAACCAACAAGGATACTGCTCAAAGTGAACACTCAAGACAAACAGATGAATCATTAGGCGGCTGAGAGCAGTTTTCCCAATAGAGAATCAAGAACTTTCACCCATTTTCTAAGCCTGAGACAGTTTTGGAACCCAGAATTTATTTATTGAATGAAAGGCCAAGTTCTCAGGAGAAAGACCCCTGCCCTACCACAGCAAGTGCACATCACAAGACGATGATTACTACAATCCTTCCCTAAATGGACTTATGACCATTTACTTGGGTTATACATTGAGATAGAGAGACACAAACATTAGGACTGTTTGCTGTGGCCTCTGAGTTGATTTTGATACCCAGGGACCAGAAGTGTCATCATGATGGCCCAAATTTGAATGTGAGCATATGGAGACCAGGATATGGAGTCCTGACTCGGTTTTGGCTCATAAAGGATCCTCTGGATTTTACCTGGGGCCATTCCCCTAGTCTCTAAGGACTAGGGAACATATAATTGAAGTTTATACACCCAGTAGTTGACACACCACCACAGTGTCATGGACTTGAGGGTCTCAGAGTAGGAAAACCAAGTGGAAGCCCGTGACACCGCCCCATACCCAGCCAAGATAATACATCAAAAATAAAATTACATCCTGTGGGGAGTGGTAAAAATACTGCTACCCTTAGACCTGAAAGATGCAGGGGTGATGGTCCCCATCATATCTTCCTTTATTTCACTAGTCTGGCCTCTACCAAATCAGATAGATCCAGAGGAAAGCAGTACACTTACTTGCAAATTCAACTACATAGTGACCTTAATTTAAGCCTATGTGCCAGATATAGTATCTTTGCTAGAACAAAGTGTCATGTGCTGAAACCCTAACCCCCAATATGACTGTGTTTGGAGACAGGGCCTATAAGGAGGTGATTCAGGTGAAATCATAAGGGTAGGGCCTTAATCTGATAAGATTAGTGTCCTTCTAAGAAGAGACAGCAGAAGGCTAATTCTCTCTTTCTCTCTTTGTGTGAAAACAAAGGAGTGATTATGTGAGCACACAGCAAGGCCTCATAGTGAAAACTACCTTGCTGGTACCTTGATCTTGGACTGCCAGCCTCCATAACTGTGAGGCAATACATTTCTGTTGTTTAAACAACCCAGCCCGTGGTATTATGTTATGACAGCCCAAGTGTCATATACCCACAAACTAGGTAATACGAAAAGCTCTAAGACATGTATAAAACCCATAACAAGGAAGAGCTCTGCAGCAGATCCAGACTATGGTACAAGTCAATCTGTGGCTTGTACCTATCAGACCCTATTGTTTTAGAGGTATCAGTGTTGGGGAAAATGCTAGGTAGGGTTTGTGCAAAACCAATCACAGAAGCATAATGCAGATCCCTAGTGTCCAGGAGTAATTCTCCAACTAAAATGGAGAACCACATACCTTTTGAAAATCAGTTCCTATATACAGATAGAGTGTCTGAACATGGAATCTCTAGTAATCATGAAGCCAGAAGAGCCAATCATGAGGTGAGTTCTACGAGACTCACCAAGTCAAAAATTTGGGAAGGCCCAGCAATAACCCACCATAACACAATGGAACTATTACATCTGGGATTGAGCATGAACAAAACCAAGGGCACAAGCAAACTGCAAGAGCAGTTATCCCAGCCTCTGTCTCACCTCCCATTGGTGCACTGCCCCTGACTCACCTTGTATCTATGGCCACACTGAGGGAATCCCTCATAACCAGAGAGGAAAATGTTGGAGTTTGGTTACCTATGGGTCAGCTTGGTATGTGGGTGAAAGCCAAAAATAGATTTGCTGCTGGCCTACAAGCCAGCTCAGAGTTGGCTATAAAAGACAATGGTAAGGAGATATTTGTGTGAAGAGAAGTATAAACAGATAAAAACATGCACAGATTTTTAGTCGGTGATAAAAGGCTTGCCTTTGGTCAAGGGCTACAGTAAGAATGAGGGAAGATTAGGGACAAGGAGTTCTGAGGGAGAAGCATGTGAATGGACAGAGGGGGAAACACACTGCAAAGAGCTTACATTGCATGTTGATGCCCACCAGAGAGCACGCCCAGGGAAAAGGCACTCAACAACCCAGGTGGACAAAATTCCTTGGGCGGTTGATGTCAGCCGGCCTCTTGCGTTAGCCACCCGGTCGCTGGCATAACGTGTGCATGAACCAAGTAGCCATGGTGACAGAGATGGGAGCTGCTAGACGTGAGCTCAACAGCATGGGTGCCCACTTACCGAGGCTGATCTAGCTTCTGCTGCTCTAGATGTACACACTGATAACAACCGGGCCCGCCAATATGCACCATCTTTTGAGAAGACTAATTGGCCATTTGGTGGCAAACTGACTACACTGGACCTCTTTCAGTGAAGGGCTAGCTATTTATTTTAACAGAAATAAATACATAGTCCAGGTATGGGTTTATCTTTCCTGCCCACAGCTTCACCCAAAACCACTATTTGAGGGCTTAGAGAGTGCTTGATTCATTGACAGTTTCCCTCATAATATTGCATCAGACCCAAAAGGGCTTGCCTTATAGCAAAGGAGGTGTGAGAGTGGGTCTATGAGCATGGGATCCACTGCTCATGTCACAAACCATAGCACCCAGAAGCTATCAGCCTGATAAAGCACTGGAACAGCCCATTAAAGGTAGAGCTGAAGCACCAGCTCAGAGGTAATACCTTACAAGGATGACACACCATCCACCAGGGCACACTATACACTTTAAACAAAAGGTCTTTATATGCTGCTATGTCCCCAGTAGGTGGACCACATGTGCCAGGGACCCAGGAAGTGGAAATAGGAGTGGCCCAATTTCTCATCAATCCCCGTGAGCCATTTGGGGAATCTGTGTTCTCTGTACCTATAGCCCTGCAGGCTTTAGCTGCACCCTCCTCACCTTCCCGGGAAACCCCACACTCCACCCACTCAGACTCTGTCCCTGCCCTCAGTGTCCTCATGGTGTTCAAAAGAGGAGACTAATTCCTGCTGGAGGGACCCAGGGGAAGGGACCAGCTCCCCCATCACAGGCTGTGGGCATCTGGTCGGGTCAGATAGGGAGAAGCATGCCCTGAAGCTGTTCTTCAGGGGAAAGACTTGAGGAACAGGTAGAGACAATCTCCTGGGACAAACCTGCAGCTGCCGGGAGGAGCTACTGGTCCCGAGGACACGCAGTGTCACATTTGGGTTGCTGTGGCCTTGGACCTTGGCAGACGTCTGATGGGGGCCACAGGGTTCTACACCAGAAGCCCGCATTGGGGCGGGCTAACCCCTAACCCTAACCCGGGACACGGCACACGGGAAGGCTCTGGATCTGTGGCCCACGCAGGTGCAGCTCACCCCCACCTCTTCTAGCTTAGGGAGGTCCCTCCCCTGCACAGCCTTTCAGTCAGAGCACGTCCCCCTGTACCTGGCTGGGCTCCCAGGGGAGAGGTATCTCTGCACTGTGACCCGGAGTTGGGAGGAAGCCTGGGGGATGAGGCATCCACAAGGACTGGGGTTTGCTTGATAGGCGGTGTGAGCCAGACTTCTTATGGAGGAGTCTTGGAAGAGAGGCCACCAGCACCAGGCACCCAGGTGTTTCTCATCCCAGGACGCCTCTCCGTGCTCAGTACAGTTGGCGAGATCCTGAAGGATTGGGCTTCCTCAGGGAAGAGTGGGTCTCAGGCCGGATTCCACATTCTCTAAGCCACCCCAGATGCTCAGCACATCCCAGCCCATACTCTCCCTGCCCCTCCATGAGGACCCTGTGAGTTGAGAGTCATGTTTCGTAAAAGGGTAAACCCTTTCTCCAGTGGACACAATAAGCCTTCCATTGAACTGTATCCAATGGCTGCCATTTGGACCCTTTGGGCTCCTTATGCCAAGGGTCCAGCAGGAAAGCGGGGAGTCATTCTCTTGGCAGCTATAATTTATCCTGGTCATCAGGAGGTGGTAGAGCTATGGATACACAAAGGGAGCAGGGAGGAATACTTTACACCCAAGTGACGCTCTTGGATGATGATGATGGTAGACGGACAAGAAGAGAAATCCCCAACTGAGAAGAAAGTAGAGAGCAGGGTGTCAGACCCCTCCAGGAGAAGAGTCTGTGTCATGACAAACCAGTAAACCACTGTGGCCAGCAGGGGTCTTTGCTAAAGGTGAGGGGGGGGTGTCTAGAATGGATAGGGGAGAAGGGATCATTACAGTGATGGGGGCTGCAATGTGTCCTATCTACCTTCCGTTGCTAATTTTCCCCAGGAAGAGACACCCACTAGAATCTTGAAAGAGCTGCTCCCAGCAGAGAATCTATAAGGAGAATTGTGATGGAGAATATGATCTTCAGAACGATGGAAATATTCCCGTATTTGCTGGGAGTCCTGCCGAAAAACAGCTCTCCATGTCCAGCCTCCTCGGGGATTGCCTCAGATAAAAACACCTGCCTCTCTAAGGCCACACATCCATCCAGAGGCACTCTACCTCTAATGACTATCAACATGAGAAGAAAAGGCCTGGATCCCTCACCCTAACTTGAGATAATTTTGAATCCCAGTTCCATGGTCCCTGTGGGGGTCAGTGGAGGTCTTTATTAGGATGACTTCACAGCTGAACCTCTGCTTTCTTTTCTCCCTTACACAGCGTGGATCCCAAAAGCACTCCTTAGCAAACATCCTGCATGCTAATCTCCATCTCAAACTTTGTTTCCCAGGGAATCCAACCTATAACCAGGTACACAGTCAATTAAAATGGTTTTGCAAGCTACAATTGCTATTGTGTCATCAAAGGTTTATGCCATACCCAATTTTATCTCTGGAAAGTCAAAGAAAGATTTAAGTTTTGCACGGAATTGCATTTCAGTGACACGAGGAACCACTATTTAAGTGCTTAGTATCTGTGAAATTAAGTTTTAAAATAGTCTGAGAATTTTAAACTTCAAACAACATTACAATTACTATTGCACAGAATGCTTTTTTCTTTCTTTTTAGTCACCATGGGAGCAAATACGTTAATAAATATATTTTGATTTGCAAAAAGGTTGCATTACTAATAATTTGAATGACTGCAACTAAGATCCTATAAAGGACCCTTTTCCTTGAAAGTTAGACAAAGAAAGAATAAATATTAATCCAACATTGTTTTTCTTTCATGAAGTCTTCCTCACTTCTCTCAGCATCTGGCAGTAAAAATGCAAAACTCCTAGATTTACTTGTATCACTATTGAAAGTATTTTGAGAAGTCTTTGGAAATACTGTGTCTTTTTAGAGACTCAGACTCAAGGTAAACATTTAAAGCACAATCAGTCAATCAATGTCTGAATTAAATAACGTTTCTTAAATGTAACTGATAATACATTCAATATACTAACCGCGAAATAGGAAAGCTTCTGCAGGCACTGATTTTGTTAGTGAAGTTAACTTTTACACTTACCTCTCAAAGGTATCTGCATGCCAAATTCAGAAATTCTGTTCGCATATTCCACTGAAGATTAACTAGCCTGTCACAGATCTGAAAAGCAGAAGAGAGAACAGATCATTAATATCATTAGCATAATATATTGTTTATGAAAACCCCAAAGAAGGGAAATATTAAAAAAACTGGAAAGCTCAGCACAGAAATTAGAAAGAAGTGTCTGTGTTTGAATAGAAGAAAATTTGTTACAGTTTGCTAGTCAAAACAGCAAAGGGAAACAACCAAGATAATTCAGAGAGCCAGTAGATGTTATTTGGGGAGAACCAGAATACTAAAAGAAATGAGTCTTGATAGTCACATTACTGCTTCTCTTCCTAAATGGTACTGTATCCTCATATATTTTATACACTTGTTGGAGAAGACTTTGAAACATTAATTTGTGCTGTAGTAAAATTATATTATGTAAAGTGCTTTAAATGCTAAAGCTTAGCATGATTAAGCAATACTGAAACTATTGTGATGCTATAGAAAATTAGTGAACTTATCCTCAATAAAAGGAACCAAGAGCTTCAATTATCTGCCCACAGACTGTAATTTGAGTTTGTGTATGCAGGCTTATAAAAAGGATTTAAAAAGTAAATAAGTCCCATAAATTTGTTTAGGAATTTTCAGAAGTATTCATGACCACTTAACTTCCATTTAAGTTTCCCAGGACTTATAGTAAGTCATGTACAATCTCAGTCATCCTCTCAACAACAACAACAAAAAAAAGACCTATCCTTCACATCTTTATTTATGCTCTGCTTTACAGATTTCAGACTCTTAAGGAGAAAAGAACTAAATTCACCATTTGGTTGTTCAAATCATTAATTCTTCATATCACCCAAGTAATGTGTTCCTGAATCCTTTTCACATCTCCAAATCTTATCTGATCGTCAAAACCCAGTTCTATCCCTCTTGCAAGAAGTGTTCTAATGTGTCCTTAACAAAAATTTCTTTTTGAAATTTTTATTACATTGATATCTGTACCATACATATTAGCTTTTAATGGTAACCTATTTATCATCATCTGACTCTCCCATTTGTGTCGTATCTGTCTCCTTGTAACCCATGTAAGTAATTTTAAGACAAATGTCATGCCTTCTATTTTTGTACCCTTTTTTGCATACTGGGCACAGAGTAAGAGACCAAAAATATGTGTTGATATATTGGACAATGATTCTTCTTTCATTTACGTAAAGTTTAAGACATCTTGAAACTAAATAACAAGCTCAGAATCTTTACACTTAAGCACTAATTTCTGATCTCTTTTCAATGACTCTCATTATTCTCAGGAATTCCAAGGTTAAACTCAGAGATTATTATTTTTTAAATTAATTTATTTATTTTTGGCTGCGTTGGGTCTTCGTTGCTGCATGCGGGCTTTCTCTAGTTGGGGTTACTCAACTGGGGCAAGGTGGGGCTACTGTTCATTGCGGTGAGTGGGCTTCTCATTGCGGTGGCTTCTCTTGTTGCGGAGCACAGGCTCTAGGTGCGTGGGCTTCCGTAGTTGTGGTACGTGGGCTCAGTAGTTTGGGTGCATGGGCTTAGTTGCTCCGCGGCATGTGGGATCTTCCCCGACCAGGGCTCGAACCCGTGTCCCCTGCATTGGCAGGCGGATTCTTAACCACTGCGCCACCAGGGAAGTCTCTCAGATTATTTTTTTTAAATATTGCAAAATTGCTTGTGGGCATATCTAACAACATTAAGAAAGGAGAGGTGTCATTCATGCTTTGTGTCAAAAAGTTATATGCTTCGTAAAGTTTAACTGCATTTAAGTTACCTTGTAAAGATGCGTTGTATCATTTTTGATGATTATATAATCTCTTGAGAAAACTCACATCATGTTATTTGTATCAACAAATACTAATAATTCTCCTGTCTCCCTATTCTCAGGTTTACCTAACTGTGCTCAACTAGAGCAGCTTGAGAAGAAAGTGTGCTCAGGGGCCTGTTGAAATGTGCGGACTCCACCTATGTTACCTTCTTCTCAGCAGATCACATTAGGTTCAGTGGGGTGCTTTGCACAGTGGCAAATGTGTTAAGAGGGGACTATATTTCTCATAACTTACAAAAGTAAATGGTACAATATTTTGGAGATGGAAGGAAGGCAGATGCCATGACTGTCTGAAGGTTATCATGGTTAGATTCATGACACGACATGACAAACAGCCGCAGGGCTGCTCCCCACGTTCCAGCTGGTCCTCACTCCCTCTGCTCTGTATACAGCGCTGACTGTGGACTGCCAGCCCTGCTGAACAAGAGCAGCATGGCCCCATCACTAAATGCTGGGTAGTGTAACAACAGTCACCATACCTTCCCATAGACTGTCCCAAATCGGCAACACCAACGCTGGGCTTCTCAGATTGACTAGTCAACGGCAACTCTGATCATCCAGTTCTCATGTTCAGAACTTCACTATCTGAATTCTTTCCACAACTATGGAAGTTTTAATGTCTCTACTATATCCCTGCAACAGATTATATTTTCTAAAGATGACCACAGTGATCACTCCCACTCTACATGATCTCACAAGGTGACTCTTGATTCAGACATGCCTCACATCAAGTGCTGGGATTTATTCTTCACCCTCATGTCTGGAATCTGGGAAGACACTTGAGACAACTGCAAGCAATAGAATGTGGGGGTGATGGTGCTGTATTATTTCAGAGGCAGATCATCATACTGAGAGGTACTTCCTTTTTTTTTTAATTGGAATATAGTTGCTTTACAATTTATACTAGTTTCTGCTATACAGCAAAGTGAATCAGCCATACGTATACATATATATCCCCTCTTTTCTGGATTTCCCTCCCATCTAGGTTACCACAGAGCACCGAGTAGATTTCCCTGTGCTACACAGTAGGTTCTCACTAGTTATCTATTTTATACATAGTAGTGTACATGTGTCAATCACAATCTCCCAATTCATCCTACCTCCTCTTTCCCCCCCTTGGTGTCCATACATTTGTCTGAGCAGTACTTTCACCTTGCTTTCTCAGGAAGCTCACTCTTGGAACACACCCATGAGCCCAGGAGCCTCACAGAGGCCCATCTAACCAAACAGCTGTTAAAGAACTTATGATGTCTCTTCAACATGCTATCATTTTTCAAACTCTAAAATATTTCTTTATGCAACTAGAGATTATAATAGTCAGTGAAATAAGTCAGGAAGAGAAAGACAAATACCATATGATGTCACTTATACGTGGAATCTAAAATATGACACAAATGAACCTATCCACAAAACAGAAACAGAATCACAGCCATAGAGAACAGACTGGTGGTTGCCAAGGGGGAGGGGGTTGGAGGAGGGATGGAGTGGGAGGTTGGGCTTAGCAGATGTAAACTTTTATATGTAGAATGGATAAACAACAAAGTCTTACTGTATGGCACAGAGAACTATATTCAATATCCTATGATAAACCATAATGGAAAACAATATAAAAAAGAATGTGTATATATATATATATATATATGTATAACTGAATCATTTTGCTGGACAGCAGTAATTAATACAACATTGTAAAAGAACTATATTTCAATAAAAATATTTCTTTATAATCAAGTGAATTTTATCATCACAAAGCATTTATCAAGTACATCTAACTTAAAATTACCTTATAAATATTTCACTGTCAGCACAATTCCTACACCACTAGAACAAAGAATTCTGCTTTGCATTCCTCAAAGAGCATTCATTCATTTCATATATGCAGCAGCTTCAACCCACAGATGATCATTCTGAGTAGTTGTGAAAAAAATAAAAAATGCAAAGTTCTCAGGTTCATGTGATAAATCCTTGACATATCTTTTGTCCTCAGGATTCATAACACAATCTAGTGGGTTATTTAATGGGAAAAAATACATATAGAAATAAAAATAAACTTTAAAATAATAATCTTAATATTATAATTGCAATATGTAGAAACTCTTCATTTGAAAGAGTAAATCATCCTTATAAATATTTGCTAGACTAGAAGGCATTAAATAGATGCTTGTGTATTTTTTTAAGCAGTGCTTTTCAATCTCATATTCTTTGAATCTTTTTTTTTCACAGTTACTATGCAATGATTCATTAATTCCTATAACCACCATAGAACCTGTTTTGGCATTTTGTGTTTCAGAATTCTTAATGCATTAGTCAAGAATTTTCTGCCCTGAGATGTATTTGATCTTGGGTTGATCTAACAAAAGTCAAATTTCACGATGAGGCAGATACTTTATAGTCAAATGTATTAGTGGTAGTCGGGTTTCTTCAGAGAAACTGAATCAATAGCATATTGGGGGAGAGAGAGAGAGGGAGAGAAAATATTAATTTTAAGAAACTGGCTCATGTGATTGTGGGGCTGGCATGTCCGAAACCCACAGGGAAGGCCAGCAGACTGGAAATTCCTGCAGCAGTCTGTGTTGTAGTCTCAAGTCCAAAGGCAACATGGAGGCAGAATTCCTTCCCCTTCAGGGGACCTCAGTCTTTTCTCTTAAAGCTTTCCATAGATGGTGTGAAGCCCTCCCACTTTATGGAAGGTAATCTGCTTTACTCAAAGTCTATGATTTAGATGTCAATCACATTTAACAAATGTCATCACAGCAACACTTAGACTGGTGTTTGACCAAACAACTGTGCACCATAGCCTAGCCGAGTTGACATAAAATTAACCTTCACACCAGGTAAAACTGAGTCTCTAAATTTCTATTTTATCTTATTTTAGAATGAATTTAGCTATGTAAAAATAAAAGAAGCACATTACACAAGTACAGAAAAGTCAAAATTAATACAGAAAAATATAAGAAAATGTGCATTACTTGAATGGGTTCAATTAAATTTGCAATTGTAATATAAACTATGAATTTTTAAACTTATGTTTACCATATAAAATTGAAGTAAAGCTAAGGGATTGTTTTATAGCAAAATATTTTTTATCTAACATTATTCAAAAATATTCTTTAAACTTCCTTTGTGGAAAAAAATATGAACTGCATGAAAAATTTGAAACCATATTTTTTTATCTGCATTTCAATTTTAGCCAGAATTGAGTAACTCCTTGCTATTAAAGAAACTCCCATAGGGCTGCATCACATATTAGTTCCTTCTCCTGGAGAACTCTTGACTAGGTATCTACTTGCCTGACTCTTTTTCAATCTCCAGTTTTTTAAAATTTTATTTACTTTTTATTGAAGTATAGTTGATTTATAATGTAATGCCAATCTCTGCTGTACAGCAAAATGACTCAGTTATACACATATAGACATTCTTCTTTTTAATCTTCTTTTCCATTATGGTTTATCACAGGATATTGAATATACTTCCCTGTGCTATACAGTAGGACCTTGTTGTTTATCCATTCTCCATATAATAGTTTACATCTGCTAATCCCAAACTCCCAGTCCTTCCCTCTCCCTTGGCAACCACAAGTCCATTTTCTATGTCTGTGAGTCTGTTTCTGTTTTGTAGATAGGTTCATTTGTGTCATATATTAGATTCCACATATAAGTGATATCATATGGTATTTGTGTTTCTCTTTCTGACTTCTGTTAGTATGAGAATCTCTAGTTGCATCCATGTTGCTGCAAATGGCATTATTTCATTCTTTTTTATGGCTGAGTAGTATTCCATTATATATATGTATCATATCTTCTTTATCCATTCATCTATCGATGGACATTTAGGTTGCTTCCATGTTTTGGCTACTGTAAATAGTGCTGCTATGAACATAAGGGTGCATGTATCTTTCTTCAATCTCCAGTTTTAATTACAATTCTCACAGAGGTTTTATGAGATCAATAATTATAATGTATCCCCTAATACTATTTAGAATTTTAAAAAACTTACTGCTTTATATATTCTTGACATACTCTTTCAATACATTTAAATCTAGCTGAAATAATCATATTTACTTGGTTAATTTTATATTGTTGCCTCAAACCCCTGGAAAGTAATGAGACGCCTAATAATACAAACTTAACAAATAAGTAAATGAATGATCAAATGAATGAATAAATAATGCTATGTTATATGGAAATAATGTTCCATGGACTGCACGTTGATGTTGTCTTCAAAAGGTGTATTAATTAGGCTTACCCTACCTTATAATATATAATTGTTTGAACATGATAAAAGTTTGTTTTTTGTTCACATTAATTACTAAGCAAATGAGCCTGATCAGTTCTCATCCAAGTGTTGATTCAGGTATTAGAAGCCCTCTACTGTATGGTTCTGCTAGTCTCAACACATGACTTCGGAAATTATCAAGCTTGTCTGTATCAAGCCAGTGGAAGAGGAAGGAAGAAGTAGCAGAAGCTGGACCTTTACCTTTACGTTGATCCAGAGTCAACAAACTTCACTTTAAGAACGAGTCACAGGTTAAGATTTAGACACAAGGGAGGAGGATGCAGCCCTTTTCCTGCCACAGCTTTGTACTGTGGAATACCCATGATTATCTTAAGTTCTGAAAATCTCTCTGCTATTATATTTTTTGAGTCGTGACTTTTTTTTTTTTTTAGTTATATCTTTTTATATTTTCTCTGTCAGGTTTACAAATGAAGTTGGTATGTAGCATCCTAACCTTACTGTATCATCGTGTTTGGGGAGCACCCTCAGAGGCATTTATAGACAACATCTGGCAAGACCTCAAAAGCATGATTTATTGTGTTAACCTCACGACTTTCTTTATACTATTTTTATTCATTTTATTTCTCATTTGTTCTGGTTTCTTCAAATGATGGAATAAAGTTCCATGCAGAACACATAAAGGAGACATAAAAATATATTAAAACATATATAAAATATGCAATGACATTTTAAAAGATAAACAGATTTGAAAGGTACATTTATTTTAAAAATTCATTTTTAAATATAAATGACTAAGAAAAGAGTTAGTTCTTGAGCATTTTTAATTTCTCTTCCTTTTTGATTCTGTGTGATTCTCACTGGTGAGTCTTGGTCTTCAGGCACCAAGACACTCTGGTGTGGGGAGTTTCCTGTTGGCCCAGTGGTTAGGATTCTGGGCTTTCACTGCTGTGGCCCAGGTTTGATTACTGGTCGGGGAACTGAGATTCTGCAAGCTGTGTGGTGTGGCCAAAAAAAAAAGACACTCTGCTGTGACATAACTATATCCTTATCCTAGCCCCTTATTTCTTATTTCTAGTTAGGAAATTGTCCAATGCTCATTTTTAATTGTATGATTACATTTGCAGGATTAAAGAGGCAACCTAGGGGAGGAGAGAAGATAGCGGAAGAGTAAGATGCGGAGATCACCTTCCTCCCCACAGATACAGTAGAAATACATCTACACGTGGAACTGCTCCTACAGAACACCCACTGAACGCTGGCAGAAGACGTCAGACCTCCCAAAAGGCAAGAAACTCCCCCGGTACTTGGGTAGGGCAAAAGAAAAAAGAAATAACAGAGACAAAAGAATAGGGACAGCACCTGCACCAGTGGGAGGGAGCTGTGAAGGAGGAAAGATTTCCACGCACTAGGAGCCCCTTCGCGGGCAGAGACTGCGGGTGGCAGAGGGAGGAAGCTTCGGAGCCACGGAGGAGAGCGCAGCCACAGGGGTGCGGAGGGCAAAGCGGAGAGATTCCCGCACGGAGGATCAGTGCCAACCAGCACTCACCAGCCCGAGAGGCTTGTCTGCTCACCCGCCGGGGCGGGCGGGGCTGGGAGCTGAGGCTCGGGCTTCGGTCGCAGGGAGAGGACTGGGGTTGGCGGCGTGAACACAGCCTGAAGGGGTTGGCGCACCACAGCTGGCTGGGAGGGAGACCGGGAAAAAGTCTGCAGCTGCCGAAGAGGCAAGAGACTTTTTCTTGCCTCTTTGTTTCGCGGCGGGCAGGGAGAGGGGATTCAGAGCACCGCCTAAGTGAACTCCAGAGACTGGCGCGAGCCGCGGCTGTCAGCGCGGACCCCAGAGACGGGCGTGAGACGCTGGGGCTGCTGCTGCCGCCGCCAGAAAGCCTGTGTGCGAGCACAGGTCACTCTCCACACCGCCCCTCCCGGGAGCCCGTGCAGCCCGCCACTGCCAGGGTCACGTGATCCCGGGACAACATCCCCGGGAGAACGCACTGCGCGCCTCAGGCTGGTGCAACGTCACGCCGGCCTCTGACGCCGCAGGCTCGTCCCGCCTCCTCCGTACCCCTCCCTCCCCGCGGCCTGGGTGAGCCAGAGCCCCCGAAGCAGCTGCTCCTTTAACCCCGTCCCGTCTGGGCGGGGAACAGACGCCCTCAGGCGACCTACACGCAGAGGCGGGTCCAAATCCAAAGCTGATCCCCAGGAGCTGTGCGAACAGAGAAGAGGAGGGGAAATCTCTCCCAGCAGCCTCAGAAGAAGCGGATTAAAACTCCACAAACAACTTGATGTGCCTGCATCTGTTGAATACCTGAATAGACAACGAATCATCCCAAATTCGGGAGGTGGACTTTGGGAGCAGGATATATTAATTTTTCCCCTTTTCCTTTTTTTTTTTTTTGAGTGTATATGCATATGCTTCTGGGGGAGATTTTGTCTGTATAGCTTTGCTTTATAATAGCTTTATTTTACTTCACTATATTATAGCTTCTTTCTTTCTTTCTTTCTTTCTTTCTTTCTTTCTTTCTTTCTTTCTTTCTTTCTTTCTTTCTTCCTTCCTTCCTTCCTTCCTTCCTTCCTTTCCTTCCTTCCTTCCTTCCTTCCTTCCTTCCTTCCTTTCTTTCTTTCTATTTTTTCTCCCTTTTACTCTGAGCTGTGTGGACGAAAGGCTCTCGGTGCTTCAGCCAGGCATCAGGGCCGTACCTCGGAGGTGGGAGAGCCAACTTCAGGACACTGGTCCACAAGAGACCTCCCAGCTCCACGTAATACCAAACGGCAAAAATCTCTCAGAGATCTCCATCTCAACATCAAGACCCAGCATCACTCAATGACCAGCAAGCTACAGTGCTGAACACCCTATGCCAAACAACTAGCAAGACAGGAACACAGCCCCATCCATTAGCAGAGAGGCTGCCTAAAATCATAATAAGGCCACAGACACCCCAAAATACACCACCAGACGTGGACGTGCCCACCAGAAAGACAAGATCCAGCCTCATCCACCAGAGCTCAGGCACTAGTTCCCTCCACCAGGAAGCCTACACAACCCACTGAACCAACCTTAGCCACTGGGGACAGATACCAAAAACAACGGGAACTACAAACCTGCAACCTGTGATAAGGAGACCCCAAACACAGTAAGATAAGCAAAATGAGACGACAGAAAAACACACAGCAGATGAAGGAGCAGGGTCAAAACACACTAGACTTAACAAATGAAGAGGAAATAGGTAGTCTACCTGAAAAAGAATTCAGAATAATGATAGTAAGGATGATCCAAAATCTTGGAAATAGAATAGACAAAATGCAAGAAACATTTAACAATGACGTAGAAGAACTAAAGAGGAATCAAGCAATGATGAAAAACACAATAAATGAAATTAAAAATACTCTAGATGGGATCAATAGCAGAATAACTGAGGCAGAAGAAAGGATAAGTGACCTGGAAGATAAAATGGTGGAAATAACTACTGCAGAGCAGGATAAAGAAAAAAGAATGAAAAGAACTGAGGACAGTCTCAGAGACCTCTGGGACAACATTAAACGCACCAACATTCGAATTATAGGGGTCCCAGAAGAAGAAGAGAAAAAGAAAGGGACTGAGAAAATATTTGAAGAGATTATAGTTGAAAACTTCCCTAATATGGGAAAGGAAATAGTTAATCAAGTCCTGGAAGCACAGAGAGTCCCATACAGGATAAACCCAAGGAGAAACACGCCAAGACACATATTAATCAAACTGTCAAAAATTAAATATAAGGAAAACATATTAAAGGCAGCAAGGGAAAAAAAACAAATAACACACAAGGGAATCCCCATAAGGTTAACATCTGATCTTTCAGCAGAAACTCTGCAAGCCAGAAGGGAGTGGCAGGATATACTTAAAGTGATGAAGGAGAAGAACCTACAACCAAGATTACTCTACCCAGCAAGGATCTCATTCAAATGTGATGGAGAAATTAAAACCTTTACAGACAAGCAAAAGCTGAGAGAGTTCAGCACTACCAAACCAGCTTTACAACAAATGCTAAAGGAACTTCTCTAGGCAAGAAACACAAGAGAAGGAAAGCACCTACAATAACAAACCCAAAACATTTAAGAAAATGGGAATAGGAACATACATATCGATAATTACCTTGAATGTAAATGGATTAAATGCTCCCACCAAAAGACACAGGCTGGCTGAATGGATACAAAAACAAGACCCATATATATGCTGTCTACAAGAGACCCACTTCAGACCTAGAGACACATACAGACTGAAAGTGAGGGGATGGAAAAAGATATTCTATGCAAATGGAAATCAAAAGAAAGCTGGAGTAGCAATTCTCATATCAGACAAAATAGACTTTAAAATAAAGACTATTACAAGAGACAAAGAAGGACACTATATAATGATCAAGGGATCGATCCAAGAGGAAGGTATAACAATTGTAAATATTTATGCACCCAACATAGGAGCACCTCAATACATAAGGCAAGTACTAACAGCCATAAAAGGGGAAATCGACAGCAACACAATCATAGTAGGGGACTTTAACACCCCACTTTCACCAATGGACAGATCATCCAAAATGAAAATAAATAAGGAAACACAAGCTTTAAATGATACATTAAACAAGATGGACTTAATTGATATTTATAGGACATTCCACCCAAAAACAACAGAATACACATTTTTCTCAAGTGCTCATGGAACATTCTCCAAGATAGATCATATCTTGGGTCACAAATCAAGCCTTGGTAAATTTAAGAAAATTGAAATCGTATCAAGTATCTTTTCCGACCACAACGCTATGAGACTAGATATCAATTACAGGAAAAGATCTGTAAAAAATACAAACACATGGAGGCTACACAATACATTACTTAATAATGAAGTGATTACTGAAGAAATCAAAGGGGAAATCAAAAAATACCTAGAAATAAATGACAATGGAGATACGACGACCCAAAACCTATGGGACGCAGCAAAAGCAGTGCTAAGAGGGAAGTTTATAGCACTACAAGCCTACCTCAAGAAACAGGAAACATCTCGAATAAACAACCTAACCTTGCACCTAAAGCAATTAGAGAAAGAAGAACAAAAAAACCCCAAAGCCAGCAGAAGGAAAGAAATTATAAAGATCAGGTCAGAAATAAATGAAAAAGAAATGAAGGAAACAATAGCAAAAATCAATGAAACTAAAAGCTGGTTCTTTGAGAAGATAAACAAAATTGATAAACCATTAGCCAGACTCATCAAGAGAAAAAGGGAGAAGACTCAGATCAATAGAATTAGAAATGAAAAAGCAGAAATAACCACTGACACTGCAGAAATACAAAAGATCATGAGAGATTACTACAAGCAACTCTATGCCAATAAAATGGACAACCTGGAAGAAATGGACAGATTCTTAGAAATGCACAAACTGCCGAGACTGAACCAGGAAGAAATAGAAAATATGAACAGACCAATCACAAGCACTGAAATTGAAACTGTGATTAAAAACCTTCCAACAAACAAAAGCCCAGGACCAGATGGCTTCACAGGTGAATTCTATCAAACATTTAGAGAAGAGCTAACACCTATCCTTCTCAAACTCTTCCAAAATATTGCAGAGGGAGGAACACTCCCAAACTCATTCTACGAGGCCACCATCACCCTGATACCAAAACCAGACAAAGATGTCACAAAGAAAGAAAACTACAGGCCAATATCACTGATGAACATAGATGCAAAAATCCTCAACAAAATACTCGCAAACAGAATCCAACAGCACATTAAAAGGATCATACACCATGATCAAGTGGGGTTTATCCCAGGAATGCAAGGATTCTTCAATATACGCAAATCAATCAATGTGATACACCATATTAACAAATTGAAGGAGAAAAACCATATGATCATCTCAATAGATGCAGAGAAAGCTTTCGACAAAATTCAACACCCATTTATGATAAAAGCCCTGCAGAAAGTAGGCATAGAGGGAACTTTGCTCAACATAATAAAGGCCATATATGACAAACCCACAGCCAACATTGTCCTCAATGGTGAAAAACTGAAACCATTTCCACTAAGATCAGGAACAAGACAAGGTTGCCCACTTTCACCACTATTATTCAACATAGTTTTGGAAGCGTTAGCCACAGCAATCAGAGAAGACAAAGAAATAAAAGGAATCCAAATCGGAAAAGAAGAAGTAAAGCTGTCACTATTTGCAGATGACATGATACTATACATAGAGAATCCTAAAGATGCTACCAGAAAACTCCTAGAGCTAATCAATGAATTTGGTAAAGTAGCAGGATACAAAATTAATGCACAGAAATCTCTTGCATTGCTATACACTAATGACGAAAAATCTGAAAGTGAAATTAAGAAAACACTCCCATTTACCATTGCAACCAAAAGAATAAGATATCTAGGAATAAACCTACCTAAGGAGACAAAAGACCTGTATGCAGAAAATTATAAGACACTGATGAAAGAAATTAAAGATGATACAAATAGATGGAGAGATATACCATGTTCCTGGATTGGAAGAATCAACATTGTGAAAATGACTCTACTACCCAAAGCAATCTACAGATTCAATGCAATCCCTATCAAACTACCACTGGCATTTTTCACAGAACTAGAACAAAAAATTTCACAATTTGTATGGAAACACAAAAGACCCCGAATAGCCAAAGCAATCTTGAGAACGAAAAATGGAGCTGGGGGAATCAGGCTCCCTGACTTCAGACTATACTACAAAGCTTCAGTAATCAAGACAGTTTGGTACTGGCACAAAAACAGAAATATAGATCAATGGAACAGGATAGAAAGCCCAGAGATAAACCCACACACATATGGTCACCTTATCTTTGATAAAGGAGGCAAGCATATACAGTGGAGAAAAGACAGCCTCTTCAATAAGTGGTGCTGGGAAAATTGGACAGGTACATGTAAAAGTATGAAATTAGAACACTCCCTGACACCATGCACAAAAATAAACTCCAAATGGATTAAAGACCTAAGTGTAAGGCCAGACACTATCAAACTCTTAGAGGAAAACATAGGCAGAACACTCTATGACATACATCACAGCAAGATTCTTTTTGACCCAGCTCCCAGAGAAATGGAAATAAGAACACAAATAAACAAATGGGACCTAATGAAACTTAAAAGCTTTTGCACAGCAAAGGAAACCATAAACAAGACCAAAAGACAACCATCAGAATGGGAGAAAATATTTGCAAATGAAGCAACTGACAAAGGATTAATCTCCAAGATTTACAAGCAGCTCATGCAGCTCAATAACAAAAAAACGAACAACCCAATCCAAAAATGGGCAGAAGACCTAAATAGACATTTCTCCAAAGAAGATATACAGATGGCCTACAGACACATGAAAGAATGCTCAACATCATTAATCATTAGAGAAATGCAAATCAAAACTACAATGAGATATCATCTCACACCGGTCAGAATGGCCCTCATCAAAAAATCTAGAAACAATAAATGCTGGAGAGGGTGTGGAGGAAAGGGAACACTCTTGCACTGTTGGTGGGAATGTAAATTGATACAGCCACTATGGAGAACAGTATGGAGGTTCCTTAAAAAACTACAAATAGAACTACCATACGACCCAGCAATCCCACTACTGGGCATATACCCTGAGAAAACCATAGGTCAAAAAGTGTCATGTACCACAATGTTCATTGCAGCTCTATTTACAATAGCCAGGACCTGGAAGCAACCTAAATGTCCATCGACAGATGAATGGATAAAGAAGATGTGGCACATATATACAATGGAGTATTACTCAGCCATAAAAAGAAATGAAATGGAGGTATTTGTAATGAGGTGGATGGAGTTAGAGTCTGTCATACAGAGTGAAGTAAGTCAGAAAGAGAAAAACAAATACAGTATGCTAACACATATATACGGAATCTAAGGAAAAAAAAAAAAAAAAGGCCATGAAGAACCTAGTGGCAAGACGGGAATAAAGACACAGACCTACTAGAGAATGGACTTGAGGATATGGTGAGGGGGTGGGGTGAGATGTGACAGGGTAAGAGAGTGTCATGGACATATATACACTACCAATGTAAAATAGATAGCTAGTGGGAAGCAGCCGCATAGCACAGGGAGATCAGCTCGGTGCTTTGTGACCACCTAGAGGGGTGGGATGGGGAGGGTGGGAGGGAGGGAGATGCAAGAGGGAAGAGAAATGGGAACATATTGTATATGTATAACTGATTCACTTTGTTATAAAGCAGAAGCTAACACACTATTGTAAGGCAATTATACTTCAATAAAGATGTTTAAAAAAAATAATAATTAAAAAAAAAAAAAAAAAGAGGCAACCTAAATGTCCACTGACAGATGAATGGATAAAGAAGATGTGGTACATATATACAATGGAATTATTACTCAGCCACTAAAAAGAATGAAATAATGCCATTTGCAGCTACATGGATGGACCTGGAGATGATCATACTAAGTGAAATAAGTCAGACAGAGAAAGACAAATATCATATGATATCACTTATCTGTGGAATCTAAAAAAAATGATACAAATGATCCTATTTACAAAACAGAAATAGACTCAGAGACTTAGAGAAGGAATTTATGGTTACCAGGAGGGGAAGGATAGGGAGCAGGGATAGACTGGGAGTTTGTGATTGACATGTACACACTAGTATATTTTAAATGGATAACCAACAAGGACCTACTGTATAACACAGGGAACTCTGCTCAGTATTCTGTAATAACCTAAATGGGAAAAGAATTTGAAAAAGAATAGATACTTGTATATGTATAACTCAATCACTTTGCTGTACACCTGAAAATAACACTACATTGTTAATCAACTATACTCCAATATAAAATAGAAATTTAAAAAAAGATGTTTTACTGCCTTCAAACACCATCTAAAAATGTTTTTAGTTGCTTATAAGTTTTCAATATGGCATGTTGGGTCAATAAACAAGTAACTTAACTTTTGCTTTTCTCAATTTTCTCACCTCTAAAGGGGAATAAAATTAGCATTCTACCTCACAGGGTTCGTTTAATGATAAACTCGTAGTCTATGTAGAGCAATTAGCAGAGTGGTTAGTACTTTGTACAGTATACCATTTTACCATTTAAAATGACACACAATGTTTGATGGACCTTTTTAATTGTGAAAATATTAGAGTCCACTTTTGTGGGTGGTGTTCTAATCCATTTACTAAGTAAATGGATTACTTTGATTTCATAACCACCTATAGAAGAGGAAACTGTAGCAACTTACTTTCGTATTATTTTTTCCTGCACCCTAACTTCATGAACAATACTAACAGTGATTAGGAATGTTACTTAGTTTCACTTAAAGTAGAAAGATGACCAAAATGACATTATTCCACAATGGTATGGAAGCTGCTAGGCCTTTGTGTTTCTTATGATTATAAAGAGGTTAAAGGGCAATTTTTTTCTCCTTCAAATCTATATTCTACCTTTCTCTAGAAAGCTCTGTTTTCTTGAAATTTACATTCAAATAATTCTTTACAAGTCTACCCAGAGCTGGCCAAAATGCAAAGTTTGAAGGCACAGTACTAAGACAGCTCTCATTTCTGACAGGTTTGGGGGTTTCCCAAAACCATGCTCACGTTCAATAATCCACTAGAAGGATTTACAGAACTCATTCAAAGGCATTATACGCACGGCTATGGTTTATTACAGGGAAAGGATACAAATAGGAATCAGCCACAGGGAGAGATGCATAGTGCAGAATCTGAGAGCATTCCAAATCTGAAGCTTCTGTTGTCCTCAGGCAGCATTACCCTCCCAGACTCGTGGCAATGTGCCACGAGTACTGCAAACCAACAATGTTCACCTGAGTCTTGATATCCAGAGTTTTTATTGCAGATTGATCATGTAGACATGATTGATTAATGGACTGATTGCCCACATAACTGAACTCAGTCTCTGGGTCCACTGATACTGCATGACCCAAAGCTCCCATCCAAAATCACACGTTGGTCTTTCTGGCGTGGCCAGCCCCTACTCTGTGTTTACTGGATGTGGTCAGTCCTCACCCAAACAAAGGCACGTGGCTCATGTATGACATAGGTCACCTCTTAGAAGCCAAAGGGCAAAGTGCAGACCCCTCTTTGGACAAGGCCAAATTCTCTACTACAGAGTGTCATCAGTAAGAGACTAACTTGCCTGTGTATATGTCAACTTCTTCCCCTAAAAAAACTCTGTGTTTTACATTTAAAATTCCCAAGAGAGAAGACTGATTGCTTGGTTTGTCACTATCATGTAGGTTGTGTGGAAATTTCACCCAAACCACTTCACCAAAAACTTCTAGTTTACAATAAACAACAACTCTATGATTTTATTAAAATAATTATGCATATAGATAGACTATGTATTCATTTATTTGCCTAAAGTTAATAAAAGAAAATATTGATACATAAAGCAGGCAAAAGAGGAAACAGTCATTTAGAGTTTGGCCATCAATTTTACTCCATTATCTATACCTTAACTTTTTGGTTCAAATCATGGTTTGTCCATACTTAATGATTTTCAGTGAATGGGAAAATACAGCTTTCATCAGTAATCCACTTTCATGTCTAACTTCTCTTTGAACCAGAAAGAGTTTTCTTATGCTTGATCCAAATTACTCTTGCTCAAATTCAAATGAATTTTCTGTATTCTGTTTTTAGCAGTCAGATCAAGCACTATATTGGAGAATGAAGGTAACACAAAGCATTACTACTAACCATTTCTCAAATATGTCAAAGACACTTTAAATTCTAATTATTTCCCCCCAGATTTTAGCCATTCCTCTCACCATGGGGTCATAGCAAATCTAATAAGAGATACAGAATGCAGGAAACTCTCAAAACTATTTTAAAAAATATGCTCCTTAGAAAAACTACATAAAAATAAGTTACTTGGACTGTATTTTTTAAGTTGCTCATTGCATATAACAGAAAACATGTCTCCATACCTCACAACAGGGCATGAAACCAACCATAGGGTTATATCTTTTGCATCTTCAGCTTCTAGATTTTAGAAATGTTATGATTATGTTGCTAAGCAATGTGCAAATCAATGGCTCTTTGGGATTGTGTATCCTTCGGAAGAAGCTATATTTAACAGTTTGTTTATAATGTATTTTCCTAGATGCAAAATATCTGTAGCACGGCTAGAACACCTGCCTTTAGGGTCATCTAACTAAACTCACTGGAAACATATCTTAGGGATGTTTATTTTCTAACTACATTATGTGAAATATAATGTCAGCATGTTTGTGTGTACATATATATATAATCATACTATTTTTATTTATACATTTATACTAGAGGTAAAATTTCTGAATTGTCTAGATGTCAAATTCCAAGTGATGTACAGGAAGAATGGCTGATACTTGTTACCTAACATAGGAATTCTACTTAACCATTGCTGTAATAGCCATAGAACCTTTCCAGCAACTCTTTGCTAAAGACTTTCTTCTGCACAGTCAGGGCAACTTAACAATCATGGCAGTCTAATCTAGGTGGATAAACCTCTCAACATGTCCTAAAATTTCAGAGGTGCTCAAGAATCAAAATAACTCTTGTTAAATCCCAGGACTGAACCTTGTAGAAATTCATAATTGAGGATCACTAGTATATTTTATTTGCTTATTCTTTTATGCATCCATGAATTCAAAAAAAGATCAGTGAATGCTAAGTACATGTTAGACAGAGTAATCTAAAGACAGAACCCATGTAACATGCTTCTTCAAGATACTTATATTAGACTTGTGTGGATTTATAAGCTAATAAGGGCAAAAGACACCATGATTGCTTTGATAAAAATAAGATTGAGGTATTAGAATATGAAGGGAATCCTAAAATTTAAGAGGTGGCAAATGAGAGAAGGGCACAGAAGGATAAAAAGCTACTGAACATAGAGAGGTATAAAGTGCTTTGTGTAAACACAAAAATTACAGTGTGGCTGGAGGATAATTTAAGAAAGAAAAAAGCAAGTAGAGGAAAGGCCTTGAATGCCATGCCAAATGGCAATGAGAGAAAGTCACAAACTTTGAGGTGGTTATTGAAAATATCAGTATTGAATTCAGAACAATTATATTAGTAATAACGTAAGTGATGAACTGGAGACAGAGGTGGTTAAAGGTAAACCGTTAAGCAGGAAAGGCAAACTGGAGAGCAATTTGGAGATATTTGGAGATATTAAGTAACACTAATAAATAATTTTTAAAAACTGGACTAAGTAGCCCTGTGTTTGGAAGGGAGAGAATAAAGAAGATGTATATTAAGAATGTGTAAATAAGAGAGTTTGATACTCAGAAATTATTACCAAGATATAATATTTTTGAATAGTTCTGAATGTTACATCCTGGACCCCGTTTTGGATGATAAATTACAAGCCAAAGTTAGGTATGTCACTTCTGGACTGGAGCATTTATTTAGTTATCAACATAAAAACCTCTAGTCTGTCTTTTCTTCTGGCTCACGAATAGCAATGCCTAAGTTACAGGCTGCTCCAAAAGCCAGTATTCCTGAGAAGCTAATGATTGGAGCACCTTGCAGACCTGCCATGGATCTGTAGCATGGGTAAGAAATAAACTTTTGTAGTTCTAAGCCATCGATGTTTTCGAGTTGTTTATTACCCCAGCATAATATAGACTGCTGTGACTGATTCAAAAGCCATTGGTGCAAAAAAAAGACAAAGAGACCAATAGACCAAAACGGAGAGCTCACAGACAGATATATATACAGACACCCTGTCAATAGGGTACTCCGCAAATCAACAAGAAAAGGAAGGATTGTTTGGTGTGGGAAAATGGACTGACTATGGACGCATATAAAACTGGATCCCTACTTAAGACCATACAAAAATGGGAAATCTAGGCAGACTAAAGACCTAAATGTCAAATAAATGTTCAGCAAAAGAAATGTTGGAAAATTACTATGACCAAGAAAAAAAAAGAACTTCTTAAATAAAACTGTCAAAGCATAACCCAAGAAGCAAAAAATTACCAATAAATTTGATAATCAACCAAAAACAACAAAAAAACCTTTGCAATCCTGAAGCAAGAATAAACAAAGGACATGTCAGACCCTTTCCAGCAGAGAAAACCAAACAAGCTGACAAACAGAAGACGAGGTGCTCGAATTCATAGTTATCAGAGAAATGCACATAAAAGCACTAATAACTCATCACTTTAGTTCCACTGGAAAGCTGTGTAGTGCCAAGTGCTGGGCATGCACAAGCCCTCACCCTCTGCTGGGGAAAGGCACACTGCTGAGAGCACGCTGGAGAGCAGTCTTCAGTTACTTAGTTAAATAAAATATACATAATCTGCTCCTGATCATGCACCCGGGGGAATTTTCACAAGATATTAATAGTTTGGAGGACAATGTAAACAGATATTCTTTGAAAGACCTTTCACAGAGATGGGACAATAAATGTGTAAATGTGGTGGATGTGCCCCATGGAGTATTGTGAGGCAGCTGGAAGCAACACATTAGAGAGAAACCTACGAACACGAATAATCTTAGAAATGTATTAATTACTTTTACTTTCTTAAATTTGTTTTTATAATTTTTTTTAACTGAATTTTTTTTTTTTTTTTTTGGCCATGCTGCGCGGCATGTGGGATCTTAGTTCCCCGACCAGGGATCGAACCCATGCCCTAACCACTAGACCGCCAGGGAATTTTCCTGATTACTTTAAAAAAGATAACTAAATTATGCCATATAGTCCTATTTACGCATATTCTATGTCTGTGGACCAAGTAGTCATTTGAAAAAGAACACAACATAATAGACACAACAATAATAATAAATGCAGTATTAATAAGCACACGGACATGGTTGTCTATGTTGAGTGGGGAGCGTACAATGGGTGTCAGGTATAAGGATAAAATGAATAAGCAAGTAAACAGAAAGGACGAAGAAGAGAAGATAGTTGTACGCTTCAAATGTTGACTATCTGCAAATTGTACCCTATAAGAAACAATAAGAAATGCCCTTTATTGGAATTAACATTTTGAGATTAGTTTTAATGATCTATATAAATCATCTAAGAGAAATAAAAATATGTTGTGATAATACATGACTGTGTTGCAGTTGTTACGGGCAAATCAGTTTGATTCAAGCCTTATCAGAGTAATTTGCACACATGGATTCCAAATTGCTTCCAGGATTTAGTATGTACTTTCACAAGCATTTCAAACTCATCTGTGCATTGTAAAGTTGTTTTTTTCATATTTAAGACTAATACTTTGCTATGTCTAATCTGAGATTTTATTTAATTCCTCCTTTTCCCACTTATATCTTCTTATTCTGTCCATCTCTCAAAGCTTTGGGCCACCCGTTCTAACAGAAGATAGATACCCTTGGTATTCAGGATGACAGATATTTGCAATAAAAATGTAACAAATATGAAAAATATCATGAGCTATGATTTTGCAATCTTATTATATTGTTGTAAAGTGTACAGATAGATGTTAACACCTATAACATTTACTAATAATTCCATAAACAAAGACAGGAAGAAATGTCTTAAGTGGAGAGGGTGTGGAAAAAAAGGGAACCTTCCTACACTGTTGGTGGGAATGGAAATTGGTGCAGTCACTATGGTGAACAGTATGGAGGTTCCTTAAAAAACTAAAAATAGAACTACCATATGACCCAGCAATTCCACTCCTGGACAGACATAAACCCGGAGAAAAACATAATTCGAAAAGATACATGCACCCCAGTGTTCACTGCAGCACTATTTACAATAGCCAGGACATGGAAGGAACCTAAATGTCCATCAACAGAGGAATGGAAAAAGAAGATATGGTACATATATACAATGGAATATTACTCAGCCACAAAAAAGAACAAAATAATGCCATTTGCAGCAACATAGATAGACCTAGAAATTGTCGTACTGAGTGAAGTAAGTCAGACAAAGAAAGACAAATATCATATGCTATCACTTATATGTGGAATCTAAAAGAAAGGGTAGGAGCTTCCCTGGTGGCGCAGTGGTTGAGAATCTGCCTGCCAATGCAGGGGACACGGGTTCAAGCCCTGGTCTGGGAAGATCCCACATGCCGTGGAGCAACTAGGCCCGTGAGCCACAATTACTGAGCCTGCGCGTCTGGAGCCTGTGCTCCGCAACAAGAGAGGCCGCGATAGTGAGAGGCCTGCGCACCGCGATGAAGAGTGGCCCCCACTTGCTGCAAGTAGAGAAAGCCCTCGCATAGAAACGAAGACCCAATACATCCATAAATAAATAAATAAATAAATAAAAGAAAGGTTACAAATGAAGTTATTTACAAAACAGAAGTAGAGTCACAGATGTAGAAAACAAACTTATGGTTACCAGGGGATAACAGGGGGGAGGGATCAATTGGGAGATTGGGATTGACATATACACACTACTATATATAAAATAGATATATAGCACAGGGAACTCTACTCAGTACTCTGTAATGGCCTATATGGGAAAAGAATCTAAAAAAAAAAAAGAGTGGAGATATATATATATGTATAAGTGATTCACTTCTCTGTACACCTGAAACTAACACATTATAAATCAACTATACTCCAATAAAAATTAAAAAAAAGAAAGAAATGTCTTAAGGATACAGCTTGCAGATTGCCTGCATAAAAGGGGATTTGTGTGTGGTAGTGTGTGTGTGTCTGTGTATGTGTGTGTGTCTGTCTATTAATGATCCATTACTCTAAGGAATAGAGCATTAGATTAAGTCTGACATGTTGAACCAACTGCATTCAGAAAAATGTGAATTGAATGAACATTAAGAAAACAAAGGGAATCCATGTGGGATGGATTCAAGTTTCACGTGATCAACACCTGTGAGACCAGTGGACTTGAGGAAAAATTGCCCATTCTGGAAAGAAAGTGTGACCTTTTCTTGTGCAGGAGTTCTAAAAAAATGAATGTAAGCTGCAGTGATTCAAAATTGCCATTTAGATAAAAGTTCATGGAGTGATTGTATTTCACAGGACATTGCTAGTCAATTTGTGTGGTAGAAGAAAAATTGAAGAACACAGTCAAGAGAAACCAAAGTTTAACATGAAACAGGATACATTTTATATCAAAATAAGAATATAATATTCACCATGAGGAATAAGAGAAGAGAGTGATTAGCAATACACAGTAAAAGTTTTGAACTTGGGAAACAGAAGAGCACTTCACTGGTGTCACAGATATTTTTAATTGTTCTGAAGACATAAAACAGATTCTATGCTTAACACACCACAGATAATGTAGAAATTTGACTTGAAATACTAACTCTGCAATTATCATTTCATATCCTGAATTGCTTGTTGCAATATTCAGTAACACGTTAGTCATCTGCTTCCTTCTAAATTGTCACTTATTTCTTTCCTATAAGCAATACTACTGACAAAACATCATACTCATTCATCTCTTCCTATAAAAGCACTTCCTTACTGTCTGTTTTGTTCAACATTAAATTTAAATATACAGATTTTAACTCACTGTCAGAATTCTGGAATTAAAACCTCACATACCTGATATATTCCTGTTTGATGTCAGATCCTTCTTTGTCTTCATTTCTATCAATACTTTTCTCATCCTATGTCAAAATAATAACCCCTAGTTATTTGTATATCATTAAACATCTTTTCTATATTCATCTTTTCTGAAAAGGAACTGATCTGTAACATCAATAATAGTAAACATTAAAATAACTAAATTAGACCCTTGAGCATAAAAGTGTTTTCTACTGAATTAAGAAAAACCTTGGCTCAGAATATTCTGAATTGGGCTTCCCTGGTGGCGCAGTGGTTGAGAATCTGCCTGCCAATGCAGGGGACACGGGTTCGGGCCCTGGTCTGGGAGGATCCCACATGCCGCGGAGCAACTGGGCCCGTGAGCCACAACTACTGAGCCTGCGCGTCTGGAGCCTGTGCTCCGCAACGGGAGAGGCCGCGATGGTGAGAGGCCCGCGTACCGCAATGAGGAGTGGCCCCCGCTTGCTGCAACTGGAGAAAGCCCTCGCGCAGAAACGAAGACCCAACACAGCCAAAAATAAATTAATTAATTAATTAAAAAAAAAAAAAACTTAAAAAAAAAAAGAATATTCTGAATACACTCACACCATCAGCAGATTTCCATTTTTTCTTGCAGGGAATATTAATAATAGAATTACTAAAAATTAGAGGACTTCTGTAATTCTTTACAAAAATAATACATAGTTATATTATGTCAATTACATACATATTTATATTATGTAAGATATATATATATATATATTTTTTTTTTCTTTAATTACCCTAATCTGAAGTGGAAGCCTGGAGATTTTGCTCACTGTTGTTTGTATTACAACAATCCTGGGCTTCCCTGGTGGCGCAGTGGTTGAGAATCTGCCTGCTAATGCAGGGGACACGGGTTCGAGCCCTGGTCTGGGAAGATCCCACATGCCACGGACCAACTAGGCCCGTGAGCCACAATTACTGAGCCTGCGCGTCTGGAGCCTGTGCTCCGCAACAAGAGAGGCCGCGATAGTGAGAGGCCCGTGCACCGCGATGAAGAGTGGCCCCCACTTGCCACAACTAGAGAAAGCCCTCGCACAGAAACGAAGACCCAACACAGCCATAAATAAATAAATAAATAAATAAATAAATAAATAAATAATTAACAAAAGTGATTGTTTAAAAAAAAACAAAAACAATCCTAACTACAGTAGCAAACTTTGAAAAGAGAAACAACTTTTGCATAAATATAATTCACTTCTGCATGTGTATTTCTTAAAGATAATCGCTAAACACAGCTGTGAAGATGACAATTTAGGAAAAAACACTGACCCAATGTCAAGATAAGACCAAAGCAGGAAGTAGAACATTCGGCAATAAGCAAGGGTGACGTCATTATTTGGCAAGTAGCTCCTACTTACAGAGAAATGTTTTCCTCTTTCAAATGAAAGCAGATGCTTCTGCTGTAGAATTAAACAGATTTTTGAGTCTTTAATCTCACCTAATTTTTAGTACTGACATGCATATTCACCTTAAATGTGTTGTAAAATATCTAGCATTTTTGAGCTTTATATCTTCCAGGAGCAGAAATTAAAAATGAATAAAATACAATAAATTCATTCCTGAGAAACAGCACACCTAAATCTGGTAAAAACCTATACTGCACAATGCATACATTAAAAAAACATAAAGTGATGCAATTAAAAATAACTGAAGATTGACTTCCTTCTCATCAACACGGAGATAATGAGAAGAAAAATCTCAGATTTGAAGTCTTAGAAGGCAGATAGTGGGATCTTTCTTAAAAGAAGATGCCTAGAATTTAATGTAAGTTCCCAGGAAATATTTTGATCAAGAAATTAATTTTCTGAAAGTTCTACCTCTTGCTTCAAGGCTGTTTTTAAAATATGTTTGTGACCTAATTTCAAAGAAAGTGACAAAATGCAAGTCAAGGTGAGAAATTACCATAAAGCATGTTCTGTGTTTAAGTGTCATTTATACAGATGGTGAGTTAACCAAGCTGCTGCATTTTGATAACATAGGAGGAAACGCATAATTATATTTCACCATAAATGGATCGTCCCCTTTACTGCTTTACACATCAAAATGTGGCCTTTTGTTTTTGAATCCTTATGTAGAGATAAAGTTTTCTTTTATATAAAATCTGTCATTTAAAGCTTAGTGGTTAGGAGAGTTTCTGTAGTCAGACTTCTTGGGTTTAGAAACCTACTCAGCAACTTGCTAGACTGATCTTGAAAAAGTACCTTCTGTGTCTCAGTTTCTTTACCTGTAAAAAGGGCTAATAACAGCATTTACCTTATGGAAGTACTATAAGAATGACATGAAATAAGGCATCTGGTGAAAGGGTGATAAATGTAAGCTATTGTTAAAGTTGTTTAATCTAGATTGGGAAAGAGACATGCAAAGATCTCATTATAATAATAGGAAGAATAGAAATAAGTGGCATGACAAATTTACTAGCAATATGTTATGGTGCATTTAATTCTTCCTGGAGAAGTGGTCTTCAGGACAGCCAAATGGATGAGGGGCGGACTTCCCTGGTGGCAGAGTGGTTAAGAATCCGCCTGCCAATGCAGGGGACATGGGTTCAAGCCCTGGTCTGGGAAGATCCCACATGCAGCGGAGCAACCAAGCTTGTGTGCCACAACTACTGAGCCCGCGTGCCACAACTACTGAAGCCCGCATGCCCAGAGCCCATGCTCCGCAGCAAGAGAAGCCACCGCAGTGAGAAGCCCGCGCACCGCAACAAAGAGTAGCCCCCGCTCGCTGCAACTGGAGAAAGCCCGCACACAGCAATGAAGACCCAACACAGCCAAAAATAAATAAATAAAAAAAAAAAAAAAAGGATGAGGGGCCACTTCAGTTGAGTATTGAAGAATAAGTTTCCAAAAGGTAAGTAAAAGGCAAGAGGCTTAGAGAACGGTATAAAAAGGTATGCAGTTACAAAAGTGCATGACACCCCCAGAAAACATCATATAGTCTTGTATAATTGATAAGTTAAAAATCCACATCTTTACTTAACTGATGGATTCATTTTCTTTGAAATGGTGGTACTAAAACAAATGAAGAAGTGATTGGAAATCTTTATGCTTCACTTTCCTTGGCTCAATGTTCCTTTTTTCTCTATTAAAAACCCACCATGAGAAATTAACAACCTCCTTGTGTCAAGCAGACAATCAAAATTCTGGCCAAATCACAGAGACTGTTTGCTAGTTAAGAGTTCCTAAAACACCAGGCTTCTGGAGGATGTACTGACTTCACCTGAACTTCAGCACCCATTGGGAAGTCTGACTGAAGCACTCTCCTGGCAGAACTGGCCTTCATCAACCTGGATAATGATTTCAGTGCTGCTATTTGCAGTATTCTGGGCTGACTCTGACCTGCTTCTTTGCTCTTCGAGAGCTGTGTCAGTGAGCGCGCATTTACTTGTCAGAGTGCAGACAGAGGACAGAAAGCAAAGAGCTTGTGAATTAAGGAAAGGCAAGTGGAGCTTCCTTGTGAAAACTTCCCACCATCTTGATCTGCTAAGTCCCTTGGGATGGGTCGGTCTTACATACACAGCCATCTGCACGATTTGATTTTAGGGGTCTGGAGTACTCTCCACCCCCATAACCTACTTCTTCTCCTGCTCGATTCTTCCTCAGGGTAGACTTTTAAAAACAATCTTGGTGCTGAGCTGGATTTGGGAGCAGCACCTTCCATACACCTGTTGTACTGGCAGAGGTCTGGGTGGCTCTCTGACATCACTTAGGCTCTTCCTTCTGTTTTGCTTTTGCACCCTCAATCCTGGGGAGGGCTCTCTATCAGCAACCATATTTTTGTAATAGGGCTTGGAGGCAGCCCGGTAATATCACTGTTTGCATATGAAATATGATTCTGGTTACCTCTGTTCTCAGATCACACCCACATTGACGTTCTCTGCCACTATCACTCCCTCGTATTATTCACAATTTCTGACTTTCCTTCACTTCTACAGCTCAGCACAAGTTTCCATCCAGATTTATGCTAACAAGGTCTGTGTTTTGGAATAGGAGTATTATTTTCTGTTCTCTATTGTTTCCTCTATCGTAGAATTTATCACTGTATATTACAGTTATTTACCTACAGTTTTTCTTCACTAGTCTGTGAACTCTGGGAAGTGAAGGACCTTCTTTCACTTACCTTATAAAGATAACCCCAAACTCAGAAAATATCTGGCAAGAAATACGTGTTCAATAAATGTTTCTTGAATTAATGAATGAGTTACCTGTTTTCTCCAAAATAATTTGTGTATTACTTAAAATGTTAATATTAAGATTCATTTGTAAATAAACATTATCATTTTATTATAATCTTTTTAAAATTATGAATGATCTTTTTTCAAAATAGCTCAAGAAGTCTTTAATATATAGCTATAAATCCCTTTATCGTAACTTTTTTTCTAAGTAACTAGGACTGAAAGATGGAGAATGAATGAGAAAAACTAGATGGAACCTTGAGGACAAACATTTTCCGTACTTCCTAATGTCTCCAAAAAAAAAAAAATACCCTTGGCTCTAAGGCAAAGGAGGCTTCAAGATGCCCATGCCAACCAACAATGGTTGCTACTTATATTGGAAAACCACCAGAAGTTTCTAGCTGCTTAGTGTCTGAGACAGATGGTATGGGTTTTAATACAAATGTTTAAATTCACTTAAGCGTTTTACACAGTGGAGGTTAAGTGACCATTAAAATGGGAAGGTTCCATATATTATTTTAGTACATACAGCAAAAAAAAAAAAAAAATGCATCTACTACAAAACATAATCCATTAGGTTAATGATCTATGCCAAGGTGGCAAAAATATATCAGTGAAGTGATTCATTGATTCCATCAAACTTTCCTACATCAACTTGCATTTTCAGAGAGATACAGAGTTCATTTTCTTGGATCATTCTGTGGTAAATGATGACTTAATTTCTCTGTCAAAATAGCATTATCAAAGGTAAGCCCAGAAACATTATACCAAACAGCATCTTTGCACAATACATCCTAATCCAACTACATCTCAGCTCTTTCTCAGGTGTATTTTTCTTTGTAGCAATGACAGATCCTTTATGACAGTATTTCTGTATCTGGTATGTAACCCCAACAACAAATAGGGCAACTAAACTGTGTTTTTGAATAGTTGCCATGGGTGCAGAAATATTTTTTTAATCTTCTGTTAAAAACTTTCTCCAAACAAATCATACTTGATATTGGAGATTAATAGTTTGTACAAGGAAATGTGTTCTAAGCTGAAGTACAACGGGCTCTATCAGGCATGGTGAATTTCAGAGATGGATACAGACTGGTATGTCTCAAATTCACTGCATGTGGATGAAAGGTGAAAGGGGAGAAGGGCTGTGTGTGCTGTTAGAAGAGTCAAAAAAACAAAAACAAACAAAAAAACAAAACAAAAAAATGCCTACCATGTACAAATTTAGAGAAAATTGTCCCTTCTTTGTTGAATATTTTGAATTTTGTTTCCCAAATTTAGTGATTATGGTTTTTGAGCTGAGCTTTAAGGAGTTTAAATAAATCTTATTATAATCACAGTAGATGGAGCTAGGATCCATTGATCATGAGAAAAAAAATGTACATGTCAATACCTGTCTAAGTGGAATCTATAGATTCCTGTGGTCTGAGAGCATTTTCCAAGCAGTTAAAGGAATTTTCAAGATTGACAGACTTATTTATTAATTAAAAGAAAGAATGCCTCCCAATATAGAGATTGTTAGATAGACTCCTTCAGTATAATTCCTTAGGAATAAAGGGCAATAACATAATTAAACTAAGTCCTCTGTTTCTGAGATCCAGAAGCAAGGCATGGGAAGAGAAGTCAGGCTATTCTTTTCATGCTCAACCTAGAAATGTTCAGTGATGTTCTGGTGCTTTATATATGGGTTTTAGCTCCATTTATGATCTTCTACACCCTCCTCTGTATGAGAAGGGGTTGGGAGCTGGCAAGATACATTTTTCTGAATTTCCTTGCAAGATGGGTTCCCTTCTGATTCTGCCAGTGCGTGATCCCGGCAGGAAAAGGGAGGGTAGAATAAAGGGGAAAGGCGTTGCCTTTTTGTTTTCTGCTTCTGGCAGTGCCTCTAGCATTGCAGCGAGAATGGTGGGGAAAAAAAGCCAAAACAAGAACACCCCCTGGGCTCTTTCTTAGGAGCACAGTTCTAACCATGTCAGGTAGTGGCTGTGATGGCGCCTACCATGCAGCTCCAGCAACAGGCTTGTGGGCTCGGCTTCTGGTGACAACAGTGGCAGAACAAGTTCATGCCACATTAGAGGAAGCGCAGTCTCCGGGCTTCTTGCAAGCAGCAGTGACTGTGGCCTCTGGGCAGGGCTGTTTTCCCTTTTATCTCTCCAGTCCATAAAGTAGCAGCTTTCTGCATATTTTAATAACATTATCACCTCACATTCCCCTTCTTACTTGCCTTCAACCCTTTCACTGATTTACAACCAATTATTTGAATTAAGTTTCCACTGTTTGAAATTCCTAGAGTGGTTTCTGTTTTTTTGACTAGAAACCAGTGGCTAATGTAACTTTTCAGTCAATTATGAAAGCTAATCTTTTTCCATATTTGAAAACACTAGAGTCTGGGAATGATCATTGCTGACAAAGATATTCCTCTAACCATTTCTTTGTGCATTATTAGGAAATTTCTATTTCAACCATCAAGAAAGCTCAACTCAAGTGGAATTTTTGAAAAGGAACTTTGGGCTCATGAACTGAAAATTCTGGTTCCCAGGCATCCGGTATGGCTTTAGAAATCAAGAACACAGTGCCAACATCCTTTCTTTGCCCCTCAGTGCAACCTTCTGTGAGCCAGACTCTGAGAAGCAGCAGTCCAAACCTCTCATCCTCCGTGACCCCAAGCAAAATTCCCAAGACCCTAAGATCCCCGCATATGGTGCATGTTTACTCCAAAGGCCCACTTCTGTATCAATCACTGTTCGCACCGAGTGTGGATTTTAGGCAGTGGAGTCTCACTCTTGAAACTCAAGTGGGAGGTAATTCCTCCCCCAGTTCTATAGCTGCAAGAGTTATACCCTAGGAACTCATGTGGGATCAAAACAAGAGTAGAATGTTGATAATAGAGAAAAAATTTATTTCAAAGAAATGTGAGACACATTAACTAAGGTGGAGGAGAAATAAATGTTGGTAAGCAAATAAAGGGTGTTACCCCATATATGTATCCTGCCAAAAATTATACCATTGTAAGTAATCTGCAAATATCTTTTCTTGGAGACCTTCGGGATTTGACAAGCAGGTCTGGTACAAATGGACCCTGATTACTCTGAGAGGATCATGAGCTCTAAATTGAGGAAATGTGCCAACCACACACATTACTAAGATATAAAATATATCCTTCGTAGGTAGACTAACAACAATAACAACTAATACTTCTCACATTGTATGGTGGATTGTTAACTGTTTCTAAATGTCTCTGTTCCTCTTTCTAAAAGTAATTGATTTTATTTGAGCACACAGCCCTCCTTGTAGCTAGCTGAGACCATGTGGCCAGTGTCACACCAATGGAAATTGAGCAAAAGTGATGTGTGTCACTTCTGCACCATTTCCTTAAAAAGAAATCACCTTCCAAGGGCAGGAACACAGACCTGGATGTGAGGGAGTGTCGGATGTGCAAATGAAGATGAGACTTTAGCCGAAGGAACCTGAATGCCTGAAAGGCCACATGGACCAGAGCACCCTCACCAGCCTCCATCCCTCATCCCAGAATGTTATACGAGAGAGAAATGCATTCTGCCTGCCTTAGGCGGCCCACTCTAGACCAGACTAGTCACAAGTGGCCATTAAAACCTAAATCAAAATTAAAGGAGAAATTCAGTTTGTCAGTCACACTAGCCACATTCTAAGTGCTTAATAGCCACATGTGTCTAGTGAGTATTGCAAAGGACAGTGTGAAACAGAACACATATCACGAGAGAGCGGTCTAATGCGCAGTGCTGCTCTGCACAATATAAGCACTTACTATACACCAGGGATTGTGCTGAGAGCTTCGCATGTGTGATCTCATTTAATCCTAATAACAAACTTATGCAGTGGGTACTAGTACTAACTCTATTCTATCAGTTAAGTAACTGAGGCTTAGGGAAGTAAATTGCCCAAGGAATCATAACTAGGAAGAGGCAGAGCCAGACAGTATAAACCCAGGGTCTGTGTGACTCTAGGCCATAAGCTCCTTTCAGCTTTCCATTTTGCCTCTTGTTCCCTATGTCCATTTCTCAACAGAATCAATATCCATCACATAGTTGAACTCGTATTTCCTGAAACTGCCCTGCCTTCACTTCCGCAATGCTACAGTTTTCTCACTTTCTTATCCCCTGACCACTTCTTTCTGAACCTTCTTCTCATTCCTTTTTCTCTTGGCCCTCAAGTTCAGAAATCCTCAATGTCCTAAGCCTCATGCTTATTCTTCTCCTTTCTCAATTTCCTCAGTGCCCACCGTATCAACTATTTCCTCTGAATGTTTGATTCCCGCATCTTTCTCCCAGACCTGTGTTTCTAACTGCCAATATAGTCACTTCTACAGACTGAAGTCATATGTCGAAGCCCTATTCCTTAAGGTGATGGTATTAAGAGCTGGGCCTTTGGGAGGTAATTAGGTCATGAGGGTGGCGTCTCTGTGATGGAATGAGTGTTCTTATAAGGGATGAAGAGACCAGAGCTCTTCGTGTGAGGATACAGCAAGAAGGCAGTCCTCTGTAAACCAGGAAGAGGGCCCTCACCAAGAACCTCACCACGCTGGCACCCTGATCTTGGACTTACAGCCTCCTTAACTGTAAGAAATAAATGTCTGTTGCTTAAGCCACCTAGTCTATGGTATTTTAGTTATAGCAGCCTGAACTAAGACATTCACCCTAATATTTCAAAAAGAACAAGTCCAAAATTCAACTTATCTCATTCCAGAATCAATACGTCCCTGGCCTTCCTGAATATAATATTAACTATAATAATTCTTCAAATCCTCCAAGTTCAACACTTCAAGCCATCCTGGAATCACTTCTTCCAAGGTCTTCCAATTTAAGTTAATTATCAAGTTAATTTTAATTCATAAACACCTTTAGAATCACGTCTACTTCCTGCTCAAAATCTGTCAATGTATTAAAAATAAACTTACATCTACTACTCAAGGTCTTTATAATGCATATTTATTTTGTAATTATACTTTACATGCCATGATAATTGGACTACTTCTTTCCCAGCTTTGTCATTGATTATGGTGATCTCTTTGCTTGGATTTTCCTGCCTTGGTTGTATTGTTTAATTCCTCCATCAAATGTTACCTCCTTGTGAATATTTCCATGACCCACTGGCCTTCATTTGACATCCAATAGCACTTTTCAATATTTCAATTATGGTGCATATATTTCTCATTTTATTACACTTTCAATAAATATTTGAATGCCTACTGTATTAAAGAGCCTTTGCTCAACAAGGGAGCTTGAAAGAAGAGGAATACAGTTTCAGAAATCAAGATATTCAAAATTTAGTGGGCAAAAGTAGAACAAGAGAGACAAATTACAATAAAGCCAGTACAATTACACTCTACCAGTTGTAGTGAAAGTCTACTATTTCAAACTTCTACTGAATTATTTCATTTATTCCCACATAAAAATCGCAGGTGTTAGTATGATCCTCAATTTACACATAAGTAAATAGAAATGCTGAGTGTTTAACAAGTTATCATAACTGTTAAGGGCTAGAGCTGGTAAGAAGCTGAAGTAATTTAACTTCAGAATCTAAGTACTTAATGAATGTACTATATTGGATAAATTGCTATAAAACACAGGTCCTTTAACAATTAAGTCCTCACAGAAATCAGGAATGATATAATAGAAAGGGTTCTCCAGACAAAAAGAACCAATAGGAGATATAGAAAGATATAGATGATAAATATAGATATTTATATGAGGAATCGGGTCACACAATTATGGAGGCTGAGAAGTCCCACAATATACCACCTGCAAGCTAGAGACCCCAGAAAGCTGATGGTGTAGTTCAGTCCCAGACCAAAGGCCTGAGGACCAGGGGAGCAGACAGCGTATGTCTCATCCCAAGACCAAGAGAAGACTGATCTCTCGGCATAGTCAGGCAGAAAGAAACAGGGGTGAATTCTCCCTTCTTCCATCTTTTTTCTATTCAGGCCCTGCATGGATTGTAGGATGCCCACCCACACTGGGGATGACCATTGGCTTTACCGAGTCCACCAATTCAACTGCTGGCCTCATCCAGAAACATCCTCACAGACATACCTAGAAATAATGTTTAGCCAGGTATCTGGGCACCTATATTCCAGCCAAGTCAACACATAATATTAACCATTACAGATGACTTCACAGAGATGGTAAAATCTAAGTTGAGTATTCATAATTTTTGATCAAAAAGTTGGGGGTACTGTTCCAGGCAATGAAAAACTATCTGAAATTTAAAGGTTTGGAACCTCATTGATGCACAGTAGTGTGAGGGCTAGGAGGAAGAACAGTGAGCGTAGGGAACGGCAAAGAATGTGGCTAGAAAGATTAGACTAGAATCAGTTTGGGACCATATTTTAAGGTCTATAAGCCATGTTAAAGAGGATGCATTTTCTCATGGAGTCTGGGAGACACCAACAGGGATTTTTAAGGAGAGGGAGGAGGTATACCTAATTCTTGAAACAGCCTGGGGATGAGGAAACCAGTTAGGAAACTAGTTGATAGTCCAAATGAGACACGATGAATAATAAGGATAAAGTAAATGAAAATGGAGGAAAGACACCAAAGAAGAGTCATGTGTTTTACTTAGAGTCTGACTAGATGGAGAAGGTCAGAGAGAAAGAGACGCCTAGGATATTCTAGGTTTTCTGGCTACAACTAAATATACTGTGATGTAATTAACCAGGAGCAAAAAGTATTGCAAAAGGAGAAGGAAACATAAAGCTTTTCATACGATAGGCACTTAAATATTTGAAGAATTGAATGAGAAAAAAGATGCTAATTCTAAACCAAGATCAGTGTTCTCTCTCTCTGAGTCTTTTGTGGTATATGTATTTGTCTCTTCCCTGCCATATGTTCAGCCTAACTAAATGGATATTCTATCAACACACTATAAATGAATGCATGGGATATGTGAGAAAGATGAGGCTAGGAGTTTGGGCTGTAAAACTTAAAAAATTCTACCTTTAAGGTTCAATTTTGAAAGTGATTTTTAGCACTTCAATGTTATGAAACAATCTGAAACATTTTGATAAATGTCAATGGTCAAACCCGTATTTCCATATGGCATGATCCATAGACTCTCAGAATTATAGTTTTGGAAAAGACCATAGGAATCATTTAGTTCAACCATCAAAAGAGTGTCTGGCTACATTCTTTAGTAGTGTTTCCTAGAAAAAAAATGACACTATAAACAAGTAGGTTCCACAAATTCTCTGTTAGAAATTCATAAAGAAGAGAAAGAAGGTGAGAGAAGGAATAACCTGTAGCACAACTATAACTGATGACACTGAGGAGGAATTTGGAGGGAAAAATAAGGTTAAGAAGCTTAATATATACTATGCCAGCCCTTTTTCCAGTAGTTCAATAAACTCAACTTTATCTATTCTAAAGAACTGGTTGTCCTGTCCTGATTACCTCCACTGCTACAATTAATAGAAAGTTCTTCCTCATATAAAAATAAAATCTGCTGCTCTATAAAGTTAACTCTGAGCCCAAAGGATGCAAAATGTGACATGCGTTGTTATTTTAATGACAGTATTATACAACAAGGAAAATAAATAAGCGTGGTATATAAGAAAGTCTGAGATAATTTCATTAAATTAAGGGCACATCTAGTACCAGCACAGTCCTAGAAACCACACCAACTATTTGTGCTTTTGTTTGTTCCAAGAAGGTGTCAGGTATTGGAATTTAAACCTGAACAAGACAGATATGGGTTGACCCTTATAAAGATTAAAGTCCACAGGGAGAAAATAAAGAAAAAATTTTAATTAGTGTGGTACTGACAATGGTAGAAGAAGTATAGAGTTCAGAACACGTGGCAGGTGCCCAAAATAGTCTTCAGAGGAGAGATTGGAGAAAATGTCCAGGATAGAAAGAGTTGTCATGGAAGAAGGTTCTAGGCAGAAGGAAAGTCCTGGTTAACATTTTAAAGAAGTTTAGTATGGCTAGACTGTGTGGCATAAAGTGAATATTGGAAAGGTGTGAAAAAGGAAGATGTGAACTAACTCAAGGACAGAACTGATCGCCACTTCACAGAATATTACTTTATTCTATGGTTAAATTATGGTTATGGACTAAAATTTAAAGCAGAAGAGTAATGTGATGATATTTGCATTTGAGAAATGGCTTCCAGGTGAAGAACGAATTGGAAAGGGCAATTCTGGATACAGGGAGGCAACTTAGAAATGTGTTCAATAACCCGGCTGAGAGAGGGTTATCTGTCCTGGACCAGGGCAATTGATAAACGGGTGACAAAATGTGGACAAGTTCCAAAGATATTTAAGGGCTAGAATTGATGAGGGTTGGTAGTTGATAATGTTTCTCTGATGATAGGAAGAGAAACCAAAGACGGTGTCCAAGATTCTGTCTTCACCTGAGTGGATGTTAGCACCATTGTACCATGTTTGAGAACACAAGACGGAGAGCAGATTGGAGGAGGGAGGTAAAAAGATTAGCCCTACTTTCCATATACTGAGTGTAAGATGTCATGAACAATTAAATTGGAAATATCCAGCAGGAAACTGCATATAGGTGTCTGATGTTACAGAAATGTATGTGACATATGTGGCTTTAAGATATACACTTGAGAGCCATCAGCCTCTTGATAGAAACTGAAGCTTTGGAAATGCCTTACATTGCCAGGTAGTAAAATAATCTCACTTATAGGCACTTACTATGTTCCATGCACTCGGTTAAGCACATTTACTTCAGTCCTCAAAACAACATATGATTTGGTCTGCATAAAAACAAGATAAAGTATGTAACTTTACTTTCTCATTCTGTAGAACCTTAGAGGTTCACTATCTACCCCAAACACACACACCGACTGGTGAACCAGGTCAACTGAATTCCAACGTCTTTGCTCTTAACCACTTAACTACCCTTTGTGTCACTGCACAGAGCGTATAGAATGAGAGGTCTGGGCAACACCAGTATTTAATAGGAACAGAAAGTGCAGCTAATAAATGGGATAAAGAAAAAGGTGGGTGGGGGGGGGTGTATGAAGAACATTAAGAGACATGCTATCAGAACAGGCAGGAAATGAGAGCTTCACAAAAAGGAACAAGTGATCCACAGTAACCCCAACTGCTGGAAATCTGGGGAACGTAAGGACTGAAAAGTACCCTTAGGGCAGAGGAGCAAGGATGCATTTGATAACCTTGGCAAGATCATTATCAGTGGAGTCTGGTCTCTGTGTTTCTTTCTTTACGTCTTTACTCAACAGGGTAGCCTCTTAAAACACTAAATCAAAATCTTAGAATGGTTCCTCGTTTTCCTCAGCAGAGAAGCCAAGTCCTTACAATGGTGTACGGGTCTCCGTGTGATCCAGCCTCCGTTACATCTCTCTGTCTTTTACTCCTGTTACTCTCCCTCTTTCATTCAACTCCAGTCCCACTGGCCTCCTTGTGCATCGAACACCTCAGGCATACCTCCACCTGCTTCCGCGTTAGGACTGGTGCCCGGCTGTGCTTGTACCTGGAATATTCTTCTTCCAGGCATCACGACTGTTTATTTCAGCACCTCCTCAAATCCCTGCATAAATAGCATCCACTCAATGAGCACTGTCTTGAAGACTGCAACATACTCTTGTCACTTCACCCTGGCACTCCTGATTCCCTTTACTAGAGCAATACTTGACACAGAGCAGGTAATTAATATGTGTTGAATGGATACATAATTAAATAAGTGGTGAAGGAAAAATCGAGTTTGTTTTATGATGAAACATAAATAATGGTAGTAGTTACAGAGGATACATTTACTCAGACACTCCTTTGTGCCAGATGTTGTTTTAAGCATTCAGCACTTGTTAAATCATTAAATATTCATAGCAATACCATGAGATATATACTATGATCATCACCACTTAATAGAAAAGGCACAGAAAGTTTAAATAATTTGTTCAAGGACACACAGCAATTAAGTTGTGGAGCTGACATTTGAACCTAGACAAAATTTAGAACTCAGATTCTTGCCCACACTTTTACCTAAGAAAAATTTTTGCATAATGGGTTTCTTCAAATGAAAAAGAAAAAATACTGCCAAAGTCACCTATATAACACAAAGAGTTAAACATTATGAAGTGGATTTCATACAGATACACTCTGTCCTAGTCATATGGAAAAGGCAGATGCATAGGCTGAAAATGACTAAATGAATACAGCCTACTAAGATCAAAATAAATCGTTGTTTATTTTTTTAAGAGAAATCAAAATGTGAGGAATTTAACATGAGCGAAGAACATGGAAATCACATTATAGACTTTCTGCAACTTACAGAGGGTTACAGCCTAGTAAACCTATCACAAGTTGAAAATGTATTTAATACACCTAACCTACCAACCATCACAGCTTGGGCTCATCGACCTTAAACGTGCTCAGAACACTTCCATCAGTCCACACTTGGGCAAAATCATCTAACACAAAGCTGATTTTAAAATGAAGTATTGACTATCTCATGTTGTTTATTGAATGCTGTACTGAAAGTGAAAACCAGAATGGCTGTATAGGTGCAGAATGGCTGTAAGTGTATGGCTTGTTTACCTTCCTGATTGTGATGGCTGGGCTGACGGGGAGCTGTGGCATCACCAGCCTGCGAAAAGATGGAAATTCAAAATTTGAAGTATGGTTTCTACTGAGTGCATATCACTTTCACACCATCATGAAGTCAAAAAACCCTAAGTCAAATCATGATAAGTCAGGGACTGTCTGCATTTAAAGCTTAACATGATGCTAGAATGCATTAAAATATGATATTTAAATACTAGGATGTAGTTATTTCTGTGTATTGATAATGGTTTTTATTCCAAGTTGGGATAAACACTGGTTTCCATTTTAACTCAAAATGCCCCAAAATGGAAATTATCCTTTTTTGATCAATAAAAACAACCGAGAAGTTGGAAGAGTAAGGAAAATTAAGTTATTTTTGAAGACCTAACATAGCTAAAACAAGTAATGTAACTGCATTAAAAATTTCTAAAAAGAATTATTATAAAGTGCTAGTTTATCAGGATTTTAACCCTTATCAGAAGATGTTCAGTGGTAGGAAGAGACATATCCTAAGACAATTTAGTTAATTTAAAAAATATTTTAACTCACAGGCATAGAGAACAGACTTGTGGTTGCCAAGGGGTGGAGGGCGTGTGGGGGAGGGATGGAGTGGGAGTTTGGGGTTAGCAGATACAAACTGTTATACAGAAAATGGGGATAAACAAAGTTCTACTGTATGGTACAGGGAACTATATTCAATATCCTGTGATAAACCATAATGGAAAAGAAAATGAAAAAGAATGTATATATATGTAAAACTGAATCACTTTGATATACAGTAGAAAATTAATACAACTTTGTAAATCAATTATACTTCAATAAAACAAATTTTTAAACAAATTTTAAATGAAAAATATTTTGCATTTTTATACATTAAACTTACATTTTTATAACATAAGGACCTTGTGAAGTTGGCATGGGTAATTTTACTGATGACAAAATGAAGCTCCTAGAAGTTAGGTAACTAAGGTATTCAAAGCAAGTATTGTAGAGTTCAGTCTCTGGCCCAGGGCTCTCAATTCCAGCCCACTGCTTTTCCCTCCCACTTTGGTTTTTCTCTACCACCTCTATCCTATGACTTGCACACTTGACAGGAAGACCATAATACACTAACTTGCTGCATAAGTGTAGATCTTTGTAGTAACAACTCCAAGGGAGCTGTGTCTCCTGCTCTCCATGTGCTTGTATATGCTCCTCCCACACTAATGTAGGGCTGGGCCTTGACACTTGCTTTGGCCAACTGGACAGGAGCAAATGTGAGGGGAGCAAAGGCTTGATACATTGCTTGAGCATTGGGGTGTAGGGGTCTACAACTGAGACCACTCACCATGCTGTGAAAAGGTTGGATCAGAGACCATGTAGTTGAAAAGGCCCCGTCGCCCTTCCAGTTGAAGATAGCTGTGCAAATAAGCCCAGAGAAAACCAGCAGAAGGAGTTAGGCAGCTTCTCAAGAAACCATTAACCATTTTTGCTTTAAGCAACTAAGATTTGGGATGGATTTATGGCAACCTACTTGACCCAGTTTACTCCAGACTGTCTTCGTTTTAAAACTGAACATTTCCTGTCCCAGGAATCCCCTCAGACCCAGGTAATCTGAATGCTGGTGACCTTAGGGATAGTTTATTTTGCAACAATAAATAATTGCTACCTTCCCTATTCAAGGGCGGGAACCATGTCTTTCAGCTTTGTATACCTGACAATTCTTTATTTATTGCCTTTTAGGTAAGAGCTGCTCAATGACATTTTTGGAATAAATGTAACAAGAAAATTTGTACTGTCAGTAAGATTCTCTGGAAATGTATGTGTGAAAGATCATCATACACATGAATTCATTTAATCCCCACAACTATCTTGTGATGTATACAGTATTAATTTCATCTTACAGATGAGCAAAATGAGGCTTAGAAAGAGTTTTAGTCCTAAGCACATATCTGGAAAAAAACTAGAACTCTAATTCAAAAAGATACATGCACCCCAGTGTTCACAGCAGCACGACTTACAATAGCCAAGATGTGGAAGCAACCTAAATGCCCATCAACAGATGAAAGGATAAAGAAGGTGTGGTGTATATATATATACAATGCAATACTACACAGCCATAAAAAAGAATGAAATAATGCCATTTGCAGCAACATGGATGGACTAGAGATTGTCATACTGAGTGAGGTCAGCCAGAGAAAGACAAATACCATATGATATCACTTACACGTGTAATCTAAAAAAATGATACAAAAGAACTTATTTACAAAACAGAAATAGACTCACAGACATAGAAAACAAACTTATGGTTACCAAAGGGGAAAGTGGGGGGGGAAGGATAAATTAGGAGTTTGGGGTTAACATATACACACCACTATATATAAAATAGGTAAATAATAAGGACCTACTGTATAGCACAGGAACTATATTCAATACCTTGTAATAACCTATAATGGAAAAGAATCTGAAAAAAAAAAAAAAAAACTGAATCAGTTTGTCGTACACCTGAAACTAACACAACATTGTAAATCAAATATACTTCAATAATAGAGATATGAAAATGACCAAGACAAGTTTGTGTGTGTGTGTGTTTATATTTGAGGCAGGCATAGTGTGTTGAGGAAACAAATAAATGCTTTTAACAGAGTGTGGTAAGTATGTACAAAGAGGACTAGAAAATAGCTAAAAATGGCATTCCTTAAATTAAATAATGTACAGTCTTGAAGAGTAACTTTGGTCCTGGGGCTTCCCTAATGGCGCAGTGGTTAGGAGTCCGCCTGCCAGTGCGGGGGACACGGGTTCAAGCCCTGGTCCGGGAAGATCCCACATGCCACGGAGCAACTAAGCCCGTGCGCCACAACTACTGAAGCCCACACACTCTAGGGCCCGTGTGCTGCAGCAAGAGAAGCCACTGCAATGAGAAGCCCATGTACCACAACGAAGAGTAGCCCCCACTCACCACAACTGGAGAAAGCCCGCGCGCAGCAATGAAGACTCAACGCAGCCAAAAAGAAATAAATTAAAAAAAATAAATTAAAAAAAAAAGTAACTTTGGTCCTGCTAGATGCAGTTGTTGAACTGCATGACCTATTGAGGTCATTAAAAATCAATGATGTATTGGAATATATTAGTGCCTTACATAATATAATTATACAGGAAGACGTTGTGATGACTCAGTCAGTAAGAGTTGCCTGATAGTAGTTCAAGAAAGAAGAAATACACAGTTCTGTAACAGAGAAATCCAGTATGATTTATTCAGGGCAAGGGGGGAAGGTGGAGGGTGGCCAGGAGATGATGATGCTCTTGATTTCATCATGACCCCACGATTCTTGGGGAATAGCAATATCTTTCTAGGAGTAAGCTGTACTTTTGGATAATCACTTCATATTTTTAGAGAATGCCTCTTTCCATCCCTCTAGGTAAAACATGCATGAAATAAGAAATATCTAAAAAGCAAAGATTGTCTGGAAATAATGATCTTGCAAATTATCCTGTTTGAGTGTATAAACATGCCAGTATATGTGTTGCCTTAAAATTTTTCTTGCTCAGTCTCTACTTAATATATTGAAAGTTAATTCACAGTGAATTCCATAGAGGATATACAAATGAAAATACTTATATAATTAAATCTATATATCAACTTCATGTTTGTATTAAAGCTTAAAATAAACTTGTAATCTTTCTATATAAAACATGACTCATTTTGCTCTTTTTTGCACCTTTGGGTGACTTTTCCATTTCTGAAACAGTTTACATGAGGCAATATTTTAAAATAGAGGAGTAAAAGCATAGTTAACACTGAATATTTTAGAATGGCTACATTTGGAGAAAAATACTTATAAACCTTGTTATTTTTCCATGAAATTAAAGCAACTAACTTAGAAAAAAGAGTGTTTGTCCCCTGGTACTGGAAACTTGAGCCCTGCTTCTTTACTATAAACAGCAGTTTGATGTAAGTTACATATGTTTAGAAAATATACTATTTTATTTATATCAGTTAAAATCTGGACACAAAATTCAAAGTGTATTTGAAACATAAAATTTTCTTTACTTCAGTTTGTTTAAAACTAGGGTGGTGCTCGAAAGCTTGTCATTACCAAATATAACATTGCACAAAATTCCAAACCTACACAAAACTGACAGTATAAACTTCACAGATTGTGTAATGAAAAAAAGCCATGTAATCAGTTATAGTTGAGAGGTAAGTAATTAAAGAGTATTGTTGTAATTTCCTGAGATAAACTGCCATTGGTATTCACTTAAAAAAAAGAAGTTGAAAAAGAAAAGGGAATAAAAAAAATAAAAGGAAAAAGGATTATCTAATGATTTAAGATTCTTTTCCTGCTAAAATACTTTCAGTCATAGCAGTCTATAGTTTGTAATTCCATCAAGTCAAACTTTTTTTCTTTTAAAAATATATAATGAATTATGTATTTCACTGTGCCCTTATTACTAAAATCTAATCCAGTCAATAAACATTCATTATCATGGATCATACTCAAGGCAATATGCTTTGTAAGTAAAAACTACAAATTTTCTTACTGAACCTGAACTTGTTATTTTTTTATTTCCCTCTGTCACAATTTAGGTGTTAGTTGTCAAAGAAATTAATCGATAGTGTTTTTTCTTTAATATCATTGTATTTTACTCAATATTTAACAAATACTATGTATAGACAAATATAAGGCAATGCATGCTAAAATGCTACTCTATCAAATCTCAGCTAGAAGAGCCATTTCTTTTTTTAACTAACTTGAATGTATCGACCTGTATCGATTTTTGCAGAGGCTGCTAAACTGGTCCCTGACATCTGCGCTCCCCTTCCTCCTGGGTACACAGCTAGACTCTGTTGCCCAGCTAGCTCCCTTGGTTGTCAGACGTTTCCATGGAACATAAGTACAAGTGAGGTGCACCATTCCCGAATCTTCTACCTAACTTTGATGGGGAAAACCACAATGACCTTGAAGGTGACAGATCTACCACTAGCCCAGGTTCCTGAATAAGTGTGTGGAATAGTATTTCTGTTGACTTGGGACAACCGCTCTGGACTGTTACATGAAAATTAAGTAAATTTCATACAATCTGCTAAATTTTGGAGGTTTACTATCATAGTAGTTTAATTAAATATATTGAGAAAATGGTCAAACGCTTTGTACACTAACTTCTGGACTTTAAAAATATTTTACATATTTCCACTAAAAATGTACATAGTGTAATATACAATATGTTGATTTTGAAACAAAATTATTCTCACTCATTGTTCATGACATAATTTTATTAAAAGTTCACGTTTCTTTGACATCAGGGTCATATTATCCTCCACCTAAAGTGTTGTCGACAAAACCTCTTTGAATTCATGTTATCTGCTTATAATTGTTCCTTTCCTCTCCCTCCGTCTCCTGGTATCATGGCTCCCAGGCTCCACGGGAGAATAACATTCCATCACTCCATTGCTCTAGGCTCCGTATGTGACTTACGTCCATCAGTGGAGTGCTGGTGGGCCTGAAGTGAGGAAAGCTTGTTATCTGCAGGATCTGGCTTGTGCTGTGGATTTCTCCTCCAATAGCTGCTGGCCCAAGGAGAATGCGTAGACAAACTGAGCAGATCTGAACTCAAGATGAAGTCTGAAGCAGATCCACCCTAGCCCACCCACAGACATGGGAAGGAGAAGAATAAACACTTGGTGACAGCTGCCATTAAGCTATTTATTTTTATGCATAATTAATTATCCCAACACTAACTGATTAATATACCATGTATAATGCTCACTGAAAATTTTATCGCAAGCACAGCTACCAACTTTTATAACACTAGGTTTATAAAATTTGTCCTGTTTTTCTATAGATGTCAGCTCCAAAATCTAACAAATGAAACTGTTTTTCAATGGCCTTTAAATAGTTACATCACAAGGACATTTTACATTTGCAATCGTGAAATCATACGCCTGGATATAAAATCTCTGTTAAATTTATTTGCCTCCTTTTCTAGTTTTTCTGTCAGATAATCTCTCTATGTATCCAAAGCTAGCATTGACTGGAACAGTTTCATACTAATAACTTTTTTCATAAATAGAATGTTTTATTTAAAAAAAATGTAATGAAGCAACTGACAAAGGATTAATCTCCAAAATATATAAACAGCTCATGCAGCTCAATATGAAAAATACAAACAACCCAATCAAAAAATGGGCAGAAGACCTAAATAGACATTTCTCCAAAGAAGACATACAGACGGCCAACATACACATGAAAAGATGCTCAACATCACTAATTATTAGAGAAATGCAAATCAAAACTACAATGAGGTATCACCTCACACGGGTCAGAATGGCCATCATCAAAAAATCTACACACAATAAATGCTGGAGAGGGTGTGGAGAAAAGGGAACCCTCTTACACTGTTGGTGGGAATGTAAATTGATACAGCCACTATGGAAAACAGTATGGAGGTTCCTTAAAAAACTAAAAATATAATTGTTATATGACCCAGCAATCCCACTACTGAGCTTATACTCAGAGAAAACCATAATTCACAAAGACACACACACCCCAATGTTCATTGCAGCACTATTTACAATAGCCAGGACATGGAAGCAACCCAAGTGTCCATCAACAGAGGAATGGATAAAGAAGATGTGGTACATATATACAATGGAATATTACTCAGCCATAAAAAGGAACGAAACTGGGTCATTTGCAGAGATATGGATGGACCTTGAGTCTGTCATACAGAGTGAAGTAAGTCAGAAAGAGAAAAACAATATCATATATTAATGCATATACATGGAATCCAGAAAAATGGTATAGATGGTCTTATTTGCAAAGCAGAAGTAGAGACACAGACGTACAGAACAAACGTATGGATACCAAGGGGGAAGGGGGGGTGGGATGAATTGGGAGAATGGGATTGACGCATATACACTATTGATACTATGCATAAAATAGATAACTAATGAGAAACTACTGTAAAGTACAGGGAACTCTACTCAATGCTCTGTGGTGACCTAAATGAGAAGGAAATCCAAAAAAGAGGGAATATATGTATACATATAGCTGATTCACTTTGCTGTACAGCAGAAACTAACACAACATTGTAAAGCAACTATATGCCAATAAAAATTAATTTAAAAAATCTAAGTTTAAAAAAATGTAGTATGAGAGATTTCTAGGGACTTAAATAAGAGTGACCCTCTTTACAAGATTTTTTTTAATGGTGGACTTCACTTTATCTTTTAACAAGTACAATATTTATTCAGCAACACTATGTTCTAGATACTGCACTACGGCTGGAAGTGATATATGATTAAAATATATATATATACACCCTGCTCTCAAAGATAGTTGCAGGCACAGCAGGCAAATCTCTTGAGGGAATTCTGAGATATGAGCCTGTTTGGTTCATGGTTCTTCTTTTTCCTTCTCTCAGCGTTCGCTGCTATAAAAGGGAAATGTGTCAGGGCTACAAAAAGAGATAATCTTGGCCGGAAGCAGGAGGAAGTGAGCTTCTTTCTTTCCAGTCACACACGCCGCACACACACGTGCCCCTCCTCCTCCACTCCCATCACTTCCACTCCCATCGGACTGCAGAAAAACAGACAAGGCTGGAGGTCTTGAAAGTAGGAAGATGAAAACTTTATCTCCAGGCAGTATACGCCAGAGCAGCAGAAAGAGCCCACTACGAAATGGATGCACCATGGGTAGTGACTCCACAGGCATCCTGACCAAAACTCCAGGCCTTCAAGGAGCAGAGTGCCTCCTAGCTTGAATGGCAAGTGCTACCTGCCAACAGACATCTGACGGGTAACCTATGGGGGCAAATGATCAATGACCACAGGAGCTGAAACTCCCTCACATTCTGTCTGAAAGATCCAGGGCAACTCGCGGCAAGAAATCAGCTTTACAAAGTCCATAATGTTTCCTGCATCCTTTAGTCTGTGCCTGAGAAACACAGCCACTGCATGAATCATATCTCAGCTCCTATACACTGATAAGTTTTATGACAGAGATTCACAAAAGTGAAAGGGAGATTCCGAAGAAGGGAACGTTTCCCAGAATGGGGGAATCAGAATATACTCCAGCACTGATTTCAAATAAATATCAACCAAGTAATCTGGCTTGATAGCTGGACCCTTCCCCTCTCTGTCATAAGTCAAAGAGAGGCTTTCTTTGTAAATTCCCAGAACAAATATGAAGCTGTATGTATCTATGTATTATCTGTAAGGCCATGCTCTACAAATATCTCTTTACTCACGTAGGTTTATCTTAAAGGTCAGGGAAAATACTACTAACCTAGGTTGGGCAATCAATCTTTTCCGGGAATTTATATGCTAGTTTGTGCATATTATCTCATTTAAACCTTTCCAAGACACTGAGATATATAACTCCCTACCTCTGTTTTACAGATAGAGATGCCATAGTCCTGAGGGTTTAATTTTCTGGTCCAAGATGACAAGAAGACACTCAAATAAAAATGACACAATTAATACTACTCCACATAACATAACATGTATCTTAATAAAGAGCTGTCAAAGATACAAAGCAAGGTCTTTGGGCTCAAGTTTTTAACAAAATCATTAGCATGTTTTATCTCTATTTGTCAATTTCCTTTTTTCATTTACTTTACTTGGCTACGTTTACAATTCAAGTAGATAAACTAGTATTTGAGTTCAAGTGGTTAAGTTCAGCAGGATGTGTTTGACAACTGGCAGCTATTATTATTTTTTAAACCAACATGAGAGTGCACTAAAGGAATTATTAAAGAGATCATCCATAACATCCACACAACATTTTCCTCTTTTCTTAGTTCAGGGTCTGCCTTTGCCCACATGCACACACATTTTCAACTGGCTCACGATTTTTAAATTTTAGTTTGGAACTTGGCTTGCTGTAAAAATGTCCCACATTTTAACTTAGCATTTATAACTATAAATACCTGATGGCATGTTAAAATAATGTAGCGTCATCTATCACACCTTCTCATTTCTCATATCCAAACACCACCAAGCGCTCTACACGCCATCTCCTAAATACCTCTAGAATCTGGTCTCTGCTCTTCACTCCTGCTGGCCTCAGTTCTGGCCCTCATAAACACCACACTAATTGTGTTTAACCTGGCTGCCCTGTTTCTAGTCTCATCTATAAATAAGCCAGCTTGTAGAGTGCTGGAAAAGTTATCATCCTTTAAAAAAATCTCTTAAACTATACCAAAACCTAAAAAACAGCACCCAACATATAAGATACCTGTACTGGGGTTTTATGTGGCCCAAGAGTACCTGTTGATCTTCATTACTAACCTCTTCACCTGCCTTCCCACCCACCTTGAATTACATCTGGCTGCTTTCTTTATGTATATTTTATCAAGTATGCCATCCAATCTGATGCTGTGACTTGACATAAAGAGGAATCTTTGCCTATATTCCAAAAATACTATGGTTATTTACAAAATATGGATCACTTGATGTTATTTTTCCATAGGGAAATCAAAATGAAAGGTAAAGGTCAGTTTAAACAAATTCTAAATAGCATCCAGAACCTGAACTAGAAAGCAGAATAATCCTATAGGAAAATAAATTAGATGTAAAGGGAAAAACTAAAGGAACTCAGCAGAGTTGAATGATTTGAGCCCTTAGCCATATTCAGGAGTTAGAGACAACTTCCTTGTAAAAGGCAACAAGTCTCATAGCTGAAGGATGGATATAAATCCCATATTATCTTGCTAAGAGGCACACACATTCCTAATACTGTTTATGGAACATTGTGATTAGAAAATATTACATGAGAAAGAGATGCCCACTGTGGACAAGAGCTTCCACGGGGGAAACTGGTTTCCAGCAGGCTCCATTGCACCTCTTCACACTTAAAGCCCTTCCCTAACATTATCTTCTTAATAGATTCCCACTAAGCCTCTTAGATTTTTCTCAGGCATTCCCCCACTTTCAATAATAACAGTAGTTTCCAGTCATTTGACACTCTCTGCAGAACTTATACCAACTTGAACTCAAATACTATTTACCTGAATTGTAAAAGTAGCCACTTTTTTTCCCCCAAAGAATAAAACCTTGAATAACTGGTTCAAATTGGAATCATATATATTTTCTTAAGCAGAAAAGAATGCATTATATTTTACAATCCACACTGAGACTAATTATATTTATTAAGCAGGAGAATTTTGCTCTCGAGACAACTACACCTTCTTTGGAAATACCAGAGAAGCTTTATCTATCACTCGGCTGAGGATAGTGACCAGTGAAAAGCTTGTGCTAACACAAGCAATTCCATAACTCAGGGGAATCAGTATTTCTTCTATATCCCTCTGCCTCATCAAGACTCCCTTAACACTTAGAACACCTACATCACATTATGAATGTATGTGCCTGTATTTATTCAAGAAATGCTTAGCTGATCAATAAACGTTAACAGGTGGGGATTCTAGGCCTGGTCCGTATGTGGCTGCCTGGACTTCTAAACATAGTGCTATTCTTTCTCTCTCTTGACAGTCCTGGAGTTTGCACTTGTGATTATTCCTAAAATTTATTTCTGTATCAACTGAGCTGTTGTTTGTTTGGGACCTAGCTATTCTCCCCCCAAATCCTCCATACCTCAGCTGAGTTCTTTCCTTTTCTTGTTTAATCTGAGACAGTTCTTTAAAGGAAAATGATTCCTTGGGACAATTTTTTTAGGCTAGAATAGTAAAGGAAAGAAATAGGCACATATCTAAATGCATCCCTACTTCCCCTCTAACTTGCCTTTCTTGTCCATGAATAATGGAGAAGTGCTAGTCATGGGCCTTTGTTTTAAACACTTAACACATAACTGATTAGGAAATAATTTTATATTTGCATTTATTTAATTTGATGACATAAGAGATTATGGTGAGAAAATAAAGTTCTAGTTTACCCTCCTGTCTTTATGTGGACCAGTGCATTGATTTGAACTAATTTTATTTAAATTCTGAGCAGTACTAGTAAGGAAAAAAAATCATTTCTAGCTGATTTGGAAAACTTTATAGGAAAATATCAGATCTTTTTCCTCAAATGGTTAAACTGGCATTAAAAGACATTTAAAACTAAGTTACAATTTTCATACTGCACTTCCTCATAACTCTAGTTATTTTTTATGTGGCACCTTTTCTCTAAGCAGTACCACATGTTGTATAGACTGTAAGTTACTAATCAAAAGGGTAACCATGTTTTAAATTTGAATATATTTCACTTATCTTAAAGGTAAGTGCTATTTTAAATTTTCTGCACTTTCAGATTTTTTCACCTCTAAAAAGTAAGTCAAGTTTCCTTCTGGATATAATAAACTGCCAACAACCTAGACATATTTTTAAAGTTAGTAGCTGGATGGAAAAGATAGGAAGAGGGAGATTGCTTAATGAGATCAGAACTTTGGTCTTTCTGTCTCAGAATCTGACATCTGGAAAAAAAATCTTACCTCTGGTAGTGGCCATTATCTGATGACTTACAAGGTGAATGGAACATCATTTTTTTTGAATTTTCAAGACTTTGGGGTATTCTACAGGGAAATACATTTTGCAGTAAATGGTTGTAGAAATACGCTAATAGAAAACCACATGAACGTGATAACCATCACCCACATACACATAATACAAAAATGTTCCATTACAACATGGATTTAAAAAAACATAACAAAACTGATTTTGGCACCATGAGAATAAAGAAGCCAAACGATTGCCTGAATTTTATTTTCAACCAGTTTTTCAACAGATAGAAGATATGTCAAAGACCTAGCTACCCCCTGGGATAGCATACGTGGAAAAACCTCTAAAAGGCAGCCCCAGTGAAGAAATATATTCAGCATAATTAATCAAATTGTCTTTGCAACTGAGCCCCTTTTTTTTTCTCCCAGAACTTTGACGATGTTTTTCTATTCCTGATGTCGGGCTCCTTTATGTCATACTGGAGCCTTTCCCTGCTGGAGTCCCAGCCCTTTCAGTGATCGTCCCCGAGTAACGCTGGTAACCTCATGTATATGTCCTGCGTTTATAGGCAGAAGCTGCCCTCTAATGACTTGGACCTCTGTTTTTCATTTCTGCTGAATAGTTTTCACCCTGAGAGGATAAAAAGACAAAGGAGGCATTTCTTTCTTCCCTACTACGTCTTTTTTTCTTTTTAAAGATAATTCCAGTTAGAGGGGTGTATGTGTGTGTAAAGGCATTAAACTCACCTATTTAAAAATTTATTTTATTGAAGTACAGTTGATTTACAATGTTGTGTTAAATTCTGCTGTTCAGCAAAGCAATTCAGTTATATATATATATATATATACTTTTTTCATATTCTTTTCCATTATGGTTTATAACAGGATATTGAATATAGTTCCCTGTGTTATACAGTAGGACCTTGTTGTTTATCCATTCTCTATATAATAGTTTGCATCTGCTAACCCCAAACTCACTTTTAATTCCTTAGCTTTATCTTAGTTCATACTTCTTCTATAGAAACACTTTGAACCACAAATAAAACAGCAAAATGTAAAGATCAAACTTTTCTCAGTAATATCTGTTTGCAATGCTTATTTTAAAAAATACAAATATCTTAGGAGTCATACTTCGAAAATACCTGTCAAAATAAGGGAGAGCAGAGAATGAGAGATTTTGACATATCCCTAGTATCTCGGAATATTTGCTGCTGTGATCTAAGGGGATTCACTCTGATACATTTGTGTGTGAATTACTGTTATTTACTAATGCTGAGATTACCTGATGAGGGGGAGAAGGTCAACTGGAGAAGTTTAAGAGCAGCCTTCAGGGAAGGTTAAGAAGTGAAAATGGTTCAACTATTTCCTCCGGGGGTAATGAATACCAGGGGACCTGTTCCAGTGACCGGCAGGTATGTACTATGTTTGTCACATTGCCTGAGGGATTTGCCAATTATGTGCTCCCTGACTATGAGCTGGTCTCCAACTAGAGAAGAAGATGAAAGAGCATAAAAACAATTCTCAAACTTAAGTGATAATGAGGTGTTCCTAAAAAGATGGGAAGGAATAATCTAGTATGGAAGTCAAAAGGAAAGAAACTATGATTTTTAAAGAATAGAGGAGAATAAAACCAGAAGCTAAAGGTTGATCAGTTACAGAAAATATTGCAGAGAGACTGGTTCAAGATGGCGGAGTAGAAGGATGTGCACTTACTCCCTCTTGCGAGAGCACCAGAATCACAACCAACTGCTAAACAATCATAGACAGGAAGACACTGGAACTCACCAAAAACGATACACCACATCCAAAGACGAAGGAGAAGCCACAATGAGACGGTAGGAGGGGCGCAATCACAATAAAATCAAATCCCATAACTGCTGGGTGGGTGACTCACAAACTGGAGAACACTTATACCACAGAAGTCCACCCACTGGAGTGAAGGTCCTGAGCCCCATGTCAGGCTTCCCAACCTGGGGGTCCAGCAACAGGAGGAGGAATTCCCAGAAAATCAGACTTTGAAGGCTAGTGGGATTTGACTGCAGGACTTAGACAGGACTGAGGGAAACAGAGACTCCACTCTTGGAGGGCACACACAAAGTAGTGTGCGCATCAGGACCCAGGGGGAAGGAGCAGTGACCCCAGGGGAGACTGAACCAGACCTACCTGCTAGTGTTGGAGGGCCTCCTGCAGACGCAGGGGGCAGCTGTGGCTCACTGCAGGGATGAGGACACTGGCAGCAGAAGTTCTGGGAAGTACTCCTTGGCGTGAGCTCTCCCAGAGTCCACCACTAGCCCCACCAAAGAGCCTGTAGGCTCCAGTGCTGGGTCGCCTCAGGCCAAACAACCAACATGGAAGGAACTCAGCCCCACCCATCAGAAGACAACCGGATTAAAGTTTTACTGAGCTCTGCCCACCACAGCAACACCCAGCTCTACCCACCACCAGTCCCTCCTATCAGGAAGCTTGCACAAGCCTCTTAGATAGCCTCATCCACCAGAGGGAAGACAGCACAAGCAAGAATTACAGTACTGCAGCCTGTGGAACAAAAACCACATTCACAGAAAGATAGACAAAATAAAAAGACAGAGGACTATGTATCAGATGAAGGAACAAGATAATACTCCAGAAAAACAACTAAATGAAGTGGAGATAAGCAACCTTCCAGAAAAAGAATTCAGAATAATGATAGTGAAGATGATCCAGGACCTCGGAAAAAGAATGGAGGCAAAGATCAAGAAGATTCAAGAAATGTTTAACAAAGACCTAGAAGAATTAAAGAACAAACACCTAGAATTAAAGAACAAACAAATAGAGATGAACAATACAATAACTGAAATGAAAAATACACTAGAAGGAATCAATAGCAGAATAACTGAGGCAAAAGATTGGATATGTGACCTGGAAGACAGAATGGTGGAATTCACTGCCGTGGAACGGAATAAAGAAAAAAGAATGAAAAGAAATGAAGACAGACTAAGAGACCTCTGGGACAACAACACACCAACATGTGCATTATAGGGTCCCAGAAGGAGAAGACAGAGAGAAAGGACCCGAGAAAATATTTGAAGAGATTATAGTCAAAAACTTCCCTAACATGGGAAAGGAAACAGCCATCCAAGTCCAGGAAGCACAGAGAGTCCCAGACAGGATAAACCCAAGGAGAAACATTCTAAGACACATAGTAATCAAACTGACAAAAATTAAAGACAAAGAAAAATTATTAAAAGCAACAAGGGAAAAACGACAAATAACATACAAGGGAACTCCCATAAGGTTAACAGCTGATTTCTCAGCAGAAACTCTACAAGCCAGAAGGGAGTGGCATGATATATTTAAAGTGATGAAAGGGAAGAACCTACAACTGAGATTATTCTACCCAGCAAGGATCTCATTCAGATTCAACAGAGAAATCAAAAGCTATACAGACAAGCAAAAGCTAAGAGAATTCACCACCACCAAACCAGCTCTACAACAAATGCTAAAGGAACTTCTCTAAGTGGGAAACACAAGAGAACAAAAGGACATACAAAAACAAACCCATAACAATAAAGAAAATGGTAATAGGAACATACATATCGATAATTACCTTAAATGTGAATGGATTAAAAGCTCCAGCCAAAAGATGCAGGTTCGCTGAATGGATACAAAAACAAGACCCACATATATGCTGTCTACAAGAGACCCACTTCAGACCTAGGGACACATACAGACTGAAAGTGAGGGGATGGAAAAAGATATTTCATGCAAATGGAAATCAAAAGAAAGCTGGAGTAGCAATACTCATATCAGATAAAATAGAGTTTAAAATAAAGAATGTTACAGGGGACAAGGAAGGACACTACATGATGATCAAGGGATCAACCCAAGAAGAAGATATAGCAATTATAAATATATATGCACCCAACTTAGGAGCACCTCAACACATAAGGCAACTGCTAACAGCTATAAAAGAGGAAATTGACAGTAACATAATAATAGTGGGGGACTTTAACACCTCACTTACACCAGTGGACAGATCATCCAAAATGAAAATAAATAAGGAAACAGAAGCTTTAAATGACACAATAGACCAGATACACTTAATTGACATTTATAGGACATTCCATCTGAAAACAGCAGATTACACTTTCTTCTCAAGTGCACACAGAACATTCTCCAGGATAGATCATATCTTGGGTCACAAATCAAGCCTCAGTAAATTTAAGAAAATTGAAATCATATCAAGCATGTTTTCCAACCACAACGTTATGAGATTAGAAATCAGTTACAGGGAAAAAAACGTAAAAAACACAAACACATGGAGGCTAAACAATACGTTACTAAATAACCAAGAGATCACTGAAGAAATCAAAGAGGAAATCAAAAAATACCTAGAGACAAATGACAATGAAAACATGACGATCCAAAATTTATGGGATGCAGCAAAAGCAGTTCTAAGAGGGAAGTTTATCCAATACAACCCTACCTCAAGAAACAAGAAAAATCTCAAATAAACAATCTAACCTTACACCTAAAGGAACTAGAGAAAGAAGAACAAACAAAACCCAAAGTTAGTAGAAGGAAAGAAATCATAAAGATCAGAGCAAAAATAAATGAAATAGACACAAAGAAAACAATACCAAAGATCAATAAAACTAAAAGCCGGTTCTTTGAGAAGATAAACAAAATTGATAAACCTTTAGCCAGACTCATCAAGAAAAAGAGGCAGAGGACTCAAATCAATAAATTTAGAAATGAAAAAGGAGAAGTAACAACTGACATTGCAGAAATACAAAGACTCATGAGAGATTACTACAAGCAACTCTATGCCAATGAAATGGACAACCTGGAAGAAATGGACAAATTCTTAGAAAGGTATAACCTTTCTGAACCAGGTTCAGAAAGGTATAACCAAGACTGAACCAGGAAGAATAGAAAATACAAACAGACCAATCACAAGCACTGAAACTGAAACTGTGATTAAAAATCTTCCAACAAATAAAAGCCCAGGACCAGATGGCTTCTCAGGCGAATTCTATCAAACATTTAGAGAAGAGCTAACACCCATCCTTCTCAAACTCTTCCAAAAAATTGCAGAGGAAGGAACACTCCCAAACTCATTCTACAAGGCCACCATCACCCTGATACCAGAACCAGACAAAGATACTACAAAATAAGAAAATTACAGACCAATATCACTGATCAATATATATGCAAAAATCCTCAACAAAATACTAGCAAACAGAATCCAACAACACATTAAAAGGATCATACACCATGATCAAGGGGGATTTATCCCAGGGATGCAAGGATTCTTCAATATATGCAAAGCAATCAATGTGATACACCATATAAACAAATTGAAGAATAAAAAACATATGATCATCTCAATAGATGCAGAAAAACCTTTTGGCAAAATTCAACACCCATTTATGATAAACACTCTCTAGAAAGTAGGCATAGAGGGAACCTACCTCAGCATAAAAAGGTCATATACGACAAACCCACAGCAAACATCATTCTCAATGGTGAGAAACTGAAAGCACTTCCTCTAAGATCAAGAACAAGACAAGGATGTCCACTCCCACCACTATTATTCAACATAGTTTTGGAAGTCCTAGCCACAGCAATCAGAGAAGGAAAAGAAATAAAAGGAATACAAATTGGAAAAGAAGAAGTAAAACTGTCACTGTTTGCAATGACATGATACTATACATAGATAATCCTAAAGATGCCACCAGAAAATTACTAGAGCTAATCAATGAATTTGGTAAAGTTGCAGGATACAAAACTAATGCACAGAATTCTCTTGCATCCTATACACTAGCAACAAAAGATCTGAAAGAGAAATTAAGGAAACAATCCCACTCACCATTGCAACAAAAAGAATAAAATACCTAGGAATAAACCTACCTAAGGACGTCGAAGACCTGTACTCAGAAAACTGTAAGACACTGATGAAAAAAATCAAAGATGACACAAACAGATGGAGAGATATACCATGTTCTTGGATTGGAAGAATCAATATTAGAACTTCAATTTATAGTTAATTTACTGAAAAATAAAGACATGTGAAAATGACTATACTACCCAAAGCAATCTACAGATTCAATGCAATCTCTATTAAATTACCAATGACATTTTTCACAGAACTAGAACAAAAAATCTTAAAAATCTGTATGGAGACACAAAAGACCCCAAATAGCCAAAGCAATCTTGAGGGGAAAAAACAGAGCTGGAGGAATCAGACTCCCTGACTTCAGACTATACCACAAAGCTACAGTAATCAAGACAGTATGGTACTGGCACAAAACAGAAATATATAGATCAATGGAACAGGATGGAAAGCCCAGAGATAAACCCACACACCTATGGTCAACTAACCTATGACAAAGCAGGCAAGGATATACAATGGAGAAAAGACTTTCTCTTCAATTAGTGGTGCTGAGAAAACTGGACAGCTACATGTAAAAGAATGAAATTAGAACACTCCCTAACACCATACACAAAAATAAACTCAAAATGGATTAAAGACCTAAATGTAAGGCCAGACACTATCAAACTCTTAGAGGAAAACATAGGCAGAACACTCTATGACATAAATCACAGCAAGATCTTTTTTGACCAACCTCCTAGAATAGTGGAAATAAAAACAAAAATAAACAAATGGGACCAAATGAAACTTAAAAGCTTTTGCACAGCAAAGGAAACTATAAACAAGATGAAAAGACAATACTCAGAATGGGAGAAAATATTTGCAAATGAATCAATGAACAAAGGATTAATCTCCAAAATATATAAACAGCTCATGCAGCTCAATATTTAAAAAACAAACAACCCAATTAAAAAATGGGCAGAAGAGCTAAGTAGACATTTCTCCAAAGAAGACATACAGATAGCCAAGGGGCACATGAAAAGTGCCTCAACATAACTAATTATTAGAGAAATGCAAATCAAAACTACAATGAGGTATCACCTCACACCGGTTAGATAGGGCATTATCAGAAAATCTACAAACAACAAACGCTGGAGAGGGTGTGGAGAAAAGGGAACCCTCTTGCACTGTTGGTAGGAATGTAAATTGATACAGCCACTATGGAGAACAGTATGGAGGTTTCTGAAAAAACTAAAAATAAAACTACCATATGACCCAGCAAACCCACTACTGGGCATATACCCTGAAAAAGACCATAATCCAAAAAGAGTCACGTATCACAATGTTCATTGCAGCACTATTTACAATAGCCAGGTCATGGAAGCAACCTAAATGCCCATCGACAGACGAATGGATAAAGAAGAGGTGGTACATATATACAATGGAATATTACTCAGCCATAAAAAGGAACAAAATTGGGTCATTTGTAGAGATGTGGATGGACCTAGAGACTGTCATACAGAGTGAAGTAAGTCAGAAGGAGAAAAACAAATATCGTATATTAACGCATATATGTGGAATCTAGAAAAATGGTCAGATGAACCGGTTTGCAAGGCAGAAATAGAGACACAGATGTAGAGAACAAACGTATGGACACCAAGGGGGGAAGGGGGCGGTAGGGGTGGTGGTGGGATGAATTGGGAGATTGGGATTGACATATATACATTAATATGTATAAAATTGATAATAAGAACCTGCTGTATAAAAAAAAAAAAAATTCCAAACAAAAAAAAGAAAATGTTGCAGAAAAGGAAGAAGAAGTGAAATTCACATTCTCAGAGCTATATAATTCACAATCTCTTTTTGGAGGTTGTTTCTAGTCGTCTGAACATTCATTCCAATCATGAAAAAGAAAAAAAATTAATTGAGCATGCACCCTTAGGATATGTAGAACTATTTATTTAAAATTATATTTGCATACTAATATGCTAACATACTGCATACATTAAAAAATACACATAAAATATGATTCTTCAAAAAGGAGACAAATATTAATACTTTAATAAATAATTTATTGGCTAAGTGTACAAAAACTTTCTTAATGTAACTGCTTCGATATTTTTGTTGGAGCATCCAAAGTTCCTTTCTATGTAAAGTGTATTTTGGTAATTGGGATTAAGCGCTGACATTAACATTTTAGCAAGACAAAATACCTTGAAAACACCTAAATAGAAATGGTCGGCATGTATCATCAGCTGTATTAATAATCATGACACATTTTCAATCCATCTGTAATTAGCCTAAGATTTTGTTGAAATTTAGCTTTATGTTAAATTTCTGTGTTCTTTGGGCCAGCTGTTCTTATGAACTGGTTAGAAAGTGGTTTCTAGATCTTTTTTATGTGAAGAGCAATGAGAGTTTTTATGGGTGACATGTTTGCAACAAAACATTTCCAAATACCTATCTTCAAAATGCTCTCTCCTTGGCATGAGTTTCTATCTCAGTCACCGTGGGGAAAAAATGTCTTATTTACCAAAGAAGGGCATAATAAAATGTGATTATTTTATTTATTTTTTTAAAATGTGATTATTTTAAAAAATAAATTTCAGGTAGCATGCAATAGTGTGATTGAATTAGAGTGCTTTCGTTTTCCTGATCCACCCAATATATGTCTGACAAGAAGCTGAGATTAAAACTCTGGCAGTTATCTTCAATGTGATGTTTCTTCCCAGGAATCTTTCCAAGCAACTTGTCCATTGTGTGAAAGTTAGTTTTGTTGAAATTAAATAGTAGAAACGATAAATCAGATAATTTAAAATTTTACTTAAGAGAAACTGAGACCACCAGCATCGATCTGTGTTATTTATATAACAAGCCTTTGTGTGTGTCTTTATTTTTCAATAACATAACTATAAACTGAAGTTGTAATGTTTTCTTCTTGGACACCAGTGGATTATCTTTAGTATTCTTTGTATGTGTGCATTCCATTTTGAAGACCACTGGTTCAAAAGATTATGAATTATTTTACCATGTACTCTCAGGTTGAAAACCATGAGCTGAGAGATGAGAGGCAAGTGGAAACAGAGAGGAGCAAGAAACAAAAATTTTTATGCGGTAGGCATTTCACCTACAACCAATGAGGTAGCTATTTCACTGATTAGAGATGTGAGGTTCAAAGGGCTTAAAAGACTTTCAAAGAGCCACACCTAGTTATTAAGAACCTTAGGACTTTGCTCTTTTGGAGGTGCCATCCTCATTAGCGACTGTCTGTTAAAGAAGAGAGAGATTTCTGAATGCAAAACTCACATAAATAATGAAGTATCTTCCTCAAGGCGAGACAGAACACATTCAGTAGTCACAACTGAAAGTTCCTGAACCTTAAATTCCTGATTAGATTCCTTTGATCAGAGAGAATAATGCTGTCACTTTAAAGCTTTAACAAGCTAAACAGCGTCCACTCGCATATATGACTCCAAAAATCACAATAGAACCAATAGAACAATGTACCCCAGGTAGCAACTACTTGCCAGAAATGATAATGAGGATTCATTTAGTCAATAAAGTTTTAAGTGAAACATTTCTAGGTATCAGGCACTAAAGATACAATGGAGCAAAAACGGACATTGTCATTATATTCCGTTATTGTCTTTTGAAAGATGAAGTCATTAATTAAGTACTAAAACCTATGTTTTCAATTATAAACAAGAGTTATTGTTTTGAAGAAAAGGAGTGTGGCATTGTGCAGGTTGAAAATAAGGAAACCAGCCAAAGGTATAGGTCATGGGAGGCTTCTCTAAGATCTGAGGATGGTGTGGTGTTAGCAAGGGGAGAGCGTGCCTGGCAGAGGGCACCGTCTATCAGGGCCTGTGGATGGAAGGAGTATAGCCTGATCCAGGAACTGACAGCAGGAGAGTGTGACAGGAGGTCAAAGGGCAAAGAGAAGAGTGGCATTCCGCGTGTAATGTGATGGAGATGCATGCAGGGACAAGCCATGGAGGACTCTTAGAATATCAACACAGTGTTGATCCTTATTATACGAATAGTAAGAAGTTGTCAAGGATTTTAAGTAGAGAATGACATGACCAAAATTCATTTGGAAGATATCATTGTGGCTGACATGTGTTGGAAGAGGTTGAACTGAGAATGATGACAGAAGTAAAAATGAGAGTCTAATACCGAGGTGGAACTCCCAGTTGAGGGGAAGAGGTTTAATATACCGTAAAGAAAAAAAAAGGTAACTATGTAGTTATCTAGTAGAAAGAGAAAAAAAAAATCTATAGGTTCCTGAGAAAGTAAGAAAGAAGGGCATGGTTAAGAGCCAAAAATGAACTAGAGAGAGACTACAAAAATATAAAGAAATAATTAGGATTTTAAATCTCAAGCATTAAGCAGTCTTCAATGATCCAAAAAATCACTGTATTTCTATACACTAGCAATGAACATACCAGAAATAAAATTAAGAAAATAATTCTATTTAAAATAGCATCAAAAGGAATAAAATAATTAGATAAAAAACTGACAAGTGGGCTTCCCTGGGGCGCATGGTTGGGATTCTGCCTGCCGATGCAGGGGACATGGTTCGAGCCCTGGTCTGGGAAGATCCCACATGCTGCGGAGCGACTGGGCCCGTGAGCCACAATTACTGCGCCTGCGCGTCTGGAGCCTGTGCTCCGCACAAGAGAGGCCGCAATAGTGAGAGGCCCGCGCACCGCGATGAAGAGTGGCCCCGCTTGCCGCGACTGGAGAAAGCCTGCCGCGCGGAAACCGAAGACCCAACAACCAGCCATAAATAAATAAACAAATAAATAAATAAAATTAAAAAAAAAAAAAACTGACAAAGTAGTGTAAGACTTGTACAGTTAAAACTATAAACATTGTTGAAAGAAATTAAGACACAAATTGGAAAGATACCCCAAGTTCATGGAATCGGTAGAGATATTACTGTTAAGATAACAGTACTCCTTAAGTTGATCTACAGATTCAATGCAATTCCTGTCAAAATGTCAGCTGGATTTTTTAGGAAATTTTTTTAGGAAATTGACAAGCTGATTCTAAAATTTATATGGAAATGCAAGGGACTCAGAAGAGCCAAAATATTCTTGAAAAAAAAAAAGAACACATTTGGAGGATTCACAATTCCTGATTCCAAAACTTACTATAAAATTAGAGTAATCAGGACATTGTGACATTTGCGTAAGGACAGACATAGAGATCAAAGGAATAGAACTGAGAGTCCAGAAATAAATCTTTCCATTTGTGGTCAGCTGATTTTTGATGGTGCCAAGATTTGATAAGGAAAAATAGTCTTTTCAACAATTGTGCTAAGAAACTGGATATCTACAAGTAAAAGAATTAAATTGGACCGCTAGCTCACATCAGACACAAAAGTACCTCAAAATGGATCATAGACATAAGTCGAAGAACTAAAACTATGAAACTCTTAGAAGAAGACATAGTGTAATATTTGTGACTCGTGTTAGCAGTGGTTTCTTAGACAGGACAGCCCAAAATATAAATGACAATAAAAAAACTAATAAATTGGGACTCAAACAAAATTAGAAACTTTGTGCTACAAATGGTACCATCAAGAACGTAAAAAAGAACAACCTACAGACTGGGGAAGAAATCTTTGCAAATCATATACCTCATAATGGACTTTACCCAGAATATATATATTAAAAAATCCTCTTTCAACTCAATAATGAAATGATAAAATAACTCAGTTTTTAAAGGAGCAAAGGATCTGAACACAGATCCTATTCCAAGAAAGATATACAAATGGCCCAATAAGTACACGAAAGATACACATCATTAACCATCAGGGAAATGCAAAATCAAAACCACAGTGAGATACTATTCCACATCCACTAGGATGGCTAGAATAAAAAAGACAGACAATTCTCAAGGGTTAGCAAGAGCTATGGAAACAGAAATGTTCATAAACTTCTAATGGGAATGTAAAATGATCCAGCTGCTTTAGAAAACAGTTTGGCAGTCCCTCAAAATGTGAAGCTAGAGTTACCTTATAATCTAGCATTTCCACCCCTAGGTATACAATCAAGAGAAATAAAAACATATATCCCACATGAAAACTTGTACATGAATGTTCATAGTTGGCTATTCATAATAGACCACAAGTGGAAACAGTTGAAATGACCATCGACTGATAAATGGATGAATAAAATGTGGCATAACCATGCAATGAAATATTTTTGGCAATAAAAAAGCATAAAGCAACATACTTTGACATGGATAAACTTTGAACATATTACGCTAAATGAAATCACAAAGACCATATATTATACGATTCCATTTATATAAAACATCCAGAAGAGACAAAATATAAAGATAGAAAGTAGACCAGTGGTTGCCTAGGACTGGGTGGAGGAGATGGGGGGTGGTACGACTGTTGATATGTAAAGTGCTTCTTTTGCCCAGGGGACAAAAATTTCTAAAATTATACTGTGCTGGTGGCTGCACAATCCTGTGAGTATACTAAGAAACACTGACTTGTGCACATTAAATGGGTGAATTTTACAGAATGTGGATTGTATAAATAGAAGTGTTTTAAAAACTCAAGCATTTGAAAATAGATTGTAATGGGAAGTGTGCGATATGAGAGGGGGAGGGATCAATGATGATAAATAAATATTTTCTCTGTTAAAGTGGATGGATTTTAGTGCCAATCACTGAAATGGTTTGGAAAGAGTTGACATTAATTAAGCTTTGAATATGATGTGTTTGAAGACAAGAGGTAACAAGCATTGGCAAGAACATAGAGAAAAGGGAGCCCTTGTGTACTGCTGGTGGGAACGTCAACTGGTGCAGCCACTACAGGAGACAGTATGGAGGCTCCTCAAAAAATTAAAAATAAAACTACCATATGATTCAGCAATTCCACTTCTGGGTATTTATGTAAAGGAAACTCAATCATTATATCAAAGAGATATCTGTACCCCTTGTTCACTGCAGCATTATTTACAACAGCCAAGACATGGAAACAACCGAAGGGTCCATCAACAGATGAATGGATAAGGAAGATGTGGTACGTATATACTGATACAAAGGAATATTATTCAGCCATTAAAAAAGGAGGGAAATCCTGCCATTTGTAACAACATGAATGAAATCTGAAGGCATTATTACAAATACTATATACTCTCACTCATATGTGAAATCTAAAAAAAGCAAACTCATAGAAACCAAGAGTGGATTGTTGGTTGTCAGGAAAGGGGGTTGGGAGAAATGGTTGAAGGTAGTCAAAGGGTACAGACTTTCAGTTATAAGATGCATAAGTTCTATAGATCTAATGTACAGCATGGTGAGTACAGTTAATGATACTGAATTATATATACTTGGAAGTTGCTAAGAGAGTAGATCTTAAGAGTTCTTACCACACATACACACATGGTAATTCTACGCGGTGACAAAGGTGTTAACTAATCTTATTGTGGCAATCATTCCACAATGTATACGTGTACCAAATTATCAAATTGTACACCTTAAATTTACACAATGCTATATGTCAATCATATCTCAATAGAGCTGGGAGGGGGGAAAGAACTCCAAGCTTACTGGCTGGGTAGAGGAGCATTACTGGAAATGGGAAGCAAACTGTTCTGCATGCCTTCTCTAAACAGGAAAAAGAAAATCAATTGATGGAATTTACAGAAATGAGTAATTAGGAAAAATGTTCTAAAAATATAAGAAGTCTAAAAAATAGGATGATTCGTGTTACACATATTCAGTTGTAGTTGGTGGATAACTTTTAATCACATGGCAATTTAAAATAAAGCAAATTATATTATGAAATATTTTATATCTGATTTTCCTTTGTATTTTTTGTTTACCACCCAACCTCATAAATTAAGACTTAAACTTGAGAAATGTCTGAGTAATGTAGTAAAATTAGATACAAGATGATAAACAGTGTGAATATCTATCCAGACATTTGGGAAACAAACCATTTTCAGCTATGATCTCTATATAATTATACTTTAAACAGCTCATGCTGATTATATAACTTGTCTGCCATCTAGAAGTAAGTGGTACTGCTTATGAAGCTAGAGATAGGTCAGTCAATGGCAATGTTTCTGTAGCCCAATCATCCACTAGACATTACATGACATCACCTCATATTTACTTTTTGATGGACTATAGAATGTCGAAGCAAAGGAAAAGGACATTTTAAATGTTAGTGTTATATCACGCCAAAGGACACATTAGAGGACTTTCTTTTTTTTTGGAAAAATATAACCTGAGGTTATGGCAATCCTATTGTTTCTCTTGTCATTTATTCTACTTTGTTATTTGATCTGATAAGAAAAAGAAGGAAGAAGGAAGTAGGTCATGTCTATTGTCATTTTGCTCTACAGATAAGTCAGAGTGGAAAAAAATTAGATGTAGTATAACAGCATAGCTGCCTAGAACAAGAAATAATCCTGCAATTTCTACATTTTCATGACAAATCTTGTGAATAAAATCTTGGTATAATTCAGCAAACAAAGCAACGGTAAATTTACATAAACTAGTAACGGTCCTTTAAAAATCTATTTAGGATGCTAAGGAAGAAATGTTGATTTATTTATTTGTCCATATATCATTTGCATGAGAGTTTATTGTGAAATTATTATGCCAAGAATTTTACCAGACACTATATAAAAGTATTTATCTTTAAAAGAGTTCACAATTCAGTTGGTAAAATAGGTGGAGAGAAATCTCTGAATAGTCCTATAGACTTTTCTATCATTAGTAAGTATCATTTCTTGTTACTAACATGAGGAGTAACACCAAAGAAAGGGTTTCTTGAATTAATTCCTGACATTGTTCCATTAACAGCTTCAAGAGGAACAAAGAATGCTTCTGTTTACCTCTGTGATTTAGAAAAAAAAAAAAAGGATAAAAAAAACAAAAACAAATAAAAACCTCCTGATCATCACACCCTAAAGATCACAGTTAGGGGTTGTGTACTGATGGGCTGCAGTAGTTTCAGGGTTTATAACCAAACTACCAAGTCCAGGGGAAAAATAGCATCTATTGTTGTGCCTCTTTCTTACAATGAAAGAAACTTCTCACTGTTTGGGTTAAATACTTCACTCTTAAACCAATCACTTGCAAGAAGAATGAAATTAACGTAACTAGCTTAAAGAAACTAGTTTTAACATAACTAGTTCCAAAGAAATGTAAACAATTTAAGATCTCATCCTGAAACTAAGAATTTGGTCATCTTTGGTCATGAAAGAAGTGGAACTATTTTTTTTTTAAATCAGTGTTAATGTTAGGAAGAACAAAGGGTTGGGTAGGTAACTAACAGTATTCACTACATTGACCCTGCTGATTAACATGGAATATTTATTCTAATTTAATAGATAATAGTTTACTAAGTATATTAATTAGTTAATTTCATAAATTTATAATATTATTAAACCAATCCAATTATTAATTGGATCTAAGTATATAAATATGTAAGTCAAAAGGTACACAGTTTGTCCAAAATAGCAGAAAGATCTGACCTCTTAACTAAGTTTTCAATCTCTCTCTGGGGAAGTCAGGCTATCCTCTTCTGGGTGCTAGGAAGCAAGAGTATCTCCAGCGGAAATAAGCCATGGGGCTCACGTAGTAGTGTCACTCTCCAGCAAGCAGCCTTCACATTGGAGCTAGCAACTCTACAACAGAGTTACACCATAGTTTTCAAAGTGCTGTCTTCAAACCAGCAAGATCAGCATCACCTGCAAACTTTTTAAACCACAAATTCTCGGACCCCAACCCAAACCTACTGAATCAGAAACTGCATTTAGATAAACAACAAGGTCCTACTATACAGCACAGGGAACTATATTCAGTATATCGTAGTAACCTACAATGGAAAAAAATCTGAAAAAGAATATATATATTCAGAATCACTTTGCTGTACACCAGAAATAATCACAACACTGTAAATCAACTATACTTCAATTAAAAAAAAAAGAAAGAAAGAACTTCTGCATTTGAGGTCTGGTAGTTTGTTAAAACCCTGCAGGTGATTCTGATCATCTTAACATTTGAGAACCACTGAAAACAACTCTGTTGTCAATTTTCATTATCTTAATTGTGCAAATTTACTTCCAGCTTCTCTCTCCCACCATAGCCCCACAATTCTAGTATATTCATTTCAGTATTTTTGCTAGTGCTTAATTTAATTCTTTTCTTTCCCACTCACTGTTCTCCATGCTGCAGTCAAAACCATTTCTCTTGCCCACTAGATCAGCTTCTGTATATAAATGTCTAGAGCTGCACTGTCCAATATGGTAGCCACCAATCACATATCACTATTCAAAATGAAATTAATTAAAATTAAAAATTCAGGCATATTAGCCACATTTCAAATGCTCGATAGTCAAATATGCCAAATGACTACCATACTGGACAACACAGATTCATAAACCTTATCTATCACTGTAAAAAACCCTATTGGATAGGAGTGAACCAGAGCATCACAAATCCATGTTTATAAGTGCACACTTAAGTAAAATGCACTAAAACCTATTGCTTATATATAAAAGTGGAATCCTTCCAGAATACATTCAATTGCAGGAGGAAGAGTTATTCACCCTCTCTTTTATGAAGATGGTGGTTTTCGATTTTGAAAATATGGCAGACAAGGTATTCTAAAAGACAAAAAATGACAAAACTTCTTTTTTCAAAACACATAAACCCTGGCCAAATGTAACAAATATTCTTTGCAATGAACAGCTGAATTTACAAAAAGAGTTAAGGGTGGGAGTCTCCAAAGTACCAACAGATTTCCCAATCTTGGAAACCTGGAGGCTTGGTTTTTAAGGGCAGTTCAGTAACAGGAGACAAAGTTTTTGGTAGGAAGTAGAAATTGAGATCTCTACATAAATTTGGAACAATTGAATTTTTAAGCTTTTCCATTATTACTATATAGGATTTAGAGATTCTCTCAACAATAGTTTACTGAACTACTGATTGCAGCATACCTGAATATTCATTACTTTTATTTAAATAATTCATTAAAAGTTGATTAGCATCTGTATTTGGGATTTTTAGTCTGATGGCAGCTGTAAAGTATACTACATGGAATTTTTGGTCTTTTTTTTTCATTTCTATACTTTTTCTCTCACGATAATGCAAATACCTCATCAAATAGCAAGTCTGCAGGATGGAACTTGGGTATTTACATCATTCAGTTATACCCTTAGTAGTCACCAGGAAACAAATAGCTAGACTCGATGAAGTTGAACATACTGAAAGTCTTACAAGGAAAACTATGCCAGAGTCTTTATGTAAAACTATATTCTGATTGTATTTAATCACAAACAATACTATTCATTTTATAGCACTCTATGGTTCACAAATCATTTTTTTTTCATCTGAATTACATAACAACTTTAGAATTCAAGTTGTGTGGGTATGTTATCACTATTTTATTTGTAAGGAAGCTGGCATGAAGCCTCCAAAACGTCATATGAGAGACACATCGTATTGTGTTCTCTGCAAAATGTGATTCAACATTTTTATTAGACGCATATAATGCCAAATTTACAGATTTAGCGAGTTCAGCCCAAGCAGAACAGCCTACCATTTAACTAGACAGATACACAGTCAAAATTTGAGATGCTCCACACATAACCACACACATCCCTTCCTTGTCAGGATGTTTCATCAGTTCTAAAACTACCGTCATGCAGTCCCTATGATGAATTAACAATCAAGACAGAATTACAGCATAAAAATGTCTCTGGCTAAATAAAATCTTCCATGAGAGAAGGAAAGAAAGCCCTGGCCCAGTCCACTATTAGTAATCTTAATACTGTTGGCTCTTGTGATCTAATTTCACCTTGAAATACTGAGACAGAGACCCTGAGGGGCTGAGATAGGATGAAAGTTTCAATGGCATCCGGGAGAGAGAACAGAGGACACACAGAAAACAGGGGCAACCTCTCCAGGACTGTCTAGGGTGAAGTCCGTACTAACCACCTGGTCCAAAAGAGGGCAGGACGAGGCAGGCTGCAAGACACAAAAATAAATAAATAAAGGTACCATCTGCCAATTTTGAAGTTTTGTCATGGACTAATGCTGTTCTCACACTGATGCAACTTTTAAAGCCTCCATAATGCCCAAAAGGAAATGATGTACTATAATACATAGAAATCAAATAGAGTTTTGTTAAGTTTCTAAAATAATCACCTGTTTCATCATAAATAAGTTAATATTATCAAAGTGATTCCCTTGCAAAGCCTCATGACAACAAATAACTTATATGTTTTCTTTCGTTCATCTATTGGTTAATTCTACATGTTTTGAGGATGGAGCACTGAACAATACAGATGCTGGCCTCAAGAAGGCCACAGTCTAGAAGGAAAGAAGGAAGGAAAATAAGTCTAATAAGTTGCAATTTATATTACAATACTGAAAGAAATGAAATCAAATTCTGTCAGAAAGCAAAGCATTTATCTCCCTGGACTGCTCGCAAATACAAAAGTGTCTAATCTATGATACACTTTTAAATCAGAACATACACAATATCTCTTTTTTGAAACAGAATTAACCATCATAATATTCTAATTCAAAAAACAGAGACATTGTTCTTTCTCATCTTTGTCACCCTCTGTGAGATTAACATATTAACTCATTAATAACCTTTTCAAAATGCACTTATGCAAAAATACTATGTCACTTTTCCATGTGTTTCTATTTTATTGATTACATTTCCATTGCTCTTACATTAACTAGATTCAGTAACCCCTTGGAAACTGCTGCAAGCAATGTCAAGAAGTTTTGGTATGTAGATTTTCTTAGAATGCCTAAGTGGCTTGGTTTATTGTTTTATTTGTTGAAATCTTTTTTCCTTCCAAAAAGAAACTTAACATATATTTCAGTGTGTACCCTCAACTGTCTTTCAAAGAGTTGCTTAACTCATCTAGAGGGAGGCTAAAAAACTAAAGAGAGAAAAATATAAAGAATGTGGGTACCTGGGGCACTTCATATATCTAGAGCAATATGCAAAAACATTTCAGTTGTATACAGTGCCTTATTCAGTTGATAGGCCAAGCTACTCTAACAAAGATAAACCAAAACTCAACGGCTCAACCAGTTGAGATGTTTACTCATCTCCCCCATAACAATCCAGAGATGTACAGCCAGTCCAGAATCCTGTTCCACAACATCATCCAGAGATCTTAATGGTTATTAGCTTGTTCCATGACCTTATCACACCAACAACCTAGCCAGGAAGAAGAAGAGAGGGAAACCGGAGGATGAGCCACGTTCTCATCAAATTACGATGCAGCATTCAAACCCATTACTTCCAGCTGTATGCCCTTGAGCAATTCCTAGTCACATGACTGCATCGAGCTGCAAAGAGAGCTGGGAAAGGGAAATGGGCTTAGCTAAAACTCAGGGATTCCATTAATAAAGGGAAGGATGGGATGATAGTGGTTTCTTTGAGGCAACACAATTTGCAGATTCTGTCACACAAACTGACATTTCAAAAAAAAAAAAAAAAAAAAAACAGAAAAAAGAAAAAAACCCTGAGAAACGGGAAGATACAGCAAAGCTGTTTAGATGGTAAACACAAATACTTTGGGAATTTGAGAGAAAAAAACAATCCGAATAATAGTTATATGATGATGGACTCCAAAGTTATTGATTTTTACTGGGGAAAAAGAAGTACAAGTTACTGTAGCATGCTCTCTGAATATATCAGTGCAGTAGAGCCCTCTGGATAAAAAGATTTATAATACCATGAGCAATGAGAAATAGAATTTAATTTTACCCTTATAGGAAAACATCTTAAACTGAACAATGGAAGTACCAGAAAGAGTGATACACCTTAAAATCTTGAAAGGGAGATAAACAGAGAAGATAAAATAAGTACTTTACATGAAGGAGAGAAAATCGATACATGTTATTCCAAAATTTAAAAAATATTAGAATCTATAATACTCATTACATAGTAATGGATGATATGCTTGTAACAGATTATGTTAAAGGAAAATTAAGATATTTGGGAGAATTACAGTTAGCATTTTGAGACTGTCATGGATGATTTCCTCAGAAAGCAGGCTAACTTTTAAAATGATTCCCTTAGTGTCAGAGTCAGAGAAAAACAGTGTCAGAGACAAATATTGTGTTTAATGAACCAAACATCTGACTTTGTTTTTTTTAAGATATTGCTAAAGGTTGTGTGTAAATCACAGCCCTCTGGGTTATCACTGGTATCATTAATACTGTTACAGTCAGTGTTTCGCAGACAAAGTGGGCGTAAGCTGAAAAATGTAGTTAGAAATTCAAATCTTATGTTTTTCATTCTTTCAACTAATTTACCAAATTCTTACTGTTCTATTAGAAATATATTACCGCTCTAAGTGTTAAGCAATGATAATAAGGCAATCAAATTAATATTATCTAGAAATTTCTAAAAACCCATCCTTAAATGGAAAGGAGAAAGTGTACTTAAACATTAACCAGGACACATTTCAACTGAAGTAATAAAGTTCGCCAGTGAAGTTCAAGGACAAAAGTTTTGTATCTTTAAGTCGTATTTCTTTTTTTTTTATTCTATAAATTTATTTATATATTTATTTTTGGCTGCATTGGGTCTTTGCTGCTGCGCGGGGGCTTTCTCTAGTTGGGGCGAGCGGGGGCTACTCTTTGTTGCAGTGCGTAGGCTTCTCATTGCAGTGGCTTCTCTTGTTGCAGAGCACAGGCTCTAGGCACATGGGCTTCAGTAGTTGTGGCACACAGACTCAGTAGTTGTGGCTCGCGGGCTTAGTTGCTCCGCAGCATGTGGGACCTTCCCAGACCAGGGCTTGAACCCGTGTCCCCTGCATTGGCAGGCGGATTCTCAACCACTGCGCCACCAGGGAAGCCCTTTAAGTCGTATTTTTGTTGTTGTTAACAGATGTTCAACTTTCTTAAAATAAAATAAGGATCACCATCCTTTTGAAATAATGATGATTTTCTCGGCTCACCATCCATCAGTGTTCCTCTGATTCCCCCAGGAGTTAGAGGTTCTCTCTGAGATGTTCTTACACACATTTTCCTTTCTGAACAGTGACATGCCTTTCCAGACAGCATGAGAGACCGGAACAAAAATCTACCAGCACAGAAGAATTTTCTTTCAACAAAGCTGAGGATCATATATTATTGCCCTTATCTCCCAATAATTCTATATTATTATCTTTGACCTCTTAGTTATCCTTTTCTAATAAACAAAACATAATTTGTTTAAAATGATAAGGTTGGACACACTACTATATATAAAATAGAAAACTATTATGGACCTACTGTATAGGACAGGGAACTCTACTCAATAATCTGTAATGACCTATATGGGAAAAGAATCTAAAAGAGAGTGGATCAGGACTTCCCTAGTGGTCCAGTGGTAAAGAATCCACCTTCCAATGCAGGGGACACGGGTTTGATCCCTGGTCAGGGAACTAAGATCCCACATGCCGAGGGGCAGCTAAGCCCATGCGCCACAACTACTGAGCTCACACGCCTCAACGAGAGAGCCCGCATGCCGCAAACTACAGAGCCCACGCGCTCTGGACCCCGCGTGCCACAGCTAGAGAGAGAAAACCCTCACGCCACGGCTAGAGAAGCCAGCATGCCACAACGAAGAGACTTCAAGCCACAACTAAGACCCAACACAGCCAAAAATAAATAAAGAGTGGATATACGTATATGTATAATTGATCCGCTTTGCTGTACACCTGAAACTAACACAACATTGTAAATCAACTACACTCCAATAAAAAATTTTTTTAAAATGATAAGTTTGGATAAGGCAGGGAACTAGCCATTTTGAACACTTACAAAGTACAGATACAGTGTTAAGGGCTTTGCATTTGTTACAGATCTTTTTTAATTTCACTAACTCTTGCCAAGGGGGATATATGTGTTCTTTAACAGTTGAGAGAAGCAAAGCTCAACTTGCCTGAGTTTACACAGAAATTAATTGGTAGAACTGCAGTTCTTGATACAAATCCGTGCAAGTGAAAGAAAAGCAGGAAACAGAACTATATGAATTCAAGCTTTATTTTAACATCTACTTTATTTCTTGCTGGATTTCTTAAATTCTGCCTCTTTTGACTGTGAGCCCTTCATGAGCAGACCAGAGTACTTTTATGAGTTCTTGGTTGGTTTTTTGTTTTGTTTTGTATTCCAGCAGCAACAATTGTAACGCTCAATAGAACATAGAAGATATCTGTTCATTTATTTTAAATTCCTGATATTTGAATGTGTTGGAATGCATAGCATTACTTTGGAACCATCAATGAGACTGTCTGAATCTTTTGTCCTAATTCCTAACTTTTCCAATGGGTAATCCAAGGTCCAGAAATGACTGTCCTCTTCAACATTGTTCAGCTAGAAATGGCAGAACCAGGATTTGAACTTATGTCTTCTAACCCCAGTGAAATTCCCACTACGTTAAGTTTTCCTATAGCAAGTGGCCTCCATAAAAGCAGTACTTTTAAACTGAATGTGGTTTTATAGCTTCTGCCTTCACTGGCTTTGACAGCGTCTCTTCTATTTGGTCTCTGACTGCCTTTTGCCAGAGAGAAGCTCACCAACTTAAATCTCAGAGAGCTCCAAGAACCTATTTCCTATGACAGGGTCTTGACCATTAAATTACCTTCACTTTTCTTCTGACAAAATTCAAGTTTATTAAGTCTCAGGATGTTGCCCAAGGACTAGGGCTAAATATAAGAGAAAGATTTATGCTTATAAACAGTTATTTTTCCTTTACTGTGTAAGAAACCTCAAGAGAAACATCACATAAACCTAGAGAACAAGAAGATGAAAATTTAAAAGTATGAGTTTTCCTAACAATCCTCCTTACTTCTCTTCTTCATATATGTGTGTATGTTATATAGTATACATAAATTTATATATAAATAAAAATTACATGTATATATTTATATTGAGAGACTATATATACATATAACTTATATATACTATACATACATATATAACCCCCTTTTTTGCATTTATGTCATTCTGTGTCATCATGAACAAAACCTACCACTTTATAATTGCGTGTTCAGCTTCTGAGTGAAGAAAACTAAGGAAATGAATGTGAGCTAAGTCTCTGGTCCCACCTCACAGGTAACCTTCAGGGAGGATCAGCCTGAAGCTCACTTCCTTAAGGTGAAAAATGATTGACGTTCAATTTTGAAAAACAAATGAATGCAAAAGAGATGTGATTTTTGGCTAAGCTTAAATCGTACCATTATTTTCTTTCCATTATTTTTTTCTTCCAGTTTTATTGAGATATAATTGACATACAACACTGGATAAGTTTAAGGTGTGCAGCCTAATGATTTGATTTGCACACATCCTGAAATGATTATCACAATAAGTTTAGTGAATATCCAACGTCTCATACAGATACAAAATTAAAGAAACTAAAAAAAAAATCTCTCCCTGTGATGAGAACTCTTAAGATTTGCCCTCTCAACAGCCTCCATTGCACGTTATAGCCTTAGTATTCATTTATAACTGGAAGTTTGTACATTTTAACCATTTTCATCCAATTCCCCTTCTCCCCTCCCCCTACCTTTGGTAACCACAAATCTAATCTCTATGAATATAGAACATTCATAATACTCTATGAATTTATTTCTGAAGTATAATTGACATATAACACTATGTTAATTCCTGGTACACAACATAGCAATTCGTTATTTCTATACGTTTTAAAATGATCACCATGATAATCTAGTTACCATCTGTCACCATACAAAGATATTACATAATAACTGACTATATTCCCCACACTGTACCTTTCATACCTATGACTCATTTATTGTGTAACCGAAGTTTTGTACCTCTTAATCTCCCTTCCCCTATTTCTCTCCTCTCCCCAGTCCCCTCCTCTCTGGCAACCACCTGTTTGTCTCTTGACCTATAGACTCTGTTTCTGTTTTGTTCTGTTTGCTCATTGTTTTGTTTTTGGATTCTCATATAAGTGAAATTCTACAGTATTTGTCTTTCTCTGTCTCTCTTATTTCACTTATTTCCTCCCATTATTTTAAATGTAGAACTAAGAAAATGATATATTAAAGAAAAAAACCTGGACAGATGAACGAACCTAAGCGTGTACATTCTATTGAGTAAATGTCAGGCTTAGAACAAAAGGCAGCATGGAAAAAAGGAACTATCAGAACCTCATTTTTAAGTGTTTTTCTCATTGGAAACGCTCTAGTTTTCATTATTATTTTATGCACCTTACACAAAATATAAGCAATCTGTAAGTACTTGTGGAATTAAGTAATAATTCTGTCCAAAATACTGTTGAAAAGTAAGAGGGAGTAACATCTTTCCCAGAATCCTTAGGGAAACACTCTTCTCCAGGGAGTTTGGCCATTTCAGTTGTATTTCATGATAGGATTTGGGTATCTATGAGAAATTAAATGTAAACTACTACTGTCAGGAAGCATTAAATAAATAGTTTATTTATACATAATTCCTGATTTGAATTTTTCTGGTTGTATATGTATATTGTACAAAACAGCCATAAATCACAGGCATTATGTTGTTTAATGACCCTTATATTTAAAAAAAGAAAAAACAAATAAAACATGGTTTCCTCAACATTAAGAGCTAGCAAAAAAAAAAAAAAGCTTTACTTTTTTTGATATTCTTTATTATATCAGGTAAAAGCAAAACAAAAAAAAATTTGTATTCCATTATGTTTCTCCTTTGATGGTATCTTCAAGAAATTTCAGAACTAAGTTTTGTGCTTTAAATGAATTTACTTGGAGCAGGAACTCCATTAGATTATTTCACTTCCCCGTCTTCACTACCTAAGCCTTGTCCTTTCACCTACATATTATGGTAAGAATGTGAATGAGTAAATGAGGAAAGTCATCTGCATACCTTGTGAAGAGCCTCAAATATCCTTTATCTGGAATAAAGTGATAGACAATGTATCAGTATTATTCTGTTAACAATTATGAAGCATAGTCAGTTCAATTTTCAAGTATTGTGTTGGGGCAGAGCACATGACCAGAAAAGTAGAGGAATCACAATCATTTTACACAGTGTACATTCCTGTGTAAAACCATCCAGATCAAGAAAGAAGATTACAATCTCTCTGGAAGTTTCCATCATGATCCCTTTTAGTCATTACCCCTCCTAAAGGTATTGTTGTTTCTGCCTCTATAGATTAGTTTTGACTGCTTTTTAACTAATTTATATAAATGGAATTAAATTGTACATTTTTTGTGACTAGTTTGTTTTGCTTAATGTTTGTGAGCTGCATCCATGTTGTTGCATGTAGTGATAGTTCATTGTTTTCCATTGCTGCAGAGTATTCCTTGCATGCATATTCTACAATTAATTTACTCCTTCTATTCTAAGTGGACTTGTGGGTTGTTTCCGGTGTGGCGTTTTTGCAAACTATGCTGCTAATGACATTCCGATGCATATCTTTTACTACACATGTGTGTGCCACTCTCTTGGAATTACCAGGTCACAGGTTTTGCATATGCTCAGCTTGAAAAGAAACTTCCAAACAGTTTTCCAGAATGGTTGTAACAACTTACATATCCACATCAGAGCTGTGCGAGGGACCCTGTTGCTTCACAGCCTTGCCTACCATTGGTATCGCCATTTCTTTTTAAAAAATTTTAGATATTGTGGTGAGTATTTAATAATTTGAATTTTTATTTCTCTGATGACTCAAATTGGTTGGCATATTTTCTTTAGTTTATTAGCCATTAGGACAGCCTCTGTTATGAAGTGTCCTTGCTTAACCATTTTGCCTGTTTGCTTTTCAGTTGGGCTGAATGTCTTTTTCTTGATTTATTTATGAGTTCCTTACATGTTCTGTATGCACATCTTTTGTCAGATTATATTCCGCCCATACTGTCTCCCACTCTGTGGCTTGTATTTTCTTTCACTCAAAGAGTTTATTTAAGACATGCTCACCACTATCTTATACGTAGGAAAAAGAGAGCAAAGGTTTATTCTACATGGTATCAGATAACCCTAGGCAAGAAAGAAATCATGTTAAGACCTGGTATAAAGTAGGAGCTCAATAAGTATGTGTTGAATTAATTAATAAATGATGGCATACATGTCTCTTCTGCTCAATAAAATCCTTATCAAAATATTACCTCAATATTTTATTCAATATAGTAATGGCAGTTTTCTAGGAGAAAAAAATCATACATAAGAAAATTTTTGAAATGTCTCGGAGGTTTATGCCTTTCCCATCAACCAAAGAAGAGAAGCGTGGGTTACTATTCTTGCAAATTCCAAAGAACTGTAATAATTTTTTGAAATTCTTAATCCAGATAAACCTACCATATACTGTTTTACTTTAACATTACATCTAACTCAAGAAGATATATTAAAGGAAAGAAACACTGAGAGGATAAAACATTCAATAGTAGAAAAGGAAATGGAAAAACAATTGTATCTGATTGGAAGACTTGAGAATGAGACTAATTTCATGTTGAATGAATGTTCACAATCATGTTTAACAGAGAGAAATGATGACTACTCAACTACCGTATAACCATTTATAATAAAAAAATAAAGCTTTATTTGCAAACTGCCTTGGACAATGTTCCTGGGGTTTGTTTTTAAATAAGTTGCTTGAAACCTCAATAAAACTCTCCATTGCAGGCATGAATGTGAATAAAACACTGACACTGTATATATGAACAGCTGCTCTTGTACTTTGAAAATTGTTTGGTTGGAGGAATATACATAAATCTATATAAAAAAAGCAAGCATTTTAAAAAGTCATTTTGATTTTGTGAATGCTTCCTATAGCTCCTAAATATTTCAACAGTTGCAATCAATTAAGGAATCTATTAACATTTCCTATTGTCAACCCTATCACGTCATAAATATATATTACTTCTCAAGGTGAAATAATAAAAAGGACCATTTAAGGCATGATACATTCTTTTAAAGTCAAGCCTTTTAACAGTGGCATAAAACAAGTACATCTGCAATCATTTCACTAATACGGTCAACCACTGACATCTATTGGCAAAAATAAGCAGACAAGTATTGGTTAACTTATAAACCAGATAGAATTTTTTAATGGCTCTAGTTTGAATATTAAAAGTTGATTTAGAAATTAATGTTTAGCTATGGTTTTGGTTAAATTATGTAAGGACATGACTATTTAAAACATATAGCCCCAAATACTGAAGTTGTGTTAGAAGTGGCCTAAATAATTGTTTATTTTTTCCCTCATAAGATTACAAATTAGGAAGAATTCCAACTTTGTTGTTGTAAAAAAAGATTAAATGTGTGGTTTGAGAACAAGTTTCAAGTTTGGAAAACTTAACTTTCTAATTTGCCAAAAGCTTAGTTAAGCTCATCAAATACATAGTATTCTTAACTCTTAAATAAAAGAAAATGTGTCTTTTTAAATTGTCAAGCAAGTCAGATCACAGTTTCATTTTTTTGTGCATTTTCCTTGCCTTTATTCCATCCTTTTCTCTAACCTCTCTCTCCCACTAAGTACCACTTCTTGACTCTTATCCAGCGACCTCTCCCAGTATTTTGCGGGTTCAAGACAATGGTGTTTCATCAAGGTGCCATGACGCTAGCAAGCATCTGGGTGTAATATCATTCATTTCTATGCTCAACAAAAAAATTTTAAATGTCTGTACATACTATAAACTATTTTAACTTCGGTGATTCAAAAGTAAATGATCCAGGGCTTCCCTCGTGGCGTAGTGGTTGAGAATCTGCCTGCCAAGGCAGGGGACACGGGTTCGAGCCCTGGTCTGGGAAGATCCCACATGCCGCGGAGCAACTGGGCCCATGAGCCACAACTACTGAGCCTGCGTGCCTAGAGCCCCTGCTCCGCAACAAGAGAGGCCCCGATAGTGAGAGACCCGCGCACCGCGATGAAGAGGGGCCCCCGCTTGCCGCAACTGGAGAGAGCCCTTGCACAGAAACGAAGACCCAACACAGCCAAAAATAAATTAATTAATTAAAAAAAAAAAAAAAAAGTAAATGATCCAGACACAAGCCCCAGTTTACCTGGAGTTTTCCATTCAAGTAGTGAGAGACAGATAAGTGAAATAAAAGATGTAGTATGCTCAACAGTATAAGGGCTTTTACATGTATGGAATAAATAATGCAGAGAAGCGGGTACAGTATTTAGGGAGAAGACAGGATGCAGCGTGCTAGGCATGTTCAATGTAGCAGTCAGGTAAGGCCTCCCTTGACATTTGAGCAAATCAGGTGAGGCTGTCATAAATCATGGAGATGTTAGGGAAGGAATGCCCAGGAAGAAGGAAACGCAGCTGAGGAAGAAGAAGGCTTGGAAAAGTAGAAGAGCGGCAACTAGACCCATGTCACTGGGGGGAGTGAGCCACAGGTTGTGTAATAGGAGCTGATGTCAGAGAGATGATGGGGACCAATTCTGTGGAGACTTTCAGCTCGCTCTGGGGCAGGGCTGTACCCCTGAGAGGGATGGGAAGCCATGGAGGGCTGGGTGGAGGAGCAATATGATCTGACTTACTGCAGATATTTTAGCAAATATCGTATTAAAAAAAAAAAAAAGAAGTAAACAGTGAAAATTGATGTGAATCCATCTTACAAAATTTCCTCTGAGATGGGCTTCCTTCAGAGTACCTAGTGAGCAATGACATATTTCAGAAATAGGTCTCAATGTTTTAGTGTTATAGAGAATTCCAAATCAGATAAAGAGCATGTCCTGAAATATACAAAGGCAACAATTTTTTTTTTCAGTAAAAAAAATGTGATTTCCTTTAAGAAGCCTACTTTAAACTGTTTATATGAAGATTCTGTCAGTAAAATTAGGGATTAATTTTATCTGTTTAATTTAGTATCTGCAAAAAAACTTCTTGTTTTACTCACACACATCTAATTTTTCGGTAAAATTTCACCACACGTCAAAGTCTTCCCCAAACTTGATCACTCCTCACTACCTCCACTGCTGTCACCTTCATTCAAGCAACCATCATTTCTAACCTGAAAGAATTCAGTAGATTTTTACTGCCCTGTATACCCCATCTCCAGTTCTCCATGCTATGTACAATAACTATAGGGATCCTATGAAAACATAGCTTTTTGTCTTTCCTATGTCTTCCCAGCTTATCAGAGAATGGTAGAAATAAAATAAAAGACAAGAAAGCAAAAGAAAAAGGACCACCCAGGTTGACAGCTTGAGAACAGACTGCAGGGGCGAAGGAGACAAGGAGAGGGCAGAGAGACAGCAGCTTTCATCCAGGGGAGAGAGAGTTGTAACTTGATCACAGGGGTGGTGATGGAGGTGACTGAGTAAAAATTGGGGGGTGGATATATCTGGAAAGCAGAATCAAAAGGATTTGATAACTAAATGGAAGAGGGGTGTGAAAGAAAAAAAGAGTGAAAGGAAAAAGTCTATAAACAAAGTCAAAATTACTTCCTTTCCCAGAGAAAACTCTAATGAGATAGCTAGAGATTATTCTTTCCTTCTTTGTACTTACATATGTGATAGATTTGTATAATAAAAGAATCTGATAACATTCAGAAATCAAGGACAGTGAATAACTTCTTTCATAACATTTATGGTAGGTGCCAATGAAAAATCTATTATTATCCTTCCAAGTATTTAACAGACACATAACAAAACACATGATCTCAATTTATGATAATACGGTAGTACTGAATTGTTCCCTGGGAGTATTTACTAAATCAAACGCCCCTTCCTCAACCCATAAGACATTTACTATTAGAACCTCAGTTCTATTTAACTATAAAATTCCAATTAATAATACATTTCAAAAAAAATAATAATACATTTCAGTAAAAACCAAATATGGTTGCCTAATTAATCAAAGCAGCAATATTATATCCAGATTTAGATCATGAAGGGAGTATAGACGTTTCATGGTAACACAACTCAATTCAACAGAGTTTGTAATTTGGACACTTGATTTGTTTCAAAGCATTCTGTTGGCCAAGTTACTTGATAGCCACCCCTGCACCAATTATAATATCCGGACATGCAATCAGCAGCTCCACATGAGACCCTCTGGGTGGTACAACTCGAATTTCCTTGTATTTCCTCCAACTCATTTTGTATATCTAAAAGTGGCCATAAATTCTCTTGCAAGCTTTTACTCTCTCTATCCACTACATGCAGACCTTTTTAGGGAAGTTCTTAAAAAAATTTCGTTCTTCAAACCATTTCCCTGAAGTTTTTGGCAAAATAATATTTATTGAAATACCTACTTCTTTACTGTTCCTATTGTAGTTTTTCTTTTACAGCATTGCTTCCTTTGACATTTATTCCAAGTTCACGCTGCTCTTTTTGATCACTGTATTCATTTTAACTTCATGCACTTAAATTATTCAATTCTAAGTGCAGTTATCATGGAGACAAAAATCCTTTAAAAATACAATCTATTATTGTATAGTGTAACTCAAAATGAAGATAGTTTTGTTTAAAACTGTGCTTTGTGTGTGCATGTGTTTGTGTGTGTGTGTGTGTGTGTGTGTGTTCTTATAGGGAGCTTTAAAATGTTCTTCTTTTCTTGAATCTGACCTTCCATTTTCAATATCCTTTGCTTCACACTGGATTGTGAATGTGCCCTTTCCCCGTGTCTGAAAATCTTTCAAACTTCACCATTCATTCTAAGAATCAGCAATATGTTATGTTTTTATAGCACCTTTCTTCCAGGGAACAGAGAGTGTTTCATATATATTACCACATTCATCCTTAAAATTTCTCTCACAATACCCATAGCCCTGGCTAAACTATGCCTCGGTTGAAACCTCAATCCATATCTTTAGTTCTTCCTTCCTTGACTGCCTTTCCTATAAACTCTGTAAATCACATTTTCAGAATCCTGCATCTGTAGAAAATAAGCATAATTCTATCACTCAAATCACTTTTCTTTCTACCCTTGTTCTCAGGATTCACCATCTTTATTTCAAAACTTTACCACAATCTACCTGGTCGGCCTTAGATTTCTAAAGTCTAGCTACTTCTCTATGAAACTTCTCCCTCATGAGAGTGAAATAATTTGACTTGATAACATGTTGTACTTGCTTCTTTCTCAACCATGTTACTTATCTTTGCTCTCAATTATAATTGTATCCCTTTTAAATTTATTTTTTCTGCTCATGATTAAAAATCATATTCTAAATTTCATTTGATTTGTATGTACCTACCAAATGTGTGTTTTGAAATGCTGACCCCTCTGTAGTAACTGATAGCATTTGTTAATATTTACCATGAATTAGTCGCTTTCATAAATGCTCAGGTCAGTTGCCTCATTTAATCCTTACTATAGGCAAAACAGCTCAATCCTATTTTCTGTACATTAGAGATAGAAAAACTAAGGTTTTCAAAGTTTAAACAACATGCCCAAGGATGAACATAGAAAGTAGCTAAACATGGATTGAAGTAGCCAAAATATATCCCTATTTGTCCCTCTACATGATTTCTTCACAATTATCTTAGATTGAATTTTAAAAGCAATGTGACTTTTCCTCAGAATTCATCAATTAGACAGCAAAACACTGTCTTTCACTGCTCAGTTCTGGGTTCGAACTGGTTCAGAAAATCAATCTGAAATCCGACCATTTACTTAGACAAGATTACCAGTACTCAAACGTAACAGTTTTCTCAGACTTAAAATAAGCCATCATCTATAATCATACTTAAAATAACTAACTACCTTCAGTATATATTTTTAAATAAAATAAAACCATTAGCGAGAACTTAAGAGGAAAGAGATAGTCTATAGACGATATAAAAGTAGGAATATGTTTATGTCCTGAGCTGTCCAGTCCCCTGTTTTTCTTTGTTTTATTACTGAAATGGCCTACTTATATCAGTGGAAGCTATCCTGTTACAGATGGCCTACTTCATTACATGGCATTGACTTTTCCCTTTGACTTCTGAATTCTGAGGACTTAATCAGCATTTCTATGTGAACTGGTTTCCTCTCATAAAGCTCATTTCTCTTCAGTTACTTTATGTAGCCCTCAAGGGGCAAAGAACCATGTTAAATGTTCAGACACTGAGGCAAAAGCAAAAATAATCTAATTTTAAGGATTGTTTGGGTAAAGCTAATGATTGTGCTAAATATTTTCCTTTATAGATGTATCACATTTCAAATACTACACTCATAAGGTATATGTAACAAAGTAAAATGCCAAGGGAATTACTAAATAAAGGAATATAAATATATACCCCCATGCAATGTAATACTTAAATATCATTACTTAATTTGAGGGTATGTGAGAGAAGGAAGGAAGAGATAATTATTTGAGCTAAACCTCCAAATGATCAAGAGTAAAAATGTGACAAACTAATCTATTTAGCTTTTTATATACTGTCAGTGTTACAGCACACAAGGTAAACCATATTCTATAAATTACTCTTTAGTGCCTTTAAATCCTTGAATAGGATGAGCATTAAACTTGATGCAACAGTGACATCACTACAACAGATGATATTTATTTATTTATGTATTTTTAACATCTTTATTGGAGTATAATTGCTTTACAATGGTGTGTTAGTTTCTGCTGTATAACAAAGTGAATCAGCTATATGTATACATATATCCCCATATCCCCTCCCTCTAGCATCTCCCTCCCACCCTCCCTATCCCACCCCTTCAGGTGGTCACAAAGCACCGAGCTGATCTCCCTGTGCTATGCGGCTGCTTCCCACTAGCTATCTATTTTACATTTGGTAGCGTATATACGTCAGTGCCACTCTCTCACTTTGTCCCAGCTTACCCTTCCTCCTCCCCATGTCCTCAAGTCCATTCACTACATCTGCATCTTTATTCCTGTCCTGTGCCTAGGCTCTTCAGAACCGTTTTTTTTTTTTTTTTTTTTTTTAGATTCCATATATATGTGTTAGCATACGGTATTTGTTTTTCTCTTTCTGACTTACTTCACTCTGTATGACAGACTCTAGGTCCATCCACCTCACTACAAATAACTCAATTTCGTTTCTTTTTAGGGCTGAGTAATATTCCATTGTATATATGTGCCACATCTTCTTTATCCATTCATCTGTCGATGGACACTTAGGTTGCTTCCATGTCCTGCCTATTGTAAATAGTGCTGCAATGAACATTGTGGTAAAGGAATCATTTTGAATTACGGTTTTCTAAGGGTATATGCCCAGTAGTGGGATTGCTGGGTTGTATGGTAGTTCTATTTTTAGTTTTTTGAGGAACCTCCATACTGTTCTCCATAGTGGCTGTATCAATTTACATTCCCACCAACAGTGCAAGAGGGTTCCCTTTTCTCCACACCCTCTCCAGCATTTATTGCTGGCAGATTTTTTGATGTTATGGCCATTCTGACTGGTGTGAGGTGATACCTCACTGTAGTTTTGATTTGCATTTCCCTAATGATTAGTGATGTTGAGCATCCTTTCACGTGTTTCTTGGCAATCTGTATATCTTCTTTGGAGAAATGTCTATTTAGGTCTTTGGGCCATTTTTGGATTGGGTTGTTTGTTTTTTTGATATTGAGCTGCATGAGTTGCTTGTATATTTTGGAGATTAATCCTTTGTCAGTTGCTTCGTTTGCAAATATCTTCTCCCATTCTGAGGGTTGTCTTTTCGTTTTGTTTATGGTTTCCTTTGCTGTGCAAAAGCTTTTAAGTTTCATTTGGTCCCACTTGTTTATTTTTGTTTTTACTTCCATTTCTCTAGGAGGTGGATCAAAAAGGAACTTGCTGTGATTTATGTCATAGAGTGTTCTGCCTATGTTTTCCTCTAAGAGTTTTATAGTGTCTGGCCTTACATTTAGGTCTTTAATCCATTTTGAGTTTATTTTTGTGTATGGTGTTAGGGAGTGTTCTAATTTCATTCTTTTACATGTAGCTGTCCAGTTTGCCCAGCACTACTTACTGAAGAGCCTATCTTTTCTCCATTGTATATTCTTTCCTCCTTTATCAAAAATAAGGTGACCATATGTGTGTGGGTTTATCTCTGGGCTTTCTATTCTGTTCCATTGATCTGTATTTCTGCTTTTGTGCCAATACCATACTGCCTTGATTACTGTAGCTTTATAGTATAGTCTGAAGTCAGGGAGCCTGATTCTTCCAGCTCTGTTTTTCTTTCTCAAGATTGCTCTGGCTATTTGGGGTCTTTTGTGTTTCCATACACATTGAGCAATTTTTTGTTCTAGTTCTGTGAAAAATGTCATTGGTAGTTTGATAGGGATTGCATTGAATCTGTAGACTGCTTTGGGGAGTATAGTCATTTTCACAATGTTGGTTCTTCCAATCCAAGAACATGGTATATCTCTCCATATGTTTGTATCATTTTTAATTTCTTTCATCAGTGTCTTATAGTTTTCTGCATACAGGTCTTTTGTCTCCTTAGGTAGGTTTATTCCTAGGTATTTTATTCTTTTTGTTGCAGTAGTAAATGGGCATGTTTCCTTAATTTCTCTTTCAGATTTTTCATCATTAGTGTATAGGAATGCAAGAGCTTTCTGTGCATTAATTTTGTATCCTGATACTTTACCAAATTAATTGATTAGCTCTAGCAGTTTTCTGGTAACATCTTTAGGATTCTCTATGTATAGTATCATGTCATCTGTAAACAGTGAGAGTTTTACTTCTTCTTTTCTGATTTGCATTCCTTTTATTTCTTTTTCTTCTCTGATTGCTGTGGCTAAAACTTCCAAAACTATGTTGAATAACAGTGGTGAGAGTGGACAACCTTGTCTTGTTCCTGATCTTAGAGGAAAGGGTTTCCGTTTTTCACCATTGAGAACGATGTTGGCTGTGGATTTGTCATATATGGCCTTATTATGTTGAGGTAGGTTCCCTCTATGCCTACTTTCTGGAGAGTTTTTATCATAAATTGGTGTTGAATTTTGTCAAAAGCTTTTTCTGCATCTATTGAGATGATCATATGGTTTTTCTCCTTCAATTTGTTAATATGGTGTATCCCATTGACTGATTTGCGTATATTGAGGAATCCTTGCATTCCTGGGATAAACCCCACTTGATCATGGTGTATAATCCTTTTAATGTGTAGTTGGATTCTGTTTGCGAGTATTTTGTTGAGGATTTTTGCATCTATGTTCATCAGTGATATTGATCTGTAGCTTTCTTTTCTTGTGACATCTTTGTCTGGTTTTGGTATAAGGGTGATGGTGGCCTCGTAGAATGAGTTGGGGAGTGTTCCTCCCTCTGCTATATTTTCGAAGAGTTTGAGAAGGATAGGTGTTAGCTCTCTTCTAAATGTTTGATAGAATTAGCCTGAGAAGCCATCTGGTCTTGGGCTTTTGTTTGTTGGAAGATTTTTAATCACAGGTTCAATTTCAGTGCTTGTGATTGGTCTGTTTCTATTTTCTATTTCTATTTCTTCAGAAGGTTGTGATTTTCTAAGAATTTACCCATTTCTTCCAGTTTGTCCATTCTATTGGCATATAGTTGCTTGTAATAATCTCTCATGATCCTTTGTATTTCTCTAGTGTCAGTTGTTACTTCTTCTGTTTCATTTCTAATTCTATTGATTTGAGTCTTCTCCCTTTTTTTCTTGATGAGTCTGACTAATGGTTTATCTATTTTGTTTATCTTCTGAAAGAACTAGCTTTTAGTTTTATTGATCTCTGCTACTGTTTCCTTCATTTCTTTTTCATTTATTTGTGGTCTGATCTTTATGCTTTCTTTCCTTCTGCTACCTTTGGGGTTTTTTTTGTTCTTCTTCTCTAGTTGCTTTCAGTGTAAGGTTAGTTTGTTTATTTGAGATGTTTCTTTAGGTAGGATTGTATTGCTATAAACTGCCTTCTTAGAAATGTTTTTGCTACATCCCATAGGCTTTGGGTTGTGGTGTTTTCATTGTCATTTGTTTCTAGGTATTTTTTGATTTCCTCTTTGATTTCTTCAGTGATCGTTTGGTTATTTAGTAGTGTATTGTTTAACCTCCAATTTGTTTGCATTTTTTACAAATTTTTTCCTGTAATTGATATCTAGTCTCATAGTACTGTGGTCAGAATAGATATTCAATATGATTTCAATTTCCTTATATTTACCAAGGCTTGATTTGTGACCCAAATATGATCTTTCCTGGAGAATGTTCCATGAGCACTTAAGAAGAAAGTGTATTCTGTTGTTTTTGGATGGAATGTCCTATAAATATCAATTAAGTCCATCTTGTTTAATGTATCATTTAAAGCTTGTGTTTCTTTATTTCTTTTCGTTTTGGATGATCTGTCCATTGGTGAAAGTGAGGTGTTTAAGTCCCCTACTATGATTGTGCTACTGTCGATTTCCCCTTTTATGGTTGTTATCATTTGCCTTATGTATTGGGGTGCTCCTATGTTGGGTGCATAAACATTTACAATTGTTATATCTTCTTCTTGGATTGATCCCTTGATCATTATGTAGTGTCCTTCTTTGTCTCTTGTAATAGTCTTTCTTTTAAAGCCTATTTTGTCTGATATGAGAATTGCTACTCCAGCTTTCTTTTGATTTCCATTTGCATGGAACATCTTTTTCCATCCCATCACTTTCAGTCTATGTGTGTCCCTAGGTCTGAAGTGGGTCTTTTGTAGACAGCAGATATACGGGTCTTGTTTTTGTATCCATTCAGCCAGTCTATGTCTTTTGGTTGGAGCATTTCATCCACTTACATTTAAGGTAATTATCAATATGTATGTTCGTAGTACCATTTTCTTAATTTTGGTGGGTTTGTTATTGTAGGTCTTTTCCTTCATTTGTGTTTCCTGCCTAGAGAAGTTCCTTTAGCATTTGTTGTAAACCTGGTTTGTTGGTTCTGAATTCTCTTAACTTTTGCTTGTCTGTAAAGGTTTTAATTTCTCTGCCAAATCTGAATGAGATCCTTGGTGGGGAGAGTAATCTTGGTTGTAGGTTTTTCCCCTTCATCACTTTAAATATGTCCTGCCACACCTTTCTAGCTTGCAGTTTCTTCTGAAAGATCAGCGGTTAACCTTATGGGGATTCCCTTGTATGTTATTTGTTGCTTTTCCCTTGCTGCTTTTAATATTTTTTCTTTGTATTTAATTTTTGATAGTTTGATTAATATGTGTCTTGGCATGTTTCTCTTTGGATTTATCCTTTATGGGACTCTCTGTGCTTCCTGGACTTGACTGATTCTTTCCTTTCCCATATTAGGGAAGTTTTCAACTATAATCTCTTCAAATATTTTCTCAGTCCCTTTCTTTTTCTCTTCTTCTTCTTGGACCCCTATAATTCGAATGTTGGTGCATTTCATTTTTTCCCAGAGGTCTCTTAGACTGTCCTCAATTCTTTTCATTCTTTTTTCTTTATTCTGCTCTGTGGTAGTTATTTCCACTATTTTATCTTCCAGGTCACTTATCCATTCTTCTGCCTCAGTTATTTTGCTATTGAGTCCTTCTAGAGAATTTTTAATTTCATTTATTGTGTTGTTCATCATTGTTTGTTCTTTAGTTCTTCTAGGTCCTTGTTAAACGTTTCTTGTATTTTCTCCCTTCTATTTACAAGATTTTGGATCATCTTTACTATCCTTACTCTGAATTCTTTTTCTGGTAGACTGACTATTTCCTCTTCATTTATTTGCTCTGGTGGGTTTTTATGTTGCTCCTTCATCTGCTGTGTGTTTCTCTGTCTTCTCATTTTGCTTAACTTACTGTGTTTGGGGGGTCTCCTTTTCACAGGCTGCAGATTCGTAGTTCCCATTTTTTTTGGTGTCTGCCCCCAGTTGGCTCAGTGGCTGGTGTAGGTTTCCTGGTAGAGGGAACTGGTGCCTATGTTCTCGTGTATGAGGGTGTATCTTGTCTTTCTGGTGGGCAGGACCGTGTCTGGTGGTGTATTTTGGGGTGTCTGTGAACTTATCATGATTTTAGGCAGTCTGTATGCTAATGGGTGGTGTTGTGTTCCTGTCTTGCTAGTTGTTTGGCATGGGGTGTCCAGCACTGGAGGTTGCTCATCGTTGAGTGGAGCTGGGTTTTAGGGTTGAGATGGAGATCTCTAGGAGAGCTCTCACTGATTGATATTATGTGAGGCCAGGAGGTCTCTGGTGGACCCATGTCCTGAACTCGGCTCTCCCACCTCAGAGGCTCAGGTCTGACACCCGGCCGGAGTACCAAGACCCTGTCAGCCACACAGCTCTGAAGAAAAGGGAGAAGAAAAAAGAAAGAAAGAAAAATAAAATAAAATAGGGCTTCCCTGGTGGCGCAGTGGTTGAGAATCTGCCTGCCAATGCAGGGGACACGGGTTCGAGCCCTGGTCTGGGAAGATCCCACATGCCACGGAGCAGCTGGGCCCGTGAGCCACAATTACTGAGCCTGCGCGTCTGGAGCCTGTACTCCGCAACAAGAGAGGCCGCGATAGTGAGAGTCCCGCGCACTGCGATGAAGAGTGGCCCCCGCTTGCCACAACTAGAGAAAGCCCTCGCAGAGAAACGAAGACCCAACACAGCCATAAATAGAAATAAATAAATTAAAAAAAAAAAATAAAATAAAATAAATAAAGTTATTTTAAAAAATTAAAAAGTAATTAAAAAAAAGAAAAGAAAGAAGAGAGCAAACAAACCAATAAACAAATCCACCAATGCTAACAGGCAGTAAAAACTATACTAAAAAAAAAAAAAAAAAAGCAGACAGAACCCTAGAACAAATGGTAAAAGCAAACCTATATAGACAAAAATCACAAAAAGTAGCATACATATACACACTCACAAAAAGAGAAAAAGGAAAAAAATATATATATATAAAAATAAAGGAAGAGAGCATCCAAATCAATACACAAATCTACCAATGATAGTAAGCTGTAAATACTAAACTAAAATAAACATAAAACCAGAAACAAATTAGATGCAGAAAGCAAACCCCAACTCTACAGATGCTCCCAAAATTCACTGCCTCAAATTTGGGATGATTCGTTGTCTCTTCAGGTATTCCAAAGATGCAGGGTACATCAAGTTGACTGTGGAGATTTAATCCACTGCTCCTGAGGCTGCACGGAGTAATTTCCCTTTCTCTTCTTTGTTCGCACAGCTCCTGGGGTTCAGCTTTGGATCTGGCCATGCCTCTGCATGTAGGTCACCCTCTGGCATCTGTTCTTCACCCAGACAGGAGGGGGTTAAAGGAGCGGCTGATTAGGTGGCTCTGGCTCACTCAGGCCGGTGGGAGTGAGGGGCACGGAGTGTGGGGCGAGCCTGCGGCAGCAGATGCTGATGTGACATTGCACCAGCCTGAGGTACGCCATGTGTTCTCCGGAGGCAGTTGTCCCTGGATCACGGGACCCTGGCAGTGGCGGGCTGCACAGGCTCCCGGGAGGGGCAGTGTGGATAGTGACCTGTGCTTGCACACAGACCTCTTGGTGGCTGCAGCAGGAGCCTTAGCATCTCCTGCCCGTCTCTGGTTTCCGTGCTGATAGCCATGGCTCATGCACGTCTCTGGAGCTTGTTTAGGAGGTGCTCTGAATCCCCTCTCCTCGCGCACCCCAAAATAATGGTCTCTTGTCCCTTAGGCAGTTCCAGACTTTTTCCCAGACTCCCTCCTGGCTAGCTGTGGCACACTAGCTCCCTTCAGGCTGTGTTCATGCAGCCAACCCCAGTCCTCTCCCTGGGTTCTAACCTCTGAAGAAGCCCAAGCCTCAGGTCCCAGCCCCCACCCACCCTGGCGGGTGAGCAGACCTGATATTTTATTGACACAAAAAAGATGCAAAGGTCCGGGCAGATGCAGTGGCTATTTCTTCTTCTAAATCTTTCCAATTTTAGGCTCATTCCTTTAAAATATCATCACAGTGTGATAATTTCCCTTCAACTCTACTTAACTTGATAAAGATGTTATTTATGCATTAAAAGATATTTCCTAATTAGTTGAAATCATAACAATAGTATGAAGCTTCTAAGCATTTTAAAATGCTTGTCCTTCAGATAAGCTTTGAATCCTTGAAACTAAAGGCTATAAGCCATGCAGATGTAAAATAAAAGATAAATTTCCTATGTAGACATTTACACCATATGAAAGCCATGCAAATGCTGCTTTCAGAAAAAAAAAAGCTTTTTTTCCCCTCAAATGAAGCCCTTTCCTCAGAGCACAATTGCAAAGTTGAGATTTACATATTTTTGACTGAAAAAATAATTTACATATCACAAGACAAGTGACTACACAATGTGAAGATTTTAGGACACTGACACCACAGGTACCAGACCATTGAAAAAAGAGACTCAGATAGTTGAGATTGTTGTTGAACTCGATTTATTATACACTTAGTAGAAACACCAAATCCTTCAATTAAAACTAAAATCTAAATATCTTGAGTATGGAATGGATTCAGTGGTGTTTAGATATTAAACTTGGCCTCAGAAATAATGCAGTTAGATGAAGATTGTGTGGGGAAAAAAATATATGATAGGGAATATGTCAATATAGAAAAGTTTCCACTTGGAAAAAAATTCATCTAAAAGAAGCACTGATTTTCCCACTGATCCTGTCAACAAAGAAGGAATCAAGAGAGTAAGAAGGAAAATGGTTTTCCCTGCCTTGCATTTTTGCGAGTATAGAGATATAAAGTTTGTTATATCAATGACCTTGCTATAGAGATTAAAATGATGACATTTGAAGATAAAAATGCCAAATATTAGATACTATTCATCAAACTCAGCAAGTTTAGAATCATAAAATGGAAAACTTTTACTAGCTATTCATTTGGCAACATTTGCACAAAATAACATATTGTCACAGATTGTCAGAGAAGTGACACTCTGCCATGTACTCTTTGATTCAAGTTTGTAAGAGTAAGATGAACAAAGATCAGACTTCACAGGGAGGAAAAAAAGAGACGAGACACAGGATCATAGAACCCACAGAATTTTGGAAGTAGAAGTAAAAAACTGTCTCATCCTTTTCCTCTATCTTTCTGGAAAAGCAACTAGAACAAGTAATAATAAGACCTTAGTCAAGGGCACAGTCAATATGTGGCTGATTACCATCCTCTCAGGCAATATATTATATAAATAAAGAAAATGTGATGTTATATGTAGCAAAAAAAAGCATATTAAATATAAAATTACTCTTCTTATGTCTGTGTTTATATATAAAGAACTTAGGCAGAACTTAAAAGGATAAAATTACTACTTTTACCATGTTTAAAGTTTTAAAGATGTATTTAAACTAGTACTTTCACTGTTCTTCAACTTGTTCTTTTTAAAATCATTTTGAAAGATGCATCCTCATACCATCCTAAATAAAAGTATAAGTCTTTTGAAATATTTCATTCTTTAAAAATAGTTTATACACTTTCAATTTGCAATTTCGTAAGATTTTGCTATTCAGTGTATACATTCCAAACTCAAGAAGTGTTGTTACCATATTTGTACATTTACTATTACATGTACCATACTAGTATATACATGCATACTGTTACATATTAGTGATTTGGAGCATGCTCTAAAATTTACAACATCGAATGCTGACAGCTCTTTCCCTTTTTTCTAGTATGTATATTATGAAATATGAATACATATTAATTTCTCTACCATATATCTGTATTTTAAAGAAATCAATGCCTTGCTATTTCAAGACACTGTCAAAATGTTGCATTATCTAAAAAACATAGTCATAAGGCTTAGAAATGTCAAGTATGCCTTTGGGTTTGTTAAGGGGACACTACAATTTTCCATTTGATTTGAAAATAAATCAAGCAGCCACAGCATCCTCCAAGTAACACTATTAATTACTTCTGCTAATTACCTCTGAGCCGAATGAACACTTTGTGGGGAAGAAGCAAAGTGGTCTCCTATGTGGTTTGCTTTGAGGGACATCACACGATCTCACCCCATCAGCCTGCCTCTAACTTTTCCCCTCCCTGGGGCTGGACTCTGACCTTCCTACAATAGCAAACCCTGTCAGAACTTTGTGCTGAGCTCAACTCTCTGTTCTGGTCTTTCTGCAACATTGTCCTCTCCCAGAATTGGTCTTCTAGCAGAAATGAGGGGAGAAAGAGATGTCTCATGTAAAAGAAACTCCCGTGCCAAAGTTAATTTACTTCCTAGTTTGGGCGACGTTAGTTCTGTCTTTGTTGATGGGATTTATCATTCGGGAGACACTCTAACACCCAAACTGATGGTGATTCATCATCACACTCATCATTGCTCAAGCTCAGGAAAAAAACTACCTCTGGAAAAAATGAGAAAGGTTTTTGTTAAACAATTTTCAAAATGTTCCTTCTGAGAACAAATATAGACCCTTAATAACTCCCTGTCATAATGACCATAAAGACCTGCAGGTCATTTTCACTTAGAGGTAAATGGAACAGAAATAATGGTCTAACACCATCTGGGTGTCTATCTGGACACCAATAAACAGAGGAGGGCAAGGCTCTAGCCGCCGTAAGCATGAAACAGGCTTTGTATATATGAGATCCCATTTCCAAATTTTTTATGGCTTTAGTTTCAAAGTGTTTGTTTTCTAGGAAAATGAATCTCCAATTCGTTCTTAAAACATATGTTAATATTTTCTACTTTTGCTGCCTCCTGTAGGTTATTTTAAAAAAAGAAAATGACATGTATGTAGAATTTGGTACTTGGAAAGAATTTCACACAAACCTTTGCTAAGGCTATGTCGGCAATTTGCCAAAATGAGATAAATACCTGCGTCATCAAGCAAACTTGCCTCCCATCTTTTAATTTTTGTTCTTTTAAAGAATGGATTCATTAAAATGAGACCTTGTGGTTTAGTAAGAAAAATGTGAGCTTTGGGAACTGACCAATATTGACTGAACTTCTGACTCAGTTGATGATCAATGGTGAGAATTCAGGCTGCTTTTCTGATTTGTTAGAAGAGAGCCATTTAAACTACTTCATAGGGCACCTAAGTGGATAAAGTTAATTACTGAACATAAAATTTCTGCTACAATGCCTGACACATAGTGAGCATTTAAAAACTGGTGGTTCCTTTTCCACTTCAGTTTTGACTAGACCTATAGAAAATAATATTTTTAGCTCTTCATTACACACTGTGCACCTTATTATAATGCTAGTAGAGTTTAGATTCATGGATCAATCACTGAATTATTCTGCTTAAACTAAGTACCAAGGTCAAAGTTGGGGCTAGTGTAGTCCTTCTAGAGATGGCTATTTGGAATATATAATACAAGATGGCTACTCAATCAGAGCAGTGTACTGGAGGAAGTAAGAGTACTGCTGGAATCTGGGTGCAGAGTGCCTGAGTTCTAATCCCAGCCATGCAATCCTGGTGAGATTACTCAACTCCCCAAGCCTCAGTTTTGTCATCTAAAAAATGGTGATGAAGGTCAAAGGAGGATGCCCAATTGAGCTATACCTGTGGTTGCTGGGAGGTGGAAGCATTTGAGTATAGGGCAGATAGGGGGACAAACACAGTGGAGTCTATTACAGCAAAGGATGCATAGCAGCATGGTTGCATCTTTTAAAAATGCATAATGCTGATGAGAGACATTAAGAAACAGAATGAAATATATAACACAACATTTAGTTATTTAAAGTACATGCATACACATAGCAATACACGTTTTGCAAGAATATATGCACATGAAATGTTTCACATGACGATGGTTGCATGAGAAGTTGAGTCAGAGGACAGCATAGAGTAGAAATAGTAGATGCTAATTCTGTAGCACAGAGCATGAAAAATATAAAGGAAAGAGTGAGGATGTGTTGTAATCATCTCTTCAAGGTTTTCGGGTTAAGAAAAACATTAGCAATCTAAAACAGGGCTACAAACAATGGACTTTTAAAACTTCATCAGAACATGATATTTATGATTTACTATACTGTTAATTTAATTTTCTACTGCTACATTAGCCATTTCAGAAAAAAAATGAGAATAGGAAAGAGCATGAGAGGAAATAAAGCAAATTTAGAATAAGTTAATTGACTAAAAATATTGAAAAATTCTTTTTCAGTTTGGCTGATCCTAAATTAATCATGTGTATGCTTTTAAATCTGGCTAGAAAAAAAAATCATAAAGGCTAATTACAATGCTTAAGGATTTACAAAGATTTTAATCTCCATGTCTTTTGTAAAGTCTGCAATTAGCATATTTTCAAAGAATAGACTGTACAACAGGTAATATTATCATGACTCTGTTTTTATCTAATTAAATACCTATCTTAAAATTGAAGTCTCATATAATGAAGAAAAATTCTAATATTCAAATTCTAAGCTAAGGCTTTACATCTTTAAAATAAGTATATTAAAGTTTATTAATAAAATCAAGTCAATATTCATAACAACATTACTTTATTCTGTTAAATTTAGATTTCTATTAAACCCATTTTTCTACTAAGCACTTACTTAGAAGAAGAAAGAACAATACACCTTGATTTTCCAAAAGAAATAAACACTTTTAAACTGTTTGTCAACTAATGAAACTACCAGTTTAATTACTTTTCTCATTCTCAAGAATATAAAATGATCTAATTTATAATTAGTGTTATTATGATAAGTGCCTAATAAACTTATAATGATTTGACATTATGGCTGAATTTTCACTGGAAACAGTGGAAAGTTTTATGATTTGAGGCTTTTCTAATCCCGAGGCATATTGATAAAATCCAACTGTAATAAAAAATCATCCTGATCCTTGCTGTTTTCTAATTATAACTAGGTACTAAACATTATAAATATAAATAAATATGTAAGTTATTGACACCTATCAAAAGGAGTAAATCCTTATTGATTTTATTTTTATGCTTTGTTACTGCTTGTTTATGAATTATTTACATATTCATATATAATATAAACATGATAAACTAAAATATGGCTGCACAGTTAATATAAATCAAAATAGTTTCTCATTAATACTACCTAAATACACTGAAACAGTAATAAGAAGAGTCCTGATCTGAGAATAATGTGCTTTTTGAATGTTTTTCATTTTCAGTGCCTGAACAAATCCTTCATTTTCAATAGCTCATTATATTATCTTAAAATGGAAAATCTAACTCCATAGAATAGAACCACCAGAATGCAAACCTACATCCACAAACCCTTCCCCCACCCATATAGATTACAGCAGGTAAATCTCCTGTAATGTCTCATTTTCAAAAAGGACTGTAAAGCAGATTTTTCTTATCATGTCCTTGGAACTACACAATATGTTCCCAGGAAATTAGAAGTGGAACAGCTAATCCAATATCCTGCCCCTTGCAGGGGCCACAGCTGATGCTTCCAGGGAGACTGACAACGACAAAGATATTCCTCTCAGCTTCCTAGGTAGATGAGTCAGCCAGAAAGTTCTATTTGCCCCCTTTAGAACCTGAGAAGATTCATTTGAATATAGAAACATGACATTCAAATACCTAAGGTCAATCATAAATTTTGTAGCAGCTGAAGAAAAGCCTATCGTGACAAGACAGTAATCAAACTAGTTACTCGGAATATATTTTCCCATCCTCAAACCAGTATCTCCTTCAGATGCCACGCAAAGGATCTCTTAAGACATTTGTAGATTTGCAGTTCTAGTCAATGGTACATATGCTTTTAATTTTTTCTTCAAATATTTCCCCATTCTGGGTTTAGACTCAAAACGATTTGATCATTATCTATATAATCAATAAATATTATTCTCAAACAAACTAGGAATTAAAATGTTTGTTTGCAATGATTCATTTTGCTCCCTTATTCATTTCCCCCTACACTTTGCATCTCCTAAATCAAGTGTCCTCAGGGGGTGCCCTGGCTTCTCAGGGTCTCCCACCAATACCCGTCTCGCCCGGGATCTCACATGAGAGCAGACCACTCAAACATCCCAACGCGCTCTCTCCAAATTTTTCTGCCTACTCTCCTCCTCTCCCTCCATTTCCTCAGAGTATAAAGAGTGATCGGCTCATTCATCTAATAAATTGTCTTAAACTAAGTTTTCAAAGACTGCAATTAATTTTCTCTATCAAAGTCAGAGCTGTCTAAAAGGCACTGTGGCATTCTGGAATGGGTCCTGGAACAGAAGAAGGAAATCAGTCGGAAACCAGATGAAATCTGAATAAATCTGGGAGTTTAGTTAACAGTAATATGCCAATGCTGGCTTCTCAGTTTTGATAAACCTACATGATAATGTAATACATTAAGGGGGAGAGGGTGGAATAGATGAGGGGTCTATATAAACTCTGTATTAGCTTTGCAACTTCTCTGTAAAATTAAACTAGTGCAAAATAAGTGGTTGATTTCAAAAAACAAGTATTGCATTTTAAAATGAGACTTCAATTTATTAACACAAAGAATGAGGAAGATGGAAATTTCAGGTACAGTGATGGTTCTGCAGACAGAAGTTTGAGATGAAACTTCAGTCACTCCTCGCTTTACCTCGTAGAGGCAGCTGCCTCCCTCCGCCTTTGCATAAAAGTTGGCTGTGAAGAAAATTGCATTTATTTGCATGACATCTGGTCAGCCACCAACATCATCTCAGATTTACTTTTCAGGAAGATGAATTGTGTTGCGTCATGGAGCGTGGCATTTAGGAAGGCGAGGGAGGACTCCAGGTGAACAGAGTAGGAATACCAGACAAGAGCTGTACTAGACTAATGAAAGCAAAGAGAAGATGAAATGACGAATCAAGAGATAGTAAGAAACTACACAAGATGTGGTGAGAGAGAGGGAAGAGTCAAAAATGACTCCCGGATTGCTTTTTGCTCAGGTCACTGAGTAAATGACAGAAAAACTACTGAAATAGAAATTACAAAAGAAAGAGCCATTTAGATAGAGGGCAAAGGTGATAGCACGTACATGCTTCTAAGTTTGTGGAAATTTTAAGTAGAGATAAAAAGATAAGAAGCTCAGAAGAAGGGTCTGAGCTGCAAATGAAGATTTGAAAACCATCAGCCTTAAAGTGGTGTGGATGAATTTATTGAAGATTATTCAAATAGTTATTGGGATGATGTAAACAGAATGCATATTTAGGATAGAAAAAAGTCAGGTGCTAAGCCTTAGACATGCACAGCCCAGTGATCATTACCAAGTTATTTATTAGGAGATTCATAGCCTTATGATATGGAATTTATACCAAAAAAAGTAGCTTGTAGGGAAAAACTGATTGTTAAAAACCAATTTTGCCTCATGTCAATGTTTGTATCGTGTTTCATTATTCGTTCCTAAGAAATACCACAACTGATAAAGAAAAGCAAATATATAGCTAAATACAGATAGAAATGATATACATGCAATAATTATTTCCACAGACACATGTATATTTCTGCACAGTCATAATGTCAAGAAATTAGCATAGAGAGTTTTCTTTAATATTAAAAGATCAGTGAGTCTTGTGACCAACTATATATAGTTACATCTAGGTTCAAAAGAATTTGGTAAGCCCTAGGATGATGACAAATTCTGAAAGAATAATTTTACAATTATTCTACTTAAAAAATTTTCTCCCTAGGAGAATTTTCAGTTCAGTTTGATTACTCGTCTACATTTGGTATAATTTTCCCCTTGTTTAGGTTTCTTTTTGAAAGAGATCTATTTCACAGAAGGACAAGGCATTAGTAGATGCACTTAGCAGTGATTTCATGTTGCACTGGTTGTAAAATTGAACTAAAAGTCAAAAACATGATATGCTGTTCCCTTTGGAATAGTATTTCACCTCGATGTGAATTTCACATTGGGAAAATGGAAATAATAATTATGTTGCACTTGGAAATCTACGCAGAAGAAAACGAAAGTATCACAGAAGGATATATATTTATAAAATTTTAACTTTTAAAAACTTCCACCCACAGAAAAAAATATATTGGCTTCATCTATATTTATTAAAAACTATTTATCCCTTTTAACTTCAATGTTGAAAAATAAGTTATATCAAATCTCACGAAAGGCAAGCCTACAAAATCTATCCCATGCCAACAAATACCTTAGTCACAAGGTAATTATTCAGTAGCTATACTGAAATAATATGAAACTGATGTTTCTAAGAATAGACTGGGAAAGTGAGACTTCTGAAGCTCTGAAAAATCATTTCCCAAGAGAATAAGAAGACAAGTAACAAGTCACAAACTGGGAGAAAATATTTGCAAAAGACAATTCTGATAAAAGGACTGTTATCCAAAATACACAAAGAACTCTTAAAAATTAATAATAAAATAAACAACTTGACTAATAAAATAGGCCAAAGATTTTAACAAACACCGCACCAAAGAAGATACACAGATGGCAAATAAGCATATGAAATGATGTCCCACATCACATGTTGTCTGAGAAATGCAAATTAAAACAACAGGATACCACTACACACCTATCCTAATATCTGGCCAAAATCCCAAACACTGACAACAAATACAGGCAAGGATGTGGAGCACCAGGAATTCTCATTCACTGCTGGTGGGAATGCAAAATGGTGCAGCATTTTGGAAGAGAATTTGGTGTTTTTTTTACAAAACTGAACATACTAGGAGCACTTGGGCTCCTTGGTATTTATCCAGAGGAGTTAAAAACATACCCACACAAAACCCTGCACATGAATGTTTATATCAACTTTCTTCATAACTGTCAAAACTTGGAAGCGACCACGATGTCCTTCAGTAGATGCATAAATGCATTCAAACAATGAAATATTATTCAGTACTAAAAACAAATGAGCTATCAAGCCATGAGAAGACATGGAGGAACCTTAATGCATATTACTAAGTGAAAGAAGCCAATTGGATACTGTATGATTCCAAGTATACAACATTCTGCAAAAGACAAAACTATGGAGACAGTAAAAAGATCAGTGGCTACCAGGAGTTGGGCGGGTGAGGGATGAATAGGCAGAGCACAGAAAAAGTTTAGGGCAGTGAAAATACTGTATGATACCATGATAATGGATACAGGTCATTATACATTTGTCCAAACCCACAGAATGTACAACACCAGTAGTGAACCCTAGGTGAACTATGGACTTTGGATGATTATGTTGTATCAGTGTAGATTTTTCAATTGTCATTTGTAACAAAGGTACCACTCTAGTGGGGGATGTTGATAATAGGGGAGGCTGTGCATGTGTAGGGCAGGGGGTATATGGGAAGTCTCTGTATGTTTCTCTCAATTTTGCTGTGAACCTAAAACCACTCTTAAAAAATAAAGTCTTTTAAAAAATTGTGATAATAGGGATAAAATTTGCCTCTTCTCTCTGTCTTTAAGTTGCACTATTTCTGTGAATAAAGGTGTTCTAGCTTGTATATCTTTCTATTTTAGTTTTCAATTGCCTTGTGATACCAAGCATTTTGCTTTGATTAACTAAAGACAGATCTTGAAGAAAGAACATGGATCTTTTTAGGTTATGTTGTGAAAAAGAAGTAATATTCTACATGGAAGATTGTAACAATTTATTATACTGTAGAAATAAAACATGGCTAGCCTATGGTAAATAATTAATACTAAAAGGTATATATCCTATAACTATTACAACTCTAGTACAAAGAATATAGAATGACTGTTGTCTACATGGACTGACAAATCTGGATAGGTTTTGTGGGACTGGATGAGAAAAATGCTGGGGATGACTTTAAAATGATGATATTCCTTTTTATGTTGTATCACTTGATGAAACAAAAGTTATGACATAAATCACAGCAAGATCCTTTTTGACCCATCTCCTAGAGAAATGAAAAAAAAAAAAGGTACCTATTGAAACTTAAAAGCTTTGCACAGCAAAGGAAACCATAAACAAGACGAAAAGACAACCCTCAGAATGGGAGAAAATATTTGCAAATGAAGCAACTGACAAAGGGTTAATCTCCAAAACATACAAGCAGCACATGCTGCTCAATATCAAAAAAACAAACAACCCAATCAAAAAATGGGTAGAAGGCCTAAATAGACATTTCTCCAAAGAAGATACACAGATTGTCAACAAACACATGAAAAGGTGCTCAACATCACTAATCATTAGAGAAATGCAAATCAAAACTACAATGAGGTATCACCTCACACTGGTCAGAATGGCCATCATCAAAAAGTCTACAAAGAATAAATGCTGGAGAGGGTGTGGAGAAAAGGGAACCCTCTTGCGCTCTTGATGGGAATGTAAATTGATACAGCCACTATGGAGAACAGTATGGAGGTTCCTTAAAGAACTAAAAATAGAACTACCATACCACCCAGCAATCCCACTACTAAGCATATACCCTGAGAAAACCATAATTCAAAAAGAGTCATGTACCACAATGTGCATTGCAGCACTATTTACAATAGCCAGGACATGGAAGCAACCTAAGTGTCCATCAACAGATGAATGTATAAAGAAGATGTGGCACATATATACAATGGAATATTACTCAGCCATAAAAAGAAACGAAATTGAGTTATTTGTAGTGAGGTGGATGGACCTAGAGTCTGTCATACAGAGTGAAGTAAGTCAGAAAGAGAAAAACAAATTCCATATGCTAACACATATATATGGAATCTAAAAAAAAAAAAACGGTTCTGAAGAACCTAGGCACAGGACAGGAATAAAGATGCCGATGTAGAGAATGGACTTGAGGACATGGGGAGGGGGAGGGGTAAGCTGGGACGAATTGATAGAGTGGCACTGACATATATACACTACCAAATGTGAAATAGATAGCTAGTGGGAAGCAGTCGCATAACACAGGGAGATCAGCTTGGTACTTTGTGACCACCTAGAGGGGTGGGATAGGGAGGGTGGGAGGGAGACACAAGAGGGAGGGGATATGGGGATATATGTATGCATATAGCTGATTCACTTTGTTATACAGCAGAAACTAACACAACACTGTAAAGCAATTATACTCCAATAAAGATGTTAAAAAAAAAGCAAACACAGTAATGAGATAAACAGTCGTGTTATAGCCAGGATTATTGGACTGGATAGGGAAAGGCAGAGGGCAAATTAGACTTCTGCAAAACTTTTGGAGAAACCTGCGTTCCAATTTTAACTCTATATCTTGTCAGTTTTATGAACTAAGTGAATCAATTTCTATACCTTAAAAATACAGCTTTTTACCTCAAAGTCAACTTTGAGATTACTAAGAGAAATAACTTTGTAAGTACTAAATATATGTATGTGCTTTGTACTGGCTAACCAAACAAAATCAACCAAGAAGGTTGATGAGTAAAATCCAAGTAATTGCCAATGTGACTATATCCCATATGCAAAATAAAATACAATATTTTCAATTAAAAAAAATGAATGCATACACAATGATGCAGAGCTATTGAAATTAACACTAATTTCACATTATGTATTATTATATATTATACAATTTCATATTATGAACTCAATTTGTAAAATTGGAGGTAAAAAAAACTGGAGACAAATTTAAACACAGATGGTTATTACTTTCCTGAAATTAGCTGGTTTATTATTTGTAATGTAAGTGCTTAGTAAGCTCCATTAATAATTTGTCTTTTTTTTCTGAATTAAACATATTTACAAGTAGAATATAAGAGTTTCAACAAAACAGGCCATTGTTTATGCTATGGCATTTTATTGCTTTCTTCAATCAAAATGACAAAGATTTAATAATAAAAACTCACTGTACAAAAATTTGAGGGAAATGCTATTTGTGTAAATGCAAATTGGCAAAAAGTTTCTAATGCGAAGTTTGACAGGAAGTATCAAAATATAAATTGTGCATAGAATTTGATGCAGCAATCTCATTTCTAGGAATTTACACTGATATAACGACATATGTATAAAACATGTCCATACAGGAATGTTCATCACAGTATTATCTTCAATAGTGAAAAAGGGGAAACAATCCAAACTTTAATTGTGGATTGATTACATAAATCATGAAACAATTTGCAGACACTAGCTACTGTGCTCAAGAAATCTATTTATTGATATGAAAAGATTAAAGTTTGATATTAATAGGATCTCATATTTCACATTATAAATATGATTAAATTTATTTGTAAAGCATTATGCAATTTTATATAATTTCAAACAGATCAATTCTTATGACAATTCCATGAGCCATTTTTGTCTCCTTTTAAACAAAAAGATTCAGAAGTTAATCTCTATCAGAATGACACAGGTAAAAGTTATTTGATCCAATAAATCACAAATTTAATATTAACAAATTTCGCATGGACGGTTAGTGGCTTCATATCTTCAGGTCTAACTGGAAATAAATGATAGCACCTCACTAAATTCAGTGAAAAAAGTAGATAACGGGCAACTAAAATATACAGCACTGATCCCATTAGTGTGAGCACAAAATCCAGTTACCTAGTCTGTTTTTCCCTTTGGATATATGTCAGCTTCATGAAGAACATACATTATTATATTTTTAATTTTGCTTCTCAAGGCCATTACCCTGAGATTAACCAGGTCTCCTGCTTATTAAAGCAACATTTTGACTGTTTCTGATTCTGTAGTGTCTATTTCTGAAAAGAGTAAAATGTGGAAATATGTTTCAATTTACCTGCTGGCTATTGTTAAGGGGAAAAAAAGTATCTATGCAAACTGCAGCTTACATAAGAAAAATAAAACTGTGTTGCCACCTGTTACTCTGATTTGAAGAAAACATTTCTGAGGAATTAAAGTATTTAGGCAATTAATGGACTCTATAAAGCAGAGAGATGTTTCTCAAATGAGGTGTGTCATGCAATTAATGTAAAACTGTAGCCAAATCTTTGTGCTATAATCTTGCTGCCTGAGGCCATAATACAAATGAGGAAAGGAGGTCAGCAGAGACACAACACAGTACAAAAATTGAACCTTGCCCCAAACTCCAAAAATCTGCATATTCAGGATAGACGTTCTTTGCCTTTTCCACATTATGAACAGGACTAGGTATAGGAGCTTATTTATTTAAACAGAGTTATTCTAACTCAGTGATAAATTCCATCTTGCAGATACATTCATGGTAAGTTAAAGCCATGTTGCCATGAAAGTCTCCCTAGCTGTTGAGGGAGAAATAAAAATGTTCAAGTTATTTATTCTATTCTACTGAATTACATTTTTACATCTAATGCTATTAATATTACATGTCGACCAATTCTGTTATGTATCAAGCGGTTTGCTAAGTTCTGAGAAGAAATTCAAAGCTGAATGAAACCCGAACTTCATGGGTAAAAAAACGTCTAGGGGCTTCCCTGGTGGTGCAGTGGTTGAGAATCTGCCTGCCAAGGCAGGGGACACGGGTTCGAGCCCTGGCCTGGGAGGATCCCACATGCCGCGGAGCAACTAGGCCCGTGAGCCACAATTACTGAGCCTGCGCGTCTGGAGCCTGTGCTCCGCAACAAGAGAGGCCGCGATATTGAGAGGCCCGCGCACCGCGATGAAGAGTGGCCCCCACTTGCCACAACTAGAGAAAGCCCTCACACAGAAACGAAGACCCAACACAGCCATAAATAAATAAATTAATTAATTAATTAAAAAAAAAAACAAACGTCTAGAAGGAGAGACACTGGAAGTTCACAAGTTAGTAAGTGATTACACATTTTGTAGAGCCTATGAAAGTTCAGAGCAACAAGTTCACTCCCAGCTCTGTGGATCAGAGACAGGAACGTGTGTAAGCCAAACTTTGATTCATCGGCAGAATTTAGAAAATTAAAGATAGTGCAGTTTAAGCAATTCCAGAGGGGGGTTAAAGTATGGACAAAGGTACACAATGAATAAATTAAAGGGGGAAAAAATAGTTTTCCTAAAGTACAATCTACTTTGAGACAATAAACTTTGGAAGGAAATATCAAACTGAAACCAGACTGTGGAAGATGTTGAAAGTCATCCAAAGAGGTTTACACATAGTTTAGGAAGTAACAGAGAGACGTGTAAGGTCTTAGGACAGAAAATAATGAGTTCTTATCTGCTTTCAGTAAGACTCTTCTAAGATATATAGGATGGGTTGGAAAGAATCTGGAGATAGCATCACAGTCAGTGAAGACAGATGTGTTAGTTTCGTTGGTTACTTGGGTCATGTTGGCAGACTTGGGAGCTATACATAAATGTGAGTGATGACTAAATGAGATGATAATATATTATCTTCATGTGATGTAACATTAATAATAACTATAAAGTTTACATCTGAGAGACTGAGAGTATAGAATAGGCATAAGCAAAAATTGAAGATCAGTGATAGAAGATGGTAAGTGAGGAATTCATTTTTGACACATTGAATTTGATGAGCTGAGGGGTAACCAGAATGGAGGTATGTAACAACTGGCAATTTGGCTTTGAGATTTATTTTGGTAATTAATTGGGTGATTATAATATAGCAGATTGTATTGATTCCTATGTATATAGTAATAGCTAATACTTATAGTGGACGTATACAGTTTGGCTATACCACCAAGGCCACTTAAAGTAGAGCACATGGAGCCCTGGGTAAATAGGAGTTCCACATTCTTGTTTAATCTGGCTGCATGTAGCAGTGCAAACTTGACACAATTTACTTTCTTCCTTCCTCCTGGATCAAAAAGCTACAGGTGATCTGATAAAAAATTTATTATTTTAAATAAATGTGGATGTGTTTAAACTGATTTTTTTCAGCTTTATTGAGTTATAATAGACAAATAGGAATTGTATACATTTAAAATGTACAACTTCGTGTTTTGATATAGGTATACATTGTGAAATGATCACCACAATTAAGCTAATTACCATAGCCACCATCACACATAGTTACCTTTTTCTTTCTTTGTGTGTCTGTGTGGTGAGAACATTTAAAGTCTACCCTCTCAGCAAGTTGTAAGAACACTTTACAGACTATAGTCATCATGCTATACGTGAGCTCGCCAGAACAAATTCATCTTACATAACTGAAACTTTGTACCTTTTGACCAACATCTCCCCATTTACCCCTAGTGTCTACCCCTGGCAACCACCATTCTACTCACTGCTTCTATGAGTTTGACTATTTCAGATTCCATATATAAATGAAATCAGATAGTATTTGTCTTTCTGTGTCTGACTTATTCACTTAGCTCAATGCCATCAAGGTTCACCTATACTGTCACAAATCCAGGATTTCCTTCTTTGTTAAATAAATATACTGGAATATCATTCAGCCATATATATATTTTTTTTCACATTTATATATATATATATATATATATATCATCCATCAACAGATATAACAGACATTTAGGTTGTTTCCAATGCTTGGTTATTGTCACTAATGCTGCAATGAACATCAGAGTGCAGATATCTCTCTGAGATCAAGATTTCATGCCCTTTGGATATATATCTGAATTAAATGATAGTTGTATTTTTAATTTTTTGAGGAACCTCCATACAGTTTTTCATAGTGCCTGTACCAGTTTATATATCCAGCAACAGTGTACAAGGGTTCCCTTTTCTCCACATCCTCATCAACACCTGTAATCTTTGGTTTTTGATAATAGCCATCCTAACAGGTGTGAGGTGATAGCTCACTGTGGTTCTGATTTTCATTTTCCTGTTCATTAGTGATGTTGAGCACCCTTTCATGTACCTGTTGACCATTTATATGTCTTCTTTTGAGAAATGTCAGTTCATGTCCTTTGCCCATGTTTTAGATCAGGTTACTTTATCTGTTATTGAGTTGTATGAGTATGTACGTATGTATGTATTTATGCTGCCCCGCATGATATGTGGTATCTTAGTTCCCCAACCAGGGATCAAACCCATGCCCCCTGCAGTGGAAGTGTGGAGTCTTAATCACTGGACCACCAGGGAAGTCCCTGTATGAGTTTTTAATATATTTTGGATATTAACCCCTTATTAGATATATGATTTGTAAATATTTTCTCCTATCCTGTAGGTTGCCTTTTTGTTCTGTTCATTGTTTTCTTTGATGTCCAGAAGCTTTTTAGTTTTATGCAATCCCATTTGTCTATTTTTGCTTTTGTTGCCTGTGCTTTTGGTGTCATATCCAAGAAATCACTGCCAATACCAAAGTTAAGAAGCTTTTCTTTTTGTTTTTCTAGTAGTTTCATAGTTTCGGGTCTTGTGTCTAAGTCTTTAATCCATCGAGTTGATACTTGTATATCTGGTGTGAGACAATGGTCCAATTTTATTCTTTTGTATGTTAATATATACTGTTCAGAAAATCAGACATACTTAAATACCTAATAAGTGGCATAGTAAGAGTAGCTATGAAAAATTAAGTTACAGGTACTTGATAAATACCTGAAATCATTAAACTGATAGGTTAATCATTAAATTCCATGAAATCATTACATTCATAGGCTCAAAAATTACAATGATGTAGGAAAAAATGAAAATAATAATGAAAAATATTTACTATTTTAGACTTTAAAAAATGGATATAAAATTGTTTCTAATTTTTGTTAAAAAATGACAGATTGAAAATATATTTATTGCTTCTCCCTCAAGAGACCATTTTGAAATAATATTAAAAGAATAAATATTGCATATATCCACAATAACAAAGATATTTGGAGAAGGATCTTGAGTAAAAAAGATTTTTTTTTTTTAATTTGGAAGACTTATATGTTGCAAAAAAAAATGATCATGCATCAGGGCAGATGAAGCAGAATCTTAGACTAAAGCTTCACAGTGGGGGGAAAAGGCCAAATATAGAAATTGAAATATAAAATATTTATATAAATATAAATCTCAAGATGTTCATAATATACTTGGTAAATGAAAGTCCAGAAATAAAAAAAAGAAAAAAAAACTTTAAAAGAAGAAATTATTGGAAAATAATGAAAGAAAAACTTCCAGATCTGAAGAACATAAAGCTCCACACTGAAATGATTAATCATGTGTCCAGCTTATTCGGTGAATGAAACAGAACCACACTAAGTAACAGCATCAAACTACTTCATGAATCCAGCAATAAAAATGTAAAGAAATGAGAATTATATGGTATCAGTCATCAGCAACATTTGATGGAAGCAGACTATGTAGCAATACTATCAAAATTACAGGGGAAAATGTTTTTCAACCTAAATTCTATCCCAGCCAAACTATCAATCATATATCCATAGGCAAAAAAAAAAAAAATCCTACATCTAAACTTCCACTTTATATAAAAATGTACTCTAAATTGATCATAGAATTAAATGTAAAACATAAAAGTCTAAATTGTTTAGAATATAATAGGAGAAAATGTTTGAAACCTAGGACTTGGGGAAAAATTCTTAGAAACAACACCAAAAGCACATCCATAAAAGAAAAACATTAATAAATTGGACTCCACTAAAATCAAAAACTTTTGCTCTGTGAAAGACCCTAGTAAGAGGCTGAAATATTATTAGGAAATAATATCTGGAAGCTACATATTTGACAAAGGACTCATATCTGATATACATAATTCTCAAAATTCAACAGTTTTTAAAAAATAAATAGTGGTCCAATTAGGAAATGGGCAAGACACATGCAGAGGTACTTCATTGAAGAGGATATACAGATTGTAAATAAGCACATGAAAGGATGCACAACACTACTAGCTATTAGAGAATTAAAATTAAGACCATGATGAGTTATCACTACATACCTATTAGAACAGATAAAATAAAAAACAGTGACAAAACTAAAAGCAAGTGAGGATACAAAAATACTAGATAGCTCATATATTGCAGGTGGAAAATAAAATATTTCTTTGGAAATATTTTGCCTATTTCTTTTAAAAATATGTGTGTACGTATGTATATACATGTATATGTAAATGTATATATCTGTACACACATATATATATAAACATGCACTTACCATATGACCCAGCAGCTGCAATCCTCAGCATTTATTCCAAATAAATGAAAGCTTATGTCCACACAAAAACCTGCACACAAATGTTTGTAACAGTTCTATTTATAATAGACCAACAACTCTAAACAATCAGTATGCCCCTCAATAGGTGAATGGTTAAGCAAACAGTGGCACATCCATACTATGGAATACTACTCATCAATAAAAAGGAACACATAACAGAAGAACGTGGGTGGGTCTCAAGGACATTTTCTATGTGAAAATAGCCAGTCATCGCAGGTCACATGCTGTATGATTTCATATATGTATGATAATGTAACATTATCAAAAGACAAAAAAGAGAGATGAAAACAGATTGCTAATCCCCAGGGATTAGAGATGATGCAGAGGGGAGGACTATAAAGGGGAAGCATGAAGGAGGTCATTGAGGTTCTGTGTCTTGATGGCAATGGTCATTACATGAATCTACATGTGATAAATGACAGAACTAAACACACGTGTACCAGTGTCAATTTGCTGGCTCTGACATTGTGTTATAATTATGTAAGATGCAAGCAGTGGGGAAGACTGAGTGAAGGGTATATGGGACCTCTCTGTCCTACCTTTATAATATCCTGTGAATCTGTAATTGTCTCAGAATAAAAAACTTTTTAAAAAGTAAAATAAAACATACTGTATGGTTTAAAATATAACTCAAAATTATATCATTAGTCGCGTGGAAAGAGTGAACTACTTTAACATATGGTTCCCTGAACACATTGTGGTTATAAAAAGATGGACTTCCTGTATATATAGCATTGTCTTTGGGTCTGCATGCCCTTTACTAATCTAGGCTCTATTTTAAAACAGAGAACTGCTCATCAGAAGTGTAGTAGAAGACATATTTAGATTTAGAGACATCTGAGCTTCAATCCAAGATCCAGCCGTTATTAATTTAAGAAATTTACTACTTGTGTAGTCATAAGTAAAAATATTAATGTATGTTCTGAGCTTCAGTTTATAATCTTTAAAGCGCAGATAATCAATAGTGATTGTATGGTTTTGAGGTCCAGATAAAACACAATTTATGAAGTGATTTCTACCAACAGTCTCCCATTTTAGTTTTCGAATTGAATGTTGGGAAAAACCGACATTTTTTCATAGAACAATGATATAACCTACTTGTATGATCGTATCATGAAAGGTCACCTAACATTTGTTTTTTTCTAATTTAGAAACTTTATCAAATAAAGAGAACAAGTGATGTCTAATTTATGCTGGAATATATGTAGGAAACTTAGGACTGACCCCACTAAAAAAAAAATCAGGGAAATGCTGACAAGGGAGGAGATGTTGGAATAAAGAATGAGTTGAAAATTCAGAACAGACACGAGATAATATATGTTACTTGTGGGTGTGTGTGTTTAGTTTACTAAGAGACCCCATGTAACCAAGGCATTAAATGTGTGAAATCATACTCTTAAAATTGTAAAAGAATACGTGCTCTATATCCACCCCCTTCACTTCCTTTCCCTTGTCCCACCAAGTTTGAGTTGATGCTAGGTTAGTACTTCTTTTAAAATAAATCATAATCACTACTCCACTTATGTCATTGCAAAACTTGAAAGCCTGCCTAATAAGTCTGCATAACTCTTATTTTAAAGTTGTATTTCATATACTCTTCCAATTATATATTTATTACCATATCTGGGCCTACAAATAAGAGTATTCAGATATGATCCTGAACAAAACTGTTCATTGTATAATTCCCACAGACACAACTTCCATTAAATAGTAATATCATAGGTCATCAGAATAATGCTTGATACTTTTGTTCCTTTAAACTTACGACAAATACTTTCACAGCAAAGGGTGAATATAATTTGAGATTTTAAATTACATGCAAGGAAAGAACATAGGTTTTGGAATCACTTAAGCCCATGTTTAGGTCCTTATCCCACTGTTTAAATCAAATGACTTTTGGAAAGAAAGAACTGAATTTTTAGCTTGTTTTCTCACACATAGAATGAGAATCTTAGAACTTGTTTAAGAATGAACTTGAACACCCTGTGTAAAGCTATATACACTATCTGGCATACAGTAGAGGCTTACTAATGGCAATCACTATCATTAATTATTTTATTTATTAACTGCCTCCTCATTGTTATTTGTGGGTTCTTTAATATTTTCAGTATGTCCCTTAGATTTACACATGGTTTCCTACCATATCCATCTCACTTCATTCTTTTTACAAATATTCAGGGAGCATTCTTAGAGGGCAAGGTACTATGCCATGTTCTGTGAGATGTACAAAACTTTATCTCTGCCTCAGACAAGAAAATAAGACTGGGACACAGAGTGTGACAAGTAGGAAACAGGATACTAGTAGCGTCGCAGTGCTACCAACTGAAGGCGAATGATAGGATGGTTCTTTGGAGAATACCAAAGGCTTCTACGTAAAGGCAAATTTTAAGCTATGCTTTAGTGATATTTCAGAAGACAAAAAATGGATAGAGAATTCCAAGTAGAAAAAAATTCCACGAAGAATAGAATGGATAGACTGCAGAGGCACCCTCAGGGAATACAGGAAATCAGTTTGCCTGAGGGGGAAAAAAAAATCTGTGTTCTAGGGAAATGGTTTACATACTGCCATGCTAAGGATTCTGGACTTACTGGATAAGCAAAGGGAAACCAGTGCTCCGGAAAGTATACTCATTGTAATATCATCTAGGTTAACAACTCCGTATAATAGCCTTTTGTGTAAAGCATACTGTCTAAAAATCAATTGATTGAAAATTAATGTACATATGACATTTCTGAATTTCCTGTAGCCTTACATTTCCTGTAAGTAAAGCCTAAGCACCAATGATCAGAAGATTAAAAGGCTCAAGTAGTCAAAGTGATAAATTCAATGGAAGACATTGCTACTGTCTGATTCCCAGCAGTGCACATATTTGATGACTTCCTGCCTACTTTATAATAGTGAAAAGAGAGTTCTTCCAGCAGTAATCTGCAAATTAAGAGCAACACATTCAGCCTGTCAAAAAATTAAATGGTTGAATATCATGAAGTACTTAGTCAGATATTTTACTAATATTTGCCACAAAGAGTGAATAGCTTTTCATTGTCTTTTTTTCCTTCTCCATTCTAGGAAAGGAAACTTTTTTTTAACATTTAAAAGTTAAAATATATATGGATATATACGCATATATATATATGTATATACACACACACACATAGAGTATTCGTGAAGGCAAATTATTTTGCAAGGGGAAATATGTGATTAAGAAAAAAAATAAAAATAATCTTTTTATGTATTGAGGAAGAAAGTTGATTGGCTTGGTGAGAATTTTATTTGCCGTTTTCCTTTTTTTTTCTGGATAACTGATAAGTAGGATGGGTCAAGTCATCCCTAGTAGGAATTTGAATCTGGCTGAAATAAGAGAATTAAATAAACTTTAATTTATATCATGGCTTAGATAATTGATTCTAGTAATATATTATAAAAGAAATGAAACCACTGTCTTATAAAATAGTACAGGATATTGTATGCTATGCTTGAAATGTATTTGGATGTAACAGAGTTTCAGTTTAGACATACATAGCCCAAATTTGTGTCATCCTTTCTTTTTAGAAATTAGTGCCCTCAAATACAAGGAGCACCTTAGCAACTTCTTTCTATTGTATATTTTAAAATTACAACATACAGAGAATTATTCTTCTCATTATGTCAAAATTCCGCTACCCAGGCTGTGGTACTCCCTACTAAAATGTCTTGAATATTTTGTTAGGCCACAAAAAGTGAAAAAAATATTTTTAGCCAAAGATGTACGTAGATTCCAGTTGAAATATTCTTTTAAAAACTATAATGCTTAGTTCTATTAATATCTCCCATGACTGCTATCCTGCCCTACCTATTTTTGTATTGAATACTAAACTCTATCAGATAGTGAGCAAAGGGAAGTTTAGCTCATTGGAAAAGTCAGATGCTGTGTGTACAAGATGCCAACACAGAAATTTGAAACACGAAGGTAAAAAAGTCATTTCAATGGTTACTTTTCTCTGTGTTGTCAGCTAAAGAAAACTCACAAGGAATCAATTAATAACAGATATTATGAAGACTATGAGATTATAATGTGGCAGTCAATACTTTTTACCAAAGAAAAAAGAGCTGATCTTTCGATTTGGAGAATACATTTAGCTTTACTCATTTCTATTATATATTCAAATTTAATTCTAAGTAATTAATTTAGGTATATGAATCCATTAAAATATAAAATGGTATTTAACTTTTAAAACATAAAAGACCATTTTGCTTGCTTCAAAAGCTTGTAAACTTCTAAATATTTCACTTTATCGAGGCAGATGTTTCTTTGACTATCTCAGTGACTTGGTATTCTAAGATAACAAAAAGTACACTTAGGACATACAATCATGAGATGTGACTAGCAAGTAATGTGACTGATTTGTCAACAAGCATACTAAGAACTAAACATCCAAACGAGCGTTACATTTCGAAGCAGCCACTATGGGAGATCAGACACATTTCAGTGGTGCTGCCACTGAGCAACACATTTCAAACTTCTCCTTTAGAATGTTCTCAGAAATAATTTATGAAGCATACAAAGCTCAGGCTCATTGCTTTATAAATTGCACCTCATATAGCAGCGATTTGAAGCAAAGCAGAATTGAAATATGTAATTTTCTCTTCTCTTTTATTTACAAAAAGAAACAAATGTTAAATTATTAAGCCCCCAAATAAACTGCTTTTATAAGCCTGTTATTTCAATCTAGAAAGACAATTGTAAAAATAATAATAAAAATCATGATCCTTCTTTTCCCCTTAGAATTTGAATAGGGACATAATATGGACCCGTAATCAGTGCCTCACTCATGAACCTCAAGCTTGATGGTCTTGTTTGTTCTTCCAGTGACCACCTTGGCAAATTCCGGTATTTTATTTCCCCTCATTCTTCTCGACCTCCTGACATTCTTATCATCCTTGTTTCGCCCCAACATGCTGTGAACAGCGTTCTTAAAGGAAATTCCATACCACTCTGTGTCCTTAGTCTTTCTCTGACTTACTGTGCTGTGTCCTCTTCCCCCGTTCATGTAAGCGTTGCTCTACATACAGAGTTACAAACGTACTTAAATATTTATTGACTAAATAAACAGTTAAGCCCTCGGTTCTCTGCTCTGTTTTTCTGTGCTGTTTCCCTTGTTAAACGAAATGTTACATGTTTAACTGTCACCGCTTCTCAGCTATCAAGTCCCACTATTCAAGCTCGCTCCATCCATATCACTTTCTAGATATGCAACCTTGATCAGGTTACTTAACCTGAGTCTCAGTTTCCTCATGTGCAAAATGAGGATGAAATTCTTGTCTACCTCACAGAACTATGACCAGAGAAGGAACACTTGGGAAGTTTCTGATACATTTCAAGTGTTCAATTATTTCAACTGTTATTGTTTTTTCCCCCAATACTTCATGACATCCTCACTTGGATGTCACACAATCAATTCAGCATATTTTTTAAAAATATAAACATCGTCTAAAACTTGCACCAAAATAAAATGTTATTCTTTCACTTAAATTATGCAAGTACTAGAATTAAATTCTTATTTAATTATTTTTCTCCTACCTTTAGTAGTGAAGGGTAGACAGCAATAGTTTTCTTAAGTTAATAGAGAGGCTTCATACAGATGTAAATGCTCTGTGTTGTCTTGGGGTATGCTGTCAAAATGCTGTGACCTCCAATTGACAGGAAAGTTAATCAAAACTGTGTAAACATACTGTGTACCCCTAAACTTTCTTATCCTACTGACTTCCCCAAACTTGCTTTTCTTTTGTTATTACCGTGATCACACGTGGGAAGACCATTCTTTCGGGCACTGGGTTTGAAATCTGGTCCTTTGACCCGCTCTGTCCCGTCCCTTCTTCACAGGCACCACACTACTGATGCTCACTCTTCCATCCCTCTACGATTGCCCTTGTCCAAACCCTTGGCATCTCATTCGTAGACCACTATGCTATACTTCTAACTCGCCCACCTGCCTTTATCCTCACATTCTATCAATTCATTCCACACACACTCATCATGTTAATTTTCCAAAATCAGTTTCATACTGTCTGAATAAAGTTTTATCATGCACATCATTTTGTACACCTTATACAATTTATTATACAATGTAAACACTCAAATTTGTAGAATAAATCTCATCTCCTTACACAGAAACCCCCATTGATTGCATGATGGTAGTATTGCCCTAAGAGTCCCATACTGCATCTTAACTATAGTTCTGTGAATGTCAAATAAGGGCAAAGGATATGAAATGAACATGTACAAATACCATATGTAAGACTCCTTGGCTTAGTATATTTTCATTTTAGTCTCACACAGTAACCTGTAATAAAGGTACTATCTCCATTTCAGTAGCAAAGAAGCTCAGAGACATCAAGATTACTGTTCAGCAGGAAGGAACCACACTTAGATATGAAGTCACTGTTCTGGCCTCAAAATGTATGCCTATTTTATTCCATTCCTACCTTCTTTTAAGCAGTGTTTTAAAGACAGAGTTCCTTGGATACGTTAGTTTCCTATTGCTTCTGTAACAAACGACCACAAATTGAGAGGTTTAGAACAATACAAATTTGTTATCTTAGAGTCCAGGAGGTCAGAAACCCAAAATCAGTTTTCCTGGACTAAAATCAAAGTGTTGGCAGAGCTGGTTGCTTCTGGAGGCTCTGAGAGGAAAATCTGTTTCACTGCCTTTTTCAGCTCCTAGAGGCTACCTGTATTCTTTGGCTCTTGCCCCCTCCTCACATCACACCAATCTCTTGCTTCTGTCCTCACATGTTTTATGACTGGTTTGAACTCTCCTGCCCCTCTCTTGTAAGGACTCTTGTAATCACCCTAGGCCCATCTGGCTAATCTAGAATCATTGACCACCTTTTGCCATGTAGGGTCACGTACTCACAGGTTCCAGGCATTAGGACATGGACCTCTTTGGGGACCATCATTCAGCCTATTACACTAGGCATGAGCTCTGATAACAGAGCCTGAATCCCCTGAAACCAAGAGCTGGTGATAATTAGATGTCCTAGCAATACCTATACATGGCAATCTTTTGTCAAGAGGTATGGAACATAATCAAGAATCATTTACCTAAGAAGACAATTTATTTACTCACCTGCTCATTTATTCTGAACTTTCAGGTTGGTAAATAAAATTCAATTTTGTTCTTCCTGAACAATTAAAAGAAGCTTGAGAGGAACGGGAAGGACACATTAAATAACAATTGTACGTGTAGAAGGACTTATGAGAAAGAGTATACTTGCAACTGCATTGAACTCAAAATAGAAATGTCAATTTTTTTAAGTTTAAATGTAAAATCATTCTACTCCTGACTCATATTTCTTACAGACTTAGCATGTTTTTTACCATGAGGGTCTTTAAATTTGGACAGTTTATTTTTCAAAATGTACTGTGTTCAAGCATATATTATAAAGTTAGTACTTCATTATTCCCCATCAGCAAAACAACAATTCTAAATATGTTTAATGATTCTGTTTTTGCATATCATAAGAACATCACTTAATGGTGCTTGAATTAACCAAATAAATGGAACTAACTGATGGCATCCCTTCTTAATGATACTGACTTTTTAGGCCATCTCTTCTGCTTCGATCAGTCTCATTAGTCCAGGGCCACTTGCCTAGGACATGCCCTCTGGCATTTCTGTAGATCAACGAAATGGGGACGCTTCCATGCTAACTCAGGGACAAGCAGCTTTTCTGTGGTCTTCTGACTTTTTTTTTTAAGATATTTTGATGTGGACCTTTTATTTTTTTAAAGTCTTTATTGAATTTGTTACAATATTGCTTCGTTTTATGTTTCGGTTTTTTGGCTGTGAGGCATGTGGGATCTTAACTCCCAGACCAGGGATCGAACCCGCACCCCCTGCACTGGAAAGTGAAGTCTTAACCACTGGACCACCAGGGAAGTCCCTGACTCCTTTATTTCTTCTACCCTGAAAATCGTCAGTCTTTCAGGAGTGTTTAATTTACATTAAGGGTCATAAATATACACTGGTAGAATTTTGCTACTGAAGAACTCTGTCATATTGACAAAAAAGCTTGATGAAGCATGTACAAAACTTTTACTACAAATAAAAATACCAATATAAGTCCTTTATCTTGATAAACATATTTAAGTATCATTATCTCAAGCATCTGCACTGTATAAAGAAATATTGGCACAAAATGCATGGTTAAAATAAATTGAGAAATGCATGTTACTAAACTATAATAAATCCACAATTTTTTAAAAAGTGTGATGCCTTGTGTTAGAGTATTTTAGTCCATGAATAAAGCTGTAAAAATCCTTAAACATATATACTTAAAATAAGAGTACTAAAAAAGAAAGTCTTCCTCAGACTTTCTGAAAATCAAAGAACAAAGGAAAATGACCTTTTAGACAGATTAAAGACCTAAAGGTGAATACTGAATTATATCTATATGCTTTTTCCTGAGTTGATTTAACCTCATGTGAACAATAGTTGTCTTGTAAACAGATGTATACGAACTTTAGAAAACAAACTTTCAAATGGAATTTATTTCAGTTATGCCACAGACTTGAGGAAATGTCACACTTATTCCAAGAGTTATTTGTTACTTACAAGTTTAAGTGTTCTGACCAGTGAAAAGTTAACAGCAAAATGAAAAAAGCTGAGAATAGCATGATTTAAAGAATGCCAATTTGTAACCCAGGGGATAGGTATTTGCATACTAATTGTAATGTTCCTGCTGTCACATTCCCTTCAGCTTGAAGATCAGTCAGAAAGAGAAATTCAGCATCATCTGTGACAGACAGAGAGTGGAACAAAAAATGCCAGTGAAGTGAGTTGCTGTTTAAAGCTATTTTTGTCTCAGAAGATGTACAAATGAAAACACTTGAGTCTTCATTAGTCTCGATGTTTTGTTTCCTTCATTTATGATAAATATGCTAATTGTTGTCTTTCCTCCTGATTTATTTTTTTCTCCTTTCTCCACTGATTTCTTCTTCTTTTCTAAAATCTGTCCACAATGCATGGCTTGCCTGTACAGTTAATTCTTTATACTTGCTAAGATAAAGAAAGGCTACAAAGTGGAGAAAACCCACTGAGCTCCCTTTATGTGAAGCTTTCCCAAATTATTAAATGTTCAGGTTAAAGACATAAGGTATATATGATCCTTGCAAAAACTATTCGTTGTTGCAACATGGATTGAGAAATTTGAACATAGATATTAACTGCTGGGTAAGGCAGCAGCTGTCACTTCCTGGAGCACGCAGGCTCCTTGCGTGAATCTCTCACTCTCCAGCAAACCGCTAATTGAGTGTGGAGAGCTCAGTTGTCAGAGCCCACATTTTTAAATGCAATACAACTGGTTCTAGCGGGCACAATTAGCAAGATAACTGGTAGCTTTCACGCAGTTCCCATCTGGCCCGGCTCTCCTCCGGACACATAATATGGGGACTGCTGGCCTTGATGGCACTCGTTTAATGAAGGAAATCAGCCAAAGTCCCATGAAACACTAAGTGTGATTTTGGCTCCAGATACACAAGTGAATTTTCATGGCAAGTCAAGTCATACACACACACACAAAAATTACCCCGACTATGCACCACAATTTTACAGGAAATATATGCGAACACACAATGGAGAAGAGCCAGACAAAATCTTTGTAAAGTTCCAACTAAAATCCAAATAAAAGGGAAAAAAAGAAAAGTGAGAGAGAGAGAGAGGAGGGAGGGTGAAGTACACTGTCCATTTATTTAAGGTAGCACTTGTCAAGTAAATTCAACCCAGTCAGTCCATTTTTAAATCAGCCACCCCCTCTATCCCCCAATTTTAATTCAATAGATTTTTCTTAACCTTTATATAGTTGCGTTTCTAAAAATTTTAAACCTATTTGTCAGTCACATCTAACATAAGAAATGTCCTATTTTCGTTTGATAATGTACAAAATTGAAGAATCACTGTCTTCTGAAAACGTTCTATTGAGTAGAAATTACTACAATTTAACTGTTATTTAGAGGAAATATTTGTGTGGCGTGTAATAAACTCTATTACAGGAAAAACACCCTAAAATTTATTTGAAACATTTATTACAGATGTTCCAAAACATGAACAAAGTATAAGCATATGTATATTGACTCATGCATTCCAGGAAGAATTGTAAAAAGAGTTTGGGTTACAAGCAGATACACCTGTGTTTGAACTTCAACTGCCTATTAATATATGTGTGATATTACACCAGTTATTAACATCTGTGTCTTCTTACTCATTGGTAACATGGGATCAAAACAGACTGTCATTTTGAAGATTAAATGAGGTAAAGTATGTGACATGATTAGCACAATGTGGTATAGATTGTAAACATTCAGTACATTGCTTTTCATTTTAGTGCTATTATAAAAATTGTCTTTCGGTTTATTCATATATAGAAATTACTCTTCCAAAGAATTACAATCAACCTCAAATTTAAAAATTTGAACAGCAAATTAATACTGTTTCTTAAAATAGTTGCATTTCACCTAACTTCTGAAAAATGAATACTGCCTTACAACCAACCCTTCCATCATATCAGGTAGTCAAAATTGAACCTCTCAAGTCAAATTTGAAATCTATTAGAAAACAGTGAGCTGAGGGCATTCCAGGCATTATCACACACCAGCAGGGGTATTTCTTCAGAGGGTTGAAGGACAACTTTTTCCTTTACAACAATGTCAGTATTTGGTGGACCTTAAATATTACTAGAATATCCTAGTAGCTCCACTGATATTCTATATCTATAGAATATCTATAATATTTTAGTATATCTCCCTAATTCAAAACATTAGGAATTTTCTTTTGTCCTTGGTTCTACACCATCTCCCAGACTTTGCTCTCTTTTTTCTGTTTTTACTGCTTCCCTACATTAATGATGACACTAAGAATAGCTACCACTCATTTGAACACTTCCATTTCAAAAAGACTCCTTTACATCCAACAAGTCCTTCACTGAATATTCCTTTTGCTTTTGGCTTAAGCAAACTCTGGCTCTCCCTGAAGGACATGGTTTGCTTTGATGCCTTCAGAATGGATGTTGTCCATTTCCTCCAATTTCACACGCTCAGGGTTGAGAGTGAGGTCCCTGGTCTGTCTCTGCCTAGTGATGCTTTTGTGTCATTTCTCCTCTTTCCCCACCCAAAACACACTTTGAAGTTAACACAATTCAACTACACCTTTAGTAATTATCACGGTCATCTACCAGCATCTTGAAAGACACTGCACTGCTTCCATTGAAGGCTTTAATGCCTGCCACTATTTCGGGTTTGGCCATTCAGTCATTATTTATTTACATGTCCAACAAATAATTCTTGAACCAGACACACTGTTCTTGGTGCTGGATAATAACATATTTTCCTGTCATCAGACAACTTACATACAAATGGGGGAGTACGTGTTCATTCTTGAACGATTCTGCCTAGATTCTATTTCTCAGGGTTTTTCTTTGATGGCTGTTCCTTATTCAAAATGGGTGTACTGTGTGGCCAGACTAGGGATCAAAAGTCTCTGCCCTCTTCATTAACATACATTCCACAGGTACCAAGTAGAAATTTGAGTACCATGCTAACCACCAAATTTCAATCTACAAATACACACAACATTTTAAACATGTGCATTTTAAGCAATCATATAATTTTAGCACTATTTGATAGAATTCCTAATATTTGACAGAAGACCTAATATTTGACTCATATGAAATATAATGTAAGCATTTTACAGTAACAGTTTTCATAGTGCACACAAGCTCTTCTACAGAAAATTAGATCTTATGTCGGGTCCCATTCTGCATTTATGAAAGACGGAAATGCAACCTAAATCTTTTTAAATGTCCATTTGAATGAAAAAAAACACCATTTCAAAATGGCTTCACAGGAAACCTTGTGTCCCCAAGATTTAGTAGATCAAGGGAGACAGGAAAATCAGCTGCCTGCTACTGGGGAAGAAAGTAAAAGAAATGGGAGATAGGAAATAAAAGTAATGGGAGATAGCAAGATGAGTTCCCTGTCAACATAGCCTCCCCATGTAGCCTCTACAAGGACAGACATTACTATCTGAAAATATAACTAAAACTGCAATTGCAGAAGGGAGCAGAGTCACTCCTAACACAAATGATGAAAACTGCAGCAAATCACACAAAGTGATAGAATAAAAAAGCTTAGAGATCGAGCCACACTAGCATATTTAAGATTAGTCACCTTGATATGCACATGTAAAAGTTTATAAGAATGACTGGGTGGGAGACTGTATTTTATTATCAACCATTTTAATAGAAACCTTCAATTAGACCATTCCTTTCCATAACGAAGTCATTTGCACATCACAGCTACATTATCCAAAATTTTTCTTCTGGGTAGCCAATGCTTTCTATGGATGGGGGCTTATTTCATCAGGATCTTTGTTTATTAAGGGGACTAATGCATGATATATTTACATCTCAGAAAGTTTATATCTCAAGTCTGATTTATTATGCCTACAGCACAGCCCCAAAAGTATACCTTCTTTAGAAGACTTAAGTCAATAAATTTTTTGACTGCTTTGGAAAAGATATTACTCTGTCCTGGCTGATTCCTAGATTTAAATAAATCAACCCAGAACTGGAAGCATACCAGTCTAAAGAGAAATAAAGGCTGTCTCAGAGTAGGGTAAAGACTTCTCAAAATACTATAAATAAACATTTTTAAAATCATCACATGTTAGAAATCCTTAATCAAAACTTTAAAAAAACTTTTTTAAGATGCATAATTATGAAATGGACAATTTTGTATACTGTGAAAACTTAGAAAATAGTTCATTCATCATTATTGCTATCATGATAACTCTTCAGGAATAGACTAGTGTAATGCCATATAAATTAATTAATATAGCTGAGAAGAAATTCACAAGGCTATGTAGAACAATGAGCAATCTCTCTTGTGCCTTTATTATAATTCAAGAATTTGTAAGTACTATTAACACTGTTGGCTAGATTAATAATTTGCTGATGTCAAATTACATCCCACTTCGCTTTGCTATTGCTCTCTACTGTGGAAAACATTATATAATTCTTGTTGACCTTTTGCAGTTTAATTCATGAAACAAAGCTCATTTAAATGATATAATTCAACAAATACACATAACTCAAATATTACTATAGGTTATAGAAGAAAAAGATCACAATGCTATTGTCAAGGGTAGATGCTGTTTCCACAGGTCACCAACTACAGAAACAACAGTGTGGTCTGAAAATATGGACACACTTTTAACCAACCAACTAATTTAACCAACCAACTAATAATAGGTTTAAAAATACCATGATTAAAATAAAATCATTAAATTCTGAAAGTTGTAGTCATGTTACACAGTATGAGTTTGATCAATATTTGAAGAATGAGATTCCCAAAAGTCACACAAATTTATACAGGCCCAAAGTTTAAACGGAATTAGGTTGGGTCCAAAATAAGACAAGATGATAGAAATTCCAAACGTTAAAACAAAAAGAAAATCCCAAATAGGAAGTGATAAAGTTGTCATTTTCTTAGACTCATTATCATTTGATGTATATCATGACTACCTTTGTTACAAATTGAAATACACATACAGACTATTGAAAAGTTGAAAATTTAAATAAATCACTTGTTTTTCATGTCCTGCAGACTAAAATAAAGTTTTTTAAGTATCAATATTTATTTCCATTGAGTTCTTACTTTAGTGAATACGAAAACATATTTAAATGTGTGTGTATATATTAATATGTACATTTTGGATATATATTTGTAATTAATATGATGGCTTAATAAGGTAATTTTGGTCAATTATAAATAAAACATCCAAGAATTTAATACAAAGTAGTCATTTACAAAGATATGTAGAATTCTGCTTTTGTTATACATAATCCTGCTTTGCAGTATTTCTGTTTCATATGGGATAGAAATGACATTATAGAGACATACATAGAAAATGTCTGAAATGCAGTATTGTTTGTTCTAATCAAATGGCATTTCCAGTTTAAATTTATAAAGTAAATATCAGAATATTAGAAAAGTTTAAAACATGGTAAAGCTGAATAAATTCTTCATGGCTGTTTATTTATATACACAATTAGACTGAAATAGATGAAATTACACTTTCATTTTGTGATTCTCAAATAACTAATTCCCAAAGCATAGACATAAAAAAATCCACAATACACCTAGAATCCAACTAAGGACATATATTAAAGATGTCAGGGATATGGAATTGCATTTTTGTCAGCTCCGAATGGCGTGTCTCTTTTTTCCTTAAATATGTAACCAGCGGGACAGATCAGATTTGCTAAGAGCCTCAGGAAGGTATCTCTGCAGGTGGAGAGTTGGCTAGGACGGCACCGCAGAACAGAGACATGGAAGGTGTTAGATGAAGGCAAATGCTTCCACCTGCAAACCTCCGGGGATTTTGTACCTCATGCCCACATAAAGCAGAAAAGTCATAGATTCATCTGCAAAGCTGTTTGGTTTTTGCTTTTTATGAAACCAGAGGAATAGCTCCCATGCTTTTTCATGCTTTAAACGGTTAAACGACTTACCATATGACCTCCTTGTCTTGTGACCTGAGGATATGTCTCGCATGTATTAGTGTGGCTTCCGCCACCTACTGCTGACCTATTCTACCCATCAGCCCCTGTTGTGCCTAAGCAGTAGCCATTCCCTCTGTAGAGAGTCCTCAGATGACATGATAGTGATTGTATGTACCATATTATTCCAAAGTCACTCGACATCCTATGAACATTCAAATTGTATGTATAGAGTAGACGAGTAGTTCAACAATAGTGTGTCCAAGACAGAGATAACTAGCCCCAGTTTTAGTTGTTTATTCTGTTCCCTTGTGTCCAAACAGACCAATAGGAGGAGAAAAGAAGGAAATGGTTGTTAGTTTGATGTAGCCCTTCATTAAAATAGCAGGAGGGAAGAAAATAACAATAGTTTCTTGATCTCTAACTTCCTGTCTCTGGGATGCATTTAGATAACCCTCATTGGGAAAAAGCTTCATATGCCTTAATGACACACAAATAAAATAGTGCCAGACATGAATCTACAATATTCTTTCAGTATTATTGCTTAATCTCCTATATAAAATAGATTGTAGTCTAAATTCTGCTTAGACCTGTCAAATTCACCATTGTTTGGACCTCATGGAAAATTTTAACTGTGTTACTAAGAGGATTTTTATAACCCAAATATGTGTCACAGAATCTCAGAAGCTTCTCAGATGTATTTTTAAATGCAAGAAATGTGCAGTTAATTGAATTTTTTATAGTGCTCACATATTAACAACATCCACACTCTCCAATATTTCTACTGAGAATTCTCATTGGTACCTGACGACACTTTGCAGTGACCTGTTATTTCAACTCTATTTCAAATAATTAAAAACTTGTTAAATCTATTTTTAATAGTGTTTTTAGACACTTTAATCTTGCTCCATGAAGCCCTTTTCTATTTTCTCTCACTAACCTTCACTTTCCTTCCAACCTGCAGCAACCTACGAACAGCTAACTTAGGCCCCTTTTCCATACAGTTTTCTCTGATATTTTCTTTTATGATGTTCAATTTTTCGTTTCCCCCGATTCTCCATCAATTTATTTCTCCCTGCTTTGCGACCTGAAGGGTCAGCCCTTCAGCACGCAGTCAGGGAGAAGCGGCTTTGAGCGCAGGCACGGGGGCGCCCATGGCAGGTGGAGGAGAAACCCACCAACGCGTAGGAAGGCAAATTCCTCTGAGCCACAAATGCGCCAAAGGGTGTTTCCTCCTCGGAGAAACACAGTCTCACTTATGATCAGACACTGCCATCAGAAGGCGCCAACTGAAACTGAGTAACACGAACTGAAAGGACTGGCTTAGTTCAGGCAACTCTGGGAATTTGACAGTAATCTTTCTAACCTGCTACCTCTGTAGAGGCCCACTCTTAACCATCCTCGGCCTTAAAGGATTTATTAGAAGCATTACCTTCCCAAAGAAGCTCTAGGTGTGCCAAAGAAGATTTCGGGGCACATTTTACTGTGGAAACTAGAGAAAGGAAGAGTCTAAACAGGTAGTCACAAACTTTATTTATGAATGCAAGGAATAATAAATGTGTAAATTTGGCTGAAAATAAGATAATGGGAAGAGGTGGGACCTATGGGAATCCCAGACTTCAAGCACTACCTGTTATTATTCAATTTAAAAATACTAATTGTAGGGCTTCCCTGGTGGCGCAGCGGTTGAGAATCTGCCTGCCAATGCAGGGGACACGAGTTCGAGCCCCGGTCTGGGAGGATCCCACATGCCGCGGAGCAACTAGGCCCATGAGCCACAGCTACTGAGCCTGCGCGTCTGGAGCCTGTGCTCCGCAACGGGAGAGGCCGCGATAGTGAGAGGCCCGCGCACCGCGATGAAGAGTGGCCCCCGCTTGCCACAACTGGAGAAAGCCCTCGCGCAGAAACGAAGACCCAACACAGTCATTAAAAAAAAAAAAATGCTAATTGTAGACATGCAGATATAACTATTTTATGTTTATGACTACTGATCCAAAATAAATTTTTCGAAAGTTAAAAACTAAAATATATACATGTTATATTTAGAGGGATGATAAATATTTGCCACTGAATCCTCAAATGCTCACCCTACACAACGTACTTGTTTTGGTCATACGACTGCACTGTGTGATATACAAATTTTTTCTCATATATCTTACAGCTGGTCTAGATGCTTTTCGAACGTTCCTAAAATCAGAGTTCAGTGAAGAAAACGCTGAGTTCTGGCTTGCCTGTGAAGACTTTAAGGAAACAGAAAGTGCAGAAAAAATTGCTTCCAAAGCCAAGATGATTTACTCTGAATTCATTGACGCTGGAGCCCCTAAAGAGGTGAGTGAAATATCCCACAGTAGTGAATATGTATCTGCTAACAAATCTGCTCCCAATTGAAAGGCGCGAAGTCCATCTCCAGGGAAATTAAATTGTCACTATGTATTCAAACAGAAAATATTGGCAAATTCGAGACGAAGTTCCTTACCGTGATCCTCTGGCACTGATTCAGCAAATATTTTTAAGCACCTTCTATGTGCTTAAAGGTTTCTGTTTTCTGAGCACAACACGCAGCCTCTTAAAAATAGTCTAATATGTCAAAAATTAACAGCTCTACAGAAATCCTACTTAAATGTGCTGCTGGATTTCAAAGTCACTTTCATTTTCCCTTTTGTAAACCACGGACGTCAATTTGGAATAAAAATTTTAAAATCAAAAAGGTATGTATGTGAGGGAAAAAACAACGACTAACCAACAGTGTAAATTCTTTATATTTACTACTTTGGAGACCCACAAACAGCATACAATGATGTCTTCCCTTCCAAAAGAGGGGTTTGCTTACCTTTATTTCGTTGATGGGTGTTGGGCTGCACCCCCGCTGGCCTACGAGGCCTGCACTTGCCCAGCTTCAAGACCGAAGAAAGAGCCCGGAGTCAGTGAAAGAGTCATCAATAGTTTAATGGATGGCAGAGCTTAAATGTCTGAAGCACGGTCCTGGAGCGACACCCCACCATGTGTTGTGGACGACGGGCAGGACGTGGCGGCCGACGTCGCAGGGGAGTGGGGGGGGGGGGGCGGGGGGCGGGGAATAGGGAGGTTCCCATTTATAGGGGGAATTGCCATCAGCTGGGCTCATCGGTTACCAGGGAAACCAGCAGAGGGGGAAGGGCCCTCTTAGCCCCTCTGGCTAAGTACCTTCTCCGGGCAGAGGTCTTCCCTTATTAAACTATCAAAGGGGAGCCATTCTGATATAAAGATTAGATCACTAGCTGGGGCTGAGGGGCAAGTATGTAGAAAGGGCTTTAGAGAGAAACCTGCAATGACTCCAAGAATAGACCCCATAAAGTGTTTTATGTGTGTAACATCTCATTTATATTTGACTTCATTTCCAGAACCAAACCATGATCATCTCTGCACACCTCCTTAATGTTTAACTATATATATATTTTAAAACTTCTTTGATTCCTCACTAAATATAACATATGCAGAGAGTTTTAACGCATAAGCAGCAAACAGGAACCTATATGAAACTACTAGCACCAAACATAAACCACTAGCACAAGTCATCATCTTTCCCTACAGAGTTGAAACACAGATATCCTCCTAAGTGACAGTTACTACATTTTCTAATCCAAAATTAAAATTCATGGTATGAGAAGTTATTGTACTAGCGAGAACAGAGGACAGCATAGATGAAATGCAAACATTTCCGAAAATCTAGGGCATAAAGTTGCCGTATCAACAGTTCAAGTTTTAGATGGACATTAACTACTGTAGCATATATTGGTAAAGTATAACATCACAGACATGTGAAACAATTGAAGCTTAGCCTGAAATTCAAAGGGGGAAAGAGAAAAGAACATAACTCCTGTGGAGCTATTTCAACATTCATTTCCCAGTCACTATCTAAAAATCAATAAATAATTCCGGAAAACTGAAAATGTATTATATAAGATTTGTCAAGTTGATTAATGTCTCATTCCCTAAAATGCTTTGAAATCAACTCTAGAGGTATCCTATTTACTGTGGTATTGGTCTGAAAGCCAGATGTTTTTCTTCTTTATGAATCCATCTACTGAATGATTATTTTAAGATAACATTCTCAAATATTATGTATAAAAAATCTTCTAGTAAGAAATGTAATCTTTTAATTATAGCTGGATTCAAAGTTACAATATATAATAAATTCTCAACTTGGACAAAATAGTTTTGTTTTTTTTCCTAATCTTCCCTTCCAAAATAAATTTATATGGTAATAATTTTTAAAAAATAGTACAGTTACTATTTTAGGATATAAAACTTTCATACTTTTTAATAATTTGTCCATCTAATTAATTTTTACTACATAAAATATAATTAAATTTATGGCTGCTTTTCAAATAATAGATTATACTGTCTCCTTGAAGTGTCCAAAAAGGTTGTTATTGGGTATGACAAAATTCTCATTGAAGACAAAGAAGTATGTATATACATTTGCAACAGTCATTATCTTTCCAATTATTTGCCATTAATTATTTCCAATTCCAATTACTAAAGTGCATTTGTCTCTTATATACCAATTGCAGTCTTCAAGGTATCTCTCTATAGTCCATCAGTTATACGTTAAATATAATACGACTGTTAGTATGATTCATTAAATGAATTTTTTTTTGAGTGCCTGTTCCCACAATGAAGTCACAGAGTAGAAGGGGAGATTGACATGTGATAAAAAACAGTCAAATACACGATAAGCAATTTAATAATTTAAATAATTAAAGTTTGTTATTAGCACAGTGGGAAAGAGCGATTAAGTCTACCTTGAGGATTTAGGGACGGATTTGCCGGGTGGTTCACATATGAAAAAGGTTATGTCATTAAAAATAAGAAATATTTATCAAGAGAGCAAATGAAAAAAGAATATTTCAAACTGAGGGCACAGTGTGTCGCCTGGATGTACAAAGCTCCCTAGCGTTTTCCAGAAATCACAAGCATTTTGATATTGCTAACGAGAAGCAGGGGGATAAGGCCAGACAGGCAGCAGTAGAGATAAAGAGAGGGTGGGAAGTAGCTTAGATTTATCTAGTAGGCGGGCTTCACATGACAAAGTGATATATTTGATATGGAGGTTGGAAAATATGATTTTCCTAAGTGGAAAATTAATTCAAGAATGAGATTCACATGAAAGTATTCTCCATTTTTCTATATTCAATTATAGTTGTAAAACTGACTCTCGTAAAGAATCAAAATTATAACCAATTTCCTTGCTAGAAAACCCCCTAAAACAGAAAACAATGACAAGGTCACGTTATCCAGATATCTATTAAATCCCATTTAGTTTCTTTTCAACTTTTTATGTCTTTATTTCCTCATCTATAAAATTACAAGCACGACAATAATTTTTAATTGATGCAAATAGACAATTTACAATTAGACTATACTAAATTTACTAAATGATCCCTGTCTATAAATTGATGTTACTAATGGTTCTCAGTTTCCTATTCTAATAGGCAAAACTGCACACAAAAATTGAAATTTCGGGTCTCTATGAGAGATGATAATAATCGCAGTGAACCTCATGCCCTCTCCCTTACAGTGTTACCATCTCTCTGGTTTCTACACTAATCATGTGATGTAGTGGAAAACCTAAAGGTTAGAGATACAGATTCAAATCCTGTAATCTTGTGGTGATCTATTTCACCCCTTTGAGCCTTAGTTTCCACGTCTAAAAACGTATCTATGAAAAACCATGTAGCCTCCACACACGAGAGATGAAAATGATGACTGAATGAGATCAAGCGTCTAGTGTTTACATGGGGCAGAACAGTTTTTAAAAAGTTTTAATCCTTTTTTTTTTTTTTTTAGGTGGAGTATAGTTGCTTTACAATGTTGTGTTAGCTCCTACTGTTAATCCTTTTTTTCTTTACACAAGTCACTATAAGTGCTACTGAATCTACCTGAAAACATCCATTAACTAACTATAAAGAACACTTGAGGAAAAGCCACTTTAAAAGACTTGATAGGGCTTCCCTGGTGGCGCAGTGGTTGAGAGTCTGCCTGCCAATGCAGGGGACACGTGTTCGAGCCCTGGTCTGGGAGGATCCCATATGCTGCGGAGCGGCTGGGCCCGTGAGCCACAGCTGCTGGGCCTGCGCGTCTGGAGCCTGTGCTCTGCGGCAGGGGAGGCCGCGATGGTGAGAGGCCCGCGCACCGCGATGAAGAGTGGCCCCCGCTCGCCGCAACTGGAGAGGGCCCTCGCACAGAGACGAAGACCCAACACAGCCAAAAATAAATAAATAAATAAATAATTATTTAAAAAAAAAAAAAAAAAAGACTTGATAAATGTATATATGTGAACACAAATTAGAAAAACATGACAGCAAATCATTAGTTTCAGATAGAAAGAGCTACTCATTGAATGGATTGTACCTAAGTATTTTCAGAAGGTACTGCAGGAAAAAAAAAATAAGTGTGAGCCAGATATTTTGACTAAGTGATTTGAAAATGAGAAAATTATTAGATAAGCAATATATATTTTAAAGTGCCCTTACTTTGCACACAGTAAGAACTTGTGAGTGGCAAAGAAAAAAAATTCTTAAACTTGTATTTATTCTTCCTTCAATTTGGACCACTAATTTCACAATATTTGGAAATTTTCAAAAAAATATTACTTGGTTTCAAAAGAATGTAAATCTTCAAAAAATGGAAATAATATTTTTATATTCAGCTAAGACACTGACATATTTTAAATATTTATGTTTTATTTATATCATTTATATACATTTTGTTTGTATCATCACTCCCTTATATTAGAAAGAAAATTGGTCAGGATGGAAAATATGTGATTAAAGAGAAAACTATGCTGATTGTCATTCTGTGAGATTAGAAAATATTCCAAATCATACTACACTGTAATGTTTAAAACTTATATAAATTCAACTTCATAGTATGACCAATCCAGGAACAAATACATTGGCAGTTTCTTAAGTAAAAAATGTTAGTACAAAATATTTAATTCCTAAACGTATTTATTAAATGTGAGGACATCATAACATGAAACAGAAGAAACTATAGTCATAAAGGAAAAGATGTCTTAAAGGGTTGTGCAGGACACTTTTTAAAAGACCTGTGTCTGGATTTTTTGCTTTTATTTTTATTGTAGTACAATGTTATTTATTGACTCGTATTTTTATTTCACATCAATAGTTGCTTATTCTGTGCCTACGATTCACCTTCATTAGATAAATTCCCTCCATTGGAAGGGAAGCTGGGTCTAGGCAAGAGAACAGGTAATAAACACAGAAGTATAATGCAATGTTCTGTGTGAATGAGGCAGCTCGATAAGGAAATGCAAGAAAATAAAACAGGTTGAAACTATGGTTTGGCTCAAAAGAAACTTTCAACCTAATTGGGTTAAAAAATGAAATTTCTAGAACTGATTTCTAGAACTAAATTAAGTTCTAATTTCTAGAACTTTGCTATTTTTTTCTAAGAAAAAAATAGCAAAGCAACAAATGATTAAGTGCAAAAAAAAAAAAAAAAAGAAAAGTAACAGGTGAAATTGTTTGCATTATACCTAAAAGGATATAATGATTGAATAGTTCTGAGGCAGGATATTGAGATAAGGCCTTTATTTTAAATGAGGTTAGTTTTAAACCAAGTCTTGAGGGAAGAGACAGATATATGAACTCTTGGTAGAGAGAAGCCCATGGGCATCTAGAGGCATTTCCTGATATTACTGGAACGCCAATTTTGTATCCTCCATTTTGTATTCCTATTTTCTTTGCATTTTTTAAGTGTCACTTCCACAATGTGCTGATGTTATTTTGAGTCTTGGTCCTGCCCCACAAGTGGGTGCTTGCCAACAGTGCCCCCCAACTATTGAATCACCTCCAGATAAAATGCATGCTTGTTTATTAATTTCTTAAGTTTTTGTACACTAATCAATAGATAGGTGTCTATTACATACCAAGCACCTTGCTGGTGCCACTAAGAAAAAGACAGTCTCTGAATAAATAAAGCTAACCATCTTGGTGGGAAAACTGTAGTTAAAAAAGATAATTACAATGAACTTTCATGAGTGTTGAGATAGGGAAATACAGGTGATGTGGTCGCATGCAACAGGAAAATCCAAGTCTAAGGGATCAGGAAATGTACCTCGAAAGAAGTTAATTAGTAAGCTTTGGTCAGAAATTTGAGTGTAGACAGAAACAAGACAAAATGGGAGGAGGGAAGGATGATAGTAGTGGAAGTAGAGGTCAACCAAAGGACCCACTGGTGCCTGGAAGGCTAGTCCAGTAGTGAAAGAAGCCTAGTACTGGGTGCCTCGGAGTATAAGTGCAGGCAAGAGCACCTCCTGCAACCCAGTGATTTCTGCTCCGTATTTATTTCATCTTAAACTAAAGGGATCTCTTAAAAAGGAAGAGAGACAGAGACAGAGACAGAGAGAGAGAGAAAGAAAGAGGAGGAGGAGGAGGAAAAGGGGGAGGGAGAGGGGAAAAGAAAGAAAAGCAGAGTTAAAGAAACCATAAGTCACATCTGTCCAGGGCTTTTACATGGACTATCTGATTTGATCACCATGTTCACTATCTTAAGGAGGCATTACAATCATCTATCTTATATAGGTGAAAAATGAACTGAGCCTTAGAGAGAAAATGATGGGTCCTACAGTCATTAAGGTACACAGCTCATGAGGACGGAGGTCTTCTGCCCAGGCTTTTACATGTTAAATTCCTTTCTTAGATCTACTACTTATTTTCAATGTTCATGACACAGCCTGGGAACCTTGGTGTTTATGCTAAAGGCAAAAGCATAAAATTATCTTGTCACACAGAGTCTATCTTCCTTTCTATCAAAAGCTGTATTTCTCTTCTCATATTCTCTCTAATTTGTATAACTTATTAAACTATAAAGCAAAAAAAAGTGGCAGGAATATTTCTTCTAATAACCTGAAGTATCATTTTGGCCCTCTGAAAGAATGATTGCTGCATTTCAACTCAAAAACAAAATGCTCAGCTGTTTTTTTTTTTTTTTTATTGAAGTATAGGTGCTTTACACTGCTGTGTCAGTTTCTGCTGTGTAGCAAAGTGAATCAGCCATAGATATACATATAACCCCTCTTTTTTTGGATTTCCTTCCTATTTGGTCACCACAGAGCACCGAGTAGAGTTCCCCATGCTGTACAGTCACTTCTCATTAGTTACCTATTTTATACATAGTAGTGTGTATATGTCAGTCCCAGTCTCTCAATTCACCCCATCCCCCCTTCCCCCCTTGGTATCCATACTTTTGTTCTCGACGTCTGTGTCTCTATTTCTGCTTTGCAAATAAGATCATCTGTGCCATTTTTCTAGATTCCACATATATGCATTAATATATGATATTTGTTTCTCTTTTTCTGACTTACTTTACTCGGTATGACAGTCTCAAGGTCCATCCACGTCTCTGCAAATGACACAGTTTTGTTCCTTTTTATGGCTGAGTAATATTCCATTGTATATATGTACCACATCTTCTTTATCCATTCCTCTGTTGATGGACATTTAGGTTGCTTCCATGTCCTGGCTATTGCTTTTTGAATTTGCACACATCCCTGAGCCACTTAAATTAATCTTGGATTAGCATGATGGGGTTGGTGAAGGAAACAAGTCAATCTGACTCTCTTTCAGCTGCCCCAGATAACATTTGCTATCTACATCTATTTTTAACAATCCATATCCATCACGCTTTTGTATGTTATGATCACATACATTTGATTATTTTTTCCATTTCTCTTGTCCAATTTAAGGTATTAGTACTGCCTCCCAACTCGTGTCACTTATTTCTGTCTTTAAAACCAATCATAACAAAAGGATACAGTCCTGTGCAGGATGGATTCCTTCTCGATGTTACAAACTTGGCTATTCTCAACTTTAATAGCCGCCCTTGAGAATATATTTCAGGATATTCGTGCGTCTTTAATGATGCCAAAAACGAAGTAATGCTAGAGGTTTTAGTGGTGATTAAACAGAATTATGTAACCAAAAACATGATTATAGGCGGCTTTAATTTGAATAGTAATTTTTAAGCTCTGTTGTGAATGAGGTCTAGGAAGCTGCCTGCCCTATTTGAGCAAGGCGTTTTACATATGCATGCACACACTTTTTGCATAATGACAGTCTCCTGCTACACTATACATTCTAAATGAGGAAAAGTCTGTCTCATTTGAATGTGAGAGCTCAACTGAGAACTTTTCATTCAAATTATGTAAAAATATATAAAGCACAGTTCAGGGTCACAAGAGAGCCAAAAGGTACAGTTTAAAATGCATTCTTCCTGCTAAAATAATTTGTTGGAAGCCAAAAGAATTTAAAACTGCTGGTATAAAAATGAGGAATTGGCTTGTATAACTTGCAGTTATCAAAATCACCTGAGTATTAAAATATCCCTGGCTCATTATAATAAAATCGTTTTTAAACAACCATCACAAACACCAGTCAGAAGGTAGTCATTTTAATGCAATGGATTGTTGTCAATGTCAGCTGTGTCAAGGTCTTTTCAAAACTGACAGGATTTAAAAGCTGCTAAACAGTTGCGATGACATCTCAGCTGTCATTCCATGAGAATCACAAGCCTAAGTCTTGTTTTCTGAGATTGGCAGTGCAGTGGTCTCAGATAGCTAAGATAATTCATGACCTTTTGAAAAATAAGCAAATTAAAGGTATTTCTCAATATCCTTGAAACTTAAGTGTATCCATAGAAACAAAATGCAAGTGATTATTCACATCGGTAAATAATATAGATATAACTGTGTTTATTTCATCAGTCGATATGACATTCAGCCCATGCTCTGGACCTACTAATCTGAGATACTCAGCCAAGTCTAAGCTTCCCTGCAATTCCCAAGCAGCTCAGGAGGGACTCAAGACCACACAGTTGGAAGGTCTGCATCTCTAGAGGGTTACCACCTGATAAGATGCCTGCCTTCAATCTACGCCAAGATTAACATCTCCTCTGTTCTTACTTTTTGAGGTAGAAATTGATACGACAACTCAGCCAAAAGTCAAATTTGAGATGAATGCAAAGTTGGGGGTGCAGTTCGCAGACATGCCTTCAAAAGTGATTATATTAAAGGAATGTATGTGTCAAAATATATATTAGACCTAATATTTTCACCTTTGTCCTGATACTGAAATTTCAGGGAAGTCGAGAAGAAAAGACAAGGCACTTTGGGTAGACTATTCTCAAACCTCACCCGGATTGACTCCTCAGGAGCATTTAACAACAGTGATCACCCTCTCTTAATTGAAATACTATCCTCAGTTGGCTTCTAGGACTCAAATTCTTCTTCTCTTACTGACTACTCTTTTTTTTTAAAATAAATTTATTTATTTTCATTTTTACTTATTTTTGGCTGCATTGGGTCTTCGTTGCTGCACGCGGGCTTTCTCTAGTTGTGGCAAGCGGGAGCTACTCTTCATTGTGGTGCGCGGGCTTCTCATTGCGGTGGCTTCTCTTGTTGTGGAGCAAGGGATCTAGGTGTGCAGGCTTCAGTAGTTGTGGCATGTGGACTCTGTAGCTGTGGCGTGCAGGCTCAGTAGTTGTGGCACATGGGCTTAGCTGCTCCGTGGCATGTGGGATCTTCCCGGACCAGGGCTTGAACCCGTGTCCCCTGCATTGTCAGGCGGATTCTTAACCACTGCGCCACCAGGGAAGCCCTCACTACTCTTTAACAACTTCTTTTGCTGTTGCTACTCATAACCCAGCACACACTATCATGAGAGGAGGCGGTTCTCCTCTATTACCCGCTTACATTTACTCTCCCGGTGATCTCTTCCAGCCCTCTGGCTTTAAGAGGGCACCTCAAACTTAAACACAAATCTGAGTCCTAATTTTCTTCTCAAAACTTTCTTCTACCTGAGTCTCTCCATCTCAGTTAATGGCAACTCCATTCTTTTCGCTCTGGCTAAATAGCTGATAGTCATCCTTGGTTCTTCTCTTCTGCTTACATGCCTTATCCAACCCATCAACACTTTGTCATCTCATTCTTCAGAATATTTCTAAAATCCAGTCATTCTTAAAGATTTTGTTCCTCATCCCAGCTCATAAATATTCAATCACAAGTTCCATCTATTCTACTTTATAAATATCTTTGAAATCTATGCATTTCCCTCCATTCTCTGTGACACGACCCAGCCTAATCCACCATGATTGACCACCGGAATTTCTGGTATGACTTCCTAACTTTTCTTCCCTTTATTATCAGTACCGTACTTAAAATTCTCCTCATTGCTCTCAGGTTAATTAAAAATTATTTAACAAGACCTATAGAAGTCTATGTGGTCTGGACCTTCATGCCTTTCCAGACTGTTGCCCTTTTCCTCCTGAAAACCCACTGGGCTTCTTCCAGTTTTCTCTCCCATGTCCAAGTCCCTTCCTTAAACTTATATACCCATAATAATACCTTGATGATCAGCTTACAATCTCATTTCTTTCAAAAAGTTTCTTTTTCAGAAGGTATATTTTTCCCTTTGGATTACTTTCTCAAAATCTGTCTTCTTGACTGACTTTCAACGTAATCATCTTTATATGATCAGATCTTAGCGTAATTCCTAAGCACCCATTCAGTGAAATACTTTAAATGAATAAATTACAGAAATGACTAGCAAAAAACAACTACTTTTTCAGATGAGGTGTTTTTTTTTCCCCAGAAAAATAGGGATGATAATACTATCCATCTTACAGGTGTGTGTGTGACATAAAGTAGCCATATAAAGACTTAGCACAACAGTAGTAATATCTGATGAATGTTAACTATTATTATTTACAGTTAAAGTAATCATCTTTAAACATTCTTAGGATTATTTTAGAGATAATGACATTGTTTAAATATTTTAAAATGGGAGAAGACAAAGTCACCAAGGAAAAAAACCCATCAAGAGAAGACTTGGCCCAGAACTTAGATAATGCAAATCTGCTCTGCTCATATTTTGAGGGACATGTAGAGAAAAAAGAATTAGTGAAAAAAATAGGGAAACGATAGCAGATAAAAGACAGGTAAATTACATGCCACAGGCTACTGAATTCCCTTTGTAGTGACAAATCTCTCTCTGATTATCAGATTGAATACTTAACGTTAATAGAAGCCATTGTATCCAAATCTGTTTAAGCAAGAAGTCAAATTTCTTAAGATTTTTACATCAAAATAATGTATGATGATAAGGAAATTATAGTGACTTTCTGTCTGTGATCAGGGAAGGCTTCTTGGAGGATATTCAACTTAAACTGAATCCTAAGGGATTTAGGATAATCTGTACAGAATAAAACTGTGGAGGCAAGAGGGATTTTAGATGGTGAAACAGCATAAACGAGGGCTTTAGATACAAAATTCACTTTTGGAACAGAAAGTAGACCAACTTTGTGGATATCACCAAAGATAAGTAGATGATTTCAAAACAACACTTTGAAGTCCAGGTATGAGGAAGCTCAAATGCCAGGGTAAAATGTTTAAATTTTATGTTATAGAAAATAATGCCTTGTCAGCTGAACATTCATACAATGAAAGTGATATTTTGGTGAAATTGATATAGTAATGCTGTCCACAGTGTGTAGAAGGGGAGGTATCAGGTAAGAGGTAGATTCCATGGTTTAGGGAAGAGATTACGTTATAAAAGGTTAAACTGGAGAGACAGGAGAGAATGAGGGAGAGAGATCAGAGGGTAAAAGAGGTGGCAGAGATGATTCTTGTGTTTCCAGCTTGAACAATTTGGAGAAAAATAATAATTTATACAAACACGTGGGTGTGATATTTTGTCACTGACATTAAACTGAATTGCCAAGACACAGCTTCGAAAGACTACTGATTATCCCCTGGGAATAGTGTCTCTGCGAATCACTTAGCTATCAATAGCTGATGTTGGCAGCTTCTTGGTAGGAAAACAGTCAAATCAGAAAAGTGAGAGGGATAAGTCAGAAGTACAAGCTTAGTATATCTGAACAAATAATATTAATTATCAGTATTATACTGAAATGGAATAGTTCTGCTTAAAATTTTACCATGATTTTTAACAAATGTAGAAGCTTTTTTCACTTTGTTTATACAACATGCATTTATTGAATCCTTACACTGTGCAAGGCATAGTGAGGCGCAGGCAAAAAGTAAATCTTATCTAAGTAATCCAAAGTCCTTTCAGAGGTCAGAAAAGGGGAAAAATCTACAAGTAAACCTCACAAGGTAGATGCTATTTGAATGTAGTCTTAAGGACATAAAAGATAGTGAAAGACTTAGGTGAGAAGGAGTGATTTTCAGCTAGACTGGGATGGTATGGGAAAATATTCATCCATAACAAAATATAAGAAATTTGGGGGGCAGTGCCTACCTTAGTGGGGATACAGGGCACACGGAGAGGAGAAAAATGTATAGGTTTGGACCATATTGTATAGGTCATGAATGCCAAGACCCGGGCTTTGGGCTTTTTAAGTAGGGAATGAGGAGCTACTGAAGGTGTTCAGTTTTGATTAAAATAATAAGGCAGCACTCTGCACCAGGCACACACTGGCCCTGCTATCAGTGAAAACTCACCCAATGACTGAATGCCTAAAGGAGTTAACTTGCTATATTTACCTTTATGGGGGATATAAAGTTCAACAAATTGCAGACGACACCATTAAAGAACGAACAGCATAGCTGAAGGAGGAAACGGGCAATATATATTCTCATATCCCCACAACACAAGATAGGATTTATGAAACAGATTATATTAGATGTTCAGAAACCACTACAAGATCTTGGTAATACCCACTACTCATTGATTCCGTCCATGAGGCAGGCACTATACTAGATTCATGACATGTTATCATGCCACCTCCCCGCTCAGAACACTTCAGTGTCTTCCCATTGCTTCTAGTAGAAAGAACCCCTTACCAAAGCACATAAGCCCCTCAAGACTTGGCCTGGACCTCCTCTCCCAACCTGGTCACAGGAACTTTTTTCTCACACCCTGCACCCCTGCCATGCAGGTACGAGGCTCTTCAAACACAACCAATTCTTTCTTGCCTCAGGGATTCTGTATTTGTTTATTCTGCCAGAAATGGTCTTCCCCAGATTCTTAGAGAACCTGCTTCTTCTCATCCTTCAAGTGTAAATATAAAATAATACTATTTATAGTATTAGTATAATACTAAGACTACATAGAAAGTATATAGTATTTTCTCCAAATATAGAAAGCACCTGGCACATAACATACCCCAAAATATTTGTGGAATCAATGATTGTATGGATCATCTCACTTTAATTCTTGTAACCACTCAGTCAAGAATGGCCAAGCTTCAAGATAAAAAAGCAGAACTTGAAAGTATGAAAGTAACTCACCCCAGGTCAGCAACATCATAAGTGTTAGAGCACAGATTGGAAAACTATCCTAAAATCTTACCTGTACCCCACACCATCTTCCTGTATAAAGAAGCAGAAATTGATTCCTTCGAGGAAGTTGCAGCATTTCATCTGGAACTTTGATGGAAGACCTGAAAGGATGATCAAAGAAATACAAAGCAGATGTAATCTGTATCCCTGAGTAGCTGAAATCCCTAAAGAAAGAAAATATCAGTGAGTAAACAGTGGCCTTTGATGATTCTTTTCAAACTAAAGTTTTTTTCTTTTGTTCTTTTCCTACAATAATAATACTGAAATAGTTTGATATTACTTATCTCATTTAGTCCTTAAAACACTTTAAGACAGATGTTATTATTATCCTCTTTTACACCATAGAAATCAAAAATTGAAGGAAACTGTAGAACTTGCTTTACTCACATGAATAGCAAGTAAGTAGCAGAGGAGAGATTTGATTGAAGGTCTACCTGCCTATATTTTAACTTCAATTCAATAAACATAAATTGTCATTTATAGTCTTTTACCAGACCCCCAAATTCTGGCATTTTTATAGTCTCCCCCATTTTACCAAGAGACATTATAATTCTATTCAACAAATATTTACTGACTGCCTATTATGTGGTAGATAATTGGCTAAGTGCCACGAAATAAAATGATAAATAAGACAGATATAGCACCTGCCTTTGGTGAGCTTTGAATTTTAAGATTCAAATCTCTTTCGCGCTTCATGAATATTTTCAGTTTAAGTGAAACAACTTGGATGTGAAATTTTCTGCTTCTCAAAATATATCCTGGAATATGGGTAGAATTGGACAAGTATCTCCACAAGGTTTGGGGCATTTTACAGATTTGCAGGTGAATGGTGTGTTCAGTATAACAGATCTCTATTAGACCTTGCTGAGAATAGTTACATGTGGCAGTGCTCAAGGGACAAGAATATACATACACACGCACACACGTATATATGTATATTCCATGGGAGGCATGGCGGCCCGTGAAAGGGGGTGTTATCTGGTCCATTTTGGCAAACAAAAAGAAATACAAATTAGGATGAAAAGCAGCAACATGGGAAACAACACGGGGAGGTATGGAGAATGGGAGTGGTTTGGTGAAAACCATCCTAGTAAATTCTAATTATTGTTCTGCCTATGAAAAGTAAATTTTACATATTAAGGTCAAAATACTAGAAAGAAATAAAGGATGGGAGGGAAAAGAAATCTAAAATCATAAAATATCTTGTTTGCCTTTCACTTTGCCATTTTTTGTAATCTCAAAATAAGGCTTGACCTCTGTTCTCTGTCAATGCCAACCCTCTGAACCTAGGAAATGTAATTAAACTGAGCATGTGTTCTGCATTTCAGAAAATGAACATGTGACCTCTCTGTTGTTTTGCATCAGATTAACTTTGTGTTTAGAAAAAAAATTCAAATCATATGTGTATCTACCATCTGTTTAAACCACGCATTCTTTGATTAAACTAATCTAATGCGATGAAATTTGTTTCCACACATTAACATTGACTTCAGTACCAGGGACCTCATCTCAAAGAATATTGAAGAACCAACTCTCACATGTTTTGATGAGGCTCAGAAGTTAATCTACAGTCTGATGGCCAAGGATTCTTTTCCTCGATTTCTAAAGTCAGAGATTTATAAGAAACTGGTAAATAGCAAACAGGTTGGAAATCATAAAATATGGCTCCCTTTCTTGTAAAGAAGGTAAATGACAAACTAACAATCAGATTATAATTAGGGGGAAAACAAGTGATAGGATAGATCAACTCAATCACTATACTTCAAGGCTAGAATGTTTTAAATATACAAACACAATTTAAATTTTTTTAGGGTTTAGAATTCATGTTTTACTCCAATAGAAAAATAATATTTTATATCTGAAGCCTGAATGTTTAAGTCATTTGTTTAGAAAGTGTTTATTTTATCAGGTACTTAAAAATCTCCTACTGGGAGAGTACAAAGGAAGTTTATAGAGATATAATACACTCAAACCACAAGTGGATATTCTTATAACATTATAAATTCAAGAAACTATATATCTTCATGTTGCTGCATGGGAGACTGTTTAGCATCATACAGATGATTTTAAATACCATTTGCATTATTCAAAACCTCACTTCTGTAAAAAGAGAAATTCTAAACCAAAACATAACCCTGCATTTAGTGTATCAACTATTTCTTTTCAACCAGGATCTGATAATGTGGTGGTTATCTAAACTGGTATAGCCCTCAGATTAATGAAAAAGAAAAATGGCATATATATGTATATGCCATTGATCAAACTGTCAAAATAGATCACTTGGTTTAATTCAATGGCACACATAGGCATGTATGAAAAGGACCTTGAGGGTGGGGAGGATTGGTTTTCTTAGATCAATAAAAATATAAAGGAACGAGGAGGAATAAGGAACATGGTTAAGTCCTTATTTGATGAACTGCACAGCAGCGACTATCCCATAAAATAAAAAATTACTGCAATATTATCTACCCAAATAACTGTGGAGTTAAGTATCTATTCACTCCTTCAGCACTGGAACTTGTTTATAAACCTAAAGAGATGTTTTTAAATGCAGTTATTTGAGATGTTCCTAAAATTGTCCTCTTTCTACATGTAAATGTCCCATGATAATTACGAATAATTTCACGTTAATATGAAAAGCTATAAAGATTCAACAGATCTTCCATGCTTCCATTTTATTTTCACAGATTTATTTAACTTTGTTGATATCTGTATTTTGCAGATTATTTGAACATTAGAAAATGCAGGAAAAATAGCAGGATTTATTTTATGTTTCTACAAACCATTCATTTGATAGACAAAATTTTGTCTCCCCTTTGTCTTGAAAAATAAACACATGCAAATGGAGCATTCCCTGGACACTTGCAAATTCTTTAAAGGAAGACATTATGCACACTGATTGTGAATATTCAGTCCCCCTTAAGGCGCACTTAATGGAAAAGAGCTATATATACCCTTTTCAACATTTCTTTTGAAGGTTCCAACCTTAATTTAGTCTCTACTTAAATAGGAAATTTAAAAATTATTCCTAGAGATGAAAAAAAAACTTTCAAAGACAGAAGGGACCTTAGAAATTGAAATCACATCCCCTCCTTTTAGACGTAAAACACTGAGATCTCGGTTATTTCTTAAGGGCACGTGCGGATAAGAGGCAGAGCTGGTAGGAACAGTGCTTTTCCCACCGGGCCACAGCCAGCACCTTGTTCTCACAGCAGGAGAGTAATCTCCTCCCCATTAGAACTGCCGGGGCCTGAGAATCTACTGTCCTACTCATCCTCAAATACCAGGCACTGTTCCTTTCATTGAATATGCAAATTGACCTTTTACCGTCAGTTTGCAAATTCCTTCTTGTTGTCATAGAGCAAGACTTCCTGTTCAGAGATTGCCTCTCAGGTTTTCTCTAAGAATGAACAGTCAGTCACAAATCAAACTTTCACCACCTAGAAGCAGATGATTGGCAGGGGGTAAAAATACAGTGGGTGTCAAAATGATCTGTTAAAAAATTGGATGTTGAATGACCTCTAATAGATCCCAACCAGAGACCCTCAATTGCAATCCTTCCCTCTCACCTCCTCAACTCATTCCCCATCCCAGGCTATAATTATAGATGTTCTGACTTAATAGAACAGAAAAGAAAACAATTGCAAATTTTGGGAATAAAATCAATTTCAGGTTTTTGGAACACTTGGTAGTGAGGAATTTCGGTAAAATATCAGATGGATATCTTTCATATGTTGTTCTCTGTATGTCTCTTTCACTCCATATGTTACTTTATTCATCAGTTATCACTGATGAGTGATTTTATGGATGGGATTTTTAAATAAAAGATTAACTTGCAAAAAAAATGAATAACAACATTAACACTCCTGTTAACATACTTAAATATTCATTAATTGTGTAATGCCATTTTCTAAAAATATTTACATCGGTTTTAAGAAATGAAGTACTTATATTAAAAACTAAGCTAAAAAAAAAAAAAACTAAGCTAAGCAGTAAGCAGTAATAAAATTACAAGATACTGACATAGATATGATCTTCAAATTATAAGAGTTCTCCCAAGCACAGTGTTTTCTATTTCCTGACAGAAATAGAATATTCCTACAAAATATATTTTAAAGCAATTTATGTTTGCCCTCCATTAGATGAGACCTAAAGAAATCAAACGATATACATATTCCAAAAAGAATTTTAGCTTCTTTAACAATCCAATGTGGAGCTACAATCCATGAATTTATCTAAAATCCTTTTGAATTTATTTAAATATCAAATAGTGAAAATTCATCAAAAACGAGTACTGATTCCTATAAGTTTATGCAAATACTTGCATAGGAAGGATATATTTCAGCCTCAAAATATAATCAACAGATTTTTTTTCTTTACTAATACTATATTATAAAAATCTAAAACCTTTAGGGCATTACAAACATGAGCTAGTGTCAAATTTTATTTTCCCAAACTTTTTTTTAGTCTGTGTTTATATAGAATTCATTCTATTCGCCTTCATTGTTTTACTTTTTTCTAGAGTTTTCTAATTTTGTGTGATGTAGTAACTATGCGTATCCATAATTTTCCTGATGAGAATACATGCTGATATAATAAAAGCAAAAAAAAAGTGTTTTTCTGTTTCCTTTCTAATATCCTTTCTAATAAGCTTAGTATCATCTTGGCTTTTAAACAAATAGTAGCATTCTGGCCCATAATTTTGGAGAATAGTCTGGATTTATTTTCCAATATTTCAAGAAAAGGTCAAATCCATCATCCAGGACTTGAAGTTTAGATTAAATGGATCTTCTTTTCATTTAAATGGAAGCTGATCAGCTAATCTTCCAAATCATACAGGCCATGTCCTAACTTAAGTAATCAATACGGATCATTGTTAGATAACCAAAGAGATCCATTTAAAAATAAAAAAAAGAAAATGCTCTTTAAAAACAATTTGGTCTCGTACATTTATTTCCTGTGCAAAAATTCCATTTCTAACCTTCACCCACAAAATCCCTATATCAGTTTCACCCAATTATATCTAATGTGGGCCTGATTTGCTTCCCAACTACACAGTCTTGTAATTTATTTCATGGTGATGCCAATTAATTTAAAGTGAACTCTTTTCACAACTATGTGAAAAAGGTGGGATGTTGTCACAGCAGTAGTCAATTATTATATGAATAAAGAGTCACTTGCCCTGTGTTACCCTTATTGTTTTGTCAGATTTGCCATTGCATTTTAATGGGACAGCATGGGGGAATGAATATTAAAGGAAAACTATTTACTTTTGCTATGCCATTTCAGAGGAATTTAATATGTTTTATTACAATTACTATTTATAGTATACATTTGAATGTAAAATATATATGCATAATTAATTATAATCATAAGTGAATAGATATTAGTGTGTTTCCAAGTATAACAAACAGAAGGTGGGAAAATAACATTTTTTAAATGACCTCATTTCTTTAAGAAACCACACCATTTTTTTCTCCTTATTTCATTTAAGATACAAAAATTGGATTGGATGTCTACTACAGAAAAAAAAAAAACCCATGAAGTTTAACTGGGTTATTGTTTAGCCATTGAATATTTATGCCTTGTGTTGTATCCAGATTAAAGTCAGCAATGAATATTTCTGAAAAACAGAAATCTGTCTTGTTAAATTCACATTTTTTTCCTGGGGTGATGATTGTTTAACTATTCCTGGATATCTCACATAAAACATCATTTCATCGACTTCTATTTTTACAAATAAGAATTTTGAAGTAGTTAATTTTTTAAAAATATGGTGTGGTTTCGTTATTCTGATACTTTTATTCATTATGTGCACTGGGGAAAATAAGTTGTAAATTAATTTTGTGAATGATGATGGCTTAGATATAAAATATAATAAATATCTGGTTCTTTTTAAAAACTGATATGAAGAAAAAATTAAATGTTTTATAATGTAGGTATATTAAATATTCTTGTATTTGTTTCATATATTTTAATTAAAATGTCTTACTTTAAAAGTTTCAGTTTTAGGTCTTTAAAAAAGTAAATAATTTTGTGAATAATGCCTTTGAATTATTGTTTTTGTTCTTCTCTCCAAATATGTCATGTTTACCACAAAGACATAATCATGAATCAAAATCATAAGACTGGTTTTCCTTACTTCTTATAAACGGAAAAGACATAGGAAATTCCTATTATGTATTAGAAAAAATATATTTTGAAATTAATTATTCAAAGCAGTATTTGTTAAAGGTCTGAACATGAATCTTTTATGAGATCATACCAAAATCCATTATTAAAACCCAAGAGCACTTTGAGGGAGATTTAAATGTTGAATTTATGATTGAGCTACTAAAAATTTGCTTTTAAAGCATGTTTATTGTCGAACAAGTCTATAGATTCCTTTATAGGATTTTCTTTTTTTGCTAGAAGCAGTCTTTTAAAATGAGTAAATAAGCACCAACACTAAAAGATTAAAGATTGATTGGAAACTTCAAACGATGAGCCCTCACTGTGTTTTAAGCCAGATAAAAGCCTTTTCCCAAATGTAGTTTTTATATTAAGTGGTAGAAGCCAATGAAGAGTGAAAAGTATCATTACATAATGGCTTGAAGTAAATTTAGAACTTCATTGAGAAATCTAAGGTTACATGAATATACTAACATATACATATATCCACTTAAGGAACTCTGTTTCTGTCTTTTGAAAGCATTAATTACTTATTTCAACTGGTCATTTTTAAGCTCATATAAACTGTTTCACAATACCTCCATTTCAAATAGGAGTAAAGCCTCAGAAAAAATAAAATGCAAGCAAGTATTAATCAAATTAGAAGATCTATTTTCTAAATCAATAACTTTGAAAAAAGAGGCTAAATATATGCAAAACACATTTATTTCCTCATTCTGTAATTAAAATTAAAATGCAATTATTAGCCCTGAAACATAAAAGAACATTTCTTCAGTCAATATTGAAAGACCATAACAGTCTATTTATGTGTTTAATTCCTACTGTCTGATCAGCTGAGTTTTAAGAATTTCCCATTGAATTAACAATTCTGAGGTAAGCAGTGTGGAAAACACAAGAGGTTTTTAAAGTCTTCAAAAAGTGTACCATAAACTGAAAGACAGTAGAATTTGGACAGCAGCTCATAGCTTAAAGCATTTTCACAGAGAAAAGTAAGTTTTTGCTTTGCGCAACGTAATATACAATTAAAAGAACTATGGTATAAATGTTAACTGCAGGATAATGTACAGGCAGGATACGTGTTGATAATTACTATCACGGTATACAAAATATATAAATATAAAGATATGGACGAGTTAAAACGGGGTCAGCTGAGACTTGGAAAAGAAAAGCTGTGGACCAATGTGTGAAAACGCAGGGCCCACCTACCAGAGAGGAGGGCAGGGACCATGCCCGAAACCCACGGCGCAGGCGCACTGAAGAGAGCCGGCTGGGAGAGGAACAGCGAAGATCACCTGTGGTTGACGAAACAAACGTAACGAAGGTGGATTTCAAGATTTGGGCCTTGGAAGAATAATGCTAAAACTAACAGAAATATCTTGTAGAAAAGCGGAATGACTGAAGGAAGATGACTTAGGTTTAATGTTAAAGGAATTCCATTCAACAAGTGAAGTTGCAGGACTGCCTGTTGTCCTGTGGTTTTGAAGGATGTAAAAGAAGTGCATGCTTCTCCTCTTTCAGCTTCCAGCAGCAGTTACAAACGCTCAGGTCTTCCACTTCGAATGAAACAGCGGTATCTTATTCTTCGTCCTTGCTCTATTTCTACCATAGTTTATATTCTTCATCTCCAAGCATCATGAAAATGTGTGGTCTGCACGTTGTCTTCACTTGCTCCTCTTAAATTCGTTATTTAACTTAGTACAAGAGGGGCTTTCGTCACTGGTGCTCACTTTTCACTGAAATGTCATGGCTGTTTGAGATTGAATCTGGTGACCAATTCCCAGCCCTCTCATGATGGCCGTTCTGTGGAACTGAACACCGTTAACCGCTTCCTTCTGAATACTCGACTCACGAGATCCTGGGACACCTTTTTCCACTAGTGTCCTTGTTTCCTAGCTGCTCCTTTTCCATCTGCTTCACAGGCCCTTCTTTCTCTGTCTGCTCCTTAGTTTCCCAAATTTAGCTTTCCATTCTCGTTCTCCTTCCCAGTCCCTCAGGACACTCTCCTGAGAGCATCCACACCCCCAGTCTCCGTCACTATGAATATTCTGACTCCTGAGCAATTCAGATCCTGTGAGGTCCAAAGCTTATACCATATGCAGGGTCCTCTTTAAGAAACGGAACACAGAATTCTGAATACAAAATTAGTTTAAGAAGTGGATACATACTTAGAACAACAACAACAACAAAATACCACAATTTTTAAAAGGCTGACAAATACCACAGTATCATAGAAACCAAAAAAGTAACACATTTTCATTAACTGTCTGACCCAAATCAATATTTTACTCCATTTTCATTAATTGTTTGGTAATATTATAGAGAAACTAGACAGATAAATCAGTCTTTCATCTGGTGTGGTTAGTCAGCTGTTGTGTCTTATTACTGATATTTGGAATGCAAAAAAACCCATAAGACCTCTCACCCAGATGAACTTGCTGTGTGTAATCCTCTTATAGGTTTGTGTCCAATAAATGGAGGAATTCAGATAAAGTTCATTTCTTAAATTCCCTTCAAAATAATTGTGCATTTATAATTATGTTTCAGTATCAAATATATTCATGAAAGAAAAGAACTTCTATTTTGATGAAGCATTAGTAAAAGCCACATCTTTCACTCAAAGTTTTTCACGTCTGGATGATTCTAAGAGTTTTCCACAGAACAACTCGTGGTTCCATACATTCAGACTTTATTCCTCCTCCGTGACCCACATGTTTCTACACCAGGCAACCCGGGACACTTGGCCCTGCCCCTGCACATTGTAACATCAGGTGAGTTGACACAGAGGACCGTACACGTGTGCCTGAGAGCCTTTCCTGAACCAGGATGGCTAGCACCAGGATTGTGAACCTCCCAAACACTTTATTCTAAACCCAAACTAGTGTATCATCATTGCCTTTCGGGCAGATCCCCAAACTCACCCAGCCACTGTCAAGACGGAAAGTGTAGTGGAGGGAAGTCAGAGTAAAAGGGGCAGCAGTCTTAGGCAACTGTGGTTAAAATATCTTATTGTTGCAAATTTTACAAGAGCACATGACCTTGTGAACCCATTGTGAGGGTCCCTCCCAGAGTCATGCCAGTGGGGTGGCCCAAGTTTGTCTAATCCGGATGCACAGCCCCACCTGGCTGTTATGCAAACATCTCATCATTGAAAATGATGTGGCAGCCTTACCTCCAGGCAATAAGACCTTCGCATCCTCTAGTATTCCTTCCGTTACTGGTCACCCATCATTGAGATACCTGAGTCTAAAGGCAAGGAGTCATTATAACAGTTCTCCTTCGATCTCAGATCTAATTAATTGATAAGTGCTACTGATACAGTTTATTTCGATCACCACTGTCACTGCTATAAATCAGGGTCCCATCATTTTTTCTGCCTTTCCAACAGCCACCTAACTGGCACCCACTTTGCCAGTCTTACCTCACTGTGACTCACTTCTGTATTCTGCCAGAGAGCTTTCTGAATTAAAAATCCTAACAAGACACCCTCTTGCTTAAACCGTTAATGGACACTCATTATATGCACAATTTCCAAGCTTCTTACTCTGGCATATAAATTCCTTCATAACATAGTTCCGGCTTTTTTTTTTTTTTTCATCTTTATTGGAGTATAATTGCTTTACACTATTGTGTTAGTTTCTGCTGTATAACAAAGTGAATCAGCTATATGCATACGTATATCGCCATATCCCCTCCCTCTTGCGTCTCCCTCCCATCCTCCCTATCCCACCCCTCTAGGTGGTCACAAAGCACCGAGCTGATCTCCCCGTGCTATGCGGCTGCTTCCCACTAGCTATCTATTTTACATTTGGTAGTGTATATATGTCTGTGCCACTCTCTCACTTTGTCCCAGCTTACCCTTCCCCCTCTCCCTCCACGTGTCCTCAAGTCCATTCTCTACGTCTGTATCTTTACTCCTGTCCTGCCCCTAGTTCATGAGAACCTTTTTTTTTTTTAGATTCCATATATATGTATTAGCATATGGTATTTGTTTTTCTCTTTCTGACTTACTTCACTCTGTATGACAGACTCTAGGTCCATCCACCTCACTACAAATAACTCAATTTCATATCTTTTTAGGGCTGAGTAATATTCCATTGTATACATGTGCCACATCTTCTTTATCCATTCATCTGTCGATGGACACTTAGGTTGCTTCCATGTCCTGGCTATTGTAAATAGTGCAGCAGTGAACATTGTGGTACATGTCTCTTTTTGAATTAGGTTTTTCTCAGGGTATATGCTCAGTAGTGGGAATGCTGGGTCGTATGGTAGTTCTATTTTTAGTTTTTTAAGGAACCTCCATACTGTTCTCCATAGCCGCTGTATCAATTTACATTCCCACCAACGGTGCAAGAGGGTTCCCTTTTCTCCACACCTTCTCCAGCATTTATTGTTTGTAGATTTTTTGATGATGGCCCTTCTGACCGGTGCAAGGTGATACCTCATTGTAGTTTTGATTTGCATTTCTCTAACGATTAGTGATGTTGAGCATCTTTTCATGTGTTTGATGGCAATCTGTATATCTTCTGTGGGGAAATGTCTGTTTAGGTCTTCTGCCCATTTTTGAATTGGGTTGTTTGTTTTTTTGATATTGAGCTGCATGAACTGCTTGTATATTTTGGAGATTAATCCTTTGTCAGTTGCTTCATTGGGAAATATTTTCTCCAATTCTGAGGGTTGTCTTTTTGTCTTTTTTATGGTTTCCTTTGCTGTGCAAAAGATTTTAAGATTCATTATGTCCCATTTGTTTGGTTTTGTTTTTATTTCCATTTCTCTAGGAGGTGGGTCAAAAAGGATCTTGCTGTGATTTATGTCATAGAGTGTTCTGCCTGTTTTCCTCTGAGAGTTTTATAGTGTCTGGCCTTACATTTAGGTCTTTAATCCATTTTGAGTTTATTTTTGTATATGGTGTTTGGAAGTGTTCTAATTTCATTCTTTTACATGTAGCTGTCCAGTTTTCCCAGCACCACTTATTGAAGAGGCTGTCTTTTCTCCATTGCGTACTCTTGCCTCCTATATCAAAGATAAAGTGACCATATGTGCGTGGGTTTATCTCTGGGCTTTCTATCCTGTTCCATTGATCTATATTTCTGTTTTTGTGACATTATCATACTGTCTTGCTTAGTGTAGCGTTGTAGTATTGTCTGATGTCCAGGAGCCTGATTCCTCCAGCTCCATTTTTCTTTCTCAAGATTGTTCTGGCTATTGTGTTTTGGGTCTTTTGTGTTTCCATACAAATTGTGCAATTTTTTGTTCTAGTTCTGTGAAAAATGCCACTGGTAGTTTGATAGGGATTGCATTGAATCTGTAGACTGCTTTCAGGAGTATAGTCATTTTCACTATGTTGATTCTTCCAATCCAAGAACAGAGAATATCTCACCATCTGTTTGTATCGTCTTTAATTCCTTTCATCAGTGTCTTATAGTTTTCTGCATACAGGTCTTTTGTGTCCTTAGGTAGGTTTATTCCTAGGTATTTTATTCTTTTTGTTGCAATGGTAAATGGGAGTGTTTCCTTAATTTCTCTTTCAGATTTTTCATCATTAGTGTATAGGAATGCAAGAGATTTCTGTGCATTAATTTTGTATCCTGCTACTTTACCAGATTCATTGATTAGCTCTAGTAGTTTTCTGGTAGCATCTTTAGGATTCTCTATGTATACTATCATGTCATCTGTAAACAGTGACAGCTTTACTTCTCCTTTTCTGATTTCAATTCCTTTTCTTTTTCTTCTCTGATTGCTGTGGCTAACACTTCCAAAACTATGTTGAATAATAGTGGTGAGAGTGGACAACCTTGTCTTGTTCCTGATCTTAGAGGAAATGGTTTCAGTTTTTCACCATTGAGGACGATGTTGGCTGTGGGTTTGTCACATATGGCCTTTATTATGTTGAGGTAAGTTCCCTCTATGCCTACTTTCTGGAGAGTTTTTATCATAAATGGGTGTTGAATTTTGTCAAAAGCTTTTTCTGCATCTACTGAGATGATCATATGGTTTTTATCCTTCAATTTGTTAATATGGTGTATCACATTGATCGATTTGCATATATTGAAGAATCCTTGTATTACTGGGATAAACCTCACTTGATCATGGTGTATGATCCTTTTAATGTGCTATTGGATTCTGTATTCTAGTATTTTGTTGAGGAATTTTGCATCTATGTTCATCGGTGATATTGGCCTGTAGTTTTCTTTTTTCGTGACATCTTTGTCTGGTTCTGGTATCAGGGTGATGGTGGCCTCACAGAATGAGTTTGGGAGTGTTCCTGCCTCTGCTATATTTTTTGGAAGAGTCTGAGATATAGGTGTTACCTCTTCTCTAAATGTTTGATATAACTCGCCTGGAAGCCATCTGGTCCTGGGCTTTTGTTTGTTGGAAGATTTTAAATCACAGTTTCAATTTCAGTGCTTGTGACTGGTCTGCTTATATTTTCGGCTTCTTCCTGGTTCAGTCTCGGAAGGTTTTGCTTTTCTAAGAATTTGTCCATTTCTTCCAGGTTGTCCATTTTATTGGCATAGAGTTGCTTGTAGTAATCTCTCATGATCTTTTGTATTTCTGCAGTGTCAGTTGTTACTTCTCCTTTTTCATTTCTAATTCTGTTGATTTGAGTCTTCTCCCTTTTTTTCTTGATGAATCTGGCTAATGGTTTATCAATTTTGTTTATCTTCTCAAAGAACCAGCTTTAATTTTATTGATCTTTGCTATTGTTTCCTTCATTTCTTTTTCATTTATTTCTGATCTGATCTTTATGATTTCTTTCCTTCTGCTAACTTTGGGGGTTTTTTGTTCTTCTTTCTCTAATTGCTTTAGGTGTAAGGTTAGGTTGTTTATTTGAGATGTTTCTTATTTCTTGAGGTAGGATTGTATTGTTATAAACTTCCCTCTTAGAACTGCTTTTGCTGCATCCCATAGGTTTTGGGTCATCATGTTTTCATTGTCATTTGTTTCCAGGTATTTTTTGATTTCCTCTTTGATTTCTTCAGTGATCTCTTGGTTATTTAGTAGCATACTGTTTAGCCTCCATGTGTTTGTATTTTTTACAGTTTTTTTCCTGTAATTGATATCTAGTCTCATAGCATTGTGGTCAGAAAAGATACTTGATATGATTTCAATCTTCTTAAATTTACCAAAGCTTGATTTGTGACCCAAGATATGATCTAGCCTAGAGAATGTTCCATGAGCACATGAGAAGAAAGCGTATTCTGTTGTTTTTGGATGGAATGTCCTATAAATATCAATTAAGTCCATCTTTTTTAATGCGTCATTTACAGCTTGTGTTTCCTTATTTATTTTCATTTTGAATGGTCTGTCCATTGGTGAAAGTGGGGTGTTAAAGTCCCCTACTATTACTGTGTTACTGTCAAATTCCCCTTTTATGGCTGTTAGCATTTGCCTTATGTATTGAGGTGCTCCTATGTTGGGTGCATAAATAGTTATAATTGTTATATCTTCTTCCTGGATTGATCCCTTGATCATTATGTAATGTTCTTTTTTGTCTCTTGTAATAGTCTTTATTTTAAAGTCTAATTTGTCTGATATGAGAATTGTTACTCCAGGTTTCTTTTGATTTCCATTTTCGTGGAATATCTTTTTCCATTCCTTCACTTGCAGTCTGTGTGTGTCCCTAGGTCTGAAGTGGGTCCTTTGTAGACAGCATATATACAGGTCTTGTTTTTGTATCCATTCAGCCAGTCTATGTCTTTTTGTTGGAGCATTTAATCCATTTACATTTAAGGTAATTATCGATATGTATGTTCCTATTACCATTTTCTTAATTGTTTTGGGTTTGTTTTTGTAGGTGTTTTCCTTCTCTTGTGTTTCCCACTTAGAGAAGTTCTTTAGCATTTGTTGTAAAGCTGGTTTGGTGGTGCTGAATTCTCTTAACTTTTGCTTTTCTGTAAAGGTTTTAATTTCTCCATCGAATCTGAATGAGATCCTTGCTGGGTAGAGTAATTTGTTGTAGGTTCTTCCCTTTCATCCCTTTAAATATGTCCTGCCACTCCCTTCTGGCTTGCAGAGTTTCTGCTGAAAAATCACCTGTTAACCTTATGGGGGTTCCCTTGTATGTATTGGTTGCTTTTCCCTTGCTGCTTTTAATATTTTTTCTTTGTTTTTAATCTTTGATAATTTGATTAATATGTGTCTCGGTGTGTTTCTCTTTGGGTTTATCCTGTGTGGTACTCTCTGTGCTTCCTGGACTTCGGTGGCTATTTCCTTTCTCATGTTAGGGAAGTTTTCAACTATAATCCCTTCAAATATTTTTTTTTGAAAATATTTTGACCCTTTCTTTTTCTCTTCTTCTTCTGGGACCCCTATAATTCGATTGTTGGTGTGTTTAATATTGTCCCAGAGGTCTCTGAAACTGTATTCAATTCTTTTCATTCTTTTTTCTTTATTCTGCTCCCTGGCAGTTATTTCCACCATTTGATCTTCCAGCATACTTATCCGTTCTTCTGCCTCAGTTATTCTGTTATTCTGATTCCTTCTAGAGTACTTTTTATTTCAGTAATTGTGTTGGTCATCACTGTTTGTTTGCTCTTTAGTTCTTCTAGATCCTTGTTAAATGTTTCTTGTATTTTCTCCATTCTGTTTTCGAGATTTTGGATCATCTTTACTATCATTACTCTGAATTCTTTTTCATGTAGGTTGCCTATTTCTTCTTCATTTATTTGGTCTTGTAGGTTTTTACCTTGCTCCTTCATCTGTAACATATTTTTTTGTCGTTTCCTTTTTTTTTTTTTTTTTGATGGGTGGTACTCTATTTCTGTCTTACTGGTTGTTTGGCCTGAGACATCCAGCACTGGAGCTTGCAGGCAGTTGGACAGAGCTGGGTCTTGGTGCTGAGATGAGGATCTCCGGGAGGCCTCACTCCAATTGATATTCCCTGGGATCTCAGGTTCTCTGTTAGTCCAGCAGTTTGGACTCGGAGCTCCCACCACAGGAGCTCGGGCCTGACCTCCAGCCTGGGAACCAAGATCCCACAAGCTTCATGGCACAGTTAAAAAAAGAAAGGGAGAAAGAAAGAAAAAAAGGAGCAGTACAATATCAAAGAATAAAAAACGAAATAAAATTAGAAAGATAAAAAATGTATTAGGAAAAATAAAACTATAATTGAAACAACTACAGCAAGGTAAAATAAAACCAGAACAGAAAAAAGAAAAAAAAAAGGTGGGGGGGGAACAAGCCAAAAGGAGAGAACAATAACGATGTATAAAGAATAAAATAGGGTTTCCCTGGTGGCGCAGTGGTTGAGAATCTGCCTGCCAATGCAGGGGACATGGGTTCGAGCCCTGGTCTGGGAGGATCCCACATGCCGCGGAGCAACCAGGCCCATGAGCCACAACTACTGAGCCTGTGCTCCGCAACAAGAGTGGCCACGATAGTGAGAGGCCCATGCACCGCGATGAAGAGTGGTCCCCGCTTGCCACAACTAGAGAAAGCCCTCACGCAGAAACGAAGACCCAACACAGCCAAAAATAAATAAATAAATAAATTTTTAAAAGACCCTGATTTAAATAAATAAATAAATAAAATAAAATAAAATTAGAAAAATAAAAGATTTATTAGTAAAAATAAAAATATAAAAGAATCAACTACAATGAATCAACAAGGTAAAATAGAACCCCAATCTAAGAGGAAAAAAGAAAAGAAAAAAAAAAGCCTTGGCTGTGGAGGTGGAGTTTAGGTGGGTGTGGAACTTAGGCAGGGGCAGGGTTTAGGGTGGGGCAGGACCTAGGCGGGTGGGAGGAGAAACGTTCAAGTGTGGGGCAGGGCCTCCGCTTAGGACCTGTGCGGAAGGGGAGAGGCAGCATGTGGAAAGGAGGGCCTCTGAAGTGTGGAGTTCCCGAGTTTGGAGGTAGGGCCCTGAGTGAGTGTGTGGGTGGAGTTTAGGCCCAGTGGGGTTGGAGGGGGTCTCAGAGGGGGTCTCTGAGTGTAGAGGTGGGGCCCTGGGTGGGGGGGAGGGTGTAGGGGCGGGGCTTGGGCTCTTAGCGGCAGGAGGGAGGCTCCGAGGGCAGAGGATTAGGCCCGGGAGCTGAACAGGCCTCCCAGTGCCCAAGTGGACAGGGAAAGCACTGGCCCCATCCCTTCTGTTCCTTTGCACCCCTCCCCCAGGGTCTCCCCCGTCCCTGCTGGACCCCTAATCGTGGGTGGGCCTCTCTGGGTGTAGGAACTCCTCCCCTCCCCCAGCCACCCCACAGGAGTGCCAGTCCTGGAGATCCGGCCTTTACTTTTGCTTCCCTTTCCCTCCCTCCCACTCCCTCAGGACCCATGCAGCTGGAGGGGGCCTAGGTGGGCAGAGGATCAGGCCCGGGATCTCAGCAGGTCCCTGGGGGCCCAAGTGGGCAAGGGAAGCCTGGCCACGCTCCCTTTTGCTCCTCTGCCCTCCCAGTGGTTCCTCAATTTCCCCCTTCGGGCGTGGGATCCCTTCCCCTCCTCCAGCCGCCACTCAGGGGCGCCAGTCACGTCCCACCTCCACTTCTCCTCCGCCTTCACTCCCCCCATGCCCCACGTCCTACCCGGTCGCTGGGGGTTCGTCCCGTCCCCTTAGGTGTCCGTGGTCCCCCACCGGTGCCTGGTAGGTGCCTTAGTTGTGAGGAGATGTGAATTCCGCATCCTCCTAGTATGCCATCGTGACTCCGCCTCTCTGCTTGCTTTTTGAGCCTCACCTCTCATCTACTGTCTACCCCTCATCTCTACACCATCCTACATTCCAATAATACTAAAATATTATAATTGGCTACACCATGCTCAAGTATTTATATCTGTTGCTCCTTCTGCCAGAAATATCACCCCCTGAACAACTTGGTTAAACTCCTCTGGTCTTTTGACTTCCTTTCCAAGATACCTTTTTTGACCACTGACACCACTCTTTATCCCTCTAACCTGAGTCAAGACTCACCAGGTGAACCTATTCTGTACCTTTATTAGGGTATGAATCATGTATTATAATTAATATCCATATTCATATTAAAAATCCATTAATAATCTAGCTTTGGTGGGTGCAAGGCTCTGACACCTGGAGAGGACTGTGACGGTTTTAGGTTTGTTGTATAACAACAAATATCTTGTTAAATGTTCCATGAGAGTTGATAATAATCCAGAATTTCCCATGAAGGCAGAAGCTATGTAACTTACATAAATTCAAATTTTTTTAAACCTCAGAGATCATCAGAATACCTGCTCAAATATCTTTATGCTCTTTAAGCTCCTTATTTGACCGCAAGTCATCTTGTTCAACAAGATCAGGAACAAAGTGGGGAATTATAAAAATAAATACGTAAGTAAAAAAGTAAGTGTTACCTAAAATATTTTTTCTCTGAGTATGACTCTGTGATTTCGATTTCAGCTTTGTCACCTTTGTCTTTTGACTTTATACCCACCGTAAAAATTCTACAAATTACAGTTCCAGTTTCTTTAAAGTGAATGAGAACTAAAAGAAATAGTCTGAGTGCAGAAATTCTTCCAGATTTTTATTTTCCAAGCATGGGAGCCCAGTCTAGTTGTGGGGTCATCACACAGACTATTGACAGTAATTCCCTACATTTTCTGACCTTGGGTAAGGACAAGTTCAGCTATTTAGAGCAACAGGCACACCATCTTTCCTGTGGTGCCCTCCTAATGCCTCTCAGGTGACCCTGGATCTGTGGGCTCTGGGTTAAGAGAGAGGAGTCTCCTCATGACTGGCTTTTAACCCCAATTAACTCCCATTAGCCCCAGCCCCACCTAAGAAGAAGATGTAACTACCCTGTTATTACGCATATTTTGCGTTATTACCATCACGCAAAAGGTAATAAGCTTTCTAGTCATTCTGAGCCATAAAGCGTAAAGATGTCCACATTTAACAGAGGGGGCTTGACAAGCAGCACAGGTGTTTTCAAAACTGGGCACTTCCAAGCAGAGGCCTGGTCATAGCCAAGCATGCCAACCTTTGGCTACTGCTTCACCCAGACTTAATTGCACGGCACCTACTTAGCAATTCATCTTTGTTGAGTCTTTTCAAAGCATTCAATGTGGTCTTCATTGAATCAACTCTCTATTCCTGCCCTGATTTTATTTGTTTGTGTATTATTTAATCAAATAATGCATTAACAATAATAAGTAAAACTTAAAGAAAAAAGGAAAAAAATCTGTCTCTTGATAAACATACAGCTCTTTTGGTATGAGGAGATGAGCACTAGCAACAAAAGATTCAATATTGCAGACATCAGACAGTATGTTATAAAAATAGAGAAAGTGGAAAAACTCATAGAGGCCTTTGATTGGAGTTTTGTTAAGAGAATATCTAGACTGACTTTTAAGATGACTTTTAAGATAGCGACACCCACACGTAGTTATCTGACATCGTGTTGTATTAAAATCCTGAAAGAACTGAGAGCTCAATAGAAAAGATGGAGGTGGCCCATTTATCATCAAAGCATAAATTTCTAAGAGTTTAAAATACCATTCAAATACAAATATAAAATAAACACATACTGACAAAATCATTGTACTTTTTAATAAGGGAACCAGGGCTTCCCTGGTGGCACAGTGGTTGAGAATCTGCCTGCTAATGCAGGGGACACGGGTTCGAGCCCTGGTCTGGGAAGATCCCACATGCCGCGGAGCAACTGGGCCCGTGAGCCACAACTACTGAGCCTGCGCGTCTGGAGCCTGTGCTCCATAACAAGAGAGGCCGCGACAGTGAGAGGCCCGCACGCCGCGATGAAGAGTGGCCCCCACTTGCCACAGCTAGAGAAAGCCCTCGCACAGAAACGAAGACCCAACACAGCCTATAAATAAATAAATAAATAAATAAAGTGTAAAATTTATTAAAAAAAAAAATAAGGGAACCAGCAGGTTAGTAAAGGTGTTTCAAAAAAGAATGAGAGAGCCTGAACTACTCACAATCAATTAAAGATGCTAAAATATAATTACAAAGTTATATATGAAACTAATTAATGTCCTAGAGAGTACTACAGCCATATTCTTTTCTTCCAGACACAAATCCACTGCTTCTCCAAAGGACAAAGTTCATTGGCAATTTATCAATCATCTACCTTCACTGAGTCTAAATCCTGATCAACAATAGGTAGTCAATCAAACAGTGGTTCGTTCCCCCAGGGCAGGGGTTGGCAAAAGTTTTCTTTAAAGTGCCTGATAGTAAATATTTTAGTATTTTTGTGCCATATAAAATCTCTGTCACATATTGGTTTCCTTTTCTTACTTTTTAAAAATGTAAAATCCATTATTAGCTCAAGGGCTGAACAAACAGGCCTTTGTCTGGACCTCACCTGCGGGCTATAATTTGCCAAATCCCTGCCCTAGAAAATAAAATAATCCTTGAATGAACCTGTTGCACAAGCTCTAGTGTGACACTGAAAAACAACTTGCAGTCTTCCCTTGCCTTTCTTCCAAGATTTGGGTAATTTGCTAATCACAGAAATGAGGTAGCAGAGGCAAAAAGAGTTGATTAGCCCAGAGCTCTAACGCAAGATGCACAGCTGGGACTGCACTGTGACTTCAGTGCCCTGTTCTCTCATCTCTCGTAATCACGTATATGTACACAATACACACACACACACACAGTGACAGTTTTGATAAACTATTTTTTTAAAGACTTTATTTTACTTACTCATTTTATAATGTGATCCATAAGATGTTTAATAAGAAATTCAGTTGGCATTGTTTTCCATATTGCTATATTGGGTAGTTGTAATTATAGTCTATTCTACATGCAAAAAAAAGTCCATGCCAGTTGAAGGGTCAAAACTAAAAGAGAATAGAGAAGAACCAAGAAGGAAGGAATAAAAGGAAAGGAAGAAACTCTGACTTGGAAAGAGCAATAAAGATATTTTATCCCTTCAAGAGAGTTGTCAGGGTCTAGTAAGGAAAACAGAAACAATTCTGGGTAGGTTGAAAAGAGGAACTCTAATACACAGAACTAGTTATCAAAGTGATGTCTGAGCTGAAAAGCTAAGCAAAGGATGGTGATGAAACACAGAGGTTAACATCAACTAGAAGCGCTATTGTTTTAGGGCTAGAGGCACACAAGAGGAGGGGGTGTTAACAGATCTCAAGAGTCCGAAGTGTCTGTTGGGGCCAGAACACCACGTGAAGGTTGACTGGTAGAAGTTGGAACCACAGAAGGAAGGCCATGTTTGGAGGCATGGAAAAGACGCAGTCCCTGATGGAGACACCACCTAAGACAGAGAGGGGGAAACACTCTGGAGTCTCCCCTCCCCCTCCCCCCACCAATCCCTGTCTGTGGCGCCCATGGACCAACCCTCCAAGTGCATAAAAAAAAAGAAGAAGGAAGGAAGGTAAATATGGAAATAGAAGTAGGGAAGAAACATGAACCAAAGAAGAATTAAGAGAGAAGAAAGCACGGTGCACAATAAAGCAAGATTCTTGAGAGTAAGCTTTCATTTCTGTACGATAGAAGTTGCCAGCCCCTAATAAACCACCCAATTTAATCTATGAAAGACATGGTGTTAAAAAAAGAAAAAAAACTATAAAATATACATAACTCACTAATGTCAAACATATCTATCACTACTAACATTATAATTATCAGACACTATTAAAAAATCTAAATGTGCATAATGAAAAAGAATACCGTTATATCTCCCTGAATTTGCATTTTCAAGTAATTCTAAATCGTAAGTATAATAACAAAGTTATTATGCTGAATTACTTTTATTAAACCTACAATATGAAATACAAAGGTATTTAAATCCAAGTAAAGTGCTTAATGAAAATTCTTATTTTATGAAATGCATCTATTATGAAACTATATTTGAGTTATTTAAAACTGTTGTTGAAATTAGGCTTCTTAAATATTTTGAGAATGCGACCGAACTTATACACAAACAATTATAATGTCCCATGAATTTAAAATAATATTCAGCAGTAATTAAACTATACAGATTTTTAAATATAACCATTTTTGAATGTGAACAAACTTAGCGAGTTTTATTAAGCAAGCGTATTTCAGAAACATGCCTTGGGAAAAATACAATTTCTTGGGGATATGAAATATAAGAAAATAATTGAGGAACTTTTAGAAAGTCCCTGAAAAATTTTAACTGTATAACTCTTTTAACTTAAGGTTACTTTTCTTTCAAGATTAAAATGTTAAACTTAGAAAAGTAGCAACATTTCAACAAAACATGCAACGTACTGGTTGTGAAGAGCTATGCTATACATTATGCAAATTTAATTTTACCCTTGCTGTAACACTGAATAAATGCACATACTGTGTCATAATGAAGCATTTCTTCTTAGTACTATTCTAAACTTACCGTACAACTCAGCCATCAGTAAACCGTTATTTAATATATTACAAGTTACAAGTATTTGTTAATACCAAAGGTTTAATTAATTAATTCTATATCACAATGCTTAAAATAATATTTCTTACCTCACTGTTTTCACTTACTGGAAGGATATGAGATGTTATCCTATTTTGAAGTTAACAAGTTGGCCTACTATAATCCCATAGATGACAGAAGACACAAGACTCCTGAATCTGAAACAAAAGATGTTATTACTCATAGTAAAAGCAGTAGGCAAAGTATCAGAACCCTTGAGTCCCCCTTCCCACAGGTGCAGAGAGCTGGGTGACACCTGCATACTCAATGGTTTGTGTCACAAGAGAGAAAGCCTGAGCTTAGGGAACCTGAATCTTTATAACGGGCAGTAAACATGCTTATCCTTTGCTCTGGAGAGAGACACACTATTTTCCAAGGCTGTTTGCAAAAATAGTCAGTGCTTCTGCTTACAAGGTGGGCAGAAATGTGAGAGGCCCATGGAGAAATGTCTCCCAACAGCTACCCAAAGCCTGGAAAATAACTAGTCTCATTACAGGGAACACAGGGAAAATGCTCAGACATCTTTGCTCTGTGCACTGTGAATGCAGAGCTGCATCTGAACTTGCAGGAAGCCATTCCCTGAGAGCAGGAGGTAATAATCAACGGAGAAAAGACAACAGTCATCTTTCATCAGAGACGATACTCTCCGTAAAAGTAAGTCAAAGTATATTACTTTGTATAATGGGATTTTTCTCTTTGGAAGCTCTTCAGCAAGCTGCCTACAAATGGATAAGAGAAGCGCCCTAGAAAAGAGGCCCATGTTTTCTAAAGATGGAAATACTTGGGGTTAAACAGATGGTATTTAAAATAAGTGTCACAAGTGAGATGACTCAACTGAAACTTCGCTGCTTGATCTGCTGTTTGCTGTCTTCTAAAAAGAAGTCATCATTTCAGATCTTAAATGTACCAGATATAGTTTCAGTTGTGTCACACCCCTTGCGGCTCCATATTTCAGTTATGCAATATTGCAGTGGAACAACGTTGCCCGCTTGAAATTCAGCTTCATTTACTGTGTTGCTGTAGTCCTGAGAACCCTCTGAGTAGACATCAAAGCAATCATTCCATTTCTGCTTAAATCAATGTGTGTCTATTGGGAGTAATACTAAATTCTGGTGCTATACAAATTTTTTAAATAATTAAACACAGTTTCCACTATAAGAGGCACAGGACACCTCCTTATGAATCCACTAATTCATCAAGTACACAGATGTAATTTATGCACACAATAAATAAACTGTAGAGTTAGAAGTTTTAAAGAAAACCATAATCAAAGCAATACATTAAAATCACTGATTTTTCTTTCTTTTTTTTTTTTTTGGCCTCATTTAAAAAAATTGTGCTACCTCTACTCCAACCCTAACAAAAATCTCCACAAAATAGGGAAATATCTTAAGTAACTTGATATACTGTTGTATAATATAGATGTTTAAGACTGTGCACCAGACTGCTTACTATAAGAGTGCTTTATTTTGCTTATTATTTTGCTATTAATTCCTTCCTGCAGAGTTTTTACTCTCATCTACCTAATCTATTGTTGGAGTATAAGAATCATCCAAGTTGACAACATAAAGTAAAAAAGCAGTTACTGCTCCAATTCATCATCCATCCATCCATGCATCCATCTACCCACCCACCCATTTTTCCAGTCATCTATATAGTAATCCTTTCAACCATTAATTAATCCAGCAAATAATTAACTGTAGAGTTGCTTCATAACTGTGGTTCACAGAAAAGTGAGTAGGGACCTCTCCCAATGGGTTAAATAACATGTTGCTTTCACTGATCATATAATAGGGAAATTATTACAGGAATGCAATGATAGAAGGCCCTGTATGTGAGTCAGCTGGGATACAGCAGAGAGTTTAAGAAAGTGAGAAAGAATGTGTGTGTGCGTATGTGCCTGTCTGGAACAGGAAGAGCCTCAGAAGAGGTTAAGACTTAGCCTTTCAATGCAGGGGGTGTGGGTTTGATCCCTGGGCAGGGAGCTAAGATATCCCATGCCTCCGGGACAAAAAACCAGAACAAAAACAGAAGCAATATTGTAACAAATTCAATGAAGACTTTGAAAAGGGTCCACATCAAAAAAATCTTAAAAAGAAATCTAAAGAATAAGTTAGGCTTAAACCAATACTAAAAACCTACCAGATACAGTGATGGGATATAAAAGGTGTTGGGGAAAAAAAAAGAGGGCGAGCGAGCACTGTGAGTTTAGAAAACCTCAGTGCCCAGCCAGCTCCATGCTTGAGTGAACTTACAGTCTCATCCTATCTCTATTCACAAGGGGTCTTCAAGGCTAATGGTCTTCTCATTTCTGTGGCTGAATCTGAAAATGGAGACATATGGCAGCCCCAGAAATTCTACCACTCCTCTCGCCAACCAACACCTAATAAGCCAAGATTGTAGGACCACACAGAAGAGGAGTAGAACTTCTCCTTTTGGCTTTGCTTTGTTGCCTGCTGATGTGCCACAAGTTAGAGGTATTAATATTCACACATTTCAGAAATGCTTATTGAATACTTGCTATGAGGTATGCAAGGCACTAGTTTCTAGGGAGACAAAAATAAATAGGGTGGATAGAACACCTGCCTCTTTGGAAAGTACAGCTTAGCAGCAGAGAGAAAACTAAACAAGCCAGGTGTTTCCCTGGTGGCGCAGTGGTTGAGAGTCTGCCTGCCAATGCAGGGGACGCGGGTTCGTGCCCTGGTCTGGTAAGATCCCATATGCCGCGAAGCAACTGGGCCCGTGAGCCACAACTGCTGAGCCTGCGCGTCTGGAGCCTGTGCCCCGCAGCAAGAGAGACCACGACGGTGAAAGGCCCGCGCACCGCAATGAAGAGTGGCCCCCACTTGCCGCAACTGGAGAAAGCCCTCGCGCAGAAACGAAGATCCAACATAGGCAAAAATAAATAAATAAATAAATAAAATGCTGGCTTAACTCCTAGAGAGTTTCAAAAAAAAAAAAAAAAAAAAACTAAACAAGCCCAATAATATTTTCTATTAAAGGGAAAGGATAGAGTTCATAGAAGGATATGTCAGTCTTTGACAAGGATGGAGGGCTCGAATAAATCCTTCCAACGGGCATCTACCATTCTGTGTGCCAGAGTGGGGAGGAAGCTCGTCAAGGGGTTTAAGCAACAAAGAAACAAAATTAAAATTTTCTTAGAAAGATGCCTGAAGTGTTGAAATGCCTTGGAAATGAACAACACTTTCACTTCTAGGTGTTAAATGTTTATGTATAATCTCGTCAACGTAAAAGTGTTCACCCAAATATTCTATAACTTTGATCTCCTTTCTACATGCAAGGTATAAGCATCTGTAGGGCACGAAACTTTCCTTTCACCAAGTAGTGGGACAGAGCTTCATACACAGTAAACACATCTTAAATACTCTTGTAATGTCTAATCCAAACCCAGAAAATACAACACACTGAAGCTGGCAGTGTCTGTTTGCTTTCTGTAGACAATAAATAAGTTCATCACAGACCCTAAAAGTGGTTACAAATATGGTTGACATGATTATAAGACCTTGATTTTGTAAGACTTTCATGTTCCATATGCCACGGAATTAAAAAATTATGTCAAAGTTTGACCAAAATTCTGTAACCAGTTCCTTAAAAATATCAAGCAACCTCCCTTCTGACTATTTCCTTGGTCTACACTGGAGGAAGGTGGGTTCCTGGATGGGGAAATCAACTAACACTTTTCACAGAGTAAACTAGAACCTCTCCAGGTCATCTTCAGATGGAATTCTGTGGCACCCACATATGTATTTTAGAATGAGGACAACTTCCTACCTGACTGCGCCACATCAAAATTCATACCATTGTGGGGAGGGGGGGGAGGGGAAATTCACCTCTGAACTTTCACCCAGTTAAATGTCTAACCATGGCAAGAAGTGAAAGAGCACCTGGTGGAAAATCAAGGCTTGCTGCTAATTAGCATCTCCACAATTGCCCCCACGGGAGTCGGGTGGCCAATTAAGCTTAATTGCTGAGCACCAGGCTATGGGGTCTGGCCCTTCCAAACCTCACAGCTGTAGCTGTGGCGACTTCTTCGCCCAGAGCAGGGTTTCAATCCCACACTAATCCCAGTGACACTTTACCCTAACGCACTCAAGCCAAGAGAGGGTAGATCCACCTTTAGAATGTTGCCTTATTATTTAGGATTGATTTTCAGTTAATTTTCTTTTCTGAATTTTAACATATTCCCTGGTCTTTGCTACTTATTTGGTTTATGATGAACAAGATTAGTGCTGGGGAAATACACACCTGTGGGAAAACGTTGAGTGCAAAGTTTTCATTAAAAAAACTCAAAACACACAATTTAATAAAATTCAGAACTCACTACACATTTATGTTTTGAATTTCACACGCAAAAATTACTCCTTGCTTTGAATTCAGAAAAAACTCCAAAAATTGTCGGTTATAGAAATCTCAAACAACCTGAAGATGAGTGTATTTTATATCCCCGCATTTGTAAAGGTAGGGTTTTCTGTCACTATTCCTTCTCTAATGCTTTTTCTCGGGATCCTGATAACTAAGATTTTTCAGGATATATTCTCCATCTGACATCGACAGGAGTGAAATCGCAAACCTGTGCCTGACTCACTTTCTTTTCAGGTTTATTTTTATAAATAAGTAAGTTGTTATGCCTCCTAGTCACCATGACAGCTTTCTGCAGTGCCGAAAACACACCCTTTCCCTCTGACACTCTTGTCCTAGTCAGATTCCACGATTTGCATTGAAAATGAAAGAATCCTGAATGATATTCTTATTCCAGGCCTTCTGCAAATGGGTTTGCATCCAGCTTGCTGCTGGAGTGTGAATAATTTTCCATTCTGCATTCATTAGTCATAGAAACAAGCAAAGAGGACTTATAGGAAATGATGGAATCTGGAGGCTAATCTTTTTTCTCTCTGGTGGTATTATTGATTTCTTGACATCCTTTTATTTTTCTCTAGCTCTAGGAACACAAATGATAGGCAAGAAATTTTCTAAAACATAAATAATTATCATCTTTCAAGAAAAAATTGTATGTGAATTGGGACAAGAAAAGTATATGTATTTGAGAGAAATATAGAAAAAAGACAAGCAGTAATGCTCAGACAGGTAGGAAGGATGAAAAAAAGGAAGAGGCCAGAAAAGTGAATGGCGTTATGTAAGTACTACACCAATGATGACTATAAAGAATGTAATGATTTTTACTTTGCATCTTTTGATACAAGTGCTATCACAATCTAGTTACATGTCACATTCATACATACTGTACCTTGGCAGTTTCTGATTCTCTAAAATTGTGTGAATGTTTAAAAAGAGAAAAGTCAGCAGAAAAGCAAGTGACATTATGGAAACTATTTTAAATGAGATATTTTTAAGCTCCAGTTTAACTGAATAAATAACATTACAAGTAAATTCACGAGACAATTAGGAAAAGAAGTTTAAAAACAGACACATATAAAAAAATTTCTACTAAGCAATGAATCATGTGAGACAGCTTCAAGAATATTGAGCAAATTTACAGAGGAGAAGAAAGCTAAGTATTTTTCAGAACTACAGTTGGATGTTGTATTAATTTGCTAGAGTTGCTATAACAAAGTATCACAAACAGGGTGGCTTAAACAACAGAAATATATTGTCTTATGGTTCTGAAGGCTAGAAGTATGAAATCGAGGTGTGCGCAGGGTTGGTTCCTTCTGAGATTCAAGAGGAACACTGTCCCAAGTGTCTATCGTTGGCTCGTAGATGGCTGTCTTCATGTTTACATGGCACTCTTCCTGCATATGTGCCTGGGTCCAAATTTCCCTGTTTACAAGGACTCCAGTCATATTGGATCAGGAACCCACCCTACTCCATTATGACTTTACCTTAACTAATTATATCTGCAACGATCCCATTTCTAAATAAGGTCACATTCTGAGGTGCTGGGGGTTAGGACTTCAACCTATGAAATTTGGGCAGCACACAATTTAACCTATAACGGGTATGAACCTCTTTTAAAGGGAAAAATATGCTAGCAGATAGCCCACATTGACTAATTATTTCCATTTTAACATTACCTGAATGAGTAACAAAAGAAACATATTTCTTATAATTCACATAATACTAAGCAGACAAAATTTAAAATTAAATTTAAATTAATAATACTAATTTATCATGACAGAAATGTCATTTTGTTGCAGCCAAATCATATTTAGAACGTGAATGTGCTTTTGGCAGCTACAGTATTAGCTGTTTTGATTTCAATATGGGCCACAGATGATTTCATATCTCCCTAGCTTTCTCTATTTGAACTTCCAAAAAGCAAGAGTGGTTTCAGTCAGTCCTAAGGGAAAAGAGGCTCCCTGCTCAAGAGAATCTTCCTCCTGCATTCCCAGGCAGCGGGATCCCGTACAAACACTTCTACCTGATTATGGAACTCTTCTGGGTGCTACCATCCAATTAGAGTGTGTCTCTGACATCATCCAAGACATGATGGGTATTTCAGGTTTCAAGGTTACTTTTTGACCTTCATTCTTAGTGGCAGTTTCAGTTAATGTCTGATAGCAAGCTAGTAATTGCCTCTCAAATGGAAACTCTCTAGTCCAAAATCCCAGTAGTCGTTGCTGAGAGGAGCCCACAGACTTCGCCACAGCCCCAGTCTCTGCTCTGCAAAGAGCTCTCACGCAGGGCATCTGTCCCAACACCAGCTCCTGTTCTACGGGGGCTGGGCTCCGGCAATCATACTGCTTCCCACTCAGCCTGTCTAATTCATCTTTCTCGAAGGGCGAACTTACACGTCATCTTTTACAAGACTAGGTAGGAAAAATGTTCCCCAGCCACTGGAATGAGACATAATACTCATTCCTATAAAACATTCAGATAAAAGAAACACAACTTCTTTACATAAACATTCCAACTTTTACTCAAACTCTCACCTTAAACCTATCAACCCTTATTTTTTTCTACTCCTTCAATCTAATGATAGCCTGAGTTAGGGCTTCACCAGCGAGTTTTGGTACCACAGTGCACGGGGTTCCCATACCAAGGAGCCCTGGACACTTCCCTTTTCTGTCCCCGACCATTCTACCCACTCTGATGCAAAAGGCTTTGGGTTCCCAGCAGGAGGCTGAGCCAGGGACCTGGCCCTTTTGCCAATCTTTATCCTGGTTAACCTACTTAACCTCTGCCCAGCAACTGGAGTTCAGATTTCCCATCATAATCTTTGCCTACCTTCCAGCTTTAAATTTCTCTAAACTTGGGTAAACAGAGTGGACTTGTTTGGGCCCCTTTAATGTTGGGGACAAGCAGGGAGGTCCCTCTGTCCTGCCCAGCACTTGGCAGTGCTCTACTAAAACTGTGATGTAACCCCACCAGTGTTCTTTTTATTGATCTCATTTCTAAACAACTGTGTAAGATCTCCACCCTGCTTGGATGATTTTAGTGACCTTCCCCTTTCTTTTTCCTCTTTTTTTGCCCATATCAATGTTTCCTTTATCCCTTTGTTTTTTCTTTTTCTTTTGGCCTCACCTCACAGCTTGCAGGATCTTAGTTCCCCAACCAGGGATTGAACCTGGGCCCTGGCAGTGAAAGCGCCAAGTCCTAACCATTGGATCGCTGGATCACCAGGGAATTCCCTATCACCTTATTTCTTAATAATAGTTTAAAATTTTCCACCTTTTGGGAAAGAGTGCCTCTCCCCATTCTCTTCTGAATTAATCTAATGTCTTTATTAGCATTTGTATGAGCCATGGGGGGAAACTGAGGCAACAAATTCAATAAAGCTTCCAGAGCTGTCCCTCGGTTTGCAGCAGTAAGGGTACGTGGGGTGCCCGTGTGAAAAGGACCCTCTGAACCACAGCACTTACCATGACAGGGTAATGGGCACATTCAGTGGATGACTATCCAGGTCATCACAAAGCCAGTCCCACATGGCTCGCACACAAAGCATATCAGCTGCTTCACCCAGGGTGTTCCACTTGGCATTTATGGGGGAGATGGTCAGTCCCCCTCCTCAGGACAAGTAGACCTCACAGTGGGTTTTATCCAGTCCACAACATTGACTGTTCTCTCAGGAATAACCTCCTGTGTGTCTGGATCACGCATCTGTGATCATTCACTGGTGAGCTTTGTGTACTGTACCAACCCAAACGTGCCCTTCCATCCTGAATCATTAAAACAAAAGACACAGACCCTACAGTGACCACTCTCACCATCCATTTCAGTAAAGGTTCTAGAGGAATCTGATGATACAGATCTACAAATGAAACAACTCTTTTACACTATGCCCGTTGGTCCATAGTTTCTTGGTTTTGCTCTCTTGCACACTGACCACTTTTTTTTTTTTAACATCATTATTGGAGTATAATTGCTTTACAATAGTGTGTTAGTTTCTGCTTTATAACAAAGTGAATCAGTTATACATATACATATGTTCCCATATCTCTTCCCTCTTGCGTCTCCCTCCCTCCCACCCTCCCTATCCCACCTCTCTAGGTGGTCACAAAGCACCGAGCTGATCTCCCTGTGCTATGCGGCTGCTTCCCACTATCTATTTTATGTTTGGTAGTGTATATATGTCCATGCCACTCTCTCACTTTGTCACAGCTTACCCTTCCCCCTCCCCATATCCTCAAGTCCATCTCTAGTAGGTCTGTGTCTTTACTCCCATCTTGCCCCTAGGTTCTTCATGATCTTTTTTTTTTTTCCTTAGATTCCATATATATGTGTTAGCATATGGTATTTGTTTTTCTCTTTCTGACTTACTTCACTCTGTATGACAGACTCTAGGTCCATCCACCTCACTACAAATAACTCAATTTCGTTTCTTTTTAGGGCTGAGTAATATTCCATTGTATATATGTGCCACATCTTCTTTATCCATTCATTTGTTGATGGACACTTAGGTTGCTTCCATGTCCTGGCTATTGTAAATAGAGCTGCAATGAACATTTTGGTACATGACTCTTTTTGAATTACGGTTTTCTCAGGGTATATGCCCAGTAGTGGGATTGCTGGGTGGTATGGTAGTTCTATTTTTAGTTTTTTAAGGAACCTCCATACTGTTCTCCATAGTGGCTGTATCAATTTACATTCCCACCAACAGTGCAAGAGGGTTCCCTTTTCTCCACACCGTCTCCAGCATTTATTGTTTCTAGATTTTTTGATGATGGCCATTCTGACCAGTGTGAGATGATATCTCATTGTAGTTTTGATTTGCATTTCTCTAATGATTAGTGATGTTGAGCACCTTTCCATGTGTTTGTTGACAATCTGCATATCTTCTTTGGAGAAATGTCTTCTCTTCTTTTAGGTCTTCTGTCCATTTTTGGATTGGGTTGTTTGTTTTTTACATATTGAGCTGCATGAGCTGCTTGTAAATTTTGGAGATTAATCCTTTGTCAGTTGCTTCATTTGCAAATATTTTCTCCCATTCTGAGGGTTGTCTTTTGGTCTTGTTTATGGTTTCCTTTACTGTACAAAAGCTTTTAAGTTTCATTAGGTCCCATTGGTTTATTTTTGTTTTTATTTCCATTTCTCTAGGAGGTGGGTCAAAAAGGATCTTGCCGTGATTTATGTTTCATAGAGTGTTTCTGCCTAGTTTTCCTCTAAGAGTTTGATAGTGTCTGGCCTACATTTAGGTCTTTAATCCATTTGAGTTATTTTTGTGTATGGTGTTAAGGAGTGTTGATAATTTCATACTTTTACATGTACCTGTCCAGTTTTCCCAGCACCACTTATGAAGGGCTGTCTTTTCTCCACTGTATATTCTTGCCTCCTTTATCAAAGATAAGGTGACCATATGTGCGTGGGTTTATCTCTGGGCTTTCTATTCTGTTCCATTGATCTATATTTCCTGACCACCTTCTTGGTGACCAAGGTCTTAGAGGTACTTTCTGCTGTCCCCTTTCTGGGTGGCTTTGAGACTAGTGGCCAAATCTCCGACTGATCAAATTCTGAGCTTGTTCCACCAGCAAGGCCCAACTCAGCACTTTCTTTTACTTTCCTTGTAGCTCTTGTGGGTTAAAATAACCAAGAGATCGTATATTTAGCTTTTCTGCTATTAGTTTGCATTCCCTTAAGCATGCCGTGAACCAAGCCCTACAGCTGGCTCCAACTCTAAATTCCGTTGGTAACTTTTAGTAATTGATGGTGCAGCTACTTCTCCATACTGTGGTGACCATGTGGCCAGCCAAGAATCAAGGTTCCTCATCCCCCACCCTTTCATCCTTCCTCCTCCCAAACTCTACATTTCCATGAGGCAAGGCTGTTCTAGCAAATCCTACTTCTCTGACTCCAAATAAAAGAGAAATACTTGTTCCTATACTCACACAGCAATGCTTCCACTTCTGAACACCAAATGTAGGGGTTTTTCCTGCACCAACCAATTCTCTAACTCTCCAGACACCACCGGCTGTCCTACAGTTCAATTCTGACACTACCGACCTGGAGTTAGTGCAGATCCCACAAGGTTTAAAGGGCTCAGTTCCACAGGACTGCCCCTCGTCCAATACCAGTCACAGGTACTGGATTCCCAGGTTACCCACACTTCCATCAAACTTGGCTGACAAATCAGGAGTTCCCATGACTCCTCTTCCGGTTCGGATAACTTGCTGTAATGACTCATGGAATTCAGGAAAACGCTTACTTTTAACCAGTTTATATAAAGGATATGACAAAGGATGCAAATGAATAGACACAAGAAGAGGGTACATAGGCAAGGTCAGAAGGTCTCAAATGCAGGGGTTTTTGTCCCCCGTGCAATTTGGGGTGCGCCAGCCTCCTGGCACATGGATGTGTCCACCAACCCAAAAGCTCTCAGACTTCATACTTGGCTATTTTTATGGCGGCTTCATCACATAGGTATGATGGATTATTAACTCAATCTCCAGCCTTTCTCCGCCCCCGGAGGATGGGGAGTAGAGTTGAAGATTCCAAGCTTCAAACTGTGGCTTGGTCTTTCTGATGACCAGCCCCACCCCATCCAGGAGCTATCTAGGGACCCCTTACCTACCAGTCACGTCAATAGCACACAAAAAGACGCTCTGATTACCCCAGAGTTTCCAAGGATCTTAGAAGTTCTTGGTGTCAGAAACCAGAGTCAAAGACCAAATTAGAGCAAAAGATGCTCTTAGCACCCCTATAACTTAGGGAATCATAAGGTTTTTAGGAGTTCTGTGCCTGAAACTGGGCGAAGAGGTGAAATAACTCTTATTAAGTCACAGAACCATTGCTGAACATTAGTATGAAGAGCCTACTGTATCAGCCCGGGTCCAATCAAGACAGAGAAACCACACAGTTAAGACAGGGAAACTTTAATATAAAGAATTATTAACTATAGCAAGGGATTAGAGTAACACAAGGTTGGCTAGTAAGAAGTAAAGAGAACTTAAAGAATCCAAGATTATCAGGTAAAAGGAAGAGCCACTACCTCTAGGGTTAAGGGTTAAGACAGAGCCCTCAAGGGAGAGACACTGCAGGGCTGAGATACAGAACCTGCAGCTCTGCCTCATTTTATGGCAAAGAAGTTGCTCTATCACTGCACCAGCAGAGCTTGCTAAGAATATGTCCTTCAGGACACCAGGTAAAGCTGTTCATGGGGAAGGTGTCTCACCAGAGTCCTTCTGCTACAAAATCTCCCAAGATAGTACCAAGGGGGAGCTGCTGGCTGCCATGCACTGCAGGAAGCAGCTCCTGTGCGCCCTCTACTGGGAAAAGCTGTGCACCTTCTACTGGCGAAGCTTCAGCGCCAGCTGGCAAAGAAAATCGATTTAAAGGGTCCATGCCCATTTTCACTGATCAGACAAAAAGCATGAATTTAGAGCTAAGAGACAATAAATCAATAGGCAGCACATCCACCATCATTGGATGCAACGGTCATTTACATATTAAGGTTATTCTATTCTTTTCTTATTTGGCAATAAAAACAAAGTGCTACTGATTCACAACTCCTTATCCTCATGCTTCACGCTTGAAAATGATTTGAAAATGATTTTCATAATTTATTGATGGCAAAATCTGACGTGATGTAACAGAAGAATATTTATAATCTTTATCTCCCACTTAGTTGGATATACACATTTATCACTGTGTTGATTTCAGGGTTCTGCCCCACCCAACCTGGAAGTTATATACTTTGCAGTGTATGCACCATGTTACCTTTCGCAAATCTAAAATTACGAAAAACATCTGGCCCCAAGGGTTTCAGATAAGGGATTGTAGACCTTTCTACTTGGAACCGATTTGATCTTCAATACAAAAACAGGTAAGGGGAGGTAACATCAGTAAGATGGAAAAATAGGAAACCCCAGATCTCATTCCTCAACAGAAACACCAACTTAACAATATACCATTCAAAAAGGCTTCATGGGGGCTTCCCTGGTGGCGCAGTGGTTGAGAGTCTGCCTGCCAATGCAGGGGAGACGGGTTCGAGCCCTGGTCCGGGAAGATCCCACATGCCGCAGAGCAACTGGGCCCGTGAGCCACAACTACTGAGCCTGCGCGTCTGGAGCCTGTGCTCCGCAGCAAGAGAGGCCGCGATAGTGAGAGGCCCGCGCACCGCGATGAAGAGTGGCCCCCACTTGCCGCAACTGGAGAAAGCCCTCGCACAGAAACGAAGACCCAACACAGCCCTAAATAAATAAATAAATAAATAACCCTTAAAAAAAAAAAAAAAAAAAAAAGGCTTCATGGGAACTCCAGAAACCAGTTAGGAAGTTGCAGTGCCAAGACCAGTCCCATTGAAATGGGCAAGAAGCCAAGGTCAAAGCCAGGACCAGTCCCACTGAAATGGGCAAGAAAAGCCATTTCATTTCAACTACATCAGTGCCTCCCCTAAGCTAGCACAGCTTGTGACCAGGAGCAAAGCCCAGCTCCTCTTGGGATAGGAAGAGAAGAGTGAATCATTAGTCCAAAATTCCAGCTCTTCAGGAGCCTGCCTGAGGGACTGGTTCCTGTCTTGCCTGGTTGGAGAGCTGATGGGGAACCAGCATACTTTGGACGCCTGGGCCTGCTGAGGCAAAAGAGAAATCACTGGCTTGTGGCAGCATCCGCGAATCTGTAATGCTGTAGACAGAAGGTGATAGCTGTCATAAACAGGAGAAAGCACTCAACTTGTGAACCTTTTGGGGGAGCTGCCCTAAGGACTGCTTTTTGTCTTGCCTGACTCAGCAATGATAAAACCAGCACACCTTGAACGTCTGGGGGGCATGGAGAATAGTACCTGCAGCACCACAGAAAAACAGCAGAGAGAGCAAGATATCACCAACTCCTGAAAGGGAAACCATCAAATCTCCCTAACTGGGAAATAACACACAGAAGCCCAGAGAAGACCCATACTGATAAAAGGTTTGAGAGGTCCCCAGAGTCTCTACCCAAACTGGTGAAGGTCTTCCTCTGTATCAGGCCAGGCTATATAATGACTGGGAAAAGTGTCTATTTTTTTCAAATGCAGAAATCCTGACCAAAAAAAAAAAAAAATAATAAGGCACGTGAAGAAACAGGTGGCCTAATCAAAGGAACAAATTCTGCAGAACATGACACTAAAGAAATGGAGATCTACGAATTACCTGACAAAGAATTCAAAATAATCATGTTACGGAAGCTCAAGTACTACAAGACAACACAGATAGACAACTAAATGAAATCAGGAAAACAATGTATGTACAGAATGAGAACATCAAGAGATAGACACTATAAAAAAGAACTAAACAGACATTCTGGAGCTTAAGAATTCAGTAACTGAATTGAAAAATTTACTAACAAGAATCAACAGCAGAGTCAATCAAGCAGAAGAATATATGAACTTGAAGGCAAGTCAACACACGACAACATGGATGAAACTTGAGGATATGAGGAATCCAAAATAGTCAAACGCTCAGAGACAGAAAGTAGATGCTGGCTGCCGGGAGCTGCGGGGGAGGAGGGAAAGGGGAGTTGCCCAATGGACAGAGTTTCAGTTTTGTAAGATAAAGACGTTCTAGAGATACATAGCACAACCATGCACATTTGGTTAAGTCTACTGCACTGTGCACTTAAAAATGGTTAAGATGGGGCTTCCCTGGTGGCGCAGAGGTTAAGAATCCGCCTGCCAATGTAGGGGACACGGGTTTGAGCCCTAGTCTGGGAAGGTCCCACATGCTGCGAAGCAACTAAGCCCGTGAGCCACAACTACTGAGCCTGCGTGCCACAACTACTGAAGCCCATGCGCCCTAGAGCCCATGCTCCACAACAAGAAAAGCCACTGCAATGAGAAGCCCGTGCACCACAACGAAGAGTAGCCCCCGCTCGCCGCAACCAGAGAAAAGCCTGCGTGCAGCAACGAAAACCCAACACAGCCATAAATTAATTAATTAATTAATTAATTTAAAAAAATGGTTAAGATGGTAAATTTTATTTAATATGTTTTAAATAATAATAGTAATAATCAAACATATAGAAGCACTGAAATGGTCTCATTGTATTCAGTAACGACATGATTCAGAAGATGCTTACATTATTTTTTAGGTATCTGTGTAAATGAAATTTTTAAAAATTAATCTTGGGGCTTCCCTGGTGGCGCAGTGGTTGAGAATCTGCCTGCCAATGCAGGGGACACGGGTTCGAGCCCTGGTCTGGGAAGATCCCACATGCCGCGGAGCAACTGGGCCCGTGAGCCACAATTACTGAGCCTGCGCGTCTGGAGCCTGTGCTCTGCAACAAGAGAGGCCGCGATAGTGAGAGGCCCGCGCACCGCGATGAAGAGTGGGCCCGCTTGCCACAACTAGAGAAAGCCCTCGCACAGAAACGAAGACCCAACACAGCCATAAATTAATTAATTAATTAACTTAAAAAAAAAAAAAAAAAGCACTAAAAATTAATCTTTTCTCATGAGGAGCCAGAGTCCCTCCTAGGATATTTCCAGAATCTGGGGAGTTGCGACAGGGAGAGTGTGGAGGACACAGATGGGGTGCCTTCATACCCTAATTTGAGAAACCCAGTGTATGCAATTAAGTCAAACCTCGTATATGAAAGAGTACAGCATTAGACACTGCTTAATTGTCCTTTCAAATAGCAAATTGCCAGGAAGAAGCAAAATACATGGTGCCAGCACCCAGAGTTAACCCTAACCCTGACGGTAATCTTAGCTTCAGTGAATTCTTATATGTTTTTGATAAATATTAAAAAAATCTTTGTAAATGAAACTTGTTGTAAATGGGAGCTACAATGAGTAAAGCCATTTCCAATAACAAGAAATTGGCCTGCTCTTAGCTTAAATCTCTATCATGATCTAAAAATTTCTAAACGTTAAGCAATCTGGTAGTAGTTTCTGAGTTTCATTTTCTTTGGTTGCCACTCATTATTATTCTGAACTATACTAAATGTCAATACACTTGCTTCATAATTTCCATAATTATGGAATTTTATATTCTAAAATTTCATTTTAATTGAATTTAAAAGTCTGAAGCAATCTGCTTTTTATTGACAAAAAACCCTCCATCCCATACAGTTGTCATAGGTTCAGAGCACTACCATTTCACCACCAAACGGTGCAGAGCAGACATTGTTCATTTCCTTTATATATATCTTTATCAAATCCATGGCTCCATTCTTTACTGTAAATGCTAGTATAGAAGAGTATAATATCAACTATTATACTTGTGCTGAGGAGACCTGATTGATCAATTTAACAACAACACAGAAATCATTCAAGTCATGTCATTCATTCATTAAATATTAGCCAGGCAACAAGATACCTCATAACTGTAATTCAATAATTTAATTAAAATAACCATATGAAATAAAATAGTGGTCACAGACTTGGAAATAATTGAACATTAAAGAAAAGATTTAATAGCCATCTAAAGGATGAGCTTCTTTATTGCACATCTGGCAGGTAAGTGAAGACAATAACATCCCCAGCTAATGCTCAGATATGAGCATTATTAGCACTGTGATATTTGCAAAGATGGCTCAGATAATTGCCATAAACCACTGAGAGTACATATTGTTAAGCATTCATGTACCTGACCCTAAGCATTTAGAAACACGTTCTGCTCTTTTAAAATGTTAACTGGCTAGGATTGTGGCCATCTGTAACTAAAGTACAAGTGTGCTATTTGAAAATTAAAATACAGGTCCATGCATTGTTATAGATTAATATTGTTAACCCATTTCAGGAGAAAGTTTAAAATGATGGAAACCTCAAATAATTTTAAAGTTCAGTTAATAACGGCAAAATTTCAAAGTTAGCAAAATTACAGTTGACCCTTGAACAACATTGGTTTGAACTGCCCTGGTCCACTTAGATGTGGATTTTTAAAAATAAATATACCATCAGCCCACTGTATTCCTGAGTTTGGCATCCGTGGATTCAACCCACTGCAGATCTAAATTTCCATCCGAGGTTGGCTGAATCTGCGGATGTGAGACCCATGGATATGGCAGGTCAACTATGAGACTTGAGCGTCCGCGAATATTGGTATATGTGGGAGCTCCTGGAACCAACCCCCCTGCCCTGTAGACTGAGGGATGATTGTATAAAGTCTGCTTAAGCCCAGGCCTCATACTTTTGCAGATAAACAGAAACACCCACTTCTAAACTTTACAGTATCTTGTGATCCAAGCCATTGTTTATACACATAGGAACTTCTACAGATCATTATCGTTACCACTGCTATTATTTTAACATAAAATAACATAAATCTTTTTAAAAATTGTAATAATAGTATGCAAGCATTCATCAAGTGGCAATGATAGTGCTTAAAATCAATAACTTTGGAATCGAATTTTTTTAATATGGAAAAAAAACCCACTATGAAGACAGGCAAAAAACCAGCTTGATTCACTGTGCTGTTAATTTGGGAAAATGCACTATTGTTGCTTGAGAACCTCCTCAGAGCTGCCTGGGTATGATCTGAAATCACCCCCTGGTCCCCGGACACAGAGGGCAGGGAGAGACCAAAGAAAGGGGCAGATCACCCCAGATTGGGAGGTGGCAGGTTTACTAAACAAAGGAACTTGCATGTGAGGCTTGACTTGAGCAGCTGCAAGATGAGTAGCTCTCCGCACACATCTGCCAGAATCTTAAAAGTTTATATAGAGACCGTAACAGGGTTCAGTCATGTATTTATCCTAGGGGGCTTCAACACCACATTTCTATTCAAGTCTGCACGCTTTGGAGCAGCTTCTCGGGGCGGGGAAGGAAGCACAATGCAACTCCCAAGGACAGAGCGGGGGGGGGCCAGCTTGCGGGTCAGCTGGAGGTCATGTCCTTTGGACGGCTTCCTCCAATGGCTCTGTGTCATGTTAGAGGGAAAGCTGAGAGAAGAAATACACCGGTAAGCCAGGCACACCTTTAAGCTTGCCAAAATCGTAACATCCCAGGCAAGAAAAACAGAGAAAATGCAAGCAGTTGTTAGCACATGGCTGCAAGATGAACCTCTCTTGTAAAGTGCCCTTGAGTTTAGTCCCTAAGGGAAACTCAAACCTGTCTGGTGCCCCAGTGGGCCTCCACATTCCCCTCGGGATGACTTAACTTATACTCCAGGCCCCTGACCTCCTTTTTCTTAGAGCAGTTTACCTGAGAAAACTTGTGATGGCAAATCCATTCTCTGCCTCTATGAGAAGTAAATGTTTGGTTTTTTTTTAACTTTTATTTTATATTGGAGTGTAGTTGATTAACAATGTTGTGTTAGTTTCAGGTGTACAGCAAAGTGATTCAGTTATACCCATGGAAGTATCCTTTCTTTTTCAACTCCTTTTCCCATTTAGGTTATTAAAGAATATTGAGCCAAGTTCCCTGTGCTATACAGTAGGTCCTTGTTGGTTATCTATTTTATATAGTGTGTGTGTGTATGTTAATTTGAAACTCCTAATTTATCCCTCCCACCACCACCCTTTCCCCCTGGTAACCATAAGTTCGTCCTCTAAGTCTATGAGTGTTTCTGTTTTGTAAATAAGTTCATTTGTATCATCTTTTTAGATTCCGCATATAAGCGATATCATATAATATTTGTCTTTCTCTGTCTAACTTAAGAAGTAAATGTTTTTGTAACGCCTCTTGTCAGTTTTACAACCAGAATGTCTTTCTCAAGGACCTAGGAGCCCTTCCTTTGGAAGGTAAACATCATGGAAGACAACACCCTCTCTCCCAGACTCAGTGGGAAGGAGGGAGTCTAACTTGCCTGGACACTTGCTCCAACTTGTGAAACTCCCTCCTCCTGTCATGATGATAGGAGGAAGCTTACATTTCCTTTGGTGAAGGTCAATTAGCAAATGCAGAAAGCCTAGAACCTCCACTCTAGCTCTTGGAAACACCCACTTTGTTTCAGGGGTGCTGGTATCCCACTTGGTCTGTGCTCAAGTAGCTGGAAATATTATCAGAAAAAATCAACTTCTCTCTGCTCATCATCTTGTCTGGTGCACTTTTTTCCTTTAACAGGTGAGTTTTAAGGAATATCACGTCTCACACAGACCATGGCCTCTGCATCCTGCAGTGGTGGGAGATGGAAGCTGAGCAGATATTACAAGGAGCTGGAAAATGGTTCTGGAAGAGAGTAGAATGTCTCTGATTGTCAAGGGTTTAACCTGTCAGCACCAGAACTAAAAAAGGAGGTGGGGGGGACTGAGGGAAGATTGTGGCTGAAATAGTCTAATTCCACAATTCTGGAAGCTGTTCTGTCTCCACACTCCACAGTGGATGAAGCACATTCAAAGCTAATAGGATTTAAGTACCAAGAGAGGAGAAAGGGCCCTGGAGAGAAGAGGAACAGTCTCATTCATTGGGAAGGCAGAGGCTTTAAGGCTTGTGCAGGATGGAGGGAGGGAGATGGGCCTCAGGGCAGACCACTAACATGGCACCTCTTCAGTTTTATTAAAGGAAAAGCTCCAGCTCCTGGAGTGCCGGGTCCTTGGGAGAGCCAGCAAAATAAAAGTAACCACAGTGGGGAAGAAATTGCTTTTTCCCGTTAGTAAATATCGGATGCTTCTTAATTTATGTTCTATATAAGGAATTAATATGATACGGTTATCTGAATCAGATGTTCTTGGAAGTCAAAGCGTTGAAATTATAGAGAATCAAATAAGACACTCATTCCAAGCAAACAGCTCTCCTCAAGCCTTGTTCAGTTTTAGGATCTCAGCTGATTTCCACTGGACTTTCAGGGGACTGTCAGCCAGTGTGTCGTGGGCCTGGTGAGGGGCCTATAGCTTCTCTGAACAGCTTCCGTGTGTCTTTTGAAAAAGAAAGAGGTCATCAGATTATTTTTCTCTTTTTATTCAATGGTGTTGTCTTCTCAGTGGGTACGAGGTAATTTATAGCTCCACACTTTTTGAGTGGAGCTCTTATAGCTCTTTATAGCTATAAGAGCCTTACACAGAAAGCTGAATTCACAGGCATCATATTTTTAATTTATTCCTGGTTGACTAGAATCTCCAGATGCCTGCATTCTGCACTGACCACTCCTGAATGGGGGAAACTTAAATTGGGTCTCTGGACAAACTAAGGTAAATTGGGCCAGAAGGAGGAGGACGAGGAGGAGGAGAAGGAAGAAAAGGAGTAGTAAGTATTCAACCCTCGGTTGAGAGAAAAATGTCCTCAGAATATCCTGAAGAAATCAGACACCGCCCCCGCCCCCGCCAATCTAAACGGTGAGAGATTAAGGCCTGCTCAGAGGAGGTACTTCCTCACACTTAGACAATGCAAATGTAACCCCAGAGGCAGCTCACACTACAAATTTATTCATCCAACAAATATTTACTAAGCACCTAGTATGTCTAAGCACCAAGTAGGTAGAGGAGATACAGAAGAGAAGATTGACCAACTCTGCTCTCACGCAGCTTGCCTTCTAGTGGGATAAAAACAGTCCATCCATCAGTACAACAAACAAGAACATATGAGACAGTAATACTTGCTAGGGAAAAATTAAAATCGGATGAGTTGATAAAATTGCTATTATAATTTTATTATCAGACTTGATGCTCGGAGAAGGCCTAACAGAGGTAGAGTTATTTAAGCTAAGAACACAAGAAGAGGTCACCCACTTGGAAATCAAGAGAGCAGCTAGGATAAAAACCCTGAGGCAAAGGGCTTGACTGTGGGAGCATGAACACATCCGTGGGCTAATGTACTGGGGCTGAAGGAGGGAGCCGAATAAGATGGCGGGGTGGGAGAGCATGGGAAGGCTTCAAGGGTGGGAGAGCATGGGAAGGCTTCAAGGGTGGGAGGAGCCATGACTCAAGGGATCTTTACCGCGGAGCAGGTCTGGATAGCCGGCTCCTGCCGTGCTGGGTCCTTGGGAGACCCAGCAAAATAACGGTAACCACAGACATTAATCACTCAAGGGCTCTTTGTGCCACATAATACAAGTGTCTCTGCCAAACCTGCAATTACCCAGCAATCTACACTTACTCCCATTTTATAGCTTGAAAACTGAAACTTAGGTTATGTGACCTCATCAAGGCCTCATAGCAAGTCATTGGCAGACTCAGAATTTGCAATATTTTACAGATTTCCTGGGTTTGATTCCTTGGTGAAAGGAGGAGGAGACATGAGCAGGGCTGAGTGGCCGTTTCATCCCCTTAGTTCCTTCTGTTCTTTCTCTCCACTGGCCCAGGAAGGAGCTCCTATCCCAGGTTCCCCTCTGCTCTCCCCTCTGACGCAGCTCTGTCTCAGGCTTTTGTCATCACACAGGTGGACCCGAAACTCGCTGGGCGGTGTCTTCTGTGCCAAACAATTGTTGGAGCAGATCCCACCCCAGGAAAGCCATCCTCAGAGGGCCACTCCTCCTTTTCAATTTACTCTTTGAAATTCGCAACCTAATCATGAACTCACACCTATCAAAAGGAGTGGGAACTTGGAATATAACTGCATTTTTAGTAAAATCTAAATGTAGAGGGCTTCCCTGGTGGCTCAGTGCTTAAGAATCCACCTGCCAATGCAGGAGACATGGGTTCGAGCCCTGGTCCAGGAAGATCCCACATACCATGGAGCAGCTAAGCCCATGCGCCACAACTACTGAGCTTGCACTGTAGAGCCCGTGTGCTGCAACTACTGAAGTCCACACGCCTAGAGCCTGTGCTCCACAACAGGAGAAGCCACCGCAAGGAGAAGCCCACGCACTGCAACGAAGAGTAGCCCCCACTCACCTCAACTAGAGAAAGCCCGCACGCAGCAACGAAGACCCAATGCAGCCAAAAATAAATAAATAAATAAATAAATAAATTTTAAAAATAAAAAATAAAGAAAAATAAATGTAGAGCATTTAAGATTTCTTATATAGATATATTAAAAAATATTAACCAGGATATTTAACTAATTAGAACAACCCAACTCCCTAGTTTACTGGAAAGCCTTTCAGTAGCATAAATATATTCGGCCCATTAGTCCACTTATCCAGCTCACGACTGCTTTTCCGATTAAATGCAGAAAATGTAGCTTAATAAATGCCACAGGACACAGTAAAAGCAAGACTGTAACTCAACACATTAGAGTTTGAAAACATAGCAAAGTAACTTTCAAACTGCAAGAGTTTCTTTAAAAACCAAAGCAAGTTTATTAAAGTAAACTCTTACTTGTGATGAGTCTGTAAAAGAAAAAAATAAATTGTTCTACTTTCCTTCTGAATAGGAAAAACTCATTTTAATATAAGGAATATTCCACGGATTTTTATTTAACCACAAGCATTTGACTGAGTGTGTCTGAAGTACTTCAGCACCTCTTGGTATGTCATCATTCTGAACTCATTGAGAATTCAGTGAAACATCACAGAGCATAATATATTCATTTGGTAACCATTTGGATGTCACATTTATTTCTATAGGTGTTCAACTGTAATTCGACATTACTGGGCACTCAGGAAAAGCGTTAGCCTTAATTTCTAGAGTTGCCCACTGTTAGAATTCATCCACTGCATCTAAATCAGCATATTTGCATGTACAATGTACTCTTAATCTGAGCTTTATATTTTAAAGAAGTTCTTTTTCCTGATTATCACGTTTAAATGCAAATTGTTTGACACACTGCTAGTCTGCACAGTAGTGAAGAAATCTTACAAAGCAAGAGAGTCCACAGGTTAGGTATAGCTGCAAAAGTTATATGAGGTTGTGTTATTTTCTTATTTAAAAAAAAGGTATATTGTGCCGGAATAATAGAAGAATATTTTGGCCACTTTTCCCCCCAGCAAAACCCAACCAGGCTGTGTTAAAATATAAATATCCTATGGGAATTTGTCTTACATTTTACGGGTTTTGAGGAAGGCTATCCCTCACACAGAATGTGACCTCTTTATGTTTGAGCAAAGAGAGTTGAATAATAACACAAGTGGTCAGAACATGATTCTGGAAGTGGCTGGATGCTTCTGAGGTTTAACTGCCAGCATGAGAACTAAAAAGCAGGAGTGAGAAAGGAGTGGATGGAAATGTTCCAGTTCTAAGGACAGATATAAAGATAGAGATACTAAATCAAAATTACAATTACGATCTGCTGAACGAAGTCTCCAGGGTCACCGTAAAATATAAATATGTGTGTATGTGATAGAGAATTTTCCATTACTCATCAGGTAGCAGTATTAAATAAATCATAATAATGACAACTTATTGAAAATTACAATTTACATGAGCTAAACTCAAAAATATATATAAATGTGAATATAAATATGTGTATTTTATATAGATAGATTAGAATTATTATTGGTTATGTAGCAACATTATTCTTAATTATAATGTAATTAACTATAACTAAAATCTAAAATACATTTAAAAATAAAATCTCCAAAACGATACCTCTTCAAAGATATAAGAGGAAGTTTAAACCCCATTTTACAGAAGACAAAGTAGAAGTAGATTTTTGAATTTGTAATTTAGTGAGCTAACCATGAATTTAAAAAAAGCCTCTCCCCCCCCATATTTTTTTATGGGTTTTAAATATGTTCAATTGTCTTCAATTCTCAAAGCCAATATATTCTCTACTAAGAAAACCAGCTGAGAAGCAGTTAATTATTGCCAAATTAATTTATTCGTATTTCTCCTTGGCCTTATAAAAGCTGAATCATCAATGAATGAATGAATTGTAAACAAACAGATGCACAGGTAATTACGCAGATCGAGTTTGAGATTCTGGCAGAGTCATCAACACACACATAGAAGCACCCACGGTGTCGACACTTGGCTGTTCCCTGGTGGGTGACACCACCTTCTCTTAAGTGACCCCCACCTTGAAACTGAGAAGCTCTACTCCTGAGAACATTAAAAAGGTCTTAACTGAAAAGTAACTGAAGTGGCATAGCATCCATTTAAGTAGCATATCAGTCATACAATACAGGGAGAAAAATGTATGACAGTTTAGCAGGTATAATTATACCAGCTGAGACAAAATAGTTTTTAAAAGAACATTTGATTTAAGAGGGGTGGTAAGAGAGGACTTTTAAAGAATCATGGATTCCTTTTTTCTGACTACGATTCCTAGCTAAAATGTCTCTGTTTTACCATATGTTTGCAGACCTTATTTTTAATTTTTTTAGACTGTAAATTCACCAAATGGTATACAGTCATCACAAGTTCACATCATTTAATACATGAAAGAAAATTTTCATTTAAAAGGAGTATTTTCTGTTTCGAATTTTTCAGTTAGAGATATTCAAGATTCTACAATGCAGTTTTTCATTGGGAATTTTTCTTGACAAACACTAACAATCTGAAATCCTAAGTAACAGAAGAAAAAAGATATTTCACAGAATTTTTATGTCATGAAAAAAAGCTAGAGTTTGTTATGACATTTAAGTGATTCTGAATAACTAAATAATAAGTGAACTATATGAAATAAAACATCCGTTCTTGTCTTTCAAGAATGAAGTTTTTTTCTTTGACCTTGAGGTGAAGGTCATGCCATATTAAATTTTCTAACTTTATCAAATAGAATGCTACTGGTCTTAGACGCTATTTAAAACCACTAAAACTTTCCTCCAGGTGATAAAGGGAAACAGCATTTCTAGCAAACAGATATTAACCCCTTACCTAATGAGATTAATTTGTTTCCCTGTGGGTTGGAGATATCTATCCAGGATGATTTCTTTTCAGAGGATTTCGGCTTTATCAGAGATGGCAGACAAACATTTAATCACCCCCTCATCTCTGTTCCTTTTTCCTGACCCGTTTCCTAAGAGGGGAGGCCTGGTTGCTGAGCAACAGACTACTCTGAAGAGCACTCAGCACTCCACGTCCTTTACTTAGCAAAAGGCAGGCAGCTGAAAGCTAATCTAACGGAGGCTTGGACACCAGGAAGGGGTTTGGGCTGGGCCACCTTTCCCCGGCCATGACAGCATTGCGGTCAGTCGTGGAGTCTGGCCGCCATATAATGGCACAGCTGCAAAATATCAAATGGCTTCGTAATAAGTTACTAAATTAGAGTGAACTAAATGTTTAACAATTACTGAAAATAACCAGCTTAAGTCTCAGGACATACAATAAATCAAAAAGTACTGTTTAGTTTCAAGACAATAACTTTTGTGCTCTCATTCATGTTGGACTAGAAAACAGAGTGACATCTTATTGATACATTTTATTTATTTACTTATTAATCTATGTGTCTATTTATCTCTATATTTATTCATTTATGTTGGAGGGGATATTTTGGTATATTAGTAAACACACATAACAAATTTCATCTGAAGGCTATTCATTAGATTTTCCCTGACTTCAACTGTGCTGTCCTGCAATTTATACAGTTGATTTTAAATGAAACATTCACTTAGTGTTCCAGGAATTAAGATATTTCTTGTTGCTTTCTGTGAACAAAAGAGTGGCCATGTCTACATAACCTCTAAGTCATTTACAATTTCAGCATCTTTTTGTCATCAGAAGTGAGTGCCCAACTCTTACTTCTTCAGTAATTTGCTGCTCTGCCCAAACTTTTAAACAAATCAACAAGACTCAATAAACTTGTTTTTGCTCTATTTCAGGAATAAAATGAGCCAAGATTTCTTTATTGAAAGTAAAGCTATGAGGAGGACCTTAAATCAGCCATACTTCAATGAAATAAATTTTTTAAAAAGCTATGAGAATCTTGCAAAAGTGCTATACATTTTTTCCCATTTTCCCATATACATACATACAATGGAATATTACTCAGCCATAAAAAAGAATAAAATAATGCCATTTGCAGCAACGTGGATGGACCTAGAGATTATCATACTAAATGAAGTAAATCAAAGAATGATAAATATATGATACATCATTTATATGTGAATCTAAAAAAAATGATACAAATGAACTTATTTACAAAACAGAAACAGACTCACAGACATAGAAAACAAACTATGGTTACCAAAGGGAAAGGGGGGGGAGGGATAAATTAGGAGTTTGGGATTAACAGATACACACTACTATATATAAAATAGCTAAACAACAAGGACCTACTGTATAGCACAGGGAACTAACTATATTCAATATCTTGTAATAACCTATAACGGAAAAGAATCTGAAAAAGAATATATGTATATATAACTGAATCACTTTGCTGTACACCTGAAACTAATACAACATTGTAAATCAACTATACTTCAATAAAAATATAAATAAATAAAAACAAAAAACCCCAAAATCCAAAAATAAAAACAAAAGTGCTATATTAAAGTAACTAAAAGAATGAATTCTTTCCACCAATATTTACTGAAGCACAAAGCATCCCTCTGAATCACTGGAATCAACCATGATAGGAACAACCACAGTCTTGCCTTCATGGAGCATACAGTCTAGTAAAGCTGATGGACATTTATTTATTTTTTAAATAATTCCTGTGTGCCTGTTATGTTTCCTGCACTGTCTCGTTGCTGAGGATATAGCAGTAAACGGACAAATGTAATTTAACTCTCAGGAGCTCACAGTTGCAGCTGGAAGAGGCAAACAATAAACAAAGGCACTCATCTGTCCAGTTGTGACCAGTTCCGTGAAAATAAATAAAGGAAGGAAGGAAGCAGCGTAAGGTGATAGCGACAGACAGGTGACAGTGCAGGTAAAGAAGAGGGATGTTATCCAGGGACTGGTTTACAAAGGCAATGTTCACTGCTATTGTAATACAGAGTTTGACTCCACGTTTGATGATTGACCACTGACAGCTTTGAGGTCCCATGTCTCCCACGTTTCCTCTTGCCCCACATCGGGGCAACCAGTAAGAAAGCCTGTGCTCTCCTTCCCTTAGCACCAGCGCAAAGTTCCAACCAAGTCATTCCCCACCTCTCCTGGGAACCCTCACCTCACCTACCCTCGGACCACAAGAAAAACCAAAGCCAACTGCCTCTCCCGTCTCCCAAGCCACTTTCAGACCACCCTGACAGCCTGCCTGCATTCCCCAGAGATCCTCTTTATGTGAGTAATACACCTCTTCACACCCTTGTAGTGGTATGTGTGGTGTCATCAGTCTCGACATCCAGAACAGATTTTGGTTGGGGAGGTGGATCCCACCCTCCATGGGGCAACAATACAACAGTAACTTAGAGTTTCCAATGAGCTCTAGGAATTTATAACATTTAGAGAAATGATCTGATCATTGTACATGATATGATCCTGTCATTAACTGTTTAGTAGTTACCAGTGAGCCTTTTTTAGTAGTTACCAAAATATTACCATTAAGCAAAAAAGACAGACACAGAAAGGCCTAGAATCTCAACTGAGAATAGATCATGTGTCATAAACTCTACCTACATGTCTTCATATTTGTCGTAGTAATTTCTTGTAAGCCCTGTAAAGTTTTCCTGAAATGAGACTAAGTAAATAAATAAATGTACTGGCTTATTCAAACAAAACATTCATATAGATACTTACCCCAGTGACAGATGTCTGAGAAGAGAGAACAAAATTGTAAACATTTATTCCAGATGCACAACACTTCAGACAAGTGTCCACTGGTCCTGTTGTTTTGCTCTAATGTAAGTGCTAATCTACCTTTAGCTTTGCTCTGTGGAGTATGTGAATCTCCACGTGACCGAGAAGGCTCGCTGACCATTGCACTTCAAGTCCAGAGTGCTGTGCAGGAGCAGAGGGACCGACATTTCAGGAAGAAGACGGGAAAGGGGGTGGGAGAGGTGGTGAGCAGGGGACCCAGGAGCATCGTGACTCTAAGAATAGGTGGCAGTTAAACCCATGGGGCACTCTTAGGGAAAGAGCAAATATTTGAAACCTCAGGTCCTGAGCCTAAATACAAGGGTATTTCCTGAATAATATCGCATTATATAAAACAAATTGACCTCTTTATCTATAGAAGGTGCAAATTGCCGCTATTTCAAGAGAAGACACATGGCGTGAGATAGTTTGCCCTGAGGTAAGCATTTCATGCATTTTGTTAAAGCAAAATAAAAGTTCTAAAATAAGAAAAATAATAGGAGAGAATTGCGGCAGAGGCACTGGGAATTTCCCCTGATCCCTCATGTAATTGAACAGCCTGAATACAAACCCAACATTATATTAGCTGTGCTGACACAACTGTCTTGGCACCTTTGAAAACAAAATGAATATTCCCTATTATTACTTCACCTTTTTCTGCCAGTTGTATTCTGATTTAACACTTTCAGGTTATTTTCAGGCAATTTACCTGTATCCAGAATTTTCTTAACTTCAAAACAAACTCTAAGCATTATGGTGTTCTAAAGAGGTTTGAATATTGAGAAGAATTATGTCCCAGACCGTAACTATTATTTTAACATCTTTAATGGAGTATAATTGCTTTACAATGTTGTGTTAGTTTCTGCTGTATAACAAAGGGAATCAGCTATACGTATACATATATCCCCATATCCCCTCCCTCTTGCGTCTCCCTCCAACCCTCCCTATCTACCCCTCTAGGTGGTCACAAAGCACCAAGCTGATCTCTCTGTGCTATGCGGCTGCTTCCCACTAGCTATCTATTTTACATTTGGTAGTGTATATATGTCAGTGCTACTCTCTCACTTCGACCCAGCTTACCCTTCCCCCTCCCCGTATCCTTAAGTCCATTCTGTATGTCTGCGTCTTTATTCTTGTCCTGCCCCTAGGTTTGTCAGAACCATTTTTTTTTTTAGATTCCATATATATGTGTTAGCATACGGTATTTTTCTCTTTCTGACTTACTTCACTCTGTATGACAGACTCTAGGTCCATCCACCTCACTACAAATAACTCAGTTTCGTTTCTTTTTATGGCTGAGTAATATTCCATTGTATATATGTGCCACATCTTCTTTATCCATTCATTTGTTGATGGACACTTAGGTTGCTTCCATGTCCTGGCTATTGTAAATAGAGCTGCAATGAACATTGTGGTACATGACATTTTTTGAATTACGGTTTTCTCAGGGTATATGCCCAGTAGTGGGATTGCTGGGTCATATGGTAGTTCTATTTTTAGTTTTTTGAGGAACCTCCATACTGTTCTCCATAGTGGCTGTATCAATTTACACTCCCACCAACAGTGCAAGAGGGTTCCCTTTTCTCCACACCCTCTCCAGCATTTATTGTTTGTAGATTTTTTGATGATGGCCATTCTGACTGGTGTGAGGTGATACCTCACTGTAGTTTTGATTTGCATTTCTCTAATGATTAGTGAGTTGAGTATCCTTTCATGTGTTTGTTGGCAACCTGTATATTTTCAGAAATGTCTATTTAGATCTTCTGTGCATTTTTGGATAAGGTTGTTTGTTTTTTTGATATTGAGCTGAATGAGCTGTCTGTATATTTTGGAGATTAAAATTTTGTCAGTTGCATCATTTGCAAATATTTTCTCACATTCTGAGGGCTGTCTTTTTGTATTTTTTTATGTTTTCCTTTGCTGTGCAAAAGCTTTTAAGTTTCATTAGGTCCCATTTGTTTCTTTTTGTTTTTTATTTCCATTTCTCTAGGAGGTGGGTCAAAAAGGATCTTGCTGTGATTTATGTCATAGAGTGTTCTTCCTATGTTTTCCTCTAAGAGTTTTATAGTGTCTGGCCTTACATTTAGGTCTTTAATCCATTTTGAGTTTATTTTTGTATATGGTGTTAGGGAGTGTTCTAATATCATTCTTTTACATGTAGCTGCCGGTTTTCCCAGCACCACTTATTGAAGAGGCTGTCTTTTCTCCACTGCATATTCTTGCCTCCTTTATGAAAGATAAGGTGACCATACGTGCGTGGGTTTATCTCTGGGCTTTCTATCCTGTTCCATTGATCTACATTTCTGTTTTTGTGCCAGTACCAGACTGTCTTGATTACTGTAGCTTTGTAGTATAGTCTGAAGTCAGGGAGCCTGATTCCTCCAGCTCCGTTTTTCTTTCTCAAGATTGCTTTGGCTATTCGGGGTCTTTTGTGTTTCCATACAAATTGTGAAATTTTTTGTTCTGGTTCTGTGAAAAATGCCATTGGTAGTTTGATAGGGATTGCATTCAATCTGTGGATTGCTTTGGGTAGTATAGTCATTTTCACAATGTTGATTCTTCCAATTCAAGAACATGGTATATCTCTCCATTTGTCTGTATTGTCTTTAATTTCTTTCATCAGTGTCTTATACTTTTCTGCATACAGGTCTTTTGTCTCCTTAGGTAGGTTTATTCCTAGGTATTTTATTCTTTTTGTTGCAGTGGTAAATGGGAGTGTTTCCTTAATTTCTCTTTCAGATTTTTCATCATTAGTGTATAGGAATGCAAGAGATTTCTGTGCATTAATTTTGAATCCTGCTACTTTACCAGATTCATTGATTAGCTCTAGTAGTTTTCTGGTAGCATCTTTAGGATTCTCTATGTATAGTATCATGTCATCTGTAAACAGTGATAGTTTTACTTCTTTTCTGATTTGGATTCCTTTTATTTCTTTTTCTTCTCTGATTGCTGCGGCTAAAACTTCCAAAACTATGTTGAATAATAGTGGTGAGAGTGGACAACCTTGGCTTGTTCCTGATCTTAGAGGAAATGGTTTTAGTTTTTCACCATTGAGAACGATGTTGGCTGTGGGTTTGTAACATATGGCCTTTATTATGTTGAGGTAGGTTCCCTCTATGCCTACTTTCTGGAGAGTTTTTATCATAAATTGGTGTTGAATTTTGTCAAAAGCTTTTTCTGCATCTACTTAGATGATCATATGGTTTTTATCCTTCAGTTTGTTAATATGGTGTATCACATTGATTGATTTGCATATATTGAAGAATCCTTACATTCCTGTGATAAACCCCAGTTGATCATGGTGTATGATCCTTTTAATGTGCTATTGGATTCTGTTTGCTAGTATTTTGTTGAGGATTTTTGCATCTATGTTCATCAGTGATATTGGCCTGTAGTTTTCTTTTTTTGTGACATCTTTGTCTGGTTTTGGTATCAGGGTGATGGTAGGCTCGTAGAATGAGTTTGGGAGTGTTCCTCCTTCTGCTATATTTTGGAAGAGTTTGAGAAGGATAGGTGTTAGCTCTTCTCTAAATGTTTGATAGAATTCGCCTGTGAAGCCATCTGGTGCTGGGCTTTTGCTTGTTGGAAGACTTTTAATCACAGTTTCAATTTCAGTGCTTGTGATTGGTCTGTTCATATTTTCTATTTCTTCCTGGTTCAGTCTCGGCAGGTTGTGCATTTCTAAGAATCTGTCCATTTCTTCCAGGTTGTCCATTTTATTGGCATAGAGTTGCTTGTAGTAATCTCTCATGATCGTTTGTATTTCTGCAGTGTCAGTGGTTACTTCTCCTTTTTCATTTCTAATTCTGTTGATTTGATTCTTCTCCCTTTTTTTCTTGATGAGTCTGGGTAATGGTTTATCAATTTTGTTTATCTTCTCAAAGAATCAGCTTTTAGTTTTATTGATCTTTGCTATTGTTTCCTTCATTTATTTCTGATCTGATTTTTATGATGTTTTTCCTTCTGCTAACTTTGGGGTTTTTTTTTTCTTCTTTCTCTAATTGCTTTAGGTTTAAGGTTAGGTTGTTTATTTGAGATTTTTCTTGTTTCTTGAGGTAGGATTGTATTGCCATAAACTTCCCTCTTAGAACTGCTTTGCTGCATCCCATAGGTTTTGGGTTGTCGTGTTTTCATTGTCATTTGTTTCTAGGTATTTTTTGATTTCCTCTTTGATTTCTTCAGTGATCTCTTGGTTATTTAGTATTGTATTCCAAACCGTAACTATTTTAATGTACAATAATTGCAAAAACAGGAATTCAGTATAAAAACCATGTTTTCCTGCTTGGCTTCACAAGATAAGGGTGAATTTATTTGCTTTTTCTCCTATATTTATGAGCAAAAAGTAACCCCCCAATTATATCAATTCCAAAATAGTCCTAAAGAACCTAGTGACAGAACAAGCTTTGAATTTCGGTTTTACTGTGTCACCTGAAAGTATGAAAAAATTTCAGATTATGAACTCAGAATTTCTCACTTGAACCAAGATAGGCTTCTATACCACTTCAAACTCCATTCATTTTTTTCTTTCTTTTTGTCCAAACAAGAAAAAAGCAGCACAGTTAAAAACAATTAGTTTAAAATATGAAATCTCACTGAGGAAAAACTACATGAAAGCCCCCTTTCTCCTTTATCAGACTTGTTCACATAACTAGAAGTACAAGGCAATTAAAATCTGAATTGGGATGTTGATATTCTGGGGAATTGTCTCCTCCATAGTGAAGCTGCTAAGCTGCTTTTTCTTATTGTTACGTTTTTAACTCTGAAAATCTTGATGTGGGCTCTTAATTTTCACAATGCCTTTTTTATTGAATATTACTGTGCTTTCAAAGAAATAATTAGAATATTGTGTTACAACTTTAATATGTCACTGTTATTTTGACCTAAAGAGCCTAAATTATTTTGCTTTCTTCTTTTCATTTAAATATTAATCGTGACTGTGTGTAGCCTAGTACTAGATTATATAATCTCTCAAGAAATTGGGGGGGATTTTTAATGTTCAAGAAATAAAAAATATGAATGAGAAAATTAAAGTAGGCAAGTACTTTCAGAGCTAAGAGTGGAAATTAACCTCATGGTGGTTTTAAGTACAACTCCCTAGTCTTTGGGGCTTCATCTCCAGCTGAGCACCTGAGTCATCAATAAACATGGAATAAATTATTATGAAGTTAGTCATATCTCTGAAATGATGCATATAAATATTTCTGTAAAACTGTGAATATAAATATATATAAAAATATCTTAATAATTATTACTCTGATTTCTACTACTACTATTACAAACTCCATCTAAAAATTTACACATCAAATGAGCTTTGGTCTGTTTGTATAAGACTATCAAATACCACTCTGAGTAGAGTCTTTCCAACAGAAAGCTCCCACAGTACCTACACAATATAGATACACCTGTACTGATAGTCTCTGGTTTTCAATAAGCATCTCAAGCAATTCTTATACACATTAAATTATAACGGCATAAAAGATGATCACAAATGAGACACACAGGAGGAAGGTGTAGCACAAAAGGACACTAATATATGGGTGACCCTCTCTTTCCAAGCAGGATGAATTGCTGAGAATAGTAATCAATTAATGAAGTATAGAAAACTCAGCCAATGGGAATTTAGGCCAATAAGGCTTCAAGGACTAGATCCTGCTCCCTGTTATCACTCAGTGTGTTGAATTCCCACAGATTTCCTTTACCTCACATTTCCTTAGACTGCATTCTAATAAAGTGAGATCATTAGCTAAAGCTGTGAGGCTTGTTAAATAATTTAACATTTTGAGACACTGCTGTTCTCCACAAGATTAGGTACTACTAAGGTAGTTGGTGAAGTAGAATGCTGCACTGTATGGCCATGAACGGTAAGAATATTAAGATCAAGGGGTTTTTCCTATAATGCCAAAAATCTCTCAAGGAGAAATTCAGAACACCGTTTTAAAAATTCTCTCTTTCCTTAAGCTAAAGAATCATAAAAACAACAAATCTGGATGTGGAAGAAAATAAATTTTTCACTAGCATTTTATTAATGCAAGACTTTATCACAGTATGTAGGCACAGAACATCCATGATCAAAAGTAGCTGTCTTTCACAGACAGCCAAAAGGCACATGGAAAACATGCTTGACATCGCTAATTATCAGGGAAATGCAAATCAAAACCACAGTGAGCTGGCATCTCACACCATTCAGAATGGCTATCATCAAAAAGAACACAAATAACAAATGCTGACGAGGATGTGGAGAAAAGGGAACCCTCATACACTGTTGGTGGGAATGTAGATCAGTGCAGTCACTGTGGAAAACAGTATGGAGGTTTTTCAAAAAACTAAAAATAAGAACTGCCATAATGACCAGCAATTCCACTTCTTCTGTGTATGTATCAAAAAAACAAAACCAAAAGTACTAGCTTGAAAAAATTACAATGTTAATAACAGCATTATTTACATTGCCAAGATATGGAAGCAACATAAGTGTCCATCAACAGATGAATGGATAGAGAAGGTGTTTTATATATAATATATATATATATATATAAATAGAATATAGATAGATAAATAAACGTGGTATACTACTCAGCCATTAAAAAAAAAGAATGAAATTTTGCCATGTGCAGCAACGTGGATGGACTTGGAGGGCATTATGCTAAGTGAAATAAGTCAAAACAGAGAAAGACAAATACTATACGATATCACTTATGTGTGGAATCTAAAAAATACAACAAACTAGTGAATAAAACAAAAAAGAAGCAGACTCACAGATATACCAAACAACTTCTGTTACCAGTGGGGAGAGGGAAGGGGCCAAGGGGCAATACAGGGGTGGGGGGGAAAAAAGGGTTATTATGGGATTATATGAAATCATGTGTTGTTGAAACTTTTGAAAATTATAAAGCACTACAGAATTCAAAGAATGTTTCATTCAATTAAAAAAAATAAAATGATATACAAAAAAAGTAGTTGTCTTTCAAATATGATCACATTCAGCATTCTACATGTATTAAACAATTATTTAAAACTACTTTTGGAAACTACAGTAGAATGATAACCTCCCAAGTCATGTATCTCTCATTCTAATACCTATTGTATTTTCAACAGTTCATAATATTACTGTCTTTTAGCATTTCAGAGTTTGAGTAGCATATGATAGAAAAATGGGCCATCTATAAATGTATTTAACAAGTCATACCCATTCACCCTCAAACACACCAAATTTTTCATACTTGCATATACAAAAAAGAAACGTGATACTGCTAATGGAATATCTGTCTACCACTCTTAGTTAGTTATTTTTCATTCTGCCCTCCAAATACACACACACACACACACACACACCACACACCACACACACCCCACAAATACACAAATTAGGATTGTCAGAAACAGCAACATTTTTTAATGTGAAAAACTGGCATCGTTAGTTAATACCAAAAACCATTTTCCCAGATCTTTTAGAATTCTTCCAGGACAATTTTTTTTTTTTAATGCAGATTATCTGGCTTTTTATTGTTGTAAAGATGGAAGTGATACTTTTTTTTTTTTATTTTACACTTTATTTATTTATTATTTATTATAGGCTCTGTTGGGTCTTCGTTTCTGTGCATGAGCCTTTTCTAGTTGCGGCGAGCGGGGGATACTCTTCATCGCGGTGCGCGGGCTCTCACTATCGCGGCCTCTCTTGTTGCGGAGCACAGCTCCAGACGCGCAGGCTCAGTAGTTGTGGCTCACGGGCCTAGTTGTGCTCCGCGGCATGTGGGATCTTCCCCAGACCAGGGCTCAAACCCATGTCCCCTGCATGGCAAGCAGATTCTCAACCACTGCGTCACCAGGGAAGCCCCTTCCAGGACAATTTGACAGAGATTTAATCTAATGACATAAACAAAGTTGCTGCTCAATAATTCATTTCATAAAACCAGAGGGAAAGACAGAGCAACTGTATGACACTAAATCACTGCTTGGATCTTAAGTACTCCTCACAGTAACCGGCCTTTTCTTTCTTTAAGAGTGTGTAGTTTCCTTGGAGAGATGCTAATTTTAATTTTACTAGCCTAGCTATTCTTTCTTTATAAATCTGCAGGTTTCTCAGAAAGATACAAATTTTAATCGTAGATATATGGAGAAGGAAAAAAATGTGCATATTTACTCAGATTCCTAAAGACATGTAAAACCTCTTATAACATAGGCTCTGCTAATTCAAAATTAAGGGTAACCTAGATAGAGAATGAACTGAAATTCTTTGTTCATCTAGGAAGAAAAAAATGTTGAATAAATGAAATCTTAGCCAATTGATGGATTCAAATTTTTGTTTTCACAAACTTTTTACATTTCATATTCAATACATTCCATATGATATTAGTAGCAATACCAATTCACATGTGAATACCAGATCTAGAGAGTAATAATTTTTCTTAACATACCAAAACCATGGTGTGAGTTTTAGTTATGAAATACACATGAAATAATATTCTTCTGTCTCATTGTTTATAGCATGCATTTCACAATTAATAATTGTGTACCACCGCAGCACTTCTAAAAATTTCTAAAAAAATTTCTATTATTTTTTAACTTTTTTTTATTACTTCGAGACAGAAACTAATTTTTTGTATATACATTCCACAACACCCACAATGAACAAATGTTTATTGATTTAAATTTTTCCTTAAATTGTATTAAAGTATATAATTAATGTAATATTATAATCTATTTTAGAATTATTATTTAATTATAATTACATTCTTCTTTTAATTTATTTATTTATTCATTTAGGCTGCATTGGGTCTTCGTTGCTGCACGCAGGCTTTCTCTAGTTGCGGTGAGTGGGGGCTACTCTTCGTTGCAGTGCACAGGCTTCTCATTGCGGTGGCTTGTCTTGTTGTGGAGCACGGCCTCTAGGCATGTGGGCTGCAGTAGTTGTGGCACGTGGGCTCAGTAGTTGTGGCTCGCAGGCTCTAGAGCACAGGCTCAGTAGTTGTGGCGAACGGGCTTAGTTGCTCCGCGGCATGTGGGATCTTTCCAGACCAGGGCTTGAACCTGTGTCCCCTGCATTGGCAGGCAGATTCTTAACCACTGCACTACCAGGGAAGCCCTATAATTACATTCTTAATTGCAATGTTATGAATCTAGAGTAATTCCTGTTTTTTTTCTATACGTACCAAATATATACATGGTGTATCTACATAAACAACATCTTGCCAGAGTTGGGTTTTTGGCTCCCTTTTCTTGTAAAAAACCTAAGAGACTATCTTGACTATTTGACTTGTAAATGGAAAGTATATGATGACTAAATGGACTGTCACTGCATGTTAACTGGACTGTCATTGCTCACTGGACTCCAGTTTGAATGGGAAGGATGGTACCTGTTAGGCTGAGAAGAAGCCAGTGCCAGTAAATTCTACAGCAAACATATCTCCTTCCATAGATCCCATTTCCTGCAAACATGTGTTGGTTGTTCTCCAATCCAACAACCAGCATATGACAATTTCTGTTGTATATACTTTGCACCAGAGCAGATCAATAATAGGAACATTTTAAAGTCACTTGTTATAAATAAACAAAATAACTGAGACTTCCCTGGCGGTCCACTGGTTAAGACTCCACGCTTCCACTGCAGGGGGCACGGGTTCGATCCCTGGTCAGGGAACTAAGATCCCCCATGCTATGCAGCATGGCCACAAAAAATAAATAAATAAATTTTAATAAATAAATAAATAAATAAAAGAACTGGTTCTTCTAATGCTGATGATGAACTCTAACTTTTCAGATAAACACTTAATTATTTCCTTCTGGTTTTTTATATTTCAACACGTGCAACAAAAGACAACTTAGGGTCTGATAAGTAGCAGTACTCCCCTCAAAGTACAATCCAGCAGTGGGGCCATTAAAAAGCATGCAATTTCTGTTTACATTTTGGTCAAGATATCTTCTAGGTTTGTTTCATGAAAAATGGCCCAAGTCAACAACCACAGTCAGGCTCTGTCTACATAGGAATAAACAGGTAGAATTTGAGGTTCACCTAAAACCAGATTCAACCCACAGCACAATGAAATTAATGAGAAGTAGTTTTGATTAAATAATTAGAAATTTTCCAAATACAAGGAAATTTAATAATTTTAGATTGTCTATTATGCAGGTGTTGTGGAGTATTTAAGGGACTATTAAAATTACTATTTGAACACAAGAAGAATTAAACAATCAATTTAAAAATTGATGAAAAGCTTGCTACAAATAAAAATTTAAAGAGAAATGTCAAAAAATGGTGTATGATTAATTGTAAAAGAGGTAGTATTAACAATGAGTCAGTAGAGATATTCTTTCATATATATTCCATAATCAAAACTCAGAACAACTTTAATGTTAGCTAAGAATGATTAATAATCAAGTCAGATGTTCATATATGGATCAATCCTGAAAAAATGTTTGAAGTTTTCCAAAAATTAAAGTATATTATAGATGCATACTTACATGCATCTATAATAAATAAATATTATACCATTTTATCCATTATTATACATAATATTAAAATGAATAAGTAGGATTAACAACTTTTAACAACAATATTTTGATACTAGGGTTATTTAGCTTATTGTGAACACTGATATAATAAGTTATATGTGGCTCCTTGATAAAAGAAGAAATCTTTAATCCTTTTTATTAAACTGTATTCTCTATAACTGTTAATCTTTAGATTCCTTAAATTCTATTATTCATTGTATCAAGTAAAATTTCCTATTTTTAGGAAATTTCTTCTTTACTAAGATTTTGAAATGTGTACATTTATTCTAGCATTACAAGATTTTTGTAGAAAAAAACTATTTACCTCATTTGTGTCATTCATGATTTTATATGTTTAGATTTGGTTGCTATTTAGTTTACTTTTTAGACTTTTAAGCCTAAAAGTTTATACCCACCTCTGTCTATCGTGTAGCTTTAGATTCTGAAAAGAATTTTTCTGCATAAATTATTATTTTTTTGTTTTCATTTACTACACTGGCTCTTTTGGTTGCTGCATTACTATAAATTAACACCTTAGGATACCATCCCTGAAACTAAGATGCTTTTCTGCTACCAATGTCAATAGCTATTAAATATTTAAATGCTTAAAAAACTCTGTATATTACTTTTTATCAAACATAAAACTAACCTGATAACCTTCTGCTGATGCAAATGTTGGCATGTCTCTAGCACAGAATAACTGTGCCCTTTTCTCTTATTTCTAGCTCTGAGCCATTTTTCTTGGCAAAAATAACTATTTATGTTACACTGATATAATATATTAAACCCTAGTTCTTTGTGGAACCCCAAAGATACTCTTTAGAAATTCAAGTAGATTATATAAAGCGGGTCCTTCTTTAGTTATATAACCTAAATTAGCATGATTTACCATTGGAAGAGTGAAAAATCACATAACTTATTTTTTTCTAATTTGTCATTTTGTTAAGTATTCAGAGTTTTTTTTTTCTTCTCCCATTTATAAATGTCTTTAGTTTATCCATTGTGGAGGTGAGGCTAATTCAACATACTTCCTTATGTGAATTAAATTGATAATCAAATTTGAAATACATCATTAAGCTTTTTATATATAAATTATACAAAATGTATAATTTATATATACATTTGTCTCATAAAACCCCAGTTTCTCTTGGATTCCTTTAAATCTCTCAGACATATACCATCCCAGATACGTTGCTTTGTCTGTTTTGATTTTGTTAAACTTCTTGTGAACTGGCCACACCAATCCGATTCAAGAAATAATTTTGGAGAGAGGCTGTCTCTGCTATACACAGCAAATATAGATATATTCCAGGTAATTGTGGATACAGCCCTATTGTTTCTTCCAGGATGTTAACTTTATTCTCATTTCTAATTCTAGTTTTATGTCAGTTATTATAATGAAGATTCCTTCTCTTATCTCAAGATTTCTGAAGAAGAGAGTAATAAAACCAGATTTAAGTATTAGTCTTGCACAAAATGATTGATTCGAAGTCTATAATAATATAACACCTGGGATGACTTTAAACTAGTATACAATCATCTTCCGATCATGTTTAATTTAAAATTCCACTGCTTCCTTAGATAAAAATGTTCCTTCCAATCTTTTTAAGAGCTTTGGGTTTTTCATCTAAACATTTCAGGTTCTGCCAACACAGCCTCTGTAATTAGTAGCTCCAGGCCAGTAAATTCATCCTGCATGTCAGTTGCACCATTTCTACTAACTTCAGTCCATGATGCTAAAGCAAATCATCACAACTGGCTTCTCAGACTTGAAATTGAATTTGACAAACACTCTTTGGGAGTTTTGCAGAATAAGAACGTGAGCTACAGACAACAATGACACCTGTTACAAAGGCCATGTTCTAACCGCATTACATGTATTCAGTTCCCGCTGACTTCAAAGAAAGCCGTGAGCATGTAAGAAAAAACACAGTTTGTCCCTGGATTCCTAACACATTTCTAATGGCATATAGGAAACATCATGCTTCTCATTGAACCTGGGACTTCCAGGTTCCAAGTGATGATACATATTTTATTTGCTATTTAAATAATGTCCGTTTTGGTATATTATTCCAATGGATCTCATGTTCCTCCACCTTGCCACAAGACTGTAGTCTCAAAAGCATAGTTATGAAAGATAAAAACCGTCATACATTACGATAAGTGCTAGGAAAGTCAGAAGTAAAGTCAAGAAAAAAAGGATGAAGCAATTTCAGAAGAGGTTAGAACAAAGGAAATCAGGGAAATTTTAACACCCTGTCTTCATTTTACCAGAGAGAAAACACAGGTTCAGGGAAGAAAATGAGAGCCCAGGGGCAAAGAGCTAGTTAGTGACAGAACTGAGAATAAAAACCACATCTTCTTATTTTCATTATGATGTTTTCAGTCTCTTATCAGTGAATCTCCAGGGACACAAGCATAAATTTAAACTACAAATTCCAAATAATAAAAAGTAAATAAAAGAGACTCTGAAGGAACAAGAAGAAGTTAAAAATATTCTAAACAGAACGTTTAAAATGATCATTGTGGTAACTTTTAGTAAGGTAATAAATACATTAGTCAGGTTAATTTTTCAAAATAACTAACTCGGATTTCAAAATTCACATTAACATGCAAATTGTTTGGAACTTTTAGTTGTAAAGAAGGAAAATGTGGCTGACAAAATAATGATCTGGAGAAGTAACCCTAAGTTTGTGTATCTTGGGATTTATAGTAGAAAAAAATTGGAAGTTATAAAAGTTTAAATTATATGTTTGTTTCCCTGGAAAGAATTTTAAAATTCAAAAAAACTACAGGCAGAAATGTGCTTTGTTTTGGACTAACTTGTTAAAAGATGGTAAACTCAGCCATATTCCCCTCCAGCTTTCTTCCACCTCAAGCGCTGTATCCAAAGGAGACAAAATGGCCAGTGTAGCCTTCGGTCTCTAATTTGTTTCATGCCTATTTTCCCAGCATCCAAACACAAACGAAATTGCAAACCTCAGTGGACTTCTTTTGAAAATGAAGACACTGGTTGACTTTTGATTGGTGCTTAAAAACATATCCTGGGGAAATACTGCATCTTTTATACCTGCACATTTCTGACCTCATAAGAGAACAAGTGCTCCCAATAGCTTGCAGGTATTATTTATTACTTTTAAGGAAACGGAAGTTCTTGAAAATGCACACAGGCCCATAATATCAGTACTTCCACTGATATTGTAAAATAAAAATGAATAATAAATGAATAATAATGAAATATCACAAATTGTATTTGCTTTGCCCTCTCATATAAATTATGATGGGACAGTAGAAGTCCCACAATGAATTCAAATAATTAAACATCAGCGTTAAAAAAAAAAGATGGATGCTAGGTGTAACGAGCAGGACCCTATGGGGCCTTCCTGGAGCACACTCCCCCATACACCATGTCCTCAGCCTGTCTCTTGTCTGTAGAAAAACTTTAGCCTCCTAGGCTCTCCCCGAGTTTCAAAGAGTAAATTTAATCAGAGAAGTGAAAAAATGCAGAAAGAAGGAAAACAGTCAAGCAAGACAAAATAATAATAGTTTAGCCATTAAACAAAGTCAAGGACCTTTAGCTCCTCCTCAAGCACTATAGATAATATTCTGAGCCATGTCCTTTGAGCTGTTTTGCAGATACTGAAACCCCCGCCAGGTGGAAGAGGTTAACTGTTTGCTGCTCACAAGCACGGAGACCCCAGACTGGTTGGAACCAGAAGGGTGATGATGTTGACTCCCGATGACCTCACCATCAACCAATCAGAAGAATGTTCACAAGCTGATCACACACCCCACACACACCCCTCCCCCACCCTGTCTTTAAAACCTTTCCTTGAAGGCCTTCAGGGAGTTCAGGCTTTTTGAGCACTAGTTACCCGGACTTCTTGCTTGGAACCCTGCAATAAATGTGGACTTCCCTTCACTACAACCTGCTGTCAGTAGATTGGCTTTACTGCACGTGGGCAAGCGGACCCAAGTTTGGTTTGGTAACAAGAGGGCTACTTCTAGAAATGTAAGGTGTAATTCAGATCCACATCTGTAAGGATTCATTGATTGACTATGACCTATGACACTATGACCAAAATAGTACAAAGGGACTTTGTGGTACCTGATACATTTTTTCACCCATTTGCAACTACAACTCCCACTTCTAATAACAGTAGAAAACTTGGTTGCCACAAACAACCTCTGGGTCCCGGAAATGTTTGGGTCTCAGAAACAGAAGAACAAAAATGGTGACTTCAAATCTCAAAGGGTCAGGGAAGAATTGTCTTAGTGTGGAAGCAGACGCTAAATAATTTGCAGAGTGATAAGGAGTAGTATCACATCGATTACATTGCTTCAGATTATGCTTTTCCAAACACTGACTGGAAATCTACCAATAGGTGTACCAGACCACATGCTACATGCTTTCCTTTATATCTCATTTACTCTTCACAGCAACTGTATGATAAACATAGTTATAACTACTTTATAAATAAGAAACTGAGAGTCAACAAGATTAGTAACATGATCAAGGTAAACACAGCTAGTAAGAGCAGATGTGTTTTTTTTTAAAACAGATTCCCTCTACCACTTGTTCTTCAGCAAAGGTAACAGAGCTTGCTTGAAATTCCACTGTCATGAATTCAGTCTTTCAAAAAATATAATATTTATTGTTCTATAACTGAATGGAATTTGGCTTGCAATGTGTTTTCCGACCAGAAGAATTTATCTTGCCAATTTAAGGAAATACAGCCCTTTGCAATGTAAAATTGAATCCAATTGAGTCCTCTCTCTCTCTCTCTTGCTCTCCCTCATTCCCTTCTTGCTCCTTCTTCTCCTCTCCCTGAAGTTATGTAATTTCCAGTAGCCTTACATGTTTTCCTGGAACTGAAGCAAGGGCATCTTGCCCATGTAATGGTGGGTACCATCACTGGCCTCCCCTGAGCCCAGCTGATCCTGCCTTGTCTAGGTATCATCTTCTATCTCTATTGCATCTGCTGTTCATGTCTCTGATCCTCCATGACATCCAGTGACGGGTCCGTGCTCTATACATCCTTTTTTCCAGTAGTGAGGCTCTCACACCTATTTCCACACCTTTCTTGTAAACAGAGTAAATTTATAAATCTTCCCTCAACTTGCCTGGCCTGGATGTGCAGAACTCCATAACATTGCTATGACTCAGGCTGGTCCACAAGGTACCACACTCAACCACTGACAACCTACAACTCCAATATTCCAAGACACCTGCTATCTTGTTTAGCTGTGCTCTGAGATGCATTAAGTCGTGGTATATTCAGCTCTGAGTTATCTCCAAACTTATCAGGTGTCTCCAGAGTCATACCTTCTACCTGGACTCAGCTGAGAAGATTATATCAAAGACTGAAACTCTTTCCAAAGACCCAGCAACCATTAAACGAAATGCATTTTTCTCAATCTCTTTCCTGCCCTGTGGTTGAAACCATCTTCTTCAAGAATGGCTCTGGAAAGAAAATCATTAAGCAGAATATCTGCAATCCACAATCTCCCTTGTGGCAGGAGGAGGGAGATGGGGAGCCACCCTGGAAACAAAGAAGCTAATCTAGCCAAATCTCCTTACAATCATGCTGACAACAGATGGCCTGGTACACACGCTCATGGTGTTCTCTCAAGAGAGTCTTCATCTATGAAAATATTTTAGCAGAATATACTTGATTTGCCTACGATTGTTGGTAGTAAACAAACCTGTAATCTACAAATTTATGGCACAAAGCTTCCTGGAAAATGTCACATAAGCTATACAACCACCTGGAAATTAAATGATAATGTGTCATAGCAAAATGGCCCTCTTTTGTGTCGTTTATGTAGACACAAATATCACACAGAGGCGCACATAGTAAACTGAGCCAGAGCACATCCTGACTGGCAAGAAATAACCTGAGTAACTGCACTGAAGGTCCAGATCTCTCCTTCTTTCACCTGTGCCTCATGATTATATGTCTTCTTGAAATTATTAGCAAAGCTTGTTATTGGGTAAGATTTCTCATGTGAGTGAGTCTGATTTGACAATCCAGCCCTTTGTATTATCTCTACTCATCACTAATTCTCTCTTATTGGTTTAAACGCTATGCTCTGAGTCATCCAAATTTGAGCTGTTGATATTTTTAAATAAGATTATAAAATTCAGGGAATTCCTTGGCAGTCCAGTGGTTAGGACTCCGTGCTCTCACTGCCGAGGGTGTGGGTTCAATCCCTGGTCGGGGAAACTAAGATCCTGCAAGCCAGCATGGCCAAAAAAAAAAAAAAAAAAAATTACAAAATTCACTAAATGCTTCTGACTCTTAACAATTAAAAGGAGGGATATTTCTGAATATTGTGTGCTTGACGCAGTGAACATAAAAGACTTCCTGATGCTTGAATGGTGAGAAGAATAAGGATAACAAGAATATTAAAAACACATAATCCAATATTAAAATATAAAATAGTACTCGTAATTCAGAAGTTTACTGTGGCAGCATCACTACATCATCTTAAAATACGTTAGAGTCACACTTTTACTACCCTATCTTCCTAACTGGATGAGTATTTAACTATTTTAGCTAGATACAAATAGTTATTAATATAATTTTTGTTAATAATATTGTGAATAGATGGATAAATTCCTATGTCATCATATACAAGTATTGTTTAAAAACAAACATGGACTATTAGTGATCTCTGTGATCTTGCCTAGGACATGGACAGAAAGATTGAGTGCAATATTCAGTTACAACAATCAAATTGTGAGAATTAGATTTGTTGAATTCTTCTAAAGACGTTTCTATACAAGTTTATCAGACATGATTTGATTACTAGAAAAGTCACATACACAGATATATTGCTAAGTATGACATAAGATGATTGACCATTTTACAAACAAAGTATCATATTCAATGATCAAAACCCAACAAATATGAGTCTTGAGTCTACATAAAACAAAATTTAATACAGAAGCCCCAAAGTAATCTATACAAATTAGCTATTTGCCTTATGATATGAATAATATTTTTAACTTTAATTGAAACTAACTATAAGTGAATCAAAAATTATTATTACAAAAGAAAAAAAGTAATACTCTGGGTTTTCCAAATGAATCTACCATTATGGACCAAATTGTATGACATATACTTGAGAATTTAATTATTTCCCATTAAAATCAAGTATTGATATATTTCAACTGGTAACTATTAAATAGTGTATTTTTCATGTTTATGTTTGGTATTTTTTCTTGTCAATGATGTAAAAGAGATAACAAGATTTTATGAATGTAGAAAGGGAGAATAAGTACAAAGACCTTAAAAAAGAAAGTTTAGGGACTTCCCTGGCGGCCCAGTGGTTAAGGACTTCGCCTTCTGATGCAGGGGGTGTGGGTTCGATCCCTGGATGGGGAGCTGGGATCCCACATTTCTTGTGGCCAAAAGACCAGGGCATGGAACGGAGGCAATATTGTAACAAATTCAGTGGGGACTTTAAAAATGGTCCACATTAAAAAAAAAAAAAAGAAAGTTTAAAACCTCTTTTTAGACCAGTTCTTTTAAAGTGAAAACGAATGAAAATAGTTCTAATAGTATTTCCTAGTATCACAAATTTTTCCAGTTTAAAAATTAGAATTCCTATGAGGTTCTGCAAATGTGTTATTCTTTACGAGAAACTGGGATTGTTTCATTACTAGAAGAAAATATCAGAACATAAAATTTTAAAATCCAGAGGTTTCTACAGATCTTGAGGAGATGTATTATGATAGTGTTTCTTAAGGCCACGTATTTTAATAAACAGAAGTGACAGCATGGCTCTAGGGCAAATCTATACATTTAAATAAAAAGTACAGTGACGCTGTTCACATACATAACATTTTTTGTACCAGTGATATATTATTATATGTTGCCAAGTGGACCTTAGATATTTGTCTACATAGCCCAGAACTAAATGTAATAAAAACAGACCAGCACCTGTTTAAGTTTACATTAGTTTGTGCACATTATTACAGAACGCAGAGTTTTTTCAAGCAACATTCAGATAAAATGCTTCACCGGATAGAACCTGTTCTACTTTTAAGTCAGGGCTGCCCAGGCAAAACCAACCTTCCCAAGTGAAATAATAAACAAAAGTGTGTGTTACTAGGATGGTATTTTCTGGGAGTATATCACACAGTGCAGTCTACAATTTATAATAAATTTATTCTAAATATATACCATTCATAATATGGTATACATAGACTATGGGCTCTTTTATACATAATTTTTTTTACCCTGAGTCTTTTATACAGTATGTATAACTATAAAGAACTCAGAAAACTTTCTACTCTTCGATATACTTGGATATATGGTCTAAATGTGGCATCCTCAGGCTGTAGCACAGAAAACTTACCTTATAGTTATCAATACAGGAAGGAAGAAAGGAGGGGAGAAAATACTGCTGGAAATTAAAAAGAAAAGTGATTTCTAGATAAAATAATGTCAATCCCAAAAGAATGATCTAGTTTTCAGCCTGTGGACACCCTTGGATGGAAAAGTCTTCTGTGTATTTGTCAGCAAATAAGGTTCATGTACTGACTAATCTTTGTCAACTCAATGTAGAAAGTCAAAATACAAAGAGGCAAACTATTTTGAATTAACTGTTTAGATCATATATACACAATGCCTAATAGTTTATAACTTTTCTAATTAACAATGAGAATATTGTTTTATAAATGCTTGTTTAACTAATTTTTATTTTTCTAAATTAAAATTCAGCTTTAGTGGGCTTCCCTGGTGGCGCAGTGGTTAAGAATCCGCCTGCCAACGTAGGGGACACGGATTCAAGCCCTGGTCTGGGAAGATCCCACATGCCGCGGAGCAACTAAGCCCGTGCGCCACAATTACTGAGACTGCGCTCCAGAGCCCGCGAGCCACAACTCCTGAAGCCCGGGCGCCTAGAGCCCGTGCTCTGCAACAAGAGAAGCCACCTCAACGAGAAGCCCGTGCACCACAACAAAGAGTAGCCCCCACTCACCGCAGCTAGAGAAAGCCGGCGCACAGCAGCAAAGACCCAACGCAGCCAAAAATAAATAAATTAAATAAATTAATTAATTTAAAAATTCAGCTTAGTGAGTTTATGAGCTTAAGATCAATGGTTTTCAATCCAAAACACTGGACTCCAGGGTTCACGCCAAAATGGACTCCAAAATAACAATAATGATGCTAATGATAATACTAATAATAAAAAAACACTTATTGTGTGCCTACTGTATTCCAGAAACTGTTTTATATACGTTACACCTATGAAATATTTAATCCTTTACAACAAAGCTGTGAGCTTAGTGTTCTTCATTCTACAAACAAGGAGATTAATGCAGAGAGAGAGAGGAAGAAGCTTTCACCAAGGTCACTGGCTGAGCTAAGATTTGAACCCAAGCAACCTAGACATTTTAATCACTCTGCATACCACCTTTCAAGATAGTCATGGGAAGTCTATGAGCTATTTTCAATTTCAAACTGTCTTATAGACATTGCTCATTTATCCATTTTGGATGAACTAAATAAAACACCGTTCCTTTGACTTTGGTCAAAATTATGTCAATTCAGAGTGGTAACACTAATTGATTACAAATTATGATCTGAAGTCTGTAGATACCTTGGGACACAAGAAAGATCATGACCTATCCATCACCTCACAACCAGTTGTTAGGAAAATTAAAACAGGAAAACCTAGCTTTTGGGGGTTTCTTGCCAATATGCTCCTGAACTTCCATCTACTTTCTTTAATAAAATAGTACATCAGAATCTCCTTCACACAATGTTTTATGTTTTTCACTGCACTTTCTCACCTTAGCACATTTAAAATATCTGGAGCTAATGCTTTAAAGACTTGCAAACTTTTAAAGTAGATTCTATGCTCAAAAAAAATGAAACAAGGTAAAACCTACTTTTTATCCAGTCAGCACATCCTCTGGTAACATGTTTCTTCCTCCTAATTGTAAGGTGCCCAGTTGCAGTGGTGTATAACAACCTGATAAGGATTCATTGCAAAATTCAGTCACAGGGTCAGTCAATCTGAAAAAAAATAACGTTCACACAAATCTGACCTGGATCAAAATTTTTACTGCAGACATGAAAGTAAGCTAGGGTTGGGGTAGAAGTGACAGAGCTATAGAAATGTAGCACACTCATAATCTTTCATTTCTGCCCTGGAGAGGCTTGAAACGTTGAAGCCAAGAACTAGAACATGATCAAACAGCCCCGCTTGTATGTAGCTAAACTGATAAAGCCATGAAAACCTAAATCTAAATTATAAAGCACATTTATGAAGTCCTATCAAACTGAATTGTTATCTTTAGGTGTTCAAAACAAAAATTCTGAACACTGAATAATGGACCAATAAATGCTTAATGAAGGAATGAATATACGGTTCTACCAATCCACACTTTATCTTTTGAGATGGTTTCTCTCACGTCTCTAAAATCCACATAAAGCCAAGACTTGCAACCTATTCCGAGTGATTTGTGGAAGAAGGAAAAGGTGTTGTATTACTCAGAGAAGAAAGCCTATACATTTTGAATATTGAGAAGGTATTTTAAAATGTGGGTAGAAATACAATATGTGTCATAAGATTATTTGTTTTCAGTAGTGAATGGTCACAGCATCCCACAAATTATCCACTAATCACCATCGGTAAAACAAAAAATGTAAGATGGTGACAGATTTGACACGTAAGCCATTTAGTTCATTTTGAACTGTCATTTGGTAGGTTAAAAAAAATTAAAGACAAACATTCAAAACCGAATGGTCAATTTGTATAACCATTTTAAGCTTAAATGTTTAATTTGACAAAGATTATACGGTATAGAAAAACACCCAACAGTTCAGATTTTGAGAAGTGGGAAATTCTATCACATAGAGATAAGAAAGAAAGAATATAATCTCCTAATTTCACACACTTAAAATTGCATGTCTTGTATTGTTTGAAGACTGGACATACTGACAATGCATCTACAATAACAGTCTTAGCCTGCACGTGTTGGCTTGCAAAGTCATGAAAATAGTATACATCCATCCTCAACACTCCCCTGAATTACCTAGAAAATGAAGGGAAACACTTTCACATGTACTTATCACAGCAACATATCATAACATTTTTAACTCTATGTTTTTGATATGAATAAACAAATCAATTGGCAAATGTGCATAAGTTTTCTTCAAATGTCCTTTCTATTACTACTATTTGACATAAAAAGTTAAAATTAATATACATGCAATGGTATAATACTCAGCCATAAGAAAGAATGAAATAATGCCATTTTCAGCAACATGGATGGACCTCGACATTATCATACTAAGTGAAGTCAGAAAGAGAATGACAAATATCATACGATATCACTTACATGTGCATTTAAAATATGACACAAATGAGCTTATCTACTAAACAGAAACAGACTCGCAGACATAGAGAACAGACTTGTGGTTGCCAAGGCGAGAGGGGGGTGGAGGAGGGATGGATTGGGAGTTTGAGATTAGCAGATGCAAACTATCACATAGAGAATGGATAAACAACAAGGTCCTACTGTATAGCACAAGAAACTATATTCAATATCCTATAATAAACCATAATGGAAAAGAATATGAAAAAGAATATATATATATATATAAATATATATATATATAACTGAATCACTTTGCTATACACCAGAAACTAACACAATATTGTAAATCAACTATACTTAAATAAAATGAATTTTTTTAAAAGAAGTTAAAATTAATTATCACCCCTAAATATTCCCTTCAATAAACAATCTACTATAAAAGTCTTATTGTCGGGGGTCTGGGCAAGATGGCGGAAGAGTAAGACGCGGAGATCACCTTCCTTCCCACAGATACATTAGAAATACATCTACACGTGGAACTGCTCCTACAGAACACCTACTGAACGCTGACAGAAGACGTCAGACCTCCCAAAAGGCAAGAAACTCCCCCCGTACTTGGGTAGGGCAAAAGAAAAAAGAAATAACAGAGACAAAAGAATAGGGACGGCACCTGCACCAGTGGGAGGGAGCCGTGAAGGAGGAAAGGTTTCCACACACTAGGAAGCCCCTTCGTGGGCAGAGATGGCGGGTGGCGGAGGGAGAAGCTTCGGAGCCACGGAGGAGAGCGCAGCCACAGGGGTGCGGAGGGCAAAGCGAAGAGACTCCCGCACAGAGGAGTGGTGCCGAAACAGCACTCACCAGCCCGAGAGGCTTGTCTGCTCACCCGCCGGGGCGGGCGGGGCTGGGAGCTGAGGCTCAGGCTTCGGTCGGATGGATCGCAGGGAGAGGACTGGGGTTGGCGGCGTGAACACAGCCTGAAGGGGGCTAGTGCGCCACAGCTAGCCGGGAGGGAGTCCGGGAAAAAGGTCTGGAGCTGCTGAACAGGCAAGAGACTTTTTCTTGCCTCTTTGTTTCCTGGTGTGCCAGGAGAGGGGATTCAGAGCGCCGCCTAAACGACCTCCAGAGACGGGCACGAGCCGCGGCTATCAGCGCGGACCCCAGAGACGGGCAGGAGACGCTAAGGCTGCTGCTGCCGCCACCAAGAAGCCTGTGTGCGAGCACAGGTCACTCTCCACACCACCCCTCCCGGGATCCTGTGCAGCCCGCCACTGCCAGGGTCCCGTGACCCAGGGACAAATTCCCCGGGAGAACACACGGCGCGCCTCAGGCTGGTGCAACGTCACGACGCCTCTGACGCCGCAGGCTCGCCCCGCCTCCTCCGTACCCCTCCCTCCCCCCGGCCTGAGTGAGCCAGAGCCCCCGAAGCAGCTGCTCCTTTAACCCCGTTCTGTCTGGGCGGGGAACAGACGCCCTCAGGCGACCTACACGCAGAGGCGGGTCCAAAGCCAAAGCTGAACCCTGGGAGCTGTGCGAACAAAGAAGAGAAAGGGAAATTTCTCCCAGCAGCCTCAGAAGCAGCGGATTAAAGCTCCACAAACAACTTGATGTGCCTGCATCTGTTGAATACCTGAATAGACAACGAATCATCCCAAATTCAGGAGGTGGACTTTGGGAACAGGATATATTATTTTTTCCCCTTTTCCTTTTTTTGTGAGTGTATATGTGTATGCTTCTGGGTGAGATTTTGTCTGTATAGCTTTGCTTTCACCATTTGTCCTAGGGTTCGGTCTGTCCTTTTTTTTTTTTTTTTTAACTTAAAAAATTTTTTTTCTTAATAATTTTTTCCTTATTTTTTATTTTAAAAAATTAAAAAAGTTTTTTTTCTTAATAAGTTTTTAATACTTTTATCTTAAAAAATTAAATTTTTTTTCTTAATACATTTTTTCTTATTTTTATTAAAAAATAATAAATCTATTTTAAAAAAATTAAAAAAATTTTTCTTAATAATTTTTTTCCTATTTTTTATTATAATAGATTTATTTTATTTTATTTTATCCTCTTTCTTTCTCTCTATTTTTTCTCCCTTTTATTCTGAGCCATGTGGATGAAAGGCTCTTGGTGCTCCAGCCAGGCATCAGGGCTGTGCCTCTGAGGTGGGAGAGCCAAGTTCAGGACACTGGTCCACAAGAGACCTCCCAGCTCCATGTAATACCAAATGGTGAAAATCTCTCAGAGATCTCCATCTCAACATCAAGACCCAGCTTCACTCAACGACCAGCAAGCTACAGTGCTGGACACCCTATGCCAAACAACTAGCAAGACAGGAACACAGCCCCATCCATTAGCAGAGAGGCTGCCTAAAATCATAATAAGGCCACAGACACCCCAAAACACATCACCAGACATGGACGTGCCCACCAGAAAGACAAGATCCAGCCTCATCCACCAGGACACAGGCACTAGTCCCCTCCACCAGGAAGCCTACACAACCCACTGAACCAACCTTAGCCACTGGGGACAGATACCAAAAACAACGGGAACTACAAACATGCAGCCTGTGAAAAGAAGACCCCAAACACAGTAAGATAAGCAAAATGAGAAGACAGAAAAACACACAGCAGATGAAGGAGGAGGGTCAAAACACACCAGACCTAAAAAATGAAGAGGAAATAGGCAGTCTACCTGAAAAAGAATTCAGAATAATGATAGGAAAGATGATCCAAAATCTTGGAAATAGAATAGACAAAATGCAAGAAACATTTAACAAGGACGTAGAAGAACTAAAGAGGAACCAAGCAATGATGAAAAACACAATAAATGAAATTAAAAATACTCTAGAAGGGATCAATAGCAGAATAACTGAGGCAGAAGAACGGGTAAGTGACCTGGAAGATAAAATAGTGGAAATAACTACTGCAGAGCAGAATAAAGAAAAAAGAGTGAAAAGAACTGAGGACAGTCTCAGAGACCTCTGGGACAACATTAAATACACCAACATTCGAATTATAGGAGTCCCAGAAGAAGAAGAGAAAAAGAAAGGTACTGAGAAAATATTTGAAGAGATTATAGTTGAAAACTTCCCTAATATGGTAAAAGAAATAGTTAATCAAGTCCTGGAAGCACAGAGAGTCCCATACAGGATAAATCCAAGGAGAAACATGCCAAGACACATATTAATCAAACTATCAAAAATTAAATATAAAGAAAACATATTAAAAGCAGCAAGGGAAAAACAACAAATAACACACAAGGGAATCCCCATAAGGTTAACATCTGATCTTTCAGCAGAAACTCTGCAAGCCAGAAGGGAGTGGCAGGATGTATTTAAAGTGATGAAGGAGAAAAACCTACAACCAAGATTACTCTACCCAGCAAGGATCTCATTCAGATGTGATGGAGAAATTAAAACCTTTACAGACAAGCAAAAGCTGAGAGAGTTCAGCAACACCAAACCAGCTTTACAACAAATGCTAAAGGAACTTCTCTAGGCAAGAAACACAAGAGAAGGAAAACACCTACAATAACAAACCCAAAACATTTAAGAAAATGGGAATAGGAACATACATATCGATAATTACCTTAAATGTAAATGGATTAAATGCTCCCACCAAAAGACACAGACTGGCTGAATGGATACAAAAACAAGACCCGTATATATGCTGTCTACAAGAGACCCACTTCAGACCTAGGGACACATACAGACTGAAAGTGAGGGGATGGAAAAAGATATTCCACGCAAAGGGAAATCAAAAGAAAGCTGGAGTAGCAATTCTCATATCAGACAAAATAGACTTTAAAATAAAGACTATTACAAGAGACAAAGAAGGACACTATATAATGATCAAGGGATCGATCCAAGAAGAAGGTATAACAATTGTATATATTTATGCACCCAACATAGGAGCACCTCAACACATAAGGCAAATACTAACAGCCATAAAAGGGGAAATCGACAGTAACACAATCATAGTAGGGGACTTTAACACCCCACTTTCAGCAATGGACAGATCATCCAAAATGAAAATAAATAAAGAAACACAAGCTTTAAATGATACATTAAATAAGATGGACTTAATTGATATGTATAGGACATTCCACCCCAAAACAACAGAATACACATTTTTCTCAAGTGCTCATGGAACATTCTCCAGGATAGATCATATCTTGGGTCACAAATCAAGCCTTGGTACATTTAAGAAAATTGAAATCGTATCAAGTATCTTTTCCGACCACAACGCTATGAGACTAGATATCAATTACAGGAAAAGATCTGTAAAAAATACAAACATATGGAGGCTACATAATACACTACTTAATAACGAAGTGATCACTGAAGAAATCAAAGGGGAAATCAAAAAATACCTAGAAACAAATGACAATGGAGACACGACGACCCAAAACCTATGGGATGCAGCAAAAGCAGTTCTAACAGGGAAGTTTATAGCAATACAAGCCTACATCAAGAAACAGGAAACATCTCAAATAAACAACCTAACCTTGCACCTAAAGCAATTAGAGAAAGAAGACCAAAAAATAACCCAAAGCTAGCAGAAGGAAAGAAATCATAAAGATCAGATCAGAAATAAATGAAAAAGAAATGAAGGAGACAATAGCAAAGATCAATAAAACTAAAAGCTGGTTCTTCAAGAAGATAAACAAAATTGATAAACCATTAGCCAGACTCATCAAGAAAAAAAGGGAGAAGACTCAAATCAACAGAATTAGAAATGAAAAAGGAGAAGTAACCACTGACACTGCAGAAATACAAACGATCATGAGAGATTACTACAAGCAACTCTATGCCAATAAAATGGACAACCTGGAAGAAATGGACAAATTCTTAGAAATGCACAACCTGCCGAGACTGAACCAGGAAGAAATAGAAAATATGAACAGACCAATCACAAGCACTGAAATGGAAACTGTGATTAAAAATCTTCCAACAAACAAAAGCTCAGGACCAGATGGCTTCACAGGCAAATTCTATCAAACATTTAGAGAAGAGCTAACACCTATCCTTCTCAAACTCTTCCAAAATATTGCAGAGGGAGGAACACTCCCCAACTCATTCTATGAGGCCACCATCACACTGATACCAAAACCAGACAAAGATGTCACAAAGAAAGAAAACTAAAGGCCAATATCACTAATGATCATAGATGCAAAAATCCTCAACAAAATATTAGCAAACAGAATCCAACAGCACATTAAAAGGATCATACACCATGATCAAGTGGGGTTTATTCCAGGAATGCAAGGATTCTTCAGTATACGGGAATCAATCAATGTGATACATCATATTAACAAACTGAAGGAGAAAAACCATATGATCATCTCAATAGATGCAGAGAAAGCTTTCGACAAAATTCAACACCCATTTATGATAAAAGCCCTGCAGAAAGTAGGCATAGAGGGAACTTTCCTCAACATAATAAAGGCCATATATGACAAACCCACAGCCAACACTGTCCTCAATGGTGAAAAAACTGAAACCATTTCCACTAAGATCAGGAACAAGACAAGGTTGCCCACTCTCACCACTATTATTCAACATAGTTTTGGAAGTGTTAGCCACAGCAATCAGAGATGAAAAAGAAATAAAAGGAATCCAAATCGGAAAAGAAGAAGTAAAGCTGTCACTGTTTGCAGATGACATGATACTATATATGGAGAATCCTAAAGATGTTACCAGAAAACTACTAGAGCTAATCAATGAATTTGGTAAAGTAGCAGGATACAAAATTAATGCACAGAAGTCTCTTGCATTCCTATACACTAATGATGAAAAATCTGAAAGTGAAATTAAGAAAACACTCCCGTTTACCATTACAACAAAAAGAATAAAATATCTAGGAATAAACCTACCTAAGGAGACAAAAGACCTGTATGCAGAAAATTATAAGACACTGATGAAAGAAATTAAAGATGATACAAATAGATGGAGAGATATACCATGTTCTTGGATTGGAAGAATCAACATTGTGAAAATGACTCTACTACACAAAGCAATCTACAGATTCAATGCAATCCCTATCAAACTACCACTGGCATTTTTCACAGAACTAGAACAAAAAATTTCACAATTTGTATGGAAACACAAAAGACCCCAAATAGCCAAAGCAATCTTGAGAACGAAAAATGGAGCTGGAGGAATCAGGCTCCCTGACTTCAGACTATATTGCAGCTCTATTTACAATAGCCAGGACATGGAAGCAACCTAAGTGTCCATCATCAGATGAATGGATAAAGAAGATGTGGCACATATATACAATGGAATATTACTCAGCCATAAAAAGAAACGAAATGGAGGTATTTGTAGTGAGGTGGATGGAGTTAGAGTCTGTCATACAGAGAGAAGTAAGAAAGAGAAAAACAAATACAGTATGCTAACACATATATATGGAATCTAAGGGGAAAAAAAAAAAAAGACCATGAAGAACCTAGTGGCAAGACGGGAATAAAGACACAGACCTACTAGAGAATGGACTTGAGGATATGGGGAGGGGGAGGGGTAAGATGTGACAGGGTGAGAAAGTGGCATGGACATATATACACTACCAAATGTAAAATAGATAGCTAGTGGGAAGCAGCCGCATAGCACAGGGAGATCAGCTTGGTGGTTTGTGACCACCTAGAGGGGTGGGATAGGGAGGGTAGGAGGGAGGGAGATGCAAGAGGGAAGGGATATGGGAACATATATATATGGATAACTGATTCAGTTTGTTATAAAGCAGAAACTAACACACCATTGTAAAGTAATTATACTCCAATAAAGATGTTTTTAAAAAAAAGTCTTATTGTCCTTAAAGACAAAACAACATGAATATTTCTTGAATCAAGGAAACAAAGGGAATGAGGTGAGAAAGTCCATCAGTGCTGAGGAGATAACTCTTCCATAGCTGCTAGAGAAGTAAGTGATCTTTAACACAATTCCTGTTTTTTGCCTTTTATTTGAGCTGTATTTCCAACAGTAACAACAAAATAAGCAGCAAAAAGAAATATTCTCTATGTTGGAAAAAAATAGATGTAATCAAATCATAAATTGCAAAGTTTTCAGGGACTGATATATACGAGAATAAGCCTGAGCAGTGCCATTCATGGTGTCTTCCCTGGGCCAGTGCTGGATGAAAAAACTGACTCCAGTCCATGGTGAGATAAGGAGCTTGCAGCAGAATGTAAGTCAACTATTGTCACAAAATAATAATTAGTTCAACTTACATATTTTTCATAACAAGACTTCCTCAGTGAAGAAAGCACTGTGTAGATTTACATTCTGGTAGAAGCTCTTTATCTTATTGTAGACTGGTAATAACTATGAATAACACTGAACTAGAGCAGACGTCAGTAAATTAAGGCCTGTGAGCCAAATCTGACCCACTACCTTTTTTTGTAAATAAAGTTTTATTGGAACACAGGCATGCCCAATTTTTTTCTTACCCTATACAACTGCTTTCCCACACAGTTGAGACCATGTGGTCCACATGGACCATGTGGTCCACAAAGCCTAAAATATTCAACAACTGACCCTTTAAAGAAAATGTTTCCTGACCCCTGAGCTGGAGGACAAACACTATCTTGAAAGCTTTTGAAAAGGGAAATTGAAAATCAAAAACAATAATCAAGACAGAGACATGAATAAAAATAAAATCTCTAAATGTGCATGTTAAGGCACATATATTTACTGTGTGCTATTCTGGAGGAAATGACATGGCCTTCATAAATCCAAAACAATGTAAGACAAACTACAGTTTGAGAAGAACTACACATTCCAACCAGATTTTCTAACTTGGATGTCAACAGTAATTAAATATTCCTAGGGAAATCATGATGATTGTTCAGGTTTTAACCTGAACAGCGGTCAATCTGGAATGTTACTGACAATTGAGAATTTCTATTCCCTATTCTGAGAGCAAGGAATGAAGTCTACACCTAGAAGATACTTTTACTCCTTTTTAGAGAGGCAGAACACTTTTCAACAAAAACCATGAGGGATCTTTAAAAAAGTAAAAAAATAGGTTATGCCCTACATATACGAAACTATATTTGAGAAAAGGTTCGTTTACAAAGACATAAATGAAAATGAACAAACCAAATAAACCTCTTTTCCATTAATCTGAAATATTTCCTTTAAATTATGAGACATTTTTACTTCTCTCAAGCCATATTTGAATATGTGGTTCTTTCTCTCTACCCTTTACCTAAAAGGAAGAGGATACCATGACAGAAGTTCATTAAAAGTTTTATTTAATTGAAGAAACAATTATTTATGTACATAAATATCTATCTATCTCTATCTATATAAACATACATATATATGTATGTAGGAAAATAGAAAAACAAAAAGTCTTCATATCTTGATTAGTCAAGATAAATGGAAATGAAATTTTGACATGATTTATCACATGCACAATAGTTGAATATGTTAAATGAGCAAAAATTTACACATAGCATCTTCTGAATGTTTAAGTAATCAAAAGTTTGATTATATTTATAGATGAGACACTTAAAATATGTAGGCCAAAGTGATTATAGCAAGATGGCAGGATACAAGGTTAATTTACCAAAGTTCAATTGCTTTCTTATATAACAACAATGAAAAAAGTGGAATTTGAAATTAAAAGCACAATACAATTTATATTAGCATCAAAAAAAATTGAATACTTAGGTATACATCTAACAAAATATGTACAAGATCTATATGAGGAAAACTAAAACATTTTGATGAAAGAAATCATAAATAAAAAGATATTCCATATTCATGGATGGAAACAGCCAACAGTGTCAAGATGTCCGTTCTTCTCAACTTGATCTATAGGTTCAACACAATCCCAATCAAAATCCCTGCAACTTATTTTGTGGATATTGACAAACTGATTCTAAAGTTTATATAGAAAGGCAAAAGGCCCAAAATATTCAACATAATATTGAAGGAGAAGAACAAAGTTGGAAGACTGACACTACCCAACTTTAAGGGTTACTCTAAAGCTACAGTCATCAAGACAGTGTGTATTGGCAAAAGAATAGACAAAGAGATCAACAGGAGAGAATGGAAAGCCCAGAAATAGACCCATAATATAGTCAACTGATATTTGCCAAAGGGGCAAAGGCAATACAATGGAGCAAAATAGTCTTTTCAACAAATGGTGCTGGAACAACTAGACCACCACATGCAAAAAAAAAAAAAAAAAAATCTAGACACAGACATTACACCCTTGAGAAAAATAAACTCAAAACGGATCACAGACTTAAGTGTAAAATGCAAAATTATAAAATCCTAGAAGATAACATTGGAGAAAACCTAGATGATATTGTGTTTGGCAATGACTTTTAGATACACCACCAAAAGCACAATTCATGAAGGAAATAATTGATAAGCTAAAATTCAAATTTAAATTTTCTGTTTTGCATGAGACTGTCAAAAAAATGAAAAGACAAGCCATAGATTGGGAGTAAATACTTGCAAAAGACATAATTTATAAAGAATTATTGTCCAAAATATACCAAAAAACCTAGTAAAACTCAACAGTAAGAAAACAAACAACCCACTTACAAAATGGGCCAAAGACTTTAACAGACACCTCACAAAAGAAGATACACAGATGGCAAATAAGCATATGAAAATGTGCCCACATCATACGTCATCAAGGAAATGCAAATTAAAACAAAATACTGTTGCACACCCATTAAAATAGCCCAGATCCAGAATACTGACAACAGCAAATGCTGATGAGGATGTGGAACAGCAGGAACGCTCATTCATTTCTGGCAAGGATGCAAAATGGTACAGACACTTTGGAAGGCAGTTCCTCAGTTTCTTACAAAACTATTCTTGCCATAGGATGCAGCAGTAGCATTCCTTGGTATTTACCCAAAGGAGTTCAAAACTTAGGTCTACACAAAAACCTTCACATGCCTGTTTATAACATCTTGGCTCATAACTACCAAAACTTGGAAGCAAACAAGAGGTCCTTCAGGTGAATGGATAAACTGTGGTACATCCAGCAAATGTAATATTATTCAGCACTAAAAAGAAATGAGTTATGAAGCTATGAGAAGACAAGGAAACTTAAATGCTAAGTTTACTTATATTACTAAGTGAAAGAACTATGATTTTAGCTATATGACATTCTGGGAAAGGCAAAACTATGAAGAAGTTAAAAAGATCAGTAGTTGCCAGGGATTGGAGGGAGAGACGGATGACTAGATGGAGTACAGAGGATTTTTAGGGCAGTGAAGCTACTGTATATGATACTAGAAGCTACTGTATCCGTATCATTAAACATTTGTCCAAACCCATAGAATGTACAATACCAGGAGTGAACTGTAATGTTAACTGTGGACTTTGGGTGATAGTAATGTGTCAATATAAGTCCACAGATTTAACAAATGTCCCACTCTGATGGGAGATGTTGATAATAGACAAGAGTATGCATGTCAGAACAGAGGAGGTATAGGAAAAATCTCTGCACCTTTTTTTAAATTTAAATTTTATTTTTATTTATTTATTTTTGACCACACTGCTCGGCTTACGGGATTTTGGTTCCCCAACCAGGAATTGAACCTGGGCCACCAGCAGTGGAAATGCAGAGTCCTAACCACTGGACCACCAGGGAATTCCTTGTACCTTCTTATTTTTGTTGTGAACCTAAAACTGCTCTAAAAAATAAAGTCTATTAAAAAAAATATGCAGGCCATTAGAAATCCCTAGTTAATGCTATGAAATGAAAATGCAATTGACAGGCTAAAGACCTTTTCTTCCAAATCACCAGAGAAGTGTCCAGAGGATGGTTTAACTCAGCAATCAATAATTAAAAAGAAAAACATTCTACTTTGTTTTACAGCTTACTCTCAGATATTAAGGGTGATCAGTCTATTGCTAGGAAAGGTCATTTTGCACTCAAACAAGGTGGGGTCAAAGGGCAAGAAGCTTGCCCCCCCCCCCCAGGAGCCTCAGGGTAATGTGGATACTGCCACGCACACTGCCTCACCTCTGATCACAGTCTTTCCCGGATGGGTGGGCAAGTAAATATGATGAATATAAACAAGGCCAGTCTTGCAGAGGAAGCTGTGTAAAAGTCAGCCTGTAGCCAGAGGGATCTGGAAGATGGAAACTATGTATTAACATGGAAGGGATCCGTGATATATTCTGGAAAGAAAATAATAGTTTGCAGAATAGTGGACTAGTGTGAATATATCTTACACACACTTACTCTCTCACATCTGGAAATATATAACCCAAAATGTTAACAGTTACTAGTCATGGAAATAAAAGTAAGGGGGACAATGGAGACTTCTACCTTTTATGTCTTCAGTATTGTTGGAAAGATATCTATTTTTTTTAATAAATACTACTTTTGTAATTTAACAGCAAACTAAATTATGAGGAAGGCTTAGAATAGTATATTACTATTGAGGAAAAAAGAGAGGCTTGTTCACAAGTTTTTAACATGCCCTGACCTTTAAGATCTGGCCATAACCTCCAACAATTTCTTTTATCCAATTGTCAGCCAGAACACTGGGGACTGAAAAGACAGAAAAAATATTGGTCTATATATAAGCAGTAATTAATTCATGACTTCATCTTGATTTCACTGAGAATCAGTTTTCTTATCAAGATGAATAATCTTTGATAGCATGGCTCTAAGGGGGAATTAATATGTCAAGAATTCTTAAGAGAATGAAGAAAATTAATATTTAAAATATTTATACAAGCAAATATACACTTATCTTCACTTTTCATTTTGGTCCGTGGGTTTGTCTCCGAGCATGCATTGGTGGTTTTACAGATTTCTCTGTAAACTAGTGAGTTGCTAGTTCTCATGTGAAAACAGAAGGAGAAACCCATGTATCAAGGAACGGCCTTGGCCTGACCTGTCCCCAGCAAAACCTCTGGCACTGGGAGGGAGAGAGGATTTGACCTTCGATCTGCTGAAGGACAAAGTCTCAGCATGGCTAAAATCTCTGCCGAGTTCCTCAGACTGATGAATGATAATCAGGTGGTATTTTAAAAATGTACTACATACACCTTTTAAAAACTGGTCTGTGAAAATACTGGTTGAGCCATGTGCTTGGGTGCCTGTGGACCAAGTGCACACAGACCCTGCGCGGGGAGGCAGCGCATCGCAGATGCCGGTGAGATGCAAACCCAAGCACAGAACCCAAAAATTAGCTTGGTCTGGCCAGACTCAAACAGGCTTTTCTCTATCCAAATGTGACTTTCTTTCCCCATTGAATGCAATGGATATGTAATTGAATCGTTCATCTTTGCTCACTAACTAAACATACCTGGAACAATAAGAAGTGGTGGGAAATTTTTCAAAAATTAAATTACGAGAAGTTCCTGACTTCAAGGAGCTTATGCTCTAGAAGGGAATATATGATAACAAAAATAATATTTAAAATGTACATTGTAATTGAATAAGCACCAAAGGCTAGACCAGCCCAGGTACAGCATTGCAGGGATTTGGAAGAAAGAAAGGCAGCCGTGGCCTAGTGGTCTGTACACTCGATTTGGAGTTAGAAGGCTCTACATTACAGCGCTGCCCCTCAAAAAACAGCGTGATTTAGGTTAATTGTTTAAACTCTCTAAACTCAACCTGCTCATCGGCAAAACACATCTTATTACCTGTTTCAAAGGACTGTTTTAGGAATTAAAGAATATAATAAATATGTAAAGTATTTGTGAACTATTTTAAAAACCTACAAATATAAAAGCATTATCAAAGACTAGGAAACTCAAGAAATATTTAATCAGAAGAGACCGCATTTGAGCTACATAAAAGGGCGAGGGGCAGGAAGACACTCTTCCCTCTAGGGGAGGGAAGAGTAAGACACAGAGAAGACAAAGTGCCAGGGATGCTTAGAGAACAGAAGATCTTCCCATAAACTCACTAATAAAGCATGGGAGGCAGACAGTTCCATGTGAGGCTGGAAGGTTAAGAACATACAGAAGCAGCCGTGAATGCCAGACTAAGGAGCTGAGACTTTATTTCTTAGACTATAAGGAAACACTGAAAGTTTTAAGGTTATTTACTGCATGATCAGAGACATGTCAGTGAAACACTAAAAGTCTGAGGGATGGAGGACTGAGGAAGACCAGGAGGTGACACGATCCCCTAATAAATTATTGAAACCGCTCAGGTAAGAAAAATCGGTGGAAATCTAATGCACACCACTTTTCCTCTAGGAATTCCATTTCTAGGATCTATTATCCACGAATATATTCACATGAATATATTTACATGAAAGTGTATGTAAAGAAGAAAATGTACGACTGTTGAATAATGGTGATACTGTTTAAAAATGGAACCTATCTAAATGTTATCAAAGAAATATTAAATAAGTGACAATGCATCCATACTATGCGATGCTATGCAGTAATTAAAAGAGAATTAAACTGATGGGAAGTGACCTGGAAACAAAACTATAAATAAGACAAGAAACTGTCTCCAGGTTACTTCCATTCTGGTGATGGGAAACAGATAACATGTAGATCACAAAATATCGTATGGCTCTAAATATAATGCAGAGAATTGAAACAGAGATATACGATAGGGAATAACTTAGTGTGTAGACTTTAGATTGCATGATTGTTTTGGTTTTCTATTGCCACAAATTTAGCAATTTAAAACAACATCCACTTACTATCTCAGTTTCCATGGGTCAGATTTCCTGGGTCCTCTCCCTGGGTCTCACAAGGTTGCAGTCAAGGTGTTGGCCAAGCTGCCTTCTTTCTGGAGCTTGGGGCCCTCCTCCAAGCTCACTAGAGGGCTGGCAAAACTAGTTTCCTCGGAGCTCTATGACTGGGAGACCGGCTTCTTACTAGCTATCGGCTCTAAGCAGCCCCAGGTCCTAGAGGTGGCTACCTTCTGTGCCCCGTGGCTGTCTCCACAGGCAGCTCACAGCAAGGCCAGTGAGAGTCTCTCGGTCCAGTCTGCCAAGATGAAACCTTGTGTAACATAACGTAACCATGGGAGTGGCATCCCATCCTATTTGCCATATTTTATCCATGAGAAGCAAGTCACAGATTCCACCTACACTCAACCGGAGGGGAAGAAACAAGAGTGACTCATTGGAGGTTGCCTTAGGGTGCGTCTTCCACAGTGATCAAGAAAGCCCTTCTGAATAGGTGACATTTAGGCTGAAATCTGAATAATCAGGTCAGACAGCTGGTCTGGACCCTGTGATGGACCACCCAGAGTTCCCTGAGGACTGACATATATACCCCAGCTGCTGCAAGTACTGTTGCCTGGGAGCTCCTAGTTGAGTTAAATTAATTAAACAAGGAGGCCTTTGGACGGAAGTGGCTCTAACGCCGTGGCAGCCTAAGAAAGCAACCAAAATCTAAGCCTGTAAATGCCTCAAGTTTACAAAATTAAAGCCTAAGAACAACCAATCACAAGCAGGCAACTAGGATTTGAGCTGTAGCCAACCAACAGTTTTCTTACTTTGTTTTGGCCTTTCCTCTACAAAAAACTCTCCCCAGCTCCCATTGGTGGAACACTCCTAACTTCAAGTTTGGCACTGCCAAATTCAAATTTATTTCTGCTCAAATAAACTTAGAATATTTACTACATCTCAGTTGATTTTGTAACAGTGGTTAGCCCTCTCTGCAAATTTTCCTCACTGGAGACAGCAGCCTTGGCCAAGATCACACCCTTTCCAAAAGCAGCTTTCCTTCAATAACTGTTAAAGATGGAGAATACAACATCATTAATCATTAGTGAAATGCAAATCAAAACCACAGTGAGGTATCACCTCACACCGGTCAGATGGCCATCATCAAAAAATCTAGAAACAATAAATTCTGGAGAGGGTGTGGAGAAAAGAGAACCCTCTTGCACTGTTGGTGGGAATGTAAATTGATACAGCCACTATGGAGAACAGTATGGAGGTTCCTTGAAAAACTAAAAATAGAGCTACCATATGACCCAGCAATCCCACTACTGGGCATATACCCCGAGAAAACCATAATTCAAAAAGAGTCATATACCACAATGTTCACTGCAGCACTATTTACAATAGCCAGGACATGGAAGCAACTTAAATGTCCATCGACAGATGAATGGATAAAGAAGATGTGGTACGTATATACAATGGAATATTAGCCATAAAAAGGAACGAAACTGAGTTATTTGTAGTGAGGTGGATGGACCTAGAGACTGTCATACAGAGTGAAGTAAGTCAGAAAGAGAAAAACAAATACCGTATGGTAACACATATATATGGAATCTAAAAATACGGTACTGATGAACCTAGAGGCAGGGCAGTAATAAAGACGCAAACTTAGAGAATGGACTTGAGGACACGGGGAGGGGGAAGGGGAAACAGACGAAGTGAGAGAGTGGCATTGACATATATAGACTACTAAATGTAAAATAGATGGCTAGTGGGAAGCAGCCACATAGCACAGGGAGATCAGCTCGGTGCTTTGTGACCACCTAGAGGGGTGGGATAGGGAGGGTGGGAGGGAGGGAGACGCAAGAGGGAAGAGATATGGGGATATATGTATATGTATAGCTGATTCACTTTGTTATACAGCAGAAACTAACACAACACTGTAAAGCAATTATACTCCAATAAACAGGTGAAAAAAAAAAAAAGATGGAGAGTAAAGGCCTGGCCCCTCAGCCCAACTCCAGACAATTCTGAGGGGCCAATCCAGCCTCCAAGTTCCCCTTGGGGTCACCTGACGCCTTTACTGAGGCTGTGATGCAGCCTACTTTCTCTCTGCCCCCACTTTTGCTTTCCTCCCTTGCACAATGTTGATCCCAAGAGCATTTCCTAACAAACTCCCGACATCCTAATTACCACTTCAGAGCCTGTTTCCTGGGAAACTGAACCTGCAGCAGTAGCAATGGCATGATTACAGTGATGAACATTCCAGAAAGAGGCAACTGCTTGTGCTAAATTTTTCAATTAGGAAGGACAGGCCAAAAAAAAAAAAAAAGATTGAGGTTAGAGTTTAAGTGTTCAAAAGAATGGCTCAACTTGAGGTCAGAAAATTAGGCTAGTGTTAGATCATGTAGGACTGTGTAAGCCAGGATAAGGAGGTTTGATTTTTCAGTGTGATGGAAAACCATTTACACTGTACTTTTATTTTATTTATTTTTAAAAATAAATTTATTTTTTATTTTTGGCTGCGTTGGGTCTTCAATGCTGCACGTGGGCTTTCTCTAGTTGCGGCAAGCGGGGGCTACTCTTCGTTGCGGTGCGCGGGCTTCTCATTGCGGTGGCTTCTCTTGTTGTGGAGCACGGGCTCTAGGTGCTCAGGCTTCAGTAGTTGTGGCACGTGGGCTCAGTAGTTGTGGCTCACGGGCTCTAGAGTGCAGGCTCAGTAGTTGTGGCACACGGGCTTAGTTGCTCCATAGCATGTGGGATCTTCCCGGACCAGGGCTCGAACCCGTGTCCCCTGCATTGGCAGGCAGATTCTTAACCACTGCACCAGGGAAGTCCCTACCTTGTACTTCTAAATTAAAAAATTTTTTAATCAATAAAAACCAATTCAATGTCAAGATGAAAATATGCAAATAGTAAGAGAATAGATAAATAGATACTTTTGATAACAGATGAAACCCTAGAAAGGGAAAAGATGCAAGTTTCTCTTACCAATGCAATGGACAAACAAAAGGGAGAATTAAGTTATTATCCATTATTCATCTCTGATTTAGTTTTAATAAAGAACAGTGGAGCCCATGATTGTTGATAAACCTGTATTTGAGAAATTCTTATTGATGTCTCCACCTACTTTTAAATTCAGCTCTTTTGAATGAGCATATCCTTTGCAAACAATACCAAGACGGCTGACCCGCTAAATATGGCATCTTAACAGGAACTAATACTTACATAGAACATAAAACCTATAGTGTTCAATCCTCTCAAGCTGTGCAATGCATTCCTGCAAAGAATCAGTCTTTTCTCTACGAAACCCGCGACGAAGAGCGTTTAGGGATACAAGCTCAGATGGTTTAACAACAACGGGTTCCATTCAAAAGCAGAGGACTCTGATAGAAAAGATGTTTGAGAAGTGTGATTTGAAGCATTTCATAAATTCCTCTTTCTATTTCTTTCCACTTAAAGACAATCCGAATAGCTTGCTTCTACCCTATAAGACAAGATAGCATTAAGCTTTTAACCTTGACAGAGAGTAAAACTGCAATATCATTGTGTAGGAGGCTGCCTGCTGAGCGCCACTGGCAAATTAAAATTCTTTCTCAAGTGGAAGGATGACAGTTCTTGGCAAATTTCATCAGGGAGAGTCAAACGTTAGATATCTGGGACTTAAAGGTAGAATTATGTTAAACTTTCAATAAATTCTCTACATGCACTACTAACATTAAGATTTCAGTCATTCAAGTGATACAAAAATGTAATTCGAATGGATACTAATTACTTTCCACCCATGTATCTAATGAACCTTAGAGTTTAAGCAGATGAAAAATACTTTCCCTTATTTATTTATCAACTCAGCTTTAGAGCTTTGGTAAAAGGAGTTAACTGAAGACACAGTTGGTCTTAACCTTATTAACGATGACAAGGAAAAAACTAACTTATGTGTAGGGTTTTTTATTTATAAGGTGCTTTCAGAGACATTCCCTTCACTGGTATAACGATCTTATGCAGCAATGAAAGAAAAATAAATATTATTTCCCACTTTACAAAAGAGAAAACAGGTTCAGTGACACCGTAAGTTTATCCAATATCAGAGTCACTAAATGACAAAGACAGTGATAACCCACTTTTTTCCATTCTACAGAGCCACGAAGCTTTCTCAGCAACCCACCGTGGTATTATTACTGGGTAGGTCGCATCCTCCCCAGCGCCACAGGTGCCTCGGAATATGACCCCAGGCAGACAGCTAAAGGTACCTGTCAGATGTCATCAGAAAAGGACAGATTTCAGACACTTACAACTGCAGTACTAAGGGAACATTTAAAAGTATAAGTAGTCACCATGCTATCTGATTTCAGCCTCTTGGTTACTAATGATTCGTTCTCTCAACATCTCTTCTTTAATAGCTGAAAACTTTATTAAAACAGAGGATAAATGTAGTTACCTGTGAAGGATGTCATAATATATGTGCTTAAATGTATATTGCTGCGTGGAAACAAAAATTTAGTGTAAACAGCACAAGGGACTTTTGGGAGAAATGGAAAAGTTTTAAACTGGATTTTGGTCAAGGTTGAACAACTCTGTAAATTTACTAAAATTATTGGATTGCACATTTATGATGTGAATTTCATGGTATGTAAATTATATCTCATAAACTATTTTTAAAGGGTAAGAAAGAATGGGGGAATGTATATTACTGTTAAATATGAACAGCATGAATATATTAATATAAATTAATTAATATTGGATTTGAAGGAAAGGAGAATACAGAGTCACTGAGTACTTGGATTTACGGGAATGAGGGATTTAATGTTCTTTCTTTAGGACCTAAAGAAAGAACAGAAAGGGCAGTGATAAAAGCACGGACCCTTCTGGAGCGCTTTTCCCATTGCACTGTACCAGGCAAAATGACTATCCAGTGGGGTCGTCACAAAGCCTCCATTTAATATTTCCCTGAGGAAGAGTAATCATAGAGAGGGGAGGTGATTCCACCAAGATCGCAGAACTAGTCTCAGAGCTCATTTCACACTGAGCCCCTAGAATAGAAACCCTGCATTCCAAAGAAGTTAGATTTGTCTGAGCACTCCCATATATCTAAATATTCATCCATCCAATGAACTTTTGTTGAGCAACTCTTTTTTTTTAATATAAATTTATCTATTTATTTATTTTTATTTATTTATTTTTGGCTGCATTGGGTCTTCGTTGCTGCATGCAAGCTTTCTCTAGTTGTGGTGAGCGGGGGCTACTCTTCGTGCAGTGCGTGGCTTCTCGTTGCGGTGGCTTCTCTTGTTGCAGACTATAGGCGCGTGGGCTTCAATAGTGTGGCACGTGGGCTCAGTAGCTGTGGCACACAGGCTTAGTTGCTCCGCAGCATGTGGATCTTCCTCGACCAGGGCTTGAACCGTGTCCCCTGCATTGGCAGGCGGGTTCTTAACCACTGCCACCACCACAGAAGTCCCTGCTGAGCAACTCTTACATGCCAGACATGGCCAACCGTTGAACCCTCATGTGTAATCCCCTGATGAGGAACTGTCATTGTGATTTTAGTGTCATGCGAGTCTCCTTAGGCCTGACCAACCTTCGAGGACACACAGGGTCACGTGAACAACATCAACCCAAATTCTCCCAGCTCTTGCTATACTTCCCTCATAGGACCCCAAACACTTACAAAGGCCACCTATTCAAAATATTTCTGAGAATCCCAAGGATTTTGCTCAAGGAGCGGCTCTGAGATGCTGCTTTGCACATTCTCATGGGACAGCAGTGTCTCCTCTGGGTTCTCCAGATGCCTTTCAGAAACGTGCAGTGTTCTCTGGTAAAGGGCTCAATGCCTCTCATCTTCTTGTGAGTTAGGAATCCCAAGGGAATGTTGTCTGTCCATTCATGTTTTAAAATATTTCTAGTACAGATGGTCCAGCCTTTGCTTACTCTTCTTCTGGTCCCAGACACAGGCCATCGACCTTGACTGGATGCACGTGCCAGCCACCACTCCGAACTCAGGACCACTGCTTCCCTAAGATCATCAAGGCTTTGCTGCTGAGTGCGGCTCACCACGTCTGGCTTCACGTTTGCTTATTACGGGCCATGCCCCAGGAGCCTTCCCAGGCCCTGCTCAGGGAGACCCCTAGTGAGCCATTCGGCCCCATCACTTTTCCAAGTGTGTTTATACAATCCGAATCCAGGTTAGACTGTGTGAGTCCTACGGCATTAGGGATTCTGTTATGAGCCCATCATCTGCCAGAGGACGCTACTGCCACAGGGCATAATCCCTTCTGAATTAGGATTTGTTCACCCTGCCTTCACCCTATTAAATATATCTCGCTAAGAAACTTTCCTAACATTGCAGAAAATTACTTATACCATATAAGTATACATGCAAATGTATTCTATAATGCGAGTTTTGTGATTATAAATAAACCAGTCCATAAATGTTTAGTCAATTCTCAATATTCCTAATTTTTTAACCAATCATGTCTAACAACTCGAATTTAAATTCAGCTTTTTCAAATGTATCACAAAATTGACAACTGAATTGAAAGTTAAGGAAAAGTGATAGAACGAAATAAATATCTTTTAAAGATAGCAAAACAGTTCACCTTTAAAATAAGACATACAGGTTTCGGTTTTTTTTTTTTTTAAATATTTTCTCTGGCTGTGAAGAGAAATCTACAGAGATAAAGTAAGTCACCTGTAGGAGAGCTCAGTAAACAACAGCAGTATTTACACAGTTCTTCATATAAACTTTGAAAAAACCAAGCACATGGCCAGATTATGCATCTAAATTTTATGATGCCCATAATTCACAATTGTTACTAGCCTAGGTTTAGAAGATTGTTAAGTTATATTCTTGATCTTATGTGTATGCAAGAAAAACCAATTTACACTTGGCTATGTAGTCTTGCATTAATCATATTTGTAAGACCAGAACATTTATAATTTGATAATACTGACTAAAACTTTGACCTGACTTGTTCCACATTTGCCCTACAGTTGAAGTCCCTACATTTCCCTGTACTTGTTAAAAATAATTTACAAGATAGTATTTTAAAAGTACATGGTCATATCTCCCAAAGTGATATGGGGAATTTTTATCTTTAATAATAATATATTTAAAATGAAGATACAAATTGAGCCAGATTCTCCTAGGATCTAAAATGACTCCTAATGTTTAAGTTATTTCACTAGAGAAGCTTCATCAATGTGCACAAAGCTGTTAATAAAGGACTTGCAGCCTGTTGAGGCTCTCAGGGAAGCAAAATAACCTGAAATAAACTTAGGATACTCAGAAAATCCAGCTGATAAATAAAAATACATATTGAGTGTTTTTGATGGGTATTATTTTTGATAACTATCTGATAGATGGTAAATTATTTTATTTCATTTGAATAAAAAATATTATAATATTTTATACATTATTAACTTATTGACTGATCGAGCCAATATTTCCTGAGTGTCTAGGAGAGGCACTGTGATTGGAGCTGGGAGACAATAAGGTAAACATATCAGATAAAAATCCTTGCCCTGGGCTTCCCTGGTGGCGCAGTGGTTGAGAATCTGCCTGCCAATGCAGGGGACACGGGTTCGAGCCCTGGTCTGGGAAGATCCCACATGCCGCGGAGCAACTAGGCCTGTGAGCCACAATTACTGAGCCTGCGCATCTGGAGCCTGTGCTCCGCAACAAGAAAGGCCCGCGCACCGCGATGAAGAGCGGCCCCCGCTTGCCACAACTAGACAGAGCCCTCGCACAGAAACGAAGACCCAACATAGCAATCAATCAATCAATCAATAAATAAATCTTAAAAAAAAAATCCTTGCCCTCATTAAAGATAAAGAAAATAAATGAATAAATACTATGTCAGATGGGGGAAAAGTGCTGTGGGGAAAAATAAAACAGAGCAGAATCATGGGGACTGACGGAGTGTTGTGATGTAAATAGGATGGTCTGGAAGACCTCAATGAAAAGGTGACATTTGTACAATGGCTTGGAGATGAGTGGGCCGGTCTCGTGGTTTTCTGGAAGAAGAGAAATCCAGGAAAAAGAACAATAATTGCAAAGGCCCTGATGTAGGCATGCTTGGTAGGAGGACAGTATAGATATGGTGAAGAGTACAGGGGAGAAAACTAGAAAGGAGGCCAGATGGGGATGTGTGTGTGTTTGCGTGTTTGTGTGTGTATGTGTGTTTGTAGGGCCTTTTAGGCCATTATAAGAACTTTGATTTTTGTCCAAGTAAGATAGGAAGATACTGAGTAAGATAACAAAGTTTTGGACAAAAAAGTAACATGAGTTATTTATATTTTTAAAAAATTATTCTGACTGCTCTGTTGAAAATAGCCTAGAAGACAGATAGATAGATAGGCATAGATAGATAGATAGATAGATAGATAGATAGATAGATAGATAGATAGATAGATAGATTAGATAGGTAGATGAGAGATAGATAGTTGGTTTTCAAGGCCATGGAACTGGATGAGATCACTAAGTCAGGGAGTTTAGGTAGAGAACAAAACAGGTGCAAGGACTCAGTCCTGGGGCACTCCAGTTAGAAGTTAAGAAGACAAGGAACTAGCAAAGGAGACCAAGACAGATTTGCCACACATGTATATTAAAAACTTGTCTAAACCAGGACATTCTTCTCAGATCCAAAAGGCTGAAGCCTACACACAATATTGCCATGTGGGGAAGGGAAGATGCAGCCTAGAACTGGGTACCATTCACCGTCACATAGACTCATGAATCTACAGTGGCCAAACTTGTAGCTCATTCCAGAAAAGGTATCAGTAGTACTGGAGATCAAGAACCCAAAAGTATGACCAGGACATAGAACTAGCTCAGTCACCAAATCATTTACATTCATTCAACTGATAGTGATCGAGAGCCCACTGTGTGTGTCACTGTCCCAGGTGCTGAACTCTGAATGCACGATAAATTTAGAGCCCATTGCTAATCCCACAAATGCAAAAATACGCATAAATATACACTTGGATGATATATCACCATTTACGATAATGGAAAAATGTTTTTTGATCAGTCAGTATTACCAAGCATTGTGTAGACAGAGTGCATTGAGCAAAGATGACAGCAATAATACCCTCCCCTGCGGGTTGCCCTGCAATGTGACCTCGCCCGTTCCTAGGTGTAGTCTGATCCCTCTTTACTTAGGATCTAGGTTGGACGTAGGGACCAGCGTGCAGGCAGAAGAACATAAAGGAAGTGACTCTATCTGACAGCTGAGGCTAGGTCAGAAAAGCTACGCATCTTCCACCCGGTTCTCTTGAAACACTTGCTTTCCAGACACCACTCTTTGGACAGGTCCTCTTGGAGCCCTGTCAGAAGCACAGACAAGATGGAGAGGCTGCAGTGGACAACCACGGGGGAGCCTGCTCCTTAAGGCATCACCAATCAGGCATTAAGTAAAGAGTCCTCCTTATGATTCCGCCCCAGCATTTGACACACCCCTGGATACCTGAGTCTTCCGAGTCGAGGCCCCAGAATTCAATGATCCCTATCTAAATTTCTGAGCATAACACAATAGTTTCCGTTTTGTACCACTAAGATTTAGGGGTGGTTTATTAAGCAGCAACAGATGACAGGACCAATTATGTTCCTGTCATTTAACTCATTTATCTTCAGAAGAAATCTATTAGCTGGGTATTATTATTCTCTGCGTTTCACAATGGGGACTGAGCCTTAAGAATGGTTAATGCAGCTAATAAATGGTAGAACCAAGATTCAAACACAGTTACAGAACCAGAGATGGTAAAGAACATTATCATACATAGTGTGGGCAAGAAACTCTGCTAGGTACTGAGAAAATATGAAATAACATGAAATAACCCGGTTTTTGATACTTATGTAGGCAAAATAAGGAGTCAAGACAGGCCACCACAGTTATATGTGGCAATTACTCTCTTCTCAAAGTCTTTAATTCAACAACATGGCAAATGGTGCATTCACTCATTAATCAAGCATTCAATAAGTGGCCACTGGGTGCTAACATGGTATTAATCAGGAAACCAGCCAACAGGATAGGCAGAGAACAAAATGTAGCGACATGAAGGAGAGGGCACCTTTATAACTCAACCATGTGTGTTCTAGGAGTGAGATTTCCAAAACACCTTCCTAATAAAAGAAAAAACAGTAGGACTGAAGGTTGAGAAAATGGTTCATCAAAGTGATACATGACTCATGCACAGAGAAACAGATTCTAAAAGATTACATAAAGCATGAAAGAAATGACTAAAATAGGTACGTATGTTCCTGGTGGGAGAGGGAAGGGGGGAGAGATACAAGGAGGAGGGAGCCTGCACAGGATTGTTTCTGGGAAGAATAAATTGAAATCAATGTGAAATATATGGCATTCAAAGTTATTCACATTTAGGAGAATGATTTACATGCACAGTTTTAAGATTCTGCGGTATATTTTTTCAAATTTTATTTACAAATTCCAAATAAGATGTTCTGAGGAATAAAAAGGAGTTTTGTCCATAGTGCCAGGGAAAACAAGGATGGCTCTTTAAGAGATAGAAAATGTTTCTATCTCTTCTAGATTTCCTATGTCAAGTAGCTTATATATATTTTTAATTGGAGAGAACTTAATAAAAATCTAAGAAAATGCAGGGGTAGTGCACTAGGACAGATTCTACACTGCCTCTCAGTTTGCCCAGGGAGACTTTTTGTGTTTGGGCAGAATGCATTATCATCACCTGCCTTTAAGCTCAAGTCACTAAAGGTCTTAATTACTGGAGATAGAGAAGTGTGTGTGTGTGTGTGTGTGTGTGTGTGTGTGTGTGTGTGTGTGTGTGTGTGTGTGTGGGGGTGTGTGTGTGTGTGTGTGTGTGTGTGTGTGTTTGGTTTCTGTAATGTAATGGTTTGTAGCAGAAATGAGATCTTGGTCAACTCCATTTTCCACCTTTAAAATGGAAATTAACATAATGTGATTGTATTGGGTGCAAGATAAGCTATAAGGATGTATTTTACAACATGGGGAACATGGCCAATATTTTGTAATAACTGCAAATGGAGTGTAACATTTAAAAATCGTATAAAAATAAAAAAAATGCTATGTTTGTTACAATATTGCCACTAAAATACAATTCCAATTTTATATAATGCAAAGTTAATTATTTTAAACACTTTTCTTCAAAGAAACTAAACTACTCACAAAGGTATTCATTAGTTCACATCTCCAAGATACTGTATCTTTATTTAGATGAGCATTTGGTTCTTGAAAATTAAGTCTTGTTGGCTCGGTATTTTAACATTGCTGCATTATTTGAAATAATAAGCAGAAGGTTTGTAAACAGGGGGTTTAAAAAACTAGAGGTCTAAGCTCCTAACTGATGAAGCAGTAGCAACCAAGCATATGGAAGGATCAATGTTGAGTCTAGTATTAATTGATCTGGTTTATAGATGCAGTAAATGGGGACATGAGAGAGTTGTACAAGTTCATGTGCAAAATGGCTAAGACAATGGTTATCTATCTAATCTTCATATCTGTTAAGATTAGTTTCTTCCACCCCACACCGCAAGAAATAGGAAGAATAGTAACCATTTAATGACAATTTTCCTATTATTAACATTAGTAAAAACCACAATGAATTCATGATCACCATTATTGATTAAATGTGATGGAGATCAACATTAGCCAGAAAATGTTGACATTTTGGACCACAGTTTAAGTATATTTTCCGATGGACTTGAGGACACGGGGAGGGGGAAGGGTAAGCTGGGATGAAGTGAGAGAGTGGCGTGGACATATATACACTATCAAATGTAAAATAGATAGCTAGTGGGAAGCAGCTGCATAGCAGAGGGAGATCAGCTCAGTGCTTTGTGACCACCTAGAGGGGTGGGATAGGGAGGGTGGGAGGGAGATGCAAGAAGGAGGGGATAGGGGGCTATATGTATACATATAGCTGATTCACTTGGTTATACAGTAGAAACTAACACACCATTGTAAAGCAATTATACTCCAAAAAAGATGTTAAAAAATAAATTAAAAATAAATAAATAAGTATATTCTCTGTTTTGTGCATTTTTTTCCATAGTGTTCTCTCAGCATGGAAGGCCTGATATTAATTCACAGAGCATTTCTTAGGTTTCTATTATGTGCCAGGCTCTGGGAGTCAAAACCAAATAAGATACAATTCCTTTCTCAGAGGACTCACAATTAAATAAAAGAGGGCGGGTAGGAAAGTAAATACTATGTGCGCTTATGAGGCCTGGATACTGATAGAAATGTGCATAAGGAAACAACGCGCCACAGACAACGAAGCAAATAATAAATTTTTTGCCTGGGAGAGATATCAGGAAGGGCTTCACAAAGAAAGGGGTTTCTGAGTGGAGTCTAGAAAGGAACGTGAGACAGGGGGCCATTCCAGAAGAGGCTTGAAGGCACGAAACAGCCCAGGCTGCTTCCTTTGAAGAAAATGTTCTGCTTTGATAGATGGATAGATAAAAAAGAATAGATATTAAAAAAAAGAACAGAATAGATATATTCTATAATGTATATGTTATATACATTATATAAAATATATGTAAAATAGATATTTATATATAATATATGAATATATATAATAAATGAATATGTGTGTACAGATACACATATATATACGTGTATAGATACACGTATATATACGTATTTTGCATTCTTTCGAGCAAAGTAGCCATTTTCGCCAGCCTTTCCTACACATTCCTTCTCTGGCCCTCCATTTCTGACTTGATCCACAGTTTTGCTTTTTAAAATGCTTACTCAGTGTGCTCTCACATTTGGGAGCAAAACAGCACCCAGAAAATACTTGAAATTTAAATTATTAATCATAATTTTATTAAGTCGTTTACGTATAAATCTAAAAATATTTTGTAGAAGAACACTGTCCCATCATTGTTTTGACTGCTTTTGTGCTACTGTGATAGAGTTGAGTAGGTGTGACAGAGCGCATATGATCCAAAAATTTAAAATATTTACTATCTGACACTAGAGAAGTTTGCCTATTTTTAGTGTAGAATACAGAGTCCAGAAATCAATCAATACATAAATGGAACTTGGAATCAAGATTATGTTACCACCAAGCAATGGGGTAGGAGCCTTTTCAACAAATAGTGCTATGTAAGTTGAATAATGATATGCAAGAAGAAATTATTCCTGACTTCAATCTTAAACCATGAACAAAAATCAATTTCATTTAAAAGTCAAACAAATAAAGCTTCTTCAAAATAACACAGGAGATGTTAAAAAGATTTTTAAAAAACTAACCGCTGATAAAAAGCAATAATCAAAAAGGAATAAATTAATACACTAAACTTCAATAAAATCAAATCAAGATGTTCTGATTTTCAAAAGACATCGTTAATAAAGAGGCAAGCCACACAGTGGGAGAATATATTTGCAACCTATAGAACCAACAAAAAACTCTAGTTCTTTCAAATACAAATCCACAGCGAGCTAGCTAGATTGACCCAATAAGAAATAGGCAGGGCTTCCCTGGTGGCCCAGTGGTTGGGAGTCCGCCTGCCGGTGCGGGGGACGCGGGTTCGAGCCCTGGTCCGGGAGGATCCCACATGTCGTGGAGCAACTGTGTGCCACAACTGCCACGGGCTGTGTTCCACAACTGCTGAGCCTGTGCTCTGGAGCCTGTGAGCCACAACTACTGAGCCCGCATGCCACAGCTGGTGAGGCGCGTGTGCCTGGAGCCCGTGCTCCGCAACAGGAGAGGCCACCGCAATGAGAGGCCCGCTCACCGCAACTACGGAAGGCCCACGCGCAGCAACGGAGACCCAACGCAGCCAAAAATAAATAAATAAGTAAATAAATTTATAAAAAAAAAAAAAGAAATAGGCAAGAGACTAGAAGATATCCAAATAACCTGGTCACATAAAATGGTGGTCCACATCATTAGTCAATCAGTAATATGCATTAAAAAAAAAAAAAAGAACACGATCCCATCATTGTTTTGGAATAAGTAGAGCTAAATGCACTTACTTCAAATACTCTGGTGCCACCTGGCGGTTTGTTTCCATATGACAGCCTACTGATAGATTGATCACTTTTTAATTTTGTTACAAAAAACTTTTAAAATACTATACTCAAGCATCTGCTCAACAACTATTTATTAAGCGTTATGTTGGCATCCGAAATATTGTTAGTCATTAGGTTCACAAAGATAAATAATAAATGGACATTTTCTCAAGGGATGTATTTTCTGGTGTGTGTTTTGAGGGAGGGACTGGAGAGGAGATATAAAGATAACACACTGTTACAGCACCTGTAATAGACCCAGAAACCATGTCTGTATCTTTATCATCGTTTGTGTCAGGTTAAAAAAATTTCCTGTGCTGAACGATTTCCTCTGCTTAGGAAAGCTATAGAGGTATATCTATGTTGACCACTCTTCATGCAACTCACAAGAGATTAAGAATCTAAATAAGTAGTTGATTATATTAAAATCTGTCAAATTGTGTAATTTACATTTTGGGGGAAGAAAGAGCATCCTGGTTTCATTTAATAAGTAACAGTATCAACAGCAGAACTCAAATCACTTGGAACTCCCTTTCCCACCACTCCCCCATCGTGTCCTCTCCTGCCCCAGAGTACCTGAAAACTACTTCCAGCCCGAATCTGCTCCTCAAGTAGGGCTCTACCATGCCTGTTGTTGGCTGAGAAACCCTTTACCCACTTCAACAGTTGTCTTTGATAGCAGCTGCTATCCGCTTAGCACTGTTTAGACCGGTGCTTTCAATAGCCCTTTTCATGTTTGGGAAGAAACAATTATTCACTCTAAACAGTGTCCCACACATTGCAGTGTATTTAGCATTCTTGGAACTTAGGCACCCAAATACCTGCAGCCCTCACCAGCCTTTCAAACAAAATATAACGCTTCCATACATTTTCAGATGCTCCCTAGAGGTTTAGAGCATATAGGTGAGCAATGAAGTACACACAAGAGAAATACTTACTCATTTATTCAACAATTTATTAAGCATCTATAATTATGAAACAAATAACATATACAGGGAACTCACTGATTGGAGAGACAAAATAAACATAAAATCACAATTCATGTTATTGTAAAAATATATACGAGGTGGTACCAGAAAACAAAAGGAGAAAAATGACTGGGAGAATAGAGATAGCTATAAAGTGCAGAAAAAAATGTATCTCGGTTTTGAAGGAAGCATGGGGCGGCCCAGGGAAGAGCAGGGAGACACTGCAGTGGTGGAAACAATTTGAAATGGTTTCCCGAGCCGAAGGGGCGGGGCCGGGGTAAAGGTGACTTTTGAACCACCTGCGGAATCTGAACGGCCTTCTTTCCTCTGACTCTGTAATCCTGCCTCGGGGCCTGAGTTACTCTCACACCATCAGTCATGACTCGCCGTGAGGCGGTATCGGGGGCTCTGTTATCACATCGAACCCCCTCCCGGCCCCCGCGTTACATCTTCATTTCTCTGCCGCCTCCTTTCGAACCGTTCCGCCCGAACCTCAAGACTTGAAAGGTCTACAGCGAGCTCCTGGTCTTTCCTTCCCAGCTCTCGCCTCCTCCGGTCACTATTTTAACCTCAAAGTCACTTTGTTTTCTTTCTTTGAGATTTCCCTGCTGCCATAGAAATCAAGTCAGTTGCTATTCTCTGCTCTAATTTTCTGGAACAATATATTTTTTATAAATTTTTTCTTGTAAACTCCAACTGCTGTAATGCAGGAACGTCATTCCTGGGCTACCCTACGCCTCCCCCATCCGGCCCCCGAGCCCCTGCTCTCCACCCTCTGCCATCACCCATGCCCTCTGACATCACACACATCTGACATTTGACTTCAGTGGCTTTGGTCTCATGCTCAAAAACGTAAGGGCCAGTGATGGAAGAAAAGAGAACTGTGCTTATGCTGGTGTTTGAGGTCCCCCGCAATCTGGGCCCCAGCTAACTCCTTAATCCATCTAGGGACGGTCCTTGACTTTCAGTGCCGGGAACTGGTAGTAATGACGAGTGTAACAGTCAAGAAATACTGAGAGCTTTCTATACCTCGATACTGAGAGAAGGGCTTTATATAAATTTTCTCATTTAGCCTTGACTACCTCATTTATTTATAAAAGCCCTTTTAGTTCCCATTTTGCAGATGAAGAAACAGAGGTTTAGAGATTAAGTAACTTGGCCACATTTTTTTCACTTGTAGTAAATGATAGAGCCGGAATTTGACATATGAAGTTATTTCTGATTCTTAATGCCATGCTAGACTTCTGATTTTCTCCTCTCTCTCTCTCATTCTCTCTTTTTCTCTATCTCTATTCACCCCTCTCTATTTTCTGAAACAAATTTTAATATATGACCTAAAATGCCTCCATTTTTCCCCATTGGAATTCAGCCCATCTGTCAGATCCTGCTCAGAGCCCACTTTCTCCATAAACACCCCCCTCCCCCATCAACTTAAGTCGGAGTCACCTCCCCCTCCCGCCAAGCCAGTGGTTCCCACCTTTGGCTGCACATCAGAATCACCTGTGGAGACTTGATATAATTGGTTGGGGAGCACCTGGGCATCACGATTTGTCAGTCTCTCAAGGTGATTCCCATGTACAGCCGAGGATGAAAAAATGGCTACAAGATCTTAATGCTTTTTTGGACTCTACAGCTCTTTTGGCAACTAGAATCACAGACTAGCATGATTTCGAGATAGATTTGGAGATCAGCTATTTTATCTGTAAATGAGAATGTTGAATATGATTAGTAATATTCAAAACTCTTTGGCAGAATACTTTGAAATTATTCAGAGACACACCAAAATTATGTAAAAAAGAAAGTTGAACTTCTTTCATGGAAATGGAGGAGGGAAATGTCAGATCCCACTAATTTGCCTTTTTCCCTCATTACAACTCTGGGGTCCCTGAAGGAACTACATCAACCTCTAGGGCACCGAAGATCAAACCCTGAATATGCTGCATTACATCAGTCCCTTCTGTCTGTAAGAGTCTGATAGTCTATGGTACCATGGCTAAACAAAAGATGAATTATCTATGTGTTAGCTCTATTATCAGACTACTTCTCTCCCAACAATGTGTCATTTAGCTGACAGAGTGTCTATTTCTTAGGGAATCATATTTATCTAATAAAAAAATAATAGTATTTTCAAATGACCTAGGAATGGCACCGTGTACCAAACAGCTGATATTAATATTTCAAACTCACACCATCTCTGAGGACAAACACCAGTATAACCCTTTTGCCAGTGAACAACTTGAGGGTTGAGGGGTTAAGTGACCCACCTCGAAATGTGGTACAATTTAGTGCAAACTCCCCACTCCTAATCCAGTTTATTCTATTTTTTATAAATATTTTATGAGCCTCTCCTTTACCTGCCACCATGGGCATAAAAACATTTCCACTGGGCTTCCCTGGTGGCGCAGTGGTTGAGAATCTGCCTGCTAATGCAGGGAACACGGGTTCGAGCCCTGGTCTGGGAGGATCCCACATGCCGCGGAGCGGCTGGGCCCGTGAGCCACAATTGCTGAGCCTGCGTGTCTGGAGCCTGTGCTCCGCAACAAGAGAGGCCGAGATAGTGAGAGGCCCGCGCACAGCGATGAAGAGTGGCCCCCCCCTTGCCACAACTGGTGAAAGCCCTCGCACAGAAACGAAGACCCAACATAGCCATAAATTAAAAATAAATAAATAAATAAAAATTAAAAAAAAAACATTTCCACTAATGAGTAGCACAGAGACGTCTCTAAGCTACTTGGAACCAAAGTTCAGCTGGAATTTAGTATAATAGACAATTCACAACACATTTCCAGAGATCAGTGGGGGGGAAAAACACAATTCAGTTTTGCATTCATGTAAGGTAAAAGGTACTGGAGACATTTTTTTTCTCAATGACAAATACAAAGTAAAATTCTTTGTAACAAAAAAAAAGTGGCATATTGAGCTTGTATTCCACAACTATCAAGGAGAGATTAAAGAAGAAATAAATCAATGAAGAAAACCTGTTATTTCAAAACAGATCAAATTGTAACAAAAGGAAGAACATTTTAAAAATATTCTGGCATGGGTGTCTCAGTTTTCTGAGAAAGCTCTGCTCACCACAGCTCATTTTATTCCCATTTACTTTTCCTCTTCCCCCATCAGATCATTTTCCTTACTATATGAGGATCAGTGCAGAGGTCTGCCAAATTAAACTGTCACAGGAATACAGGGGATAAAGATTCCCAATAGTGAGGGAAGCTTAGATGAATAATCCATCAGGATGTGCCACCACTAAGTCAAGGTAGTAATACACTCAGGGGGACACACATCCATCCACAGGGACTGAATCCTTTCAGTTTAATATATCTTATTACTTGTGCCAACAATCTTGAAAGGCACATCATGCCCTAGAAATTACAGAGTAATTGCTTTTTTTAATTAACAGCCAAATAAAAAGAAACCAATAGCAACAGAACTGAATAATTTAAGTCCTATTTAAAAGAATTTAGTTCAATATTAAACTTGGAGTTCTTCAATTAAAGACACATCTGCTCTCTCTTTTTTTTTTTTTTGCTCTCAATTCTTAAATCTTTGTAAGAAAATACAAAGATTTAAGAATTGAGAGCAGATTTGGAAGTTGGCCATGTATATTTAAATTTATACATATTGTATAATATGTGTTCTAATCTCATATTTAGCTAATACTTTTACCTTGTGTGTTTAGAAAACACTGCTTCATTCATTTTAAATAAGAAATTCACTGACTGTAACCGATATCTAGCTTAACCGAGGCAAGTGTTTAGGTTGACCAGCATTTATATAGTTTAGGGGGACATACATGGAGGTATGATTTGGACATAATGTGCTGAATGTCCTTGGCTCTCTTCTGAGGGAACTGACCTAGGAATTTCATATGCATAGGTTGTCAATACTGGGCACAGCTTCTTGGAGCAGGGGTGGTTGTCATACCCTATGGCAGTCATCCACAGGTGACTGTCACAGGATTCTGTCCATAAGAAATGCCCTTATACTGCATGATGACAACTCAACCAAAACGAATACTCCCTCTTGGGGAAACTTGCAAAGACAGAGTCAGTTAGCAGCAGCAGAAGTAAAAGCAGGTGAAACAGAGATGGGCTGGGGTATAAAATAGCCAAGGTCAACAGGAAAGACGGACCCACATTTCTGGAGGCAGCACCAGAGAACCAGGCTATGACCAGAGCAATGCCGAACACTAAAGTTCCACTTCTCCCTAAGGCATGACTACAGAATTACAGTTTTATTCTGAATGTGGGGCTAGAAATGTAGCTTTTCAGGCTACTTCCTGCTCTTCCTCAATCAAAAGTCCTATTATATACCGTAACCAAACACATCTCTGTTCCTTGCAGCCTCAAAAATCCATAAGGCCATGTGCCTTAAATACCTTTAATTGAGCATGATCAATAAGGCAAAAAAAAAAAAAACAAAAAAAAACCTATGGATTTCAGGGCTAATTGCTCTTTTTTGTAATGTCATGACTAGTTTTCAAATTTTCCTCTATATTACCACATAGTTGATCAACAACACTAAATAATCCTAACTTGTGTTATAAATTTTTAAAAGGTAGTATGGTGGTGAAGGTCTTCAGAGGTGTTCTTCAGTGGTGAAGAACACAGTCTCTGGGGCATTGGTTCAATCTCAACTCTGCTACCTAATAGCTCTGTGACCTTGAGTATACTTCTAAATTCCTCTGTAAAACAGAGATATTAATTGTATCTACCTCATACAGTCTTTGTGAAAATTAAATGAATTACACAGGTAAAGCTGATAATAAGCACTATATGAGAACGAGTTATTAAGATATTATTATTATTAAATGAGAAAATAATTTAAACACTAGAAGACTGTATTTTAATTTTAAAACAGCATCATCTACTTTTAAAAGGGTGATTAATCTTAGTGGAAGCTGGTGGCATTCTTCATCCTCAGAGTGATTTCACTGGTATTATTCTACTGAAATATAAAGGTGAAATTAAAGCAACTCTCAAAAGATACCAAGTGAGCACATCGCTTAATTACACTTAACTTCAGATACAAGATTTGGCAAGAAAAACATGCTTAACCGAAATATTCTGAATTCTTCTATTATACAGACAAGCACGCTAAGCTATTCATAAAAATTCCCGGGCCCAGAATATTCACTGGAGCTATTCATCAAATAATTCAAACAGCTGATAAAGAGTTGGCCGAAACAAAAATGATTGAATTCCTCTCCAAAGAACCGGAATGAGTCTCTGGCAAAAACGAGAAGCTATTATGTCTTGTCCAATTTATTTGGTCTAGTGATTCAAAGAATACTGTTGCATCTCTTATCATCATTTCCCTTTCTAAGGTTCTGATATTCATTAGGAAAGGTTCTTAGCGACCCTATAGAGTTCATGTTCATTAACTACATTAGATTGAATAAACTGGACATGGCCTTACAGAGCGATAAAACAAAAGGAGCCAGCAGATGCGGGACACCAGTGCCTGAAAGTGGCTTTCAGGGATGCGCTCACTGGCGGGGCCCTCCCTCCCCATCGGAGGCCTCCAGCTGTGGACTCAGCTGCCCTCCCCACCCCCTTCCTTTCCTGTTTGCTCTTAGGGCTGGATACTTTTTATAAGCAAGAGGATTAATAGGCCCAGGAGCAGATGCTCTTTTACAGTAAGTACTATTGCAATCTCCAAGCGAGCTTTCCATGCTGCTGATGGCAATCGCTCCCCAAAGAGACATTTCTTAAATACCTATTTTAAGATCCACATTTTGATAATTTTATTGTTAGAAATTAAACACTTGCTGGCTCAAGTGCATCACTGACTATGAACAAAACGGTGCTTAGAGACCTTTTCAAAGTATATATTCTCTGCATTGCTCAGCACTTCCTTTGTCCAGCAGAACGGGTGAATGCCCGGGACATGTCTGTGCTGCCGGCCACAGAGATGATAAATCCAAAGCATGGTCAGAAGGAATTTGAGGCGTCTCTGAAAGACTTGGAGAACTCCGATGTCACATTTTAGGCCCTCAAACTGTGTCTGTGGAACTCATCAGTAAAGTTTCCATGACAAAAATGCTGGATTTTTCTCTGGCCCTTTGAACAGAGAATATAATCTCAGTGTTTTCTCTATGTATCGTGAGAGGTAGAAAGCATTAAATCTAGAAAGGACATTACATGACTTGTTTTAGTCCTGACAGTTCTAAAGTGATACATGTGCCCTTGGTGAGTGATGGGAAGACATTAATGAAATTAATTATTTAGGCTTAATTCATTCATTGTTAATATTGACATGGCCATTTATTGATACTCATTTGGGTAAAAGCAAGCCAAGAAGGAAAATCACGAAAATAAAAAGAATAAGAAGGATGAAATTATACAGTCTCGATTTGTGCTTTGACCTTACGACAAACCATCTCTGTAGCTTTTTCTTTCCCCAAGCAATTTATCATCCTAGTGACCTCTGCATAAACATATTATGATCTAAGTCTCCTTACGAGAAAAATGTTCAATGCAATCAAGCATTTTTCTTTTTGTAAAACCTTTGGTTGTTTTAAAATGTCAACAACTCTACATGCTGGTAGGTATTATATGCATATGTGTAAGTAATATGAGCATGTGTATGTGTATTTATATGTGTTCACACATGTATGCATGCATATATAGTTATATATATACTATATATAGTATATATTTGATGGGGTCTATATCCATATCTTTAACTGTAACTATATCTATATATTTTTATATAGATAAGTAAACAAAACTTAATCCTTTCCAGGTCTTGAATTTCTTGGGTAATCTGATAAGATCCCCTAAGGAAAATGCACCTGTGTACACCCATAAAAACCAATGTTACCAGCAAGGTATGCATTCACCTCCAAGTCCATGGGTCACTAATTAGGAACCTTGGGTAACTCTTATGCTGGTCAGCAAAAATGTTCAGTTTAGAAAAATATTAGAGAATTAGTACAACATATCATTTTCTATATTGTAATAAATAGGACAAGAAACATTAATCTTCCTCTGATTTTATTTTCAAGTCAGGCCAGAGGAAGTGCCTTAAGACAATGGGCCCAGGCAAAAAGCCCAGCCTGTTCATTGTTTTTTATTTTGTTTTGTTGTTTTGCCTCGGCAACTTTCATATATAGCACAGTAAAGGGAATCACATCTCTCCCTTCCTTCGGCTGTTCTCAAGAGGAGAGGGAGAAAGGCCCTATGGTCCTGGAGAAGGACTGTGGTATTACCAGGGTATCTGGTGGGCGTGGAGGTTAGGATGACACCAGCATCTGGGTCACTGAATTGCAAATTACCCACTTGAGTAAGAAGCATTTTATGGGCATCGATCAAGCTATGTAGCATTTCTGTCTTTTCTAATGTGCACTTCAATACTACTTCCTGGGAAGAGGGGCTTTCCTTGACCTTGAGGTTGCTGAAGATTTATATGATGAAAACGTCTTGATAATTAAGGTCCAGCCCCAGGAATAAAAACAGGAAGAGCTATTTGTTTGTGGCTACATATACCTATCAACCCCGCCATTTTTTTATTGTAGTCATCACGGCCCATTGTGACTGGCATAATTTCCAAAAGGAAGCAGAGACCATGAATGAAAGAATGTCAAAATATTTTATTTGGCCACAGGGTATCCTCCGTGCCCTAGGAGTCAGGCAATATAATTTAACTCAGAGAGCACAGGTTTCATAGACTCTTATGAGCCAAAATAGTCTACTCTCTTCCCTGGGATGCTCCTGGATGGCAGCCCTCCTCATTTCCATGACAAAACAAAAGGAGGGAGAGAGTTCGGCATCTCGTCTAGGAAACTATCGCCTCATTCAATGGTCTAAGATTTATAATCCTCAATATATTCTGTGTCATGCTCAGAACATCCCAAGTGCTCTTTTAAGTAAGGCTGGTTCCATTCAGAATATGGGAGATTTCAAGAATATTATTTGTGAGTTAAAAAAAGAAAGAAAAGGAAAGCCTTTCCACAATTTCTGGCCTTCCACCATTATTACCCTGGGAGAAGTTAAGTTTGACTGCAGACAGCAAATGGGAAAGCAATTCAGCAAGTTCAAAAGTGCACTGACCATTTAATTACTCTTAAATTATATTCTACATAAGGATTAATATGAGGCCTCCGTAGCATCAAGTCTCTACTTTGTTAACTGTTTAAATATATCTTACAACTTGTAACAGCGCTTCAGGATAATATATAAATCAGTGAGTACTCAAGACAATGATTTTAAAATATCTCAAACATTTTCAACTTCTCTTGTTAGTTTTCCTTAAGTTTTATCCGTTTCCCCTTACTCAGTTAATAAATGGTTATTGAATGCCAACTATACCCCAAGCACTGTGCAAAGTATTGAAGATATGATAGTAAATAAGATAAATACAGGTTTCTTGCCCTGAGAGAGCTTGCAATATTTTGGGAGACAATGAAAGCAATGAGGCAATTCTAGCGTGATACGTGCTTTGACAGTGAGGAGCAGTTTGCTAAGATATGACATTAAAAAGGGCATCTAGGGCTTCCCTGGTGGCGCAGCGGTTGAGAATCTGCCTGCTAATGCAGGGGACACGGGTTCGAGCCCTGGTCTGGGAAGATCCCACATGCCACGGAGCAACTAGGCCCGTGAGGCACAACTGCTGAGCCTGCGCGTCTGGAGCCTGTGCTCCGCAACAAGAGAGGCCGCGACAGTGAGAGGCCCGCGCACCGCGATGAAGAGTGGCCCCCACTTGCCACAACTAGACAGAGCCCTCGCACAGAAACGAAGACCCAACACAGCCAAAAATAAATTAAATAAATAAATTAAAAAAAAAAAAAAGGGCATCTAGACAAGGCTGCAGGAATTATGGGCAGACTTCTAGATGAATTGCCATCTAAGTTGGATCCTGAGTGGTGAGCCTTTTTTTTTAATATATAAATTTATTTATTTATTTGTTTATTTTTGGCTGCATTGGGTCTTCATTGCTGCGTGCGGGCTTTCTCTAGTTGCAGCGAGCGGGGGCTACTCTTCGTTGCGGTGTGCGGGTTTCTCATGGCGGTGGCTTCTCTTGTTGCAGAGCACGGGCTCTAGGCACACGGGCTTCAGTAGCTGTGGCATGCGGGCTCAGTAGTTGTGGCGCACGGGCTTAGCTGCCCTGCGGCATGTGGGATCTTCCCGGACCAGGGCTCAAACCCATGTCCCCTGCATTGGCAGGCGGATTCTTAACCACTGTGCCACCAGGGAAGCCCGAGTGGTGAGCCTTTAACCAGATTCAGGAAGGTGATGGTTTGAGAAAAGGAGCAAGATAGGGCAATAATGAGAGAGAAGCAAATATCAATAGCTTTACTTTAAAATATCAGAGAATCCTGTCTCAGTCTAAAGGTTCATGAGAGGGATCCAGTATGGAGGAAGGTGAAGCTAGAGGAGACAGTGGGAATAACTGACAGAACAAAGACCTCATGAAGGTATAATGAAGGCATAGCACAGCCGAGGAATGGGCTTGAAGAAGGACCATTACATTGCAATGGAAGGAAAGAATAAACAAGAATATAAAGAAATTTAAAGGTGCAGTGGCAGGAAGTTGAGAGAATTCCCATAGCGTGGTTTCAATTTCCTAATATGAACAAATAGAGTAATCAATATTCATTGATTACATTTTATGTCTCAGTCAGGGTGATTAGAGTTCATCTAATACTCAGAACTTTCTGTGACATTGATAATATCCTCCCAGTTTGCAGATGAAAAAGAACATCTCAGAGAAGAGAGTTTGTCCAATATCACATAACCAGAATGTGTCAGAGTCAAAGATATGAATTCAGATTCTCTAAACTACATGTTTCTTTCCAGTTCCTCCAATGGAGTAGAAGAAGCAGTTCTCTGTTGTGAGAGTGAGAGGGAAATGGAGACAAGTTTGAAGAGAGTAGAAAAGCATCAAAATTCTCACTGATTTCTCCCATTCTAACTACAAGGCCTCCTAGATAGGGTAATGAATAGAAACACACTGTGTCACCAATCATTTGGAAATCTCAAGATTTGCTCAACAGCTCGATCAAGTGTGGACACGGAAAAAGTAGGCAGTTGAATTGATCTAAGATAGAAATTCTTCCAGACAGATGGTGTCTTAGCTCAGGCTGCCATAGCAAAATACTGTAGACCGAGTGGCTTAAACAATAGAATATAAATATTTCTCAGAGTTCCAGAGGCTAGGAAATCCAAGATCCAGGGGCTGGCCTATTCAGCTCCCCAGTGAGAGCTCTCTTCTTGCACTGCAGATGGCCAACTTCTCACTGGGTCCTCATATGGCAAAGAGAGAGAGAGAGGGAGCACACGGGGTCTCTCCTCCTCTTCTAGTAAGGACACACGCCATCATGTGCCTTACCCTTACGACCTCATCTAGTTCTCATTATGGCCCAAATGCCCCATCTCCAAATACCATCACATTGGGAATTAGGGCATCAACCCATGCATTTGGGGGTGATACAATTCAGTACACAGTAGATAAAAAATGAAAGATAATTAAATATGTGATTAAGAACTGTTCAAGAGCTGGACCATGAAAATCTATGATGAATGGGAAAGGAAGTGAAGACCAGGGGGCTTATTGCAAAGGAGAAAGTGGTGGAGGCCAGATGATGTGACAGAATATTGAAATGGAAGCGACTCAGCTCAAATAAAACAGATGGAAGATGGGATGACTGAATTGACTTTTTAATTTTTAATATTTCCCATATTGGTTTTTAGTTACTATCTAAAAACAAATAAGGGTCTATATGCTTTTTTTCTACAGGCAGAAAGGAACAAATAAGTTTGGAGTGTGTTCTGCAAACACACTTGTGGAGAGAGGAAACTCGGGTTCAGAAAGAAGCTGGCAGCTTTGAAGAAGAATGAATGGCACATGGAGTTTCCAGAAGAGAAGAAAAGGTGAACAAAGGGAGCTGAAAGAGATCCCCGTGGGCATCCCAGAAAAACCGTGCCCTGTGCCTAGTGCAAGAGAAACACAGGTGACTACAGAAACAAGAATACAATCCCTACTATCTGTAAGATACACTCACTGTTTGGAAATAATCTATCTCACCAGATAACGAGGTTTAACAATTTCAATGAATGACTGAAAGACATTTTTAAAAAGAGTAAGAGGTCAGTATCACTGAAGAAAATATGATAAATATTAAGCTCTACTTTAAAATAGCATGTTAAATTAACAGGGTTCTTTTTGATCCCATCAACCTTCACTAAGATGGAACTCAGAGACAGTGTCACCTTCTGTCTGCTGCTTCATAAATTATATTCTCCAAGGAAGGGGATTAACAGGGAAGGGAAAATATTCAACCACTTTAATCGCTAGTAGACATCTTTTAATCATCAAAATATACTTTTGTCCAATAAACTACTTATTTAAATGAGGTTAAGAATACGAACTTATTAATTTTCAAGGAGTTCAAAAATAGAACTGAACACTAAAATCTAGTGGATTTGTGCTAAGTTACGTTGAAACGTATTATTGAATAATTTAGTTTAGCAGCTCTCAAAATGTGGTCTTCAGCCCCCTGAGGGTCCCCAAAAGGTTAGAGCCATTTTAATAATAAGACTAAGACTTTGTCATTTTCACTGTGTTGACATCTGCACTGAATGTGCAAAACGGTGATGGATTAAACAGCTGGCACTTTAGAATGAATGGAGGCAGTGGCACCAAGCTGCATAGTGGCCATTATTTTCTTCAGGCCAACACATCCACTTCCACTTAAGGATGTCCTTGACGAAGCAGAGAAATATTAATATTATTAAATCTGGACCCTTGAGTACGTGTCTTTTTTAATATTCTGTGTGACAAGATGGGAAGTACACATAAGGCACTTCTGTTGCGTGTCAAAATCTGATGGTTGTCATGGGGAAAAACATTTGTGCAATTGTTTAAGTTGCGAGCCGAACCTTCTACTATTTTCATGAAACATCACTTTTACTGAAAAGAACAGCTGGAAAACAAATATTATTCAGACTTGAATCTTGTCAGACATTTTCTCAAACATGAACAAAGAGCCTGTCACTTAAGGATAACAACTAACAGTATTTACTGCAAATAACACTGTGTAAGCTTCAAGTAAAAGCTTCCATTAGCTTGACAGCTTTCCAACACTTCCAGACTTTTCTGGTAAATTTGGTAGTGATATTAATGAAATTTCTGGATATTGTATAATGAAATTCATCAACATTTGGAAGACTACAAAATTCAACATAATATTTTCCAAATGTTCAATGTGTCATATTACAGAAATATGCATGGGTAAAAACTACATTCAAATAACATGATAGACCAATGGATTTTAATGTAATGAAATGTTTATTGATTCCACATTACCATTAACTTTTAAGAAACTACCACTTGCTGAGTTTGGGTGTGGTATCAAAGAAGGTTCTTCACAATTATTTACAAAGGCTATTAAAACGCTCCTCCCTTTTTCAACTATATACGTGCGTACAATGCTGAATTTTCTTCATTTACTTCAACCAAAGAAACATATCACCAAAGACTTAATGCAGAGGCAGATAGGTTAATCCAGCAATCCACTATTAGGACATGTAGTAGAAAGATTTGCAGAAGGGTAAAACACTGCCACTCCTCTCACTCAATTTTTATTTGGAAAATCTAGTTATTTCATTAAAATTATGTTATTTATGTTAACATGTGATGAGATTATTATGGGTTTTCAAATGAATCCATATAAACATTTAAAATTCTGTTTTAATTTTTATTATAAATATATATAAACAAAATTTCCTTAGTGTCTTAATAGCGTTTCAGTGTGTATAGGGTCTCTAAAACCAAACGTTTTGAGAATTCTTGCTTTAAAGGAGCAAAATTCACCTGTAACTGTGATTTCTATTATATCCACCGACTAAATTATTGAATTTTAAATGCTATGTTGACCTTAGTTCACAAGATACACCGGTCAAAGAAAAAATACCCAGGGCTCAGGTTTTATTTTAAAAGATTTGAAACATATCTGATTATAATAAAATTATAAATCCATCTGCCCCTCTCCTTTCCCACTACTTTTTTCAAGACTCTGTAAATCAAGTCTTCTGGAAGCAGGAGCAAGGGACTTTTGCAGTGACGCCAATATTGCACTGGCAGCCCACATACAACAGTTTTTATTCCCACACCCAGAGCTGGAAAACTCTTCTCCTCCCCAGAGAGAGTTTTTTGGCTTCCAGGCCAAGTGGCTAGGATAATAGTCTCCTGCTTTCCTCCTGCTTTGGGGAATCTTAATCCTATGGACAGTTGATCACAGACCCTGAAGCTCCCTCCATATTTTCCCAAGACAGCCGGCAACAGGACATATACAATGAAAATCAGACTTTTGGTCCACAGGTCAAGATTTATATAACTAGCCAAGGTTTTGACAACCATCCTGAATTCATACAAGATATATTTGTTTTATAAAAAGAGACAGAGAGAGATGATGTTTGTTAGAAATACTTTTAAAAGGCATTTAACTATTCAATAAATATTTTTACCAATACAGGGAATATAAAGGTATAAACGTGTGGGGCGGGTAAAGAGGAGAGCTGGAGAGGGAAGTCAAGTTGGAGCTGTCCCACCCTAACAAGTGGGTGAAGGGGCCTCCTGCACCATAATTCATGTGTCTGCCCCTTGGGCGTAGATTTTTCCTATTGAGATCAAATAGAGTATTGAAGAAGGATAGCTCGAGCCCTCGTCACCTGCTGTAGCAGTTCTACCGGTCTCCTCCAGTAAATTCCCGAGCATTCTTGAGAGCCGGGTTGAGGGGATGAGGATGGAGAGGCGCTACTTTTCTGAGTCAGCCCACGTCACAGCTTGGATCTCCACGCTGCCACCTCACCCAGCTGTGGTCCCCAGCTGGCCCACTTGCCCCTCCTGCCCCTCCTGCTGGATTTCATGTTTCTGCAGCAGAAACACCAGTACCTGTCTCCTTCCAAATACACGTGCTCACCTTGTCTCTCAAAATAAAGAATACTAATTTTCAGCTAGACAGCTTGCAGTCAGCTAGGAGTCTTGGTTTCCCAGCCTCCCTTGTCTCTAAGTACTGGTGAGTGAGATGCGTAAAAAGGTCTGTGGAAATGGAGGAGTTCTGTGCAACTTCCAGGAAGCCTCTTCAGAAAAGAGGAAACATGCCCTTCTTCCTCCCTTTCCCCATCCTACCCCCGGTAGGATGGGGTCTGATGCCTGCTGTAGTGACCACAGGGAACTGCTGGATGAGAACCGTACCCTCAGGTGGCTGAATGGAGAACAGGAAGGGCTGTGGGTTCCTGATGACCCTGGGGCTGGCACTCCTGCCCTGGATGGCCCTCCCCTAGAATTCTTTACAGGAGAAATAAATTTCCCATCATATTTAAGCCATGCTCTTTCAAGTTTTCTGCCACACAGAGTAATGACCAGTCCTAACCGAAACTCTTTCTTTCTTTCCCCAAATTATAAATAACACTAGGCTATTTTGAGCCAAAAAAGCATTCAATGGAAACTTGACAGTAACCATATAAAGGTATAAAATGGAAAGGAATTAGTGCAAATTCAGTGGAGGACATCCCTGTTTCTAGATATTTGTTATCACTCCTCTGCTGTGAAAATACTCTTCAGTGTCCATACTCACCCACAAGTCCCCTGCCTTCCATCACATTCATGAGGCTCTCCTTCCTCCTCGTTTGATTGTCACTTAGATGATCTCCTCTGGTTGACTCACCATAACTCAAAATTCCTCCCACTCTATCTTGCCAAATAGTCCACGCCTGTCCTTCTCCCACTGACTCCATCCAAATGAGACCGACAGCATTGTGTTTCTCAAGCAAAAATGCCATCAGAGCCCATCTCAGTGTTTTCACCAACAAAAGAACCATCTACCCCAGAGATAATTTAAGCAATTCCATCAGAAAGAAAAAGCAGCTACCATACATTTTTTAATAGTATTTTTCTTTCTACTCTATATTAATCAAGAAGTAAGGAAAATACAACTGTGAAAATTTAATGAAATCAGAAACTCCAGCACAGATTTTAGCAGAGTTTCTGTGTATCATGAAAAATGCCTAGGAAGGCATGAGACCCGATGCTGGCAAAGGTGCTGTGATTTATGTGAAAGCAGAAGCCATCTCTCCTGACACAGAGCTCCACCTCCAGTGATCCGTCACTGCCCCCCTCCCCAAGTCCTCCCGACCCCCAGCTCCGGCTGATGCCTGCAGACACTGCCTACCAGGCCTGCCCCTACTTCTTGCACTTAATGATTTTTCTCTTCAACTGTTATGGGATGCAACTTCTCTCATTTAAGACAGCATAAAAAGTTTGCCTTCTTACTCTCTTACCCATAGCTTTCAATGAACGCACGTGCTCTGAGAACTTTGCTATGGGATCCACAGCCTTCTCCTCACTGCCAGTTACTGCAATTATCCATCAGTTTTCACATGGATGTTGGAATCAAGACCCCGGCCTGACAGTGTCTTACCTCACCTCCATACTTCTTCATCTCCACTCGACCTCGGATACTTAAGAGTATATTTGAACATGTCACCATCTAACACTTCACTTCTTAAATCTTCAACTCTGATTTTCTATCACCAACAATTTTTAGCCTTCCATCTTTCTCTTCTTCACTCCCACTACAACTACTTTTTAAGCCTTCTGAGAGAATTCTGGGGAAAGAAGGCAGAGCTAAAGATTCTCTGTCCCTCTCTTTCTTAGAAACTATCCAACAATAATAAGGAGAAAAACAGAAAAGACCACCTCATCTTCAATAAAAACTGATGAAAGTCCATAACTCTGGATGAAAATACATAGAAAAGAGTTCCAAAGGGCAATGATAATTAGACCAGGGCCTTGAAAGTTTAACCAGGATCTCAGCAGAACCCAGGCAGTGTATGCAGCGTGCTGAGTTCACCGTAGCTACATCCCACGTTCAGGGGCAAACAGTCTCCGGTCTCTGGTTTCTGGTTAGAATAGCAAGATTCCCATGGGGGATGGGCAGCGGGAGCCTCCAAGATGCCTTTGTGGTGCAAAGAAGTGGCTCCAGGAAGGTGGAACTGAAAGAGGAAATATATAAAAAAGCTGTCTGCCATGGGAATGACAGCACAGAGAATAAAATACGGTAGCAAGCAGCCCTGCAGGTGCTGATCTTGCCCACTGGAGAAGGAAAAAAGATCTCAGCACGCCTGTGTGTGCACGTGTGGACAAACACACACTCGTGCACGTATAGGTACGCACATCCCCCACCTCGTACCAAATCAGAGACATTCTAGACTTCACAGAGCCCCGGGGGGACCTTCTTGTAACCCCAGAACACGGGAGGGTGTGGGGAAACTGGCTGATTTTCAAAACCTGCAGGCCCACCCTTTCCTCTGATACCTCACCCAACTCTCTTTCAGAACTGCTCACCTTTCCCAGATGCACGATACTAAGAATAATAAGAAAACACTTAGAAAAGGAGCAGGATGCAGAGAGGAGCACACTACACAAAAGGCAGATGAAGATCATTTGTCAAAAAGTAAAGACAACAAAATAGGTGATGTTATTCGCACGCCTGACTCTCTGCACCAGACTGTGGCCTAGTGTTCCCAGCACCTAGCAGTGTGGCTGGTACATACTAAACATTTCAGCTAGATTTGATGAGTAAAGAAGTGATTTTCTAAAGTGGCACTTCAGATATTATTGGTCTCCTTCTGAAAATGATTTGGGGTGACTGGGCCCCCCTGGATTTCCTGAAATGAAACAAATATGTGTAGTTTTCTTTGCTAAGTTTAATGAAGACAGGTTTTCTTGAAAGTCTAATTAAATTCAACAAATATTTGTTGAGTACTTACTATGTGCAGATCACTCTGCTGGGTTCTACCATGGATTTAAAAACAAGATCTGATTCTAATTTGAGAAGATACGTGCATCCCAATGTTCATAGTAGCACTATTTACAATAGCCAAGACATGGAAGCAACCTAAATGTCCATCAACAGAGGAATGGATAAAGAAGAGGTAGCACATATATACAATGGAATATTCCTCAGCCATAAAAAGAATGAAATAATGCCATTTGCAGCAACATGGATGGACCTAGAGATTATCATACTAAGTGAAGTATGTCAGACAGAGAAAGACAAATACCATATGATATCACTTCTACGTGGACTCTAAAATATGATACAAATGAACTCATTTACAAAACAGACACAGGCTCACAGATATAGAAAACAAACTTATGGTTATCAAAGGGGAAAAGGGGTGGGGAAGGGATAAATTAGGAGTTTGGGATTAGCAGATACAAACTGCTGTAAAATAAACAACTAGGGCCTACTGTATAGTACAGGGAACTATATTCAATATCTTGTAATAAACCATAATAGAAAAGAATATGAAAAAGAATATATATGTATAACTGAATCACTTTGCTGTACATGAGAAACTAACGCAACACTGTAAATCAACTATACTTTAATAAAATATATATATATATAAAAACAAGACCTCGAGGGGTTAAATATTCACTATTTAATAAATTACATTTTTAATTTTAAAACGTTTCTTAATTAGTCTGGGGAAGGGCAAATGCTGTTTCCTGACCACCAGAATCTATTCTAACAGTAAAACCATTTCTACTATTCCAATATAATAATAGACAGAACAGGTAGATGATTCAAACTCTTTTAAATAGTGCAAATGAACTGGATTTCTTTTAAATTTAATAATAAATGAATATTGTAATAAGTTTGCATGGAGACAGATGCAAATTACTGTGGTGGTAATTTCATAATGTATGCAAATGTCAAATCATTATGCAATACACCTGAAACCAATACAATATTGTATGTCAACTATATTTCAATTAAAAAATTTTTAAAAGATACTTAATTCCTCATTTCAAGATAAATAAATAATAAATGGTCATAGTAAATGAAGTTCATACATTTATGTACTCATTCAACAAGTATTTGTCAAATGCCTTCTATTTGGAAGATGCTATATTATATTAGGCAGTTTGGGAGTTCCTAAATCTGATACTCAAAGTATAGGTGATATATGACTGTGATACATTTTTAATTTCTGTTTGTAAATGAATGGATTTTTATTCAGAGCTTAATATTAGAGGAAAAGGGGAGATTTCTGGTTTCTGGTTCCTCATGTAAGGAGTCTGGAAGTTGCCACTCCCTCCCAACAACAAGTAAAAAGCTGAACAGACGGAAGAATCAACAGCTCTTCTTGGATCCATGAGAGACATGAGGACACAGGGCAAACTGCTGTCCCCAAGACTGGAGAGACAGACAGTCAAATACAGGGAGCTGTGGTTTACTGGAGCAGAAACAGCTATGGGAACTAATGCTGGGGGTGGGGGGGGGGGCGGAACCCCGCACTGTAATTAATGAATTGCTGGAGACTCAGTGTGGACAACACTGAGAGTTAAACACGGCAGGTAAACACAGTCATAGCAGGTCCCCCATAGTTTTGTGCCACTTACCTCCAGGATCTTGACAAGGCTTCCACGGTAAATATCAGAGAAAAATCTCCTTGGGCTCCGGCAGTGGGAGGGGAAAAGGAACCATCTGAAATACACCAAAGCACTCTCTTCTTAACAAGGCTGCCCTCAGGGGAAACTCGTTAACCAGAGCCTAGCCTGCTGGGGGATTATCAGAGCCTAACTGACTGGGGGAAAGGGAAATACCCAACTGCAGCCCGCTCTAGCCATCCTGCCCCACCTAAGACGGGAGAGAAAACTGAGAAACACGTGTGAAGCTCATAGCCCAGAGGCCTCGGCTCCCTAAATTCGGAGACCTAATCACAGGACTATAGAACGCTTCCCCCCCCACCTCACCACCAAGGTACTAAGGCCAATTTACAGCAGTTCTTTCACCTGGTACGTCATGTCCCACTATCAAGAAAAATTACAAGGCCTACCAAAAGGCAAAAAACACAATTTGAAGAGAAGGAGCCAGCATCAGAACCAGACATGGCAGGGATGTTAGAATTATCAGACAGGGGATTTAAAACAACTGTGATTAATACGCTGAGGGCTCTAATGGGTAAAGCAGACAGCATGCAAGAGCAGATGGGCAATGTCAGCAGAGAGATGGAAATCATAAGAAAGAAAGGAAAAGAAATGCTAGAGATAAAAAGCACTGCAACAGAAACGAAGAACGCCTCACATAGGCTTGTTAGTAAACTAGACACAGGTGAGGAAAGACTCTCTGAGCTTGCGTATATGTCAAAAGAAACCTCCAAAAAGAGAAAAGTAAAGAGACTGAAGAAAACAGAACAGACTATCCAAGGACTGTGGGACAACCACAAAACATGTAACATATATGTAATGGGAATACCAGAAGGAGACGGAAGAGAGAAAGGAACAGAAGAAATATTGGAAAAAATAGTGACTAAGAATTTCCCCAAATTAAAGTCAGACACCAAAACACAGATCCAGGAAGCTCAGAGAACACCAGGATAAACACCAACACAATCTGTATGTAGGCGTATCATCTTCAAACTATCGAAAATCAAAGATAAAGAAAAAATCTTGAAAGAAGCCAGAGGAAAATACAACTTTACCTACAGAGGAACAAAGATACAGATTACATCCAACATCTCCTCAGAAACCATGTGAGCAGGAAGAAAGTGGAGTGAAATACTGAAAGTATTGAGAGAAAAAAGCCTCCAACCTAGAATTCTGTTCCCTGTGAAGTTATCCTTCAAAAGTGAAGGAGAAATAAAGACTTTCTCAGACAAACCAAAATTGAGGGAATTTGTTGCCAGTAGACCCTCCTTCCAAGAAATGTCAAAAAAAAGTCTTATAGGGAAGGAAATTAATATAGGTCAGAAACTGGGATCTACATAAAGAAAGGAAGAGCATCAGAGAAAGAATTAGTGAAGGTAAAATAAAAACTTTTATTTTATTTCTCTTATTCTTAATTGATCTATCGGATAACAGTATGTTGAAAATAACAGCAACAATGTATTTGGTTACATATGCTGATGTATGTATCTTAAGTACATATGTGCTTAAGGATGCTTATGTATAAACAAAATGAAAGTAAGTAATGCTACAAAGGACAGGAGGGAGGAATTAGGATTATTTTGTTACTATAAGGTACTCACACTGTCTGTGGTGTGGTGCTTTTCCAAGATGGACTTGGATTAATTATAAACGTTATCTTGAGAATTCTAGGGCAACCATTACAAAGTTAAAGAAAGAAGTATAACTGATATGCTAATAAAAGAGAGAAATGGGGCTTCCCTGGTGGCGCAGTGGTGGAGAATCTGCCTGCCAATGCAGGGGACACGGGTTCGAGCCCTGGTCTGGGAAGATCCCACATGCCGCGGAGCAACTAGGCCCGTGAGCCACAACTACTGAGCCTGCGCATCTGGAGCCTGTGCTCCGTAACAAGAGAGGCCACGATAGTGAGAGGCCCGCGCACCGTGATGAAGAGTGGCCCCTGCTTGCTGCAACTAGAGAAAGCCCTCGCACAGAAATGAAGACCCAACACAGCCAAAAATAAATAAATAAAATAATTAAAAAAAAAAAAACCTTCAGTGGCTGGCTCACTAGCTTGGAATACAGTACAGCGGTCAAGGTCTGGTTGGCAGCTGCCTCCTCTTGGTCCATTTGCTCCTTTCCTCCCTGCGCGTTGGCTTTTCTGCTTTCTGTCCTCTTCCCGTAAACACGCTTGGCTGTTCCCCTCCTGCTCTTTCTCTACCTGATTGTTCTTCCCCTCTTTTGCATACAGCTGACTTCTTTCATATCTCACCTCAGTCCATCCCTGACCATCCTACCTAAAGCTGCCAGCACACCCACGAGATTCCATCCCACCTCCATGTTTAGTCCCCTCAAAGCACATCAGATGATCTGCATGGATGGCGTTTCCTATGAAGGGGTGATGGTGAGTTGCGCTGGGTGCGATTTGGGTCTTGTTTGTCTTCTCTGCACACACCTCACACACATCCCTGAGGATGGAGATACTGTCTATCTAGTTGACCACTGTAATCCCAATGCCCAGAGCAATGCTGGCACAGAATAGCTCCTAAATTAATATTTGTTGGATAAATAAATGCATAATCCTCATTATAAACAAAGGCTTACAAAAATATGTGATTATTCCTCTGTGTCAACCCAGACGATATAATCCTGGTGCATTTCAATGGGAAGTGAGTCTAAGGAGGCCAGTCCAGGTTACAATAAGGAAACAAAACTGCAAGTGAAACATGGACCTCCTAAGCTGATATACATCCCTAGTGCACCTGAGGTTTAGGGATGGAAATAATTCACCACCAATTTTGGGAGGAAATTTCAGCTAAAAGACACATCTCATGGCATCCACATCTCCTTTTCAAATCGCAGCTTCTAATATTGTGAATTGAAAATCCTGGACTCCAAAGAATTCTCTCCTCTCTATTCACCTTTTTCAAATAAATCTTTTCACTAAAATGTAATTTAGAGTTTAGCCACTTGAGGGCACTTTAGATCTTTTATATGCACTCCCTTTTAAAAAAATGCCAGGCACCTTTCAAAAAGGCCAGAATTAATTTCCCTACAAATATTACATCCTTGATTCTGACACTTTTATTTTATTTTATTTTTTTATTTTTGGCTGTGTTGGGTCTTCGCCTCTGTGCGAGGGCCCTCTCTAGTTGTGGCAAGCGGGGGCCACTCTTCATCGCGGTGCACGGGCCTCTCACCGTCGCGGCCTCTCTTGTTGCGGAGCACAGGCTCCAGATGCGCAGGCTCAGTAATTGTGGCTCACGGGCCTAGTTGCTCTGCGGCATGTGGGATCTTCCCAGACCAGGGCTCGAACGCGTGTCCCCTGCATTGGCAGGCAGATTCTCAACCACTGCGCCACCAGGGAAGCCCAGATTCTGACACTTTTAAATCTCTAGCTCCTAAAATTCAAACAAGCTATTTCTAATCCAGGAAACTGTGACATTGCTAGCTCATGACTTAATCTTATTCAAGTTGTCATTACAACTCCGAGCCTCTGTCTTCAGTTTCTCTTGAAGAGATCACAGCGCTATCCATTTTAGGTTAATGATTCACAACGAAGGTGAGCTTAGACTCACGCCAGAGAATTTTCGAAACGTGCACTTCTGAGCCCCACTCTGTTCATTCAGATGCATTAAATTACAACCGCCGGGGTGCAGCATTAGCTTACGAGGTTTTTAGAAGCTCCCCAAGTGCTTTTATTTTATTTTATTTTTTTAAAAATTTTTATTTATTTATATTTATTTTTGGCAGTGTTGGGTCTTCGTTTCTGTGCAAGGGCTTTCTCTAGCTGCGGCAAGCGGGGGCCGCTCTTCATCGCGGTACGCGGGCCTCTCACTGTCACGGCCTCTCTTGTTGCGGAGCACAAGCTCCAGATGCACAGGCTCAGTAGTTGTGGCTCACGGGCCTAGTTGCTCCACGGCATGTGGGATCTTCCCAGACCAGGGCTCGAACCCGTGTCCCCTGCATTGGCAGGCAGATTCTCATCCGCTGCGCCACCAGGGAAGCCCTCCCCAAGTGCTTTTAATACAGTCTTGGATGAGGACAAAGGCCACTGTTTTCAACCAGCCTTGCAAAAATATGTGTATACACATGTACACACACACACACACATATATGTACACATACATATATACACACATACATATGTACACACACACATATATACACACATATATACCTATATATACCTATATACACACATATATACATACACACGTATATACATACACATATACATACACACACGTATATACACATACACACACATATACATATATAAACACACGTATATACATATACACACATATACCTATATACACACATATATACACACATATAGATATACGTATATATAGATACACAAATACATATATACACACATATACATATATACCCACAGTATATACTTATACACATATACATATATACACATACATATATACACACGTATACACATATACACACGTATAATACATATATACACACATACATATATATACCCACGTATATATACATATATACCCACACGTATATACATATACACATATACACACATATACATATATACACACACGTATATACATATACACACATATATACACACATACATATATATACACACATATATATACATATACCCACACGTATATACATATACACATATACACATATATACACGTACACATATATACATATATGCATGTATATATACACATACATATATACACACGTATATATACATATACACATACATATATACACACGCGTATATACATATACACATATACACACATATACACACGTATACATAGACACACGTATATATACATATACATATACACACATACATATATACACACACACATATATATACACATATATATATATGAACCACTGTGCCTCAGAAGAGACCAGAATCAGGACCCCCCCGCCCCCGCAGGAATCTCCACAGGAATCACCGGCATTACTCAAAGCGGTCAGGAAATGTCTGCCTCGAAGGTTACCACACAACGTTGCAGCTCTAATTTTCAGTCCCGCTGGGTCCTCTACCGAAGTGCTCATTCCTGAGGTGAGCGGTCAGACGGGCCTGATGCGGCCCCACATCCGCCTCTGGAGCTGAGGACGCGTCTGGAGAGCACGTGGAGCGGAGGCACAGCCCGGCGAGCCCGGCTGGACCGACAAGAACAGCACCCCACGTCCTCTGCTCCGAGTACGTGTAACACCCCTCGATTCCTCCAAATATGCCAACCGCACCCACATTCCAGCGCCAGCAACACCACGAGCTCCCTGTGCCTGGCAGTCTTACAAGTATTAGGGAACGTATTTGTTCTCCCGCAAGAACAAGAGCAGGAGAGCTGCATTTTGATTTTACGTCTTTTTATGCCAAGCCCAGGCAGCCAACTCGCTCAGGAGACCACAGGAGAGCACCATCTTCAATTCTCTTCTCTTTGAATCTGGGTCTCCTCCTGATGAAACATGAAGACAGACGTGTGTGTAGGGGGCGCCGTTTCCACGTTATTCTAACCTGGAATGAATGCTGACATCGGGCGGTCACATCAAGAGAGTGGGACGTGCTGTGCTTTGGAAGAAAAGAGGCACAGCTTCCTACCCTGATGCTCCAGCGTATGATGTCACCTGCTGGTGCCTCTTCTCCTCATCTCCAAAATGCAGAAACAAAAATATACGTGCCTCTGTGGGGTCTGGACGGACAAGACGTTGTGTGTGATGTGCTCAGTTGCCCCCATGTCCACCCCCACCCCTTCCCATGCTCCCTCCTGGTCCACCGCAGCCGGAAAGGAAGCCAACTCCCTGGCAGCAAGGGCTCTGTGTGTGAGCTGTGCTCTGTCCCCCAGAGGCAGAAGCTGGACGGGAGCGAGAGGCCGTGTCCCTGCAGCGCAGCCGTCTCTGCTGGCAAGCAAGGGGTCAGAACTGGGGGGTTTCCCGCAGCGGAGTACCAGTCCTGTCCGGATTCTTCAGTCTTGTGAGACCTGTGGTCTTATGTCGGGGCCAAGCTCAGAGGTGGCAGCTCCTTGTGCCTGTGTCATCTCGGCGGGCATCCCAGCCACCCCAGAACCTGCTTCCCTGGCCCTTCCCTGACTGTAAGGGCTGCACTCCCTCCCTGTCTCTACCCACTTCCACTTTAAATCTCTGGAGAGGCATCTGTTTCCTACCCTGAACCTGGCCTAATACAGACATACAAAGTGCTTAGTAGAGTTTCTGGCACTTAAAAGTTGCTTTAAAAATGTTAGCTATTATTATTGCTTATATTTGACCTTTTCAAAAACGTTTAAAATTGATATATAGTTGATGTACAATATTATAAATTATAGTTGTACAACATAGTGATTCACAATTTTTAAAGGGTATATTCCATTTATAGTTATTATAAAATACTGGCTACATTCCCTGTGTTGTACAATATATCCTTGTAGCTTATTTATTTTATACCTAGTAGTTGTACCTCTTAACCTCCTACCTGTATCTTCCCCCTCCCCACTGGTAGCCACTAGTTTGTTCTCTATACCTGTGAGTCTGTTTCCTTTTTGTTATATTCACTCGTTGGTTTTATTTTTTAGATTCCACATATAAGTGATGTCATATATTTGACCTTAGCCACATTAAGCCCAAGTTTCCTCATCTATAATTATGGAAGCAGGTCACTAAAATGGTGACCTGCTTCCACAATTGCTGTGTAGATAAAATCAGATAATGTATGGAAAGTGCTTAGCACCATGTGTAAGGGTTCAAAACTTTTATCTATAATTATCACTTTGACTGGGTTCCACTGTTATTTTTTTTACCAACATATAAATTATTTTGATATTAGTCTTTTAGTATTGAACTAAAAATCTTGCATACTTGATAACACCATATGTAACAGCACTGTACAAGTGTATGCCAATGTCTAGGCTATTGACCTGTCCCAGATTTCTAAATGTAGTAATACGTTAACACTGAGAGCCAGGCTGAACTAAAATAATAATAATAATAGTTTCTCAAAACTAAATCATCTGATTCTGACCTGTGGAATTTTTCTTTGGACTTTGCTCTATAACCACTAGAGGGAAGACAAACACGGTGGAAAATCAGTACTTACCAGACAAAGCAGTAGATTCTTGGTCTGCTTTTTGAATGTGGGTAGAAGCCGTATTTTTCAAACAGTTTCTCCTGTCGCAGCAACCAATGAAGAGAGTAGAATAATGATGCTTAATATGTAAGAACACAAATTTCAGTTAAAGTATCATGTATTTGTTTTAACTTAATAGTTTCATAAAATTAATAAGCACAATTTTCCACCACAGACCTATATAAACTTTAAAGCAAAACCACTCAACGACACATGCATGGATTTCTTTTTAACTTAGAAGAGAATTAAGCAGTGAATGACTCATTAGAATAGAAGCAGAAGCACACTGTGGTATCACAGTGAGCATACCTTGCACCTGGGCATATGGAGACCTGGGGATACACAAACGGGCCCATTTTACCATTAGGTGCTGTTGGTGCAGTGCTTGGGGTTTACACCTTGTTCAAGACACTAGGAAAAAGTGTGAGACTTGTAGAAAAATCGACTCCCAACTTCAAAATGAAAACTGCTTTTTCAATTTACACACACACACACACACACACACACACACTGAAGCTAACAAACCAGAGCCCCAAAACGACAAACATCTGCTGGGGTTTTGATGGAATAGTATTAATCAATTTTCTTAAAATTACCACCTTTACAAGATTGAGTCTTTCAATTAATGAATTCAATAGTATTTAGATGGTATTTAATTCCTCTAAAGAATATTTTACAATGTTCTACATAGAGTTCTTGCACCTAGAGTTAAGTATTTGGATTATTTATATTGCCTTAAATAGTATCTTGTTTTTAAAGTTTAATTTCTACCTGTGTTATTGGTATATACAAATGCAACGATTTCTGTACACTGGCTATAATCAGCACACATGCTAAATTCTCTTATTAGTTGATACTATTTATGTATAAAATCTCAAATTTTTGATTATATCTTATGCAAATAATGCCTATTTCCTACTGTGCTAACATTAAAGTGTTGTCTTTTTCTTACTGCGTTGCTTGGGGCCTCCAGTATACTAGGACACAAAGTGGTGACAGCACATCCTAGCGTTGTTTCTGATATGACGGAGGTTTTCAATCTTTCACCATCACACACATTTGCTAAGCGTTCAGCAATTTTATTAATCTTTTCAATTTAGCAAGTTTGACTTTATTAATCTCTTTTATTGTGTGTTTCTTCTGTTCTATTCATCTTTAATGTATCATATCATTTTCTTCCCTTTATATTCTTTGGATTTAATTTGCTATTCTTTTTCCAATATCTAACATTGAAATGGAGACTTGGTTTGTAGAATTCCTTTTAAAATATATGTGTATACCTTTCATTATAAATTTCCAATAAGTATGGAAAGCGAGTTGGGAATAATCAGTTTTAATTATTCAACCTGAAGTTCCCAGTATCTTCATTCTGAAATTAAATCCTTTAATAATTTTTTATAATATTGTGTAGATTAAAATCATTCTTCTACATCCTTAGACCTTGCCTTTCCTAACCTTCCAAGTCTAGTCTCTTCTTTGGTGTGTGATACTCGATCTCAAAGCACACTAGAAGGCACTCGCTACAATTCTAGCTCTGGCACTCCACAGCCTGGCCATGTCTCGTCCACCACGCGCTCTGCAGTCAACAGAACACTTGATCCACCTGTTAGTCAGCTCCTGAAATCCCGTCCTATGAAATCTTTCCTCACAATTGCGTTTTGTGGTTGTTGTTTTACCATTTTGTTTTGTATTTCTCTGTATCCTAATTTAGGGGATATAAGGGTTCAGAACGTTTTAAATAAATGAACTCCATATCCACCTTCTGATCTTTGGCTATCAGGTTTACATTGTAAAGTGAACCGTGATTTCAGTTTACAATAGTGCCCATGTTACTTTAATTTTGTGGCTGCATTATTTGGACCCTGTTGAATGGGGAGATGAATTTGCTTAATACTAACTTCCCCCCATGGAAGGTAAAACCAGATGAACTGAACTGATAATTCTCATTAAAAAAAAAAGGGATGGATTTTATAATTTGGAGTGTGGCACTTCCACAGCCAAGTTTTTAGGTTGTGCAACATTTAGCTTGGTTTTGTTCCATGGGTATAGCCTGGCAATCACCTGACCAGTCCTCTTGGACGTGCATGCTCCAGATCACAATGGGGACACGAGGTCAGAGGGTGCATGAGTCAGCACACGCCCACAAACTCCGCTAGGAAAAACAGCTCTAGCCGTTTGAGCAGGTATCATTAATCATCTTAGCAGATGGAAAGCCTGTTAAAAAGTGACTCCTTCCAGATGCCAGCAGAGACCACGTTACCAAAGAACTGGTATGGCCCAAGCTCTTCGGATGGAATGATTAAAGGGGAAGGCACTCAGTACAGCCCTAAATAAGGAGAATTATCCATTGCTGGCAGTTTCTGGAAGCCATGATTCCCTGGGAACAGCCCAAATCTTTGGCCTCAATGCAACTCATCCAGGTGTGTTTCTCCAAATCTCACTGTTATCAGAAAAATCACACCACTTTTCTCATTAACCCTGAGGCACATGAAAATCATCATCCCCTATTGCCTGACATGCCCTGGAGTAAACTGGCCAGGCATATATTATGATTAATTGTACACATTCCCTGAAGGCAAGAATTGCACTTGGTCAAGTTATAGGCATACAATACATACATAAAAAATAGGTATTGATTATTTATTTCATAGCGAATCAATCTATACTATTTCATGAACACCTAATAAAAGTAAAATGCTTACAAGAAGTTGTTTTATAACGGTGGTAAGGATTAGGACCATTTGAAAAGCCTGCTGTGTCACATGAGTCTATCACTCAAGGGGGGAAAAATGGTACATAGTTATCCAGTCATTTTCAGGATTACATTGTGCTCACACTACATTAAAATGTGTTAATGATGATCATAAAGCAAATGTTTCCACAAAAATAACCACCAAAAACTGAGTGATATAGCCCTGAGGTCATTTACTAACATGTTCAATGAGTATCACGTAAATAAAAGAAGTTGTAAAACAAAAAAATTATGAACATCCAAATGTTCACAGAAAATTAATTTTCCCCTTCTTTTTTATTTTGAAAATTTTGAAATCTACAGAAAAGTTGCAAAAATAGTAAGAGAAACACCCATATGCCCTTTGTCTGGATTCCTCAATGTTAAGCTTTTGCTGAACTTGTTTCTCGTCTGTGTGTGCGTGTGCGTGTGCGTGTGTGTGCACGAGTATATTCTTCAACATTTTTTTTTTAATTTATATTTATTTTTGGCTGTGTTGGGTCTTCGTTTCTGTGCTTGGGCTTTCTCTAGTTGTGGCGAGCGGGGGCCACTCTTCATCGCGGTGCGCGGGCCTCTCACTATCGTGGCCTCTTGTTGCGGAGCACAAGCTCCAGATGCGCAGGCTCAGTAGTTGTGGCTCACGGGCCTAGTTGCTCCGCGGCATGTGGGATCTTCCCAGACCAGGGCTCGAACCCGTGTCCCCTGCATTGGCAGGCAGATTCTCAACTGCTGCGCCACCAGGGAAGCCCCCACGAGTATATTCTTGACCACTTGAGAATTACTTGCAGATATCATAACACTTCATCCCTAAATGCAAATCTCCTACGAATGAAGGCATTCTCCTATATAATAATACAATTATGTCACTCAGGAAATATAACAGTAATACGATGCCATTATCTAATACACATCCATTTTCAAATTTTCCCAATTATACCAATAACATCCTTTGTTTTTTAAATTTACTTTTCCTCTTTGGGCTACAATCTAGGGTCACACATGTCATGTCTCTTCAACCTCCTTTAATCTGGGACAGTTTCCCAGCCTTGTTTGTCATTCATGTTGTTGACATTTTTAAAGGTCCAGGACAGTGGTTTTCTAGAATGTGCTACAATTTGGATAGTTAGACTCAGTTTAAACATTCTGAGCATTAATACTACGCAGATGAAATGTGTCCTTCTTGGTGCATCAACAATCATGTGTTTCTCCCTTAGAACTTTCTCTCCATGCATCCTACACACAAACTCTGCTATTACTCATCCCCAGAATCTATCGCGGGGTGGGGGTGGAGGGTTACTTTCTCCTGCCGCTGCTAACACAGCCCACCTGCACAGGACATTCTCTCTGTTCTTTGCCTGCTACCCAAGGGTTACTTCTGGTCACTGCTCAACTCAAATATCACACTTACCACAAAAACTGTCTCTACTATACTCCTCCAGGCATATATATCTCTCTCCAAAGTTCCTATAGTTGTCTAAAATCCACCCAGTACTTCATCACAACGAATAACTTCATTGCTCCCCTTGTATTAATACTAATCCTATCACAGTTGTGTACCTTGTCATCCCACTTGAATGCCAGCAAATTGACAGCAGTGACCATGAACCTTGAATTCTCTACATTTGGATTGTATTTCCCACAGGGCCTATCAGAATCCAGAGCACTTAATAAACAGTAATTTTGTGGTCTTTGATGAATGAGTGAATTAACATTACCTTAGGAAAAAAATCCATACTGCAATTAATTCCCCTTTGTATTTAAGAACTCGTCCAAGAAAACAGTGTTTTCAATTTAGCCCCGAGGGCCATACAAATCCCCAGAGATTTTTTCTACGTCTATATGTAACTGTACTTAAAAAAAAAAAAAAAAAACTTAAAAAAAAGTTTAAATTCTGAAGGAAATTTCTCAGAAATTAAGAATGGAGGCCAGCAGCGAGCGGGAGCTCTATGGAGGTGGTGACTGCAGCAGCGACTCTTTTGAGCTGAGAGTTTCAGGCCAGTCCCGACTCCTTCCTCCCCCTTCCCTCCCCCTCTTTTGTTTTCCGTTCCCCTCCCCCTTCCTTCCCTGTCCCCGACGACCGGATCCTGAGGAGGCAGCTGCAGTGGCAGCTGCTGAGTTCTCGGTGAAGGTTTTTCATTTGTTCCATCCCCTTCCCTCCCCACCCCATCCATTAATATTATTCTTTTGAAGAGTCTTCGTTGTCAAGCTGCCCAAGTGGAGAGTGCGATTGCAGAAGAGGGTGCTTCTCGTTTCAGTGCTTCTTCGGGCGGAGGAGGAAGTAGGGGGGCACCTCAGCACTTTCCCAAGACTGCTGGCAACAGCGAGTTCCTGGGGAGAACCCCAGGGCAAAACGTTCAGAAACGGATTCCTGCACGAAGCACTAGATGAGATTACAACTCCGCAGCAAACAACTCCGCAAATGAAAAAGAACGACATGATGCAATCTTCAGGAGAGTAAGAGGCATACTAAATAAGCTTACTCCTGAGAGGTTTGACAAGCTATGCCTTGAGCTCCTCAATGTGGGTGTACAGTCTAAACTCATCCTTAAAGGGGTCATACTGCTGATTGTGGACAAAGCCCTAGAAGAGCCAAAGTATAGGTCACTGTATGTTCAGCTATGTCTGCGATTGGCAGAAGATGCACCAAACTTTGATGGCCCAGCAGCAGAGGGTCAGCCAGGACAGAAGCAAAGCACAACATTCAGACGCCTCCTCATTTCCAAATTACAAGATGAATTTGAAAACCGAACCGGAAATGTTGATGTCTATGATAAGCGTGAAAATCCCCTCCTCCCTGAGGAGGAGGAACAGAGAGCCATTGCTAAGATCAAGATGCTGGGGAACATCAAATTCACTGGAGAACCTGGAAAGCTTGATCTTATTCATGAATCTATCCTTCATAAGTGCATCAAAACACTTTTGGAAAAAAAGACGAGAGTCCCACTCGAAGATATGGGAGAGGATTTGGAGTGCCTCTGTCAGATAATGAGGACAGTGGGACCTAGGTTAGACCACGAACGAGCCAAGTCCTTAATGGATCAGTACTTGCCCGAATGTGCTCCCTGATGTTAAGGAATTGCCAGCAAGGATTCGTTTCCTGCTGCAGGATACCGTAGAGTTGAGAGAACACCACTGGGTTCCTCGCAAGACTTTTCTTGACAATGGCCAAAGACGATCAATCAAATCTGTCAAGATGCAGTAAAAGATCTAGGAGTGTTTATTCCTGCTCCTATGGCTCAAGGGATGAGAAGTGACTTCTTTCATGCCACCCAGGATGAAAATGGATAGGGACCCACTTGGAGGACTTGCTGATATGTTTGGACAAATGCCAGGTAGCGTAATCGGTACTGGTCCAGGAGTTATCCAGGACAGATTTTCACCCACCATGGGGCGTCATCGTTCAAATCAACTCTTCAATGGCCATGGGGGACACATCATGCCTCCCACACAATCACAGTTTGGGGAGATGGGAGGCAAGTTTATGAAAAGCCAGAGGCTAAGCCAGCTCTCCCATAACCAGAGTCAGGGACTCTTATCCCAGCTGCAAGGACAGTCGAAGGGTATGCCACCTCTGTTTTCTAAGAAAGGACAGCTTAATGCAGATGAGATTAGCCTGAGGCCTGCTCAGTCTTTCCTAATGAATAAAAATCAAGTGCCACAGCTTCAGCCCCAGATAACTGTGATTCCCCCTAGTGCACAACCACCACACACTCAGACACCACCTCTGGGACAGACACCTCAGCTTGCTCTCAAAACTAATCCACCACTTATTCAGGAAAAGCCTGCCAAGACCAGTAAAAAGCCACCACCACCTCAAAGAAAGAACTGCTTAAATTAACCGAAACTGTTGTAACCGAATAGATATAGTGGAAATGCAAACGAAGCTGTCAGTGGTGTAAGAGAGATGAGGTCTCCTAAACACTTTCTCCCCGCGATGTTAAGCAAAGTAATCATCCTGGCACTAGACAGAAGTGATGAAGATAAAGAAAAAGCAAGTTCTTTGATCAGTTTACTCAAACAGGAAGGGATGGCCACAAGTGACAACTTCATGCAGGCTTTCCTGAATGTATTGGACCAGTGCCCCAAACTGGAGGTTGACATCCCCTTGGTGAAATCATATTTAGCACAGTTTTCAGCTCGTGCTATCATTTCGGAGCTGGTGAGCATTTCAGAACTAGCTCAACCACTGGAAAGTGGCACCCATTTTCCTCTCTTCTTACTTTGTCTTCAGCAATTAGCTAAATTACAAGCTCGAGAATGGTTAACAGAGCTTTTCCAACAAAGCAAGGTCAATATGCAGAAAATGCTCCCAGAAATTGACCAGAATAAGGACCGCATATTGGAGATCTTGGGAGGAAAGGGACTGAGTTTCTTATTCCCACTCCTCCAACTGGAGAAGGAACTGTTAAAGCAAATAAAGTTGGATCCATCTCCTCAAACCATATATAAGTGGATTAAAGATAACATCTCTCCCAAACTTCATGTAGATAAAGGATTTGTCAACATCTTAATGACTAGCTTCTTACAGTACGTTTCTAGTGAAGTAAACCCACCCAGTGATGAAATAGATTCTTCCTCTGCTCCTTCCAAAGAACAGTTAGAGCAGGAAAAACAACTGCTTCTTTCCTTCAAGCCAGTAATGCAGAAATTCCTTCATGATCACGCTGATCTACAAGTCAGTGCCCTCTATGCTCTTCAGGTGCACTGCTACAATAGCAACTTCCCTAAAGGCATGTTACTCCGCTTTTTTGTTCACTTCTATGACATGGAGTCTATTGAAGAAGAAGCTTTCTTGGCTTGGAAAGAAGATATAACCCAAGAGTTTCCAGGGAAAGGCAAGGCTTTGTTCTAGGTGAATCAGTGGCTAACCTGCCTAGAAACTACTGAAGAAGAAGAATCAGAAGAAGAAGCTGACTAAAAGAACCAGCCAAAGCCTATAAATTGTGCAAAACATACTGTTGCTATGATGTAACTGCATTTGACCTAACCACCGCGAAAATTCATCTCGCTGTAATGTTTTCACGATATTTAAAGCAGAAGCATGTCAGTGAGGATTTCCTTCTGCTAAGGTTTTTGTAGTGTAATGTCTTAATCATAGTCTACCATCAAATATTTTAGGAGTATCTTTAATGTTTAGATAGTATATTAGCAGCATGCAATAATTACATCATAAGTTCTCAAGCAGAGGCAGTCTATTGCAAGGACCTTCTTTGCTGCCAGTTATCATAGGCTGTTTTAAGTTAGAAAACTGAATAGCAACACTGAATACTGTAGAAATGCACTTTGCTCAGTAATACTTGAGTTGTTGCAATATTTGATTATCCATTTGGTTGTTACAGAAAAATTCTTAACTGTAATTGATGGTTGTTGCTGTAATAGTATATTGCCTGTATTTCTACCTCTAGTAATGGGCTTTATGTGCTAGATTTTAATATCCTTGAGCCTGGGCAAGTGCACAAGTCATTTTAAAAGAAACAGGGTTTACTTGCACAAAACTGATCAGTTTTGAGAGATCGTAAATGCCCTTGAAGTGGTCTTTGTGGGTGTGAAACAAATGGTGAGAATGTGAATTGGTCCCTCTTATTATAGTATTGAAATTAAGTCTACTTAATTTATCAAGTCATGTTCATGCCCTGATTTTATATACTTGTATCTATCAATAAACATTGTGATACTTGGAAAAAAAAAAAAAGAAGAATGGAGAGAAAACTCCAAGTTTTAAAGTGCCTCCTCTTTTTTCAAAACAGCATTCTCTCTATTCTTAAAAAAATAGGGGGCTTCCCTGGTGGCGCAGTGGTTGAGAGTCTGCCTGCCAATGCAGGGGACACGGGTTCGAGCCCTGGTCTGGGAAGATCCCACATGCCGCGGAGCGGCTGGGCCCGTGAGCCACAATTACTGAGCCTGCGCGTCTGGAGCCTGTGCTCCGCAACAAGAGAGGCCGCGATAGTGAGAGGCCCGCGCACCGCGATGAAGAGCGGCCCCCGCTTGCCACAGCTAGAGAAAGCCCTCGCACAGAAGCGAAGACCCAACACAGCCATAAAGAAAAATAAATAAATAAATAATTTTTTAAAAAAAAGATAAAGATATTAAAAAAAAAATAGGTCACTTAACCTGAAATAATCATAATAAAAATAACAAAAAATTTGAGACAATAAAGAATATCCTGTTATATCAAGTAATTGTAGTAGTCGTTCTTTATTACTTTGTACATAAATTTCCTGAAAACTCAAGGCTTTATAGCTTCACGTGTTCTGTTCTGTTTGCATCTGTACTCACCTCTGTTTTAGTGCAGAGCATATTTTCCGGGGGTAAATACTTCTTTGTATCTCAGACTCATTTATCTCCACATCAACTTACCTCATTGCAGATGAGAAAATGCAGAAGACTCCGGCTGAGGCAGTGCTCTGTCATGGTTTCTCGTTGCTAGGAACACACGGAAGCAACTCTAAGGTGCTGTGGATTCTCCTGTTAGTCTGTTAACTAAATATGGGTGAATTTTCTATGAGGAAAATATTACCAGTAAATGTTGTTTTGTTTTGTTTTTTAATTAGGGCCTGGTTAAGTTGCTAAAGGATTGACTGAATCAAATTACAATACAATTGATCTTCACAATTTGGCTTCCGACACATCACAGATGTCCATCTAAACCAAATGTAATTCTCAAGCATGGTTTATGTCAAGAAAATAACTGCTTATTGAAGCTGCCATGAAGTGCATTCACCCACGCTTTTAACAATAACAAGTCTTACTGTTTTGACACCTTTTCAGGCCTAGTCAGGAGCGGGGGGGGGGGGGGTGGTGCCCAAAGGGGGTGTTCTGTGGTCTTGTGAAATCAGGAAACATTTAAAAATGCAACATAGCACAGATTTCAAAAAATACAGACATTTCCAGAGACATGACAATGTTATTTTGTATTGTGAAACTTCAAAAAGGGAATAGAGGGTTTCCTACTTCGAGAACTTACCTGGAGTAACTTAGGACAACTACGGAAGACACAGCCTAAGACACAAGTGTTCCATATGTATTTGCAAGTGATTTGAGAGGCAGCGTCATTACCGTATGGACTGGAGGCAGACAGGCTGAATTCTTCCCCTACCTCGGTCAGGAATTAGCTGACAAGTAACTGGCAAGGCCTCGGACAAAGCATTTTTGTCCCCAGCCCTTAGTTTCCGATTTGTAAAGTGGAGATAGAGTCGTAAGATTATTGTGAAAATCAGATTAATAAATTCATAGTGAAATTGCTATATAAACTGAAAAGCACTATATGAATATGAGTACATATTCTATATTTATTATAAGATTCCAATACATTTCCTTACAGATTCATAATACTTACTTTTTCTAATTAGAAGTCCTATTCTCTGAGTCTATATTAGTACAAAATAAAGCAATCTTCTATCTGATATAGTTGTCTAACTACAGGACCAGGTCACGCAAATAAATGACTATGTTTTAAAGTCCTTCTAGTTTTCAAATTAAAAAAATGCTTTCAAATAGGGAATAAAAGTATAAATTTACTTGTGTTTTGAAGCAGTAGAAAGGTAAACCAAAAACTATTTAAAAATGGTTACTATGGGGCAAGAAACAGAAAAAGGAACTGAACGTCCAAATATATATTTACTAGGGAACCCTGTAAAAGCCTTATGTAATCAAAAAGTATAATTATTTCAGAAATAAAAAGCTAAGCAATTCCTAAAAATGAAAAAGAAAAGAATCTAATTGCATAACAAATTGTTGACATAAACACACAGACAAGAATAATTAAAACGCAGTATTTTTACAGTCCATCGCTAGTGAGATATATCCTAAGGATAAAAATTACCACAAATAAATCACAGGCTGCATTCAGTAGGTTTATTATTAAAGACATTGGTATTGTTATTTTGAAATTATTATATGTGTATGGTTTAGGATAAATCAAACTAGTAATTAGGTGTATGTCATGTCACCAAGATTTTCAATATAAGAAAATATGGAAAGAAAAGCATAAAAACAAATAAATTAATACACAGTAATCATACATTTGAAATAGAAATATCATTTTGGATACACAATTTTTTTCTTATTCTAAAATATACACATTCTCATTGTTATGGACTGAATGTTTGTTTCCCCCCAAAATTCATTTGTTGAAGCTCTAATTTATATTTAGAGGCGGAGCTTTTGGGAGGTAATTAGGTCACAAGAGAGAGCCCTCAAAAGAAGAGACAGGAGAGAAATGACCTCTTTCTCTTTCATGTGAGGTTACAGCAAGATGGTAGCTAGCTACAAGCCAGGGGCGGGCTCGCACCAGACACCAATCTTGCTGGCACCTTGACCTTGGACTTCCCAGCCTCCAGGACTATGAGAATAAATGTTGTTGTTTAAGCCATTCAGTCTATGGTATTTGTTATAGCAGCCTGAGCTGACAAAGACACCTACCTTCATTTATTTATCTTATTTTAAAAATACATATTATGTAAATACCTGTTCACTGAGCAGTTCCAGAAGCAAAAACAAATCAGTAGCAATGACCACTTCTGGGCCTTCGATTCTGGTCTCAGAACTTAATTTTCCTCCTTGTGAAACTGATTTGATTCCAGGTCTGAGTGGAAAATATGTTGAATAGATCTCTGGCACCTTGTGCTGAAAAGCAAGAAAGCTGTCAACGATTATAGATGTCAAAGAAAAGAGACAGAGGAAACAATTAGAGCAGCTCCCACTGGCTAATCTGTGGAACAGTTTGAGCATCAATGGAAATGACTGGAAAGGCCCGAAACAGATCTTATACATATATAAAATCATGAGTTAGTAATTATACAAAACAAATAGCACGTGCTCATTGGTTACCTTTGATAGTTACCAGAAGGTTCAAAAAATTGATTTAAAAAAGGGAAAGGATTATGCGTGATGTATTCTGTTGTTTCTCTGTAGAGTTTATTTCATGCTGTTTTTCCAGGGTATCCGCTGCTTCAACTTAGGACAATTCATACGGTCACCAGGCTGCCAAAGCCCATCGTGGAAATAAAGCCATTGTTGAAGGCACTGTTGAGATTGATCACAGGTCAGCTTCTGCCTCTTCACCCCTGCCCCTTCTTCTCCCAAGAGCACTACCTAATAAATACCGTGGATGCTCATCTCCATCACAGGGTTTGCTTCCCAAGAGACCCAACCTGTTGCAAGCGATGACTGCCATGTGCTGTCTAAGAAAGTAAATACTAAGATAGGATTTTAGAGCTGAATCTCTTGTTCCTCAGTTGGCAACAAGAACCCCTTCACGGATGGCAAGTGGCGCTCAGATGGACTCTGGCACAAGGTGGCAGTGTAATTGCTAACATTTTCACCAGTCTGGCATACTGGTGGAAGGAAATGCATTAGCTGGTGCAGGGTGTCAGGCGTTTGAGAAACGGGGGAATCGGTAACAATAAGGAACAGAATTGGGTGAGCTTAAGTGATACTCTGGAAAAATGAAATAACTGAGAATTTCTTTTAAATTTTGCTTAACACACCATACTTAGGGGATGCTTTCTGGAGAAAATAACTGGTTAGGAAAATGCATAATGGAATGATATCTGTCCGTATACGTCAACTAAAATACACTGTGTTGCACAATTCTTAATGTGATTTCTATTTTGTTTTTTTAAAATCTAGATAGTTCTGTATATAGATAATTTAAAAGTTTGGAAATATATATACAAAAAGTCCACAGTGATCATCTTTAAAGAGTAAGAGTAAAGAAATACTAACTCTATTTTACATATTTCTATGCCTTTTGATTTTTTATACTGAGTGTGTATTAATGTTAAGTGGGATGAAGTATAAATATTCCTTTTTAAGGAATTTAATGTATATGTATATAAGTGTATATGTATACATATGCATATATATATTTATGTTTTAATATATATTCTTATTTAATGAGATTAAGTATAAATATTTCTTTAAAAAAAAAAGAATACCATTGTTGGTTTTACAAGTTTTAGTAGTCTGTTCCTATCATCCTTTTCTCTCTATCAAAACAAATTTTTAATTCTGTACTAGGCTATGGATTTTTCAAAATTATGTTCCCTGACCATAAAGAACTTCAGTAAAATTAACCTTCATCTTTTATGGATTTAAAACAATCTTTACCTTAACTCCACTCAAGTAAGAGCATTTATTAAATTATTTTGTAGTGGACATTAAATTGAACTGGGCCTTGTGCTGTAAGGAAGCGTGTAAAAAGTCACAGGAGGCCAGCCCTAATGAGAATACGTTGCATAAGCTACAAAAACATAGTTAAAAATAACCAGAGAGTTGAGGAAAGAAACTTAAAGGAACAAATGCCAAAAAGTGTTGAGCCCTTCCTGGTAGAGAAGTGAACCAAACTGCTTTCCTCCATGAAGGAATGCTGTAGAAAAAGGAGGAAACTACCATAGATTAGAGTAAGAAGAAACTACCCAAACTCTTAATTACCTCTCGGTGACCGTGTGAGGGCTGGCGTGATGAATTAGAATCCCCAGGGGCCCCAGCCTCAGAGCAAGTCTGCTCCCACCCGCCATTTCCCCACAGACCTTCCTGCACATGGACGTACAGCTGTGGACAGGGCAAGGCACACAGGGCCTTCCTCAGAGAAGCAGCCTTCTGAGGACTGGGGGGCCTGGCAAGAAAAGTCCATCTGAGGCACTTCAGGCTCTCAGCGGATGCAAGCAACCACTACTGAAGTTTGATGGTGAGGCAGGGAGAGGAAGAGAGATCTCCCAAGGGTCAGAAAACTAAGAGCGCGAATAAATAAATAAAGAGCCCTCTGAGCAATTAAAAATCTAGCAGCCGGGGCGCAGAAAGTAACTTGGCTATAAAGCGTACGACAGCCCTGAGATCTTGCTCAGATCCAAGTCCTATCAAAGGGAAAGTCCTGATCCAACCTTCAAAACATTTGAAGCCAGTGGTGATCGAAAACTTACTGAAGCTACAGCAGGGTAGAGACAGCTGACTTTAACCAGATTATACCGATTTAGCCGCCCAGTCTAGAGGCTTGACAGAAAAAAAAGACGCTTGATTTGGGGAAGGGGGGTAGTAAATAATATTACTTCAGTCTTTACTGTTCTTTTACTCACAATCCCATCATAAAATCCAGAATTTTGAGACATCCTAAGTGAGAAGAAATGATCTGTTTAAAACAATACATAGTCAAGAGAAAGAAGCCCACAGATGGCATGTTGGAATTATCACAGAGACTTTAAAATATTACAATAAATATTATAAAGAATCTAACGGAAATGGCATTCAACATATGAAAACAGATGATGAATTACAGCAAAAAGATGGAAACTATCAAAAAAGAAACACATATAAATGCTAGAAAGAAAAAAATGTAGTATCAGACATAAAAAGTTTATCCAATGGCTAATCAGAAAACTGGACACAGCAGATTTTAAAAAGCCATTTGCTTGAATACAGATCAATTAAAATTATCCAAACTGATGCACAAAAAGGAAAAAAAAAAGAAGAAAAAGAACAGAATATCCAAGATCTATGTGGTGATACCAAACTTTCTGACATACATATAACTGAAGTTTCACAAGGAGAGAAGAGAGAGAATTGAACAACACAACAACAACAAAACAAACAAACAAAAAAATAGAGAAGTAACTCATCAAGAAGAGATGATGGCCAAAAATTGATGAAAGACTGACCCACAGACTAAACATCTTAGCAAACTCTAAGCAGAATAATTCTGAAAACTCCCACCTACTCATGTCTTAGTCAAACTGTTGAAGACCAGAGAAAAAGAGTATACCTTAAAAGCACACAGAGAAAAGTTCCTGTGCTGGAAACCTAATGGTGGAGTGACCTGCGTGGGACTGATCCTCCTACAGATAACAATCATAAACTCAAAACAGACATTTTTATAAACAAAAATGTGAAGGCATCAGTGTGCAACAACAACAAAAAGCAGGCAGAAAACAGGTAAGGAGTCTACCTTAGAGAAAAAGGAAGCACACTGGGTGACATCCATGCTTATGGGCAAGCCACGCAGCATGGCCAAAAGAAAAAGTAAAATAAAATCATCTGTAGAACAGGAGGAAAACAGGGAGATGGTAAAGGAGGAAGAAGAGGAAAATGAAGAGGAAAAAGCAGACAAGTACAAGAAGAAGGAAGAAGAAATGTAGAAGTAGCAAGTACACAGAATCAGGAATTAAAAAAATACTTCAGTTTTATCCTCTAAATTCTTAGGCATACACGCTTATCTCTCTGACTTTAAAAATTAGGATAAATCATTACTCTATATAATATTGATTCTATATGTTAATAATTACTCCTAATTGAGATTTCTGTTTTGAGTTTCTAAAGAAAGGTACAGATTACAATTTTTAAAGTACTATTTCATCCTCAATCCAATAGAGGCCATCCCATATATTGAGTAAATTCCTATAACGTAAGTACACATATCATTCTTGCATACATTTGAAGATCAAATGAAATAATATCAGTATACATAAAAGATTTAAGCACCCAGTATATGTATGGGAAATGAATATGGGCCAGATGAGGACATGTTTATAGAAGTAAAAAAACTCAATATGGATTTACACACAAAGAGACACTATAACCTGATAAGTATCTGTAGGTTTCTAGTCCTGTGCTTACTGACGTAAGATTTGTTTTCTTAAATATTATATAAACATTTAAAAAATATTTATTGATTGCCTTATCTGTCCTAGCACTAAAAAAATATGTAAAAATATATATATTATATGGAGACAGACAATAAATAAAATATATAAAAATATACAATATGCTATATGTTGAAAAATACTAAGGAGAAGCATAAGGCAGGGAAAGTCTCTAGAAATTATGAGTAGGGGGGGGGGTCATTGCTTTAAATTAGGTGACCAGGGAGAGCTTCACTAAAAAGGTGGTGTGTGAGCAAAGCTCTGAGAGATGATGAAGGAAGCCTTGTAAATATCCAGGAGGAGGAACAGCATGAGTGGCAGCTCTGAGCGGGGAGATGCCTAGTGGGTCTGAGAAAAAGCCAGGTGAGCAGCGTGCCTGGGAAAGAGAGTGAGAGGAGAGTAACAGGAGACACAGTCACAGAGGGAAGGAGGGCACAGGGGTGAGGGTCTGGCGAAGCCTTGAATAACGCTATCTTTACTCTTAGTGAGGTGAGAAGCCGTTGGAGGAGTGTGACCAGAGAAGTGAAATTATCTGTTTACGGTGGATGATTATTCCAGCTGGTGTGTCTCAGGGTCACTGCTGAAGGGGAGAGACCAGTTAGGAAGCTATAATTGCAGCAGGTGAGAGGCCATGGTGGCTTGGCCTGGGTGGTAGCAGTGAAGGTAGTGAGAAGTGTTTGGATTCTTGACCCTATCATCAAATTGTTTACTGTCCACTTACGAGAAAAAGTCCAGACAATTTTAGTAATATTTTCTTAAAAAGAGGAAAATAGATCATTAGGAGCAAAGTGGTATTAATGAAGTTATAAATTTAAGAAGGATTTGGGAAAGAAGTAAATTAAACAAAGTGAGACACATGTGAATGACTAACAGTGTTTAACTAAAAATAATTGCGGATATTCATTGTGTTCACTTCATGCCAGGGACCAGGTAAAGTCCTTTGCTTGCATCATCTCCACCCCCCTAATCTCCACCACAAACCTACGAGTAAGTGGCTACTACTGCCCCATTCCTACATGAAGAAACCAAAGAAAGTCTGGAAAGGTTAAGGTGTCCAAGGGCCATAGCTGCGATTTCATTACGATCTGTCTCTTACCAGAGACCATGCTCTAAGCCAACACTATTCTGATTCCCTATATAAGGGAGGGATGGGAAGGACCTTCTGAACTGATGAATCCATGTGAGCGAAGGTTAGGAACTCACAGCGTTTGATGATGTCTGGGTGAGAATGACTGGTCTTGGGCAGAAAGTTCATGGTGGGGAACAGTAAGAACAACAGTGGAGACTGGGAAAGAAGTCCTTGCGAGCTGGGCAGAAAACCTGCAGTTCCATTCACAAGAGAATGAGGATCTACGATGAACATAGGAGAAAAGAGTAATTTACTGGGTGCAGGATGAGTTACAGGCAGGAGAGAGCTGGCAAGTAGAACAGCAAGAAACAAATGTGATAATTCACGTGAGGTAATAAGAGTTGGTAAGATAGGAATGGAAAGGAAAAGATACATCTCAGCAGCATTTCTCAGAAAGAACTTTTTTTTTTCCAAAATCCAACATAGAATTTGGTTCTGAGTTATTTATAAAAAATATAGAATTTAGACTCCAGGCCAGGCCCACAATTAGTTGTATGAACTTGGACAAGTTATTTATCTGGAACATGTCTTCACCCGTAAGTGAAGTTGTAGTAGATTATCTCTAATTTTTCTTCCTTCTCTACATTACTGTGATGAAGATTTGTTTACCTGTTTTTAAGCTCCAGCTTAGAACAATGTGAGAGGCTTTAGCATTTATTTCTTTAAAGGCATTAAGATTAAATTTCACCCACAGTGCATGGTACCATGTTTGGAACAGAGAGAAAATGCTCAAAATTATTTCCTGAATCGAAGTGAATTGAATCAAGAAATCATCAAAGAAAAAGAATGAATTCTAATCTCATGCCCATAACTGACAAAGCCTGAATACCAAAAAGAAAATGTTCAGAATTTGTCCCTATTCTTTACTGCCCTGCTCACTTTCTCAGCCAGGCCTGTTCCGAGCGTGGTCTCTGGACCAGAGCATCAGGATATGTGAGGGCTTGCTGTCCATGCAAATCTCGGTTGCCACTGCAGACGTCCTTACCCAGAAACTCAGAGGTGGCCCAAGAGTCTGTGTTGTTAACAACCTCACAGGTGATTCTTAGCAACACTGAAGTTTGAGAAGAACTGCTCTAAACTACCCTCAAAATCTATTTATTTAGTTATGGCCCAGAATGGGATCCTAGACTTAGAACCAGAGTTTTTGATTAAGATATTTTAAAATACAAAGGTTACTAAATAACTTATATATAATATGATCATGTGACATATAGACACAGCTGTATGCGTACGTGTGTATATAATCACTCCAGGCATTCTTCCAAACTGGAAGTCACCTCACAGCCCCAGGAAGCAAAGCTATACCTGTGATAATAGTTATTCCAGGGGCTTCCATATCTTCCCAGACACCCTTTACTATAAGAATGTCTCCAAGAAGCCAAAGACAGAAGTAGCTTTATCGGGAAGGCCTTGCTCATCATCTCTTTCTAAGCAAGCCATTATACAAAATGAAACAACATAAACAAGATTTGTTTGTTTGCTTGCTTGATTTTTCAACCAGGAAAGATGATCATTTAGAATGGTTTTGCTTCTCAGCTCTTTCTGTATCCTGCTATTCAGCATAATGAAGTAGAGAGAGTGTAAGCTTTGGGAGCTGACAGATATTGGTCCAAAACTTGCTTCTGCTTGTTTTAGCTGTGCAACCTCAGACAAGTTCCCTAATCTCTCTGAGCCCCAGTCCTCATCCGGAAATTAAATAAGACACTGTGATAACAGCACAGTGTTTGACACAAACGAAGTTTAAAACATATTTGTATTCCCTTCTTCCACTTCTAATTTGTCCATAATTTTTATTTCCAGACCCCTTTCCCAAACCCTAGAACTGACATAGAGAATAAGCTCCCCTCCACCCCAACCCCAATGGGATGCATTGAGGAAATATGATTTGGGGAAGTGTGTGCACAAATATCTCTAATGCTGATTTCCAGATGCTCTGACCCCACAACTACCCACAGGGAAAAGGAAGAGAAACCACTTCCCACAGCAGGGCTTTCCTCATTTCCAATGCTACAGAAGAATGATCACAGTTTCCAGAGGAAGACTTGTCAGTCTTGGAGGCTCTTGGCTACCAAGAGGGCATTTAATAGCCCCGTCAGCATGACAGGCCTTCGGCCTCACTCCCTATTACTTGTCTGTAACCTACCACTTTACTGTAAGTAAAATTTTATCTTTTACAAAGTAAAGAACAATCGTCTTCAACATTCCACATTCCTACTTTCTCGGCTTCCATTTTGTCTGAATGATAACAGAGGACACACAGGGAACAACTCTACTTCTTACTGGTTAGTCAACAAAGAGCCACTTACGATAACATTCACTCCAAACAGAACTCATCCATGTGCTATCTTGGGTCAGGATCCACTTTCTTACCTAAACCTGAGAAATCTGCCTTTTGGTGGCTCTATCTCAGAACACTTGGGAGTGGCACTGCTGATAACAAACATCGCCAGTGTATGGGAGGATGAACAGTTAGCCGCTGAAGTTCTATCCTCTTTTATCTCTTTGGCACTGTTGACATTAAAGTTCTAATTCTAAAGTCCTCCACTTTGTGCCTACATCAGGCTTGTAAAGTCAGGAATTATAGAAATTATAGGCATAAAAAAAATTAGTTCAAAAGCCTTGTGATAGCCATACCATGTGGGAAATACTCTTGTCTGAGTAGTAAAATACTTCAGGTCTTTAGTTCAGTTAATACATATCTTTGCAAAAAGAGAAAGAGGAGTGTGATGGGGGAGGGGATGGGCGTGGGGAGGGAGCGGTGTAGGATTTTGCATTGATTATGGGGCCTCCGTGGGCTAAAAAAACAATAGCGCATTTCATTTTAGGTTTAAGCTAAATGAAATACAAAAATAAAACCACATGCATTTCTCCTTTGGCATCACAGGCTCAAGGGTAGGGTATTATCAAATTAGATGCGCTCTGACTGCAAATTATTTAAAGTTACAGAACAGTTCTAAATTCTTGATGTTTATCCCTTCTAAATCTTAAGAATTCTTTCCGCATTATAGGACCAAACAAATAGAAACAGGCAATGAAGATGAGAGGCCTTTGGTTCTGAATTTACTCTGCTGCGTGTGGGGCGAGGTCAAATCCACTACAAGTGTGTGGTCTCGCCGCTGCTTTCCTGACACCCTGCCTACCTGCAGGTGGGCAGGGAGCTCTCTCTCAGGCTAGCGCATGCCCTTCTCCCTATGGAAGCAGGACCACCCACTCACATCAAACCAATTAACAACATCTCTGCTTGGCCCTTGCCTCCTCATTTCATCCTACAACCTGCCATCAATTCAAGTTTATTCATTATCATTCAACAGGAGGCCTTTTTTGTTTCTGAGAATTTTTCTTAATCACTAAAAATGAATTCTCTTAGGCTACAAGCTTACCAGGGCAAAGCAAAATACATGTTTTGTGATAGCAAAAACGGGCTAAACGGTACAGTTGTGGCCAATGTTACTTGAGTTAATTCTATCTGGCAACACTTCGGGCTCGATCAGCTTACAGAGATGTTTTCTTTTCTGCTCCAGGATTCCCGAAGACATTCCTGGTTTCAAAGAACAGAACAGTTTATTATTTCAGTCTGTGTTAGTACTTGGAGACCAAAGAGATCTGTTATATTGCTCTTTATAGTCTGTTAGTAACCACCATGCCAAGATTCACGTTGCATTCTCTTTTTTATGATGACTTCTGCTGACACACAGTGAGTTAGGTTGATTCCGCTCAATGACTATAAAATAGCGACTGTATTACTTGACAAATAAGCTGTGCCCCCAGCTCAACTCTTGAAACTCAAAGGGGTATATGTCCTTAGATAGACAAATGCATAGATAGATACTTACGGATACATACATACAGATATATAGTATTTGTCTCTGCCATGGAAAGAACTCTTATTTTGTTGTTATTAACTCTTTCAATCATTAAGTATCTAAGGTTGTGAATTCACCCAGTCAAATTTGCAAACATAATGGTTTTCTTTATTTAAGGTGGTCAAAAGGGAATGGGATTTATATTTATTAAGCACCTATTATGTACTTGGATTCATGCCAGGTGTTTTTTCATGTTCTATCATTTAAAATTTCACAGCCTTCTAAATCTCACCCTATAATTCAGAGTTGATGTATCACCAATACAGTTTTCATGGAGGAAAGGCACTCCAATCAACAGGGATGGTTGGAAGCATTTAAGTTCAGGATCGAAGAGACCAGGACACACATTCTGCCTCTACTATGTGTTCTTGAACATCAAATCCTTGTTTTTTATTATAAACTAGGGAATAATAAAACTACCTCAGGATGTGTTTGTAAAGATTGAAGGAGACAATGCAAAAAAGCAGCTGGAAAGTAGGACCTCAACGTCGGTTTGCTTCTTCTTCCTCTCCTTCCTCTCTCTACAGGTTTCTCTCCTATCTCATACCCCACTTCTGTTGGCTTGTCAACTAAAAAGTCAGAAAATGGTAAAACTGAAAGCAGTCTTAGTGACCATCAAGTGACCTCATTCAACAAATGAACAGAATAAGGTCCAAAGTGTTTAGAGACATTGACACAGCTAAGTGGTGGCAAACTTAGTAAAACAAACAAACAAACAAACAAAACCAAAAAACACCCAAATTTGATGCTGTTTCTGTTATACCTAGCTGAGGTACATAGCTAAATTAAAGATGAGTCATGTGTTACTCACCCTCCATACCCCCTCTCATTCTAAACTTAATTAAGACTTCTTAACCCTCCTACACTGTTGGTGGGAATGTAAATTGGTGCAGCCACTATGGAAAACAGTATGGAGGTTCCTCAAAAAACTAAAAATAGAATTACCATATGACCCAGCAATCCCACTCCTGGTCATATATCTGGACAAAACTATAATTCAAAAAGATCCTTACACCTCTATGTTCATAGCAACACTGTTCACAATAGCCAAGACATGGAAACAACCTAAATGTCCATTGACAGATGAATGGATAAAGAACATATGGTATATATATATATATATATATATATATATATATATATATATACACACATATATATATATATATACAATGGAATATTACTCAGACATAAAAAAAGAATGAACTAATGCCATTTGCAGCAACATGGATGGACCTAGAGATTATCATACTAAGTGAAGTTAAGTCAGACAGAGAAAGACAAATAACATATTATATCACTTAGAGGTGGAATCTAAAATATGATACAAATGAACTTATTTATGAAACAGAAACAGACTCACAGACAGAGAACAGACTTGTGGTTGTCAAGGGGGAGGAGTGTGGAGGAGGGAAGGAGTGGGAGTTTGGGATTAGCAGATGGAAACTATTATATACAGAATGGATAAACAACAAGGTCCTACTGTATAGCACAGGGAAGTATACTCAATATCCTGTGATAATGGAAAAGAATATGAAAAATAACATATATATATATAACTGAATCACTTTGTTGTATAGTAGAAGTTAACACAACATTGTAAATCAACTATACTTCAATAAAATAAATTTTAAAAAAAGAATCCTTCAACCTCTGTGTGTAATGCAAACTGTGAATGTATAGTTCCATGTGCCTCAAAATGTATATAGTGACAGCCTACAAATATTATCCACATGCCCTACTTAACAGTTGCAGCTCCTGTTCAGATAATCATTGCTATGCAGAAATGCTGACTCACTATTGCTGGATATTTTTCAAGAATAGACAGACATCTGAATATTGATGTATAAATAGAATTTTTTTCTATTTTTTTAAGCATTAAGAAGGCCAAACAAACCACCAGTTTTGTCTTCTAGAATAATGGATAAAGTGAAGAAACAAGGATTCAACGATCTAAGACCATCCATACAAGGTCAGCACTCGGTAAAGGAATTAGGGGAGAATAGACAACTCTTTTTCCTCCTACTTGCTGTTTCCACTGCCTTTCATTTTAAATTGGGTAAAAAGTGAGCTTTCATGAGCTTCTTCTATCATACTTCCTCTGCATTCTTTGAAGACCACAGCTCACAGATAAGCCCTTAGCAAACAGTTGTCAAGTGATGCACTGGTTGTGGGACTGGTACTAATTTCCTTCACCTCCCATATACACTTCCTTGATTGCTTCATTCTTTCTCCAAACATTCATCCAATAAACATTCGCTAAGCACCCACAACCTTTCAGGCCCTGTGCTGGAGGTGACGAAGAAATAGATAAGAAACAGCTCTACCTTCAAAGAACTCCAAGTCTAGAGGAGGACATGGATACAGAATCGAGTAACTCTTTTTGATGGTATATAAAAGTTATATCGGGGATGATTCCCTTTCAAGTGGCATTTACTTTACTTCCCACCACATCTCACATGGCCACAGAAGAGCTCAGAAGCTTAAAAAAAAAGAGCATCTGTCAGTAATGATCAACACAACGGCGAGACGTGGTGTATGAGAACGGATATAGGTGGTTTTATAAGGACCATGTGATTGTGTGGGACACGCATGTTGAACAGAGACTGCAGACACCTAGCTCCACACTTCCTTTTGCAGACTGTGGTGTCAGTGAGCCATGCGTGTAAGGCTTTGTTTCCGGAATAGGAAGACTGATTAACCTGTGAAGTTCTGTATTACTCATCTCAGCAATCATTTGCTTTTCCCGATGCAACACACAAAACTTGTACAAGACACAGCAAAGGAACTTAGTGAGGTCACCCACATTAATGTAGGACATGTTTCTATTGACAAGCCGTGGGGACACTATCTGTTAAAATGTATAACAAAGCCAAAAGATGCTGGGCTTAAACAAACAGCATCTCTGAGAATCTCAGATCGAAACTTATAATTGTATGACAGTTTGCGGGTAAACGATTCAGCAATTTTTATTTAAATTAAGCTACCCAAAACTATTCTAGATGAAATTATATTCTGGATACGTATTATTTGCATAGTACTCTTTAGATACTGTAGAGAGAAGAAGATATTCAAAATATGCTTCTAATCCTCAAGGAATTTGCAATCCAGTTGGTGGAGGAAGTTTTAGGCACGTGAAAAAAAGAAGTAGCAAAACCAGGCACACGCAATACATTTCCAAATGACTGATGTTGATAATCAGATATATGTATAGAGTTAAATAACCATAATTATGAGTTAGAGCAATCTAGAAAGAAATCGTACTTGATGTGAGCTTTGGAAAAGAGAACCAGTCGGATAAAACAGAAGAATAAGAGAAAGAGGAATAAGAATAGGGGGGAAAGGAGAGTGGATCAAAGGCAGAGGAGTGGGAAAGTGGGAAAGCTTTAGGGAAGTTTAGGAAACAGGATTGGACTTGGCTGAGGCAGGAGAAGAATAAGAACTAGGGCTGAGAATCAGGAGGAAATCAGACTAGCGAGAACATGAATGCAAAGCCAAGGAGTTCAGACTTCCTTCCACAGGTACTGCTGAGCCACTGAATACTTCTCATCAGCAGAATGATGTGATAAACCTGGACACTGTGTGCAGGAGAAAGAGCAGGAATTAGAGGTAGGACCAAGTATGTGGGGAGAGATGAGAGGTTCCCATGATGCTAATCGTTTGGCATTTCTTCAGATGAATATATTCTCTAAATAGCTTGTTCAGTATCTATTTAGTAAGGTGTGAAGGAATGTTCTATAGGCCTAGATTATATGCCACTTTATATTTAAACTAGTTGTATTATGGCTACTGAATATAACATTGTCACTCTTTTGGAACTTTCTGGTTTTCAAGTTAAAAATTGTTTCTCACTTTTCAGAATTCAGGCTTTCCCTCTTTTCCCCCCCTGTGATTCCTTGTAACATTCAAATTCTTGGCATGGGTTTAAAATGTAGATCATGAAGCCCACCATTTACCCCAGAAAATAGTGCTATACAGTGCATTATTCATTTTCAGAATTTCAGGGCATTGAACTGCCTACCCAGAGGAACTCTCAGCTGGCTGGTTTCAAGCTTGATGGTGTGGCCTTCTTTGCACTGTGCAACTTCCTATGCACGTGTCATCAATATAGTAAACCCAGGTGGGTCAGTGTCAGTGAGGATATGAGTTTGTTCAGTTTTCATTCTTGGGCATTGCCTCTTCCGGCAGGAGTAAGACCAAGATTCATCTGGCCGATTATGAAAATGACATAACTGGAGAACTGAGTGACATGGCATTCATTCTGATGTATCATATAGATATTATAACATCACACAGACAGGGAGCCCAGACAGCTGCAGGGCTAGCACATCTCATTCCCTGAACGTGACTAGGACCAATTGAGCTTTCCCTCTTAACTATTCAGTTCAATAAAGTCGGTTTGCCAGCTCTAGGATGGCTGCCACCCACTTGGGCAGAAACCAGGTGGAGCCATGCTCTAAGGTTCAGATTTGCATGATCACAGAGCCTCGGTCACCCAAGGGTAAGGTTAAATTTGACTATATCTCACCTTCCCCGATCTGGTCCTGAACTTGATAAGGTGGCTCTGGGGTTACCTCTTCAGCTCTTACTCATATCTGCTAAAAAAAAACACAGGTGGGCAGCAGAATAGTCTTTCTTGGATTCGGTAGTAAATCACATGACTTTATCTACCATATAACCTTATTGGACTGTAAAATTCTTTAACACTGAACCAACTGAGAGAAATGAAATCCATAAGTAATGAGGCACCATAATTCATAGTATCGATCTGTAGTCTTTTTTTTAACGTAGCCTACTTTAGTAGATCAGACACCGAAAGACCCCTACTCATTTCCTCATGCCCATGCCAAATAAAATATTCCATCCCCCCCAAAAATTTATGGAACAAAACTCTAAACAGAAAGATGAATACGGGCTTTGGTAACACTGTGTTTTATTAAATCTTTTAATCAAGAATTCTTGAGACCAAAAAATATACAGAAATTACCATAATTAGAAACTTTAGATCTCTAAGAGACCTTCATAAGTGATCAATAAAACTACCCTAAGTTTCAAAACTGATCATACTGTATGAGTAGAATATTGTGATAAGCAAGTTGAATGGTTGTTAACCATTCCATATGAGTGAGGTTCTGTCAGTTGTGGAGAAAGAATTGGTGGTTTTGTTCACACACACACCAAAGATGAGTGTAAGAAAACCCCCACCACCACTGAAAGTATAGACCTCGCCAAGAAAGTATGAATTCTCTCTGAACATGTCCTGTCATCCTGCTATATGTTTCAATCCAAAGCTTAGACTCTGTCCACATAATCCTATATAGGAGAAGGGAAGCCATTTCTCCCTAAAAAGAGCCTTCCTCAACAGCTGCTATCGGGGGGTTGACAGAGCACCACACTATGCGGCCCAGTGTCAGCAGAACCAAAATACAGTCTGAAATCAACAAGAAAAAGATACACATTATGAACTTTTCCAAGACATAGTTCCGGAAATGTGGAGTTTGTGAGTTACTAATCATGGGATCCTTTCCTTAATTCTAAAGACACAGACAAAGCTGCTGCAGCGGTTTGATTACCTCGTGTATACAATGTCCTTTAGAAGAACACATGCTAGACCCGGGGTGAGAAGATGGGCAGACACTGCCACTGATCACCTATGGCATCTTGAAATAGACAGTTTTCTAGATCTCAGCTTTCCCATCTGCACATTAAGGGTGACTTGTAGATGGGTCTTTACAAAAAATTGACTATTGAAATAGGCGCTACAACAGAATAAGGGCTGCATGGGGGAAAGGTCTACTCCAAGTGCTTCCAGAAGTTAGGGACAGGCTCTGAGGAAGTGACGTTTAAGTCACAATTTGAAAGATAGGAAAGAGTGAATCCAGCAAGTGGACGTGGAGTAGGGAGGTGAGTTAACTGTGAAAGGGTGACTTTGCACGAAGGAACGTTTTGAACTTTACCACCAAAGTAGCAACACTCGACAGCACGCCAACCAAGAGAGCCAGTACGTATTACAGAAAACATTACATCACACCTCTTAATTTCTTTGCTTTTTCCACCACTTATTCCCTGTGCATCAATAGTCCCTCCATATGTGTTATTTGAGCTCTTACTACTGACTCAAGTGTTTTTCAAAGTATAATCATGATCCCCAGAGAGAACTGGCTTAGAAAAAGTACGTTCTGGGGCTCCACCCTGGAATGACTAAACTGCAGTATCTGGGGGAGAGGCCCCGGAATATGCATCTGTAACAACCATATCAGGTGACCTCGGTGGGCTGGGCACTAAGCTAGGTGTTGCACACAACATCAGAACACACGCTCGTGTTCCCTGACCACAAGGACCTCACAATACAGTCTAGGCAACAGGGCACATGTACCTGAAAATATACTTAACACAGTATCTTGTTAGGATACAGGATGTAACCCACCAGTGGCTGAGGAAGGAGTTCAGGTGTTGGAGATCAAGGGAAATATCAGCTTCTGCAGTAACTAGATGCCTTTTCATGGTACACCCTGTAAAGTAGAAGTGAGGCTAAAACCCTATGAATTATATGGGATTCATGAAGGAGCATTAGTCAGGACGCGTGGCTCAGAGACCGAGCGACATTATAGATGTTCTAATCAGTATCAGGGGAACATGTGTGCAGTAGAGGCTGGCCTGACAACTTCAACATCAGACTACCTGGGAAACACAGATGAAAAGCACAAATGAATAGGGCACAGGAGCGCTGGGACTGCACCCCAAACCCCACTGGAAAAGCTGATCCAGGAAAAGTGATCTGAGTCACTAGGAACTCATAATCTGGGAATTCCACCCACCTCTTCAGGCTTGCTCTTGTTCACTTATAAAATCAGAACTGCCCACCCCTGAGGCAGTTCTGGTCTTAGAAAGGAGAAATGCTATACATACTGCAGCAGAAAGGTTTTGGCTCAGGATCAAACCACATCCGTAAGTAACTATGGTTATCCATCCCTGCTTCCTAAATTGATGCTTAGATTGAGATACTTTACTAAGAAGATTTTTTTACCTGGATGCTGCATCCTTCTTTCTTATGTTAATCTCCAAGGTCAGTTTGGACTTGATTTGGACTGGATTTTCTGATCACCTAGACCTGCAATGCCCTTTACTCTTTCCTACATTAATTAATCTTGCTGGACTTGACTTCAGGCCTTCAAATAATATCACCTTTCTGATGTTACATTACAAGGGTAATCAATCCTGGCACAAGAGATGTTTACAAGCAAGTGCAGAAACGAAGGAGGGACAACCTGTCCCACTGCTTCCCCTTTTTCTCCATCTCTCTCCTCTCAGTTCTCTAAGTATCTTGATGGCCCAGGATTTTGAGAAGCTTTCCAAGGGTATGTCTCCAACTGTCCCTGTGCTGGTGATCATTCAAGTAAGCTTCTGGATACATATACTACTAGCAACTCCCATCACTAGCAGCATGTGTCCAATTCCGAAGCGTATGGGTGAATAATTGAATACAAGAGATTTGACATTCCACTGTGGAAAGGTTTTCAACAAGTGGTTTATTAGTTTATGGAGGTGTATTACACACAGTCACAAAAGTCATCACTTTTATGATTTTATGCCTTTGCTTATGTATCTCCAAAAGTCAGGAATGTCATGATCCTTCATCCTAATCTGTTAAGGCCCCACAGAAAACCTACCTCTGTGATCTTTTCAAAGGATCACTACCTGCCTCTGCCTCTGGTTCATAACAGTGTGTTCAGAGCCGTGCTTATCGGACTATACGCTGCTTGGCTGTAGATATGTCTATCTAGCTCCTAGGTGGTCAGCATGTCAGACGTGGGCTTTGGATTCAGAAAGTCAGGGCTCTATCATTTACTTCCTGTGGGCCTTTAATAAAATGACTTAAACATGCTTGGTATTGGAATTTTCTTCTATATAATGTCATCAGTGATATCTATGTAATGGGATAGTTGGGAAAATTAAGTGAGAAAATTAATAAAGAGGTCTCACAGTGCTAAGTACAGATTAAGTGCTCAAAATGTCAGCTTGAGTTGATTAAATCAGAACGACCAGTGTGCTCGTGCCCACAGTGGTGGCTGTTTTTTTTTTTTTGTCACATACTGAAAAGAGTTTTCATTTCTCAAAAATTCCAGTCAAGAAAAAAAAGAATAGTTTTTTTCTGCCTTCAGTGCCCTGAAAGTTCCCAGGCAGAAATATAACATGAACTATACACCCCAAAATCCACAAAGTTCTACCAACTACCACCTAAAACACAGAATTTTCCCAATTCCTCCTCATTCGGTGTTCCAGGCAATTAATGAGAAGGTGCTGGTAAAAATAGTGCTTTCCCTTAAAACAAACTCATTGACCTTTTGCCCTTTCTAAAGGTGTTTCCCTATTCAACATTTGAAGAACTGTAATGTTTCATTTTTCCCACTGAATAACCAGTGACCACATAAGCAAGCTACTGACTGAAATACTGGGAAAGAAGAGAAGGGTAAATGAACCTTCCCTGGGAACTACTACTTACATCACCAACCAACCCGGAACACTTTTGATACACTTAGAGACTAATCTATCCCTACTGGAGAAATTGGTACTCCTGAAACATTAAGATACCAAGGAATAAGCACATAGTTGGATTAATATTGGCAAGTGGTCATAATAGGAAATTGGAAGTAGAACACTATTCGGACATTAGTAGGGACAGATAAATTGAATTTGCTTTTCAAAAGTTACCTTATGATTTCTAACACACGGACCCCCAGAGGGTGGGCAGTAAAATATGTTTGAAAGTGTGACCATGGATAAACAGTCTAAAATCTGAATTTTGAGCAATGGTGTGAGAGCAAGAAGCCCTCAGGTTTAGTTAAGAAAGAAAAAAAAGGGCTTCCTCTGAAGAATTAATCATTGCCACTTAGGTGACCATAGGATTTTGACTACTGAGAAAGACAGGGAAGTATTAGCATACAATGGAGAACTGGGATGAAAAAAGAAAAGGATCTTTTAGTAACTTAAACATATTACCACATCTTGTTAATTATCTTCTAAGCACATTCATATTTCAAATTCCAGGGGTTAATTATCATACTCTTACTTGTTGTTTTTTTTTTTTTTAAACTTTTATTTATTTATTTATTTTATTATTATTTAAAAAAATTTTTGGCTGTGTTGGGTCTTCGTTGCTGTGCAGGGGCTTTTCTCTAGTGGCGAGCGGGGGCTACTCTTCGTTGCGGTGTGCGGGCTTCTCATTGCGGTGGCTTCTCTTGTTGCGGAGCACGGGCTCTAGGCGCGCAGGCTTCAGTAGTTGTGGCATGCTGGCTCAACAGTTGTGGCTCCCGGGCTCTACAGCCCAGGCTCAGTAGTTGCGGCGCATGGGCTTAGCTGCTCCACGATATGTGGGATCTTCCTGGACCAGGGCTCAAACCCGTGTCGCCTGATTCTTAACCACTACGCCACCAGGGAAGTCTCTCTTGTTCTATCAGCTGCATTTAACACATATAGGCCTCCACCTTTGAAAAGCATTTTCTTTCTTCACTTGTTCAAAGAGCTATCCCTCTTCAGTCCTTCTCCCCACTCCTATTCCCTGATTCTTCACTGGACCATCCCCTTCTTCCTTCTTCTCCTTCTTCTCAGTTTCTCGACATTGAGGTTCTTCTCTGGCTGCACTTACAGCACAGGTGTTCTCACCACGTCCCATCTGTGCGCTGGTGTCCTCCAGGTTTCTAGCCATAGCCCTCTCCTCTCTCCTAAAAGCCAGGTTACTGTATCCAGCTGTGTTCAACATCTCCCTAATGGGCTTTGCAGATGTAACACTTATCAAACTGAACTCCTGCTTCCCACCCACCCACCTATCCAATCCTATTCCTCTTCCCAAGCCTCCCCCATGTCACTTAGTGCCGTTATCATTCATCTATTGCTCAGCTCCAAAGCCTGAAAGCTTCTTTGATCCTCTCTTTCTCTCACATCCTACATCAACTCCTTCAGCAGATCCTGGCCACTCTTTGTCCAGATTTTATTGTAAATCTGGACGCATCCTATGACCTCCGCTTTGTCTAGTGCCCTAGTTCTGGACCAAGCACCATCAGATTTTTCCTAGATTCCTATACAGTCTCCTATCTGATCTCTCTGCTTCCATTTTTATATGCCTTTCTCACCTAAGTCTATTTTCTAGAGCAAACAGGGATTTTTTTTTAACGTAAATAAAATCCCATCATTTTCTTCCTTGGAAACATCTAGTGACTTCCCATATCACTAAGGATAAAACCCAAACTCTTTAGGTTGGTCTACAAGGTCTTCCATTATCTAGGAGCAGTAATACTTTAACCCTACCACTACCTCCATCACCACCCATGACGTCATAGTCTCCCACCACAGAACCTTGGACCTGCTGTTCTTTCTCTCCAGATGCACTTCCCCAAGATAGTCCCATGACTTGTATCCTGACTTCTTTCAGGTCTCTGTTCAACCACAACATTCCCCTAAAGACTCTCCCTGACACCTGTTCTTTACTCTCTATATTATCCTCTACTTCTTTTTCTCTCATGGCTCATGTATCACTACCAGGCATGACATCATTTATTCATCTATTTGCTTACTGTCTGCCCCATCACTACCTTAGAATGTAAGTCCCAGGAGGGCAGGGCTGTATCTGTTTTGATCTCTGTTCTACTTCCAGGGTCTAGAACAATTCCCAAAACATAATGGGAACTAATAAATTGTTTTTAAATAAAATTAATTACTAATTGAATATATGTAAGCTATTTATTTCGTAAGCTACCAGTGGCTCATATTATGGGTGTAGTCAATCTTAATGAATTCTCTTGATTTTATAGAATTCCCAGTTGAATCCCTATGAGCCCGGCTGGCAATAATAGACAAAGTTCGGCATCCTTTTCTGTTTGTATGAGCAAGATGTCACTTATACACAAATGCAAGTGTTACTTACATTAACAGCAACCGAACCCGGACACTAACCAGTTCCCAGTGAACTGAAAAGTAATATAATATTATCGATAAACCTGAAGGCACATAGAGTCAAGGAGCTTAAGGCACCAAACGTATACAAAGAAACCACGCAAAGGAAAAGCAAATGATGAGTCTTCACACATGTGGTAATCAACCTGAGATCACAAAACCATGGGAGGAAAAGATCAAGGTCAAACCATTTAATTCACCTCCACATGATCAACCTACAGAGTTTCCACAGAAAACGGAGAACCTTCTAGGGCCATTTACTATTGTCTGTTCTCTAGCGTTTTCAGAAGAGAGTATGAGGTCTACCCATGAAATCCTTCAGGGAATAGGCCCAAGAAGAAACATCCTGGGGGACTCACTGAATGATGACATGATGAATCCAGGCCTCCACACACGCCTTAAATGGAGTACAGGTGTCCCAAGGGGAGTTACTCACGAATACCAAGTTAAGCCTTCTTAGAGATTCCAGGAACTAAAAGACTTTCACCATTAGTCACTTTCACAAGGGCTCTATGCCATTTACTTCTGGCCAAGGATCAGGAGAGTCATGAGGGAAACCAGATGCTCAGCTTTCATGACAAAATCCTGGGGATTTCTCATGGACAGTCCCCTTCTCTTGAGCAGCTTCAAATGCATCCAAAAACTAGGGTCATGCACAGAGATACACACACACACACACAAATATACAGACGCATGCTAACTCAGATATATCACAAGAGATTACAGGAAAGACATGGATCATTCATCAGTTCCTTGTAGTTTCTTTTTTTCTAATTTATCATTTTCATGTTTTGGAAAGGATAATTGGACTAATGTATCTGAGAATTATGGTATTTGCACATTTGGGGAAGATTCAATCATGGAAAAACAAGTTGTTAGGTAACATCAAGTATTTTCCACCTGTTTTTTAATTTTTCATTCGTAGTCCACATGCTGAGTGACAGCAGAGTCAGAATGGCCTCCTCTTCAGCATGGGCCTTATGAGCAGCCAGTATCAAAGACCTGCTGCTGGCCCATGCACACTCTTGAGCCGAAAATAACTGTCATGAAATAACTATTAAAGATGGCACTGGATGTGGTTATGGAACATGCCTTCTAATCCAAGGGAGAAACTAGGAAAAGACAAGAATGAAGTTAGATAGGAAAGTAGTAGGTGAATGCTATGCAGGACTGAATAAGTGGTTGACTTATATTCCAAAATAGTCTCTCATGAAAAAAAAACTAAAAATAATTCTATCTCACTTTGTTCTGATCTAGCTTCTCTCAGTGGTCTAAAGTAAGATCTGTAACTTTTCCCCTTTACTCATCAAATACTGTGTATGTATATAAGCAAATATATATATATGTGTGTTTATATATGTATATAATCAAATAGGCACAAAATATATTCATTTACTTATTCAACAAATATGTACTGAGCACCTACTCTGTGACAAGCACTGCTCAGATACCAGGGAAATAGCAGTGGACAAAAAGACAAAAATATCTGCTCTTGTGGGAGTTATATTCTAGCATAAGGAGAAAGACGATAAAAAAAGTAACAAGTAAATACATAGAATGTTAGATGATTATAACTGTTGTGGATGACAATCAATCAGGGAGGAAGGATAAAGTGTTTTGAAGGGTTGCAGTGTAAATACGGTAGTCATGGAAGACTTCATTGAGAAGCAAAGACTGAAGCAAAATCTGAAAGAATTAAGTGAGCAAGTCATCCATGTATTGAAGGAATATTCTTCTAAGTGGGAGTGACAATTGGTGCAAAGGGAATGTGCCTGGCGTGGTCAACCAAGATGTGTCGGTGGAGCAAAGCACTCAATGAGGAGATGAAGTTAGATTACAGAAGGTCAGACTGCTGAGAGCCTTGTAGTGACTTTGGCTTTGCTCTGAGTAAAATGGAAAGTCAGTGGAGGATTCTGAACAGAGGAGTGAATAATCAACTTTTTAAAAATGGATCACCCTGGCTGCTATTTTGAGAATAGACTAAAGGTGAGAGATGGAGTGGAAGATAAAAAGGAAGACTAGACAAGAGGTTACTGCTGTGATCGAAGCAAAGGATAATGATGTCTTAGATTAGGTTAGTGGCAGTGGCAGTGAGATAAGAAGGAATCAGATTCTGAATATTTTGAAGACAAAGCTAACAGGATGTACTATAGACAAGATGTGAGAGGCATCGAGACTGACTCTAAAGACTGTGGCCTGAGCACCTAGAAAATGGAGTTTCCATATGTCCATGGAGATCAGAAAAAAATTGGCAAGAGCAAGTTAAGAGTGATGGGAAATACAGGGACTTCCCTGGTGGCGCAGTGGTTAAGAATCTGCCTGCCAGTGCAGGGGACACGGGTTCGAGCCCTGGTCCAGGAAGACCCCACATGCCACGGAGCAACTAAGCCTGTGCGCCACAACTACTGAGCCAGCGTGCCACAACTACTGAAGCCCGCGCGCCTAGAGCTCGTGCTCCGCAACAAGAGAAGCCACTGCCATGAGAAGCCCGAGCACCGCAACGAAGAGTAGCCCCCGCTTGCTGCAACTAGAGAAAGCCCGCGTGCAGCAACGAAGACCCAATGCAGCCAAAAATTAATTAATTAATTAATTATTTTTAAAAAGTGATGGGAAATACAGACATCTTAATTCTGAGAGAACAATTAAACATTCAAGTTGAGATACTTCAATCTCGAGTTAAAAGGAGAGATCCAGAGATATATATATATAAATTCAGGTGCTTTTCAGCGTATGGATGGTATTAAAATGACAAGAATGAATGAGATCACTCAGGAACTAGTGAGAACATAAGAGAGAAGTGGCCTTGGGCTACTTCAAAATTAAGAAATCAGGCAATGAAGAGGAATAAGCGATGGAAAATGAAAAGAAATGGCCAGTAAAGTAAAAGGAAAATCAGGCTCATCCTGGAAGACAAGCGAAAAATACACCAAGAAGGAAGTGATAATCAACTGTGTCTGACTTTACTCATACTTCGGGTAAGAGGCGGACAGGGCACAGATCTTGGTTGTAATGACATCAGATCTTAGTGACGTAGACAAGAGCAGTCTCTGAAATACCGAAAGCACGAACTTAATACAGGATGAAATGGGAAACTGAAGACAGCGAGCACAGTTGACTATTCCATGGAGATTTACCACTTAGAAAAAAGAGGAAAAATGGGCAGTAGTTGAAGAGGGGTAGTGAGATCAAGAGATCTCATTTTTTTTAATGGGAAAGGAATAGTAAGGACTTGATCCTATTTACATGCTGATGGAAAAGATCATGCTAGCAAGGGGAAAATTCCAGAGAGAGGAGAATCATGGGAGCAATGTCTTTCTGCAAGGGGAGGAGTTGACCCTGGACTTGAACATGGACCATTCCTCTGTGGTAACAGGAGAGAAAGTAGAATATGTGGTGGGTGGGCACAGAGGCCAGAAGTCGGGTACGTAAGGTAATGAGAGTTTGCAGAAATTCTCCTCTAGTTGCCTCTATTTTCTCAGTAAAATGGGAAACAAGATCTTCACCTGATAGTAAAGATTCAAAGAATAAAACTCACAACATAGTTCAAGTGAAAAACAAAAATACTGTCCAGAGAGAAAGGGCTGAGACGTGCTGGTATCCTACCATCTCTTGACAGACAAACATCTGCACAGGGTTCAGGACAGGAAGAGAATGTGCTGATGTACACGGATGGAGTCTCGACCGGGCACATGCTGTGTAGGGGTGAGGAGAGCCGTGCACTTACACATGCACTTAAAGGAAGTGAAACTCAGTCAAGTCAGATCTGGCTGTTACTTCTGCCTCCAGTTTTGGCCAGACTCGGCCATCACCGCCCATCGGTTTCAGTTTTACACACCAAAAAGTTCTTCATGCACTTAAACTTGGTTATTTGGCGGAGGGGGGCGATGGACAGGTAGGAGGAGGGGATGTGAGGAGTGGAGAGGTATGTATTTTGTTTGTTTGTATTAAATTGGGAGAAATCCCAGTTTACTAGGTATTTATATTTCTGTTGCAAAGTCATCAGTGTCCCTTTCCACAAAATTTTTTCTATTTCAAAATTGACCTAAAGGTGACTATTTTTATATAGACTGGAATTCTCTCATATTTTAGCGGAATTTAAGTCTTGATACATTATTTTTTGAATTAGAGTGAAAGAAGTAGTATATGAACACAACACAAAGATTTGCTCTGAATGAAATGAGTCACAAGATTCAGTGAAAACTATATATAGCTTATCATTCCATGTTATATATAGTTAACTACAGAGGTTACATCTGGGACTCTGTCATCAATTCCCAATGCTTATTCATTCATTCAACAAACGTTTTTTAAGTACCTAGTATGTGTCAGGCACGCAGTATACAGCAGTAAAAAAGAAAAGATAAAGATCCTTGCCTTCATGAAGCTTATTATATTCAAGAGGAAGAAATACAGATAATAGACAATTAACTTAATAAATAAGAAAAAAATTCACATGTAAGAAGGTCATAAGTACAAATGGGGAAAAAAATACAGCAGAGTCAGTAGAACGGGGGGAGCTCGTTTGCAATATAAATGGTGCGGTCAAAGTAAGTCTCATTGAAAGTTAACACCAGGACAAAGACTTGAAAAAACTGAGGGCGTGAGTCACATCAGCTCACTGGGGCAAAGAGTCAGGAAGAGGGAACAGCAAGTACAAAGGCCTGGAGGGGAGAGGGTGCAGGAGAGTTTACAGAAGTGTGAGGGGTCAAAGCGAGGGTGGTGGGTGACCAGAGGAACAGCAGAAGATAGAAGTGGCTACACAATTTGTAGGGCCCAGTATAACATGAAAATGGGGGGGTCCCTTGTTCAAAATTTCAAGATGGCTCTGGCAGGTCCTTCAACCATGCACTGGGACCCTATGAGCACGGATCACACATCCATAAAGCCAGCTTTGGCAGGAGATGAGGTCAGATCAAACAGGTAAGAAAGTGAGGGAACATATCTGAAGGGCCTTCCAGGCCCTTGTAAGAAATGTGACTTTTACTCTGAGCAAAATGATGCATCATTGGAGGGTTTTAACCAATCAAACTTACAACATCTGCGTTGAAATTAGTCAGAGGGGCCCAAAGAAGAAACAGGAGATTAGACAAGAGACTGTTGCGATACTCCAGGTGAGAGATGACACTGGCTTGGTCCAAAGATAATATTTGCAGAGGTAATAAGAAGTACCGGACTCTGGATACATCTTGAAGATGAAACTCATAGATTAGTGATGGATTTTATGTAGGGAGAGAGAAAAAGTTCAAGAAGAATGAAGAATGACCCCAAGGTTTTTGGCCTGAGGAACAGAAAAATGGGAGTTGCCCTGAGTTTAGACAAGGAAGTCTAGCCAGATGTGGAGGTGGTGGAGAGGGGACAACCAGGAGTTCAGTTCTCACCCAGGCGTCTGAGATGCCTCTTAGACACTCAGGTAGTGGAGACGGGGAGTTGGCAGTTGGATTCATGAGTGTGATGTTCGGGAGAGTGGCCAGCCTGGAGGTATAAATGTGAAAGTAATCAGAAAAGCTGTAATTCTGCAGTGCAACTAAAAGTGAAGGTCTCAGCGGATCTAGATTCTCCAAAAGTTCTAGACTAATCAAAATTCTTCTTTGTGTGCCACACTGATCTTGACTAATGACATTTGCACTCTAATATTTACTCTTTACTCCATTTCCCTTTGATTAAAGTCTTTCTCTTTTTGTTTCTCATTTAACAGCTAAAACTGAACACCAAGGAGTTTGAAATGTGACTGAGAAGTTGGGGGAACGCTGCTTCTAAATATCACAATTAGTTTTGTGTCCCAGCAGTAGACTTTGATTCTGGAACAGACTATTTATTTTTTAATCTCCAGAATGACCCTTCTGTTACATAAATGTAAAGAAATATTCATCTATTACATCTGCGATGTCATCATTAATCTAAATGTAGATAATAAATTTTCTGGAATAAATATAATAAATATTTGGGAAAGTTGACCAGTAGGTTGAGCAGAGGTTGCATATTATTTACGCTTGTCCATGGAGAAAAGAACTGTCCAGGAAAAAAAAAAAAAAGAACTGTCCAGGGATGTAAAGGACCAGCAGTGGACTGCATCTGGACTTTTGCCTGTACCTGGTGAGAAAGTTAGGTTTTTTGTTAGTTTTAGGAATTGCTTGTAGGAAATACAGAACAGAAGGGGCTGCCGTTACGGAGACACTATGAATCTCTGCTTTCAAGCAATGCTGTGGCATGGGGGTAGGAGTGGTTCAAAGGAGGCAAGAAATTGGAGAGAGGGGCATTTTCCCTAAACCTGTTCTGAACCAAATCCACAGCTCCAGCGTGTCTTCCCAGGAAGATGGGGAGCAGCAGTTTTAAGAGAATCTGGACGCGTCTCCCTTAGCAGGACGCCTATCACCTCTGGAGAGGCGCCCTCAAGAGAGGGGCCTGGGGAAGGGGGTGTAAAGACAGGAAGCCAGGCAGGTGGGGCAGTGCAAGACAGAGGAGGAGAGGAGGGGACACGTGGCAATTTATGTGAGGCACCCCTTTCAGGAGCGCAGAAATAATTTGGAAATGTCTTACAGAAGAGGAGGGATATTCAGTAATTACAGCAAAAGACAGTCAGGGTCACTATAATTGAGCTCCCTGCTTACTGACGCCATTTTTACCCCCAGCCTGGTAAAAGACGTGTGTACAGATATATATTCTAGTTCCAAACAGGGCATTAGGTGCTGACTTCTCTGAAATGAGTTTTCCTCCAATGAGGTCGGCTAGCCACAGCGAAGTCATGCAGGCCCGCTTCATTTCTCTAAGCTGAGTGAGGTGCACCCGTATTCTTTCCAGTCTTCTCCCTGATTTCCTTTTTCCTTCCCTCTGTCTCAGTGGGAGAGATGAGTGGGAAGTGGAATCCTAAATTAGGAGGTTGGGATTAAGATATACACACCACTATATATAAAATAGGTAATCAACAAGGACCTACTGTGTAGCACAGGGAACTCTACCCAATATTCTGTAATAACCTATATGGGAAAAGAATCTGAAAAGGAATAGGTATCTGTATACGTATAACTGAACCACTTTGCTGTACACCTGAAACTAACACACACCGTAAATCAACTAACTACACTCCAACATAAAATAAAAATTAAATTAAATTTAAAAACCTGAATACAGTTTCCCATTGCTTATTATAATTAGAAATGCAGTGATCCTTACTGCACAATATCCCTCATTCTACTTTCATACTTCAACTAGATGAGGAAAACCTCGAGATGTTACTATTCAGTAACTCAGTATAATATGGGTTATAATAATGTTTGCAGTGCTTATAACGTCAATGTGAAATAGAACTTTTCTCCCCCTGCAGTTTGCATTCAGCATGTTCTCAGGTTTGAAGGTGGCCTCTGCTGGGGGGTATACGAACGGGTAGGAAAAGGTGACTTGACCCTAACACACAAGCAGAAGAGGAAATATGGCTCCTTTTCCTATCTTTAAACATATAAGTATGTCCTGCAGTTTCAAACTGGATACAACATGACTAATTACTTTATCTGACAACAGAACTCTAAAAATATATGTAAAAAAAAACATTTAGCTTTGTAATCCAAAAAGAGCAAAAATATTTTAGGATTAGATCATGTATGTTAGGTAATTTTTTCATTCTGGTAAGTCATATAAAATAGGGTTTCTCACCCTGGGCACTACAGACACCGGGGCTGGATGCTTTTTCACCGAAGAAGGCCATCCTACGCGGTGGAGCACGTGGACCACCATCCCTGGCCTCTAACCAACCACGACAAGACTTTGGCACCGCCCGCCCCCCCAGTCATGACAATCAAAAGTATCTCTTAAGGGGCTTCCCTGGTGGTGCAGTGGTTGAGAATCCACCTGCCAATGCAGGGGACATGGGTTCGAGCCCTGGTCTGGGAAGGTCCCACATGCCGCGGAGCAACTAGGCCCGTGAACCACACCTACTGAGCCTGCGCATCTGGAGCCTGTGCTCCGCAACAAGAAAGGCCGCGACAGTGAGAGGCCCGCTCACCGCGATAAAGAGTGGCCCCCGCTCGCCGCAACTAGAGAAAGCCCACGCACAGAAACGAAGACCCAACAGAGCCAAAAATAAATAAATAAATAAATTAATTTAAAAAAAAATGTATCTCTTAAAGTAGCTAAATGTCCCCTGGGTGGCAAAATCACCCCTGGCTGAGAACCACTGACACAGAATCTATTACTTTACAACTAGAATAGAGACTGAAATTAATTTTCATAATATATTTTGTAATTCTTTCATTTTGAGCAAGCATTTTGAAGTCATCAACCAAGCGAAGATGGCAAAGCTTTGCCAAAAGGATAATGTAAAACATCATCTCTTCCCAAATCATCAAATGACACTGTCACTTGCTGAAGCACACAAACGATCGGTTATCTCTGTGGCATAGCCCTGCTGCTCAGAGATGACACAGTTGACTAACCTACTTCCTTCTTCAAAAATGCAACAGCCTAGAAACGGCAAGTATCAGGTGTTTTTTTGTCCACTTAGTAGGATCTATGTCTCACTAAGCTGGGCAATAGGCAGGAAGACCACAGAACTGTGCTGGAGAAGCTTGTTGGTTTTTAATCTGCTTACTGATAACGGCTTGACTTTCAGCACACTTTACCAGGGATATCTTTTAAAACAATCACTTTTCATGTCTGACATTTAAGAAGCTCTATGATAATTGCTTAGATTTCCATTGCACGGGGGAGAGGCAATGGTTAGAAACTTTGAAATGACTGGATTATAAATAAATCCAGGCCATGTTTTTTCATATTTATCTATTATTCTTGTTTGCTCTTTGATGAAAAGCTAAAGTTGTACAGCGTTCATGTGTACACCATTTCTTATGAGGAATATACTGAGAATCTCTGTAGCAAAGCCTATTTTCAAGACTGGATGAACGAGCCACTTATTTCAAGCAATATTTGGTGCGATACCAGCGATGTCACCGAACTTGATTAGTTCTTACTGTTTATTATGTTTCCTCTTGATTGAGGTTGACCTTTGATCCTGTTTTGCTGACTTTCTTCCATTGTGTATCAAAGGCCTCAAGAAGAAGAAAGGAACACTGAGCAGTTTGATGTCTGAAAAAAATTCTGAGACGTTTCATTCAACAGATATTTTTAAACTTCTTCTACTTATTTTACTTTTTTCTAGACCTCCCACACTTTTAAAGGAGTTTTCCAGACAAGAATATCCAGGTGGTGCCATGTCCAGAAACACTGATGAAAAGAGGAAAAATCTTTTTAAAATTTGTTCCCATGCTGTTTTAATGAGGAACCAGCACGAAAAGAGGGAACACATTCTTCCTCTCCTCCTCGGCAGGGCAGATGAGAAAATAGAAAAGCAGAGCGAAGTGGAAACTTTCTACTGGTAGGGACACTTATCCAGATAATGACACAGACACATTTCCCTGCACTTTGCAAAGTAAAACTTCATTCTTTTGAAAGTTTTCAATTTTTTAGTTTGAATTTCTCGGTGCCGGTGAAAAGATTTTTGAGAAATGTTTTTCCCGCTTTAATTTAAAAAATAATATTCAATAGCAACTGACTGAAGAAGAGGAGAAAAAAAGGAAAGAAAACAAGAGAAGCCACAAAGCCCCAGCTGTGCTTAGTTCCTGTTCATTCAGGGCAGCTCATGACGTAGGCTGGCTGTATTTTGAATTCACATATTAGAAATCATTCAGAGAGGAAACTGGCTTTGGCTTAATCTACAGAAGAAAATAGCATTCACAGAACTGTTATTCAAAAAGAAGCACAGAGCTGTACTTCTTGTTTAAATGAAACTTAACCTTAGCTAGCTATAACAGGGAGGAAAAATAGGTGTATTTTGTGGTGGGTAGCTTCTGACATAAAAATTTAAACACAGTTTCATAAACAATTATTGGAATCCGAGAAAGAATCAAACCTTGAAGCCCAAGTAGCTGAGGGTTTGGGGGGGTCTCACTGTTCAAAACAGGGGAGTTGCAAGAGGGAGGCTTGCTTTGCTTTGGGGACTTCCCAGAGCCCAGAGTTGAGTTATCTTGTTTATCTCCAACCACACCTCTGGGCTGAGCCTGAAAGCAGCTCTGTTTGTAACATCAATATCATAGTTGAGATTCCCGAGGCTACCAAGTTCTCTCCTCAGGCCTGCCCCGCACTGGGCCCTGTCCCGCCTGCTGTGCGTTTCCTTGTTAGGGTCTGCAAGACTCTCCCTGGACTGAAGTTGCTTTGAAGTGAGACCTCGTATCTCCACCTAGGATCTAATTTAGTGCAATAAAGAATAATTCACTTATTAAAGACACCCATGCCATTCTTTTACACTAGAAGCTTACATTTCAGAACTATGAAGATCGTTTCTAGCTGCCATAATTTCATGGCATTAGACCGCTGTATGTCCCATACCACTGCTCTGTTCATAATATTTAGACAGTTCCATAGCAACACACAAAATATGGCCTCCAGAGGTCTACATTCCTCCAGCCCTGTGTGAAGGATTAGAGACGCTCCTGAGAAAAGCAGCCATGCTACAGAGCACTGCATCTGAATTGCTCCCTTTATGGTAGGAATTGCAGAAACCTGGAGCAGAAACACATCCTAGGGTTTTATATTCAATTCTAGAAATGTCCCCCTGTTCTTGTAGTTTTCTGGTTTTATTTATAAGGCATCAAGAAATCCTCTTGTTCAATTCTGGAAAGAGCTAATAAAATTTGACTACTTTATAGTTAATCTTCTTTCTCTTTCCACACTAGAAAAATAGATTATCATCTTTTTATTATCTAAAATGTTTTGTATAAAAGTATTAGTGGAGATGACAGAGATGCAAATATCTTTCTAAGACCTGGTTCTCTTTCCATATGCTTCTTGAAATTTGGAAGTAAATTTCTCATTTTGGCTTGCTCTTGACCCAGATAACAAAAATTTACTTTATTATGCTGTCCATTTGCATTAAAATAGGTTTTCTACAGTGTCCAGCACAGAGGTTTTCTTTTGTTTTATTTTATGTTTAGCAGCTTAAAACAACAAACGTTTCTTTTCTCAGAGTTTCTCCAGAAGTAGCTTAGCTGGTGGTTCTGTCTCAGGGTCTCTCATGAGGTTGTGGCCAAGCTGTTTGCTGGGGCTACATTCATCATTTTTCGTATTCTTGGCTTTGTTACATAATGTTCAACAGATCCTCTCTCTCCTCTCTTCTTTTTGAGTTTAAATTCTCTGTGCCCTTTGTCATTAAGGTATCATCAACATCCCTCTGGCTGGAGTATTTTGCCTTCACCTGCTCTCCTCGGGAAGCAGGACCGTTGGCTGAAATAATTCCCATGTTTCACTGATGAGGAAAGAGCCCTGAATCAGGCCCAGTTGTCAGGCTGGGGCACAGGGACCCCCTCAAAGCCCCCGGGCGGCTATCAGTGTCAGCTGGGCAGAGCCAGTTCTGATGGAACACAGAAACAGAACATTCAATTCTGGTATTTTCTAGGAGACGGGCACTACTGTGCACAAAAATCACTTAGGTTTCTTGTTAAGATGCAGATTCTAATTCCTTAGTTCTGGGATGAGCCTGAGCTCCTGCATCAAGCACAGAGACTTTAAGTAAACATTGATGACCTCCCCTGCCACTGTGAGTACTCCCCTCTCCTCCTCATCCTATTCTCCATCAACCTTATGGGCTTAGTCACTAGTTCCTATCTGCATGTTGTTGAAAATATCTTCCTAAATGTTACTCTCTATTTGCAAAGGCACTACTATATCCAGATTATGTCTTCTCACGGGGGTTAGCATAACAACCTATTACTTTACTTATTTTCAGTTGTTTCCTGTAGTATTTTATAGAATGCACAATATTTTATATAGGCATCACATTTGACCCTCCAAACAACCCGTGTGGTAGGCCAGGCAAACATCCCAGCTTTGCAAATAGGGAAACAGGCTCAGGAAGAGTAAATTACTTTCTTAAGGTCATGAAGCTACCAAGGTGCAGAGGTGAAACTCTGGGTCTAAATCCCAGTTCCCCAAACTTAATTCTGTCTTCTTAAGGCCAAATAACAATAGCACCACAATAAAACCCACTAAAAATTTCGACACCTCTTAAAAGACACGTAGCAATTAAGAACTGGGAATGGCCTTACGGATTATGAAATTTAGTAGCCCTCACTTTATACCTTGTAGCTCCAGGAGCTCAGGGACTATGTAACATGTCCAACATGACAGAACTCATTATAGACTCGGCCAGTACTTGAATCTCCTGACTTCCAGGTCAGCATCTTCTGCTACTTTTCCATCTCACTCCCTTAAGAGGTCCCTGGCATTGTGAGCTTTCCATGATACGTGCCCGTGACCTGTCCGGTTTCTGCCGGGCTCAGAGCCGAAGATGGGTTCTGTCTTGCTCTCTGCAACAGCTGGGCCGCACTCATATCGCTTCTGGACAGCACCCCCATTGCTCACGAGACCTGCAGCAAGGTGCCCGTGTTACCAACCAGGGTGCTTGGCCTCCTTAATCAACAGAAACCCATCAGAGGCCAGACAAGAGATTCAGGCAAGGCCTTATTGGGGCCCCTGCTGCAGCAGAGGTGAGTGAGAACAAACAACAGGTCCCTTGCTTGCCTGCTCCCTGAGGTGGCGGGCGAGCTCGTTCCTTATACAGGGTGAGGGTAGGGGTGTGTCCAGGGGTCGGGCTGGAGGGGTGGCTTTGGTGGTCTGCCCACCCCTTAGGTGGTGGTGTGTGCAGGGGGGGCATGCGCAGTGCCCTGCATTTCCTCCCAACCCCCTGCTTTTGCTCCAGGCTCTTCAAAAGCAGCACTTGGGGGGTTTCTTTTTGGTCTCTTTTGTCCAGAATTTGCCCCAACTGTGCGTGCACAGAGTTATTTTTAGTCCCATACAGTTTCTCTGTATTTTGTGGCTCGAGGAGAGGTGTGTCCAGGCGCCAGCACTGCAGCAAAGGGGCCCAGGTCCCAGCCTGTCTCACCTGCCATCTTTCCAAATCCACATCTTAATCAGATTCTATCCCCTCCACAAGCCCTCACTGCCATCCCGGGACCTCAGGAAACCTCTCTTCTCTAGGTCCTCAGAGCACCTGTAGGTCCTACCACGCAATCTCATACCAGGCCTCTCCTTGAGGACCTGTCCTGTGTCCTGTACATCCTCTGGGTACCATCCGGGTCCCATGTCACCCTTTCCCCAACACTTTAGGGTTCTTCTCACCGAGGACTGTTGATACATGAAAAGCTATTTCTTCTCCCTGGAACACTCTTCCAACCCCACATATTAAACCATCTAGAAAATTCCTGCTTAGCCTTTACTTGTCAGTTAAAACACTGCTTCTTCCACAAAGTCCCTGCTGATGTCTCCAGGTGATGCTGGTGAGCCTTCTTCGGGGAGCCAAGCACATTCCGTACGATGCTCCCTCAGATCAACTGTGTGATTTTACTGCTAGTGTCTGAATGTCTGTTTCCTCACTGAGGATTCCTCGTCACAGACGTAACCATCTGCTTTTCCTCTGCACTGAGTACAGGGCCCAGCACACAATTGGAGCTTAATATATGTTAAATGAATAAAAAAAATGAAATGCGCATGCCCATAAAAATGAAGACATTCTGTGCTCTATTAAGCTTAAGGAACAAATGCAGAGTTAGAAGCTTAGAGGGGAAATGCTCATCAGGGAAGCAGGTCTTGGGGGTCACAGGCCTGGGCCTAATTCCTCCAGCAACTACAAAGCCAGGGTGGAGGCAGATCAACAGGCATCTTCTTTTTTTTTTTTTTCTTTTTTAACTTTTTATTTTACATTGGAGTCTAGTTGATTAACAACATTGTGTTAGTTTCAGGTGTACAACAAAGTGATTCAGTTATACGTATACATGTTATCTATTCTTTTTCAAATTCGTTTCCCAGTTAGGTACAGAATACTGAGCAGAGTTTTCTCTGCTCTGCAGTAGGTCTTTGTTGGTTATCTACTTTAAATATAGCAGTGTGTACGTGTTGAGATATCACTGTTCGTTCAGGAGTCGGAGCCTCGTGTTTAGAGGTAGGCTCTCGTTTCCAGCTACACTTTTCTAGAGTTACAGCCACTACCCTCACATCACGACTGGATCCAACTTGCTCTTCCTTAGCTCGTCAGACTCTCTGAAACCTACATTTTTCACTTTCTTGTTCTGAGAAGACCCTCTACCTACTCCCCAGTGGACAGCCTTGTAGTCGTCTTTCCATAGACTGCACTAGGGTTGTTTTTTTGTGACAGCTGCTCTGCTTCCATGTTGAGTTAACTTCTTTTGTCTCCAAAACCCTGCATGCATAATACTATTCAAGCATCTAACCTGGGGGCTGTGACTCTGCCCCCACCTCCCTGCTAGACCGTGAACGACACAAAAGCATGGGATTCACCTATTTCATGTATAGTTTTCAAAGCTCAGCAATGTTTAGCCCTTGTCAGGGAACAAGTATATACTAATACACTTAAAAGATGGGGAAGGGGAGAAAAGCCTGAGGAAAGTAGAAAGACACAAAGACACCTTTGTAGCCAGCTTTCTGGACGCAAATTAGTTTCTGTTGATTAAAAAAATTGAGAAGTACAGCAAAGTCAAACCGATCTTCTTACTTCTGCTTGCGAGCAATGTTGTGAAAACCGGAGGTGTTCCCACAACAAACTTCCAGACCCTTAGTCTACAGCTTCTTGGGTGTCAAGAGTCAGTGCCCAGCTTGTAGCTACGGGAGTCCACTTTTCAGCGTCCCTAGTGTTGGAAGACAGTCACAAATGGCAGCAGCGACAGCTTAATTCCCACACACAAACACCTGCATTACAGCCCCAGGGAATTGTTCTAGAATTTACAGCTCTAGTAAAGACCTCAGAGGTGGGGTCTTTCTGGGGTCAGTACTGGGGGCCCCGCCTAGACTCCTCACCTGTCACTTCCAATATTTGTGTAAGCACATAATTTCCTGTATTAAAACCTTTATTGCTGGGCTTCCCTGGTGGCGCAGTGGTTGAGAATCCTCCTGCCAATGCAGGGGACACAGGTTCGAGCCCTGGTCCGGGAAGATCCCACATGCCGCGGAGCAACTAAGCCCGTGCGCCACAACTACTGAGCCTGCACTCTAGAGCCCATGAGCCACAACTACTGAAGCCCTCATGCCTAGAGCCCGTGCTCCACAACAAGAGAAGCCACTGCAATAAGAAGCCCGCGCACCGCAACGAAGAGTAGCCCCCTCTCGCTGCAACTAGAGAAAGCCCGTGCGCAGCAACGAAGACCCAATGCAGCCTAAATAAATAAATGTATTAAAAAAAAAAAAAGCCCTTATTGCTTAAAATACCTAGACTGATAGTTTCTGTTTCTGTTTATCCTGTCAATTACAGCAAGAGGGAATAAGAGGATGGGGGAGAGGGGGTAGGGAGAGGGAAAAGGGAGAGAGAGGGGTGTTCTTGTGTGGAAAAGCTCAGGGCTGTCAAAAGCGTTTACTCTTTGTTCTAGGCAACACCTGATGATAGGCCTCTGACCTCCCTTTCTTACAGCATTTACTAAAAAAGATTTACAACTGTGAATCTTTCTTCTGTCCCTTTCAGATGTATTTGTACCTCCTACAACTCAGGAGTGTCTTTCGAGGACCCAAAAGCCATTCCTTTGAAATGTATGGTTTTATTCCTGGAAGGATCAGCCTCTGTTTCCCAGGCTCTGTCTGAGGATAGAGTCCTAACTTCCGTACCTGCCAGCTAGCAGACACAGCAGTGGAATCTTCTGCACCGACCAAGCCCTTGTAATTTTCACTTCCCTGACTCTACTGGAGCCCCCATTCTCTCCCCTCCCGACTCCTGCATTCTGCCTTTAAAATGCCCCCGCCCCTCTGTGCAAATCTGAATGGAGTTCAGTGTTTTTCCCACTGTCAGTAGTTACTGAAGAAAATCTGTTTTCACCACTTTAACTAACGTCCGGCTTTGTTTATCTCTTTGACAGGAGGACAGCCTTACCCTTTCTTCTTCTTTTTCTTCCCCTCTTGTTAGATCCACTTGCTGTCCAATGAAATCATAAGAATATAATTTATTGTTTCTATAAAATGTTATATTGGTTTACTATAAATTATAAAGATTATGAAATGCCGCAACGATTTGCTATGGGTGGCTATAAAAGCACCTTTTCTATACATCTTTTAACAGGGGAGATGTTTTCCAGAATTCCAGATGAATATTTTTTCTTATGATTTTTACCTAAAGTCTGACAGGCTAGGTAAATACCTCAAGTACCACTCGGGATTACAAACCAATCAATAAATATTAGAAATTTCTGGTCCACTTAGAGTTTCAGGTTAAATACTAATGATCAGTGTCCGTTGCAATTTCACCTGCACGACTTTGATTTAGTGTAGGAACTATACGAAATAAACTCACACTAATAGAGTTATTTCTGCCAACTGGCGGCAAAAAGAAATTCCCGTTGGTGGTTTAAAAGGGAAATTTTCTGGAGTGGAGACAGAGGTCCACTCTTTCTTTGGCCCTTGATTAAACAGAAATACTTCAGAGGAGACTGAATTCTTTGAAATTTCTAATGCACATTTATAAGACACAACTTGCTGCTATCCTCACTTCACGTAACTGTTAGGTTTTGCATTTGCAGGAAATGAGTAATTAGTCAAACATGCAGAGTCCCATTATTTTCTGTTCTCTTGAGAGGATGAAGACAGTTGTTTAAGAGGGAGTTGTAGATATTTAGCATTTTAAGTTACACTCGTTTAATGTTTCTGACCTGGAAGACCGACACTGCTGACAGGTGCAGTTCTGGGTTCTTGGTTAGGCTTTAAGAATGTTTGAGAAATCCCCCCCGTTGACTAAGAATCAATTCACTGTAGTCCCAGAGAGTTAGCCTCTCTCTGGACATCCCCTTTGAACTTTTTTTCCTTCAAAGGGTTTCATGCAAGGAACTGTGATTCATTGAATATTCTTTCCTAAAAAGAAAGCACCTCCCTGGACAACTTGAAAGTTTCCAGTAATAATAACCTCATTACAGTTTTTCTCATTAATCCTAGTCATTTCTAACGAGGAACCCATGAGAAATGTGAATGACGTATGAGCTGTGGCCTGAGAATCAGTAGGCCTCAATTAATCCCCACCTCATTAACTCCCAGTGAAGTCTGGAAAATTTCTCCATTTCTAAAAGAAAATTACTTTTTCCCACTTCTAACCTCATAAGAATACCACAAAGATTTAAAAAGAAAAAAAGAACCTGTACCAAACTATGTGAAGTCTTTAAGAGAGATTAGTATTTGTGGCTACAATATTGGGATTACAGTGGTAATTCTTTAGAATAATAATATCATAAAAACTTTATAATTTTCATAATAGAGAAAGGAAGGTAACCTTTTGGAACTATAAATATTATTTCCAATTATGGAAACTCTTTCTTGACATAAATATTCTTGCATTTCTATGTGATACCAAGTTAGTGTTTTTTTTTTTTAAAAAAGAGCTGGATAGTAGTTAAAGCAGTAAAAACAGATTTCAATCAGGAGTATTGCAAGAGGAGAAAAGAGATCTCAGTACAGATCTGGGCTCAATTCTGAATACAGCATGGAGCGCTTGGGAATTTATAGCCAAGGAGCAGACTGGGGGTCAGTGGATGGAAAATTACTACGAGGAAACGTCAAGGGTAAGGGAGTATGCTGGCTAAAAGGACATAACAGGATTGGTGCTGAAGACAGGCCAGGTAATCACACATCCCCTGGGGATGGTGGAGGATGAGGAAACCAATCAGATACTGAGAGTGACTAGATTTGGAGGATGGGGGACTCTTGCTAAAGTGACTTAGCAGGAGTCTTGCTAAAATTGGATTTTCTTAAGAAAGAGCACAGGTGGGCCTAAAAGAAGGTTCAGGAGCTGACTAAAGTTTGGTCAAGCCAAGTATCTTTGTCATTAGAATCTCTGTTACTGAGGAAATTTTCTGTACCAAGGAATTTAGCTAAAGTGACAGATGGCATGTCCCCACTTTTTAAGAACAGTTCACTGAGAATACTAACTCTGTTTCACCCCCATCACTTCCTTGTTATAAATTCATAGCAATTGGAGAAAACATGCATTTACAAAAAATACATGACGGTCAAAAATAGGAAGGCACAGAAGATGGGGTGAGCTGAAGTGGATGCCCTTCTGGACGCAATTCTAATTGAAAACCATATTTTAGGTGGTTTCCATCAAAATCCCAACCTGAGATGGTAGCTAAGGCAAAACCATGAACGCATAGGGGCAGATGGCAGACTGAGGAAGGACCTGTATCCCAGGACTGCCTGAAGGGCTCAGAGTTGCTGGGTTATTGAGGAAGTCCATTAGAGGAACTCTGAACCATCCTCCAGTAATACTTCAAGGTGGCTCCTGATAGACCTAGCAGTTTATGATTGCCAGGCTCCATTTAACTCCATTAAGGATCACTAATGTCACTAATTATCATCTGAAATGCTGAGAGATCCATAATCTCTGTGCAGACTTTGCATAACACAGTTGCTCACTTATGAAGTAGATGCTGATACTTCTTTAGTACATTTGCATCTTCTGCTTTTCATGTGATCAGTGATAGCACTACAGCCCCCATCGTAGATGGAAAATGTTGCCAAATGTTTTGTACAAGTGCACGTCCACCATCAATTTTCTTGAGTAACAGAAATAATGCACTTTTTAATTAAACATGAAATTTTAGCTTCTTGCTGCTAAAAGGGTCTTGTTGCAAAATAAAAAAAAAAAGATAAATGAATAGATGTATGTTTATACTATATGATAAGCAAAAAATAAAACACTCTTGCAAAAGAATTCAGACAATTATCTACACACCCTTCGGCAGGAGTGCTCAGCTTCTATTTCCTGGCCATGCTTTACATACATCAACTTTCCACTGTCCGTGTTTCTCAATGATCCCACCTACGGGAGTTTTTACAGCTCCGTTTATCTCACAATCATGCTAGAGGCTAGAGCAGGGCACAGATGGCTGGTGCAAAAAGACACCAGCTGGGAAAAAAGCTTCAGATGCTTCTCCTATCGCTATCCAAAACCACAGGCACTGCTTTTCAGATTTAACCATGCATTGAAATGATTCACAAACTATTAGATAAGATCATGACCAAGCTGGAAATATAAATTGAAAGATCACAGAGTACATTTTACTGTATTTTAATACAGCAATTCATAAGAGTATTTCATTAAAGCATGAAAAATCTGGGACAAATTTGCACATAAACATAAATATGAAGCATAAACCAGAGCTATTTAAGTAAACAGGTAATGAATGTGGAAAAAATATCAGAGAATTAATATGGGCATAAAATCACAAGTGAAGTAAAATAAAAGTGGGCAATTAGTACTCTAATTTTACTGTTTTTCTTCTTCTTTGTAATATACTTTATTTTTTTAGAGCAGTTTTAGGTTCACAGCAACATTGAGGGGAAGGAACAGGGATTTCCCATACACTCCCTCCCCCTCCTCCATTATCAACATCCCCCATCAGATGGTACATTTGTTAACAATCGATGAATCTACATTGACACGTCGTAATCCCCCAGAGTCCGTAGTTTACATTGTGGTTCACTGTTGGTGTTCTACCTTCTGTGGGTTTGGACAAATCTATAATGACATGTATCCACCATTATAGTATCATACAGAGTATTTTCACGGCCCTAAAAATGCTCTGTGCTCCAACTATTCACACTTCGCTCCCCACTAACCTCTGGCAACCACTGATCTTTACACTGTCTCCATAGTTTTGCTTTTTCCAGAATGTCATGTAGTTGGAATCATACAGGATGTGAGATTGGCTTCTTTCTTTTCAGATTGGCTTCTTTCACTTAGTAATATGCATTTAATTTTCTTTCATGTCTTTTCATGATTTGATAGTTCATTTCTTTTTTTTTAATTGAAGCAAGTTGATCTACAATGTTGTGCTAATTTCTGCTGTACAACAAACTGACTCAGTTATACACATATATACATTCTTTTTTTATATTCTTTTACATTATGGTTTATCCCAGGAGACTGGATATAGTTCCCTGTGCTATACAGTAGGACCTTCTTATTGATAGCTCATCTCTTTTTAGTGCTGAATAATATCCCACATCTGGGCATACCACAGTTCAGTTTTACTTTTTAAAATATTTTATCTTTAAAAAAAATACTAAGATATTTCAAACATATAGAAATTTTTGAATTACAACAAACAGCCATATATTTACCATCCCAACTTACCCAATGTTAATGGGGTTTTTTCCCCATTTATAGGAGAAATTTTTTAAAGGAAAAAAAAAATATTTGAATACAAAACACTTACTTTCCTCTAGCTCAGATAGAAATATTACACTGTGCTGTGTGCTCTTATCAGTTAGCTATTGCCATGAAAAATACTGTGTCACAAAGTACCCCCAAACTCAGTGGCTTAAAACTATACTCTTTTATCCTCATGGGTCTGAGGAAGACCTGAGGATTCAGCTAATCCAGGCTGGGCTCTGGTGGCTGGCTCTGCAGAGCTCCGGGGAAGCCGTTCATACCTGTGAGAGTTAGCTGGGGGACAGCTGAAGAAGTTTGGACTCAGCTGTGGCCTTCTGGCTCTCCTCCGTGCGTCTGCCCTCAGGGATGGCAGCGTGCTCTTTTCCTAGCAATGCAGGGGCACAAGAAAGCAAGGAGAAATGCCACGCCCCTTGCAGCCTAGGCTTGGAACTGTCATAGCATCACTTCCACCACATACTTTGTTTTTGTTTGGTTTGGTTTTGTTTTTTTGTTTTTGTTTCTATTTTTGTTTTAAATAATAGCAACCACAATGACTACCATTTATTGATTAATTTCAGTGAGCTAGGCTCTGTGTTAAATCTTTGACATACATTATACAACTGGTGTGATCCGCTTCATAAAACTCAAAGTAAAAATGCAGTCTACCTCTTATTCTCTAATTTAAAGACAACCCAAGTCCCTATATGCTATATTTAGCAGAATATCACCCTTTCCCACGTAATATCTGAAATAGAGGCATTTCCCTTTCCACTGTATTGTCTGAAAGCTTCAAAGAGTTTGTTCATTCTAAACACAATTCCACCATATACTTTGGCCAAAGCAAGACACATGGCCAAACCCAAAGTCAAAAGGGGGAAAGTGGGGTTTCCCTGGTGGCGCAGTGGTTGAGAATCTGCCTGCCGATGCAGGGCACACGGGTTCGAGCCCTGGTCTGGGAAGATCCCACATGCCGCGGAGCAACTGGGCCCGTGAGCCACAGCTACTGAGCCTGCGCGTCTGGAGCCTGTGCTCCGCAACAAGAGAGGCCGCGATAGTGAGAGGCCCGCGCACCGCGATGAGGAGTGGCCCCCGCTTGCCACAACTAGAGAAAGCCCTCGCACAGAAACGAAGACCCAACACAGCCATAAATAAATAAATAAACAAAGTAAACAATGCGTTTAAAAAAAGAAAAAGAAAGATTTAAAAAAAAAAGGGGGGGGGGAAGTGAGCTCACACATAAGGAGAGGGCATGGGAGGATACAGGACTAATGGACTATATATATTGAGGGGTGAAAAACTGGGGCCAAAATGCAATCAATCTCAATTCCCATCCATACTTTTATAGCTCATCATTTATGTCTATGTCCATAAACAATGAATTAGTGGCTTGAGTATTTTTAATTTTTAAAATTTACATTAAAGTGATATAATATTTTACTGAACCATGTACAGTTTGCTTTTTTTAATCATTTTGTTTGCAATATTATCTATACTGATCAGTACATGTAGATTATCTTGTACTACTGAATTGTTTCCATATATAAATATATTATAACTTATTTATGTATTCTTCTATTGATAAACACACAAGTTGTTTGTAATTTTATTACAAAAATTAATACAATGAAAGTCCTGCATATGTCTCTTCATGCAAAAGTATGAAGACTTCTTTAGAATGTATCTAAAATATCTGAGTTGTAGGGTTAATTCTCCATTTACATTCAAGATCAGTGTGTCCAACAGAAATATAAATTGATCCCCATAGGTTATTTTATATTTTTATTTTTTATTTTTTCTATATTTTGGCCATGCCATGTGGCATGTGGGATCTCACTTCCCTGACCAGGGATCAAACCCACACCCCCTGCAGTGGAAGCATGGCATCTTAACCACTGGACCACCAGGGAAGTCCCCCCAAAGGCAATTTTAAACTTTCTAGTGCCCGTGTTAAAAGAAACAATATCAACAATATATTTTATTTAATATATATTTAATAATATATTTCATTTAATACAATATCTCCAAAATATTATCATTTCAAAATATAACTAATATTAAAAAATATCAATAATGTATCTAACATTCTTTTGTGGAACTCATTCTTTGACATGTGTGTTCTATGCTAACCACATTCCAAGAACTCAACAGCCACAAGTGGCTATGGCTCTTCTCTGGGACAGCACAGTTCTAGACATCACTTGACCAAGTATTGGTACCAATATGTGAGAGCTCCAATTATTTGTATATCCTTATCAACAGATGTTATTATCAAATATTTTTAATTTTTGGCCAATCTGAAGGGTAAGCAGAAAGTGGAAAACTGGGGAAACCTGATTTAGAAGTCTAGTTTAGTTAATAGTATTGTGCCAGTGTTAATTTCCTAGTTTTACTCATTGTAAAGAGATTACATAAGATGTTAAAATGAAGGGAAGTGGATAAAAATTATACATGAACTCTGTAGTATGTTTCTAAGCCTTAAGTCTAAATTTATATCAGAATAGAAAGTTTTTAAAAACCACCCCTTAAGTGAATTCGAATTTCATTTTTTCCTACAGATCACCAGGTCTACGATTTAATCAAGACTTCCAAAGTTTTTGATACGCTAATTGAAAGTGTTTTTTATTTAACTACAATAGTAGATGAAAGAGTTTACGATCCCACTCTCAGGTCACTCCATCTATAGCTAAGATGGGCCAGATCATCGGGGGTCTGTGGACAGAAGAGGCAAGGTCCGAAAGGAAGGGACAACTTCTGGGCACTGAACTTGATGCCTCTACGGCAAGTCTTACACCTTCCAGTCTCATGCCACTCTGCTGTACTTCTCTAAAAACACTGATTTTATTCCGCCATGTATCAAACACAATTGGGCAATTAGCAAGCAGCACTTTCTCCACTGGGTAAAAAAAAAAAAAAAAAAAAAAAAAAAACTCTTTGAATATTGAATTCCTTTGAATCGTGTACACTACGCACTAATTAAATGTCTTCACTTGAAGGGAGGATAGAGGATGTGATGACAGTCACATTCCAACCCTGAAAATAAGTTAGAAGTTAAAATACCACTCCTTTCACTAGAACTTATCTTTAACCATAAATGTGGTCTTTCCTCCACAGTATTCCTCAGAAGTCTTCAAAACTGCCTCTTAGTAAGTAAAGATTTTAACCAAAAAGACAAAAAAAAAAACCCAAAATAAGTAAAAAGCTCCTAAGCTGCGGCCTTCTGCTGCCCTACTTAAAGTTATTCAGAAACTGTGAGCCTCCCGCGAGCCACTGCACGAGGCTATGAGATTCTGTGAGGAAGTAGTGGTTTCTTCTCGAGCTCTCTGGGCCTGGACCCCGCGTCTGTGCCACTTTCAGACCTGAGAATCACCCTCAAGGCACAGAAAGCTGTTTTCCCCTCAGGCCTTCCCGGCCCTCTAGCCAGCCTTGAACCCGTATGTACAGTTCCTAGGATGATCTGGCCTCTGCTTAAAAAATACTCCATGAGAACTCACTTTGATAATGAATAGCTAAGCAATCTCCTTTTAAGATGAGCTTTGAAGGTCCAAAAATTGAGGACTATTCAGAGTAAGCATTCTGTGGGGCTAACGTGGCTTGCCAAGTGACAACCCCGAACTACAGTCCCTTCCCTCTAATCATCACAGGAACTGATTAAAATACACCGGGAATAAATGCTTTCATGGTGAAATGACCCAGGCACTTCCTGAAGACAACTGTGAAGGGCACTGGAAAGTGCAGTCCAGAACGAGACTCATAACTGCATCTGTGACTTATGTTGGATTTTTCAACCAGCATCTTCAAGGTTAAGGTGGTGAGTCACATTTCCTCCCCAGCTACAGATGTAACTCCCAGCTGTCACTCCCCCAAGGCATCTGTCTGCAGCCACATCTTCATTTTCAGGAGTTGCGTGTGCCTTGCGTGAGGTTTCCTGCTTGAGCTTCCAGCCGGGGCTCTTACCCTGAGTCCCAGGCTGAGAAAAGATGTTCAAGTGGAGGTAAAGAGCCAGGGTCTCTCTTGATTGATGCAGCTTGTGAGCATTTTCCGAAGTTTTGGAGCCATTTATTTAGTCAGATATAGAATGCCTTATGCTGCCACCATCTTGGAAGAGAACTTGACCCACTGTCAGCTGGAACACTTCCGTCACATGAGATGTCACGGGGGCAGGGGGGGGGGAGTTCAAGAGTGAGACTGAAATTGAGAGGGAGAATGGACCTCTGAGGACAGGGCAGGGGGGTGACGAATACACGTGTTCTATGGGCAGCTTTGAAGTTGACATGTGTTCTATGGGCAGCTTTGAAGTTGATCGCCGGGGAATCTGATCTCAGTTTACAGGACGGGAAGGTCAGGGGCTGAATCAAAGTCAAGGCTTTGTGAAGGATGCAGGGTATGTGTTTCAAACAGTTACGGGAAGTATCTTGGAGAGATTTTCTTTTGATTACGTTTTATCTGTATTTACGATCATAATGGCAACCAGTCACGCCCAAGGGCACCGTTTTAGATAAGAGGCTATTCCAGACATTCGATGCTGAGCCACTAAAGCATCTTCTGTCACTCCTAGCCAAGGATGTCTCCTGGGCAGATGAGTCTGCAGCTGTACTCTCATGAGTAATACATCATGTAAACCATCAATGTGTTGAAACTTCCGCACCAATTAATTCTTGTATTTATAAAACTGACTCATCTTCAAGTAGATACTCTATGGTCAACGGAGTCGGAGGCCCTGGCTGTGTGTCCTCACTCTGCCTTCCTCAATGGACCAGGGAAAGAAAATACGGTGGAGCGGACAGTCACTGGGTATCAATCAGACACCCGGCACCAAGAACTCTAGCCCTGAATTGTGCTAATTATTTTATCTCAGATTTGTGAATTAACCTCTCAAAGCTGTGGTGCCTCATCGTCAAATGGAGATAAAGTTGTCCTTTTTTCCTGGCTCCTTGGACGACTGATGAATACACGTAAAACGTAGCGCATAGTGAGTTCTCAATATACGTATTTCTTATTCCATCTGTGACCTTAAGCAGATTTAAAAAAAAAAATCTCTGAGCTTGGATTTTCCACTGTAAAATATAAGAATAATAAGATCTATCTCATAGCATTCTAGTAAAGACAAACTGATATATGGGGAAAAATGGTCCTTAGGCTCTAAAAATCTATGAGTTAATGGTTAAACATTTTTAAACCAGTGTGGTCTTCTAGTAAAGTTCTTTTGAGATTCTTTAGAAGCATAATATTTCAGAAGTGAAGTGAATTCTCTTAAAATGTTTCTTGAATGAGACATAAAACTAGAAACATGAGAAAGCATATATACAATTTCATATGCATGTGTCTACATGTTAGCATTAATGGTAAGTATAAGAACAGGTGGGGCTCCCCTGGTGGTGCAGTGGTTGAGAATCCGCCTGCCAATGCAGGGGACACGGGTTCGAGCCCTGGTCTGGGAGGATCCCACATGCCGCGGAGCAACTGGGCCCGTGAGCCACAACTACTGAGCCTGCGCGTCTAGAGCCTGTGCTCCGCAGCAGGAGAGGCCGCGATAGTGAGAGGCCTGCGCACCGCGATGAGGAGTGGCCCCCGCTTGCCGCAACTAGACAAAGCCCTCACACAGAAACGAAGACCCAACACAGCCAAAAATAAATGAATGAATAGATAAATTTAAAAAAAAGAAAAGAAAAAGAACAGGTGATTGCATGCGCAAAGATGCTTGAGAATTTGATTGAATGTGGATAGTCTCCCATCATTGTACTTTAAGTACATCACGTGAATAATAATCAACCACTGATTCCCGGAAATGGCCACATTAGTATGAACCAGTATGCAGGGCATCCTGCATAGCTATTGTATATCTTTCTCATCTTTTTTTGAACCTATTTCCTGCACTGCAAAGAAACTGACACAGGATGCTTATGAAACGAGATTTAAATTTTCAGTCCAGATGTGTTACAGCTTAACATCAGAAAGCCCCTAGATTTCACAGAACTAAATTTTAATGTTTTTCTAATGGAAACCCCCATGGTTTGCAGGGTTCTCATAAGGTACCTTGGAATCATATTATTAAAGTCGGTCTCATACTTCTTTCTGAGCTGACTGCCATCAAAATGTTTTTTCATATTTGGCACAAAATGTTGTCTTACTGAGTGATCTTAAAACACTAACTTTAAGGACAACACACTCTGTAAAGAACTCCCCTACACTAAAATTTACAAAATACACTCAAAATCAGTATGCAATCGATAAATTTGAAACCCAAAACAAGAGTGAGTTTTGATCAGGGATGTTCAATGAGGCATGCAACTCACAAGCCGTGTCCTAAAAATTGCAGAAGATGATACATTATTATTCTAATCTTGAACTGAAAGAGCTAAAGCTTCTAAATCATACTTGAAAATTAGGTGAAGGTCCTAACACACTGTTAAAAACTACAGTCTTCATACACTGATAAAAATTTCTGTGAGGAGAGCTGCCTAGGACAAGAAAGCAAGTGATGCAGGTGATGGGGCAAGGGGTACCTTTCAGCTAAGGAAGAAAAGTTGCCAGGAAAGAGCTTTAACTCTGCACTGTGGGCTCCACACAAGTGAGAGAATCCCCAAACCAGATTCCCACTTGGGAAAGACAGAGATGCAAAAAGGAAGCTACAAGGGGAGCCCTCAGGAGTACCCAAGGAAGGGAAAAACTTGGTGCGAGATGGGAAAGATATTCTCTTTGGGGTGCTGAGAAAGCCTTCAGGGGGCACTGGGCTCACACACTAAGGGAAGCGGCACCTTGCAGTGCTGTCGACTTTGGTCACAAAGCAGTGATTTTGAGAATCAGCTGAAAACCATGGAACAAGCACAAACTCTGAAGTCAGACTTCAGTTCTATTCCAAGTTTTGACCCTTCCGGTTAGAAAATTAATCTCTTTGAAACTCAGCTGTCTAATTTGTTAAATGGGGATAATGACATCTGTCTCAAAGGATAACGTTAAAGATTAGATCAAGTGATCTAAAATGTCTGAGATGATTTTACATCTGTTATCTCACGTTATTATCAGCTATCATTGTTACTTTTATGAGTGGTATAAAATGACTTCTACACCAAATCTGAAGGGAAAAAATGGGCATGTGTGGCCTAGGGTAATATTTCTTTGGAATCACTGGTGTATATAAACAAATGAAAAATTGACACAGAGAGTTGTGCCACTGAGAGCATAGCTGAAGCCTCCTGATACCCAGCCTCTTCCAGGTCACTTTACGTCCCTGAGTTTATCCCTTTCCAGATCACAATACTGAAGGATCCACTACCTCAAATCAGTCTTGAATGCGATTTCATTTTCAGATGCCTGTACCATGGGCAAGGTTTCTTTTATGGTCGAACTATTGCAAATATAATTGTTATTTCCTGCAGTGATAAGAAGGGGAAACTGGTATATGCTAATCTATGAATGAATTTCTAGATCTACCTGTGACACATCCAGACTTGGGAGTTACCGTTTGACCTAAGTACGCAAACAAAGCAAACAGTTCTTCCTTAACCGTGAGCAGGGTTTTAAATGATGGAAAGCGTGGTCTGGAGGTTAGGACAAGTGATTGGAAATCATGCTCCCGAGAGCCACCTGCCTCAGACAGTGACGCGCTGGCTGACTTCAGACTAGTCATTTGACCGGTATGGGCCAATTTGTTCACTTATACTACTTCTTTTAGACCTCAGATGCATCATGCCAGAGACAAAGTCCAACACTTCAACTTTAAAAACTGTGTAAATCCAGGTCACTTGATAATCAGTACATTCATTATATTATATTATAAATAAGACATTATATTATATTCATCAATAAGTGCAATAAGATCAGCATGGTAGTGCTCTTAAGGTCAAAATAGTAATCAAATGAATGTATGAATGAAGAATAAAATTTTGACATGAATGGATTATTGTCAACATGCAATGTCATAGCAAGAAGGAGTCAGGACTAGGTAACACTTCTATCCACATAAAAATGACACAAAAACTATGGTCAGTGGATTTAAGGATGTCACCAAGCTGGGAATTTCTTTATCCAAAGACCTGCTATTCTAGGGCTCTCAAGACATCAGACAAGAAAGAATGGCGACACCTGGAGATGGGGAATGAGGTAGCTCGTGAGGGCACAGCTGGCTGCTGGGGCAAGCGGCCGTGCTGGAGGCCCCCGGCAGAGCTGGGCAGTCTCCCCGAGTCCAGGAGGGAACAGTGGAGGCACAGGGAAAGCAGAGCGGTTAGGGTCAGCAGGGAAAACCCAGAAAAGAACCAGCTACACAGAGAAATGACTCTCTAGGTTGCGGAGGGTTCTGCGTCAGTTGATTATTGATAAGCACTTGTCTGTAATGAAACTACCAGAGGCCAAGGAAGGAGGTCACTTAAAAGCACAAGACAGAATTAGTCCCAAGAGCCAGAGTGGAAGACCTAAAAACTCAAAGGATATTCAGTAGAGTACTACAAAGGGAGTGCTACTACTTCTTGCCTCAGAAGCAGGAAAAAATTAACCTGTGACAAAACACTACTTTGATCCCACCTAAGAAAGCCTAACCTGGGGACTTCCCTGGTGGCGCAGTGGTTAAGAGTCCGCCGGCCAATGCAGGGGACACGGGTCCAAGCCCCGGTCCAGGAAAATCCCACATGCCGCGGAGCAACCTAGCCTGTGAGCCACAACTACTGAAGCCCGCGTGCCTAGAGCCCCTGCTCTGCAACAAGAGAAGCCACCGCAAGGAGAAGCCCACGCACCGCACTGAAGAGTAGCTCCCGCTCGCCGCAACTAGAGAAAGCCCACGCGCAGCAACAAAGACCCAACGCAGCCAAAACTAAATAAATAGATAAATTTATTTAAAAAAAAGAAAGCCTAACCTGGAAAAATCAAAATGCTTTCAAGTAACTTAACCATGTCTAAGAATATTTATAAGAATGAAAAAATATGTGGCACCCGAAAAGGTAAAATCATAACTTCTGGCATCCTATCAAAAACTACCAGGTATGCAAGAAGCCTGGAAAATACAAGCCATGATGATAACAAAACCCAATCAGTTGCAACTTCTCCAGAAATGATACAAATAACACAACTAATATACAATAACATCAAAACAGTCATTATAACTGCAACCTATACGGTTAAGAAGTTAGAAGATTGAAGATGTTAAGGAAAGATACAGAAGATATAAAAAGGCACAAATTAAAATTTTTTAACTTTTAATTTTTGATGGAAACTACAATATCCAAAATGAAAAATGCAACTGGATGGGATAATATCATATTACACAATTAAGACTAAACCTCAAGGGAGAAAATAGCGTGTGTGTGTGTGTGTGTGTGTCCCATTCATCACAATTCCTGAAAAGAGAATTATAGGCAGAGCCTCAACATATAAAAACTTAAAATTTCATAGATCAACAGAGGAACCTTAACTGGGATGTAAAATATCCTGTCACTGAGACCAAAAAAGAAAAAAATAAAAGCGGGAAAAATCACTTTAGATGGGAGATTTTGATTTTCTTTTTTAGAAGCATTAAGGGTGTGTTTGTGTGTGTGTGTGTGTTTCTTTCCCTTCAAAAGGGGAAGGAACAGAAATGAAAGTAGAGTGAAGGGAACACGGAGGTTTTCCCCAGTACGTGAAGGCCTGCAGGAGGAGGGCACCGCCAGGCCTCCAGAGATCTGGGGGATGAAGTGAGGGCTCGGAGCGGACACCACTAAACAGACCGCCAGCAGTGTGAAGCAAGACCGGTTCTCAAGAGACAGCTGGTCCTTTGCTCGGAGGACAGGAACAGGCAGGGCCTGCGCAGGGGGTGGGGAAGGAGTCTCTTCCTTCTCATGGTCTTAACTACATGGATCAGCTGTGTGATGGTGGGCGTGTTATTTAATCCCCCTGAGCCTCCATCTCCTTATCTAAAATGGAAGTATTGATAATCATATAGACTGCAAGAATTGCTTCGAAGATTAAATGACACAATTTTCCTAACCAGACTGCTCAATAGCATCTATGTCCTCGGGGGCTGGGGTTGGGATGGGGAGGTGTGTAAGCAAAAGTGAGCTGCGGTAACCAGACCCACAGACTCGTGTCCTGAGCGTGTGGACAGGACAGTAAGCTTGGTGCGATGCTCCCTTGGCCTTCCTATAATCTTCGCTTGCCTCCTTTTTTTGCACGTGTTCTAGCTATTGACAAGCTATTCTTTTCATAGTTTTAAAGAAACTGCAAGTGGTAGGATAGCAGTGAGCAGTGCCTCTTTTGAAATAACATGACAGGAAAAGTGCTCTGGCCTCGGAAAGCTGTGAGGCAGCAGTACTTCTTCCTGAGGCTCCAGACAAAGGCCAGTTCAGCTGGGAATCCCGGTACGTATTGATAATTTCACTAAATCTTTAAGGGTTCAGAATGCTGTTATCTGTAGAGTGTAACGGGGAGTGGTAGGACACGGCTCCTGATGCAACAACTAGGAAAATACAAAAAGAAAAATACCAAAAACATCATTTTTTTCAGTAAGGACTTCTTAAAAGTTTTACTCTTTAAATGTTTAGTTTCTCCCCACCCTGAGGCTTACTGAAATATAACTGACATGTAAGACTGAATTAGTTGTAGGTGTGCAACAGTGATTCAATACATGCATATATTGCAAAATGGTCACGACAATAAGCTCAGTCAACATCCATCACCCCACACAGTTACATAATTTTTTCTTGTGATGAGAACTTTTAAGGTCTACTCTCTTAGCAACTTTCAAATATACAATACAGTATTGTTAACTATAGTCACCATGCTGTACCTTACATACCCAGGACTTATTTATCTCATAACTGGGAGTTTGTACCTTTGACCTCCTTCAGCCATTTCCTCCACACCCCACCCTCCCCCCACCTCTGGCAACCACCAATCTGTCCTCTGTATCTATGAGTTGTGTTTTTTTTAGATTCCATTTATAAGTGAGATCATACAGTGTTGTCTTTCTCTGTTTGACTTATTTCACTTAGCATAATGTCTTCAAGTTTCACGCATGTTGTCGCAAACGGCAGGATCTTCTTTTTCATGGCTGAATGATATTCCATTATCGATACATAGATAACATTTTCTTTATCTAGTCATCCATCAACGGACACTTAGGTTGTTCCCGTGTCTTGGCTATTGTAAACAATGCTACTATGAACATGGGGGTGCAGATATCTTTTCAAGATAGTAATTTCAAACACACGTCATATTTTTATTTTTATTTTTATTTTGGCCACACCGCGAGGCTTGCAGGATCTTAGTTCCCCGACCAGGGATCGAACCTGGGCCCCCTGCAGCGGAAGCGCGGAGTCCTAACCACTGGACCTCCAGGTCATTGCCCGTCATATTTTTAAAGATAACAGATGATTATAGAAGCAAAGAGGACTAGACGAATGAAAATTCAGAAAGGGAAGAGCCCTTCATAGGTGGGCTGAGATCACCAGCCATTTTCTTTGCCACAGCCAGGCCCAGGCGGAACAGAGGGTTTTGGAGCAGGCAGAGAAAACCCAGGAGTGGAGAAGATATTAGCAGTGCTTCCACATGGGCTGACATAATGGATTAGAATGTAAAGGAGTCCCCAGCACACAGCCGGTTTTCCACATAGGACATCTGCTTTGTGCTTTTGCTGCATAGGGGTTGGGCACCTGGTCTTGAAAAGCTGAATGAAATCTCCAGCATTCTGCTGTGTGAAGCTGCCCATATGGCTTTGTGAAAAGAAGCCTACAGTGCACAACTGTTGCTGAAAGCAACGAGACAAAATGGTTTTCACTGCTTCATCTCTCTCTGGAGCATGAACTCCCTCCAGAAAGGTGGGAGCCTATATCCCTTCACCCTTCCCTCATGTCCCAATCGCCCAGAGACTGATGCTCCAACTAGCAAAAGCTGGAAAGGGAAAGAAGGGCAGAGGTAATGGGAGATAAGCTGATTTTCTTCTCTTTCACTGCTGTGTGGCAAATGATAACTCAAAGATAAGTTATACTGGTAGAAGTATTTGCAAGTATTACAAGAGAAGCTGAGAAAAATATCATCTAACAACGCTGTATGGTAAAGGGAAAGGAGAGAATTAGGGAAAGCAGAATATACTAATGGGATGATAATTCATAGTCAGTAACAGACCCCATTTAAAGCAGTAAAGGTTAAAGTGCATAACGTAAAGTCATAAAGATAACCACTAGAACAAAAAAACAAATCTTCAAACTAATCAGGAGGAATATAAAAACAAACTGAAACAGCAATAGCAAAAAAATCACACAGACTATATATTTTAAAACGATAAGAACGGAGAGTGTAACATAACGCGGTGAGACAACGGAGTTTGGTCGTTTTCTTTTTCTCTTGCACAAGAGATCTGGAGGGGCTGCTGCTGCTGTGGCTCTGCGGCCGCCTCGGAGCCCCAGGCCCCTCTGTATTTCTGCTCTGCCATCCTCAGCCTCTGGCTTTCATCCTTTGAAAGCTCATGGTGGCAAGACTGCAGCTGGCAGATGACAGAAAGGGCAGGGGCAAAGGACAAAGACATATGCCAGTTGAGCCTGGCCTCTCTCAACGTGCCTGGAACAGTAACCGGCACATACTAAGTATTATCTGTTGAATGAATACATGTTTCATGACCCTGCTGATACTGGGTTAGGTGACACTTTACATCCGTCCCTAGAATACCCTGTGCTAAACCCTACATTGTACACGAGTTTTGAAATTTCTCATTTATTTGTCTCTCTCCAGAAAAAGATTTGCCCCTAGATTCCCTAATACTTACCAGAGCAACTAGTATGCACTAAGCACTCAGTAAATATTTGTTGAATAGTTGAAGAAATTAGTGTAAGCCTCAGCCCTTGACCCCTTATTCAACTAGCTTTTTTTGGTACCTTGTATGTGCCAGGCATTGTTCTGGACATTTGAGCAAAACAGCCTCATTCTTATACATTATAATCATGTAAAAAAAACAAAACAAAAGTTGGTTTAGAAGAAATTTGCATTGCTTGTAGATTATATGACTGAAAGACTATAGATTCTGTTGGAGCTTGGGAGACAGAGCCCTCAGAAACCCTAAGCTTTCAACTAACCGATGACTTGCTCTGTTCTTTCTTCTAATTTCACAAAGAAAGTGAATAAAGGTAAAGGTTTCACAGTGAAATCAGGTAGCCATAGTCCATCTGCACATTCAGAAGCCAATGAAATTAGGGAAGATAAAGAGGGGAAGGGAGGGGAGAAAAGGGAAGAAAAGAGTGTTTGGGTACAAAAATACAAGGGTTTTAGGACAAAAAAGCAAATTAGGAAAGGGGGACTGAACAGTGTTTCTGAGAAAGAATAAACAAATGTGGATAATGGCCTACTTGCTATGTAATATTTGGTACAGTTTAATCGTTGGCTAATATCAATTATTGCCACTGAGTTGGGCTGTGGTTAAAGTAGACTTTAGTTTGATGTAATCACAAATACTTTACGTTTTCTATGAGACCACAGACACCTGTGTCTGTATCCTCATCTTCCAGCAGCTCTGCAGTCAAATGCCCCTCTGGTTTTAGAGACACCCTCAGCTGCCCAGACCTCCTACCTGTGGATTGACTGAGGTTTGATTCGATACTTGGGTATGGTTTCTGCCAGGAAACAAAACAAAACAAAACAACACAGAACAACCTCAACATGGCAAACCTCTTTCATTGTTAGTTCTGAAGTGATATACTGTGTAAAACAACTCTGCTCATAAAAAGAGAAGGGAAAGGGAGACATTTTCCCGGTATTCCTGGCATTACTCCATTGTCTTTGAAACTGTCCCAAATCAGAGGGAATTCTGTACAAAGGGGGAAAAAGTCTCATTTTTAGATCTTCTCAGAAGCGTTTCATTGTCTGTGCAAGGTGAGTAACGATTCACTGAAAGATGTAAAGGATGAATTATAAATGTAACCATCTATAAGGCAGTTTTTTTTTTTAATAGAAGCCTATTTTTAAAAAAATTTTATTTATTTATTTATTTATTTATTTATTAATGGCTGTGTTGGGTCTTCGCTTCTGTGCGAGGGCTTTCTCTAGTTGCGGCGAGCGGGGGCCACTCTTCATCGCGGCGCGCGGGCCTCTCACTATCGCGGCCTCTCCCGTTGCAGAGCACAGGCTCCAGACGCGCAGGCTCAGTAACTGTGGCTCACGGGCCCAGTTTCTCCGCGGCATGTTGGATCTTCCTAGACCAGGGCTCGAACCCGTGTCCCCTGCATTGGCAGGCAGATTCTCAACCACTGCGCCACCAGGGAAGCCCAAGACAGTTGTTTTAAAGAATGTGGCTTCTAGGACTGGACAGGATCATGTAATTTATGATGCAGCCACCATGCTGTAAAGAGGTTTCAGTTTCCTCAGGAATCAACTGCTGTCCCGTGGTGAACGGTGCAGTCAAGAGAGGGACAGATTGGTTCCAGAGATCATCATGGACACCGCCAGCCCCATTGGGACATTTGAATCCTTGTCCCATTCTGACCCAGCTTCCCTGCCTTCTTGCACATGTCCACCCTCCTGCTGTAATTCAGTGTAAGCTGTACTCGTCACCTCACTTTGCCTGCACTGCCTGCTCACCCTTTCACGTGGGGAGGCAAATATACCTCCACCTCGCTTAAACAAAATGTGAGGAAAGAAACCCCAGGCTAGGAGAATGGAACAAACTCCCACACAAGCCAGGCTGCTTTAACAGTTCTGTGCACTGTCTTCCGTGTGTTAAGATCTCCCTGTCTCAACTAAGAGCCTGGGCAAAACAGAATCACAAGGGGAAAAAGCCAGAGAGTCACAAACAAGACACCAAATCAAGATGAGGTAGAATTTAAAACCTCACAATGGTAAAAAAGAAAAGAAGACAAAAATTTCTCACAGTAAAAATTACCTGATTTTCCCAAAGAAAATAACAGAAGTGTAGAGCAGTTTGTAAGTTTATGTACCCTGATCTTCCGTATCATCTGAGACAAACGATAAAATAAGATTATGTGCTTGTTCTAACTTCGAGTTCCCACCAAATATATTGTCCTGGTTTTCTGCTTCTACAAATCCAACTGAAAACAAAACAAAATACATAGGAGAAGAAAACAGAGATAGGAAGAGACTACAAGAGGGGCTATCTACACTTTAGGAGTCGGCTACCTTTGGAATTTTTGAATATAACTTTCCCAGTTGGGGGAAGCCATGTTTCCTCAATCTGTAGGTATTCCTGTTCTAAAGCAAATTCATAATTTACAAACGTTCTGAGGCCTAGCTTAAGCTTAGCTGACCTTCAAAGGGTTAGTTTCTTCAGCATTTCCTTTTATTACCCGAGGTACTCCCAGGATACTTCAATTATCTTCCTGTTTGCCTGAGCTACTGAATAGTCAAAATGGGGTTCCTGACACTTGCAATCATGAAAATCCCATCTTAACAATAGACTCCACAACAGAAGCTTTCCACCACTCCTAATTCAAACGTAAATAACTCAGTGCTTTCCAGCCTCATCGTGGGTTGGCTTAGAAACCGGAGCTGGATAAGGTCTGCAGTTGGGAGTGATCAATATTTCCAGCTATGAGTATCTCTAAAAAGCAGATGGCGAGAAAATTAGATTGGGGTTGGCAGAAATAGTCTGTGATATTTCCACATCATTAACATCTGAACATTTGTACGTTTGTCTAACATATTAGTTTGCAAAAATACACTAGCTAAAAGCAATGGAGGCCCATGACAAATAAATATTGATAGAGAAAGGAACAGTGTGGAAGACTGGTCCAGTGAATGCCAGGAGCCCTGCCTTTGGAGCAGTTGGGTTGCCAAATTCACTGAGTTTTAAGAAGAAGAAGTCTAGGCAAAGGGCTCTAACCTGGAAATAAAAGTGGAAAACATACTACCTATAACAAATTCCATCTAAATCCTAATTTTCTGTGTCTAGTCTTGATCACTGTAGAATCTCAAGGGGAGAAAAATCTCCCTACGCCACTGTCATAGCAGCAAGCTGCTTAAGGATCCCCTTTGACTTCTACACAGAGGAAACTGGCAAAAAGTGAGCTGAGATACAATCAACCTCACAAATCAGGCCAAAGTTAGAGCTTGGTATTGAACCCACAGCCCTTTGAAATGCAGCAAGATTAGCACTTCACTAGGATTTAACGGGCACAAAAGCTTTCGTTTAATTTTTTTTAAAAAAAGGAAAAATGGGATAATGAATCAAGCCTACTTGAAAAGTACAGGCACAGGAAACTGTGGAGGACCACAGACCACTTGACCCACAAAAGTAGTAGAATCACGCTAGAGTGGTCACCACTGACTTAAAGCTATTCACCTAAGAAGGAAGATTATGACTTATTTTGAGTGTATGACATTTAGGATGAAATAAAGTGTCCAGTGGGTCTGACCTCCATACATGGTAAAAAAAAAAAAAAATGTAAATAAACACGAAAGCAAAACATTAGGAAAGACATGGAAAAAAATGCAGTTAGGATAGTCACAAGAAATGAGTGACATGGCTTTGGAAAGGACAGAATATGTCAGGCAAGATAGATTCTTTGAGGAAAATCACGTAATTAATGGAGAAAAACAGAGGCTATAAATCACTATTGTTAACCATTTTAATGTGTAGTAAAGGCAAAGGCAAATCACTGGAATCATGTTATTAGAAATTTGAAAAACTTCCTTTACAAATGGCCTCTCCAGGCTGACTTTGAGCATCTTTGCTTTTGCATTTATGTCCTGTGTCATGTAACAGAACATTCCAGTCCAACTGCAAATAATGTATCAATGTTCTTATAGCACAGTTTCCATTTATCTGAACTTGTGAATAAGACACTTGCTTTAGTACTTGCCCAATTTTATTTGCAAAGCATAATCAAACAGAGTCTGACATGACTACTCTTCCTTGTTGAAATGATTATAAATCATAGGGTGAAAATAAATGAAAATGAATCCAATAGGCAGGAAGTATATCAGAGATAACATTAATGAAGAATAACTGGAAAGATGGGCCTATTAATGAGAATGTTATTGGTAAGATAAGATCTAGCGTGAGTGAGGTTTACAGGATCACATGAGCCCAGTTCACTGAAGGTCCCACATTCGATTTTCTTATAACCTCTTAAATTATAGAAAGGGGGTGTTCGGTGTTTACTATAAGTAGATTAGAACAGGGTGAGAAAAAGAAACTAGATTCTTATCTTGCTCAGTTTGCAATTACTGAAGATAACTGAATTTCCCCAAGTTGCAAAGATCTTCTCTTACTAAAACCTATCAGTTGATTTCTTCATTTAGAAAATAAAATTGTAAACAAGTCTAAAATGTTTAATCCTTTTATTCATAAATGATATAACGTAGGTATCAATGTCCCCACCGACGTTTTACCTGGACACAGAGAAAAATCCTTCCAAATTCACATTTGTTGAAGCTTTTCAAATAAACTCTATGAAATGTAGCTGTAACACTGTCAGTAGCCCTACCCACAAGCCTGGAGAGTGAAGGAGCCAAAACAGACCCAGGTAGTGACCCTTTGTCTTACTTCCTTAACCAGTGAGAGGTTACGCTAATTCAGCAAAGTCTTTCAGAGCCTCTTTTAAACTCTGCAAAGCTTTGCATCTTCAGATCCATTCTTCCATGGTCTTCATGCCTGTAAGAGGTGTCTACTTGCTGAAGACCAGTTTCTCCACTGCAGTTTTTTGTACTTTCCAAGGGGTGCTGATCTTGAATGCAGAAACAGGCAGAAGAGTACATGTTGACTTTGTAGTAAATGGCAACAGCGCTTTTTTTAATTTAATTGAAGTATAGTTGATTCACAATATTGTGCTAGTTGCAGGTGTACAGCAAAGAGATTCGGTTATGTATGTGTGTGTATATGTATACATATACACACACATATATACATATATTCTTTTATTTCCATTCTTTTCATTATAGACTATTACAAGATACTGAATATAGTTCTCTGTGCTCTACAGTAAATCCTTGTTGTTTATCTATTTTATACATGATAGTGGGTATCTGTTAATCCCATACTCTTAATTTATCCCTCCACCTCCTTTCCTCTTTGGTAACCATAAGTTAGTTTTCTATGTCTGTGAGTCTGTTTCTGTTTTGTAAATAAGTTCATTTGTACTATTTTTAGATTCCACATGTAAGTGATATATTTAATATGGTATTTGTCTTTCTCTGTCCGACTTACTTCATTTAGTATGATAATCTCTAGGTCCAAAAATGTTGCTGCAAATGGTAATATTTTGCTTTTTATGGCTGAGTAATATTCCATTGTATATATGTGCCACATCTTCTTTATCCAGTCATCTGTCAATGGACACTTAGGTTGCTTCCATGTCTTGGCTATTGTAAATAGTGCTGCTATGAACATTGGGGTGCATGTGTCTTTTTGAATAGAGTTCTTCTCATTTCTGGATATATGCCCAGGAGCGGGATTGCTGGATCATGCGGTAACTCTATTTTTAGTTTTTTGAGGAACCTCCATACTGTTCTCCATAGTGGCTGCCCCAATTTACATTCCCACCAACAGTGCAAGAGGGTTCCCTTTTCTCCATACCTTCTCCAGCATTTATTGTTTATAGACTTTTTAATGATGGCCATTCTGATTGGTGTGAGGTGATACCTCACTGTAGTTTTGATTTGCATTTCTCTAATAATTAGTGATGTTGAGCATCTTTTCACGCTCCTGTTGGCCATGTGTATGTCTTCTTTGGAGAAGTATCTAGTTAAGTCTTCTGCCCATTTTTTGATTGAGTTCTTTGGTTTTTTTGATATTGAATTGATGAGCTGTTCGTATATATTTTTTTTAAATTATTTATTTATTTATTATTATTTTTTGACTGTGTTGGGTCTTCATTCCTGCACGCGGGCTTTCTCTAGTTGCAGCGAGCGGCAGCTACTCTTCGTTGTGGTGCGCAGACTTCTCATTGCGGTGGCTTCTCTTGTTGCGGAGCATGGGCTCTAGGTGCATGGGCTTCAGTAGTTGTGGCTCTCAGGCTCTAGAGCACAGGCTTGGTAGTTGTGGCACGTGGGATTAGTTGCTGTGGCATGTGGCATCTTCCCAGGGCAGGGCTCGAACCCATGTCCCCTGCATTAGCAGGTGGTTTCTTAACCACTGTGCCACCAAGGAAGTCCCTATATTTTTGAAATTAAGCCTTTGTCAGTCTTATGATTTGCAAATATTTTCTCCCAGTTCATAGGCTGTCTTTTCATGTTGTTTATGGTTTCCTTTGCTGTGCAAAAGCTTATAAGTTTGATGAGGTCCCACTTGTTTATTTTTGCTTTCATTTCTTTTGCCTTGGGAGACTGACCTTAGAAAATATTGCTATGATTTATGTCAGAGGGTTTTTTGCCTATGTTCTCTTCTAGGAGTTTTATGGTGTCATGTCCTATATTTAAGTCTTTAAGCCTTTTTGAGTTTATTTTTGTGTAGGGTGTGACGGTGTGTCCTAACTTCACTGATTTATATGCAGCCGTACAGCTTTCCCAGCACTGCTTGCCAAAGAGACTGTCTTTTCTCCATTATATAGTCTTGCCTCCTTTGTAGAAGATTAACTGACCTAGGTATGTGGGTTTATTTCTGGGCTCTCTATTAACAGCACTTTTCTTCTGTCCCACACTTTCAGAGCTAGTCCCTCCTCAGTACATTCCCCTCTGATGGCACTTTTCACCCTGATGACTTGCTTAAGTATCTGTCTGCCCAACTATACTGTGACCCTCTTTGGACAGACAGTCATTCATCTTTCTATCTGCAGTACTTAGGTCTGATACATTGTAGGACTACAATTAAAGTTTGTTAAGTCAAGATATTTTGTTTCAATGGATCAAAATTTCTGTTCATGTCACCGAGTCTTACCACATAGATATATTTCTACTTTTAAAATACAATCTCATACTCCTTATTGTCCTTTTCCCCATAATTCCTAATGTCCACAATAAAATGTCAGCAATATTATAAAGGCCCAACATCAGTTTAATCAATATCAAGATTGAAAAAGTCATTCAGCAAAGAATTCCCTACAAGGATTCAGGCAGTTGGAGTGAGTGGGAACTAAATGGAAAATCAACTCAGCAAAGATTAAAATTTACCCCCACTGAAGTTGATAGCCATAATCTGAAATGTTTTATTAAACCAATCTTCTAGACATTTTAAATTATAACACTGGAATTTTTAATGCAGGGAAACTCTTCTTATGACAGTATAATGGTAGATATATATCATTATACATCTGTCAAAACCCAAAGAATGTACACCACCAAAAGTGAACCTCAATGTAAACGAAGGACTTTGGATAATAATGACATGTCAGTGTAGGTCCATCATTGATTGTGTAACAAATATACCACACTGATTCGAGATGTTGATGGTAGGGAAGGCTGTGGAGGTGGAGGGAGTATGTGGGAACTCTGCACTTTCAGCTCCATTTTGCTGTAGAGCTCTAAAAATAAAGTACTAATTTTTTAAAAAAGAACATGAAGACCATATGAAGTATTCCTTTCCTTAGCACTGCAATCTGGTTACTTAAACACAGTTTCACAGGGCTTCCCTGGTGGCACAGAGGTTAAGAATCCACCTGCCAATGCAGGGGACACAGGTTCGAGTCCTGGTCCGGGAAGATCCCACATGCCGCGGAGCAACTAAGCCCCGTGCGCCACAACTACTGAGCCTGCGCTCTAGAGCCCGTGAGCCAGAACTACTGAGCCCACATGCCACAACTACTGAGCCCACGTGCCACAACTACTGAAGCCCACGCACCCAGAGCCCGTGCTCCTCAACAAGAGAAGCCACCGCAATGAGAAGCCCGCGCACCGCAACGGAGAGTAGCCCCCGCTCGCCGCAACTAGAGAAAGCCCGCACGCAGCAACGAAGACCCAATGCAGCCAAAAATAAATTAAAATAAAATAAATTTATTTTAAAAAAAAAACACAATTTCACAGAAGAAATGTACAAACAAGAGTATGTTTGTAAGAGCCACTATTTATTCTATTGGCTTTTGTCAAGTCCTCTACAATTTCAACCAAAGCCATTGCTTCAGTAAAGATACTATTTGATCACTTGTCTTTTCTTAATGATTTTCACAGAAAGGAACCAGACAGTGACACTCCGTGTGATTGATAGGAAACTCCCGTGCCCTTCCATGGACTTATCAGCCTTACTGCTACAGCTTCTCCAGATTTGCCCAGCTCTGGTACATACAGGCTTTGCAGGTGCTTCCAAGCAGCCTTTGTGCCACTGAGGTGGCTTCAACAGCCAACTGTGAATTTCAGATGGACCCCCTCTACCAGGAGCTTAATTCTCCATTTGGGCTTTGAAGCACACAGTTGTAATTGTTTGCAAATGCTTGAGCTTGAAAGTCTATACTGAGGTAGCAAAAGGTTGGAGGTTTAAGGAATTATTAATATGTAAGAGGCAAATATTTATTTCATTCTCAGACCACAGCTTCCTAACGTGGTGTCAAGAGAACATTATTTCTGCCAACTATTTTCCCTACTTACTGAGAGTTCAGTTCTCAGAAATGTTAAGACACTGCTGCACATTCCACCCTCCTATTAGAGACTGACAAACGTGCACTAACATAGTCAAGGTTCTCAGAAGATCGGCACTGATCAATTATTCAACTTTAACCCAACATTTCCCAAACTTACGTGGCCCCAGGACTTTTGCTGCTGCTGGTGTCATAGTCCTTATCATACTTATTAACATCCAAAGGAACTACCGTTGCTGAAACATGCTTTGGAAATCATCAGTATATCTGGAGGGTAATAATAGTGGCCTTTACAAATAAACTTTAAATCATTTTTCTCTAACATAACTTACCCACAATTATCCAGAGGAATGAGAGGTTATTAAATAAATAAACATGAGCAATGCTGAAGATTTCAACTGAAAAGTAAGTATGGACTGAACCACAAGAAACACACAAACAAATGCCTTTATTCGTCCGTCTCTGAACCCCATCATTTTTGTCTGGGTAACTTCCAAAGTGGCCAACTTATCTCACTAGTTCTCTTCCTAAATGTATCACATTACCTTTCGAACATCAACTGATGCTTACTACATACAGCATAATATTTGTGCATGCCTGTGTAGTAAGTACATTTTAAAATATAAATGTGATTCCTTCAAATATTTTTTATACTGAAGATAGAACTAAGACAGGAAAATTCCCTTTTGTTAGGTTTACCTAATCCCTTCAGAAGCTTCTCTGAGTAAAATTTGTTTTGTCTTTTCAGGGGTAAAAACCAACAGAGGTTTAAATTAAACTGGACACTCTATAAATAAACCACATTCTATACACAAACTCCGTACGAGCTTATATTGCACTAGCCCCTCTACCCTGATCAGTGATTAGTCATCTATTTCCTTGGGTTTTTATTTTAATTCTTAATTTTAATTAAAGCTAGACTATATCTCTCCAGAGATACTACCGAAATTTGGAAGATCGTCACCTAAGGAGTATACTATTGGCCTGGCCAAATATATTCTTATTTTTACCATGAGTAGTTTTTCTCCTGATACTGTGTAATTCTTTTGTATCAGTGTATTTACATATTATGTCATATTTTTGTGTTAACTATACTTTTATGTGTTTATAGTTTTGTTTTTAATTTTACTTTATTCCTTTCCTAAGCGGTAATATACAAAAAACCCCAGTTTGATACATTAGTTATATTTCTAATAAATATTAAAATTCATGCACCCCTTAAAATCATCTTGTATATCACCAGCAGCGTGTTTAGCACACACCCTGGAAAACAGTAACATGAAAATTTCTTGCCATGGAAATAAGGGATGAGGTTTGGAGTAGGGAAAAGTTAAGATAACTTCTCATGACTCTCCTTCCTACCAGATGTGTGCACTGCACGAATAAAAAAAAAAAAAGTGTTTACTTTACATTGCTTTCTGAAAGAAAAATAAAACCCTTTTTAAAATACTGTAATCAAATGAATTTTATAGTCAAGGACTATCCAAAGCCCTGAGGGGACCCATCTCTAGTCTGTGTGATACAATAAATCCACCAAATGAAACATTTCATTGAAATATGCAGTTTTTATGAAGAAACAAGCACCCCCTAGAACCAAAGACTGATCCTGCTGAGGCTTCAGAGACATGTGATATATGTGTGTGCACCTCTGTAGGTCTAATTTTCTTTCTTTCTATATAATCAAGTGACCTAGTCTCATTTGGTTAAGTTTCAACCACAAAACATCACTGTGCGCTTTTTTTTTTTTTTTTTCAAGATACACGTCACAACACACCAAGAAAGGGGGAACTTCCAGTGTCTGTGGTAACATCACTTGATAAACAGACTCGTCTGAACGGCAAGGGCCTGTCAGCCGTCACTATATAAGGCAGCAGAGACGTGGACGAGCAGACACTTGCCTTCTGAGGGCCCTGCGAGCAGCAGCTATCTCCACGCCAAGGTTAGACAAAATGCCAGGCGTGTTCCTCTCTGCTAATCCACAGGAACTGAAAGGAACGGATCATTCGCTTCTAGACGACAAAACGCAAAAAAGGAGGCCAAAGACTTTGTAAGTTCATTAACTGTGCAAATTTGGACTTAGATGATCCTTAATGGCAGAACAATTGCCAATGAATGAATGGAAGAAAATACGAGCCTTTAGTTTACCTAGATCAGGGCAATGACCCGCTGTGAGTTACAAGTATATTCAGTTGTATTTAAAAATGAATCATGACAGGGCATTAAATGAGGTGGGGATTTTTCCAGACTTTGGCTCATTAAAAATTGGCTCAGTCTTAATATAGCAATATGTTGTATCAGCTATTTTTATTATGGCCTTATTCCTTGGAGAAATTTGCTTCATGCTCTTTTCTTTTTACAAATAAACTGTATTCTTCTGAAGAAATATCAATATTTACTTTTGTGTCTTTTGTAGTGGAATGGATGTGAAAGCATACCTGAGATCTATGATCCCACATCTGGAATCTGGAATGAAACCTTCCAAGTCCAAGGACCTGTATGTACACTAATACATGGAACTATCACTATATAAGCAGCCTGTGCATTAGCTCTGTATTCTAGCAAGGCAGTAATACTACACATAATGGACTTCATTTCTTTTAAGTAACAAGCCTAATAAGATTAAGCTGCATTAGTACCAATGTAAATTAAATACAAATGTGCATGCATATATTTGCTACTTATTATACTGTTGGAGTACATTTGGATTTTTTCACATTTTATTGGCAGATATTTTCGTAACGATAGTAATTCTAAGCAAACTTTTGTTTTCTTATAGATAAATTTTAATAAAATTTATTAGAAGTAGAGTCTTAGTTTGTGAAGTTATCAAAATGCAGCAGCCATTCTGATTTCATTTGCGCTTACACGCAAAAAAATACTAATTTATGTAAACGTCGTCCCCTGTAGACTCTCTGCTGATGAAGTGAAGCAGTGGTCTGAATCTCTGGAAAAACTTCTTGCCAACCAAAGTAAGTATAGATTAACTATTGAATGTTTCTGGGTTTATCTCAGTATGCTAACAGATGGAATGGCTTCATTAAAATATAGTATTCTGGACGGGAGGGTGTGTGAAAAGTTGTACTCTAGCTGTTCTGTAGCACTGATAGCTTCAGCATATTATGCCTCATCGTGGCGTAATGTTGACTCGGCACTCAGTTCTGCTACTGTCCTTTAGAAAAATCTGCCAAGGCAACTAGCTGTTTCCATGGATCATTATAGGAGCAAAATTTTAAATTATGCTGGGGTTCTGAAGTTTAAAGTTTTAAAAAGTAAACCAAACATCTCAACATGTGAACTGCTATTCTGAAAGCTACCTAAAGGATGTATTTTTATACCATTGGATGTAAGGAGTAGGATTCACTCAGTCAATTAATAACTTTTTCCATTCATACATGTGTTGTCACTCATTCAGCCCAGGCATTTATGTGCAGGCATTTTAGAAGCACCAGGGACTCAAGAGTAAAGACACAGTGCCTTGCTGCCTTGAAGGCAGTTGAGACACACAGCATAAAATTGCATTATATATAACATGACACGTTATAACACAGATATGATAAAAAGACTTTTTAAACACACAGTCTCACGGGGAGTTTCTGATGAGAGCAGGGAAATGAGATCAGCTTGTCCTAGCCCTCATCATGGGCACTGGGATCCTGCTGGGATTAGGACCTCGCTCAGCGGCATAGATGGGCAGCTTGTCCCTATCCGGGGTGAGCTGATCCCCTTCTCCCCCCCAAACACCCTACAGAGCCTCACGCGGGGATCAAGTAGTTCAACCTGGTTCATCTGCTTGTTATCTGACTTAGGTTATGATTCAGCCAAACAATGCTGTAGAAATGGCCCACTGAAAAGCCTCAATAACACTAGTAAATCCAAGCAGTACAGAGCACATAGGTAATATACAGGCCTCACATCTTTTGACTTATATGAGTTGGATAGAGAAATTATATTTGTTAATGATTAACATGCTGTTCATGCCTTCTGTCAATATTTGATTCCCTAAAATACTCTGCACTCTGGCTAAGCTGGTAGCGTAAGAAAAGAGATTGTTCTGTAACCTGCAGAGCAGAATTGTAACAGCAGGCGGAAGTGAAGCAGCCTCTCACCCACCACTAAGCAGCTGTGTACCTGTGACAAGCGTGTCTGACCCCAGACAGACTATAAACGAAGGGGTCCCTAAGGCCTTCCCATCTCTACAAACGGTGACACAGCCATTTCAGCAGCTCCCACCTCTTCCCTTTGTACACAGGGAATATGCCACAGTACTCTTCTTGTAAATTTCTTCAAGTTATTCATTTATTGGCTCAATTAATTTATCTCACCCCTCACCCTTTCTTTTTAGCTGGTCAAGACATCTTTGGGAATTTCCTAAAGTCTGAGTTCAGTGAAGAGAATATTGAATTCTGGCTGGCTTGTGAAGACTATAAAAAAACAGAGTCTGATCTTCTGCATTGCAAAGCGGAGAAAATCTATAAAGCATTTGTGCAGTCAGATGCTGCCAAACAAGTGAGTATTTAGTTCATTACCATCAGTTTATATGTAAAGAAACTTAGATATAGAATAAGATTCAACAAACTAGCAAGATGAAATCCTTTTTGAGTATTATGATTTTCACTGCTATATATTTAAGTGTATTCATATAGTTCAGTGCAATGATAATCTAATTTTCTACATTTGTGAAAAGATTGGATGAAAGATTGATTTTGTAAAACAAGCTAATGTGATGGGGTGGGGTAAGGAGTACTGGTGATACTGACCAGAACCGCATGTCAGGGGGTCCTTAATGAGCTAGCTCGTTTTGGATTAGGATAAAGTAGAGATTAGTGTAATACATGGATTGCAGCAGCAGAAATATTTCCAGTTAGTAGTAATGCCCACTTCCAGTTAAATATTCCTGGTTCAAGCAGCAAACATTCTGCACAAAGTGTCCTCTCCTCCTGTAAATCTTAAATGCGCACATCACTTTTTTTGATGCACGTATCACCTTATACAGATATTTAAAAAATAATGTCTGCCTCTTTTGCACCTCCCAAAGATATTATGAGCTAACTTGGAGCAAAGATATTTCTGCTTTTTTGTGCTATTTCTTTTTAACTCTTCCACACCTAGGATAAGGTATGTTTAGAATAGGCATTCAAGAGATATTTGAGCTGACTTAAATGAGGGTTTAAAGCCACTGTCTTGAGGTGCTTCAAAAACAACAGTGACATCAAAAAATATGCAATAAATTGGCAGTGCATATGAACTGATGAGGATTTCTTTTTAGATCAATATTGACTTTCACACTCGAGAATCTACAGCCAAGAAGATTAAAGCACCAACACCCACGTGTTTTGATGAAGCCCAAAAAATCATATATACTCTTATGGAAAAGGACTCCTATCCCAGGTTCCTCAAATCAAATATATACTTAAATCTTCTGAATGACCTTCAGGCTAATAGTCTAAAGTGACTGGTGCCAGCTGGAGGGAATTAAAGATGGTATCAAGTACAGAAGGAATGTACCAGGATGGCTCCCTGGGGGAACACCTTGGCCTTTTTGGATGACTCACAGATCCAGGGGAAGAACCCATGACTCAGGACAGATTAACATGGAAGTTATCCAGGCTCAGGGCTGAAGAAGCGTGAGATGAAAATTTAGCGATGGTAGAAGGAAGGAGATACTGTGGTACTGTCATAAAATACAGTGGACCTACGTATTAGAACATCCCTCAGAACTGAGAAGGCCGGGTAATGCTTGCTACGCAGAAACTGTGAATAAGGGTTTTGAAACTGGTGAAAACATGCTATAAGCTTCAAGGTCTGACATAAACTGACATTTATGCTGCATATTGTTATACAGAGATTGTATTGAGCTGCTGAAATCTCTTTTACTTGGATGACTATTTGAGAAGTATGTGTTTCAAGATCACCATTTCTGTTATTGACACAAAGTTTTTCAGTGTTGGTTTGTTTGTTTGAGTGTTTTGGGACTGAAAGAGATGAAGAGGAGAACAATGTATTTAACTTAAGCTATTGCCTTAAAGTTGGGAAGTCAGAATATATTTGTAAATTAAATTATCACAGTGTCAATAATAAATGTGAGTTTTGTCTTAAAAACATAGAAGCAATTTCTGTTTACATTTCCTTGCCATCTTTAAAAACTGGCATTTATTTTTCAGATTTAACAAAAATTTAAGCAAGGGTCTTCTACTTTCTATCACCTCTTCAACATCTAAAACTATCATCCAGTTCATCTTATATTTTATGTATTATGTGTATGTATTGGACAGAATTCATTAGTTTTCTCTCTGCTATCACAATGTATAAAGATCAAACAAATATAATATGCTCTCATATAGTCAAGCTTCAAACTGATGAGAAATTGAAGAGGTCTTTTAAAGAGGGATAGAAATTTTATTTCAAGAAGTCATCTAATTAACAACTGATAATTTATTGTGATTTAAAGTTTATAAAAGCCAGATGTATTTTCTCATTTAATGTTCATAGCAATCCTATGAAAGCTGAGACTAGTAAGATTAAATCACTACTTCCCAAATTTAGCTATCAAAACTACCTAGAATGTTAAAAAACAAAACACCAATTTTGGGGCCCTATCCCAGACTGACTGAATCAGAATCCCCAAGGGATAGAGTATGAGAATCTATATTTTAAGAGGAAATTCCAGGCGATTCTGAAGATGCCCTGGTTATCCAGGGTTGGGAATCCTGGGATTAAGAGACAGTCCCACTGCCAGGGATTACACATAAATTTTCTCACCACACAATTTGTACTCCCTCTACTGTGCAACACTGCCCCCCAATGACCAGAAGACATTTCCTAAATCCTCAGGTCTTCAACAGTCCTAGGCGTTACCTAAGCAGGAACATAAGACTGCTCTGGAGGAACATCACAGAAGGATAATCAAGACGATGCATATTCCAGCATAGCCTATATAGCTGTATCTTCCCATGCTCCCGTGTCCCATATATTATTAATAATCAGCCATCACAGTGTAATACTCTGGATATCCTCAGTACAGGCTTGCCTGTCATCAGGCACACAGCAATGACATGGGGCAATATGTAGATAGGTTTAAAAAGTACTATTCTTGAATTTCCATGGGACAAAGTCCAAATTGTCGCTACCATAAGCTTAATTCTATGATTTAGCGGGTCAAAATATTATAAGAGGCTTAGGAAGGGAATCCAGTTTAATCACCATCATCATTATCATTGTTCTCTCCCTTAATCATGCCATCACCAAATTCCCTCAGTCCTCCTTCTACAATTAATGTGTGCAGTTGGTATGTCACTTGCTCTTTTTCTGCTCCCCCTGCACTAGCGTAGTCTCTCATTGATTGCTCATTCATGCAACTTGTTTTCTTTCTTTCCAGCCTCTTCTCTTCAATCCATCTTCAATCCATCCTCTAAATAGCCGCAAACATCACCTTCTGAGACACAGATTTGGCCCTGTCATTTCCCATGACATACAACATAAAGTTCAAATTTCCCTTTCTGGAATTCAAAATACTCCCAGTGAGACCTTCAGGGTATAATTTGTCTTACTCCCCTCTAGGTATCCTTCCTACCTTGACATCACTCTGGATCAACTGCCTTTTCTTGAAGGAGTCCTGGTCTTCACTACCCTTTGGTTAATCTACTATCTCTCTAAAATGCCTTTTCCTACCTCCTTCCAATTTTCAAAGTCCAACCAATTCTTCAAGGCCCAGGTAGAATTACTCTTCTATAAAGGCTTTCTAACACCTTACACCGCTATGTAGTTATTTTCAAGGAAAACCGAAGGGGAACCAAGTCCATATAAACACAAGACACTCTGCTCCTATTTCTAGCACCACTGTCACATTAAATAGTCCAGGCCCTTCAAACAGTGAGGCAGTAGAAGTGCAACTGTCTAACACACACACTGGTCATAAAATGAATGCTTCTGTCTTTGTCTTGATAAGATGCCATGTTAAAAAGCCAACCAGGGGCTTCCCTGGTGGCGCAGTGATTAAGAACCCACCTGCCGACACAGGGGACACAGGCTAGAGCCCTGATCCGGGAAGATCCCACATGCCGGGGAGCAATTAAGCCTGTGTGCCACAACTACTGAGCCTGTGCTCTAGAGCCTGTGAGCCACAACTACTGAAGCCCGCAAGCCACAACTACTGAAGCCTGCGTGCCTAGAACCTGTGCTCCGCAACAAGAGAAGCCATCGCAATGAGAAGCCCGCGCACCGCAACGAAGAGTAGCCCCCACTCGTTGCAACTAGAGAAAGCCCACGTGCAGCAACGAAGACCCAACACAGCCAAAAATAAATAAATAAAATCTATTTTTTAAAAAAAGCCATCCAATTTTTGGACAGATGGTCAAAACAAACATCTAAGACATCTCTTCGTTTTCAAAATGAAAAAAATAAATTGTCACCATGGCTGCATAGATTCAAGATATTGCAAAAAACTTGAAAAGATAAATTTCTTTTCATTGGCATTGTTTCCTATGGTGTGGATGTTTTATTAGATCATTTACAGAAATATGATTAGCTCTACTGTTTAGAGAAATCTGGTCCAACTGCTCCATCTAAGATTCTCAGCTCATATGCTATGTTCTGTTGTGATACTAAAGCAGTGGCAATCAACAATATGTATAATTTAAAACTAATTCATTTAAAAACTAAAAATAAATTTACTTTGCTCAGATGTATTTTATACTATTTCTAATATAATATGTATATTGTAGAAAAGTAGGAATCCGTGAAGGTAGAAATTAGACCCCCTGGTGTCTAATAAAAAGTACATATTTACACATTTAGCTCATGTGGGACAAACTAAATTTCAAGTGTCTTTCATGCTGTGTGCAAACACAGGCTGTATTATATTAGGAGGAATCTTTGATGATTTATTATCGTAAAAAGAAATTCTGAAATACGTGAAGGGAAAATAGAGTAAATGGTGATTTAAACTACCATAGATATAAATAATTGCTATTATACACAGAATTGTAGAACTTCCTCAAGACCGCATAAAACCCAATCTATAGAACAAAAAAAATACTCATCAACTGCAGAAATACCACCATCTGTTTTGTTGAGACCAGTATCTTAAAAGTGTTACTGAACCAAACTTGGATCCGTGCACCCAATGCACAACAAAGCCAATCTAATGACACCAGGTTGTGGTGAAGGAAAGTACAGCGTTTACTGCAAGGCACCCAACATGGGGCCAAACAAGGAGAACAGGAAGCTGAGGCTCACAAGACCCAAACTGCCCAGTGGCTTTCAGGGAAGGGTTTTTAAAGTCAGTGTTAGGAGTGAGGATTGTAGGGTGTCTGATCAGCTCATGGACGTTCTTCTGATTGGTTGATGGTGAGGTAATTGGGAGTTAACATCATCAACCTTCTGGTTCCAACCAGTCTTGGGTCTACATGCTTGTGGTCAGCAGGCACATAACTTCTTCTACCTGGTGGGGGTGTCAGTATCTGCAAAACGACTGAAGGATATGACTCAGGGTACTATCTATAGCCCTTGAGGAGGAACTAAAGGTCCTTGACTCTTTAGTTTACAGCTAAACTACTATTATTTTATCTTGCTTGACTGTTTTCCTTTGTTTCTGTATTTTCTCACTTCTCTGATTAAATTTGCTCTTTGGAACTAAGGGAAGGCCTAGGAGGCTAAAGCTTTTCTACAAACAAGAGGCTGAGGACACTGGGGAGAAGTGGGGGTCTGCCTTGGGAAGGCCCTGCAAGGTCCTGCTCAGTTTGAGAAGCTAAAAATGTATCATTCTAACGGCAAAATTTTGTGTCTTACTCTGCGCCTAACCTAAATGAAACTTTTCTACAAGTAAGTCCATGGCAAAATATAGTACCTTCTATGGATGTTTCTATATAAATATTTGACTGGGTATTTACCTCCTGGTGGCTCCTTTCACTTGAATTTGAAAACAGACCAAAGGGAAATGAAAGGGAAGGAGGGAGGGAGGAAGGAAGGCAGAGAGAGAGAGAGAGAGAGAAGGGAAACAAATTGGCTGAGTGTCTTAAATGTTTGTATTACCTTATGTCTCATTTGAAAACCTGAGTGCCCCGAAATGTCACACTTATATTTTATCTTCTCAAATTGAAATTTTAAGCCAAAAGGGATTGTGCTATAGTTTAGAATTGTCTACATTACTTTGAAACTCCCATAATTGATGGAAGATTAGGCTAGGAATTTGAATCCAAACCCAAAAGAACCAAATTTGTTAAACCTATGGGGACCTTGCCTCGATTTGGAATGTTGCCATTTGGGGAAGATCTGTGGCAGTAGGCTTGATGATTGAAAGAGAAGTCAAGCTCCTGGGATTAGGGAGCTGATTGGCTTACGTAAGAAGAAACGGTGCATTGTAAGCAGGTTCTAGATTTAGAAAACTGTGTTGGCCACGTCAATCACACTTCAGAACTAAATGTTCTCATCGCCCTTCCTCTCTCTCCTGTCCAACTCCAAGCAGAGTCAGAGGTCTAGGACCCATGCGGCTGAGTATGTACAATTCCAAAGAGTTTAGGGACATTGCAAATAGACGCTCTCATGTCACTCAAGAGAAGCACCAACTTCCCACTTCTCAAGTGAAAAATGCAAGCCTTCTAAAAAGTTCTTTAACTGCAAGTTTTCTTAGCAAAAAAATTGTTACTTAAATAATAATGCATTATAATAGATACTAGATTTGTTCATCCAGGAAGAATATTTGCTTTTGTTCAAATATTTGCTATATTTAATGTGCATTTTTACTTATTATAATATTAGCTGGCTGATTTCTCCATCTTTTCCACAGGAAAGGGATAATTGGGGTGGATCTTGAAGAATAAATAAACCCCAACCAGGGATGAAAGAGGGTGAGAACATTTCAGGAAACAGTCTGTGAAAAAGTCAGGAAATCAAGAAAAAAGTACTCTGTGTTCAGCAATGGTGATTTGTTTAGTGTGGCTGGAACACATGGGGGAAGCGAGAGGGTAAGAGGGAAAGCTCAGAAGGTAGTTCAGGGCAGATTCTGAGAAGAGGCACAGTCCATTCCAAAGAGCGTGAGTTTCACCTTTTATATGACAGGTCACCACGGAAGTTTCAAGCAAATGAGCAAAAGACAGAACTGTTTGTGCTGATACACAAGTTACTTGTTGAGTCTACACCAGAACTCTCTGAGATAAGCACTCTTAACCTCATTTTATTGATCAACAAACGTAGAACCAAAAAGGTGAAAAAAGTTATCTAAGGACACAGAACCAGTAAGTAGCAGACCCAGGGTTTGCGTCCAGGTACGTATGTTTCCAACGACTTTGCATTATCTCATGCTTCTTCCTGAAAGTGACATGATTACTTTGTGTCGTAGAAAGCTATTTCTGGATTTTGTGTGGAAGACAGTTAGGAAGGAAGACATAACTGAGGAAGGAAAGCCAAACATGAAACCAGTTTTGTAGCCCAGCAGGAGAGAATCAGGACAGAAATCAAGGCAATGGGAAAGAGAGGGCAAACAGATAATACTTGGTGAGCAATTGGCTGTGAGGAGTAATTGAGGGAGGGGAACACAGGATACCTCTGGGGTGTCTAGCCTGGGGCCTCAAAATCACAGCAAAGCCCTTTCCGGCTCAATTTTAAAAATATCACCTTCGAGGTCCTTCGGCTGCAAATGTGCACTGAACAACTTGGAAACAGAAGAGGAGAGCCCTGGAGGAAGATTAAGGCATACGCTTCTAAAACGCTCGCGCTTTCAACACATAACAGTTTATTCACAATGAACCTACACATGAAGCATTCCACATGTTTTTCCTCAAAGCTCACTTTCTTCTTGGACAAAACTAGAGGCTTGCAAGCTCTCCTCGAGGCTGAGAACCAAAACCAAGGACCAAGACACTCAACAGATTTGCAGGAAGAAACTGCTCTAAATTTGAGAGCACCTTTTAAAGACAGAAGACAAAACTGACGTGTAGGATCCAGGTGAAAGAGACGGGCAAAGCCGCTGTCAGACAGAAACAGAAACCGCCCCGGGGATGAGCAGCACGGGACAGCGCGAAGGAGTGTGATGACGGCGACTCTAGGGAAGGAATCCTGTGTCCTTCGATGGCAGGCCTGGCCCTTAGCTTGACAGTGGGTCATGTGACCGGTGGAATGTTCTAGTGCTCACTTCTTGTTAACAGAGACAAGACAGAGGACGGGAAACCCGAAGGTAGCCACTCTCTTGGCACATTTTTTCCTTCAGTCATTTTTACCTTAAGTCCTCAAAATAGGTGCGGAGTCTACCCTTTATTTCTGGATAGAGAGGAAAAAAAAAAAAAGACAGGAATATAGTGGGTCTCAGCTATTGTCCTATCCTTCCCCCCAAACTGTCTGTTGCTATTCTAGTCAAACCTAGAAGGTGAAAGTTCAGTGGGCTTGTTTTAAATCAGGAAAATTGACATGCTCACCCTTGGTCTTAGCTTTCATACTCTGCCTTGAAACCCTCAGCTTGAATTAGCTATAAAAACAGATTGTATCCCTAGTCTAGTGCTTTTTTCCTTAAATCTGTCAGTTAATTCAGTGTTTACAAATGACCCACTGTGAACAAGTAAAGGGTAGAACATGTTCCCATATGAAGAACTGAATAAGATACTTCCTAGAATGTTTATTTGGCATGATTTTGACTAGAATGATCATAATTCATACTATCTAGGGGGGTAATTAGGAAGTGCCAAAGTTGAGGGGAAGAAAGCACAAAATATTCCTTGCTCAGAGGTTTCTTAATTCATCTTCAGAATGCTAGGCTCCACTTTATACTTCTAGAATCGAGCCTAGACGCTTGCTTCCTTGATAGACTCCCCAGTTAGTGACACCTGCTATGTGCCGAAAGCTATGCTCGGTGCCAGGGAAACAGAGATGACTAAGATATAGCCCCCAACTAGTGAGAGGCTCACAGTGCTCTTGGGAAGAAAAGCGCGGAAAGAACTGCAGGCAAATAGACTAAGCATCTGGAGAGAGGTGAGGAGGAGAGTCAAGTAAGGCTGCCTGAGAGAAGACCTCCCCCGTGGCTCTCTCCAGGTCCCTGGTGAAACGCCAAATGGGACTGGCGCCCCCCTCCTCCCCTAATGGGAAAGGCTGTGCGGTGCCAACTTGCCAAAAGGTCTCCAGGTGCCGCCAGCTCCGTATGCAACTTCCATGGGCATCGAGTCACATCAAGTATGTCTCCTTTAGCAAGTTCTCTCTTTCTACAGTCATGAACTCGGTTGGATGCTACGTGTTCCCTTCCAGAGTGCCTATTAAAGAGCGAGCAGTGAAAGCAGCCTAGACCTTCTCTCCACGGGAGGCTGGGAGGCTAAGGAACCACGGACCTCCTGCCCTTCTGCTCCTGTGGAATTCTTGGGGTCTGTCCCAAGACTCCAAGAAAATGTGCCAAGTGAACTCAGAGGAGGGACTAGTAATTCTGTCCTGGAGGAAGGGTGTGGCTTCAGAGAAGGGACAGATGCACAACAAAGTGTGGATTAAACTCAAAGTGACCCAAATTACTTTTTGCACTATTATTGGATTAATTGCAACCTCTGAAACTCACAAACAAATGTAAATGCTGGCACTACTGGGCTACGGAAGGGCTGGAATAAGTCTGTCCTACTACTTACTAGTATTACTTTGCTCACATCGGTATCTTTTTGCTTTAGCCATTATTATTGTCCCAAAATAATGATTTCTTTTTCTCTTTCCTTACAGGAGGGTGTGACAGAGACTGCTTAGATGCTCACCAATCTCAGGCCCTCCCTGGACAAACCATATTTCCCAGCCCCTCTTAAGGTGAACAGCAAATATAGAACTTTCTATTGGGTTGGCCAAAAAGTTCGTTCGGGTTTTCCCGTAAGCTGCTTTTTCCAGCAAAACATCCCGAACTTTTTGGCCAACCCAATGTGAATGTTTCTACATAGTCAGTATTTGGGTATATACTCAGTAGCTCTTTTACTTGGATTTGGTCTTTTTTCTTGAATTGCAATTTGATATTTTACCTTGAATTATTAGGGCCACAAAACTGAGCTCTGTGTGGAGAGCCAAGGGATGGGCACCAGTTCCAGGACTGCCTAGAAGACACCCAGGTTGTCTCTCGCTTCCCCACGCGCACGGCCAGAAGAAAGGGCTCTGAGGTTGCAAAGCCACACGGAGGAACTGTCAAGCTCCAAACAGTCATGCAACCCACATTGGCACTTGTGTGAGTGACAGCTAAACTCCTCTGAAGGTCTGGCAATGATTTGTTAGAGTGATTAGAGAGTTTTATTCTGATACATACAAAGACACTGATAAATGTTTAAGTTTCCTTCAAAAAGAAACAATTCCAGGCTTCCCTGGTGGTACAGTGGTTAAGAATACGCCTGCCAATTCAGGGGACACGGGTTCGAGCCCTGGTCCCGGAAGATCCCACGTGCCGCGAAGCAACTAAGCCCACGCGCCACAGCTGCTGAGCCTGAGCTCTAGAGCCCGCAAGCCACAACTACTGAGCCCACGTGCCACAACTACTGAAGCCCACGTGCCACAACTACTGAAGCCCACGCACCTAGAGCCTGTGCTCCACAACAAGAGAAGCCACGACAATGAGAAACCTGCGCACTGCAACGAACAGTAGCCCCCGCTCACCTCAACTAGAGAAAGCCTGCACACAGCAACGAAGACCCAACGCAGGCAACAAATAAATAAATAAATTTATTAAGGAAAAAAAGAAAGAAAGAAACAATTCCTTTTTCATTTAGAGAGTTATATGGAGCCATCCTGGAAAAACCAGGGCAACATCTCCATTAGAGTGCAGCGTTATTCAGTTCCCATGTGAGGCAAAGGTTATCTCTCTGACCTTGTGATGTTCTTCCAGATAGAGCTGCCTGGAAAAGAGGATGTAAGCTATGGATGAGAACAATATGTGAAAAGCTTATTTCAGATGCAACTGAGAATAGAAAATGCCAAAAACAACACAAAAAAGGGAGGCGAGGACTAAGAAGCAGGAAAAGAATAAGTGATGGAAAATTTTGCAACTGATAAAAACATTAAGTGAAAATGAGTTGGCCAGGCTGCGTGTATTTTCAACTCATTTGCTTTGACTCCATTTAGGGCTACGTACGACAGATATTGATATAAATCCTCTGAGGTTTAAACTGGCCAATCACCAAGTAAAAGTCAGGATTCCAAACAAATGTAGTATGCGGATCTGGAAAGCAGACCTGTGGTTAAGCTGGGATTCAGACAGGAAGTTGTGAATTCAGTGCATACCGGGAAAACTAGAGGGGTGAACTCACCGGGGCTAATTTCCCTGAAAGACCAAAGAACCACGTAGGAAACAATTCATCCTACAAGAAGAGAGCTTCAGGATGCACAAATCTGGCCTAAAAACGGTGGGTCAGAGCTGGAGGAAATGAGTACTTTAACTACACCAGGTGCCTGACGCTCAGATTGCCCTTTGATGCAGGTCCAAAATCTGAGGGAGAGGAGAGAGCCATAAAAGAGTGACGACACTAAAAGGGCAAACTCCCTGGAAACCTTTGAGAACATACGCGGGGACAGGGGATTGATTGCTCAAGGGATGATGCTAAAGAACGCTCCTCACTGGAGTTAGGAGCAGGGCGCCGACAGGACAGAGCACACTGACTGAAAACCAGCCCCCGGACCCGGAACGCCTGGGAAGGAGAAGAACTGGAAAAGGGGGCGGTGCTTCAGCAGATGCCGCCACCCTATCAGCAGACAGTTACAGCAGCCTAATATCTTAGGATGTGGTGGTCTTCAAGGCGCTCTTGAAGGGGAATAACGTCCTTCTTCCCCACCCAGGTTCTGGGTATTTGAGAAACAGAAAAATAAGAGCAAGGTGGAGGCGAAGGTATTAGTGATACAGTCAGGCCAGAGAACAGAGCATTGGAAGAAAGTCAAAAGGGCCTGCTAACTTCACCCCGGAACTCAACCAACTTGCTTCCCCGTTACAGGTAGTGTCGGACGGTGGCACAATCTCTACACAATGGATCGCCAATGCGGGGAACAAATGCCCAGGTGTCTTGTCTCAATTAGAACAAATGTGAAGAGTCAGCCCAGCTCAGAGCTCCTGGCGACGGGGCCTAATTGAGATGGAATGTCTTTTCATGATGAGCTGGGTTCTATCAGACCACCAGGCCATAAGATCAGGTGGGCCCAGCAGCAACCCACTGAGAGATGGAAATGGTAAAGCCAGAATCGAACATGAGCAGGGCTTACCTGTGTCCCGTGGGAGCTCAGGGCTCCCTCATGACTAATGATGGAGGAAGAAGATCACTGTCTGTGTTGGGATAGTCTGTAGGCACAAGCCGAAAATGGACCGATTCTGCTAAGGGGCGGACTTAAAAGAGTGCAGCAAGCAGAAACCCTCCCCATGTGCAGAACTGGGGACAATGCACCTGCTCATCTACTTCGTGTGAAAGGAAAGTGACCTGAGGTTAGAATAGATATTGACTCACGGGCAGTGGAGAATGGTGTGGCTGGTGAATTGGGGCCTGGAAGGAGAATGATTGGATAATTGGGAATAAGAAGGTCTCAGGAAGATGCATGTGGGTGGACCTATCAGAGTATTCAAAAGTATGAAGGTCTTTGTGTCACATGGCAACATCCAGCAGAGATCATCCACCACACAAAAGACATGAACAACCAAGTAGACAGAGCAACGGTGCCAGTTGACCTCAGCCAGCCTCTGTCACTCAGCCAGCCCATCAGGGTTCATGAACAGAATAGCCATGGTAGCAGAGATGGATATGCACTGGCCCAACAGAATGGACTTCCACCCATGAAAGCCGATCTAGCTACTGCCCTTGCCAAAGTCCAACCATCAAGAAAAAGAAACTGATGCTGAACAAATGAAATCTCAAAGAGAACAACCAACCATTTCATGGTAAGCTGACTAATTAGACTCCTTCCACCCTGAAAGAGGCAGTGACTCATCTTGACTTGAATCAACATATATCTGGGGTATAGATTTGCCTTTCCTGCCAGAAGAGCCTTAGCCAGCTCCACTGTAAGACGGCTTGCAGCTTTTGATCCACCAGTAGGGGATCCCAAATGATATCACATCAGACAAAAGGGGCCTACTTCACAGCAAAGGTGGTGCAGCAGTGGCCACATGGCCCTGGGATCCTTGGGCTACATCACATGCTGTAAGACCCAGATGCTGCCAGCCTGGTGGAGCAATGGGATGGTCCTATGATGGCACAGCTGAGGCACCACCTCGAGATGATAACCTTCAAGGAAGGTGCATCATCCCCTAGAATAAAGAATATACCCTTAATCAGTGACCATTACATGGCGCTGTTCCCCCAGTATGTGGAATACATGGGTCTGGGAACCAAAGGGTCAGAATAGGAGTGTCCACATTTGCTATCAGTGTAGCAGCCAGACCTGGGAGGGGTATGGTGACATGGGAATCAGACCCCTGGACAACAAGGGTCTGGGTCACCTTACCACATAAGCCACCAACACCAGCAGAAGTGCTGACCCAGGGTGAGAGGAATCTAGAAGGGGTAATAGAAGAGAAAGGACCAAGTGTGGTCTCTAGACAAAACGCAGCGATGGTGGAGTACTTCATCCCATTGTTTTGCCTCTGATAAGTTCTCCCCAGGAAAAGTCCTTCCAGAACCTGGAGCAGCTGTTTCTGGATGCCAGTGAACACTATGTGAAGCAACTGTATGTGGGTGGTGCAAGGGGCGGATGATTAGTGGATACTGTGGGAGCACGATACCCCTCAGACCCGAGGCACTCTCCCCCAGCAGCCGGAAGTCTGGGCTGCTGACCGCTCACTGATGCTTCCTCTCCAGGAGCTGCCCTCATCCTACGGAAGCTGCCTCACCAGGTTCCCATCCCCTCTTTGGAAGCAGCCAGCAGTCAATGACGGGTCAGTGCAGGATCCAAATACCTGCCCCCTTTGCTTCAACTGGGTCACATAGGAAGGGCTTCTCCATCTCCGAAACTCCTGCAAGGATCATCTGAGTCCTCTGTTACAACTACATCATATATTTGTTTAAGATTTATAATCCATCTCCTTCAAAAAAGGAACTGTATCAGGTTATAAAATTAGCATGTTATGTAACAGAATAAATTAAAATGAAATAAGTCAAAACTATTTAAAGGGAACATCTGTTCATTGTTTACAACAAATATTTATTAAGGCTACTCTGCAAATAAGGTACTGGGGTCGGTGCTGTGACCAACCAGGTGCTTGTTGTGCCATCAGTATGTTTACAGTTTGATCTAGAGATGGCATCTGCATAAATAACTACAGGTAGGAAAATAGGAACCTCTCAGTATTCACAGCTTGAACATACATCATTTCTTTCATTCTAGAACAGCACGATGAGATAGAGCTGTTACTATTCCTACTTTATAGATAGTAAACCAAAGGTTAGCAAGGGAAAGTGATTTACCCAAGCAGTGACAGAATCCAATTGTTCTTTCACCACGTTATGATAAATGTTTACGTGGATGATGGTATTATCCAAAAAGATAATACGTTTTCTCAGTCATCATCAAAAAGCCTCAAAAAGACATCCACTTTACATCATTTAACCATTTTGAGAATTTGCTTCATCTTGCTTAATATCCTGTATTTTTTTAATATTTTAAAAAATACTCAATGGCTCTGGTTGACATTGGATACTATCTGCTAAGTGAATCTCTCAAGCTTCACCAGATTAGAATGACGACTTGGCTATCTGCTGACTCACACCCTAGGTATTTCCACTATTATGAAATCACTACTTCACAGAAGGATGTTTGCTTAATAGTAATAGAAATGGTAAAAATAAAGAATGCAGAATTCTATTTTCAAAAGATTAGATTCTAAGGATCCTGTGGTGGCAGGTGAATCATCAAATAGGAAAGGCTGACTTGACTCCCTAAGAGGAGGGAATAGAGTAGAAAAAGAAGGGAAGAAAAGGAACAGCAGGAGGCTTGCTTACTCTGGAGCTGGGCCACGGAGAAGTATAACAGAGGCCGACAGACAGCAGCTGACCAGAGGGTCCCTGTTGACAGGGAGGTGACGCCCCTTCCCTTGAATAACTGAGGGCACTTGCCTGGAAAACAGGCTAAGGATCAGGGCCGGGAGGGACAGTGCAAAGAGGCAAAAAATAGAGGCTGTTGAAACAACTGCTGAACAGGACAGAGAACTGGGCAGGATGGTGAGAAACACTGGAGAGGGGACATGCAATGAATTTAGTGACGTGCACTCTCCCATGGAGGAGCCATCCTAAGATGTAAAGCTGCAGACACACCACTTGGAGCATCATTTTAACCTGCAGGTCAAAGCTTTGTGGTCAAGTTTGTCGAATTCTAAAAGTGCCTGATCTCAAAGCTGATGGGAAGCTTCTGGTAACGATCTAGCAGCCAGGGAAGAGGTTAGGAACTGAGCAAGGGAATCAAGGGAGGGAGGAAGACGGAGACCAAAAATGGAAGAAAAGAGGAAAATCCAATAACCTGCCCTCCCCTCCCCCGCATCATGAATGGACAAAAGATGGACCAAGATGGACCAAACAGCACGTACAGATGATCCTTTTCCTTCTTCTCTACTTTCTTCTATTTCTCTGAGTGCTTAGGTCCCCAGACTTATAAACCACTTTGAGGTGGGTGTATGTTTAAAATAACTTGATTTTCTTGTTATTTCCATTTATTAATTAACTCAATATATTTGTATTTATCACACAAAAAATCTTATTTTAGCTACAATAATAAGAAAACCTCAAAATGGATTCTTGACATTTTCTTTCGAAAATGACCTAATGCAGTCTTTCCCCAAGAATTTATTAAATGCATATCATAAGCAGGGCAATTTACTAAGCATATTAAAAGAAAATCATAGAACAAACGTTTCTGGAATTAAAGTATCTTTAGTTAAGGTAAGTTCTACCTGCATAAACAGAGGAAAAAGATAAACATTACTTCTATGTAGCCTTTGCCTTTTATACAATAACTTCACTCTTCTTTTTGCCACCCAAATCTCACCATACCTTCAAAATCCAGCTCATTTCATTCTTTCCATCAAGTCCTCTTGGAACAAACAAAATTGCCGCTAATGTGTTGTCTTCTGAATTTCTGTACTACTTTCTATCTCCATCCTTCCCTAGGTAACAGGGACTTAGTGTCCCTTCTATGGTTAGCTTAAATTGGTGTTTTTTCTGAGTTTCTGTCTCCTATGGAAGTTCCCAGAGAGAAGGGTCCATGTGTTAAATTATGTTTTTTAATCTTTTAAGCATGTAGCATAGAGTTTTCAATACGAACTGCTTATAAATATATTTTACTTTGAAAATTTTTGTGAGGAATTCTAGTTGTTTAATTGGTATGCCCACCCTTGCAGGGGAAAAAGAAGGAAACATGTATAAAAGTGCTTTGCAAACTCTAGGTGTTTTTCCTAAGGCCAGGATAAAACGGTGGTCGTGGCGGAGAACCATCTGTTCTCTCCTCCTCCTGCGCGGGCAGTGCGGCCGAGCTCTGTTCTCTGGGGCGGGGAGCGGGAGTGGGTGGGACGTGAGCCACCGGCGCCCAGGCCACGAGGCAGTGGTGCGCATTCCCCACACGCTTCATTCCGCTCCCTGCCGCTGGAACCCGCACCTGCCCGCGCCCAGCTTTCAGTCTGCAGATGGTTACGGTGTCCCAGCGGAGCCCACAGTGCCCTCCGGCTGGGTCCCTGGATGACTCTAGGGGTAGGGGAGGCCCACCTGCCCTGATTCTTCAGGGGGACGTTTCACCATTGCCTTTGGAGTCTCTCTGCTTATGACTGTTGCCCTAGCTAACACACTAATATGTTTATTATCATGGTACCTAAATTTCAGGTGAACAAGGATATTCAATTCCTTGGTCCTCAGGTTCGGCCTGGGCTGGCCAAAGTCCCAGAGCTGGCCTGTCACCCTCAACAATGGATGTCTTCAAGCACTTATCACAGTGACATGGACACATTTTATCATTTTCTAAAAGGTGTGCCATGATGTGAAAAGATTAGGAGGGTATTAGAGTTTTCTAAACATGTCCCCCCAGTTCTTAAACTTCTTCTTTAAAATGACTATTTCCATTTTTACACTTCATATTCTTACATCAGCCGCCATCCTCAGCAACATGCATATGGCCTTGTACCAGATGTCGGATGTTAAAACAGACAAAACACTAGGTGGAAGCTACTTCCCCCTTTTAAATGGCTTCCTCATCCTTTCTTGGATTTTCCCTCTTTTCTGCATGAGCCAGATGCAGCAGGACAGATTTTCCCTTTTTTTTTTAAATTTATTTATTTTTTTTGGCTGTGTTGGGTCTTTGTTGCTGTGCGCGGGCTTTCTCTAGTTGCGGCGAGCAGGGGCTACTCTTTGTTGCGGTGAGTGGACTTCTCATTGCGGTGGCTTCTCTTGCCGCGGAGCACGGGCTCTAGGCGCGTGGGCTTCAGTAGTTGTGGCATGAGGGCTCAGTAGTTGTGGCTCGCGGGCTCCAGAGCGCAGGCTCAGTAGTTGTGGCACGTGGGCTCAGCAGTTGTGGCATGTGGGCTTAGTTTCTCTGCGGCACGTGGGATCTTCGGACCAGGGCTCCAACCCATGTCCCCTACATTGGCAGGCGGATTCTTAAACCACTGTGCCACCAGGGAAGCCCAGATTTTCCTTTTGACTAAACTTGGAAACGGAAAGACCCTCCAGACTCGTTTCCCACTCAGACAAGCTCCTTGGAGACCCAGAGGGAGTTCTGTGACTCCTCCTGCGGTCAGAGCTCAGGCCCTTCCTTTCACGTTCTTCCTGCTTCTCATGGTGCAGAGCCTTTTCCTGTCACCTGTGGTTTCTGTTTCCCCGGGTGTCTGTTCCTCAGGTTTCTGAGGTGGGATGGTGCTGTATTCCCACTGGGTTCTCTTTCAAACATGAATCTCCTTGGCCTGGATTACTTTTATTTTTCCATTTATCAAAATCAACCCATGTCTTAGCCTTTATAACATAATTATGAGAAAAAAATTCCAATTATAAATGAAGTTCAAATGTATTCCAGAAAAATGCCTGACTAAAACAACTTTAACATGCCCCTAAAGCTAAATCCATGCTTTTACTTGTATTCTAAAAGGAACATCATTGACAAAATAGGGCATCTTCCTTTAATACACTGGATCCCAAATATGGAGAATATTCGCAAAAATCTCCGAGGGCTCCTGAACATCCTGAAAGAACATTACTCTGTCAAACAAGGACCCTTAAATGTCTGTCTCACTCCAACAGTGTCTGGGAGGAAGTCATGAGATGGGAAAGCAATGCGAGAGGGCTTTCTGTCTAGCAAAGTGCTCCCTCACCTACTCTACGGGAGGGAAACAGAATCCCACACTACTGTGCCACTGTCTGGACCCAGAGAACGTCAGATGTCGTGTTGTCTGATTTCCTCTTCCTACTTGTAGATTATGAAGCCCCGGTGCAAAAAGATTAGGATTTTTAAGATTTTTAACTTTGTTTATGCACTGGAGCCTGCCTCAGATCTGAGAGTTCTATAAACTAAAGCTGGTGTATACAAGTGTAACTTGGTAATACTTCAGTAACACTGCAGTAAGACAATGCCCCAGTACAGTGCTACAGGCTGTTCTCTGTTTTTGTTAGATGCATTAGAACAGCAGTTTACCATGCACACAATTATACATCAGTAGCAAATCTACAGTTTACAAAGCTTCTCAAGATGAAACAGGAAGTGCCAATAACAGTATATGAATATTTTGTTAAATTATAACTTATGCAGCCTCTAGTGTGTGTCCAGTCAATGGCTCCTCCGCTCACCGGCACCAGGTGAATTACCCGAACCTGACCCACATCACAGCCAATCCGCTGATCCACCACTGACATACTCCCCGCATCCCATGCTCTGTTAGTAAAAATTTGGTGAGCTATTCTCCTCAAAGCTGGAAAACAGCAAAATTCCACTAGATGCTTCCAGAAAATTGCTGCCAGTAATTGGACTGTGCTGCAGTAGACTGAATAAACTGAGAACCGTTTCTCTTGCCCTTCACTTTCCCTTCATCTCCACTTCACCTTTCTACCATCTCTCACCTTGCTCTACACCTTCCCTTACCCTTAACGAACACCTACCCTGATTCATTAGAAAAGCATTTTCCATTTCTCCAGCACTGAATTGTCTACCTTCAGAGCATTTAATAGTTACCTCTTTTTCAAAATGACTTGTGTCACCCACACCCATACGTTTCCAGTGAAAAACTGTCCAGACCTTCTTTTGTGGCCCTGACTTACCCAAAACACAGGCTTATCATAGCACTGACAAGATGTATTTGTATACTTTATTTAAATGTTAATCATTGGATTGTAATATTGATATCTTTGTAATATTTTTTTGCATCTCCATTCCCTATTACTCCTGATAACTATGCACGTTTGCTGAATGAATGAAAACAGCAACCTATCAATAAGCTCAAACAACAGTATTCAGTATTATACTCTGTGTAGGGAATGTAGGGGTTCAGAAGAAAAACACTCAACATTCCCTCTGGGTAGCTGAAAGAGTGGAGAAAGGGAAAGAGCTTCTACTTCAGTTTGGGAGCAGCTTTCCATAGAATGGGAAATGATCCATTCTTTATGTGGATATTATGTTTTTCTGGATGAAAGTATTGTTTTAGGTTCCATTATTTTCATCCCTTGCAACACGTCTGTACCCTTTTCATTAGGTAGCCTTTGTGCTTAATATCTGATAAAAAGTCAGTATTTTCCTTAGGGTAAATCAGAATCTAAGGACATAGGTGTCAGAAGGAATGTGGGATGATCCAGCTATCCCACATCTGGGTACTTACCCAAAGAATATGAAAACATTATTTTGAAAAGATATCTGCACCTCTATGTTCATTGCAGCACCATTTACAATAGCCAAGATATTGAAACCTAAATGCCCTTCAATGGATGAATGGATAAAGAAGATATGATACATATATGTGTGTGTGTGTATACACACACACACACACACACACACACATATACAAACAATGGAATACTACTCAGCCATAAAAAAGCTGAAATCTTGCCAGTTGTGACAACATGGATGGACCTTGAGGGAACTGTGCTAAGTGAAATAAGTCAGAGGAGAAAGACAAATACCATATGAGTTCACTCATACGTGGAATATAAAAAACAAACAAACAAACAAACAAAATAAATGAACGAACCAAACAAACACATAGATACAGAGGACAAAGCAGTAGTTACCAGAGGGGAAGGGGAAGGAGGGTGAAATGGGATCGACTGTGTGGTGAGGGATAGAAACCAAAGTTTCGTTGGGAAGCATGCTGTAGGGTATACGGAAGCAGAAATATAATGCTATCCACACAAAATGCATATAATGTTACAATGTTACCTCAGTAAAAAAATAAATCTAAAATATGCAAAAAAGTGTATAAAAAGAAGGAATATGAGAGAGGAAAGAAAATGCTCCATAGAGGAAATGGGAGCAAGTTACCATAGCAGCTCTTCGGAGGAAGTGATGGCTGTAAACGCAGCAGAGAGAAACAGGAGAAAGGAGAGAAGGGCTGGCAGAGCAGCCGGGGCAGGGAGAAGGCGGTGAGGCAACAAGGCCTGCTGACTGTCTACTGTGCCATCCGAGGCTGTCTGACTCGTCACGACATGCATCCCTTTATTACATCCAGTTCCCCAGACACACACACACACAGAGCTGCTGTTTTTAAACATCTTCTCCATAGCAACGTCTGCTTACTCGCCTAATAAATGCTTTGTGTGGATGGAGACAACATTTTCTCGTTGCTGCTGATCAAGCGAGGAGTCTAAGTTTGTCTGCATTGAGGGGCTAAAGAATAAGCAAAGCCTCCAAAGAAACAGAGAAAAGAAACTTAGGGAGCAGTGGAAATCATGCACAATCGGCTCTCCAACTCCTCCTCATCCCCAGAAGTCACAGAAAATTTGGTATGGTTTTTGAGTTAATCCTGAAATTTGAGTTTCAGGGACAGTTTTTACCAAGAACTCAGAGGGGGTAAAGAAAGCCTCCAAAAAGGTGTATGTGCTCGTGGATTCTGAGAATGAACTCTAATGTGAACTGAAATAAATGAAGAAACGGTTTCAGAGAAATATATAGGTTGATGCATAGAATTTTGCTAAACTAGACTTGGAACTAGTCTTGACTTTGAACCTGTATTCATCCTCACATTGCAAGGCAATCAGAAAACATGTCTGCGAAAAGTTGAAGCTTTTGGTTGGTTTACAGGAAACTGTTTCAAACGATGAGCTACAGAGGCCAGACTTAACTTTATTTGGTACAAGAGGTTTCTGCTTCAATGAGTGATCGTGAAGTGGTAGGAAGAAATGAAAATGAAATCTTAACAAAAACAGTGTATTTTTCAACTGTGTATTATGAAGTACAGATTTCTTAGAAGTATTTGCCATAATACTACTTGAAAGGATACATTTTTAAATTTTTTGTTGGACTCTAAACATTACTTTTAATCTTTCAGAATTCTATGGATTCCTCTTGAAAATTTCAGACCCGCAAAATTTAATGTGGAGATTTAATGTAACAATCCATGAAAGGAGTCCTTTACACTTTGAGAGAGAGAGGGAGGAAGGTAGGACGGAAGGGAGGAAGGAAGGAAGGAAAACTGCTTATCTTATTATTTCAGCAATTTTCTTCATATCACAAAGTTGTCTGTGATGATTAGTTTTCTGTGCCAACTTGGCTAGGCTATAGCATCCAGTTATTCAATAAAATACTAATCTAGGTGCTGCTGTGAAAAGTATTTGGTAGATATGGTTAATATTTACAATCAGTTGACTCTAAGTAAAGGCGATTATCTTTGACAGTGTGGGTGGGACTCATCCAATCAGTTGAAAGGCCTTATGAGCAAAATCAAGGTTTGCCTGGGAGAGAGTTAGCAGTTTTTCCCCAGAACGTTTAGTTTGGCTTCTTAATCATTACACACTTAGACCATTTTATGGTGACAACATGGAAGTTAAGAGCAAGGCCGGAGTTATCAGATCCAAGCCTATATCCCAGCTTCATTACCACCTATATGACCTTGGACAAGCTACTCAACACCTCTAAGCCTCAGGGTTCCCAACTATAAAACGAGAACAATATCTCACTGACAAGGTGCATGCGTGCGTATGTGTGTGTGTCTGTGTGTAGGATAAAGTACTGTTAATAAAGCTTGCAGTTCAGTGTTTTATGAAAAATTAGCAATACATGGTGGTTGAATTTGATATATCTGACATTTTAAAACTACACAGTGGGGCTTCCCTGGTGGCGCAGTGGTTAAGAATCCGCCTGCCAATGCAGGGGATGTGGGTTCGAGCCCTGGTCTGGGAAGATCCCACATGCCATGGAGCAACTAAGCCCGTGCGCCACAACTACTGAGCCTGCTCTCTAGAGCCCGTGAGCCACAACTACTGAGCCCGCGTGCCACAACCACTGAAGCCCGCACACCTAGAGCCTGTGCTCCGCAACAAGAGAAGCCGCCACAATGAGAAGCCCACGCACCGCAATGAAGAGTAGCTCCCGCTCGCCACAACTAGAGAAAGCCCGCGTGCAGCAACAAAGACCCAACGCAGCCAAAAATAAATAAATTTATTTTTAAAATAAATAAATAAATAAATAAAACTACACAATGTCTGAGGTGACAAGTTCCTTAAGCAAAATAACCATTACGCTAAATAATACTTTCTCATAATTACAAAAGCATACCTCTAACAGGTCAGAGGAACTTCCCTTCTTTCAGGATGACTTTCAGAATGTATTCAAAACATTAGTTTATCCAAAGGAAAATCCTCAACATGTGATGGTTACACTATATCTCCATCTGGTTGACTGGAGGTTTCAGTCACATAAGTCAGGAAAATCCAGCCCCGGGCTCTGTGCTGCTCAGGTGGCAGGGAGTGGGGTGGGTCAGCCTGGCCTTTTGTCCTGCAGGTGATGACACAGAAGGGCAGCTCGTTGGGGTGTGAGCAGGGCCACCCAACAGGAGCGCCCAGTGCCCTCTGGACCCGAACAGTATCAAAATTTTCCCAGATGGCTTTTCAAATCACTAAGGAAACGGCATTACCTAAATATCTTTAAAAGGCCACTGCCTTCTGCAGTTCTCTTTGCTAATCTGGTATGCTAAATTAAAAATTTGGTGCAGAGTGTGATAAGTGGTCTTTTCTCCTTCAGAGTTACAGCAGAGTACACTGATGTCCCCTGTGGTAGTGCAGGAAGAGAATCAGGCAGGATCTCTTCCTTACACGCAGGTAACACAACTCCAATGATTAACACTTTTATAGAGCTGTTCATTTGACAAAGAGTACAGAAATTGCATTGAATAGAAATCAGAAACTTGCGTCTACCTCACATTAGCCATATAACCTAGGGCTTGTCAGTGACCCCAGAGAACTTCAGTATCTTTTATATAATGGAACTGGTTTCATTTACTTTTATTTACTTAATGTATTTATTATGCTCATCAAATGAGAATGTTTTAGACGTGGGTGTGAAAAACATAAAGTGCTATACAAATATCTGACACTGTTGCTAGTAATCAGTAGTATTTGAAATGAAGGCTTTGGGAGGCTGTTTATGAAATGCTTATCCTAGGACGTCCACTGAGGCAGAGAGGTATCAGTCCTGCATTAGATGGGAATGATACGTACCACCCACCAAGGACACTCTTGTCACCAGTGTTAAGGGGAAGCCCTTCTGTCCAGAACAGGTCACCGACTCCAGCAGAGCTGGGAGAGATTTTGAGAGATAATCATCCAGACCCTCTGATTACACACCTGGGGAACCAAAGGCTTGGAGGAACACAGGGTTTGCTCAAGCCCACCTGGCTCACCCAAAACAAAAGGGGACTGGAATTCAGCTTCCAGGGATTTCAGTCAGGTGCTCTTTCAATGTTGTTTTACTCTCTTCTGAATTTTGATTATTAAAATCTAATTTTATTTGAACATAATCCAAAAGGAGAAATTTGCATGATTAACTCTGTGGCCTCTAGTGGCCAGAGAGCATCTTCTGAAAGCCTCAAAGGAAAATCCAGAGGAGAAGAAAATTACAGCAGTGCAGCCATGAGACAAGAGCTCGCAAATCATCACCCTAAGATGACAAGCATCACTCTGGTCGCTAAATGACGTAACCACAAACAGTGTGACTCTTCTCCTTCTTACTGTGGTTATTCGAGAGGTGAGAAAGCACCAGCCCTTGGGACACTTCTGGAAAAAAAAAGACTAGATGAGGCATTTTTTTCCCTCAAGTTTATTTAAAACCGAAAGATGGCCATCAGCTTTTGAAGGGTATCAACCACCCTCTTTCCTTCTCAAACACTATTTTACATCCACCCACCTAACACTTTTTATACATAAGACCACTTAGTCACAGAAGAAAAGGAAGTAACCAAGACTGGCGGTTGATTAATTATCTCATGTGTTAAAAAGCTTCAAGTGACTTCCATAGACACACAAATTTGCAATGGAAAATTTTAATATTGTACATAAATTCTTGGAGTTGGAAGATACATTAAGAGTTTCTCTCCTTGAATCTTGCACCTGAAGAAATGATTCTCCCTGTGAGATCCTGCACAGAAAGCCACCTGGCAGCTCCTAGAACTGATCGAGTAACGAGCACTCCTCACTGGAGGATGGGGACGAGGGTTGGGAAGTCCGCTTCATTTATGTAGAATAACAATTATTTAAATATCTGACTCCGCACATCTTCTCCCAACTGGTCCCACCGCCATATGCACCCACAGTGTCGTGTACCTCCTCCTGGCATACACCTCACTTCAAGTGTTACAAGCTCTCACTTTTTCCATGCAGGGGCTGTGCCGGTCTTATTCCTCCCTTCCCCCAGCATCTAGCAATAGATGCCCAATAAATCTTCCATGATTTCATGCTTAATGATTGTGGTATATTCCCTAGAGATTTGCAGAGTAAATCAAGTTATTTTTCACACGACACCCTTTACATATTGTAAGATACTTAACAGAGCTTCTGTTCTCCAGAATTAACAACCCCATATCCTGTGGCAACTCGTGACCTGACTGGTGCCAGAACCTATTCCACTGGAGTCACAGTACCCCGATATGCCTCAGTGGTCAAAATCCCCTAAAAAATGTTACAAAGGCTGAGAGCAGAGGATTCCAGCAGAACACAACGAAACTGTTACCTCTCTTGAGCCCACTTCACCTCTGTCAATGCAGTCTGTGTTTGTACCCCTTCCTTATTTAGTCACAGAACATTTTTGGACTATGTTGCATTAAATTTCTATTCATTGTCGAGTAAATTTTTTTGAAGGATGTGCATCCTATTGTTTGAACCTAAATACAAGCTTTAAATGTATGCCTGCTAATTTTTTCCAGTTCGCATTCCATGTTATTAAGAACACTGTTCACTCTTGATTCTCTCATTTCAGCCCTGAGATGCCCCTGTCTTCTCTGCACTGTCAACAGTGTTAGTGTCACCTGCACCCTGAAAATTACTAGAATTGAAGCAAGTGATCATGCTGACAATAGAGAACCAGACTTTTTAAAACTTATCTCTAACTTCAGAGGAAGCAGTCCTTAACTATGCCCAGCATGGGTGTGAGCACACTCCTATGCAATGCCCATGGGCATGAAGCATGACCATCCTCTTCCCCTCCAGGAGCCCAGCCTTCCACTCAGAATGCCCCTCCCCTGGGACTTCCCTGGTGGCCCAGTAGTTAAGACTCTGCGCTTCCAATGCAGGGGGTACAGGTTCGATCCCTGGTGGGGGAACTAAGATCCCAAGTGCCTCGCTGCCAAAAAACCAAAACATAAAAACAGAAGCGATATTGTAACAAACTCAATAAAGACTTTAAAAAAATATGGTCCACATGAAAAAAATCTTTAAAAGAAAAGAGAATGCCCCTCCCCCTCCTAGATAAACTAATAAATGAGGAATACAAGAGCCATTACCTGATTGTCAAGAAGTTGAAACTTTTTATACATGATAGCCAAGTAGATATTTTTCAAATCTAAGCTAATCAGTTTTCTATAAATCTGCATTACTTTTAAATACCCACTTGTGTTCCAGGTTTCCCCATCAAAATTCCAGATCAGAACCGATATTTATTTTTCACTATTTCCTGTGCTCACTGCCTTTATCCAATCTGTTACTCAACCCTGACATGTCATCCTTCAAAGTGTCAGCAAGAGTTTTCTTTTTATTTATATTCTAGGCTCAATTTATTTACTTTACTTAACAAACACTGATGAAATTCTTACCCTGTGCTGGGCAATACATTTATAGGTGTTAGAAGTATAATTAATTTATTTATATCCTCATCTCATTCCAGAAAGTAATATAAATGATTTATAAGTTTACAAAGAAACAGAGAGAGAGAGAAAGGAAAGAAGGAAGGAAGGGAGGGAGGGAGGGAGGGAGGGAGGGAAACATGACATTAAAAATAGGAGCAAATGGGAGAAAATTAAGACCAAGGCCATAAAATGGAATCAGGAATTAGGTTTAAAATCCATCCCATGAAGATCTATAAATTTCCTATGGGTGGATCAGAGTTAACTTGAATTTTTTTAGTCAAGGCAAAATGGAAAAACCTGATCAATTTCATAATCAAAAGTATCTCTAACATAAAAAACCAGAATTGCTCAGAAGGACCATTCTTCTTGGTCCTGAAAGCAGAAAAGTGTTTTTCTTCAAGTGTCCACATGGAAATAGAAATGATCAGGTGTCCCCCCTCTTTGAAAAAGAAAATGATACTGTGAGTTCCTCTCCAACGACTTTCCTATTTTCTTTTCACCCAGGCTTTCCCTTGACTCACTTCCTGTTCACTTTCAACCCACTGCATTGAAACTTCCGTCCTTACGACTTACCTGAAACTGCCTGACGAATAGAGTTAACGTATGCTGTGACTTCACACTTACACCTGCTCAAGCTCCCTTTTCACGTCACCTTGATGCTACGGCCGGAGTAGTTCATGTGGAGAGCCACCTTGACGTGGCCGCTCCCCTGAAGAACCTACCGAGGACCAACCACGTCAAACCCGGACTCTTCGCCCAGGTTCTAAGGTGCTCACACCCAGCTTTATCTCCCACACTCGAGCTCACGCTCTCAAACCCAATGAAGAAAAAGGGCATGTTTGGCCCCTAACCCCCTATATCCCTCCCACCCTTGAAGGATCCCTTCAAAGGAGCCCTACTCGCAGGTTCAACCTTGTCTCCAGGCTCTAAGCAATCCTACGCTTAAAACAAGGGAACATGAAAATCCCATCGTTAAAAACTGACTGGTGGTATGTTGGCCTGGGCCCGCTGCTTACGTCCACTCTGACATGAGTACTTTTCATCTTTTCTTCTGATCACTAGTACCTCACGCTGACTCGGTTTACTTTTGACTAACCCCATGCACCCAGGCACTAACACTAGACCTCCACTAAGGGATCTCCTCTAACTTCCTGCCTTCTTGGGTTTCTCATTGTTGACTGCTGCTTCACCCTCTATTGATAGTTAGCTTCTCTCCTACTTGACTTGTACTTGCTTTGGACCCTTGATTAGTGTTACCCACTTTCCTTTCTCCAGGCAAATGTCCTGATTTCACACACTGACCGCTTCTCGGATGACCAAGATTGCATGTTCTAGAGCTGGATCAGACTTGAGTCCACCGATTCTAACTCCTGGCCTGTCCTGTAAATGAATGAACTCAACCTCCTCCTTACAGGGTTCACACAGTATTTATTCTACTCCCACGTATTTTTATTTGTTTCTTTTTCTTCCAGCTTATACTGAGGTATAAATGAAAAACAAAAGTTGCATATATTTAAGGTGTACAATGTGATGTTTTGATACACATTTACATCGTGAAATAATTTCCACAGTCAAACTAATTAACATATCCATCACTTCACATAGTTATTCTTTCTTTGGTGAAAACAATTATGATCCACTCTCTCAGCAAATTTCAATATACAATAGAATATGATTAACTATAGGCACCATGTTGTACATTAGCTCTCCAGACCTTCTTTATTCTGCATAACTGAAACTATGAGCCTTTTGATCAACATCTCCCCATTTTCCCCACCACTCAGCCCCTGTAACCACTATTCTGCTCTCTGCTTCTATGAGTCCCATATTTTTTTACTGTCCCCCATTTTTAGGACGTTATACCTCTGTTCTGCAAAGCCAACTCTATGCTTCAAAGCCCACTACAAGTCCTACTTCAACAAGAATATTCTAGCATTTCACTCGTATACCACTTCTGAACTTTACAGTAATTATAATCCGTACTACATAAAAAAGTCTTTTTTTAAAATAAATTTATTTATCTATTTATTTATCTTTGGCTGCGTTGGGTCTTCGTTGCTGCACGCGGGCTTTCTGTAGTTGCAGCGAGTGGGGACTACTCTTCATTGCGGTGCACGGGCTTCTCATTGCGGTGGCTTCTCTTGTTGCGGAGCACGGGCTCTAGGTGCGCGGGCTTCAGTAGTTGCGGCACGCAGGCTTCAGTAGTTGTGGCTCGCGGGCTGTAGAGCACAGGCTCAGTAGTTGTGGCGCACGGGCTTAGTTGCTCTGCGGCATGTGGGATCTTCCCAGACCAGGGCTTGAACCCGTGTCCCCTGCATTGGCAGGTGGATTCTTAACCACGGCGCCACCAGGGAAGTCCCTAAAAAAGTCTTATCTTTCTCTATTCCCCCAAGTATAAAACACAATTGTTGCTAATAACATTGCAATTATAAACAAATATTTCATTTCAGCATTAATTGCATTTCATTATTCAGAATATTTCAAAATAGGAGAGTTGTGTGGAGTTTTTATAAAATAAAGTACGAAGTATTGGACTATAAATTTAACCCATATATACAGATGGGAAGATAGATAGGAAGATAAATAGATCATTTACGTGATGTCAAAGCTGTAGAAAAATTTTAGCCTCAAGCTTTCAATTATATTCCAGCATAAATTCTATTCCGCTGTTGGTGTTTATCTAAAGAATGTCTATTAAGTAGATTAAAGACAAACTGGGAAGAGGAAAATATAAACCGTATAATGTAAAAACAGATTTTAGATGAACTGCTTTAGGTTATATTCTCTCTTGAGAGATTATAATAATTGTTCCAATATATGGTGTTGTGACTTTCTTGTACATTAAAAAAAGTATTTAGCATCATGTGACCAAACTTGCTACATTTATTTGGTATTTTTTGACACACATGAACAGTTAAAATTTAGTTTTGATGGATTAGCAGAAAGGAAATATTATTACAACACAAAATAAAATGAGATGACCAGCTAGATCTCTAGGATCTATCTCACTTTACGATTATAGCATTCAATGAAATACTGAATCATCTGTTGCCAACAGATTCTTGAGATAACTTTCATTCCAATAATATGTAGACTGTATGCAAAGAAATGGACCTGGATAGTTCTTTTTTTTATGGTTTCCAACTTTATTCTAAGGCTACAGTCTTTGTGATTAGAGACTGGATTGGGCCAATAAATAGCTATGTACCTAGGACAAGTCACTTAACCTCTCTGACCTTATTCCCTCATTTGTAACACAGTGATAATAAAAATAATTACACTTTCTTCTTCAAGACAACATTATGAACAACATATAAGATAACATATTGGGTTGGCCAAAAAGAACCCAAACGAACTTTCTGGCCAACCCAATATTTAAATGCTACACAAATAACATTTTATATAAAATTTAATTTTTGCTTTAAGAATAAACATAACCGTCTAAAAACTGAATCTTTTGAAACGATAGTCATTCAACTTGAAAGAGCTAAAATGTTGCATTAATATCAGATGACTTCTCTCTGCCTTGGTTACTAGTGAATGGCCAAGCTTGTTGCTATAAATAAATGGGCACTAAGGCTGTTTCTAAAATATACATGTGGCTCAAGATTAGCCTTCTTCCGCTTTGTGGTCTCACATGCCTGACCACAGAAACTATCTTTAATCATGGCCTGTGCTTTTTAGTGACATCTAACTCCACACAGAAGAGTCATCATCCTTACTGAGATGTAGAGACGTATGATGTGTTTGACTACAATGTACTTCCTTTTTTATTTATCATTCTAACATGTGTTTCTACTTGGATAATTTTGAAAATATTCAGATCACCTCACAATATTGAGGTAGGCAAAGATCACTACTTCCTCAAGTCTATGAAGTTCTGATACAAAAATGGGCTAGCCAGCTGTTCTTGACCTAATTTGCTTAACTAATAAAAATGTTTCCCAAGAAAGTTTATGAAATGACAACAGATTACCATTATTGTCCACTCTAACTGAATAAAAAGAGCATTAACTGCTGAACAATAGTATTTTGATAATCACTGGGGATCCCATCTTCAGCTGTGTCTTTGGTGCTGCTTCAGAACGGATGCACGCTCTTTGCCACTTCAGCTGATTACAGTCTTGTAATCAGAAAACATGGCAAGGACTCATGAAAACATGGTCCGCTGGAGTGGCTAAAACATCATTCACATTATGGGACTACGAGTTTTGTATAGTGTTTCAGAGTGAGCAAAAAGCCTACACATACAATGCATTGTCCTATACTGAGCAACTGAGCAACAGCTTGGAGGTTCAAATCCCAATCATCCTACTTCCTAGACCTGTGAGCTCAGGCAACTTAATTATTTGCATGATCTGTAAAATGGAGATAATAATATTTACCAGGAAAGATTGTTTTGAAGAGTCAATGAAAAGCTGAGTTAAAATACTTATAGCAATACTTGATGTATTAATAAAATGTTATCTTTTCTTCCTATCATCTGTAGAAATTATGAGTTTAAAAAGATGGGCATTCTTATTATTCTATTTAGGATAAGACTCGAAATTTAACGACTTGCTCAATGTCATACTGACTGCAAATAACAGAAACAGGAAAAGATCCTAAGTCTCCCAGACCAAGTCCAGCGCTCTTTACAATATGTCAGAGGGCTAACTTATTTTTCTTGAAGCAGTTTTGTCATTTGACATCATTTAGCCCCATCACTGCCCCCCAAAAAGCTACCAGTTGTATATAACACGTGTAAGTCACTGTAAAATCTACATATGAGCAACGAATCAAAATCATGGGCAAGCCAATGCCCACTACTTTCATGGGCACGTATAGATGTAATGTAAATGGTTGTGTTCTGAATTTTAATAAAGCAATACAATTCTATTTCTATTATATTCTATTTCTAAGACTTGATACAGAAATTGTGTCTCTATTTTAGTGCTGTTGTATGACCATATAAGAAAATGACACCCATTAGAAATAAACACATCAGAGACCCAAAGGTGTTAAGGCCTAAACAAATATTTTGTTAGAGTTTTTACAATGTGTGAGAAAAACCATTACTGAAATTTCATTACTAAGAGCCCTGTTAAACTTCCTGATTAAAATATCTGTGGAGACATGCTAAAAGAATAAATTTCACACACACTGAATCATATGAATTTTTTTTAATCCATGGACTATTGCAGAGAAAACTGTTCTCACACAACTGTCTGGCAAGTCAGAAAGAATCTATGACCCAAATAAAATTCCTAAAATCTGAGTCCAATCCCCCACCCACACGGTGCCACCTGTTCCTCCTCTCTTTACATACACCTTCAGAAACCACACCTCCTGGAACGCAGTAAGGCTACAGAGAGAGAAGCTGGCATCCTAAAACAACTGCTCTCCACAGGTAAACACTGAGAGGAAACGGGAAAAGAGGCGCCATGTGGACCCGCTGCCCATCCCACAGGATGGGATCAGCCTCTAAGGCCATTTTAACCCTGAAGACAGAAAAGGGCAAAGGTCAGGGTGTGGGGCTGTCAGTACAAAGATGTCGATGTCGTTGGCCCTTGACTCTATTTCTTCAACACCGTCCTCCCAACTACTACGGCCGACCAGCCAATTTCTTCCAAATGAATACAGTGCAGTTCCAAAGAGTTGTGATGGGTAAAAATCTTTCTTACCACATATATGTGTATACCTTCTAAAGAGAATAAATGCATTTTTTAAAGACCAAATAGAACATTAGAAAAGTTGATCCCAAAGAAAGTCCTCAATAAAGTCCCCAAAGAAGAAATTACACAGACCACAATTCAATAAAAATTTGATATTAAAAGTACACATTTTTGTGGTTATAATATTCTGCAAAACCCTCAAGTCAGAAGGATAAATTTAAAAGACTATTTGTGAAATAAAATATAGCGCTATTTAGGCAACAAATTGAGACTACGATATATTAAATCACAACTTCGTGAATTTGATACTAAGCCCAAGCTCACTCTGCTCGCCACACGACAGGCCAGTAAGTCAGGAGACGAGGTGCTGAGGCAAGGAGTACAGCTTCACTCAGAAAGCCGGCAGACGGAGAAGATGGCGGACTAAGTTCCCCCCAAAACACCCATTTTATCAGGGTCTGGATGCCAGTTTCTTTTACAGAATCAGAGAAGGAAGTAAAGTAAAAAGGCAGAAGAATAGAGAGGGAGAGGCGGGGAGGAAGTAAAGTAAGAAGGGTCATCAGTCTTGCAAAACATCTCCTGGAAAGGCCAGCCTTGGGGAGGAAGAAATAGCCACAAAAGAAAGCAGTTGGTCAATGAACAATGAAGGTAATCAATGAAGAAAATACTAGGTTAAAATCTGAAATTACTAAATTGTAATTTGATGAATCCAGGAAAGGTTAACTGGAAGAAAATAAAATAAATAGAAAAACCTCTGTTAGTTCTAATAAAACAGAAAAAAGTGAATTATATTTTAAAGGAAATATAATAATGAGATGATTCATTACCCATTCATTCGTTTGTTCATTCAGAAAGTCTATGGGTCGTGAAGTGCTAAATCCTAAGTGCTGGGATATAATAAAAAACGACACAGGAAAAGTCATAACCTCATTGAGCCAATATTCCAATGGGGAGAGATAATAATAATAATAATGAGAAAGAAGGAGGGAGGAAAGAATGGTGGAAGCAAAGAAAGAAGGAAAGAAAGAAAAGGAACATGAGAAAAAAGGGAAACGATGGGCAATAAATGCTAAAATAAAAAATGATGGGATTAAAGGCATAGAGAATATGGAGGCAGAGAGGTTTACTTTGTGTGCTCAGGGAAAGTCCCTGTGATAAGACAGCCCCCAGGAGCTGAAGGAAGTGAAGAGGTGAGCTTTGTGTATTTCTGGGAAGAACAAAGAGTAAGTACAAAGGGCCCAACCTACCAAGTAGGGTTGATGGTGGGGGAGGGATATTACAAACTCTCAAGTGGTTTGGGGAATCCAGGTGTGTGCTGGGTTGAGTCTGAAAAAGCAGCATGTCTGGCCAGGACTCCCCACACCCTGCATGATGCTGGAGCAGCCCAGGAGAACCGCCTGGGGTCTCTACGCAGCCGGCTCCGAAAGCGTCAGAAGGCCCCTCTCCCTGAGTCATGCAGGAGCATGGAAAGAGCTGGAGAGCTGGACGGGAAAGGCCTTGCAGCCAGAGATGAGGAGATCTTGGCAGTGACCTGCCTGGACCAACAACTGAGGACTAGACAGGCCCGGGGATGAGTAGGCCATCAGTGTGGCTGGACCACCAAGGACCAGAGGGCAGTGTGGAAGGATGCCAGGATGGACAGAGGACAGAAACTAGGGCCAGGTGGTCTCTTCTGCTAAAAACAAGACAACAGGCCCAACATGGAGTCAATTTTGCTAAGCTCCATGTCACCAAATCGAGACAATTAATTTTCACTCTCCCAGAAATGAAATCCTACACCAATCAATCAGGAGTCACCTGATCAGCACTAGTGAGGTCGCCTGCCTGATAGACCCATGCCATCCCTTAAAGGAAAGGGCCCTGGCAATAACCAATCCGCTTTTTTTCCAAATATAACTTCCTTGTTCCTGTTCCCTTCTGCCTGTAAAAGTCTTTCATTTTGTACAGCTCCTTGGAGCTCCTTTCTATCTGTTAGACTAGATGCTGCCCAATTTGAACCAATTTTTGCTCAAATAAACTCTTAAATTTTTTTAATATGCCTTGTTTTATCTTTTAACACTCCCTACCTACCCTGATGCTACAGTTCTATGGTAACCCCCAGAACAACCAGAGATTTTGAAATTTACTTAGAGGATATGAAATTTCAGTTTCTTAAATACATGAATTAATGGACTGAAATCCATATTCACTCAACTGTTGAGGAAAACGAGAATGCAAATATACATATTTCTATACAGATATGAAATACACATTTGGCACGGAATATATACACTGAATGCCAAGACATCTTTTTTTTTTTTTGGCCACGCCACATGGCTTGCAGGCTCTTAGTTCCCCAACCAGGGCTTGAACCCGGGCCCTCGGCAGTGAAAGCACCAAGTCCTAGCCACTGGACCGCCAGGGAATTCCCCAAGACATCTTTTTTCTTGCTCTATTTTTCTCTGGGATTAAGGTTATCTAAACTCTGGATGTCATCAATCTTGTACAGACCAAATCCTGGACGTGCTACGTAAATGACATTTTGCTGTAATCAAGAAAATAAATTACAGCTAAGAAACTGCTATGACAAGTACAGAGTCATGAGAGCAGACAGCAGGGAAATCTGACTTGGGTTGGAAGACTGGGGACAGCTTCCCTGGGCAGGTGGATTTTAACTCAGTTTCCCAAGTGAGGGAGCCTCACTGCAAGCCTGTCTAGCAGGTTTTTTTCACACCCATTTTGCAGGTGAGGAAAAGGTAGACAGTGTTTACTTGGGTGGGGGGGGGGAGGTCAGGCACTGTGGCACTGCAGGGGTGTCAAGGAGCTTTATTCAGCCTTATCTATAACTGTTTACTTTTCATCGGGAGAATGGTTTCGTGTATTACTTGTACAATTAAAAATCCATTTTTATATAAGTTTACATAAATCATGCCTGAGATCACCTAGCAAAAAATTGCCAAAGCTGAGATTTCAATTCAGGTCTGCCAGACCCCAAAGCTCATAACCAATATGTTCTGGAAAACATCCAAACTTCCAATAATATGGCAATGGGTATGGAAATAATAGTAAAAAGAAGACAGTATGAGATATTTTAATTGGGGGTCAGAGGCTCGGTGCCCTGGGCGTGTAGAATAGGTCTAGCACGGATCTACCAGCACTGGGGACTTTAATGACTGCTCCAGGGTAGCTACCCAATGCCTTTCCGTATTTATGTTCTTCTGTTTTTCTACGTCAGAGCTGTGACATCCCCTGGCTACAGTACTATGACTCGTGTGTACTGTTCTGCAAGATGAAGGAAAGATACAGAGCTCCAACAAACAAATAAATGAACGCCAAGGGCAGGACCTGGATCCTTGGCCTCTACTGGCAGAAATCTCTTCCTGCTGTAAACAGACACACACACAGGGCACATGTACACACCCTACTACCAGCACCACTATTTTATCCAGCTCATTACTGTCAGCTAAGAGGAAATCTATGATAATGTGGTAAGAAAGGGTGATAGGCCTTATTTTATCACAATATAAGCATCAATGTTTTACTGCCTTGGAAACTTTAAGTATGTAAGTCAGAATTCTTTGTTGTAAGCAAAAATAAGACAAAACAAAAACCTAATTAAGCATAAAAGGAAGTTATGTATTAGAGGGCTATTGGGTAGCTCTCATAATCTCTACAGGGCCCAGAGGTTGGAAACTCCATTCCAAATCCTGCTGCAAAACTGTCCAACACATTGGCCATCACCACCACACCCCCGGGGAAGAGGCCCGCGGTGCTGCTTCCAGATGCCTCAGCACCGCTGCCCCGGGAACAGATTATAGCTGCCGTCCTCCACTGCTCTCCCTGCAAGGATCTGCAGCTCCTCTTTTCCACGTGACTAACTTCGGATTCACACTGGTCAATGTGCAGGTACATCTGATCAGCAGGTGCCATGACAAGTACCACGTCCTTGCTACAGGGAGTCTGAAACATTTTTAATTTTCATTTACAGAGTGGGAGGTGGGCTCTATCTTATAAAGTAGGGGGTCTTCGAGGGGTTCAGATGCCTAGAAATCAAACAGAATGACAAACATCCACCAACAAGTACCATGGCAGAAATGAAGAGAACCAAAAATGTCTTTTTCTATCCTCGTTTTCTTTTTTGAAACAAAGGACTAAAAAACCAAAGTCAATAATGGATGTGACAGATCCATTCCAAAAACTCTTTAACATCTTCATTTTCAACCAAAAGTGAGTATACTACCTGAAGAAAACGAGCCTTCACAGAGGTTAAAGTGTACTGCTGCAAACTGGTGTAGGAGAAAATAGATGCCTGGTTGGCTTCTGGTCACCCAGACACAATTATGTGCCCCTTAAGCACCGAAGTTGCCATTCCTGCAGAACCTCCACAGGTGACCTTTCCCCTCCTCAGCAGCCCTGCCACCCCTGCACTCCCCCTCTCGGAAATAACACGTGCATGACAAGTGGAATCCCAAGACAAGACAAACGGCGGCATTATTTAACATTGCTAAAACACACTGCTTTGGTCACTAAAATCCTCTCAGTACTATAATCATAGACTATGAAAATAACTATGTGAAATCCATTGCTAACTAATTTTTCTGTATCTAACCTAGGGCTTAGATACAGAATCCCAGGGGTGGAAAAAAATAGAGCTATGCAGCTAGCCCTCTAAAGGTGTCACTTAATGCTTCAGGAGAAGTGCTGCTATTGACTTTTTCTACAAAATTATCATATTGGCTTTTAATTACAGTGCGTTATGGTGACACCTAGTGGCTAACAGGCATATTTTGAAATCCCCAATTTGATCAGTTTAAACGATTTTTTTTTTCCATAAATGCAGACATAATGTTTCCATTTATGGATTCCGGCACATTTAAAGAAGAAAATAAATATATGAAAGATAGAAATGCTCCCTATCACAAAGATAGAAATGCTCAGGAGAGCTCTAATTAAGAAAGGCCACCTTTAAAAATTGTACTTACATAAATCTCTTGATATCAGCTATCAATCGTAGTTAAAAAGTAATACAGACAATAAAATTACGCAAGTTCAGAATGAATGCATGCATTGTAATCAGTCAGCCCTCCAAAAGTATAGGAATATGAGGCAGAATTGTTTAACATAAAATTACAGGGGTACAAGTCACAGATTTACAGGCCTGACTGAGCTGCTGATTAGCTATTGTGACCTTGAGCAAACTCTGTAACTTCTCCGTGCCGTAATTCCATAATTCGTAATATAAGAAGGTTAGAACTTAGATGACTTTTGAGAGTCACCAAATTACTACAAGTTACTGTCAGTCACGTGGTCTTCCTCATCTTGACCTCTGTTCCTAACACTCCAGAGTATCTGGGTGCTCTGTTCTGACTCAGGATTAAAGGCTTAATACACATCAGCATTTCTGGTACATGAATTTTCTTTTAGGTCATAAAATTTAGGTCCCTAAAATTGAATTCATGTATGGTCTCAACCTTGAATAAAGGTTTCATAATTTCTTTAGCTGTTGAATGAAGTGATATTAGCTTTGAATGTTTCCTCCACTTACTTCACTAAAATGACGAAGGAACCACTAGCATCCTTTACTTGGTATTTAACAAACAGATCTTTTTTTCACTTGATCCATGAGATTCTTAATTCTGTGTAACTCCACCAAGTCTCCTCACAGTCTTCCATTTTCTACACCTGAAAGCCCCAGTCCCGTTTGAACTCATTTTATAGTTTTCCCTCTCCCCCCAACTAGACCTCCTCGACCACTTTTCATATCTTCACTTTCTCTCTTGTTATTTTAGTTTTCATTTTCTTTAAAAAGATTTATTACTACCTATTCTGAGCAGAGAGAAATTATAAGTAATAATACATCAAAGACTCATGGATCCACCACTTTTTTTTTGGTAAATTTTAACATTTTGTCATATTTGATTTAGTAAAAATAGAACACTGCGCAATTGAGACCCTGTGTGCCTATCCTCCATCCCTGTATCTTCACTATCTAGATTCGCGGTTTATAATCTACCTGCATATCTTTATACTTTATTACATATAATTATAAATAATATGTGTATTAGTTTGCCTGTTTTTAGATATTATGTAAATTTTATATACAAGTATATATCATTTTGCAATCTATGCAGAAGTTGTTCATTTTAACAGTAAAATTTACTAATCTTTTCCCTTAAGGTTTATACTTTTAGATTTTAAGGATCTTTCTCTTAGCTCAAGGTCATAAAAATAGTGTCCATTAATTTTTTTTAAATTAAAGCTTTAACATTTATGTCTTGAACCCATATTTTTGTGTATACAGTGAGGTTGGGAGTTTAAATTTATGGGTTTTTTTCACATGTGGATAATCAATTATCCCAGTACTACTTATTGAATAATCTATATTTTCTGCTAATTTCCTCCTCTGTCATTTTATTTTCCATATGAATAAGAATGTTCTGTCCTGGTTCTTCTTTCTATTTGTCTTTCTTTGCACAGATATTGTACTCTCTTAATTTCTATAACTTTAAGTAAATCTAGATATCTGTTCTCTCCACCTTTCAGGAAAGTGCATTCACTATTTTTGAGCCTTCCTTTTACATATGAATTTATGTCCAGAACTTGTCCAATTCAAAGGAAAAAGCTCTAGTGTACCTTTGTTTGGAATTTTATGGAATGTACAGACTAATAAGGGCAGAGTTCATATGTTTATAATATTTTCCTTCATGAACACAACATAGCTTCCTATTTATTTAGGTCCTCTATTTGTTTTGCAAAATATATTATATTTTCTCTAGAACTTCTTTCCTTTTTCTTGTTAAATTTATTCCTAGGTTCTATATAGTTGTTGTCACTATTATAAATGTTATGCTTTAAGTTATATTTTTCTCATTGTTTACACTATATAAAGAAAAGCAGTTTATTTTTACATGTTAATCTTGTATTTCAACAACATTATTAAACTTTCTTTAATGTCAAATAATTTCCCTGTATCATTCTTTGAATTTTCTAAATAGATAATCCTACCATAAAATAAAAAGAATAATTTTGTCTCTTCATTGCTAATAATTATTCTTATTTTTAATTTCTGCACCGGATATGGCCTGTAGCAAAATGTTGAATAGAAAAAGTGATAGCCACATTTTATGACAATACTTTAAATGTTTCACTCTTACTATGGCATTTGTTGTTAAGTTTTGGTAGAAATTTTTCATAGGATTAAGGAAATTCTCCTCTATTACTAATTTTTCAGGAATTTTTATTGTAAATGAGTATTGCATATTTTTATCAAATGATTTTTCTAAATTTATGGAGGTGATCATAGGGCTTTTATCTATTAATGGGGTGAAATATGCTAATAAATTTCATAACAGTAAAAATTCCTTGCATTCTGGAACAAACCCAATTTAATCCTAATGTGTTATTTTACCCAATATTAGATTGGATTTGCTAATATCTTAGGAATTTTGCTTATAAATTCCTAAGAAAGATGAACCTACAATTTTCCTTTCTCATGTTGTCTTCCTTGGTTTCAATATAGAGGTTTTACTAGTCTTATAAAATGTGTTTACAAGGGTACTGACTCTCTACTCTCTGTAAAAGTTTATGTATTGGGATTATCTGTTAATGACATATTTGGTAATGGATTTGTATGTTTGTGAGTGTAAGTGAAGGGGGGAAGGGATTGTGCGCTGAAGATTTTCAACCCTTCCATCCAATTCCCTTAATATAGATTTATTCAAATTTTTTATTCATTTTTCAGTCAGCTCAGATAAATTACATTTTTGTAGAAATTTGACCATTTATTTCCTGCATTGATAGTACTTGCCTATGATTATGCTTAATATCTATTGGATCAGTAGATCTGTAACCCTGACCTTTATCCATCCTTAATATTGTTATAGGACAGATCTCTTTTTTTCCTCCATCACTTTTGCCAGACAGACTTTCTTATTAACTTTACACAGAAATAGACAAATTTATTTCTTAATTCTACGTTCCCTTTCTATTAAATTAGAATTACAATTTCTAAATTTTATTAATATTTTCTACAGGTCTATATCCCTGATCAATATAGATGCAAGAATTCTCAATAAAATACTAGCAAGCCAAATTCAGCAGAACATTAAAAGAATCATTCACCATGCTGAAATGGGATTTATCCCTGGGATGCAAGGATGGTTTGACATATGCAAATCAATCTTTGTGATATATCACATTAATAAATGAAAGAAAAGAATCATATGATCATCTCAACAGACGCAAAAAAAGGCATTTGACAAAATTCAACATCCATTCACAAAAAAAACTCTTAACAAAGTAGGCACAGAAAGAACATATCTCAGCATAATAAAGCTCATATATGACAAACCCACAGCTAACATCATACTCAATGGTAAAAGCTTTTCTTCTAAGATCAGGAACAAGACAAGGGTGCCCACTTTCACAACTCCTATTCAACATAGTACTAGAGGCCCTAGCTAGAGCTATCAGGCAAGAAAAAGAAATAAAAGGTATCAGAATTGGAAAGGAAAAAGTAAAATTGTCTCTATTTGCAGATGACATGATTTTATACATAAAAATCAACCAAAAGACTCAACCAAAGAAACTGTTAGAGCTAATCAATCAATTTAGTAAAGTTTCAGGATAAAAATTAACATGCAAAAAGCCGTAGCATTTCAATGTACTAACAACAAATTTTCTGAAAAAGAAATGAAGAAATCAATCCCATTTACAATATCATCAAAAACAATAAGATACTTAGGAATAAATTTACTAAGAAGGTGAAAGATTTCTACTCTGAAACTATAGGACATTGATGAAAGAAACTGAAGAAGATACAAATAAATGGAAAGGTATTCCATGATCATGGATTGGAAGAATTAATATTATTGTCGATACTACCAAAAGCCATCTATAGATTGAATTAATATTAATGTCGATTCTACCAAAAGCCATCTATAAATTCAATGCAATCCGTATCAAGATATTAATGGCATTTTTTACAGAAGTAGGAAAAAAAACACTCCTAAAATGTATACGGAACCACAAAAGACCCCAAATAGCTAAAGAAATTCTGAGAAAGAAGAACAAAGCAGGAGGCATCACACTTCATGATTTCAAGCTGTACTTACAAAGCCATAGTCATCAAAGTAGTATGGTACTGGCATTAAAAACAGACAAATAGACCAATGAAACAGAATTGAGAACCCAAAAATAAACCCTAGCATATACAGTCAACTTACATTTGACAAGGAAGTCAAGAATACTCCATGAAAACAAGACAGTCTCTTCAATAAATGGTGCTGGAATAACTGAACATTCACATATAAAAGAACAAAACTGAACCCATATCTTACATCACTCACAAAAATTAACTCAAAATGGATTAAAATCTTAAATGTAAGACCTGAAACGGTGAAACTCCTAGAAGAAATATAGGAATAAAACTCCTTGATATGGTTCCTGGTAATAATTTTTCTTTCTTTTTTTTTTTTTTTTTAATTGTGCCTACATGACAAGATAGATGCTGCCTGAAACTATTGTGGTAATTATTTCACAATATATGTAAATCAAACCATCATGCTCTACATCTTATACAGTGATGTATCATTTATTTCTCAATAAAAGTGGAAAATATATATATACTGAATTGGCATCATGGAAAAATAATAACAGCAAAATTAAAGTATCAATAAAATTTACCAATCATTAGGAACTTGAGATGTGTCAGTTATTACTAATCCTGATAATAACTTCCAGTTTCCCTTAGGAAACTAGCATTTGTAATGTTAGGTAACTTGTTTGTAATCTCACAGCTAATTTGATGACTCAACTGGGAAAAAGGATCCGTCTCTTTCTGACGCCAAAGTTGGTAACCTTTCTACCTAAGAACTTCCATGTGTCATTCATGGATCATAATCAGAGAGCACTATTGCTTATTTTGGGTATTTATTTGTGAACACTTTAACTCAAGTTTACTCAAGTAAAACTCATGTTACTTTTCTCTTTATTCACTATAGTCACCTCCATCAGCTTGTATATCCAGAGCTTATTTTTTTATCTGTAAACTTGTTTAAGTTGTCACAAATAGAGATTAAAGTCATAAAAAAATACACAAAATGCAATCAAGGGTAGAGACTGTGTCTTATTTATCTGTGTAATCCCACATCCTCATATAGTGCCTAATTTTGCTAAATAAAGTCAGAGTGATCTGAAAATATTTTATCTACTTCATAAAGTACCGTACAGTTCATAAACAAAAATTATAAATATAATTCTTCCCAGAAATTATTGAAACTTCAGCCCGTAGCAACTATGTATATTTTTTTTAAAAAAGCCTTTTATTTCGTGTAAAAATAAAGAGAAAAAAACTGAATTTAAGATCTAAAAATTCAAAATCATACTTCTTTCATGTAGCTATTATGTCAGTCAACAAATTTAAGTGTGCAAAAACCTTCATTTTTTTCAAGGGAAACTGTCTATCAGTAAGTTTAGACTTCCTATGAAATAAACCAATGAGACTTATTACCATAACGTGACTCAGACCACGTGGTCCCAGGAGAAGTGTGGCATCTTGCTCTTTTCCATGGCACTAACCAAAAAACAGAACACATTTCTATCATCCTTAACTGTCTATCCTTTCCAGGATCAGCCTAGGGAAGGAAGGCGCAGGCCCTGCTCGGTAACTAACTCTCATCTCCTCAGAAAGTTTTCACTGCTACTCAGACTCTCCTTTCCTTCTGGGGTACTGAGAAACTTTATTAAATCTGGGGACAGAAGTAATCCTCAAAATCTATATTTTATATTCTGATTTAAGCATTTGAATTGTACTTGCTTGTTGCTGTTCTTCCTGTGTGTTGTGTATCATCCTTCCCTGAAACAAAGAAGGCTGCAGGCTTAATGTTTGGGACAAGTTAGGGCAGCAGAGGACAGAAGGGTAAAGAGATTTCTGAAGAAATGAGATGAACTGTCTGCTTTATCTGCAGAAGAGACAAGTCTTAGAAGCCAAAAACAGCTGGCTTTAAACATGAGTAAAGACAATAGCTTGAATCATATAAAATTATTAATAAACTATAATTATTACCTTATAAAAAGACAATTTCATACGGTTTAACCTAATAGAAGAGTATACATGTTATGAGTCAGTTCATCAGCTTAACATATTTTCTCTTTAACAGGGAAATCAAGGACCATTCTCAATCTATATAACCTATATTTCTCTGTAGAGGAGGAATATAATTCCCTTCATAATGCCACCTAAAGAGATTAGGGTCATAAACTCTCCATCACCTATGAAATTTTATAATATAAAAGCCATTTGGACAGATTATGAATACCTAGAAGGTGGCACCACGTTCTTTGGCATGTAAGAGTATGTACATTGGAGCCAGACAGCCTGGATTCTAACCCAAAAGTCTCTTTTTTGCAAGCTATATGACCTTTTGGTGCCTCAATTTTTTTTAATCTATAACAAAGAGATAGGGAAGGGTAAGCTGGGACGAAGTGAGAGAGTGGCATGGACATATATACACTACCAAATGTAAAATCGATAGCTAGTGGGAAGCAGCCACACAGCACAGGGAGATCAGCTCGGTGCTTTGTGTCCACCTAGAGGGGTGGGATAGGGAGGGTGGGAAGAAGACGCAAGAGGGAGGGGATATGGGGATATATGTATATGTATAACTGATTCACTTTGTTATAAAGCAGAAAATAACACACCATTGTAAAGCAATTATACTCCAATAAAGATGTTTAAAATAAATACATAAATAATAAAGAGGAGATAATAATAGTACCCATGTCACAGGGTTTTTATGAGGATTAAATGAGTTAATGTTTGGAAGGGCTTGGCACATTCTGTGCTATGTGCTTGCTTATTAGTATTACTATTATTAGATATTATGTGTTGGATTCTGTCCCCCAAAGGTTCAGATGTTGGAGTCCTAACCCCCAGTACCACGGAATGTGATCTTATTTGGAAACAGGGTTGTTGCTCTTGCAATCAGGTAACATAAAATCATACTGGAGTGGGGGGAATTTGGACACAGACAGACATGCCCTCAGGGGAGCACCCTGCGAGGATGAAGTCGGAGACTGGGGTGATGCTTCTACTGGCCGAAGAATGGCAGGGATTTCCAGCAAACCACCGGAAGCTAGGAGCGAGCTGTGGGACAGATCCCCCCCCCCCCAAAGCCCTGAGAAGGAACCAACTCTGCTGACACCTTAATCTTGAATTTCCAGCCTCCAGAACTGTGAGACGATACATTTCTGTTGTTTAAGCCACCCAGTTTATGGTATTTTGTTACAGCAGCTCTGGCAAACTAATACATTAGATAAAGCACTCCTATCTAGAAATATGACCAAGAAGTCTAAAATAAATCTACTCTTCTTTAAAAAGACACCCACTTTCTTTGAAACACGTGCAGTCTGACAAAGAATAGCCTCCCCAAGTATTGGCCACAGCGAGAGAGAACAGGGACCCTGTTCTGCACGGACAACCCACTGGTAGAGTGTGATATGACACCGGCAGCCCGGGAATTCTCAGTACTTGCCAAGCAGGCTTTCTGCACGTACACATATGGCCAGGATAGGATTCAATATGATGTGCACTAGGTGGCCTTCCAACTCAGAAAAACACCTACGCCAATATGTCCAACAATTAAAACCAAGATCACCTACAACTCAGGATGGACTTAACATGATCCTAATAAATATTTATTTCCTCACTGAAAAACAAAGAGAGAGATTATCACATTAGTCAATCAAACATTTTTATCTAAATGAATTGGACATTTCAGGTGAACTGTCTTGGTGTCTAATTTATTTGTTTCATTTCTGCATCTCTACATGAATAGCTCTTGCCCTTTTTTAGTTCAGTATCTTTGGTCTCTATACAGAATATAACCTTTAATTTTATGATTCACTTTTGAAAGAATAATGTTAGTCTCACCTTCCTTAGTTGTCAGATTTTAAGAAACAGGAAATATGCCTTACTCTTTAAAGAAATATATATATATATATATATATATATATATATATATATATTCCCCATAGTCTCTAACTCACAAAATTCAATCAAGGATAACTTACTGTGAATGCCCAGAAAAGATAAATCTATAGAGACAGAAAGTAGACTGGTGGCTGCCAGGGGCTGGGGAGAGACTACAATGGACACATGTGATCTTCGGGGAGTGATGTTCTAAAATTAGACTGTGGCGTTGGTTGACTAACTGTACATATTTGGTAAAATCACTGACTTTTACGATCAAAATGAGTGAATTTTATGGTATATAAATTATTTCTCAATAAAACTGTTGAAAATTTTTAATAAAATAGGTCTCTATATGATTTGTATTTTCATAGCCAGCAACGCTGAGCTGTAGACATGTAGAATGGTGAAGGCTTAGGGCTGTAAAAAAAAAAAAAAGCTGTTGCCATAGTACAGCTAATTAACATCTTCACTATCCATCCCATTTTCTTCTATTAGCAAAATTGTCTCTGGCCATCCTCAGCATGGAAACATTCCTAGTGTTGGTTTATGCATGTTACTTTATTAGCTTTACAATCTTCATCTAAGGAAAAGCTAGTTGATCCCATGCCGGACGGACTGCCTATATTCAGACAGCACCCGCTATGTTTTACGTTCAAGACACTGCCATTTGAGAAAGGATTATTTACCATGACAAATCGTAAATGGAGAATGAAACATAATTTAACTTGAAAAATGTTTCTGTGCCAGAGTCATATGCGCGTTGCAAGAGGGAAATCAAACTTCCCTTTAAAGTGGTTTTAATTATTCAGTCTCTGACGTGATTTCAATATAATCTAACCCAAATGCTGCCTGATTCTCCTTTGCCAACTCTGATGAGAAGTGTAACAATACACTGCGTTGTTTAGGGAAAAATCCTTTCCTTTTCCCGACAGTGTGGATTCCATACTCAAGCATCCTCAGTCCCCGTGAAGACTGAGTCACTGAACCGGAGGAGTTTACGTTAACTGAGTTTTCTATGTGTCTCCAGAACCCCCTTTGGATCCTTTTTTGGAACAAACTTTTAAGGGCCAGATCAGCACAATCTAAAACGCAGGCTCCTGGGCTGCTGGTCACCCATACAGGAAGTCTTTACTATCTCCCCTAGAAAGACACAGTCCCACATTATCTTTTCAACATTACCTTGCATAATTATTTCTTTTCTTAATTGAATTATTATATTAGTTTCAGGTGTACAACACAGTGATTTGATACTTTTATACAACTGATCACCACTATGACTCTAGTAACCATCTGTTACCATAAAAAGTTATTACAATATTACTGACTATATTCCCTATGCTGTACATTACATCCCTGCGACTTATAGCTGGAAGTGTGTACCTCTTAATCCCTTCACCTGTTTCTCCTTCCCACCTCCCCTCTCCTCTGGCACCCCTAAGTTTGTTCTCCGTATCTATGCGTCTGTTTCTGTTTCGTTGTGTATGTCCGTTTGTATTTTAGATTCCACATAGAAGTGAAATCATGCAGTGTTTGTCTCCATCTGACTTATGTCACTTAGCATAATACCCTCCAGGTCCATCCATGTTGTCACAAATGGCAAGGTCTCATTCTTTTTATGGCTGTGTAGTATTCCCTTGTGTGTGTATATATATATATATATATATATATATATATATATATATATATATATAACACATCTTCTTTATCCATGGACACTTAGGTTGCTTCCATATCTCAGCTACTGTAATAATGATGCAATGGAAATTGCTTTCTCTAGTCCACTATTCTCTGGACCAATTGATGCTCACTCGGTACTCATTTCTGCCAAGGAGTCTTACCTGTTCTTAAAAGCAGAGACCATGTCATTCATCATCTTCAAATGTCCAATTATTAGATTCCACCCATTTTTCAAGAACTATCCCAATACCACCCCTTCCATAATATATTTCTATCACCAATCACATATAATTTATTCCTTTTATACCCTTTCTATATTGAACCACTTTTTCCACATTTATTATGTCCTCTTTTATTATAATAGTACCTTGATTATTTTTCTTACTCCTCATTATACTACAAGCTTGTGAAAATAAGAGGTACTTTGTACCACCTTGTGTTCTCCATTCTGCTCCCAGCCCTCAACCTCACCCAGTATCATTCTGAGAATTAGAAAGGGCTCAATAACATCAATTAAATCAAATAGTAACGGTTATGCCATCCTTACCTATAACTACAATATCCATGTGTATCAATTCAAATGGCAGAAACAGTGAACAAACATGCCTTATCTAGTTTCCTTGTCTAAGGAGCAAAAAATACTTCTCCTCAATGAAAAGAACTTCTCTGTGAAAATTTCGAAGGGGACACATCTCTTTACCAATGTCCTTTTGCCAGTGTATCCACACACCTCCCCAGCTCTCATGTTTTGCATGCTTCCGTCAGCATCTGGAGTGATTTTTATATCACTCTACCTTCTAACACAGAGAGCAGTGTGGTGTAGCAGAGAAGGTGAGTGATTTGCAGTCACTCAGACCCAGCTCCAAATTATACAGCTCAGCTGGATGACCTGGGCAGGCTGCTTACCCTGAGTTCCAGATTCCTTATCTGTAATATGAAGATCAACAACAACCCTGAATGGTTACTGTGAGGATTACATGGGAAAATGTGTTTAAGACATGATTTGCAATGCCTGGCACATTAAAGGTACTAATAATATTGAATTAAAGGTATCAAATCAATTAAACAAATATTTATTTGAGTGCCCACTGAAGGCTTTGCACTAATTTGCTCTGAGGACCCAATAATGAACAAGACTGGCACGGGCCCTGCTCTCAAAGAGCTTAGAGTCTAGTGAAGGAGCCAGGCCCTTGCATATGCAAATGCAGGCCTGTGACAAGCCCAGTAAACGCAGAAATAAGCACAGAATGCTCGTAGGGCACAAATGAGGGGCGCCGATGGCATCAGAACAGACGTTGTCACTCTTCTGATACCTTCAAACTGCAGAGAAAACTCAGTACCTACAAAGTATGGCTGTTATTGACATAAAATCTATGTCATGGTCCAGTGCTGGGGGCACAGTACAGGGTGCCAGGTACCATCTAGGTGAATCACCATGACTTCTAGGGCATGCCACAGTCCAGAATCCACAAGCACAGTCACATGGAGAAACAGGAGTCAAATCTACACACAAATGCCCATCATTTAGATATACAAAAGGACCTCAAGATAAAAGCATAATCAATACACAGGTATTGTATTTGCATATTTTCCCATTTTTGGTAATAAGTTAAAACTCAGTGTGAAGAGACAGGGACTGATTAGCAGTTTCCGCAAAGCAGATGCCCTGTGATGCTTCTAAAGCCTGCTTTCTTCATTTTCTAAAATAGCATGCTAATTTTAAAAGGCAAAATAATACAAGACATACAGGCTGGTGAGTGGAAAAGTTTCAAGGCTCACAAGGTCAATTTCTCATTGTAAGTGGCCCCTGGGGAGTGATGAGAAACCTGCACTCCACTCATCAGACAGGAACCTGTGTGGCTATTTCACACTTCACTGTACTTACAGCAGCCTTAGCCGACCGAAAAGCTTACAGGGGAAAAAACAACACGAGTTTAGGTAAATGAAGGCCGCTGGCTTTGCTGTTTAACATGAATGACAGCGGTGACAGAGGGCCTTGAGTTCGTGTCTAGGGGCCACGTCCTCTGCTTCTGAACGGGTTTGGCAAAGAGCTGCAGGAGGGGGCCCGCCATGTCTCCAACCCTCCCCAGATGGGGGGCATCACCACACTCCTCTTTATTCTTCTCTGCTCTGCAGCCGTCAGAGGGGTGAATATGCACATTCTGACTTGTGGCCTAAATCCTGAACATCTTGGGCAAGCACAACCTAGAAAAGCCTTCCATTTCTTTTCAATTTCTAGGCAGGTCTGCTTAAACTGACTTCAAATATTGTCCTTTCTTATAATCAGAATACACACGTCACCATAATATTTCCATAAAGTGGCACCCTTGTAGCTCTCCTATTCTATTTCTTTCACCTGGATTAAATCTTCATCAACTGGAAATAATAATGAAACTAAATACCATGAATTAATACACACCTTAGTTCTTTCTCAGCAGAGAAGGATGGAATGGAAGGGCCCCCACTAATGCACTGGAGCCTATCAGAGATGAACAGCCGCTAAAAACTGCTAGAAGGCTGATGAAACCTAAAATCTACCTAATTAAGAGCCATATGACACTGCGTCCTGACTTCTGAAAAGTGAAAATAATAAGATCTACCTCTAAAGGTGGCTGAAAGGATTGGGTGAAGTGCAGAGCTCACTGTGCCCATCGCAGGCCCTGTGTAAATGGTACTTATCACTATTATTTTTACTCTGATTAATAAGCACTCCATAATAACCTTGGGACATTTGTAAACACAGAATGCAACAGAACTCCTCAAATATAGCGATTACGGACCTGACTGCCCAGAAGACGTGCGGTGTCAGGGAAATTACCTGGACCAGAAGTAAAAGATCTGGTCGCTGGACACGGCTCTGCACACTTAGCTGTGCAACCTGGGCCACCCATGACCTTCCTCTCTTCTGATTTTGTCATTTGCAAATTTAAGGAGCTGAACTAAATTATCTGTAATACCCCTGAGAGGCCCCAGGCTATTATTTTTACGAATCCTCTAGGTTAATCAGGGCCCAGCCACAGTACCTGAGAGAATGAATGTCCGGTCTGACCCCACACTTCACTTGGTGAGGAGGTACCACTAGATAATACGCAGGAGCTTTGGGGGAGGGGATGGTGGCCAGTGCATACAAGCTGTCTCCCTGGACAACTGCTAAGTCGGACACCTGAACTCCGAAACTTCTTCAAACCATATCCTCCGAGGCAGCTCTGCTCGACCCCAAACTCACTTTCTGGTGCCAGGAACAGGCCACTGTACTCATTGGTAACGAACGTGCCTATCTCCCAGGGTTCAAGCACTTGACAGATGCTACCACACTAAACTGTTAGTGTTTGAGAGCAGCTAGGATAAAACATCCTTCTACTGATAAGGAATCTGAGACACTGCAAGTCAAGCGACTTTCTCTTGAGCACCGAGCAAGTCAAAGGCCATGGAACGCTGCAAACTGTCTTTACTCCTCAGGCCTCCTAATTAGGTCAACCGCAGCGGCCCAGGCCACTTGGACGGCCCGTGCTATGGCCCTCTCCCCCAGCGGCCACTGCTGCGCTTCCTCCTCTGAGACCCCCCCCGCCCCCCCTAACCTGACTGCTCCCGCCACGTGACATTCGAAGCTGCCCTTCACTCCACCGTAAGCGTCACCATCAGCTGCACCACGCGGCCTCTCCCCTCTCAGCAACTCCAGGGGCAAATGCCCTCCAGACATCTTATCCACATCATGATGTTTGTTAGGAGGATTATTTAAATGCCTTCTCGCTAAACCCCATTATAGAGAACAGAATTCTCCACAGCCCAGATTGGAATTTGCACAAAATTTGCCTTCTGGTCTCTACCTCCTGATCTTTTCTCTCCCCTTCCAGCAAGACCAGCTAAAGAATTTGTGAGGCCCAGTGCAAAATGAAAACAAAAAGCCCTTTGATTAAAAACAAAACAAAAAAAACCAACTGTGAAGAATTTTAAGACCATGACAGCAGAGCATTAAAGCAAGCCCTGGGCCCTGTGTCTCTTCTTCCTGAGCTCTGAGCACCTTTAAAGACGCATGCTCTGTGTCTTCCTCCACCTGGACTGCCGCCCCGCCACTACAGCAGCCCCCAGCGACTGTCTGCCAATCCCTTCGTCCCGCGCACCACTGACATCTGCGTCCTGTCACAGCCCCTCAGAGACCAAGCAGTCGGCTAGTTAACTCACCAGATGAATTGTGCGCTGTGTCACCTGGAAGGTCCTAATTCCCACATCCTCATTTCAAGCGTGGCCTCCGGAACCCCGGCTGGCCTCCGGAACCCTGGCTGCACTGCCCTGAGGAATTCGTCACTGATCGGCCCAGGGGAACCCTGTGTGTGTGGACAGTGTGAATCCCAGCATCTGTTAAGTAACCTTGCCTGTGGCCCGCCTAGACATGGGGCTTAAGCCTGGAGAAAGTCTCCTCAGCAGAGTAATCCGTCTCCTTTCTCCAGGAAGACAGACGAAACAGTTAATTTCTCATTCTCTAGAACCAAATGAACATTTGTCAGCTAAGAACAAACAGCTCTGCCAATTAGCAGAGGTCTCAACCTGAATCAATAAACTTCAGCCTAAAAATAAAGCCACGCAGCCCCTTTGCAGTACCACTTGACTCAAAACAGACCTAAGTGGAATATTCCTTAATTACCACTGTTTCATAATAGTTTTTTTCACCCTCTTTTCTCAGGCATGTTTGACTCTCCAGGGTATTTCTAGGCATTGCAATTCAGCAATTTTAAATCCGTTTCTAATCTCCAGATAGTATCATTCATCCTACCAAACAACCCAGGGCCTTGGCAGAAAGCAAAAATAAAATAAGAAGTATATTATTAAGTACTGTATATCATTGTTCACATCATCCAGTATAACCAGGGTTTTGAATTGCTGGCGTTATTTAGAAAAGTCTGGGTGTTTTTCATGTGTCATTGAACTCAAGTACGTTTTGCTTTATGTTCTTGAAATACTGAGCATCAGCTGTGTTTCAGAAATTTAAACTAGAGGAATTCACTAAGGGAATCCTTAAAGAATTCTTTTGTAAAATAAACCACTGTTTTCAATATGAATAATCATCCTGTAATCTATATTTTCTGTCAGATATTTTACATATTCTGGTAGTAGGCAGCATATACTGTGTTTCGTCAAAGAACGATGCCCAAACTGCATCACCTGAGACAGATAACTTAGATTTAGAAGCATTACATTCTATTTATTCAACTCATGAAACCATGTTAGTAACAATCCAGTGCAGACGCCAAGTTCTCAATACGAAATGAATTAATTACAGTGAATATAATGCAGCAAGAATGGGGCAGGACTTGTATAACTATAGCATCTGTGCCACATGTCCTCCTGGTAAAGAAAGAAGTGGGGGGGGGGAGGGGTAGACATCTAGACACGTGTGCCTGAAAACTCTCGGTTACTACATAAAAACTGAAATAAAAATGTAAGATATGTACAATTCTCTAGTCCTCAATCAGAAGTAAATCAGAAAAGGGATGTAGGAAGAGCACAGAGCTCAGGGCTTAAGAGGCCTGAGTTCAGTGTGATTTGGAACAATGCAAAAGAGATCGCTTTCTTTGTCAATGAAATGAAAGCTTTCAACTAGATTATCTCCAAAGTTGCTTTAAACTCTCAATTTCTGGGATAGAATTTCTACTTTAAAATGCGGTTGGAGAAGCAGCTCTAGTACAAGCTCTTCAACTCCTTACATAGACAATACCAATATTTAAAAACAGAAATTTCACCCTTGTTGTAAAAGTCTCTTTCACAAAGCTGTTCAGCAAAGGCATGAAGAAAACAACCAATTAATATAATTTTCACACTTTTGTTTACCCTCTGCCTACTTAGAAAAGCAATAAGAAGGGATAAATGTCCACTAACCTGAAAAAAATGCCATCTTTCCTATATTATTGTATTTGAAAGTCTTCAGTAAAGTTAAAACAAATTTCATGTTTTATTATATATTATTTTCTGTATTATTTGAAAGTATGTTTGGGAAAAATGGATGTTGTGATGACAGCCCCAAATTTTTCTTTTCCAACCTAAAGTCATACTTTCTTGTGTCTCAGTCTCCCTTGTCTAATTCCTATTTGGGCCCTTTCCTTGGCTTCATCTATAAAAATCATTCAATAATCTCTATTGCTCTGATGTCCTGTATTAAGAATGCCTTGCAGGATTCTAGGACCCCAGGATTATATCTTTTATAATGGCAATACTGCTCATTTTCCTTTGGACATAATTTTCTTTGGGCCAAATTACTTTTCCTTTATGTAAAAATGTTTTAAGCATAGATTTTCTATATCTTAAAAAACAAAACAAAACATTTCTCTGAATGACTAGTTTTACAGTTGTTAAAGCAAACCCCAAATATTCAAACTTGTGGGAGGAAAAGTATGTTTTGTTTTTTTTTTAATGGAGGAAAGCACATCAAAGTAGACTTCTAAAGGTCTGGGATTGCCATTTTTTTAATTCCTTGCTTTCCATAAAAATTAAACATGTTTTAACTCATTTTGCTTGCTTATCATGTCCTTCCAAAGGTTTTACAATGTAGTTTCATTTTATTATTTTTCAGATCCAAAGACAAACGTTTGCTTTGTGTTTTATTCTAGTTCCTTATTTGAGAGACTCATAAGGACTCCATTGTTCAAATTTGCATGCTTCATAAAAATACATATTTGAGTAAATTATACTTACAAAGCTTAGCATTTGTTGACATCTCTCATTAACTACTACACTAATTTATAGGTTATAAAAAGGCTACAGGGAAGACACAGGACTCTCTCTAAGGAAGGTTTGTGATAGGAAAACTTGTGCAATATAATCCTTCTCCCTAAACTCCACGATTTAATCGTAAGTGAAAATTGGACAAAAGAACATTAAGGGGCTTCCCTGGTGGCACAGTGGTTGAGAATCTGCCTGCCAATGCAGGGGACACGGGTTCGAGCCCTGGTCTGGGAAGATCCCACGTGCCGCGGAGCAACTGGGCCCGTGAGCCACAAGTTCTGAGCCTGCGCGTTTGGAGCCCGTGCTCCGCAACAAGAGAGGCCGCGACAGTGAGAGGCCCGCGCACCGCGATGAAGAGTGGCCCCCACTCGCCGCAACCAGAGAAAGCCCACGCACAGAAACTAAGACCCAACACAGCCAAAAATAAATAAATAAATAAATAAATAAAGTGTAAAAATTAAAAAAAAAAAAAGAACATTAACGGTAGTTTTTATTTTCGATGAATCTTGCTGGAAAGGGAATATATTCATTAATTGTTCTAATGTTTACTGAGCATCTACTACACCAGTCTCGGTGCTCTGTCCACATATGCAGCTGAAGCATGGGTGAGAAAAGCAGGGGATTCCTTTGGTACAGGAGGGAGATCCATGCAGGCTGACCCCAAGTTCTCCACCCTTTGCTGTACTGCCTACCAACCAACTCAAGGACCTATTTCTTCTCAGATTGCCCTTGTCCCTGAGCCATTACCTAGCCAGCTGTTTCCCTGAGTCCCTGGACACCACACAGACCTCCTGGAGTGGGATGGAGCTATTCATCACCATTCACCACTGCCCTGGGGACAGATCTGTTTTGTTTCCAGATTGTCAGCAAGTTTTGAAATAGTGATCTGCAGAAGAGCCATTTTAATCTCTGTGATTTAAAAAAAAAAAATTTTTTTTTTAAACAAAACATAGGAAATATGGCCCAGGTGTGTTTGTTCCACCCATCTATAGCTGAAAATTCATACACTTCGCAGAAAGTGCCAGGCTTATATAAAGAATAAGGGCAGTGAAGTGAATTGTTTAGGTGACGAGAAACCAGACAGGCCTCAGCTTTGCAACCACGTCCAGTGGGCCCAGTATGTCTAAGGTATTTCTCACTTAAAGAAGCACATAATGGTGGTTTCCATCTGTGATAACAAGGGACTACTGGAGTTCCAGCTTCCTTGATATTTCACTGCGTTTGACTTTGTTAAAAAATAAATATATCACATTTCATATAAAAGAAAATATGGATTATAGGAGACAAGGCATATCTTGAAAGATCTTCTCACTACCAGACACCTAGAAATGCTAGAAATATATATATATATATATATATATATAACAAATACCCCCATTTAAATGCATAGTTGAGCTCACAAAAAGTAACAGAAATCCCCAAGGAAAACCAGAGCAGAGCCATAAACCAGCATGAAATGTACAGCTGAACTCAGCTAGAGGGCTGGCTCTTAGGAGTCCTTTGAAAGCCAGAAAAAGAGATCCCAGGCTGTATCAGGTAGGAAGGTGAGCCAAGGACCCTCAAAGTGCTGCATCTTCACTGAGAGAGTAGACTGGAAAACCAGTTACCTGCAAAGACTGAGGACAAGATGAAGCAAGCATGTTGGATTCAGCATAATACCAGGTGTGTGCTTTCCTGGATTTAGCATTTAAATTTACCCTACCTGTGTGGTCCAGGAACCAGCCCCCGCAACCCCAAGTCAAAAAATAACAAAGTAGTCCTGGGTTGGAAGGGCCTGGGGCCACCTGACAGAGCCTATGCAAATCTTCAAAGGGATGTACCCTCAACCCCAAGCAGAGATAACCAGATCAACGATGTGAATGTAGAAAAAAGCTAATAGATGCGTCCCAGTCCAAATTAAACAGCTGTGCACTGTCTTCTTTTTTCTAGGAAAAGAACATTGCTTTCCGAGCTAAGTTAATGTTGCCTTAAATACAGTGGGGAAAACAATAAAATTCTAACTGATTCCCTGGAAACTAATCGGAAAGGACAGGACGAGACCACTAAGTGCTCAGGAGAAAGGGAAACCAAGTTAGGGCTGCTGTTGCTTTGTAATAACGAACTGGAGATCAGGACCCCGACAGCATTACTGATTTCCTGGGAAGGCCCAGAGAATGGATTCAGAGCAGCTGTCACGTGGAGACTATAATGATCGGGCGGTAGTGACTGAGCTTTATAGGCTGGCAGAACCAGGACTGTAACAAAGGCATCTTTAGAGTCAGTCATTTGAATAAATGCAGACAAAACTGATAGTTAGTTTTAATTGCTATTTAAGTGCATTTTGTCCTGGCAACAGTGTCGGGTGCTCAGTTGACTGTTTCTAATTTATGTTGTCACTATGCTTCTAGCTCACACAGGGGAGAAGCCAAAGTTAGATTGTGTCTAAGTCAGCAGCAAGCCAGAGCTGACAAGACCAGGAGGTGAGTCAGGTCTCATGGCAGATGTAGGGCCACACTCTAAGACGGGGACCTTGAGTCTATCACGACAGATCCTTGCTCTGCAAGGATGCAACATGGGAAGGAAGTGCAGGCAGAAAGGACCAAGTGCAAGGCTAAGGGGGCAGAGTTAAAGGAAAGCAGGAGCGGCCCCGGTCATCCTGAGCCAAGGGCACAGGTGGAACAAGGGGAAATCCACCCAGAAACGAAGAGGAACGTCTCAGAATCTGGGAAAGGCCACGGATCCTCACAAAATGCAGATCACAAATATCTGGTCACCCCAGGAAAAGGGCCTCATCTCTTAATTGGTGATACAATGAGGATTGTGGCTAAGAGACTAGTAGTCTGGGTGGTTTCTTGGAGCAAGGTACTATCAGAACAAGGTACACAGAACTCAAATGTTTCCTAACTTTTCAGTAAAAATTCTGTGTCTTTGTAAGTAAGAACTTGAATAAAATACTTTTAAATCCTTTAATGAAAGAATGTAAAGCTAAAACAATTGCTTTAAAAAAAAAAAAAGCTTCTGTTAAAGACTAAAGAGGCGATGTGACATTCACATCATCCAAGATTGTCTTTGACAGATTGTTCCAGTACACTTTTCTTTTTGTCTGTCTTTTTAGATTAGTAAACAGGAATTATTAGCATTTTTATACAGTACTTAAGCATCACTGTAAATGTTTTCATAATTTATTATCTAACCACTTAATTTTCAGTTTAGTTAAAGGAAATGAAAACATTCTAAATGAGTTTTCCTAAGTATTGGGCGAACACAGCTAGAAATAGCTGCTGAATATGATTATAAAATTTGGTTTGAAAAGAAATATACCTCTGTAGGCGGGTAGAAAATAAAAGTCTGTACTTCAATCTGAACAGAAAACTTCCCACAGCAGTAAGTGTAGCAGCCATTCTGCAGGGTCTCAAAGCAGGTGATTATATTTGTGGACACGTGGGAAAATCTCTCCTATATGGGAATGAAAACACTGCCACACACTGTCGACTACTGGATACGTTTCACTGAAGAACTCACCAGTGCCTACTAGTCAAGTCACTAGAGGTTTCTTTTGGTTCCAGAATATATTATAAAGTGCTACTGTACGAACGAATGGCAACAACTATTTAAGTAGGAGGCACTGTAAATACTAGGCTTATTTCTTAAACAACCACCACCATCAATAACCAATTATCCAATATTTCTTTATTCTGTTCATATGAAGTTCACTTTAGATTTTAACCATACAAAAATATTAAATATTCACTGATTGTGCACATTTGAACTTGTGTTACTTTGGACTTAATTTGGCTGAAACAGAAATAGAGTAAAAGTGATTATGCAGAATGTGCAGATCGAAGTTAATCAGAAAAAAAAACAGCCTCTCAAAGGCAAGGGCATTCCAGAGCCGCACCAGCAAAAGCACAAGGATACTGGCACCTGCCCTGACATCACTGAATCAGTCACAGCTGCCTAGGCGCCAAGGATTACAATGCTCCAACCCCATCGATTGTCCTGACCTACCCTTTTCCAGAGACACCACAAATGCTAAGAAATCTGCCAAAAGCATCTACACCTTGTTCTGGAATTCTTCCAGGACTGCCTTCTACCTACCCATCTTGTTACTCTTCCCTCTGTGGCTTGTTTCCCAGCCCCTGCTGACACCCAGTTTTCACTCCATAGGAAGATGCTCCAGCTTTGTTCTGTTAAATAGGCTTTGAAACTGCCACTCGTTCAGGGTGTTACTTTCAGAATCTTCCCTGTCTGCTTCTTGCACCCAAACCGTGAGAAAGAGGAGTCATTCCTGAATCCCAGGCTCAATGCCTGGAGAGAGTCTCAAATGCCTGGAGCTGGGGAAGGAACTAGACAACGAGAAGCCAACGAAAATGACTGCGTTCAGCAAACAACCTGGATCCTTCCCAACTAATCCAAACCCCACCCTTTATTTCCTGCACCATTGCTACAGCTATTCAGCTCCTGGCTTCCTGAAGTTTGTCTGCCTTTTCTATTCCCAAACTCATCCCTTAAGCTTGACAGATTCAATTTCCCTGGGTTTAAACCTCAAAATCATAGAATACACGTAAAGGTACTCTTCTACATCATCAGGCTTCTAAATACTAAGAAACACTCCACCAACCTCAGCCTGATCTTTGCTGCTGTTTTATTTAGCATTCCTCCACCGCCACCACTCTGTTTCTCCCCCTCTTATCAATCATCTCCCCCCGCCCCCCACACACAATTACAGGAGGCACAGGACAAGGGCACTGGCAATCCCACCAGCCTCTGCATTCCACCAGTCCTCATCCGCAGCACTGTGCTCAGTTAAGATTTTCACAGGTGTTTTAACAAACTGGAGAATGAAGGGAAGTCCAAAAACTGCCCTATGAGGACCAGTTGAAAGAACTAGAAAGGTTTAGCTAGAAAACAGGCCTCTTTAGATCTTTCAATTGTTACAAGTCCTTAGTAATTTGACTATTCCAGATTGAGTTTAATGGTTCTCAATAATTTGATAACAAGTGTTTGCTGTGGTAGCCGATTTATTGGTATTCAGTTCCCTGTCTGTTTTTTTAAAGGGGGATTTTACTTTAAGCTATACATTTTCTAAAACTACAAAAATGAATTATTTGGGGGAAAAAAGGCTGACTACTACATTGAAGATTTCATGGAGCTACCGCTTCCAATCATCTGATCACTTCAGATGGGCTGATAATGTTAGATAAGACCTCTTTATCAGCAACGCATTGCATCCCACAGCACTGATTTCCATATTCAACAAAACCTCTCTTTGCATAGATACGTGTGTAAAAACAGAACATTCGGTACAGAGGCCAGAGTGCCATCGAAGGTAATTATTGAGACAGTCAAGTTCCTTTATGCCAGCAAAAATAAGATGCTGGGCGTCTCAGGGAATTTCAGAACCTGACTTCAAAAGGATCATACAGGGAGGAAACAGAATTTAGCAGGGTGGACTACTCTACAGCACAGATTTGTAAGTATGAGGTTCTATAAAATAGTTGATGAATACAATAATGTTCGCTTGACATAAATGACTAGTGGATGTTTATTTCAAAAGCAGAAGTGTTAGCAGGTTTCTTCTAAGGAAAACAAAGAAACGAAGTAGTAAACACACATTTGTGTGGCCTAGGCTTTGAATACTTAAAGTCACTCGTGTATAAACGAAGCTTCTAAATGGAGCAGTAAAGGAAATATTACAGTTTTAGAGTAGAGTATGGTCTTTCATTTCATGTGCTTTTTGTGTGCATGTGTGTGTATATGTTTAGATAAAGATACATTATGAAATCAGGAACTTCAGAATTGTTTGTTTCAAAACTTACGCATTACCAATGATTAGTTCCATCATTTAATTAGCTGTACTGATTTCAAGTGTAGGTCGTTAGACGGTTTCTATGAAGTATTAACTTGATTTTATGAAATTTCTTCATTCTTTAATGTTATGCCTAAGCACAACTATTGCACAAATTACTTGTTTTTCACTTTTATTTTTTTTAAGTTATTTATTTTTTATTTTATTCATTTTATTTGTTTATTTTTGTCTGCATTGGGTCTTCATTGCTGCGCGCGGGCTTTCTCTAGTTGCGGTGAGAGGGGGCTACTCTTCGTTGAGGTGGCTTCTCTTGTTGCAGAGCACAGGCTCCAGGCACATGGGCTTCAGCAGTTGTGGCTCGCGGGCTCTAGAGCACAGGCTCAGTAGTTGTGGTGCACGGGCTTAGCTGCTCCGCGGCATGTGGGATCTTCCCGGACCAGGGAATGAACCCGTGTCCCCTGCACTGGCAGGCAGACTCCCAACCACTGTGCCACCGGGGAAGCCCAAATTACTTGTTTTTTAAAAGGCAAGAATTTTGTGTGCTATGACAGACAAAATCTCACCAAAATAAAAAATTTTTCTAGGTTTTTCTAAATCTTACGTGACATGTCACATTATAAAATAAACACATTCAAATGACAACATTACATATGAACAGAATATCAATTGCCTACCAGGATAATAAGAACATTTAAATATGTCAAAAGGCTCAATTTAAGAAAATTCATTTATTTTCATATCACTTTGAGAAAGATTTCATTTAAACGTTAGAGGAAACTTGAATCTATTCCTGGCATATTATATATCTAACTCAATTAATAACTAATGCATTTATAACCACTCTAAGAATTGGCTTTCATAGATAAAATATATTCTTTCTTCAAAATAATCAGGAAGAAACATTGGAGGTAAAATCATACGGAAGCCTAAACTTGTTCCAAATATTCTATGCTTAGACAGTAACGGCGCACACTAGTTTTACCACGAGGATATTGAAAAATAAAAAAAGCTAGGTAAATTAATACATAATATTAAATAAGATAAAATATTTAAAGAAAAAGCAATGGAAAATACAAATAAAAAGTATAGGAATTTTTATGATATCAATGCATGAAACTAATAAAATTCTAAATAAGGAGTTAATAAATCAAAAATGTAGATAACCATAATCCAGCACTTACAAAGTGGAAAAAATATTTGCTTAAAATGTAAGGCAGGGTATTTATAGAAATCTTTGCCAAATATGCATTCTCCAGGAAGCACACAATAATTTTTGTGTTTGTTTTTGTTATTATTTTATTTTTAGGTCAATGGAATTTTTCCACATATCATACCACCAATATGAGAAAAAAATGATTATTGTTGATGTGAAGCTTGGTGAGTTTCTCCAATTTAAATCAATTCTATATCTTATCAGTTTAAGTCATTCTTTCACAGGAGACTCTTTTCTTGCCAAAACAGAATTGTAGTTCTGTGGCATATTTGAGGCTCATTTATATTTTTACCAGTAAATGACCATGTGTGCTCTAATTTGAAAGGTATAATTTCACTGCAAATGTTCTTAATTGGATTTAAAAAAATCTAAGCAAAATAAATATGAGTTTATCAACAGGAATTTTAATCAAATTCTAATTGTGAAGAACTATACTTTAAAATTGTTTTAGAATTTACTCCTTTTGGAATCACCAAAAATATTTCTTAAAAGTCTGCAACTGTAAATATGAAAGTGTTTCACTCTGTCACTCTATATTTTGGTAACTGTAGATGTGGACGCACTACTTAATGATAAATATTGTTGAACGCAGGACTGCAGACATTTCCTTTTAAACCACTAGCTATTTTGGAAGTTCTTTGTCCTCACACTGTGAATTATATTTTCTTCATTTGGTCAGATGAAATTCCAAAGGCTGCCTTTTCTCTTCTCCTTTTAGAGGTATGAGAATTTTAATTTCTATTACTTTGTCTGCTTTCCATCTTCCAGAATTCGTTTGAAATATTGTGTTTTCTGTCTCCTTGTTTAATCTGCCTTTTCCTTCATGTCTAAGCCTTATACATTCCTTTACTATAATTTTAGCAGTGTCAGTTGGAAGAAGTAATAAACTCAGGAGTTCAATCTGTTCTACTACCAGAAACTGGGTTAAATAATTGTGCATTTATGTCTTGGTTTCAACGCTGGAGGCATTATGAGGACGTGGGGAGTGTTCTGTGATATTCCAGCAAAGTGGCGGTGCATAGTGACAGAGAATCCAGCAGTAACTGAAAGAGGGCATGCAGGTGGGCAAGGGAGGCGCGGTCCCGGGAGCCTCAGAAGATGAGCAGCAGGCCTCCCCTCACCGGGGCAGCAGCCAACAAGGTCCACTTCTCAACGGACTAGAAAACCAGAGAAGTTCATAAAACAAGACTATTGTGTGATCTAATTTTTCTATGCAGAATACATCTGGTACCCAATTCTGTCACTAAGTATTTAATTTAATTGTTGATGCTTTTATGTCATTATATTCTATTGGCATTCCATAATTTAATAAATCTGTGAATGTTTGACTCAGAATACAACAACATGTAAACAACTACTTATACATGATTATCAAATAGCATTTGCACATAACACCAGGAAATTTACACTCTAGTAAGAGTAAAGTCAGAAATATAAATAACATGATTTTTATATATTTGTATATGTTTTTGTATATTATATATATTTATATTTATATTCCACTCCTTTTCCAACTAATGAGCCACCTGGGCCAGAGAACCTCCCTCTGCATCAGTCACGTAGCTCAGTACAGGGCTGCTACTCGTCTCTATGGAGCCTTTGCTGGAATTTTAAAAAGTAGTCTTTCCATCACATGGATGAAACCCCACTTGGGGGTCATAGCCTGGAAAGGGAAGTGTGGGTGGATCTCAACCCTTCTCTCCTCCAGACCAGGCATCCGGGTTGGGGGACAGCCTGCATAATTGTACACAAGGGGAAGCTCTGGCTGGGCTGTCCTCTCGTCCCTTCCCCTCTACCCCTCAAGCTTGCCAGGGCTCTTCTGGCCAAACGAATCCTTCCTGGCAGCCCCATCCCTTCAATAGGATACACATGCCACATGTGTCTGAAGCTCTGCCGCAGACCTAGCTAATTATAAAGCTGGAACCTCAGCTACTACCATAATACGTGAACAACAGAAAAATAGGAACACAAGAGCAAACGCAAACGAAGGAAGGAGGATTTGCAGGGAGTGTGCTGACACACTGAAGAATGAATAAGATTAATTGGAAGAACTTATGAGGTCTGAGCTGAACTTTAAAAAGAGAAAGGGATGCAGTCTGACAGAACGTGTGCTTCCTGTACATACACTAGAGCTTAGGAAATATTTCCTGAGGGACAGAGTGTAAGAAGCTGAAGGACGATCACATTAACTGGAACAGAAGGTTTTCGCACACATGCGTTTTTCTAATATGTACAGTTCCGTTTTAGAGAAGAGGAAATTAGGAAACTGAGAGTTTAATTAATATGCCCAAGTTCACACAGCTAGTAAGAGCCTGAACTCAAGCATATGTCTGTTTGGCTTCAGAGCCCAGGATTATTTTAATATACCCTGTCACCTCTCAGGAACTGCGGGACTCCCCAAAACTCTAGTGCACCCAGAAATTACTTTACCTTCACTGTGCTGCTGACCTCCGTGGGTGTTGCACACTAAGACTGCTCTGCTTTTGTCAAACAGGTGCGTTGAATTTATAAAAGAAAATATGATGACTTATAAACAGACATGAACTTTAGATACACAGATCACCAATGCGTGCACATAGATCCAGTAGATCAAGTGAGGAGACAATGAGATATAAAAACGATTGTTAAAGTAGAGCTTGGGGGACAAGTCCAGGCCCAGGAGAAGACAGAGATGACCAGCGACACTGACAGAAATGACACATGAAAGAAAGAAGTTCTCTACCATCCTCCCGCTTAGAAGATAAGCAGAGAGCCATCGGGTATAATCCGCATCTTAGAGGTGATTACAGAGATGAGGAATCTTGAAACTTGAGGGTGCAATTACACACAGGATCAGTTAAGGACAGCCAATCGCTGTAAACAGTTTTCTCAGCCTCAATTATTTCAGTGTTAATCATCTTCAGTCAGATTTGTCTTTCTAGAAAAAGACTTATTTTCTTCACACTATTATTGAAAGACCTCAATGAGTTATCCCTACCAACAGGGTAGAGCCCAACATTGAAGGCCGTCCAGAATCTACCTGCACAAACATATTCCCTATAATAAACTCTCCCTTTTGCTTAAACTAGTGTGAGTCTAGAATAAAGTCTCCCGTTTGCTTAAACTAGAGTGACTCTATATTTGCACTCAAGAGTCCTAATTTTGTTCCATCCTGTAGATGCACGTAGCTTCCTGTCCCTTGGTTCTCCTCACAGCAAAGACCCACACAGAAAATGAAGTCCAGCAGACCACAGCACCCATAAGTTCTTATCCGCAAACCTGCAAATATACTTAGACCTGCACCTGTGCCTTCCCTGCCCCTTCCAATGACAAGGGGACAGGAACTTCCTCCTATGCTTCCACTAGGACATCTCCAAAGTCCGACCCCCCCTTCTGAATCCCACCTCCTCCTCAGTCTTCAGAAACCTGAAATTCTACGGATTTTCCCTCTTTCTCCTATGTCTTCACCCTCTGTCCATGGCTACCACGGCCAACTTCAGGCTGAATCACTCGCAGTGTAGACTTTATGAAGGATGTCCCCAAGATGTGCAGGCCAGGTCTCCATTTCCTCTTATTTTTTGCTGCTTGTTTCTGCCCTCCCCACTCCACTAAAACCACTCTCACTGGGGTTGTAGATGACCTTCTTGTTAACAAATCTGAGGGATGTTTTCAGTCCTTTGCTCTCTTAATCTCTACCCAGGTCCTAACATTCAATTAGCCATTTTTTTTTTTCCTTTTGATAACTCCTCCCTTGGTTTCTGTCATAGCATCTTATTCTGATTTTCCTCCTGCAGGGCCCTCTTTCTCAGTCTCTCTCTTAAACGTGTGTGTTCATTCATCTGTCTTGAGCCACCCGCTTTTCTTGTTTTATACTGTCTCCTGGACCATCTCATCTTTTCTTTTGGCTTCTCTTATATGTTTTATGAAAACTGCCCATGTTTACCTTGAGGCTGAATTTCTTCTACCTGAACTTGTTTCCTTTCCTTCTCCCACCGGGTAGAGTCAATACATCAACAAGTTCGGATAGTTCCTCCGCTAAAACATCTGAAATCTATCCCCTTCCCGCCACTGCTACTGCCACCTTCCTCACCGAAGCTTGTAACATCCCTCACCTGGACTCCTTCAGTCACCTCCTAACTGGTCTCCCTCATTCCACCCCGGCCACCCTACAATCCATTCTACTACAAAACCAGTTTCAAATGCTAACACGTCTATTCCATATTTTGAAACCTTCAATGATTTTTCAGCTTCTTACTATGAAACTGATGGTGTGTAAGGCCTATCGTGCTTGACTTCTGCCTCTACCCTTATGGCTTCGCCTCCCGCCACATTCTCGCTGCAGTGAACACTTTGGAGCCCTTCTCTCCGAGCTCTCTCCCTGCCATACTCTGGACTCATGTAGTGACCACATCCCTTTCATTTCCTCAATGAGGACTCGACCCATTGCCTCCTGACCTGGGCCCAAGCTGCCTCTCTCCTTCACTCAGCACATTCCTGCACACCCTGTAGTTCTAGCTCAGCTACTGCTTTACCGGGATGCCTTCTCTAACCACCCCCGGGTCCGGTTAGGTTCTCCTCCCATGTGTACTCATGGGCCCCTGTACTTCCTGTTGCAAAGTCCCCACCACGTGAATATTCACTGCTTGTTAGTGAGGATGGGAAGAGGAAAGACAGGACCTATGTAGACCCCCGGCAGCCAGAACCTGGTACATAACAAGTGTTCAACAGATGTTTCCCATGAGCCAATAAAGACTGATATAAAACTCACTCCTTATCCTGAATAACTCATTGCAGATAAGTGTGAATATATATTTAGCAAAGTATTTCCGGCTCTCATTGTAAAGTGTGGATTTAATCGTTTTTAACAAATGTTTGAGTTTTTTTCTCAAAGTCTTGAGTTAAAAACCTTCTATGCCATACATTGTCGATAAAGCCTGGGCTGACTAACCTCTACCTGAATTTTAAAGTCAAAGTTACACTGACCAGAGTGGGGAAAGCCAGGTAAGCAACACTCCACTCAGAATTCGCCCTTAAAAAGGCTTATTTTTTTATTTGGCTGTTTACACTATTTTGTTTGGTTAATTACAAAGAGGCCAATTCTTGTTCAGTATATTGAGAGAGCTTTCTATAAATAAGAGTTATCCAAAGTGGGAAGACTTGGGAGTTGGTGAATTCATTGCTGGGAGTTCCTACGTGGAAAGATCTTTTTCAGACAGCTGTATTTTTTGAAAGCTGTTATTAGAGAACAGGTGGGCCAGATGAGTTCTAAAATCACAACTCAAAGCACCTATATCCCTATAAAATATTTATGAGATGAGTCATTTTATTCTCTTCCCTCCTTCCCATCCCCACCAGTGGCTGTGCTCCATTAACTTCAAGAACCCATCCTTATTTCTGTATGATTTATAACTTTGTCTGTTCTTTAGAAGTTGACTCTAATATATAATCATTTTAAATCACTAGATTATACTAAGTATATGCTGCGTTTCTTTAGAAAAATGAGCAGGCGGAATTGTTGGATCTGTAAGATGTGCAGAGATGACTCTAAGAGGCCTCCTTCAAAGTAAGTAGCATGTAAATTCTATTACCATTATAATGTATATTTATCACATGATAAGTAGGTGTATGTTTATTCAACTGCTGTCTTAATATATTTTGCTCAGAAAGTAAAATTTGCATTTACACATGAGTAATTCCACTAGAAGGGCAATCATGCGTTACACTAAGGTTCCGTTTTCATTATTCATGGTTTACACTTGAGAATTCAGCAAGTTTAATGTTTTTAGAGAGTCTTTTATGAACAAATATTCTTAGGTTTTTTTAAAGTCTTATATTGTTAAAATTTTATATGTTAAAATGAGATTCTTTGATCCAAAATATTTACATGGTTCAAACCCTCTATCTACAAAGTGCCAGACCTTCATCCGTGGTTGCAAGAGGTGAGACTGGAGGGGTAAGCGAATGCTCACCAAGCTCCCAGGTCTCTTCTACATTTTGCCATAACTCAGAATGAAGCCATTCAGATGGGGCCAGTGGCTATACTAAAACGGAAAGCGGAATGCCTGAGGAGGGTAACAAACCGTTTGACTGGATTTGCTCACCTTGAAGAATCCCCAGGCCGAGGATCCCTGTTGGGCTAACCTGAGAGCCTGACCTCGTCTGCGTGGAGACTCAGTCGCGGCCACACATCCCTGCTACAGTCGGAGCTCCTGGTGTGCAGGCTCCCGCCCTGAGGTTTCCAAATATCCAAAAACGCTAACCAGCTACTGTGTGTCTGGAGGATGCGGAGGCTCCAGTGGTGGGTGGGAGAGACAGGAAGACCCAAAGCTCAGCATTTCAACTGACCAGCTGAGGCTGCTGAACTGCCCAGGCCCGTGGGAGAAGGAAGGCGAGAAGGCTGGTTTGGGAAGAGCTTCCTTCTCTTCTGCTGATGATTCCCATAGAGCATCACATCAACGCTTGCCTTCCTTCTACCTGCCCTGACACCCACCGTCAGGGCCGGCGAAGGCCAAGGAAAGAGAATTCACATTCCTCACCAACCAGGAGATAACAGTCACTTGATAAGTGCTTTATGTTCCTGACCTAACTTAATTTTTGGGGTAACTTTCTGGATAATAAAACTGAAGCTTGGAGATTTTAAGTTAGACCAAAAGCTATTAAGTCCAGCACAGGAATCAGAACCCAGGACTGTCAGACTCCAAACACTCCTCGTTCCTCTCTCCACAATGCTGCGATGTCTCAGAGTGCTCCCGTATCTGTTTGGTACCTGCTCTCTCTCTGTCCAGAAGAAAGGAGGGGACGCAAAAGTGGAGTCTGTTATTAGAAACTCCAGGGGATGAGGGGACAAAGGTGTTTAGAGTTACCCTAAGGGAAACCGGTAGCCACGGGACAGCATGAAACTGGTGAAATACTCAGAAAAAATTACAAGCAGAAATGGGATTAAACCAAAACTAAATTTTACTTCACAGCTTCACCCCCAACCATAATTAGCCCAATCACGATGCATCTCCATAAACTCATGACCCTTAGAGGCACAGGTACTCCCTTGCCAACAATCACCAACACCAAACTTTGAGCTAACCCAGGACAGTGACGGTATCTCCTCTCACACTGTAGCTTTTCTTCTTTCCTATATGACACTTAGGTCTGCAGGACACCTTGCCAAGCACTTTTCGTTTTGCTGGACTGGAAAAGGTGATTTTAGGTTTCTGTTTTTAAAGTTCTAATATGAGAAAGGAACAACGAGTCTGACACGGTTTCATGGAAATGTGTGCTGAAAGCAATCTCAACGGCAGTGCGCTGTTAAGCCTCAGTGCTGAAGCAAACATTCCATCTAGAACTAGCAAGTACCACCTGAACTTTCAGAAAACAAAGGATATTTGACCTTTTTAGGACTCCCAATATTTTTCTATGTCCCAGGTTACTTTTTAACCTCTTTAACTAATCTTCTTTCACTGTGTTAAGTACCTGCTAATGCCGGCGGCTGTCCCCTCAACACTGAGTACTGAGCTAACTACACCAGGTGATAGCCAATGGGCAGTGCTTGCTTGTATCTACAGTGGCTTTTGATTAGATGTGGTTATTAAAAATAGGAAAAGTAAGAAAGTATCATAAACTGAATGGCAATGAACGCACTGAGTATTTTAAAGGAGGGAAAGAAAGTGATTCTGAAGAACAGTCGCTTACCAATTCACCTCAAAAAGCCCACCAAAATGAAAGAAATGAAGTCTCGAAGCCAGTATCTTCCACAGATATTTTCAAAATGGTAAATAGCCTTTTTCATACTGTTTAGGTCAAATGTAACTTGACATATTATTCACAATGATAAAAACTAAAACCGTCAAGGTAAAAAAATATATAGCAAATAACTGACCAAGAAAATATTTATACATAATAAATACAAAGTTATGCATGCCAATAGGTTTTGTGGATAAACTCTAAGAGTCTAATAGATAAATGAGCAAACACATGGCTGGTGGCAGCAGCATACAACGTGTAACCCTTTTAGAAGCATTGATTCTACTTCTGTTAATCTCTTAAGGAATTACCTTGACCGCTGGCATGGCAAGCCTCAATGACAGCTGGGTTTTATTTGTTTTTATTGGTGAAAAATTAGAAATGATCAAAACACTCATTGAGAATAATTATGTAAACTATGGAATGCCCCCTTGTAGAATACTTCATGGTCACTATAAATGATACTGACTCCCAGTGATTATAAATTTACAATTACTCATCTAGAGATAAAAGAATAAATATTTCCTTAATCAAAAAAGTAAATAAATAAATTTACAATTATAAATTATAACACTATAAATTGTGAAGACATAAAAGGCTTATTAAAAGGGTATATATAAACTTGTGTGTACATATACATGTATATACACACCCCACACACATATAAAGTATGCACACACACATATGCAGAGAATGATTACTTCTTGGTTAAAAGCACACAAACATGCATACAACCAAAAAACTAAAAAGAAATACATCAAAATATTAACAATGGTAATCTGGGCCACAGAGATTGTAAAACTCTGGTTCTTTATCTTTTTAAATTTATTTTATCAGATTTTCATGTTTTTTCTACTTTTATATTTTTATAATTCTAATCACTTAGAAAGTAAAAATAAAACTTAAAAGATCACTGGGAAATAAATTTCCATCCCAAACTACACACAAATAGAGTATAACTATATCTTGGCATTATTTTCAAGATAGCATATTTCTATTTAGTTCAGAAAAAGCTTGAGAATATTTTAGTGCAATGAGCACCTTTTGTTTCTTTTCAAAGCCTTACTTTGGAGGAAGCATTACAGTGGGCCCAGTCTTTTGAAAAGTTGATGGCTACGAAATGTGAGTATCATGTACATATCATTTTTTAATAACTAGTCAGTTTTATTCTTGGAGGAAAATGAGGGAACTTGATGATGTATGCTTGCTGCTCTTCTCATAGCCTTCTAAACGGCAACTGCCAAAGTTAAAAAAAGAAACCTGAAAATAGTTTGCCATGTCAACCAGTATTATTTTCTTTGGTGTTAATTAAAGCAAGATTAGTCATTGTGAATATTTATTCTTCACAAGTATATGTGTAAAATCCCTTGGAAAATATGTTTAAGTAGTAACACATACTGAAATACACTGCCTTCCTGTAGCTTTCTAAAGTTATAATTTAAAAAAAACTAACAACTTCCTCTTCTTAGTGCCTTGAGAAGTAAGAATAAATTTGAGTTTTGATATTCTAAAAATCCTCAAAGTTTGCTTCTAACTTTATCAGTGTCTGATTTAAGTGGGACTTCATATAAGTCCATATTTAGTTACGTATGTGTCAGAATTCAGATGGTATAAATGGAAGATGATAGCAGTGGATGTGAGGAAGATAAAGTCAGAGGCTCAACACAAGACATACGAAGGAGCAGTCAACTGTGTCTGGGGTAGGAAATTGGGAGGCTGTAGGAAATGATAAACACCAGAAGACAGGTACAGAGAAAAATTAGGGCACACTCAAAGAAAATTCCTGTTTGCTGAACTTGGTACTTCTTTCAAAATGCAGTTTGTTCCCCTCAAATGTCTGCTAATGACTTGCTCTAGACCTTTTTTAATTTGAGATTCCCTGTTAGCCTCTCTGTGAACGTTTAATCTGTTTACATCTATTGACTGTGGGAGGGGAGTTAGCTGTGATACCCCAGGTTTAAATTGGCAGGGGTGCCAGCAGTTATTCTGGGCAGGGTGCTTCCCGTCGCCCAAGGCTCGCCATGTTTCTGGGGTGCTGCCTGCTCTTCTCGACTCAAGGGCCCCACCCCCACCCCCCACCCCCACCCCGGTTCAAAGACAGCTGTCGCCACCTGGCCTGGAGGGCCATGGCACAGGTGCGGACCCCTGGCTACTCCTACTGAAACACCTTAGCCAGCCGGCCTGGCTCTTATTCCACGGCACCCACAGTGCTGGGACACACAGCTCCAGGCTCTGTCACCACCTGAGGGCCCACCTCAGGTAGCAGCCCTTCCCAGTGGGCACTGAAGGCCACGCTTTCTTTCTCTGACGCCACCGTCCCCGCCTCTCACTTTTCAGGTGTACCTCATAGTTTGTGATCCGGTTTGCCAGCATGACTGCAAATTTTAAGATATGTATCCTTTTGGTCAATTTTAGGATATTGGTATAGGAGGAAGAGACTAAAGTGTATGCTCAGTTGGCTATCCTGACTGATCCTCTGTTAATAATTCAGAGTTCGTCCCAACCCCCAGTAATCCATATTGTGCAGCACTGCCAGATTAATCTCCCTCTTGGAGTTTATTATTCTTCATCTGCAAAACGGCATAGTATCATGTATCCTTTCAGCATCACTGTGCAGGTTAAATATACACCCCCTCGCTCAATGCCTGGTACAGAGGAGACACACAATGACTGAGAGTTATTTCTCTTAGAAATAAAGTGCTTGTCTTGAATAGCATTCCTTTTTCTCTGCTGCCCACCCAAAAGTCCAAAGTCTCCAACTTGGTTTGCAGGACTCTATACCTAACCCAACGCACTTCCTAACACTTACCTCCAGCTCTGTCCCTACACGTGACATGCCCTTCTGCCCCTGTGATGCCTGCTCTATCTTCTACAGGCCCAACACTCCTGGTCCAGGCTTTTGCCTCTCTGTCTCCTCTGCCCATCCTTAAAGGTAAAATTCAAGTCCCACTTTCTCCTCTTGGAAACCTCCTGGAAATATTTTTCTCTCTCTCTTCTATTTGATAGTATCATTATTTACTTTGCTTCTAATTATGGCAATTTTGTGTACTGGGTTTTTTTCCGCAGCTGCATTCTCACTAGATTGTAAATTCCCTGAGAGCACAGATCACTTCTCATCCACCTTTCATCTTACCTCCCAGAGGCCGAAATTGTGCTTTGTACCTAATGGGCATGCAGTAAATGTTCAATGAATAAATACAAGACAAATATTAGTAAGAAAAGATCAAAACGCCATTGTGTAAGAGTTTAGGTCAAAACTCTTATTGTGTAAGTTTCTGTGCCAATCCTGGCAGCCTCATAAACTGAGTGAATAAAGTTAATTACTCAGAAAAAATTTTCAAGTGGGATCTTGGCTAGAATTAGCAATTTAGAGATCTAGCATCATAAGAATAAGTAAAGTCTAAAGAAAAGATGAGGACAGGAAGACAGCATACTGCTCTTCACAAAAATCACCAAAAACAGGGTACTAATCTTACCAGAAAGTGAATTACTGTGAAATTCATGTAAGAATTCAACAATCATGTAATAAAAAGGTGATAAAACAAATCATTCTATGGGACATGCAATCAGAAAGATAAAACTAAGAATACAAACATTAAATGTGCCAGAGAATAGACTGCGTTTACATTAACCAAGCACAGGAGTAAAACTCATCCTCTAGCTAAGACACACAGATGCCTCCACACAAATTAAAAAACAATTTCTAAGAATATGTAGTTCAGAAACCCACATGGCAAAGATTCTCACAAAAGGCAAATTTTGAGCTGGGACTTAAATGACTCAGATTGTTGTAAAATGATAAAGAGTTCTGACTGTAAGTACTTTGCTTTCTGACTGAAAGCAAACAGGAAACGGTTTTAAAAGAAGGAAGTACAGTAAAGACAAATGACTGCTTCTTTCAATGAAGAAATGTAGTGTGTAGTATTCCTCGGAATTTGGTGTGAAGACTGGTCTCATTAAAAAATCTCCACAATGAATTAAAGAGAAAGTACCCTGCAGAAGTTCCAAGTTTACAGATGATAGAAAGTCCTTCAAGTTTCCAAACATCCAAGATTTTAGGAAAAAAATTATTTTCAAATGGGCATAAAAGTAGTAATAACTTTTTTTTTTTTAATTTTATTTTTGGCTGCATAGGGTCTTCGTTGCTGCGAGGGGGGGCTACTCTTTGTTGCGGTGCGTGGGCTTCTCATTGCGGCGGCTTCTCTTGTTGCAGAGCATGGGCTCTAGGCATGTGGGCTTCAGGAGTTGTGGCGTGTGGGCTCAGTAGTTGTGGCTCGCGGGCTCTAGAGCACAGGCTCAGTAGTTGTGGTGTACGGGCTTAGTTGCTCCACGGCATGTGGGATCTTCCCGGACCAGGGCTCGAACCCGTGTCCCCTGCATTGGCAGGCGGATTCTTAACCACTGCGATACCAGGGAAGACCAATGATCACCTAAAAGCTGAGGACTCTACAAACTGGAAAGGTCAAGACTAAAAAATAATTAAAATCAAAACTCTGATTAATCAACATTTTATTTTTGATTTTGATTAAAATATCAGAAAAGAATGCCAGAAAAGAATGCAGAAGGCTCATACATAAATAATATTTTTTGGCCAAATCTCAAAAGATGAGGATAGAGGTTTCCCACTAATATTCGAGTAAAGTATGCTTAATATAAATAAAAAAAGTTTAAAACGGCAACTAATGCCCTTGGATGAGTCATTCAATCCTTCCACGTGTCTGGCTGACTTTCCTGGCACTGGACAGTACATTGAAAGAGGCCTAGAGGGTCACTGTGCTCAGCCCGTGTGCACCCTCTAGAGGGAGGAGAGAGACAAACAGGAAAGCCAACTAATAGCTTCATTAATTCCACAACGGAATAAGTGCTTTGAAGAAAATAAAACCAGGTCGTATGACAAAGAAAGACAGGAGTAAGAGGGAAATTCAACAGGATGATTAGAGACAAACTGTCGGAAGGTGTAAAATTTGAGCTAAGAACTGAATGATGAGAAGCGGCCAGCCATACTGGGGTCTGGGGGCAGAGCGGCCCAAGCAGAGGAAAACCATGTTCAGAAGACCCTGAGATATGAATGAGGTTAGTGTCTTCAATTAACCGGAAGAAATTCAGCATAACAGGAGCACAGGGCCTTATAGGCCACATGAACGACCTTAAATGCAAAGTAACAAGCATTAATGTGCTTTGAGAAATACCCTCTGAGGATGGGGAAGGGCAAGGGAGGGGAGGAGATTAAGAGATACAAACTACTAGGTATAAGACACATAAGACCCAAGGATGTAATGTACAGTACAGGGAATACTGCCAATGTTTTATGATAACTTTATATGGAGTATGATCTATAAAAATATCAAATCACTATGTTGTATCCCTGACACTAATATCGTAAGTCAATAAAAGAAAAAATCAATAAAAGTACGCGCTAGTTCTCTTCTGAAGAAAAGAAGCAGAGAGACTAGTTAGAAGGCTATTTCAATAAACCAGTTAAGACTGGAACTCAGTAGGGAAGACAAAACCTGGAGTAATTAGCATATAGATGCTAATCGAAGCGGAGGCCCTGTGAGCTCACTTAGAGGGACAGTTCAGAGGGAGGCAAGCAGAGATCCAGACGTGGAGCTTAGATGCACACCAATATTTCCATATCCAGAGAACAGAAGGAGTCTGTGAAGGAGATGTTAAAGGAGCATCAAGTGAGTGAAGAATAACCAGGACAGCATATCATCACGGGAGGCAAAGAAGAGAGCGTTTCAGGAAGGGAGGTGTGCACTGTGTCTAAGGCTGCTGGGAAGTCAGGTAAGATGTGGAAGGAACAGCGACCATTAGGTGTGGCAACATGAAGTCAATTGTGCTGAGGTAAGAGCAGCCTTGGGGGCAAGGTGGAGATGGATTGGACAAGAGGAAGCAAGGCAGATGATACAGGGAATTATTTACATAAATTTTGCTGTGAAGTTCATTAGAGAAAAGCCCAGACGCTGGAAGGAAGCGTGAATGCAGTCCACGCTGGGCGTAAAGAGTCAGTAGTTGTTATTGGTTTTACTTGGGAAATAAAGCAGCATATTTGCAGACGATGGCAACCACTAGAGAGGAAGAAGCGGATGACACAGAAGAGAGTGGCGGCGACTTTAAGAGCAAAGGAGAAGTGCAAGGCAACAGGGAAAGCAAAATCAGGTGGGAGCCACAAATGAACTGTTTGGCCCACCCAAAAAGCAACTGGGATCCTTTCCTCTCAAGAGGAGAGTCAGAAAAGGGCAGGTACCAGTGGAGGTAGGTTGGTTGATTTGGTGGAGAGAAGGTGAGGGAATCTCCACCTAATCAAACCTGTGTTCTCAGCTAAGTTTGAAGCAGGGTCATCAGCAGCTGAGGAGAGGAAGAGTTGGCATTGTGAAAGGACGGGATAGGAAATAGTTTCTGGAGAGTTGGAGAGCCACGATATTAGGGGAGGATGGTAGGATGACAGGGTAATGCTGAGTGCCCATTTTAAAATTTGCAGTGATGATTTCAAGTGAGAAAGCACAATTGTGTATTCTTCCATGGCCTGTTGTGTGCACTCCGGCACAGACACAAGAGCAGACGTACAGTTAAGCCCTTCTGGATCGGCAAGGGTTCTGAATCCCAGAATTTGCATCAATCTTAATTTTGGCCAAAATCATCCTTAAGTGTACTGAACGCTTCCCTCCCTTTCTCAGTGATCACAGTCACCGTGGACAGCCTTGGAAATGCCAGATGGGAAGTGTAGGATGATCATAGTGCTGAAGGCACCGGGGCTGCTCCACACCACGGAGCAGCTGCATCACGGAAGAGAGTGCACACTACAAGTCACTGACGGATGTTGTTGTCCCCTCCTCTGTGTTCCCTCGGCTCTCCTCATCTGTGAGATTCTGTGCTGCTCACTGGGGATTGGCAGCTCCCTACACCACCCTTTATTCTCAGCGCTGCTACCCACAGCTGTTGCCATGGTTCCCCTCGCCATCCCTCTTACTCCCCACGCTGCCATGCCTCACCTTTCCCGCTAGCACTTTCGTCTTCTTTAACTTCTCAGGCATGTCCTCACCTTGCAGGGAAAACAACAGAACAACAACAAACCTGGCCTTTTGTAGACCTCAGTGTTCAGTTAGTACATTTTCTGTCTCGCTCTCAAGAAACCAAAAAGTAACAACTATAATCCTCTGGTCTTTGGTGCTTCCTGGATGCTGAATAATTAGAGCCTGCCTCTTTACTTTTCAAAACCTACAGAGAGTCTCTTTAAAATACAGAAGCACGAGGGATCCAAAAGCCTGGATTGACAAACATTTCTTTACTGGGTACCCGTTACCCGTCAGGCAGCACGTAGGTGTGGGGCATGCAAAGGTGAGTGACTGCAGTGCTCGTTCTCAAAGGGCTGGCAGGCGAGGGGAGAGTAAGAGAAATAAATCAACACACAGAACAGACTGTGGTACAGAGGGAGATACAATGAGAAGGAAAATAAGTGTGGACTAGGTGCTGCTTGTCAACTGACAGGAAGCACTTATCTAACCTGCTGTGGGGACAGGGGCTTCGGAGAGATTTTCTTCAGAAACTGAGATACCAAACCTGAGTCTTAGATCAGGGTCTGAAGCCCGCCACACAGAAGGAACTGCATATACAGCAGCATGGCAGTAACACACCACCTGGCCGGGAGGAGCAAGGCGCAAATCAGGACGGTGTTCAGGCATGACAGGATGAGGCTGGAGAGGCAGACAGTGCGGTATCCTCATGGGCCCTGCAGCCACTGCCGGGAGGTAGGGGTTTTACCATTAGAGCAATGGGAAAGGCTGAAGGCTATAAATAAAGGGCCATGGCCAGATTTTTGTTTTACAGAAGTTTCTCTAATAAGAGTGAAGAAAAGATTGAAAGCAGATCAGATGGATGAACTTAGGCTTTTTCAGATTAGATATTTTACAAATATTCCCCCCAAATCATAAACAAAAATAACATGTAAAAGTAAAACAGAAGATAATGCCATAAATAAAACAGATAGTGTCTTTAATATACAAAGAGACCTGGAAATTCAAGAAAACAGTAACAACGCAAAAGAAAAATGGACAAAAAATTTGAAATTCACAGAAAGAAAAGAAATGGTCTGGAATAAAGAAAAAATGTTTAAGCATTAATATTTTTAAAACACAAATTTAAATAATTACAAGTCACTGGTTTTACCCAATCTGATTGGGAAGGAAGGAGTGTGTAGACATGTCAACACTGCTATTACTAATGAAAAACAATGAAATATTTCTGAAAGCAATTTTACAATAGGTATCAAGAGTCTCCAAAAATATTACATCATCAATCTAGTAATTCTACTCTTTTAATTCTAGGGAAATAATTAGAGATGCAAAGATTTATAAACCAAAATGGTCAATGTAGAATACGTCATAACATATAAAGGGGTAATAATCTAAATATTCGATAATGGTAGCACGGCTAAATATAATACAGTGTAGTAGTCCTGCAATGGACTATTACATGACCTTTAAGAGTAAACAGGAGGGAAAAAAAGAGTAAATAAGAGAAAGTGTTTGCTACACCATATTAAGTATGAAAGAGTGATACAAAATTGCTTTCATTGTATAATGCCAGTAAGGTAATTTGAGAGTGTGTCTGTATTTGTGAAGACGAATGAATACTGTTTAGGTAGAAAGTTAAACATGAACAAAGGACTGAAAGAGTGAAAGGAAATAATATCAAGTTGTTAACAAATTTCTGTATTTAAGTTGCTTTTATAATAATACAGCAAAGAGAAGTTAGGAGAAAAACCAGAAATGATTAATATCATACAAGCCAAACCAGAGAATTTCAATAAAACAGACTTATTTTAAAACTTCACACAGAGGCTGGTAGAATTATGGAATTCATTTTCCCCAGTGGTACATATTAAAAATAAAATGGATTTAACACAGTTTTAGACACTTTTCTGGTGGCAGACTGCCACACAGACCATTTTTAGGATTTAATGCATGCCATGAGCCTTGCTGCCTTGCAGAAAACAATCCTGGAATAGATGGGCCACCATTCTGACTCAGACAAGAGGAATGTCATGTTTCCTTTCTATTTACATCAAGATACCAGCATGTGTCACCTTGTGTGTCACAGAAATACTAATTTCAGTGACTAATTTGTAAGAACACACTAGGGAGTCCCAAAGGCACCACTCTCATTCTTCAAGGAAAAAGCGTACACTATGTGTGACATAAAGCTAGTTCTTCCATCTTCTCAGTTTAATGAGCAGTTCTCCTGTTTATCCCTATTACTCTGCTCAAGCAGAATCATGGTCTCTGGAGCGTTAGTGCTCAGAAAGGAGCATCATTTAAAACCTCAGAACGGGCCACACTGGGCTGCATCGCCTAATTTGGAAAAGGCTTTCCCACCTTGTAATCCCCTTGTTGTATGAGTCAACAGAAATTCTACAGTGAGCAATTCAGTTCTGATTTTAATAACTGCTCGGATTCCTGGAACACTTTCTTTTTCTTATAATTTATTTAATTAATTAATTTATTTTGGCTGTGTTGTGTCTTCGTTGCTATGCACGGGCTTTCTCTAGTTGCGGCGAGCGGGCGCTACTCTTCCTTGCGGTGCGCGGGCTTCTCATTGCGGTGCCTTCTCTTGTTGCGGAGCACGGGCTCTAGGCGCGGGGGCTTCAGTAGTTGTGGCACGTGGGCTCAATAGCTGTGGCTCGCGGGCTCTAGAGCGCAGACTCAGTAGTTGTGGCACACGGGCTTAGTTGCTCTGCAGCATGTGGGATCATCCCAGACCAGGGCTCGAACCCGAATCCCCTGCATTGGCAGGCGGATTCTTAACCACTGCGCCACCAGGGAAGTCCCCCTGGAACACTTTTGTACAAATATTTTCAGCTGCTTAACTTACATAAAAATTAGCCTAATGAAGATAAAATTCTATAAAACATGCCAGTCATGTGAGCTACTTGTTCTCCACACCAGAGTCCTATCAGTAATATCAGACAAGTTCAAGTGGTCCAGGTCAGCTTTCACTAGGATATGATACAGTAATACGTGGTACTAAAATCTCACTAATCTACAAGAAAGGTGCATTTCTTGTTCATGCTACACAATGACTGGGTCAACTATAGCTCTGTTGCAGGTCTTTATTCTGGCCTTCAGACTACAGGAGCAGCTCTTCCGGAATGTGTCCTTCTCACGTAATTTTTTTGGAGGGGTGGGGAGCAATGGCAGAACCCCCTGATAGTCCTCCTGAAGCCTTCTGCCTGACCTGCACGTGACACTGTGCATGGGTGTCATTGGCTGACACAAGTCCAATGAGCAAGGCTGAAATAAGTGGGACATGAAAGTACAATCCTCCTCCAAGAAGGGCAGGAATAACTGAGAACAATACCACCGTCTACCACATTGGGTATCTATATAAAAATATATGTGGCAACACACGGATGGGTTCATCAGCAGAGGACTTGGGAATGTTGAGAACTGTTGAACCATTCGGCCAGCCCCAAAAGACCCTTCCTCCACTCAATCAGGAGGGAAGTTAAAGAAGGCAGATACAGATGCAGGCAGCTTCTAGAATAAGAATCCCTAAACATTTTACTATACAGTTAAGCTAAACATAAATATAAACACAAATTCGGAATACTGTAACATGTAATCTAACACTGGTTTCCAAATTATCCCCCAACCTGCTCCCTACCCCATCCGCTTAACCCATGCAAGCAGCCTGGTGGCTAAGTCTCATTCCAGGATCTGTAGATTTCGTCTGGTAGCTTGTTTCTTTTCCTATTCCATAACTCATTTATTTTAGGAGCCTTATTTTCTGTTCCTAATGAAGCACTCAGTCAAAATTTCTCTAAGTACAAAGTATAAAAAATTGCTTTTTATTTTCTTAAATAGGATTCTAGTTCTTTCAATACACACTGCAAATTATTGGCTTCCAGCTTCACTTGTTACGCCAGAAATGGCTTTCTGTTTTGATTTGTTTTGTTTTTTGGTTTGCCTACCCATTCAGCTGTTTCTCTAATAGGAATACCAATTGCTACATCTGTATTCTCTGACCCCAGCTTTCTGTGTCTGTGATGAGGTGAGGCACATCTTAAAGTGAATTGCTGTGAAAACAAACTTCTTGTTTTAAGTGTAAGGTAAAATATATTCCCCCATTGGGTAGAAATACCAAATCCATATCCTTTCCTTGTTACATTTTTACACAAGCCCTACCCACATCTAGTCTGTCCTCTCAATTCAAACAATGCTTCTTTTGAACCCTCTCCCACCCAATGTCGCGAAGGCTACCCTTGCTCCCATGATACTAATGAACCAAGCTCTAATTTTGTGTCTTCCTAGGATAGCACATTTCTTGCAGATCGCCAGCTTTCCCCAACCCTAATACCTCCTTAGAAGGTGTTATTAGAATCTGCCTCTGTTTGAGTTTTTCTCTTGAATACAAAATACCTTAATTGTTGTCTTTATGTTTGTATCAGTGCTGGCAGAGCAGTAGAAGCCAAGGAGTCAAGGAGCCTGGCTTTCCGGTGCTAGGAAACTCATTAGATCCAATCTCTAATGTGAAGACCTAGGAAAATATGATTTTACTCACCATTGCTATTCCCTCTGATTACTATTATTTCTTGTAACAGTTAACAATACTAAGATATTGTCAGTCAAAATCCTATGTTTCATCACGTGTTCAATGCACCTACATACACATTTCTGTCACTATCATTGGAAAGTTACATTGTCTTATCATTTAGCAATTCAATTTCTCAGATATGCCAAGAGACTTCGTAGTCACCAAAAGAAGTTTAATATTTTTCTCAGAGGGTTCATCTTGAATCTTGAGAATACTTGATCCCCCCAAAGATTCTGATTAATGTGTCAGATGTGTGAAAACTCACTTAACCCTCTTCTTCAAACACTGGTGCCCACAAAATAGTGGCTCAATCGGGGAACTTCCTCCCACACGTTTGCCCCTATCTTCCCACTTCAGCAAAGACCAGAGCTGAGGATGACCGTCTCTGGCATCAAGCGTCACTTAATGGTTGTTCTGCACATCCTCACGGTCCCGTCCTGGATTTTGAGGCAGTTTCCAACACCCTGTCCGAATTCCATTCCCTGCCTCGTCCTTCATTTCTGCTGTGAACCATAAACCATGGATATGAAGTTGAATTGTTCATTACCCATGTTCTCCTGCTCTAATTGCATACGAGAAACACCCCGGGCTATACAGCCTGATCAGTTTATCACTTCTACATGGTCTGGACATTTTCCTTTCAACCCTGACCTGCCTGTTTAGATTCTAAACCTTGCTCTTACCCTCCAGTTTGTATTGAGGTTTTAGATTTTTCATGTCAGTTTCATGATCAGAGCTCTCTCCCACTGAGGCCATTTAAGTCCTGTTTCTGGGTCCTTGTGACCTATTCCATCCTAGACCCAGCCACACTAGTGGGCATTTTGCTCTGAGTAACAGGGAATAAAGGAATGAAGGAATGATCCCACCACTAACTGGCACTTTCAAAACATGCTTCAGATGCACAGATGTAACTGAGATGTGGGGGGTGTGTGTGTGTGTGTGTGTATCATTATATAATACTCACTTGTTAAATAATTTGGGAGCTCTGATTCAGATGTTAGTTTTAAACTGCATTACATATTGTTCAGATTTTTTTAGGATGCTGACCCAGGAAAATAAACTGATTTTTCCTCTACTTTTAGATGGTCCGGTAGTCTATGCAGCATACTTAAAGACGGAGCACAGTGATGAAAATATTAAATTCTGGATGGCGTGTGAAACCTATAAGAAAGTTGCCTCACAGAGGAGCAGAACTTCTAGGGCCAAGAAGCTTTATAGGACTTACATCCAGCCACAGTCCCCTAGAGAGGTAACCACACCTGACAATGCCGGCAACCGGAAATCATACACCCCAGGAAAGCGTTAGTGTCTGTCAAGCACACGTATGTGCCAGCACTTTACATCCAGTACCTCCTATAGTGCTATGTAGTCAGTATTGTTAACCTTATTTTACAGATAAGAAACCTGAGAATCTGAGAAGTTAATTTAACTTCTTCAGTGTCACACAGCAGTTAAGTAGGAAAGTTAGGCCAGACTTTAAATCTGGGATGTTGAGTTGGATGTTTACTTTTTCAAAAGCAAGTAGCTTATCTCTTATCAGTCTTTTAAGATACCAATGAAACTGCAAACAAAATTACCCTATTCCACTGAAAAGGAGAGGAAGAAAAAAATTAAACCTTTCCATTCCATTTTCATCTTCAATTATGCCTACTTATGTTCTACATGTAATTTCACTTTTCAGATTAACATTGACAGTTCGACAAGAGAAACCATCATCAAGAATATTCAAGAACCCACTCAAACGTGTTTTGAAGAGGCTCAAAAAATAGTGCATATGCACATGGAAAGGGATTCCTATCCCAGGTTTCTAAAGTCAGAAATGTACCAGAAACTTCTGAAGACTATTCAACCCAACAACAATTTTTGACCACCACTCAAAAGTTTAAGTTGAAGATGGTATACTGAAAGTCCTGGCTTTGTGCTTTTAACATTAAAAAAAAAAAAAATCAGAAATGGAGTAGGAATGAAATAGAAGAAATCAAACTATAAATTGATTTCTAGTTCTCAAAGAGAAACAGATCTTGAAAGGATGGACTACAGAACTCTTATAACATGAATAACACAATTTATGGCATATCTACATAGCTCACTTAACATATAAGGAGAAGGAAGGTCTTTCTTCATGACACCAGTGTGATAAAGTTTTTACTGTAGAAATCCAACTAGATGGATGTTTTCTTATTAATGAAATTTTTCTGTCATAATGCACAGATCAGTTCTTTAAAAACTGTAGTTATATGAGTTTTGTCTCTAGCGTGAATGTACTCTTTAGACAGAGTGCTCGTAATAACTTTAATTAGTAGACAAATTTGGTACTCAAAGTATAATCAATTGTATTATATCATAAGCCATATAAAAAGATGTGTTCTTGAGAGATATTTTACCTGTAAAATCTTCCTACTATTACTTTCATAACTGAACTTCTATATTGCATATACCTTCTACATGTGAAAAATTCCAAATGAGTCTAAGCTATTTAAATGTATGAATTTCCTCATTTATTTTCATACTTATATTGCTATAGGGTAGAAAATTTGGTTCCTGTATTTTGAGGTTTTTTTTCCTCACAATTTGAATCCATCATGATGGTCTTGATAATCAATAAATACAAATATAAACTAAAAACTTTATAAATACGTGATTTTTTTCAAAGACTTGATAAAGTAATTTTTCCGGTAAAAGACTGTTTTTATCTTCCCTGTCATAGAAGCTTCTTGGAATCTGTCAGAATATTCCAGAGGAAAGACCTCATGTCTGTTTCACTTGCTTTGTTCAGCACATAGCATAGGATAAATGTTCCTTAGTAATGGATAAATATTCTTTACTTTTGATAAAGAATAAGATACTTAAAATATTTAATATCATTTTTCCAAAGAATTAACTGTAGGAAATTTTTGATCAAGATTTTTAGTTTTAGTATGAAAAGTGTTTCTCAGGTCTCAAATTTGACTGAAATAGCGTTGCTATTTTAAAATGCCTATAAACCTAAGCTGTATCACATGAAGAGAAATATTAATTGGAATTATTCTCATTAAACAAAGAATTATTATAATATAGAATCAATATTTAGGGGTTCATTTCTGGGAAAGAGAATTAGCTGTGCAAGAGAACATTTTTTGTTAAAAAGTATAAAGCTGATTAATGGGGGCTCTAGTTACTTGTAGAAGGTGTTACCACAGTAGTCCACTTTTATCTAATCCACTGAATTTAATTTATTTCTTTTAAAAATACCAGTATAAGAATACAGGTTTAAGTCTTAGATATCTGAACTTGATAATGATCCCTAGGCACAATATGCCAGAAAAAAAAATGTTTCCACGTGTTTCAAATAGTCTCCTCATCTCACTCCATCAGCAAATGAGTATATGCATGGGCAAGTCAGAAAGGTCATACATCCATGGCCTCGAGACACATGGTTTCAGGACACCTTGAGCCCTTCTCATGCAAATTATACTAAATCAGCCAAACACTGATGTAACTAATAAATGGAATAACCAACATCCTTTGCTACTTATTTTTCCCCTTGCACTCCAACACAGGATAAGTCTAGAATTTTCAGTTTTGCTTATGTGCTGATTTTACCTTCCAAATACAGTCCCTCTGCCCAGCCCTCAGAGCACGTTCACCTCATGTTGGGGAAGCAAGGTGCCACATGGTGACAAGAAACGAAAAGCTTTGGACCAAGCAACTGGATTAGCGCCTATTCACGCCCCGCATGTCTCTCTCTGTACCTCTAGTACCAGTAGGCCTCAGTTTCTTCATCTATAAAGCAAAGAAATGGGGCTAGCTGATGGAATGAGCCACATGCAGTGTGCTTTACATCCCATTACTAAGGTATTCATCATTTCCTTCAAGCTTGGACTCATTTTGAAGAGGAATTCCTCCAAAAATTGATGTTTTCATGGGAAAGTGGATAATGAACTATTCTGTGTTTAACACAAATTGAGGGAGTTGTAAATTTTACTTAGGAACAGAGAATTTAAACTTAAAGTGCTGTTCAAGAACTCTATGTGGAAGTATGTGTTTCATGTGACTGACAGTTAAAATAGTTTTCAGATTATTTTAACTTACTATCTTAAATCCTGTTGGTTTTTCTTAGGATTTTTAAAAATTAATAAATATTTCATTTTATTAAAACAATTCAAAAATTGATTGTATTTATCAAATGGCTACAAGGTTATATTCACATTAACACATTTTTACATGATATTTGTTTTATCCTTATATTTTCAGATGAATAAATTAAAAACATATTGTTAGAGTTCTGATATCAGAACCTGGATATATTAATGATTTTTTCCCCATTTTTAGATATACATTTTCAAATTCTGGAGATGTACAAGATAAGCCTTCATTGTTTCCTCATAAAAATAAAGTCTTATCTTCTCCAAAAAAAGATAGCGACAGAGATTTATACAACTCAGATTCAAGCATCTTGGCAGAGATGAGCACTTTCCTGTTTATAACTTATCAGTCACACCACAGTTTTGGCAACTGCAAAGGACTTTTTACCAATTTTGGAAGGATGATTACAGAAAAGATATGTATGAAGCTTTCTTCAAAGACATAATGGGGTGTGATTTGAAGAAAATCATAAGATCCTACTGCCCCAAAATATCTTTCCCATATCTAGGACCTGAAATTTCCATCATGGTCATAAAAGATGAAAAATGGCATCTGAACTCAAGCTTTAAGTGAGCAGTGAAACACTGGGGCTGACACATTACCTGTTGCTTAGCAGAAAGCAAAACTTGGGGAAAACAGAATACAGGCATACGGGGTGGCACAGAGAAAGAGGCTGAGAGAACAAAGATATTAGAGTAAATAGAGGTCACCACATAGCAAACAGGAGTGGGAACTTGGGGGACAAATGGAAATGGATTTCTTATTAAAATCTCCCTATGTTGATAACAGAAAACCAAAAGGGGAAGGAGGGGTTAGTTTAAAAAGCAAGTATTAAGAGGTACAAACTATTGTATATAAAATAATAAGCTATAAGGATATATTGAACAGCACAGAGAATACTGCCAATATTTTAAGATAACTTCAAATGGAGTATAATCTATAAAAATTTTGAATCCCTATGTTGTACACCTGAAAACTAATATAATATAGTAAATCAACTATACCTCAATAAAAAATAATAATAAAATAAAGTATACAGGAAAAAAAAAAAACTGTGCCTGTTCAGGCTATTCTGAAGTACTATTTCCCACTGAATAAACAGATGTTGAATGATTTTTTTTAAAAAAGCAGTTACTCCCAACTGCTAAGTTTACATTTTAGTAGAAAAAAATGAATAGCATTCCTATAAAAATAAAAGAGCAAGCATTAAATTCCCCAATGAACAGTATTTATAGAAGCATTCCTTTAATAAAAACCTACCCAGCTCCTACTGAGTAGAGATATTGTAAATACGGACATTAATTAGAGGTTTCTTCTCTCAAGGATGTGTGAGCTGATAATTAAAATACAAAATAATAACGGCCAAGGTTGCCGTGTGTACAGAGTGCTGTGGAATCCCAGCAGAAGCATCTACTTCCACCCTGGAGAACTTGGAAAGAGGAGGAGAGATGCTGTGTAAGACGATTCTTGAAGAGTAATTAACAGATCATTCAGGGGAAAGGAGAAGGCAGTGTGGATTGAAACAAGGGCTCAAGAAGGGAAATTCTGCGGCAATTAGGAAGATTTAAAAGATGGTGGAGGCTCTGAAATCAGATCTAGGTTCAAATCCAACAGCAGCTTTGAGAATTTAAGAAACTGCTTAACTTCTCTGAACCGTGTTTTCTCTTCATCTGTAAAATGATAATAACAATAACATTAGTAACATCTTCCTCATAGGCTGTTGTATATTTAAATGCATATCACGTCTGTACTGTGGTCAATAAAATTTAATCATACTGTTAGGTGCCATAAAAGTCCAGATGAGAGGCAATGATAGTCAGAGCTAGGCAAGTGAGGAAAAGAGAGACATTTCTGAGGGAGAAACTGTGAACTGGTCAGATAAGGGAAATACGGGAGAGATCGAGGCTGATGCAAAGCTTCTCATCTGAGCATCAGGGCAGGTGCAGATGCCGTGAGCGGAGAAAGGCAGCCTGGGAAGGTGAGCAGGACGGGGAGACCTGCTGTGCGTGAGTGTCTACACGCCGTACTTGGGGCTCCAGACAGAGGCAGAGGTGTAGGTCTGGGAGCTGTTAGCATGGCTGAGCCACTGACCAGAGAAGCTCTTACAGGGAAACTGCAAAACAGAGGGTAGAAACCCAAAGCACTCAATCAAACCTTAGAGAAAAAAATAACATACTAACGACTCAAATTCGCGTTGTAAGCTCATCATGATATTTGCAGTAACGATAATGATCGTTTATTGAGTTTTCCTCTGTGGATATTGTGCTAACTGTCTGAATACATTATTCATTCATTCAACAAATAGTTTCAGAGCACCTTCTGAATGCCGACCTGGTTCTCAGGTGAGAACCTGAGATGCACCAACAAACCTAGCAGAAGACATGGCTGCCCGCACGGAGCTTGCATTATCTTGTGTAACAAAACAGTAACCAAATAAAGAATATCACATCAGATTATGACAAGTGCTACAAAGAAAGGAAAAGAAACTAACATGATAGACAGCAGCAGAGGCAGGATGTGGACAACTGGAGAAAGACGTCAGGGGAGCTTCCCTGCAAAGTTCATGTGCTCCTCCCTCCTGACAGCCCTGATCGAGGCTGGGGACTCCAAGGCTTTGAGAAGTTAAATAACTTTTTCAGTGCCTCTCGGCTAGAACCAAGATCTTTCTGACTCTCATACCTTCACCACGATAAGTACAGCCTCCCACAAACAAGCTAAATGGCAAGTAAAATGCACAATAACCTAATATATTAAAATACGTATTCAAATGTAAAGCGCTATTGCCTACACAGACTGTTTTAATGCGGAAGGTCACTATTATAGCCACCGCTAGTTACTGCTGCTAATAAGCTCGTACAGATTGGTTTAAAACATCGCTGATGCTTAGGTTTCTGCTAGAAAGAAGAATTACCAGGCAACTGATTGATGTAATGATGCCCAAGTTCCAGTAGTAAGATGAAACCTCCTCTCTTTAGTTAGCAAATACATTGTTTACTCCAGGAACTGAAACACACATGCTGAGTAGTCAGCTCATGTTTATGAAAATGATGCGGGGGGAGACAGGAGAGGAGCCAAGCCTGCCGAGAGGTTGGAGGTCATGGTACTTACCGTGCAGCATCCCACGCTGTCACCGCTGTCCTGGATGAAAAATGAGCAGGAGGTCCAGGCTCAGGACCACGGCCATGGCCGGTCAGTACCAACGGCTAAATCTTCAGATTGAGAGCCTGGAGGAAAGGTGTGGGCAGAGAGTGAAAATGTCATTAGAAACACTAAAAGCCAAAGAAAGAAAGTGCTGAAAGAATCTAGACTCTAGGGCCAAGAAATTTAGGGAAAATAAAGTAGGAAATCATGAGGGTATTTTAGTTATTTTCACAAGCAGCATCTTTCTCATCTGAGGTCATTTTTTAAAAATCTATCGGCCATACATGCAGCAGCATTTGCCACTTTCTGAAGACACCACCCAACATCTGGCACCTACCACTGTCATGGTCAGTTTTGCTTAGAATTAGGAACCCGTCACTTAGGGCTTAGATCATTTATCTAAGTATAAAGAAATGTGTTTATAGAAAGGATTTGACCAGTGGCATTTTCGAATTTTAACACTTTATGGGCAGAACGCCTTAGAAAGAATAACTCATTTTCAAAAATCAATAAAGTCTTCAGAGTTCAGGAAAAATACTGATATTCACTATTTTACTTGAGCCTCAAAACAATCCTACCAGGATGAATTTTTATCCCCGATATGTGAGAAGGAGAGTAGTGAGACCCAAAGATCACATGGGCCGGTGGTTGAGTGGTGAGGTTCTAGCATGCGAACAGAAATCCAGTAGCAGGTGGTAACAGGAACTGCCCTGCAGAGGTACGGCGTGAAGTAAGTGAGTTGATGGATTCAGACTCCCAGACCACTATACCTGGCAGGTCACCGTGAGCCTAAAAAGGTAGTTATTAAGACAGAGCATGGGATTTTAGAGAATAACGGCATGTGAGAATCAAAATGGAGGAAATCTGTAGATGGGATACAAGAGAACAATAAAATGAAATACATAAGGGGAAACAGAAGAAGCAGTATTGTAAACGCAGGGAGCAGCGGCCTCAGATGACAATCGCTAGAAGGGAGGAGGGGGAAATGAAGAAACAAGCCGCATGCAGAAGTGCTATGATAGTAAATAAGCAGTGCTTATAATGATAAACACCCTTCATTAGAGAGCTTCCATTCTTAATAAGGAAAGGAAACTTTTTGATACAAGAAAGGAATCTGCCAGATCTATAAACATACTTAGTTTGAAACTTATCCTGTAAAAGGAATGGTACACAGAAAGAGGCGGGAAAACCTACTGTATAATTTGACTTCTTGACAGGATTACTGCTCATCTTGCTGCTTCTAATTAATAATGTATTTAGCTATATTATTAGACACTTGGATGTGTTTTTCTGGCAGCAATGGTAACTGAGTTCTTTCTCACAGGCCTTTGCTAGTGAGAAGAATAATAAAAGACAGTTAAGGTAAATATAGTCTGCTTTCATGATGTAAGGCTGTCTGATAGCACCCCAGCCCTTTGGTGATTTATACACAAGTTACATCCCAAGTAACTAATCCTAAAATTGGACTGTACGTGCTAACTCAGTTTCTATGTCTCACGGTGGCAGTTTGTTTCTAGAGTTGCCACAAATGAATGTTACTATTAGCTTAAAGCTTTGGTGAAAAGTGTCATCAATGCTTATTCTTTGAGAAGAGGAAAAAGAAAAAAGATACTGAGGTTCTGTTTCCAGAAAAAAAAAACTTGGAAGCTACTAGGTGCCAGGCACTGTGATAGTCATTTTGCATTTCTTATCTCATTTAAGTCTCACAATAAATGTGCAAAGAAGTTATTATTAACTACATTTTAACCTTGAGAAAACTAAGCTTCAGAGAGATTAAAAACTTGTCCAAGTTCACTCAAGGAACCAAGAAACCAAGCCAGGACTAAAACTAAGAGCTTTCTGACTCTGAAATAACCTCTCTTCCCATAAATCAAATGAGATTTTGCTGATTAAAGACCAAAATTGCAACTCCTTTCAGTCACATGCTTAAAATTAGCCTCTGAAATTGAGGAGACTCTTTTGTGACTGAGTAATGACTGATTTTCTTAATAAATCTCAAAAGAGATATTGTCATCATTCAAATTATCTTGTAAGGATGGTCAGTCATCATCCTAAACACAGACAACTTAGAAAGTTCTTTCTATGCAATATGCAACAGTTATTGATATGTGCACTCTGATGCACATTCTAAGAAAAAAAAAACCCATAAAGACTTAATTTTAAAAGATATTACTGTCTTCAGTAATTCCCTATCTTTCCAAAGGCAAGGAAATTGTTCAGATAAACTGAACTGAATAATCTGAGTTTTCTGAAATGAGTACCCGTTCAGAAAACAGGACGATGTTAAGAAATCACCATGGCCCTTCTTGCTTGCTAGACTTCTCTGGAGCAGTCTCTCACCCACTGCAGCGTCACCGATCATCTACCCCCCCGTCTGAGATCTCCACCTGAACTCCAGACAGGGACTGTGCAATGCCACCACACTTCAGAACCCCCATGTACACTCACCATCTTTGTCAGTTATTGCACTAAAGACGTAATACATTATCATCACCCATGTTCAGTAACTCTGAAAAGTGGGTGATCTGCATCCCATTTTTCAGATGACGAAACTGTTACTTACCTGAAGTCATAAACCTAACAACTGATGGAACCAGGCAGCAATCCAAGCCCAGGTCTTTCTGATGCCAAGGCTGATTCTTGTCCCTCTCGCCCTGACTGCCTCTCTGTATAATTTCCAGTTCCCACTCATGGTTCCAGAGCTCTCCTGATCTTTTTTGTGTCTATAACTGAATGCCACTTTTTCTCCTTATAATTCATCTCTGCTTTCTTTTTCTCCTGGATTCCTTATGAGGATGAATGGCGTCACTTACCAACTGTAATATATTTGTACGTTCACTTGTCTACCTCTTCCACTAAATTCTCAGTTACCTTTGTGTGCCTACAACCCGTCGGAGAGCCTGGCAAAACGTTTCACACATCTAATATATAAATATTTGCTTGGTAAATGATGCTCTCCAGTCACCTTAGCCAGAACCCCGGAGGTCATCCAAGACTCATTCCTCGCCTGCCCCCGAGACCAGTACGAATCAAGTCTCATCCGTTCTACTTTAAACGTCTCATGAAGCTGTCTTCAGCTTTGCACCATGACTGCCTTAGTTATGGTTTCCATTCCCACCTCTTGCTTGGATTACCACAGTTCTCTTCTGAATGATGGAAACACCCTTCTCTCTGAGGTGATTCTCGCCAAAAACATTGTCTACCAAATGCGATCCGGTTCTTCAGTAACTCCTCACCGCCTCTACCATGATACGTGTCTCTTCAGAGCTCGTACCTTGCAAACCGCTCTCATCTCGTCCTTTGCTGGCTCTCTCGTGCTCTCTCTCTCCCCCCCCACACCTCCCATACGAACTGTAGGGTCCAGCCATTATACACTGCTTATAAGCCCCTTAAACCTATGTGCTTTTTCTCTACTGTGGGGCTTCTTGCACAAGAAATGCCCTTTATCCATTTATTTACCTCATAAACTTCTAATTAAAAGGCCAGCCAAAGGTTAATAATTTGTCATCCCTTTAAAGGGACAGTCTTCACGCCTGGTGGATCAAGATGGCAGAGTAGGAAGATCCTGAGCTCACCTCTCCCCAGGGACACACCAAACTACAACCACACACAGAACAACTCTAAGAGCAGCCTGAAGACTAGCAGGACAGATTTTCTACAACTAAGCATATAAAGAAAAGGCCACATGGAGATGGGAAGAAAGGGAGGAGACGCCGTCTAGTCACAACCCACACACCCGGTGCAGTGGCCCGCAGGCAGGAGGGACATCACAACCACGGATGCCCCCTGAGGAGCAAGGGGTCCATGCCTCACACTGGGCTCCCCAACTCAGGGGACCTGCACAGGGAAGATGAACCCCATCATGTCAGACCTTGAAAGCCAGTGGGACTTACATCTGGGAGAGCCAGAGAGCTGCGGGAAACCGAGACTCCGCTCGTGAAGGGCTCGTGCACAGACTCACTCTCACTGCGTCTCAGCACAGAGGAAGCAACTTGGAAAGTGCCTGGGTTATATGAGAAGGAGATCTGTTGACTAATATTAGGGCCTGTGCTGGAGGGACAGGGATCTGGTAAAACCTTCTTCAGGGACAGAAGCGCTGGCGCTTCTGCAATTTTGTTGTGCTCTCTTTCTACCTACCTGGCCTGGCACCGGCAGGTGCCACTTCTTTCACTTGCCATCATCTCGGCTAAAACCATGCACCCACCCTGGTGTTCTCCTGAGGACCAGCCCCGCTAACAGGCCCATCCTAGCTGGCCCTTCCAAAGCAGCTCCCACCCCCACCCCACCCCGCCTGGCAAGTGGACTCTGTCAGCATCAGCGGCCCCTCTAAAGCAGCTCCTGCTCCAGGGGGCCAGCCCCCAGCCACAGCATGTTCACAACAGCCATGGCAAGGCCTCAGGGCCAGTCACACTGGGGGCCAGCCCCACACATCAGCATGCCCACAGCAGTTGCATGCAGACCTCTCAGCCAGCTGGCCTGAGGGCCAGCCCTGCCCACCAGCAATCACAGCCCAACCACAGCAAAAGGGCACACACAGTCCACACAGGAGATACACCTGGAGCACCTGGCTCTGGTGACCAGGGGGGACTGTGCCACTGGGTCCCGCAAGACACCTTCTACATAAGGCTACTCTTTGAAGACTGAGAGATATATACCTCACATGCCTAATACATAGAAACAGACACAAAGAGTTAGGCAAAATGAGGAGACAAAGTAATAACTTCCAAACAAAAGAACAAGACAAAACCTCAGAAAAGGAACTAAACAAAATGGGAGATACAAAGTTTACCAGGTAAAGAGTCCAAAGAAATATTCATAAAGATACTCATTGAACTTTGGAGAAGAATGGATGAACTCAGTGAGAACTTCAGCAAAGAGACAGAAAATATAAAAAACCAATCAGAGCTGAAGAATACAATAGCTGAAATGAAAAACATACTACAGGGAATCATCAGCAGATTTGAGGATGCAGAAGAACAGATCAGCAATCTGGAAGACAGGGTAATGGAAATTAACAAAAAATTTAAAAATTAACAAAAACAGAAACATAGATCAATGGAAACAACAGAATAGGGAGCCCAGAAATAAACCCATGTATATATGGTTAATTAACGTATGACAAAGGAGCCAAGAATACACAGGGGGGAAAAGACAGTCTCTTCAATAAATGGTGGTGGGAAAACTGAAAAGCTACATGCAAAAGAATGAAACTGGGCCACTTTCTTATATCACATACAAAAATAAACTAAAAATGGATTAAAGCCTTGATTTTAAGACCTGAAACCATAAAACTCCTAGAAGAAAACACTGGCAGTATGCTCTTTGATATCAGTCTTGGAAATATTTTGTTTGGATCTGTCTCCTCAGGCAAAGGAAACAAAAGCAAAAATTAAAAAATGGGACTACATCAAACCAAAAAGCTGTTGCACCATGAAGGGAACCATCAATAAAATGAAAAGGCAACCTTCTGAATGGGAGAAGATACTGGCAAATGATGTATTTGGTAAAGGGTTAATATCCAAAATATACAAAGAACTCACACAACTCAGTATAAAAAACAGTAAACAATCTGATTACAAAATAAGCAGAGGATATGAATAGACATTTTTCCAAAGAAGACATGAAGATGGCCAAAAGACACATGAAAAGATGCTCAACATCACTAATCATCAGGGAAATGCAAATCAAAACCATAATGAGATCACTTTACACCTGTCAGAATGGCTATTATCAAAAAGACAAATAACAACAAATAACAAGTGCTGACAGGGATGTGGATAAAAGGGAATCCTCCTGCACTTCTGGTGGGAATATAAATTGGTGTAGCCTCTATGGAAAACAGTATGGCGATTCCTCAAAAAATTTAAAAAAAAACTGCCATATGATCCAGCAATTCCACTTCTGGGTTATTTATCCAAAGAAAACAAAAAGACTAATTTGAAAAGATAAATGCACTCTTATGTTCACTGCAGGACTATTTACAGTAGCCAAGATATGGAAGCAACCTAAGTGCTTAAAAGTGGATAAAGAAGATTTGGTTACTCAGCCATAAAAAAGAAAGATATCTTGCCATTTGAGACATGGATGAACCTAGAGGGTATTATGCCAAGCGAAGTAAGTCAGACAGAGAAGACAAATACCATACAATTTCACTTACATATGGAGTCTAAAAAACAAAACAAAACAGAAACAGACTCAGATACAGAGAGCAAACTGGTGGCTGCCAGAGGGGCGGGGTGTGGGAAGTTGGGTGAAACAGGTGAAGGGATTAAAAAGTACAAACTTCCAGTTATAAAACAAATAAGTCACGAGGATGTAAGGTACAGCATAGGGAATATAGTCAATAATATTGTAATAACTTTGTATGGTGACAGATGGTTACTAGACTTATTGTTATGATCAATTTGTAATAGATATAAATGTAGAATCACTATGTTGTTCACCTGAAATTAATATAATATTGTATGTCAACTATACTTCTATAAAAATGATAGAAATAGAAAATAAAGTGATAGTCTTCAAACACGTGATCCTTTTGCACAAAACTTCTAATCATTAAAATATGTACACCTGATTTTACAGGTTCAAAATATGGAAATTTCTTGCTTGCATTAAATATCACCAGTTATTTTATCTTTTCTGTTACTGTTTTTGTATTTCAGTTGATCTGACCTTCATTAGTAGGTAGCATTTGTAGCAGAAAAATAATATATGAGATATTAACCAAGATTCTTCATTTGGGCGTGGGGGGGATGGGTGAGACGGGTGAAGGGGTCAAAAGGTATAAACTTCCAGGTATAAAATGAGGAAGTCACGGGGATGTAATGTACAGTATGGTGACTATGGTTAATAATACTTTACAGTATATTTGAAAGCTGCTAAGAGAATAAATCTTATAAGTTCTCATCACAAGAAAAAAAAATTTTGTCCCTACATGTGGTGATGGACGTTAAGTAGACTTACTATGGTGATCATTTCACGATATAAACAAATATCCAATCTTTACATTGTACACCTGAAACTAATATAATGTTATATGTCAACTGCATCTCAATTTTTAAAAACACATTTTTACTTTCATGTTCTCCTATTTTGTCAGCAGCAAACAGAGGCAGCTCAAGGAAGCAGAAAGAGCACGAAAAGCAAATGGTCAAAGTCTTGGCTTTGGAGTTCCAAAATAAAGACCTGAAACTTGTAGGGATGCCAAAGATCTTAAAAGATTTCTATTTGCAAGCACAGACTTTTCCTACTTTCAAAGGCTGTCTTGAAAACCCAAGCACAATGTTTATGCTGTTAGAAAAATAAATAAAGAGGTCTCTAATAAGGAGCACTTAGAATCACTCTTTACTGAAATTTTCCAAACTTTTTGTCTTTAGCATGGGAAATTTTAATTCAAGTTTATGTCGTATAGTTATATCTATTCCCTTCGCTTTCTAGTTTTTATACTTTATTTTGCCAATAGAACTTTAGCAAACAACTCATCAGAAAAATCTGCTTTACTTTGACTGAAATCATAGCTCTCTTATAAATACTGTTTCCATAAACACACTTGGGTCTTCTCAGTTCCGCACTTTTCCCTGTTAGATTTCACCTGCGTGAAATATCTTCCCCTTTTCTCTTGGCTTTAAATAAATCCGGTGCCTCCCTCAATATCCAGTTTAAATCCCACTATGTTTTCCTAAAGTCCTTCATGATCACCCCTGGCTAGAAAGCCATCTCTCTCTCACCTCTGAATGCCCAGAGCAACCATTATCAATGAAATCCATGGGCCGTAAATCTTGTGCCATTTTGCCATAATTTTTATCTTTATTGAACTACTTCTTAAAATTTTTATTATCATATTCTTTTCAAGAATAGTACTCATATTTCTGCAATTAGAGTATAAATTTTTGGAGTGAACTAAATATGTTTTCCACCTTTATATCCACCAGAGACCACATCAGTGGGTTGAAAGGCGTAAATGCTAAAAGCACATTTGATATGGTATTTTATCTTTGGTGATGATTATAGTAACAACAACAACAACAACAATAATAATAATAATTTATTAAGCATCTACTATGTGCCGGGTGCTATGCAAATCACTTCATGTGGATTATCTCCTTTAACTCTCACATAAACTTATGAATTTGGTTCTATTATTACCTTTATTGTTTAGCAGATAAGACAGACTTTAGAGTCTTGAGAAGTGTTAAGTCATTTGCTCTAAGCCACACAGCTAGAAGTGGAAAAACCATAACTTTGTTTAATCCTCAATGTTAAATTTCCAGTTGTAGGAATTCACATCTAGGACTTCTAGTTGTAGGAATTCACATCTAGGACTTCCTCAGATGGACAAAATTTTATTATCTGTTTTTTGATGTCATGGTTTTAGCAAATGTATTCTTTATTAAAAGCCAATCTCCATTCCGGTATCTAGATCATCTGAGAGCAATGGGAAGGCCCTCTGCAATGGTCTCCAGAAGTAAGAAGTGGATGGTGTTAAGGGTGCTTCATGGCTTTAACGAAGTGACATAAATTTTCAGGGAAAAAAAACACTAAATCACATTAATAGAAAACCTAATGAACAAGAACTCTGCAATAAATAATGATAAATATTACACAAAGGTTTCTAAATATCAGAACTAGCAATAATTCTGAAAAACAACTAGGCAGTTAAAAAGCTCAACATGGAATAAAATAATTATTGTCAACTAAATCACTGTGAGAGAGAGAAGTGATTTTTTAAAACCTCCTAATTGGATCTGGAATTGGTGAAATCATCTGCAAGTGAAACCTAACTGAAGAAGATGAAGACAAAGAGACTGTAAAGTGCTCTGAGTACCATACTATCTGTTCCCGGTTTATTGCTTCCTATAGACAAAGAACTATTACACATGAAGGAGGATGAAATACTAAGGGACCTCTAAATAGTTAGGGTGTCTAATAAGACATTTCAAAACTAATAGTTCCAAAAATTAATTCTTGATCTTCCTCTAAAACCTATTCCTCCCCAGTTTCCCTCATCTCAGGAAACACCATTGCCTCTTCCCAGTTCTGCGCTTTTCCCTGTTTCAGGCTTGTTTCACTGGCCTAAAATTCCTGCCCCCTTCCTCTTGGCTTTAAACAAACCCTGTTCCTCCCTCAATATCCAGTTCAAATCCCACCATGTTTTCCCAAAGTCCTCATGATCATCCCAGGTTAGAACACTCTCTCACCTCTGAGTGCCCACAGCAACCATCATCAATGCAATTCATGGGCCATAAATTTAGGCCCCAACCCTTGGAATCTTCCTGAACTCTGCTCTTTCTGTCACAGCCCACATGCAATGCATCAGTCAATCTGGTCATCTCTTCCTTTGAATTATACCCTGAATCCTGTTGAGCCACTACTTTGACCAAGCGACTGACACACTGTGCCTGGACTATTGCAGTAGACCCTTAGCTGGCCTTAGAGTGTCCACCTTTCCATTTCCATCATTTTCCCCAACACACACACACACACACGCACACACACGCCAGAGTATTCTTTTAAAAATCAGATTATGTCACTCTTCAAAATTCTCCAGTGATTTCAATAGCACTCAAGGAAAATGCCCCAAATCCTTGCCATAGACTAATAGATCCACCGATACCTCACCATCAAGCCTAACTAATCTTCCTGCTACCATTCTCTACTGCTCTAACATCACCAGCAAAAACCCATCACCCTTCCCTCTACTCCAGACATGGGGTCTCTTTGCTCTTCTATGAACTCATCATCCTCTTCTCCCTCTACCCCAAGGCATTTTCACTTGCTAATCCCTGGGCCTGGAACACTCTCAGTTCAGTTCTCCGCTCAAATGCCTTAGGGAGACATTCTCTGATCACTCTACACAAAGTAACATTATTATCATCACCACCTCTTTCTCTTCCCCTGAACCTTATTATTCTTCACAACACTTGTCAATCCCTAACATGTTATTTTAATATATATTATAATATACAATATATATAAAATATATTTATATATTATAAAATATATTAATATATAAAATATATTAATATTTATAATATAAAATATATATAAAAGTATATATTTTAAAATAAGTTCTTGGGAGGTTCTATCTAATCGGAGCCTACAATAAATAAATAAATAATACATACTAAGAATAGTTTTTAATATATACTCAGTTGGTCATTTTGCAAACTTCTCAACAATGCAATGGTCCAAAAATGCAACTGCAAAATGCATGAAGTAGGGCTGATGAGGAGAAAGGTTAGGGATTAAAAGCAGTATTAGTGAAAACTTATGCCCATACAAAAACCTGCACACAGATGTTTATAGCAGCTTTATTCATAACTACCAAAACTTGGAAGCAATCAACATGTCCTTCAGTAGGTGAATGGGTAAACTGTGGTACATCCACATGATGGAACATTACTCAGGGCCAAAAAGAAATGAGCTCTCAAGCCATGAAAAGACATGGAGGAACCTTAAGTGCACATGACTAAGTGAAAGAAGCCAATCCCAAAAGGCTTTATACTGTATGATTCCAACTATATTGCATTTTGGAAAAGATAAAACTATGGAGACAGTAAAAAGATCAGTGGTTGCCAGGGGTCGGGGGAAGAAGGAGGGATGAATAGGCAGAGCACAGAGGATTTTTAGGACACTGAAAATACTCTGTATAATGACATGTGGCATTATCCTATCATACAGCATCCAAATCCATAGAATATATAACACCAACAGTGAACCGTAATGTAAACTGCAGACTCTGGGTGATTCTGATGTGTCAGTGTAGGTTCACCAGTTGTAACAGATGTACCATCTGGTGGGGCATGCTGATAATGGGGGAGGCTGTGTGTATGTGGGCACAGGGGACATACGGGAAATCTCTGTACCTTCCTCTCAATTTTGCTGTGAACCTAAAATTACCCTAAAACAAAATAAAAGTAGTATTTGTGGATAAAAGTTACTTCACAGGGCTTCCCTGGTGGCGCAGTGGTTGAGAATCTGCCTGCCAATGCAGGGGACACGGGTTCAAGCCCTGGTCTGGGAAGATCCCACATGCCGCGGAGCAGCTGGGCCCGTGAGCCACAATTACTGAGCCTGCGCGTCTGGAGCCTGTGCTCCGCAACAAGAGAGGCCGCGACAGTGAGAGGCCCGCGCACCGCGATGAAGAATGGCCCCCACTTGCAAAAGCAAAATAACCTCATAAAAACCCAGATTATTATGGTCTTCATTACATTCTGGACTAAGTCTTCTCTCTGATATCACACCTACACAATGTCAAAGTGTTCGAAGGACCAATTTTCATGATAATTTTATTTTAGTAAATATGTTTATGTAGACAGTATCTATTTTATTACCTAATATTTCCTGGAAACTCTGATTATTTACAAAGAAATGAGTAGACCCTGTGTCAATAAGCTCAGGCTAGTATCTTCTGCCATCTAATGTGTTAAGAATTCTTGAGAATTTTCTGATTACAATTCAAATTAAATGCAAACAGTCAAGCAGCACACAGAGACCCCATTATCCACTCTCTGTGAGCTGAGAGGATGAATAATATAATGAGACATGTTAATTATTTGCTTTCCAGCAGCTGTGACTGATTAGTTTTGACTGGTACATCTTGCTAATGTGATAGAGGACAGTAAATAGCAGGGCTTGTCATATTTTTCCAGGGCAAGGAAACTGTGGTCTCTAATGACTTGCTTCACTCATAGCTTGTTATGCAATTTGCCAAAGTGATGCTAGATCCCCACAAACTCTTAACCAAGGGAATTTCATGTTAGGGGACCCTAAGTTTTCAGAGCCCTCTGTCTCAGAAAAGTTGGTCTCTCTCTGTCTGTCTCTCTGTCTCTCTCTCTGTCACACACACACACACACACACACACACACTTTAGTTTCTGAATTGATAACATACAGAACCAAACCTATGGAGGTACTAAGAGATCCCAGCCACCATATGTACGTTTCTTTCTTTCTCCTTAAGATGCCTTTTTAAATCATGTTGCTTATTTTTAAACAACCAAATGCCTTTTGTGAGTCCACGAGTGGCGGCACCAGATCCAGTATGAGCTTTGAAATCTTTGAACTGCATGTGAGGGGTTTTGAATCATGGCCATCTAGAAGAAACCATCACTAGAGGTGTGTTTCTCAACCTTTTTTTATCACCCCCCTTTAGATTTTTTTTCCTAATCATCCCCTCCCCATGAAATTTTAATACCTCAGATACACCACGCCTGGTTATGTACTATGGCCTTTTATAGGGCCACAGACCTGTAACATCTGAGATTTTCTTGATCCCCCAAGAACCTGCTTTCACCCCTTGGGGGCAAGATCACCCCTGCTGAGAAAGTGTTCACGAGAGGCTTAATTCTACCCCCTCTTCATCATTGTCTAAGTTACATATTTTCGCTGGACACATGAGCTCCTCAATATCTCATGTTTCTCATACAAACCGCTAGAACAGGCACCCCCAAGTCTAGGTCTTCCCCCCAAAGGAGGTGGTCAAGACAATGTACAGGGTACAATCACACTTCACCCTCTTTCTTTTCCCCCCAATAACCTAGGCTCAATCAGGTTCAAACAACTTCAAGGCAACCTTGATGGAAGAAAGAAAACTCAAAAGTGCCATGTGCAAATAGTGCTTTGCAGAAATACTGAATGAATTTGAACCCACAGTCTACCTACTTTAATTAAGTACTTCACTTTTCTGAGCTTTAGCATGCACATCTATTAAGTGGAAACATCAATAGTTATTTCTTGCCCATTTAATAAAGATTTGTTAGCTCAATTGAAAGCCCCCATGAAGACAATCAAAAACACTTATTGATCCAAAGAAGATAATTTTCTTAAATTTACTGCAGCAAGTAAGAACACTACCTTGACAAAATCTTAGAATCACCAAAGGGAGAAAATTAAGGACGGTTACTTATAGGGTTATAGGACCCGCGCCAAAAGATTTCAAGGTCATTTTGAAAAGCAGAGAAGCAGTCATTGGGATTGGGTAGAATTAAGGACAGAGTAACTTGGGATTGGTGGCCACAGTAAAGTGAGGTCTCGAGATGAGGGCTGATAAGCAAGCTGTTTTCGAGGCAGTTCTGAGGAGCAAGCTATTCGTGTTCATACGATAACCATTTTAGTTGGTCTGTGGTCTTAGCTTCCTGGAATGAAACAAAAGTAATACACTTTGCTTGGTCCCAGTATCATTTAACACAGGAAGTGGAATTTGTTTCAATTCTCAGTTCCTGCAGTATGTCAAACATATATATTGTGAACAAGTTCCCTAGCTTCAAGAAGCTTCTGCTCCCACAAGAAAAATAAGCTTCAAAAAGATACTGCATGGATCAAATCTTTTAAAGAAGTGTAGGTTGCTAGGGAAGTGAAAAGAAGAGGGGGTCATTCATGAGAAAAATATAATAAAGTGTTCTTTGTAAAATGTCTAGCAAAGTCTCCAAGACAATACAGGAAGGATCCCTGAGAATATCCACTGGCTTTTCAGTGCTTGGACCTGAGGATGAAAGGTGGGATGGAGTGGTTTACCCCATTTTTCCATTCTGAATTTGGAAGGATCTACAGATTAAGTAATTTAATCTATAAATATATATATATAGATTAACCTTCTGTTGTCCTTCCTAAAATCCTAAGGAAGACAGACTCTCCCTCTGAGTTTGTGAGGTCAAGCATTAAATCAAGGAATAGAAGCTATCAAGACAATAATCTAGAAACTATGAGTTCTAGTTAACCCAAATGGTCTGGGATTACAATCAGTAGAAAGCCATGCCCTGGTTTTAGTAAATGTTGCCTCTTAGTAGGTATGAATATCATATATGCATGTTTACGAATCATGACTAAATGTTTTCTCGACACAAGCCTTTGGAGGACAAAGGGTCTAACTCGTAAACCAAAATTCATCAGCAGTTGCAATCTAGAATTACTGAAGCACTGAAAGTTAAATAAATCTACTCAAGAAACCCACGCAGATCCAGGAACACCAGACACTTTAACTTCGTGAAATTATCACTTGGGCTGTGTCTACTCTGGCTCAGCTTTGACGGGTCCTCTGGCGGATCTTCCATGAGCCAACAACTCCTACGACCTTCTGCCCTCTCAGGTCTGGTGAGCCCACATGTACCCTCTTCCCTTCCCTATGGAAACTGGCTCCATTTCTACAGACCCATTTTGGAAACTGGCACCACCACACCAGGCTCACCTGGCAAACCTGTGCTAATCCCAAATGCTCTGGCCCATCACTTACTAATGTTGTAACCCTAAGGAAGTCACTTAAACTCTTGTGCTTGACTTTTCTCACCTAAAAATGGGGGTAACAATAATGTCTAGAATTTTAGAGCCATTCCGAGGTTTAAGTAACATAATGCATGAAAAGGGGTAAGCATGGTAACTAAAAAACAGAGAACTATACATTTTAGCTATTGTTATTATTCATGCCTGGATGTGTCTCTCTGATTTTGTCCCTTCTCAATTGCTGCTGATTCCAACAGAATCTTAAATCTCATCATCTGATACCTCCTGTCTTATCATTTTAAGAGCTTTCCCACTGGTTTTCTTACCATCAATTTTTCCCCTTCTTCATTTTAGACATTAGTAATTAATTATCCCCTACGTGCAACTTCCCATCACATCAAGTTCCTGGCTTGAACACATTCTTGTGCCTCACTCTCAAGGTTTCCTGTAACCTGACTCTGCTAAAACAACCTAAACGCATTGTTAATGCACCATGGATTCTTTCTGGTAGTTTTCAGTAGAAACCAATGGCTAGAGGGAGTTAAAGCTATAGGTCTTCTCTCCCTCTGTCACTCAGAGTTACACCAAAATGAAAGCAAGACTGAAAGCTGCCTCTGCCACCGATGCAGTGATGTGACCCTAAAACCACCACGCCACCTGTGCTGTAAGCCTGGTGGAGGCCCATCTCTCTATCCTTTCTGGTGTTCCAACAGCGTCTGTATAGAAAATTTACCTAAAGCAGATTCTACACCATTCTTTCTTTCCCCGGCTTCACTGAGATATAACTGACATGCAACACTGTTTAAGTTTAAGGTGTACAACAGGTTGATTTGATACACTTATATATTACAAAATGATTACTGCCATCGTGTTAGCGAATACCTCCCTCACATCATATAATTACCATTTCTTTTTTGGGGTGAGAACATTTAAGACCTACTCTCTTAGCAACTTTCAAGTGTATAATAGGGCATTGTTAGCTACAATCACCATGCTGTACACTAGGTCCTCAGAACTTATTCGTCTTATAACTGGGAGCCTGTACCCTTTGACCAGCATCTTCCCACCTTCCCCACCCTCTACACTCTTCTAATGGCAGGATGCAACTCACCTGGTCAGGGCTGAGCAACAGTATCCTCTGCTCAACAACCGAGCCCAGGTCAGGTGCAGAAACCTGAGCCCAGCGTGTCATCCACAGCGCGTGGTCAGTGGGATCTCTGGGCCTTGTCTGTGCCCCAGCTGCCATGCCTGTACAACGTTTCTCGACTGATCAGCCCTCATTTCATGGATTATAATAGCTAACATCCACTATACAAATTAATAAGGCAACTGATATTAATTGAAATAAAGACAGTGAAGCTCTCTGCCTGCCTGGGCCTCTGGCCCCGGGGCCTCTGTTTAGAGTCTTTCATACACCGACTAACCACTCCTAACGTGCGTATTCCTGACTACGGTATCTGAAATGTCGACCTTAGAGTGTAGACTAAATTAACTAGCACTTTCTATGCCGAAGCATTTGACAGTAAATTGCAGGATATAACGTCTTCTCTTTCCCTGTTTCCCACCACACACATTCATCTAGAGCAGGGTTTCTCAACCTTGGCACTACTGACATTTTGGACTAGATAATTCTCCTAGAGGGGGATGGACTGTGTATTATAGGATGTCTAGGTCAATTCTAAGACTGGGACCCACTTTGCTTATGGTGGGTCCCTGTCTTAGAATTGACCTTCTCTGCTCTCCTAATCAAACGTGACCCACGCTTTGAGACAAGATAGCTACAAGCACCTCAAAAACCACATGAAGCTCTCAGAAGCAATTTGTTTGACCTATGGGAATGCAGTTTCCAGATCCCCATGGTCCCCCACAGCTCTGGTTATCTTAGAGTTTCCCACTCCTCCCACTTTTTTCATTTATAGTACTCGCCGGGTCCTGTAAGAATAGACTTTGAAACCTCTACCTTAATATTAAACAGAAGTTATCCTTCCATAAAAACTTCCACTCTTTATGTCCATAGTGACCTGACTTCTTTTTCTGGAGAAGTTTTACACTCTAAAGCAGAGAGAGAGAGAGAGAGAGAGAGAGAGAAGGAGGAGAGAGAGAGAGATTCTGGTACCAAAATTTGCAACTTAATTGGTTCCTGTTAACAGAATTAAACTATTAAACCACAATATACAAAAGTCATTTATTCTTTAAATAGTCACAAAATCACAAGTAGTTAGACTGGCTAAAATATTGTTCGTGTGGATTAATATAGAGTACGAGCTGTCCTGCAATTCTCAAAAGATCAAGGCCCACAGAAGACAGAGTTCTTTAAAAAATTCATGTGGGAGCGTCCATTTATGTGGCAATCTATGAAACTGTTTGTACTAGGAAAAGGTACAGGTAATAATTTTTTGTGAACTACTAGCTAAAAAAAATTTTTTTAACTCTCCTAGGTTTCTAAAAACAAACCCTATCATATTACATCAAGAACATTATAAAAGCAAATGCTGGCAAAACACAAAGTCAGGTGAACAGTGGCTGTTCTCAGCAAGGCTTAATAAACATAATAGGACTTATAACAAATTAATGATCAATAAAAGCACCATGAAAATGCAGTGGTATATCTGTGTACACATTATCCATGTAGGTTAAATCACTTAAAAGTAGTTCTACCTGAATCCAATTTATAATATGTAAGGAAGATTTTACAGTTTTCCCTAAAATAGAAATGAGATAAACATTTGACAACATTTTATTAAAATACCTTATATCTCCACATTTGTTTTATCTCAAAAGTCTTTAACAGTGCAAAAAACATTTCCCAAACTGAAATAAATATATCAGGAAAACATACATATGTGTCTGTGAACTATCTACTTTTTGTAGATAAACATAAACTATGTCACTGATCGTCTCACTCTTTTTCTCTTCCTTTTTTTCTATTCTTACATCAAACACCTTGCAATGTTACATCACAGCCAGACACCTCTCCCCAAAGAAAGTCTCTTTTTAAATAATATGGCCTTTTCTAATCTTCACAACTGCTGTTGGGGGTCGTTATATTAAGTTTATAGAGAGGAAAATGAAATCTCAGGGAATTTGAGAATATTGTCTAACTTCCTAAGTGGAAAATGCAGAACCCAAACTCAGGCATATCTGACTCCAAGTCTGTGGTGTTTAAGCTACTCAAGCTGCTCATCAGTTTCCTCCCTCTCAGCACAGGGAGCCTGAATGTACTGGCCAGTAGGGTCCATCTAGTTCAGTTATCTATGTACAATCATTCCAAAAGGTTCATTTAAAAAAATTTTTGGCACTTTATGAGGTAACCAAAACCTTATTTGAGAATGCAAAGAATGAATAACCCCTAGCCTGAGTAAGATGTATATGGATATGTATAGAGATATTACTGTATCTTAGAATGCATTAAGCAAATAAATAGTATCCATGCATAGTACTTATGATAAGTATTCAATGGATAAAAATGAGGTTCTGAATAAACTTGCATGACTTTCTCACAGTGGAACTGGTAAAACACTTTAACTAGTATGGCTGAGAGAACAGTCTCCATTCTGGTCTGGAGTTCTCTTTTATTAGCGTCTTCTTTTTCCTTAATGAATATTTCACTACTTTTGTGCCATCCTAGTCTATCATGGAATGTTGGTTTACTGAGCGCAAGGATCTTTATTTTCAGTTTAATTTTTCATGTGCTGAAAGTTCAAGTATGAGATGATTACATTCTAATAATATTTACTCATAACGACTACTCAAAACCTGCTAATCATTTTGTTAAATCTATTACTTTTATTATCTCATATCATACTTACAGAACATTGCAAGGTAGGTATTTTTACCTCCACTGTGCAGTTGAAGAAACCGAGGCTTATGGGCGGGTACGGTGTGAATTCTAAAGTCACACAGATGGGAGATGGCGGGCTGGAATGCAGATGCAGAAATGTCTAATTCCAAGCTGTGCGCTCAGCCACCTTGCGGTACAGCTGAGGAGGGACTGTTTCTCTAACAAGCTTTGCAAAACGTCAGCTGCATGCTTTCCATGCTATGCCAGAGGCTCACATGGGCTAAACCTCTTCCTCTGTTTACATGGCATTCTGAGCTCTGGGCGAGGCAACTACTCTCTGTGCCAAAGGAAAGAAAGAGTACTTTATTCAGCTCCCTACGAAGGAAAGAGAGCTAATGTTGTTTTCCAGGAAGAAAACTATTACTTTCAGATTAATGATTGAGTTGAAGATGGGTCATCCATTGGGCAAATATTTCCTCTAGTGCAGCATTAAATCTTCTCCAGTATCAGTGCTCAGGGGATGTATTCAGTTAATTCTATCTAAACGGAGGTTACATTTTAATCAAATTATCAATTTTATCAACTTATATATTTTATACAATTTCTATATTTAAGTTCTACAACTTATTTAGCTACTATCATTTGAATAATGTAAAATAATTTTAGCTATATAAAATAACAATTAAATTACGCAGAACTTAATTCTACCTGAAGTCCAACTTTTTGTAGATTCAAGGATATTAAAGAGCCTTAAAAAATGTTTCAAGTGGACATTTAAACTTCTAATGGGAAATGTTATAATTCACATACTGAAAAATACCTTGTCATGTACAAAGATGAAATCTGTGACCTCTTTTCAACATGCTATATTTAGTTTCCCAAGAAAGAGGAGGAGGAAGAATTTTGCAAATCTGTCCCCATTTCTCACCTGGTTCCTGCTAAAGCAATAACGGGCACTTGAAAAATGTCATTCTGTAGGATTACGGAGCTAACTGGCCGGCCTGGGCTAAATTCACACTCGATTTTCTTGGCACCATGCTAAAACCAACTGAACTATTTGGTCTTCAAAGCAAGAAAGGTTTACTCTGCCAGTCTAAATACCTAGAGGAATCACTATGTAGTATTTTTTTAGTTTTTTTTCAACCCTAATTAAACGTAGTCTTAAAGTTTATCCTGAGAAATTTATTTCCCAGTGGAAATTTACCCCCTGGATATTTAAGTAAAGTTTTTTTGTTTTTTTTTTTTCCTAACTACTTATAAAGCAGTATGCTAGAAGTCACATATCGGGGATCTACCATAATACAACTTTTAATAGACACATGGGTGCATTTTAGCCAAAATCCACATACTTGGCTGAGGATGAATACATCTATTATTTACAGTTAAATACTTCCTCTACCTGGAGAGATTCCTATCCTGGAAGGATTTTAGAACATGAAGTACTAATATCTTATTTTGAAAATAAAGTGAGTGACAACCTTCTAAAATCCTTGCCAGGAAGAAAAATGCTAAATATAGATTGTGAAACTCCATCTTGGGGAGATTAAATCATACCTGTATGAACACCTGAAGTCATGGCAACTTTCCACCACAAACCAGTCAATTGTTATATCTTCAAAATTCTATACTTCCTCTGTGTTTTTTTTAGTGCACTTTTGTAATCATTGTATCCTTTTTAACCATTCCCCAAATCCCCCCAATATTGCTTTTTACATGAATTGATAAAGCTCAGAAAAATTAATTCACTAGCTTAAAAAGGTAATCACAGAGTAATACACAAAACAGGATTAAAAAAAACACAGAAACTTGGGGTATTCTAATGAAAAAGAAAATAGCAAGTATCCTCATTTAAGTTTCAAATCATTAACTAAATTCAAGTATCATATAGCATTAATTCTAACACTCAACGTTTCCCTATAACATTACATCATCTTGCATGAACATATCTGATCTTCAGAGCCATTCCTGAACGAGGAGACTATCTTTATGATAATCTCCATTATAAATAAGTAAATAATAACTCAGAAAGCTGAAGTGTCTCCTAAGAATTAAGCTCGGGTCTCAGACTAGATCCTTTGTGTTTTCTAGGGCAGGCAAGCCCCATAAAAGTCAGGGTAAATCTTTACTGAACAATGAGGATAATCAGTTAGGACACAGGTCAAATTGCACTTTAGGAAACCCACCTGCTATATTGTATGTAACAACTATTCTGTGGTTCTACAGAACAAGACCATTTCCACAATCATGAATGTGCCAGTATAACAGTAACAAAAAGCTTAGCTTGTCTGATTATAAAGAACTAGTTCAATAACACACCCCTCACAGATTTCCATCTCAATATTAAACATGTTACCCTCATATTTGGAGGTTTCTAGTTGCAGAGTAATAGTCATTGCTCACAGAAGAAGCAGAAAGACAGACTATGACTTAAGTTTCTAGGCAGAAACATTGTTTACATGTGCCATGCCTTTGCATACATAAACAATTCTACTCCCCCCATCACCAGGGATATTTTAGCAATAATAGCTTAAGTCTGAACCATCAACTAAATTAAAACAGGATTCTACCTACGCTTTTAGTTTATGAATCTGACATAATGGAATTTAAGCCTTACACAGAGATTTCTGGAGCCCCTTGGACTTAAAATTTTAACTTTTAATTAGTATTAACTTGATACAGTTGCAGTAGAATGCAGCATAACTAACTACTTGATTTATTTTGAAAATGGATCAGATAGATCTATTGTCTTTCACACCTTTAACTATGGGTTTGACTAAACCACAAATCTGTACTTTGAAAGTATACACTGTTCTCTCCTTTTTAACCTTTATTGTATTAATTACCTCATGTGTATTCCTACACACTTATTTGCACGTGAACGCTTACACACATATATACACACAGAGTTTAACTGTCTACCTAAACTATTTTAAATATTTTTAAAGCTCAGTGCTTTCCCCTTTAACCTTCTGAACAATTGCATCTCCAGTCACCTATCTTCACAGTCCTAAATCTACGTCTCTCATTTTGTGCGTTCTCCTTAACTGCAAATCCACATGTCCGGTTTTCAGGTGGACCCCTTTAATATGAATGTTCCCAGAAGCAGATCAAATGCCTCATAACTTCAAACTCCTCATCTTCCTCCCAAATGCAGTCCTCCTCCTGTATTAGAAATTCCATCTCATGGCCTCATCATACGCCCAGTTGCCTATGTTTGAAATCTCAGACTTTCAGATCATCTATCAGCCCCTTCTGTTACTCTCCTCCTCTAACCAGCTTGTCTGCTCATCTGATTACTTTCATCTAATCCGTGCTTCCATTCCCATCTCATCTAATCCTTGCATTCATTTTCTCACCGTTTCCATTAACGCTTCCCCAGTTTATCTCTCATCACTTCTCACCTCACTTCACCATGGTTTCTACTATTTATCCTTCCATGAAGTTAGACCTCTTCCCCACTTCCTTATCCTTCATGAAGCTACAGTAACCTCCCCAAAATTAAGATCTGGCCATTTCATTCCTCCCCAAACCTGCAATGGCTCCCAACATCCAAAGAGTAGGATTCAGATACCTGGTTTTGGTATTTAAGAGCATTTTCTATGTGGATCCAACACACTTCAGTTGTATCTCCCAGTCTGTTGCTTTTCCCTTGGTCTCTACTGTGAATTAATCTTTATTCCAATTACATACTTTCTATTACCTAAGACTCCTTCCTTTATCTTTCAAGGAATGACCTTTGTTCTCTCCTGTCCTTACTTGCATCTTGAAATGCTGCTGTAAAGTCCTCTAACTCTAAACTCTTCTCAATTCCCTGAGTCAGAATGATTGTCTTCCTCTTCTTTTCCTCATTATACTTTGCTTGCATCTCTGCCATGGTACCTATTATATACCACTTTAAATTATATTAGGTCTAGTTCAATCCAGTAAACATTTATTGAGGGTCTTCTCTGTAAAAGGCCAGTACTAGGGAAAACAAAATGATTCAGACAGTGTCTCTCCTCAAAAATTTACAATCTAAACAATCAACTGTAGCAGGCAGATTTTGCATCACAAAAAGATACAAACAAGGTGCTGGGAAGTCTTAAATGAAGTAAACCTGTATATGTCTTCCTTTCCCAGAAAAGGGCAGGAACCATCTTTCTCTTTCTCTTTCTTTCTTTCTTTTTTTCTCCCTCTCCCCCCACCACCACACGCACACACACGCACACACACAGAGTAACACACAACATACACATACCATTGTGAGTGTCATGCAGTAAATATTACTGCAAGTTGATCAAAGTAGATTTAATGCATATTATGGGCTGAACTCTGTCTCCCCAAAATTCATGTGTTGAAGTCCTAACCCCCAGAACATCAGAGTGTGAATGTATTTGGAGACAGGACCTTTACAGAGATGATTAAGTTACATGAGATTCAAATGACTGAGTTAGAGTGGGCCCTAATCCAACCTAACTGATGTCCCTATAAGAAGAGAAAGTTTGGACACACACAGGGACACCAGGGATGTGCACTCACACAGGGAAGACGGCGTTAAGGACACCGTGGCCATCTGCAAGCCAAGGAGGGGGGCCTCAGAAGAAACCAATCTTAATCTTAGACCTCTAGCCTCCAGAACCGTGAGAATCAAATTTCTGTTGTTTAAGCCACTCAGCCTGAGGTCCTTTGTTATGGCAGCCCTAGCAAATTACTACACTGCATATCCAAAGAACAACAGGGAAAATGGGGGAAGCTGATACCCTGAAAACTAACTAGAAAATAAGCACATAATTGAAAAGTAAGCTGTGTAATTTGTACAGGTCTACACATTATAAAAGCAAAAAAAATATTCTGATTGGATGAGGTTTATGTAACCAAAGAGGAGAGTTATGACACTGTGTATACCAAAGCATGGACTTGATTAGGGATTCCCAGTTATTTTGCTACAATGTACTCCCTTATTATTTATCCCCTACATTGCACTCCAAGTACATGTTGCTAACTGCATTTGCTTGCTTGCTTGATCTGTCAAACAAAGCATGTATTATTTTCCTGTATACTAAAGAAAATGTGTGTGTGTGTGTGTGTGTGTGTGTGTGTGTGTGTACCTGAGTGTATTTTTCATCAAGGTGAGAATAGCTTGACATTTCAGTTAATCCATGAAATCATATTGCAGGTAAATACATGATTCTGGTAGACTTTTAGAAACACTGGAAGCAGCTTGAACAACATACCCCTTTGCAACTTTCTTGGATCATTAATAGTTTGGATCTCTATACCCAAACTGATATAATTGGATCACTAAAATCTATACTCCTCAGTGTTTGGCATAGGTTTTTACTCATGTAGATCTGAATTTGAGTTTTCTTTGAAAGTACATTCCCAAGCAATCTTCCTGAATGACTTTATGATAAAATGGTATTTTTAAATGTTTTTATTACTATGACCTTATAAAGTATATATGCATGACTTTCTGGTTTCTTGCCAAAATTAAATAAACAAATTAAATACAAATCCATTGCTTCATAGCACGACCTATGTTATAGTACATGCCATAGAAAGAATGTTAAGCAACGTTATTTATCTACAAAGTCTTGCATAACAAATTAGTTGTAAGTGAAACTAAACATAACTTACCAAATTAGTGATACTGAATTACCATGTAGGATTTATTTGACAAACTGACTAAGGTAAGCACTTACTGCTATGATTGTTGAAAATAATGAAGAGCACCCACTCACATGAGTTCAAATCAGAGGCCAAAACTTCACTGGCACCATGTTCTAGTCACACAGGATGGATGTTTATGAGTAAGGCTCTACCATGGTCAAAATTCTCAATTGACTGTGTGTAATTCATTAGTGGATGGAATAAATTATTAAAGGAAAAACAAAACAAAACCTAGACCGTTAAAGTTGACACTTTCTATTAGTTCACTCTCTTGATTATAATAGTTGTATATAAAGCAACTGATTTAAGTGTCACATAATTAATCTATCTTAGACATTACAATAGTGCAAATAAAATCACATTAATGGTTAAAGTAGTTTGCTCAAATGATCAAAGGAGTCAACTAACAGTGAGAACACAATTTTTCCGTTTCTAAATGAAGCTGGTCAGGGCCACTCCAAAGGGTTCTACCGGTTGTTCTCTGTACAAAGGCACAAGGCTGAGGCAGTCAGCGGAGGCTGAAAGCCAGCCTGACGCGATCCCCCAAGCCCTGTACCTATAGGCACCAGAGGAGGTGCCTGTGACTAACTCACACAAAGGGGTCCTTTGGACCCTAGCAGCCCTGCGCCTGTCACTATTTTCTTCAACTAAATGACGCTAAAAATCCCACATGGTCTTAGAATCCACTCTGAAGAATATCTAAATAGAATGTGACTCATGAACCAGCTAAACCGTAGAATTCTTTTGAACGTGATTTGAACTTAAGCAATTGTAAACAGTTTTAAATTTCTGAATGACTATCCTTTCGCAAAAGATAAATATTATATTCTAACTACTTTCCAAACATTAAACTGCCAACATAGAATTCAGCAAATTAATGGAATAGAAAGGCAATTTGTTGACTGGTAAGATATTATCTCAATGACAAATATAATTAACAAATGCACCTCAAGACTGTTCAAAACTGGGAATTCCCTGGCAGTCAAATCATTGAGTCCTACCTTCCTTCTATTTGTGTCCTCTATGAAAAGAAGCTAACTAAACAAAAAATTTAGGGTCACAAGATTAAACCATGTGCCAAATGAAAATTAAGATGATTTGGAAGTGAGAACTCACAAAAGAAGCAAATTGAGATATTCTTTTTCAGTAATTCCTTATTTCAAAATTCTTCTTAAAAATTTTCAACCAGGTTAACAACCTAAGGAAAGTTTGCAACCACTTCGTAGATAGTGAGGATATCTATGAGGTGGGGGGAAAAAGGTGGTGAACTGCTGCCTTTCAGTTATGCAAGAAGCATGTATTTTTTGAGCATTTTCTATATGTTTTGGAGCACGTAAAGACAGTGTGTGTGACCTTAGCCCTTTAGAAGCATTCTTATTCTACGGGAAACTAAAATTCTTGTCATATATCAAGATTTTTACAAGAGCAGTAGAATAACATTTTATTTCTTTTTAATCATCAGCCTCATGGAATTCTACTGACAAATTTGGTCTTTGGGTTATTTTTGCTCAGAGAATATATTTTCAGGATGTAGTGTTGCTTATTATCCTTTTGTGCTTCAATTTGCTCTTGGGCTTCCTAGTTACAAAGCATTCATTCCACTGGCATTCTCTTCATCATTAATTGTTCAAGTAGCCTTAAATACCATTGTATTCTTAAGCAAAGGAGATGTGGTCATTATGGGCATATGTGTATATATTTTCATTTTTAAAGCTCCTTCAAATAGAGCCAGTAATAAAGTACAGATTTAAAACTACACCTCAGAGGTCTGAGAACCCAGTCAACCGGATTATATTGATTAAGAGTGAATTAAATCATCTGTGATTAAAAAATGCTTGCATTCATATACTCTCAGAAAAAAATCAAATTTCTGCTTAATAAAAGCAAAATTTCTAATGAATTCAAGTTAACATTCATATGATGGTATTCCTTAAATAGTAATATGCAACTGACACTCGTTTGAGTTTCTATCTGTGGAGAACAAACACTACAAGCATATTCTGGTATATATTCCCCTTAGGTTCTATTTTGATTGTCTTTGCTAAGGTTAAATAACATTTCTTTCATCAAAACTGTATACACTCATCATAAGTAATCAAATAAAATGATGTAGTACAAAGCAAAAAAATTTTAAATCCCTTAAAATCCTAACATGTAGAAATCATTTTCTGAATATATTTTGACTTGCACTGTGGATATTTTTCTATATATAAACATTGAAGAGAGGATAGAAAAGTACATAGACGATAAATACACAGGCTTTTTAAAAATGGGACTCTGCATACATGACATTTTAAATAGAAATTATTATTTAATTATACTTAGATTTAATGAAATAAAAATAAACTGAATTGATATATTAGGCATTAAAATAAATATTTCTTAAATACCTAAGTTCACAGAAGAGTTCTCTAGATCTGAAAAAAGGTATAAGAAATCATACTTTTAGCCTAGATTTTAAAAATTTAAACAGTACCTGTTAACCTTGTGCTCCATAAGATGAGAACACTGCCCCTTCTACTTCTTCTTACCTTTTCTTCCCACTCATGTTTGTTAAGTATATTAGGAGATAATTAATATAAATTCTATTTGTTAAATTATTTTCATATTGCCCTGAGGCACCCATCCAGCCTGCTAGTTGGATTTATGGCATCAATAAGTGAGTGGGAAAATTCTACCTCTTAAAAAAAAAAAGTTAATTGAGTTGCTAAATAAATGTATTTTAAATTTACAGCATGAAAAATCGTCTTGAAAGACAAACATTTTTGTTTCAAGAGCCAGGCACTTAAGAGACAGAAGAGTTTTTCATTTTCCAAAAATCTGGGTTTTGAAATTCAAGAGGCAAAGCCCTGAAGAAGGAGCAGGGCATAAAGTTTATACCATAAACAAGACAAAAGTATGATGAAACAATAGCTAGTAGCAGCACAAATACAGAAAAACCCTCATCAACTGATGAAAAAGAGAATCAGAGGGAATGGAACTCTAGCTTGAGTATTTCCTGGCTCTCTGAGATACGGTTCACTCCATTCTGGAACAAGAACTATGGTTTGAGATGGATAACTGTAGCAGATGCTGTAGGTGCCCATCCCATACCCTTTTAACATTCACCATTCCCCTGAACGCTGTCCGAACAGTTTCAAGATGTAATCATCTGTTGACTTTGCCTCCGGGCTTCCTTTGGCTGCCAGATCCTGGTTGGCCCTCTCTCTCTAGTTCCTGGAGTTAACCCAGGAGCAGCTTTCAACCAATATCTGATGGGAGGTGGTGGATAAATACCTCTGCTCCTTTGCCTTTGGGTGGGGTTAATTTTAAGGTGTGTTCTATACTATCTCCTAAATTTCCTCAGAGTAATTGAGCCCCATTTACCTATGGTATTGATAGTAACCTAAGTAATGAGGCATCCTTTGTTTTCTTCCCTTCTCTGCCACTTCTCCACCCAACCGATGCTTTCTGGAATCACATCTCAAATCACCTCCCAAATACTTGCACCCACAACTTTATCGCAGGGTCTGCTTCTGTGTGAACCCCACCTAAGAGTGTAAAGAACAATAAAAGAGGTGTATGGGGAATCTGAGAACAGAAATGGGCCACACTTCTCTGTTTAAGAGATAGGTTCTCCTTCAGGTTCTCCAGAAAGCAGACTCTGAGATGAAGTTTAGAGTATATGGTGTTTAATAAAGAGTCTTGGAATCAACACCGGTGTAAAGGAGACAAGAGCAGGACTGAGCCAAGGAGGAAGGTCAGCAGAAGCTCAGTGAGGGTCAGCCAACCTCACAGGGCGCTCTGGAGCTAAAATGACTTCTTACCCTGCCTCAATTAGGATGTCATTGGATGTGGGCTACTTTGGAAAGTGTGTGACCTAGGGTGAGAGAGATGTCTGTGGCTGAGCCAATCTGAGAAAGGGATGACAGCTGAAGACTGTATACCCTCAGTACAGCAGGAACAGGGGTAGAGGGTCCTTCCTGGAAGAGGATTCTGAGAAGCACATCTTGGTGTCCACCATGGACCCCTTCTGCTACTCAGACCACTTCATGTAGTTTGGGGAAGCAGATTCTTCAAAATTTTCAAGGTTCAAGTATGTATATGTTAAATGACACCTTCCTCAAACTTGTTTTGGCTTTTATAACAGCTACAGATATATAATAGACAGATGGTAGGTAGGTAGGTAGATAGAGAGATAGATACATAGATAGACATATATACGGACAGATAGAAATTTGTCAGAGTTCTTCAGTGAAACAGAACCAATAGTATATATACATAGAGAGAGAGGGACTGAGATTTATTTTAAGGAATTGGCTCATGTTATTGTGGAGAACGGCAAGTCTAAAATCTGAAGCGCAGGCCAGCAGGCTGGAGACCAAGAGAGGAATTAATATGGCAGTTCAAACCCAAAGGCAGTCTGCAGGCAGAATTTTCTTCCTCAACTGATGTCCAGTTTTTTTCTCTTTAATTAAACTGATTGGATGAGGCCCATCCATATTATGAGGGTAAAATCTGCTTTACTCAAAATCCAGTGATTTAACATTAATGCCGTCTAAACAATACTTTCAACAGAAACATCTAGACTCATATTTGACCAAATAGCTAGGTACTGTGGCCTAGTCAAGTTGACACCTAAAATCATCACAGGTGTGTAGGCAGATCTATACATATCATCACAGATAGATGTTAATAATATTACTATCATTTTGCCTTTTCCTTCCCACTTAGCTCTCAGGTATTGCTTTTTTACTGAAGGCACTGTACATGCCTCTGTCACCTCACTTTTCTCTCTGCTTTGATTTCCCATTTCTAATCTTCCGAGGGATGGATAAAAAAGAGAAGCATAGTTCTGAGTGTAAAATGGAAAGAAAATGCCTGTAAATGACAGCCAGAGCACTTACCCATGAGTAAGAGGACTTTAGTCTGGGCATGTGGATTTTGTGTTACTGTACTTGGCTACCCAGAAGTCTTTATTATTTATTTTTACATACCTATTTATATTGGTGATTGAGTTTGCCGAACATGTGAGAGGTAACAACAACAATGAGACTTTCTAAGAAGTTATTATGTACCCATTTTTAACATAGAAAATGTATAGAAAACTTTTCATTAATCTTATGAAATCTGATAATTCAAAAATAATAAGAATGTTTTAATTAATGGAAGGGTCTCATTAATATTTGATATAATTTCCAATCAAATATTTAGAAGATGATTAATATTTTTATTTATTCTCTTTTGTAAAACTAACTTCTCAAGTTTCTTTTTTTTTTTTTTTTTTCTGGAGCATCAAGTTTATTAACTAGAATTGGAAGAACCAAGGAGTTCTTGGAACAAGAACTATCCCCCTCCCCCACCAACACGGAAGACAGAAGAGTGGGGGAGGGGAGACGTGCCCCAGGAATGACAGTCCAGTCTCTCAAGTTTCACCCAGGTGGGGGTTGAGGGGCAGACCTGCAGCCACGGTGGCCTCGCTTTCAGTCGCCCGGGCTGCTCCGGACCATCCTCTGAGCTGGCCAGGGTCTTGGATACGATGCTTCTGAAGGCCGTGCAGAGAGCACACTCCTCTTCCCCTGCACCGGGCCCCAGGGAGCGCGGCGGCCTGACCTTCCTGCCTCGGTCATCCATGGGGTTCACATGGGCTCACTTTATTATGACGCCTCATGCTGGGCAGCTTGCAACAAAGATGTTTCAAAATAAAGTTCCAGATTCTCCCAGCCACCCCTTGCTTTTTCTGGCTCTGGCCAGAGAGAGTGGATGAGGACACACTCTCAGGCTGCCCAGCGTGGGAGGACCTTCCAGTGTTGGACACACCCAGGGGGCAGCTGCTTCCCTCTGGGGCTCCAATCCTGCTGCTGCTGGAGGTGGATGTCCCAGTGCTACACTGGGGGGCTGGGCTGGGGGTGGCAGTCCTCGCCTCCAGGCTGGGTGGGGGACAGGCAGACTCACCGGTCTTCTGCCCTGCCTGCTGGTCTTCCTGCAGCGGCACATTTTTTCTGTGGTAGAGCCACCTGGTTTGCAGGGAGGACACCACAGGGCTTGGAGAAGGCTCAAGTTCACTGCCACAGAGGTCCCCGCAAGAGAAGGGCTTCAGAGTTATGATGGAGACCTCCACCTTGGGTTTCTTGGAGCTCACACTGCCTGTCCCAGTGTCCTGGATCTGGTCGCAAGTCAAGCCCGGAGTCCTCACCATTGTCACCTCCAGGTCCTCTTCACAGGGTGGCTGGAGTGGCTCCTTCCGGCCCATGTTGACCCATGGATGCCTCCTGAGGTCAGGTAAGGTGCCTCTGTCACTGGGGTTGAGGGCAATCATTTTTTGTAACAGATCCCTTATCTTCAAAGACAGATAAGGTGGGATGGGGTATTGCCCTTGTAGGATTTGCTTCCGCAGCTCCTGGAAGTCTTTTCCCACAAAGGGCCGGGACCCAGTTACCATGGTGTACAGCACTACTCCCAAGCTCCACACGTCCACCGCAGGGCCGCTGGAGCTCTGCCCCAGGAGGAGTTCCGGGGCAGCATAAGGGTGTGTGCCGCAGGTCGTGTCCAGTTGGAAAATGTCATCACACTTGTTGCTGAGGCCAAAGTCTGTAAGTTTGATATTCATCTTGGAATCAAAGAGGAGGCTCGGTGGCTTCAGGTCCCGGTGCACGATGCCCCTCCGGTGGCAGTGCTGCAGGGCGGAGACCAGCTGCTGGAACGGGCCTCGGGCCTCCGCCTCTGTCATACGGCCGTGGATCTTCAAATAGCGGTACATGTCCCCCCCACTGAGGTACTCCATCACCACGAAACATGTCTCCTCTGTGTCAATCACCCCCAGCAGTTTCACAATATTGGGGTGATTCAGAGCCTTCAGACTGCACACTTCCCGGAAAAGTGCCTGGACACTTGAGAAGCTCTGACGCCTTTTCTTTATGACCTTCACAGCCACCTGTGTCCCGGTCAGAATGTGCCGGGCCAACTTCACTTTACCGAAGGTGCCTTCACCAATGGTGTGGAGGATCTGGAAGTCATCAGTATGAGCCTTCTTGCCAGCAGATTTGGCTGTGAGGCCCTGCATCCTGGTGATCTGCTAACTACACTGACTGACAGCACTACCGAGCAACGCTAACTACGCTAACTAACAATGCTAACTGTACTAACAGGGCTAAGTATGCTGTCTCTACTAACAACGCTAACTACGCTAACTGTACCAACAGCGCTAACTAGTACTAACTACACTAACTATGCTAATCAAGTATTAACTATACCAACAATACTCACTATGCTAACTGTAGAAAGAACAATGACACAAATAAAAAAGAGTAGAGAAAAGAGAAACGAAAATCAACAAAATGGCAGAAACAAGGAAAACACAAGCTAACTGTAGGTCCAAGGCCGTCAGGTCACCAAAAGCAGCTTCCTGGGCTCTAAGGACCAAAAACCTGGGCCCACCTTTCTCTTTCATAGGGCTTTGTGAAGTACATCACAATGGTGCACTCTGAGGTCAGAGCAAGAAATGGACCCATCACCACTGGGGATACACCACAGTGGTTTTCTCACTTCTTGAGTTCAAGGCACCTTTACACTTAGGAAAAAGGATCCCAAAGAAATTTTTCTTTACGTGTGTTATTAGATATTGGTATTCACTTTGTTATAAATAAAAATCTGCAGGATACTTCAGTGGCCTTTTTATTTCTAGTTTGAAAATGTGGAATAATTTTAAAGACCTCATAATGTCTACACTTGAAATGTTCAATTCCTTTTCCTTAAATTCTGGCCTCAAAATAACGTTACAACTTAACTGACTTCACGATACTATACAAAATGTTCTGTTGCATAAGACATGATACGGTACATTATGAAAGTCTATGAAGCTGAGAGAAGGTTTGCCAGGAAGGTCACTGAGCAGATTTCTCATCAGGAGCCTCGGAGGCCAGATGGCATGACTCAATGTACTTGAAGTGTTGAAGGAAAGAAACCGTCAACCAAGAATCCTATATGTAGCAAAACTTTCCTTCGAAAATGAGGGAGAAATCAAGACATTCCCAGTTAATCAAGAGTTGAGAGAGTTCTTAACCACCAGACCCGCCTGCCACAGGGAGTTCTTCAGGTTGGAGTCAAGGACCCTGGACAGTAGCTCAAAGCCTTATGAAGAAATAAAGACCTCTGGTAAAAGTAGACAGACGGGCGACGAGAAAAGCTAGTACTGTTGTAACTTTGGTTTGTAGCTCCACTTTTTGTCTTCTATTTGATTTAAGAGACTAATATATAATAAAACACACACATACAAATCAAAAAAAAAAAAAAAAAAGATCACCTCTTCACCTAGAAAAGTTACTTCACCCCCACTTTAGCCTAACTTTGGGAATTCCCATCAACAACATTCTTCTTTCCACTGTAGGAAGCAACGCTGCCAGAAGCTATGGCAAGCAGAGCCTCTTCTAAAATGCCTTTGATGACTGCAGCAACATGGATGCAACTAGAGATTATTAAGTGAAGTAAGTCAGAAAGAGAAAGACAAATACCATGTGATGCCACTTACATGTGGAATCTAAAGTATGGCACAAATGAACCTATCTATGAAACAGCAACAGACTCACAGACATAGAGAACAGACTTGTGGTTGCCAAGGAGGAGGGGGGTGGGAGAGGGAAGGGCTGGGAGTGTGGCATTAGCAGATGTAAACTATTATATATAGGAGGGATAAACAACAAGGTCCTACTCTACAGCACAGGGAACTAGAGTCAATATCCTGTGATAAACTGTAATGGAAAAGAATATAAAAAAAGAATGTCTATATGTGTATAACTGAGTCACTTTGCCATACAGCAGATTGGCACAAGATTGTAAATCAACTATACGTCAATCAAAACAATAAAATAAAATAAAAAATGCCTCTGATGATGTACACAGCCCCTGCTCCTGCTGACTACCTCTCTGCAGCACCCAACACTGTGAAACCCCGCCCCCAGCTGAGGTCACTCCAGTCCTGTGTCTCCTTCCTTTGTCCTCTGTCTCCCACCAGTGTTTCTCTAACAGAAACACAAAGAACTGCTGTGTTTTCACTCAGTCTCACTGTTCACATTCCCACGCTTGATTTGGGCATCAGACCTGCAAGAGTTCAAAACTTACTGGGTGGTAGAACTGCCATTTCTCTGCCTGTCTCTCATTATAAAGAACTTCTCTGAAATTCTGAATTCACTGGTCTGGTCATCCATTCACCAGCAAGTATCTAGGTACTGGGGTTAAGAGCTAGGAATGAGATACAGTTGTTAGTAAAGAAACAACAAACCCCAAATGGAGTCACTTGTGCTAAGTCCCACGTCAGCAAACCAAGACTTAATAATTGCAGTTTCAGCCTCTCTCAGGAATGGGACCTTTCACCAATAGATCTGGAATTACCTGGTCAGCACTAGAGGGGTGACCCCCCCACCTTCCCCCAAAAGGAAGGTGACCCTGCCTGAAACAATCCACTCTTAGCTAGAAACTTCCCTTTTCTGCCCCCTCCTGCCTGTAAAGTTCTTGCATTTTTTACAGCTCCACAGAGCTCCTTTCTACTTGCTCAATGGGATGCTGCCCGATTCATAAATCATTGAATAAAGCCAATTCGATCTTCAAATTTACTCAGTTAGAATTTTATGTTTTTAATACAGTGATGAGCAAAACAAATAAAAAGAGAGGCATCAAACTCTTTGGACAGTGTATCCCATTATCCCTCACACTCTTGGAAGCCTGGGTCAGCAGAAATGAAGGAGAGCCAGTGACAAGAAAAAGCCTCTTGAAAACCAAATCAGAGGTCCTGAAATACTACAGACTTACTTGTACAAGTGGGTGGGAACAAGCAGAGAGTAGCAGTTGTTTATTACTGTACACTGTAATCGAGGGAAACATTTGGAGTTCAAGAATAGAGATTTAAAGATGAGATGCTAAAATTCATAACAACTTGTCCAAAACAGGCCAGAAAACCTTAAGTTTTCGCCTTGTTTAAAAGAAGTCCTAAGTAAAGGGAAAACCAAATATTATGAAAAATTTTGGAGACATCTCACACACCAACCTTCCCTTTATTTGAATTACTTCATTATCATTACTTTAGAGTTATGTACACTCATAAAAGTTCATTTATTCTGAGTTGAGAAGTCCATTTTATCATCATGTGTATTGTGCTTACATTTTAAAATCAGAAACAACTTCCCCAAGATAAAACTGATTCTTCATCTCTTTTGGTTTTACTATTCCAAAATAGATTAGGTGACTTGGGGTATTATTTTTACCCTATGTTGATTTGCCTACCTTGTAAAGGAGCAAGGAACTTTTCCTTCAACCCTTATTTTCCTAGCGATTTGTTTAAAATGAAAAGTAAATATGTGTTTGTGGGCATATAAGTGTGTGTGTGTACAATCATTTTTATATAGAGATTTATTATCTCTCAATTTATTTTGTACAAGAGGTTTGTCTCAGAAAATCAGTGTCTTCTTTTTTTTTTTTCACGATTCATATCTTTAATACTCTCTGAGAGGCAAGTGAAAAGCAACAACGGATTTTTAAAAGGACCATGTCTGACACATGTCTGACAACACTGAGTGTGGGGGAGGAGGGAAGTTAACCAGCTAGCACAGTGCCTTGCATGTAGTAAGCACTGCAACATTTGTTAAATTGCAATGACTTGAAGTTGAAGATCATGATATATATATATTTTTTTTTTAGATTTTTAGAAATTTCATGTAATGTCTGAAACATTTATATTAACATATTTCCATACAAATAACTCAATGAAAGTTTAGTATTAGTTGTTTTGTTTGTTTGTTTTTTTATACTGCAGGTTCTTATTAGGCATCAATTTTATACACATCAGTGTATACATGTCAATCCCAATCGCCCAATTCAGCACACCACCATCCCCACCCCACCGCAGTTTTCCCCCCTTGGTGTCCATATGTCCATTCTCTACATCTGTGTCTCAACTTCTGCCCTGCAAACCGGCTCATCTGTACCATTTTTCTAGGTTCCACATACATGCATTAATATACGATATTTGTTTTTCACTTTCTGACTTACTTCACTCTGTATGACAGTCTCTAGATCCATCCACTTCTCAACAAATGACTCAATTTCGTTCCTTTTTATGGCTGAGTAATATTCCATTGTATATATGTACCACATCTTCTTTATCCATTCATCTGTTGATGGGCATTTAGGTTGCTTCCATGACCTGGCTATTGTAAATAGTGCTGCAATGAACATTCGGGTGCATGTGTCTTTTTGAATTACGGCTTTCTCTGGGTATATGCCCAGTAGTGGGATTGCAGGGTCATATGGTAATTCTATTTTTAGTTTTTTAAGGAACCTCCATATTGTTCTCCATAGTGGCTGTATCAATTTACATTCCCACCAACAGTGCAAGAGGGTTCCCCTTTCTCCACACCCTCTCCAGCATTTGTTGTTTGTAGATTTTCTGATGATGCCCATTCTAACAGGAGTGAGGTGATACCTCATTGTAGTTTTGATTTGCATTTCTCTAATAATTAGTGATGCTGAGCATCTTTTCATGTGCTTCGTGGCCGTCTGTATGTCTTCTTCGGAGAAATGTCTATTTAGGTCTTCTGCCCATTTTTGGATTGGGGTGTTTGTTTCTTTAATATTGAGCTGAATGAGCTGTTTATATATTTTGGAGATTAATCCTTTGTCCGTTGATTCATTTGCAAATATTTTCTCCCATTCTGAGGGTTGTCTTTTCGTCTTGTTTATGGTTTCCTTTGTTGTGCAAAAGCTTTGAAGTTTCATTAGGTCCCATTTGTTTATTTTTGTTTTTATTTCCATTACTCTAGGAGGTGGATCAAAAAAGATCTTGCTGTGATTTATGTCAAAGAGTGTTCTTCCTATGTTTTCCTCTAAGAGTTTTATAGTGTCCAGTCTTCTATTTAGGTCTCTAATCCATTTTGAGTTTATTTTTGTGTATGGTGTTAGGGAGTATTCTAATTTCATTCTTTTACATGTAGCTGTCCAGTTTTCCCAGCACCACTTATTGAAGAGACTGTCTTTTCTCCATTGTATATCTTTGCCTCCTTTGTCATAGATTAGTTGACCATAGGTGCATGGGTTAATCTCTGGGCTTTCTATCTTGTTCCATTGATCTATGTTTCTGTTTTGGTGCCAGTACCATATTGTCTTGATTACTGTAGCTTTGTAGTATAGTCTGAAGTCAGGGAGTCTGATTCCTCCAGCTCCATTTTTTTGCCTCAAGACTGCTTTGGCTATTCGGGGTCTTTTGTGTCTCCATACAAATTTTAAGATGATTTGTTCTAGCTCCGTAAAAAATGCCATTGGTAATTTGATAGGGATTGCATTGAATCTGTAGATTGCTTTGGGTAGTATACTCATTTTCACAATGTTGATTCTTCCAATCCAAGAACATGGTATATCTCTCCATCTGTTGCTATCATCTTTAATTTCTTTCATCAGTGTCTTATAGTTTTCTGCATACAGGTCTTTTGTCTCCCTAGGTAGGTTTATTCCTAGGTATTTTATTCTTTTTGTTGCAATGGTAAATGGGAGTGTTTCCATAATTTCTCTTTCAGGTTTTTCATCATTAGTGTATAGGAATGCAAGAGATTTCTGTGCATTAATTTTGTATCCTGCAACGTTACCATATTCATTAATTAGCTCTAGCAGTTTTCTGGTGGCAGTTTTAGGATTCTCTATGTATAGTATCATGTCATCCGCAAACAGTGACAGTTTTACTTCTTCTTTTCCAATTTGGATTCCTTTTATTTCTTTTTCTTCTCTGATTGCCGTGGCTAGGACTTCCAGAACTATGTTGAATAATAGTGGTGAGAGTGGACATCCTTGTCTCGTTCCTGATCTTAGAGGAAATGCTTTCAGTTTTTCACCATTGAGAATGATGTTTGCTGTGGGTTTGTCATATATGGCCTTTATTATGTTGAGGTAGGTTCCCTCTATGCCCACTTTCTGGAGAGTTTTTATCAGAAATGGGTGTTGAATATTGTCAAAAGCTTTTTCTGCATCTACTGAGATGATCATATGGTTTTTATTCTTCAGTTTATTAATATGGTGTATCACACTGATTGATTTGTGTATATTGAAGAATCCTTGCATCCCTGGGATAAATCCCACTTGATCATGGTGTATGATCTAATGTATTGTTGGATTCTGTTTGCCAGTATTTTGTTGAGGATTTTTGCATCTATATTCATCAGTGATATTGGTCTGTAATTTTCTCTTTTTGTAGTATCTTTGTCTGATTTTGGTATCAGAGTGATGGTGGCCTCATAGAATGAGTTTGGGCGTGTTCCTTCCTCTGCAATTTTTTGGAAGAGTTTGAGAAGGATGGGTGTTAGCTCTTCTCTAAATGTTTGATAGAATTCACCTGTGAAGCCATCTGGTCCTGGACTTTTGTTTGTTGGAAGATTTATAATCACAGTTTCAATTTCATTACTTGTGATTGGTCTGTTCATATTTTCTGTTTCTTCCTGGTTCAGTCTTGGAAGGTTATACCTTTCTAAGAATTTGTCCATTTCTTCCAGGTTGTCCATTTTATTGGCATAGAATTGCTTGTAGTATTCTCTTAGGATGCTTTGTATTTCTGCGGTGTCTGTTGTAACTTCTCCTTTTTCATTTCTAATTTTATTGCTTTGAGTCCTCTCCCTCTTTTTCTTGATGAGTCTGGCTAATGGTTTATCAATTTTGTTTATCTTCTCAAAGAACCAGCTTTTAGTTTTATTGATCTTTGATATTGTTTTCTTTGTTTCTATTTCATTTATTTCTGCTCTTATCTTTATGATTTCTTTCCTTCTGCTAACTTTGGGATTTGTTTGTTCTTCTTTCTCTAGTTTCTTTAGGTGTAAGTTTAGATTGTTTACTTGAGGTTTTTCTTGTTTCTTGAGGTAGGCTTGTATTGCTATAAACTTCCCTTTTAGAACTGCTTTTGCTGCTTCCCATAGGTTTTGGATCATTGTGTTTTCATTGTCATGTGTCTCTAGGTATTTTTTGGCTTCCTCTTTGATTTCTTTGATCTCTTGGTTATTTAGTAACGTATTGTTTAGCCTCCATGTGTTTGTCTTTTTTACGTTTTTTTCCCTGTAATTCATTTCTAATCTCATAGCGTTGTGGTCAGAAAAGATGCTTGATATGATTTCAATTTTCTTAAATTTACTGAGGCTTGATTTGTGACCCAAGATGTGATCTATCCTGGAGAATGTTCCATGCGCACTTGAGAAGAACGTGTAATCTGCTGTTTTTGGATGGAATGTCCTATATATATCAATTAAATCTATCTGGTCTCTTGTGTCATTTAAAGCTTCTGTTTCCTTATTTATTTTCATTTTGGATGATCTGTCCATTGGTGTAAGTGAGGTGTTAAAGTCCCCCACTATGATTGTGTTACTGTCAATTTCCTCTTTTATAGCTGTTAGCAGTTGCCTTATGTATTGAGGTGCTCCTATGTTGGGTGCATATATATTTATAATTGTTATATCTTCTTCTTGGATTGATCCCTTGATCATTATGTAGTGTCCTTCCTTGTCTCTTGTAACATTCTTTATTTTAAAGTCTATTTTATCTGATATGAGTATAGCTACTCCAGCTTTCTTTTGATTTCCATTTGCATGGAATATCTTTTTCCATCCCCTCACTTTCAGTCTGTATGTGTCCCTAGGTCTAAAGTGGGTCTCTTGTAGACAGCATATATATGGGTCTTGTTCTTGTATCCATTCAGCCAGTCTATGTCTTTTGGTTGGGGCATTTAATCCATTCACGTTTAAGGTAATTATCGATATGTATGTTCCTATGACCATTTTCTTAATTGTTTTGGGTTTGTAGGTCCTTTTCTTCTCTTGTGTTTCCCACTTAGAGAAGTTCCTTTAGCATTTGTTGCAGAGCTGGTTTGGTGGTGCTGAATTCTCTTAGCTTTTGCTTGTCTGTAAAGCTTTTGATTTCTCCATCAGATCTAAATGAGATCCTTGCCGGGTAGAGTAACCTTGGTTGTAGGTTCTTCCCTTTCATCACTTTAAATATATCATGCCACTCCCTTCTGGCTTGCAGAGTTTCTGCTGAGAAATCAGCTGTTAACCTTATGGGAGTTCCCTTGTATGTTATTTGTCGTTTTTCCCTTGCTGCTTTCAATAATTTTTCTTTGTCTTTAATTTTTGCCACTTTGATTACTATGTGTCTCGGCGTGTTTCTCCTTGGGTTTATCCTGTATGGGACTCTCTGCGCTTCCTGGACTTGGGTGGCTATTGCCTTTCCCATGTTAGGGAAGTTTTCGACTATAATCTCTTCAAATATTTTCTCTGGTCCTTTCTCTCTCTCTTCACCTTCTGGGACCCCTATACTGCGAATGTTGTTGCGTTTAATGTTGTCCCAGAGGTCTCTTAGGCTGTCTTCATTTCTTTTCATTCTTTTTTCTTTAGTCTGTTCCGCAGCAGTGAATTCCACCATTCTGTCTTCCAGGTCACTTATCCGTTCTTCTGCCTCAGTTATTCTGCTATTGATTCCTTCTAGTGTAGTTTTCATTTCAGTTATTGTATTGTCCATCTCTGTTTGTTTGTTCTTTAATTCTTCTAGGTCTTTGTTAATCATTTCTTGCATCTTCTCAATCTTTGCCTCCATTCTTATTCCGAGGTCCTGGATCATCTTCACTATCATTATTCTGAATTCTTTTTCTGGAAGGTTGCCTATCTCCACTTCATTTAGTTGTTTTTCTGGGGTTTTTTCTTGTTCCTTCATCTGGTACATAGCCCTCTGCCTTTTCATCTTGTCTATCTTTCTGTAACTGTGGTTTTTGGTCCACAGGCTGCAGGATTGTTGTTTTTCTTGCTTCTGCTGTCTGCCCTCTGGTGGTTGAGGCTATCTAAGAGGCTTGATGGGAGGCTCTGGTGGTGGGTAGAGCTGACTGTTGCTGTGGCGGTCAGAGCTCAGTAAAACTTTAATCCACTTGACTGTTGATGGGTGGGGCTGGGTTCCCTCCCTGTTGGTTGTTTTGCCTGAGGCAACCCAACACTGGAGCCTACCTGGGCTCTTTGGTGGGGTTAATGGCAGACTCTGGGAGGGCTCACGCCAAGGAGCACTTCCCAGAACCTCCGCTGCCAGAGTCCTTGTCCCCACAGTGAAACAGAGCCACCCCCCGCCTGTGCAGGAGACCCTCCAACACCAGCAGGTAGGTCTGGTTCAGTCTCCCCCAGGGTCACTGCTCCTTCCCCTGGGTCCCGATGCGCACACTACTTTGTGTGTGCCCTCCAAGAGTGGGGTCTCTGTTTCCCCCAGTCGTGTCGAAGTCCTGCAATCAATTCCCACTAGGCTTCAAAGTCTGATTCTCTAGGAATTCCTCCTCCTGTTGCTGGACCCCCAGGTTGGGAAGCCTGACGTGGGGCTCAGAACCTTCACTCCAGTGGGTGGACTTCTGTGGTATAAGTGTTCGCCAGTCTGTGAGTCACCCACCCAGCAGTTATGGGATTAGATTTTACTCTGATTGCGCCCCTCCTACCGTCTCACTGTGGCTTCTCCTCTGTCCTTGGACGTGGGGTATCCTCCTTGGTGAAGTCCACGGTCTTCCTGTCAATGATTGTCCAGCAGCCAGTTGTGATTCTGGTGCTCTCGCAAGAGGGAGAGAGAGCACGTCCTTCTACTCCGCCATCTTGGTTAATCCCTAATCCTAAAATCCTCTCAAGTTTCTGTTTCAACACTAGAGACCATAATCAAGATGGAAACTAGTCATCTTTTCAGCTTCCTGGAATTTATCATAATTAATCTTTGAATACATTAAGCCAAAATGTTAGAGGCATTTAATAGGGAAAGTAACATAACAATAAAAATGTTGAATTAATACCATCACTATTTCCAAATCAATAATGGAAAAATAATTCAAATGATCTATAAGTAAAGTCCCTTGTGGTTAATATCTGGAAGTATTGCTTGTAATCAATATCTGGTTTATCTTCTCAGCTTTGGTCATGCCTATAAAGTAATAGACAAGAAGCCAGACACAGCCTTCCTCAAATCACTGATATGAAGAAAGCTCTTTGTTATGAGCTGAAACTTAACATGCCTCATCTTTGGTATTTGTTTGCCCTTAATTGTGTCGTTTATTATCTATTGTAAGCAAGTCAGGCCCGGTTACAAATTCTTCGCTTTCTGAAATGTATGCTACTTACTGCTCTACACATGACTCAAGAACACGTTTACTTAATAACAAATCTTTTCCTGTTTCTCATGTCAGAAAGTACCAAGTAAGCAAATGGAAAGTCCTAACAGTAGGAGAATGCTTGCCAAAATCAGTGAATGTGACTTCCAATGGCACTCCAGATTCAAAAATAGAGTGGATTTTAATTATTTCCTTTGAGGGAAAATAAAACCACCACGGCACTTAAAAAGATGTCTCAAATAAGGCATCTTTCCTCAGAAATAAGAAATAACAGAGTGCTATCTGAAAATACCCCCCAATGTCCAGTCAGGCAGTGCTGTGAACACTTAAAATCAGAGCTTCTGCCTCAGACACTGTAAGGACCAAAGAGAGGATCTGTCGGCATAGGACATCTAGCCCTCATAGACCATTCCTGCCATTCTCTCCACAGGGCTGACAGGCACCAGAAATCTTGATCTCACCAGCAGGTGCCCATAATGTCAGCTTTCAACAACAGGCATTTTATCATAAGCACAGTGTATTTTTAATTCCTGGCAGCTAACTTTTCTGAACCAGTCTTGATCTAATGTTAAGAGAGCTGGGCCATTCTTTGAGCTTCACTTCTGCTCTGAGATGCAGGAACCTATTCACGACAACCCTCGATCTCTGCCGGTACTGTGTGTTTATCCTCCCTGCAGAAGGATGGCTCCTGGACCCCAGTCTGCTGTGCCCACACCTTGGGGCACACTCTGACCAATGAAGTTTATTCCTCCGACTCTGACAACGAACGGTCCAAAGTGCATTCAAGCTGGTATTAATTTATATCACGGCCCTTTTCCATACATATAACATAGAGTTGCAGCCAGAGTTCTTGCTGTAGAAAGCTATACGCTTTTTCCCCTAAGAGGGATCATTTAATTCCCCACAGGGAAAGATAGGCAGAATAAGCACCCAGCAAAATTACCAAGGCTGGAAACTGTCCCCCGCATCCGTTTTCAGGCTGTGGCCCAAAGCGTCCCTTTTTCCATATTCCAAGAAGGAATCTAGGCAGTGCAGAGTTGAAGGTCTCAGGCTCACAGAGGCCTGGTGTGAAGCCAGCTCCGAGGGGCCCGGGCACCGCCCTTGCAGTCAGGCTGCCTGGGCAGATCCTGGCTCCGCCAGCCGCCAGCTCTGGGACCGTGGGGAAGTCACGTAAAGCCTCCACACCTCGGTCCTTCCGAATGCATGGAGAGATGAGGGTAATAATGGGGTTGTTCTGAATATTCAAGGAGCTTGCCCACATGAAGTCACTAGTAAAATGCCTGAAACAGTGCAATGCTGATCTCTCATCAAACTGTCTACTCACAACTTTAAAAACAATAAATAAATGTATAGAAGGAAATGGACCTGTGGGCGTAACTTGGGTTCTTTTTCGTCGTTACTTTCACGAGGATGACTGAGACCAACACCACTCTGCCTTCAGCACAGGCACCTCCTGGTGTTTCTTCAGACTCACCAAACACCGTCCTGGCGCCTGCTGCTCCTCCTGCCTGGAATGCTGGGTCCCCAGGTGGCCATGCCGCTCCTGCCTGCCCTCCAGGGTTCTGCTCAGACGTCACCGCCACAGAGAGAATGTTCCTGACCCCTGATCCATAACAGCACCCAGTATGGCTCTCTGTTCTTCTAAGCAGCTTTACTTTCCTTCATAGCATTAGGGCCATCTGATGGTTCCTTATGTACTGATCTCCTTAGTGTCTGTCTCACCGCATGTGAAGGCAGGGACTTCCATTCACTGTGCTCCCTGACGTCTGTGACAATGACTGGCACGTTACAGGTACTCAAAATTATGTGTTAAGTAAATAAGTGTTGTTACCGAATGATTCCTCACCCAGCAGGTTATACAGAGGAACAGGGATGCGTGGTGTATGTCAGACAGAGGTCAGGGCTGCAGCTCCTCTCGTGGAGCTCAGTCCCCGGCCAGGACCCTCTCAGCTGCATGCATGCCAAGATGCTGAAAGGTAAAATGGACATTTCTCTCCACTATCTGACACTAGGTTGTTTCCATTTATTTCCAAAAAGACAAATGTTTAAGATTTTCAATTGTTTCAATACATGTGGCCATAAAGAGAGATTGGAATTAATATATATTCTACTACAATCATTTGTCAAAGTATCATGGGCTCAGTAGACACAAAAGAACACAACTAGGCTTGAAACACCAGTTGCTCCCAGCTGCCAATTAGGTTGTTTGCTTTACTTAGTTAGGTGCATGTATCTTTTTCATGTCTATCCTACAAGTCTTGCCATAAAAACCACGGTGTCTAAGATCCAGCTCAGGTTATGTTCTATGTGGTTAAGTTTGCAAACCAGAGGAGGTCAAATCTGCACTACACTTTAACTGATTTAGATCTTGTTATTTCAACAAGCAAACAACTTAAGTGTACCGTCGTGGGGAACTCAGGGACAAGAGTGATCACATCATCGTCTGTGTACTCCGGGACAAGAGGATGCTTCGCGAGGCTCAATCATATTGGTAGAATGGGCGCACTCTATGCTCTTCTCAAAGATTAAACAGCTTTTTTATAAGTGGTATCCTAAATCAATATTTGTGATGCATTTTTTTAATGCAACAAGCAGAGTATGATTCAGAAAGATGCTTGTAATAATTACATGGAACTCCTCTCCTGCAACTTTTCCAGCTTTCTTTCGTTTGAATAGCAGTCTAGTGACTCCTTAGGAAATCCTTATAAAGTAAGGGTGGTAACAAGAAAACCCATTTTACAAATGAGGAAGCGGTGGTTACTTACCCTACATTCAGGTTCTAACTGAAAAGTCAGGACAGAAGACTCTGTATCAGAGTCTACTGTTAAAGCTCCGAAAAGGGAATGATTTCTTTCCTAGCATGATTTTCAAACTTATCAATTCATCCCAAGGTAACGTAATAGTTTTTACAATTTCTCTTTAGCTTTGCGCCAGCACCAATTGCTATTTGTCACCAGCCTTGGAAAGGGAGCAAGAGGTTGGAGAGATGGCACGTGGATTTTTTTAAATTGAGATATAATTGTCTCATAGCATTGTATTGGTTTTAGGTATACAACATAATGATTTGATAATGATTTGATATATGTACACTTTGGGAAATGATTACCTAAATAAATTTAGTTAACATCCTTAACAATGCATAGTTAGCAACCTCCAAATATTGATATATAATATAGTATTGTTAACTACAGTCACCGTGCTGTAAATTACAGGATTTATTTATCTGATAACTGGAAGTTTGACCACCTACTCCCATCTCACCCATCCCTCCACCCCACCTCCGGCAACTACCAATCTCTGTATCCGTGAGTTCAGAGTTTTTGTTTGTTTTTAGATTCCACATATACATGAGATCTTATGGTATCTTGTTCTGTGTGACTCATTTCATTTAGGAGTCCTCAAGGCCCCTATTCATATTGTCAAAATGGCAGGATTTCCTTATTTTTTATGGCTAAAGAATAATTTTCCATTATTTTCTTTATTCATTCACCCACCAATGGACAATTAGGTTGTTTCCATGTGTTGGCTATTATAAATATGCTGCAATGAATAGGGAGGTACAGATGTTTTCACGTTAATGTTTTGTTTCCTTTGGATAAATACCCAGAAGTGGAATTGCTGGATCATGTGGCAGTTCCATTTTTAGTTTTTTGAGGAACCTCCATACTGTTTTCCACAGTGGATGCACCAATTTGCATTCCCGCCAACAGTGCAAAGTTTCCCTTTTTTCCAAGCCCTTGTCAACATTTGCTACTTCTTCTCTTTTTGATAATAGCCATTCTAACATGTGAGAAGTGATATTTCATTGTTGTTTTGATTTGCATTTCCCTGATGATTAGTGATATTGACCTCTTTTTCATGTACCTGTTGTCCATCTGCATGTCTTCTTTGGAAAAATGTCTATTCGAGTCCTCTGCCCTTCTTAAAATCAGATTGTCTGGGTTTGGGGGTGTTTGTTTTGGTTTTTTTTTTTTTTTTTTTTGCTATTGAGCTGTATAAGTTCTTTGTATATTTTGGATATTAGCTTCTTATCAGATGTATGATTTGTAATTCTTTTCTCTCATTCAGTAGGTTGTCTTTTCATTTTGTTGATGGTTTCCTTTGCTGTATAGAAGCTTTTTAGTTTGATGTAGTCCCACTTGTTTACCTTTGCTTTTGTTGCCTTTGCTTTTGGTGTCAAATCCGAAAAACTCATTGTCAAGACAGATGCCAAGGAGCCTATCCCCTATGTTTTCTTCTAGAAGTTTTATGGTTTCAGGTCTTACATCCAAGTCTTTAATCTATTTCAAGTTCAGTTTTGTGTATGGAGTATACAAAATGAATAAACAGAAACCTCAATTAAATAGAGTTGGGAGACTAGAATGGGGAGCTCTCATGGCCTGCAATGAGAGCAGAGCCCAACAGGAAGAAAGACCCCTATTCTTTCCTGGCAGCCAGTGAAAAGCCATGAACTCTTTGTTTACTATCACCCTCCTTACTTCCTTTTCCCTTCTATAAAAGTGTTCTTCCTCCCTTGCTGTGTGGGGACTTGCATATGGCTCACCATGGTTGCAGAAGCCAAATTACAATTCTCTGGTGATCCCAAATAAACCCATCTTTGCTAGAGCAATATCTGGCAGTTATTCGTTTCAGGTCAACAGGGGTAACATAGTGGTCCAGTTTCATGCTTTTGCATGTGGCTGTTCAGTTTTCCCAACACCATTTATTGAAGAGACTGTCCTTTTCCCACTGTATATCCTTGGGTCCTTTGTTATAAATTAGTTGACCATACAGGCATGGGTCTATTTCTGGGCTCTCTATTCTGTTCCATTGATCTATGTGTCTATTTTTGTGCCAGTACCATACTGTTTAGATTACTGTAGCTTTGTGGTATAGTCTGAAATCAGGGATCATGATATGTCCAAGTTTGTTCTTTTTCAAGATTACTTTAGCTATTCAGGGTCTTTTGTGGTTCCACACAAATTTTGGGGTTCTTAGTCCTATTTCTGTGAAAAATGTCATTGGAATTTTGAGGGGGATTGCACTGAATCTGTAGATTACTTTGGGCAGTATGGGCATTTTAACAATATTCTTTCAATCCATGGGCACAGAGTATCTTTTCATTTATGTGTGTCTCCTCCAATTTCTTTCATTGATGTCTTACGTTTCCTTGGTTAACTTTACACCCAGTATTTTATTCTTTTTGATGCAATTGTAAATGGGACTGATTTCTTAATTTCCCTTTCTGATAGTTCGTTATTAGTATATAGAAATGCAACTAATTTTTGTATATTGATTTTGTATCTTCCAACTTTACCAAATTTGTTTATTAGTTCCAACAGGTTTTTTGGTGGAGTCTTTAGGGTTTTCTATGTATAATACCATGTCAGCTACAAAGAGAGACAGTTTTACTTCTTCCTTTCCAATTTGGACGACTTCTATTTCTTTTTCTTGTCTAATTGCTGTGGTAAGGCTTCCAATATTATGTTGAATAAAAGTAGTAAGAGTGAGCATCCTTGTCTTGTTCCTGATCTTAGAGGAAATACTTTCAGCTTTTCACTATTGAGTATGATGTTACCTGTGGGCTTGTTATATATGGTTTTTATTATGCTGAGGTACATTACCTCTATACCTCTTTGTTGAGAATTTTTGTCATGAATGGATGTTGAATTTTGTCAAATTTTTTTTCTGCATCTATGGTGATGACTGTATTGGGTTGGCCAGAAAGTTCATTTGGGTTTTTCTGTAAGATGTTACAAACTTTTTGGCCAGCCCAATATGATTTTTATCCTTCATTTTGTTAACGTGGTATATCACACTGATTTGCAGATGTTGAACGATCCTCATGTCCCTGGAATAAATCCAGTTTGATCATAGTGTATGATCCTTTTAATGTACTGTTGAATTCAGTCTGCTGATATTTTGTTGAAGATTTTTTTGCAACAATGTTCATCAGGGATATTGGCCTATAATTTTATTTTCTTGTAGTGTCTAGTTTTGCTGTCAGGGTAATGCTGGCCTTGAAAAATGAGTTTGAAAATGTTCCCTTCTCTTCTATTATTTAGAAGTGTTTGAGGAGGATTAGTATTAATTCTTCTTTAAATGTTTGTTAGAATTCATCAGTGAAGCCATCTGGTCCTGAACTTCTGTTTGTTGGGTGTAATGCATTTTTAAATGTTTCAAAGAGCACTCTGTGTCTTAATAAATAGACAATATGAGAGGTGTGCCTACCCAGACAATCATTCTCTTAGGGAACATCAGTTTAATTTCAACATCATAATTATTCTGGCACTAAATCAATAAAAGTTCTTTCTCCTTTACCTCAGTTATGATACTTAAATGTTACTGAATTGAAACAATCATAAAATTGAGGAAAATACTGTATACCGACAACCTACAACAAATATGTCAAAATATCAACAATTTGTCCAATTCTTCATGGCCTATTGATCGGTAAATGTCATATCACTGCTCCAGCAGATCCCTGGGTCATTGTAGCTTCATGACTGAGAATTGAGGCTGGCCAAACTCCCCATAAGGGACCGCACAATCACATGCCTGACCCTCTTCCAAAATTTTAACATGCCCAAAACATTAACCCAAGTAAGAATGAGAGCACTCTTCTTCTTAAAGATTAAAGAGCAACAGCTCCTGTTGCCTTTGGTGCCACAGTCACTGAAACTGGGGTCCTGGGTGCCTCCACCACAGCTGGGGTACAACTCCTAGCAACATCCTTAGACTGTCATCATTCCTTAAGGTTTGATAAATGTACCTTGTTTAAAAGACAAGCTCAGACTGGAGTACTTTGTGACAAAACTGGCCTGGGTGCCAAATGGGATAAAGTCTCTTATTCAATAACACACACACTGCTCTTGGTGAGAGCGTCTGGACTGAAATTATGTGCTTCCGAAGTCAGCTAATTCACGGTCTCACAACCAGAGCTTCCCTTTAGCCTCCAGCCCTGAGACAGAACCTCACCCACTAGACACATATACTCTGGTAGGGATGGATTCACTCTCAAGAGTGTCACTGTTCTTCCCTGCAGGCAAGAAAAAATGAAGGCTACGTAAGTTAATTAAAAATGTTTAACAACTTTGGATTCCAAAAGAAAGGCATCATTATGGGCCCCTTTCCTCAGAGGAAACTCCTCTACTTCTATGCAAATTTACAGTTACAGATGGATTCATAATGGAGGGTTTCTCCCTCTGCCCCTAGGGTAGCAAGTAAACTCCAACAGATATAAGAGAAAAGGGGTAAAGTCTACTCCCTACATCCTAAGCAGATACCCTGGCATGGCTAAAATGTCTTTTTCAAAAACAACATATATATATATATATATATATATATATATAAAATGCCTTGCACATGATAACTATTTATCAACAAAAGGTACCTTTCGTGTTCAATGAAAGGTAGCTATTGTTATTAAAAACATAATCACACAATGCACAGATTCTGCTGGGCCACTTCTCAACTGGAAAAACCACATGGAATGGCAAACAGCATTTAATTCCACTTTCTTAGTCATCCACATATTCACTTCAAAATTAGAGCTGAGGTCAATAAAACACAGACTTTTGTAACAGTCCAGATCAAACTCTTTTTTTTCCCCATCCCTAAATTTTACATTTGCAAGTAAATGACCAGAGTGTGTTGACTAACAACCTAAAATGATAACAGTATGTATTTTCATCAATAACTAAAATTGGCTTGGCTGTATAGATTCTTGAAAAAGAAAGAAAAAAGGCAAAACTCATAAAAGTAGGATAAATTGAAATCAAATATCGTCCCCTGGATAAATTCCTTAATTGTGTGTATGCCCTCACCACTTCACAGACAAGTAAAACAGATAAACACACGTTCCTTTTAAGCCGAGAGCCTAGAGATGAATACTAACTCCTTTTCATTTGTCCGAAGAGACTGAAGATGAGAGATGCTCAAGAATGGAATGTGCTTCTATTCCCAATAGCCAAGACATGGAAACAACCTAAATGTCCACTGACAGATGAATGGATGAAGAAAATGTGGTACATATATACAATAGAATACTACTCATCCATGAAAAAAGAATGAAATAATGCCATTTGCAGCAACATGGACAGACCTAGAGATTTTCATACTAAGTGAAGTAAGTCAGAAAGAGAAAGACAAATACCATATGATATCATTTATATGTGGAATCTAAAATATGACACAAAGAACCTATCTATGAAACAGAAACAGACTCACAGACATAGAGAACAGATCTGTGGTTGCCAAGGGGGAGGAATGTGGGGGAAGGAAGGATTGGGAGTTTGGGATTAACAGATGCAAACTAGTATATATAGGATGGATGAACAACAAGGTCCTACTGTATAGCACAGGGAACTATATTCAATATCCTGTGATAAACCATAATGGACAAGAATATAAAAAAGAATGTATATATGTATAACTGAATCACTTTGCAGTACAGCAGAAATTAACACAACATTGTAAATCAACTATACTTCAATTTAGAAAAAAAGAAAAAGGAATGTGCTTAATCAGTGGGAGTCATGCTGGCATCAGTATCCTGGGCTCTGGTCCACCTGTAGATATACAGAAAAGCAGATGACAGGGTCACACATTCACAGGCCTGTCTCCCCAAATGAATAATAACAACAGCTTACATTTACATAGCACTTACTGTGTGCCAGAGACTGCTCTAAGCACTCACCGAGTGTGTGAGACTGTGTGTGTGTGCGTGTGTGTGTGTGCGTGCATCATTTAATCTTCACAACCACTCTATGAGAAAGCTACTTATCCTCACTTTAAAGATGGGAAAATTGAGGCCCAAGTTCACACAGCTCCAAAGTGGCAGAGCTGGCATTTAAACTCAGGCCATCTGAACTCTGTAGTCTGTGTTTTTAACCACCACGCTCTACTGCCTAGAGTGGAATCATTTCCCCGGAAGTGCCACCAGAGAAAGTGTTATTCTTTCTGAGAACAGTGGTGGTGCTGCTGTCTCCTAGTTTTTCAGGTGATCCTGGAACCTTAGGATTTTTCTGACTTAGCATGTCTGCAGTTCACACTAGTGGAGCTCCTGTGTCACTTTGAGAAGTTCAGAGATTGAACCAGTCACTTAATTAGGCAACAGTACAATGTGACTTCCTGTCCCCTGAGCAGCCCTGCACCGGGCACTGAGAACTTACAAGGTAAAGGGAGGATGGCCCTGCTGAGGCCCAACCTAACGTGACAGTATTAGAGAACGGGCCTTTGGGAGGTAATTAGGTTTAGGAGAGGTCCTGAGGGTGGGACCCTCATGCTGGGAAGAGTGCCCTTATAAGGAGAGACACTAGAAAGCTTGCTCTCACTCTCTCTGTCATATGAGGACACAGCAAGAAGGTGGCAGTTTCTCAACCCAAGGAGGGAGCCTTCACTAGAAACCAATCACGCTGGCACCTTGATCTTGGACATCTAGTCTCTAGAACTATGAGAAAATAAATTTCTGAGTTTTGGGGGGTTTGTTTTTCTGTATTTTTTAATTTATAAAGAAAAAAAAGCTCAATTCATTTTGTACTTCCTTTTACATCAACATCTTCTTCTTTCCTGCTTTAAAAAGGCTCACATTCTCAGCTGAAACCCCAAATGTCAGTTTGCGGGGCACAATGTTATTTTATGGGTAAAAACGGAAGTGCTGATATTAATTAACTATTAATTAATCTTGATTAATTACAAAGCAGTTCAAAAATATGGAACGCTTCACGAATTTGCATGTCCACCTTGCGCAGGGGCCATGCTAACCTTCTCTGTATCATTTCGATTTTAGTATATGTGCTGCCGAAGCGAGCTCAGATGCCTGTTGTTAAAGCCATGCAGTCCGTGGTATTTGGTTATGGCAGCCCAAGCTGAGATAGACATAGACAGCGTTTAATGACAAAGACAGGATAGACACTTAAATCTGTGTTCATGGAAGAGAGACAGGAGCGAGAAACCATGTTTAGAGGTTTACTAGAAGAAATATTTATGCATTTTAATAAAGAAGGTAAACAGGGAAGGATGGGTGTTTATCATGGTGGCAGATAATTATTATCATCCTTACTCTTGCTACCACTTACCGAACATTTAACATACTTTCCCATTTAATCCTCAAAAACAACCCTATGTGAAACTGAAATTTAGAGGGACTAGGTCATTTCCCCAGAGCCTATAGCAATATTGTCAGGACAAAGACGGGATCCTGGCTGGCTCTGACACCAAAGCCCCTGACTCTGCCTTGCATCATGCAGAAGGTGGCAGGACAGGTCTGGGTTTTTACGACAAAGCTTCCAGAGCAGCTAAAATCCACGAGGGTAGAAACCCAGCAAACAATATCTAGAATTAAGGCTCTCAAAAAAAACAACAAGGTACTTCTTTTTAGCTCCTGCCAAGACAAAGGAAAAGAGCAGCTTCTTATCTGTAATATGATTCTCCCTTTTAAATTAATCCAGGGTGAATAAAAAGATAGCATCAGCCAAAGATGCACATGGAGACCATATGATCAATCTCAAAATATCCTAAAAGGGACTTTGTCTGATCTGGATAACCATGTGCTTGTGTCAATCTTAGATCACATTCCCTTTCAGGTAAGTGTGAAAACTGGGAAGGATTTGATGCTTAAAATTTAGTAACAATATAGTATTATCAAGATTTTGGATTTGAAATCCAACGTACTCCTTTCTCCCTTCACTCAGAAAACCTCTGCTCTAAAGTGAATTAATCGAGGAATGAAAAGTTGGGTAATGCCTATGGAATCATCACAGTATGGCTACATTTTTTGTCTGAAGCTCTCTGCTCATTTGAGCATTTTGTTCTCAGGAACAGCCCAGTACTTAAGAAAAATTGTCCCACAAATTAGTGAAGGCATTCTTTGTCAACCATCTGGCAGGCTGTTAAACGGATACTTTTTTCCTTTTTTTCCCAGCCAAATGATTTCAGCACAATCTACTACCAGATGTCTTCTGTTTCTGAACAAATGATGATAGAAAGCAATCTCTGTCTAACAACAAAGGTATAAATAGTGAGTAATCTTGGCTCCATTTAAAATGTAATGCAACAAACTGTGGAACCCTGAGCTCAAAGACACGCTGTTCAATTTTCTCTCAATTTTCCTAAGGATACTTTCTATCTCCCAAGATTATTCTAAACAATAAGGGGAATGATGCATTCAGAGATAAACAGATGATAAATGTTGGCTCTATTTGTTTTGGTGTAAGAATAGTCTGCCTCATGAATTACAAAGGATTTATATGTGTGAGCAGAATTCAATAGTATAATCAAATAAGCCTTAAGAAAATGTTCTATTGATTAGCATTCTAAAATATTCATAATTATTGTTGCTCTGCATGCTAATTAAGCAAACTCAAATTTATATTAAGAAGTGTAATGTTTAATTCTTACACAAATTACTTTTATGTGTCAAATGACTTATATCCCTCCTATTCCCAAAAGGATTTAAAATAGATTACAATGAAAGATATAACTAAGAAAAGTAAAATATGTTTAAGTCGAGGACTAAAAAGAAGATGTAAACATTCTGACTACAAGATAACATCATTGCTGCCACCGAGGTTCTGCATACCCTCGTACTAAGGTCTAATACATGATAGATGAGAGATAGATAGGTAGATAGATAGACAGACAGACAGGCAGACAGATAGACAGAGAGAGAATAATAAATTGTGCGGCTGCCATTATGCCATAATTGCACAGTAAAAAACATGCCAACTCTTTAAAGAAACAGAATTTTTCCTGGCACTAGATTCAAACCAAGAGTTTATAGGTTAAGGGAAGAGAAGTGGTGAATAAAAAAGAAATACGTTATTAGAGTCCCTTTGAATAACCTTCAAAACATAAACTAGAAGTCTCTATGGAGCTGGACCACGATGACAACATTCCAGGAATTCCAAGATGATGGGATCACCCCCCCCAGAGATGCTGAAACAAAGGCAGGATGGACACTACTTTCTCGGGGCTAGAACAGGTGAACGGCACAGACTGAGGCGGCTCCAGGATCCAGGCAGTGGACAGAGGCTGTGGTGCAGCTGGGCACGGCACAGCCGGGGTGTGCCGGAGCCTGCGGCAGACAGTGAGAAGGCAGCCCCGCAGAGAGTACACACCCGCCCGGAAGGAAGGGCACAGACAACACCCTCTTTCCGAGGAAATCCAACCCATAGGCCGTGTGCTCCCAGCTGCAGGCAAAGAAAAATTATGGGTGAAATACTTCCTGTCAGATACGCTGTCGGTAATTACACACGACATCAAGGTGAGGTTTTAAGCACAGCCTGCAGGATTTCCCTTCCATGAAAGATGTGGTAGGTCACGGCAAGGCATCTCTTGCAACAACTAGAAAAAGCCAAATAAATTACCAAAAAGCATACCTTTAAAGACACTGAAGACCTATGGGGACAATAAGGACCAAATACACTACAATCACAGGAAGGGCAGGTTCCCTCCCAGGTGATCTGATCATCAGAGAGAGAAGGGATGGCAAGAGTGCCAAGCTCAGAACTCCCAGAGGGTGAAACTGACCTCCTACTCTTTCAGGGCACAAGAGACAGGACACCAGGTGCTCCAGGAAAAGCCTGAGAAGGTCACACCTGAAGAACATGGATACACCTGTCCTGGGAAATATGCAGTTATCATGCGACTCAGTGTTTCAGCCCTGAAAATATAATCTTCTATGATTTAGGAATACAGCCCAGATCTCATGACTTTCCTTTATAAGGCAGTACGGGTCTTCCATCTATGCATTTATCTAAATTCTTTGTTCACTTTGTTCACTCATTTGTATTGTTAGCCTGTGCTGCCGCTGGGAAAAATGAGATCTATAAGCTTACTCTCCACTATGTGAAGAGATATATATATAAATATATTTACAATTCCACTTACTAACTAATCCATTTATAATAGATTTTTAGAATAGTCACTTCTAATTTTCCATTTCTAGGCTTCAAGACACTAAAATATTTAGTCTGTTACTGACTATATTTGTTTTTGCATCTTTTTGAAACATATTTTTAAATACACAGTTAACACCTGGAGACATTCTCCATGTTGAAACGTTTTGAATCAGATTTTGTAGGTGGCCCATCCAATCCCATTGTCTTCCTCAGAAGTAAATGGTTTGATGTGAATCTTTTCAGTCCTTTTAAAGATACATTTATAGTCATATAAATGCAAATGGAGATATATTTAGGTTTTTATATGAAATATTTATGCAAGTATTACATAATGTGTTGCAACTTGGTTTATTCAAGTTAAAAAGACAAATTCCTCATATATACAGATACCCCATACATATGTTATTTATTTTTATTTTGAAATGTTTTTCAAAAAACATTTTAATCCTTTGTTATTCAGCTGAAAGTATTATGTTATAATTTATAATTAGGACAGAGTCTGTACTTTTACTAATAAAATTCTGAAATGAATTTTAAAATAACTAGAAATGTATCTTCATTACAGTCAAATTTTTGTAAGATTTTTTTTGTCTTAGGTTGTATTTATAACTCTGCATTTCCAAAAGTATTAATAAGAATTGAGGGGTACCACATGTTATTTAATAATAAGAACTTTTGAGTAGAAAGTGATCTGTGTCACATAAGAAAACAATCATCCTCCCTGTAGAAGCTGGTCATGGAAAGTTCACTCAATTCATTACTTTCCTTAAAAAGGAAACAGTTCCAACTGTATCTCTCACTGCTGTTCTCAATGTTCTGTATTGTCACTAAAAGTCTTGTCCATATGCTTTTTGTTCTTTTTGCTTCTATGCCTCGCGACCTTCCTCTTCTGGCTGCGAGGCACGTCCCCACGGCAACACATGTCCAAGCTCAGCTTGCCTTCAAGAGCAGCTCACTGACCCCCTCTCCAAAATCACTTGCTTTCTTTAGTTTTCCAATCAATAGCTGCGCTCTCTTGGACAAGTCACTAGAAACTGTACATCTATTTTCCTAGAGTATTAGAGAATCTCTCAATTTCCCCCCAGTCCCCAATGTGCGGTGGCTCTAAAAACGCTCCCTCTTGGTGGACCCTCCGCTGCATTTATCACACGTTCCTCTTTGTGGGGCTAATACAAGTCTCCCCTGTGGGATAGAACCTGGCTCACCTCCCAGGCTAGAGGGCGGAGGCGGAGGGAAGGACTCGCTGGTGAGCACTTTTCTTGAAAGCCTCCCTGTGATTTGGATCCTTACGATTTTTTTCTTTTTAACAGCTTTATCGAGGTGTGACTGACATACAACAACCTGCATGCGTTTACAGTGTAAAATTTACACTTAAATGCGTTCATACGTGTGTTCTCACACATTTATGCAACAGAGAGACCATCAGCCCAATCGAGACAATGAACATATATATCCACCACCCCCAAAAGCTTCCTTGTCCTCTTTTGCATACCTTTTATTCAAAATTTCTTCCTTCAATTAGGTGGCTATATAATTACAGATTCTTTTGTATGTAAATGATATTTAACTACCTCAGACTTAACCTTGGTTGCCTTAATTAAATTTCAGCTTGGCCCTCATCTTCCAGCTTTGACTAAGAATCATCTTATTTCCTGAAGCACTGTTTTTCAACCTTTTTTCCAACGCAACCAATCCTATCAGTGACTCTTCTCATTATGGGGAGTGATTCTAACACAGCCTTATGGTCAAAATCCTTAGTCTTGTATATGGCTTAACTGAGAGAAGGGTTTCAGCAGATTTTTCCACACAGACAGTCTTTAAAAATAAAAAGCAACTCTTTATAAAACACTCACGCATAAGCAATCACTATACTATGATCATGACATTTTGGAACAAGAGGCACTAATAATCTGACAAGTATTTAAAGAAACAGAAGTTCCCAGGAAAATCAGGCCCATTGATGGTTCACAAAATAACTCACTCAACAAGCATTAACCCCACCCTATTAGCCACCTCACACACACCCATCCTTGAAGATCACTTCCAAAGAAACCTTCTCAGCCATTACATCTTCAACGACACTGTGAATACCAGAATACCTACCTAGAGATTGAACACTTTAATATTCAAGGAACAGAACTGTTTGAAACAAACCTTTTATGATCATATATTTTTAAAATGATGACCTTATACAAAGTGAAGAATGGTGAGCACAGAGAGCACCACATGATAACGATGAAATTCATCAGGCAACAGAAGGCCAGGCCACAAGATGCAGACGAGAGCACGCAGATTTGACTGGAAGATGGCAGGGACATCACCGCAAATCTCTGGTGATGCGCGAACTGTGACAATTTCCAGTTGTTGATGGAGGGAGGCGGGTGGATAAATGTGTGCATGTGTCTGTGTGTGTGACTGATGAGCTTTCTGCGAGGCTAAAATATCTGTAAACAATGGGGAAAATGTCTTAATCTAGAACAGACCAGTCCCAGACGTTCTGAGAACATTATCTTCCCAGTGAAATTTAATTCCTAGATGATGAGCTGACCTTAAAATCTGAGAATAGTCACACAGCTACTTGGCACTGCTTTCAGAGTAAGTTCTGTGCCCAACTTATCTTGTACCTCCCAGACTGAACAGTCTGTATCCAGACGCCATTGGGTGAGGAGTGACAGAATTCATAAATGCAGAGGAGAATAAGCCCAGCTGTGATCACAAACACATGAACTGACGAAATAGGGCTATTGCTTTCAAAACAGGCACTTCTGTTCCGTCTGCTCATTTAATAATTGTGAGATGACACTGCAGCCAGAGTGGGACAGACAGAAGGCTGGGAGGGAAGGAAAGAAGCACACCAGTCAGAGGCAGAGGCAGTAGTGGTTACAGCGTGGCAGGGCCAGGCCATTTGGGTTTGAATGTTGGCGCTAATATATACATATAAAGTTGGAAAAATTCTTTAATCTCACTGTGCTTCATGTATAAAAGGGAGATATTACCACAGGATCTTCACTGGATCATTCTGAGGATTAAATAAGTTAATATAAGTAAAGTGCAAAAAACAGTGCCAGGCATACTATAAGCACGATTCATTGCTATTATTGTTCCAGTATTTCTTTCATGTTAATTTGAATTTAACATCCAAATTACTGGAGAGAAATAGGTGAAAATAAAATAATTTGGATCCTAGGTTGCAGGGGATACAAACCCAGCTCAGATTGGATTTTTTAACAGGACTTATGCTAAGAGAACTTAAGGAAGGTGTGCCTCTCAGGAACACGTGGACGGGACGGTGCCTGGTGAGCCTCGTCCACAGCAGAACCACAGACAAGTCGAACACCCGCAGCCTGCCCCCTCGAACACCCGCAGCCTGCCCCCTCGAACACCCCCAGCCTGCCCCCTCGAACACCCCCAGCCTGCCCCCTCGAACACCCCCAGCCTGCCCCCTCGAACACCCCCAGCCTGCCCCCTCGAACACCCCCAGCCTGCCCCCTCGCTCTTCTCCACGACAGCTTCCCTCTTCTCCTTCTCTTTGCAGAGCGGCTTCCTCCCCTCTGAAACCGTGCTGGGAAACACGCTGCTGACACACCATAGGCCGCACATGCTACATTTTAGGAACTCAGAGACGGGTTTACTTTTCTCAGTTCCAGTTTTAAAAACCTTCCCAGGGAAGGCGTCCTACTGCCCATTCCCCAGGCAGCCCCCGAAAGGTCCAGACAGATGAGGGGAGGAAGAGCTCCCTGTGCGGTGAGGCTGCGGGGCACTCCTGAGCACACTGGAACTTCTTCTAAGAGGTCTCTACATGAAAAGGAGATGATACGAGGGCAAAAATAGAGTTCCTCCTCTGAATCAGCGCCTGCCTTCTTCTCTAGCAGGTTTCCTCAACTGGCTTTTCTTCTCAAGCTCAGTAAGACTCCAGGAACAAAAGGAAATCTCCCAACGCCCTGATACTTTCCCACACTTGGAACAGAACTGTGTTTGTATGATACTCATTTCTGAATGGGTCTTGCTTGCTGTATTATTTGTTTGGTCTAAATTCCAACTGTTGATGCCTAAATTAGTTAGAGGAATCTCATTCTGGGTCCTAACCACAGGTTTCTGTTTTTAAGTTTCAACTTAGAAAATCCTGCCATTTGATTCATGTAGTTGAAATGTTGCGGCTATGTATCATAAACTCTGAAACAGAGTTTTAGGAAATACAAACCACTTTATATTCTGTTTGTTGCAACAGATAAAGAAGATGTGCCACATATATACAATGGAATATTACTCAGCCATAAAAAGAGACGAAATTGAGTTATTTGTAGTGAGGTGGATGGACCTAGAGTCTGTCATACAGAGTGAAGTAAGTCAGAAAGAGAAAAATAAATACCGTATGCTAACACATATATATGGAGTCTAAAAAAAAAAATGGTACTGATGAACCTAGTTGCAGGGCAGGAATAAAGAGGTAGACATAGAGAATGGACTTGAAGACACGGGGTGGGAGGGCGAAGCTGGGGTGAAGTGAGAGTAGCACTGACATATATACACTACCGAATGTAAAATAGTTGGCCGATGGGAAGCATCAGCATAGCACAGGGAGATCGGCTCGGTGCTTTGGGATGACCTAGAGGGGTGCGATAGGGAGGATGGGAAGGAGGCTCAAGAGGGAGGGGATGTGGGGACACGTGTACTCATATGGCTGATTCACTTTGTTGTGCAACAGAAACTAACACAGTATTGTGAAGCAATTATGCTCCAATAAAGATCTATTAAAAAAAAAAGTTTGTTGCAATCTGTTTAGCATGTGGGTATGTGTGTGCCTGTGTCTGTGTATTTTTTTAAATAACATTTTCAGAACTTTTATTTTCATTAATAAAATGATATGCTTCCTTTAAAATAACTCCTGATACACCATAAGGAAGACACTGTTATCCTCTTATAGGTGCAGCTTTAAGTGCAGTGCCTGGCACACAGAAGTGGCTCAACAAATAATTCTTTAAAAACTGAATGAGGAAGAGTGGCCAAGATGTCAGAGTAGGAGGACCCTGAACTCACCTTCTTACAGGCATAGCAAAATTACAACTACTTACGGAGCAATTATCTATGAAAACGACCTGAGGACTGGCAGAAAAGATTTTCCACAACTAAAGACATAAAGAAAGAACTACAACAAGGAGGGCAGGAGGGGCAGAGACATAGTATAGTCAGGAGCGACACCCCCTGGGTCGGTGACCCACAAATGGGAGGAATATCACAACCCAAGACGTCCTCCCCAAGGAGCCAAGTGTTGGGCCCATATCAGGCTCCTCAGCCCAGGGGTCTTGCACCGGGAAGACGAGCCCCCAGAACATCTGGCTTTGAAAACCAAAGAGACTTATACTTGGAAGGGCTGGAGGGCTACAGAAAACAGACACTCCACTCTTAAAGAGCACATGCAAAATCTCACATGCCCCAAGTCCCAGTGGAGAGGCAACAGTCTGAAAAGAGCTCCTGGGTCAGACCCACATGCTGATGGTGGAGAGCCTCCCAGAGAGGCAAGAGGCAACTGGGACTCTCCCTGGGGACACAGATGCTGGCAGAGCCATTTTTAAGAGCTTGTTTTACCATGACAACACTGACACTGTCAAGCACATTTTGGAATGCTCCCTCTTGCCTATTGGCACAGGGAGTTTACCTGCTCATCAGTGGGCCAGCAGAAGCCCCAGGCTCACATGGGCCACACAGAGAGCTGTTCAGGGAACCAGTTCCACCCACCAGCAGCCCCATGCTTCCCAGGCACACAGCCAACCACAAAGAAAGCCTACCTCGCTTTCCAGTGGGACCACAGTCACTCCAGGAGGCAGGGCCTTACATCCAACTGGGCCGGGGCTTTCAGCCCAACCTACCACTGCAACCACAGCAGCTGGCCTCACAACAGAAGGGCACAAGCAGCCCACACAGCGGGCAACACTAGAGCATACGGATCTGGTGACCAGAGCGGAGTGTGCTCCTGGGCCCCAAAGGAGGTCTCCTACATAAGACCGCTTCTCCAAGACTGCGAAATGCAACTTACCCACCTAACACATAGAAACAAACACAGAGAATCAGGAACATGAGGAGACAGGGGAATGTGTTCCAACAAAGGAACAAGATATGACCTCAGGAAAAAAAAAGAAAAAAGATACAAAGTTGAAATAAGCAATCTACCTGATAAAGAAGTCATCATAATGATCATAAAGACGCTCACTAAACTCGGAAGAATAAATGAACACAGTGAAAATTTCAATAGAAAGTTAGAAAATATGAAGATAAACCAAAAGGACTGATGAATACAACAACTGAAACAAAAAATACACGAGAAGGAATCAACAGTAGATTAGATGGCAGAGGACTTGATCAGAGGACTGGGAAACAGAGTAGGGGAAACCACCCAAGCGGAACAGAAAAACAAAAGAATTAATAAAAATGAGGATAGTTTAAGAGACCTCTCGGATAATATAAAGCCTACTAACATTCACATTATAGGAATCACAAAAGGGAAAGAGAGAGGGGAAGGGACAGAGAACTTATTTGAAAAAATAATAGCTGAAAACTTCCCTAACCTGGAGAAGGAAACAGACATTAATGTCCAGAAAGCAGAGTCCCAAACAGATGAACCAAAAGAGGTCCATACCAAGACACATTATAATTAAAATGGCAAAAATTAAAGATAAAGAGAGAATCTTAAAAGCAGCAAGAGAAAAGTAGCAAGTCCTATACAAAGACACACAGGACCATCAGCTGACTTTTCAGCAGAAACCTGGCAGGCCAGAAGGAAGTAGCATAATACATTCAAAGTGATGAAAGGAAAAAACCTACAACCTAAAATACTCTACCTGGCAAGGTTATCATTCAGATTTCAAGGAGAAGTAAAGAATTTTATAGAGAAACAAAAGCTAAAAGAGTTCAGCACACTACTGGCTTTACAAGAAGTGTTAAAGGGACTTCACTAAGCAGAAAAGAAAAGGTCACAACTAGAAATATAAAAATTACGAAAGGAAAAATCTCACAGATAAAGGCAAATATACAGTAAAAGTAATAGATCAACTACTCATAAAGCTAGTAGGAAGATTAAAGACAAAGAGTAGTAAAATCATCTTTATCCACAAAAAGTAGTTAAGAGATACACAAAACAAAAATATTAACTATACATGTTGTTATATGTGAGTCACAACATGGCAACCACAAACTAAAAACCTATAATAGATAAGGAAAAAAAAAAGAGAGAAAGAAAGGTATCCAAACATAACACTAAGATAGTCATCAAATCACAAAGGGAAGAAAGCAAAGAAGTAAGGAACAAAAAAGAATTACAAAAACAACCAAAAAACAATTAATAAAATGGCAATAAGTACATACCTATCAATAATTACTTTAAATGTACTGGACCAAATAGTCCAATCAAAGTACAAAAAGCAAACTAGAAAAAAACACATTCATGTGGAGTCTAAACAACATGCTACTGAACAACTAATGGTCAACAAATAAAAGAGGAAATCAAAAAATATCTTGAGACAAATGAAAATGGAAACAAAACATACCAAAATCTGTAAAACACAAAAAAAACAGTTCTAAGAAGGAAGTTTATAGCAATACAGGCCTACCTCAGAAAATAAGAAAAATCTCAAACAATCTAATCTTAAGATTTAGGTTTAACTTAAGTTAAACCTAAAGGAACTAGAAAAAGAAAAACAAATAAAACCCAAAATGAATAGCAGAAAACAAATTAAAAGGTCAGAGCAGAAATAAATGAAATAGAGACTAAAAAAGCAGTAGAAAAGATCAATAAAACCAAAAACTGGTTCTTAGAAAAAATTTTAAAAATTGATAAAAGTTTAGACAGACTCATCAAGAATGAAAAAAAAGAAAAAAAAGAGAGAGGGCCCATACAAAAGCAGAAATGAAAGTGGAAACCTTACAACCAACACCACAGAAATACAAAGTACCATAAGAAAGTACTACAAAGAATTATACGGAAATGAAATGGTCAAATGACAAGAAATCAATAAATTACTAGAAACAAAAAATCTCCCAAGAATGAACCGGGAAGAAATAGAAAATATGAACATACCAATTACCAGTAATGAAACTGAATCAGTTAAAAACAACAACAAAAAAACCTCCCAAAACAAAAGTACAGGCCAGATCCAGATGGCTTCACAGGGGAATTTTACCAAACATTTAAAGAAGAGTTAACACTTATCCTTCTCCAACTATTCAAAAAAACTGAACAGAAAGGAGTGCTTCCAAACTCAAACTATAAGGCCAGCATCATCCTGATACCAAAACCAGACGAAGACACCACAAAAAAAGAAAATTACAGACCAGTATCACTAATGAACCTAGATGCAAAAATCCTCAACAAAATATTAGCAAACTGAATTCAACAAGACATTAAAAGGATCGCACACCATAATCAGGTGGGATTTACGCCAGGGAAGCAAGGAAAATTCAAATCCGCAAATCAATCAACATGATAGACCATGTTAAAGCACTGAAGAATAAAAATCATATGATCATCTCAATAGATGCAGAAAAAGCTTTTGACAAAATTCAACATCCATCCATGATAAGAATCTCAACAATGTAAGTATAGAGGGAACATACCTCAACATAATAAAGGCCATATATGAAAAATCCACAGCTACAATCATACTTAATGATGAAAAGTCAAAAGCTTTTCCTCTAAGATCAAGAATGTCGACTCTCATCACTCTTATTTAGCATGGCATTGGAAATCTTAGCCACAGCAATCAGACTAGTAAAAGAAATAAAAATAATCCAAATTGGAAAGGAAAAAGTAAAACTGTCACTGTTTGAAGATGACATGATACTATATATAGAAAATCCTACAGATGCCACCAAAAAACTACTAGAATAAGTGAAATAAGAAGTTTCAGGATACAAAATCAATATACAGAAATCTGTTATATTTCTATACACTAATAACAAACTATCAGAAAGACAAATGAAGAAAACAATCCCACTTACAACTGCATCAGAAAGAATAAAATACCTAGGAATAGACCTAACCAACGAGGTGAAACACTTATACTCTGAAAACTATAAGACACTGATGAAAGAAGTTGAAAATGACACAAATGTAAAAAAAAAAAAAGAAAAAAAGAAAAGAAAATGACACAAGTGTAAAGATATACCATGCTCATGGATTGGAAGAATTAATATTGCTAAAATGACCACATTACCCAAGGCAACCTACAGATTCAATGCACTCCTTATCAAAATACCAAAGGCATTTTCCACAGAACTAGAACAAAAAATTCTAAAATTTGTATGGAAACACAAAAGACCCTGAATAGTCAAAGCAATCTTGAGAAAGAACAAAGCTGGAGTTGTCATGCTCCTTGATTTCAAACTATACTACAAAGCTACAGTAATCAAAAACAGACATGTAGATCAATGGCATGAAATAGAGAACCCATAAATAAACCCACACTTATATGATCAATTACTCTATGGCAAAGGAGGCAAGAATATACAATGGGGGAAAGACAACCTCTTCCATAAATGGTGCTTGGAAAACTGAACAGCTACATGCAAAAGAATCAAACTGGACTACTTTCTCACACCATATACGAAAATAAACTGAAAATGGATTAAAGACCCAAAACCATAAAACTCCTGGAAGAAAACAAAGGCAGTAGGCTCTATGACATTGGCCTAAGCAATTTTTTTTGGATCTGACTTCTCAGGCAAAGGAAACAAAAGCAAAAATAAGCAAATTGGACTACATCAAAATAAAATGATTTTGCACAGCAAAGGATACGGTCAACAAAATGAAAAGGCAACCTACTGAATGGGAGAAGATATTTGCAAACAATATATCCGATAAGGGGTTAATGTCCAAAATGTACAAAGAATTCATATAATGCAACATCAAAAAAAACAAATAACCCAATTAATAAATGGACAGAGGAGCTGAATAGACATTTTTCCAACAAAGACATACAGATGGCCAACAGACACATGTAAAGATGCTCAACATCACTAATCATCAAGGAAATACAACTCAAAATCACAATGAGAATGGCTAACATCAAAAAGACAACAAATAAAAAGATGTGGAGAAAAGGGAATCCTAATATACTGTTGGTGGGAATGTAAATTGGTGCAGCCACTATGGAAAACAGTATGCTCCCTCAAAAATTTTAAAATAGAATTGCCACATGACCCAGCAATTTCACTTCTGGGTATTCATCCAAAGGAAATGAAAATACACACCCATGTTCGAAAAGAGATACACACCGGTGTTCACTGCAGCACTGTTTACAACAGCCAAGATATGGAAGCAACCTAAGTGTCCACTGAAGGATGAATGGACAAAGAAGGTGTGGTATATGTATATAATAAAACATTACTGAGCCAGAAAAAGATAAAATGAAATAAAACCTTGCCATTTGTGACAATGTGAATGCATCTTGAGGGTATTAGGCTAAGTGAAATGTCAGACAAAGAAAGACAAATACCTTACGATCTCACATGTGGAATCTAAATAACAAAACAAATGAACAAACATAACAAAACAAACAGCTGCACAGATACAGAGAACAAACTGGGGGTTGCCAGAGGGAATGGCCTTAGGGGGTGGGGGCGAAATAGGTAAAGGGGATTAAGAAGTACAAACCCCAGTTATAAAATAAATAAGCCATGGGGCTATAATAGACAGCATAAGGAATATGGTCAATAATACTGTGATAACTTCGTATGGGGACAAATGGTTACTAGACTTATGGTGGTGATCATTTCATAACATATGCAAATATCAAATCACTATGTAGTATACTTGAACATATTATTGTATGTTAACTATATTTCAATAAAAATAAATAAAATTTTTAGAAAGTAAATGAGTGAATGAATTAAATGATTGGAAAAATGGAAAAGGAGGTAAGATCTCTTCAATCCTGTTACAGTTCAGAAGTTGTCATGCAGAGGAAAAAGAAGGGCACTTGGTCAGGGAGAAGTAGTCTTCTAGATTAAAAGCAACTTCAGAACCAAATGCCATGAGTGGTGCTTAACTGGATCTTGTTTTGGGGGAGAAAAAGGCAGCTGAATAAAACAATCTGGTATAACTGGGGAAATTGTTGATAATATGAGACAAGTACATTAATTTTTAACAGTACTATGGTTATGTAAGAAAATATCCTTCCTTCTTTGATATGTACAGTGAAGCATTTGGGATAAATACAATATTCAGTATTTATTTTAAAATACCTTAACAAAAAAAAAAAAGAGGGAGCAAAGATAGCAAAAGGTTGTGGTACATGTATATATGGTGTTAAAAAAAAATTTCAACCTAGTAAATTTAAAGATCTAATTGGCTTTATTAGGTGATTCATGAATCGGGCAGCATCCCATCTAGGAAACAGAAGGGCCCTCCAAGGCATGGTAGGAAATGGAAGATTTTTTAGAAATGAGGGTGGGGCAAGGAAGTCATTAGCAAAAGAAAAGAAAGGGTTATATTGAGCCAGGGCAACTTCTTTTTTGGGGGAAGTAAATGACAAGGGTTTTATCATGCAGATTACCTCTTCTTCCTGGGAGGGAGGGAGGGATGGAGAAGACCCACATGACAGATGACCTCATTGGGGCTGAGCAGAAAATTCCAGACTGGCCGATTAAGATTACATTTCTGGTGAAGGTTGAAACTGTAATTAGTATAGGTATTAAACTTAGGGTTGGCATGGGCTTTAGCACAAGTGATGCCATTTTGGGCCTATGGTTTTCCTCTTTAACAATGCCTCAGACAATAAAGGTGATTAAGTAGTTCTAAAACTAGTCTATGATCTTGGAGGTTTATTGTCAGCAGGTGTAACATACACGCTTTCCTTTTTATCTACGGAAAAAACTAAAGGCCCTTTTAAAATGACACCAACTTGATTTCCCAGTATTTTTTAAACTTTTATCCTTCTGATACATCATACCCGAGACAAATCAGAATACTCACTCTTTCTCAAAATGATAAAATTTCAGGCTATTCACATCCCTCTATCCTCTTGGAATATCCTTTACTCTCATCTCAACCTCTTAAGATCCAATCTTCCACTGAAGGTCCAGGTGAAGAATCATGCAGACAAAACAGTCCCAGCTACAAGTAACCTAAGACTGCTCTACTATTCTAGAATCATGGGGTCAAGACTTTGGTGAGTACTGGAACCATCTCGGGTGTCTTTCAACATCCACAACCCCAAAATCACACTTCAAGAGATTGGGATTCAAAAAACAGGTAGTGACTGGAGCCAAGAAATCTGTATTTTTAATAAGGGTCCAGGTAACTCTCTCTGATACAAGTGCTCTAAGGACTTCAAGTTGAAACAAATATTTGTCTAGGCATACTTTTGAACCTTCCTAATTGTTTTGAATACATGTTTTTTCCACTATAGATTTAGTAACCTTAAAAACAAAGATCGCAACACAGCATCCTCTACATATAAAGCAACATTAAATATTTGTTAGAAAAAAGGTTGAGTAAGAAATTCTAATTGTTCCTAAATATTTACATTTCTTTAAATATTGTCCTAGTTGATTTTTTAAAAATATTTAAAGTTGCTGTACTAATACCCCTAGATTTACACATACACACACATACACACACACAATTAACTTTAAACACACAATAACTTTATAACATAGACTATTCTATTACTGTCAGTGTTTGTACTTTTGTGGCTTTTTGATACAAAATCATATAGTTATAGCTTAAATAATGACTAATCAGCCTTTCACAGATTTTAGTTTTTACTAATAATGTCAATTTTTCTTTTAAAAATGTTATATTTTCAGTAAACTTTAGAAAATATTGAGGCAGGAGGTAGATGGGCTCCAGGCTAGGCATTTACAAATGGCCTCCTGTTTACATTTCTTGGAGCAAGAGAAAGATGGGCTTCAGGCCGGACACTTACAACTCGCCTCCTGTAAGCATTTCCTGAGACAGGAGATAGGTGGGCTCCAGGTTAGGCATTTACAATCAGCCTCCTGTTTGCCCTCTCAAATGGAAGTAACAACAGAAACAGGATAAATAGCCAGGCTTTGTCGCTTGTAGACACCTTAAGATAACAGTCATGGCAGGAACAGAGAGGGGCAAAACCTTGTTTGAGTAAAGGATCAAGAGATCACATATCCTCCCCCTCCTTGAGGCAAGGGAGACACTGCACATATGCAGAAAGGCTCCTTGGGGGGTCAAAAGTCAGGGGACAACACCAGGCCATAATGAGTCTTGCTTCTCCCAGACACCTTTGCCTGGAGATCCATCTTGGCTGAGAGGTGTGTGCGCACCTAGGGGGAGGGTCCTGAAACAAATTGGCCAGCGGGGACAAAACAAGACAATTGGCCAGAAGGAAGACAAAGACCCAGAAGGACTCCCTACATAAACGACTTAACCGCCTCTTTACCATGTTTCTCCTCATTAGGGAGGGTGCCCACACCCTTCCTCTCTGGGGGTGCATCTCTGCCTTGCTTCTGTCTTAACTAAACAAACTGTTTCTCTGTGTGCTCTCCCACTTGTTGTTGTGCTATGTCTCTAATAATAAACTTTGTACCTGTTTTTACAGTTTTTGCCTACATGAGAAATGCATTTTTCACTGGAGGCAAGAGCCAGGGAAAAATAGCTTCTAGCCACTAGTCCTTGGTGGTCTAGTGGCTAGGACTCCTGGTCTTCATCCAGGCTACCCAAGTTCAATACCTGGGCACAGAATTAAGGTCTCGCTTCACGCCACTGCTCACTGCTGCCTCTCCGAGATCAATATGATGATTTCTTAAATTATAGAGGAAATGTATATAAATATATAAGCATATTTATATATTAAATACATATATAAATTTTCTCCACAATTTAAGGAATTATCACAATTCCGAAAGTCTACCAATAATATACAAACGCACACATACACAGATGTATGTACACACATATGTGTACATGTGCAGAGAGAGAGGAGTTGACTTCAGCTATGACTGAAGTTAATTGACTTCAGCTAATTAATATATGATGTAAATGAGGTAATGAATCCAAAGTAACTATCCTCCTGGTATTCCACCCTAAATATTATTAAGTAGCTCACAAGTGTCAATCAGCTTGGACACCAAGGAAACTAGAGGAGGGCAGGCAGACATCTACACTCATCTTTCCTTTTTTTTCCCCGTGTACCCTCTATTCTTACTACTACTGTTGTCCCCTATAAAACATGACTATGATGTGTTCAGGAGTAACATGCTGTGTTTACCTTGCTTTGGGTTTAAGTTTTTTGAAATGTAAATTAAATTAACGTTTTTCATTAAATTGGGAGAAGTTTGGGCCATCTCCTCAATTTTTCTGGTTCTTCTCTCCTTCCTCTCCTTCTGGAATTCCAATTCCATATGTTAGACTGCTTCATAATGTCTCAGAGGTTTCTGAGATTCTGTTCAGTTTTCTTTAATCTTTTTTTCCCTTTGTTCTTGGATTATTTTATTTGTATTGATCTTTTTATAAATTCACTAATTCTTTTTTACTCTATTTTTAATCTTCTGTTAAGCCCATCTAGCATTTTTCAAATTTCAGTTACTTTATTTTTCAGCTCTAGAACTTGCATAATTTTACATAGTCATCATTCCTCTGTTAAATAAATAAATATTCCTTTAAATATTTTGAACATTCTTTTAATTTTCAAAACGTAAACAGTTACTTGGAAGGCTTTATCTAGTAAATCCAACACCTGGGCCAACTCAGAGTAAGTTTCTATTGACCGCCTTTTATTCCCAAGTATGGGTCACAATTTCTCGTCTTTTTGCATGTCTTGTAAATTCTTGGTTGAAAATTGATATTGTAGCTAATATGTTGTAGCTACTCAGAGTTCTGATTTGTTCTTCTGAGAATTACTGAAGTTTTATTCTACCAGACAGTTAACTTTCCTGGTTTCTAACCAAAAATATTGCTTCCCCTACACACCTGTAGTTTCTTACAGCTTATTTTTTTAAGCCTGATCCCTTTAAGTCTCCCTGTTTCTATAAAACTCTCTAATAAACCGAAGATTTAGGCAGGGATGGGGCTCATTCTCTCTGTGAATTCTTGACTCTAGGGATCCCTCCTTATTTTCCAGCAGCTCTGCTAACCTTTGGACTTTGTATCATGATATTCCAAATCCATCCAGTTTCAGCTTTCTGCCACCCGTGCTGTGCAGAGTAGAAAAATGCACTCAGTTAAGAAAAGTGTCCAATTCACAGATCTGGATCTATATACTTATATTTTTCAGAAGTAGATTTCTCTCTAGTGTCTGCTTAATTTTCACTAAGCCCGTGTCTGTACATATGTAGCTCAGCAGTCAACCATGGATTTAGACAGTTTATGCTCTGAATTTGTGTCTCGCTTCTGTGGGTCTTATGCTACCAGGATTTTCCTTTAAATTTCTAGCTGCTTCCCCAATTCCAAATTCTAATCTTGGTATATTTAGCTGGTAAGTCTGCAGTTTATTTCCAGCACCATTTTCCACAACCGTATCTGTGGGAGGTGGCCATTGCCCTTGGACTACAAGCTGCAAACTCACAATTCTTAGCCATTTCAGCTACAGGTTTTCAAAAACTCTTACAGTTACATGTTTTTGTTTACTTTTTAATGATTTGCAGTGTCTTTCTATAGATTTTTTTAATCCAGTATTTTATAGGTGTCATCTGCAACTATTTTACTCTCTGCCATTAACTACATTTTTTTTTTTAATTGGAGTAAAATTGCTTTACAACGTTGTGTTAGTTTCTGCTGTACAATGAAGTGAATCAGCTATATGTATAGCTATATCCCCTCCCTCTTGGACGTCCCTCTCCCCCTCCCCCCCCCCATCTAGGTCATCACAGAGCACCAAGTTGAGCTCCCTGTGCTTTACAGCAGATTCCCACTAGCTATCTGTTTTACACATGGTAGTGTATTTATGTCAAGCCTAATCTCCCTATTCGTCCCACCCTCCCCTTCCCCAACTGTGTCCACATGTCCATTCTATATGTCTACGTCTCTATTCCTGCCCTACAAATAGGTTCATCTATACCATTTTTCTAGATTCAACATATATGTGTTAATATATGATGTTCCTTTTTCTCCTTCTGGCTTACTTCACTCTGTATGACAGACTCTAGTTCCATCCACATCTCTACAAATGACCCAGTATCGTTCCCTTTTATGGCTGAGTAATATTCCATTGTATATATGTACCACATCTTCTTTATCCATTCATCTGTCGTTGGACATTTAGGTTGCTTCCATGTCCTAGCTACTGTAAATAGAGCTGCAATGAATATTGGGGTACATGTGTCTTTTTGAATTATGGTTTTCTCAGGGTATATGCCCAGTAGTGGGACTGCTGGGTCATATGGTAGTTCTATTTTTAGATTTTTAAGGAACCTCCATACTGTTCTCCATAGTAGCTGTACCAATTTACAGTCCTACCAACAATGCAAAAGGGTTCCCTTTTCTCCACACCCTCTCCAGCATTTATTGTTTGTAGATTTTTTGATGATGGCCATTCTGACTGGTGTGAGGTGATACCTCATTGTAGTTTTAATTTGCATTTCTCCAATAATTAGTGATGTCGAGCATCCCCTCATGTGCCTCTTGGACATCTGTACGTCTTCTTTGGTGAAATGTCTATTTAGATCTTCTGCCCATTTTTGGATTGGGTTGTTTTTTTGATATTGAGCTCCATGAGCTGTTTGTATATTTGGAGATTAATCCTTTGCCCATTGCTTCACTTACAAATATTTTCTTCCATTATGTAAGTTGTCTTTTTGTTTTGTTTATAGTTTCCTTTGCTGTGCAAAAATTTTAAGTTTAATTAGGTTCCATTTGTTTATTTTTATTTTTATTTTCATTACTCTAGGTGGTGGACAAAAGAGATCTTGCTGCAATTCATGTCAAAGAGTGTTCTGCCTATGTTTTCTTCTAAGAGTTTTATAGTGTCTAGTCTTACATTTAGGTCTTTAATCCATTTGAAGTTTATTTTTGTATGGTGCTAGGGAGTGTTCTAATTTCATTCTTTTACATGTAGCTGTCCAGTTATCCCAGCACCACTTATTAAAGAGGCCGTCTTTTCTCCATTCTATGTTCTTGCCTCCTTTGTCATAGATTAGGTGACCATATGTACGTGGGTTTATCTCTTGGCGTTCTATCCTGTACCACTGATCTATATTTCTGTTTTTCTGTCAATACCATACTGTCTTGATGACTGTAGCTTTGTAGTATAGTCTGAAGTCAGGGAGCCTTATTCCTCCAGCTCCGTTTTACTTTCTCAAGATTACCTTGGCTATTTGGGGTCTTTTGTGTTTCCATACAAATTGTAAAATTTTTTGTTCTAATTCTGTGAAGAATGTCATTGGTAGTTTGATAGGGACTGCACTGAATCTGCAGATTGCTTTGGGTAGTATAGTCATTTTCACAATACTGATTCTTGCAATCCAAGAATATGATATATTTCACAATCTGTTTATGTCATCTTTTATTTCTTTCATCAGTGTTTCACAGTTAGTTCTAAGTACAAGTCTTTTGCCTCCTTAGGTAGGTTTATTCCTAGATATTTTATTCCTTTTGTTGCAATGGTAAATGGGATTCTTTCCTTGATTTCTCCTTCTGATTTTTTGTTGTTAGTGTATAGGAATGCAGCAATACTCGTATCAGATAAAATAGACTTTAAAATAAAGACTGTTACAAGAGATAAGGAAGGACACTACATAATGATCAAGGGATCAACCCAAGAAGAAGATATAGCAATTTTAAGTATTTATGAACCCAACATAGGAGCACTTCAATATGTAAGACAAATGCTAACAACTATAAAAGGGGAAATCGACAGTAACACAATAGTAGGGGACTTTTAACACCCCACTTACGCCAATGAACAGATCATCCAAACAGAAGATAAATAAGGAAACACAAGTTTTAAATGACACAATAGACCAGTTAGATTTAATTGATATTTATAGGACATTCCACCCAAAAGGGGCAGAATACACTTTCTTCTCAAGTGCACACGGAACATTCTCCAGGATAGATCACATCTTGGGCTACAAATCAAGCTTTGGAAAATTTAAGAAAACTGAAATCATATCAAGCATCTTTTCTTACCACAACACTATGAGACTGGAAATCAATTACAGGAAGAAAACTGTAAAAAACACAAATACATGGAGGCTAAACAGTGCACTACTAAATAACCAAGAGATCATTGAAGAAAACAAAGAAGAAATTTAAAAAAACATAGAAACAAATGACAACAAAAACACCACAACCCAAAACCTATGGGATGCCACAAAAGCAGTTCTAAGAGGGAAGTTTATAGCAATTCAATCTCACCTCAAGAAACAAGAAAAATCTCAAGTAAACTATCTAACCTTATACCTAAAGCAACGATGGAAAGAAGAACAAAGAAAACGCAAAGTCAGTAGAAGGAACGAAATCATAAAGATCAGACCAGAAATAAATGAAACAGAAATGAAGAAAACGATAGCAAAGATCAATAAAACTAGAAGTTGGTTCTTTGAGAAGATAACAAAATTGATAAACCTTTAGCCAGACTCATCAAGAAAAAAAGAGAGAGGACGCAAATCAGTAAAATTAGAAACGAAAAAAGGAGAAAACTACATTCCTTTTTGAGCTGCCATTTATCATATCTAATCTATCCAAAAGATGTGCTAAGTTACATGAGATAAACTTACCAGGTACAACAATCCTATTTTATTTATGCTAACACTGAGATCAAAAAGGTTAACTAACTTGTCCAAGGTCACTTAACTGATAAGTCTAGGATTAGGAATTAAACCCAGATCTCTATGACTCCAGCATTATTGGGTAATACAGTCTTTATAACCAAGTAATAATGATAATTGTTTAATGCCCTCTTACTATGTATCTGGCACAACAGGAAGAGCTTAGGGTAATTCATTATTGCCAATTAATACATTTATTCCTCACAGTAAGCCTATCAAATGGGTACTATTGTCAACCCATTTTACAGATGAGAAAACTTAGCCACAGTTTAGCTTGTTTGAAGTGACACTTAGGTTAAGTGCAACAGCCCAGATTCAAATGTAGATAAACTTACTCTAGACTCAGGAACCAATTACACTTTCTAGAAATGAAACAAAATATAGTATATATACCTATAAAGATAATTGGCTATAACTTCCTAAACTGTGAATTGTCATAAAAATGACATCTGTCCTGTATCATTAAGAAATCGGTATTAAAATCAGGAGCATTATAAAATAATAGAATGTCTAGCCCTATTAATATACTGATATTAATATCAATCGATAGACTTTTCAAAAACTTTATAATTCATTTATTCAAATAAGTATACCTTAGAACATTGGCTAAAGAGCTGGGTTTTTAAATCTATAACAAGTAGAACTTTCTTAAAAATAGTTTTATTTTAAATCCAAATGATGTACTTTTACAAAAACTAAACACTTTCTTAAGTATATACCAAAAATATCAATGATTTAAATGTTGCTTCTATATATAGTTTTTCCAAACATGAGCACCACCATGATCATTACCATTACAACTACAGCATTCTTTTTTTTTTTTTTAATTTATTCATTTATTTATTTATTTTTGGCTGCACTGGGTCTTCATTGCTGTACTCAGGCTTTCTCTAGTTGCAGTGAGCAGGGGCTACTCTTCATTGCGGTGCGCAGGCTTGTCATTGAGGTGGCTTCTCTTGTTGTGGAGCATGGGCTCTAGGCGTGCGGGCTTCAGTAGTTGTGGCACATGGGCTCAGTAGTTGTGGCTCGCGAGCTCTAGAGCGCAGGCTCAGAAATTATGGCGCATGGGCTTAGCTGCTCTGCAGCATGTGGGATCTTCCCGGACCAGGGCTTGAACCCGTCCCCTGCATTGGCAGGCAGATTCTTAACCACTGCACCACCAGGGTAGTACCACAGCATTCTTTTTAAAACTTGTTTTTCATCCAGAATTTCACACTTTGATTTTTCAGTTGGATATTTAAATTCCACTATTAATCATGAGTCACTTTAGAAGCTATGATAATATTGAAAATGATTAATGTCATGTAACAATTTCATTTAAAAAATAAACTGTAGTCACTTTTGAGAAAGCAAATTTTAGGCAGTAAAGCTACGTGAAATCAACTTTTGGAAGAGGTAGTAATTTACTTAAAACTAGGGAAGTGACAACTATCTTAAGGCAACTGCTAAATTTTTGATCTCTTAGAATAGGCTCTTTGGGTAAGTTTAGAAACTCTCCAAGGTGAGTTGTCTGCTTCAGGTAACTATTTTCCTAATGTACACATAGCAACAGCTATCATATGTGGGTTTCCCAAAATTAAATGGAAAACGGTCACTGTTTCCTTTGTCCTACCCAAGCCCATGAGGCAGACTGTGATCAGATAAGTTATTTCTGTAATTGCCAAACACTTTTGATTTCCAGTAAGGAAATGACTGAGGGAACTAGTAACAGAAATACAAAGCATTTAACACACCAGGAAAGTATTAGTTAAGCTTCTTGGCCTGGCAGATGCCAATACAAAAATCAAAGCAGTCAATCCTCTGAAGAAATCAACTCTAGTCATTCCTATCTATAAGTAAATCCAAATCAAATTAATAAGGACATTTTCTCCAAGTAAAGTAGCTCTAATTTTTCATTTTGTGACATGACATTTAAAAGGCAATACAATGGGTAAGACTTCCTTAAACTGTGAATTAGGTGAAATTATTTTGACTACTCCCATTTCATTTTCTGTCACATATCATATCTTTCATTCTTGGAAAAGTAATTGCTTTAAAAAAAAATCAAGCAACACTTTAAAAAAAAAACAGAGTAGAAGGACTTCAAGGTGTTTCTCAGAGCCACTGAAAAAATTCTAATTAAAAACAGTTACAGTATTCATAGAAGAATCATGAAAATAGTCCCTCAAGGCAATCACCTCCCTTTTCCTAGAATGTTTTACTCTCAAAGAGCTCTCAGGTCTCCACTAGGCCAAAGCTAGTTGGTTAAGCAACAAACAAACAAACAACTCCTTCCAGGAGTAACTACATTTCAATAACAGACTCTTGAATGTGAAGTTCGATTTAAAGAAATAGATCTCATGTCTGGGATGTAGGCACTATGACAGAACAATGAGTTAGGTGTCTTTTCTGAGCAGAGGGTATTGCTCAGTAGTTTCTCCAATCACACAATGTGGGTGACTCTCTAATTTATCGGCTCCCTAACCTGGCTGACACAGGACCTACTCTGGTGAGGTCTGTTTTTGCTTTGGACCTATTTGTCACTTCATTCTCACTCAAGGAAGGAAAGCTTCAGAGTTTTGACTTCTTCTGAGATAGAATATAAACAAAAGGAGACAGGAAGGAGGAACCCAGAAACAGCTGGTGGTCGAAATGAGATGGTGGAACATACTGTAAAAACAAAACAAACTGCTAAATTGGAATGACAATATCCCACAGATAAAACTCCCACTGGTGCTCCAGTAAACAAAAGCCACACTAGGCACTGTGTCACCAGCATGTTACCAGATGCTCAGTTTTTATCTCATCACATTTCAAGGAAAAATAGAAGTCAGTACGGAAATCCTACTAGTTTGCTTCATTGAAATACTTCTGTCAGCCAACTCTGCTGTAATAAATCTGTTCTACAAAATAATATCTTTCTACCATCACCATACATACTTGCATTACTCTTCTTTCACAAAATCTATCCCACTGACATTTTTCTTAAGGATTGCGTCAAATGAAACACGTTGATCTAAGGTTTTGTTTATGTAACTCATAGGTAAAAAAATGTCAGCATTTAAAGTATATGAAGTATATGGAAGCACCAGATGAGGTCTAAAAACGGCTCTTTCCTGCCAGCTTACTTGCTGGGTCATATGACTTTCATCAGCTTTTAAGTGAGTTGGATACCACCTAACCTTAACACAGGATATCTGAGGATGAATGATCAAACCTGAAACTGCTTTAAATCCTGAAGGATAGCCTCGTACTCAGTAAAAGGCAGTTTGGATGGGTTTTTAAAATTTTTTTCTTTGTTTTATGAATTAAATGAAGGGCAAACTCAAGGTTTCTTTTTACTTCTTTCTTACCAAATATGGCAAAGTCACTCATAACAAAGCCAAAATGTGAAAATCTGCCTATCCACCACGGCCTTTAATGGTCACAGATATTTGTTGAATGATCCTGGGATGAAATTTCAAAGACAAGGGTTGTGGTAGGACCTGGCCCCACCCACCAATGGGCCAGCACCAGCCATGAGATCCACCCCCCCGGGGCTGCACACCAAGCTGGATGGGATTCAACCCTGCCCACCAGTGGGCATGCAGCCACTGCACAAGGGAGGGCCTGGCAGTCAACTGGGCCAGGGGACAGCCTCACCTACCAGCACACCCATAGTAGTCAGTCCCAACACAACAGAAGGACCCATGCAGTCCACACAGGGGGCACCCCAAGAGTGTACAGCTCTGGTGACAAGAGGGGAGTGTGCCGCTGAGCCCCACAGGACATCTCCTACATAAGGTCATTTCTCCAAGATTGGGACATGTAACTGACTGACCTAACACACAGAAATAAACACACAGAATTAGGCAAAATGAGGAGACAGAGAAATAGGTTCTAAAGAAAGGAACAAGACATAACCCCAGAAGAAGAACTATGTGAAGTGGAGGTAAGCAATCTACCTGATAAAGAGTCTGGGGTAATGATCATCAAGATGCTCAACAAACTCGGAGAAGAATGGATGAACGAAGTGAAAAGTTTAACAAAGAGTTAGAAAATGTAAAGAAGAACTAAACAGAGCTGAAGAAAACAATAACTGATATAAAAAATACACTACAAGGAATCAACAGTAGACTGATAACAGAGGAACAGATAAGCGAACCAGAAGACAGAGTAGTGGAAATCACCCAAGCTGAACAGAAAAAAGAAAAAAGAATTTTTAAAAATGAGGATAGTTTCAGACACCTGTGAGACAACATCAAGCCTAACAAAATTCACGTTATGGGGATCCCAGCAGGAAGAGACAGAAAAAAAGGGCAGAAGAAATTTATTATTATTTAAAGAAATAATAGCTGAAAACGTCCCCAATCTGGGGAAGGAAACAGACATCCAAGTCCAAGAGGAACAAAGAGTCCCAAATAAGATGAATCCAAAGTGGTCCATACCGAGACACATTATAACTAAAATGGCAAAAATTAAAGAGAAAGATAAAATCTTAAAAGCAGCAAGAGGGAAAGCACTAGTTACATACAAGGGAACTTCCACAAGGCTGCTAGCTGACTTTTCAGCAGAAATTTTGCAGGCCAGAAGGGAGTAGCACAATATATTCAAAGTCATGAAAGGGAAAAAACTACAACCAACAGTACTCTACCCAGCAAGGCTATCATTCAGATCTGAAGAAGAGATAAAAAGTTTTACAAACAAGCAAAATCTACAAGAGTAGGGAACTTTAACACTCCATTTACATCAATGAACACATCATCCAGACAGAAAATCAGGAAGGAAACACTGGCCTTAAATGATGCATTAGACCAAGTAATTTTATATATATATATATATATATATATATAAAACATTCCATTAAAAAGCAGTAAAATACATTCTTTTCAAGTGCAAATGGAATACTCTCCAGGATAGATCACTTGTGAGGCCACAAAACAAGTCTTAACAAATTTAAGAATATTGAAATCTCATAAAGCATCTTTTCCAACCAGAACAATATGAGATTAGAAATCAACTACAAGAAACAAATTGCAAAAAACACAAACACATGGAGTCTAAACAATATGCTACAAACCAACCAATGGGTCAATGAAAAAATCAAAGAGGAAATTTTAAAATATCTTTAGAAAAATGAAAATGAAACATAATGTTCCAAAATCTATGGGATGCAGGGCAAGTAGCTCTAAGAGGGAGGTTTATAGCAATACAAGCCTACCTCGGGAAACAAGAAAAGTCTCAAATAAATAACCTTATATCTAAAGGAACTAAAAAAAAACAAACAAAACCCAAAGTTAGTAGAAGGAAAGAACTAACAAAGATCAGAGCAGAACTAAATGAAACAGAGACTACAAAAACAAAAGATCAATGACACTAAAAACTGCTTCTTAGAAAAAAATCTAAAAAATTGATAAACCTTTAACTAGACTCAAGAATAAAAAAACAAAGAGAGGGCCCAAATAAATAAAATCAGAAATGAAAAAGGAAACCTTACAATCAATACCAGAAATACAAAGGAGCATAAGAGATTACTATGAACAATTATACTCCAATAAAATGGACAACTAAAGGAAATGGACAAATTCGTAAAAATGGACCTTCTTCCAAGACTGAATCAGGAACAGACCAATTACCCTAATGAAATTTAATCAGTTAAAAAAAAAGAAAACTCCCACCAAAAAACGTCCAGGACTAGACAGTTTCACAGGTGAATTCCACCAAACATTTAAAAAGGAGTTAACATCTATTCTTCTTTAACTATTCCAAAAAAATTGAAGAGGAAGGAATACTTCCATACTCATTCTATGAGGCCAGGATCACCCTGACACCAAAACCAGACAAAGATATCACAAAAAAAGAAAATTATAGGCCAATAACACTGACGAACATAGATGCAAAAATTCTCAACAAAATATTAGCAAACTGAATTCAATAATACATTGAAAGAATAATACACCATGATCAAGATGGCTTTATCTGCAAATCAATCAATGTGATACACCACATTAAATAACTGAAGAAAAAATCGTATTATCATCTCAAAAGATGCAAAAAAAGCTTTTGACAAAATTCAACCCATGTAGGGTAAAAACTCTCAACAAAATGGGTATAGAAGAAACATACCTCAACATAATAAAATGAAAATGCAGCCTACTGAATAGGAGAAAATACATGCATATGATATATTCGATAAGGGGTTAATACCCAAAATAGACAAAAAACTCATACAACTCAACATCAAAAAACAACCCAACTGAAAAATGAGCAGAGGACCTGAATAGACATTTTTCCAAAGAAGACATACAGATGTCCAACAGACACATGACAAGATGCTCAACATCACTAATCATAAGGGAAATGCAAATCAAAACCACAATGAGATATTACTTCACATGTGTCTGAACAGCTGGCTGTCTATTATTAAAAAAACAAGTGACAAGTGCTGATTGGATGTGGAGAAAAGGGAACCCTCATACACTGTTGGTGGGACTGTAAATTAGTACAGCCACTACAAAAAACAATATGGAGAGTCCCAAAACAATTGAAAATACAACTACTATATTATTCACCAATTTCACTTCTGGGTATTTACCTGAAGAAAACAAAAACACTAATTCAAAAAGATACATGCACTCCTATGTTCACTGCAGCATTATTTACACTAGCCAAGATATGGAAGCAACTTAAGTGTCCATCAATGGATGAATGGATAAAGAAGATATGAGATAGACACACATAATGGAATATTACTCAGCCATAAAAAAGAAGGAAATCTCGCCATTTGCAATAACATGGATGGACCTAGAGGGTATTATGCTAAATGAAATGTCAGACAAAGAAAGACAAATACCATATGATTTCACTCATATGTGGAATCTAAAAAACAAAATAAATGAACAAACATTATAAAACAGAAACAGACTCATAGATACAGAGAACAAACTGGTAGTTGCCAGAGGGGAGGGTGTGAGGGATAAATGAAGTATTCAAGGAAGATTAAGAGGTTACAGACTTCCAGCTATCAAATAAGTCACTGAAGGTAATGTACAGCATAAGAAATATAGTCAATAATACTGTAATAACTTTGGTGACAGATGTTAACTAGACTTATCATAATCATTTTGTAATCTATAAAAATACTGCATCACTATGTTGTACACCTGAAACTAATATTGTAAGTCAATTATACTTCAGTAAAAAATTAAAATCAACTTAAAAAAAAAAAAACAAAAACAAGGGGCCTGTAAATTTCAACTGTGGTAAATATGTTTAGGAAAAACCCTTGGAATATTAATCTAAAACAAAAGTAATGACAGATAATTATGAGTTTAATTCTTAGGTATATGACTCAAGTTCAAAGAATTGAATATATATGTATTGGTAATTGAAAAGTTTTTCTTCTACATGAATTAAGAAATAGCTAATCACAATCACATACAATTTCTATTTACAGTGGGCCTGTTCAGTGAAAATAAAAATAGAATTCATTGAACATATTTGGACCCTCCTTTTCAAAAAGCAGTTTGAACAGATATTTAAGGAAACATTAGTTTTAAATATTATTTAAGAGAGGAAAGCATTTGAATAAGAATACATATCCAATTTCATTTTATTAATGAATTCTGAATTTTTGCTTTATCATAATGTCTTTCCAAGGGAAGTCAGGTGGCATTCCCATAATCAAGTAAGGTTTCACTCTAGTGCCCTCAATGAGGAAGTTTCTAGTCATCTCAGCAGGAGGACTAACAATGAAGATTTTCTATCTGATGGTGCAAACAGAGAGGATTAAGAACAGGAACCAGAGATAAGGGTCTGAGCTTAACCACTCCCAGTGAATATAAATGAGACCTACACCTTGTTTCTTCGAGCATATGATTTCCTTCACTACCATGGGTTTATCAATTTAACTCATATCTAGCCAGATGACACGCTAGTTTTTACCTCTAAAATTATTGACAATGATGTGTACGACCTAGAAGTAATCCAACAGAAATCTCTGGCATTTGAGTAGAGTTAGTAGTCCATGTGTGAATTAATGATGCATCCACAAATAATGTATTACTAGCCAGAAAGCATTTTCAACACAAATTGTTATATGAGAATCTTTTAAGAGACTTTAATGTTTTAACTCTGGAGCTGAAATTAAGACACTAAGCATGTTTGTGTGTGCGTGAAACGCCTTGCCATGGTAGCTTTTATATCTATCTATCTATTTATTTATTTTCATGATAGCTTTTAAAAACTGATTCTCCCCACCCCTCCCCTAGACCTTCTAAATAGCCTAACACATTCATTCAATTTGGAAATGTATCTTGGCAAAAAGTTCTCCCCACCCACCCAATTTATAACCAAGCCTCAAAGTAAAATTGTTTAGAAATCAGACCCACGAGGGAAGATTATTCTATCTGCCAAGGTAATGCTATGTGCTATTGTTTACACACACCTTTTTGTTGATAGTTACCCTGGAACTCAGGAAGCCACACTGTCCTCTGGGGAAATAAGATTAACCACGTGTGATGATATGCTGACATGCTGTTATAGAGTATTTCAGTGATACCATAGCTATAACCATCTTAACTTTCAGATGAATACATTTTGTTCCTACATTTTGTTCCTAATAGGTTTTAAAGGGATGATATAATAAGCATGGTATCAAGGTTTTATTTAGCAATGGACACTAAAAATAGTTACATGCACAGACATTATCCCATGTTTAATATCTTTGGCAGCAAGGCCCTGTTGTAGATTTAGTTCTCATTCATTCATTTATTCAATTTTCTTTTTCTACTAGAGAAAAACTAAGACCTTTTAATGAAAAAACACAGTAAACTTATAGTATATAGACATCTTTAATGTCCATTTCTTCTTTCTCTTCACCTTCAGCTTTGCCCACTCACTCACCCCTCCATGTCTCAACACTAAAGTGATGAAATCATAACCACAGAGACTGAGAGAAATATTCAAGGTATTGAGGACTCCATGGACATTTCTTCCCCTTGTGCTGATTCCTAGTTCTTCTCCATGGAAACGGTTTCTTTTTTTTTTTTTTTCTCAACAAACATTGGTTGGCATACGACAATGTAAACAAAATTTTGTCCAAGGTTTGTTGTATACATTCAAAGTCTATCATATGACTATATCAATAAAGTGCCCCAGAGTTGAGAATACCTCAATGTTCCTGGGGTTAAAAATTCGGTAACATTTCTAAGGCACTTATACACTGAATATCTCACATCACTGAGGTATCTTAATAAATCATTGTTTATTACAGAGAAAAGTATATGTTTGCAAAAAAGGTAAGGAAACGATATAAATCTATGGTAAAAGTACATTAATATATGTTTTTCTTTCTTTAATGAAAAAGTATTTATCGAGATTCAACCAAATGTAGATCATTATGCTAGGAACCACGTGCAGGAGAAGGTCAGCGTCAGAGAGGTTGAAAATATCATTGTAACACTGAAAAATTCCAAAATAATTTACAGTCTGGGGTGGGGGAGAGATTAAAATGGATGAAAGGTTAATTATTAATGTAACATAACATTATTTAGTAGATAAGAATATGTATTTGAATTCGGGCTTCACCAATTTTAGCTGGTGGCTTTCATTTAAATTTCCTGAGATGCTTCCTCACCTGCAAAATGAGGATAAGAAGAGTACCTTTCCCATGGAGTTCGAGGATTAAGTAAGAAAAAGCTCTTAGCACAATGCTTGGCACTTAGTGGGCACTAATGTAGACAAGCTCTTAGCACAATGCTTGGCACTTAGTGGGCACTAATGTAGACAAGGTCATAAGAACTTGGAAATGGAGTAGAGGTACACTGGAACAGAGCAGTTCAAAGAGAACTTCAGACATGAGGGAAGACTTCAACAGGAACTTGAAAGATGGTTAGGATATGAGTGGGCAGAGGTGACGGGGTACCGTCACAGTCCGGGGGGATGGAGCAATAGAGGAAGGACAAACATGTCGTGTGCTGGACCAGTGCAACGAGAGTGAAGGTGTGCACTGAAGTTTACTAGGATGTAATACTGGAAAAGAAAGCAGAGGCCACATTATGAGGAACTTTGAATGAAAGGCAAAATAATCTGGACTTTATCGATAACAGGGAGTAATCAGAGGTTGCTGACTTTGCATATTTATCAAAAGTAATTCACGTAAATTTATGAAATTTATCCTTTGACAACAAACTTCCAAAAATAAAATCCAAGATGGTAATTAGAATAACTGACCTGTTTAGAAGCTTGTTTAGATTTTCTAAACCATAAATCAGTCATGTCTCTGCTGTGTCTCATTCCATTTCAGATAGATGCACAGGGCTCTTTGACTTTCAATGGAAAATATGATAGTTACCCTACTTTTACCTAAGAAACTAAACATGTCTGGCCTACTGAGGTCTCTAAGTAGAGGAGAATAACACAACGGTAAATAGAAATTGCTTAGTGAGTCAATTGTGTGCCTAGTCTTGAAAAAAATGTCTTCAGCGTTACATCACTCTGAACACAAGCCAGCTATCATCAGATCTCATTAATTAGATAAGCAGACCAAATTAAATTTCACAATACTTAACTCAAGGTGATTTTAGGGTATACCAAAGATTCCAATGTATAGTTTATATCTTTTGAAATATTTTAAAAAATAAACTAATGGAAGTTTTCAGTTTTAAAATTCCAGAACTCTTAAAAATTTCAAATCCAAAACCTAATACAAGCTTCCATGTAGAGCATTTCAGATTTTAAAATATATTCTTTTTGATTGTGATTAACAATAAATATTAAAGTATGGCATATATGTCCTTCTTCAGACATCATACTGAGATAAATGAGTCATCTGGGGTCTCGGTAGAAATTCCTCTATTATTCTAAACTAAAAGTTCAGTAGTAGATGTACAGAATTATGGGTCCTCTCTGACCTGCATTCATTATTTTCTTTTCCTTCAGTATAGATATGGCTCAGGACCAAATCTGAAAATTTATATGAAGCATACCCTTTGCATACCCTTTGCAAATCTAAAAATTTATATGAAGCGTACCTAAATATAGATATGGGAAAGCATTTATCATCTTTTACCAATGAAAACAGCTTTCAACTCCAGTGCCCAGTCTTGCAGCTGGGAACTGTAACACTGAACGTTAGAACTGGCAAGAGACAAAACCGTGGAAGAAACAGTTTGGGGTTTGGGGTGTTTTTTAATACCTCTAATTCCACGCATCAGCCTCCTGAAGGAACAAGGCTACATTTTACAGCATCTTAGATCTTCAATGCAGAGAGCCTTGTGTTCGGGAAGCACATTTCTGCCTTTCTTTCAATCAGTCCTAGTTATCAGAGTCTCTGTAAATTAACTGAAGGCAATCTGATGAATTAAATAATACAAGATTCAAAGGAGCGATGATAACATAAGTTATCAATACACCTTGGGAGGGCATGGGGACTGAGGGATCCGTATTTTAATAGATATGTTTTCAGACGAACTGCTTTAACCATTAGTGAAAGAACTTAAGTGCTGACTCTAAAAGCCAGGAGGGCACTTGGGGAGAGATGCTCTCTAACAGAATCCCCTCGAATCAACTCATTCAGACGACCCAGTCATCCTACCAGGCAGGTCAGCACTGCCTGAGGCTAAAGGAACCCTAACCCCACCCGCCGACTGAGCACTAGGTAAAGGGTCATCACCGCTTCCTCGACTCCAGGCACCTCTGTATACATAGCTTCATGGTCTGTATGGGCAGGACCTCTGTTCCTATCCAGTTCAGTTCCACGCCCATTTACTAAGCAGCCAAGAGCAGTAAATAAAGCACTACGTGAGCTAATTCGGGGCTGCAGTTCTCGGCCTGGCTGCCTAGTGACACGATGACCTGCTGCTGTCAATCGTGGGAAAGGAGAGGAGTTGTGATTAATACAAAAGGCACTGCTCATTCCTGGAAAGTTATTTAAGTTCTTCTTCACCTGGATGGCCAAAATCTCAGTCAATTCCCGGCATGGCTTGTGTGTGAACATGCAGTACTATGAACAAAGGTCAAGTCCCACCCATGGGCAGGGTCAGTGGTCCACACTCTCCCGAGCCCACAGCAACCACTGCTCCTGACTGCCCCTCCACCAGCCCACAAGTGTGCCCCTGAACTGCAAGAGGAATGTTGGAAGAGGCTTTGCAGAACAGCTGTAACCTGGTGGAGGTCACCTCAACAGCTCTCATCTTAAAATAGTTGAGCAAAATATTACAAGATTAAAAACTTCTTGAGTGCAACGACTATATTTTATAATCCATTGTGACATTCAGCATAATCCCTGATGTCTAATGTTCATTGAGCAAATAAGTGAAAACTTGAAGAGACTGGAAAAGGAGGACTTGTTGAGAGCAGTCAGGCTAACTGGATTGTGAATTTTAAACTGGTTTAGCATCCAGATCTTTTATGCAACTGAAATCTTATAAGATCAAAGGGTAAAACAGAGAAAGAGCAAGTGTGGAAAAAAGATGAGCCAGGAACTTCTGGCCCCTCTCCTCCCATCCCACTCGCCTCTACTGGTGGCCCTGAGGCATCCCCTGAAACCTTCAGGATCTCTCAGAGCACAGGTTAAACACAAGCACACCAAACCTCCAATTCGCTAACTGCAAGGATAACATTTAACCTGGTTTATCATTGCAATTCTAGCACATGCCACAGGTTTTGGCAAACAGTAAGTATGCGGTAAACATGAATGAATGAACGAATGAATGAGCATAGGATTATAACATTTAATGAAATGTAGGATTATAACATTTAAATAAACTGCTCAAGGAAATGGAGTAAAGTTTAAAAAGACTCAATAGTGACCAACTTACTCATCCTAGGATTCGTATATAATTACCTTTAAAAAATTTTAAAGTCTAAACAAACAAAAAAAAATCCTCAAAATATATTCAGAGAAATTTTATTTTACCGTAGTAAATATAATATTCATTGGTGAGGGTCTTCAAGTACAGAAAGCTAATTAATTAATTAATTAATTAAGAAACAAACTTCATTTCAGAAGGCGCTATTCCACTGTGCTTGAGTAGAATGAACAATTCACCTCCAAACTCGCTCATGCTCATTGTTACTTTGAAACTGAGCTGTGCATTATTTACTGTTCTTTCAGAGAGTTATCTTTCCCTGGTCACTGGCCACAGCTGCTGAAGTGAGTGATTCTTTCCTCAGGTTCCTGATCTAGCTTTGCTCCAATTTCATGCTGCCTTTATGCTACTCAAAATTCATCTTCAAGTTACAGCTTACAGGATGTTTTCCCCCAACCCAGAGCATTATACTCATGTTTCAATCACAAACACAGGTATACTTGCCTGAAGGTTCCTCAAATGCAGAACCCTCCTAGAAGCTTATCAGGGGCATTTCTTAATTAGAACAACATACACTGGTTGCTAAAAGACAAAGAAGTGTACAATGCTTGCTGACAAACTGCACTGAATTTATAAAGCAAATTTATCCAAAAGCAAAAACAAAAAACAACTCTGTTCTTCCCTGCAGTCAAATGAATGTTTTCTACAGCAAGCTATACATTCAAAAATCTTTTGACAGGGGAGCCTTTTGTACATTTCCAATTTCTGGAAATAATGCAAAAGTGGTTCCAAAAGTTTAATTAAACTTATGCATTCAAAAGTACTCAGTTATAAGACCAATACTGTTTATATTGATCAAGTTTAATGAAAATATTAACAGACTAAAATATTTTGAGACCTGGGAGCAGATTGGGAAGGTAGAAAAAACCGAGTTCTATTAGAGAATATCTCGTCTATAACCCAAGGTTTCAATCAGTCATTATTAGCTTTCACTTGATTTTAGAAATTCCATGAAGGAGATTATGTAAGCCATTGGACTTAGGTCTACAATTCTGCCGTATGTTCCAAATCATGAGGATATTCTAAGATTGATACACTCGGTTCCAAAGTTTAAAATTCCAGGAATTCAAAGATTCACTTTGTCCCCTCTCTTGAAGGATGGGTACTTGGTAACTCAAACAACTTCTAAGGTTAGCTCACGAAATATATCTGCAAAAACTTGAGCATAATTGATACTCAAACCCCGTGACTCATCTCTAAAACTGCGGTTTTCTTTCCACTGGAAAGCTCTGAAATTCTCCAAAACCTATCATTTATTTGAGTCAGAACATTCAAGCAATGGAGGAAAATTCAGCTTTTAGCATCTGGTCTATCCACACACTCAATTTTAGCTTAAATACCTGTACTTCCTTGAACAAATTAGGACCACTCATTTTTCTCTGTTCTCAAAATTTCAATATGCTCAGATTTCTGGTCATAACATACAAAGGTACAATTTGAGATGCACTCATATGCATCAAATTGGTTCTCTCAAAATCTTTTAACTGATAAAAAAAAAAAAACTTGATCTAAAAAAAGCAGCTCAATGAATATCTTCAATAACTTTCCATCCCCTACCCATCCAGCACCACATTCTACTTCAACTTCTTCCAAATATGCCATAACCAGGAGTCCCCAACCTTTGCGGCACCAGGGACCGGTTTCGTGGAAGACAATTTTTCCCTGGAGGCGGGGAAATTGTTCACGGATTGTTCAGGCGGTAATGCCAGCGACGGGGAGGGCAGATGAAGCTTCACTCGCTCGCCTGCCGCTCACCTCCTGCTGTGCCACAGCCAGGCTCCTAACAGGCGACAGACCTTTGGGGACCCCTGCCATAAACTACTTCAGGGCTAAGGGGAAGAGAACAAAAGAGAGCTTCAAACTTGATCACTTTCTCCATCTGTGCTATTAACCTGGCTTGCAAAGTTTATTGCATAAACTCTGTTAGTGTATAATACAATGAAAGATGTGCACAAAAATAATTGTTAAAGACAATTATTAAATAAATGATTAATTTTTTTCTTTTCCTTGCAGATGCCCTGTGACAAATGAACTCAGTTTCTACTGATTCTAAGGTGATGGACATTTTCTGTCTCTTGATCTTGGTTGTAGTTACAATGTTTAAGTTACATTTGTAACAGGTTACAAGGCATACACTTAAGATTTGAATTTTTTACCATATGTTCATTACCCCGCTGTAAGAATATGTTCAAATAGAGTAGCTAGATCTTCCCAAAATTAACCTGGGTCTCAGCTGTCACATATGTAAAATAGTGATAATAATGCTGCCTTCATCTCATGGTTGTATAATTTATGTAACCATGTGAAGAGCTATTTTCTATACAATAAAAATTTTCTTTGCAAAAAAATAATAATAACGCCAGGCACCACTGAATTTAAGAAACAAAGGTTAAGAGCATTTCGGTTATTTCCAATTGTTTGGAAATGTCTGCAGAGCTCTCGTTTCCTTCCTGCCTCTTTTCTCCTCGCCCTGGGAACGCACATTGCTCCAACCCGCTCCAGTACCTATTCAGCCAAGCAGAGCCTGGCCTGACCCCTGTAGTACCCTTGGGATTTGAGGCTGCTCTGTTGCAGTGCTGATGCCAGACTCTGAATACTGGGCAGGGCACCAGGAACCTTTTTTGCGTTTTCAGAAAGCAGGCATTGACTTTCTAAGCCTACTCTTAATGGAAAACCCCTTTACCCAAAGGTTTGTGTCTAAATGATTCTCTGGGTCTTTTTCCTTGTATTCTCATTCCCTTGTCCAAAAGAGAAAGAGAATGAAATCTAAGTAGAAGGCTACCCTGGTGACAAAGCGTCTTCCCTTTAGTTTGAGATTGGGAACTAGCACCGTGAAAGCAATTTTGTGTTGAATGCTAAAGATTGTTTTAGGCTTTAATACAGAGGTTTGCCATCACATTCTGATGAGCACTATTAATGACTTCTTAAGAAAACAAGTCCTCATGCCCTCAGCAAAGCTGAAACAAAAACTTACATGGAACAGAACAAGATTTAAGGAGAAATATGCAGCTATTTCTTCGTGGAGTGCAAACGTTTTAAGCCATGTCAGTTTATAGGATAGCTGCTACTCTTAAGCACTCTCCTTTGAGCAAGAAAAGTCACACTACAAGAAAAGTCTTTATAGAACAACTTCCACACTGGATGCTTTAACAGTATCTTCAACATGGTTTTCCTAATCGTCAGTTTAATTTCACGAAACTGGTTTTGTGGCACACTGCCAGACACCATCACAATTTTCAGCAACTACACTGAACCACTCTTGAAGCTGCAGCCAGAGAACCAATAATCTTTTTGCATAAATATATCAGTCTTATCAAACAGGAACTTTTAAGATCATTTAAAACAGCTTATTTCCTAACATATGGCATATTCAAAATATCATTAAAAGCTATTTAAATTATTTTTATTTCCTCAGCTATTGATTCTATGGATAGGAAATGGTATGAGTCATGTATGAATTAAACATAAATATTAGGTAATATTTACTGAGTCCCTACTATGCCAGACAGTATGCTTAAGTTAACTCATTCAATCCTCAGAAAAGTGCTATAGATATATATTATTACTATCATTAGCCCTGTTCTACAGATGAGGAAAATTAGACTCAGAGAGGTTAAGTAACTTGCCCAGAGTTACACAGTCATTTTCATGCAGGAAGTATGGCTCCAGAGCACACGTTCTTAACTCCATGATATGCAGTACAACTAACTCATCCACCACTTACTTACACACAACTCAGCAAGATAGCTTCTTGACAAGTAGGAAATTTAAAAGGGAGGAAAACATTCACGTTCTGGCTTCCATTATTTTATCAGCACTTCCTATCGTTTCCTGGGCAACCCTCACGCACCTGGCACTGTGTCAGAAGCTGCACAAACAGGGAATGAGACACACACAATTCCGGTCCTCAAGGAGCTTATTTCTAGTAGGCGCAGGAAGAGACAGAGAATAAAACTTTAAACAAGACAGACTCAGAATCCGTTGCATGCTGTGAAGGAAAACTGGATACTATGATAGCGAGTACCTCTGACACAAGAAGAGGGTACTTTGAGTAGAATGGCCAGGAAAGGCCTCTCTGAGGAGATGGCATCAGAGCATAAAAAAAGTCTTTAGAAGGCAATTAACAGAAACCAGCTACACAGAGTTGAGAGATCAGGATCCGGGCAGAGGGAATAACAAATGGCAAAGGCCTTGAGACAGGAAAGCCCTTAACTTGTGCAAAGCACTGAGAAGAAAGAAAAGGTGGCCCAGATGACTGAAATCCGGTGGGCAAGGGTATGAGTGGAAGAGGCTGAACTCAGGCAGAAAGGCAAGCTCAGACACAGCCCTGCCGGCGGAGCACAGGTTTTATCCTAAGCGCAATGGGAGACCCCTGGAGGCTGTCAGACAGGGTGGCGCTGAGCAGGCTGGCTTACTGTGGACTCAGCAGAGGCACAGGCAGAAGCAGGGAGATGGGTGAGCAGCCCGCTGTAACAATCTAAGTGAGGAGGGAGGATGGCGCGAGTGACAGTGACACAAGCGGAGAAGAAAGGGAGTCAACAGTTCTTGAGAGCTATTTTGGATGTGTGTTGACAAGACTCTGGGCTAAAAGCAAGTGAATGGATGGTGGTGACATTTACTGAGATGGAGGAGATGCAGAAAGGAACCGGATGGGCGTGGCGGTGCGGAGGTGGGGAGGTCGGGGAGAACAGATTCAAGAAGTTGGTTTTGGAAGTTCTATTCATATCCAAATAGAGACGGTTTACATAAATTTTAAATTCTTTCTTCAGCCCTTCAGCATGGTGCTGATGCAATGCGTGAGCTCAACAAATATTTCCAGTTATAGCACAGACAAACCCTGCAGTGATAGTTAAGGTTGACAGAAGTTCAGTCTCGCGAGAATGTAACTGTTTCAAGACTTTTGAAACCCTTTAGATGATCCGGAAGGCTGAAATGTTTATACAAAAGAAAAGAACTAACCTCCTGTGTGTTCTAACTACTCCTGGATGGGCCTCTGGAACTGATCACCCACGACACCACAACTCCTTCTCTCCTGGATACTATTTCAGAACTGCCCCCTCTCCCCACACTTCTAACACTCCTTCCTAGACTCGCTCTCGGCCAGCAACCTTGCTTCCTGTGTCTGTGCCCACATGTCCTTCCTTCTCACCAGTTACCATCTAGCAAAGTCTGCACTCCCGGCAGAGGTAACCGAGATCCCCTCTCCTGCAGCTGCCTGCGGACTGGGCCCAGCGTTTCTCCTCTCTCCTTGAACAGCAATCCTTCCTTTCATACCGGATCTCTGGGTCTTTCACATCACACACCAACACTGCTATTTTTCATTGCCTAAAAAATAGGATTTTGATCCCCACTTTTTCTGCCAGCTACAGTCCTAATTCTTTGCTCCTCTTTGCAGCAAACTCCTGAAAACTCTGTCTATATTCGTCATCTCATTTTCCCACCTCTTACCACTCTTTCTGTCTTAAATCCATTACTAACTTCATCTCCACCACTCCTCTAAAAACAATTCTACTCAACATTGCCAATAACCCAGTAGTTTAATCCACTTGGCATCTCTCAGTCCTCATGTTACTTAACGCAAGTGATGACTCTCTCCTCCTTGGAATATTTTATTTCCCTTGGCTTCCAGGACACCAACTCTCTTGACTTCCTCCTCCTTCACAGCCAGACTTTCTCAAGTTCCTTCATGCATTCCTCCTCTTCTCTCCGACCTCTTAGCCTCAGAACATCTCCTTATCTTCACTCACTCCCTTAGTGACGTTTTTGAATACTATCCACATGCTGTCAACTCCCAAATATTTATCTCCCTCCCAAGCCTCTTTCCAGACTTTTATATCCAACTTCCTAGTCAACATCTTCACCTGTATATCTAAAAGGTGTCTCAAATCTAATACGGCCAACAATGAGCATCACCTCCAAACCCTTCTTCCCTCCCCACAAACCCTCATCCCTACTGATGGCAACTCTGTCCTTCCAATTGCTCCAGCCAAAAATATGGCACCATCCTTGATGCCTGTTTTCCTCTCGTACTCCATGCCCAATCCATTGTTGTCTTTTTCTGACAGCTTAGAGAAGCTAAGTGACTTGCCCAAGATTCCTCAGCTAGCAAGTGACTGTTGAGATTCAAATCCAGTTCTCTCCAGCACTAGATAGAGCCTAGCTTGAATATTAGCCTGAAAATGAGTCATCCGGCTAACCACTAGCATAGACAAGGAATATATATGGTGTATGCAAATATTCCAAAGATTCTCTGTGTGGTAACTCTACACTAATATATTGTCTATAATACATTACACTTTCACAGCTGGTAAAAGAAATCTGTTCCGCAGTTTTGTAAGCACACTGATGGAAGGACAATTTATCAAATATTTAATAGGGACTTCTTTTGCTCTCTGTGTTGAGATCAAATCACCAGACACAAAACCTTCCTTCCCACATTTGCCCAGAATTCAGATGAGCAGATTTTCCAATGCCCTTACCAGAAATGACTGTCAAAGATATCCTCTGATCCTCCTGACTCTGACTCGCTCTCTTTTCACATGGCTTTCTGAGTTTGGCAATCGTCAACAGATTTACAGAGCTGCAGGAAGACGCCGATGACCCCATTTCATTCTTCCTTCCCTCTGTAATTCTGGAACACAAGCATTATCAGATTGTCTCAAAGATGTTATCTGTCTAAACTGTTTTGATTCTTTGCCCCCAATGTTTTTGTTCCACATACTCTACATGATGTCAGGACCTATCATTTTCAGAAAAGGGCTTGGAGAAGCCACTTGGTTCACTGGGCATAAACATTGTTTACAAGCACTATAATGGGTCAGTTCCTTTAACAGAGACGCTTCCAGAGTCCTTGGTGGCCTCCCTAAAGTTTTTGCAGCGTTTTCGTTTTAAATCCCAGTATGCAGCTTTTTGATCCTTTAGGCTTTCAGGAGACAGTGGTCTATATCTTTTAGGGATGGCAGTGGGATATTGGGAGAATAAGTTTAAAGACCAGTCACTTTCATGACCCACAATTCTTTCTCATATGGTAAATTGCAAATAGTGGCAATATTTATGTTATGGTTTTTAAATAATCTAACAATTTCTCCATTCCCCCACTAAGAGAAACTGTCACCTCTACTTCTTCCTTATGTTTTCAATTTGCTCATGCACCCCTGGGAACAATACTTCACTGTTAAAGCCACATGGGTCTGGCTGCTAGTGTTTACTTTCCTATGTGTGGGAGGAGTCAGAGCCAATAAATCCTTAGAGCTGCTGCTAAAAGAAAATCAGTCATAAGAACCTCAATCTATGCACAATCTCCCCTTAAGTTCTCCCATCACTAGTTGCACTCAATAGTACCTACTGCCATGGTCACCATCAGTTATTAACAATATGTAAAACACAGGATAAACTCTTACCAAAAACTTGGATTAAGAACATGAACTGGACCAAATATTTCAGGGTACGTTTATTAAACATTAAGTGTGCAGGCAATCAGAACTGTTAAATAGTCTGTGGCTATCCAACCAATACACCTAAAACACTGTCTTTATCCAACCACAGGACCACACGGAAAACTGCGGAGTGCTGGCTGCTTCACGTTTCAAGTCTCAAACCTTCCATCCTCATCGAGGTCCTTACTGGAAGCATCTCTGTCATTCATTCCTCCCCCAGGCTTGCTTCCACATGTGGCTCACACTGAAGCTCGGAGCCAGGCAAAGAACTTCCTCTGAATCACTCCAGCATAAGTGCTATTGACGTGCAACCCTGTGAGAAGCTACAGGCCACACAGAAGCCATTAGCCACTTCTCATCTTCCTTGTTCTGTCTTCAAACACTTGGCAATCCTATTCGAGAGGAGGCTGCTTCCCCCTGCCACAATCTCCTTTTCTATTTTTCCTTATGGCACGTTTCTGAGACTGCCACTCCTCGAGCACTCCTCTTTAGTATATCTTTATATTTCAGTCTGTTATACACCAAGACGCTTTCGCTCATCAGATTCTAAACGGGACATGGTAAGTATAATGCCTAACAGCAATGACAAAAATGGAAGAAAGTTTTGGTTAGTCTGTAGTCTAATGACCATGGAGATTCCAATGTTATAAAATACAGCAAAACAGAGAATTCCTAAAGAAAAGTACTTAAGGAAATAGAATGAACAGAACAGAGAATCTAAATTAATATTGTGGGGTAACAGATAAAGTTTAGAATCGGACTAAAGTCACCCAACACCACAGACCTCAGAATGTGGGACTCCAAGTCTACTGGAGAAAGGTCAGTTCAGGTGTGCACAGAGTTTAAGGCCCAAACTGCTTTTATTATATTTTGATGTTCCACATTATTAGAACATCTCTCATCACTGAAGTGCTCTTGATCAAGAGTTCAGGTGTTTCAGCTGGTGACTTAGGCTCAATGGAAGACCTAGATCCTCACAAGGAGAGCCTGGCTGTAGGTAGCCTATGGACCTGACACAGCTAATGCAGCATGTGGGCATGCCTTGGGGTTAACGACTGAGACTGTAACAATAAAACAAATGCTGTAACGTGGGGGAGCCAGAGCACAGGGACTTGGGGCAAACAAAGCTGGGCCTAACCCTAGGCACAGAGTTTGCTTTTCCCTACATTCTGAGAAGCTACTGTCTGATCAGAAGAGATATCACTGCTGCTGTAAACAAGGATGGCATCTAATCTCCTGTTTTCACGGCAACGCCAAATGGCAGTGACTGCACATTCTCCAAGAAGAGAAACTCCGTTAGTTGCAACAAGAATCTCATTTCTGTACCAAAGCAAAAATCATTGAAAACCTAGTCAAACCATGCTTCCATAACAGCAGTTTAAATCTCCAATTACAGAAAGAATTGCGTAAGCATTAAAAAAAAAAAAAACCCTCTAAATAAAAAGATAACAGCTACTGCTTAAAATTTCTTCTTATAGGAGGAACTATTATTTACACTCGTAACAAAAGGATAAAATTTCCTAAATTAAAAGTCAAACGGGGGGCTTCCCTGGTGGCGCAGTGTTTGAGAATCTGCCTGCTAATGCAGGGGACACGGGTTCAAGCCCTGGTCTGGGAAGATCCCACATGCCGCGGAGCAACTGGGCCCGTGAGCCACAACTACTGAGCCTGCGCGTCTGGAGCCTGTGCTCCGCAACAAGAGAGGCCGCGACAGTGAGAGGCCCGCGCACCGCGATGAAGAGCGGCCCCCGCTTGCCGCAACTAGAGAAAGCCCTCGCACAGAAATGAGGACCCAACACAGCCAAAAGTAAAATTAATTAATTAATTAATTAAAAAAAAAAAAGTCAAACGGAAGGATAATTGTCATCTTATCTACAAATAATACTTTCTTGTACCTGTTGTCATGATCATATGTTAATCTGCAGACAATGTATAAATATCAAATCATAAATCAACTTCCTTATGTGGAAAAAAAAAATACTAAGAGAAACTATACTAAGAGTAGTGATTTTTCCAGGATTTTCTAACTGGGTAGAAGGACAGGACAAATTCTAAGGCATTGCTAATTTTCAAATCTATGCATTAGGCACAAATTTATTAACTTATGTATGCCGTGCATTCGTTTCTTAGAAGTCTTTCCCCAACAGAAGGCCTTCCCTTACTTTGAGACAGAAGCATTTCCTACTTTGCCCATTGGTTACAAGATCCCTTGTAACACCACGCATCACTACTAGGCCCAGTAGTAGCTATAGGAAATGTCACAGAATTTTCTAATTTGGGGTGACCTAAATGCTCAATTATTAATATGCAGTAGCTGTTTGCTACATGGGACAGTACTTGGCCTGTTGGCCCAGGTCTCAGTGTTCAGATTCAGTAGCATCAATGTAACTTGCAAATGCAAAGTACTTCCAACTGTCACATGCTCCCTCCTCCACACCCACTTTCTAGCTTGAGGTCCCTGATATTGACATCAATTCACACAGACTGTGCAAAAAGGGTTAACTTTTTATTCCCCCTTAAAAGAATGTTGAAGTGACACATATATATCAACTTATATATATCATAACACATATATATGAGGAGGTGGATACATGCTCAAGGTCATGAAGAGTATTTATGGCCACAGATGCTGCCCATAAGAACTGAATGTAAATCATCAACAAAACGTACTGAAGAGACTCCAGCCCTGCATAGATATACATTATGATTATTATTTATATTTATACTGTATATTTTACATATATTATTTAATATGGTAAAAAATACCCATAAAGTCTGATGGACACAACCTTAACCAAACGATCAAGGTTACGATTACCGGATTTAAGCCACACTAATGTCATGTGGCCCCTGATATAGTGCAATGAGAAGAACACCTCACCTTAGGTGTTTTTTGCAAAAATCCATAATCCTAGTGTAATCATAAGAAAATATCAGACAAACCTAAAATGAGAGACCCTTTACAAAATGCCAAACCAGAACTCTTTAAAATTTGTCTCAAGGTCATGAATGGCAAAGAAAGACTAAGTAACTGTCACAGACTGGAGAAGGCTTAGGAGACCACGGTTAATGCAGTATGTTAGCCTGGGTTGGATACTGACAGCAAAAGGACATATGAGGGAAAATTGGTAAAATCCAGATGAAGTCTGTAGTTTAGTTAATAACACTGTACTAGTGTTAATTATTCCTTTGTTTTGACAAAATGCACTGTGATTGGGTAAGATGTTAACACTAGGTGATACTGGATGAGGAGCACACAGAAACTTTCTTCTATCTTTGTAGCCTTTCAGTAAATCTAAAATTTTTCCCAAAAAAAAAAGTTACTTAAAAAAATATTAACTTATTACTAAATGTTACCAAATGCCAGCCACAGAGACCAAGAAATAATATGTATGTTAATCTCCTGAAATTCACACAAGAAAATGTTGCAAATTTGGTACCTAAGACTTAAGATTCTTCTCTCCTTCCTTATAGACAGCTGGATGTAATTAACGATAACCACCTGTATTCCAGCAACCTATCTTTAATTCTAATAACTTAGCTAAAATTAAGCATATTCCAAACAGAATAAAATAAAAAATGAAAAATTCCCGAATATCTTAAAACCCCAACTGACTGCCTGGTTTCTTAATCTTTCAACGCATTTTATAAAAAGAAAGGGCTACTTTTAATTTTTCTTTAAATTTTCTCTTTTTGCTTACCTAATAAAACCAATCTTTCCTTTTCCTTTTAGTTTTCTTATATACATTTTAATGGAGCATCAAATTTGACAAGGCACATTTCACTTCTAAGAACTATTTATCTAGCTTACAAATTGAATGTTTAGTATGTTTTGTCTTACGGTATGACGCCACTTTTGTCAAAAGGGTGTGTGTTTGAGTCTAGAGATAGTAGTCTGGAGAGACACACGTCAACAGCGGTATGAAAGACAGCAAGCTGACCTCCAAAGATCCACACTCTCCTTCTCTAGTGTAAAGTTGCTGCCAGAAAGTGATGATCTAATTTCCAAGCCCCCTTTCTTCTAAGTGAAGCTGTGTTACTAGTTTGGGACCATATAATGTGAATGTGTATCATTTCTAGGCCAAAGAGTTTAATCATGTGTTTCCTCCACGCTCTCTTTGCTTTGCATGATAATCTTGAAGGCATACTCTACAGCAAAGTAATTCTTTGAAAGCAAAGTTATAAAACAGTAAGAAAACTAACACATTATTAATTTTATATTAAATATCACGCACCCTATGCCTGTGTAAGGATAGGCTATCCACTTCAATATAAGTCTTGCACACGATGTTCTACACATATATTTTTGTATATTTATTGAAAAAAATCCGTGTATAAATGGACCCACACAATTCAAACCCATGTTGTTCAAGGGACAACTGTAGGTCCTGCATGGAGAAAAAAAGAACAAACTACTTAATCTTTCAATCCCAATAATCTTCCTCTTACGTCTTGTGACTTTGAAAAAGTTACCTCTTCCTACCAGATAAAAAAGTTTTCCTCGTTAGGATAAAGTTATCTGGAAATGCTAGTAAGTATTCTGCTACGTTTTAGATCCAGTATCACAAATACAGTATCCCAGGGCAGATCTACATGTCATTTTAAAAATATTACCTAGATGCATGACAACCAAAAGTCAAAAGGATGTAAAGATTCCAGCAGATGTGAGAACTTAGAAAAATTAAAAGTCACAGAAACAATGAGCACCTTTAACCTGGGGGCATTCATTATTTTGTTTATATGTCCACAGCATACTTTAAAAATAATCATATATTAAAACGAAAGCAAAACCAACAAAACTATGCCTTTGACCCCACAAATATTTCATTATTTTATGCCTTTATCTCAGTCATAACGACATAACAGCCATGGCACAGACATGCAATTCTCCCCTAATATCTACACACTTCTTCACGATTCTGGTCCTGCTAGAGATAGGTATGCTATATTACTAGCTTTGACCAAAAATTGTGAGAAGTAATGTGTGTCACTGCCAGGCCGAGGCAGTGAAAAATCCCACAGGGATACTGCACAGATTTTCATCCCCTGCCTCAGTGAATGGAAAACTAGTGTTGAGATGACAGAGTCAAGATGGAACCTTGAATCACTGCTTAAAGTGAGCTGCCTTGGAGACCTGGCAGGCACACTGAAGGCTTTTATATAATAACACACTGAGATTTCTGAGTTAGTTTGTTACTGAGGCATAGCCCAGCCTGCCTAAAACAGCACCTCCCAACTTTCTCCCTCCTTTGAATTCCACAGCACTTCAATCCATTTACTACAAAGGTACTTACCTTTAAGTAAGCTTTGGGCACTGTTATTTAAGCAAAGTCTTTGCTTAGTCTAACTCAAAGACTTTCAGTGAGACAAGTATATTCTTGAGACCTCTCATTCATTGCCTTACAGAAAGCATGGTATAAAAGAACGAATCTTAAAAAAATAACTGCACATCACAGACTAGTATTTAAATTCATGAACATAAAAGAGACACTGACAATGTGCATCTATAGGAAACAAAACATAAATGAGAGAACTAACTAATTGTATCTATTTTTTCTCTGTCAGCCATAGTGAAGAGGCCTAAATGTCATTTGCTCATTTATGGCGATACATTATCAGAAGTACCAGAAATCAGTTTCTTCGCACTAAAAAAAAAGTGATAAGATAAAAATATCTTAGATTTACATATTAAAAGCAACAGCACTCACTGCCAAGAAGGACTGCGGATAAGGCAGAATCTTCTCAATTATAATCAGTAGAACAGGGGAAAATGTTAGTGTAATTTCACCTGGCATCTAAATCCACTGGGGTAAGTCTATAAATACAAACATGTAAGTTAATTACTAAATGACTCACTTAGCTAAACAAGTCAGTATGTTCGGAATCTAAGTTATCCAGCTCTGCGCTGCCTCAGTGAAGCTGAAGTGGCTGTAATGGAAGCACACTCAGGTTTCCCAGGACAACCAAAACCAGTGCTTGCCCATCATTTGATGGGTTCCTAACAAAATATAAACCCGATTTAAAACCAGAGCCCAGCAAAAATCTATGACACATATATTCAGATGTACATAAGACTACATTTTCCAGGTCAGCACCTTTTCACAACATATATTCCTAAAGGTCTAACTACATGCCTCTTTTAGCACACAGAAGGGTTGTGCTTAACTATGTGCATTAGAACAGTGATTTTTCAGGGACTTCCCGGGTGTTGCAGTGGTTAAGACTCCACGCTTCCAATGTAGGGGACCCGGGTTCAATCCCTAGTCAGGGAACTAGATCCCACATGCATGCCGCAACTAAGAGTTCGCATGCCACAACTAAAGACCCAGCACGACCAAAGAAATAAATAAAAAAGAACAGTGATTTTCAGGATGGAGCAGGGAGTGAGACAGTAGAAGGTGAGAGAAGGCGTACTAGAATCACCAAGGGAGGATTTTCATACCAGCTCACATGCCCGCCCCAGTCACCTTGGGCATCTGACAAGCCCTTAGAGTCTCAGGCCCTGTGGGGTTTGGGGAACAGGCATACAGGCTGTAGGGGCCTCAGGGATCCTGCTCTATCCTCACACCTTCCCCCATCTGGAACTCCTGAAATGAAGACAGATACGTTTCTTTTTCTGTAAGATTTTTTAAAGGTGGACTCCTGGGAGAATAAATTCAAACAAAATACCCAGCACAACAGTCTCAATGTTCCTGGTGGAGACTGAACCAAATGTTTCCTGAGCATCTCCTTCACACTCTTCGTCATCTCGGAGAAAAACAGCATGTTCCAACTTTCTCACTTATGCTCACGCTCTAGGAAACAGAATGTCTCACAATACTGAATAGAACTGGAGGGATTATACTAAAATCTCTCAACGATGGCTTCATAGAGTTTTAATGCAAATGTAAAATTTAAAGAGTATGGTCCCAACATAATGCTCTGTAACCTCCCAAAATTTCTTTTCTTCACAAAATTTTACTCTTTCACTGAAACAAATTAATACATACCTATGGTGTGCTGTGTAGTATCAACATTTGTCAGAAATATTTAACCAATTCTATTTGATTGAATTGTGTAATTTGACTCTTGGGCTTCAAATCCTACTGATTCAACTTCAGAAATATCTTAAATTATACTTCTCCCCATCTCTACTACTGCAGAAATAAATCCAACTCATCACCTCTCCCAGGAGAGCATCATTTTCAGACTACTTACCCATCAGACTATACCATAAGATTTGTTGTCCTCCAACCCAAATCTCATCGTGCTGGGGTAGATTAAAACCTACTGTTGCTTCTGCATGACCTTAAAGACAAAGTCTAAGCTTCTTAGCTTTGCAAAAAACCTTTCACAAGCTTTAGACTCAATTCATGCAGCTCCCCACTGTGTAGTATTCTTGGGTCTCATTAAACTCATTAGATATTTTAAATTATTCCTGAATACAACATAACTTTTCTTTGACTTCACGTATGACATCTACTACGCTTAGAATGCCCTCCCCCAACTTCTTTATTAAAAAAATACAAATAAATTTTCCTACTGGTCCTTCAAGAACCGACTCAAATTATACTCTCTCCTCAAAGTGTTCTGGTTATCAGATGAGTGTAGTAAGTTACTCTAAAACAGGGCCACTGTCAAAACAAGAAACATTTATTATCTCATAGTTTCTGTGGTCAGGAATTTGGATGGAGCTTAGCTGGTGGTTCCAGCAGAGGGAATCTCATGCAGTCAGGACACTGACTGGGGCTGTAGGGACCTGAAGCCTTGACTGGGCTGGAGGAGCCCCTTCCAAGATGGCTCCTGCATGTGGCTACTGGCAAAACCCCTTGCTGGCTGTTGGCAGGACGCCTCAGCTCCTCACAACGTGGACCTCTTTATAGGGCGGCTTCAGTGTTGTGATTACCTGGCAGCTGGCCTAGATGAGAAACCTGTGAGAGAGAGACAGAGACAGAGACAGAGAGAGGGAGGGAGGGAGGGAGGGAGGGAGAGAGCGTGCGCGCAAGGAGAAAACTAGTGTTTTTTATCTATTCGGCCACATTCTATTCACTGGAAGTGAATCACTAAGTCCTGATAATGCTCAAGAAATGCCTCCACCTTTGCAGGGAGGATTGTCAAAGAATTTTGACATACTTTAAAACAATCACAAAAGGTTTCCAAAATTTCTCCAGAAAGTCAGCTAGCTATTCCTTCTTTCGTATTCCCCTAGTATTTTTTTCTATCTGTATTGCAAAACTGAACATATGGTGTAAGGAATTCATCTGAAAAGACATTGTGGGGCTTTAATACATAAACAGTAAACTTCTACTTTGCTATTTCCATATGTTTAAATCCCAAGACTCCTAAAATTAGATTACTCAAAAAATAATATAGGGATAACTGGCTAGTCATTTGGGAGGAGAAAGCTGTAACTCTATATTAATCTTTATATAAAAATAAATTCCAAGTTAAAGAGTTAAAGAATTTCAATTTTTAAATAAAACTACACATGTACCAGGGAAAAATATGAACATTTTTATCATCTTGGAGTAGAAAAGGACTTCTTGAGAATAACGTAAGAGCCCAAAGCCGTAAGAAACTGATAAAGATGACTAGTTAAATAGTAAAACAGTTGTATAGAAGAACAAAAGATTTAAACAAAAAGAAAATATACAAAAGACAAACAGGGAAATATTAGTAACATAGGTATAATAAACAGAAAATGAATTTTCTTAATATACATAGAGTTCTTATAATAAGGAAAAGTGGACAGATGAACAATGGGACTTCCATTTCAAGAAAGCGGAGCACAGGCTATAATCTCCACATCCTATAACAAATCCTAAAATTTATAAAATAATTTTTAAGTGAGATTATACAAGAGATCACACATATACAAGTGATACACACACACATTTCTCTCTCACATAAAAGTGCAGGGGCAGAGTACAGGGACAGTAGGGCAGTTCTACCAAAGTCTTCATTAAATCAGGTTCCCTGCAGCTCCCAGTGTGTGGATGTAACTCTTGTATCTCAAATGTCAGTTAGATCTCCAGCCTCTACATCTCCATTCCAGGAAGTATCCAAAAAGGAGCCACTGACTGAAGAAAGTTTCTAAAAACCACCATATGCATTTCTGCTTACATCTCTTTGACTAGAACTTTGTCATAAGACCACATCTAAGCCAAAGAGGTTTGGGAATATAGTCTTCATTGTTTATGTTCACATACTAAAAATCAGGGATTCTATTTTTCCGAGAGAAGAGGAAGAATACATATTTGGAAATATCAGTGGCTTCTGAATTCACTAAAAGTCAAAGATATGACAGAAACAGATTTAAGAAAAACCTCAGTGTAAAACATTTCTGAAAGTTAGAATTGAAAGACATGAAGACTGAGATCATTAGAACCATTCTATAGAAAATGTCCATGACTTATATACACTACCAGATATAAAACAGATAGCTAGTGGGAAGCAGCCACACAGAACAGGGAGATCAGCTCAGTGCTTTGTGACCACCTAGAGGGGTGGGATAGGGAGGGTGGGAGGCAGATGCAAGAGGGAGGGGATACGGGGATATATGTATATGTATAGCTGATTCATTTTGTTATAAAGCAGAAATTAACACACCATTGTAAAGCAATTATACTCCAATAAAGATGTTAAAAAAAAAAAAAAAAAGAAAACGTCCATGAGCTCCTGGTACTAAGCCTTGGAGCTGCCCCAGTTCTTTACCTTTCCACAATTTAATCACTTACTCTTTAGACTGTAAGATGTACCCCAATATCAAACCAACGGATGATGATACTTTTCTCTCCCTTAAATTAGCCAGAATCAGTTCCTGCTGTTCACAACAAAAATAATCTCAAGCAATATATTTCAAGATATTTATTGCAAAATCTTCAGTCAAATGCACGTGCATGTACACAAACACACACACACACACACACACACACACACACACACACACAATGGACGTGTCTCTTGAGAAGTAAAGGCTAGATTGTGTAGCTTATTAGCAACTATCTATCTCAACAATAAAGGGCAGATTTCTCTCCATCTCATTCCATCCTTCTGAATATCACCTCAGGGGTTCAATAGAGATTCCAAAATATTTAAGGCTAATTCATTTTGAATTTCATGTTTTAAATGCAGATCCAATTATATTATTTCCCTACTTAAAACTCTGGGATGAATCTCTATCATTTTTCAGGAAAAAGTCCAAACTCCTTATGATGACATAGAAATCTCTCTATAACCTGGCCACACACTAATCCCCATCCTCTTCTGTGTTCATCTGTGCAATCTCTTAGTCAACACAATTATTTATTGACAGCCTACTGTGTGCCGGCCACTGTTCTAGATGCTAGATAATACAGTCAGGAATGATATTTAAAATATCTAGAGAGATTGGTTCAAGATGGCGGAGTAGAAGGACGTGTTCTCACTCCCTCTCACAAGAGCACTGGAATCACAACTAACTGCTGAAAAATCAACGACAGGAGGACACTGAAACTCACGAAAAAAGATACCCTACATCCAAAGACAGACAAAGGAGAAGCCACAATGAGACGGCAGGAGGGGCACAATCACAATAAAATCAAATTCCGTAACTTCTGGGTGGGTGACTCGCAAACTGGAGAACACTTATACCACAGAAGTCCACCCACTGAAGTGAAGGTTCTGAGCCCCATGTCAGGCTTCCCAACCTGGGGGTCTGGCAACAGGAGGATGAATTCCTAGAGAATCAGACTTTGAAGGCTAGTGGGATTTGACTGCAGGACTTCAACAGGACTGAGGGAAACAGAGACTCCACTCTTGGAGGGCACACACAAAGTAGTGTGCGTGTCAGGACCCAGGGGAAGGAGCAGTGACCCCATAGGAGACTGAACCAGACCTACCTTTTAGTGTTGGAGGGTCTCCAGCAGAGATGGGGTGTGGCTGTGAGTCACCATGGGGACAAGGACACTGGCAGCAGAAGTTCTGGGAAGTACTCCTTGGTGTGAGCCCTCCCAGAGTCCGCCATTAGCCCCACCAAAGAGCCGGGTAGGCTCCAGTGTTGGGTAGCCTCAGGCCAAACAACTAACAAGGAGGGAACTCAGCCCCACCCATCAGCAGACAAGAGGATTAAAGTTTTACTGAGTTCTGCCCACCAGGGCAACACCCAGCTCTACCCACCACCAGTCCCTCCCATCAGGAAGCTTGCACAAGCCTCTTAGATAGCCTCATCCACCAGAGGGCAGACAGCAGAAGCAAGAAGAACTACAATCCTGCAGCCTGTGGAACAAAAACCACATTCACAGAAAGACAGACAAGATGAAAAGGCAGAGAGCTATGTACCAGATGAAGGAACAAGATAAAACCCCAGAAAAACAACTAAATGAAGTGGAGATAGGCAACCTTCCAGAAAAAGAATTCAGAATAATATAGTGAAGATGATCCAGGAAGTGGAGATAGGCAACCTTCCAGAAAAAGAATTCAGAATAATATAGTGAAGATGATCCAGGACCTTGGAAAAAGAATGGAGGCTAAGATCGAGAAGATGCAAGAAATGCTTAACAAAGATCTAGAAGAATTAAAGAACAAACCCCTAGAAGAATTAAAGAACAAACAAACAGAGATGAACAATACAACAACTGAAATGAAAGATACACTAGAAGGAATCAATAACAGAATAACTGAGGCAGAAGAACGGATAAGTGACCTGGAAGACAGAATGGTGGAATTCACTGCCATGGGACAGATTAAAGAGAAAAGAAATGAAGACAGCCTAAGAGACCTCTGGGACAACATTAAATGCACCAACATTCACATAATAGAGGTCCCAGAAGGACAAGAGAGAAAGAAAGGACCCAAGAAAATATTTGAAGAGATTATAGTCAAAAACTTCCCTAACATGGGAAAGGAAATAGCCACCCAAGTCCAGGAAGCACAGAGAGTCCCAGGCAGGGTAAACCCAAGGAGAAACACGCCGAGACACATAGTAATCAAACTGACAAAAATTAAAGACAAAGAAAAATTATTGAAAGCAACAAGAGAAAAACGACAAATAACATACAAGGAAACTCCCATAAGGTTAACAGCTGATTTCTCAGCAGAAACTCTACAAGCCAGAAGGGAGTGGCATGACATATTTAAAGTGATGAAAGGGAAGAACCTACAACCAAGATTACTCAACCCGGCAAGGATCTCATTCAGATCCGATGGAGAAATCAAAAGGTTTACAGACAAGCAAAAGCTAAGAGAATTCACCACCACCAAACCAGCTCTACAACAAATGCTAAAGGAACTTCTCTAAGTGGGAAACACAAGACAAGAAAAGGACCTACAAAAACAAACCCATAACAACTAAGAAAATGGTAATAGGAACATACAAATCGATAATTACCTTAAACGTGAATGGATTAAACGCTCCAACCAAAAGACACAGGCTCACTGAATGGATACAAAAACAAGACCCATGTATATGCTGCCTACAAGAGACCCTCTTCAGACCTAGGGACACATACAGACTGAAAGTTAGGGGATGCAAAAAGATATTCCGTGCAAATGGAAATCAAAAGAAAGCTGGAGTAGCAATTCTCATATCAGACAAAATAGACTTTAAAATAAACACTATTACAAAAGACAAAGAATGACACTACATAATGATCAGGGGATCAATCCAAGAAGAACATATAACAATTATAAATATATATGCACCCAACATAGGAGCACCTCAATACATAGGGCAACTGCTAACAGCTATAAAAGAGGAAATTGACAGTAACACAGTAATAGTGGGGGACTTTAACACCTCACTTACACCAATGGACAGATCATCCAAACAGAAAATTAATAAGGAAACACAAGCGTTAAATGACACAACAGACCAGATAGATTTAATTGATATTTATAGGACATTCCAACCAAAAACAGCAGATTACACTTTCTTCTCAAGTGCGCATGGAACATTCTCCAGGACAGATCACATCTTGGGTCACAAATCAAGCCTCGGTAAATTTAAGAAAACTGAAATCATATCAAGCATCTTTTCCGACCACAACGCTATGAGATTAGAAATAAAATACAGGGGAAAAAATATAAAAAACACAAACACATGGAGGCTAAACAATACATTACTAAATAACCAAGAGATCAAAGAAATCAAAGAGGAAGCCAAAAAATACCTAGAGACACATGACAATGAAAACACAATGATCCAAAACCTATGGGAAGCAGCAAAAGCAGTTCTAAGAGGGAAGTTTATAGCAATACAAGCCTACCTCAAGAAACAAGAAAAACCTCAAGTAAACAATCTAAACTTACACCTAAAGGAACTAGAGAAAGAAGAACAAACAAAACTCAAAGTTAGCAGAAGGAAAGAAATCATAAAGATAAGAGCAGAAATAAATGAAATAGAAACAAAGAAAACAATATCAAAGATCAATAAAACTAAAAGCTGGTTCTTTGAGAAGATAAACAAAATTGATAAACCATTAGCCAGACTCATCAAGAAAAAGAGGGAGAGGACTCAAAGCAATAAAATTAGAAATGAAAAAGGAGAAGTTACAACAGACACCGCAGAAATACAAAGCATCCTAAGAGAATACTACAAGCAATTCTATGCCAATAAAATGGACAACCTGGAAGAAATGGACAAATTCTTAGAAAGGTATAACCTTCCAAGACTGAACCAGGAAGAAACAGAAAATATGAACAGACCAATCACAAGTAATGAAATTGAAACTGTGATTATAAATCTTCCAACAAACAAAAGTCCAGGACCAGATGGCTTCACAGGTGAATTCTATCAAACATTTAGAGAAGAGCTAACACCCATCCTTCTCAAACTCTTCCAAAAAATTGCAGAGGAAGGAACACGCCCAAACTCATTCTATGAGGCCACCATCACTCTGATACCAAAATCAGACAAAGATACTACAAAAAGAGAAAATTACAGACCAATATCACTGACGAATATAGATGCAAAAATCCTCAACAAAATACTGGCAAACAGAATCCAACAATACATTAGATCATACACCATGATCAAGTGGGATTTATCCCAGGGATGCAAGGATTCTTCAATATACACAAATCAATCAGTGTGACACACCATATTAATAAACTGAAGAATAAAAACCATATGATCATCTCAGTAGATGCAGAAAAAGCTTTTGACAAAATTCAACACCCATTTATGATAAAAACTCTCCAGAAATTGGGCATAGAGGGAACCTACCTCAACATAATAAAGGCCATATATGACAAACCCACAGCAAACATCATTCTCAATGGTGAAAAACGGAAAGCATTTCCTCTAAGATCAGGAACAAGACAAGGATGTCCACTCTCGCCACTATTATTCAACATAGTTTTGGAAACCCTAGCCATGGCAATCAGAGAAGAAAAAGAAATAAAAGGAATCCAAATTGGAAAAGAAGAAGTAGAACTGTCACTGTTTGCAGATGACATGATACTATACATAGAGAATCCTAAAGAAAACTACTAGAGCTAATCAATGAATTTGGTAAAGTTGCAGGATACAAAATTAATGCACAGAAATCTCTTGCATTCCTATACACTAAAGATGAAAAATCTGAAAGAGAAATTAAGGAAACACTTTTACAACATTTACCATTGCAACAAAAAGAATAAAATACCTAGGAATAAACCTACCTAGGGAGACAAAAGACCTGTATGCAGAAAACTACAATACACTGATGAAAGAAATTAAAGATGATACAAACAGATGGAGAGATATACCATGTTCTTGGATTGGAAGAATCAATATTGTGAAAATGACTCTACTACCCAAAGCAATCTACAGATTCAATGCAATCCTTATCAAATTACCAATGGCATTTTTTACAGAACTAGAACAAAAAAATCTTAAAATTTATATGGAGACCCAAAAGACCCCGAATAGCCAAAGCTGTCTTGAGGGAAAAAAACCGAGCTGGAGGAATCAGACTCCCTGACTTCAGACTATACTACACAGCTACAGTAATCAAGACAGTATGGTACTTGCACAAAAACAGAAATACAGATCAATGGAACAGGATAGAAAGCCCAGAGATAAACCCACACACCTATGGTCAACTAATCTATGACAGAGGAGGCAAGGATATATAATGGAGAAAAGACAGTCTCTTCAATAAGTGGTGCTGGGAAAACTGGACAGCTACATGTAAAAGAATGAAATTAGAACACACCCTAACACCATACACAAAAATAAACTCAAAATGGATTAGAGACCTAAAGGTAAGACTGGACACTTATATATAAAAGTCTTAGAGGAAAACATAGGCAGAACACTCTTTGACATAATTCACAGAAAGATCTTTTTTGATCCACCTCCTAGAGTAATGGGAATAAAAACAAAAATAAACAAATGGGACCTAATGAAACTTAAAAGCTTTTGCACAGCAAAGGAAACTACAAACAAGACGAAAAGACAAACCTCAGAATGGGAGAAAATATTTGCAAACGAATCAACGGACAACGGATTAATCTCCAAAATATATAAACAGCTCATGCAGCTCAATATTAAAAAAACAAACAACCCAATCAAAAAATCGGTAGAACGCATAGCACAGGGAGATCAGCTCGGTGCTTTGTGAACACCTAGAGGGGTGGGATAGGGAGGGTGGGAGGGAGGGAGACGCAAGAGGGAAGAGATATGGGAACATATGTATATGTATAACTGATTCACTTTGTTATAAAGCAGAAACTAACACACCATTGTAAAGCAATTATACTCCAATAAAGATGTTTAAATAAATAAATAAATAAATAAATAAAAACCAATTCTCCTTCTAGTCAAAAAAAAAAAAAAAAAAGATACATGCACCCCAATGTTCATTGCAGCACTATTAACAACAGCCAAGACATAGAAAGAGCCTAAATGTTCATCGACAGAAGAGCATTTAGAAGATGTGGTACATATATACAATGGAACACTATTCAGCCATGAAAAGAATGAAATTACGCCATTTGCAGCAACACTGATAGACTTAGAGATTATCCTACTAAGTGAAGTAAGTCAAAAAGAGAAAGACAATTGTCATTGATCGCACTCATGTGTGGAATCTAAAATATGACACAAATGAACTTATCTATGAAACAGAAACAGACTCACAACATAGAGAACAGTCTTGTGGTTGCCGAGGGTGGGGGGGATTGGGAAAGGATGGATTAGGAGTTTGGGATTAGCAGATGCAAACTGGTATATATAGAATGGATAAACAACAAGGTCCCACTGTATAGCACAGGGAACTATATTCAGTATCCTGTGATAAACCATAATGGAAAAGAATATGAAAAAAATGTATATGTATGTATAACTGAATCACTTTGCTGTACAGTAGAAATTAACATGACATTGTAAATCAACTATTCTTCAATAAAATAAATTTAAAGAAAAAAGGAATAATGAAAAAAAAAAAAATCGGCAGAAGACCTAAATAGACATTTCTCCAAAGAAGACATACAGATGGCCAAGAAGTACATGAAAAGCTGCTCCATGTCACAAATTATTAGAGAAATGCAAATCAAAACTACAGTGAAGTATCACTTTACACCAATTAGAATGGGCATCATCAGAAAATCTACAAACAACAAATGCTGGAGAGGGTGTGGAGAAAAGGGAACCCTCTTGCACTGTTGGTGGGAATGTAAATTGATACAGCCACTATGGAGAACAGTATGGAGTTTCCTTAAAAAACTAAAAATAGAATTACCATAAGACCCGGCAATTCCACTACTGGGCATATATCCAGAGAAAACCATAATTCAAAAAGACACATGCACCCCAATGTTCACTGCAGCACTATTTACAATAGCCAGGTCACGGAAGCAACCTAAATGCCCATCGACAGATGAATGGATAAAGAAGTTGTGGTACATATATATAACGGAATATTACTCAGCCATAAAAAGGAACAAAATTGGGTCATTTGTAGAGACGTGGATGGACCTAGAGACTGTCATACAGAGTGAAGTAAGTCAGAAAGAGAAAAACAAATATCGTATATTAACGCATATATGTGGAATCTAGAAAAATGGTACAGATGAACCCGTTTGCAGGGCAGAAATAGAGACACAGGTGTAGAGAACAAACATATGGACACCAAGGGCAGAAAGTGGTGGGGGGTGGTGGTGGTGCTGTGATGAATTGGAAGATTGGGATTGACATGTATACACTGATGTGTATAAAATGGATAACTAATAAGAACCTGCTATATAAAAAAATAAATAAAATTAAATTTAAAAATTTAAAAATTAAATAAAATAAAATACCTAGCAACTAGTATAACATTACATAGACCAATTATAATGGATACTCAACCAGCAGACACCAGCTATAAACAACTGATAAAGTTTTCCCAGTGTGTATTATTAGAATACCAACCTGAAAACAGCAATAAATACAACAGAACCCCTCCCCACAAGGAGTTACATTTTTTTAAATAGGAAGAGAGACAACAGATAAAACATTAAACTAATTAGTAAGAAAATTTCAAGTACAAGAGTATAAAGAAGATAGAGAAAATGTCATCTGAGGAGGTGACATTTGAGTTGAGATGTGAATTAATAAGATGTAATAAGCTGAAATGTGCCCCCCCCCAAATATGTCCATGTCCTAATCCCCAGAACTTGTAAATGTTGACTGTGTTTAGAAAGGGGAGCATTATAGATGTGATTAAGCGAGCACCTTGAGATAAGGAGGTTATCCTGGACTATCCAGATAGGTACTAAATCCAATGACATGTCTTTATAAAAGAAAGGCAGATTTGAGACCGAAAGAAGACAAAGACACAGAGGAGTAAGCGATGTGAAGACAGAGGCAGAGATTGGAGTGATGCAGCCGCAAGTCAAGGAGTGCTAAGTCACCAGAAGTTGGAAGACGCAGAGAATGGATTCTCCCTGTCCTAGTCAGCCCAGGCTGCCATAACAAAATATCACAGATGTGGTGGCTTAAACAACTGACATTTATTTCTCAGAGTTCTGAAGGCTGGGAAAGCCAAGATCAAGGTGTTGGTTGATTCAGTTCCCCAATGAGGGCCTGCTTCTTGGATTGCAGACGGCCACATTTTCTGCTGTTTTAATTCACAGTTCATAGTAATTTGTTACAGCAACCCTGGGAATCTCATACAGAAAGCAACTATGGAGAATCTGATAGAAGTATATTCTAATCAGAATGAACAGCAAGTGAAAACTTCCAAGGTCATCTATAGAGAATGTACCACTTATCAAAGGTCATGAAAGAAGATTTTGGGGAAATACACCATGTTCATAAAGATGCCATTTTTCTCCAAGGTAATCTATAAATCCAATGCTATTCCAATCAGTATCCCAAAAGATTTCTCATATAAATTTACAAACTGATTTTAAAATGTATAGGGAAGATCATAGCCAAAACAATTCTGAAAAATAAAAGAACAACAGGTATAATATTTACTTAACATATATTGTCTTATAAAGTTAGAGTAATTAAGAGAATGTGATATTGCTATAAGGATAAACAGATCAAAAGAGCTTAATTTCAAAACCTAAAAATAGACCTCTATTTATGAACATATAAACAATAACAAAATATATGTATACATATATATTATACACACACACACATATATACATATATTTGAAAAGTCAACACAGGTGGCATTTTAGATCAGAGGAACAAAGAAAATTTACTTAAATAATGCAGGTGCGCATTATTATATTATTATAAGTACATATATATTATATATAAATAAATATATATATTATATATAACTTATATTTATATTATACATTATGTTATAGTATATGTTATATATAATTTATATTATATATAAAAGGAAATTTATATTATAAATTTATATTATATATAAAAGGAAATTCCAGGTAGATTTAAAAACTAAATATAAAAAAATCAAACTTTACAAATTTTAAAAAACAATATTGAGAAATACCTTTATGACCTCAGAGTTAAAAATTTCTTAAATAAGACCCCAAAATCCAGAACTGTAAAGAAAAGTATTTCATAAATTCAATTACTTAAAATATTTAAAGACAATATTATAATGGTGAAATGAAAAGGCTCAGAGTTTACTTCACTTGGAATTTATATAACTGACAAAGACTGAGTGTCAAGAATATATAAAGAACACCTACAAAACCAGTAAGAAAAAGACAAACAATTTTACGATTTGCTTTTCCACATTCAACATTCCACAGGTATACAACGGAGGTCTGCAGCTGCTGCATGATACACAAACACCCTTGACGCCTTAGTCGGGAGAATGGTCCCTCCTGGGGGAGGAGGTGGAATGGGGACCAGAGGGACCCACAGGACAATAATCATGTGTGCACTGCTTTCCTTCTTGACCTTTCTATTTCTATTTACATGGGTTTTCATGTTGTTACATGTTTCTATACCTGAATTACTCCATAATAAATAAAAACCCAACACAGTTAAAAACAGCAATAAACTGATCAAGCATAGGGGAAAAGAAAAGGACCTCACAGAACTGATTCATTACCTTCCCTGTAACCATGAACAGAGGTAAAATACTCATTATTAGCTTTTTGCAATTCTTCTTCCTGGATCACATATTAAAGAGTTAAAGTCTCCTATTCTGTATTTATATTAAAAAACTATATTTACCAATTTCACATTATGTTTAAACAATAATTCTTACAGTAATTATAAATTCTTCTGCTACTGCCTATAGCTCTTTTGAGTCAAAAAAAATGAAAGAATTTAAAGATAATAGGTAACTCAGCAGAGGGCAAAGCACAAAAGTCTTGGATGCGAAAGGCCTAGATATGACGTTCAGCCATGCCTATTACTCACTGACAGGGCCTGCAATTTATACAACATCTGCGAACCTCCCTCCTCCATTCCTGATTTGTCAAACGAGAACACTAATTCTTCTTAGAAGGAGCTGTACATATAGGAGGTGCCTGGCAAAAAGAGGATTCAAAAATTTTTTTAAGCCAGACATGGCCTTTTGGGGTAGGAGATTTGTTTTTCTCTTTGGATTCCTTGGTTAATTAATATAATCCTCCTCTCCTTCCTTTGTAAAGAGTGGCCCAGGGAAGGTTCACGGCGGGAGTCATCCTTCCCAGGTACAAGCAGGAAGGGGTGCTCTACCTAAACAGAATTTTAAAATGATAATGAAGCCCACTAAAAGCCTGCCTGCTGTTGACTGCTACCCTGTGCTGGCGATTTAAATAATGTCAATGCTAAATACTCCTCTTCTGCTATGGTAGACCACTCCCACTGTCCTCCCCCTTGGTAGGTCGCTGCTCTTTTACACCTTCCTCTCTTTGTAGTACACAGCAGTTTAAATTCTGACAGCGGTCTGCCTGCTCTGTCTCTAACTCTGAAGCAGCTGAATGTGGCTGAAGAAAAACACACAACCAAGCTAACAATTCCAGTTTTGCATTCGTGACCTCAAATCCCAAATGGGCACTAAACACTGGTGAGTATTTTACTACACTTTCTTGAAATATTTGTTTTCTCACTATCCAAAATCACCATATCACACCTTTTTCTTCCTTCTCAAATCTACAACACCCCGCCCCTGTCATTCCGCTCATTATCAGCTGATGACTGACTCTTACTTCAATGAGCAAGTAGAAGGACTGAGATGAGAATTCCCTAATCTTTCCACTATCAAGCATACCACTTCTACCAGTGAAATCTACCTTCCTGCCTCCTCTTCCAATAGGTGAGGTATTCCTGCTCCTATATGCTTCTCCAGTGGCGCTTTGGATCACATCCCCTATCACCATTCCAAGGACTTCAGGCACACAAAAACCCCCTCTCTCTCAAGCAATAATTTTTAAGTAATGAAAGGATGGTCATGGATGGATGGATGGGTGAATCCATGAACGGGGAGAGAGAAAAAGAAAGAGAGAATTATGTTCCCATGATCACACCTCCTTAGAGCTACAACCCCACCTTGTTTTAGTTCCTTTCCCAGTAATAGTTTTCTAAACTGATGTCTAAAATCATTCTCTCCACTTCCTCACTTCTTAGCCTCTCACCAATTTGATCTCACTGGACTTGGTCACCACCATTCTGCAGAAACTATAGTAAGCAAGATCACCAAAAATCTCCATCACGTCCAAACCAACGTCATTTCCCTGCCCTTATCTCAAACTCCCCACAGCGCTCAGCTACTTACTGCTCCCCTCTCCTTGAGACGTTTCCTCCCCTTGCGGCAGCACATTGTCTGGGGTCCTTCCTGCCTAACCAACTGCTCGTTCTCGGCTCATTCGCATCTTCAGATACTACCTGTACACTTCCTTCTCACCAATCTCTATCTCCAGCTCCCCTGAACTCTGTCTAAAAGGCATTTATTTCCATTTTACCATGTCCCGAACGGAACTCTTGATTTTCCCCCATATATGTTCATCTACCACGTTCACCTTATTAGCAAATGACACTACAGCCCACCTAGTTACTCAAGCCAGAAACCTAATAGTTACTTTTTATTCTTTTTCTCTCACACCCCAAATTACCTCATATCATATCAACAGTCATAACTCTGAAATATATCCTAACTCTAACCATTTCATTCTGTGAAATAAAATTCATATTTTATGGCAAGACAAGAAAAATTTAAACATAAAACATCTTCCCTGCCCCTTGGCCTCCTCTCTCCCCCCGCTGTGTGTTGTGTACCTGCATCATGCATCAACCATACCTCCACCATCGGCAGGAATACCTGGTCAGCCGTAAAGAGCAACATTCTCCCAGCATCAACAAGACAACTCCTTAAAAGGTAATGTTCTTTCTTGATCTTGTAAGGGGTCACATGACCCACCAGGACGACGCTTAGATCTGGATTACGTAAAATGTCAATAATATGTTATTTGGTGTACAGCTCTCAGTCTCAAAAACAAACAAACAACCTCATATAATTGCGACCTGACTTCTAACCCACAGTTCTCAGAGCTTTCTGAGATGCTCTTCCTGGGCTATAATCCTCAAATTTGGCTTGAATAAAATTTTCCATTTCTTTCTTAGATCGACTGATTAATTTTTCGATGACAATTCCATTCTTTATCATCTAAGCCACCTTCACCTGGGCTACTAAACTCTCCTTCTGCTTGCCCACACATCATTCTTGCACCAAAAATTCTATATTCCATAAAAAAAAAAAAGCGTAGACTTTTAAAGTGCGTATCAGATCACGTTGCTCCCCTGGTGAAAACTCTCCAAGGACTTTCCATTACACCTAAAATAAAATCCAAAACCTTCACCGTGGCCTAGAAGCGCCCACACCGTCTCGTTCGTCTCTACCTACGCGATTTTGTGAGGCCCTCCCCGTCGCTCAATACACTTCGGCACCTTCTTCTTCTGGATGCGATCAAGACCCTTCTCCTTAGAATAAGTTCACATCCCCGTTTGCCTGGGTGGTCCAGGTCTGCATCTGTTATCCTGATGTCCTACCCACTTTTGTATTTGTCCCAGACTTATCTTTTACTTTAATACCAAGGCTTATTAATAGTTACATTAAAATAAGCCAGGATGAATTTGGTAGATCCTCATTTTGTACTTCTAGCTACTACCCTGGTCTTGCCTAATAGTATGTGAGACACGTGCAGTGAACTGAGTTCTCACTTCAACTGGTGAAATCTGAAAGGTGACCTCAGTGAGGATCCTGTTTCCCAGACCCTTTCCAATGCAAAAGGACCAAACAAGCTTCCGAAAACAAAGTGCGCTGGGACAAGAGGCTAGGGAGAGCCAGCTCTTCCAGTTCCTGGTGGTGTGGGAGACGTAGTAAATGTCTCTGCCTCTGGTGTCTGAACACCAGAAAGAGACAAATCTCCACCCCAAAAGGCTAATTCTGGTACTAGCCAACGGGGCGTGACCTTGGGTAATACCCTGTGGACTACTGGACTTGCTCGTCCGGGTGTTGGAGTCTCAATTAGCAGTGTTTGGGGGTTCCCATTTTGTGGGAAGCTAGTAAGAGAGGTCTGATTCTGAGCACAGATCATGGCTGATGACCTGAAAAACCGCTGTGCAGACAGGCAGCAGCTGCAGTGAAAGGGCACTTGCTCTGGTCTGCCCAGACTGCCTGGATTTTGGAAGGGACACCCAGAGCAGCAACGTCTGCAACAGCAGCTCAGAACGATGCCATTCAGCATACTCTCCCAACTTCAGGAGACAGAAACTTGGGACAACTTCACTGGACTAAGCAATCCTGGGGACCCATAGGGATATCTGGAGATGAGAAAAAAAAAAAGATGGGCTGCCACAGATTGTGAAATAGAGGTTTAGAGTCATCTACATCTTCTGGTAAATAGTAGGAGCATTTTTTTGAACTCCACTCTGGGTCATTTAACTCTCTTCTGGGTCTCCAAAACGCATAATAAATCTGAACAAACTCACTGCTTGCAAGATAACTGCTACAAAGCCCTTGATGCCTTGTCCATACTGGGTAAACAGTAGCTAGTATCACTGATTACCTAAGCAGTACCCAGATAATGTAAGGCTCCTAGAAGTTTCCAAGAAGTTATAGACCCTGATTTACACACTCTTAGAGTTTATACTCTACTTCGGTTATAACGAAATACATACAAATTTCAATGACAACAAAAGTCAAAATGAAAGTAAGCTCAAAGTTAAGTATTCCAACAATAAATGCTGCGGGCGTTCAAAGAAAGGGCATTATTTTGAGCTGGGTAACATCTTTTTATATAAAAATGACTGAGTCCATGATGGCAATAGGCTATACAAATCCCAGTCAACAAAAAGTAATACTAACAACACATCCCAAAAAGAAGGCTGTAAGTACTAAGAACAAGTTGAATATTTTCATTTATTTTCTTTTCCTCTAAAAATAAATAATTTACTGTTGGAAGGTCAATTAAGGTACTACTGAAAAATGGTAGGAACTCAGGAAAAGAATAACATGGCCACCCATGCAGCGCCCACAATGCTATATGTACCTCAGTAAACTTCTTTGGCACTCAACCACACAGGACCAGAAACTACATTAGCAATGTCTCAGAGTAATAAAACTCAGGGATGCTAATTTATACAAACCAGGCCTATAGAGATTAATTGCCAATGGACCCTTTACACAGAGGAATGCAACTGTCATTTGGTCTAAATAGTGCACTTTGGGACACATGCTTCATGGAAACAAAATTTTCAGATGAGTTTGGTGAGGATGGACTCAGAATGGCGATAGGGCAGTTAATTTTATGGCTGCATATTCTATGACTTTAGATCTAACGGACTTACGGGTCCATCCTCTTAAGAAAGGAAAGAGTCACCAAATAGCCCCATACTTCACGTTGAACACCTAGAACGTGGTCTGGCTCCCAGCAGGCATTTAGTAAATATTTGCTAAATGAATGAATGAATGAACGTTTCCCTGTGCTTGGATAGTTATTGCCAAACTTTGTCTTTCTGTTTTTCTACAATTTTTCCTGAAATGTTCTAAACTGCATTATTCCAATCAACACGTTTTTTGAATGACATATTAATACCTTCAATCCTTTATAGTCAAGAGTCACTAGCTGGAAAGTCGGTTGTTCTGTTAAAAGAGGGCTTTTCAACCTCAGCGCTACTGACATCTTTACCCAGATAGTTCTTTGCTGTAAAGGGCTGTCCTGTGCCCGGCAGATAGTTCAGCAGCATCGCTGGCGTCTACCCGCTATGCCACTAGTGCAGGCACGCACGCGCACACGCGCGCGCGCACACACACATACACGCTGTGTCTCCTGTGTTTCCCATTAATATTTACTTCTGCAACGCATGATGATGCTTTGTTTCATGGGTTTGAGGTAGTTCATGGCAACAGGACTAAGGAAAAGAGGATTGGCTTGGGGTGGAGTGAGGCAGGGTGGAAGGAGTTTGAGAGGAAAGAACAGTTGCTAAGAACAGCTAAGTCAATCAGAAATGTCCCCAGGCATTGTCAAATATCCCCTGGGGACAAAATCAACCAGTTCTTTAAAGTGACATCTCTGCTCTTATCTATCAAGTACTAATTTCAGAATTTAACAGTTAGAGACTACGTCACTGAGTCCTTAGTCTTCATTGCTGTCTCTCCTAAACGTCACCCTTCCCCCCGCCAGGTACTGCCCCGGCCACCAGACCATTACATAGATACACCACCTGCAGCAGTGATTTCAAGGGAGAGGGGAAAGAAAATAATCCAGAAGGAAATTAGGTCCCTCACTTCCACCTACCGCATCCAAATACAGTAGCCCTCCATATCCGAGGGTTCCATATGCACAGATTCAACCAATCATGGACTGAAAATATTCAGGGGAAAAAAAAAAATCCCAGAAAGTTCCAAAAAGCAAACCTTGAATTTGCCAGGGTCAGCAACTATTTACATAACGTTTACATTGTATTAGGCATTATAAGCAATCTAGAGATGATTTAAACTATATAGGAGGGTGTGCACAGGCTATATGCAAATACTGCACCATTTTATATAGAGACCTTGAGCATCTTCGAATTTTGGTATGGGGGTGGGGGGAGATACGTGGAAACAGTCCCCCCACTACCCTGCAGATATGAGGGACCACTGTAACGCCAAGGGTCCTCGGAGATACAGTGAATGTGGGCCCTATTTTATCAGTTGAGTCTTACCAACACACTTTGTCAGCTTTCATGCAGCACAAAACAGGAATCAAGTCCCCCCAAAAAGATGAAGAAGTTTGACTACAATGACCATCCTCCCAACAAAGACTGATGTGATTTTATCAGGTTTTCTTTAAAATCCAAATGCTTCTGGCTTACCTATTCTAATACAAAGTTGCTGGAAAGAAGGAAAAACACTAAAGAATTTTGAAAAGTCAGAATTCTTGACTCATTGATCCTAAAAACAAATTTATGAAACAAATATAAGCAACATATTATGACATTTTATAATTTAAAAAGCCTATTAATTTATATAATCATATTTTACAAGTATAAACTAATATAGCACATTAAATACATAAGAAGGCAGAAATTAATACATATGCCAAACACCATCTGAGGTAAAGATTATTTTATAATTGAGAGAACAGGGACCCAGACTAAACCAAAGTTATAAATAACAGAACCAGGATGATGCAAACCTTGTGTTTTTTCCCCGACGCTACGGCACCTCCCTTGTGAGTGTAGGGGAGCAAAACCTGCCACCTCAAAATGTCTCTTTGGCAAGCGGATTATTTTGAACTGAAAACAATCAAGGCCCAAAAGACTCAGGAAGAAACTCTGACCTTCCCCATAATTGCCTAAAAAACATTTAGATAGAGGGCCTATTCCAGGAAGGGAGCTATCCCTCGTATCCCCGTATATAGTAGGAACTAGTATAGTAGGAACTATAGTAGGAACTAGGTGTGTAGACAGGGAGGAACCTAGCAAATTCCTCTCTGTGTCCCATCATGTCTCTTCCTGGCCCAGCAAACATTTATTCACCAAACATTTGTTTTTCCATCTCCATGTGCATTGCCTTCCTCCCCTTTAAATCCCAAACCACGACCCCCAACATCCTCTTTTGTCTTTAGCTGAAGATGGTATTTAAGGGTGAGGGTTTCAGCCATTTGAGGAGTTATTCAGTTTTTTTGGGTCTCTCCCATTGTACATATGTTATTAAAATTTTGTTTGATTTTCTCCTGTTAATGTGTCTCATGTCACTTTAATTCTTAGACCAGCCAGAAGAACCTAGAAGGGTAGAGAAACATTTCTTCCTGCCTGACATGAATATATCTCATTATTCTTTCTTTGATTTCATAAAAACCTTAGTAACTATCGTGACTTCTATGTATGCCTAAATTGTTGATACAGCAAATATCACCTTATCTGAAATATTTTAAAACACTATACAAATTTAAACATAAACATTCTCAATGATTTCAATTGGTTAAATTAAACTTTGTTTGGGAACTCCCTGGCAGTCCAGTGATTAGGACTCCACGCTTCCACTGCAGGGGGCAATGGTTCGACCCCTGGTCGGGGAACTAAGATCCCACAAGCTGTGTGGTGCGGCAAAAAAAATTTTTTTGAATAAAAAAATTAAACTTTGTTTAATTTAAGATTTTGATGGTCTTAAAAATATAAGATAATAATGTACAAGAGTGAAAAAAAAAATTGAACACTTAGCCAGAAATTCTATTTAGTCATATGCTGGGATGATGCAGCTACATAAAGTTAGTTAAATCAAACATATGACCAAAGCCTAATAAATATTTTTATAAAATAACTATATATAAGATGTTAGTATATTTGAGCCATGTTTGGTCCTATTCAGGGGAATGGAATGTTTTTCTGCGTGTGTTTTTCTTGACAAGACAGGAACTTTAATCCCATAGAAACTCTGGGAGACTGATGGTCTCCTCTCCCTGGCTATAGATCAGGTCTCAGAAAGTCACAGATATTTTTCTGTTTTAAAGTCAGACATGGTATTTCAACAGCTTTTTATTATACCTTAGAACCAGATACAACTGCCTTCAGAGACATTTTTTCCTTCATCCTGAGTCTTCTCTTAATTTGTCCTCAAATGACCAGTCAGGAAAATCAGAAAAGTATAATGTGCCAAGAGTCAGAAAAACACCATTCTGATAAGCACTGGGAGCAAGGGCATGTCTAAAAAAAGCTTTCATCTATTTCAGGAGCTCTCTAAAAGAGGCTCCTAAGCTAAATTTTTCAGTCAATAAATTTGGTTTAAACATGAAGTGGGTAACAGGATAACATCAATCCAACCTTCAGGACTTTTCCACTTCAAATAATTACCTACAACAAAACCGCAGGTTACTTACACTTATCACCAGTAACCGACCTTTCTGCAGAAACAACTCTTTCCTAAATACTTAAGAATAATAAAGGGCAGCAGTCAGAAATGTAAAGACTCACAAAAATTTTGAACACTGTTCTTTGCCTAGCACCCACAGAAAAACCCTTAAGCCTAAGCTGTGGTTACAAGTAAAGTATACCATTAACTTTGAGCAGACGAAACTATTAGCGTATGATCAGCTATCAATCACCCCAAGACGAAGTCTCTCCTGACTGGAGGTGTCTTGTTTTGTTTTTGACTTACTTTTTTAAGTAAATGCTTAGGACCACATATTATTTTTCACAAAGAGAAAAGTACAAAAACTGTACTGACCTATGTGATTTATCATGGTTAACAAACCAATTTTAAAAAAGAAAAAAAAATTGCAACAAAACACATTGCTGATTTTGGTATTAGGGTGATGGTGGCCTCATAGAATGAGTTCAGAAGTGTTCCTTCCTCTGCAATTTTTTGGAATAGTTTCAGAAGGATAGGTGTTAACTCTTCTCTAAATGTTTGGTAGAATTCACCTGTAGAGCCATCTGGTCCTGTACTTTTGTTTGTTGGGAGTTTTTAAATTACTGATTCAATTTCGGTAGTTAATTGGTCTGTTTGCATTTTCCATTTTTTCCTGGTTCAGTCCTGGGAGACTGTACCTTTCTAAGACTTTGTCCGTTTCTTGTAGGTTGTCCATTTTATTGGTGCATAGTTGCTCATAGTAGTCTCTTATGATGCTTTATATCCTGTAACTTCTCCTTTTTCATTTCTGATTTTATTGATTTGGGCCCTCTCTCTTTTTTTCTTGATGAGTCTGGCTAAAGATTTATCAATTTCGTTCATCTTTTCAAAGAACCAGCTTTTAGTTTCATGGATCTTTACAACTGTTTTTTTAGATACCACTGTTTGCAGACAACATGATACTATACACAGAAAATCCTAAGGAAGCTACCAGAAAGCTACTAGAGCTCATCAATGAATTCAGTAAAGTTGCAGGATACAAAATTAATACACAGAAATCTGTCACATTTCCATATACTAACAACGAAATAGCACAAAGAGAAATTAAGGAAACAATCCCATTTACCAATGCATCAAAAAGAATAAAATACCTAGGAATAAACCTACCTAAGGAGACAGAAGACCTGTACTCCAAAAAACTATAAGATGCTGATGAAAGAAATTGAAGACCACACAAACAGATGGAAAGATACACTGTGTTCTTGGATTGGAAGAATCCGTATTGTTAAAATGACCATTCTACACAAGACAATCTACAGATTCAATGCAATCCCTATCAAATTACCAATGGCATTTTTCACAGAACTAGAACAAAATTTTTTTAAATTTCTACAGAAACACAAAAGACCCCGAATAGCCAAAGCAATCTTGAGAAAGAAAAACAGAGCTGGAGGAATCAGGCTCCCTGACTTCAGACTATACTACAAAGCTATAGTAATCAAGACAGTACGGTACTGGCACAAAAACAGACATATAAATCAATGGAACAGGATAGAAAGCCCAGAAATAAACCCATGCACTTATGGTCAATTAATCTATGACAAAGGAGGCAAGAACATACAATGGAGAAAAGACAGTCTCTTCAATAAGTGGTGCTGGAAAAACTAGACAGCTACATGTAAAAGAATGAAATTCGAACATTCTCTAACACATATACAAAAATAAACTCAAAATAGATTAAAGACCTAAATGTAAGACCAGATTACTATAAAACTCCTCAAGGAAAACATAGGCAGAACACTCTTTGACATAAATCGCAGCAGTGTTTTTTGGATCTGTCTCCTTGAGTAATGGAAATAAAAACAAAAATAAACAAATGGGGCCTAATTAAACTTAAAAGCTTTTGCACAGCAAAGGAAACCATACACAAAATGAAAAGACAACCTACAGAATGGGAGAAAATATTTGCAAACAATTCAACTGACAAGGGATTAATTTCCAAAATATACAAACTGCTCATACAGCTCAATATCCAAGAAACAAACAACCCAATCAAAAAATGGGCAGAAGATCTAAATAGACATTTCTCCAAAGAAGACAGACTGATGGCCAACAGGCACATGAAAAAAAATGCTCAACATTGCTAATTAATTACTAGAGAAATGCAAATCAAAACTACAGTGAGGTATGACCTCACACAGGTCAGAATAGCCAGCATCAAAATGTCTACAAATAATAAATGCTAGAGAGGGACTTCCCTAGCAGTCCAGTGGTTAAGACCCCATGCTTCCACTGCAGGGGGCGTGGGTTTTACCCCTGGTCAGGGAACTAAGATCCTTCATGCCACACAGTGCAGCCAAAAAAAGAAAAAAAAGAAAGCTAGAGACAGTGTGGAGAAAAAGGAACCTTCCTACACTGTTGGTGGGAATGTAAATTGGTACAGCCACTACAGAGGACAGTACGGAGGTTCCTTAAAAAACTAAAAATAGAGCTACTATATGATCCAGCAATCCCACTCCTGGGCATATATCTGGAGAAAACTATAACTCAAAAAGATACATGCACCCCAATGTTTATACATTTATAGTTATAAATAACCATGAAATGAGATAATGTACGTGAAAATAATCTCGAATTGTAATATCCTATATAAAAGTAAGATGCTATTAGCAGGACTTTACAGTGAAAGCCAAAGACACCATTTGGGCCTACTAATAGTCAACAGCTCCATCATTTATAGATCTTAGATGACCCTCAGTTTTTAAGGACTCCAAGTATTCATGTTTCCCTAACCCCATGAGCATATATCAGTCAAAAATCACTGACTTTATGTTCCAGAAGCCTAGTTCTTATTCCATGAAAGCCTGACAGACCTGAAAAGGATAAAAATCTGGCCTACGTTAATGCCTACACTCAATTATATAATAGTGCACATACCAAAGATTTCCAAAATGTATTTCAGAACAGCAAAACTAGTTCTCAAGCAGCAAAATTAACACAGACCTTGTCGATTTCCTCTTCTCTAATTGTTAACTGGCCACATTCTCAGACGGTCTTTTACCAATGACTTTCCTATTGACATCGACCTTGTGACATTCTGCATCTTTTGCAAATTTTGCTATTAGGCTTTGCATTACATGTGCATTGTATGTTAGTGATTGTTAATTACCAAGGCTACTGTGAAGTGGGGAGAGGGTTTTGAGTGTAAAATGCATTGGTTTTCAACTCATTAGTGGATGTTTTCCTATTCTGATGGCCTTAGCATCCCTGTGCACTCAGTGTGGAGACTATAGTAATGAACACTCAGATAAGAAGGACACCCTCTTCCTACCTCAAAAGGTTGTTCTGAGAATAAAGGTGAAATTCTGCTTGGCACACAGTAAGCCTCAATAAATGTTGCTTACTGGTATTTTTAAAGACAGAAGGCAGTAAGCAGAAGCCATTAGGCAGAAACAAGGAGAGGCAAAAGTAGTAACCAATTATGGAATAGGAAGACATCTACAAAGGGAAGCAAGGAGAGGAGTGCTGAGTCACAAGCATGATAGACAAGTAGAATCACCCTTGGCTCCCAGAGCTGGGCCAGATTTTGAGCACTGCAGCCTTGCTCAGAGTTTCCTGGCTCTCCCTTCAGACTGCGTGTACATAGTGACAATACACTGCTATCACCTGGGGTAACCGAGGATGCCTCAACCGCGAAATAACCAAACACGCCCATGGGATCTCTTTGTTAAATTTTAGTCAACCAGACTTGCTTCTGGGGGAGATACTGACAAAAGAAACATTCCTTTCACTGAATGAAAGAGCCCCTTTCTTTTCTGATTTAACTGAGTCTCTTAACTGTTCTCTTCCTTCACTTTCAACAGATCCCAAAGGATACTTTCTCCACCTTCATGGGAAACACACACACACACACACACACACACACAGTTTCTTGGTAATATATTAAGTGTGTACAGCACTCCACAATTTACAAAGCATTTTATTTCACATCCACAAGAGGAGAGTATAAAAATAACAAACTCTGGGGATGGAATATAGGGATTTTCATTTTTAATGAGATCCCCAGATGACTAGCCAATCCTTTTATTTCACGTTTTTTCGCTCACTAAATGAAAATCAAATTCCAGTTTTACCTTCCTAGGAATATTTGCACGTCATCTGAACTGAAGGTGTGGGTGTTTATAAACACTCTTGAATCACACACATATAAACAGTCTCTTGGTTTATTACATAAATTACTAAGAATAACATTCATGGGTTTTCTATTAATTAACTAATTCATTATTTAATTCAACAATTATATTGAGCATGCAATTACCATGTGCCCAGCAATGTATTCAAGGCTGGATTTCACCAGCTCAACTTTCACGATCGACCTTTTACAGACCATAATTACACAGCCAGGGTACCCATGAGGAGACCTACTGACGACAACCCAAACTGAGCTTCCCATAGAAACATCAATTCTACAGTGGAACAATTACAGACTTGGGATTCAAACCCTGGCTCTGCCGGACTTGCTTGCTATCTAGTTGGGGCAGCTTCTTCACGTCTCCAAGCATCTGTAAGATGGAGATAATAGCACCTACCTCACAAACGTGGAAGGATAAGAGAGAATGATAATAATACACAGTGCCTGGTCAGTGCCTGGCACATATAATAGGTGTTCAATAAACAAAACCTACTGCCTTTCTTATGAAAGGGCCAGATTTTCTAAGGAAGATTACTGAAAACCCCATTCTCATGTATTATTATTATTATTTTTTTACAGCAGGTTCTTATTAGTCATCCATTTTATACACATCAGTGTATACATGTCAATCCCAAACACCCAATTCAGCACACCACCATCTCCACCCCACCACGGTTTTCCCCCCTTGGTGTCCATACGTTTGTTCTCTACATCTGTGTCTCAACTTCTGCCCTGCAAACCGGTTCATCTGTACCATTTTTCTAGGTTCCACATATATGCGTTAATATAAGATATTTGTTTTTCTCTTTCTGACTTACTTCATCTCATGTATTATTAACGTTCTCATTTTTCAAATGAAGAAAAATTAAGTTCAGGGAAGTTAAATCCTTCGTTCATGTATCAGGTGTGGTCAGCCCTTACTGTGTCCAGACGAGGGCTGTTCTCTGCAGATACAGGGATGCAAAGCACAGAGTCTCTGGCCTCAAGCACCACTGTCTCACAGAGGAAACACAGGAGAAGCGAACCGCCCCAGAAGAGGGAAGCACGGGGCTGTGGCAGCACACAAGTGAGCTCGCTCAGGATGCGGGGGCATCGAGGAGGCTCCCCAGAGGGGGTGTCCCAGCCGAGTCATGAGGGAAGTAACGTGACAAAAGCAGATACCCACTAGCAGCCTGGCTTGAATGAAACCAAATCCTTGTCTCCAAGACCCGTGAGTGTCCCACTATTCCACAGCTCCTGTGATTAGATTCAATTAACAAGGATTTTCTTAGCGCTTGCTTTATGGAAATGTCTGTACTAGATGGCAACAAAGGTGAATCATTATAGTTCTTATCTCATGACAAGACAGACATACAGATAACCAACTCAACCAATACCAAATGTAAGTCTGACCTTCAAAATCAGGTGCTGGACTTCCTGCCTGAGCTCTCACCTAGTTCTCCGACTCCTGGTGGGGATGCTGGTGATTCCTCCCAGGCCCTGGGGAAGCAGGTCAGCAACACTGCCCACCCTGTGAACCGCCCCATGCGGCAAAGCCGGGCGGATGTTATTCACCACCTCATCTGTGAATTATAATATAAATTCTTCACTTTCTGCAAAGGAGCTTCTTTTATCACGTGTAGGTACCACGAGTTCTGTATTTCACTGTGCACAGTGTTTCTGCTTACTTGAAACTGTTTACAGTGGAAATATTTAAAATATTTTATTTAAGGTATCTACATCTTTATAATTGAATTTTTTCTTTAGTTTTCTTTTGAGTGCTTTCTTCAGCAAATTTGGGGACCAGAATTATGCCTGCCTCAAAAAAATTACTGGGGAAACTTCCTGTCATTCTGTGCTTTGGAGCGATATAGGAATTATCAGACTCTTAGCAGTTTTACTCAGCTCATCTGAAAAATCCATTGAACCCTGAAGTCACTACTCACTAACAGCAGAGCTCCCCATTCAGTACAGACTCACCTTCACACGCCTTCTCAACACTGCACTCGATATAACCACTGGGTGACAAACGTGGATGGGTTCATTTATCTTCAGTCTTTCTTCTACTATATGTGGAATCTAAAAAATAAAACAAACGAATGAATGTAACAAAACAGAAACAGACTCACACATACAGAGAACAAACTGGTTACCAATGGGCAGAGGGAAGAGGAATGGGGCAAGACAGGCGAAGGGGATTAAGAGGTACAAACTACTAGGTATAAAATGAGTAACATACAAGGATGTAATGTGCACCACAGGGAATATAGCCAATATTTCATAATAACTTCATATGAGTATTATCTATAAAAATACTGAGTCACTATGTTGTATACCTGAAACTAATGTAATAGTTGATTGTAAATCAACTACACTTCAAATTTAAAAGAAATTAAGACAAGTTATTTTCTGTGTATGGCTTTGACCACATTCCACAGCTTCTCGTAGGTGACTGTCCCATTTTAATAATTTCTAAATACCTTTGACTTTTATTTTTATTTCCTCCTTGGCCTACAAGCTCTTCATCTCGTACACTCTCCGTATAAAACAAAACCCAGGGAAACACAGCATGTGGATCACTGGTACACCTTCTAAAATAATGTAATATCCCCGTCACCCATGACCCCTATAGCACACCCTTGTTCAAACCTGTTGCTCCAAAAAGGAAACTTTTTCAGGTTACCCTGAGGACACTGTCCACTTACTTCTCAAGAGGCACCAACTTACCTGCTATTCAAGTCCGATAGGTTTCTGCTTCCATTTGGTCCTTTCTGCTTCACATATTCCCCAAGTTCCATATTTCTTATACGTCAGTGGTACACTTTCCTCTTTTACAGCAGTCCTACAAAGTTTCCTCTTTTCTTTTCTTCTCTCTCTGTTTAATTTCTTCCCATTTCAGTGGATTGTGGGGACGAAGAGGAGGTAATTGCACGGGCTCAAGACAAGACCTCAAAGCAGAAATCCAGAAAATTCTTTGAACTCTTTTAAGTGCTACCCAATTGATCATACTCTTAGTAAGACTTTCTTACTTGTTTTCCTCTTCCTGAACCTAAGAAAATTATCTAAACTGATAATTGTACATATTATATATTATAATGTTATAATAAGTTGAACATTACAATCCAAATAATGCAATACTGCTTATATGCGAACAGAAATTCAGAGTTTAAAAGTAGTGAAAGTATAAAGGAAATTATTTTCTATCATTATGCAAGTTTTAAAACCATTAGGAAATGTTCTGTTTTCTAAAATCTACAATGCGTTAGGCCTCAGTCCATTTGTCTGACAGAAGCAAAAAAGAGGCAACCTATTACATAATGGTCCAAACTGGAAATTCCTAAAAACAAGAAACAAGCTACTTTTATATTAGATCTAATTTACTATTAAATTGTCTAATTAAGACAAATACACACACACACACACACACATATACACATCTATATGGCTTCATTCAAATATATATGGTAAGAGACAGTGAAAGGAAAACAAATGATAATACCATGTGACCTTTTTAATCCTGTGGGGTTTTTTTTTTTTTAACATTTTTATTAGAGGAAATGTGAGATTTTTCACACGTTCATAATGTTTTAAATGAATAGTCTCTAAACCTGTAAACCTATTTACAATAGGTAAAAGTCAGATTTTTAAGAAAACCAACAAATAGATTATTTCATAAACTGCACACAGAAAAAATACCAACAGAAAGAACAGAAAACTTACAAACACTGCAAAGTTCAATGTTAGTATGGAAAGTTTATAAGGTTACAATGGGAATTTAATTACAGATATGGAGAACATATAAACCTCTGGCACAAGTGACACTGGTAACAGATGTCAAGCGCCCTGGGAAAGCTACCATGCACGCATTCATTCACTCATTCACTCATTCTTATGTCCACCCATCCGTTCCCTCAGCAAATATTTACTGAGGATTCTCTATGTTCCAGGATATAATAATTTTTAAAAAGAAGAAGAAGAAGAAGAAGGAGGGGGAGGGAGAGAGAAGAGGGAGGAGGAAGAGAAACTGTCTAGTGACGAATAGTGACAAGAAACCAGGCAATTACAATTCATCATGGTAAGTAAATTAACAGGTGCTATGACAGCACTTAAGAGGAGCACCTTATCCAGATATGTCAGTGGAGGGAAGAAAAGTGTGTAGGTGGTGTACACAAAGAAAATTCATTTAAGCGATACCTGGAAGAGTATGAATCATACAGAAGTCAGATAAAGAGTGGAAAGAATGGAAAAAGGTCCAAGTAGAGGGAACAGCATGAGCAAGTGGCTAAAGCAAAGAGGAAGCATAGCACGTGGAAGGAACTACAAAATATTCAGTAGGTAGGGGCATAGAGAGCAAGGCAGCAGTAATAGAAGATCATGTAATAAATGAAAGGCTTTCAGGGGCCAGATAGAAAGGATCTTGTACAGCAATTTAAGGAATCTGGAACTTATCTTAAGGGTAATGACAAGCCATTAGCGGTTTTAATCAGAAAAGCAATAATGACCAGACAAGTGTTTTAGTAGAATCACGCTGCCTGAAAACAGATCATTCATTAGAGAGGATCAATTAGCAGGTGAGAGAACAATTAGAACTTTTGCCTGGATCCATAAGAGAGATGAAGAGAGAATCAGGAAAGTGGAAATGGAGTAAAGAGAAGTTTATAGTCTCAAGATACATTTAAGAAGTAAAATTAATAGGCAGGATAAACTTGATATGAGACTGGGAGAGGGTGGAACTCAAAGATAAACTCAATTTGTCTTTGGTAACTGAGATAGAGAACAAAGGCCAAGAAACAGGTTTAGGTGCAAAGATGGGAAATGCTGTCTTCAACAAGTTCACTTGAACCGCCTGTGAGTCATCTAGGTGAATCAAGCTAATGGACAATTAGCTAAAAAGGTCTGAGATGAGGAGAGAGACGAGCACGGACATTCATCAGCACACAGACCGCAGCTGAGTTTTGGGAGTGACTGCATAGCGTGAACGTGCAGAGCCAAAACAAAAGACATCTAAGGAACTTCAGCATTTAAGGGACAAACAAGCAGATGCTGCAAAGAAGGCTGACAGAAAACCCTCTTCCCAAACAGAAAGTCCATTTGATATCCCTATAAAAATTCCCTGGCTTAGATCTGGGAGACCCACAGAGACAGTTCTCCTGACCAGCTGAAACTCACGCCTTTGCTAAGCTTTCTAACATCTGATAGCCACCATCACCCGCCCACTTCTCTACCCTCCCCCAAAACAATGGACACACACACACTCTTACCTTTTCATCCAGTTCATAAGCTCTTCTCTCCTTAAAATAAAAAAACAGTCTGCTAAGAAGGTCTGTTTATATATTATACGACAAACAAACATTAAGTATTTAATGTTTAAAAAAAAAAGGGAGACACTCCACCCAGGTGGTAGTCTCCCAAAGCAGAGACACCTCCCTCCAGCAGTCCCTCAGGTTTGCTACAGTCATCCACCAGCCCAAGGGGTCATGATGTTCCCCGAGGGGCAGGGCAGCCAGGGTCTCCCAGAGGTGGGAGAGAGAAGATACAGAACAAACTGACAAGCTGACTGAAATTCTGTAGCTCTCAGCTGCAGCTGGGTGTTTCAGGACAAGAATTAAAGGCTTATCACCTTTTGGAAAGACAGCAGGAAGAATGACTCAGAGCATAATTCCTTGCACCTTGACATAAATGTTGATTTAGTCTTTCAAGAAAACTCTACAATATGTTAAAAAAAAATTAGCACTCTTGGAAAAAAACTGTCTCAGTCCTGCCAAAGATGAACTTTTCACACCAGCTTGAGCCCCACCAGATTCAAAATATGGAGTTTACTCACATATTTCCTGCTCTTCAGAGAGAGAGAAATGGAGACCTGCAAATACGAAGAGGCTTCCCTGGAATCCCGCAGTTACTCAGCATTTGGTCCTGCTGAATCAGTGCCTTGGACACCCAAGCCGTCGTCATTCCCACTGGACAGTGTATGCCGCGAGGGGTTTCTCCTCACCTGGTCAGCCGAGTGCAGGACTTCGGGAATGCTCGTTTAGCCGTCTCTGGGTTGGTGTGCACTGCAGTAAGAGTTCATCTCTGCCAACTCACGTGTCCCAACTTCACAGTGACCTGTGAACCAAGCCACAGAAAGAGAAGAAATGGGTGACTGTATCAACGCCTACTCCATATCCCAATTCCAGAAAACCTACAGTCTCTCTCAGGATCATGCCTTCAAGAAGAGAAAAGGCCACCAAATGAAATGCCGACATCTCACAGTCAGGGTGAATTTTTAAAAATGCAAATTGGGTAACTGCTCTCACAGCCAAAACACTGGCTGTTCTGTGCTCTGCCATTACCATGGGAAGGACAGACCAGGTTTCACCACAGATCACAAGACAAGGATGAGAGATTCAAGGGCCAGAGCCAAGCACTGAGCAACACCAGCCTGTATCAGCTGAGCTCAACACACATGAGAAATCCAGCCAAGACCTGCAGAGCCACCCAGCCTCACCGCGCCAGACTGACCAATCTCTAGCCTACTCCAAGCCATAGAAGTGAGCCCAGCCGAGTCAGGTGAAATGCCCAGCCCAGCCAAAGCCAGCGAACTCCCAGCCAACCTGCAGGCTCATCGCCAAAAAGACTGACCTGTCAAGTGAGCCAGACAAAGCTTGGATCTCCCACGGCCTAAGGGTCAACTTCTGTGAGGAAAAGCTGCATCCAACATCTAATACCGCCAGAGATGATAATTCTGAACAGAAGCACCCTGTAAGCTTCTGTATCATCCAACATTTCGCCACATGCAAGAGTTTGAAAAAATCATGTTTTCTCTGATCACAGTTGGACTGCACATTCTTGAGGAGTGAAAACTTTTTAAAATTCCAATTATTTATTTCTTATTTTTCAAAGGTGAAATTGGTGAAGTTGAAGCCTCTCTAGCGTCCTCCATAATCTGTCCCCCATCCTTTCCCACATACGTTCAAGGCCATCATGACATGGAGGGGCTCTGAGAGCAGGAAGTTTTCTGTGGCCTGTTTGGGTAACATAAGACCTCCAGGGCCACAGAATGAAAAAGTAGTCAAGAGAAAAAAAAGCATTAGCCAATAATTTATTGTACTTGTCCCCTCTACCTCCCCTGCACTGAGGTCTACCCTAGTTACCAGACACAGGACTGGTTCCGGGCACACGCTCGCAGGTGTTGTCTACGCTCTGTGCCGCCATCAGAGTCCTGGCAACCTGCATGGGCTCAGAGTAGCCTAGGGGGTCTGCTCATGGCCATGACGCTATGTGTTGCCCTGGTTCTGGACACGCCGTACCAGCCAGTGTCCGCCCTGCTAGAGAACATTAAACTAGACCTAGAGCCCACGGATTACTGTGGGAGATGGTGTTCTTTATAGTCAGTCAGATTTTTAATAATTAAAAGGCTACCTTACGCAAATAAAGACAGAGAACTAGCTACTGAAGTTCCTGCCCTTCTGGAGAAAAGACATCAAAATTTTGCCAAGTTTAACCTAATTCAAAAAGAATTTGAAGCATGTGAACCAACTTTAATGGAGGCCAGACTCAAGAACCAACTATCAGCAACAGAAAAACTGGAGGCCAATAAGAAGGAGGTGGAAATCTCCAACTCCTTGCTTAGGCTTAAAATACAGACCTTTACAAAAGAACTTAGCAAAGAGAAATCTAAGCATTTAGAACAAGTTGACATTCAAGAAATATTCAGTCTTTGAAAGATTCATCGAAACCCATCCAATATAAGTAACTACAAGCAAAACAGCCTTTAAAGTGCACCAGAAAAGCGAAGAACAACTTCAGACAGCACTAAAAAGATGCTTCAGATGACAATTCCCATCTTGGGGGAAGTATATAACTGCTTTCACAAGAAGCTAAAGAATGGACAGGAAGAGTGAGCAAACTTATTAATCAGAAAAAAAAAAAAGTTAAAAAAAAAAACATAAAATTCTACTGCATCTGGAACAAGTTCTAAATGATTAAGAAAGATTATTACTCAAGATGAGAGATCAGTCTTCAGTTCATGAAGAAAGCAACAAGGATGCAGAACCTTGAAACTAGATATAAACAAACATATCAGAAAATGAAGACTTCTAATAAGATGAATTCAAAGCAGTTTTGATGAAACTGACTCATGCTGCTGGGTTAAACACGGCTGATCTAGGCTTGGCTAGGCCAGGTGACTATGCTCACCTTCGCTAGGTTTATTTTAAAATTTAATTTAAAACTCTTGAAGAATATGAAACCAAATGTACACTGCATTAACTGAAAGAGATAAAATAATTGAAGCACTGAAAGTCTGTAAGTCTCCAAATAAGAAAGCTTCGCTATGATGAGAAAGGGGGACGGTAGGGGGGAGAGGGGAATGTACTTACAAAGGAACAGGGAGAACCACCAGAGGCAACTTAACATCCTTCCTACACTGCACTGAGAAAAATAAATGAATTTTCACCAAGTATCTAATGTAGAGAGAACTCACCCTGTGAAGACAGTGGAGACTTCTTTCAAAATATCAACAGATGGAAATGTCAGCATGTGAAGAGCTAGACATTTCCAAAACATTTTTCAGGAAGAACTTAAAACATTTCAAAAAGTAACCTTATATCCCTGATGTTCCCAATGGGGCATTTGGAAGAGCAAAAAGGGAGCACCAGGGAACCCAATGGATGAACAGACACCCAGAAAGCAGTGGCATCAGGCAGTGATGGCGCAGAGGCCAGGGCCTAGCGCCTGGTGGAGAGCAGATGCATCCTCCCAGGGACAGGACCACAGACAGAAGAGCCCTCCACTGGCCACCCCCATCCTCAACACAGTGCGTCCTACGCTGAAGCAAGCCAGAACTTGTCCTGGTGCTCCTTGAGTGGTAGACGCTCAGGGCCTGCTGATTCAACCCTTCCACCTGAATGGAAGACCTGCCACCCTAAGAGCAGCAGGAAACAGTGGGTGCTAGGAAAGCAACAACAAAATGGGAAAAAGAGTCACCTGGAAGAAACCAGTCCTACTACAAAGTTCTGCTGAACACCGGGCCTGGGCACTATGAGCTATCATCAACCCAGACACTCACGCAGTCCCCGCAGTGTTTTCTTTCCACTTCCTCGCAAAGGAAGGCTGCTATAATTACTTCCACCCTGAAGATATGAAGCCTAGGCACAAGAAGGCTAAGCAATTTGCCTGGGGTCATAACTAAAATAACGCCAGGAACTGGGAACTAAAGGCAAGTATCCCAATTATGGACAAACCCTCCAACCATCCTGCTCTCCTAAGCATAATTTATGAAAATAAAGGCAAAGGTACTGTGTCTTTTGAAGCTGAGGACGTGAGCTCAGCATTGAGGACTTGAACATTTATAACTTGGCAGTTGGGTCAGGGCCTACTGGTATCTCCTTGAAAGCATTGTTCTTTTATCAGTTAATCCGGTTAAGATTTGGGAATTTTTGTTGGTTTACAAAAATGTGTTTGGGAGAGAAAATCCACGAGGTTTTAGGTTCTTGCAAAGTAGTCCATGGATCAAAGACCTTTGAAAGCCAGTGTCTAAAATGAATTAATACTCCCTACATAGGAACAGTCAGCAAGCTGGAAATACCAGTGCAAATGGATTCCTTATTTACTAGATAAAAAGAAGCCTTTCTTCACACTTAAAAAAAAAAAAGATTCTCTGCAACTGATATCATATAGACCTTTGAAATCTTGTATATTATGATGCCAATATCCCAAGATTTCAAAACAGTAATCAATACACACTTGACATTTTCATGATTTGACAAAATTCTGTGCACAGAAATTAAAATCCCAGGAGAACAAATGCCAGGAAAGAAACCCCTAGTTTTACCTCTGCAGTTAATAAGGCAATATGCCATCTATGTAACTTATTTCATCAGAAAGTGTTTCTAACCGCCTCCTCTCCCCTGAGATTCCATGTGGTCCACTGTCACAGAAGAGAGCAGTAAGAGGCAGATACTGGAAATGGTCCCCCAAACCTAGACTTCATACTAAGTGTTCTTCAACTACAGGAACCTACTAGAGGTATTTCAATATACATTAGGATTTTTATTCGGGAAGAAAAAAAAAACTTGTGATGCTTCTGTTGTTGGTTTCCAAAGAGAATCCAGGTGCTTTACTTAGTAAGAGGGAATTATTAAATTTAAGTAGGCCCTGCCTGCATTTGAAGTATGACGTACTTCATACGATGGGTGAATTTAAGGCAGAACCATGGAAGTGCTCTTACTGAAATTACCAATACAAGGACCAGTAAAATCATTAACTCCTCTATAATACGTGTCAAGTACTTGGTTGAAACTCTGATTCATTCCTGACAAAAACACTTTCTCTCTTAACAACGCCTAGGTATGAAAATTACCTTCTGAGAAAGAGAGCAATTATGAATTTTAAATCTCAGACCATATTAGGAGTGAAGAGTAGAGTACATAATCCTGTGGGGTCACAAATTCATTCACTGTGGGGTCATATGTTCCGTCTGTTAAAAGAATATTCCACCCGTTAAAGTTAAATGAGAATAAGACCAAAAAGAAAAAAAGCACAAAAAAGACAGACAAAATGACAAGACAGGTGTCACACTTCCTCAACTACACTCAACAATTAGGATACTAAAAGTTTTCATTATTTCCAATTACTCATCACACCGTTTGACACAGGGCACTTAATTTCCTAATTTTTTTTCCTTTTTTTAAACTTCTCACCAATTTAAGATTTCATGAGGTAAGCAACAGGTTTACAGCTTTTACAAATTTAGGAACTAAGATATCTTACTGACGAAAAAAGTAAAGCACAGAGTAATACACAGAATGACCCTTTTCTTTTAAAGCATGTATCTTGTTTCCTAGCTTTCTAAAGCATAAGTATGAAAGTTATTATGTGTAACTATTTTCAGATAATAATAATAATTTTTATTAATAATAACCTACAGTGGGTGTGGAAGAGAGAAGTATGGCAGGGGACACTTCTGCTTTCCATACTCTCCTTTTGGTGTTACTAAAAACTTGTATTTTTTGTTTGCCTTCTTCTGTAACTTAAATTTTTTTAGATACAAAAAGTTCAAGAACCACCGTGCAAGCTTCCACCCCTTATGCGCTCAGCAGACAGCCTCTCCAGTAAAGGGCATGGTAGACTCAACATGGGAAATGTATGTGTAGTTCATCAAGCCACTCTCAAGCTGAGGTCTGGCTGTGCAGTATTTACATCCTACTGCATTGTTTCTTCCTCCAACAGAAGAATGGAAAGCATGTGTCATCTTCATATTAAGCAATCCCATTTACCTAAAAGCCACTCGCAACAACAGCAAAAAAGGGAAGTCATCAAACACTGCAGTTTTCGCTTTAAATGTACGTCTGCCTGCCTTAACTTCAGTTGTCAATCGGAAATGGTTTGCAAAAAAAGCAAATAGTTACATTAAAAACTTACAAGAAACATCTGGAATAGTCTATATTTAAACCAGTTACTTACATGGATATACATATACCTTCACGACATACATTCACTGCCGTGAATGTATTGAGATGATCAAACTTTTCTGGCTTGAAGATCTCTGAAAAAGTTCAAATCCTAAACAGTTTACTTATTTTCTTATTTGTTTTTTACCCAGAGAACATTTATTAAGTATCTATTACGAGCTTGATACTCCACAAAGCTGTGATGTTACCTTGAACTTTACTAGTACTTACACATTTATAACCTAATAAACCCTGAATTAATCCTTTAATGATTTTTCTACCTTGAATAGCTATGCTTCCAGATATTTCCTTCTTCCACGCACATGCAAATTTTAAAGAAAAAACAAACTTTTGTATAGTACTTTAAAATTTGCAAAGGCCTTTCACGAAAGATTCCCATAATATACAGTGAGGCTGGCAAGAAAAACACATTCATTACTCTTAATAGAGATGAGAAACTGGTGCTCAGGGAGGTGGGATGCGACTGCCCCAGCAGTTACTTAGCATTTACTGGTGAAGCTGAGACTCTATAACTACGTATCCTGACACAAGCCCAGCTCTCTCTCCTTGCTGCCTCTGAGTCAGAACTCCTGTCTTTTCCACTATGAGTGAATTCTACCATCCAAGGTTCTAAGTGAAAAACATACAGAGGTTTAAATTAACAAGAAAAAGCAAGTGTCTGCATATTACACATATTTAATAAATAAGTACTGAATCATCAGAAAGTGAAAATAGCTGTAGGAAATATGCAAAGTTCTTTCAGAGATGAAGAGCATAGGCTTGAGAAAAACTATATTCTTACATTTCACAAACACGCTTTCAAGTATTTATTACTGAAATCTAAATGATTTTCCTTTCCATAACTGAGTACATGGCTCTCCTCTTTAGTAATAATTGCAGGTTTTACTCTCCAAGTCAAACTGGGAGCTCCAACTACTGGCAGCTCATCTTAAGAATATGGTAAACTAGTCCCCATTTTCTTTTAACAGTTCTAATGCAAAGCAGAGAGAATATTTGCAGTCTAATACCTTGCTGTTAATCTCACTGTCTACTTAGACGCTTGAGGGAAAACCACTAGAATATTCCACTGCACGGTTCTAATCATGTTATCTGATATCAAATCATTTTCGAGTTGAGGTTATCTTCTTGTCCTTACCAATCAAACCGTTTAACTCGTGCTACAGCAAGATGATTTTTGAAGACTTCACAGACTAAGCTTATTCAAGCTAACTGTTAACTTCTCCCTCCCTCCACCGCCACCTCTCCTTTTTGCCAATTAAGTGTTCTGGTAAATTCTAAGGCAACTAAGAATGACTCAGAAGGAAATCTTGCATCCTTGCACTCTTACACTAAAATGATTCAGGTGTATGACAGCTGCGAGGTCTTGGTGTTTCCCTCTATCTCATCGTAAGGAGGTCTGTGATTTCTCTTTCTGTTCTGGAAGGACAGGGCAGCCAAGGACTCCTGAGGGATAATCTACAACCCCACGGACAGACCCAGCCACGTGCCTGCTGGTGATCAAAACTGCACACCCAGTGAAAGCACTTTCTCCTGTCCCTTCCCTGACTAACGTTCATCCCCAAACGTGCTACGAGACGCCCAGGCAGAATGCAAAGTCAGTCACACCACCTGCCTCTGGACCGTCGCCTTTCCTCCCATTGGCGGTTTCCTTCCCCAAATTAAATGGAGTCGCAAAGAGGAACAGATGAGGGTCTCCCCACGGCCTCAGTTTGCAGACCAAGAAAGGAGGCGTGGGGAGAGGGCGTGTGCTCCAAAAAGGGGGAAACACATCCTAATTTAAAATAAGGTAATTGCATTCGGGTTCCCAGCAAGCAACCTTTACCTGCGGGGCAATCGTCGCTCGCTTTGGGGTCAGGAGCACGTGAGCGTGGGGGAGGGGAGGGGATGGAGAAAGGGAGGGGGAGGGCGAGCGTCCCGGCCGGGCCTGCAGCCGACCTGGCTCCCTGCCTCCACAGCCCTGCGACCCCGCCCGGCCGCCACAACTCGGCAGAGGTGTCTGGCGACCACTCGGCGGGAAACTTCTCTGCTCCCACACCAGCCCGAGCCGGTCGCCGCTCTTAGCCCGACTGCGCACGACGCCGCGGCCGCAGACGTCAACAGCCCCCTCGCTTCCAGACCCTTCGCCGGCAGCCGTGACTGCGCAGACGGGCGCTGACCTCGCCCCCATGCCCGGCTGCAGCTAGCCAATCGGCGTCCGCTGTTGGTGGGCGTGGCGTCGTCAGGCCCCGCCCCCGCGCCTCCGCCTTTTATAAATACGGCTGCGCACACCCGGTTATACAGAATAGTAGTCTCAGTCGGAAAAAGATAATGCCTAGTGCTATGTTCCTGGCTGTCCAGCACGACTGCGGACCCATGGACAAGAGCGCAGGCACCGGCCCCAAGAGCGAGGAGAAGCGGGAAAAGATGAAGCGAACCCTGTGAGTAAGGCTTTCTTCTCTTCCCCCGCCACCCCTGCGGACCCAGCTGTCCTGGGCGGCTGCAAACGCGGTACATTTGCGCTTGGAACTGGGTAGCGTGCACCTCTGCAGAAAAAAAAAAAAAATGTGGAAAAGGTTAATTTGTTAAGTAAGGTTTAAACCTGTGTGGGTAGGTATTTATTTTGTGACGTGAGCGAAGGACTCTCGGGTAGAGTTTAGAAACTGCAGAAAATTCTTGATGCAGAGGCGGTGGTAGATGCTGGTTGGCTTTTTGTCCCCCTGCATCGAAAATGACTTCAGGGAATCCTGCGGCCGAAGCGCGTCCCCGGCATTCGTACATTGCATTGTAAATTCTGATCAGCTTTACACGGCTGCTGCGATGTAGATATTTTTTTGCTGATTCCGAATATATTCTTTTAAAATCTTTTCTTTTTTTTAATTGAACAGCAGATCTCACCCACTCAGGACTGTGGAACAAATAATTGTTCTGCATCATCTTCTTAAAATGAGTGTTGTAGTTGGGGGAGGAGGACGGGCAATCTAACACACACACATTCATTATGCACAGCTTCTAGGGTGGTCCAGAGCCTCCTGCTTGAAGGGTAGAAGGGAAGTGAGCACGGGCTGGCTCAGGGCAGTTCCACTATGGGTTTCATCAAGTGTGAAATGTCTCAGAATTGTAATTAACGTTGCAGAAAAACTGCTGCCTTCTGTGGGCCAGAAATAACATCTGCTTTTTGAACTATGCAAACTAGATTCCTAAAAATACCCTATAATTGTAGGTAGTTCTACCCTTAGTTTTAAAACTAGTCATTATGTTCAGATGAGTGGATGAAACTAGTGTGTTTAGTATATAGGTGCTGGGTTTAAATGTTAAAGGTGTAAGACTGACAGGAAGAGTTGTTTTGTCTTATTTGGTTTGTCTGTAGCCACAAGGGGCAACTTTATTTGGTAAAAATGCCTTCAGCTGCATTGGCGATTTCAAGTGTGGCCACTAAGTGAATATCCTTTTTCTTTTTTCTTTTAAGATTGAAAGATTGGAAGAGCCGTTTGAGCTACTTCTTGCAAAATTCCTCCTCTCCTGGGAAGCCCAAAACCGGCAAGAAAAGCAAACAGCAAACCTTCACCAAGTAAGTTGAAAATCTTGTACTTGCGAATGAGCTCACTGCTGAGCTGAAAAGGGAACCTCTGACATGCGTGAGCTAATACGCAGAACTTCTCTTGCAGGCCTTCTCCCGAGGAAGCCCAGCTGTGGTCAGAAGCATTTGATGAGCTGCTAGCCAGTAAATGTAAGTTAAAACCTCTTGAATTTGATCCATTTCAAGTATCAGGAGAGTCTAGAAAGGTTGTGTCCACACAGCAAGAGCAGCTTGCCCAAGGGGAATTTTACTTTACAATCCCCATGACATGAGGCGTATTCTTCTCCTTTACTTGCCAGTGATTAACCAGGGAAATGCATGGCTTTTTCACTCTAGGTGGGAAAAAAATTAGCCCCAAACTGTAATGGCAGTTGCTTTTTGTTAAGGTTGAGTCAGGTTTTCCATTGCAAACAGTGTTTTCAAGAGACGTCGTTCCCAGAGAACTTATGGCTCCCCAATAAATATTTGCATTAACAGCGAAGCTAAGTATTTATGTATTTTTGTAGTAGTGTGCCAACTTAAGCGTTTTGCTGACTGGCATCTTAGTCTTTAAAGAGCTAAATTCTGAGGATTACAGGTTGACTGAAATCTAGAAAATTGCTATCATCTAGAAATAATAAAATATGGGGCCAGGGGAATGGGAGTTCTAGGAAAAAACAAAAGGGATTATTTGGTCACTCCGTTCACTGTATGCATGCTTTCTTTCCCCCCCCCCCCACCCCCAGATGGTCTTGCTGCATTCAGGGCTTTTTTAAAATCTGAATTCTGTGAAGAAAATATTGAATTCTGGCTGGCCTGTGAAGACTTCAAAAAAACCAAGTCACCCCAAAAGCTGTCCTCAAAAGCAAAGAAAATATATACTGATTTCATAGAAAAAGAAGCTCCAAAAGAGGTAAGGGGAGATGAAAAGTTCCTTGTTTTAGCATGTTTTAAACATTCTCAGCACCAAAGTGAAACGGAAAGAATTGAAGAGACCTCAAATTAAAAGGGGAGTGGGGTAAATATTTTTCCCCTACTTCTAGCTTTCAGGGAGGTTAATTACATTTCTTCAGTGACTTGGCTGGTGAAGCTAATCACACATTATAGTTTTTTTGTTGTTGTTTTCAAATATTAAATAGATTAATCTCTTAACTCTGAATATGGAATAAACCACTTTTTATGTTTTATTTCAGATCAACATAGACTTTCAAACCAAAACTCTGATTGCCCAAAACATACAAGAGGCTACAAGTGGCTGCTTTACAACTGCCCAGAAAAGGGTGTACAGCTTGATGGAGAACAACTCTTATCCCCGTTTCTTGGAGTCAGAATTCTACCAGGACTTGTGTAAAAAGCCACAGATCACCACAGAGCCCCATGCTACTTGAGATGAAAAAGGGAGCCCAGAAACGAGGACATTTCATTTTTTTCCTAAGGGGAAAGGCTGTCACCTGCCAAAAAGACTGACCTTGAATTCAGCCTGGGTGTTCAGGAAACATCACTCAGAACTATTGATTCAGAGTTGGGTAGTGAAACGAAGCCAGTAGCCGTCTAGGAGAAGCTGGTACTGGGACAGCTTCCGTAACTGATGGAGCACAGGGAAAGCGTGGTCTAAACGTGGCGTGTCTCACGCTGGAAAAGCAGGAGCTTGCGACTGAAAGATAACGATGTAACACTATTGGTCCAGAAGCATTTACAATCAATAGGTCTGGGGTTATGTGGCCTTAGTGAGCTGGCTGTACATTTTTCCCTAAATCAGTCCTTGTTACCACATAGTGGTTTAGCTGTAGTTTCTTTAGTACTAGGTAACCTATGTTTACTATGTGCAAGGGTATTGAAGTTCCTATGACTACAGATCATCAGTACTGTTGTCTCACGTAACTCTAAAACTGAAACAGTCTGTTTGAATTGTCAATTGGTGTGTGTAATAGAATGAGTGCTGTTGTGTAGAAAACGACAATGTCCATTATGAGTGCCAAAACTGTCCTGATGGCAGCTAAACTTTGAAGTGGTCTTTGAATACTTTTAATAAATTTATTTTGATACATAATGTTATTGAATATTTGGTCCAGATGTGGGTTGGGGTAGGTTTTTTTGGTAATTGAATATGGCAGGTACAAGGTGAAATATCTCCTCTCTGGTAAAGAAGAGGTGTCAGTTGATGGGCCCTGTTTAGTGAGAATTGACAATCCTCAGAACTGAGAAATTACAGCTGCAGGGAAGATCTACTCCCATCTCTAATGCTTTCGTAGGTCAAAGGAGGTCAGGTCACATCTTTCGAGCCACCCTAAGATCAACCTTTCTAATACAATCTTGTAAAAATCAAGCTTGTTATTGAAAATATGGGAACATTGGCTTTAAAGCCTTTCATGAGTATTAAAGATCAGCTAAATATGAGAAGTAAAATGATGTAAGAGACAAAGCACCAAAATTATTCACACAACTAAGCTGCTCAAATGAAGAAAGAAACCAAATAAAGAGGAAAGTAGGCCTTTTTTATTTCCCTTGGTTCCAAGTTCCCCCACAGGGTAATGGCATGAGCTTCCAAGATCCATGCCTGAAACTGTTCACTTCCAAGATGGATCAGTACAAAATCAGAATTTCCCTGATTTGCCAGCCTTCATTTGGCCAATAAAGAATCTGGGGACTTCCCTGGTGGTCCAGAGGTTAAGACTCCATGCTCCCAGTGCAGGGGGCCAGGGTTTGATCCCTGGTCAGGGAACTAGATGCCGCATGCCACAACTAAAAGATCCTGCATGCGGCAGTGAAGATCCCAAGTGCTGCAACTAAGACCTGGTGTAGCCAAATAAATATTTTTTTAAAAAAAGAATCTGGTTGTGTTACTGCAGCTAATGATGAAGGCAAGAAGCACGATTTTGTGGCTTAGACTTCACCTAGAAGTGTGCTCTTTCTCTAGTTGAGAAAGAGGCCTTGAATCTGTTATTTTCCAAACCAGCTACTTAGAAAAGGAATAACTCTTCTCCAGCAGGCTGCTTTTTCAAACTTCTTGATGGTGGTTTTCATTTTGAAGAGGAGGGCGAACACTCATCTTGGAAAACCTAAGCCCATGTACTGATTTCTCACACTTTTGTGACCTTGGGAGTCCTAATCTGCCCCGGCTCCTCAATTCACACCTTCCTGCCTATCCCACTGGCTCCTGTGAGGTAGTAAGGGGCTTTAGGAAGTGTAAAGCACTTTTTAGAACATTTATCCTGATTCGCCAGAAGAAAACTTGACCTCCCCTGGTTTAAACTGTTTGCGTGGTGCTTGCACTGAACTTCACCTTCACCCCACTTTCTGGGACCAACAGGCACAAGCTCCATGAGAGACATGAACTAGTCTACTCCTGTGTCACCAGCAGCCAAAATAATACATAACAGGTGCTCCATAAATAGTGATAGAATAAAAATTCTGAAGGGTCACTGAAAGAGATTTCTTTGGAGAATAAATAGGTCTGCACAATCCTCAATTTGGAAAGGTTTTGGCCAACAGAGAAACCCGGGAGTCACGCCATGTATCCAATTTGTCACCAAGTCCTATTTTTACTTCAAGTCTCTCTCCAGCCTGCTTTCTGTCACCACCCTGATCAAAGGTGCCACCATCTGCCCAGGCAACTGCAACAGTCTAAACTCACCTACCCTCACTCACGTTTCCCCCCTCCAGTGTGTTCCCTGCTTTTTAACTCTAGGAAGCCTCGCAACACAGAAACCTGATCTTGTCTCCTGTTGCTTATAAACCCCTGACAGGTTTCCCAAACAATCAGGATAAAGGCATCATCCTTAATATAGTCTAACACCTGCATGGGCTTGACCCCTTCTTCCACTCCATCCATGCTCCACCACGTGTCCCCCAGCTCTCTCTGCCAGCCTCACCGACCTACTTCTATTCCCCCGTGGGTGCCATGCCCGCTGGTTCCATAGGACCTTTGTGCGTCACAGGCCCTCTGCATGGAATGCAATTTTAGCTCTTACTCATCATTCACAGATCGGTGCAATCGTCACTTCCTCAGGGAAGCCTTCCCTGACCTCCTTACCTGGGTCAGATCGCCTTTTAGGTGTTCTCATAGCACCAGCTTCTCTAATTCAGCACACTTAATAGAATTCTCATTAATTTGTATGATAATTAATAATTCTATCTTTTCCCCCTGGATTGCAGATGTCACAGTTCAAGGACTCCGTGTCTTTTTCTGCTCACTGCCAGATCCCAACACCTAGCACCTTGACGGGCACAAAGTGCCAGCTGCATTAATGAATGCATGAATATTAAAAACTCTTAAATTTTGGTGAAACAGAAAGTATCTACCAATGCACAAGGAACTAAGGACAAGGTTTTAAAAGCCCCATTGCCTCAAACATCTGAAAATATCTGCAGAGCTTTCTTCTTGGCAAAAAAAATACCTCTTACTAAGCATGTTCTCTATAACTTTTGACCTTTAATAGAAGGAGAAGCCAGATCACAGTAACAAGAAGCAAGAGTTCCGACCGTTTCAGGGCTGCTAAAAGTACAGACTTTATTCAGGTGGTATTTTCCAATGTTCTTTAGTGTAGAACAAGCTGAAATAGATTTCAGTTTAGAAACCACGTACCTCCACAAATAAATATCACTTAGTGTTCCCATTTGTTGGAGTTCGTACACTTAGACTCCACAGTCCACTCACTTTGATAGTGTTTCATTTTCCATATATTTTAAGTTCAGAAGCATTTCAAAATGTAATTTCATACAGTCCCACTGAAAAAATTAGAATTGTGTATTATCTGTCACGTGAGCCCAGAGAGGCAATACATGAGTTTCAACGTGGTGATTTAAAATGATCACCCCAAATTTTATAGGAAACAGGTCTTTGGTAGAGGGTTTGTTTGACCACATTATTTGATCGTTTCTGGCAGTGATTCTTACCTTGTGGGGTTGGAGAGTGAGGTAGCTGTGTTTTTGTCAATGGCAAGAAGATGAGGTTGATCTACATTTCAGCATCATATCCAAGGAGTAGCTTGGAATTGCTTGAGGCAACAATAACAGCCCCAAAAAGCTTCTCCTATGACCTGCTTTTAAAATCTAAAACTATATCTTTCATGTTTTCCAGACTCTCTATTATTGAAGACCATTATTTTTAAGAACTGCATAGTGTTCTATAACATGTGCTTATTATAATTAATTCTCCTCCATTGAACATCGTAGTTTTTCTATTATATATGTTTTATAAACACTATGGTTAATTTCCTTAATTATGTGAGTGATACACATTATGTACTTGTATACATATTACATATATGTGTCTGTGTAAATGATATATGTATATTAAAATTTTTCATCTTAAAAAAAAAAAGAATCACTAGAGGAGTAAGGAGTGCATGCTAGCCTAAGGCAAGAGCATTGAACAAAAGCCTGATACTACCCATTGGGGGCCCATGATTCAGCATCACCAGAGTACCTGGCAGGATAAGGCCGGGATGGGTGTAGAAGCATGGCCCAGAACCAGGTGATAGAGGACAGTCTTGAATACGAAAGGTTAGGATTTTATTCTGAGGCGATGGATACCAATCTCAATTTAAATGTACAAAATAACCTGGGCAGCAAATGAAGGATGAATTGGAGTCAAGCAGATGAATTAGGAGACTGCAGTTATAGCCCAGGTGAGACGTGCCATGTTGCCTAAACCAGGACGTTGTCACCAAATAATTCAATGTATTGGGTTGGCCAAAAAGTTCGTTCAGTTAGAGACTCCATTGCGCAATAAAGTTCTTGGTGAAAATGAAAATTGTGTCTTTTATTTTTACTTAAAACCGAAAAAACTTTTTGGCCAACCCAATAAGTTAACAGCAAATTATACATCTATGCAGAGCACTGATCTCAACCACACAGGGGATGGTAAGACATTGGTCCTCTAGGAGGCACCAATTAAGTATCTGATGAAATAATGTTCCAAAAGTAAAACATGAGGTGGGCCATGATTGGCGATTAATTATCAAAAGAGAAGTGCAAGACCCTTTAGCTGGAATGAATCAAGAAACAAAGTGAAGTGGCAATTTTTAGCAGATTTAAAAAATGGGTCGATTAGCAAGGATGAAGTGGAGAGCATCAGGGTGGAGAAACAGTTTAAATAAAGGGAAAGGGGAAAGCAGGATTGCATTTTGCATTGTGCTATGATATACAACAGCTAAATAAACAGATATTGTAGGCAGATATTTTTGATGGGGATGTATATTTGAAAACTATTGACATTTCAATGATTTATTTTTGGCAAATATTTATGAAGAGTTTCTCCGGGCAAGGGAGATGTGAAAGAGCAAGAGAAATGGTCATCTCTTGAGAAGGAAAGAAACGGAAAGGCTGGAAATTCAAAATCACAACTAAAAGCTATGCTTTATTTGTCTTAAAAACTGATTTCTGTAAGATCATCAACCAGCCTAGTCATCAAGCACGCCACTGTTATGGTCCTCTCGACTAGAGCTTGATAGGTCAGATCCTGTATCCTGTTTCTCATTTGTTCCCTAGACTACCATCTGAACATTGACTTTCTCACACAAAATATATGAACTCTGGAATCTCCCAAGTCAAGATAAACTCCTATATCTAAGGCTAAAACTTCTCCACCATGTGGCCTTTTGCTGCCCATCCAATCTTATTTCTCACCACTGACCAGAAACATTCAATGCTGGATTTTCTTACTGTTCCTGAGATATATTCTTTTTCTCCTGTTATGAGATCAAATTGTTCCTCTTGCACAGAACTGCCCTTTCTTTCCCTAGATTTTACTCGTTTTTCAAGGCTCAGATCAAGTTTCACCTTTATGAAATCCTGCTAAGGGAGTGTGTCTTATCTTCCAAATAAATGGTCAATAATAACTGGACCATTTTGGCTTATTCTACTTAATTTTTGGAGTAACTAGTAAAGTTCTAGACCTGGAAGATACTCAGTGCCCATTGATCATTGATTCAGTAATTAGCTCATTGACTGATCGATTCACAAACTCCTCAGTAAAAATGCATGCAGAGATATAAAGGACTTAAATTTGCTAAACTCATTTGCAAAACAATGTTTTTTCAGGAGTCAACATAGTTTTTCACTTTTTTCTTTACGTTTTTGCCTTGCAAATTTAGAAAAAAAAAACTATTAACTGTGTGGATCTTGGATAAGAACCTAACATTAGCTTTTCTCAAATCCCAAATTAATCTGATATTTATATAGTTTAAAAAGCACACTGCCCTATATGGAAACTTCCCTTAAGTGAGGCCGTGTGTTTACTTAGCTGTTGTATATCTTAGACATGTACGGACGTCACACCAAATCAAAATAATGAAAAGGAGAAATGGGCCAAAAAAGAGAATGAGAAGAAACTATTGATATCTGCTGCTGTCTGCTTTGGGGTAAGAAGGGACCTGATTTTTTTTTTTTTTTTTTAATGCATTTGCAACTTCCAATCTCACAGGCCTCTTGCCACTTTCATCCCAAATTACTCTTCAGTCTTTCGCTTCGGAATGCAACTACAGCTTGTCTACGACAAGTGCATTTTTAAACTAGGATACTGAAAGAACTAAGAAAATGCACATGTGCAGTTTATGTGAGCCATGGTGTAGTCTGAGAAAGACCAGATATAAAGCTTTGGTTTGAGAAGCAGGTGGTACTTCGCAGACCTTTGCCCTGTTTACAATACAAAAACAGGAAAGTTTACAGTATTAAATCTCTGTTTGGCACAAAGCTGTGCCTTCTCAGAAGTGGCCACTGAGCCTGGTAATCTAAATGTCAGGGCTTAAAGTGCTACCTCTTTCTAATTTCTTCTACTTCTGTTTTCAGATTCCAGAACTTCACAAGTCCTATAACTTTCCACAAAAGTGATAGTACGATGATGAACATTTTAAGAGCAGCTGATAACAATAATTTCTGAAATAATTTTGATCATCAGACAACTATTTTTAGGAAAAAAAGTCAATAATCCACCCCCTATTGAAACTGTTAATAAAGTATCTCGGAACTTTGGGACATTTTTCATCCAGAGAATGTAGAAAGAACCCAGAAACAGCACTAAACATAAAATCAGTAAAGGAGTGCGGTCCAATAAAAAAGATAATGTAATATAACATAACATGCCACATAGGTAATTTTAAATCTTATAGCCACATTAAAATATGTAAAAAGAAACAAGTAAAATTAATTTAACAATATATTTTATATAACCCTGAATATTCAGAATGTTATCATTTCAACATGTGATCCATATAATAAATTATGAAAGAGAAATTTTATATGTAATTTTTCTTATTAAGTGTTCAAAATCTGGTGTATATTTTTCACTTATAGCACATCCAGGTCCACACCAGCCACATTCCAAGTACTCAGCAGCCACATGTGGCTAGTGGCTCCCTTATTGCAAAGCGTAACAGTAAAAGCTGAGTCTGAGATGACAGATTATAAACCAGAATAAATTTACACTTTGCCTTATTTTTTTCCAGTCCCCAAAATATACTTTGTAGCCAGCAGTTCTCAAAATCCTTTACCACCTTGCTGCTTTGAATTAGGAAACCTGCCTTCTATTTGCTGTATAAAGGCAGTCCAGCTAGATTGCCTGAGATCAGATCCCACCTCCAACTCGTACTGGTTGTGTCACCAAGCAGGGACATATTATGCAACCTCTTAACCTCACTGCCTCTCAGCTATATAACAGCAAGGAACAGATCCCTTTAACAGGTCTTTCTGCTCTTTTGATTTTTTTCAAAATACATGGATGGATACATGTAAAATGCTTATAACAGTGCTAGCAAATGATGTTTAATAGTAACATTATTTATTTAAGCATTAGCTACTAACACTACTTGGTATAATTTTCTAGACATGATGGAGATCAGTAAATATTGTTCACTGGAAGACCACTAGAAAATCCTGACTTGAAAGAACTAGTTTCTTAAGGGAACTGACTCCTTTGCACAGAATTAGAATTAAAATTAGGATTAGGATTAGGATTAGGATGTTGCTTTCACACATTCAACAATATTCAGCCCGGTACCCACTAAGCAGCAAACAAGATACATGGTCTCTGCCATCATGGGAATTTCTGTTGCAGTAGATATCCCCTCTACAGTCTTCTCGCTTACATCTATCATAGGATGATTTTATCTGCAAAGAGTCGAAAACCCCAATCAAGCTGGCTTGCAAAATATGGAAATTCAAAGATAGGATTGACCCCAGTCATTGTGCAATCCGGGCTCCTGCTGTGACTGGGCATTGTTTCTCTAGCCCTCCTCTATACTTCAGTTTTGTCAACAGACTGGCTTCCACCATGGTCACAAAAGGGAAGAACCTAGGGGCAGGACAGGAATAAAGAGGAAGACTAGAGAATGGACTTGACACAGGGAGGGGGAAGGGTAAGCTGAGACCAAGTGAAAGAGTGGCATTGACATATATACACTACCCAATGTAAAATAGATAGCTAGTGAGAAGCAGCCCCATAGCACAGGGAGATCAGCTCTGTGCTTTGTGACCACCTAGAGGGGTGGGATAGGGAGGGTGGGAGGGAGACGCAAGAGGGAGGGGATATGGGGATATATGTATACGTATAGCTGATTCACTTTGTTATACAGCAGCAACTAACACAACAGTGTAAAGCAATTATACCTCAATAAAGATGTTAAAAAAAAAAAAAAGCGTTGCCACTAGTGAGAGGAGCGATGGAGACAAGAGATTGCTCCTCCAAGTACAGTGAAAAAGGTTTCTTAAGTCTCCTTGGGTCAACCTGTAGCAGTCCAGAGAAGAAATCATGCACAGATTGGCTTAAGGTTGGGCTTTTAAAGGATCCTTGGCAAAAGTGTGGAATCATCACCAGGATCCAGTACTACTCAGCCCAGGAGAGGGATCATGCCTAGGGTTGAGGTGGGTTGCTGAAGGAAAGTAGGGTTTTGTTAGTAAGGAGGAACTGAAACTGTGTGGGTGATCAACAATGTCTATCACACACTGCTAAAAAGGAACTGATATTTGCGTGATTGTTCTAAAGCCACTGCAGAGGCTGTCCATGACTCAAAACAGACTTGGGGAGAATACCAGAAAATGGGCCGTCGTAAAGTGAAATTTAGAACACACATGATTTTTATCCCACTGCATGGACTATTGTCTTCATCAGTTCAAACATGACTGGAAAGTATTAGATGAGCAAATAAATATAAAACAAGGAATATATTTAGAAATTTGATTTGCAGCTCCACTGCTTACAACACTACTTTCTAGTGTATTGCCTGTTCTCTTGGAATTAGAGTTTTCCCTTTCTAACTCACCCTACATACTGAGTCAGATTACTTTTCATAAACACCAACTTTACCATATACTGTGTTTCATTCAGTTTCATTGCTTTCCTATTTCCAAAGTACCATAGGAAGAGCACTGGATTGAGAGTCAGAATGAGAATGAGATTTCTGATCGTAACAGCATTAACCATTTAGTTACCTGTCTAGGTCACCCATCACCTCTCAGCACCCCAGTCACTTCATCTTCTTTTTTTTTTAAGAGTTTTGTTTTGATGCGGACCATTTTTTTTTAAGTCTTTATTGAATTTGTTACAATACTGCTTCTGTTTTGGTTTTTTGGCCCCAAGGCATGTGGGCTCTTAGTTCCCCAACTAGGGCTCGAACCCGCACCCCCTGCATTGGAAGGCAAAGTCTTAACCACTGGGCCGCCAGGGAAGTCCCTCCAGCCACTTCATGTTTAAAGGAGTTGATTGGATCGTGAAATCTCTTCTAACTCTAAAATCCTGCTTGGCTTTGGATTTTCTCTGCAATCTGCCTCTCCCCTAACAACCTTAATTTTCCCCCAAACAATCTACCATAAAATCACTGCTTTAATCTCTCTGCTTGCCTCCTTATCCCCATTAACAAAGCCACCATCATTTCACTCATATTGACCTGCCTGAATAGGTTCCCTACTCCATTTATCCTACCCATATCCCATAGATGCTTCAAGACTTAACTCACATTCCCATGGCACACCAGTTTATTAATCTCTGCATCTAATCTCTCATTCAGCAAATACTTGTTGAGTGCGTACTCTGTGCAAAGCACTGAGGACACCTCGTTGAATAAGAGAGAGAGGTTTCCTGCCCCTGGAACTTACATTCCACTGGGGTCAATAGATAATGAACAAGTAAACAAACAAGTCAATTCTAGATTATGGCAAATGCTTACCAAAAAAAAAAAATAACCTAAGTGGTGAGATAGGGAGAAAACTGGGTGGTCTGGGAAGGCACATTTTAGCTGTGCAGTATTGTCAGATGTTCTGTGAATTTGTATTGACCAACTGGTGAACTAAACAAAAGCCTGGTTCTGCTTTGCAATAACAAATCCTCTTTGAATAAAATAGACGTAAAACTTGTTTTAGCTAAGCCATAGCTTTCTATTAATTCCAAAATAATTTTTATCCGTAAGAAAAAGAATCTTTTCAAGAACGTATTACATTCAGTGTTTTTATATTCTAAAATGTAACAACCCCTTGAGGTATTTCTCAAATCAGTAAAGATACGAGGTTTTTGCTGGTAAAAAGTTTTTGCTACTGTTATTATTGATTTTCTAAAGTTTTTGCTACTGTTATTATTTTGATACTCCAGGCTAATGTTTCTAGAGAGCTCCTGACCCTCTGATTATTTTTTATGGTTTATTTCCTCAGGTAGCCACCTGCTTCTCTTCCTAGTACACTCTCATGTTACTGACTTTATCACATACTTTATTCCCTGGGATAAAAACCTGTCACTATATATACTTTTTATGAAAGTCAGAAACCTCAACCATTCACATTACTGAGTTACTAAAGCTCAGAGATTCTCCTCACAGCTCTACTCCTTAAATTTACAATGTGAAGACATCAATAAAACTGGAAAATAAAATAAAATAAAATAAAATAGTGGAGAAAGAATTTACATGAAGACAACCAACAACAATAGTATTCTAAGTAATTTACATGAAGACAGTATACCTTTGGGCAGGTCCTCACCACCTCTCACCTGGATTCCTCACTACAACTTTCTCCTGAAAGTTCTCCCATCTCCAGCCTGGACATGCTCAGTTCATCCTAAGAAAGGAGTGGAAAGGTTGTGGAGCAGAAAGAATAATCAGATTCCAGTCGTCATCTCGATTCCACCACCGTAATTGTTGTTCAGTCTTTGGCTTAGTACTGAACCTCTCTCATAGACTGTTTTCTGACTTGTAAATTTATCAGCCTCATAAATGGTTTTAAGAAATCTAAGAAACATTGCACGCACTGTACTTACCTCTGTGCAGGCACTTAGTAGCCAACCATGTTTGTTAATTCCCTTTCCCTTCCTAAAAACTCAAATGAGATCACTTCATTTCTTTACCTAGGAAGACCTGTTCACAACCCCATAGGACTTACATTCAGCTCCAAATCTACTGGCAGGCTCCTCTCATTCTGGCTCAATTGCTTTTCCAGCTTACTTTCAGAGTTTTTTTAAATTATTCTCTTCACTCTCCACTAGGGCACCCTGGCCTGCCACCAAAGCAGACATCTTTACATCCCTTGACAGGAAAAGCTTCTCCGGAGCTCCACGCCCCAGGCCTCGGCATGTATTGTTTTCTTGCCTGAAATGCCCTTCCTTCCTCCTTAGTGAGACTGAGATTTCCTTACTCCTTCTTCAAATACTTGATAAAAATTTGCTTTCTTTAAAATTTCACAGACAAACTTCTAGGCAGAACAAATACTTCCTTTTTCTGATCACCCACATTATTTTGTTCATGCCTTCATTATAGCATTTTTATTGAGATAATATCTATCCCACAACATTAATCTCTTCCCTTGTGCACTTGCTTGTAGAGACATTTCCCTGTCAATCAAAAGCATTCTCATTGCTTGGGCAAGACGTGGAACTGTTTCCCAGGAGGAAAGAGAACTCTACCTTGTTCAGTGTCCAGTTTGTTTCTTTGTTTATTATTATTTTTTAACACTTCACGTATGATCTAGAGCACAGGTTCTGAACTTGTCCACAGACATTTTGGGGGTTTGCGCCCTTGGATAGGAGGGAATTACATCTTCATTTTCACTAACCCCAGGCTAAATTTAGCATTTCCTTCCATTGTGAATCTAGCAATAAACCACAACAGTAGTAGCGAGACATGAGACTCTGTCACAAATAGAAAGCACAGATATTTTTACGTCACATTACAGTTGTTGAAGATATTTTGAAATCTTATTTACAATCATTATTACTTCCAAATCTCAAGAGTCATTAGACCTGCCAGTAGATCTTGTTTAAAGTGTTAATGAAGAAGTACATGTATTGCTCTATCATAGTTTAATATTTTATTTTGAGATGTTGTAGATTCACATACAGTTGTAAGAAATAATACAGATAGATCCTGTGTACTCGCTACTCATTTTTCCCCAATAGTAACATCTTACAAAACTACAGTAAAATATCACGACTAGTATATTGACATGGATAGTTCAAGGTATAGAATATATTTACGTCACCACAAGGATTCCTTGCCTTGTCTTCTTTATAATCATACATACTTTTCTCCCAGCCCACCCTATCCTAAACCCCTAAAAACCACAACCTCCTATCCATTTCTGTAATTTTGTCGTTTCTAGAATGTCATACAGATGGAATCTTACAGTATGTAAACTTTAGGGACTGGCTTTTCCACCAGCATCACACTATGGAGATTCGTCCAAGTTGGTGTTCGTATCAGTGAGTTATTCTTTTTATGCTGAGTCCTATTCCACAGTGTGAGTGTAGCGTCATCTGTTTAGCCATTTACCCATTGATGATGGCTGCTTTAAACTCTTTCTCAGGTCATTTTAACATCTCTGTCATCTCACTGTTGGCATCAGCTGGTTATCTTCTTTCACTGAGTTGAGATTTTTCCTGGTTCTTTGCATGACAAGTAATTTCATATTAAAATCTGGACATTTTGAGTATTTTGTTATGAGACCCTGGATCTTATTTAAACCTTCTGTATTAGTTGCCTTCATATCTCCCTACTCCAGTAGGAGAAGATAGATGCTGCCCTATTATCTCCAGGATTAGAAGTCTAAGTTTCCCACTTGGCCTCTGTTGACACCTGAGGGGGGACAGATGCTCATTTTTACTGCTGGGGAGGGGTGGGAGTTTCAGCTCCTAACTAGACCTCCACTGAAACCTCGCTGGCTCAGAGTCTGACAAAGGTGGAAACCTATCTCCCCATTCAGACTTTGCTGGCATGGGCATGGGTATGGCCACAGATTTGTGTGCGTGTGTGTGTGTGTGTGTGTGTGGTGTTTGGCTGGAATAGAGTACTTATTGTTTAAAAGTTTTCTGTCTTGTTAGGCTGAATCCTTCCCTGGTCCTTTGGCTAAAGAAAGAAGGCTTTTGTTGAGACTTTTCTGTCTGCCTGCCTTGACATTTCTGGGTCAAGACTTTTCTGTCTGCCACCTCTTTCAGCTCCAGATCCCGGATATATGAAGCAAAAAGACAATCTAGGAAACTCATCATGTTACTATTCCTTGGGCCCTAAAGTCTCCAGCTGGTCTTCTTATTCTTTCCACTTTTCAGAGTCTTTTTATGATTGTTTCATATATAATATGCAGGGATTTTAGTTGTATTTAGTAGGAGGAATAGGGGAAAGAATATCTATTCCATCTTCCAGGAAGTGGAAGTCTCCTCTATTACTGTTTTTTAAAATATTTTGATGACTATATGTCAATATAATTGGTTTCCTTTGCAATCTTATATGTTTTATTTTTGGATTTATAAGCAATATTCTGAGAATCACCAGCCAGCCATAGAGGTCCACAGCACAGAACCACCACTTTAGAGAAAAATTTTAAAAGGAGAGCCTAAGGAGGCAGCACAGAATTATTTCCAAGATATGCAGTTGGCCCAGCTCCCTTCTTTAGAGCACACACTGGCTCTTCTAACTTCCATGCATCCTCTCCAACCCCACCCAGGGTTATGTGGAGAAGAGAAACGACAACAAGAACTAGGATAATTACATGAAGAGGAGTAGGGAACTGTCCATCACCATGCAAGCTGTCGCTTACCAGGTGCCCCAAGCCGGGGGATCTTCCTCAGAACTCCAGAGAACACCGGCTGCCATTCTGGGAGAAGTGAAGTTAGCCATTCTCCCCATCACTTTGGGTGTAGGTTTTCCACAGGACAGCCCCTTCTTAACTGTGCTATATTGGAAATTCCCTTTTCAGTGACCTAGAATACTCACAGGCATGCCTCCTACCTGAAAGAGACGGCAGTCTTGGTCACCCTGATGGCAGGTAGAGAAGGAGAAGGAAAGACCACACACCAGGACTTGAGAGGGACTGCTCAGCCACTATCACATTACAGAGAATGTCTATCCTTTCATTAGACTGTGAATTCCTCAAACGAAATTATACATATATATTATATATATATATACACACACATATATAACATGTAATATATATTTTACATATTTAATTACCAGTATTTAGCACAGATTGAGGCACATGGCAGATGCCTAATAAGTGTGGTTAAATGAACACATAAGCAAATCTATCCCATAGAGAAATGTCATATATTAGAATTTATCAAAAGACCTCATGCTTGTATATTTTTATCTTAGCTGAGAAAACATTACTAGATTATTTAAGACAAATTTTAGTCATTTCTTGGGCTTTCATTCCTAATTTCTTCTTATCCATCCACTACTACTCACCCAAACATAGACAATAAAGTGTATGCATGCTTTCTCCGTTTCACAGACCATCTGGCACAGATGTCATGCATGCTGCTACCTCATAAATATGATAATGAATGGCTCAAGGTTTCCAGGTCCAGTCACACTAATGTCATTCCCCTCTTCCACCTCCCCATCCCTACCCCAAGGGTCAAGGTGAACACATCCTGCAGTGACAGTCTGGATAGCAGAAATAAAATTGATTCATATAAAATTCGAGTGATCTGCCATTGACTGATGGTAATACCTTCAGTTAACTAGAGTCTGGAAACACAAAAAGATAAAAATCTTAGGTGCAGCCTCATAAATCTTTAACCCATGTAGCTCTCCTCGACAGCAAACTCTTCTTGAAAGCAAATGACAATACAAAGAAACCATCTGAGGGAGATTGGGATAGACATATACACACTACTATACATAAAATAGATAACTAATAAGAACCTACTGTATAGCATAGGGAACTGTACTCCATGCTCTGTAATGACCTATATGGGAAAAGAATCTAAAAAACAGTGGATATATGTGTATATATAACTGACTCATTTTACTGTACAGCAGAAACTAACACAACATTGTAAATCAACTATACGCCAATAAAATATTAATTTTAACAAAAGAAAAGTGAAAACAAACTGCCCATGTGTCTTGGAAATGATGTGTTATACACAAATACATTTACAAATAAAACATATTATAAATGAAAGAAAAAAGAAACCATTTGCATGTTTCAGTATTAACTAGCTACCCAACCAAGTCTAAGAAATGAAACAAACATTGCCCAAGAGCTGAAAGGAAATGACTAAGGAAGAGCTGGGAAATGGTTCACAGCATCAGGAATGACAACTTGTAAAGGACGGTGACATTCTTCACCTCCTCTCTGGACAGGGTATACACGACAGCCTATGAATGGCCATGAAACACAAACCCAGGTTGGTCTTACTAAGGCCAATAACAAAGGAATCCTGGCAGCGAATCTGACAGCTAATACTGTGAGTGAGGTTACTGCCGAAAATAATTAGTGAATACCCTGTCTGGAACTCTTCATCAGCGCAGTGGGAACCACTGAAAAATTAATATGCTCGGGTCTCAGAAAGAACACCTTCTGCATCACCCAGATAGATAAAGAAATTAAAAGAAAAGAGTATCTTTTTAAAGGCAGATTAATTGATCCCTTTGCTGAAGTAGAAAAGATTTGTTGTTTGAAGTAAAAACAAAACAAATATCTGAAGTAAATAAAAAGTTTTGATGAAATAAAAGACAGATTTTAGATATGCTATGAGCACAGGGCAGACAAAACATGGATATTTATTTTGGAATTGATGATGTTTTAAAACCGTCTTGCCTTATTGTTGTAAAATTAGCATTACAGGGTTAGAAGTCTCAAGCTGGATAAAATCATGACAGATGTCGTGTCAAATAAATTGCCTAGATTGGTTAAACTTCCAAATGGATTGATTTCCTTTTCACGCAGGCTTATTTTGTGTGTGTGTGTGTGTGTGTGTGTGTGTATTCACCCTGAGTCAGACTGGAAATTGGGGTAAGGAGAGGCAGCTATTCAAATCTCTTCTACAATCACTGCCTAGAAGAAAAGATGAAAAACTTTGGTTGACCATTCAACTGGTCCTTGAATGGAACAGAAAATAGGAACAGAGAAGTTACATAAATCTAGAAGGGTTAGAATCTCTTTTCACCTGTAAAACTTTGGAGAATTCTGAGATCATATAGTAACTGATCTCTTTACTGCATCTCAAGACTTCTACATGATACAGTTCTCTTTATCTTTTACTAGATTTTTATACTTTCCTGTTGCAAGTACTCCTCCTGGTTGTACTCAGTTCACAGTGGATAATCTCGTTAATCATTCATTTAAAGTTAAAAAAGCTTCATGATACCTGTGAAGAGGTGAACTGCTGGAAGTAAGAAAAACAATAAATAATGGCACCTATCCTCTTAGTAAGTGTGGGGTACACTACAGTATACCATTTCGGGGTATATTACAAGTAATTATGCTACCAGTGCTCAATTATTATAAACAATAAATATTAGTAATTATACTGATGCTGAATAGCAATTCAGTGACTCTATTTTTAACTTAAAAATTGCTCTTGGGACTTCCCTGGTGGTCCCGTGGTTAAGAATCCATGCTTCCACTGCAGGGGTGCAGGTTTGATCCCTGGTCTCAGAACTAAGATCCCACATGTCGCGACGGTGAGGCCAAAAAAATAATAATAATAATAATTAATATGTAAACTTAAAAATTGCTCTTGGCTCCTTGTCTTTTCTCAGGATAGCTGGGGTTCCTGGTATTCCTGCCAGTGGAAGAAAGTAATAAACGTGCTTCTCCTAAGCTCTTAAAGTATGAAAAACCTAGTCCTTTGAAAACCATCAACCCAGGAAACAGACAGCTTCATGATGAAAAATAAACAAATAAATAAGCTCCAATTTCAAAAGTGGTATAAGAGCTTGCATCCATTTTGACATTTAAATGTTTTAATTCAACATTTATATTTTGGGGGAAAAATTGCTCATGAACTCAAATGACTTTATAGATCCTAATAGAACCCCCAAACCTAGCAGTTCTTGATTATTTAGTCCCTCATCTTCCGTGCCAACTTTATTATTTATACTGCTAAGAAGACCTTAGAATTGTATAATATCTCACAGTTTACAAAGCACTTTCACACCCACGTGAACCTTACAATAAGATAATGGGATATAAAATAGGTCTTTTAATAGAAAGAGGAACAAACCCAATCTCCTTATTTCACAAGAGAGGAAGAACTGGGGAGGTGAAATGACTTGCCAGTGTCACTTTGCTCATTTGGAGCAGAACTCAGATGAGACTTCAGACTCAAGCTACTTCCCTCCACACCAGCTGCCTCAACTAGATTAGCCCATATTTTTAAAGACTCCAAACTGAGGCCCCAGGAGTTTAGGTGCCTTTTTTAAGGTTATACGGCAAATAAGTGCCCAAGTCAAAACTAAACCCACTTGCCAACTGTCCTTCTCTCTTCTTCATCGATTATGGAACTTTGATTTACTATTGAAGATTGTTTCCATATCATTTACATACAAGAAGAATAGATTTTCTCTAAATTTAAAAATGAAATTACTTTCCACCATTGGAGATGTAGACATATGTTTCCTTCTCCAGGCATTTCAGAATGCACATTTGGAGCCAGGTGGATAAGTCAGGCCTCAAGACTAAGACTCTGGAGTTCTCACTGTGTCTGTATAAGTCAATGCGTGAGAACAAATTAGGTCCCCCAAGGAGAGCCTGTAGTGTGGAGAGACAACAGAAGAGGCTGAGCATCTGTTAGAGGCTATCAGCATTTCAGAGACATGTGGAGATCCAGTGAAAGAGACTGAGAAGCAGTTAATTGAAGTAGTAGCAGAGTCAAGAGAGAATGCTATTAGAGAAGCTACGGGAGAAAAGAGTTTTGAAAAAAATAAGTTCGGGTCAAACAATTCAAAATGCTAGGGGAATGTCAAAAAAGAAGCCAATGGACCTGTGTTATTTAAAAACATCTGGACACTCCTACACTGTTGGTGGGAATGTAAATTGGTGCAGCCACTATAGAAAACAGTATAGAAGTTCCATAAAAAACTAAAACTAGGGCTTCCCTGGTGGCGCAGTGGTTGAGAATCTGCCTGCCAATGCAGGGGACACGGGTTCAAGCCCTGGTCTGGGAAGATCCCACATGCCGCGGAGCAACTGGGCCCGTGAGCCACAACTACTGAGCCTGCGCATCTGGAGCCTGTGCTCCGCAACAAGAGAGGCCGCGACAGTGAGAGGCCTGCGCACCGCGATGAAGAGTGGCCCCCGCTCGCCGCAACTTGCAAGAGAAAGCCCTTGCACAGAAACGAAGACCCAACACAGTCAAATAAATAAATAAATAAAATAAATAAAATAAATTTAAAGAGCCAACATGTTAGAAAATAAATAAATAAAATAAAATAAAATAATTCTAAAAAAAAAAAAAAAAACTAAAACTAGAGCTACCATATGATCCAGGAATCCCACTCCTGGGCATATATCCGGAAAAGACAAACAGAAAAGATACATAATTAGAAATATGTAATTAGAAAAGATACATGCAGCCCCGGTGTTCACTGCAGCACCATTTACAATAGTCAACATATGGAAGCAACCTGTGTCCATCAACAGAGGAATGGATAAAGAAGATGTGGTTCATATATACAATGGAATATTAGCCATAAAAAGAATGAAATAATGCCATTTGCAGCAACATGGATGGAACTAGAGAATACCATACTGAATGAAGTAAGTCAAACAGAGAAAGACAAATATTGTATGATATCACCTATATGTGGAATCTAAAAAATAATACAAATAAATTTGTTTATGAAGTAGAAACAGACTCACAGACATAGAAGACAAATTTATGGTTACCCAAGGGGAAAGAGGGAGAGGGATAAATTAGGAGTGTAGGATTAACAGATACACACTACTATATATAAAATAGATAAGCAACAAGGATTTACTGTATAGCACAGGGAACTATATTCAATATCTTATAATAACCTATAATGGAAAAGAATCTGAGAAATTATACATACATATGCACAACTGAATCACTTAGCTGTACACCTAAAACTAACACAATATTGTAAATCAACTATACCTCAGTTTTTAAAAAAGCCATTATCAACCCCCTGATAAAACCCACCTGGTTAAAGATTTTGTACTCTATTGTTAAAAAAAAATACAGGGAATCTTTTTAGACCATTTTTGTGCAAAAGAGTAGCAAGACGAGAATTGTCCTCAACAAGTCTGACCTGGCCGGTTCACGCAGGGTAGATTGAGATGAGGAGAAATTGCAAGAAAGACAGATTACAACTGTGCAGGTATGAAAAACTGAAAATTGAAACTAGGATGATATCAGTAGGGACAGAAATTCGAAAGGAGATGCAATCAATATTTGGAAAAAGTTAAATCAAATATATATATATATTACAATTCTAGCCTTTGAGGAATTTAGTTGAGGGGAAAATAAATTCTTACACAAAGAAAATATTGGTCGATGTTATAAGTCCATATTTACTTACTAAGAGGCAATTCTCTGATACAGTAAGTGCTGATATCAGGGAAGCCTTGATAAAGAAGTATGGGTATAAGCAGGTCGCTCAAGATACATTTAATTCATATAGAAGCCAGGCAACAGTTTTTTAGAGCTGAAGAGAAAGTGATGGTTTAAAACTATGTATTAACTTCTAATAAGGAGATCAGTCATTAAGTCGAGGTGGATTTAGTCATTTAAACAGGCACCTGGTCAAACCAGTAATGATGACTTCTTTCCATTTCTAAAGAGAAAAAATATTTTGGGCGGCTTTATAGATGTAGTTCTCTAAATACTGTGGCTAAGAGCCCAGTTTTAAACGACCGTTTGCCAACGTTCTCTAAATGGTATCTTACCACGTCCCCTGAAGTGCCTGTGAAGACATCAAGAGAAAAATGCGAAACACCAAAGTCTATGATTGACAGGCACTGTATTGCCAGATTCTAAGAGGAAATTCTGTTACCCCCACATCCCATGGAGCTGATTTAGGAATCACAATCTTTTGAGGACACATGGTTTACAACCTGAAAAAGAATAGAACTGTCTGCCTGAGGCTAAGGAGAGAGATTTTGATTTTTCCCCCAGTGCCCGCCTTTAGGCACAAAAACCAGGGGACCCAAGGGAACTGCGTTAGGGTTACGGTTACCTCCCCTCATATACACACGTGGAGACTGCAACTCCCTCCACCCACTCCTTTTTTGCTTTGCAAAAAAAAGAAAGCAAGGAAAAGATTGAGGGGCTGGTAGAGGAGCATGGAGTGCTGGGAGGAGAGGGCGACAAATGCAGCACGTAGAGGAGGTGGTGGACGAGGTGGTGGAAGAGGTGGTGGAGGAGAGAGGGACCAGTCCTGGAAGCAGTGCCCAGGGGCGAGTTGCAGCATCTGTGCATTTCACTGCTTCCGAGAGACAGAGGACCAGGTAATAGGGATGGACCATCCGCCTCCATACATCAAAGTCTTATGTGCAGAATACCTTCAAGATGCTAGAAACGGGGCCATAAGTTTAAATGCATCAATATACCCTCAGTATGTCACCCAAGAAATGAGATTCTCACTCCCAAATGTCCACACACCGTTAATGAACTCCAAGATTGAAGCATTGGGTGTTCTTGGCTACTCTCCTGACTCTCTGACCTCACCTCCGTGGTCTCTTTTTCTGATTTCCAGGCTCTTCTTCTAAACCTCTTTGCCTGATAGGAATGCATCTGAAAAGAATCCCTTCTGAAAAGACCAAGAGTTCAAGCTGACATAAATCGACAGTTGATGGTGGTTCCCCAAAATTGAATGCAGGGTTGGACTGTGTTAATAGAAGTGGACTATATAGGATGAGGGAGGTGACAGACCAACTCTGCTTTGGACCTGTCACAGCACAAGCATCACTACAGTCCTGGACCCTATGCTACGCAAAGAACATGTCCTCCTTGTGCTTCCAACCAAGGGTCTCTCTTTCCTCAGTCTCCCACTTCCCTGGACCATCTCATCTCTGTTGGCATCTGGTTGGTTATGAAGGGAGTGTCTGATACAAAGGCACCTGATCAAGGAGGAGGGGAATTTAGTCACAGCTGGAGTCCTGGTTAGTGTAGGAGCAGAGTTGACCTTGTGGGAGGGAGGGATGCAGCACAGCTTTCTAATGATTTGGCCCAGAGGGAGTGTTCTTTTCTAAACACCACGAAAGATGTGTTTGCCAGCAGGCAGCCCTGCATCTCATGCACTCTCACGGCTCCGATGATCATTTCTATATTGATATCTGCCTTCAGCCCAGATAGATCTACACCCAACTGCTATTGGACAGGAGAATGTTGGCGGGAAGCTTCTGAGAAAGGTGTACTCAATTTTGAAAGAAATATGAGAAAACGCCTTCTCTCTTTCTGCTAGATGTGAATAAGAAAGTGGGTAATCCTGATTGCAACAAGCAGCCTTCTTGTTACCACAAGAAGGACCAACATCTAGATGAAGCTGATGTGGGACTTCCCTGGCGGTACAGAGGTTAGGACTCCACGCTTCCACTGTAGGGGGCACAGGTTCAATCCCTGATCAGGGAACTAAGATACCGTAAGCCGCGCAGTGCGGGCAAAAAAAAAAATCTGGGTGAAGTTGATGCTACGGACCACAGTGTAGAGGTGAAAAGACCACTGGTCTTGCTAACATCACTTAGCTGCTGAATCAACCAACCCAGAAAACCACTCTACGTCTGAACTCCTTTTAGGTCAGATAACAAAAGTCTTAACTGTTCAAGCCAGTTTTAATTGGATTTTCAGTAACAAAGTCAAAAACATTCTCACCAAAACATTACGTATCAATACTAGGTATTTGATTGATTGGGGCAAGGGCTTTGCACTGAACTATACACATTTACTAAATGGGCCCCTAAAGGGGCAGACCTATCATTTAGTCTTATTTAAAAACTAGAGACAAAAGACCAGTAGCGATCTTTTATGATGAATATACTTCAGTGCCTCAGAGGGGATGTTTTAGAATCCCAGCTTGAGCACCCAGTAGCTGTGTGACCCTGAGAAAGTTACTTAGATTCTCTGGGACTCAATTTCTTCCCCCACAAATGGAGATAATCACCGTACCTATCTCAGAGAGTTACTGTCAGGACCAAATGAAATGATACATGTGTCTTAGTTAGGATTGTTTCAGCTATGAAGAGCATTTTAAAAATAACTGGCTTAAAGAAGTTTCCTGCACTCTCACGTTCAAGTGTACAAAGATATGCATCCCAGGACAGGCATGGCCTTTTGTAGCATCAGAGACTCAGACTGCATCTACTTGGTTGCCTCTGCCTCAAGCTTCCCTCACGGTACACAGTTCAGTCCCCCTTCCACACAGGAGGACAGAGGCAGAAAAGAAGGGGATGTTCTTACTCTTTTTTAAAGGTTTTACTCCATTTATAGTTATTATAAAATATTGGCTATATTCCCTGTGTTGTACAATATATCCTTGTAGCTTATTTACTTTATACATAGTAGTTTGTACCTCTTAATCCCCTACCCCTATGGTGCCCCTCCCTCCTTCCCTCTTTCCACTGGTAACCACTAGTTTGTCCTCTATATCAAACTAGTCTGCTTCTTTTTTGTTTTATTCACTAGTTTGTTGTATTCTTTAGATTTCACAGAAAAGTGATATCATACAGTATTTGTCTTCGTCTGACATTTCACTAAGCATGAGACCCTCCAAGTCCATCCATGTTGTTGCAAATGGCAAAATTTCATTTTTTATGGCTGAGTAATACTCCATTGTATACATGTACCACCTCTTGCTTATCCATTCATCTGTTGATGGACACCTAGGTTGCTTCTATACCTTGGCAATTGTAAATTATGCTGCTGTGAACATTGGGGGGCATGTATCTTTTCAAACTAGGGTTTTTGTTTTCTTTGGATATATATTCTCAGAAGTGGAATCGCTGGGTCATTGTTAGTTCTATTTTTAGTTTTCTGAGGAACCTCCATACTGTTCTCCACAGTGGCTGCACCAATTTACATTCCCACCAAGAGTGCAAGAGGGTTCCCTTTTCTCCACACCCTGTCCAGCATTTGTTATCTGCAGTCTGTTTGATGATGGCCATTCTGACAGGTGTGAGGCTGCTACTCTTTACGACATCTCCTGGAAGCAGCACACACCACTTCTGCATGTGGGCTCAGCTAAAAACCAAGGGGTTTGCTATGGGAAACGGGGAGAAAGCATCCAACATCCTCTGCCACAACCTGTGAGGTATGAATAGCAGCATCAGTGCATGGCAGTTATTCTTATTAGAAATCTCCGCTGCCTGAAGTCCTGCCCTGTGAAACAACATGGACGAACCTGGAGCACATCCTGCTAAGCGAAGTGAGCCAGACACAGAAGGACAGATACCGCATGATTCCACTTACATGAGAAATCAAAAACAGTCAGACTCATAGAAGCAGAGGTAGAAGGGTGCCTGCCAGCGGCTGGGGAGGGGAAATGGGGAGTTGCTCTCCAATGGGTCTAAAGTTTCAGTTACATAAGCTCTAGAAATCTGCTATATAACACACACTTAAAAATTTAAGAGAGTAGATCTCATATTAAGTGTTCTTACCCCAATTTTTAAAAAATTATCCTCTTTATCACAAGAGCAGGTCCTCTCCCAAGCCCCCACTCCCAGCTTCACTTCCATCCAAATCCCACCCAATCTCTTAGGCCCACTGGGGGTCTATTTAAACTACAAGTTATTGAGATACCACACTGCGTAGGCACAAGACATGCAGAAATAAAGATACAATTCCCACTCTCAAGCATCTCACTGTAAAGCAAGAGAAGTTACTGTCGAGTTGCCGCATGTGAAGCTGTGCCTGGCTCACAAGAAGTGCTCAGTGAGTCTCTGCAATCCTTACTCTTGTGGCTAAGGGCCTAGATATTGGGGTCAGGAGGACTTGAGCTTGAACTCCTGCTCTACCACTTACTGTCTGTGTGACCTTGGGCAAGCCGCTAAACCTCTCTGCGCAGTTGCCTTGTTTTCATTCTTTGACAGCTGCATCCAGCATTTCATGTATTACAGGAAAGAACATTGTATCATAAAATTCTTTTCTTTTTAAAATTTATTTATTTTATTTATTTTTATTTTTGGCTGCGTTGGGTCTTCGTTGCTGCGTGTGGGCTTTCTCTAGTTACGGCAAGTGGGGGCTACTCTTCATTGCAGTGCACAGGCTTCTCATTGCGGTGGCTTCTCTTATTGCAGAGCACGGGCTCTAGGCACACGGGCTTCAGTAGTTGTGGCGCACGGGCTTAGCTGCTCCGCAGCATGTGGGATCTTCCCAGGCCAGGGCTCAAACCCATGTCCTCTGCATTGGCAGGCGGATTCTTAACCACTGCGCCACCAGGGAAGCCCATAAAATTCTTTTCTAAACTTGATGTTTCGGCCTCAAGTCTTATAGATCACAGCACTCTAAGAAGTTATTGTCTAGAATGTGACTTCTAAATGTCCCTCTATGAAAAAGGAAAGTGATTACTTTTCTCTAAATTCCCTCATGGTGTCTGATAAAGAGGTTTTAAACCAGCTCTTTTAACCAGTCATACTAACAGCATGTCTTGTCAAGCATTTGAGTTTCCAATATACCAGAACAATCCTGTAACAAAGGAACAAACCGTCTAGAAAACACATAAAACATCTTTGTCCAAATTTACTCATCTTCCAAGGAAAGATAAGGCAGCTAACGCTTGTCATCATGTATCTTGGAAATCTAAAAATAGGTTTTTCAGGAAACGCCAGATCTCCAAAACATGAAATAGAGAAGATGGTAAATGGATCATTTGGGTTTGTTTATCAACAAGATTTCTGGTAGTCGAAGTTAAGAATGAATAAAGATTTGGTTGGATGGGTTCATAGTCAATGTACTGGTTTTATCATGAGAAGCTTAAAGATAGATGGATATTTCCAGTGAAAAATATTCCCTAGGTTTGCTAGAATAAAAAACAAAGGGAGAGGGAGGGAGAAGGAGAAGTTAAAGGAGGAAGAAAAGGGAAAGGAATTTTAACTTGGTCTACGTTTACAGGAAATGAGAGTTCTGGGAACCTCCAGAGAGGAATGAGCGTCTAGTGCTTGGTGCTGACAAAAGAATGCACAATTCACTCTCTCAGAGGTAGCCTCACTGGATAGGAAGACGAGCTCAGTCACAGAGTATCTGATGACTTTCTAGAGGGACAGTCTGATTTTAAGTTATCGAGAATGTTTATCATCCCTTTCTACAGCAAATGACTCTCTAAGTCAAAGACTACTATTGAACAGTTTGTGGAGCAGGTGGGCTGCTTCAGGGGGTGCAATTTTATCTACAACATGTCTTGCCAGAAGGTTTTCGAATCCTCACTCAAAGCCTAAAAACCTAAAACTGTGAGTTGACAGTATTCACAAAAAATAGCGTTCTCGAAACTAAAGCTTCTGAGATTTCTCTAAATAAGTACGTAACGCTATCTTAGGAGATGCCCAATCCAAAGAGCACATCTCCTGTTCTCTTGCTCATGTGTCCCATTCTGTTCCTCAGTGGTTACTGTGGCCCATCCAAATGGAGTCTCACTGTGACAGCCAAGCGAGAGCAATGCTATCAGATCCACGTTTCCCAAAGAACAGCCCACAGGCGACTCAGTTTATAGATCCAGAGTCTACAGATCAGGAGGCTTTTCAGGCTCCAAGAGGTTAGCAAAAGAAGTGAAGACCTGGGGCAAATGTTCTCAATGCCTTACTGTTGGTTATGCTGCTTTGGTTTAGAAGTAGCAAATCTGACTCAAATGATTCAACCAAACTGAAGAAAGACGGAAAAAAAGGAAATGTGCAGACTCAGTGTTGTGTTCGGTCATGATCTGATCAGGATGCCACCCTGTATCCGCTTCTCTGTGCTCTCCCAGCTCTGCCCTCCTCCCTGTGTCCGCCTTGTCCTCTGCCTGACTTCCTTCATCACGGGAAGATCTGCAGGAATTCCAGACTTCACGTTCTCCCGCCACAATGTCTAGAGGAAGTGGCAACATCTCCATCACTCTCCCATGTGTGAATTGGAGTGTTTGTCCTAGAATCTCCTCACCCATCCACTTATGTGTGCTGGGGGGAAGGGGGGTGTTCACAGGCCCCCTCTGAAACCGACCACTGTGACAAAAGCAAGGGCTTAGCCGATTGGCAGTGAGGGCTCTTCCCTGGGCCTGAGGGTAAGGCCAGCCCTACCTACTTCACCCACCATAATCATTAAGAATGTTAAAATAAAAACTCCCCTGAAGAAATATCTAGATGCTGGTAGAAAAGGGGAAGGTGGGTGGAGTCAAGAAAGAATTCTGAGGAGGTAAACAATAGATGTTTACTACAGTTATTTAGAATTCTTCTTTTTTAAATTACAGAAACTAATTCTAACTAACCTAAGTAGAAAATGGAACTTTATTATAAAAATCCCCCCAAATCTGTTAGGTTTAAAGGCACAAATGCTACTGGACTTCTGGAAGGGTCAGGAATGGAGGGTAATAAATCATTGGAATTTTCTCTCCATCTTTGATTTCTCCTCCGTGTATGTACGGTTTCTTCTCTGGGTGTGGACTTTGTTCTAATGTCCACGTGGTGGGTAAGACTTCCACTGGCTCCTGACTAGATGTGAGGTCCAGTCCCCAGAGAAAATGCTCTGGGTCTCAGTTTTAGTATTCTAGGAAAGAGATTCTAATAGTTTGTATCAGGTGACTCCCTGGTCATGAGATGGAGTTCCATTTTATGAAAGGACTCCCAAAGATCCACTTTGGTGACTTTATGAATGGCAGGACCATAGGGGCAGATCCCAGAGAGGGGATGGCTGAGAAAACCCTCCAGTAAGTATTCAGTGTGTACCTACGACAATATGTTTTGCATGATATTGGTCACCTGAGACATTTAGAACAGTAGTTCCCAACCTTTTTGGCACCAGGGACCAGTTTTGTGGAAGACAATTTTTTCACGGACCGGGGGTGGGGGGGATGGTTTAGGGATGATTCAAGTGCATTACGTTTATTGTGCATTTTATTTCCATTATTATTACATTGTGATATATAATGAAATAATTATACAACTCCCCATAATGCTGAAAGGAGGCAGAGCACAGGCAGTAATGCGAGCGATGGGGAGTGGCTATAAATACAGACGAAGCTTTGCTCGCTCACCCACTGCTCACCTCCTGCTGTGTGGCCTGGTTCCTAACAGGCCATGGACCGGTACTAGTTCGTGGCCCGGGGGTTGGGGACCCCTGATTTAGACTATAAACTTTGTCCTAAAAGTGAAAATGTATATAAAAAGAAGCAAACTATCAAACCTGGGACTTCAAAGAAAGAAGCAAGAGAAAGCTCTTATTCCTCCTCATCATTTGGCTGAAATCCTTCTGAGCATCTCTGTGCTCCAGAAACACTTGATACTGGTGCCCATGAGCACACCTGACTCCATTATCACAGTTATTTCCATGGGTGTTTCCCTGAGAACACAGCATCCTTTTGGAGTTGGAGAGAGTTTTCAATTCACTGTATCCAACAACCATTGTAGTACCTATCTCAGAGCTAAAACTCATTCCTATTTATGCAACAGATGGGTTAATGATAAGTCTGAGATTATCTCATTCCTTCATTCACTATGCATTTGAATACATGCTTTCTTTGAAGAACTATTTGAGGAATTATAGAAAAAGTTAAACATTGTATACATTGCTTCTCCCACCATGACCTGTACATACATGAAAAGAAGTTCAAAATGTACTTAAATGAAAAAACAACCTATGCTCCCTTAATAAGTGTTTTCTTATTCTTTCTCAAAGTATTTAGTTGACTATTGTTAATTTAAGGTTGTCTTTTGTTACGAAACTCTATAAAAAGGAGCCCAATACCATGTACTTGGAATAGAGTAGGACTCGATAAATACTTGTTAGTGAATGAATGTTGACTCTAATCTTACCTTACAAAATGCTTCCCAACATTTTTCACATCATGGCATATCTAAAAAATTATGGTTTTTTGGTCAAGACCATTAGGTAGGCTCCATGAGGCCACTCCAGGTCCAAGGTAATTAGGGATGTACGGTTTTTAACAACCCCAGGCAAGAACTGCAGGGATCAATATCTTAGCACATCTTCATATGACAGCCAACAGGAAGAGTAAATGATGCATAGTCTGAATTTTTCATCCTAGATGACTCAACTCCTTTTAGGCTGAGTGACACTTGCAGAGAGCTTTCTGTTTTAAAATGATCTTTTAGGTAAGTCATTTTTAGCATTACTGCCTACATCAGTATTTCTTTACAATGAGGGATTGTGATTCCCAGCAGAACTGTGGGGAAAATTGATCTGGAGTGATGTTTCCTAGCTATCTCAGCTCTCGAAGCACCAACTATTAAAGGTTTGGATTTCTAGCTGATGAAATAATATGTGCTTTTCTTCTCTCCATCTCTTTTCCTCCTCTATTTTCAGGAGTTAGCCCAGCCACAAAATCTGGGAATGTTGAATTAGATTTCCCAGTGGGCAGAGACAATATACAAAACCACTTAATGACATTTTCAAACACCAGAACCGTATATTCTTTTGCCTATAAAACTTGTCTTCCAGGATGATTCACAGACACTCCCAAACATAGCTCATTCCCAGCCCCTCCTCTTACAGACATTTGCTCTCTCCTCTCCAGGGCCCCCTGTTCTCCTCCTTCTCTTGCCTATTCCTGTGTCTCTACCTACAGTCACCCAGGCCCGAGTCTCATAGTCGCCATGAGTCTCTCCCTCCCATCCCAATGCCTCCTTTAGCAAAACAGCCACTTAGTCTTAGCATTTTACCGGATAAGCTGCCTCAAATTGTTTTCCCTCCATCCTCATCTTTTCTTCCTGGAGTCTTTTCAAAATTCCCCTGCCTTCATTCCCACCACCTTGACTCAATTCCCACTACTCTAGCTAGAGTGAGCTTTCAAAATATAGGAAAACACAGAAGTCCCCAAATAGCCAAAGCAATCCTGAGAAAGAAAAACAGAGCTGGAGGATTCAGGTGCCCTGATTTCAGACTATACAACAAAGCTACAGACATCAAAACAGTATGGTACTGGCACAAAAACAGAAATATAGATCAATGGAACAAGATAGAAAGCCCAGAAATAAACCCACACACCTATGGTCACCTAATCTATGACAAAGGAGGTAAGAATATACAGTGGAGAAAAGACAGTCTCTTCAGTAAGTGGTTCTGGGAAAACTGGACAGCTACATGTAAAAGAATGAAATTAGAACACTCCCTAACACCATACACAAAAATAAACCCAAAATGGATTAAAGACCTAAATGTAAGGCCAGATACTATAAAACTCTTAGAGGAAAACATAGGCAGAACACTCTCTGACATAAATTGCAACAGAATCTTTTTTGATCCACCTCCTAGAGTAATGAAAATAAGAATAAACAAATGGAACCTAATTAAACTTAAAAGCTTTTGCATAGCAAAGGAAACCATAAACAAAACAAAAAGACAACCTACATAATGGGAGAAAATATTTTCAAATGAAGCAAATGACAAGGAATTAATCTCCAAAATATACATAGAGCTCATGCAGCTCAATATCAAAAAACAAACAACCCAATCAAAAAATGGGCAGAAGATCTAAATAGACATTTCTGCAAAGAAGACATACAGATGGCCAAAAAGCACATGAAAAGATGCACAACATCACTAATTATTAGAGAAATGCAAATCAAAACCACAACGAGGTATCACTTCACACAAGTCAGAATGGCCATCAGCAAAAAAATCTACAGACAATAAATGCTGGAGAGGGTGTGGAGAAAAGAGAACCCTCCTACACTGTTGGTGGGAATGTAAATTGGTACAACCACTATGGAGAACAGTATGGAGGTTCCTTAAGAAACTAAAAATAGAGCTACTAAAATTGCTGGAGTAGGATCCAGCAATCCCACTCTTGGGCATATATCCAGAGAAAACCATAATTCGAAAAGATACATGCACCCCAATGTTCATTACAACACTATTTACAATAGCCAGGACATGGAAGCAATGTAAATGTCCATCGACAGAGGAAAGGATAAAGAAGATGGGGTACATATATACAATGGAATATTACTCAGCCCTAAAAAGAACAAAGTAATGCCATCTGCAGAAACATGGATGAACCTAGAGACTGTCACACTGAGTGAAGTAAGTTGACAGAGAAAGGCAAGTATCATATGACATCACTTATATGTGGAATCTTAAAAAATGGTACAGACATCGGGTGCGGAGTCAAGATGGCAGATAAGGAGGACGCGGAATTCGCGTCTCCTCACAAATAGGGCACCTACCAGGCACCGGTGGGGGACCATGGACACCTAAGGGGACCGGAGGAACCCCCGGCAACCGGGTAGGATGTGGAGCATGGGGGGGAGTGAAGGGAGAGGAGAAGTGGAGGTGGGATGGGACTGGCGCCCCTGAGGGGCTGCTGGAGGAGGGGAAGGGATCCCACACCCGAAGGAGGAAATTGGGGAACCATTGGGAGGGCAGAGGATGACAAGGGAATGTGGCCAGGTTTCCCCTGCCCACTTGGGCCCCCGGGAACCTGCTGAGATCCCGGGCCTGATCCTCTGCCCACCTAGGCCCCCTCTAGCTGCACAGGTCCTGAGGGAATGGGAGGGAGGGAAGGGGGAGCAAAAGTAAAGGCTGGACCTCCAGGACTGGCACCCGAGGGGTGGCTGGGGGAGGGGAGGAGTTCCTACACCGAGAGAGACCCACCCACGGTTAGGGGTCCAGCAGGGACGGGGGAGACCCTGGGGGAGACAGTGGGGGTGGCGTGGAGGAATGAAAGGGAATGGGGCCAGTGCTTTCCCTGTCCACTTAGGCACCAGGGAGCCTGTTGGGCTCCCAGGGCCTAATCCTCTGCCCTCGGAGCCTCCCTCCTGCTGTGCAGAGCCCAAGCCCCGCCCCTACACCCCCACCCAGGGCCCTACCTCTACCCTTGAAGACCCCCTCTGAGACCCCCTGCAACGTGCTGGGCCTATACCCCACCCACACACCCTCACTCAGGGCCTTACCTCCAAACTCGGGAACTCCACACTCCAGAGGCCCTCCTTTCCATGTGCTGCCTCTCCCCTTCAGTGCAGGTCCTAAGCAGAGGCCCCACCCCACGCTTGAAGTCACACCACCTAGGCCCCGCCCCCAACACCTTTTCCGGCTGCATGGGTCCTGAGTCTAGGCCCCGCTCCACAAAGCTCACCCTCCCACCTGCCTAGGTCCCACCCGACCCTAAACCCCACCCCTGCCTGAGTAGTTCCATCCCCGCCTAAACTCTGCCCCCATAGTCAAGGTTTTATTTTCTTCTTCTTCTTTTCTCTTTTAAACTGGGGTTCTGTTTTACTTTGTTGATTCATTGTTGTTGATTCATTTATATTTTTATTTTTCTAATAAATATTTTATTTCTCTAATTTTATTTTATTCTTTACACTGTTATTGTTCTCTCCTTTTGGCTCGCTCCCCTCAGCCCCCCATTTTTCTTCTTTTTTCTGTTGTGGTTTTATTTTACTTGTTGCAGTTGTTTCAATTATATTTTTACTTTTCCTAATATATTTTTTACCTTTCTAATTTATTTTGTTTTATTCTTTGATATTTTACTGCTCCTTTTTTTCTTTCTTTTTTTTTTTTTGTTTTGTTTTGTTTTGCTTTTTGCTGTGCCACACACCTTGCGGGATCTTGATTCACAGGCCGGAGGTCGGCCCGAGCTCCTGTGGTGGGAGCTCTGAATCCAAACCACTGGAATAACAGAGAACCACAGACCCCAGTGAGACCTCCCAGACATCCTAACCTCAGCACCAAGACCCGGCTCTATCCAACTGCTTGCAAATTCCAGTGCTGGATGCCTCAGGCCAAACAAACAGTAAGACTGGAATACAGCACCACCCATCAAAAAAAAAAAAAAGAAACTGAAATGACAAAAAAATATGTTACAGACAAAGGAGCAAGGTAAAAAACTAAAAGACCAAATAAATGAAGACGAAATAGGCAACATACCTGAAAAAGAATTCAGAGTAATAGTAGTAAAGATGATCCAAAATCTCAGAAATAGAATGGAGAAAATAGAATAAACATTTTAACAAGGGATCTAGAAAACTAAAGAGCAAACAAACAGTGATGAACAACAATAACTGAATTTAAACACATTCTAGAAGGAATCAATAGCAGAATAACTGAGGCAGAAGAATGGATAAGTGACCTGGAAGATGAAAAGGTGGAAATAACTGCCAAGGAGCAGAATAAAGAAAAAGAATGAAAAGAATTGAGGACAGCCTCAGAGGACCTCTGGGACAACATTAAATGCACCAATATTCGAATTATAGGGGTCCCAGAAGACGAAGAGAAAAAGAATGGGTCGGAGAAGAAATATTTGAAGAGATTATAGTTGATGAAACTTCCCTAACATGGGAAAGGAAATAGTCAGTGAAGTTCAGGAAGCGCAGACAGTCCCATACATGATAAATCCAAGGAGAAACACTCCAAGAACATGTTAATCAAACTATCAAAAACTAAATACTAAGAAAAAATATTAAAACCAGCAAGGGAAAGCAACAAATAACATACAATGGAATCCCCATAAGGTTAACAGCTGACCTTTCAGCAGAAACTCTGCAAGCCAGAAGGGAGTGGCAGGACATATTTAAAGTGATGAAAGGGAAAAAAACCTACAACCAAGATTACTCTACCCAGCAAAGATCTCATTCAGATTCGACGGAGAAATCAAAATCTTTACAGACAAGCAAAAGGTTAAGAGAATTCAGCACCACCAAACCAGCTTTACAACAAACGCTAAAGGAAATTCTCTCGGCAGGAAACACAAGAGAAGGAAAAGACCTACAATAACAAACCCAAAACAATTAAGAAAATGGTAATAGGAACATACATGTTGATAATTACCTTAAATGTAAGTGGATTAAATTCTCCAAGCAAAAGACATAGACTAGCTGAATGGATACAAAGACAAGACCCATATATATGCTGTCTACAAGAGACCCACTTCAGACCTAGGGACACATACAGACTGAAAGTGAGGGGATGGAAAAAGATATTCCATGCAAATGGAAATCAAAAGAAAGCTGCAGTAGCAATTCTCATATCAGACAAAATAGACTTTAAAATAAAGACTTTTACAAGAGACAAAGAAGAACACTACATAATGATCAAGGGATCAATCCAGGAAGAAGATATAACAATTGTAAATATTTATGCACCCAACATAGGAGCACCTCAATACATAAGGCAAATGCTAACAGCCATAAAAGGGGAAATCGACAGTAACACAATTATAGTAGGGGACTTTAACACCCCACTTTCACCAATGGACAGATCATCCAAAATGAAAATAAATAAGGAAACACAAGTTTTAAATGATACATTAAACAAGATGGACTTAATTGATATTTATAGGATATTTCATCCAAAAACAATAGAATACACTTTCTTCTCAAGTTCTCATGGAATATTCTCCATATAAACCATACGTTGGGTCACAAATCAAGCCTTGGTACATTTAAGAAAATTGAAATTGTATCAAGTATCTTTTCCAACCACAATGCTATGAGAATAGACATCAATTACAGGGAAAAAAACTGTAAAAAATACAAACACATGGAGGCTAAACAATATGCTACTAAAGAACCAAGAGATCACTGAAGAAATCAAGGGGAAATCAAAAAAATACCTAGAAACAAATGACAGTGAAAACACGATGACTCAAAACCTATGGGATGCAGCAAAAGCAGTTCTAAGAGGGAAGGTCATAGCAATACAATCCTACCTCAAGAAACAAGAAACATCTCAAATAAACAACCCTAACCTTACACCTAGAGCAATTAGAGAAAAGAAAAAAAAAAAAACCCAAAGTTAGCAGAAGGATAGATATCATAAAGATCAGATCAGAAATAAATGAAAAAGAAATGAAGGAAACAATAGCAAAGATCAATAAAACTAAAAGCTGGTTCTTTGAGAAGATAAACAAAATTGATAAACCATTAGCCAGACTCATCAAGAAAAAAAGGGAGAAGACTCAAATCAACAGAATTAGAAATGAAAAAGGAGAAATAACAACTGACACTGCAGAAATACAAAGGATCATGAGAGATTACTACACGCAACTATATGCCAATAAAATGGACAAACTGGAAGAAATGGACAAATTCTTAGAAAAGCACAACCTTCCAAGACTGAACCAGGAAGAAATAGGAAACATAAACAGACCAATCACAAGCACTGAAATTGAAACTGTGATTAAAAATCTTCCAACAAACAAAAGCCCAGGACCAGATGGCTTCACAGAATTCTATCAAACATTTAGAGAAGAGCTAACACCTATCCTTCTTAAACTCCTCCAAAATATAACAGAGGGAGGAGTACTCCCAAACTCATTCTATGAGACCACCATCACCCTGATACCAAAACCAGACAAAGATACTACAAAAAAAGAAAACTACAGGCCAATATCACTGATGAACGTAGATGCAAAAATCCCCAACAAAATACTAGCAAACAGAATCCAACAGCCCATTAAAAGGATCATACACCATGATCAAGTGGGGTTTATCCCAGGAATGCAAGGATTCTTCAATATACACAAATCAACATGACACACCATATTAAAAAACTGAAGGATAAAAACATATGATAATCTCAATAGATGCAGAAAAAGCTTTTGACAAAATTCAACACAGGTTTATGATAAAAACTCTCCAGAAAGTGGGCATAGAGGGAACCTACCTCAACATAATAAAGGCCATATATGACAAATCCAAAGCCAACATCGCTCTCAATGGTGTGAAAAACTGAAACTATTTCCTCTAAGATCAGGAACAAGACAAGACAATCAGGTGAGTGCCCCACTCTCACCACTATTATTCACATAGTATTGGAAGTTTTAGCCACAGCAATCAGAGAAGAAAAGAAATAAAAGGAATCCAAATCAGAAAAGAAGAAGTAAAACTGTCACTGTATGCAGATGTCATGATACTATACATAGAGTATCCTAAAGATGCTACCAGAAAACTAGTAGAGCTAATCAATGAATTTGGTAAAGTAGCAGGATACAAAATTAATGCACAGAAGTCTCTTGCAGTCCTATACAACAATGATGAAAAATCTGAAAGAGAAATTAAGGAAACACTTTTGCAACATTTACCATTGCAACAGAGAGAATAAAATACCTAGGAAAAAACCTACCTAAGGAGACAAAAGGCCTGTATGCAGAGAACTATAAGACACTGATGAAAGAAATTAAAGACAATACAAACAGATGGAGACATATACCTCTTGGATTGGAAGAATCAATATTGTGAAAATGACTATACTACCCAAAGCAATATACAGATTCAATGCAATCCCTATCAAATTACCAATGGCATTTTTTACAGAACTAGAACAAAAAATCTTAAAATTTATATGGAGACACAAAAGACCCCAACTAGCCAATGCAGTCTTGAGAAAGAAAAATGGAGCTGGAGGAATCAGGCTCCCTGACTTCAGACTATACTGCATAGCTACAGTAATCAAGAGAGTATGGTACTGGCACAAAAACAGAATATAGATCAATGGAACAGGATAGAAGCCCAGAGATAAACCCCACACACATATGGTCACCTTATCTTTAAAGAGACAAGAGTATACAATGGAGAAAAGACAGTCTCTCAATAAGTGGTGCTGGGAAAACTGGATAGTTACATGTAAAAGAATGAAATTAGAACACTCCCTAACACTGTATACAAAAATAAACTCAAAATGGATTAAAGACCTAAATGTAAGGCCAGACACTATCAAACTCTTAGAGGAAAACATAGGCAGATCACTCTATGACATAAATCACAGTGAGATACTTTTTGACCCACCTCCTAGAGAAATGGAAATAAAAACAAAAATAAACAAATGGGACCTAACGAAACTTAAAATCTTTTGCACAGCAAAGGAAATCATAAACAAGATGAAAAGACAACCCTCAGAATGGGAGAAAATATTTGCAAATGAAGCAACTGACAAAGGATTAATCTCCAAAATTTACAAGCAGCTCATGCAGCTCAGTATCAAATAAAACAAAGAGCCCAATCCAAAAATGGGCATAAGGCCTAAATAGACATTTCTCCAAAGAAGATATACAGATTGCCAACAAACACATGAAAAGATGCTCAACATCACTAATCATTAGAGAAATGCAAATCAAAACTACAATGAGGTATTCACCTCACACTGGTCAAAATGGCCATCATCAAAAAATCTACAAACAAAAAATGCTGGAGAGGGTGTGGAGAAAAGGGAACCCTCTTGCACTGTTGGTGGGAATGTAAATTGATACAGCCACTATGGAGAACAGTATGGAGGGTCCTTAAAAAACGAAAAATAGAACTACCATACGACCCAGCAATCCCACTACTGGGCATATACCCTGACAAAACCATAATTCAAAAATAATCATGTACCACAATGTTCATTGCAGCACTATTTACAATAGTCAGGACCTGGAAAAAACCTAAGTGTCCATCAACAGATGAATGGATAAAGAAGATGTGGCACATATATACAATAGAATATTACTCAGCCATAGAAAGAAACGAAACTGAGTTATTTGTAGTGAGGTGGATGGACCTAGAGAATGTCATACAGAGTGAAGTAAGTCAGAAAGAGAAAAACAAATACCATATGCTAACACATATATATGGAATCTAAAAAAAAAAAAAGATCAGAAGAACCTAGGGGCAAGACGGGAATAAAAATGCAGACCTACTAGAGAATGACTTGAGGATACGGGGGGAAGGGGGGAAGGGGGGAAGGGTAAGCTGGGACAAAGTGGAGACAATGGCATGGACATATATACACTACCAAACATAAAATAGATAGCTAGTGGGAAGCAGTCGCATAGCACAGGGAGATCAGCTCAGTGCTTTTGTGACCACCTAGAGGGGTGGGATAGGGAGGGTTTGGAGGGAAGGAGATGCAAGAGGGAAGAGATATGGGGACATATGTATACATATAACTGATTCACTTTGTTATAAAGAAGAAATTAACACACCATTGTAAAGCAATTATACTCCAATAAAGATGTTAAAAAAAAAAAAAAGAAAGAGAAAACCCAATACCATATGCTAACACATATATATGGAATCTAAAAAAAAAAAAAAAACAACTGGTCTGAAGAACCTAGGGGCAGGACAGGAATAAAGACAGAGACGTAAAGAATGGACTTGAGGACACTGGGAAGGGGAAGGCTAAGCTGGGATGAAGTGAGAGAGTAGCATTGACATATATACACTACCAAATGTAAAATACATAGCTAGTGGGAAGCGGCTGCATTGCACAGGGAGATCAGCTCAGTGCTTTGTGACCACCTAGACGGGTGGGATAGTGAGTATGAGAAGGAGATGCAAGAGGGAGGGCATATAGGGATATATGTATACATATAGTTGATTCACTTTGTTATACAGTAGAAACTAACACAACATTGTAAAGAAATTATACTCCAATAAAGATGTTAAAAAAAAAAAAAGAGCCATCTGTAAAACACTAAGCTTGAGTTTCCAGGTGTATAAGCAACAGCTGGGGGCTAACATGTTTGAACTGATCACTGGTTTGCATAGAGGGTCTTGAGATCTCTACAAATATTGAGCTTATAATTTTATACCCACACATAATTTTGTACACATAATGGTTATTATAAACTTTCAGCAAATTCAGAACATAAGGAGGACATAAATTATGGCATTGAAGAGTAGAGAAGCTTTATTATAGCTCATTTAGTTCCAATATATTGTATTATATTTCTTCCTTTTCAATTCATCAATAGAGAACCATATGACATTTCTATTCTACAAATATGGTGAATGATGGCCATAATATGTATTGATAGTAATTTATGAATCACCATTTTCATTATTTGTAAATTAATAAAATAATTTACAGAGATGGGGATTTTCAGTTACCTTTTATTTCTTTTATGGGTCTTGTAAGTACAGTTGTCACTTCCTAGATAATTTATCAATATTAAATTATTAAATCTGTACTAATGCAATATCAAACATTCATCATTCAAGATTCTTGTTTCTCATAATTTATATGTGCTTTAAGGAAGGAACAGCCATGCAACTGGACTTTTTTTTTAGCTTTTTTTGGAATAAACATTTTCTTATCTCTGTTTGTATTACATTGTGTTTTCAAAAAATTAGAAAACAGAAATTTCATAAAAATCAATAAATTTTAAGTTAAATCGCCTGACATTTTTCCAAAAAGAACCACTTTACTCATATAGTCTTTCTAACTTGTTTTCTACATGCTTGTCTAATTTATGTTTATGTGAGTTATCACATCTTGAACTGTGAACAATTTAACTATATAACAAATGCCTTTGTATTAGTTATCAGTTTATGGTGCATGATAAAATCAATACCTATTATTTACTATGCTGTTAATTAGAGCCTTCTCGAGCTACTAATTCTGCATTAGAATAAAGTGATATCACTCTGAAGCATCTAGATTAGGCCCTTCGGTATTCACTGAAATATATTCAAATTAGATTTAAAGTATATCTAATAATGTTCTTATTCTCTGTAAATTACTAATACAAGTAGTATACAAATCATATTTTTAACCACACATCTTCCTCAATCAAAGGTCCAAAACACATTTACTAAGCACAGAACCCACATTTCTTTTCCATACCTAAGAGAAATACAAAAAGTGAAATTTGTGGAAAGTTTTCAGTGAGCTTATGAGCTGTTCAACGAAATAAGATATTTGTGAAGATATAATTAAGAGTACTACAAAAATTTTACAATGACAGCTAAATGAGTAATGATAACTAATATCAAAGTTATTTTGACACAATCGTCTTGTATTTTATTTCAGATCTCCTCATATCACTAACTCCTCCTTGAGGTCAAATGGACTCAAAGAAGACAACATGTAAACTGTAGATCTCTATGTTTGACCAGTTAATACTGGTACATCATTTATAGGAAGCGCCTCTTGATTTATGACCAGTACCAGTTTCCATAAGATTTCATTGCTTATAACTGTTAAACACCTTACAATTGAGTAAGAATCCTGCTGCAACATGAGAAAAAATTCTTCAGTTGACTTTAAGCAACTGTGGTCAGTTGTTTTTTTTTTTTAATGGGCACATTCTGTTCTAGTCTTATTTATATTTAGGGAGATTTTTCTTTTCCTGCATCTCCTCAAAGATTAATTTTATTTATTTTGTTTCATTTGCCAATGACGCATTGTTTAGAGGAGGGTCAGCTATTCTAAAACAGGGATGACTTCTCTTGTTAGACAACGTCCAATCGAAACAAAGTAATTAATATTTCTATAGCAAATCTTGACATCTGAACGATTTTCAAAATTTTTTTCCTCCTGTGTAGGGATATCTTTTTAATGTGATAAGTACAGTGCCTACAGAAAGAAATTAAGAGATCTTTGAGTATCAATAAAATGACCAACATAGCTGAATACTGACGAGAGTTGTTCCCATGCCTCAGCTTCTCAACTATTTTCACTTATTGTTAGAGTTGCACGTTTGAACTTGTCTTCTGATTATCACCCATTAATAGAGATTACAAGTCTTGGCTCATTGTTTTACAAAACATGCTGTAATTCAAATGCCTTAATAGCAGTTAAGAAGCAAGGGCACAAATCAGGTTATTCTCTTTTCAAAGCCTTAAGTTCACTTCTTGTAAAAGGTGATATTTCTTGCCATTAAATTCGTAAATCATTTTTAGAATATGTTCTCTCTAGTCAACAGCTTGGTGTAAAAGTCAAGTATATACCAGGAATTAGAGAAGGGTAAGGGTAATAAAATCCTCAACCTGTAGAGTGGATTAGCTGTCTCCTGAAAACCAGCCCAGAAGGAATTCACTCTACGATGTGGTTAGTCATGAGCAAACCACTTGGAAAATAATCAGTCAGAAATGATATAATCTAAAACATAGACATTGTAATAGACTATAACAATGTATTAAGATGAGAGAGTGAAATTGTAGTCAGTGCAAATCCAAAGTACTGATCACAAAAGAGTTTCAGGAAAATTAGAGCTGAAAAATATAAATGAATCAGTCCTGGTTTAAGATCCCAGATGATGATTTCAGACTAATCAGAGGAGAAAAACTCTTCAGGGTATCGCAACTTGATAAAAGATGTCTTTAAAATATTCAGTTTCCTTTGCTTATTCCCTATTCACCAAATTCCTAAATAATATTTTTTTTTCCTGAGTGGAAATTTCCAGGAAGAGAATACCTTGGGCAGAATTTGCTCTTATAAATTAATAAATCTGTGAACTTGTGAAGCACAAATCAATTAAAACCTTCTGAGACCTAAAATCCAGACTGGGAACAAAAACATACCAATTTGTGATACTTGAGCCAGACTGCCAATTTCCCCTTCTACCCTGCTGTTGCCAGTTCATTGCTAATATGGACCATTTATAAACATTTATAAACATCACAAATAGAGTTCACATAAGCAGAATCTCTAAGACTGTGATGTGAAAACCCATATAAGTGGACCTGAAGACTTTTTATTTTTAACATTAAAGGCCCAGCTACATAGAAAGTTGAAAGAACTTAAAACTTTAAAATTTCCACTTATGTAAAAAAAACATGTAAAATTATGAACTCAGACCAGAATAAATAAAACACTGATCACTTTCTGTGTGTGAGGCATATAAAAATAAGACATAGTTCCTGTCTTCAGAGCAGTCACAGTCAATTTGGAAAGATAAGATCCATGAATAAATAAAAAGTTCACTAACAAAGTCAGGCATGACACCAAGGTGAAGGAGAAATCTGTGTAGATTAGGGATGAATGAACTCTAAGAAGAAGGTATGATTTGAGCAGGCCTTAAAGGAAAGGAATGGGAAAATAGGTAAGGAAAGATATTTACCTAGATAGGCATAAAGGATGCACAAAGCCCATTCAGGGAGAAGATGTCCACATGTGGGACTTCAGCAGAGAGTTTATCTAAGATTGAGTGGAAGATAAATTTAGGAAAATAGAGTAGGATCAGATTTTAAAAGCCATCGAATGTAAAGATTTATCAACCTTTAAGACTGCATTTGAGGCCAGGAACTATGTCTTATTTATTTTGGTAGTTTCCTGTTAGCCTAACCTACTGCCTTTTACAAAGTAGGTACTCTGTGTGTGTGTGTGTGTGTGTAATTGAGTTGGCTTCTCTTGGAGATGTAAAACAATTAAAGTCTTTTAATAGTGACATGACATGAAAAACAATTTCATAAAAAGATTTACATAGCTAAGCCAGATGCTCTAGATGGGGAAACACCAATGGGAGGGAGACAACTTATGAATTAGGAAAGTCAAACCTACTTTATGTTTGTTTTAGTAGAAGTTAAGCACCTCTTACGGGTTTATTTTTAAAGACAAGATGATAGTTAAAGTTGGCACTTAAAAGATGCTCACATGTTAATTAACCCACCACATGACTATGGGAATGCAAGGTGTACAAAACAAATGTTATAATTATGATGTTTGTAATTATTATCAGCTGCAGCATCTAAGTTGCGGCCAAACATTTCTACCAGATTTAGAAAGTGTTAGGGCATATATCTACTGACTCTCCCTGATACGATTTTCCTGGTAGAAGAAAAGCAAAAATACTTTGACGTTTTCTGTGGAAAGTATCTGAAAATTTCAGTTATTACAATTGATACATCATAAAATGCTGAAGCTATTTTAAACAGGGTTTTGATGGGAATTTAGGCTTAATTTAACATGTAAGGTATGTGGAAAACTGAGGCAAATATGTGAATTTGGTTCCAGATATCTGATTCATGAAAAGGAGAAAGTAAAGAAAAAGGAAGAAAATTTGATTGTTGCTGTTTTTTTAAATCACCAATTGTACAAATAAGTTTCATATATAGGCTTGGCTTTAGAATAAAATCACTTGTGAGGTTTTATATTTTACAGTTTTCTGTTTCTAGGAAGAATACCGTGGTCCTTCAACAGGTGTCCTAATCATCACATCAGCACAACTGAGCTTCACATGGAAACCAAATTGCACTTAGGCCCCTTACCCAGTAGGAGATTAAACATACACTGTGCACCTGGGAGGACAAGAAGTCAAAGGCACATCTATCACCTCTGAATTACAGTGAGGCCTATTTCAAAACAAGGTTTTCCTCTTCAGGACCATTTTAAATAGTCAGTTAGTAGGTGGTTGGGAGGAGCTAAGAAAGGAGGGCCTGGGAAAGGTAGGCATCAGATAATGAGTCATCCCACAGGGATTCGTATCCATTGCAATGTGCAGAATGATTTCAGTTTGAACAAAAGCCCTTCAAAAATAAAGTTGGATTCAGTGCAATCCCTATCAAAATACCAGTGGCATTTTTTTCACTAGAAATAGAACAAATAATTTTAAAATTTGTATGAAAACACAAAAGACCTCGAATAACCAAAACAATCTTGGGAAAGAAAAACAGAGCTGGAGGAATCATGCGCCCTGATTTCACACTATACTACAAAGCTACAGTACTCAAAACAGTATGGTACTGGCACAAAAACATACACATATATCAATGGAACAGAATAGAGAGTCCAGAAATAAGCCCACATAAATCACTCCAGTAAACTGAGACTTTGTAATTTCATCAGGTTACTATTAAGAAGCAAAAGTTTCACTTAGAACAACATAGAAGTCATTAGACCCCTCAAACATTTATTAAACCATTTATTGATTTGTCAAGTATTTTTAATGCTTACCATTCTAGGTCCAGGGAGTAAAGAGGAGGATAAAGTCCCTCCTCTCATGGAATTTACATACTAGTGAGGAGAGAGACAATAATCAAATATATCAAATGCCAGGAGGGATTGGTATCAATGAGAAAAAAAAAATACCAGGGTAAAGGTGATCGTGATGGTGATGGGGGGATGGGGGTACAATTGTGTATTGCAGGCTTAAGAAAGTTCTCAGAAAAGGGGACACAGGAGATGGGAAGGAGGTGAGGGAATGAGCCATCCAATTATATCTGGGAAAAGAGTGACCCCGACAGAGGAACAGCAAATGCCAAGCCCCCAAGGCAGGAGAGTTTTATACACAGCAAGTTGCCTGCTGTGCCTGGAGTGGGGATGGGGGGTAAGGGGGACACAGTGGATGACAAAGGTGCTGGGTGGGGGGATTCCAGAAGGAGGTCAGAAAGATTATAGAGCCCTTTCAGGCCACAGCAAGTATTTTAGCATTTCCTTTCAATGGAAAGCTGTTTGATGATTTTGAGCAGAGGAATGATTTGCCATTTTGGAAGGGTCACTGTGGCAGCTGTATGACAAGGAGATGGGCTGGATGGAGAAAGGGAGACTGAAGAGGCAGCATTATAATCATCGAAGTGAGAGGTAATCCCCACTTGGAGTAAGGAGAAAGCAGTTGGGTGCTAAGAAGTAGTAGTGTACATGATATACTTTCCAATAGACCCATAAGATTTGTTTATGGCCTGCCTAGGGAGTGTAGAAAAATCAAAGATGAACACAATGTTTTTGGTCTGAACAACTGAAAGGATGGAGTTGCCATACCCTGGAGAACTCGGAAGGACGTACCACTGAGGGGCTGAGAGGATGGTGGAATTAAGAGTACAGTTTTGATAGGTAAAGGGAATTAAGAGGTACAAACTAGCAGTTATAAAATAAACAAGTCACAGGGATGTAACATACAGCACAGGAAATATAGTCAATATTTTATAATATCTCTGTATGGTGCATAGTCTACAAAATATAAAATCACTATGCTGTACACCTGAAACTAATATAATATTATAAGTCAACCATACTTCGGTAAATTACTAAAAAAAAAAAAAAGAGTACAGCTTTGAATGTGTTACATGTGAGATGCCTATTGGACACCTGAATGGAAAAATCACGGAGCCAATTATAAATATGTATGGAGTTCTAGTGAGAGGTCGAAGGTGAAAATATAAACTTGGGAATCATCAGCTTTTGGATGATATTTAAAGGTATGGGATTGGATGAGGTTACATGGGGTGTGAATACAGAGAAAGAAGGTGAGGTTCTGATACTGAAGCAAAATCTAGAGTTTGGGAACAAGAGTAGGAACCAGCAAAGGAAGGCTGAAAAAAAGTGGGCTAGTCAAGCAGAGGAATAAACAAGAATGAATGGGGTCCTGAAAGCCGAGTGAAGAAAGTGTTTCAAAAAAGGACGGAGCAACCTTCAGTGCTGCTGACTGGCCCAGGGAGCTCTGAACCAAGAATTTGACTTTCGATTTGACAATGTGTAAGTCATTAATAACCTTGACAAAGGGAGTTTCTGTGGAGAGGTGGAGAATAAATGCTAATTGGAATGGGTGAAGAAGAATCAGAGAGGGAGAATCAGAGACAGTGTAGACAACTCTTTTAAGAGCTTACTTGTAAAAAGCAGAAGAGAAACGGTAACTAGAGAGAGACATGGGGATTCAAGGAAGGAGTCACTAAAATGAAAATTGCTTCAGCATGTTTGTTTCTTGGTGGGGAGCCAACAAAGATGGGGGAAAGATAAAGGGAGACAATTATAGGAGCATGTCCTTTATAACACGGGAGAGGTGGAACCCAACAATTAAAGATGGCGATTGCTTTAGATAAGAGCCCTGAGGATGGTTCTTAGTTGTATCAATTGATCAAATTAGCAGCCTGTTTCAGGACTGATGATAAAGTTTTATTGAGCACTTACAGTGTACCAGGCACTGTTTTAGTCACTTGACATATTCTCTGTCTCATCCTCAAAACAACTCTATGAATCAAACTGAGCCCACAGTTCATTCATGTATTGAATCATTGAACAAAGAGTGAATAAGATCCCACTGTGTTCCAAACACTATACTAGCTGTCGGGGAATAAAAAGTGAATGATAAATTATCTGGTAAGAATTGTGTAATGTTCATGATGGACCAGGCTTTTTGTTTATAACTCCATATTTATAATCTCATTTACTTCTCATACCAACCCTGTGAGGTTGGTATTACTGTTCACAGTACATAGATTAGAAAACTGAGGATTAGGGAGTTTAAATAATATCTAGGAGAACATGTCAACGATTCAAACTCAGACTGTATGATTCCATTGTGTTACTTGCATGTTCCCTGCCCTCTATCCTTTACATCTGCATTACTGAGATAAACAAAAATCATGCAAACAAAAAAATTTTAAATAAAAAAAAAGAATTGCAATGTGCCAAGCACTAGAAAATGACTGAGTGCTGAACCAGAGAATGACGGAGGAATAGGATTGGGGAAATCTGTAAAAAAGATTCGTCAGGGAAAGCTACTTTCTAAGGAAGCAACATTTCAGCCAAGACCTAAGAGATTAGAAATATTGAATGAGGGTGGGAAGAAACTTCCAGGTCAAGGGAAGAGTAGTAAGTGCAAAGGCCCTGAGGTAGAAAAAAAGCTGTGCATGCTCAAGGGAACAGACTAGAATCAATTTGGTTGGAGCATAAAGGAAGAACATAAGAGTGACTTGAGATAAAGTGAGGAACTAGGGAGAGCTCTGATTCTGCAGGGTCTTGAAGACCCAGAAAAGAGGAGTTTAAATTGCATTCTAAGTTTAGTGAGAAATCAGTGAAAATTTTAAGCAGGGGAGGAGAATTTAGCCCAGGAGAGAAAGAAGAGAGCTTTCCTGATTCTGGGGAATCAAGCAGGCTGATTCCTGCCCCACACCATTCCACTCAGTCTCTTTTTCTTGGCCATTTCATGTGATAAATTTGAAATCTAAATATTGAGCATTTCTAGGTTTTCAACTTCATATCAGCTACTGTTACTCATATCAAACTTGAAAACTGTTTCAGAGAACAATTTTTCCAAGTTACTGCTTATTAAAGCACTCTTTTCCATCCCCAGCCCTCCTCCACCCTCTCTCCCCTCCTTTCTGTACCATTATCTTGACTGGTCCTCCCCATTTCTGCCAAGGCAACATCAAAGCTTTTCTCTCCCTCTTGTTCTCTTTCCTTGTCTTTGCCACCTACATTTTCTAATCATTCTCTAACCAGGCAATAATGTTCTTCCCATCACGATTCTCAGGTTAGCGTCCTGTGTCCTTCAAGATGGCATTTGACAGAGGCCAGACTTTGTTTTCCAGAATGGTTTCTATCAAAGTCACAGAAAAGCCTTGAATTGAAGAATTAAACTGCTCAAACTAATTCTGTTTGAAAATCCACATCAACAGGGTTCCCCTCCCTCCAAGCCATTTCAAGACTGGCATTTTTATTATTGGATTTTCCACCCAACCCTTACTCTTGGCGCCCCTGGCTGCTCCCTGCCTATTATCTTTCTTCTCTCATTTTTCTCACAGTTCCACCCACTCCTCATCATTCTCCTCAGTAATCCTGTCAAGAACTCAATTTTCTCCTTCCTCTGCTATTAAATAAAGTGGCTTACCCAGCAATTCTTCCCTTTTATGGAAGAGAAATGAGGGTGGAAGCAAGCTCTCCTCTGCTCGTCCCGAACATAGCATGACTGGGTTTCCAACACAGGTACTGTGTCATCTTAGATAACTCACAGAGACCGTGCACTTAAACCTCATTAAAATGGAAATATTCATTATAATTAGAGAGTGCTTGCTGAATTGTACATCACTTGTTCACTGAAAGCACTTACTTTTAGGGTAATGTGACGATAATAAATGCTACTGTGGGAGAAGCCTTGCATTTGCCCAGAACTAGACCAGAAACAAAGGGACCAGGAAATTTAAAAAGATTTCAGACCTGTAGGGAATTCTGGATCTTAGATGCTAAAGCAGCCTAATTAGGGCTGGGGCTGCTGTGCATTTAGTCTACCTGGCGGAAGGGAAGGTAAAGATATTGCCAGTATTTGGAAATTATACCCCAAAACTTAAAATTAGGGATTTTCCTCTGAAAAATTTTAAACTGTGAAGTTAGCACACAGAGATGGAAGTTTTTCTTCAAGGTAGCGGCTGTAACCCTAAATAATGACTTGTAAGTAGGAGGCTGAAGATTCTCCTCTAAGTATGTGAATACGGTATAGATGTAATTGGGATTCTCAGTATTGAAAACTGTGGCATTGATACCAGTGTTTATATACCTAAGAAGAGAAGAAGAAAAGGGAGGGTATAGGTCCCGAGACACCCTGCATCCTGTCACGCTGTGACTCCAGAGGTCCATCCAAGGGACCCCAAAAGTGGGTTTTCCAGTAGCAAGCTCTCTATATAGAGCATTGATTCAAAATGGTGATTGCTTTTAAGTTTACATTTTGATATAATTTCATTTGTGTATTTCCTCTGTCTCTCTCTGATTTTTTTCCTGCATTATTTGCTTCTAAGTTACAGATGTAATGTCCTATTAAAAACCCCAAAATGGAGTCATTTGCCCCCATGACGGCAAACCAAGACTTAATTGCAGTTTCAACCTCTTCCAGGAATGTGACCTTTAAACAGACCGTCTGAAATTTCCTAACCAGCACTAGTGAAGTAATCTATATAACAGGATCCCTGCTGTTCCCTCCCCCCCAAAAGAAGATTGCCTGTCCCCAAATAATTCTTTCTTTCCCATTGTCAATAACTTCTTGGCTCCACCCTCCTTCTGCCTTCCATCGTGTACCACTCTTTGGAGCCCCCTACTAGTTGTTAGATGGGATGTTGTCTGATTCATGAATCACTTAACAAAGCCAAAGAGATCTTCAAATTTACGCAGTTGGATTTTGTTTTTTAACAGCCCTTTACGCCTAAATACTTCAGTGTGTATTTCTTATCTAGCCATGGTACGATGATCAAAACCAGGAAATTAATTTTGGCTCAATACTTTCACCTATTCTATGGGCCCTATGTGGATTTCACCAATTATCCCAGTAATGTCCTTTCTAACAACAACAAAAATCAAGGATCAAGCATTGATTCAGTTGTCATGTTAGCCTCTTACCTGGAACTCTTCCTCAGTCCTTCATGACAGTGACATTTGAAAAGTGTACATCACTTATCTGATAGAATGGCCCTCAATTTGAGTTTCTCTGATGCTTCCTTAGGATCAGGTTTACTTTACACATTTTTGGCAGGAATGTCACAGAGTGATGTTCTTCTCTTCTTGGTGCTTAGTGATTTGTATCAGGAGGCACTAATGTCAGCTTGCCCTATTACAGTGATATTAACTTCAATCATTGGGCTAAGGTGTTTTCTGCCAGGTTCCTCAACTGTAAACTGATTCTTTTTCCCTTTAGAGCTAATAAGTATTTGGTGGGGAGCTATTATGTAAATATCCTGTCACTACTCAAACTTTCATGCATGAGCATTAGAATTTAATGGTGGCGTCTGCCTCAATTCATTATTATTATCATGGTTGCCAAATGGTCATTTTCAAATTCCATCACTCTCGCATCATTTATTAGTTGGCTTTGACTATAAGGAAGACCTTTCCCTCCATCCCTGTGATTTTCTTTATTTACATATCAATATAAACTCACATGGTAGATCATAACACACACATAAGATAATGGATTATATTTTTTGCTATCATTCATTTTGTTTTTTGGGTTTTTTTAATATTTTAATTTTATTGGAGTAGAGTTGATTTACAATGTTGTGTTAGTTTCAGGTGTACAGCAATGTGATTCAGTTATACATATACATGTATTCATTCTTTTTTAGATTCTTTTCTCATATAGGTTATCACAGAATATTAGGTAGAGTTCCCTGTGCTATCTAGTAGGTCCTTGTTGGTTATCTTTCTTATATATAGTAGTGTGCATGGCTATCATTTATTTTGATTCTCAAATTGATGCTCAGATTTAGCCACAAACTGATGATTTTTTTTAAGAAATTCAGATTTCTGGCTTTTATTGAAAAATCAGTGCTCTGGAGAAAATGGGGCAATAATTCCATGGATAAGAGTAGCTGAGAAAAATGTAAGCAGGCTTGCCTTCTCCAATTTCCGGATTTTACCTCCCTCCCCCCCACCAGCAGTTGACCTGACTCATGTATGTTACCTAACTTAGCACGTATGCACCTGACTCTATTATAGAAGGACTTCTCATGCACAGATACAAATTCTTTTTGATTTTAACCTCTCCAGAGAAACTCGCTGATTATGATTCCCTTGTAGATTGACTCCAGGAAAAACATGAGCTGAACGCACAGGTTTTTTGTTTCTCAAAACAGTTATTTCTTATAGTAAATTATTAAATTGGCATTTTGGTGCCTACCTAAGTCTTGTTTGGCTTTGAGTTATTGCTACTCAGTCTCTCGGGATCTATTTAGACCTGGACGCTAACAGGAATGTGTCTTTGGCCTCTGAAATAGAGGACAGGTTCCACAGTAGCCGGTCAAGGCACTACTGGCCTTGTCTGCCCCAATCAGACTTTCACTAGACCACACGGGCACCAAGTCCACCCCCAAGTAAGCAAGGGTAGTTTATAAACAGCAGATACAAAGCAAGAGAAAATACAAAGAGAAATGTTCATGAAGGACTAATATGGGGAGAAAGAATGACATAAATGGAAGTTGATGACTTATTACTCAAGCAAGTAAAAGGTGGAAAAAAGAAAAGAAAATCCTGAAAGACCAGAAGCAGTGATGTGATAAGAAAGGTGTGATTGAAAAATGGAGGGGAAAATACCTAAGGAGAGACTAAGATAAATGCCAAGCAAACCAAGCAAGTCAAACTGGCCACCCAGGTTTCTTCTTGTGATGTAAGTTGTATCTAAATGGTTTATCGTCCAATGTTGCTTTTTTTAACAGTTCAGTTTAGGGTAAAGAGGCCCTGAACTGAGCTTAATGGGGATCTCCCTCTGGAAGTGTTGTGACATAAAGGTTGTTGGTAAATCTGATGTTATTTAATAATAATCTATTCAAATTGTCTTTTTGAGTAGTGTAAATACAATGTTTAAACACAATTACAATTAAAATCTACAATTTAACACATATATGCCAAATAAACATGATTTTCCAAAATCATGGAAAATGTTGGAGAATTTTGAATATTATAACCAAACAGTCTTTTGTTGCTAAAGAGATGAAAGAGAGAAAAATATAGCGTTCAGCGTTTTGTTTTGCAGGAGCCCTTATAGAATGAGAGCGGCACCGCCCAGCTCCTTCCCCGGGAACCACACTCAGCATCCCCGCATAAGGCTGTCATAGCTTTAAACTGTGTCTGTGAGCATCTGTACTTTATCTCCGTTTATTTTGTGCATCGTTAGCAAGATGTATCCTGAGATAATCACTTCTTCACTTTATGCCATTTCGGATAAGGAAAGGTTTCATAGGAACATTGTATTTTCAGAGAGTGGAGGAAGCCTGTATGACAACTCAGCGACTTCACGGAGAGGGTTTAAAGGTCAAATCTCCCCACCTAGAGCCCGCAATTCCAGCCTGCTGCTACCAAGCTTTTGTAGAACTTTCCTGCAATAACCCCAGAGTAGGCGAAGGGCCTGGGTTTTCCCCTTCTCCAAATCCCAGTGCCCCTCACTTTCCTCTGCCCTTGCAGTCCAAAGAGGCACAGAGCAAGACAGAAGGTGGAGTCACCTACAGCTACTTAAAAACGACCGAGGCCCATTAACCAAGCCGCCCTCTGGGGTGGGAGACAGGATGGTGGCTTTAGAACATCCATATCAGCCTTTGACTCTGAACCTCTTGTTTGTTCTGCATCTTATCCTCTCTGTGTTTCTCTTCGTCCCTGGCCAAAAAACAAAAACAAAACAAAACAAAAAAACCCAAGAAAATAGTATCATCTTTGCTCCCAAGGTGCTCAAGGGATTCAGTAAGTCCTAAAGGTAGAACACTTCAAACAGTTTTAAACAGTGGCCAATCAATGGTGATGCTGATGAGAGATTTTGACTATTTAAACCTGAGTTAAGTGGCATAAACCTATTGAGGGGAAGAGGAAAGGATGATACCATCCAAACCCCCAAATCTAGGCCTGTTCAAAGACTTCTAATTTTGATACATCCCCACTCAAATAAGGAGGGCTTATGTTTTCCCTCCCTGTCTCCCAGCACAAGGTAAGCATATAACTATTGAATCTGTTAATCTGAAAACCATTGCTCTAATGAAAAAGCCTAAGACCCCAGTCATAGGTCTGACTCTGATATTTGAGTAAAGCATTTAACTCCTGCTTGTCCTAGTTTACCTGCTAGTTGGAAGGACTAATGCTTGCCTCTGCTTAGCCAAGAGTCATGAGAAAAATGAGAAATGGGCAGACCTGCCATAGGACAAATGGAAACTAAGACATTGAAATGATAATGTTTTATTTTCTTTCTATAAGGATATTACTAAGCAAAATAGGTATAATAATACCCACTTTTCAAATGTCAATAAGTTGGTACAGCCACTATGGAAAACAGTATGGAGGTTCCTCAGAAAACTAAAAATAGAATTACCATATGATCCAGCAATCCCACTCCTGGGAATATACCCAGACAAAACTATGATTCAAAAAGATACATGCACCCCTATGTTCACAGCAGCACTGTTCACAATAGCCAAGACATGGAATCAACCTACATGTCCATCGACAGATGAATGGATAAAGAAGATGTGGTACATATATACAATGGAATATTACTCAGCCATAAAAAAGAACAAAATAATGCCATTTGCAGCAACACAGATGCAACTAGAGATTATCATATTAAGTGAAGTTAAGTCAGAAAGAGAAAGACAAATACCATATGATATCACTTATATGTGGAATCTAAAATATGGCACAAATGAGCCTACCTGCAAAGCAGAAACAGACTCATAAACAAAGAGAACAGACTTGTAGTTGCCAAGGGGGAGGGGAGGAGGGAGAGGGACAGACTGGAAGTTTGGGGTTGGTAGATGCCAACTATTACATTTAGAATAGAGAAACAACAAGGTCCTAATATCTAGCACAGGGAACATACTCAGTATCCTGTGATAAACCATAATGGAAAAGAATATAAAAAATGAATGCATATATGTGTATAACTTTGCTGCACAGCAGAGAGTGCCACAACATTAAATCATAAATCAACTATAAATCAACTATACTTCAATAAAAATTTTTTTAAAATAATAATAATACCCACCTTTCATAGGGTTACTTTGAGAATTAGAAATAATGCATGTAAAACCCTTGCAGTGACTGATGTAAAATAGGAGACCAATAAATTATAGCCATGATTGTTATCATTATTACTGCTGAGGGACTTTAAAGTCATTTCTGCCTCCTGTAAAAGGAAGAGCACAGAACAGCTGTGCAAACAATATACAAGTTCCTTGGACTTAATAGAACATGTGCACGTCTCAACTTTCAGGAGTCCACTGTGTTCTTGTTTACTGAATGAGGACACCATGAGCAATGACCATGAGTCAGTTCTGCCCAGCCTTCCTTAGATGTTACAAAAATCAGCAGAATGTTAATTAGCCGGAGTCATGGCTCTTTAAGACTCACACTGGTGTGTCTCAACAGAATTGCATTACAACAGAAATAGGATGTTTATTTTTTTATCACCACACCTTGAAAGTCACCAAGGGTTTAGAAGTCAGTCTGTCACTGAGAAACTCCCAAAGCAAATAATATGACTATCTCTTTACAGGCTTATCATTCAGTCAGGCTGAACATGGGACCACATGCTTGGATGATCTTTTTGAAAGTTCCCTAGCTGTGTGATCTATATGAAGTATATTACACTCGCCTAACATGTTTTCATTATTCTTAGCTTAGTCAATTCTCATACTGCCTCCATATGAGAGATTTCAGTAGGTGTTATGATATCCACGTTACTGATTTAAAAACTGAGATGCTGTGACTTCCGCAGGGTCGGTGATTAAGGCAGAGCTAGAATCCAAATTTCTGGATCTACCTTCTTTCCACTGCACTTTCCTATTTCCACATACCTCCAGTGCTCCGGGAAAATAAAATGCTTCTAAGCAATTCACGCTTTTTTTTTTTAATGACCATAAACAATACAACCAGACAGGTATAATACTAATTATTTTAGGGAGTTAATCCGATCTTGCTATTAGTAACATATAAGAGGAAAATAACTTGGTGTCTCAGAAGAGAAACTTCCATAATCACTAAAGATAAGAACTAATCTGCGACTTCCCTGGTGGCTCAGTGGTTAAGAATCCGCCTGCCAATGCAGGGGACAGGGGTTCGAGCCCTGGTCCGGGAAGATCCCACATGCCGCGGAGCAACTAAGCCCGTGCGCCACAACTACTGAGCCTGCACTCTAGAGCCCGCGTGCCACAACTACTGAGCCCATGTGCCACAGCTACTGAGCCTGCGCTCTAGAGCTCGCATACCACATCTACTGAAGCCCGTGTGCCTAGACCCCATGCTCTGCAACAACAGAAGCCACCGCAATGAGAAGCCCGTGCACCACAACAAAGAGTAGCCCCTGCTTGTCACAACTAGAGAAAAGCCCACGTGCAGCAACGAAAACCCAACGCAGCCAAAAATAAATAAATTAAAAAAAAAAAAGAACTAATCTGTCAGAAAACTGACCCCAGCTAAGTGTGCAGACAACGGGAGGAGCTTCAGGTAGAAGTCTGTGTTCCAGGCTAATTCTGGCTCTAATTAGCTGTGTGACTTTGGATAAATTCCTTCTCTCTCTAGGGTTGCAGTGTTATCATCTATATAATAAGGGAGTTGGAATGAATGTAGCTGCAGGATGTTGAATGATCATATTTACAAATCAGCACCACCTCCATGGAGGCGCTGAACACTTTAGCATGAACACTGATAAGATGAAGATTAGAGACTAATAAAGTTTACAGTACTGTTCTGTACAATAAAAGACGTGAATTATTCTCAAGGATAAGCTGTAATAAAATATATGGTTGCACCAATAAGTGCCTCAGAGCCTTATCAGCGTCAGAACGAACGATTATGGCCTCTGTTCACGGGGCTTACTGAAATGTCCCTGTCACTGCAAGTTTCTAATTTTAAGAATATCAGGTTTTCTTTTCTGTGCCCAGTTCACCCTTGGGTGCTGGGCAGCAAGGAAAAGCAGCCTCCCTAAGGTCGCCTCAGGCCTTGAGGAGAGCCTGTTTGTCCAGGAAAAGCCAGCCAACCTGACCACCCACTTCAGAAGGTGCTTCTCTAGGAGAGAGGGGACTGCCTTTCCTCACTTTCCACGCACACAGTCCGCAAAATGTATTTTTTATGATTTTTTTCCCTCCTAAAGACTTCCCTGAAATTTATTCAAACCTGGTTTGACCTGACCCCTGTCCCAGAAATTTGTTTTTTCTTATCAGAATTGCCATTTAAAGTAATCAAAAATTCCTTAGGAAAAAAATGTCAATTTTCTCTAGCTTTATAAATATGAAGCAAATATATCTGTTTATCTTGAATTTTGGCGAATGTCCCTTTTAACACTTTATTCATCTTGAGAGAAATGAATTCTAATATTCCTCAGAAGTTCCTTGAGAGACCATTAATGAATAATACATCCTTAATGCTGCCCTAGAGAAAGAGAGATGATTTCAGATGTCTGAAAAATAACCTTTTATCTTTCGTTAAAATTTTGAAAAAAATTCATTATTGTACCACCGTATACCATTTTGTATATAACCTCAAAAAGAGCAGAACAAATTTTCAGAATTCTAAGAAGGGTTCTAGACACAACTCTGGTGTCTTTCCTTCAAAATTGTTCAAAATATGGGTTATTCCATAATATAGCAAGTATATGATCTAGGTTTTCTGTGACCATCTTAATTTGGAAGACTCCATCCCACCCTATAAATAAGTAAACTTCTGCCTGTCAGACCATGAATGGGATATAATATCGTGATATGCACTGACCACAGGGAAAATGTCATCCCTTAGAAATACTCTAACCTCTTTGCACAGTAACACAAAGAATTTATACAGAAATAATTTATGAATATTATTAATTAGTACATAATTAGTATATAATACTAATGTTATATAAATTAGTATACTATATTATATATAATAATTTAACATTAATTAATTAAATTAATGATACCTTCAACTCTCTTAGGAATATGAAAATGAGAAATGGTATTTTTAATTCATGCCGTTGTCTCTTTTTTGATGTTGGTTTGCTAGCCTCAAATGGCTTACAAATGTGAAGTGGAGGTATGTATCTTTCTACTGTATAAATATACTAGGGCTTTATACACTCCCTGGGTCTAAGCTACCATCTCTATGAAGATGGCTCTTGAATCAATAATTCTAGTAGTCTGTCCTTTTTCTTTGACCTGTCTTCTGAACCCCAGACCTATATGTTCAGTTGACATATCCAACTCACATTTCGAATTCAACAAAATCATACCACCCTCCCCTAATCATCTGAGGAAGACACACTAGAGTTAATTCCTTTCCTTGGTCATCAAATTAAAAAGAACATTCAAAATTTTCAAACCAAAGGCCTCTCAAACTAGAAGTGTTATTGCAGTCAGCATAGGACAGTGGCCCAGTATGTGAATTTTGACATAAGACAGAGCTGAGTTTTAATCACCACTCTGCCACTGCTTGTATGATAGTAGGCAAATTATTCGGTCTCTCTGAATAGTTTTAACCAGACAATGGGCATAAGCAAACCAACCCTATAGGGCTGTGCGAGGATTTACAAAGGTAACACATGTTCAGGAATTAGCGTCGTCTCCAGCTCAGAGTAAGATCCTCATCTTCTCTGTCTTTTCTAGACTATCATGCTAGACTACTTGGCCGGCTCTCTGCTTTCTGTTTTCTTCTTTAGTCCTTCCTCCACAATCTTTGCTTTTCCACAATGAAGACCTAATTACAGCTTCCTGTTTTGCCAAGGAAAACCAAACTTTGTATTGGAGGAATGAAGCTGCCATCACTGCAATCCAATGGTCAACCTTGGCGTCACAAACAGTGACGAAATCTGACAAGTAGTATCTCTTGATGAGATAAAATATGAAGTACCCAACATTACATGTGTTATATCAGAGCAAAAAACTGTTTCACTGGAATCCACTCAAGCCTGTAGGTGTCATTTGTACTTTATAAGAAATACAGAGGATAGAAGCTAAACACCACCAACAAATCAGACAAACCCAGAAGATGGAACACAGGTAACTGGACTGGCGAGAGGAGGGACTATTCTAAATTAAAAGATGTCAAGGACCTACCGACATAATGGTGGTCCTGGGTTGGATCCTCGTGTTGACAAACCAGCTATAAAGACATGTGGGGACTATTGGAAATGTTTAATATAGACTGAATAATAGACAATGTTAAGAAATTATTATTAATTTTAAAAGTTTCTATAGTGTTATTTTTATACAGGAAAATGTTATTTTTTGGAGATGCGACTAAATCATTTGGGGGTGAATCATGATGTTGGCAGTTTAAAGTGCTTCAGTATTAAAACCAATAATTTTTTTAAAAATCCATAATCTTGAGTACATTACCATTGTCTATAAAACAGTGCTACTAAAATAGAAATGTAATGCAAGCCACAAACATATTTTAAAATTTTCTAATAGCTACGTTAAAAAGGTAAAAATAAACAGGTGACACATTTTAATAACATTTTATTTAATTTAATATATCCGAAATACTTTCATTTTAACATATAAGCAGTATAATACGTTATTAGTGAGATTGGGTAACATTCTTTTTTTTTTCATACTGATCTTCAAAATCCAACGTGTGTTTCACACGTACAAGCACATCTCACCTTGGAGTAGCCACATTTCAAGTGGTTGATAGCCATATGCAGTTAGTGTCTCTGGTATTGGACTGTGCACGATTATATAAGGTAAAGTTCAAATTCCTCTAGAATGGCATAACAGGCTATTTTTAATCTGCCTTTAGCCTGTGCTTTCAACCCCATCTCCTCTGTACGCCCTATGCTTCAGCCATTCTGTAATATGCCCAACTCATGCACACCACGTGCTTTTACGCAGACCACATCCCTCCAACAGACTGAGCCCTCGGCTGTTCTCAGTCTGAAGAACTTCAACTCTCATGGTGACGAAGACACTCCTTTAATTACATCTCATCGTGCACCTGCGATTCTTACCAGGGCTTGTTCTTTCCCACCCTGGTTAAATAGTAAGCTTTTTAACAGGAGGACTGTCACACTCGTTTTTGTACTCCCAGCATGTTTGATGGAGGAAGGAACAGAGGGAGGGAGCGAGGGAGGGAGGAAAGGAGGGTTTTTGTTGCTTCCAGCTCTTCATAGTTTTATCCCCATCTTACAAAACCACAAATATAGAACACAAATACTTTTTTAAATGGGAAATACCAAAATTATGACATCAAATTAAAAGCATGGGCTGCAATAATGCTGACCCTTCACTGATACTGAGATGGGGATCAGAGTAGCCATGAAGAGGAAATAATCTTTTGGAGAAAGAATAATCTGTTCTTTTCTCCTTTAATTTAATTTATTTATTTAGATTAAAAGAATGACTAGCTGTGTGAGGTTTATGAACTTGGGCAATTCAATTAATTTAGGCCTCAGATTCTTATTCTGTAAAACAAGGAGATTGGATTAAGTGATCACTAAAATTTATTTCAGCTTTAAAATTTTATGGCTTTAGGGTTTATCTATGCATATATGAGAAACATTCATGACTGCACTAAAAACTTCATGATAATACTTTAGGATAGAGAGAGGAGGGGTTGAGTAAAATCAGTGTTGTGATCAGGGCCAAAAGGAAAAAAGCAAGCTTGCACGTAGCTGCAGAATCTTTTCACACCAGAGGAGGCCCTTGCAACATGCTGGGTTATTATTATCCCCTCTTCTCTCTAGGCCCCTCCCATTTTGGGGCTAAGATTTACCACCCACCCTATCATAAAACACTTCCAAGGAGCAAGTGTGGCACCATTAATCTCTACGACACACAGTTAAAGTCAGATATTAGGTTTCCAGGACAAGACAGTGAAGACTCCCCACGTTCTTCTTTCAGGCCTTTAAGAAACCAGATATCCAGAGAGCAATGAATTAAAATATTTATTTTGAGAGGCAATTAAAGTAACTGCAAAATAAGTGTGATCACTGAGTTTTTTGTTTGCTTGTTTTTTTAGGGTTTTTTGTTATACCTTCTCTGTTTGGTTAGTTACAGAGTCTCCTAAAGCGAGGATGAGTTAAAATCTTATTAGCGCTGCTGTGATAGGTCTGCAGCACAATACAGTCTGCTCGGACAGCATATGATATCTGTAATCGTAAACAAGTGATTTAAAAAGTCACTTTTTTTTTTTTTTTTTAATGGGGAAAGGGTGATCAGAGGCCAGAGCAGTGTTTTTCAATGTGTGGCTTGAGGTCCACCTGCATAAGAATTATTTGAGGAACTCAGCACACAGGCAGATTCCTGAACCCTATTCCAGACCTGCAGAATCACAAACCCTATGTGGAACCTGGGAATTCTGGTTTTTATCAACTGCCCCAGATGATTCTAATGCACTGGGCTAAAGATCTTCCAAACTTAAGCAAAGATTCCTATAGGAATTTCTGTAACAGGTGGTGGGAAATAAATCTATGTTGTGTGTGTGTGTGTGTGTGTGTATTTAACAAATTGGATGCTCAATGCTGACAAAAACAAACTAAAATGATTGGTCATTTGTCCTTTGATTCAAATAGTTATGGTGAGTCTTTGGCCATGTTGCTGTAGTAGTTTACAACTATCAGCAAACAGAAAAATAATAAACTAACAAGGCACCAGTTACTAGATAAAATGGATCTAGTTCTCATGGTTTATGTACCTTAGCCTTCTTTTTCATCCTTGGGAACTCTTATTCCTAATACTCTTATGACAACCAGTCATGATCAACATAACGAAACCATACTGCAAATTATTTCATTATGTTGGGTCCAAAATTCTTGGGATGAACAAGCATGCTATAAGAGAAATGCCTGTATTTTATCCAATTTCTATCAAAAGACCACCAAATATCTGCATGTAACAATACAAATGTATTTATATACTTCTAGGTATCTGGATATGTTTGATATTACACAAATAGTCAAAATGCCTAGATTTTTGCTTTAAAATATCCACTTTTCTTTATCATGTTTTTAAGCCCTCTTACTATCAAAAATTATTTCTAGAAAAATCTTCTACCTTGTGAACACTATATTTGAGCTGAGCCGTGCAGATAATAATACAATTAAATAGTTTTTCTCTAATTCTGCTATTATAAGTAAAACTAATCTATCATTAAACAATTTGAGAAAGTACTACCTAAAAGGGAATTGAATTGTATTTATGCTGATTCTCTCCCCAGAAAAATTCTGTCTTGAAACCGATCTAGAGAAAGAATCTTTTTGAACGTAACATATCCTAATGATTCTTCAGATAAAACTTTGCAATAGCAAAATTTTCTTTTCATTTAACAATGTTAAACCTAAAGTGATCCACAATATCCTTTGAAAATAAAATAAAACAATCACACATTTAAGAGTTTGCAAAAAAATGAGAACCAGGAAGGGCATTCTTTCCCTTTATTGAATTATACAATCATTTTTTCATAAACAGCTGGTGAGCACTTTCTCAATGATATATATGACATGAGGGAGGGGAGGAGATAGATACAATTCCTGTTGTAAAGTGGTTTGCATTCTCAGTAGAGTTCAAAGACAGTACAGATATAGGTAGCTATTATAAACTAAGAAAGCATACAAGGAGAATGTCATTTCTTCCAAATGACTCATGGAAAAACATAGACAGAAGAGGGAGAGGAGAGTAGAATTTAATGACTAACGAACAATCTCAATGATCGTCAAGGCTATACCAGTACACTAGGAGCTACCTTTGCCACTCTGGGTCCCTGTGACAGCACCCTGTTTTGGCAGTTCACCACCTTCAGAACTTTCCTTACACTCATACACTATCACAACAATTACTCGCTTTGTGTTCCGGTCCTTGGGGAACTGGCATTTTTAAGCATTAATTTTAATTAATATGATCACACTTTTAGTAAATTAGGGTGTTATACCTTCTCGACAATATTTATATTTTAGTAGCACTTTTCTACCTCATTAAGTTATGTTATTAAAGAGTGTCTTAATTTGGGTTCTCTCAGAAACTGATCCTGAATCAGGATTCAAGTAGTGCAAATAGTTATTTTGGAAGATTTTCCAGGAAATGGGGGAGGAGTGAGGAAGTGCAGGGTGGGGGGGGGGTTGGGGGGTGAGTGGAAAGTTGAGCAAATAAAGGGTGAATTATCAGGCAATTTACCATGGTGGGTAAATAGAACGTAATCTCTCTGGGAAACTCTAGGCCCCGGTGGACACACCTCCAAGTAGAGTAGGAGCTGGGGCATTTATACACCAACTACCACCTGAGGGCTGCTCCGAAGGGGCATTAATTCTTTGGCACTTTCAGCCACTTCACAAAGTTGACTCAGGTGGCCAGAGAAAACCCTCAGACAAGAAATGCAGGGGCTGACAGTTGGAGGTTGGGCCTCCCTAAAGGAGATTCACAGGGAGACAGATGGCAGCCTTAGCAGTATTTGCTCCAGAGAAGAAGAATCATTTGAAAACATTTTGAAAGAAATAATTATTTTTTCTCCTCCTCCTTCTGGCTTCACTTACACAACTCTTTGCACATAAACTTCTCTAGCTCTATTACAGAACTGAAGTCAAAACGTGTATATTAGTTTACATTCTACTGTTTGTCACATAATTTATCATCTATTTTCATATGTCTACATGTTCATAAATTTCACTTGAAAGATTACATAATATTCTTTCCTACAGATGTATTTACTATTCATCTCTTCTTATACTCACTGAGCACCCGCTGGGAGCCAGGCACTGTGCCCAGGGGCTGAGGATAGCGATGCAAATGAATGTGAAGGTTTTGAAGAATGAACTCACACATCTGTAGATGTGCACTAAGTTCAATGCTAGAAATATGTTCAACTGAAAGAGATAACTGGGAAGAGGGTGATTAGCTGAGGGCCCTCAGAAGAGGTTCCAAACTGGGGGATGTTGTATTTACATTTTGAAGGACAAACAGTGAGGGCATGTAAAGGACTGAGGTGTGAGTATTCACTATTGTCAGAGTGTGTGCAAATAAAGAGCACAAAGAATCCATTTCACAATTCTCGTTGGATATTTTCATTGTTTTCCTCTCTTTGTTGTTACAGATCATATTGCAATAGACACCTCTATGCTTCCAACTTTTTATTTCCCTTAGATTACTTTTTAAATGTGAACTTCTAAAACTGGAAATAACCTGGCCAAAGGAAAGTCTTTTTTAAATCAGGAGCTATGTCTTAACTCTGCAGTGTGGATAATGGCATTTCCAGCGAAACTATCCGGTGACCTAAAGTGACTAGACGGAGCCTGCAGTTTCCTTCTTCTCTGTCTCTTCTGTTCAGCTTTGGGCCTTTTCTTTGCAAGTTTCTACAGGGTGGCTCAGCTTTGGGGCCACGTGCTTGGAGACTCTACTCAGGCTAAACGTGGTAAACAGAGCGGAACTCTAGAGTTCAGACTATAAATCATCTTGTATTATAATAAGACTGCTTTTTTTTTTTGTTTCTGGGTTTGTTTTATTTTTTAACATATATCTACTCTTTTTTACATTTCCTTCCCATTTAGGTCACCACAGAGCATTGAGTAGAGTTCCCTGTGCTATATACTAGGTTCTCATTAGTTACCTATTTTATACATAGTATCAATAGTGTATATATGTCAATCGCAATCTCCCAATTCATCCCACCACCTCGCCTTCCCCCTTGGTATCCATAGGTTTGTTCTGTTTAAAAATTGTTTAAAAATTGTTTAAAAAACAATTGTTTAAACATCTGTTTAAAAATTGCTCCTCGAGGAACTTCAAGATGGCGGAAGAGTTAGACGCAGAGATCACCTTCCTTCCCACAGATACAGTAGAAATACATCTACACGTGGAACTGCTCCTACAGAACACCCACTGAACGCTGGCAGAAGACGTCAGACCTCCCAAAAGGCAAGAAACTCCCCCCGTACTTGGGTAGGGCAAAAGAAAAAAGAAATAACAGAGACAAAAGAATAGGGACGGGACCTGCACCAGTGGGAGGGAGCCATGAAGGAAGAAAGGTTTCCACACACTAGGAGCCCCTTCGCGGGCGGAGACTGCGGGTGGCAGAGGGGGGAGCTTCGGAGCCACGGAGGAGAGCGCAGCCACAGGGGTGCGGAGGGCAAAGCGGAGAGATTCCCGCACGGAGGATCAGTGCCAACAGGCACTCACCAGCCCGAGAGGCTTGTCTGCTCCCCCGCCGGGGCGGGCGGGGCTGGGAGCTGAGGCTCGGGCTTCGGTCGGATCGCAGGGAGAGGACTGGGGCTGGCGGCGTGAACACAGCCTGAAGGGGTTAGTGCGCCACAGCTAGCCGGGAGGGAGTCCGGGAAAAAGTCTGCAGCTGCCGAACAGGCAAGAGACTTTTTCTTGCCTCTTTGTTTCCTGGTGCGCGAGGAGAGGGGATTCAGAGCGCCGCCTAAACGAGCTCCAGAGACAGGCGCGAGCCGCGGCGATCAGCGCGGACCCCAGAGACGGGCATGAGACGCTAAGGCTGCTGCTGCCGCCACCAAGAAGCCTGTGTGCGAGCACAGGTCACTCTCCACACGCCCCTCCCGGGAGCCGGTGCAGCCCGCCACGGCCAGGGTCCCGTGATCCAGGGACAACTTTCCCGGGAGAACGCGCGGCGCGCCTCAGGCTGCTGCAACGTCACGCCGGCCTCTGCCGCCGCAGGCTCGCCCCGCCTCCTCCGTACCGCTCCCTCCCCCCGCCTGAGTGAGCCAGAGCTCCCGAAGCAGCTGCTCCTTTAACCCCGTCCTGTCTGGGCGGGAACAGACGCCCTCAGGCGACCTACACACAGAGGCGGGTCCAAATCCAAAGCTGAACCCCGGGAGCTGTGCGAACAAAGAAGAGAAAGGGAAATCTCTCCCAGCAGCCTCAGGAGCAGCGGATTAAATCTCCACAATCAACTTGACGTACCTGCATCTGTGTAATACCTGAATAGACAATGAATCATCCCAAATTGAGGAGATGCACTTTGGGAGCAACGACATATATATTTTTTTCCCTTTTTCTCTTTTTCTGAGTGTGCATGTGTATGCTTCTGTGTGTGACTTTGTCTGTATAGATTTGCTTTTACCATTTGTCTTAGGGTTCTGTCTATCTGTTGGGTTTTTTTCTTTTTTTTAGTAAAGTTTTTTGGTTTGGTTGCTCTCTTTCTTTTTTTTATTAAATTTTTTAATATTTATTTTTTTATTTTTTATTTTAATAATTTGATTTGATTTGATTTGATTTGATTTGATCTTTTTCATTCTTTCTTTCTTGTTTTCTGCCTTTAATTCTGAGCCATGTGGGTGACAGGCTCTTGGTGCTCCACCCAGGCACCAGGGCTGTGCCTCTGAGGTCGAAGAGCCAAGTTCAGGACATTGGTTCACCAGAGACCTCCCAGCTCCACGTAATATCAAATGGCAAAAATCCCCCAGAGATATCCATCTCAATGTCAAGACCCAGCTACACTCAACAACCAGCAAGCTACAATGCTGGACACCCTATGCCAAACAACTAGCAAGACAGGAACACAACCCCACCCACTAGCAGAGAGGCTGCCTAAAATCATAATAAGGTCACAGAGACCCCAAAACACACCACCAGACGTGGACCTGCCCACCAGAAAGACAAAATCCAGCCTCATCCACCAGAACACAGGCACTAGTCCCCTCCACCAGGAAGCCTACACAACCCACTGAACCAACCTTAGCCACTGGGGGCAGACACCAAAAACAACGGGAACTATGAACCTGCAGCCTGTGAAAAGGAGACCGCAAACACAGTAAGTTAAGCAAAATGAGAAGACAGAGAAACACACAGCAGGTGGAGGAGCAGGGTCAAAACACACCAGACCTAACAAATGAAGAGGAAATAGGCAGTCTACCTGAAAGAGAACTCAGAATAATGATAGTAAAGATGATCCAAAATCTTGCAAATAGAATGGAGAAAATACAAGAAACGTTTAACAAGGACCTAGAAGAACTAAAGAGCAAACAAACAATGATGAACAACACAATAAATGAAATTAAAAATTCTCTAAAAGGGATCAATAGCAGAATAACTGAGGCAGAAGAATGGATAAGTGATCTGGAAGATAAAATAGTGGAAATAACTACTGCAGAGCAGAATAAAGAAAAAAGAATGAAAAAAATTGAGGACAGTCTCAGAGACCTCTGGGACAACACTAAACGCACCAACATTCAAATTATAGGGGTCCCAGAAGAAGAAGAGAAAAAGAAAGGGACTGAGAAAATATTTGAAGAGATTATAGTTGAAAACTTCCCTAACATGGGACAGGAAATAGTTAATCAAGTCCAGGAAGCACAGAGAGTCCCATACAGGATAAATCCAAGGAGAAACATGCCAAGACCATATTAATCAAACTATCAGAAATTAAATAGAAGGAAAAAATATTACAGGCAGCAAGAGAAAAACAACAAATAACATAAAAGGGAACCCCCATAAGGTTAACAGCTGATCTTTCAGCAAAAACTCTGCAAGCCAGAAGGGAGTGGCAGGACATATTTAAAGTGATGAAAGGGAAAAACCTACAACCAAGATTACTCTACCCAGCAAGGATCTCATTCAGATTTGACGAAGAAAGTAAAACCTTTACAGACAAGAAAAAACTAAGAGAATTCAGCACCACCAAACCAGCTTTAAAACAAAGGCTAAAGGAACGTCTCTAGGCAGGAAACACAAGAGAAAGAAAAGACCTACAATAACAAACCCAAAACAATTAAGAAAATGGGAATGGGAACATACATATCGATAATTACCTTAAATGTAAATGGATTAAATGCTCCAACAAAAAGACATAGACTAGCTGAATGGATACAAAGACAAGACCCATATATATGCTGTCTACAAGAGACCCACTTCAGACCTAGGGACACATACAGACTGAAAGTGAGGGGATGGAAAAAGATATTCCATGCAAATGGAAATCAAAAGAAAGCTGGAGTAACAATTCTCATATCAGACAAAATAGACTTTAAAACAAAGACTATTACAAGAGACAAGGACATTACATAATGATCAAGGGATTGATCCAAGAAGAAGATATAACAATTGTAAATATTTATGCACCCAACATAGGAGCACCTCAATACATAAGGCAAATGCTAACAGCCATAAAAGGGGAAATCGACAGCAACACACTCATAGTAGGGGACTTTAACACCCCACTTTCACCAATGGACAGATCATCCAAAATGAAAATAAATAAGGAAACACAAGCTTTAAATGATACATTAAACATGATGGACTTAATTGATATTTATAGGACATTCCACCCAAAAACAACAAAATACACTTTCTTCTCAAGTGCTCATGGAACATTCTCCAGGATAGATCACATCCTGGGTCACAAATCAAGCCTTGGTAAATTTAAGAAAATTGAAATCGTATCAAGTATCTTTTCTAACCACAATGCTATGAGACTAGATATCAATTACAAGAAAAAAATCTGTAAAAAATACAAACACATGGAGGCTAAACAATACACTATTTAATAACCAAGAGATCACTGAAGAAATCAAAGAGGAAATCAAAAAATACCTAGAAACAAATGACAATGAAAACACGACGACCCAAAACCTATGGGATGCAGCAAAAGCAGTTCTAAGAGGGAAGCTTATAACAATACAATCCAACCTCAAGAAACAGGAAAAATCTCAAATAAACAACCTAACCTTACACCTAAAGCAATTACAGAAAGAAGAACAAAAAACCCCCAAGTTACAGAAGGAATGAAATCATAAAGATCAGATCAGAAATAAGTGAAAAAGAAATGAAGGGAGTGATAGTAAAGAACAATAAAACTAAAAGCTGTTTCTTTGAGAAGATAAACAAAATTGATAATCCATTAGCTAGACTCATCAAGAAAAAAAGGGAGAAGACTCAAATCAATAGAATTAGAAATGAAAAAGGAGAAGGAACAACTGACACTGCAGAAATACAAAGGATCATGAGAGATTACTACAAGCAACTCTATGCCAATAAAATGGACAACCTGGAAGAAATGGACAAATTCTTAGAAATGCACAACCTGCCGAGACTGAACCAGGAAGAAATAGAAAATATGAACAGACCAATCACAAGCACTGAAATTGAAACTGTGATTAAAAATCTTCCAACAAACAAAAGCCCAGGACCAAATGGCTTCACAGGCGAATTCTATCAAACATTTAGAGAAGAGCTAACACTTATCCTTCTCAAACTCTTCCAAAATATAGCAGAGGGAGGAACACTCCCAAACTCATTCTACGAGGCCACCATCACCCTGATACCAATACCAGACAAAGATGTCACAAAGAAAGAAAACTACAGGCCAATATCACTGATGAACATAGATGCAAAAATCCTCAACAAAATACTAGCAAACAGAATCCAACAGCACATTAAAAGGATCATACACCATGATCAACTGGGGTTTATCACAGGAATGCAAGGATTCCTCAATATATGCAAATCAATCAATGTGATACACCATATTAACAAATTGAAGGAGAAAAACCATATGATCATCTCAATAGATGCAGAGAAAGCTTTTGACAAAATTCAACACTGATTTATGATAAAAACCCTCCAGAAAGTAGGCATAGAGGGAACTTTCCTCAACATAATAAAGGCCATATATGACAAACCCACAGCCAACATCATCCTCAATGGTGAAAAACTGAAACCATTTCCACTAAGATCAGGAAGAAGACAAGGTTGCCCACTCTCACCACTATTATTCAACATAGTTTTGGAAGTTTTAGCCACAGCAATCAGAGAAGAAAAAGAAATAAAAGGAATCCAAATTGGAAAAGAAGAAGTAAAGCTGTCACTGTTTGCAGATGACATGAATACACAGAGAATCCTAAAGATGCTACCAGAAAACTACTAGAGCTAATCAATGAATTTGGTAAAGTAGCAGGATACAAAATTAATGCACAGAAATCTCTTGCATTCCTATACACTAATGATGAAAAATCTGAAAGTGAAATTAAGAAAACACTCCCATTTACCATTGCAACACAAAGAATAAAATATCTAGGAATAAACGTACCTATGGAGACAAAAGACCTGTATGCAGAAAATTATAAGACACTGATGAAAGAAATTAAAGATGATACAAATAGATGGAGAGATATACCATGTTCTTGCATTGGAAGAATCAACATTGTGAAAAGGACTCTACTACCCAAAGCAATCTACAGACTCAGTGCAATCCTTATCAAACTACAACTAGCATTTTTCACAGAACTAGAACAAAAAATTTCACAATTTGTATGGAAACACAAAAGACCCTGAAGAGCCAAAGCAATCTTGAGAAAGAAAAACAGACCTGGAGGAATCAGGCTCCTGGCCTTCAGACTATACTACAAAGCTACAGTAATCAAGAGAGTATGGTACTGGCACAAAAACAGAAATATAGATCAATGGAACAGGATAGAAAACCCAGAGATAAACCCACGCACATATGGTCACCTTATCTTTGATAAAGGAGGCAAGAATATACAATGGAGAAAAGAGAGCCTCTTCAATAAGTGGTGCTGGGAAAACTGGACAGCTACATGTAAAAGAGTGAAATTAGAACACTCCCTAACACCATACACAAAAAAATAAACTCAAAATGGATTAAAGACCTAAATGTAAGGCCAGACACTATAAAACTCTTAGAGGAAAACATAGGCAGAACACTCTATGACATAAATCACAGCAAGATCCTTTTTGACCCACCTCCTAGAGAAATGGAAACAAAAACAAAAATAAACAAATCGGACCTAATGAAACTTAAAAGCTTTTGCACAGCAAAGGAAACAAGACGAAAAGACAACCCTCAGAATGGGAGAAAATATTTGCAAATGAGGCAACTGACAAATGATTAATCTCCAAAATTTACAAGCAGCTCATGCAGCTCAATATCAAAAAACAAAGAACCCATTCCAAAAATGGGCAGAAGACCTAAATAGACATTTCTCCAGAGAAGATATACAGATTGCCAACAAACACATGAAAGAATGCTCAACATCATTAATCATTAGAGAAATGCAAATCAAAACTACAATGAGATATCATCTCACACTGGTCAGAATGGCCATCATCAAAAAAATCTACAAACCATAAATCCTGGAGAGGGTGTGGAGAAAAGGGAGCCCTCTTGCACTGTTGGTGGGAATGTAAATTGATACAGCTGCTATGGAGAACAGTATGGAGGTTCCTTTAAAAACTAAAAATAGAAATACCATATGACCCAGAAATCCCACTACTGGGCATGTACCCTGAGAAAACCATAATTCAAAAAGAGTCATGTACCACAATGTTCATTGCAGCTCTATTTACAATAGCCAGGACATGGAAGCAACCTAAATGTCCATCGACAGATGAATGGATAAAGAAGATGTGGCACATATATACAATGGAATATTACTCAGCCCTAAAAAGAAATGAAATTAAGTTATTTGTAGTGAGGTGGATGGACCTAGAGTGTGTCATACAGAGTGAAGTAAGTCAGAAAGAGAAAAACAATATCATATGCTAACACACATATATGGAATCTAAAAAAAAAAAAAAAATGGTCATGAAGAACCTAGGGGCAAGACGGGAATAAAGACACAGACCTACTAGAGAATGGACTTGAGGACACGGGGTGGGGGAAGGGTAAGCTGGGACAAAGTGAGAGAGTGGCATGGGCATATATACACTATGAAACGTAAAACAGATAGCTAGTGGGAAGCAGCTGCATAGCACGGGGAGATCAGCTCAGTGCTTTGTGACCACCTAGAGGGGTGGGATAGGGAGTGTGGGAGGGAGGGAGATGCAAGAGGGAAGAGATATGGGGATATATGTATATGTATAACTGATTCACTTTGTTATAAGGCAGAAACTAACACACCATTGTAAAGCAATTATACTCCAATAAAGATGTTAAAAATAATAATAATAAATAAAAATAAATAAATTGCAGAACACCAATATGACAAAATGCTAATAAAAAATTGCTCGTCTTTCAAAGTAGAAGAATCCCCCCCGTATTAACTGAATTGATCTAGCAACTACAAGGCAAGTTGTTGCCTGTTATCAAAAAAAAAAATTAGTAACTTTGAAGACTATTTCAATTATTTATATTTTCTATTTCTAAAGCATTTAATATTTTGATGAAATGAATGACAAGGTTTTCTTTCTACTCATCAAATCTTCAAATTAAAAGAAACGTGATTGACAAGAGAAAGAAAAAAGTCTCCTAAGTCCTTTATCAGTAGTTTTTCCATAAAACCTAGTAGTTTGGGGTAAATTACTTTTTAAAATTATACAACATGTCAGGTACAAAATTTTTGTCCATATATAGAGAGGAACAAGTATTTGAATCCACATTCACCAAAATCTTAGCGTAAACCTCTTAGGAAGTTTTAACTAAGTCCAATAAAAGGGGGGAAATACTATATTTACACACATACTTATTTCCTTCACAGAATTCGAGACAATACTTGACTTAGTCATATCCCAGACATAAAAAAAAAAGTAAATAATCCCGATTCACACAATTCCTGGCTTTTACAGTCAGTAGTGTTGTTCATTTTCCTGTTTTCAAATTTTTCTTGATTAGTTGCATACTTGCAGTCGTTATTGCTTCAGATGAAATTGCTTCAGACCATTTCCTAAATGAAATTATGAAATGTCTCTCACTCCTTTGATTTTTAAAAACAATCATTATTTCTTTTCAAAGTAGAGTAAGAAAAATATAACATAGAAAATCTCTCCTATAGATTTACCTAGTGTAGCTTCTATCTAGGGATGAAATTCAAATTATCTTTTGGGCCATCTGGTCCTCACTCAAGCAGAGTTATTCTTAAGAGGGAGTTGGAGGTGTTAACTTCTAAATCTCTCTCTCTCCCTTATTTTATTTAAACAAAGTCCTTGAGACAGAACCTTCATACTCACTCCTGGCTACCCAGACCCACCCTGGCAGCAGTCTGTATCCTATACATCTCAAACCCATCAAAATGGCACAATTTGGGGTCCTAATAATTGGTGCCATCATCTGATAACTAATCCTTAATAAGATATTAAAGGCTTGTGTAATCAAGTGGTTTGATGTAATCAATTGCCGTATTGGAAAGAGCAATGCATTTGAAATCTGAAGATGCTCTCATAATCTTCCTCTACCACTTGCTGAGTTATCTGAGCTTCCATTTAACAGTGTAGTTCACATTATTGAGCACCTATTATGTGCCACTATTCTGTGCCAGGGACTGGGGATACAAAAATAACTGAGAAAAGCCTAGTCAATGTGCTGGGGTAGTTTGCCAGTGGTGAATGAAACAGAAAAGTGAAAAAAGATCATTTCAATACATTGATATTAGACACATACTCTGCAGGGAAGAAATGGAAAGCTAACTGACATTCAGGATTTTTTCTTTTTCCCAAAAATGTGAAGCTTTGTTAAACACCTCTCAGAAAAGACAAGTTTCCCCTCTTACTGGAACTGGAAAGTCTTCTTACTTTCTCTCACTAAACCTTATTTGTCCTAGTTTAAAGACAATATATGAAGCTTCCTTAGGGATGTTGCTGCTGATTTAGGAAAGATTTGCAAGCCCTGTGTCAATGAAGTCACTGCTATATTGGGCATATGTCGAAAGTAAGTGAATGAGAAGATCTAATCTAGCTACTGGAAACAAACAAGAGAACATCTGGTCCTCACTTATTTACAGGTGAGGAGATGGAGTTTGGAGAGGTCAAGGGGCTTGTCCAAGGCCACACAGCAAGTGGTTAAGAAGACTCAAAGCTAGGTCCCCTGACTTTCACTCATTCTCTCATCCATTCCCTTAATGGACACAGAGTATCCACAGCACACAAATTGTGCAAAGCACTGCAGGGAATTCAGCATGCATGACACAGGCTCTCTGTTCCTTCTCCTTCAATTTAATGCTGAATGTCAACTGCATTTTATGACCGAGATGAAGAGTTAGATTGGAGAGACCCTGTTTATCTGAAGAGATGAGATGAACAAAATTTAAAAGGCTGAATTAATATGAAGTATACAAGGTGACATGAGTCCTCAGGGTAATACAGTTAATGAGCCATCGCTTATTGGTAGCAACTAAAGAATATTCACACTCTAATCAGAATAGTAGCTCGGTTGAGTGAGGATAAGTGACCTGAACTGTGCCTTTGATCTTAATCTTAGGGACAAAGAAGAGAGAGAAACAGCAGAAGGGAATCAGCTTTCTAAACAAAGGAGTAAGGAAAAGACTAAGATAGAAAATTTGCTTCTATTCATTGACCAAAGAGGGGTGGGAGTTTTATCTCCTGGGCCCTCTAGTTCAAAGTGTTAGCTCTACAGAACCAGACTATCATGGGATTCCTACTGAATTAGAACTCCTACTGAAATCCTTTTAGGTTCAAAAAAAAAAAATTATATGAAAAGTAAAAAAAGAAAAAAAATTGTCTCTGTGCATCCTTTATTGCAGTGTTTATTGAACTGTTCTGAGATGTGATTCAGTGGATTCAGCTGTCAGATGCGGCTGGTGTGGCAGTCTCAGTAATCACGATCTCTTTCAACGCTAAGAAACTGCATTCCAACCAGAAATCCAAACTGAAAGATGGATTTGTTGCTCCTTGTGTCTTTGGCTCCTAAAATCCCTGTAAGAACTCCCTCTCTGGTTGTCATCCTTTTTGATGTAGGGACTCGTACATCCCAGACTGCTGGCTGTACCACTGGTTTCCGCAGACCTCAGATGCTATAAATTTGGGAGTTGCCATTTTTCATCCTTTTTCTGCCTAAATCTTCTTTGGACACAACGACTGGTCATTTCACTGCTACGCATTCCGTAATTTCATTATGATTAAGTGGTCACAGCGAAAAGAACAAACACCCTGGTCCAAGTCTTGTTGATACCAGGTAATGTACACATTTAAGTGTATCCCTTTAAACACAGAAGAAGCTAATATCTGTTGTATACCATCTGTGACAGGAGAAAATAGCCTAAAAGAGAAGCAAGGGCCACAGGTGTGTCTTATCTTGTGTGAATTCCTCATTTTCCAGTCACTGCCAGGCAGAATATTAATATACCTATCTCCTTTTCTAAGGGAACTTGTACTTGAAGTGGGGAAAAAAGCAAGATTTGGTTTCATAGAAATACTGAGTTAATCCTTTCATAAGCAAATGAAAACAGGTTGACAATTTTAGTCCCATTTTTTTTAAATGTCTTCTTATGAATGCCTTCATTTTCTCAATGCACCACACAAGAGAAAGTGGGTTTTTATAGGCCTTTGGGGTCAGGAAGAATGTGTGCCTGGAATAAAGCATGTCAGGTTTCCAAGCTGTAACTAAAGTCATCCACAGCTGTAGGGATCTTTTTAGGTTTTCAGAAACAGGTTTTCAGAAATTGTGTGTAGAGTTACAGAGAGTAGCCTATAAATGTCCACCGCAGGTCTGCAAGGAGCACCGCATTCAGTGGATGTAATTGGTCTGTAAATTCTATACCAGAAGGTCATAGCGATATTTCCACTTTATCTTCCCCCACATCTCTGATGAAAACAAAAATTAGACAAGTGTACATTCTTTGTTTATTTGCTTTTTGGGTTGGAAGGATTTTTGTTATTTTAATTCTTGTTTAAACTAGTGCTTGGGGAACCTCTTCTGAGTTCAGTATTGGTCAAGCTTTGGGCTGAAACAAGCTGAATTAGGCCCTCTTTCCTAACGCGCTTAGTTCCTCAGATTAGATACATTCTGTGCATCTAAAAATTGTGCAAGTATGAGAAAAGGGCACTCGTGGTTGACCACAAAGCAGATTGGGGAAATTACCATCATGCAAGGTTACTAGGCAGAGTCTTCAGAGGTGACTGATCCCTGTTTTTCCTATATCTGGCCCTTCTCACTACCTTATGACAATAGTACTGGAAAAAACTCAGGCTACAACAGCAGCAGACAGGCAAACCCACTGCCTTCTTTCATATTCTAAACAGTCCCAGAGCATGGATGAGACAGGAGCTTTCCCGATCACACTGTCCACCACCGGCCCTCTCCCTTGTTCAACCATCTGTAGTATAACTATGCAAAACACTCCTTGTGTTAACTTCATTTTTTAAGTCCAACTTGGAATGTGGGGTTCATGCGACGCAGTGAAGTCAGACAGACTGGATTCAAATTCTGAACTCAAGCACGTTGGACTCACTGTGTACTCTGAGCAGGGTACTTGAACTCTCTGGGCTTTCACGGTCCCATCTGCAGCGCAGTTCGGTACAATCCCATTCAGCAGGTATTTATGAAATGCCGCAGACTGTGCTGGGCGGAGGGGTGGAATCCATGTGGACCAGCCTTGACAAGTAGGGGGAAAAACACAGCAGGCAGGTAAGGAGGCTGCAGAATCCCCACAGCATGTGTGCAGGGCCGAAGGCAAGTCACCTGGGTACCATGACTCCTCGGGGCCCGGATACTTTTGCTGCCGAAACTCACAATGGGCCACGAGGCAGGGAGGACTCACATGGCATCTCCCAGCCCTCGAGAGGGATGGGTTGCTCTCCAGCTATGACGTTCCCTAGCGGCTCGTGGAACTGAACCAGCCAGGCCCAGGAGGAAGCCACCAGGAGCTCTTGCCAAGTTTGGAAAAACTCAGACCTGGATCCTCCTCCAGAAACAACAACCCGCTTCTCTTTTGAGAAGAAGAAAGGAGAGAGGGAACCTGAGGGCAAGGGAACTTGGCAAGTAGGCAGAGGGGACACTTAGCACGCTCTTCTCTTTCAGAGGCTGAGGCAGGGAGCCCAGCAAAGCCTCACAGAGGAGAAAGGAAGTGGGGAGAAGGGCACAGTGTCCTTCAGGCAAGCGCTCTGGGGTTTCCTCTGCACAGCGGCTGTGAAACAGAGTCTGTCTTCTCATCGTCCAGACCCAGGATGAGGCCAGATTGGTGCTCAGATTCCTGAAAGCCTTGACGTGCCCCAAAACGATGCCCAAGAGAGCACTGGCACATAGGAGGGGCCCGTGAAATACGTGTTGACTCCATGAAAAAATGATTGAGACAGAAATGACCCCAGTCCTCCGAGCTCCCAATTCTAGTGGGAACTCAGTCACATGTGATGCCAGAGAGCAAGCCAGGGCTGGGGGACGCAGGGCAGGAAGTTACCCCAGATCTAGGAAGCCAGATCTGGGAGGAAATGGTGTATCAAGTGTGACCCAGAAAAGTGAGAAGTTAGACAAACAAAAAGCAAAAAATAAGGGTTGGGATGAAATGAATTCAGTAAAAAGAAAAAAGAATATTTCAGGCCAAAGGAATGGTTCAAAGATGGCAAACTGGCAGCGAATGAGTGGATTCCATCAGCAGAGATGTTTCATTCAGCCAGAGAGTTGGCTCATGTTTAAAAATTAGAATTTACTTTAAATACCCGTAATTACAGTTTCTCCTTAAAGGCACAAAGGAAGCCTGTGAAGACGCTGACAGCTGAAGGAGACGTGGTGCATTTAAAGCGTTGAAGATGTGCTGTGGCTGAAACGTAATGTGTAACCCGGAGAGTGGAGATATAATCGTGTCTTGAAGGCCTTTGAATGCCATTTTAAGGAGTTTGAACTTTAATGCAAGAAAAACAAAGAGCCACTGAATCTCTTTAAGTGAGTGAGTGACAGCTCGTGTCTGTTTTCCAGGAAGGTCGCTCAGCTGATGTCTGCTGAGTGGAGGGAGTTGTGCAAGACCAGAGGTTAAGTGACCCATTACAAGATAATCGCAGGAATCCAGGCAAGACAGGATTTTTGCCTAGACGTGGAAGGGGTGGGAATGGGGATGGGGAGATTCTAGAAGCATCCATTCTCCCCTTCCTCATTCTTAACATTACCCTCCTTTGTTTAGGGTGACGTTTTGCCCAGTAAAACACCTCCCCGGATTCCACTGTGCAGTCTTGTCAATTTTCCAGAACAGCTGTACCAGTCCTGGACTGTTTCCCTGCATGTTGTTTGTCAGGTGACAAAAATAAGTCTGTTTCTGATCAATATGCATTCAATACAGTGCATCTATCAGGAGACAGAATTGACAGAATTTAGTAGACATAGGAGGGTACTTACTTTGTAGAGTTGTAAGGATTTAGTATGTAGAGTACCTAACACTATCCAAAATAGAAGCCGGCAACAAACACTAATTTTATAATATTCTCTCTTCCTGTGCCTGATGAGGAGTAAGCTTACGTAGGTCAGAAACAAAAATTCTGGTCCTCCTTCTACATTTATTTAGTAACTAGCATGTGAAAGGCATCTTCCACATTGTACACACCAAGCATTTGATACTGACCCGCCAGCAATTTTAATAAATGTTTAAATATTACTTAGATATACAGAAAGTAATGTTTGTAGCAAATGTCCTCAGACACAAGTAAAATCCCAAATGGATTATTCAGGCTGATGTAACTACAGAAGATAACCGTACCAGATTTTTTTATTCTATTTTATTTAGCACTTCTGGCAATTTGATCAGTTTTGACTCATAGTCATGGGGAAAGCAGAAATGAACTTTATGTTTGAAGATTTTATTCTGATTAGATAATACTTTGGGTAATATCTGATCGTGGATGAGAATATTGAAAGCAGAAAGCAAACATAAGAAGGCCGCAGAGAAATAGCAAAGTAAACAATAAACTACATACAGTTTCCTCTCTTTCAATGCAGTTTTTTTATGTAAAGAGGGATAGAGGTAAATGCTTAGGTAAATGTGTCTTGATCTTCTCAATGTCTGCTGAGAACAAAGTGAAATTAAGGCAAAAAGCAATCAAAAAGTAGCTCTAAATATGACCTCAATTCTATTGGGAAAACAATTATGTATCTACATGTGTAGTGAGGAAAGCCATACAAGAGGGCTGGAAGGAAATGTACTAGGAAGTGACCATATATTCTCATGGAATAATTTAGCTGCATGTGATTTGCTGTATTTCCAAGTTTTCTGTGATGGCATTTATTACTTTTATAATCAAGAAAAAAGATGTTTATTAAAAGCATATTGTGCAGCATTCCTTTGACTTGACAAACAGAGTCATTTCTGGGTCTTAACTTAGCAAATCTTTTCCTTAAATTAATTTTTATTGGAGTATAGTTGCTTTACAATGTTGTGTTAGTTTCTGCTGTATAGCAAAGTCAATCAGCTATATATATATATATATATATATCTCCCCTCTTTTTTGGATTTCCTTCCCATTTAGGTCACCATAGTGCATTAAATAGAGTTCCCTGTGCTACACAGTAGGTTCTCATTAGTTATCTGTTTTATACATAGTATCAATAGTGTATGTGTCAATTCCAATCTGCCAATTCCTCCCACCCCCGTTTTCCCCCTTGGTATCCATATGTTTGTTCTCTACCTCTGTGTCTCTATTTCTGCTTTGCAAATAAGATCATCTATACCATTTTTAACTTAGCAAGTCTTTGGAGTGGCTCCAGTTCTGTGGACGTTTATCCCCTTTCACAGGAGTATGAAGAAGGGGAAATAATATGAAGTGTGGATGAGGTAACACAGTCAGGGGACAAGAACAGAACCACGGACAGAAGCACCCAACAATACTAACTGTGAAAATTTATATTAATAAACCAACAAGTGCTTTGAGTTTGAACTTCTAAAATTATTTTGATATATACAAATCCATTACACACAATACAACAGGATTGTAATGTAAACAGATGTGATGAATAGGGTCTGTGCTTTGTCTCGCCACACTTTATAGTATACAAATGCTCTTCGGGAACCGGGGAAATCTAGTCAACTATAAATAAAGGGAACTATAATGCCCTCACACCGAAGCGCATTCAAATCAATTGGATGAGCAATTCTGTCCTAGAAATTTGACCCTTTGCTGTTAGCTAATCACATTTACCAGAGAAAAATACATTAATTGAAAAAATAAATTGGCTTCTAAAAAGAAATGTGATCTTCCAAGCATATCTGGTAAGATGTATTTTACTCAGGTATTTGGGGAAAGGGGGTGTCTTTGGGCAAAGAGATTTGATGACTTATTATTTCCAAAGAATAAAACTGTTCCTCCAGTGGGAAGAAACTCAATGATACTAATTGATGAGCAAAATATTAAAGGTTAAAGAAATAGAGCTAAGTAAATTTTCTTTCCTTGGGTAATAGAATAAGAATAAAGGAAAGGACATGGGGTTAAGAAACCTTAGGAGCAAAGCAAATTAAGTTGGTTGGACTGGTTGACATTTCTCAGAAGTTTGCTTTTGACCTCTCAAAAAAAAAAAAGCCATGCTAAGGCAGTGAGCTAAGAAAGTGAATTGTTATGTGCATGGCTATGGTATGATGTCCTTGGAGTGTTGATAGTAAGAGGAGTATCTGAAAGTCAGGACAGTACACAGGGGCTATAAAGGCAAGAGCTGCAACAAAACGCAGGATGATGAAGTGAAAGGAGAATTAGAAAGAAGCACAACCGTCCAAGAGGCAGTGTAAAGTCAGATGCCATCAAACTTTACCACAAGGAGATAAAAGAAAAGGCCAAAGTTGATAACAAATGACAAACTGTAATATCCGAAGAGAAATGGGGAAAATCGAAGTCACGTGTCCTCATGTAAATATCTGGATGGTTCCCAGATACACTTAGCTTAAGCAGGGTTACGTGATCTCTGAGTTCTTCCCCCCTCTGCTTGGCAAAAAATGATGGAAGTTTGTCTCCAATTTTGATTTGATTTCCTTTTTTGCAACAATAAGGCAGATTGTTTACATGCAGGAGGGGGAAGAAAAATTAGGAGCAAAAACAAACATGTTATTAATTTGGAAAACAGAAATGTAATTCTAATGATCAAGCAATCTTGCTTGCTAACAGAGCAATTTCCTGAACACTGTGATAAAGAACAAAATGTATAGAAATTGATACATTAAACATTGGATTTTTAGCAAACCCTCTCATTTGGTGAGGTTTTTTTTGAAACAAAGCTGACCTTATTTTGTTTTAGGTCACACCAGAGAATTTCCACTGAAAATGACTAAGCTGTTGCTCTTACCAAAATGGTTTTCATTCTGTGATGTTATTTTGTTTCCACCCCAACAGCTATACTGCAATCCTTTTCTGGTACTAACCACCCCACAAGTTAAGGACTTAGTCCTCCACAAGACTGACTCCACTTCAAATGCCAGCCACACTTTTGGGGTTCCCAGGTCACTCATATTTCTGACTGCCTGGTTACAAATTGGGGGATTCCCATGACCTTCTCAGGTTCGATAATTCACTGGGATGACTCACAGAACTCAGGAAAATGCAATACTTACTGTTATCATTTTACTATAAAGGATATAGATCAGGACCAGCCAAATGAAGCGACTCATAGAGCAAGGTCTAGGAGGACCCTGAAGGCAGAGCTTCTGTGCCTTCTCCCCATTGAATCGAGCTGCATCACCTTCCTGGCACATCAATGTGTTCACCAACCTGGAAGCTCCACTAAGCTTTGGTGCCCAGAGTTTCCATTATACAGGCCTGATTAATGAAAGCACTGGCCACGTGACTGAACTCAATCTCCAGTCCCCCTTCCCTCCATGGAGGTCAGGCTAGCTCAAAGTCCCGATTCTCTAATCATGTGGTTGGTCGTTCTGGAGACCACCCCCATCCTGAAGGCATCTAGGGAATGACCAAGGGTTACCTCATTAGCATAAACCCAGGTGTGACCCAGGGGGCTCATGAAGAGCAAAAGCTCTTCTACCACTTAGGAAACCCCAAGGGTTTTAGAAGCTTCCTGCCAGGAACTGGGGACAAAGACCAGACAAATTCTTTTTAAGCAGACATATTAAACCAAGAACTGAAAACTGACACAAAAACAACAGATATTTGCAAGACAAATAGAAAATTCTGTGTTTCTCATTTACAGTATACATCTGAAGGATGAGAATGACAAGTCTGGTATAAATCACACAAAGTTTTTGTGACTTGAACATATACCAGAGTAAGAAAACATCAATCCTATCCCAAAGGAGGGTTGGCTTGAGCAAAAACCAAAGGCAAAATCGGGTCTTTTCAATACACTCACTTCTTATTTCAATGCTCTCCATTTCCCTAAGTGTCAGCCTTGCTTGTAGTTCTCTGTTGACTATTTCTTCCAAAGTGTTAACTTCAATAAACATTTATTCAGCACCCCCAATGTACAAAGACTGTCATAACTAGGTCCCTGTCCTCACAAACCTGTCAGTCTAAAGGAGGTGACAATTATGTTAACAATTAAGCAGCATGACAAAGGATTTTGGGAGCGTTTGAAGCATGAGCATTTTTGAGAGAAATCTTGGAGGTGGCTAGGAGGAGGCAGCACTTCCAAAGCGTCTTGAAGAATGAGTAGGATTTCAGTACAAGACGGAAAAGCAAGAACTTTCCCAGCTGAGTGAAGAGACACAGAGACCCAGAAGCTTAAAACCCTGTTTAGTGAACCCAGGTGGCTGCAACAAAATGCACGTGGCTGAAAAGGTGGTTGAGGCCATATCAGGGGGGGCTTTAAATTTTGAGCTGATGAGTTTGAATGTTATTCTTTGGCCAATGGAGAGCCACTGAAGGTTGTTGAAGAAGATGCTTCACGGTGCCTCAAATTCCTCTTCTCTAAGTCCTTCGGAAGCTTATAGACAAAAACTGAACCAATTAAAAGATTATTGAAATAGTCCAGACAACCAATCACAAAGAACCACGGTACTGAAGAATGAAAGAAATACCAGAAAAGAGAACCAACAGAATTAAGTAATGGATTGTGGGAGCAGAAACAGGAGGAACTGAAGACAATTTCCAAATGTCTAGCCTGTCTTCCTGGGAATAGAGTGTCATTGAAAGAAATGAGGAAATGTCTTAGTCTGCTCAGGCTGCTATAATAAAATACCATAAACTGGGTGGCATCAACAGCATTTATTTCTCACAGTTCTGGAGGCTGGGAAGTCCAAGATTTAGGTGACAGCCAGTTCAGTTCCTGTGAGGGCTCTCTTTCTGGTCTGCCAATGGCTGTCTCCTTGCTGTGTCCTCACAAGGCAGAGAAAGAGAGGAAGCAAGCTCTCCAGTTCAGTAACAACTAGCACCATTTACCATAATTCTAAAACCTGGCATTGCACTCACCCCAAACATCCTCACCATGACCCCCAAGGTATCCCTGACCTGGTTCCTGCCTCTTTCTTCAACATCATTTATTATCACTTCATTTCGCTCTTGTCATTCAATAATATTGAGATACATATAATTCATGGAGAGGTCACAATGTTTTAAGGTTCCCTATCCTTACTCATGCTGTTCCCTGTCTAGAGTGCTCTTTTCATATCCTAGTCTTCATTTTCTTAATGATACCCCTCTTTCAAGGTTCAGTTCAGGCATCATCTTTTCATAAAACTTTGCTGGGACATAGCCCATAAGCTGAATTGAAATGTCATCAAATGTCATCGTAGGATGTACTGTACCATAAAGTGGTCATTGATTCATTTGTCTGCTTTTTCCACTGGACTGTTAGTCCTTGAGAGCAGGGATTGTTTCGTTCTGCTTTCTATCTCCAACACCTAATAGTATACAGCAGATGACTGCCTGTAAAAAAGAAAACAACAACCCCAAAGTGTGCCCAGTTAATTAACTGACTTCTCAGTACTCAAACATTCATGGGTGATTAATGTACAAAACAGCACCCTCAAATGTTCTGCTCCTCTTTCCCTTGTGCTGCACTTGTTATTTAAGGGTCTATTTAAAGGGGCTGTGTCTAGACTAGCCAAACAAGGCAAGAACAAAAAATTCTAAATGTAAATGTCTCAATTTCTCTCAAGTAACATGATCTATTTTTAAAACAACCCTGTGGACCATTCCCAGGAGAGCAGAGTTGAATAGAGCGTCTTCTCATGCATCACCTCACTAAGCTGATTCTCTGTGAAGAACAGGGGAGAGGGTTTATTTGAAATGAAAACCCTGGAAAATGAGAAACAGAGAATTATGTGGACAAACCAGCCAAGGTTTACTAAAGGTTTAGGAATACTAACGGGAGAATTTGAGTTTGACACACAAACATAGATAAACCATTTTTCCAAAAGAGAATAAATGTGATCAAAGGAGTTAGAAGGAAAGATGATTGGGCAGAGAAATCTAGAAGACTATTAAAATAGACTATTAAATTAGAAATTTCATTTGTTCAGACTGTACTGTATTTTCTCTGAGAATGCAAGTTCCTGACCCCAGTATCATTTTTACTGAACTCCCACAGCGAATGAGGCTTTGTTCAGCTGAGTCTAACATGACACTAGTGTAAACCATTCAGCAAGCATAGCCAAAGGGTCACTACACCAATAATTAATCAGGCTTTCCATTCATTCTCCTTTCCAGGGGTTAAAGAGTTGGAAGTATTATGTCTAATAAATTGAAATCTGCCAACATCTGCTAGGTCCAGAGGAATCCATTATAAAACAAAAACGTGCCCCAAACAAAAACTATTTGGCCACTTACATTATTTTCCGAAGCATTTTCAAACACATCCAGTCTAAAATTAGATATTTAAAACAAGTTGCTACCAATTTGAAAAAGAACACAAAGCTAACTACTTTATAAACTTAGCAGAAATAAAGGGTCCATTAATTGTATAAACTTTAGCAAAACCTCATCGTGGCATCTTGCTTAACGTCCTGTAAACGAAAAATAGTCAATACCTGTGATAAGAGCAGAATGAACAGCTTCAAAAAGGGCTGATACATCAACAACCATTTGAAAACCTACATAAATGAAAGACTTGTTGGGCCTAACGGAAATACTGATAAATGGAATCTTGAGTAAGAGCTATGAAACTGAGTGCTATGAATTAAAAGAACGCTTATGATTTCTGATTTGCCGGAGGATATGTAACAAGTCAAGAAATTCTGATACATTTTAATATTTCTGAGAATTGTTTTTGTATATAATTCAGGGTTTAATTCTTCAATCTAAAACCTAACATTTTTCGGGCACCTACTATATATGAGGAATTAGATGAATTAAAACAAAAAAACTGCTCTCAAAGACCTTACACTCCAGTAGTGGAAACTGACATGTAACTAAACAAAACTGAGGATTCATCTCAACGATAAAAGTGTTGGCGGAGAGAGGGATTATCTCCCGAGTTTGGTGTTCTGGAGGTGCTCACAACTGAAGGATGGGCATTCTGAGAAGGGGAACCAAATGCTTCATCTCACAAACTAGAGTATAAGTTCACTGAAGGCAGAGACTGTCTTACTTCTTTGTATAGTTCATAGTACATCGTAAATTTTCAATAATTGTATTTTGGTTAATTGACCAAGACCATTCTGCTTAATAAGCCTAGGTGATTTAAAATTTGAAAAACTGGAGGCATCCAATGAAAGAGCAGTCAGTGGAACAATAATAAGTAATATCTCTTCACAAGTAATTTTAATTGAGTCCTCACTGCCATGAGGACACTCTGACTCATCTTGTAAGTAGAGATTACCTATTTTTGCTCTTTAATTGTTTTCGAGCGTGAATGAGCTTGTGGATAGGTCACACGAAGTTTTGAAGTTACTATTATCATAAAATATGACTCTTTCCTCTCGATATATTTTCAATTTGTTTTATAAGCTCTGTGAAAAATGGTGCAAATTCAGGAAGCTGTTTCATTCCTCTACAAAGTTCTGAGCAAAATAATAGACTAGGAGAGGGGTCTCTGTATGTATCCATCCATCAGATGATAGTTTATAGAATGAAAAAGGACAAACATTGATATTACTCTGATTTTCTCTGTTTTCTTGATGAGGAGAATTAGGTTTTTCTAAAGACATAGCTTATTGATGTAGAACGTGTTTATGTAGAACAAATCATTTCCATTAAGTCCTCCAGATAATGAGAGTCAAAAAGAAAAAGAAAAATCTAGTTATAATCCCTTAAATATTCTCCATAGGTCACCTTACCAAAATTAAATATTTTGTAAATATGGTTATTTTCATGCATGCAACGCTTGACGATCCACATGTGCATTCATCACATTACACTCATCAGAGAGCCATCAGTAGATACTGAAATACTGTTTAGTGGTTGTCAAATTAAGGATGCAGTCATTTGAAATAGCACCTAGGCAGTTTTCATATATCTTCACTCTATTACAGTATATAATTTAAAATTCCCGACTATCGCTCAATTCAATCAATAGTCCATCAAAAACTATTAAAAGTGTCTATTGATTTCCAGGCACCATTTTAAAATGATTTGCCAAGAGTCCGTTATCTTAAAAGCATGTGAGGAGCTGCCCCAGTGAGTTCCCCATCAGCCTCCTCCAGGACAACCGTGATCATGAAGTACCCTCCAAGGGTGGTGACAATGCCATTGGTCCCTCTTCAAGCACCAAGCTTCTCCACAACAGATGGGTTTGGACCAAGATGGGTCTAACATTTCTACATCTTCCTTAGACAGCTGTGTTTGACTCTGGAAAGAGTAATGTTCATTTTTAGACCCACATTTCCTGAGAGATTCATGGAACTAATTTATTTCAAAAGTCAGTGGGACCCTCCTACAGAGCAAGTGGTCCATTAATCCTTGATTTAGTCACAGAGCCTACAGAGATCTCAGAGATTACTCAGGCAAGTGCTTCCCAACTTTCTTTGATGCTCGAACCCCTTTTGCACTAATATGCTATCTTGAGAACTCCCTTAGTAATTTAAAACTCTCATCATTTCTGCCGGGCATATAATAAAGGAGTAACTTAAATATATATATATATATTCATTTAAAAAACATTCATTAGGGTCTTCCTAAATGCTATGCACTGTGCTAGATGCTAGGAAGACAGAAGAGAGCAAGTCGTACATGCACCCTGTGCAAGGAGTCTGTTGTCTGGCTATGGAGTCAGACAATTTAATCAAGAATATTACAATAGGGCTTCCCTGGTGGTGCAGTGGTTAAGAATCCGCCTGCCAATGCAGGGGACAAGGGTTCCAGCCCTGGTCCGGGAAGATTTCACATGCCGTGGAGCAACTAAGCCCATGCACCATAACGACTGAGCCTGTGCTCTAAAGCCCACGAGCTACAACTACTGAAGCCCCACACGAGCCTAGGGCTCGTGAAGAGAAGCCACCACAATGAGAAGCCCACTCACCGCAATGAAGAGTATCCCCCGCTCACTGCAACTAGAGAAAGCCAGTGCGCAGCAACGAAGACCCAACGCAGCCAAAAAAAAAAAAGAAAAAAAAAAGAATATTACAATAAAGTGTGTTAAATGCTCTGGTAGCATTTAAAATAATTGCTCTAGTTTCGATCTCTCTGCTCAAGTTAAAACGGTGTTTCCAGTGTTTTCACCTTTTCCCTTGGATGCCACACAGGCACCTCACGATCAACATGTTAAAAAAGCAAGTGGATGGGGAGGAGGGATTAATTAGGAGTATGGGATTAACATACACACACTACTATATATAAAATAGATAATCAACAAGACCTACTTTATAGCACAGGGAACTCTACTCAATATTCTATAATAACTTGTAAGGGAAAAGAATCTGAAAAAAAATGGATATGTGTATAACTGAATCACTTTGCTGTACACCTGAAACTAACACAACATTGTAAATCAGCTATACTCCAATATATGGATAAAATAAAAATTAAATTTAAAAAAGCAAGTGGAATGTTGTAAAACAACTCTACTTCAATGAAAAAAATAAAATTAAAATTAAAAAAACAAGTTGTCTTCCTCCTTCCCTGTCCTGCTCGTCCCCCGTGTTCCCTTTGTTTAACAACATCTTCTCCACCTGGTCAAACCGGTAGAAACTACAGTCTTTCAGCCTTTTCCTGATCTCTCAACTCCTATACTGACCTGTCCCCAAGACGTCACTCTACAAACAGTCTCAAATAAGTTATTTTAAGAAAAAAAATATATAACAGTATATTGTTAATTTAAGGCAATTTTAATATATTTAAATATATTGATGATTTTTAAAACTCTCTCCCCCATTTAAAAAGTGATGCATGTTGATTTTAAATTAATTGCAAAACAAAGGCAAAACTATATACCAAATTTGCTTTGGGTACCAAATGTACATTAAAAATTGGCCATATGTTATAGTATCAAAAATAGATAAAAATTGTTTTCATGATATGATTGCATTTTTGTGCTAAAATTTTTTTAAACTTTTAAAAAAAATCAGTGGGATCTTTAAAAAAAAAACCAACTTAGAGTCTTATCTTCTCATCTAACAGACAAAAAACTATGACTCAGAGTGGTAATGCAGGTTGTCTATGATCACAGCGACAGCGAGAAAAAGGCAAACCTCCAATCTCCTGACAAATCTCCAGGGTACCCCTTCAATATTGAACTCAGGGAACATCCCCAGATATCATTATGATTGCTAAAGTGAAATTCAAACCAGCTTACCAACTGGATACCCCACCTAAGGCACAGTATTACAAGCATGCATTTATTTGTAAAAGGTTTCTCATAATAGACACCACATTATTCTACAACAAAATCACACATTAAATATCAGGCATAACCCAACAGAATTCTTTTCTTCTATCACTGAAGGTTTTAGAGCAGAGGTTGAAAATTGACATCCATGGGCTGGATTCAGCCCTAGATGTATTTGTTTGGCAAACAGTAATATGATTTTTAATTAACAGTTTTAATTTAAGAAATTTTAACCAATAATCAGAAAATTTTCCCGTTAAAGAAAAATCATAGTGTGTCAACACTGGTACCATATTTCCACTTGGCAACAATCATTAAAGCTGAGCAGCTGCTCTGCCTTGAGACAGGAGTTCTCTGCTTTACCAGTGTTCCCACCCCTTCTCACTGTGGCCAATTCCAGCTGGCTCCCCTCATTTCTGTTACTTGCCTGGTCCCTAGGACATCTGAATTTGCAACATATGTTTTAGAGCCTTAGTTGACAATCTTTTGTCCATGCTTTAAAAGATACAGTATGAAAGATTCAAAGGCATTTGAAGGATGAAATGTTTGAGGGAAAGTAAACCATTAAACGTACACCAGAAACAGTAACTTGTTCAGGGTTTTCATAAGCATGTGATCGACTTACTGATATATTGCCTCTATAACATTGGCAAGACCTAGGTCAAGAATATAAATAGAAGGACCTTGGCCACAGCCTACCTCCTTTCTCTTCCCACCCCCAGCGCCGGCCCACATTGCAAGGGGCCTCTCGTGCACACGTGTGAACAACCGGCTTTAAGTCCAAGGTCTGGTGACAACCCATACTTTATGTACAAGCAGCCACGTCTTGGCCCTAGAAGTGGATGGACCCTGGTGAGAGGCCCATGCACACCATGCACACCATGGAGGTGAGCTAAGGGCCCTTTGAGGAGAGAATTCCAGGATTCCAGAACAGGAGGGAGGACCTGGGTGGGCACAACCCCTCAACCAATGAATCCTCACACCCCAGAGAGGAGAACGGCTGAAGGAAGGTTATTACATTGTTCTCCAACTTTTGGATCTTTGCCAACCTGATAGGTGAGAAACCTAACTAACCTCTGGATAGTTTTAATTGGCATTTCTCTTACTATGAATGAAGTTGAGCATCCTCAACTTTCTTTGAAAAGTAAATCATTCACAAGCCCAGGACCACTATCAGCAATACCGTCAACTTGAGATTACCTGGGATATTGGGTGGAGGCGGTCATTTTTCAAATTGTCAAATACTGTATAGGATGATTTAATGTTAACGTATTTTATTACATTTTACGATTCTACTTTTTTCATCCAAAAATGTTTAAAAGAATGCAAAAAAGACTAAGCGTAGGAGCACTGGATATCACATAAAATGCTTACTCCTCCCAAAATGGCCAAGAGTTTCTGCTTCTTAATATATTATTAATATAACAGTACCCAAGTTGGGGAAAGACACAGTTCAAAGCCTATGTTCCTCCTTCCCCTCCCCTCTCTTAGAGACAAAGACCTAAATAAATGGAGAGATGTATTGTGTTCGTGATTTGGAAAATTCTATACTTTTAAGATTAAAAATCTGATCTCTCCAAACTGATCTATACATCCAGTACAATCCCAACCAAAATCCCAGCAGGATTTTTTATAGAAAGGCTTTTTTATAGGCTTTTTTATAGAAAGCAACAAGCTGATTCTAAAATTTACGTGTAAGGACAAAAGATTTAGAATAACCAAAATACTTTTTGAAAAGAGGACAAAGTTAGAGAACACACACTACCTGATGTTTAGACTTACTATAAAAATTACAATAATCAAGAGAGTGTGGTATTGGTGAAAGGATAAAGACATAGATTATTGGAACAAAAGTGGACCAACACAAACGTGATCAACAGATTTTCAACCAAGGTGCAAAGGCAACTTAATGGAAAAGATATAGTCTTTTCAACAAATTGTATTGTGACAAATTGCACATCCATACACAAAAATAAAAATAAATTTCAATCCATACTTCTGTCTTATGCAAAAATTAACTCATAATGAATTATAGATCTAAATGCAAAACCCAAAACTGAAACTTCTAAAAGCAAAGGTAGGAGAAGATATTTGTGATCCTGTGTTTGGCAAACTTTTCTTAGATATGACACCAAAAGCACAATCCATAAAAGTAAATTGATAAATTGGACTCCATCAAAAATCAAAACCTCCTGCTCTTTGAAAGACACTATTAAGAGAATGAAAACATGAGCCACAGACTGGGAGACAATATTGGTAAAACATGTATCTGATGAAGGACTTGTATCTAAAATACATAAAGAAAAAAAATAAAATAAAGTACATAAAGAAGTGTCAAAAAATATGAACAATCCGATTTTTTTAAACGGGAAAAATGTTTGAACAGACGTTCACAAAGGAAGATATACAAATGGCAAATAAGCACATGAAAAGTTGCACTGTTAGTTATTAGATAAAAGCAAATTAAAACCACATTGAGATCTCACTACACACCTATAAAAATGGTTAAAATAAAAATAAATAAACAAAGTAAGAGTACCAAGTGCTGGCAAGGATGTGGAGAAACTGGAATATGCACACATCGCTGATGAGAATGCAAAAGAGTAATCACTTCGGAAAATGGGTTGCCATTTCCTTATAGAGTTAAACATACACTTATCATATGACCCAGGATTCCTATTTCTTAGGTGTTTATTTTCCAGGTGAAATTAAAACTTCTGTCCACACAAAAGCCTGTGCATGAACGTTTACAGTGGTTTTATTCATAATCACCAAACCTGGAAACAGCTTAAACATTTTTCAACTGGTGAGTGGATTAACAGACTGGGGTACCTCCATACAATAGAATACCATGCAGCAGTACAAAGGGACAAAGCGCTGATAACACACAGTACTGATGAATCTCAAATGCAGTGCTCTAGTGGAAGAAGTCAGACTCAAATGGCTACACACTGTATGAATCATACATATGATTGCATTTCTATAACACTCTGTAAGAGGCAAAATTAAAGGAACAGATAACTGATCGGTGATCTAAAGGGGTTAGTGGTGGAGAGAAGGACTGACTATAAGAGGGCAGTAGAAAAGTTGGGGAAATTATGCAACTGTTCTGTATCTTGATTGTAGGGGTCACACAACACTATAAATTTGTCAAAACTCATAGAAATGCACACTAAAAAGGTTAAAGTTTACCTATGTAAATTACACTTCAATTTTAAAAATAAAACAAAACACTGAATACACCTTACCTTGTCCGGTCCAGCCCTTGGTGATCTGTACCTGCCGACCCCTAGGGCCCATTTCACACCATTCCCCTTAACTCCTTGTCTGATTTCACGTCCTCAATCACAGCAAGTTTAGGGCCTTGTTATTAAGTGCTGCTCCTGCCTGTAATAGACCACCGTTCCCTTCTGTTGACTTTGCATGGCTCTGTCCTTCTGGTCGTTTGGATCTCGGTTTAAATGCCACATCCTGAGAAAGGCCTTCCCTGACCACCCAATGACTGCTATTATTTATGTTCCTGTTTTAATTTTTCTGTATTGTACTTATCATGCCCCAATGTTTTTATCACTTATTTACTGGTATATTTACTGTCTCCTCTGCTAGAATATGCTCTACGAACATTCAAGGGTCATATTTTTCCATGTATAGCTTCTAGATTGAATACAGCCACAAAAAAATAAAGAGGTTGATTATATGGTTGGTTATATACTTAAATTAAGAGAGCAAGGACATCTTCTATGTCGTTCACCACAACATCCCCAGAAAATGGAAAGTCTCTGTCACACAGTGGGAACTCAACTGCTAGACTTTGAATAAAGGATGACTGTTTCAGTGCCTGCTGTTTCCCTATGGTCAAGCTTATAGGCCCAAACCGAAGAACTAAATTATGACGCAACTTGGTCCGACTAGCCTGTCATTCCAGGTCTCTGTGCTCTGATATTTCTTTCATCCTATGGCATTCGGCCTCTCAATCTGGCAGCAGCCTGCTAGTGACTAAAGCAAGTTGTGGAAATTAACAGCTGCACCACTGATTCCAAGGCCATGCCAGGGGTATTCCCCGGCAGGTGCCAAGTTTAAACATAAGCTACAAGGGAATGCTCTCTTGCTGGTGTGATGTGGGATCCCAGAAAACTGTGAACATTGGACCCCAAAGGACACTGATCAAGTGTCTCTTTAGTGACATCTATGCTTATTACCACCAAGGCATAACCCCAAGGGTTTCTCTTTCTCAGACCATCACTTCTGCTGCTTTTATAACAGTAGAAGGTAAAGAAATTTCTAGGCATTCCATGTAAATTGTATAGAACTATTCTATTCCTCTGCCCCTATTGACTTTAGATACCCCCAATATCTTATTTCAACATCCATAAATTATATATGACCTTTTTAAACTAATTTTCTAATTTCCTCGTCTTGCTAATAGCTCACAAAAGGAAGTTCTTTCATCGGTTTATAAAACTTCCACAAAATAGCCCTTCTCTAACGGAGCTGCTGTTCAGAAAACACACTGCCCACACTGCTTGGTGAAATTCTTAGGAAATTTAAAGTAAAATTTGAAGATGTTTCTCTGTCTGATATGAACTTGAAAACAGAAAGTCCAACTCAGTTCAACAAACTAGATGATCAGTTCAGGCATGGAGGAGTCACACTGTCCTGAAAATTGCCAAGGAAATAGCTTCTTCAAGTTCCCTTAGAAATGCATTAGTTTTCTCTCGTCTCAGAACTGAAGATTGAAGAATATAGCAAAGGTGTATGAAACTTGCATGGCATTACGTGGTGTTTTGCAGTTTAAAATAAATAAAACTTTGTTAGTGACTTAGGATAAGTGACTAACTATAAGATGAAGTGGAAAAAACAGGATACAAAATGGTATATGTACTTTTTCTTAAAAAATGTTAGTGGTAATCTCTAGGTAGTAGAATGACGCACTGCTTTTCTTTTGTTCTTTATACTGCTTACTGTTTTAGTTTAAAAAAAATTCTGCAGTGAATATGTACTATTTCACAATTTAAAAAACTATTTTTAAATGCCTTAACATATTTCAGTAAGGGCTCACACATCCTGTAAGTATGAACATACTCATGGCACAAACAAAAAATTGCTTAAGTGGTACAGGTAGCAACTTGCTCCAAAAGTTTGAATATTCTTTATATTTGCCAACTTGGCAATGAATCCTTCTGCGAGCTCCACCCTGACATGCTAGAGAAAGGAAGTGGGGTTATAAAAAAGTTGAAGGAAGAAGAGAAGTGGGGGAGAACATATATTTTATTCATGATTCTGACACGCTGTAACTGAGTCAGTGGTAAATGCCCATCACAGCCCTTTTGAGATCAGTGTGTGAGTCATGAACTGTCCCAGGAATAAGAATGCTCCCAGTAGTTTGGTTTTGGTGATAAAAGACTCCAACCACTTGCCCTAACGTTAAAGGAAAGCAAAGGGAACATACGTCACTGGCTGTTAACTTACCGACAGCAGCCTACTATGATTCATTATTTTGGCAAACATATTAGAGATACTAATGTTTTATTTAGAAGTTCTGTACAATTTAGCAATGTGCAGAGGTCACATTTCACAGGGCTTCACCGGGGTACCTCACGTAGGTTTTGCAAATGTATCCAGATCAATAATGTATGACTCTCTTAATTTAAGCATAGAATAAAAAAAATTCAACTTCCTTAATTTTTGTTGTTGTATTAATCTGGGAGCTACCAGTGGAAAAATAATGAACCTTACCATGTTTATTAATCTGATTCACCTATTTGTATCCACTAATTGCAAGGCATTTCTAACTACAAAAGTCAATTCTTAAAGGAAATTATGAATTCTTTACCACTATACTCCACATGAATTAGGAAAAAAATATGCAATAGCTACTGGCTTTGAAGAAAGACAGTCTTTTTTTTTTTTTAATTCTCCTTTCTTCTTTTTCTCTGAGAAAAATATAGCCCTACAAAGACTAAACAATGACGTCAAAGCTTTGATCACTATGAAGATTGGTAAGTGTATTACCCTGTTCTGACTAGAATTTCCTGTGTATTGAATTTTTATAAAAGTGTGCGTGTGTGTTTGCTGAGGACCTATTAGGTCAATTTCACATGAATCTTACTTTTTTTTTTTTACTGACCATAAAGAAAATACTAATACTGAAAAACCTGACTATCAGAATTTTTAGGTAAACTGCCAAGTATTACAAATTTTCTTCAGTCAGAAATTTTAATCATGAGGCGCCGCCCAGGTACTGTGGTAGTAATTCAAGGTACTTGATTAATATAATTATATGTAATTACTTTTTCTTATTATAAAAATAATCTACGCTTATAAAACATTCAAACAAGGCATAATGTAAACTGGAAACTTAAAGTCCCACTCTGCCAAATTACACTTGCCATTGACAATATTATGCTCATTTTGAATAGCAAATCTTTTTGAGGGGTTTCCCTGGGGGCACAGTGGTTAGGAATCCGCCTGCCAATGCAGGGGACACGGGTTCGAGCCCTGGTCCGGGAAGATCCCACATGCCGCGGAGCAACTAAGCCCATGAGCCACAGCTACTGAGCCTGCGCTCTAGAGCCCACAAGCCACAATTACTGAGCCCACGTGCCACAACTACTGAAGCCCACACGCCTAGAGCCTGTGCTCCACAACAAGAGAAGTCACGACAATGAGAAGCCCGCGCACCGCAACGGAGAGTAGCCCCCGCTCGCCGCAACTAGAGAAAGCCCGCGCACAGCAACGAAGGCCCAATGCAGCCAAAAATAAATAAATTTTAAAAATTAAAAAAAAAACCTTTTTGAGAGCACAGGGTCAAATAGTTAAAGCTGGCCTTCTGACTGCTGCCTCTACGGACTCAGCAGGTAACCTTGAGCATGTCAAGAACAGGTCATCTGTTTGTCAGAGGAAGCAAGTAATTCATCCTTTATTCATGCAGTCAACAAATATATATGTATAGAGGACCCTGTGAAGAGCATTAGGAATCTCTCCGCAAACTGTCTACCATTGTTGCAATATTATCCTTAGAAATTCATATGAGAGCATATAAGTCATTTTCCCCTAAAAAAAAAAAACCCACCACCAACAACCCACTTATTTGATAATTACTGTGTACCCAGCACTAGACTAAACACTTCTGTGTATGGTGTTTTATTTAATATTCACATTAACTCCATGGACTAGGGACTGTTATTATCCCCACATTATAGCTGAGGACACGGGGTGATGTGACTTGCTCGGATCCAGGTCACTGCACGTGGGTGAGAACCCAGAGCACCATTTCTGCTGCAGGCCTGTCCTCCCCACCGCAGCGCCGGGTGGCTCCAGTGGACACACACTTTCAGGAGGAGACAACGAAGCCTGTCCATTCTGAGCATTTCATGTAAGTGAGTGATTCGAGGGGCACACGGTGATGTCCACAGTGAGGGGGTGGAGGGGACACGGCAAATGGTCGGCTGGAGAAACAGGATGACTCCGGGCCTCTTAGGGAAAGGAGGCTCTGAGAGGAGGGGAGGAAGCAGATAAGAGGTAACTCAAAAATATTTAGTGTGTGTGTGTGAAAAAAAAAAAAAAAAAAACAGGGAAAAAAAAATTTAACCTGTTTCACAACTTTACCTAGGGGTAAGCTGAATAAGCCCTTGGCTTCTTCTTTTTCTTTTTTTTTTTTAAACATGTATCTATTCTTTTTCAAATTCTTTTCCCATGTAGGTCATTACAGAGTATTGAGCAGAGTTCCCTGTGCTCTACACTAGGTCCTTGTTGGTGATCTGTTTTAAATATAGCAGTGTGTACACGTCAATCCCAATCTACCAGTCTATCCCTCCCCCAAGCCCGTTCTTCCCCACCCCGGCCCCGGTAACCATAAGTTGGTTCTCTAAGTCTGTGAGTCTGTTTCTGTTTTGTAAATAAGTTCATTTGTATTTTTTTTTTAATTCCGCATATAAGCGATATCATATGATATTTGTCTTTCTCTGTCTGACTTAATCTCCAGGTCCATCCATGTTGCTGCAAATGGCATTACTTCATTCTTTTTAATGGCTGAGTAGTAGGCCGTTGGTTTCTATGTACAATTCTCCTCATCTGAAAACTGTTCTGCGGGAGGCATGGTATTTCAGGGTAACAGATTGCTGACTGGTCAAACCAACTATTATATGTTAGTCAAAGATAATTTCATGAACCACTTTCCTTTCCTTAACTTTTCAAGTAGAGTGTAGTAGTAATCAATAATTTTGAAATATGTTTTTGTGCAGACACCACTAATATTTTTGTAGGCTAGATGATACAGATATCTGAAGAAAAAAATAAAATAGAGACAAAGGTGGAAAATATTTCTGGTGTATAAACGAAAACAAAGTCTAGATCTAGTCTGCCCGATGGGGTAGTGACATAGGATGATTTACATTTAAATTAATTAAAAGTAAATCAAATGAAAATTTCAGTTCCTCAGCCACATTAGCCACATTTCTAGTGCTCACCAGCCATGTGTGACTGGTGGTTACCCTACTGGAGAGCCCAGACATACAGCATTCCCATCACCTTAGAAACTTCTACTGTACAGCACTGGTCTAGATGTAAACCCACAGAGTAAGAGACCATTATGTTCATACAGGTAATAACCTAATGAAAGGAGAGAAATAATAAAAGGAGGCAGTTTAAGAATAAAAAGAGCAACTTAATAATCTATATTTGTTGAAGAACAAGAAATGCTAAACAGACAAGGTCACTAAGTAACATCACTAAATTGCTATCAAGAGAAAGCTAATTTGTAGTTGTGAGTATATTATTAGTCGCTATATCTATTATGCTTACTAGAGTTGAAAACTAGATGAAATCAGTAATATGAAAAGGAAAGAAATTTTTCAAACTGCAAAAGTTATGCCAGTGGGTTAAGGAAGCAAGGAAGATCAAGTTGATTGTTCAACAGTGAGAGCCATAGGCTGAGAATCTGGAGAGGAAAACGCTCATAAGTGATGGTATGAAAGAACTAGATTGGTTGACACAATCCCAATGACGTGATAATGAGACAGAGAAATGAAAGAAGAAAATTTGCTACGAGGAAGTTGTGAAAATGAACGAGGTTGCCTTTGGTAAGTGGGCTCCCAGTACAGCGTACTGCTGGTGATACATTGTGAATATTGCAAACATATTTTGAAAAAGAAGCTGCAGGATGTAAAATTTGTCTTATTCATTTTTGCCCAACTACTATAAGGAAATTTCTGAAATGAAGAAAACAGTGCTTCCACCTCCTCTAGAGAAAGACATGTGACCACAAAGGCTCTTATTACTGGGCAGCTCTTTTGTCGGACGTGAGGCTGTGTCCTCCACGTGGATACGTCATTCTGACAGTCATTCCCCGACTGGCTCAGAAACGCATTGACTCACCAGTGCATCACGTTCCTGGAGGCTGTGCTAAGTCCATGTATGCAAAAGTACAAAATGAACTTGTTCAAGCATCACTAGCGTCTTACGGTGAGTTACTTCAATTATTACCTAGTTTTGTAAATGTTCATAGCTCAGCAGTAAACCTAGTGCCAGAAAAGTCACCAAGTGGAACAAGATCCGTTGCACCTATGAGAGTTCGTAAGTTGAAAGCCTGTAAATAGAGGAACTTCCCTATCGTTAACCTATGTTGCCCATGAGAATGTGGAGGCTCAGAGAGTTTCAGTTGCCCGAGGTCAGGCAATAAGCTAGAGGAGAAGCCAGGGGTGGGCTCTGGGTTTAGGTGCCTGCAGAACCGAGTCCCCTTCTGTGAACTATGCCGTGCAGCTGCCCACCAGCTGTGCCACAGGACTGGGTGGGTGAGGGTAGCACTGTTGTCTGGGGGAAAGAGCAGGAGGTTGGACACCTGTTTTACACTGGGCTACCCCAGAAGCAGGCCTGGAGGAAAGGATGCTGAGTGTTTGTGGTTTATTTGGAAAGTGATCTCAGGAAGCACCGCCTGTGCAGTGGGGAAGTGGATCAGGGCGGGAAGGAAGTCCACGCAGGGTGTGCTAATGAGGAGATGAATTCTTTGAGTAAGTGGGAATAAATTCCACCAGGACCAGTGGGAAATGGTGGAAACCGCTCTTCAGAGTTTTTTCACCCCGAAGAGGAAGCTGAGTTGTTTAGTCTCCAAACTTTCTCCTTTATTGGCTGAGGGTTACTCCCAGGGCCATTAACTCTCCAACCCCTTCTGGACCGCCCCAGGGGTGCCCCCTCCCCTCAACGAGAAAGCCCCCAGGCAGAGAGCCTCTGACACAGAAGGGCTGGTAGAGATGGGAACACTGAGTGCCAGGAGGATCCAGGCAGAGCACAGACAGCTGCTCTACCAGCTCGGACAACGATAAGCTTGAATTGCAACTCTGCTGCTACCTGCTTTATGACTTTGGGCAAATAAGGACCCCATCAAAGATGACACACTGTATTTGGTTGTTCTATATCTGTTATTTCTCCATCTAGAAGAGTTCTCCTTCTTCCTTTTTTTCCATAAAATTGACCATTGACTGGAAGTAGACCAGTTGTCTTACAGAAGGTCCCATTTCATGCTTTTGTCTGACTGTTTCTTCAGGTACTATTTTACCATGGTCCTCTACTCCCCGTATTCCCTACAAACTAGGTGTTAGATCTAAAGACATGATTAGATTTAAGCTAAACATTTTGGCAAGAATCCCTCCTGGGAGGTGATCTGTATCTCACAACACATCCCTTCAGGAGGCTCCCTACATCTGGTTGTTCCATCACTAGTTACGCTATCCTCAGTGGGTAAGATGGTCACAGCTAGATCACTCTGGTGCTCAGATTCTGTATTTGTAATAAGGAATCCGAATAGCCATGTTGCTGGATTCCTATAAGAATTAATGATATAGTCAATGCCCCTAACACAATCCATAAATACAGTAGGGGCTCCATTAAGGAGAAGGATAATACGACTGGAATAACTATAGAGGGAGAAGAGAAGAAGGAACTATAATATACAGCTTCAGAAGGACAGAACTTTAAACTGAGTTTTAAGATCAGACAAGGGAGAATTGCTTCCTGGTGTGAGTTTCAAAGGAGAACAAAAATACAAAGTGCGTGGTACAAATAGCAACATGGATTGTGAAAGAGATGAAAGTCAAAGCAGGAAAGCTGTGATGAGGAGAGATTGTGGGAGGATTTCGGTATCATGTTAAGTCCTTTGGCTTTTATTTTGTGGCAATAAAAAGCCATCACAGGTGAGATTTTGTTTTAAGAATCATTTGACTTGTGTTTCAAGAGTATAATGATACCCCAGATCTTTGGTTTGCCCTTCAAGACCCTCTCTCACCTTTCTCAACCTAGTTCTCTGCCCCCAGAGGCCACTCTGGCTGGACCACATCAACACACTTTCTTGGTTTCTGGCTACTGTGTGGTTTGGACCACTTGGGAGCCTGAGCAGTAATGAGACAGGCTGGGACCTGGGACCCTTTGCCGCAGTGCTGCAGTGCTGGCACCTGGACAAACACCTCCTCAAGCAACGAAGTACAAAGAAACTATAAGGGACTAAAAATAACAGCATGCATGTGCAGTTGGGGCAAATTCTGGACAAAGGACACAAAAAGACCCCAAAAAACCCCAACTGCCACTTCTGAAGAGCTGGGAGCAAAAGCAGGGCGCTGTGCATGCCCCCTGCACTCAACACCACCAAAGGGGTGGTCAAAATACCTAAGCCACCCCTCCGGCCCGACCCCTGGACGCACCCCTACCTACCCTCACCCCACATACGGAACCAGCTCGCTCCCCCTTGGGGTGTGAGCAAGGGAACGTGTTACTTGTTCCCGCTCCCCACTGCTGCAGCAGGAGCCCCAGTAAAGCCCTGCCTGAATTTCTGGTCTGACCTCTAGTCAATTTCTGTTGACTGGGGAAGGCCGAGAACCTTGTTCCGTACCACTCTGAGTTGCCATATGGTTCCTGCTGCATATATGAATAGAGTACAGGTATCCCCTGTTTTTTGAAAGTTTGCTTTATGCCACTTTGCTTTTTCAAAAGACCTACATTAGCGTCTGCTTTTGCTAACCGAAAGAAATCCAGAGAGGATTTTCACCTGTACAAAAAAAAGGCGAAAAGCAAAACTAGCATTCAGTATTTGTTTTGCAGGGAGCAAGAGCGGGACCACCAAACTCCTTCCCTGGGAACCACACTCAGCACCTCAGGGTCAAGTGGCCACAGCTCTGAACTGTGTCTGTGAGCGTCTGTGCTTCAACTCCATTTATTTTGTGCATCCATTAGCAAGATATGTCTTAAGGTAATTGCTTCTTCTTCACTTTATGCCATTTTGGTTTACGAAAGATTTCACAGGAATGCTCTACTTTCAGATAGCAGGGGAAACCTGTAGTACAAAAATGACTCCAAGAGACAGACCCTCAAATAAGATGAATGTGTGGTAGAGGAAAGAAGCACTCATTACCAAACTCTGCTAAGTCCAGTTACAGGTGTGGGGACTGGAACAGCTACAGTTTGTGTCACTTGATTTTTTTTTTTTCATTTTTTCCTCTTTTCCTCTGCTGTCTTGCATGAAAAACCCCAGTGATCACTAATGTTGGAGTTCCAGACACGGGCATGACTGATTGACAATTCAGCCAAATCACCCCTTGACGATTCAGTAACTGATGGGACTTCATGTGTCCTCTGCGACGGGGACACTAACTTTTTTCACAAACACGAGTGGATGCCAAGAGGCCAAAGGGATGAGGGCACCAGAGGTCTTGTGTACCACTCCAAATCCAGGAGACTTTTAACTATAAATTTCATCAGTTGTCTCCCTCACTTTCTGGGCCATGGTTGGGTTCTCACAGTCCGAGCAGAGCTGATGAAGGGATGAGAATGAGGTGAGGGTGTTTCCTCCTCTTCTCCCATCCTGCGCATTGTCTCTGGCTGGCTGCCTTGCATGACCAAAGGGGACAGGTCCGGTCATGGGGGGGTGTTATGGCCTGAATCGTGTTCCCACAAATTCGTGTGTTGAAGCTCTAACCCCCAGTGCAACTGTATTTGGAATAAGGAAGAAATTAAGGTTAAAGGATTTGCATTCTCGTAGAAGAGATACGGGAAGGCTTACTCTGTCTCCACTGCATGAGGACACAGCAAGAAGGCGGCCATCTGCAAACCAGGAGAGAGCTTCTACCAGAGACCTGAGTGCCTGGCACCTTGATCTTAGACTTCCCAGCCTCCAAACTGTGAGGAAGAACACTTCTCTTGTTTGAGTCAGTCACTGGTATTCTGTTATGGCAGCCCAAGCTGACTGAGATGGTGGGTCTCTCCTTAGAACCCTCTCATTTCAGGCTGTTGTTACAACTCCTTGACTTGCGATCTCAGACCTATGGACGGTTAACAGCCCCACTATTCCTTTTTCTTTCTGTCACGGGCACACACTTTTATTCACAGCCCCTTTAATTTTTATTGGAGCATAGTTGATGTACAATGTTGTGTTAGTTTCAGGTGTACAGCAAAGTGAATCAGTTATACATATACCTACATCCACTCTTTTTTTAGATTACTTTCCCATATAGGCGATTACAGAGTACTGAGTAGAGTTCTCTGTGCTATACAGTAGGTCCTTATTAGTTATCTATTTTATATAGAGTAGTGTGTATGTCAATCCCAATCTCCCAATTTATCCCACCCTACCCCGGTAACCATAAGTTTGTTTTCTACATCTGTGACTCTATTTCCGTCTTGTAGATAAGTTCATTTGCACCCTTTTTTAAGATTCCACATATAAGCGATATCATATGGTATTTGTCTTTCTCTGTCTGACTTACTTCACTCAGTGTAACAATCTCTGGGTCCATCCGTGTTGCTGCAAATGGCATTATTTCATTCTTTTTAATGGCTGAGTAATATTCCATGTATATATGTACCACATCTTCTTTATCCATTCCTCTATCGATGGACATTTAGGTTGCTTCCATGTCTTGGCTGTTGTAAATAGTGCTGCGATGAACATTGGCATACATGTATCTTTTCAAATTATGGTTTTCTCCAGATATATGCCCAGGAGTGGGATTTTTGGATCATATGGTAGCTCTATTTTTAGTTTTTTAAGGAATATCCATACTGTTCTCCATAGTGGCTTCACAGCCCCTGTATTAATCCCCTCTTTATTTATTCTATTTTAAGCATGTTAGCTTTTTCCTATTGGGCCTTGACTGATGTCATAGCTCTAGATTTCACATGAAAGATGAAATGCAGAATGTGGGAAATTAGAGGCTAGGGGACTTTTTCTGGGTCCTTTCTCTTTATTATTTTTAAAGATTTTTTTTTTTTTTTTTGGATGTAGACCATTTTTTAAAATGTCTTTATTGAATTTGTTACAATATTGCTTCTGTTTTATGTTTCAGTTTTTTGGCCCTGAGGCATGTTGGGATCTTAGCTCCCCAACCAGGGATCGAACCCGCACCCCCGGCATTGGAAGGTGAAGTCTTAACCACTCGGCCCCAGTGAAGTCCCTGGGTCCTTTCTCTTTAACAAGTATTCACTAAGCACCTGCCTTGTGCCAGGCAGTAAAGAAGAGAGACAAAGTACCTGCCCTCAAGACTATTCCAGTGTGTGAGACAAATAATAATCAAGTAAGCAAATAAACGAGATAATTTCATGCTGTAGCCAGAGCTATGAAGGAAATAATACACAGTGCGCTGAGATGGGAAACAGATGGTTTGAACCTGCTTTAGATAAGTTGGTCAAAAAAGGCCTTGGAGGAGACGACAGAAAAGCTATTGAGAAAGGAGAATCAATTACACTGATTAATGAGTAAATGTGGAAAATAAAGGAGAAAAAGAAATCAAAGATAACACCAAGATTTCTAAACGAATAACTAGCAGAAAATAGCACCACCCACATCTATAACAGATATAAGATAGGTCTACGTTCTCTGGCAGAGGTTGGCAAACTATAAATTCATCCTGCCCCTCGTTTTGTAAATTAAATATTGTTGAAACACAGACACATTCATTTATTTGTCGTCTATGGCTGCACTCAGCCTACAAAGCAGAGTTGTACAGTTTCAACAAAGACTGTGTGGCTTGCAAAGCTGAAAATACTTCCTAACTAGCTCTTCACAGAAAAAGTTTACTGATCCCTCCTCTCTGGCATGTTGCCATAGCATCATGATATAGAGAACTAAGGGGTGGTCCATTTCCTCTAGGAGGGTTTTGGTAGCTAGTGTGATCGTCTGCTCAACTAACCTTTCCCATCCTTAAGTGGGTTGGAGGAAAATTCACATTCAACCGTAATCAGTACTCGGAGTGTAGGGTAATTCAACTTTCTCATCCCTTGAATAAACATGTTCTAGAACAGTTAGCAATGTCAGTGATGAAGAAACAAGCAGAAAAGGAAGCTCCACCCCCTGGCCAGGGGCCGAACCCGGAGTGCATTTCTACATGACCCAGCGACTTCTGGTTCTCTGCTTGCTCCATATTTCTTACATCCCCACCCCTATGTTGTCCTGTTGACTCTAGTTGCTAATAACTCCTAATTCACCCAACAACATCTACGTCAGAGAAGATGATTGGGATCAGAGAACCCTCTCCACCTCCCACCTGGCAGCCTCTGAGGAAGGCTGTACCACTGTCTGCAAGTTAAGACTCCCTTGAAGCCTTACCTACCAGAGAAGGAGCAAGTGTTAGCCTCACCAGGGTCACAGTTGCAGGCAAATCTGCTGATACACTGTGTCATCTACAAAGTAACTGGTTGCAAAGCTGCATTAACATTAGCCCCAAGGCCAACTGATACTTGAATAGAAAGTACTTTTATTTCAAAATAAGATTGTGTCCACAAGATTATGCCTGTCCCTATTTTAAGAGTTGAATCTAATAAATAGCACAGTCTGCTCTGTGATCATTTGCTTTACCCACTCCCCCTCCACGTTACTACTTGTTTGTATCTGTTTTTTCTGTGTTACTATTTTTGGCCATGCTTTTAGCCACAGGGTTGAGTCTGAGAACGGGCAGATACGGACTCAAGAACGATAGATGATGGTTTAAATTTATTCTCTCTGGATGAAAAGCAAAACAACTTTTGTTCAAAGGGCACTCAAAGCTTGTTAGCTGACTGCCAATTTTGAGCAACAGTCCCCCTGCCCAAAACATGACAAATTTATAGGAACCTAGTCATCATGTTCACTCTTAGTATAAACTCTCATTTGGATGATCACGAATTCATAAATTTTAGAGCAAAATAGCTGTGAGATTGGTAATCATGTGAGAGCACACTGGATGTGCGTATTAAACGATCTGGGTATAAACTTGAGCTGTAACCCCGACACTCTGTATCCCCCGACCCCGTCTAGCATTCGATTTCCTATTTGGAAAAAGAAAGAACTGCATTGATTCCACGAAGGACTAGGAACAGAAACAAAAGGAAACCTCATTCAAAATGGAGTCAGGAAACCCTAACGAGGGAGGCGCTCAGGCAGGTGCTACTCCAGCAGAAAGAAGAAAGATTTTCTCCTCACCCGGTGAGGACCCAGCCAATGAGAATTCGCCGCAACTCAGCCAATGAGAAGCCACGACAACCCCGAACTCTCCTCTCTTCTAAACACCACCCGCAGCTTCCTCCTTTCCTCTATAAGTGAGGTGTGAGGAAAATTAACAAAAACAAAAGGGTGATTGTGCTGATAAAAACAAAAAATGCTCCTCACCTTTGTTCTCTGGACTTGCCCATGGTTTGCCATAGTTCGCATGTCCCAAATTGCAATTCCTCTACTATTCCCAAATAGCCCCCACGTTGCTGGCTAAACCGCTTACCTTTCTGTTTTAAAGGTTGACAGTACCTTCCAGCACGAAAAGTCTGTGGATCTCCATCTGTTCTAGTTTAATGGTGTAGGTGACTTTGGAGTCAAAGTCTCTTATGTTTTGTTTTAAAGTAACTGTACGTGTGTGTGTGTAGGTGTTCTGCAGAGCTCAGAATCATAAGAATGCAATATCCCTGGCTCTGGGCCTAACTCTGTGTGAATTTCTGCATCTTTCTGTTCTTAGAACAAAAGGGACCATAGAGATTGTGCAGTGGCCCCCTACTCAATTTATAGGCAAGAACTTACTTACAAGGCACCACAACTGGAACACCAGAGCTGGGACACATCTTAGGCCCTCGAATACCAGAGGACTTGAACAATGGTGTGGTTTGTTTTGACTTTCAAACCGAGTGGTATTTCTCATATTTCCTTAGTAATGAATGACATGCCAAAAAAAGCTAGTGATTCAATGTCATTTGTTGTTTTTTTTCTAATTAAAAATCATTTCCCAGGAGTCACTAACTGCTCAGTATAAGGACTTTATTGTGGCATGATTTTAATTTTACTGTGGCAGTTAAGGATTATACCAATTTTGCCTTTACCTCAGAAGTCTTGGAATGGAAAATTCTGCTTGTGGAAGTACGTATTTGTTGGATAATTTTTAAATAAAATTGTGCTTCTAAATAGCACTGGTCTCCATCACATGAGGCATTTCATCAAGAAGATAACCACTTAGTAAATTTGTTCTGAAATGCAAAAGTACTTTTACAAATTTTATTCAATGACAAAGGAAATCCTGTAACCAAACAATATGAATCCAGCCTATTTATTTGTGATACTGTTTTGGCACTGTGCATAATTAAAATCAAACTGTCACTGCCCCAGAAATAAATTAAATGTTCAATAGAAGATCAATTAAACACATTATGACACATTCATAAAATGGAAGGCTATCCATTTAAAAATGTGTTTTAGAAAAATATATATATTTGTATAACTTATAATGCTCATTATTAATTAAAACACAGGTTACAAACTGTACACTATGATCCCCATTTCATAAATCTGCGTGTGTAAAATTCTAAAAATGAACTACAACAGAAATTTAAGGAAATTTTGAGCCAAATGTTTTGTTGAAAAATTGTTTTAACATGAGACTGTTATTCTTTTTTCTTTATCTGGACAAATTCATTCCCGTCATACTCCTTCCGCATTTCACTTCCACCCACTCTACAAAAGCCACCATTTCCCATCAGAACCGATAAGAATTTAAAACTGTATCATTCCATTTCTTTTTACACTTAAAAGCTTCATGGTTCAATTACAGTAAGAAAATCTGGGAGACTAAAATCTAGAGCCAGGCCTAGGAGTTAAGTCTCTTCCCTCCAGTTTGTTTTTCCACTTAATGAGGAAGCATGCTGTTCTGATGCTATAAAAGTGATTCAGTACGAATCTATTCTCCAAATGCCGTAAATCATAGATATTGCAACTTCAAAGCCAAAGTTACTTCCTTGTGTAACTGGAAAAGAGGAAACCTACACACACCTTTCTCAATTCCTGCCCCCAGGGCTGTTTTGTACTGACCGCAATTGCCTTGCTTGGTTTACGGAGAATGGCACCGGACGGAGAATGGCACCGGGACCTCTTGCCCTCCCTAGGAGAGCCATCACCTGATGGCAAGGAAGAAAAACACAGTGTCAAGGCTTTGGCCTCTTCTCCGTGCTGCTGCCAAGAAACAGCTTTGTGATGGGCCCTGATTTCTTGTGCAGGTGGGTTTGGGGCCCTATCTGGGTCCAGGGAGGCAGGTAGGGTGAAGAAGAGTGACACTGAACTACTTAACAATAATAAGCCCCTGTCCTGATACTGTGGTAAACACTGTGGGGCACTTGCCTAGTTCTGCCCAGATGGACTTTCCTGGGCCTCTATACCCATTACCCGTCTGCTAGGAATGTTGGCTGCTAACAGTTCATGCCTACTCTGCTTCTCCAAGCCCCCTCCTGGCCAGAGCCAACCTAGGAGTTAAGTCTCTTCTCTCCTCCCACCAGAGCCTGCAGCCCCCGTCTGATCCAGGCTACAAAAACATAGCCCCTGATCTAAAGGAAGGACCACTTTTCAGAGCCCAGTCCCACCATCCCCACGGCACACCCCCGCTCCCCCCCACCACCATGGGGCCAGGGCCAGACTTTACCTTCGATCACATCCTTCCCAGTTCCATCCCTCCTCGACCCTCCTTCCCTCAGTCTCTGAGAGCTTTCTCCCAAAGAGCTGACCCTCCACAGATCACGGGAACACCATCCCTGCCTCAAGCTCTGCCTCTAGGGAGCCTGTCCTAAGACAGATAATCTGGCTTGAGGAAAAATGATTTTATTTCCTGAACAAGTTCCTGGCCTCCTGTAGTAGATGATCACCAGGGACCCAGGGCTCCCATGGTGGGGCTTCCATAGGACTCTCCAGGCTGGCTGGCACTGTATCTGGATCTCACTGTATCTGAGAACCAGTGTTTATCTTTGCATCTGTGCATCTGAACGTCTCCGTGTCTGTGGAGGGCTGTGGCTGGCCCCCTAGCTACCTGCTGCTGGTGAAGACAGATCGTCCTTCTGTCTTGCTCACTTGGAGGCCCTGGCATTGAATGCCAAAGGCCGGGCTGCAGGGTTTGGCAGAAACCCCATCAGGGTAGCAGCCTAAAATGAACAACACCCGGGCTTCCCTGCTGGCACAGTGGTTAAGAATCCGCCTGCCAATGCAGGGGACATGAGTTCGAGCCCTGGTCTGGGAAGATCCCACATGCCGCGGAGCAGCTGAGCCTGTGCACCACAACTACTGACCCTGTGCTCTAAAGCCCACGAGCCACAACTACTGAGCCCACGCGCCACAACTACTGAAGCCCCTGCACCTAGAGCCCATGCTCTGCAACGAGAGAAGCCACTGCAATGAGCAGCCCACGCACCGCAACGAAGAGTAGCCCCCGCTCGCCGTAACTAGAGAAAGCCTGCGTGCAGCAACGAAGACCCAACGCAGTCAAAAATAATAAATAAATTTATATGTTAATTAATTAATCAATCAATCAATTAATTAATTAAAATAAAAATAAAATGAGCAACACCCATCACTGTGTCCCCGATGGTCACCTACAGCAGGAATGGCTCCCAGGGCAAGACTACCCCTGGGAAGGGGCTGGGAGTTCTTAAGGGAAAGATGGACAAAGAGTCTGTGTATTGTGGAATATTCCTCAAATACCACAGACAATCCGAACTCCACTCTTTTGCTTATCTATTCTCTCCTTCCTTCGGCTTCTCTAAATCCTACACACCCTTCAAGGCCCTACTGTGTCCTAAGTCCTCCTTGCTCTACATCCTCCCAAACCCTCCTGGCCACCAGAATCTCTCCTCTCACACTTTACACAATTCTTGTTGCCTAGACCGTTCTTTCAGCATCTCACATATATCATCATGCACTGTCCCTGATAGCTTTGTGTTGACGTCTCTTCTCTCCAACTTATTTGAAAAGCCCTCGAGGCTAAGGACAATGCCTTATACGGACTCTCCCTAAACGGTATGAACGTGACAGATACTACTAAGTACATATTTATTAATGATGTTGACGCGTATACTCATTGCCAAGCTTGCCAAGTGATGTGTCTTCATGTGGATGACAGGATTGGGTGAGTTCTGGCAATTAAGATCTTTTCCTGCCCTAAGGGATTACCGAATGATCGCAGGGATTGGAGAGAAGTTAGCATTCTGTCGGAAGCAGAGATAATAAATTTAAGTCCAAAGCGGGCTCAGTTCTTACAAGTAGGCCCCTGCTCACTCTGCCCCCTCGGGCAAGAGAGGATGATCTGGGCTGTCTGGAGATTAGGGGAGAATTGCCGTGTTTGTAAGGAGAGGCCACTCTCTTCCATTTAACATCCCTTTTTTGGACTGATTTGTGTCTCAAAAACTAAGGTCTAAGTTCAAGAAGAGAGATGTGTTTTGAAGTTTTTGTGTAACTGAGAGATGGTGACAGTGGTACTTTGTTCCCCAGTTGGATGTCCTCTGAGTCACCAGAATGGCCAACTGGTCCCAGTGCCAACAGAGCTCAGGGGAAAATGAGCAGAGAAGGGCCAAGAACTACCCAGATACACGGCATGGTACCTACCTGAGTCCTGAGGCTCCAGAATCAGGACCACAGAGGATAGATTGGGGTCAGGATGGGTCCGCAGGGTCCTGCCCTCCTCACATGCATGCTGAGTGCAACTATCAACTAGAAGTCAGCAACAGTGGTAGCCAGGTCCCAGGAGAGACCACCATTACTTAGAAAAGCTCCTTGGGATTGAGTCCCTTATCAGCAGATTGGGAGGGCCTCTGGAGACAAGTTGCTACAGCAATTATGATGAACGACAGAAAACAAGCAGCATCCTCCCATCCCTGACATGGGGCTGTCACGTCCCCAAGTCCCCAGAGCCATCCTGCCCCTTCACCACCCTGGAGGAACAAGCAGGGGGCGGGGGAGGGGGGAGAGCAGGGGAGACGCAGTAGGAGCATGCTCAGTTGAATACGAGATTAGAGTTTGTAAAAGGATAAGATGATTAAAACGTAATAAACTTACTGTATAGCACAGGGGACTCTACTCAATATTCTGTAATAACCTATAAGGGAAAAGAATCTGAAAAAGAATGGATATGTGTATATGTACAACTGATTCACTTTGCTGTACACCTGAAACTAACACAACATTGTAAATCAACTCTACTCCAATAAATAAATAAATAAATAAATAAATAAATAACCCAAACTGACTACATAATTTTCAGGGTCCAATGCAAAATGAAAATGTGAGGCTCCTTGTTTAAAAAGCAAGAAAAATCACCCTTAAAAGTACTAAAATTTGGGGCTTCCCTGGTGGCGCAGTGGCTGAGAATCTGCCTGCCAATGCAGGGGACACGGGTTCGAGCCCTGGTCTGGGAAGATCCCACATGCCGCGGAGCAACTAGGCCCGTGAGCCACAACTACTGAGCCTGCGCGTCTGGAGCCTGTGCTCCGCAACAAGAGAGGCCGCGATAGGGGGAGGCCCGCGCACCGCGATGAAGAGTGGCCCCCGCTCGCCGCAACTAGAGAAAGCCCTCGCACAGAAACGAAGACCTAACACAGCCAAAAATAATTAATTAATTTTTTTTTTTTAAAAAGTACTAAAATTTAAAGCTTTTGCCTTTCACCAATGGCCTCTCAACCTGTCATGGAGTTTTTTTATTCCTATTTAATGTCACTCTTCCTCAAGCACAGGGACCGTCACAGGCCAAGCGAGGACCCTCATGAGCTCCAGGAGCCCAAACTGGCTACAGGTTGCACTTGGGCCTAACAGCCCCCAGGCTCCCCTTCCCAGGGGACATGTGTACTGAGCGGTACTGCACCCTCAGTGCTGGTATCTGGGTTGGGAGTGGGTGAGAGGCTCACGCAGCCCGTGCTGCCCACCACGGGGCCTGGCACCTGTGCCCCACATGGAGGCCCTGGGCTGTGCGACTCCTCCCGGGCCCCCTGGTGACAGGCAGTGGCCGTCACTGGCTAGTGGCAGGAAGGGGAGTGTTTTTGCAGGGCTCTGAGGCTGGAGGGGGTGAGGGTGGTGGCAGAAGGTCTTCCACGTGGTGCTGAAGCTCCAAAGCCCCCGGGTGCCTTGTCCCATCAGACTTACAAGTACGAATCCAAAGACGACATTACTAAGAATGTCAAGATGGTGCAGAGCACCAAGTGCAGAGCATTCAGCTGCAAGCCCAGGGCCCTTCTGAGATCGGGGTCCCCAGTGGCTGCACCAGCCCTGCCCACAGCCCAGGAAGCTGGCCTGGAGAGCCACTGAAATAAGACTGTCAACACCAAAACTGACAGAAAAGGCATTGGCTCGGCCTGAGACGTTGGTAAAGGAACCTGTCACCAGCGGGAAAGGCCGGTTGAAGAGGGCACCGTTGGTAGCAGTTTGGGGGAGAAGGAATCCTATTTATACCTCAAGGAAGTGAGACTCCTCAGTCAAATCAGTAACATGTGTATTTCCCCACAGCAGGTTTTAACCTGTAGTAATTTGATTCTCCCCTTTCTTCCTCTCCTTTTTCCATTTGCTGCCAAGCTCTGCTATTTTTTCTTTTAAACACTCTGTGGTTCTTCAGGCCTCCCCACCGCAAACACATGCCCCAACTACGCACGTTGGATGAGACCAGCCTTGAGCAGGCCACCAGGTACCCAAATCATCCCCGTGCAAGCCCGCACTCCACTGCCCAGATCTGTGCTCCAGCAGTTAAGGCAGTTCCTGCCTTGCCCCTTGCTAGATTCTTCACCTAAGGCCGCTTACTTAGCCCTTCCATGTCTCATGTTCTTCATCTCACAAGGCTGTTTGAGGATTCAATAAGGTAATGCATATAAACCTCCTCACATATCTAAGCAGGCAGACCCCTCTCTGCAAGGATAGAATTTAGTATCGTTCAGGGACTTCCCTGAAGTGCAGAACGCCTGCACCTAACAGATGGTTTCCTGAGCAGGGCTGCCTACAAAGATTCAGTCTCATCCCTCTTATATGGGAATATAATGTTTACCCATTACAGAGACTTTGGGCTGGGGCCCAGAGGTGCTGTAACTGGCCAGAGGAGGACCTTAAAAGGGCAAGAATGGAGAAGCCCAGGACATAGATAAAATCAGAATTGTAACCAATGAAGCACTTTAATGATGTCCCAGAGACACAGGAGATAAGGCACTATGATTCTGTAGATATATGTATGATGCATGTTGTAATATTAAAAAGTCTGAGTGCCGTACAGAGTTGTGCTTAGAAGAGGGGTTTTCTCTTTTTGCTTCCTAGAGTATTCAACAGAAGTTATTTTACGGACATTCTTCATCTATCCAAGCATTTACACTACGGACACTCGATAAATTTGCGTTTTAACACATGTATTTGGAGTTACGGATGGGTATAACAAAAAAACAAAAGTCAGTAAATCAATGCTTTTTTATGAGTTTGAAGGAGCCTTGTAAATTCGTTCAAGGTTGTTACTCGATGGTTGTGGCTATTTACGGTGAGTGAGGATAAGTAACTTGCCCAAACTGGGTGACAATAGGAGCAACTAGAACCAAGTCTGCTGCCTCGAAGACGGTACATGCCCAGTACCCCCAAGGTGTCAGTCCCTGCAGATAATTATTTGACACATAATGGTTAAATTTACACATACAGCAGCTAAAGGTGACCTTTTCCTGGGTGCCTGGCATGAAACCCTTACCTACAGAAATGAGCAGCATAATATAGGGTTGCTTTATGCTACTAACTTGGGGGTATTTCGTTATACAGAATTAGATAAGCAAAACAGACATTTAAATGACACTGGTAATAAATAACCATTTTAATAATCAAATGTGGGTTTTCTGTTCTTACCACTGCATCTGACCATCTTTTCGGGTAACACACAAAATCGAATTTTTTTGTTAAAACTGATACTAACTATTCCTTTTACTAGAAGGCATTGCAGAATACAAGGCCTAAAGAATTAGCTTCTGTTTTAATTTTATCATGAACTATCTTTTTAATAATCACTGCCTTGCTCTGAACTAGCCTGTGTGCTAAGCAGTTTACATATATCATCTCAGGACACATGTCTTAGACACACCTCACTGATAGGTACAAAGGCCATAAATCTCATTTAAAGGTTGACAACACCTCTGGAAGGTTAGTGTTACCATTACCCTGACTCCACAAATGAGGACATTGAGGTAAAGAGGTGTTGATTTCCCTAAGGTCACACCACCAAGAATTGAATCCAATTATGAATGACTCTTCATCAGACACAGGCTCCCTCTAATTTTGACCTCAGGCCACCCAGTGAAGTTCTCTAAAGCTCAGTTTGGTCACTTGTAAAGTGAAGGGATTGTAAATACTCTGCCCACCTCATAAGGACCATGTAAGAAAATAGGTGAAGTTGTTCATTATAAAGAAATCTATAAATAGCTAGCACTTAAATTCACCTAAATTTAGAATTCTACTTTTCAAAAGGGTTGCCAATTACTAGATATTTAATCTGCTATTGTTTCTGACCTATTTGTTACAAAGTCCACAAAAACAAATTAATTTCAAAGATCTATGTGCTTTCTTTAAATGAATTTGGAGGAAAGTGCTATTTCTTGAAGCATGATTAAAAAGTATCTTTAGTTTCTGATGAAACCTTTAATTATTCAAACCCTCTGGAAACAAGAAATAATCCAGAGCAGTAGTTTTCAATATTTTATCTTTGGGGACCTAGGGGTTCTTCCCGCAGAGCTGTTCTCTTTAAATTTATTTTTTCTATTTAGTATAGGAGGAAATAGTATCATATGTGCTTTTGTTTCTGGGGAGAGAGGTGATAGTTTTTATTAGATTCGTAGAAGAATTCAAGACTCAGAAAAGGTCAAGAGCCACTATCCTAGAACATAAATAGAAAAGAAAGAAACGTGAAATGTCATCTTCTCCAATCATCCAACTGAAAATTAAACCTGCCGGGCCTGTGCTGGAACCTTCAGAAACAGTGCGTGCCCCTCCCCCAGGCCTCCAATTTTGTCTCTGGGGGATTCAGATATTTGGAAAGAAATCATTTTCTTGCAACTTCGAGCCACCCTTGGTCTGAATTCCAGTACCTGCAACACTTGGTCCGAATTTCACCACTTGGCATTTACAAGGCTAAACTCTTCTCACCCTTAAAATATTTGAAGGCAGGTATCATGCTCTCCCCTCTTCCTTCCCAATTCCTCCGACTTTCTCAAAGGAGAGCCTCGTAAGAGTACAGCATACCCTGTGTATTACCAAGTCTACGTGACTACAGGGGCCTGTCATCGTCCTCCTTCTCAGCCCCAGGTCTGTATTAACACAGCGTAAAGCTGAACGTGCTTTAACAACTCTATGGCTTTGAACCTGGCATTCTGGCATTCTCCGTATTAAAACCTGACATTTCCCCAAACTCCTCCCTATCTAGCTACCTCGATAAATGAATGAATGAAGGAACACAAATTAAAAGAGCCTGAGGATCTAGGGCCAGCAAAGAGGGTTCTAGATAAATAAGGAAATGGCTATTTTAATCTCACAGCCCTCAAGTCAAAAAATGGAATAGACACACGGGTATCGTGGAGGGTCTGGTTGTGGTAGTGTGGATTCAGGTTGGAAAAAGGGGAAGTGGGGATTCTCAAATGACCGTGTAAGAAGAAACTTTCCATGACTCATCTAGACATTTCGTAATTTTTAAAAAGGAGTCTTGACCAGTACCCACGTCCCCACCCCCTCACATACACTCACCTTAACACCTCCACATAACAGAACACAATACTGAGGAGCCTAAATGTATCCCTCTTTGTGAGTCAAAACAGAATGCTTTAAATATAAGGAACAAATAAGGAACAAGAGATTGACACAGTTTACGGATGACAAATAGTAACGATATTGTGCTTTTATAAAACTCTGAAATAAAACTTTAGGCAATATGTATTCCGTCTCCTTGAAAATTTTTAAATTAAATTTTAAATTAATTTTAATTAAAAGTGGGACTTCCCTGGCAGTCCAATGGTTAAGACTTCACCTTTCAATGCAGGGGGTGAGGGTTCGATCCCTGGTTGGGGAGCTAAGATCCCACATGCCTCAGGCCAAAAAAATAAAACATAAAACAGAAGCCATATTGTGACAAACTCAATAATACTTAAAAAATAATAATAAAAATTTTTAAATTTTTTAAAAAATTAATATACTCTCAAGGTTCCTTTCAATTGTATCTTAATCAAGCTGTTCTATCCTCTTTTCCCTTCTAAGGTGGATTCTTTTTTCCTCCTCTTCCCATTTCTCTGGTATTACAACGATTTGAGGAACACATCAAGTTCATGACCACCTCTTGCTTCATGCAATTCTGCCTTGTTCTGTGTCTTTTTCCCACAGGCAAAAAAGGAATTCATGAACTATTTCCCTTTGACATAGTTTCACTAAAAAATTTGTCTAGTTGGCCCAGTTGCCAGAAGTGTGTTCCACACCAGAAATCTTAGTGCCACTGTTCAGAGATCAGAGAGCCATAGCCACCTAGCGACTCCAGCAAAGAGGCTGACGGCCCCAGACACCTGGCAACTGCAAGCTGGCCACCACTTCTGCCATAACCCAACTGACCGATTCCTATCATTCGGTTTGTGTGCTTTTAATTTCACTTACTTTGAATAGGTAATATCTTCACACGGCAAAAAAGACAAAAGATACAAAAGGACCTAAATCTTGTTCCCAGCCACTGAGATTCCCTGTCTTAGAAGCAACCAATGTTCTTGTGTTTCCTCACAAGATATATTTTCTGCCTATACAAGCACATACATCATTTTTACACAAATACTAGCACTGTGTACACACTCTCTTGCACCTTGCCTTCCTACATTTTAACTATTGGATATCATACTACATCATGAAACAGGAAAAGCAATGGAGGGTGGTATCCCAGAAACCAGGTAGAGTTTCAAGCAGGAGCATGTGCTCAGCAGCGTGAAATGCTTCAGTGAGATGAGGAGTGAGAACTGACCACTGGCTTTGGCAAAAAGGAGGCCATTTATGACTTTGGCAAGAGCTGTGACTAGGGAATGGTGAAGGCAATACCTGATTGAAGTGGATTCCAGAGAGAACGGAGAAAAGCGGGTGTAGACAGCTCTGTGAGACAGATTCACCACAGACAACTCTTAAGGAGTGTTGCTGAGAAGGGGAAGAGAATCAAGGCTGTAGTTGGGGTCATGAGAGGGAAGTTTTTAAGATGGAAGAAATGAGGAATGACCCTTACAGTAGGAAGAGTGAACGATGGAGAGTAACAAGGAGACAATTACAGGAACTCTGTCCCTAAGCAGGCGAGGGGAGGGGGTTCAGGGCACGTCAGGGAGGGTTGGCTTGTGATCGTGTGTAGACGGCTCACCCAACACAATGGACAGGAAAGCAGAGGTGTGGGCGCAGACACAGGGCAGGTGGGAGATGGGTGATGGGAGCGTGGGAACGTCATCTGGCACTAGCTTCCAAAGGTTCACTTTCAAAAGCAGTCAGGAGGGTAGGAGCATCTTAGAGGAGAGTCTTCATCCAGAGGCGGAAAAGAACAAACAGATGGGCGAGCTGGAAACCCCAAAGGGCCCAAGCGAACTGAGTGTTAAGTTTGTGGTTGAGAACGTAAAGTGGTAGACTGGGAGTTTGGGATTAGCAGATGCAAACTATTATATATAAGATGGATAAACAACAAGGTCCTACTGTATAGCACAGGGAAGTATATTCAATATCCTGTGATAAACCATCATGGAAAAGAATATGAGAAGGAATGTATATATATGTATAACTGAATCACTTTGCTGTACAGCAGAAATTAACACAACAACACAACACTGTAAATCAATTATACTTCCAAAAAAAAAAAAGAATGTAAAGTGAGGTCAGTCAGGATGTTTTGTGTGTTTTTCTCACCCACGTCAATATATACATTCAGGTGAAGTGTTAGCTGTAACTGGGCGTGGTGTTTTGGAGGATGTGTACAACAGACAGTGTGATGGACAGAATAAGACAGCCACTGAGATTCCCGGTCCCTGGTGTGGGCAGGGCCAGTGGATGTGACGATGTGATGGTTACGTTATGTTATGCAGCAAAGACGAAGAGATTTTGCAGGTCCTTAATCAGATACTTAGAGTTCGTCAAAGGAGTTTATCCCAGATGAGCCAAGCTCCCCCAGCAAGCCTCCCGAGGAGGGTTAGGCCTTCGGTGAACTCAGAAGGGCTCTCCCGCTGGCTTTTGGGAAGCGAAGCACCATGAGTCCTGCAGCCGCCAGAGATGAACTCTGTGTGGGTTTGGAAGAGGATTCAGAAGGCAGCCCCCGGCCGATTCTTGGCTGGTTGCAGGGTTGTGAGACCCCAAGAAAGGACTTGGCTGAGGGGTAATTGGACTCCTGACCCTTGGAAACTGTGTAATACCAAATAGGTTTTGTTCTGAGCCCCTAAGTCTGTGAGAATTTGTTATTGCAGCATAGAAAACTATATATGTATATGTAGAACTGATTCACTTTGCTATACACCTAAAACTAACACAACATTGTAAATCAACTATACTCCAATAAAAATTTTATAAAAAAAGGAAAAGAAAGCTAATACAGAGGGGGAAAGAGGTCACGGAGCAAGAGGTGTAGACAAAGACTGATTATACAGTGAGTCCCCTACATACGAACGAGTTCCATTCAGAGAGCACATTCGTAAGTCCAAATTGTTCATAAGTCCGGCAAAGTTAGCCTAGGTACCCAACTAACACAATCGGCTATGTAGTACTGTACTGTAATAGGTTTACAATACTTTTCACACAAATAATACATAAAAACAAAAAATAAAGAAAATATTTTTAATCTTACAGTACAGTACCTTGAAAAGTACAGAAGTACCGTACAACAGCTGGCATCCAGGGGCTGGCATCGAGTGAACAGGCAAGAAGAGTTACTGACTGGAGGAGGGAGAGGAGGTGGGAGATGGTAGAGCTGAAGAATCCTCAGCATAAGAGATGGAGGGCAAGCTGCAACTTCACTCTCACCAGACGTTGATGGCACAGGTTCTGGTTCCTTGCTGGATTCAATTCTATCTTCCCTCTTGCTTCCAGACAACCTGGGCTTGCAATAAAGATACTGTACTGCTGTACTCTCTACAGTACTGTACAGTAAAGTAAACAAAAGCACAACCACTTGTAGAGGATGCACGCAGGTGACAATGTACGCCAGACACGTGAACTAACTTACGTGATTGGACATGCGAACGCACGTTCGCATCTTCGAAAGTTCTCAACTTGAAGGTTCGTATGTAGGGGACTTACTGTAATGAAGGATGAGGGGAACTGAGCTGAGGAGGGAGGTGGGAAGGTGAGGTGGGTAAGGCGCAGTGAGAGAGTGGTGTATCCATGCATTTACCTCTGAATATCACTTGGTGTCTAAGGTGTGCTGAGTACCACTCCAGGAGGCGGCTCCAGGGAGGCAGTGGGCTCTACTTGGAAGATGAAGAGCTAGTTAAACGGGCTATGGTGGCAGCTCTTATTGTCTTGACTGGCGGGCCCCACGTGGCTGTGGAGGTGTGTTGCAACCCTGCGTGGTTTGGAGCCGCAGAAGATAGGGTTGAGGTGGTTTCCCCAGGGACGAAGGCCCTGCACCCTGGAACTGGCCAGGATGTTAGCAGGTTTGCTGGGCCTCCTGAAGGGCCCTCCACTCAGGTCCCAGAGCCACAGGAGAGCACAGCTACTTGAGTTGATGCCCCTACCTGAGGACGGGTTTGGATAAGCTCCAGGAGAAAGAAGCATCCCTCCAAAGGCCCCGAGGAAGAAAAGCAGAGAGCTGGGATGCAGAAACCCAGGGAAAGAGAAGCATCAGACAGAGCTAGAAAGAGAATCTATAGATTTGGAGAGAGCAGAGCAGGCTTCCCTACATCATAGGCTATGACAGGGTGAGAAAAGTGCCTGAAACCCTTAATTAAGAGATGAGGGGGTTTCCCTGGTGGCGCAGTGGTTGAGAATCTGCCTGCCAATGCAGGGGACACGGGTTCGAGCCCTGGTCTGGGAAGATCCCACATGCCGCGGAGTGGCTAGGCCCGTGAGCCACAATTACTGAGCCTGCGCGTCTGGAGCCCATGCTCCGCAACAAGAGAGGCCGCAATAAGGAGAGGCCCGCGCACTGTGATGAAGAGTGGCCCCCACTTGCCACAGCTAGAGAAGGCCCTCGCACAGAAACGAAGATCCAACACAGCCATAAATAAATAAATAAATAAATCCAAAGTTTAAAAAAAAAAAAAAAAAAGGAAAGAGATGAGGCGTCAAAGTGATTTTAAATGACACCAAATCCTAAGGAATGCTCTCAGGTTGAAATGAATCACCAGCTCCATTGTGCACTTGTTTTTTCTTTGGGCCCAGCTTCCCACGTGCAGTTTGACAACCCTGCAACCGTCTCCCACCATCTTAAAACAGGTGTCAGAATTTCCAAAACAAAATTATATATAATCCAAATAGTAAAACTATCTCATAACAGCCCTCAGGAGACAGAGTAGAAAGGAACAGACAAAAAATAAATAAAATAAAAATCAGAGGCTGGGGCTTCCCTGGTGGCGCAGTGGTTGAGAATCTGCCTGCCAATGCAGGGGACACGGGTTCGAGCCCTGGTCTGGGAAGATCCCACATGCCGCGGAGCAACTAGGCCCGTGAGCCACAATTACTGAGCCTGCGCGTCTGGAGCTTGTGCTCCAGTGAGAGGCCCGCGCACCGCGATGAAGAGTGGCCCCCGCTTGCCGCAACTAGAGAAAGCCCTCGCACAGAAACGAAGACCCAACACAGCCAAAAATAAATATAAATAAATAAAAATTTAAAAATAAAAAAAATTTAAAAAATCAGAGGCTGTCCTAACACCAAAAAGGTTGGAAATCATTTGCACAAACCTTTAGTTAATAAATTCATCCTGAAGTTTCCTATCTCCCCAACGTGCAATTGTTCGTGTGCTGTTATGTGGGATTTTATCGGCATTTCTTAGAATGGAAATGACCCAAAGCCGGCAGGGTCCTTTAGTGAACAGCATTTTCCTTAGCTGTAGTGGAGTGTTATCTTTGGTTAAACTCTTGCTTTTTCTTTCCAGAGCTAGTCGTCACACAAGTACAGAAGAAAGTTCTTTCAGTGCTTGTCTGCCTGTGACTCATCTTCACTATCTAGTGAACCTGTGATCACAAGGGAACCAGCAAGAACAACACAGGAAAGATACCCGAAGTGAGGAAACAAGTAACTAGGCAGCTGCAAGATTGGTCTGCTCTAAGCTATTGCTTCTGAGCCATCAAGAGAGCTCTGAATTAACTCATCAATACTGATGTTAAGTACAACTGTCTTTTTGGAGGGTTTTCTATGTGCTCTGACCTTTGTGTCTGGATGTTACCTCTGAACAGTAAAACCAGACTTAGAGGGAAGACTTTTTGTCAAAGGTGATCCCAGCCTCATTGTTTTTCTTTTTGTTTTTAGTTGAACGAAAGCCTTTAAATTCTACAGTACTTTACAATCTTCAAATGTTTCACACACATGATTTCATATAATCCCATAATAACCTCTTTTTCTCCCCTCCCCCTATATTGCCCCTCCCTCCTCCCCTCTCCCCGCTGGTAACCACTCGTTTGATCTCTGTATCTGCGAGTCTGCTTCGTTTTTGTTTTATTCACTAGTGTGTTGAATGTTTTAGATTCTGCATATAAGTGAGATCATACAGTATTCGTCTTTCTCTGTCTGACTTATCTAACTTAGCATAATGCCCTCCAAATCCATCCGTGGGGCTGCAAGTGGCAACATTTCCTTCTTTTTCATGCCAGCCTCGTCCTTGAAGCGCTTCTTCACTTGGGTTCCAGGACACCCCCTCTGAGGTTTTCCCCCAGCCCCCTGGCCATTCCTTCTCAGTCTCCTCTGCCAGCCCCTCCTTCTCTCCCGCACCCCAGGCTTTCCGCCTACACTCTGTGACCTTTCTGGCCACTTCCCGTGCTGTCTGAGGAAGCACCACACCTGTGTCCTTTCCTCCCCTGGGAAGTATCTCCTGGGCCAGGTCCTTCTCCATTCCAGTCTCTGCTCAGATCTCACTTCTGCAAAGAGGCCCTGAGCATCCCTTCTAGAAAAGTCCCTCCCTGTCACAGCCACTCACACTCTACCCTGTGGATCTACTTTATTTCTTCACAGAACTTTGCACTACTTACAAATACTTTTTGTCCTTGTTTTCTGCCTCTCCATTATCACGGAAGCTCCCAGATGGCAGGGACAGCCTTTTTTTTTTTTTTCTTTTAATTTTTTTAAACATCTTTATTGGAGTATAATCACTTTACACTGGTGTGTTAGTTTCTGCTGTATAACAAAGTGAATCAGCTCTACGTATACATATATCCCCATATCCCCTCCCTCTGGCGCCTCCCTCCCACCCTCCCTATCCCACCCCTCTAGGTGGTCACAAAGCACCGAGCTGATCTCCCTGTGCTATGTGGCTGCTTCCAGGGACAGTCTTATTCAGGGCTACACCTTCCAGGCCTAAAATATGACCTGACACTAAAAACGTCTGTTGTACGGTAAGTCCCCTACATACGAACCTTCAACTTGTGAGCTTTCAAAGATGCGAACATGCGTTCCACTGACGTCAGGCATGAGTGAAACTGCAGCTTGCCCTCCATCTCCTATTGCTGACGATCCTTCAGCTCTACCATCTCCCACCTCCTCTCCCTCCTCCAGTCAATAACTCTTCTTGCCTGTTCACTCAATCCCAGCCCCCGTATGCCAGCTGTTGTACTATACTACTGTACTTTTCAAGGTACTGCACTGTAAGATTTAAAATGTTTATTTTTTGTGTTTGTTTTAATGTATTATTTCTGTGAAAAGTATTATATATCTATTACAGTACAGTACTATATAGCCGATTGTGTTAGTTGGGTACCCAGGCTAACTTTGTTGGACTTACGAACAAATTGGACTTACGCACGTGCTCTCGGAATGGAACTCATTCATATATAGGGGACTTACTGTATAGCATGATTAGAGATAAGAAACTAAAGCTTGAGATGGTATTAGTTTTCTGCTGCTGCTGTTTCAAATTATCCTGAATTTAGTGGCTTAACACAGCAATGTTTGTTGGCAGGGCTGTGTTCTTTCTGGAGGGAGGCCGTAGGGAGAACCCACTGCCTGGACTTTTCCACTTTCCAGAGCTGCCTGCCTTCTTTGGCTCATGGCCCCTTCCTCCATTTTCAAAGCACATCATTCCCCAGTCTGGTTCTATTGACACATCTCCTTTTTCTGACTTATTCCTCCTATGTCCCTCTTATAGGACCTTGGTGATGACATTGAGCCCACCTGGATAATTTAGAATATTGTCTGTCTCAGGGTCCCTAACTTAATCACGTCTGTAATACACATTCCAGGGATTAGGACATTGGCATAGGGGAGATTTATTCTGTCCACCACAGGATGCTTCACTTTCTCGAGATCAATTAGCGAGTAAGTGGCAAAGATAGGGTTTAAACTGGGGGACTGACATACATACACCATTGATACTATGTATAAAATAGACAACTAATGAGAACCTACTGTATAGCTCAGGGAACTCTACTCAGTGCTCTCTGGTGACCTAAATGGGAAGGAAATCCAAAAAAAGAGGGGATATAGGTACACGTATAGCTGATTCATTTTGCTGTACAGTAGCAACTAACACAACATTATAAAGCAACTATAGCCCAATAAAAATCAAATAAATAAATAAAAAATAAACAAAGATAAACTTGTTGACTCTATGGTGAAAATTCTATGGTTTGTGCTGCCCTTTAAGCCAACACACACCCCCAGCTACCCAGTCTTCGCAAAGCCACATAGGAGGATTCTGGGCCTGAAGTCGTCCCAAGACTCCAAGGAAGAAATCTTAGTATTGTACCGATGATGGCAGCCGTGGTGTTCTCTTATCAGGTGTTCTTCCCCATCAAGGTATTTTTACAATATGTTACAAGCAATCCCTATCTCTCCAGAAGAGTTTAATGCATAGAGTCTGCTCTAGATGTACAAATGCTACTCACCAATAAAGATATCACAAGGTTAATGAAGGGAATTAGGACTCTAAACTATGTGAAAGGATAATAATACGGATAATACCTACCATTTTCCGAACGTGCTTATTCCCTAGATACATTCACATGTTCATTACCTCACTTAATTCTTACTACGACAACAAATAATGGGTATTATCATTTTTGTTGTTAAGGAAATGGATATTTATGCACATTAAGTGAATTACCATAGAGCTCTAAGTGAAGGCAAAGGATGCAAAGACTGATCTGCCTGCCTCCAAAACCCATACTCTCTCCTATTAACCCATATGCCTTCCAGAGCAAAGGAGAGATTTCCTGCTGAACTCTCTACTCACGACCACTAACTAGAGGGGGAAAAACTGAAATGTAGTGCACTAGTAAATTGCCTCCTGGAATTTTTTCTTGGGCAGCTTCAAAGGCAAGACAGTGGCTTGTGCGGATTTTGCAAACGACAGAATCCTCTACCCCTCATGTAGGCTAGCATAGCTCCCAGAACATTATAAATACCCAGTAAATATTTGGTGAAAGTTAGAGAACAAATTCAGATGCAAACGGGCAACCTTTTCAGAGGATGAGATATTGTTCATTTCTTCTATGAGATCACACAGGGTTTAGTTAGGGGAAGAGCAGATAACCCCAGGTACTGTACTAATAGCAGGATTCCTCGGCGAAGCAGGGAAGGGATGCTTGTCATTTCAGGGCTCCATGCCCCGACGGGGGTGACAGTTTTTAAAGAATTAGTTGTAGGGCATCGACCACCAATGCACATATCTACCAGGTAAAGCTTTCAAATCTTTAACCCTTACCAAACGATTCTCTGAGCCTCTCCCCGACCACTCTTTGTCCATTCATGTACGCATCCAGCTAACATACACGGATCCCTACAAAGAGGCAAGCTGTGTTCTGAATTCTAGGGATATAAAGATGACTAGGAATCAGTCCCTGCCCTCAAGGGGACAGAAACAGTAACAGGAGAAAGATATATGAAATAAGCGCACTAAACTATTACAGGAACTGTGTACATTTGCCAAGTACAGCTCAAAAACAGAACCGAAAATTCTACCGAATGAGAGAAGTGGGACCAGGAGAGGCTTCAGGGAAAGGAAGCTTTTAAGGACCGGGTAGGTGCTCCCAATTTTGGAGGAGAGGGTAGAAGGCAGGTGAACAAAGAGGGACGCTTCCAGATAGAAGGAATGACACGAGCAGAGGTGCAGAGCTACTGAACCACTGTGCTTTACAACAAGTGAAAACAGATTGGTTCAGTGGCTACTTTTCACTGTGAAGAAACGGCCATCCGTCAAAAACGTAATTCGACTCAACACGAAGAGCGTGGATCGGTGCCTTCCTCCTCCGCCGTGGGCACTGGCATGGCCTCAGCTGCAGGACCCTCCGCAGACTCCCAGGGTTGCGCCTGTTTCTGGACAAGCTCTTGGCAGGATCTCTGTTTCAGCAGCTCCAGCACCGCACCTGGGCCGAGTCTCCAACCTCTCTGCTCATCAAGCAACAGATGAAGCTACCCCACTCCTGCCTTGTCACCCTCCGCAGCAGCCTCCATTATCTCCCTCCAACTGTCTCCTCCTCATCCCACCTCCGTGTCGTCTCTTCGGTGGAAGCCTCCAAGTAGCTAATGCGTACCTAGCTGCCATCTTTCACATGATCCAATAGAACTAACTGAGGTCCGGGTGGAAAAACAAGCAGAGATTTGATGCATCATTGAGCTAAAACAAAACTGAGTCTCTGGGAGTTTTGTATGTGTGTCTTTCCCATGTTCATACACCTTAGAGATAAGAATATGAGGTAAATAATTAAGGGGTAAGTTTGAGTCCTTGAACCTTGTATACTTTCCCCCCATCTTGTATTTATTTTGTACCCATCACTTAATCTCCACAAAGAGAAGTCCCCAGTAGGGAAATCATCTAGGAAAGATCATGTGAGCGGATGATTAAAATTTTGATTTGATGTACTTTTACATCTGTGTTTCAAGCTTCTCCAGGGATAAGTATCTTGGAAAGACAGGATTTCCAAGTCTAAATGTCAAATCAAGTTCAAAAATAGCCCACTGGAGTGTTTACCTCAGGCAAAGCAAATCCCCCTACAAGTCCAACACGTCAGGAGCGTGCAAAGTTTAAAACAAGGGCGGATAACGCTACAATAAAACCCCAAACATTGGCAGCCTGTGAAGATTTATGGTTGGCCACGTATTAGGAGGTTCTATTTTCAGCACATTCTTCCCAAACAAGGGGACTTTCTGCATTTGCAAAGAGCTACCCTGGATAGTCATCAAAAAGTAAATATCATGAATAAAGATATACAAAAATAGAAGTATAGTTTTAAAAATGCTAATCTAAAAAACAAAAGTTCAAGACAGTCATATTTCATTACCACCCACACTTATGGTTTCCCTTTCTTTCCTTTTCAATGCTCAAAGGTCTGTATACCTCTAAGAACCGTGGTGTCACTTCACTTTAGTCTTCAGCACTGTCCCCTAGAGTCAGGAAGGATCTGAAGAATCATTTCACCCAACCCTTTCATTTCACACGTAACCAATTTGGCAAATTATATGGAGCATCTGCTACCTAAGAGGCAACGGACCAGGGTTGGAGGAGAAATTCTAACACAAAAACTATGTGATTCCATGAGTCATCTAACAAAAATAATTTCATTTCTGCCTTAAAGAAGTTTTACATTTATTTGAGGAGACTGACAACATATACATAAGAATAAAGCAGACAGAGAAGGATAACTGTAAAAAGACTGATTCAAACCAAGTGCAAATGCACAGATGAAGGAAGTTATTTTAACCGGTGGCATGTTGCAAGGATTTGGAGTAGATTTGAAGCACAGATGTATTTTCACTGGATATAAGTTATTTTCCATAGATGGAATAGTGTTAGTAAAGGTTCATAAAGAATAAAAAAATAAGTGTGCTTCAGGAGCTCTGAAGCTTGATTTGTTAGAAGCAATGGAAGAAGTGTCTGAGGTTGGAAAGGCATAGAATCAGACCAGGTGGAGAAATCTCATTAATTTTTTTTTTTTTTACTATTTTTTATGGCATTTTGTATTAAGTGAAATTTTTGATTGGAACAAGCAAAGAGAATAGAGATTATGTACATGAAAGCATCGAGTCCAAAATTGATTCGGGATGAGGGCCTCCTAACATTGAGAGTTTCACAGTAAGGATGGTCCTAAATGCAAGTAGGCAACCTCAACTTCAACAGGTAAGTCAACTTACTAGCTCATGCAAAAAAGACACCCAGAGATAGGTACTTCCAGGATATGTTAATTCAGTGGCTTATCAAATTCATCAGGGAAGCTTTTTTCCCATTTTTCTCTATTCTGTTGTCCTCACCGCATTGGGTTGAATCTCCCTTCATGTCACAACGTAGCTTCCGCCGTTCTTGGTGTCACTCCATGTACCACAGGATCCAAGTCAGAAGAGAGACTGTTTATTCCCTGGGTTTCCTCTTAAGAATGAAGTGATCCTTCCCAGATGCTCTCCAGCTGACTTCACATTAGCTAGAACTAGATTATACCCTTATCCCCAAATCAATCTCCGACAAGGCAGTAGGATTAACAAAACTAATCAGGATTTTACCGTTGAGTCACGGACGGAGAAGTGAACATCCAAACAAAGTTGGGGCTTTCGAGCAAGGAAGAAAGGAGACTGGCTTCTGGGAAGCCAGCGCATACTGCTAAGTGATCAGAGTTGTTCCCAAAATCATGTTCTAGGAGATGGTAAAGCCAAGGCCCCTTCTCCCTCTTTGGAACAATGGCTCATCCACAAAGGCTGAAGAGGATGAAGACTGGGGCCCCTCTAGGCAGCACCGGGCCTGGTTTGGTAGACAAAGCATTGGGACTGGGACCTTGGTCCCTTCACATCCTACTCAAACCACCAGGCCATCAGGTGCATGCAGGGGAGAGGGGGCAGAATGAGTAGGCAGTTCAAGGTGCAGGCAGAGGCTGAAAATCCTTTAGATGATTGGAGATAAAGTGGGTTTTTCTCTGCCTTCCTTGTGTTGGCAGGAGCCCCATCATCTCATTAACCAATCTTGGGCTCTAGGAGGGTAGGTCTTTTCCCAATTGCATGCCTCTTACTGGCCACATAATGCTCAATACATATATTTAGAGAATGTCTTGAATCAATGTATTATTTTCTCAATGACTTTGTTTCATAACATGATGTCTGAATTCCTACTGCCTCAGGGAAGGTAATGTTTTGGTGAAGGTAACTGTTGCGCGCTGCGTCAAAGCCCTATCATCTGGGACCCAAATCGATTTCCATAATCATATGTTGCTACGCGATCATTTTAGTAACGTGACGATGCTTTGTGAAACCACATCTTTTTTTTTGTTTTTTCAGCCACTGTTTTTTACTTTATGATAAGAGGGAATTAGACACAAAGACAGAATGAGTCATCACTCCATCACCACCACTTTCCTTTCATTTTCTCATTGGAGGCTGCATGTAAGGTCACTGCTGGGCTCATTAGATTCTCGAATCAGGCTTAGATCAAAGTGCTGAGGAGATGTTCTGCCCTTCATTCAACAAACATGTATTCCAGACACTGTGCCAGAGAATTAAAAAATCCAAGTAAGATACAGCCATGCGGTCTAATGAGGCATTTATTAAAAATGATAAAATAAAAGTCAATAAAATGACATGGAAAGATGTCCACAATAAGTGAAAATATATATCTATAAGCATTGTTTAGCTTGGTGTGTATGTATTTATCCAGATATTTTTTATTTGTTGTTCAAACATATAAATAGCTACATTTTGGGGTGGAGAGTGCTATTTTAAACAAACAAAAACACTTGATTGTAGTCATTTGTCTTCTAAGGGCTGGTAGGGGTGGGAATGGTGTAGTTGGTGATCAGAAGAGCAGAATTCATGCCAGTGAGAGAATAAATCTCTATGCTGCTTCCTTCTGCCTACACAAACCAAGGCAAACTGGTCTTGCTTAAGATTTTAATCATGTTAAAAGAAAGATTATGATTTTAGAACCTAGAGGAGATTACTTTTGCCATATATATTTTAGCTTTCCTGCAATGTATATTATTTGCATAATAAAAAGTTAAAAGGATATAGTTCCTATCTTCAAGGAGCTCTTGTAGAAGAGAATATAAAAATAAAACATTGTCATACAGTATTATAGGGGATATTATAGGAGTGTGTATATATATGGTATATATTCATGAGAGGAAAGAGGAAGAAGCCACCAACTCTACCTGGAGGAACCTAGAAAGGTTTCCCCTAGGATTTGGCCTTTGAATTGGGCCTTTTAAACCAAAGTCTCTCAGAGAGAATACCATACATTAATGCATGAAGGAGCCTGACAATCCAGTAGGACTGGATCTTGGGTGGTGTATATGGAGACCCACACAGAGGGGGGAGCATTAAGTGGTAGGAAGAAGAGGTTGTAACAGTAGATGGGAACCAGATAATAAAAATACAAGTCATCTTCAGAAATGGAGACATCATCCTAAACATGATGAAGAGTCATTGAAGACTACATTTGCCTTTAACAAAAAAGTAAACACAACCTTAAGAGTTTTTTTAATGTTAATTGTTTGTAATTGGAGAACAAAAGAAACAGAGAACTAAGTCTGTTCATAAACACTGAAGCTTTAAGTCCTTTGGACTAACTCCTTCAGATTAGAGCAGTATCTCCAAAGTAAGTCCCCGGATTGGGGTCAGTCAGTAATAAATTTTTCACTGGTCTAAGAAGCAATGAGAAATAAGTACAATGTAGTGAATTTTGTATAAAACTACATCTAATTAAAATTTTTCAATTTTTTAATTTGATGTCTGTCATTAGCAAAACAAAAAATGATTTTATGTTGGTGGCCCCTAATTTTTTTTTTTTTTTTAGTTTCTCATTCATGAAACAAAGTTTAAGTTCAGGGAACCACTAGATTATAGTCGTCTAGTTTCACTAGGCACTGAAAGACAGAAAAAGGAAAACAAGCAAAGCAAAATCACAGAAAAAAACAAAAGAGAAATCAGATAGTTAGAGGAAATTCCAATGGTCTAGGAGCAAGTGTGGAGGTGAAAAAGGAACTAAATTTAATAATAAAGCATTTGTTCTCTGCCAGATTGGAATCAATCTTTTATTTTATTTTAGGAGAAACACAGTATATCCTTCTTTTAAATGTTTCATGCCAAATATCTAGTTTACACGTTTGTATTTTTAGGAGAATCATTTGGAGCCTGAAATGCAAGAGAGATACATGTCTTCGCAGAGCTGGCTATCAGGAAATTTTTTACCGAGTGAATCTTTACCCTCCCATTTTTTTAACACTGTGAAAAAAACCCCCTCAGCAGATCATGTTGACAATTTTAGCAAGGAAGGAATTAAGATCATGTTCTGGCTTGTGGAATGCAGACAAATTGCAGGATGTTTGCTGGGAGTTTCACCTTATAATTCACTTTTCCTTTGCATGATCTTCTTTTTCCAGTGTTGTTCTTTTCTCTGTCCTATAGTTAGTTCACTTGCAGACACTTGTTCCTAGTCTGTCTTCTTGAGTGGTTGTATTCTAGCTACCACTTCCAGGCTTGCAGACTCCTTGAGTTGTTACCCTGTCTTCTGTCTGTATCCCTGCAGGGCACCCAGGCCCACAGACTCACTTAAGTTTGTTTACCTACTTTTCCTTCCTACAAAGAGCAATAAAGAAAATGAATTTAGCTCCATAATCCTCAACCCTGATTTATAGACTGAGACATCCCATTAGTGGCTTTAATTTCAATCCTATCAGTCAACTGTGTTTTGGCAGGATATCTCAAAGTTAAACATCGTAAAACTAGATTTAATGTTAACTTATTGCTATGGAAATATCCTTTTCACATTTCACTTTCCATTTGTGTTAGATCATAATAAAAATTAAATCCATCTGTCTCTAGCAAATCCATAGTATGTTTAGTTAGAGACAAGAAGAATAGAAATTAGAAGGGCAGATTTGAAAACAGGTTTGAAAATGACAGATACAGATATTCAAATCAGAGTTTGCCTTTTAAAGAGCAAACATTCGTGTTTTGTAAAATCCACCAAATGTATGTTTCCTTATAAGTAACAAAAGAGGAAGGTAAAATTTAAAGTCACACATACAAGTTTTAGAAATGCTAATTTTTTGCCGGGTAAGAAAATATTCTGAGTGTATGTCACTATTTTATTTTCTTCTTCTCCATAATTATTTCTAACATACAAATAACTTATAAGCATGTTTTTACCATCAATGGTTTAAATTTTTCGTGTTTTTAGTAAAATATATAAATCTTTCCTTAATCCTATTCTGCTTTTTCTACTCTCCTACCTAAAAATAACTAGAATAAGAATTTGGGAGATTGGGATTGACGTATATACACTAATATGTATAAAATAGATAACTAATAAGAACCTGCTGTATAAAAAAAAATAAAATAAAACTCAAAAAATAGATGAGTTATGTGTCCATATTTATACCCTTAAAGCTCCCGATTTAGTTCCTCAATATGTGCTTATTGAATAGAATCAAATTTAACCACACTGCTATGCCTTCAACAGAAAATGGCATTTTTGAGTGTCTTTGTATTTGTCCCTTACGAGGAGTTTCTCTTTCTATGATATTTGTTTGAAATAAATAATTGTAATTATTAAATAGGAAAAAAAAAGAGTTGTGTGTATTCTTCCTCTTTGGGGTATATTTTACGCAGCTAACAATGAATACAATTTCTCAGTAACTCAGAGCATGTATCAGAAAGATATATAGATTAAGCATAGCGGCTTGCATTGAAAAAAATATACCACTATCACCACTTCTTAAGTTAGGATTAATAATAAGTAGCATTGGGCTTCCCTGGTGGCGCAGTGGTTGAGAGTCTGCCTGCCAATGCAGGGGGCACGGGTTCGAGCCCTGGTCTGGGAGGATCGCACATGCCGCGGAGCAACTGGGCCCGTGAGCCACGATTACTGAGCCTGCGTGTCTGGAGCCTGTGCTCCGCAACGAGAGGCCACGATAGTGAGAGGCCCGCGCACCGTGATGAAGAGTGGCCCCCACTTGCCACAACTAGAGAAAGCCCTCGCGCAGAAACGAGGACCCACCACAGCCATAAATAAATAAATAAATAAATAAATAAATAAAGACTTAAAAAAAAAATAAGTATCATTTAAAGAGTACTTAGTAGGTAGCTGAAAACTTCACACACACACATACATATACATATATATACATACATAAAAACAGACATGTAATTTTGTTTATTCTATGAGGTAGGTGCCTTTAATGTCCCCATTTTACAGATAAGGAAACTGAGACTTATTGAATGGAGACACTTGGTTAGTAAGAGGCAAAGCCAGAGACGAAATCGAGGTCTGTCTAACTCTGAAATCCATTGAAAATAGCCTAGATAATTGTAAAACATGTAAGCAGACGGGTGGCCCTATAAATCATGATCATTCAGCTCAAAATGACACCCAACACTGTCTGACAACCTTACTACAAATGCTCTAGTGAGAAACCACTCCCACTCTTTATAAAGTCCATTGCATACCTCCTCAAGGCCTGGCACCTAGGAGCCACTCAATAAATATATGTTTAATAACAACAATAATAATAGTGAGTACTTAGATACCATGCTCCAATTACTTTTCTAACCTTTATATATATTTAACTCCTTTAATTCACACAACAAATCTTTCAGGTAGTTACTATGGTTATCCCATTTTACAGATGAGGAAACTGAGGCACCAAAGAGGTTAGGAAAACTGTCCTGGGTCACACAAGTAGTAAGAGGCAGAAGTAGACTTCAAGCCCAGGCATTCGTGTTCCATAGTTCCATAATCTGTAGTTTAAATAAACAGATGAATGAATGAACCAGAATGATTTTTATCGACATAAATCAAGTTGTATCACTGCCTTGATTTAAACCCTTAGGGATTCCCCACTGTATGTAGGATAAACATGTTAACTTCTCAGCCCAGCCTGTAAGGTCTGGCAGGATCTCCGACTTCATCTTTCACCTCATATTTTATGCCTCTCACTCTGTGTGGTCTGAGACAACGGATTTGGTTCGGTGGTTTTGTTTTTGTTTTTTTCCAATTCAGGCCCTTCACACATGCTGTTTCTTCTCTCTGGAAGGGCATCCCTATACTCTTAACTGGTTAATTCCTATTCATCATTTAAGACTCTACCTAAATACAGCTTCTTGTGAGACAGTTTCTCTGATATGCCAATACAACCCAGATGTCTACTCTTGTTATAAAATCCAATAACATTTCAAACAATTTCCAATTGTGCTTGCCAGTGTGTGTAGATCTGATTGTCTTTCTCTTTCATTACCCTATAAATTTCAGGAGATCAGAGACCATGACTCTTTTTTTCCTATACATGGTCTGTACTAGGTACTAGATAAAGGTTGCTGAATGTAAGAATGAATGAATGAATGAATGAACTCAAAAGCATTATTCATAATGAATGCTCATAATATTGTATGTGCATGTGAATGATTGAAAATTGCCAAATATATCATCCAAGCACTAACTTAAAAGCCAATACACATTGAAAGAATATCCACCATAGCTTTGAGGAGCTAAGATGGAATATGTAATAGGGAAGAACAAACCTGACTCCATACTGGCTGTTTCTTTTACTTTAAACTTTGTATTCTATTGCTTTTGCTACAAGTTAATCACTAAAGGGGTGTTGCCTATGACTGAAAGTGTCCATAATGGCCCATTCCCTGGGACCCTGCCTCCATGCCTGGGCATTAAGCTAAAATATTGGTTGGCCAGAAAGTTCATTCGGGGTTTTCCATAAGATGTTACAAACTTTTTGGCCAACCCAATACCTTTGTTTAGCTCACAGGAAACAGCCAGACCAGGCCCCCCTGTGAATGGTTGCAGGAAAGAAGAAATTAACACATTCCCTCAGGAGTCTGGCCAGAACCAGGAAATATTTGCAGCAACTTAATCACCTTTTTTTACTTTACCTCCTCACCCCCTCTCCCTTTTGCTCTAGAAAAGAAACTAGCATCCAAACCCAGGCAAGATGGTTCTTTGGGACACGAGTCCACCATCTTCTCGATCTGCTTGGCTTTCCGAATAAAGTCGCTATTCCTGGCCCTAACAACTCGTCTCTCGATTTACTGGCCTGTGGTGCAGCAAGCAGTATGAGCTCGGACTCAGTAAAAAATACGGTTATCGAGTCAAGGATGTAATGAAAACAAAGGCAGATCTACCTCCTCTTTTCTTCCTCTCTATGTGAAATATGGTAATTATAGTTTCATCAGCTAAACTTGTGGTAAAAGCATACCCCCTCTTCTTTGAGAAAGATCTCCCCCCATCACAGGGCGCTGGCACGGTGTGAGCAAAGGACCATGTCAGGCCAGTCAGGGTCTCGACACCTCTAGCAGCAGTGATTTATTCAGAGGTGAGCCCAAGACCCCAGTGGGCCAAAGTCCTCCACGTGACTGCTATGTTAGTTCAAATAAGGTGCAATTCTTCTTTGCCTTTGGAGTCACAGTTTTGGGAAAATTTAAATTTAAGGATGCTTACTGGCTATCTCTCCAAGTCACATGGAGGAAACCCCTCTACATGACAACAGAAAGAGGCCAATGTGCTAACATGAACAGAAACAAACAGAGATAAGAAACCGAGAGAAACCTCTAATATCATGTAAGCCCTTGTACCCAACTCTACCCAGAGTCAGCTGTATCTCAGATTTCCCAGGTATGTGAGCAAATATTTCTTTTTGATAAAGTTGACTTGAGAAGAGCTTTCCGTTACTTGCAGCCATGTCCCCTGATTCATCCATCTTCCCAACCAGCTAACATTTCTAGTACTTGAAAGCACAAGTCCTTGAAGAGACCCGTTTCAAGACCTACAGATGACTTAAAGGTGATTGGTTTGTCTCAGGCTTACACTGAGCTTATACACAGTGTATAAAAACAGAAAATCTTACCCTAATCATAAAATCATACCAGGCCAACCAAAGGCGGGGAAAGTGAACTATCCCTGAGGAAGGAAGCAGAAAGGAAGAAACTCACCCTGTCCAGAGCAGCTCCTGTCCTCCTGCCCTGGTGTTACAGGTGAGGCTCCTGCGGAAACACCACCTGTGCTAAAGAGAATTCCCTCCGCTCAGGCCTGGCTTCCTCGTGAGAAGTGTGACTACAGGCCGCTGCTCTTTGTTTCAACCTGAGTCTGGGTTATCACTGTTTTAAACTTTGAGAACAGATAAGCCTAAAATCACCGTGTAACAGTTGAAATTTCACATCTGTTTGTGTGATGGAATTAGCTTGGGAGTTAGACACCAAGGTCTTTATCTTTATTTTATTTTTTCCACAGAGTTCCTCAGTGCCTTAGGAGAAGAGGGCAAAACAATACAGAGAACAAAGAACTTAAATGAGCTTCTAAATAGATTTTTTTTTTTTAACTCATCGCATAAGCAATGGTTTGAAGGCTAAGGGTGGGCTCATCTACAAGTGTGGGCTTTTTGACATAGGATTCTATGTTTTTTAGTATTTTTCATTCCAAGAGCTTGGTTTTCCAAAGAGAAAAGGACTCAGGTCACATTAATTGTTAACATTTGGAGAGCACTTACTATAAGGCAGGTGCTGCTTCTGGTTTGACGTAATTTTAGCCTTTTAAATGATCTTATTGTCTTCATACAGCTGATGAGAAATTACAGAGTTTAGTTCCTCTACCTTTTCCAGAACTTCCACACTGCCCACCAATCTTTTTTTTTAATTTTTTAAAATTTTTTATTATTAATTAATTTATTTATTTTTGGCTGTTTTGGGTCTTCGCTTCTGTGCGAGGGCTTTCTCTAGTTGCGGCAAGCGGGGGCTGCTCTTCATCGTGGTGCGCGGGCCTCTCACCATCGCGGCCTCTCTTGTTGCGGAGCACAGGCTCCAGACGCGCAGGCTCAGTAGTTCTGGCTCACGGGCCTAGTTGCTCCGTGGCCTGTGGGATCCTCCCAGACCAGGGCTCGAACCCGTGTCCCCTGCATTGGCAGGCGGATTCTCAACCACTGTGCCACCAGGGAAGCCCTGCCCACCAATCTTGGCTCTCTCTAGGCAGCTCTTTCTGCCCCTCTGTACGTCAGCAATTTTAAATCTTTATTCCTCTGCATGAAATCTCTACCCTATGCTTAGCCATTTGTTCTACTCTCTGGGAGATTCCTCAACTGTATCTTCCATTTCTTTTATAGCATTTTCTAAAATTTTAATAAACATTTTTAATTTTCAAAAGCTCTCTTTTGTTCTACGAATTTCCTTTTTCCCATAGCATCCTTAATCCCTCCTGTGAGGATACTTATTAGAAGGTATTTTTGTTTCTCTTTCGTTCCTTGCACTATATGCATTCCTTCGGGGACATTTTATTTTCCACTGGTGTTGGAGGGTTACCTCGGATACGTAGTGATCCCTTATGGCTTATATTTGAATATAAGTGGAGCTGGAGATGGAAGGGGAAGAGGATTTGAGGAACGGTTGCTGGATGGAAATCTGAGACTGGATATAAAACACCCTCCTTTCTGACCCTAATGTACCAGCACAGGAGAACTTTTAAAAAGATGCAGTTGTACTGAAATATGTACAAAGTAATGTTGTCCCCACTGTTACTTACCAAGGTACCAGTGATTACCATGAAGCAGTCTGGATGAGGGAACTGATTCTGGGCTCTGAGATCTTCCTTTGTTTGCATCAAGCTGTTCTGTCAAGATTTTGTGTGACTTATTGTAATCTTTCTTCCAGGCCCTACCCAGGTGGGTCTTTGTTTCTCAACCCTCAGAATGACCGTGTAACGCCCCGTGTAACTGGAATGATCTTGTTCATGACCTGTGCTCTCTTGAGTAACTGCCTTCTCGAGGCACAATTAGCATTCTTCGGTCTGACCACTGTGTTCTCTTGTTTGTTATGACCGCGGGAAATGTTTTAAAGCTTCTCTGGCCAAAAAAGACTGTTTCTGCCTGGCGTCCAAAATGCAAACGTATCTGACCCTTGTGTGGTGCTATTAGATGTCCTCCAGTCATGGATGCTGTAGAGCATCGCTTAGGTGCTGGGGTCCCGCAGGACCAAGGCACTGGTTTCCATGGCTCCAGGCAGTGAGGTCTGCTCATGCTTCACAGCTGAGAGCCTTCCCAGGACCCGCCCTCGGCTGAGGCAGCTGCCTTGACGAAGTTCTTGCCCCCCATCCCCACCCAATCAGCCTGCATCCAATGACTGTCAACATAGGCATGCACAGGTCTGACCCCCTTGCCTTCATGTGGGAGACTCTGAAGGCCACCCCAGCTCCAGAACCCCTGTAGGACGGGCTGAGATGTCAGTGGCAGTCACGTGACGGATCAGCTTCTCCCTCTGCCTAAAGCTGCCTTCCTTCCTCCCCTTCTTACAGACCTTCTGCAACTAGCCATCCATCTGAGTCTGTTCCAGGGAACCCAAACTAATGACTAACATCATTAAGGTTTAATAATCACTTCATTTCCAGTATCTTATGGGTTACATTAGATCTATTCAAGTGTGGAAATAGAAATGAATCATTGATTCTGCCATGAAGAGACAATTGTCTAATTCACAATTAGTTAAATCTTCCTCCAATGTACTGGCCATTTTACATTTAGTAATTTGTATTTACTGATGCATAGCTCTTTTAATAATGAGTTTATAGGGAAACTAGGAGTTAGACGGAAAAAAGTACACTACCTGATTCAAGTTTTATTCAGTTCTGATTATTTCATTTGTTCTAATTTTAGGACAAAGCATTTCTAGATAATTTGAAAAACGCTGTCTGTAACTCATGTTTGTTTTTAGTTTCAAAACTTTAGGTTCAGTGTTAAATATGAAGACTTTTTAAAAACTCTCAAGAAAAGCTTCAAGTACACCTATGGTTTTGTCTATCCAGCATTCCTTCCTTTGGGGACACTCCCCATCCCTATAGCTTGTGGTCTCAGTGGGCTGTCAGTCATGATGCTGCCCTATCCCCAGACATGAGCAGTGATCCAGACTGGGTAATAAGCATACTCCATATCACCAGACAAAACTATAATCAAAAAGATACATGTACCCCTATGTTCATAGCAGCACTAGTCACAATAGCCAAGACATGGAAACAACCTAAATGTCCATCGACAGATGAATGGATAAAGCAGATGTGGTACATATACACAATGGAATACCACTCAGCCATAAAAAAGAATGAAAAAATGCCATTTGCAGCAACATGGATGAACCTAGAGATTATCATACTAAGTGAAATTAAGTCAGAAAGAGAAAGACAAATACCATATAATATCACTTATATATGGAATCTAAAATATGACACAAATGAACTTATCTATGAAACAGACTCACAGACAGAAAGAACAGACTTGTCGGGGCTTCCCTGGTAGTGCAGTGGTTAAGAATCTGCCTGCCAATGCAGGGGACATGGGTTCGAGCCCTGGTCTGGGAAGATCGCACATGCTGTGGAGCAACTAAGCCCGTGCGCCACAACTACTGAGCCTGCACTCTAGAGCCCATGAGCCACAACTACTGAGCCCACATGCCACAACTACTGAAGCCCACGTGCCTAGAGCCCATGCATATTCTGCAACAAGAGAAGCCACTGCAATGAGAAGCCCGTGCACCGCAACAAAGACCCAATGCAGCCAAAAATAAATAAATAAAGTAAATAAATTTAAAAAAAAAAGAATAGACTTGTGGTTGTCAAGTGGGAGGGTGGGTGGGAGAGGGATAGATTTGGAGGTTAGCAGATGAAAACTATTATATATAGGATGGACAAACACCAAGGTCCTACTGTATAGCACAGGGAACTATATTCAATATCCTGTGATAAATCATAATGGAAAAGAATATGAAAAAGAATATATATATATATATATATATATTTATCACTGTGCTGTACACCAGAAATTAACACAACATTGTAAATCAATTATACTTGAATAAAATAAATATAAAAAAAAAGAGTACTCCATCTCCTTGGCACAGTGATTGGGCCAGAGGTAAGTTTATGGCCCAAATAAGGATAACAAGATTCTTCCCTGGGATTTATATACACGTGCTGGGGGGAAAAAGAATATAGCCTTGGAGCTTCTTGTAGCTTCCTCTAGCCATTTTTCTTCTGTGTGCCAAGATCTTATGAACAGAATGAAGCCAACACTAAGAAGGAAGCAAAGCTGAAAAATGATATAAGTTGAGTCTCTGGTTGCAGTCAGGGGGCACAGCCTGCCTTTTGGACTTCCCACATATATAAGCCAATAAATTCTAATTTACAAGACTAGTGTGAGTCGGGTTTCTGTCACTCAAAAAGACACCTAACACAAAGTTTTACGTCACCATCTTACACTCAAAATCATCCCTCTGAGATTAAGAGGTACAAAACTTCCAGATGCAAAATAAACGAGTCACTGGTATGAAATGTACAGTGTGGGGAATATAGTCAATAATTATGTAATATCTTTGTGACAGATGGTAACTAGACTTATCGTGGTGATCAGTTTGAAATGTATAAAAATATCGAATCACTACGTTGTGTACCAGGAACTAACACAGTTAGTGGTGGGTCAATTTTACTTCAAAAACAAACAAAACAAACTCATAAAAAAAAGAGAACAGATCTGTGGTCACCAGAGGAGGGAGGGGAGGGGAGGGGAACTGGATGAAGGCGGTCAAAAGGTACAAACTTCCAGTTACAAGATAAGTAAGTACTGGGGATGTAATGTACAGCATGCTAAATGTAATGAACACAGCTGTATGTTATATATTAAAGTTGCTAGGAAAGTAAAGTCTAAGAGTTCTCATTACGCGGAAAAATTTTTTTTCTATTTCTTTAATTTTGCATGTATATGTACGAGATGATGATGGATGTTCACTAAACTTATGATAATCATTTCATGATGTGTGCAAATTAAATCATTATGCTGTGCACCTTAAACTTATCCAGTGCTCTATGTCAATTATATCTCAATAAAGCTGGAAGAGAAGATTTTTTTCTAATTAAAAATTAAATCATCCCTCTAGAGACTCAATTTCCAGCATCTTTTTTCAAAGGCTACTGTATTCCACATGCAATTAGACTTTATGCAATCATTTTCCCATCCTCCTCTAGCTGTTTTCCTTATGTGGCCATAGCACCTGATATTTTTAGTCAGCCAGTGCTTATATTTATTCATTAAAGCACTACTTTATAATTTTGCAGCAAATATTTCCCACTTTCTGAAATAGAACAGTTTCTATTTAAGGGACCTAAGTCCTGGTGTGCTACATTTTCTTTGACAATAATTTGTCTGTGTGAAGATGAGTTTGAGGATCGTGAAGCTGCAACCAAAGCACCACGGTTTCCCTGATGGCAATTTTCTCAAACTGCTGACATATCGCTTAGGAGAAAATAGCCCCTGTAGTGCTAAATTTGCAAATCTAAATCTGTTGAGGCAGCAATTATCACATGCTTCGTTAAAATAGTGAAGCCAGTCATGGGACAATTAATTGTGGAAACCTGCCACTCAAACGCCTAATAAAGAAGCATCCCAAAGACTCCGCAGGGCTGGCTTTTTATGCCGCCTTAAATACGTTCCAAGAATCACAGTGACGAGATTAGCTCATCAACAAATGATTTTTGCAGCTCTAGAGTAAAACTGTTCCGCACACGAAAAGCCCATGACTTGGGTTATGAGTTTAAGCTGATGTTCAACCCATTTGTCAATCGCTGACATTTTCACAGGTGCTCAAGAGGCGTGAACATAGAGGCTAAAATAGAACCCCAAGCTGAACACACACAGTCGGTGCCTCTTTGGTCACTAGGGAAGCTTTACAGCTTATATAAAGCATGATTTGTACCCTATTTGCATAAGCAATTCTCGGTCTCAGAATCACAGGATGTTAGAATCAGGAAGCACATAACAGATCATCTAGTGTTATTCCTTGAAAGTGAGGCTCCCAGGAGATGAAACGATTCACCTAAGGTTTCACAGCTAGCGGTTGACACAGCCGGGAACAGAACCCAGATCCCTTGCAATCAGTCTGGAGCCGCCTCCTTACTTCCCTCCTGTAAACTGTTCCCTCCGCATAACCCACAGGCGTGCGCCAACCTCTAGCTGTGGCTTGGTGGCAAAGGCACTAGATTTAGGGTTACAGGACCCAGATTTAAGTCCTGGCCTTGACACTTTCAAGATTTGCGATCTTGGTCAAATCACGTAACTTGGCTGGGCTCCATCTTTTGCATCTTCATCTTTTCGTCTATCTCACGGGGCTGTTATTAGAACTAAATAAGTGACACATAAAGCACTTGGCAAATTATAAATCAGTTTGCGGGTGCAAAGCATAATGATTATAACCACATTGTAATAGTGGTTAAAAGAAAAACACAGATAATAGTGATCATCGGTAACTATTCAGTACCTTTCTCAGCAGGGCACTGAGCTCATTTTTCTCCAGGGTTTCCTCCTAGAGAGAGAATACATATCTAGAAGTGGTTGACATTCCAAAGGACAACAAAAGAACAAATAGATTTCTGGAGGTTACGTCGTTAAGTCAGAGTATTTTGCCTATTAAACAAAGATGTGGTAAGTTTGGGAGACTGTGTTATTTAGGAGGCCTTGAACCTTGACGACCAAGAAGGCCTGACTCACAGAAACGATGGAAGTGGGGCAACCCCAGCTGTGGTGTGCATGAGTCCCAGCTCAGCTTCTCTGCAGTTCCCTTGGTTCCACCCTCCTCCATATATTGGCTTCTTTAGCCAGTATAGCTGCAGCCTTTCCAGGCATCACAGGCCGACAGCGTAAAGCTCAGAGGTTAAGAACCTCTGCATCTTCAGTGTCTCCTACTTAAAACTGAAGAAATCTTGCCAGAAGATCCCAGCAGCCCTCTCCTCATACCTCTTTGGCCTGAAATGGATACCATGGAACTACTGAGAATGGTTTAAGATAATCAGGATACATTTGCCTGAGTTGGGGATGGAGCCAGACTTATCTAATGCTTAGGTTTTATGGTGGAGGGGTGAAAGCTTGAGGAAAATTAAGAAGGAGAGACTCAGAGGATTCTGATGCCATAGCTTTCTCACTGTTCTGTGTCTTTGTCACTAGTCTTGCCTCCCAGGAGCAGCGATCAATAGAGGTGATGGCCCTGGGGGAGGTGGAGAGGAAGCTGTTTATCGATACCAGTTCAGCCTCCAGCTTGTCAATTCTAGAGCAGTGGGGAGTACCTGCAAATTAAAGCTGTTGGAGTTCTGTCAGCATTCTGTTTCTTTGTTACCTTCTGTTGCGCTATTCCAATGAGAAGCCAAGCTGGGAAACAGAAGGGCAAGTTATACATAGTTAGGACAAATTGAATGGAGAAAACCGATTTCAGGAATCTAGAAGGAAAGGAAGCATCAGTTTGGAAGATTGAGGAGAATAATTACCTGAGAGAGAAACTGGTGTCAGATGGACCCCAAAGGACATAGGAAACGGGGCTGAACACAGGAGGAAGGTCAAGCAAAAAATGGGCAAAGAGCAAGGGTGGCAGGACAGTCCAACTGGAGAATGAAATACATTCATGTTCAAAACAAGTTTAAACAAGTTTAAAGAAACACACTTGAGAGCCAGATTTGGCCCATGGGCTGCAATCTGTGACTATTAACAGAGTAGCTGAGGAAAGTCACTGGAGGCTATCTGATTTCTAGTCAAATGGAGAGACATTTGCCAAAGTTTAACCTTCATTGCAGCACTATTTACTGTAGCCAGGACATGGAAACAACCTAAATGTCCATAGACAGATGAATGGATAAAGAAGATGTGGTACATATATACAATGGAATATTACTTAGCCATAAAAAGGAACAACACTGGGTCATTTGTAGAGACGTGGATGGACCTAGAGACTGTCATACAGAGTGAAGTAAGTGAGAAAGAGAAAAACAATGATCATATATTAACACATATATGTGGAATCTAGAAAAATGGTATAGATGATCTTATCTGCAAAGCAGAAATAGAGACACAGACATAGAGAACAAACGTGTGGATACCAAGGGGGAAAGAGTGGTGGGATGAATTGGGAGATGGGGATTGACACATATATACTATTGATACTAAGTATAAAATAGATAACTAATGAGAACCTACTGTAAAGCACAGGGAACTCTACTCAGCGCTCTGTGGTGACCTAAATGGGAAGGAAATCCAAAAAAGAGGGGATATATGTATACGTATAGCTGATTCACTTTGCTGTACACCTGAAACTAACACAACATTGCAAAGCAACTATACTCCAATAAAAATTTTTTAAAATATAAAGTTTAATCATTTTTTTCTAAAGATTTTTTACCTTAAAAAAGAAAATATAATAAAATTTTCCATATATTTAAAATGAATTCTATTTGGTTCTATTTCATTTGTATGGATCATTCCACATATAATATCAAATATAAAAAGCTTCCCTAAACTATTCTCCCCCAAAGTTTTATGTTTTCAAGACTGATTCTCAATATAAATAAAACAGCTCATGTTCCTCAATGGTAAGATTCTTGCATGCCCAGGAAATTCAATCATATTGTTTATTTCTACTCGAGTGGTATTGGAGCTAGCAGAAATTTAATATGATTTTTTTTTTCTATCCAATGTATCAAAAATGGCTGCTTTCTATTGCTCCTTCAAGTGCTCTGAACTCTGTGTGCCAACCACATTCAAACAAAGAGGTGTGAGTGATTTCCTATGCCGCTTTATGGAGTGTTTTGTTTTACAGCCACGGTGCTAACAGTCATCCTGCAGTTCGGCTTTGCAATCTTGTTTCTTCTCACCCCAACTTGAATTACCGTAAAAGACAAATGAAGTCACTTTCTCAGCCATGTCAGCAGACCAGAGAGATGACTGCATAAATGTCAAAATAATTCAGCGTCCATAAATGCATGGAGACAGGGCAAATGTACCTGAATCTATTTTTGGCTGGTGAACACTCACCATTTTTGGCGGACTGAACAGTCATGTGCATGCAATCTCAGCTCAATGCAAACACCAGCAATAGCTTTGATTTGTTTCTATGGTTTCAAATCACTGCAGACGACACCTGTGATGCAGCTTACAGTTATGCCTCCTGCGAGAACTCTGGTTACAACACCGTACTTATCCAGCTCCCTTCAAGAAATCCTATCACAAAACCAGCAATTCTGATTTCCTGAGCTTTTAAATCACTACTTGAAAAAGAAAACCCCTCTAAGTGTTTGATATTTCTTTGATGATGGTCTAAAGAAAAAAAGAGTTTGGGTTGGGGTAATGAAATATCTACATGCCAAAGAGGAGAAATGTGAGTTTTGAGTTTTCAGAATAAAGCACTAGGCCTCCTCTTTCATTATCTGGCTGATTCTCTTGACGCAATACTTATCAGCACCGATATTTAATGAGATCCCAATAAGCCTGCTCCAATCTTTTGTTTGGATGGTATTTTGCTAGGTAATCATTCACTTTGGTCAGTTGAAAATATTTAAATGGCACACTAGATATGTAAAATAAATTAGGCTGCACCTAAGAAATTTAAGGAGTGATCATCAAAGTTAGATGTAGTCATTACCATAAGGGTAGCAAGAAAAAAAAGAATTTCTGAGTTCTAGACCCAGCACTTCCTGACACAGTAAATTTGTGGGAGACATTTGCCGAATGGATACACTGCAAAAATATACACTGTATTCTATAGGGCTTTGACTAGAAACTCCTGTGGTGGGTTGAATAATGTCCTCACAAAACTCATGCCCCCCCAGAACCTATGGCAGTGGTGATAAAGAGAAGTAGATGGACTGATGTGATGTTAAAAAAGACATATTTTTCAGAAGGACAGGGTCATAAGGGAAATGGAAGAATTGAGTTTCACTCCCTAATTCTGATTTGGGATCCTGGGTAAATGGTAGTACCACTCACTGATATGAGAAAAGGTGAGCAGTAAGGTGAAGGATGAGAGAGATGAGATGACCTAAGTTCAAGATACACTGAGTGTCACAATTAGGACTGCATTCAACCAAGTACAAGAAACTCTACTGTAGTGGCTAATTCTTATTTACTCACACAATAAAAACCTGGGGGCGGAGAGTACAGGCTGGATTCTGTGTCTAAACAATGCCATCAGGGACCCACTTCCTTCTGTCTTCCTGTTCTCCACCTTCCTGCATGGTTTTCATTCCCTGTGATCCCAAAGGACTTCTGTGCCTTCAGAGTTCTAGGCAGGGGAAAGAAGTAAGGAGGAGAAGTGGAACCAGGAGACTCCCAAATACGCAACATTTGTAGAACTTTTAAGATGGCCAACCTTAATTGTAAAGGAGGCTTGAAAACTGAGTTTTAAATCTCTTACAATCCATATAGAAGAAACAGGAATGAGTGTTAAATGGACAAACTGCAGTCTCTGACACACTGAGATTGGAATGTCTGTGCAACATCCATTTGGAGATCAAGAGTCTGAAGAGATGAATATATAGATGGCAATCAAACCCTTAGGAGTGAATGAGATAGATCACTCATGAAAAGTGGGTATAGTGAAGACCAGGACAGAACTGTGGAGAAAGGAACATACACGCACACAAGAAAAAGAAGACACCGTGAAAGAAACTGAGGAAGAGAAAATAAAGGTAAGAGAAAACAGGAACGTTGATACCAAGGATAATAAATAGGCATCAATCAGCATGGCATTATATGGGGAAATATAATTGGTTCAGTATTGCTGGAATGTAAATAACAGAGGGTCTTATGGGACTACAGTGCTGTCAAAGGAGATAGGGCAGATCGTTATAAGTCTCATAATGTATGCTACCCCAGAAATACAAAGGATCGTAATAGAATACTATGAACAATTATATGCCAACAAATTGGGCAACTGGAAGAAATGGATAAATTCCTAGAAACTTTCCATGAAGACTGAACCATGAAGAAATAAAAAATCTGAACAGACAGATTATTAGTAAGGAGATTGAATCAGTAATCAGAAACCTCCCAAAAAACAAAAGTCCAGAACCAGATGACTTCACTGGTGAATTCTATCAAACATTCAAAGAGGAATTAATATTAATCCTTGTCAAACTCTTCCAAAATATAGAAGAGGAGGGAACACTTCCGAACTCATTTTATGAGGCAAACATTACCAAAACAAGACAAGGACACTACAAGAAAAGAAAATTACAGGCCAATATTCCTGATGAACATAGATGCAAAAATCCTCAATCATATATTAGCAAACTGAATTCAACAATACATTAAAAGGATCATACACCATGATCAAGTGGAATTTATTCCAGGGATGTAAGGATGGTTCAACAGCCACAAATCAATCAATGTGATACACCACTATAAAAAAGTGAAGAATAAAAATCATATGATCATCTCAATAGATGCAGAAGAAGCATTCAATAAAATCAGCAACCATTTATGATTTTGAAAAAACTCAACAAAGTGGGTATAGAGGGAATGTATCTCAACATAATAGGCCATATATGACAAGCCCAGAGCTAACATCATACTTAACAGTGAAAAGCTAAAAGCTTTTCCTCTAAGAACAGGAACCAGAGAAAGATGCCCACTCTCATCATTTTTATTCAACATAGTACTGGGAGTCCTAGCAGAGCATTAAAGCAAGAAAAAGAAAAAAAAAGGCATCCAAATTGGAAAGGAAGAAGTAAAACTGTCATTATTTGCAGATGACATATTATATGTAGAAAACCGTAATGACTCCACCAAAAAAAAAAAAAAAAGACAAAACTGTTAGAACTAATGAAAAAATTTAGTAAAGTTGCAGGATTCAAAATCAATATACAGAACTCTCTTGCATTTATATACACTAACAATGAACTATCATAGAGAGAAATTAAGAAAATAATCCCATTTACAATTGCATCTAAAATAATAAAATACCTAGGAGTAAAGTTAACCAAGGAGAGGAAAGACCTGTACACTGAATACTATGAGACATTCATGAAAGAAACTGAAGAAGACACAAATAAATGGAAAGATATTCCATGCTCATGGATCAGAAGAATTAATATTGTTAAAATGTCCATACTACCCAAAGCCATCTACAGATTCAATACAATCCCTATCAAAATTCCAATGGCATTTTCCACAAACAATCCTAAAATTTGTTTGGAAACACAAAAGATCCCAAATAGCCAAAGCAATTTTGAGAAAGAAGAGCAAAGCTGGAGGCATCAAACTCTCTGATTTCAAACTATATTTACGAAGCTACAGTAATCAAAACAGTATGTTATTAGCATAAAAACAGACACATAGATTAGCGGAACAGATTACAGAGCCCAGAAATACACCCACATATATATAGTCAATTAATTTATGACAAAGGAACCAAGAATATACAATGGTGCAAGGGCACTCTCTTCAATAAATGTCATTGGGAAAAACTGGACACCCACATACAAAAGGAAACTAGAGCACTACCTTTGGGTTCATACACAAAAATGAATACAAAATTGATTAAAGACTTGAATGTAAGATCTGAAACCATAAAGCTCCTAGAAGAAAAAATAAGCAGTAAGCTCTTTGATCACAGTCTTGGTGATGATTTTTTGCATTTGACCCCAAAAGCAAAGGCAACAAACACAAAAATAAACAAGTGGGACTACCTTAAACTAAAAATCTTCTCCACAGAAAAGGAAACCATCAACAAAATGAAAAGGCCACCTACTCAGTGGGAGAAAATATTTTCATATGATATGTCTGATAAGGGTTAATATCCAAAATATTCAAGAACTCATACAACTCAACAGTAAAAAAAAAAAAAAAAAAAAAAAAAAAAAAACTGATTTAAAAATGGGCCGAGGAACTAAAGAGACATTTTTCCAAAGACATACAGATGACAAACAGGTACGTGAAAAGATACTCAACATCACTAATCATCAAGGGAATGCAAATCAAAACCACAGTGACAATTTATCTCACACCTGTCAGAATGGCTATTATCAAAAAGACAAGAAATAACACGTCTTGGTGAGAATGTAGAGAAAAAAGAACCCTTGCCACTGTTGGTGGGATTGTAAATTGGTGCGACCACTATGGAAAATAGTATGGAGATCCCTCAAAAAACTAAAAATAAAACTACCGTATGATCCAGCAAGTCCACTTCTGGCTATTTATCCAAAGAAAAATGAAATCACTATCTTGAAAAGATTCTTGCACCTCCATGCTTATTGCAGCACTATTTACCATAGTGAAGACATGGAAGCAACCTAAGTGTCCATAGATGAATGAATGGATAAAGAAAATGTGGGATATGTGCAATGGAATATTATTCAGTTATAAAAAAGAAAGAAATCTGGCCAATTGCCATATTCATGGGCCTAGAGAATACTATGCTAAGTGAAATAAAGTCAAACAGAGAAAGATGAATACCATATGATTTCACTTAGATGTGGGGTCTTAAAAAAACTGAATTTACAGACACAGAATAAATTGGTGGTTATCAGAGGCAGGGAGTGGGGGATGAGCAAAACGGCTGATGGTGTTCAAAAGGTACAAACTTCCAATTATAAGATAAATTAATCATGAGGTTGTAATGTACAGCGTGGTGACCATAGTTAACAATGCTTAATTTTAGGGACTTCTCTGGTGGTGCAGTGGTTAAGAATCCACCTGCCAATGCAGAGGACACGGGCTCGAGCCCTGGTCCAGGAAGATCCCACATGCCGTGGAGCAACTAAGCCCATGTGCCACAACTACTGAGCCTGTGCTCTAGAGCCCGCGAGCCACAGCTACTGAGCCTGCGTGCCACAACTATTGAAGCCCACGCACCTAGAGCCCGTGCTCTGCAACAAGAGAAGCCACTGCAACGAGAAGTCCGCACACCGCAACGAAGAGTAGCCCCCGCTAGCCGCAACTAGAGAAAGCCCGTGCACAGCAACGAAGACCCAACGCAGCCATAAATAAATAAATAAAATTTAAAAACAAACAACCAAAAATCCCAAATACTCTATTTTATATTTGAAAGTTGCTACAAGAGTAGATCTTAAAAGTTCTCATCACGGGCTTCCCTGGTGGCACAGTGGTTGAGAATCTGCCTGCTAATGCAGGGGACTCGGGTACGAGCCCTGGTCTGGGAGGATCCCACATGCCGCGGAGCAACTAGGCCCGTGAGCCACAACTACTGAGCCTGCGTGTCTGGAGCCTGTGCTCTGCAACAAGAGAGGCCGCGATAGTGAGAGGCCCGCACAACGCGATGAAGAGTGGCCCCCGCTTGCCACAACTAGAGAAAGCCGTCGCACAGAAATGAAGACCTAACACAGCCATAAATAAATTAATTAATTAATTTTAAAAAAAAAGTTCTCATCACAAGAAAATAAAACTTGTAATTATGTGTGGTGATGGATGTTAACTAAATTTACTGTGGTAATCATTTCACAATACATACACATATCAAATCATTAAATAGTATGCGTAAAACCAATACAATGTTATATATCAATGATATCTCAGTTTTTTTAAACTAGGAAAAAAGTAAAAATAAGTTAATTTAGAGATCATTAGTTAACAATTTTTTTGTACAGGTGGGGGATTCAAGTCCCAGAGAATTAAGGCAGTTGTCCAATTCCACACTGCTGTTGGTGGCAGAGTCAAGAGTAGACACTCAGGTATGTAAGTTTCATTTTATGGCTCTTTCCATCAAACTGTATTGGACAATATAATCCTTGTCCTGAAGGAGCATGTCTGGTAGGCAGACCAGATAAATTCACAGTCCTTAAATAATTACAGAACAATTCTAAGAATATATATATAATTAAATCAAGGGCATAGATCACCCTCAGACTAGTTAATTGGTACGTGAGTAGCTAGTTGAATTATTAAATTCTGATGATAACAGTTACTGATTCTTCTGAATCTAATTGAATAATTGAATAAAATAATGGTGAGTCTTATTGTTACAGATTATACTACAAATTATCCTCAATTTGTTTCTAAATTATGTAATCATGAAACTGCATCTCCCTAGGGGTAGCAAAGTTGAACCAAAGGTTAAAGACATGCTCTTGAGTTGGTAGAAATCTGAACCTGGCCTGTGATATTATATTTGCTCTGCTCAATCCCAGTGACTTAAATATCTTAAGTCTTGTTTATATTACATTAATCAAATAAATGGGAGAAAAAAACCAAGATAGATTATTTGGCCTTAGTCCAAAAAAAAAAAAAAGGCTACTTATCAAATTAACAGAAAAATGAAGTTCTTTTTTCTAAATATTATAAAGAAAATGTCAACTTGAGATAAAACATTATTTTCAAGACTTCTCTAAATGCAAATGCCATAATTAATCCTCCATTCAAAATGTTTTAAGTTATCTCATGTTACTGGAGAAGCAGCAGTAAATTAAGTTTGTGGCTTAAAAACCTCTCAGATTTGTATACAGGTTTCCAAATGCTTTGTAATTACTTATAGTCAATTGGCTTCGCTGCATTTAATTCATTTTTACAAACACTGTGTAAAACCTGATGGGTCACAAATGTGAATAAGACAGGGGCTTCACCCTCATGTTTTAATCAGGAAGTCAAATATTATTTAAAATGAAATAACATTGACTTAGAACCTTCTGAGTACCTTTCAGGCACTACCATATAATTTCATAATATTCTTTCAACATATTTGACAGAGGAAGGAAAATGAAGCCCAGAGAGATGAACATGGCTGTGCAGAGGCACAGAGGTAGCAGCAGTAGGGCTGAGATTTTTTTTTTTTCGTGACAAATCTTTTAATATAAATACACACCCACATGCATATACCAATATACAGACACACATAGTATATTTAGCGGAAGAAAAGTAACCAGAATACCATTCATTAGTACAGGCAAATTTTTAAAATGTTGGGCATGAGAAGGCTTTCAAGGAAAAATCTGACTTGAGAAGGAAGATGGAAGGCTTTATAAGGTTTACCAAGCTAGGATCAGGTGAAGTTCAGCTAACTTCAGAGGAAAGTTAGTCAAGGATGGTTCTCAGAAAAGGCAAGAATTTTTCTTGAGGAGGAAGACCTAGGGATTAACATTGTGCGCGAAAGGAAGTGGGCAAGGACATCTACAGGGATGCAGGCATACAAACTCTACCATGGAGAAGTCCCTGAGCCCTTCAGGGTTTCTCAGTTTAAAAAAAAAGAATAATAAAAATAAAGGAATAGTAGGGTTGAGATTTGAAACCTGTTTTCCTTTTTCCAGGTTCAGCTACTCTTTACAACACCACATTTACCTTCAAGGAAGAATGAGAGAGAGAGGGAGAGTCAGCTTGGTAGACTGAGAGAAGGAAGAATATAAATTAGGCCCAGAGAATAAAGTGTTAACTGGAAATCCCACCTGGCAGAGCTCCTGTGGGAAACAAGCAAAAGGTGCAGCACTTGCCATCTCAGGCCAGGTATCCTGGTGGGAAGGGGAGGAGAGTGTGGGATAGAATTCCTGCCAACCTGGAGAATCCAGGGTGTGACTTTAACAGTGCAGCGGGGGGTGCAGGTAGGAAGAAAGGATTCCATGTGAAATGGGATTTACGGAGAACCTGCCTGTGAATGAGACCCTGAGGATTAGGATAATTTTGGTTAAGTAAAGAAGGGAAGAAAGGGAATTGGAGACGGATCCCAGGAACATACCTTTTTTAACAAACTTTCCCCAGTAAATCTAGTGTACACTAAAATCTGAGAACTATTCATTTAGATATTTGGCAAATATATCACTGTAATAAATTACAACATCTAATTCGATGGGAAAAGATCATTAAAACAAAAGAGTTCATTTTTGCCCTAAGGCCAAATATTAAAAATTTCAGAGGTTTGCAATATATATATATATTTTTGCATATATATACATACACCTAGAGAGAGGACATTTTAGTTAGGACTGAAGTTTTGATATAAGTACTTCAGTTGCTGGTCCCAAGTGAAATTTATTTATAGAATATCTGATCCTAAAAGGACTGTGTTAAAAGACTGACAATGATAAATTAGGTATTTTCTCTGTTATTAAATATGTCACGATCTATTAAGAGAGAAAGACACGTAAGCAATGGTTGGCTCGCAGGGTGATAAGTGCTGTACATGTGATCCATGTACAGTGTGGAACAATGGAACTAGAATCAGCTCTTCTTAGTTCATGGTGGGGAAGGGACAGGATTCAAGAAAGATGTCCTCGGAAGACAGACTTGAGCTGTGCTTTGAATGATGAGAAGGCATTTATCAATACCAAGCAAATACAGGTGGGAGTTTATAACTTCAAAAACCAACAGAAGGAGAAAAAAACAGAATGACTAGAAAAATAAAAAAACAACAAATGAATAGAAGGCAAGAAAAGAAAGACAAAGAAATATATCTAACAGATGGGACAGGTAGAAAACACAAAGTAAAATGGTAGATTTAAGATCCATCATATCAGCAATTATATTAAGCGTAAATGTATTAAATGCTCCAAGTAGAAGTCAAATATTGAGACCCTAGGTTTAACTTTTGCTATGTGTTGCTAATAAGAGACTTCCAAAACATAAGTGTACAGAGGATTGAAAATTTAAAGGTGGGAAAAATTCAAATAATAACTAAAATAATGTTGTAATAATTATACCAAAAGCAAGATAAATACATTACTGAAGATAAAGAGGGTTTCCTCATTATGATAAAAAGATTTAATACACTGAAGATTAACAATTCTAAATTTATATGTGCTTAATAACATGCTTCAAGAGAATATATACAGTATTATTCTATTTACATAGAATTAAAATGGGCAACATTGTACTATATTATTTAAAGATGCATACATAGTTTGTAAAACCATGTTGAACAAAGCAAGAAAGACATTATCACAAACACCACAATAATGGTTGCTTCCAGGAGAGAGGAAGGGTAGTATAGTTAGTAAGGAATATCCAGGAGTCTTCAGCAGGGCTGGGAAAGTTCTATCTTTTGATGGGGTGTTTCCAGAGGTGTCTGCTTTTTAATTGTTCACTATGCTGTACATTTATGATTTGTGCACTTTCCTGGCATATTATATTTCACATACTTTAATTAAAAACAATTTTTTTAAAGACCTGGAATTGTCCCATAGGTATTTAATATACAGATGAGAGCTTCAGAGGGGAAGCTTGGGTTGGAGAAGGGGTTGTCTTCTGAAGGCAGCAGCAGAGCCATGAGTGTGAGATTTCACAGAGAACATACGGAGTGGAAGTGAGCTCTCCAGACAGAGGCTTAGGGAACACAAACATTTACGAAACAGAAACAGACTCACAGACTTAGAGAACAAATTTATGGTTACCAGCAGGGAAGGGTTGGGGGAAGGAATAGTTAGGAAGTTTGGGATTGGTATGTACACACTACTATATTTAAAATGGATAACCAACCAAGGACCTATTGTAGAGCACAGGGAACTCTGCTCAAAGTTATGTGGCAGCCTGGATGGGAGGGGAGTTTGGGGGAGAATGGATATATGTAGATGTATGGCTGAGTCGCTTTGCCATGCACCTGAAACTAACACAACATTGTTAATCGGCTATACTCCAACATAAAATAAAAAGTTAAAGCTCAAAAAAATAAATAAATAAAAATATAAAAAATAAAGAATAGGTAGGTGGCTTTTAAAAGGAGCAATTGCTACAAAGGAGCAATCTCAGAGGTTGCAGAAGAGCAAATAGAAAGCTAATGATTCAGAAACAAAAGGAGTAGGATGTTTCCTGATGAGGAAATACCACTGACAAATTCACCAGGAGCATGAAGTAAGATAAGAAATGACAAGTAATCATGGACAAGGCAATTCAAAAGTCAATTAACTTAGTAAGAATAGTTTTAGTTTCTACCAAAACCATAACATGGAAATCAATTTATTTTCAGGAATCATAGATAAACTTTACATGTCTTAAAGACTCATGGGTTTTATCATGAGTCATGTGCTATCTTGAATTTAAATAGCTGAGAATACTGATTCACTGTTTGAAAAACCCAGCCCTTAATTTTTTGAGATACTAGTAATGAAAGTGTTAGTAATCCAGCAGTTTAATCACATAATGTGATAGAGATTGCCAATATCTTCCCCCTATTCTTTCTCCCTTCCTTTTATAATGAAAGCACTCTGTTCTTTACATATATTGCCACCCAACCCAAAGACTACATTTCCCAGCCTCTACTACAGGTAGGAGGGGCTGATGACTAAGTTCTGGCCACTGACCTATGGAGTAGAGACTGCCAACTGTACCCCAGTATCCATTCTCTTTTTTCTTTTTTTTTTGAATTTATGAATTTTATTTTATTTATTTTTTTATACACCATGATCAAGTGGGGTTTATCCCAGGAATGCAAGGATTCTTCAATATACACAAATCAATCAATGTGATACACCATATTAACAAATTGAAGGATAAAAACCATATGATCATCTCAATAGATGCAGAAAAAGCTTTTGACAAAATTCAACACCCATCTATGAGAAAAACTCTCCAGAAAGTGGGCATAGAGGGAACCTACCTCAACATAATAAAGGCCATATACGACAAACCCACAGCCAACATCGTTCTCAATGGTGAAAAACTGAAACCATTTCCTCTAAGATCAGGAAAAAGACAAGGATGTCCACTCTCGCCACTATTATTCAATATAGTTTTGGAAGTCCTAGCCATGGCAGTCAGAGAAGAAAAAGAAATGAAAGGAATACAAATTGGAAAAGAAGAAGTAAAACAGTCACTGTTTGCAGATGATTCTCTATACACAGAGAATCCTAGAGATGCCACCAGAAAACTACTAGAGCTAATCAACACATTTGGTAAAGTTGCAGGACACAAAATCAATGCACAGAAATTTCTTGCACTGCTATACACTAACAATGAAAGATCAGAAAGAGAAATTAATGAAACAATCCTATTCACCATTGCAACAAAAATAATAAAATACCTAGGAATAAACCTACCTAAGGAGGTAAAAGACCTGTACTCAGAAAACGATAAGACACTGATGAAAGAAATCAAAGATGACACAAACAGATGGAGAGATATACCATGTTCTTGGATTAGAAGAATCAATATTGTGAAAACGACTATACTACCCAAAGCAATCTACAGATTCAATGTAATTCCTGTCAAATTACCAATGCTATTTTTTACAGAACTAGAACAAAAAATCTTAAAATTTGTATGGAGACACAAAAGACCCCGAATAGTCAAAGCAATCTTGAGGAAAAAAACGGAGCTGGAGGAATCAGACTCCCTGACTTCAGGCTATACTACAAAGCTACAGTACTCAAGACAATATGGTACTGCCACAAAAACGGAAATATAGATCAATGGAACAGGATAGAAAGCCCAGAGATAAACCCATGCAATATGGTCAACTAATCAATGACAAAGGAGGCAAGGATATACAATGGAGAAAAGACAGCCTCTTCAATAAGCGGTGCTGGGAAAACTGAACAGCTACGTGTAAAAGAATGAAATTAGAACACTCCCTAACACTGTATACAAAAATAAACTCAAAATGGATTAAAGACCTAAATGTAAGACTGGACACTATAAAACTCTTAGAGGGAAACATAGGAAGAACACTCTTTGACATAAATCACAGCAGAATCTTTTTTGACCCACCTCCTAGAGTAATGGAAACAAAAACAAAAATAAACAAATGGAACCTAATGAAACTTCAAAGCTTCTGCACAGCAAAGGAAACTATAAACAAGATGAAAAGACAACCCTCAGAATGGGAGAAAATATTTGCAAACGAATCAACGGTCAAAGGATTAATCTCCAAAATATATAAACAGCTCATGCAACTCAATATCAAAAAAACAAACAACCCAATCAAAAAATGGGCAGAAGACCTAAATAGACATTTCTCCAAAGAAGACATACAGATGGACAAGAGGCACATGAAAAGTTGCTGAACATCACTAATTATTAGAGAAATGCAAATGAAAACTACAATGAGGTATCACCTCACACTGGTTAGAATGGGCATCATCAAAAAATCTACAAACAACAAATGCTGGAGAGGGTGTGGAGAAAAGGGAACCCTCTTGCACTGTTGGTGGGAATGTAAAATGATACAGCCACTATGGAGAACAGTATGGAGGTTCCTTAAAAGACTAAAAATAGAATTACCATTTGACCCAGCAATCCCACTACTGGTCATATACCCAGAGAAAACCATAATTCACAGAGACACATGCACCCCAATGTTCACTGCAGCACTATTTACAATAGCCAGGACATGGAAGCAACCTAAATGCCCATCAACAGACAAATGGATAAAGAAGATGTGGTACGTATATACAATGGAATACTACTCAGCCATAAAAAGGAATGAAACTGGGTCATTTGTAGAGATGTGGATGGACCTAGAGACTGTCATACAGAGTGAAGTAAGTGAGAAAGAGAAAAACAAATATCGTATATTAATGCATATATGTGGAACCTAGAAAAATGGTACAGATGAACCGGTTTGCAGGGCAGAAGTTGAGACACAGCTGTAGAGAACAAACGTATGGACACCAAGGGGGGAAAGCGGTGGGTGGGGTGGTGGTGGGATGAATTGGGAGACTGGGATTGACATGTATACACTGATGTGTATAAAATGGATGACTAATAAGAACCTACTGTATTAAAAAATAAAATAAAATAAAATTCAAAAAAATAAAAATAAAAATAAAAAATGTTCTGACTCACCCTAGATTCAATGGGGCCTTTTTTTAACCTCAGGTTACCACACTTTTAAGAAATAAATTATTTTAAAATTTATTAGAACAGAATTTTGTAGTTCCCAGAAGAGTTTCTTAGAGTAGTTTGTTTCCCTGAATCAACGTGCAGAAAGATCCTATTACATCTAACATTTTGCTTCTTATTTTCATTCTGGAACAAAAGTGCCTTTTCAAACGTTGAGGGTAGGAGTGGAGAACAACCACATGGGCCATTAAATTAGCCCCTAATGTCATTGTTTTTGTGATTTCATATTTCACTTGGAATTTATCATTTTTGAGTGTTCTTGGAAGGCCCTAAATGTTATCTGCTTTTGTTACTTAAAAAAGGAAAAGACTTGGAAGTGGTCTCTATAAGTTCCATACCTCATCTGAGGATTAAAACAGGGCAAGACATTTATTAATGGTAATAAAGTACATCCCAGTCTTTGCAGTGAAGTCATGTTAATTAGCACATAATTATTTACTTTTGATCAAAATGAATACCTGTTTTTAGTAATCAGCATCCCTAGGTAAGGTGTGTGTAAGCTTTCTCAACCCTTAGCTTTCTAATCTTAGAAATTATCTAGTTAATTTCAAAAACTCTTTAATTTTTAAATATACAGAATAACCAAAATATTAACAGTAGTCTTTAGGAGCTGGGACAATGGCAAAACACTTTCTTATGTTTTCTACATTTCTAAACTTTTTCTACTAGGCAAAAATTACTTTTATAACAGGGGCAATCTGCCTTTATTTACATCCCATAGTAGTGATTCTAAAGTCAGAAATTTTCCCCCATTCCAAGGATGCACCTTAACATTATTGATTATTTTTCCAAAGTATCAAAGATTCCAAATTTATTTACACTTTTTGAAAAACTGTAAGAAAACCAAAATACTTGGTGCTGGTCTGGATATTTTATATAAATATACCGGAGGTTTATTTGACCATTAGGATCCTTTGTCAAATTTGAAAGCCTCTTTGTTGGGACAAAAGCCTTCAGTGGACATAGACCGTTAACACCACACTGCCCTAATACTCATGCATATGATTGTAGAGTTTCACAAACCCATTGTCTTACATATAAACAATTCATTGATCTTACACAAGTACTAAAAATGATAGAAGTTTTGGAGCTAGATTGGCCTAGGTAAAATTCTAATTTTACCACTTTCTAGGTATATGAGTTAAAATAATCCATTTAACCCAATTCACTTCATGTCCTCATGTGTAAAAGGAAAATTATAATACTGACCTCATATACTGTTGGAAGGAATGAAATCAGACAAATCTGTAGAATTTCTACACAGGGCCTGGAACAGAAGTACTCAGTAAACGTAAGTTCCTCCTACATAACTCTTTGAATGAAAAGTTAACTTCCTATCAGAAAACAGCTAGAAGAGCAAGCTTGGGTTATACCTATATATGATGCCAAACATAGACAAAAACTAATCAACTCATTCAATCATTCAAGTATTTCCAAAGAACAAGTTTCAATTGCCTGCATTCACTGAGCACTTTCTACGTGCCATGACCTCTAGTCCTCACAATGCCTGTACTGGAAGGTTATTTTTATCTGGTCTACAGATGGGGAAACTGAGGCTCAGAGGGATTAAGTGACTTGCTCAAGGACACACAACAATTAAAAAGGCATGATTCAAATCCAGATTTATCTCTCTCCAAAGCCTATGATCTTAGTACTACACCATTCAGTTTTATTTTCAACAGTGATTAATAGTGATTAATTCAGAGAGACGGAAAACCCAGTTACCTTCCCCAACTACTTCTCCAGCAGTGGTTGCTGGAACACCGTAGGAAAGGATGCTTAGGTTGAACAAGGAATTTGCAGCCAAGACTTCCCCATCTTCCTGGACTGTGTAGAACAGCAGGTTTGCGTGCTACATGCCACAGGTTTGCCATGCTGGGTCACTGCCTTGTGCCAGTAACGTAGTTTGTGTTCAGTAAATACTTGCTGACTGACTGACAAAAGTACTACTTTCTAGTTTCCTTAGTCGTTCTCAGGGTCAGACACTTGTGGTATTCACATTTGTAATATGGGAGCAGCTAAAATATACTTTTATTTTTGCTATGATGTTATAATTTGTTTACGCAATTTAAGTTTTTAAAATGACCCCAATGGTGTTACACAAAAAGTATTAAAGTCCTCTTTGATTCGGGTGAGTTGAGAGGGGAAGTGTTAACTGTTTTATTTTCTGCAGTAGTAAGTGGAAGTTATTGACTCCACTGAAATAACCTAAAATCCAAAAGTGTTTAAGAAATAGAATGGACTCTGCTTTACACGTCTTTGCATAACCTTGAGAAAGTGATGTAAATGTGCCTTTCTCTGTTTTGTCCATTCATAAAGTGTGCTGAAAAAATGATTATTCTCCCATCTCACAAGTCAAAGAGAGACTTCAAAAATATTTAAAATGATAAAAATGGGATGATTTTGGAAAACCTACTGAATTCCTCAGAGATGAGCACAGTACATCTATACATGTACATGCTATAAACAATGTTGCTAATTACCAGGAGACTTCAGTTAACACTTACCAGCTGGTTTGCTACAGAAACACTCCCAATCTCCCCCAAATCCACTTTCTTCTCTCCAGCAAGGAGAGGGACTCTCATTCTCCCTAAAACAGATGGGCTCTGGAAATTGTTCCACCCCGGACAGGTCCCAGGTTCACAGATTCTCACCCAGCCCTGGGTGGTGGGAGGAGGGGTGGTTTGAGAGTTGGGGCAGCTCTGTAATTGTTGGCAAAGAGATTCGAGTGTTAAACAGAAACAGAGAGAAAAAGAAGAGAAAAATGTATTAAAGGACAGATGAAAAAATACTCTCCACTTATCATTTTTGGTTTAAAAAAAAAAAAGGAATAGAAGGAAAGTGATAAGGGGAACCCAAGGATCGATTCTGGGCTGCTTGATAAAATGGAAATTAATCTCACTCACAACCCCTAATCTGCTGGGTACTGGCAAGCCTCTCCTAAGGAAGGAATTCAATATTTTTATAAATGTAGAAGCAGCGGCCCCTTAATCTGAAATTGGACAGCATGTGGGAAGAGAAGAGTCTGGTTAGCAGAATTTAAAATAAGTGGGAAGAAATGGAAAGCCTAAATCAGAGTTCAAGTTTAGAAAAAGTTAGAACCCAGCTTCATTTGCATTCCAACAAATATCTGGGACACCTTTGGTTTTGAGTCTTGGTAAACTTATAAACGTCCTTTGTTCTTTTTATCACCATCCAACCATTTACCACTTGTTGCTAGCAGGGCGTGGAGTTTTTTAAGAGTTTCTTTTGCTTGTTTGATCCAAAGACCACAGTTCTTATCCACCTCAGTTTGTAAGTAGTATGAGGGGCCTGCATCGTACAGAATCTTGGATGGGAGAGCAGACCTTGGACGGGAAAATGTCTTATCCTCATCTGTGGTTGTCATTCATTAGCACCTGTATGCAGACAGAGACCAGCCCAGTAATGCAACATCGGAGTTATCTTGTAAACTGGGTACTCACTTTGTTAATAATCACCATAAAAAATAAAGGGTGGAAAGAAGACATGTCTTGTTTATAATTTTAAAAGATAGAGAGGCAGACATCTAATCAAATATCGATTACAAACAGACATACAAAGGAAAAGGCCGGCTTTAGAGAAAATGAGGAATATGAACCTCTCTGATTGGACTGAAGGATAAGAAAGCAGGCGTAGACTCACTTGCATCAGTGTATACCGGAGCCCACAGTGGATCACTGGCTTGACAGGGACCAGGCCAGATCTTTAGATCCTGGAACAATGGAATGTTTACGGTGCCTTCCCCACACCCCAGAAATACCCTATCATAAGACACACGTAAAGAAATCCCACAACGCTCTGATTTTCCACACAACGTTATTTCTCAATGTTTTTCTCATTTTGTGATGCCTTTTTTGGCAAGACTTAGGTTGCCTAATGGATTCTCTAGTATTGGTAAGACTTGGTCATTTGCCCACAGTCAGAGAGCAGGGCCTTTTGAGCCCAAGGAAATAGAATACTATCTAGTCCCAGCAAAAGTGGAAAGTCTGAGTAGACATCAAAGATGAATTAAAGATCTGGGCTACCATGTCTGTACCAGTCACTCCCAAGGCTACTGAACTCGTTCACTTTGGGTTCCCTTTTCAAATTGGGGGAGAAGTGATCATTGGTGGGTGATCACTGGGATCTCTTCCAGTTAGTTATAAATAGTCATGAATCTACAGGGTTCATGGAATGAGAACAAGAGGGAGAGGGAAGGAAAAAGAAGAGGCCCTACATGTGGCTTCACCTCCTCCTTCCCTTCAAATACCATTCATACCATAACCTCAGGGTTCCTCCCACCCTAGGACCCTTTCTGCCCCTTCACTCTGGAGTTTTGTCCCAGGGCAGAAGTATCAACACTAGTTTATTGGAACAGGGGGTGTCTCCACTTCTCCTGTATCAAGGCTGCGGGATGAGAAAAGTCCCATATTGGAAATCTGAATTCATTTCCCTATTGTAACATTATTATGCACCGTGGTTTAGTTTTGTATGTCTTTATCATTTTAAGGATCAAATAGGCTTTTGAGAGCATAACTTCTATTTAGAAGATTCCTTCAAAAGGAAGCTGCATTCTGAGTTCCAAATGACTGACCAGAAATAATTAGGAAGACTGCCTATACAGAGGAACGCTAGGGACTGTCTTTATATAAACAGCAATGCAGTTAAGAAAATACTATGTGTGCCTATCAGTACAGCAATAACATGTGTTGAGAATCTGGCCTACGTGTTTGAAAAAAAAGTCATATATAAACTCTGATACAATGTACAATGTACCCACTGCCAACAGAGAGACCTCAAGTATTATATGGGATCTGAGGAGAGCGTTAGCTTCTCTGATTCTGTCTGTTTGCTCGTTCTTGAAGGGAAGGAATTGATGAAGAAGAAAATATTTGACATGCACTCTGAAAAATAACTAGAATTTCTCTAAGAAATACGGAGGGAGAAGGGATTCTAGTCAGAGGGAATCAGCGTGAGCAAAGCTTAAAGGAAGAATAAAAAGGGGTGCATTTGGGAACTAGTAGGTCCAACTTGACTGGAATGTGAGGCACACGAAGTAGAGGGGGAAACGGTTTAAAAGGTAGACTCTGCCCAAACTGTTAAGCTGCCACACACCACGTGAACAGTCTGGATAGTTTATTTCTTTGGTACGTGAGAGAGATCATTTCGATTTTCCTGAGGAGAAAAGAGTTATGACTGGGGAAGATGAATTTCAAGAAGAGAAGAAGCAAATCAAAGGGAAATATATGCAGTAATAGAATCAAAAAGCAAAATACTCGTATTTGTCTGGGTAAGGCGGACCTCTTTTCACTAACAAAATATTTGTGTTAGTCTGGGTATGCTGAACTCTTTTCACTAACAATAAACTTAGGGCAACAGTAAAGGCGAGGTAGCAAGAAAAGAAAAAGTCCACCCTCAGTGAATACTTACCGAATTTTGCATTCATCCACTCTAGTAAATTTTTTTAAAAATTTCGACATGCAAGTTGAGCCTCATGTGTTAGGGTTTGGCGTAGCTTTTAATTTGAGTAAGGTCCAGGGAAGGAGGGAATCTTAAAGCTTTAAAGATGGCCCTGCCAGTGTCAGGGTGGTAGCATGGAAATGCAAAGCGGTGCTGATGAGTCATTACAGAGGTGAGCTAGCTCCACAAGACCGCCACAGCGTGTAAGAGGAGAAGGTAAAGGGAACTCAGAGGTGACTACTACATTTCATTTGGGGTGTCTAGTTACCAGTAAGGGAACAGGTAAGTCAGGAAGGAAGATGCGAGTGTATTTTCAGCCATGATGGCTTCAGGATTACAGAAGAATGTCTAGATGGAGAAGTTCAGCAGGTGGTTGAACAGGCACCTGGGAGAGAACCTAGACCTTGGGAGTCATCTATACACAGATCTCTGCGCTGACCCTGTGAGAATGGAGGAGTCTAACAAAGAAAATAGAAGAGCGTGAGAGGAGAAGCAATGTTATTTTCCTTAAGAGTCGTAGAATCTTCTTTTCCCATCTCATCCTAACAGAGTGAAAGCCTTGCTACCTGCTTATTATGTGTGTGGGAGGGAACTGGATGTAGACGCTGATGCAGTGAGGACGTGTGAGTAGCAGGTGGGGAGGCAGAGGAAGGGTACCAGAACACTGCATCCATCGTTTGCCCAGTGGCTCATGCAGGAACCTGGATTTTTCCTGGATACCATTACAGGCTCCTGTGGCTGATAGGAAGTGTGCTCCCAGACTCCACAGGAAATAGGGTAACCTGCTTCTGAAGAGTGCCCACCCTTCTGTGGGGGCAGAACGTGATAACTGTGGGAAGAATAGGGAAGCTGAAAGCCATGAGTCGGAAGACACCTTATTCGTAACTCAACCATGGCAGGGAGGTGTCACCAAAGAGAAACAGATGGAGACGTAAGTGGACCAGAGTCACCTCCAGTTGGGGAAGAACCCAACATGATGACCACATCATTCTCCTGCTTAAATCCCTTTAATGGCTTCTATTCATCTTAGTTTGAAGACCAAACTCCTTGGTGTAACTCACAAAAATCTGCACAGTTACTACTGCTAGCTCACCAAACTCAACACATGCATTTGCTCTGTGGCTCCAGGCATACTTCAACATTTCTAAACCTTTCTCAACTCTGTCCTATCTCACAGCCTTCATACTTCCTTCTGCCTGGGATACTTCCCTCCGCACACAACCCCCAGGTTTGTCTACTTAACTCCCTCTTCTTCAGATTTCAGCTCAAACTCCCCCTCTCCCCCCACCATAGGTCAGGTCTCCTATAATCTATTATGATCTCACAGGAACCTTTACTTTCATAGCACTTATACTGGTTCATAATCATATATTTGTGGCTATCTGGTTCATGTTTCTCAACCTCACTAGAGAGTAAACTTCATGAAGACAAAGGTCATGTCTGTTGTTTTTCCCATTACATAGCCAGAACCTCATTAAGTACCTCACACTTAGTATGGTCAATAAATATTTATTAAACTACTTGATCCAGAAGACACTGTCTCCAGCACTATAATGAGACAAATATCATTAGTCTTAAGCCATCCATACCAATATTCCTCCTTTTTATTGATGGAATAGCCTGATGGTGGCGAAACTCTAGAAATAAGATTTCAGCTTTCTTTAGAAACTAACATTTCTTAATATCTAAAAAGCTATTAAAAATTAATAACATTAACTTTTTTTTTGGTTAAAAAAAAGGGGGGCCATGCCCTGCGGCATGCGGGATCTTAGTTCCCTGACCAGGTGTTGAACCCGTGCCCCCTGCAATGGAAGCACTAAGTCCCAACGATTGGACCACTAGGGAAGTCCCACAAATTAATAACATTAACTTTAAAAATATTAACACATCAATAGAAAAAATGGACTAAATACATGACAGGTGCATATTTCACTGGCTAAGAAATACAAACGGTCATTAAACATACACAAGCATATATACTCCACTAGTAATCAAAGAACATGGGAAAGATAAGAACTACATATATTCTTATATATTTATTCAATTTCTTTTAATAACTAAGAACTACTAGTCAGAACCTAAAACACAAAACAAACAAACAAAACCAAACAGAAAAAGACTCATGGAGACAGAGAACAAACTGTTGCTCATGATAGGGGAGGGCATTAGGGGTGGACAAAACAGGTGAAGGGGATTAAGAGGCACAAACTTCCAATTATAATAAAGTCACAGGGATGCAATATACAAAACAGGTAATATCGTCAATAATACTAAAGGGTGACAGATAACTAGTCTTAGCATGGTGATCATCTCGTAATGTATGTAAATGTCGAATCACTATGTTGTACACTTGAAACTAATATAATGTTGTATGTCAATTATATTTAAATTTTAAAAAAAGAACTCTAGGGCTTCCCTGGTGGTGCAGTGGTTGAGAATCCACCTGCCAATGCAGGGGACACGGGTTCGAGCCCTGGTCTGGGAAGATCCCACATGCTGCAGAGCAACTAGGCCCGTGAGCCACAACTACTGAGCCTGAGCGTCTGGAGCCTGTGCTCCGCAACAAGAGAGGCCGCGACAGTGAGAGGCCCGCGCACTGTGATGAAGAGTGGCCCCCGCTTGCCACAACTAGAGAAAGCCCTCGCACAGAAACGAAGACCCAACACGCCATAAATAAATAAATTAATTAATTAATTAAAAAAAAAAAAAAGAACTCTACAAGTAACTCTTGACAGTTTTTACATGTAGAAATGAACAGAGAAGGAACTCCATTGTCTAGTAATGCCGTCCTGGTAGTGACTAAATCTCCTGCTTACAACAACTTTAAACAAAAAACAACAGATGAAATGATCAAAGTACCAACAAGGTAGTAAGGAATCACTATACCGAAGAAAAGAGAAAAGAACAACTCAAGAGAGAAAAGAGCCCCTGAAAGATGCTTTTGCTCTTTAGACATCTGTCAGACTCTGAAAATGTTAACTTTCATTTTTACAGCCTCCCAGGTCAACAGGAATAGAAATCAAAGCCCTCTCTTCCAGAAAATAAGAATTCATTTGGAAATGCTTCCCACAAAAAACATTTGGACTCCAAAGGATTACACATACTTAAAATCAGTCCTTGCACAGTCTCATAGTCCAGAACTAACTTTTCAAAAACAATGAGCTAAGGAACACACATGTGTGTGCATGCAAACACACACACACACACACATATGCACACACACAACTTGAGCAAGAACTAACAGAAACCACAAAATGAAAAACAGATCCACTAAGACTTCAGAAATTGGAATAATCAGACTTATTATGTGGCAGCAAAACCTTATCATCCAAATCCAAGCAAAGTAGTATGAGAAAGGTAAAATGAAGTCCAACATTACTCAGACATAGAGGCAAAAATCCCAGACAAAATATTTGCAAACAGAATCTAGTCGTACATAAACCCACATACTATAGCAGCATCAAATTAGCTTTATCCAAGAAATGCAAGGTGGGTTTAACATTGGAAATATCTGAGCATTGAGATCAGAAATACCCAGGCATTTAATGGGTAAGACTCTTCCTCTGGACGCACTTCAATAGATACCATGACTCTATTACATTTGCAGGTCTACAGTTGGCCATCCCTTTTTTACTAACTCCTTCTGGCTTTAGCTATGTTCATAAAATATTAATATATTCAATTATGTTATAGCAGAGGTTGTAAAGTGGAGACTATGGGTCAAATTCAGCCCACAGTTGGTTTTTGTTTGGCCTGTGGTGTTTTAAAGAAAGTGAAGCCGACATTTACAAATTGAGAAATTTCAATAAATCCTGGTTTAGGGACTTCTTTCAAAAAACAGGAATATTTGGCAATAATGGCCCCTATGTTTACCTGGAAACAATCAGCTACAGCTGAGGAATAGCTGTTCCTGTTAGATAAGGTGTGTATTCTCCTGTTCACTGAGAACTCTGCCAGTCTGGCCACGTGTCACTTGCCATTAATCTGTATGTGTTCTTTTTTTCTCCCTCTCAGAGTAAACTTGAGAGAAAAATAAAATATGTGTTGTTCTATCTTGCCGATGAGAGAAAAAAGGAAACTGGACAAAGAGGGGCCTATATGTCAAAGAAAAGTAAAGGAAAGCACATATTTTTGTGAAAGTGAAGACTATCACTTCGTGTTCAGTATGTTAAACCTGGTCAGCTTCACTCCTTTATATGCCCTGCCTGGATCTGCAGGCATAAGTTTGTGACCTTTGGGTTACAGTCACATCCAAATGGCATGGAAGCAGTCTGCCTCATTCTAGGGACTGTCTACTTTTATATTCTGTTATGTGTTGACTTTACAATTTAGCTTTCAGAATGCAGTCTTATTTCCCTAATTCCCTAGTTCCTGAGATGCACCTCTCCAGCCCCCAAATGCTGACAGAACTTACAAGTCACCATCGTTACTTATCATTTATCTTGAACTTAGACTGAAAAGCAGCTAACACTTCTGTTCTCTCTTCTCCCCTTGTTTCCTCCCCCTCACCCCAAAATAAGTTGTTACCGAATCTGAAAAAAGAAAAATGTTGACAGGAATGTTTACACTGTGACCACAATATATAATAGTAAGTTGGTATCTCAAGTGGGAGTTGATTCTCATAAACATTTGTTCAAAATACATAAATATTATTACGGCATGTGAGGCAGTAACTAGACCTATTTTAGACTGTTTTGTCTAATGGACGGGTAATAGTTACTTATCATAATGTTGTCCCTGCTCTTTGGGGAAGTTATCACCAGTGACTATTATAATCTCACAATATTAAAACCCAGCCCAAGCCTACAAAGCAAGACCATGTCTCTTCATCCATGTTTTCCCAATAAAGCAGTGAACCTCAGATTGAATGAGCCAATGAATGGACAAGCAGATGGTAAAACCTGTTTCCAGTCTTGATTCTTCTATTATAATACCATCATGTGATAGTTAAAATAGGGCTTCTGTCCTGACATTTACTGATGCTGAAATACAGACTTCAACATTTTTTAAATGGTATTTCTATCCAAGGCCCCAGAATTGTCTGCATTTATTTAAAGACATATCCAGAAAGCAGTTGATTTTCCTTTCGGTGAATACATTTGGAAAGAAGCTATAAAGATGGTGTATACAAACGACTAGATGTCAAATTGGAGATGCTGTGTCAGAATACATGGTTTATGTAGCTTATACTCATAGGCTTGATTTCTTATGTTTAGACTCAACCATGAGAGAGAGCAAGAGAGGGCCAGAAGTGTGTGTGTCTAATATAATGAAGCTTTAATAGAGCAATATTTGTTTTAAGGGTTAGTTGTATAAACAGATATGAAAGCCATCTGTTTGCCCCATAAGTGCTACTTAAAATTTATAACAAAGGACAAAGTACATTTCAGCAGACAACAGAATACAGGTCAAGATCACACAATAGTTAGTAGTATAGCAGGACTAGAATCCTAGGTGTCCCAAGTCCAAGTCCAAATCCAGTAGCCTGTAACATTTTGCACCAGGGGGTTAGAATCTGAGAATAAAATTGTATGCAGAAAGGTCAGTGTTTTAACTGTGAAGTTGTGTTTACCAGCTTTAAGAAAGGTAGCAAGTATGCACAGTTCTTAGAATGGTCGTAGAGGCTAGAGTGAACAAGTGACTCACAGAAGATATGAAGAGGTTACTAAATGGACACACCAGTGTTTTTGACTGCAAATACTAATTCAAGTAAATTTTGCCCTAAAATTTGAAAAAGTAGCTGCATCACCCAAGATGTTCACGGTATTAACAAAACAACTTCTCCAATAACAGTCCTGTGTGCTCTGAGAGAAAAACTTTCCACCTCATAATAAGTGTGCAGAGCATTCCAAATGTGTAAATTAGATATAGACTATTTCACGAATGTGATATTAAGAAAGGTCATGTTGGGGACTTCCCTGGTGGTCCAAGGGTTAAGAATCCGTCTTGCAATGCAGGCCAGGGGAACTAAGATCCCACGTACCGCGGGGCAACTAAGCCCGAGTGCTGCAACTACTGAGCCCACACGTTACAACTAGAGAGAAGCCTGCATGCTGCAACGAAAGATCCCGCATGCTGCAACTAAGACCCGACACAGCCAAAAAATAAGTATTAAAAAAAAACAACTCATTGAGCTGTACACTTAAGATTTGTATACTTTAATTACTTCATTATATGTACGTTCTACTTCAATAAAAAAGACAAAAAAGGGGCGAACAGACACAGACACACAAAATGAAAGGTCATGTTGGCAATATTAGAATAGAAACACTGATTCCTTGTACATAGGTGTTACATAGGTTTTAGGAAACAGTCCCTTTATTTGGAGACAGTTTAAAAAATTAAATTAAGGAGCCCCTCTAGATGTCATTAAGAAGCCAGATTAGAATAAAATTGAAATGAAATAAACTTAAATTACAACATATTTGAAAACACGTGATATGAAAAGGGAAGTAGGAAAATATCAACCAGTGATAATTATGGAGTTTACAATTTTGTCATTGTGTCCCTAGCAATGTATAGGAAAAGGATACAGTAACATTTTGACCAAGGAGGTGTGTAGTAAACCAGGCAGATTTGGTTGATGTCAAGTATGACAAAACATGTCCCAGGTTATGACAGCCAGTATCTCTAAAAAAACAAATAATTTCCTTTCTGATCACTTCTATAGTCAACCAACCTTCTGGCCTTAATTCGGTTTCCCTGGTAAGTTCATCTACGAGGGAGAAAATGTACTGATAGGCCATTAGGAATATTTGGCCCACTTGGCAGTTATAATCATAAAGTAAATTAATAAACTGTCTTTTAGGCACACATTAATCTCCTGCAAGTTTTATTAAATTGTCTCAAATATCCAATGTCCTTATCACCTTCAGTGAGTATACTCGCAACGCCTCAAATCATAAGCTTAAAGGGCAGATCTTGAACTTTGGTAACCTCACTAGGAGACACAGCCCAGGGGGCCCAGCCTGGATAGGTGGTTAGTCTCTAATCAGAATCATTATAATTACCAGGCCCAGAGCTCATGTTTACCACTTGCTGTGTGCATTTCTTAATAACTCAGCCAAGGTCAACAGTGTCTCCTGCAAAGCTTCTCATCAATCCAGAGAGAGTCTTCTCATGTGCGTGCTTCCACTGTATGATTTTGTGATAATGCAACTTTCACCTCTAAGAATGGGGGACAGGGAGGAAGGAAGAGGGAAGGAGGGAGAGGAGAAGGAAGGGTGGTTGGGAGGAAGAGTGGGTGGGAGGAAAGGAGGAAGGGAGGCAGAAGGGGAAAGAGAGGGAAGGGAGAAATGAAGAGAGGTAAAAAGGAAGAGAGAGAGGGAGGAAGGGGAGAAGGAGTGGGAGAGAGAAGGAAAGAAGGAAAGGAAAGGAATATGAATTCAGGAGCCTCAGCTCAAGTTTGAATCCTAGGTCTACTCCTTACTAGCTGTGTGAACTTGACCAAGTAACTATCTTAGCGATTTAGTGTCCTCATCTGAATAATAGAGATAATAGGATTTACTTCCTATCATGTGGGGATTAGAGTTACTACGTAAAAATACTTAGGACAGTGCCTGGCACATTGTGAACGGTTTCGCATTTTATTCCTAATAAATTTTCTAATCGACTGCACTTTTGCATTTTGCTACAGAAACTGTAAAAATCCTAAAACCAATTTCTCAAGTGCAGCAAATAAAGCCCAATGCCCGCTGATTAGGAAAACAATACTTATTTCTGTAAATATAAAAATAACAGGTGAGGCTGTGCTTGTTAAATTTTAGTGTGCATAGGAATCAACTGGGCACCTTGTTAAAATGCAGATTCTGATTTCATTGGTCTGAGGCAAGGAGAGTCTGCATTTCTTACAAGTTCCCAGCTGATGCTGGTGCTGCTGGTCTGTGGGCCACACTTGGAGTAGCCAGACTGTAGATGGTTTGATTCAAAGGAAAAAAAATAATAGTTAGGAGGAAGAAATTAAAATAGAATAATATAGTTAAAATGCTAGGGGAATGGCCACCAGTGGGGAGTACTCCATAATCAGCTGTATTATTATTGCTCAGAAGGCATTCTAGGCATGCCTTAGATTGCACAATAAATACATTTATTTCAAATATATGTTTTATATATGTATATGTGTGTATATATGTATAGAAACTGCATTTGTTTATGTTTTGTTCATGCTTAACTGCACTTAGGGAGCATCTTATTGGAAAAAAAATCCTGCCAATACTTTTGTTATGAGAATAATTAGCTAATTTACTGATACAGTTTATTTACATATTATTTAGAATATAAAATTAATATATTCTCATCGGAAAAATTCAATTATCTCAGAAACCTATACATTTAAAATGGAAAATTCCCCACTTCACCCTTAAAGTTCTAAGCTCCTACACTAGTAACTATTAAGAGTTTGGTGTGATACTTTAAAATATTTTTTATTCTTATATATCCCTGTAAGATTTTTTTTTCAGAAAATCTACACCACTATAATGCAACTTACTTTTTCCTCAAAGATATATCAAACATCTTTCCATGTTAATACGTAGAAATTCACCTCCTTCTTTTCAGTGATTGCACAGTATTCCAACATACTATAACTCATTTACCCGTTCCCTATTGCTGTGCTTCTAGGATGTCTCCAATTACTTGCTATGACAAATAATGCTACAAAGAACTTTCTTATACATGTCTCTGTATAGGTGTCTGAATACATCTGTAATGTGGTTTTTGGAGTGAAATTGTTGTGAAGGATACAGACCATTGAATTTTGACAATTGCCAAATTGCTTTTCAAAAAGGCTTCTACCACTGTTCCAGGAGCCTGCCCTACTTCCGTGCACATTGTTAAACGGCCATTTGCAATCACTTTAACTTCTTCATAATCTAACAGGAAAAGGTCATCCCTTTATTATTTTAACTTTCATTTTCTTAATCACTAGTGAGATTTACTATCTTTTATAATGTCACTAGCCATTTCAATTTCTTCTGTGAATTGCTTGTTCTTATCACTTGCCAATTTTTCTCCTGGGTAAACTTTTCCTTTTTCCTTTTTTTTTTTAGTAAGAGCTCTCTGTGTATTAGATATTATACTTCCAATATACATATTACATTTTTTATGGTTAAGATTTTGTTGGCTTGCTGTCTTTAATAAGGTATGTTATTGTACAGAAATTTTTACAGAATCAAGCATTTCACTCTGGATTCTCTTTTTCTATTTTTTTTAATGTTTTATTTCTGGCTTAGAGGCTTTTCCCTTCCCCCAAATAATAAAATATTCTCCCATTTTTTTGTAGTAATTTCATTTGTTTTAGTTTTAATGTTTACATCTTTAATCATATGTATATCAAATTGTTTTTAAAAATACACTTGCATGAGGCTTTTACCACTGGAATTATGGTTTAGTCAATACTATATTATTACTGCTACAAGAAAGGGTTAGAGAAGTTTATCATGTAAAATATCTGGATAGCCTAAAAAGGATAGGCCAGTGGTCCTAGCCTTTTCTAGGACCTACATTTTCTAAATGTAACTTTTATTCAACCTATTTTCATATTGACACCCCAAGTCAACTGTCATCAAACATTACTGCAAGTTAATATTCTGAATTATTACATGTTGGTTCTGCCAGTATGTGATTCACTTTCATATTGCTGAGTCAGTACTTCAGAAAGAAAATTCTCTTCATTCAGGTCTCTGCTTAAATATCATCTCCTTAAAGGGACTTTCCATGGCCATCCTATCAAACCTCAGCTCCCTCCATCCTTCTGTCCCAGTTTCTTTTTACAGTTCTCACTGCTACTTGAAAAATTACATTAGACAGGCTTGTCTATTACTTGTCTCACCATGAGGGTGGGGCTTTATCTCATTCACCACTATACCTCCAGCATCTAGAACAACTCAAGGTATGTTGAATAAATTACCAAAGAATAAATTAACCAAAGATATTACCATATCTTGAAAGGTATGTCAAGATGTTAACATATCAAGTCAAAAACAAAAGGACTAGGTATGCTTAAAGTGGTGACTCTTCAGTTGGGTCAGTCACTGGATTTAGTGCCAGTAACTATGTGCTAAGGAAAATAACAAATTAAAGAACATGTATGCTTGCCTGATCTAGGAATTCACTTTACCTTAAAAAATAAAATTCCCCCCTAAAAACTGAACTATCCAGTTTGCCCGTTTCTATGCTTTATTCCTTACAAGCCCCGATAGGGGGCTTGTTAAACACATTAAAGCATATTTATATAACGGAATTCTAAGCAGCCATTAAAAAAAGATGTGATATAAGCATAATTATTAATATGAAAAGAAGTTTAGGGCGAAATAGCATGCAACATAATCCCATTTTCAGAAAAAGAAAATATCTATTACATGTGTGAGTGTAAACACATTCTCTGGAGAGATCTACATCAGAATACCAACACTGATTATCTCTCGGTAACGGGATTAGATTTGATTTTATATATTTTTTCTTCTCTGTATTTTCTCATTTCTCTAAAATAAACACGTATTACTTATGTGAAAAGGAGAAATTGTTTTGCAGTGGAAGAACGTAGTAGTGTGTGAAGTGGGTTTGCACACAGCACCCACATCGACCTCGTCCTCCATCCTTGGAGTGCCTTCCTACTCTGCAGACTGAAGAGTTAAAAACCAATTTCCATACACTACCAAACGTAAAATAGATCGCTAGTGGGAAGCAGCCGCATAGCACAGGGAGATCAGCTCTGTGCTTTGTGACCACCTAGAGGGCTGGGATAGGGAGGGTGGGAGGGAGGGAGACGCAAGAGGGAAGAGATATGGGGATATATGTATATGTATAACTGATTCACTTTGTTATACAGCAGAAACTAACACACCAATGTAAAGCAATTATACTCTAATAAAGATGTTAAAAAAGAAAAAAAACAATCTCCCAGACTTCCTTTGCAGAAAACCTAACGTAAGACTTGGAAGTGACAAGTAAGGCAGAAGCCATCTCCATGGCATGAGCAGCCAGGGAGAGGTGGCAGTTTTCTGCTTTCCCGTGCATGCTCACTGGGTGCCTGCAGACAGTGTGGCAGGTCCACGCTCCCAGAACACAACGTCTGCAGCCTGTTCTAACGTCAGAAACCCCACTGGTGAACCCCTTGGCCGCTGCAGTAGTAGCAGTTGCGTATGTTTCGCTGGAGTCTTTTCTGGGGACCCAAACTTGAGCCCATTTCTCCATACCTTCCAATGATTTTGTAAGGAACTAAGTAGTTTCAAAATTCCTAATATTAATTCCCATTCCTCTTAAAATAGCTAGAGTGGTTTGTTTCCTGCAAGTAAGTCGTCAATGATACAAAAAATATAAATTGTGTGTCATCAACTTTAAAAATAATGTATACTACACAAATCTATTTCAGAATGTGGAGAGGGCATGTGAGACTAACATACAAAAACATGTGGGGAAAAAGGATCACTAAGTACACTAACATGTTAATGTAGTCATCTCTGGTGGTAGAACTATGGGTAATTTCAATTTTATTTTGCTTATCTTTAAGTTTTCTTTTTTTTTTTTTTAAGGGAAAACCTTAAAAGCCATGTTTTTTTCTGAAACAAAAACAGAATCCTCTTGCAGGAAAAGAGCAACTTCTGAATGTATCCTGAAATGTTTTAGGCAACTAGGATTAGTAACTAAAGGTATTAATCTGCATGTAACACTGTAGCACACACAGGAGTATGCATCATAGTGTAAGCAGAGGAGCAAGTCCCCATGATTCATGATCTCAGAACAAATATTTGTCTATTCTAGTGACACAGTCAAGCTGACTGCTCTCTGCTAGAAAAAGGGCAGCTATCTTGGGAACTAAACATATGAAATTGAGACTAGCCAGTACCGCAGCTGTTGGTGAGCTTTCTTTGTTTAAAACAGCAGAAGTATATCCCTTAGAATTGGCTATTTTAAAAGGCATAAAACAGAATGGAAGTGCCTTCACCTACCCAATCATTACATGAGATTTCAGAAAAGAAAGGGCAAAAGTGAAATGAGCAAATCAGACTTTCTTTTAAACATTTCTTTAAAAAAATTTTTTTTCCCACATAACTAACATTTATGTATTTCTGAATTGCTCTTTATTCCTCCATTTTCTCTACCCACTAGCTTCATGACTTAGGACGCAGAAAAGGATAAGTCATACTTCTTTATTCACTGGCAGAAATTATCATGAAGGGTCACAATGCATTTGCAATCAAGGAAGCAGATAAAATAAACCATTCTTAAGCTATGGAAACGCCTATCAAGGAATTTTATTAGAATTAGATTAATAAGAAAATATCCTTGTATCTATTAACTCAGTGATTTTATAAAGCTAATATTTATTTATTTACTTTTTGGCCTAAAACAACATAAATTTATTCTCTTACAGTTTTGGAGGTCAGAGTCCAAAATAAGTCTCACTGAGCCAAAACTAAGATGTCAGCTGGGCTGTGTTCCTTTCCAGAGGCTCTAGGGGAAAACCCCTTGCCTTGCCTTTTCCAGAATAAAGCTAATTTTTAAATGTCACTTGATACTAGCTACTTTTATTAAAAGCATCTTCCAATGACAAGTTTTTAATTTTCATGAACACTAATTTTAGATCTTTTATGGTTGTTCTCTGTCACCTAAGATATTCACCTCTGTTTCCTCTAAAAACCTTTGTATTTTAGCTGTAACATTTAGGTCTGTGATCCATCTCAAATTCATTTTAGTGAAGTAGGGGATCATGGTTCATTTTTTTCCATGGAGATATTTAGCTGTTCCGGCTCCATTTGTTGAAAAGATTTCCCTTCTCTGTTGGATTGCTTTGCTACCTCTGTCAAAAATCAAGTGACCATATAAATGTAGATTTGTTTCTAGGCTCTCTCTTCTATCCCACTGAGTTATTTGTTGATCCTTACGCCAGTATCACACCATCCTTGATTACTGCATACTACCTACTACAATACTCCTTGTATTGCTTTACAAAATTTAAGACTCTACAAAAGAGGGTATATAAATTAAGTTGAAATAAATGTATGGGCTCAAGATGAGCTTAAAATAATCCTTATGAAATCATTGTTAAACTGTATCATAGCTTTGAAAACACTCCATAATCACTATCGTTTCCAAAGTGAAATAGATTTACCCACAAATGAAAAACTACAAATTCTTCATGACCTTCAACGGAAATTATGTATGAAAAATATTTCATTAATTTTACTACTCAACTTCCCACCAGGTCTTGCCCACATTAGTTAAAAATACCACAGTGTAGTAAGCCTAAAAACAATCCTTAGGCAGTGTGCTCGGTGGTCCCGAGGATCTGTCTCTTGCTTCAACCGTGTTTGAACGGAACAGACCCAGGAACGCCCCTCGTTCCAGCCTCTGACCACCCTCCAACCTTTTTTCCAGTCTTAACTTTTGGAATCAGCCACTCAGCTATCCTCGGCCACCAGGCCAGGTCAACACCATTTTTTGAGCTTAACTCCTTATTAACCCATCAACCGGGAGCTCCAGGACTCCTCAGAATGACTCCACCCAGGTGGAGGCTGTCCTCCACCGCCTGGTCAACATGCACCTGTAGGCCTCCTACACCTACCTCTCTCTGGGCTTCTATTTCCAACGAAGCGTTGTGCCTCTGGAGCGCGTGGGCCACTTTTTCCGCGAATCGGCGGAGGAGCAGCGTGAGGGTGCCGAGCGACCCTTGAAAATGCAAAACCACTGCAGCCACCTGGCCCTCTTCCAGGACGTGCAGAAGCCGTCCCAAGAGGAGTGGCATAAAACCCAGGACGCTGCTGAAGCCGCTGTGTTCATGGAGAAGAACCTGAATCAGGCCCTCATGGACCTGCGTGCCCTGGGTTCTGCACGCGCACAGCCCCGCCTCTGTGACTTCCGGGAGGGCCGCGTCCTAGATGAGCAGGTGAAACTCATCCAGAAGATGGGCGACCACCTGACTGAGCTCTGCAGGCTGGTTGGCCCCCAGGCTGGGCTGGGCCAGTATCTCTTCGAAAGGCTCATCCTCAAGCACGACGAGGAGCCTCCAAAGTCCAGGGGCCTTTGAGGAGCCCCTCTAGTGTCAGGGTTGCTGCCTGAAGCAGCTCTCGGCAGCAAGTAGGCACCTTTTCAACACGCTGGAGCCCTCTCCCAACCCTTGGACCAAATGGAAACAATAAAGCTTTTTACAGGAAAAAAAAAAATCCTTAAAAAAAATTCACGTGTTTGAAACTAGAGGATGAGTACACAGTCTCTCTGTTTAAACTTTTCCATAATAAAATATTAAAAAGTCATTTATCAATTTCAGAAAGGTACCTAGTAAAGAAAAAAGTAGATTTCCTTTATAAATATGTTTTATAAAATTTCCTTTTCTTTTTTTAAAATTTATTTATTTATTATTTATGGCTGTGTTGGGTCTTCGTTTCTGTGCGAGGGCTTTCTCTAGTTGCTGCAAGTGGGGGCCACTCTTCATCCTGGTGCGCGGGCCTCTCACTATCGCGGCCTCTCTTGTTGCGGAGCACAGGCTCCAGACGCGCAGGCTCAGTAATTGTGGCTCACGGGCCTAGTTACTCCGCAGCATGTGGGATCTTCCCAGACCAGGGCTCGAACCCGTGTCCCCTGCATTGGCGGGCAGATTCTCAACCACTGCGCCACCAGGGAAGCCCTAAAATTTCCTTTAAAGTTTAACTTGGAAAAGAAGATTAAGAGCAAGAATACAATATTATTTTATAAAATAAAAAACAAAGCAACTCCCAATTCCATTGCGGGCAAACGACAAATGGCTCTTGGAAACTACTTGGCTGTACTAATTTTGTTCAAATTGGCAAAGAAGGATCCTCCACCACCACCATCATCCTTTTTCAAAAAAAGCAGATAGCCTGAATTGCTAAACTCCCCATTTCTTTATAAAGATACAAAATGTTGCCAAACTGAGAGTAGCACCAAAAATCTTTAAGATTTACAATCTGTTCTTAACCTAAAATTTTGCTTTGATGCATAATACACCTTCCTGAAATAATTCTACAATACAAAAATAATCCCAAACACTGAAAAAAGTTTGCTAAAATAAAATTGGGATTTTTTTACTTTTTCTACTGGTAGCAATGGAAATCACTAGAAACTATGCTTTTTTTTAAAAAAAAACATTTATTTATTTATTTTTGGCTGCGTTGGGTCTTCGATGCTGTGCGTGGGCTTTCTCTAGTTGCATCGAGCGGGGGCTACTCTTCGTTGTGGTGTGTGGGCTTCTCATCGCGGTGGCTTCTCTTGTTGCGGAGCACAGGCTCTAGGCACGTGGGCTTCAGTAGTTGTGGCTCGGAGGCTCTAGAGCGCAGGCTCAGCAGCTGTGGCACATGGGCTTAGTTGCTCCGTGGCATGTGGGATCTTCCCAGACCAGGCCTCGAACCCATGTCCCCTGCATTGGCAGGCAGATTCTTAACCACTGGGCCACCAGGGAAGCCCAGAAACTATACTTCTGTTCTTTTCAAACGATCTCCTTTAAAATCAAGCTTTTACAAATAATTGGTATAGAAGATAAAATTCAGTTTTTAAATCTTCAAAATATTTAGATATCAAAGACAGAAATACTGATTTTTTCATTAATGATGAGAAAGAAACAAGAGACTCCATTTAATCAAGATCTGACATTTATAAATTTTAAGCATTTAACCAAGCTGGAAGATTGGAAGATTAATTATAGCAATTACAGGTAGAGAATATCATCTGTCCATTTTCATTATGGTAGTTCATTACGGTTCATTACGGTAGTTATCTATCCAGAGAACCAACAGGAGTTCTCAGATCCAATGTCATATAATAGGATTTGGGCAAGCGCTCTGAACACCACTTTTATTTAATATGCACCACATGCACATGATGCAGGCAGGGAGAGGTTATGAATCCATGCATTGAAGACGAGACAGACTGGGACTATTGCCAAACGTGCGCTGAGTCGATTAGGATGTTGCTCAAAGTTCTTTATACTTAATGGTTTCCTTGAAAGTAAGTGCAGAAGCAGAAATGTGTACACATCCCAAAGCATCTTCTTCTTCATTTGGTTTCCTGTGCTTTCTTTGCATTCTGTTTTTCTTTTGCCTAGAAATTAAAGACAGTATACTATAAAATCTTAAAAGTCTGTTCCAGTTCATATTAAAATGAAATGTGTCTAAGAGGGCATTCTTAAGCTAAAAAGCTTGAGATGCGTTGTTTGCAAGATTTCTAGAGAATTATCTTTTATAAGACTCACAACAAACCACTCCTGGACAATGATATAGTTATGCTTTGCCCTCAATAAAAAAGGATCATATTTGGTTTGCAGTTCTTTCTTACCTGAAGTTGAAATGTATTATTATAATGGTAACAATTTAAAAATACAAAGTTACTCATCCTATAAAGTCATACTCATTCATAACTATTTCAAAACAATATATTTACATATGTGCCCATTTCTCATACAAACTGAGTATATGAAAAATTCTATATTAATTTCTGCATATTTGAATAAATGAATTTAACATAATAGTTTAAATGAGTTTAACATAACTAAGGATTATATACCCATAGTGTTGATAAACCTCACATATAAGTGAGGCTTTTTTCGGTCATGTAAGACCAAAAAAATGTTTTCACAAGTTGTTTCACTTGAACCTCGTAACAAGTATAGAGCTTGAACACAGTAATTCTATTTCACTTTTTAGCAGATGAGGAAGCCAGAGCTTACAGGTGTTATCAAACTTGACCAAGTCACACAGCTAATATATAACAAAACCTCAATAGAGGTCAAAAGACACATATTCTATAGCAGTGCTTCTAATGTAGAGACCAATGACCCGGGGACTGTGTTAAAATGCAGGCTGAATTGGTAAAATGCCTGAGGATCTAAATTTCTAGCAAACTCTCAGGTGATGCCAAGTCTGCTGGTCCTCAGGTGACACTTTGAGAAGCAAGATTTTAGAAGACTAGAATATAATGTTCTTTCCACTATGGCACTTGAATCAGAAAAGGAACAAATAAATTAGACTTTTGCTATTATATAATTAAGAAAAAAAACTTCTTTAATGAGAACTATAATCTTTTTTTTATAATGCATTATAATGATAATAGAATTATCATACAACTGTATGATAAAATTAAGTGCAATGCCTTAGAATATATTAAGAGGAAATATGTTATACATACCATATAAAAATTTAAAAATTGCTTGCATAAACATTTTTAGATAACAAGCATAATTTGTAATTTGATATGTACAATTTCTCAAAGAAGTCTTCTGTTTCCAAATAATAAAAATACTATTCAATTTTAGATGTAATTTGGAAATAAAAATATGTACCTCTTTTCTTAATGATCTCTGAATATACAGGAAGTTTACTAGGATTAACAGGAATGAATCTACTGGTTAATGACATAAATTTTACAACATAATTTAAAAAGCAAAGACATATAATGCAGAGTATCATACACGTATTAAACTATATAATTCAGATAAAACTAATGGTAAGTTAAATAAAATAAGTTATAAATAATTACCACCTTATTGAGCACATATTATGAACTTGGCCAATATTATCTCATTTAACCCTTAAGAATGTGAAGTGTGATTCCCAATTTATAGATGAGGAAATAGATTCTATAATAAAGTAAATAACTTGCCTAAAAGCAACAGCTAATAACATAACAGCTAAGTAACATATCTAAGATTTAAACTGAAAGCCTGTATTCTGTTTTGCCTTTGTCGAAAAATAAAAAATACTGTATTTCAAAATAGCATGGAAAAAATGTTCACTGTTAAGAAATACTTTCCTTCTATTTAGTGTGCTAGTGAGATACTAAAAATTGCTGACTCAAGTCAGAAAATTCTGTAATCATAGGTATTAATGTACATATTATTGCAGATAACTTTATTCTTCTACCTTATTTCTATTAAGAGATAGAAAAAGCAAGTTCTGCAGATTAGTTATTTGTTACCAACTGAATTATAATGTCTTAGTAAAATCTGGACAAAATTCAGTACTGTGCTTTGAATCCCCCATAGCAACAAAATCTGTGATTTTAAATTATGGTAGGTTATTGGTGGTTGTTAAAAACCTGGGATAGACAGTAATTCAGAAATACATATAAAGGTTGAGATAAAATTTTAAAAGAATTGTAAATGTGTCTGAATAAAAGTTTTACAAATGAAATCTTAATATAGCTGATTTTATTTTATATTTTAAGGAACAGATTTGGTCTATGGCACAAGAAGTTTTATAACTTTACATTTTTAGGTTACCTCCTGAGCAATCTTTATGTAATGTATACTCAATGAACTGATCAGATAAGAACAGAAGCTCCACGGAACAAGAACACTTACAAGGCAAGATCTTAACCTAATTCATTAAAGCCACATGCTCTTGGGAGAATCAAAGTCCTCACTCTTTGTTATTTTGTAAAATGAAAAGATTTCCACAGGTCAAATACTTCCACACCATCACAGGCAGTCAGGGCCTGACTCCAATTACTCAGAAATCTGATCCTGGATGGCTTTAAGCACGTAACAACACTGCCTAGACTAGCCACATCTTTTCTACTTTCACTTGGCATTGGGGGGAAGGGGGGGATTTTTGACATAATAATCCATTTCTGAATTCTACATGTAATTCTTTTCTTAGAAGTATTACTTATTAAGTAATTTTCACTACTAAAGTCTTTATATTGGATATAATTGTAAAATCTAATCTTTATTGTGTTTTAATTTTTAACATTTGCATTTACCAGCAGAAAGTGATATTTCAATATGATATATGATTTCTTTTTTCAAAATAAGATGAACAAAAATATATTTGTGCTAAGGAAGCTGATTATTGGCAGAAATTAAGCATTTAATTCTCACCACAGATTCAGAATTTGTGGACGTGAAATTTTAAGTAGCATAAAGCTATTTAGGAGCTACCCTGTGATGCCGCAGAATCTTTAGCATGACTTTATTCTAGCACTTATCAGAATAATACTATCCAGCACAGTACTATAATCATGTATTCCTTTCCCCAACTAAGTTGCTTAAGAGAGAAAAATGTGTCTTAATTATGTATATATCCATTGACTTTAAGAGACTGCCTCAAATATAGTTTCAGCTAGATAAATGTTGGATAAATAATCAAAACATTTCAAAAATTTTAATCAAATAATGAATCTGAATTCCCTTCAGAATCTAGGCACATAAAAGATACTGCATATACAGTATCTTTCTGTATAGTATCTATACAGAAAGAAATGTACCTCAATATTGCTTGTACAATATTAGTCAAAGAACAAGCAAGTCAGTAACTACCCTTTCAATAAAACAGACATATAATGTCTTTGTATTATATTCAATAAAACAGACATATAATAATGTCTTTGTATTATATTCAATAAAACAAATGCAAACACAAGAAGAGACTGAGTTGGTATTCCACTAACACTAGGCATTCATATACTGCCACCCTGTGTCCAAAATAATGTGAACTAAGGAATTATGGTTCTAATGTAAAAGCTGAAAAGCTATTGTACTCTAACTATGCTTTTTTAAAAATTATGGAAATATACTGTCATTAAAATCAAATAAGAATGGTCCTTTTCTTAACTTGCCCAAAAAAGTTTACTCACAGGCCAATTTTAAAGCAAAACAAATATATTTAAAATTTCTCTAATAACATTTGTCTGGTCCCTAACAATATTTATCTATACTTAATACCTGATACATCATACAATTGAGCATAACAGTCTATATTTCATTTTGTTTAATATTTTCAACAGAGAAATATTTCATAGTATTTCATACAAAGAATATAATATCGAGGTACTCTGTTAACCAGGCAATTTTGAGGATCACAGGACCCTAATTGTTAATCTAAAACTTTAAAAATCAGTTTCCCATCTTGGACTTTTATGATTTAACACCCTGAGATACATGAATAGAAAAACCTATATGGAAAAGAGAAGACTTAGCAGTCTTCTTGTAACAATTTTTACATTTAATGCTAAAAGTTGAAGCACATGTTCAGGATCTAGATAATAAGGTATATATAAAAACCTTAAGTCACATCTTGTATTATTTAGAATTTATGATGATATCAAACGGCTGGGTTGAAATGTATCTTTGTTTCACGAACTTAAAAATTAATAATAAAAAAAAACCCTACTATGTATTCTGGTCTTTAAGTTAATGGTCCAAATTTTTCACTAACCTATGCTAGTTTTCCCTCAGTGGAAAGAGTAATAACTTAGGAATAAGAAAACCTATTTCTTAGGCTAAGTTATGTTTTTTTCCCCCTTCATTCTAGTAGTAAATTCGATGATAATTCAAATTTTTGCTAAATTAAATAAGAAAAATCTATTATTTCAATAATTAAAATTAATAATTTGTTTTCAGCTAAAGAAAGAAAAATGTTTTAAATTTCATTCTAATATAGCACAACCTGAATTCCTGACACTAAGGATTCTGGAACGCTAAAGCAGTAATGCAATTCCTTATTTTTATTTTGCAATATTAGATTGAACTAATGTTCCTCTAGATGAAAAACAGTAAGTAAGAGCAAAATATAAAAATAAAAAGCTTCACCAAATTTTATCTCTTCTCAAGCCAAATAACATTTTTTGGAGAATCTAAATCTAATTTAAGTACTCACCAGTAAAATACTTACCTTTTCTACTAGTGGTATTAACTGCTGGTGTTCTGCTAAAGTCTTTAACAATTCCATAATGAACGGCAGATAATTATGCTTCCTTCTGATATTTTCAATCTGAAAATAAAACACGTATCAAACCACACTAACTTTGTATTTTCACTAAGTTTCTGATATTTTAATTTTTGCCTCCAACTCAAAATAGAAATGGAAGAAAATCCTCCATTCTCATAAAAAAAAATATGAGAAATAATGAGATTTCCATTGCCATTGAGAATAAAGACTAATTACAATAAAACATGTGGAGAGAGTCCCCTGGGTGTCGCTTCCTACTCTTGGCTTAGCAAATAACAGAGGCTTTTAAAAGTCTAATCTGAGATAATTTATGAAAACTTAACTTATGAAAGCAAACTTAGAGGGACTTCCCTGGTGGCGCAATGGATAAGAATCCACCTGCCAATGCAGGGGACACGGGTTCAAATCCTAGTCCAGGAAGATCCCGCATACCGCAGAGCAACTAAGCCCGTGCACCACAACTACTGAGCCTGCGTGCCACAACTACTGAAGTCCGCGTGCCTAGAGCCTGTGCTCCACAACAAGAGAAGCCACCACAATGAGAAGCCAGCGTACCACAACGAAGAGTAGCCCCCACTCACCACAACTAGAGAAAGCCCACCCGCAGCAAACGAAGACTCAACACAGCCAAAAATAAATAAAATTAAATCTTAAAAAAAAAAAGGAAATCAAACTTAGAAGGTCCACATGATAAATTAACACTCTTGCTACTACACCTATGTAAATAATAAAGCCATGCCTAATGAGACCAGCTTTATTGTGTGATTAAGAACAATCTTTCTTTGACATTATTTTTGACCAAAAGCAAATAGACTGTAGGGACTGTCTGTGCTTCAGTGGAAAACTATGCATTGTCTAAAGTATGCTCTCCCAAGTTACGTGATTGCAACCTTTCACTGTCTGGTAGAGGTTCAATTTACTTCCCTTCCCATAGGGGAAGAAAACAGTTTCCATCTTTTGTGAATTCGTTTCAACATTCCTATATTTCATATAAATTTGAGCTTCTTTGACTTCTCCTTTGAAATAGTTGTGACATCTTACAGGTTTGCTCAATTAATGAACTAAATAAAATCTTAACGTGTTCATTTTATATCAGTATAAGAATCATTTTATTTTTTTGAACAAAGCATTCTCCAACAATATAGCAAAGATTCTAAAAACTTAAGTTTTATTTTAGGCAAATATTAAAAATTAGTTAATTATGTAACAACACTGCATAAGAATATATAAATAGGTAGGTCTTTTTTTATATCACATAAAATAGAAGATAACATTCAAGTTTCCATCCCTTACTTTCCTGTCACCATAAATTCAGCCCTCCTTTCTGCTGCCTGGAATACTCTGGAGCCAGTCCCTACCACTTCCACCTGAAGGAATCCTACTAGTCCAAGGTCCACGTATTCTAACCATCACATTGTTGGCTGTTAAGTGTGTTGCAAAGCAGTATTCTGACACTGTGGTAAGCAACAGAAAGAAAAAGAATAATCCCTGCCTTCAACTGAACTTCAAATGAAAAACTGCTTTTTCTACTGTGACAAACATGACAAATTGAATAAGTACCATTTCCAAAGTCCTACAAAATTCGAAGTTTCCTTCACTCTTTTCACTCTCTGAAAAAAGCTTATCAGGCGGAGCTTCAAGATGGCGGAAGAGTAAGACGTGGAGATCACCTTCCTCCCCACAAATACATCAGAAATACATCTACATGTGGAACAACTCCTACAGAACACCTACTGAACGCTGGCAGAAGACCTCAGACCTCCCAAAAGGGAAGAAACTCCCTATGTACCTGGGAAAGGCAAAAGAAAAAAGAAAAAACAGAGACAAAAGAATAGGGACGGGACCTGCACCAGTGGGAGGGAGCTGTGAAGGAGGAAAGGTCTCCACACACTAGGAAGCCCCTTCGCGAGCGGAGACTGCGGGTGACGGAGGGGGGAAGCTTCAGAGCCACGGAGGAGAGCGCAGCCACAGGGGTGTAGAGGGCAAAGCGGAGAGATTCCCGCACGAGGATCAGTACCGAACAGCACTCACCAGCCCGAGAGACTTCTCTGCTCTCCCGCCGGGGCGGGCGGGGCTGGGAGCTGAGGCTTGGGCTTCGGTCAGATCGCAGGGTGAGGACTGGGGTTGGCGGCGTGAACACAGCCTGAAGGGGGCTAGTGCGCCACAGCTAGCCGGGAGGGAGTCCGCGAAAAAGTCTGGAGCTGCCGAAGAGGCAAGAGACTTTTTCTTGCCTCTTTGTTTCCTGGTGCGCGAGGAGAGGGGATTCAGAGCGCCGCTTAAAGGAGCTCCAGATGCGGGCGCGAGCCGCTATTATCAGCGCGGACACCAGAGACGGGCATGAGATGCTAAGGCTGCTGCTGCCGCCACCAAGAAGCCTGTGTGCGAGCACAGGTCACTCTCCACACCGCCCCTCCCGGGAGCCGGTGCAGCCCGCCACGGCCAGGGCCCCGTGATCCGGGGACAACTTCCCCGGGAGAACACACGGCGCGCCTCAGGCTGCTGCAACGTCACGCTGGCCTGTGACGCCGCAGGCTCGCCCCGCATCCGTACCCCTCCCTCCCCCCCGCCCCCCCGAGTGAGCCAGAGCCCCGACTCAGCTGCTCCTTTAACCTCGTCCTTTCTGAACGAAGAACAGACGCCCTCAGGCGACCTACACGCAGAGGCGGGGCCAAATCCAAAGCTAAACCCCGGGAGCTGTACGAACAAAGAAGAGAAAGGGAAATCTCTCCCAGCAGCCTCAGGAGCAGCGGATTAAGTCTCCACAATCAACTTGATGCAACCTGCATCTGTGGAATACCTGAATAGACAACGAATCATCCCAAATTGAGGAGGTGAACCTTGGGAGCAGTGATATATATATTTTTTTCCCTTTTTCTCTTTTTGTGAGTGTGCATGGGTATGCTTCTGTGTGTGATTTTGTCTGTGTAGCTTTGCTTTTACCATTTGTCCTAGGGTTCTCTCTGTCCGTTTTTTGGGGTTTTTTTTTTAGTATACTTTTTAGCACTTGTTATCATTGGTGGATTTGTTTTTTGGTTTGGTTGCTCTCTCTTTCTTTCTTTTTTTTAATTACTTAAAATATTTTTTTAATAATTATTTTTTATTTTAATAACTTTATTTTATTTTACTTTATTTTATTTTATCTTCTTCTTTCTTGCTTGCTTTCTTTTTTCTCCCTTTTATTCTGAGTCATGTGGATGAAAGGCTCTTGGTGCTCCAGCCAGGCATCAGGGCTGTGCCTCTGAAGTGGGAGAGCCAACTTCAGGACACTGGTCCACAAGAGACCTCCCAGCTCCACGTAATATCAAACGGCAAAAATCTCTCTGAGATCTCCATCTCAACATCAAGACCCAGCTGCACTCAACGACCAGCAAGCTACAGTGCTGGACACCCTATGCGAAACAACCAGCAAGACAGGAACACAACGCCACCCATTAGCAGAGAGGCTGCCTAAAACCATAATAAGGCCACAGACACCCTAAAATACACCACCAGACGTGGACCTGCACACCAGAAAGACAAGATCCAGCCTCATCCACCAGAACACAGGCACTAGTCCCCTTCACCAGGAAGCCTACACAACCCACTGAACCAACCTTAGCCACTAGGGACAGACACCAAAAACAACAGGAACTACGAACTTCCAGCCTGCGAAAAGGAGATCCCAAACACAGTAAGTTAAGCAAAATGAGAAGACAGAGAAACACACAGCAGATGAAGGAGCAAGGCAAAAACCCACCACACCTAACAAATGAAGAGGAAATAGGCAGTCTACCTGAAAAAGAATTCAGAATAATGATAGTAAAGATGATCCAAACTCTTAGAAATAGAATGGAGAAAACACAAGAAACGTTTACCAAGGACCTCGAAGAACTAAACAGTAAACGAACAGTGATGAACAACACAATAAATGAAATTAAAAATTCTCTAGAAGGGATCAATAGCAGAATAACAGAGGCAGAAGAACGGATAAGTGACCTGGAAGATAAAATAGTGGAAATAACTACTGCAGAGCAGAATAAAGAAAAAAGAATGAAAACAATTGAGGACAGTCTCAGAGACCCCTGGGACAACATTAAACGCACCAACATTCGAATTATAGAGGTCCCAGAAGAAGAAGAGAAAAAGAAAGGGACTGAGAAAATATTTGAAGAGATTATACTTGAAAACTTCCCTAATATGGGAAAGGAAATAGTTAATCAAGTCCAGGAAGCACAGAGAGTCCCATACAGGATAAATCCAAGGAGAAACACGCCAAGACACATATTAATCAAACTATCCAAAATTAAATATAAAGAAAACATATTAAAAGCAGCAAGGGAAAAACAACAAATAACACACAAGGGAATCCCCATAAGGTTAACAGTTGATATTTCACCAGAAACTCTGCAAGCCAGAAGGGAGTGGCAAGACATATTTAAACTGATGAAGGAGAAAAACTTACAACCAAGATTACTCTACCCATCATGGATCTCATTCAGATTTCACGGAGAAATTAAAACCTTTACAGACAAGCAAAAGCTAAGAGAATTCAGTACCACCAAACCAGCTTTACAACAAATACTAAAGGAACTTCTCTAGGCAGGAAACACAAGAGAAGGAAAAGACCTACAATAACAAACCCAAAACAATTAAGAAAATGGTAATAGTAACATACATATCGATAATTACCTTAAATGTAAATGGATTAACTGCTCCAACCAAAAGACATAGACTGGCTGAATGGATACAAAAACAAGACCCATATATATGCTGTCTACAAGAGCCTCACCTCAGACCTAGGGACACATACAGACTGAAAGTGAGGGGATGGAAAAAGATATTCCATGCAAATGGAAATCAAAAGAAAGCTGGAGTAGCAATTCTCATATCAGACAAAATAGATTTTAAAACAAAGACTATTACAGGAGACAAAGAAGGACACTACATAATGATCAAGGGATCAACGCAAGAAGATATAACAATTGTAAATATTTATGCACCCAACATAGGAGCACCTCAATACATAAGGCAAATACTAACAGCCATAAAAGGGGAAATCGACAGCAACACACTCATAGTAGGGGATTTTAACACACCACTTTCACCAATGGACAGATCATCCAAAATGAAAACAAATAAGGAAACACAAGCTTTAAATGATACATTAAACAAGATGGACTTAATTGATATTTATAGGACATTCCATCCAAAAACAACAGAATACACTTTCTTCTCAAGTGCTCATGGAACATTCTCCAGGATAGATCATATCTTGGGGCACAAATCAAGCCTTGATAAATTTAAGAAAATTGAAATCATATCAAGTATCTTTCCCGACCACAGTGCTATGAGACTAGATATCAATTACAGGAAAAAATCCGTAAAAAATACAAACACATGGAGGCTAAACAATACACTACTTAATAACCAAGAGATCACTGAAGAAATCAAAGAGGAAATCAAAAAATACCTAGAAACAAATGACAATGAAAACACGATGACCCAAAACCTATGGGATGCAGCAAAAGCAGTCCTACGAAGGACGTTTATAGCAATACAATCCTACCCTAAGAAACAAGAAACATCTCAAATAAGCAACCTAACCTTACACCTAACGCAATTAGAGAACGAAGATCAAAAAAACCCCAAAGTTAGCAGAAGGAAAGAAAGCATAAAGATCATATCAGAAATAAATGAAAAAGAAATGAGGGAAACGATAGCAGAGATCAATAAAACTAGAAGCTGGTTCTTTGAGAAAATAAACAAAATTGATAAACCATTAGCCAGCCTCATGAAGAAAGACAGGGAGAAGACTCAAATCAATAGAATTAGAAATGAAAAACGAGAAGTAACAACGGACAATGCAGAAATACAAAGGATCATGAGAGATTACTACAAGCAACTCTATGCCAATAAAATGGACAACCTGGAAGAAATGGACAAATTCTTAGAAATGCACAACCTTCCAAGACTGAACCAGGAAGAAATAGAAAATATGAACAGACCAATCACAAGCACTGAAATTGAAACTGTGATTAAAAATCTTCCAACAAACAAAAGCCCAGGACCAGATGGCTTCACAGGTGAAGTCTATCAAACATTTAGAGAAGAGCTAACACCTATCCTTCTCAAACTCTCCCAAAATATAGCAGAGGGAGGAACACTCCCAAACTCATTCTACGAGGCCACCATCACCCTGACACCAAAACCAGACAAAGATGTCACAAAGAAAGAAAACTACAGGCCAATATCACTGATGAACATAGATGTAAAAATCCTCAACAAAATACTAGCAAACAGAATCCAACAGCACATTAAAAGGATCATACACCATGATCAAGTGGGGTTTATCCCAGGAATGCAAGGATTCTTCAATATATGCGAATCAATCAATGTGATACACCATATTAACAAATTGAAGGAGAAAAACCATATGATCATCTCAATAGACGCAGAGAAAGCTTTCGACAAAATTCAACACCCATTTATGATAAAAACCCTCCAGAAAGTAGGCATAGAGGGAACTTTCCTCAACATAATAAAGGCCATATATGACAAACCCACAGCCAACATCGTCCTCAATGGTGAAAAACTGAAACCATTTCCACTAAGATCAGGAACAAGACAAGGTTGCCCACTCTCACCACTATTATTCAACATAGTTTTGGAAGTGTTAGCCACAGCAATCAGAGAAGAAAAAGAAATAAAAGGAATCCATATCGGAAAAGAAGAAGTAAAGCTGTCACTGTTTGCAGATGACATGATACTATACATAGAGAATCCTAAAGATGCTACCAGAAAACTACCAGAGCTAATCAATGAATTTGGTAAAGTAGCAGGATACAAAATTAATGCACAGAAATCTCTTGCATTCCTATACACTAAAGATGAAAAATCTGAAGGAGAAATTAAGGAAGCACTCCCATTTACCATTACAACAAAAAGAATAAAATACCTAGGAATAAACCTACCTAAGGAGACAAAAGACCTGTATGCAGAAAATTACAAGACACTGATGAAAGAAATTAAAGATGATACAAATAGATGGAGAGATACACCATGTTCTTGGATTAGAAGAATCAACACTGTGAAAATGACTATACTCCCCAAAGCAATCTACAGATTCAATGTAATCCCTATCAAACTACAACTGGCATTTTTCACAGAACTAGAACAAAAAATTGCACAATTTGTATGGAAACACAAAAGATCCCGAACAGCCAAAGAAATCTTGAAAAGAAAAACGGAGCTGGAGGAATCAGGCTCCCTGACTTCAGACAATACTACAAAGCTACAGTAATCAAGAGGGTATGGTACTGGCACAAAAACAGAAATATAGATCAGTGGAACAGGATAGAAAGCCCAGAGATAAACCCACGCACATATGGTCACCTTATCTTTGATAAAAGAGGCAAGAATATACAGTGGAGAAAAGACAGCCTCTTCAATAAGTGGTGCTGGGAAAACTGGACAGCTACACGTAATAGAATGAAATTAGAACACTCCCTAACACCATACACAAAAATAAACTCAAAGTGGATTAAAGACCTAAATGTAAGGCCAGACACTATCAAACTCTTAGAGGAAAACATAGGCAGAACACTCTATGACATAAATCACAGCAAGATCCTTTTCGACCCACCTTCGAGAAAAATGGAAATAAAAACAAAAATAAACAAATGGGACCTAATGAAACTTAAAAGCTTTTGCACAGCAAAGGAAACCATAAACAAGACGAAAAGACAACCCTCAGAATGGGAGAAAATATTTGCAAATGAGGCAACTGACAGGATTAATCTCCAAAATGTACAAGCAGCTCATGCAGCTCAATATCAAATAACGAACAGCCCAATCCAAAAATGGGCAGAAGACCTAAATAGACATTTCTCCAAAGAAGATATACAGATTGCCAACAAACACATGAAAGAATACTCAACATCATTAATCATTAGAGAAATGCAAATCAAAACTACAATGAGGTATCATCTCCCACCAGTCAGAATGGCCATCATCAAAAAATCTACAAACCATAAATGCTGGAGAGGGTGTGAAGAAAAGGGAACCCTCTCCCACTGTTGGTGGGAATGTAAATTGATACAGCCGCTATGGAGAACAGTATGCAGGTTCCTTAAAAAACTAAAAATAGAACTACCATACGACCCAGCAATCCCACTACTGGGCATATACCCTGAGAAAACCATAATTCAAAAAGAGTCATGTACCACAATGTTCACTGTAGCTCTATTTACAATAGCCAGGACATGGAAGCAACCAAAGTGTCCATCAACAGATGAATGGATAAAGAAGATGTGGCACATATATACAATGGAATATTACTCAGCCCTAAAAAGAAATGAAATTGAGTTATTTGTAGTGAGATGGATGGACCTAGAGTCTGTCATACAGAGTGAAGTAAGTCAGAAAGAGAAAAACAAATACCGTATCTAACACATATATATGGAATCTAAAAAAAAAAGAAAAAGGTCATGAAGAACCTAGTGGCAAGACGGGAATAAAGACACAGACCTACTAGAGAATGGACTTGAGGTCACAGGGAGGGGCAAGGGTAAGGTGGGACAAAGTGAGAGAGTGGCACGGACATATATACACTACCAAACGTAAAACAGATAGCTAGTAGGAAGCAGCCACATAGCACAGAGAGATCAGCTCGGTGCTTTTTGACAACCTAGAGGGGTGGTATAGGGAGGGTGGGAGGGAGGGAGATGCAAGACGTAAGAGATATGGGGACATATGTATATGTATAACTGATTCACTTTGTTATAAAGCAGAAACTAACACACCATTGTAAAGCAATTATACTCCAATAAAGATGTTTAAAAAAAAAAAAAAAGCTTATCAGACAGACTGCAAGTGAAGGAGAATGACATTATTAAAGACAGCCTTGCTTAATATTTTACTCTGAGTTATATAACGTTTGACATAATTAAAATAAATTTTAAAAATGTAAAACCCTAAAAAAACTGGAAAGCAAAATCTAAAAAACGAATCCAACTTTGTATTAAGTTGGTGATAGAATGACACCAAGAGAAAATTTTTTCAGATGAATTTTAAAATATGCTAATTTGATTGCACATCCAAAATGAAATATATCCTAAGGAAAAAATTAACTGAAGAAAAAACTTCTCAGTTGTTATTAACACTACTGGCACTGTTATTCTGAACCTTTTTATATATACATACAAGTACAGATAGACAGCATAAAGCAAATAGGTAATTATGTTAATGTTGATAGAAACCAAGACTTTCAGGTGAAAAGATACAAATGCTTAACTTCAAATATAAAGCCCTTTAATCCTAAATTTGAGTATTAATATGAATCCATGTTGCATTTTCTCTTCAAAAATAAAACGGGAAATAAAAACGTATTTCTTAGCTCTGAAAATTCCTAGAAATAATGAATAATCAGTATGACTGAGCACCCTGAGCAACCAGATAATGGTTTCTAAATACCATTTCTCACCGAAAGCACTCAGGACTTCTTGAAAAAATGGCTGATTCCAAGTCTGAAGCAGGAAATGTACAAGATGAGTCTGAAACATCTTGTCATACTACAAAGCAAGGAAGCTATCAAAGATGAAGAGAGTCACATCAAAAGGACTTAGGAGACAGCCTGAAGTGGCTTCCAGTGGCTAAAGATGGGATAATTTGAGCATCAGTAATAACTGCAGTGAACTTTAGCATCAAATATGTTAAATATCTGTTTGTAATAATACCTGAAAAAAAAGAAAAAAAAAAAAAAGGAAAGAAACCTCACTAGTTACCTTTGTTGGATGCCAGGGACTCAACACATTATTCTGGAAAAGTGTAAATGATGGGGAAAAAACAATCAAGCATTCAACATATCTTCGTGTCAAAATATACCACTCTATATTAAAACATTAAAGGAACAAATAAAAAGTACATACCTTATATCTTTTTAATTTCTGTACTTCTTCTTCAATAAGCATCTGATTTTTGGCAACCTCTGACTGAATAGCACTTAACATGTTATTACCCTGATCTGTATCCATGGGTTCCTCCTTAGGGGAAAGAAAAAGAAATAGCACACCCTAATGACTGAGGCTTAAGTCTAAATTATTTTTAAATGATAAACATAGTACAATCATTTTCAAATTTTATTCTTAATATTGGTGATGGAATACCAACTTACTAACTGCAATATTAAAGGATAAAAGCTAAGTAGTATCTTCCAATTTTCTATGTTCTACAACAATACATATGAATTTTTATCTAAAAACAATCTATACTGTAGCAAACTGAATTGCTATAATCTGCTGTTGAGCTATAAAGTAAATCTGCTTAAATATACTCATGAAAATGTGATCAAAGGAACATTAAAAAAAAAGTCTTTGTCTATTACTAATTCTCTTCTCCAATCATATTTACTAGAAAGATAATCATCATAAGGAAGAGTAACGATTACATGTGAATCTAAATGTGCCCAATTAATTCTGTCAGAAATATATTCTAACTTGCTTAATTATATAATGAAATTACAGTAAATTGTTAACACTTATTTAGCACATCCTATTTGTCAGTCACTTTTTTAAGTGGTTTATATATACGTTATCTCAGTTATTCTTCACAACCACCTTTTAAGGTAAATACTATTATCCCTACTTTACATGAAGAAAGTGAGGCACAAAGAAATACACTCAAAATCATACTTCCACTAAGTGGCAAAGGCAGGAGCTGAATCTAAGAAGCCTAACTCCAGAGCATATTCTCTTAATTACCACTCAGGATACTTGATTAAATCTACATTTCAGACAAAGAAAGAAGGAAGAAGGAAAAAAGGAAAGAAGAAAATAAATAGTTTCCCTGAGAGAATAACTAAGCTAGAACTTTGTACATAAAAACATGGCCACAAACCTCAGCAAGTTGTCTTTGTAACTCTGCTATCTTCTGTTCATATATCATTTTTCTGTCAGACACAATGGCCATTAAGTTAAATCGAATTTCACCTTCACTGTACCTAAAAAAAAATTAAAGTTTATAATGTAGTAAAGAAATGTAACACTATTACAATTAAGATAATCTATTGTGATTACCCCCTTATTCTCTGGGGTAAACACAGATCTACCAATTGGCTAACCATAAAAACTGACATTTTAAAAAATCTTTCCTAAAGAGGAGAAGTTACAACCAGTATCACAAAAATACAAACAATCTTAAGAGAATACTATGAAAAATGATACACCAACAAATTGAGCAACCTAGAAGAAATGGATACTTTCCTAGAAACAATCTTCCAAGACTTAATCAGGAAGAAACAGAAAATCTGAACAGACTGATTATTAGTAATGTAATTGAATCACTAAACAAAAAAATCCCAACAACCAAAACTCCAGGACCAGAGGACTGCACAGGGAATTCTACCAAACATTTAAAGAGGAATTAATGCCTTTATTTCTCAAACTATTCCAAAAAACTGAAGAGGAGGGAATACTTCCAAAGTCATTCTATGAGTCCAGCATTACCCTGATACAAAAACCAAAGACACTACAGAAAAAGAAAATTACAGACCAATATCCCTGATGAACACAGATGCAAAAAATCCCCAATATTAGCAAACAGAATTCAACAATACATTAAAAGGATTGCACATAATGATCAAGTGGGATTTATTCCAGGGATGCAAAGATGGTTCAGTATACACAAATCAATCAACGTTATAACTATGTCAACAAAACAATGGACAGAAATCACATGATCATCTTAATAGAGGCAGAAAAAGTATTTAACAAAATTCAACATCCATTCATGATAAAAACTCTTAACAAACTTGGCATAGACAGAACAATCTCAACATAATAAGGGTCATTTAAGCCAAACCCACAGCTAACATCATACTCAACAGTGAAAAGCTAAAAGCTTTTCCTCTAAGATCAGTAAGAAGACAAGGATGCCCACTCTCACCACTTTTATTCAATATAGTATTAGAAGTCCTAGCCACAGCAATCATACAAAAAAAAATAAAAGAAATAAAAGGCATCCAAATTGGAAGGGAAAAAGTAAAACTCACTATTTGCAGATGACATGATATTAAATACAAAAAAATCCTAAAAATTCTACCAAAAAACTATTAGAATAAGTGAATTCACTAAAGTTATAGCATACAAAATCAAAACACAGAAATCTGTTGCATTTCTGTACACTAATAATGAACTATCAGAAAGAGAAATCAAGAAAACAATTCCATTTACAAGTGCATCAAAAAGAATAAAATAACTAGGAATAAAGTTAAACAAGGAGATGAAAGACCTGTACTCTGAAAACTGTAAGATATTGATGAAAGAAACTGAAGACAACACAAATAGAAAGATATACCACGCTCATGGATTGGAAGAATTAATACTGTTAAAATGTCCATACCACCCAAAGCAACCTACAGATTCAATAATCCCTATTTTCACAGAACTAGAACAAATATTCCTAAAATTTGTATGAAACCACAAAAGACCCCAAATAGCTAAAGCAATCTTGGGAAAGAAAAAGCTGAAGGTATCATGCTCCCTGACTTCAAACTATACTATAAAGCCAAAGTAATCAAAACAGTATGGTACTGGCACAAAAACACACATATAGATCAGTGGAACAGAACGGAGTCCAGAAATAAACCCACAAAACACACAGTCAATTAATCTACAACAAAGGAGGCAAGAATATACAATGGGGAAAAAGTCTCTTCAATAAGTGTTGTTGGAAAAACTGGACAGCTACATGTAAAAGAATGAAACTAAACCATTTTCTCACACCATATACAAAAATAAACTCAAAATGGATTACAGACTTAAATGTTAGACCTGAAACCATAAAACTCCTAGAAGAAACATAGGCAGTAGCTCTTTCACATTGGTCTTAGCAATAATTTTTGGATCTGTCCCCTCGAGCAAGGGAAACAAAATAAAAAATAAACAAATGGACTACATCAAACTAAAAAGCTTTTGCACAGCAAAGGAAAGCACCAACAAAATGAAAAGGCTGCCTACTGAATGGGAGAAGATATTTGCAAATGATATATCTGATAACAGGTTAATATCCAAAATATATAAAGAGTTCACAATCCAGCAATTTCACTTCTAGGTATTTTTCCAAAGAAAACAAAAACACAGGTTTGAAAAGATGTATGTACCCCAATGTTTACAGCAGCATTATTTACAATAGCCAAGATATGAAAGCAACCTAAGTGTCCATTGACTGATGAATGGATAAAAAAGATGTTTTATACACACACACAATGGAATATTACTTAGCCATATAAAAGAAGGAAATCTTGCCATCTGCAACAACATGGATGAACCTAGAGGGTATTATGCTAAGTGAAATAAGTAAGACAGAGAAAAACAAATATTATATGATTTCACTATAAAAAACAAAACAAATATAACCAAACAGAAACAAACTCAAACAAATTCAGATATAGAGAACAAACTAGTAGTTGAGTGGGGAATTGGCAGGGTAGGTGAAATAGGTGAAGGGGATTAAGAGGTATAAACTACCATTTATAAAATAAATAAACAGGGATGTAACATTTAGCACAAGGAATATAGTCAATAATATTGTTATAACTTTGTATGATGCATAATCTATAAAAATATGTTGTACACCTGAAACTAATACAGTATTGGAAGTCAACTATACTTCAATATAAATTTATTTATTAATACTTTTGTCTATAGACAGATAAATAAGCTTTCATATATGAAAGGAAAAAATCAGCTAAATTTCATCAATCACAAATATATTATTAAATGTTTTAGTACCTCCTAGACATTTGAAATAACGTGTTTTCATCAGTTCTCATACTTTCACAAAAAATATGGTAACTATCAATTACCTTTTATCTCAATTAGAAAAAATAATTAAACTAAGACCTCACATTTGTTGAATTAATTTTACTGGCATCTTCATGGTATTAACTATATTCCTTACTATATAATTTTTTCCAAATCATGATTTTGTTTCTATTCTTAACTAATATATGTTTTACATTTCACTTGTACTTTTATCATATATAAATATATATTTATGTAATATGTTATAAATAATCTCTTGTAAAATTTCTGAATACTGCTTTATTTTCACTACTCTGAAACCAATGAAACATCTTAGAGTATAAGCTTGTTTATGGTAAGGATTGACATTGGAAAGATTATCCATAACATTATGTAAATGGCACTTAACCAGATGAAAACATGTAGAAAATGTAAGCCTGTTTTTGCATTAGTTCACCTGCAAGAGCTTCTCATAAATAGTTCTATTCACTGGAAAGAATATGGCCCAGTATAACTATAGGACTTTGAACTATGTAAAAATGCTGTTTTTAAAACTCTACTTATGGGACTTCGATTTCCCTACTCCTCCCAGTAAAAAATATCAAACTAAAAAAATCTAGACATATATTTTTTAAAAAATGAAAAAAATTAAAATTCGAAAAGTGAAGAGAAGGCAGACATGCTAGGGAACCAGGACCCAAGAATGACAGTGGTGAAGTCTCTGGCTTATCATTCTGCTGCATATGTCCTGGCCTTGGAGTTAAAGAAGCCATCAATTGAGAAATGCCAACAGGCACAGACAAAAAAGCTCCAACAATAGTCTGCTCTTTCTATCCAAACAGGAAAGGGGCAACCTCATGAGACAGAAAACTTTGAGACAATAACCACTCTACCATACCCAAACACAACTGAAAAAACTGGCCCAAACCCTACTGGCCAGCAAAGGCTGGGTAGGGAGCCTGGACTTCCACCCCCACCAGGCTGTAACAGGCACCTGGGGTGGTGTCAGAAAAGGCTGTGTAGGGAGCTAGGACTTTCATCCCTGCAAACAGTAATGACATCTATTTGCAGTGTCAGAGGAAACTAAGTGGGAAGCCAAATGTGAAGTCACTACCATCCAGGAGTAAAGAAGCCCCCCTCCCAAATTTGGTATCAGTGGAGCCATGTAGAGAGCAGTCACAAGGCACTGCTACTCCTCCCGGCCAGGGTAGTATCAGGGGAAGCCATACTGGGGACCAGAACTCCCACCCCCTGCCCAGCAGTAACAAGGAACCCGTTCCCACCTCAGGTGTCAATGAAGACAGAGTGGGGAACCTGGACTTCTACTTCCACCTGGCAGTAATGGGGTGGCATCCCTGATTTACCCTGCCAGAACAGTGCCCATAAAAACCAGCTAAAAGAGAAGTTTTAAATAAGATTCAGAGTCTTATAATATAGTACTGAAAACGCCCAGGTTTCAATCAATAATCACTTGTCCTATTAAAAATCATGAAAAGCTCAATTTGAATGAGAGACATTCAACAGATAGAGCGATGATAGATGTCCGAATTAACTGACAGAGACTTTAAAACAGCCATCATAAAAATGATCCAATGAACAATTCTGAACACCCTGGAAACAAAAAATAGAAAGTCTCAGCAAAGAAACAGAAGATATAAAGAAGAAACAAATGGAAATTTTACACCTGAAATATAAAACAATAAAAAAGCTCAATGGGTGAGTTCAACAGCAGAATGGAGGAGACAGAGGAAAGAATTAGTGAACTGAAAAGTAGAACAACAGAAATTACCCAACTGAACAAAGAAAAGAGACTAAGAAAAATAAAGAGAGCCCCAGGGACCTGTGGGACTAAAGCAGGAGACATTTGTGTCATTGGAGTCCTGGAAGAGGTGAGAAAGAGGGTGAGATTGAAAAAGTTCTCCAAGTTATAATGGTTAAAAACTTCCCATATTTGACAAGACATAAACGCACAGATTCAAGTAGCTAAGCAAAATCCAAACAGAATAAATGCACAGAAATCCACACCAAGACACATCATACTCAAATATATGAAAACTAAAAACAAACCAAAAAAAAAAATAATTTGAGACCAACAACAGGAGAAACACCACCATATCTATAGGGCAAAACCTGTTTGAACAACAGTGGATTTACCAGTAGAAACCATGGAGGCCAGAAGGGAGCGACATAACAATTTTCAGGTGCTAAAAGAAAAGACTATCAACCTGGAATTCTATACACAGTGAAAATAACCTTCAGAAATAAAAGGGAAATCAAGACATTCTTAAATGAAGAAAAACTAGGACTCTGTTGACAGCAGAACTACCCTAAAGGAATGGCTAAATGAAGTTTTCTAAACAGACAGGAAATGATAAAAGAATTTAGTTCTGGAACATGAAGAAGAAAGAACAATGGAAAAAGTAAAAATATGGGTAAATACATTTTCCTTCTCTTAAGTTTTTTAAATTAAGCTTCATGGTTAAAATAAAAATTATAATACTGTCTGATGGAGTCCTAAATGTATGTAGAGGAATTATTTAAGACAAATATAACAATGGACAGTAAAAGTACATAAAAGAAGGTAAGACTTCTACACTTCACTCAAACTGGTAAAATGTTAACACCAGTAGATTGGGATAAGTTAGAGAAACCATTAGAAAAGCCATACAAAGAAATAAACTCAAAACCACTATAGATGTCTGAGTAACTCACAGAAAAGCAGGAAAAGGAAAACAGAGAACCAAACAAAAAAACAGAACAAAGAGAAAAAATTTTAATGTCAGATTTAAACCATAAGACATTAATAATTACATATTAAATATACATTTCATTTTATACGTAATTTTATAAATCCATTACATTCAATGTAAATGGTCTCAATCTACCAAGTAAGACAGAAAATATCAGAGTGGACTAAAAGATATGATTCAATATATGCTGTCTATATGAAATTCACTTCAAATATAATGACATAGGTAGGTTGAAAGTAAAAGGATGGAAAAAATATATCATGCATATATGAATCAAAACAAAGCAGAAGTGGCTATATTACTGTGAGATAAAGTAAACTTCAGAGCAAAGAAAATTACTAGAGAGAAATATTGCATAATGATAAAAAGGTCAATCCACTAAGAAGAAATAGTGATCATAAATGTTTATGCAACAAACAAGAGACCTGCAGAATATGTAAGGGAAAAACTGATAAAACTTAAATTAGAAATAGCCGAATTCAAAACTGTGCCTATTTGCAAATGACATGATCATCTGTCAATATGTAGGAAATGTCAAGGAATTCACAAAACTTCTAAAGCTGGTGGGTGAGCTTAGCAAGGTTGAAGGATACAAGACAAAGAAAGAAAAAAATCAACTTTATTTCTACACACTAACAATGATCACATGGAACAAAAATGAAAATATAGTATCATTTGTAATCACTCAAAAGAATATGAAGTGCTTGGGTATAAATCTGACAAAATACGTATGGAACTAGCATGTGGAAAACTACAAAATGCTGATGAAAGAAATTAAAGAAGATCCAAGTAAATGGATAGACATACCATGTTCATGGATTGGAAAAATCAATATAGTAAAAATGCCAATTCTCTTAAAATTGATGTTTGACACAATTCCTATCAAAATCTCAACAAGAATTTTTGTAGATACAAGATTATACTAAAATTTACATGGAGGGCAGAGTATCTATAACAGCTAAAACAATTCTGAAGAAAAAGAATAAAGTTGGGGGCATTTGTCTACCTGATTTCAAGACTTACAATATAGCTACAGTCATCAAGACTCTGTAGTACTTGCAGACAGCAGACAAATAGATCAATGGAACAGAACAGTGAACCAGAAATAGACCCACACAAATATGCCCCACTGGATTTTTTTTACAAGGGTGCAGCAGCAGTTCAGAGGAGGAAGGATAGCCTTTTTAACAAATGGTGCTAGACCAATTGGACAAACAGAGGAAGAAAAATGAACCTTGACTTAACTTCACACCACACAAAAATTAACTCAAAATAGATCATAAACATATGTAAAATGTTATATAAACCTTTTAGAAAAAAAGGAGAAAATCTTTGGGATCTAGGGCTAGGCAAAGAATTCTTAGATTGGACAACAAAAATACAATTCACAGTGGGAAAGACTGACAAATTGGACTTCACTGGAATTAAGAGCTTTTGCTCTGTGAAAAACCATGTTGGGAGGAGGAGAGGATGGGCTATAGACTGGGAGAGAATATTTTCAGGCAACGTGTCTGACAAAGGACTAGTGATAGCTAGAGTATGTAAAGAACTTCAAGGCTCAAGAGTCAAAAAAACAATCCAATTACAAAATAAACAAAAGGCATGATTTTCAACGTTAGTCACTAGGGAAATGCAGATTAAAACCACAATGAAATATTACTACCCACCTATCAAAATGGCTAAGATAAAAAATTTTGACAAAATGCTAGCTAGCATGTGGAGAAACTGGATCACTCATACTACACTGCTGGTGGAAATGTAAAATAAAATAGTACAGCTACTCTGGAAGAGTTTGTCAATTTCTTAAAAAATTAAACATGTATTTACCATACAACTAGGTATTTATCCCAGAGAAATGAAAACTTATGTACACACAAAAATCTGTACACAAATGTTTACTGCAGCTTTATTCATAACAGCTAAAAACAGGAAACAATCCAGATGTCCTTCAATGGGTGAATGGGCAAAAAAATGGAATATCTATACCATAGACTACTACCCATCTATAGAAAAGAATGCACTATCGATATACTTAACAACCTGGATGAATCTCTGGAGAATTATGCTGAGTGAAAAAAGACAATCCAAAAAAGTTACATATTGTATGATTCCATTTATATAACATTCTTTAAATAACAAAAATTATAGAACTAGGGATTAAGGATGGGGGAGGGTGGGGTTGGGGGCAGTGGCTGTAGCTATAAAAGGGCAAAATGAAGAACCACTGTGGTGATGGAATTATTCTGTACCTTGACTATATTAACATCAATAGCTGGCTGTGACATTGTACCATAGTTTTACAAGACGCTACTCCTGCAGGGTAAAGGGTACACAGGAGCTCTCTGTATTATTTTTATAACTTAATGTGAATATATAATTATCTCGAAATAAAAAGTTTAATTTAATAAAAAAGACAGATACTCCTAAAAACAAAACTCTACAAAATAACTGTACAAAATATCTAACTTAATGGAAATGTGCATGTTTAACTTCTATAAAGACAAGGTGACTTACTACGATGTAGAATTTAGAGATTTTCCGAATAGATTTCCTGAACACATTAATCCAATCAAAAGTAGATGTTCAATAAGTATTGCTAAAACAACGATAAAATAAAGGTTTAAAAACGAGAACATTAGTTATGCCAATGAGATTAGCTGAGCATTTACTTTTGTATCCTTTTTTCTATGACGGGCCTCACTGCGCTAATCCAATCATCTTGATTGCATGCACCTAGGAAGAAATGTAAAAGCATTTATGTCAAATAAAATCAACATTAATATTATTTCAAAAGTTTGGTCCAAAATATCTTTTTATTAATATTTTGACTGACAAATTCAGGATAGTAAAAAACCTTTTAGCATAACTACGTTAAGCTCCAACTCTTACTTTCTTAGTAATGGTAAGGGGAAAGAGTATTATCATAATTTGCATTTCCACATTGTTGCGTCACTTAGCGGTGCTAAACAAGTGTTTGAGAAAATAATGAACTAGGGAATTATTTCATTAAAACTCTCGACTCTGTGAGATAAGGATAACTACCCCCATTTTACAGATGATGAGACAGAGGGCTAAGAAAAACCAGCTCACATATTAGTGACAAAATAAGGATTCAATCCTTTTCTGACTCCCCACCATCATAACTACAGAAAAAAAAAATGAAATCCACACACAATGCAAAACCAATTTTACCCAGTTTTTTAATCCTCTTTTTTACCTAAATTTTAGTATAGCCACCAGCTGTATAGCAAAACTGGCTGTTCTGTTTTATATTTTACTTCCTTTATATCTGACGGATCTAATGAATAGAGAATGGCTGACCAGATAGAAGAGAAAAAAATGCAGCGATCAGATCAACCCCCAAACCAGAGAAAATCAGCTTCTACAGAATTAAAAGAACATTCTATTAATTTACTTTAAGAAACATAGAAAAATAAATATTTTTAAACATGTAAATCTGCATTAGATGCAGTATTAGTTCTAGACATGGGCATGGTCAATAAGAACAAGCAAAATGGAAGTGTTAATTTTTTTTTTAACCTGAAAGTATAAAGTTTTATGGACAGCAGGTAACAGTAGATTCCAGTAAAACAGGTTACACTGCACTTAAACCTAATTTAAAAAAAAAGAAAAAGAAAACTTAATGAGGTAAAAATAAGGAGTTAAAATTCTTTTGTGGGTCTGTTAGTTCATTACTAGATCAGAACCACCTCAACCTCAATAACCATTTATCATTAGCTCAAGGTAGGAGATGGGGTGGGATCAGGACAAATCCACCCTTTGGCACAAAGGACAGCACATTAATGCACTAGTTACACAGAAAAAAGTAGTTTTTAAAAGTAAACTGAAAAATTAAAAATAAATTATGTAATCTATGGGTTGAAAAAACTTTTCTTCTAGGAAAAAAACTAAAGGTCCCAATGCAACTACAGTAGTCAACATGTCCTAACTACCTGTTACTTAATTTCATAAAGTACTGAAGAGCTTAAAGCCTGCATGGCATCACACCTCACAGTCACCTCCCCTTTCTAAACTTAAGCAGGACTAGGGCTAAACCAAAGGTGAACACCCAATCTTTTTGTCCTTATCAAAAGTGAAATACCAGGAATAGTAACCACATTACCTAAATCAATCGGTCCTTCTCTTAATCCATCTAATTCATACAGTCTTCCATTAACAGGAACATAACTGACAAAGTGAAAAGCATCTTCTTCTTTTGCTGATGTCTTTGCATCAAATTCAAACATTTGCTGTCTACAGTGAAGAAAAAAACAGTGAGAGACAAACAAACAGAGACAGTATTTATTTCACATGAAGTATCTTTACCTGGCGAAACTGTTGTGTACTTGTCGAATCACATCCGAATTACTCAGTGCCAAACCTTTCATCTGAAATAAGTTTTAAGAATAGCCTATTAAAATAAGAACCACCACAAACAGGGCATTTTAAGAATAATACGACTGTACTCACAGCTGCATCAAAGCTTTGTGAAAATTCTTTAAACTCTGATAATGTGTCTCCTAAATGGACATCTTGATGGGTACAGTTCAATAACACACTTACTATGGCTTGAGTAGCACAAGCATTATTAATTACCTATAAAATATGAAAGCAAAAATATTATCGATTTGTTAAAAAAAAACAGCTTTTAACTGGTGACGATGACCCCCAAAATATGAAAAAAATTAATAGTTTCCAAATTTTATTTCATATAGTCTTAGCATAAACATAATAAACATGATCAATTTCCAATCTAATCTATTTTCAGGGATTTGCTGCAATTCTGGAGCTGAAGATTCTAGGAAATCGAATAAATGAACTCATAATATCAGTGAAAACCAATCCAGTTAGGGTAACAAAACCAATCTTTCCTGGTCTAAAACATATATCTAATTAAACCAAAAGAGCTTGTCCTTCCCTCTTATTCACTTCCTCCTATGCTCACTTCTACCTATAAATATTCAACCCATATTTCAGTATCCAACGCAAGCTCCAACTCACCGATGTGGCTCTTAGAGAACTCATCCAACAACTCATATTACTTTCTTCCCTCATTTGAATTCCTAAAAACGTGTATATACTGTCTACATATTTTTCAATTCAATCTTTACAGCGCTGTCATCTAGCTATTAACTGTTTATTTAACAAGTTATGTGGACCTTACATTCTAGTGAGAGGAGAGAACATTTAGATAGCACTTACTATGTGTGGGTAATTTTCTAGGCACTTCACATGTATTAATTCTTTTAATCCTGTCAATCAACAGCCTATGAAGAAGGAGTAATATTATTATCCTCATTTTACATTTGTAGAAGCTGAGGCTCAAAGCGGTGAAGTAGCTTGCCCAAAGGGCCCAGAGCTAAGCAAGAGGCAGGTGATCTGGTTCTAGAATTTGGTGTACTTAGCCACAACATGAGGCTGGCTCTGTACACGTATGTGGTCTCTCCAACAAGATTATAACCTACTTATGGACGAGGGCTTCTGCCACCCTCCCTACAGCACCTAACACAGGGCTGAGACCACAGAGGTGGAAAGAGCCTCAGATGATCACTTCCAACACCAGCAAGGTTAACTGTAGAGTTAAATTAAACTTGATAAATGATTTTTTAAAATACAGTTTAGTCCTATTGCTATATTTCATTACAATATTATAATTAAATACCATTTTCCAAAAATGCTAATTCACTTATGATCTTACAATTTGGTAAATCATTTCTATCTTGCCTGATTTCAAAAGAAAATTTTTCCATTATCTTCCCTCATTAACTCTTATACTCCTGTACTTTTTTTTGCCAGACTTTTGAAGTCTTGTGAGTACCCACCAGTTCTTACATTTTTGACTGCAGTATGCTTGAGGAATTCCTTGATAAGGCTGCTTTCTCCATTAGAGAACACTGTCTTACTCCCAATTCTCAAACAGTGATACCACCACATTCTTGTAATTCCTCTTAACAGTATTTTGTACTCAAAACTATCTTATGATTGACGATTAAGGAAAAGTAACAGGAGATCTAGAATCCAATTAACATTGCTGCTGATTTCTTTTAATATGTATTCTCATACGAGTCACAGTTCTTTAGTAAACTTGGATGAAAATTTTTAATGATTAAAGGAGACATCATAAAGGTTGTTAACTAAAACAGGACTTAGTGCTCCCTTATCTTGGGCCAAAATTATCTGGAGATGGGTTGGTAGAAGCGAAGTTAGCAGAAGTTAAAATTTATACTCATTCACACATCCTTTCAAAACGATGACACATTAAAGATATAATATGTACCTAATGCTAGGCTAGATGCTGAGGCTATGGCAGAGAATACTATCAAACATTCCTATGATCTAAGGACTTCAAGTCTGTAACCTATCACTTTAGGAATTTTTTTTTTCAAACTCATCAAATTGTACGCACTAAACATGTGCAGTTTTTTGTATACCAATTTTATTTCAGTAAACCTGTTTTTTTTTTTAAGGAAAAAAAGAAAAAAATCTCGTGGTTACTGATACTTCTCTTCCGGTGTTAATAAGGATTTATACTGTCCACGATTTATTACAGCTCATTTTGCATATGTGTGAAGAACAGTCATTACGGTGTGCCTCAGTGTAAACATACCTCTTCAGGTTTTTAAATGAGTTAAGTGCCACCAAGTGGTTATGTTATAAATAGCACAGTGGTCCCCTTATCCTTGGGGGATATTTTCCAAGACCCCCAATGGATGCCTCAAACATGGGTAGTACCAACCCCTATATATATCATGTTTTTTCCTATACTAACAGGCTGGTAGCACACATGAGGGACAAAGGGATGCATCCCACGTGGGACAGTGAAGGAACAGAATGAGATTTCATCACACTATTCAGAATGGCACACAATTTAAAACTTATGGTTTATTTCTGGAATTTTCCATTTAATATTTCAGTCAGAGTTGACTGAAACCATGGAAAGTAAAACAGTAGGTAAGGGGGGAATACTGCACAGAATTACCAAAACACAAAAAATTTAAGACACTAAAAAGTGCACAGGGCTTCCCTCGTGGCGCAGTGGTTGAGAATCTGCCTGCCAATGCAGGGGACACGGGTTCGAGCCCTGGTCTGGGAAGATCCCACATGCCGCGGAGCAACTGGGCCCGTGAGCCACAACTACTGAGCCTGCGCGTCTGGAGCCTGTGCTCCGCAACAAGAGAGGCCGCGATAGTGAGAGGCCCGCGCACCGCGATGAAGAATGGCCCCCACTTGCTGCAACTGGAGAAAGCCCTCACACAGAAACGAAGACCCAACACAGCCATAAATAAATAAATAAATAAATAAATAAAATATTAAAAAAAAAAAAAAAGTGCACAGCCATTCATTCGTTCAAATATTTATTACTGAGCACTCACTGTGTGCTAGACATTGTGATAAATGCTGAACACACAGTGAACAAGAGACATGTGGTCCTTGTCCTCGTGAAACACTTAAAAATCACCTTATATACATCCATTGGGGAGAATTTTAACTTCATCTTTCTTCACAAAAAATTATTGCAGTATAAATTATATATATAGTCCCCAACTTCTTAAAATTATCCTGAACGTTCTACTATATACCTTGGCTTTTAACACATTTTTAAATAAAGTAGTAGAGTTTAAGAATAGAAGGAAGGCTAGAGCAGGAGGTCACAAGTAGGACTGCCCCAGAACCTTAAGAATTTGGTTTGAATTCCTTTAAGAGGACATGTATTCTTTAGTTCATCTAGGCTCTTCCACTCCCTAGCTCTTACACAAAACCCAGTTCACACATTCATGCTGCCAACCTGATCCTGCAGCCATCTGACTTAGTAACCCACGGTCTAGAGACTAACTTCTTGTCACGGTTTATATAAAAGAACATTGCAGATGCCTAGAGGAATACTACTAAAATTGCTTGAAGTACTGCATTATAAATTATACTCAATCTTCACTGAGTCATAGCTATAGGATAAATTAATAAATTTTTTAATATTCATTACTAATCAAGGGGAAAAAAGGTTGAGGATAAAACTAGGTTCCTAAAGGGAACATAATACTTTAAAATATATATAAAAAATAAATGTCCTCATATAATATACCAAAATCCAACTCCCAATGAATTATGGACATAGATATCAATTTAATTTTAAATTAAAATTAAAATTTTCTGCATCTCAATACATGCAGAAAAGCATTTGAAAAAACTTAATCCTTCCATAAGGATTAATACACATGTAAAAGAGATGAACAGAAAACCAAAATAATGAAGGAAGAAATCATCTTGGACTGGAGTATCAGAGAAGGTTTTTCTATGAATGTGAAATTTTAATAGAGCTCTGAAAGCCCGGTAGTACCTAGAGAATAGAGAAGGAAATTCATTCTATGAAACGTGAAGGGGACGAACAAGGAACAAATTAAGACGAGATGTTCAAGAGACAATGAGCATATTGGTATGTATTAGTATGCTTGTAATCAGAGCATGGGGTCATTGGTTACCTAGTAAATCAGTGCCTTTAAGCAATTAGGAGTTCACGCTAGGAGTAAGAGATTTTTAATAGGAAATAACAGTAAATACAGTGATTCAGAAAGGTTCAGTTTAAGACAATTTACAGGAGAGACTGAAGGTGGCTAAAAACAAACAAGATCCACTGGGTTGCTCCTCTAATGCTAGTATGAAATAATAAAGGGCAATAGATTAATGGAGCAGGATCACCCAAAGCAGGATCACCCAAATAGGCGAGTCAGAATTCTAGGAGTCAGGAATATAACAAAAAATAAAATCCGATTAAAAAGAATAAGGGGATAGTAATAATAACCATACAAAAAAATTTTGTAAATTTAAGCTAAAATGCAGAAATTAAAAAAAAAATCTTACCAGAACTAAGTCAAGAAAAAATAAGTAGCCCAAATAAGTCTTTTAACTATTAAATTGAAGTGGTAGTTAAAAATATACTCATAAAGAAAATACCAGGCACAGATGGTTTTATAGGCCAATTCTAACAAAATTTGAAGAAACAGACCTTCTAAATTTTAGATGGTCTAAACTGTCCAAATTCTTCAGGACAATAAGAAAAAGAGGAAATTCCAACTCAATTCATGAAGCCAGCACAACCCTAATACTAAAACTAGTCAAAGCCATTACAAGAAAGGAAAATTAAGGCCATTTCATTCATAAATATAGATGTAAAAATTCTAAACAAATATTACTGCACTAAATTCAACAGTGCATAAAAAGAGAATATGGGCTTACCTCAGATATGGAAGAATGATCAACTGGGCTTATCTCAGATATGGAAGAATGATTTAATATTAGAAAAATTTATAAACATAACTAACCATATTAACCTATTAAGAGGGAAAATAAACATGATCATCTCAATAGATGCAGAAAAGCATTTGAAAAAACTTAATCCTTCCATAATAAGGACACTTGCTAAATTATTAAAAGAATGTCCTTACCTGAACATTAAGAAAAAAAAATCTGAAATGGGAAATGGTAAAAGCATTCCCTTTAAAACCACAATGATTTTACTGGAGGTCTTAACCAGTCAGTAAGATAAGAAAAATAAATCAGAGACATAAGGATTCAAAATGAGGAGATGAAACTGCTTTGTTTGACGCATAATTTAGATAGAACCCCCCCAAAACCAACAAATAACAGAGATAACAGAGGTTAGCAAAATGGCTAAATATAATATTAAGACATAAGAATGAATTACATTTTTTTGTACCAGCAACAAACACCTAGAAAATGTAACTGAAGAAAAGATGATTTATAATTATACGAAGAGATCAAGGAATTAAGATAAATCTAATAAAAGATGTAAAACCTCTATAGAGAAAATTATGCAACATAATAAAGATAATAAAAGCATCTAAAAATAAATAGATAAATAAAAGCAGATCTAAATAGAGATACATACTACTTCATGACTTAGTATCATGAAGATATAAATTCTCCCCAAATTGATACATATATTTAATGCTATTCCAGTCAAAATTCCAACAGAATTTTTCATACAATTTGATAAGATGACATTGAAATTTATATGAAGAACATAGGGTCAAGAATAGCAAGGCTATTTCTGAAAAAGAGGAGGGAGAAGAGACATGACCTATTAGATATAAGAACTTACGAAGAAGTGAAAGGAATTAAGACAGTGTGGTATTGGCAGAGAGACAAACAAATTGATCAGTAGAGTCCAGAAAACACACACACACACACACACACACACACACACACACACGGAACTATGGTATACAACAGAGGTGGCATGTCCGATAAATAGGGAAAATAATGGATGTTCAATAAATGAGGTTAGAAAAAAAGGGTGATCCACATGGAAAAAGATGAAATTGAACCCCTGCCTCATATAATATACCGAAAATCCAACTCCCAATGAATTATGGACATAGATATCAAAAATTAAAATTTAAATGCATAGGTAAATATCTTTTACAAATTCAGATAGATAACAATTTCTTCAACAAGATACAAAAAAGCATTGGCTCTAAAATACAAAATTCGGGCTTCCGTGGTGGCGCAGTGGTTAAGAATCCTCCTGCCAATGCAGGGGACACGGGTTCGAGCCCTGGTCTGGGAAGATCCCACATGCTATGGAGCAACTAAGCCCGTGCACCACAACTACTGAGTCTGCGCTCTAGAGACCACAAGCCACAACTACTGAAGCCCGCGCACCTAGAGCCCGTGCTCCACAACAAGAGAAGCCACCGCAACGAGAAGCCTGCGCACTGCAACGAAGAGTAGCCCCCGCTCACCGCAACTAGAGAAAGCCAGCACACAGCAACGAAGACCCAACGCAGCCAAAATTAATAAATAAATAAAATAAATAAATTTATAAAAATAAATAAATAAATAAAACACAAAATTCTATTCATCAAAAGACACCCAGAAAAGGTAAAACAATAAGGCGCCAACTTGGAGAAGCAGTATCATGAAGATATAAACAACGCCTACAAATCAAAAAGTACAACTAGTCCTACAGAAAAATAATTTAAGAATTTCACAAAAGAAACACATATGGCCACTAAGTACATCAACACCCTTTCAACATGATTAGTGCCCAGGGAGATGTAAACCAAGACCAAAATGAAGTACCATTTTAGAATGAGCTGGCTGGCAAAAATCAAAAAGGCCTCTGGCGCCATGGTTGAGAATCTGCCTGCCAATGCAGGGGACATGGGTTTGAGCCCTGGTCTGGGAAGATCCCACATGCCGCAGAGCAACTAAGCCCATGCGCCACAACTACTGAGCCTGTGCTCTAGAGCCCGCAAACCACAACTACTGAGCCTGCAAGCCACAACTACTGAAGCCCACGTGCCTAGAGCCCATGCTCCGAAACAAGAGAGGCCACCGCAATGAAGAGTAGCCCCCGCTCGCCACAACTAGAGAAAGCCCACACGCAGCAACGAAGACCCAACAACGGAGACCCAATGCAGCCAAAAATAAATACATAAATAAATCTATTTTTTTTTTAAAAAAGCCTGACAATACCACATATTGGAGTATGTGGCTACACAGTAACTCAGATATTGCTAGTAGGGGTGTAAAGTGGAGTATCTACTTCCGAAAGCACTTTGATATTTCCTCCTAAAGTTACATTTACCTATCAGAAGCACTGTTGTACTTCTAGATATGTACCAGGAGAAATTTGCACAAGTACAACAGGAGACGTACAAAAATGTATACAGTTTACAGTAATGCAAATGAAAACTCAAATGCCAATCTACAAAGAGTAAACAATTACTTACTCTTTATGCACATTCGTGCAATTACTATTGTACAGCATGTAAAATAAGTTAACTATTACAATAAACAACTCGTGGATAAATCTTAAAATATTAAGTCAAAAAAGTAAGTCTCCCAAAACTACAAGGAGCATGATACTTTTTATCAAGTTAAAATTTTATATACACACAGCCCTTTTAGGATTAGAAAAAATACAGAAAGTGGAAAGCAAGGAAATGATATACAGAATTCCACATGTAGGTTACTTGGATGAAGGGAGGGAGGATGAGAGCTATGTGGGACAATGGGTGGGACAGAAGGAAATGATAGTTAGATGACGTTTATCTAGGCAGTGGGTTCTTAGGTGCTTACTACATTACTTAGTCACCAAATAAGTAAACAAATAAATAAAAGGAGGACATGAGCGTGTGTCATCAGTCAAGAATTATCATAATTCCATGCTGTGTACCTGAAGATCAGTTTTTTAAAAAGGAAAAGAGAAAAACACACTCAATATCACTGATTGATCTGTCCTCTTCCTTCATCACATCTAATCATTACACACTAAAGGTGCTAGTTACTTTACCACCTGAGTATTAATCAAATCTGTTCACATCTATCACCACTAACAGTCTTTTACCTGCTTTTGCATGGACTTCTACAAAAGCCTCCTAACTGATATGCAGTCTCATATCCTACACCACTCCCTCCTCCTCAAATGCATTCCCCACACTGTAGCCAAAGTGCTCTTTTCTAAATGAAAATCTGATCATGTCACCCTTCTTAAAACACCTCAATAACCTTCTACTGCTCTTAGGATACAGACAAAAGGCTCAAGCATGCTCTGCCTCTGTCCACATCTTGGCAGGAAGTGGAGAGTTATTCTCTAATACCCACCTTCTCCCTCTTCCAGATGAACAGAGGACCCAAATTTTATCTGGGTCCATGTCCACCTGGAATGAGGACAGCTTCCCCCTCTGCTGCTAAGTACAGCCATGTGACTGAGCTCTGGACAAAGAGAAGAAAGCATGCAACGTGAGCAAGTTCTAGAAAATGTCTGCAAAAAGAGAGGAGCGTGCTGTCCGCTTCCCCTGTCTTGAATGTGGAATTGAGACAGAACGGCTGAAACTCCAACCATCATCTCAGACCACGAAGTAACCTTTGGAATAGAAAGCACACACAAAGGAGCAAAACAAAAGAGCCTGCCATCTTGATGCGCTCCACGGTGAATGAGAAAGAGAAAAACTTGTGTTTCTTGTAAACCATTGTTTCCCTACACGTAGCCGTACTGAACCCTGACTAACACATGGCTTGCTCAGCTTCACCATCTCAGACCACCCTGCCTGTGCTCTCGCCAGTCCAGCTACACTGGCCCTCCTGTAACAGTACATTTTACTAGCCTTACTCCCTTTTACTATAAAGCTGTTAGTAATCTGGGATGATCCTCGACCTCTTTCCCCCAGTTAATACCTATTTAACCTTTAGATTTCAGCTGAAATGTCACTTACTCAGAGAAGCTTTCTCAGATGTCCCTGAAGAGGTCAGTCTCATTTTTATGTGTGCAGTGAAGAATCTAGTCTTGCCCTAAGAGAGGCCTGGCCTTTGTCCTTGGCTCTAGGGAGGTGATCTCTAGGCTCTTGAGAAGCCATGCCTCACAAAAGTGTCTTCATTTACCTGGGGGCTGTGGGCCACACAGATGGTCTCACAGTGTGACTTAGGGTGGGTTCTGGGTCAACAGTATCATCTCAACCTCCAGGGTGGCTGGAGACTGAGGGCCAATAAAAACTCGATACCAAGAATCGGCTGAGATGGCCCGAGTGGCAGCACTCTGTGCACACTGTCACACATCACTGCCAGTCAAGTTACGGCGCTGGCTTTGACTCCCCTGGGAGAAGACAAGGAGCAGCTTCCCTGGACTCTGCCCTATGTGTCTCTTCCCTTGGCTGAATTTAATCTGTGTCCTTTCACTGTAATAAACTATGTGACTATAACAGACTTTGGTGAGGTCTATGAGCTTTTCTAACAAATTACAGAACCTGAGGGTGGTCTTGGGGACTCCCCTAACTTGCAAGTATCAGAAGTGAGGGTGGTTTGGGGTCCCCAAAACTCTGTAGTTGGTGTCCGAAGGGAGGGTAGTCTTAATAGATTATTTTCGAGCTTCACAATACGGTTCTCATTTCACTCCATGCAGCACTTATTGCCACTGTAATTTTGTATTTCACTGATTAATACCAATCTCCTCCACTAAGCTCTAAACACCCTTGAGGAGAGGGCTCCTGACGTTTATCATTCCCCAAGCACCTGGCACAGTGTCTGACACATTGCAGACACTCAATCCTTTCCTGAAAGACAGAGCAGGTGGAGTCACACAAACCTAGTACCAATGACCTAAAGCAACAAGTCAGACAGACCCTAGCTTTCTCATCAGTGAAACAGTAACAAGACAACAATGTTTTGCAGAGAAGCATTACCAAAAGGGTCATTCCTGGATCCTTATACACAAATTGTAACTACTCGAAGACACCTTCTTTTCTCGATATTTTGTTAATCAATGATCCACACATATGCACACTTCCAATTAGAGCATGTGATTAGCATAAGACAGGCAGTATTACCTCTCTAAAATGATGCAATTCCATCCATAAATACCAAAACTATGCATTTAGTTAATCTGTATGACGTTATCACAAATAAATATAATTTTAATTAAATGTTTTAAATATCTGAAAATATTCCTCAGAGTCCAGAGACCCTGGATTGGAAATCTTTACTATAAGCTCTTGAAGCCTAGAACCAAGGATTATATATTTATGTAATATATACTATAAAATTTCTAGCATAGGCTCATAGGAGGCATACACTAAAAATACTGATAGATATTATTGTTGAATTACTGATCAGTTTAATAGAAACTGCTGGCATAATATAGTATAAAAAAATATAATATAATTGGGAAATCACTAATCTGGCATATTAATAAACATGGTAGGAATAATGTAATACAAATAAAACATTAAATTATAGTAAGGTAGAAATGTAATACAGAACTAGAAAAGTATCAAGGGACTCTAGAAATTATAAATTCGTACTCCAGTATCATTTTTTTTTCTTTGCAGAGTACTTTCTTATACCTTAAAAATACCTAGGCCTCTATATGTCAGTCATTGTTAGTGTCTTAGTGAATCCTAGTGTTCTTCAACTGTAATATTCTTTCTACATTTATCAGATACCTACTATGTGTTAGGGATTATACATGAAAACTCCTGGGTTTACAATTTAGTATGGAAGAAATACAATTAAATACACACACAAATATATATGGAAAAAATCTTGAAAAATATAAACTGTTTTAAGTGGTTATCTCTGGAGCAGGGATTATAATAGACTTTTATTTTCTACATTGTACATTTATAATGCTTACATTTTATATCATGGGTATAGATTCTTATATACCTTAAAAAAACTGTCTTTAAAAGGAGAAAAATCACCTGAAGGACCAAACTATCTGTCCCCTACTTTTTCTCTACTACCTAGATCTTGAAAATCACAGTGATTATAATTATTATAGTACAATGATAAATATTACAATTTATAAATGGATTATTTGTGTTAGAGAAATAATTAGAATCTCAAAATGTTTATCATTAAGAAATTTAGTTAAATAAATTATAGGACGCTTATACTAAGAATACTTTTAAAAGAGGTGGTGTTGTGATATGGTTAAGAGTATGGACTTCAAGGCAACAGTGCCTGGGTTTGTACCCAGCTCTCCCACTGACTAGCTACATAACTTGGGCAAGTTCCTTAACCTCTCTGGGACTCAGTTTCCACATCTGTGAAATGATGAGGAACCTGTAAAACCACATAGGGTCACTGTGAGGATCAGTTACTACAAATAAATTAATACTAAAAAATAATACATATAAACATACCTAATAAGCCTTCAATATGTTAGCTAATGCTGTTGTGTGCACTGAAAGTCAAACTTTTATCATTAAGTGAAGAAAGAGGCAAAATATTTTGCACAACAGTCCAATTTCAGTAAAAAAAAAAAAAAAAAAAGAATGTGTTAACAAGTGAATAGAAAATGTGGGAGGTAGTATGGCAGGTGGAACCACCAACCTGGGCTTTAGACCTGGGTTTAAATCCTGGATCCACCATGTACTAGCTGTGTGACCTCAGGCAAGTAAGTTAATTTTTCTAGGCCTCAATTTCTTCATCTGTGAAATGAGGGTAACACCTCATAGGGCCGTTGCAAGGGTTAAATAAATAATATACCTAAAGCACAGTATCTGGCACACAGCAAACATGGTAAATGTGGGCTGTTGTTGGTACTGCTATGGTGATAGTTGTTACTAATAAGAAGACACATGCCTGCCTTAGCCACCATTCCATCCCTAGGACCTAAAACAATGCCCAGCACAAAGGAGGTGCTCAACAACTACTCGTTGATTAAATGAATGAGTCAAACTGTTAGAAGGGGTTAGTAGACATGGGTGTGGGAGCACAGGGATATTCACTCATCACTATATATTTCTGTAACTTAAGATACTTTAAGTACACAATGATAAAATAATGTTTTCCTAACCCTTGAAGTAAAGCAAAAAAACTCTAATTTCTCTAAAAACACTCAATTTTTAAAAGTTGGGGGGAAAATGGAAAGAAGTAATAAAATAAGAGAAAAAGGAAAAACAAGTTACTAAGTGGAATAGTAAACGTTTGATTTAAAGGGCAGTAATGAGAATTAGCAGTTTTATTAAAAAGTTTCCACCTTTCTAAAGGTTAATCAGATTATCTTAAGCAATTTTTTGAGTCTCAGAAATAAGGGCAATTTTCAAACAAATGCGATCATATTTAGCTTAGATTTTATACATTAATCAAACCTCTTTCATTATTCTCTTTTTCAGCTTTTCCAAACAATGGACTCCAAAATATGGAGGCATCTAATAATGTTGGTTAAACGTTTCACTGTATACTCCAGAACAGCAGTTCTCAAAGTGGGGTCCATGTAACCCTGGGAATTCCTAAGACCATTTTCAAGGGGTTTGTGAGCTCAAAATTGTTTCCATAATAATTCCAAAACTGTTTTTGCTTTTTCCTCCTGCTTTCTTATTTACACTGTAGCACAACAGCAATCGAGGGTAAAACTGCTGGTATTTTAGCATATACCTAGGCAGTGGCATTAAACTGTTTCACTGACACACGTGCATAATTTAAAAAATTAACAAAACAAAAACCAGTTTTAGTGAAGAATGTCTTTGATAAAGCAGTAAAATTTTTATTATATTTTGACCTCAGAGTACAAGTCTTTAATATTATGGTTGAGTGAAACAGGTGGTACAAATAAAGCACTTCAGCTGCAAACCAAAACATGCCAGTTGATTCCAGGAAAGGCATTAGTACAATTGTTTGAACTGTCAGCTAAGTTGGCTGCTTTTTCTTGGAACATCATTTTTACTTGAAAGGACATACAGCAGACAAATACGGTTGTTCAGACGGCATCTGGCAGATATTTCTTGAAAATGAGTGAAATGAGTCTGTCACTTCAAGGAAAACATCTGGCAGTATTTGTTGTCCTTCATAAAATTTGAATTCTCAAGTGAAAATTAGAATTTTGTAAGATTCAGATCCATAGATCCACCACTGTGAGTTTAAAAGTTTCAGGATACTTTATCAATTCTTCTAATGATACAGATGCTGATATTAACAAATGTGACTTGTTGATAACACATATAATCATGTGTCAACATTTAGAAAATCTGCCTAAGTCAGTAAATTTTCAAAATGACCAATGCACAATGTTATAAGATCCTCCAAGAGTAAAAGATCCTTTTGAAGAGCAAGATAAACCAAAGGATTTTTATATATCAAAGTACAAAGCTCATTAATATGATCTCAGATTTCACACTGCAACCAATCTTTAGGAGAGGAACATTTTTGGAGTTTTGATATAATATCAAAGAATATCCATAATTTCCTGGAGAAGAAATTAGCATACTTCTCCCTTTCCAACTACACATATGTGTGAGACTAAATCATATACTTCAACCAAGAACAAAACGAAATGAAAACATTGCAACAGACTGAATAAAGAAGCTGATAGGAGAATCCAGCTGTGTGCTATTAAGCCAGACATTAAAGATATTTACAAAAATGTAAGATAATGCACTTGTCTCACTACTCTTTTGCTTTGGTAAAGATAGTTATGCTTCATTAAAAAAATACCTTATCATTAACATGTAATGAATTTATTGTTACTTTTAAAGCAATTAATAAATATTTTAAATGTCTCAGTTTTAATGTCTAAATGATGAATACTAATAAATATAACCCATATAAACAGAAGGTCTTTGGGGCTCTCAGTAATTTTTAAGAATGTGGAGGAGCCCTAGGACCGAGAAGTCTGAGAACGGCTGCGCTAGAGACACAGGTGGAAGAGCCCTGTTTGTGAAGAGGGCTGCTCTTGAGACGCCACAGCATCCAAGAGCCATACCTGCTTGGCAAAGAATATCGTGTCAAGTCTGGAGTCCTGAACCACAGAGCCTGCTGGTTCTTCTCCTGGCTGCCACTTGAAAAGAAAAATCAGCCCATGAACTGGCCTACAAAACAAAAAAATACCAATTAGTGACACCAAACCTTGCTTCTTTTAACGCACTGTCAATATGTTAACTTTTAGTCATTTACTTAACAAATAACAATGCAAATGAAGTAACTTTGAGAAATTTTTTTAAGATTTCTATTGCTGTTCATAGTTACTAGAATGTTGCCCAAGACACGGCTAACAAAACTTTAAAAAAATACATCAATTAAAATGAAATTATAGGGCTTCCCTGGTGGCGCAGTGGTTGAGAGTCTGCCTGCCAATGCAGGGGACACGGGTTCGAGCCCTGGTCTGGGAAGATCCCACATACCGCGGAGCGACTAGGCCCGGGAGCCACAATTGCTGAGCCTGCGCGTCTGGAGCCTGTGCTCCGCAACAAGAGAGGCCGCGATAGTGAGAGGCCCGCGCACCGCGATGAAGAGTGGCCTCCACTTGCCGCAACTAGAGAAAGCTCTCGCACAGAAACGAAGACCGAACACAGCCATAAATAAATAAATAAATAAATAAAATTTTTTTAAAAAATGGAATTACAATGAAAGGAATAATCTCACGCCTGTGCATTATTCAATTCTACCTTATATTACCTCACTTAAAAACAGAAAGAACATAGCAAAACTAGAAGAAGCTGTTAACCCTAGACTGAATTCTGATATACATGAATAAAGTTCACACAGGATGTTTACAGATAAATGGCTGCTAGCATAGATACTATGAAATATAGGACGTCGCCTTCATATAATTATTGGACGCATGAGCAACCGTCACACTACAGTATGACTGGATGTTGCATCTCACACATAATGAAATCACCACCTCCCCAAAGGAACGGTTGTTGCCCACAAACCGTTAAATCACCACTTCAGGATTCTCTCCAGTCTATCTTTCACCACTGCCTTCCATGCCACAAAAATCTTTCCTATCCCTTAAAGACAGGTCAAATGATGCATCTTTAATTAACCTTCCCTGATCATACAGCCAGAATTTCTCTCTCATTCCATCTAAAATGATTGCTCTCTTTGTGGGGAAGAAGAAAATAGGGGGGAGGGAACTGTCTCCTTACTATAAAAAACATATCCCTACAGTCCCCATTCCAGGACCTAAGAATGCTCCCCGCAGTGAAAACTCCCTAGCCCTCCATTTGCAATCCAGGGTCAATGCTTGGAGGTTGGGGGTTAAGGAGAGGCCCAGAGAAGTCAGAAGGATGGAGTAAGAGGAAGGTACTTCCTGGCATCAACATTTGGAATCTGAACTGTAACCTCCCCAAGAAGCAATGTAATAATGTATAAAAAAAAGTTCTGGGACTTCCCTGGTGGCGCAGTGGTTGAGAGTCCACCTGCCAATGCAGGGGACACGGGTTCGAGCCCTGGTCCGGGAAGATCCCACATGCCGCGGAGCAACTAAGTCCGTGCGCCACAACTACTGAGCCTGCGCTCTAGAGCCCACGAGCCACAACTACTGAACCCACGCGCCTAGAGCCCTTGCTCTGCAACAAGAGAAGCCACCGCAATAAGAAGCCCGCACACTGCAACAAAGGGTGGCCCCCGCTCGCCGCAACTAGAGAAAGCCTACGTGCAGCATGAAGACCCAACACAGCCAAAAATAAATTAATTTTTTTATAAAGTTCTGAATTACTATTAATATACATTATCTGTCAAATATAGTTTTGTAGACTGATCTATTATTCATGTGTTTTATGTTAAAATGTTTTCCATGTTCTAACAGTATTGATCTATAAGTGAAAGTTGTAAAAAATCAACCTATCAGTACTTTGTTGACATGGAATTACAGAGACTTAGTTTTGAATCCCTTGCAAATTACTTATCTATGAGCCTCAGGTTCTTGGTTATAAAATGGGAATAATACCTACCTCACACAATTGAAAAAAATCTTAAAGGAGATAATGTGTTCAGCCTAAGGTAATCCAAGTAAAATAAACTCATGAAAGTTTGCTTAAGTATAGACATATTACTTTTAACATAAGTAAAAACATACTTACTTTAATTTTTCAAAATTCTCAGGCTCTAAACTCCATATTTCTTCTACTTGGGCTCCTCGGCAACCTGAAATAAGAAATTATTTCTTCAGAAGACAAAATAACTCATTTTTTTTCCTTCGCCATTAAATAAAATATTAACTGAAAGAAAAGCATATTTGGGGGCGATAAGACATGACAAATTAAAATGGTAAAACTGGTAAGGCTCACAGTCAAATTCTAGTCCTACCTTTACTATTTCCTAATTATTATAGTGGGAGTATATTCCTTTGACAACTTTAAAAAGTTTCAAGATTTATTTTCACTGGAACACCACCCCATGACTCCTCCTTCTCAGTCTCTCTCAATCTCTGGCTCCTCTCCACCCACTCTCTTCACTCAGCTGCTACGTTTCCACAGCTCTGCCCGCAGCCCCCTTTTTTCCTTATTGTACACTTAATTTTTAAAGTGGTAATAGGGGCTTCCCTGGTGACGCAGTGGTTGAGAATCCGCCCGCCAATGCAGAGGACATGGGTTCAAGCCCTGGTCTGGGAAGATCCCACATGCCACGGAGCAACTAAGCTCGTGCGCCACAACTACCGAGCCTGTGCTCTAGAGCCCGCGAGCCACAACTACTGAGCCCGTGTGCCACAACTACTGAAGCCCGCGTGCCTAGAGCCCATCCTCCGCAACAAGAGAAGCCACCGCAATGAGAAGCCCGCGCACCGCAACGAAGAGTAGCCCCCGCTCGCCGCAACTAGAGAAAGCCCGCAGGCAGCAACAAAGACCCAACGCAGCCAAAAATAAATAATAAATAAATAAATAAATAAATAAAGTGGTAATAAATAGCTACCACTTAACAGTGAATTTCAGAACGCTATTTAGTTCTGACCCTTTTCCTAAATTCCAATTCTATACACTTTAAAAATTTAATTTAATATCAACTACATCAGAGTCCCCCAATATGTTCTTCTTCTACAACGGTGGTTCTCAACCAGGATGATTTTTTTTATGCCTCTGCACCCCCCCCACCCCCGCCAGGGAACATCTCAAAATGTCTGAAGACATTTTTACCGTCACTACTGTCACTTGGAGGGGGGGGAGGTAGCATCTAGTAGGTAGAGGCCAGAGATACTGAACATCCTACATTGCACAGAATAGCCCCTGACAACAGAGAATTATCTGCCCCAAAGTGTCAAGATAAAATGAATTATCGGGCCCAAAGTGTCTAACCCCTGCAAGGCAAGTCAAGAGTACCAAGGTCGAGAACTGTGCTCTAGTAGTTCATATGGTGGTAATGGTGTACTCGTTAAGAGCCTGGCCTCCAAACTGCCAAGGTTTGAACCATGGCTCCTCCATTTACCAGCTGTATGACCACTGAACCTCTCTGCTCCCCATACTCATAGAGCAGTTGTGAGAAATAAATGAGATAACTTACTATCTCATAAGGTAATTTATTATGCATGAGATACATTTAATACAATGCCTTGGCACACTTTAAGGATCCATTAAATGTCAGGTAGCATTATGATCACAACAGAAAAAAACAGCCATATTTACCAGTAACTTCAATGTGTAAAGTGCTTTGAATGCATTATCTCTAATCCCTGCAAGGAAAGTATTATATGGAAGAGGCTTAGGGATGTTAGGTGTCTTGTCTAAATTCACTGCAACTAATATATGCCAAAAAGTTAATTAAAACCCATGTCTGGTTCCAAGGTCTGGGCACTTTCTATTGTTCCAGATTGTTTTCAAGTGAGTGCTGGAGAAGCCTTTAGATCACATGCAAAAATCTGTGGTTTAAAAAAAAAAAAATACTGGACCAACCAACTATGTGACTTTGGGCATTCATACCATTCAGTACCTCAATTTGCTCTGCTCAGCAAATATCTATTAGCTCTCACCCAAGTATTAAAGATACAGGTACAAGGAAAGTCACTTCGTTATTTGTAGTAGAGAAAACTAGAAACAACCTGAATGTCTAGAACAGGTTGCTAGACGTCCACATAAATTAATTTAGGGAAAAAAGCTTGTTTAAGTGTGAACCTATATTTATACGTGTATCAAGAAAGGGCACAAAGGAACACTAATGCACTTGTTAACACTGGTTATGCTATTGGAAATCAACTGTAAAAAGGCCAAACATTAAAACATTGCACATATTATACAAAAACACAACAAAAGCCACTGAATTAAAAGAGCCCCAAAATCTTTTGCAAAGGTATAATTTCAAGTGGTGACACTGTTTAAATAACCTCATGTTAGACACATACACATCTCTGTGTAAGGAAAACATAGTACTTAACTGTTAGCATCTATCTCCTTATATACATTCAATTCTAATAATCCCCTTATGTACATTCAATTTCAAATAATGCATGGTATAATGGAAAGAGAAATAAGCAATGATTCAAGAGAACTGGGTTGTAATTCTACCACTGCCTTTAAGTTCTTTACCTTGAGTGAGAACATGTCTTTGAGCCTCACTTTCCTCATGTTTAAAACAAGAATACTACCCTGCTTCATCCAATCCACACAATTCTTGTGAGGTATAGGTTCTCAAATACCAAACACAAAGAAAGAATCACCATGCTGATTCCTCTAATACATATTAAGTAAAAAGTTGAGTGGGGGTGGGGGTAGGCTTTAAAAAGTTAACGATTCACTGGTATTTAACAAATACATTCAGCCCTCTCTATCCAAGAGGTTCTGCGTCCGCAGATTGAACCAACCGCAGGTTGAAAGTAAGTGCCAAGCATGGTATTAGGCCCTAACAAGGACAGGAAATAATAAACTATTTTAACGACGCTTAAGAACTTCAACCTAGTAGGAAACAAGCTCGTATAACTCAAAGACAGTGCAGTCTGCATATTTTGCATATGAAAGGTACACACACGGGATGCGTTCTGGAAGTTGAGAGGTGGCCAACTATCCTTGCTGATCGGAAAAAACTTTAATGTATAGCTGAACTGGGGGACTTCCCTGGCGATCCAGCTTGGTTAAGACTCCCTGCTTCCAACAATGCAAGGGGCTTGGGTTTGATCCCTGGTCAGGGAACTAAGAACCCACAGGCCGCGCGGCCAAAAAAAATTAAATAAATAAATAAATAATTTAAATATAGTTGAACTGGGTCTTAAATAGGATGACCAAATAATCTGTCATTCAAACCAGAGCACTGCTCTTATTAAATTGATTTTACTTAATAGGACATTAAATTAAATTTTTAAATTAAAATGTTTTAAAACATTTATATCTTGACTAACACATTTGTATTATAGCACTGGTGGCTCCATAAAAGTCTATTAAAAAACTAATTGTAGGGCTTCCCTGGTGGCGCAGTGGTTGAGAATCTGCCTGCCAATGCAGGGGACACGGGTTCGAGCCCTGGTCTGGGAAGATCCCACATGCCGCGGAGCAACTAGACCCGTGAGCCACAACTGCTGAGCCTGCGCGTCTGGAGCCTGTGCTCCGCAACGGGAGAGGCCGCGATAGTGAGAGGCCCGCGCACCGCGATGAAGAGTGGCCCCCGCTCGCGGCAACTAGAGAAAGCCCTCGCACAGAAACGAAGACCCAACACAGCCATAAATAAATAAACAAAAACTAATTCTAAAAATAATTTTCTTAACAATATACCTGGAGTCTTTCTCCCCAAGAAAAATACTCTGGTGAGGCTCTCCCAATCTGTTGCCAGTGACTTAAATTTAATTGACTGGTAGGGATGCTATCTTGCAACACGCAGTTCTGACAACACTGATTGCCAGTCCCCTAACCGTATCAACAGGTCTACCAGAAGCATCAGGCGTGGGCCCAGCTTCTGCACCTCCCATGAAAAACAGCCCTTGATATCTTCCCCAACCCCACTTTCAGTTATTTCATGGCACAGACAAATGTCATTTAGCTGGTGATGTGACCAAATAGGAAAAACCGTATTGTCAGCTCTTAGGCAATCTCTCTGAGGACTGGACTCAATTATGTGAAATGAACAGGCAGCCCTAAGCTGGAGGCACTGTTAACTTGTACCCCTAATAAGAAGGTCCCATTTTGGAGGCCCCAACGATTATAATCAACACTTGCTTCCAAGCGTACCATGTGCTCATAACTATACTTTTATTTCCTGTGTGAATGGCTATACTTTTAATTAATGCCAGGCATTAACTCACCTCTCTCCCCAAAACAAGGTGACATGCACCTTACAAGTGTCTGAAACAGACCTTCACGTAAAGGAAACACCACATTGGCTCTAAGTCACTCAGATCTGCCTCAGTTCAGGGGCCTGAGTTGTTGTGGGTGATGGAATTCTTCTAGACTTCTTCCCTGCAGACCCAGGCAGAGTCTGCACAATCACGAATACACCCTGCTATATCTGAGTTAATGCCTTAAGCTGAGAGGAAAGGCTGATACAAAGACTTGAAAAAGTCACCTGGCTCCCTAACAAAAACACTCCAAGAGATAAATTAAACAGATTTGGTACCAGCCCTGCAGGTCAGGTCAGATTAATCAGAGTAGCTGAGGGAATGCCATATTTGGTATAGAAAGAAAGGATGGGTTTTGTTGGGAGACAATTCTCAATGGGTTTCTACTGTTACTGCTTGTCTTCTGAGAGGAATTACCAGATTTGTTCAAAACTGTCTTTTCAAGGATGTCAAAATAGTAAACAGACTTGAAAGGCAGAGATATTTTCTCCCTCTGGGGCAGAGGGAAGACTTATTGCTGTCTGTAATAATAGTATCTCCCTAGAGCTAAAGGTTGAGCAAGTTTGCTAGCAGCCTCTTTTAACATTGGGAGCTCCCTAAGGTTGGGGGTTTCTCAGCTATGACAGAAAGTCATGCATGCAGCATCTACCTCCACTTCTATGGACTTAAAGGACAAGGGAACCAATGCAAACATGAATCTCCTGTTGCCTACTGTGCCAGGAGTAATACAATCCTTTAGCTATAAAGCTGAAGTTGTCTGCCAGCATCTATAAAATAGTGGCAGGCCCATTTGTCAGCTGGCAAGCAGGGTAAAATCTAACACTTCGTAATTCTTAACAGATGCTGGATTTTCTCAAATGCCTTTTGCAATTATTGAGATAATCTAATCGTATGGTTTTTCTTTTTAGTTTAATATGGTGTAAATCTCAAATGTTAAACCAACCCTGAATTCCTGGGATAAACCCCTCTCGGTCATGATATATTGTCTATTTAATATATTATTGGATTTGATTTGCTAATATTTTGTTTAGAACTTCTGCATCTATGTTGATGATGGATATGGGTCTGCAGTTTCCTTTTCTTATAATGCCTTTGTCTGGTTTGGGTGTTAGGATAATGCTGACCTTCATAAAATGAGTTGGGGAGTACTTCCTCCTCTCCAATGTCTTTGGAAAAGCTTGTGTAGAAATGGTATTACTTATCCCTTAAATACTTGACAGAATTTATTAGTGAAGCCATTTTGGCTAGAGTTTTCTCTGCGGGAAAATTTTAAATTACAATTTCAATTTCTTTAATACACATAAGGCTATACTGTTTATTTATTACCTCTTGAGTGAACTTTGGTAATTTGCATCTTTAAAGGAATTTGTACATGTCATCCAAGTTGTCAAATTTATTTGCATAAATATTTATTAAAATATTCACTTATCCTTTTAATATCTGTAGAATCTGGGACTTTCCTGGTGGTGCAGTGGTTAAGAATCCGCCTGCCAACGCAGGGGACATGGGTTCGATCCCTGGTCCGGGAAGATCCCACATGCCACGGAGCAACTAAGCCCGTGAGCCACAACTACTGAGCCTGTGATCTACAGCCCATGAGCCACAATACTAAGCCCACAATCTTGAGCCCGTGAGCCACGACTACTGATCCCACGTGCCACAACTACTGAAGCCCTCACGCCCAGAGCCTGTGCTCCACAACGAGAAGCCACTGCAATGAGAAGCCCGCGCACTGCAACGAAGAGTAGCCCCCGCTCGCAGCAACTAGAGAAAGCCCGCACGCAGCAACGAAGACCCAATGCAGCCAAAAAAATAACTATTTAATTTTTTTTAAAAAATCTGTAGAATCTGTAGTGATGTCATCTCTCCTATTCCTGATATTGGTCATTTGTCTCCTCTCTTTCTTCCGATCAGTCTGACTAGAGGTTTATGCATTTTATTGATCTTTGAGAAACCAGCTTTTGGTTTCATTGACTTTCTCCACTATTTTTCTCTTTCCTGTTTTACTAATTTCAACTCTGATCTCTATTACTTCCTTTTATCTGCTTACTTTAGGTTTAATTTACTCATCTTTTTCTAGTTTCTTGAAGGGAAAGCTGAGGTCACTGATTTGTTGTAGCAAATCCAGTCCCTGTTACTCTATCTTGGCTGGAAGCAGAAATACACAGCCTCTATTTTTAATTAGTAGACTATCCTAGTTTGTTTTGCTGCATTTATGAATTACGTATGCATTGTATCAATTAAAAGTATAGTTCTGCTCCATCAGTTTCTTAATTTAATAAGAACTTTGTTTTACCATGATGTTATATTCCACCAAAAATTTTATTTAATATATTCACTCAACTCACATATAATTTCCCCTTCAATGAAGAAACTTAAATCTACAATAGCATTCATAATACAATAAGATGTTTCACTTTTGAAAGAATAAACTTCCAAAGGTTTTTTAAATCCATGAATTGAATGAGGAAAAAAGAAAATGATTGGAATAAACTCAGTCTCTTTGAAGCATCTGATGGTGATATACAACTACCATCATTTAACTTTTTGCAAAGTTCTTCTTCTGCTAATTAAACCAGTCTAATAACTATAGCTTCAGTTTTCATTTGTGCAGGTACAGAAGGTGCAGTTCCATGGCAGTCTCTTACGCATGCTTTTATTTAAATCATTTTCAATTCCAAGTTTTCTGCATGTATGAAATTGAAGCAAAAGCTGTTAACAGAATGGACTAATTTTAAAATAAACAAATTTGCCTGATACGTTTCTTAAGGTTAACTCTAACATGTCATAATAGTTAAGGTTTTGAAGGTAACGTTTACGGCTAAAACCTGAAGACATCTCAAACTCAGTGTATGTCCAAAGCTGAACCCATTTTCTTGTCCATCAAGCCTACTCTTCTCTGGTACTTGTACTTCACCAGTCTCCCAAGCTAGAAACTAGAGTCATTGTCACCTCTTTTTCCCTACATCCCAGCAGTTAACAGTCCTGTGGATTTAAATATAGCAAAAATTATTGAATCTACCTCCTCCTCTCCAAATCACTACTTTATGTGTGGAGCCAATCATCTCAAATTCTGACCATTTTAAGAGGCTTCTAGTTTCTCTTACTTCATTCCAATCTACCCTGCACACTACAAGTAGTAAATCTTTTTAAATTATAAAAATATCATTTCAGCCTTGAAATATCTTTGACACTTAAGTCCCCAGGGGCTACAGGGCAATCCACACTACACAACATGGCACACAATCTGGCCTCAGTTTATCTTTTCAGCTTCGGATTGAAATACTCCTGAAGTCTGTTACATTATGTTTTAGTCACTTTCCCAGCTGTTCCCTAAGTCATATACTTTACCACCACTACTGTTTATGCCCTTCCTTCTGCCCGTGCTCTTCCACGACCTGTGTGTACCTACTCTAATGTAGCAATTAATACGCCATATTATAATTTGCTTGTCAGTTCTTTAGAACAGCAGTCATGCTTTATTCACATTAAAACTATCCAAACCTTACCAATGTGTCAGACACAGCAGGTAAACAATATATGCCCGATACATGATATCCAAACAGTCAGCTACGTACAACAAACAGTTATCTATATCAATGTTGAATTTCCACCTCAAGTACAAGTTTTAACATAATAGCTAAAATTAATACTTGAGAAAATGTAACAGATAAAAATAAACTTACTGCCAAAGAAGAGCTGGAGCGACAGGGAAGGCTACAAAGTCAAATATGTTGGTTACTTAGGACCAGAGATAAGGGACAGAGTCAGAAAGAAATTACGAGGCAAGCATGTGGCCTCCGGAGCACTAGCTGGAGAAAGCACACTTCCCCGGAAGCCACAAAATGAGCAGAACGAGCGAGGTGGTCCGTGCGTCCCACGCGGCCAGCCTGTGCGGACGTTCGCAGGGCTGGTCACACACTCGAGGGGTTCTGCTCCGAATAACTCGAATGTCATGTTCCGGGGCGGCTTGGGCCTTGGACACCCCACCCTCGACAAGGCGCACCCGACTCTTCCTGTAGCACCGATGGCCTGAGACACGCACCTGGGCACCCCTGCCTGGAATGGGGGCGCCCCGTAGTGGAAAGGGAAGAATCGGTACGTAAAGTCGGGGGGAACTGGGGCGGGGACTCAGATCAGTGGAGCTAGTACTGGAGCGCCGAGTCCTGGGGACACGCTCCTGCCCTCGCGGTGTGGCTCTCAGATCACCACGGAAACGCGACTGGCCGGGACCAAGGAGGGACCGGAGCCCTGCCTTTCCCCCTCCCCGACTCCAGGGTTAGAGAGTCGCCTCCCTCCAGACGCTGGGCGGCGGCAGCCGCAGGGAAGCACTCTGTGCCCAGCTCAGGCCTCCTCCCGTGACCCCCGGCCCAGGACGGTCCCCTTGGCTCTCACCGAATCCTTTAATGAGCTCGGTGAAGACCCCGGGGTCGCTTTCCATGAGGCACCACTCCCCAGCATTGCCCGTCATGGCCCCGGCCACACGCCGCCCCGCTCCACCTCCGGCTCCGGCACCCCCCCCAATCCAGCCGCCTCCGGCCACTGAGCTCTGCAAACCCGCCGCTGGCTCGTCAACCTCACGTCACCCCGCCTACTTCCCGACAGCCTCCGGGCGCCGTCACCTGCAGCGCGACAGAGCGCGGGAGGACGCTCTAGCCACCCAAGAGACGGCGAAACTCTTTCTGGGCCGCGCAGGACCCGGAGCCGATTCGGAAGGGGCCAGGGCCGCCGAGAAAGGGCGGGATTTGGGGCGCCGGAGGAGGGAACATCCGGGACTCTCGCTAGTCTGGGGCGGGGGCGGGGCACGCCCGGCGGGGCGGGGCTCGCTCCCGGGAACCGAACCGGGAGACCCGGGTGGCGGAGTCGGAGCAGGTATCACCTTTCCGGCCGACGCGCGTCGTTTTTCGGCGGCGTGGCGCAGCGCTTCTCCCGGTGGCGCGGCGGCTTCGGAGGGAGGGTCGGCCGCCGGGCACAGGTGAGGACACCGCGGGCGGCCGGCTGGCCGGGGCCCTTTGTGCGGTCTGAGCGGCGCCGGGGACGCGCAAGGTCCGGCCGGTCCTCCGTGGCCCTCACCCCGCATCCCTGCGGCCGAGGCCGGAGCAGACGCTGCGCCGACCCGTCTCCCGCCCCGCCTCCGTGCCCTGGCGGGCTGGGTGGCTGGACCGGCACCTCTACTGGGCCGGGCCCTTCCCGAAGCCGGGACCGCTCCCCCTTGTACTTGCGGAGCTTCCCGCAGGCCGGCGTCCCAGGGGCCCGCTTTCCTCCTCCCCTTCCTTCTCCTCCTTCTTTTTCTCCTCCCGCCGCTGCTGCTGCGCCGAGAGGCGTTGCCCGGCCTCTGGGCTTCGGGAAGAAGGATCTTTGTGAGAAGACCGAGGGACGAATTTGTCCTGGAGGGAATGACGAGGGACAGGAGAAGATCCGTCCTGTCGTCGGTGGGGCTGATAGACAAGTGTAAAGGGGCGCGGTGCCTCCAAGGCACATGAGGTTGAAAAATGCAGTGTGTTAATCTGAAAATATTTGTAACGGTCCTAAGACTAAAAGATGCGTTAAACCAAAAATGGCTGTCTTCACTAAATCACGAAACCTCATTCACCAGGCCCTTGCAGAATAGTAATGTTAAAACTAAAATCTTTCAGAGTAGTAGTGTTCATGCATCACTCCTTAAAGCTCTGACTTCCAAGAAGGGCCCTTGGCTTCTAGAAAAAAAAAAAAAAAGCTTTACTTGGTAAAACTCGGATTCTTTGTTTCTCAAGCAGGAGGACCTGTGCCCTGGAATAAGGGAACCTTGTCCTGCAGGACTATGTGAAGCCACGAAATAAACATGATACATTTTACTGAGAGAAACAGCGGCACAGCTTTTATATGAAAACAAACGTGGTTATATTATGGATTAGAAGCCAAAATCTATGTCGGGGGTTAAATTAAAAAAAAAATTTTTTTTTGGAAACTTTCTTGAAGTTTGTCCCTGGGAGACTGTGTCTTCAAGCTGGTGGGGGGCGGGAGAGGTATGTATTCTGTTAATATACTTAAATGGGAAAGTCTGTGAGGCACAGGAGTCTGGCCTTATTTCCTTATGAACCACGCCTAGAATGAGTGTCATCAGAGCCCAAAGCTGTTTGCAGGAATTTGCCGTATTTTCTTCATCTGCAATATTGCTGTGAACTTGAAAATGTTTTTGGTGCTAAGTAACTATTGAATACATCAAAACTAACATTTGATACCCAACTGAACATGGTGCCTGTTGTAGAAAGACCGAACTGAAAGTTTAGCCCTTGAAACAGCCTATAAGTAATCAGAATGGGGTGTGTGTGTGTGTGTGTGTGTGTGTGTGTGTGTGTGTGTGTGTCAAATTTCTTTAATTATGTTGTTAACATTTAATTCTAAGAGGTCACCTAAAAATCCAGATTTCTGAGTTTTTAAGAAAAATGAGAAGATCTGGCAATATGAAGCCCAAACTACACGACGACCAGTTGGCTAAAAGGTGTATGCCTTCCGAATATCGTGCTGTCATGTCTGCTCTAGTTCCTCACCACTTTTTATTGCATCACCCTTGACTTGATTCGCTCATGTCCATTGACCTGTCTGAGTGAGACAGCTCTCTGAATTTGTGGCCCCCGTTTTTGCAGTATTGTTTCTTTCAAACTGTCTTGCTCTCATAGATGTAAGTCAGCTTTGACTCCATTTAAAAAGGAATAAGCTGCAAACTTGTTTGATCTCTTGGGATGAAAGAGAGCCTTTTCAAGTGACAAATGATCAAGAGACTTGGGAAAGATATTTAGATGTGTACATTCAAGAAGAATGTAGGCATCCTTAGAAGTAATATATTATTAGCACTGTTAAAAGTTACTATAGATGTTCTAGTTCTAGCGAATAAGAAGCAGAACTAGTGCTATTGCATACTGTGTATTACTGCCATTCACTGATCTTGCATTCAAAATTAGGAAAAAGAGAAGTGGGCAATGTATAAAATATCCACAACCAATTTCAGAGTGTGGCCATGCTTTTAATGATATTGTAATCTGTTTGATTTCTTCTCAAAATTTTGATTTATAGACGTTGAATACAACTTTAGCTGTATTACATTTCCTTGCAGGGGTGTTGCTTTAAGAGCACAGACTAGGTCAGGCCAACTGAAAGAAGAATTAACTATCTTTTGTTTGTTTGTTTGTTAGTTAATCTGGATTTACAACACTTGATTATTCAGAAGTGGATTAACTGATGACCAGGCTTTGACCTCACTCACTGCCCAACTGCCTTCTAAACCACTGACACTGGAGCTTAAGCTTTGAGAAGGGGGTTGATGACATTTGGGGAAGGAAGAAATTAAGGTCCTGTATAGTATGTCTGTGTGTATCTCAAATTTCTTTCTAAAGACAAATATAAAAAATGTAGGATTAAATATCACTTAAATGCTTATGTATTTAAATAACTTGCCAAATATATTTCACCTAGCCAAGTTTTAATTTTTTTTTAATAACAGATTTTTGAGATAGAATTCACACATCACATTCAGTGGGTTTTAGTATATTCACAGAGTTGTGTAACCATCACCACTATATAATTTCAGAACATTTTCATCACCCCTAAAGAAACCCCCTACCACTTTGGAGAACAATGTAGCAGGTCCTCAAAAGGTTAAATATAGAGATATCATATGATGCAACATTTTACATTCCACTAGCAGTATATGAAGGTTCTAATTTCTCCAAATCCTCGCCAACACTTATTATTGTCATTTTGATTATTGCCATTCTAGTAGGTGTGAAGTGGTATCTCCTTGCAGTTTTGATTTGCCTTTCCCTGATGACCAGTGATATTCAGCATCCATTTTTGTGTTTGTTGGCCATTTGTATACCTTCTTTGAAGACATACCTGTATAGATTCTTTGCCTATTTTTTAATTGGGTTATTTATCATTTTATTATTTAGTTATGAGTTATTTATATATCATAGACACAAATTCATTATCATATGTATGATTTGCAACTATTTTCTCCCATTCCATGGGATGTCTTTTGCTTGCTTTGTGGTGTCTTTTGAAACACAGTTTTAAATTTTGATGAAGTCCAGTCTATCGGTTTTTTTTTTTTTTTTGTCAGTTATACCTTTGGTGTCTGTATTTTGAGATCAACTCATTTCAGTTCCAGAGTTAGCATCAGATCCCCCAAGTGAAAGGGCAGGATCCCAAACAGATTGCCCTTACTTCACACAACAGCCTCAAATAAGGTCCCAGTCCAGCCAACTAGGCTTCCCACAATGTGCTCAGGGTCAGTAATTCACTAGAATTACTCAACTCCCTAAAAGCACCATCCTTATGATTACAGTTTTATTATAAAGGATTTATAATAAAATCCTTTATTATAAGGGATACAACTCAGGAACAGCCAAATGGAAGACACCACCAGGCCACTGGAGGCAGCGGAGGGATTCCTTCTGTTTGTAGAATCCTGGCACCTCACCGTCCCAGCACATCAGTGTTCACCAACTGGGAGTCTGTGCTGAACTTGTTTTTTTTCTTTAAAGATTTATTTATTATTTATTTTATTTTATTTATTTTTGGCTGCGTCGGGTCTTAGTTGCGGCATGTGGGATCCTTGTTGAGGCATGCGGGATCTTTTGTTGGGGCGCATGGGCTCTTCATTGTGGTGCTCAGACTTCTCTCTAGTTGTGGCCTGCGGGTTTTCTCTCTCTAGTTGTGGCGTGCGGGTTCCAGAGCGAGTGGGCTGTGTAGTGTGCGGCACTCGGGCTCAGTAGTTGTGGCACGCAGGCTTAGCTGCCCCGCGGCATGAAGGATCTTAGTTCCCTGACCAGGGATCAAACCCGTGTCCCTTACGTTGCAAGGTGGATTCTTTACCACTGGACCACCAGGGAAGTCCCTCCGCTGTACTTTGATGTCCAGAGTTTGTATATGGGGTTTCATGACTAGGCATGACTGATTAATTCATTGACCCTGTGGTTGAGGTCAGTCACCTGCCTTCCTTCCCTCCTGGGAGGTTGATCTGGCCTAAAGTTCCAACCTTCTAACCAGATGATTGGTCTTTATGGCGACCCCCAACTGGAAGCAATCCAAAGACCCAGAATGAGTCACCTCATTAGCATAACAAAGACACTCCCATCAATCAGGATATTCCAAGGTTTTTTTTTATTAACTTTTTTAAATTGAATAAATGATTCTTTAAATTCTATAGTGCTTTACAGTTTTCAGAAGTTTCACACATATGATTTCATATAATCCCATAATAACCCTTTTTTTTAATCCTCTATCCCTATATTTCCCCTTCCCTCTTCCTTCTCCCCACTGTAACCACTAGTTTGTTCTCTGTATCTGTGAGTCTGCTTCTTTTTTGTTTTATTCACCAGTTTGTTGTATTTTTTAGATTCTGCATGTAAGTGATACCATACAGTATTTGTCTTTCTCTGGCTGACTTATTTCACTTAGCATAATGCCCTCCACGTCCATCCATGTTGCTGCAAATGGCAAAATTTCGTTCTTTTTTATGGCTGAGTAGTATTCCATTGTATATGTATATACCACATCTTATTTATTCATTCATCTGTTGATGGACACTGAGGTTGCTTCCATACCTTGGCAATTGTAAGTAACGCTGCCATGAACATTGGGTGCATGTATCTTTTTGAGTTAGTGTTTTTGTTTTTTTCCGATATAAACCCAAAGTGGTGTGTGAAGCCCTGTGAGAACCATGGACAAAAATCAGATAGTCTTCTTTTTTCTTTTTTTTTATACAATTTTTAAAGGTTACACTCCATTTATAGGTATTACAAAATATTGGCTATATTCCCCGTGTTGTACTCTACATCCTTGTAGCCTGTTTTGCACCGAGTAGTCTGTACCTCCTGCAAAAACCAGATATTCTTTATTATACCACTGTGTCTTATCACCTAGCCAATTTTAAAGTTAATTTGTATTTCAGCGCTCAGTGACAAAGAGAGCAGCTTGGAACATGCTGCCATTCTGTTTTTTATATTTCACTCTAAAAATCTGACTCAGGTAAATCTACATAAGCAAGTAGAGAGGTGCCGTTAACTGTTAATGATGTAATCTGATCCACAGTTTTATGTTGCACCCTGGAAAGTATGTTCACAGAAGCATATGAAAAGGTGAAAATTTCTCCTGCAGAAGTATCGAAAGGGTGTGTGGTCAGGGTTGTCATTAATAAAACATAACATGCAAGGGAAGATTCCATTGGTACAGCTATGAATAAATAATTCATTTCTTATAATAGGGATTACAAGGATTACATTTAGGGATTTCTTTTTTAGGCATCCTCTCTAGATTTAAAAGTTCATTTTTCTGCTTGCTTTAGAAAAGATACTTGAATACCTAATATTAAACATATTAGAAGAACTTACAGAGAAATACTGTTCTCAGGTGACATTTTTACTCAGTACTCATTACTTTCTCTTTGTAACTTTTTCATGTTTTATTTTTCTTAATTGTATTTCTATTACCTGCATATAGTACATTATTTTATCCTGATTACAGAATTTATGTTAAAGGCTTGAATTATGTTTTTAATTGCATGCATTGAGACTTATTTTCAAAGTAAATGTGTTACAGGAAGGAAAAGCCAGTCATGCATAATACTTAGATAAATGGTTCAGAAAATCAACTTTAATGCTGCTTAGTTATCCTTAAATATATATTAGGAATTACTTAAAAATGGTGTTCTAGAGGAGGGATACACAGATAAGGCCTGGTCCCTGTTCTCAAGGGAACCATTGATGTTAGCTGGACATACTCACAAAGAATAATAAAAGGGAAAGAACTTTGAGAGCAGGGAGATTTGAGGTTTATATTGGGACCTTGAAATCTCACCACTTGGGCCTTGGTGCAGGAAAACTGGTGTAGTATAATCTGATAATTGAATGTCTTCTCAAAATTATTCATTTAACAAATATGACTAATAAGCAGGAATAGCCAGGTTGAAGAAACACCAGAGAGTGTGTGTTTTTGTTAAATCTAAAGGAGAGGCCAGCAATGTCAAAAAATTTCTACTGGAATTAGCAATTAATGTTATAAATCTTTGAGAAGGCTCTTAGCCTTTTTGGATTGAAAGGCAAAGGTAAATGCCATATTGAAAAGGGGGTCCGAATACATAGAAAAAGCAACATCCACTGCACCAGGAGTTTCAGCCTGTGCTGTACTCAGTCACTATAAATCAGTCCATAATGACTGATACAATATGATCACTTCGTCTCTGACACCACCTGAAGCCTAGGCCTGCACTGAGATTAACTACTTTATGTCAGAGCTTTATTTGGAATATTGACACTGCTGTTTCCAGCACAATTCAAATCACTGTTCCCCCTCAGTCACATGCAAAATGTGAGGCTTTCTTCCCAGCACTTACCTCTGCACCATTGTGTGTTCCCCGCTCTGAGACCCAGTCTTTCATTGCTCCCTTACTCACCCAATTTCCCCGCATTGAGAACTCCCTCAATTTCTTTACTCCTCTTTCTCCCTCAAAGGGATCATTACCCATAACCTTCACCCTTAGCGAAGGAGATTTTTTTTTTTTAAGCATCCATTTCTTTACCACTACATATGATGATAGCTGTGGGGTTTTTTTTTTAATTAATTAATTAATTTATTTATTTATTTTTATTTTTGGCTGTGTTGGGTCTTCGTTTCTGTGCGAGGGCTTTCTCTAGTTGTGGCAAGTGGGGGCCACTCTTCATCGCGGTGCGCGGGCCTCTCACTATCGCGGCCTCTCTTGTTGCGGAGCATAGGCTCCAAACGCGCAGGCTCAGTAGTTGTGGCTCACGGGCCTAGCTGCTCCGTGGCATGTGGGATCTTCCCAGACCAGGGCCCGAACCTGTGTCCCCTGCATTAGCAGGCAGATTCTCAACCACTGCGCCACCAGGGAAGCCCGGAGATACCTCTTTTGCTGTCAAGGGCTAGTCTCAGCCTGGATGCTCTGAAGCTTCTTTCAGGGATCTCATTCCCTCACTTACGCCCTTTCTCTGCTGTCTTCAACTCTCCGAATCAAACTTTGAACCTCAACCTCAGAGTCCTCTCATCTGAAAAGGTAAAAAGATCTTTCCTCTAGCTCCTGCCTTCTCTCTTACCTTCCCTTGAGAACTTGCCTTCTGTGCAAGAGTAGTCTACCTGTGAAGTCTCTTCATCGCTGCATGCCCTCCTGACCTCACTAGAATCAAGCTGTTTCTCTCAGCGCCCGACTGCGATTGCCTTTCCTCAGCATTCCTGTTGCCAACTTCAGCCTTACTCACTTGATTGCTGAACATTTGACATTACCAGCCATTCGCTCTGTGAAATTCTCTTCCTTGTGGTCTACGATACCACCCTCTCCTGATTTTAAGTCTGCGTGCCTCTCCTTCTCTTTCTTCTTTACAGGGCCCTTTTCTCCTTAGCTTTTTTTTAATTGTCAATATTCACCAGGATTCTGTCTTTAGCCTTCCCCACAGTATATAAACATGCTCAAGCTTGTATCATCTTCAAAACAAAATTTCTTTTACTTGTGTTCCTCTTTAAGCTCCTACCTTACCTGTCAACATTTCTTTGCAGTATATTTAGTTCCTTTTCTAAAATTTAAAGACACAGAGTGAGATTTCATATACCCCTTCCTGGAATGTGTTCCCCAAACTTTATATGCCAGTTTTTCAGTCTTCCTGGATTATTGAGACAGCATTATTTTATCCTCCTCTGCTCATTCACTTTTCTGTTAAAGCACTTGATTACAGTTTGCTTTGTATTATGTATAAATTTCTACCTCATCAAATAGACTGTGATTTCCCTGAGGGCAGGAAAAAAAGTTTTAAAAATCTTTTTAAGGGAACAGAAATCTCCTTCATGCCTTACACACAGTATGCAGTAAATGCTGGTTGGGGATTTTTTGTTGGTTGTTTGCCATGGGGAGAAGCCCAGTGCACTGTAGTGGCCCAGGCAGGAAACCTGAAGATAAACAGCTGTACTATAGTGAGAGTAGCGGTGAACCGATAAAGTAGTGGATGATTGTGGTTACTCCCTTTGGAGGGGAAAAAGGGATACTGCTGCCAGACAGCTAGTTCTAGTAGCTTCAGAGATACTGGAAGGAGGAAAATGTGGGTAGTCACAGATGAAGTAAACTATAAACGAGCACTGTTGATACAGGATGTTAATCAGTTAGCATGCTCTCAGCTACAGGTAGCAGAAAACTTATCAATGGCTTAAACAATAAGGATATACTTATGATATATTAGGACATTTCTAAGTAGGGCAGTTCCAGGTAATTTGATGATATCAATGACCCAGATTCCTTCTTTTTTTTTTTCTTTCTGGTGCTTCCATCCTTATAAATTAGTTTGTCTTCTTAAACTGGCACCCCCCCATGGCTCTAGGTAGCTGACACCACTTCAGGCATCATGTGCAGATGAGTATGTCAGGGCAGAAAGGGGAACATTCCTTTTTAAGAGCCCAAGCCTCTTTTTAAGAAGGAAGAAAACCTCAGAAGTATTACCAGCAGACTTATCATGTCTCACTGATGGGAGTTGTGATACTTGCTCAATACCTGTACCAGTCACATGGCAAGAGGAATGAGAGCATCACCTGGGAACTTGTGATAAGTACGAATGCTTAGGCCTCAACCAGACATACTGAATTATGAAAGAAACTTCGGGGTGGAGGGGCGGGTGTGGAGCCCATCATCTTGTGTTTTAACTAGGACTTCAAGTAATTTTGATGCACACAGAGTTTGAGAACCACTGGCTTAGAGCAATCAAGATTCATCCCTTGGGGCTGGGGAATGTCCCCTGAAGGGCATTACTACCAGAAAGAGGATAAGAGAAGGGAGAAGGGAGGAACAGATGTTCGATACACAATCAAAAATGTCTACACAGTTATTCAGGAAGTAAAGTGAGTGCTTAGCCCCCTGTCTGTGTCGGTGACTATTGCCGCCCCTTTTATTCTCCTCCGTCTGGTCCTCTAGACTCCATGCTGAACTGCCTGCTCAGTCTCTGAAGCAACAAGCTATACCTCAAAAATGCGACTTCTTAGCTATTGCTTCTGATCGTTACACCACCAGTTACTGAGCTTAAGAAGTATTTTTAAATTAAAAGATTTCATGGCAGATTTCAATAAGCATAGATTAATAAATAATTTTCCTTTTTAGAATTTTCTTGTTTCTAGCTAAAATAACATTTTGCTCTTTGACAGGTTTCCTAAAAGACAGAAAAATGGAGGAATTGGTAAACCAAATGCAGCCGCTGAATGAAAAGCAGATAGCCAATTCTGAAGACGGATATGTGTGGCAAGTCACTGATATGAATCGGCTGCACCGGTTCTTATGTTTTGGTTCTGAAGGTGGGACTTACTATATCAAAGAACAGAAGTTGGGCCTTGAGAATGCCGAAGCTTTAATTAGATTGATTGAAGATGGCAGAGGATGTGAAGTGATACAGGAAATAAAGTCATTTAGTCAAGAAGGCAGAACTGCAAAGCAGGAGCCTACGCTCTTTGCCCTCGCCATTTGTTCCCAGTGTTCCGACATAAGCACGAAACAAGCCGCCTTCAAAGCTGTTTCTGAAGTTTGTCGCATTCCTACACATCTCTTTACTTTTATACAATTTAAGAAAGATCTAAAGGAAAGCATGAAATGTGGCATGTGGGGTCGCGCCCTCCGGAAGGCCGTAGCAGACTGGTACAATGAAAAAGGTGGCATGGCCCTTGCCCTGGCCGTTACAAAATATAAACAAAGAAATGGCTGGTCTCACAAAGATCTGTTAAGATTGTCTCATCTTAAACCTTCCAGTGAAGGTAAGCGTAAGATCTTCATGGGGGTGGGGGGGAGGTGCAGATATCCAAAAAATAGCAAATTTTTATTTGACATAAGACAGTTATGTAATATTTTCTAGAAATAGCCTTTAATTCGCAGAACACATTGATTAATTCATATATGTTTAATGCCAACCTGGAATTAAACACCTAGACATTAATGATCAAGAACCAAATGACAGATTTGCAGCTTGATATTCTAAATCTTAGAATGTCACCATGCTGACTAGAATGCTCACCCCCTTGATGATGGACTATGAAAGCAGCATGGATATGATTAAAGTTGTAGGAATCAAAACGGCTCCTAGCCAGTAGATGGCAGATAGCCAGGCTGTACTGCTTTAGCCCCTTTTTTCCCTCCCTGTCTTCCTAGGACGTATGTTCCGTGGAACCTAAAGGCTACCCGAAGTAGTGCTGAACTTAACAATTCAGGATGCTAATTGTCTCCAGGCAGTCAGCCAGGGGTCGTGGTAACTTGGGGCAGTTTTTCTATGTCTATGGGAAGAGACTTTTGAAAAGTTAGTTGGGTCTACAATGACTCTTCAGTCCTTCTTAGAAGGGAAATAAGAAAAACTTTTGCACAGGAATAATTTTAAGTGTGAACTTTCACAAAATGAGCATGTCCAAATTTGACTTTTTTTTTTTTTTTTTTTTAATACAGAATGGAAAGGATGCATGAAAGTGTTTTTATAGCTACTTTATTTATTTATTTTTGGCTGTGTTGGGTCTTCGGTTCGTGCGAGGGCTTTCTCTAGTTGCGGCAAGCGGGGGCCACTCTTCATCGCGGTGCAGGGACCACTCTTCATCGCGGTGCGCGGGCCTCTCACTATCGCGGCCCCTCCCGTTGCGGGGCACAGGCTCCAGACGCGCAGGCTCAGTAGTTGTGGCTCACGGGCCCAGCTGCTCCGTGGCATGTGGGATCTTCCCAGACCAGGGCTCGAACCCGTGTCCCCTGCATTAGCAGGCAGATTCTCAACCACTGCGCCACCAGGGAAGCCCGACTTTTTTTTTTTTTTTACAGCAGAAGTGAAACTTGAAAAGACAGCCCCTCAGATGGGTTCAGATTTCAGTTCTACTTATTACTTTGTGTCCTTACACCAAGTAACTTAACCTTTCCGAGTTTCTGTATCTTCATTTATTAAAAGAGGTAGAAAAGGAATAACTCTTAAAATTATTGTGACTAAATGTGATAGTGTGTATTACAATACTTCCACAGTTCCTGGCACGGAGTCAAGGGCAGTGTTGGTTCCCTCCCCGCCCTCCCACATAGCTTGTGTAATGATATCTTCATACATAGTATCTCCTCAGTAATTCTTAATTTATCCCTTTTTTTTATTATTATAAATGGACTTTTTCAAATGAAGTTTAAGCAGTAAATTACTGCAAACATTTATGTATACAAACACGTATATATTTTGATTTTTTATTAGAAATTACATGCTTGTTTTATTTATTCATTCATTCATTCATTCATTTCACGCACAGCTTGTGGCATCTTAGTTCCCTGACCTGGGATTGAACCTGCGCCCTCGGCAGTGAAAGCTTGAGTCCTAACTACGGGACTGCCAGGGAATTCCCTACATGCTTGTTTTAAAGTAGCTGGATAATACAAAAAAATATAATGCAGAAAGTAGTCCTGCCCTTCAAAAGAAATCACTATACATAGGTTGTATATTACTCGCGATTTTTCCTAAATATATACTATGTTTTATTTTTTAAAATTTTATATACCTTCTTTGTTTCAGCTAAAAGTATATTGATTTTTTTCAGGTCAGTAGAAATAATTGCATGTGTACCATTATATGAATATAATTTATGTAGCTAGTCTCTTACTGATGACGGTTAAGTAGCTTCTGGTTTTTTTATACTATTACAAAAATACTACAGTGAAAAAACTTGGTTAATATAAATGTTTCTATAATTTCTGTAATGCTTAAATCCACAAAGAGTATATGAAAGTGGCCCCTTTCCCCACATTTGAACACTGACTATTTACCAGTGTTTTTTAATCTTTGCCAACGATAGGTGAAAAATTTTATCTTGTTATTTGAATTTATGTATTTGGGCAAAAGCTCAACTTTTCATGTGCTTATTGATTATTTGTATTTTTTATGGATTATATTGTATCTTTTTCTTTTTATCTATCGAGTTGCTATTTTTAATATTATAAAAATAGCAATAATTATAGTCACCATTCATTCAACAAATATTTATTGAGCACCTACTGTAGATGGGCACTGTTCTCAGAACTTGGAATACCAAGTATAGGAATTAATAATTTATTATTATATACATTGCATGCATTTTCCCCCCATTTTTTTTCTTTGTCTTTTCGTTTTTTGATGGAGGGGGTTTCTGGCACAGTGAAGTTTGGAATTTTAATGTAATCAAACTTATCTGCCTTTGTTAATACGCTTTTATTTTATGTTCGGTTTAGAAAGGCCATTTCCAACCTAAAGTCATAAAAATACTTACCTGTGTTTTTTTTCCTAACATATTCATGGCTTAATTTTTTTAACTTTAAAAATTTCTTTAAATCTTTGCTCCAGTTTGAGGAGGCTGTAGGGATACAGCTTTGTTTGTCTATTGAGACACTATGTGGTGGTGTGGGCCTAAGTGCTAGTTCAAATTGGAAAAATTAGTTTCTGAATTTGTGCAAACAGTTATTCCGGGTTTTGAATTCTTGGTCTATAAATTGAGAAATTAGTAGATATTCCCTAAACTTAGTCCCACACATAGGATTCTTTAATTCTAGATTTTTGAGGGCAGAACTCATACTTGAAACCTTCTAATAATAGCAATATGTCTAGGTGTAGAAGATCCTTAGGCTTCTCAGAGCCTAGTGTTTGGAAACAAACTCTAATTTACCAAATAAGTAACTGAAATGTGTATTTAAACAGATAAAACAATTCAAAGTGTGATTCAACTAATCAGATGTTTATTGTGTTCCTACTGTGTGGCCAACACAATTCTAGGACTTGAGGAAGATAAAAATAATAATAAGACAGACTTTTTGAAAGTTTTTTTTTTTTTAATAAATTAATTTATTTTTGGCTGCGTTGGGTCTTTGTTGCTGCGCACGGGCTTTCTCTAGTTGTGGCGAGCATGGGCTTCTCTTCATTGCAGTGTATGGGCTTCTCATTGTGGTGGCTTCTCTTGTTGGGAGCACGGGCTCTAGGCGCTCGGGCTTTAGAAAGCACAGGCTCAGTAGTTGTGGCGCATGGGCTTAGCTGCTCCGTGGCATGTGGGATCTTCCCGGACCAGTGCTCAAACCCGTGTCCCCCGCGTTGGCAGGCAGATTTGTAACCACTGCGCCACCAGGGAAGCCCCGAAAGTTTTATTTTAGTTGGAAAGAATAGAAAACATGCTCACATGAAACATGAACTCATTTAAGGCAATGTAAGATTTTGTACTAAGATCTGTAAGATAGCAAGAGTCAAGATACTTTAGAAGTTCCTGCATGTTAGTACTAACTTTTGATCAAGTTATTTAAATTAGAGTTCGGATATAGCACATAAGCTCAATCTGCCTTAGAGATGTATTTTATTTGGCCTGCACCATATTTTAGAAGAAAATGAACTCTTCGCAACATCACATAAAAATCCATATTGTACCTTCTTTTGAAAATACGGTTTTTTGGCAGCAGTGAGCCAATATTTCACTAAAACATTTGTCAGGGCATTCTCTCTTTAGTTCACCACAGTGCTAACCACTCTCTCTTCTATCAGTGGCCTCGTTTATTTATTTACTTTACCTACCTTTCCCCCATAGACCCTGGAATTTAATAATTCAGTCCGTCCCCTCCCCCCTTATACAGAAGTGGAAACTAAGGCCTAGAAAGATCACACAGCCATTTATTGGCAACATATAAGCTAGAACCCAGGTTTCCTCACCGCCCCCCAACTGAAAGCTCTTTCAACTATTGAAAGGAATTGTAGAGGAAATGAACACATTATTTTCCCTTTTTAAAAAATTTGGCCTGTAATACTTTCTCAGCTATTAAAAAAAAAGCACAAATTACCTACCTACCTGTCTACTTCCACTTATCTCTACAATTTATAAATGCATATTTATTTAGCAGCTAAAGGGGCAAGTGAATATGAGATTAATTGAGGTAGATCTGTACTTTTGTGAGTTGTTCTGAGATCGTGGACCTGAGATAGGCAGTGTGTACCAAAGGTTCTAATGCTAGTGCTTCAAAAAAATAAATAAAAGCTCCATAATGAAATGACTTAGGATATTGGAGCTTTTCCTCCAGAGTCTCATGTTGAAGCAGTTACGATGGAATAGGCAAAATTAGCAGACTCCATTGGCTTAAATGTGTTTGTCATATCATAGGAAGTAGCATGTCGGTTTAAACTCCCGTGTATCTAGGTGTGCCTTTCACATAATGCGTTCTCCATAACATGTCCTGTTCTTTACCTTGTAATCCTACATGCCTTTTTAATTCTTTATTTTGTTAAAGGACTTGCTATTGTTACCAAATATATTACAAAGGGCTGGAAAGAGGTCCATGAAATGTATAAAGAAAAAGCACTTTCTGTGGAGACTGAGAAATTATTAAAGTATCTGGAGGCTGTAGAGAAAGTGAAGCGCACAAAAGATGAACTGGAAGTCATTCATCTGATAGAAGAACACAGACTGGTTAGGGAGCATCTCCTAACAAATCACTTAAAGTCTAAAGAGGTAAGCAGATTATAATATGTTAAAGCATGTGATTAAACATGAGGAACTTACTCTGTGTATTAAAAGGATAAATTGTGGGTAATGCTTTTAAAAAATAATTCATTAGTACTTAAAAAAAATTTTTTTTTTTTTTTGCCCCACCACACAGTTTGCAGGGTCTTAGCTCCCCAACCAGGGATTGAACCTGGGCCCCAGCGCTGAAAGCACTGAGTGCTAACCACTGGACTGCCAGGGGATTTCCTAAAAAAAATAATTTAAATATATCTTAAAATTAACGTTTATTTAAAACACCTAACACAATGCCTAGATGTAGTTGGCATTCTATAAATATTAGTTTCACTCCAGCAAATGTGCTGGTTAAATTGCCTCACTAATTAAAATAAATAAATAAAATTCTTATATGCAATTCCTTTACAAAATATACATCACTTTCTTACCCTGGTAAAGAGCAAGTTATTTTATTTGATGAGCCTTTGAACAGTTCACACAGATTTTTATTTAGAACGTGCTCTGAACCCCAAAAGAAAGCCTTAAAAGTCTATTATTAATTGATACAGCTATGTTATACCTATTCATTTACCCTTAACTTCTTATATTTCTACCTGTGTTATTGCAATAGGTATGGAAGGCTTTGTTACAAGAAATGCCTCTTACAGCATTACTAAGGAATCTTGGAAAGATGACTGCTAATTCAGTGCTTGAACCAGGAAACTCAGAAGTGTCTTTAGTATGTGAAAAGCTGTGTAATGAAAAACTGTTAAAAAAGGTAAGCATTACCTTTGTTAACTACTACTAATTGAAAAAGTTGGCTCCTAAATTTTGGAAATGCGGTCGGCACATTTTTTAGGGCACATTTTTCAGAGACCAAGTTGCACTGACTCTTAAATCTAAGATTAATATGTCCTCATTTTTCTCTTTTATGAAATAGATTTATTAGCCATAATAACAAAAATCTTAAAGAAATAGTTACTGTTTTTCACTTGAATTTGACATTTGCTTTCTGTCTTTGTTGTGTTTCTAGGCTCGTATACATCCATTTCATGTTCTAATTGCATTAGAAACTTACAAAACAGGTCATGGGCTCAGAGGAAAACTGAAGTGGCGCCCTGATGAAGAAATTTTGCAAGCTTTGGATGCTGCTTTTTACAAAACATTTAAGGTAATGGTTTGATTTTTATTTTAAAACAGAAGACCCAGTTAGGATTTAATATCTTTTGTAAAAACACATTTTAAAGATAATATTAGTAGTTTAACCATTTTTGATTAGATATTCATTTGTTTTTTTCTTAGTTCATGTGAAAATGAATATATAATTAACATTGTAAGCTTATGAATAAAGTATTTCTCTCTACCTTTGGACAAGAACCAGTTATCCTAAGATCATTTTGATAAGTTTTAAGTTACCAAATTAAAAAATTTGCATTCCTCTGGAGTCCTGTGACTTGGTGACTTGGTCCTCTGTCCTCTATTTTTCCGTTAATCAGTAGTAGATCTCTTCTGTCTTGATAGGAAGTAATTTTTTTAGGAATGGAAATTCTATATCAGAACCATAAGTTAAAAGTTTTGGTTTTAAAAATGTCTTGCTATTCAACAAAATACTAGCAACCAAATTCAGCAGCAGATTAAAGAGATTATACAAGTGAGACTTATCCTAAAGATACAAGGATCATTCAATATAAGAAAAATCAATCAATGTAATACATCACATTAAAAGACAACATGATATCTCAATTGATGCAGAAAAAGCATTTGACAAAATTCAATACCCTTCCTGATTTAAAAAAAAAACAAACACTCAGTAAACTAGAAATACAAGTGAACTTCCTCAGTGTGGTAAAGGTCATATGTAAAAAACCCACAGCTATCATACTCAGTGGTAGAAGATTGAAATCATTTCCCTTAAGAATGAGACAAGGATGCCCACTTTTTCCACTTTGATTCCATATATACTGGAAGTTCTAGCAGTTTAGGAAAGGAAAAGAAATAAAAGGCATCCAGATTGAAAATTATCTCTGTTCTCAGATGCCATGATCTTATATGCAGAAAACCGTAAAGAATCCACAAAACAATACTAGAGCTAACAAATGGATTCAGCAGAGTTGCAGGATTTAAATTCAACAGGCAAAGACCAGCAGTATTTCTATATAGTAGCAGTGACCAGTTCAAAAGCAAAGTTAAGAAAACATTTCCATTTACAGTCGCATTAAAAAATAATGAAAGACTTTGGAATAAGTTTAACTAGGGAATGTAAGACTTATATACTGAAAGTGCAAAACAGTACTGAAAGAAATTTAAGAAGAAATAAATAAATGGGAAGACATCCTATGTTCATAGTTTGGAAGACTTAATAATGTTAAGATGCCAATACTACCCAAAGCAGTCTACAGATTAAGTGCAATCCCTATGGCAAGTTTAGCAGAAATAGAAAAACCCATCCTAAAATTTATATGGACTCTCAGAGGACCCCAATCTTGAAAAGAAAGTTGGAAGACCCACACTTCCAAACTTAGGATTTCAAAAATTACTACAAAGCTACAGTAATCAAAACAGTGTAGTATAAATACAGACATAGACCAATGGAATAGAATAGAGAACCTAGAATTAAACTCTCAGATATACGGTCAATTGATTGTTGACTAGAGTGTCAAGACAGTTCAATGGGGAAAAGATAGTGTTTTAACAAATGGTGCTGGGAAAACTGGATATCCACATGCAAAAGTATGAAGTTGGACCATTACTTTACACCACATACAAAATTTAACTCAAAGTGGATCAGTGACCTACATATAAGAGCTAAAACTATAAAACTCTTAAAACAAGACATATTGTAAAAGCTTCATTACGTTGGGTTTGGCAATAGATTCTTAGATATGATACCAAAAGCACAGACAACAAAAGAAAAAGTAGATAAATTGGACTTCATCAAAATTCAAATCTTTTGTGCATCAAAGGACACTATCAAGAGAGTGAAAAGATAACCTGCAGAAAAGAAAATATTTGCAGATCATCTATCTTGCAGGGGTTTAATGTCCAGAATATATATATATATATAGATAGATAGATAACTCCTACAACTCAACAGTAAAAGTACAAACAACCCAATTCAGAAATGGGCAAAGTACTTGAACAGACATTTCTCCAAGGAAGATAAACAAATGGCCAGTTAAGCACATGGAAAGATGCTCAGTATCATTAGTCATCAGGCAAATGCAAATGAAAACCACAATGAGATGCCACTTCACACTTAGTTGTGTGGCTCTGGCCATCCAGCAATTCCACCACCTGTGTATATACCCAAAAGAATTGAAAACAGGAACTCATACAGATACTTGTACATAGATGTTGATAACAAGCATTATTCACAGCAGCAAAAAGGTGGAAACAACCCAAGTATTCATCAAGAGATGAATGGATAAACAAAATATGGTATATACATGTAGTGGAGTATTCAGCCTTACAAAGTAGTAGAATTTGAAAGATGCTACAACATGAATCAACCTTGAAAACACTGTGCTAGGTGAAATAAGGCAGACACAAAAGGACAAGAATTCTATGATTCCACTCATATGAGGTTTCTAGAATATGCAGATTCATGGATAAAGAAAGTAAAATAGAAGTCGTCTAGGGCTAGAGGGAGGTGGGAATGGGGAGTTACTATTAATGGGTACAGAGTTTCTGTTTGGGATGATGAAAAAGTTCTGGAAATAGATAGTAATAGTGGTTACATAACATTATGAATGTACTTAATGCCACTGAATTGTACACTTAAAAATGATTAAAAGTAAATTTTATGTTATTTGTATTTTACCACAAAAAACTTTCTTGCTAGAAATTCCCAGTTTACTTCATGTGGAAAGATTAAAAAAAAAGGAAGATGATAACTTCTTTAAATTACTAAATAGGCTGTCTTATTTCCTTTGTTTTACCTCTAGTAAAAGCTAAGCATTTGTAATTGTCAATTGGTAAATCAAAAATCAGGCGTTTTATCTTAGTCTTTTGAATGAAAATTAAGTAAATATGATTCGTTAGAAATTTAATCTACTTATAATTTCTTTGATTGCTTTTAATGATTGTTTGGTTTTGTTTTCTCTTTAGACAGTTGAGCCAGCTGGAAAGCGTTTCTTACTGGCAATTGATGTCAGTGCTTCTATGAACCAAAGAGTTTTGGGTAGTGTACTCAACGCTAGCACAGTAGCCGCAGCAATGTGCATGGTGAGAACACCTAAGACAATTTAGGATTTTGCCACCCTAAAAATGTTTACCCTGGGGCAACACTATAAAGTTGGATATGATCAAGAATTATGTTTTCACTTGTTTTAAGCAAAGCTTTAAGTATTATATATATACTTGAGTGTACTTGTATATACTTTTATACTTAGGTATATACAATATTGTAGGTATATTGAAAAAGCATGTCTAAAGAAAAGTCAGAGTAGAAATTTTAATTTTACAACAACAGATTAAATATTACCAGTATTTTTAAGGAAATAGATAATGCTTAGAGAAACTATTAATGAATATAGACATTAAAAGATCAGGAACTAATAATAACAGTCAGGAGACTTGTCCTAGCCTGACTCTGTCGCTGAATAACAAGTAAATGAACCATAGGCGAGCTTCTTAGCTTCTCTTCTGTAGGTTTATTCCTTATTTAATAAAATGAGAAGAATCATGTATACTCTATTTGCTTCAAAGGATTGTTGTGAAAACCAGTTTCTTTATAAGAGTTTGTGAAAGTACTTTGAAAGTTATACCACTGTTACTGTGTAGTTTCCAAACACAGTAATATAAGTTTAGAAATAAAAGTAAGCATCATAGGGTATTTTCTTTCAAAGATGAACTTCAAGATACTGTATTTGTTTCCCCCAAATCTACTGAAAATTACTACCATTGAATTTTTCAGGTTGTCACACGAACAGAAAAAGATTCTTATATAGTTGCTTTTTCAGATGAAATGGTACCATGTCCAGTGACTACAGATATGACCTTACAACAGGTTTTAATGGCTATGAGCCAGGTAAGAAACTGTTTTATTAAGTTTATTTAACATGTATTATATAAAAATTTATTGATGTTATTCCTGATATTAATAAATTTGTGAGAACAAATTGTTTCATCACAACTTTCTCATGAACACAAAATCAGAAATATATTTACAAGCTTTGGGAAAGCCTATATATTGGGTCTAAACAAAATAACCTATAAAATAGTATTTTTAAGTATTTAATTATTTCAGACATGTCAGTACGGAAATGAGGGCATTTTCTTGTATTCTTATCCATGTTTTTTTTCCCGAGTTAGATCCCAGCAGGTGGAACTGATTGCTCTCTTCCAATGATCTGGGCTCAAAACACAAATACAGCTGCCGATGTCTTCATAGTATTCACTGATAACGAGACGTTTGCTGGACATGTCCATCCTGCCGTTGCTCTGAGGGAATATCGAAAGGTAAGATAAGTTCTAATGTTCTTTCTCACCCCAAATAAGATTCGATTCTCAAACATTCACTATATTTTTCAAAAAATGATACTGAAGGTAGTTCTGTACCTTTGTATAGGAATGTTACGCCAGTTCTGGACTCAGTAGTTCTGTACCTTTGTATAGGAATGTAACACCAGTTCTGGAAATAAAGAAGTACTGCCTACACATATATAATTTATTTCAACCAGTTCCAGTTCCATACATTTTAATATCCTTTGGAAACAGTATTTTCAATAATAATCAAAATTTTTTTACCTTAACTGTAAATTTTTAATGATTCAGTGCGCTCCTTGAAAAATTAAAGCATCATTTCTGAGTTTTGCTAAGGATTACATAAACCTAAAGCAAAGCTGTAATCTGTGTTTTAAGCTTTATGGGTCTTTCTGTGTTCTAATCAGTGCTCTCTAGTTGAGCTTTCTGAAATGATGGAATTGTTCTATATATGCACTATCCAGTGTGAAATCTACCAGTCACGCGGGCTGTGGAGCACTTGAATTGTGGCGAGCGTGACCGGAAGTGGAAATAGAGCTTGATGAAGAGCAGTGGTTCTCAAAGTGTGATTTCCCTACTAGCAGCCTTAGCGTCACCTGGCACCTTGTTATAAATGAATATTCCTGGGCCCCATGGGAGACCTGCTAAATCAGGAACTCTGGGGTGGGACTGTGGGATTCTAATGTATGCTTACGTTTGAGAACAAGTGAGAGAACGGAATTCGGAGTCAAGACAGCCTGGGTCTGAGTCCTGGGCCTTTCTCGTTATACTAACTGTGGATCCAAGTGAATTATCAATATTTAACTGATACATGTCATAGTAGTATATCACTACTGTGATATGTGCCATAGTACTTAAAAGTACTACTTAGCTTTTAGGGTTGTTATAACAATTACATTAGATAAATTGCCTAAAGAGCTCATGGGTGTCTGACATAGTGCACACTCAGTGATTGTTGGTTTTTCTCAAAAACTCAATTATTTTAGCCTGAAATCATAGCTGTAGAGAACAGGTTATTACATGTGACGTATATGTTACATATAGCAAAGTCATAAACCAAAAATCGATAACCCCAGGGAACTGTTTCCTTATATATATATCCTTACATACTGCCCCAGGGTTTGACTTGTTGGTAAAAATGTCATGCCCCTGAATATCCTGACTAGTTTCATAAGTACACAGTCCCTATGCCGCTCAGGAATGTGTTCTATGCCCGTAAAATGAGTAATAACTATTGAACAAAGAAGCAGGAATTTCAGGCAGGTTGTTGACACGTTTATTAACCTTCTATTCTTCTGAAGATCACATAGCCTGGCCCCAGAAGACTGACAGATTTTATGGAGGAAAAACAAATTGGCTTTGTAATGAAAAGCTGTGATAGAATTTAAAGTGTTTTAATTTTAGGTTAAAATTTGCTTTTGCTTACATACTATTTTTAAAATATTTTTGATCTTTTCCTACAGAATATGGATATTCCAGCTAAGTTGATTGTTTGTGGAATGACATCAAATGGTTTTACCATTGCAGACCCAGATGATAGAGGCATGTTGGATATGTGTGGCTTTGATACAGGAGCTCTGGACGTGATTCGAAGTTTCACATTAGATATGATTTAATCATAAGCACCAGCACAGTCTAAGAGGTCCATTGCCATCAGTGATCTCGCTAATACACCGCTACTTCCCAGCTAATCTTAATCCAATGAAAGACAGTAGGATGACGGTATAGTATGTGCATAATGGAAAGTTTACCTTACCCAAAAAAAAAAAAAAAAAAAGGAAGGAACAATAAGATGAGCCCAAAGTTCTTTCTGTCTACTAAACTAGCTCTTGGGAAATAGCTTCAGAATACACTGTAGCCCCCTCTATCTAATAGAGAACTTCTTGATGAGAGACTGTAAAATAGTCAAAAGAGTTTTGCTTTGATGAATAATCACATTTGTACTTAAAAGAAGAGAGAGCCAAAAGTGTAAGTAGTTCCATATCATGTCACTTATTTGAGAAATGCCTAAAGTTTTCTTACATGTTTTCATTGGTAAAGGACAACTTTGATAATGTCCAAATATTCTGAAATGCACTGGACCATGTAACTGTGATGGAATGTGAAACTCATTTGTAAACTTTTATACCAAGGGGGTTAAAAAAACAAACAAAAAAAACAAAGACATTTGATTATGAATGAGTTTTAGAAATTCCTTTAACAGTTTTCTACAGTCACATAAATAGCAGCTTTCTCAGTCAGTGAAAAAGATATTTTGTTTCTGTGGTTTAATTTACACTTGTAGAATTGTTACCATTAACCAGAAACATAAGGGAAACCCCTGAGAAGAGATCTGAAGTTTGTGTCAGCTGAGGAAGTCTATTTTGGTTTGCTTTTGTTTATTGCTGTGAGTGAGGGGCATGACTTGACAGTTTCCTCTGGCTTATAACAACATAGCCACATGTAGGCACACTTTTTTTTTCATTCTCTTAAATGAAAACAGATGTTTCAAGCCTTTAACTCCCCCCATTCATAATCTGAAAGTATGACAATTAAAATCTCAAACATAGCCAGATTAGCTTTTTCCTTACTTTAAAAATATTGTTTTAATTACTTTTATCTATTTTTTTAGCCAATTGTAAATGGGTTTTAGATATTTCTAATCGTAAACATGTTAGTGGCCTCCTCTCTCGTCCATTATTCATCTGTGGCTTTGTCCATTATTCATTTGTGACAAAACATTCTTTTTTGATAGTATAAAAAAATAATAAAGCAAGGTAGGTCTTTCAGGTTTGAAAGGCAGTTTTTGTGTGGCATATTATCACTAATCAGTCTGTAAGAAATTAATTTTTTCTATTTTATTTGTGTATATTAAACTTCCTATTCATTATAAAGTGCATTATTTTCTTGAGCAAGTATCCCTTCCTTGTGGGGAGGTTTAACCTGTTGAACTGCCAGTATATTTGCTCATAATTATATCATGGCTGTCTAAGATAATGTGCACATAAAACTTCAGTTTTTATGTATTGTTCTTTAAATGTATTTAAAGATTTACTGGGGATTTATAAAGCCCTTCTCAATATTATATGAAAAGTCAAACTAGTAAATGTAAATTATACTTTCACGTGCTTGGGGGTTAGAGGTTTTATGTTTTGGGGGGCAGGGAGACTTAAGTAATGTTAGAATTCGTATATTTTCTTCTGTTTCATGAGAAATTTGGGCTCTGGGAGTAACAAGACAATGTTCCTTTCAAACTTATTTGATATATTAATGCTGGCCTTGTCTGATATGTAGCTCTTCCTTCAAGGCCACTGGTGGCAATTTGTAAATATTATGATTTACCTGATTTTTTTGTCAGCAAAGCTAGTAGCACCACTACCCCCCCCCCCCAAAAAAATACATGGCTTCTGATATCTTTGTTTTTTATCCTCTGTCAGGCATTGGATTTGACATGTTAGCTACTTTTGATACATTAAAATATTATGTTCAGATTGAATTTAAAGTTTAAAGAACCTAACAGAATTTTGTAATAGTACTTGAATTCTGTAAGTAAACCCAAAATCTTCTTAAATTAAAAATTATAACATGATCTAACTTTTTATTCCTAATAGAAATGTTAAGTGGAATGTAGTATAAACGTTTATTTCCTTCAGTTAAACACTATTTCTATATTGTTTTTAGACAGATATGTTCAGGAACTAATATTAAATCCATCAGAGAAGTAAGATTAGATGTGACTTTTTTGAAGTCACATAGATAAGTCTATTAAATGGTAAGATTTGAGAAAGAAAAAACTAAAAGCCACCACTGAAGGTAGCTTTATTTTCAAATCATGGAGCTTTAGAGCTGGAAGAAACCTTAGAAATTTAAAAGGTAATTGTTTGAGTTAGGTTAGGGATCCATGGTCTGAGAGAGTGTGACTTTGGAGCCCTAGATCTAGTAGATCTAGAAACCTCGGTCTCTTCATTCCCATTCCAGTGTTCATTTCCCCACAAAATGGGAAGACATTGACTTACAAGAGTAGGTGATAAAATAGAATTATTCAAGACTTTTATCTTCTTAGGTATTAGGAAATAATGTATATACACGATTGCTTTAGGAGTAGAAAAACAGAACTTGTGAACATGTATACTTCTGTAGTTCATAGTAACCCTCAAGCACAATTAATGTCTTAATAACCTGTATTGCTATATAACACAGTCATATAGAATAAAAAAACTTTACCTCATTATGAATAAAATGTACTCAAGTGATAAAGAAGTTTTATTTTCTGAATTCTAGCATTACTGCTGATTAGGAAAACGTTGCTTCTAAAAAACAATCCTAAGAAAAGTAAACTTTATTTCCTAGAAAATATGTAAATATTTTCAGGATATAGTTGTAATTAGTAAAACAAAAACTAATCTTATGATCCTACCCTATCCCTGTTAGTTGAAATTTCTTGGAAATTCCACTTATTAACACTTATGTATTATTTAGTTTAGTAATCATTTTAGGAAATATTGGTGAGGAAGACACTAGTGAATGGGATTTAGCGTTATACCCTTCTGGAACCTCTTTTGCTTTATCTAACTTACTGTGTGACTGTAGACAACCAATTTAACCTATGTGATTCAATTTTGCTATCTTTAAAAAGTAACATATCTGATGCTTGGATCATAGAAGAATCAATGATTTTATATCTGTATAAAACTTGAAATTGGGAAGAAGGCTTGCAAAGAAATTAGAACTCTTTTAAAAAATTAAAAACACTTTTAATAGGATATATGTTTTGAAAGATAAAATGTTTTAGGAAAACAGCTCAGTAGGCTCAATAGTTTTTTTAAACACTCCTGTTCTGAATGGGAAAATGTGGACGAAAAATTTTAACAGTAAAGGTAATGACTAAAGAAGTCACTATTCTCTGATAAGAGAAAGAAGGAATATATTCCATTAGATAGATCAAGAAAAACTAACTCATACTCTAAATGAGAAGATGGTGTTACGAACATTTGCTTAATCTTTTAAAATAACAGGTAAATCTACAAGCGATAGAATATCAGTTAATCAGGATTTTTTTCTGCAAAACAATTGAAAATTATTTTGGAAATTTAAGATAGAATTTCTGAATAAATTTGAGGATCTGACAGTCAAGTAAGAAACATCTTCAGAAGCACAGTAAAGCTACATCTAAACAATAATTAAAGGGAAATGATTGTGATCACTTATTGGACTTATTTCAATTTGACCTAAAGATGATATACCCACAGATCTCTCGGTGAGTCCCTTACAGTTAGTAATCACAAATGAAAAATTCTAGTCTTGTATACCACAGACTTGGGTGATTCGTTAAGGCTATATCCCCTCTAGAGAAATGTCAGATAGCTTCAATGTAAACGTGCACAAGGGAGAATTAGAAAAAAGATAAGTTAAACTATTTCATTAGTTGTATTTACTGTATGCATTTAATTTAGTATATATCCCAGTTACTTGCTCCGTAGTCCCTTATTTGTTGGAAGATTCCTTCTATACCTTTTTTTTTTTTTCTTTTAAAACTCCTTTCTTCTGACATTTTGGTCTTCTGTTTGTTTTTCTAGTCCTGCTCTTCCTGACTAATAAAATAAATGACAGGAAAGTCACCTGTATTTAGGTTTGGGATACATCTTGCAGATTGCTTTTTGTTCCATATAGATTTTAAGGTCATATTGTTTTCAAATTAATAATGGGCAGTTCTCCTGGAACAATAATTGAATTGATAAATTCTCTCCCCAAATCAAGTTATACTGCATACCTTTTATATTAGATGTTTGCAGAAATTTTGTGGCCTTTGAATAGGATCAGTTATTCAGCCTTTGTTTGCAATTATAGATGTACCTAGCTCTTAGAAAAAGCACTCTTTGAAAAATAATTAAGTGAATACTCTTTCAGAAAATAGCATGTCTCAGTGCTCATATTTCCATAATTATAAAGACTACCCACAAAATCTTTGTCTACCAAATACTTCACAGAGCTTATATATACATGGCTTGTAGCATAAAAGGTCTTGTAAATGACATGTATCCACATTCAACATTTTTTTAATTGGTGAGTGTTTTTATTTGCTTTTGAAAAATTATTATGAAGTTAATTTAAAAATCATATGGTAATATTTTTCATGTAGAAAACTAATAATTTAGTCAAACTTACTGTCTGAATAGAATTATAATAAATGACACATTTTCCTAAACCCTGAAAATACCAAATTATATAGGAAATTGGTAGAAAGAAACATAAACTTAGGAGTTATGTTGCAAAATTCAGTTACTAAAATTAAGGTGATTATTTTCAATGAGAATTAATTTTGTAAATACAATGAAAAGATATAAAAGATGTTTCTGAGCCTAAGGAGATTTTCCTCTTTGCTTCTATTTAATTTAGCACCACCATGTGTCATATTAATTTTATGAACACAAGTGATAATATACTTCATTTTAAAATATATTTAAATTTCTCTGCTTTTAGAAGTTATCAGAATCTGTTCTTGAACAAAAGAAATAGTAAGTTAGCTACACTTCGCTGGCTTCACTTAATGAATACTTGGATTGTTAAGTGTAGTAAATGAGGTTAAAGTCTTGCTATATATCATTACCACATAATTGATGGAATATTATATCAATATAATCATTGTATTGAAACTTCTGTTTAAATTACTTATTTGGCTTTATTTGCGATGTAAACTGTTTAGAATCCATAGATAGCCAAATTAAACATATTATACAATTAATGAATAGTAACCAAGAAAAAGTGTTTTTGTTCACTATTATTCTAAAGATGGACTGCTTGCAATTCGGTATGGTGTGACTAGACATAACTTGTAATGCATTTGAGTTCAATTTTCTTCCTTTTATTTGCCAGCTTCTGATAATGAAGAAATTCTCCAAGAGATGAGATATATGAAATCATCTTTTTTAAAAAAATTGAATGGGGAAGAGGTGTTATAATCTAGTTCTAAACTGTCCATTTGCTTTATATAAAGGCTTTGATTTCCATATTTGACCACTCAATAAATATTTAAATTATAGAGACTAATGCCTGCATAGAATAAAATTTAAGTATGCAAGAGCCTTAAAGTGAAAAAAATGAGCCTTCTGACTGCCTTAAAATATGACTAGCTCTCCAACACAGGCATACATACTTTGCATAGGGTCTGTTCATTAAGTAATGCCTTAATAGTGTCAGTGTTTCTGAAGTATAGAACTCGAAAGGTCTTTTACAGCTTTCTCTTTTACATAAAGAATGGAAATTTAATTATTAAGTTTTAAAACCTGATTGTACATTAGCTGTTTAAGCACCCATTAACAGGATAATCTAGGGACACTGATGTGTTATACATACATGACTGTTAACATCAGTAATATTTTGTGGTAGTTTAAGGTTTTTTATTGTTTTGTATAACAAATTATCCAGGAAGCTGGACTCTGTAACTGATCTCCAAGGACCAAGTTGCATATTTAAACACTCTGAATGAAAAATATAGTTGTACAGTTCCAAAAATGATTAATTTTTTAAGGGAATTTTTCAAGACAAAAGGCAAATATTTTGTTTCAAGCCTACCAGCAAATTCATTCAAAGAAGTGAATACAGTTGTAAGACACTGCGACTATTGCAATAAAAAGTATCCAGGCCAGTGATGTTTAATTACATTCACATTTTTACATTCACTTTGCCTTTCAAAGCAGGAATATTTTATAAAAATGAGAGAAAACTTTAAATTGTCAAGCTGGTGCTTAAAAGTATATAAAGTTCAATTTATAACAAGTTCCATTTCAAAGTAAAAAGGACACTGAAAGGAGGGGCAGGAGGTTTCCTAGGTCTGTTGTTGATCAACTCACTGATACTTTGTTGAGTCTTCCAAGTTTTCACTGTAAATAACATACCTAGCAATGTAATTTTGCTGTTTTCTGATCGAAAATGGATGAAATACTAATGTATGAAATTTATTTCATGATAAAACAGTTTTCACCGATACTGTGAAATCTGGGCTCTCCTTTCTAGCCCTGCAAAACCCCATACTGGATAAATCATTTTAGACATGGAGTGCAGGTGGGCACAATGTGAACTGTTTCTGGTCACTTGTATTATTGTAAAGATTGATAGATGTACCAAATAAACTCTATGCACATCAAGTAATTGTCTTTCCATTTCTTTAAAGAAGAATTTTAAGGTTATTATATGCCTTATAAAATGTAAGGCTCTTAGCAATCTTATAATATTTAAATAAGATGAAATTAAGGTTTGACCATTAATATTGGTCTTAAAATGCCTCTACTTGTATATAACTATTATTTAATTATTTAAAATATGTGGTTGGGGATTCTTTTCCAATGGATATTATAGGATCAAAACGACTGGATTTAATAAAAGTGCATATTCTTAAAGAGTTTAAAACAGGATTCTTTTGTGAAAATAAAATTCAAAGTTGCCTTTGGGAGTGGGAGAGGGATAAATTAGGAGTTTGGGATTAACATATACACACTACTATATATAAAATAGATAACCAACAAGGACCTACTACTGTATAGCATAGGGAACTATACTCAATACTTTGTAATAACCTATAAGGGAAAAGGATCTGAAAAAGAATGGATATGTATATCTGTTAACTGAATCACTTTGCTGTATACCTGAAACTAATCCAACATTGTAAATCAACTATACTTCAGTAAAAAATTTTAAAAATAAGAAAATAAAAGTTGCCTTTGGGAAAAGTTAACACCAAAAGTCAACTATGCAAATAAAAATATTTTAAGTGCCAATTTGCAGAAATTTCTCTGAATTCCCATAAAACTTTCATATTAAAAGTTCTAAGATCTGAGCTGTAGGTTATGAAGAAGAGTGAGAACAAGTTACATATGAATATACCCACCAAAACTTTGAATGTTTGATCGATTTTATAGTTCTCCATTTAAAGGTGACAGTGAACAGCTGTATGGAGAAAGGAAGATCACAAACTACAGTGGACCCTTGAACAGCGGTCGGCTGAATCTGGGCGTGCAGAACCTTGGATGCAGAGGGCTGACTATAAATTATACTTGGATTTTCAAGGTGCGGTTTGGAGCCCCTAACCCCTGTGTTGTTCTAGGGGTCAACTGTATACGTTTCCTCATAGATGAAGAAAACTAAACTTAAAAAAACTTTATTTTAAACCTTATCAAGAAAACTTGCCTTTAAAAAATATGTTCAAATGGTATTTTTTAAAATATTAGTAAGTAAAATCCAGATATATTTAACAAATGACCCCTTTTTTTCTCAACAGCTTTTCAGCTTCCCAATTAAACATTTTGGCAATTTATGTGTAAGTTGATTAGTGATAAAGTCAGAAAACAAATGGCCCATTTTTAAAATATTAAACAGTATGTCTTTCAGATCTTAACATTAAAAATAGAGGACCCAAAAAAAAAAAAAACGGTATCATTACTTTTTCTTAAACTGGTCCTGATTTTCTTTCTAACCTATGGTTTTGGAAAGAAAACAGAGCTGCTGAAACCCCTCATACCTAGTTTTGCCTTAGATTTATATTATACTTTTTATATATATATATACTTTTATCTAGCTGTAATTTATGGTGTCATGGACTGAATGTGTCTCCCCAAAATTTATGCTGAAACCCTCATCCCCAGCACCAATTATATGAGTTTTTCCACTGAGAATCTGTTACAGTCCCCTATCGAAATCTCTTCCTGTTAATCCTCGGCTTCGTAACTAGCCCCTGCACAACTAGTTAAATCCTCGGTCAGCCAGGATTGGCATGTCATGGGGGCAGCTGCTCAGACCCACAAGACTGTCCCCTCCAGCCCTCACTTCAGATGCCAATCTCAAGTCCAGGCTGTCACCTGTGCTTCTCCCAACCAGATATAGACGGGATTCCACCAACCCTCTCCCTCCCTTCCTTGGGTTTGATTAGTTTGCTAGAGCAGCTCACAGAACTCAGAACATTTTACTTTCTGGATTTCCAGTTTACGATAAAAGCCTCTAACTCAGGAACAGCCAGTTGTAGGAGAAGTATAGAGCAAAGTATGGGGAAAGGGGAGAGCTTCCGTGTCCTCTCTGGGCACTTCGTTCTCCCCCAATCTCCACCTTTTCACCAACCAGGGAGCTTCACAAATCCTGTCCTTTTGGGTTTTTACAGAGGCTTCATTACACAGGCAGGATTGATTAGCCATTGATGATTGAACGCAACCTCCAGCCCTTCTCCCCTCCCCAGAGGTCGGAGGTGGGGCTGATATTTCCAACCTTCTAATCACAAGCTTCCCCAGGCAACCAGCCTCCATCCTCAGGGGCTTTCCAAAAAACACCTCATTAACATAACCAAAGACAATTTAATAGCTCTTCTCACAGGAAATTCCATGGGTTTCAGCTGTGTGCTAGGAATGGCATGAAGACCAAATATATATTTAATATAAATCACAATATCACACGAGGTAATAGATTTCCTCTACTCTCTAACAAAGAGTTCACAACATAGCAAGCATGCAAGAATTTTGCATCATGACATAATGCAAAATAAAGGGCTAAAGGAATGACTCCACTGTTCCATTCCCGTTATAACTTATCACATGAGAATGAAATAGTCCAAATTCTTGCTTTATCAAGGTCTAACGACAGCTTAATAGACCATGTAGGAAGCATCATTGAGGGCAAATGGCAAAAAAAGCCACCAGCTGTCTTCTGCGGGACTATCCCAGATTCTCTGATCCATCTTGACCAGAAAGCAGACACTCACCACTTCTCTTAAAGTCCATCTTCCTCCCACCTCTGAGGAAGACTTTTCCCAGCATCTGGTAATCTGCCCCGTGTGACTCTGTGGGATCAGCTAGAATTCCCAGTCACAGAAGCGAAGAATATCTACATCAGAAATTACTTTAGGGACATTCAGTTTAATCTCCCATCCAATACCTGGATCCCCTATGGAACATTTTCAACAGCTTCCAACACCTCCTGGAAAGCAGAACTCTCCACCTCACACTATAACTCAAGTATATTTCTGAACTGTTTCAGCAGTTCATCCTCATACAACGCTGAAATCTTCCTCCTCTTAATTTCTGCCCAGAGGTGCCGTTTTATCCTCTAGAACTACTAAATCATCAGATGAATAATGTGGTTTTTCTAAAATGAATTTCATTCCATCCTACAAATTTAATATACTTCTTTTACTCTAGAAGCACAAAGTGTGAAGGCTTGTCACAATACAGTACAAGGATATCCCTACCGAGTTCACAACTGCATCAGTGAGAGCCTTACATTTTGCAGAGAAGGCACCCATCAGCGCTCACCACTGAAAGCTAGAAAAGAAAAGGCATTAACTCCTTCTGAATACAATACAGAATAAAGAGTCCCAAATGCTTACTTTCTAGCTCTTGGTTGTAAAATTCATCTATAAATTCCGAATAAAACACATTCTTTCCTTATCTTTAGATACAACTCTACTCCTTCAGTTTTAAATATCATCCATTTTACTCAAGAATTGGCAAATAAGAAGCGGTTTCCAGCGTGATTTATTGTTCACTATTTTTACAACTTTTTCATGAAGATAATTCATATATTTAAAATACCCTCGAATATTTAAAAGGCATTATCAGGCATTATCACTTTAAATGTATAGTGACATTTTATTAGCAAAGTTATGAGCACCTACATCACTAAAATTCTTTCCTCTTACTTTTTTTTAGATAACACTGGTGAACTAGTGGAAGCAATTTCCCTTCTTTGTGAAGCCTGTGAGTGTCAGTTGCACCGCCAATAAAAGTTCCATTGACAAATATTCTTGGCACCTGTTGGATAAACAAAAGATTAGATGGCACCTTGGTGTCGGAAGTATAAGGCCATTCACATAATGCTAATACATATTCCACTGTGAGTACTTTTATGGGCCAGACATACACGAAGCTCTCTGACTAATTACCTATTTAAACTTTACAACCCTTCAGGTAGGTATTATTTTTAGCCTTATTTTGGAGGAAGAGGAGGCACAGGAACTTGCCCAAGATCACAGTGATAGTAAATGACACAGCTGGGATTTAAATCCAGGACAATCTAACTCTCAGCCCCCTCCTCCTCATCGCTATGGCATATAAAAGGCAAAATAGGATTTTCCCTGGTGGCGCAGTGGTTGAGAATCTGCCTGCCAACGCAGGGGACACGGGTTCGAGTCCTGGTCTGGGAAGATCCCACATGCCACGGAGCAGCTGGGTCCCTGAGCCACAATTACTGAGCCTGCGCGTCTGGAGCCTGTGCTCCGCAACAAGAGAGGCCGCGATAGTGAGAGGCCCGCGCACCGCGATGAAGAGTGGCCCCCGCTCGCCACAACTAGAGAAAGCCCTCGCACAGAAACGAAGACCCTAACACAGCCATAAATAAAATAAAATAAATAAATTTTAAAAAATAAAAAAATAAAAAAAATTTTTAAAAGGCAAAATAAAGCAATCTCTAATTATTAATAATGTTTAAGTGGTTCTTTCTTACCCTTGTTTACTAAAGAGGAAGAGTACACTATCAACTCCTTCCAGGCACATATAAACAAGAAGGAAAATGGCAATATTATCTATTTTTCTTTTGTTTGTTTGTTTGTTTGTTTTGGGTTGCCGGGGCGTTTGGGGTTTTTTTTTTGGCCGTGCCACGCAGCATGCAGGATCTTAGTTCCCCTGACCAGGGATCAAACCTGTGCCCCCTGCGGTGGAAGCATGGAGTCCTAACCACTGGACCGCCAGGGTGTTTTTCTGATAATGCATATTATGGGAAAATCCACAGATTGCAAGAATCTAAAAACATGGAGCCCGAAAACACTCCTATTAGCAGAGAACATGAAGACCAACCCTTGGTCTTCACCGTTCAAGGGAGGAAGGAAGGATGCTTTCATCTTGAAAAAGCCCCAGGAGGACCTCAAAGATTGGTAGACCAGCACTCACGACAACACCATCATTACCCCTCCCATCTCACACACACACACACACACACACACACACACACACGGCAAAAATAAAAATAAAGCAAATGAACTCTGCTGTTTCCTAGTCTATGAGTCTGGTTTCCAGATCTGCCATTTCTGTATCAATTAAGATTCCCAGAGTATGTCTGGCTCACTTTTCCCAACATGAGGGCACAGGCCCGAGGTGACCCAGCTCAGTCCCCACTTCGGGGCAAAGCCCCACAGTGGATGTACTCACAGTTCTTTCACCGGTCATTTTGTGAAGAGCGTCTTGAAACTGGCTTCCGTGTTCAAGCATGTCCAATTCCACCACTTTATAGTTTACATTCATGTCGTGGAAAAGTTTTTTTGCCATCGTACAGTAAGAACAAGAAGTTTTGGAGAAAATCACCACGCAATTATTAGAAATGGTTTCCTGTAGGAAAACAAACCAGAACAAAAAAATCATTTGAATTCTAGACATTATCTTTCAGAAAGGAATCATGATACAGTAGAAAGGGTATGGAATTTGGAGTCTCACAATTCAGGGCTCAGACTCAGTCGCCATCAATCTGTTTTCTCATCCGTAGATTGAGGACAAAGAAACATTATTAGGAAAAAAAGGATGTGACAGGTGGAAAGTGTTGGCAAAGAGTAATAACACCACTAATCACAGCCAATTCATATACAGCAGACACTTCTGTGTGCCAACACGATTCTCAACACTTTACCTTTACTAGCTCACTTAAACCTCACTACAATCTTGAGATAGGTGCTATCATCATCTCCACTTTACAGATGAGGAAACTGACCACTTTACAGATGAGGAAACTGAGGTACAGAGGAGGGGAAATAACTTACCCCTGGTCCTCAGCCGATAAGTGGGCGAGCTGGGATTTGAACCCAGGCAAGTCTGATGCCACAGCCCAGGTAGTTAATCTCTGCTATACTGCTTCTTAAATATTCAGAAGGTGTTCAGGAGAAGGTGTTCAGGAGTTAACTCCTTACCTTCCTTAACTTTTTTTCTTTATTTATTATTACTATTGCAGGATCTTATATCCCCCACCAGGGATCGAACCCGTGCCCTCTGCAGTGGAAGCGTGGAGTCCTAACCTAACCCCTGGACCGCCAGGGAATTCCCTTCTTTGCTATTTTTAAAACTGGAATATAACTGATTTACACTATTATATTAGTCTCATGTAATGTAGAGCATGGTGATTCGATATTTTTATACTTTACAAAATGATCACCATTTCCTAAACGTTCAGTGGTGAGAAATGATGTATGATTTCTCTTTAAAATGTAAGGCTTTCACTGATCCAGATGTAAACAACAGCTTCCCCTACCCCTCAACTTCCACTCCTTCTTGTGTATCTTTATAGTAAAAAAAACAAAACAAAAAAAGTCATTACTGTTTTGATAAGGTCTTCCCACAGCGTTGTTCCTGGAAATGCTACTTCCAGAAAGACTGATTCAACGGGTTTGAGGCAGAGGTCAGAAGCTATTTTTGAAAAACCTTTCCAGATGATTCTAATGATATCAGCCAGGTTTGGAAGCTACTCTCCAGGCTTTTATCACAAAGACCCTGAGACTCTATGCATCTGCGTCACCTGTGAAATTTGTTGAGCTTTGTGTTCCTAAACATATCAATGCCCAGGTACTTCAAGAGTTTCTGAATGGGCATGTCTGGCACCTAGGCATCTGCCTAGGCTATCCTAATGTGGGTTATAAGCAGCACCTTCAAGAAGACCAAAAATCAGCAAGTGGAGCACCCAGGCAAAGTGTTTCAGAAGTTATATCTGCCCTTGGGTGTCAGAAGGGTTCTAGGTCAGTGTCTAGGTGTCTGCAGATTGGTCTATTTTTATGCTTTCTCTCCTGCTCACTCATAATATTTACTACAGAAGTCTATCTCAGGGAGAGCCAGACACACCAGAGATGTACTACTGAATCCATTTTACAGATGAGAAAACTGAAGTTGGGAAGTCCACAATACTGGATGGGATTCCACCCAACCTGTCCCAACACCAAAGCCAGTGCTCCTTCCTCACTGTGCTGCCTCGGGTTAGAGACACATGGACCATAATTCAGAGAGAGAGGAGCACCCTGGCGGCTGAGACGTAGTACAAACACTGATGGAGAGATTCCAAAGTGAGCCGAAACTCAAGGTGACAGTGTCCAAGTTTCTTGAACCTTCCTTCTCACCTTTTCTCAACCTCGTCCTTGCTAAACAGTTCATGGTTTTGTATTCTTTTTTTTTGGACCGAGTCACGCGGTATGCAGGATCTTAGTTCCACGACCAGGGATCGAACCCATGCCCCCCACAGTGGAAGTGCAGAGTCTTAACCACTGGACCGCCAGGGAAGTCCCCCACCCCCACCATGGTTTTGTATTCTTATTTTAAAAGAGGCAATCCCTCACTATAGGTCTCCAACATTACTGTTATATTCAGTGGCTGCGGGTGGATACTTCTGTAGCCAAATAAATTAAAGGCAAAAATGTTTGTGTGAAGTGGTGTTTGGTGGTGAGGAGCAGACAAATGAGTATGTCCTGGAGGCTACAAGGGAAGAAAAACATACACACAAGAGGAATTTTCTGAGGCAGACTTAACTGGGCTTCGCAGTGCAAGCAAGAGAAAGACAAGAGAACACAGCAGTGCACAGTATCCTTGAGAGGATCGGTCATAGAGTAACTACTGCAAACTAGGTTCTGTATTAGGGAAGCAGCTTCCCAGACCAGAACCAAACACTACCCCTGGGTAAGGGCAGCCTGACTGGTATCAACAGTAGACCTGAGTTGGGTGAGATGGTAAGAGCAGCCAACGTCATAGACCCAGCTTAGGGAAGCAAAGGCTCCATTAAGAATAAATCTCATAGGGAATTCCCTGGCGGTCCAGTGGTTAGGACTCCGCACTTCCACTGCAGGGGGCACAGGTTCGAACCCTGGTCAGGGAACTAAGATCCCACAAGCAATGCAGCATGGTCAAAAAAAACAAAAGAAAGAATAAATCTCATAAATTCTGACTAACAAAATGATCTAGAACTTCTTTGTCACATGCATGATTTTGATAGCAGATTTTAAAATATATAATAACTTAGTAATTCATTTGCTGGACTATGTCAGGTTTAGATACAGAATAAGCATATTAAATGTGTAAGACAATTCTTTTTCCACCAAGGAAAGTTTTTTCCTACATGTCCCACATCACTCACTTGGATCTGATTCATGGGAGTAGTTGCTGTGTTCCCCAAAGATGACGATGTGCTGGTCCCCATCCTAAAAGGAATTTTAAAAGGCAGTGCAGTTTATTAAACATTAAAGGCAACATATCAGATGAGATCCATTTGAAGAAAACCCGATATGCTAATATATATCCAAACTTATGAAAGAGAAAAAAGTTTTACTTAATATCAGTACAAAATATCAGTTTTCAAAGTATTTGTTTACTAATATCAAAAGGGCCTGTGCGCTTCTCTAACTAGCCTCCAGAACAGAAAAAGGAGGTTAAGGGGTGCAGGGGCGGAATAACACAGAAATCTATTTGTCTTATCAACTAAGAAAACACGTCCTTTTCATCTCAATTCCAGCATTTAATTATCATCCCTAAACCATCTACTATTTGCATCTACTCTGGAAGCAGGAATTCCAGTAGAACTTTCATAAGACAATGCTTTCTTGGGTACTAAGAGAGGAGGTGAGAGGTGCATTCTGAAACATCATTCTCTTCTCTGCCAAAGAAAAGAGAAAGCTTCTGGAAGGCACTTTTCTCCAATTCTAGTCGAGAAAGCAGCAAGTGTTCAATAAACGTTTCATTGATGAAGTAGCCACTAGCCATGCCACATTTATGGAGCACCTACTATGTGCTAAACAGGCGAAATGCCCCAGGGATACGTATCACTGGAAAAACACAAAGAGCCTCAAAGACCTGTCAAACAGTTACACTATGTGATTGGCACCTTCCGGAGGGGTTCTCTAGTTTAGCATAGAAGGTTAATCAAGAGTTCCTGGAGTCTTGCAAAACTGGTAGGAGTTACCAGATCAAGGAATTAGGAAGAAACTCCCAGACAGACGGATGGATGCAGAGATAGGCGAGCGGACAGGACAGCCCCGACCAGCCGCGCAGGAGTGAGGTGGGCAGAGCATCCGTCTGGGCAGTGGGTCTCGCACCGCAGGCCTGGGAGCCGCGGGTATTCACCGTCCTCGCTCGAGCCAAGGACGACTTCAGCATGAGTAGGCAACCGTCCTATCCTCAAAGACTTGGCGATTTGGTAGAAAGCGCCACTTTCACTTCCTGCCGCAGGGTTGCCAGATTTAGCAAATAAGAATGAAGATCCCTCGGTTAAATTGAAATTTCAGGTAAACAGCGAATAACTGTTTAGCCTACGTATGTCCCGTGCAATATTTGGTATATACTTAAACCAAACCATTATTCGATGTTTATTTGAAATACCAATTTATTAGAGCATCTTGTATTTTACCTAGCAACCGAGGGGGTGGGGGGATCCAAGCGAACAAGACTCAGGTATTTGCAACCTGAAAGTCACGTGATCCTTAAGTCGACCTGAGCGCTTAGGAAATATTCCCTCCCCGCCCTTCCTGGGCCTCCAGCCCTCCGAGGGGCCTCGGCACCTGCATCGACTCAGGGCCCACCCGGCACCCGGGAAGAGCCGCCCCGCCCACCGCTAGGTCCAGACCCCCGCGAGGCCTCTGCGCCACGCCCGGCCGGTGGTGGTCGCGACGCCCCTTACCCAGAGGCCGAAACGCCCGCTGCCCCCTCGAGCCGGCCCGCCGACCTGCTCCCGCTCCGGACAAGCCGCGTCCCCACCAGTGCTGCGCGGCGCCGGTACATGGCCGTGGCGCTGGGCCACCGCGAATAGACGCGCCAGCGACCGCGACCCGTGAGAGCCCGCCCCCGCCCGCCGGCCCCGCCCCGCCGGGCTGCCGGCGCCGCCATCCGCCGGCCCTGCCCCTCTAACCGGCCCCGCCTCCTCCCGACGGTTCCACCCTCGTCCGACGGCCCCGCCCCCTCCCCGCCCTCGCAGAACCCTCCTCCGCCCACCGGCCCGGCCCCCGCTAGCCCGCCCCGCCCCCACCGGCCGGCCACGCCCCTCCGGGCTGCCCAGGCCGGCGCCGGTCTCTCTGTGCGGCCCGCGAGTTCTCCCTGTCCCGGCAGCCGAAAAGCTGGGTCCCGCGAGTCCCCGCCCACTTGGGAACAGCTGTCAGAGTCCTAGCCGAGGCCCCACCTGCATGTCTCAAGGGTTCATCCAAGCCCCGCACCTGTTCCTTTTAGGGTTAGGGACGCTCATGAAGTCTCACAGGCACGTGGAGGCAGTTCCTGGGGATTGTGGTCAACATTCTGACAAAACGGAGAAGAAAAATAATGAGTGTCCGACACGGAATCAGAGTGCCTGGGATGTTTACATAGGAAGGCAGCGTCAGCGCAACTTCCTATCGGACAGGTTTTTGTGTTGGTGAAATCAGAGCCTAAAGATGTCATCTCAAAATTAGGCCGTTGATCGAGAACTCATATAAATCATGGGAATATTGGATTTTAGAAAAAAAGCCATCCAATGTAGAACGTTCATTCCAAAGAAAACAAAGATTGTGTTTTCAAAATAAAATTAGAAAAGAAAACTTAAAATAGCCCAGGAGTTTTCCCTATGGCTTTGAGTGCTGCTAACGACAGGATTGTGTCACTCAGTCACGGTAATAGTAGCCCTTTGTGCGTGGCTGTATAAGAAGAGGCGGGTCGGCCTTTATTTACTGACGACGTTGAAATCTATTTGTTAAGGTCAAAGGTCAAATGGTATGTTTAAAATTCTAAACAATTATTAGAAAAATTCAGACCTTTTTTGATCCTTCATGCTCAATTAGCTAAATTTAAGATTTAGTTCTGAGAGTTCTTTCCCTACTTTCAAGTGGGCCATGTTTCATTACTTCATAAAAGGATGAAAATTGGTTGCAAAAACAAATACCCCAAAAGGTGTAAAGTCATTCTCCATAAATCCAAAATTAAATTTAAAAATGAAGATATGTTGTTATCTACAATGTTGTGAGGTTTTGTGTTTTTGGTTTTTTTTAATCAAAAGACAGCTTTTTAGGAAATTTACTGTATTTTTGTTTTGTTTTGTTGTAGAATTTTACCTTATTGTCTCCACTTGTGTATTGTGAGGTGAAACAATCACGTCACAATTTAATTTTAATATAGTATAGATGGCCTATGTTAAGCACAGAATTCACTGGACAGATTTTTAAAAAGGGGTTCCCAAATGAGAGTACTTCAGACAAAAAGTGTTATGCCTGAATTAAGCATGATATATTCATCATCTTCAACTGCTTTGTACTTCTTTGGGTAGCTACAGAAGTGATGATTTTTGGTCATAATTGTGATGTCTGCAATGATACATAAAGACGTGGGCTGTTCATTTATGTGTGAACATAATGGGGGATGGCCAGTATAGGTAGATCAAGAATATATTGGTAAATACAGCCTTAGGAGTTCTACAATTTTTTTTCAAGATTCGACATGGTATCAATTAAAAGAATTGACACATCTTTGAATGTTCTTTCAAACTCGTTTTTTATTCTTTAAATTGTCAGTTAAAGCTCACACAGTGTGTTTGACATCAAGAGCAGGGTTTTCCGCTTCCTAGCGTTGCAAGTCGCTCAGATCAGTAAACGATGAGATCTTCTACTTGAAAGGCCCTTCAGGAGGTCCTCTAGAGCGGGTCCAACCTGTGGACCTTAGACATCTAGGAACCTTGGAAAATGCTTCCTCCAAAGAAACTTTAAAAAGAGCGTGATTGTGAGCCCTGGAGGATCAGCTATTGTATTCGTTGTCTTAGGGCTGTTGTAGCAAATTCCCACAGACTTAAAGGACAGAAATCTATTCTCTCACAGTTCTGGAGGCTAAAAGTCCAAAATCTGGCAGTACTGTGTTCCTTCTAGAGGCAACTATAAAGGGGAATTCATGTCCTTCCTCTTCCACCTTCTGGTGCTCCAGGTGTTCCTTGGCTGTGGCCACATCACTTCAGTCTCTGGCTCCTTCTTCACGTCTCCTTCTCTGATAAGGCCACTTGTGATTAGGTTTAGGGCCCAGCTGAAAAATCCAGGATGATTTCATCTCTAGGTTCTTCACGAAATTACATCTGCAGGTTCAGTTTTCCAAATAAGGTAACATTCACAGGTTGCAGGGATTTGACCTCCATATTTTGGGGGGAAGGACCGTTTTTCAACCTACCACACCTAACACAGCCTAGAGAAAGCCTGATATTTCACTGAAGTCTTGTGTATTTTGTTAAAATCCTGTGAATTTTGCATTATAGTCATTTTCTGGATTTGTTTTCCTGTATTACTTCATCCTTTATTCGGTCAGCCTCTGTTCTGGACACACGATACAGACAAGGTTCCTGCCCCATAGGAGATAACACTCTACCTTTTCAACAAATTTTTGAACGCCGTAAAGTTGTAAACGGTGTATAGTTCATGGTTCACAAAGATGTGTCATATTTTTACTTTGACATCACTGTTAAGTACTCCCATTTGAAAAGGTAAAAACAAACTTATGTGTGCCCATGCATTGTCGTAGCCTGAACGATGTCTCCCCCTTGTGTTTTTCTCCCAAATAGACTGCAACTCTAAATTAAAACCACATTAGTTTAAAACCATGACTGAGATTCATTGTAAGCTTTTGGGCATTATAGAGTTTCTCATTCAACAAGTACAAAAAGTACAACACATTATTATTTCACAGGAAAGCTTGATAAGGACTCTCTGCTTTTTCAAACAACACCCAGTTTTCCAATGCTCTGACATCACCTGGGTGTCCTACATTTCAATTTAATTCTGGCACTAACTACGCGGAGGTGGCACAGACCTCAAACGTCAAGGGCTCAGTCCTACAAGACTGCTTCCACTTCAGACACCAGCCAAAAGGGGGTGTCCAGGCTGCCCACACTTCTGCCTGGCCAGCTTCAAATTTGGGTGTTACTACGACCTCACCTCAAGTTCAATAATTGACTAAACAAACAAACGAAATGCAGGAAAGCACTGTACTTACAAAAAACAGATTTATTATGAAGGATACAAACCAGGAACAGGTCAATAGAAGCGATGCCTGGGGAGCGGCTGGGGGAAGGTTGGGTGCAGAAGTCCAACACTCTCGCCAGGAGCACCACCCTTCCAGCAAATCAACCTGTTTACCAGCCCGGAAGCTCCCCGAAATCTTGTCATTCCGGAGTTGGTATCAAAGTTCCATTGCATGGGCGTGGCCGATTGGATCACTGACTTGGTGGGACTCAAACTTGTCCCTTCCATTGAGATGTGTGTTTGGGGGGAGGGGCAGGGGGCATTGAAAATCCAACTTTTAAGCCCAGCGAGCCCCTCCCTTGAAACTAAATATGGGACATCAAGAATAAATTCATTAACATAAACTCAGTTATGAGGGGAAGGGACTTGTTATGAATAACAAAAACCCTTCAATCACTCAGGAAATTCCAAGAGTTTTAGGGGCTCTGTGCCAGGAACCAAACCGGGGACAAAAGCCAAATATATATATATATTTTTGATACCACAAGGACCTATGTGATCTTTTTGGAAGAACCCAGGGATAAGCCATAATGAATGGGGATGTCAAATGTTATTTAAGTTCTTATACTCAGAAGGCATATAGTTCAGGTTCCTAATTCAAGAATGAGATGAATAAGAAAATACCTTGGATAGGTAGATTAGAATATCCACCAGCATAGTAAGATGGGAAAGAATTATGTCAAGATTTATTCAGAATTTTTAAGTGTCAAACTGAAAGATATTTAAATGCTCTGAGCCCAGAGAACAGGGGAAAGAAAACCAGATAGGGAGTATTTTATAGCTATATGGAAGACTTGGAATTCCTTAACCAAGTATGCCCTGGACATACTTATGAAGGAAATGAAAGTTATATCATGGATTAGGGAAACTTTTGTTAAAGAATGTGGTACCTCTACCACTTCAGTTTGCTGAAGAATTAGCATCCAGTGGGCTCTAATGAAAATATTTATTTAGCTTTTATTTTTTGTCAAGCACTTCTTAAGTTCTATATCATTTCTAAATCCCTAATATGTGTGTTCTTAAGTCTCTGGGTCAATAGACTGGGAATGACAAGAACAAAAATATTTTCTTTTGAAGTGTGAGCAAATTGTTTTTTAAAATCTTGGGTGGCCTCACAGATATAGAGGACCAAAGTTGTGGTTACCAGTGGGGAGAGGGAAGCTGGGAGGGGCAAGATAGGGGTTGAGGATAAGAGGTACAAACTACTATGTATAAATAGATAAGCTATAAGGATATGTTGTACAACACAGGGAGTATAACTAATATTTTATAGTAACTATAAATGGAGTATAACATTAAAAATTGTGAATCACTACATTGTACACCTGAAACTTTCATAATATTGTAAATCAGCCATACCTCAACTGAAAAAAAAAAAGATCTTGGGTAGTCTATAAGCCTTGCACTGGACAAATTAATACCTCTGATTGCCGTCTGGTGTTGAACAAACAGCATTTTGTGATAGATGTTTCCTAACCTTTGCATTCTGAAATTTTGTCTTTTCTCTCTATCTCCATAGAGGTCACTATTGCTTTGCCCTGTCCTATTTCTTTCCTTAAGAGGAGGCTGAACTTGTATTGTTACTGAACTCAGGTTCAGCTGCTCGCTGCTCAAAAGTCAATAATCCGAGAGGCAAGTGTCAGTAGAAAGGAAAGGTGCTTTAATTAGAAAAGCCAGAAATCTGGGGAGAAGGTGGACTCGTGTCCAGAGACCAACTCCGAAGATTCTGCTCAGTCATGACAGTTTTTAAAGGGAAAAATGGGGGAAAGAATCTCAGTGAATCATCAAGGCAGGAGGTTGGGTACTGCATCATTCTCCTCTGCATGCAGACTGGCTGACTCTCTTTTCAGACGTTATCTTGCCCACATGATCTGCCTGCGGGATTCCTTAGGAGGCCTTTGTGGGGAGAGAGCTAATCATTCTTTAATTACTTAATTCTTCATTCTTACTTCTTTTTATCCAGGAAAAGAATTGACAGGTTAGGCAAGGCATGGTGTGCTTCAGGAGAGCATAAGTCAGGAGTTAGGTTAAACTGCCTAGTGATCTCATTCTTATAATTAGGTTCTTTGAAGGTTAGAGAGGAACAGAAATGGGCAAACTGGAAAGGGGCAGAAGAGCCGCTTTCAATTCCCCACTGTCAAACATCATTGCATTTCTATGGGATTAGGGGCAAAGGTTCATCTTCTGTAACTTCTTCATGCTGACATAGGGCACCATTTTCTCAAGTGGAAGATGTCAACATTGGTCTGTAGCATCTCTTTGCTGACAATTTAAGTTGCCAGCTTACATATATGGGCAGAGAAAGCTACAATTATTTTGATGCCCACAAAGATACAGATTATTATGAGCAATAATTTTAATCCCATGCTCCTGAGGCCAGTTCTTGGAATTGTGCTAGCCATAGATTCAGTACTGCTCAAGTTGGAGCAGCTTGTGTCATGTCCTCTGGTGGGAGTTATAGTACTTGTAAAACAACTCAGAATGTGCATCAGACACCGAATCTATGACTCTGTTGTCCTAATCATTAGGACATTAACTGCTCGAGCCTTCTCCTTTGTGACCTTGGGAAGCCTGGGAGACTTCAGCTTTTCTGCAAACAAGAGGCAAAGAACATAGAGAGGCTTTTGTAACCCTTTTCTTTTTCCTTGAATTGTATCTTTTATCCTTTCTGGGAATCCACACAAGACAATGTAGGCAGAATTATGGAGGGAAAAAGTTTTCTGAAGAGAGATCAGAGTCAATAGTAGCAAAAAAGGACATTAGTGAAGGAGTGAGAACTTACACAGATTCTTTGATTTGCAAAAGGAAAGATATTGTTACCTTTCAAGGGACAAATTCTCATGAATGGTCGTGGTAGTAGCAGAAATCAGATTAGAGGTGACTGACAAAGAGATTGACTATGAAGTTGTGGATGGAGCAGGACCAGGTGATCCGGACAACTGAGGTGAAAGGAAGGAGAAGAAAGAAGGTAAAGGGGAAGGTGAAGGCGAACAGAGAATTTCCCAGCAGTGCTGCAGGTCTGAGCTAGAAGGAAGGGACCTGGAGCCTGTAGAAGGCTACCGTTGTCTTCCCTCCAACCCTCCACTGAGCAACAGAGATCAATATGCCTGACACTCTCCAGGGTGCTAAGGAGGTTAGCAAACAGCACTTTGAAGAGCGGAAAATAACTCACATTTACTGATGTGTCAGATACTGCATTTGAGTGATTCACATACAGAAACTCATTTGGCAAACAACAGCTTACTTGGGAACTCCAGTTGACCCTTGAACAATGCTGGGGTTAGGGGCGCTTCACAATCAGAAATCCCCGCATGTAATTCATAGTTGGCTCTCTGTAAACTTGGTTCCTCCGTATCCAAGGTTTTGCATCCGGGAACCCAACCAACCTCAGATCGTGTAGTACTGTAGTATTTACTATTTTTTAAAAAAATAAATTTATTTATTATTTATTTATTTATTTTGTCTGCGTTGGGTCTTCGTTGCTGCGTACGGGCTTTCTCTAGTTGCGGTGAGCGGGGGCTACTCTTTGTTGTGGTGCGCGGGCTCTTCATTGCGGTGGCTTCTCTTGTTGCGGAGCAGGGGCTCTAGGCACATGGGCTTCAGTAGTTGTGGCACGGGGGCTTAGTTGCTCTGCGGCATGTGGAATCTTCCGGGACCAGGGCTTGAACCCGTGTCCCTTGCATTGGCAGGAGGATTCTTAACCACTGCGCCACCAGGGAAGCCCTGTAGTATTTACTATTGAAAAAAAAATCCATACATAAGTGGACGCATGCAGTTCAAACCTGTGTTGTTCAAGGATCATCTGTACTTTACATGTTTTTTCATTTACTGTTCTTAGCCACCTTATGAAGCAGGTATGTTCTTACCTTTCATTTTACATATAAAGAACCCAAAGCACCAAAAGTTTAAGTAACTTGTCTAGAGTTATGCAGTTGATAGATTGGGCTTTTAATCCAAGTAGTCTGAAACCAGAGCCCACAATGGAATATTTTTATCTCTAACTAGTAATGAAAAAAGGAAGGGCAAGTAACATGACCAAGGCTACACTTATTGGTGACAGGATTGCAGTTTGATCCCAAGTCTCTCCAATTCCAATATCACCAACTTTCCACTATGATATGAGGGCCAAGCACAGAACAAAGACCTGTTCACCTGTTTGTTAGATTTGTGTAAATCTAAGAGGGCACCTGAGGTGGGCACTGTCAAGGCAATGGTAGTCAAAGAAGTCAGTCTAGCCCTCTGTCCACTCACAGACAAAGAGAAAAGCTGTCTTTGACATCCAGGATCTGCATCCATACCAACAGCGAAGTCATGATATTCTCCTGTTAAATATAAATAATTTCACAGGGCACCGACTTCAGATAAGATCACTCTGTGACCATGATGGATCAAGACAAAACAAGACCACTCAGGAATCATATCTGAACATACATCTTAAAATGACCACTACTGGGGTCATTACAGTTTGCTAGTTACAGTTTCAGCCTCATTTTATTCCTCTCACCTTCGAGATGAGGTTGCATCTGGACCTTGACTGTTCTCATACAGCCTTTGAGCAAAGAATGGTTTTTAACATTTTTAAAAAGTAAAAAAATAAAAGAAAATACAAACAAAGAACAATATGTGAAAGAGACCATAGTTCACCTGCAAAGCCTAAAATATTTTCCATCTAGTCATTTACAGAAAAAGTTTGTCAATCCCTGTTTTGGAGAAAATTAAGATACACAGTCATAAGTTCACCTTTGCTTCCTGACAGGATCCAAAGAAGAGCAAAGCTCCACATCCTTAAGTGTTTCCCCAAATTACCTAACACCAGTCCCAAAGCCTATAATAATCCTGACACCCTCTTACAGAGATACTGCACAGATACACATAATGTATGGTCTTCCTTATAGCAAACAGTCAATAAGCCCAACTTTGTTTGACCAATAAATGTATCAAGAACAACAGCCAGCAAACTCAGACCAAATCCCATCTGTGGCCTGAAAGCTACAAGTGATTATTGTAAATTGAAGGATTGTTTCAAATCAAACAAACAAACGAAGAAGAATATGTAACAGAGACCATATATGTCCTACAAGCGCTAAAATATTTATTATTCGACCCCTCACAGAAAATTTTGCCAACTCCTGGTCAAGGACTGGGAAGGGTCTGAGATTTTATTGCACTTGCAAGCTGACAAGTTAATTTGTATCAGTTTCATAGATGATGACAAAAGACATGAGATTCCTGGATCAGAGATGAAGGGCTTTATTACTGAAAACAGTGGCTAGAGTGTCAGCGTATTTGCACTGGTTTCCTAAGCCCCAATTTTAACAGGGAGATGTGGAGGGCCAGATGACACCAGTATATTTAGTGGGTTCCTTTACGGTAAAAGAACCTGGGGCTAAGAGTCCAGCATTTTTTGAGCAATAGCAAAGGTTACAGCAAGATGCCATTAAACCAGTCCCCCTTGCCTGGGGGTTGAGCAGGAGTCTGAGGTTACCTTGACATTTAGTTGCCTCTACAACTTCATACAGCAACTGTTTAGAATCAGGAGATGGATAAGCCTTGCAGTCTGGCACCCTCAGTAAGAACAGGCAGGGACACCCAGGGCCCTTGGTGGACTGCCTCTCCCCACAGTGTGCTCCTGGTGGTTGCTGTTTGAAGGTCATTGACAGAAGTGAAGTTTCCACCAAGATTGAGTTCAGATCCTCACAGCTGCAGATGGGACCTGCAACTTCCTGGTCTGGACAGCTGAAATCTCTTGCATCTTCTCCTGGTTAAGGCCATCATGCCTGGAGTGGGGAGGTAAAATGATATTTAATTGAGCTTCAACATTTTGTTGAAATCCTTCACGTTGGGTTTTATTTTCTTTTCCTCGGAATAAAGTCTCAAGGGATCCTTCTGTTATCTGATCAGATTTGAACCGCTCCTTAGTGAAATCTTTTTCTAGCCTCCTAATATTCCCCCCCCCCCCCCCCGAGGTCTGTCTGCTTGTTTAGTGGTCTATTAGAGGAAAATCTATGGGAATAGGACAGGCAGAGACTTCCTAAGTCTATCCTGAGCTGGTCCTGGGGCTGATGAGCACAGAAGGTCTACTCAGACCAGTGCCTCTGAACCAACTTTGCCTCGAGTCTCCATTTAAAAATTATACAAAGACTTCCTCCTTAGTCTTGTCTTTATGTCCCTGATTCCTTTAATTCCATCTGCTTGGAAGAAAGAGATTTGTCCAACCTGTGTTTGGTGATGCTGAGCCTTTGACCAACTTCCAGAGATGTGGGGTTGCACAAGCACATCTTTGGGGAACATTGCAGTTCTCATCCGTTCCTCGAAATTGAAAACTGCCACTTCCTTGCCCCAAACCTGCTTCCCTCATGTTTTCACACCATAATGTCCACTTATATGCTTAAATTTCCAACTGGCACAATTGTGCCAGGGACAATTTGGAATTACACCAGCCACTTAGGCTACTTTTGACAAGAACAAGATTACTCCTTACAGAGTTGCTTTAGAACAACAAAGGAAGAAACCCTCATGCGGAAATTTTCTTGTTTGTGTTTTTGTTCATGAAAAGTCTGAACTACTACTGGTCAGGCATCCTGACTCTTCAGAGGTTTATTACTTATTTCAGTCTTTCATTAGATCCAGCAGCAAAGGGCATCCATCTTGTACAAGGGCTGTAACAAATAATAGTAAAACGTGAAAACTTCAGTTGATTGTTCCAGGGTATCCACTAAACCTAATTACTCCCCAAGCCACGCAGATTCTTTTATTGACAAAAAATACTCCACACTTCTCAGCTAGCTGCCTAACCTCCTATAAAATACTGTTTTCCTTACACACCACTATCCATTACTGCAATACCAAGCCCAGGCACCCTCCTTTCTTTACCAAAAGGAATCCCAATAGAAATTACCTCTGTTGGAAAACTATCCATAATACACACACACCTCTAAGAACTCTTGGATGTTTCTGATTTAATTTTGTTTGTTGATGATTCATGCATAAAAAGAAAAATTAAAGATTGCTCAAATTTATCCTTAAAATATAAGGTGCTTCCAGAATCAAATCAGTTTGAATGCCAAATTTCTCTTACCTAACCTACTGACAAAAGGTAAGGGTATGTATATATGCATATGTATAGATAAACATATGTATATATACATAGACACGCACACATATATATGTGTGTATATGTGTAAACATTACATATGTATGTAATAATTGTATTGGATAAGTCCATGACCTTGGAATGCTTTGAAAACAAAGAGAATCCCCGACCTCTACAGTAACCTTTATAAAATGGACAACAAATTAAAAATCTTTAGATGCTTTGCTATCAGCTAAGGACAAAGCAATAATAAAAGTGAACTTTAACCAGAATGCTTCATGATATTAAACACAGTAGCAGAGATAAATTGACAACAATATGGAACCAACATTCTTGGGGTAATCGTAAGGGTATCACTGAGGATGTTTCCAATGTGCATCCTTTCAGCCAAGGACATAATCTGGGCATGACCGTAAAGGTAGGAAATGGACAGAAGCCAAAGCCTCGAGGCCCCTTTAAACACTGCCAAACAGATTTTACACAAATTCTTCTAGCAGTAAGTTAAGAATATGTTCAGATTGTTGTTTGTTTATTTTCAGGATGGGCAGAGGTTTTTCCTTGCTGGGGAGCTATAATTCCATTTCCTATCTTCTACAAACTTTAGGAAAACTAAAGAAAATTAATCGAATCCTAAAACTAAAATCAGCAAAGCTCTCAGAAAGCTGAACTTTCATTGCCTTTCGTATTGCCATTGGCCTTGATGGCGATAAGATCACTCCCTCTGGAACCCAGAGCATCTCCTCAAGATTTAACAACTATGCCCCAACCCCATTCTCCATCTCCCGCCATCCCTTGCATTTGAAAAGTTTACTTCCAATCCTAGATTCTATCCATTACAGAGCAACGTTAATAAGTACTACAAGAAATTTATGATGCCTCCAGAATTATCACTAGCAGTTTCAAGCTGCATTTCCAAAATACCTACCTAAAACAGACCCTTCTTGATCTAAAACCTGGAGATTGGTCATCTGGAAAAGGCATCAGAATAAAACTGCCCTTGGGCATTGATGGACAGATCCTTATCAGGCGCTGTTAACAATGGACATAGTGGTAAAACTCCAAGGTGACGATCTTGGATCCATGGTTTGCAGCTAAAAGCATGTTCCACTTTCTCCTGATTGCTGGGCATTTATTCTATCAGGAGACTTCAAACTGAGGATTGTTAAGAATTCTTTAGAAGCTGATGACTACAGAAGTGGGCAGCTTTTATCTGAGCAAGAAACAAGACTAATTTTCCATTTTTTTCTAATTAATATTCTAATTTTTCAGCGCTACTACTTGCCTTTATTGTATTTTGACACAACATTATTGAATTAACATTAGTGGGGTAATTGTAAGAGATTTAAAAACAAAATGATCTACAACTTTCAGTCCTTTAACTGTTACAAGTAACAGATAACTAATGACATATCTCACTACATCGAGTTTAAGAATCATTGCTCTCGGGCTTCCCTGGTGGCGCAGTGGTTGAGAGTCTGCCTGCCAATGCAGGGCACACGGGTTCGAGCCCTGGTCTGGGAAGATCCCACATGCCACGGAGCAACTAGGTCCGTGAGCCACAACTACTGAGCCTGCGCGTCTGGAGCCTGTGCTCTGCAACAAGAGAGGCCGCGATAGTGAGAGGCCCGCGCACCGCGATGAAGAGGGGCCCCCGCTTGCCGCAACTAGAGAAAGCCCTCGCACAGAAACGAAGACCCAACACAGCCATAAATAAATAAATAAATAAAAATTAAACTTAAAAAAAAAAAAAAGAATCATTGCTCTCAAGGTGTGGAGGAAAGGGAACCCTCCTACACTGCTGGTGGGAATATAAATTGGAGCAGCCACTATGGAGAACCGTTTGGAGGTTCCTTTAAAAACTAAAAATAGAGCTACCATATGATCCTGTAATCCCACTCCTGGGCATATATCGGGAGAAAACACTAATTTGAAAAGATACATGCAACTCAATATTCATAGCAGCACAATTTACAATAGCCAAGACATGGAAGCAACCTAAATGAATGGCTAAAGAAGGTGTGGTATATATATGGATATATACAATGGAATACTACTCAGCCATAAAAAATAATGAAATAATGCCATTTGTAGCAAATGAAGGAAGTCAGAGAAAGACAGATAGTATATGACACCACTTACATGTGGAATCTAAAATATGATACAAATGAACTTATTTACAATACAGAAACAGACTCACAGACATAGAAAACAAACTTATAGTTCCCAAAGGGGGAGGGGGGGAGGGATAAACTAGGAGTTTGGGATTAGCAGATACAAACTACTATATATAAAATAAACAACAAGGTCCTACTGCATAGCACAGGAAACTATATTCAACATCTTGTAATAAACTATAATGGAAAAGAAAAAAATAGAATCATTACCCTCAAAAAAACATGATTTATCCCCAAAGAGAGACTGTTTGGTCACTGCTATAAAACTGAATGTTTGTGTCCCCGCGCCCGTCCACCAATTCATATGTTGGAATTCTAACTCCAGGGTGATGGTACCAAGAGTGAGGCCTTTGGAGGGGTGACTAGGAACTTATATATATATAAAAAAGACTCCAGAGAGCTCCCTTCCTCTTTCTACCAGGTGAGGATGCAATGTGAAGACCAAGGTCTATGAACCAGGAAGCAGGCTCTCACCAGACACTGAGTCTGCAGGTGCCTTGCTCTTGGACTTCCTAGCCTTCAGAAATAAATTTGCTTATAAGCCATCTAGTCTATAGTATTCTCTTATAGCAGCCTGAATGGACTAAGATAATCGTTGTTTGTTTACAAAATAAAATTAAGTATCTTCTGAGGGGACTGAAGTTGACTCTCCTAATCTATCATAAAACTTTGACTTCCTTGAACTCATCTACACATTTATTGATTTAACATTTTTTTAAGGGGCCAACAACGTGGCAAATAATGTGCAAGACACTCTGATAGGATGACACAGGTCTATTGTCATTTAGTTTTGTAGGGGAGGCAGTCAAGTAGTACTGGGTGCTCTGATACAAGTATAAATAGAGTAGATAGTGCTGGGGATAAATAAAAAACGTTCTTTTTAACCTGAGTGTTTGGGGCGAAGTTTAGGAAAATACCATAGTAACGGGAACATTTGCAGAATAGCCAAAATTTCTCAAATTCAGTTGCAAAATGGCTAGAGTGTATAGAAAAATGAACCACATTCTTCTATGTATGTCTCTGCAGGGCAGATAACGAGAATTGAGTCTTTTCAAAGCAGGTAACAGAATTTGGTTATGTCAATCACAAAGTTGCCTTCTTTTCCTTTCTGCTTATAGTAAGAGAAATTTTTAAAAATGGCCTATGGGATATGTTTCAATTAAGGTAAACAGGCCACAGTACATTGAATTTCTATCAATAAATTGAGTTCGTGTTCTCTAACTTTCCTATCAGCATCTTGGAACAGAGCCATTTAAATGTAGCCCTTTGGGGTTGGCGGGGAGAAGAGGACAGGATGGAAAAAGTCACCACCTAAGGAATTGAGGGGGAAGATCCAACATTTATGATATTTAGATGATTTGCTAGGTGCTTTCACCTTCTTATACTAATTCCATTTTCTCCATTAACCAATTGATGCTGTGAGAAGGTGCGTAACTTGACCAAGGTCAAAAGGCAGCTAACAAACACCAGTGCCCGGGATTGATCTCCACTGGACGCGGTCTTCTCCACTATGCGAGTCCACCAAAAACACGTAATAAAAAACAACCCCCAAAGCAACCCCTTCCCCCAAACCCGTCCCTTCAAAGAGGGCTTAATCACTAAGACCTACAGGCCATTTGCTAGGCGGGTCCGATCTAGTTGGGAAGGTAATCCCGGTTCTGCAAATCTCTCGCCAAACTCCATCCTGGCTAAAGAAGAGACCCGAGAACCACTGGCCACACTCCAGGTGGGTCGTGGAGCACCCAGTGCGCGCTCTAGGGATGGAAGTTCCGGACTCTCCGCGCAGGTGCGCGCGCACCTGTCGCCTGCCGCGTACGCGCCGCGCGGGGCGGGGGGACGAGGATGAGTTACGTGCCCCGCGCGCGTGCGCCGGGCAATGCTCCCTGTACGTGCGCCGTACGTGGGCACGGCGTCCCCGCGCTCCGAGTTTCGGTACGGGATTTGGCTCCGCGCCGAGTGGGAGTCTGGGAGGGGCGTTTCCCGGGCGGGCGCGGCGCCCCCTGGCGGCGGGCGGCGGCGCTGGGGGCCCTGGCGGCGCGAGATCAGGCGTTCTCCGCGGGCAGCCCGCGGCGGGGCCTTGCTTGCTAGCGCGGGGTCCTCGGCGGCCTGGGTGGCTCTCTCCTCAGCTGCTGTCGTAGGCGCGGACCGCTGCCAGTGCGGCTGCAGTTGGCTCGCGGCGGCGGCGGCGGCGGCCGAGGCGGGGGTTGAGGCGACAGGCGAAGAGGGCGGCGGGCGCGGCGGCGGCGGAGCCCGGGGCGGGCGGCAGCGAGGGGGGCGAAGATGGCGGATGTGCTCAGCGTCCTGCGACAGTACAACATTCAGAAGAAGGAGATTGTGGTGAAAGGGGACGAAGTGATCTTCGGCGAGTTCTCCTGGCCCAAGAATGTGAAGACCAACTACGTGGTTTGGGGGTGAGTCCGGCGCGGCCGGGGCCGGGGGGCGGCGGGCGGCGGGGCAGAGTTGGGCGACCCCGGGGCCCCCTCTTCCCGAACCCCTCCCCCCCGTTCCCTATGGGGATGGAGGAAACCCGGTGCTCCGGGGAAAAAGTTTTCCCAGGAGCAGAAGTTGCACTTGTAGGTGAGGAGGGAGCGGGAGGAGTGGTGTCTGCAGCGGTCCATTCTCTGAGCGTCGGGGGAGGGTGCCGTGGGGGTTTGTTTCTGCCCGTGTGTGCCGAGTGCTGGCTGCGTGCATAGGTGCAGAAAGGAGCGCACCGCCGGGTGCCCAGAAGTCTCTTTTTTGTTCTTTAGTTTTTCCTTTCTCTACGCGGCTGCTCTGTAACTATCTCTGCTGGCCCCTTGCAGCTCCTGATCTGTTCCTTCTCCTTTCCCGATTCCCTCAAGCAGAGGGAAAGGAACCAATTCTGAAGTTAGGACGGGAAAGAGATTCGGTGACTTTGGAAGAGTAGTCAGAATCTGTTGGAGGTGAAGGCAGGAGTTTCCTCAGGGAGAAAGTTCCTGCTGAAATGGAGTAATGGGAAAAGTAAATGGGAAAAGAGTCTGAAAAAGAATGGATATATACATATGTATTACGAAAAAAAAAAAAAGAGAGAGAGAGAGATGTCTGATCATCGTTGGGGGCCTTTTGAGTGATGTCTCTCTCAGTGGTGTTTCATCTGGACAGCTAGAACCCTGGGCCAGAACTTCCATACTCACTTTGTTTGATCGAGTGGGAGCAGCGGGCTTTAGGAGGAGTTGATGAAAAGCTAGGTGAAGTTTAGTTGGTTGGTTTTTATTTTTTATCTTTTGGCCTCGAGGGCTTACGATTTAATTAGCTTTATGAAATGTTGATGGAGAAATCATTCTGAGTTTTCTGTGTGTTTTCTCTTCCAGAAGGAGTTTGCCCAGACAGAATTGCATTTGATTGGGTTTTAAAAACAACTTTTAAGAGTTTCTTTGGGGGAAAAGAACTTGATGTGGGCAGTGCCAAACTATGGAAGAGGGTAGGAGCCCTCTGCCCCGCCCATAGGAGCTAGGGGCTGATTGGGTTTTTAACTGATTGGTTTTTCTTTAAAAAATGGTTGAGTACTCGAGACTGTTCAATCTGAGAACTAGGAAAAATTGTGAGGAGCCGGGTCGGTGCCTCAAAGGAGGTTACCTCGATTAGAGTAGAGGAGATAAGACATAACTTGATAAGAATCTCATTCCAGCTCTTAAAAGAGCAGTCACTTCTACCTGGGGGTGTTAGGAAAGGTTTCATGGACGTGTGTTTGGCATGTAGACGTGCTACATACAGGTTTTTCTTGAATAAGTGAATGAACAAATGAATAAGCCTTAAGGAATGGATAGGAATTCTGAGGGTGAAATGGTGGGTTTGGTGTTCCAGGATGAGGGAACTGTGTGGTTAAAGGCATGAGAGCTGGAAAGGAAATGTTTTGACAGCCATTCAGTGAAGCAAGTAGTGAGAAAGGAGTGCTTAGAATAGTAGATTTTAAACTTTCACAGCAGTGTGTCACACCAATACAAACATTTTCATTTACTGTTGTTGTCTGTGCACATGTAAATACACACATATACATAACATTAAACAATTTACCCTTATTGAATGCAGTGCATTCTATTTTTATATATATATATGTATATATCATAAAGAAATACCAGGTTGTGACTCATATATTATACTTCACAGTACAATGATTGAAAAGTGGTGTGTGCTTTGAAATATATTGATTTAGAGGAAAAGTGGAAGCAGAGGCTAGAAAAGTAGGTTTGGGGCTGTTTGTATTGGCCGGTACTCAGATGAATTTAAATAACACGTTGATATTTCTAGATGGAGAGAATGTAAGAGGGAGGGTGGGATTGGACGCTAACATTTGTTGAGCAAGTAATAGTATGTGCTTACAAGGATAGATCTTGCACCCCTAGACGACATTGTTTTATTACAGGTAGAATTAGTTTGGGTTTTATGTCATTGGTTTAATTTGAGGGATGTCATAAGACTCAAATGTCTGAGATTAATTGTTGTGTTTAAGAACGTTGTTCAGCAGTATCTTACTTAGGAGACAGGATACATTTCTTGGAAGTTTAGCACCAGTCGTAGTTGTGCTTCTTTTAATCATTTGATTGTTTTTTCTTACGGATCCTCTCTAACCGATTAGGTTTCTCTCCCTATTGACAAAGCCCAGAACCTAATTGGGCCAAATTCTAAAAAGTCTGTAGTAATAAAGTATGAATATGGTGTGCTTTCCTTACTTCTTGCTTTTTGTCACTATCTACTTTTGTGTTCCTTTTGCCCAAATGACAGTTCCACTTACTAAATTTCATACCCTACATGTATCTTTGTTAGCTATGTTAAATCCGTCGTGGATAGCAAAGTGAGTGTAGATAAATTAACACACGTGATTAAGCCGAAGGAGTTGTATTAGAATGTGAGTAAAAATATTGTCTTAATCATTTCAGGACTGGGAAGGAAGGCCAACCCAGAGAATACTACACATTGGATTCTATCTTATTTCTACTTAATAATGTGCACCTATCTCATCCTGTTTATGTCCGACGTGCAGCTGTAAGTAGAATTCATTTAAAAACTCTTTTGATTTGATAGTTGGTATCATTTGGTGTGGATAACTTCCGTCATGGGTTTTAGATCAGAAGAATGAAAAGTTTGTTTGTATCTATATGAAAGTCTCCTGGAGGGTCAAAATTAGATCGATCACTGTGACTTATGCATTTTTAAATCTGTGATTTTTCTACATGTAAGACGTGGGTAATGTTTATAACAACAGAAGTTTCAAGGCTGTTTGTAGGGATGTTTTAAAAAATCTATGAGCCTGTGGAAGGACCTTGATATTCAGAAATCTAGTTTAATTGCAAGGAAAAAATTTTTTTTGGCATCAAAAAGAACCAAGTTTAGTAGACAGCTTTTTAAAATGAATTTTTAATCAATTTTATAAACTTTTTTCATACTTAAGTGATAAATTCATTTGTTTTCAGATGCTTGAAAGATGCCTGCTTTCTGCATCTGAGTGTATGAACACTGCTTTTCTGAACAAGAAATATATATTTAGTGTCAAGTATGTATTGAAAAAAGTAATATGTAGGGTGAAACTATTTAAGACTTTGGAAATAGTGGGATAAAATATCAGCATCTCGCTTTATAAAGCTATGTTAGCTCATATTAGATCTTTAAAAACTGAATCAGGCACTAATTAGAATGTTTTGTTGGATAAGTCCATTCATTTTGGAGTAATAAATATAATCCAGACACTTGGTTTAGGTTTAGATTACGTCTCTGGGGAATGGCTGTAGTACGTAACTGATTCTGTAATTGTTAACTGTGGGCCTTAGGACCTTTGGTCACGTAAGATTTAACTATTATATTTCTTAAATATTTGACAGATTGAAAGGGCAGAATTCTAAAAGTCTAGGGTTCTACAAATTTTGTTTTCTCCAAACTCCTTTGTATTATTTGCTCTTTCCTGTGAGCAGACCATTTCTGAAATGAGTTTTTCCTACTCGTAGCCCCTATTTTAGTGTGAATACTCATACTTTTTTTTGTTGGTGATAACGTATATATAATTCATTAGTGACCAAATGATGAAGTATGTTATCATACTTAGACACAATAATTTAAAGAAAATCAATTCAAATATTTTAACTATTTATGATAGTCCATGTAGACTAGTTTTTAAAAACAAGCACAAAAAAATTGGTGGGCTCTTGTTTATACTCATAAGCAAAAATTAAATTTTAACCTAACTTTTAAAAAACAGATTAATGTTAAGTGATTAAATATAGTTTATCTCTATCATTGAGGAGCATGTGCAGAATGTTTGCTGCAGTGAAGTATAGTCAGTTCTCAACATAAGACAATGAGCCAGAGATATTAAGGGTTCTTGTTCATTGTTGCTTATGTAAAGTAACAAAGGGTTTATAACTGTGTAATCCTGTAACCACATGTTTTTCCCGTACTCTGTTGTCCTTAGTTTACATTATAAAAATAGTAGTGAAAATTGTGGTAATGGTAGAATTCATTGAATTCATGGCCCAAGGATGACTTGGTGCCTAAAGTATGCAGTTTTATTTGTTTTGCTTACCTCTTTACAAATTGCTAATATAGGAGATTAAAGGAAAACTACTCATGTAGCACAGTAGATACATTTTCCAGATTTAATTTTTCAATTTTCCCCCCCGCTTACAAAATTTATACACACTCAAGGATAAGAAAAGGGATACGTAATGTAGAAAGTAAACAGCTGTCGTTAACATTTTTCTGTATAGTCTCCTGCTTTTTTCCCTGTGCCTAAGCAACACATACCTATTTTTTAAATCATTTTCTTTTTTCTTTTCTTTTAGTTAAAATGTAGTCGATATACAATAATAAAATATTTTCAGGTGTACAACATAGTGATTCAACATTTACATACATTGTGAATTAATCACCACAGTAAGTCTAGTAACCATCTGTCATCATACAGAGTTTTTGCAATATTATCGAGTATATTCCGTGTGCTGTACATTACATTCCCATGACTTAGTTATTTCATAATTGGATTGTTTGCTTTTTTGACGTTGAGTCGTGTGAGTTCTTTATATATTTTGGATATTAATCCCGTATTGGGTATATTGTTTGCAAGTGTCTTCTCCCATTCAGAAGGTTGCCTTTTCATTTTGTTGATGGTTTCCTTCATGGTGCAAAAGCTTTTTAGTTTGATGTAGTCCATTTTTTTATTTTGTTGCCCTTGCTTGAGGATACAAATCCAAAATAATATTGATAAGACTCATGTCAAAGAACACACTGCCTGTGTTTTCTCCGAAGAGTTTTATTGTTTCTTAATTCTTACATTTAAGTCTTTAATCCATTTGAGTTTATTTTTGTATATGGTATAAGAAAGTGGTCCAGTTTGATTCTTTTGCATGTAGCTGTCCAGTTTTCCCAGGACCATTTATTGAAAAGCCTGTCTTTTCCTCAGTGTATGTTCTTGGAACATGTACTTATTGTTAATTATGAAAATATAGTTTTAGTGGCTAATTTAGTTTATTTGAAACAGTTCAGTTACCATATTTGGAGGAGGTCTGGTTTGGGTGTGAGAAAAGAAAGCACTTTGGAAACCTTGAATAAAATAAGCAAGCAATGGGACTAAAAAGATATTTGTCCCGAAAAGCAAAACATCATGAGTAAAATTCAAAAATAAATACTTAGAATAAGCCAAGGGACAAAAAAGACTAATCGGTATTTAAAAGAGGATAGGGTTATTGTTTCATTTCTAATGCTTACCTTTTGTATATCTTACTGGAATTTTGAGGATAAAGTTACCAAAAATTAATATGCTTAAAAATTGTCAAGATTTTGTTAGGTTCTTACAGCCTAATTATTTTCTAAAAAACATGATTCTAAATATATGTTATCAAGATATGTTGGAATAAAATTCAGACGTTACAGGATGTTTATCTTTACCAAGTTTCTTATAATTGTTATTGATTTGATATCTATTTTAAAATTTTGACTTTAGACTGAAAATATTCCGGTGGTTAGAAGACCTGACCGAAAAGATCTACTTGGATATCTCAATGGTGAAGCATGTGAGTAATTTTTAAATTGCTCTCACTCTTAAATAGACATTGTTGCTTTTTTTTTTTCCCCTGTGAAATAAGAATTAGTGGGAAGAGATTGTGGATTCCCACTAAAAACTTCCCCTACCTGCAGCCGTGTCCACGTGCTGTCTTCTCCTTCCTGTTATAGTGGATGCGCTTGACTCTTGGGGCCAGTCACCCCTTCCCTGCGTGTGGGTTTCATCTCCTTTCACACTCTCAGAGATTCTGCCTTTGCACATTGCTGCTTCTGTTTTACATCGTCAGTTCTCTTTCTTCTGCACCATTCCCTTGAGAACATACACAGTGGTCTCTCTCATTAAAACAGTTCTCTGAGCCCCCCTGTACCCCACCTTCCTACTCTCTACTGGTCCATCTGTCTTCTCCTTTTCATTACAAAATTCTTTGCAAGGGTTGTGTGGTGTCACTGCTTCCTCTTTACCTCTGATTCTCTCTTGAATCTACTCCTGTCTGACTTTCTTCCTCACCACCTCACTCAGATCACCGTTACGAGCTCAGCACTGACGTAAGGGCTGGCAGATCCTTTGGTCTCTCCGCTTCACGGCTAACTTGACCTCTCAGCATCTGATACTGTTGACTGCTTGCTCCCTTTTGGAAAGCCTTGCTGACTTGGCGTTTGGGGCACCGGACTCTTGAGGTTCTCTTTCTACTCATTGTCCACCTCACTTGTTTTCCTTGCTTCCTCATCTCCAACACTGACATGTTCCTGAGCTTCACGTTTAGAAATTCACTGTCGGCGTCTTCCCTTGGATATTTAACAGGCATCTGAAACGTAACATATCCAAGTAGAGTGCCGATTCCTGCCTTCCCTTCTCCCCACCGACAGAACGAAAGCAGCAAGTCTGTTCTCCCAGTGTTCCCGTCTCAGTCTCAGTAAATGGTACCTCATTCATACAGTTGCTTAGGCCACCAACCCTGGAGAAATCTTTGATTTCTCTTCTCTCACGGCTCACATCCGTTCCATCAGCAAGTCCTTTCTTCACCTTTGAAAGTATGACAGCTTCTTACCATCGTACGCCCACCCTGCCCCACCTTCCTCTGTAGACCATTGCGTAGCCCTCCGGAAGGTCCTCGCTCCGCTGTTTCCTGCAGTGTAGCCTCTGCTCACCACTCAGAGGGACCTATTTTTGAAAAAGCATCTGAACTTGATTGTGCCACCCACCTGCTCAAGGCCATCCTGTGGCTTCCCGTCACACTCAGAATGCAGCTCATCCCCCTTTCCTGAGCGTCGCGGTTGTGCTTCTGCCTGTCTCTGTGCCCTCGTCCTCTCCCAGTCTTCCTCTGCTCACAGAAGTCCGGTCTTCCTGGTTCTTTTAGCTTGTCTAACCTTAGAGTCTTTGCACTTGCTGTTCCCTCTGTGTCACATTTTGTTTCTCTGCGTTGTCACGTGACGCACTTCTCACCACCCCATTCAGAGCTGTGCTCTAATGTTGTTCCCTTATATATATACGTTTATGCTTTTATTTATGTTTACATACACTTTTATGTACATGTGTTGTGATACTGGAGTATATTCTTTGAAGTTGATTTCAGTCAGGTTATCTTAGTTTGTAAGTTAAATGGTCAAAAAGAGTTTGTCCTCTTACAGACATTCTAATACAGATTAATCTTTTATAATAAAATGTTTTTACAAGCCTGCTTTAAAACTTATTTTTTTAAGGGAAATAACCATATATAAAGTAAGAAATATAACAAATCTTGAGCATTCACTTGTAATAATATCCAATACATGTGTTCAAATATTTATCTTCTCACAGAAATCTTTTTAAATCTTCAGCAACATCGGCCAGTATAGACAGAAGTGCCCCTCTAGAAATAGGTCTGCAGAGATCTACTCAAGGTATGTCTTGTTGCATGTTTATATTGAACTTTCAAACACCAGTCCCCAAACTATACATTTATTTACTTCTTTTTTCCTTACAGTCAAACGAGCTGCAGATGAAGTTTTGGCAGAAGCAAAAAAACCGCGAATTGAGGTAATGGAACTTTATTTTAAAAGTGATTCGTTTTTTTTATGGAGATTGGAATCATGTAGTAGTAAGAATTCTTTGCTCATAGTAGTCCTAAGAACTTGTTTTTTCCTGGAAAAGTGGTAATATTAGAATGAACAGTTGATTAATAAGTAGCTTGAGCTATCGTGTAAGATCTCTCACATACAAGCTGTGTGATGGACAAGTCACTTTATTTTCTGTGCCTTTATTTCCTTATGATGAAAGTGTTGGCCTAGATGAGTGGTCAGAAGACTTTTTCTGTGAAGGGCCAGATAGTAGCTACTTCAGGCTTTTTGGGCATTGTCGTCTTTGTCCAGCTCCTTGACTCTGCCACTGCAGTGTGAAAGCAGGCATAGGCAATGCATAAATGAACAGACGAGGCTGTATTCCAGTAAAACTTTACGAAACAGATGGCCAGCCAGATTTGGCCTTTGTGTTGTGGTGTGCCTACCTCTGGAATAAGGTGGTGTAGGAGTTTACTCCACTCTGAAGAGCTGTGAACATGAAGTGCCTATTCCAGTTACTTCTTCCAATATTGACATATCAGGTTATATGTCTTTTTGGTAGCATTTTATAACCAGCAAGTGGAATATTAGTATTGGTAAACAAGGGTAGTTCATGTTAAATAGAAACCTGTAAGTAATGCAGTTAACATTGAAAAGAAAATTTGTTGACCAGCTCGTATACTGCATAAGACAATTAAACTTTGGGAGTTTAAATTGTATGAGTACAATACTATTTATTTAAATTTGTAACAAGCCCCAGATCAGTTGCATATAAACCCTCTGAAGATGGAGGATCATGTATTAGAGGCACACTTAAAATCTGAGAAATGACTGAACTGGCTATATATCAATGACCAGTATGGGAAGAACACTTGTAATCACCAGTAGTGTTAACATTACTAGAAACTTAAGTTTTGTCATTTCACACTTAAATAAAAATCAAATAGTTGTACCTTTTGCCTGCTTCATGAACAGCAAAGCATCCACAATTAAGGGTAAGAAAGGTAACTTAAAGGGACAGGGTTGGTTGGTAAGTACATACAGTAGAATCACTGACAAAATTTGATGCTAAGATTACATAATTTTACTTAAAGATACTCTGAGACATGGACGCGATGTTTTTCAGATGATAGTGATAATTAGCTTGTTGTTATCCTGTGCTAGGTGATACTGTATGTACTTTATGTATATCATTAACTCATGTAATCCTCACCACCACCTCCTGAAGTTGGCAGTACTGTGCATGTCATCTGTGAGCAAACAGGCTCAGAGACAAGTGACTTGCTGAGGTGCACATAACTGGGATTAGAGCCCAGGCAGTGTGGTTCCTACCTAGTCCACTATGCTGGGTACAAACTTTGTGGCAGTAAAACTGAAATTTTCCCCAACTCTCTTTTTGTGTAAGGAGGTTATAACCCACTTTGTACAAAGTGAGTGAATTTAGGACTTCCTTGGTGGCGCAGTGGTTAAGAATCCGCCTGCCAATGCAGGGGACATGGGTTCAAGCCCCGGTCCGGGAAGATCCCACGTGCCACGGAGCAACTAAGCCCGTGCGCCACAACTACTGAGCCTGCACTCTAGAGCCCGCGAGCCACAACTACTGAGCCCGTGCATGACTACTGAAGCCCGTGCACCTAGAGCCCGTGCTCCGCAACAAGAGCCACCGCAATGAGAATCCCGCGCACCGCAACAAAGAGTAGCCCCCGCTCGCCGCAACTAGAGAAAGCCCACGTAGCAATGAAGACCCAACGCAACCAAAAATAAAATAAATAAATAAATTTTAAAAAAAGTGAATTTAGAGATACCATTTAGTTGGAAAAACGTGAACTTCATGGTTTAATTATTTGAAAAATAATTGAATGTATCAGAAATGCAGAATTGCTAGGATCTGGTAACTTTAGAAACCAGCAAGAAATAGCATTATAAAATGCTTTCCAGAGCATTTGTAGGGTTAAAATGAATTACATAAATAGCTATTGATATATTACATAAACAGTTTTCAGTTCAGCAGATCTACATTGAGGACCTGCTGGGCACTATGCTAGCAGAGAGAAACCTTAGGATCTGGTTAAAACCTAGGCTGCAGTTGTCTCTAAAATCAGTCTCCTGGGACTTCCTTGGCAGTCCAGTGGTTAAGACTCCCTGCTTTCACTGCTGAGGGCCCGTGTTCGATCCCTGGTTGGGGAACTAAGATCCCCACAAGGCGCACGGCGCGACCAAAAAAAAAAAAAAATCAGTTTCCAAAGGAACTTGAGTAATATGTGTTAAATCATTCTTACAAATGGAAAGAGTTTAATGTGCTTGTTAAAATATTAATCTTTGCATTCATCTCAGCAATATGCCTGTTTCGAGTTTTACATGGTTAGAACACAACTGGAGCACATCTCTCTGGACCTCTTGAACGTACTGATGGTTTTTATACAATTTCATATTTGTTAGCCATAGACACTGACTCTGGTTCTCAGTTTTCGTGTTTGTTGAATGTGGGCATTGAACTAGATCAGAATTAGTAAGTTTTGTTTTTAAGTAACCGAACACTTTTCAGACTGACTTTTACCTGAGATTCTAATATCTAAATGAGGTAAAAGTCAAGCTACCAAAGTTGAATTCAGATAAGAAGTGGCTCATGGGCACTTTGTAGGAAGCTCCTGATGTTCTGAGGAGCATACTTTGAAAACCATTAAAGTTTCACTTCTGGTGTTTTGTTCTGTGCTGATAGATTCAGGACCTGGGGCAACAGATGAAAAAAATCTAGACCCAAAATGAAATTTTTGACTGTGGCGAAGGCTTCTCATAAAATTTAGTTATAAACTTTCCTGAAGAGAAGGAATTTATTTGTTGTATGTTTCTTTCTGAATAAAAGTAGCTATGATATGTTATGGGAAGAACACTTAATCATAGAAAAAACTTACTAAAGTTTATTTGTAAGCTTTTAGTCAGTTTTAATCTTACATGATCCAACATATATTTATTATTGTTGTCTTTATGTAACTAAAAATATTTTAAAATTGACCAAAGGCCAGTGATGCCTGGGACTTTATAGGTGGGAACTTGGGTAAGGAAAAGTTATGTGCAGTGTTTCTTTTTGTTGTTGTTCTACAAGTTAAATAAAAATTTAAAATATTCACTGAGTGATTATTTTCAGGATGAAGAGTGTGTACGCCTTGATAAAGAGAGATTGGCTGCTCGTTTGGAGGGTCACAAAGAAGGGATTGTACAGACTGAACAGATCAGGTAAGAATTTCTTTAGTAGAAACTGAGCAGTCTAGGTATATGTAAGTATATATGGAAAAAAGGGATATTAATATGCTGTCTACATGTGTTCTTCATTGCCCTCAGTTCAGAAGATGCTTGAGCATGTTTCATGATGGGAGGATTGGAAGCCATTGTGCTACTTATGCTTTCTGGAAGCTTCTTGATTCTGTTACTGTACTGATCTTTCCTTTTTAAAAATTACTCTATAATCCAAGCCACTCATTTATCATGAAATCTTTTGTTGGTTTATAGCAGTGATTAGCAAACTTTTTCTGTTAAGTACCATGTGTTAAATATTTACGTTTAACATGATTTTTGATATGCTTAATTCTAGTTTTAATTTGCTGTTGTTTTCTATTTGTCTCTTTGTTCTTTTTCCTTATTGGGGGGCTAAAATTTTGTCCCCCCATAAAGAAATCCATTTAATTTTGGGTTAAATGAATACATGCTGTAAGTGCTTTCTGTCTCTTTTGTTGGCCGGTTGGTTTATGCTGTTGTCCTATTCGAGTGGTTGCTAGGGTGTAGCGTCACAGTGCACCTCAGCGCCCCGTCCCCTGTGAGGAAGCGTGGGAGCCTCAGCTAGAAGGCACTCCCAGTTCTCTGCTCTTGGCCTTTGTGATACTGTTGTCATACGTTGTACTCACACACATGTTATAAACACCAGTATGCATCGTTCTTATTCTTGTTTAAAAGAGATTTAAATAAGAAAAACATTTTATGTACCCTTTCCATGCCTCTTCTTTCCTGTTGTAGACCTGTGTACCCATTTTTTTTCCTTCTGCCTGAAAGACTTCTCACCCCACCCCCCAAAAGACTTCTTTTAACATTTCTTTTTTGTGCAGGTCTGCTAGTGATTCTTTCAACTTAATTTTTATTTCTGGAAAAGTTTATTTCCCATATTTTTTTTTTTTTAATTTTCACTGGATATGGAATTCCAAGCTACATCTTTTTAAAGTACTTTAAAGATGTTGTACTGCTGCCTTCTTGACTGCATTGTTTCTGATTAGAAATCTGTCATCCTTATTTTTGTTTCTTTAAGTGTGCCCTTTTTTCTCTGACTACTTTAAAAATTTTCTGTATTGCAGGTTTTGAGCTATGTAATTATCACATGACTTGGAGGAGTGTTCTTCATCTTTCTTGTGCTTGAGGTCCATTGAGCTTTTTGAGGGGATTTTTGGGTTCATAATTTTCATTGAATTTAGAAAATTTTTGGTATTGCTTCTTAAAATTTGTTTTCTTTTTCCCTCTTTCTGGCCTAATTACTCGTATTCTGCTGGAAGCTGTCCAACAGCTTACTTGGGTTCTTTTCTGTTTTTGGATTCTTTTTTCTGTTCATTTTGGATAATTTCTGTAGTTCACTAATATTTTCTTCTGTAATTATATTCACATTACATTTGTAGTCTCCAACATTGTATTTTTTATCTCTACAAGGTGGTTAAATATGCAGTCCATGTCTTTACTTGTTGAGCATATGGAATAGTTGCATTAATTATTTTAATGTCTTTGTTTGCTAGTCCTACGTCTGTGTCAGTTTATAGTGTTTTTGGCTTAGATTTTTCCTCATTTTGGCTTGTATTTTCCTGTTCCTTTATATGCCTTATAATCTTTGGATACCAGACATTTTGCATTTTATGTTGTTGAGTGCTAGATGTTTTTGTATTCTTCTAAATTTTCTTTAGTTTTGTTTGGGAACACAGTTAAATCACTTGGAAACAGTTTGTTCCTTTTGAGTCTTGATTTTAAGGTTTGTTATTTGAACAATGTTAATTTAGGGTAGTTATTCCCCACCATTGGGGAATAACTCTACCTACTGCCCCAGGAATATGAGGTTTTCAGTCTGGCTGGTGGGAGCAGGTATTATTATTCTTCCTGAGTGAGTGCTGGACACTGTTCCCTCTAATACTCTTGGTGGTTCTGTTCCTAGCTTTAGTTTCCACTTGCTTATGTGCTAATCAGTATTCTGCTGGAATACTCAAGGGGGACCTTCTGTGCAGCTCTCTCTTCCCAGGTACTCTGGCCTGTGAGTTTCCATACGCCTTGTTCTTGCTGGAATCCCAGCACCATTTTCTCAGATCAGGAAGTACACTGTTTTGCCTGGGTTCTCCTCCCTCTGCCATGTTGGAAACTTTCAAGGCCATAACCTGCAGCTTTCATAGGACTTACTTATTTAGTTTTCATTTGTTAGAGATCACTGTCTTTCATTGCTTGATATCATGTATTGTGTAAACTGTTGTTTTATGTATTTTGACTGGTTGTCTCAAGACAGAAGGGTTAATCCAGTCCCTGTTACTTCATCTTGGCTGGAAGTAAAAGTTCAATGATTGAATGTCCAGTGCACGTTTGATTATAGTTTAGAAAAGTATTTGAATTTGGCTCAAGGTATGCTAGTATGCTTTAGATTTTAAGGGTAAGTTGTGTAGTAGTATGTAAAATGAGTCGAATACTAATGCATATTGAGCATATACTTTGAGCAAGTACTTTCACACCTAATGTAAATAAAATACATACTATATAATACTACCATGTTTAAACCTGCAGGAATTCCTGTCCTTTTCCCACATGTTTAAACGTTTTTCAAGATTGTCATCTTGTGATTAGACTAATAATTTTATCAACTGTTGTTAAGGTATCCAAACTCTTTTTCTTGTTTTACATTGTAAAAAATGACACCAAGCTTAAGATTGTCATCTTAATGAAATCGGTACTTTCATTGTTAAGTCTTTTTTTTTTTCTAAATAGTTCTGAAAGCATAGGCTCTGTTTGCTATTTCACATGTTATTTGAAAATAAAGGAAAGAAAACGAAAATTTCAAAATACTGTTTTATCTTCTAGACTTTAAAAGGAGTATATGTTTGTGTGGCATATAAAAGCCTCTGTCATCTATAAAATTGATATGTTGTACATTGTAACATATAGATTTGAAACCTTGAAATAAGTTTCAAGGAAAACCTAAACTGAATTCTTAACAGAATGAAAAATTTTTACCCCCATTCCAGGGTTGTGCATGCACATGCTCACATATGTGTATGTGTTTGTATAATTGGCATGGATGGGAGGGAGGGTTAGCAAGTAAAAGTCTCATAGAAAAGGGCTTTTTTTTGGGGTGGGGGGAAGTGCAGAGAAAGGTTTATTGCAGGGCCAAGCAAGGAGAACGGGTGGCTCGTGCTCAAAAAACCCAAACAGTCCGAAGGGTTTCAGCAAAGTAGTTTTAAAGGCAGGGTGAGGGAGGGGTGTCCCAGGGCATGTGATCAGCTTGTGCAAAATTCTCTGATTGGGAGGGCAAGAGGTTAAAAAAAAATGTGAAAAATTTTTTGCATTGTTTCTTCTAAGAAATTACTAATATGCTTATAGTGCAATATTTCTATAGGGTCTCTTTCTTACATGGTTATAAGTTATCAAGCATATAAGAAGGAAAGCTTAATTATTGCCACTTACAGTGTTATTACCAGGAACTTAAAAATGTCACAAAATATTTTATGATGTGCTCAAGAGATCCTTGCTGTGAATATTAAGAAAGAAATTGCTTTCAGGTCTTTGTCTGAAGCTATGTCAGTGGAAAAAATTGCTGCAATCAAAGCCAAAATTATGGCTAAGAAAAGATCTACCATCAAGACTGACTTGGATGATGATATAACTGCCCTAAAACAGAGGAGTTTTGTGGATGCTGAAGTAGATGTGACCCGAGATATTGTGAGCAGAGAAAGGGTGTGGAGGACACGAACAACTATCTTACAGAGCACAGGAAAGGTAATTGAAACATTTTATTTGTTCCTTAGAGTCAGTGTGTGTGTTTCATCTTCGATTGGTTATGAAACTCGTTAGTTTCCCATGAGGAGGAAGTTTCAAGTTTATATGTGACAGATCAGTAATAATGTAGACTTCTAAGGGGCCATATTTACCATTCCATTCTAGCATGTGGTTGGTTGTTGGTCACCAGAGAAGCTGATGAAAAAGTCTGATTCAAAGTGCGAGTCCCTTTATTTTCACCTCATTTGTAAATCCAAAGAGATTTACAGTTTTCTTGTTGATGAGATTTTTGCTTAAACCTAATGAACAAGGAATATTGATGGCAAGCTCTCTGGTCATTAATACCGTTATTAATTTTTTTCCTCACAAAGTAGAGAACTTAACGAAAATCAGTCAGCAGACATTTATTGAGTGTGTTTGATACATTATAGTCTGTTGGGTGGATGTTTATTCCTTATTAATGGAGTTGTTTTGTTTTTTGCTACGTGTTTGCTATTGTGGGTTTTCTTCCTTCCCTTTCTCCTTCTTTCCTCCTTCCTCCTCTCCTTCTCCCTGTCTCCTTCCCTTCTTATTCATGATTACAAACAACTGCGTTAAACATCCTTGTACATAAACCTTTGTACATTTATGTCTATATAGCAAAAGGATTAATTCCTAGAAGTGACTTGCTGATTAAAGGAGATATGTACTTTAAATTTTGAAAGATAAGAAGTTGAAATATACTGGATGTTCAGTATCTTAATAGATCTCCAAAAAGGTTGCGTTGATTCTGTTTCACTTACCTCTTTTCACCTGTCTTTTCCTCCCACACATCCGAATTTTCCCTTAAATGTTAATTCTTCACTGATGCACAGTGTGTCACAGTGGTGATTTGGCGAGAAGGTTTATAGAAGTTGTGAGATTACTGATGAAAGTGAACTTTAATATTGGTCCAGGCAGACTGGTTTTCTTTGCCGTTTTTTTTTGGATTCTGGCCTTAAGTTTACTGTGCCATTTTAGTAGGAATAAAGCTACTAGAAAAGAATATATGAAGGAAAGAATTCTTTTTCTTTTGTACTTTGACTTGTTTTACAAAGTACTTGAGGTCAAGGTTAAGAATCATTCTCCAGAGCTTAGAATTATAGAGAAATTTGAGAACATGAGTAAACTTTCATTTTTGTATTTAAAATAAAGTGATCTGTTGATACTCATTTTTACTGCCTAGTATGGCTAATAGTTAAATATTGTTACTTATATTGTTCTACCAACGTTCATTGTAATGTTTGAAATGAACAATTTTCTTTGAGCTCTAGGTGGCAGGATTGTACCATCATTTCAAAACTTAGTGTTCTAATATAATTTAGTGTTGTTGGCACCAATGTGTAATTTTAAAAATAAGTTAATACTAGAAGAACTGTTTGGTAGCTAGGTTTGCTTCTATGAGTATGAACATTTTTAAAAGTCAGAAACAACGATTTTAACTGATAGCCTCTCTATACTGTTCTCATCTGCAAAACTCTAAAAAAACCTTTTTAGGTACTTATAGCCCTGAAAGGCCCTGTGATTTTTGACAGATCTTCGTTATTACCAGGTATCAGGGCTTTCTTATTTTCTGAGTTTCTGGAATAAAAGACAGGTTTAAAATTCCATGAGAAATGTAACTACATACTTTTGTAGTTACATTACCACTGCAAGCACCCTACAAAAAGGCAGACTGATTTTATAATACTATTTAAAACATACTTTTAAACTTACATACACTGGTATATGTTCATTTTTGAAAGATTGATAAAAAGAGATCACTAAAAGGAAGATAACCTCCTGTAATTCTACTGCACAAAAATAGCTAGTAACATTTTGATTGATTCTTCTAGAGTTTGTGTCTCTCATGAAATGCTTTATTATTTTTAAAGTAATGAAATTTGACTTTCATATTTTCAGCTATTTTCATAATAGGATTAAGATTTTATTTGAATATGTCACTGTGTTGACCTTCTCACTGCTGGTGCAAAAGCAGTGGTTGGTTAACTGCTGGCATCTTGGCATGAATCAAAGCACTGGCACCAAACTTTGCTAGTAGCCATTTTGTTCTTCATCTACTAATGATGTCCTTGGTGAAATTTGAAAATTTACTAATTTTATTAAATCTTAACCTTTGAGTATGTGTCTTTCTAGTATTTTCTGTGATGAAATCGGAGCATACAAAGCACTCCTGCATCCCAAAATGTGATGATTGTCTCCACAAAGAGCACTTGTGCATTTGACATTTTTTCGAAAATGAGGGAAGAAAGCCTGTTCCTTCAAGATATGGAACTGACAGTATTTGTTGCCAGTAATAAAATGCGAACTTTCATGAGAAAATTAGAACTTGGGAGGTTTCTTTTTGCTACTGAGACCTTAACAGTTTCCTAAATTTAACATAGTGCCACTCTTCCTTGTCATTACTTTTTGTGCATTTTGGAAAATACTTTTTCATAAAAACAAGTTATTTTTACGTGGAATAGTTTTTTCCCTCATTTTTGCAGGAATTAATATTTTTAAAATATTTCAGTTTCAAATTTCTAATGTGATAAATATTGTAACCTATATAATAAAACTCTTTGGGGTGTGCCATAATTCTCGAGACTGGGAAGGGGTTGTGAGACATTTGTCTGCTGTCCTAAAGAATTATAGGAACTTGTAAGTACTATTAGTGGGGCAATGGTTAAAGTTATGTTTCAGGCTGTCTCTCCTTTTGTATACACGTCTATTTGTGTAATATTTATTCAACATCTACCAGCCAGGCACGTGGTGGGCACTCACTAGAGACGCATTGGTCCTGGCTTTCGCAGAGGTTATATTCTTTAATAGGAGAGAGAAAATTAAATAAGCAGTAATTGTGACATATGACATTATAGGGATGCTACCCAAGAAGGGCAGTTAACTTGGTCTAGAACAAAGAGGGGAGAATGATACCTAAAGAGTAAAAAGTAATTAGGAGGGACAAGCTGTCCAAGCCAAAGAAACAGTATTCTTAATTGTCTAGAGAAGAGAAATCATTTGAGGTTCATGAGGACAGGGACGATGTCTCTCTTAGTCATCATTGTATCTGAGTGCCAAGCAAGGTGTTTGGCTTATAGTAATACCATGTTGCTTAAAAATGATAAGTGATTGACAGGCAGAATTAGAAGAGCCCCAGGAGAACTGAGGGAGAGACTCAGGTAAAAGAAGAATATTTCATGAAGGAAGAAGGAGTCAGATTCGTCAGCTTTGTTCAGTGTTGCTAAGGTTGTTCATGCAAAAGTTAAGTAAAATTTTTAAATTGCTTTCCAACTTAAAAACTTTGAAAAGTGCATGTTGAGTCCTAACAAACAGTATCTTAAAACTTTCAACATCTCATACAAATTATAGCAATCTGAAATTAGCACTGGAGTTTATTATACCTGGAAGAGAATATAGTAGTTGATTTCTTTCAGAAGGATTAATTTCTTTTAGAATTAAGAAGCCCCCTTGGCAACAAATCTGCCATATTTTTATTTTTTTTTAATGTTAACTTGTTTCCTGGTTACATATTTGAATAAATGGAAAATATGAATGAATTTATAGCCAGTTATGCACTTTAAGTAAAATGAAAATAAGTGAGTAACACGGGGTTTATAATAATTGGTCTTTGGATGAATTTCCTAGTAGCAGTTGATTCTTACTTACGTGTGTAGTAATCATACCTCATTATGATGTAGTAGGGAAGAATTGATAGGAAGAAAACTGAGTCTGAAATTGTTTATTAAGTAAACTTACTGCTTTTGGATATTTAATTTTAAGCGGACTTAATAATTAAAATCCATTTGTTTCAGAATTTTTCCAAGAATATCTTTGCAATTCTTCAATCCGTAAAAGCCAGAGAAGAAGGGCGGGCACCCGAACAGCGACCGGCCCCAAATGCGGCACCTGTGGTAAGAATGTTTTACTGCTTATGTAGTAATTTTAATGAAAGCGATTATTCCGTGTTGTAATTTTGAAAACATCTTAAAGTATTTATTTGCTTCTTTATTGCATAGTTGACATACAATGTTATATTAGTTTCAGGTACACAACATAGTGATTCGACATTTATGTATATTACAAATTGATCAGAACCGTAGGTCTAGTAACCGTCTGTTACCATACACAGTTATTGCAGTATTAATGACTGTATTCACCATGCTGTATATTGCATCCCTGTGACTTAATCATTTTGTAATTGGAATTTTGTACCTCTTAATCCCTTTTACGTATTTTGCCCCAACTCCCCACAACCCCTTCGGTGACCACCAGTTTGTTCTCTACATCTGTGAGGTCTGTTTTTGTTTTGTTTGGTTTGTTGATTTGTTTTCTTTTTTAGACTCCACATATAAGTGAAATCTATGAAGCCAGTTTCATAAGGTTCAGCAAAGGAAAAATAATATGCAAATAAAACCTTTTTATATAGAATTTTTGAAAGTATGTCAAAATTTGGTAGAGTACTAATGCAGTCTTTGCAAGAAGTAGTAGTTTTATTTGTTCATGAAATCCTTGGTGTTTACCCTTTGAGAGGTAGTGAATTTTTGCCGGTATTTAGACGAACACTTGAGGTGACTTTCTGGCAAGTTTTTAAGTGCCTCTTGCTGGTCAGGCAGTTTGCTGACAAGGATACAAGAGGGACAAGAACAAAAGCCCCTTTGAGCTTGTAGTCTAGCGGGACATACAAATGAGTCAGACAGGTAGTGGGGCAGGTGCAGTTATGGTGAAACACAGGGCGCCTATGGTTATGAATTGGTTGACATCTTGAATAGCAGCTGGCATGAAACTTATGTCAAATCTTAAAACAGTTCAGCCATTATCTTCGTGACTGAATATTCTCTGTGTTTCCGTAATCATTAAAATACTTGAAAATTTTAATGTTTGGCATTTCACGATAGAAGTGTATACCTAGTGACAGTCTTGAATGAGTATCTTTTATTTGGAATAATAATAGCGGTAGCATCCTATTGTAACAAAATGAAGCATATTTGTCTTTATGAATACCATGAATTTCCCAAGCAATTTTGGGAATATTCTTTAAATCTCCTTCTTTAGATTATTACAGACTGAGTTTTATATAAAGTATTTGTGAATTAAATTATACATCATTAGATTAGCAAGTTTTTCTAAGTATTTAAAAAAAACACCTTTGTTAACTTCAGTTTTACACTGTACATTGATACATGGGTTTATTGTCATTGTTATTTATTTAATATAAGAATTAATAATTGGAATAATTCAGTTAAAAGTCTCCAAAGTGTCAGCTCAGTAAGCTTTGCATTAAAAGTTTTTTTCGTTAAAGAAAAATAATTCATAACTGGAGGCAGTTTATTAATTTGTGAAGAAATTTAAGTAATTAGAATGAAATTACTAAGTACACCAATTTTATTTCTGCAGTGTCTAAGAATTTTGCTTTGTGCCTTCGTGCACGTTTACTTGGGGTCCTTTGCCTTGTCCCTGGCAGGGATGGTAATTTTCTAGCAGTAAACAGTATCTTGAATATCAGCTTCAGATGATTCCCCACTTTTATCTACTCCTCATTTTTGTCTTATTGGCTCAAATATTGAGAAGAAGAAGGCTTAGAAAACAATACCCTTATTGTGGCTTTTTTATTATGAGTATTAAGTAACAATTTAAACAATATTGACACATAACTCATAATTATTATATTTTTCTACAGGATCCCACGTTGCGTACCAAGCAGCCTATTCCAGCTGCCTACAACAGGTACGACCAGGAAAGATTCAAAGGAAAAGAAGGCAAGTTACTTAATTTTGGCCTTACCCTTACCGTGGCCGTGCTGAACTTGAGAGGCAGCGTGGCCTGGTGTTCGGGGCAGGGGTTGGCAAACTAACGTCTGCAGGCCAAGTCTGTGCCACCACGTACGTGTTTTCGTGAATAAAGTATTGTTGGAACACAGCCATGCTCATTCATTTTTGTGTTACCTGTGGCTCCTTTAGTGCTGTGACAGCAGTTTGAATTGCGACAGAGATCCTGTGGCCTGCAAAGCCTAAAAATACTGTCCAGCATTTTACAGAATAATTTTGATAAGTTACTTTAAGTGCAGTCTATCTCAGTTTCCTCCTGTGTGTCATTACGATACTAATAGTAGCGTTAATAGTAGTCCCTATCTTTTAGTGTTACTGTGGGGATTAAACTAGTTAATAAAGTCCACAGAATAGTAACTGGTATATATAATAAGCTATCTATAAATATTTACTGCCATTAGCCTTAATTCTGTTTCTGAAAGTTTACTTTAGAGTGGAAATTCTATATATCAAATCATATTTCCCCATTTATAAAGGTTTACATTGAGAACTTGGGAAGCATAGATTATAGAGTAGCCATGTGAGGACTTGTTTTGTGATAGCTACACGGCTAATTCAGTAGTGAACCATTTCCACAGCAGTGAGGTGGCTCGTGAGCGTGCGACTGATGTCAGTGTAACTTCTCTTGGGATCTTCATTTATCTTGACTTTATTCATGAAAAAATGAGATAGAGGCAACTAGAAGTTTATCATTTATGATTTTTTTTCCTGCATAATCTGAAATCTTCATTTAAGTTTATTAAAGGGTTTGTTGTCTTTATACAGTGAATTTTGTGTGCTGCTTTCATTTGCTGGTTAAAGGCATGTACTGAATCCATGGCGTAGAAAGACAGTAGTGTGTTCTTTTATCCACTGCAATGTTTTTCTTTTGGGATGAATTATATAAAGTAGGGGTTGACAAATTAGAGCCCACAGACCAAATCTGAACCCCCTTGGGCCAAATCAGGCTGTGCTCATTTGTTTACATATGTTGTTCATCCTGCTTCCGCACCACAACTGCAAAATTCAGGAGTCGTGACAGAGACTGTATGGCTTGCAGTGTGTAAAATATTTAATATCTGACCCATCACAGAAAGGTATACTGGGACTCTGTCCTGGAGTCCCTGTCGCTACTTACAACGTTGCTTTTCTATGAATTACATAACATATGCTGATGATTGTGATTTGGAACACAGCTTTTTATAAGTTAAGGAGGTCTCATGGTATTAGATGCTTTTAGTGGTGCTGTAGTTGAATATTAGGACTAAATAATTTGGGGGTTATAAAGTATTTTATTCAATCTAATTTTTGATATTTCCAACCAACTATATGACCGTTGAACACAGTTGTAGAGATAGATAGTCCTAACCAGCTTCTGCACTTCGGGCTCATTGGTGTGTATTGAATGTATTTTGGAGACCAGTATTCCTTTTAAAGTTTCTAACTTCACAAGTATGTAATTTAACTTTATATCTGTAGTAGAGTCTAGGCTTTGTTAGTCTGTTGAACTGTCAGATATAATGTAGATTATTACTTTAGATTTGTTATTTATCATGAAATATGTAAAGTCTAATGGTAACTTCCCTTTCTTTATAGAAACGGAAGGCTTCAAAATTGACACTATGGGCACCTATCATGGTATGACGCTGAAGTCTGTAACGGTAAGTCACTCTGACTGCAGAGGTTCTTTTGTTCCAGTCATTTTATGTGAGTAGCAGATGTTGAAGGAAATCTTTGTTCTCCAACATTTTCAATTTCATACATTTATCTTTAATGAGCAGTTGAGCTGACAGAGCTGTGGGGTGATTATTTGATTCATGGGTGTCTTTTTTTTTTAAACTGAGTGTAAAGAAAAGCTGTTTTGATTAACTTGCAAGTAGATTGGATGCTACCTGGTTAGAGAATTTAAAGTCAGTGAGGAGTTACGAGGTTCAGTTTGGGAGAGTTCTTTGCCATAATATCTCATGTTATTAAAATGTAACGCTTTACGCTCTAAAAAGACAGATTGCAGTGGTTGATGTCATGCTGCAAGATGCATACTTGATACAGCCAAATACTTGACGTCCATGATTACAAGCCTTCAGCTCACTTTTAGCAAACTTTCTTTTTTATTTTTTAATGTCCTAAAGATGGTTATTTCTAGGTGATCTGACCAAGGCCCGTTTTTTTTTAAAATAAGTTTCAGTTGTACAACATTGTAATTTAACATCTGTGTACACTACAGAGTGATCACCACCACAAGTCTAGTTACCATACACCATACAGCTGACCCCTTCACCCATTTCACTCACCTCCCAACTACCTATCCCTTTGGTAACCACTAATCTATGCAATAATCTTTGTTATCTGTGAGTCTTTGTTCGTTTTTTTGTTGTTTTTTTAAATTTCCCCACTGATATTTGTCTTTATATGTATTTTGCTAAAACACACTTATTTTTAAATTGTCATCAGATTTGTTTTTGTATTATTGAAATTGTATGGGGACGCGTTATTCGTTCAACAGGCGCTTATGAGTATTTGTGTCAGACCGTGTTCTGGTTGCTAGGGTTTTTGCTGTGAATAAGCCAGACAGGACTCTTCAGAGAAAGGAGTCAGAGAGGCCTCTCTGAGGAGGTGACAGCTGAGCCAGAGCCTGGTGACGAGCATTCCATGAAAGGCGCACAGGGTCAGGATTGAGGCCCATTCAGCAGCACGCAGGCCAGTGTCTCCAGAGCCGAGTGGGTGAGGGGAAGGTGGTAAAAGGTTAGGTACACCCGTTTTATGAGGTCTGCCTGGGTCTTCCTGACTTCAAAAGGTAACTCATAGCTGTAAGATTTAGCTTACATTCTTAAAGATTTGTTTATTGACCTTTTCTTGGGGACAGAGCTTGCCTCCTCGCCATTCCCCAAGTGAATTATGGAACTGATGTTGTCACCCTTGTGTAGCCATCAAAATAAGTTTTTTTGTGGTTAACTGTTGCTGCTGTTGGTTTTACTTTTGTCTCATCTAAAATGCCATGAAATTGATTTCATTACTGAGCTTCTGTGCAAGTGGTAAAATCAGTGATAGTTTTTAATAGATGCTTTTTACAGAACAGTTTTTCTGAAATCCAAGGACAGCTTCTTAATTAAGCAATACGCGAATGATAAGGCTCTACTTCCTTATCAAAGTCTTTGTTCCTAAGTATACTTAAAAGAGGCAAACAGTTCTATGGTGTGTGATTTTACAGAACTAATCACAAAAAGACATTGTGTAGGAACGCAGCAGAAAGACTAGAAATGGTCAAATTGTTAGTACTTCCAATATTTTAATGCCCAGTTTGAATCTCTGTGCTGCTTGTGACCTGATTCATTTAGCAGTTGTTAGAGAATTATACATTGAGAACTTTGAACCTGAAAGCTTTGAAGTTACTCTGATAATTGTTTATTTTTAGTTGAATCTCAAACTTATCCTTTCAATGTAATGTTTTTTCCTCCTCTTTTTTTCTTTTGAAATTATTACCTGTTTGTGAGCTTGCAAGTTTCACCAACTTTCTACCTTATTCTCCAGTTAAGAATGTTTCTGTTATGAGATCCACCCAGACATAGAAAGCAGTTAAGGGTATGTTAAAGACTTTGTTGCACAGATGTGACTTCCTTTCTAATTTATGTGCAGCTTTGCTACCATTGTTCTTCAGGGTTTTGATGTGCCTGGTTGATGTACATGCTTACCAAGATTAGTTTCAATCTGCATTAGGATTGATCTGCATGTCTTTTAAGTTCAAGACACCAGAGTTCTCTTAGATGTTAGACTAAATTAATAAGTCACATCATACAGACTAGAAAATTTTCATACAAATGAGTTTTTTTCTGTATCTGTTACAGAGAAGGAAGGGGTATGTGTTTTGATAATATTTCATAAGAATCATAAGTTATTGAAATCTATAGAAATTAGGGCCCAGGCAGTATATTTTGTAACACTTTGTAAAGATAATAATTTGTCGAAGTTTATTATAAGAACAGAAGCTCAGGTATCTTTAAAGTTACAAGTTTGTATAGTATAGCTTTTGAATTGTGCCAAGAAATACAGAGGCACACGACCTCTTGAAGAGTAGCTAGAGGGCTTTCCTGGGTTGGGACACTTCCCCCAAAATGCGTCACTTGGGTTTTATAATGTTTAAGAAATACTGGATTAAGCAGATTTTGTGGTATAGGAATCTCATCGTTTTTAATGTATAAATCTCTTAATTGGAACACAGGAGTATGGACTCTTTTCCAAGCTTGTTTACCCCCCAAGTTTGCCCCTCTCCTCCCTTCTCTTGAGAATACTGCAAAGAACCAGAGTTGCATAGAATCAGTTTAATTGAAGCTATCTTAGGAGTCGTAGTTTGGGAGTAGAAAGTACTCTCATTCAGTATGGGGGACATCAGAATATATTTTCATGTATTCCTTCAGTGAAAGGGGCCGTTTTAGACTAAGAAAATGCCACTTGATAATGCTTTTCATTGTATAGTAAATAAAGGAGATGATGAAGACCTTTTTTTGTTAGGTAGTAGCAAGGAACTTATCTGTGGTTCCACCGGAGAGGGAATAAGAAAGATATGATCACAGTTCATTATTATTATTTATAAGGATTTGGAAATCCTTTATCAAGAACTACTTTATTTTAATCTCCCAATCTAGCTTGTTCATGTTCACGTGGAAAGGCCATGTATTCTAGCCCCTGTTTATTCTTTCCTCTCTTCTTACTGAATATCATTGACTCTCGATAACCTTGCTGTCTTCATTTTTGAGGAAACCTTTTGCACTCTGAAATCATACAGATCAAAACTTCCCTTTAAGGTCGTTATTTGAAGAGACTCCAACAGACGTCGTAGTTCTTATGATCTCTTTTTTGGGAAACCAGTTTTTTGATAGTAAGTAAACTTGGGTGGATTTTCAGTATCTGTGTTAGAGGTCTAATATTATCACTGTCAACTTTCACTTTTGAGAAGGATCCAGAATCTCAATCTCCTCAAAGTTACATTCTTAAGCAGGAATGCATACATCAGTAACCGCCCCATTCCCTGTTCTACAAAGCTTGCTTCGTTCTCATTTGGTGGTCAGGTAACGTGTTCATCTCTGCTTGAAGTGTTATGGGAGTGTGCTAGTTACCAAGTGCTCTCTGGAGGTGGGTCTAGAGCGGGGGCCAGGAGAAGATGGAGGTAGCTGATTAAGACTTTCTTACTCAAGACTCTCCTTCCCTTCCCTCCCTCTACTCTTCCTTCAGCAAATATTTGTTGAGTGCTTTTGTATGCCATGTACTATACTAGATGCAGAGACATCGAAGATGAAGAAAACCAGACATATGCGTATGGGCTTTTTTTAATGGTCTGTTGGAGGAGAGAGACATCAGTCAGTCACTCAGATGTGAAATTATGACTGTGCCACGTGTGTGCGGACACATTGTGCCGTGAGAACCTAAAGTTGGAGGACTTTTTGTGGGAGTCGGAACGGTTCATTGAGGAAGTAGTACTTGAAGTAAGATCCAGAGTTTGAGTAGGAGCTGACTTGAAGATTGCAGGAAAGCGCATTTTAGGGAGAGTGAACAGAAGGCAGGAGTAAGTGCCCTGGTGGGAAGAGCATGGCACTTAGAAAGATTCGGAAGGAGACTGGTGATTGTGTGGATTCGAAGGATGCCTCTGGGAAAGTTTCTTTCCAGAGTTAGGTACAGCCTGCCTGTCTGCGCGTGCCAGGGCCTCTCCGCACACTTCTGGGGCCATTCGTTGTGCCAGTCTAAACGTGGCCGCACGCTTACCGTAGTAGTAATTCCAGGGTTTATTTTACTCACCAACACTTAAAGAATCAGAGTATGTCTCGTAAGCAGGCTGGATTTCCAGCTTCCTTTGCGAGGCCTCTGGCGCGACTGGGCGCTGGGCCCACAGTCCAGCGTGGCAGACCCCACATGCCCTGAGCAGGGCACCTTCCTCACCTGGGACGGGTTCCCCGGGTAGCCTCAGGCCTCGCCACTCTGGTCTTTCATGTTGCCTTCTTCACTTATTTACACCACCTTCTTAGGCCCTATTGTCCTTTCAGTATGAAATCCCTGCTGTAAATAAAGGCAGTGCTAGCTTGTTAAAGAGAAGTCAGTCAGTTGGAAACACAAATTTAAGGCTTTGAAGTCAGTCCTGGCTTTGACTCTCAGCTCTTCCACTCATTCCACCACTAATGAAGTTGAGAAGGTTATGTAACCTTTCTATCAGTGGTCTTGTTTTTATTTTATAATAAAGATATTAGAATTTACATTACAGTATTATTGATGAGTGAAACAGGCACTGTGTAAAGTGCTTAACACAAAAAGGACTCAACAGATAAATGATGGCTACTTTTATTATGAATTTATAATTTTATGTATAATCTCAGCTTGTCATATGTGTAAATGTAGGCAACTGTAGCTTCAGTGATGAACTTGATATTACATGTTTAGTGATACAATTTTCATTCAAAGCTATGAAGACTAGTTTACTTAAACATTATGAGAACCCTTTTCTTCTCCAGTAACTGGGATATTTTTACTCTAGCTGTGTGTGTTTATCTTATGGTAAAGTTCTTTATCCTTTGAGAGAAAATTGCTACAAAGACATTATCGTTTTAAGTGTGTGACAGCTTAGCTAGTTAGGCTTTTCCATTTACCTGCTAGGGCTCATATATAGGAAGAAACGTCATTTACTTAGATTTAGATTATTTACTTTGATCCAAAAAGTATGTAAGTGTTGAGATTTTAATATATGGTCACAGAATTATAAGTAGGAATATTACTTCTGTAATTTATAATTTGCTGCATTCTACATTTAGATTGGCATATTATTTTGCTCGAGAATATTATATTACACTTGAAATAATTTTCAGAACTTGTTGCCTCTCTTGCTGTTTCAGGGAACTGGGGTGGTTCTATCCTGTGTCAGCCTGACCAACATAAAGGTGTATCCCCTACAAAAACCAAAACATTGTGTGTTTTCTGTCAGTAACTCGTTATATGTCTTAAGCTTTTGAAAGTCAACTTTATACTTTTACTGTCTGTTACATGAAGTAATACTTAACTGTTAACATATTAGTATTTGTGCATAGTTTATTTTTTATTATATTTGCATTTTCAGAGACTTCTCTAAGATTTCATCACTAAACTGAACAGTGTTGTTTTCTCTGTACTCAAAACTTCCCTTCTATCCCTTTTATAGTAGTTTTCCCCAAGTGATTTTTCCAGATTTTTGGGTTAAAAAAATATTTTTTATAATGTTGTGCTCGTTGTAGATTTGGCGCATACCTCCATATAAGGGAGACAGAAGAAGAGAGTCTTCTACAATATTATCATTTCTTTGCCTGTTTGTTGCAGCAAATTAGGCATCAGTTTTCTCATCTGAAAAGTGGTATTATAATAACCTCCTCTGAGGTCTTCAGGGTTTGAAATGTGCACAGGTGTACCTAGTTTAGCATTGTTCTTTCAGTGCTGTTTGTAGTACTGAATTAATTGTAGTTATGAACTTTTTATACGGAATAATACAGAGCCCCTGTTCACCCACACATTTTAAAATTAGTTGGGTGGATAAGTGGGGGGAGGGATAAATTGGGAGATTGGAATTGACATGTACATACTACTATATATAAAATAGACAACTAATAAGAACCTGCTGTATAGCACAGGGAACTCTACTCAATACTCTGTAATGGGCTTTATGGGGAAAGAATCTTAAAGAAAGAAAAGAGTAGATATATGTATAGGTATAACTGATTCACTTTGCTGTACACCTGAAACTAACAACATTGTAAATCAATTATACTCCAATAAAAATTTTAAAAAATTAATTAGAAAATAAAAAACAGTTGGGTGGTATGTAGAGTGAACACTTATTTGGGTGGGTATTAATCTCCTTACATTGATACCTTCTTAAAGGTATTAAAATCTCATTTTACATTAATATTTTGTCAGCATATGATCAGCATTTTGATGCTGATATACTTAGAAAAAATAAATAATAGCACAGATCATGTTAATAATTGTCAGGGAATTTTAATGCCTATAAAGTAAAAGTTATTTTTATAATACTGCTTTTTTATACTGTTGCTTTCAGTTTATGTATCTTGTTGAGATTTATTGAAAATGCATTGCACAGTGGATGGTGCTTTTGGTGTAAGCCTATACAGTTAAACTCCATTAATTTAGCTTTGCATTTCATTAAAGAGTAATTATCGGTTTATCCAAAATGCCTTAAAATTTTAATAATGCCTGTAACATACCTTTTAAAATTATTCTACCAGTGACCATATATTTAATGCCATGATCACACAATTTCTGAGACATATTTTGAAAGAAGCATAGACAAAGTTATTCTTGACATGTATGTTAGAAGTAATTTAGAAAACCATTGTATAATTTTTAATAATAATGTTAACATCACTTTGTTTCAAAGTGTTTTAATATTGGTTATTGTGAGAACAGGAGAAAACAGAAGCCAGTTTGGAAATATAATGGTATTTTGTTAATATAATAAAAATTTATACTATGAAATTTCAGCTTGATTATATAAATTCTTTTCACTGTAGTTCCATATGTAATGCTGCAGTTATATACATGACTCAGATGTACACAAAAGCAAACTTTAATTTTCATTAAATTTAATATTCTCTCTTGGACATACTACAATATAGTCTTTTATTCTAATTTCTGTTTACCTTCATCACTACAGCTTTATTCAGTTTTAACAAAATTAGTATCAGTATTGAACATATTTCATCACTTTTAAATTCTAACTTCTCAATGTATTTTTAGACTAACCACTGCTTTTGTTTAACTTAGACATGATTTTATTTTGTATATTTTTCTTCATTATTTTTCTTCATTAATTTGAGGAAGAAAGATTAATATTTAATATCATGACATGATTTGAATCAGTTCGTTCATAATAAAAATACAGTATATTAATTACATACTGTAATTGGGTATTTAGATATTTTCTTGTTGGGTACTTTTCTGTTGGCTGTTATTGGCTGAGTTTTAGTTTGTTCTATCAATTTCTAGGTCTTCATAAATTGATTTAAATCTTCAATGAATTTCTAATCTTTTGTATAAATCCCACATTCAAATTTTATTTTCTTAGTGTCTTAGAGCTTTTCTCTTAATACTCATTGGATTGTCTAGTTAGTTCATCCCTTCCCCTCCCCTCTGTCCCACACCCTGCCAACCTCATTTGATCTTTAATGCTAAGTTTTGGTTTCTTTTCCAGGTCTTTTTCTTGATGGATGTTTCTTTTAGTTTTGTTCTTCTTGTCTTTCCTGCTTCTCATGTTCCTCTGTGAGTGACTGTTCCCACGTTTATTTTAAATACCTGTTTTTTAAAGACTCTTAGTTGCTTCTGGTTCGGACAAATCTTACTGTTTAGAACTAAGGTTTTTTTTGAAATTTCAGAATGGTGCTTTACTGTGCATAAGTTGAAGACATACTCATTTGAAATGCTGAGGAACTAAAGCTTTTAAGATTTTTATTTTTGTTTTAATTGGAGACAAAAGTCATACCATAGAACTCAGGTAATTGTCTCGTTGTTGACGTCATATTTTATGTTGTCATTGAAAAAGCATTTGTTCCTTAACATTTAGGTTTGTGCAGAAGTATATAAGATCAAACACAAAATTATTTTGAAATCAAGTCAATTAACATTTTTACAAATTACCATTTAAGTCAGAAAGAGAGTTGATTCAGTATTTTATTGTCATCTACAAACAGTGAATTCTGGACACTATCAAACTAATCATTTATCTCCCCTAACTTTGATATTTTAGATAGGTGCTTCAGTCTTCTTGCAGTGTCTTTTTGTCATTTCTATCTTATATGTGTGTTGCCGTAAACATCCTGAAATTCAGTTCCTTATATATTTTAATATACCAAGTTTGATCATTAAAATTAAGCAGCTCTTTGACCTTTCAGAAGAATTTTAACTTCTGTTATGTAGAAGGCTTTTAGTTTTCTTTATAAGCGCCACCCCCCCCCCAAAAAATACTCAGCTTCTGATATGATTGGAATATTATAATTTATTTTAAAAGGCTGTACAAAATACTTCATAGTGTCCTTAGGAATTGTTGGCTTTTAACATGGAGAGCTACGTTATAATAACCAACCATTCTGATAGTAAATTTGTGGATACATTATAATTCATCAATAACTTTAGTACATATTATGACATCCTCCCCTCCCCCCATCCCAAAGTTACTTTAACAGGAAAAATAAATGTTAAAAGCTTAACTATTCAAATTGTTTGGGGGAACATTCTTTCTTTATCTGGATTAAATGTAATAGATATAATTGATTTAATACCGTCTAATAAGGTAATAGATGCCAATTTTGGGGAGACCTGTGATACACATTTGATTTATTTCTAAACTTCCTGAGTCATTATTAGTATTTTTGAAAAGTTTGTATAATTTTTTTTATTAAAGCTTTAAACGTCAGCATAAAGGTCATAGGTTAGTAGATTTTACAAAAACATGCTTCAGTATGGCACACTGGTAGTATCACACTTATATTTTACACTGGAACCCTCTTGTAGATCACTGAAGACTAATCCCTAGACATACAGTCTGGTTCTAAGTACCTGAAGAATTTTCACCACCGTCTTTGTGATGTAGCAGATCAAAGCTGGTGTTGAGCACCTGTGCAGAACATTATTCTCCCCTACAAAGATCAGTTCTGTGGATCCCAAGTTGCCTAATAGGGTGGCATTTCCTTAGTAGTTTGCCATGGCCCAGAGAAAGGCTGAGAAACTGGGTAATATTAACATACCGGTAGAGATTGATTCATTGTTCAAGCTTATGAAACAGTAACATTTGAAATGCTAAATGCTGATTAATTAATTTCGAGTGAGAAATGTAATTGCCAAGGGCAGTGGGCACTCAGTTCCTCTATCCAGCACATACACGTTCTCCCAGTAGAGAAGCTACTTGGAGATCAGAGATAATGATATTTGCATCTCTTCAGTAAAGGAAGATGTACTGCAAAGGCCAGGGAACCTTTAGTCTTGGTCACTGCTTAGATAGGCTTTGCCATTGTGACTTGTCTTCCTGTTGGTGTGTCTGACTAATCCGTCTTCTAGTGGATGTGATGTAGTTCTTTAGATGGACAGATGTCTGATTCAGCTTTAGGACTAACATCTCATTCTGTTGCGTTTGACTTATTTAAAAAATGTTGGAGACATTTGCCTAGTGGCCTTTGCCTGTGTACTGTAGTTAAACTATTATTTCTATTTATCTTAGGAAATGCAGGAATATTAAATGAAAATTATTACTGATGGATTTGGATTTTAGACTGACAGCAGTGAGAAACTGTAAGATATATCTCCTAGTACTGAAGGAATTAAATTTTTATTAATAAAACTTTAGTAATCAGGAACTTTCTTTTTTTAATTTATTTATTTTATTTATTAATTGTTGGCTGTGTTGGGTCTTCGTTGCTGCACACAGGCTTTCTCTAGTTGCGGCGAGCGGGGGCTACTCTTCGTTGTGATGCGCGGGCTTCTCATCGTGGTGGCTTCTCTTGTTGCGGAGCATGGGCTCTAGGCACACGGGCTTCAGTAGTTGTGGCTCTCAGGCTCTAGAGCATAGGCTCAGTAGTTGTGGTGCACGGGCTTAGTTGCTCCGTGACATGTGGGATCTTCCCGGACCAGGGCTCGAACCCGTGTCCCCTGCCTTGGCAGGCGGATTCTCAACCACTGTGCCACCAGAGAAGCCCCTGTAATCAGGAACTTTTGATTGCTTAAAGCCAAATAGAATGGACATTTGGTATTTTTTTTAAAGAAAATTTCTCTTAATGAATGAACGTATCAGTTTTTGCTAAGACATCCTCCTGGTTTGTGACAGCGTATGATATTTGGGAAACAGAGTTATAAGGCTTTTTGTCTGTCAGTCAGGCTGAGAAAACACTTCTACTAAGGCAGAGGAGCAGTTGATGAGCGAGTGCTGAGTTAGATGACAGGTGAGGATAGCAGGACAGTGGAACGGGCTTGCCGAGAAGAGATTAGCAAGCCCACCTTCCTGCCGACGCAGAGCCTACCTTAAATACGCTAAGCTGGAGAGGTGTACAGTCCACTTCTTAATATTACACAAATGGAGAGGGCTCCTTTTCGGCTACAGTCATTTTTTTGACAACCTGGGAACCATCTTGCATGGTTCAATTGCTTAAATATGTACAGCATTCCCTCACCCCCATCCAGATTTTTTAACTTTCTACCAGTCATGAAAACGACAGCGGCCTGGCACGCATCATTTACGTGCATTTGCAACTACCTAGCTTCCCTCCTCTTTCCCCCACCCTGTTCTTCTGAATCGTCAGGTTCTCCTGAGTATGAAAACTAAACGCAATCAGTGCTCGTTAGCTTAAGACTATAACTTATTATTTTTCCTAAACCATCACTGTTTCTAATGTCAGGATGTGCTAGTTTGATCAAAGGCTAATTTTCTAGGCCTGGACAGTTGATATAATGGGAAATAGGTTATTTTTTCTTTGAAACAAATGCCATTAGACAGGTGGTGCATACTCACAAGGTGAATAATGAATAATGTCAAAGCAAGTTTTAATGATGCCTACTGTCTTCCCTGAACTTAATGGTGGAAGAAAGAGGAAAACTCCTTAGATAGCTTACACCCTCCTCAAGTTAGGTGGCCTGGCCTAGGATATCATCAGCCCAGAGAAAGGAGCATCTTTCTCTAATTTTCTTCCAACAGACAGTGCCCCTTTGCAATTTTTTCCCCTCTAAGGGGCTCTGTTTTGCAAAGCAGCTACTGAATTCCACCCCCCATTTTTCTTAATTATGAAAAATTTCAAACATAAATATAATTAGAGAAAATAGTGTATGATTTTTTAAATCTGCCCATCACACAGATTCTATAATTATTTTTTAACCACTTTTACTTCAGCTGTTCGACAGCTCCCTTTTTTCCTGAAGTACTGTGAAGCAAAACCCAGACACTGACACTTTGTTCCTACTTACTCTGCACTTCTAAAAAGCATGGACTTTTTTTTTTAATGTAGGCATTATTGCATATAACAAAATAAACATTAATTGTTGGTATCATCTAATACCCAGTTCATTTTCCAGTTTCTTTGATTTTTCTGAAAAATCTTTTTTTGCAGTTCATTTGTTGGAAATAGGATCCAAACAAGCACCAATAGTTGCATTTACTTGATAGGAGTCTTATATGTCTTTTATTCTAGATTAGAAGTTCGTAATATTTTTTTTTTTGGTGCCATGGACCCATTTAGTAGACTGGAGAATCCTATGATTCCTCTCTCTGAATAATGTTTTTAATGCATAAAATAAAATACATAAGAGAACAAAGAAAACCAATTGTATTGAAATAAAATTATCAAAATTTTGAGAAATATAACTTTATGACATGGTATTGTGCTTCGTGTTGCTTTTACTAATGCATTATATAACAAGATCTAGGGACAAATCTAATAAATTCCAGAATTTTAAAGTATGACCATACACAGTATTTCAAGATATCTGTAAGAGTAATGTGATATGAAAATACTTGATTTCTGTTGGTGACAAAGTCAGAACCGTTGTTAATAGTACTGTGGTTTGTTGCCTTCATTCATGAAAGAAGGAAATGTCAATTTCTGTTAGAGGTTGGTGAAGATAAAATTGTGAATTTTTTTCCCATCCATATTAGGGGCCCCTCTGATTTCTATCCACAGCGCTCTACTCTAGAGTTCCGCTTCACTGGCTTTTTTCTGTTTTTCTACAGACGTGTCAAGTTCTTCTCAACCTCCTGGCCGTTGTCTTTGTAGTTCTGTTTGCCTGGATCATTCTTCCTCTTGCTCTTAATAAGACTGGCTCCTCAAAATTCAGATCTCAGTTTAAAGGTTACTTTTCCAGGAAGACCTCCCACTTTTTTTTCTGCTAGTAATCTTATTTATTTGTTTACATTAACGATTTTCTTCGAATATGAAGATCCGAAGGTAGGAAACACATCTTGTTGCCCTCCACCATCTCCCCAGTGCTGAGAACAGGGTAGTGGCACATAGGTGTTGCTTGAAAAGTATTTATTGAATGAATGATTTTTTTTTAAATTAATTAGTTAATTTATTTTTGGCTGCGTTGGGTCTTCGTTGCTGCACGTGGGCTTTCTCTAGTTGCGGCGAATGGGGGCTACTCTTGGTTGTGGTGCGCGGGCTTCTCATTGTGGTGGCTTCTCTTGTTGCAGAGCACGGGCTCTAGGCACGCGGGCTCAGTAGTTGTGGGGCGTGGGCTCAGTAGTTGTGTCACACGGGCTTAGTTGGTCTCCGGCATGTGGGATCTTCCCGGACTAGGGCTCGAACCCATATCCCCTGCATTGGCAGGCGGATTCTTAACCACTGTGCCACCAGGGAAGCCCCTGAATGAGTGATTCTTAAGCTCATGTTATCTGTATATTTTTAGTTACTTTCCATCCTTTCATATGGATGTTAAGTAGTAAAGATTTATTATTGTTATTGATGCTTTGTAATATATAGGCCCTCAGTGCCACTTGACAATCCTTCTGTACATTTTTCAGTGGCTCTTTATTATGTTATCCTTGGCGAATCAGGTTCTCGTACAGCGTCTTCTCTTTCCTCATGCCCTCAGTGCCCAGGCCAGGATCTTAGGCCTTGCCACTCATGCCTTCTCCCTCACCGCGAGTATCCACACGTCGTGAAGGCCTGTGGACCTCACTTGCTAACATCTCTGGAATTCTTATCTCCGGATCACTACCGTCCTTCCTGGTCCAACTATTTCTGTATCTTCCCTGGATTATGCAGTGGTCTCCTAGTTTGTGTTTTTGTGTCACTCATGCGCCTCTTCATTCTGTTCTCGTGGTGCAGCCAGGATGCCTCAGACACTGAAGAAGAGGGGAGCTGTTCGGCATGCACTAGCCTCAGTTGTTTTTCTGTTTTCCAAGTATTGTTGTATCTTCAATGGCTTCCTATTACTCTTAGGATTAAAAGCCATATTTTAATAGGTACCACGAGTCTTCATGAGGGTTTAGCTGTCTCTCTCTCTTTTTACCTTTCTGGCATTAGCTCATACCAATCTTCCTCTTTATTTTTGTGCCATGGTTTACTCCAGCCTCAAGGGCCATTGTACCTGCTGCTCCTTCTTGGAATTGTTCCCCTTTTGCCTGATTAACATCTAGTTATTTCTTAGATGTTAACAAACGTTTCTTCTGAGAAGGCTTTTCTGCCATAGGTCAGGTCAGTTCCCGTTGTATGCTTGCAAAGCACTGTGTATCTTTCCTTCATGACAGATATCATAGTTGTCCTTTCCACTTATTTGTATGAAGCTCTGATACGTGGCTTTCTCTGTCAAAGGAGTATTATGGCAGCAACTTAATGATTGTTTTTGTTTATCATTGTATCTACAGCTCATGTCTTAATGCCTAGGCTCTCAGTTAATATTTATCAAGTGAGTGGACTTTTGGATGTTTCTTCAACGCTAAGGAGGACTGGACTCAAGAATTTCTATTAACCTAGTGTTAGAGTTCTGGAATAGAGCATGGTAAACTGGTCTGTTTGGGAAATGATGCCTAGGGGTTTCATTTGCATTGAATTTCTATTGAGGAAGGTTAACACTTCTTGATCTTCTTCAGCATCATGGTCCCTGCTTAGAAATGCACTGTCATGTGAGGGACCTTCACATTTGTGGAACTGATTATAGTAATTATTTCCAGAATATTTGTACTTTCTTTTTTTTTAATAAATTTATTTATTTATTATTTTTAGCTGTGTTGGGTCTTCGTTTCTGTGCGAGGGCTTTCTCTAGTTGTGGCGAGCGGGGGCCACTCTTCATCGTGGTGCGCGGGCCTCTCACTATCGCGGCCTCTCTTGTTGCGGAGCACAGGCTCCAGACGCGCAGGCTCAGTAGTTGTGGCTCACGGGCCTAGTTGCTCCGTGGCATGTGGGATCTTCCCAGACCAGGGCTCGAACCCGTGTTCTCTGCATTGGCAGGCAGACTCTCAACCACTGCGCCACCAGGGAAGCCCCTGTACTTTCTTTTTGTCAACATATATTTACTTATATGTTGCTTTATTTGCAGTGTGGGTGAGCCCATATATAAGCCAGTGGTTGAGTCTTACTTATTTTTAAGGCGTCAAAATCAATTTTTCACTATAGAGAAAAATTGATTTTGACGCCTTAAAAATAAGTTTCCTTTCAAATAAGATGAAAATGCTGCAAACCAAAAATGTGAGGCTGTTTTTTTTTTTATTGAGTCAAATTTCAGTTCACTGTTTCTAATCTAGGATTTTTTGTTTGTTGATTGCTTTTAAAATCAGTCTTGAGGAAGAGAGAGGATACATTATGGAGTGAAGTAAAAGGCATCAGTAAGATCAAAAGATTGGGTAGAGACATTAGCTTTAGCAAGGAAGAGAGTCATTCATGGGCCCTGCCGCTATCCAGGGATTTCAGGGATTTTGGTATTTATCCTAAGAACATGGGGAATCCATTGAAGCATTGGGATGATGTGAATAGTTTTGTGGTTTTGAAAGTATCATTCTGGCAGTAGTATATGGGAAGCAGATTGGGTGACTGTGAAGAAACCAGTTGTAAAAGTTTTGCTCACTTGAACTATTAGAGCGGTAAGATGAAGAAAAGTGAGTGGATTCCACTATGAATCCAGGTTTTGGGGATAGAGTGATACGGGTGATAGTAAGAGAAGGAAGTGGCGAGGATGACTCTTGATATTTTCGTGTGGCCACTGACTGGATATAGCCATTCACTCAGACAGGAAATGTTATTTTAAAAGTTTTAAAATTTGGAGATGAGAGAAGATAACTGGATTTAAATGTACTGTTAAATGTGTGTACTTAAAGACACTCAGACATACAAATACTTTAAATTGGGGGTTATGCTTATGAACTTTGATTAAGAAATTCATTTTATTTTTGTAAAAATTAACTTTACTTGTCTTTTTGGCCCAGTTATTAGCTTTCTCTTTTCAGTGTAGAGGAGTCATTCATTCTCTTCCCTCCTTTACATAAATCTACCAGGAAGAAGGTTGTAGCTTTTTTTTTTTTAACCTCATCAGGAGACGAAAAGATCTCTGATAAAGGAATAGTATTAAACAGCAGATGTGAAGGTGTGGTCAGGCTTCTCTGTTCATTCATTTCTAAGCTCAGACAGCATTTTACAGTGCAGGGGGCTCAGGCAGCTGTGCTCATGGTTACTTCCGTGTTGGTGGCTACTTGGGAGACATGTTGCCTTTGCCCCATGGTGGTGTGACTGTAGAAACACAGCTCCCAAGCCTGTTTCCCTGATCCCTTCAGTAATAAGGTATCTATAGCAACATGCTCTCCGCTATGTTATGTTATATGCACAAAAACTACTTTGTTGTTCTTGTGAGGCCTGGTCATGAATATGGATTATGAACAGCTCTAAAATTTTCAGCCTGTTTTCTTTAACAGAAAAGTTGTTCTTGGATCCCTTTACACTCCTGACTTGTTCAGGTGGCAAAGCACACAGAGGGCATGGTCTTATAGAGCATTCTGAAGTCATCATAGAACCTAGGAACGACTTTATCACTGCAGCATTTGCTAATGGTAGGTTTTCTGTCACTTAGGATTCTTTGGTTAAAAATTGACTCTGACTAACTGAAACCAAAAAAAAAAAGTATCAGAATATTATAGGTGAGTTCAAAAAATTAAAGAACCAAGTGGTAGAAGGGACAGGAACAGTAGCAGCTCTGGGATCTAGAGAACAAGAATCAGTGGGTAATTTCTGCAGGGTGCTGAGTTTCAAGTGAATCAGCTCCAATCACTTTCTTTGTTTGTGTGCGTGTGTTTGTTTCCTTCCTTCAGGATTCAGATTGCAATAAGAGAGGGTCTTTGGTTATCTTAGCTTGGCTAGTGCAAGGCAGGGTGTCTTGATTGAAAGATTTCCTAGAACTTTCTTATTTGAGGGTGGAGTAGCTCCCCAAAGGAAATCTGCCAGTATGATAGAAAATTCTCATTGCCATCAGAGTCTCATGCTAATTCTGTTTGTTATCTATATTCAAATATATGTTTTTACTAGCATTTTAGGTATGACAGTGAAGTAAACAACCCTTATTAGTTTTATCGTATAAATTAGTATCTTTTAAACATTTAATTAAAAACTTATACAAACATGAATTTAAGATTTTGCATATAATGTTATAGCTTTCTGTTACTTAACATTTATTTTTTGTGATGCCGTTGATTTATTTTCATCTTTCAACGTTTAGGATACTGTCTCAAGTGAAATTCAGACTGAGAATCTATAGGCTTCAGTGGGAAGTTGAAATAATTAGATTAATAAACAGATGGAGGCAGTTGCTTTCACTCTAGTTGTCCTTTAGCTCAGACATTTGCTGGTGGAGGGAGGGGAAACACTTCCTGCAAATACAGAAACGTTTTTCTTCCTTCTCTGGCAAATCGGATCTTGAAAGTAGTAAGGTGTAGAGTTACATCGCGCTTGGGGGAGGGCGTGTGTGTGTGTGTGTGTGTGTGTGTGTGTGTGTGTGTGTGTGTGTGCGTGCGCTGATGGAGTGCGCAGCAGCAGGTTCCTGGCCGAAACTTAGAATGTCCCGTTAGTATTTGATGCACATTACCCGTCTTCCGAGAGTCACGTTAAGTGATACACTGATACTCTGTGAGGTGTGTTAGAATGTAGGTATGGTAGAGATGTGTTTTTTTTGGCTTCTTAAATCTGTGTTAATTTAATAGTCTAATTTTGTAGTTAAGCAGTAAAAACTGAAAACAAACCTGAACCAGCTGGATAAATCGGTTTTACCACCTCATCACAAAACAGTAGGTGACTAACCTACTGAGTAAATACTGAGTAACCTACTGAGTAAATGCAATCAACAAACAAAAAATCCTAGATTAGAAACAGTGAACTGAAACCTACTGAGTGAGTAAATGCCCTGCTACTTTTGTCTACTAACAATGATCAAATTGTACTTCAAAAGAAGCACCTTTTACATAATTTCTAAGTGCCACCTGCCTGTTGTTTACAGATGTGTCTCAGTGCCCAAAGGAGCAAGAGATACGCAGTAATTCTTAGCTTTTCTGAGTTTCTGGCCCCCAGACATCAACAACTGAAAAGGAGAAGAAAAAATAACTGAGGGATCAGATTTCCTCTCCTCCTTCTCCTTCTCCTTCTCTTTCTCCTTCTCTTTATTTGCACCTGACATCAGGCTTCCCTCCAGTGTGAGAAAACAGTTGTGATGCCTGGAGATCCTAGCAAAAGGTGAAGAATAAGCATGGAATAGAAGAGAGGACAGGCCGTTTTTGCTTAGCTTTTTAGACCCTCTAGCAGGAGTCATATGTGAAGTATGTAGCAGAATAGCATAATGGTTAAGAGTCTTTGCAGTGGAACCCTGTTGTTTTACTAGCTGTGTGATCTTAGGTATTTAACCTCTTGTACAAGTCTTTCTTAGCTCTTAGTGTTACTTACAAGGATTATACGAGATCATGTGTGTAAAGTGCTTTAACACGGTACCAGGCACACAGCGTACTCTCAATCAGTAAATAGTTCCTGCTGCTGTGTTGGTATTATTTTTATAAGGGTTTTGGTAATAGATATTAATAAGACTCCAGTTGATTTTATGTGATTATACTGTATACTCAGAGGTGAGAAAAAAATTTTTTACTTGAATTAGAATTTCATCACCTATATAATCTTTTTTTTTATAAGTAATTTAAATTTATTTATTTTTATTTATTTATGGCTGTGTTGGGTCTTTGTTTCTGTGCGAGGGCTTTCTCTAGTTGTGGCAAGCGGGGGCCACTCTTCATCATGGTGCGCGGGCCTCTCGCTATTGCGGCCTCTCTTGTTGCGGAGCACAGACTCCAGATGCGCAGGCTCAGTAATTGTGGCTCATGGGCCCAGTTGCTCCGCGGCATGTGGGATCCTCCCAGACCAGGGCTCGAACCCGTGTCCCTTGCATTGGCAGGCAGATTCTCAACCACTGCGCCACCAGGGAAGCCCAATAATCTTGATCAAAATAAACTAGTGTAAGTATTGAAAGTTTTGGTATTATTATCTTCCAAAATATCTCGTAACGCTTGAAGCATAAAGATTACATGGTTGTTCCTGGAATTTTTTTCTTTGACCAAATGCAAGTGCTGTCATTTAAAATTATATTTTCATGCATAGTAAAAATTACATAGTACTGGGCATGAATAAGGCACAATTAATATTTGGTGAGATGTTTAAATACTGTAGTTTTAAATATCATATGAATTTGAAAATCATATTTTGCTGAAATCAGCTTGCATATTCAGAATGGAAGGTCAAAAATAAATTAATAGCAGAATACTTATTTTAAAATAAAGATTTTCAGCAGTACTAAAACACTTGTTATTTGATTCAGTGCTCTTTGAGAACTTGGAGTGTCATCAGATTCCAAGTCATCTTTTTTAAACTTGAATTTTTCTGGAAGGAAAATACTATCTTTTAAAGATACTGCACTGTAATAATAATTTGTACACATAGTGTTTGCATTGTTTCTGAGTACATACCTGTGGATGCACACATGCATATACATATACTTTTAAAAAATAAAACTTCTGAAGTATTAATGAGAGGATTACTCTATACTGAGGGAAGGATTCCTTTTGTCTTTCATCACACTTATCTAATTTGGTATTATCCTTTTATGTGTGACCTTTGTTTAGTAATTTTGGTATTTAGTAATTTTAGTCTTTTTATAACCATACAGAATAAATTAAGTGAAAAACAGACCTTACCAAGAGCTGGGGGGGTTTTTAGCTCAGCATTCAGAATTATTCTATGTAGAATAGAACACTTAAACAACTGAACTGAAAGTGGGAGATAAGTTGAGTATAAATAGAATTCAACGCATTAAATGATAAGTACTGAAACAGTCTCTGTGATTCTGAACTATAGCATGTTAGAATTCTATTTTGGTGGATAACTCTTCAGAATAGAATCAAGGATAAAAATGATTGTTATTGGAATTAGGATAAGTGACATCCTCACTGAGCAAGATTGATAAATTTACACACTTGTTTAAAGTAAAAACACTATTTTAAAATTAATGGCTTAGTATTTCCTGATTTTAAAATTTGTAATGGAGCCATACAAAATTATTGTGAAGTATTTGGACCATAACACTCAGTAAAGGTTTTTTGTTTACCTTTTTTATTAAAAACTTGATAAAAGTGCATTGTATACATTGTTTATCCTAGAATCAAGTGTTCATCAAACATTTGTAGTTTTCCCCCATCCCTCCCAGAAAAGTTTTTAATCAGTGGTACAGAATATTTGTCATCCACCAAATTAAAAACTGCAGGTTTGTAAACTTGGCACTCAGAGAAAGAAGTAGGTGCCGTAAAATGATTAAGTATTGGCATGTGTACACCTGCTGTCAGGAAATAAACTTCCCATATGTTGCAGTTTGACAGACATGCATCTTAAAATGTATTGAATGAAACTGCCGCTGCACTCTTTATCCTTTATCTTTTTTCAACAGTGCATCCTCTTTGTGCCTGTAAGTAATCACTTTTGCTTCAGTTAGAGGAAAATGATAGATTTTTTCAGATATGCTTGAAGTTAAGTGGTGATGCTCCTTGAGAGTGCAGTAACTGGTTGACTGAGTAAATCACTGAAGTACTAGCTTGGCCCTGAACACCAACGAGGGGACAGATGTTCTATTTTGAAACATTTAATTTTTTTTTTTTATAAAAACGTGAGCCTGAGACACATTGATTTTTTTTCACATTTTATCACGTCATGTCAAAATAAATTCCCCCAGTATATGTGCGTATTGATAAAAGAAAATGAATATCTCAATTGTTTTTAAAAAGTAAATACTTAGATGAGAACTGCATTGATGAAACATCTGAACTTTATAAATATGTTTATGGAATAATTCAACTAAATCTTATTGCATGGAATATGGTTTTTAGAACCCTAGAATAGGTCAAAATTTGTCCTTTGCACAATTATAAAGTTTCCTTAAAATTGACAATAATGTTTTATTTACATTTAATTATATATTGAAATGAAAAACTGAATCCCAAATGAAGGGTCTTTTGACTGTATCCATTTCTTAAATTAAAATTTATGTGGAAAACATATGCAAATACACCTTCTTGGCCCCTAACGTAAGAGTTGAACCGTTGATGTATGCACGCCTGTTATTGCATGTTAATACACAGAATCCCCATATGTGGATTTTTAGTAGATTGTTTGGGATACCTTTTTGTTATATCATGTATTTTTAAGAATTACCTTCTTCAGAAATTAAAAAAATATTTTTGGATTCCTTTATGCGATGAGTTTTAACTAAAACTTGTCCTATGGATGTGATCAGTTTTAACTATACATGCTTTTAGCAATATTCTACAGATTGCACGTTTGGGAAAAAAAAAAAAGTTGTCTTTTCTAGTGGAGTTTGCGGTGGCGATACCTGCCTGCTTTTTCTTTTGCTGCATTGGCACAAGCGTTGTGCTTATTTTGTTGTAAATGGTTCCAGTATTTTATCAGTTCACTAGGCTGGAACTGATGAGAGGTAATTAGGTGGCTGTATTTACAGCTTGAATAAGAAACTCGCCAGTGATTGAACACAAACTCATTGGGAGGGGGGACAGGATCAATTCTCAACTTGGCAAGACAGATCCCTACATATACATCTTCCAAGTGCAAACGACGGATGCTTAAAGAAACTTTAAATATCTTCTCTGCCAGATCTCCAGAAAAAACATAACCAGTCCCGGAACAGAAGACAGGATAGCGCTCACTTGGGTAGAGGTCTGGTGGCATGTACCACTTGCTGTCTTTGTTTCTGTTGGGTGCGTATCCCCTCATTAGGTAACCAGTAAAATAGTTATGTCTAGGAGGCAGGTCTGGCTTCAGTAACTTAAGTATTAAATATTCGGTGTTGACAAACATGTCACTGTCAGTTTTCATAACATATGGAATATGTGGACAGTACGTGGCAACCCAGTTCATGCCCATTAGTGTTTTAATGGTCAGATTATAGTATGTATCTAAATATTCCTGTTGAATTATATCGTGGTATTGTCTGCTTTCTTCCAGTATTGCACGTTGAAGGTAGCCATTTAACTTAATACTTACACCCAACAAAAAAATTCGTGTGATTTGGATACCAGGTGCTAGACTTTCATTGCCCCAAGTTTGCCGAATAGCTCTTCTAGCTTCTATCTGTCCAGGTTCTGCAGCTATTAGTAGTATTAAAAAAGGGCTTTTCTCCTGGCATTTTTCAGGTTCATTGATAAGGTATTTGAAATGGTAAGAATTTGGATGTCCAGTGCCTTTTTCATTGTAAATACTTCCATTGGCACTGAGTGTATTCTCCAGCCCTGTAACTCCTTGTGGTGACAAATCTGTGTTATTGGAGTTAGTTGCTGTTTGAGGCCTCAGAGTCTGCGGGACTGTTTCTTTCCAAATGTTCCGAAGAGAGCTGTGGTTTGTCTCACTTTTTGTAGAATGAAATCCACGGAAAGTGTATGTCACAGGGTTTTCTTTGAATCCAGTTCTGCCCGGCAGCCAGTCATGATGATTGAAAAACAAAAACATGGCAAAAAGAAACACAAGAGAAAGTACACCAATAAGATGGGTGCGGAACAGAGACCTCTTGGCATTCCAGCTCATCTTTGCAAGGCAGCAGTGTCTTCTTCTCCACTGAAGCATGTTGTAAATATCCAGTAGTGGATGAGAGAGATCGGTGGCTGAGAATGTGTTCTTCTCCTGAATCAGTACTGTTTTTTGGTAATCATTTTCTAATGCGGTCACGTCGTCTCCCTCGCAGTCATTCTATAAAGATGAAGCATAAATGTTTACGGCATGGAAATATCACAGAACTGCTTGAAAGAGACTAATAAAATTAGGGCACATGGAAATTTTTAAGTTGTGAAAATAGGATAACCCAGGAACAAGGTTTATGATTTGTCTTCCCTTGGCAACGTAACATCCTGAGAACAGGATTAATTTCTTTAAAAATACACCTTTGGAGCACAGTGACCACTTTAAAGAGAGGTGAATGGATTGATTTTCTTCCACTTATCGTCTCAGTAGCTCTGGTCATTTGTACTTGTTGACTTAAGTTAAAGATTAAAAGTTGTATGCATGGAGAAGAGGGAAATGCTGCTAGATCCCTGAGAGAGGCCATGTAAGGAGGCCTGAGAGCAGATGGAAATTTTATTGGCATTAATTAAAATTGATTTGACATACCGTTGGTGGTATGGTGCACAGTCAGCGGCCCTTTTTGTAAAATGGTCATGTATCAGTTGTGGGACAGACGGTGCAAGGTTGATTATGGCAGAGTTTTGTTAGTCACAGTACACTGCTTGGCATGTTTCCGTTGGCCCCTACTGTGTCGAGAAAGTCAGTGAGAAGACGCACCTGTCAGAATTAATGTTCAGGGTTCAGTAACTTCAGTGCAGGATTTTAAGACAGTAATAAATGATGGACATTTGCAAATACCCTTTTCTCATGTTAACTTTCCACTTCAAACATGAGGTATTCAGGAGATCATTGTCCTTACTTAGACTTAAGATTGATTTTTATAATATAGCAACTAATTATCTTTAGTTATCTGTGGACTTCACAGAGTACTATCACGTATCTCAGTTGAATCTCCATGTTAGAATTAAACAAAGAACTGCTTTGAACAGTCTTTTCAGATTTCTTACAAAATATAGACACTAGGTATTACTGTATCCCCAACTATTTAAAATTTTAAATTTCACAAAATGCATCTTAAAAGATTTTTGAGTTATGCTGTGTTCTAAATTTGCATGTAGAGAATTTTTTACATTTTTAGGACTTCTGCTAGCATGACACTTAGAGCCCTACATTTAGAAAAAAAAATTTATGAGATGTCAATATGGGAAGTTCACGATGCCGCATATTAAGAACTGGTCTTTGAACAAGTTTTTTCAGTGCATAGCACAAATTTGTTCATGTTTTTTCAGTTTGCTCTTAGTTTTTCTGGATCAAGGCGTGGGGGTAAAGGATGGATAAGGAGCTGTAGCTTGAATTCTATTAAAAGAGAAAAAAAGCCTTTTTGTGTAATTTTAATTTTTTCAACTTTTTATTGTGAAAATTATTTCTTTATGTAAAAGAAAACTGGTCAATTAAAAACATGGTAGGAGCGTTTGTTTATTTGAAATTATATATACACATATGAATGTGTTTATGTAGCCTGTGATATTGAAAGGTTTATGGTTAATACCAAATTTGCTTAACCTTGATGAGAAATTTAATTATTTGGGGAAAATAATGGCATTTACATGGAAGTCCTCATATAATTGAATAACTAGAGTAACACTCATATAATGTGAAGTATTTTGAAAATATTGATGGAAAGTGTTAGACTACTATTCTAGCAAAAGCCACTAGGAGGAGCAAGTAGGTGGGAATTCAAACATTTCTAAAGTGTAATAGTGCAGGCACTAGCTTTTGATAATTTCTAGTATCTGAAATTATGTAGTGCTTTTAGAAGTTACGGTATTTCTCCAATGTAAAAATTATTTAATCATTTTATGAGATAGGAGCAGTGTTTTTTTTTCCTTAAGTTTTCAGATTTAAAAAAAATAGAATCTAGTTATTTATTAGAATTTATTTACCTGAATTTTAATTTCACATTACTCTGATGAAGACCAAGACACTTCACCGTACCAGTAAAACATAGCTCTGTGGTGAGCTCGGCTGAAAATAGCAGAGCTGAGTGTTCTGGTTTAGAGACTCGCTTTTCTCCTCCTTACGCTGTAAATAGTTGGCCATTGTGTTCAGATGAGGAGACTCTTTCTAAGCTTTTATTTTCAAGTGAAAGATTAGATAAATAGTAATAATTCTCCCTCCACCCCGTAAAGAAGCCAGTAGATACAAGGGTTATGTGTGTAAATTTAAAAGAAACAAAAGTTGCTTTTAAAATTTATTTGATAATCTATTTTAAACATTCCAAAGCTAAATTAAATGTGTCAGCTTTCTCTTGATACAGAATGCTTGGAATCTGGTTGAAGTCTAGTCATTTAGATCTTTTAAAAGTGTAAATTTGATGGTTTAAGAAGCAATAAATAGAAGGTCAGATGTTTGAATGCATGTTTGAATAAAGGACTGAAAAAATGAATGAAGGTAAATATATTAGTAAATTGTATTTTTATGAAAACATTATACCTGAAGTGATGTTTCTAAAGTATTTCAGTGTTACAGAAAACAGCAAATTATTATACATTGTAATCTGGCATACATGTAGTTTATGGTCCTATGTAATTTTGTAGCCATAGGTGATGGAGATGCATCTTAATTTAAATTCATGATATTTGTTTGTTTGTAAATATCCAGCTGCTCAGGCTTGAAATCCATATATACTCATTTCTTAATCTCCCATTGGTAAGTGTAGTGCATGTGTCTAGCCTTAAAAAAATTCTTCATTAAACATTTTTCAGATATTTATCATAATTTTACTGTTAAAAAGAAAGTACAATTAAAGTAACTATTCCTCCTTTTATTAAAAGATAAAATTATTCTCCAGTTACTGCCTGTTGTACATTAATTCTTAAGAAGTGGGAACAAGACCAGAAAGTTACAATATTTTGACATTCTAAATAGTTTTGCACTTTTACATTTTCAGCATAGAAATAGCTTTGATTTATCTCTTATGGGTTTTTATGGTAATATTATCAAGTTATTAATATGTATTTACATCTTATGGATTGACGCTCATGGAGAGGATGTTACTATAAAATGTTCCATTACTTCTCCCTCTCTCTTTCTCTCTCTCTCTCTCTCTCTCTCTCTCACACACACACACACACACACACACACACACACACACACACGCTGTTTTTATTATTTGGCTTTTAAAAGTGATGATATCTTTAGTCTGTGGGAACAGTTCTAGATTTAAGGGGTGCTTGAATAAAAAACTCTACACTCTTGTTTTGAGATAGCTAGCTTATAAAAATGTTTAATTGGTGACTTTAACATTGAGAGATAAAGGTACTAAGAGAGACTTGAGGTTTTTTACAACCGTATTTTTTTTGTTTGTTTAATACCATCTGGTTTCATTCCTTAATGGAATAAAAATTCATACTATGAGTGAGAGTTGATGTTGAGCTCTAATAATAATAGGGCCTGATAGACTTGTTTAATCTTAACTTTAGAATGGAATCCCTACATATGTCTTACAAATGTTTGCCTTTTGTGATTATTAAATAATAGGTTGAGTTGTGCTGTAAAATTGAGCAAAAATCAGGATCTTTGACGATCTGTAAAAAAATTTTAGAAATACCCGAGTTCCTGAGCCATGAGTTGCTCTTCTATGATTGTTACTAAAATAGTTTATTAGATTTATTTCTGCCCTGCACACACATACTATGCCAGTTAGTTCATCATTACATATTTATATAGCCTGGAAGCACAGTGGCTACATTTAAGTTTAATTTTTTGACCTTGTATTGCTGTTACATGGATATTTTTATGACAGAGTATTTTCGTGTTATATTTTTGAGTTTCACTTTAAAAATGATCACCAAAACCAGTCTTATATTTTGATCATTTAGAATCAGTCTGTTGCTTAAAATAAAAGCTCACTATTTTAAAAGGGGGTAATTTTAGCAAGTATTGATATTTCTTTGTTTAAAGTTGTATTCGTGGACATGCAAATCTCCTGGGGTGGTGTGCTGTGCATAAATGCACACTGCCTTCTGTGATCCTGTGCAAATGCTTTCCTTTTAGTATCTTACAGCTCGGTGGTACTTAAAATTTGTCGATAGTCTCAGAGTTGGTAAGTTATCTTTATTTAGGGAGATGGGAATGGGAGGCAACATTTTGTTACTAAAAACTGTTCTATATTAAGATTTTGTTTTAAAAGGACTGAAAAAGCTCTTAATATTAAGATCATCTTTGATACTATTTAATGAATTTCACTGCATTGACCTCTTTGATGGCCATTTTTAAGAGAGCACTTTAATTTATTGGATAAGGATTCAGCTTGACTTAATTTGATAAAGGATTGCTATGTTTTCTTTAGAGGGCTTCAGATTTTTTTTAAAGTTTAATTTCTCAGAGAAGCCTTTAAGCACATCTTGTTACTGTTTGCCTTTTCGGTAATCCATAATTACTGCAAGCTACATGTTTACTTGAATAAAGCAGTGACGGCTTGTCTTCTAAACAATGACAGATTTTAAAATCATATATTTAGAAACCCTTTCATAGTTTCAAGGACAGTGAGCTGTATGAACTTGTCTATTAGATACTAGTGCCTACAGGGCTATAAAAAAGTAACAGACATTTAAATGAGTATCCCACACAAGATATCGACATACCTTCCTTGGTCAGGCATTTATGTGGCGAGGGTTATGCCCACTGAAGATACTTTTGGCACGCCGTCACTTCAGCCAAGATGCTATCGAACATGCGCACCTCCCCCAGCAGTCTGCCTCCTGCGATTGCCTTTCACAGTGTCCAGAGTGTCCATCTGTCTGCTTGTCTTCGAGTTCCCCTTCTTGTTCATATGGGTCCTGGTCTTCTGAGGTTTTTCCTTTCTTTCATTTTCTTTCTCTTTCTTTAAACAAAAGAGCTGTGGTTGTTCGTTCTGTTTGGAGCACTGTCGACTCTTGCTGACAGTTGATGCATTGAAGCTTTTTACATCTGCTGTTTTCCTGGCCGGACAATGCAGTGCTGTATTCTCTTCTCAGTATCCATATTTCTAGTAAGAACACTGAGCTGCAATCAAAAGCAGCCAGAGCTAGAATGGAGTGCTTCGATTGTATTGGAGAAGAACAGGATTTAACTCTCTGTCGTTGTTGCCTGGCAGCTGCAGGAAGGATTTTGAGCAGTTTTACCAGGGTTTTAGTCTGTAATATGAAATCCAGGGTTCCTCAGCTGCTGCACAGGCAGGCAGCCGTTTAAATGTGGGCTTGACAGATGCTCTCTCTGACAGAGCAGAATTGAACGTCACTGCTTGGCTGAATCCCACGTGATGGTTTGCATTCATTTTGACTAAAAACCTAAGGTAGGGAGAAGCTTAGAGATTTGCTTCCATGTGCTAAATTATATATATTCAGTGTAAGTGTAGTGATGAGTGAATAATGCAAAAATGGGATGATTATGAAATGAATGGTTATAATTTTATTTTTTTCCAGCTTATTTCCTTTTTTTTTTTTTACTTTATGCTCAAGCACAGGCTTTCTAAATGTTTTCAGTGTTAGATGTTGGTTTTCATGTTACATGATTTTATAGGGCATAAGCAATATAAGCTTTGATATGTAACTTAGGGTAATTTAACCCCTTCAGTGCACTCCTTCCCTTGAAGTTTTTTTTCTCAAATTGTTCTGATTTTCGTTTTACTAATACCTAGTTGCGGCTCGTAGATCATTTTTAATCAGTAACGTAGACATCTTCCCCCCCCCCCGTCCCCCCCCATTTTCTGGGATTTATGTAAATCAGCTGCTGTAGATTGCTTTACTGACACATGCTGTGATACAGCCCACTTCTTTTTTACTCTTGTGTGGTTTCTAGTGTTGTTGAAGGCAGCAAAACTTTATTTTTAATCACTTTTTAATGTCAGCATTTATTTTTTATTTTTATTTTTCTTTAAAATTACATGTATGGTGGAATTCAACAAAATGATGTAATGGATAAAGCACACTTGTATGGGATCTTGGTGGGTAATGAGGTTTTACTAATCATATTTATTTGTCCTAATATTTCCGGATGGTTTAGTAACTTGCCATCAAGCAAATTTTTCAGTAAACACTAGATATTCACTCTGAAATATTTTGTATGATTAGTCTGTTGGGCACCTTGCTGCTTTTTTTTCTGCAAGTACTGGGGCATTGTCCTTTTTTTTTTTTTTTTTTAAATAACCTGAATTATCAGTTTTTCCTCTGAGACTTTAGGGACCGTAACTCATAGAAATTTACCATTTTGAAACTTACACCGTATATTTGTAGTCATATATTTTTCATCCCACCTATCTTCCCCAGTAATGTGTGTTATTTCAAATATAGATTTACATTTTCTCTAATATTAAAATTTTTTTTGTCCTCATTATGTTTTTTAGTATAGCTGATGAAACATGTTTTGTAGTTTTAGGAATCCTAAGACTTTTTTAAAGGAGTGTATGTGATTTTCCTAGAAATGTTAGAAGGAACAGTAAGAGTTTTATAAATGGGTAATGTAAGGCCTAGAGCTTTGACTTTTTCTGGTTAAGTGTGAAGGAGAGAACTAAAACCCAGGTTTCTTGGCATTTAGTCCCTAAGTCCACCCATATTACATGCTCACTACTCTCTTTTTAAAAAATTAATTAATTAATTAATTAATTATTTTTTGGCTGCATTGGGCCTTCGTTGCTGCGCACGGGCTTTCTCTAGTTGTGGTGAGTGGGGGCTACTCTTCGTTGCGGTGTGCAGGCTTCTCATTGTGGTGGCTTCTCTTGTTGCGGAGCACGGGCTCTAAGCATGTGGACTTCAGTAGTTGTGGCACGCGGGCTCAGTAGTTGTGGCGCACGGGCTTAGTTGCTCCGCGGCATGTGGGATCTTCCTAGACCAGGGTTCGAACTCTTGTCCCCTGCATTGACAGGCGGATCCTTAACCGCTGCGCCACCAGGGAAGCCCACACTACTCTTTTTTTTTTTTTTAATTAAACTTAGGTGGCAGAGTAATGCTTAAGTGCTTACTTACTTAAAATAACTTACTTTATAAAAGTATAAGTGGTTTGTAGTAGATCATTATTTATCAATAATTCCTGACGTAGGATTTGACTATGCAAGTAGCAGCAGTGACTAAATTCATGTTGTGTGCTAAGCCTACTTGAGCTGTTATATAAATGACTTTTTTTCTCATAATGGTTTTATTATTGTAATACCCATTTTAAAGATGAGGAACCAGTGTTTAGAGTTGTAAACTAATTATCCCAAATATCAGATGATTAGTGATGAGAAAGAGTCCAGCTGGGAATTAAAGCAATATTAAGTCCTTATCCTCTCTTCTTAACCATTATGCTGCATGGCACTGCTGGAGAAATTGTGGGACTTTTTTCCTGTTACTAGCACAGCATACCCAGAGATCATTCATAGCAGTATAAATGGATGTTTGTAGTTTTGCTTTAATCACTTGATCAGCAAATACATATCTGATCAACTACTGTGTGCCAACATTTGCAATTAGGCACAGCTTATTAAATGTTAGAGATACAAAGATGTTTTAGTTACATTCCCTGCCCTTTCTCCAGGAAGGATAAAGGAATTATTTGTGGCTGTTCTTTTGACTGGACTCTTTTCTGATGCCCACTGGATTTCTTATGGATCTTGATTATTAAGAGAACTCCATAGGTAACCTGCTGGTTAGTGGTTCCTTGCAGTATTAGGTAGAGCCCCTGAATTCCCAGTGGACTATTGTCTCAACTGTGCTTGCGATGGGGAAAGTGTTTACACAGCAAAGGAGACTCCTGAAAGCAAATGAAAGGGTACCTGTGTACTGACTGAATCAGAATTTACTTTAAACTTCTAGGTACAACTGCATCCTGTTTCTTATGTTTAAGTTAAGCTGGTTAGGAACTTTACAGAAAAACAGCAGACGTGAGATAAAAGTTCCTTTAGTGACTTTTTCTAGCAACCTGCATGTTTCCAGCCAAGAGAAATGGTAAAAATCTTATGACAGGCAAGCTTGTAGAAGTTCTTCCTTTAGTCTAATTTCTTTTAACATCTGATTTCTATGGTTAAACTTTCTCAGTAAATGTGACAGATTTCTTTGTCAGACTCAGCAAACTGGCAGCTATTTTGTTAAGTTTTATAGTTATAAATGTCTTGTAATTTTTACTTGCATAGGTCTGTTTTTCAATTTTAGAACACACCCCTGGTGGGAAAATAGATGGATATTACTATCACATATGCATTCTGGCCAGCATCGTCCAGGCTCATTTTAGGATTTTCCTGGGCATGTCTAGAATATCCCCTAAGGAGTCAGAATTTAAAGGCAGGATTTGCTATGCCTCCTAACTCTTAGTTTCTACTGGGTACAGAAATAATTATTACTTCTTTATTCATGTTGTTAATAGTTTCTGAGTGATTATTACATGATCAATCAGGTACAGATTTGTTCAATATGTAATAAGAAAGACAAGTATTATACTATTCATCTATCTATATAAATTCAACTAAATGTCCTTGGTAAAAAGAATAAGGGAAAAAGGGTTGTGGGGAGAACACTTCAACCATGGTGGGTGATTTCTGTTCACTGAGAATGAGCTAATAGCCTTGAGTAATGTGAGGAGGGGAACATGAATCTGGTTTTCCCTACATTAGTCTCCATTCCTGTTTGTGCTTTAGTCTGACTCTTTGGCCCCTAAATGCAGGCCATTTATTTCACCTGAAGAACTAGCTATCTTTTTCCAGTGCTGGAGAAAAATCTTAATGTTTTGGATTAGGTGTAATTTCCAACGTAGTACTCTGAAAAATTCCATTTGACACAGTTATTTAGATACCAATTTTAATTTTATTGAGATCAATCAGCAATTTTGCATAGCAGTGTTTGCTTGGAGTTTATATCTCTTGACTATTTTGACTCAAAATCAGATGACATCTTTTTCATTACATAAAAGATTTGGACAAATAACATATTTTTGGCTATTTAATATTAGTAGTTTTCCATTTTTGAAAAAAATATTGTGTTTATTAAGAATTTGGCATTTTCCTTTGAAGTTAATATAAGATTTATGAACCAGTTTTGCTTTTCTTTGAACTCACAAAGCAGGAATTAGCTGATTGCAAATTAGCAATCTCAGAATGACCACAAGTGTCAGTGTTTGCCTGCCTTACTCTTTCCTTCAGTTTTCACAAGATTGTGCTGCAGTTTCTCATATTGTTTAAGAATTTCTTTAGACTTGAAAGCAGAGCTAAATTTAAAAGTCTCTTTCAAAACTAACTGTAGACACCTTTATCTGGTTTAATTCATAACAAACTGTTAATGATCCTAAGGGAAAATGTAAGCATCTAAAATCAGCAGTAATTTGGCAAGTACTTTAATAGTAAAGGCAGGGACTTCCCTGGTGGTTCAGTGGTTAAGAATCCGCCTGCCAATGCAGGGGACTTGGGTTCGAGCCCTGGTCTGGGAAGATCCCACATGCTGTGGAGCAACTAAGCCCGTGCGCCACAGCTGCTGAGCCTGCGCTCTAGAGCCCGCGAGCCACAACTACTGAGCCCACGTGCCACAACTACTGAAGCCCGCGTGCCTAGAGCCCGTGCTCCGCAACAAGAGAAGCCACGGCGATGAGAAGCCCGCGCACCGCACCGAACAGCAACCCCTGCTCGCCGCAACTAGAGAAAGCCACGCGCAGCAACGAAGACCCAACGCAGCCAAAAAAAAAATTAATTAATTAATTTAAAAAAATAGTAAAGGCATACTTCAGAGATATTTGGGGTTCCATTCCAGACCACCGTAATAAGCGAAATCGCAATAAAGTGAGTCACATGAATTTTTTGTTTCCCAGTGCACAGAAAAGTTATGTTTACAGTATACTTTGTGCGATAATAGCATTATATCTAAAAAAACAATGTACGTATCTTAATTAAAAAATGTTAACCATGATCTGACAACATGGGGTTGCCATAAACCTTCAATTTGTGGAAAAATGTATCTGCAAAGTGCAGTAAAACGAGGTATGCCTTTTTGCTTGTATGTTCTTTGGTTTCTCAGTAGCATAGCTGTTTCTTTTTAGCACGAATCAACTAGAATCTTTCAGTTGTTATTTGGCACACATGGAATAGTCTTAGAGGTTAGCGCTGGGGTTATCAATGAAGGCAGTACTGGGCTTGATACTACTTTCCTAGGAGGTGTTCTAGAAGTTTACGAGGGAAGGTGTGTTTGGCTGACAAAATAATTGAAGGGCATTTAGTGAGTGTGGCCAGGGAAGGTAGTCTGTAGTGTGGGAGACAATCTTTGAAAACAGCAAGGCCTTCTGAGTGTCTCAGTGTGTGTGTGTGTGTTTGTGTGAGACCTTCTTTAAATGAATCTAAAACATAATTGTAATACAGAGTATATTGCTAGGATATTGGTTTCCATTAAAAATTTTACATACATAGGTTAAAATGTTACCTGTGCATTTAATTTTAGATTGTTAGAGGGGTCAGTGTAAAATATTTCTTACATAGAGTTTTGAAGCCTGCTAGGTCTGCACCTTTAAATTATTTCAGGCGTCTTACTCCTGACTCCCTGCTCCCCAGCACATAAGAGTATTTTAAAATATTAACACTATTAATTCGTTACAAAGTGTGACAGTTTGTAAATTCAGGTAGATATAATATGTTAGAACTTACAAGTCCACTAAAACTTCACAAAGAAGCATAGTTACCCAAATATGAATTATTAGTATTGAAAAATGCTTCTTATTTAATAGCTTTAGTAGATAAGGAACGAAAGCAAAAGTCAGAAGTAACTAAATAGAATGTTTTCCCCAAGGGGGCTTTTTTAAGGTGACCTGGGAACATTGAGTGTACTTGATTCTAAATTCACGTACGTAGCTGTCTTCAGAATGATTGTTTATGGTCTGGTTGGCAATAGGGACTTCAGTATAAAGAAACTTTGCAAAGTTTTCAAAACTTTGCAAAAGAGAGAGGCAAAGGTTATAGGATTAGGAAGGGGTAAGGGTTGACTTTAGGGTTTGATTTCTTCCCCTCCCTAATTTCTTAGAGGATGCCCAACGGATTCACTTACGTTCAGCAAATGCACTAAGCATGTACACAAATTACAGGAGCATATGAGATACTGCATCGTTAGGTTCCTTTTTTTCAAGGGATTTCTAGACTTGATGGGTACACAAATCATTATAAAGATGGCACAGATAACTAGAAGTAAATGTTATATAGTTATTTACAGTTTTTCCCTTCAGGTACAGATTGTCTTGTACAATTCACTGTGGTCTCACTCAGTTTCACTGCTTTGATACTTTTGATCTTCCCAATTGTAGTTGGTTTTTTTTGTTTTTGTTTTTGTTTTTGTTTTTAAATAAATTTATTTATTTTATTTTATTTTATTTTGGCTGCATGGGGTCTTTGTTGCTGTGCGCGGGCTCCCTCTAGTTGCGGCGAGCAGGGGTTATTCTTCGTTGCGGTGCACGGGCTTCTTATTGCGGTGGCTTCTCTTGTGGAGCACGGGCTCTAGGCGCGTGGGCTTCAGTAGTTGCGGCACACGGGCTCAGTAGTTGTGGCTTGCAGGGCTCTAGAGCGCAGGCTCAGTAGTTGTGGTGCACGGGCTTAGTTGCTCTGAGGCATGTGGGATCTTCCCGGACCAGGGCACGAACTGTGTCCCCCTGCACTGGCAGGCGGATTCTTAACCACTGTGCCACCTGGGAAGCCCTGTAGTCGGTTTTATGTTACATTTTTATCTGTTTAATTTTTATGTATTTCTAATATTTTATCCCCTTTTAATAAATAAAAAGAGGGCTCACAGATAGTACAGTTGCTGAGTTTTAGTGAACTAAAATTAAAAAAATGAAAATTTATATATTTCTGTTTGTACCCTCCATTTTTTTAGTGTCTCCCTGATTACTTATTAATTAACATATTTAGTATGTTTCCTTTTCATAAACATCCTCATAGTAGACTTTGAGGTTTATCTATATTTCCTCTGTAACTTTTCACAGAATTTGTATTTATTAACATCTCTGGAATTTATAATGTTTCACAACATTTCAGTTGCCTGTCTTAGTATGTGTGATTTCAGATAGTTAAGTATGTACAGGTCTGTGTTTTATTTTAGCTTCCTTAGTCAGTTTCTTGAATCATTAAATGGTAAAACATTGAATATTTTCTTTTAAAGCTTACAATATTGTTATTTCCCTTTCTACCTATATTGCCAGTAGCTATAATCTTTGGTTCCCAAAACAACGAAATTAATATAATTCCAAACGTGTACCCTTTGATAGAGGGAGCTGGGCAGGAGAATATTATTTATTCACACAAAACAAAAGAAGAGCAAATTTATAAGCTATAGAGCAAAATTATAAGCTGTATGGGTTTGAAGAAACTCACATTGAATTATGTCTTCAAACTTAATCAGTTAATTGGACCCTTCGGGTTGTACTGTAATGGCATTGTTCCTAGTGAAAAGGTATTACTTACATTAGAATAATGGAATTTCAGAGCAGAATTGGACCTTTGAGGTCATCTAAAAATCTAGTTTCCTCATTTTACAGGCAAGGTAACTAAGACCCTGAGAGGCGGTGATTTTTCTCGAAGGTCTACTCTTAATGTGGCAGGGCCAAAGCTAGAACCTAGAGCTCAAGACTTGTAAATCAAGCTTTTTTTTTTTTTGCACTGATTTATTCTGTCTCTAGTTAACATCAGTGTATTTGTTTTTAGTCCATGGATCCATAAGCTACACAAATGAGCCTGTGGACCTTCTACCTTACCCGTATCCCTCTGCCACTATAAAAACAATTCTGCCAGTTTTAAGTGAGAATGATAGTGCTTTTATTAAAACTCAGTGAGAAAGAATTGTTCATTTGTACCAGAAGGTCTGTGAGCATTATAGACTTTGGTGTTAAAGGAGATCAGTACACATGCTTTGGTTTGTTTCTAATTGCAGTGCTGAGATTAACATTTCATCTACATTCATGTGGATGTAATTTTTTAATCTACAGATAAATAATTTTTAAAAACCTGACATTTTCCCAGTATGAAAGAATACCTCTTTAAAGATTTTGTGTTCTGTCTCACTGTCTTTTCCTCTCTTTTGATCCAAATTTTTATTGCTATATTAGTTTGGGTTCTCCAGAGAAACAATCAATAGGATAGATAGATTGATCATAAGGAATTGGCACATGTGCTCAGGGAGACTGAAAAGTCCCAGGATTTACAGTCGTCAGGCTGGTGACCCAGGGAACTGATGGGATAGTAAAGCTTCAGTCTGATCCTGAAGGACTGAGAACCAGGAGGGCCGGTGGTGTAAGCTCCAGTCTGAGGCTAAGGCAAGAGAATACCCATGTCCCAGCTTGACCACTGCCAGGCAGAGTGAATTCTCTTTTATTTTGCCTTTTTGTTCTGTTCAGTGGATTGGATGAGGCCCATCTCCTTTGGGGAGGGCAATCTGCTTTACTCAGTCTGCTGATTAAAATGTTAATCTTATCTAGAAACATCTTCACAGACACATCCAGAATAATATTATAACCAAATGTCTGGGATATTAATTCCTTATCAAATAAATGATTTGCAAGTGTTTCCTCCCATTCTTTGGGTTGACTTCTCTCTCTGTTGATGGTGTCCTTTGATGCATAAAAGCTTTTAATTTTGATGAAGTCCAGTTTATCTGTTTTTCTTTTGTTTCCTGTACTTTTTGGTATCATATCCATGAAACTGATGTCAAATCTAATGTCATGAAGCTTTTACTCTTTGATTTTTTCTGTAAGTCTTAAAGTTTCAGCTCTCAAATTTAGGCTTCTGATCCATTTTGAGTTAATTTTTGTATATGATGTAAGATAATGGTCCAACTTCATTCTTTTGCATGTGCATATCCAGTTTTCCCAGCATCATTTGTTGAAAAGACTATCCTTTCCCCATTGCATGGACTTAGCACCTTTCATGTATGTGAAAGTTTATTTCTGGGCTGTCTTATTCCATTGGTCTATAGGTCTGTCTTTATGCCCTACTATAGTGTTTTGATTACTGTACCTCTGTAGTAAGGTTTGAAATCTGGAAGTTGTAGTCCTCCAACTTTGTTCTTTTTCAAAATTAGTTTGCCTCCTTGGGGTTCCTTGAGATTCTGTATAAATTCTGGGATGAGTTTTTCTTTCTGCAAAGACACCTTTGGGATTTTGACAGGGATTGTGTTGAATCTGTAGATTGCACTGGGTAGTATTGAAATCTTAATATAGTTAATTCTAGCAGTCCATGAACATAGATGTCTTTCCGTTTATTTATGGCTTTAATTTCTTTCAGCAACACTTTGTAGTTTGCAATGTACAAGTTTTTTTCCTTCTTGGTTAAATTTATTCCAGAGTATTTGATTTTTTAAAAGCCATTACAAATGGGATTGTTTCCTTCGTTTCTTTTTTAGATTGCTCTTTGGTAGCGTATAGAAGCGCAGTGGGTTTTTGTGTGTTGATTTTACGCCCTGCAATTTTGCTGAAATAGTTGATTAGTTGTGGTAGGGCGTCTGTTCCCTGCACAACCTCCCCACCCCGGGAATCTTTAGGTTTCTACATATACATCTTGTCATCTGCAAAGAGATAATTTTATCACTTCCTTTCAGATTTTGGATGTCTTTTATTTCTTTTTTTGACTAATAGCTCTGGCTAGAACTTCAGGTACTATGTTGAGTAGAAGTGGGGAAAGTGGACATCCTGTTCCTGATCTTAGGGGAAAAGGTTTCAATCTTTCATCATTGTGTATGGTGTTAACTGTGGATTTTTCATATATATATATAGCTTTTATGATGTTGAGGAAGTTTCCTTCTGTTCCTGGTTTGTTGAGGGTTTTTAATTTTTAAATCGTGGAAGAATGTTGACTTTTTTTGTCAAATGCTTTTTCTGCATTAATTGAGATGATCATGAAGTTTTATCATGAGGTCATTTTCCCTTCATTCTGTTGATGTGATTTATTACACTGATTGAGTTCCATATGTTGAGCCATCCTTGTATTCCAGGAATAAATCCCATTTGGTCATGGCATATAATCTTTTCAGTATGCTGCTGAATTTGGTTTGCTAGTTCTTTTCTTATCTTTGTATAGAGAATGTCTCTTTATGGAAAGAAGGTGGTTTAACAGTTATTAGTCCCTCTTTATCTTGGGCAGTGAGCTGGACACACAGACATATACACACATACACACTTACAGACAAATACACATATATGCACATGATGAATAATTAAATACATATGTAATTATATTTCTAATTTTTAAACTTCTGTTCATTCATTTATTCAGTCACTGGCTTCCTCCATTAGACTGCCAATTTCATAAGGGCAGGGACCACATGGCTTCTGTTTATACTGCTGCATTCCCAGTTTCTTGTTTGGTACTTGATGCTCTCGATGAAAGTATGTGGAATGAATAAATAAATTTTGTTTCTCTCAGTAATCTTTTATGATACTTTTACCATCTTCATTTAACAGATTAAAGCAGTTTAACCAGTATAACAGTAGTGAATTAGTAATGCTAAGGCATGGATTTGTTTTAATTAATTACTTAATGTATATTTATTAAGCATATATACCATGCATCAGGCTCTCTATAACAGGCATTGGACATGTGATAGACAGTCCCTGACCTCGAGTAATTGATGGTCTGGTTGGAAGAAGTAGACAAGTAATTATATAGCATAATGAGAAATTTGATAGAGGTATCAAATCTGTATATTTAACAGGCATACCTCGTTTTATTGTACTACATGCTTTGCAGGTTTTGCATTTTTTCTTAAAATAAATTGAAGGTTGTGGCAACCCTGCCTTGTCAGAGGATGGCTAGCATTTTTAAACAATAAAGTTTTTTTTAATTAAGGCATGTACATTGTTTAAAGTCATAATGCTATTGCACACTTAATAGACTACAGTATAGTGTCAACATAACTTTTATATGCACTGGGAAACCAAAAAAATTTGTGTGACTCACTTTATTATGATATTAGTTTACTGCAGTAGTATGGAACCAAACCTGCAGTATCTCTGAGGTATGCCTGTATAGATATACTATACTATATTTTAGAAATGTGTCAGCTATTTTCTGTATTGGCAAACATTGTATACATATGCCCCCAGGTTATGACAAGTCTACTTAAAATTTGTGTTGGAGTGTTTTGTTCCTGAAACCTTTAGTGCTTTTCAGCCTCATTGTGATTTGCTCAGAGTTGCAGTTTCCTTTTTGTACATAGTTTTTCCAAAATACTTGAAGACTCACTCAGTGAACTTAAAAATTCAGTTGCTGAAAGAAAAAAATCCTGATACTTGGGAATTGTGAATATCAAATCCAGATTTGATGGGAATGAGTTACTTTTTAAAAAGAAAAAACATGCAACTGTAAATTAGTATTTGTTTACTTTTTTAAACATACTACTTTTCCTCTCATAAATACAGTAGTCAGAGAGGTAGATTATAAACTCCTAGAATCTGCATATATATTCTGTATGTTTTCCTCATTAAGCAATTTCAGTATTTCATTAAATTTCATATAAATAGCATTTTTCAAAATTAAATATAGTATATTTTGCATACTGATACTTGTTACAAATATTCTTTCTTATGATATTTTATATTACGGTTTTATTTTCTACTTGTTTAAGCAGCAAATACCACTATTCTGTCTCCCAATACCAGAAGATTTTAGGTTATTGCATTTGCTAAAAGAAGGCAAGGAAGGACTGTAAACAGTTTACTTTGTTTTTGTCTTGTTATGTTTTGCAAATATGATTCTATCACTATTTCCCCCATCCCTTTTTATCAGTTACTTCTTTTCCAGAATGCCTCAAGTCTTAGTGAAATTGTAATGATTCTGACTTTTTAAGAGAAAGCAGGTTTTCCTCTCCAGTTAGCACAACTTGTCAGCTCTTTTAGTTGTTTTTGTGCTGATACTTTTCTTTTCCCAGCTGAGTAGTATTTTCCCCCCAATCCAAATATCTTTAAAAATATAGAACTGTCGGTTTACTCCACATTACTGCCAATTATTATTTCTGTTTCTTAATATATGCCAGATATACCACTATGTAGCCTTTGAAAAACTATTTCACCTCTGTCTCTTCATCTTTAGAGTAAAGAGTGCTGGGATTGGATTATATGGTTTCTGAGGTCTTTATGCAATGACTTCTACAAATTTATTTCAAAATAATGCAGGTCAGAGTAGAAGGAGCTTTTAGCTCTTAGTATTGGCTAGGGCGTCCTAGAAATGGCCATGAACGAACGACGTGATTAGCGAAGGTCTCCCGGTTTTCATTCCAGGAGCCCACAGCCTACTGAAGTGTCATAGCTGTGTATGTTCATGTGCGTTTGAGCTTATTTGTGTGTGTTTACTTCAGAATTAAGCAAAGTTATACTATAGTGACTTTTGGAAACTCAGAATTTTCAGTGAATCTGAGAAGACAAAATTAGATAACACTCTTCTGGTTGCAATTAACAGATTCTGCTCAACTAGTTAAGACAAAACTTGTTTGTGTGGGGTGCATAGAATGAGATGAGGGATTTTAACGGCTCTTAGAATCAAGAAGAGTTAGCAGGAGAATAGGTCTTACAGGCCATTAGAACTAGATAGATATTATGAGTGTTTTCTTGCATGCTGGTAATGTTGCAGGAAGGGGGACCCCTTCCAGGGCCCGAGAGTGGCCTCTTGTCTAGCACTCGGAAGTGAATTGTCCGAGGAGACACGCGTGCTGACAAAGCAAGAGGCTTGATTGGGAAGGGGCACCCGGGTGGAGAGCAGGAGGGTAAGGTGACCCAGGAGGACTGCTCTGCCACGTGGCTCGCAGTCTCAGGTTTTATGGTGGTGGGGTTAGTTTCCGGGTTGTCTCTGGCCCATCATTCTGACTCAGGGTCCTTTCTGGTGGCGTGCGGAACCGCTCAGCCAAGATGGATTCCAGTGAGGAGGATTCTGGGAGGTTGGTAGGACATGTGGACTGGCATCTCCTCTGTCCTTTTGACCTTTCCCATATTCTTCTGGTTGGTGGTGGCTTGTTAGTTCCGTGTTCCTTACAGGATCTTCTGTCGTAAAATAACTCATGCAGATTGTTACTGTCCTTGCCTGGCCAGGGCGGTTTCAGTCACTGTTTTTCCTAACTGTAACTTCATTATGTCCGTCTGCAGATGGGTTTTCTCCATGAGTCAAGAGACACGGTTATCTGTAATTTTAGACTTAACCTCCTTATAGCCTTGTGACTGGCGAGCTCCAGTTTATAAAACACGTATCAAAGAAGAACTCTCAATAGACCTAGCCCAGGACATATGTCTTGTGCAGTGACCAGGAACCAGGGGCTTATTGCCAAAAGGAATGATTTGGAATGGGAAAGGGTCATCAAGCAAAGATTGCTTACTTGGTAAACATAAAATGCCCATTATTGATATTTAAAGGGGTCTAGTTTTGTAGACAGAAATACTTAAGGGTAATAATTTGTAATGGAAAAGACTTTTTTTTCGTATTACATATATATGCTTGCCCCTTTGCTGACCCATGCTGTAAGAGCCATACTCTTTGTTCATATAGTGTAGGTATATTTTAGTAGTCAGCTGGATCAGTTTTGGTTTGGATAGTTCTCTTAATACGCACATAGTGCTGTATTCTAGTGATTTTTATCTAAGTCTACTCAATTCAGGTGAAGAGGGCTTTGATTTGGATTCAACCAGCCTTATAGTCAAATGCAGACAGAAAGAGGTCTCCATATGTGTGTGCTCATTGTTTTTCCTGTCTCATTTCCTTTATTTTTCTTCCTTCTCTGTGTACTTAAACCATACCCAATGAGTCTGTATTTACATATAAGGATTTAAAAGTAATATGGTTAAAGCTTAATCTAGTTATTTTATTATGTAATGTCTAGTTGATTTCTATTTAATGATTATCCCTTGGCTTCTGATTTTTAGAAGTCTAGACTCAGTTCAATATGACACACATTTGTTGAGTGTTCTAGGTACTAGATTTACAAAGATGAGTAAAAGCCGTTGTGTCCCCTAACACGAACTTAGAGAAAAATATAAATCAGAAATTTCAGCACGTTAAATGAAGTTAAATGTTTAATATGCTCTCCACCTTAATAATAACTGACTTTCTTCACATTTAAAATTTTACTTGAATATAATTTACTTGTAGTCTAGTGACCATATCATTAGTAAGCTTGACAAATTTTCACAAACTTAACACATCCATGAAACCAGCAACCAGAGTGACTCAGTTTTAACCACAAAATGTATAACTGAATGCATAACAGTGAAAATATTGGGAAAGGATGTTCTGCTGTCTTCAGGTACCTTTTTTCCCCAAAAAGTTTTTGCTGGTTGCCTCTGCTGCTATTATTTTTTGCAGTAAAGAATGGTTTCTTTGGCTTTTTTTTTTTTTTATTTTTTTTTTATTTTTGGCTGTGTTGGGTCTTCGTTTCTGTGCAAGGGCTTTCTCTCGTTGCGGCAAGCGGGGGCCACTCTTCATCGCGGTGCGCGGGCCTTTCACTATCGTGGCCTTTCTTGTTGCGGAGCACAGGCTCCAGACGCGCCGGCTCAGTAGTTGTGGCTCACAGGCCCAGTTGCTCCTTGGCATGTGGGATCTTCCCAGACCAGGGCTCGAACCCATGTGCCCTGCATTAGCAGGCAGATTCTCAACCACTGCGCCACCAGGGAAGCCCTGGCTTTTTAACTGAATGCCAGGAATCCCACTGAATTCCAAGTGAAATACATTCTCTGTGTTGGTGCTAATTTTTATAATCATTAAAAAAAAAAAAAAAAGATGCTTTGGGATAGCTTATCTTTCCAAATGATTTTACCATTCCAAATTTTTGAAGAAAATTTAATATGATTAAAATTAACATTGTTTAGCAGGACTTCTTTAGAAATGTTTCTGCGGTTGTAGTAGTGATTTTTATTATTATGGATTTATGTAACTTCCATGATATTTATCAAATTTCCTTCACTTGAATACAGCTAGAATAAAATCTCCATGAGCTACTAGTTGTTTTTGAAATTTACACTTGTAGCTTTCTATAAAGAAAAATGTTTTAATGAAGAATTTAGTGTGAATATGATTGAAACTATTGCACTAAATATAGATAAGTTTTGAAGTATCTTAAGCATTTCAGAGGCATTTATTCTTGAGTATATAATTGATGTACTTCAATACATAGCATATTTCCTTGTATATATTACATGCTTAGTAATTAGTTGAGATTTGTTATTCAGTTTTTAAGATATTTTCAACCACTCTTAAATGTAACAAATCTCATCTTTATAAATGGATTATTTCCCCTGAATATTTTAAAAGGCATTTAATTTGAAATATTTGTGTTTTTTTTTAATGAACTCAAAGTAACACTTTCATCTTTCTAATGTGAGATTATGTATCATTTATTCATTTTGCGACTCTTTAAGGGAAAAAAAGATTGACTTGATTTTTAAACTGGTAATGACATTTCTGAGAATATTATAATTGTCAGCAATTAAGCAAATCATTGAATATTTGAAAAATACTACCTACTTACAATAACTATTGATGGTAACAATTTAAATATATTTCCACTAAAGATTTCTCTTACTACTTCACAACCAATAGCATAAAAGATAAGGGGAGGTTTTTCCTTTTTTTTTTTTTTTTTTAAACTCATAGCGTGTTCAGTGGAGTGACTGAGAGAGAGACAGAGATACGGAATTTCTTTGCAGTAATTAAATGAAAGTGTTTATTATGCAAAGGAACTTTAACATACCCATTTTTATTCTTTTAAAGGAGGGTGCCTCGGCCCGTAAGACGCAGACTCCTGCAGCACAACCGGTACCAAGACCAGGTAAAAATATAAAACTTTGATTTTTGTTTTTTTCTATAATCATGACAGTGAAAATTTTTGATAATGTATAATGCTTTGAAGGAATTGAAATTTTACTTAAAATACTTCAAAACTAGTATAAGAACATTTACTTGACTAAATAGGATAGTTGAAGAGTTAAAGAAAATTTTTAAGAAAATGCTTTTAAGATTTTAGAAGAATGTTTTAAAAAACTATTTATTATGTACCCATTCCCCCATCAATTCCTTGTTTGAATTCCATGATAGCACGGTGGATGTGATTTTTGTTTTTTCCTACAGAAGCATAGAACCATAATTTTAATAGACTGATAAGCAGCTTTGATGTTTAGATTTTCAGATATCTGTGTTATTGAGCATATTAGGTTCTGGAATCATTTTTAAAAATATGTATGTTAATAAGCAAGGGTAGTATTGAAGTTACTGGGTTGGCCAAAAAGTTTGTTCGGGTTTTTGTAACATCTTATGGAAGAACCTGAACGAACTTTTTGGCAACCCAGTATGTTAGCAATATTTTCTTTTCCTCTTCCTAGTACCTAAAAAGATTGATCTTTATAAATGCATGTAGATATGAACGCTATATTCATTTTAGGTGTTTTGGGTTTGATTTTAGTGTTTGTTTGTTTTATTTTTGCATTTAGCATAGTATCAGTGCTGTTAAAAGTGGCTATGAAGAAAATGAAAAGAATTGAAAAGGCACAGTCAGGAATTTGACTGGGTGATCTTCCTTTTCAGTCTGTTAGTGTCAGTAGTGCAGATTTGTATATCTTTTTATTCATAGTACGTTCGCACATAGCCTAATGCTAAAATTATGTAGATTACAGGTATTCAAATTTCTGGAAGCACTTTAAAAGCATGATGTTAAGAGGTTTATATTGGGATGGTTTTGTAGGCTCTTTCACTGTCTTGGATCCATAAACCTGGGTCTTGACATGACTAGTATTTACTTTTTTTTTTAAATGATGGGTTTGTTTGAAATCTTTGTTAAATTTGGAGCACATTGGATGTAATTTATTTCAGATGACAGGACCATGGCACTATTTTTCAGTAGAGAAGACCATACCAAAAGCTGTTAATGAGAGTATAAGGAAGAGCAATTAAATTTAATAAATATTATTTGAATGCCTTCCATGTACTCAGTGCCAGAAACTAGGAGAAGCTAAAGGAGCTCTTTTCAGGAACGAAGAAAAAAAGTCAAGGAAATAGGAATGGGCAGACTGAGTTGGACCCAAGGAATACAGCCTGTAAAGTAGAGGAATATTGTGGAGGCAGTTGAATGATAGATACAGAATTATTTGTTTTCCCTTGGAAGGGAGGGATGGCAGGCTGTAGTTGGTCAGTCTAAAGAAGATCACATGAGAAATTCAGAAATGGTATAAAAAGGAAGAAATCACCACCTGAGGATTCTAACTCTGTTTTGTGCTGTGTGATAAATAACTGTCTCCATTTCACATTTTCTCAAAATCATTTGGCAGACAAAGGAAAGGGGTAGGGGTGGCACTAATACCTGAGTAAACCCAGTTGTTCAAATGTGCCATGTAATAAAGCGAAGGGAGCTGGGTTCTACCAGCTAGTAAGTTATGTGATCCTGGGGAAGGTCACATGTGAGGTAAGGAGCTGTGGGTCTTTTCAGCTCCTAATATTCCATCTTTCTTTTTCAATTGTTCTGCCATGGTGATTAAAATGGTTGAAATTAATCTTATCTAATGTCTCATTACAAATACTCTGATGCCCATCCATGTGAGGTCTCCTCTTCTTTCACTCACTGATTGACTCCCATAGGTCCACAATCCCTACCCACCATTCCAAAAGCAGTGATTATTTTATAAGTTTTTAATGCTCATTTGTCAGTAAGACCTGACTTGAGTGGGCGTTAGCAGTTTGTCATCTTTATTTGTCTCGATCAGTGAATTTTTGTTTTGCAGATTGTTAAATGTATTTGCTTATTGGCTGATGCCCAATTTTGAAGGCATATTGTGCAATATATGGCATGTTCACCTGGATTATCTTTTTAAAATTGAAAAAAAAACCACAAAACATTTCTGGCAATGTAACATGTTATACATGAGACAGCATAGATCTATACTGTTATTTGTTAGGTAGAGTTTGAATTATTTGCAAATAGGGGACTGAACTACCTATTCTTTTTTCCTTCAGTAAAGGAACTCAAGGATGGTGTTCCTTTTTTTTTTTTGGCTGTGCTGCGAGGCATGGGGGATCTTAGTTCCCCGACCAGGGATTGAACCCACGCCCCCTGTACTGGAAGGTGGATTCTTAACCACTGGACCACCAGGGAAGTCCCATGGTGTCCCATTTTTTGATCATTTTTTCTTATTTATTCTTTCATCAAATATTTATTTAGCACTAATTGTGCCAGGCAAGTCCCTGGGTCAATTTAATATTTTAAAGTGTTTACAATTATTCCCAACTTCTAAACATTCATTTAGGGAATATAACTGACAAGAGACACATGCTTTCCAGTGAATTAAGAAACACAAGCCTTTGATAAGCTACAGTCCTGGAGCTTAATGTTGTTTCCTGTTATAGCCACATTAAATCTCTTGCACATGTCCCTGCTCTTGCTGCCTCTTTCTAATGCGTGTACATCACATACTGCACTTCTCCAGCTTTCATTCTTTACTTCTGTTTCATAGGTCTTCTGAAATGGGTAGGTGAGTACCCGTAACTCTGTAACTCTAGTTTATCTGCTTACTGCTCATGTGAGATTGAGAGAGAGAGTTAGCCCTGTTCAGTGATCCACTTTATAACCTAGGTGTTGGTTGGATTACCTCATTCCATAGTTTCAAATCTATGTGCTGATGATTTTCAAACTTGTGTCCCTGATTCTTCCTACCTCTGGTATCATCTGTTAACTGTTTAACATTTGGATGTGCCATAGGCATCTTAAAACTGATTAAACCTTAAAACATTTGCTCTTTGATATTTTTCCCAAGATGTCTTACTTCACATTCTTCTGCTTCTTCATGAATAAATGACACCGCTATCAACTCTGCTTCTTAAGTCCAAGACTTAGGAGTTATTCTTTATTTTTCTCATTTGCTTATTCCTCTCATCTAATATGTCAGTGAGTTCTGTCAAATTTACCTTTTCTGTATTCCAGATTTATCTGTTCTCTTTATCTCCACTGCCACAACTCAAGTCTAAACCACCAGCATTTCTCTAGACTAGTGCATCTTAAAGTATTGATATTAGTCCATGACCTGTTTAGTTCTGGTCCCTAACAAGATACAGATAGGAATTGAGGGTACCGTACTGGCACAACATCCAGGTGCGTGGCCAGTTTTCTACCTGTTCATTGTTACTGTATTTTATTCAGTTGACCTTGGAAAGTTTACAGAAAAACCTTATGCTTAACTGCACATAATTTGGGTAGCACCGCTATAGAATATTGGTGATAGTCCTAACTGAGCTTCCTGCTTTCACGGTTGTCCCCCTTTTGATCCCTTATCTAAATTTATTGTTTTTCCCTTACAGAAGGTGTGACCTGAAAATCAAATTATGTCACTTTCTGGCTTAAAAGTTACAGGGTTTTCCAGTGGCACTTAAATAACAAACTTAACGTTGCCTAGAAAACCCTACATAAAGTGGCTCCTGCGTGTATTTTTAACCTCATCTCCTGCCACTCTTCCTTTTGTCCCCATGGTCTGTCTGCACATTTGCAGTTCCATAAGCATGACAGTTTCTTCCTGCCTTTGGCATTTGCCCACATTCCTACCTCTTATCAAGACTGTTCTTTCACTTGTTCTTTGCAAGTTGGCTCTTTCTTGTCCTTCAAACCTCAGCTTAAATGCCATTTCCTTTGAGAGGCTTTTTCTAAGCATTTTGTCTAAAGGACACTTTAATATCAGTGTACATTCTCTTTGCTTCTTAATATTATGTATTCAGATTGGTTTATATGTGTTTGTTTGCCTGTTTGTTATGGTCTGGTTCCCCTACTTTACTGAAAACTCTTTGAGGGCAGGGATTATTTCTGTTTTATTTATCATCATAAAAATAAGAACCTAGCAGAGTGCCTTGTACATAGGCTCTGAATAAATATTTAAGTAAAGAATATAATTATATTTGAAATCAAGCATAGTAACAGTAGTTGCCTCTTCTCAGCTTGTAAACAATCGGTCATTGCGTTTGCGGAAGGCAGTGGTAGTGGTAGAGGCACAAGAAGCAGTAGCAGTTGACATCAGCGGTGGCCGCGAGGTTCAGTGAATGGTCAGTATGCCCAGGGCCCAGGACCTGGACAACTTGCCTTGTTGTTTTTAAGACTCTTAAAACAGAATCAAGATGTAGAAATTGTTGTCTCTGATTTATGGTTGGGGACAACTGAAGCTGAGCAGCATTCATCTTAGCGTGCCGGGGTAATTTGCCTGCGAAGTGGCACAGTGGGGACCGAGTACAGGCTCTTGCTCTCCATCACTCTCCTTGTGGACTCGAATTATTCTGCTCTTTCCTCCCCCACCCTTTCAATCAAGCTTATCCTTATTAGCATGTTCATCTTCATGTCCCTGTCTTGGTCCTTAATTGCATTTGTTTTTTTACTAAACACCTAAAGTTTATTTTTAATATGTGAGCTTTTATATTTTGTGTTTTTGCTACATTAAGTCTTCTCAGCCTTGATTTTAGAGAATCTTTTCCTATATTCCAGAGTCCATTGTGGGTTCCCTTAGCAAATCAGTGGTAGTTCAGTTGAAGATTTCTTTGTTCTCCTTAGTCATTCTCCCAGCAGCTCCCGCCTCCAGTTTATCCATCTCTCTGTCCATCCCATCATTCCTGTATCCCGCCAGCAAATTCTAAGTATTTATTGAGATTGTCATATTCCAGATGACACTATCTAGCAGTATCTGTGTATACATGTCAGATGTATCCATGAGTACTATTTCTAAAAATAATTTAAGAAAGTTTTAGTATTTTTTTTCTCAGGAATAAGAAAGATGAGCACACTATAATAAATATGTGTGTGAACTTGTATTTGTATATATCTTTCTCTGCTTTCTGTGGCTAGAAGAATCATACTTCTGGACTACATAATATTTTCTCACAGTGAAATAGCTATATAAAGGAGTACAAAGTATTAGTTAAAATTTAGCATTTTACTGCTTTTAAAATGCAACATATTCCAAAGATGTGTGTGCTTTCCTTTAAAAGTGGTATCTCTAAGAACTAATGTTGAATTAGAATTTTAAATTGTTGAATTTTTATTTTTTGTGATTTAAAAAAATTAATTGCAGCACAGCACACGGCATGTAGAAGGCAGTCAATAAAAATTTATTGTATGAATAAATACTGAAAATTGAACATACAGCACTTTTTATCGTAAAATATGTTAATCTTGAACTAGGCTGATATTGCCATTATTATGCCAACAAATATTTTTGTGTATTATAAAGTCCATTGTATATACAAATAATGAAAAGATACAAATATTCATGTTTTTATAACATGTATTCAAAATTATTGATAATATGGGCAATTCCAGAATAAAGACCTTTACATGACTCATTGCCTGTAATGTTTTCTTCTGCTAATAAAAACCCAAAAAATTTTAAAAAGAGAGAAAAAGGTAAATATTTTAGCTCTTAGTCCCCAGTAATGTCTTTGTTTTTCCTCCACAGTGGTTAAGTACATTTCCCTCTCCCAGCCCTTTCCCCAGAGTTAGATGCTCTTGTAGTACTCTGTTTTTGCATTTATTACAGTGTAATCAGTTAATTCAGAAGTTATTTATTTGCTTCCTTTTCTAGATCCAAGCATCCATGAATGTAGATACTCAGTGCCTACCAATGCCCATATATCCCCTTTCCTTGTGACCACTGATTGTTGAAGTGCTAAGGCACTGTAGTGGTTTTGTGAAGCAGAAAAATAATATTATTTAAGAAGATTGCAATGCATTTAAAAATTCTACAACTAGTCATATGTAAATACAAATATTTTAGGCCTTATTTACTTTGTCGGTTTGAAAATAAGAATGTGATTTTCATAACAATATTTTGGATTTTTTTCTTTCTTACAGTTTCTCAAGCCAGACCTCCCCCAAATCAGAAGAAAGGTAAGGTTGTGCCTGTGACTCTAAACTTACTTTAAAAAAGTAAACGTGAGTAAGCTAGCTTACAAAATCAGGGCTGATTGCATGCTTGTGCAGTTATACCAAATGTTCGTGTTTGGTGTCTGTTCTGAGTAGTCAGTGCTCAAGTCATCCTGATCATTAAATATTCTGAGTATCACTGCTGACTAAAATATTTTTTAGCTCAAAAGAGTTAAAATTACAAATTTACAAACTTTTAACTTATAATTAGGAAAGTAACTATAATTCCTTTTAATAACATATTTGCTCCTTTAAAATTTTGTCCTTATAGGATCTCGAACACCCATTATCATAATTCCTGCAGCTACCACCTCTTTAATAACCATGCTTAATGCAAAGGACCTTCTACAGGACCTGAAGTAAGTAATTTGTTAAACTGTTCTTTTCATAGGACATGGAACTATTGTTGAGAATTAGTAGTTACTAATGCAGTATTTATTTCGAGAAAGCAAAAATTCAGTTTCAGTGCTATAGGCTTTACAGATAGTCTCAAATATAATTTTCAAAACAGTATATTCTTTTATATCTGAATCCTGTGGGGAAAATTATAGAAACTCTGACTAAAGTTTTAACGAAGAGAGTACTATTGTATTAATTTTTAATGTGAATTATTTTGCTCCAGCTGAAGAGCTTGAAGAGGTTCTAAAACAAATTCAGGTTGTCTTCTCCCCACTTCCGAATTCTAGTTAAAGAAACAAAAAAGTAATATGAACTTTAAAGTTTAATATAAACTTTAAAAGTAAATATGAACTTTAAGACAAGAAATTCAGGTTGTCTTCTCCCCACTTCCGAATTCTGGTTAAAGAACCAAAAAAGTAATATGAGCTTTAAATTAGATGTACATACCTCCTAGAGGGAGGAGGAGGGACCGTACTTTTTTAACCTAGACATCAGTAAAAGATAGTTGAGGAAGTGAAGAGGACATCTATATCCTGTGTTAAAATTTCCAGATGCTTAACTTTCTCAGTAAAATAACGATGACGATTCTTAAAAAAGAAACAAAACAACCTCACCTCCAAAAAGAAAATCATGCTGCTTCTAAATAACTTATGACTAATTAAAAATGAGTAGCAAAATAAGTTGTAATACTTGCTGATTCCAGGTTTTACCAAATGCAGAATTGAATTTTGAGTGCCTATGACTTAAATAGCTGAATAAAAACCTACGTAACTGGCACATACAAGTGTATTCGTATAGTATTTTTTCTTTAGTACTTTTGAGTGAAATTTTCAGTGAACCTTTTCCTAATAACAGTGTGGAAAGAAGGAATTTTTAGGTTTTATATTTTTATATTTTATTAGGCTTTTTTTGTGAAGTTTAGTATTCCGACAGTGTTGTGGATTACTCAGATAATCTACAGTCTGCAGTTCCTCAAGTAATCTACAGTTGGATGAATATGAAATATAATTATTTTGGCCCATCTCTTGAAATAGATCTGATAATAATATAAAATATTATTTTATAATAAAGGTAGTAAGTAGTGCATGGAAATCACAAACTAAATTTTAGCATCTTTCTCCTTAGCCTTACTACAGAGAAGCCAAACAATTTAACAAGACTACCTTCTTTGGATAGATCATGCCTAATTTTTCTTCTCAGTTTAAAACACTCCCTTCATTGTTTAACACCTCATTGCAGCTGACATCTCCCCTGCAGCTTGAGTCAGCTGGAGGCTTTGCTGTGTAATTAATGCATAATTGAAACCTCCTCCACACAATTATAGTACTGGCTGTAACCCATAGCTCATGTTGGCATAGATTCTGTTTGGTTTCATGTAAAACTGAGGATTCTTCAGTTTTCTAGCCCTTCAATTAAGTAAATGAAACGAAATAAAATAAAACCTGCCTTCACCTTTAACATTTTAAATAACAAAATTAAGGTTGTATCATGGAAGTATGAGAAAGCACATTTTACATTTATAAACATGACCTTGAGAGAAGTTTCACTGGGACCATAAGTTTATTTAAAATAAACTGATTGGATGGCACTTGTGACTCTGGCCACGGTGGTCCTCTCACAGGGCAGAGTTCCAAAGAGGAGAGATTGCACGGAGAGAGTGCTCCAGAGATAGGCAGAGGGTTCCCCTTGCATTAGTCAAATACTGTTCAGCACTCGCACGTGAGAAAACCACTTAAGGCCTGGGGAAGAGCAGGCAGAACGGTTACTGGAGCTTACACTGGACCATAAATAGTTCATGTTCCCTGCTGCAACATGCAGTGCAGAATGATTCAGCCACTCTGGAAAACCATAGAGGAGTTAATTTTTTTCTTATTACATTGAAGGTATTATTGCAGTACCTTCTAGCTTCCTTTGTTGATGATGAGAGGTCAGCTGCGGTAATCAGTCCTTTGAAGGAAATCTGCTTTATCTTGTTATTTTAAAGATCATTTTAAATTTGTTTATCTGCTGTACCTAGGTATAGATTTCTTATATATCCCACCTTGGGATTCAGAATTGAATCTGTGGATTTGTGTTTTTCATCAGTTTGGGAAGTCTTGGCTCTTATCTCTTTAGATATTACTTGTGTGTTCCCCCTTTATCTCCCCTTTTTTCTTTCTTCTTTCTGGGATTTAAATGAGACATACTTTAGACTTTCTCATTTCATCATCCATGTCTCTTAAACAGTTCTACTTTCCATCTGTTTCTCTGTCACCTGCATTCTTGATCATTTCTGTAGATATAACTTGTAGTTGTGTTTTCTTTGGCCGTCCCCTAGTCTATTCATTCCATTTTAAAATTCAGATATCTTATTTTTTCTATTTTAGTGGTTCTGTTTAGTTCTTTTTCAAATCTTTGGTCTCTCTCTCTCTTTTTTAAATAATTTCTTTTTCCCTGTACGTATTTGTAGGCTTGTTTTACAGGTTTGGTCTTTGATAGCTGCATCATTGGAAGTACTTACTAATCATTTTCTTTTGATTATTGTTTCATTCATTATACCTCATTTCCTTGTGTGTTTAGTTTTTTTTTTTTTACTATTCATTTAATGGTTTTCATTTAGTAATTTCTGTTCATTTTCCTTGGAATTTTTTTCTTGTGGAAATTCTTTGAGTTCCAGAATGAAGATTTGTGTTTGTGTCTGCTAGGCACCTGGGAGCATAGCCAATCTAACATTGCTTTAAGTTAAATTCTCAGTTCGAGGTTTAACATCCAGAAATTATTGTTAATTCTCCCTACCCCCTCCAATTTCAACTTCTTTTATTTAGGAGAAAGGAACTATATATATATATATTTCTTTTTTTTTTTTTCTTTTAAAGACTTTTTTTTTTCTTTTAAAGATTTTTTTTTTTTTTTTTTGATGTGGACCATTTTTAAAGCCTTTATTGAATTTGTTACAGTATTGCTTCTGTTTTATGTTTTGATTTTTTGGCCCTGAGGCATGTGGGATCTTAGCTCTCCAACCAGGGATCAAACCCGCAACCCCTGCATTGGAAGGTGAAGTCTTAACCACCACTGGACCACCAGGGAATTCCCGAAAACTATATTTTTAATCTGTGAAATATCCATAAAATTGTTCTGTTTTTCAAAATAACGTAAACTTAAAATCTGGAACTTGCCTCAGTATATCAACTCATTTGCATTTTATACTAAGAAAATTATTTTACTAGAACTGTTCTTGTTTAAACAGTAATGACTTTAATCATATCACCCATACTCCTTCACACTCATAGAATGCAAAGTGGAATAAATAAATTGCAAATATTGGATGAGTCAGTGGATATCATAATATTTCTCCAAATCACAAATATCCATCCAATCAGTTGTGCATCATTTCTGGTTGTATTCATTAGAGCACTTTTTGTTGTAAGTATTAAAAACCAACCCAAAGTGGCCTTATCAAAAAATAATTTATTAGCTCAATATAACTAGTCCTAGCTTCTGACACAGCTGGACTCAGTGCTAAATGAAGTGATCAGGAGTTAGTCTCTCTGTCTCTTAAGCAGGTTCTCCCGCTTCAGGGGCAAAGATGACCATCAGAAACTCCAGGTTACCAAAAATCCCAGGATTAAGTCTTATTTTCCTGGCTTGTATAACACATTTATTTCCGAACCAGTCACTGTGGTCAGGGTTGTTAATTCTTGCTTTAAATCCAAGTGAGGTCCAATTTGCAATTCCGAGATTTGATTATTCTTGCACTTGTCAGGGTGTTGGTTAGGGCTGGGGTGGGCATGGGGGGCAGGAAAACGGGTGGGCAGTGGGTTTATTTCTAGTTTACATTATTTATATTACACTGAACTTAAACCCCAGAGTCCTAGCTTTATGAAAGAAGGAACTTCTGTTAGATTCTCTACCTTGAGCAGAATATGGGCTTTGTTTCCTCTTCCAGGAGTCTAGTGAAATATAGTGTCAATAAAAGACAAAGCTTAAGTTTAATTAGTTTGCCAGTGCCTTCCGTGGATGGAAAGAAGTCTGCAGTGTTATTCTAACCTCTTTGAGTTCCCTTCTTTACTCAGTCTTTGGCCCAAGAGTTCTTTACTTCTTGCTAGCTAGCTCAGAGATGCCTTTAGAATGTTCTTCATACTTTATCCCACTTTGGAAAACTTTCTGACAGTTTCTTGTAAAGTTAAACATACCCAGTGATCCAACAGTTCCACTCATAGGTATTTATATAAGAGAAGTGAAAACATACGTCCACAAAAAGACTTATACCAGAGTGTTTATAGTAGTTTTATTTGTAATAACTGCAATTTTGGAACCACCCAAATGTACCACAGGAGAATGTATAAACAAATTGTGGCATATTCATACAATAGAAATTTATTCAGCAGTAAAAAAGAATTCATTGGTAGTTCACTACCAATATACCCCTCAGCATGGATGAATATCAGAAACATTAAATTGAATGAAAGAAGCCGGGCAAAGAAGAGTACAATCCTGTACGATTCTGCATATATGAATTCGTAGGACAGGCAAAACTTGTCTATGGTGATGGAAAGCAGAATTGTATGGTTGCCTGTTGGGGGAGGAGGATGGGGATTTACTGAAAGGTACAGGAGGAAACTTTTCTGGTCTGTTGCACATGTGCCTGTATCCTGATGGGAGTGGTGGTTACCATGTGGAAAGGGGTGTTTGCTGGCGCTTCTGGGTAGACTGAGTCACCTAGCTAGCCACGTCGGCTCCATTTCAAGTGACCTTTGATTCATAGTAAAACTTCCCTCTTACTAGCGTTGAGAAATCAAGGATTAGTGTGGTTGTTTATATAATCTTGAGGAATACTAAACGCTAGATGAAGGAATATAAATTGGGTGTCTGTGTGTGAGACTGACACACACACATACTGACTTCTGGCCTAAGTGAGCTTGAGTTCTACTTGGCATGGGAAGTAAAGACCCATACTCTTCAAGCATTATGATCTGTACATGCAGAGTGGGTTTATCTCAAAAAATAATGTTTTTGGTTTGAAAATATCATTATTTAAAAAATCATTTCAAAATACTATTTCTTTTCTTTTTAACGATTCCTGTGGAATCATTTCTGTTTTTTGAAAGGTTTGTCCCATCAGATGAAAAGAAGAAGCAAGGCTGCCAACGAGAAAATGAAACTCTAATACAGAGAAGAAAAGACCAGATGCAACCAGGGGGCACTGCAATTAGTGTCACAGTTCCTTACAGAGTAGTAGACCAGCCCCTTAAACTAATGCCTCAAGACTGGTAAATTAATCTGTATTTTTCACACAGTCATTAATTTTTTGTGTAATAAACGAGTATCAAATTTCATCATGAGCTCTAGATAGAACCTATCCTTGAAACCTGTGTTAATGTCTAATTTGGTCATCAGTAATGTTAACATTCTGGTAATACCTAAGTAATATATTTTGGATGTCTAAACTTTATTTTACTTATAAGAAGAAACACAAACTTCTGGAAAACTTGGAGAGTAAAAATTCTTTCCACTTGTCCATTTATTCTGGATCAGCTTTTAGAAAAAAATTTTCAAATAGACATGTTGTTTTAGAGGGCCTATGTTTTAGATGTTTGATTTGGAGAATTCAAATTTTTTGGTTAGAAGTGATAAGTGAAAGCATTGTTACTTTTATTGTAAGGAAATAAGTTAACGAAAATAGTAACATCACCCCGGTTCAGCTCTTTTATTGCATTAAAATGTCCTTTAATAAAATATTAAGTGTTTGGGTTGGCCAAAAAGTTCGTTCGGGTTTTCCCGTAAGATGGTACGGAAAACCCGAACGAACTTTTGGGCCAACCCAATGTTTGTAATATAAAGTGCGTATAAATTCAGATACATGAATTACCTTAAATTATTTAATTAATCTAAGCCAGAGTAAAAATACAAAGTCTAAGTGTGCATCTCTGATATAGTGTAACACGTTGACGCATTAGCTGAAATGTACCTTTGACTCGTTAGTCTTCAGATGTTAGGAGGTGAAGCCATTGAGAATATTAGTATGTTAAAAATTTACTAAAGAATCAAGGGTTCTTGTATTAGAATTCTCTTTTAGTACCTAACAGAAATACTTAGAGTTATGTATGAAGTGTAAGATGAGAATTTCATATATCAAGTTTAAAACTTATAGGAAGTAGAAGGTTACATCATTTATATGTTTGCAGTTATTTACAGAAAACAATAATACACACAGTGTGTACAAGTGCCATCACTGTGCTTATGTTACTGCTTTGTGTGTGTTAGCTTGGTCCTAGCCATTGGTGTCATAACCTAGGAATAATATTTTCCTTACCTTTCTTCTTCTTCTGTTCTCTGTTAATTGTCCTTTCAGGAGTTCACTGGGAATAGTATTTTTATTATCCTGCTCCCCTGCTAACCCTGTGAGACACAGTAGGATCTAGGGGACCTCTGTCTAGCAAATCCTCTTTACTTTGGCAGGTACCTTGGACCTTCAACTATTGTATGGTGCAAGCTACATCATAAAATTAAGAGGCCATTTAATAGTGTGCTCCATTACCAAAGATGGTTTAGGCAGTATGGAGCGTATATCCCATGAAGGAGGAAATTTTTTATTTAAGATTTAATTTTAGCCTTAGAGATTTTGAGCAGGTTAAGAATTTTAAGCTGTGGTTTTTCATAGTAACTTTGATCACTGCTGTTAAGTCTTTAACTTGAATAGAAGGTAACTTTGGCTTAATATTCTGTTGGATGTACAGAGTCTCCATCTAATGCAGTGATTATCAAAGTGTGGTCTGTGGACCTCTGAGCATTCCCAGGACCCTTTCAGGGAGTTGTAAGGTCAAAACTGTTTCCATTGTAACACTGAGTTGGCTATTCATGTGATTTCTTAGCCCCCATACAGGACAATAGCATAACCAGTGCACAAGATCAATCATTGATTTCCCTCCCTCTCTCCCACTCTGCTCTCTTCTCCACACTCCTCCCCTCCCTCCTTCTCTCTTCTGGCTAGTGGACTGTTCTCTAGTAGGCTTGTGCATTTCTGTAAAATAGGGGTAATAATAGTTTACCTCACAGGGTTGTTTTGAAGGTTAAATGTGTTAACATAAGTAAACTGCTTAGACCAGCACTGGCACATAGTAAATGCTCGTAGTAAATCTAATGAGTGTTACTTATTATTGTTGATGTTATGATTTTGTTCCCACCTCTTTAGTTGTAGGCTTAAACTGTTGACGGCTTTTGTACTTATTATAATTTCTCAGTTTAATTAAATTTTTTGGAAGCTGATGAAATATGAGGGCCTAGAAAGAGATTTGTGCTTTTTAGGAAAATGAAGTTGAATGGCTGGGAAAAACAAGTTGCTTTAGAAAACACTTAGAGAATTTAGGGTGAGTGAAACAGTTGAAAAACAATTGAAAAAGTTTAAAAGTTTAGGTGATTTCTGTACTCAAATTATTTTCCAGATAATCAGAAGAACTCAAAATAAGGCCTTTGAGCTTTATAAAATGGTTAGCAAATTATTATAATTTATAACATTTTTAATTAAAGTGAAATATTCAAGATGCGTTTGAATTTTAAATGATTTTCTTTTAAAACTAACTTTTTCAATTAACAGATATACTACTGTTCCCTGTTGCGTAAGCAAAATGGGCCCTTTAATTAATAGAAGGGGCAGAGATAAAAGGCTAAAAGGATCATGTATAGGACTGTGCATGTAATTATGTTTAAATGACTTAGATGTAAAAAACAATGCATGGGAAATGTAGCAATCATTATGTACTCTAATGGTAACATTGTAATGAAAAGTTATGGTAATGCAGTACTGTGTTTGCCGCTCAGAAGTATTGACAGGAGACTATTGCAGGAATAATGATGAGACTCTTTCCATAAGGATTATAGTAACCAAGAATATCTGAGATACTCAGTCTCCACTCTTCCCTTCCCTCTTTTCTATTTATAGGGACCGGGTTGTAGCAGTTTTTGTGCAAGGTCCTGCATGGCAGTTCAAAGGTTGGCCGTGGCTTTTGCCTGATGGATCACCAGTCGACATATTTGCTAAAAGTAAGAGTCTCTGTATTTTTACTGCTTATCTAATACAGAAATGCTTTTGCTTTATTTATTTATTTATTTAAGAGCACACGGCTCTGCACGTGTGATGTGTACACCAGAGGATTCCTGTTAAGTACCACGTATTTTAATTTTTAAGCACCTGTGAAATATTTTAAAGCCTTTTTGGAACATTAATATTTTCTGTGTACTTATATCTAAAAGTGAATTATTGCCTATCCCTCAACATTAATAAATCATTAATATTGTTGCGTGTCCCTACACTTTTATTCACTTTGATAGCCAGTTTTTAAAGGGGTTGACTTTCGCCTGCTACTCCCACTATCTGGAGTGGTTGCTGCACGACTGGCCTTTTTCTGTTCATTTAGGTCTCAGCCAAGTAAGTACTCTCTCCTTTAGGGAGCCCTTCTCCGACCACCCTGGAAGTAGCCGTTACTTCCTCCCAGTTACTGCAGTGGTGACACTCACTTTTGCTTGACATGGTCTTATTTTCATATCTGTATGGTAAGTCCTCCCTGGCTAGAATGCCAGTTCCAGGACGGGAGCACCTCATCTGCCTCGTTCACTCTTGTATCATCAGCACAGAAGAGAGCATGGCGTTGGGAAGCATTCGGTAGATACCTGTTAAATGGATAGATTTCATGTGTCTATGTCTTTTATTGACCATATTTTGGTATGTATTGATATACCAAAAGTAGATGAATTTAAGCTTGTCTTTTTATTGGTAGGGATATTCTAATTATCATTTAATTTGAGTACCCATTTAAGTTAGTAACATTAGTAAAATTACTTTTTAAAAAGCATCCTCATGAAACAGGTATGTTTGTTAGAAATAACAACTTTAGTTATTACGAATGTAGATTATTATGCTACTGTGAAACCCAGCTTTTTTTTTTTTTTTTTTAAATCAATTTTAGTTTTTGTTAGTGGTACCACCATTCTTCCAGGCTGGAAACTGCCCAAGCTTGAAAGGTTTTAATCGCTTATTCTCCTGCCTTCATTCAGTTTTAAAAATGAATTCTAATATGATGGTAGCTTTTTATGTTATTTCAGAAACCTGAGTAATGCACAGGTTTGATAAATAGAAGTCAAAGATACAGAGAATGGGAGTTTTAATGAAAGCAAAATGTCAGTGAACACTAATTTTGTTGTGTTTTACCTACTTGCTTGCCTTGTTGAATAGTACTATAATAAAAAATGATTAGAATGTCTTCAAGATATAAATGCTCTCTAAATTCATTGTTGTTTTTTTCAGATTGTTAGTCTTCAGAAATTTAGATAGGAACTTAGAGATTTTTTAAAAAGTTAACAATAATAATTTTCTTCCAAGAAGTATTCTCTTTCTCTTCAACCTTCCTTCTTTACCTTATCAGCATTTACAATGAAAGTACTCTTGCCCCTTCCATCTTAAAAGGAAACAAAACCCTTTCCTCTTACCTCACCTTTTCTTCTAGCTCCCTCTCCTTTCCTTTTACAGCCAAGCCTTTGAAAGAATGGTCTCTACTCACTCACTTTCTGTTTGATTCTCAGGCTACTGTAGTTGTGCTCTCTTGCTTGCCCACTAAACTGTTCCCGCCAGACTCACCAGTGACCCAAATATTGGATACTTTTGATCTCTTTATCAGAATTTTACTCTCGATCCATTTCCTCCTTTTTAAATGTTCTTTTCTGAGGGCTTGTTAACATTTTCTCAGACACTAGCTACTCTTCCTCTGGCTTTCAGTGACATATTTGTGTTCCCGCTTCTCTTCTCCTTTAATTACACATACTCTCTCAAGGAGATCTGATAGCTTTCAGTTACCATCTGTCCTCTGTTTCTAAACGTTATGTCTCTGGCTTGATATTCTGGGCCTGCCTGTCTCACTGATGACCAGGTGACTCCTTGTGAAGTCCCATCAGTGTATCAGGACTCAGCCTGTTCCGAGCGGAATCTATTGTCTTATACACTCTGTCATCCCCAAGCTGTTCTTTTCCTCAGTCAGTTTTTTTTTAGTAATTTGCCTAAGCCAGAAATTTAGAAACATGTTATCTCTTAGCTTTTAGCTGGTCTCCTTGCGTTTAACTCTTGACTCTTCTAGCTCCTCACCTTTTCCCCATAACCCACATAGAAAATGATTATATCTATATAGCATAGGAGTAAACTGAGGGTACTTGGTAAAAAAATTATATTTTCTTCATATTGCACAGTAAGAAAATACAAAGGTTTAGAAAAGATTTTAAATATTGAATTGTATAAAATTTCCAAATAAAATCTTTTCAAAATTATGATAGATTTGAGCTTGTAACTGGATATAGCTTTTAAAAAATATTATTATTTTTTAAAAACTTATTTATTTTATTTATTTTTGGCTGCATGGAGTCTTCATTGCTGCATGCGGGCTTTCTCTTGTTGTGGCGAGCGGGGGCTACTCTTCGTTGCAGTGCACGGGCTTCTCATTGTGGTGGCTTCTTCTGTTGTGGAGCACCGGCTCTAGGCATGCGGGCTCAGTAGTTGTGGCACGCGGGCTCTAGAGCGCAGGCTCAGTAGTTGTGGCGCACGGGCTTAGTTGCTCCGCGGCATGAGGGATCTTTCCGGACCAGGGCTCGAACCCATGTCCCCTGCACTGGCAGGCGGATTCTTAACCACTGCGCCACCAGGGAAGTCCCCAAAATATTATTTCTTATGCTTGAAATGGTTACATGCATTTGTTGATCAAGATTTTTAAATGATGATTTCTTCAAATTTTTTAGTTATCGTTGTGAGAACTTTTTCATTTAGTAATCTTCTGTATTATGTTGTCCCTTTGTCATTTGACATGCCATCATTTATCTACCGAAATACTATTTAAGAGCACCTTTCTATTTCTTTTCTTTCTTTGTTCCTGCAAAAAAGCGTTGACAACATTCATGCAGTTTGCAAAAAATGAACAATTCTGAATTGTGTGAAGTATTTTGCTTTAGTGTTCATTGTTTCCCCAGATAACTGGCTTCTTATAAAAAGAACTTTGTTTCTTCTATCTTTGCTGAGGCTTAAAAATTATGTATTTTATGAGTAAGAAACACTGGACTTACTGGAATTCCTCCAGGGAATTCCCTAGACGGGCGGCTGAGTTCTTGCTGGGGTTGGTTACACCTGCACTGCCCAAAACAGAAGCCACCAGCCACATTTGGCTGGTCCAAATTGAAATGTTCTGTCAGTGTAAAATATACACCAGACTTCAGAGACTTAATACAGGACAAAAATAAATCTTGTCAATAATTTTATATTGATTACATGGTAAAATACATTTCAGATAAACTAGCTTAAATAAAACCTTAAAATAAAAAAAAAAGATGTTTTATGGTGTCTTGGTGTAAGTTTGCTTGCCACCATTGCTTCATGCTAATAACATACTTTGTATGATGAGAGAAACCTTATGTTTCCTCATTTGTGACTTAACCTTTTTGGACTCTGATATTCAGTTTTAATTTAAAAAGTTGTGTATTCTATTGGAAAAATAAATACTGTGTAAACTAAATCTATTGAAATTAGTAAAGGGGATTATAGGCCTTTATATAAGGCTTTATTATTTATTTATTTTTAATTAATTAAATAATTAATTTTGGCTGCATTGGGTCTTCATTGTGGTGCGCGGGCTTCTCATTGAGGTGGCTTCTCTTGTTGTGGAGCATGGGCTCTAGGCATGTGAGCTTCAGTAGTTGTGGCACGCGGGCTCAGTAGTTGTGAGTCGTGGGCTCTAGAGTGCAGGATCAGTAGTTGTGGCACACGGGCTTAGTTGCTCCGCGGCATGTGGCATCTTTCCGCACCAGGGCTTGAACCCTTAGTCCCCTGCATTGGCAGGTGGATTCTTAACCACTGTGCCACCAGGGAAGCCCTATATAAGGCTTTAGATAAGTCATTTTAAAAATTATAACTCATGTATTTTTAAGAATGATTTTTAAAGCAAATCATACTGAGAACATTAGAAAAGAGAAACATGTAGTAAGCACAATAGAGAGTATTCAAATATTGACTTCATTTAATTTAAAAGTTTAAAGAAACTTAAAAAGTATTTTTTACACATATAAATAATAATTATTTTGAAAGTGAGTTTTCTGAATCCTTAACGGATAGCCCCTTTAATGAATTGGTTTAAATTGATTAATTTGAATTAAATTCAAAATAAATAATGTGCTCAATGAGGAGACCTTTATTTATGAAAGCAAATAATTTAGAAGTAATGTTTATGTGTTTTTGGGGGGCAAAAACAGACAAAATAAAAATTTTAACAAAATAAAAATGGTTTATTTTGTATTTCCATCAAGGAATTAGACCTTGATTAGTTAACATCAAAAGCCAGTAAGTCTGCAAGCAGTATGGAACAAACAATCTATAAATTAGCTACTTAAAAAAATTAACAGTCAATCATTTTCTCTTTAGAAACTCCTAATAATAGATGATAATGGTGATAGTAATGATCATATCTTATATGTTAGAAAAAAAGTAGAAAATGGAAAAAACTAAACATCTTCCATGTGCACAAGTAAAACTAACATTCCACTGATAAACTGATTGCAAAGACAATAATAAACTGGTGAGGATGGTCCAGCGGGATGATCAAGGAAGAAGATTCAAAGTCAGTGTTTATGGTCACCTGTTACCATTTGGCAGCAGACACTTGTTGGGAAGTTTAGTCCTAGAGTCTTGAATCTCCCCAGCAACCAGAGATAGCGTTTGAAAACGAAAATCAGATAATTTCACCTCCTTGCTCCAAACTATCTAGTGGTTTACTATCACATTTGAAACAAAATTCAGATTTCTTATCATAGCTGAATAGGTTCTGCATATAGGACATTGCCTACAAAACTTGTTCTTGTTTGTAGGGCATTCCAAGCTTCCTTCCATCTAAGGGCCTTTGTATCAGCTGTTCCCTCTGCCTGAAATCCTCCTCTTCTAGATCTTTGCTAGACTTTCTTTTTATATCATGTAAATATCTATTTCCAGATAACCTTCTCTAGAGACCTTCCAGTTTCTTCTTCCTTTTTCATCATTTCTTACCAAGTTCCGTTCTCACTTGCTAATTATCTCTTGAATCTTTCTTGTCATATGTGTATCTTCTCCCCAGTAGAGCAAATCTCTTTCTCCTCTAGATTACTATGCTGTATCATCAGTCTCTGCTATACACTCTGCAGTGATTCCCTACATCTCTTAGGTAAAAGTCCAAACTCCTGAATATGGCCTACAAGGCTGGCACTGCTCTAAACCTCTATGGTCTTAGCTTTTATTCATTCCCTATGTTATTTTTTTTTTCCTCTACCTTACTTTGCATGATGCAATTTTGTTAAATTTCTTTAGTTCCTAGACTAAACCTTTTTCTCTTTGAGCATGTTCTTTTTGTTAACTGGATCACTTTTCTGTGTTTTGCCTAATTCTTACTCCACCCTGCCTATCTGCCTTTTCTGAATCCCATGATGTGGGTAAGAAGGGTACTCTCTTGTGTTTCTATGATATTCTACTACCTTTATCATACTGTATGTGAGTAGTCTTTTTCTTCTTCTTATCCTTCACTGGATCATATGCATTTTATTTTACCTCATTTTTTATTTCAATCCCCAGGGGGTGGCATGTATAAGCCTCAGTAAATTTTTGTTGAATGTTTTGGGAGATACTACAGTGCTCAGCCTCTATTTCAAAGATCACTTTGGTTATAATACAGCTTTGGTTGGTGGAAGAAAGGTTGACTTTTTTTTTTTTTTTTAAGTTTTTTTGATTAATGTCTGTGTTTGGGTATTTTTATTATTCTATAAAATATTTTTATAATTTTGGTTGCAGTTTGAATAAAGAGTATTATTTCTTCCGCCTGTAGTTAAAGCCTTCCATCTCAAATATGATGAAGTTCGTCTGGATCCAAACGTTCAGAAATGGGATGTAACAGTATTAGAACTCAGCTATCACAAACGTCATCTGGATAGACCAGTTTTCTTACGATTCTGGGAAACCCTGGATAGGTAATCCTGATCCTAAAATGCACTTAACTTCTGCCTTATTTTAGTAATTTTCCTGCCTCCTTATTGGATTTTAAGTTCCTTGAAGTTGTGACCCATATCCCCCAACTCCCCTTTAAAACAGTGCCTAATTTGTTATTGATCTAAAATAGATAATTAACAAATATCTTTGTTATTACTGACTTGAACAAAGGGAGAAAGGGTTACAGCTTGGTAGAAAGAGCACTAATTCTGAGTCAGAAGACCTAGATTTTAGTCTTGATTTTGTGATTCGGCTCTAATGAACCGTGTGACTTTTCTGAACCTTGTTTTCTGTCTGTCCAGGGAACTTGGACTAAGTAAGTGATCCCTTCGTTTTTTGCCAGCACCAAAAGGTCTCTGACTCTGGACTTGAGTTATGGGTAGCTGGCTGCTCATGAAAGGAGTTCAGGTTTTGAATATATCTTAATTACTAGTATAAATTGAGTTCTTAAAGACCTTTGCAATGATATCAGTTTTATAATTGGAAATTTAACAACAGCACGTGATCACAATACCACTGAATCTGTGGTTCTCATTTTGGGTGCTCTGTAAAATCTGTAACTTTCTTGGTCTCTCACCGAATATTATGGGTTTCCTCAAAGTCATAGGTGATTGAGTTAACCCAGTAGTTATAATTGATAATATATTAAAGAGAATCATTTATTATCTAGCCAGAAGCCCTTAGATTATAGAAATTAATAAGAGGAATGTTTTTTCTGGCTTACTTCAGAAATCCTTATATTCCCAAAGGTTACAGTATCTGTTTTTTAGAAAGCAAAACATCCTGTTCCACTGTTGATTTTAAGTTTTTAAAAATGTCAACTTATTTTTACATGTAATATTCTAAAAATTCTAGAATTCTTATAATCATTATAACCTATTATAATATTATTTTTCAGGTACATGGTAAAGCACAAATCCCACTTGAGATTCTGAATTACTTGTTTTCCCGCTTTTCTGGAAATCTGGATTAAGAAGCATGGATACACCGTGATCTAGAGACTGGGACTCAAGCTTTATGAATTTATCAAGAACTTAACAAATGAAGGTCACAGATCGATCTTTTATAAAACCTTATTTGATGATTTATGCTTCAAAGGGATGACGCCTGTCATATAAGCAAACTTTTTGGCTTACAACTATTTTTTTAATATTAGCCTTCTAGTCTGTAATGGAAATTGTATATTTTGATAGAATTTTTTTCTCCATTGATTAAATTAGCATTACTTAAAATTTGTTTCTTTAGAAAATAAATACAGGTTACAAAAGTGTGTATATGTAGAGGTTATAAGGCTCTCTAAGCCATCTTGCTTCTGATTTTTCATTGCTCTATAATTCCTTTTATTGAAAATACTGTGTTATGAATGGTATTAATTTTAGTCTCTGGAACTTCCAAAACCAAGCAAAGGGATGTGACTATTTTGAATGAATCAAAATGTCAGCCTGTATGTGTACTATATCTGTACTTTCTCTTTATTTAAAAAGGAATAATGAAAAATCAAGAACAATTCATCACCTTTGGTTGAACTGTTCAGCTTTTCAAGACTTCTTTACTTACAATGAATACATTTAATGAATGTACATTCTTCTCACTGACTTTGGTAATTTTAAAACTTAGAGTGATATATTTCTATCTGTGATATCTTTCCACTTGAAAAATCTCAAAACACAGATTAAAAACCTAATAGGCTATAGTACTTTTTATTTTGGGAGCCAGAGTATGATTTGGGGGAAAGAAATGTATTAGTCCTACTGCAGTGTAACTCTGTCTTTTCTCATAAGTCCACCTTTGATTCTTTGTATGGTATAGGATTTTGAGTCTTCTATTTCTAGGCATGTTCTTATCTTCCATTATCTTTAAATATTGATAAACTCTCCCAGACACCAAAGAACATATTTGCTTAATTAAGTGTCTGAACAGAAACAAGATAAAAACACTGGTATTTTTATGTGCGTATTCAATATCGTATAAAATATAAAACCTATATTTTAACTTAGTAAAATATTTTACTACTTCTGTACTTTAGACGGAGTGTTGCATCCAAGGTACAACGAATGAGCATTTTTCTTGAATCTTGATCCATCTTTTATTACTTAAACGCAGCTTGGAACCTTTACTCCCCTAAAGAGTTTTTGCCACTAGAATTGTTGCTGATCATTCAGTTTATGTCATTTCCCACCCCAGGAATCTCTCGTAGGTTAACATATTTTATGTAAACATTTAGCTCCTTCTTATGTTAAGCTGACATTACCTGCCTCATTTTGAAATTTAATGCTGTCGTAAAAATGAGAAGCACTTAGTATTTATTTTTTAAGTAACCAAAAAAGTCCATGCCAATAATGAACAGAAAAAGTATTTATTCATATGGAATTCACTAGGTTCTTGAGGAAGAAAGCAGTCAGCGTTTTAAATTTTTAGATTTTAGGATATTTATAAGGTTTGAACAGACTCTGCCCCCCACCCCTTTCTTCCCTTCTCTGCATCCTCTCTTCTTGAAAAGAAAACTCAAATTTGTTCACATTAGAATTTCTCAGCATATAAATCTGTTTTCAAAATAAATTGTGTTGTATAAACTTTCTCCGTGATGAAATAGTCAAGGACTAGAATCTGTAATATTTTAATGTAAGATTACTTGTTAAGACTACTACAAGTGGACATGAACTACCTTTCTATAAAGATTTTTAGTATTTATACTTATGTATGAAATTTATAGAGTGTGGTTAAAATTGGGAACATCTGCTTTAAACAGGGTTTATTTTTCTATCTTGAATTTGCCTTACGTGTATTCAGAGGCTCTGGAAATAACATTAGGAAAAGTACAAATATGCTGTATCATGTATTTGAAAATCAAACCCTTAGTATGTACTTTTTGTCTTTTTCTTTTCCTTTTTTTTTGACCTTCATTCCCTTATTTAGGTCCATGTAATTCATTTTATAGCCATTAATTCTAAGGAAAAAAGCTTCCAGCCCATCACTCTTCATCCTCTCATGGCTCCAGGTCCTGTAGCGGCACCTGTCACAGTGCCTTGCACACAGTAGGCATTCAGTACATATTTATGTGCACGAATGAGTGATGGATTCTCAGTGTAATTGATTTATTACAAAAAAGTACTTTGACTCTACTTGGTCTTGGAGTTTAAAAATACAGAATTGTAATTGTAATTCCCTGTAGGGAATGAAGAGTCCTATGCAGATAATTTTAATGGAAAGGAAGTACGCATTAGTAAGTTTGACTTAACCATAAGTAACTGGAGACACCCTTCTCTTGTCCCACCAGTAAAAGAAAGCGCCTTTTCTTCATTCATAGGACACCTTTTCTGAGTCAGGCAACAGTAAGAAGCTTGTGGGTTTCAGTCAGCAGCTCTCAACCCTGACTGTACGTTAGAATCATTTGGGGGCCTTTAAAAAATTCCGTTGCCTGAATCCTGTTTCTGATTTAATTTGTATGGGATGAGACCTGTTCATCAGTATTGTTAAAAAGTTGTTCTTCAGGTATTTTATGTTCAGAAAGGATCTAAAATCACTGGCTCAATTTGTTACGAAAACGATGCCAGTATTAAATGTTGTGTCGTCTCCTCCTTTTTTTGTTTTTGTTTTTTTTCTTTTGTGGCCACCTTTTGCACTAGACCATCCCCATTATTGGTGGTATTGGCCTATAGTTCCACAAGACAAATTCAAGTCTTATTTATTTAATATACGAATATTTTGCTGTTTAATATTTAAACAATGTTTAATATATTTCCTTATAAACTAGTATTATAGTTTATGGTTTGTTTCCCATGTGTCCATATCCTTTACTAACTTTTTTTTGAACAGCAGCATGACAACAGTCCATACAGAAATAACTAATTCATAATGAGGAAAATTTAATAATTTTTAAGGTAGAAGGAAATAAAGTATTAATTTCTTATCTGCCATGCAGAATTAGACAAATAGAATTTGCTTATGAAAGGAAAGAGGCATACTTTTTAATTGGTCTACACAGAAAAGTAAAAGTAAATTATTCATTTAAGATTCATTATCTAATAAACATTGAAGGAAATATTTTTCCTAAATAAAAAATTTTGTGACTCCTAATAAAATTCAAGTGATGACATTGTTCTTTTTTGGAGGGTGGGGAGGGGGTATTTTGTTGCCATATTTCTTACTACATAACAATTTCATTTTATTGGTGTTAACAGTAGGAACAGTGATGATGAGATATACATATGTAGCCAGGAATAAAGTGCCACTTTCCCAGATAACTATTATATGAGTCTTAGTTGTCAAACTAATTCGTTTATAAAATTTTTTGAGACCAACAGTTTATTTTATAATATTACAAATGCAACCATTACAAAAGCTGGTCAAAATTAAAGGAAACATGAAAAATAAATTTAATCACATTAGCCTTAATATTAACGTGGCTGAACTTTTATGATTCACTTGGATTTGATATTCAACTGATTACTCTAACCATGGTATATTAACTTTAGAAATAAAAAGGGGAGAAATGACTGAATTTGACTTAAAAATTGCATTAGAAATTTTGAAATGCCTGTCCTATATGTTCTGGCAAACTCATTGCCACATTTGGATATATATTGACCCCAGCATGGTTTCTATATTAATATGTTGGAATAATAACTAAGGAAAAATTAAAAATGTATAATAGATGTATAAAGAATTATATTTAGTAAATGCATAATAGCTAATAACACTTTCAAGTTATTGATCTGTTTGGTTTTTTATGTATTATTTTAGGTAGTGTTTATACGAGTATCTTGGGAGTTATAAATGCGTGCCATTTAAATGAGTAAAGCTAATGAAATAAAGCCAGTTTTATTGCCAAAATTCAAAAAGTGGGGTGATACTATGTCAGATTTAAGTAAATGACCTATCTCTCTGAGAATTTTGTTTGCCACTGAATTCCATTTCTATCCACTTTAAATTTACTAAAAGCTACTTAACCTCCAAGTTTGATTAAAGTGCTTTAATATGTCATGCGGTTCATGTACATGGTGTAGGCACTAGAAGTGATTGTCTAGCCACCAATTTTATTATTTCTCAAGCAAAGTGGTTCTTGAGTAGAGTTTAAATTTGGGCGGTGTAACCTGATAAAGCGTTGTACTCATTCTGATTTAATACCAGTGGATTTTTAAGTCTCCGGTTTAATTGTGAATAAAACATTTTGTGGTACTTTAATACTAACCCCCAACCCAACCCCGTGCCCCACCAGAAAAATCACATTCAGCCAAGAAGACAGAAACTGTACTGTGGGGTAGGATGTGGATGATGAAAGTCTTTACATAAAATGATTCATCAGATTTTTCAGGCATAGTATTCTTCTGTTTCGGAAATAAATACAGTATATAAGATTTCACTTTGAAAACTACTGAGTTAAGTACATTTATAGTCACCTTTTCTGTTAATGAGTTAAATAATATAGAGACTCGTAGCTCTTCGTAAAGATGACAAGCTATGTGCTCGGCTGAACTTAACAGCTTGGTTATGGTCACATTTCCTATATCCTTGTAATAGAATTAAGAGTGTATCCTGGTAAATTACATTATCTTTACAGTTTGAGCATCCTGATTTTAACATTTAATAGTTTCAAAACAAACTACTCCCACATAATCAAATCATTAGCAGCAGCAGCAGCATATTGGTGGTGCCAGTAATAATGTGTGAATCTTCTGCAGCAAAATTTCTTTAATGAAGAGTTTAATGGGCCATATTTGAACTTAATTTCCATCCAATTCATAAGTGCCCACTAAATATGTATTCTATTCTGCTCTCTGTTCCTTTGATCATCTGCTCTTGGGTGAGCTTTCACATAACTAAAATAGATATAGCCTGAGTTGTAAATGTTGAACTTTTTTAGGGCTTAAAGGTACTAGTATATAAATAACAGCACATTGCCAAATAAGCTTTTTTTCTCTCATTTTCTAAAACACTTTCCTATTATATTTGATTGTATAATGATCAGCATTTATGGTGGGTTAGAAGACTTTTCCTCTCAATTTTCTTAAATGACCATAAAAAAACATTAAAAATAGCTCTGGAGAAGGCTGTGTTGTTGAGTCTGTCTCATAATTATTTGTAGATCCTTAGGCATAGAATTATTAATAGTTTATAATTCACCCTCATCTATAGAATGTTGATTTATATCACGTAACTGATGACAGTAGGGCTGAGGCCATATGAAACAGAAGGCATCTGAGAGATTCTGTTTATCACATTTGGATATTTTATTGGGCTGTGCTTCATTTGCTACAAAAAAATCCAAATGGAAACACATTGGGTCATACAACATTCACTGTGATAAAATATGGTAATGTATACTCACAGAAGAGCTGCCATCATGCAGTTCACAGTGTTAAAGAAGTAAATGTAATGGCATCGATTTTTCTTTTTAAATTTGTTAAATAACATGAACATGTTTCTCTTTAAAATGGAATAATGTGAAGGTTTGTCAAGTCAGTGTGTTGAAGGTTGGGGGAGATCAAATGAGCTTGTTCGTGCTCGTTCAGCTATTTTAGCACAGTTGGGCATCGCTAATGTTTATGGTGGTTTTGATTTTAAAGAATTTGTATTCTTAGTTATGTATTTTTATTCCATAATGCACCACTGAGTACAAAAAGGAAGAATAAGAGTTACTGATGATGAAATAAAATAAATTGAGGAGCATTAATGTAGTTTAAAGCAAGTTGATGTAGGAATTTGAGGAGAAAAGAAATTATTTGGGAACTCCAAATATAGTAGGATTTGGGCAGCGATGTATCCTTTTGGGGTTTTGGTCATAAATTTAAGTGAAACTAGGCAAACCTGTAAGGTGAGATAGATAGATTTTTTTTCCCCCCTCCAGCAGCATTTACCTGCAGGTGTAGAGAAAGCAAATAGTTAGATTTTTAACTTTTGATGGAAGTAGAAGCAGGCCAGGGAGTTGAAGATGCTCACAAGGTGATGATTATTGGACCAGAACATGGGATCTAAGTAAGGCCTTCAAGGAATAAATGATGGAAAGGAGGTGGTGGATTGGGGAAAGTGGCACCAACCGTGAACTGAAACCTTTAGTGAAATGAGGCTAAAAGTGAGCCTGAAAGATGAGAAGGCCAGAGGATGGGATGTGTGAAATCAAGATTTCAGAGGTGATAGAATATTGATGAGAAAAAGTCAAGACCTTGGAAGAGGCCGAGATAGGAGGAGATCTTTGAGATAAAGAGTCAAGGATCTGTGAGGCAATGGTTATTAATGTGAGTGTTGAACTAATCTAGAATGACAACGAGAATTGGGGTGACGGAGGACAGCCACAGGCTAGGGGCTCACGTTGATGGCGACAAGAAGATCGTGACTAGATAGCACGAGCTTTAAAGAATCACCCACGCTGCAAACGAAAACCCTTGGCATTATATCAAGAGATCAGTGCATGTACATTTAGGTATTTTTTGAGATTTAAAATAAAAAGGTATAGATCATTTCAACACCCCCTCCAAGTTGCACAGATTATGAGAGCTTTGATGTTCCTAAGTGCAAATTCTGCCTGTGGCCTTCCTGCCTACTCTGAGTCTTACTTGTCTTCCCTCTTCGCTCCCCTGTGAGGCTAGTTCTTCTCCTAGCTTCTTCTGGAGCCCAGAAATCCTGAGGATGGTCAAGTCTTTGTTGGAAGACCTGAGCTCTGCCTTCTTCCGAGGTCATCCCCACCCACACCCCCTGCGGTGGAACTCGAAGCTCCTCACTAAGGGAGAGCACCGGGATCAGTTCCCAATCTGTGCTCAGGGTGCTGGGAGAAGGGACCCCTGGGGATACTCGTGGTTGGAAGGGGTTTTTCATTCCTGAGGGGTTTTCATTGTTTTTTTTCTATGGGAGCCTCTTTATTTCCTCAGTTTGCTTTGTTATGGATTTCGGATGGGGGTTCTTCGAATGATGTCAGCTTTTTTTCCTACAATGAAGTGGGTTAGATGCTCATTTGAACCTAATCTAAATCTTGCCTGAATCTGTTTCTTTCCTCGGTTTCTTTGTTAGCATGAGGTTTTATGCCTTCTCTTGATATTATTGCAAGTTTTTCCTCCTTCCTCACTCTCCCAATAAATCTTTAGTTGTTAAGTATGATCCAGCTGTGATCCTACTTTACTTGATTGTCTTTACCCACAAGTGACCCTACCTGTTCTTGATAGAGGAAGCAGAAGCCATGAACTTCCGGGACTGTATCTCACAAACAGGTGTGCACGATAATAAGCATTCTTTTTTTTTTTCTTTCCTCCTGTCACGGTGGTTTAAACGTCCTGTCATCCATCAGGGAAGCTGCCCGTTCATACGTGTTCTCCTACAACCTCCCCCAGTGTCGTGAGTTTTGAGTTCTTACTGTTTACTCGCTAGCTTGCATCTTCATCCTGTCACCTTGTACTTACCCCTTGCCAGCCACGTTTAAACTTGGTTGCACCTTCCATCTTCAACGTGAATGCGGTTCTAGGGGTATGGCTTGGAGACGTGAGGGCCTCGCTCTCAGAGTTCCCTGGACTTGGAAAGTGGTGTGGTCCACACGGCTGGCACCAGGCCCACTCCACTCCCAAGTCCCCGCGGGGCGGCTGCGTGGTGGGTTCCCCTCCATGTCTTCCTGCGAGGCTGGGAGGGGGAGGCTGTTGTAAACAGAGGAAATGAGGTGGGGGAGCCAGTCCTCCTGTCTGTGCCGGGGGCTGGCAGCTTGCTGCCTAATCCACCGTCAGCCCACGGAAGCCCAGGTCACTGGCTTTCATCGCTCACAGGCTTCTCGGCACTCAGAGTATCCCAGTTTGACTTGTGCCGGAGGGTGAATGAGTTGACAAAGGAAAATAGTCTAAATAAAACTTAAGTAGCCAGTATCTAGAGAGAAAGAACCCTCAGAAATGGGTAGTGGTAAAAAAGAACTGCTGTAGAGATCAAGGGCAACTTTAATTTTGAAAAAGCACATGAGGAAATTCAATCGGTGTAAGATAAACTTTCCAGAAATTAAAACAAAAACCTGACACGTTGAAGTGTGGTAGGAAAGAGGGAAATGGCCCCTCTCGAGGACCAGATTAGTGGCCTGGAATATGTGTAGTAGTAGTTATTTATCTTTAGAAAAGCAAAACCCAAAGATACGGAGATGGTAGCAAAAATGAAAACACCTCAAAGACAAGTTTAGGATATTTAATGTGAAGAACCATAAGGAAAAAAATGGAAACAGACTCAGGAAGGCACACTTACTAACTACTAAAGGAAGATTTCACTAGTTTGAAAGGGCTCTTACTATGTAGGTTCCAGGCAACATCGGGGGGTAAAAGACACTTGGCAGACGTTTCTGTCAAATATTTATTATCTACTTCGTGCCAGTGACAAGCATGGTTTTAGTCACAGGGAATACAGGGTGAACAAAGCATTGGCTCATCCCTCAGTGAATGGGATGAGATGGACGGGAATAAGTGATACAGGAAAAAAAAGAAAAAAATGAAACAAAGTAGAGTGACTAGGCCGTGTTGGGATAATCCTGTAGAGGCAGGATTCGCTATTTTACGCGAGCGGTCAGAGACGTCTCAGGCCAGGTAACGTGGGAGCAGCATCCCGAAGGAAGCAAGGGAGTTGGCCTTGTTAATATCTGGGAGAAACACTCCAGACGGGGAACAGGAAAACCCTGAGGTAGTGTCCTGCGTGGTCTTTCAAGGGCTGGCTGGGAGGCTGCTTGGCTGGAGGCGAGGCATTGAGCACGGTCAGAGATGAGGGCTCCCGCAGCAGCAGGCAGGGCTGAGAGGGCTCTGGAGGCAGGTGTGAGGCCTTTGGCACACATGGGAAACCTGGAGGGTTTTGGGGCAGAGGAGGGACACCAGGTGAATTACGTGTTAAGAGCGTCACTCTGCTCTTGGAGAATAGACTGTGTACGCAGTAGGGGGTCGAGGCGGGGAGACCAGATCACTGGGTGTTGCGGGAATTGAGATAAGAAATGACAAGGGCTTGGAGCAGTGTGGTATCAGTGGAGGAGCGACAAACGGTCAAATTCTGGGAATATTTTGAAAGTAGATGGATTGGGTATGGTGTGTGATAGTTATAGAGGCAACAAGTTTGCTTGCTTGTTTGTTTCTGCCTGAGTACCTGGAAAGCACGGAGCTTCTCCTTCCTGTAAGAGGACAGATTGTGTGAGGGTCCCGTTGGGGGGCGGCAGCAGTTAAGCCGTAGGGAATCAGGCTTAACTGGGATGTTGACTTTGGGATGCTGGTCAGACAGGCTGGAGAAGGTACTCAAATTCTTGAATTCCAGGGTAAAGAGAGGAATTTATAAAGGAAAAAAAGAGAGGGAGAAGGGAAATCACATCTCCAGGCTTTAGAGAATGACTACAACTAAGAATCCCTTTCCCAAATACGATTGTTTATCTTGAGGATCCACAGAATATTTCTCCCCAGTGACCTGGGTTGAGGAAAATGCACCAAGAACTTTAAACGAAGACCTGTGTTCTGTGATAGAGAATCTGTAACGTGTGAAGTAAGTACAGTACAGCAGTTAGTCAAATAAACATTATGGGTTGACTTGAAGCTCTGTAATACTTATTTAGATTTCTCAGAATGAGAGTGAAGTTTAGCTAATAATTACCTATCATTTGATTCTGCAAATTTAAGCAACATATGGGAAGTGGAAAGTAAGTAAACATATAATTCGTGGGTTTGGGAAAATCCTAATGTCAAGAAGAGATGCTCCCATATCCTTAAGGATGGAATTAGGAGGATATCTTCTCTCCACAGAAAGATGGAAATCTAAGAAGAAATTTTAGAACGAGTTTGAGTTTTGCCTGGTTTTCTTGCTTCCAGACTCCTTAGGACTTGGCTGTTCTCATGTCTGTGAATTACAGGCAAATCATAGCAGAATGGACACCCGCCTCTCCCTCCATCAACTATCAAGCAGGCCTTGGAGAAGAGGAGGCGCGAGCTGGCACATCTTCACTTTTCTCATAAAAGGTGACTTTTGCGGCTTCCTCAGCTGAAATTTTTATCTCCAATTAGGACTTCAGCTTCATTAGCCAAATTTTGACCCGACTTGGTGTATAGAATCTGAGCCCAGCATTAACTGATTTAAGATAGTTAACTCTGTGTTGCCTGGGTCTGACCTTTCCTGGGCAGGTGTTCTGTATATGGTCTCCACCTCATGCCAGCCTTTCTTCTTCCTGTCCAAGGTTTTGTTGCCTTTTGCACTCCTGACATTCCCTGACCCTGAGTCAGCTTATCACAAAAATTAGACCAAATAGCCAACCCCTCGGGGAAAAACAAATGAAAGTGTCCTGCCCTGTTTCACAGAGAAAGGCATCTCTTACTCCCCGGTCAAAATTCAGCAGCAGAGTGCAACTAAGAACATTTTCTTTTTTCCACAAGAAATGAAATCCTTAAACATGTGTAGCCCCTGAGTGCTTTCATAAGACGATAAGGTTTATGGTCCAGCCATCATTTAGCCAAAAGCAACTTTTTAAAAGGCTTAGGCTCTTTGGTAGAGTGTGATTATAAATGTGTTTCAGCTCTCCCCAAGGACGTGTGGATTATGTAAACTTCCCTGGATTCACTGTGAGAGGATCTCACATGAGTATGAAAGTGCAACTAATTAGGTATCATGAAGGGTTACTGCTCTGGACTCAGAACCTCCCTGACTGTGTAACCTTGGCCAAGCTACTCAACCTCTCAACGCATCGGTGTCTTCTTTGCTAAATGATGATGATAATATCAACATTATAAAGGGGTTGTGAAAATTATACATGTAAATATGATATATAGATTTAGTGTTTGGCTCTATTTGCCTCTACCAGAAAAGCAGAGGGATACTCTTATATATAAATTATAGAGACCCAATAAAGGGCTAAGAAAGGATTTTAGAAATTAAATGATTAGAAGTGCTTCTTAATTTTGTGGTACTTTTAAAACATGGCCTCCAAATTCTTTGAGACTCTTATCCTTAAAAGGCAGGGTCTGGGGGCTTCCCTGGTGGCGCAGCGGTTGAGAATCCGCCTGCCAATGCAGGGCACACGGGTTCGAGCCCTGGTCTGGTAAGATCCCACATGCCGCGGAGCAGCTGGGTCCGTGAGCCACAGCTACTGAGCCTGCGCGTCTGGAGCCTGTGCTGCGCAACAAGAGAGGCCGCGACAGTGAGAGGCCCGCGCACCGCGATGAAGAGAGGCCCCCACTTGCCACAACTAGAGAGGGCCCTCGCACAGAAACGAAGACCCAACACAGCCAAAAATAAATTAAAAAAAAAAAAAAAAAAAAAAAGGCAGGGTCTGTGTCCCCTATGGCCACCTTGATTAGGGGTGGACTTGTAACTCTACAGTAAGGGCAGAAATGACACTCTGACCTCTGAGGGTCAGTCATAAAAGGTCCCGCCTTTTCTGCCTGGTTCCTTTGAAGCCCTCCCCTTGGGGAAGCTCCCCCTCAGAACCCAGCCCCATGCAGCAGAAGCCTGAGCCGCATGCAGAGACCAGAGCCCTGGTCAGTACTCTCAGCTGAGCCCAGGCTCCTGGCCTTCCCAGCTCTCCCAGATGAGTGAAGGAGTCCCCACCGGATTCAGCCCCTGCTGTTTCTGAGTCTTTCCAGCTGAGGCCTCCGTTGCGGCACAAAGAAAAGCCACCCCACTGTGCTGTGTCCAAATCCCTGCTCTTAGAATCTGTGAGCATAGAGAGATGGCTCCTGTCCGTGTACTGAGCTTGGGGTGATTTATGACAGAGCAACACGTAACTGGAGGAGCAACACCCACGAAATCATGGAAATAGTCCAAAAGGAAAGAAGGAACTGGGCTCATTCATATTGAATACTATAAACGTGAGAACAGATAACAGGAAATATCGAGATTCAATTATTCACATTTATAAAATGGTCCTGCCCCAATTTTTGAAGAATTTTCTCTGAAGCTATATAAATCATTACTTAGGCATCATGGGAGACTCTGCTTATCAAAGCCTAATGATTATTAATTGTCATAATTCTTTTTACATAAATTTCAATGATATATATTTTGAATTAACATTAACTTAATTAAGCAAAGATTCAAAAGTATCTAAACTACCTAGCACCCCGTAAGGCAGTGGGTTTCAAATTTTAGAGTAATGAGAATCACCTTGGATGACTCTTAAAAGTCTGATTCCAAGGCCCTTCCACAGATATTCTGATTCAATAAATGTGCATATTTGACAGGAGATTCTGTTACTGATGGGATAGAAAAAAACTCCAACAACTACTCCTGGAGGGGTGATAGGGTACACGAAAGAAGTATGTAACATAGCTTCTGCCTCAAGTAACTTAATGTGAATTAATAGAAAAGACATTTGTGTGGAACAATACAAAGACAAGTTGTGTTTTGGGTTCTAATCCACTACAGCCAACATTTTTCTTCTTTAATTTGAATTAGGAGGAAAACTAGGTCAGGTAGGAGGAAAACTAGGTCCAGGAGTGTGAGGTTTTTCCAACTGGTAGGAGAGCTTAAGCAATTAATTTAGTGATGGATCTGATTCACATAGTTTGTTTCCAACTTATATGAGCAATACATTCTATAGATTAAGTGAAGAATTTAGTATCTTAAAGTTTAATGGTACTTTCCAGGGAAATTAACAGAAAGTTTTTTTATGAGGAATGAGTAGCCCAGAAAGAGCTTTGGACTGAATATACATACAGATCTTCCTTGACTTAACGATGAGTTTAGGTCCTGATAAACCCATCCTAAGGTGAAAATATCGTAAGTCAAAAATGCATTTAATACACCTAAACTACCGAACATCACAACTTAGCCTTGCCTACCTTAAAGTGCTCAGAACACTTACATTAGCTTACAGTTGGGCAAAATCACCTAACACAAAGCCTATTTTATAATAAAGTGTTGAGTACCTCATGTAGTTGATTGAATACTGTACTGAAAGTGAAGAACAGAATGGCTGTAAGTGTATTGGTTAATCACCCTCGTGACTGCATGTCTGACTGGGACCCATGGCTGCCACTGCCCAGCATCACGAGAGAGGATTGTACCACATAGCACTAACCCGGAGAAAGATCAAAATTCAAAATTCGAACTACAGTTTCTAATGAATGCGTATCGCTTTCACAGCATTGTAAAGTCAAAAAATGATAAGTTGAACCATAAGTCAAGGACCATCTGTATATGTTTCTGAGCCTTGTATATAATGGCTCAAACACATAGAAGTTTATATCTCAGTCACATAGGAGGCCAAGGAGGGTGAGGAGGTCTCCTCCATGGGATGATTCAGGCATCCATGGTCATTCCATTTGGTGGCTCTGCCATCCCCTAGTTCACCACTGCCATCTGCATACAGCCTATGGGAAAGGAAATATCAAAGGGAAAGCACACCTATTTCATAAAAGCCTTGGCCCCCAAACAGCACACATCACTTCTGCTAACATATACATTAGTGAGAATTAGTCATATGGCCACACTTAGTTTCACAAAGAACTGGAAAGTGAGGTTTCTCATCTATCAGCCTCTTTGCAGCTTCAACTCTATACATGGAAGGGAAGAATGGACTTTGGTAGACAGCTAGTCACACGCTAAGGCATACCCCCATATTTCAAATCACCTGAGGTAAAGAGCAGATTCTAAAAGCTTGCAGAGAGAGAAAAATAGTCACTTACAAAGAACCAGTAATCAGAATGCCATCAAATTTCTCAAGAGGAATATAGAAAGATGATGGAGGAAAGCCTACATAATTCTGGATGGTCAACCTAGGAGTCTACACCTAGCCAGACCATCAACATGTAAATGTAGATAGACTTATGCTGACTTGTGCAATCTCAAAAGATATACCTCCCAGATACTTTCTCAGGAAGTTACTGGAAATGTGCTCTACAAAAGCAAGAGAAGAATCCAAGAAAGAGGACAACATAAAATTCAGAAAACAGAGTATCTAAGAAACAAGGGTGAAATGAATTCTAATAACGATGGTGAAAAGATACTCCAGTCTGACAGCTGAGCAGCAAACCTAGAGAGAAAGTTCTGACTTGAGCAAGAGGATATGAAGGTTTCCAGAAAGGATGAGCCTACACACACACACACACACACACACGCACACACACACACACAAATTGAGCTAATAGATTCCTTGATGTGTTTGACTCTATTGAAATTAGTTTTAATGTTCTATCAGAGAATGTGGGGTTTAATTAGTTATAGGTACATAAAAATTAAGTAACTAAAAAGAAAAGAAATATATTCTAATATACTATATGACTCATCTATGAATTATATTTTGGTAATTATAATAATATAAACACTGATATTCATATGGAACATATAGAGGGGATAGTGGGGGGAAAATATATTGGGTGGTGAATGAAAATGTAAAACCACTAGGTCCTCATCTTTCATGAAAAAGTCAATTCATAATGTCTTAAATTGAAAAATCAGGAGATATAAGTTTGAACAAGTTATTTAGAAATACAGAGAGTCTTAACCTGGGTTCCTCAGAAAGCAGACCCTTTCATGTGTTTTTCCCTGAGGGGTTGGTTATTTGGTCTAATTCTGTGAAAAATGCCATTGGTAATTTGATAGGGATTGCATTAAATCTGTAGATTACTTAGGGTAGTATAGTCATTTTGACAATATTAAGTCTTCCAATCCAAGAACGTGTTATATCTCTCCATCTGTTTGTGTCATCTTTGATTTCTTACATCAGTATCTTATAGTTTTCTGAGTACAGGTCTTTTGCCTCCTTAGGTAGGTTTATTCCTAGATATTTTATTCTTTTTGATGTGACGATAAATGGGAGTGTTTCCTTAATTTTTCTTTCTGATCTTTTGTTGTTAGTGTATAGGAATGCAAGAGATATATGTGTATTAATTTTGTATAAAATTACAACTTTACCTGCAACTTTACCAAATTCATTGATGAGCTCTAGCAGTTTTCTGGTAGCATCTTTATGATTTTCTATGTGTAGTATCATGTCATCTGCAAACAGTGACAGTTTTACTTCTTCTTTTCCAATTTGGATTCCTTTTATTTCTTTTTCTTCTCTGATTGTTGTGGCTAGGACTTCCAAATCTATGTTGAATAAAAGGGGAGAGAGTGGACATCCTTGTCTTGTTCCTGATCTTATTGCAAATGTTTTCAGTTTTTCACAGTTGAGATGGATGTTTGCTGTGGGTTTGTCATATATGGCCTTTATTATGTTGAGATATGTTCCCTCTATGCCCACTTCTGTAGAGTTTTTATCATAAATGGGTGTTGAACTTTGTGAAAAGCTTTTTCTGCATCTATTGAGATGATCATATGGTTTTTATTCTTCAGTTTGTTAATGTGGTGTATCACACTGATTTACATGTTGAAGAACACTTGCATCCCTGGGGTAAATCCCACTTGATCTTGGTGTATGATCCTTTTAATATGTTTTTGGGTTCAGTTTGCCAGTATTCTGTTGAAGATTTTTGAGAAAGATAAACTGAGCTGGAGGAATCAGGCTCCCTGACTTCAGACTATACTGCAAAGCTACAGTGATCAAAACAGTATGGTACTGGCACAAAAACAGAAAGATCAATAGAACAGGATAGAAAGTCCAGAGATAAACCCATGCACCTATGGTCAGCTAATCTATGACAAAGGAGGCAAGAATGTACAATTGAGGAAAGACAGCCTCTTCAATAAGTGGTGCTGGGAAAACTGGACAGCTACATGTAAAAGAATGAAATTAGAACACTCCCTAACACCATGCACAAAAATAAACTCCAAATGGATTAAAGACCTAAATGTAAGACCGGACACTATAAAACTCTTACAGGAAAACATAGGCAGAACACTCGTTGCCTAATTGCCTTTTTTTTTCCTACAGGAAAAACATTAATGTCTGCATAGGATTTTATTACAAGTATATATCATAATAAAATTAACTAAATTCCTTTTAAAAATGCAATTGGGAGTAGTAAAGATTAGGACAGGACTCAAATTATAATTTTATTTTTTAAATTTATGTGTTTGTATTATTAATTTTAAAAGACAAACTTAAAAATGATTAAAAGTATTTTACATAATAGATTCTTTATTCTAGACAATTATCATTACAACCAAAAATTCCTTTTAATTTTCACAAAGACTAAATCTAAGTGATTTTTTTAAAGTTAGGATATTTCTACTTTCCTGTTACTGACATACTGAATGTAATTAATGACCAAAATTCATAGAATTGGCTAGCAATTCTCAAATGTTTTGGTCTAAAAACTTCATTATACTGTTAAAAAGTCTATAGGTTTCAGTTAATGATATTTATCAAATTAAAAAAATTAAGAGCTTAAAATATTTGTTTACTGATTGACTTAAAATAACAACAATAAACCCACTGTATGTGATAAATAACATATTTTTATTTTAAAACAACTATATTTTCCAAAACAAAATACATCAGTGAGAAGAGTGTCATTGTTGAACACTTTTTCAATTCTCTTTAACTTCTGGCTTTAATAGAATTCAGTTCATTCATTATATCTTCTTCTGTATGCAGTTTGTTGTGATATGTTGTTTGGAAATATAGGGGTAAAAACGTGCCCTCACACAGATACATTGTTAGAAAAGGAAGAGGTATTTTAATAGCCTTTTCAGATAATTGTGGTTATTCTTCTTTGACACAACACCAAAATGTGAAATTGGAAATCATATCCATGAACTTTTTCTATTCTGTTACACTAGAAGTCATTGGTCTATCTTGTACTTTGAATGACCTTTTCAAGAACTGTGCATGATTTGGTAACATAATGCATTAGTCACTTGAAAAGTACTTGGTTCACTGAGCTATGCAGATCTTCCAAATGCTGACTCATTTCATTACTCAGTTTCAAAAGATGACATTCATTAATATCACCACCAGTCTCATTAGAAAAATCTTTAGGTATTGGTGAACTATAGCTAATGGTGATGAATACAAGTTTTCTAAATTTCTAATTTTTGTGTGAAACCTCAAATTTTTTCATTGTCAACAATGTCAGTTGCTTCTTAAAATGATACTCATTTCATATATTTTCAAGAATATACCTGCCTAATAAATCAGAATAGCTCTAGTTTGCCTGACAGTTGTTCCTGCAAGTGAAAAGGATGATCCATGAAAAAAGCAGCTAGTTCAGCTGGTAACTCAAACATACATAAGTGCTTTTCTTCGAGACAACCATCATACTTCAAGTATGCAACCAAAGTATTTTATGGTTTTCCAGCTTCATTGAAATAAATTGACATATAACATTGTATAAGTTTAAGGTGTACAGTGTAATAATTTAATACATGTATATATTGTAAAATGATTACCAAAATAAGGTTAGTTAACACATCCATCACCTCACATACTTACAAAATGTGTGTTTGTGTGTGTGTGTGTGTGTGATGAGAACTTTTAAGATCTACTCTCTTAGCAACTTATTCATATAGAATACAGTGTCATTAACTACAGTCACCAGGCTGTACGTTACCCCCCCACAAATTATTCATATAGAATACAGTGTTGTTAACTACTATCGTTATCATCATGCTGTACATTACCTCCCCACAACTTATTCATCTTATAACTGGAAGCATGTACCTTTTGACCACCTTCACCCATTTCCCCCATCCATTCCCCCCATCCTTGGCATCTACCAATCTACTGTCTGTTTCTATGAGTGGAGCACAAATTATTTTATGCCTATTTCCCATTTTGTCACACAGAATGTTAAAATGACAGGCACTCAAGGGTCAAGATTTAATAAAATTAATAATCTTTACTGCTTTATAAAGATATTCTTAGGCATACCTGGCATTTTTTAACCACAGTGAAGGCAACTAAAAAGACAATGACTACTAGTACAGTTTGGTACCCCTACCTGCATTCATGCTTAGGTGCCATTAGTTTTACTCACCATTTTTTTCCACCATGCTTGCAAGTGTCAGCCCTATGAAAAAGTCAAATAATATTTTAGTACTATTATGTATTATTTAGTATTATTATTAGAGCTTTGCCCTCTAAGACACCCAGAAAGGATTTCTGCGGTCCACAGTTTCTGTGAATTGCCCTTTGAGAACTGCTGATGTAGGCAGTAAGTATCATAAATGATAAAATGATCACAAACAGAAGTCTTTACTTTTTTTGCCTAGCTGAATTAGAATTAAGTTTTCCAAGCTGTGTAAACTGTGCCTAGGCAGTAGGATGCAGTAGAAATAGTTAGAAATTGTTGGAATGTAACACTTGATCACAGCTCAGGGTACCTGTGTCCCAGTGTTGTCATTTACCAGTCATAGGATCATTGATTAGTCAACTGTGCTTCTTTGAGCATCTTTCTCCCACTTGTATATTGGAGATAACACCATCTACCTCTTAGTGTCATTGGGTAAACTAGAGTGATTCGACGTATGGCCCCTGCACCCTTAGCATCAGCGTCACCTGGGAACCTGTTAGAAATCCAGATTCTAGGTTCCCAACGCACACATGTTGACCCAGAATCCTCAGAAGTAAGGTCCAGGAATTTCTTCTTTTTTAGGCTCTCCAGGTGATTCTTACCCATATGGAAGTTTGAGAAGCACTATCACAGACCATACAACATAAAGGATTAAAAACCGTGAACACTATGAATTCACATTATAATGATAATAAATAGAAAAGAAAGATCTTCCAGGCAAAGAACTACATGAAAATAGTTATTTGTGTAGTTTTAGGACTTTTACCCCCACTAAATTATTAAACATAGCTTATTTATGTTTGTGTCATCCACTGTAGGTTAGCAGTGATCTTATTGTTGGTATTAAACATATATGTGTGACAAAGAAATGAATTTAAAAATACAAAGCCAAGAAATAGTCCATAGTAAGGAAGATAGCAAAGAGTATATTTGGAAAGCAGTGGGAAATAATGCTAGATGTGATTAAAGTATGGGATGATATGGCTAAACTTTATACAAGAAGCAACAGGAACCATTATAGATTCTCAAATAGTAAAGTGACATGATGAAAGGCATGTTTTAGTAACCGTGGTACAATATGAATTGGAGGGGAAAAGACATGAAGGCAAGGAGTATTTCATCAGGATCATACTTTTTTTTTTCTCCCCGTAAATAAGAAAGTCCTCCACCAAATCTGGACATGGTCCGCACTGTCATAGGTATATGGTAGGACTAAAATGAAGACAAAGAAGCTCTAAGAATGAGTATATTGCATGTTCATTATTTACATCAACACAGCAATTCACCTTCTCTTCTATTCCAAGTGTTCCTATTAATTTACCGCTCTCAAACTCTTGTTCTCAATGGTCTTTCAACCTGCCCTCCTTTTCTCAGCACCCCAAGTTCTTCCCCTATCAATGAAGGCTCTTTCATGTGTTTCCTATCCTGTAACTGTCTACGCCTACTAAAAGTTCTAATTGGTAAGAAGCTCTTTTCTAAGAATTTCTGTGTGGAAGGAGAGGAGTAATGGAAAATCCATCCCTGTGTCCCTGTCAGAGTCTTCCTCTCTTCCTGGACATATTATGTAGTTATCAATAGCTTTTGAAGATGATGCTTTGATTTTAGCGCTAAAAAAGAGAGAGAGAGAAAATAAGGGGTTGAGAGAATAAAATGAAAACAGGACAGAAGCAATGTCTCTACAATGAAGCCTTGGAAAAGATTAAGTCAAAAACACCAGGACTGTGGAGCTGAAGTTGAATTTATCTGTTTGTGTGTTCTGGGGACAGAACCAGATCAGAACGTCCTGCTGGGATTTATCCGTCCTGGAATGGAACTACTCTGGGAAAGACTAAAAGCATTTAAAGCAGGATATGGAATAGCAATGGTTGGAAAAGCCCCTCAGATTTGACCCTTAATTAAGCCAAGCTAATTACATTAATAAAAGAGTATCCAAAGCTATTCCTGTTAAAAGCATTCAAATTACCCTGCACTTCTGGCTGCAATTACACAGGGAATTGCAAGCTAAGAAGACTTAGGGGAGTGATCCAAATCATGTGACGTTAAAGCTCGGAAGGAAGGCAGAACTCAAAGTCACCAAGTGGAGACGAGTGGATTTGAGAGTGAGGGGATTTTAGCATTTTTCATAGTGTATAAATGTGCACACTTTACTTAATTTAAATTGAATGCACTCAGATTCAGTTAAGTGGGGTGTTATGATGAAATCCGAAGATTTTTAAATGTTACCCAAATTTTTTGGATGAAAATTCAGTGAAAAGACAATTTATTTATAGCAGTATCATATGTAAGAAAAATGAAACTTTAAAAAAATGGTTGAGAATACCATCTTTCATTTAACTATTTGAATTCAAAACAAGACCTATTTGTTGGAATGAAAGCATGGTAATAATATAAACTGTAATTAATTTGGCTCCACTTTTACTCATTCGTAGATAATACCTAGCACAGTTCTAGGTAACAAAGATACCACTGTGAACAGTGCATAGATATGGTTCCTGTCTTTATGGAGTTTATATTCTAGTAAGGAAGATAGAGAAAATGAGAAGTAAGCACATGACTATAAATACACAAGTATATAAAGTAAATTGTAAGTGCCACATAGAAACAAGTAGCTAAGAGAGAGAAGAGTTAGGGGGATGAGTTTAAATAAAATGGTTAGGGAGGCATCTCTAAGAAGATGGCATTAAAGCTCAGACCTAAGAGTGAGAAATTATTATGCACAGAGTGGAGAGAAGCTCTCTCCTGCCAAGATGAAAGCAGCGTATAGGCTCTGAGGAGGGAAAGAGCCAGACTTGTTCAAAGATCTAAGACAAAACAAGCGTGGCTGGAGCCTGGTGAGCAAAGAGGAGAGAACAAAGGATGAGCTGAAGAAAGACACAGGGGTCAGACCGTGAGGGCCTTATGTGCTATCCTGTGGAGAAAGCAGAGGAAAATGAGGGCAGAAGACGTCCTGTGGTTTGGCAACCACAATGTAATGGGTGTCGCTCGCTATAGCTAATTTCAGGGAAATAGTACAGAAGAGTCAATATCAAGACTCCCGCTAGGATGAGTAGGAGAGAAAGCTAGCAGGGAAAAAGACACATCTCTGTCTCGCTCAAATTCAGCTAAGAGGGGGAGATTGGTGGAGGAAACCTAGATGGTTTGGGTTTTCTTTCCCAAAGACAGGAAAGATCAGAGCATGTTTGTATTCTGATAAGGATTGGGAATGGTCCAGGCGAGAGGAGTTATTGATGAGAAGCATGGATGGGGCCCCGAGCACAAGTGAAAGATTGGATATGAGAGACAAGATAGGAAAAAAGATTGTGTGGACAGAGGTCAAGGTGTGCAATTACTGGTAGAAGCTTCGGAAAAACTGTCCTCTACCACCCTCATCTCCTGTTAACCTCAGAATCTCTGAGCTACGCCTTCATGCTCATTTGCACTTTACCTCCTGAATCTGTTTCTAGATTCAAACCATTGACACATCCCATCTGCTTTAAAATCCCTAAGAATTCCATGTAAATAACTTACTTTCCTAAATACACAAGTGTTTGCAAAGATGGCACAGCCAAGTCAATAGAGGTTTTGTGTTTTTTTTAACAGAGTTGTCCTGCAATTTTATTTATACAACATAATGTGATAAGCAAAACGTTTTAGGACAAAAGATAAATTAAAGGTGCCCCCCACCCAAAATGGCAAGATCCAGAATCGCTACATATAGTTTTCCATACGTTCTTCCTCAGTATCTTTTTATTATATTACCAGCGTCTTGGGACTTATTTTTCCAACCATGCCACTTCCACTTTTCATATCAGTGTGGCATTCAAATTCTTTCTTGGATATAATATCCCCAGTGCTTTGTAGAATGTGTCCCTCCTTTGAAAATGTGTATATTTATATATTCCTATATCCCCTCATTTACTTTCCATTACTAAATTAAGAAAGAAATAATAGGAGATGTAACACAAAGCATATGCTGTGTTTGTCCAACTGGATAGATAGATCATTTTCAAATATAGTAGCAAATGCTGTTTTAGTTTAAAAGAGTTTTTAACTTTTCAAATCCAAATGCACTGAGTTATTTTAAATTCTGCTACCATCAGTCAGTTGCTTCGTGTGGAAGAACATATAACTTAGATAAAGCTAAAGCAGCTGGAGCAATCACCACAAATCACCAGTTAGAAGGCTGCTTGCAGCAGTAACACAGGCTGAAAAGTCCCCTCTCCCCCAGAAAACCCATGAAAAAGTTGATGTCCCATGGTTTGGCAACCGCAATGTAATGCGGTTGCCAATAGCTCACTGTTGTTCAGGTCATCTGTCATCTCACTGGACCACACAAGTAGGAGTAAAGAAGAAATTCATCTTTTATATTGACATCACACAATGTCTTTTTTTAAAATGGGCATTTGTAACTTTCATTTGCTATCCAAATCCAGAAGTTTCTAAGTAAAAGAAGTAGTGAGAAAGTTTAAAATGAAGTTTTAAATCTCACTAAATGAATGACAATTATCTAAGCTTAAGGAGCATTTCTAACCTTCGGTAGAAGAAAAGCATTTCTCCTATAGCATGAGTTTCAGGTAATTTTGTTTGTTCAATGATTTGTTCAACTTTTCCTTTTTTCATTGAGAAACATCTGCCCACAAAACTTACGTCTAGGTTCACAAATCCAGGTAGCAGGCTAATTTAAATAACTCAAAACTTTTTCAAGTGTCATTGAACTCAAACTGACAGTCTACTACATACCCACCAGGATGGCTAAAACTAAAATCAAGATCATATATGTTGGTGAGAATGTAGAACAACATGAATTCTGTATTGTTTATGGGAGTATAAATTGGTAAACTGGTAAATACAAATTTGGAAAACTATAAGAAAATAGCTACTAAAGCTAGTGGAATGCCAGTAAATATCGAACACCTGATTCTCAGGGGAGTGTTGGGCGGGGCTGGGGGTCTGCTGGTTTAGTATTGCCTGTGATGTAAATACTCCCCTGATAGCCAATTTCAAGCTACCAATGTGACATCACTGAAGAGGAAATTTCTGAACATCTTACCTTTGACTAGAGCTAAACATACATCTTCTCCACAATCCTGAACATTTCCTCCTAATTATAATCCCCAAAGAGATGTATATATATGTTAACCAAAAGCTGCATACAAGAATATTTATAGCAACAAAATTTATTAAAGTCAGAAACTGGCAACAACCCAATTGTCTTTCTCCCATCAAGCATCCAGTCACCTCAACTAAGCCAAAAGAAGGCAGAGGTACTGTCTATTACCCACTACTGTATCTTCCAGCACTGGAAAAATGGCTGGTAGATAGTAAGTTTTCACTAGATAGCTGTTGATTCAAAGAATAGATTAACTGATGAATCAACAATAGATGTCTTTTTCCTCCCAAAAAAGAATCAGTGTTTCCTTCTAGGATGTTCTCAATTCAGTCTGGATTGGAGATGAAGAAAGGACCCTTTGGAATATTCTCGTACTTCAAAAGAGTTTATGAATCTGGAAGTATTTGAGGAGGACTGACTACATTTGAGCCATTCAGTCTTTATGTGACAATTCTCATTTCCTTCCTACTTCAGACCTATCAGGACAAGGTAGGAGCCACCCAAAGGAAAAATGCGTTGTACCACCTCACCCTGTCAAAATGCATTTATCTGACAGAATAAACTGTTTGCAGTTGTAATCACTAAAGACATTGACTCCCACTCATGGGAGGCTGTGTTAATCTAAGACGTGATTTTTGTACCTGCATTATAACTTTTAGAAGACTGTGCCTAGTGTCCTTTTTCCCCTTGGGATTTCAATGGAGAAATCCTAAAATCCCTGCCTTCTGCATGGCTCTTTTAAAGGCAATTCTTCTTGCTATTCCTGGGAAAAGAGATCTTTAAAATCCTTAGTCATTTTCCCAGGTGTAAAATGAGTAATCCTTTCAGGACATCAAAAATATTGTTCATCTGCACAGTCTCCTGTCTCCTGCAGTCTGTGTTGTCTTTCTTACTGTCTAGTCTGGGGCTGAAATAATTCATTAAAATTAAAACCAATCACCCATATGTAAACCAAATCACCAGAGGGAGATTTTTCAATATTTCTTTAAGCTGAATGTTTAGATCTGCCCTATTCAATATCACTTATATTTGAAATTGTTTAAAATCACATTTGATTTATTAATCCCCAGAAACATACAAGTGATATATAATTATTCTACCAGTTATGGAGGCTGATAGATAAGATTTTATGTCACCTCACTGGGGGGCCATCAGAAGGATTACTGTTTACAACAAAGAATTATACTTCAAACTGCAATTTTTAAAAAAACTACATTATAAAATGGGGTTTTAATTTTAACACAAAAAGGGGATGCTTCCTTATAGCAAATATGGATGGAGATGGACGGGGAGTAGGGAAGCAAAGGGTGCGCCATTGAGAAATGGAAACATGCAACAAATGATCCGGAAACCTTATGGACTCAGCCTGGTAGGGGTCTGTCTGTTTTAGAGAGGATTAGTAAAAGAGGAGGAAAGAAGTTGATGCCTTTGATCAATGAGAAACCTTGGAGAGGTGAGACTTAGAAAGTTCAGGGTTAAAAAGAAATTAAAAGCAAAATGCTTAGAGGAGATGGGGTGGCAAAGAGAGCCAGAAATTCTCTAAGTCATGGGAGCCGGCGAGCCCAGGAAGCATGATCAGTCTCTAACTTCTCACACTTTGTTCAGTGCTTTCTTAAAACTGCTGAAGCGGTGTGATTTCATAGCGTCTGTGCCAACTTTAACTATGAAGTATTTTTAAAACTGCCTCTCAAAGAATGAAATTTCCCTTCAATATCATAATTAAAGAAATGTGGTGAAAAGGAAACTCTTAAAATGAGCTTAGAAACTAGATCATTTCTTTCCTTAAGAGGTGGCCTTCTCTTACGGTCCAGATGGCAATGTTGACCCTTATTAACGCAAATTAAATCGCACCTGTCACCTAAATGGTGCCACATAGTGTTATCCAAGAAAAACAATGAATATATTAGCAGTCCAGCTGTACACAGAAGTTTCTTCTCTGATAAAAGAAAACTCATCAGAAAAGATTAATCTGACTCTCTCTTAACACTGAGATCTGAATTAGCCATGTAATTGCTACATAAATGTAAAAATATAATTTTGTATCGAATATATGTTGGAGGTAACCAAACTAAACCTATTGCCCTAATGTCAGTTGCTCTGGAGAATGATGTCACTGATACCATAGGGTGGTCCAGTACAGTTAAAAATTAATTTAGATGAATGAAGAGAAAACATGTTTGAGATATTTCATTCGTGAAATCCAACAAATGAAAAAAATTCTCTTTATTCAAAGTAATAAAGTCATTTGGGATTGACACATAAACACTATTAATACTATGTATAAAATAGATAACTGATGAGAACATACTGTATAGCACAGGGAACTCTACATAATGCTCATGGTGACCTAAATGGGAAGGAAATCCAAAAAAGAGGGGATATATGTATACGTATAGCTGATTCATTTTGCTGTACAGTAGAAACTAACACAACATTGTAAAGCAGATATACTCCAATAAAAATTAATTTAAAAAATTTTAAAAATGGTAATCGTTCCCTGATGTATATAAATCAAATCATTATGCTGTACACCTTAAACTTATAGAGTGCTGTATGTCAATTATACCTTAATAAAAATGGGAGAAAAATAAAATAAGTTTTTAAAAATTAAAAAGACCGCATCTTGGTAGGACAATAATCATGCTGAAAATTATTCCTTACACAGTCGAGGGTGAGACACTCTATAGAAAGAACATCTTGAGAAGATAGCTACACAGTCAGTAACCTAAAATTCGGACAAAATCAAACCAGATGCAAAAACAAAGCAATTACAGTGAAAGTTAATACAGCAATATCCATGAGTACACAAAGTAGTGACTGATGTAAATTTTAATAATTTTTCCATAATGTAAAATGTACTCAGAAAATGACAAGAATCAAACTCTAGATTCAAATTCCATAATTTGAAGTATGACATCAAAATGCTAGCTAGAGGAGCTGTGCAGGGTTCAGGGTAGGGACGCACAATCTGGTGGTGAGCCGCAGATTCTCATCCCACGTCTGCTGCCGCTGGCCCTGCCCCAGTGACGTGACCCCTGTGCGTCTTCCCGCCAACACGGGGACAATGCATGTAGCAGCAGCACTCGTTTTATATGCAGATGTCCCAATGTCACAGGTCCAGCCAGTCAATTGTTCTCTGAATTTACCACAATACAGAGCCAGGTTTTCCACTTTGCAGAACCAGAAAGTGGTCTTTATCAATGAACCCAGAGTCCACCAGGTTCTCAGTAATAGCAAAAATCATAGGCGATAGTAGGTAGCTTAGATGCCTGTCCTTGAAAGCAACTCCGTGAAGTAAACATTACGATATTCATTTTTCACATGAGGAAACTAAGGTTTAGAAGTGTGACTCTCCTATGACAACAAAGCAACCGAATGGCAGAGCTGCTCTTCAAACCCTAGTCTGTAACTTTCCAATACCGCCCTGTAATAACGGTTCCCATAAATGTTCTTATTCCACAAGAAAGATGTACATATAAGGATACCCGTAGTTTTATAATTTGGCACAGTGGTTCACAAAGTGTGATCTGGGAACTCCTGGGGGTGCTCAAGATCTTTTTGGGGAGACCACGAGGTCAAAACTATTTTCATAATAACAAAAAGACATTCCTTGTCTTCTTATTCTCATTCCCGCATGAGCCCACAGTGAAGTTTTCCAGAGGCTGCATGACCTGTGATGTCACAACAGACTGAATGCAGAAGCAGATATAAGAATCCAGCTGTCTTCTATTAAGTCAGACATTAAAGAAACTTTCAAAAAAAAAAAAACAATGCTACTCTTCTCACTAAATTTATCTCTTTAGTTTTAGGAAATAAGATTTTTTTTTTTTTTTGCTGCACTGCGCAGCTTGTGGGATTTTAGTTCCCGACCAACTAGGGATTGAACCTGGGACCTCAGCAGTGAGAGCTCAGAGTCCTAACCGCTGGACCGCCAGAATATTCCCAAAATTATCTTTCGTTAAAATGTTATTTATGTTAACATGTAATGGGTTTGTTATTTTAAAATAAATTATCCATAGATTTAAAAAATTTTCTCAGATATAAGTTTGAATACACTAAAAATCTCTAGATATAATATACACATAAACAAAAGCTTTTGGGGGGGCCTCAATAATTTTTAAGAGTCTAGAGAGATCCTAAGAAAAAAATTTTGAGAACTTTGAAGAACATTCATAATATTATGCCACTGTCAGTAAAAGAGCATAGGGGAGAAAACAAGATCATACAAGAAGCGTGTGTTTTGTTTTTAATTTTTATGGACTATAGTTGATTTACAATGCTGTGTTAACCTCAGGTGCACTGCAAAGTGAATCACCTACACACATACACATATCCACTTTTTTTTTCAGATTCTTTTCCCATATAGGCCACCACAGACCATTGATTAGAGTTCCCCGTGCTATACAGCAGGTTCTTATTAGTTATCTATTTTATGTAAAGTAGTGTGCATATGTCAATCCCAATCTCCCAGTTTATCCTCCCACCACCAGACCCTGGCCACCACAAGTCTGTTCTTTATATCTGTGACTCTACCTCTGGTTTTTTTTTTTTAAAGCCTTCATCTTTTTTTTTTTTTTTTAAATTAATTAATTAATTTATTTATTTTTGGCTGTGTTGGGTCTTCGTTTCTGTGCGAGGGCTTTCTCCAGTTGCGGCGAGCGGGGACCACTATTCATTGCGGTGCGCGAGCCTCTCACTGTCGCGGCCTCTCTTGTTGCGGAGCACAGGCTCCAGACGCGCAGGCTCAGTAGTTGTGGCTCACGGGCCCAGCTGCTCCGCGGCATGTGGGATCTTCCCAGACCAGGGCTCGAACCCGGGTCCCCTGCATTGGCAGGCAGATTCTCAACCACTGCGCCACCAGGGAAGCCCTATTGCATGTGTTTTAATGAGTCCATATTGTAAAAGATTGTCAAAGAATCCCTTCCACAGAGTACACTGAAAGAGGGTGAAGCATTAGCTTACCACGAACTGTGATAGCCTTTAACTTAAAAAAAAATTGTACGTGTATGTGTATAATAAAAATGTAAACATGATGAAATCTTTATGTAATTTCTATCATATCAGGATATGTTACATACTATGAGATAGATATAGATATAGATAGTATATAGATAAATCTAATAAGGTTAAGTCTGACAGAGAAGAAAAATTAAGAGGTTCACTTGATCAGCGTGGCAACGTTCTTGATACATAAGTAGCTACCTAAATGTTCAGAATACAAATTAATATCCCTGTATATAACATGTATATTTAAGTAGAGTTTGCCATCTCTAGTCTATCTTCAAAGTAATCATAGAAGATTATTAGAACAAAATTTGTTTTCAATTTTTTTATTTGTATGCTAAGTGGTTTAAAAAGTATAATTAACACAGCCTTCAAGAATGAAAATGATGATGACATAGCCATCAAGATGAAAGTATATTAACAGAACAATACCAGTTGCTAAGCAAACTCTGGCACATCCATGCATAATCTACATCATGGCAGAGGGGTAGGAAGAATACAGTAGCAAAAATATCTGCCACCTTAATAAAACAGGATCAAAATACCTTATACCAGGCATTTTGATTCCAAGATTTCTTAGATTCACTATTTGACATAAACTAATTCAAATAGGTATAAAAGAGCAAAATACGTGAAAGGAACGGGGAAGATTGTGAAAAAGAAACACGTGCTAAGCATAAGGCCGTAAACTAGCTCTCAATCACAAAGAGAATACAATCTGATGCTGCTGAGTCTTCCACAAACATAGTCATTTTTTTTTTTTAAAGCAGGTGGTGGTATGGCAGAAGGAAAGAGATTTGACTTTAATAATATTACTCTAGTTAGCAAGCATTAAGACTATTTTTCTCTTTGATTTACACAAAGGTCAACCTCTGACTGAAAAATTTGAGTCGCAGGTAGGATATTTAATTTCCTAGATGACTTCTAGTGGTCATCCAAGACACGCATTGGCATGGGAAATAAGAGCTGTCTATATTACAAAGTACAAAATGATCAAATAACAAGAAGGATCCTGAAAATGTCCTTTAAGGTGAAAGAAATTCTCACTTGATAAATTTAGAGTGTATCAAAACACTTAAAATGTATACCATTAATCCTGAAATTCTAATTTTAGGAATGTATCCTAAAGAAAGAATTTGGCAAGGACTCAAAAATGTTACAAATAGGGACGTTTATTTCAGGATTGCTTAACAACAGAGTATAATGGCCAACAATGCTTAATGGTTAAACAAAGTACGGTACATCCATGGAGTGAAATACTAATGCAGCCATCAAGAATAATAATGATGACACATTTATCGAAAAGAAATGTGTTAGCAAAATACCGTTGAATTAAAAAGCAAGTTAAAATCAGGGTAAAATAGTATAAATCTTGATACTATCTTGGCTAAAAAATTATGTGGAAGGTATGTAATAAATAACCAGAGGATTAGAGATTAACCTTTGGGTGGTGAAATTATAGATTTCTTAAACGAATTAATTTTCTACTTTATTCTATAATAAATAAGTATGCTTTACTTATAAATGAATACATTTGTAATAATGAATACATTTTAATAAAATTTTTCATAAAGGGATATTGATCCATGAGATTATAGCCAACTTCCCACAGAAGTTATTAAAAAAATTTTTTTTCTTTATCCAACCAATTTTGTCTATAACAGACTATGCAAATATCTCAGGACAATCTTTCTGACTCACTGACATATTTTTTCTTTCTGGTAAGTTGAAAGACAAAGCAGTATCCTGTACACACTTTTTTTCATAGAGCTTTATTTTTCAAGTGCACCTTAATTTACCAAAACAAGAAAGCATGCCAGAGATTTATTTTTTTATTCTTGAAAGAATAAAAGTTCTTATCTAGGTGATTTTATGGTAGAGTAATAAGTCTAAATTTAAATACACCAGAATAATTGACCCTTTTTTTCCACCACTGTCAAATTACTTAGAACACGTGTTTCATCTTTTATGTAATGTTGGAAAGAACGGTTTCTTTTTTTTTTTTTTTTTTTTTTTTATTTTTATTTTTTATTTTTTATTTTTTTTGGCCTGGTTCTATTTTTTTTTTTTTAAACATCTTTATTGAAGTATAATTGCCTTACAATGGTGTGTTAGCTTCTGCTTTATAACAAAGTGAATCAGTTATACATATACAATATGTTCCCATTTCTCTTCCCTATTGCATCTCCCTCCCTCCCACCCTCCCCATCCCACCCCTCTAGGTGGTCACAAAGCACCGAGCTGATATCCCTGTGCTATGCGGCTGCTTCCCACTAGCTATCTATTTTACATTTGGTAGTGGATATATGTCCATGACACTCTCTTACCCTGTCACATCTCACCCCACCCCCTCCCCATATCCTCAAGTCCATTCTCTAGTAGGTCTGAGTCTTTATTCCCGTCTTGCCACTAGGTTCTTCATGGCCTTTTTTTTTTTTTCCTTAGATTCCGTATATATGTGTTAGCATACTGTATTTGTTTTTCTCTTTCTGACTTACTTCACTCTGTATGACAGACTCTAACTCCATCCACCTCATTACAAATACCTCCATTTCATTTCTTTTAATGGCTGAGTAATATTCCATTGTATATATGTGCCACATCTTCTTTATCCATTCATCTGTCGATGGACATTTAGGTTGCTTCCATGTCCTGGCTATTGTAAATAGAGCTGCAATGAACATTTTGGTACATGACTCTTTTTGAATTATGGTTTTCTCAGGGTATATGCCCAATAGTGGGATTGCTGGGTCGTATGGTAGTTCTATTTGTAGTTTTTTAAGGAACCTCCATACTGTTCTCCATAGTGGCTGTATCAATTTACATTCCCACCAACAGTGCAAGAGTGTTCCCTTTCCTCCACACCCTCTCCAGCATTTATTGTTTCTAGATTTTTTGATGATGGCCATTCTGACCGGTGTGAGATGATATCTCATTGTAGTTTTGATTTGCATTTCTCTAATGATTAATGATGTTGAGCATTCTTTCACGTGTTTGTTGGCCATCTGTATATCTTCTTTGGAGAAATGTCTATTTAGGTCTTCTGCCCATTTTTGGATTGGGTTGTTCGTTTTTTTGTTATTGAGCTGCATGAGCTGCTTGTAAATCTTGGAGATTAATCCTTTGTCAGTTGCTTCATTTGCCAATATTTTCTCCCATTCTGATGGTTGTCTTTTGGTCTTGTTTATGGTTTCCTTTGCTGTGCAAAAGCTTTTAAGTTTCATTAGGTCCCATTTGTTTATTTGTGTTCTTATTTCCATTTCTCTGGGAGCTGGGTCAAAAAGAATCTTGCTGTGATTTATGTCATAGAGTGTTCTGCCTATGTTTTCCTCTAAGAGTTTGATAGTGTCTGCCCTTACACTTAGGTCTTTAATCCATTTTGAGTTTATTTTTGTGCATGGTGTCAGGGAGTGTTCTAATTTCATACTTTTACATGTACCTGTCCAATTTTCCCAGCACCACTTATTGAAGAGGCTGTCTTTTCTCCACTGTATATGCTTGCCTCCTTTATCAAAGATAAGGTGACCATATGTGCGTGGGTTTATCTCTGGGCTTTCTATCCTGTTCCATTGATCTGTATTTCTGTTTTTGTGCCAGTACCAAACTGTCTTGATTACTGAAGCTTTGTAATATAGTCTGAAGTCAGGGAGCCTGATTCCCCCAGCTCCATTTTTCGTTCTCAAGATTGCTTTGGCTATTCGGGGTCTTTTGTGTTTCCATACAAGTTGTGAAATTTTTTGTTCTAGTTCTGTGAAAAATGCCAGTGGTAGTTTGATAGGGATTGCATTAAATCTGTAGATTGCTTTGGGTAGTAGAGTCATTTTCACTATGTTGATTCTTCCAATCCAGGAACATGGTATATCTCTCCATCTATTTGTATCATCTTTAATTTCTTTCATCAGTGTCTTATAATTTTCTGCATACAGGTCTTTTGTCTCCTTAGGTAGGTTTATTCCTAGATATTTTATTCTTTTTGTTGCAATGGTAACTGGGAGTGTTTCCTTAATTTCTCTTTCTGATCTTTTGTTGTTAGTGTATAGGAAAGCAAGAGATTTCTGTGCATTAATTTTGTATCCTGCTACTTTACCAAATTCATTGATTAGCTCTAGTAGTTTTCTGGCGGCAGTTTTAGGATTCTCTATGTATAGTATCATGTCATCTGCAAACAGTGACAGCTTTACTTCTTCTTTTCCGATTTGTATTCCTTTTATTTCTTTTTCTTCTCTGATTGCTGTGGCTAACACTTCCAAAACTATGTTGAATAATAGTGGTGAGAGTGGGCAACCTTGTCTTGTTCCTGATCTTAGTGGAAATGGTTTCAGTTTTTCACCATTGAGGACAATGTTTGCTGTGGGTTTGTCATATATGGCCTTTATTATGTTGAGGAAAGTTCCCTCTATGCCTACTTTCTGCAGGGCTTTTATCATAAATGGGTGTTGAATTTTGTCGAAAGCTTTCTCTGCATCTATTGAGATGATCATATGGTTTTTCTCCTTCAATGTGTTAATATGGTGTATCACGTTGATTGATTTGCATATATTAAAGAATCCTTGCATTCCTGGGATAAACCCCACTTGATCATGGTGTATGATCCTTTTAATGTGCTGTTGGATTCTGTTTGCTAGTATTTTGTTGAGGATTTTTGCATCTATGTTCATCAGTGATATTGGCCTGTAGTTTTCTTTCTTTGTGACATCTTTGTCTGGTTTTGGTATCAGGGTGATGGTGGCCTCGTAGAATGAGTTTGGGAGTGTTCCTCCCTCTGCAATATTTTGGAAGAGTTTGAGAAAGATAGGTGTTAGCTCTTCTCTAAATGTTTGATAGAATTCACCTGTGAAGCCATCTGGTCCTGGGCTTTTGTTTGTTGGAAGGTTTTTAATCACAGTTTCAATTTCAGTGCTTGTGATTGGTCTGTTCATATTTTCTATTTCTTCCTGGTTCAGTTTCGGCAGGTTGTGCATTTCTAAGAATCTGTCCATTTCTTCCAGGTTGTCCATTTTATTGGCATAGAGTTGCTTGTAGTAATCTCTCATGATCTTTTGTATTTCTGCAGTGTCAGTGGTTACTTCTCCTTTTTCATTTCTAATTCTATTGATTTGAGTCTTCTCCGTTTTTCTCTTGATGAGTCTGGCTAATGGTTTATCAATTTTGTTTATCTTCTCAAAGAACTAGCTTTTAGTTTCATTGATTTTTGCTATTGTTTCCTTCATTTCTTTTTCATTTATTTCTGACCTGATCTTTATGATTTCTTTCCTTCTGCTAGCTTTGGGGTTTTTTTGCTCTTCTTTCTCTAATTGCTTTAGGTGCAAGGTTAGGTTGTTTATTTGAGATGTTTCTTGTTTCTTGATGTAGGATTGTATTGCTATAAACTTCCCTCTTAGCACTGCTTTTGCTGCATCCCATAGGTTTTGGGTCGTCGTGTCTCCATTGTCATTTGTTTCTAGGTATTTTTTGATTTCCCCTTTGATTTCTTCAGTGATCACTTCGTTATTAAGTAGTGTATTGTGTAGCCTCCATGAGTTTGTATTTTTTACAGATCTTTTCCTGTAATTGATATCTAGTCTCATAGCGTTGTGGTCGGAAAAGATACTTGATACGATTTCAATTTTCTTAAATTTACCAAGGCTTGATTTGTGACCCAAGATATGATCTATCCTGGAGAATGTTCCATGAGCACTTGAGAAAAATGTGTATTCTGTTGTTTTTGGGTGGAATGTCCTATAAATATCAATTAAGTCCATCTTGTTTAATGTATCATTTAAAGCTTGTGTTTCCTTATTTATTTTCATTTTGGATGATCTGTCCATTGGTGAAAGTGGGGTGTTAAAGTCCCCTACTATGATTGTGTTACTGTCGATTTCCCCTTTTATGGCTGTTAGTATTTGCCTTATGTATTGAGGTGCTCCTATGTTGGGTGCATAAATATTTACAATTGTTATACCTTCCCCTTGGATCGATCCCTTGATCATTATATAGTGTCCTTCTTTGTCTCTTGTAATAGTCTTTATTTTAAAGTTTATTTTGTCTGATATGAGAATTGCTACTCCAGCTTTCTTTTGATTTCCATTTGCATGGAATATCTTTTTCCATCCCCTCACTTTCAGTCTGTATGTGTCTCTAGGTCTGAAGTGGGTCTCTTGTAGACAGCATATATATGGGTCTTGTTTTTGTATCCATTCAGCCAGTCTGTGTCTTTTGGTGGGAGCATTTAATCCATTTACATTCAAGGTAATTATCGATATGTATGTTCCTTTTCCCATTTTCTTAAATGTTTTGGGTTTGTTATTGTAGGTGTTTTCCTTCTCTTGTGTTTCTTGCCTAGAGAAGTTCCTTTAGCATTTGTTGTAAAGCTGGTTTGGTGGTGCTGAACTCTCTCAGCTTTTGCTTGTCTGTAAAGGTTTTAATTTCTCCATCACATCTGAATGAGATCCTTGCTGGGTAGAGTAATCTTGGTTGTAGGTTTTTCTCCTTCATCACTTTAAGTATATCCTGCCACTCCCTTCTGGCTTGCAGAGTTTCTGCTGGAAGATCAGATGTTAACCTTATGGGGATTCCCTTGTGTGTTATTTGTTGTTTTTCCCTTGCTGCTTTTAATATGTTTTCTTTATATTTAATTTTTGACAGTTTGATTAATATGTGTCTTGGAGTGTTTCTCCTTGGATTTATCCTGTATGGGACTCTCTGTGCTTCCAGGACTTGATTAACTATTTCCTTTCCCATATTAGGGAAGTTTTCAACTATAGTCTCTTCAAATATTTTCTCAGTCCCTTTCTTTTTCTCTTCTTCTTCTGGGACCCCTATAATTCGAATGTTGGTGCGTTTAATGTTGTCCCAGAGGTCTCTGAGACTGTCCTCAGTTCTTTTCATTCTTTTTTCTTTATTCTGCTCTGCAGTAGTTATTTCCACCATTTTATCTTCCAGGTCACTTATCCGTTCTTCTGCCTCGGTTATTCTGCTATTGATCCCATCTAGAGTATTTTTAATTTCATTTATTGTGTTTTTCATCGTTGCTTGGTTCCTCTTTAGTTCTTCTACGTCCTTGTTAAATGTTTCTTGCATTTTGTCTATTCTATTTCCAAGATTTTGGATCATCCTTACTATCATTATTCTGAATTCTTTTCCAGGTAGACTACCTATTTCCTCTTCATTTGTTAGGTCTGGTGTGTTTTGACCCTGCTCCTTCATCTGCTGTGTGTTTTTCTGTCATCTCATTTTGCTTATCTTACTGTGTTTGGGGTCTCCTTTTCACAGGCTGCAGGTTCGTAGTTCCCGTTGTTTTTGGTATCTGTCCCCAGTGGCTAAGGTTGGTTCAGTGGGTTGTGTAGGCTTCCTGGTGGAGGGAACTAGTGCCTGAGTTCTGGTGGATGAGGCTGGATCTTGTCTTTCTGGTGGGCACGTCCACGTCTGGTGGTGTATTTTGGGGTGTCTGTGGCCTTGTTATGATTTTAGGCAGCCTCTCTGCTAATGGATGGGGCTGTGTTCTTGTCTTGCTAGTTGTTTGGCATAGGGTGTCCTGCGCTGTAGCTTGCTGGTCGTTGAGTGAAGCTGGGTCTTGATGTTGAGATGGAGATCTCTGAGAGATTTTTGCCCTTTGGTATTACGTGGAGCTGGTAGGTCTCTTGTGGACCAGTGTCCTGAAGTTGGCTCTCCCACCTCAGAGGCACGACCCTGATGCCTGGCTGGAGCACCAAGAGCCTTTCATCCACACGGCTCAGAGTAAAAGGGAGAAAAATAGAAAGAAAGAAAGAAGGAGGGTATAATATAGTGAAGTAAAATAAAGCTATTATAAAGCAAAGCTATACAGACAAAATCTCACCCAGAAGCATATACATATACACTCACAAAAAAAGGAAAAGGGGAAAAATTAATATATCCTTCTCCCAAAGTCCACCTCCTGAATTTGGGATGATTCATTGTCTATTCAGGTATTCCACAGATGCAGGCACATCAAGTTGTTTGTGGAGTTTTAATCCGCTGCTCCTGAGGCTGCTGGGAGAGATTTCCCTTTCTCTTCTTTGTTCGCACAGCTCCCGGGGTTCAGCTTTGGATTTGGACCCGCCTCTGCGTGTAGGTCGCCTGAGGGCGTCTATTCCCCGCCCAGACAGGACGGGGTTAAAGGAGCAGCTGCTTCGGGGGCTCTGGCTCACTCAGGCGGGGGGGAGGGAGGGGTACGGAGGAGGCGGGGCGAGCCTGCGGCATCAGAGGCCGGCGTGACGTTGCAGCAGCCTGAGGCACGCAGTGCGTTCTCCCGGGGAAGTTGTCCCGGGATCACGGGACCCTGGCCGTGGCGGGCTGCACAGGCCCCCGGGAGGGGCGGTGTGGAGAGTGACCTGTGCTCGCACACAGGCTTCTTGGTGGCGGCAGCAGCAGCCCCAGCGTCTCACGCCCGTCTCTGGGGTCCGCGCTGATTGCCGTGGCTCGCGCCCGTCTCTGGAGCTCGTTTAGGCGGTGCTCTGAATCCCCTCTCCTGGCACACCAGGAAACAAAGAGGCAAGAAAAAGTCTCTTGCCTCTTCGGCAGCTGCAGACTTTTCCCGGACTCCCTCCCGGCTAGCTGTGGTGCACTAACCCCTTCAGGCTGTGTTCACGCCGCCAACCCCAGTCCTCTCCCTGGGATCCGACCGAAGCCCGAGCCTCAGCTCCCAGCCCCGCCCGCCCCGGCGGGTGAGCAGACAAGCCCCTCGGGCTGGTGAGTGCTGCTCGGCGCCGCTTCTCTGTGCGGGAATGTCTCCGCTTTGCCCTCCGCACCCCTGTGGCTGCGCTCTCCTCCATGGCTCCGAAGCTCCCCCCTCTGCCACCCGCAGTCTCCGCCCGCGAAGGGGCTCCTAGTGCGTGGAAACCTTTCCTTCTTCACGGCTCCCTCCCACTGGTGCAGGTCCCGTCCCTATTCTTTTGTCTCTGTTATTTCTTTTTTCTGTTGCCCTACCCAAGTACGTGGGGATTTTCTTGCCTTTTGGGAGGTCTGACGTCTTCTGCCAGCGTTCAGTGGGTGTTCTGTAGGAGCAGTTCCATGTGTAGATGTACTTCTACTGTATCTGTGGGAAGGAAGGTGATCTCCGCGTCTTACTCTTCTGCCATCTTCTCACCGGGGCCCAACTGGTTTCTTGAAGGTACCTGAAAGCAGCAACCAGCAGAAGCCTCTGTGAGAAAAGCAGACTTTGTCAGGATTACATGTGTCTGGATGCAGAAAAACTTGCTACAACTGACGGATTATAAGTAATCTGAGCAAGCAACAGATGATCAGGACCAACGTTTCTCTAAACAGACAAGAAAGTAAGTAAATTTGACTCATGGTTTAATAGGCTGTGTTTAGCCCATTGTTCATAGCAATAATGTCAAGAGTATTTATAACTGTAGAAATTTATAGCTGTAGAAATACAAACCAGTTACTATTAGGTCCAATTCTGGCCCCCATAACTTAATTTCTTTTCACTGCTGTATCTTGACCAGTTGTATTGATCCAGCATGAACTGAAATTTAAAACCAGTTGCCACTTGATTTCTTTGTTAATAGGACCCAAACTACCATGGATCATTGAAATTAGCTGTTTTCTCTTAAATCCAGCTCCCTCCTCCACTGACCCTCTTTATCACGACAGGCAATAAGCCAAACCCAGAATAACCTGCATTTGCCTCCTGCAGCTGGTTGAAGTGTTTAATTAGTGTGCCCTACAGACAGACGCGGAAGAGAAGCCGTACCATACAAAACCTGCCCTTAAGCTAACAGCTAAATTATTTAGAATCTGCTATATTCATCAGAAGATGAAAACCACAACACGTTAACAGGATAACTTCAAACCAAAACTATCCAACTGGCACAAAACCATTATTAGACCTGGAATAAACTGAGGCCAGAAACACCGCTAAATTTCATTTCCTTTCTCTGGCAAAGTGAGTTAACTCAATAAACTTCAGCCTTACTTTCCTTACACAGTTTCTCACTTGAATACATGAGCCCAAAGTTGTAGAAAGAAAATATGGCAAACTCCTAATCATACGCATGTAACCAATACAACTTTAATCACTTCTCCAGAATTCTACCCGCCCACAATATGCCTTTTGAATTACAAATTGCTTAGGGTGAGGGGAAGCAGTGAAAAATTTTATATCATGTAAGTTCAAAGACAATTTTCTGTGACAATTTCCATCTGGCACGTTGCATTTGACAGTGGCCATCAGCATTCTCTTGTGTGATGTAATGCACTATGACCGGTGTAATCCAGGCCAGTCATCTCAAAGGAGAACACCCCATGGGAAGTAACTTTTTTCATGAGTAATGCAAGTATTATAAATATGTGCTATATTTCATGTTCCTTGACATGGTATAGCCTAGAGCTATGACATGCAAGTCATTTTTGTCAAATTATTTTACTTTTGTCTTTTGCTAGTGAGTAATTATGTACAAAGAAATATTCTAATATCATATTTCTAGCACTGTGTGAAAAATAAGTAGATCATGAAGCTCAGGCTGGGCGTGGAGTTGGGAGAGGGAGAATTATTAGAAAAATAGTGTATAGTTTTTTTAACTCTTCAGAGACATTTTATATAATATCTCAGATAATTGGAGTCAATTAACCTAATTGTAGGTACCCACAACCCAAATTTATCAAGCTAATATTTAGCTCTTCAATTTATCCATTGTTTCAGTTACCTGTTTCTGAGTAACGAATTACTCCAAAATGTTGGCTTAGAACATTTAGTATCTCATAGTTTCTCTGGATCAGGAATCCAGGCACCGCTTAGCTGAGTACCCTGGCTCTGAGCGTCCTCGAGGCTTTGGTCAGCTCAAGGCCCGCTTGGAAAGGATTCACTTCCAGGCTCACTCATGCGCTTGCTGGCAGGACTCAGACCTCAGCAGGCTGTTGGACCCAGGCTGCAGAGCCTCTCACCACGCGGCAGTAAGCAGGAGAGAGGGCAAGAAAGAGAAAGCCAGCAACATAAACATAGAAGGGACTCATTCTCTAGGGGCGGGCCTTACACAATTGTGTGACTCCCAGGAGGTCGGGTTCACTGGGGTCATGTCAGAAGCTGCCCAACACATTCACTCACACCTTGGTTATAAAAATGAATAGGCCAACTAATATTTTATGTCCCTGTAATTGACACATATTAAATCATGACCCCTCGCTAGACAGTCACATTTAAAAGGAAAATGATTTGTTTTACAATAAGTCCAACTGATGTAATCAGCAAAGAGTCTGAACTCATGTTAAAGGAGAAAGTAAAGTTAGCAGCTGGTAACATAAAATAGGTATCACTCTCAAAGGTCATTCTTTTGGTTTCTTTTACCTCGATCATTTATGTCACTTTTCTTCCTTTCCCTGGCAAGATGATGTCAAAATTAACATTCAGTGCTGAAAGAATGGGTGACCTTTTGGCGTTTGATGGTTGTCATTCACGTGCTCACTGTTGAAATGTGCAGTACCAGAGTCAAAAGTTCAGATTGACAACCAGCTACTTCCATGTATAACTAATAGAGCTGGATTTTCCTCTACCTATTTAATAAATGTACAGTTAAGTAATATACAGATAAAACACCAATATGTCCATATAATAATAACCAACTAATATTGAGTCCTTACTATGAGCCAAACACTGTTCTAAATCACTTAACTACTTAACACATGTATTTACATACATACTAATGTATGGATATCCACATGTAAACTCAAGAAACTGCATTAATTGATTAACATTATTGATGTATTTATAGTGTATTTTTAGTGCAATTAGATTAAAATTACTCAATTTTCTCAAAGCCTACAATTTCTATTATTCCTCTTCAATCAGCACTGAGACCCACTAAGTGATAAAAGATGTCAAAAAGAATTATAGTTAAGTATAAAGTGACTCTGCCTACCTTGTACTCAACTAGACTGGTTTGTACATATTGTGAATTTGCTTCTTTGAAGAGAAAAAAACAGCATGCCTGGAGTGTTGGTTATTTTATTTCTGCTAAAGGAAATTCCCAGAATTGTTTTTTTTAACTCTGAGGTTATTTGTTTTTGTCCTCCTATCAATACATAGATGCATTCTTTTTTTTAAAATAAATTTATTTATTTATTTTCTTTTTTTGGCTGCGTTGGGTCTTCGTTGCTGCGCACGGGCTTTCTCTAGTTTCGGCGAGCGGGGGCTACTCTTCGTTGCAGTGTGCGGGCTTCTCATTGCGATGGCTTCTCTTGTTGTGGAGCACGGGCCCTGGCGTGTGGGCTTCAGTAGTTGTGGCACGCGGGCTCAGTAGTTGTGGCTCTCAGGCTCTAGAGCGCAGGCTCAGTAGTTGTGGCGCACGGGCTTAGTTCCTCCTTGGCGTGTGGGATCTTCCCGGACCGGGGCTCGAACCCGTGTCCTCTGTACTGGCAGGTGGATTCTTAGCCCCTGAGCACCAGGGAAGCCCCATAGATGCATTCTTGTAGAATGTATGAATGTTTTTTCATTTACTTTTTCTGGTATAAAATGTATATTGATATGATATAACATATACACTAATGTGTATTATAATATTTTTTAAAAACTTTAAAAAAAGTAAGATAAATGCTATAATCATTAGCTGTAAATGTTAATTGAATGCCTACTACATTTAAGGTGCTCTACTAATGCTAAAATGTGCTTTAAATTTTTCTATTTTTAAAAGTTGTGCACTGTTGAAAACTTTAATACTGATAAGTTCATGTGTTGATTTTTTAAAATAGCAGCGCTATAAGAAAAACAAAAGTTAGCCTCTTGTAGATTACTGAGTCTTCTAATAGGGAAGCTTAAAAAGGTATTATCTTACCACTTGCCTTAAAGATTAGCTGGCTAGAGATTTGTTATCCAATCATAGCATCACTTTTTCTCCTGCCGTTCGTAATTGATTGTATTGTGCATATGTTTTTTTCTTCATAAATGGAACCATTTTACTCTGAACACCATCTATGTTTATACAGAAGATAATTTCTACCTCTGCTTTCTTTTGCAAAAATAAAAAAATATATATTACTGTATTCAACATTTCCAGTAGTTTCCAGATTACAGAAATTATAAATTCTTCTTTAGTGAGGGAATAATCTTGGTGTTTTCCTGCTCCTCTCATTGAAATACTTGGAGATACAATGTAACAGATGTGACTGCTTATGTGACTTTGAAGAGAGGCTTCCACCATAAAGGACAAAAACAGAAAAGAACATTTCAGAGAATGAAGAGAAATGATTCTCCAGAGAAGTTAAAGATGTTTGTAGAGAATGTAGAATTAAGAGAAAATAAATAGCATCCCAAGATCCTGTGGGCGAATTTTATTGCAGAAATATTTCACTTTTGGCCTCACCGCACACCCCCAGGATCATAGTTCCCTGACCAGGGATGGAACCTGTGCCCCTGCAGTGGAATCGTGCAGTCCTAACCATTGGACCGCCAGGGAATTCCCGACAGTTTTAGTTTAAGTCACTCATGACTCCAGGAATTATTCCTGAGGAGAAGATGAACAGCCTTGGCCTACCAAGTTCTAGCAATAGTACAGGCTCTTGTCTTCTTGATTCTATTTCCATCATACATCCTGATTTTCTGCAGATCTAAATCTCCCACAAAACTCTGCTTGGAGGATTATGTTACTACAAACAAGCTGTTTGGTTTCACCTCAATTAATTTATTAACAGGCCTCGCTCCCTCACTCTTTCTGGCCAGACTAGTCCTCTGAGTTAAGCCTCCTCCTGTTCGCTGCAGCTTCCTTGAGGGCAGCAGACCCAGGGGACCTCATGGGAGTCCCACTCCAAGCCTGTGAGGCAGAATCACTAGGCATCCTCCAAGGATATGTTCTCTCTCGCTATGTAAACTGTCCTGTTGGGATTATGATTTAAAAAATAAAAACAAAATAAGAGCCATTATACGTCAAAAATCTAGGTGTTTTCAACAGACTGTATCCTTGCAACCCCCAAATTTCATATTTTAAAATCAGTGCAGTGACTTCCAGCTCTCAGCTCCATACCCTAGAAAATCCGTAACCAGTGTGATGTCATTAGTAATGAGGTGTGTTGAAATAATTTTAATAGTAATAACTAGAATGTCAATCATACAAATGATTTACTTTCTCCTACAAATTAGAATAGATTCAAGGTTATTCCCTGAATGGTACCACTCTCACTCACTTGCTTTCCTATCTGCTTTCTAAAATTAGAAGAAATAGTTGAAGTTGCAGGCAGAAAGAATTAGGCATAACCTGCAATTTATTTCTCCTCTGCCACATCCTTCAGTGAGCCGTCATTAGTGATATGCCATTAATAACTAGAGCAATTATGAATCATTATAGTGCTTTTGGTGCTGATTTCGTATTTGCTTCCATTTTCATCTTAGTTTTACCCATGGATGAATTTTTATTAAGAAAGGAGAGAGAAAGAGGGCTTAGCAGTGCATCTCTATCATGGATTTTCAAATATCTTCTTTGTAAAGGAAAAAGAAAAGCTTTTTTCAAAGGAAGACTTTTGTAGAACCCCAGTATACAAAACAAATAAATGTGGAATTGCTCTGGTTCAAACATGGGAAGGAGACCAGGCTGCCCACTTAGCGTCTACCTGCCCACCTTTGGTGACACCTGAGGCACATCCACAGAACCCCAAGATTCCTCTGACCATCATTTGAAAGCCAGTGATCACCATTGACCTGATACATGAGCCACAATGATACCATTGACATTGATTGACAGTACAAATTACCAAATCAAATGAAGACCAATAATAATCTGGTGATATTAGCCATGATACGCTTCATGTGATGCGTTAAAAATCCATAAATATTTTTAATTGGCAAGAAGAATTATATAATAATAGCACCTTCTTGGGACTTCACTGGCTGTCCAGTGGTTAACACTCTACACTTCCATTGTAGGGAGCACGGATTTGATCCCTGGTCGGGGAACTAAGATACCACGTGCTGCATGGCGTGGCCAAAAAATAAAAATAAAAATCATAGCACCTTCTTAAAGAGATATCTGTACTCCCATATTTATTGCAGCATTATCCACAGTAGCTTAATACTGAAAGCACTTTAATGCCCATCAGCAGATGAATGAATAAAGAAAATGTGATATATATATATACTCACAATGTGATATATATATACACAATGTGATATATATACAATGTGAGAGATATATATATATATACACAATGAAAAAGCCTTTAAAAAGAAGGACATATATATATATATATATACAATGAAAAAGGCTTTAAAAAGAAGGACATCTGCTATATGGAACAACATGGATGTTTCTAGAAGACATTATGCTAAGTGAAATAAGCCAGACAAAGAAAGACAAATACTGCACAATCTCATGAGGAATCTAAAAACGTCGAACTCCTAAAAGCAGAGAGTGGAGGGTGCTTGTAGCAGCAGGGGCTGGAGGAGGAAATGGGGAGATGCTGGTCAAAGGTACAGTGGTATAATTGTGTACAGTGCTTGTTCCTTTATTTCGTTATAACTCTTTCAGAGGGTCACCATCCGGATATGCCCATTTGAGTGTGTAGAGGCAGGAAAAGAACATGTTGAAATAACCCATTTCCATTGATTGAGGTACTTATTCTTAATCTACCCTATCTTTATTATCCTTTTACTTAAGGCCTTGATTCAATTGTTATGAAATTGATTCATTGAGTTACCAAAACAGAAGATGTTATATTTTAAGGAATTTATAAAATTAACCACACACCAAAATGTATCAGGAAAGAAAATTTGTCAGAGAAGGGTTTGTTCTAAAATAAAATCTCTTGCATTCAGAAGTCAGCAGATTAGAAAAGCAGTATTGAGTTCAATAGTCTTCATTATTTTTCTAGATCATTTTTTTTCACCAAACTATACAGTCAAAAATTTGGAAAAAATATCAATATGATTTTTCTTCTGCAGTACATCTTTCCTATAGCCTACTTTACAACATTCCCTTGGATGTATAAGCAGTCCCCATAGAAAATAAAGATCCAGCTATGCTCTGTACTTTTCCATTTTATAAGGCAACTGTTTCAATCCACATACAATAAGAGAAAATAGGAAGAAAAATATTTCCCCCTTAGTGTAAACCTTGCTTGGAAAATGGGCAGGGATACCAATCGTAAATTATGAATAAACTTCAAAATGCAGATGGTAATTCTGTCAAGGTCTATCCAAATCTTCCTAAAGGTTCTCTCTCTCAAACTAGGGGCTAACTGTCCTTTTTCCATATTCACTTTTTGAATGGGAAAAGCAAGAATTACTCATAGTGTGATGGAACATCTTTGAGAAGTGCCTTATACTTTAATTTTCAATTCATCCTTTTTTGGGTTTTTTCTTCTTGACTCCAAAGAAAAATTCCATTTCAGAGGAAATAGACTATGGCTAGTTAGTAAAAACCGAAAAGTGGATCCTGAATTTCAATAGCAAAGTTGTCTTTGAATAATTAGTGCTCAATACACACATTTGTTCAATTAACTAATTAGTACATTGGACTCTTTTTTTTTTATGTTTTTTTTTAACATCTTTATTGGAGTATAATTGCTTTACAGTGGTGTGTTACTTTCTGCTTTATAACAAAGTGAATCAGTTATACATATACATATATCCCCATATCTCTTCTGTCTTGCATCTCCCTCCCTCCCACCCTCCCTATCCCACCCCTCTAGGTGGTCACAAAGCACCGAGCTGATCTCCCTGTGCTATGCGGCTGCTTCCCACTAGCTATCTATTTTACGTTTGGTAGTATATATGTCCATGCCACTCTTTCACTTTATCCCAGCTTACCCTTCCCCCTCCCCGTATCCTCAAGTCCATTCTCTAGTAGGTCTGTGTCTTTATTCCCATCCTGCCCGTAGGTTCTTCATGATCAATTTTTTTTTTTTTTTTTTTTAGATTCCATATATATGTGTTAGCATACGGTATTTGTTTTTCTCTTTCTGAGTTACTTCACTCTGTATGACAGACTCTAGGTCCATCCACCTCACTGCAAATAACTCAATTTCGTTTCTTTTTATGGCTGAGTAATATTCCATTGTATATATGTGCCACATCTTCTTTATCCATTCATCTGTCGATGGACACTTAGGTTGCTTCCATGTCCTGGCTATTGTAAATAGAGCTGCAATGAACATTGGGGTACATGACTCTTTTTGAATTATGGTTTTCTCAAGGTATATGCCAGTAGTGGGATTGCTGGGTCATATGGTAGTTCTATTTTTAGCTTTTTAAGGAACCTCCATACTGTTCTCCATAGTGGCTATATCAATTTACATTCCCACCAACAGTGCAAGAGGGTTCCCTTTTCTCCACACCCTCTCCAGCATTTATGGTTTGTAGATTTTTTGATGATGGCCATTCTGACTGGTGGGAGATGATACCTCATTGTAGTTTTGATTTTCATTTCTCTAATGATTAGTGATGTTGAGCATCCTTTCATGTGTTTGTTGGCAATCTGTATGTCTTCTTTGGAGAAATGTCTATTTAGGTCTTCTGCCCATTTTTGGATTGGGCTGTTTGTTTTTTTGGTACTGAGCTGCACGAGCTGCTTGTAAATCTTGGAGATTAATCCTTTGTCAGTTGCTTCATTTGCAAATATTTTCTCCCATTCTGTGGGTTGTCTTTTGGTCTTGTTTATGGTTTCCTTTGCTGTGCAAAAGCTTTTAAGTTTCATTAGGTCCCATTTGTTTATTTTTGTTTTTATTTCCATTTCTCTAGGAGGTGAGTCAAAAAAGATCTTGCTGTGATTTATGTAATAGAGTGTTCTGCCTATGTTTTCCTCTAAGAGTTTTATAGTGTCTGGCCTTACATTTAGGTCTTTAATCCATTTTGAGTTGTATTTTCTTGTTGATATTATCTGACTGAATTTTGCACAATGAATACTTATTGAGATACGTAAAACTGTATACGTATCAGCAAAATTGAATGCCTATTATGTGGCTAGAACTGTATTAAGCAATGTATATAATCCTATTGAGAATCCTTAGCTCAAGATATAATGTTTAAAAGAATTAAAGCATAGAGTGAAATAATAGGAACACACAACCACATTTAGCTATTCCAGAGTCCTTGGGAATTAGGTATTCTGAATAAATGACATTTCTGGACATTTGAAAGGTAAAAGTTGAGCTAAAAAATGATTTGCTCTCCAATGAATTATATTGATATCTTGAAAATTGTGTTATATACTTTCCAGCTTTAGTCTAAGTAATAAAATTAAATAATTTAACCACATATTGTTGATTCAAAATCATCCTTATAAACATGAACATTTATATCCTGATGTAGAAGACATGGGACATTGAGATGAATCAGTACTGGCAACTGCCCTCAGATTATAGAAGTAGAATAGCCATGCATTTTAGCTGACTTCCTGGTAGAATGACTCTTTTCTTTGAGTTACTCTTGTAGACCTATTTTATCAGTTATCAGTCTGTCTCTTCAGAGTGATTTAGGTTCATATACCTTAAATCTACTGGATTTTTACTTTCTGCAGGGCAGAGACACCCTGTCATTCATGCTTTTAGACCCCCCCAAAGTGCCTGGTCAGTTTTGGATTCAGTTAATTAAATCAGGTAGACAAAGGATTTAGGGGAGTAAGAAATTTCAAACCCTTTTTGGATGAATTGAGTTATAAGTAAATACAGAACTTTAAACAACGATATTGAAAAGGCTAACAGACCAATATAACAGCAAGACAATAGTCTAATCTTAGTCTAAAATTTATCTCTGTACATATTGAGAGTTTAGTAATGTGTATGTGGACCATCAAGAACACTAAAGATGAGCGAAATGGAAAAGGAATCTCACCAGTAACTCTAAGGGTGAAGAAGTTTTACCTTTTGCTTCTCAGAAGGTAAAGGAATAAAGCTTAGGCTGAGTGTTTTGTGTCTCTTTCCCATACAATGTACTGTCATGAAGACAATGAGAGTATATCCCTTAAGAGTCCAACGTACTATGAAAGCATGCTCAACATCATTAATCATTAGAGAAATGATTAGACCTAGAGTCTGTCATACAGAGTGAAGTAAGTCAGAAAGAGAAAAACAAATACCGTATGCTAACACATATATATGGAATCTAAAAAAAAAAAAAAAAGGTTATGAAACACTTAGGGGCAGGATGGGAATAAAGACGCAGACCTACTAGAGAATGGACTTGAGGACACAGGGAGGGGGAAGGGTAAGCTGGGACAAAGTGAGAGAATGGCATGGACATATATACACTACCAAATGTAAAATAGATAGCTAGTGGGAAGCAGCCCCATAGCACAGGGAGATCAGCTCGGTGCTTTGTGACCACCTAGAGGGGTAGGATAGGGAGTGTGGGAGGGAGGGAGATGCAAGACGGAAGAGATATGGGGATATATGTATATGTATAGCTGATTCACTTTGTTATACAGCAGAAACTAACACACCATGGTAAAGCAATTATACTCCAATAAAGATGTTAAAAAAAAAAAAAAGAAGAAGAATCTGCCTGCCAATGCAGGGGACACGGGTTCAAGCCCTAGTCTGGGAAGATCCCACATGCTGTGGAGCAACGAAGCCTGTGCGCCACAATACTGAGTCTGCACTCTAGAGCCTGTGAGCCACAACTGCTGAGCCTGTGTGCCACAACTACTGAAGCCCGCATGCCTAAAGCCTGTTCTCTGCAACAAGAGAAGCCACCACAGTGAGAAGCCCGTGCACTGCAGCAAAGTGTAACTCCCGCTCGCCGCAACTAGAGAAATCCCGTGTGCAGCAATGAAGACCCAACGCAGCCAAAAATGAATAAATAAATAAAATTTTAAAAAAATAAATAAAATCTACCTTTCAAAAAAAAAAAAAGGTAATACATGCATTATAACTCACTTCTAAAGAAAAAAATGAAACAACCCAAATACCCTTCAATAGGAGAATCGTTAAATAAATTAACGGCAGATAAATACAAAATATAGTGCTTCCTTTAATAAAAAAAAATGAGGTACATTAATATATACTTATATGGAAAGGTACCTGAAAGTTTTAGCTTCTGGACAAGATGGAGTAACAGACACCAGATTCATGTTGCCCTTCCCCCCACCCCCAAAAGAAAACAAGTCAAAAAATAGACAAAACATAGGACACAATGGTTTTTAACGCAATGAACATCAAGCAGTGAAGGACAGGACAATGGTCCCTGAGGGACAGGTAACAAGTCCTATGACGTTACTGCAGAACATTTCCAGGCCATGCTGTAGGGTGGGGGAACCCAGATGGAGCCCATTAGTTCCTCTGAAATAAGAAGACAGATCTGGGGGCCTGTGAGGCCAAAGAGGCTATGGTTTGTAGGGTAGGGTACCATAAAGTAGAGAGCTGCACAGAAACAGAGCTCTGAAGATTGCAGAGGGTCCCCCTCAAATCTTCAGCCACATACTCACCAATACTGACACTAGTTATCGACATAGAAAATACAATGGATTCTATAAAAAGTTACTAGAACTAATAGGTAAGTTTAGCAAGGTTACAGGATCAATATACAAGATCAACATACAAGCATCAAATGTATTTCTATATACGAACAACAACTAGAAACGGATAATTATAATTGAAAAAAATGTCATCATACCCCATCACCAAATGAGATTTATGCCATGCATGCAAAGCCAGTTCAACATTCAAAAATCAATTAATATATATGACACCGAAAGTACACACAAAAAAGCAAAAATCAAGAAGTGGGACTACATCAAACTAAAGAACTTCCGCATAGCAAAGGAAACAATCAGCTAAATAAAATGCAACCTACATAATGGGAGAAAATATTTGAAAACTATATATATGATAAGGATTTAATATCTAAAATATATAAGGAACTCATACAATTCAACAGCAATCAATCAATGAATAACCTGATTTTAAAACGGGCAAATGACCTCATTAGATATTTTTGCAAAGAATACATACAAACAGCCAATGGGTACATGAAAAGATGCTCAACATCACTACTTATCAGGGAAATGCAAATCAAAACCATGATGAGATATCACTTTATACCTGATAGGATGGGTATTATCAAGAAGACAAGAGATAACAAGGATTGCAAAGGTGTAAAGAAAACAGAACCTCTGTATACTGTTAAAAGGAACATAAATTTGTATAAGCATTATGGAAAGCAGTATGGATACTCCTCGAAAAATTAAAAATAGAACCATATGATCCAGCAATCCCATTTCTGGGAATATATCCAAAGGAAATAAAATCAGTATCTCAAAGAGATATATGCATGCACCCCATGTTCATCTGCAACATAGCTCATAGTTCATAGCTAAGATATGGAAATACTCTAAGTGTTCTAGGTGTTCGTCTAAGGATAAATGGATTTCTAAAATGTGATACACACATAAATAGAATATTAATATTCCACCATAAAAAGAAGGAAATTTCACCAGTTGCAACAACATGGATGGATGTAGAGGACATTTACACTAAGTGAACTAAGCTAGATACAGAAAGTCGATTACTATATGATCTCATGTATGGATAGAAAAAGAAAAAAAGTCAAACTCACAGAACCAGAGAGAAGAATGCTGATTGCCAGGGGTTGGAGGATGAGGGGAATGGGGAGGTGTTGGTCAAAAGGTTCAAAGCTTCAGTTATGCAAGTTGAATAAGTCCTAGAAATCTAATGCACAACATAGTGACAAGAGGGAGGGGATATGGGGACATGCGTATGCATATGGCTGATTCGTTTTGTTGTGCAACAGAAACTAACACAGTATTGTGAAGCAATTATACTCCAATAAAGACGTATTAAAAAAAAAAAAGTGATAACTCACTGCTGATAGTATGTCCCCTGGATGTGATGTGATGGGACTGGCACTTTACACCTGTGATCTTCCTCCCCAAAACTTAAAATTCCAGTCTAGTCATGAGAGGAATTTCAATGGAGGGACATTCTCCAAGGTGCCTGACCAGCACTCCTCGAAACTGTCAAGGTCATTGAAAACAGGTTAAGTCCTATCTCAATAAATCTTAAAGAAAAAAATAAACAGAAAACAAACAAACAAACAAACAAAAGCAGGATGGGTCTGGGAAACTGTCATAGCCAAGAAGAAACGTGACTGCTGAGTGTGGTGTGGGGTTTCTGGAGAAGATCCTGGAACAGAAAAAGGACATTAGGGAGACTTCCCTGGCGGTCCAGTGGTTAAGACTCCACGCTTCCAATGCAGAGGATGCAGGTTCAATCCCTGGTCTGGGAACTAAGATCCAACATGCCAGGTAGTGTGGCCAAAAAAAAAAAAAAAAAAGGAAAAAGACATCAGGTGAAAAGTAGGGAAGTTTGAGTCATATGGATTATAGTTGATGATAGTGTATCAAGATACATTCATTGATTGCAACAGATGTGCCTTTTCTATGTGGGATGTTAATAGGGAAAACTGGGGGTGAGGGGAGAGGGGATGTGGGAACTCTATTATCTGCTTAACTTCTGTGTAAATCTAAAAGTACTCAAAAAATAAAGTCTGTTAATTAAAAAAAAAAAAGTATTATATTGGGCAGAAGATCTAAACAGACATTTCTCTAAAGAATACACACAGACGGTCAAAAAGCACATGAAAAGATGTTCAACATTGCTAATTATTAGAGAAGTGCAAATTGAAACTACAATGAGGTATCACCTCGCACAGGTCAGAATGGGCATCATCAAAAAACTCTACAAATAATAAATGCTGGAGAGGGTGTGGAGAAAAAAAGAACCAAAGAACCCTCCTACACTGTTGGTGGGAATATAAATTGGTGCAACCACTATGGAGAGCAGTATGGAGGTTTCTTTTTTTTTTTTTAAATAAACTTTATCTTTTAAAAACTTTACACTTACAGAACAAAAGTGACGATAGTACAGAGAGTTCTCATATACCCACACCCAGACACTTTACATTACCATGGTATGTTTATTACAATTACTGAATCAATATGGATACATTATTGTAAGTTCATACCTGATTCCCATCTTTTCAGTTTTTACCCAGTGTCCTTTTCCTGTTCCAGGATCCCATCCAGCACCCCACACTACATTTTGGGAGTCATGTCTCTTGGGCCTCTCGCGGCTGTGGCAGTTTGTCAGATGTTCCTTATATTTGATGACCTTGACAGTTTGCTGAGTACTGGTCAAATTTTTTGTAGAGTGAGTCTCAACTGGTATTTGTCTCAATTTTGTTTATCTTCTCAATGATGTCCTTCTCATGCTTAGTCTGGGGTTATACCTTTTTTTAAAATTTAACTTAAATTTTTTATACAGCAGGTTCTTATTAGTTACCTATTTTATATATATTAGTGTATATATGTCAATCCCAATCTCCCAATTCATCCCATCGCCCCCCCTCCCCCCGGCCAGCTGCTTTCCTCCCTTGGTGTCCATAGGTTTGTTCGCTACATCTGTGTCTCTATTTCTGCCTTGCAAAACTGGTTCATCTGTACCATTTTTCTAGATCCCACATATATATGCGTTAATATATGGTATTTGTTTTTCTCTTTCTGACTTACTTCACTCAGTATGACAGTCTCTAGGTCCATCCATGTCTCTACAAATGACCCAATTTCGTTCCTTTTTATGGCTGAGTAATATTCCATTGTATATATATACCACGTCTTCTTTATCCATTTGTCTGTCGATGGGCATTTAGGTTGCTTCCATGACCTGGCTATTGTAAATAGAGCTGCAATGAACATTGTGGTACATAACACTTTTTGAATTATGATTTTCTCAGGGTATATGCCCAGTAGTGGGATTGCTGGGTCATATGGTAGTTCTATTTTTAGTTTTTTAAGGAAGCTCCATACTGTTCTCCATAGTGGCTGTATCAATTTACACTCCCACCAACAGTGCAAGAGGGTTCCCTTTTCTCCATACCCTCTCCAACATTTGTAGATTTTCTGATGATGGCCATTCTGACTGGTGTGAGGTGATACCTCATTGTAGTTTTGATTTACATTTCTCTAATAATTAGTGATGTTGAGCAGCTTTTCATGTGCTTCTTGGTCATCTGTATGTCTTCTTTGGAGAAATCTCTATTTAGGTCTTCTGCCCATTTTTTAATTGGGTTGTTTGTTTTTTAATATGGAACTGCATGAGCTCTTTATATATTTTAGAGATTAATCCTTTGTCAGTTGATTCATTTGCAAATATTTTCTCCCATTCTGAGGGTTGTCTTTTTGTCTTGTTTATAGTTTCCTTTGCTGTGCCAAAGCTTCTAAGTTTCATTAGGTCCCATTTGTTTATTTTTGTTTTTCTTTCTGTTACTCAGGGAGGTGGTCAAAAAAGATCGTGATGTGATTTATGTCAAAGAGTGTTCTTCCTATGTTTTCCTCTAAGAGTTTTATAGTGTCTGGTCTTACATTTAGGTCTTTAATCCATTAAAAAAAATATTATTGGCGCCTTGTAGAAGGTCTTGAACTTTAAATTTATTTATTTATTTGTTTATTTTTGGCTGCGTTGTGTCTTCGTTGCGGTGCGCGGGCTTCTCATTGTGGCGGCCTCTCCCGCTGCAGAGCACGGGCTACAGGCGTGTGGGTTCCAGTAGTTGTGGCACGTGGGCTCAGCAGTTGTGGCTCACGGGCTCTAGAGCACAGGCTCAGTAGCTGTGGCACCCAGGCTTAGTTGCTCCACGGCATGTGGGATCCTCTTGGAGCAGGGATAGAACCCATGTCCCCTGCATTGGCAGGTGGATTCCTAACCACTGTGCCACCAGGGAAGCCCCTTTAATCCATTTTGAGTTTACTTTTGTGTATGGTGTTAGGGAGTGTTCTAATTTCATTCTTTTACATGTAGCTGTCCAGTTTTCCCAGCACCAGTTATTGAAGAGGCTGTCTTTTCTCCATTGTATATTTTTGCCTCCTTTATCAAAGATAAGGTGACCGTATGTGCGTGGGTTTATCTCTGGGCTTTCTATCCTGTTCCACTGATCATATTTCTGTTTTTGTGCCAGTAATATACTGTCTTGATTACTGTAGCTTTGTAGTATAGGCTGAAGTCAGGGAGCCTGATTCCTCCAGCTCCATTTTTCTTTCTCAAGATTGCTTTGGCTATTTGGGGTCTTTTGTGTTTCCATACAAATTGTGAAACTTTTTCTTCTAGCTCTGTGAAAAATGCCATTGGTAGTTTGATAGGGATTGCATTGAATCTGTAGATTGCTTTGGGTAGTAGAGTCATTTTCGCAATGTTGATTCTTCCAATCCAAGAACATGGTATATCTCTCCCTTTGTTTGTATCATCTTTAATTTCTTTCATCAGTGTCTTATACTTCTCTGCATACAGGTCTTTTGTCTCCTTAGGTAGGTTTATTCCTAGGTATTTTATTCTTTTTGTTGCAATGGTAAATGGGAGTGTTTCCTTAATTTCTCTTTCAGATTTTTCATCATTAGTGTATAGGAATGCAAGAGATTTCTGTGCATTAATTTTGTATCCTACTACTTTACCAAATTCATTGATTAGCTCCAGTAGTTTTCTGGTAGCATCTTTAGGATTCTCTATGTATAGTAACATGCCATCTGCAAACAGTGACAGTTTTACTTCTTCTCTTCCGATTTGGATTCATTTTTCTTCTCTGCTTGCTGTGGCTAAAACTTCCAAAATTATGTTGAATAATAGTGGTGAGAATGGGCAACATTGTCTTGTTCCTGACCTTAGAGGAAATGGTTTCAGTTTTTCACCACTGAGAATGAGGTTGGCTGTGGGTTTGTCATATATGGTCTTTATTATGTTGAGGTAGGTTCCCTCTATGCCTACTTTCTGGAGCGTTTTTATCATAAATGGCTGTTGAAATGTGTCGAAGGCTTTTTCTGCATCTATTGAGATTATCATATGGTTTTTCTCCTTTAATTTGTTAATATGGTGTATCACATTGATTGATTTGCATATACTGAAGAATTCTTGAATTCCTGGGATAAACCCCACTTGAGCATGGTTTATGATCCTTTAAATGTGCTGTTGGATTCTGTTTGCTAGTATTTTGTTGAGGATTTTTGCATCTACGCTCATCAGTGATATTGACCTGTAGTTTTCTTTTTTTGTGATGTCTTTGTCTAGTTTTGGTATCAGGGTGATGGTGGCCTCATAGGATGAGTTTGGGAACGTTCCTCCATCTGCTATATTTTAGAAGAGTTTGAGAAGGATAGGTGTTAGCTCTTCTCTAAATGTGTGATAGAATTCTCCTGTGAAGCCATCTGGTCCTGGGCTTTTGTTTCTTGGAAGATTTTTAATCACAGTTTCAATTTTAGTGCTTGTGATTGGTCTGTTTATATTTTCTATTTCTTCCTGGTTCAGTCTCAGAAGGTTGTGCTTTTCTAAGAATTTGTCTGTTTCTTCCAAGTTGTCCATTTTATTGGCATATAGTTCCTTGTAGTAATCTCTCATGATCCTTTGTATTTCTGTGGTGTCAGTTGTTACTTCTCCCTTTTCATTTTTAATTCTGTTGATTTGAGTCTTTTCCTTGTTTTTCTTGATGAGTCTGGCTAATGGTTTATCAATTTTGTTTATCTTCTCAAAGAACCAGCTTTTAGTTTTATTGATCTTTGCTATTGTTTCCTTCATTTCTTTTTCATTTATTTTTGATCTGGTCTTTACAATTTCTTTCCTTCTGCTAATTTTGGGTTTTTTTTTTGTTGTTGTTGTTGTTCTTTCTCTAATTGCTTTAGGTGTAAGGTTAGATTGTTTATTTGAGGTGTTTCTTGTTTCTTGATGTAGGATTGTATTGCTCTAAACTTGCCTCTTAGAACTGCTTTTGCTGCATCCCATAGGTTTTGGGTCATCGTGTTTTCATTGTCATTTACTTCTAGATTTTTTGATTTCCTCTCTGATTTCTTCAGTGATTTCTTGGTTATTTAGTAGCATATTGTTTAGCCTCCATGTTTTTGTATTTTTTACAGATTTTTTCCTGTAATTGATATCTAGTCTCATAGCGTTGTGGTCGGAAAAGATACTTGATACAATTTCAATTTTCTTAAATTTACCAAAGCTTGATTTGTGCCCCAAGATATGATCTATCCTGGAGAATGTTCTGTGAGCACTTGAAGAAAGTATATTCTGTTGTTTTTGGATGGAATGTCCTATAAATATCAGTTAAGTCCATCTTGTTTAATGTGTCATTTAAAACTTGTATTTCCTTATTTATTTTCATTTTGGATGGTCTGTCCATTGGTGTAAGTGAGGTGTTAAAGTCCCCCACTATTACTGTGTTACTGTCGATTTCCTGTTTTATAGCTGTTAGCATTTGCCTTAAGTATTGGGGTGCTCCTATGTTGGGTGTATATATATTTATAATTGTTATATCTTCTTCTAGGATTGATCCCTTGATCATTATGTAGTGTCCTTCCTTGTATCTTGTAACATTCTTTATTTTAAAGTCTATGTTATCTGATTGGAGTATTGCTACTCCAGCTTTCTTTTGATTTCCATTTGCATGGAATATCTTTTTCCATCCCCTCACTTTCAGTCTGTATGTGTCCCTAGGTCTGAAGTGGGTCTCTTGTAGACAGCATATATGTGAGTCTTGTTTTTGTATCCATTCAGGAAACCTGTGTCTTTTGGTTGAAGCATTTAATCCATTCACATTTAAGGTAATTATCAATATGTATGTTGCTGTTACCATTTCTTAATAGTTTTGCATTTGTTTTTGTAGGTCCTTTTCTTCTCTTGTGTTTCCCACTTAGAGAAGTCTTTAGCATTGCTGTAGAGCTGGTTTGGTGGTGCTGAATTCTCTTAGCTTTTCCTTGTCTATAAAGGCTTTAATTTCTCCATCGAATCTGAATGAGATCCTTGCTGGGTAGAGTAATCTTGGTTGTAGGTTCTTCCCTGTCATCGTAAATATATCGTGCCACTCCCTTCTGGCTTGTAGAGTTTCTGCTGAGAAATCAGCCATTAACGTTATGGGAGGTCCTTTGTATGTTATTTGTTGTTTTTCCCTTGTTGCTTTTAATAATCTTTCTTTGTCTTTAATTTTTATCTGTTTCATTACTATGTGTCTTGGCATGTTTCTCCTTGGGTTTATCCTGTATGGGACTCTCTGTGCTTCCTGGATTTGGGTGAATATTTCCTTTCCCATGTTAGGGAAGTTTCAACTATAATCTCTTCAAATATTTTCTCAGGTCCTTTCTCTCTCTCTTCTCCTTCTGGGACCCTGTAATGCGAATGTTGGTGCATTTAAAGTTGTCCCAGAGGTCTCTTAGGCTGTCTTAATTTCTTTTCTTTTTTTTTTCTTTATTCTGTTCTGTGGCAGTGAATTCCACCATTCTGTCTTCCAGGTCACTTATCCATTCTTCTGCCTCAGTTATTCTACTATTGATTCCTTCTAGTGTAGTTTTCATTTCAGTTATTGTATTGTTCATCTTTGTTTGTTTGTTCTTTTATTCTTCTAGGTGTTTGTTCTTTAATTCTTCTAGGTGTTTGTTAAACATTTCTTGCATATTCTCCATCTTTGCCTCCATTCTTTTTCCATGGTCCTGGATCATCTTCACTATCATTATGCTGAATTCTTTTTCTGGAAGGTTGCCTATCTCCACTTCATTTAGTTGTTTTTCTGGGGTTTTATCTTGTTCCTTCATCTGGTACATAGCCCTCTGCCTTTTCATTTTGTCTGTCTTTCTGTGAATGTGGTTTTCATTCCACAGGCTGCAGGATTGTAGTTCTTCTTGCTTCTGCTCTCTGCCCTCTCTGGAGGTTTCTTAAAAAACTAAGAATAGAGCTACCATATGATCCTGCAATCTCACAATTGGGAATATATCTGGAGAAAATCATAATTCAAAAAGATACATGCACCTCAGTGTTCACTACAGCACTATTTACAATAGCCAAGAGATGGAAGCAACCTAAATGTCCATCAACAGATGAATGTATAAAGAAGATGTGGTATGTATATACAATGGAATAGTACTTAGCCATAAAAAGAATGAAATAATGCCATTTGCAGCAACATGGATAGACCTAGAAATTATCACACTAAGTGAGGTAAGCCAGACAGAGAAAGACAAATATCATATGATATTGCTTATATGTGGAATCGAAAACAAATGATACAAATGAACTTATATACAACATAGAAATAGACCCACAGACATAGAAAACAAACTTATGGTTACTGAACAGGAAAGATGGGAGGGATAAATTAGGAGTTTGGGATTAATATATACACTCTACTATATATAAAATAGATAACCAATAAGGACCTACTGTATAGCACAGGGAACTGTACTCAATATTTCATAATAACCTATAAGGGAAAAGAATCTGAAAAAGAATATATATATTATATATATGTATAACTATATGTATATATACACACACACATATATATATATAAACCTGAGTACTTTGCTGTACACCTGAAACTAACAGAACATTGTAAATCAATTATACTTCAATAAAAAATAAAATAAAAATACTGTATTATATACTTGAAATCTGCTGAGTGAGATCTTAAGTGTTCTCACTACAAAATAATAATAGTAATAATAATATAACTGTGTGAGGTGATGGGTGTGTTCATTAACTTGACCGTAGCAACCATTTCAAAATGTGTATGTACATTAACTCATCACGTTGTACACCCTTAAAAATTTATACAACCTAAATATGTACAATTTTTATTTACCAATCATACCTCAATAAAGCTGGGAGAAACAAAGAAAAGAAAATAAATCAATGTAATCCATCACATCAACATGCTAAAGAAGAAAAATCACAGGATCATATCAATAGGTACAGAAAGAGCATTTGACAAATCCTACATCCATTTATGATAAAAACTCTCAAATTATGAACAGGGGTAACTTCCTCAACTTGTTAAAGAACATCTACAAAAAAACTGCAGCTAACATCATACTTAATGCTGAGCACCTAGAAGCTTTCCTACTAAGATCAAGAACAAAGCAAGAATTTTCCCCTCTCACTGTTTCTTTTCAACATCATACTGGAAGTCCTGACTAATGCAATAAGTCAAGGAAAGGAAAACAGTCTGGGAAGGAAGAAATAAAACTGTCTTTGTTCACAGATGACATGATTATCTATGTAGAAAACCAAAAAAATTGACCCTAAAAAATCCTGGAACTAATAAGCAATTATAGCAAGGTTGCAAGATGCAAGGTTAGTATACAAAAGTCAATTGCTTTCCTATACACCAGCAATGAACAAATGGAATTTGAAATTAAAATGCAGTACCATTTACATCAGCATCCACCAAAATGAAGCACGTAGGTAGAAATCTAACAAAATATGTACAAATCTATATAAAGAAAACTACAAAACTCTGAAGGAAATTAAAGAACTAAGTAAATGAAGAGATAGTCCATGTTTATAGATAAGAAGACTTAATAATGTCAAGATGTCAATTTTTCTCAACTTGATCTATGAATTCACTGCCATCCTAGTCAAAATCCCAGCAAGTTATTTTGTGGATGTTGACAAACTGATTTTAAAGTTTATGTGGAGAGACAAAAGACCCAGAATAACCAACACAATATTGAAGGAGAAGAACAAAGTCAGAGGACTGACACTACCCCACTTGAAGACTTACTATAAAGCTACAGAAATCAAGACACTGTGGTATTGGCAAAAGAAGAGACAAATAGATCATTGGAACAAAATAGAGAGGCCAGAAATAGACCCACACAAACATAGTCAACTGACTTTAACAAAGGAGCAAAGGCCATACAGTGGAGGAAAGACAGTCTTTTCAACAAATGGTACTGGAACAATTGGATATCCGTATGTACAAAATGAATATAGACACAGACCTCACACAATTCATGACTATTAACTCAAAATGGATGATAGATCTAAATGTAAAATGAAAAACTATAAGAAACCTAGAAGATAACACAGGAGAAAACTTAGATGACCTTGAGTTTGGCAATGATTGTTTTAGATATAATACTAAAGGTATAATCCATGAAAGAAAGAATTAATAACCTGGACTTTATTAAAATTAAAAATGTATGCTCTGCAAAAGACATTGTCAAGAGAATGAAAAGACAAGGCACAGGCTGGGAGAAAATATTTGCAAAACACATATGTGATAAAGCAGCGGTCCCCAACCTTTTTGGCACCAGGGACTGGTTTCGTGGAAGGTAAATTTTCCATGGACGGGGGGTGGGTGGGGGAGGGATGGTGGTTCAGGCGGTAATGTGAGCAATGGGGAGCAATGGGGAGCGGCAGATGAAGCTTCGCTCACTGGCCCGCCGCTCACCTCCTGCTGTGCGGCCCGGTTCCTAACAGGCCGCGGGCCAGAAATGGTCCGCGGCCCAGGGGTTGGGGACCCCTGTCTTTTAGAAAAAGAACAAACTGATAAATTCAATTTGGTCAAAGTTACAAACTTCTGCTCTTTGAAAGACACCATTAAGACAATGAAAAGTCACAAACCAGGAAAAACTCTTTGCAAATCATGCCTGATAAAAGATTTATACCCAGAATACATAAAGACCTCTTAAAACGCAATAATAAGAAAACAACCTAATTTTTTTAATGGGCAAAAGATTTGAACAGACACTTCAACAAAGAAGATATGTGAATGGCTATTAGCACATAAAAAGATGTTCAACATCATTAGTCATTAAGGAAATGCAAAATAGAACCCCAGTGAGGTACCACTACACATCTATTAGAGGCGCTAAATTTTTTTTACAAGACTAACCATAACAGGTGCTGGCAAGGATATGGAGGAGCTGAAACTCTCATACAATGCTAGTGGGAATGGAAAATGATGCAGCCACTTTGGGAAGCAACCTGACAGTTTCTTTAAAAATTAAGCCTATCCATTCCACATGATCTTGTCTAGTCACTTGTAGGTATTTACCCAAGAAAGATGAAAGCATATGCCCTTATAAAAGCATGTACAGGAATATTCACAACCACTTTAGGTTCAATAGCCAAAAACTGGAAACAACCCAAATGTCCATCAACAGGTAAATGGATAAACAGTGTGGCATATCCAAACAATAAAGCAAATAGAAAGAAACAGAGACAGAAAGAGAGAAAAAGAAAGGGAAAATGAGAGAAAGAGAAAGAGAGGGAGAGAGGAAAGGAGGGAAGGAAGGAGGGAGAGAGGAACTAAGAGGAACTAAGGAGAAAGAAAGAAGTGAAATGAATTATTGACACACTTAACGACATGGAGGACTATCATAATAATTACGGTGAGTGGAAGCAGGTCAGATGAACAGTGGTTGCATACTGTATGATTCCATGTATGTGAAATTCTAGAGAATGCAAACTAACCTGAGGTGACAGGAAGCAGACCTGTGCTTACTTGGGAAGGGCAGAGAAAAGGAACAAAAGGGAAGGATTACGAAGGGACACAGGAAATGTTGGGGGTGTTGAGTTTGTTCATTATCTTAATTGTGATGATTTGACAGGTACATAAATATGTCAAAATGTCTCTAGCTATGTGCCATTTATTGTATATCAGTTCTATCCCGATCAAGTTGTAAAAAAAAAATTAATAAAGATTAAAGCCCCCCAAAAAAGTCATGTTGGTCACACTGCCCTTCTGGGCCCCCCACTTATATTGGTAGCAGTAGCAGTAGCTACCAACTGGTTAAAAGCCTCCAATCTGTCAAGTGGTGTGTGAGATGCTGCTATTTAAGCCTCGCACTGGCCTTCTCTGCTCCCCTGCAAGGTTTCCCTGACACTCCTTTCTCTGCCACCACTAGATTTTATTCACAGCTCTGCCATACAGTTCATCGCTCTGAACTGCAATTATTTTCCTATATGCCAAAGTTCATTGAGAACAATATAATGCCCTGTTCATCTTTATCAATGCAGGGCTAGCCTGGTGCCTGGCTGAGGAATGAATCTCTCAATCAGAGAACAAACCGGTAGAATCTTTGCAGAGTTTTTCCTTCTTAAAGTGCTTACCTTCTGGTTGGAGAATTTATGATCCTTGGAAAATGCCTTTTTTTGTCTTCGCCTCACATAATACAAACTGTGCCAAAAATAAATTCGAAAGCTGAAGGATAAACTAAATCAGAATTCAAGGGGTTATATTTAAAGCTCAGCCTCCAGCGATCTTTCACATTCCCTCTACTCAAAATAAAAAAATTTAACTTTTGACTCTGTGGATACCACAGTGTTCAAATCACGACATGGCTCGAAAAGCCATATTTGACACTAGGTTACTAAACAGCCTTTTTTCCTCCTTGTGTAAATGGGCCTTAAGTGGGTACCATTTTACCTCGGTGAAAACAAAGAGTGGGCAATTTTTCCACTCAGAAAATTGCTGAGAGATATGGTTGAACTGTGTGAGTTGAAGAGCCCAGAACTGACAGGCCTCACAGCAGTTGGTAAGCCATGAAAACAAGAACCAAAGTAGAATGTCCAAAGAGAGCCGGGAAGGGCTCTTAGCTTATAGATGCAGAGGAGTGATTTGCCTTGTAATCTAAAAGTGCATTTGCCACGTTAGTGCCGTTATCAGTTCAATTCAGTTCAATAAACACTTCTCCGAGAGGCAGACTCACCCTTCATAAAGGGGCAAAGAAAATTTTCATAGCACCAGCCATAAAGGTAAGCAGTTTGGACACAGTGAGACCATCTTCCAAAAAGATTGTTTTATACTTATTTTGTATGATACATACCCTATCAGTTTCAAGGTGTTCTTACAGGCTTTATTGCAAATGCTCTTTGCCCCAAAGTCATGCAGAAAACAAGGCTGGTATGAGCATCTCCATGTCACAAGGACTTGGAGAGGCTGAGGATCAAGCCCAAGGTTATATTGTAAATTAGTGATTAAGCCTGAACTTGAGACAGATCTGATTCTTGCATCTGGGCCCTTTCCACTGTCTTCTTTATTCTTGCTGAACTTCAAGAAAGGTAAGGATGTCATCTTCTCTCAATCTGAAAATTTAAAAGTCCCTCATCTAATGTCCTTCAGCCTTCTGTCATATCTCCCTTTTTTCTTCTCCACCCAGATTCTTAAAGGAATCCCTGGTGATATTCACATTTCTTCAATCTAGCCTCTATCCTCACCACTCATGACATGCTCGTTTGAAAATCACCAGTAATTACTAAATCCATTTACCTTTCTCAGAGCTCATCTTACCACCACCCTTCAGCGTTTGGCCCTGTTAACCAAAAAATCAAAACCTGCTGGGTCATCAGCAGATAAAGCCTTAGGAAAGTTCAGTGATTCAGGGCCTTTTTAGACTTCGAATGACAATAGTAAACTGTTTTTTTTTTTAAATATATTTTTTATTATTTATTTATTTATTTATTTTTGTCTGTGTTGGGTCTTCGTTGCTGTGCACAGGCTTTCTCTGGTTGCGGTGAGCGGGGGCTACTCTTTGTTGTGGTGCACGGGCTTCTCATTGCGGTGGCTTCTCTTGTTGCGTAGCAGGGGCTCTAGGCACGCGGGCTCAGTAGTTGTGACTCGCGGGCTCTAAAGCACAGGCTCAGCTGTTGTGGTGCACGGGCTTAGCTGATCCACGGCATGTGGGATCTTCCCGGACCAGGGCTTGAACCCGTGTCCCCTGCATTGGCAGGCGGATTCTTAACCACTGTGCCACCAGGGAAGTCCTAGTAAACTGTTTTTAAAGAACATTTATTATAGTTTTCTGTTTTCTAAGTGAGTGCTAGATGATTTCGTATATTTGATCTCATTTTATTTGCACAATAATCCTGTGAAACAGACATTGCCATCTCTATCTTACACCTGAGAAAAGGTAGATTCAGAGAAATGAATAAGCTGTATCCAATGTAACAGAGTCGTTAAGAGGCCCCAGTTTCCTGATCATAGTGTTTTCTCCTCCACATCGCAGCTACATCTCCGTTGCATAACCTGGCACTGTTGGGGAGTGAGATGCTTTGTATTAATTAATTTTCCAGATAACTGAAGTTTACCAGCAAAACAGAAATTTTAAAGGGTTTTAAAATCATTTTGTACAGACACCTTTCCAAAAATGTGTTCTTATACAAAGATCATAAACATAATTTAACTTCTCCTTAATGCACAGTCTTTTTTTTTTTTAAATAAATTTATTTATTTTTATTTTTGGCTGCATTGGGTCTTTGTTGGAGCACATGGGCTTTCTCTAGTTGCGGTGAGCGGGGGCTGCTCTTTGTTGTGATGCGCGGGCTTCTCATTGCGGTGGCTTCTCTTGTTGTGGAGCACGGGCTCCAGGTGCGCGGGCTTCAGTAGTTGTGGCACGTGGGCTCATAGCTGTGGCTTGCAGACTCTAGAGCGTAGGCTCAGTAGTTGTGGCACACGGGCTTAGTTGCTCTCCGGCATGTGGGATCTTCCCGGACCAGGGCTCGAACCCGTGTCCCCTGCATTGGCAGGTGGATTCTTAACCACTGCGCCACCAGGGAAGTCCTAATGTAGAGTCTTACTATGAATATCTATTGGTATATTCTGTGCAAAAATAAAGTTCTTTGTCCATTTTAAAAAATTTCTGCTTCCTTGTTCAGCATTAGACTCTTGTTAAGTTCCGCTGATAGTTTGGCTTTTATAATTATTTCATACTATATCTGATGTATCTTGGTCTTTCAAAAGCTATTAACTAGGAAATAAAATAGACAAAGTACTAAGAACAACTTGGAAAACATAAGTCAAATCCTTTCTGTGTCAGAATGTCAGGAGTACTTTGTCTTTGGTTAGGGGCTACTTTGAGACACGTTTTTCTGGGTTTGGGAAGATTTTTAAATGTCTTCATTTTGGGGGATTTTTTGCCCTTTTTGGTATTCCTTGGAGGCATTAATGGGTCTTCCACTAAGAAAGAATCAAATACATTTGGAAAATGCTGCGTGCTATTCCTTAGTCTTGAATATTCACAAGACATTTTAGCTTTTTTTTTAAATTGTTAAAAATACCCCAGTTTTTCCCAAGTATACTTGACCGCCAGACCCTTTCCTATCTCACAAGAATTATGTGGGAAATGCTCTTCTACAGTATGAGATTGTTGCAAGACCAATCTCTGGATATGAAGAATATAAGAAATTCAAACAATAAAGAATAGTTTTAATGTTAGGTTCTTTCTGAGGAAAAAAGCAAACTTCACTACCAATACCATTAAAAACATCTATGAGACCATAAAAATGTCTTCCATACTCAAATAACAATTTTCATTATCATAATAAATGAGTTTTATAAGATTTTATCACACTTTGTTCATTCTACTCATCTTTATATATAATTGTTTATAACTCTCTAGCTTCCTATCTATAGCTACATAGATGACAGATACAGGTACATTTATAGATACTAGGGTTTCTGTCTTACTCTACCTTGGGAATAGTCTTACACATATCTTACAGTCAATAAATGCTAGTATGAATTTATAATAAATCACCACTGAACAACAGATATTTAGACAAACCATTTTTTAAAAAACAGTGAAAACAGGATGAAAACATTTTCTAGCCATCAAATTTTACCAGCTCACAGCACATCCACTGTCTCTTTAAACATTCACCATTATCATAACAATGCTGTGGTACTATTACTGCAGGTCTCAGTGACCTGAATAATAATAATAATAATAATAATAATAATAATAATAGTAATAACACCAAATGAATCAGAGTATTGACTTTCTTACAAAACAACTGTTTAGGTCTGAATCTGATCTGAATAATTTTTCTAAAAAATTAAAATTAAAATAACACAGTAGACAGGGGGCAGGAGGGGGAAGGGGAGATAAGATAAGGAAGAAATATATCCTTCATTCAAGAAAGGTTCTAGTGCCAAATGATCCCTAAGCAGGTAGACCAATGCCAGATAAAGAAAACATGGTCAAGGAAGTTAGGAATTTCCTAAAGTCAAACAGCTAATAAAGAACAAAGTCAGGGCTAGAACCCAGATCTATTGATATGTTTTACACTATCTAGTTTCCGAGATGGTTTATTAGCATAAAATTATAGTTCGTTATGTTTTCTAGGTTTTAAAAAAAGGCCCGAAAAGAAAAACAGCACAAAGAGTACAGCAAAAGCCCTCTTGTCTGATGCTATTATATCCAATAATTAGTCATTTAAAAAATATATCAATATTCAGTAAATATATTAATTTCATTTTGGCATCTTCAAAGTGAAGTGAGAACGTATTACTTATTTAGCAAACATTCATACAGTGTTTCCTGTGTGTCGGCACTGTTCTAAGTGCTTTTCAGACATGAACTCATTCAGCTTCTATATAATACAGAGTTCCAGTGGCCTTTGTCCCTGGCTCCTGGGAGGAAGCCTCTAAATCCTTGATATTTCCCATGTGAGAGGAGTACCTTTATTATTTATGGTGGACCTTGATGGTTTATGCTAATGAGGTGATTCATGGTGGACCCCCTAGATAATTTATATCAAGGAAATGACTCTGGATGGGGGCTGGGCATGTCCCAAGGACCAGCCATGTGAATAGAGGGTTGGGGCTTTGGGCCAGGTGGTATCAGTCCAACATCCAGGAAACAGAGAAGGGCTGGAGATTGAGTTCAACTGTGTGGCCAGTTATTCAAGCAATCATGCCTATGAAATGAAACCCCAGTTAAAATTGAACATCAAAACAGCTCAGGTTAGCTTCCCTGCTTGGCAATGCTGTTGAGCATTGTCACATATCAAAGTGCCCGGCAGAGGTAACAGTGTTCAGGACTCCACAGGGAGAGGACGACAGTGGGCCTTGCATTTGGGGTCCTCCCAGATCTCACTTGTGCATCTCTCCCTTCGGCTCTAGCCTTTCGCTGTCATAAAACTGTAGTCATAAGAAGAGCACTTTTCTGAGTTCTGTGAGCCATCCCAGTGAATTATCAAACTTGAGAGGGTAGTGAAAAACCCTCCATTCGTAACCACCTGCCCAGAAGTGAGGATGGCCTGGGGACTCCAAACTTGTGGCTGGTGTCTGAAGGGAGAGGAGTCTTACAAAAGGTTGTGCCATTAACCTGTGAAGTCTACCCTCACTCTGGGTAGCTAGTGTCATTGCAGCCACATAAACCTAATGAGATTGGGGTTATTTACTATCCCTACAGATGAGGAAACTGTGGCACTGAGGCACCCAACTGCCTAGTGGGTGAAGCAGGTTTCAGCTCAGGCAGGTTTGGTCCAGAATCCACAGTTTTATCCTCACCATGATCCTGCACCAGGGTAAACAAAACAAAACAAATCGAAACAAACAAAAACCAAGTACAGAAACTTTCAATGTTTTGTTTTGTTTTTTTTTCAATTCTCTTTGCTTCTCTCAACCACATCTGCTTGGAGAGCAATCTTTTTTAGCAATTAAATGTTATTGCATCTCTGTACATCATTCAACTTAAATTTTCATAGAAACAGTATTCTTTCCTTTTTGCATTTATATTTCATCCGTTTATGTAATATTTAAATAAATTACATAACTTCAGGTGCAACAGGCACAAACAGCTTCGGGGAAAAACTCTGTAACGCTCTCTGTAAGCTCTCTGTAAGCAGACAGTTCAAATAAGGGAAGCAGACGTATCACAGTTTGCTAGAGTGGGGTCTAACCGCGAGTGTGTGGCATGTCCAGGCACTGGATTTATGTACTGTAAGAATTATGGAGAGAATGAGAAGCATTAGTGAAACAGGAGGAGCTGGGTTAACAGAGGTCCTAACATGTAAGGGAAAAAAGCCTGAAATGACCACAAACTTCAGCTGATGCCTTCCATTAGCTTCTGTCTGTGAGCCCTGTTCCCACACAGAATGGTATTTGTTCCTTTGGTCCTTCTTTGTTAGTCCACTCTATTGCCCCCTTCCAGATTCACATTCACCCAACATTGACTGAGAGCCTATTATTTATTTACTTATGCACTATTCCATCATTAAGCACCAACATCATGCCAGGTGCTTTCACGCAGATCATCTTCATCAGACCCCTTTGACAGACAAGGGGCTGCAGAGGGGCTAAGGAGCTTACTGAACCTGTGTCCTCTCATTTCCCACCTACCACCTACCACCGTGGATTTCAGTCATTTCAGTGATGTTGTCACTAGCCCTCTGGAATCTGCAGACCTCTTTTACCTAACTGGCCTTATTGAGCCCTGGAAAATACCCTGGGTTCAAGGGCAGGGATGTATAAGCCTCTTTAAGCAATAGGCAATGACAAGTCTATGACCAGTCTTTAGTTATTGAGCATTGCTGGAGAAAGGGTCAGCCTGCCCAAGCTATCTGAATCATTCCCAGATTTCTCCAGCTGAAAAAAATGATTTCTTCTGGGGAATTAGCATAAGGTTTTCTAATTCTCTTTCAGCACTTATAAGTATTTTTGCACATATCTGCGTTTTTAGACAACAGTCTCCTTAAAGCTACTGTCTTATCCATTCATTCAACAACTATTCAACTAATATTCATTCAACTCCTACAGTTCCTTGTCTATTAGTATGTGTGTGACCTTGATTAAATTACCTGCAGGAACAGATGGGAGAGCTCCTGCTTCCCACTTTTCTACTTTATCAATATGTTCTAAGAATCACCGAGGTAATGTTTTTCTGAGAATTATACAAATATCCTACCCACAAAATGGGAAGTAAATTCTTCAAAGGAGGAGTTGGGTTCCCATGAGAATTTAAGAGGCACATTTGCATTATTTTATCAATACAGGGATAAAAATGGGTATGAATTTCTGTGTCATGATTTGAAGTTAAAGAGAATTTAGTTGCATTTCTACTTTCAGGAATAAATACAACCAGTGTCACTGGAGTGTTAGTGATTTAGTTACACTTGCTATCCACTCCCCGACCCCCATATAGCCCATTTAAAAATTCCCCCTCTTGACAGCAACAGTCAGCTCTACCCACCACCAGAGCCTCCCATCAAGCCTCTTAGATAGCCTCAACCACCAGAGGGCAGACAGCAGAAGCAAGAAAAACTACAATCCTGCAGCCTGTGGACCAAAAACCACAGTTACAGAAAGATAGACAAGATGAAAAGGCAGAGGGCTATGTACCAGATGAAGGAACAAGAAAAAACCCCAGAAAAACAACTAAATGAAGTGGAGATAGGCAACCTTCCAGAAAAAGAATTCAGAATAATGATAGTGAAGATGATCCAGGACCTCGGAATAAGAATGGAGGCAAAGATTGAGAAGATGCAAGAAATGATTAACAAAGACCTAGAATTAAAGAACAAACAAACAGAGATGAACAATACAATAACTGAAATGAAAACTACACTAGAAGGAATCAATAGCAGAAAAACTGAGGCAGAAGAACGGATAAGTGACCTGGAAGACAGAATGGTGGAATTCACTGCTGCGGAACAGACTAAAGAAAAAAGAATGAAAAGAAATGAAGACAGCTTAAGAGACCTCTGGGACAACATTAAATGCAACAACATTCGCATTATAGGGGTCCCAGAAGGTGAAGAGAGAGAGAAAGGACCAGAGAAAATATTTGAAGAGATTATAGTCGAAAACTTCCCTAACATGGGAAAGGAAATAGCCACCCAAGTCCAGGAAGCGCAGAGAGTCCCATACAGGATAAACCCAAGGAGAAACACGCCGAGACACATAGTAATCAAAGTGGCAAAAATTAAAGACAAAGAAAAATTATTGAAAGCAGCAAGGGAAAAATGACAAATAACATACAAGGGAACTCCCATAAGGTTAACAGCTGATTTCTCAGCAGAAACTCTGCAAGCCAGAAGGGAGTGGCATGATATACTTAAAGTGATGAAAGGGAAGAACCTACAACCAAGATTACTCTACCCGGCAAGGATCTCATTTAGATTTGATGGAGAAATCAAAAGCTTTACAGACAAGCAAAAGCTAAGAGAATTCAGCACCACCAAACCAGCTCTACAACAAATGCTAAAGGAACTTCTCTAAGTGGGAAACACAAGAGAAGTAAAGGACCTACAAAAACAAACCCAAAACAATTAAGAAAATGGTCATAGGAACATACATATCGATAATTACCTTAAACGTGAATGGATTAAATGCCCCAACCAAAAGACATAGACTGGCTGAATGGATACAAAAACAAGACCCATATATATGCTGTCTACAAGAGACCCACTTTAGACCTAGGGACAGATACAGACTGAAAGTGAGGGGATGGAAAAAGATATTCCATGCAAATGGAAATCAAAAGAAAGCTGGAGTAGCTATACTCATATCAGATAAAATAGACTTTAAAATAAAGAATGTTACAAGAGACAAGGAAGGACACTACATAATGATCAAGGGATCAATCCAAGAAGAAGATATAACAATTATAAATATATATGCACCCAACATAGGAGCACCTCAATACATAAGGCAGCTGCTAACAGCTATAAAAGAGGAAATTGACAGTAACACAATCATAGTGGGGGACTTTAACACCTCACTTACACCAATGGACAGATCATCCAAAATGAAAATAAATAAGGAAACAGAAGCTTTAAATGACACAATAGACCAGATAGATTTAAGTGATATATATAGGACATTCCATCCAAAAACAGCAGATTACACGTTCTTCTCAAGTGCGTACGGAACATTCTCCAGGATAGATCACATCTTGGGTCACAAATCAAGCCTCAGTAAATTTAAGAAAATTGAAATCATATCAAGCATCTTTTCTGACCACAATGCTATGAGATTAGAAATGAATTACAGGGAAAAAAACGTAAAAAAGACAAACACATGGAGGCTAAACAATACGTTACTAAATAACCAAGAGATCACTGAAGAAATCAAAGAGGAAATAAAAAAATACCTAGAGACAAAAAAAAAAAAAAAATTCCCCCTCTTCTTGATCCTCAGGTAGTAGAATCAAACCGTTCTAAAATATAACTAGCACTTAAATACTCTGACAGAACAAAAAAGCTACAGTAAGACCTTAACTAAGATTTCTTTCTAAATTTCAAAAGAGCACTCCTTAATCTCCAGTATCATAGAGGCTAGCAATGCCCTCCAGAAAACATCTTCTCTCCTCACACACTTCTTTCTGTAGATCCAGAAGCATGGCATCCACCCCATGGAAAGATCTCCATACATATGTACCCACAGTTCTTGGCAGGACTCTCATGATTACAGAATGGAGTGACTCCCTTTCATGTGGCCCAACACAGCTGCAGAAATTACCTGCTGGTGAGAGACCACAGAATGAGGTCTAACCCTTACCTGTACCACATCCTGTCTTCAGTTTCCCTTATGTACTTCATATCTTTATTAACTGCTAATGGAACATTTAAAAGGCATCTTAAGTTCACAACCTACATTAATTTTAAGTTCAAAATTTGGCACCAATTGTCTTAGAATTTAATCCTATTTAAATAAGAAATGGCATTTTTAGAGGCCCCCCCAAAAGGAAGGGAAACAGGGAAGTCTTTTTAAAGGGTTATGAAACTCCTGGTACACTTCATAGACTAGCCTTTTATAGATTGTATGGATTAGGAAGAGATGGAGTAATTATTCTTCATGAAACAAAAGCTTAATCCTCCAGGGGAGAAATTCTTGACTAAAAGCAACCGATCCCTTGCCAATTTCAATCTACTGAAAATATATCCATTAACTATGCTGCTGAACCCCAACTTTACCTGGCCTTACCATCCATTAAAGCTGACTCACAATGAAACCTAAGGTTCCCCATTCAGAGGGCACTGGCTCTGTTAAAAATGGAAGTGAAAACTCATAGGTGCTATTTCTCTTCATGGCTGAAGTGATGTTACTGACAATAGGTTTATTCCAAGACCTAACTGCATCGCGATCTTAATAAGTGATTGTGCAGACCTTTGACATACCGCTAAAGAGGCATGCTTGGGTGATGGATATTAACAAAACTTAGTGTGGGAATCATTTCACAATATATACATATATCAAATCATTATTCTGTACACCTTAAAATTATATAATGTTATATGCCAACGATATCTCAATATATCACAACTATTTCTCAAAACTGGAAAAAAAATCAGCATGGCTGGTGGTGGTAGAAGTGGTGATGATGGCCGTAATGGAATTTATAATCTCAGTACTCCAGGTGAACACTTATTTTAAAAAAATTAGTTTTCATTACTGCGGTAGCCAGCCTCCATGAGGGCCCCCAGATATCTCTGCCCCCTGGTATTCACATCCTTGTGTAGTCTTGTATAATCTCCCACATTGCATAGAACAGACGTTTGTAACCAGTAGGATGTTGCAGAAATGACAGAGCATGACTTCCAAGCTGGGTCATGAAAGACACTAATCTTTCCTGGATCGCTCAGTCTGGAGGAAGCCAGGTGTCATGTCATGAGGACACTCAAATAACCTGAGAGAGAAGTTCACATGATGAAGAACTGAGGCCCCCTGCCAACAGCCATGTGAATGTGCCATCTTGGAGTTAGATCCTCAGACCAGCGAAGCTTTCAGATGACTGCAACCTCATAAGAGACCCCAAGCCAGAATCACCCAGCTAAGCCCCTCTCAAAATCCCGAGCCACAGAAACCATGAGGTAACTGCTTGTTTTAAACCACTTGGCTTGGGGATAATTTGTTATGCACTCTAGAACATTAATAGTTACCAACAGAAAGATGACTGACCAGGGTATTTGGCCAATGAGTAAATACTCCAGTCAGAAAACTACTGATGGTAGAGACCCCTATACTTCTCTTTCCTGATTAGTGGTATCATCTATTTTTTAGCGTTCTAACAAAATCCCTGAGTTGCTGTCCTAAACCTATAAAGATGAATAGCAAATTGAATTGTGAGGACAAAGTTAAAGTGCACCCGGTGTTAAGTGTTAAAAGAAAAAAAAAAAAGATACAGGACCAAGTTTGAATTGTTTTTGGTCCAATTGGTGTGAAAACCTTCCAAAACATAATGTATTTGCAAATAACATGAATCAAAAATGAATATTCCATTTGCACTTCAAAAGACATTTGATCCTTTATCTTCATTTCGCCAAGTGAAGCCAATGCTGGCCTCTGCTTTCATCTTACTCCATACAGCCTAATGAATAAAAAGCAATTACATGTTCCATGGATAAGAATTCTTTATAGCAAAGGGATTATATTTGTTAATTTTACTTACTGGAGATGTACTTGGAAATTTTTAGGTTTCAGAAAATTCTAAGCATAGTCTCTCCAAAAATCCCAAGGCCTGACATTCGACTAAATACTCATCCATCTTCTCCTAATTTATTATTTCTACCCCCAAGCCTCATCAGCGTTTGTGGCCCAATCTTCCAGACACCAGGCTTTTCTTTCCCCAGAATCTACACGAGGAAGAATGTGGCAGAATATAAGAGGCAGGTGAAGTTTCAGGACCTGGCAACACCTGATGAGGTTTCCCTGTGTTGGCATTCCCCAGGGTTCTGTTCTGAAATTTTGATTGTCTTATTTACTTACCTTCTTGTCAGTGTCTCAGATCCATCCTGGCCTCTCCGCACATTCCACCCTAGTGATTCTTAAACTTTTCAGGGTAAAAGGCCCCTTTGAGAATTTCATGAAACCTCAGAATCATGGTCCCCAGAAAAATGCACATAAAAGTTAAATTTTTCCTACAAATGGTGAAGGGTCAGGATTCCCTGAAGCCCATATGTGTGCTCTCCAGCTAAAAAGCTGCAGCACTTTTTAGCAATACTATTGCTCTCCAGCTAAAAAGCTGCAGCACTTTTTAGCAATACTATTGCTCTCCAGCAATATATATTTTCCCTAGATGAGCTTAACTAGTGTCACGGCTTCCGTCACCATCCAGGTCTGTATTTCCAGCCCAGGCACCTCTCGAAAGTCCTACAACTGTTATCTCCAAAGACTCAGTGGACATCGTTGCTTAGAGACGCCATCCTCAAGTCAAATTCCAAACTTTCCCCCTCTGTATTCTCTATTCAGTGAATAGGATCAATGTCCATTCAACTGCCCACAAGGGAAATCTTGTTTTTTTCTTTCCTTTTTTCTCCACATATAACCTATTACTAGCCAATTCGGTCTTCTCAAATCCACCCCCTTCTTTCAATCTCAGCTTTCCCAGTTTATAGTAACAGCCTTCCAACTGCTCTTCCTGCCTCCAGACTTACTACCTGCAAACACATCTGAATCCTAAACTACCATTTTAAAACCAAAAGTAATCACATTTCCCCGCACCCCCAAATAACCTTTAACCTTGTCCCTGGCTCCTGGGAGGAAACTTTGTTTTAAAGTTTGTTTTAAAACTTTGTTTTAAAGTTAAATGTCCCAGAGTGAGATTCCCCCACCCATGCTCTCATTGTAACACTTAATATTGCCTTAACATGTTACATGTTCTTTGTTTCTCTTCCCTACAATGGAAACTATTCTTAAAAATAACATTTTTAAGTGGCATGGACTTATATATACTACTAAATGTAAAATAGATAGCTAGTGGGAAGCAACCGCATAGCACAGGGAGACCAGCTCGGTGCTTTGTCACCACCTAGAGGGGTGGGATAGGGAGGGTGGGAGGGAGATGCAAGAGGAAGGAGATATGGGGATATATGTATATGTATAGCTGATTCACTTTGTTATACAGCAGAAACTAACACACCATTGTAAAGCAATTATACTCCAATAAAGGTGTTAAAATAAAAAAATAACATTTTTTATATAAAATTACAAAAAAAATCAATGTGCCCATTTCAATGTGTGACACAATACAAACACAATACAATACAAAGCAGAAACTAACACACCATTGTAAAGCAATTATACTCCAATGAAGATGTTAAAATTAAAAAATTTTTTTATATAAAATTACAAAAAAATCAATGTGCCCATTTCAACGTGTGACACAATACAAGCAAGAATAAAAAGAATAATGTCGCCTTCTCTTTCCCCAGCGTGCCCACATGCAGGAGTGCGCATCTAGACCACACGGAGATTGTACTTTTCCATGTATTTTTCTTCTATATTGTGCACAGTGCCTGTACATTGGAGGCGCTCAATAATTATCTTCTAACAAGTTGGTTGAGTCGTATGGCATTATGGGATCAAGGCAGATTCTAAATCAGAAGGATGGTCTGCATTCACTCTAAGCCCTTGCCATTGGAAGTGTGGTCTCTGCATCAGCAGCCCCTGTGTCACCTGGGAGCATCTACGTTGAGACGCGCAGAATGTCAGCCCCAGCTCAGACCTAGATCGCCACGAGATCTCCAGGGGTCGGAAAGCACGTTAAAGTCTGAGGAGCACTGCACTAAAGTTGCACACTTGAGAGCAGCTGCCCTGACCCACCCTCGGTCACTCTACCTAAAAGATGCTGATAAGAACCATCTCTTAATGACAGAAGGCAGATATCAAAAATTATGCTGATCAGATTATCCTAGTGAGTACTAACTATACTGTTTTTTGGTTTGTGTGCTGAGTCAAAACATTGCATTCTCTGATAAGTGTCATTCAATTTGGGGATTTTCAGTGAAAGCTGGCCTTGCATATCAAGTAGACTATGAAGCTGTAGTAGGGAGGAGAGCCACTAAAATCAGAGACTTCAACTCTTGCTTTTATCCAGGAGTTGGGTTTCTCTCAGTTAAAACAACTGAAATTTAATTATTAAATCAACACTTTTTTTAAACAGGACACACTTCAGAGGAACTGTTAATATATGTATTTTCTAAAACACAGGCAGCAAGGCAAAATGGAAAACATGACAACCAAGAGTTCGTTTTTTGGTTCAGTCATGGCCCTAACCTAGATAAATCTTCAAACCCTCACCTGTAAATTGGGGATAAGAATCTTGACATCATAAGGTTGCTGTGAGGATTAACCCTACTTCTTTTTATTTTTTATTTTTTTGGCATATTTCTTTAAAATTTATTTTATGGAAGTACAGTTGATTTACAACGTTGTGTTAGTTTCAGGTGTACAGCAAAATGATTCGGTTATACATACATACACATTCTTTTTCATATTCTTTTCCATTATGGTTTATCATAGGATAGTGAATATAGTTCCCTGTGCTGTACAGTAGAACCTTGTTGTTTATCCATCCTATACATATTAGTGTGTTTGCACCTGCTAACCCCAAACTCCCAGTCCTTCCCTCCCCCACTCCCCGCCCCTTGCAACCACAAGTCCATTCTCTATGTCTGTGAGTGTTTCTGTTGCAGAGATAAGTTCATTTCTGTCATATTTTAGATTCTACATATAAGTAATATCATATGGTATTTGACTTTCTTTTTTTTAAATAAATTTATGTATGTATGTATGTATGTATTTATTTTTGGCCACATTGGGTCTTTGCTACTGCACGTGGGCTTTCTCTAGTTGCGGCGAGCGGGGGCTACTCTTTGTTGCGGTGCGTGGGCTTCTCATCACGGTGGCTTCTCTTGTTGCGGAGCACAGGCTCTAGGCGTGCAGGCTTCAGTAGTTGTGGCGGGCAGGCTCAGTAGTTGTGGCTCACGGGCTCTAGAGCACAGGCTCAGCAGTTGTGGTGTACATGCTTAGTTGCTCCGTGGCATGTGGGATCTTCCCGGACCAGGGCTTGAATCCGTGTCACCTGCATTGGCAGGTGGATTCTCAACCACTGCACCACCAGGGAAGTCCTGGTATTTGACTTTCTGATTTACTTAGTGTGATAATTTACTTAGTATGATAAGAATCTTGACATCATAAGGTTGCTGTGAGGATTAACCCTACTTCTTTTTTAACACATTTTTCTCCTCTCTATGGTCCACTCTCTAAAGTGAGAGACTAAGACTTTTTCTCTGGAGAAGCCCCATATCTGACACAATTCTTGACACACACTGAGCAGTCAATAAATGACTGAGGAATGTGTTTATGAATAAATATCAAGCCCTCCAGAAACTTCCTTCGGAACTGACCCATGACCCCTAATTGCTCTGTCTTTGGTAGAAAATCATTACCAAATTCTGTTTCTCTCCTGTGGCAACGTCTTTGGAAAGTCTCTGCTTCCTTCAGCTGCATGCCCACCTGCACCCCAGCCCCTTCTCCATGTGCACCCCACTCCCAACACACACACACACACACACACACACACACACACACACACACACGCCTTTCTCTTTATTTCTCTCCTCTCTTGCTCTTTGCTTCCTATAGGGTTTAAATTCTTCCACTGCAAGGCACTCAGTACACTCAAGTCAGAAATAAAGCTAACAGAGGAAAATCTCTGCAGAAGCTTCTTTTTGCCTGGTTTGCCCATCACTTAGTCTTTTATTAAAGTTCAGATGTTGGGGATTTTGTTGCTCTGTTTTTCTTTGTTCTCTCTCTCTCTCACCCCTGCACCCCCATCTCATTGGCTTCTTCAGCTGATCCTGAAATGCGTTTAATTTCTTATTTAATAGCCTGCATGATATTTGTGCTTAAAAACTCACAAGGGGAAGAAAAGAATGTCGTTATAAATGTTAAGAACACAAAATTTAAGCAGAGGAAATCAGAGTTTTGCCTCTTGGGTGGTATTAGTTGCTCCTGAGGCATGTGAGGGAAAAATGGGCTGGTAGAGATTTCCGGCTCATTGCTAGAAACACCTGCAGGCCCTTGGGGAAGACGTCTTTAATGTGCTTTATTGAAAGCTGTTTTCAGTCTAATTTTTTAAAATTCCTATGTTTTAATTTACCTATTTTCAAGCTGAATCTAATAAACCGTCGGTAGTAGAAATAAGAAGCAGTCCCCAATTCGATTGTAATTCACCACAGATTTTTAAAAATTAAGTCAGGATCAGATGGAACTTTATTCTTGTTTTTTATAGTCACAAGAAACAAATTAGCCACTTCTAAGATAGTTTTAGATCAGATTTAAAACATGAAAAAGCTTTTATATTTCCAAGCATTTTGTTGAGTTACTTTTCTGGGAAAAATTTCAGGATTTTGGAACATATTTAAAACTCTCATGACACCATTTTCCTTTTCTTTTAGTTGCTTAGTTGACTTTAAAAAAAAATTGATGCCAGTTCTTAACTTGGCAGAAGCTATATATCATTCCCAGCCAATTCGTCACTTTCAAATATTCTTGGAATTAGAGTAAGATTGCCAGATTTAGCAAATAAAGGTGCAGCATGCTCAGTTAAATTAGAATTTCCGATAAACAATAAATAATTGTTTTTTTTAGTATAAGTATATCCCATGCACTATTGGGGACATACTTACACTAACATATTATTGGGGTAATTTGAAACGACAGAAATGTATTCTCTCTCAGTTCTGGAGAACAGAGTCTGAATCTAGGTGAGAGCAGAACCACTCTCTTCAGAGGCTCCAGGAGAGGACCCCCTCCTCACCTCTTCCAGGTCCTGGCGGCTCAGGCACTCCTTGGCTTGCGGCTGCACCACTCCAATCTCTGCCTCTGTCTTCATATAGCCCCTCCTCTTCCTCAGACCTCCCTCTGCCTCTACAAGGATATTAGTCATTGGATTTAGGACCCACCCGGTTGGGTTCATTTAAGATGACCTCATCTCAAGATTCTTCATTACATCTGCAAAGACCCTTTTTTGGGACTTCCCTGGCGGTCCAGTGGTTGAGACTCCACGCTTCCACTGTAGGGGGCGCAGGTTCAATCCCTGGTCCAGGAACTAAGATCCCGCATGACGGGCAGCCAAAAAAAAGAGACCCTTTTTCAAATAAGGTGACATTGACAGGGTCCACGTATTCGGACATGAACATAACTTTTTTTGGGGGGGGGGGGTGGGGTCACCATTCAACCTACTACAAAGGAGAAGAGCTAAAACTTCAAACACCAGCTGAGGTGGCTAAATTCCTGGCTCGAGTGTAACAAGCAGTTCACGGTCAGAAATGAGGCCAAAGGAGGCAAATCTGTAGGAGAGTTTTTTTTTCAGCTGGTTTTCCCATCATGGGCACCAGATTCTTATTTGGAAGAAGCATATGAAATCCAGCCAATTCCGTCACTCGCTCAATAGACGTTGATTGAGCTCTTTGTATGTGCCAGAGTCTAGGAATCCAGGGTAAACCAAACAGATTCCCCTCCTCAGGATTCCTTTTGTCACCACTGGCAAAGCGCATTAACAATTCCCAGGGAATAAAAGTAGAACCTGGGGAATAAAATAAAGTCGAATCTTTTTCTTTTCCTTTGTGCTTAGTCTAGTCTCGCTGGCTCACAGGGTCCCGCATGCAGAGGCCTGGCACCCGGCCCTTCAGACCAGAGCTCCTGGTGCGAAAAGGCTGCTCCGGGACCTCAGCTCAGGGCCGGGTGTAGACGCTGCACACGACACTCCATCCCAGATGGCGATGGCGGGCCGTGCGCAGAGACGCTGCACCCAGCACTGCCATCTGGAGTCTGAGCAGAGCACTTGCTCCGCCCACAGGAACCCCACCCCCTTCCCTCTGATGTGATCCCCTTAAAGCAGCCCCTCCCCCTGCCTGTCCGGGGGGGCGTGTCCTCTAGAGCCTGAGCCGCCACCTCTCCACTCTCTGATCAAAGAGCCAAGCTTTCTTTTGCTTCTGAACCCAGCTTGGTCTTGTTCTATTGGCTCGAGCGACCCCAGACATGAGGACCCCTGTTGAGGACCCACTAGACAGGGTGGGTAACACTTGCTAAGGAGAGGAGACAATAGATCGATCAATCAATAAGGGAACAACAGAACTGTTACACAATGCAAGAAGTGCTATCAAGGAAATAAACAAGGCGAGGTGATAGAGTAACTGGGAACAAGACATGGTGCTTTAGAAAAGGCAGTCAGGAAAGGTTCTCAGAAAAGATGACATGGGGTGGTGAGTGCCAAGAGGTGAGGGTCGAGGCAGGCGTGCAGAGATCCCAGTGAAAAATCTTCCAGAACAAGGAATAATGGGTTTAAAGGCCTGAGGTTTGGAAGGAATCACTGTGCTCTAGAAAAAGGTGGAGACCACAGTGGCCAGAACATAGTAAAATTGTGGTTCAAGAACGGGGCTGGTCATTGCCAGGTCTCGTGGCTTATGGTGGGGAGTTTGTACTTTATTCTGTGGAAAAGAGAAGACACCAAAGGACTTAAAAAGAAGGGCAAATGAGATTTGGTTTATATACTTAAAATTCAATTGCTACTCTGTGAGGAATGACTTAGCCATTAGCGAGAGTGGCAGCAAACGGACCCATTAGACGGTCATTGCAGTGCCCAGGAAAGGGGTGCAGAGTGTTGTGAGAATATGGAGAATAACAGAGGTCATTCGGAAGTCAAATGGTCAGAGCTCACTTGTACATTACAGGCTGATGGTGGGAGAGAGAAAAGTAAAGGGTGACACCACCCATTCTATGGCGTGAGTCTTCCCAGATAGAAACCCAACCTTTCTTACAGTTAAGTGTGACCATGTAAGTTCTGGACAAGGGCAAGTGAATGAAGAGATAAAAGCAACCTCTGGGTCACACCCACAAAATGGATGAGGCTTGTTTTTCGTCTCCTCTTTTTCTCCTCTTGATGGCTGGGAAATGGGACACTTAAAGCAGCTGCCTTGGATCTAGAGAAGGAAGTCACATGTTGATGATGGTAAAGCTGTCCCAACATCCAGGACCTTGGATGGTCTCACTGATCAGGGTATGTAACCTGCCCTGGACACTGTTATGTGAGAGAGAAATAAGATGCTATCCCATTTAAACCCCTACACTTTGGGTGTTTTTTGTTGCAGCAGCTCAGCTTGTAACCTAACTAATACTCTTGGGAATGGCTGCAAGAATCCCAAACTCTCCTTTTCTCTAATCTGAACGTCCTGTGCATCTGCTGTCTTTCTTGCCTCCTACCAAGACATGGATTCCACTGCTCTCTGTGACAGTGAGGGCTGGAGCAGAGGGGATCATTTAAAGCCATGTTGACGGGAAGAGTTCCTTCCTTCATTCAGTCCAAAGTAAAAGGAATTCCGTTTCACAGTGACATGACATGTCTTACACAATGGATTAAATATCACGTCAGGTGCAGGAAAGTATGAGTGTTAGCTGTTCAAATATTTTATACTAATATTGTGTTGATTACACAGGGGCTTAATGTTCAAGTTAAGATTTGTCAATTAGGGGTAGATAGTTAACATCTGCTTAGGAATTCTATTAAAAGCTTGGATCTCAGAACTTAAAACATTAACAGTAAAAAATAAACATTTAGTGAAAGAAAGTGTGTAAATTATGTAATTGCATACTTATTTTTTCTTTATTCTTGGCTTAAAGTCTAACATGGAATGAATCCTTTTGGTTAACTTCAGCTGTGTGCAGAGTATATGCAAGTTATATTTACCCTTCTATGTCTAGGATTTTATTTTATTGAAAGTAAATTAAACCCACACACATATCCACTCTATTTCTGCTTCTAGGGATGGGAACAAATAAGAATGATAAGAATTATCTTTTTGAAGACAAGGAAAATCACATTTGAGGCACATTTAAAATGTGCATTTAAAATTGTATTTTGGTTTGCATTTGATTAAATAATAGATGAGGTCAGTCAAATATTTGTAATTATCAAATATAATAAAATTAATAAATATAATTAAGATGTTTTCATTTAATTAGGCCCATGTCTAACTAAAAATGAAACCTTAAATACCTTTTTCAAGTAGAATGCTCCTCAAAGGATAGTACCATGACTAATTAATACTTGTAAAATATTACCTAATGTTTAAATTTATAGTTGAAAAGGATCCTTGTATATTTCATCTAATCCTAAAGGTACTATTATCATTCACCTTTTATAAGATAAAAGCTCAATGAGGTTATATGAATTGCCCAAGTTTACCCATCGAGCAAATACAAAAGCCTGGGCTTATACCAAGATCTTCCAGTTTCAAGTTCGCTGCTCTAAATACTCAACACCCTGCTGAGCATCTAGAAACACCCAGCACCTAATGAAGTCTCTTGCCCCTTGATAATTTTTTGTAATTAAAGTAGGGGAATACTATGCAGTCACTGACTATATTTTCCATTTGTTAAAATCTTAAATTATATAATAAGGAATTTTAAAATATATATAGCAAAAGGAAGTGTTTGGGATTAGCAGATGTAAACTATTATATACAGGATGGATAAACAACAAGGTCCTACTGTATAGCATAGGGAACTATACTCAATATCCTGGGATAAACCACAATGGAAAAGAATGTTAAAAAAAGAATATCTATATGTGTATAACTGAGTCACTTTGCTGTACAGCAGAGATTGCCATAACATTGTAAATCTACCACACTTCAATGAAAAAAAAAATTGAAAAATAAAAAAGATATTGTATTCTTTAATCCCAATCTTTATCTCCCCCCACTGTGGCCACTCAACGCTATCATGCCACCATAAGAAATCCTGAGAATTATGAAACATAAACGAATCCCTCCCTTCTTCCTATCTCTCTATTTTACTTCTCCCACTAAACATCTGCCCTGTCCTCACTCAGTCATTAATCCCTTGGCTCCTCCACGTCTCTCAGACCCATAACCCCAGCCTAGCTCCTGGTCCTTTTCTACCCTGGGCCTCACAGCCAGCTGTCTTCATAGTGTGTAGTTCATTAACTGTCGTACTAGTTGTTCTTAATCTCTTGACCCTGAGTAGTTCTAATATTGCTGATTCCCATGGTTCACTTTTTCTGATCCAACTTCTGGAGAACCAGCAGTACTGCAAAAAGTAACAGAGTGGTGACAGCTTATTCACCTTGAGTTCATCGTAGCTAATCTTTTTTTTCTTTTTTTAACATCTTTATTGGAGTATAATTGCTTTACAATGGTGTGTTAGTTTCTGCTCTATAACAAAGTGAATCAGTTATACATATACATACGTTCCCATATCTCTTCCCTCTTGCGTCTCCCTCCCTCCCACCCTCCCTATCCCACACCTCTAGGTGGTCACAAAGCACCGAGCTGATCTCCCTGTGTTATGCGGTTGCTTCCCACTAGCTATCTATTTTACGTTTGGTAGTGTATATGTGTCCATGCCACTCTCTCACTTTGTCACAGCTTAACTTGACTCGCCATAGTCCTTTTGTTTGGCTTATTTGACAAACAACAGTCATTTGCTGAGCACTTTCCTAATGCCAGCTACTGTGCTGTGAGTTTAAGACACAAAAGGAATAAGACAGCCTCCTTGTTCTGGACGAATTCATAGTCCCATGTACGTACCTAAAAGTCCTTTGGAAACTTTTCCACCTTCAAGTCTATTCCTTACTTCTATTACATATCTTAGTCTCCCATGTACCAAAAAAAGAAAAAAAAAGATTGACAACACTAACCTAAGTGTCTTCAAAACCCTTCCCCTCCATCCTGAATGTCTGTGTTAGTCAGAGATCTCCAGATAAACAGAACCAATAGGATATGTGCAGAGAGAGAGAAAGAGATTTATTTTAAGGAATTTGTTTACAAAATTGTAGGGCTGGCAAGTCCAAATTTTGCCAGGCAGGCTGATAGGCTGGAGACCCAGGGAAGAATTGATGTTGCAGGTCAAGTCCAAAAGCAGTCTGGAGGCAGAATTCTTTCTCAGGGAAACTAAGTCTTTGCTCTTAAGCCCTGCAACTGATTAGATGAGACCCATCCACGTTACGGAGGGTAATCTGTTTTACTCAGGGTCAGTTGACTTAAATGTGATCACAGCTAAAAGAATACTTTCACAGCAAAATCTACATTGGTGCTTGGCCATGTGGACACATAAAAGTAACCATCACAGTCTCTATGTTCATAGTTCTTTCTGACCTCATTTTAGGCTCTCAAGAGGTGTTCTGCTTCTTTGCTCTTGCTAATCCCTCCACACGAGCTCTCCATCTCCCCCCATCTATCTCTGCCAAGAATTTTTAATAATAATTCATTCTCTTTTTTTATCATCAAGCTCTCCATTCTCACTGGCTTCTTCCTCTAGGTAAACATGCTCAGGTCTGTTCTACCTTTAAATAAGCTTTCCTCATTCTAATCCACTCTCTGCCTGCTAACATTTGGTCACCTTAACTTCATTATCAAATTTCTGGCAAAATTAATCAATCTGCACTTGTTGCTTTTACTGTACTTACCACCCATTCACTCCTCCTTACTTTGCTCTCTGGCTTCAGTTCCCATGAATTTTGAACTTGCTACCTCTTTCTATTGGGCTGCTCTTACCCCATTCTTAAGAAAATGCTATTCCATAGAATCATCTTCCAACCCCACCTGTCTCCAATTCTCACTTACCACAAAGTCAGTCGATGGTAGAGCCTGCCGTCAAGGGATTTTGAATGGAAGGGGAAGGAGAGGAAAAGGATAAATGACCCAGAACTTGAAACCAAAGTTTAATAATACTGCACTAAATAACACCATTTGCACTAGATATACTTGCTTTCAGGAAGAGAAACAATCTTGCGGTCACTGAGTTAATATTTCAAACAGATTACAGAGTATAAATTTTATAGAATTACTCACAAATTGCAGCTCTGACCACTAATTGAGCATCTTTGCGTGTGGGGTATTACCAAAGCATAATTATAGATGATTGATTACCAGCTGAGCATCTGTGTCTGACAATGGAGAGGGTTGGTCCAGTCTAAGGTGAATCCACCCAGAAAATATCATGCTTATAAATACTCCTAATTAACGTGTAGTCAAACTACCTGTAACAAAAATGCACGGGCAAGAGTATCTCAGGGAATAAGCATGTTACTATAGAAATCTGTATAAGTAGAAAGACACAGAAAAAGAAAACAGGTATTGCCTCTCCGAAAGACTTAAAATCCCAAATGTTAAAGAAAAGGCTAGTTTGCGCAGGAAGATTCAAGAGTTGCTGAAATCCCCAGAGATGCAGTTAATTTTTCTCTCAGTTTTGAAGTTAGTATGATCATCAGAATGAGAGAACGTTCATGCCCAAATTGTTCTAGAAAGGGAACTATTAGATGAGATAACCTAATAGCAGGAAATGTGTCCCGTAAGCTAACAGACATCCAAATTAGTTGCAAAAGTAAGGCAAAGAGATATTTATGAATGCTTTGGCAAAATGAAACCATTTTACTCAACCCATTCTGTTTCAGGGGATGTGGCTTGAAATAGCTAGATCTTTGCAGATGAATAATTTATGAAAGCTCCAGTACCCTTTGAATAACATAACTTAAACTGAAGTCGTTCCTGAATAAAAGGAAAAGGAAGAACTCACTTCAAATTCGTCAGATTTCAGCTTGTTAACACATAGTTTTGATTTAAGGTAATCTAATAACCATTTTAGTTCATTGCACCAGTCTCAAATAAATCCCTGCTTATGCAGCCAAAGTACTGCAGAGAAGTTAAAGTTCAAAAGAGCTTAGCTTGAACAAACTAAGCTAAGCCAAGTTCTGGTTTAAGTCCATTTATAAAATGAGTTTTATCATGCATTGGTGCATTTCTTTTCTAAAATACATTCTTATTCTAGATCAAAAGACAAGACTTAAGTACCAACAAGAATTAAAGCTGACAAATCATGCAAAAAACCAACGGACTATCATGTTTGTTGGGTCAAAAAGAGCCTCTTTTATGTCACTGACATTCTCATTTAAAAGCTTGTGTTCTAATTAATATAGTGGAGTTACATAATTACAACATTATCGCTAATGTTAAATTTTGTCTAACAGGCCTATGTCTAAGAAATGAATAGAGCAGAGCCAGGCTACAGTAGACTTTCTATCCTCTGATGAAGAAAGAAAATCATGCCAAAAATAATATAGCAATCAGTCAGCTAACGGTCTTCATTCTAAATGCACTAAAACATCTAGTCCTTAACACCTCACATAGCTCACATGAGTTTAAGAGTCTTTTTTTCATCAATGCTACCTTGACCCCTTGAACATTCTTATATTATTATACTTAAAATACTGCACAAAGCTGAATTTGTTTACGCGTATATTTGCCAACCTAGATTATGTAAATGCCTTGAGATACAGACTGTTTTATTCATCTCCATCCCCAGTACCTAGCAAATTGGACACTGAAAATCATCTGTAACTTGAAGAGCAATTCCTATATTTGTAGGAGGATGGGGAAGGGGTGGTGAAGGAAATGAGCACTGGAATAGAATTCCCGAAAAAGGTAGAAGCAGCCAATGTATATGTCGTGAAGGACAAAAATCATTTCTAGACCATCTACTAGCTGTTTATTAGCAGGTTGCTGTTTTTCATCTGTGCTGTTTTAATTTTTTTTATCATGTCTTCCTCCCACATTGAGGTTGTTAGTGCTGGGTTTCTTTTTTTTTTCTAATTTTTTTCAGCTGTATTGAGGTATAACTGACAAATAAAAATTGTATGTCTTTAAGGTGTGCAACCTGACATTTTGATATGTGTATCTATTGTGAAATGATCACCGCGGCCAAGCTATTTAACACATCCATCATATCATGTAGTTACCACTTTTTTTTTGGTGAAAATACTTAAAACCTACTCTCTTAGGAGATTTTAAGTATATAATACAGTATTGTTAACTATCGTCACCATGCTGTCTGTCAGCTCTCCAGGATTTACTCATCTTGCGTAACTAAAACTTTGTACCCTTCGACCAACATCTCCTTCTTTCTCCCAGGCCTCACCCTCTGGCAACCACCATCCTACTCTGTGTTTCCTGTGTAAGACTATTTTAGATTCCACGTATAAGTGAGATCATGCAGTATTTGTCTTTCTGTGTCTGGGTAATTTCTCTTAGCCTAATGTCCTCCAGGTTCATCCATGTTGTCACAGTGGCAGGATTTCCTTCTTTTTTAAGGCTGAATAATATGCCACGACATATATTACATTGTCTTTATCCATCCGTCTGTTGACAGACATTTAGGCTGTTTCCATACATTGGCTATTGTGAATAATGCTGTAATGAGTAGAGGGCAGATATCTTTTTGAGATCCTGATTTAATTTCTTTTGAATATATACTCAGAAGGGGGATCAAGATAATATGGCACTGGCATAAAAGCAGACAAATAGAACACTGGTACTTATGGACAACTGATCTTTGACAAGTGTGCCAAGAACAGCAATAGGGAAAGGATAGTCTCTTTAATAAGTGGCGCTGGGAAAACTGGATAGCCAAAGGCAGAGGAATGAAATTAGACCTTCACCTCACACCATATGTAAAAGTCAGCTCAAAATAGATTATAGACTTAAATGTAAGACCCAAAAGCATAAAACTCTAGGAGGAAATAGGGAAAAAACCTTAAATTTAAATTTATTTATTTTTAAATTAATTTTTATTGGAGTATAGTTGCTTTACAATGCTGTGTTAGTTTCTGCTGAACAGAAAAGTGAATCAGTCATACGTATACATATATCTCCTCTTTTTTGGATTTCCTTTCCATTTAGGTCACCACAGGGCATTGAGTAGCGTTCCCTGTGCTATACAGTAGGTCCTCATTAGTTATCTATTCTATACATAGTATCAACAGTGTATATATGTCAATCCCAATCTCCCAATTCATCCCACCCCCCTTTCCCCCTTGGTATCCATACGTTTTATCTTTACGTCTGTCTGATCTCTATTTCTGCTTTGCAAAAAAGATCATTTATACCATTTTTCTAGATTCCACATATATGCATTAATATACTTCTTGACTTTGGTCTTGGCAATAACTTTTTGGATATGATACCAAAAGTGTGGGCAACAAAAGCAAAAATAGACAAATGGGATTGCATCAAACTAAAGCACTTCTGCTCATCAAAGGACACAATCAACAGAATGAAAAAGCAACCCATGGAATGGGAGAAAATATTTGTAAAACATAGATCTGATAAGGAGTTAATATCCAAAATATATAAGGAACTCAAACAACTCAATAGCAAGATCATAATCATATTAATATTAATATCGATCATCTGATTTAACAATGGGCAAAGGATTTGCATGGACATTTCTCATAAGAAGACACACACATGACCAACAGGTACATGAAAGGGTGTTCAACATCACTAATTGTCAGAAAAATGCAAATCGAAACCGCAATGAGATATCACCTCACACCTGCTCAAGCAGCTTTTATCAAAAAAGACAAAAGATAATAAGTGTTGGCAAGAATGGGGAGAAAAGAGAACCCTTGTACACTGTTGGTGAGAATGTGAATTGGTATGGCTAGGATGGAAAACAGTACGGCGGTTCCTCAAAACATTAAAAATAGAACTACCATATGTTAGTGCTAGGATTTTTAAGACTAGAGACCAATTTATCTCTCAGAACTTCTAAACTCAATTTCAATCTCTCCATCACTATTGGGAACACAGCCAGGCTCTGCCCCCTTCCATCTGATTGGACCACTGCCCTGTGCACAGCTATGGGTCAATGCTAATTTTCGATAAACAATTCATAACTTGTAACCAGGTTATTTTAGTAGATGTTTCCCCCAAAGGTCCCCACAGAATAACTGCAAACAGTGCCTCCTATGACCCTCCATGAGATTATCTTCTCTGCATTATTCTGCTTTTTTAGTAAGAAGCCAACCCAACAGAATAGAAAATGAATAGTGGAAAAGAAGGAGAAAGAAGCCTATTTTAAAGCTAGGCTCCTCGTCCAGGTCTTTGCTAGAAACCTCTGTGCAGACCTCTTGCAAACTTGGGGCTCTCCCCTTTTTCAGCTGTAGGTAAGAACTACAAAGATGAGTGCTTATAATGGAGGAGAGAGAAGCCTGAGACAGGCCTCCATTCCACTGGAATTCAGACATAGAAGCTCTTAAGTGAAAGAATCTGGAAATTAAAACCTTGGCCTGATTATACATCCTAAGAATGTAATCTCACCAACCCACGCTGCCTCTCTAAGGGCTTGATTTAGTCGGCTTTCCACTTCCACACCTTCTAACTGTGGAATTTCCTTTCATTTTAATTTTCCTCGGGGCCAAACTCTGATTAAACTAACACATATGGTTTCTAGGATTTTGAAACTGAGCTCTCTTGGCAAGAAGCTACTCAGAGTAAATCAGTCAGCCCTCTCCAGTTTTCCCTGCCCGAAAGAGATAGGGACCTACCCTGGCAGGCAATTAATTGACCCAGACTCCCCTGCATTTTCTCTTCTGCGCTAAGACAAGATAAAAATCCTCCTCTGGTAACTGCAGGCTGGGCATCAATTTGCCACGCGGTCAGCACATTCCAAGTTAATGTACTTGGCTTTGGAGACTCACACAATGTTAACATATTATTTACATCTCAGAGATAACCTTCCTTTCTAAAACTTAATTGAAACTTCCACTTTTTAAAAGAAAACGCGCTGATTGCTGCTGAAGGATGATTTACAGAAAGCAGCCTTTTCAAGTGGACACCCTCGTGTCTCAGAGAAGTGACAGCTGGCGCGAAGGCACGGTGATATGGAGACACACACGTTCACAATGATAACAAAACCACTCACACGGGCGCAGGGCTTCTTTTCAGTCCCTTGAACACATAGGCTTTTCTCTGCCCCTGCCTTACTCCCAATAAGCCTAGAGCTCAAAAAACTCTCTTTTGCTTCTCATTTGTCAGTTGGTAGTTTCAGCAAGTCTGAAACTTTTCCACATCCAAGGGATGAGAAGTAAGGATATTTTAGTTATTTGTATTTTCCAACTTAAAAATAGAGTATTTCTTCCAGTGTTATTGAGATATAATTGGCATATAACAGTGTATTATTTTAAAGTATGTACCATAATAATTTAATATATATCTTAATATATACATTGCAAAATGATCACCACAATAAATTTAGGGCACATCCATCACCTTACATAGTTACACATTTTTTCCTTGTGATGATGATTTTTAAGATTTAACCCCGGGCTTCCCTGGTGGCGCAGTGGTTGGGAGTCTGCCTGCTAGTGCAGGGGACACGGGTTCGAGCCCTGGTCTGGGAGGATCCCACGTGCCGCGGAGCAACTGGGCCTGTGAGCCACAATTGCTGAGCCTGCGCGTCTGGAGCCTGTGCTCCGCAGCAGGGGAGGCCGCGATGGTGAGAGGCCCGCGCACTGTGATGAAGAGTGGCCCCCACTTGCTGCAACTAGAGAAAGCCCTCGCACAGAAACGAAGACCCAACACAGCCATAAATAAATAAATAAAATTAAAAATATATATATTAAAAAAAAAAAGATTTAACCCCTTGGCAACATTCAAATACACAATACAGTATCGTTCTCTATAGTCATTAGCTATCTTTTCAACTCTTGTGGATCATGTCTCTACAAGTTCATCTGAATATCCATGCTGATTGTATTTTATCAAGCAACTGTCTACACCAGGCAGTGTTGTAGGGCCCTGGGGATATACTAAGGAATAAGAAAGACAAAGCTCATGTTCTCAGCTCTCATGGAGTTCTTGTTTCAGAAAAAATTTCATATAATCCTTTTATATCATTTAAGTTTTATAAAGAAAATAAATTAGGGAATGTGATGGCGCATGACTGAGGGCCATTTTTGTGGATTGGAGCTGATAGCCGAATGACCAGATGAACTAGCAATGACAAGTCTGGGAGCAAAATAGTCTAGACAGAGGGTATGTCAAGCTCAACAGGCCCTGGGCTCAGGCGCATCCGTGGCCTGGTTGATGAACAAGAAGAGGGTCATTATGGCTGGAGCTTAGTGAGAAAAGCAGATCAAGATCAGGTGCAAGAGGAGGGAGAAATCAAAACGTGGAAGCCCTTAAAACCATTGTAAAGGTTTTGGGTTTTATTCTAATGGTAGAGGAAAGGCCTTCTAAAGTGGGTTATGAGTTTTATTTTTATTTTTTTAAGTTTTTTTTTTTTTTGATGTGGACCATTCTTAAAGTCTTCATTGAATTTGTTACAATATTGCTTCTGTTTTATGTTTTGGTTTTTTGGCTGCGAGGCATATGGGATCTTAGCTCCCCGATGAGGGATCGAACCCACACCCCCTGCATTGGAAGGCGAAGTCTTAACCACTGGACCGCCAGGGAAGTCCCTGGGTTATGATTTTTAAATAGCACTTGTGCTGCTGTGTGGAGAAGGGATGATGAAGGGCAAGAAAGGAAACAGAGAAACCACTGAGAGGCTGTGGCAGATTCCACAGGAGAGACTGTGGGGGGTTGTCCAAGTGGAAAATGGAAAGGTGAAGAAAAGTAGATTGATTTGAGAATTTTTTTGGAGGTAGAACTGCCTGAACTTGCCAATGCACAGCAAACAAAGAGTGAAGGAAAGTAAAGAATCAAGTAACAATTTACTTGAGATGACAAGACATGGATTTGGCAAAGAATGGGTTTGGTTTGAGAAATTAGGACATGTTAATTGTGGGATTCCTGTTAGACATTAAAGTGTAAAAGTCAAACTGGCAGATGGACAGACAGGTGTGGATCTCCAAATGGTGGTTAGAAATGTGCAAAGTCAGAATGGGGCACTATTTCACCGTGGAACCTATCTGCCTAGGCTGACTCATTTGTCCATTTATTCAACATTTAACACCTACTATGTGCCCAACGCTGCTCTGGGTGACAGGAATATAGGTTTATAAGATGAACACTCCGTCTCATAAAAGTTACCGTCTAATGGGAGGACACAATAAACAAACTAACAAGACTATACCAGATAGTGATAAATGTCATGATAAAAACAAATCATGGTCATAAGACTCATGATGATCGCTTTATAAGCATAGTTCTTTTATGTGAATAGACCTTAATTTGGGCATCCATATTTGGGGAGGTGTGGGAGAAGGACTCATGTTTTAGCAATAAAAGAATTGGCCATCTGTTCAGTTATCTGGTGTGGGCTTTCAGGTGAAACACAGATGCTCAGAAAAGAACTTAGAAATGTATTTACAAGTAGAAGAAGTAAAGAGAAAAAGACATTTTGCAACGATCTAAACTCAGCCTAACAAGATTATCAGAACTCTTTTCCAAGTAAGATTTTATGACCTTCCATCTCTTCAGTTCTTTTTATGCTTCCAGACAAAAAAACTAAAACAATAAAACATTTTTATCTGCTTTTCTAACTTGATTCTGTGTGAAAATACCCAGAGGGCATTTCCATTCTTTTTTGCCTTAAAATTCACTGATATTGCTTCTCTCTAGTTTCCTTTTCTTGCTCCCTAATGTTCAATTTCTTCCTCTGTCACTAGTAGCACCTCTATCCCTGAGAGAAGGACAAAGGTCAACACTAAAATAGTTGAATCTGTGAGTGAGAAAAGTCATAAAAGGTCTCAAACCAACCTCGGCAGCTGTTCTTCCAAAATCAAAGAAGAAAGTGAGGAGAAAACCAGTAACATGGAAGCTGATACAAATCTGATCCTAACATTTTATCTGCCTCAGGAAGGACTATACAGTCAGGTATTGGAATATTGGGACTCTGAAATCACCTTTTTACTATGAGCTTAAAAATAGAAGAGTAATATTCTGAAGCAAAGAACAAAGAAGGCATTCCTGTGAGAGTCCTATTTTTTTTTAATTAATTAATTAATTAATTTATTTATTTATATATGGCTGTGTTGGGTCCTCGTTTCTGTACGAGGGCTCTCTCCAGCTGGGGCAAGTGGGGGCCACTCTTCATCGCGGTGCGTGGGCCTCCCACCACCGCGGCCTCCCCCGTTGCGGAGCACAGGCTCCAGACGCGCAGGCCCAGCAGTTGTGGCCCGCGGGCCCAGCCGCTCCGCGGCATGTGGGATCCTCCCAGACCAGGGCCCGAACCCGCGTCCCCTGCACTGGCAGGCAGACTCCCAACCACTGCGCCACCAGGGAAGCCCCGAGAGTCCTATTTGATTTGTGACAATACTGTTATGACAAACAAATTTTCACTTCCGACAAAAGCTAATAAATGACCATTCTCCTCCAAAGTTCAGTGTCAGGCCCACCTTTTCTCCTAGTGCTATGTAGTCTATGCAATGAAGTCAAAAATAAAACTCCTATGACCTCACTAAGCCTCTACAAATCTCCCTCCTGGTAAAACACCAGCAACAAATCACTGGCCTACCTAAAATACAAACTACAGTTTAATTCTCAAACCAAAGCCGCTGAAAATGATCTTTCTGGTCAAAATTAAATTAGAGTATATTGAAAGAGCGCCTCTTCCAATTCCCAGTGTTAAATCTTCCCTTGTAAAATTATAAAGTGACACATGGCTGCTTGGGTACAGGTTTCCCACAGAAAATCCAAGTTAGACACATGAACAACAATAAAAGATCACAATCAGATTTTGATCGTTTTAATAGAAACTGTTCTTGTAACTTGATTGGAAATGGAGTGATAACAAAGGAGTATATGGAGAAATGAAACAAAACTATAATGTTCCACTTAATTAAGATCATATACCTTTGTAAAATAAAATTTATATTTCAGGATATATGTCAGTATTTTCATTTTAAAGTTTGGATTTACTTAAGAAGTCAACAAGATATGTTCTCCACAAGACCTTTTGCAAATTTCTTCCATTTCCCTAATATCCCCAGCACAATCAGAAAATAAGAAATTTTCTTTCCACTAAATATTTGTCCTTTGGCAAACATCTCTGTATTTCCCACTTTTCGGCTGTACCTACTAAAATGAAGATGTTCTTTTATTTACTTTTACACACCTGCCTTAAAATAACACTGAAGCGTTGCTCTTAGAAGATACTTTATTAAGAAAATGTGGCTGTAAGAATATGAAATGGAATCCATTTTTAATTGATAACAAAGGAAGAGAAGTGACAATGATTTTGAAGGACCGTTAATCTGTCACTTCATAATATAGTATACTTAAAGACTAAGATGTTCAGTAATCAATGGATATTACGTAGATTAGAAAATGGTCATGTTGCTGCATCTACCTTCCTTTCATTGAAAAGGTGTGAAATCCTGCAAAGTGAACACAGGCTTTCAAATCTATCTATGAGGGCTTCTAGCAGAAGCATCTGCCTACTATATCATTTCCAAGGTGTTGTGGGTTTTTTACCCTAGTTTTGTTTCAAATTATATTTCTTCAAAACTGAACCTAATTTTTCCTGAAAAGACTCATAAGTTCAATGAGACAATTAGAAACATATCTTCTAGAATCCTGTGGTTTGTAGCTAAGACTCAGAGACACTAAACAATTTTGCTAAGCAGATATGTGTAGGAAGAAGATTCTTCTTTTTTTAAAAAAAATAACTCCTTAAATCTCAACACTATTTTTTTAAAAAATGTATTTATTTGGCTGCGCCAGGTCTTAGTTGCGGCAGGAGGGATCTTTAGTTGTGGCATTCAGGGTCTTTAGTTGTGGCATGCGAACTCTTAGTTGTGGCATGTGAACTCTTAGTTGCGGCACACATGTGGGATCTAGTTCCTTGACCAGGGATCAAACCTGGGCCCCCTGCATTGGGATCAGGGAGTCTTAGCCACTGGACCACCAGGGAAGTCCCAGGAAGAAGATTCTGGGCAATGAGAAGAGCCGGTCCGAGGTCCCTTGGTGTGAGCCCGTCTTAGATCACGTGGAGCCCCTAGAAGCTGTGAGGCAAGAATGACCAGTTCTGACTGACTTTTAGCAGGATCATTCTGCTTGCTCGGTTCAGGAGCAGAAGTATCCTTGAAAATCATCATCATTTCTATGAATACCTGTCCTATATTATCTACTGGGACCACAACAAACTCTAAATAATCTTAAGTGACCATTATGAAACAACTTTTATTATCTTTTAAAATATATTAATATATGCAAAAATAATATATATTTAATAGTATAACTTTAGTTAAATGTCTTTCACAATCTATAATTTTCTAAAAGTTACCTTGCAAACACTGCTTTCGCCAGTGGTGGGGTCAATGTTTACTGCAGAGAGGAGTCAATGTGTTTACATGCTGCTAACTCAAAAAATATTTATTGAACACACCACTGTGTGCCATGCAGAGTACTAGGTGTGGGAGATACAAAAGTGAACCAAAAGGACATTGTCACTCCTTTCACAAAATGTCTCATGGGAGTGGCCACAGTGAAGCATCTTGGAGAGAGAAGAGGTTCTGCTCACATCTTTGCGAGAGAGTTTAAAGTTAAAATCTTCTGGATGGAAAACAAATTGTCAGAGGTGTTTCAGGTACTTACCAATATCACACTTATGTTCACACAACCATTCCTTCTTCAGCTATGGATATGAGAAGAGAAAGATCCAAGACGGCTAGAGTTACATTTTAAAAAAAATCTCTTTATTTGTTATGACATCCAATTTTATCTCCTTTGGCAAAATTATAACACCCGGCATTATCAGCCACTTTATTTACCAGAGCTCACACCAAATCACTTTTAACTGTTTCCAAAACTCAAACCCACCCATAAATCACTTAAAAAATTGCGACTACTGAGAATAGGCAAAAAAAAAATAAATAAATAAAAACACACACACCTTGCTAAAGGCTCTCTGGAGGCAATTTCTATAAAGAAATCTCCAAAATATTTTAAGTAAAAGCAACAACGTTGGAAAATTTCTTAGTGTATACAATATTTATTTGAATGTAAAAGTCATATAATATTTACTAAAAAAACCCCAACTCATCTGATCAGAAACACCTTTTATGTAGTATATTGGCCAAATTATTTATAATGGGACACCTGGCATGCAAGGACACTAACAAATGTTGTTTATAAATTTTCAGCGTAGCAGTTTATTTATGTCAGTTCTTTCCTGCATGCACACAAAGGGGCACACACATGCACACACACACATCATTAGCACATCAATGGTTGAGCGTCACCAGCAGACTCTGCAGAGGCAGTAGAGTCCAGCAGGTGCCAACAGCATCCATGATGGTTTAGGATGGTTATTTCATAGGACCAATCTAGACCTTTGTGCCAGCATGTGGGCAGGATTCCATTGGCTTACCAAGTTCTGTCAGCTGGGCTACCATTGTGACAATACAACACCAGCAACTGTGCTAGATGCTGATAAATATTTCTCTTGGTGAATGCGGCCAAAAGCTGAACTTTCTATTACTCCATGAACGCTGGCTCTGCAGAACGATTAGATGTTACAGTAAGCCTGACATGAGTCAAGTACTATCCCTCTCCTGCACTATGAATGGGTCTCAGAAAGCTCCAAATGTGGGTGTGGCTAACAGCTAAACCTAAGAGGCTCCATTATCAATAGACGGAAGTATCAGTTATCAGGGCTGCCAGACTACTGAAAAGAAGACTCTCTCATATGTCAAAACAGAGGGAATGGAACCAAGATTGAAAGAAAACAGACTTCATGATCTAAAAGGAAAAGCCTTTTCCAATAGTCTAGATTCCAGCTGGATGGGTCATTAGAGAAATTCTTGGGAGTCAGTACAACAGAGCAATTGGTCCTCAGAGGGTACCCTGCTAGGGCAGAGACTGGCGTGTCTGACAAGGATGTAGATAAAAAGAAGAGCCAGGAGGATTGTATTAGCCCTTAGAGGCAACAGTGTAGCTATTTTTTTTAAATTAATTTTTATTGGGGTATAGTTGCTTTACAATGTTGTGTTAGTTTCTGCTGTACGACAAAATGAATTAGCTATACGTATACATATATCCACTCTTTTTTGGATTTCCTTCCCAGTTAGGTCACCACAGAGCATTAAGTAGAGTTCCCTGTGCTATACAGCATGTTCTCATTAATTATCTATTTTATACATAGTATCAATAGTGTATATGTGTCAATCCCAATCTCTTCCATTCCACCTCCCTTTCGCCCTTGGTAACCATATATTTGTTCTCTATGTCTGTGTCTCTATTTCTGCTTTACAAATAAGATCATCTATACAATTTTCCTAGATTCCACATATATATGTTAATATACGATATTTGCTTTTCTTTTTGTGACTTACTTCACTCTGTGTAACAGTCTCTATGTCCGTCCATGTTATACAAATGACTCAATTTCATTCCTTTTTATGGCTGAGTAATATTCCATTGTATATATGTACCACATTTCTTTATCCATTCCTCTGTTGATGGACATTTACTTTGCTTCCATCTCCTGGCTATTGTAAGCAATGCTGCAATGAACATTGGGGTGCATCTGTCTTTTTGAATTATGGTTTTCTCAGGGTATATGCCCAGTAGTGGGATTGCTGGGTCATATGGTAGTTCTATTTTTAGTTTTTTAAGGAACCTCCATACTGTTTTCCATAGTGGCTGCACCAATTTACATTCCCACCAACAGTGCAAGAGGGTTCCCTTTTCTCCACACCCTCTCCAGCATTTATTGTTTGTAGAATTTTTGGTGCTGGTCATTCTGAACAGTATAGTTATTTGAGAATCAGAAACTATGCTGAAAAATTTCAAACATGTCTGTGCTGTTTTATATTTATATATATATATATATATATATATATATATATATATATATAATCTCCCTTAATATGTAAAAGAGTTATTTTTTAATACTTCTCTCTGTCTCAGGTGTGCTAAAGGAGGAAACACAGAGAAGTTCCACCCCAATAGGTTTTCTAGGGAAAGAAGAACAGTCCTGGGGCTGAGCTAGGTCACCAACACAGGACACAAAGTGACAGAAATTAACAGGAAGGTACAATTCTGGGAGAAAGCGCTGGGGTCTGTTGGAATTGCAAACCCTGCCCCTCTGGAGATTCTGTTCCAAGATCTCCCTCACTCAAATCTTAGAGGGCTTTTTGTTCTGTTTCTATCAAGGAAAACAGTTCCCTTGAAATAACTCTGTTTATTGTTGTTTTGTTATCTCTGTTTCCCCTCTTACAATCATCATACTGTGCAACAAACAATTTCTTTGCCAACTTCAGTAACTGCACTGCCAAGGTCACTGCTGAGGCATGTGTCTGCGCTAATCTCTAGGCCCTTGTTGTTTAAACCCTCTGGCTGGATAATTTAAACTAATGCCTAATAATCCATCCATTAAAACCAACACTGTTTATTATACTGTCCAGACTACTAGAATTTTCCCAGACCCAAACATAATAACACAAAGAATACAACTTCTGAAATCAACTTTAGTCCAATTATTTATTCATACTGAGCCTTATGGTTGGAAATGTTTTTCAAATGATCATAAAACCAGCCCCTAGATTAAAGATGGTACACTAAAACACCTTTAGGGGTCAGCAAAGAAAACCTAAAAGTGTGTGAAGTACCACCTGTAGGGTGGTAACGAGATGTGGAAGGTGCTGTAAACTGGTAGGTATATTCAAACTCAAAAACGTTTTTAAGTGGTTGTGGTGGTCAAGTAAATATGTCTGCAGGGCAAATCCTTTAAATCTGCTGTTGTACTGCAGTGGACCTCATAGCATAGGTTGGTTAACGCTAACCTTTAAATCATTCGTAATAAGGAAGAGTTAACTACCATACTTTGCACTGAACTACTATATTAACTAGCAATCACCAAAGGACTTTAATTTCACATGCCAGCAGGTTGATTATAATTCCCTTAGCCTTACCATAATTTTCTATTCTAAGACATTAGCTCCACGTTTTTCCTTCTGCTGTTCTCCGAGTGGAAGACCTTTCTCTCCTCTCCAATCCATTTCTTCTCTACATCTTCAATTCCACTACCTGACTTTTAATAAAACCTTTGACTTTCTTTTTTATTTATTTATCTTTTAAAAATTGGAGTATAGTTGCTTTACACTGCTGTGTCAGTTTCTGCTGTACAGCAAAGTGAATCAGCCATAACTAAATATATATCTCCTCTTTTTTGGATTTCCTTCCCATTTAGGTTACCACAGAGCACGAAGTAGAGTTCCCTGTGCTATACAGTAGGTTCTTATTAATTTTTTAAACATATTTATTGGAGTATAATTGATTTACAATGTTGTGTTAGTTTCTGCTGTATAACAAAGTGAAGCAGCTATACGTATACATATATCCACATATCCCCTCCCTCGTGCGTCTCCCTCCCACCCTCCCTATCCCACCCCTCTAGGTGGTCACAAAACATGGAGCTGATCTCCCTGTGCTGTGTGGCTGCTTCCCACTAGCTATCTATTTTACATTTGGTAGTGTATATATGTCAGTGCTGCTCACTCACTTCGTCCCAGCTTACACTTCCCCCTCCCCCTCCACGTGTCCTCAAGTCCATTTTCTATGTCTGTGTCTTTACTCCTGTCCTGCCCCTAGGTTCTTCAGAACCATTTTTTTTTAGATGCCATATATGTGTGTTAGCATACAGTATTTATCTCTTTCTGACTTACTTCACTCTGTATGAGAGACTCTAGGTCAATCAACCTCACTACAAATAACTCAGTTTTGTTTCTTTTTCTGGCTGAGTAATATTCCATTGTATATATGTGCCACATCATCTTTATCCATTCATCTGTTGATGGACACTTAGGTTGCTTCCATGTCCTGGCTATTGTAAATAGTGCTGCAATGAACACTGTGGTACATGACTCTTTTTGAATTATAGTTTTCTCAGGGCATATGCCCAGTAGTGGGATTGCTGGGTCATATGGTAGTTCTATTTGTAGTTTTTTAAGGAACCTCCATACTGTTCTCCATAGTGGCTGTATCAATTTACATTCCCAGCAACAGTGCAAGAGGGTCCCCTTTTTTCCACACTCTCTCCAGCATTTATGGTTTGTAGATGTTTGGATGGCCATTCTGAACAGTGTGAGGTGATACCTCATTGTAGCTTTGACTTGCATTTCTCTAATGATTAGTGATGTTGAACATCTTTTCATGTATTTGTTGGCAATCTGTATATCTTCTTTGGAGAAATGTCTATTTAGGTCTTCTGCCCATTTTTGGATTGGGTTGTTTGTTTTTTTGTTATTGAGCTGCATGAGCTGCTTGTATATTTTGGAGATTAATCCTGTGTCAGTTGCTTCATTTGCAAATCTTTTCTCCCATTCTGAGGGTTGTCTTTTCATCTTGTTTATGGATTCCTTTGCTGGGCAAAAGCTTTTAAGTTTCACTAGGTCCCATTTGTTTATTTTTTGTTTTTATTACCATTTCTCTAGGAGGTGGATAAAAAAGGATCTTGCTGTGATTTATGTCATAGAGTGTTCTGCCTAAGTTTTCCTCTAAGAGTTTTATAGTGCCTGGCCTGATATTTAGGTTTTTAATCCATTTTGAGTTTACTTTGTGTATGGTGTTAGGGAATGTTCTAATTTCATTGTTATACATGTAGCTGTCCAGTTTTCCCAACACCATTTATTGAAGAGGCTGTCTTTTCTCCATTGTATATTCTTGCTTCATTTATCAAAGATAAGGTGACCATATGTGTGTAGGTTTATCTCAGGACTTCCTAACCTGTTCCATTTATCTGTATTTCTGTTTTTGTGCCAGTACCATACTGTCTTCTTTACTGTAGCTTTGTAGTATAGTTTGAAGTTGGGGAGCCTGATTCCTCCAGCCCTGTTTTTCTTTCTCAAGATTTCTTTGGCTATTCAGGGTCTTTTGTGTTTCCATACAAATTGTGCAATTTTTTGTTCTAGTTCTGTGAAAAATGCCATTGGTAGTTTGATAGGGATTGCATTGAAACTGTAGATTGCTTTGGGTAGTATAGTCATTTTCACAATGTTGATTCTTCCAATCCAAGAACATGGTCTATCTCTCCATCTGTTTGTATCATCTTTAATTTCTTTCATCAGTGTCTTATACTTTTCTGCATACAGGTCTTTTGTCTCCTTAGGTTGGTTTATTCCTAGATATTTTATTCTTTTTTGTTGCAATGGTAAATGGGAGTGTTTCCTTAATTTCTCTTCCAGATTTTTCATCATTAGTGTATAGGAATGCAAGAGATTTCTGTGCATTAATTTTGTATCCTGCAACTTTACCAAATTTATTGATTACCTCCAGTAGTTTTCTGGTAGCATCTTTAGGATTCTTTATGTATAGTATCATGCCATCTGCAAACAGTGACAGGTTTACTTCTTTTCCAATTTGGATTCCTTTTATTTCTTTTTTGTCTCTGATTGTGTGACTAAAACTTCCAAAACTATGTGGAATAATAGCGGTAAGAGTGGGCAACCTTGTCTTCTTCCTGATGTTAGTGGAAATGGTTTCAATTTTTCACCATTGAGAACAATGTTGGCTATGGGTTTGTCATATATGGCCTTTATTATGTTGAGGTAAGTTCCACTATGCCTCCTTCTGAAAGGTTTTTTATCATAAATCGGTGTTGAACTTTGTCAAAAGCTTTTTCTGCATCTATTGAGATTATCATGTGGTTTTTATCCTTCAATTTTTTAATATGGTGTATCACACTGATTGACTTGCATTTTTTGAAGAATCCTTGAATTCTTGGGAAAAACCCAACTTGATCATGGTGTATGATCCCTTTAATGTGCCACTGGATTCTGTTTGCTAGTACTTTGTTGAGGATTTCTGCATCTATGTTCTTCAGTGATATTGGCCTGTAGTTTTCTTTTTTTGTGATATCTGTGTCTGGTTTTGGTATCAGGGTGATGGTGGCCTAGTAGAATGAATTTGGGAGTGTTCCTCCCTCTGCTATAATCTGGAAGATTTTGAGAAGGATAGGTGTTAGCTCTTCTCTAAATGTTTGGTAGAATTCGCCTGTGAAGCCATCTGGCCCTGGGCTTTTGTTTGTTGGAAGATTTTTAATCACAGTTTCAATTTCAGTGCTTGTGATTGGTCAGTTTATATTTTCTATTTCTTCCTGGTTCAGTCTTGGAAGGTTGTGCTTTTTAAGAATTTGTCCATTCTTCTAGGTTGTCCACTTTATTGGCATGTAGTTGCTTGTTGTAATCTCTCACGATCCTTTGTATTGCTGCAGAGTCAACTTTTACCTCTCCTTATTCATTTCTAATTCTGTGGATTTCAGACTTCTCCCTTTTTTGTCTTGATGAGTCTGGCTAATGGTTTATCAATTTTGTTTATCTTCTCAAAGAACCAGCTTTTACTTTTATTGATCTCTGCTATTGTTTCCTTCATTTCTTTTTCATTTATTTCTGAACTGACCTTTATGATTTCTTTCCTTCTGCTAACTTTGGGGGGTTTTTGTCCATCTTTCTCTAATTGCTTTAGGTGTAAAGTTAGGTTGTTTATTTGAGATGTTTCTTGTTTCTTGGGGTAGGATTGTATTGCTATAAACTTCCCTCTTAGAACTGCTTTTGCTGCATCCCATACGTTTTGGGTCATCGTGTTTTCATTGTCATTTGTTTCTAGGTATTTTTTGATTTCCTCTTTGATTTCTTCAGTGATCTCTTGGTTATTTAGTAACGTATTCTTTAGCCTCCATGTGTTTGTATTTTTTACAGTTTTTTTCCCTGTAATTGATACCTAGTCTCATCGTGTTGTGGTCGGAAAAGATACTTGATGTGATTTCAGTTTTCTTAAATTTACCAAGGCTTGATTTGTGACCCATGATATGATCTATCCTGGAGAATTTTCCATGAGCACTTTAGAAGAAAGTGTATTCTGTTGTTTTTGGATGGAATGTCCTATAAATATCAATTAAGTCCATCATGTTGAATGTGTCATTTAAAGCTTGTGTTTCCTTATTTATTTTCATTTTGGATGATCTGCCCATTGGTGAAAGTGGGGTGTTAAAGTCCCCTACTATTATTGTGTTACTGTCGATTTCCCCTTTTATGGCTGTTAGTGTTTGCCTTATGTGTATAGGTGATCCGATGTTGGGTGCAGAAATATTTACAATTGTTATGTCTTCTTCTTGGATTGATCCCTTGATCATTATGTAGTATCCTTTGTCTCTTGTAATAGTCTTTATTTTAAAGTCTATTTTGTGTGATATGAGAATTGCTACTCCAGCTTTCTTTTGATTTCCATTTGCATGGAATATCTTTTTCCATCCCCTCACTTTCAGTCTGTATGTGTCCCTAGGTCTGAAATGGGTCTCTTGTAGACAGCACATATCCGGGTCTTGTTCTTGTCTCCATTCAGCCAGTCTATGTCTTTTGGTTGGATCATTTAATCCATTTACATTGAAGGTAATTATTGCTATGCATGTTCCTATTACTGTTTTCTTAATAGTTTTGGGTCTGTTATTGTAGGTCTTTTCCGTCCTTTGTGTTTCCTGCCTAGAGACGTTCCTTTAGCATTTGTTGTAAAACTGGTTTGGTGGTGCTGAATTCTCTTAGCTTTTGCTTGTCTGTAAAGGTTTTAATTTCTCTGTCGAATTTGAATGAGATCCTTGCTGGGTAGAGTAATCTTGGTTGTAGGCTTTTCCCTTTCATTACCTTAAATATGTCCTGCCACTTCTTTCTGGCTTGCAGAGTTTCTGCTGAAAGATCAGCTGTTAACCTTATGGGGATTCCCTTGTATGTTATTTGTAGCTTTTCCCTTGCTGCTTTTAGTATTTTTCCTTTGTATTTAATTTTTCATGGTTTGATTAATACGTGTCTCAGCATATTTCTCTTTGGGTTTATCCTGTATGGTACTCTCTGTGCTTCCTGGACTTGACTGACTCTTTCCTTTCCCATGTTAGGGAAGTTTTCAACTATAATCTCTTCAAATATTTTCTCAGTCCCTCTCTTTTTCTCTTTTTATTCTGGGACCCCTATAATTCGAATGTTGGTGCGTTTAATGTTGCCCCAGAGGTCTCTGAGACTGTCCTCAATTCTTTTCATTCTTTTTTGTTTATTCTGCTCTGTGGTAGTTATTTCCATTATTTTATCTTTCAGGTCATTTATCCGTTCTTCTGCCTCAGTTATTTTGCTACTGATTCCTTCTAGAGAATTTTTAATTTCATTTACTGTGTTGCTCATCATTGTTTGTTTGCTCTTTAGTTCTTCTAGGTCCTTGTTAAACATTTCTTGTATTTTCTCCATTCTATTTCCAAGATTTTGGATCATCTTTACTATCATTACTCTGAATTCTTTTTCAGGGAGGCTGCCTATTTCCTCTTCATTTGTTTGGTCTGATGGGTTTTTACCTTGCTCCTTCGTCTGCTGCACATTACTCTGTCTTCTCTTTCTGTTTAACTTACTGTGTTTGGGGCTTCCTTTTCGCAGGCTGCAGGTTTGTAGTTCCTGTTGTTTTTGGTGTCTGCCCCCAGTGGGTAATGTTGGGTCAGTGTGTAGGCTTCCTGGTGGAGGGGACTGGTGCTTGTGTTCTGGTGGATGAGGGTGGATCTTGTCTCTCTGGTGGGCAGGACCACGTGAGGTGGTGTGTTTTGGGGTGTCTGTGCACTTAGTATGATTTTAGGCAGCCTCTATGCTAATGGGTGGGGTTGTGTTCCTGTCTTGCTAGTTGTTTGGCCTAGGGTGTCCAGCACTTGAGCTTGCTGGTCGTTGAGTGGAGCTGGGTCTTAATGTTGAGACGTAAATCTCTGGGAGAGCTCTCGCTGATTGATATTACATGGGGCCGGGAAGTCTCTGGTGGTCCAATGTCCTAAACTCGGCTTTCCCACCTCAGAGGCTCAGGCCTGACACCCAGGTGGAACACCAAGACACTGTCAGACACATGACCAGGTACGTGGGGAGTTTCTTGCCTTTTGGGAAGTCTGAGGTCTTTAGCCAGCATTCAGTAGATGTTCTGTAGGAGTTGTTCCACATGTAGATGTATTTTTGATGTATTTGTGGGGAGTAAGATTATCTCCACATCTTACTCCTCTGACATCTTGAAGGTCATGTGGTTCTTATTAGTTTTTAAGACCTAATTCATGAATCACTTCCTCCCAGGTACACTACCTACCTCTTTTCAGTGAAATTAAACATTTCTTTCTTGGGTTCCTGAAGTACTTTGTTTATATGTCAATATTTAAACATTTCAAAGTATATTATAGATTTTTGTGAGGCTTTTGTTGGGGGGGACTATATCCATCCAAAACAACAGAATACACTTTCTTCTCAAGTGCTTCTGGAACATTCTCCCAGATAGATCATATCTTGGGTCCCAAATCAAGCCTTTGTAAATTTAAGAAAATTGAAATTGTATTAAGCATCTTTTCCGACTGCAACCATATGAGAATAGATATCAATTACAGGAAAAAAACTGTAAAAAATACAAACACATGGAGGCTAAACAATACGCTACTAAATAACCAAGAGATCACTGAAGAAATCAAAGAGGAAATCAAAAAATACCTAGAAACAAATGAAAGTGAAAACACGATGGCCCAAAACCTATGGGATGCAACAAAAGCAGTTCTAAGAGGGAAGTTTATAGCAATACAATCCTACATCAAGAAACAAGAAACATCTCAAATAAACAACCTAACCTTACACCTAAAGCAATTAGAGAAAGAAGAACAAAAAAACCCCAAAGCTAGCAGAAGGAAAGAAATCATAAAGATCAGATCAGAAAAAAATGAAAAAGAAATGAAGGAAACAATAGCAAAGATCAATAAAACTAATAGCTTGTTCTTTGAGAAGATAAACAAAATGATAAACCATTAGCCAGACTCATCAAGAAAAAAAGGGAGAAGACTCAAATCAACAGAATTAGATATGAACAAGGAGAAGTAACAACTGACACTGCAGAAATACAAAGGATCATGAGAGATTACTACAAGCAACTATATGCCAATAAAATGGACAACCTGGAAGAAATGGACAAATTCTTAGAAAAGCACAACCTTGTGAGACTGAACCAGGAAGAAATAGAAAATATAAAGAGACCAATCACAAGCACTGAAATTGAAACTGTGATTAAAAACCTTCCAACAAACAAAAGCCCAGGACCAGATGGCTTCACAGGCGAATTCTACCAAACATTTAGAGAAGAGCTAACACCTATCCTTTTCAAAATCTTCCAGATTATAGCAGAGGGAGGAACACTCCCAAACTCATTCTACTAGGCCACCATCACCCTGATACCAAAACCAGACAAAGATGTCACAAGGAAAGAAAACTACAGGCCAATATCACTGATAAACATAGATGCAAAGATCCTCAACAACGTACTAGCAAACAGAATCCAGTGGCACGTTAAAAGGATCATACACCATGATCAAGTGGGGTTTATCCCAGGGATGCAAGGATTCTTCAATATACGCAAATCAATCAATGTGATACACCATATTAACAAATTGAAAGATAAAACCACATGATAATCTCAATAGATGCAGAAAAAGCTTTCGACAAATTTCAACACCCATTTATGATAAAAACTCTTCAGAAAGTAAGCATAGAGGGAACTTACCTCAACATAATAAAGGCCATCTATGACAAACCCACAGCCAACATCGTTCTCAGTGTTGAAAAACTGAAACCATTTCCACTAAGATCAGGAACAAGACAAGATTGGCCACTCTCACCACTATTATTCAACATAAGTTTGGAAGTTTTAGCCACAGCAATCAGAGAAGAAAAAGAAATAAAAGGAATCCAAATTGGAAAAGAAGAAGTAAAACTGTCACTGTTTGCAGATGACATGGTACTATACATAGAAAATCCTAAACATGCTGCCAGAAAAGTACTAGAGCTAATCAATAAATTTTGTAAAGTAGCAGGATACAAAATTAATGCATGAAATCTCTTGCACTTCTATACAATAATGATGAAAAATTAGAAAGAGAAATTAATGAAACACTCCCATTTACCATTGTAACAAAACGAATAAAATGCCTAGGAATAAACCAGCCTAAGGAGGCGAAAGACTTGCACTCAGAAAACTATAAGACACTGATGAAAGAAATCAAAGATGACATGAACAGATGGAGAAATATACCACGTTTTTGGATTGGAAGAATCAATATTGTGAAAATGACTACACTACCCAAAGCAATCTACAGATTCAATAAATTCTCTATCAAACTACCAATGGCATTGTTCACAAAATTAGGAGGAAAAATTTCACAATTTGTGTGGAAACACAAAAGACACTGAATAGCCAAAGCAATCTTGAGAAAGAAAAACGGAGTTGGAGTAATCAGGCTCTGCAACTTCAAAGTATACCACAAAGCTACAATAATCAAGACAGTATGGTACTGGCACAGAAACAGAAATATAGATCAATGGAATAGGATAAAAAGCCCAGTGATAAACCCACGCACATATGGTCACCTTATCTTTGATAAAGGAGGCAAGAATATACAGTGGATAAAAGACAGCCTCTTCAATTAGTGGTGCTGGGAAAAGTGGCCAGCTACATGTAAAAGAATGAGATTAGAACACTCCCTAACACCTTACACAAAAATAAACTCAAAATGGATTAAAGACCTAAATGTAAGGCCAGACACTATAAAACTCTTAGAGGAAAACATAGGCAGAACGCTCTATGACATAATTCACAACAAGATCCTTTTTGACCCACCTCCTAGAGAAACGGAAATAAAAACAAAGAGAAATAAATGGGACCTAATGAAATTTAAAAGCTTTTGCACAGCAAAGAAACTGTAAACAAGTTGAAAAGACAGCCCTCAGAATGGGAGAAAATATTTGCAAACAAAGCCACTGATAAAGCATTAATCTCCAGAATATACAAGCAGCCCAATATCAAAAGAACAAACAACCCAATCCAAAAATGGGCAGACAACCTAAATAGACATTTCTCCAAAGAAGATATACACATTGCCAACAAACACATGAAAGGATGCTCAACATCTCCAATCATTAGAGAAATGCAAATAAAAACTACAATGAGGTATCACCTCACACCGTTCAGAATGGCCATCATCAAAAAATCTACAAACCATAAATGCTGGAGAGGGTGTGGAATAAAGGTTCCCACACCCTCCCACTGTTGGTGGGAACGTAAATTGATACAGCCACTATGGAAAACAGTATGGAGGTTCCTTAAAAAACTAAAAATAGAACTACCATACGACCCAGCAATCCCACCACTGGGTATATACCCTGAGAAAACTATAATTCAAAAAGAGTCATGTACCACAATAATCATTGCAGCTTTATTTACAATAGCCAGGACATGGAAGCAACCTAAGTGTCCATGAACAGATGAATGGATAAAGAAGATGTGGCACATATATGCAATGAATATTACTCAGCCATAAAAAGAAATGAAATTGAGTTATGTGTAGTGAGGTGGATGGACCTAGAGTGTCATACAGAGTGAAGTAAGTCAGAAAGACAAAAACAAATACTGTATGCTAACACATATGTATGGAATCTAAAAAAAAAAAAAAAAGTGGTTATGAAGAACCTAGGGGCAGGAATAAAAATTCAAGTTGTTACCGTTCACCTTTATTTAAGCACAGTGAGACCCATGTTGGACTTCTGAACTACAGAACTACAAGATAATAAATTAGCGTTGTTTAAGCTGCTGAAAAAAAAAATTGCCCACTATCACAGCTTCAGTTCAACACTGGAATAAAGGTTTTCTCACTGTCAGTACAATGCTCCATGGATGACAAGACATTGCCATTAGTAGTTTCTAAACCGCCAGCAGTGGTCCTAATAAGAATCTACTCACAGGTCGCAGCCTGAAAACACGCAAGTCTTTGGGAATATCTAAATCAGGGCTGGAAAAGGCACGGCACCCTGCCTCTTGCCTGGTGCCTCAAGCGTGGGAAATGTTGCTCATACACTCTGTACTCTCTCCCACAGATCGGGAACAAAGACGCAGAATCCTCCTCAATAGATCGTTAGCAGCAATCACAGCCAGTACATCAGGGTTGGCACATGAAATGAAATTTCTTTGCCAATCCTGATCTAGATGATTAAAACCTGATATATAAAGAGATGAGAAAAGTCAACTCCTTTTGATCTAACCACAGACAGCAAAGTAGAGGTGGGAAATTTTATAACTGGAAGGTTTAATTTCCTAAAGATGCCACAGATGTTTAAATTAGTATTTAATAAACCTCTAAGGGAAATGGAATAATTTTCCCTCGACTCATTTATTCTTGATACAAAAAGAACAACCCAAAATTAGCAGCATAATCTGCCTGAAGTAGCCATATATATACATATATATATACATATTTATATACATATATATACATATTTATATACATATATACATATATATACATATTTATATACATATATATACATATATATACATATTTATATACATATATATACATATTTATATACATATATATACATATATATATACATATTTATATACATAGTATATATACATATATAGATACATATTTATATAACATATAGATACATATTTATATACATATATCAGATTTAAGTGATACATATATATACATATTTATATAACATATAACATATTTATATAAGCGTATATATAGCATATTTATTATACATATATATTACATATTTATATACATATATAACAATATTTATATACATATATATGTATATATATATACATATATATACATATATATATACATATTTATATACATATTTATATACATATATACATATTTATATACATATATACATATTTATATACATATATATACATATTTATATACATATATATACATATTTATATACATATATACATATTTATATACATATATACATATTTATATACAAATATATACATATTTATATACATATATACACATATATATATTTATATACATATATATATATTTATATACATATATATACATATTTATATACATATATATACATATTTATATACATATATACATATTTATATACATATATATACATATTTATATACATATATACATATTTATATACATATATATACATATTTATATACATATATACATATTTATATACATATATACATATTTATATACATATATATACATATTTATATACATATATACATATTTATATACATATTTATATACATATATACATATATATACATATTTATATACATATATATATATTTATATACATATATACACATATATACATATATATACATACATATATACATACATATATACATATATATACATATATACATATATATACATACATATATACATACATATATACATACATATATACATATATATACATACATATATACATACATATATACATACATATATACATACATATATACATATATATACATATATATACATGTATATATACATATATGTATGTATATATATATGTATATATATATGTATATACATATACCCTTTTTCTTAACGCCCAAGTATTAGACACTAGGTAGAAATCACAGGACTAGTTTATTAAGGTAACTAGCTAACAGATAAATTACAAATACTTGTTTTTATTAGTAAAAAAAAATTGAAAAATTCAGTCAAATATAAACTATTTTATTTCTCAAAATAACTGAAAAAACAAACTGGAAAACAAAACGTTTTCTTATCACTTCCAAAGAGTTCTGAAGTAATACAGTTCCTAGAATCCAGTTTTCCTTAAATCTGTGTACCCATATTCTGAGGCATCTGAAACTCACTAATGAATTTATGAAAATAGAGGCTATTTTATTGTCCCATTTTGTGGCATAGTTTTTACATAATAACTTTCCCCCAGATAGATCTACTTATCCACTTTAAGATGACTGTTATTTACTAAATCTTAACTCTGTTCTCTTCAAGGGGAAAAAAAAACACCTAAAGAGTACCCTAGAAGGCACTTCTACACACAGTGACCATCCCACACTACTCAGGGAAAAAGAAGATTCCATTTCTGGAATTATTCAGGCAGAGCCTAGCTTTCACCACAAACTACCTTACCTCAGTGTAAGAAAACCCCTAAATAGGGCAGATAAAATTTTAAACTTCTCATAGTTTAATAGGCAGAGTTTTCACAGAATGGTAAAGAGTTGCCCTGGTTCTTCCCTCCCCAGGGTGAAATCTGAACCTGGCCCCCGTACCTGGAGGTCAGGGAGAGACCAAGAAAGACGCAGACTTCTCCACCTCTCTGGATCGGTAGGTGGCAGGTTTACCAACCAAGGGAATTTATTTAACGAGGCTCGTCTTAGGTGGAGGTACTGCCGACCCAGATTTACGCCCCGCTTCCTATTTATAACCCATCCCTTCCTGCGCTCATGGATCCTGCATCCTCACACGCCTTTGAACCCTAATAAAGATTCAATAGCACTTGGATCATTACGTGCACTGAACTACAATAAACAGAATGGATCAAGGAGTACAACCAAAAAACTGAGATCTCAGCCAAGGTCACCTTGCCTTTGAGTTTAAAGGAATGAACCAGAACACCCATTTCTCTTGTTTAGGGAAGTGGCGGCCCTGCAGTCGCTCCCCAGAAATGTTTACTTTTCTCCGGGTCACATCTGGCTCCAACTTTATGTACCCCCTGGATTCTTTCCGGTTTTGGGGCATCTTTGCCATGTGGTACATGACGCCCTTTTTGCACACAGCATCACCTTGTGTGGGACACCACCCCTGATCTCTTCACTCCCCAAAATGCCACCAGCACAAGGTTCCATATAGAGCAGACGGTGACTGAAAATGTCAAATACTGGAGTTTACCCGCACAACACTGCCCATAATTTAAAATCAAAGAAATCCTGTTCTTGAAGTATTTGACAACTTTTCCACCAGTTTTCTCCCAGGCCTCCTTCCTGAGAGGAGCCCATCCTGTTTTGACCTCACCTTTTCTTAGGCTGTTTGCTCCCTCCCTCAACATTCCTCTGACCTCTTTGGCAGAGCCCTGTATCATCTCCTTGTCACCCATCTTCCAGATCATAACCTTGACACTTTCTCTTCCACCCCCAGAGTAGCCTACCTTGGTGTTATCCTCAAGCATACCTGGGGTCTCCTCAAGAGCAACCCCAGAGCTGGTTATTGAAATAACACTGTTGTTATCCTGCTATAGCTGGAGAAGAAGAGAATGTCGGGAAAGTCTACAAAACCTAAGGTTGCATTCTTCGGTAGAAAAATAATGCTTTTTGTTACCCTCCCACCCTGGCCCTCCAGTACGATGGCCCTTCATCCATCACAGCAATGGCGAATCCAGCTCCGGAGGCGGAGGATGGGGCAACGCCCACCTCTGTGCCATGCCAGGAGCACGGAAACGTGGAAAAATGAGAGGGAAAGCAGACCTGGACACGAGAAAACACATGATTCCAAAGCTACACAAAACAGTGTGAAACCCATTCTTGCAGAAATAAAACCCCATCTGCGCCATACAATCATTTCTCCCGTATTAAATAAGATGCCAAGTTACTTTCATCAGATTGGCATTTGGCCTATTCAAGAAACAGCACGGGAATCTCCCAAAGATTTTTCCTGGATATGAACAATGGTGATGACTCTCGTTCTTTCTGGAACCTCCCTGTCAAAGCAGCTGAGTGATTGGCAGGCGGCAAGCATGAGGATGGTGGAGCACAGGATGCCAGAGTCGATTGCAGTCATTTGCCAGAATAACGCCAGGCTTGTCGATTATGTTGTCGTGCGGCAATTTATGTTGAATTTGAGAACAGTCAATGTCATACGAAAGCATAAGTGATTTATATACGAGACTGCAGGAGCACTTAGAATCTGCAGTGTAATGACATGAGAGGCCAACAGATGGCATGTTTCGTGGTTATTACCACAGAGGAAAAGCAAAAAAACAAAACAGAACAACTTGAGGAAAGAAAGAACTCTTTGAGAGCCATCAGCTTCAAAGCACCAACACGTCCCACCTCACCCCTTCCCAATTCTTAGAACATTAAGTCGCTCTATCAACTTGACTAATAATGCCTTCGTACTTTAAGTAACAAAAGCTAGGGCGCTCAAATCCAAAGTTGGCCTGTTCTCTGCTGCACTTTGCAGCCTGACAATACACCATCCGACAAAATGCAAAAGGCCTTGCTAAAGGCAAAGGAGAAAAAACCAAAACAGAATATTCGTTCTGTTTTGGTTCACAGGGCACCTTATTTTGAAACATTCACAGGGCAACCTATTTTGAAAGAGTCAATTTTCCGTGTGATGTTTTTAAACAGAAGCACTGAAATGTTTTGCTGCCCTTGCTAGACCTGTCACCAAGAACAAAACAAGTTCAGAGATGAGGAATCAGTAATCGGTCACACACCTCGCTTCTCTAGTCTTCAGTCCCATCTCTGCTCCTCCACCGTGGAGTCTGCTGAGTCCCAGTGCTTCCTTGACTCCAATCTGTTGACATGACTTCAATCTGCATCCTAGCTGCCCTCTCAGTGGCTCTGGGCTTTGTTCTCAGTCTTCCTGCATGAATTCTAACCGGTTTCCATAGCTATTTGACCCTCTGGATTGGCTTCTTACACTTGGCTTATGTATTTTATCCTTCTCGTCCTGTCTACACTTCCACGTTGCCCGAGCTATCTTCTCTTTGGCCCTTTCGCCTTAGAACCCTCATATTATCTTCACGACTTTTTACATCTTTAGTACTCTTCTTTAATTATATGTTCTTATACCATGGTTCACAAGCTAACTTTCAATGCGGAAATTTCACTTCATCACGGCACAGCTCATTTTCCCAGTCAATTTCCGCCCCTGCTTTCTACAAGCCATCTTGACACTTGGGCATGAAGCCAAGCTACCTCGGCTCAGGCAGTAATTAAACATAATAGAGAATAAGGCTAAATTATTCCTGTCCATTGATAAGAAACATTGTGTTTTTCATTTAACAAAATGGAAACATAAGAGGTTTCATACCAGAACAAAGGGCACGTTCCAGGTACAGTAAGTCCCCTACGTACAAACGAGTTCTGTTCTGAGATCGTGTTTATAAGCTCAGTTTGTTCGTAGGTCCAACAAAGTTAGCCTAGGTACCCAGCTAACACAATTGGCTATATAGTACTGTACTGTAACAGGTTTATAATACTTTTCACACAAATAATATATAAAAAACAAACACATAAAATAAAGAAAATATTTTTAATCTTACAGTGCAGTACCTTGACAAATACAGAAGTACAGTACAACAGCTAGCATATGGGGGCTGGCATTGAGTGAACAGGCAAGAAGAGTTACTGACTGAAGGAGGGAGAGGAGGTGGGAGATGGTAGAGCTGAAGAATCGTCAGCAATAGGAGATGGAGGGCAAGCTGCAATTTCACTCACGCCTGACGTTGATGGCACCCGTTCTGGTTCCTTGCTGGATTCAGTTCTATCTACCCTCTTGAAAAAACAATCCAGCGATGTCTGGGTAGTAGCTCTTTTTTTCTCGTCCTAGATGACACGGTAGCACTGGATTGCATTCTGAACGGCTGCTGCAACCTTTGTGTACTGTTCTACGTTTGGGTCCTGTGCCTCCTCAAATAAAGAAAATCCCCTTGCCATTTCCTGCGTCGTGAATCTCTTCAGTTCTTCAGTTACTTCTCCTTCTTCTTGTCTCTCTTTGTCCCTTCTCTGGGCACGTTTGCATCTTTGAAAGCTCGCAACTTGAAGGTTTGTATGTAGGGGACTTACTGTACTATATTTCAATTGTTATATTATTTATCATTATGAAATGAGAGAGCTCAATAGAGGATTTTCTTTAGAAACGTGGGAGATGCCAATATGATGATTCAATCTTGTTTTTTAATTCTTCCCCAGCCAAGGTGCAACCTCAGAAGCCTGTGAGACAATGTAGTCAACATCACATCCTTTTTTTATCCTTTTACATTGGGATAAACTGACAGACCACCATGTCTGTATATCCTACAGTTGAACCACCCTATTTCATTACATCTTATACATTAATTTTTTATTTAAAAAATGTAAACCGGGTCATTTTCCCTAAGGACCATGGACATCTCTTTATTTATTTATTTATTTATTTTTAACATCTTTATTGGAGTATAATTGCTTTAGAATGGTGTGTTAGTTTCTGCTTTATAACAAAGTGAATCAGCTATACGCATACATATATCCCCATATCTCCTCCCTCTTGCATCTCCCTCCCACCCTCCCTATCCCACCCCTCTAGGTGGTCACAAAGCACCGAGCTGATCTCCCTGTGCTGTGTGGCTGCTTCCCACTAGCTATCTATTTTACATTTGGTAGTGTATATATGTCCATGCCACTCTCTCACTTCGTCCCAGCTTACCCTTCCCCCTCCCCGTGTCCTCAAGTCCATTCTCTACGTCTGTGGCTTTATTCCTCTCCTCCCTTAGGTTCTTCAGCACCGTTTTTTCTTTTTAGATTCCATATATATGTGTTAACATATGGTATTTGTTTTTCTCTTTCTGACTTACTTCACTCTGTATGACAGACTCTAGGTCCATCCACCTCACTACAAATAACTCAATTTCATTTCTTTTTATGGCTGAGTAATATTCCATTGTATGTATGTGCCACATCATCTTTACCCATTCACCTGTCGATGGACACTTAGGTTGCTTCCATGTCCTGGTTATTGCAAATAGTGCTGCAATGAACATTGTGATACATGACTCTTTTTGAATAATGGTTTTCTCAGGGTATATGCCCAGTAGTGGGATTGCTGGGTCGTATGGTAGTTCTATTTTTAGTTTTTTAAGGAACCTCCATACTGTTCTCCATAGTGGCTGTATCAGTTTTCATTCCCACCAACAGTGCAAGAGGGTTCCCTTTTCTCCACACCTTCTCCAGCATTTATGGTTTGTAGATTTTTTGATGATGGTCATTCTGACTGATGTGAGATGATACCTCATTGTAGTTTTGACTTGTATTTCTCTAATGATTAGTGATGTTGAGCATCCTTTCATGTGTTTGTTGGAAATATGTATATCTTTGAAGAAATGTCTATTTAGGTCTTCTGCCCATTTTTGGATTGGGCTGTTTGTTCTTTTGATATTGAGCTGCATGAGCTGCTTGTAAGTTTTGGAGATTAATCCTTTGTCAGTTGCTTCATTTGCAAATATTTTCTCCCATTCTGAGAATTGCCTTTTTGTCTTCTTTATGTTTTCCTTTGCTGTGCAAAACCCTTTAAGTTTCATTAGGTCCCATTTGTTTATTTTTGTTTTTATTTCCATTTCTCTAGGAGGTGGGTCAAAAAGGATCTTGCTGTGATTCATGTCATAGAATGTTCTGCCTCTGTTTTCCTCTAAGAGTTTTATAGTGTCTGGCCTTACATTTAGGTCTTTAATCCATTTTGAGTTTATTTTTGTGTATGGTGTTAGGGAGTGTTCTAATTTCATTCTTTTACATGTAGCTGTCCAGTTTTCCCAGCACCACTTATTGAAGAGGCTTTCTTTTCTCCATTGTGTATTCCTGCCTTCTTTATCAAAAATAAGGTAACCATATGTGTGTGGTTTTCTCTCTGGGCTTTCTATCCTGTTCCATTGATCTATATTTCTGTTTTTGTGCCAGTACCATACTGTCTTGATTACTGTAGCTTTGTAGTATAGTTTGAAGTTGGGGAGCCTGATTCTTCCAGCTCCGTTTTTGTTTCTCAAGATTGCTTTGACTGTTTGGGGTCTTTTGTGTTTCCATACAAATTGTGAAATTTTTTGTTCTAGTTCTGTGAAAAATGCCAGTGGTAGTTTGATAGGGATTGCATTAAATCTGTAGATTGCTTTGGGTATTATAGTATTTTCACAATGTTGATTCTTCCAATCAAAGAACATGGTATATCTCTCCATCTGTTTGTATCATCTTTAATTTCTTTCATCAGTGTCTTATAGTTTTCTGCATACAGGTCTTTTGTCTCCTTTGGTAAGTTTATTCCTAGGTATTTTATTCTCTTTGTTGCAATGGTAAATGGGAGTGTTTCCTTAATTTCTCTTTCAGAGTTTTCATTATTAGTGTATAGGAATGCAAGAGATTTCTGTGCATTAATTTTGTATCCTGCTACTTTACCAAATTCATTGATTAGCTCTAGTAGTTTTCTGGTAGCATCTTTAGGATTCTCTATGCATAGTATCCTGTCATCTGCAAACAGTGACCATTTTACCTCTTCTTTTCTGATTTGGATTCCTTTTTTTTCTTTTTCTTCTCTGATTGCTGTGGCTAAAACATCCAAAACTATGTTGAATAATAGTGGTGAAGTGGGTAACCTTGTCTTGTTCCTGATCTTAGAGGAAATGGTTTCAGTTTTTCACCATTAAGAATGATGTTGGCTGTGGGTTTGTCATATATGGCATTTATTATGTTGACATAGGTTCCCTCTATGCCTGCTTTCTGGAGAGTTTTTATCATAAGTGGGTGTTCAATTTTGTCGAAAGCTTTTTCTGCATCTATTGAGATTATCATATGGTTTTTATCCTTCAATTTGTTAATATGGTGTATCACATTGATTGATTTGTGTATATTGAAGAATCCTTGCATTCCTGGGATAAGCCCCACTTGATCATGGTGTATGATCCTTTTAATGTGCTGTTGGATTCTGTTTGCTAGTATTTTGTTGAGGATTTTTGCATCTACGTTCATCAGTGATATTGGCCTGTAGTTTTCTTTCTTTGTGACGTCTTTGTCTGGTTTTGGTATCAGGGTGATGGTGGCCTCGTAGAATGAGTTTGGGAGTGTTCCTCCCTCTGCAATATTTTGGAAGAGTTTGAGAAGGATAGGTGTTAGCTCTTCTCTAAATGTTTGATAGAATTCTCCTGTGAAGCCATCTTGTCCTTGGCTTTTGTTTGTTGGAAGATTTTTAATCACAGTTTCAATTTCAGTGCTTGTGATTGGTCTGTTTATGTTTTCTATTTCTTCCTGGTTCAGTCTTGGAAGGTTGTGCTTTTCTAAGAATTTGTCCATTTCTTCCAGGTTGTCCATTTTATTGGCATATAGTTGCTTGTAGTAATCTCTCATGATCCTTTGTATTTCTGCATTGTCCGTTGTTACTTGTCGTTTTTCATTTCTAATTCTATTGATTTGAGTCTTTTCCCTTTATTTCTTGATGAGTCTGGTTAATGGTTTATCAATTTTGTTTATCTTCTCAAAGAACTAGCTTTTAGTTTTATTGATCTCTGCTATTGTTCCCTTCATTTCTTTTTCATTTATTTCTGATCTGATCTTTATGATTTTTTTCCTTCTGCTAACTTTGGGGGGTTTTTTTGGTTCTTCTTTCTCTAATTGCTTTAGGTGTAAGGTTAGGTTGTTTATTTGAGATGTTTCTTGTTTCTTGAGGTAGGATTGTATTGCTGTAAACTTCCCTCTTAGAACTTCTTTTGCTGTATCCCATAGGTTTTGGGTCATCATGTTTTCATTGTCATTTGTTTCTAGGTATTTTTTGATTTCCTCTTTGATTTCTTCAGTGATCTCTTGGTTATTAAGTAGTGTATTGTTTAGCCTCCATGTGTTTGTATTTTTTACAGATATTTTCCTGTAATTGATATCTAGTCTCATAGCGTTGTGGTCAGAAAAGATACTTGATAAAATTTCAATTTTCTTAAATTTACCAAGGCTTGATTTGGGACCCAAGATATGATCTATCCTGGAGAATGTTCCATGAGCACTTGAGAAGAAAGTGTATTCTGCTGTTTTTGGATGGAATGTCCTATAAATATCAATTAAGTTTATCTTGTTGAATGTATCATTTAAAGCTTGTGTTTCCTTATTTATTTTCATTTTGGATGATCTGTCCATTGGTGAAAGTGGGGTGTTAACGTCCCCTACTATGAGTGTGTTACTGTAGATGTCGCCTTTTATGGCTGTTAGCATTTGCCTTATGTACCGAGGTGATCCTATGTTGGGTGCATAAATATTTACAATTGTTATATCTTCTTCTTGGATTGATCACTTGATCATTATGTAGTGTCCGTCTTGTACATCTCTTTAAAATATAAGACTTCTGCTCTGTTTGACATATACTGCCAAACTCATTGGCATCATCAACTAGGGAAACTAGAATATAAACTCTAGGAGTACATATAATGAGCCATTATCTCACAAGTCCTAAGGTGTTCACTTTTCATAAGGGAGGTTCTGCTGAGAGACAGATTAATCCCTTGATTTATCCCTGAAACTCAGTCCTGATGGGTTTATATTTAAACAGAGCTAAGTGCAGGTGGGAATGGCAGAGTGAAATGGTTCATGATTCCTGGTAGTTTACTTTCTAAAGCAGAGTCATATCACACATATAAAAAGAGATAACTACAACACAAATAAAAATGAATAAAGGACACTCACAGATAAGCTCTTCAGGAGAGATAAACATCCTGAATTCTTTTACCAAGGAAATTACATAAAGGTGGGAGGTGTGTCTGAAAGTCAGGCAGAACTGAATTCAGATCCGCCTTCTGCTGTTGCTGGCTGTGAGAACCTCGACAAGTTATTCATAAATTTTGTGATCTTTTCTTTTCATATGGTAAAAAGTTATCATTTCTAAACTCTTCAGAATTAAAGTCTATTACATCAATAAAAAGCCTCAATAAATGCTAGTGTCTTTCCCCTCTTCCATAGATGCTTTTCAAAATGCTCATCAAACCACCATGCCTACCAACTGCTCTGCAGAATACTGGCCTCTTTCTATTCTTTATACCTACCTGGAATGGTGATTCCCCGGGACCTTTGCACTTGCTGTTTGCTGTGCTTGGGGGGCTCATCCCCAAGATCTTTTCATGGCAACTCCTCATCATTAACCTCTCAGCCCAAATCACGCCACCTTAACCAAGTCTCCCAAGCTCCAGGCACTCCCTATCCCATTACTGGTTTAGCATCTTTGTAGTAATCACTGCCACATGAGCTCACCCTATTATTTGTTAGTTTCACTGTTTATAGATCAGTCTCCCTACACACACACACACACACACACACACACGCAATAGACTCCATGAAAGGAGAGAAACTGAACACCTTGATCATGGCCAGATCAGCACCATGTTTAGATCTGACCTGAGATCAATGGAGACCCTGGGGCGTGAGAGAGAAGGTTGTCATCCTAGAAAAAGCACTCTGGCCACAGTGTGAAAAATGCATTGCTTCTGGAAAAGACAAATTATGGAGACAGTAAAAAGATCAGTGGTTGCCAGGGGATAGGAGAAGGGAAGGATGAATAGGCAGAGCACAGAGGATTTGGGGGGCAGTGAAACTACAGTAAGTCCCTGACATACGAACCAGTTCCATTCTGAGAGTGAGTTCGTTAAGTCCAATTTGTTCGTCAAGTCCCACAAAGTTAGCCTAGGTACCCAACTAACACAGTCGGCTATATAATACTGTACTGTAATAGGTATATAATACTTTTCACACAAATAATACATAAAAAACAAACAAATCCAAAAAATAAAGAAAACATTTTTAATCTTACAGTATAGTGCCTTGAAAAGTACAGTAGTACAGTACAACCATTGGCATACAGGGGCTGGCATCGAGTGAACAGGCAAGAAATAAAGATAGTGTACTACTGTACTCTATACAGTACTGTAAAGTACACAAAAGGACAATCACTTATAGAGGATGCACGCACATGACAATGTACGCCAGACATGTGAACTAACTTACATGATTGGACACGTGAACGCCCATTCGCATCTTTGAAAGTTTGCAACTGGAAGGTTTGCGTGTAGGGGACTTACTGTATAATGTCATATACATTTGTCCAAACCCGTAGAATGTACAACATCCAGAGTGAATCCTAATGTAAACGGTGGACTTTGGGTGAATATTACGTGTCAATGTAGTTTCATCAATTGTAATAACATGTACCACTCTGGTGGCGGATGATGATGGTGGGAGCAGAGGGTATATGGGAACTCTATACTTTCTGCTCAGTTTTACTGTGAATCTAAAACTGCTCTAAAAAATAAAGTCTATTTTTTTTTAAAAAATGGGTTGAAGAAAGCAAACCTCTAGACAGGGAGAAGGGAATAAGACTGTTGCGTAATCCAGGCAAAATTAGAGGCCTCAGCTGAGCTAGAGTAGACTCCCTTCCAGGCTAGGATTGTGTCCTCTTGGTGTGTAAATGTCCCTACCAAAGCAGAACCCCTTGACACAGATACAACACCTTGGGTGTGAGCCCTCTGGTGTCTAGTATAATGGGTGTGTTACCTGCATTCATCTATCTCTTTTGCTTTTTATTAATTAAAAAAAGATTATATCAATTTGAATAGTCAGTTCCCACAATAGGTTCTTTTTTTTTTTTTTTTTTTTTAATTTTTATTTATATATTTATGGCTGTGTTGGATCTTCGTTTCTGTGCGAGGGCTTTCTCTAGTTGTGGCAAGCGGGGGCCACTCTTCATCGCGGTGCGCGGGCCTCTTGCTATCGTGGCCTCTCTTGCTGCGGAGCACAGGCTCCAGACGCGCAGGCTCAGTAATTGTGGCTCACGGGCCTAGTCGCTCCGCGGCATGTGGGATCTTCCCAGACCAGGGCTCGAACCCGTGTCGCCTGCATCGGCAGGCAGACTCTCAACCACTGCGCCACCAGGGAAGCCCCCACAATAGGTTCTTAAGGAGTTTACAGTCAAGTAAATCCCAAAGATATTTCACATAAAATACTGTCCAAAAAATTTTCTCCATCTTCTATTTTTAAACATCTTTGTTGGTTTCAGACCAACCTGCTGGGCTACTGTGATCTTTTTGATTCCTCGTTCATTCAATATAAGAGATCTCTCCCTTCAAGATATGTGTCACTCACATATTTTATAAGCCTGCCTTCTTTATTTTTATCCCATTACAGCAAATGATTTTTTATAAGCAACTGGATTGCGGAGGGACTTTTGGAGCCAACCAATGCCCTTCCTCTCTCGTTTTGAGCTATGTTCTGTACGCTAAATTCCAGCGCAAGGAAGAGGACACCAGGAATTTTTGTATTTCTTTATGGACAACATTTCTGAAAAGGTTGACCAGTATAGAGCCAAGCGGTCCCTGTGGCACACATCTTAAGAACTCCAGCCATTTGCATATCAATGCATTGATCCAATTTCTTTGGTTTTAGCTGTCTAGCCATAGTTCTCCATCTTGTCCACTAGGCTATCAGGAAAGAACTTGCTGATTCTGGTGGCTGTGTTGAAACTAGGATTGTCGTGCCAACTGTGAGTGCCTGCCACATGCCAGGGACCATTTGAGATAGATCTAGCACTGATTAAAAGTGACAAAATCCCTGCCCTCACGGATCCTACATTCCAGAGGAATGACATTCCAGTTGGTACCCAAACATTCTAACCTGTTCCATAAACTTCAGTTGATTCTGTTGATGAGGCTTTCTTAGAGGAGTTTTTAGGTCATAATACCCATAAAAATCCGTGCTTCTTCTAGGTATTGGTCCTTGAAACCTTACCTCCTTCTGGTTTTGTATATGTTCTTTAACAATTCTGAGCTCAACAGACTGATTCAGAGATGGAGGCATTTGTTTCCTGGATGGCTTCCTGGCTACACACTACTCAGGATCACAGCTGGGGATACACAGACGTGCCTGCTGTCCTGGCTTTTCCACTTGTTGACTGTCACGTGGGCAAATTACTCAGCCTCTTGCAGCCTGCTTTCTCGTCTGCAAAATAGGAATAATCCGACATACTGCCGAGCGTTGTTGTGAAGAGAGAATGAGCTGATATAAAACACTTCACGAGGTGCCCAGCGCATAGGAAACCCTCAGCGTTTATATATATATATAAGGCCTAATCCTCTGGACTCATGCTCTCATTGTGAGTTTCTAAACTACCATCAGGGACTTCTCTGATGGTCCAGTGGTTAAAGCTCTGCGCTTTCACTGCAGGGGGCACAGCTTTGATCCCTGGTCGGGGAACTAAGATCCCGCATGCCCCGAAGCCAAAAACAAACAAATGAACAAACAAACAAAAAAACGCCATCAGTTCTCTTTTCCTCTGAAAGTTTAAATACATGTTCTAGCTTAAATGTCACTTAGTCCAAGATATCATGTGTTCCTATAGCCCAGGAATCCACTGTCTCACCTATAAGGCTGTGGGCTCCGTGAGAACCAGGAGCTTCGTTTTCCGTCTTGTTTAAAACTGAATCCCCAGCAACTAATACAGCTTCTGGCACACAACAAAGCATGCAAATACTTGTTGGAAGAACGGACTCAATTGGGGAAACATGTGCCTGCTGTTACTCCACTAATACGAACTCAAGGATGACAAGGCTCTCTCTCTCTCGTCCCATCAATTACAAATCGCTAACTGCATTTTCTCATCCATTAGAATTAAAGAAAATTCTCTTCATTGAATCCTCTGCATGTTGAGTGATGACATTGTCAGCTTATTAGACACAGAAATAAACTACAGGTGGTCCCTGGCATGTGATGATTCGACATATGATTTTTTTTTTTAATTTATTAATTAATTTATTAAAAAAAATTTTTTTTGGCTGTGTTGGGTCTTCGTTTCTGTGCAAGGGCTTTCTCTAGTTGCGGCAAGCGGGGGCCACTCTTCATCGCGGCGCGCGGGCCTCTCACTGTCGCGGCCTCTCTTGTTGCGGAGCACAGGCTCCAGACGCGCAGGCTCAGTAGTTGTGGCTCACGGGCCCAGTTGCTCCGCGGCATGTGGGATCTTCCCAGACCAGGGCTTGAACCCGTGTCCCCTGCATTGGCAGGCAGATTCTCAACCACTGCGCCACCAGGGAAGCCCTCGACATATGATTTTTTGACTTTACAGTGGTGCAAAAGCGATACGTGTTTCATAGAAACTGTACTTTGAATTTCGAGCTTTTCCTGGGCTCGCGCTGTGAGTTAGATGCTCTCCCGTCATGCTGAGCAGCGGCAGCCACAGCTCCCAGTCAGCCCCGCGACCACGAGGGTGGACAACTGATACACTCACAACCTTTCTGGACCCAGACAACCATTCTGTTCTTCACTTTCAGTACAGTATTCAATAAATTACATGAGATATTCAACACTTTACTGTAAGATAAGCTTTGTGTTAGGTGATTTTGCATTTGTTAGATGAATGTACGTGTTCTGAGCACATTTAAGGTAGGCGAGACTAAGCGGTGATGTTTGGTAGGTTAGGTGTATTAAATGCATTTTTGACTTACGATGTTTTCAACTTTTGATGGGTTTATCAGGGTAGAACCCCATCGTAAGTGAGGAAGATCTATACATTCTTCTTGAAAGCTTTACACACACTAAAACTATTTTTGTGGCCATTATGTTACATTTGTAGTAGATTCTTATGGTTGTTGTCACAGATATGTTTAAGCACAAAAATATGGGCGCATTTTATGTACAGGAGTTTTGATTTCTACCTGACATATGCTAAAATCTAACAATGATAGTCTACTAAGTATGTTGGCACGAAGGCCAAATACAAGCGTTAATAGTATAGCCCTATAGGTTATAAGTCTGGGGAGCTAATAAGTATTTACTGAGAACCTACTGTGTGTACACTGCTGTAGTAGTTACTATGATAATACAGAAAAAAAATCTATTCAAAGGGCAAAATTTATAGTCAAGCATACAAATGACACTCCTGCTAAGAAAACCTAAGAAACCAAGGGCTTCCTCTCTTGTTGGATGGAGTTTCATGCCACAGTCTTGGGCAATCAGGCCTAAGGGAAAGAGTTACAAGTGGCAGGTTTTGTAAAAAGCTGTCAATGACAATCTATACAATCCAATCCCAACCTAGACCTCCTTGGTTTATTTCAATTTTCCTGTGATGACAGGAAAACACACAAGGACATTTCTTTAGAAGCAATATTGTAATCATCACTATATGAGGGATAAACTGATAATAGAATCACTAGCTGAACAGGTAGCAACACCTACCTAGGCCTAGAGCGACATTTATGTACATATGTATCATCTTCCCCCCTCATCACGTCAATGGCAGTATCTCTTGGTGATTGCCTATCCTACTGTACAACACGTTGAGCATCTATTCCCTGTTGAATGCCTGCTAGAATTTCTCAAGTTCAAAGACAGAGGTAGCAGGCAACCGTGTGCATGATTAACCCAAATACAATTAGAAATCCAAATCCACTAAAAAAGTAATTTCCTTTAAAATGGTCCTTAAGGAGAGAAAAGTCCTAAAAACTTTTTAAACAATATTTTACACAGATACACAGCTTTTTTTCTGTAAATATGATTCATATACATTCTTTCCTAGATGGAGATGTTAAGACCTGATCTCTATTATGTTATAGCTGACTTTTTTTCTGTATATTATTTCTTTGAGTTATTTGGGTGAATTACCTGTAAAGGAGATTTTGGTAAACATTTGAGGAACAATAAAAATTCCATGTTTGACCATGACATTGTACACTTTAGAAATCTTACAATTTTATTTGTCAGTTATACCTCAATAAAGCTGGGTGAAAAAAGATATGGAACATTTAAAGAATTTCATGTTTCAAATACCATCCAAAATATCAACAACCTTATCTATAAAATAAAATCAGTAAAGGTAATCATTATGAGGCAAGTAAATGGCAAACAGGTACCAAGCGTCATGTACTATTGAAACTGCTAGTTTCTAGAGCAGCAAGATACAAAGTGTGGGTAAAATCTGGCCGGTCCTGTGGTCTTGTAGATGAGGTTTGATGGGGTGCAGCTATGCCCTTTATACTGCTCTCCTGCTACGCTGGCAGAGTTGAGTAGATGCAACAGAAACTCTATGATACTCAAAGCCAAAAATATTTACTGTCTGGCCCATTAAAGGAGAATTTGCTGACTCCTGCTCTAGAAAAAAAATAACTAACGCTCTGGCCAAAAAAGAGGACAATTGCTTTAGTATGCTTTAGAAAAAAATTAAAACAAAATAACTCTTCAGTAATCACCAAAGCCAAATCAGATTGAAGGACTATGAAGTGTAGGCATGATAGTCAAGCTTTATAGCTATAAAAAGACTTCAATAATCTCACCAATTAATAATTTTAGTTGATATTTGTTGTGTTCCTACCATGTTCCAGGTACTCTGGTAGCCACTTTACATACATCATTTCTAGTTTTCAAAACAACTTTCCATGGAGCTACTGGATATCTCCATTTTACAGATGAGGACGTTGAAACCAAAATAAATTACTGAAGGCTACACAGATCTATCCAGCTCCAGAGCTTGTATTTCAGGCATCTCCTAAACATTAAAGAAAGCTCATCGGGAACGTCTTCACAAGCAATGTTTACAGAATCGACATCACAAATCTCTCCAACGTGCCTCTGCACCCTGCGCTGAGAAAATACTAATATAAGAACTAATATTAAAAAAGTATTTTTGGAGACTTCTGGTTAAAAATGCAGGAGTATCCACTCTCCCCTGTGAAACCAATTGAAAAATGAGACAGCAAATGATACACAATAAATAACAATAAGACAGCTCCACATCATAATTAATGAGGAAGAGACACCAAATGCAATGAAGCTTGATTTATATCTAGGTAGAACATTAAGAGGGGACACTAGAAGCTGTTGTCAAATAGTCCATGATTTATTTATCTGTTAATTTGTTTTTCTTCAAGTCTTTGAAGAGATGGGGCTCATTTCCCTCATGATCTAATCAACTGAGCATATCAGTCTACATAGCTTGCTTAAACTATCACAAATGCCTTATTAAAACCTCATAAGACATAAACTAGTTTATCTTACCAGCTTGTCATAATTCCCTTCCATGCCCAGCTCTTCCTAACTTTTCTCTCCTTAAATCCTCAGTTTGGGCTGTTTTCAGCAGATGATCTTGCCTCCTATTTTGCTTCGTATAAAACAAGAACCAATAGGAATAAACAACTACTTTCATGCTCTTTATTACAATTTTTAGTATTATATGAAAATCACTGGGTTGTCATGTTTCCAGTACTTTAGTCAAATGGACCACTTGCTGGTGTTCTTTTTTTATACTAGCAGTACTTTATTGAGGTACAATTTACATATAGTAAAATGCATAAATGCTCCATGAGTTTGGATATAGAACAATTCCATCACCCTAGAAAGTTCTGTCTTGCCCCCTTTCCAGACAATTTATCTCCACACCTTGAGGCAACAACTATTCTGATTTCTATCATCACAGATTAGTTTTGTCTGTTCTAGAACTTCATGTAAATGAAATCATGCAGTGTGTACTCTTCAGTGTCTGACTTACTTAGCTCAACATGTCTGTGAAATGCAACCATAAACATTACAGATGTTTATGCTGTGTGTCATGCAGCTCATTTATTTTTATTGTATAAATATAAATTGTTTATCCATTCTCCTCATGATGAGAAATTGTGCCATCATTCATTATGGTAATATGAATATTCTTGTGAGTCTTTTTGTGGACATACGCATGTGAAATTGCCAGGTGATGAGGAAGGTATTTGTTTAATTTTATTAGAAACTGTCACAGATTGCCAAAGTGATTATGTTGTGATCGCTATTCTTTAAACATATCCCAGCTTTCTCAGTTCTACATCCTTAGCTGTTCTCTCAGCCTTTCCTGGAATGCCTTTCCAATGCTTACGCGTTGAATTCGACCATCCTTTTGGATGCAATTCATTGGCTTCATCTTCCATGAAGTTTTTCTACCCTAGCTTCTGTCCTAAACAGCCAAAGTGCATTTTTTTTTATCTGTTCTAGTCTTTCTAAGCATTTTTTGTTACTTCTTCTTAGGGTCTTTTTCAGTCAGCTTTTTCTATACCACATTCTATGAAAGCGAGATTATACTATGCACCATTGCACCCCTCAGGCCTAGCTCACAGACAATGCCAAACATACAGCAAGTTCAGACTAAAGATTTGTTGAATGAATAAATGGTTTTATATATACAATATCGCTTTCCTAAGATTATAAACTCCTTAATAGCAGAAATCATGTTTTACTAATTTCTATAATACCTAAAATTCCTTGCACTAAAATAACTGAACAGATATCTGATGTGTGCTTATAACAATTTATTAAAATACATGGAAATTATAATTAAATTAGATTTGGTGGATATGCAAAATAATTAGTGGATTTATATTTTATCACATGGTTCTAATAATCTTTCTCATTTGATTGAAAAGCTACCTTTTTGTTACAGTGTGAAAGTGGAAGCATATAAATGCTCTACCCCAAATTTATTTCAAATCAGAGCTGATTTCATATACTGTTTTCATAATACACATCTATGCAAATGTTTTCATAGAGATTCTCAAATATTAATCAAGAGCATTTGGGCATTCAGTTGTTCGAACTGACTCTCATTTAAAAGGAAATTTAATTTTTTGGAAAAGCTGCTGTATTACAACTCAATTATTTCCTAGGATATAGCTGTATTAATGTTCTTAATTTTAAATTGCCAGGCATTGTATTAAATGACAACAATAAAATTAATGCATAATTGGGTGAAAGCTTCTAGCTTTTAAAATAAAATATTTCAAGATAAACTTATAGGGTGAGTACTTACTTTAGAATGAAGAAGAAAAAAAATTAAATCTCTGAAATGTTGTTCCATTATCAAGAATATCCATTCACCTCCTGAACTCAGGGGAATACTTCAGGATTCTGCTAGATAAGACTGGTTATTAGATGTCTTCTGATATTTTATCTGCTATTCCAGCACTTAGCTCTTATGAGAAATGTCATAACACAAAATGCATTTTATTGTCAGTGGAAGTTTAAGAGGAACTGGGGACATGACATTGAATTCCAATATTTTATTTAACTAGTCTAGGAGAGGATTTCCAAATAAAAAGCGTAGAAAAAGAAAAAAAAATGAAATTAAAAAAAAGCAATACATAGCAACTTTTCTTGATAAGAGAAGAATGCAAAACACAGATAGTTAATCTTGTCATTGTTTTGATAAAAATAATGTCTTAAAATTTTTGAAAACACTTGTTAAGTAAAAGTTGCTTAGAGGTGGTTGTGTACTTGGTCTGATGATTTTAAAAGTATGTGTTCATCATTTAAACCAGGAATCTACAAACATTTTCTGGAAAGGACCAGATAGTAAATACGTTTTGCTTTGCAGGCCATATAGTTTCTGTTGCATCTACTCAACTCTGCCTTCAAGGCTCAAAAACAGCCATGAGCAATATGAAAACACATGAGCATGGCTGTGTTTCTGTAAAACTTTATTTACAAAAATATCAACAAGCTATAGTTTGCTGACTTCGGATTTATAGAATACAAGAAAAATAAAATCCAGCAGGATTTTTTTCTTCAGTTTGAAACAAATTCTATCCATTTCAACATTGTGTGACTTCCTAATGACAAACAAGCTTTACCTATACATCATTTGAGAGAGATGACTTTACCTTACCTTTTTTTTATCACCACATCCCTGATCATTCTAATATCTTGACACCAAGCAATTTCTCCTGTGACTAGTCTTTCCAAGAAGCAGTTAGCAGTCACCATTGCTCATTTTAAGATTTTGTCTATGTCATGTCACTAGAAATTTCCAACCATCTGATTGACTTTCTTCAGCGTTGAAATGATAAACAATATTTCATTTTTTGTGTGTGGATATATTGGCATCTTCTAGACAAGTCAAAACAAATATGAACAAGGTTCTATTCAAAATATTTAAGGTGTGGTACATATATATATAATGGAATATCACTCAGCCATAAAAAAGAATGAAACAATGCCATTTGCAGCAACATGGATGGACCTAGAGATTGTCATATCAAGTGAAGTAAGTCAGACAGAGAAAGACAAATATATGATATCACTTACATGTGGAATCTAAAAAAATGAACTTATTTACAAAAAAGAAACAGACTCACAGACTTTGGAAACAAACGTATGGTTACCAAAGGGGAAAGGTGGTGGGAGGGATAAATTAGGAGGTTAGGATTAACATAGACACACTACCTTATATAAAATAGATAATCAACAAGGACCTACTGTATAGCACAGGGAACTCTACTCAATACTCTGTAATAACCTTTATGGGAAAAGAATCTGAAAAAGAATGGATGTATGTATATGTATAACTGAACCACTTTGCTGTACACCTGAAAATAATACAACATTGTAAATCAGTTATATTCTAATATAAAATAAAAATGAAATTCAAAAAATATTTAACAACAACCAACTATAACACCTTGGGTGCCAGAGCTGAGTCCTAGAGACTTCTTGTTGTCGCAGCTGTTAAACCTTTAGTTGCTAGATCACAGGGAAGTCCAGGAGATCCTGCTGGAGGGGCAGGAATGGACAGTTTGTGAGGAGGGCATGCATGGGACTCAGGAGAGCAGCAATTTGCCAGGATCTCCATACATTGAGTGTATGCCAACTGTACATGACTCTAAATGTTTTGAGCTGCCAATGGGAAATGGTGAAAATAAACGTATCTCATAGAACCACATACATCTCCAAAATCAGAATTGTGTTTGAACATTCATTTCTTACCTGGAATCAGTCATGAGTCTCATCATTTCTTAGTCCAGTTCAGTTTGCTGCACTTGGCTCACTTTCATGTTAGTTTTAGTTTCCCAATTAGACTGTAATGTCCTTGAGGGCAGGTAATCCCATGGTGCTTAAATCAGTGCCTGGCAAATGAACTTTAAAACTTTGGGTCAATTGTTTAAATAAAAAAAAAATCCACATAGCTATATTAGAAATCTATACATATCTCCTTGGTAATTTACAAGGAATATAGCAGTTATCAGCTGTCTGTTTTGACATTTTTGTCATCATTGACACTATTTTATTAAAAAACATGGCTACAGAGTTAAGGCCCAAAAATGACTTTTCGCACAAATAAAGAATTTCAGTTTTATTTTTAAGTAAACTCTAATTCAACAAACAGTAACATTTTTTCAGGACCATTTCACCTCACTCAATTTTTTAATAATTCCCATCACTGTTCAACTTAACTAAAATGATTCTACCAGGAGGAAAAAGGATCTTTTCATGGTGTATTTTTAAATACAATAGAGAACTTCTGATTTCAGCTCCAACATGAAAAGAGCTTGGAAGTTATCACTTTTGTCCTTACAACAAGAGAAAAGTTGAACAAACTGCAAATCAGTGACGTTTCTTTAACTAGTTAAAGAAATGAGGTCACAGAAGAATGACCACCTTGAAATCCGACAAGACAGGCAAAGACACAGAATAACAGCCAACACCACCTTACCTGGGGCAGAAGCCACTGGGGCCGTCAACCGGCAGGAACACTTCACTCGTACCTTGGACGAATTCCTGGAGGCAGAGTGTGGATTAGCTTTAAGAGGAGAAACTTGTGGGGGTGAAGTCTTCTGTGGGTTTTACTTCCAGGAACCCCATCAGGCTCTCATAAGGAAGATCTGAGGGAAAAATTCCTCTTGTTTCAGGTGGGGGTAGGGGGGAAGTAACCATTTCTAATAAAACCAGAGCATGCTCTGTAGAAAAGGCCTGCTCTTCAAGAGAAACTGCTTTACCAGAGCCTTATCTACCTAGGAGCCCTATCTGCCTGTTTCACCTAAGGGGAGAAATAAAAGGCGAAGAAACACTTATGAAGTTCACTGCCTAGGGACTCAGTCCCACTAAAAGATTGAGATTGGGAGATGGGGATTGACATATATACACTATTGATCCTATGTATAAAATAGATAACTAATGAGACCCTACTGTATAGCACAGGGAACTCTGCTCAATGCTCTGTGGTGACCTAAATAGGAAGGACATCCGAAAAAGGAGGGGATATATGTATATGTATAGCTGATTCACTTTGCTGTTCAGCAGAAACTAACACCACATTGTAGAGCAACTATATGCCAATAAAAATTTAAAAAAAGAAGATTGAGATGTAATCGTAAGATGATAAACTGATCTTCCTCCTCCACACCTTATCTCCACATCAACAGAGCTCTTGTATAATAACTGTGTGATGGTGTGTTTTATAAGAAATGTATATTTGGTCATTCAGATGATCAAAATAGATTTCTCGTAAGTATTTGGTCTTCATTCCAGGTTCCTGGCTCACAGCTCCCAAAACCCTTGGAATTTCCTAAGTGTTGAGAGTAACAAAGGTGTCTTTTATTATGTGAATGAGGACTTCTGGAAGTACCTGAGGATGGAGGGTGGTGCCAGGAGGTCCAACCCTGTGATGAGAGGGTTGGAACTTTCAGTCCCACCCCCTGATTTCTGGGAGGGGGGAGGGGCTAGAGGTTGATCAGTCCCATTGGCCAATGACTTAGCCAGTCATGACTGTGTAAGGAGGCCTCAATAAAAACTCAGAAGGACACTTTTTAACCTTTGTCAGAGAGCTTCCACATCAGGGAAGCCTAATGCTTCTGCGTGCCACCCTACCATACTCCAAACTCCAAAAGGACAGACGCTCACCCTGTCCTCTGGCTTCTGATTCAAGTCTTTTTTTTTTTTTTTTTAATTTTTATTAGGGTATAGTTGATTTACAATGTTGTATTAGTTTCAGGTGTACAACAAAGTGTGATTCGAGTCTTTAATATCTTTTTACAATAAATCAATAATCTGGTGAGTAAGTGGGTCTTCCTGAGTTCCGTGAGCTATTCTAACAAATAAATCAAACCCAAGGAGAGGAAGATGGGAGCTTCTGATTTATAGCCAGTCCATGGGAAGAACAGGTAATAACCTGGACTTCACTGGCATCCTGAGTTGGAGGGAGTTCTCAGAACCTGCGATTTGTAGCTGGTTGGTCAGAAACACAGGTGACAACCTGGGCTTGACGTGCATCTGAAGTGGAGGATGGTTTTGTGGGACTGAGCCCCTTACTGGTGGAATCTGATTCTATCTCCAGATAGTGTCAGAATTGAGTCAAATTCTCAGACACCCTCCTGGCTTCTAAGAGTTGCTTGTTGATGGGGAAGCCTCCACACACACATTGAAGTTGGGCCCAGGAACCCCTTTCATAATGGATTTCAGCTGACAAGGCTACAAGACAGACTCTATCTGAGGAGGAGTTCTCAGGGAAACCCAAAGACAACAGAGGAGGAAAACCACAAGGACACTACAGGAAACTACAGCTACAGCAAACATTAAACACAGCCCGGCCTGCAGCCAGATTAACGTAAAACTGCACACTCAAAGCCCATGTACCTCAGTTTCTATTACCTGATACATCAAGTCTGGCTTTCACCAAAAAACTACAAGACACATTAAAAGTCTGAGGGAAAAAAGACCTGAAGAGACAAAACAAGCAAATGAACAAGACTCAAATATGGCACAGATTTTAGAATAACAGGCGATGTAATTTCCTATGATTAATATGTTAATGTCTAATTGAACAACAAGCAAGAACAGATGGGTAATGTAAGCAGAGAGATGGAAACTATGAAAGAATCAAACGGAAATGTTAGCATCAAAGGCACTGTAACAGAAATGAAGAATGTCTTTGATGGGCTCATCAGTAGACTGGCCATGTCCAAGGAATGAATAAATAAACTCGAAGCTATGTCAAGAGAGACTTCCCATTTACTTTCAATAAGACTGAAATGCAAAGAGAAAAAATAAAAGAGACAGAATAGAATATTCAAATAGTGTGGGACATTGCAAAAGGTATAATATATGTGTAATGGGAATATCATAAGGAAAAGAAAAAGAGAATGGATCAGAAGAAATATTTAAAGTAATAATGGCTGATTTTTTCCCCAAAGTTAATGACAGACACCAAACCACAGATCTAGTAAGCTCAGAGAACAGGAAGCAGAATAAATACCAAAAACTCTACACATAGGCATATAATATTCAAACTGCAGAAAACCAAAATCATAGAGACAATCTTTAAAGGAGCCAGTGAAAGAAAACACCTTCTCTGGAGGAGCAAGGATAGGACTTACATCAGGCTTCTCAGAAACCATGCAAGCAGGAAATGAGTAGAATGAAATAAAGCATTGAAAGAAAAAAACCTACCAAACTAGAATTCTATATCCAGCAAAGTTATCCTTCAAAAGTGAATGATAATGCAAATTAAAACCACAAGGGGAGATCATCTCATACCTGTAGGAAAGGCGATTATCAAAAAGACAAGAAATAACGTGTTGGCAAGGATGTGGAGAAAAGGGAACCCTCTTGTACTGTTGGTGGGAATGTAAATTGGTGCAGTCACTATGGAGAACAGTATGGAGGTTCCTCAAAAAACTAAAAATAGGGGCTTCCCTGGTGGCGCAGTGGTTGAGAATCTGCCTGCTAATGCAGGGGACACGGGTTCGAGCCCTGGTCTGGGAAGATCCCACGTGCCGCAGAGCAGCTGGGCCCGTGAGCCACAATTGCTGAGCCTGCGCATCTGGAGCCTGTGCTCCGCAACAAGAGAGGCCGCGATAGTGAGAGGCCCGCGCACCGCAATGAAGAGTGGCCCCCACTTGCCACAACTAGAGAAAGCCCTAGCACAGAAACGAAGACCCAACACAACCAAAAATAAAATTAATTAATTAACTAATTAAAAACAAAAACAAAAACAAAAAACCTAAGCCTTTAAGTGCCTCAAGGTTAAGAAATCAAAAAAAAAAACAAAAAAAACAAAAAAAACTAAAAATAGAACTACCGTATGATCCAGTAATTCTCCCTCTGGGTAGTTATCTGAAAAAACTGAAAACACTAACTCAAATGCTATGTGCCCCCCTGTGTTCATTGCAGCATTATTTGCAATAGCTACAATATGGAAACAGCCTATTGATTGTTCATTGGATGAGTGGATTAAAAAAATGTGATATTATATACATACATAATATATATTATCTAATGGAAAATTATTCAACTATAAAAAATAATGAAAGCTTGCCATTTGCGACAATATGGACGGACCTTGAGAGCATTATGCTAAGTGAAATAAATCAGACAGAGAAAGACATATACCTTATGATCTCACTTATATGTGGAATCTAGAGAGAGAGAGAAAAAAAGAGCTCATATATACAGACAGAAAACAGATTGGTGGCTGCCAGAGACAGGGGTGAGGGGTGAGTAAAACGGGTGAAGTGGTCCAAAGGGACAAACTCCCAGTTATAAAATGAGTAAGGCATGGGGATGTAGTGTACAGTATGGTCACTATAGTTAATAATACTGTATTTGCATATTTAAAACTTTCTAAGAGACTAAATCTTTAAAAGCTCTCATCCCCCCCCAAAAAAATTCTGTAACTATGTATGGTGACAGATGTTAATTAGAAACAAAAGTGAATGATCATTAGACTATCTCAGAAAAATGAAAACTGAATTGTTGCCAGAGGAACTGCCCTGCAAGGAATATTAAAAGAAGTTCTTCGGAGAGAGAGAAAAAAAAGAAAGTTATAGGTCAGAAACTCAAGTCTACAAAAGAGAGGAAGAGTGTTAGAGAAGGAATAAATAAAGATTGCTTCAAGTTTGGGCAATTATGAATAGAGCTGCTCTACACATCCATGTGCAGATTTCCATGTGGAAATAAGTTTTTTACTTCTTTGGGTAAATACCAAGGAGCAAGGTTGCTGGATCATTGGTAAGAGAATGTTTAGTTTTATAAGAAACCACCAAACTGTCTTCCAAAGGGTCTGTACCTTTGCATTTCCACCAGTAGTTTAGGCTCCAGGAAAATGATTTCTCTTGAGGGCAGGACTTATTAAAAGAAAAGAATGCATATTTCAGAATGACTTTTTTCCCCTCCCTCTGAAGCAGGATGGGACTTTTCTCCAATCTTCACTGAGAGAACCTGGTAGGGCTCCCAGAGATAAAATTCACAGAAGTACAGGGCCTTCCTAAGACTGGAGTTTTTAAACTCTCACGTTTGGAGCCTTCAGCAATTCATCAATTACAACTCAGATTTTCCTACTCCAGCACTGGTTCCTGTGGGCATCTCTGCTTCAATAAGTGTGACTCTCTGTATCTACCTGTTTCTCCAATTTGAGGGGCAATGGGTCGATCTTCAGTGTACTCAGTCTTTTACTTATTATGGTAGAATGACAACTTCCAAGCTCCATATACACTGGACCAGAAACCAGTGTCAAAGAAAAGCAGTGCTGGGCCCTTGTGAGAGGCAGCAAGACAGATTCTATTCAGACTCCTGCAGGAGGGGAAAGCGACTTTGGCATAAATCAAGCTCAACTCCAACTGAGGCAAAGGTAACTGAGGTTTTTAAAGGCAGAACAGAGAGAAAACAAAAAAGAGATGACAGGGAAGTGAAAAGGGGGGAACAAAAAAGGGACTGAGAGGGTACGAGGAAATGGAAAATTACAGAAGGGAAGTAAGTGGAGAATTACTGAAAATGGTTTGGCACAGCGGGCTGGGACATGGACACTTTGTGGCTCAGCAGTATTGTGTTTTCTTGAGCAAACACTCAGCGTGGGAGCTGGGGCCACCATCAGGAACATGGCTAGTACAGATGGAAGCCAGGCTACAGTTTGGTCCAGTCTCTTAGCACCGTGTTGGGGCCAGTCCTTTGGTCCTTTGCGCCAGGTGGGTGTTAGCAGTTCATACAGGTTGTCCTGCACTTCCCAGATACTGCGTTTTTTACAGATTGAAGGTTTGTGGCAAGCCCATGTGGAGCAAGTCTATGGATGCAATTTTTTCAACAGAATTTGCTCATTTCATGTCTCTGGGTCACATTTTGGTAATTCTTGCAATATTTCAGACTTTTTCATTATTATTATTATCTTTGTTATGGTGATCTGTGATCAGTGATCTTTGCTGTTACTACTATGACTCACTGAAGGCTCAGATGGTAGCAATTTTTAGCAATATATATATATATATTTTTTTTTTTTTTAATTTATTATTTTGGCTGTGTTGGGTCTTCGTTTCTGTGCGAGGGCTTTCTCTGGTTGCAGCGAGCGGGGGGCCACTCTTCATCGCGGTGCGCGGGCCTCTCATTATCGCGGCCTCTCTTGCTGCAGAGCACAGGCTCCAGATGCGCAGGCTCAGTAATTGTGGCTCACGGGCCTAGCTGCTCCGCGGCATATGGGATCTTCCCCGACCAGGGCTCGAACCCGTGTCCCCTGCATTGGCAGGCAGATTCTCAACCACTGCGCCACCAGGGAAGCCCATGCAATACTTTTTAATTACGGTATGTACATTGTTTTAGACATAATGCTATTACTTAATAGACTACAGTATAGAGGAAACATAACTTTTATATGCACTGGGAAACCAAAAAACTTGTATGACTCATTTTATTGCAGAATTCTCTTTATTGCGGTGGTCTGGAACCAAACCTGCAATATCTCTGAATTATGCCTATATATATATATTGACCAACAATCTAAAACTAAGTGTGCAATGATTTTACAATTTAAGTTTCAATTCTTGATAATGTTTCTTCCCAAAACAACCAGGAATATAAATAATATGAAAATAATCTAAATCAGAAATAGAAAGTCCACACTTCATTCAATTTGCCAGTAGAAGTATGTCTACATACTTCATTGGAAAGCCATAAGGCCAGATGTATTTGGGAATTCAGAATTTTTTGGATTTTAGAAAAGTAATGTGGTACATACACTATGTATTATGTAACACCCACAGCAGGGTGTAGAAAAGCACTGCAAAGCACCACAGAATGAAACTCATTAAGATTTTTGCAACAAAATACATGAATACTCACACTAAGTGTGATAAATAAAAACACATATAACCTCATGTTAGTTCGGGTCAGGTTTTATACCCAAATGCATCTTGGTGTCAAACTTATGAAAACCTTTCACTTTGCGGAGAAGTTTAGATTTCAGAATTGCAGATGAGGGATCGTGACACTTTACTGCCACGTACTTTTTTCTTTCCTAAACTGAAGTCTTTCAAAATGGATTAAAACAAGCGTGAAACTGTTGCAGAATAAAAAAGAATTTAGCGTAAACGTTGTGCCTAATAACTTGTAACAAGACAGGCTTAGAACATCTTTTCCCTTCTAAATTCATTTTTATTGGCGAATGTGTCTGATACTTGATGGCATGATTTCCTTTGGAAATCATACTATATACGTAGTGTATACACACACACTGATTTTTTTTCTTGGATTAGATTTCTTCGAGGGAAATACTTTGTTTCCGTCTCTATTGTAATTGCCTGCATGCTGGCGCGTGACAATATCTGGTCCCTGTGCACTCCCAAGCATGCAGTCTGTCAAGTGCCTCCTTGGCAAGCTCTCTCCTGGGCTGATATTTTGACAAGCATCTGATATGCTCTCAAAATCCATTTCTTATTTGGTAAAGGAGTTAGAGTGACCACAGGTTTTACGTGTCCCCTCTGCCCCACCTGACACGTTGCTTTTGGAGGTTTGCTGTGACAGGCGGTTTGAGAAGCACTGTGCTAAAAGACAGCTCTCCTCATGCCTCAAATGCTACTTAAGTTTAGTTTGAATGGACTTCTCTTCCATTTTTTTCCAATATAAGACTTCCTTCCCAGTCAAGCTTTAACCATTCATTTATCATTGTCAGAAAAGATGAATGGCAAAATGATCACACAGGGAGATCTTAAAACTCAGTGTTTTCATGCTTTTAGATTCATGTTCTATTCTTCATTGAAACTTTAATAAAGACTGTCAATGAGAGTCAGCAGTAAAATTCTGCCTTGGTTCTGGATTTTCTACTTCATGGATGACCTTGAACAAGCCAAATTGCTGTCTTTGTGTCTCATGTAGTGTATATGAGTATATCATAGGCTGGTGTGAGGATTAAATTGGTTAATGCTTATAAAGTACTCAGAACAGACCCTGCATATAGTAAGCACTCAATAAATGCTTACTATTGTTAGCAAAATGTATCTGGAACCGCCTAGAAAACTCTATTCTATACATAAGGCATACAAAGGAAAAATAATAAAATACACATCTCAGAACATATAACCTCCGAATAGTGACTCTCTGATTCCATTTTTTCTATGGTATTATAAATTCCTATGTGATTCCAATCCTGATGGAAGTCATACATTACTTCTGTGTGCATATACCCCGTGCTCAGCAATTTCTTTTCTCCTGAATCTAAAATAGGAAGATTCAAAAGATCATGCTCCCTCTGTCTCTGAAATGGCCTTTTCTTTTGTAGTTTGAAGATTAATCTTTAGTTATCCTTTCAGAGGAAAACTGATATTTCCTCCAAGAAGCCTTCATAGATTCTGTCTCACCTTTAATTCCCTGTTTATATCTCTATGACTGTTCTTTTACGTTGTTCAATAATTCTCTATATTTCTGTCTCTTCCATCCGCTTCTTAAGGGCAGGAGAGCCTTACTCATCTTTGCCTTCCTAATGATTCTTACACTGCTTGGTACAGCATTGTAAGATGAGGTAAAGGACACAGGATGTACTTACTCATCCTTAGTCAAGGAACTAAGGGACTGAATGAATGAAGCAAACCAACATTTTGTCAAAGCAAAATATCAACAATTTCCTACCATATTGGTCTCATGTTACGTACATTGTATATCTCATTGAAAAATATTTTGAAAACACTGCGAACATTTAGAACTCAAGTAATTGTGCCTGATCAGCAATGAATTAGTCCAAACAGTCTCACTTTACCTATCTTTTTCTTTCTTTTCACAAATAAGAGCGCTTCATACATCAAAACAAATTAGGAAAATATACTTTCTCAATGCCCCAGCAAACAGAGTTTGTCTTACTGACAAATATTACAACAAACAAAAAGTACGGGCAATGTGCAATCCACACTGGCCTTCTTAGCATTCCTTAAATATTGCCAAGCACTCTCTGCCTCTGGGCCTTTGCACTCACTGTTCTTGCTGCTTGGCACAATTTTCTTCCAGACATCCATGGCTCTTCTTTCACGTAACACATTATTCTACTTTGTTCTTCTCCATATTATTCTTCATTTTTTGCTATATGACACACTAAATATTTACTTGTGTTTATTTGTTTATTGCCTGAGTCTCCCCCACCAGGATGTATGTGCCATTAGCAGAGGGATGTTGTTAGTTTTGTTCACTGCTGTGTCACCAGTGCCTAGTACTGCACCTGGAATATAGTGGATACTTAGAAAATATTTGTTGAATGAATCAATACACAGAATATTGCATAAAATATAAAATAAGCAGGACATGATGCAGAAGGTTAATTCTTCATGCTAACATTTGTCTACTTCTTTCTAGAGCTGCTGCGTCCAATACAGTAGCCACTGGACACATGTTGTTCTTGAGTGCTTAAAGTGTGGCCAGTCCAAATTGAGATGTGATGTAGCTAGAAATTACACACTTGATTGTGAAGACGTAGTACCCAAAAACATGTAAAATATCATATTAATAATTTTTGTATTTATTCCATGTTGAAAAGGTAATCTTTAGGATATATTGGGTTAAATAAAATATGTTATTAAAATTAACTTCACCTGGTTCTTTTTTACTTTGCAATGAAGCTAGTAGAAAATTAGAAATTATATATGCAACAGGGTTGTTCTTTTAAAGTTCAGTCCTATTATTATCCGTCTCAATTCATGAGGCAGAGATTTAGAAATGTATCCCAATATCTCTTTACCCCATCTTGTTTGGTGAAAGTGTTGCCCACCAGGGTTCTTGTTCTCCTTAATAAATAGAAACCGATCAGAGGCCAGACAAGAGATTCAGGCAGGGCTTTATTGGAGCCCCTGCTGCAGCAGAGGTGAGTGAGAACAAACAACAGGTCCCTTGCTTGCCTGCTCCCTGAGGAGGGGGGCGAGCTTGTTACTTATATGGGGTGAGGGTGGGGGTGTGTCCAGGGATCAGGCCGGAGGGGTGGCTTAGGTGGCCTGCCCACCCCTTAGGTGGTGGTGTGTGCAGGGGGGGCATGCGCAGTGCCCTGCATTTCCTCCCAACCCCCTGCTTTTGCTCCAGGCTCTTCAAAAGCGGCAGTTGGGTTTTTTGGTCTTTCTGTACTTTGTTGTCCGGAATTTGTCCCAACTGCGCATGCATGCAGTTATTTTTTAGTCCTGTAGTGTTTCTTTGTGTTTTGTGGCTCGAGGAGAGGTGTGTCCGGGTGCCAGCACTGCAGCAAAGGGTCCCAGGTCCCTGCCTGTCTCAAAAGTGCCTATACTTTTCAGCTGGGTGGGTGACTGCCAGAACGAAGACCACTCTTCCCAGCGTCCCCCGTAGCCAGGTGTGGTCCCTGGCTTTGCACTGTGAATGGCATATGAGAGGAAGTGTTGTGTGACTTTTAAAGAGAAAGGATGTGCCCTTCCATTCCTCTTGCTTCATTCGCACTCCTGATCAGAATTTAGACAAAGTGATGAACCACATTGGACCTTGCAGATGAGGACAAAAGCCTACAGATGGCAGAGCAGCAAGATAAAAGGACACTGATACCCCTGTGACTGTGCAGATCATACCGTTCCGTGAGAGAGACACAGACTTCAATCTTTTTCAAGGTGCTGTTAACTTGGGTCTCTGTTGCAAGCAGTCAAAACAACAACTTAGCAGATACAACTGATCATTATAAAATATCGATTTCATGGTATGTTCCTATAGCACGTTTCAATTTTTCAAACATTTCTCAGGGTCTCATTTGATGTCCACAACGATACCATCAGGTCACTAGAACAGATGTTACTATCCTGATTTTATAGATGAGAAAAACAAGGCTTAAAGCGTCTCTAGACCTGTCAAAAGAGGAGATGTTTAGAAAGCCACATGCCCGGAATTACAGCTTAGGTTTTTTGACTTGTGTGCTAACGCTCTTTCTACTGCATTGCCCTACAGTGGAGTCAACCCTGATCACACACATGACAGCTGCATCTTGCACATTTCATCAGGCTTTTTAAAAATGAAGACAATAAATGTTCTCAAAAAAAAAAAAACAACAACTATTCTGACTTTCAATACGAAGGATATTTAAAACTGGAGAACATGACGGCAAAGATCATGTCTTCCATAGCTCATGTCTCCCTTGGCACCCAGTTCTCTGCCCTATGAGTCATGTCAGTGAAAGGAAACACAGAGAAATACGGAGGCATCTCAGGGATGAAGTGAGGACCTGAAGTGATGTGTCACAGATAAGGCAGAATACAAATGAATAGAATAAAAACATGTGCCATGAAATTAAACCACAGCCAGCTGCAGGACTTAAAGATGAGGAAAATTAGAATTCTTTTCAATGGTAATATTATACTAAAGGAATTAAACTATTGAGACCTAAAAGAAAGGTTACAGCTGTCTGTAAACTTAGTTATTTCCTGTGTCCATATACAATGTACTATAATTTAAAAAGAGAAAAGAGAGAGAAAAGTTAACCACAATTAAATGGGACTTAAGAATCTTTGCAACACATATCATTTCTTATTAACCTGAATTTCAGTGAGGTACCAGGTGTAGTTTGATGCTGTGAAAACAGAATTCTTGTTTCAACTGTTGGAGTAGTAGAAGTTCCCATACCACTTTCCGCTTAAGCTTCTCAACCTGTATCCCAATCCACGCTCAGGGATAAATCAATGGTTGAGTTTCTGCTCTTTCAGCTTCAGCCCCAGTTGCTAAGACTGCCGATAAAGTAGCTACTGCAAGAGCAATTTAGGGGACGAAGGCATTGGTCTATAAGAAATTGAATTGAAAACAATTCGTTTTACACAACATCTAGCCATCAGGTGATATAATTCCAATCTCTATCAAGCCATGACAAAAGTGAAAAATGCTTGAATTCCCTTAGGAATAGAAATCTCCTCCCTACTCATCTACATGTTTTTAAATGTGAACACTTTTTTAATTGGAATATTGCTAATGAGTATATTTAAAACCACTTTAGGGAGAATATATATATCAGTTTTGTAAGCTTAAGATTACAGTAGTCAGGTTCTTGTAAAAACTGTATGCAGATAATTATACCTTGTTTTAGTCAACTTTCTAAAATCGTACTTTTTCCAATTCAAGCAATTATGAACTCAAGCAATGATTACTCATACACTTCCACAAATTGTTTCCGAGTTAGTAAAAGAAGAATGGTTTAATGATGAATTAAACACCAATTCCACATTAACCAAGTCAGAAATCTTGGAGGTACTGCTGACATTTGCCTTTCTTTCATCCGCTATATCCAATCAGTAACTAAGTTGTGGCAATGCTTCTAAAAGCTCTAGGATCCATCAATTTGCCATCTTCACTACCAATACCTTGGTCCAAGCCACCACCGCCTCAGTACCTGGGCTACTGCAGTAGACTCTCCACTTCTCTCCACATCTTCTTTTTCCTTCCCTCCATTTCATTCTACCACAGAAGTTATGATGGTGTTTTTAAAACATTAGCTATAATCAACAGAAATCCACACGTATACTGTATTTACCAAAAGACATGTACAAGAATATTCCTTGTAGCATTATTTATAATAATATCAAACTATACACAATCCAAACGTCTATAGCGGTAGAAAGGGTAACACTGAAATTCTGCATGGCAAGGTGAGTAGAATGCACTACACCTAGGTGCCGTGGCATGAATGTTGAGTGAAGAAAAAAACACGATGTTGAGTGAAGTAAATCAGACACAAAGAAGTACCTATTTATAATGCCATATATATCAAGTTCAAAACTAGGCAAAGCCAAGGTGTTCTTTTTCTCCAGCTTTATTGAGATCTAGTTGACAAATAAAATTATATATATTTAAAGTGTATAATACAATGATTTTATATATGTATACTTTGTGAAATGATTATCACAATCAGGTCAGTTTACACATCTATCACCTCACTTCACAGAGTTACCGTGTGTGTGTGTGTGTGTGTGTGTGTGTGTGTGTGTGTGTGGTAAGGACACTTAAGATCTATTCTCTTAAGAAGTTTCAAGTATACAATACAGTATTAATAACTACAGTCATCATGCTGTACATTAGATCCCTAAAACTTATTCATCTTAAAACTGAAGACTTGTACTCTTTAACCTGTGTCTCTCCATCTCTCCCTCCCCTAAGCCCCTGGTAACCACCATTCTACTCTCTGTTTCTATGAGTTTGACTTTTTAAAAAAAAAGATTCTGCCTTTAAGTGAGATCATACAGCATTTGCCTTTCTCTGTCTGACTAATTTCACTTTGCATAGTGCCCTCAAGTTCCATCCATGCTGTCACAAATGGCAGGATTTCCATATATACCACATCTTCTGTATCCATTCATCCGTTGATGGGCACTTAGGTTTTTGCCATATCTTGACTATTTTGAATTAAATGAAGCAATATGCATGGAAGTGCATATATCTCTTTGAGATCCTGTTTTCATTTCTTTTAGATATATTCCCAGGAGTGAAATTGCTGGATTACATGGTAGTTCTATTTTTAATTTTTGGAGGAACCTTATACTCTTTTCCATAGTGGCTGCACCATTTGCATTCCCACCAACAGTTTAGGAGGGTTCCCTTTATTCCACATCCTCACCAGCACTTGTCTCTTGTGTTTTTGATAACAGCCATTCTAACAGGTGTGAGATGATAGCTCATTGTGGTTTTGATTTGAGTTTTCCTGATGATCAGCGTCGCTGAGCACTTTTCATGTACCTGTGAGCCACCGTCTTCTTCAGAAAGATGTCTATTTAGGTCCTTTAGGCAAAACCCATTTGCGATGTTGGAAGTCAAGGTACTGGTATCCTGCAACTTTACCAAATTCATTGATTAGCTCTAGTAGTTTTCTGGTGGCATATTTAGGATTTTCTATGTATAGTATCATGTCATCTGCAAAGAGTGACAGTTTTACTTCTTCTTTTCCAATTTGTATTGCTTTTATTTCTTTTTCTTCTCTGATTGCCATGGCTAGGACTTCCAAAACTATGTTGAATAATAGTGGTGAGCGTGGACATCCTTGTTTTGTTCCTGATCTTAGAGGAAATGCTTTCAGTTTTTCACCATTGAGATGATGTTTGCTGTGGGTTTGTCATATATGGCCTTTATTATGTTGAGGTAGGTTCCCTCTATGCCTACTTTCTGGAGCGTTTTTAATCATAAATGGGTGTTGAATTTTGTCAAAAGCTTTTTCTGCATCTGCTGAGATGTATTTTGTTGAGGGTTTTTGCGTTTATATTCATCAGTGATATTGGTGTGTAATTTTCTTTTTTCACCTCAATGTTCATTGCAGCACTATTTATAGTAGCCAGGTCATGGAAGCAACCTAAATGCCCATTGACAGACAAATAGATAAAGAAGATGTGGTATATATATATATACAATGGAATATTACTCAGCCATAAAAAGGAATGAAATTGGGTCATTTGTAGAGACATGGATGGACCCAGAGACTGTCCTACAGAGTGAAGTAAGTCAGAAACAGAAAAACAAATATTGTATATTAACACATATATGTAGAATGTAGAAAAATGGTACAGATGAATCTGTTTGCAAGACAGAAATAGAGACACAGACGTAGAGAACAAACGTGTGGGCACCAATGGGGGAAAGGTGGGGTGGGATGAATTGGGAGATTGGGATTGACATATGTACACTAATATGTATAAAATAGATAACTAATCAGAACCTGCTGTATAGCACAGGGAACTCTACTTCACTTTGCTGTATGGTAGAAACTAACACAACTTTGTAAAACACTATACCCCAATAATAAAAAAAATTGTGGATTTTCATTTCAAAAAAACCCAAGATACTGGTAACCCTGGGGGTGTGGGGAAGGGGGAGACAATGACTAGAATAGGGAATTCTGGGTACTGGTTATATGGGGGTGTTCACTTTGTAAAAATTCATTAAACTCCACACTTAGGATTCGTACTCTTTTCTCTACATATGTTATATTTCAACAGAAAATCTACTTAAAAAAAATACTAATCTGATCATGCCATGCTCCTATTTAACATTAGGCTTAGGACAAAAGGTCAACACCATTGCAGCACAACATTACAACCTTACTGTCACATCATGGCTCCAGCTTCGTAAGGACCACACTTCCTTTCTGCATAGTTTCGGTTTCCTTCAATGAACGACAATCCTTCTCATCTCAGGGCCAGCTCCTGGGCTCACACCTCTCCCTGGAGGTCTCTTTTCCTGCCCTTTGTCTGGTTCACTGCTTCTCACCTTTCAGATCTCGGCTTCAGCTGATTTTCATGTGGAGGCTTCCCTGACCCTCGAGCAGGTCATACCCTCCTGTTAAGCCTTCTGGCCTCTTTGCATCACCTGTAACCTTTGCTTCATTATCTGATCTAAACACAGTTCTCTCTTTTGTCGCTCTCTCTCCAATTAACTGCCCCAGAACCCACCAGCACCATTAAGAAGGAAGTCTACCGTGTCCTTCTCGGGGTCTCCCCCTAAATGATCCAGGCACCCTGCAGGGCAGTCAAACCAAGGAGTTTACAAAGCAATGATTTATTAAAATACTTCATTATTCTATGATGCATGCCTGATTTTTTCTGTCAGTTGCTGTAGGTTTGATGTATCAACTGTAGATTCCTTAGATGATATTCTGTCTTGGGGTGGCTAAGTGTAGGCAGCTCTTTAATAATTTTCATCCCTAGATGATGATCCCGCAAATGAACAAAAAGATTATATTTTACATTACATGTATGACATTGCATGATTCAGATGATCAGATCTCAATCTTCTGAGTCTTCTTATGCCAGAAAGTAAGAACATGCTCAGAAAATCTGATAGGAGGATGTTACAAAGATACAGGAAATAACTTGAAGGGAATCTCACAGGCCAAATGTGGGACAGTAATGAATTGAAAGCCACAGAAAAAATTAAAGCCCAGGAGTAAGAACTGATAATAAATAGATTAATAAATGGGAGTAGGAAGGGCTCTTGTTCCAGCCCTCAGTGGAATGCTGAGTGCCAAATGGTAAACACAGAGAGGGCGTCGGGTTTGTAAAATTACCATTTCACAATCGCGGGAAAAGTGAGTTCAGGCAAGAAATGTCAACGGATGCTGAATCTAGGAGGAAACTTCAGATGAGAAGCACTGTATTTGCATAGTCAAAGTGTCTTTCCACAAATTGCTTATTAAATATACAGGAAAATATAGTAAAAATATGGTAGAGAAATTGGACAAAACCTTGACCAGGTGATCAAAAGTGGCACCACCAAAGGGGACAAAATGGACACGATGTGCCTCGGGATGTGATACTTTGAGAGGGTCTCAGCATCACTTATGTAGGACTCCTACGAGGACAACTGCCTGAACATGGTCATTTGGAAATACCCAATAAACCCCAAACGAGGAGCATTCTATTCAAAAAAAGGCCTTGTATCCTTTAAATATGTCAGTGTCATGAAAGACTGTGGAACTCTTCCAGATTAGAGAAGATTAAAGAGTCATGACAATTAAATAGATATTTGATCTTAGACTTGACCCTGTACCGGAAGGGGAAAAAGGATATTAAAAAGGACATCTTGGGTCAATTCACAAAACTGGGATATAGACAGTAGATTAAAGTATTGCATCAATATTAAATTTATTTACATTGACAACATTGACAAGTCATCATCTTATTGTACCTTCCCAACTCCAGATGCAAACCACTCTGGTCCATCCTCCAAATACGTGGTTGCCAGAGCATCTGCTTGCAATGATCATGCTGATATCTGCTCGCCTATGTTCGCAACAGCGTGATTCACAATAGGCAAGAGGTGGAGGCAACCCAAATGCCCACAGACAGAAGACGGATAAACGAAATACACACAATGGAATATGATTCACCTTTAAAAAGGAAGGAAATCCTGTCACATGCTGCTAAATGGATGAATCTTGAGGACGTTATGATAAGTGAAATAAGCCAGTTACAGAAAGACAAATACCATATGAGTCCACTGTTACGAGGTATCAAAAGTAATCAAACTCATAGAAACAGAAAGTAGAATCACGGTTACCAAGAGCTGGGGGCAGGGAGGGGGAAAAAGGAGTTGTTGCTCAGTGGGTATAGAGTTTCAGATTTGCCAGGTGAAAAACCTCTAAAGACCTGTTTCATATACTACTGAATTATATATATCAAAATGGTTAAGATGGTAAATTTTATGTTATGTGATTTTTACCACAGTAAAAAAAAAAATGAATGAGCATGTCATTCTTCTATTTAAAATTTCTTCATAGTTTTCTGTCACCTTTGGGCAAAATCAAAACCTCTTACGTTTCAAACAAGGTCTTGTATAATCTGACTACCATCTGCCTTTCATTCTCAGGCAGTTCACATCATTCTGGGTACATCACATGCAAGTAATTTCTTCAATTCACCATTTTCCCTCATTCCTTCTCGCTTTGCACATGAAGGACCCTCTGCCTGGAACAGCCCCTCAGTTCTCATCTACCTTCAAGATCAGGCTAAGCATCACTTTCTCTTGTGTTCTCTGAGACCCCTGGCTTGAGGTAGGACCCACCACGCCCTCCTCTCATTTCACCCCATATGTATTTCAACTTCACCTTCTACTGCAATATAATCATAGGATTCATTGCCTGTCCTCCAAATGGTATTGATCTTGAGAATAGAAAATGTGCATACTTGCTATTTCTGGATCTCTAGCCCTGGCAAGGTGCCTTATACATGGTAGCAGGTCAGTAAGTGCTTGTTGAATGAGTAAATGAATGCCTAGTCAAACTTAGATAAAGAATCTTGTTTCCTTTTAAACATCATAACATTTAAATATTTGTCAATATCGTAAAAGTTTAAAGTTTAAAGTTTAAAAAGTTAAACAAATACTCAAGGGTTATTCATAAAGGTTCCTGTAAGTATTTCTGTGAAACCAATATTCATTCTGCATCTTTTAGGGGAGTTAGCACATCCTCCATTGAATAAAGACTGGAGGGTGTGACAATCAATGTGACTTGCTCTCCTCTAGCCAAGGAGTGGAGACATGACCCAAGCGAAGTCAATTTATCTCTGTATTTGTAGACTTTGGATCCTGAGCAGAATGACAAAGGGACTGAACATGGCTTTGCCCCAAATCACCATCCATCAGCTACTCTTCTGAGATCAACATACAGCAGTTATTTTTTGCCACAATAATATTACATAACCAACTACTAGAAAACTCAGTTCCTTGAAAGAATAAGCATTTATTTGGCTCCTAAATCCACAGATCAGTGATTTAGGCTGGGCTCAGCTGAGTGGTTCTTCTCATCTTGTCTGATCTTGTCCATACGTCTGGCAAGGAGCTGGCTATTAAATGTGACAACAAGAACTGGACTATGGAGCTGTCATTCCCGATAGGCTTGCCCAGCGCATTCTCACGGTGATGACAGAGTAGTAGGAGCAAACAACACTACCGAGCAAACTCGCCAGGCTTCTGTAACGTGTGCTGACATCCCGAAACTGAGCCCAGAGTCAAGGACAGGTACAGAGAGCCCCATCCGTAGTGGGAGAGTATGCAAAGTTACACGAGAGATGTAGATATAACGGGAGCCGGAGAATCCCAGCCAGTAAGGCTGTCGGTCTGGTACCTATACCAACCCAAAACCACTCCAGCTCCTCTGATTCTCCTCTTTCCTCGTTCTGGTTCTTTTCCCTTCCCTTCAATTCTGTGAGCTCTCCCATGCCCTCCAAGCTTTTTCCCTGTTTTAAGTTAATTAAAGTTGATTTGGATTGCTTACCACCGAAGAACACTCACGTAAGCTTTCTTGAAGTTCAGTATAAATATGCTTACTATATATGCAGTTGCATTCTTTTATTTCCTTAGATTTCCTAAAACAGGAGTAAAAAACTATAATTTTCAAATCTGAGTGTCTCTGTTTTGGGGGCCTTTTTTTAACCTATAAATTCAAAATTGATTTTTGCACACTTCAACTTTCTATAGAATCAGCAGTTCAACAGTAAATTTAATGAGCATCTTGTATATTCATGATAGTGGTTCCTAATACTCTTATTTTCTCCACCATCATTTTTATTGTTTACCTTTAAAACTAATAAAAATATAAAATTATCTCCCTCATTTGTTTAGTTGCTTGTTATCTGCCTTCTCCACAAGATGTGAGCCTAGTGAAAGCAGAGTCATTGCCTGTTTTGTTCACTATATTCTCAGCATCTAGAACAGTGTCAGCACACAGGGAGTCTTAATAAATATTTGTTCAATTGCCTTAAACTCACTTGGGTAGATTCAGCATACAGTTTTTAAAAACAGTTGCTTTTTAGCAAATTTACCAACTCTCACAATTTTTTAGTTTTCATTTTCTAACTCAACTGTAAATCAAAATTTTATTCTTGCCACCCTTAGGATTCCAGGGAAAAAAGAAACAGCTTCATTGTAGTTATCATAATGATTAATGGATTGGGGGCTCTAAACCCCACAAAGGTCAAGGAGGTGTGCTGATTAAGAATGGATGTTAAAAAAAGCACGGAATAGGTAATGAGATTATACGACTTTATTCCGAAGGCAAAAAATACCGAAACACAAACTCTAAAGCTGAGTATATTTGCTTTACCAAGAGGTTGGATTTGGTTTTTTCAATGACAGCCTCATGATAAAACTAGGAGACAAAATGAGGCTAAGACATAGTTAGTGAGTTTGAGGTCGACATGTACACACTGCTATATTTAAAATGGATAATCAGCAAGGACCTACTGTATAGGACAGGGAACTCTGCTCAATGTTATGTGGCAGCCTGGATGGGAGGGGAGTTTGGGGGAGAATGGATACATGTATATGTATGGCTGAGTCCCTTTGCTGTGCACCCGAAACAATCACAACACAGTTAATCGGCTATACTCCAATATAAAATAAGAAGTTAAAAAAAAAAATCTGTGATTGATTACAAAAATGGCTACAAATTCTTTTGTTCCGATATATACACCCCTAAGTGCTGTGACTTCGTAGCTCCTACTACTAAGAAAGATGGTATACATCTACATATTTTGAATCTGGGTTTGGTTGTGTGATTTGTTTCAGCCCATGAGACGTCGACATACATGATATAAGCAGATGCATGAGAAGTGCTAGTGCATCAGGGTTTTCACCGTCTTGCTTTGTTAGAACCCCAAGACCACCAGGTGAAGACGCCTCCTGGAGAATGAGACACCACAGGGAACAGAGACAGGTTGAATCAGCTGAGCACCCCCAACTCCCAATCAAACCAAGTTTCCCACTAAGGAAGATTCTAGAGAAGCTTTAAACAGGATTAACCAGTCCAACAATGTCCAGTCATGTGAGTGACATCTTTGTAGACTCTCCAGCCCTGGCCAAGCCAGCCCAGACCAAGAGAACTATCCAAACAACTCACAGAATCACAAAAAATAATAAATGTTTAGCATTTTAAGCATTAAGTTTTGCTGTGGTTTGTTATACACTAAAGCTACTATTCGTCTGAAATAGTAGTTCTTGACAAAAAGAGGGCTAAAAGCATCACCAGTACTAAGGCAGTGGGAAATCTTATAACTTGAAGTTAGAAATAAAATAAAATAGCTGGAAAAGTATAGTTATAAATTAAAGTGGGATTTATAAGATGACTTTTAATGTTAAATTGTAGGGCTTCAGTTTCTTTGAGGAACTAATCAAAATATCCCTTTTTAAAAATAGTTAACTACATTTTAGTGAAAAAATGTATTGCACGTAAGAGACTGATATTATTGATAATTTTGCTAAGATGATTGCTAGCATCCACCATTTTACACTGGTATTGTTTTGTGATAACAGGCAGGATTTATTTTCTCAAGTGACCAAGAAGTCAGATTCTTCTCTTGGAAATGGTTCTAAAAGAGTGGCGTGATCAGGCAAAGGACTAAAATTTTTTTCCATTTTCCTACCCTATTTGGCAGGCCAAAAAATAAATTTAAAGTAATTTTCCAGTGTTTCAGTACAGAATATTAGCGTGACCATGTAGAATGTGAGCTGATACAATACACTAATAATACTTTCTGGGCTTTTCAGTCAAAGAACATCTTTCTCTCGTTTGTAGCTCAGAGAGATTTTATCATATGCTCTCTCATTGTAGCCTAGGAGGCCTCAGATAAGCTCCTCGTTTCCAACTGATAACTTTAGAAATTCTGATGACTTTCATCTGAGAAAGACAGGTAATAAAGAAATGTAACAGGATGTTCAAATGAAAGTTTTGACTGAGACAGAAGATATAATAGATGTGAAATTCCCAAACACAATCATCATCTGCAAAATTTACAAAAGCTGTATTAAGAAATTGTTCCTGGAGTCCTGAACAATCCAGTGAGAATATGAAAGGCCCCGCAGAAAGAAGACCTATTTTGGGGATGATCACCTGTAGAGACAGCTGGTTGCCATGTGGGACTGGGGATGAGGGTGAGGGGTGATAGAGTTGGGGTGTAGGGGAGACACTATTTCCCTCACCTCAAGCACAATGAAGGGGTTTCTCAGGACTCCAGGAAGAACTAGAATGTTCCTTGCTGTCGAGGGCCTTAGAGAACTTGCATTACCTCCCGCCTGGAGAGCCAACACAGATGGTACCTGGGCCACAGCCGTGCAGGTGGTTCCCCTGGACGAGATGTGGGCGAGGAAGAGGGAGCTGGTGTGGCCTCGGAGAACAAAAAGCTGGGGGTGAAGGCTGTGCTCCTGGGAGCAGAGGAAGGCATTTCCAGAGACCACCAGGAACCAAGGCGGACAGTGGCCCAGGCCACCAGGTGAAATGCAGAGGGGTCACCCAGCAGGAGACCGCTGAGGTTTCATGACGCACCGACAGGAACCAAAGTCAGCTTTACACCCATGCCGGGCTCCAAGGGTACACGGTCACCTCCCCAAGTTACCGGCTCCTAGAGGAATTTCCTGTGTTCTTACCATTCCTCTCTCTGAGCTCCAGCCTCGGAAGAGCCAGCGTTGGAAGGCAAGAGGCTCAGGGGGAGGAAATGGCAAAACAGAGTAGCTGCCAACCACTGCCCCCCACCCCGCTAGGCGCTTCCAAACAGCAGGAAAGTGGTTGCGGACATGGCATGAAGTTGAGTTCTGATGCACTGTACATTCTAACATCTGGATTAAGACTGTTTATGACTTAAATCACTGGAGTATCATAATGTAAGAGGGAGCAGAAGAGCGAAGGGCCTGCTGAAAATTTTATCTGGAGAAAAACGAAAAGATTACACGAGAAAACTTGCAATTTGACAACATCACACGTCGGGCCTGTTTAACGTTCTGATGATGCTAATAATGTTCTGTTTATAGATGCTATTGCGTGAATACGTTCTGTAAAAATGTAGATTTGAAGAGCTTCTAAGGAACTGTTGGTAAGTACAGTGACTTTTTCCCTATTCAACACTTATTATGGGCTTAATTGGGTCCCCCAAATTCATATGAAGTCCTTTACTCCAGTTCTTCAGAATGTGAGTGGACTTGGAGACAGGGCTTCAAACAGGCCATTAGGTTAAGATGACGTCATTCAGATGGGTCTTAATCCAATAACACTGGTGTCTTTATAAGGAGAGGAGATTAGGATGTAGACATACACAGAGGGAAAACCACGTGAAGACACAGGGTAAAAACAGCCATCTACAAGCCAAGGAGAAAGAACTCAGAGGAAGCCACTCTTGCCAACACCTTGATCTTCGAATTCTAGCCTCCAGAACTGTGAAAACAAACTTCTGTTATTTAAGCCCTAGGAAACTAATACAAGACTCTACACAGATCGGGAGGGAAGAGGAATTTGGTGGCTCAAGTACAAGGGTTCTAGTATTCATCACTGCTGTAACACCTTTGGCTCTGAAAAATGTATTTAAGGCTCTTTGGAGCTTTCGTCAACTTTTCATCATCACCCTTTGATTTTTTTGAGCAGGAATCTTCTATGTTAATCAGTCAGGTGTAGCTATAGGGTGGGGCTTTCTTGGAGTCAAAATCAATACATCCTCCCGGGGCCAGATTGGAAATTTCATTCCTGCCTGATAAAAGAGAAATTAAGTTTGATATCATACAAAATTAGGGTTGTATTTTAATTCACAGTCTATTTTCTACTTGTTTCTAGTGTCTTGCCGAACATCTCAGAACAGTTCGTGAATTGGAAGCAAGTTCAACTATTGCAGAAAACATTAAATGACATGGCTTGTCTATGATGAGAAAGGGTTTTCTAAATGCAGTTGGACATGTTATATAGCTGTTGTTAAAAGATATAGCTCACTGAAACTCATTGTGTTTTATAGACATTAGCCAACATTCAATGGATTGTCTTTAATAAACTCATTTACCAGCCCAATTAGCTCATTAACTTAGAAATGCTTTTTTCCATTAAATTATTCAGGAAATTCTACCAGAAATTTTACTAATTGCACACTATAGATATTGAAGTTCTTGTATAGGTTGTAAAGTCAGCTGTAAAAACCTACCTTAAAATATTTTAAGCTAATTCTTTTTTTCCTTTTCCATTATGGTTTATTACAATATATTGAATATCCACTGGTCCCTGTGCTATACAGTAGGACCTTGTTATCTATTTTATATATAGTAGTTTGCATCTGCTAACCCTGAACTCCCAATGCATCCATCCCCCATCTCTCCTCTCCCTTGGCAACCACAAGTCTGTTCTCTATGTCTGTGAGTCTGTTTCTGTTTCATAGATAGGTTCATTTGTGTTATATTTTACATTCAACATATAAATGATATCATATGGTGTTTGTCTTTCTCTTTCTGACTTACTTCACTTAGTATGATAATCTCTAGGTTCATCCAGGTAGCTGCAAATGGCATTAATTTCATTCTTTTTTGTGGCCAAGTAATATTTCATTATATATATATATATATATATATATATATATATATATACACACACATATATATATGCCACATCTTCTTTATCCATTCATCTGTTGATGGGCATTTAGGTTGCTTCTATGTCTTGGCTATTGTAAATAGTGCTGCTATGAACACAGGGGTGCATATATAGTTTTGAATTATAGTTTTGTTCAGATATATGCTCAGGAGTGGGATTGCAGGATCATATGGTGGCTCTATTTTTAGTTTTTTGAGGAATCTCCATACTGTTCTCCATAGTCGCTGCCCCAATTTACATTCCCACCAGCAGCAAAGAAGTGTGCCCTTTTCTCCACACCCTCTCCAACATTTATTTATAGACTTTTTATTGATGGCCATTCTGACTGGTGTGAGGTGGTACCTCACTGTAGTTTTGACTTGCATTTCTCTAATAATTAGCGATGTTGAGCATCTTTTCATGTTAAGCTAATTCTAATTCCACTTCCACAATGTGGTTTAACCATGAACTTATACAAGTACTTAAGCAGATACACAGCTATATATTTTTTTGGGGGGGGAGGGAGGGATATACATGATACTTGGTGGCATCCTTGTTGATACTTGCATGCAAAAATGCAAAGCTATAGAGAGCAAATAGTCAAGTTAAGCTCTTAAATTTTCACATAGAATGGCAACTCCTTCAGTCAAATGTCATCTACTTGGAGATGGAAGTAGAAAATCACCATTATTATCAATAATATTATACTATTCATAGGTATGACTATAATTGTGGACAATACATGGAAAATGAGATTCCTCACTATAAGACTGTGGGTAAGTTTCTTCTCTGTAACTACTTTCTTTATCTGCACAATGGGAATAAAAGCACCTATCTCATAGGGTTCTGAGAATTAATAAGTAAATATATATAAATACAAATGAGTACATACTACTATATGCAAAGCATTTCTCCAGATAAGGAAATGAAAAGATGAACAATAATCTCTGACCTTAAGGAGACCCTCCATGCTTACAGTAGATTGTTTGCAGAGAAGGCTCCAATTAATGGCTTCCCTGTCTCCACACCCTTTGTAAAATACCTTTGAAGTGCCTCCTATTAAGAGGCGGAATTTATTTCCTTACCTTTCAATCCAGGCTGGATGTGTGACTTGTTCCAGCCAACAGAAAGTGGTGGAAGTGAAAGTGTGGCAGTTCTGAACCCAGCTTCAAGAAGCTTCTCACGCTTCCACTCCCTCTGGTTCCTTTGTCTTTGCCATGAGAACACACCTGCAATCCTCCACTGGAAAATGTGAGATCCACAGCCTACTTATCTACTGTTGCTCTAGTTGTCAGCCAGCCAGCTCTGCACATAAGACCAAGTCCATCCTAGACAAGACAGACCACAGCCAACTGCAAGCTGAAAGTAGACACATGAGCAAGCCCAGCTAAAAGCAGCCTAACAGGACCTAGATTAAGAGTGAGTTCAGAAGACACCAACTGATGCATAGACTAGTCATAAACACAGTAGTACAATAAGTCCCCTACGTATGAACCTTCAAGTTGCAAACTTTCAAAGATGTGAACTTGCTTTTGCATGTCCAATCACGTAAGGTAGTTCACGTGTCTGGCTTGCATTGTCACATGTGTGCATCCTCTACAAATGGTTGTGCTTTTGTGTACTTTACTGTACAGTACTGTACAGAGTATAGTACCTTTATTTCAAGCCCAGGATGTCCAGAAGCAAGTGTAAAAGCAGCAGTGATGTAGTTGGTACTGTACTGTACTTTTCAAGGTATTGTACTGTAAGGTTAAAAATGTTTTATTTCTTGTGTTTGTTTTTTGTGTATTATTTGTGTGAAAAGTATTGTAAACCTATTACAGTAGAGTACTATATAGTCGATTGTGTTAGTTGGGTACCTAGGCTAACTTTGTTGGACTTACAAACGAATGGATTTAGGAACATGCTCTCGGAATGGAGCTCATTCGTATGTAGGGGACTTACTATAAATGGTTTGGGGTGGTATGTTGTACATGAATAGCTAACCAATATAACATACATTGCCAACCAAGTTTTAACCTTTATCTCAAGAACATGATCTGATTATAATCCCCCAAAACCAGCGCTTTTATTTGGTATGTGCAGAATCTAAATTATTATTGAAGTCTTGTGGAGTTTGTGTTTTCTTTGAAGGCTACTCCATGCAGAGACGGGAGATCAATGATTATCTTTAGTCAAATCCTGCTTAAAAATACATTACGTTTGGCCAGCAGCAAAAACAGTGCTTTTTAAGTCTTGGGATATGATTATCTTTAGGAGCTACACATATTCTTCAATATACTACATTCCTGCCAATTCCTACTATCGTAATCAGCCCCATTTACACTTAAGTTATTTGCCTGGTTCTAGGGAGGGATATTTCAGGTTGCAGTCCCTGGTGTAGATTGTGACTGTAGGCTCTTTTTTAAAAATGCAGTGCATCTCTGAGTCAACATACTAATGGGAATTCTAACCAGTGCAATAAGGCAAGAAATTAAAGGTACACAGACTGAAAAGGAAAAAAATAAAACTGGCCCAATTTGCATATGACATAAAAATCTACATAGAAAATACCAAGGAGGGCTTCCCTGGTGGCGCAGTGGTTGAGAATCTGCCTGCCAATGCAGGGGACACGGGTTCGAGCCCTGGTCTGGGAAGATCCCACATGCCGCGGAGCAGCTAGGCCCGTGAGCCACAGCTACTGAGCCTGCGCGTCTGGAGCCTGTGCTCCGCAACAAGAGAGGCCGCGACAGTGAGAGGCCTGCGCACCGCAATGAAGAGTGGCCCCCACTTGCCGCAACTAGAGAAAGCCCTCGCACAGAAACGAAGACCCAACACAGCCATAAATAAAATAAATAAAATAAAAATTAAAAAAAAAAAAAGAAAATACCAAGGAATCTATGAAAAAAAACTTCTGGAACTACTAAATGAGTTTAGCAAGGTTGCAAGACACAAACATGAGGAGACTGAGATTAAAAACACAATGCTGTATATAATCACTCAGAAAAAGAGAGAAATACTTGGGTATAAATCTAACAAAACTTGTATGCTGAAAACTACAAAATTCTGATGGAAGAAATCAAAGAGAACCTAAATAAGTGGAAATACATACTGTTTTCATAGATTAGTAGACTCAGCATAGTAAAGGTGTCAGTTCTCCCCAAATTGATCTATAATTTTATAATTTCTATCTAAAAGTCAGCAAGATTTTTTTAATAAATATAAACAAGTTGATTTTAAAATTTATATGGAAAGGCAAAGGAATTAGACTAGCTAATACAATTTTGAAAAAGAAGAATAAAATGGGAGGAAACAATCAACCCAATAGTAAGTCTTAATATATAGCTATATAATTAAGACAGTATAGTATTAATGGAGGGATAAATGCATAGTCAATGGAACAGAATAGAGAACCCAGAAGTAGACTCACACATAGATGGAAAGATAATTTTTGAGGCACACAGGAAGGATTGTGAGTAGGGGAATGATTCCTTTCAACCAATGGTGCTGAAGCAATTGGTCATCCACAGGCAAAGAAAAAAGAAAAAAAAAAAACCTTGGACCTAAGCCTCACACTTTATACAAAACTTTACTCAGAGTGGATCATAGATTTAAATGTAGAGCATAAACTTATAAACCTTTTAGAAGAAAATGTAAGAGAAAATCTTCAAGACTCATAGCTAGGTACAGCATTTTTAGATGTGACACCAAAAACATAATCTATAAAAGAAAAAAATCGATAAATTGGACTCCATTAAAATTAAAGATCCTGTCAAAAGAATAAAAAGACAAGCTGTGGACGAGGAGAAAAATATTTGCAAACCACAGATCCAACAAAGGATTTGTATCTAGAATACAAAGGGAGTCATGGCTTTGCACAGTAGTGTGAAACCATAAAAAAGACCATGCAAGTTAAAACCATACAAAGCAACCTTAACAGTCAGTGGGAAGAGGTATAGTTGTTCCATGACTTTAAATATTTTTGTCAAAACCTTAAAAACTTTCTTATTTTTGGTAATAAATACAGAAAAATTTTACAAGTAGAAAAACATTTCTTTAGTACATTTTAATTTAAAGCATTAGAAACACTGATAAAGTTTTAGTACTAAGTTAAAGGCTACCAGGTGTGTGACAAATATACTATATCCCCTCTTTGTCCCTGGAAGACTTCCTTAGTTGGTCACTGCACATCACACCTGACCTTGTATCTTTTTCCACACTTGTTTCCGGTAGTCATTTTAACCTGAGTTGGCACTTGAGGTGAAAACTATGGCATTATTATATTTTAAAAAAATTTTATTGGAGTATAGTTGCTTTACAGTGTTGTGTTAGTTTCTGCTGTACAGCAAAGTGAATCAGCTATATGTATACATATATCCCCTCTTTTTTAGATTTCCTTCCCATTTAAGTCACCACAGAGAAATGAGTAGAGTTCCCTGTGCTATACAGTAAGTTCTCATTAGTTATCTATTTTATACATTGTAGGGTATATATGTCAATCTCAATCTCCCAATTCATCCTAACCCTCTTTTCCCCCTTGGTGTCCATACGTTTGGTCTCTACATCTGTGTCTCTCTTTCTGCTTTGCAAATAAGTTCATCTGTATCATTTGAAAACTAAGGCATTATTAATTGCTAATAGTGAATAAAGAAAAAGTTATCAATTTGGACTGTGGGTGAGGTCAGATTGACTTAAAGAAATGAAATGTCTGATAATAAAATATCTCATAACCGACGGAGGCCAACTCTGAACTAGGTGTAGTGGATGCTGTTGATGGCCCACCAGTGTCCCCTTGGCTACCTGAGTTTTCTTGCACCTGTGGACAACCCCCAACTCCCTGACATGTTCCCACCGTAGGTCCCTGCATCTTCGCCTTTCCCTGCTGGAGGGTTTTGTCCAGTGATACTGAAACTTGCTCAGCTGTAAAAGCTAAACCAAAGTTTGAGAGAGCTAAACCCTTGGGAGGCAACCTTCAATCACTGGGGTTGGGAGTGGTAGAGAAGTGTCCCAGCCTGTCCTCTGGTGGGAGGGTCCTGATGTTTGTCTCACAAGGTCTCTGAGAGGGTCTCCAGCAAAACTGAACCCCTCTTACTTTTTATTGGCTCTTCTCCCTTCCCTGTATCACTTGCCTACCTTCCTAACATGTCTCCCGGCCTTACTTTCCAAATAATCTATCTGCCTCTAAGTCCTTGTCTTAGAGTTTCCTTTTATAGGAGCCCAAATTAAGATTCCAGGTTGACAAACTATTACAAGAACCATTTTATAGGCAGATAATTTTTATAATCAACATTACTTTTAATGTCTATAAGGGAGTCATTGATTTTATTACACAGATTTTAGAGTTGGAAGAACCAGTGGTAGATTCTATTTTTGGTCACTATTATTCATTAACAGCCCTACTCTGTTGAACTCAGGAGTGGCCATGTGACAGGCTTTGGCCAATGAAATGTGGGTGGAAGTGACATGTATCACTTTCTAACAAAGGCTTTATGAGCTAGCTCATGGTTTTCCATCTCTCTCTTCCCTCTGCCTAAGGCAGTCAAAGTTCCAGCTGAAGCTACTCCATCATCCTAAGCCCAAGAGTGAAGATGATAGAGGTGGGACATGACCTCACCTGACCTACAGTGAACAGGTACAATCAATAAAACATAGACATTTTTCTTGTAAATTACTGAGGTTTTGGAGCAATCTGTTGCCACAACATAATTTAAGCTAAATTGACTAATAAAGGAGAGTTAAAGATAATTTAGTCCAGTGGTTCCCAATCTTGGTTAATCATAAGATTTGCTAGGGAACATTTTACATATAGAGATTTAAAAATTCTTATTCTTGTTCCGTACGTTGGGGGCAGAAAAGTAGACTGTATCACATAAATACTTGTGTAGCAAAGTTTGTGGGAAAAAAAATGTTGATTGCTAGGATAGATGAATCACTTTTCACACTTCAAGGTCAGGATATCCTAGTGGGGACAAGGGGGTTATATTATTTGATACTGTTTTCTTTCATCAGATGTTCTGTTCCAACCCCATTGTATAAAGAGATTGAAAAAACATGTCTCTTTAGATTGCTCTGAATTTTGGAGGGATGGGGGGTGAGGGAGTGGATTTTTCTATTATGTCATGGTGGAGGAAAAGTATATCCCATATTCTTGAATCCCCAGGCTCATTGAGAGGCTGCTTCCTGAGTTCTTGGAGCCCCCGAGTGAAGAGCTCGGTGGTCACAATTATAAACTATAATGAAATCTGGGATTTACTTTGTCTGCTTTTTACAATAACTTGTCAGCTTTTTGAAGATTGTTAAATAATTAAATGAGTGAAGTAAGTCAGAGAAAGAGAAATATTGTATGACATCACTTATATGCGGAATCTAAAAAGAAATGATACAAATGAACTTATTTACAAAACAGAAACAGACTCACAGATTAGAGAACGAATTTATGGTTACTGGGTGGGGGGAAGCATGGGGGAAGGGATAGTTAGGGAGTTTGGGATTGACATGTACACTCTGCTATATATAAAATGGATAACCAACAAGGACCTACTGTATAGCACAGGGAACTCTGCTCAATGTTATGTGGCAGCCTGGATGGGAGGGGAGTTTGGGGGAGAATGGATACATGTATAGGTATGGCTGAGTCGCTTTGCTGTGCACCTGAAACTATCACAACATTGTTAATTGGTTATACTCCAATATAAAATAAAAAGGGTAAAAAAAAAGTATAAATTTTTAAACATTGATTTCTTGGGAACTAATATAGCACTTAGCACATAGAAAGTGTCTAGTAAATTTTTTTTTTAATTTTATTTATTTATTTTCGGTTGTACTGGGTCTTCATTGCTGGGCGCAGGCTTTCTCTTGTTGCGGAGAGTGGGGTTTACTCTTTGTTGCGGTGCCCGGGCTTCTCATTGCGGCGGCTTCTCTTGTTGCAAAGCACGGGCTGTAGGCGCGTGGGCTCCGGTAGTTGTGGCTCATGGGCTCTATAGCACAGGCTCAGTAGTTGTGGCACTCAGGCTTAGTTGCTCCGCGGCATGTGGGATCTTCCCAGACCAGGGATCGGACCCGTGTCCCCTGCATTGGCAGGCGGATTCTTAACCATTGCGCCACCGGGGAAGTCACCCCAGTAAATGTTTTTCTTAGAGATTTACTGAGAGCTGCCATACAGTAATCCCTTCCCTCCAATGAGTAATGGTAGCTTATTTTCCCATCTCGTTCCATCATCTAAGTCCATCTTAAAACACTGGATTTGGAGAAGATCTTTTGGGAGGCCTACACCGTTGGCATCTTTCTCCTGTTCTGGCTGCCTCGTGTGGGTTCTTTATACTTAGAATCTGAGGAAAGCTGTGGATGTAGCTAGGTAAAGAATGAAAAAAAACTTTCAAAGAATAATCTTGTCTACACATTAGCAATGAGGAGGGACTCCTCAAAACCAAGTTTAATGTGACAAATTCCAAAGAGGAAACTTTATATTTCTTTTCACTTCGGGTAGGCATAAACCTAGGACAGGTGCCCTCAACCCCTGCCACCTCATTGCCTCAGGCAAATTCCTTGATTCAGTTTTATCTTTCATAAAAATAGTATGTCTGTGGGGAACAGTGAGGGTTGAGGTATTAAGCAACACACTATGATGTTGTAATGTTAAAAATATGTACTTCAGACTGTGGTTTGACATTTGAAGAGCCTGTGGTGAAAAGCTTGAGAAGGTGGTAGAAATCAATCTAACGCTTCTTCATTTGTCCTGCAGTGAAGAAAAACACAGTTCCCATTCCTTTGGTAAAACTACTTTGAAACAAGCAGTTTGTTAGGAGTGTGAATGAAATTTACCACTGTCTTAAAAAAAAAAATCTAAAAAAAAAACCAAAGCAAAAAACCCCATCCCAATTTAGCCCTAAGTCATGTAGGCACTGAGACACAACTGTTTTAAGAATAGGCATGTATATTGAACTTCTCCTCACAGATCCTCCTGTGAATTAAGCTCTGATTTCTCATTTTGGGATCTCACTTAAGCTGGTTGAACACTAGTGGGTTAAATTGCTGAACTCGCTTTGTCGTAGTGTTCTCATTTGTAGATGACCCAGGGCAGTGCTTTGCAGATTTTTATACCAACCAAACTGTTTCCATTTGGGTGCCCATAGAAACAGATTTTGAGACAGTTTCCTAGAGTAAAATAATTTATTTGAGAAATACAGGAAACACAAGTAAGGAAATGGGAAGAGAGATGGGGAAGGAAAGGCAGCCAATAAGAGGTTCATTATCAAGTCAGTTACTACCAATGTCCACTGACGCATAATCCCAGGGGGAAAATGGTATAAAATACACACCTCTGAGATCTCCCACTTCAGAGATGAGGGGTATATATCTGTATTGTATCTGTATTAGTCAGCTTGGGCTGCCATGACAATATACCATAGGTTGACATGCAGAGAGCAAGATGGGAAAGCAAACTCTCTGGTATCTGTCCTTATAAGGTCAATAATCTGATCATGAGGACCCGACCATCAAGACATTATCTAAACCTAATTACTTCCCAAAGACCCCATCTCTAAATATTGTCACATTGGTGCTTAAGGCTTCAACATATGAATTTTTGGTGGGTGGGATACTACACAGCCCATAGTAATATCTCTAACTTTCTATCTCTATCATCTCTGTGTATCTACATCCTCTCTCACCCTCTCTCTGTCTCTCTCCCTCTTTCTTCCTTGCTCTAGGGAGCTGAATATTAGTTCCTCACTCCCATCAGTCATGGGTTGAGGGCTGCTTTAGGGGGTTGATTCCAGGAACTTCCAGCCTACTGTTTGCTTAGGCAGAGCAGACTCTCAGTAGCTTCAGAGAAAAGCCCTCAGGCAGTGAAATTCAGACAGGTCGGTGAAAGTTGGCCCATAGACACCGAGGGTACCAGCATCAGTTTTTACAGCTGGGGACGTATCCCACATCTACTATGGTAACCATTTGGTTTCTGAGATGGCTTTCCTATGTTACTCAAAGTGTGAATCTTTTAAAAAGTTTTATGTTTCAAGATACAAATAAATGTAAAATGTGAATTTTTTCCCATAATATATTTGGCATTAATTATAAATTTAAAATTATGTTTAAAATAACAGTTGAATAACTTAATCTTTTCCTCCAACACAAAAATTCTTTAAATGAAAGAGAATGTCTTAGACTGGTTTCCTTTGAAAGTAGAGACTAAGACAAGTTCTTTCATGCAAGTAGTTTATTTGGAGACTAACTGCAGGGGCCAGAAGGGAAGGCTAGGGGCATGAAATAAGGAAGGAGGGAAAGCCAAGTAAGGATGAGTTACCAAGTTGGCTATTGCCGTAGGTTGACTGGTGCTTGATCTTGCCGGGATCTTTTGAGGAGCCTATGAAATACCTCTCAGAACTGTCTAACCGGGGATCAGTTTATGAAAGAACTATGCTGGGACACAGAAGAATTGCATACATGGTAGAAATGTTTGAACTAGCACTTGTGTGTATCATGGAAGGTCTGAGTGATAAAATCTGAGGTTGCAGCACTTACTAAAGGAGTCACCTAGGATTCCTGCTTCTCTCCTATGGAGGATCAGTTTTAGGTTGGGCTGGACTGGGAAATTTCTTTCTTTGCAGAGACGGGTTGGGTAGAAACTTAGAGAATGAAATTTTCAGGTTAGAATAGAAAACACACTTCTAGTAGCTGGTTATAGGCATTTTTTTTTGGATCGCATTGTAAAGGGCAAAACATCTCCTTAGGAAACAGTGAGAGAGAACTTGTTTTGAATCTGAATTCTGAGACATAGTAGACGTAGAGCCTGTATTAATGCTCTCATATGAGAAATTGCCCACAACACATACATGCATGGAAAAAGAACAGCATTGGTCAGGAAAAAATGGGCAAAAAAAGAAAAGTAAACAAAGCTAAGAGGCTAGGGGCTTCATTAATTACTAGTGAGGGGATTCAATATTAGAATCTCATTGTTTATTTACAGTTTTTAAAAATAATTATACTAATGCATAAACAGTAACCTCTTTAATTTCAATTTCATAATATTGAGTTCAGTTATTCTCAACCATTTTCATTTTTTCCCCTTAAATTCCCAAGACAAAGAATATCTCCCGATACAATGAAATATAGATATCTGGACTGAGTTGAACTTAGATGACAATCACAGTCAAGATTCTGGAGCTCAGAATGGGCAAACCAGGTAAGCAATGCCATTTTTAGAACATTGTTTTAATGAGGCTTATTCCTGTCTGGTTTGGCTGCATTTTACATATGCAATCACCTGGCTGGGAGTAAGAAGAGTTGTTGTCATGACAACCAGGACTGACTGACTTGCCTTTCAGAAATGGTAAAAATTCAGCATGTTTGTAGCTGATACCTGTAGTTGTCAATGACTTTCTAGAAGGTCATACAGTTTTGGCAAATGGTTCCTAGTGGTGTGGAAAGACCACAGGACAAGGAAAGACGTGAGTTAAGTTGTAGTCATCATGCCTCTTTATGAGCCAAATGTGGAGGCCTCAGGCAAATCTGTTGGGGCCTCAGTTTCTTAATCCATTTGACAGGAAGCTGTAGGCTAGATTATATAGTCTCCAGGCTTGTTCGCAAGTTCTAAATTTCTCTAATTCCATAGGTTTATATATTGTTAGCACATGGAACAAGATAATCACTCCATAATCGTGTCATCACTTTTAAACATTTTGTGAATTCTCTTTTTATCTTACCTTCAGAACAGACAGAATACTCTCCAGATTAAAAAAGAACAACTCAAAACTCTTGGGGGTTAAAAATAATCCATAAAGAAAAATGATTCTAAAATGTTTTCGAGCAATTGCAGTTTAACAGTCTGCAAGTCCATATAATTTTTCAAGGTAATAGACTTGAATGGTTCAACTCATTTGATACACATATGAACACTGGAATTTTTTAAACGTCAAAGCCTGTACTTCAAACAGCAGTTGATTATTTTGATTATCGATCACAATAGTAATGTGAACGGACTCTGTGAATTTGTTCTTTGTCCTACCTCGCCATGTAGGCTGGCAATCCATTTTAGCTATCATTTATATAATAGCTATCTAACTCGTGTTTTTTGTGCAATATAAAGCAATGTTTCATAATGAAGAGTTTTGTCTGTTTCGTGTTCAAGTGCCTTATCTCTTCCATCAGTTGAAAAGCCAGCTGTGATAGTATGGTTGCCATTGTCAGACGGCCTCTTTATTCTAAAAAATAGATTGACTCACATTAAGATGTTTTCCTGCTCAAAGGAGTTTGAGAGAACTTTAACATAACACTTAGTCATTGCCCTTTTCGCAATCCTTCCTTCCTCAGCTTCTAATTAGGCCCCATGGGTAACTGGAGTCATCATTTCCTTGGAGAGACAGCACACAGTACCAACCTGTTGGTTTCTTGATATGGAGACCCAAAGATGGACTTGCTTCTTTTGGTCCATATGTCTATGGTCTTTTTAATCTGTTCACTCTTTCATCTTTATCTCCTATTCTTCTCTTTCTATTCCCTGCCATTCCCTTAATCTAATACCGTTCATCAGGTTTCCTGACATTTCCCTTTCCATTCCTTTAAATATTCCTAGACTTTCATCTGAATTCATATGCTTATCTTTATTTATTCTCACTTTACTTATAAACACATGCCTTCATGACCGTGGCAGGCTTCAGGGGCATGCAATCTGTGCATTTACATGGGCCCCGCACTCAGAAGGCCACATGCTTGGTTTAATGCTCTGCTGTTGCCACCTTGAAGTTTTCAATAAGCTTTGAACAAGGATCTCCGCCTGTTCTTTTTGCTCTGAGCTCCACAGATTACATAGCTGCTCCGATTGTAGCTCTTTTGTTCCCTTCTAGCTGGGTAAGTGGTTTTCGTTTTAGTTCATCTCTCATCCTTTTTCACTCCTCATCATTTTTTTTTCACTTATTGACTTCCTGTGGTATGTCCTTTTGACTGCTATTTTAATATAGCCATATTTAGCTCTGTTTATTTCTTACATCCTTCAGGAACATTTAACATTATATAAAAATTGTATATGGTCAACTTTTGATTAGCCACCCTGACTAAAGGAGAAGGGAGTGAGAGAATCAAAGAAGATTGCAAGTCATACAGGCAGTCATACAGGCAGTAATCATTCTGGAGAGCATTGTATGGTCTGCACCTTCTGGAAATTTACCTTTTTATTCATGTTTGCCCAGGTTAATTGGTTTGCACTCCCTGAATACACAGTAATTGGTGGTTGGGGGAACCTGTTAAGTGGCATAGGCTAGCTAACCTGAGGTTAAATATCTCTGCTAAAAAAGGAGATTGATTGTTTTCGTATTTTATGTTCTTAGATATATAAAAAATGATTTTTTTGTGTGTGTGGTTTTCACAGGTTTACTTGAGGAGGTTAGCAAGATGTAAAGACTTTTCTAATAATATTCAGACACCGTTTTTGGTTTTGACAAACCAAATGACCTATTCTTATCTTTTTGCCTGGTGGCAGTTTGAGTCACTTTACTTTGTGATGTCATCTGCCCGGAAGCATTTACATAGTTATTAAGCATTTAAATAATTATGAAGCATTTAAATAACTATGAAGCCCCCAGGTTGACCCAGCTGCCCAAGTATGTTATCTTGTTATTTTTTTTTTAAAAAACCTTTTTATATCACATATTATGTGCCAGTCACTATTCTAAGCACTTTAAAAAAGTACAAACTCATTTAATCCTATGAAATGGGTAGTATTAATTATCCCCATCCTATAATTGAAGAAACTGAGGCACAAATAAGTTATATAACTTTCCCAAAGACACAGTCATTAAGTGCTAACACAGGGATTTGAACCCAGACAGTCTAACTCAAGTCCGCGTGCCATGCTGCCACTCTAATATATGATCTGTTTAATTTTATTCATCCAGACCCTTACAGAGATGGAAACTGAGGTGGCTGATAGAATAAAGCCTTATCATAGTAGAGAACTTCCTAAATATCTCTATTTCTTTAAGTTTTCTTCCGTTGGCAATACACAATATCCAGTAAGCGAATATGTTAAAAAAAACAAACGGGCAAACCTAGATATTAAAACTGCGTGTGACTCTGAAGCGAAAATATCTGGGCTGCTATCCTGGATCTTACTGGATGAACACTTGGCAGCATATTCCTGGGAACTCACGTTAAAGAGATGCTTCGCTAACTGTCACAATCCCTTTTGGAAACCTGTGATCACAGCTGCTGACATTGCTGACATCTTTTATCTACTGCCATACTTTTCCTTTTGGCTAAGCATTACAGAGTGTGGACTTAGAAACCCAATCAATGTGCTGCATCTGAGTCAATAGCTCTCAGTAAACATTCCATTAGAACTCCCATTAGGCCCGGGAGTCTTCCCATTTCTCAGTCTTGTCTGGGCTTTGCACATTCTCTCATGAAAAAAGAGAGCTTGGGGATTATCGTCTTTACCTGTAGCTTCTCACGGACAAATGAATCCCCTATTATTATAGAAATCTAGTCAATAAAGCCATCAGAATTCTTAAAATATTGACAGTAGAGCCAAGTTTGGTACTTAACCTCTGTAGTATGTTCTGGGTGTGAAATATAAGAGGGAAATCGTATTTATAAGAAAGTACCTTAAAGTATAAAGTGAGTTAAAAATGTTCGATGCTAGGAAGGAATTGCTGACTTGAAGTTGGGCAAGCCGAGCTCTTGGCTTGGTTCTGCCACTGAGTATCCTGGGTAGTTAATGAAATCTCTGCAAAATGAGAAGACTTAGCCTGATAATTGTTAAGTGTCCATAACAGCCTCCAATGCTAAGTTTTTTGACTTTGTTTTATTCCCACAAGCTCATTTCAATCCTGGGTGGATTCACCTATGGACTCCACATGATCCAAAATGGTATGAGAAATGGCTCATGGCTCCTGTTTTGACAGCCTCTGCCCTTTCTTTTTCTGGCACCTAAGTATCTCTTCTTCTCATTTGCCCTCTCTCATAACCTGCTCTCTCTCCACCAGTAGCAAGTCAGAACTCATACGGCAATTTGCTCCTATTCTAGCATGTAAGAACTTTTTCTCTGATGCCTTTCTTCAGGAAACAGGCACATAGGGCTGGCGTGTGTTTACCTTCCTTAGAATTCTAGAACGTATGCCCACCCCAGATAACACTCTCATACCTGAGTTAGGGCAACGCCGGCAGCTATAGCAGATAAACATCAAGCCTCAAACCTCTTTACACACATTGGGTATTCTTTTTTTTTTTTTTTTAAGATTTTTTTTTTGATGTGGACCATTATTTTCTTAAAGTCTTTATTGAATTTGTTACAATATTGCTTCTGTTTTATGCTTTGGTTTTTTGGTTGCGAGGCGTGTGGGATCTTAGTTCCCCAACCAGGGAGCGAACCTGCACCCCCTGCATTGGAAGGCAAAGTCTTAACCACTGGACTGCCAGGGAAGTCCCACATTGGATATTCTTGATCAACTGGTGGCTTTCCGTCAAGCGGTGCCTCAGAGATCCAGCTTCCTTTTAGCCCGTGGCCCCAGCCTCTTCTCTACACACCTCTCAGGGTCACCACACGTACCTGCAGCAAGACAATGGCAGGGGAAATAGCATGGAGTGTCATTAGTGGAAACTTTTACGGGCCCAACCTGGAAATAGTGTACATTGCTTTTGTCCATATTCTGTTGGCTACATACAGTGTGTCTGGAAAATGTGGTCTAGCTGCCTGGGAAGAAGAGGAAGCTGGTTTGATGAGCAGCTAGGCCAGTAGTTCTCAAATTGTAGAGGACATCAGAATCACCAGAAGACTCTGAAAGCACAGATTGCTGGGCCCCAGTCCCGGAGGTTCTGATTCAGTAGGTCTGGGTTGGGCCCCAGAATGTGCATTTCTAATCAGTCCCCAGGAGATGCCGATGCTGCTGATTCAGGGAAAAAGCCTTGGAAACCACAGAGCTTATGTGCCTTTGCTACACTGTGAACCGTATAACACGGGAATTATCCTTCTTGAGGACTTCAGTCTTTCTCTGAGGCAGAGGAGAGAAAGGCAGTTGGTGGAGGAGCAGGAAACTTGGCTTGAGAGGAATACAGGACTCCAGGGCACAGAGTCTGGTCTTGATTCCACTAAGCTGTGTGACCCTAGCAAGTAACTTCACTTCTCTGAACCTAGGTTTTCTGTATGCGAAATGGGAATGATGACGGTACCAGTTCAGAATGGGAGAAAATATTTGCAAATGAAGCAACTGACAAAGGATTAATCTCCAAAATTTACAAGCAGCTCATGCAGCTCAGTATCAAGAAAACAAACAACCCAATCCAAAAATGGGCAGAAGACCTAAATAGACATTTCTCCAAAGAAGATATACAGATTGCCAACAAACACATGAAAGGATGCTCAACATCACTAATCATTAGAGAAATGCAAATCAAAACTACAGCGAGGTATCACCTCACACCGGTCAGAATGGCCATCATCAAAAAATCTACAAACAATAAATGCTGGAGAGGGTGTGGAGAAAAGGGAACCCTCTTGCACTGTTGGTGGGAATGTAAATTGATACAACCACTGTGGAGAACAGTATGGAGTTTCCTCAAAAAACTAAAAATAGAGCTACCATATGACCCAATAATCCCACTACTGGGCATATACCCTGAGAAAACCGTAATTCAAAAAGAGTCATGTACCACAATGTTCATTGCAGCACTATTTACAATAGCCAGGACATGGAAGCAACCTAAGTGTCCATCGACAGATGAATGGATAAAGAAGATGTGGCACATATATACAATGGAATATTACTCAGCCATAGAAAGAAACGAAACTGAGTTATTTGTAGTGAGGTGGATGGACCTAGAGTCTGTCATACAGAGTGAAGTAAGTCAGAAAGAGAAAAACAAATACTGTATGCTAACACATATATATGGAATCCAAAAAAAAAAAAAATGGTCATGAAGAACCTAGGGGCAGGACGGGAATAAAGACGCAGACATAGAGAATGGACTTGAGGACACGAGGAGGTGGAAGCGTAAGCTGGGACGAAGTGAGAGAGTGGCATGGACATATATATACACTACCAAACGTAAAATAGATAGCTAGTGGGAAGCAGCCGCATAGCACAGGGAGATCAGCTCGGTACTTTTTGTCCACCTAGAGGGGTGGGATAGGGAGGGTGGGAGGGAGATGCAAGAGGGAGGAGCTATGGGGATATCTGTTTGCTTATAGCTGATTCACTTTGTTATAAAGCAGAAACTAACACACCATTGTAAAGCAATTATACTCCAATAAAGTTGTTAAAAAAAAAAAGAACTCAGGGAAGCAGGAGCTCAGAGCTAGAGGTTTTCGTGGAAACCCAAGCCCCTGAAAATGTGGCAAAGGCTAAACGTGTCAATTTCACGACATTAACAGCCTCAGAAGTTTTTGTAGAAAGAACCCAATAACAATGTTGCAAATAACTGATTCATTATGCTTAGAGAAAACAAAGGACATCCAAAACCATGACACTTATAGTGGTATTGCTTAAATTACATTTTGGGATATCTTCTTACTGATTCACTCATATATCATTTACATGATGATACTCTTCTTTCTTTATACTTTCATTGGGCTTTTAAATTTTATTTTTTTAAGTTTAGGCGTGGTTGCATTTTCTACAAACTACCAAATTACCCAAACAGAACAGATTGAATTTCAAGGTTAGGGAGTTTTTCTAATAATAATTTATGGTCCAAGTATAATGTGATGAAGTAAGGTATCGTGCATGCAGGTACCAACCTGAGACTATTTTTGCCAAGAGTTGGCTCAAAAATGGGGAAACATATTTCTAGCCTCAGTTAGAAATGCTCTTAGAGTACATTGATTATTATTTCTGAAGAATGTCTTTTTACATATACTCAGGTATTTTTCAGCAAACTGGTTTAATTTGTAGGGATTCCATCTCGTGTAAGATTGTTTCCTATGCGTTTTCTTCTGAAATTACAAGAATCACCTCTCCCTTAATTTCTAGGAATATTCTAACACCTTTATTTTCATGGTTTAATTTATGAAAAATTGTAAACGTTCCATTTTCACCTTTGAGAGTTATTTTTCTCCAAGCCTCTGCCTTTTGGAGTATTTGCAAAGCTCTGAAAATGACAGGCACTTCCACAATGAAGAGAATAATCTTTCTTTCTGTTGGGCTGTTCCTGGGGTAGTGATTAGCAGTATCTTCACTGAATATTTAACTTCCTCAAAATTGTTTATCTGTGCTGTGGATCAGTGAAAGATCTGGGTAAGCTCTCACTACTTTACATAATTAAGTTTTTCTTGCCAAAAAAGAGAAGTAACAAAATATGGAGTGAAAGAAGCATTAGGTTGGACTTTTAAAACATTTTCCCCTTCATGTTCTTTCCCCATTTAAAATAATCCCAAAGAGAAGCAAAATAGCTGAGATTGAGGAGGGACTTTATGCAGATCAGTGAAGCTGACAGCTCACATTTTCTTGCAAAACTCTTAAGAATTTTCCTCCTCAGACCCCTCCGCAGGCAGTGATACACAGTAAATGCCAGAAAGAAAACAATTTCCCATTGTTCATAACTATCTGGTTTGGTGTGTGGGTGAGAGGAGGGGGAGGGGAGGGAGAAGTTCTATTGCAGGGGAGCTAAAGGCAGACAGAGGTAACAACTCAAATTTACTGAAATGATAATTCAGGCTTCTCATGGCACTTTAAATTAGTGCAAAATCACAGAATATGTGCTTATTCTCAGTTTTACTATGTAGAAAATAGGCCTCAGAATTAGAAGGAGATATCTTTTTAATGCTTAAATAGGATGTCCAGTCACTTTCGAAGAATTTGTGGAAGAAGCAGACTTTGCTTGCTTAGCTGCCCTTAATCCCTATTTCCCTCTCTTTTGAGTGGGCTAGTGGACCCAGTGGAATCCCCATCTCCTGTATTTATTGAGCTTGCCAATGTACAGGGGTGTCTTTCCCTGGGGAGGGTAATAGGGAAAATTGCATTTGCTTATCTATCACAGATGAAAATCACCTGGGGAGTATAGAGTATTTTTTTTCAATTCTGCTACCAGTATTTCCAAAGCAATCAAATGCAGAGGAATGAAAGCCAAACAGAGAAAAATGCTGATAGATTGGGCAATCTACATGGCTCTCTGGGACCGTAATTATTTCAGTGTTCAAGAGGAAAATGCACATTTGAAAGATGGTAAATTCCATCCAATGCAATCAATCATTCATCTCCTCTAGCAACAATAATTGTGGAGGAGGTGGTAGTTCAGATTTTATGTACTCATCCCTGTTTGTTTGCTTGAAGGGATACTAATCTTACATAACATGTGGACATTCCTGCCCCATTAGAATATAGCTCCTAGATGATTTTCAAATATTGGTATTGGGTACCCATCACCTGTGAGTGATGAGGTCAAAGTAAATAAGATGCTGCAGCAGCAAGAGCTAGATGCTCGGCATTGCCTTTCTTCTAGAACATTTTGTACTTTCTTTTCCAGATTTAAAAAATTGGTTATCTGTCTGCATGTATGCATTTTTTTCTACCTTTATAATCTGAGGGTGATTTTATTATTACAGTAAATCTTGGTTAACTGATGCTTTAGGAAGATGCTTTTTCTGGATAAACTAAAAGCCTGATATGGTTCTTCCTGATGTTCTTAAATATTTTATTAGCAGTGTCTCTCCTCCACCCCCTTCCTATTCATAGTCTCCTTCAATCTAATGATATAAAGCAGGTGGTAGTGTTGTCAAAACTGGGTTTCCATTAGAAACAATCTCTGAGAATGTGGTGTGTTTTCCTCCTTATTTTTCTCATTATTAGGTGTCTTAGGCTCAAAAGGCCCATATGGCAGTTTGGAAAAAATGTATATCCTGTTTGAAACCAACATTCTGAGAGTTTTCAAGCCATGAAAATCAGATATCATAGTTTTTATTTTTAGTTTTTTAAACTTTCAGAATGTGGATTCTGAGTTTCTCTTTTTCTTCCTAATTCTGAAAAAAGCCCAATCTCCAATACCACCTCCCCCGTGCTCCCCTTCTGGTGCTGGATGGAGATGTGCTGATAAGGAAAGACAGTCCTGCAGTGAGGCTGAGGCAGATTTATACCCCAGTCTTGATGTTCGGGAAAAGCTGTTCAGTCACTGACACATCCTTTAATTATTGATGGTTCAGAAACTTTATCATTCTTGGGGACTTCCTTGGTGGTGCAGTGGTTAAGAATCCACCTGCCAATGCAGGGACACGGGTTCGATCCCTGGTCCAGGAAGACCCCACATGTCGTGGAGCAGCTAAGTCCGTGCGCCACAACTACTGAGCCTGCGCTCTAGATCCCGAGAGCCACAACTACTGAGCCCTCATGCCACAACTACTGAAGCCTGTGTGCCTAGAGCCCATGCTCCACAACAAGAGAAGCCACCACAATGAGAAGCCCATGTACCACAACAAAGAATAGCCCACGTGCAGCAAGAAGACCCAACACAGTCAAAAATAAATTAAAAAAAAAAAGAAATTTTATCATTCTTAACTTTTATTTGTAACCCTTTTTCTCAGATAATTGAGGCTGGATAACAAAATTGCTATTTAGTGGAGGAAACTAGAAATAGCTTTCCTTTCTCTTAGTTTTTTGACAAGAGAGAATGAAAGGGAAAAAAGAGAAAGAAACATAGGGAAGGTATGATAGGGGTTAGGATACTTCAGTATCCCCTGCCTTAGAATGGGATAGCAGGAGAGCGTTCATAGGAGCAAGGAGAGGGCTGTTCCCTGCTTTATATGAGGTGACCTAAAAGTTCCTATTCCCCCCTCTTTCAAACCTTTTATTGAAATACAATATACATACAGAAAAGGGCACATATCACAAGTACATAGCTGGATGCATTTTCACAAGTTATCACACCATGTAATCAACACCCAAGACAAAACCAAGCCTAATAGCACCTAGAAGCCCTCCTTGAATTTCCCTCCAGTTACTGCCCCTCACTCCCAGGATGACCACCATCTTAACCTCTAACAGCTCAGATCTGCTTTGCTTGCTTTTTGTTGTTTAATATAAGTGGAACAATACGGTCTGCCCTCCACTGACTGGCTTCCTTCACTCAATACTGTGTCTGAGAGATTCATCCATGTTGCTGCTTGTAGTTTTAGATCACTCATCCATCCACTACGCCTTAACTATCTGAATTTGATACTCTACTTGTAAATAGCCATTTTCCTTTCTTAGAGGGATGGGAGTGGTTAAGAGCGCAGAAGCTGGAACTAGCGTGTCTGTGTTGAAAACCCAGGTCTTCTATTTATTAGGTATATCACCTTGGTTAAGTTCCTCAAGCTTTCGTTGCCATAATATCCTTATCTGTGAAGTGGTGATCATAATAGTATTTTCCTTATGGGGTATGTCCTTAAGGAGGACGATATTTACTTTGTATGAATACATGTAAAGCATTTAGAAGAGTGCCTGGTATATGGACAGTCCTAAATAAGTGTAAGTTATTACTAATTCTCTAACTCCCACTTGGTTTTCTTCCTTTTGTGTCGATTCAGCCTCTGAGCACAGAATGCGGGGATAATGTAGGCTAACTGATCAGAAGTGGAGAAGAAGGGCTTTGACAGAAATAAAAGAGCTTCTTGATATCATCTGCCCTTTGCTCCCACTCTGTCAATTTTAGACTTAAGTACTTACATTTGCTTTTCAATGGTTTATTGTTTAATGAAAACTCCTAGTTACTCACTGGAAATCTCAAAAGTAACAGCATTTAGTATACAGTGATAAAAATTTAATTTGCTACAAAAGCTAAAATTCATAAAATGATACAAAGAAGTAGTAGCTATGAGAAACTCCATGCTGGGCTTCCCTGGTGGCTCAGTGGTTAAGAATCCACCTGCCAATACAGGGGACACAGGTTTGATCCCTGGTCCAGGAAGATCCCACATGCCGTGGAGCAACTAAGCCCATGCGCCACAACTACTTAGCCTGCGCTCTAGAGCCCGTGAGCCACAACTACTGAGTCCGCATGCTACAAATACTGAAGCCCGCGAGCCTAGAGCCCATGCTCTGCAACAAGAGAAGCCACTGCAATGAGAAGCTCGCGCACCACAATGAAGAGTAACCCCTGCTTGCCGCAACTAGAGAAAAAGCCCACGCGCAGCAAAGAAGACCCAACTCAGCCAAAACTAAATAAATAAATAAATTAATTAAAAAAAGACAGATACTGTATGATTCCATTAAAAAAAAAAAGAAACCCCATGCTTTTTTTTTTTTTAATTTTATTTATTTATTTATTTATGGCTGTGTTGGGTCTTCGTTTCTGTGCGAGGGCTTTCTCCAGTTGTGTCAAGTGGGGGCCACTCCTCATCGCAGTGCGCGGGCCTCTCACTATCGTGGCCTCTCTTGTTGTGGAGCATAGGCTCCAGACGCGCAGGCTCAGCAATTGTGGCTCACGGGCCCAGCCGCTCTGCGGCATGTGGGATCTTCCGGGACCAGGGCATGAACCCGTGTCCCCTGCACTGGCAGGCGGATTCCCAACCACTGCGCCACCAGGGAAGCCCAAATCCCATGCTTTTATGCTGTAATCTCCTTTCTTGTCCCACTAGTTACTTTTCATATTGATAGTATAGTAGTGCCTTTGCTGTGTTTATGATTTGAAGTATTTTATGGGGATGGTGGTGCTGAAGAGGAGGTGGAACGCAGCCTGAATGATCACGAGTGACAACGATTTCCCACCCTCACTTCACTACCTCACCCTCACTCACTGGCCCCAGGCCTTTCACCCCCGCTTCAGCTCCCACTTCCTTTCGTTCATGTCAAGGATAAGTTGGGAACAATGGTGCAATATAATTTAGCTATAAAAAGGATACATGAACTGATACTAAATTATCTATTTCTCCCTCTCCTTCCTCTCTCTTGATAAGAGAGTCTCACAGACTTGAAAAAGTGTTTATGGAAATTGTAATTTTTTATAACAAAGACATTAGAATGTTTATAGATATTTTATTATTTAAATTGAACATTAAATTTTCTCAGTCTATTGCTTATGTTTAGTTATTCCTGGAAATTTAGGTAGTCTGTAAAAAAAAATAAGTGTTCATCACTGCTATATTTAAAATGGATAACCAACAAGGACCTACTGTATAGCACAGGGAACTCTGCTCAACATTATGTAAAAACCTAAATGGGAAAAGAATCTGAAAAAGAATAGATACATATATATGTATAACTGAATCACTTTGTTGTACACCTGAAACAACATTGTTAATCAACTATCCTCCAATATAAAACAAAAAGGTAAAAAAAAAAACTTGTTCTGTTCATAATGTCATCAGGTGCTGTGTTTTTCTGAGAAAATATGTCAAGAAAGTTCAGATAAAAATTGCACTGTCATTGCCTATTTTCTTTTGTCTAAAAAATACTTTGTATTTCCCATTTTCATTGCTATATAATGTGTGAAAAAAGAATTTCAAGAAGGCATAGGACACAGATATTATAACGTCTTAAGGGTAGCTATCTTATGAGAAACTCTTGACTAGTTTCTCACATCTAACTTACAAACAATGCCTCAGTGTGATAGTGTAATCTTGAAATACAATTCACTGAAAATTTCAGTCAAAGTAAATAAATACCCACCTTGGTCTCATTAGTCCTTCATATTATGAGAAAGCAAGTATGCCTATGGACACGTGATATCAGGAAACTCAGTTTTTTTTTTTTTTTTTTTAATTTATTAATTTATTTATTTATGGCTGTGTTGGGTCTTCGTTTCTGTGCGAGGGCTTTCTCTAGTTGTGGCGAGCGGGGGCCACTCTTCATCGCGGTGCGCAGGCCTCTCACTGTCGCGGCCTCTCTTGTTGCGGAGCACAGGCTCCAGACGCGCAGGCTCAGTAGTTGTGGCTCACGGGCCCAGTTGCTCCGCGGCATGTGGGATCTTCCCAGACCAGGGCTCGAACCCGTGTCCCCTGCATTGGCAGGCAGACTCTCAACCACTGCGCCACCAGGGAAGCCCAGGAAACTCAGTTTTGAGTAAGTTTATATATATATGAAACAAATTTTAAATATTTGAAAAAGTCAAGTTCCATAGAAACACACCCAAGGGGAAAAAAAAAAAGAAAATGTGAACTCACTGTGTAATGTAATTGTGTGGAAGTCCCATGATTATAGCCAGGATCCCCTTGAGTAGTTCAAGATGAAATTTGATTAGTGATATTAAAAGCATGTTTTTGAGCTATATACTTTAGCTTTTGCTTCACAAGCTTATACCATCATCCATTCTTCTGAAAGTTTCTCCTTAGCTAATGTTTATGTATGTCTGTTACGGTGGGCAAAACATGGCCTTTCTGTACTAGTGGGTCAACTCTAATGGGGTATCACTGGAGTTGTTTCAGAGAAGTTAGGATAGGATGACCCTGGTTTGCCTGGGATGGTCCAATTTTAGCACTAAAGGTTCCATGTCCTGGGAAACCCCTCTGTCTGGGCAAACTGGGGGGGTTGGTCATTCTAAGATCTTCTGAGCCTCAAACATTTTTACCACTGGCCCTTCACAGAATCTGAAATGAATCCTTTAGACTGAATGTTGTGCTTTTGGGAGTCCCATGTTAAAGTGTAAACGTACCAAGATAACACATTAATATCGGTTTTCATCATTTATTTTTTACTGGGAGTATGTTTATCAGCCAGGTAGCCTCCATTTCAGACAGTAAAGAGCTGAACCATGATGGAAGAGTAATTTTTCACAGTGGGGAGAGAAGGGAAAGAACAGCTATTTGTTAAGCACCTACTGTGTGCTAAGGAGTTGGATGAGCTCTTAATAGAAATGATTCTGAATAAGGCACTGGGCTTCTGGAGAAGGTGTGATATTGGGAGAGTGGGAGAAATGAGGAGCGAAGAGAGAAGAAGAAAGTCATTACTCACCTGGGTGGAGGAGACAGACCTGAGGTCACAGCCAGATCTGCCCTTGGGCTCTGCATCTTTCTAATGATGTAAACGTGACCCAAAGTCTTAACCTCCAACACTGTTTCCAAATCGCTAAAACAGGGATTCACCACTTTCCCTACAGGGATTTAGTGTTTTGTAAAAATTAAATGAAATAATGCATGTAACATACTTATGCTAGTGCCTGGTACCTAAAACGCAATATATAAATTGAGGTTGCTACTCCTACTGTGGCTGTTGTATTAGTTCAAGGACATCTGACTGGAAAGCCATGGCCTCTGGGTTGCTGACATTCATCCCTGCTTCTGAGAGTCTATCATTGCTTTGTCTCTTTGACAGGTATTTGGTGGCTTTGCTGGAAATCACTGGATATATTGTTGCATATGTGCATATGGGCATACAAATAGAAAAAAAAATAACAAAAAGCAATTGACTTTACAAAATCATAATCGCGGGAACATTTACGCCCCATTCTGAGACATGTTCTGTTAGGGTTCTCTCAGGCATCAATCCAATGCCTCCAATTTTTATGGGATTTAAGTTGCATTTAAAGTGCTATATAAAGATAAAATAATTTAAAAAATGGAGAACAATTTTGGGCATTTTCAGTTCTGTGCTATCAAACGGACTGCACAAAATTCTTCATTTTCTTCCACATAGCTCTGCCTGAACATTATTTATGGTAGTAGCAAAATAGTCAACACGGAATGAGAATTCATCTAGCTAAGATATCTCAGTTATTCATAGGTGAACCGATGGCCTAAACTATCATCAAATTTCACTAGCAATATTCCAATGATAGAATCGTATAAAATTGAAGTTGTAATGAAATGTAACTTTACATATATTCACGGATTTAAAAGGAAAAAAGAATACCATTTACTCCTATGGGTGTCAATTTAAAGTATAGTTTCCTATCTTTTTGTATAGCCACCTACTGAAGATAGGTACAATAATTGTGGTGAGAGGAGAACTTTTTTTATCCACTTTTATTCCCCAAATAAGTATTACATGTTAACACTTAAAATTGATCTTTAAAGCCTTGACATTAATGTGAATAGCAGAAAATCACAGATTGTCAAATTTGTAAGGTATAGCAAATTGTGGTTATTACAATTCCCTCGTGTTAACAAGTGAGAATTTTGCTTTGTGATTGCATACACAGATGTGTCATATCTAGGTCTTTTAATTTCAATTCTCTTTCCATTTCATTACATTGTTTTTCTTAAGAAAAATCTTGGCAAATATCATTGGAATAGGGTTCCAAGGATGGAGGGGGGAAATCGAGGAGTACCTTCCAGAATGCCAAATAAAGTCCAATAGTTTTGATAATTTTAAAATGCTGGTAAAATAAAGATATAATCAATATTGTCAGGAAGAGCATAAGGGAAGTTGGCAAAGTAATCTTTTGGAATAGACTCCAAAGTGCCCCAAAATGGCTTTCTATTAAATCCTCGTGAGAATTCTAAGGAAATGACCTGGTGACCTCTGGGGATACTGTGCTTTTTTTTTCCCTAGAAAATAAAGGAGTAAAAGTAATGGTTAACTAAGCTCTATTTATTTCTAATTCCTCAACCCATTTAGTTCAGAGTTTCTCAAAGTGAGATCTGTAGACCACAAGCATCAAAATCAATATAGTGCATGTTAAAAATGCAGGTTTCTGGGCCAGCCTTCAAAAATGACTGAATCATAGTCTCTGAGGGGTAGGGCCTAAGACTCAGCCCTTTAGTAACTTTCCCAGATGATTCTGAAGTATAATAATGCTTAAGAACCATATTTAAGTGTTACTCTTCTATGTTGGATTAATGGTTTGATAGATAGGCTTTACTTTAGGGTTAGTGGCATTTGAAGAGGTAGCTGTTCTAAGTGTTGTTTACAGGTGACTTTTAGTTCTATTGTTTTATAAAATAAATATTTCATTGTCTATGGCAGAATCTGAAAAGCCTACCAAGACATTTCTCAGACCATAGAAGGTTAAGTCTATGAGGTGTGGCTCTGCTGAGGCGGTCATTTGGCAGAAACCTATGAGCTTTGAGTAATGGACATTACATCTGTAAGAATTCCGTGGAATCAACAGGCTTCCTTCAGAGATGGAAAGTGATGCTATGAAGCTGGAAGGAGCTGGCATTTTTTTTTCTGTGAAAAGGTCAGATAGTAATTAAGTTAGGCTTTGCAGACCACACAATTTTTGTTGCAGCTATTCAGTCCCACTGTTGCGGTGTGAACACCAGTGAATGTCCGTGGCTGTTTTCCGAAAAAATTTTATTTACAGAATTTTATTTACAGTCCGTATTTGGCCTGTTGGCCATAGTGTGCTGACCCCGACCATGGAACATTTAGTATGTGAGTCAATTAATATTTAAAGTAAGACACAATGGCACAAATATTGAATACATATTTATAATCCGTATATGAGAACATTGATAAAATAGGTGCAATAAAAAATATGGATATGCACAAAACAGAAGGAGAGTCACAGATACAGAGAACAAACCTATGGCTACCAGGGGGTAAGGGGGGGGAGGGATAAATTGGGAGATTGGGATTGACATATACACACTACTATATATAAAATAGGTAACTAACAAGGACCTACTGTATAGCAATGGGGAAACTCTACTCAATACTCCGTAATGGCCTATATGGGAAAAGAATCTAAAAGATTGGATATATGTGTATGTATAGCTGATTCACTTTGCTGTACACCTGAAACTAACACAACATTGTAAATCTAATATACTCCAATAAAAATTTTAAAAAATGCATGGATATGGTGTTTCTTTTGCTTTCTGTCCCTATTTGCGGTACATTGGTCTTTTCATGAGTAATAAAATGTGGGAGATTGTAAATATCGCCACAAATTGTCCTTGCATCAAGAGGTGACGTCTGTTTCCACAGTCCTTAAGCTGGCCTCCTGGTTTGCTCTGTCCAATAGAAGGCAGACCCTAAGCCTTGAGAGGCCTGGAAGCTTCCATTCTCATGCGGGGAGTCCTGATGGAGAATGAAAATCCATGCGGAGAGAGGCCGGCTGCCTCTGCCTTCCCAGGCATCTCGTTTGAGGCCCACACCTGTGAGTGAACCCACCTGAGAACAGGTAAACCCAGCCCAAATGACCAAGTCACAGAATAGTGAGTGAGTTTTGTTTGAAGCCATCACCTTTTAGCGTGTGTGGTTATGCAGGGACAGGTAACGAATGCCAATAAGAGTAAGGCCCTGAGCTGAGTGCGAGCAGGGGCAGGATGTGTCTGAAGTGTGAAGAGAAGACTGAAACGGAGGAGGGCCGAGATGGGGTGTCTGTGAGCGTCCTGGGGGAGCACAGGTGGGCTGCTGGAGAGAGCTAAGAGTTCACTTGACGTGCACGAACTCCCTGTTGTTTAGAGGAAGGCTGGTCAGGAGTGTTGCGTGCTCTTCGCAGTAACGTTCTGGCTGTGCAGGTGCAGGCGGTGAGTAAGCGGGGAGCTGGCTTGAACCATGGCGGCGGGGGGGGGGGGGGGGGGGGTGAGGCGCGGGGCGGTGTTTCAGCAGGTTAGCCTGAAGACAGGAAAGTGAAGTGCGGGTTTACGCAAGGGAGTGACTCCTGTGATAATGTCCTGGGTGCAGAGGAGACTGAGGCTAGAGTGACTGTGAGAGACCTTGCCAGGCTCCATGGATTGCGGGATGCTTCTAGTGGGATCAGAGACCAGCAGAGCCGAGTTGCATGAGGGCAAGAGCTGGGGAGAGAGGAGCTGGCCGCCAGAGGGCGCTCTCCTGAAATGAAGATGATGGAGCGGCTAGTTCTGCAACGAGCCGGTTTGGCGCAGCTGAAGCCCCCTGGCCAGGCTGCCTTCCGGTGTGTTTCTATTTAGGGCGGGGCGCCGGGACGCTGCAGCCATATTGTTTTCCTGCGCAGGCGGCCCGCGCTGGCGCTTTTGCAGCTCCCACGCACGGTCGCCAGTTTGCTGGCTGCCGCGCTGCTGTTGGGCGGCTCCAGTCCTGCCACCGCACCAGCCTGGACCCTCCTCCAGCCTCTCGGCCCCTGGGCCAGGTCTGTGTCCCGCAGGATGCCCACGTCATCCGGGTGGGAGGCTGCCGGAGCCTGACATCGTTTCCAGGCTGTCCTTCTGGGTTCTCACTTGTCTTTGCTTTTCTCCACTTCATTTCCAGCCGCCTCCCCTGAGGACTTCCAGTTCCAGCATCGGACACGAAGATGACAGCCTTGCAGAGAGTGGGTAAGCAGGCCCAGTTCTGCGCTGTGTGTCGTCTCTCCGTCGTCAGCGGTTCTGCGTCATGGTGGAGGGGGACGGGTCGCGGCCTGCGTCCTGGCCGTGGATAAGCTCGCAAGGGAGCAGGTGCGGAGGGTCAACAACAGGCTCTTTTGGAAGACAGGAGGTCAAAGGAGTGACATGACGGGGTATTGCAGGAATCCCCTTTGTGGATATTGAACTCCCCGAGAATTAGGGCCGAAATAGTGTTGGAGAGAATAGTGTTGAGCCCCGAAGCGAAAATCCTCAAGGACCGAGGGGGCCTCAACAGGGGGCTCCATGTATAATCTCTCGGGGAGATGGCATAAGGGGCACCATCGGATGTAGGGGGAAGCAGTGTGTCAGTGGTCCAGACCACACACAAGGGAGCATTCGAGCAGACCTACTGCGCCCAGCGCTAGAAGGTGTATGGAAGGGTGAACGTGGTGCCAAATCCTGCGGTTCTTCTGGTGTTAAGACCCTTTCCTCTCCTTAGCAGGCCCAGGACTTTTCTGGCCAGATTTTATTGTGACTTGAGTTTAATTCTTGATCTGGTGATCAGGAGGGGAATTTGGGGCCAACCCCAAGGGTTAAGTGCATCTAGTGAATAGAGGCAGGTGAATGAGAATGAATATCAGGTGTGGCCTCGAGAACGGCTACATCAGTGACAGGTGGGTGCCGGCCTCTTGCTTCGAGGGTGATGGGGGGAATATCTACAGGGCTCTTGCAGCCTCTGAGCCCCTCAGTGACAGGTGGGTGCCGGCCTCTTGCTTCGAGGGTGATGGGAGTATCTACAGGGCTCTTCCAGCCTCTGAGCCCCCTGTAAGACTGGCCAAGCCCTCTGCAGTATCCCGTGTTTCCTAATGCCTTATTTGTCCTAATCCCGCGGTAAAACTTCTTGAAGTCTGTTTCTTAGGGAAACTGACCAATTATCCCCTCCTTTTCAAAATACTCCTTTCTCTTTGGGCCACGTTCTTAGGTCTTCCCCTGTCACACTAGCTCCTCTTTCTCAGAGTTTTCTGGTTTTTCCTTACCTCCCTGGCTTGTAAACATTGGATCTTTTCTTTCCCCTACACTCATTTTGAAGTGAGTTCACCCTGACTCATGGCTTTAAATATAACATAAAAATAAAATGGACTGAAAGAACTTGGATTGCTATGTCAAGGCTAGGAGCCCACTTTGGAGGCTAACCGTCATGAATTTAAAATACGACCAGCTGGCGAGGTGATGTATTTTTTCCTGGCCATCATCATTGTCTAATCATAAACAGGCATTCATTCATTTATTTATTCAGTCAGTAGATATTTAGTTTCTTCTTTGTGTCAGGTGTTTATCTAAGAGGGAACGGCAGAGACCAAAATAGGCCAAATCCCCAAACCCTTGGCCTTGTGGGGTTTATATTCTGGTAGACGTGGTCCGTTCCTTAAAGGTCCTCACTGACCAGTGGGTAAGACACTGAAATTCTTTGAGCCTTAGTTTGGTAAACTGTTGGAGAGAATCAGACCCATCTTGCAGGTAGGCTGTGACAATCAAGTGAGATTATGTACAAAGAGGGTATAGGATCTTGTCTCACACTTAGGAGTTCAACAAGTGGGAGTGGTTTTTTCAGAGATATCCTGGCTCCTGTCTCTTTTTGGTTACAGCTTCAGAAAGACGTAGTTGCTTCTTACAACTCCTGGGTTGGGATTTCAAATGTCCTTTAACCCATGGTATTTAAATATTTTGTAACATTAATAAAAGAGATGAGTTCATTCTATCAATATTTAATGAGCCCCTACTTTGTGCTGGGCACACAGGGACATAGACAATGCAGTTTTTCATTCTCCCTCTCTTGCTGGAGTTGAATGACTAATGAAGATGCTTTCTACCCCAGAGCATGTTAAAAGAACACCATTCTCAACATGCGACGATTCCTTTCCCTGTCATTGTCCTTGAATAGCCAGATTATGTTGAAAGAGGTCTCTTTTCCTGAACTCAGCAGAATTTTCACAGCCCGCATCTCAAATCCCAGCCTAGCCCAAATCCTCTCCTTCCGTCCTGAACCTCGATTCTGAAAAGGAGTATCTTTTCCCTCTTTTGAATTCAATAATTTTTTAAAATAACATACCAATAGACAGTATCGTGATGGTTTCAAATTTCTGGTGGTATCTTAAAAACTAGTATTTTGTAGTTCCCTGCTTTTGGGTTAATCTTTCTTTCATCGTTGCTTCTACTTCGTCGTCGTTCTCCTTGGGGATTAATTCTCCATTAATTCTCTCCTCAGTTCTCTTTTTCATTGAGCAGGACTCTCCCTTTGTTCCCTGGTTCTTGTCCTTTTCCTGTGTCCCCTTACATCGTTTCTCCCTCGCTCTACACTTTGATTTTTTTCGTACTGGATTTCTGTTTTCCAGCCAACAATTCTGTCTTCGACCTTTTCACAGTCTCCAGCTCATTCTTGCTCATATTTCTTACCTTCTCCCGGTTCCCCTCCCCTCTTTTCTCTTCCCTCCTTCCATCCCCTCTCTCTGCCCCTCTGGTTCTCTTTCAATTACTGCTTTTAATTAGAACTCCTGTGTTGCAGAGTGATAGAAAAACATAATGAGATATGGATGAGTAGGAGCCTCGGGTTTTTACGCTTCAGAGCCTTATTCTTTTATCTTTGTCCTTTGGATCCGAAGATTCTGTTTCTACTTCTATTTCCCACGGTGTGACTGTCGAGCTTCCCCCTTTGCTCTGTGGAAGGATCTTATCAAAGGTCCCCAAAGACTTCTTTATTGCTGACGGTAAAGGTCATTTCTCCTGAAGATTATTCAGTCGTTCTTCTAGAATCCTCTTTATCCACGTACGCTACGTCTTTTGACCTTGTTTCTTCTTGCCCTGACCCAAACTGTAACTTGAATATTGACAACACCCTTGAGGAATAGGTCAGGATTTCTGTATTTATTAAGAGTCCTGTTTGAAAACAGTGTGATTTCCTTTTGGTTTGGACCTAATTGCTTCTGTTAGTTTTGAGGCTTTGTGTTTAATTAGTGATCCTACATAATGCATGTGGCTGAAGTCTCTCTCTAGGACATTTTGTTGCCTTTTGTGATGTTTCATGTTGAATGTGTACTGTATGTCACAGCAAAATGCATCGCAGTGTCAGCCTTTGGGACAGCGTGGGATGGGACCAGGGTTTGAGCAGAGAAGGAACAAAACTAATTCTTTCTCTGTTGCTTTCTTTTTCTTTCCTGTCTGATATGGGGTTCCGCTCTTTTCTTCCAGCAGACGAGGAAAGAGAAAATAAGGAAAAGAAAAAAAAAAGGGAAATGGAAAGATGGAAGGGCAGGCAGCTGTAGGAATTTAACTGTTGAGATGAAGGGGATAAACAAAGATTATCCACAGGTATTCCACATTTTCCTTCTCATCGTGCCAACTCCATCCCTTGGGGTTTCTTTCTCTTTGCTTTAGTGCTGGCTTCTTGTCTTCTAAGGGCCTGTTGTTCCAGAAAACTGCTACTTTCATGGAACAAGTGTGAATTGGTCTCTCCCTTTCCAGTGAGATTAGTGACTAACATTTAGAGCTTTATTTACTAGCTGCATAGATGAAAAATAGACTTTAAAATGTCTGACTGCCTAATCATTTGCTCAGTCGGATAATTAGAAACAGCTGGGATCACTCTAAGGCTGTCGTATACTTCGCTTATAAAAGTCAGATGAGACCGGTATCAAAGGAGTACCTGGAAGGCCGGTTTATGATACAGAAGCGAAAGGGCTGTGTATAAACATACTTTTTTCTCAGCAACGTGTAAATTCATGAGAGCTGACAGGAGACTTGATTCTTAGTAAGTAGGGTTGAGCTGCAGAATTTAAATGCGGAGACTTTGACTATCCAATAACAGGAAAAGCCGACATTTAACCAAAGCAATGAAACAGGGAGAATCTTACAAACCTCTTGAGTTTAGATTGGGACTGGGGTCCACACACATTTTTCAGACCAGGGAAGGCCAGATAGTGGAAATGTATGGCTTTGTAGGCCACATGGTCTCTGTTGCAACCATTTATATAAAATGCACATTAGAACAGTTCTGAGAACATAGTCAGTTTCAGATTTTATCATTAGTGTTCTGGTGGCAGCGAATAAAGATAACGGCAAATAACTGTGAATAAGTGACTTGATTCGTTTTTCTCTTACCTTTTGCAACACTCCTCCATACAGGCTACGTTATGTTAATATTGAGGGCCAAATCAGGAGGAGTTGTAGTATTTCATTTTTACATAGAACGGTACTGGATAGTGGGACTGATATGGTTTTTCATGGTGTCCACCTGTTCACTGAGGACATTTGCTGGTGACGTTTAGAAAGTAGACTTCAGTGTTTAACTCTCACACAGTTCCAAACCTTTGGAAATAATGTGATTCACATGTCATGACCCTTAGAATTCTAATCAAACTTATTTAAATACAGTATGTAGTTGTTGGTTGGAAACTATAATATAATCAGGGGAAAATAAGATTTTTAATAATCCAATTGCATGTGTCACCTGCTCAACTTATCGGTGCAGAACAATGCACAGGACTAATAAGTGGCACTATTTGGTAAGAGGAAGAAAACAAGCTCAATGGAAAAAGGTTCCTAGGATGTATCCAAAAGGTATTGTTCTTAAAGATCATATGTCTACCTATCTCTGTAAATTTGTATTTCACTATGTAATTTATTGGAAAGAAATTTAAAATGTGTAGTAAAGTTTCATATGAAGGGCCTTCCATTTTTTTTTAGGTGCTATTGTAGTGATGTTTTTGCGCTTTTTTGGTAGAAAACCCACCACTTCATTGTCAATCTTCAAAAGCATCCAAACATAGGTACAATCCCAAGCTGCCTGCAGCGCCCTTTTCCACTCTGGGCCGAGGCCTGGGAATTGGTGCTGGTCAGTGCTGGGGCGACGTCGTGTTTTACTGACCGCTCCCCGATTCTTGTGCTCTGGCTGCGCTTGCTTTCATGGATGTAAATGGAAGGGGCGGTCAGGCCTGACCTAAGGGAAGGTGTGAAGTACTTGGTGTGGCTTCAACTTCCCTTTTAGTTCCTTCTTTCTTCCTGTAGTCCAGGGCTTCTGTTTTTTGTTTTTTTCTCAGTTATCCAAGGCCTTGCTTTGAAGGAGTGAATCTCTAATGGTAAGATTTCAAGCTTGTGTAGGAACTGGTTTTGGAAAGGTGGCCTTTCTCGGGCTCAGAATCAATGTGGTCACTTGAGTCCATGTTAATGTTGCTTTCCCACATATGAGGCAGGGATGTGGTCTCATATATGGACCAGTGTAAAAAGTGCAACCTGTACAAAAAGCATAGATTCACAGGCTTTCTGATTTATTTGTTAGACAGTTTTCAGACTTTTGGGAAAAAAGAATTTGTGATATATTGTTTGACATAGCCTCACTTACTTTGAGGTAAATAGACTAGTTATACATAGCCCCGTGGATCTCAACTCAGTATCCTGAATAGAGAAAGCTGGGTCCCAATGACTCAAAGTGAGAAAATGGTGATAATGAGTTTTAGGAAAGTATAACGAAGCATCTGCCAAACACTTAGGAGTACAGATAATTTGCTAAGTACTAACACTGTTTCATAGTGCTAGGTATGTATTGTAAAAAGATAGAATGAAAAAATGGAAATGTTTCACAGTGGTATTATCTTAATGGAATCCTTGCCACATGTGGGGTGCTAGCAGGTAAGGTTTATATCTTCCTGTAACACAGTCTTCTCCATATTCCAACAAAGAAACTTCTTTGTCTTGGTAGATGTAGGAGATAGGTTCCAATTGTTTAGGACTTTGCATGGGTTTTTTTGTTTTGTGTTGTTTTTAAATCCAGGAATTGTAGGAATTCCTGGGATTGTTTTTCAGTCTGGACAGCACTTTCTTGATACCCTTGGCCCTTGGGCGGGATCAGCAGGGATTCCCAGGGCGCTGGCACCTCCTGCTGGTGCTGGCTGGTGCCTGCTGTGCCATCCATGTCGGGGCAGGAGGCAGCCCCCCAATACGGGCAGCCAGGACCCCTCCTCAGGACACAGGTGGGGGCGTGGCTTTCCTAGGTGTGCGAAAGGTATCCTTTGTTCTGTGGATAAGGTAGCTTTCAGAAGCACCTGAGGGTGGAGGCTGGTTGCCAGGGTAACCAACCATGTGATGAGTAGGTTGGAGCTGTCAGCCCCACCTCCTGATTTCTGGGAGGAGCTTGAGGTTGAATCATTTGCTGTTAGCCAATGACTTAGTCAGTCGTGTCTGTGTAATGAAGTCTCCATCAAAACCTGAAAGGACACTTCTTGGCCTTTGGAGGGCTTCCACAGTGGGGAACCGGAGCCCTTCCGCATGGCACCGTGCCAGGCCCCAGCATCCAGGAGGACAGGAGCTCCTTTGGTGGGGACCTCGCTCTGTGTGTCCCTTCATCTGGCTGTTGATTCACGTCCTTTAATATCCTTTGTAATAAAAATGAGTGATCTAGTGAGTAAAGAGGTTTTCCCGAGTTCTGTGCGCTGTTCTAGTAAAGTGCTTGAAGAGGGAATCACTGAACCCTTGAGCTTGTAGCCAATTGGTCACAACGTCAGGTAACAGGGAGGGCTTGCGACTGGCGCCTGAAGTGGAGGGTGGTCTCGTGGGGTTGAGCTCTTGGCCTGTGGAATCTGCTTCTGTCTCTGGGTAGGTAGTGTTAGAATTGAGTTGACATCCTCCTGGGATTTGGGAATTGCTTATTGATGTTGGGAAGACTCCACACACTTGGGAATTGGGTTCGGGAACCCCGTTCAATTTCATGTAGGGGAAGTCAGCTGTTTGTGCTTGTTTGGTGGTAGCAGGACCGGATTTCTCTTTGGAAGAACGTATCTTGCTCGCTCTTGGTCCGCGTGGCCTGGATGGGACAGATGCTACCTCCAACTCCTGGCCTGGATAAATCAGAGGCCCCCCTAGACCTTTGCTGGTACTATGAGGAAAATGTGCCCTCTTTCTGCTGCACTTGCAGAACTGGTCATCCGTGAGCTTGGAAGTTGTAATTAACATCCTTCTCACCTTGTTGGGAAAGCCCACTTGAAAGTAGAATCAGCACAGACAGGAGAGAAAGACGGTGACTCTCCACATATGGGCCCCTGGACCCACCCATTCCTGGGCTCGCTAAGTATTGGATTGGCCAAAAAGTTCGTTCTGGTTTTCCATATCTAACAGAAATCGTACAGAAAAGCCCGAACAAACTTTTTGGCCAACTCAATACGTAGTTAAGTCTCTTTTTTAAATAATAAAGTTTTTAGGGGTAGCTTTTCTGTTACTTGAAATTTATTTCTCCATTTTAGAGCTCTTTCTTTAAAAGTTTATGGTGGAAATTAAGCTCTCTTAGTCTTTAATTTTTATTTTGATGCCTTGTAGGTGATAATCATGATCTTAAATCCTAGATATCATGTCTGAAATTTTAGATAACATTTCTAATATAGTGTTCAGCTTTTCAAACGTTTATATATGGAATAATTGTGAATCTGTACTTTCTACTCAGAAGTGGCAATTTTGTTCAGAACTCATCACACACTAGAATTCAATCTAAACAGTGAGTTCTATTGGTGAAAGGCATAGAAAGCTTATTCTAATAATCTTACAATTTCTAGTCACACATTTTAAATCATTTCTCACTCACCTTGATATATATAAACTATTGTGAGGAAGAATATTTTTTCAAGCTCTTAGTGTATATACGTAGCATTCCTACATAGTATTATACCAGTATTAACACAGGCATACTAATCCTTTGAAAGGATATTTAAGTGGGCTAATAAAAGTTTTCTTAAAAGGGAACATTTTTAGGAAATGTTTTAATGTGAAATATGAGCCAAGTATCTTACTTAACGATAGGTATCAGCAATGTAAAATTTTCATTAGTAACACAAAGGAAAATAGGAAAAATTTAAAACATCTTTGTCCTTTGAACATTAATATAGGTTTGATGACTAAATGTTTTACGTCTGGCTGTACCATTGATTTATCTTTGAATTTTCTCAATAAAAACCCTAACTGCAGAAATGTGAATCAAGCCATCCTGGTAAAGTAGTAAGATGGTTACAGTAAGCCATCCTGCTAAGGGGGTAACCCAGTGGGTGAACGGTTTTAGGGTCAGGTGTTTGACTTACCTCTAAGTATAATTGCCTTGATCCAACCTATGGTGGTAAATAAGAGGAGGGGGGAGAGGAGACAAAGGTGAAGGAAAAAGTGGAAGCAGCAATGTTTACTAAACAGTTGAGTTCAACACCCAGAGTGCTTTTTTTTTTTCCCCAGACAACACAATTATTTTATTTTTATTTATTAAAAACTTTTTTCCCTGTGCTATACAGTCGGTTCTCATTAGTTACCTATTTTATACATAGCAGTGCATATATGTCAGTCCCAATCTCCCAGTTCATCCCATCCCCCGCTTCACCCTTGGTATCCATACATTTGTTCTCTACATCTGTGTTTCTATTTCTGCTTTGCAGGTAAGATCATCTATACCGTTTTTCTAGATTCCACATATATGTATTAGTGTATGATATCTGTTTTTCTCTTTCCGACTTACTTCACTCCCAGAGTGCTTCTGAACCCATTTTGGTTTTGGAAACTTTCTTCAAGTGCATGCTTACATGGAAGCCCTGTTTGTAAAACAGATGGATCAGGAGTTTCTAGATCCCTGTTCTCTCAAGATGACCTCTGAGAGCTGCTGGAGCAGCTTTTCCTGTCCTGGTCTTCTGATGGGAGGCTAGGGAGGGATACTGTCCAAGTGCACTTCTTTCGCGTGTAAGCTGACAGGCTCAGTGTGCGCCAAAGGCTCCTGGACTAGTTACATCGTTAAATCACAAAGTATTATGTATGTTCATTTGTACCATTTGTTTAGATTCCACATATAAGTGATATCATATGATATTTGTCTTTCTCTGTCTGACTTACTTTACCTAGTATGGCAATCTCTAGGTCCATCCATGTTGCTGCAAATGGCATTATTTCATTCCTTTTTATGGCTGAGTAATATTCCATTGTGTGTGTGTATACATATATATATATATATGTATACACACACACATATACCACATCTTCTTTATCCATTCATCTATTGATGGACATTTAGGTTGCTTTCATGTCCTGGCTATTGTAAATAGTGCTGCAGTGAACATTGGGGTGCATGTGTCTTTTTTGAATTACAGTGTTCTTTGGGTATATGCCCAGGAGTGGGATTGCTATATAGTACAGGGACCTCTACTCAATACTCTGTAATGACCTATATGGGAAAAGAATCTGAAAAAGAGTGGATATATATATATATGCGGAAAGTAACACAATGTTGTAAATCAACTATACTCCAATGAAAATTAAAAAAAAACATTAAGAAGTAGTTAAGAACGGACCAAGTAGATAAGGATATGTACTTGTAACCTGGAAGAGATCCTCAGATTGTATTTAATAGGTATCCTTTTTCCTAAGGCATGGCTACATTCACTTCATCTAAACAGATAACTTAGAATGGTAAGTTATTCCATTGTTTACCTTGTAATGTTAATGAAACTTAGTAACCATCAAATAAGTTACTCTTCCTTCATACATATTGTGTAATTACCTGACACCAGTAAAATAACTCTAAATATCATAAGACTTTTCGCTTGTACTTTTTTCCTTTAATGTTATCTTTCTTTCTTCTTGACTGGCATACATTGTTTATTTTCAGAAAGAAATGGCAGTTTTCAGAAATGTACTAGGATTTGGGTCAATGTTTGTGAAAATCACTTAAAATCTAAAGTTGTTTGTAATAACTCCGTTTATATGGACATCTGAATTATTTGCATGCCCTTCAGGTCATAAACTGAGTTATGTCGCACTGGCAAGAATCTTCATGAGATAAGAGCTATGGCTCGGATAGCTTATGATAAAAGGAACAGTGCATTGCATGTCTTAAAAATCACATGGAGAGAACCAGCGTATTCAAGAAGTTTCCTTAGAGTTTCAGCAGTTCAGGACCTGCTGTGCACATATCAAGGCAAAGGATCTTTATCACTGACTCATATTCTGAGAGGCATAGTGGGGTCTGCTTTTTTCCCCTTAGAGCCTAAGAAATGGTAGTTACACAGAACAATCGCAAAGCTAAAATTCTCTGCCAAATTGGCAATGCTAATTTGTTAGATGTGGGATACAGTGCTTAATATTTACTCTGTGGTACAATTAAAGAGATATCACCAATTTGTTTATTTTAATGTCTGCTTTATTTATGAGGAAGCATATAACTTACTATTAGGAAAGGGAAATACCATGTTCCTGATGTAATACACATTTTAAGTACTTGGCTCCAGTTGATAGCTCCATAATGAGGTTGGAATGCATTTATCTGTAGGTATTGTGAAAAGTCTAGGTGTAGCTATGAGGGTACTGGCATTTGCCTTAGAAAGCAGACTTCTGGACCATTTTAGACCAGGCTGAATGCGGAGTCATTTCTGCCTTCTCCCCGACGGGCTGTGGGGAACTCGGTAGGGCAGCCAGGTGACCTACTTCCTAATGAACGGAGCTGGATCTGCACTGCAGGAGGACATCTTCAGTGTTGAATTAGTGGAAATAAGCCATGAGGCCTGTACATGTCCTTACAGGAAAGATTTCCTAACATGATGATGCAAATTCAGACACCCCAGGTATGTCCTGAGTTAGGATGCACATGTAGGTTTCAGGCATGAGCTGTAACAAAGGATATTGGGGGAAGGAGTTTGGGTACTGAGCATATCAGAAGAGTGGTTTTGAAACAGAAGCCAATTTCCATAGTATCTCCGTGGGGGCGGGCTCTAAGAAGACACGACAGACTTTTCGGTTTCAAGAAGTAGTAGACAAGCTGTAATTCCTATAGTTTTCCCAGAACTGTACATATTTTTTAAAAAATTTATTTTTTTTTTTTGGCTGCGTTGGGTCTTTGTTGCTGCACGCGGGCTTTCTCTAGCTGCGGCGAGCGGGGACTATTTTCGTTGCGGTGCGCAGGCTTCTCATTGCAGTGGCTTCTCTCGTTGTGGAGCACGGGCTCTAGGTGTGTGGGCTTCAGTAGTTGTGGCACGTGGGCTCAGTAGTTGTGGCGCACGGGCTTAGTTCCTCCTTGGCACGTGGGATCTTCCCAGACCAGGGCTCGAACCCATGTCCCCTGCATTGGCAGGCGGATTCTTAACCATTGCACCACCAGGGAAGTCCAGAACTGTACATATTTTAACCAAAAAAATGAACACCCTACATATGCGTGCATGTCAGTGAGTTGAGGGAGATTCCCTTTAGTACATTTTCTGTGTAAATACAACTCGAGAGTTCTGAGGGGCTGGGTCTCTGTGTGTTAGAGGTGTGCTCTAAGGCGCATCCAGCATTCAGGGGAAATTTGCTTCTGATACAACCATAAAAGCGAAGCTTCGGGAATTGCGGTGTCTGCCTGATGTACTGGGTCTTGGGAGAGGTCTTTGGGCTCTTATTTACTGCTCACAAGTCCTGCTGAATTCCAGAGCTGGGATTTAGGTCGAATCCTCTTTTCTGACTTCCAAATTTGTCTTCACTTCTAGTTCTCTAGTGTTTTTATGGTATAGACTGATGGGTAGTAAATCCAGAATTCTTAGCATTGAAAAGGAGAGGAAATTGGAGATATAAAATTATAGGGTCAAGAACTTGAGGTGATATGATAGAGTAGTTTAGGGGGGGAGGAGGGACCTGAAAATTAGACACAGCAGGAGAAGATGGGGCTGCAGAGGAAGGTGACAGGCAATCAGGTGGCATCTAAGCAAGGTGACAGGATTTAGGAGATGCACCTGGGGTGGGAGTAGGTGTCAGAGCAAGAAGGGACCTGAGAAAAGGCTGCAGGTAGAGATTCAGGCAGACATCTGGCATCCAGAGGCTGGTTTTGGACCAGCAGATTTATGACCATGGTTGACCGCTCCAAAATCAGATGGCAACTGTGGGGATGACAAGAGCAAGGTCAGGGCTGGGAAAGCCCGTCTTGCCCATTTGCCATCTAGGCTGAGACGTGGCTTTATCTGAAGAGTCTCCGTTCAGTATGAATTTTTATTCTTGTTCATTCACAGCCCCTAATTGCTTTCAAGTCTCCCTCTCTTGTCTTGTATGGATATCTCAGGCAGGTCTACTTGCTTCCCCAACTAATTTTAGTTGGTAAAAGTCCAGTCCTGCCTGTTTAGAACTTGACTTTTCCTTTAGTAGAGGGTAGGGCTTAGGAACATAGACTCCTGGGGCAGAGCTAGAAACTTTTTTTGTTCTTTGCCAGTAGCTGTGTGTAGACTAAACTCTCTGCCCTCAATTTCCTGTTCTTTACATAAGAGCACTTGCATCTACCTCATAGTCGTTGAGGATGAAAGTAAGACACATAAGGCACTTAGGACAGTACCTGGAATATAATTACTCTGTGTGCTTGTGATGGTTCCTTTTGTTACCTGATTTAAATCTTGTTTCCTCTGCTGCCCTCGCCTGGTGGGGGACCTCGAGTGGGGTGGCAACACGATCTGTTGTGTTTCTCCTCCAACTTCGGCATCTTGCGGTTGGGAGGTGGGTATTGCCTGGTCAGAGACATATTTTGCTTCTAGTTAAATGTCCTGTGTGTGTGTGGGGTGGATGTGGGGTGGTTGTGGATGTGAAATTGGGAGACGGAGACCATCTCGTGTCACTGGTCGCTGGCACTGCCTTTCTGGGTGACTTGCTAGCCATGGAGGGCCTTGGTGAGGCTGCTGTCCAACTGTGAGGTGTATGTGAATCCTTCTGAAGGTCCTGTAGGCCTCCCAGCTGCGTGCTGCTCTCACATGGGAGACCTGTTCCATCTCCCCAGATTTGGCCCCAAATACCCACATCCTCCTGCTGCTTATGACCAATGGTCTTTCTTCTTAAGCATCTTTCCTGCCTCATTCCCACCAACTAACAGTCTTAGTGTTTGGAATCTTAAAAATACAACCTTCAGGAAGTCTGTTTGCACAAAAGTCTGAGAGTTCTGTTTTAGAATATGAAGACCACACTAATTGGAAATACTCAGATCCGCTCCTCTACGATGCCACTCTTACATAGTGAAGATGTTGGCCTAGAGCCATTTTGAAAAGGATGCTGTCTGAGAGGACTGTCTCTGAGGGGTAAGTGATGTCACCTTGCCCCACCGTAAGCACCTGGTCAGAGGGACATAATTTGTATTAACGGAAAAGCTGGTGTGAGAATCCTTGTGATGAGAAGTTCTCCAAAGGATTGACAATATGTTCCAAGAGAGAATGTCAGATTTAGATACCATCTAAGCCCAGAAGCTGCTTCCAGATCATGATGGTACCAGGCAAGAACTATGTTGTGCCCCCGACTCGCCCCTCTCCCTCCCGCATGCTAACCCTAGAGGGTCAGAAGCCACAGTTGGCTCTAAATTGTGAAGGAGAAGAAGCCCAAGCCCTGGAATTGCAGACACTACCTTGCCCTTCCCTTTGCCATCATTGGCTTCTGGCTCAAAGTGGACAGAGCCAGGCAGGCTTGGGATGAAATTTATTTTTATTAAAAAATTTTTTAAATTTTATTTATGTATTTGAGCCATATTAATGATTTGCTATCCAACAATTAAGAATTTAAAAATTCAATATATAGCAAGAAATTTATTTTTAAATGAAGTTTGCTGTTACATGAGACTGGAAAATGTAAATACTGAGCTGGGAATGTCCTTGGGATTAGATGTAACTTCTTGTTATTGAAGAGTAACCCAGACAGTTTTGGGTTTCACCTGAGATTTCACTCAGCCTTAGGGAGAAAGGAATAGTTGTGGGAAAGGATATAGTTGCTACGCGATGGCACCCTTCCGTGTTTACTTGCTCACCGTAATGGTTATGTGCCCCTAGTTTTTTAAGAATGATTAATGCGTCACTGATATTTTTATTGTTATTGCTGATATTTGTGATGAATCTTAAACGTGAATTTGAGTTGGATGATTAAGTGACCTATAATTTAAAAGATGTAGGTACACTAATTTATCATCATTTGATAACACGATTTTCTTTGATCTTAAGAGACAGTAAGAAGAAGAAAACGTCTTTAGACCTGTGATGTTTTTCTGGGTAGTTGACCTAATTCTTCTGGGCTCTCCTTAAGCAGTTCTGCACCATTTTTGCTCCTTGCTATGCTAGCCCTTGTATTTCAGAAAACTGTGTGTCCAGGCACTCTTGCTAGCAGGGTTCTGTTTTGGTTCTGCCAATGAGAATCCTTCTCAAGAGATCTGGTGGATGGAATGGAAGAAGAATCCATCATGCTGGCAGTGACAGCTGGTGTGTGCTTTGGCAGATGTTTAAATGTAGGGTTGCTTCAGACTCACAGACATAAAAAACAAACATATGGTTACCAAAGAGGAAAGGGGATGGCGGAGGGATAAATTAGGAGTTTGGGATTGGCAGATACAAATTACTGTATATAAAATAGATAAACAACAAGGTCCTGCTGTATAGCACAGGGAACTGTATTCAATATCCTGTAATAAACCATCATGGAAAAGAATATGATGAAAAAGAATATATATGTGAATAACTGAATCACTTTGCTGTACACCAGAAAATAACACGATATTGTATATCAACTATACTCCAATAGAAAAGATACAGGGTTTCTCATGGTAAGCTGTCTTGCTGGTGTGGGCTCCAGGTTTTGGCAAGCTTACACGATTTTGGGAATCTTCTTTAAGAACACAAATGTATTTTTTCAATGGTACTTGTAAAATGGGGTGCTTCTTTAGAATAGGCAAAAGAAATCACAACAAATATGGCTAGGTATAAAATTCTTGATTCATATCTCCATGCTTCAGGAATTTGTGTGAACAGTCCCAGTGTCTTCCAAGGTTGAATATATCTGGAGAAGATGGAGGCCAGCCTGATTTTATTGTCCTCTTAGAACTTGACCTTTTCTTCTTGGCTGCACACATGATTCATTATCTTTAAAGTACACAAACTTTCCTAGACTATTTCTGATGTTTGCTCTTCTGGGTTAGTTTGTTTTGGGACATGATGTACCCTTTCAGTATACCTTCATGTTTTTCATTCAGGAATTAAAAAAAATTTTTTTTTAATTTTATATTGGAGCGTAGTTGATTAACTATGTTGTTAGTTTCAGGTGCACAGCACAGTGATTCAGTTATACATACATATACATGTATATTCTTTTTCAAATTCTTTTCTGATTTAGGTTATTACAGAGGATTGAGTAGAGTTCCCTGTGCTATACAGTAGGTCCTTGTTATCTCTTTTAAATATGGCAGTGTGTACATGTCAATCCCAAACTCCCAATCTATCCCTCCCCCCCATCCTTTCCCCTGGTTACCATAAGTTCATGCTCTAAGTCTGTGAGTCTGTTTCTGTTTTGTAAATAAGTTCATTTCTATCATTTTATTTTTTTTAGATTCTGCATGTAAGTGATATCATATGATTTTGTCTTTGTCTGCCTTACTTCACTTAGTATGGTAATCTCTAGGTCCATCCGTGTTGCTGCAGATGGCATTATTTCATTCTTTTTTATGGCTGAGTAGTATTCCATGGTATATATATACCACATCTTTGTTATCCATTCATCTGTTGATGGACATTCTTAAGTTATGGCTCTAAGTGCTCAGCTCTACCTTGTATTCTCCCCCTTTGAGTAGCAAGTTATGCCTGTGCCATCCCATAGTAACTGTCATTTTATTTCTAATTCTTTTACAACATTTACTTGCATTTCATTTTATTTACTTTCTCATTTCTACTCTTTATATCTCTTTCTGTATTTTCAACTGTGTCCATTCTCCTTATGATTCTTTCAGTCTTGCTTCAACTTCTCTCATGGTGCTATTACCACCCCAGACCCTCTCCTCTCATTCTCTAACTCTGCTAGTCATGTTTCCTCTCCCCCTAATTTCTCCTCCATCTCTACATGAGTCTTTCATCTCTGCACTGTGCCCTTATTTCTTAGAGGCAGTTGCTTTTCTAAGATTTAAAAATCCATGGCAAAAGTTTTGGTGGCAGTTTTCATCTGCTTCATGGCCAGTGGTTTCTAGTGAGAGCTGTTTCTTGTTTTTCTTGTTCCTTTTTTCTTACGACACCTTTCAGTAGATCCTGATTTGCTTTCTAATTATTCTATTTGAAAGAGGTGACGGTTTTCTGGAACAGAGGTTGCAGGATGATTAAACTGGGGAGAGGTCAAGGCCCTGTTAAGATTCGATGGAATTTTTTTCATCCAGCATTTTTGTGTGTGTATGTGTGTGAGTTTGCTTAAACTTTACTGTTTGCAAGTCAGCATAAATAGGTGGTTAGGGAACTTCCTCCCCTTTTCAGAGTTTCTCTTTCCCTCCTGGCAGCCAGTACTGCTTGCAGATCTAGCTCATCTAAGGGACTCTATCCTCTTTCTTCTTAGAGCCACATCCAGTCCAGTAAACTCCTGGCACTTACCTCTACATCCTGCCCTTCCTTTTCAAAAAAAGGGACTTAGATGGGAATTTCTTGGCGGTCCAGTGGTTAAGACTCTGCACTTCCCCTGCAGGGAGCCTGGGTTCAATCCCTGGTTGGGGAACTAAGATCCTACATGCCGTGCGCTGCGGCCAAAAACAAACAAAACAAAAACAAAAAAGGACTTAGATTTTGCACCTCAGTATGTGTCCCTCAGCTTTCGGAAGTAGACTGTGATGGCACTCTGAGCTCCGCCTCTGCTCCCCACTTCGCTTCCTCAGACTTAGTGCTTTGATTTTCACTGCTAGCGGCAGCTCTTCCATATGTATGTGAAATTTGGGGTTTTATCTGGTTTTCTAGTTTCTGAGAGTCGAGTTTGTGTTTTTTTTCTTCTCTTTTATGGAAGTGTTTCTCAAAATACAGTTTTCAGACCATGTGCGTTGTAATTACTTGCAGTGCTTATTAAAAATTCAGATTTCCAGGGTCCTTTCCAAGGCTTTCTAAGTCACAGCCTCTGGGGCTGGCTTCCTAGATTCAAAATCTTTAATAACCACCCATTGCCATTATGATTTTTATGTACATAGAAGTTGACAACCACTCTTTCAGTGATGAACGAATGATTACAGTTTGAGTGTTCCCTTTCTCCATCATATTGTTTGCAAAATTTTTCCCTAACACATTTCATCATGGGATTTCTACACCATTGTTTTTGTATTCCTCTCTATTGTATATAACTAAGGTCCATGGGATTATTTTCCAAGTCTACAAAAATCCACAGGGGCTTCAATTTACTCTGGGGGTATCAGTCCATATAACATGCAAACTCTTTATCCTACCCACTGTCTGCAATTCAAAAAGTCTGTCTTATCTTGATTTTTCTCAATGCCTGGTGAGTGATGACTTCAGGTATAAATATGGTCAGCTGTTAGGGCTAGATAACGTATCCAGGTTTCTTGAGCATCCCTTAAAGAACTTGTAAGATTTACTCACTGCATATAGCAGGTCTTAATTCTCCTGAGCGAAACCTCTGTTGGCCGGCTTACTGGAGCTGTGAAAATGGAGAGCCTTTCTTGAGAGTGGAAGGGGAGTTTGTAATTGTCTTTCATCTCCTTCTGCTTCCCATTCTACATATGACAGTAAGAACTGGGAATTTCAAAAGTCAAGAAGGTGGCATTTTGTGTTTCAGATGCCTTGATTTTTGTCATGCTCAGTTTTCTGTGAGCTGATCACTTTCATGCTGTCTGGAGGTTGACATCAAAATGGCAACTAATTAAAAGCAGAAAATTTGATATATTTTGAACATGAGTACTTCTTCAGGGATGAGAGTGGTAGATGTCCTAGATTTATTTTAAAGTAATTTACTTTTAACTTCTTGGCCAAATTGAGCATCATATGGGTTACTAGTAAATAAAGCTCACAAATATTTCTCTATAAGGCTATATATTTTCTTTTTGGATCTGTCAGTCAGAGAGTCTTCATCCTCAGGGTGTTTTCCCACGGAGGAATATTGGTCTAAATATTAACTCACAAAACATCTAGAGGTCTTTGGAAGGGTATGTATAGGTTAAAATCTCAGATACCAGAACTCCATGCTACATAAGCGATAGCATAATAAAAAGCCTTTAATTAAAAAAAAAGTCTTCCTCCAAATGATTGTCAGCTCTTTTTTTCCACCCGTCAAGGCTATCTTGACTCTCAGTGGATAAAGCCAGTATGCAGCAGCGTTTATCTGACTTAGCCCAACGTATCATGTTTACGTTAAAACGTAGAATTTTATATGGAAAGGTTCACGGCAACCATGCCTTGGGCCAAGAAAAGCAATATATCAGGCAATAGATGGTTCTTTTTCGCTAACGGCAATGAGGGTTAGCCTTCAAAGAAAGTTATATTTGGAATTTTTCTCTATGCACCGATCATAAAAGGTGGGTGAGAGAAGGGTGTTCACATTTAGAATCCAGCTATGTCCCAGGCGCTAAATTAGGAGCTTTTCATCAGTAGCCCTTTTTGGTATTACTGTCCCATTTCAGTTGTGTCAAAACTGAGACTCGGAGGAGTTAAGTTGCCAAAGGTCACTTAGGTTGTTAAGTGGCAGAGCTGGAGTTTGAATCCAGGTAGGACTGGTGACAGGACACCACACAATACTGCCCTGTCCATTCGGACAAATTTGAAAATGGATCAAAATCCACTGAACTTTTTGCAGCCTCCTGCCAGTGGATCATCTTGGTTTATTTCTTTGGCAGGAATCATATTAGAATCTACATAATCAGTACATGTACATTTGTAGGAAATAAAGTTTGGCATGATTCTTAGGCTGTGGGTAGTGGAATGACTCTGGTTTTAGTATTCAAACAGACCTGGGAAGTGTGCCCTTGGGCAAGTTACTCTCCGAATCTGTTTTCTTGTCTGTAAAGTGGTGATAATAATAGCAACCTTTTAAGATTGTAGGATGACTCAGAAATAATATATGTGAGTGCCCACTACAGTGCCTGGCACGCAGTAGGAGTTAAAAGTTGGGAGCAGGTATTACTACTGACATGCATTAGAATACATTTGTTGAGCAGTAGGCTTTTATGCTCATTATGGGCAATGATTGTTGAACTTCTAAAGGTCTGTGTCCACTCCTGTGATCACACTGTTAAGTATTCTCAGATCAGCACAGCAATTGAATACGGTAATGACAATTCAAGTATTCTTTACTTGTATGGTATGTCAGTCAGAATTTCAGTATAACAATCTAGGTGGCTATATATGTTCTTGAAGAGTTCAGATAATTTCATAATGGCGAATTCTCAGTTTCATGAAGAAATTGATTTAATTAAACTCGTTTGAACATTTCAAACAAACACAAAAATAACTTTAGTATAGAGAGAAACACCTAGCTATCAGCCGGATCTATCTGATCATCAAGACTTTGCCACATTTATCTACCTTTTTGTTTTGGTTTTCTTTTTTTTTTTTTAATCTTTTAAGTATGTTAAAGAAAAACCTCAGACATCATGTTATTCATACCTATGTCTTTAAAAATGAATCTAAGGGCATTTTCTTTTTTCTTTCTTTCTTTTTTTTTTTTGGCCTGTGTCATGTGGCTTGTGGAGTCTCAGTTCCCCAACCAGGGATTGAACCCGGGCCGCTGGGCCACGGCAGTGAAAGTCTGGAATCCTAACCACTAGGCCACCAAGGAACTCCCAGGACATTTTCTTACGTGCCATGTTATATAGTATGTAGTATACATAACAAAACTGTCAATAACTCCTTGGTATTATCTAATACCCAGTCCATAATCAAATTATTCCAGTGGTCCCAAAGCCTGGGGAAATAGTGTCTCAATATAAATTCTACAGGTTGCATTTTAATTAAATCCCTTAAGCCTTTTTTGTTCTTTTTAATCTAGAGCAGACCCTTCTCCTCCTTAAGCCCCTTCTTTCTCAGCCATCGATTTGTGCAGAAATCGGGTTACTTGTCTTACAGAATGTTCCACAGTCTGGATTTGTGTTTTTGCTTTCTTGTTTCATTTAACTTGTTCCTCCGTTTCTCGTTCGTAAAAGTGGAAGTTAGCTCTAGGCTAGAGGCTTGATTATATTTAGGTTCAAATTTTTGGCCAAGAATATTCCAGGGTGTTCCTGGGTGTTTCCCAAAGAGGCCAGTGTCCTACCTTGAGTGATGCTGAGATGGAGTCGTCCCAGGTGCTGCCAGCCTTCCACTGATGGATGATTGCCTGATGCCATTTCATTTAGGGTTACAAAGTGATGCATTTCCAGCCACCATTCCTTTTCTTTTAAATCGCTTTATTGAGGCATAATCGACATGCAGTAAATTGCACACATTTAAAGTGTACAATTTGGGAAGTTTTAACGTAGGTACATCCGTGAAACCATCATCACAACCAAGAAAATAAACATGTTCATCACTCTGGAGTTTCCTCGTGCCTCACTGTAATCCTTCCCACTGCCTCTCTGTCCTGCCCCCATTCCCAGACAGCTACTGATCTACTTTCTGTTGGAACAGATTAATTTGTACCTCACCTGGTTTTCTATAATACTCATCCTCATGCAGTGAAAGATTAATTGTTTACAAACAGGAATAATCCTAGAGAAGTTGTTTGTCAATCAGCATAATTCTAAAAGTTAAAGTAAAATTTTCTTAGTCACATGTGAAAAACACATTGAGCCTTCTGTTAACTGGGTAAAGTGTGATTGACACAGCAAGCATCGGAGGAATTAAATGGCTCCAGAGCTGCCCGGCACTTCTGGGGCATTAACATTTCCTTCTAAAGTTATTTGACGAACATTCCTCTTCCCCCAGACAACTTTTACAGATCCATAGGATCTGAAAGATGATAACAGGATGGGGATTTATTCATTTCCCTTTATTGCCTTAACTACGCAGGCTTGGCTGCCTGCATTACAGTAAAATATACAGGATAATTGCTGGCATCTACACAAAGCATTTTTCTTCTTTATGGAAACTATAAACAGAGTAAACTGTTCTTGCCCTTCTAGTTCTTGGATTTCAATTCCTTTTTAGCTAACTACCTTCTGAAGAGCAGAGTACAGTGTGTCCTTATTTGGCAAGCACGTGAACTGTGGAGTAAAGACAGCAGATTGCATAGGACCAGTGACTTTTCAGGGAGTCCCCCTCAAGCCTCAGCCCAGGGAGTGCATTCTAATCACGGGTATAGCTCGCGTAGATTGGGGTGCTACCTTTGTGCTACAAGACAGACACTTGGTGACGGGCAAATAAAATGCTACAAACTATTGGGAAAGATGATTTGACAGTGAGGTAGGAAACCAGTAATTTCAAAATGAATATAATTTCAACATGAATATGATGACAACTTAATTTTAAAACATTCCCCAAACTCCTCTTACAAACCAAAGTGACTAATAAAGACAAGAAATGAAAAACCCCATGGCTGTATTAACAAATTGGTAAGGGATTCCTCCCAAACCTCAGAGTACGTGTGTGGCTAAACTGCCGACCTCAGTGGGACAAGATGAATAGCTTTGCTGCGGTGAGAAGGCAGAGTGGCAACACGCTCCTGTATTTTTCATAATTATATGGTGCCTGTCTAGCTCTGGTAGGGTTTTCTGTCCTAAAATCTATTTTGTCTGATACTAGTATCACCTAACAACTTTCTTTTCTTTGATGTTTATCAAGTGCCTCTTCTTCCACTTCTCAGTTCTCAACATTTATGTATCCGTATGTTTTAGATGTGACTTATGAAAAGAGCATCTAGCTGGACTCAGGGCTCTCTGGTCAGTATGATCCCAGTGGACATACTGGTTATGACTGGCACAGTTCTGATTGGTTGGCAAATCTATTCTGATTGGTCAGTACCTATAATATACCAATTGTTTTTATTTTTGTTATTTAAGTATAGTTGATATACAACATCATACAAGTTACAGGTGTACAATACAGTGATTCACAATTTTTAAAGGTTATATTCCATTTATAGTTATAAAATTTTGCTATATTCTCCATGTTGTACAGTATATCCTTGTAGCTTATTTTACACCTAATAGTTTGTACTTCTTAATTCCCCTACCCCTATATTGCCCCTCCCTCCTTCCCTCTCCCCAAACCACTAGTTTGTTCTCTATATCTGTAAGTCTGCTTTTTTTTTTTTTTTTGTTACATTTACTAGTTTGTTGTATTTTTTAGATTCCACATATAAGTGATATCACACAGTGTTTGTCTGTCTGGCTTACTTCACTTAGTATGATAATCTCTAGGTCCATCCATGTTGCTGCATTATGCCATTTTTTTTATGGCTAATATTCCATTGTGTATATATATATATATATATACACACCACATCTTCTTTATCCATTCATGTGTTGATGGACACTTAGGTTGCTTCCATATCTTGGTAATTGCAAATTGAATGCAATCCCTAGTAAAATCCCACAGAACTAGAACAAAAAATTTTAAAATTTGTATGGAAACGGAAAAGACCCCGAATCGCCAAAGCAGTCTTGAGAAAGAAACACGGAACTGGAGGAATCAGGCACCCTGACTTCAGACTGTACTACAAAGCTATGGTAATCAAAACAGTATGGTACTGGCACAAAAACAGACACATAAGTCAATGGAACAGGATAGAAAGTTCAGAAATAAACCCATGCACTATGATCAATTAATCTATGATAAAGGAGGCAAGACTACAATGGAGGAAAGAAAGTCTTCAATAAGTGGTGTTGGGAAAACTGGATAGCCACGTGTAAATGAATGAAATTAGAATATCCTCTATCACCATATACAGAAATAAACTCAAAATGGATTAAAGACTTAAATGTAGAACCAGGTACTATAATGAAACTCCTGGAGAAAAACATTGGCAGAACACTCTTTGACATAAATTGTGTAATATTTTTTTGGACCCATCTCCTAAAGCAAAGGAAATAAAAGCAAAAATAAACAAATGGAATCTAATTAAACTTAAAAGCTTTTGCACGGTGAAGGAAACCATCAAAATGCAAAGAAAACCTAGTGAATGGAAGGAAATATTTGCAAATGATATGACCAGTAAGAGATTAATATCCAATAGATATAAACAGCTCATACAACTCAACATGAAGAAAACAAGCAACCTGATTAGAAATGGGCAGAAGAACTGAATAGACATTTTTTCAAAGAGGAAACGCAGGTGGCCAACACACACATGAAAAAATGCTCAACATGGCTAATCATCAGGGAAATGCAAGTCAAAACCACAATGAGATATCACCTCACATGTCACTGAAATATCATCAAAAAGAACACAAAGAACAAATGTTGGTGAGGATCTGGAGAAAAGAGAACCCTAATACACTGTTGGTGGGAATGTAAATTGATGTAGCCACTGTGGGAAACAGTATTGAGGTTTCTCAGAAAACTGAAAATAGAGTTACCATATGACCCAGCAATTGCACTCTTGGGTATATATCCAAAAAAATAAAAACCCTAGTTCAAAAAGATACATGCACCCTAATGTTCATAGCAACATTCCTCCCTATACTTAAACTGTTCTATCTGGGCTCATATAGCTTCTTCATGAAGTATATCCTTTAGAAGTTCTTTCAGTAAGGATCCATTGGTGATAAATAGTTTTTATTTATCAGTATCTGAAAATGTCTTTATTTTGGCTCTTATTTTTGAAGATTAATTTCATTGCTTATGGAATTTTAGGTTGACACTGATCTTAGCACATTAAAATAAAATCTTACAGCTCTCTGACTTATTTTGGAGAAGTCAAGCCATCAGTCAAATGGCCATTATTTGGAAGATGTTTTTTTTTTTTTTTTCTGTTTGCTTTTTAGATCTTTTCTTTTTCTGTAATGCTCTTCAGTTCACTGTTGTGTATCTAGGTATAGATTTATTTTTAATTTATTCTTTTGGCATTTATTATTATATTTTAAAAATATTTATTTGGCTGCACTGGGTCTTAGTTGCGACATGCGGGATTGTTTAGTTGCGGCATGCGGGATCTTTTAGTTGCGGCATGCGGGATCTAGTTCCCTGACCAGGGATCAAACCTGGGCCTCCCTGCATTGGGGGCACGGAGTCTTAACTACTGGACCACCAGGGAAGTCCCTTGGCATTTATTATTAACATGAGGATTTATTTCTATCACAAGATCTAGAAAATTCTCAGCCAACATCTTTGTGTATTCTTTTTCCATTCTATTTACTCTTAAATTCCAGCTAAATGAATTTTAGAACTTACTAGTTTGTTCATCCTGTCTCTTAATCACTTTTGTACTTTCTGTGTCTTGTCTTTGAGCTGCCTTCTGTGTAATATTTTCAGATTTCTTTTCTAGTTCACTATTTTTTCAATTATGTCTAATTTGCTGTTTAATCCATCCTCTGAGTTTTAAATTTTAATTGTATTTTTTATTTCTAAAGTTCTTCAAGGATCTGCTTGGGTATTCTTTATGGTTCTTTATTCCTTTTTCATACTTACATGATTTTTTTTGTATTTTTAACAAATATTTAACATACTAAATGTGATTTTATATTTTGAGATTTTTCTGGTATGATTTTTGCTGGATGTTGTCTCTGTAGACTTTTTCTGACTCTTCATTTCCTTTATATTGTGACTTGTCTGTGAGCTGCTCAGATGTTTCCCAGGCTGATGCTTTTGAGGCATGGGGTGAGGTTCTGTGCTCCAGAGAGGATGTGCATTTGCTACTTCCAGTCAGTTGTAGCCACTACCTACCTGTGACCACTGTCAACTAACCTCTCTGAAATATTTTGGACTACATCAATAGCATACATTCAAGCTGCATACCATTGAGAAGAAGAATAAACGTCAAAGGAGATTTATTTTCCTTTAACTCAAAAAATGACAAACTGCCCCTTGGATACCTTGTGGTAGGCTGGATAATACCCCCCAAATGTCTATGTTTTCATCCCTGGGAATTATGAATGTTACCTTATATGGCAGAAGAGCCTTTGCAGATGTGATCTTGTTCAGGATATTGAGATGGGAGATTATCCTGGATTATTATGGTGGTATGATAATACAAGAGTCTTTATAAGAGAGACACAGGTGGAGTCAGCTAGAAAGTAGGAGATGTGGAGTTGGAAGCAGGAGGTCAGAGTGAAGGAGCTAAGAAATATAGTTGGTCTCTAGAAGTTGGAAAAGGCAAGGAAACAAGTTCTCTCTTGAAAACTTCAGTTGGAATTCATCCCTGGCAATACCTTGCTTTTAGATTTCTGACCTCCAGATTTCTAAAATAATAATTTTGTGCTGGAAGCAACTAAGTTTGTGGTAGCTTGTTAGAGCAGCAATAGGAAACTAGTATTACACCTCTTTTTATATTTTTTTGTGACCTTACAATGAGGGATGAATGAGCTTTGAGATGGCGCCTTCTCCAGAGGAACGAGGTTAGCCTTCCGTGAAATCACCCACCTCGGAAGAGCCTCGGGCTTGAGTGTCCCTCGTGGAGCCCTGTGCCACCGCCGGGAAGCGCTAGGTCCCCAGCTGGGCGGAGACTTGGTGGTGGAGAGTTGCTTTAACTCTCACTCACCACTGAGTTACATTTTATTGTTGGCACCTCAAGAGTCTCTCCCTTTCTGCCAGTTCAGCAACACTTGTTACAGAGCATGTTTTAAATATTTTATCCAGTGTTTTAGCTCTTTCAGTCAGGTGGGTTTTTCGGGGTATGCAGTCTGTCATAATGCTGGAAATGGAAATCGAGGGAGCCTTTCACGGTTACTTGGAAAGAGAGTATCTCCCCCCCGGCCCCCGCCCTCAAAGGCAGGGTGCACAGGATTCATCACTTCAGATCTTCTCCACTGGCCCTCTGGAGCCTGCAAGTTCTAATGTCAGAATTTCTCAGGCAGCCTCTTATCTAGGAAGAGGGAGACCCTAAATACTCATGACTTAACATCATGGGCTTGTTGGAGACAGGTTTTCCAAACAATTCATTATTTGCTATTCATAAAGTATTTCCTGGGAGGGAAGAATTTGGCAGCCACGTTGCACTTGAGTGAATGGCTGTTGAGATGGACCCTGTTTACACACTTGTATCATGATTATCTGGTGGATAGGTCTAAAAGCTTCTAGCAGTTTTCTTCCTTTTATCTTCCAAATGCAGGAGAGTCTGGAGTAGAGTTGCACCTGCTGCTGTAGTATCTCTCTCAGCCTTTCTGTTCTCTTTTTTAGCGTGTGGATTCTTAGCTAATTTATGACTTCTCTGTGTCTAAATCTGTCAGAAAGAAACCTGGATGTCATTGAGGGAAATGATGAGGGAGAGCAGATAAATTAGCTAGATGGTGGTTTTTCTGATGCTACCTTAAATTATCCCCAGTAATAAGGATAACTTGGTTTCTTTTAGCATACCTTAAAGCCAAGCACAGTATTGCTAAGAGTTGCATTTTAAACACTTTATCTTTTTTGCCCATAATAGTATTGGTTTGGTAATGGCTTTAATAAGGAAGTCACTGAGGTTGAGTCACAGATAATACATTTTTTCAAAGTGCATTTTCTATAAGCATGTCAAGACAAGCCACTAAAACGCTTGAGAAATAGAAAGAAGCTAAAATCTATTAATACTTGAGTGGAGTCAGAATGTTCCCATTTTTAATACAAGTGGCAAAAGCCAAATAAATAATGTGTGGTTTACTAGATTTGCAGAAAGAGTTGAGTGACATAAACTGGGAACACGGAGACAATGTAAATGAATATACTTATATTATTTTGGTGAACTCTAAGGGAATTTGGGAATCAAGGTAATTAGAAGGTATGCTGTGGTTAAAATGTGTATATGTCAATAAATTGGGAGACACCAAATTGGGGTTACAGTTTATGCTTCATGATCATCAGAAAAGTGATTAGATTCTCTATTATATATTGGTGAAGCATTTTGAAAAATCATTGCTGTAGCAACTATAGCTCTTTAAAAACACTGTGTGGTATAATTACTGGCTTTTAATCTTGTTCGACAGTGAATATAAAAGATTATTTATATAAAAATGTTTGTTTTTAAAGACTGTTTTACAATTTTAAGTTCACTGAGAGAGGACCCTTATTAACTGGGAGAAATTTTCTGTATTTTTTCTTGCACCATTCACTATTTTCTATGAATCTACCTTGTCTCTTTAGATGGATTTTTATTTCTCAACTATTTTTATTTCTCAACTGTTTTTATTTCTCAACTAAGTAGCTTATTATTTCTAGTATTTTATAATGCTTAGCACAAAAATAACACATAAGTTTTACTGCCTGTTTGGAAAAAGGTTTTGTCATGTCCTTTATGATTTGAGGTTATCAAAGCTGAAGGCACTAGTCAGGAAAATAGATAATTTCAGTATAATGTTTTTACTGTTGTTCCATTCTTAATACAATTGAAATTTCATTTATCCTTGAAGTGCTTTTGCACCCTGTGCAAATGTCTTTGCCTGGAGCTGGTACGGCTGACTCAGGACCATAAGTTGAATTATAGTTAAATTGTTCCTTCCAAAGTACATTATTATATATTTCTAGTTGGTGAATTTCAGATAGAACTTTCTGAAGATAGGGCTGATTTCCCGTCTCATCATCTCAGTGAATTGGAATAATTGTGTTACAATGGGAGCACCTTAACCAAACTTTGCTTACCCAGTCCTCTGGCCTTCCCAGGGTCTCCATTGTTCAGTAGGACATGGTTTGATGCCTTCAGGTGATAAACCCCAATGGCTACAGCAGTGTATACCAGTAGATGCCCTTCTGCTCTCACCCATGTGTTTATACTTAACAAAAGAGTCCATTTATTCTAAGTAAAATTTCTGAATTCTAAGAAAAAGATTACAGTCCTTTCAAGAAAAAGCAGTCAGTAGATACATTCACAGGTAAACAAGATAAAAGATAATATAACGTAATTATATAGCAATTGAGAAGTGGGAGTAGATTCCTTAGAATGGGTGATCAGGGAATGCCTCTTTAAAGGCAGTGACTTCTAAACTGAGACTTGAATGATAAGGAAAGTTGAAGACGCTGAGAAAAGGATGATCCTCACTTGGTTTGGATGCCCTTATCCGCCAACCATAAACCTCGTACCTATCTGAAGCCGGATGGCAGCTGTGCCCTGTGGGCAGCTGGGTTCAGGTGTGAGTTGGACTCTCAGAGAATACTTGTGCCGAGTTTTCCTTCGGGTGGATTAGGCTTATTCCTGGAGTTGGAAAACCATTGTGCGTGGAGAACTCTGTAATTCCATGGTTTCCCTGACCATTAAGAGGCCAAGGAGGATTATGGACGGGCTGAGACTTTCCTGCCTCTGAGACTTGAGTATAGGGGATCAGAGAGCATGAAAGATTCTTCAGCAGAGGACTGAGCCTGCTTTTATACTGTGGGTTCCGGGGCTGGAGGTGCAGGAGAGATCCTTTCACCCTCTTCTGCTTGCAGCTTTCCCGCTTTTTAGGGTGCTTCAAAAAAAAAAATTGTCAGTGTGCCTTTGAAGAAACGTAATATGTAATGCATCTAAGGGAGGTTCAGAAACGAGGGGAAAAAAGCAGAACAAGCACATGGCCAGTGTAATAGAGCTACTGGAGGAGATGATTAACACTTGAGTTAATAACACTTAAGGAGATTTAAATACAGTGGAGACAAAAACTTACTGGATCTAAAGCCATAGTTTTTTCATCTGCACAATTAGAAGACTGGTTATGTAGAGATTCCAATTAATGGAAGATAAATTTCAAGGAGCACATCAAAGCACAGTGCAAAAGTACAGAGTGAGGACCATGAGGGAAGGGATAAATGACATATGAAAGAAATGTAGGAGTCCTAACATGGATTAGGCATTCTAGAAGATAAAAATAGAACAAATAGAGAAGAGCAGTAATTAAAACAACTGAAAATAAAACGTTCTCAGACATACAGAACACATATATTACCAAGAACCAGATTGAGACCAAACTTCTATGTTTAATCACAGAAGTCACAAAAGAGTGGAATAACATTTACAAATGACAAAGTAAAGGATTGTATCAACAAACTTATACCCAGCCTAGGAATCATTCTCCTGTTAAGGAAAAAGAGAACTACTGGAGGCTGTGAAAGATTTCACAGTATATATGACAATCAGGACAATTTGGGCTATGCTGTATTAACAATCTCCAAATCTTCCTAGCTTAACACAAAGAAAGCTTATTTCATATTCTTGCTGTACATTTCACATGGGTTAGTGTGAGCCTCTGCTCAGGAACCCAGGTTAATGGAAGATATATTTTAATGCTTTCATGACGACTGTACTCGTGGGAAGGGAATGAGCCTGGAAGTAGCACATCACCACCATTTGCATTTCATTGGCCAAAGCAAGTCATGTGGCCATGACTCAATTTAAAGGGAGCAGGGTGCTATAACTCTGTGACATGTCTGGGAGGAAGAGAACCTGAATATTTATGAAAGAGCCTTAATGGCTACCATATGACCCATGTATAGTGTCTAAGGAAAATAATTGACAAGGTTTTAATCAATCAGGAGATGTATCCATAGACCTCAAGTTGAGGAAATGAGCAGTACATTCTATTTTGTGTGTGTCTCCGTGCATGTGTGTCCACTTGTGTTAATAAATTAAATATAAATGAATGAAGAAAAGTGTTAAGGAATAATACTGAAAGTAGAGAGATACTCTAAGGGAAATTTTATTAAGTATAAACGATCTCTGCAAAACCTACTGTGTGAGTGAAATAAAAGAATTTCAACATGCTTAGGAGAAGGGAAAGATAAGAGAGGGAGCCTTTATTTTATTAAAGTGGGGAAGGAAGGAGAGGAAAAGACATTTGTGGGACACAGTTTAGGATACATTGCATCATGGCGGAGAAAAGAGTTGGTATCTTATTTCAAGGAATTTCGGAGTTACATGTATTTGATTACTCATGCAGGCAGTCAACAGTTAGTAAAATCAAGTTTGTCAGGATTTCCAGAGAAAGAGGAAAGGATTGAATGATGAACAGTTTGACCAAACCAGGAAAAAAATGAAGGGAAGGAAAAAGATGAAATTATAACTTTAAAAATCAGTATCAAAATAGAATAAATATTTCATATGTGGCAATACATGTGAATAGACTAAATTTTCCAGTGTGAGCGTTTAAATTGCAGGACATAACTCAAATCTACGCTGTTTACAAAAAAACACAAAATTATTAGAGTGTAACAATAAAGGAAAAGAATGCCAGGCATTTTCAAACCAAAAGAAATCAGGATTCATAATGTTAATAGTAGTGTAAGATTTATGGTTAAAAGTATTGGACAGAATGACATAGAATATAAAAGGCAAAATATAGGAAGAAGTTTTATGAATTTATATACACAACACTGGTAGAAAAGTAAGGAAAATTCTGAAAGGCCATAAATTGTGAGAAAGCAAGAACCGGGGGGGCAGGGGGAGGAAGCTGCATTGTTCCAAGGATATCTGCTGATTCTTGATAGTTTAGAAATTACATTTTAATATGTTAAATATAGGAGACAGGAAGCAAATGTGGGGTTTGTACAAGTTTGAAGTCCATTAAGATAAAGGTGGAATCCGCAAAAGGTGACATTTTCTGTTAGCTAGGAATAAAAATATCTGACCCACAGAGGGAGAAGAGAGTAAAGGAATTTTTTTCTCAGCTCTGGTTCTGGGTGGAAAAAAAAAAACTCTTCTGCCGATTCCTAACCATAAACTAACCCTTACAAGAGTTTGGAGTCAAAGTTCACCCTATTTCTGTTATTCAAAAAACCCTAAACCTTGAAGTTTAGCTTAAAGTGGTCCTGGGCTATATTAAGTTTGAAATTGTGGAGGGTCTGAGATTCTACCTTACTTGCAAGTAGGTAAGTTAGACTGCCATAGAATTTTATAGATATTCTGATAGGAAACGTGAGGATTCTGGACCAGAGAATAGATGATTATTCACGAAGCATCTTAGCACTGGTTCCCTAAGGCAAGAGCCCCGTAGGGTGACACATGGGGTGAGGTTGCATCACTGCAGAGGAGCCTCAAAATGATGAGACTTGGAGCTGATGTAGGACGTCTGGCATGTTGGCCCGTCCTCCCCTGTGGGTGGGAGGGAGACCTTTACTCTGAAATGTAAACAGACGGCTGTGGAGAAGACAAGTCTTCAGATCTCTCTGGAGCAATATGCTATCTGTAGCTTCTCAAGAATTCACTATTGTATTATCCTTTAATAGGGCTTACCAGTGTTCTTATTTCAAAAAGCCTGACTGTGCAGAAATGTGAGAACATTCATGGAGAATTGTCTCCCACATACCTAGAGAAAACTACAGCAGAACACTTCTTGAGGAATACACGTTAAACCCAGACCTCAAGAATATTCAGTGAATAACTTTCCAAATAAAATGAGCTTATAATCAATTACAAAACTAAGGAAGAGAGACACACTGTCATGACTGGGTGAAAACAGCAAACTGTGAATGAGGATCACAGAGTTTGAAAAGAATAGAATTCATATTCACACAGTATAAACTATGAATGTCTAATATGTTTAGAGAAAAGAGGTATATCTAAGATTACAGAATAGGAGCTATTAAAAAAATGATCAATCAGACAATAAAAGAGCCATATAAACTTGATGCAGGAAAAACTCCAATAATTGAAATGAAAAATTTACTGGATAGTTTAAACAGAAGTGTAGGTATAGCTGAAGAAAGAATCACAAATAGAATTAATAGCAATGAGAAATATAATTTTTTGAAAAGGTTAATAGACGTTTATTAATAGAATTTCAGAAGGAAAGAATAAGGAGAATGGGAGAAATAAAAGATAAGTTAATGGCTGGGAATTTTCTAGAATTGTTGGAAGATGTCTTTTCTCAGATTCAGGAAATCTACCCTGAGAAGAAATAAATAAGTAGACATGTAAACCTAGCGGTTATGTAGAAAAACTACAGAGTAGCCAAAGGGAGAAACAAAAGATGATACGCTGGTTATAGACTTTGTAAAAGCAATACAAATCACAGCAGAATGCAAAAATACCTTCAGAGGGCTAAGAGAAGGGGAAAAAAAGGGATATACCAGTAAGTGAAATTTTCAAGAATAAGGGCAAGATATATTTTTTAGAGACATAAAATTGGATGTGTATATCAACTTTAAGCACATCTAAAACCTGTCCTTCAGTAAGAAATATTATTACAGAAACAAGCATCAGAAATGCAAGCCAGGAATGGCTAGGAAAGAAATTTATAAATAAATGATAATTATAAACAAACACTGATTATATAAAGTAAAAATAATGCCTGGTCTGTGTGTTTTAAAAACAGGATAGAACTAGAATATGGACAGAAATATATTGGGAAGGAGGTAGACGAGAACTTAAGGTTAAAGCGTTTAAAGGTTGTCATACCATGTAGAAGAAGATAAAAATATTGATTCTAAATTTATAAGAGTTATATATGCTTATTGAATTAGGACAGCTCTGAGAGAATAGGAATAGAATAAAAAATTCACAGAAAAAAAATGAAGGGTAGAACTCAAACTAAAAGATGACAAATGAAAAAAATACAGCATAGAAGCAGAGCAAATAAAAAGCATAATGTTAGAAATGAATTTGTATATTAGTAATAACCCTAAATATAAATACTGTCCATTTAAGGGACAAAAATTATTAGACTAGATTGTTAAAAACAAAAAACACACAAAAAACAAAAATAACTATTGTTTACAAAAGGCACAAAACATTGGGACACAGCTATTCAAATATAACAAAATGCAATCTTTAAAACAAACAAAAATGTTAGAGGATCACTGTACTGATGAAGGATTCAAATTCCTAGAAGATAGAAGAAGTCTAAACTTATACACACCTAATAGTAGCTTCAAAAATGGAAAGCAAAAATAGAAGCACAAAGAAAACAACAACTCTCACTATGATAGTGGGAGACTCTAATACAACTGTCTCTGTAATTGTTCAATCAAGCAGACAGTATATCAGAATAGAAATGATCTGAACAGTAAAGTTAGCAATATGGATCTAGTACACACACATGAAACACTGTGCAAAACAATCGAACACATACGCTTCTCAAACACACAGCAAACGTTTACATAAACTGGCCATTTAGGAGGCCATGTGCCATCAATATATTTCAAATGATTGAGATTTTACAGACCACACTCTTACCACAATGTAATTAAATTAAAACGGCTAACATAAAGATAACAAAACTCCTAGGCAGAGAATGCTAATTATCCCCCTGTATCCATTCCCCCTTCTTCCTTTAGGACTGGAACTCTCTAAGGTTTAGCTAGGAACATGGTGGTTCTGCTGCCCTTGCACCGGGGTCTGGAGATTGTTTTGGGGTGGATGTACTTGGTAAAACTTCCTGGTGATGTGGCTTAAAAAGGAAATGAGTTTTTAAAAACACTATTTATTTGTCTGCATCGGGTCTTAAGTTGTGGCATGCGGGATCTTTAGTTGCAGTGTGTGGGCTCTTCGTTGCAGCACATGGGCTTCTCTCTAGTTGTGGCATGTGGGTTCAGTAGTTGCAGCACACGGGCTCTCTAGTTGTGGCGTGTGGGCTCAGTAGCTGCGGCACGTGGGCTTAGTTGCCCTGTGGCATGTGGGATCTTAGTTACCTGACCAGGAATTGAACCTGCGTTCCCTGCATTGGAAGGCGGATTCTTAACCACTGGACCACCAGGGAAGTCCCTGAAATGGCTTTTAATACATTTTTCTCTCTGCCCTGCCTGTGGGCTGGGAGGCAAAATGAAGTGTTGGTGAGGCAGCTTCCCCTTCAAAGGAGGGCAACACCCTAAGTGTTGGGAGAGCAGCAAAATGGACACACACTGGTGGATGAGAGCAGTCCCCACATCCGGCTTGCCCTCCTACCTCTGACAGGGAAATAAACTTCATCCTTTTATTTGAGCCACTTTATTTTTAGGTGGTTATGTTTTAGCAGCTCAGCCTATGTCATAATTAATTCACGTTTCCACATACAGAAAAATTAGAAGCACACATTTCTAAATAATTCACAAGAATCATAATGGAAACTAGACTACAAATAGAACCAAAAAATCAGGAAAAATATATACCTTCGTGCGTGTGTGTGTATACATATGTTGTGTGATGCCAGTGGAGCAGTATTTAGATGGGAATTTACAGTCGCAGGTGCTTGTCTAAAAGAAAAGAAGAGAGGCTGAAATTTAATCTCCTGCTCAGATCACCTCTTCCCTCTGCTCGGTGTCTGACACCTTGTGCTGGCATCTCTGCTTTGTGGGTGCCCTTCTCACCCTGCTGGCACTCTGACATCCTGCTTTGAGCTGCCGGGGGTGCTTTCCTTGCTCTAGCCCACCCAATGGCCCCACCTAAGCTGAATTGTTGAGACCAGTAAGGGAAGGAAACGGAAGGAATGGGAAAAGGAAGAGGAGTAAACCCAACTCCTCCTCCTCCCGCCTCCTAGCTCAGTAAGATCTTAGCAAAGTCTGACAAATACATGAGAAAACAGGAAAACTACAGGCCAGTCCCTCATAAACATAGATGCAAAAACCCTAGGTGAAATATTAGAACTTGAATCAAAATGCTTTTTTAATAGGACATGTAAGTAGAGCATGACCAAGTTGGATTTATTTCAGGTGACATTAGAAATGGAATCAATATGATGCATCATGTTCAAGGAACAAATGAGAAAAATCATGTAATCTCAATAGATAACAGCAGTAGCATTTGTCATAGTTCAGTATCCGTTCAGAGTCAAAAGTTTGCAAACTTAGTAATAGAAGTGAACTTAATCTGATAAAAGAGTACCTCAGAAATCCTACAGAAGACACGATAAGGTGGAAGTATGATGTTGAATACGTTTTCTCGGAGATCAAGAGCGAGACCAGAAGGCTTGCTCTCACCACTTGGTTGCATCATTCTATGCATCAGTGACGTGAACAAGAAAAGTCAAAGAGGTAGGCAGGGGCCAGAACATATTTTCTGAGGACCTGCTATTTTAAAATGTTTAAAATATTTCTGTCAGATTTTTAAAAAAATGTAGGTTATCTCCAGTCCTTTAGAGGAACAAAAGGTAGGTGTGGGAAATTAAAGAAGCCTACAGATTCTTTGATTTTACTCCAAGTTGAATTCCTCTCTCCATGAATCTGTGCTGGGCTTAGTGAATACTGCAGTAGTGATGGGCTGGTACTTCTGAGGTTAGATGGTAAAAAAAAAAAAAAAAAACAACCCCAAAACCAAAAACACCCCTTAAGAGTTTTGCTTGGACCTCTTGGAACAGTGTCTCTGGGAGCCCTGAGCTATAACGTAAGAAGGTCCCTGAGACCTTCTGTATTGGACGGAGGTGTAGGTGCTCAGGTTAACCGTCCAAACTGAGCCCAGTCCTGTATCTGTATCAAGGTGCCAGACATGTGAGCAAGGCCAGCTCACCTGACCAGTCCCATCACCTAGCTGAATCCGACTGATAGCCTCTGTCAATTCCTCATGGAACAGAGAATTGCTGGATTGAGCTCTGCAGGAATTCTTGACCCACAGGACAGTGAGATAAAAGATGAAGTCGCTAAGTTTTGTGATAATTTATTTCACAACAAAAAATAACCAGAATATAGGTGTAACCAATAGTTAAGTGAAAAAAATGTATCTTCTAAATAGATACATGGATACTTTCTCTTTAAATTTTATTATGCCTGTCCTCTCTTCTTAGTTACCTCTTTGTGGATTCCTATACTATTTTTTTTTTAAATTCAAGTTTACTCAGCTGGACTAAATTTTATTGTATCACTGTGGCAGGCTTAAAATAATTCGTCCAAAATGACAGAGTGTGTTTCTATTCAAATATTTTCCCTGAAAAAAGGCTTCAACCTAGAGTTTTAATAAGTGTTCCTTGATTAAACTCACTCACTGTACATTTCCTGAAATGCAGGGTTAGACTGAGCAGAAAGGAGACATAGCCTGATAATCATTTCTCATGTTAGAAATGATTTAAATTAGTTCATCTGTAGGATCCAGTAAGGCTGGGCTTGTTGAGATAAATGTATTTCTAATTATGTGTTTAGAGTCCTAGGCGCGGGGTGTTGTGACCCTCTCTGTCAAGACGATTTAGCTGAGTACATTATTCAAACATTTCCTTTAAAATACGGAGTGCCCAAGTCAAGAAGTAATGCATGAAGGACTTTGAAGCTTGGGGAAATAAACAATGTTTACTTAATTCTTTAAAATCTTCAGCTAAAATAGAATACCTGAAACATAAAAAAACCGAAACAAACAAACAAAAACAAAAAAACTTCCTATGACAGTTCTGAGCCTTATAATCAGATGGAAATACTCAGACAGTTGTTCCTGGAATCAGGTCTGGTTTAATTATTACAGCTATAGATGGCTTTGGGAGGAAAGCTCCTTAGAGGTTTTGTATACACAATCTGACACAGCAAAAATTGTCTGAGTCTGAAGGTCCAGGTGCTGCTTGGGCTTTAGTCCCTTACCCGTATTAGTTGGCTTTAGGAAAATCCTTTCCCCATCTGGGCTTCAGTTTCCTCATCAAGTGAGGAGGTTGGGTTAGCATTAGGGGAAAAAGAAAAAAAGGGGCCTGGAAGGAAGCTGAGAAGCCATCTACTTTAACTTCTTCATTGTACAGATGAGAAAATACCCACTCCCTATACATAGGGTGACTATATAATTACTAACCAAACTGAGTGAAATGGGGCCCTAAAGTAATTAAAATCATGTAATTTAAATATTTAATTTATTTTAAATTTAAATTTATATTTAATTTATATATAAATTTATATTTAATTAATATTAAATTTATATTTAAATTTATTTTATTTATTTATTATTTAATTTATTGATTAAAAATTGTATTTATTGATTAAAAATTGTATTGGTGGACCTAAAATATAGTTCTATTCAGAAACCATTTTTAAAAGTAAGATTCTTTCTAAAAGTATATTTGTGTACATCAAAACAAAAGACCTGGGCTTCCCTGGCGGTGCAGTGGTTAAGAATCCACCTGCCAATGCAGGGGACACAGGTTCGAGTCCTGGTCTGGGAAGATCCCACATGCCGCGGAACAGCTAAGCCCATGCGCCACAACTACTGAGCCTGCACTCTAGAGCCCGCAACCCACAACTACTGAGCCCACATGCCACAACTACTGAAGCCTGCGTGCCTAGAGCCCGTGCTCTGCAACAAGAGAAGCCACTGCAGTGAGAAGCCCGTGCACTGCAACAAAGAGTAGCCCCCGCTCGCCTCAACTAGAGAAAAGCCTACGCGCAGCAACAAAGACCCAACACAGCCAAAAAAAAAAAGACCCTTCAAAGTCATAATCTAAATATTAAATGAACATAAGCAGGATAATTATTCTTGGTTTATATATGTTTAATCAGTTTCTTTGAATCTGTCTCTAATGCATCAGTGGTATAATTTGTAAAAAATGTATTTTTTTCCTCAAATTGTTTTATTTTTAATTTTCTCATAAAATTGAGTGGCATTTTAAGGTTAATACATTTTAGATTGTTGGCACCTTCAATTGTCCGTTCTCAGTAGATCTTTTCAATTGTCCCTTCTCAGTAAATCTTATTTTCAGTTGATTAAATTCTCTCTCTATAGGTGTTGGGTAACCTCAGAATAAATTCTGCTAAATGATGACATTCTCAGTTAGCCTTTTATGTTAATATGTATAATTATTTTAGCCAAAATATTTTTACTGGTCATGTCTTTCAGCTCTGAAATATTTATATATTTTTTTGCAAATATTTTAATTTTATTTATTTTTATTGGAATATAGTTGATGTACAATATTATATAAGTTCTGGGCATACAGTATAGCGATTCACAATTTTAAAGATTATACTTTATTTATAGTTATTATGAAATATTGGCTATATTTCCCATGTTCTACAGTGTATGCTTGTAGCTTATTTTACACATAATAGTTTGTACCCCTTAAATAATCCTCTACCCCTGTAATGCCCCTCCCCCCTCCCTCTCCCAGTTGGTAACCAGTAGTTCTCTGTATCTGTGAGTCTACTTGTTTTTTGTTATATTCACTAGTTTGTTATATTTTCTAGATTCCACATATAAGTGATATCATACAGTATTTGTCTTTGTCTGACTTACTTCACTTAGCATAACACCTTCCAAGTCCATCCATGTTGCTACAAATGGCAAAATTTTATTCTTTTTTATGGCTGAGTAGTATTCCATTGTGTATATGTGAGTGTGTGTGTGTATGTATCTATATATCATATATTATTTATCCATTCATCTGTTGATGGACACCTAGGTTGTTTCCATATCTTAGCAATTGTAAATAATGCTGCCATGAACATTGGGGTGCATATATCCTTTTGAATTAGCATTTTTAAAGATGTATACCCAGGAGAGGAATTGCAGGTCATATGGTAGTTCAATTTTTAGTTTTTTGAGGAAACTCCATACTGTTTTCCACAGTGGCTGCACCAATTTACATTCCCACCACCAGTGTAGGAGGGTTCCCTTTTCTCCACATCCTCACCAACATTTGTTGTTTGTGATCTTTTTGATAATAGCCATTCTGACAGGTGTCAGGTAATATCTCATAGTGGTTTTGATTTGCATTTCCCTGATGCCTAGCAATGTTGAACATCTTTTCATGTGCCTATTGGCCATCTGCATTTCCTCTTTGGAAAAATGTCTATTCAGTTCTTCCCATTTTTTAATCGGGGTTCTTTTTTTTTTGACATTGTATGAGCTGTTTATAAACGTTGGATATTAACACCTTATTGGTCATAACATTCGCAAGTACTTTCTTCCATTAAGTACGTTGTCTTTTCATTTTGTTGATGGTTTCCTTTGCTCTGCAAAAGCTTTTAAGTTTAATTAGATTCCATTTGTTTATTTTTGCATTTATTTCCTTTGCTTTAGGAGACAGAGCCAAAAAAAATTGTTACGATTTATGTCAGAGAGTTCTGCCTATGTTTTCCTCTAGGAGTTTTATGGTTTCTGGTCTTGTATTTAGGTCTTTAATCCTCTTTGCAAATATTTTTAGAAGACAGATCCCATTTAAAAAGTTATCTCTATGATTAAACAATTTGTTTCCCCAAATTTAGATAAATGTTTGAAATTTTAAATCTAATATCTTTCTGAAGGTTTGGAAATAAAAATTTTAAAATTAAAAGTAGGATGTCTCTCAAAAGAGTCCTCCTGCAATGTGAGAGAACCTTATAGCACGATTTTTAAATTTCTAAATTAAATCTTGCCCACTCTGAGTTCTTCTCATTCAATTTTTTTCAGTCCTTCCTTGATTGCTTAGCGCCAGTTTAAATCCTTACTGTGTGTAAGATTTGTTTTCAATAATTACAATTAACTAAAAACTTCAGAAGCTGAAATTTCTTGAAGCTCCATTTTGACTAAAGATTTCCAACTGATTTTAAAGAAAATGTAACTAGCATTTAAATGAGTAAGTTTTTTTTAAAACTTATTATGCGCCCTGCTTCCCCCACCCTCAGAGCCCCAGGCAAAGCATGACTTCATGCTTCTGGCTGGCCCTGAGACTCTGTGCTGTCACCTTGCACCCCCTCGGGCCCCTGTGCACTAGATGACTGATTTATATAAAAAAGTCACTGTTGGACATCTAACTTGATATACAAATTAGTTTTCCAGAGGTACAATTATTACTAAAATCCGGTTGATGATGGTCAGCAAAAAGAGAAAGCATGTACTGCCCCGCTGAAAAGTATTTTTGTATTCAACATCAGCTTTATTGAAAGTATGTTGTGAATTTCAGTTATTCTCCCTTAGGAGTCAGCAGACTTTTTTTTTTTTTTTTTTGTAAAGAGCCAAATAGTAAGTATTTTAGACTTAGTGGGCCATATAGTGTCTGTTGCAGCTGCTCATCTTTGTCACTGTAGCGTGAAAGCAGCCATGGACAGCAGTAATCAAGTGGGAGAGGTTGCATGTGTGAGTTCCCTAGGGCTGCTGCAACAAAGTAGCACCACGAACTGGCGGGCTTAAAACAGCAGAAATTGATTCTCTCACGTTTTTGGAGGCTGGGCATCCTAAATCAAGATGTTGGCAAGGTTGGTTCCTTCTGGGGATTCTGGGGGAGAATCTGTTCCATGAGTCTTTCCCAGCTTCTGGTGGTTGTTGGCAATATTTGACGTTTCTTGATGTGTGGCAGCACAATTACTCCAGTCTCTGCCTCTGTTGTCATGTGGTGTTCTCCCTGTGTGTCTGTCTCTGCATCTCTGGGTCTGTGTCTGGGTAGAAGAATACCAGTCATTAGATTAGAGCCCACCCTAATCCAGAATGACCTCCTCTAAGCTTGATTATATCTGCAATGATCTCATTTGCAAATAAGGTCACATTCATAGATACTTGGGGTTATAACGTGACCATATATTTTTGGGGGACACAATTCTATCCGCTACGCTGTGTTCCAGTAAAAATTTAATTACGATTAGTGTGGAGGGCAGTCTTGGCTGGTGTTTTGTAGTTTGCCCTGCTCTAACTGAACTCTAAAGGTATTAAAATATTTGTAAATTTTTGCCACTACAGATTTTGTCTTGATTGGTAGAATATTTTAGCTTATTAGGTGCAGTTATAAATTACATAAGCCGTATAACCAATGCCAAGTACATGTCTGCTCATAAATTTCTTAATTTTTAGTAAGAATGTTGTTTTACCATGATGCTATGTCCACTAAAATTTATATTCAAATCATTATGACAGATACTTTTATATGTATTAATTAACTTTTAACTGAATTTCAGTAGCACTTATGATAATTTCAAAAGTTGTTTTATCTTTTATAGAATTAATCTCTGAAAGCTTTACCTTGATTTCTTGAATTGGATGAAGAACTTGAACCATGATTACAATTAACTGATTTTTAAAATAATCTTTTGCATTACAAATGTTAACAACTGATGTACAAGTATCGATACATCGTTAACTGAAGTATAGTTGACATTAAGGTTCACTCTGTGAGTTGTCCTGTTTTACGCGTTTTTACAAATGCATAATGACATGTTTCCACCACTACAGTTTCATACAGCATAGTTTCCCCTCACTAAAAATCTCTTCTTCACCTAGTTTCCCCTCCCTCCCCTTGTTAAATGATTTTAAAAACCATCTAATGATACAGACATAGTAAGATGGGCATGATCCAGTTATCTACAAAGTTATTCTTTTACTCATGGAACTAACATATTAATAGCTATTGCTTCAGTATTTCTTTTTGAACAAGAAAACTTGGAATTGAAAAGACGCAAAAACTGTCTTAGAAGCATTTGCTCTAAATGAAAAGTCACGCTTCCCAGAGTGACCCATAAACTCATCCTGTGCCGCTGAATGTGCTAAATCGTTAACACCAGGCCCAGCGTTATGCAGTAGTTACTGTCTTCTGAAGCTGATGTTGGTTCTTCTGCAGAATTATGTCTTCCGATTTTCCTGCGGTTGATGATAATATCACTGTAGGCCCTTGTGGTGGGTGGTAAATGCTGATATTCTGTGAAAGTTATACTTCATCATTTAATCTCCTTGCCAAATGGAAATTTGAGTAAATTTTGATTAATAATGTGCTTTTATAAAAATGATTGATGCTGAAAAGATTTATTGAAAAAAGCTACAAACCAAAAAATTAAAGTCACAGATTTACACCGTACAGTAAGTGATAACGTCACGTAGCAAGAGCATTCAGATTACATTTTCTTTTTTTTTTTAAACATGTTTATTGGAGTATAACTGCTTTACAATGGTGTGTTAGTTTGTTTTGTAACGAAGTGAATCAGCTGTACATATACATATATCCCCATATCTACCCCCTCTTGCGTCTCCCTCCCACCCCAGATTGCATTTTCTGCACTCTGAGGTAGGACTGCTTAGCCTCTTTCTCACACACTTTCTATGAGTTTCTGGCCTGTGATATCGTTCCCACTGACCTCATCAGTGGCCAGCAGCCTGGTTTCCTGCCTCCTATACACCTGGACTGTGGTGTGAAGCACCTCTCACCGGGTGCAGGCGGCTTCTCCCTTCAACCGCCATGACCAGAGGAAGGTAGATGAGTTCCTAGCCTCTCCTGTCTGATCACATTTTGTTTAATTAGCAAATGCCCTACATGCAATCCTGGAACTGGAAAGGTTATGATGCATCTCAAAAGGGCCAAGAAGAGAGATGGGTTACCTGTTTCTTTCAGATTTTGTAAAACTGTATTGAAGTGTGAACACCATTCACAATATGTGCATCTTACACCCTATCAGATGAGATCGTGGCAGAAGCTGTGTGTACAAAGTAGAATTGTACCAAACTGGAAGTAATACTATTTCACTTGAAAATCCTAAAGGAATGCTAAGTGTCCAGTACACAGGACAACAGGTGTCAATTGTGTCTGTTTGGGTAACTGGGATGTATGATTATCCGTAGTATAATGTCACGTAGTAAAGAGTTTTAGAATCTTGAGCCTAACAGGTCACTTATTTTCATAAAAGTGTACTTTGGGCTTCACTTCTGCATGTTATCGCCTGTGGTACTTAATTTTCCCTACATTAATTTACCTAAAAAAATTCCCTAAAGTAACTTGTTCCTCCCTCAGAATATATTTGGCTTGAAGAGGGCTAAAGAAAACAGCTCTCTTCTGGAGAACACTGCATGCTTAGTCCCTGGAGAAAAGTAAAAGATCTTTTCTTGAGCTAGTGGCTCTTAAACCCTAGTTTGTATAAGAATCACCTAGTGTGCTTATTAAAACTGTAAATTCCTGGGCTTCTCTGGTGATAGAAATTAAAAGTTCAATTACATTTGGGACATTTTAAAGGCTATTGACTTGCTGACTACCTATCCCCTTTTTACTTTCAAAATGTGTTTCTTTTCCTTTCCTCCATGTAACAAATACTTAGTGAGTTTTTATTTTGTATCAAGCTGTATCTGGGCATTCCTGATAAATAGGTAAGTCCCTAGCTCAAGAAGGCAGGGGTCTCAAATTAAAAATAGGTAATGGTGAATGTTAAGTGTATCACCAAGAAGAAATCTAGATATTATAAACGCACAATTATAGGAAAACTTAGCCTACCTTGAATTGTCTTGTAACTTGGAGGAAGTGATGTATTTTTTTAATTTTAAAATTTGTTTCAAGCACCTGGATGTGATTAAGGCAAGGACTTGAGGACACTGTCATGGAAATAATAATAGGCAGAGAGAATATTTTAGATGTGTTAAAGTGTCTAGGGCTAACCTTTCTGATCTTTAAGTGTATATTTCAAAATATCAGGAATTTATTTTTTTTCAGAGCTCACTTTTTCCTAACAATATGTTGATTTTCTTAAAATGGTTTTTTTTTTGTTCTTTAGAAGATTTAATTACACCTTTCATAGCAATTACACACTGACAGCAAACCTAGCTAGTAACATATGATTCAGTAAAATTGAAAAATAAACTTTTAAAGTAACTGAGGATACTCTATTGATAAAAAGTTGATGAAAATAAATGATTTTTTTTTGGTCAGTGAAGATTTGACTAAAATGGATGTCAGTTTACTTCCAGTAAAATGTAATGGAAATGTACTATGCCATTATTTAATAAGCACTGTAAATCTATAAAATGATTCACCTTAGTACCACTTCTAGCTGCATTTATTTTTTGAAAAATGAAAACCCCTTTTTGTTGCAATTCTCTTTTCCAGAGAAATTAGTCTGATGGCACAGTTCATCCCCATGAGTTAGTTAACTGTACGCTGCTAATGAAGCGAAGACCAGTGTTATGCAGTTTACTTGTGACTGCTAACCTAGACAGTGGCGTGCCACTCATCACAAGAGTAACATCTGTTTGAAAGTGTGGAGGGAGCAGTTCAAATTCATGCTCACTCCTGAAAATAGCTTGAGTTTTATGTCTTTCTGTTGATAAGTCAGCATTTTTTTTTATCACTGGTAGAATAAAGGGAGAATAATTTCATTCTAGGGATTTGATTTGTATTTTGAATTCTTAATCTCTTAAAAAATATGAGTGGGACTTGAGAATTATTTAGACACCAGGTGGAAAGCTGTGAGGAAAAGAGATGAGAGCAGGAAATGCCAACAGTTAAAAGATCTCAACCCAATGGTCTACTGGATGCAGCAAGGGTTTGCTGATATATTAACCAAATACCCTCTTCAGTGGCCCAGCCGAGCCTGGTTGGGAGGTCAGATTTGGAAGAGTGATAAAGCATGCTCTCTACATGTGGCTCCCTGTGCCAGCTGGTGTACTTGGTAGAGGCGGATCTACGTGGGAGGAGGGGAACTGTCCGTGGTCGGGGAGGTCTTGAGTGGCGAGAATGGAAATGACACAAAGGGTAAGCAGGAATTGCATTCTTCCTGTCAGAGCAGCAACTCGGGCCCTTCGGGAGCCAGTTGGCCCTGGTCTCATGTCCGCCAGTGCAGCTGGCCACAGGGGAAGCACACTTAGCAGTGCACAGCTTTCCTTTTGCACCAGAGGTGTGGCACGATGTTATCCCCCCTTGGTTCCTTCTCGTTATCCCATGACACTTCCTCCACTAGAACAACTTGACAGCAAGCGCTTCACTGTGTCAGAGAAAGAGCTCTACTCTGGAAGGCAGAGAGAAGACTCCATGACCTCAAGTCTAGATTCTAGGGACACTTATAGCCAAGGACAGAAAATGACCAAGAGGGGCTTCCCTGGTGGCGCAGTGGTTAAGAATCCACCTGCCAGTGCAGGGGACATGGGTTCGGGCCCTGGTCTGGGAAGATCCCACATGCCGCGGAGCAACTAGGCCCGTGAGCCACAACTACTGAGCCTGTGCTCTAGAGCCCGTGCTCCACAACTACTGAGCCCATGTGCCACAGCTACTGAAGCCTGCGTGCCTAGAGCCCGTGCTCCACGACAAGAGAAGCCAGTGCAATGAGAAGCCCCTGCAGTGAGAAACCCGCTTGCCGCAACTAGAGAAAGCCCGCGTGCAGCAACGAAGACCCAACACAGCCAAAAATAAATAAATTAAAAAAAAAAAAAATGACCAAGAGCAAGGACTTCATGCCTCTGAGACCAAGTAAATATTTTCCTGTTTGGGGTCTGGAGAAGCGAATAGGAGGTGATGTGAGGAGACCTTAAACTCTGGCAGTTCTCTGAAAAGGATCTTGATGATTATACTCTGTGGCTTGGTAAGAGGAAATGATGGAAGCCGGGAAGTGTTTCACAGATCCCAGAGCAATGGGGACTTAGGCTCCTGTTCCCCCAGGGAGAGCTCAAGGAGGTATAAAGAACCAAGGCCATTTGCCCAGCATGCGTTTGGGACAGAAGAAGGACCACCCATGACTGAGCTTGGCGTGGAAGGAGCAGAGAGAGTGTCTGTCAGACTGAGGGCTCTTGTGAGCAGACACCAAAGACAAAGCCAGAACAGGAATGTCTCTGGGAATGTAGCAAGGACAGATGACTCTCAAGGACAAAATTCCCACGCCCCTCACCAAGGACTTGGAATTAGATGTAACTTCAGGGAAAACTTTGTAGTTGTGGGAAAGCAATGAATTGACAGAGATTAAATAACGGGCTCAGTGTAGAAGTAAAAGTGAGCCATTGGTCACCTGAGATTGTGGATTGTTTGTTTCTGCTACAGATATTTAATTTCTTGATAGCAGAAACTCTTTCCCATCTTCCTGCCACGCACTATGTTTGTGCCTGCTAAGTGCTAAGGAAATTAGAATTAGCTGTTGCTCTCGAGGAAACTCCCTGTTAGACAGCACAATGTATGAGACATACACATGGGCAAATAATTGCAAAATGGTGTGTTAAGCACCACAGTAGAAATGTGCTCAAGGAGTAGTGGTGGCACAAAAGAGGTGGTGATTTACTCTCTGAGTGGAAGAGAAGGCAGGGAGTACTTCAGAGGAGACAGCCTTTAAGCATCTTCTGAGGATGAATAGGAGCTTGTCAAATAGTCCAGCAGAGAAAAGGTTTTTCAGGAACGGGAAACTTTGATAAGGGCACATGGTCAGAATAGAGCTGGTTTTTGTTTGTTTGTTTGTTTTTGTTTTACAAAGAGAATGGGAGCAAAAATTACTATTTTTTGAGCATAGATATTACAGTACTTGCTATTTGACCTGAAATTGTGGGATAGTGGTGAGACTCAAAATAATGTTTGAAAAACTCTTCAGAAACCACACAAATATAAGGTTGTGGTATTACTATTTAATAAAATACTTCCTAAATAAAGATTAGTAATCTAACTTGTCCTTTAGATCTTTGTGCTTTGTTATTCCCCCTCCCCCGACTTACTTCTTTATTTAAAAAAAAAAAAAAGCCTCCTTTGGAATCTTAAATTTTCCTACTTGTTCTGCCCCTGAAATGAAAATTTCCTGTCATTGACAAAATTTTTAATAGTTTCCAAGGTTGATATAAAGGAAAACAATCTTTGATTTCTGTGCTAATAGCCGATAGCATAAAATCATTTTCCTAGAGTTTTTAAAATGGGTTCTGGAGAATTTCAAATTGCAAACAATTATATTGTTTGCCCGTTTTAACACGGGAAAACCAGAAGCAGTCGGGACATTAACTTTGAACATTGGAATAAACCTGTAATGGCAAAGTCAATAGCAGTCAGTACTTGACAAAACAGAGGACCTAAGAGGATGCCCGTTAATATCACTTGTAGAAGAATGAGTATTAATGCATTATTTTAAAAGAGGAATTTAGTCTGTTTCAAAACTAACTTAAAACAGTTAAAAGACTTACTGCTTTCTTTGGCATGTCATCTTATCGACATTTGGTTTCTAGAAGACTTAAAACTGATTGCCTACTTGCTGTCATACCACATAAGTTTTTGTTTCTGCTTGATCACATTTGTCTAAATTGATAAAACTAAAAAAAAATTAACATGGGATTATAAAGACTAAAAATTTAAGGTGAACAGGGGCAATAAGTCAATTTGAAGAAGCTTACCTTTTTCCTTTTGATTTTTTTAATTAGATTTTCAGAAGTAGAGCTCAAGCATCACACTTAAGAACTAGAGATCTTCAAAATCCTTGTTTTCAGTGAACAAGGATAAAAACAGAATGGACTGCCTATAGAATTTAGGAAAATCTAGAATGATTTACACAATCCAAAGTTTGGTAGCAAATATGTATCTTTTTTTTATACAATCCCAAGGAAAAATGTCAAGTATTTATAGATGTACTAGAAATATTATATCATAAAAACAGTTTTGCTGATATAAACTTTAACATTTGACATTTCTAATTTTATTAGAAACCTTTAAAATATTACTGGATTCTTCCCACAAAGAAACTGGCAGATTTATAATCTTCAGATATATTTAGTATTTGGCTCTTTTGACTGTTGTTGATTTCCTTACTACTGGGGAACATTAATTTATATTTAGTATATCGTTGGGAACGAAGGTAGATTTTGCTTATTTATTTATCCACTCATTAATTCTTTCAGTATTGAACATAGAGGCTTCATGTAAGGATTTGTAACTCATTACCAATGGCAGTAATTCAGAGAATGGGCTTGGAGGGAGATGGATAAGTTTTTGCAGTTTTAGCTCTACTACTTCTGTATGACCCAGTAAGCGGTATTAATGTTTCTACGCTGCTTTTTCTTCATCTGTAAACAGGAGAGAATAGTAGTATCTGCCTTCTGTGGTTGTACAGATGAAATGAGAACACTGACTTGTATTCAGAAAGCTAGAGTTTGACTCTCACTGAGGTCACTTAATCTTTTTGTGTGTATTATCAATTTTTTTATTAGTAAAATAGATTAATGCTCCTGTCTTATCTAACTCGTTGTAAAGACAAAAGTTAAAATATACTAACTCACTTTGTGACTCCTACCACAATAGAGTGAGAGACCCCATTATGTCTACAATCTAGGTCGCTGGTATTGTACAGACCTGGGCTGGGTAAGGTGATCAATAAAGATTTGTTGAGTGAGTAATATATTCCCTCATTGATGAATAGGATCTACTTTCTCAGAAGGTTGTTGCCAGAATTAAATAAAAATGCATTTAGAGTGTTTGCACCATGCTGGATACTTGTCAAAATATTCAATATATGGGAACTGTTGGTATATTATGGCTGTTGTACAATATAAATGTAGAATAACAGTAATGTAGACAAGAATTCTTTTCATCTTAAGAAGGCACCAAATATGCAATAACATATGGAAGCATTTTAGCTTTAGGATTGGAGAGCACATCGTACCCCTTTAGCACGATCACATCCTGCCTTACGTTTTTCTTGTGTGCGTGTGACATTCCCTTCCCCTCCCCCAGCCTCCAGTTTTAAGCTTTTTGAAGTTTTACTGCATCCATTCTGATGCTTAGAGGACTGTCACTGTCTGCAGCCTCCTTTTTCATCCTCAGGAAGCTCGGTTAAGATTCAATACTTCCTCTGAATACAACTTGGTTTCCATAAACGCCAAACCACCCAACTTTTCTCTAGAAGTTCCCAGCCAGCACTGAATGGGCATATGAACAGTCACATTCAGGTCAAAATTCTCCCTTAACCTTAGGTTTGTTTAGTATAGCAAGTGTGTGTCCTTACGAGCATCTCCTCCAGTATTTTAATGGGAAAATAAATGTAAGCTTCGCAGCAGGATAGAGGCTCTACAAGGGCAAGAGGATGGGTCTTATCTGAACTATTCACTATTGTCTGGCAGGAAAGAAGGAAGGTCAAGAATTACTCTCATGGTGTCGTGTAAACCTAGAATGCTGAGTACATTTATTTAATTCTTGTTCATTTTTAATGGTATCTTTCACAGTCATTATTCAGAAACTTTTATGTTCTTAAGTTTCCAATGCTATTCTCATATCTCTCACTTCCAGAAAAAAAGAGTGGATTGAAAAATTAAGTTCTAGACTACAAGAGCTTTGCCTCCTGAATCAGGGTAGCACATGAACTCTTTCCTTAATGCCACTGGGTACCATTATTAGCTTCTTACCTTGGTAGCATAATCCATTGTTTTCACATTCCTCAATAATTTAAGAATTAGGAGAAAGGTTTGAGGTAAGTCATTTTGTGCAGGTAATGTGTTGAGACCAACTAATGAAGGAGATCCATGCATTAGAGGATGCCTTCAGGTTTTCAGAGTTCATCTGATTCCAAGTCAGTTGACTAAACTTTTAAAAAAATTTTTATTTATTTATTTATTTATTTTTATTTTTGGCTGTGTCCGGTCTTAGTTGCGGCATGTGGGATCTTTCATTGTGGCACGCGGGCTCTTTTTTGCGGTGCTCCAGCTCTCTTTAGTTGTGGTGCATGAGCTCTGTAGTTGCAGCACGAGGACTTAGTTGCCCTGGCATGTGGGATCTTAAGTTCCCCAAACAGGGATCAAACTCGCATCCCCTGCATTGGAAGGCGGATTCTTTACCACTGGACCACCAGGGATGTCCCGACTAAATGTTTTTAAAGTTCCTACTTGTCAGGCTGACACAACTCTGTCATTTAGGAGTCTACGGTGTAAGGGCAGAGGCATATGAACAACATCTATTTGAAGGTCCAGAGAAGGAAGATGTAGAGATGAAGAGAATCATGTGGTTCACACGGGCCATGATCTTTGAAGATAACTTGGTGAAGGAAGGGACACAGGGCTTGAGTTTTAGGAGACTTCCTTAGTAAATGTGTGGGATAAAGGAACGTTACCAGCAAAGATTCAGAGAAATAATAGAATGATTGGACAAATACATAGTGTCATGTAAGTTAAAGGCAAATGTTTGAAGAAGGGTGTGGTGAAAATAGCATATATAACAGAGATGGCAATTGGGTTTGGTTTGAAAAGAGTGACTGTGACATTAGAAAGAAAGCATTTTGTGGAAGTTGATAATGAAGGCTTTAGATGCAGGGATTAAAAGCAGTGAGGAAATGGATGCAGCAAAGGTAGACCTAATGCTGAAAAGAATTTAACCAAGAAAAGAGGAGTGAAATAGACCAATAGTTGAAAAAGGTAAAAGGCTCAAATGAGGTTTTTTTAGTGTGTAGTCAATTCAAACTTAATGATCGTTTACTCTAAGTTTTGGAAGAGCTAAACCAAGCACTTTAACTTCCTGCAATTACTTAACTTTGTTTGCTGGCAGCTTTTTATTTGCCAACACACTGTTAATTATGGTTTTCATTGGTAAAAGTAGTTGTTAATATAGTTAATGAGTAGCCTGTTAGAGGTAAATGGGGCTTGTTGGCCTTTGTCTTTGGATGCAACCATCAAACAAGTCACTAACTATCACTGATGACTAATTTCTTAGAAATTGCTACTTGTTTTAGAGCATCAGGGTGGTTACTTCCTGGATCTTCAGTGGGTAAACAGTAAACAGAACAAGTTACTAAATATAAGAACTGGGATTGTACATTTGGGTCCTTCTACAATACTGAATAAGATTTTGGAAGGAGCAATTAAACCCATGGAAAGGTTGATGTAAACTCACCACTAGGACGCACTGTCTCTAATGGCTAAAATCATCACTTGTGAAGAAAAGACTACACAGAGTTAGAGCCAGTGGGGTCAGAAAGTATCTTTAGACAGCTGAGTGGTGGCATTATCTACTGTTTATGCAGTAAGAGGTGAAAGATTCTTCTCAAGTAGAATTTCATGCTGTGCTGAATTTTTACAACTCAGAAATACGGCTGTTGCCATCTCAAGAGAACCTCTTATTTTTGAGGCAATGGCAATAAAAGGCAGGGACCGTATGATTCTTCAGGTTGAGGGTTGTTTTGTTTTGATTTAGTTTCTGAGGATGATTTGAGTATTTCCTTCCTTCATTGTTGCTTTAAAAAAGAAGCACCAGTTCCAAAAATCTAGGTTTTTCAGGTACTTAGGGAACTCTAGGACATACCAGGGCATCCTCAAAGTCTTTTCCGTATCCATCAGTCTGGTGGAAATCAGACATTTTCCCTTGATTATGCTGCACATCTCAGTGAAACAACACTGGTTTTTGTTGTTGGTGGTCGTTTTTGTTTTTTTCTTTTGTCTGGGATGTCATTGTTAATCCCTTGTTAATCAGAGCTCTGGTGGTTAAACGTAGTTTGTTAAAATATAACTAAATGAATGTTAATAAATGGATTTATAAGGAAATATTTTAAAACATGGAATTTATAAGGAGTTAACAAAAATATACTTAATGAAAAAGTTGGGAGGCCAGAGTTTCTTTACTAATGTCATAGTTTCCTGTCTCTACCGGAAATCAGTGATTTTTCTGAATTCAAACACTTGTATAAAAACCTAGTCAAGTTACTTCACAACACACCAAGCAGCCTGATGTATAGAACTGTCTAAGTTGCCAGATTGTATTTTGTAGACACATGATGGGGCGTGGGAAGCCAGCCGTTTCCGGGGCATTTTGGGGAGCTGCCCCTCCCAGTGTTACCTGCAGCCTTGCCGTGTGAACTCATGCTGCAGATGCCGGGGGAGGATCGGTGTCCCCAGGGAGACGCACTTTAAACAGTGTGAATAACGGGGGTTTTATTTACTGCTGAGGAATAAACACGTGCTGGCATTTTTATTTCTATTCAGGGACTCGTATGCATCATTTTCCATGATTGCTGTTGCCCAGCCGGGTTGCTACTTGGGCAATCTGGCAGAGAGAGAAGATGTTATCTCCTTGCAAATTCACTTTTTAATTATCAGGGATTTGGAATTCCAATCCAAGAGATTAAAGTTGTGAAAATAAATTGCAAAAAGAAACAAAAACAAAAAAAACACAACACAAATAACACCCCCCCAAAGTCAGTTCCTTGTTTTATTTTTAAAAGAGTTTTCAAAATCCAGATCACTTCAAGGTCATTTCTCTAATACAGCAGTGATAATGTTTTATCATATCATGGAAGAATCTATGGGCTTGATTTAATTTTTCCTTTAAAAAAAATTCTGAGGTTATTAAGATGAAAATGTTAATTTGCTTTTACTTTCTAATTATCACTGAAACCAGAAAAATCTGGGGACATGAATGCCCAGTAGCACTTTTACCCAGGGGTGTTCAGATTTTTCACATCTTGCTAATTATCAGAGAGGTAAAAATGCATACCACATTTGCTGAAAAGACCATGCAGTACATCTCTTTAAAAATACAACCCTTCATTAACCCTTTGAGATTTCACATAATTTTTGCCATATGGAATGGCAGAAAATTGAAGTGGAAATGACCTAATTATGAGTTTTGTGTTACTCGTAGTAGCTCTAGGTCAAACTTTCTCTATACAGTTTAAAATACTGGTAAATATTGAGTTTTAAAATACTAATTAGAATCTTTTTCATTTTTGTTCTGTAACCAGTCCCTCTTTCCCTTTTTTAATTATATCAAAAAAGGGCTCAACAGAAGTTTCCGTCTTGCTGACTTCCGAAGCTTAATACCTCTCCAGGTGTACATATCAGCAAAAATCAAGTATTTTTGGAGACGTAGAATGGTTAAAAATTAGGAAAAAATGTTGGCATTTGGTGCCAATATCCTGCATTTGGTGTTAAAATACTTGTATTCCATTCCTGGGTTTTATTTATTATCAGTGATGTGAGCTTATTCGTTATGTCATATAACTGCCCAGAACCTCAGTTTCTCCAGATCCAAAATGAGGGGATTGGACTATATTGTATACAGGATTCTTTTCAGAGCTACCTCTATGTGATTTTATTTTTCTGCAGTTGTTCACTGCAAGAAGGGTAGGCTGTTTTAAGGTGTGTTATAATTTGCCTGTTATATTTGTGAGAGATGGTTAAACGTGTGCCTGTGTTTGAATCTTGCCTCTGCCATTTAGTAGCTATTTAATTTGGGGGCAAATTTTTTATCTCTTTGTTCTTCAGTTTCTTTCCTTAAAAAACGAAGGTAACAGTGGGATCTGCCTCACAGGATTGCTAGAAGATTAAATGTATCAGTGTACACGAAGACGTAGAAAAATGCCTGGTACATAGTCATGCTTCATAAGTAGTGCTTTTTGTTGTTATTCTTAAATGTATATCCATTAGATTTCAATACAGGATCTAGGAACCACACTAGGAATTGCAGACAGAAAGGGGTTTAATACAGGAGATTTGGTGCTCATGAAATGGGGCAGGGTTGGAGGGTCAGGACTGGAACACTGGTTCAAGGCGCACAGTCACAGCTGCAGTTGGATGAGGAGGAGGGGCCCTGCTGTCACCACTGAGGCTGCCTCTCCACCCAGAGGGCTGAGTTTGGAATGACTCCGTGGCCGTGCTTCCAGCACAAGCCGTAGCAGGGGAATCACCTCTGACTCACAGGCATTCAGAATTTCCTGGTGTATCACGTCGGTGGAGTTTAATTTGTATCCAGCATTCTGGCTGCAGAAGTCCTGAGGAATGGAGCATTTACTGCTTAGCCCCTGCCGTGTAGGGATACCACCTGTAGAAGACAGGACGGATGCTGAGTGCCCATCAGCTCTGTCCAGGGCCAGCTGCCTAACAGCCTCAACTTCTGCCCAGTGGCCCCTTTCCAGATATATTATCTCATCAATCCTGACAGCACCCCTATGAGCTACGTTACTATTCTTATCCCTGATTTCGAGAAGAGAACAGGCTTACATCAGTAAATGACGTCCCCAAGCTGAAATGGTAGAACCTAGGCGATCTGACTCTGGATTCTGGGCTTGTCTACTGTGCTGTGTGTTTTACGTTTTAGAGTTGTGCCTTCGTGCCCTCCGAGGACTTAAGTCCAGCTTTACATATTATACCAGATGATTTGGAAACTAGAAATCTTTTTAGTGAAAATGTTGAAGTTCTTGAGGATTTTAATCAAACAGGTTGATCACAAACCATACTGTTGGATAAGATGGTTCTGGGTGGGTGCAGGGGTATGGAAAACAGCATCAAAAAGGACATAAATAACATTCATATCTAGTACCTATGGTCAATTAAATCCTTTTGATCTTGTCCCAAATGAGCAAAGGCTGATTATTTGAAGATGTGAACACTAACAACTGAAAAATGATCACTCATTACCGGGCATTTTAGTACATTTTCCCATGGAATACAGATGCTTCTGTTGGATTTTCCCAATGTTCTAACATAATCCTTCTAGGATTCCAGAAGATAATATAATTTGGTAGTATTTCATGAAATAAATTGAGCATGGGTTCTTAGAAACATTTTCAGGTGTTTCTTCATTAATTTGTTCATTCTTTGAGCAAACAGTATGTGTTGAGTACTGTCCTGTGAGTTGGTATTACATTTAGTGAACAAAAAATGCAAGTTCCTGTTAATGACAGTCCCATTCTGTGGGGGGGGGGCAGGCAACACATATGTAAACAGTGAACGGACAGCATACTTTGAGGGTGTGAAAACTACTAAGAAGAAAAGGTGAAGTTAGTAAAAACTAAGGGGCTACATTAGCAAGGCTGGTGCTGGAAGGCTTTTCTGAGAAGTGACATTCGAACTGAGATAGAATGATGAGAGGGAGGTGAGGGAAAGACTGATACAAGCAGAGGAAAAAGAAAATACAGAGGCCAGAGGTGGGGGATGACGCTGGCATGTCTGAAGGAGAGAAGGAGGCTCCTGGCCACCCTTTGTGGTCAGAGGATGGTGAACAAGGTTGGGGTGATAGAGGTTCAAGTTAGTGAGCCAGGTTCACATCATGTAGGACCTTGTCAGCAAGGTGATACATTGGGCTTTGACTTTACTTGCATGGGAAGCTGAGTTAGACTGTGATTAGTAGGGGAATGATATAACCTTATTTTTGCTTTATAAAGGTCGTTTGGCTATGGTGTCAGAAATGGACCCTTGGAAGGTGAGAGTGGAAACAGAGCTCACCAGGAGGCTCTTAGCTTAAGTGAGAAATAATGATGTCTTGAATTAAAATTGTAGCAGTGGAGATAGTGAAAAATGGTCAGGTTCTGGGCTTATATTTGGTGTAACTGTCACAGTGTCCTGATGGACTGGTTCGGGAGTGTGAGGGGAAAAAAAGAGGAATTAAGGTTGATTCCAAGGTCAGAAAATTTCGTCTCCAAGGCTCTGTGTGCATGGTTGGAGGCTACTCCTACGTAACCTTCCTGCATCTCGATTTAGAGATTCAGGATGAGAGTTTCTATCAGCAAAACTATTGTTATTCAGAAGGATAGTGTAGCAGCCTCAAACTATTGTACTACCTTATGGTATATTTTGGCTGATTTGATTAATCGAAAACCATACTGTTTTTAGCATAATTGAACAATATATCTGGGGCAAGCTCAGGTGAGATCAAGTGGGCACTGATGCCCTGGTTTGTAGGTGGCTGATGGAAAATTTGAACAGTTTACAAAAATGAAGTCCTTTCTTCAAATTATCAAGCAGTTGATTGAATTATGTTGGCATTCCTGGACACTAATGCACATATGAGAGAATACGCTCCGTTGTGCATGACATCTGGATTGGGAACAAAAACAGAATGTCAGCAGATACAGTAAAGGTTACGATAATGGTTACAGCCAATCTGGCTGACGCTGTTGTATGTTCTTTTGACTGCCTGTGTGTGAGCAAGATGATCCTTGAAAAGCAAACAAACACATGAACACAAGATAAGCAAAGTGTTGAGACAGTGCCAACTTGCAAATGTCCTGTGTCAATTCCTCCCAGGGGTTGTGCATTTGGGGAAGGTATGTTTTGGGGGTATGTCAGTAAATTCACTGAAATGTGGGGCTTTCTTTGCTCTTCCCCAGGGAGAGAAGTTGGAAACATTGTTTAAGGTTTAGTAGCTCATGCCAAGCTGTGGATGTTGACGTCCTGGTTGTTTCCTGACTCCCCCTCTGTGAGCATATGTTCAGCTTGGCTCATCCATGTTGTCTGGAGGCGGCTTCCAGAGTGGTTCTGGGCAGAGCGAGGCACTTGCTGGAGAACACCTGATCCCACTCCATTTCCCAGTAGCCTGGCCTCCTGCGCCAGTCACCAGTGGGAAGCTGGCAGCTTGCGTTTTGGCCCTGTCCGTAGAGAGAGGCACTGCGGTTGCTGCATGTCAGAGATTGTGCTTGTGGATTATTACAGAAGATAGCTCAGCCTGTTGTGCTAATAATTGAGCAACGGAGAGATGCCTTAGATAGTCCGTCATCTCAAAGTGAACACCAGGGTGACTGTCAAAGATGACATAGTGTGGGACTTCCCTGGTGGCGCACTGGTTAAGAATCCACCTGCCAATGCAGGGGACACGGGTTCGAGCCCTGGTCCGGGAAGATCCCACATGCCGTGGAGCAACTAAGCCCATGTGCCACAACTGCTGAGCCTGTGCTCTAGAACCTGCAAGCCACAACTGCTGAGCCCTCCAGCCACAACTACTGAAGCCCGTGCACCTAGAGCCTGTGCTCCAGAGCAAGAGAAGCCACTGCAATGAGAAGCGCATGTACTGCAACGAAGAGTGGCCCCTGCTCGCCGCAACTGGAGAAAGCCTGCACGCAGCAACGAAGACCCAATGCAGCCAAAATAAATAAATAAACAAATAAAAAAACATGACATAGTGCACATGAAAACAGTTTGTCAACTGTAAGTCACACCCTAAGGAATTAGTTGTTACTGTGATAAATATTAATGTCTCTCAGTGGATAGGAATATTTACTGCAGAACAGGGATTAAAAGCTCAAATGTTTCAAGTTAAGGAAGAGAACATGAATGTCATTGGACTAGGATCTAACAGAAGTAGTAGGCCCTGCAGAAAACGAGGAATGCACACCCAGCTATAGACATTAAATTAGAGTGGAGGAAAAACATAATAAACTCCTCCCCACCCCCCCAAAAAAAGAAGACCTTTGTGGGATGGGTAGAGCTTGCTAACTGCCAGCTAGTGACATAGGATCATAGAATAAGAAAATTTTCCAGGTGGAAGGGAACTTTGAGATTTTTTTGTTAATTCTTCATTTCACCAATAAAAAATTTAGGTCGAGTTTCTTGACCTTTCCTAAAGTCACACAGATTCTTAGACGCAGAATTGGGACTAGAACTCAGAAGATGGGTGTCTTCAATGTTAAGCTGCGTCAGGTATGTGGGTTCATGGAGCCAAAGACCAAGGGTCTTAAGCAGGTGGTGGTGATGTTTAAACCTTGGTAAAAGGTGTGGTGCTGTAATATGTTTTTCTTCTTGGAAGATAACAGTCATTCAGTACAACACCCATTTTGCCTTGACCATAAAACTTTTTGAACTAAACAAATTCTGATTTAAATAATGTCACGGGAGAATATATTCATGGTAGTCCCAACTTGTAATCATAGAATATGTGGGAATTGGGAAAATTTGCACATGCAAGAGGGCTATTTATAAATGAAAATTCAATGTCAAACAGTGAAGAAATAAACCAAAATGAATTACTAGTAGTCATACAGCATAGACTCCATGTTGCAGGGAAAATATGACCAATGTTTAGATAATATAATGTTCCTTTTAAAAAATGAGAACTTTTATATTGCTGTTTGATGTATCCATTGGTAAAACCATTTTGGAAAATAGTTTTGCATTTCCTAAAAATATTAAGCAAGTGCACACCTTAAGATGCAGCTCAAAAGCTTGGTGAAACCTACACATGTGTATCAAGAGACCCTTACATCAATGTTTATAGCAGAATATCCTTAAGAACAAAAGAAGTTAAAACAAGCCAGAAGCACATCTACATTTACAATAGATAAATTGTGCTGTATTCATACAATGGAATAATACATAGTGTGAAAATATATTACAGATGAACTGTAGCTACCTATATCAGTGAGCAAAAAAGCAAGCTGCAGAAAAAATATATGCAGAGTTTCATTTTATAAAATTTGAAAAAGTTAAAACTGAACAACATGCTGTTGACTTAAAAAATTTATAGGAGTTTAAATCATAAAGAAAATTAAGGGAGTAATTACATAAAAATAAAGGATAGTGACTACCTCTCCAGGGAGGAAGGGGATAAGGGAACATGAGGGCTTCAGAGTTATTGATGGTGTTCTCTTAAGGTAGCTGTGGGTTCATCAGTGTTCTTATTCTTTAAAAAATATACTCATCTTTTGTGTAAATTTTAGGAATAAAATTAAGTATAAAAACTAAAAACAATAACTGGTTATAATATTTGAGTGATTGTTTGACCCTCATTCTTGAATGATAGCTAGGTATTTAACCCAACATTAAAAATCATGTATGTAGGTACACAGTTGACCCTTGAACAATACAGGTTTGAACTGCTGGGTCCACTTACACACAGATACTTTTCAATAGTAAATACTACAGTATTACAGTGTCTGTGGTTGGTTGAATCTGAGGATGTGTAGGAACCTCAGAAACAGAGGGCCAGCAATAAGTTATACTTGGCTGAACCCCGGAGTTGTTCAAGGGTCAACTATATTTATACCTGTATATATATGCATACATATATTTAACTTTATTAAAAATTTTTGTTGTAAGAAGTATAATGACATTTACCAACTTAACCATTGGTAAGTTTTTGGGTTTTTCTGGATTCTTAATTCACTTTTTATTCCAAAACAAATTTCAGATGGAAGAAAAATAAAAACATTAAAAAGGAAAAAAGCAACCCTTAAAACATACATATGTAATCATGGGAGAAGAAAAATGTTAAGGGTGAATCCTTCATAAACCCAGAAGCCATAATGTGAAAAAGAGATAAATGTGACTACATAAGAATGTTTTAAAGTCTTGCAGAGAAGAAAAGTACAAAAAGTGAAAAACTTTGGGACTTATTGGCTACACATGAGAAGCAAAGATATACCCAAGTGTACCATTAAGTGTACACTTAAGTAATATTAAGTATATTCATATTGTTCAGTCAGTCTCTTGGAAGAGTAAAACTTTTATATCCATTAAACAGCCACTCCCAATTTCCCCCTCCTCAGGCCCCCGGCAACCCCCATTCTACTTTCTGTCTCTGAATATGACTGCTCTAGGGACCTCATATAAGTAGCATCATGTAGTATTTGTCTTTTTATGACTGATTTATTTCAGTTAGCATAATAGCCTCAAGGTTTATCCAGTTGTAGCATTTGTCAGAATTTGCTTCTTTTTTAAAGCTGAATCATACTCCCTTGTATTACTTGCCATGTTTTTGTTCATCCGTTCATCTGTCAGTAGGCACTTGGGTTGCTTCTACCGCCTGGCTATAGTGAATAATGCTGCTATGAACATAGGTGTGCAAATATCTCTTGGAGATCCTGCTTTGATTCTTTTGGATACATAGTAGTCTCTTGGAATCTGCTGAGGATTGGTTCCAGGAGTTCCTGTGGATACCAAAATCTGCAGATGCTCGAATCCCTCCTATAAAATGGTGTAGTACTATGAATGTAGTTGGCCCTCTGTATTTATGGATTTTGCATCATTGGAGGTTGGTTGAATCTGCGGATATGAAACCCATGGATACAGAAAGCCAACGATATACCCAGAAATGGAATTCCTGGGTCATATAGGGATTCCGTTTTTAATTTTTTTAGGAACTGCCATACTGTTTTCCGTAGCAGCTGCACCATTTTACGTTTCTACCAACAGTGCCCAGGGTTCCAGTTTCTTCTACATCCTTCACATTTCTTTTCTTTTCTTTTCTTTTTAATAGTAGTCATCCTAATGGGTGTGATGTCTCATTGTGGTCTTGATTTGCATTTCCCTAATGATTAGTGATGTTAAGTGTCTTCTCATATGCTTGTTGGCTGGTTGTATGTCATCTTTGGAGAAATGTCTATTCAAGCCCTTTGCCTGTTTTTTAGTTGTTATATGTGTTTTTTGTTGTTGAGTTGTAGGCGTTTTTAATAAATTCTGGATATTAACCACTTATACGTGATTTTTAAATATTTTCTCCCATTTTATAAGTTGCCTTTTCACTCGGTTGATTGTGTCATTTGCACAGAGTTTGTAGTTTTGCTTTTACTTTTTTGATACCCTATCCAGGAGGTCGTTGCCAAGTCCAAGGTCATAAAGCTTTTTCCCTATGTTTCTTCTAAGAGTTTTAGGTCTGTCTTTTAGGCCTTTGATCCATTTTGAGTAAATTTTTGTATATGGTATAAAGTAAGGGTCCAACTTCATTCTTTTGCATGTGGATATCTAGTTTTCCCAGCACCATTAGTTGAAGAGACTGTCCTTTCCCTGTTGAATGGTCATGGCATCTTGGTCAAAAATCATTTGGAGGTTAAGAATCATATTTTGTCAGTACCTTGAAGATTTTGTTCAGCTGCTTTTGAGTTTCTATTTCAGTTTTTGAAGAGTCAGCTTTCAGTCTCATTGTTCTACTTTTTTTTCTGGTGGCTTTTACGATCTTTTTATTCCCTCAGGTTCACCATAACAAGTGTAGGTATGGGCTTCTTTCTGTTCACCTGGCTTGAGGTTTTTTGGGGATACCTAAATCTGACAATGGGCTTCTTTCCTTAGCTCCCCATCAATATATCTTCAGTTAGTGTTTCTGCTCTGTTCATCTTAGAATTGTTTTCTGGAAATCTGACAGATCTAAATACATCTGCTCAGTCTGAACTTCATTTCCTAACTTCCTAAACTCCGTATTTTCCGTATCTTTGTCTCTTTGTTACATTCTGCATTCTATCTTCAGCTCTGTCTTCCATTTCATTAATTTTTCTTTTGGCTGTGTCAAATAGGTTATTTAACCCATCCACTGAGTTTCTAATATTTCACTTTTCATTTCTACGTACAGCTTTTCAAATCAGGTTCATATTTTTGATAGTTTCTTATCCTTTGTCATATTCTATTACTATCTTTTTTCTTTAAAATTATTAACATTTAGACATTCTGTGTCTGATGATTTAAACACATGTAGCTTTCGTGGCTCTGATTTTTTGTTTGTTGTAGAGTCTAACTCATGCAGGATTGTTGTGATTTTGCATTTTTATGAGCTTATGATAACTGAGACTTTTATCTGTGGGAATTCTTGGAGGTCTGGGGTAGAGGTAGTTTCTCCAGAGAGGATTTGTGTATATCTCTGCCAGGCATCTAGGGGCACCCCAATTTGAACTAGTTTAACTTAGTTCTCCACTTGAGGTTTTTTCAGGCCATGAAAGTGCTGTAAATTCTGATTCTTCATTTGTTGTGAAGTTAGGCCTCTTGTTAAGAATTCTCAGGGGAGGTTTTATTTCTCTCCACCCATGGCCTGTGACTTTTCAGACAGTTTTCCTTATTGTCTTTCTTTGTTGGGTGCTTTTATTTGGATAGTTAATTTCTCTATTGAGGATCGTATTTTGGGAACCAGCCTTTGGAGGGTTGTGATCTGACTTCTCATCTTTTGGATGCCTAAGCTTTGTTTTTCAATTTCATATTCCACAAGTTAAAAACAAGTGACCTGGAGATACTTTTTGGAGAGCCACTGGTTTCAACACTTGGTTCTCCCTCTGGATTTATTTTTTGTCATTTTTGGCCTTTGAAGATTTTCCCACTCCCTTGCTAAATCAGATGAATTTTGAAAGATTTTAAAGTGTTTAGTTGGAGGATATCTAGCCTGCTATAATGCTGGATATAGAATTACTACTTGGCTTATATTTGAAACTCATGCAAGTTTAAGTTTCTGTGCATTATAATTAGAATCATTTATGGTTTAATGTGATATATCATATTTATTCAAATAGATTATATCCCCCTGTTCATTTTTTGTATTAAATGGGTAGTTTTAAAAATTTGGTTTCATGGAATGTTTTGTTATATTCATGTTAGCTGCTATAATTGATGAACACTAAACTCTCAGTGTCTTAACACAAGTGAAATTTATTTCTTGCTCACATAAATTCCCTTGGTGGCAATGGAAAGAGGGTGATAATTCTCTTTTATGGAGTATTCAGGGACACAGGCTGATGGAATCACTGCCAGCTTTAATACATGACTTTCAGAAGGCAGTGGGGGAGAAATGCTTTAGAAGTTTTGGGGGCCAGGTACGGAAGCTTTATAATCACTCCTGCCCCTATCCCATTGCCTTGGTCTTAGTTACAGCGCCCACCCCTGAGGGGCTGGAAATGTAGTGCTTGGCTAGGTGTGAACCTAGGAAGGGGAGCCTGAGCCCTTGGTGGACAGTCCTCTTCTCTAGCCATCGGGTATCTCTCTCTGTGTATCTTTCTTCCCACACCAGAGCACACTCCTTCCCCAAAGGAGAAACCCTGAAACCCGCTATGCTTCCAGCTCCAAGTTTAGGGTCCCTCTGTGATGTTCAGTCTTCTCGGGGCTTCTAGTGGTCTGGCAGTCTGTGCAGTAAAATGTTAGTGTTTCTGGGAGTTTCTTAGATGTGAGAGGCTTTACAGGAACCTCATGAATTAGTCTGCTAGTCATAACCTTGTCTTCTCTGACACCACTTACTTCTCATAGTTCTTTGTAACAGCTTCTCATGTCACTTTCCCAAAAAAAAAAAAAAAAAAAAAAAAAAGGAAAATCCTGCTGTTTTACCCCAGTCACTTTTGCTCTTAACTCTTTTGGTGCCAGGAATACTCAGCAGTTTCTCTGAAATGAGATAAACACTGATTTCCTCTGTGTCATGGGGAAATGACCACCTCAGCTTCAGGATCTGCATCCCTGAAGTGTTTTGCATTTGGTGGGACAACCCTCTCTGCTTCAAGTCTTTCTTCTTTACCTGGTGCCCAGCTCAGGGGCCAGGCTCCCCTTGGACCTGCCACTCCGGGCGTGGAAATCCCATTCTCTGCCTCTAGCTGTGCTGCCCACTCTGGTTTGTGATTTCAGAGTCCTTATTAGTTTCTCAGTTCTCTCTCTGACGTGGCTTATGTCTCAGACCACCCACCCTCTGCCCCAGTACTTCACATATATCTGAAACCTCATCAGATACATGCTTAAATCTTGCCTTTACCTAGTGCCCCACTTCCTCTCTGTGTAAAGCAGTTTGTATGAAAGCAAAGCGGAACAAAACAAAACACTCAGTTCCTTTTGGGAAGAAGTATTACCTAGTTCCATTTACCAGAATACCTGAGTTTCAGCTCTTACCCAAACAGGATAACCTAATACTTAGTGCTTTGCTATGTTTTATGGTGACAATATGAAGTATTTACTACAATTATTTCTTTTAAGCCAAAATGTCCCAAATGCATATTTGTGTAGCACTAAGAAAGAAGGAAAATGAGAATGGTGTTTGGGGAGAAAAACCTCTATCAAGCAATCAGTTAATTTCCCCCTCTGCTTAGACCTGTCTTTCCGCAGTGTAACCAATACCGGGCATACAGCATGTGGAGCTGGTAGACCAGCACGTCTGATAACTTGACTGGGAGCATGACTTTGAAGTCAAAGCAGGACTGTTTTGCATAAGATGAAAAACTGGGCCCTACATGGAACCAAACCTTAACTTGGGAAAATAAAAACCAGATAATTTGGGATTCAAAGACTGTGTCTTGTTCTATTCTCTGCACCCTGTGTTTAAGATTCTCCTGGATCAGTTAGAAACTTCAGCCTCTCTCCAGCTTTTGTAAGGTCAGAAGCATGCTGAGAATTTTATGATACCAGGAATGCCACCTGGAGCTTTTGTATTCCAGGAAAATGTCAGAAGGAAAAGAGCCAGTCTCGGTGGTTACTTGCTTTTATTTTTGGATCCACCTCTTTCTTGTCATCTCTGCCCTCTCTTCTTCCACCCATAACACTGTAAAGATGGCAGATAGGTAAGAGGCGTAGCTAAGGTTGCAGGAAAAAAAAGGGCTAATCTTTACTCAGCTGAAGGGAACTGCTAGGCAATCAGAAGTTAGCTAATGAGTACAAATAGACCATCTATTCTTGAAGATGCAATGAAGAAAAACGTCTAAAATAAACTCTGGGGGAGGAGAAGAGAAGTAAAAGATTCACACGTTCCCATATTCTTCATTTCCAAAATGTTGAGAGAAAAGTGAGGGATTACTTGAAAAATGAGGAAGTTAAAGCTTGAATAAATTATTTTGACAAAGGGAAGCTGTTGATAAAAATACAGAAGAGTTTCAGGAAGACAAGGGAGAGAATGAGCTTTATATGTGTTCTAATCATCAAAAACTTACAACTGGGGTGCCATTTTAAAAGTTATAAAGAAAAAGTTGTTCAGAAGAAAATTCTAAAATGCTAAGCCAAAAAAAAAATTATTTATCTCATAACAATCAGTGTGAAACCTGATTTATAATCGTCCAAACATATTTAATAATTCAACTGATAAATATGAAGTGAAATCTTAATTTTTGAAACTATCAGTGTTTGGGGGATTACTGCACTGATAGCAACCATTTTTCAAAATCTTTTATTTAAAAATCTTACCTCTTCTCCAGCTATCCAAATCACTTAGGGGGAAGAATTCCTACTGGCTGCTCAGCTCCTGGGCTTTCTTTCATTCTAAAGAATTGGGATGATAAGTGAAATAAAGAGAAAACTATGGGGCTGAATCCATCTAGATCAGTAATATGGCAAAGGGGTCCAGAACTCTCTAGGGCCAGAGTAGGGGGGAGAGGTTTGAACAGACACAATAACCTTAGCATATGCAAAGAGGAAAGGAGAGAAAGGAGAATTTCAGGCCTGTGACTGAGTTTAAAGTTAGGTTTTTCTTTCAAGTGCTTGGAGGTGCATAAGTATTGGAATCCATTTTCCATATACTTTGGGGTATTCCTTGAATGCAGGGGGTGGCCATTGTGCCACATGGAACCCCTCCCACCTGTAGGTTAGAGCCAAGCAATGAGCCCCACGATGGGATCCTTTAGTCCTGAAGATCTTGGATAGCTATGTCATAACTTTTGTAAAAATTCATCACTGAATTACTTAAATGCTCTGAACGTTCGATAATTTGAAAATGATTAGTTTTCTCTCATGGTCCTCCTGGCTGTAAACATAGTTAAATGAGGTTAAATGAATTGGCTTTTGTAATTATCTGTTGGACAAGGAGTAGAGGATAGGAGATGATGATTTTCATATGTTCTTTAGCATCTTCCTAGAACACGTCTATAATGAATTACATTACATAGTCGATTTGGGTATTTGTTAAGCATGAAATGTGTAAAGTAGGGAATATGACTGTTACGACTCTGATAAAGTATTTTTATGGTTTCTTGAGACCTCTGGGCTCTGTATTTCTTAGGCACTGAAAATTATGCTACTTGAGCAATTCTTTGGGAATGCCTGGGCGTCAGTCCAGGCACCTGCAGGGCTGGCTCATGCGAAACAGAGAAATACAGGAGATTTATCTCTGGCATATCCCTGTTTGGTGTTCCTCGTTTCTTGCTGTGCCTCAACCATATATCCTGCCACTAGTGCCCATTAGGGGTAAATGAATGTGACCCTGTAGGGATAAGTTTTTTGGATAGGAGGCCCGATAGGACTAAAAAAGCCTTTACCAAGAAACACCATTCGTTCTTCCATCTATCCATTCAATTCTTGTATAATGACCAGGCAGTAAAAATAATGAGTTCACTTGATCTGAGCACTGAGCACATCCCAGCAACTGTTCTAGGTGCTTCACTTGTGTTATAAGCTCATTTCACCTTCACCTCACTTTTATGAGTCCCTGTTTTACACCTGATACACTATTTCAAAGTCATTTTTGGGGTAGGGAGGCCAGAAGTCAAAAAAAGATTAGATACATCTCCAGGTGAAAGTAAGGAAGCTCTTTTCAGGGGCTGCTTTGTGCAGAACTAAAATACTTCATAGAATCCTTGCTTTATTATGTGCTTTTAAGCTTTTCAAAAAATAATTACTATTAGTGACACACGTGCCCGATGAAAAGTTTAACGTCCAGAGTTGTGTCCATATAAATGCTTTAAATACCTAGTTTTGAACTCTCAGTAAACCTTCTGAAATCAGTATTTCTCAAATGTTTATGAAGCAAATAATTATTACAATTGCTGTAATCAGGTCAAATATCCATGAGATCAAGGTTCAGATGCACTCAAAGTGTATTCCAGTGAACCTTTTTGCCTCAGGCAACTGTTTTCCAGAAAATACTTGCAGATGATTTTGCCAGACTTCGTGGAGGCTCTTCTTCGATTTCACATTCTTGCCCAAGGAAGACATTGGTATGATGCAACTGGTTGACAGCAGTATTTCCCAGCTCTGGCTGCATATTTTAGTCACCTGAAGAATTAAACAAATAATAATAATGCTATTGCCTGGGGCCATCCACAGAATTTCTGATTATATTGGTCTGGGATCGAGTCCTCACATCAGAAATTTTTACAAACACAGCAGGGAATATGAATATGCTTAATGGCTACTGGATTAGGGTGAAAAATAATTTCATTTCCCTCTTTCCATGTCTTCTCCTGTCTTTACTACTCTTAAGTTTTCATTAATTAATGTATCGTTCTATTTTTTTAAAAAGAGCAAGAAATGAACCCCAGATAGAAATGATTTGTAAGTGATCGATAATTTTATACTTGGCTCATTTTTAATATTCAAAGCAGAGCTAAATGGTATCATTAGAATAAAAATCAAATTATAATACAGCTGTGTTAGTTATGAAAACAGATTAAAGCTTTAGTCCTCCTCATTTGGGTTCCTTATTTTGAGTCAGGCTTTTGTGTTTCTTTTCTCTTCCACTCCCTACTCTCACCCCCTCCCTCCCACTGCCTCTCCTCTCTCTCTGTTTAGCATTTTATTGGTATCCAGACGCTTGACATTATTGAGGCTTCCTCAAGGTTTTTCACAGGTGCCAGGAGACACACTTTGCATTCCTTATCTGCAGTAAGGCAAAGTGTGAAGAGTTAGGAAGATTAAAAACAAACTTTAATGATACATATCCTCACTTTTGGATTTAATCTGTGCCTGAAGATACTGTGACCTAAATTACAAAATATAGTTTCAGAAAAGGCAGCTGCTCAGGTTCACTCTTAGCAAGTTCAAATTGAACTCCATGGAATATGAAACAGCAGAAATTATTTACAGTCTATTCAGTTGCCAGCCCTTCCTTTGGGCTGAAAAGAATATACATTTGTATTCCTGTTATATTCTGTTGTGTTCTTCCATCTTTCACCATCCCTTAGGACAGGGAGAGAGTTGGAAGGAAGGAAAGAGATGCTTGCTAAGCTTCCAGGGTCCAGGCAGAATGAATAATGTGAATAAAATGCAAGTTTAGCTCAACGGTCCTCCTTAAGTGGTGCATAAATAAATAGCATACAATAACAGATTTTGTGTGGTGCAATTATTTTTATTCAGAAGTGTAGTAGCTACATGGATATACAATATCTAAAAATGCAGGAAATTCCTTTTCTTTCAGAAAACCATACTAGCACTTAAGAACCACAGGACTCAAAAAGATTGATGTGGAGGCCAAGAATATGACTTGAAACTGTAACAGTTTTCTTTGTTATTACTGTGAACTGTTAAAAAGAAAGCAGGTTTAGTGGCTAGTCATATCATGAACATTTTCATCTGACTGACCACGTAAAGCTGCCTCCATAACGAAAGAGAAAGTAGAAAATTAGTAACTTGCTCTGAAAAATATCAGGATCCTTAAATTTTTCAGCCTTGTTTTAAAAATAGAAACATACACATGAAGGTCTTACTTTTACCTTTTTAATGTTTAATAATGAGAGTATTGATCTATTTCATAATATCCTTTGCTGCTGATACTTTTCGCAGTTGGTGTCCCATTACAACACTAGAATGTCATGTTTCTGTAAGTGGTTACGATACTCTACAGCTGATGTTCACAGTTAAAATCACAATTGGCAATTTCTTTGGTCATGAACCAGTGCATTGCATAGTTAATTTCGAGTGGCGTCAATAATACTGCAAACTGGGTACCATTTTGGTGGAAAAGTTTGCTGTTGGAAGTGATATTTTCAACCTGCCTTAAAAATTGCTGCCAAAACCATTATTCCTCACCTAATGAGAGGCTTTCCTGGACTTTTAATGAATCAGGCCATCCCCCAGCACAGTGTTCAATACTGACTTGTGGACTGTTCTGTTCCAGACCAGAATTGAAATTCATCAGTGGCTGTCTTATTGCTAAAATCATTTAGGAAGCAATGCATTATTAAAGAGTTTTTCAGACACATAGGGCTTGGAATTGTTATTGATAACAATGTTGCTAACGTTTCCCTGTAAAATAGTCTTAGTGAAAAGCCATGGATCTACAGCTTCAGGCAGTTTGAGAGCATGGAGAGGAATATGTAACTACTTGTGGTGGGAACAGACTTTGAGTGATGACTACTTTGCCCATTACCTGGAAACACGTAGGAGTTGAACCACAATGATGGCACCTCCAGAAAAAATATTGTAACACTGAATTTCTTTCCCGCAAAGAACTTGGTAGTGTTAAAGGCTTTTCATTTAGATCAGCTATTCTCCTGTCTTTACTGAAGAGCCCTAGGTCCAGAGGTCTGTAGTTCAATAGAGCCCTTCAGTGGCTGAGTTTGAAGTCTGCTGATTTTATGAGCACCTGGTAAGGAAAAGCAACATAGCTATAAAAAAGTACAAACAACTTCAAATATCATGTTGTATCTTCCAGGATGTATAATGACTCTACTCCTTTTCCTGTCTCTGGCTTTTACATATTTGACCTGACCTTTTCAAAGCTCTGTTTTGGTAGTCAGCATTTCCATTGTTGTAGATTTTAAAAATTTATTTTTATATTTTCATGCGGCGTTCTACTGTGATGGTGAGGGATTTTATCCAATTGCTTAGCTGTATTCCGCACTGATAGTTACAGTTTAAACGGCTTTACCATACCCCAGACACACCTAAGCTGAAAATGACTACCAGTTAGTTGACCTGGGAGGTGCAACCACAAAACAGACACTCAAATAAAACTTTTGCTTATTAATTACTCAGTGCCCTCTGAGTCATTTTAGACCTCATTTATAATTAGAAGGGGCTGTAGCAAATGGAATGTTTGCTTGCAGGGGTCTCACGGAAGGATCTGTTGAGTTCCGAGGCCATGTCAGGAGCTGTAACTAGAAAGCTAGAGGTATGGAGAAAGAAGCTGGGGGCATAGCAGCAGTTTGTAGAATACTCAAGCTTTGCCATGACTCAGGTATCTTAAATGTTGTCTTTCTCACACACTCAAAAGTATTGGGCTGGCCAAAAAGTTCGTTCGGGTTTTTCCATAAGATGTTACAGAAAAACCCGAACGAACTTTTTTGCCAACCCAATAGAATTTTAAGTAACTGATGTTACTTTTAGCACATGTGCCAGGCTCTATCTAAGCGCACACACATATATATGTAATATAAACGAACTTAATTCTTTTTAATTAAAAACTTAAAAAAATTGAACTGTAGTTGATTTACAATATCATGTTAATTTCAGGTGTACAGCACCGTGATTCAGGTATACATATGTATCTATTCTTTTTCAGATTCTTTTCCCTTATAGGTTATTACAAATATTGAGTATAGTTCCCTGTGCTATACAGTAGGTCCTTGTTGGTTATCTATTTTATATGTAGTAGAGTGTATATTGTAACTAATTTAATTCTTATAACAGCCCTATGAGGGTAGGTACGCTGCTTACCCTCTTTTAAAGAAGGAGGTTGTTCTGTTTTGTCTTTATACACATTGCTTTACATGGAGAAGCAAGTGGGGCACCATGGGGCAGGATTTCAACCGTGTCCACTGTTAGATTTAAGATATGCAGCGGACATTTGAACAACATGGATTTGAACTGTGTGGGTCCACTTATCCATGGATGATTTTCATAAGTATGTACTCCGGTACTACACAATCTGCGGTTGGTTGAATTCGCAGATGCAAAGCCGTGGATCTGGAGGGCTGACTGTAAAGTTACATGTGGATTTTTGGCTGCACAGAGGTTCAGTATCTGTAAGCCCTGAGTTGTTCAAGGGTTAACTGTATTTGAAGGAGGGTAGGAAACTTGTCAGGATTTGAAATCATGCAGTTGAGTTCTAGAGCCCTCACTCTTAAGCCTGTGCTCTGCAGTGGTACCCTACTGGGGTTCTAAATATGGGAGGGGCAGAAGAAATTCAATACAGAAGTCTTCCCTTATCCGAGGTTTCACTTTCAGAGGTTTCAGTTACCCTGGGTCAGCTGTGGTCCAAAAATGTTAAATGGAAAATTCCAGATATAAGCAGTCCATACATTTTAAGTTGAACGCCATTCCGAGAAGCGGGATGAAGTCTTGAGCCGTCCTGCTCTGTCTTGCCCAGAATCCCCAAACATCGTCGTCATCTGCTCCCGACATCAAACCGTCATGATCACCTGAAGCAGATAATCCTCCTTCTGACTTACCCTTAGAAGGTCTATAGCCTAACGCATTGTCACAAAGCCTGCGTCCTTCACCTCACTTCATCTCATCACATAGGCATTTTATCGTGTCACATCATCACAAGAAGAAGGGTGAATACAGTACAGTAAGGTATTTTGAGAGAGACCACATTCCCATAAGTTTTATAGCAGTATATCGTTACAATTGTTCTATTTTGTTAGTTGTTAATCTCTTACTGTATCTAGTCTATACATAAAGCTTTATCATACATATGTATGTATAGGAAAAATCACAGTATGGATAGGGTTGGTCCTATCTGTGGTTTCAGGCATCCACTGGGCGTCTTGGAACGTATCCCCTGAGGATAAGGGGGATACTGTACAAATGAGGAAACTGATGTGTGGACTTGTAATGTAAAGGAATTATGTAAATAAGCAGTGTGTGGCAAAAGAGAGACTAGAATTCAGATCTTCTAGCACTTCAGGCAGTGCACGGTGAAGGCGGAGCTGGGGGCATGACTCTCCTGTGCCTCTCGTGTGGCTGTATTGATGTGAAGCCTGTTGGGGGTGAAGGACCTCGGTGCCATGCCTGCCTCTGCCACTGTCTGGTCTGGCAAGCTAGGTGGGCTTAGTCTCCCTGGAACTTTTATTACTTTTTCCTTGGACAAAGAGTCAAAATAATCTCTTAAATTCTTGTCTTTTAAAAAGACTTAATAATTTAATATTTTAGAGCCGTTTTAAGTTCACAGCAAAACTGGGGGGACGGTACAGAAATTTCCCATATACCCTCTTCCTCCACACCTGCCTCTCTCAGCCTTTTCACTTCTGAAGTTCTATGACACAAATTTAGTTTTTCTTCTCTTTAGGATCTCTTCCCTTAAGTTCTCACCTGTCATGCGCCAGCCATTTATGTAAAAGAGAACATTAACGTTTTCTACTGGTGGGTAATTTTATCTGAGAAATAGTCATTCAACATTGCATAGAAATTTGGACCGTAAAGGTTTTTCCTCAGTTAATGCACAACATCAAAGTTTGGTTTAGCAAAGGCAAATTATAGATCATAAATAGAAAAAAAAGCATTAATTAATTTTTGAAACTTCTCCTTTTAAAAGTGAGATTTTAAACCTTAAAGCATTTGTTCAATATAGCACCTATAGATTAATGTAAAAATTTTCTTTCCCCTTATCCTGTATTTATTCTTTTTTTTATAGCACCTCCCAGTACCTAAAAATGTGTTATGTATTTTTATGTATACTTGTTCATTGTCTGCTCCCCACTAGAATGAGTTCCATGAAGGTGGTGACTTGTTGTGCTCATATGGAATGTCTTATCAGGAGCGCAAGTCAACAAACTGTTTCTTTAAAGGGCCAGATGCTAAATACTTCAGGCTTGGTGGACCATATGGTCCCTGCTGCCACTGCTCAGCTCTGATATTGTAGCATGAGAACAGACAGAGAATACCAAAGGAATTAAGTGTGGCTGTGTTTCAATAAAGCTTTATTTACAAACAAAGGTGGTGGCCAGCTGGTCATAGTTTGCTAATATCTGATCTAAAGCAGGTCTTGCCCTATAGTTGAAGCTATTTATTCATTAAATCAATGTGCTAAAACAGTAAACATGCATATTATAATTTAAAAAAATGTCAAGAGTTCTAATGCTTCTCTGTGTATCCTTATCACCCTCTGGGCTAAAGCTCCCACCTTGGAAGACATATTTCTCTTCAAAACATTCTTCTCTGCAAAACTTCATTTATGTAACATTTGGACTTGTGGACACTTGGTAGGGTCAGATCAGCTTCCTGTTTGCCTTCAATAAGTGTCCTTTCTCTTGTTTTCCTGTCCTATCTTAAGCCTATCTTTTTATGAACAGTCTTTTATTGATTTTTTTCTCTGACATTTCCACCTTCTAAGCTTGTACTGTTGCCCCAAAAATCATGTTCCTGGCTTAAATGATTTCTTGAGCATAGAATCTTGAACTTTGGAACTATTGTATATACCCCTGTGATTCAAATAATTCAGAGAAAAGTTCTTCAGGGTTATGATTTAGGCTTTATTTTGCTTTTAAAAGGCTTGTTAAAGTTTTAATTTTCTGTTGAGGAAATAGAAAGAAAAAAGAAAGGGTGTGGTTTAAGATTGATAGAGGTCCTTTAGAATCTTTAAACTTTTTTTTTTTTTTAATTAAAAAGTTGAGCAGGGAATGAAAGCAGATCTAGAAATCTAAGGATTTTCCATGTTGCTTTTCATTCCAGATTTTCCATTTTTTAAATAAATTTTACTTGGCTAGAAACTTAAAATAAAATTAAAAATTAATTGTCGTAGATATTGGGTCTGTGATTTGATATTCCCCTACTTAAAGTTAATAAGTTAGTCTGTTACCATTTCATGGATGCTGGCAGAAAATAGAATACTACCAGGTCAGAGGCAAGGACTTCATTGCTCTTGGTAACAGCCAGCAGCAAGAACCTCAGGATATTTGTGTTGGGTCACCTGGACCCCAGGTCCTGTGAAAGTGACACAGTACAGCTCTGATACGTACTAAGCACACAGTAAGTTTGCATCATGCCTGAGGAACACTGAGTTTGGGGAATCTGCTGCTTTTATAGCAAGCAGTAAATACAACCTGCCCTTTGTCCAGGGATGCAGGTTGTCTCAATTGTCAAGGTTACTCATTGCGGGCACAACCCTGAGAAGTGGGCTGGGTAAAAAGCGATCAGGACCTTGCATTCTGATACACCCAGCATGACATTTAGGAGAACAACAGCCCTGTCTTCCCTAACAATACAGAGAATCACTGGAAGCGAGAAATCACATGAGAACAATTTGGAGCAGCACAGGCTGACTCTGGTCAATTCCTAGAGTAGAAATAAGAATGAGGAGAGGTAGGTCTGTTCAGCTGTGCAGTATCTTAGAGGCTCACTGGAGTCCATGTGGTTATTTCCTAGAGACCATCCCCACCAGAGAATGAATATTGGCCTATTTCACCTGATTGTTGACACCATAGTTTAAACTACTCATACCTAATTAAAGGGATGATTTCTGATTAAATAAGAATTTATTTAGCAAGTGAACACTTGAACTTTCATAGTTAGGTTCTCTACAGTTCTTAATTTCACAGCTATTTAATCTGTGAATCCTAAACCCTTGCTTACCAAAAATAAAATAAAATAAAAAAAATAAAACAACAACAAAAAACTTTTCATTTTGTTGGAGTGTTGTCAATATGAAACTCCCATAAGACTTTGTCATAGAAGTAAAAGGAGCCTGTACCACTCGTAATTATTACAGAGTTTTAAAACCTTAGGGGCGCAGAAATTGGTATGGAGCTAGAAAACTGGATTTTCTTAGTATCACTAATACTATCATATGTCCATTGCCATTACTTAATCTGAAACTTAGCTTGGTTTACTAGATGAAAAATGAGGGAAAGCTCTTTGTGCTTTTGGTTCTTCCCCAGACATTAAAATATGAGCATAAAAACATATGAAAAAGGGCAATGAAAACTTCTCTCTTACATTGTCTTTTTAAAAAAGAAGGAAGAAAACAACTCTGAATAACATAAAAATTAAGATAAAACTATTTGGAAATCTGCACATAAGAGCTATGACCAGGCAAGAGTTATTTTGGACAAAAACATTTATTATTATTTTTCATGTTGTTTGAATAGAAATGGTAAAACTAGTGAGGAAAACATAATTAAAGTATGCTTGAATTTTGAAATGCTGAGTATGCATCAAGAGGAAAAATTCATTTCTGATTATTAATTTAAAACTTTGGATGATTAACAGAACTCAGTACTATATATATATATATATATATATATATATATATATATATATATATATACACATATTGTCTCTAATACTATTAAGCAGTGTTTAGATATCCTTTTCCATATAAATCTGAGTTTGGTATAAAGTTGGTCCTCAGAATACTAACGATAGATTTATAGAGTTAGTCTAATGGAATACATTGGGTTCCATTTCACGCTGGCCATGACAATCTTTCATCTGATTTTTTTTAACAGATGTTATTGGGCCCTTACAATATGGAATGTATGGCTTTCACTATCAGGAGTTTACAACCAAGGGTGCGAATATACATATGTATAATAGAAGGCAAATACAAACTATAAATTCAGATAATAAAGAGCTGTAGGAATTCAGAAGTTCAGGAAATTGACGTGATCCACTGTATTGATAGACAAAAAGAGAAATATGATTATTTTGATAAATGCAAAACAAAACAAAAACTGTGATAAAGATCAATACCATTTGGTGAAAGACTTCTTAAACCTCAAAGTGGTAGGGCGCACTGTGGTTAATTTGATACTTAAGGTTTTCTCTAAAGTTTACCATGTACACAATTACTGGGAAGCTGACAGAATGGGGAAGACATTTGCAAAGCCTGTGCTAATAAGGAGTTTACTGTCTAGACTATAACAAACTCTTGCCTATCAACAACAGAAAAGAAAGAAATCCAAAAGGGTACAAACAGGTAAGTCACAAAAGAGGAAAATCGAAGGGCCAATGGGCATATGTAGGGTTGCTTAAATTCAAGTAATCAGAGAAATGAATATTAAAACAATAATGAAATACCACTTCTTAGGGGTCATAAAACTTTTTCTTAAAGGGTCAATAGTAAACATTCTAGGCTAGGCAGACCATACCACCTCTGCCACACTCACTCAGCTCTGTCATTATAGCATGAAAGCAAACATAGACAGTACATAAATGAATGGGCATGGCTGTGTTCCAGTAAAATTTTATTTACAAAAACAAGTTGCTAGTCCACAGGCCATAGTTTGCCAACCCTTTCATTGCCAACAGTTAGAAGTATGGACAATGTCAAGTTTTTCAGGGATGGAGAAATATTGAAACCTTTGTTATGGTGCAGGTAGGAAGATATATTGATATGGCAACCAGGCTTTACCTTGCCATATTAAATATTAAGTACCCTACAACCCAATCTTCTTCTGGACAACTATTCCACATTCATTCACAGATGCACGGGAGACACATCTGTGCTGTTTGTGATGGTGAGAACTAGAAGCTGTCAGTTACAGAGGCCGGATGGCTATAATGTGGTGGATGTACTTCATGGGAAACTGAGCAGAAGCTCTATACCACGGGCTAGATGAACAGACAGTTATAGGCATGGAGCTTAAATACAGTTCTGAGTTGAAAAGGTAAAATTGGAAGGAAATACAAAGCAAAGCTCCATTTATGTAAATGAAAATTTATGTACACAGTACAAAAAACAAAATACAGAATTTCAGAACACATACAAACAAAAGTATGCATTTAAATGCATCCGAATGGTTCCTAATGGAAAAGGAAAGTGGGGAATGAGGACCAAAGGAAACGGAACATATGAGAGAGGTTTAGACCAATAATGATAGGGTGCCATGAACTCCGGAGAATTAGTAAACTCAACTCTGTAATGGAGAGAAAAAGGATGGGAAGTGATTGAAGAGGCATCATTTCTTTTCCAGGATCTTCTCTGTTTGAACTGATGCCATTGGAAACCTTCCCTGGCTCTGCTTCTGGTTCATGAGCCCGATCCCCGCCCTTACCACCTGGCTCCTTTATGCTAATCCAGGTTCAAGGGCCTTTTGAGGACCTGTTCTTGGCAGTCTGCCTGTGTCACCTTTGTATGTGACATTTGTCTTCACCTGGAGTACTGTGTTTAGTTCCTGCTCAGTTTCACAGCTGCAGGTCAGCCTCAGTCAATCCCACTCCAGCCGTGGTGCCTCAGACTAGACTCATGAGAGGGTAGATAGGGTTTTAAAAACCAAAAAATTTCCTTTTATTAATGCAATCTGCAAAGAGATGTCCCAGACTTCCCCTCCCTGTCAGTCCATGAGTGGCCACGTATATAAAATACATGAATGAATAAAGGATGCAAGATCAAAGATCCTTAGAAATTTTACTTTAAAATTTAAGTCCTGGGGCTTCCCTGGTGGTGCAGTGGTTGAGAGTCTGCCTGCTAATGCAGGGGACACGGGTTCGAGCCCCGGTCTGGGAAGATCCCACATGACGCGGAGCAACTAGGCCCGTGAGCCACAAATACTGAGCCTGCACTTCTGGAGCTTGTGCTCCGCAACAAGAGAGGCCGCAACAGTGAGAGGCCCGCGCACCGCGATGAAGAGTGGCCCCCGCTTGCCGCAACTAGAGAAAGCCCTCGCACAGAAACACAGACCCAACAAACACAGCCAAAAATAAATATAAATAAATAAATAAAAATGTTAAAAAAAAAAAACGGTATTCACTTATTAAAAAAAAAAAAAAAATTTAAGTCCTTATGCAGACTTTTCCAAGCAAAAAGTTGACATTTGTGTGTGTGTATGTAAAATTCAGCGTTGTTTTGGAGTAAAACTAGTCTCATCCTTGTCAATCCATGCACTTTCTATCTGGTGTTTCAAAAAAGGTATATATAATTATATATTTTAAAATATATATATGTATAAATAATGAGGTAAAATGCTTCCTAATCTTTTTGGAGGCTATTAACAAGTAGAAAAGAAAACTGGATTTCTGAAATGTTTTAAGTATTACCTTGTTTGAAAGCAGATAATACTTGGAGACTTTCTTCATCTACCTGCTTGAGAATTATGTATCCTGAAGCAAGATAGCCTAATATTTGACAGTACAGATTGATATATATAGAAGGTGTATGCTACTTTCTTTAATGTAGGATCTTCATTTTTAAAAAAGGCCTTAGCATAATATTTTAAAAAAACAGTAATTTCTTATAAGAATCTGCTTTTGTTGAATTATGTTCAATTTCATATATACACACACATATATATTAAAAATTAGGTAGCCATTTTTCTCAAATGCATTCTAAACAAGTTACACTTTGTAGGCACGTACAAATGCTTCTTCATCTTAAAGAGTATTTCTTCTTGAGACTGCTCACTGTTGGAATGACTCATTGAATAACCTCAGCTTGTGTTCACATTTCCTGTTGGTTGTAGTAAAATAAATGGCCTGTTCAATAAGAAAGAGAAGACCATAAGGAGATGACTTTTTCATGGTCTTATAGAAATGGTTTAGTTATAGTTTATCTAATTCTTTTCAACCGCTAGAGCCATTAACTATATTTCATTCTCCCAGATCCCAGCCTTAAATCTCCTCCTGCCCTAATGTTTGTCAGTATCACAGGGCATCTGGACCAGCTGGTGGTCAGATGGCACAGCGAGAATTTACGTAGATTTCTCCACATCGCACAATCTTTGTTTAGCAGTCTTATCCTGACCTCGGTATTATGATCAGCAGACTTCTTCTCTCTCAGTGACAATCCATGATCAATGTCAAAGCTTTGAGTTCCTTGCTTTTTGTGGGTCTGCTCTGCAGAAATCTCTCCTTCATTACTGCTTGATTTTTAGCCTCCTGATTGTGTCAGCAATTATTGACTTTTTGGTGAGTGTGAGGAAAAGTTTGATTTCTCTGGATGGAGTAGCTGGATGCTGATTCCTTTTTATTTTTTCCTTTCTCTTATAAAAGTAACCATTTCTCCTTTTGACAAAAGTGATCTGACTGCCTGCAATTGTCAGTTTACTCAAGCTGTGCAGATGGATGAAAGGATGCAAAAGTATGATTGTGTCAGGGGAACGGTTCTGGTTCTGCAATCAGTGTACTTTCAAACGGTTTTAAAAATTAATTTACCATTTTTATCAGAAGAAAATGTACTTGACACCTGGGTCTGTTGGAAAATATGTTTTATAAATATAAATAAACATATATCCTAAGTAACATAAACCAGCTTGACTCTAGTATATCAAGAAAAAATACTGACTATTGGATTTATATCCTAGGAGGATTTCTTAAAAAAAGATTTTTCCCATTCCAATCTTTCAAAAACATAATCCTCTAGATTTAAAGGATGCACTGCTGTTTCAAGGAGGGTCTGAGCTATTAAAGGTCTCTTGGGCAGCCAGAATGCTGAAACCTCTGAGTGGGTACGTGAATCAGGAAGATGTTATTTTTTCCTTTTAGTTTCAATGCTGTGGGTAAAAGCTTTGCTTACATGAGTCCAAGGGGAGTCGGAAATTGGAGATGAACCCTATTTTAGTCAAAAAACTAATTAAGGACAAGAGCTGTTAGCTTGTTTCTTTACCGTGTAAGGCAAGAACCAAGTACAGTGCTAGGTGAGTACCCTTAAGGCACTTAAATGTTTGATGACTGACTAAAAATACTAGAGAACTTTGCTGCCGCTAGAAAGAAGAGCCAAACTATTGTCACTCACTTTGGGAGGCTGGCATCTTTTGATGGGAGAGACTTACAATGCCAGCTGTTCAGCTTGTGTACCTATGTAACTTTAGCAGGATCACCCATCGCAAAACTCCTGCTATAACTCAAATACGCAGAAAAAATGTCCTTTGTTTTGTCTATAGACAATCTTGATTTAAAGGTTAGTGTAACCTAATGATTGAAGCAGTCCTTTTGGATAGTGTCCAGTCTTTCTTGGATAAGAATGTTTACTCTCTTGGAGAATTCCAGTATGCATCTATGAGGGAAGGGATCTGGATATACAATATGAGGAGACAGAGGACTTGGAGCCCATGGGTAAGATGTCTTTGGTCTCCTTTGGTGTCTGGGGCAATACCTCTATTTACTTGGGTTCTTTTCCCTGTAGGCATTTTGTAGATGAAATAGAGGCTGATATAACCACTAATCTGCTCTCTTTCAAATTGGCTTCCACTAGCTACAGGTCTGATGGTCTGACACGTCCTACAGCCCACTGGTCCTCCCTTCTCTCATCCAGCCCAGACTCTGCAGGGGGCCCTTTTGCTGGGCTCTCTCGTTCAACTCCAAATCCAGCACATAGAGAGAAGGCAGCTGGAGAAGGCAGTCCTCAGTGTTTCTAGCTCTCTGACCACATAGCCCGGCCATGGTTACTGTGATGGGTCTTGCTCAAGGTTAAGTGGCAGCTCTGCCCACCACATTATCCTCCTTTTATTATGGGGAGCTGTGACTACTCTGCTTTTCTCCCTCCTGTTTCTCTTTCCTTCCTCATAATGCTCAGGAACAGAATTAGAGTGATCCACCATCCCTGTTTGCCTGGGGCTTAGGGCCTTCCTCAGATGTAGGACTTTTAGTGTTAAAAGCTGGAAAGTCCCAGGCAAACTGGGTTGAGTTGGTCACCCTCCTTTTCAACTCCCATCTGTTGAGTAATTCTTACTGGTAAATAAGGATATTTTCTCTGCACATAAAACTCTGTGATCCAAATTCTTTATACCTTGTTAATGATATTCTGACGAGGGAGATAAAGGAATATAGCAAATCCTTTTTTCAAGACTTGGTTCAAAATCCTATTTATAAATGTTCGACACTCACTACGTAATCTCACTCTTGTAGAATTCTCGGTCCCCATCCCAGAAGCAGGATATCTGGAGCCAACTCTAGTGAAGATCACACTTTTAGAAAAATTAGAGAAGAGCATGAAAACTACTACCAACATTATATGACAACTCTTTAGATCAGAATAAGCCTATCCCATTTAATTGAAGTAGTGGCTTTCAAAGCAAAATTATATGATACAGTTTTAGTGGAGCTTTCTCAGGGCTTTGGTTCAGCATTCACTAAGCAATGTGTGTATACATATTTATATATATGTATAGATGTTTATATGTACATGCATGTATTTACATATACATGTGAAGAAAAGACTTTATTAAAAGTCAACACACATTCTCAAAATATTCCTTAAAGTACTACCAAATGGCACAGAGTAGGCTTTCCAGAATAATTCATTTTCTGATAGGTATTTTATGCATTCTAACTTCTCTTGCCAGAAGCTGAAACAAATCTGTCATCTCCTTCATAGATCTTTACATTTTAAATCACTGCATGTGAAGAGAGACTGTTTCTTTCTGGTGTATCTTTTAATCTCCAGTGCATAGTATGGTTCTCTGTCCATGGGCAATAGTCAATAAATACTTTTTGAATGAGTGACTAAATTCTGAAGTCATTAGTAGCCTCACCAATAAGAATCAAGGTCTTTTCTGTACCATGCACACAAAGCAAAACATAGAAATAAATGGAAAAATGAGCCTGATACTAATATTGGAACAAGTCTGTAACGGCTCCTTGAAGAAACATTTCTATTTTGTTAGCTTTTTTATTCCCAGTACGTAGAATAGTTTCCATCACTTAATAAGGTATCAATATATATTTGTTGAGTTAGTGAAACAAATGTCCATTGATTATAAATATTTATAGGCATCTCTGGTAGATAGGATAGTGGTCCCCCAAAGATGTTCACCTCCTAAATCCTGGAGCTGAGAATGTTACCTTACATGATAAAAGGGAATTAAAGTAGAAGATGGAATTAATGTTGCTCACTAATCATCGGACCTTAAAATAGGGAGATGTTCCTGGATTATCCAGATAGGCCCAATGTAATCAGGAGTGTCCTTAAATGTGAAAGAGAGAAGCAGAAGTATGAGTCTGAGAGTGAGTGATGTGAGAAAGAAAAAGAAAGCTATTTGCTGAGTTGTAAGATGGAAAAGGGGCCACAAGCCTCTGAACAAGGCAGTCTCTGGAAGCTGGAAAAGGCAAGAAAATGGATTCTCCCTTGGAGCCTCCAGAAGGATTGCAGCCCTGCTGACACCTTGACTTGAGCCCAGTGAGACCCATTTTGGACTTGTGACCTTCAGAACTGTAGTATAATGAACCTGTGTTGCTTTCGGCCACTAAGTTTGTGGTAATTTGTTACCGCGACAATGAGAAAGTAATATATCATCAAAGCGGTAACTATCAATTGTTCTCATTGTCATTATAATAAACATTATAAGATGGAACTGATAAAAAGCACTTATACTAGTAAAATGGCATTCATTATTTTGTGCCTCACATTAGATTTTGTTTAATAAAGGGGTTCTACTTTTTTTTAGGTTAAAAGTATAATTTTTTTTTTACAAAAAAGGCTCAATAGAACTAGCTTTTGAAGACATTGTTTTATTTAGCCTTATAAGGAGCTTGGGTATTTAAAAAAGAACTTATAAAATCTTTTTCTCATTAGATGGCTAGCTACCAGCGTAATGTTCAACGTTGAATATCTTGTCAGGCAAAAAGAAAGCTTTCTGCAGCTACAAAATCTCTCCCATCTAAATATAGCCACTGTTAATATTTTTGTATATACCCATCTAGCTGTTTTGAAATGTCTACATACAGTGTTTTGTTGTAAAAAATCTCTAGCATATGTGTGATTTTACCTGATTTTTTCTTCAACACTTCATAAATATTTTTTTCCATAGTATTAAACATTTCTCTATGATATACATTTAATGCCTGCATAGTATTTCATTATGTAGAAATAGCATAACCATATCTTGAAATATTTAGGTTTTTTGGTGAAATTTTTTTGTCTTACGTGCTTGTTATACACGAATTCAGATAAATAAAGAGTAGGTATAATGTCAAATGTCAAATGTCAAACCAGATATATACTATTTTATATTCACCAAACTTTTAAGCGGGTGAATACACACATACAACATGTGTTTATGTGTATGTGTGTATGTCTATATTATTTAGATCTACTTAATCTCAATATATATTTATTGGCATCAAATATTTTTCTACAACATAATTTTGATGGCTCCTCAATATACTTTTTACTAATGAATTGTAATTTAATTATCAAAATACTGTTGCTAGTGATTCAGTTTGACAATTTTTAGAAATTTATTACACAAACAAATCTTATTCACATTTTAATTGTTATAAATTTAGAAAAGTGAAATTTACATCTAAAAGGGATATCTGCATTTCATGCCCTTGGATTCATACTTAGGAAGTGCTCCTCAGAAACTGGAAATGGTTGGCACTGATTATTTAGGAATGAACATACAGATTCATTTTCATCTACTTGATGAGTTTCAGTGTAATTGTTTTAATTTGCTTTACTGTAAATGCTATTAAGGTTTGATCTTTCTATTTCTTTCGTAAATTGTCCATTTTACATTGGGATAGTTGGTAACTTATTCACTATAACTCTTTACATACTGTGTATATTAATACTTTTCTTACTTTTGTGTCTGTGGCTTACCTTTAAATTTTGATTTTTTAATTGAAGTATATTATAGTTGACTTTTTGATTTTTTTTTTTTGAATGAAGCTTTCAAACCTTATGTAGCCAAATGTATCAATCTTGATTTTAAAGATCCTTCCTTGGTAATTTTATGCAGAAAGAGACTTCTTATCCAATGTAAATATTCACCAGTTTTTATTACTGGTGTTTTATGTTTAATTTTTTATTCATAACTCATTAATCACTTGTTTTCATTGTATATGGACTTAACAGATCTAGTTTATTTTTCTCACATAATTAAGTAATTGTGCATTTGTTAATTTATCTGTTCAGGTTTGCAGTGCCACTTTTATACCATAATGTCATATAATAATTTTTTATATATGTACTAGGATCTTATTCTTATTAAGCTCTTTATTCTGTTTCATTGGTGTATCTTTTCTTGAGCTAGTATTTTTATTGTACTCAAATATTACTTTAAAAATGTTTATAGGCCCTTAGAAAGAAGTATAGTCGGTGCTTGTAGACCTCAAAATTATACCTCTTAAAGGTTAGTGTCTATTAAATTATCCTTATTAGTTGTAGTTTTCTAATTCTTTGCATCCTGATTTTTTCTGACCACTTGGTCTTTGCCCAAGGATGGCATGTCATATATTATTGTGCTTTTGTCAGCTATTTAAAAACATTGGCTTTATATACTTTAATGTTATGGTATCTGATACATAGCTATTCAGGACATATTTTTATAGATTTCATTTTTATTAATATAGAACAAGCCTCTTTATGACATATGATACCTCTGACTTGGATTTGGCTTTTTCTGATATAGATATTGTCATAATCTTTATTGCTCTACTTGATATATCTTTGACTTTCCTCTCACTTTTCATTTTTGGTGTATTTTTTTCTTAAATTGCTACTTGTGAGTGGCATTGTTTATTTTTTACACAATCATCATATTTGTCTTAAAAAAAGAGTCTACTTCTTGTGTGGGTATATTCCAAAGTAACATATCTATCTTTTCTACTTTGTTCTTAAAATAATTTCTAGCACCTCTTTTGTTAATAAGTAGGCTGCACTTTCTTACCAGTCACAGTGGTGTATTACATGAACCTAGCAAATAAACAAGAACACTTCCAAGTTAGGTCATAGTATGTTCTGGGCAGAACCCTCATTGATGAGCTCAAGCTGGCCCTTTGACAACCCAACATTTAGGTGTTAATGCAAGTCCTTTTTTCATATCTCTACCCTGGGAGCAGTAGACACACGTCTACCATGTCTTTTTCTGATACTTACCAATTCACTACACCCAAAGCTACCATTTACAGTATATATTTCAACCTGTGTTCTTTTTCTTGCTACATTAGAAACACTTCATCCCAGGATGCATCAGACCGTTGTTAGTGCTTTATACTTCCAGACTTACTGATTTCACGAAGGTATACCTATGAATTTTAAGTGACATGAAAAGTACTGGTTTAGAGCTCCTTTCTCTGGTTGTCTGAAAAATCAGTGTATGTGGGTACACAGAACTAGTACCAAACACAGGTGTGAGGTTGGAATGTGTGTCTGCGTGTGTGGTGTGTGTGCGCTTGGAATAACATCTTTCTTATTGCAGAACGTGCATTGGAGTCGGTTACTGACCGCGAGTCTCATCACAGCTTCCAAGGTCTTATAATTAGTAAATAAACTTCAAAGATGCCAGCAACAATCTTCTTTTTCTAAAAAAATTAGTGCATTAACAACGTCTTCTTCTGAATCTGAATAGTTCCTACTCAGGCTTAATTTTAAACTGGGACTTGGCCCTTCTTACTTAATCACTATTCCTGGATGACGGGAAGAGACATCTCTCCATACTTCCTCCTCTTCCCAGTCTAGTCTGCCTTACACACGGCTGACAACTTAATGTTCTTCACGTTTCTCGTGGTTTTTATTCAGTGCATCCACCTGTTTGGCACAGGGGGCTGCTGCCATTTGGTTTCAACCTTTTTCACATGGTGCTCTGCTCCATCTGTCCTACTTTCTGTATTCTAAATATTCCTGTTCTTCTACCTCTGTGTCTTCATTCATTGTCCTCTCTCTACCTGGAGAGTAGTTCTTCCTTTTCCCTTCTATTGCCAACTGTAAAAATGCCTTTCCGCTCTTAGAGGCTAGTTTTAGCAGAACCTACTCCCTGGGGAAGGTCCTGGCATCTCTGTCAAGCATTCTCACCTTCACTGTTTTGCAGCCCTCTGTTCTTGTGTGATTCTTGCTTTTCTGTGCCTTGTGTTACCATCCCCTGTTTGGTCATCTGTTCTCACTCAATGTCTCTATTATTCCCATTAGCTTCCAATACTGTTTTACAAAGAAGTCACTTGTTGAAGTGAAATTGGGACACTCGAAAAGTTTGACTAGCTGTGATCATTTATTGCCATATGGTTTTAGTGGTCATTCAGCCCCTCTGTGCTTCTGTGTGGTGCCATGGAAAGTGGGAGTGAATACTCCGCAAGGGCATGATTTTTGCTTTTTGGCTGACTCTCATCAAAATGTTAAAATGAAGTCTCTGCTTTCTACTTTATTAGCCTGTCTGGTAACTTTTCTACTTCTTAGAGTAGATTTTCTAGAATTACTCTGTTTCTTATTGTTTCACTTTTTTTTTTTTTTTCCTGTTCTGAATTAGTAGCTTCAGTGCAACATCAGAACTTGTAAATCTCTTGGGATTTTGATCTAGTAAAGCTTATGGGTTCTTTATGATCTTATCCCAAACATGGAAGAAATGAATAGTCATTCAATTTGAAACTTGACTTTTATATGAAAAGTCAAAGTATTTCCATAAGTGATAGCATTAGAAATAATCTTTCCCTGATTTGATGTAAGTGGAAGCCCTGGAATTGAGATATTACCCAAGGCTATCTCCAGATCCAGGAAGATAACCTGATGCTCATGGGATGACCTCTTCCATCCCTGTGGCTCATGATAAAGTCACCTCCACATTTCACAGCATTTGAATCATTTCACGCTTTCTCCGTTACACTCCCTTCATGCAGCCTCTGAGGAGACTATTTATGCACAACTTTTTCGTTTTTGGAAACTTCTGCATGCTTTTTACCTTCCCATAGTGTCAGATTATTTCCCTTTTTTCTTTTTAGGTGCAGCCAAAGACTGTTTTCACAGCATCTTAGAAATTCTCAATTCCAATTTTCTGATTAAAAAAATGATAGAGCAAAAGCTTTGATGTGTAAACCCTGCTGTTTTCCCTTTGGTACTATTCCAACCCTTCTGTGGGTTTTAGAGTCTCCATTCCTCATAAGATTTGGGGGTTGGCTGTGTGTGTTTTATCAAAACTCAAACTGTTATCTGTTCAATCTCCAAATGGTAAATCTATAGTAATAAACAATGTTAATAATAGTCATATTTCTCATGTTATTGGTGGAGGACTCAATTTCAATGTGCATGACTTTGGAGGACTTGATAAATTAGATTTTCTAATTAAATAGCCTCTCTTCAATGAATTCGTTTCCTCTGAAGGGAAGCAAAGATTGAGGGAGAATGGTAGCATTTGCTGTGCCTGGTAAGTTTTAAGTGCTTCCTACATGCTATCTTAGTTCATGCCATATGGCATTTTTAAGATAAGAAGATGGAAGGAGTCAGAACATTCTTTTTATAACTACTTCCGGCTGGAGAGAGTTTTATGAAAATGTAAAAGGGTAAATCTACAGTGGGCCTCTGTATTGTGTCAAGTAAAAATTATTTTTCTCACTCTAGATTGTAACCTATAGAGAGATAGGCAAGACAGTTCTTTCAGAAACTCCTTTGACCTTGTTTCCTAACTATTTTACTTTGTTCATCAATATTGCCTAATAACTTGAGGTCAGGGAAGTGAAATTCTACTCACTTGATCTAGCAGTTGTTGGCCCTTCTGTTTATGTAAAGGTGTGAGGACAGAAATCTGGACCGCAAGCCTGTCTGCCTCCAGGCTCAATCCTCCAGGTTGTGTGGAGACAACTCCCATTAGAATCATCTGGAGGTGTTGGTTGCATCTGTTTCTGGGCCAACCCTGAGGTAGATGGGACCAGTGTCTCTGGGGTGGTGGTCAGGAGTCTGCAGATTGTTAAAACAGAAGTGTCGTGAGTTCAGCTTCATCTTAAAAAGTGGACCTGTATCATCTCTTTTCCTCTAGAACTAAGGGCAAAGGAGGAATTCAGTTTAGACATGTCTTGAAATCGTGATAGGAGTATATATTCAAACAGTTTCCGTGGATGGAAAAATTAGCTTCTGTACTGCACTGTCCACCTTAAAAGGGAAGGGAGATGAGAACTAATATTAATTGAATGACTTCCATGTGCCAGGCTCTGTGGCAGAGCAGTGGACGACCCTGGACAAGCGGCTCTCTGATGACAGTCCTGAGAGCAGGGATGTGTAGGTCCTTGTGTCTTCCCTTGTCTGCTGCAGCCTTTGCCTGACTGTAGTTTCAGGACACTGCGTAACATCAAGAAGCTGGGGTTGCCCAGTTTTCTCACAGTTTTATACATTCACGCTTCTTATGTCTTGTGGCTACGCTGATAGACACACAGGGACTGTGTGACAGACAGATATATGCATCTCTTTTTCCATCCCTTCGCTTTGAAATTTTTTGACTTATTTTTTTTATATGTAGTGTATGAATAGATTGCTTATTACCTATTCAGAACATCAGTGTCATTCCAATGGAAATTTAATCTATTTAAATTTAGCGTGTTTACAGATTTATTTATTTCATTGTATAATCTCTACCAGGCTTTTTTTCTTTGCTGTGCTTTTTATTCTTTCAAAAAATCCTTTCCTGCTTTCCAGTGGAGTAACTAGGTTTTCCATATGCTTTCTTTACCTATTCTACTGTTTTTAGTAGTTTTTAGTAGTTTGGGAGTTATTGATTTCTTTCGGTGGTTCCTCCTTAAACTTTTAAACCTGCGTCCTCTGCTTAAGAAAGTGTACCTTACATCACCATCCCCATCCTCATCTCAGCAGTTCAAGGACTTTTAGAATACTTACATTGCAAACTTCCTCCCCATCTTCTATGCTATTTTTACTGAGTATTTTAATTCTACCTTATTTTAAAATCTGAAATAGTTTCTCATTTTTTATACAGTTACGTAGCTTTATCAGCAGGCTTACCATTTCCTAGTGCTCCATTGTTTTCTGCATCCCACTTCCTTCTTCCAGGTTCAGTTTCCTTCTTAGGAAAGCACAGCTTTTATTGTTTCTTTCAGAAGGTATCTGTGGCTGGTAAACTCTCAATCTTTTCCTAATCATTCTTTATTATAATCTCATTCTTTTTAAAAATTTTTTTATTGGAGTATAGTTGATTTACAATGTTATGTTAGTTTCAGGTGTACAGCAAAGTGAATCATATACATATATCCACTCTTTTTTAGTTTCCTTTCCCATAAAGGTCGTTACAGAGTGTTGAGTAGAGTTCCCTGTGCTATACAGAAGGTCCTTATTAGTTATCTCTTTTATATATAGTAGTGTATATATGTCAATCCCAATCTCCCAATTTATCACTCCCCTCCCCTTCCCCCCCTGGTAACCATAAGTTTGTTTTCTACATCTGTGACTCTATTTCTGTTTTGTAAGTAAGTTCATTGGTACCATTTTTTAGATTCCACATATAAGCGATATCATATATTTGTCTTTCTCTGTCTGACTTACTTCACTCAGTATGACAATCTGTAGGTCCATCCATGTTGCTGCAAATGGCATTATTTCATTCTTTTTTATGGCTGAGTAATGTTCCGTTGTATATATGTACCACATCTTCTTTATTCACTCCTCTGTCGATGGACATTTAGGTTGCTTCCATGTCTTGGCTACTATAAATAGTGCTGCAATGAACATTTGGGTGCATGTATCTTTTTGAATTATGGTTTTCTCCAGATATATATCCAGGAGTGGGATTGCTGGATCATATGGTGGTTCTATATTTAGATTTTTAAGGAAACTCCATACTGTTCTCCATAGTGGCTGCACCAATTTACATTCCCAACAACAGTGTAGGAGGGTTCCCTTTTCTCCACATTGTCTCCAGCATTTATTGTTTGTAGAATTTTTTGATGATGGCCATTCTGACCAGTGTGAGGTGATACCTCCTTGTAGTTGTGATTTGCATTTCTCTAATAAAAAAGGTGCTCAATATCACTAATTATCTCATGCTTGAATTATAATTTAGCTGGGTATAGAAATCTAAACAGGCATTTGTTGATGTTATTCCACTGTCTTCTGTAAAACTATGTTGTTGATGAGAAATCTGCCTTCAACTATCACTCTTTTATAGAAAAATGACTTTGTTTTCTGGATCTATTCGTAGGTGAATAGAAAGCTTCCTCCCTGCCTCACTGGCCCAGGGTTCTTTGTCCTTACTTTCACGAGCAGGCTACCCTTCAATTTCTTGGCCTTATAGGGTGTATTTGTTCTAGGTCCTCTAACTTTGTGTAAACTGAGGCCACTTCTATCCTTACATGGATTTTAAAGTCCCAGCTTCCCATTCCAGAAGGTCTATTTAGTGGTCCAGCCTCCCTGTGGAACCTTGCAATATCTGCTCTGACTTCCTATTTTGAGTTTTTTTCACCACCTGATAATTTCCCTGCCTTTCTTTGTTGATCAGTTATTTTATATTAGTGTAATATTTTAATTTGTATCACTAGGTGCTTATAGCAGGAAGGAAGCTCATATTAGTCAGTTTAGTCCATCATTATGTCACAGCCCAAATACATTTTTAAATTCATTTTTTCCTAATCATGCATTATATCTCATATTAACTACATGCCATAAATATCTATGCTAAAATATTCCCTTAAAACCTCTACTCTTTGGGATTTAATTTTTTCAATTATGGAATTTAATTCAGGGTAAGACAGTTCCTGGACATTCTGAGCCCCAAGTAGACTTTTAGTCTTAGGGGAGAGGAAGGCTCATGTGAAAGAAAACTTAGTGTTAAAACACTTTGTCATTCACAGTATTATAGGAAACAGATGGTTCACTTAAGTGGAAAAATTAAGGAAATTTGATGAAAGTACTAAATGAAATGTTAGAAACAGAAAAATCAAGTCACAGTAGAGCAGTCTGGGGCTAGCAGAGCAGAGGGTATTTCTACACCTAGGCTTGGAGGGAATCTGGAATCCTTCTGGAGAAAGCTGTAACCATAGCTCCAACTGCAGGAGGTGATGAGCAGATAGATAGCAACTGTGGTCACAGAAGAGAGGGGTGACCAAAGCAGCCAGTGCCTGGCAGGCAGGAAAAAAGAAAGTGGTGGTGGTGGAGATAAGAGGTACGGTGACCTCTCTCCTCTCTTCTCATCTCCTGATGGTGAGTTACTGTTTCTAGGAATATGTGCATTTTATCTATATTTATATATATTTAAAGTTATTGGCAGAATATCATTTATATTATAATGTAAATTTTTATTGTTTAACCTTTCAGCATCTTTCTAATGTCCTGCTTTTACTTCTAATATTATTTGTACCTTCTCATTTTTATTTCTGAAAGATTCTGTGATCTTGTTCTCAATTCTCAATATGAATGCTTAGCTTGCTAATTCAGCCTTTTAAGTAGGATATAAACATTTAGGATTATTAATTCCCCTGACCATCGCCTTTGCTGCATCCCAAATGTTTCAATATGTAGAATTTTATCATTCTGTTCTAAATGTTTTCTAAATATCTTAGTTTGCTTGGGCTGCCATAACAGAATATCATAGACTGAGTGGGTTAAACAGAACTTGCTTGACAGAAATTTATTCTGTCATAGTTCTGGAGGCTAGAAGTCTGAGATAGGGGTGTCAGCATGGTCAGTTTCTGGTGAGGACACTCTTTCTACCTGCCACCTAAGAGGTGTATTCTCACCTAGCAGAGAGAGAACAAGCAAGCTCTTTTCTTACAAGGGCACTAATTCCATCATGAGGGCCACACCTTTGACCTCATCTAAACCTAGTTCCCTTCTAGAGGCCCCTGTCTCCAAATAGCACCACCCTGGGGGTTAGGGGTTCAACATACAAATTCTGGGGGCATACATTTCAGTCCATAGCACTATCCTTATAAAGTTTCCTTTGAACCATGAGTTAGAAATGAATGTCTCAGTTTGTAAACATATATATATATATTTAAAAAAAAAATTGGAGTAGAATTGCTTTACAATGTTGTTAGTTTCTGCTGTACAATGAAGTGAATCAGCTATATGTATACATACATCCCCTCCCTCTTGGACCTCCCTCCCACCCCATCCCACCCAACTCAGGTCACCACAGAGCACCGAGCTGAGCTCCCTGTGCTATACAGCAGGTTCCCACTAGCTATCTGTTTTACACATGGTAGTGTGTTTATGTCAAACCTAATCTCCCAGTTCATCCCACCCTCCCCTTCCCACACCCCCCGTCCACATGTCCGTTCTCTACATCTCTGTTTCTATTCCTGTCCTGCAACTAGGTTCATCTGTACCATTTTTCTAGATTCCACATATATGCCTTAATATATTGTTTTTCTCTTTCTGACTTACTTCACTCTGTATGACAGACTCTAGGTCCATCCACATCTCTACAAATGACCCAATTTCATTTCTTCTTATGGCTGAGTAATATTCCATTATATATATATGTACCACATCTTCTTTATACACTCATCTGTCGCTGGACATCTGTATTTTATTAGTTTTTTATTATTGACTTATCACAAAATTGCCTTGATGTCAGAGAATGTGATCTGCTTGATATTACTTTAAAAATTGTTGACTCTCTTATTGAATATTTCAGCTATTTTTGGCAATATTTTATGTATATGTGCTTAAAATATATTTTATTGAAAAATAGTCTTATTTTGTATTGCATTGATACATAAATATATAGGATATATATATTATATATATATATCCTCACATTATGAAGGATAATTTGTATTTTTTGTTGTGGTTCTGTCAACTTTTGCTTTCTATACTTCATAATGTGTTATTAGGTTTACATATATGTCAAATTATATTTTCCTGATTATTTGAACAGTTATCACCATACGTGTATCTTTTACATCTAGTAATGATTATTTATTTTAAGTATATTTGTCTGTATATAAGTTCGCTTTTTTGATTAACATTTCAAGTCTTTTTACATTCCAAAATAGAATACTTTATTCTATTTGTCCTTCATTTACCAATTTTTTCTCTCTTTTTTTTTTACCATGTTTAGACTATTTTTTGCTCATTCTATTTCTTCCCAGTCAGAAGCATTAATTCATCTACTCTTTTCCTATTCTTACAATATTTACCTTAGAAATCAGCACACAGTTTATTAAAGTCAGACTTGAATTGATATGTTTAACTTTACACCCCCCACCCCGCCCCCCCAATAAAAGGCCTATGTAGCACTTTATTTTTTTTATTTTATTATTATTATTTTTTAATGTATACACGTTTTTTTCTGGAAGCAAGGTCCTTAGCTTTTATCATTTTTTTTTTTTTTAAAGATTTATTTATTGATTGATTGATTACTATGTTGGGTCTTCGTTTCTGTGCTAGGGCTTCCTGTAGTTGTGGCAAGCGGGGGCTACTCTTCATCGCGGTGCGCGGGCCTCTCACTGTCGCGGCCTCTCTTGTTGCGGAGCACAGGCTCCAGAAACGCAGGCTCAGTAGTTGTGACTCACGGGCCCAGTTGCTCCGCGGCATGTGGGATCTTCCCAGACCAGGGCTTGAACCCGTGTCCCCTTCATTGGCAGGCAGACTCTCAACCACTGCGCCACCAAGGAAGCCCGATACGTAGCACTTTAAGTCAGATCTCTCTGCTCCTGATGTATATTCTGTTTTGGTCTATTTTAAAACTAACATTTTGTTTTTCTTGTAACCCCACTCATCAGGGGTTGCTACTGTTGTATTACCCAGGCAATTTTGTTGTGTAGATTCATTCATACATTTACCAATTCCTTTTCTCTTCTCTTGTGTAACATCTCAGATCCCATTTACAGGGTTTATTTTCCACGTCCTCCCTCTGCTCGTGAGATGTCTTTTAGGGACAGCCTGCTGGTAGTGAACCTTTCAGGGCGGTGTGCTGAACTCTGCTGCTTCTCCTTAGACCCTTGGTGGCCTCCTCCTTTCTGATAGGATTTTGTGTTTTCTTGGTTAATTAAGCTGAAACTTTGGTTCTAAACTTCTAGTGTGTTTGTGTGCTCACTTGTGTGGGTATTTTCTTTTCGTCAAACAACTTCTCAAATTTTTTATAATGCAGTTTCCCTAAATGAACAATAGAGATGAGTTGACATTGACTTAAAAAAAAAAAAAACTCCTTTACATTAGATATTTCTCAATCTAAAGTTTATCACCATTGCACTTTTTTCTTAATTTCCTGAACGCATTTTTGCTTATGATATATAATTATAAAGTCTGTGCCTAGGTAATATCTGAAGTGGTTTGATAACCTGTCATAGCATGTATGAAAATATTAAGTAACTTCAAAATAGGTAGATCAAAAGAATTTATATTTAGATAGAAGTTATTTTGGCTTCTTGATACCTTTGAGAGAGAAACCTTCAAAATAAAGTGCTTTGAATGTGTTTTTGTGCACTGTTAAAAATGATTAACGGTTAAACCCAAGTCATTAACTAAAAGCTAACAACAGCCAGTAATGAACAAGAATAAGTGCTTGTAATTGAGATGTTTTTGTACTGTTTTTGTACTCCACTTTTGTACTCATTTTCTTCAGACTCTTGTCAGAGGACTGTTGCGATCTGTAGGACACTTGGGCAGGTATGATGCTTGTTTAGCCAGGGTTCTGCAGTGTGTTGTAACTGAGACAGATAGGGTGACAGAACCCTCACCTGGGTTTGCCTCTTTGGTCATCAGAAATCTTGCAGTTTTGTTTTGGAGTTCATTGTATTCCTGTATCTAGACATATCAATATGAAAATGAGTTATTTTATATCTGTGAAAGACAACAAAGATGACAAAATATGACTTAAGATTATGAAATCATTTACTTTATACTTAATTAAAGCATGGACACACACACACACGTGAAATAAGCAAACTTGAAATGACATGCGACAACATGTTTCTGGTATTACTATCCAGTATTTCTTCATCAGGGAACTGGTGACACTTGTGGCAGATATGTCTCAGGGAGATGTTCTTATGATGGTCCAGTTCATATTCTGTTTCAACCTCATTTTGTATCCGCTTCTGCTCCAGTTCTGAGTGTGGCTGTTGAATATTAGCAGACAGTTCCGAGTTCTCCACTACATTTGCTGAAACCAAATTCTAAGACTGGTGTGGCCTTTGTTTCTAAGTAGTGCTCTGCAGAACGAAGGCTCTGTGTTTTCCCCGGGTGGCTTTGCTCTCTCTGGGTGTTGGTGGTTTCTCTTTGCACTGAGTGCTCAGATCTGCCTCTGGAACTCTCTCTCTTCTCCGCCCCACCAAGTGTGTGTGGTGCCCAGTGAGTCCCTACGACATGAACATGGAAGTTCTTTTTCCTCCTCCCCACCAAATCAGTGGTGATAACCTGCTAATTTTATATGCTAAATGCTCTTTAGTTATTTTTATCTTTATTCAGGTACAGTTGATTTACAGTATCTAAATGCCTTTTAATTTATCAACTCTGGTTTGGTTTCACTGTCATTGTTCTCATTATTTGTCAATGCTATTCTTCCCAGAACCCAGATACAAGGGAATGATCATTTCAGGGTGAGCTATTCAAAATGCAGTTCTGACCTTATCATTCCCAGGATTGCCCTTAGAGCCACCTCCTTAGAAAGAGATACATAACAAACGTAAACCCACCCTGACTCGACCTCTGCTTATTTCTCTCGTCTTTTTTCTTCTCTTCCCATTCTCACCAACGTCTGCATTTCATGCTGTCGTGCTTCTAAAATGGTTTTCACCACCTATCAAGCTGCCTTTAATCACACAATTTTTTTCTGCTTGGAAAGTGCTTTCTGTCCTTTTTCATCTAGCTCCTATTCATCCCTTAAGTCTCAGTTTAAGTGTCTTTATCCCCAGGAAAACTTTACCTGTAGGCTCCAGACTTCACATCGAGCTAAGTGGCCTCCAGTGTTTCCGGAGTGCTCAGCACCATATGCATAATGTTGAGATGATGTCTCTCCCTCCAGACAACAAGCTATTCTGGCACAAGGACTCTCTATTATTCATTTTTGTGTATCCAGCCTTTCACATAGTATATGCTCCAAAATAGCTAAATATGTAATTTCTTACATAGGTCTAAATTGGATCTTATAAAAGACTCCAGATATTGTTATCCAACAGGATCTCCAAATTTATTCACAGAACAACTTCAAAAGATGAAAATTTGCTCCCACCAAGGAAGATATTAAATAGAATATGTTGTATACTTTGAATGCAGTGCCAAAGGGCGATTTTAAAGAATTTTGAATACTGCCTGCATTGTTAAAATCAACCGAGTATCTTCCCCAGATGACCAATTCGAAGAAGTAGACAACCATTTGGATGTAAGTTGGTTAAAAAACGTAATTTTGTGTTAGCATTCATCTTTTTTTTTTTTTAAAATAATTGTACCAACATTCAAGTCTAAAGATGTGTGATGTGGAGTCTGTGACAATACAGGGCTTCAATGGAATGAGGCCAAACAGGGAGAAAAGAGTAAATTAAAAAAAAAAATCTGTGAATTATGATCATAATAAAAACCATGTTTCCCTGAGGTTGTCATCAGTCTCACATCCATTCTAAAGCCTCTTCCTTTTCTTCCGCTGTATGTATATATAATATCTTCTCCTCCTAGAGGTACTGTGTCTTCCCAGTTTGAGCAGGTATGACACCCCCTACAGCATCTAGGAAGACAGAGTTGTGTTTAAGAGGACAGGCACAGCTGCAGCATGTTATTAAATGAATACTAAAAACTAGTAAGAATGTAAATCATCCAACAAATTGTGCATCCTTAATTCTCAATGCCAGTTTGAGGTAGGAGAATAAAAATCTTTACCTCCTACCAAGTGCACTGTAAAATTTCTCAAATTTATTTTGATAAATCTATGTTTCATTAAATCACACAGGACCCAACACTCTTATAAATTAAGCAGAAGCATCACGGAGAACGGACTTAATGATAGAGGGAAGCATACTTAGCTTTCTTTTACATTTTACTGTAGTACATAAATTTGCTGGTAGGAAACACGGTTCTCAATTATCTAAAGAAAGAAAACAAAAAGGATAAAATACTTGGCAAACGTAAAGTTCTTAAACTTATTCTCGCTGACTTGTAGAAAACCCTCACTGATATGAAAAGATTCTGGTTGCTGACAGAAGATTTGTAGGCTTCCAGGGCCAGTCTGCAGCTGAGCATTCAGTGGGAGAACTGCCCCCATAAGCGCATCACTCCCTTGAGATAAAATGATACGCACTTTGATGTTGAGTTCCAAAGACATAGGAGTGTTTGGGGTGTGTTTGTAAATGTCTGTTAATTTTTAAGGGGACTCATGAGCTTTCTGAACCTATTGCTGTATGACAGTAAGTGATTGGTAATGGGGAAAAAACCATGTAACTGGTTATTTTCTATAGACCAAACAATTCTGATGTTTTGTTCTGACCTTAAAACTTTTATCTAGTTGCAGTGATTAGAGTTGATCACTGAAGTTCTTGTAAAAGACACACATTGTATATCAGGGTGTGTATAGAATCATGAGTGGCAACTAATGGGTCTCCTTAGTATAAAGGCTCGGTATAAAGACAAAGCCCTGGGTGGGTTTTGGTAGGACGTATAACTTCTGATGGGCTTCAAGGCTGTAGGAGAAGTACTGGTGTCTCGGGTTCCTTAAATGCAAACTGTATAGCTTGAATTTTCAGAGGATTCTTAATCTGAATGGAGTTTAATTCAGGGTCTTTAATAAGAACTCTTCTCAAGTGAGAAAGACTAATATAAAAACAAACCAATTATTTTCCAAATTTCATCCTGAAATCAAAGGAAAGCACATATACATGAAGGCAAAGTCTGTCTTCTCTTGGTCCCAGTTGATGTTGCCTAACAAAAGTGGAAGAGGCCACAGTGGCAACTGATGAACAAAATCATCTGTTGTTTTAATTGTAGGATGGTAATGAAACAAATTGTACCCTATGTGGATGACTTTTTCCCCTGCAGAACAACCTTGATCTACAGCAGTTTCTTGAGGAGTTTATTTTGGGGATTAAGTGCAAACAGCAATGCAAATCTGCAACCATAGTTGAATGCCCAAAGAGACCAAATTTTGTGTTGAAATAATACACGATAGGGTAATAAAGCTGAGTGAGTGGGATGAAATCCTTCTTTTAGAAAAGTAATCTTTAAGGTATTAAAGTTTTTGGGCTCCTAGGTTTTTGATGAGCTTATTTAAAATCTTTGGGGGGAAAATTAGCAGCTTAAAATGCTGACAGCTTTAAAAAAAAAAAAAGTAGCAAGAAATACTTGATTCTTCAAGGAGCTCCGTCTTCCACTCCCCCAAATAGTCTGATTTTCCTATTTATCTCCTTTGTCTTTTGATAAAAGAGAACACTTTGAGAGGACAATTTTGAGGTCTTAATCCATACTTCTTTCCAGTTTATCTTTTACATTCAAAATAAACACCTTTAAAAGAATCCTTTTTGGTACTAGAAAGCTAAATGTTAAGCTTAGGTATCAGCAGCTAATTAGCTTCACATCTAGGGGGGGATTGTCAATGAACTCCTGAATATTTATTAAAGGATTTGTAAAGAATAAGCTATTTTCAGAATCTTGGCGCCTGTGGGATCTTCTTGCCTGCGGTCAGTTGAGTGGGAGGAGTGGGGTGTCTTGGCTCATCTCAACCCTGCTTTACCAGAGATTCAAACAGTAAAACCCAGTGTCTGCATTGTAAGGGGCGTGTGCCTTATCGATCTCATGAGAAACGCAGCTTTTCATCTCAACATCTTAATTGACTCCTACTTTTGAAGAAATTTCACTTTGTGCCCTGGAAATCCTGTGCCGGTTCTGATGGTCTTGACTCTCAGCATGGCTTTGGGCATTTTGTTTGCTGTTCCTGTGTGCATTTTGGGCTAGGAAGGTGTGCCGCCAGTGTGTAAGGGACACCCGAGGGCGGGTGATTTGCTACATGGAAGAATCTGTAATTCTGGGTTTGGGGGGATGACGTGTTCTATTACAGGCTTCGTTATTGCACAGAGTTCCATTGTACTGCTCTCTCCATCACCACCTCTGCCTTTGCCAAGGCCATTGCCCGTGTCTTCACAGCCTCCTGCACATTTCACGCTGCTGCTTTGCCAGCACGATGCCACCTGTGCCAGCACTGCCTCTTCCAGCAGGGCTGCCGCGGCAGCGTCTTCCAGTGCTGGCGCCTTCCCCGCCCCCCTGCCAGCTGCCTGCACGGGGGCTGTGGCCAGTGCTGTCATCAGGATCAATGCCACGGCTGCTGTTCTTTCCTCACAGGGGCCTCTCTTCTTTTTTTGACTTCGGCAGAAAGACACAAATCAAAATAAAAACGAAAAACAAACCAGAACAAAATTTCCTCCCCCGGGGTTCATGTGTAGCCCTCTTTACACTCTCCTGTTCCTGATCCGGGAGCTGAGAATTCAGAGGATCTCAGATTTTCCATAATCCTCTTAGTGGGCTTCAGCTGTGCTCTCTCACCAGTCTGGAGAAAATTGAGGGTGAGTACAGAGAGGAGAGACTCAGAAGAACAACCTTATCATCAACTGAATTCAGTGCATGCTACGTGAGCTGGAGTTGCAAGTTGACTGATGTGGAAAACAGGGTCTTTGATATTCCTCCCACCCATAAGGATGTGGGAAAAGAAGCACAGAAGGTAGAGCAGCACATTGGGGAAAATATACTCAGGCAAAAGCAGTAATGCTTGGTGATCATTTTTTTTGGCCGAGGGGTGGGAAATTTGTGAAGTTGACAGAGACGTCAACAGCACTAGGGAATCCAGAAGGATGACCAAGTTAACCGGCTTAAACTCACTTACCCCTCTTGGGTTTGTTATTAATGGGATGTAAGGGTAAATCTGTCCGGGAGGAAGCAGGTCGTTCTTGGTGAAACTCGGCTGAAGATAAAGATTTGGGAAAAATAGAGATGATAGCTGTAACTGAGAGTGGGCGAGACTATCAGTTTAGGGAGGAAAAGTGAGAAAATAAAACCTGAGGAGAGAAATAGGGGCTTAAATTTATGTGGAAGAAGGAAGAAGACAAGGGCAGAAAAGGGAAAGGATGATAGAGGTAAAATTGAGATAGTAATACCATGGAAATTATTAGAGGGGAGAGAGTATTAAGAAGGAAGGAATGACCATTATCAACTCATGTGTAGATATTAAGAATGGTTAAAACTAGGATGAAAACTATTTGGTAATTAAAATGCCGTAATTCATTTTGAGAGAGTAATTCCACTAAAGCAGTGGTGACTAAACTCCTATTACAGACAGTTGAAGAGACATTGATAGCAAGGCAAATAGTCCACCACACATATTATTCCTTCAAAATGTATCCTAGGATTCTTCTTGGACATACTCTAAGGTTAGCATCACACAAATGTACAAAGATGCAGGCAAAAATCATTACTGCTGCATTGTTATAATAGGAAAATTAGATACCTAACAAATAACCAATACAGAGATTTGGTTAAATACTCCATTCAATCAAATAAAATACAATCATTTTAATGATGATGAGATTTACTTTTATTGCCATGGAAAGTCATTTGTCATAAATATTGGTCAATGAAACATAGTATATGATGAATTTTTATTAAATATGCTTCCTTATGTATTTGTGAATACCTTTAAATAATAACACTGCTTATAACTGTGTAGCAATCTCATTTTTTTTTCTTTTAGTTTTTATATTTTGTAATTTTGCAGTAAAAAATGGTTACTACTTTTGTAATAAAAAATGAGAATGAGTATGAGAAAAGAACCTGAAGAGAGAGGAAACAGTCACTTCAAGTGAGTTCAAGGTCAAGTAAAGGATTTGGGTCTGGGGAATCAGGCATGAATCTTGTCTAGAAGAAAAAGAAATGAAAATAAAACAAAAACAAATGGGACCTAATTAAACTTAAAAGCTTTTGCACAGCAAGGGAAACCATAAACAAAACCAAAAGCAACCCTCAGAATGGGAGAAAATATTTGCAAACGAAGCAGCTGACAAGGAATTAATTTCCAAAATAAACAGCTCATGCGGCTCAAAATCAAAAACCAAACAACCCAATGAAAAAATGGGAGGAAGACCTAAATAGACATTCCTCCAAAGAAGGCATACAGATGGCCAACAAACACATGAAAGGATGCTCAGCATCACTAATCATTAGAGAAATGCAAATCAAAACTACAATGAGGTATCACTTTACACCAGTCAGAATGGCCATCATCAAAAAGTCTACAAACAATAAATGCTGGAGAGGGTGTGGAGAAAAGGGAACCCTCTTGCACTCTTGGTGGGAATGTAAATTGGTACAGCCACTATGGAGAACAGTATGGAGGTTCCTTAAAAACTAAAAATAGAATTACCGTATGACCCAGCAATCCCACTACTGGGCATATACCCTGAGAAAACCATAATTCAAAAAGAGTCATGTACCACAGTGTTCACTGCAGCTCTATTTACAATAGCCAGGACATGGAAGCAACCTGAGTGTCCATCAACAGATGAATGGATAAAGAAGATGTGGCACATATATACAATGGAATATTACTCAGCCATAAAATGAAATGAAATTGAGTTATTTGTAGTGAGGTGGATGGACCTAGAGTCTGTCATACAGAGTGAAGTAAGTCAGAAAGAGAACAACAAATATTGTATGCTAACACATATCTATGGAATCTAAAACAAAAGTGGTTCTGAAGAACCTAGGGGCAGTACAGGAATAAAGATACAGGCGTAGAGAATGGACTTGAGGACACGGGGAGGGGGAAGGGTAAGCTGGGACGAAGTGAGAGAGTGTCATGGACATATATACACTACCAAATGTAAAATGTATGGCTAGTGGGAAGCAGCTGCATAGCACAGGGAGATCAGCTCCGTGCTTTGTGACCACCTAGAGGGGTGGGATAGGGAGGGTGGGAGGGAGGGAGATGCAAGAGGGAAGAGATATGGGAACATATGTATATGTATAACTGATTCACTTTGTTATAAAGCAGAAACTAACACAATACTGTAAAGCAATTATACTCTAATTAAAGGTGTTACAAAAAAAAAAAAATCGGGTGAGAAGAAGTACTTGAAGGGGCAGGATTCTGAGAAATGTGCAAAGGGCAGGTATCAGACTGGGTTTAGTGCCAGAAAGGAAATTCTGAAGTAGAGGGGAAAAAAGAGGATGACTAAATATATAGAAAAGTTTTTACATAGATAGATGAAAAATTGAGATAGCTCAGGTCAGATGGACCGTTTACTTAAAAAAAATTTATTATGAAGTGATGTGCTAAAGGTAAGAGGGTATATGTGAGGCCTTGAAAGCAATGGAGACATTTTGGACAAATGCAGTAGACAGGTAGGGAGGGAACATTCAAATTGGGTCAGGAGGCCAGCTGTAAATGGACAGCCTGGATTTGCCATGTACAATTTTGTTGTAATCCTTTACATATTAATAGGATTGAAGTCAACCTTCTCATGTACCATCAGCTTTCAAGTCCAGAAAAGTGAAAGAACACTTCTGTACCCATCATGAACGATATTGAGCTGCTATTGATCCAAGTGGTGTTTGGGAATAAAAATAATTCCTTGACAGAGCTACGTGAAAGCACAGGTACCGTTACTCAAGTACAGAAACTATCTGTGTCATCACAAATTCATTTTCAAGGACGTAACCGTGTTAGTCCTGATGGCAGATATTTTGTTAGGCCACTAAGTTCTTCGGATTCTTTTCAGCTTTAAAAAAGCAAACTTGCTAGACTGAGTTTTCCAGTCTTCTGGCTTCCTGCATTTTATCAGCTTGAATTAGAGGTGGCTTTACCTTATGAATTTGAGAGAATTGATTGGAAAGTGTTTCTCCTTCAAGGGATTCCCGTTAGGAGCATCACTTGAGGGCATTTTCACTGTATCTGAATTCTGTGGGAAAAATTAAGCTGATCTACATATACTGATAGGCAGTTAATCAGCTGGTGGTATGCTTTTTCATTTCTTCTCCGTTTAAAATGCACCGAATTGCCTTGGAAGAAGTACTGCGTTATAGAAGGACTAAGACTTGATAGTCCGAAGTCCGTTCTGTGTGGTAAATGGAAAGGGGCAGAGAAGGAAGCACGAAGATTAAAGAGAAGATGGAATGACTTTTTTCATCCTATTAAATGACTGTTTATATTGGACTTCTAGGTTCAGCTTGAAAGTTCTTCAAATCGGAAGAGCCATTTAATATATAATAGTGAACCGTACAGGCAAATCGTTTATAAAAATGAAAACATTTCATATCTGCTTTTTCCCAGAACACGTTTCTCACTTCTGAGACATGGCTGATTTTTGCTCAGATCGGGGAAATGTGAAGTAGTGGAGCCTCACATCCAATAAATTAAAGACATTAGAATGTATCTGTTTAGTTTGTTCTGATGTATACATTTTGTTACACCCAGGGAAGTAAAAATGCGTTTATTTGTTATCGATGACAGTCATTGATCTCTGATATTATCAAGAGATTATACACTGAGCAAAACTCTGATTACTTTAAATCAGAAGTAATTCTAGTCCCTAGCAACCATTTTGGTCTAAAGAAAAATTTGTACACACGTGCTCCATTATTTTATTAATGAGTCAAACTCATTAATAAAGATGTTGCAATAACAATTCCTGTTTTAATTTGGGTCGGGTGATGCCCAGAGTAAGTTGACTTTCTCAAGGTCACGAATGAATTTGAGTGACTAAAATAAGCAGATCCTTTTAGGGTGGCAGCATGACCCTCATCACATCCTCTGATATTTCTTGCTAGCTCTGCATTTTGTAGGACTTAGCCTGTCTCAGGGTAATAGTGAAAGAGAAAGGAACAGGAGGCAGTAGGTGCTGCCACATGGAAAGATGTTAACATTCCATGGGTTGTGAGAGGGCCCAGGTTCAGGCTCTGCTTCAGCGAGAAGTATTCAGCAAGTATTCAGTTTCTCTGAGGGTCAGTTGTTTTCTCTGTAAAATAGGATAATAGACAAGAACAACTTCCTGTCAAGATTTTTGTTATTTCATTTCCTTCTCCCTCTCCCCAGCCCTCTCCTCCTCTCATACGGACACATGCAAATACACACAAACCTTTACAGGAAGTTATTAGGAAAATTAGTTTGTGTAATTGTAGAACAGCTGTGCTTAGATGGGGATGTCTTTGGTTGAGGGTCGTGTTAAGGCATTGAGTGAATTTAATCCTTCTTTAACATCAAGACCACCAGAAAACTTTTCTCCCCATTAGAAAAGCCCCTTGGGTGGTGACTGTGGCTTATGCAATAGCATTGAAGATGCGAGCTGAAAGTTTTTCCAACTTAGTTTTTAAGTTTACTTAGTTGGAGTAGGAAAATGAGTTTTTTGGTTTATTTATCTATTTACAATGATCTATCCCAACCCTATTCACTTATGCTTGAAAAATATTCACTTTTTTTCCCGTAAAGAAAGGGTATCAAATATTTTTTAAATTAATTCAGTCATTCATTCTGTATAAATCAGTAGGACACTCATTCTCCATCAGGTACTGTGTTGGACAGATATTTAAGGTTAAAATGGAAGGTCAGATGGTAATAGCCAAAATATACCTGGAAAAGGGTTGTTGTTAAAACTCAAGAGTGTAGTGAGTCATTCTGTCTGAGGAGTTGGAGCAGGACTCATGGGTGAGTTGAGGTTTGGCTGGGGATTAGAGACTAAGTAAAAATGTAGTCAGAAGTGTGGGAATAGTTTCTGAAACAGTATGGCTTTTAAAAAGAGTATGATAGATCAGAAATGCCAAATAATTCTTTGTGATAGATACATAGGATGAAATTATTGAAATGGAGGGGAGTGGTAGGGATGTTGGTTGTAAATTCTACTTCATGAAAATTAATTGATTAACTAGCAGTTGATAAGCTACCATATATTTAGGTTTAGAATCTTGACTCCCTTGAAACCAGTAGAATTCGTTGTTTTTGGACTTTGATCTTGGACCTTACAGAAATAAGAATCTGTTGACTGGTGAATACTAGGGATAATTAGTTTTATATTGCTTGTTCTTAGTTTGCAATTTCAGGGATAGGATTTACGTAATAGAAGATATTGGTGTGAAGACTTATTAATTAGTAGGGTATATTCAGTACTCTGACTCAGTTGGATAAATCAGGCCACTAGGATGGGAATCTAGGCTCTGCCACTTACTTTGTGACCAATAGGCTAGCTACTCAGCATCTCTGAGAGGTGGATTGAATCAAGCAATCATGTTTAGTTTATTATTTTGACTTGCGATGTTCTTCACTGAATCCATCCAGTGGAGTGTGATGGCTCTTGTGGGCTTCTGAGCTGATGATGAGCATCTTCGCTCAACTCCATGTTTAGTGATGTTACATTGGGAGCTTGAAACTGGGCACAGTGGGAATACTTACACCAAGAAAACATTAAACACTACAAATCAGAGCTTTCCCTTCCTACATAGTAAGCTGGTTTATGTTCCCATGATTAGATCTGTCTTGCATTATCTGATCCACTAATCAGTGTTTAACTCTTACAAGTGATAAAAGAAACAAGACAAAAGAAGATTGACTCAAAAATATCTTACTCCGTTCATGGTGTTGCTGTAGCTTACAAGTTCCAATTTGGATATAACTTGAATTTTTCTTGACGTGCCATTGATTTTTCAAAAAATAGTTTCATTAAGGGAGAAGTTTACTTTCCTAAAACGCAAGGATTTACGTGGGCATGTGCTGTTTTGACCAGGGATTGTTTGTTTGCATGCAAGAGAAATTCACTCCATCTAGATTAAATGAAAAAAAAAATCTATTAAAAAAAAAAAGGAAACTTTAAGAAAATCAAGTACATCTGTGTCCCAAAATGCACAGGGATATGAGCTAATGGGGAAATGGGTATACATTATACTTGTGGGTACGATGTGGGTATAATTGAGACCCCACATCCTTAGATCTGGAGACTAGAAGCTATTTCCCATCTTGCTCTTTCCTTTCAAGGGTGTGTTTTCCAGTCTCTGCTTTTCTGTGGATATCTGTACCATTCTTCCACATCTCTCTGTTGATTGGCTTTCTCTGCTTATTCATCAAAGCCACCTGACCCAAAATAGGTCATTCCAGTCTTCGACTATTCATGTATCCACCGTAAGCATCCCCTGCCTCTTCGTATGTTTTAAATGTGTTTAAATTCTCGCGAGAGGACTAATTGACTCGGTTCAGCTTGTGCCTGTGACTTCCTCAAGTCCGGGGCCTACACCTGGTCCGATCTGTTGTGACCACAAGAACAGGGACCCTGTAATACAGATTTGAAGATCCAAGCCCACACTTTAGTGGGGCCTGTAGTGGGGGGGGTGGGGAGCAGTTTCTAGAGTAGGGGCCATGATTTAGGCAGACACCCCTAAATGTGCTTACCATGAATTTTAGCTAAATGATACGCTTTCTTATTGGAAAAATTGAAATCCTAATTTCTTTTCAGAGCATGTTAATGGATCAGTGTGTTACATTTCTTTCTTTCTATATTTAGAAAGCTATCCAACTACGAAAAGTAGCTTATGATGACACTTGGCATTCTTTCCAGCAAATCAAATAATTAAATGATTTACTAGGTTGTCATCACACATAGGAGATGTTTTCCTTTATTGTTTTCAAAAATGCCTTTTATAGTCTAGTATTACAAAGTGACCTAATTAACTGAAAAACTATATAATCAGCTCCTTGAAAATCCATAAAGAAAAACATAATAAGCCTAGTAACCTAAGAAATAATAAAGTGTACGTTAATACCGAGCAGTGGGAAGCATATCTAATAAACATTATTAGTTCAAAAATAGAAATTTCACGTTCCCGGTACCAACACATAATTTTTCAAATAATACTTCTTTCTTGCTGATCGAGATCTAGTTGGGATTTATTTCTGTGTTGAAGTAAATGTGAAAAACTGCCAACGTTGTCTAAATTTTCTCTCTTGGGTTTTCATCACTGATGCTGTAAAAATATCCTTTTCTCCTCGTAACGGAGCTGTGGAGGGAAAACACCCCAATGCAGTTCCTCCCAGAAGATCACGCTTGAGAAGTTTGGCCACAGGAGATGTTGGAATGGAGAGGCAAATATATTAATACAGAGGTTTCTTTCATTGTCTGTCTGTGTTAGTCTCATCAGTGCTTTGCTTCAGACTAAATGCCTTTTCAATCCTTGGGTTTTTTAAAATAAAGAAACAAACCCTGCACTGTTGGAAATGGTGTCGTTTCTGGAGAAGGGAGCTCTCAGAGGTGGCCGTCTGCCCGGGCACCGGGCCAGGCCCAGCAGTGGGGAGCACGAGGGGCCCCACTAGTGCCAGGAACGTGAACGTGGACCTGAGGCAGAGCAGTGCGGGCACAGGGCTTCTCTTCCACAGTCTCTGCAGGGAACGCAGAGTGATGGTGATGGCATTTGACTTGCATCCTTTCCCTCTGAGAGGGAAGATTTCCGAGCGTGGCTTTTTGGGAGAGAGGAGGGCAAAGTAGGATAAGATATGCCAGAAAGAGCAGTGAAGCGGATCTAATATTTCTCTAAGGGAACGATTTGTGTGTTTTTCCAGAGGTGGATTTTCACTTGGGTGACATAGATGGCTGCCTCGAGCCCTGGGCTCTGTCCTCCTGCCACTGTCCAGGGATGCTGAGCTCCAGGTGCTGGTGCAGAGCCCCTTCATCTGGCTCCGGGGGGTCACAAGGGGATGGAGTGTTCCACACCCAGCAGCTGCTGAGGCGAGTGGGTATGAATTTGAGCCCAAGAGACATTCGTTTCATATTTGTTTCTTATTACCAACTTTTAAGGAGTTATCGATCCTATGTATATAAAAATCTTTGCTAGGGGCCCAGAATTGCTTCCTCTGTGAGGAAACGATGAAAGTGGAACTGGAGAGGTGAGGGCGGGGTGGGAAGAGGAAGATGCTCATAATTAAGTTTTTATTTCTCCTTTTGGCTTTTCCAAAAAAAAAAAAAAAGGCAACAAATCAGACGTGGTTTTCAATTTTTTTCTTCACTCAGAAGTGTTGGAAAAAATTAAAAATTTGTCAGAGACTGGCATGTAATTATTGCTCTTGGCTTCAAGTTACATGCATGCTTGTACGACACGAGGATAAAGAAGGGGCACGTAGTAAAGGAACTTACCTATCAGAGATCGAATTAGCCAGATAATGTCAGTGAAGTTTGCTGGAGTTTGTGGAAGTGGAGGGCGAAGCCACGGCACTTAGCGGCTGGTCTGTAACCTCGTGCAGAGTCAGGGAAAGCCTCCCCAGGAAGTGGTGTCTCACCGGAGGGCAGAGGGGCGTCTTCTCAGGTGAAGAGGAGGGAGTCCCTGTTGGGGGGAGCACGGGTGAAGTTTGGGAGCCGGAGGATGGTGCGTCACAATGGTGGGCGTTCCACCCAGTCAGGAAATAGCGGGAGAGGCGACACAAGCTGGCTGGGGTCCCACTGAGAGGTGTGGATTTTATCCCCAGATCACTTCTGAAGGGCTTCAGTCAGGGGTGTGACATGCCTGAATTTTAACTTTGAGTATCACTCTGGCTGCTGTATAGCGAATGGCCTGGAGTGAGTCTGAGAGGCCGAGAAAGCACAGCACAGGGCGGGTCTGTGCCCGGTGTCTGTGATAGAAACGAGGAGGCAAACAGAGATTTATAGGCGGAATTCACAATATTTGCTGCAGCAGGAGGTGAGGAAGAGGGAGATTTCTACCACATTGGCTGGCCGGCCCCAAACCTACAGAGAGCAAATAAGGGGGTTTGCGGCCTTGTTCTTTGTGTTGCCTCTTCCCGGGAACTTTAGACCATCCGACACATCACTGTATTTTTACCGGGAAGTTATAATGAATGATGTAACAGCCTGATGCTCTGTGGTACTTTGCATATCTTCATGTCTCCTCTTCCCATCATCCCTGTTGACAGGCCGGTTGTAGACAGAAGGAAGCAGGTCTAGGGAAATCTTTTTTTTTTTTTTGGCCGTGTTAACGCGGCTTGTGGGATCTCAGTTCCCCAACCAGTGATTGAACCCATGCCCTCGGCAGTGAAAGCACGGAGTCCTAACCACTGGACCACCAGGGAATTCCCGAGGGAAGTCTTAAGTAGCTTGCTCAAGGTCATTTCAAGGTCATTTAACACGTCGGTGCTGGAGTTGGAGAAGTCAGGGCTACTTGACGGTAAAGTTTTTGCTCTTTCCACCACAAGAAGCCCGTTCACCTTTTAGAGGACCCACACTTGATAGGATTTCTGACAAGCATTTATATCCATCATCTCATTTGGCCCTCACCTTCACCCCATGAGGTGGGTATCGCCATGCTTCCCAATTTACAGATGAGGCAAGACCAGCTCAAGGAATGTAAAATTCTTGCTCCAGTTTCTGTAGCGTAAGGAGACCCTGGAGGTGGTGTACCCAGACTCCAGAACTCAGTGTCTTAACAAGGACATGAACTACCAACAGTAAGATATGTAATGATGGCGAGTCACGTCTTAGAGCCGGTTAGAGCTGTGATGCTTGCCTGCTCATTTCTATACCTCTAGGATCCAGCCTCGTGCGCCTTAAACATGGGGAAGACAGTACGAGTGTGCTTTTGTCTACAGGTGACATGGAGGGCTGTGTGTGTGTGCACGTGCTTGTGTAAGAGTGCGCATTCTAGAGACATCTGAGTGAAATTGGAAAGTTTCACTTTCGGGGGGCAATCGTTTCTTCACTTTGTGCTTGATCTTGATAACCCCTGCATACTGATGACATTTAATGTGAATGTTTAGAAGGAATCTACTGATAAAACCAAAACGGAGGTACTCGAAGAAGAGGAAACTTGAGCGTGTTTAACTTAAAAGGTAATAGAACATTTCATGGGATGAACATGAAATTATACTCTGAGCACAGCTTGTTTGAGTCAGTGGGCCCGTCACTGTCTGAGAGGGGTGGCTGGGGTCACAGCTGCAGGAGGGGGCCGGAGGTGCTTCTCCAAGCCCCACGCCCCTCAGGAGCTCTGAGGAGGCTCAGACTGTGCTTATTCACCACCAGCTCCTTCCTCCGAATCTGGTTTCCAGAAGGGAGAGCGGTCAGAGGAAATGAGGTGGGAAGCTTTGTATTTGTGCTCCGTCTCCCTCTCACATTTACGCACCCACTTTCTCTCACCTTCTCACCACCTCTTTGCTTTTTATGGAATGATCTCTTTAGCCTTTGGTTCTGGCCGAGAGACTTGCAACAGTTCCAGTAAATAACTTTGCAAGGTGCATCACCCTTCCTGATCAACTACAAGAGTGGTTTACCAACTGGCACCTTGCTGTCCCATCTTTCAGAATACCCGGTTTATGGCGAGAAGGGTCAGGATCAGAGATTTTCAGCGGATGCTGTCCTTACCCTGCTTCGTTTCAACTTTATAGCTGGTGAATATAATCATGTCGTATGTAGCTTGTTGTCAGCGAAGTGAGATATTGGTGGAGGTCACTGAAATCACAAGACAGACCGTACAGTTGAACAGTGCAGTCTGTGAGGAGTCACGACAGAGACATACGTGGAAGGATTGAAACCCGTGGCCCTGACCCAGCGGAGTCGGGGTGGTCAGAGGTTTACAGGGAGTGATTTTGAAAGATGAGATTTTTTCTTTGCTGCCTGCATTTTGTTTGCATCAATATCATGGGGCAGTATATACCATCCTTATGTAGGATAGACATGAATGGAAAGATAACTTATTACTCTTTGACAAATAAGTTCTTGTGGTGATATAATGGGATGATTGGATCTTGTTAAACTTTTGAAGTTTGAGCTACTGGGATCCCAACTGCAGGGTTTCTTGCCTACGTAGCCTAAAAGAGACAGTTTGCAAAAAGATACTGTGCTGCAGTTCCCTGAGAATTAGGGCACAGGAAGAAATGCACGGATTAGGCCTTAAGCAGACAGTTCTTACATGACTTTGTTTCTAGAATTCTAAAAAGCAGTTTACGTAGTAGAACAGGCTAATGTGTCATTTCAGCACAGGCTTAGACCACAACAGGATTTGAAAAAAACAGACCATGGCTTGGGCCTAAACGATGAATTTTTCATATAAGCACACTCTCAAATCACACACACACACACACACACACACACACACACACACCCCCCTACACACCTGACTCATTAATGCTTGCAGTGCATCTGTACACACTATTCTTCCTTCATTTGGCTGCAGAATTTTAAAATGTACACTAAAGTAGAAGATTAAAAACTTACCTCGCTATTACATTCAGATGATGGTCTTTATTTTCAAATCTTATCACAGGATCTACTTCCTTATAGGTTTTTCTCTTATTCACATACCTTGATCCTTTCCATAAGTATCTTTTATTTTTCTATCTGTATTTCCTTCAATATCTCATCTATAGGTCTCTGTCTGTCATCATAATCTTCCCTTACGTCTCTCTCTCTCCTGTCATATATCCATAATGCGCTGTATGTGGTGCACACACACACAAATGGCAGCCGCATGGCTGCTAGAGGTTCTGGTAATAGAATATGCTACATCTACATAGGACGATAAATGACTAAATAAGTACTCTCTGGCCTTAACTGTAACAGACAAAAATCAGCACTGACTCCTCTGGCATGTCTGGTCAGTTTTCCCCTTCTTTCCCTGGTCATCATTTTAGTTTTTCTTATTCCCGTGTTAGGCAGATTATCAACCCCATAGTAAGCCCATTGGAGGAACGAGGTAGGAACTAGAACTAGGAATGTCTCCACTGTCTCTTTCATCTTAGCACAAATGAAAGGAATGTAGGCTGAACGTTTGAAAGGAAAGAACATTTAAGTGTCAATATATTTTCCATCTCATCTCCTTCTAATTATCCCTCTTCTTTCTCCTTCTCCATCTGTCTTTAACACATCAACAGGCATGCTCATTTAAAGTGTTATTTCACTGTAGGAGGTACTTTTTAGGAATATGGAAGATTGCTGAAGGAAGAGAAACATTAGCGAACTTACAGTTTGATTAATGTTGCAAGCAATATGAGTTGCTCTCCTTTTGAAAGTGGAAGTGAGAATCTTTAGTGTGAAAGAAATTTAGACACTCATGATCCACTTAATTCCTTCTCTTTTAGGGAGAGAATAGCAGAGAAGAAACAGGGAAAATTATGTAAGTAAGTATAGTAGCATGTAGAATCCATACCTGCCAGATACTCAAACCTTACTGTTCATCAACTTAATGACTTGCGAATCATAAAAGAAGCAGTAAAACTTAGTCTGAATATGTGCAAAGTGTGTTAACCCAACTTTGTAAATATAAGGACATATTTTTCATATATGCACATATATATGAGTTTATTGTCACTGTTTGAGGTTATTAACTGATAATGAGAAAAATTTTAAATGCTCTAAACGCAGAGACTTGTTTTATTGCTATCAGCGTTCACAGCCTAACACACTGTGTGTAAATTTGAAAAGAACTGAACAAGAGGCATATTCTAATACATTGACTTATGCTGTTTGTTGTAGAAGAACATATAATGGGAGTATTTTCAAGGTTGCATTTAATTTATTCTCAGTGGAATCTTCATTAATTTATCAACACAGTTTGCCAATTTGAGTTTGGACTTAAATGTAGGAAAGAAATGCTCTAGTTTTTTCAAGTGTTGCAGGAATCATTTTCTGAGGCACATGATAATTATGATCTGTTAGTTACTTACTAAAGCTAAACAAGAGTTTCCTGTGTTAACAGACAATTTAGCCCAAATCTTCAGTCCTATCATCGTCATAGCTACAATTCTTTTTTTTTTTTTTTTTTCATGGAAAATTTTGACTTTTATCTTGTTATTTTGCTGAGCTGGGCTTTCTGAATACAGGGATTATATATACACCAGGAAGAAAAATCAAATTTCCTAATTGCCCTGAATATGCAGTAAGAATCAACCATGGAGAGAAAAAAGATGAATTAAGCCTTAGGACATTAAACTGTACCTAATAGGCATTTATTCAATGGGCCTTATGAATGAGAGTCGTGCCCCATTTAAAATCTAACTGGAATGATTGCACATTTCATTAGTGAAGATAATTACCAATTTGTTCCTTCCCCAAAAATCATGTATGTATGAAAAACACTGTTAGAAGGTAAACAGTCTTACCTTCAGAATACAGAATAAAGAGAGCCGATTTAAATAGGGTCAGTACAGTAACAGGTTTTTTCACTTTTTAAGGGTTGAGACTTCAGAAGAATAATTCCCAAATTTATCTCACAACTGGAAAATAATTTTTTTTAAAAAAATATATTTATTTATTTATTTTTGGCTGTGTTGGGTCTTCATTTCTGTGCGAGGGCTTTCTCTGGTTGCGGCAAGCGGGGGCCACTATTCATCGCGGTGCGCGGGCCTCTCACTATCGCGGCCTCTCTTGTTGCGGAGCACAGGTTCCAGACGCGCAGGCTCAGTCGTTGTGGCTCACGGGCCCAGTTGCTCCGCGGCATGTGGGATCTTCCCAGACCAGGGTTCGAACCCGTGTCCCCTGCATTGGCAGGCAGACTCTCAACCACTGCACCACCAGGGAAGCCCTGTAAAATAATTCTTTATCAACTTTTCTAGTGCATTGAATATCCATTTCTTTATTAGAAACAAACTCATAGATATTCAAATGACATATAAATATCAGTATTCAATATCTTCATTTACCCAGAAACATGTCTTCCATCCCTAAATATCTGCTCAGGTAGTGAGGAGAAGGACTAGTGTTTTTATTGTAGTTTTGCAACTAACTAGCTCTGCCCTTGGACAAATAACTGAACCCATTTGGGTTTCAGGGACTTCTGTAAACTGAGTGTCCAAATAGATGATTTCTGGAATCTCTTTCATCTTAAAACAATCTCATTGTCTTGTTTTAAAAAAATAACCACTAGTTTTACACTCATGCACCTAGCAGGTGTATTCACTGCCCAGTACTTTCTTTCTATATCTATTTCCAGAATAGATGACACCTGCAAAACATTTTTTTTTTTTGGTGGTAGGAAGGGCGTTTCCATTAATCTGCATGTAATTCTATTTGGCTCCTTGATAGCTAAATGGTGTTATCTCCTTACCCAGAGTGGAAGAATGAACTAATGTTTGAGTGCCTGTTACATGCCAGGCATAAGTCTATGGACTAAGGTATAGTGCTGAAAACTCCTGTGAACTTTGCTTCACGGTGCTCATACCCTAGTGAAGGGATAGGTGTTAATCAAGTGTAACCCTGTCATTAAGCCCTATTGTGGCTGGAAAAACGTGTCAGTTTTAGTCCGTCACCAGAAACCTCAAAGCCGAAAACTTACAATTCATAATTAAAAAAATTTTTTTTCTTGTATATGATCAGAAATGCCCTCAGAGTCCAAAGAATGATGCAAACATTTCCCTACTCTTGGCTTTTTTGTCTGGTGGTATTCTCTCTCTATGGTAGTTTTCCTTACTCCTCCTCTTTCTTCTCTCCCTAATTCCTATGGCTTTGACCTGATAAAGCAAGAAGTGCAGTTTTGGTTCAATGAAGTTCCAAGTCCCCTTTCCTGCCTTTCTTTCTCAAATCCGTAAGATATAGCACCATTTTGTTGGAAATGCTCAGATTTTTCTGCATGTGGGGTTTCCATAAAACCAGCCAACACGTCTCAGTATGAATGACTTCTATAGCGTATCTTGAATGCATTTTTATTCAAAAAGACAATATTCTCTCTGGGGATGGGTAATAGGGGCAAGACAGGTGTCTGGGCACGGCAGGGGTGGGATGGGGAGCCTTCGGTCACTAGAATAACCATAAAAATAAATGTGCAATTATAATCCAGAATGTTAAATACTCTGAAATTTTTTGTTTTTAAATATCCTTCAGGAAAGACTCACCTTAGGAAGTGACATAAATCATGGGGGAATCAGAAACTGGTCTGGCATGTAAAAGAAGGGAGGTTGATGGGGGAGAGACAGGCAGACAGACACATGGGAAAATTTTCCCTAGAATAATACAAAGCAATAAATAAGGTTAATATTCACTCCCACAAAAGACAGTTTTTATAATTTTGATATAATGAACACAGGTACTAGAGCAGATGAATTTACTCTTTGTTGTAAGTTTTATATACACAGAAATGGGTGGGAGAATACATACAGGGAGGGGTATACACGAGTCCACTACTGCATTATGTGTCACAGTCCTAAATCTGAAGCTGTTATCAAAATGTCAAAAGATTTAACAGTAAAGGAAAAGGCCAGTTTCCCTTTTAGTTACTTATTGAAGCTTCAGTTTTAAAAATGTGCTGACTTTTTACATGTATTTTTAATTCTAATATTTCACATTAAAAATATCGACAGTGCTTTTAGTCATATCCAATTTAAAAATTTGTAGGAAATTATGACTTCTAGTAGCAAGTTTCCTAGTCCTGTGTTGCCTTATTTTCCATCGCTAATTCTATTTTCACATTTTCCATGCTTGGGACTAGTGTTTCCACAATCAATGAGATGTCCAGAATGGCAAGAGGAAAGAGTATTAAATTTATATTGGATGTTCAGTTATGTTCTACCCAATTCAGTTTTTCATTGCTACAATTCTAAATGTTTCTTTTTCTTTTTTAAATTGCGGTATAGTTGATTTTCAATATTACATAAGCTTCAGGTGTACAACATAGTGATTCAGTATTTTTATAGATTATACTCCATTTATAGTTATTATAAAATATCAGCTGTATTTCCTATGCTGTATAATATATTCTTGTACCTTATTTATTTTATACATAGTTGTCTGTACCCATTAAGCCCTGCACTAATATTCATCCCCCTTCCCTCTCCCCACTGGTAACCACTAGATTGTTTTCTATATCTGTGATTCTTTTCTTTTTTGTTATATTTACTAGTTTGTTTTATTTTTTAGATTCCATATATATGTGATATCATATAGTATTTGTCTTATTTCATTAAGCATAATACCCTCCAGGTCCATCATTGTTGTTGCAAATGGCAAAATTTCATTCTTTCTTATGACTGAATGGTATTCCATCATATATATATAAATTTATACCACATCTTTTTTATCTATTCTCCTGTTCATGGACACTTAGGTTGCTTCCATATCTTGGCAATTGTAAACAATGCTACTATAAACATTGGGATGCATGTATCTTTTTGAACTAGTAGCTTTGTTTTTTCAGATATATACCCAGGAGTGAAATTGCTGGATCATATGGTGGTTCTTTTTTAGTTTTTTGAAGAACCTCCACACTCTTCTACCGTGGCTGCACCAATTTACATTCCCACCAATAGTACAAGGAATCCCTTTATATCCTCTCCAACATTTGTTATTTGCAGTCTTTTTGATGATGGCCATTCTGATGAATGTCAGGTGATACCTCATTGTGATTTTGATTTGCATCTCTCTGATCATTAGTGATGTTGAGCATCTTTTCATGTCCCTATTGGCCATCTATATGTCTTCTGTGGAAAAATGTCTATCCAGCTCCTCTGCCCATTTTTTAATCAGGTTGTTTTTTTGATATTGAGTTGTATGAGCTGTTTCTATATTTTGGGCATTAAACCCCTTTTCGGTCATATCATTTGCAAATATTTCCTTCCATTCTGTAGGTTTTCTTTTCATTTTGTTGATGGTTTCCTTTGCTGTGAAACACTTTCAATTGTAATTAGGTCCCATTTGTTTATTTTTGCTGTTGTTTCCTTTGCCTTAGGAGACAGATCCAAAGTAATATTGCTGTAATTTATGCCAAAGAGTATTGTGCTTATGTTTTCTCTAGGAATTTTATGGTTTTGGGCCTTACATTTAAGTCTTTAATCCATTTTGAATTTGTTTTTGTGCATGGTGTGAGAAAGTGGTCCAATTTGATTCTTTCATGTGTAGCTATCCAGATTTCCCAACACCATTTATTGAAGAGTCTCTCTTCCTCATTGCATATTCTTGCCTCCTTTGTCATAGATTAATTGACCATATAAGTGTGGGTTCATTTTTGGGCTCTGTGTTTTGTTCCATTGATCAATGTGACTGTTTTGTGCAAGTGCCATATTGTTTTAATTACTGTAGCTTTGTAATATGGTTTGAAATCAGGGAACATGATGCTTCCAGCTTTGTTCTTCATTTTTAAGATTGTTTTGGCTATTTGGGGTCTTTTGTGTTTTCATACATATTTTATAAATAATCTAGTTTTGTCAAATATGATTGGTATTTTGATAAGAGATTGCATTGATCCTGTAGATTGCCTTGGTAGTATGGTCATTTTAACAATATTACTTCCTTCAATCCAAGAACACAGTGTATCTTTCCATCTGTTTGCAGTACCTTCAGCTTCTTTCATTGGTGTCTTATAGTTTTCTGAATATAGGTCTTTTATCTCCTTAGATTTATTCCTAGGTATTTTATTCTTTTTGGTGTGATTATAAATGGGACTGTTTTCTTAATTTATTTTTCTGATAGGTCATTGTTAGTGTATAGAAATACAACAGTTTTCTGTATATTAACTTTTTATCCTGCTACTTTACTGAATCTATTGATGAGCCTAGTAGTTTTCTGGTGGCATCTTGAGGATTTTCTATGTATAGTATCATGCCATCTGCAAACAGTAAAACAGTTTTACTTCTTCGTTTCTAATTTTGATTCTTTTTCTTGTCTGATTGCTGTGGCTAGGACTTCCAATACTGTGTTGAATAAAAGTGGTGAGGGTGGGCATCCTTGTCTTGTTCCTGATCCTGGCTTTCAGTTTTTCACCATGGAGTATGATGTTAGCTGTGGACTCGTCATATGTTCCCTTTATTTTGTTGAGCTATGTTCCTTCTATAACCACTTTCTGAAAAGTTTTATCATAAATCGGTGTGTTGAATTTTGTCAAAAGCTTTTTCTGCATCTGAGATGATCATACGGTTTTTACTCTTCAATTTGTTAATGTGGTGTATCACATTGATTCAGAATCCACAAATTAATCTATCTTGCATCTCTGGGATAAATCCCACTTGATCATGCTGTATGATCTTTTAATGTAATGTTGGATTCAGTTTGCTGACATTTTTTGAGGATTTTTGCATCTATCTTCATCAGTGATATTGGTCTGTGATTTTTTTCTTTTGTGGTATCCTTGGTTTTGGTATCAGGGTGATCACATAGAATGAATTTGGAAGCGTTCCTTCCTCTGCAATTTTTCTGGAATAGCTTGAGAAGGATAGGTGTTAACTCTTCTTGAAATATTTGTTAGAATTCACCTGTGATGCCCTCTGGCCGTGAATTTTTTTGTTCATTGGTAGGTTTTTTTTTTTTTTTAATTACTGATTCAATTTCATTACTGGTAATTGATTTGTTCATATTTTCTATTTCTCTTTGGTTCAGTCTTGGGAGCGTGTACATTTCTAGGAATTTGTTCATTTCTTCTAGGTTTTCTATTTTATTGACATAGTTGTTTGTAGTAATCTCTTACGATCCTCTGTATTTGGTGTGGGTTGTAACTTCTTTTTTCATTTCTAATTTTATTGCATTGGGTCCTCTCCTCATTTCTTGATGAGTCTAGCTAAAGGTTTATCAATTTTGTTTATCTTTTCAAAGAACTAGCTCTTAATTTCATTGATCTTATCTATTGCTTTTTAAGTCTCTATTTCATTTATTTCTGCTTTGATCTTTATGATTTCTTCTACGAACTTTGGGTTTTGTTTGTTCTTTCTCTTGTTCCTCTAGGTGTAAGTTTAGGTTTTTTATTTGAGATTTTTCTTGTTTCCTGAGGTAAACTTGTATTGCTGTAAAGTTCCCTCTGAGAACTACTTTGCTGTGTCCCATAGATTTTGGATCCTTGTGTGTTTTCATTTGTCTCTAGGTATTTTTTTGATTTCTTCTTTGATTTCTGCAGTGATTTGTTGGTCATTTGGTAGCATATTGTTAAACATCCTGTGTTTGTTTTTTGCAGTTTTTTCCTTGTAGTTGATTTCTAGTCTTATAGCATTGTGGTTGGAAAAGATGCTTGATATACTTTTCATTTTCTTAAATTTACAGAGGCTTGTTTTGTGGCCTAGCATGTGATTGATCCTGGAGAATGTTCTATGTGCACTTGAATGTTTATTTTGCTGCTTTTGGATGGAATGTTCTATATATATCTATTAAGTCCCTCCGATCTAATGTATCATTTAAAGCCAGTGTTTCCTTATTGATTTTCTATCTGGATGACCTGTCCATTGTTCTAAGTGGGTTGTTAAAGTCCCCTAGTAGTATTGTGTTACTGTCAGTTTTTCCCTTTCTGCCTGTTAATATTTGCTTTATGTATTAATGTTGGGTGCGTATATATGTACAACTGTAATATCTTCTTGGATTGATTCTTGATCATTTTATAATATCCTTCTTCATCTCTTATAACAGTCTTTGTTTTAAAGTCTGTTTTCTCTAAATATTGCTACCTTGGCTTTCTTTTGATTTCCATTTTCATGGAATACCTTTTTCCATCCTTTCACTTTCAGTCTGTGTGTCTTTAGATCTGAAGTGAGTCTCTTGTAGACAGCATATATAGGGTCTTTTTGTATCCATTCAGCCTCTCTGTCTTTTGATTGAAGCATTTAGTCCATTTACATTTAAAGTACTTATTGATATGTATCTTCTGATTGCCATTTTGTTAATTGTTTTGGGGTTTCTTTATAGTTCATTTTTGTTCCTTTCTTCTTTTGTTCTCTTCCCTTGTTATTTGATGACTGTAGTTAGTGTTATGTTTGTTTTCCTTTCTCTTTTCTTTGTGTGTATCGGTTATAGATTTTTGGTTTGTGATTACCCTTAGGTTTATATAGAGCAGTCTCTGTCCCTGTCTCTGTCTCTTTCTCTCTCTCTCTATAATAAAAAAAAAATATATATGTATATATATATATTTTAACAGACCTGCATTTGTACTCTCCTCCCCTTATGATTACTGTTTTGGACATCAAATTTTACATCTGTTCTCTGTGTCACTTAAGTGCTCATTGTGGGTATAGATGATTTTCCTACTTTTGTCTTTTACCTTCCTACTAGCTTTGTATGTGGTTGATTGACTACCTTTATTGTATATTTGCCTTTACCAATGAGCTTTTTCTTTTCATAATTTACATATTTCTCATTGTAGCCTTCTCTTTTTTGCTGAGAGAAGTCCCTTTAACATTTCTTGTAAAGCTGGTTTGGAACTTTTTTTTTTTTTTTATTGAAGTATAGTTGGTTTACAGTGTTTCAGGTGTATGGCAAAGTGATTCAGTTTTCACACATGCACACACACACACATATATATATATATATATATATATTCTTTTTCAGATTCTTTTTCATTATGAGTTAAGTTCCCTGTGCTATACAAGAGGTCCTTGTTGTTGATCTATTTTATATATAGTAGCGTGTATCTGTTAATCCCAAATTCTGAATGTATCCCTCCCCCTTTCCCCTTTGGTAAGCAGAAGTTTTTCTATGTCTGTGAGTCTATTTTTGTTTTGTAAGTAAGTTCATTTATATCATTATTTTAGATTCCACATATAAGTGTTATCATATGATATTTGTCTTTCTCTGTCTGACTTACTTCACTTAGTATTTTATTCTCTAGGTCCATCCATGTTTCTGCAAATGACATTATTTCATTCTTTCTTATGGCTGAGTAATATTACACATATTCTTTATCCATTCATCTGTCCATGGACATTTACATTGCTTCCATGTCTTGGCTATTGTACATAGTGCTGCTGTGAACATTGGGGTGTATGTATCTTTTTGAATTAGAGTTTTCATCTTTTCCAGATACATGCCTAGGAGTGGGATTGCATGGTAACTCTTTTTATTTTTTTTATTTTTTAAAAGGAATCTCCATACTGTTCTCCATAGTGGTTGTACCAATTTACATTCCCACCAACAGTGTAGGAGGGTTCCCTTTTCTCCATACCCTCCCTGATATTTATTATTTGTAGACTTTTTGATGATGGCCATTCTGGCCCGTGTGAGGTGATACCTCATTTTAGTTTTGATTTGTATCTCTCTAGTAATTTGTGATACTGGGCATCTTTTCATGTGCCTGTTGGCCATCTGTATGTCTCCTTTGGAGAAATGTCTGTCTAGGTCTTCTTCCCATATTTTGATTGGGTTTTTTTTTTTTTGATACTGAGCTTGTATAAGCTGTTTGTATATTTTGGAAATTAATCCCTTGTCGATCGCATCATTTGCAAGTATTTTCTCCCATTCCGTTGGTTGTCTTTTCATTTTCTTTACGGTTTGCTTTGCTGTGCAAAAGCTTTTTAGTTAAACTAGGTCACACTTGTTCGTTTTTGCTTTTATTTCCTGGTGCTGAACTCTTTTTGCTTTTGCTTATCTGTTAAACTTTTGATCTCTCCATCAAATCTGAATGAAAACCTTGCCAGGTAGAGTACACTTGGTTGTAGGTTTTTCCCTTTTGCCACTTTAAATATATTGTGCTACTCCTTTTTGGCTGGCAGAGTTTCTGCTGAAAAGTCAGTTGATAGCCTTATGGGAGTTCCCTTGTATGTAACTTGATGCTTTTCCCTTGCTGCTTTTTTTTTTTTAAATTGGGGTATAGTTGCTTTACAATGTTGTGTTAGTTTCTGCTGTACAATGAAGTGAATCAGCCATATATATACATATATCCCCTCCGTCACCCCCCATCCTACCCATCTAGGTCACCACAGAGCACCGAGCTCAACTCCCTGCGCTATACAGCAGGTTCCCACTAGCTACCTGTTTTACACATGGTAGTGTATGTATGTCAATCCTAATCTCCCAGTTCATCCCATGTCCCCCTCCCCCCCATGTCTACATGTTCATTCTCTACATCTTTGTCGCTATTCCTGCCCTGCAGATAGGTTCATCTGTATCATTTTTCCACATTCCACATATATGCGTTAATATATGATACATGTTTTTCTCTTTCTGACTTATCAGTACTTCACTCTGTATGACAGACTCTAGGTCCATCCACATCTCTAAAAATGGCCCAATTTCGTTCCTTTTTATGGCTGAGTAATTAATATTCCATTGTATATATTACCACGTCTTCTTTATCCATTCATCTGTCGATGGGCGCATTTAGGTTGCTTCCATGACCTGGCTATTGTAAATAGTGCTGCAATGAACATTGTGGTACATGACTCTTTCTGAATTATGGTTTTCTCTGGGTATATGCCCAGTAGTGGGATTGCTGGGTCATACGGTAGTTCTATTTTTTAGAGAACCTCCATACTGTTCTCCATAGTGGCTGTATCAATTTACATTCCTACCAACAGGGCAAGAGGGTTCCCTTTTTTCCACACCCTCTCCAGCATTTATTGTTTGTAGATTTTTTGTTGGTGGCTGTTCTGACTAGTGTGAGGTGATACCTCATTGCAGTTTTGATCTGCATTGCTGCTTTTAATAATCTCTTTATCTTTAATGTTTGCCATTTTAATTATAATGTATCTTGGTGTGATCCTCTTTGAATTGATCCTATTTCGGACTCTCTGTGCTCCCTGGACTTGGATATCTGTTTCCTTTCTCATGTAGGGGAAATTTTCAGCTATTATGTCTTCAAATATGTTCTCTGCCCCTTTCTCTCTCTCTTCCCCTTCTGGGACCTCTATAATGTGAATGTTAGTATTCTTGATGTTGTCTCAGAGGTCTCTTCAGCTGTCATTATTTCTTTTTGTTCTTTTTCTCTTTTTCTGTTCGGAATCAGTGATTTCCATTCCTCTGTCTTCCAGCTTGCTGATCCATTCCTCTTTATCAGTCTACTGTTGATTCCTTCTGGTGTATTTTTCATTTCTGTTATTGTAATCTTCATCTGTGTTTGGTGGTTCTTTATATTTCCTCGCTCTTTGTTAGAAACATCTGACCTCTCACACTGTTCATCCATTCTTCCCCCAAGTTCTTTGATCATCTATACAATCATTACCCTGAACTCTTTCTTGGATAGATGGTCTATCTTCACTTTACTTAATTCTCCTGGGGTTTTATCTTGTTCCTTTTGGGACATGTTTCTCTGTCACATCATTTTGCCTAACTTGCTGTTTTTATTTCTGTGTGTCTGGTAGGTTGATTACATTTCCCAGGCTTGAAGAAGTGGCCTTTTATAGGAGACATCCTATGTGTCTCCCCTCCAGTCACCAGAGTTACAATGCTCTAGAGGTGCCCCCTATGTAAGCTAAGTGAGTCCTTCTCTTGTGGTGGGCTGACTACTGTGGATCGTCTGGAAAGCCCAGCGGGCCTCCCGTCCAGTTGGTTGCCATGCCCTGCCATGTGCGGAGGCTTCTGGCCATTGGTTGGCAGAGCTGGGTCACAAGGCAGTTGAATGTGGACCCCTGGGAGGGCTGCGGGACTAGTGCTTGCTCTCTGGTGGGGGGAGTAGGGGTTCAGGAAATCCCAGAGCTGGTTCCCACCCACTGGTGGGTGAATCAAATTCCTGGGGCTAGTGCTGACCCGGGGTGGGTAGAGCCATGTCCTGGGGTTTGCTGCAGTGCCCAGGGGTCCCAGAGCTGGTGTCAGATCACTGGTGGTTGTGGCTCATTCATCACATATTGGCTACAGGGCCCACTGCTTTCTGAAGCTTGTCTTGGTCTTCCGTGGGCAGGGCCTGGTGCTGGTCTGCTGGTGTGTGGCTTGGGTTCTGCCCCTGGAGGCTGAGGTTGTTCTGGGGCTGGTGTCCACCTGTTGGTGGACAAGGCTGGTCCTGAGGCTAGAGCAGGCTTGCTGGTGGGCAGGGCTAGGGCCCAGGGGTTCTGGGGCAGTTGCCTGCCTACTGGTGTGTGGAGCTGGTTCCTGGTGTCTCTGGCTACGGGGCCCTGGGGTCCCATGTCTAGTGCCTGTGCACTGGTGTGTGGGACTGGGTCCTGGGCCTTCTGGTGGACAGGGTCATGTCCAGGGGTGGCTTTTGTCTCAGAGGATCTTAAGGCAGCCTGTCTGCTGGTGGGTGGTGACCCTGCCTAGTTGGTTGCTTGACCTGAGGTTTCCCAGCACTGGTGTCTACAGGCTGGTGGGCAGGGGCATGGCTGGATCTTCAGGCTAATAAGCCAGAGGGAGGATTGCAGAATGATGCTTGCTGGCACCAGTGTCCATGTGGTTGAACAGGCTCCCCAGAATGATCTCCATCAGTGTTTTGTCCCCAGGGTGAGCTCCAGTTGCCTCCTGCTTCTCTGGGAGTGTCTCCAAGATCAGTAGTTAGGTCTGACCCAGGCTTTTCTCAAATTCCTGCATCCTCCCTGCGTCCTGGAACATGTAAGATTTTGTGTGCACCCTTTAAGGGTAGAGTGTCTATTGCCCACAGCCCTTTGGGTCTCCCAAAAGTAAGCCCCACTGGCCTACAAAGCCAAAGATTCTGGGAACTCATCTTCCCAGCACAAGACCCCCAGGCTGGGGAGCCCAATGTGGGGCTCAGACCCCTTGTTCCTTGGAGAGGACCTCTGGTTGTTGTAATTATGCTTCCACTTGTGGGCCACGCACCTGTGGGTATGGGTCTTGACTATACTGTGATTCCACCCCTCCTACCCGTCTTGATGTGGTTCCTTCTTCATATCTTTAGTTGTAGAAGATCTTTTCTGGTAGGTTCTGGGTTTTTTCATCAACAGTTGCTCTGTAAATACTTGTGATTTTGGTATTCCTGTGAGAATTCACATCTACGGTTCTAAATGTTTGTTTTTACAATTTCTTATTTTGAGACCATCATATCTGAGTTACAAACAAAACATAAGAACTAGGCTTTTCTTTATAATTACCTTTAAAGCTTTAAACTAATTTTGAATGCCTGTTCTATCAAGCTTTGCATCCATAATCATGAGTAGATGCAATCAGTGAACACTGCTTGATGGTGCTGGTTTCTTTAGTAGTGTATTCAGTCTTGTTTCTTAACTTCAACTTCTCTGATCAGACCTTTCACATGAAAGAGCATCGTCCAGCCACTTTCTGGATATAACATGGTGGCCTGGGAGAGGTTCTCTGAGAACATAGGGAAGCATGTTGGTGATAGTTTTAATATATTGATAAATTGGAATAGGCTCTGAAAACACCTGAAGATGATTATACGAAGAAAAGTAATTTGGAACAGGTGAATTTGGAGCAGCACTTTGGACCCAACTGGAGCCCAGAAACAGGGAAGACTTGGAACACTTTAGCAAAAGTAGTAAAATGAAAAAAATTAAAGTTATGGCAAATTAGTCAGATGGCTTAGCTCAGTAAGGTTTAGTTACTATGATAGAATTTCTTTCTGAAGAATTCCATCATGATTGAAGAATTAGCATTAAATGTTTGGATAAATTATTTAGTAAAAATAATAACTATGACCTTAACTCAGAATGTTCTCTAATCTTACATATTATCTTGAGAAAGTAGCATAAGTAGCAAATCCTTAATTTCTGTATTTTCATATTCTGGACTTGTGGAAACTAAAGCAGGGAGATGATGTGCCTTCCATAAAGTCAACAAGGGAATCATTTTAAAATTCAGAAACATTTCAGAATCAGTATCCCCGACCAGTTTCTGAAAGTGAACGTTGTCTTTCTACCTAGAAAACCCAAGATAGGAGGCATAATACCTTGGGAAATGTGCTCATAAATGGCCCAGCTACAAAGGAAAACCAGACAGAAGAATTAAATTGCTTATATGGCAAATGCTTGTGGAATCTAATGTTTTTCCAGTTGATTCAGTACCTGTAGGAAATTGTGCAAGCCAGCTCCATTATAAATCAGGAGGGATGCATGCCATAGTGCTAGCATCTAATTCCTAAAATAGTGTCTGGCATATAGAAAGTATTCAATAAATGTATGTTGAATAAATGAAAGTTACAGCAAAGTTCTCTGTCTCATTCTCTCTCTTGCTTTCTGTTTTTTAAAATTGTGGTTGTGCATGTGTTGTGTATGAGAATTCCAGTGTGATTTGGGATACTTGTCAAATTGTACACACTTAGATTTTCTGTTTCAGAGAATTTAATGGATTTTCTATGTGAAGATAAAGTAGGAGGTAAAATACTCACTTTTATTTGCTGAAACACAACTGAGTGATTTTAATGGAGACACTACTAAATGCTGGGGCTTCCTACATGTGGGGAACAAGGAGTCCAATCTCTTGGAGCTCCAGGAGTATGGACAATGAATGAACAGTGACACGTGAAATAAGAGTTATGACAGTGCTTTGCAAACCAGTGATGAAGAGACTTGGAAGTATAACTTAGCGATCTATTGATTTATTAGTCTTCCTTTAGATATTATTTAAGCGAGTGGTTTTCAAACATTTTTTAAATAACCTATTTCCTGAAAGTAATTTGAAAAACTATATGCCCCTCATTCCTTTACTAGTGGACATTTCAACTTTTCCATCATAAATGTAAATAGTTGCAAAGGATGTAATTTTCAGTTTACTGTCCACATTGACATTTAAAATTGTTATATCACTCCTTTACATAACCATTGTTACCTAATGATTTGATTCCCATGTCAATCCATTAAAAGTGAACAAGCTCTTATTTAAAAGAAAGAAATTTTACTTATTTCCTTTTCTACTTCGAGTTTGTAAACTTCGTCATATTTATCTTATATATTATTTATGTTTATTTTTATTCTTTATTTTTTAACATTTAAAATTAAAGTATAGTTGACATACGATACTATAGTAGTTTCAGGTGTACAACACAGTGATTTGATATTTATATACATTAAAAATTGATCACTTCGATAATCTAGTAATCATCTGTCATTGTACAAAGTATTGCAGTATTATTGATTACATTCTCTATGCTGTATATTACATCCCTGTGACTTATTTTATAACTGGAAGTTTGTACTTCTTAATCCCTTTCACCTATTTGACCATTCACCCATCCCCCACCCCCTTCCCTTTGGTTACTGCCACTTTGTTCTCTGCATCTATGAATCTGTTTCTTTTTTGTTTTGATTGTTTGCTTTGCTTTTTAGAGTTCACATACAAGTGAAAGCATATGGTATTTGTCTTTCTCTGACTTATTTCACTTAGCATGATACCCTTTAGCTCCCATTTATGTTGTCTCCAATGGGAAGATTTCATTCTTCTTATGGCTTGCTAAAATTCCATTGTATATATGTATACCACATCTTCTTAGATATATCAGCTATGTCTCCTGGTCTTGAAAGAGTAGCCTTATATAGACTATGGTCTGTTGGGTCCAATGATGCAGTCTCCCCTGGTCACCGTAGCCAGGTGCTCCAGGGGTGTCCCCTGTGTGAACTGTGTGTGCTCTCCTGTTGTGGTTGGACAGTGATTGCTGTGGGATGGCTGGTGGGCGGAGTTGACCCCTGGTGCTGGGTGCCATGCTGGGCTGCAGCTGCAGAGCTAGTCCCCAGTGCAGCTGGCTTTGAGGCCCAACCATGACTGTTGCAGGTGTGCTGGTATGTGGGCTGGCCCTCTGGAGTAAGAGATGATTTGCATGGGCACCGTTGGTGGCTGGAGCAGCCTGCTGGGTGAGGCAGGGCGGGAGCCACTTTGGAGAGGCCCCTTGGGTCAGGCTGGTTGTGCAGAGCTGGTCCTCAGGGGAACCCTGGAGTAGGGCACATGGTTTTAGCTAGGTTGATGGAGATTGACAGAAGTGGTGCCCCCCAGTGCTGGTCTAGCTGGGTGGATGAAAAGTAAAACCAACAAAAAAATGGTGCCTGCCACTGCTTTTTGTCCCTAGAGAAGGTTCTACCAGATTCCTGCTCTTTTAACACATGCCCTAAAGTTAGTCAATAAATCTTATGCAACCTAGGTGCTTTTCAAGCTGCTGCCTCTGCACTGGGACTTGGAACAAATAAGTTTGTGCCTAAGTGCTTCAAAAGCAGCGTCTCAGTTTCCTGCAGCCCTCAGGCTCTCCTGGACTTGAGCCCCCCTGGTTTTCAGAGCCCGGCATCGTGGGGGCTGGTCTCCCTGGTGCAGGTTCCAGGACTGGGCAGCCCAGTGTGGGGCTCGAATACCTCATCCCTCACGGGGATCTCTGTGGTTGTGTTAGCCCTCCTGCTGCTGGGTTGTCACATTGGGGGTGTGGGTTCTAACTGGACTGTGTCTTTTCCTCTCCTGCTTGTCTCTAAGTGGCCTTTTATTTATATCTTTAGTGGTAGAAAATCTTTTCTTCTCATCTTCAGGTCATTCTCAGAGATAGTTGTTCTCTATGTAGTTGTAGTTTGGGTGTGTCCATGGAGGAGGCGAGCTTGGGATTTTCCTACTCTGCCGTCTTGATCCCAAGTCCGCTTACTATGTTTTAAAATTTTTTATCATCACCCCAAATTTTATTAGAAAAGTCCTTTGATGTAGCTGCTAAAACTTTAAGTTCTTTTAAGAACTTGTCATTAGTACACAATTGATCAGAAGCACACAGATATAAATTGGGATGAACTACTAAATATGAAAATAAAAATATTATTTAAGTGCATGTTTTAATGAAATGAACAGATCTGAAATTCTCAATCAGTTCATAAATCTTCAGTTGAGCATTAGTTACTGCTAGGTTGAGGGAGGGCTCAGAATTCTGGTTTTCATTTTTAAGGATATACGTACTATATAGGAACTGTGGAAATGGAAGATTTCTGACAGCAGTGTCACTCAGTGCTTTGAGTCTTTTCAAGATACATATTTAATCATCAGCTGCCAGCACTGATTGGACGTGCTTCCAGTTTTCTTAAAAGCAAAACATTTGGATACACCTGCCTTGTAAGAAGATGTTGCCAGTCATTAAAGCTACTCAATTTGCCCAAAATTCAGCACCCGCATTTCAATATTGCCTTTTGTTTGGTGTCTCAGAAGTTTTTACACACCAGGATGATATTATTTTCGTTTGTAAAATAGGAAAACTGAGATGATAAAAGAGTAAATAAAGAAAATTGATTCTCAATGATGCCTTTACCTCAGGGAGTGTGCAGGCAAATCAATTTTGGGAAAGAGTACATGTGTTTAGGCAGGTTTGGAAATTGATTTCCTTAAAACTGACCATTTCCACATACTACTTGGAATGTCCTCATGTGCCCCAAGGGCATTCGTACCCCAGTTTAAAGGTAGCTGCATTAAGGTATCATGTAAAAGGACCACTGAATTCTATTATAGACAACTAGTAATAAAATATCAGGTGTTGGCTTAGTCTTTTATTTGTATCACCAATCCATTATATTCAATGTTAGAACTTGAGGTATAAGGCATATTTCACTTTCTTTATGAATGTCCCCTTGTGCCTCATGTAAGAAGCAAGATATTTTCAATGGATCAATAGAATACATGATAAATATAATACATATCCAAAGGCATTATAGTTATAAATTCAATAAATGTGCTGTGAACACACTGGGATCCTCCTCTGGCTCTAAATTAAACAGCTCCATTTATAAGATGAAGGTTGCTATAAAACTGTATTTCCTACAGGAAAAGCATTATAAGATTCTGTGAGTTCTGATTTGAAAGCTGGAATAAAATGGAATATGCTTTTACCACTTCAGAGGTCTCATGGATATTGCAGCATCTTGCAGAGAAAAGGAAATATCTTTTAGATATTGAAATCATTTCATATTGAAGGATAAAGAGTGATTAAACGCAGTTAATCTACACCAGTATTTCTAATAATGGTCTAGTATTCTTGTTTCCTATAAAGAAGAGAATCGGTAATGAATTTCATCCTCAGTAATTTGTATTTTGCCTTGACACAATTCTTAGTAATAATCTTGGAATATACGTATGTTCACGTTTTCTCTTAGCTTCTCAGTTTCCTCATATGTCAAATGAGACAGATGCTTTTGTAACCTTCGTAGTAGCTTGAATTATACTATCAGTCTGATAGTACTATCAGTCTGATATTATGAAACTTTATACCTCAAATGAAATGAAAGTTATGGTTGATTTCTTATATCTCTGGATTTTAATGTCATTCAGAACCCAAACTCCTCCCTATATATAGGCCACTTTAGGAAAGACCCAACTGAGACCAAAGCTCTGGTCTCTTGACTTTGTTAAATATTTGATGGCAGCCAGCTTCTCATCTGTTTATAGTTCGCTTTAATTTATAAGTATGATCAAAAGCTTTATAATTAGTTTGTCTTAAATGCAAAGACAGAACGTATCCATAATGTCAGGATTTGATAAAGGTGTGAGAGTGGATACTTGAATTTAGTCCACATGTGTGTGTGTGTGTGTCTTTGTGTCTGTGTGTGTCTGTGTGTCTCTCTCTCTCTCTCAGATGAAAGAATATTGGTTGCATGTCCAGACCTCTCCCTTCCCAGTTTGGGCATGTCTCAAGGTTATATTACCTTAAAGGGATCTTACCTTAAGGCTTTGAGGAGCTTTCTCATTCTAAGGGAATAGACAGACATACATGGGTCCTCTGCTCTCACACTTCTTTGGATTCATAACAAAGTCCACTGGAGAGGGTCTTAAAAGAGTGAGTAAAATCTAGATGGGCTGTGTGATTTGAAGCACCTTCCACTGCTTTGGTGGAAAAATAGCATTGACGCTGGAAACCACAGAAGAAGGTGTCTGGTTTTGGCTGCATCACGACCTTCTTGATGACCTATCGTCATTATGGTGGAATTGACACATTCAAGGTTCTCTCAGGGTGAAAATAATCACCTTTGACGTGGCTTCAGCAGCAGCCTTCACGGTGGGTAAGAAAAGAAGGAATGGCTACTTGAGATTAGCCCGAGACCCACACAGACACGCCTGACATATACCATGGATACTCCAGAGATTTGTGAGGAGACATTTGAGGGAGCTGTATCTTCCACAAACTGTCAAGCCAGAGAGGTGTTGTTTTTATTGATGTTTTTCTGATTAAATGATCATCCTTGTCCTGGTATGGCCCAGACTGCTATAAAATAGTTACTCAGGGTACAGTTGTGTAGTGATTGACAGAAAACTATAAGGACACAACCAAAGGTTACAAGTCCTCTTATTGTAGGTGAAGGATACGACTTAATTCACAGAGGTAGCACCACTCTCAGCCGATCGGCAAGTTTTATTAGCTTTAAATCCTCCCCAAAGTGGTCAGTTTACCTCTTGATAAGGACATGAATCCTGTCTGGGACATGGAGAAGCTCTTTGTGACCTCTGCTTAGGGACATTAAACCCTTTTGGCCCCTCCAGATTGTTCTGGTGACTTTGGCTATGTACCTGATTGCCTACCAGCTGCAAGGAATTTGTAATAATCCAGGCTCTTTTCCTGAGTGCCCCTTGAGGGGCTCAGATGTCACTTTCCTGATGTGATACTTCTTACCAGGTGGAGGTGTCAAACCTACTGGAAATATATTCTCACAGTCTCGTTAAGCTTCTATTTTCCTTAATGCTATATTTAAAGACAGAGTTCTGTGTTCCTAGCATTTAATTTTCTAGGAGGTGTTAATATATTTTATCTGACCCAAGACCCTAACTAGAGAAGTCTTGTCAGTGAAAACCAAGCTTTCCTGTCCATTTAACTTTACCCTCATTTGCTATAGGCCCTAAGATTTTTGGTCTTGGAGAAATTGTCAATTCAGTTTGATATTTACCCTATTAGTTGATTAAGGCTAAAGTGGAATATTTGGGGGAAAAATTCCATTCCCTTTTCCTTCTATTTACTTTAAGTTTACTTTGGGCTATAATTTAGATTGAGTTCTCATTTTTTATCTCTGTTAACACTGTTGGTTGATCCATTCTAGTTTGAATTTGGGTTTATGGATTCTTGAACTGACATTCCTGCCATGGAATTGAATTAATAATTCAACTAATATATGGAACATTTTTACTAATATACTAATATGATTTATTGAGTACTTGCTATGTGCCAGACATTGTGCTTCATTGTTGTAAACCTTTAAGTTTGGCACTTTACTATTCTCATTTTACTGATTAAGACACTTGAAGCTCACAGCAGTTAGGTTTTGCAACTAGGCAATCTTTCTTCAAAGCCCACCCTTTTTAGTTCACACTGTACTATACTGCTTACTTTGCTTTCCAGCTAGAAAAGGAAAGTTTTTTACTTCACATTTTACTTTAGCTGTCCTATTTTGGGAGCTAAACTGAGTGAAGGTGAGAATTAAAGACCTTGCTGGTTTCAGCTATGACATATAAAGAGCTTGGAAGTCATCATTTCTGTCCTTACAACAAAAAAAAGTTGGGCAAACTGCAAATCAATGAGATCTCTTAGACCTGTCAGAACAATGAGGTTGCAGAGCAAACCACTGCCCTGAAATCTGGAGAGACAGGTGAGGCTGGAGAGTCACAGCAGAGATCTGCTTACCTGGAGTAGTTCTGGAGTCACAAACTGGTAGGAACTCATAAACGGTGAAGTTGGCAAATTGCTGGAGGCCGAGGCTGAGTCTGGACTAGCATGAGCGTGAGAAAAACCCTGGGGCTGCAGGCTTAGAGGAGTCTCCTAGAGTGCTACGGGCTTTCTTTCCCAGAACTCCACCAGGTTCTCATGGTGGAAGACCCGGTCTTGGCTCTCGCAGGGGGAGGGGAAGAGTAATCGCCAATGAAGTACACCAAAAGCCGTCTCCATAACCAAGGCCTACGCTAAGGAAATTTCCTCCACACTCCAGTCTCCTCCAGACCTTCCAGACTCGCTTAAAGGGAGAAAGCAGGGTCAATAGGGGTTAGGGTTTCAAGGAAATAGATTGAAAACGCTGCAGCCAGAGAAAGGAATAGAGGTGGAAGGATGGGAGGAGGTACAGGAAGGGACCCTTGTATCACTAGAGCTGTTAAAAACAAAAGTACACAAATTTCACAGCCCCGAGATAGGCCCACTAAAAGACTATGACTTATCAGCTACTCCAGAATTCTCCCTTTCCCCTGCACCTTACCATCACACCAACAAGGTTCTAGTGTAATAACAGTGGGTCACAGTAAAAGAGCTGCAAGACACAGACTCTCTCAGAGGAGTACTTAGGAAAGCTCAAAGTTAAGAGAAAAATAAGAACAGTCTGGCATCTATTTCTATAGCAAACAAAAATCACAGACCAACTCTTAGCAGATTAACATAACCCACACACTCAAGGCCTGTTTGCCTCAGTTCCTATTGCCTGATACATGTATGGCTTTCAACAACGTGACCAAAGGAAAAAATACCCAGTCTGAGCAACTCAGATACGACAGAGTTGTTGGAACTATACTTTAAAATAACTATGATTAATATGTTAAGGCCTGGGGCTTCCATGGTGGTGCAGTGGTTGAGAATCTGCCTGCCAATGCAGGGGACATGGGTTCGAGCCCTGGTCTGGGAAGATCCCACATGCTGCGGAGCAACTAGGCCCGTGAGCCACAGTTACTGAGCCTGCGCGTCTGGAGCCTGTGCTCCGCAACAAGAGAGGCCGCGATAATGAGAGGCCCGCGCACCGCGATGAAGAGTGGCCCCCACTTGCCGCAACTAGAGAAAGCCCTCGCACAGAAACGAAGACCCAACACAGCCATAAAAAAAAAAAAAAAAAAAAAATATGTCAAGGCCTCTTATGGAAAAAGTAGACAAAATGCAAGAACAGATGGGTAATATAAGTAGAGAGGTAAAAATCAAAGAGTCAAAAGGAAATATGAGAAACAAAAATACTAACAACACTAACAGAAACAAGGAGTGCTTTTGATGGGCCACTGGTAGACTTGACATGGCCAAGGAAAAAAATCAGTTGAGTTTGAAGACAGAAGAAAAACCCAGAATGTTCAAGAACTGTGGTACCATATAAAATGGTGTAGCAGATGTATAATTAAAATAACTAAAAGAATAGAGAAGAATCATTTGAAGTAATAGCCAAGAACTTTCCAAAATTAATAACAGATACAAAATCACAAATCTAGGAAACTCATAGAATACCAAGCAGGAAAAATACCAAAAATACATATATAGGCATACCATAATTCAAACTGCAAAAAACCAAAGATAGAGAAAAACCTGAAAAAAGCTACAGGGGGTGAAAACACTTTATCTGAGAGGAAACAAGAATGAAAATTACAGTGGACTTCTCATTAGATACAGATAAGCAGGAAGTGAGTTGGGTGAAATATTGCAAATGTTGAAAGAAAAATCCCACCAACTTAAATTTCTATATCCAATAAGATTATTCTTCAAAAGTGAAGGAGAAATAAAGACTTTCTCAAATAAAAACTGAGGCAGTTCTTTAACAGGAAATCTGCTCTACGAGATGAGTTTATTCAGTTAACTACCAAAGTGTCAAGTGATCTTAACACACACACACACACACACTGCTGTATGATCCAGCAATCCCACTTCTGAATATATATCTGAAGGAAAGAAAACAAGATATTGAAGAGATTGGCACTCTCATATTAATTACGGCATTATTTACAATAGCCAAGACATGGAAACAACCTAAGTCCATGGATAAAGAAAATGTGGTGTATGTATACAATGCAGTATTACTCAGCCATGAGAAAGAAGAAAATCTTGCCATTTGTGACAACATGGATGAACTTGGAGGGCATTATGCTAAGTAAAATTAACCAGATACCGAAAGACAAATACTGTATGAAATCATTTATATGTAGAATCTAAAATAGTTAAACTCATAGAAGCAGAGTGTAGAATGGTGGTTGCCAGGGAGTGGAGGGAAATGTGGAGATGTTGGTCAAGGGGTACAAAATTTGTTATGCAAGATGAGTAAGTTTTGGAGATCTAATGTAGAGTAATGCAAATATGGTCAACAATACTTTATCTTATACTTGAAATTTACTAAGAGGGTAGATCTAAGTGTTAACACACACACAAGAAAAAGTTACTGTGAGGTGATGAATATGTCAATTAGCTTGATTGTGGCAATTATTTTTGTAAACATCAAGTTGTACACAACATTGTAAATCAACTATATTTCAACAGAAAAATCAAGTTGTACCTCTTAAATATGTAAATTTTTGTCAATTATACCTCAGTAAAGATGAAAAGAATCAGTATTAGGTGATTGACAAAGTAAAAAATCAAGTTGATATAATTGACTTTTATAGAATATTCTATATAAATATATATAAATTCTATTTTATAGAATAGTGTAACAACAGCTGTCCAGCCTCCTATGCATCATCTATCTTCACCAAGATAGACTCCATTCTGGGCTTATTAATAAAACACACCTTAGTAAATTAAAGTAATAAAAATTATACATATGTGTTTTCAGACAACAATGAAATTAAAGTAGAAATCAATAACAAGAAGATAGTTGGAAAATCCCCAAGTATTTGAAAATTAAAATGTTTGTAAATAAACCATGAGTAAAGGAAAAGTCTTAAGAGAAATTAAAAACATTTTGAGCTAAATTACAAATTACCAAAATTGGTGGAATGCAGTGAAAGCAGTGCTTAGAGGAAAATATGTATCATTCAATGTATATATTAAAAAAAATGTTCAAAAATCAATAATCGCAGCTCCCACCTTAGGAAATTAGAGAAAGGTGAGCAAAATTAGCCCTATGGCAAGTAGCAGAGGAGAAATAATAATTACAGCAGAAGTCAATAAAATTGAAAACAGATAAACAGAGAAAACAAATCAAAAGCTGGTTATATGAAATTTCAATAAAAATAACCTATAGCCAGGCTAGCCAATGAAAAAATAGAGAAGACACAAATTACCAATGTCATAAATGAGAGGTCATTACTGCTGAGCCCATGGGCATTAAAGGATAATAAAGGAATGATATGAACAGCCTCTATGCTGACAAATATGATGAAATGGAACAATTCCTTGAAAAATACACACTACCAAAATTCATGGAAGTAGAAGGGGATAACTTGAATAGCCTTATGTTTATTAATGAGATTCAATCAATAACTTTCCAAGAAATAAACTACCATGCTTAGTTTTACTGATAAATTCTATTAAACATTTTAGAAATAATAGCAATTTTCCATAATCTTTTTCAGGAAATAGAAGCAGAAGAGTACCTCTTAACTCATTCTATGAGGGTAGCAGTACCCTTGTACAAAAATCATATAAAAATATTATAAGAAAAGAAAGCTATGGACCAATGTCTTTCACAAATATAGACACAAAATCCCTAAATATCACACGTTGAATCCAGCAGTGTATAAAAAGAATTATATACCATGACCAAGGGGATTTATTCCAGATATGCGTGGCTAGTTCAAAATTCAAAAATCAATCAATATGTTCTTGAAGAAAAATCATGATTATGCCAATTCATGCAGAAAAGGAATTTGACAAAATCCAAACCCAGTCATGATAAAAACTCTCAAGGCAAGTATGTCCTCTATTGCTTCTCCTGTTGGTAATTGTAGTTCATGCAATGAGACAAGAAGAAGGAACAATATGTAGACATATTGGAAAGGAAGCCATAAAACTGACTCTGTTTGCAGATGGCATGGTTGCTAATATAGATAACCCCAAAGAATCTGCAAAATAAAAACATAGAACTATTGCATATAGTAAGGTTTCAGGATACAAGGTCAGTGTACAAAAGTCAATGGCATTCCTATTTATAAGCAAAGAACAATTGGAACTTATAATTAAAAAACACATTTTTGATAGAACCAAAATTTTGAAATTTTTAGATACAAATCTAACAATATGTTCTTAGGATCTGTATGTGGGAAACTACAAAACACTGACGAAGGAAATAAAATAGATCTGGATAAATGAGATGTCACATGTTCATGGATTAGAAGATTCGATATTGTTAAGATTTCATTTCTTCCTAACTTGATGTATTGCTTCAACACAATACTAATCAAAATCCCAGCAAGTTATTTTATAGATATTGATAAGCTGATTTTAAAATTTGTATGGCAAGGAAAAAGATGGAGAAAAGCCAACACACTACTGAAAAAAAGGAAAATTGTTGGAAGACACAAATTACCCAGTTTCAAGTGCTACTATAAAGGCATAGTAATCAAGACAGTATGATATTGGTGAAAGAAAAGACATATAGATCAATAAGAATAGAGAGCCCAAAATAGACCCACACAAATACAGTTAATTGATCTTTGAAAAAGTGGCAAAGACAATTCAGTGGAGGAAAATGAGAACTTTTATTACAAATGACGCTGGAACAATTGAATGTCCATAGGGAAAAACCGAACCAAGACATAGACCTTCCATGTTATACAAAAATTAACTCAAAATGGAGCATAGACCTCAATGTAAAGTGCAAAAATAAAACACTTCTAGGAGAAAGCATAGGAGAAAATCTAGGTGGCATTGCGTTTGTTTAGATTTTTAGATAGAATACAACTCAATCCATGGACGAAAATTGACAATTTGGACTTTAAATTTAAAATATCTGCTTTTTGATAGATACTGTTAAAAGGATCAAAAGACAAGCCACAGACTGGGAGAAAATATTGACAAAACACACATTTGATAAAAGACTTGTATCTAAAATACACAAAGAATCTTTAAAACTCAAAATAAGAAAACAATGCAATTAAGTAACGGGTCAGATATCTCAACAAAGATCTCTAGGAAGCTGGCAAATAAGCATATCAAAAGTTGCTCAATGTCTTTTGTTTTTGGGAAATGCAAATTAAAACAATAATGAGATATCACTATGTCCTCATTAGAATGGCTAAAATCTAAAAGAACTAAGAACAGCAGTTGCTGGTGAGAATGCAGAGCAAGATGAACTCTCATTCATTGCTGGGAATGCGAAATGCTATAGCTATTTTGTGAGAGAGTTTTGTAGTTTCTTACAAAGCTAAACATAGTTTTTCCATATGATTGAGCAATTGCACTCCTAGATATTTATCCACCTGATCTGAAAATTTATGTCCAGACAAAAACCTGTACACAATTATTGATAGCAGCTTTATTCATAATTGCCAAAATACGGAAGCAACTAACATGTCTTCCAATAGGTAGATGGATGAATATACTGTGATATATCTTACAATGGAATACCATTCAACAGTAAAAAGGAATGAGCCATTAAGCCAAGCGAAGACATGGATGAGTACATATTGCTAAGTGCCTATTGCTAAGTGAAAGCCAGCATTTAAAGACTGTACACTCCGGTTCTATTTTATGTGACATTCTGAGAGAAGTAAAACTACAGAGATGATAAACAGGTAAGTGGTTGTCAGGTATTTGGCAGCAGTTGAGGGAAAGCTGAATAGGTAAAACTCAGTGGATTTTTTTTTTTTTTTTTTAGGACAGTGAAATTATTCAGTATTATACTGAAATGGAGAATACATAACATTATACATTTGTTAAAACCCATACAACTTAAAAACATCAAGAGTAAACTTTAACGTATACAAATTTAAAAAATCATTTACAAAGTTGGGGGATTCCCGGTTAGAACATAACAAAACAATCAAACTGTATTACATGTGTATGAAACAATTTCACTGAAGTGTATGGGGGGGGAAGATGTTGACCCTAAGTAACTTTGCAAATGATTTAAGTAACTTTAGTGTGTAAGACAAAGGTAAAAGGAACTTACATGAGCACTATAATTGATAAAGTTTTTTCTAATGGGTGTGTGGGTGAGCTATTCTGATACTGGTGTACATGTACATGGGAGTTGGGTAATTGACTAAATATATGGCAGGTGATGGGATCTGGGTTTCTCACTGCTGTCGTGAGAGGTTCCAGATAAGGGAAAGTGGATGATGTGTTAACGGATGGGCGTTGGGGACATTAGTATGCATCTGTGTTTAGCTTAATGTATGTACAGATGGTTGCATACGGATGCATTTATAGACACTTGTATGGACAAGGGATAATATACATTGTATTTCCTAGTTTTGTCAACTAAGAGGGCCTGGAAGCAATGACATCCCAGTGGCAGCCAGCATACCCAGTGTTCAGATCTTGGTTTCCAGTATTGAGGCAGGAGATAGATGGGCCCCTGGGCTGGACAGCTGGTGTTTGTCAAGTGGAGTAACACTGAAGCTTTGTTCTCACCCAGACACTCCAAGGACAAAGCTAGTGGCAGAAGCTGAGCTCTGTTGAAGTAAAGAGATAAGATGCCCACTCCTGAGGTCAAGGGAAACTTCCCTGACTGCACGTGCGCAGGAGGGCTCCTTGGGGGTCAAAAAGGGAGGGGGCACCACCCCATAATATGTGTGGACATGTACCCACAGGCCTCTGCAGTGGGATCCATCTAGCAAAAAGTTATGCGCGCATCTTGGGGAGGGTCCTAGGACCAGTCAGGTGTGAAAAAAGAAACAAGATAACTGGCCCATATAAACAAAGACCCAGAAGGACCGTCCTGTATAAGAGATTTAAATCACCTCTTTACTGCGTTCCTCATTCAGGACGCCCCCCTCCTCTCTGGGTGGGTATCTCTGCCCTGCTTCTGATTTAAATAAACTGTTTCTCTATGTGCTCTCCCATATGTTGTGCTGTGTCTCTGATAATAAACTTTGTACCTGTTGTGCAGTTTCTGCCTCCTTGCAGCATTTTTGCTTTCCAACGGGGTAAGAATCAGGGAAGTTTGCTTCTAGCCTCTAGCCCCTGGTGGGCTTGGTGGCTAGGTTCAATCCCCGGACAGGGAAATAAGATCCTGCTTCAAGATTGCTGTCGCTCCAAGAACAGTATCAGTTTCTGTCAAATGAAACCAGGGCTCCTGGGATGGATGTCTGATTCCAAGACTGGGGCAAGAAATAGATGAGATGATCCTGAAGCATCTTCTAGCGTCAGAGAGGAAGGGTGTTCTCAAGAAAACCCCACAGCAATGGCGATATGTCAGACGTACACAGGTGACAACTGAGAGAGCTCCCAATGGCCAAAGCTGAAAAAAATGGCAGCAACAAAGTAAAGTACTATCAGACTATAACCCAAAGTGTAAAATATCCGTGAGGCTCTATTGGTGTAAATAAACGAGTACATACGTGGAGGATAGGGGACAAGGCAGAAGAATTCCAAGTAATTTATGTCGATACTATACTCTTGAGGTGGAATATAACTGCCAGTGCCTTAAGTGTGGGCTGCAGGAGATAACTTCTGAAGAATGCAGTATGTAGAAGAGGGGAAAAAAGAGTAACTCTGCAGGCAAAGACCCCAACACCACTTCCTCATCCAGATGAACAAGGTTAACAACGATACGTGATACCAAGCATTTACCCTTGATACGATGTGATGAGAATAGCACTTTACCTCTGTGGTCTTCTTCCTCAAAACCTATAACTTCTCAGTCTAATTACAAGAAAAGTATCAGACAAGCCCCAGTAGATGGACCTTCTACAGGATATCTGCCTACTACTACTCTACACTTTCAAAGTCATCCAGGATAAGGATGACACAGTTACAGCCTCGAGAAACCTAAGAAGTCCTGACAGCTAAATGTAATACCCTACGTGGGATCCTGGGACAGAAAAAGGACATTAGGATAAGACTAAGGAAATCTGACTAGGTATGGACTTTAGTTAATAATGATGTATCAATATCAGTTTATTAATTTTGGCAAATATGCCACATGAATGTAAGATGGTAATACTAATAGAAATTTGGTGGGGGGTATATGAGACTGTACTATCTTTGTAACATTTTATAAAGTCTAAAACTATCCTTAAAATTTAATTAAAATGAAAAAAAAAATCACCTGCAATTCTTTTCGTCTCTGGAAATACAAGCTTTATTTGTATTAAAAGCCAAAAAAAGTCATCAGCCATCTTAATCGTTAAAATTATGAAGGCAATCAGATATCCTCAAGTGAGTTAAATAAAGGAGGCTTGCTGCTTTATCAGAACATGTTGTTTTTGTTCCTAATCCATATGGAGAGAGCATATAAATTTATTATGGGCACATTGTGTTACAGATAAGTGCTATGCAGTTAATCGCCTTAAGGATAATAGAGACGGCAGATGCGTACAATAGAGTATATGGATACCTATTGTCTAGTTGTCACCAAGTTAATCTTGCAGGAGCTCTAGTGTATAACAAGCAAAGGGGATTAAAGATTTCAGGAAATGACTTTGAATGCCTATTCTGACTAGATTCCCTCTATCAAAGGTTCTGACAGAGCTTGCAAGAGGAAACTTAAAGGAAAAGGTGAAGTGAAAGCAATTTTTGCTTCACCCAGAACAGTTTCCCTTTCATTTGTTTTATTACTTCAAATATGTCCTCTGTTCCCTTTCTTCTCTTTCCAGCATTTCCATTACACGTGTGTTACACCTTTTGTCATTGTCCCACACCTCTTGCTATTCTGTCTTTTCATTCTTTGCATTTCAGTTTTGGAAGTTTCTGTTGACATATCTGTAAGCTCACTGATTCTTTCCTTGGCCAGGCCCGGTCTATTCGTGAGGCCATCAGAGACATTCTTCATTTCTGTTAGTGTTTTTGAATTCTGCCGTCTTCTTTTGAATCTGAGAGCTTTCCTCTCTCTGTTTACATGACTCATCTGTTCTTGCATGTTCACTTTTTTCCATGAGACCACTTAACGTATTAATCATAGTTATTTGAATTGCCAGTCTGATAATTCCAAACTCTGTATATCTGAGTCTGGTTCTGATGTTTGTTTTGTCTTCCTAGACTATGTTTTTGCCTTGAAATTTTTTGTTGAAAACCAGACATGAAGTATTAGGTAAAAGCAACTCCTGTGGTTAGGCCTTTAGTGTGAAGGTTTGTGTCTGTCTGGCTAGGAATTAGGCTGTGTTTGTTGGTTGCTGTATAGCTGTGGTGTCAGAGACTAAAATTTCATTAAATGTCCTCATTTTTGTTTTCTCTGTTGTCTTTGGGTTTTCCTAGAGACTATTTAAATAGGATCTGAGGCTTGTTCTTTTTAGTTTTAATCCTCTGTGATCCTACCAAAGCCTTATTTATGTGGATTGATGGGGGAGGAGGGGTCATTTTATATGATTAGGTCTCATCGTTTTATAGGATTAGTCTCTTTGTGAGCTGGAGTTGGGTATTTCCCTTTTCCCATGTTTAAGACCATGATGAGCTTGAGATATAGATTTCCTTTCTCCCCTGTGGGAGGCTAGAAGGAGCTGGAGTTGGATATTTTCCTTCCCCAAGCTCAGTTAGGTTCTGGTACAAAAAGTTTCCCAGGAGGACAGGCTTGTTAAGGAGAATAGATTGCTCTGAGTACATTTCATGATGGTAATTTTCCTCCTTCCTCTTTGGGGAGCAAGAGGGGATTTTTCTCTGGTCTTCCCAGTGAGAACCTCATGAAACTGTACGGACCCCTCACAGGGTCTCCTCAAAATGCTTAACCCCCCAGCTAGGCCACACTGAGCCTCGAGCAACCATCCACCACAGTTTAAAGTGTTCCCACAGATATTGGCTCCAGCTGTGGGCTTCTGCTCCTGGCCTCCTGTTCCCAGTGAGCTGGGATTCTCTGTCTCTGTCTGTTGTTCCAGTGTTGGGGGCAGCAGTTTGCCCTGTGACCTCAGTTCTCTCATAGATCTAAGAAGAGCTGTTGATTTTCAGAGTTGTTTTTTTTTTGTCTTATGAGGACGGAACTGATAGCTTCCAAGCTCTCAACATGCTAGATCAGAGGAAGGAAGTCTAACTTGTTTTACATATTTAGGGGTTCTTTTTCGGGTACAATTTTGCATGAAAATAAAGGTTCCCATGTCATTCGAATGGATGGTCTCTGTTTTCATGACGGTAGCTATAATTTCAGTGTGTGGTGAAATCACTTGTCATTTAAGAAGGAAGGTTATTTACCAGAGATAAATTTTTGGCTTTTTAACAGGCTTTAACTATTAAATGAATCCCTGTGTGTGTAGTGGCAATACCTGAACAACGTCTAAAGTAATTATCATGTTATCGAGAAAGTGAATTTGCAGTTGTTTAATGCATTCAGCCACAAAATTAATACAACAGTAGTTATCAGATAATTCGAGCAGTGACTTCGTAGGAGTACTTTTAATTTACATCCAGTAATGCAGGCAATTCTCATCCAGCTATTTGCATTTGACTGATGAGAACTGGGAGATAGCATGGAAAGTAGCCAATGGATTTTCTTAGTAGTAGACAAAAATGAACAATAAGAAAACCCCAAAGAAACAAGACAAAGGACTAAGAGTTTTATACAGTATATTTGCCATGTGAGAGTTAACCAAGTGAGCACTTTGCTATAGTTTAAAAATACAGTGATACAATTTTTACCTGTCTGCTATATAATTGTAGCAAATTATTTTGTCCCTGATGAGGGAATTGTGAGGTCTTGTGCCTTAGACTCCCCTGTATCTCCTTAGTCGGTGACGCAGATGCTGTCTTGAAACGTCTCTTTTTCAGATGTTTTTCTATTCAGGGCACAATTATTTCTGTCTTGAGACAGGAATTATCTTTTAATGAACTCCATTTAAATTTCTTTCCCGTATTTTTATGCTCATCTCGTTGAATGACATGATCTCAAGGAAGTTTAACTTGTATTAATTCACAGTGGCGTCTCCAAAACTATCTTAATATAATCCCTCTGTATTTATTCTGCTATTCATTGGTTTATTCTTCCTATTCTTCCTCAAGTCCTCATATGCAAGTGTAATGAAAAAGCTCTGTTTACTCTCTTTTCCAGATCGTTAATGAAATGTTAAGAACTGGCTGAACACCAGTCCCTGGGCATGACACTAGATTCCTTCCTCATTACGTGGCTGACTGTTAATTATCATTCATGCCCCACTGTTTGCGTTCCTCCTGACAGTTTGCAATCCTTGAAGGAGTCATCCTTTCAAAGTCAATTTGAGTGAGTTTTTAAATTGAGGTTTCAGGAGGTACCATATCAAATGTTTTGCTGAAATCTAACACCTATGATATCCATTTTGTAACCCATAGTCATTAATTAAAAAAAAAAGTTAACCAGTCACATCTGCCTAGAATGACTACCACCACCCTGTTTTGTTGTCCTTTTTTTTTTCCTGACTGTTGGTAGGAGGTGACACTCGGGGATATCATTTTAGTGTCATGTTTATTACAGATGACTCTGTAAGGTAACTAAGGTTATTGTAAGTGCATAAGCGGGTCCCTAACAAATCCTCTGTGCTCTGCCCAGCTCTACACCCTTCTCAAACCCCGGGAACCACACTGACCAATTAAAAAAATTTTTTATGTGATTAGGACATAGGTGTTGAATTTTTACTCAGGTATTATCTAGAAAGATGATTGATTGATTGATTTATGGCTGCGTTGGGTCTCATTGCTGCGCGCGGGCTCTCTCTAGTTGCGGCGAGCGGGGGCTACTCTTCGTTTCGGTGCGCGGGCTTCTCATTGCGGTGGCTCCTCTTGTTGCAGAGCACGGGCTCCAGTTGTGCGGGCTTCAGTAGTTGTGGCACGTGGTCTCCGTAGTTGTGGCCCGTGGGCTCTAGAGCGCAGGCTCAGTAGCTGTGGCGCACGGGCTTAGTTGCTCCACGGCATATGAGATCTTCCTGGACCAGGGCTCGAACCCACGTCCCCTGCATTGGCAGGCGGATTCTTAGCCACTGTGCCACCAGGGAAGTCCACATTTACCAGTTTTTAAATAAACAGTTTAGATCAGGGTTTGGCAGATGGCAGCCGCAGACCAGTTCTACCCATGCCCATTCGTGGGCCACTTGTCTATGGCTGCGTTCTTCCCGTGACAGCAACGTCGATCAGTTGTGTCAGAGACCCTCAGGCCCTCAAAATCTGAAATATTTATTATCTGGCTCGTTACAGGAAAAAAATGATTGAGATTAATACTAATATTAATGCTTATTATAAGTTGTCACCAACAAGAGACAGTTGTGGACAAAAACAGGGGATCTGGGACACCTAATCGAAGAACACATTGCCTTGGCTGCTGTGGGGTGCATGCTTTGATAAGGTTATATTTATGAGGTCAGACATCTGTACTGACCCCTGGCATCCGTGACAAGAAAGTGGATTCAAATTTAGTAACACTGTCTAATTCTGGAATGAATCTCTGAGGTCCAACTCATAAAACAGTAAAAATAGAATGTCATTCCTATCAGATGAAGTGATGCGTGTTAGGTTACATGTCATAAATAAGAAGTGGAAGACATAGGTATGGTTTGACATCCAGTGTATATGTAGGACGGATAGAGAAGCTCTCATACATTCAGTCATCTGACAAATATTAAGTGTCTGTTAAGTTCCAGCCATTCTTTTTCTGCCTAAGGATAAAGTATTTACTTCTGTGGAACTTCTACATCACTGGAGAAGGGAGACTGGCCGTACAAACATATGGATATGTAATCTATTGAGGGGTAATACGTGTTATGAAGAAGCGTAAATCATGGTAGGCTGGTAGAAGAGTTACAGTGGGCGTGCACTATTTTATACAAGTTGTTCAGAAAAGGCAGAGACCTGAAGAGAGGAGGGGACAGGCCAAGCAGGTGTCTTTGCAAAGAGCATTACGGTTAGGGGAACAGCAAGTGCAAATGTCCTGAGGTGGGTCGTGGGTTTGGTGTGTCAGAGGAACAGTAGGAAGCCAGTGCGTGATTGTAAGAATGACTAACACGGTGGTCGGCGATGAGGTTCTTGTCGGCTACTGTAGAGAATCCAGAATTTTCTCTGAGTGGGAAAGAAACCATGAGAGGGTTTGAAGTTGAGGAGCGATCTGATAGACTTAGTTTTAACAAGGGGACTCCAGCTGCTGTGTGTGGGACCACAGGGGCGATTATGGAAGTAGGGGATCCGGTCAGGAGGTAGTTACAACAGTCCAGAGCCCTCCCTCCCCTCCCCCCTCCCCTCCCCCTCCCCCTCCCCTCCCCCCTCCCCTCCTCCCTCCCCCCCCCCCCCCCCCCCCCCCTTCCTTCCCCCCCCCCTCCCCCCTCCCCCCCCCCCCCCCCTCCTCCCCCCCCTCCCCCCTGTGCCCCCCCCCTCTCCCCCCCCCCCCCTCCCCTCCCCTCCCCCCCCCTCCCCCCCTCCCCTCCCCCTCCCCTCCCCCTCCCCTCCCCCTCCTACCCTATGTGACTTGTTGGAAAGTGGCAAAGGCAGTGGTGGGAAGTGAGAGTTCTGAATGTATTTTTAAGGTGCAAGTCTTCTAGAATTTCTGATGGATTAGATAAATGGGATATGACAGAAAGCAGAGTGCGGGATCTTGCCAAGGTTTCTGGCCTGAGCACCGAGTTGAAGGAATTGGCATTTTCTGAGGCGTCAGAGATGGTGGAGGAGCAGGGCAAGGGGCAATATCAATAATTTATTTCGTTTTGTTTTTAAAACACTGGTATATAAGCTGTATTAAAAGGACAATTTTGGGCTTCCCTGGTGGTGCAGTGGTTGAGAGTCTGCCTGCCAATGCAGGGGACACGGGTTCGAGCCCTGGTCTGGGAAGATCCCACATGCCGCGGAGCAACTGGGCCCGTGAGCCACAATTACTGAGCTTGCGCGTCTGGAGCCTGTGCTCCGCAACAAGAGAGGCCACGATAATGAGAGGTCCGTGCACCGCGATGAAGAGTGGCCCCCACTTGCCACAACTAGAGAAAGCCCTCGCACAGAAACGAAGACCCAACACAGCCATAAATAAATAAATTAATTAATTTTAAAAAAGGACAGTTTTCTTGGTGAGTGGTGTGGTTCCGTAGGTACCTATCTTACCTCGGATTCAACATGCTATCCACCATTTGCAAAGTCTAAATCATACCATCAGGATACCGTGAGGATTATTAAGTGTTTTTCTAACGTGCAGAGATCAGACTATCTTTAAAAAAAAAAAGGGGATATATAAATAATCTGTCAAAATACAGCTTTTCCCAGGGCTGCATTATTATTGAAATCTTTGTCTTGGGGACTTCCCTGGTGGTCCAGTGGTTAAGACTCTGTGCTTCTAACGCAGGGGGCACAGGTTTGATGCCTTGTTGGGGAACTAAGATCCCACATGCCACAAGGCGCAGCTGGGGAAAAAAGAAAAAAAGAAATCTTTGTCTTTACCCAAAAAAGATTTCTTTTGTGTGTGTGAGTGTTTTAGGTAAAACTTACACATTTACACAGTTACATTTACACAACTTTGCATGTTAACTACAATTTCAGAAACAGAGACCTGGTTGAAATAAAGAAGAATTTATCTGGGGTTTGTTGGGACTGTAGCTCAGGAGACACAGATCCAAGAAGCACTTGAAGTGTGCTCCGCTGGACCGCAAAATGGGGGACGCTTATAAAAGGCAAAACCTGCAAGGTTACATAAATTGTCAAGAATTAGGGTTGGAGCTGACGAGAAGAAAGGGTGCTTGTTAAGCAAGGATTGATTGAGGTTCAAAATGATTACATAGTTGTGAGCCGGGCTTGGGGGACTTTGAAACTACGAGGTTGCAGCTAGCAGCTGCTAGCGGATATAGTTTCGAAAGCTGGTGTTATCCTTGAACTTGATACAGTTGAGAAAGTTCAGGATCTCAGTGATGTGGGAACTAGTCTGAAACCACATGCACAGTGGCCACTTGGCGCCATTTTAGCTGCCCGAACCGTAGTTTCTCCTTTTTGATTTTCAAATGACTTTAAATATATCATCAAGTGTAATAATAATTGTATATCTGGTGAATTCATTTATCTCCTTTTAAACATTGATAATTGGCATGATGGTGGGTCCAAGTCCATTTCAGTCCCTTGCCCCCTGGGATCTGCAATCAGGAAGGAAATAGTAGATGTGGTTCCTTTGCTTTTGGCGAGTCCCTCTTTCTTCTTCCTTCAGTCAGACTAGGAATTGTCTCTTCTTGTCCCCTCTCAGCTTAACGGGATCCAAAAAAAGAGCATGCAGGTTGCTGTGGACTGTCCCCCATCCCCAAATATTATTTTTTATAGGTTGAATTAGGATGGCTGGTGCACACTGTATTAGTATTATTTTAACAGCTTTATTGAGGTACAATTTACACACCATGAATTGCACATATTTAATGTATATGATTTGATGAGTTTGGACATATGCAAACACCTGTGATACTATCACCACGATCACGGTAATAGACACATGCAACATCGCCCAAAGTTTCCTTGTGCCCCCCTTTTATTTGCAAGAATACTTAACATGAATTTTACCGTCTTAACAAAGGTGAAGTATACAATGCTGTATTGTTAACTCTGTACTCTATGTTGTACAACACATCGCTGGAATGTATTCATTTAGCATAACTGAAGCATTATTGAAGGTTACCTTTTTTGACCTTGAAGTCCCTGGACACACCTTGATATAAGTAAAGCATAATATGACTAAGTGCTTTCATATAAGAACGCACTTGTCAATCTTGTTTTAATGAAACAGTAGTATATCTGTTTTGGAACATAAAGAATTGGTTTTAGGAGAGAGACACCATCTTGTTGTATATACTATCTTTGAACCAGACAAAATGCAGTGTCGGTTGAGGGCTGTCTGAACAGCAGACAGAAGCAGTGACCGGGGGTCAAGGCAACCAGATCAATGTTAGCTCTGCTGTTAACTTGCTGTGTCATGTTTTGGAAGTCATTTTTCCTCTCTGAACCTCAGTTTCCTTATCATTGCCTCAGAAAATAATTGGGTTTTAATAAGTAGTCAGATTATATGACCTCTAATATACTATGCTTCATTTCTAAAGTGCTGTTATTTCATGTTGAGGCTTTGACCCAGGAGAAAACGGTTCTGACAGACTGCAGGCATCGCGAAGTCCCAATGCAGGTCCTTAATCTCAAAGGATTCCCCAGGAGAAATGGTTTTCCACAAGAAGGACAAACCAGATTCGAAAACTGAGTAGCCACCTTTCACTGATGGTGGATCAGAGTGTCATATACATGTGCACAGGGTAGCACATATAGATAATGACTTCCCAGGAAGACTTCTGTTTACTTGCTTGTTTTTTTAATTCAAAGATGATTGAGAATTTCCTTTCCCTGTCTTATGACTCAGTATGTGTTTCACTCTGAAATTTGTAATCTTTCTGTATGAAAGAGGTAGTGAATAGATGTTCTGGGGGATTTAATAATTATCTGGTTTACTGAGAGTAAGGCTATATTTCTTGCCTAAATTTAGAAATGAGAATACAGATTTAGTATGAAGAGGTTTGGACTGAACCTGTCTGTAGGTGAAGCTGGTGTAGATGAATATGAGGGCATGGCATAGCTCTGTCCACCTATAGATACTTCCTCCCTGCCTGCCCAGTTGGACGATTTGAAATTCTCATAGCTTGATGAGATTACAAAGCAGGAGCATTGCCATGAGAAAGACTCTATGTAAACATACTTGCATTTCCTGAGCGTTGAAGGGCTAGCTTGGCTCCTGTTCTGGACTTCTCTTCACAGAGTATTAACATGGATGAATTTGGGAAATAAGCTAGCTCTCACCTCATACACTTTATAGAGGAAAAAGGGATGAGATTTGGAGGAGTGTCAGTGGAAGGAGAATAGCATAGGGTAGTAAAGAAAAATATAATACTGGGAGCCTCTGGGGAGGTCAGGATCCTCAGTATAAGGTATGCTACAAAGTGGAGAGAGACTGAGAAAAGTGTGTATATGTGGGCATGCTGAGAACTTCGCCTGCTTCCCAGCTTTGTCTATGACATTCCTGATAATGGTCTTTGAATTGCAGTTCCCCTAAGAGTATTATTCATTCATTCTCCTTGAGGAGAACAAGGATACCACACTTTTCACATCCAGATTTGTCTGACATGAGGAACGTATATCAAGCACATCAGTGACACTGAGAAAAAATTTTCTAGTCTTAAAAGGAATTTAGAAATGGATAGAAATATAAACATACATAACATACTATCAAGGGGCCAATTCTCCCTGAACTAATGTATATTTTTATACAAATCAAAATACCAAAGGGATTTTTTTTTTTTTTTTTTTTTGGCGGGGGGAGAAACTAGCCAAGCTAATTACATTGTTCCTATGAGAAGATAAGCGTGTGACAGGACAGTTCTCCACACAGGTTCGGCGCGGTATTAGGAGGGTGCAGAGTGAAGTCCTTGCGTGAGCGCTGATGTAGGGCAGTCAGTCCAGTGCTTGGACGTGTGAGCTCGGGAGGGAGATGGCCTAGGTTCATGTCCTGCCTTTGCCACTTATTGGACGTGGGATCGTAGGGAAATGATTTTGTATTTCTGGGTTTTGTCCTACCTTTTCATCTGGGTATTAAGGTAGTGTTTATCTCAAAGAATTAGTGTGGCGAGTAAATGACTTAACACATGCGGAATGCTTAAAGCGGCATGACTTAGCAGCCGCCTCAGTCCCTCCACCAGCGCCCACTAGTGGAACAGAAGGGAAAGTCAGGAGTAGACCCAGATACCCATGGGGATTTAGTATGTATTACAGGTGTGTTGAAAGTCAAGGAAATCATTGTTCAGTAAATAGTATTCAGAACACTGACTAGCTATCTGGAAACAAATGATAGAAACTCTTTCCTTAAACTAAAAATAGTTTCTGAGGGGTCAATTATTTAATAAAAATGAAGACATATGTTTCCTTATGAAGTTAAACATACATTTACATTTGACTAAGGAATCCAAATCTTAGGTTTTTATACATCTTGGGTAAATACTTATGTCTACACTAAGGCTTGTGCACAAATGTTCATTGAAGCTTATTCCTGATAGTCCAAAGAGAAAAGCACGCCAATGTCTAACAACAGGTGGACGGATGAACTAGTTATGATCTATCCATACAATGCAATACTTCCCAACGCGAAAAGGAACAGTCGGCTGACCACACAGCAACATGGATGAATCTCAAAAGCGCTATGCGAGCTAAGTGAGAAAAAACAGACACAATGACTACCTGCTGTGTGATTTCATTTATATGAAAATCTAGAAAAGGCAGAGTAAAGACAATGAAAGTAGGTCAGTGATTGGAGCTGGGGTTGGGAGGAGGAGAGTGAATGCAAAAAGGGGACTTTGGGGGGTAATAGAAATATTTTATATCTTGATTGTTGTGGTTATTCAACTGTATGCAGTTGTCAAAATTCATCCAATTGTATACGGGTGAACTGTATGCAAATTACATTGCCATCAAACTGATGATATTAAAATTCATCCACAGAAGATACGGCAGTTTTAAAACATGCCCCCCAATATTCTTTTACACTCCTCCCATCAAAAGATGCAGTCAGTATTCTTCTCCTTGAATCTGAGCTCTGTGATCACTTGACCCATAGAATATGACCTTACAAAACCGGCAGCTCATACTGTCTCTCTTTTGAGATCCTTGCTTTTTTGGGAACTCTGCCTCCAAGCTGACATGGAAAAGTCTCATCCAGCAGGTAGAACCCACTGTCAGATGTGTGAGTGCAGAAGCTTTTGAGATGAGTCTAGTTCCTGGCACTGTCTGACTGCAGTCATATGAGAGGTCCTGGGTGAGATTCATCAGATGAAGCCAATCTCTAGAGCCATGAGAGACGATAATAAAATGATGGTGGTGGTTTTAAGCTATTACGTTTTGGGGTGATTTATTATGTAGCATCAGGTAACTGGAACAAAAGATCTGAAAGAAAGCATAGGACATTAAAATAAATAACTCATGAAGGGGAGAAGCTTTTTATGCATGGTACAAAGTGGTTAAGCCGTGGGAGAAAAGATTGATAGGTGCAGTAATACAAATTATAAATTTCTCTACCATAAAGAAAGTATCAAAGGACAAACTGGGAAAAGTGCCTCGTATGCAACATACAGTGTTTGTTTTACTATGTCATGACCATTTACAAATCAATAAGAAAAACTAGCAACATTGTAGAAAATGGGCATAGCGCATAAATAAAAAAAGGATAAATCAATACAGCTTACACAAAGGTGGTCATCCTTATTTGTAAGAAATACAAATGGCTGTTACAAAACAATACCATTTTACTCACAACATTGGTGAAGGTAAAAAGATTATTCAAATTATTAAAATTGTGAAGTAGTTCTCCAGTATATTCTCCTTGGGTGTGTAAATTGACTCAATCCCCTTGGAGGGCAATTTAATTTTATCTATTAAAATTTAAAAGAGAACTTTTGTGTTAGGTAAATAATAGTGGTTTCACTAAACAGAGGTTTAATTTTTACTCAATGCATCAGGTTTGGGTTGGAGATTGTGTGCCACACAGTCATTAAAGGATCCAGGCTTTCTCCTTCTAGAGTCTTTGTAATACTGTAGGATTTCAAGGCCTTCACTGGATGGTCCGCATCTGGCTGTTAGAAGATGGAAGAGAGAAGGATTGTGGGTAGAGAGTTTGTGGCTAGACTTAGAAGTGGCATATATATTTGTGTGTGTGACTGTGTGTGTGTGTGACTCTGTGTGTGTGTGTGTGTGTGCACGCACATGCGCTATATTGCCTAAATTATGCTGGTGAGATGCTGGTGGTTTGGTGCTTTTTAGGAGGATTCACTGAAAATGATCAAGTAAAGCGCATTTGGGAATTGGATTTAGAGATTGAACATTATACAACGTTTTTTTATTCCTTTCAACCAACCCTGTCAGGTCTTCTTTCTGAATTTCTTTTACATTACTGGGCAACTTTTAAAAGATGTCCTGAGTCTCAGAAATCTGCTTCAACTATTTCTGCAATTGGGAAGCTTTGCATTTTTAAATAAAAAGGCACAGTAAAATCTTACTCTCATTTGTGTTAGGAGAAATAAGGAGGGAAAAATCACAAATGATTTAAGAATAAGTATTAATATTTCAGGCCAACATATTTCAGGCCAACATCTTTCATGGAATAAAAACTGCTTGTACATTTCTGGTTCTTCATGGTTCTCAATAAATGAGTGGAAAAGTACATTTAGATTTCATTTGTTTCCATAATTGATTTTTTGGATCATTGTTAGTAAAACATATTTTGATATCTGTCTCCTAAGAATCCTCTTAATAAGAGACATAAGGGTCATATCATTAAGTTTTTGTCTGTATTTATTTGAATCAAAAGCTAAAATTGGTAACAAGACAGGTTTAAAAAAATTACATCTTCCCAGTTTTATTAAAGAAGGCAATCAGGAAAAGTAGATCTGAAGCATCCTTAGTCAAACATAATTAGGTGCGCTGGTATAAAATATTTCTCGCTGTTCTCTTCAGTAATACCTGTGTTCCAGTTAAACAGATTTTTACCCACTTTTCATGCTGCCACATGCGCTCTCATCTTCGTGGCTGTGAATGTGAATGTTTTTCCTCATATTTTGCACCAGAAAAATAGAACTGCTACTCATTAGCCAATGACCAGGTCAACTGTTATGTCCTCTGTAAAATCATTGCTATTCCATCATACCGATTGTTTTCAGAAATTAAAAAAAAAAAATACAAGAGGGTTTTACTAATGAGAGCATCTTACAGATTTTCAAAATAAATACTATTATTTTTCTCCTGCTCAAGTAGAACCTGCATTTGTCACCTTACTTTAGATCTTGTGACTCCTATGATACTCACCCCTTATTAAACAGCCTGAACCTACATAGGGCTGGATTAGTCTCTTTTCCCTCCTGGTCTACGATTAGCATCCCAGGTTGCCTTAATGCTCCCAGCATGTGGGTTATGGTGAAAGTATGCAACTCGACAGAAAAGTTTTCTTTTATCCTTGAAATATTAATAAGAAATCAATTCTACACAGTACAAAAAACTAGAAAATAGTGATTCCCAACTAAGGCAGTTAATAATTGCAGTCTGCTGTACCAGGACATGCGTCCTGAGGTGTCAGGTACCAAGGTAGGAACCAGGATGGAGGAAGTAGAGACATTTGGGCAAGAAGTCATAATAGAGAAGACTATGCTGATGGGCAGAGCAAGGTGTAAGCTTTAATGTCTGTCCATAAGGTTGACAACTGAGAAGGCTGGCAGAGTAATAGGACCATGCAGTGTGACGATATAATTTATCAACAAAACCAGGACACTTGAGAGTGAAGAGGAGTGCTGTTAATAAATACACCAGGATTATAGGCATCAATTAGGACCTTCTGAGGCAAACCTGTCCCAGATGAGTGTACGGTCATCATAAATTAGGTAGAAAGTGGAAGCACTAGACAACAGGTAGAATCCATTTTACCTCAAGCCAAAGTTCATGGGAAAATGTTCAGAGCAAAGTGGGGAAGTGAAAGAGCGAAGTGGGGGAGAGAAACCGGGAAGCAAGGACAGTCAGTTATAAAACAAAGAGCTTGGTTAAGCCAGCATAGTATGTAACTGGAGTTCAGTCCCCGGAGAAAACTTTGTGAAATGGAACACAACATACGCACCAGAATTACCCCACCTGTGAGGTGAGGGAGTGGGTATTTTGACACCAATTCTTCAGAGTCATTGAGGGCTGCTTCTGGAGGCGCATTCTTTGGTGTCTGTTGGCAGCTTTCTGAGGATCTGAGAAGAAAAGCTTGCAGGAACAGAGGTGCAGGTACTGGCAGCTGGACGTCTACGGGAGGGTTAAGGGCAAGGCCCCCATGTCAGTCAACTACGTATTGCTGTGGTCCTGGTCTAAAATTAAGTGGCCATGCTGGCTAGTTTTAGTTTGGGAAAGATAAACTAAGCTAGGCATTCTCTTCTCATCATTTCTGATTATTCAGTATCTCTGTGAGGAAGCAATTTGTGCTGAATGGTGCTTGTTGGATAGTTTTGTCCCAGATTGAGGAGAGTTTAAAATAGACTGTAAACATTTAAAAATATTTCAGAGGTTTTAAATTCAAATCTCATTCTATAATTGAATATGAGGCAGTTTTCTCAGGTGGTTCTTTACAGTGTTAAAAAAAATATTATTTTTATGTAGAACCAATGGCTGAGAATCATTGGAAGAAAATACAACAACTGTCTCAAAATTCCCACACTTTGAGGGGAATATGTAGGTGGTTGTTTGAGAAGCTAGTCTTTTACATTTCCAAACTGATAACCTGTTTAATTCTGAGACAACTGTAGTGATCATATGTGTATACATTTGTCCAGACTCAGAAAATTGTATACATTAAGTATGTGCAGTTTTTTTGTATATTATACTTCAATAAAGCTGTAAAGAAGAAAAGAATTTAGACATTTTTTTTTACTGTAGAGAAAGGTTTTGAGCAAAATTCTTTAGATGGTCATTTCCAGTATGGTGTATTTAATATTGTTATAATTTGTGAGGCTACTTTTTTCCTGTGTAATTTTTAAATTAAAATATTCCACTGAGTGGAATAAGTAAAGTTAGAAATCGCTGTATACTTTTTATGTTTGCTGATTTTCAAACCTATCCCTTTAGCACCAGGGCAGTGGTGTGGGGCTTAGAAGGGTGTAGGACAGATCTGATTAGGGAGACCTGGGGGCAGGGACCCAGCACAGTGAGAACATGAAGGGCAGTGAGAACTTCGCTTTTGGAGCTGAGAATCCAGACCTGTGGGTGGAGCCTGAGCTCCAAGGACCATGGGGAGGGGGTAATACAGAATATGTGACTGGACAGACAGAAGTCAGTACCAGGTATATGCAGCAAAGGTGGAATATATAATGTGTGGAGGTCCGGGTTTGTGTTTGACAGTAGGTAGGATTCCAGCCTCAGAACTAGGATGCAGAGTCAGTCTCTTGGCCAAGGCAGAGAGTTGGGAAGAAAGTAAAAACAACTCATAAACCCATTTCTGTAAAGAGTAGTTCTTTGGAGCTGGGTATGAGACAGCATGATGGGAAACCATCCTTAAAGCTGAATGTTGGCTCAGGAGTCTGGCAGAGACCCAGTGACCAGGATGGGAGCCCTCAGAAATGTCAGGAAGAGCCCAAAGATGAGTGGATGTTGACTCACTTTAGACCTCTCAGTATCCAGAGCTAAGGGCAGAGTTAAGTCTGCCTTTGTGGATTATGTTCCAGCTGAGTGTGGAAGAGAAATATAGCAGCAGGGAGGCAGACACATCAGTAGATTTGGTTTTAAAATAATTGCTTGAAACAGTGTTTCCCAAGGATGTTTCATGAATCATTATTTCTGTGAGTTTCTGAAATGAGAGCTTCATTCCTACAGTCAGGCTGGGAAACGCTAGTTACCTCTTCCCTTTCTTGAAGAATCACGATGGACGTTAACAGGTTAAAAACTCTGAGAATTCCCGTAGTAAAGATTTTTCCATCTGGTACCTATTACTGTCCCATGGAACCAAACTTCTGTGTAATGCACATTGAGAGTGACTGGATAGAGGACCCTCTTTGAGGCAGCAGTCAATAAAGGCGGGAAGTAGCTTTGTAAAGTTTTGTGAAGACTTAACATGGGTAAAAGCTAGAAACACTCTTTCAACTGCATCTTGAAGAAATAGAGAATTTGGTAAGAGTCTTCTGAGAGAGGAAAACAGAATTTGGTTCAGACTAGCTTCTGAGTATGTCATTAGGATAAAGGCTGTTGAGAGGTGAAGGGCATCCTTGCTTTATTCATTTGTGAACAGCAATCAGGAGAGAGAAGATACCAGCTTGATTGCTTTGGTGTGGCTCTAACTAGGAGATGAATAGGAGTGGAGGAAGGCGGGTGTTTCTGGTGCTTCCGTTTCAGCATGTCATCCCTAGTGAGAACCAGTCTTCATACGGACGCGCTGAACACCTGAAGGAGACAGTAACCAAAATGGAGCCTGTGTTGGCGGTGGGAGTTGAGGCAGCTGGAGGCCCAGATCGGAGAGCATTCTCCGTTAGTGGCATTTAGAAGACACAGCTACGCCTTTAACATTGGATATCACATATTCAGCTAATATTTTCTAGCAGTAACCTAATGTTACATATTAATATATAGGTTGTTGCTATTCAAATATTATTTAAAATCCATGTTTCTTAGAAGCATACAGCTAAAAGAATTGTTTCTGATTCATGGTATCACTGATGTGCCATGTGAGACATACATTTTTTGTTTTGACTGAATTTGTTATTTTTTTTGTCTGATGTAAGTTGTATTATTTTGAAGATTCATTCTGCTTCAATTTTTCTGCCTTTCCTCAAGAAATATAAAAATATGCATCTTCAGAATTTCATATTTGATCAGGAAGCTACCATATAAGTACATATCGTGAGTTTGTGTATGTTTCTATTAACTAGATATTTATATTTACAGCAATCTCTCCATCTCTCTGTTTATTTACAAAATGAGAGGTTATGTTAAAATTTATTTTGACTAGGGGAAGTCTCTATTTGTATTTTTATACCATAAAAATGATTTTGCTCTATATTTGTATAAGTATTTATAAATGGTCTGTTATATTATTTATATCTTGGCCTGATTTTAATAAAGGCATTTGTAATTATACATATGTGGACCTTATGTATACCAGATATAGGTTAAGATATGTATTTAAACTCTATTAGGTAATTTACAGGTTTTATAATGTTAGAAAAGAAGCATCTGATTCACCTAATTTATTTTGAGAAACAGCATATTTTGTGCATATTTAAAATTAAATTAACCATTAAGTGATTCCAGTGAGAAGCTGCTCCTTTATTTAGTAAGGTTTCAGAAATCTTCATGAGAGAAAAGTAGTTGAGTTTTGTGCCAGTATCTGAGCTATAATTCAAGGAAATTGTTCTGTAACTCAGAAGTCATTCCTGCTTTAAACACAGTTCCAAAATACATATTAAAATGATTATCTTTAAGATCTAATGACTAAATGCGACCAAGACTTGCAGGATTTGTAGTGTCTTTTATGTACTTCTCTTCTTTACATCCTTTCATTTTTCAGTGCAAACAGACAGGCTGGACCACTCTGCTATTACAGAATAAAGGGATCTAGAACCATAAAATATCTTTAGCTGAGAATTTTAAACCTTTTAGCAAATGTTAATTAACTGTACCTCCTACCAACCCTGTGAGTAGTCACAGTAACTATATTAGAATACCGATTTATGGGGAATAAAACTGAATAAACAATTGAAAAAAAAAATCCAGTTCATAACTTTTCTGGCTGTAAATATTTTCAGATACGTGAAATACAATCGTACTTATTTAAGGCACTGAATTCCAAGTCTATGCTGCTCTTTGCATAAAGTGCTTTTATAATAGTTTATATTCAGAAAGTTACATTTTATTAAAAAATGTTGTGGAATCCCTATTACAGGTAAAACGATCTATTTGATAATGTGGAAGCTTTAGCCATCAGTCAGCTCTGCTTTCAGATGGTTTACAGTCTGGAAGCAGAGGGTGGAAGTGGTTGTGAGCAAGGTTGAAACATGGGACAAGGAAAGCACAAGGCAGTGTTTTTCTGCACCTAATGTAGATTGGAGTGCATTTTTAAGGTTAACTTCATGTATGTCCTGCAAACAGACTGTACCTTCTTTTTTTTTTTTATTCCCCTATGCTATACAGTAGTTTCTCATTAGTTATCTATTTTATACATAGTAGTGTATACATGTCAATCCCAATCTCCCAATCCACCCCCCCCCCCTTGGTATCCTTATGTTTGTTCTCTACGTCTGTGTCTCCATTTCTGCTTTGCAAATAGGTTCATCTATACCATTTTTCCAGATTCCACATATGTGTGTTAATATATGATATTTGTCTTTCTCTTTCTGACTTATTTCACTCTTTTTGACAGACAAATACTGGTTGATTCCACTCATACGAGGTACCTAGAATAGTCAAATTCACAGTCAGAATGTACGTTGGTCGATGCCAGGGACTGGGGGTGGGGGGCAGTGGGGAGGGGGAATTGGGAGTTAGTGTTTTATGGGGACAGAGTTTCAGTTTAGGAAGGTGAAAAATTTGGGAGATGCATGACGGTGAGAGTTGCACAACAATGTGAATGTACTTAGTGCCACTGAACTGGACAGTTAAATATGGTTAAAATAGTATGTTTTATATTGTGTGACTTTTACCACAATAAAAAACAACACATTAAAAAAACAGAAACACAAGGCAGAAGGTGGGTTGCATTGAGGTAGAAAATATCTTCATCAGGCAGTAGGGCATGAAATATGCTTCCTAGAGAGTTGGGCAACTGGTGCAGTTCAAACGTCAGACGTGGCAGTCTTTGAAAAGGGACAGATGAGAGCAGCACAGTGTGGAAAGAGAGGAAACAACAGAGGGTGCTCAGAGGTTTAAAGAACAAAAGCTAGACGGAGAGCAGAAGGGATTTAGCGATGACAGGGGAGCAGAGAGACAGAGAGAGACAAAAGGAGAGAAGGAGAGAACGAGAGACAACCATCAGCTGTCATGTGGTTTACATTTTTGCTGAGAGAATGTTAGAATTTTCTGATTTGCATTGTGTTATCTGATTTTCTCACTACTCCCACTTCAAGAAAAGACGTCGTGGGCTTCCCTGGTGGCGCAGTGGTTAAGAATCCGCCTGCCAGTGCAGGGGACACGGGTTCGAGCCCTGGCCCGGGAAGATCCCACATGCCGCGGAGCAACTAAGCCTGTGCGCCACAGCTGCTGAGCCTGTGCTCTAGAGCCCGCGGGCCACAACTAGTGAGCCCACGTGCCACAACTACTGAAGCCCGCATGCCTAGAGCCCTTCCTCCACAGGAGAAGCCACCGCAGTGAGAAGCCTGCACACAGCAATGAAGAACCAAAACACCCAAAAGTAAATAAATAAAAGAAATAAATTAAAAAAAAAAAAAAGAGACGTAGTGAAGAAAGATCAGTTCCCTTGCCTTCTGTTGTTGTTGGGTTGGAGGATGTTTGATTTATGTTTTTTTTTTTATGACGCTGTCTAGGCTGAGACAGGCCTTTAATGAGACACACTGTGAGCATTTTATGAGTTTGTAAACCCAGAAAGCCAAAGAAGCTTTTGATGAAGTGTTAGGCTGGAAATTAGATTTTCCTTCAGCCTCCAAAGCTTCCCCATGTTGGAAGAAATAGGAGGACTTCTGAAATGGGAGGGGGAGAGGATGAAAGTCATCCTTAAGTGGTTCAGGGTTTTTTGCCTGTTCCCCTGGGGAGGGGACCACAACTGTGGGTCAGTTAATGAAACATTAGAGCACCTGATGGGCGTCTCATTCTACAGGAGATGAGACAGTCTTGTGGAGAGCATAATATAGGCAGAAACAAGGGGAAAAAAAGAGAGTTTTCATTAGAATATTCCACTGAAATGTAATAGAGGAAGGAAAGTCTCAGAATTGGAAAAAATGCCAGAAAGTTAGTGAAAGTCTCCAATGTCCATCACTTAGGAGTTCTGTGACCTAAAAGACACAGAGAGCTTTCATTATGTGCCAGAATGTCTGATGGTCCAAGAAATCGTATAGGACAACATAGAGAGTTATTGAGAATTTGGTGAGGGCTAAAGGTAGAATTAAAATGCAGGGGATAGCAGTGTGACAAACATTTACTGTGGGCAGGGGTAGGCATGTTTCTCCTCCCCTACTCTAGGACTCCAGGGGTTCAGCTTTGGATTGCGTCAATGGCTATTTACTGAATATAGGAAATAGAAAGAATGAGAGAGAGAGAGAGAAAGAGAGAGAGGTTCTTGAGCACTGCAAATGAGAATAACAGTACCACCATTTAGAAAGCATGGAATACAAGAATAGGAACAGTTTTGTTGAGAAATGATGATTTTTTTTATATTGAATAGGTTGCTTTTGAAATGCTGGTTGACCTTCAAGGGGGATCTCTCCAGCAAGTAGAATTTGGAAATCAATGAAAAAAAATTAAAGCTAGGAATTTCATAAATGAGATATTTAGCTAATATAGGATAAGATCAACACAGCAGGGACTGAAGGACACAAGTAGAGGAGATTTAATGTTAAAACCTTGGGAAGAGCTGCCTTATGAAGGGGGGTCAGAGGAAGGGCTGCTGCTGAGAAGAGTGGTTTAGAGATGAGAGGAAAGCAGGGTGAGGTCAGTGGCCAATAAAGAATAGACTATTGAGGAATATGGAACAGTCACCAGTGTTACACACACCCTCTCCCCAAGGGAAATAACTCATAGGAAGACTATCTAATTGCCGCATGGAGATCAAAGCTGAGAGTCTCTTGGAGATGTGGTCGGCTCCTTCAGGTCCACGTGTTCCTCCTTCCACTCAAGCCACCTGTGAACGCACAACCAAGTTGTCGATCTCCCTCACCCCCATCTGGTGGTAGAGCAGAGACAGACTCCCATTTGGAAGGAAGAGAGTGGAAGACACATAGCGTTCACTTATCCATCACAGTGATGAAATTCTACCGGGCAGGTATTATGAGATCCCCCTCTGCTGGCTGGGGAAGGAATCCAATAAGATCATGATTCTGCTTTCTTGAAGTTCAGAAGTTTAGAGGTAAAGAAAGAAAATCTTCATGATTCACAGGTGATGTGGTGCCATGTATAGAAAGTTTGAAAGAATCTATAAAGTCATGGGACTAATAGATGGATTTAGCAAAATTGCTAGAAATTAGATTAATAACATAAAATTAATTCTACTTCCATGTCAGTAAAAAAAATTTACAAATGAAAAGGTTTTTTAAAGAGATATCATTTACAGTAACATAAATAATTCAAACACCTAGAAACAAAACTAATGAAAATGAAGCTACAAAACATGAGAAAAACTAAAGAAGATTTAGGCAGGTGGCAAGAAATGCTGTGTTCATAGATTGGAAGACTAAGTATTGTAAATGTGTCAGTTCTCCACGAATTGATCTATAAATTATGCCATCATAGTAAAAATCCCTACAGGACTTGTGTGTGTTTGTGTGAACACTTAATAAGCTAATTTTACAATTGTATGAAAATTCAGAGCACAAGAATAGACAAGGCAATCTTTTAAAAGAAGAATGAAGCTGGAGTATTGACCAGGTATTGAGACATTATAAAGCTATAGTAATTAGGATAGTATAGTATTGTTAAAGATATGTAAATGAATGGAGCAGAGTAGAAAATTTAGAAACAGACCCCCAAGAAGGTGGATTTGATTTATGAAAAGATGGCACTGGTGTGTGGTGAGGGAAAGGAAGGTCTTTTCAACAAATGGTGCTACATCATCCAAATATCCATGTGAAACAGTATTTTAACCAGACATGAAAATCAGTTCCAGATAGATTGTGAATCTAAATATGAAAGGTAAAACAAGAGAGCTGTAAACAGAAGACATCGGTAAATATCTTCACGATCTTGTCATTAGCAAACATTCTTAACTACTATGCAAAAAAAAGACCTATGAAGAGAAAATAAATTGTACTACATTAAAATTTAACACTTATTTTCAACAAAAGACACTTTTAAAAGAGTGTTGCGGGGAGAAGCCACAGAGTTGGAGGAGGTATTTGTAACACATATAACTGACAAAGGATTCTTATCCAGAATATATAAAATACTCTTAGATATCAGTAAGAAAAATGCTGTAAGCTCAAGAGAAAAATGGGCAAAAATCTTCAACCACTGTAAAAAAAAAAAAAAAAAAAAAAAAAGGATAACCAAATGGCCAACAAATACATGAAAGGGCGCACAACTTCATTAGTCATTAGGAAAGTGCAGATTAAAACGACATGGAGATAATACTCCACATTCGGTAGAACGGGGAAGGAAGAATATACCAAGTGTTAGCAAGGATGGGGAAGAATCATCATACACTGTTGTAAATTGCTCTAATCACACTGGAAAACTGTCTGGCACCCTCTCCTACAGCTGAACATATGCATACCCTGTGACCAGTGGTTTTCCTTATAATTGTATACTTAAGAGAAGCGTGTGTGTGTGTTCACCAAAAGCCAGGCATTATAATGTTTCCAGCAGTACTATTCAAATTGGAAATTACCCAGATGCCTATGAACACTAAAACAGATCAGTCATTTTTAATATATTCATACAATGAAATCTTCAGCGCTGACGATGAACAACTTTTGCAACACACGACCACGTTACTGTATCTCAGAAATGTAATATTGAGGGTACCAAAAGGTAAATATTATAGGATACCTTTTAATCAAATGCAAAAATTGGCAAAATTAATTAGTGGTGTTGGACTTGGGGATACAAGATACTCTTGAGAGGAAGAGTGAGAAGGAATGTGGGAGCTGGAAGGGTGGAGGTGCAGAGTGGGTTCTGTTGTGCTGCTGTTTTATTTCATTGATGTGTGTTCTGGTTCTGTGAGTGGGTTCGGTTTGTGAAAATCCATTAATCTCTATACTTATGATGGGTATAATTTTCTCTATTTAGGTTTTACTTTAACAAAAAGTTATTATGCGATTCCCAGCAAGATAAGTGTAGCAGAAGTAGGAAACTGCACATAGAAAGAAAATCCTGATTACCTTCTAAAATAGTGGTAGAAAACACGTATCCATGCCTTCATTGCACAATAAAAACAAACACATTGAGTGAATGCGATTACGATTCTTTCCCTCCACCTCTGGGATTGTTTAGTAACATTTATATGCAAATATCTGGACACAAAAGCAGGGGTGGGAGCATTCAAAAATGCGACTCAAAAATTATTTTTGTTTTTTAGGCTAAGATTGACATATACATTCATTATGGACTGAACACGTGCCCCCCACATTCATATGTTGAAGCCCTAACCCCCAATTTGATGGTATTAGGAGATGGGCTTTTGGGAGATAATTAGGGTTAGATTAGGTCGTGGCAGTGAGGCCCTCGTGAGGAGATTAGCAGCCTCATAAGAAGGGGGAGATCTCTCATTCTCTCCCTTCTGTGTGAAGACACAGCAAGAAGGTGGCCATCCACAAGTCAGGAAGAGAGCTCTCGCCAGAACCTGGTGACACTGGTTCCCTGATCTCAGACGTCAGCCTCTGGAACCATGAGAAATAAATATTTATTGTTTGAGCCCCTCCCAGTCCACGGGATTTTGTTATGGCAGCCTGAGCTAACTCGGACACATTTTACTAAAGGCTTTAATGAAAGTACTAGTTCATGGACTCGTCAATGATTAGAGATGGAGGATTAAAATGTGAATTAAAATTTTCTATGGGCAGTGAATGGAGTTAACTGAAAAATTTGCCTCAAATTTACAGACTTTAAGTGGCAGCACTGATTCAATGCATTAGCCCTGTGTAGACACAGTCAGTCATTAGATGTTGCCATGTTTCCAAAACCCATAAGTGCTAACATTACTTACAGTCATCCTGTGATATTCTTGGTGGATAATTATTCATCTTCAGGACCTGTGAGGTTCCTAGGTTTCTGCCTAGAAACTCAATTTACTTAGGTCCTGGGCTTTCCCCACTGGGGCAGAGGAGGTACTTGTGGGCATGCATTTGGGGGTATCACTAAATGGCCTGGTGCCTGAATTCAGATCACAACAGGAAGGATTGCCATGTTTCATCTACATCATTGTGTCTTCTTGAGGAAATCAGTTTTCCAGAACCATAGGAAACTTAGTGCACTAGGTTCCTTCTTCAAAGCGAAAAAGATGGCTTGGCAAGTAATGAAAACATGAGCTCACTTCTTTAATGAAATGCTAGAAGTGGTGAGCAACTTCTTTAAAAGAGCTGTTCCTTGATGGATGCATTAGGTATTGTCTTAAAAATGTTCAGCAGAAACTTAACCATAAATTGCTCTCTAGAGATGCAAATTGCCTGGGGTGTTCAATTGCCAATTGGATTTGAAGCCAGTTGCAGCTGCGAGGGAGCATGAAGACACCAAATAAATCTGATCATCTCTGCTTCCACTGAACACTGTCCGGGATGCTGTGGTGCCCACAGGTCTCCCGGGGAGCAGATGATGCCGTGTTCGTCTGCAGACCCATTTCTGTCTGATGACCTCCGGGTCTCTCGGCTCTCCTGTCATTTTATTAGAAGGGTTGGGAATTGGCCATCTTGACCTATTTAACATCCAGGGGCTGCGAAGAGCTTATTTACTCTTTCATTACACCTCTCTCTGAAGGGAGGAATCAACATTCTCGGAAGAAAACCTTATTGTGTTGGAAGCTCATGACTGATTTATAATTATTAATGCAATAATACCTAACAGTGGGCACTGTGCATCAGGCACTATGGGTTTTAAATCTTATATAATTCTCTAAAACCTAAAGGTTAGTTAGTATTATTAGTATTGTTAGTATTATTGTCCCCGCCCCCGTGCCCCCCGATGTGGTCCATGTCCTATGTGGTGCCTTTATTTATTTTTTAACATCTTTGTTGGAGTATAATTGCTTTACAGTGGTGTGTTAGTTTCTGCTGTATAACAAAGTGAATCAGCTATACATATACATATATCCCCATATCTCTTCCCTCTTGCGTCTCCCTCCCTCCCACCCTCCCTATCCCACCCCTCTAGGTGGTCACAAAGCACCGAGCTGATCTCCCTGTGCTATGCGGCTGCTTCCCACCAGCTATCGGTTTTACATTTGGTAGTGTATATGTGTCCATGCCACTCTCTCCTATGTGGTGCCTTTAGATGGTGCCCTGGCCTTCAGTTTCCTGGATCCCCCACTTTTGACCCTAAACGCAGAAGATAGCATCACAGACACATTTCTACTTTTACGATACAAGTCAGGTTATACATGTTCTAGAAATCCAGAATAATGTTTAGAAAGAGGAAGGCCCAGTTCAACATGTGGGCAGTGTCTTCTATGGAAAAGGCTCAGATTGTTCTTGGATTTCATGTCTGCCTTTGATAACCCTTGAATCACAAGCCTACACAACTCTGTAAGCTCTAATTTTTAAAATTGTCCTAAATTCAGCGAGAATTACTGTTTAAATTAACCTTTTTTGCTTCTGTTACGGCTTGGATTTCTAGCACACTGCAAAAAATTAATTAATTAAATTAATTAATTAAATCAAGCAGCTCCCATTCCCTATTTGCTATCCTTCTCTAAGGAAATCATCTTTTCTCTCTAGGTGCAAAAGATAACTTTCCCTTTTTCTTTTAAGAAAGAAACTAGTTCAGTTTCCTCCTCATCTGTAGCTTTGCTATTAAGGAAGCATTGTTTTGTTAGTTACGTCCTCCTGCTGAATCATTTCCATGTTTCTGTGCCTTGGTTAGCTCCCAGACCTGACAGCCTCATTAGCTCCTGATGGTCTGCTCTCTTGAACGTGGTTACCGTCAGCTCCCTATTGGGATTCAAATCACTTTTAGCCATAAAAGCCTGTCTAGTTTATACAGACCCTCCTGCAGGGCTCTGATTTTTCAGAAACTACTTTCATAGCCTGTGAGAGTGGCACACACAACAGTTAACATGACCCAAAATGAACCTACAGCTGGGCTTTCTCTTCCTTGTCTCTTTCCTTGTTTCCCTCATTTTTTGCTCCCTTCCCTCCACCTTCCCTCCTTCCATCTCTCCCTTCCCCTTTCCCCTTTCCTTCTCCCCCCTTTCCTTCTCTCCCCCTCTCTTTCTCTCCCCCTCTTTTTTTCTCTCTGTTCCGTCGTAATAACCATAGATATTGATGTGTTCAGTAGGTCAATTAATATTAACTTAATATTTGCTCTTTTGAGGCAACATAGCCACAGCAAGTCCTGCTGATTTTTCTCCCCATCATCAATTCACTCTTCTTTTCTACCTCTTTCCTAACAGAGCCCTGATTTTGTTCATGTATTTCCCCTTCTCCACACACTTAGAGGAAGTTTGCTCAGTCCCCACCCCTGAGAGTGCTGGCTACTTTGGGGCTTATGGCAATCAAGATTGACCCCATTTTCCTTGCAGTTGTTTAAGGCATTGGCCAATGAAACAGTAGTGGAAGGCTGCTGGGGAATTTCTGGGAAAGGCTTTTTCACTGCTGAGAAGTCTGTGTTTTTTTTGAATGTTACTGTGTCTGGAGCTTGGGTTGGGTGTATTTGTGGGTATATTTGATTTATGGGAGGAAGTAGCCTGAGAAGTAAGCTAACCCACTGAGAAAGGCAGAGTAGAAAGATGACAGTACCTCATCTTGGGTGGCGTCACTGAGGCACGGAATTAACCAGTCCTGGAGTCAGCACACGCTTCTGAACTCTTTGTTACTTGAAGTAGTAAAGCCCCTTTTTATTAAAACTCCTTTGAGTTGTGTGTCTGCCACTTGATGGGGAAGCCATCTGGTCCGATATTCCACTGTTCCTTCTGGTGTGGACAGTCACATACTGTTTTAGACCTGCACTTCCCTCATGTGTGTTTCCTTAAAGTTTGTTGGAAGGATTAAATAACAAAGTAATAATAATAAACGTGTATTGCGCCCTTACTGTGCATAGAACTGTGCTGGATGCTTTATATGTTTGAATATTTCATGGGCCTGCAAAGGCCTAGAACTGTGTCTGGCATCTGTTCCATGAAGGAAAGTAGCTTTCCCTTCTTTTTTTGCCATTCATTAATGTATTTGGTGCCATGAAGGGAATAAATGTGTGACGTCTTTGTTTTTAAGAACTAATAATGTAGATAGAAGGAAGCTGGTTTGGAGTTTACTTAGTTTACATGAAATCACAGTGAGTAATATTAGAAAACATATACCTATGATATGATAAACTAAACTATGATTTGGGGCGGATCAGGAATTAAGGCTGGGAAGCAGGGGCCTCAATCTTGGAAGGTCTTGAAAACTAAACAAAGTAGATAGGACCTGTTATAAACTGGGGGACCACTGGAAGTTTTGGACTCAGGAGATAACATGATAAAAGTACTTAAAGAAGGTAAGTCAGAGTGAAGAGAAAGACTGAAGTTGGGTAAATTGATTAAGAAGCTATTGCAATATCATCTGGATAGAAAGTGATAAGGTCTGGATTATATTTCAGTCAACTCCTATTTGTTCAGGTCTCAAAAAGCAGAAAGCCCCAATTAAAATAATACACTGCATATTTTAGTGTAAGGACTATTAATGTTCATAATAATTACCTGAGAGAATTCAGGATACTTGAATGACTTCTTGATCACAGGGACAGATCAACTGATGTTCAGTCCTGTTTTGAAATTATGTTTTAAAAAATAGTCCTATTAATATAAAACTTTTAACCCATTTAGTATTTATAACAATTTTATACATATATAAATATATATAAATAAAAAGTAGATCATTAAAACAGGAGTGTCCCATTCCCTGCCATTGTGGACAAATGGGGTGTAATTTCACTGTACTTAGAAACAGTCTCTCCATTTACTAATTTAGAAAACCTACTGGTAATTTACAGAAAACTTTCATACTTTTCTTTTTTAGGTAAAGATTTTTTTCTGAATTTGATTTAGTGGATCGGGCTGTACCTATTCTTCTTTTCCATATCAGAGGAGAAAACATGCCCATGTATTTCAGGTGACACATTCCCCGGTTGGTGGGAAGTAGCATTGTGGAGAGAAAATACCTAGGAAAAAAGCTATCTGTGTCAGATAACAACAGAATTGTTTAAAAGAACAAGCCCTAGCAAATCGTAGACTGAAACAACAGAAAAGAAACAAGAAAGAGATAATGACATGCCACAGAAGAGACCAAGACCAAGGCTGGGCAACTCATTGCAAGTACAGACATAAAACCTCGAATGAATACAAGGTCAAAAACAGAATTGGCACTTAGGACCTCAATTTCAGGAAACAAATCATATGTGGCCTAGACGTTGTTATGAAAGGTTGTTTCTTGCCCTCTTATCAGATTTTTTATTGTATTTTGTGATTGATTGTCCTGGATGTATAAAACTACAATAGGAAACCAGGCCAAATTACTGCCCATGTATTTAAATATAATATGAGTATGATTTCAGCATTTCGAACACTGTTAACCAGAAAGTAAAGACTTGTAAAAGCAGCACAGTTTCCCCTACACACATGCCGTTACTACCAGAGCTTAAAAAATGTGGCAGAATTTTAAAAAATCACATATTAATAGAAAACCAGGCACATCATCTTTTTTTTCCTTTTCTTCCTTTCTTAGGTCTTTTATAAGCTCTTTTGAGTCCCAGATTTTTAGAGTGAGCTCTTCAAATTGCCAAGATGCAGTTGAACGTAGTAACCATTTCCAAACAACTTTATTATTTTGGAACTCTCTTTTGTAATTCATTAACCCTAAGTTTAAATGGCATGGTTTAACATTCATGTTTTGAGCATTTTTTTTGAATTTACTATCCCATTGACTACCTACCTTTTAATCCATTCTGTAAATATTTTTTAAAGGGTCTTTTGCAGGTAACAAGAAGGATAGATATTGCTCTGTCTTTCTGGAGTTTAGAGGGAGGAGAGATTATTGACCAAGTTACCAGGATATCATCTGGGTGTGGATGTTGTGGGTAATGGGGGCGAGGCTTAAGCCAAAACCGAAAGGGGGAGTAGAAGTTTTCAGGTGACAAAGAAGGGAAAGAGACTCCCTGGGCAGGTAAAACTGTATGTATAAGAGACCAGAGGAAGCACAGGCTTTCCAAAAACTGTAAACCTAATTTGGGGGGAAGTTTGTGGGTGAAGAGATAAATGGGTAGAGACGAGGTTGGATAAGTAAGAATTGCTTTTCTTTTATTTGGTAGAAAGATGGTAAGCAGATCTGCCACCAATACAGATTCCTAAGGCTATTTAACAAAAGGAGCCTGAAAAAAAAGCCAGAGTGAATTTCTTTCTTGCTTTTTCATTAGAGTAATTACCTGATTTCCTTTAGGCAAGTCTTGATTTCTGTTGATCCCTGGGCTCAGGAGGTGGAACTTTTTGCTCTGCCCTGGTACCTACTTCCATAGTATAGTCCCCTTCCCAGAAGATTGAGAAGCCTCCCACCAAGTCTCAGTTTCCAATAGGAAATTTATTATTCTCCACGGAAAACACTTGGGAAAGAGAAGCATTATATTAAAAAAAAAAAAAAGGATATACCTTGTCACTTTGAAACATGCTTATGAGCCTCAAGAGGCAAAGCAGAAATTCCCCAGAAGAGAACTCCAGAAACAGGAGGCATGAAGACTGGGTTCCTTCTCTCTGCAGGTAACCTCATTAACATGCTGTCTGTGGAAGAGAGCCAAGGTTGATATTTTGTTTTAAATACTTTTCTTCCAGTGGGTTTCATTTCATTACATGGTTCCTTGAGGCCTCCCTAGCTCCACCCAGGGAGATCGTTTAGGACAGTATGTTTGATGGCATCAGAGTGAGTCAGTCTTCATCTCCATGCAAATACAGCTAAATCTGCTGAGGTCTAGAGTTGACGGCAGTTTCAGTCTTGCGGTAGTGGTTGGAGTTTTGGGTGTACCTGGCGCCAGATGGCCTTTAGTAACTGGGAAGACAATAGTATTGTTCCTGAATCAACAGCACCTTGGCTTGTAAGTCTGGTTTTAGGTATTTCTGTACATGCTTGACATAGATACAGAATATTGAGTTGAAAGAGTTAAAAGACCCCAACTTGAGCTCTGGTTGTATGAGTCATTAGCCAAATGATCTTAAAAAATAGTTTATCTGAGCTTCAGATTCCTTAATTTGAAAATGGAGATAATTTTGAAAAATCAAACTGCTGCTTATTATAGCACTTCATATATTCTTGCTTATATTCTTAAGTGCTTTACAAATATCAACTCATTTGATTCTCATAATAAACTGTGAAATGTATATATTGTTAGCTGCTCTGATGTTAATCATACTACCTCAGGGGTTTTTATGAGGACGGATTGAGATATGTGTTTCAGTCACCCTTCATTTATTGCTTAACCAAAAGTGTGCAACTAGGTGCGAGAGGGGTGACACGGAGTGTGAACTCTTGCTTCCTGAGACAGTTTGTGATGGTGTCCTGGCCTGCTCCTTCCTACTTATGAGACGAGAAATCAATTTCTGGAACAGACCCTGGCCTGGGAATCTAGCTTAGTTCTTTAATGAACAAGATTTTAAGGTAGGAGTTTGGGATTAACATATACACACCACTATATGTAAAATAGATAATCAACAAGGACCTACTGTATAGCACAGGGAACTCTACTCAGTATTCTGTAATAACCTAAATGGGAAAAGAATCTGAAAAAGAATAGATATATGCATATGGATAACTGAATCACTTTGCTGTACAGCTGAAACTCTTACAACATTGTAAATCAACTATACTCCAATATAAAATAAGAATTTTTAAAAAATTATAAAAAGAAAAGATTGTAAGGTAGGAAGGAAATGGGTTCCTGTCTACACTGGAAAGAGGGATTAGTGTCATTCTGGATGGAATCATGATAGCACATGGATGTACTTGATCCTAGGAGTTGCCTGAATAGGAGGTAAACATTCTCTCTCAGTCTGACAGTCCCTTCTCTGGGTTGTCTACTAACGTAAACAGAATGAATAAAGAAAAAAAAATGTAATTTAGGATAGATCACAGACAGATAAAATGTCAATTCCTTAAAAAAGATGTGGAAATGGAAAGAAAAAGTGAGGAGGTCTTCGGGTTTCTTCTCTGAATTAGCTAGAAGAGGCTAACACCTGAGAAAAACAACAAAAATATTAGTGATTGAAAGCAATGAAAATTGATTTCTCACCCACACGGTGGTCTGGTGTGGGCTCTCTGGGCAGGTTTCCTCCAAGCAGTGACTCAGAGACTCTGGTTGCTTCCATGTGTGGCTCTCACCCCTCTAGGTCCTTGGAGGAAAGAGAATGGAGGGTTCTAGGTGGAAGCGTTTTGTAGGCCACGCCTACCTGTGGTTTCCACCATCGCGCTTGTATTTTATCCACCAGAACTCAGTCATGTGGCTCCCTTACCTCTAAGGGGAGCCTGGGAAAGGCAACCCAGCTGTGCCAGGGAGGAAACGAGACATAGTACAGGGGACAACTAATTAGTGTGCCACAGGGAACTAAACTAAATAAGTGGAGATCAAAAGTTTGCTGCTTACCTTCTCTGGCAGACCATATTTTGTCCCTAATGATTTAAGCCGCATTTCCCTCTGAGAGATTAGACATTATCACCAATTCCATATACTTTGCAGTGTCCGCTACTGTAGAAGGAATATACCTTCCCTCTCCGTTGACACTGAGCTTGGCAATGCTACTTGCTTTGACCAGTGAGATTCAAATTATACCACGTTCTGGCAGAAGCTTCAAGAGCCATCGTGTGTTTGGCTCTTTCTTCTTTCTCTGTGCCATAAGAACAGCATGTCTCAAACATAGCTGGCCCTTCACCCAGTGTTCTGGAAAGAGAAGACCTGTAGCCCAGAGCCAAATGGAGCTGAGCAGAGTTGACAGGAGTTGCTGCAGCTATGGCCAACCTACAGCTTCTGTCATAACAGGAGCGGGAAATCAGTGCCTGTTATTAAAAGCCACTGACGTCAGCAAAGCTGACTAAAAAAGTCTTCGTCAGGCGTATGTATAATTCCATTATAGGGAAGATCATTAAAAGTTGGTACAGCGCTGATGAGCGAGAGATACAAACTGAAGTTCTTTATTTCTCAGAGCTGACTCTCATAATCGACAGGAATTCGTATAGTGTGATCTGAAGTATGAATCAGGCCCTCCTCTTACTATCCAAATATTCTATCAAATAGTCATGTTGTTTTCCCATCTCTCTCTTCTAACTGTAATGAAATTTCTAGCAATGAGATCACTAAACAGTTAGAAAATACACATGCTCATGTACAAATGGCCACTCAAAATAAATATATATTATAAGGAGGAAGTGAGAAGGCCCATGAGACAGTTTTCCATTAACTTCATAGCACACAGTAAATATTGATGTAAAGTTTTTGACACCTTGCAACATTGAAGGCAACGTTTGAAAACAAGTGGAACACAAAATCATTCTGTTTTAATAGAGGATGAAGAGTTAGACGTAGCGGGGGATGTGTGGGATTAGCGAACCACGGTGGAGCTCTTGAGGACCACTGGGCAGGGGATAACACAGGGATGGGCGGTGGGTGAGGGCACTGAGTAAGTCAAAAGACTATGTGAGGGGATCAAAAAAGTATAATACCTTATCCCTAGCTAACCCTGTTTACTGTTGTTGGGAGATTCAAAAAGTAGTTCGATCTTATGATAGAACAATGGTAAGAGGTGTGTGAAAGCACAATACCTTCTTTGGCTATTGGTTATGTAAATGGAATCATTACTGAAGATTTGCATGAGATTTGTCACGATTATTAAATTTATTTAAAATCATAGGCTCCACGCTGGAATGTAAACTGATGTTTTTCTGGTACATCTGCTTATTGAAACAATGTTGGATAGCATAGTTCCATGTTTGGGGTTGGACTTAGATGGGCCATAAGGCTTTGTTGAGCGGTAGGCATCTTAAAGACAATATATTTGGTAGGAATGGGATGCTAGTCTGATGTCAGCTGGGCTTTCTGTTGGACTCTGGGTGATGTATGAAATACGGTTCTTTTAGTGGTTGCAGATAACAGAAAATTCAACTCGAACTGGCTTAAATAAGAAAGGAAATTTGTTGGTCATATCACTGTCAACACCGGAGCCAGGTCAGGCTTCAGACATGGTTTAATACAGGATTTGGCTCAGTTTCCCTGTGATTGTCTCTGCCTTCTGTCGCGTGTCTGCTTTACTGTCAGACTAGTCTCCCTCATGCTGGCGGTACGTCTGCCAGCAATAATCAGGGCTATGTGCTTCCTCATTCATATTCAGGGGGAGAAGGCGATTGCTCCTCATACTTACCTAACAAAATTCTTGATCTTTAGTCTGATTGTTCCAACCTGAGCCTTTCACTGTGTCCGGGGGAAACCCACCTTTTTCAATTAGCTTTTGCTCATTTCTTCAGCAAACACCGTGATAAAATGAATGAAATTGTATTCCTTGACTTACGTCATCCACACTGCATGGCTGCTACACGATGAGGAAAGGGTTGTTTCTCAAAGAAACGTTCTTGGGAAGAGGGCAGAGGGGGGATGGGTTCTGGGCAAACAGATGAATGTCCTATACAGTGACATGGGCTCTATTACCGACGGAAACTTCCAGGCGTGTGGAGGGAAGTGAAACAACTCAGAGCTTCAGTGTCAGCTGGATGTGCTTTCTGTCCTCATTTATGTCACATACTAGCATGTGAACTTACGGCTCCCACGAACCTCAGTTTTCCTCTGTATGTAAAAGAAATGATCTGTATTCTCTTGACTCCTGGACTTCAGTGTTTTCTAGAATCACCATTGACTAATGAACAGTGCAGAAAAATAGACACTGTATTAAATGTACTCAGCAATTGTAAGATGCATCCCAACTTCAGAAAATGCAAAGTTTTTTTTTGTTTTGTTTTGTTTTTTAAACAAAGATGAGTCTCAGATCTGAGGATATGGTAACACTTGGCATTGAGGTTTGTTCTAAAGATTAGAGAATATGGCGTATGATAGGCAAGAAAATACTTCCTTATTATCTATTTACTTGGGCTTGGTTAGTTGTCTTCGTGAAGGGTTATTATCTTGGTTTTAGTCTTAGTTTTTTCTCAAACTAGACATGAGTCTTTGGGCAAATGCTTCTGTGTTTTCACTTAGAAAATGAGCTGTCTGAATTAGAGAATCTCTGATGTCTCTTGCCCCAGTTTTATAGCTGTGAAGGCTGGCAGTGACCCACGTTCCTAGAAGTAACATGAAATTTAAGCAGCCTCTGAGCTTTAGGGGGCAAATGGCTGAGTGACTGGGTGAATGGCCTTTTCCTTCTAAATTATGCTCACTGTTGGCCCACAGATCTGTGAAAGCCAAATCAGCTCTGTCTGATTTGCAATATTGCTGGCATCAAGCGACTCACCTTTTAACAAACCAGTGTGGAAAACTTCCAGTGCATCTGTCACTCTAATTTATACTTTAGAGTATAAGGCTGACCGGAAAGGCCATGGCAATGACTAAATTAATTCCCATTTATTCAATTATAGTGTCTCTTTCAGAAAAGTAGATTTGTTGTTAAAGATTCTGAGTATTCACCCTCTTTCCTGGAAGAGATACATTGGCCATAAAACTAGCAAAATGAAAGTACTTAATGCTTTGAAAACATCCATAAATTATCCTCTAAACAATTTTTCTGGAAAAATATGTTTAAAAATCTGTGTGTCAAAGACTGCTCTAAGGAGTCTGCCTTTCCAAAAGTGAAGTGGTTTGAGGGGAAACTTGTGCATTTTTTTCTAATCCTTTCGTCATCCCATTCCTCTTAAGATGAATGGCTGTCTTTCTACTAAAAATGAGATAACTCACTTTATTTCCCCTTTCTCTTCTTCCCTCCCTCCCTCCCTTCCCTCCTTCCTTCCTCTTTTCTTCCTATAATGAACCCTATTGTCCAACCATGTAAACTTAGAGTAAATTAGGGACTTTGGGAAATGGAATTAATACTTTCTGACCAGTAATCTCTCAATAAGTAAAATCAAGCAGTAATTGATTAAGGATTATATATGATACAGCTTCGTAAGTGACCATCCCTGAAGAGTTAATTCTTTTGGAAATGGAGAGGGGAAGAAAATCTTTGCTCAGAATGACTGTGTCAGGCCCTGTGCTAGGTATTGTCATATACATTAATGTATTTCATAACAATACTATAAGATAGGTGGGATTATCCCTGATTCTGTCTGAAGAAATGAAGTGTCAGATGAGGTTATGAAATTTATGGCCAAATAAATCAAAACCCATAATTATCAATATGCATATTTGGCTACAAAGCTGATTGTCTTTCTTCTTAATGCACTTTGATAATCTGGATTTTCGTCTTACAAAGTTCTGTGTTGATCATTAAAATAACGTTTATTGGATATTTACTCTGTGTCAGGCATTATACTTTACATGCATTATTGTGTTTAATTCTCATAACAAACTCTTCATATTATTTTCTTTATTTTGGAGATGAAGAAACAGAGCTGGCAAGGATCACATTTTCTATTCACAGTCTCTCCACATTGTAGCCAGAGTTTTTTTTTTAAAACCAGAGTGAAAATCTGATCATGTCACTGTCTTGGATAAAACCTTTCAGGGGCTTCCTCTTCCCACAGGCATTGCGTGGCCTGGTCCCCACTGACTTTCCAACCCTGTCCTGCCTTATCGCCAACCCCCCACCCCGTCTGCAGCCACCCTGTCTCACGCTGGGCTCCTCCCCATCCCCCATGTACCCTCCTCACCAGGTTGGCTCATACTCATCCCTCAGTTCTCGTAACGCTGTTACACAAATCTTCTAGATCCAGCATGGGATTAGGATCATCTACCTTTATTTCAGAGCATTATTACCATCCTTAACAGTGTCTATACTTCTGTGATTTTCTTGGGTTACCGTAAGATTCACGAAGACCAGGTGCTATACTTGTTTTATTATCATCCCCAGGGCCAAGTGCATTTTTGGGCACTTAGTAGGCATGTAATACTGTGTTGAATGAGTGACTAGGACTGAAAATAATTTTCATCTGACTCCACAGCTCTTTTTTTTTTTTTTTTTAGTTGTTTTTTGTTTTTTTTGATGTGGACCATTTTTAAAGTCTTTATTGAATTTGTAACAATCTTGCTTCTGTTTTATGTTTTAGTTTTTTGGCTGTGAGGCACGTTTTTAAAGTCTTTATTGAATTTGTAACAATCTTGCTTCTGTTTTATGTTTTAGTTTTTTGGCTGTGAGGCACGTGAGATCTTAGCTTCCCAACCAGGGTTCTAACCTGTACCCCCTGCATTGGAGGGCGAGGTCTTAACCACTGGACCACCAGGGAAGTCTCCACAGCTCTTATCATTAAGACATATTGATAGAAAAACATCTGTGTAGCAGGATGATATATATAGTATTAAATATATACTTTTTCTTTTCCTAAATCCATGATTCTCCTCCATTTGAGCAACAAGGATTAAGGCCGTCGATGTCCCAGTTGCGTGGAGGGGAAGGTTCTTTGGAGAAACTACAGAACTTGATGTTACTGCATCGGCTGTTCACTTCTAAAGCCTACGACCAGGTGTAAGAAAAGAAATTTGTGGGAAGAAGGAGATATTGGCTGAGTGAGATAAGAGAAGAGCCTCTAAATTAATGGTAAAGTGAGGAAAGCTTGGCTACTAAATAAGTGAGTTGGATGCTAGTACAAGTTGCTCTAGATTTACCTCCATACCCTTGGGAGAAGGTGATCGCCCTCTTCAGGTCATGGGGATTGAGAAGAGCGTGTTAGCTTACCTGATGCATGGTTGCCTAGGAAACCGTGAGTATGGCAGAAGACGACTTGTGCCATTCCAGGTGGAGAGGGCGGAGTAGAGATGATTGCGTGGAGTAACGAGGCAGATGGGCCTGGCGGCAGCCTTGGAACACCCCAGTGGGGGAAATAGAGCACATAAATATTTTTCCACGTGGCTCAGGTAGGCAGGGGTCTGATGCTGAGAGCTGATGGTCTGAAGAAGGCTCACAGGCGTGGCACAGGGATGCAGGCCCAGATGGAAGCAGGGGTGGTGCAGGCTGGAGCCTGAGAGTGGACAGACCAGCCTCGGTGGACTCCCGCATGGCCCCGAATGGCCCGCGTGGAGATGTGCACAGCACGGATGGGTGATGGTATGATCGCACATCTCAGGGCTGACAGGCCAGGACACAGCGAAACTCAGATGTGGATCCACCCCACTGACTGCACACCACTCTGGGAAGGACAGGAGAAGGAAGATCTCAAGCTTGGCTGAGCATAAACCTTAGGTAATAAAGCAGCCAGGTTTATCTGGATGAGACTAGAGAAAGTTTCCTTTTCTCCGGGGAAGTGAAGGCTGAGGCAGAAATTAAAAGTTCAGTTATAAGAAAAAAGAAATATGTATATAATTTTGTCCACCTCAGTTTGTGAGGAATTGTACCTCCTGAAACTCTGTTGTACTCTTCTTTTTCAAATATATTTTACACTAATTAAATGGCCATGCATTTTAGGTTCTGTGAAATCAATATGGCTAAACATACTCCGCCCTTCTCCAAATCCCAAAGGAAATATCCTTTGCCTTTGGTTCCCAGAATCAGTAAATCCTCTGGTGGTGAATGCTTTCCTCCATTATGCCAATAAGACAATGGGAACTGCATAATTCATGTGAAGTGAGTTATTCAGCCCACAAAAGTAAATTGCCCAAAGAGAAGGAGAAACACCGCTTTTTATTATTTTTTCCATATAACCTGGTATTATTGCATTGAAGATAAACTGCCTCAAATTCCAATTTACCAAGCCAGAATACTCTAATAAAAGCAAGCTCTGTCAGGTGGCCAGATTTAGTCTTTTCATTACTTTGAATCACTGGCAAATACAAAAATTTTCTAATATAGTAATATTTTCATTTCACATTCTGTACCAAACTGGAGAAAAGTACAAGACCTCTAGATCCAATTTTGCCATTTGGAATGTTGTCCATTTGTTGTTTATCAGCGTTAGTTTTTTTTTTTTTTTTTTTAATGTTTCCTTAAAACATAAATGACCTTCTAAGAGCCTAGGCTGGATTTCTGATATTTTGTTGATTGCTGTTTGAACATCTCTACTTCTTTAAGGAATCAGATGTTTTCTGAGGTTATTTTGGAAAATAGGCACATTATTCTTCATGTCAGTTAATAATTGCTTGATTTTGTTTCATTTAACTATCAACTTTGTATAAGAACCACATATTATTAAAATAAAGTAATTCTGTCCTTTTTTTCCTCCTTCCTCATGAAGAGTTAACCTCATTTGCACTTCAGGATGATTTAGGATTATTTCTTCTGTTGTTCTGCTTTCCAGGAGGGAGAGGGATTGTATAAAGTAGTTTTAGTCAACACTAGAGCATTTGTTCTTTATTTTATTTTAGTACAGATAGGGTAGGTTTCCCCCTCCAAGCAGCAGTGAGGAAACATTGTTACCATTAATAAATAATAAAGGAACTTTGAGTTCAAAATCTAGTAAATATTCTTTAAACAGTGCCACCTTTGAGCCTGAGTTATTTGTTCTGAGAGTCTCAATCAAACAAGTTAACGGGATAATTTCCAAATAGTTATTGTGCTGACGCACTGCCAGATTGGAGACACTGGCTCTTAAAGATTGATCCAGATTTTTATTTCATGTGAATAACTGAGGAGGCCCACTGCAGTGAGATCAAACTACTCATACTGTTAAGTTTTGTCTGGTTTTGGCTCCTGATGAAAGAGATCCGTAGTCAAGATCAACTGAGATACACTTAGAGGATTTTTTAAAAATGTTTCATTATGGTTGGTAGAAAATGTTTATTTTCTGTTTAAAAATGCTTGGTTAAAGCAGTTAGATAGACTAAATACTAATTCTCATATTTCCCTTATTTGGTAATTACTACATTGGTTAGGATGGATTTTATAAGCAGTACAAGGTGTAAGGGAGTAGCATGTTTTGTGAGATTATAAACTGATGTCGGTTAAAGCTGAAAGTTAGATATAATCGAAATTATCTCTGAAAATCCTTTATATCTCAAATTTCTATCAGTCTAGACGTGTTTCCTGCGTTCCAGTTTCATATGGCCTTTGCCTGCATGTCCACTATATAGAAATATAACAGACGACTCAATCTTAAATACGTCTCAAACTAAACCCCTGGTTCCCCCTCCCCAAATCTGATCCACCCGAGCCTTCCCAAAGTGAGTGATGGCAACTCCATTTCTTCTTCTCAGTTGCTCAGATCAAAAAGCTTGGTCATCCTTGATTATTATATTTCTCTCAGGCTTCATTTACTTCATATAATTAGTCACAAGATCTTGGTGGCTTCATCTTCAGAATAGCCCCAGAATCTGAGCTCTCTTCCGCACCTCCACTGTAAGCACGCTGGTGACATCATCTCTCATCGGAGCTACTGCAGCAGTCTCGTGGTTTTCCTGCTGTCACTCATTCATCCTTTCACTCTATTCTCAACATTGTAGTTGGAGTGATCCTTTTTTTTTTTTTTTTATAAATTTATTTATTTATTTATTTATTTTTGGCTGTGTTGGGTCTTCGTTTCTGTGCGAGGGCTTTCTCTAGTTGTGGCAAGCGGGGGCCACTCTTCATCGCGGTGCGCGGGCCTCTCACCATCGCGGCCTCTCTTGTTGCGGAGCACAGGCTCCAGACGCGCAGGCTCAGTAGTTGTGGCTCACGGGCCCAGCTGCTCTGCGGCATGTGGGATCTTCCCGGACCAGGGCTCGAACCCGTGTCCCCTGCATTGGCAGGCAGATTCTCAACCACTGCGCCACCAGGGAAGCCCTGGAGTGATCCTTTTAAAGCAAGTCAGATCATGTCATTCCTGTGTCCAGATGTGCCCAGTGCCTCCCTGATTTACTCAAAACAGCTTTCCAATGAGCTATAAGATCCTTCATGACTTAGAAAGTTAGAGGGGTAGCAATGGGGGAAAAGAAGGATGCCTTCCGGGACATCAGCTCCTGAGAAATATGGGATGTGAGAAAGGAAACAGTTATCAATAAAGAGAGAGGGAGATGCAGGCGAGAACCAGGCTTCAGCTAGGGCAAGAACTTGAAAGAAACTGGACACATGTCCTGCCATGGAGTAGCAACTCATGTCAATGTGACGGAGTGTCACCCCTGAAAGAAGGTGCTGCTGCTTCTGTTCAAATGAAGAAGTTTAATTGGGCTTGTATTTAACCGTGGGAGGATTCATGGTTTTTTCTGGTATGTTGACCGTAGATCATGGAGTAAGCCAGAGGATGAAAATTCTTTAGAGGTGACAACTCACTCCATTTGAAGTCCACACAGAGTGTGACATTTCACCAAATAATGGTCTTCTATTCAGGCTGTAGAAGATATCTTTAGGAGCTGTATAAAGCCTATTTAATTTCTGTCTCTTTTATCATCCACATATTCAACTAGACCACCATGCAGGGCATACGCCTGCATTATACAAGATCACTTTACAACCTCAGTATTTTGGAAGATGCCACCTTACTGGTTGATGTCATTAGTTCAAAGGGATATTTTTATACTGAGACTTTTGAGGGAAAACACATTCAAGAAATGTTTAGAAATAAAATTATATTCTAGCTCTAAGTAGGCTAAGTAGACTACAATGAACACGTACATTAGTACATTGATACTTTGGAAAAGTGGTCTTTTTCTTTCTTTCCGTGTTCAAATGATTTTGTCCACTAAAGAAAAATTTCTTCTTTCCTTTTCATTTTCTCATCAGAAACCTGTTTTGTATGGAAACTAATCAGCCTATGAATTTTCCATAAGGTATGGCACCAGGTTTTTAAAAAATTTATTGAATCCATAATGTCCACTAGCCACAGGTCATTTTACATTAAAATCAGTTAAATGTTTCGATTAATAATGATCCAGTGTACTTTACAAATTGCACGTTGGCATTTCATGTATACCAGTAAATCAAAAAAAAAAATTCGATACTTGTACTCTCAATGGCTAATCTAAGTAACTATACAGGAAAGGTTTGTTGGTATGTTGTTTCATATATGCACATAATGACTGTTTTATATATATATAACAGTTATATATGTATATATATGTATACATAAATATATAACTGTTCTGTTTGTGGTGAAGAACTGAGGTGGTTTTAAAATCTGAAATATATTAATCTCAAAACTCCTTTGAGAAAAATTTTCTTTGGTCTTAAGTGTCTAAAAAATTATATATTATAAAATTATATTTAATGAACCAGGCACTTATAAACATAGATATCCAATTTTACAAATGTATTTCAGAAAGGAAAATCTTATTTTTAGAGTAATTTTTCTGCTATGAAAAATAGCCCAAGCAGTGAGCAAAGTAATGAATGAGTAATGAAGGGCTCTGGAATGAATTTTTTGGGGTCTTTAAGGCACAGATTGATGATAAAATAATTAGATCAGTGGTTCTAAGTGTCCCGGTAAACACAAATTACTCAGAGTACAGCATGTACTTTAAGCTGTTGGCAATGACATTGAGAGATTTGTAGTGATACGACCGGGCTCTCCCATGGTTATCAGATGCTGGGTGTGGGTTAGATTGGCTGGACTTAGAGGCGCAGCGTCTGAAACTCTTGGCTCCTATAGTGACTAAATTGGAACCTTGGTCCTCTTAACATAATATTCTAATCATAGATAATTTCATAATCAGCAAAATGTATATATTTTGTATATATTTGTATATAATCAGCAAAAAAAATATATATATATATATTTTTTTTTTTTCCAAATAATATGCCTGTTTCTGTGTTTGGAATTGTGGTACCCAGTTAGCTAGAGATGAAATTATCATACTAATTGCTCTAAGTAAAATCAGTTCATCTCCAGCTTTTTAATTATGGGTCATGAAACACATGTTGAATCCCTCCTCTGGTCTTATAAAGCCATCACTAACTTATCAATGCAGTCATGCTCAGTTGTTTAAAGTGTCCAGTCTCTCACATGTCCCCGCCCACCAGAGTGAGGTGGGGCTATTTGACTCATTTTGGCCATTAGACTGTAGACGGAAGTGATGTCTATCACTTAGCTGCCAAAGCTGAGAAGAGCAGGATCCAGACCATCACTCATCTGTCTCTCTTGGCGCAGCTCAGAGGAGATGTCTAATCTAGGTGGTGCAGCTAAGGCTCGCTAGAGTCTATCAGCCTGGGTCCTATCTCATCTGACCCTTTCCACCTGTGCTCGGATATTAGGATCTATCCTGGCTAAAGCAAATCCAATTTACAATAAAAAAATAAATGCTGGTAAGTGTTAACTTGTGAAAATACATATTTATATTCACAATTACTTTGGAAACTTAGATCACCCGTCCATAGGGATCAGTTCATGCAAAGGCATGGAGCCCTGAAGTGGCCTGAGTGCTGGGGAACTGCCCCTCCACTGGGCTGCCAAGAGCACGCATGCTGTGAGGAGAGGTGAGGTGGTAGACGAGGTCACAGGGGTGACCCCACATCCTGCTGCACTTAGAGCTTTGGACCCTGTCATGTAAAATTTGGGAAGTCACTGAGAGGTATTAACGTGAGTTCATGGTTACTTGGCTGGACTATAGATGCTTATATTTGCAACAAAGTCAAACTCTTGCTTAAAAGGAACTAGGTAAGACCCTCAAAATGTTAATCACTCGTATGTCATGATCATGGTCCGTAAGTACTATTCAGCCAGCTTTCTACATTAACTCTGACCCCTAAGTACAATAGCTAATGATTCCTTAGGGCATAAGGTCATATGTCCACATAACTACTCCTTTAAAAGCAATAGTTCTCAACCTGGACTGGACATGAGAAATGCCCAGAGGAGATAAGACATCCAGGGTGCCTCAGCCCCATCCAGGACTAATTAAATCAGAATCTCTGAGCGAGGATCTAGATACTTGTATTTTGGGTTTTTTTTAAATTTTTTAAATTATTTTTTAAATTAATTTTTATTGGAGTATGGTTACTTTACAATGTTGTGCTAGCCTCCACTGCACAACAAGATGAATCAACCATACACATATAGATATCCCCTCCCTTTTGGACTTCCCTCCCATTTAGGTTATCACAGTACATTAGGTAGAGTTCGCTGTGCTATGCACTATGTTCCCATCAGTTGTTAGACACTTGTATTTTGTAAAGATACAGATACAAAAATCTGTATCTTTGGTCTAGATAAAAATTTACTTTATTTCCATGTTAGTAATAACTTCTTACTGGTTTATGGGATATGTAACACATTGTCATTTCAAATGACCGTTGCCTTGTATATGATTTAACTTTTTACTGTGAGTGTTATTTGAAAAGAAGAATGTGATATCTCTGGGGAAATCTTAGTTCCCCTAAATGTTTCAGGGGCTGGATTAGCATTTTCCCAGGTTTTGATCCATTAATTTATTTCCTCAAGGCCTTAGCTAGACAAGAAAAGTGCCATGTGGGAGCTGACATTCAGATAAAATCACTACATGTGTTTGTTTGAAGGTAATTATTGAAGTAAACACAGTTGACATTATTCTAGTGTGCCAGATGCAGGATATATGTATGTACAAATGTGTGTGTTTTGGGAACAGCAGTATGTCCTTGGTGTATTAAAAAGTCTGCAAAGAAAAATACTTGATATTTATATACTGGAAGAAGAATTTTTAAAAAGCGTTTGCATCTTTTCGAAGTTCTTGCAAAGCCTGAATTTGTAGACACAAGTGAATTCCATCAGTTTCTCTTAAAGAACAACTGACTTCCTCTTTATATTTGGGAAGATATGGGTGAAATAAATTCACATACAGGTATACATATGAATATGTATTTATATCTGTGTACTAGCCTGTCAGGCTGTGCACATGATAATAAATTTTCTGCAGTAATCAATTTCATGAACTCCTTGCTGTGATAATTTCTTATTTCTAAACAGTCCCTAAACAGGGAATATTTTCAGTGATTAACCCATGGGCTTTGCTGCCAGACAGGTTGGGTTTGAATCCCAGTTGTACCACTCACTAGTTGGATGATTTGGGACAATTTACTAAATATCCTTGTTTCTCAGTTCCTTCATCCATAAAGTTAAGGATGACCGTCATGGTATTTACTTCACAGGATTATCGTGAGGCATAAACGATGTAATATATTTAAAGCGCTTAGAAGAGGGCCCAGCACATAGATAATGCTAAAAAATATTTGCTGTTGTTCTGAAACCATCTGAAATACAGGACAAGACGTCATGTCCTGAATGTACATAAACAGCTTTTAGCTAAAAGACATTAAGTGAGGAAACCACATAGAGACAGAGAGAACGCATCGCTTACTTCTGTCCTCAGAATGCATTTGCTTTATGCACACGTTGATCCTGGAGCTTCACACAGCTGTATGATTTTTGCCTCACGGTTTTCGCGCCTTTGGAAACCTCACTGAATATTCCGTTCTGTCGTGCTCCGTGGAACTGTTGCTCTCCTGCTTTTTCAGTTTCTCAACTACTACTGCTGTGCGCCGTGGTTGTCTCCAGCTGAGAATTAATGGCATTGTCTGTTGACCCTGGTTGTGTTATCTCCTTATTCTTTACTGGGGTTACATGTCTGTTTCCCCCACCATGATACTGCAGGGAGAGCAGAGGGTATGCTTGTTCATTTCACCAGAGGAACATATTCTTTTCATTCTTCATGGTCTCCAAGTACTGAGGTCTTGACTGTGTGTTCCTGCAGATTTATCTACATAGATAGTGGACGGAAAGAAAAAGGTATCTGCTATATATCTGCCTTTCCCTAAAAATATACCCCTTTTCAAAATGTACATGCCTCATTCTTTTCAGGGACAATCTGGTGACTAAGTATCCAAAGAGAAGGTGCCTTGAAATAAGACCTTAGATACCCAAAATCACAGTTCAATGAAATGAACCTCTAACAAAACTCTGGATACCATGGCAGATGGATGAAGTCACCTGAGGCTAAGAAATGTAAGGTACCATTGTCAAGCTCTCCTGCTCACCTCTACTAAAACTCTGCCACTTCAGGGAAGAAGACTGTTTTGCTTTAAGGTTTTGTTCACATTTTAGAACATCTAAGGTAATGAGTAAAACTTTAAAATTATGTTTTTTGAAATTATTAAAAAAATATATTTATTAGAAATTAAACTAACAAAAGAAGAGGCACAGTGTGCCAGTGGGGATAGTTCTGTAAACCAATCCAACTGGGAGACTAGGTTTTTTCTTTTTCTTCTTTTGTCATAGCCATTTCATGTGCCATCAGCTGTAAAGAGTCATCCAGTAATCTTGTCATTTGATACTGAGAATTAGGGTAGTGCCGGCAGCTTTAACAGTATTATAAATAGGCCACCTTTCTGCTAATGGATATTTTATATCAGCATTGCATTTAGAATTTTAGTCAGTTAGAGCTTCTTTTGTTACTTGCTCATAGAAAATAAAAGGAAGGTATCAAATATGAGATTAATTATGGCTAACCCAAGGTTGTTTCATTCAAATTCAATGAGAAGTTCTTCTGATATAGAAGTAGTACAGCAAGTTAAGGCAGTCCCTCAATGAGACGCTTTAGAAACAGTCAGCCTATTAAAGAGAAATCACAGTTGTTTTTAGCTGGAAAATTCTGTCATTTAAAACTTTTTTTTTAGTTCTCTGGTTTAAAAAAGGAATGTCAAATGGGGGCATGAAAAAAATGCTGATGCCATGGCATCTAAAAGCTGGTATTTTAATTTCGCTTGTTTCATCAGTATCTTATAGTCAATTTCCATGAACATTCTCACAAGAATAGAGTCCTCAGATTACTTGTCATTTTATTATACAATTAGTAATCACATTTTAAAAACTTCATAAATCCCAGTGCAGAAAAGGTTTGCCTGTTTATCGGTTGCATATGGAGGCTTGAAGGGCTGCAGAATGGTTCAAGATCCATGACATTTTTTGCTACCACCTCTGTTTGCTTATTACATTTCATTTCTGTCAGCAAATAGAGGGGGATTATGAAACAAGTAATATATCATCTCTGTGTGCCTCACATTTCTTCATGCTTTGAGAAGCGCTGAATGCCTTTGTTCTGGACTATCTTTTTAATATTTGTATAGTTAACCGCCTTGGAAGTGTTTCCCTTTGGAATAAGAGGCAGGCGTGATCACCGTCTAGTAGAATAAGAAAACGAAGCAAAGGATAGGCATTCTTATTGCCCATTATGAGTGGTTCACTAACCTCAGTGTCCTGGAAACTACCCACCACGTGTGCAGATGTCACCTGTGCCCTTTTCTATTGCTGTGTGGGAATGTGAACTTGGGGAACCAGTGCAAATGCTGACCTTTGTCTCTGATCAGCTATTGCAGTCATCAGCTGTCCTTTGTCTCTGACCCAGGAGTGTCATATCCTACCAGCAGCCCTGGCACTATGGCAGGCCTACTCGTTAGCTTGGAAGTAGAATAAAACCGCAGACCCTTCACAGGTCCTGACCATTCCAAACCCTCTCCTTGGCTCTTCTGATATTATTCGGTTAATGTTATTATTTTAGATCTCTCCTTTATATTCCTTAGTTTAGGATTTGGGTTTTGCCAGCAATGTCCACTGAGCCTCATTTATTCATCTGCAGGATGAAGACATTTATAGCTATCTTATGGCCTATTTGGAGAATTAAATGAAATAATATATGTAAGAAAACATTTTGTAAAGCAGTGTACCGCTTTTAGTCATTTCAGTTATTCATTCTGTACCTCACATTGAGTTTTCTGTCATAATGTGCTAGTGATCATTAAGATAAAAATAATTATAATAATCTGTCATCAGGAGACTAAAGCATCCTTGTGAAGTCAGAAAATAGGGGCAGAACTTTTTGTCTTTTTGTTTCAATTGGAAAATGAAGACAAAGTAATAAATGGATTTTTCCCCATAGTTTCACTGGTTTTAGGAGTCAGATACTTTAGGAAGCAGTCACAGTTAATGCATGGAAATCCATGGATGTCTATCCATGGAGCATTATTTCCAGAATCTCCTTTTCATAAATTTGGTCATTGAATTATAGCTCTTAAAATTTTTCTAAAAACAACAAAACTAATATTGCTGGACACTCTTACATAGGAATATCTTCTTTTTGACATCTTCACAGAGTACTAAATTTAAAATATCTGTAAATATTGAAAATAGCAAACTGGACTCGATGGATATATATTATGGTCCATAATCTAGTGTCAAAAGTAGACTAAAACCCAGTTAACTAACACCCCTATGGAGTTCAGTCTTACCTAACCTTACCTCTGTCACGGTGTGCTGTCTATTTTCAAAGGTTTAGGGATGGGTGATGGAAGATAGGACAGTGGGTCCTGACCGAAAGCCGAAGTCTAGGACTCTAGTTCATGTGACTTTCTCCATGGACTCATTTCTCATGAGTCCGTTCATGCTGGGTTTATTTTCTGTAAGCAGTTCCTAACCATGGACATCCTGTTAATAGATAAGATCGCTTCTCATAGCAAATAACATTCTTTTATCTGCTCCAAGGTCCAGTTACCCTCTCAGATCAGATCACTTGCTTTCTCCCTCAGGGACTTCTAATGGTAAACACAGTGCATCATCTCAAACCAGGTGCGTTAACTCTTTTCTCTCCGAATACTAAAAAAGAAAAATGAAAAAGTCACTTTTGGGCAACTTAAACATTATATTTAGAACTCACCCTGATGTTGTAGTTGAAACTTTGCTAAACATTTTCTATGTGTTAGCTCATTTCATCATAGAAGTAACCCGGCAAGATTGGGGGTACTATTCAACGTTTACAAATGAGGAAATTGAACTTTAAAGGAAGTAAATTTTTTTCCCAAATTCACGGAGGTATAACTGTCAGAATCAAGAGTTGAATCCAGATCTCTCCTAACATACAGTCCAAGCACTTTACGTGTATCACACCGATTCTTCTCAAACCGCAGTAACTTTGCCTCAAGGATGTGTTATCTGTGTATTGATCTTCTATGGTCTGTCTTGGGGTGGTTTGGTTTCTCCCAAAACAGTGACTGCCTTGGCAGAAACCTTCAACTAGTTTGGGGGAGCAGGTGCTGAACCTCTGCAATTTACCACAGAGAACTTTTTTGGTTGACCCTGGAATGTACTGACAGTGAGTCTACCATTAAAGAAATACTTTCAATTCTGTCCACACGCCTTATTTCACATACCCTCGTTCTCACTTGAACTAACTAAAATGGCAGTTATCAAAATAGGGAACTTTCGGATCCTTACAATTAAGAGGATGGAGAAGAGAATGACTCGGGAGAGTACTCAGAGAATAATAGAACCCCACGAGTGTATTTGGACTAAGAGCTACATTCACGTAGCAGACTGAGGTTGAATGAGATTCTCTTGGGGCCCAAGTGCCTTCCTTGAGTGGATGTTAAGGACCTCTTTGTCTTCAAGAATGCCTCTGTGCTTATTTTCCCTTTTTTCTCTCACCGAAGCACACACACACACACACACACACGAAAAAACCTTTTATTGGTTTTGTATTATGTGTTGAACACTTTAGCTATTATATCTTCTACAGCTTCATATTTCCAGAAGCGGTGGGCCTCTCTTTTCTCTACCTTTTTTGAAGGTAGCAAAATAGTTTAGAAGGAAGGTGGTAGGTGTGTGTGTGTCTTTGTGTAAATCTGTATGTAGGGGGTTGTGGGTGGAGGATATACAGCAGTTTACTTTGAAGATCTGTGTTCTAGTTGTTAAAGTATTTGAAAATATAATTTGAGGGTTCTTAAAAATAGGTACTTATTTTGCCGGTGGGTTAGAAGTGGTCCTACGTAGCATACTAGGAATTTATTATTCAATTTTCTTTTTGTAAATCACATATAATAAATCATTTATGAAAGGTAAATAATATGTTTATAAACACAACATTTATATATTTAGTAGTTGCTTTATAGTGTATTCCCCACACATTATATGTAATTGATGAACAAAGTTGTTTATTATTTAAAATGCATGTTATTTCTTGTTATACCATTGCCCATTTAACAGTAATTAATACAAAGCAAATAGAGTTAATCAGATGGCAGAAATAGGATGTCCTAAAACCAAGAATTATAAGTTATCCTGCTACTTGTTTATGTATTATTGGTTGTTCAACAGTAAGTTCTACAATTTATTTGTAGAAAGATTCAACCTTTGAATATTGTTACCCAAGGGGTTGAGATAAACAGCTTTGAGTCATTCAACTTCGCTTCTTAATCTTCTGGAAAGTCACACGTGGAAAAGTAACATGAGTTTTATGGTAGGTAGGCGTTTTCTTATTGAGAATTGACAAGAGAAGAGCCCTGGCTTGGCTGCCATGAGTCATCGTTCCTACCTCCTCTTTGATGGGTACACTGGTGGGTACCTTTGGGTAAATCATTTAATGCCTCAGAGCTTAGTGTTCTTAACTGGGAAATGTGTTCCTTTCTCTGAAATGCTCACTTTGTTGGGCCACATGGAGGAATGAATAAGGTAATGCCTGGAATGCTGTTCCCCAGCATTTCCCACGCTGGATCCTTTGCACCCATCTAATCTCAACTAAAAGGCAACTTGTTAGAAAGACTTGCCCCTCCTGTTCTCCACTGCCCTGCATCTCACCGGATCTTCCCAGTCATGGGCTCTCAGGACTTACTACTTTTTCGCAGCACTTATTATTATCTGAAATTAGCTTACTTGTATGTTTGTCTACTTGTTTATTTCCTTTTGCTCCCATAAAATGTAAATTTCATAAGGTTAAGGAACTTTATGTTTCCTTCTATCTCCCCTAGGACAGTAACTAAGACAATGTCTGGCACATAGTAAGCATTGAGCAAAGGTATAGAGGCAGAAAATGGACATGAAAAAGGTAAAAAGTGTAAAGCACATGCACGTTGGCTACTTTGATTTCATATTAAAGGCATTTCTGTTTTATTCAGATGTGTGTATTGTTAGAGCATTTTTTCCCCTAGAGGCTTTGCGGGTGTCAGAGGTTTTTTTTTTCTTTTCTCTTTTTTTCTCTTTTTAAAGGGATCTGTGGAGAGTATTGGCTGAGTGAACTATGGTGAAGACACAATAAGCGTAGCTATTAATGCAGGAGCCAAGGATGCAGTTCGTGAAAGGAAATAACATAGGAATGACCCTGTTTTGACCAGGGCCTGGTATGGAAATCGTCTAATTACTAATGGGACTGAACGGGAGGAGATGAAGGGATAAAGCTCTGGTCAAAGAGACTTCATCTCTCGGGTTGTAATGAGAAACCTTGAATATCCAGTTGTACCTGCTGTGACTTAAACCAATTAAAGGTGGTCTTTCATGGATGCCAGCTATTTTTGTGAAAGCTCAAGTTTACCTGAGGAAACTTTACTGTTAATAAGTTTATTCAGTACAACCACATGGGGAATATCATTTTGATGGGAGAGATAATCCTCAGCAATTTAACCAGCTAAAAATAGAAATGCCTCAATTCCTGGATCAAAATGTGCATACATTAAAGGACAGAGGAAAATAACCTTTTTGCTTTGCTTTGAAAGGCTGGATGGTTGACTGCCTGGGCCAGTGGAGCAGTAGATCCTGTTGGTTGATAATGTCAGCTCTAGAATTAAAGTAACCAGGTCCCAATCATGGCCAATCATTAACTCTATGATTTAATTCTATTAGCCGCTATTTCCTCAACAATAAGATGAAGAGACTGATGACAAGAACCTTGTAGGGTTGTTTTGAGCGTTAAGTGAGCATTAAGTGGATATATACACATCCATACTAAAAGCAGTATCTGACACCTGGGAAGTACATCACAATGGTTAGCTATTATTGTAGTCTTCCTCTCTTATGTGTCACCCAGAAAGGGAAATAAAGATCTAACTGCTTCTTCGGTGGCTCTGTGGTTTTGCAGCTCTAGTTCTTTGAAGTAAAATGTTTCTCCTGTTGTTTCGGAGCTCTGGAGGGGTAGGAATTATCCTAGGTCTTTGATACAGTGGGTAATAAATCAAGTGAAGGGAGAGTCACAGCGGAAGGGAGCAGGGGCTACTGCAGTTGTCCTGTGAGCCTATAGCTTTCCATGGAGATTATTAAATGTTGCTAGTTTCCTGTGCTGCTTTTTCAGAAGAAAACTAGTGTTTTTGAAATAAATTCTTTTCACGAAAGACTCACATTAAAAAAATCTTATCTTTTGGGACATTCATATGAACAGAATATGAGAAAAGTAATTTATGTCTCTTGGTTCTTAAAGGCTTCTGTTTTTATTGGAAATAGAGCTTATTTTTTTACTTCGAAGTATTAAATTAGCAGTATCATTTTTATATAAGGAATTTGAAATGGCTCAGGTTTATTAAACACTCTAAAACTCAGATGAGAAAATGTGTATATATGTATGTATCTATATCTAAATACACATACATGTAATCTCCATTCTTTTTTATTGCTTTATTTATGTTTATTGGAGTATACCTGCTTTACAGTGCTGTGTTAGTTTCTGCTGTACAGCAAAGTGAATCAGCCCTACATATACATACATCCCCTCTTTTTTGGATTTCCTTCCCATTTAGGTCACCACAGAGCACTGAGTAGAGTTCCCTGTGCTATACAGTATGTTCTCATTAGTTATCTATTTTATACAGAGTATCAATAGTGTATATATGTCAATCCCAATCTCCCAATTCATCCCACTCCCCCCTTTCCCCCTTGGCATCTATATGTTTGTTCTCTATGTCTGTGTGTCTATTTCTGCTTTGCAAATAAGATCATCTATACCGTTTTTCTAGACTCTACATATATGCTTTAATAAACAATACTTGTTTTTCTCTTTCTGACTTACTTAACTCTGTATGACAGTCTCTAGGTCCATCCACGTCTCTACAAATGACCCAATTTTGTTCCATTTTATGGCTAGTATTCCATTGTATAAATGCACCACATCTTCTTTATCCATTCCTCTGTTGATAGACATTTAGGTTGTTTCCATGTCTTGGCTATTGTAAATAGTGCTGCAGTGAACATTGGGGTGCATGTGTCTTTTTGCATTATGATTTTCTCTGGGTATATGCCCAGTAGTGGCATTGCTGGGTCATATGATAATTCTATTTTTAGTTTTTTAAGGAACCTCCATACTGTTCTCCGTAGTGGCTGTATCAATTTACATTCCCACCAACAGTGCAAGAGGGTTCCCTTTTCTCCACACCCTCTCCAGCATTTGTTGTTTGTAGGTTTTTTGATGATGGCCATTCTGACTGGTGTGAGGTGATACCTCCTTGTAGTTTTGAATTGCATTTCTCTAATAATTAATGATGTTGAGCATCTTTTCATGTGCCTTTGGGCCATCTGTATCTCTTTTTTGGAGAAATGTCTATTTAGGTCTTCTGCTCATTTTTGGATTAGGTTGTTTGTTTTTTTGATACTGAGCTGCATGAGCTGTTCGTATATTTTGGAGATTAATCCTTTGTCAGTTGCTTCAATTGCAAATATTTTCTCCCATCCTGAGGGTTGTCTTTCTGTTTTGTTTATGGTTTCCTTTGCTGTGCAAAAGCTTTTAAATTTAATTAGGTCCCATTTGTTTAATTTTGTTTGTATTTTCATTTCCTCCAGGAGATGGGTCAAAAAAGATCTTATTGCATAATCTCCATTCTTTTTAAGTTAAGAGGGGGAAAACATAGCTTGCTTTTAAGACTTGTCCTGATTGATAAAGTCCTCTGATATTTGCCCAGGTAACCCTGTTGCATGAAGATCTAGACTTTGTTTCTTTTATTAATTTGTTGGCTTCAGTCACAAATTGTGGTGATGTCTCTGCATCAACCAATCCTGTAAGCTATCATCAATACACTCCCTGAGATGTGTGAAGCCATTAGGCCAAAAAAGAAAGTTTTCACATTTAAAAAATAAGTAACAACAATCTTCCAGAAAAAGAATTCAGAAAATGATAGTGAAGATGATCCAGACCTCAGAAGAAGAATGGAGGCAAAGATCAAGAAGATGCAAGAAATGTTTAACAAAGACCTAGAAGAATTAGAGAACAAACACGTAGAAAAACTAAAGAACAAACAAACAGAGATGAACAATACAATAACTGAAATGAAAAATACACTAGATAGAATCAATAGCAGAATAACTGAGGCAGAAGAATGGATAAGTGACCTGGAAGACAGAATGGTGAATATCACTGCTGCAGAACAGAATAAAGAAAAAAGAATGAAAAGAAAGGAAGACTGCCTAAGAGACCTCTGGAACAACATTAAACACATCAACATTCACATTATACGGGTCCCAAAAGGAGAAGAGAGAGAGAAAGGACCTGAGAAAATATTTGAAGAGATTATAGTCGAAAACTTCCCTCACATGGGAGAGGAAATAGCCACCCAAGTCCAGGAAGCACAGAGAGTCCCAAGCAGGATAAACCCAAGGAGAAACACGCTGAGACACATAGTAAGCATAGGGGAAAAATTAAAGACAAAGAAAAATTATTAAAAGCAGCAAGGGAAAAATGACAAATAACATACAAGGGACCGCCCATAAAGTTAACAGCTGATTTCTCAGCAGAAACTCTACAAGCCAGAAGGGAGTGGCACGATATATTTAAAGTGATGAAAGGGAAGAACCTACAACCAAGATTACTCTACCAGGCAAGGATCTCATTCAGATTTGATGGAGAAATCAAAAGCTTCACAGACAAGCAAAAGCTAAGAGAATTCAGCACCACCAAATCAGCTCTATGACAAATGCTAAAGGAACTTCTCTAAGTGGGGAACACAAGAGAAGAAAAGGAACTACAAAAACAAACCCAAAACAGTTAAGAAAATGGTAATAGGAACATACATATCGATAATCACTTTAAATGTGAATGGATTAAATGCTCCCACCAAAAGACACAGGCTTGCTGAATGGATACAAAAACAAGACCCATATATATGCTGTCTACAAGAGACCCACTTCAGACCTAGGGACACATACAGACTGAAAGTGAGGGGATGGAAAAAGATATTCCATGCAAATGGAAATCAAAGGAAAGCTGGAGTAGCAATACTCATATCAGATAAAGTAGACTTTAAAATAATGTTACAAGAGACAAGGAAGGACACTACATAATGATCAAGGGATCAATCCAAGAAGAAAATGTAACATTTATAAATATATATGCACCCAACATAGGAGCACCTAAATACGTAAGGTAAATGCTAACAGCTATAAAAGAGGATGTCGACAGTAACACAATAATAGTGGGGGACTTTAACACCTCACTTACACCAATGGACAGATAATCCAGACAGAAAATTAACAAGGAAATACAAGCTTTAAATGACATAATAGACCAGAGAGATTCAATTGATGTTTATAAGACATTCCATCCGAAAACAGCAGATTACACTTTCTTCTCAAGTGCACACGGAACATTCTCCAGGATAGGTCACATCTTGGGTCACAAATCAAGCCTTGGTAAATGTAAGAAAGTTGAAATCATATCAAGCATCTTTTCCAACCACAGTGCTATGAGATTAGACATAAATTACAGGGAAAAAATGTAAAAAACACAAACACATGGAGGCTAAACAATACGTTATTAAATAACTAAGGGATCACTGAAGAAATCAAAATATCTAGAAACAAATGACAATGAAAACACGATGATTCAAAAACTATGAGATGCAGTAAAAGCAGTTCGAAGAGGGAAGTTTATAGCAATACAATCCTACCTCAAGAAACAAGAAAAATCTCAAACAATCTAACCTTACAAGTAAAGGAACTAGAGAAAGAAGAATAAACGAAACCCAATGTTAGGAGAAGGAAGGAAATCATAAAGATCAGAGCAGAAATAAATGAAATAAAAACAAAACAATAGCAAAGATCAATGAAACTAAAAGCTGGTTCTTTGAGAAGATAAACAATGATAAACCTTTAGCCAGACTCATCAAGAAAAAAAGGGAGAAGACTCAGATGAACAGAATTAGAAATGAATAAGGAGAAGTGAAAACTGACACTGCAGAAATACAGAGGATCATAAGAGACTACTATAAGCAACTCTATGCCAATAAAATGGACAACCTGGAAGAAATAGACAAATTCTTAGAAAGGTATAACTTTCCATGACTAAACCAGGTAAAAATAGAAAACGTGAACAGACCAGTCACCTACTGATGAAATTGAAACTGTAATTAAAAATCTTCCAACAAACAAAAGTCTAGGACCAGATGGCTTCACAGGTGAATTCTATCAAACATTGAAGAAGAGCTAACACCCATCCTTCTCAAACTCTTCCAAAAAATTGCAGAGGAAGGAACACTCCCAAACTCATTCTACGAGGCCACCATCACCCTGATACCAAAGTGAGAAAAAGAAACTACAAAAAAATAAAATTACAGACCAATATCACTGATGAATATAGATGCAAAAATCCTCAACAAAATACTAGCAAACGGAATCCAACAACACATTAAAAGGATCATACACCATGATCAAGTGGGATTTATCCCAGGAATGCAAGAATTCTTCAATATACGTGAATCAATCAATGTGATGCACCATATTAGAAAATTGAAGAAGAAAAACCATATGATCATCTCAATAGACGCAGAAAAAGCTTTTGACAAAATTCAACACCCATTTATGGTAAAAACTCTCCAGAAAGTGGGCATAGAGGGAACCTACCTCAACATAATAAAGGCCATATATGACAAATCCACAACAAACATCATTCTCAATGGTGAAAAACTGAAAGCATTTCCTGTAAGATCAGGAACAAGACCTGGATGTCCTCTCTCACCACTATTATTCAACAGAGTTTTGGAAGTCCTAGCCATGGCAATCAGAGAAGAAAAAGAAATTAAAGGAATACAAATTGGAAAAGAAGAAGTAAAACAGTCACTGTTTGCAGATGACATGATACTATACATAGAAAATCCTGAAGATGTCACCAGAAAATTATTAGAGCTAATCAATGAATTTGATTCAGTTGCAAGATACAAAATTAATGCACAGAAATCTCTTGCATTCCTATACACTAACAATGAAAGATTAGAAAGAGTAATTAAGGAAACAATCCCATTCACCATTGCAACAAAAAGAATAAAGTACCTAGGAATAAACATACAGGTAAAAGACCTGTATTCAGAAAACGATAAGACACTGATAAAAGATATCAAAGATGACACAAACAGGTGGAGAGATATATCATGTTCTTGGATTGGAAGAATCAATATTGTGAAAATGACTGTAGCACCCAAAGCAGTCTGCAGATTCAGTGCAATCCCTATCCAATTACCAATGGCAGTTTTTACAGAACTAGAACAAAAAATCTTAAAATTTGTATGGAGACACAAAAGATCCCAAATAGCCAAAGCAATCTTGAGGGAAAAAAACAGAGCTGGAGGAATCAGACTCCCTGACTTCAGGCTATACTACAAAGCTACAGTAATCAAGGCAATATGGTACTGGCACGAAACAGAAATATAGATCAATGGAACAGGATAGAAAACCCAGAGATAAACCCACGCACCTATGGTCAACTAATCTGTGACAAGGCAAGGGTATACAATGGAGAAAAGACAGTCTCTTCAATAAGTGGTGCTGGGAAAACTGGACAGCTACATGTAAAAGAATGAAATTAGAACACTCCCTAACACCATACACAAAAATAAACTCAAAATGGATTAAAGACCTAAGTGTAAGACCGGACACTATAAAACTCTTAGAGGAAAACATAGGAAGAGCACTCTTTGACATAAATCACAGCAAGATCTTTTTTGATCCACCTCCTAGAGTAATGGAAATAAAAACAAAACTTAAAAGCTTTTGCACAGCAAAGGAAACTATAAACAGGACCAAAAGACAACCATCAGAATGGGAGAAAATACTTGCAAACGAATCAATGGACAAAGGATTAATCTCCAAAATATATAAACAGCTCACGCAGCTCAATATTAAAAAAAAACAACCTAATCCAAAAATGTGCAGAAGACCTAAATAGACATTTCTCCAAAGAAGAGATACAGATGGCCAAGAGGCACATGAAAAGATGCTCAACATCACTAATTATCAGAGAAATGCAAATCAAAACTACAATGAGTTATCCCCTCATGCTGGTTAGAATGGGCATCATCAGAAAATCTACAACAACGAATACTGGAGAGGGTGTGGAGAAAAGGGAACACTCTTGCACTGTTGGTGGGAATGTAGATTGATTCAGCCACTATGGAGAACAGTATGGAGGTTCCTTAAAAAACTGAAAATAGAATTACCATATGATCCAGCAATCCCAATACTGGGCATATAGCCAGAGAAAACCATAATTCAAAAAGACACATGCACCCCAATATTCATTGCAGCACTGTTTACAATAGCCAGGTCATGGAAGCAACCGAAATGCCCATCAACAGATGAATGGATAAAGAAGATGTGGTACATATATACAATGGAATATTCCTCAGCCATAAAAAGGAACGAAATTGGGTCATTTGTAGAGATGTGGATGGACCTAGAGACTTTCATACAGAGTGAATCAAGTCAGAAAGAGAAAAACAAATATTGTATATTAATGCATATATGTGGAATCTAGAAAAATGGTACAGATGAACCGGTTTGCAAGGCATAAACAGAGACAGATGTAGAGAACAAACGTATGGACACCAAGGGGTGAAAGTGGGGGTGGGTGGTGGTGGTGTGATGAATTGGGAGATTAGGATTGACATATATAGTCTAATATGTGTAAAATAGATAACTAATAAGAACCTTCTGTATAAAAATAATAAAATTCAAATAAAGAGTAAAATGCAATTAAAAAAAAAGATTTGTGAGGGAAGTACAGAGAACCATGGTTACGGCTCTCATAGTCTCCAACCATGCACCAGATTCTTTCCTGGGATAGAGATCCAAGGATGAATAAACAAGGTACTTGCCCCTAAGGGAACTCAAAAGTTTGGAGATGGAGGGGAGAGGGAAAAACTGGGAAACAGAGGTACCATGGAATATTCTCAAGTAATTCTCATTATTATGGTCCCTGTGTGTAGCCCGGTTTATCTAAGAGCTAGCCATGTGATTCCCTAGACAAATACTTCTGGGATCTTGTCTGCCAAAGCCATTTCCAGCAATATGTACAGCTCTGAATTTTGCTTTAAAATTATATATGTACATCTACATACCTATATATATCCATTGTTTTCCTTTGAGGCTTTGTTCTGTCACATCTTGAGTTACTATTGGGTTTATGCTTGCAGGATGTTCTGGTCCAAGATGCTCCCAGGTGTCTGGAGGTGACCTGTTCTCAGAAAGCTGGTTGGGAGCTTTTCCTGCCTTGTAGCCGCAACTTCGCTGTTTCAGCTAAGCCTTTAATGGATTTTGCTTTAGATCAGTTGCAAACAGTGAATGTCCTGAAGTGATATATTTGGTGGGAACTCTATTGACGTAGCAAAATGTATTGATAAACACATCTTTCTTCCCAAACTGTTTGAATTGTTACATTTACCAAATACAAATTACTTAGCTCTATGTTTGTCTATTTTTGTTCTTTCTATTCTCTTCAATTAAGTATTTATTAATGATCCTGTTATGCAACCTTGTTATTCTTGACTTAACCTTATGAGTTTAACTACTGTGGAATTGCAACATATTTTACTACGTAAGACAGCAGTTCCTTTCTCATCAATCATATTTTTTCAAAAAAAAAATTGCAAAGAAATCCTTGCCCTTTCATTTTCTCAGGTTAATTTTACAATATTTTGTCAATTAAAAATTAACTACGTCTGTTAGAATTTCATTAAATTTAGAAATTAATTTGAAGATGCCTGCTTAACAGTATTTATTCCTCAAATTCCTGGAAGTCATTTATGTGTCTCAACAAAGTTTTATAGTTCAGGAATTTTGAAGCTCCTGGGAACAAACTGGAAAATTAACTGGAATTATGAGGTCTGTGAGCTCAGAGGATCCACCTTGCCATCTCAGCTGAATGTTAATCATGATAGTAAAATTAGATTTTGGAAAGTAGTTTCATAGCAACCGTCTTATTTTATTCTCTCATTTATTGAAAATAATATAATGTAATTCCTAAAATCCCCAATTTTACACATTCCCTCTGCCCAAGTTGCTCTTTTATCCCCATAAATGTATCTTTAAATCATGTATTTCCTTCAAAGTCAGCTAGAAGATTAGTCTTCTGCAGAGCATTTCTTTTTTTCCTCTCAGTTTTATTGAGAAATGGTTGATATATAACATGGTATTAGTTTAAAGTTTGCAACGTAATAATTCGGTAGATGTATATGTTGCAAAGTGATCACCACAATAAACTTAGTTATCCCAGGGCATTCCCTGATCTCCCCAACTCACTCAAAGAAGTACTCTTCTCTCCTAAATGCCTTTGTCTCTGTCTGTCATAGGAAATACATAGTTTGCATTTAATTATGTGTTTGCAAGTCTCTGGGTCGCTATAGCACCCAGCACAGGGCCTGTTAATAGTGGGGCACCCAAGTGGCCATATCATTAATGGTTGCCTGGCTTCCTGGCCACGTGGCCGTGAGGCTGGAGAAGCTGCCGTGCAGGTCGATTTCCATGTGCACCCAGACCACCGAAGCAGCATTCACCTGTAGTAATGAAACCCACATTTTAAGCTCAGGATACCTGTCTCCATTACCAGCTTTATCTCATGTTTTGTGTCACAACCTTACTATGTAAAAAAATTATGACAGTAATGGAGTCCTTCTCTGAGTGAATATTGGAAGTGTCATAGATGCAGAATAATCCTTAATCAGATCTACCCTTCCTCTTCTTTCTCTTTTCTTGCTACTGTTCTAGGTATTTTTATACTTTTATAGGAATGCTTTGTGAAACCCAGATCTGTTTATATATAGCTACATTTTTATCACCTTAAGATGATTAGAAGAGGTCTGGGGTTCCAGACCCCAGATGTGTTTCATTAAAAAGGCAGTAATACAATGTCTTGTATCGTTAAGTCCATGTAACACCTTAAACACACAACAGAGGATGCAAATACATCTGCGAGTGTACCTATACATAAACTTACAAGGATATATATTTACACACACACACACATATATATATATTCCTATAAAACAATCCTTCAAATGAACACTCAGAGACTTTGATGGAGTGGATAGGTAGGTGTGATATAGCCCTGTTTGTATGTTACAATAAACAGAGGATGCCCTGATTCTTTAGGGTTTTTATTGGTCAAAATAAACCATGTTGTATGTTAAAGACAGGAAGAACCATGATCAAGCATTGAAATAGTTATTGTATTAGCATTCCCAGCTTCCATGCCACTTGCAAAGAAAGGAGCATTTCTCTTCTCATTCTTAAAGAAATATAAAGGGAAATTCACTGCAGTTTGCTTTTGTAAGCATAATGAAATAAAAATAGTAAACACGGAGTCCTGACTGGTGGGGGAAATCCATGTCACTATTTTGTGTCCCAGTTTATTTTTTATTCTGCTATAACCTTCATTCAACACCAGTTCCTTTCCTTTCTCTCCAAACAGAACGAGGTCAACATAAACATGCCTGTCAAGGATCTGACAGATTTATTGTGCAAGTTAGATTTTGTTGGAGTGTTCTCCCCTTACATTTTGCCTCAGGAGCTGGATATTTTTTTTTTCTTTCTTGAAATACATATATTTTCATCTCCTGAAAGAATGCAAACATAAAAACACATAGGTTATTCCAGGAACTTTGAAATATGGTATACTAGCTAAAAAAAAGTTACGAGAATATTCTTCATTGCTTGGAGATCTATGATGATAATGAAAAAATAATATGTGAACAGTGAGACATCTGAGAGCTTAATGGATATATTCAAAAATAAGACTTGCATGTTCCTTATGTGAACTTTTTAATTTTTATTTTTTTCAAATGGAGCTCAGTCTATGCGTCAAAAATCACACGAAAATTGAGGCATTTTTACATACGGGTCAGGAGAAAATATCACCGTCTCTGCCCCACATGCTTTTTTTAAAAAAAAAAATTATCACGTAGATAATTCAGGTTAATTATTTTTCTGACCTAAATCTTCTGGGAAATGACTTTAATTATCCAGTTAACCTTGTATGTGTACAAAGTTTAAGTAAGGCACAGGCCCAGAAGACTATGTCTTTTAAAGTCTATTATTGACATCATGTGATTAAAAATACGAAGAAAAATGATTTTTCAATTTAACTGGAATGAACTTAGGCCCTTTGCTGAAATCAGAGACCAGGTACAACATCATCCAATGACCAGGAGGTCATGGGAGAGCTGATCAAGTATGTCCTGGTTTGGAATGGCCCTCTTACCCTAGGCTGACTTTGAGCCCAGTTGAGTGCTATTAGCAGTTTCCTAGGGCTACTAGGAAACATACTACACACTGCGTGGCTTAAAGCAACAACAGAAATAACGCCTCTCACAGTTTTGGAGGCTAGAATTCCAAAATCATGGTGTTAGCAGGGCCGTGTTGTCTTGGAGACTCGGTAAAAATCCTTCCTTGGTTCTTCCTAGCCTCTGGTGGTGGCCATCAGTCCTTGGTGTTCCCTGCCTCACAGCCATGCCACTCCAGTTTCTGCCTCTGTCATCCTTATGGTGTTCTCCTATGTGTCCATTAGGCTGTCTTTTTTTTTTTTATTGGAGTATAGTTGATTTACAATGTTGTGTTAGTTTCAGGTGTACAGCAAAGTGATTCAGATATATATATATATATATATATATATTTTTTTTACAGATTCTTTCCCCTTATATGTTATTACGAAATATTGAGTATAGTTCCCTGTGCTATACAGTAGGTCCTTGTTGATTATCTATTTTGTATGTAGTAGTGTGTGTCTGTTAATCCCAAACCCCTAATTTATCCCTCCCCCCCCCACACTTTGGTAACCGTAAGTTTTTTTTATTGTTTTTTTCTGTGGGTCTATTTCTGTTTTGTAAATAAGTTAATTTGTATCTTTTTTTTTTAGATTCCACGTATAAGCAACATCATATGATATTTGTCTTTCTCTGTCTGGCTTACTGCACTTAGTATGACAGTCTCTAGGTCCACCCATGTTGCTGCAAATGGCATTATTTCGTTACTTTTTATGGCTGAGTAATATTCCATTGTGTATATATACCACATCTTCTTCATCCATTCCTCTGTCGATGGGCATTTAGGTTGCTTCCATGTCTTGGCTATTGTAAATAGTGCTGCTGTGAACATTGGGGTACTTGTATCTTTTCAAATTATAGTTTTCTCTAGGTATACGCCCAAGAGTGGGATTGCAGGGATTGTGGTGTTTTATAAGGACACTTGGATTAAGGGATTACTCTAATCTAGTATGAACTCATCTTAACTAACTATACCAACAACCTTACTTCCAGGTAAGATCACATTCCGAGGTGCTGGGGGTTAGGGGACACAATTCAACCCATAGCACATGTCCAGATGTATTATAAGGATGCTGGTCTGCCCTCCATTGCCGAACTCCACAAAGGCCTCCACAATGACCTACCTAATGAGCATTTTTATGTCTCAGTAATACCCAACCTCCGGATGGTATTGCCACTGCTATTACTCCTGCCAACCTGAATTCTCCCCTCCCTTGGCTACCTGGCAACGTTACCGAGCCAGATTTGGGTCCGCTTGCCATGTGCAGTAAAGCCAGTCTACTGACACCAGGTTGTGGTGAAGGAAAGGACAGTGTTTATTGCAGGGCACCAAGCAAGGAGAACAGGCAGCTCATGCTCAAAAGACCTGAACTCCCCAAAGTTCCTTTCAGGGAAGGAGTTTTAAAGGCAGTGTGAGGGAGGGGACTGCAGGGGGTGTGATCAGCTCGTGCACAATTCTCGGATTGGTTGGCATCAAGGTGAAGCTTCAAGCATCATCAGCCTTCTGGATTCAACCAGCCTAGGGTCTATGTGCTTGTGGTCAGCGGTTTTCATTTGGAGGGGTCTGCTTCCTGTAAAAACAACTTAGGAATGTGTGTCAGGCTTTTATCTGTATCCTTCAGGGAACTGAGAGTTCCGTGATGCAGCTGTGTGGTGGGTTTATAGTCTAGATTGTTACCAGTTTCCTGGCCCAACAGCTCTCCTTTGTTTCTAAGTCTTCCCATTTCTCAATCTTTAACTCTTGAGCCAGCCCTTTGAGACCCAAGGGAGGCCTGGGAGACTAACGCAGAAGCCTTTCACTTCAAAGGAGAGGGACACAGGGGCTTGCATACCGTTTCAGTCCTTCCTTTTCTTTGATACTCCTCCGTCTGGAGGGGAACAGCTTCAGGAAAAGACAGGAAGTAAAGTTTTGGATAGAGAGGTTGATCATAAACTCAGCAGAGGAACTCAGTTTTAGGGGGAGTCCCTGCTACGTAGAACTGGTAATTATCTGAATGATCGGAAATTTTTGGCTGCAGTCTCCTACTACTCTAGTTGCGCCAAGGGCTTGGTCTGCTGAACCAAACCCATATCACTTCCGACTTCCCCATTTTGGTGTTCTGTGATCTTGTCTGTGTTCTCCAAGGTCCTAACGTTTAATTTTTCTTTTCTAGTAGGCTTTCCCCAGGTGACACCATCCACCCGTATGCCTTCAACTACCGCTTGTATGCTGATAATTACCTCGTTCATATGTCAGTCCAAGATCTTACGTCTCAACTGCCTCCTGAAACTGTCCCTGTGGAACTAAGCCAGGTAACTTAAACTTTTCATACCTCAAACTGAGCGTGCATCTCCCTCAGAGGCAGAAGTTTAGGTATCATCATTCTAGAATCTTCCTTCTCTTTACACTACCCACAGTCACTTGATAATTAAGTCTCATCTGTTCAACTTTTTAAACAAGTCTTGTTTGAACCTTCCTAACCACTCCCCAGTTACTGCCTAAGTTCAAGCCCTAAGGTTTTTTTTTCCTGGACTAGGGCAATGCCTTTCCTCTAGGTCCTTCTGTTTGCAGACATATCCCACTTTAATCAGTTCTCTGCATGATATCTAGGGTGATTTTAAAACAGCATTTCTGAACACATCTCTTTCTTGCTTAAAACCACCACCAGCATAGTTTAATGATGCATTTTCAACCTCTTAATTCAGTTTTGGAGCCCTTTCGATCTCTCTAGCCATGTCTCCTGCATGGCTCCCATGTGCTGTTCCCTGGATGAAGTGTGCTGTTTCATGCTCTTATACCCGTGCTCCTGAAATTTGCTCTGCTAGGCATAAACTCCCACTGTATCTCATCCTGCTAACCTCTGAGTCATTTAAAATCTTTTAAAGTACAGCTTAAGGAAATTTTTATAACTGAAAGAGAACCTAGACTACAATTGAACACTTGTTTGAAGATCTGGATTATTTGAATTCAATTTAATTTTGATTTTTATCAATCAACATAAAGATAAAAGGTCTCCCTCTGACCATTGCACAATTAATTGGAAAAATTAGTTGCACTAATAGAGTTCTTCTGTCCCACTATTATTGCTTAGTTATTTTGAAACCAAAACACATGTGGAGGTGGATTAAAGCAGTCCTAGGATTAAGCTGGATTGATGACTCTTTAGCTGGCATTTCCACTGAGTAGCTATTAAAGCTATTTGGGCTCAAAAATTATTACTTACTGTGAGACAGTTTCACTTCAAATGGAAAAGTAGTGTACTGAATGGTAAGCAGTGGGGTTGAGGTAGGCTGTCTTGGAACTGAACTGAAAATCACTTCATCAATCACGAATTTTTGGCTGTCATAATGACTGAATTACCTGGGTGAACTCTAGTGCGATGAAAAAGAATCTAGTTATGTGCACTGTCTGACCTCTGTGTCATCAATTGTACAACAGTCTGCTTGATTACTCTGTGACTGGCCTAAACTATCTGGAAAATGATCAATTTTCTGTCATGTCTAATCCTGTCTGTATTATAATGCAGGATGTTGCTAAAACTGCATTGTACTCAATTCTCCATCACTGGTGAACAAGGTCACTGTAATTGGTAATAAATGAAGTCTTTCTCTCATCATGTGAATGGGGGATTCAGATTTAAAACGTGGCCTTAAAAATGATCATTTAATTTAATCAGAGTGTCTGCAAGTTTAAGTGGTAGTACTTCCCTCAAGTAGGCCTTGAAAAAAGCCTTTGTCTTGTTATTTTAGGATTTCCATTGCTGACTTTTTATCATGATTTTGAAAATATCAGATGTTTTGACACCTGCATCAATTTGACTCTTCAATTTTTATTCTCATGTACATTCTTGAGAGTGTGTTAATTAAAAAAAATAAATAATAATTGCTCCAACTAGACGTGGGTGATACAATAAGAGTCACTTGTGATTTGCAAGCTACAGAATCTCTACAAATAGCCATTGGTCTACTGATAATGGATAGAGTCACTATAAATACTTACGATAAAAAAAGCCTCAGGTTTTTGATTTCCTTAAGTACACACTTGCATACTTGTTTTAACAGTGGGAACCCAAACATTGGACACAGGCTAAGAAAAAGGCTAATAATATTTACGTGCTTTAGTTGCCAGATCACTAAACCTAATTTACTCTCATGGATGGTGAATGAAATGTTGGAATTAAGTGAAATTTAATTTACATAATCCTGAAGTAAGGCTTTCTTGCAGAGTATGTTAATAGCAGCAGTTCCTTTCAGAAACTCTTTTTGGTTGGCATTTATAATGATTAAGGCATACAGGTATTTTATCTGCCATAATCAGTCTTCATTTTACTATTCCAATCATCAATTGTACTATCAGTACACTTTAAAAGAGCTCTTACAGAGATAGATTTAAGAATGATTCCAATTACTCTAGTTATAAAAAAAAAGCTTAGAGAATAAAGTATAATTTTCCTTTAAAACTTATATGTAGAAACCAGAAGTTCAGGAAGTTTATACCAAGTGATAGATATGGTTAAAATAAAGTTTACTTGAGTTATAAAAGTTAAAGAGGCAGTTCTGAAAAAGTCAGAATTCATGAATTCAGGAATACATTTAGAATGTAAATTAACAAAAGGAATAAAAGCCCTCACATGTAGTAAACTTTCTTACTTAAAATTAGATTACCTTAATGATCCAGCACGTTTAGTCTTTGATGTATGCCTCCAAAAATGCATGCACACGTGCATCAAAAAAGATTTGCATAGGAATGAATAGAACTTCATTTTTCATGTTAACCCTAAATGGACAATGACCTAAATTCCCTCCAAAATAAAATGGATCAATAAATTGTGATGGGTTCATACAATGGAATTCTCTGCACGACGAAGATAAGTAAGTTAAAGCTACAGCAACAGCATGATGATCTCATGCATATACTTCGGAGCAAAAGAAGCCTGACAACATAATACAGGACGCATACTTCCATTTATATAAAGTCCCAATTACACTAAGTGTTGTAAGTCACCACAGGTCCCTTCAAGGAGGAGGAAGGAGGTATTAATTGGGAGGGAACACGAAGAAGGCTACCGGGGGCATTCTTTCTTGATCTGGGTGGTTGTTACATAGATTTATTCAGTTTGTGATAATTCCGCAGTGATGTGTAAACTTCTCTGTATCCATATTATACTTCGGTAAAACAGTTTTTAAAATTAGATTTTTTAAAAAAGAGATCCTTGAAAACCATCACTCTAATATACAAAAAAAGCAGTATTTTTTACAAGTCAGGCAGTGCATCAGTTCTAAGTCGCTTCCTGATTTTTTAAAAATTATTAACTACAGTTGCCATGCTGTACATTATATCCGCATTACTTATTTATTTTATAACTGGAAGTTTGTACCTTTTGGCCTCTTTCACCCATTTCCTGTTATTTATTATTATATAATAAAGATGCTGAGAGAAAAACTATAAAGGACAGAGAAATAGATAATGCAGGATGGTGTGGTGGAAACAACTAGTGATTTTCAGTCAAATGATTTGTGTTTTATTACTTAGCTGCTATGATAGTGATCTTTAATTTTCATGTCCGTCAGCTGAAATATAATTAATTTTATATATATAAAATATGACAATGTATATAAAAACACTTTGAAATGCTAACCAAAAATATCACTTTAAATCAATACTACTGATATTTGACATAGAAATTTTGATATGTGGCTCCAGGAAGCCTGGCCAATTGACTGGAAAGAACCTGAAAGACACCTAATCAAATGACGTATTAAAATCCAGACAATCAATAGCATCATCTATTCTTTAATGTGCCAGTCATGTGGTTTTTAAAAGAAGGAGTTAATTTGATGTGATTTGTTTCTGGTTCAGACTATAATATTTTGGAAATGGAAGCAGTCAGATATTATCTTTCAATGTTGGAATGTGTTCCCATTTGGCCAGTTGAATTAATTTCAATTAATTAAGTAATTCAATTGAATTAATTAATTTAATTGAAGCAATTCTAATTAATTAAATCAAATAAATTCTAATTAAATTGAATTAATTTAATTAATTTTAATTAAATTAAATTAATTTTAATTAATTAAATTGGACAGTGGTGTCCTAAGGTACTGCAGAATTGTAAATAACACAGACACCTTGCCCTTAAGTGGTCACAGTTTTAAGCAGTCAAACTTTTGAGAACCTACTTGGGGAACTGGACTGGGTGTGTGGCAGGTCAGAGATGGAGCTGGTCACTGGTAAGAAAAACAATTAGTAGCTGCTAATATTGTGGAAATCAGGGGCAAAGCTCAAAGCAGGAAGAGAGGCAAAATCAGGAACGAAAAACAAATCTGGGTTTCTGAAAGTTTTCCTGAGGGACATAGAGGCAGAAATCAAACCCTCCCTAAACAAACAAAACATAAAACATCGCTATGATATTGGGAAGGTCCACCAAGCATTTATGACCTCAGAGTCCGAGGTTCAATCCGGGAATCATAATAGGGTGAATGTCTTCAGTAAGTCTCACTAGCTTGCTAAGAAAGACCAAAGACACCGTTACTATTTTTTTGAGAAATCTATCTCTGGGTGACAAGATGTCATGTGCAATGTTTACTGAATAACAAAAATATCCTTTCCCCAACTCCCTACCCCTACCTTGTACCTAGGGACTAATTTAAGTTGTTTCATGGAACTTCCAAAATACTTAAAAAGAAAATGATTCAAAATTCTAAAGCTTTCACTTATAGCCTGATCAAGTCCATCGAGCATTATCTTTTAGATAAAATATATAACCTGGTCAGGTTACATCTTTATTTTTCTCTTCTCTGGCATATATTTTTAAACTTTAGAGCTCTTATTTAGTGATGAGTGGCCATGATGATAGTGCTTTGTTAGCCAAATTAAGGGTGTTTCTTTCAATAAAAGTTTATTGAAATTACTATTCGCTAGGTACTTTTCTGGACGCTTTATAACTGAATTTTTCAGTTTAGGCAACAGTAGGCTTTGTTGATTCATCTAGGAAATTCAGTCTTTAAATTGAACATTTGAAGTATGTAGAATCCTTAAAAATCCTTAAAAATTCGTTTGTGTCTGTAATTGTTTGAAATCTGTACTGATGCAGCACAAAATATTTCCACTGAAAATTTCCAAAAGAACTAGCTGCATTCTGTGATTGAATAGTTTGTGAAATTTTGGGAGGGAACAATATGGGACCCTTTTTTTCAGAGCAGTATTAATCAGTGTTTCATTTAGCAAGTATTTCCTGAGTACCTGCCGTGTGTGGTGCATTATGTTGTGCTCTGAGTATGCAAAGCTTAATAAGATATCTTATCTTGACTCACAAGAAGTTAGTATGCCGATTTGCAGTTTGATATGCAAGACTCCTCAACCAAAACTGGGAAGTAATGATGTCTTGCATTCAGCCCATAAAAACGTTAAAAAATCGCCAGTTGATTGTCACCTCCATAGTGACAGCCATTGGGTGTATAGTTTTTGTTCCAGAGATGTTAAATTCAATAAGACTCTGTGTATATATGAATGTATGTCTGTATGAGTGACAGGGAGTAGGTGAGAAGTGAGAGAGTTGTTTTAAACTTTTTTAATAATGACGAAGTGGGGGGAGGAACCAAGATGGTGGAGTAGAAGGACGTGCTCTCACTCCCTCTTAAGAGAACACCAGAATCACAACTAGCTGCTGGACAGTCATCGACAGGAAGACACTGGAACTCACCAAAAAAGATAGCCCACATCCAAAGACAAAGGAGAAGCCACAATGAGATGGTAGGAGGGGTTCAATCACAGTAAAATCAAATCCCATAACTGCTGGGTGGGTGACTCACAGACTGGAGAACACTTACACTACAGAAGTCCACCCACTGGAGTGAAGGTTCTGAGCCCCACATCAGGCTTCGCAACCTGGGGTTCCGGCAGCGGGAGGAGGAATTCCTAGAGAATCAGACTTTGAAGTCAGGTGGGAATTGACTGCAGAACTTCGACAGGACTGGGGGAAACAGAGACTCCACTCTCGGAGGGCACACACAAAGTAGGGTGCACATCGGGACCCAGGGGAAGGAGCAGTTACCCCAGGGGAGACTGAACCAGACCTACCTGCTAGTGTTGGAGGGTCTCCTGCAGAGGCGGGGGGGGGGCGCTGTGGCTCACCATGGGGACAAAGACACTGGCAGTAGAAGTTCTGGGAAGTACTCTTTGGTGTGAGCCCTCCCAGAGTCTGTCATTAGCCCCACCAAAGAGCCCAGGTAGGCTCCAGTGTTGGGTTGCCTCAGGCAAAACAACCAACAGGGAGGGAACCCAGCCCCACCCATCAACAGTCAAGCAGATTAAAGTTTTACTGAGCTCTGCCCACCAGAGCAACACCCAGCTCTACCCACCACCAGTCCCTCCCATCAGGAAACTTACACAAGCCTCTTAGATAGCCTCATCCACCAGAGGGCAGACAGCAGAAGCAAGAAGAACTACAATCCTGTAGCCTGTGGAACAAAAACCACATTCACAGAAAGATAGACAAAATGAAAAGGCAGAGGGCTATATACCAGATGAAGGAACAAGATAAAAGCCCAGAAAAACAACTAAATGAAGTGGAGACAGGCAACCTTCCAGAAAAAGAATTCAGAATAATGATAGTGAAGATGATCCAGAACCTCGGAAAAAGAATGGAGGCAAAGATCGAGAAGATGCAAGAAATGTTTAACGAAGACCTAGAAGAATTAAAGAACAAACAAACAGAGATGAACAATACAATAACTGAAATGAAAGCTACACTAGAAGGAATCAATAGCAGAATAACTGAGGCAGAAGAACGGATAAGTGACCTGGAAGACAGAATGGTGGAATTCACTGCTGCGGAACAGAATAAAGAGAAAAGAATGAAAAGAAATGAAGACTGCCTGAGAGACCTCTGGGACAACATTAAATGCAACAACATTCACATTATAGGGGTCCCAGAAGGAGAAGAGAGAGAGAAAGGACCCGAGAAAATATTTGAAGACATTATAGTCGAAAACTTCCCTAACATGGGAAAGGAAATAGCCACCCAAGTCCAGGAAGTGCAGCGAGTCCCATACAGGATAAACCCAAGGAGAAACACGCTGAGACACATAGTAATCAAATTGGCAAAAATTAAAGACAGAGAAAAATTACTGAAAGCAACAAGGGAAGAATGACAAATAACATACAAGGGAACTCCCATAAGGTTAACAGCTGATTTCTCAGCAGAAACTCTACAAGCCAGAAGGGAGTGGCATGATATACTTAAAGTGATGAAAGGGAAGAACCTACAACCAAGATTACTCTACCAGGCAAGGATCTCATTCAGATTCGATGGAGAAATCAAAAGCTTCACAGACAAGCAAAAGGTAAGAGAATTCAGAACCACCAAACCAGCTGTACAACAAATGCTAAAGGAACTTCTGTAAGCGGGAAACACAAGAGAAGAAAAGGACCCACAAAAAATCCCCAAAACAATTAAGAAAATGGTCATAGGAACTACATATCGATAATTACCTTAAACGTGAATGGATTAAATGCTCCAACCAAAAGACACAGGCTTGCTGAATGGATACAAAAACAAGACCCATATACATGCTGTCTACAAGAGACCCACTTCAGACCTAGGGACACATTCAGACTGAAAGTGAGGGGATGGAAAAAGATATTCCATGCAAATGGTAATCAAAAGAAAGCTGGAGTAGCTATACGCATATCAGATAAAATAGACTTTAAAATAAAGAATGTTACAAGAGGCAAGGAAGGACACTACATAACAATCAAGGGATCAATCCGAGATGAAGAAATAACAACTATAAATATATATGCACCCAACATAGGAGCACCTCAATACATAAGGTAACTGTTAATAACTATAAAAGAAGAAATCGACAGTAACACAATAATAGTGGGGGACTTTAACACTTCACTTACACCAATGGAGAGATCATCCAAAATGAAAATAAATACGGAAACAGAAGCTTTAAATGACACTGTAGACCAGATAGATTTAATTGATATTTATAGGACATTCCATCCAAAAACACCAGATTACACTTTCTTCTCAAGTGCGCACGGAACATTCTCCGGGATAGAGCACATCTTGGGTCACAAATCAAGCCTCAGTAAATTTAAGAAAATTGAAATCATATCAAGCATCTTTTCTGACCACAACGCTATGAGATTAGAAATGAATTACAGGGGAAAAAAACGTAAAAAACACAAACACATGCAGGCTAAACAATACGTTACTAAACAACCAAGAGATCACTGAAGAAATCAAAGGGGAAATCAAAAAATACCTAGAGACAAATGACAATGAAAACACGATGATCCAAAACCTATGGGATGCAGCAAAAGCAGTTCTAAGAGGGAAGTTTATAGCTATAAAAGCTTACCTCAAAAACAAGAAAAATCTCAAGTAAACAATGTAACCTTACACCTAAAGGAACTAGAGAAAAAAGAACAAACAAAACCCAAAGTTAGCAGAAGGAAAGAAATCATCAAGATCAGAGCAGAAATAAACAGAAACAAAGGAAACAATAGCAAAGATCAATAAAACTAAAAGCTGGTTCTTTGAGAAGATGAACAAAATTGATAAACCATTAGCCAGACTCATCAAGAAAAAGAGGGAGAGGACTCAATACAATTAGAAATGTAAAAGGAGAAGTTACAACAGACACTGCAGAAATACAAAGCATCCTAAGAGACTACTACAAGCAACGCTATGCCAATAAAATGGACAACCTGGAAGAAATGGACAAATTTTTAGAAAGGTGTAACCTTCCAAGACTGAACCAGGAAGAAACAGAAAATATGAACAGACCAATCACAAGTAATGAAATTGAAACTGTGATGAAAAATCTTCCAGCAAACAAAAGTCCAGGACCAGATGGCTTCACAGGTGAATTCTATCAAACATTTAGAGAAGAGCTAACACCCATCCTTCTCAAACTCTTCCAAAAAATTGCAGAGGAAGGAACACTCTCAGACTCAGTCTATGAGGCCACCATCATCCTGATACCAAAACCAGACAAACTACAAAAAAATAAAATTACAGACCAATATCACTGATGAATAAAGATGCAAAAATCCTCAACAAAATACTAGCAAACAGAATCCAACAGCACATTATAAGGATCAAACACCATGATCAAGTGGGATTTATCCCAGGGATGCAAGGATTCTTCAATATACGCAAATCAATCAATGTGATACACCATATTAACAAATTGAAGAATAAAAACCATATGATCATCTCAATAGATGCAGAAAAAGCTTTTGACAAAATTCAACACCCATTTACGATAAAAACTCTCCAGAAAGTGGGCATAGAGGGAACCTACCTCAACATAATAAAGGCCATATATGACAAACCCACAGCAAACATCATTCTCAATGGTGAAAAACTGAAAGCATTTCCTCTAAGATCAGGAACGAGACAAGGAATGAACAAGACTCTTATTCAACAGAGTTTTGGAAGTCCTAGCCACAGCAATCAGAGAAGAAAAAGAAATAAAAGGAATACAAATTGGAAAGGAAGAAGTAAAACTGTCACTGTTTGCAGATGACATTTTACTATACGTAGAGAATCTTAAAGATGCCACCAGAAAACTACTAGTGCTAATCAATGAATTTGGTAAAGTTGCAGGATACAAAATTAATGCACAGAAATCTCTTGCATTCCTATATACTAATGATGAAAAATCTGAAAGAGAAATTATGGAAACACTCCCATTTACCATTGCAACAAAAAGAATAAAATACCTAGGAATAAACCTACCTAGCGAAACAAAAGACCTGTATGGAGAAAACCAGAAGACACTGTTGAAAGAAATTAAAGATGATACCAAAAGATGGAGAGATATACCATGTTCTTGGATTGGAAGAATCAATATTGTGAAAATGACTATACTACCCAAAGCAATCTACAGATTGAATGCAATTCCTATCAAATTACCATGGCATTTTTTACAGAGCTAGAACAAATCATCTTAAAATTTGTATGGAGACATAAAAGACCCCGAATAGCCAAAGCAGTCTTGAGGGAAAAAAACGGAGCTGGAGGAATCAGACTCCCTTACTTCAGACTATATTACAAAGCTACAGTAATCAAGACAATATGGTACAGGCACAAAAACCGAAACATAGATCAGTGGAACAAGATAGAAAACCCAGAGATAAACCCACGCACCTATGGTCAACTCATCTATGACAAAGGAGGCAAAGATATACAATGGAGAAAAGACAGTCTCTTCAATAAGTGGTGCTGGGAAAACTGGACAGCTTCATGTAAAAGAATGAAATTAGAACACTCCCTAACACCATACACAAAAATAAACTCAAAATGGATTTGAGACCTTAATGTAAGACCGGACACTATAAAACTCTTAGAGGAAAACATAGGAAGAACACTCTTTGACATAAATCACAGCAAGATCTTTTTTGATCCACCTCCTAGAGTAATGGAAATAAAAATAAACAAATGGGACCTAATGAAACTTAAAAGCTTTTGCACAGCAAAGGAAACCATAAAGAAGACGAAAAGACAACCCTCAGAATGGGAGAAAATATTTGCAAACGAATCAACGGACAAAGGATTAATGTCAAAAATATATAAACAGCTCATGCAGCTCAATATTAAAGAGACAAACAACCCAATCCAAAAATGGGCAGAAAACCTAAATAGACATTTCTGCAAAGAAGACGTACAGATGGCCAAGAAGCACATGAAAAGCTGCTCAACATCACTAATTATTAGATAAATGCAAATCAAAACTACAGTGAGGTATCCCCTCACACCAGTTAGAATGGGCATCATCAGAAAATCTACAAAGAACAATTGCTGGAGAGGGTGTGGAGAAAAGGGAACCCTCTTGCACTGTTGGTGGGAATGTAAATTGATACAGCCACTATGGAGAACAATATGGAGGTTCCTTAAAAAACTAAAAATAGAATTACCATATGACCCAGCAATCCCACTACTGGGCATATACCTAGAGAAAACCGTAATTCAAAAAGACACATGCACCCGAGTATTCATTGCAGCGCTATTTACAATAGCCAGGTCATGGAAGCAACCTAAATGCCCATCGACAGACGAATGGATAAAGAAGTTGTGGTACATATATACAATGGAATATTACTCAGCCATAAGAAGGAACGAAATTGAGTCATTTTTTGAGACGTGGATGGAACTGGAGACTGTCATACAGAGTGAAGTAAGTCAGAAAGAGAAAAACAAATATCGTATATTAACGTCTGTATGTGGAACCTAGAAAAATGGTACAGATGAACCAGTTTGCAGGGCAGAAGTTAAGATACAGATGTAGAGAACAAACGTATGGACAGCAAGGGGGGAAAAACCGTGGTTCGGTGGGGATGGTGGTGTGCTGAATTGGGCGATTGGGATTGACATGTATACACTGATGTGTATAAAATTGATGATTAATTAGAACCTGCAGTATAAAAAAACAACCAACCAATAAAAACAACTAATGGTAAACTTTCTTTGGGTTATTTGTATGGAAATATTTTAATATAAATGTTTCAGACATTACATGAAATTTCTAAAAATCTTATATGTTCTGGTATAATGTTATAAGTCATAATTCTAGTTATTACTTTAAAATGCATGTCTCAGAAAAAACTAAATTTCCTTGTCAATTGCATTATTATGAACTTTCATCAAATCTTTAACTGTGGTCATTTTTAAGTCTTTTGTCATTTATAGACAGTTCTGGGTGTACTCTGATGCTTTTGCAAAAATGTTCCCATAAAAGGGTGTCATCTTCAAGGAATTCATGGAAAAGACTCTGACAAGTACAGGTTTCTGGTAACTGACTATACTGCTGAACTGAATGAATAAGCATTTTCAGAACTCTAATGGAAAAGTGATGAATTCATAAAAGTGCTAACAAAAGATCAAGATGAAAAAATATTAATTACATTGGACTGAGTGAACTGATGAGGATGATTGTAATTTTTGCGACTTTCTGTTTGAATAAAAAAAAAATAACGAAGAAGTTTCTCTCTCATAAAAAATAAAAGCAGCGCAGTTAAATCTTACGCAGAATATAGACTCACAGCAGTGATGTGCTAGAGCTAGCTTGTTCCAACTCACGAAAGTTGGCTTGTACCAGCTGGTAGGAGATGATTGTGAAGTTTTCAGGAATTTTGTGATCTGGTGGTTAAGCAGAGCTATTATTAAAAATTAATTATACACTTTAAAAAATTTTATTGAAGTATAGTTGATTTACAATGTTATGTTAATTCCTGCTGTACAGAAAAATGACTCAGTTTATATATATACGTGTATATATATATATATATACACACACACATACATATATACATTCTTTTTCATTTTCTTTTCCATTATGGTTTATCACAGGATATTGAACATAGTTCCCTGTGCTATACAGGAGGACCTTGTTGTTCTAAACAATAAATTTAGAAGTAAATAAATTATATTAAAAACAAAAGTAAGCAATGTTAAAAATCTATCACCTCCTAATTATTTTACTACATTTTATTATTCTCGTTGCTCTTGAGTTCATTTACCTGTAACATTGTATCTCATGGAGGAGAAACTATAAAATAGTGTTCTACTGTGAGTCTTTTCCCAACTCTGCGTTCAGTGACATCAGGTGGATAGCTTGAAATCGTCTTTGGGAGGATTTACACTTCAAAAACAGGCAAACACTGCCAATCAGTTTTCCCCCTCCAAGCTTCGAGGCCGTGGTTAAACGTTCACCAGCACACCGGGGACTGACATGCAAGGCTCACCACTCCTTTCTTTTTGTTTCAGAGGGTGGAATCACAACCTCATTAACATTCGTTCTCTCTTAGTCCAAATTTTTCATTTCTCACCTTGTAGGACTTGAATGAAGTAGGTGGCAAATCTGAGAACTAATTAATCACTGTTCTCGCAGTTGTATTTTGAGTTTAAGGGAGTTAATGTGGGACACAGATGAAACTACCACTTCCCAAGTCAGGCCACAAACATGCAGACTTTACCTTGTGTGAAGTCAAGGGTGTGGAGAAAGCACATGAACCCGGAATGAAAATGGGCATGAAAAGCTTATTTATTGTCCTGTCAGTTGTGAAGCTCCTTGCAAAGACATGGATTAAATGGATATTGGTCACAGATAAATACTTACTCGATGATTGTCCTTGGGGCTTTGTCACTGAGAATAAGTAATCAATAAGTGGGCATTTAGGGGCAAATATGTATCTCTAATAATTCACTGAATATACAGTATAGTAGGTCTAAACAGCAGTATATGAAAACAAAATGGTGGGTATATCATATATATATTGTAAGACATTTTTAGATATATTACAGCTGTCATATATTATTCTTTATTTGACATATCCTAAACTCTTTGTAGTTATTACTTCACACTCATAGGGTCCAGATGATTTTCTTATTGAGGAAACCGAGAAGAGAAGGCTAAGTGAGCTTAGAATCTTTACAGCAAACCTCGTATAAAGTATGAAAAAGGAATAAAATGATATTTTAGAAGAAAAGCAGCTTTGTGATGTTATAATCAGCTGAGAAAAATCTTTTACAGAGTTAATATTTAGTTCTGCATAGAAAGACAATCTGTAGAACTTCTGTGTCTATGTATCCATTCAGATCAGAGGCTAACAAAGTTTTTCCATCGAAGGCCAGATAGTAAATGTTTTAGGCTTTGCAGGGTGTAGAGTTTCTGTCATAGTGGTTTACCTTTGCTGCTGTTGTAGTGCTGAGTCAACCAGAGACAAAGTGTAAATGAATGGGAGTGGTGCTTTCCCATAAACTCTTATGGGGACAGGATTTGGCTCCTGGGGCTGTACTTTGTTAGGCCTTGATCTATGGCAATAGGGATTTGGTAATCACGCTAGCGAGCTGAAGGTTCTCCTCTAGGACCTGAATCACTTGATTAGGAGTTCTATTCTAATCACAGTAACTGGGGAACTCTGAGATGTCACTGTTTCGCATTATGAAGACTGATACGGCAGGGAAATAAGACGGTGCTTTCACTGTAAGGCACAGACTGAGACTGTTATCTAGATGTCTTATACTCCAGAATATTTCCTCAATTATCTGCATGCACTCTGTGAGAATACTGTAGAATATCTGGATAATCCCAACCTTTTAATGTACTTTTCATGTTTACAGCCACAATATGAAATTTGCTAGCCATAAGACATGAAAAAGTCCATGAAATCTCATGCATAGGACAGATGACTGCACTGATTTTAGGACCTTTGTTTTTAAACATGAGATTCTAAGAGTAACTAAGATAAAAGTTTGGAAACTGAAACCAGCATAATTAAACAATATAGGGACTGGACATACTTTGTGCTAAAAATAAGCAAATGTAATTTAGCTGCTGGTTCCTGGAAAATAACAATGTGAACCAACTGAAATAGCATACTTATTGAGTGTGATGGTTCATGTTACATGTCACCTTGACTGGGCCATGAGGTGCCCCAACATTTGGTCCATTATTCTGGTGTTTCTGTGAGGGTGTTTTGGGGTGAGATTAACATTTCAGTTGGTAAACTGAGTAAAGCAGATTGCCCTCCATAAGGTGGGCGAGCCTCATCAAATCAGTTGAAGACTTGAATAAAAGGTTGATTTTCTCCTGAGTGAGAGAGAATTGTTCCCGCCTGATGGCCTTCAAACTGGGACCTTGGCTTTTTTCCTGCCTTTGGATTTAACTGAAGCATTGGCTCTTCCTGGGTCTCCAGCTTGCTGGCCTTCAGACTGGAGCTATACCACCAGTTCTTCTGCTTCTCAGGCCTTTGGACTCAGGCTGGAACTAGACCATCAGCTTTCTTGGGTCTCTAACTTGCTGGACTCACCCTGCAGACCCTGGGACTTGTCAGCTTCCATAATCCTTTGAGGTAATTCCTTATAATAAATCTCTTTCCACATATATTGTTTCTCTGGAGACCCTGACTAATTAAGATGAACAGTTTCCTCATCTAGACTTTTTTTCAAGAAGGTTGCCACACTGCACCTACCAATCCAAAACTACTATGTCATTCATTCTGCCGAACTCTAGCCATTTCCCTTCTTTGTAAGACTCACCTTAATATCACCCATCCCAGGCCATGACACTCTTAAGTACTATAAATATGGTCCTCTGACTGTCCCCTTCTGGACACTACTGTAAGTCCATCATGGTAATATTCTTCTTTAATGTCGTAGATCTAATAATCATAGCTTTGTTCAAAGCTGGTTTTCTGAGGATCCTAAAGGGTTGACAGTTGCAATTTACTGGACGTTAATTTGAATGAATCATACATTCATCATTCAACAGATATGTACCATAAGGCAGGACTTGTGCTCAGTGGCTGGGAGTGTTCTGGTCAACAAGACAAACACAGGCCTCATGTTCATGTCCTACCAGAACTTAGATCCTGTGACATTCCTTGCACTCTAAGGATTCTAGTGGCATGAAACCAAATTTGTTTCTCACCTAGCCCTGACTTTCTTTCCACTGGTAGTTGACAGTTCTTCTTGAATATTTTTCTTTAGGCACTTGTAAGTAAATACTGATGTGTTCACACATAATAGCACCTGCTTGTCATACATCAAGGATGTGCTAAAACCATTTGAGTTCAATTCTGTTAGGCCATTCTTCCTAATCTATTTTTGAGCTTTCTGTCCCCGCATCTTTACCGCACACTTACAAAAGGCAACTGGGATTTGCTTCACTCATACACAGACCTGGTGACTTGTGATTCTGAAGAGACCCACTGGCTTTCACTTGGGCCACAAGTAAGATACAAACTGCAACCCTCGAATTTAGCCAGATGCTGAAGTGAATCCTACCTTGGTTCCAATACATCACGATTCACTGGCACTTAATTTCTGTGAATGTAATTAAGATAATAAAAATCTCCCATTAAATCAATCGCATGCTCTTGTTGCGATTAGGGTAAAGCAAAAGAAAAAAAAAATTAATCCTTCACTTTATGAAAAATAAGAATCTGATTTCATAGAGTTCTATCTTACAGAAAAGAAAGCTGACATTTATAATGATGGGAGTAGCTGTTTCCACGCAAATGTCTTTCCCACTTTGTTCACCAAAAGATCCTCAGCAAGCAGCGTGGATCTTGTCACTCATTTATAGAGGATGTGGAAGATTATGGAAAGCAGCAGGTGTCAGGGCGGAGAAAGCAACCACTCGGCATACCTGCTTAATTTATTAAGGAAATTTAAGTTATTAAAATAGATGTAGCTGTGTTTGAAGTGAGACACAAATTGTTGAGAGCTAGCTTTTCAAAGCACCTACCTTTTTTTACACACGTGCCTCCGAATCCACAAGTATAGGACTGCTACAGTGCAGCTAATTGTGCCTGTATTTGGTCCTACAGCAACGCATGTGGCCAACTACATACCTAGTCCATTCCTCAAGACAGCAATTATTTCAGTATACAGTTTTTTGCTGGGAAGCTCTTTCTGCAACATAGTTTTTGGGAAACCTCTTGAGGGAAGACCAGTTCTTTTCAGCTAAAGTTTGGCCTTGCTTCTGGAACAGTCCTGCACAGCAGCCTGGAGCATCGATGCTGAAAACCAGTGGAAGGCGGTCCTCTTTACAGACTTCACGGCTCAAACATAACCAAGCATATCCGGCTTCATTCTGTCATAAAATGGGAGTAAATAATTAGAGTAGCAAAAACGTTACATTTTATTAGAAGACTGTGTTAATGCAGTTGCTTTTGTTTGCCGTTATTCCTTAATAAGATACAATAAAATCACCATAATGCATGTAAACAACTATCCTCTCTGGGATAAAACTGGATTAATGACATATTTTGTGTTTATAGAAACAAACACCATTTAGAAGCCATTCCTCCCCAGAGATTTTTCTTAACCAGCAACCAGGTACTTATTTTAGACCTGAAAGGAAAACATAGTTAATAATATTGAAAGGTTATTAGTGCAGTAGGATACTTACCATCCTTGTGCAATGGAGAAAGCAGGTTCATTTAAAAGAATCATAAAGAGAATTTGCATATTTATATGGAACGTGGGACTGTTGGCTTTCTATCTCTCAAGGCTGAGAGTTATTTTTAATTATGAAGTCCCTTGCTGATTAGGATCTGACAAAGGAGTAAAGAAAGTAGTCATTTCTAAATGAAAATCTGAAGTGTTCTTGGTTAACCACATTTTGAACAGCAAGATAGGAAACATTCAGATGGTGAGATGTCATTCTCAGCTTAATTAACTTTGACTTAAAAGTCGTAGATGTATAGATTCCCCCTTAATATGAGCCACGCCTCCTCCATGCATAGTTAATCTGCATTATACATCGGATTGGCTTGTGTAGTATCCGTTAAGATGGACAGAGTAGAAACTGTCACATACTTCTCTGTGTTTTTTGCTCACACTCTTCTCATTTTTTAAGTAAGAATGACTTCTTTTAATTGAAAGCGGATTTAGAAATTAAGAAGTAATATTTAGCCCCAGGTACTAGTTTCCCATTGCTGCTGTAAGAAACTACCACAGATTCATCTTGTAGTTCTGGAAGGTAGAAGTCTGAAATGGAATTCACTGGGCTAAAATCAGGGTGTTGGCAGAATTTATTTCCTTGCTTTCCTCAATGTCTTAAGGCTGCCTGCATTCCTTGGCTTCTGGGCCCCTTTCTCCATCTTCAGTGCTAGCAATTTTATCACTCAGACCCCTGCTTTGATTGTCATATTTTCTTCCCTGATTCTGACACTCATACCCAGCTATTATAGGGATCCTGATGATTACATGGGATCCACCTGAATAATTCAGGCTAATCTTCCCATCTCAAGATCTTTAGCCTAGTAAATTAGCTTAATAAGTCATTTTTTCTATGCAGGTAATATATTCATAGATTTCTGGGATTAGGACATGGACATCTTGGGAAGCTACTATTCTGACTACTATACCAGTCATTGCTTTATTTACTTAGTTCCTAGTTGCTCACTTACACTGTTTTTTCTTCTGTTTTATAGAGCTTTTGTCAGAATGTGACATTTATCTTATGTAGGTTCTTAGTGGTTTTCTGGTTACTGTATCATTTCCAGCGGATAAACAGTATGGTGATTCAGTCAGTTATCTGCCTCTTAATTTTTATTATTCATTCGTAAAACTGGTATTTATTTACTGCCTTTTTGGTGCAAGATGCTGGGTAAAAGGAAATGAATCAGGGCTTCTCTGGTGGCGCAGTGGTTGAGAATCTGCCTGCCAATGCAGGCGACACGGGTTCGAGCCCTGGTCTGGGAGGATCCCACATGCCGCGGAGCAGCTAGGCCCGTGAGCCACAACTACTGAGCCTGCGCGTCTGGAGCCTGTGCTCCGCAACAAGAAAGGTCGCGATAGTGAGAGGCCTGTGCACCGCGATGAAGAGTGGCCCCCACTTGCCGCAACAGAGAAAGGCCTCGCACAGAAGCGAAGACCCAACACAGCCATAAATAAATAAATAAATAAATAAATAAATTAAAAAAAAAAAAGGAAATGAATCAGTGATGGCTCACATCAGATTCCTTAGATGCAGACTGGTCCCATTTTCTTCCTTCTAAATTATTGAAAATTAGTTCTAAGATACAGAATATACATTGACTAGGCATTACTCCTTCCTAGTTACTTTGATTTGTGGAGTTACTGGTTAAAATGATAAAGGAGAGATAACCTAAGTAGATGTTAAAACTATATTTTTTTTACAAAAGAAACTAATGGTTTATTAACAAACCTAAAACAAACCGCATTTAATATCTGCAGTATGTTACTTTTTCAGCACCATCATTAATTTAAAATTCATTTTTAAAAAACTGGGTTTTTCATGGCCAAGTCGAAGAAAATAATCCAATAGGAGGTAAACCTGAGACTTTCTAACACCAGAAACTTCCAATGAAATGGGAGAAAAAAGTAGCACTGCTACATGGAAAGAGGAAGGGGGTATATTTTGTGTATAGCTAAATACCAGACAGACAGTTATTTTAACATCGTACAAGCTCTGGTTTTATGTTTCCCTCTTATAGAGATAATTTTTAACATGCTTTGATATGTTGTACAATGCAGTAGTGTTTCCTGAAGGACTTACTGCATTTTGCAATGTTCTATATGCATTGAATTTAATAAAGAGGAATTTATGAGAAATTTTGAATCTTAAAGGGACTGTTCAGTGGTTCTGTAGGAATTCTTTGAGTTTCAATCAAATGTAAACTCATTGAAGCACCTTCTCTGATAAAACTGTGAAACTCGGCACTTCCTGTTCCTTTCAGGCATGTGGCTTTGTCTTCCAGTTACTCCACTAAAAGCTTCCAGTTCAATGGATGAACTTCTTTTACTTCGCTAAGGAAAGGTCAAATTCTTTTTCCTCCTCCAATCACCTCTCACCACTTACAAGCGCTGCGATGCAGGGTGAGTTATTGAAAATCGTATTTTATCTTGAGATGCTGCAGTTAGTGCTTTCAAGGCTTCTAATCAGAGTTGGTACTTTCCTGTTCCTGCTGATTCTTTTACTGCTGAAATCATTTCCCCTTTATTCTAGGTGTTTAAAGCAGCCTCAGAAAGACCTTTCCTCTGACTCTTCCTGTATATTTACATGTTACTATCTGGGCATATATTTCAATGGACTGATTTGAGGATTGCTACTATTTGATGAAATGGTAAAAATGTGAAATAACTTACTAGAAAACAGCATAAGGGAATGTAGTCAAAGATATACTCAGCACTTAGTGGACTTAGAGAAAAAAAAGCAGTTTGGATAATGTTTTTAAATAGTGTCTGCATGAAAGATTTTGCAGACAGTTAATGTGAATTCATTTTCTAATTTATAAAGTGCTACATGTGTGGAAAGTATTATTAGCTAAGATATACACAACATTTTGTGTGTGTGTGTGTGCATGAATACATGCAATGGTTGCAAATTGTTTGCATTTCAAAATAGCTTCATTTAGGGATTAGACCAGGAGGAACATGAAATGGTGCTGAATGAGATGGTGTTTATTACTCAAATTTTGATTTAAAATTTACCTTTTTTTTGTAATGCAGGCAATTGTGACATTGATGATGCTAATTTAGGAGTTTTCTGTGTTTAACTTAAGATACTTATTTCCAAAAAGTCCTTACTATTCAAAATAATTAGCATACAATTAAGTATATTTCAGCCAACTGGTAGTGATGCTTTAACATCAGCTATGATCATTGAACAGCCTCTTGTTTGCTGTAAGGAGATAATCATATTTTTTAGCATAAAAAACTCACAACTCTTTATAAATGGGCTGAAGATTAGCATTAAGGATTTAACAGGCGATACATATAGAGGAAGATTTAAAGCAATAACATTTAGCTAAATTCAACCCTAAAAATATAAAATTGTTCTTCTAAACATTTCATTTCTAAACCCATTAGATTCAGTGAATCTAAACCCATTTATTTCTCCAGACTTTATCAGAAAGATCTTTCTATAACGCACTCCAAATGCTTATCATGGAACCGTGGCTTTTCTGGGACATGGGAGTAACTCTGCCATGTTAGCTGGGATCCAGTTTCCGCAGTGTCAATCACAGGGCAGGTTGAGCCTCCATTTCTGTTGTCCTGCTCTCACTTTGTCTAGTCTTCTGAACGCATTGCAGAAACAAAGCAGGAATGAATTTCTGAAAGTAAGTAAGACATGTAAAAAATGTTGATACATGGCCTTGTGTAGACATTCTTTGGATGCCTGCCTGGGATCTGTCCTTAACTGTTAAGAATGGTCAGTAAATTTACCCACTATCTTAATACTGGATTTATTATGACAAAAATTTCCAGTCATGATTTCTGTAAGCTTCCTGGCAACAAGGTTCATATAAATGTATTGCTGTTATTCCAGTGTAATCTCATGGCAGTGACGTTATGTTATGGAGAAATCCTGGAACACGAGACTTCAGAGATGCTAAAATCTACTCTTTTCTACAGAAGTGTAATGAGCCCAGGCTTCTGAGGAGACTCAATTATTCGGATGAAAACTAGGGTTAGGTAATCAATTGCCAGGATATTTAATTAATAATGTAGTTTTAGGAGGTATTTCATAGTATCAAAGAAGGAATGGAATTAACATCTAAGGATTTCAATTTTAGTTTTGTTCTGCCATGAATTAGCTCATGTCATCATGGGACTTGTTTGAAGCTTCATCATTTCTAAATCAAGGAATTGTTTTTAATGATATCAAAATATTCTCCCAGCCTTTAGTGTATTTATAATTTTTGGATGATTCTGGTCTGTATTACCACATACTTGGCAGTAATTAATAATCAGCTGCCCTGCTTCTAGGTTTTCCTCTAATGCGTCCTACATTGCTGCCTTCAGAACAAGCATTGCAGAAGATTTTATCTTTCTTTTTCCTTCTGAAGTTGTTAACGATTCCTTGATGACTATAGGAGGAACTCACCACAGACTCATTCTTATCTGCCTTTTTAAACTGTTGTTACTGAGTTCTCTCATACATATTTTTTCTGCTTCAGTCTGTTTACTGAAAGGAAACCAAAGCAAACAAACCACCAACCAACTGGCCAACTAAGCAACACAAAAATAGCATTTGTGCTTTATCCCTTGGATCAGAATGACTTTTTTCTTTCTTCCTGCATAACTAATCTTATTTCTCCTTTAAGGCCTCACTTGGTATTTTGACCTACAAGAAAATTTTCCAAATCTTTCCAGAATGAAGCCAAGTACTTCTTTTTTTTAAAAAAAAATTTATTTATTTATTTTTTTGGCTGCGTTGTGTCTTCATTGCTGCGTGCGGGCTTCCTCTAGTTGCTGCGAGTGGGGGCTACTCGTCATCGCGGTGCATGGGCTTCTCACTGTGGTGGCTTCTCTTGTTGCGGAGCATGGGCTCTAGGCATGCGGGCTTCAGTAGTTGTGGCTAAGGGGCTTAGTTGCTCTGCAGCATGTGAGATCTTCCCGGACCAGGGCTCGAACCCATGTCCCCTGCACTGGCAGGCGGATTCTTAACTACTGCACCACCAAAGCCAGTACTTCTTTGAGTGCATTACACTTTTGGTTTGTACTGTTCTCTTGACATCTCTTATGAAGAGTCTTCTATTCATGGCTTAAATTTTAATCTGACACTTACATATTGATTGTTTACTTGCTCATATGCTTATTCCTTTTATTTCCAACTAGGATATAGGCATTTTGAGGAAAGAATACATGCATTTCATTGTACTGTGCTTGGTACATAGTGTGTATTAGTGAAAAAGCACTCAATAAATATTTGTCAAAAGAACCTATAATTTGGAAAACTTTTGTTTCCATAGAATTAAAACACATTTTTTTCTGATGCAAAAAATAAAGTAGGGTGAAACAAATAAAATTGTTTTTTTCTAGCAAGGTAATATGAAGTAAAATTATGTGGCTAAGAAAATGCTGGTAGGATTTATGTGTCAGACCCTAAGATTAATAATTAAATACTATTCCATCATCGGGTTCTTACTATTTGAGATGCTGCCCATCAGATTCTTATTTACTATATAACAGCACTGTGTTTAGCTTGGTGAAATCCAACTAAATCTGGGTCCTCTGGCTTTTGCTTTAAGGCCATTCAGCCTAGTGTCATATACAATAGAAACACAGACATTTATACAAAGCACTGAAAAATAATGTTTGCTTATCCCAAAGCTCTCTTGAAGATACTGAGAAGTGTCTTCAAGGTACACAGCAATAAGATACCTACAAATTTTCCGAAAATTGTATCCTAAAATATGTTTCTTAACAAAACTTCCTAAAATTTCTCTTTAGGTATCTGGATATTCTTATTCTCCAGGAGTTATTTGGTGTTTTTAGCCTCTCTCTCATCTTTCTCCAATACTCCATTTGTATGCATTATTTTATTCAGGACCACAGATTCCTTGGAGCAGATCAACACAAAGAATTCTGCTGAGCAGCCTTGGGAGGGAGGCTGTGAATACTTCTACTTTAATATTTTCACTTTTGTTGTATATTCTTCATCAGCCCTGTGTTAGAGGTTCTCTTTCCTCGTGTGAGGGACTCAGGCAAGTGAAGGTTAGAGAGAACACAGAACTAGCCCAAGGTTACTGTTTCATTTAATATTGCTGCATAAATCACCCCAGAGCTTAGTGGTACACAATAACCATTGTAGTAGTCGTACAGACTCCATGGGTCAGGAATTTGGACAGTGCACAGCAGGGCCGTGATGTCTGGGGCCTCAGCTGGGAAGGCGTGGATTCTGGGGATGATGGATCTCGGCTGTAAACTTTTGGAGACGCCTTCATTCACGTGTACAGTCACTGATGTTGCTGTTGACTGGGCTGAACTCTCAGCTGGTCTGTTGACTGGAACATTTACCATGGCTTCTCCAGGTGCTCTCTTTACATGCACTAGTTCAGGCTTCCTCAGAGCATGGGGGCTGGGTTCTAAGAACAAGCACTCCAAGAAAACAAAGCAGAGGTGTGCGCCATTTTTATGGTCAAATCATGAAAACTGCAGGTGTCACTTCCACAGTACTCTGTTGGTTGAGGCAGTCATAAAGGTATGCCCAGCTTCAAGGGGAAGGGATCCTTGCCACTAAGTGGAAGAATGTCAAGGTATGTTGCATGAAAAGCATGGAGGATGGGAGATACTGTTGCCGTCGTCTTTGGAAAGTACAATCTTCCTGAATCTTCCAGAATCACAGATGGGAGATATTGTTGCAGCCATCTTTGGAAAATACAATCTTCCAGAATCACAGAGTAGCCGAGTAGGGATTTGAACCAAGATTTTTCTAACTCCAATTCCTGTCATTTTAATTACTATTCTAAAATTCATTCTTCAACGTAAGTAAAAATTCTGTCACAATGCAGAATTGTATTCATTACATTTTAGATATCAGTAAATAATTCAAAAGGAAATGCATTTGCAAAAATGTTGGATTATACAAGAAAAATTTGTCAAAAAGCCATTTTAAATGTACCGTTTTCCAAATAATAATGGGGAAGACTTTATTTTCTTTCAAAACCACATCTTTCTAAAGTGAGTGTAGGGGTTTGGCTTACATTGAGTTACTCTGATATTTTTAAATGAGATGTCAAATATAATTTAATGCTTGAAACTTGAAGCAAGCCTGACTACGTTTAGAGTTTGACAGCATGCAGTGTTTCTATTAAGCTATCTATCCATGGGGATCAAATATTATGTTTAATGTAGAAGCCTATTAGGTGATACCTGTGGATCTATGTATATACGGATTATCGATTAATAATAATGAGTGTTTATTGAGTGCTTTCTGCGTGCCATGTTCCTTTCATAGTTTATCATTTTCTTTTTCTTTTTTTTCAGCATGCGTTTTTTTTATACAGCAGGTTATTTTTATTAGTTATCTATTATATACATATTAGTGTATATATGTCAATCCCAGTCTCCCAATTCATCCCAACCCCCTTCCCTCGGCCCCCCACTTTCCCCCCTTGGTGTCCACACGTTTGTTCTCTACATCTGTGTCTCTATTTCTGCCTTGCACAGTGGTTCATCTGTACCATTCTTCTAGATTCCACATATATGCATTACTATACCATATTTGTTTTTCTCTTTCTGACTTACTTCACTCTGTATGACAGTCTCTAGGTCCATCCACGTCTCTACAAATGACCCAATTTCGTTCCTTTTTTGTGACTGAGTAATATTCCATTGTATATATGTACCACATCTTCTTTATCCATTCATCTGTCGATGGGCATTTAGGTTGCTTCCATGACCTGGCAGTTTATCATTTTAAATGCCTTCAATAAATGTGTGGGAAAGATGCTATCACTTCATTTTGATGGATGGAGAAGCTTAGAAGTGTTTCTTGATACTTTGTCTAAGATTACACAGCTGGTCAGAGCAGCATTTTTAAGCTCTATTTTATCCTGTTTCTATCATGTATGAAATGTAACAATCTCATTCACCCTTTGGATATCTAAACTCCAGCTGTTCCCAAGGTGACACTTTGATAGGATCCACGCTGGCCTGTTGTGCCTTGAGGAGCAAGGTGGTGCCACATTGGTAAATGTACGATATTCATGAACATCTCCGTGAAGTCACTACAGTTTAGGAACTGCATGGGAAGTGCAATTTCTTTTGTTACTCATGAAGATCTGTGGGTTATCATTCTCCACATTTTATAGATGAGGAGTGGCTTCAGAGCTAAAATGGAATGTAGTTTGTCACTTTGATTTCACTACAGGGAATCATGCCTTTAAGTACTTCACTTTTTGTCCATTAGTGCTTCTTCCTGTAATACAAGCACATAGATACACACACAGACACACACACAGACACACACACACACTTAGTGTGAAAGGTGAGAATTAGGTGGATGAAATGATGGGACTAATTGTTTCCTTTAGCAATGCTTTTCAGACTTACAAAATTTATGTTCATGGAAGACTGAAATACCTGTAGCTAATGCTTTACTCTGGGTTAATATGACTACTAACCTCTTACACATATAGTGCAGCATCTGATGAATTATGAGCATTAATATAAGGGTGAACTGAACCATTCCTTCCTTAATTTAAAATTTCTGAGAATAAATATAGACCCAGTTATGTAAGTGATGTTCAGGGTGAGGAAGTGGCCTGTAGAATAGGACTCCTGAAATGTCAAAAAGGAGTAGGATTTTCTCTTCTTCTCTGTAGTTTAATGGAAAGCTCCCTCCACATCTACTTTTAGTTAACAAACCCCTTTCTTCTCCTGTGGGTACTCTTCATTGATTCTAAAATCTGTTTCCAGTGGTCTAAGCATAGACGTCTTTCCTTGGACCATCAATGATTTAATTGATGTTCGGGAATTGTTTTCAGAACATTTTGACTATTAACATTTAGGTTAAATTCACAGATTGTCCTGACAGCTCACCACTCATTGCTTGCAGATGATACTCTGATTTTAACAATTTGGAGTTTTTAACTCAAGATATCATCTTGTGGTGCCCCCTGGAATGGTGCATGCAGTTTTGGTGTAAGGACATACCAAGAGGATCAGAACTAAGTTTGGACATAAAAGTATTAAAAAGTATGATGAACAGAGGGATACGGTTGAAGTCTAGAAGTGAACAGGTAAATCGAATCCATGTGAGGTTTCTGTATCAGGTAGTTAACACAGATACAGAGTGAAAATGGAAATTGGTTAACATTTTTAAAGTAAAATCACGAATATTCATAAGTTGTTAAGAGGAAGCCAGTTGCATTCAGGGCATATTTCTAACTTTTGGAGGGTGACATCATGGTGGATAACCATTGTATTCCATCCCAAATCATCTCTTAGTGACAGAGGTGGAAATCTGGGTGAGTTGCCCCAGCATGACATTGCTTATGTACTTAGCTGCCTTGTCTTCTCCTTTGTTCTCTATGTGGGAATATTTATAGACTATCTATAGTCATTTATTATCTTTGATTCCTTTCTCTTAGCAGTTCTGATAGAGAAATGCATGAGATTTTATTCTTGACACAAAGACCAGTATTATTTTTTTTTAAATCTCATGAAAATGATTATAAGCAAGCTCTATTATTAAATTTAAATCAATTTAGCATATTTAATCTACATCTGTCTATACCCAATTCTATAGCTATATCTGTAATTTATTAACCATATTGCTTTGAGACCTATTTCTTTGGCTTGTCAAGTAAGTTTTCTACTTTACCCTAAAGCCTTATATTCTGATCTGATTTTTCTGCATTCTTCCTTCTACTGACTCTGGCTCACTGAATGCCTAGGGTGTACGTGCGTGTCAAGAGACTGCAGTTTGGGGACATTTGACATAAGAAGCTGCTGAATGTGCCAGTAAGGAGGTAATGATGCAGCAGAAGGGCCGTGAGTGATGAAGCAAGACCTGCCAGCTACTGTGCTTCCCTTTGTCTGTTGACCTTGAGGAAGTCCAGAGTGCTGAATAGGTCGTTGAGCACTTGCTCACTCAGTTCCAAGCACCCACCTTCCATGACCTCATGTGCCTAAGGAACGTGTGGCAAGTTCTTCGCATTAGTTTGGCACTTAAGGACGATCAAGCTGTCATCTTGAGAAGAGCAAAGATATTAGAGCCGTGGAACAGATTTCCGACTCTAATACACAGAAACCGTGCTAGTCTGATCTCTCAGGAAGACCAGTTTTATAGACAGAACAAATAATACATATGGAATGAAACAAATACTGAATAAAAATAAGTTCCATTGATTTAGTCAGAAGCTTCCTGGTAAGTGTCAGGGAAGAGAGTCACATGTTGCCAATTGGGGATGAAAGCTGGGACACAGCAGGAAATTATGCGCGAATCTTAGGACAGGATATTACATTTGCTTCACTTGCTCCTTATGTCTGAGACATAAATGAATGCTCCTTAATATATCTTTCTTCCCCCAAGCAAGTGTGCCCTGACCCAGTTACAGAATATTTCTGGCAGTTTTAGATGAAGGGTTGAGGGGTAGAGGGTTATGAGTCTGAGATAGTAACAGAAAATTTAATTTACTTTGTAGATCTCCATGCCTGTTTGAAGTCTTCTGGCATAGTAGTGATAGAGTTTTGCTTAGCCCAGGTCTTTATTTCAGCTTGAAAAATAATATTTGTTAAAATAACAAGTTCACTGGGCTGATCTTGGGTGAAGGCTTTTATTTGAGAATAAGGATTAATCCAATCATAATTTGTAAAGTGCTCCAAAATAAACTACAGTTGCAGATTGCATCTATTGTTTAATACAAGTATACAGATTTTATTGGGTTGCAACTTTATCTGAGACCCCTTGAGAAGTGCTTCGGAGGATGAAATACCTCCAATACAAAAGTAAAGAAACAAACAAAAAACCCAGAATCATTTAACCTTCTGTTAAAACTATAACCTTTGTCTCCCATTTTTTTTGCAGTTAAAATTGTCTGAAGACATTAGTATCCATCTCTAATCTCCAAATAGCTAGATGTACATAAAATCTTAACATGACGAATAGAATATAGCCTTCACATTTTCTTGGGCTTGGAAGGAATTAAACGATGCACATTCGCTCCCTAAAAAAATTCACACCTCAGCCTGAGAAAGCCTCAGAATTGTGCTGAAAATTGAAAACTAGCACTCAAGATTGGCAGGGGAGGAGGGAAGGAAATTCGCTGAAGTTATTTGTTTTTTAGGGAGGCAGGTTAGTGTGGGATAGTGCGTTTCAAATTGTAATATGCTTTGCATGGGAAATATGTGATTCACAGGGGATCTTGCTCAAATGCAGATTTTAATTCAGTGGGTCTGAGATGAGACCGCAGTCTGTTTCTAATAAGCTCCCGGGTGAGGCCAAGGCAGCTGGTCTGAGGATCATACTCCGAGTAAAAAGGAGCTACAGAGGAAGCCACCTATACAAGCGCTAGGGTTAAATCCTAGTTCTGTTTACTAGCTGATCTTAATCTCTCTGAGCTCCAGCTTGCTTCCCTGCCCAATCGAACCTATTTAGTAGGAACATTGTAAACACAATAATGTTGATAAAGCATTTTTTTTCATTACCACTATACGCCATGTCAATAACTATAAACATAGACTATTTGGAATTAAATAGAAGCTCATAGAGCATTATTATAATTATTCTTTTTGGTGGGATGTAACCATTTTTTGATGATAATTTTTGAATTGTTGCAGATATAGGAAGAAATAGAAATAAGTACTGAGTAAGTTGGACGGGAACAACGGAGAGAGTCCCAATAATCATACAGATCTATCTAGAGCTGTTCTCAGAGGCTGGCCCTGACCAGCAGCATGGCCTCAGCTGGGAACTTGTAAGCAATGCAAATTCTCAGACCCCCGTCCCAGACTTACTGAATCCGGGACTGCCTGGCCTCCCAGGACCCAACAAGCCCTCCAGGTGATTCTGACGCATGTTAAAGGGTGAGGCCCACTGAGGAAGAGCAGGAAACCACCCATCCGGGAGGGTTGTAGATTTAATAAACCACTCCTGGCTGTGCTCTGCCAAGTGACCCCATTCCATTCTCCGAGTCCAGCTCCTCACAGGAATAAATAGTTCCGCTTAGAAGGTATTAAATATGTGTTACTAATGAAATAGCAAGATGTTAAATAATCAGGAGCCCAAGAAAGAGGTACTGATGGGGATGGATACAAAGGCAGAGACTAATAAAAAAAAAATAAGAATAGGAAAATTTGGTGGAGTCTGGGGTTCAAGAAAAACTGATCTGAATAGAGTCAGATCAGTGGCAAGCAACCAAAACGTTTAAAATAAAAAGAAACAAGCACAATATACCCTATGCCTTTGGATTTCTTTGTTTTATATTCAGCAGTGAACTAGAATTGTAACTGTGGCAAAGGAAGCTTTAAAGAAAGCACCCACAATTTCAACCTATGTTAGAGTGTAGAGAATGTTACAATCTAAAACATCCATAAATTCAGGAGCCTTCTGTGAACCAGGAGAAAAAAAAAATGCTTCAAATTTTGTAGATGAGTACAGTCACTAGAGGGTTTAACTATGGGTGCACCTGTAAATTCGAATCTGCAATGTCTGCATTTTAATCTCGCTCAGGTTCTTGAAATCTGAGTTTGTCGCACACGGCTTTCACTAAGGCATCTACTTGTGTCTGTCTGTCTCCACCCACAAGGCACGACATTGAACATTTCTTAAAATCGAAAAAGAAAACCGGCTTTATGGAAGTTGAGGTAACGTCTCTTGGTTTCCGAACAAGCTGTTTTGCATTTCAACAAGGTCTAAGAAATCAGACTATCACTGTGTACAGGCAGTGATTTGAGATAAGCTATGTAACCAAACGTTTTAAAGTTCTCATATTTGGTTTGTATCAGGTCAGGGGAGAGGAGAGGAAGAGGGAGGGAGTGAGAGATGAGGAAGAGGGGGAGAAAGGGAGAGCAGTATGTATACTGTTTTATATTCATTCATTGATTTAGAAAATAATACCGTGTGTATCTTAGTTCACTGAGCATCATAAAAAACCAGAGCCCTGTTTGCTTGTGGCCCTGTGTGAGCAGGCAGGGTGAGTGTGACCTGTTCAAGCCACGGAGATGCACCTCAAACCTGCTCTCTGCAGGCAGGGTGCACCTCAGCACCGCAGGCCTGTTTCCAGGAAGCACTAACCGAAAGCGCTCTTGATGCCAGAAAGAAGCCAGGACTATATGCCTGGTGCCCTCAGCTGCATTTCCCCCATAGTGTGTTCTTCTCATTTTCCTTAGTGATGTTGTTCCCTTGGTGATATGTTTCCCTTTTCCTAAAGGGAAAAAGGGAAGGATGAAGGAACAGAAGCCTAACTGTGGAATCTTTCTGTCCCTAAACTCCTCCCTGAATCTTGCTCTAAGGATGAGGGGTATTTTTCTGGCTTCATGAAAGAGGGAGTCCTTTCTTCCTTGGCCAACATGAATGAGAATATCCCACTTATTATGAATGAGGCCATCTTTTTGGCCTAGGGTGTCTAAAATCTTGTTGTTTTTATACTGTAGAAAACAAGTCCAGTTTTACTTAACATACTTTATTAGTTTATGAGTTTCATCTCACTGGATCAATTATGTTAATTTTATACGCTATCAGACAATGAGGTCAGAAATGGGTGTCTTTATTTTCATCTTTATATCTATTTACAGTATATTGACTGGCACTCAATATTAGTTGAATGAATAAACAAATCAATGAATAAGTATTTAGTGTTTCTTAAAATGACATTGTAGTGTTAGTGGATGATAGGTCTGTTTTTAAATAGTAATTGGGGTGAACTTTGAGAAATTGAAAATCACATTATTTGGAGTTGGAATGAATATTATAATAAATACTTGTTGAAGGAATGTGATTAAACTGGATTCTGTCTATTGTTTTACCAATGAGGAGACAAAGAGGTTAACTGATTTTCTAATGGTTTTATATCTAGTTAGTCACAGAACTGGTACTAGAATACATTTTTGGAATATTTTTATTATAGAAAATTACAAACCTTTATGAAAGTAGAGGAGATAGTATAATAAATGTCTTGTTTCCATCAGTACCTTCAAGCATATTCTGTTCATTTATTCAGTATTGTTTTTATCAATGCCCATCTTTACCCTCTGCTGTTCACAGATTATTTTTATGCAAATCCCAGAAATCATATCGTTTCATTTGTAAACATTTCAGTATTTAGCTTGAAGTGTTAGAGACAAAATATCCACAGTACCATTAATTCATTAAATAATAATTCCTTATTGTCATTAAAAAGTTTTTCTGTTTTATATTGGAGCATAGTTGATTATCAATGTTCTGTTAGTTTCAGGTGTACAGCAAAGTGATTCAGTTATACATATACATGTATCTATTCTTTTTCAAATTCTTTTCCCATTTAGGTTATTACAGAATATTGAGCAGAGTTCCCTGTGCTATACAGTAGGTCCTTGTTGGTTATCTATTTTAAATATAGTAGTGTATATATGTCAATTCCAAACTCCCAGTTTATCCCTCCCTCTCACCTTTCCCCTTTGGTAACCATTAGTTTGTTTTCTAAGTCTGTGAGTTTGTTCCTGTTCGTAAATAAGTTCATTTGTATCATTTTTTTTTTTTTTTTTTAGATTTCACATATAAGTGATATCATATGATATTTGTCTTTCTCTGACCTGATTATCAATTAATATCCAGTCAGTGTTCACATTTACTTGTTTGTCTGATACATTTTTTTACACTTCATTTGTTTGGACTGGAATTCAAATAAAGTCTATACATTGTGATAAGTTTTATCTCTTAAGGATATTTTAATATACATGTTCTCCCTCCCTGACCCTCTGCTTCCCTTCCCCCTAATCTCCTTTTGTTTTTTCAGTTGTTGTTCATGAATCTAGGTCATTTTTCCTGTTTTCCCAAGTTTGAATTTTGCTGGTTGCCTAGAATACAATTTTCTAACATAACATTTGTCATTTAGACCTACTTAAAAAAAAGAAAAGTTGTGCCATCATATTTATTTCTATTTGAAAAAGAAAAAATTCAAAAATAACATCTCAAGAAAGTTTTACCATGGGATTCCTTAAATGACCTTATTAATTTTCTGAAGTGTTTGTTTCTCTTTTCTCTTTGACACTTGGATGAAAACCAACTTTTAATTAATGCAGAAAAATACAAATCAGAACTGTGACAGGAACTTTCATAACGCTTAAGAGTTTTTGTTTTGTTTTTACTGATTAGAGCAAATCGAAAGCAGTTATATTAATTTTTTATAATTATTCAATTTATTAGCCATTCAGAATATGAACCAGATGGACATGAAAATCCCTAGTCTTCTAAGAACATATAATAAAACTCTCAGTAATGCTAATTGGTGATATTTCTGGGTACAGGAGTGTCATCATTTGCCCTTTCTGGTTTATATAATGCACAGGGCTTCAGGTTTTATCTCTGTAGGCTTCTGAGAATGCTCCTAGAGATTTGTAATGGTAAACTGGAGACAACTCATGAATTTTCACTTTATTGCATAAAAACAAAGGGACTAAAATATATATTAAAGAAGTGTGGAATATGAACTTCCAATCACACTTAGGTAGAATTAGCTAATCCATCTTAATTGGAATAATAGCTGAACAATTGGTGCTACATTGAAAATTTCTCTAAAAACAAAGTCATCTCCCTCATTAGAGATTTCTGTTCTCCTTTTGCTCCTTTGCTGACCTGACTTTCCTCTGGGCACTTTAAGTTCTGCAGCTGTGAAAACACTGGCATCTTAAACAGAGCTGCCAGGGAGAAGTGGAGGAAGCCCACATGTGATTTCTTTTAATTTGAAACACTTAGGAGGGGACGCTGGGTGAAGGGTATATGAGGACTCTCTTAACTATACAATATTTTCAGTTTTTCTTTAAATTTAAAACTATTCCAAAAGAAAAATATTTTAAAAACTTGAGTTTTATTAATTTCACTATATATTAGTGAAATTTCATTAAGTAGGAAATACATATTCACTCATGCTTTCTTCAGCCTACCCCAATTTAATACTTAAAAAATAAAATCAGAAAGGAAGAATAATGTAAAGGCTTATATTTGGCATTTTAATGGAACAAAAATGGTTATTTTGTCTATTTCAAGGTTAACACCATTTACTGAATGTTTTCTTCTCAAAAGAGATGTCTGTTTAATGGCCACCTTATATTTTCACAAAAATAAAATTATAGAATGAGAAATATCACTTATTACAAGATGAGTTATTTTATTTATGAAAAGGATAAAAATTAATAAATTCTATGATTCCAACAATTATTGTTTCATGACATTGGAACTAACCAGAACGCTTGGAGATGAATTCTTAGTAGCCAAGCATTCTGGATGGTTGAGAATTTACACTTTAAGTGTGGAAGTTTTAACTATTACTGTAACAATTTTGAATGTTATGTTCCTCTCTGAAATTATTGTTTAATGCTTTCCTGATGACTTTGCATCCTGCGTCTTATTCTGTCTTGTCTTAAATTTCTCAATTCCATTTTTCATAAGACTTCCAGAGACATCTTACTAAATATAAAAAACATTTTGAATTTCCTTCAGTGACTTTCTTCAGGCTTCAGGATGAAGTCCCAAGTCCATCCTGTGACAGATGACACTCTTATGCCCGGTCCTTGTGGACCCTTCCATCTATTCCTTTCACCAACTTCCTCTGCCCTGGGTTCTTGTCATACAGACCCAGTTTTCACTCACTTTTTCTGTCACACAAAGTGTGAACATTGCCTGAATACCTTCTTCTACTACTGGCCTTGGTTAAAGCTTAATCATCTTTTAAATAGAAAAGATTTAAACGGACAATCCTCCTCCTCTTCTCCCTTCCTTCAGGCTACCACAGACACTGATGACCTCTATCACATTGCCTATGATGCTGTATTGTAATTGACTACTGGTTTGTCATCATATAAGATGGTAAATATTATGGACACGGATCATTTGTCATTGTTTTTCCAGCATTTATCATGGTATCCTGCATATAAGAACCAATCAATAAATGGTGGTGGTTGTTGAATAATTATGACATTATAATTATTGGAGTTTACTGAAAAATATAGGGTTATATCATATTACATCAAATGCTGTGCTTTTTAAACTATTGAGTTTTCATGGTATAGTTGTTCTGGACATTCCTTCTCTGTTTGGTTGTCATTGGGCAATGCTTGATCCTCCAGTGTGATCTGTCCATGGTAGCTATATCTTTTTCTGATGTGATAATTTTCATATTTTTTTTTGTTTTCATCTCAAGTGAGAATGTGAGATTATTCTGTTTGTGGCTAGAACTATTTGCTTCTAAGTGCATTAGTTAATTCTGTTCAAGAGCTGATTAATTAAATGCTATGACTAATTTTATAGTACTGTTAGTTTGATATGTGTTCCTTGAATTCTTTTTTTTTCTTTTTTTTTTTAACATCTTTATTGGAGTATAATTGCTTTACAATGGTGTGTTAGTTTCTACTTTATAACAAAGTGAATTAGTTATACATATAAATATGTTCCCATATCTCTTCCCTCTTGCATCTCCCTCCCTCCCACCCTCCTTATCCCACCCCTCTAGGTGTTCACAAAGCACCGAGCTGATCTCCCTGTGCTATGCGGTTGCTTCCCACTAGCTATCTATTTTACGTTTGGTAGTGTATATATGTCCATGCCACTCTTTCACTTTGTCACAGCTTACCCTTCCCCCTCCCCATGTCCTCAAGTCCATTCTCTAGTAGGTCTGTGACTTTATTCCCGTCTTACCACTAGGTCCTTCATGACCTTTTTTTTCCCCTTATATTCCATATATATGTGTTAGCATACTGTATTTGTTTTTCTCTTTCTGACTTACTTCACTCTGTATGACAGACTCTAACTCCATCCACCTCACTACAAATAACTCAATTTCATTTCTTTTTATGGCTGAGTAATATTCCATTGTATGTATGTGCCACATCTTCTTTATCCATTTATCCGATGATGGACACTTAGGTTGCTTCAATGTCCTGGCTTTTGTACATAGAGCTGCAATGAACATTTTGGTACATGACTCTTTTTGAATTATGGTTTCCTCAGGGTATATGCCCAGTAGTGAGATTGCTGGGTTGTATGGTAGTTCTATTTTTAGTTTTTTAAGGAACCTCCATACTGTTCTCCATAGTGGCTGTATCAGTTTACATTCCCACCAACAGTGCAAGAGTGTTCCCTTTTCTCCACACCGTCTCCAGCATTTATTGTTTCTAGATTTTTTGATGATGGCCATTCTGACCAGTGTGAGATGATATCTCGTTGTAGTTTTGATTTGCATTTCTCTAATGATTATGATGGTGAGCATTCTTCATGTGTTTGTTGGCCATCTGTATATCTTCTTTGGAGAAATGTCTATTTAGGTCTTCTGCCCATTTTTGGATTGGGTTGTTTGTTTTTTTGTTATTGAGCTGCATGAGCTGCTTGTAAATTTTGGAGATTAATCCTTTGTCAGTTGCTTCATTGCAAATATTTTCTCCCATTCTGAGGGTTGTCTTTGGTCTTGTTTATGGTTTCCTTTGCTGTGCAAAAGCTTTTAAGTTTCATTAGGTCCCATTTGTTTATTTTTGTTTTTATTTCCATTTCTCTAGGAGGTGGGTCAAAAGGATCTTGCTGTGATTTATGTCACAGAGTGTTCTGCCTATTTTTCCTCTAAGAGTTTGATAGTGTCTGGCCTTACATTTAGGTCTTAATCCATTTGAGTTTATTTTTGTGTATGGTGTTAAGGAGTGTCCTAATTTCATACTTTTACATGTACCTGTCCAGATCTTCCCAACACCACTTATTGAAGAGGCTGTCTTTTCTCTCACTGTATATGCTTGCCTCCTTTATCAAAGATAAGGTGACCATATGTGCGTGGGTTTATCTCTGGGCTTTCTATCCGTTCACACTGATCTATATTTCTGTTTTTGTGCCAGTACCATACTGTCTGGATTACTGTAGCTTTGTAGTATAGTCTGAAGTCAGGGAGCCTGATTCCTCAGCTCCATTTTTCGTTCTCAAGATTGCTTTGGCTATTCGGGGTCTTTTGTGTTTCCATACAAATTGTGAATTTTTTGTTCTAGTTCTGTGAAAGATGCCAGTGGGAGTTTGATTGGGATTGCATTGAATCTGTAGATTGCTTTGGGTAGTAGAGTCATTTTCACAATGTTGATTCTTCCAATCCAGGAACATGGTATATCTCTCCATCTATTTGTATCATCTTTAATTTCTTTCATCCATGTCTTACAATTTTCTGCATACAGGTCTTTTGTCTCCTTAGGTCGGTTTATTCCTAGATATTTTATTCTTTTTCTTGCAGTGGTAAATGGGAGTGTTTTCTTAATTTCACTTTCAGATTTTTCATCATTAGTAAACAGGAATGCAAGAGATTTCTGTGCATTAATTTTGTATCCTGCTACTTTACCAAATTTATTGATTAGCTCTTGTAGTTTTCTGGTAGCATCTTTAGCATCCTCTATGTATAGTATCATGTCATCTGCAAAGAGTGACAGCTTTACTTTTTCTTTTCCGATTTGGATTCCTTTTATTTCTTTTTCTTCTCTAATTGCTGTGGCTAAAACGTCCAAAGCTATGTTGAATAATAGTGGTGAGAGTGGGCAACCTTGTCTTGTTCCTGATCTTAGTGGAAATGGTTTCAGTTTTTCACCATTGAGGACGATGTTGGCTGTGGGTTTGTCATATATGGCCTTTATTATGTTGAGGAAAGTTCCTTCTATGCCTACTTTCTGCAGGGCTTTTATCATAAATAGGTGTTGAATTTTGTTGAAAGCTTTCTCTGCATCTATTGAGATGATCATGTGGTTTTTCTCCTTCAATTTGTTAATATGGTGTGTCACATTGACTGATTTGCGTATATTGAAGAATCCTTGCATTCCTGGAATAAACCCCACTTGATCATGGTGTATGATCCTTTTAATGTGCTGTTGGATTCTGTTTGCTAGTATTTTGTTGAGGATTTTTGCATCTATGTTCATCAGTGATATTGGCCTGTAGTTTTCTTTCCTTGTGACATCTTTGTCTGGTTTTGGTATCAGGGTGGTGGTGGCCTTGTAGAATGAGTTGGGGAGTGTTCCTCCCTCTGCAATAGTTTGCAAGAGTTTGAGAAGGATAGGTGTTAGCTCTTCTCTAAATGTTTGATAGAATTCGCCTGTGAAGCCATCTGGTACTGGGCTTTAGTTTGTTGGAAGATTTTTAATCACAGTTTCTATTTCAGTGCTTGTGATTGGTCTGTTCATATTTTCTATTTCTTCCTGGTTCAGTCTTGGCAGATTGTGCATTTCTAAGAATTTGTCCATTTCTTCCAGGTTGTCCATTTTATTGGCATAGAGTTGCTTGTAGTAATCTCTCATGATCGTTTGTATTTCTGCAGTGTCAGTTGTGACTTTTCCTTTTTCATTTCTAATTCTATTGATTTGAGTCTTCTCCCTTTTTTTCTTGATGAGTCTGGCTAATGGTTTATCAATTTTGTTTATCTTCTCAAAGAACCAGCTTTTAGTTTTATTGATCTTTGCTATTGTTTCCTTCATTTCTTTTTCATTTATTTCTGATCTGATCTTTATGATTTCTTTGCTTCTGCTAACTTTGGGGATTTTTTGTTCTTCTTTCTCTAATTGCTTTAGGTGCAAGGTTAGGTTGTTTATTTGAGATGTTTCCTGTTTCTTGAGGTAGGCTTGTATTGCTATAAACTTCCCTCTTAGAACTGCTTTTGCTGCATCCCATAGGTTTTGAGTCGTCGTGTCTCCATTGTCATTTGTTTCTAGGTATTTTTTGACTTCCCCTTTGATTTCTTCAGTGATCACTTGGTTATTAAGTAGTGTATTGTTTAGCCTCCATGTGTTTGTATTTTTTACAGATATTTTCCTGTAATTGATATCTAGTCTCATGGCATTGTGGTTGGAAAACAAACTTGATACGATTTCAGTTTTGTTAAATTTACCAAGGCTTGATTTGTGCCCCAAGATATGATCTATCCTGGAGAATGTTCCATGAGCACTTGAGAAAAATGTGTATTCTGTTGTTTTTGGGTGGAATGTCCTATAAATATCAATTAAGTCCATCTTGTTTAATGTATCATTTAAAGCTTGTGTTTCCTTATTTATTTTCATTTTGGATGATCTGTCCATTGGTGAAAGTGTGGTGTTAAAGTCCCCTACTATGATTGTGTTACTGTCGATTTCCCCTTTTATGGGTGTTAGTGTTTGCCTTATGTATTGAGGTGCTCCTGTGTTGGGTGCATAAATGTTTACAGTCGTTATATCTTCTTCTTGGATTGATCCCTTGATCATTATGTAGTGTCCTTCTTTGTCTCTTGTAATAGTCTTTATTTTAAAGTCTATTTTGTCTGATATGAGAATTGCTACTCCAACTTTCTTTTGATTTCCATTTGCATGGAATATCATTTTCCATCCCCTCACTTTCAGTCTGTATGTGTCCTTAGGTCTTAAGTGGGTCTCTTGTAGACAGCATATATATGGGTCTTGTTTTTGTATCCATTCAGCCAGTCTGTGTCTTTTGGTGGGAGCATTTAGTCCATTTACATTTAAGGTAATTATCGATATGTATGTTCTTATTCCCATTTTCTTAAATGTTTTGGGTTTGTTATTGTAGGTGTTTTCCTTCTCTTGTGTTTCTTGCTTAGAGAAGTTCCTTTAGCATTTGTTGTAAAGCTGGTTTGGTGGTGCTGAACTCTCTCAGCTTTTGCTTATCTGTAAAGGTTTTAATTTCTCCATCAAATTTGAATGAGATCCTTGCTGGGTAGAGTAATCTTGGTTGTAGGTTTTTCTCCTTCAGCACTTTAAATATGTCTTGCCACTCCCTTCTGGCGTGCAGAGTTTCTGCTGAAAGATCAGATGTTAACCTTATGGGGATTCCCTTGTGTGTTATTTGTAGTATTTCTGTTGCTGCTTTTAATATGTTTTCTTTATATTTAATTTTTGATAGTTTGATTAATATGTGTCTTGGTGTGTTTCTCCTTGCATTTATCCTGTATGGGACTCTCTGTGCTTCCAGTACTTGATTAACTATTTCCTTTCCCATATTAGGGAAGTTTTCAACTATAATCTCTTCAGATATTTTCTCAGTCCCTTTCTTTTCCTCTTCTTCTTCTGGGACCCCTATAATTCGAATGTTGGTGCATTTAATGTTGTCCCAGAGGTCTCTGAGACTGTCTTCAGTTCTTTTCATTCTTTTTTCTTTATTCTGCTCTGCTGTAGTTATTTCCACTATTTTATCTTCCAGGTTACTTATCCGTTCTTCTGCCTCAGTTATTCTGCTATTGATCCCTTCTAGAGAATTTTTAATTTCATTTATTGTGTTGTTCATTGTTGCTTGGTTCCTCTTTAGTTCTTCTAGGTCCTTGTTAAATGTTTCTTGCATCTTGTCTATTCTATTTCCAAGATTTTGGATCATCTTTACTATCATTATTCTGAATTCTTTTTCAGGTAGACTGCCTATTTCCTCTTCATTTGTTGGGTCTGGTGTGTTTTGACCCTGCTCCTTTATCTGCTGTGTGTTTCTCTGTCTTCTCATTTTGCTTAACTTACTGTGTTTGGGGTCTCCTTTTCACAGGCTGCAGGTTCGTAGTTCCTGTTGTTTTTGCTGTCTGTCCCCCATGGCTAAGGTTGGTTCAGTGGGTTGTGTAGGCTTCCTGGTGGAGGGGACTAGTGCCTGTGTTCTGGTGGATGAGGCTGGATCTTGTCTTTCTGGTGGGCAGGTCCACGTCTGGTGGTGTGTTTAGGGGTGTCTGTGGCCTTACTATGATTTTAGGCAGCCTCTCTGCTAATGGGTGTGTTTGTGTTCCTGTCTTGCTAGTTGTTTGGCATAGGGTGTTCAGCACTGTAGCTTGCTGGTCGTTGAGTGAAGCTGGGTCTTGGTGTTGAGATGGAGATCTCTGGGGAGATTTTCGCCATTTGGTATTATGTGGAGCTGGGAGGTCTCTTGTGGACCAGTGTCCTGAAGTTGGCTCTCCCACCTCAGAGGCACAGCCCTTATGCCTGGCTGGAGCACCAAGAGCCTTTCATCCACATGGCTCAGAATAAAAGGGAGAAAATATAGAAAGAAAGAAAGATGATAAAATAAAGTAAGATAAAATAAAATAAAGTTATTAAAATAAAAAATAATTATAAAGAAAAAAAATTTTTTAAGTAAAACAAACAAACAAAAAACGGATGGACAGAACCCTAGGACAAATGGTGAAAGCAAAGCTATACAGACAAAATCTCACACACAAGCATACACATGCACACTCACAAAAAGAGGAAAAGGGCAAAAAATAATATATCCTGCTCCCAAAGTCCACCTCCTCAATTTGGGATGATTCGTTGTCTATTCAGGTATTCCACAGATGCAGGTACATCAGGTTGTTTGTGGATCTTTAATCCGCTGCTCCTGAGGCTGCTGGGAGAGATTTCCCTTTCTCTTCTTTGTTCACACAGCTCCTGGGGATCAGCTTTGGCTTTGGACCCGCCTCTGCGTGTAGGTCGCCTGAGGGCGTCTGTTCTTCGCTCAGACAGGACAGGGTTAAAGGAGCAGCTGCTTCGGGGGTTCTGGCTCACTCAGGCGGGGGGAGGGAGGGGTCCGGTGGCGGGGCGAGCCTGCGGCGGCAGAGGCGTCGTGACGTTGCAGCAGCCTGAGGCGCGCCGTGCATTCTCCTGGGAAGTTGTCCCTGGCTGACGGGACGCTGGCAGTGGCGGGCTGCACAGGCTCCTGGGAGGGGCGGTGTGGAGAGTGACCTGTGCTCGCACACAGGCTTCCTGGTGGCGGCAGCAGCAGCCTTAGCGTCTCATGCCCGTCTCTGGGGTCCGCGCTGTTAGCCGCGGCTCGAGCCCGTCTCTGGAGCTCGTTTAGGCGGCGCTCTGAATCCCCTCTCCTCGCGCACCAGGAAACAAAGAGGCAAGAAAAAGTCTCTTGCCTGTTCGGCAGCTGCAGACTTTTCCCGGACTCCCTCCCGGCTAGCTGTGGCGCACTAGCCCCCTTCAGGCTGTGTTCACGCCGCCAACCCCAGTCCTCTCCCTGCGATCTGACCTCCGAAGTCCGAGCCTCAGCTCCCAGCCCCACCCGCCCCGGCGGCTGAGCAGACAAGCCTCTCGGGCTGGTGAGTGCTGGTCAGCGCTGAGCCTCCGTGCGGGAATCTCTCCGCTTTGCCCTCCGCACCCCTGTGGCTGCGCTCTCCTCCGTGGCTTCGAAGCTCCCCCCTCTGCCACCTGCAATCTCTGCCTGCGAAGAGGCTCCTAGTGTGTGGAAACCTTTCTTCTTTCACAGCTCCCTCCCACTGGTGCAGGTCCCGTCCCTATTCTTTTGTCTCTGTTATTTCTTTTTTCTTTTGCCCTACCCAGGTACGTGGGGAGTTTCTTGCCTTTTGGGAGGTCTGAGGTCTTTTGCCAGCGTTCAGTAGGTGTTCTGTAGGAGCAGTTCCACGTGTAGATGTATTTCCGATCTATCTGTGGAGAGGAAGGTGATCTCCGCATCTTACTCTTCTGTCATCTTCTCATCTCTCCCCTTGAATTCTTGATTATTTCAATCTAATCAACCATTGTTTTTATATTATTCAATAATAGCTTCTATTTTTCTGGAACAAGCAAACTGCTATCACGTGCTATAAACATGAGCTTGCTGAAATAAGTTTAACCAGGTCAATTTCAATGTTAAAAGCAAAACATAGCCAACAAAAACTTTTAACTTAAAATTCACAAGGGTAAGTAAAAAAATATTTATCACCAATCTCTTATTCTGTTTATGGAAAGATGGGTACATCATGTTATGTTATGTCAAATGATCAGAATACTTTTTACAGTAAGAGTTGGAATGATGTTTATTTTTCAAGTTGATAACAACCAATTTTCTAAGTGAAACCGTGTGAGGATTGACTGTTTTCCTTCTAGCTTATAGATGAGAAAATCGGTATACAGAAAACTAAAGAGTTATATTGACCCCTCAATTTTGGCCATTTTTAGTGGTAATACCACCTCTTTTCATTAACTCTGTTTCAAAGGCAGTGATCATTTAACTCCCCTCTCTCCCATAACCTGTTTTTAATTAAAATATCATGTTATGTGCTTTGTCACACAATAGATTTAGGTGTCTCTTTCCTTGGGCGTCTTGTATCCTTGCTGAGACTATAGGACTTAAATTCATCTTCTCAAACAGTTAAATGTTCTCAGCAACGTGCCCTGGATTGACAAACTGAAAAGCAAGTTGGGCATATTGACGTGAGCAGGAGTGTGGAGAGAGTGCCCTATAAACTTGTTTTACTCAACCTTGAAGACAGGTTAAGTGTTAATTCCCTGCTTCCTATAAAGTACATCAAGTGTATATGCAGTGTTCCTGAGAGTTTCCTAATGAACTGAAAATCAAACAATTTGAGGTGGGAAGAAATATATTTCATCAGCCTCCTGCGCAACGATGATTTCCCTCAGCTTGTCCTACATACTTGATTCTGATTAGAATAAGGCAAAGGAGCTATTTTAACCTTTCTTGATAAAGAAATTGCACTTGTTATTAATAGAATCTCAGATCCCACATCATTGGGATTGTATACGTTGATTGTTAACATGCAGGCTAGCAAGGCACACGAGACAGTTAAGTCGAGGAATGTGTTTTAGAGGCCATTTCTGGATAGAGAATTCATCGTTTTTAAATGACCCAAATGACAAAGATGACGGGATTGATGTGATGACCTGGCTAAGGAGGCTTTCAAAACTTGTGATTAAAGTAAACTCCTCCTCAAATTGTTCTACTCCTTTTCGACATTTCTTATAGTTGGGTTAATAAACGTAATGGTGGTGGCTGATGTTTAAAGAAAGAAGAAACGATGTCTTTGGGGAAAAACAGACTCAGTGCAGAGATTCCTAAATTAAGATTCTTGTGCTACAAAAACACAGATGAAGGACAGCAAGACCAAAATGTAAGGATAGACCCCAGGCCCCCCTTACGTTGCTGTTCCCACTGCAGGTCTGAGTAGGAGAGGGCCACCTTGAGGCTTGTTGATATACCGCAGGGTGCCTATTAACAAGCTAGCTTCCCAGCTTCTGAAGTCAACTGGCCTCTACTAGGAACAGTGAGGCTTTTGAGAAATGATCTACATAATTTTGACCAAAACCCTACTCTGCCTAATGAGTAATAAATCGAGATGATTTCATAGTTAGCATGATGCTTTATGTTTCATAGAGCAAGTTCAACATGTAGTCTCACGTGTTGTTCACAAGGACTTTGGAGGCACCATCATCATTTACTGACGAGGTTCATAGAGATTAAGTTATGTATTTGCTGAATAACTAGAACATGAAACTGGATTTTCTGATTTCAAATCCAGAGCGATTCTTCCATTTTGCTGTCTGGATTTTTACCTGAATGTTATGGTGGAAGTCATCTTGACAGAGAACATCTTTCAGTGATCAGGCATTGATATCTACTCCTATATCTGTTACTGGTTCTTGCAACTAACTTGTTACAGAGTGTGGCTTTTTCTCTTCATGCACCCTGCATTTCAAACTTTGCATAGTAAAACATGATACAAAGATAGAATATGACTCTTTGGTTCTACCTAACATATTTTAATGTGATGTATTGTTGTCTTCTATAATGCTACTGTCTAATTTCATGTTAGGATTGTTTTGTGTGTGAGATCAAGTAATTCACTACCCTTTGGGATATTCTGGTTATGAAAATGTTCGTTTCTGGTTATAGAATTTGGGAATGTTTAAGATCCTGCTAAAGAAGGGCTCTTAATGGTCATATATTTTTATCTGAAGAAGCCAAAATATTTTTTTCATTGGAATATTATTATTATAGTCAACGTTCGTTTATTGAAATACACACATATACCTACTCCCCGATTTTTTCAGGATGGCTGCAAGGAATTCTACGTTATTTTAAAATGACATATAATATGTATATGGAAAATTTTAATAACCCGCCCCTTACACATAGCCTCTGTTTCGTTCTCAGGAGTTTATTCAATTTATGATTAGTACCTCAGTCATGAGGCAGAATATTTAATATTATGAAGGTGTATATTGTCCCTAAAGTAATAAAGTCTGTAATAGCAATATGATGTCAATAGCATTTCCAGATAGATTTTTTTGAAACTGAGAAAAAGTGAATTTCAATTGCAAATTTATTTGTAAAAATAGCAGGAACATTCTGAAAAAGAAGAGTAATGCAGGAAGAGAATGGTTTTTTATCAAATATTGCATTGTGTTTTAAAGCTTCAGGACATTTGACGCTAGCAGGGGTAGTAGAACAGTGTAGTATCCAGGAACAGGCCCCTATGAATATTCGTGTATATGAAGGTGGCATTTCAGTTCAGTCGAGAGAAGGTGTTTCACTCAATAACAAGTATTGGGAGAACAGTGGTTCATGTGGAAAAATAAAGATGGATCTCAACCCTTGCAACAAGTGAGTCTTTCCCTTTTCACTAGTACTATCTTATGCTAGTTCACATTTGTACTCTGTTCAAGTTTTATTTTTATAATAAAAGTAGCTTGTTTTTTAAAAAAGCTAATGACTTCATAATCTGACTCCCTTGTGTTGTGTTAATACCAATTTACTCTGTTGTTACCATAAAAATGAGTGATTTGTTATTCTCATGTTTCGTATTTTACTCTATGTAAACATTGAATATGTATTTTTAAATGTGGACTTTGAAGTTGATAGCAACAACAAAATACCTTGCTTAGAAAATGAATTGTCAAACAGGTACTTTTAATAGTTGCCCAATTTCCTTATGGTGCTTCTTGATGACGGCTTTTGATTCCACTTTAAGTCTTTGATTTTATAAAACTCAGCTTTCTCTTATGATGCAGTGCCTGTGACCTTCCTTGTAGGCAATGATGATTTCTGTTCACCATTTAATCTATGAGTTTCTGTTTTAAGCTGAGCTTCTTACAGCCATGACTCAGTTGTCAGCATGGCACAGCTTTGACCTCAATAAAATCTAGATGCCTATGGCAGCACCTTGGAAACACGATGTCTTCATCTAATAATAATTTGAGATGAACTTGCATCCTTGAGATTGTTATATGATCTCAGAACACAAGAATCCTAAATGGTGGGCAACATTTCCTAGCAATGACATATTTTTTGCCTCTCTCTTTTGGTGATATATTTAAAGGGGTGCTTTATAATACCTCTAATTTATCCTATAGACAAATAGATACAGTTTTCTGTGGGGTGGGATATATATACATATATATGAGTGTATGTGTATGTCTGTTTATTGCCTAAAATAGTGTTTTACATTATAAAGGATGGTTAATAAATATTCATTATAAGAATATTTGAAATACAAAGTAGACTAGTAGCTTATAGTAGGATTCAGACAACCACCCAGTTTTCCCTAAGCTGGGAATTTACATCGTTTTATTTAACTCTTAACTCTCATATTTACTCCTTCCTGATAATTCTTTCTTCTTTCTTTCACCTAACCTGCCACCTCAATGTACCTTTTCAGTTGCATGAAAGATATACAAGAAGACATACATGCTGAAATCTTAACCTGTTTTTGTAAGACCTCTAGATGGTGTGAACTTTTGATGGAGAATAGTTAATAAAAGGCGAACATTTCATACTGGATTGAGGATAAGGTCAGGTCTACTGTTTCAAATAGATGTCAGCTCCACATGGACTTACCTACTAGAGAAAAGAAAATGTACTTCTTAAATCCATACCATATATATTTTTTACATATATATGTGTGTATATGTATATTTAAAAATTAAGACTTTTTTAAAGGTCAGTTTAAGGTTCACAGCAAAACTGAGGGAAAGGTGCAAAGATTTCCCCTGGCCCCTCATGCACTGCCTCCCCCAGTATCAACATATCCCTGAAGTCTACATTTGTTACAGTTGATGAACAATTGATGACACATCATAATCATCCATGGTCCATCGTTTACCTTAAGGTTCCATCTTGGTGTTCTACATTCTATGGGTTTTGACAAATACATAATGATATGTATCTACCATTATGGTATCATTTTATAGAGTATTTTTAGTGCCATAAAAAATCCTCTGTGCTTTGTCTATTCATTCCCCTGCTCCTCCAACCCATGCCAACCACTGATCTTTTTACTGTCTCCATGGTTCTGCCTTTTCCAGAATGTCACATAGTTGAAATTATATAATATGTAATCTTTTCAGATTGGCTTTGTCACTTAGTAGTAAGCGTTTAAGTTTCCTCCGTGTCTTTTCATGGCTTGATAGCTGATTTCCTTTTTAGTGCTGAATAATACAGGCATACTTTGGAGATATTGTGGGTTTGGTTCCGGACCACTGCAAGAAAGCAAGTAATGCAATAAGTGAGTCACATGATTTTTTGATTTCCCAGTACGTATAAAAGTTATGTTTACATTATACTGTAGTCTATGAAGTGTACAATAGCGTTGTGTCTAAAAAACAATGTATATACCTTAATTAAAAATACTTTATTGCGAAGAAATGCTAGCTACCATCTGAGCCTTCAGCAAGTCATAATCTTTTCGCTGGAGGAGGGTCTTGCCTCAATGTTGATGGATGCTGACTGATCAGGGTGGTGTTTGCTGAATGTTGGGGTGGCCGTGCTAATATCTCAATATAAGACAACAGCGAAGGGCTTCCCTGGTGGTGCAGTGGTTAAGAATCCACCTGCCAGTGCAGGGGACATGGGTTCGAGCCCTGGTCCAGGAAGATCCCACAGGCCACGGAGCAACTAAACCCGTGCGCTACAACTACTGAGCCTGTACTCTAGAACCCGTGACCCACAACTACGGATCCCACGCACCACACCTACTGAGCCCATGCACCTAGAGCCCTTGCTCTGCAACAAGAGAAGCCACTGCAATGAGAAGCCCGCACACAGCAAGGAAGAGTAGCCCCCACTCGCCACAACTAGAGAAAGCCCATACGCAGCAACGAAGACCCAATGCAGCCAAAAAAAAAAGACAGCAGTGAAGTTTACTTCATTCGTTGATTTATTCTTCCTTTCACAAACAGTTCTCTGAAGCATACTATCTTCAAAGAAAGAGTTTGATAGCCTTATAAGGCTATAAGTTTGATAGCCTTATACTCACAGTAGAACTTCTTTCAAAATTGGAGTAAATCGTCTCAAACCTGCCCTGATACCTAACCAAACTTGGGTCCACTCACCCAATGCACAGCAAAGCCAATCTACTGACACCACTTTCTTTGCTCGTCCATAAGAAGAAAATAAAATAAAATTGTTATTTTTTCTCTGTGACTTAAAACATTTTATCCTTATCATTTTATGATTATTCTTGTATGATAAAAACATTTTATCATTTATCTTTAAAAACTATCTTAATTTCTAATAATGCTTTTTGCTTTAAAATTAATTTTTGGTATTAAATGTGTCATGCCCTTTCATAAGAAGTAACTCCTCATTCATTAAAGTTTTATCGTGAGATTGCAGCAATTCAATCACATCTTCAGGCTCCACATCTAATTCTATTTCTGTTGCTGTTTCCATCACATCTGCGTTTACTTCCTCCACTGAAATTTTGAGCCCTTTAAAGCCATCCAGGAGGGTTGGAATCAACCTTTTCCAAACTCCTGTCAGTGTTGATATTTTGACCTCTTCCCATGAATTATGGATGTTCTTGATGGAATCTGGAGTAGTGAATCCTTTCCAGAACATTTTCAATTTACCTTTGCCTGGATATGGCAGAGGAATCACAATCTGTGGTGGCTAAAGTTTTACAAAATGTATTTCTTAAATAATAAGACTTGCAAGTCATAATTGCTCCTTGACCCATGGGCTGCAGAATGGATGTTGCGTTAGCAGGCATGAAAACAACATTAATCTCATTGTACATCTCCATCAGAGCTCTTGGGTGACCAGGTACGCTGTCAATGAACAGTAATATTTCAAAAGGAATCTTTTTTTCTGAACAGAAGGTCTCAATAGTGGGCTTAAAATATTCAGTAAACCATGTTGTAAATAGGTGTGTTGCCATCCAGGTTTTGTTGTTCCATTTCTAGAACACAGGCCGGTTAGATGTAGGATAATTCTTAAGGGCCCTAGGATTTTCAAAATTGTAAATTAGCATTGGCTTCAACTTAAAGTCACCAGTCACATTAGCCCCTAACAAGAGAGTCAGCCTGTCCTTTGCAGCTGTGAACCCAGCCATTGACTTCTCCTTTCTAGCTATGAAAGTCCTGGATGGCATCTTTTTCCAATATAAAGCTGTTTCATCTACGTGGAAAATCTGTTGTCTAGTGTAGCCACCTTCATTAAGAATCTTAGCTAGATCTTCTGGATAACTTGCTACAGCTTGTACACCAGCCCTTGCTGATTCACCTTGCACTTGTATATTATGGAGATGACTTCTTTCCTTAAACCTCATGAACAAGCCTCTGTCAACTCCAGACTTCTGCAGCTTCCTTACTTCTCTCAGCCTTCATAGAACTGAAGAGAGTTAGGGCCTTGCTCTGGATTGGGCTTTGGCTTAAAGGAATGTTGTGGCTGGTTTGATCTTCTCTTCAGACCACTACAATTTTCTCCATATCAGCAGTACGGCTGATACAGAGAAAATTAGTTAGGTTAGTTAGACCAGGTAAGTCTTGGATGAAGAATATGCAACTTCTAGGTTGAGGAGAAGGACTTCAAACCTTGGTAGCTTAGAAGCAAAGCAGGCTGAAAGATTTGATCTTCCTTTCTGCTCTTTTAACTTAAATCTCAAACCTGGATATGACTACATCAATGTGAGAAAACATCAGTTAATCATATGACAAGCAGAAGAAATCAAAAGACATGGGCCCATGTGCTGATGGCACCACCCGTGCAAGTGTGTTTCTTGGATCAGCTTGGGTTGCTTGAACAAAGTACCATAGACGGGGTGGCTTCTAAGGAACAGAAATTTATTTCTCACAGTTCTGGAGGCTGCGAGTCTGAGATCAGGGTGCCTACATGTTTGGGTTTTGGTGAGAGCCCTCTTCTAGGTTGCAGGCTGCCAACTTCTTGTATCCTCAAGTGGTGGAAAGAATGAACTAGCTTTCCTCTTATAAAAGCACTCACCCCATTCACGAGGGCTCTACCCTCATGACCTAATCCCCTTCCAAAGTCCTCACGCCCAAATGCCATCACACTGGGGGTTAAGATTTAAACATACGAATTTGGGGGGAATAAAACATTCAGCCATTGTAGGGATGATGGGGAGGATGTGGTTCCCAAGGCAGTTGCATCCAGGATCCAGGGCACACAACTGTGTGGGAGAGAGAAAGCAAGCATCTGCAGAGAGCAAGTCCAAACCAGCTGTGATGTGCCTAATAATTCCACACGGTGACTCAAAGGATGTTTCAAAACCTGTTGAATCACAGCAATACTTTTTCTCCTCAGGGACAGAGGGTTGTACAGTGGACAGAGAATGGGTGGAGAAGAGTCATGAGCTTTCCTTTGAACTGTGGTCCTCATTCATCTCTTCTATCCCAACACACAAGAGCAATATTATACTAGACCATCAGTAAAAATAGATCTCAGTGACAGTGAAGGAAAGAAATCATTCTCCCTCAGGGAATGGAATCAGACTATGAGGGAAGGAGGGATATGAGGTTGGAAGAAGTCCCTTCCTGTCCAGGGGATTCTGATGCACCGTGCCTCCTTCTGATTCATTAGGAATCTTGCCTTAAAATTTTATCCACAGGAAAACACATTGTAGGGAGGGTGGTGAACATGAAAGAAAATCTCTATACTTACATTCTGGTTTGTGCTGGATACTGAAACAAAGAGGACTATATGAAAAAAATAAGTGATAATGCAAGATAGAGGTAAAACATAACTAAAATGGAAAGATAAATAGCCCTGACTGTATTTGGCCTAAAAAATGCACTGATCTTGCTAACAGTAATGAACTGTGGAAGGTGAGTTGGCATTCGTCAGTCATCAGTGGATGGATCACCGAACAAGTCAGTGTGATTTCTGTCATGTGTGACAGATCGATCAAGAAGACTCTACAAGAAATTTGACGATTCTGTAGAGTCTGAGTAAAGATTTTTAGATATATTGTGTGGCACCGTTGAATTATTTAAAATATTCTCAATATTTTTTATTTAAATGATTATTTTAACCTATAAAGTAGTTTATCTATTTTTGTTTTATTTATTCCTTTATTTCTTAAATTGAAGTATAGTTGGTTTACAATATTGTGTGTGTTTCAGGTATTCAGCGAAGTGATTCAGTTATACATATATACATATATATATATTCTTTTTCAGTTTCTTTTCCATTATAAGTTACTACAAGATATTGAATATAGTTCCCTGTGCAATACAGTAGGTACTTGTTGTTCATCTAGTTTATATATAGTAGTATGCATCTGTTAATCCCAAACTCCTAATTTATCCCCCCTCTTTCCCCTTTGGTAACTATAAATTTGTTTTCAATATTTGCCTGTTTTGATCATCAAAATATTTTACAAAGACATTTTCCCCTTTTAAAATGAGGAAAGTGCCAATAAAAATCACACACACACACATACATGACTATAATTCAGTGGTTTATACAAGTTCTCATTCCACAATAAAGTGGTAATATACAGATATTATAGAACTGCCCCCGGGAAATGTTAGTAATACAGGGAGATTTCCTGTGCTTATTTGGATTTTACCCAGTGGTATAAAATTGAATCATTGCTAAATATCAAACAATTCGTGGAATGATTTCATCTTACTATAATATTCCTCACCAGAGCATTTCATCCAATTCTTGGCTGAGGTTATTATTTCAGTGACTTTTGAGAAGGGAAATGAAGCACATTCCTTTCTGTGTGTTTATGGACCAGAAAAGACAGGTCTCTGGGCAAAACAGGATGATCTTAAAAACTAGAGCTTTACATGTAGAAAAGTGCCAGTATTTTGGAGGTGACACAACTTACCTTGGAGATTGCTCTTCAGGTCTAAATCATGTAAACCTCTACATGGTAACTGATTAGTAATTACAATATAGAAAACTTTCATTCATGTAGCTTTTTATTTTGCTTTTTCATCAATTCACAGCACAGTCTGGTACTCAGCAGTTTTATATCCTTAAGATATAATGATGAATGATGTTTACAGAAATATCTCAAAGGTACCATAAAAATCATTCAGTTCTCTGTGTCATCAAAGAGGCATAAAACTATATTCAAAATAATTGTGTGAAATTTGTTTATTATGTTGATTTTTTTATTTTGAAAATTATTATTATAAGGTACTCAACTGGAATTTTCCACTCAGTCATATCATATAATACAATTTACTGTGCTGACTCGATTTACTATATTTATATAGCATTATAAGTTATTTTATAGTCCAAAATTGTTTTGTTCTTGTATATTGCTAACAAAACAAAATGCAAGGCTTTCCACTTTGAAGAAAGAAAATAGAGGCTAGTAAGACCAGCACAGATCTTATAATAAAATGAAAAAATATTTATAAAGTACTAAAAGAGTTATTTTGAATAATTCTAAAAGTGTTTATATATGTAACTAAAAGGAATTTAAATATATCATATCCTGTGGTGATTTTTTTGTGTCCTATTGGGTATCTCTATATAGACCTCCTTTAAATCATTTCAGGAACAAGATACGGTTTAAATGTAATCGTATACCATCAACATTGAAGATTAGCAACAAACCTAGAAAAAGTAAATCTTGTTTAAACACACTTGTAAGGGGACTGTTAAATAGGTCCCTCACCCAGTCCCCACTCCACATACTGAAATCTAATTAGCAGTAATCAGGTGTGTTTTATTTGGCATTATCTGGAGGATAAAAAAATGCTTCATAAAAATAACTGAAGGACTAGTACAGAATGCATGAATTCACAATGTGGGATGAAAACTATAGGCAATTTCTCATACAATTAAATTAAACATAGTTATACACAAGTACATACCAATTATATTCAGTGAAGCTTTGGCATTCTCTCAGTCAATTTAGGCTAAGTTATGCTTTGGAAACAGGCAACCCTAAACTCTCAGTTGCTCAAATCACGAGAGTTTATTTAGTTCTCGTCTTCTGTGTAACAGTGTTTGGCCTTTGCTCTGCTCTGTGTCATCTTTACTCCAGAATCAGGCTGACTGAATGATTTTGTTAGAATATTGCTGGGCTCAAGGCAAAGGGAGAAAATGGCAAACCATGAGCTTTAAGGTTTAAGGTTCGGCTCAGAAGTAACATACATCTCTTTTTCATGTATTTCATATTTCACATCTGGGTTCAACAGCACAGAGGTGAATAATTCCTGCCCTAGGGAGGGATTCCATGGTGAGGTGAGCATGCAGGAGAGGAGCAACGAATATTTGGAGCAGTAATACATTCTCATGTAGACTTAAACTTCTAGTTTCTTCTCATTAAGGAGCTGATAGAAATCCTTGGACCAGGTATGGTTAAATATGGTGCAAATAATATTAATAAGTGATTTCGTTTTGTGATTCCCATACTTTTACTGACTAGCTTGTCTTTAATGAATTTCTAAAATCATTTTTTCTTATTATTACAGAAAACTCTCATACCCTAGACCTGTGGGTACTCCAAGTTTATTTTGTTCATCAAATGCTTAATAAGTGCTCTTATGTATTCATGAATATGGTAGAATTCTTACCCCCCAGAAGCTCAGCGTTTAGTTGAGGTTATAAATAATTATGTTGAATATTTTGAGGATAATAAAATGAAAATATAGGTTTATTACTCTGTTCAACATAATTTTAAAAACTATGAAATATGCTGTATGTAGATTTTCTCATTTAATACAACTGTGCTACCAGGTAGAGGTCATTATCTTTTTCATAATCACATGCTTAGGGTGGTTAAGTGACATGCCTCAGTCACATAGCTATGTTCAACTCAAACCAGGTCATCTGTTCTAGAGCCTAAACTCTTTCATAGCACTATACTGTTAGCTCCTATTTTTATTTCTCTGAAAAGATGTTACTTTCAGTCTATTTGATCCTGAAGTTATTGTCTACTTTGTGTCCTGCATCTGGGGTATTGGCAATGTTGAGGGTTGTTTTCTCTCACATTTGATAGGATGAGTGTCTTCTGCTTCAAGGTCAAAGCTGAATGTATGTCTCATTGGGCAAGACATGGGAGATACATCACCTTCTGCACATCTTTATGCAGCTTCCCCAGTAGTAAAGTTTAAGACTATTTCACCATTTATCTACTTCAGAGTGGATCTATTTATGTTCAGTATGCTTACTCTAAAGCTAAAATGAATTTAAAACTTTATGACGTGGTAAATAGATTTAGATACCCTCACTTAAATCACTAAGCCTCAACTGCATGGAAAATAAATTTATCCAAAATATTTCTATTGTTGAATAGAGTGCAATCTACTTATCTAATTAATAAAGCCATTGTACACTTTTTTGATAATCTTTGTCAAGCTCCCATGCTCTGAAAAGACTGATCAAAATTGTGAAAACTTCAAAACCACTTTTGTGAATTCTGAAGATTTGAGGACCATAATAATTGTCTTAATTTATTTTTTAAAAGATGGAGGAATTTGTTTCTTTGTAACTCAGAAGTAACTACGAGAGTTCAGATTTTGCCTGAATATAAGGAAGATTTTTTTTTTGTTTTTGTACGTTAGAGCTTTTCTCCAAAAACCTGAATGCTTTTGGAGGTGGAGAGTTTTAAAAATCATTGTAGAATACAGGTAGAAACTAGATGTTTACTTTGCAGAGATGTGATGGAGGGGCTGTGGCATTAGCTGGAACCCAACAGATATTGGAAGTCTTTGCTCGCAATCTCAGTTTTTAACTCTTGAAGCAGGATTCATATATCTTATGCCCTTGACATCCTAATGTAAATTTATTTCCCCAATTCAAATTAGCAGTGGCCATTTAAGTGAAGATTTCTTGCTGTTACAAAGGAGAAAATGTGTCACCGATCACACAGCAAAGAACTTTATGAAATCTTCATCAGATGTTTTGTTCTTCCAGAAACATCCCTCAGCCTTTATCTGCCAGGGTATCTCCTGCTCTCTACCATCCGATCTTGCCCACTCAGGCTTCTAAATTTTCCTAGATCTGGTTCCTTTTCTGAATCCACTGCCAATTGATAAGTCTCTTCAAATTTCTATCTCCTCCTTTTTAAAATCAGAGCAATTTGGCTCTTTCTGATTTCTGTAATATGTGTCCCTGTTCTCTTCACCTTGCTGTGCTAATAAAGCACCCTCTGGCTAGCAATCTCTACTCTTCCTTGAATGCAGTGGCGATTATCAAGAACAAATATAATTTTGCTGTGATATACATACCTACGTGCAAATATGTAACCTTGAGATCAGAAAGTCTCAAAAATTAAAAAAAAAAATGGTGAAGATGCCATTGGGATTGAGGAAGAAAATTGCAGGTACAAAAAAGGTATCATTTCTGAAGTCAATAAGCTTAAATGTTTGCACTTAGATACTACTTTTGGTGATTGAAATAAATCATGCATAGAAGGAAACCAGAAGACTTGACACTAACATTCTATTCTTATGTTGTTGCAAATATAACATGATACTTTAAAAAAATAAAATCATTAGTTAAGATGTACTTTACTCTTTATTTATGTGCAGTGTATCCAGAGTTCCTGGAAATCACAAGAGGAATGTAGAGGGGAAAGACTGCATTTTTCTTTTCTTATTTTTATTTAACACAGGCCATCATGACTGACTGCAGTCCATTCTCTGTGGTATCTTAGTAGCTGTCAGAGCTGCTGCGTTTTCCCTCTTCTTCTCTTCTTCCAAAGTCCTTACTGAAGGACAACCTGAAAGGCCACAGAAAAATGAATCTGTAGATTATTGATGCTCCAAGAATTCTGACCTGCAGAGCAGAGTTTGTGAGACACCTTTGGGAAAGGAAAAAGAAAAAAAAAACTTCCAAGAATTAAGAGAAAATGAGATGTTTAGAGGAGAAGGGTATGTGAGTTGAGTTCTAAGGGAAAAAGTAAATATGAAAGCTTCTGCCTTCCCTCTTGGCTCTTTGAAGTTCTTTCAAGGATACATTAAAAATACCTGGATTTACCTTATGATATTGAGTGAAATTAGAAGCACATTTTTATAAACAATTTTCTTTGAAATGCAGTGTCACTTAAAATTCAAAGCATCTCATCTTTATATGAACTATTGAATGTACACTGCAGTTTCTTTTAAATCTTGGACTTCTACCAGTCTGATGTTCTTCTTCCTCAAGATTGGTGAGGTAATGTACAAAAAAAGTACAATAACATAGTTTTATTAAAGTAAAAAAGTATTCTGAAATTGGCAGAGTGATAGAAACAAGAAATCGTAACTTGGCTCCCTTCTTTCTTTCATATTTTGTGAAATTAGAATACTCAGAACTGTCATGGGATGATCTATCCCTTGAAAACTATCCTACAACTTTAATATAATAGATATATAATCACAATTGTTTAATTTTTTAGTTTTTACCCAATTATAGATTTTTTGCTGTCTTAAATATAGATTCATTTTCCATGTAAGAACTTACCTTCTCAGCCGTTAAAGCATTTTGAGAACATATGGTTTCATTAAACTCTCCTTATTGAGAATCTGTCCAGAGTAATCAATATTTTAAAATAACTTGTTACCTTATCTCGGGACATTTCCATTTTCTTTCCCTTATGAGCTGGTAAGCTGTTTGAAATAAAAATTAGCGGTATTCTAACATTTTAGTTTTTTTCTTAACAGGGATGAGCTATTAAATTATTAATTTGGGATGTATGAACAATTTCAATAAACGTCAAAAAACTAGATGGTTGAGGTTGATGGTAAATAACGGTCTTAAGCAATCTTAATTTTGGAAAATTTAAGGGAATAAGGTGGACTCTTTTATTCTTTAGTAATGTCTATTTCTGCAGCATTGTTTTCCAAAAGTTAAGGAATCCCAGGACAGATTCTTGGAACATTTTAAAAATTAGAGAAGAGATTGTTTTTATAATAAAGCACCTGTCATGTTACTATTTTATGGTATTTTTATATAATATGTTCACTAATTATAGTGTTCTGTATATGCAATGAAAATATGAAGAGTTAAATGCAGATTTCATGGTTAATTTCCTCACTAAAACATTAGTGTTCAGAACCTACAGGGATTGAAATGTTTTGGATAAAGTTATTTTCCATGCAGTTAGGGTTTAGTATTTAAATGAGGCTATCTAAAATGACTGTGTATTAAGATTTATCTAATACATCATAAGATTTTAAGTTATTTTGCATTTTGGGGTATACTGAACTTAGTTAATATTGAGTCTGAAAGATGTTATGAACATCCCACTTTAATTTGCTTCTTTGGGAGCTTTCCAATGTAGCTGTAGATTCGATTGGGCTTCATGCATTGACAAGGTCTTGATGCTAACTCTGGCTTTAAATCTTTCCAAGTGATTCTTTAACATAATTAATGAAGTATTGTTTTATTGATAGACGATGCTAGGTAAAATTATTGACACCATCAGATGTGAACCAGTTTTATCTAAATTATAAAGATATTCCTTTGTAGACTAAAAGAGTGCCTAACCCCATGGTATGTGTTCAAATCAAGATTTATTGAATGAGTGCATACATGACATAAACCTACTCTGTAGAAATACTTCAGCCATTTTTCTTCTGTGCCATTTTCAGGTCGTGTGTAGATAGCCATTTCGTTGTGGTGATTGCTGCAATTTTCTTATACATGTGTTTTGCCTTTTAGTCAAAGTATGAGTTGCTCTGTTATGTTCCTATTTATATACTGCAGTTCAGGGTGTGGAATTTTATAGTTTATTTTGTCTTATAATAAAATGAAAAAATTTAATGAATTATTAAATTCAAAATGAAAATTTAAATTTAAATGAAAATTTAATATAGTTTATTTTGTCTTATTTATATACTGCAGTTTATTTTGTCCTATTTATATACTGCAGTTCAGGGTGTAGAGTTTTATAGTTTATTTTGTCTTTCATTTATTCACTCAGGAAGCATGTATTAATTATTTTCTATGTGCCTTTGCTAGGAGGAGAAGCTACAAACGTAAGACCTACTCTCAAGAAATGAGAGAAATAGAAATGTTCACATTTAATTATAAATCAGTCTATAACATACGTGCTCAGTAAAACACAGGCACAGTGTACTTAGGGATACTAGAGAAAGGGTGAGTTACGGTCACCTTGTGCCAAGTAAGCCCAAACGTGGAATAAGCAGAAAAGTGGGAGTGAAGGAAACTGTAAAGGATCAGTTTTAAGTTTGAAGGAGGGAGTATGGATTTAAGAGGCTGGAAGGGGATGAAGAAACACAGGCTCACAAGAGGATCCTGCAGACAGGAACTAAGTAGAGAATGGTCTCTTTCTATTGATAACTGACCAAGGATGTTCAGGAGATTTTGCCTGGGACATAGCCTGGGAGAAGGAAGTAAAACGTCCTGTAGGGCACTGGATAGCTTCTGTTCTTCAAGTTTTATTATATTTCTGTTTCTTCTAACCAGTTACAAACTTTAATGAAATTTTAATTTTTTTAATATAAATACATTCCAAAGAGGGCCCTCGCCAACACTTCCCTCTTTCCCATATAGGTTGGCAGTCCTTTCAGTCTTTGAATGAATCCAAATTCTGGTGTGCGTCCGAGTTGGCCAGTGTGAGAAGCCGGGAGCCTCAGGTGTGTAGATGGGATGGGGGGAGGGGCTGCTTCTTACGATTACCTGTTAATTTGCTTTTGCCTAAGCGAGTTGCAGGACACTTACAACACTGAGATTTCTCAGCACAGTCTCGCTGTGTGCATTGCTCCCTGCTGGAAACGTAGTGCTTAGTGTTTATCCTTTTATAATGTATCTCTTCTTCTTCATCTGATTGTGAGCTTCATCAAGGCAAAGATCTTGTGCTTGAAACATACTAAAATATCAAGAAATGCTAAAAATTGCTTATTACATTAGTGAATACATGGATGAACACATGAATGGTGTTTGTTATCCAGGCCCTGGAAAATTTTAGACTAGAACCTAGGCTTCTAATTTTCAACCCACTTTTATTCTCACCCTCTGTGTCTCATTTACCTACCAACTATTCCATGTGAAATTCTTGCTTACTTATATATCTCCTAATGAATGAAGCTAGGTATTTTTAAATGCTTAAAAAGCATTTATGTTTTTTTTCCTCTGTTAACTGTTTATTCATGTCTTTTATACATTCTTTTAATTCTTCTGTTGGAATTTTTTTTTTTTTGGCTTCTCTCACCTTATGGCTTACTTTATATATTAGGTAACTTCACCCTTTGCCATAAACAGTTTCCCATTTCATGGTTAGTATTTTGGCTTTTCTCATGCTGTTTTGCCAAATGGAAGTTTTCATTCACTTTTTTAAAAAAATTTATTTATTTTATTTATTTATTTTTGGCTGCGTTGGGTCTTCGTTGCTGTGTGCGGGCTTTCTCTAGTTGCAGCGAGCAGGGGCTACTCTTCGTTGTGGTGCGCGGGCTTCTCATTGCCCTGTCTTCTCTTTGTTGTGGAGCACAGGCTCTAGGCACGTGGGCTTCAGTAGTTGTGGCACGTGGGCTTCAGTAATTGTGGCACGTGGGCTCAGTACTGGTGACTCACGGGCGCTAGAGCGCAGGCTCAGTAGTTGTGGCGCACGGGCTTAGTTGTTCTGTGGCATGTGGGATCTTCCGGGAACAGGGATCAAACACTTGTCCCCTGCATTGGCAGGCAGATTCTTAACCACTGCGCCAGCAGGGAAGTCCCTCATTGGCTTTTATGGAATTGACTTTATCAATCTTTCCTTTGTGGCTTCTGGACTTTGAGGCATGGCTATGTCAAATGTGGACTCCTCAAAAGACAAGTCTAAAAAAAAATCTGTTAATCAAGTAAAGTTAAGCTGATTAGTTCAGTTAATTAACGCAATAGGGGAGAACACCAACTTGACAGAGTAAAATAGTATCTCAGAAAGAGGAAATTAGGGCACGGATTTATAGGGTTTCAGGGCCTCAAGGGATGAATGTAAGGCAAGTCTTAGAAGAGTTGGCTGAGGTTGTGCAAAATATATGGCAAAATTGCTTTGGGCTGCTGACACTAATGAAATGAGGATCTTGAAGACAGCCTTGGTAAACAAGCTGTTAATCTTGATAAGTTAATTCTTAGTATTATCTTTTAGGAGCTGTTATTTCCTGGAGAAAGCAGCTGAGATATTTTTACCTGGTCCTCATATTGTTTAGTGCAAAAACAGTCAATTATATCCATTCTGTATCATTCAACACAAGCGTAGCACGTGATGTTAGATTTACTTCTCAATTATGAATAAATTTTACCTTTTCTGTCATTTTACCTTTTATTACTGCATAACTTAGTCTTACACTTGACTCTTTGTTGTTAATGTTAATGTACTTTATTCTGATAGACTGTATGGGTTCTGATCCAGCTTCGTTTCACAAAACGGCTGCTGGGTTATCTCAGTACTATTTATTAACTAATTGAATGTTCCTCCAGTGATTTGAGAAGTTATCTTTATTATATACAAGTCTTCACCCATATTTGGTTCTCTTTCTGCACTTTTCCTTCTGTTTCATTGATGTGTCTGCCTTTGTATTGCTGTCACATTATATGAATTACGGGGTCTGGGGATGTTTGGAAGTTTGGTAGTGGTCATTCTCCCTCATTTTGCTTCCTTTTAAGAGATATTTCTGGCTATTCCTATTTGCTTATTTTTCCACAGGAACTTAGAATCAACTTTTTTTTTTTTTCTAAACTGATATTTTCTAGGAAATTTTAGAATAGAATTAGAATATTTTCTAATAAAATATTAGCTTATATTTCTGTGGGAAATACAAAAATTGAGTTAGTTTAGAAATGAATTTAAAACAACTTGACTAATTTTTCTCAAAGTAGAGTATATTCCTCTAGACCATGGATACCCTTCAGAGTGTTCTGATATATTTTTGAAATTCTTGCATCATTCTTCAGAACTTTTATTTTCGCTTGACTGTCTTTTCAACTTGACATTATAAATGAGAGCTTTCCCTCTAGCTATGTCTGTATATTCAAATTTATGATTGATTTCATTATTTAAAGCTGTTAAATTTTATGTCAATTATTTACCCTACCATGTTACTGAATTCTCTCATTGCTTATGTAGTTCTTAGGTTTATGCTTTTGACTTTCAAGATGTACAATTATTTCATCAGCAAATAGTGTTAGTTTTACATCTTCTTTTCAATTTATATACCTTTTTTCCCTTGCCTAATTGAACTAACTAGTATCAATACCTTCAATACAATGATAAATAACAATGGTGATTGTGAGCACTGCCTTGTTCTTGACTTCTGTGGGAATGCCTCTAGGTTCTGCCCATTAAGCATAACCCTGCCTTTAAGCAGAATATCAGTGTTTTATAATGTTAAGAAGTTTTCTATTTCTGTTTCAATGCCCAGTAACTTTACTAGGTTATGTCTTCAAGTAGAAAGTTTTAGGTCCATTTCCTCTGCTATTAGGATTGCTGGATTCAAGTGTTCTTTCATGGGACTATTTTTGAATTATAAATTATATATTTTTTCTTCTCTATATTTTTGGTTTTCTTTGCAAATACATTTATATATTGAATCTGCTTTGCATATCTTTTATATATCTATGTCTTTATTTTTTCTACTTCTTTCAATTATTTTTCATTTGCTTAATTTTTTCACAATTATAACCATTTTGTGCTTCCCACAGTATTTATTCTTCTTTATGCAAACTCCAATTATTATGTTTATTACTGTGAATTTCTGTGTGCTTTGTCCAAGTCCTTTCCTATCAGTTCATATCTCTCCTCCTGTTTTATTCATTATCTCCATGCTGAGTTCCTGCACGCTAGTTTTGTGGTCTCCTTTTATTGGCAGTTGGTATTTTTTTTAACGGTGGAATGTATATTCACAAATTTTATCTGTTCTCTAACACACTTCTTTTCTTTTCCATGTTTTTCCACTGTAGATGAGTTAGCTACTATTTTCTATAGTTTTCTTATAGTGTCTTTGCATTGAATTTGTACCATGGTATTGTTACCGATTTCCCTTTCATAGCTTTTGAAAGAGGTTCCTTTGGGGATGGGGGGATAGCTTTCTAGTCTCTACAACCCAAACCTTCCTCCTTCCCCGAATCATGTGACACAGGGACAGAGTGATTCCTGCATATAGGGTTCTACTGTCTGTGTGTGTGTGTGTGTGTGTGTGTGTGTGTGTAGGTGTAGGTGTAGGTAAAGGTCTACCTCTTCTGCTTCTGGTAGACCAGCTATAGGAAGGCGTCTATGACTTTCTTAACTTTTCTTCTTCCTTCTTTAAAGACGGTAGACCTTATTTCCCAAGGTAAACTCATCTTCGAAAAGTGTATTTTTGTTGTCACATTTTGAAATCTTCCACCTGTGATCCCCTCAACACTCCCCTGAATCTCTTTCCTCATGGATTCTGACCATTCTGAGATGTGTTATGCAATCCTTCCTATATTTTGAAGTCTGAGGTTTAAATGCCAGAAACTGGTGTCTGTGAAACTTTAACAGTTCACTTGTAGCTTTATACAATTTTCAGAAGAAGCAAAAGTTTTGAATTATGATATGTTTAGGTCAGGAATCTGAATGGCCTTTTACTTAATTCTAAGAGAGAAAGAGCTAGAAAATTGGGTACTCTAAAAGTAATTAGGTATTACTAAAAGATGCTATCAATATAGGATGGGCTAGGAGATATTACTTGTAACTCGGTTACAAGTTACTTTTCAAATTTTTATATTTTATGCTCTTTATATTTGTATAGATTGCATAAAATGGCACTTATGACACTTTTCCTCCTATCCCTCTATGCATGCCCTTTTGCCAAGTCCTTTGACTCTCTTCCCATCAAGAAATGGAATCTATTTATCCACCCTCATCAATCCTGGCTGATCTTGTAACTTGGTTTGGCCAGTAGATTAGAGCAGAAGTGATATTATGTGTAGGAGTTCTAAGCCCATGTCTCTCCCTCATTCTTGCAGAGCTCTGTCAGCCCCGTGTGCAGAAACCAGGCTAGCCTCTTTGAAAGTGAGAGAGCATGAGAGAGAGGCCCAGCCTAACTTCAGAACTAATTCCTAGATAAGTGTGTGAAGCTATTTAGACCGCTTAGCTGCAGTTGCACTGTACGGACGACCCCAGGTGAGACCAGCAGAACATCTGTCCATTTGAGCCTCACCCAAATTGCTGATCCACTGAATTATGAACAAATAAAATGGTGGTGATTTTCAGTCTATACATTTTGGGGGGCTTTGCTATAGAGCAAGAGAAAATTGATGCAATAGTTCAGTATATTTAATAAATATTTTACTATATGCTATCCATCATCAGACATAATATGAAAAAAGCTCATGCATTATTACTATTTGTAAATAGTAGAGTACACTGCATTATAGAATAAGGTTTTAGTGATGTGCTGAAAATAAGCTCTTTGAAACTATATAAAATGAGACTTGTTAATGTATTCAGAATTGCTTTATCTTAAATCAGAGATTCAGCATTCTAAATTATTGCTCTCACTCCAGTCATTTGGTTGGAACTCTGTGGCAATACATGTAAATGTGTCAAATATTTAATAATTTATCTAATAAATTTTATAAATGACTAAAAAATATTCTAAGATTATGGAATAAATTTTATATTTACCTGTTGAAATATATGGTATATCACTTTTTAACTTGTCTCTAGAAGGTCTTCCGTCATTCCAAATAGCAAGGTCTTAAATTGATATCTAGACAGAATTTCTTTGATGATGTGTAGAATCCATGGTGAATAAATAATCAAAGAAATATTTGAGTTTCAGGGCAAAGATCAGCAAGTTCTGAAAAAGGAAGCCAACCTCCTCTCTAAAATCTCTCCTCCACTCATGAATTTGTTTTTAAATTAGGTTGTTTCTTTTTTTTGTTTAGATAGATTCATTTTTAAAATGTCAATTGTTTCAGGTATAATGTACATAAGATAAACTGCATTCATTTTTAGTGTAGATTTTGATGATTTTTGACAGAGGTGTTTTGATGAGTTTTTGACACCATGTAATCATTTCTTCAGTCAAGATCGAGAACATTTCAGTCACCTTAAAAGGTCTGCTGTGTCCCTTCCCAGTTAATCTCCATCCCTAATCCTTGGCCTTAACCAACCACTAATCTATATTCTATCACAGTTGATTATACTGTTGCCTTTCTTAAGATTCCATAGAAATGGAATCATACACTAGGGTTTACTCTGTGTCTGACTTCTTTCACTTAGTGTCGTATTTTAGAGATTCGCTTCTGTTGTTGTGCGTATCAGTAGTCTGTTCCTTTTTATTGCTGAGCGATAGTCTATTGTATGGATATACCACAGGTTATTTTTCCAATCACCAGTTTATGGGTGTTTGAATTGCTTCCGATTTTTGACCACTATCAGTTAAAATTTGTGTGAACATTTGTGTTCAAGGCTGTATGGAGATAGTTTTTCATTCCTTTGGAGTAAAAGCCTAGGAATTGGAATGGCTGGTGGAAGAGTAAGCACATATTTAACTTTATAAGACAATACCAAGCTTTTTTCCAAAGTGATTTTGCTGTTTTACATTGTCATCATCAAGGTATGAAAGTTCTAGTTGCTATCCATCCTCACTAACACTTGATATTTGTTAGGCTTTTAAATTTTAGCCTAGTGAGTGTGTAGTGTTACTCATTGTGGTTTGACTTGCAGTTCTCTGAAGACTAATAGTTTTGAACATCTTTTTATATTGTTTTGGTTACTTTATCTTATTTTCAAGGTGTCTGCTGAAATATTTTGCTCTTTTTTACTTGGTTGCCTTCCTCTTTCTGATTTATAAGAATTTTTTTAAATTAAATTTAAAAATTTCTGGATGCAAATCTTTTAATATCTATAGAATATTTTCTCCCTGTCAGTGCCTTATCTTTTGTTTTCTCAGCAGTATATAAAGAAGAGCTGAAGTTTTAAATTTTGATAAAGTCCAAGATTGATGTTTTTCTCTTATGGTTTATACTTTTTGTGTCACATCTAAAATATCTTTGGTTCCCCTAAGGTTGCAGAAATTTCCTCTTAGGTTCTAGTTTTTTATAATCTTAACTTTTCATTTAGATCTGTGATCCATTTTAAGACAATTTTTGTGTATTGTGTGTGTGGTATTATGTGTGGTCAAGATGCATTTATTTTTTTCCATCTGGTTATGCAGTTACTCAAGCACCATTTATCTGAAAGCTCTCTTTCTGCATTGAATTACCTTGTCCACTTTGTTGCAAGTGAATATATGTGTATAGATCTATTTCTGCACTCACTACGGGCACAGGGTATTTTTTTAAAGTAATTATCATCTTTATTTTACTTGTATTCTGATTACCTTTTAACACATAACTATAGTTTAGTCACAATGCAGGACTGACTAGCTAGGGGAATGAGAACTGGAAAGGAGGAGGTATTGTAAAGACTGAAAGATGGCAGTGGGACAGCCCCAGACAGGAATGAAGGTGTGGAACAACATGCGTGCATTGAACGCTGGCCAGTGGGAGTGGATATTACATGAGAAAGGTTCTCAACAAATATGTATTTTAATTAAATAATGAATGAATTGACAGATGAATAAGTGGGGAAGTGGAGTAGCAAATACATTTTCCCTCCTTATAAATTACTACTATTTATTCCTAATTTTTTAAAGACTTGCAATGGATTTCATTCTAAGACCCATTTTGAATAGTGTCAATAACCAGAATAAATTTAGATGCCATCTGGTAAAAGTTTCTCACTTTACATCTTAAGAAAACATTCCACTTACCAGGGAGAAAGATAATGTTCAAGGCACATAGTAAATGGTCAAAGTAGAATCTCGATTCAGATCTTTGGACTTTTTGTGCAGGGTTTGGGTTCCTTCAACTATTCTAAAAGTTTTGTTTCAAACACCAAAAATGGTGCTTTTAAATAAATAATTGAATCCACTTTGGTAAGCTAAAAAAAGATTTAAAAATCTCTAAAGGAAACTTTTTAGAAAAAAATGTCCAGGAAGTGAATGTTTTACTAATTGTTAAATGTAATGCTTTCCTCCATCCAAGATCAGTTTGGGTCTAAATAATGTTTCAAGACTTTGTAATACTGTATCAGGATATAATGCCTAATTGTCTAGTGCTCAAATCAAACAAGAGATCCATGCATAGTCCCTTCTGTATTTTTTTTTTAACAGGGCTACTCTTGCAGAAATCAAACATCTGTGGTAGCGATAGGAAGGTAAGAAGTTGCAAAAAGTTTGTTGTTTCTTTTTGTCTTGTGACTGAGTACAAACTGTTATATTTACTGAAAAAGAGATTCCTCTCAAAAATGTGGAATTAAGACTGCTTTCTGCAAGCTAAATTACATAATTAACACATAATGGGTCAGAATAAAGATATTCAACATTAGCTTTAGGGAGCAGAATGGCTTTCACAGTCAAAGCTAGACTTGAGACTAAACTAATTTGAAGGCAATAATCTGTTTAAAGAATGAAGGTGTCATTCAGGAGAAGGGTTAGTCAGTAGTGGAAAGGTAGGCAAGAAAAGTTAGGGATGCAGATGCAAGCAAAGAAGTCCCAGTTGTGCTGAGAGAAGAGAATGTTCTCTTTAACCTTTTATTTTTTTGGTGAGAACATGTAAGTTCTACTTTCTTAGCAAATTTGTTATACAATACAGTGTTATCAGCTACAATCACCATATTATTACAATTAGATCCTCAGACCTTATTCACCTTATAACTGAAAGTTTGTACCCTTTTACCAACTTCTCCCTCCCCCCACCCCCCACCCCCACCCAGCTCCTGGGAACTACTTTCTGCTCTGTTTCTATGACTTCAATTTTTTTTTTGGAGATTCCACATTTAAGCTATACCATGTGGTATTTGTCTTTCTCTGCCTGGCTTATTTCACGTAGCATAAATGTTCTCCAAGTTCATCCATGTTGCAAATGACAGGATTTTCTTCTTTTTTAATGGGGACTAATATTCCATTGTGTACATGTACCACATTTTCTTTATCCATTCGTCCTTTGATGGATACTTCAGTTGTTTTCATACCTTGGCTATTGTAATAATGCTGCAGTGAACAGGGGAGTGCAGATGTCTCTTTGAGATAATGACTTCATTTCCTTTGGGTATATACCTAGAGATAAAATTGCTGGATCATATGGTAGTTCTATTTTTAATTTCTGGGGGAACCTCTGTACTTTTTTCCATAGTGACTGTACCAGTTTACGTTCCTACCACCAGTACACAAAGGTTCCCTTTTCTCCATATCCTCACCAGTATTTGGTGTCTCTTGACTTTTTGATAGTAGACCTTCCAGTAACTCATTGTGGTTTTGATTTGCATTTCCCTGATGATTAGTCATGTTGAATACCTTTTCATGTACCTGTTGGCCATGTATATATCTTCTTTGGAAAAATGTCTATTTAGGTACTTTGCCCCTTTTAAATTAGATTATGATGATGATGATGATTTGCTATTGGGTTATATAAGTTTCTTATATATTTTGGATGTTAACTCCTTGTCAGATATGTATTAATATTTACAAATATTTTCTCCCATTCCATGGGTTGACCTTTCATTTTGTTGATGATTTCCTTTGCTGTATGGAAGCTTTTTAGTTTGACGCAATCTCATTTTTTAATTTTTGCTTTTGTGCCTTTGCTTTTGGTGTCAAATCCTTGTCAGAAGTTAAGGAGTTTCCACCTATGTTTTCTTATAGAAGTTTTAGGAATTCAGGTCTTATGTTCAAGTCTTTCATTCATTTTTAGTTGATTTTTGTGCATGATATAGGATAATGGTCCAGTTTTACTCTTTTGCATGTGGCTATTTCCCCCAATACCATTTATTGAAGAGATTATCCTTTCCTCATTGTATATTCTTGACTTCTTTATCAAAAATTAATCGACCATTTATGTGTGGTTTTATTTCTGGGCTCTCTGCTCTGTTCCATTGATCTGTTTGTTTTATGCCAATACCATACCATATTGATCACAATAGTTTTGTAATATAGTTTGAAATCCAGACGTGTGATACTCCAGCTTTGTCCTTCTTTCCCAAGATTGCTTCGGCTATTTAGGGTCTTTTATTATTCCATACTAATTTTAGAATTATTTGTTCAATTTCAGTGAGAAAAAATGCCGTTGTAATTTTGATAGGGATTACATTGAAGATGTGGATCACTCTGGGTAATAAGGATATTTTAACAATATTAATTCTTCCAATCCATGAATATAGAATATCTTTCCATTTATTTGTGCCTTCTTCAATTTCTTTCATTAATGTCTTATAGTTTTCAGTGTATAAATCTTTCACCTCCTTTGTTAAATTTATTCCTAAGTATTTTTTAAAATTATATTTTAGATGAGATTGCTTTCTTAATTTCTATTTTTGATTGTTTGTTGTTGGTATATAGAAATGCAATTGATTATTTATATTGATTTTGTATCTTATAATTTTACTGAATGCTTTGATTAGTTCAACAGTTTTTTTTTTTTTGATGAAGTCTTTAGAGTTTACTGTATATAATATCATATCATCTGCAAATAGAGACAGTTTTACTTCTTTTTCCCCAATTTGGATTCCATTTATTTATTTATTTCTATTGCCTAATTGCTCTGTCTAGGACTTCCAGTAGCATGTTGACTAAAAGTAGTGAGAATGGGCATCCTTGTCTTTTTCTTTGTCTTAGAGGAGAACTTTCAGTGTTTAGCTGTTGAGGATGATGTTAGTTGTGGGCTTGTCGTATATGGCCATTATTATGTTGAGGTATTATTATGTTTCTTCTATACCCAGTTTGTTGAGAATTTTTATCATGAAAGGATACTGAATTTGTCAAATACTTTTTCTGCATCTATTGAGTGATCAGATGATTCTTATCCTTCATTTTTTAATGTTGTGTATTACATTGATTGATTTGTGGATATTGAACTATCCTTGTGTTCCTGGAAAATTATCGCTTTGTCATGTATGTATTGTATTGTTCTATATTGTTGGATTTGGTTTGCTAATATTTTGTTGATGATTTTTGCCTCTATGTTCATCAGAGATATTGGCCTATAATTTTCTCTCTTTTTTTTTTGTAGTGGCCTTGTCTGGCATTAGTATTAAGGTAATACTAGTCTCTTAAAATGAGTTTGGAAGTATTCCCTCCTCTATTTTTTAGAAAAGTATGAGAAAGATTAGGGTTAATTCTTTAAATATTTGGTGGAATTAAGCAGTGGAGCCATCTGGTCCCAGCCTTTTTTTATTTAAAGGTTTTGGTTAGTGAATCAATCTTCTTACTTGATATTAGCCTGTTCATATTTTCTGCTTCTTCCTGATTCGTATTGGTTGGTTGCATGTTTCTAGAAATTGATTGGCTTTTCTAGGTTATCCAGTTTGTTGGCATATAATTGTTTATAGTAGTCACTTTGATTTTATGTATTTCTGCAGTATCAGTTGTAATGTCTCCTGTTTAATTTTGGATTTTATTTATTTGAATCCTTACTTTTTTTCTCAGTCTCACAGAAGGTTTGTCAATTTTATTTATATTTTAAGAAAACCAGTTCTTAGTTTTGTTGATCTTTTCTATTGTTTTTCTGGTCTCTATTTCATTTCACAGATCCACTCTGAACTTTGTTATTTATTTTCATCTGCTAACTTTGGACTTTGTTCTTTTTCTAGTTCCTCGATGTATAAAGTTAGTTTTGCTTTAATATGAGATCTTTCTTGTTTCTTAATGTAGATGTTTATAGCTATAAACTTCCGTCTTAGAACAAACTGCTTTTGTTCTGTCTTTGCTGTGTACTTATATCAGACAAAATAGACTTTAAACCAAAGACTGTAACAAAAGACCAAAAAGTAATTATATAATGATGAAGGGGTATATAACAATTGTATATACAACATACAAAGGATATAACAATTGTAAATACTTACACACCCAACATATGAGGATCTAAATATATAAAGCAAATAGTGACAGTTCTGAGGGGTGACATAGACAGTGATACAGTAATAGCAGGGGATTTCAGTACTCCATTTGCATCAATAGATAGATTATCCAAATAGAAAATCAGTACAGAAACATTGAACTTAAACTACACATTCAAACTGATAAACCTAACAGACATACATAGAACATTCCATCCAACAACAGCAGAATACGCATTTTTCTCAATTGCATATGGAACATTCTCTGGAATAGATCGCATGTTAGGCCACAAAACAAGTCAGTGATTTTAAAAGATGGAAATCATGTCAAGCATCCTTTCTTAACACAGTTGTATGAAAGTAGAAGTCAATTGCAAGAAGAAAACTAGGAAATTCACAAATATGTGGGGGTTAAACAAAATGCTCCTGAACAACCAATGGGTCAATAAACAAATCAAAAGAACACATTTAAAAAATTCTTGTGATAAATAAAAATGAAAATATAACGTGCCAAAACTTATGGAAGAATGTTCTGTTCTGCAGGCATGGTGTGTCTTATTTGGGTGTCAAATATAATCCTACTTTAAGGAGGAATGGTTTAGGTTGCCTGATGTCATTAAACATTTGAATTTTATGTCCCAGTTCCTGTGCTCTAATTTGTGGCCATCAAGTCATCTTCAATTTATATTTTGACTTCCCAGAAGCACACTCATGTTGACAGCATAATGGCCAGAAGATATTAGTTTCTGGTTCTATTAATCATTAATATTATGAAAGTTACTGAATAAGGTGCCATTTTGATTTCATATCTCAAACTCCATCATATCTGGGTACAGACTCTGCATCCATGAATCTGATAAGCAGCTGAGGAGATGAACATCTGTGAGTCTCCAAGGGAGACATGGTAGAAAGAAACTTTTTCTTGTGAGAGATAAATCATGGCATCATGTCAGATGTTACTGAGGCAGCCAATAGGGGTTTCATCTGTGGAGGGACTCTGGGATCAGGAATATTTGAAATTCAGTTTTAAATTTTTCTTATCTGTGTTATAATTCACTTATATGACCTTCTGATTTTCAATACGGAACCGTATGAGGATGCATTGGAAAGAAAGGAACATATTTTGTACACCTTTGTGGCAAAATTAAACTCAGCTGCAGAAGAGCAATAAATTAGATATGAATACAAGAAGGAGCCAAGAGAGCAGCCCGGAGCTCTGCAGTAGCCCCAGATTATTAGATGTGTATTTGCCAAGTAACAAAGGCAAAGGGTGAGTGTCCTTTTATCCTCAATAAGATTATCCAATGCAAAGAAGTATTGGATATATTGTTTTCATTATTTCTTTTTGTGCAGCAGTTGTCTTCCCGGGACTAAGTTGAATAGAGTCCCATAGAATTATTTTTTTAATCTCAGGTAACATTTATAGATTTTTTTAAAAATGGCAGTTTCTTATAAGAAAAACATGCTTATATGGTTAAAATAGAATCACCGATAACCTTTTTTTCCTCAAGGGTGTCATTTGATGTGTGGAAAAAGTATTAGAGTGACATTGGTGATAGTCCTTTGTTACCACCTGGCTCAAATTGGTATGTTTTAAACTTAGAGTTTGGAACAAGAAAGACATAGCTATGAAAAATGATATCATCATTTTCACCAGGATAATCTCCAGTGACTTTTGATAATGACAGAGTCTGACAAAATATTTCCATCTAAACACTCTTTTTGTGAAGTAATCCAGCATAGAATCTCACTGTCGTCCTCCCACTAAGCAAGATTTAAGGTTCTGGTGAGTGTTTCTCTTGGACTGTATTAAAAGTTACATACTTGTAGTCAAATGAGGTACATTCTTCTTTACTCAGTTCAAAAAAAAGAGTGTATACCTCTTCCTGTTTGCTCACTGCAGGTGAAATCTGGCGTTCTACTATCCCCTTAATAATGTATGGAGAGGACTATGTCATAGATTGTGAGAAAGCGTTTGGTAAATTAATGGAAGCATAAGCTTTAGCACTATTCTGTGAAAATTAAATGTGGATTCAATAGAGTGTGTCTAAACTAAACAGAGCACTAAATTAAATTTGTATTCCTTCATTTTGGTTTAAGAAAATAAAGGAATTACTGATAGAGCATAGAATGTGGATTATTCATAGGACTGGGGGAAATAATTAGTTTTAGATAGAAGACATTCATATTTGAAAGAATGCTTGGATATTTAACATAAGCCATAATTTGTGAGCTTAAACATATAGCAGGAGAAACGAAATATTTATGTTAAGGTTGAAAGGTTGGAAATTGTAAGTTTATTACTTACTTGGAGGAGGAAAAGTCTACAAAAAAGTGGAATTAGAAAGCAGAGATTCTATATGGAAAACATAGATCAATGACTGGAGAAGAGATTTAAGGGGAAAACTACTGCACCTCACAAAAAGCTCTTAAATACTAAAGGGGAAGAGGCTGCTGAGGGATTTAACTGTGTGAGACTGCCCTTCACGCCATCAACATCCAGAAAACTGAAGACAATATATGAAACATCTGTTTGATATATAGAACAACAGGCAGTACATAATGTTCATGTGTGAGAGAAGAGACATAAACATGGCGAACCCTACCCACCATGGCTTTCTGACCAAAGGTAATGTCTGGAATGTACTACAGGGAGGAGTAGCCACCCAGACTGGCAGTGTTGCTGAATTGAGGAGACACAGATCGTAGCTCAGGGAGGTCTTAGCAGGTGGGATTTGTGGGGCAGAGCGATAGAGAATTGGGATTTACATAGAGAGAGAGCTCCGAAACTCAGTGAAGTGCACCTGTCAAGTCTGCATGTAGGAAAAAAATCCCACGAGGTCAAGCAAAGAACAATTGTGCAAAAGCCATAACTCACAGGTGCCTGGGAGACACCCGCATGCATACTAGTCAGAATCAACATGTGACGGAGAACCCATCGAGGTCTCACACCTTAGTAGAGGGGCTAAACTTGCTCTAGAGTAAAGGTTACTCTAGAACCACACTAACAAAGCTTAAAAAACAAGGCTTGAAAGGATTAAGCTGATTTTCAAGAAACTTAGTGTCAAGAACTCTGAAGGGTCTGTATGAGGTTTCACCCTACTTGTATGTTCACATGTTAGCCTGCCATAGTTTCATGGAAGCTGGCAAGAGACACCAGTCTACTGGATTTGAGACAAAAGACAGTTTGTTATTTGCAGCAGTAACGGTAACCAGAGTGCATGTATTTTTGTGTTGGTTTCCTGAATCTCAGTTCCCACAGGCAATGCAAAGAATTGTGTGTAATAGTGGGGTGTCTTACAGGAGAGGAATCCAGATCTTAAGGGATCTGAATCTTTTATAATGGAAAGGAAGCATGCCTATCCCTTGCTTCTGAGGGAGACAATATTAATATTGTCTGTCTTTTGAGGGAGACAATATTTAATATTATTAAAGATAATATTATCTTTTTTATAGTGGACAGTGAGGATTCCTAATATTTGTTCCAAAAGGAGACAATATCTCTGTCTTCCAAAGTTTGTTGTTATTAAAATATCCTTGAAAAGATAATACAAAACCAGGGGCAGTTCATGACTTGCTCATAAGATCTGCAGAAACCCATGGAGAATTGTGTCCCAACAGTATCTACCATCGTTTCTATGCCATTTTGTCTTCTGGTAAATTTTCCCATGAGTAAGCCACTGTCTTGGCCACTCTTGATTAATGTAACTGACAGTGTCTGGGACCAAATCCATTCTATTCATCTCATGGAGCATTTAATTAAGGCCAATGTCAATAGGACTTCAAACAGCAGGATGAGGCCAACCTGAAGTTTTGACCTCAATCATGCCTGCAACTAAACAAATCCCCATAACCCATTAAAGTCAACTTTAGGAAGCAACCTTTATGTTGAACAACCTATATAGCTCAAAGAAAATATCGAGTGGTACATCAGAAAATATTTGGAATTGAATGATAATGAAACAGCATAAAGCCGTGGAATGCAGATAAGGCAGTGTCTGGACAGAGATTTATAGTTTTAAATGCTTATGTTGGAAGATAATTAAGATCTAAAATCAGTGATTTAAACATTCACCATAAAAAGTTGGAAAAAGAACAAATTAAACCCAAAATATGTTGAAGAAAGGAAAAAAAATAAAAAGGGAAGTCAACAAAAAAGAACACAAACAATAAGAAGCAACAAAACTAAAACCTGGTTCTTGAAAAGATAATTAAAGTTGATAGTCCTGTAGCCAGACTGGTAAGGAAAAAAGAGAGATGACACAAATCATAAACGTCAGGAATGAAAGAAGTGATTTTCCATAGATTACAGAGAAATTAGGTGGAAAATAAGAGAACATTATCAATATGTTGCAACATGCAATATTGCATATAAAATAGATGCATAAATATATGCAATGAAATAGCCAACTCAGATGAAATAGACAAACTCTTGAAGCAAATGACCAAGTTGTCACAGGAAGAAACAGAAAATCTTAATAGGTCTATGTATTAGTTTTCTAGGGCTGCCATAACAAAGTACCACAGATTGAGTGGCTTAAACAACAGAAATTCATTTTCTCACAGTTCTGGAAGCTGGAAGTCTGAGATCAAGGTGTAGGCAGTGTTGATTTCTTCTGAAGACTTTGTTCTTGGCTTGTCCCACTCTCTCTTTACATGGTCTTTCCTCTCTGTATCTGTCCTAATCTCCTTTTTATATAAGGTCACCAGTAATATTAGATGAGGTCTGTTGATCTCATTTTAACTTAATGACCTTTTTAAAGGCTCCATCTCCAAATGCCAATACATTCTGAGGAACTGGTGGTTACAGCTTTAACATATGAATTTTGGGGAGATACAGTGTAGCCTGTAACCTCCTACATATTAAAGAAATCAAATTGGTAACACAACAGCTCCCCAAAAAAGCCTAGGTCCAGATGGCTTCACTCATGATTTTTATTACACATTAAAGAAAGAAATAGTACCAATCCTACACAAGCATTTGCAGAAAAATAGAAAGGAGAATGCCTCCTATCTTGTTTTATAAGGCTATCATAATTCTGATACAAAGCACAAAGACATTACAAGAAAAGAATAGTTACAAATATCCTTTAAAAATGACAAATTGAATCCAGCAATGTATAAGAATGAAAATACATTATGACTAAATGGCATTTATTCCAGTAAAGCAAGGTTGGTTATACATTTGAAAATCAATGTAACTCACCTATTAACGGAATGAAGAGAAAAAACGTATAATCACATCAGTGTTTCCAGAAAAATTTTTAAAAAAATATCCACCAATTCATGATTTTAAAAATTCTTAGACTCAGAATAGGAGGAAACTTCTTCATACTGATAGAGAAAAATCTTCAAACATCTTAAGCTAGGGACTTCCCTGGTGGCGCAGTGGTTAAGAATCCACCTGCCAATGCAGGGGACACAGGTTCGATCCCTGGCCCAAGAAGATCCCACATGCCACGGAGCAACTAAGCCCGTGTGCCACAACTACTGAGCCTGTGCACCACAACTACTGAAGCCTGTGTGCCCTAGAGCCTGCGTGCCGCAACTGCTGAACCCATGTGGTGCAACTACTGAAGCCCGTGAGCTCTAGGGCCCATGTGCCACAACTACTGAGCCCACGTGCTGCAACTACTGAAGCCTCCATGCCTAGAGCCTGTACTCCGCAAGAAGAGAAGCCACCTCAATGAGAAGCCCATGCACCGCAACGAAGAGTAGCCCCCACTCGCTGCAACTAGAGAAAGCCTGTGCACGGCAATGAAGACCCAAGGCAGCCAAAAATAAATAAAATTAAAAAACTTGGACTGGTCCCCAATAAAAAACTAAGTTTCCTTTAAAAAAAAAATCTTAAGCTAACATCATACTTAAAGGTGAAAATTTGAACCCTTTTCCTTCTTCAAAATCAAAGTATGTCCACACTCACCACTTCTGTTCAACATTACACAGGAGGTTCTAGCTAGTGTAGTAAGGCAACAGAGATATAAAGGCACACAGATTTTAAATGAAGAGGTATAATTGTATTTGTAGACAACGTGATCACGTCTATAGAAAAATCTACGTGATCTGTAAGAAGCCTATTATAACAAATAGTGAACTTCACAAGGTTGAAGGATATAAGGACAACATGAAGAAATCAATTCTATTTCTATTTACTAGCAGCAAACAACCAAGAATTGAAATTAAAAAATCATTTATGAGAGAGTCAAACACATGAAATACACAAGAATAAATATAACAAAATACATAGGTGGCATTTACACTGAAAACTATAAAATATTACCAAGAGAAATTAACAAAGACCTAAAAATGACGAAGACTGATACAGTGTTCATGAATTGTAAGACACAATGTTGCTGAAATATAAATTCCACCAAAATTGATTTATAGAGTCAATACAATCTTTGTAGACTTTAATTTTGTTGAAACTGATAAGTGAATTCTAAAATTTATATGGAAATTAAAAAGACCTTTATATAGTTGCTAAAATAATTTTGAATAAAGTTGGAAGATTTATATTGCATGATTTCAAGACTTACTATAAAGCTACAGTAATAAAGACAATGTAATTTTGGAACAATTTTATGTGTGTGTGTGTGTGTGTGTGTGTGTGTGTGTGTGTATGTATCTATATATAGCCAAATAAACCAGAAGAGAGTCCAGAAATAGACTCATACATATAAAGTCAACTGAGATATTACGAAGCTCTTAAGGTAATTTAATGGAATTATGATTGTCTTTACTACAAATGGTACTTGAATAACTGGATATCTTAAAAATAAATAAACCTTGAATTTACTGCTTACAATACACAAAATTGAACCATAGATCTTAGCATAAAAGCTAAACTTATACAACTCTTGAGAAGAAAAAAAATGGAGACTTTTTCCATGAACTTGGGATAGGCAAAAATATTTTAGATACAAAACCAAAATCAAAACCATAAAATAATTGACAAATTGAATTTCATCAAAGTAAGCAAAATCTGCTCTTTGAATGATACCAAAAGAATAGATACATGTATAACTGAATCACTCTGCTGTATACCTGAAACTAACACATTGTTAATCAGCTGTACCCCAATATAAAATAAATTTTTTTAAAAAAAGTTAAGAGAAAAAGAACAGAGATGGTTCCTGGCCCTGAACAGCAACAACAAAAAAAAAGGTGAAAAGGCAAGCCACAGACTAAAAGAAGATATTTGTAACTGATTTGTATTTATCTTAGGATTTCTATCCAAAATATATTAAAAACTTTTTAAACTCAATAATAAGACAGCTAAGAACAAAGTAAGTAAAAGATTTGGGCAGTTTCCCAAAGATGACATAAAAATGTCCCCAAAGCATATGCAAACTGCTAAACATCACAGTTTTCAAGAAGATTCTAATTAAAATCACAATGAGCTATTACTACATAGTTATAAGAATATTTGGTGAGAATGTGGAACAACTGGAACTCTCATATGTTATAGGTGGAAATAAAAAATAACACAATCACTTTGCAGTTCTAAATTCCAAAAGGAATGAAACAAATGTCTACACAGATACATATATCTGAATATTCATAGCAACTTTATACATAATTTTAAAAACTGGACCAACCCAAACGTTTATCAGCAAGTGAATACCTAAACATATTTTGGTGTATCCGTATAATGGGATAGTACTCGTCATGGTATATCCATATAATGGAATACTACTCGTCAATAAAAAATAAATGAACTACTGAAACACATGACATGGGAGAGTCTAAAAACCATTATGCTAGTCAAGGAAGCCAAATCAGAAGACTACATTCTATGTAATACATGTTAAACTCTAAAAGAGGGAAATCTATGATGATAGAATGCAGATCAGTATTTGCTTGGAGTCAAGGCTGGGGATAGGAGAGTATGGCAAAGGAGCCCTAGGGACTTTTGGGGTGATGGAATTGTTCTTTGTTGTGATGGTAGATATATACACACATATATATATACTTATGTATATAAACTTTATATATACTTACATATATAAACCTTACATATATATAAAGTATATATATTCACTTTTCAGAAACATTGAATTGCATACTTCGAATTGATGCCTTTTAATTGTATATAAATTATATCTCTATATAGTTGACTTTAAAAAACTATATAAAGAGTAAAAGAAGATATTTGGAGTTAAAACAATTGGCTTTCCTTGAACTATGAAAAACTGTTTAAGTAGAATTGAACTTTTTCACTCATTTGAATTTAGAGCTGGCCAAGATTTTATTTAGTTAAGGAAATACTTGAGTAGGTCATGTGTCACCCTCAATCAGAAAATTAAAACCCATTAAATGCTTCCCCAAGCTCTCTCTTCCCTCTGACAATATTTGGGATGGCGGTTTCTTCATGAGCACAGATTTCTGAGTGACAGGGTAAGCAGAATATTAATGCAGGATAGATATGTAATAAAACTCGGTGGTTTTAAGCTACTGAGATTTTGGGGGTTTTGTTTGTTTGTTTTTTGTTTTTGTAGGTTAAAAATAACCTACCTGGACTGACACAAATATTTTTCCTTTTACAAATGTGCCTGGCTTAATTATAGTCTTACTGTGTGTATGAGCCCATAATTTCCTTAGGGAATACAGTCTATTTATACAGCTTTGACCATGATTTCTATTCTTAGATGTGCCTGTTGGCTTCTTTCTGTTCTAATACTACACCCTGTAACTCTTAGATTCATTGAGGTAGACAAGAAAATGTTGTGAGAGCAAACTGCGAAGTGAGCCAGAGGTGTCGTCATAGCAACCAAGCCCTTCTGATCGCCAGCTGATGTAAAGTCATAGAAACCAATTAAATTCTCAGTGCCAAATATATGTGAGTTCTTATAACGGAAACTTTTATAATATATTATAAATGGATATATTCAAACAATATTTTGGCCACTTAGAAATTTTTCTGAAATGTTATTTTTGAAAAGTTAGGTTTTTGAGATATAATTTACATACAGTAAAATCCACTCTTTTTAGGTTTATAGTCTTGACAAAACTGTTTAGAGTTTTGACAAAAGATACAGTCATACAGCCACTTCTGCAATCAAGATCTAGATTATTTCCATCACCTCCCAAATTTTCCTTCTTTTCCTTTATTATCAATCTCCTCCGTCCACCCCTAGCCTCTTGCAACCTAAGTTTTGATTTCTGTCCCTGTAGCATTGCCTTTTCAAGCATGTCCTATAAATAGAATCATATAGCATGTAGCCTTTTGTGTTTGAATCCTTTCACTTACCATGATGCTTTTGAGTTGTATGCCTGTTGAATGTATTATTAGTGCCTTTCTTTTTATTCCAGAGTAATGTTCTACTGTATGTATATGCCACTGTTTATCCATTCTGTAATTGATGAACAGAATTTTTAAAATTATCTGTTTAACATTTTAAGGGACATTCATTTTTAAAATTATTCATAGATTCATTAGGACGATCGTCTGACGATGTCAGACCTAGAAAAAGGAAAAGCCAGTAAATTCAAGATGGATGAAAACTTGATATAAGAAAATGTGCAGTATTTACAACAGAATGACATGTTAAATTCTAGTCTCCTTCCAGAGGCCAAGAATTACAGACTTTTTGTTAAACGGCCGGAAAACACAGCAGTTGAAAGCATGGTCCCCCAAGGCAGGCTCTTTCGGTTCAAATCCCAGTTCTGCTACTTCCTCATTACTTAACCTTTTTAAGTTGATTAACTACCCTTCCCCTCAATTGTTTCAAGCTTAAAATAGACATAAAAATGCTCTCTATGTCGTATTGGTGCTTTGATGAATTGAATGACTTAACACTTGTAGAGAAATTAGAACAATGCCTACTATCAGCTATTATTTTTGTTCTCTTACATTCCGGCAAATATACATTTCACACCAGCACCGCTCTGCTCAAGCCCGCTTCCTCAGCACTGCACAGTTGCTTGAGGCTACTCCTCATCAACTGATCAGCCCATCAATAAAGAATAGCCTCGGTCATTGCAAATTTGTTTGCCTTTAGAACTCTGCTGATGAGGGTCTATCTGAATGGATGTGGAGTTAATTTATACCCTTTAAAAGATCACTCTTTTATGTATTCTAAACTAGAGACTGATTAATTTATTGAATATTCCATACACACAAAATAGCAGTTTCAGATCTGATGACATGTAAATCTATTTTCAGTCTATTTTCTATAAAAAGCAAGTTTGTGGTAAGGTTGTACACTGGAGAGCACTGTTATTTCCTTTATAACGCCTAGGGACAAACTGCCAGGAATAACAGATTTTACTTTTATTAACTTTTGCTCAGTCTTTGATTCTGGGGGGAGGAATTGTTATGGGCTAAGTTTAATTGGCCAAACGTAAACTCTTGAAATCGATGTCCTTGTGGAAGCTGAATTGTAATAGCTACCTGAGAGTCAGGCTATACCTCTGTCTGCTAATCAGTTAGTGATTTCCAGTGACACAAAATAGGGATATTTTCTCTCTTTCCCTTAAAAACATTTTCCTTAATAAGTCAATACCATTTTTTAATTAATCAGACATTGTTATAGTGAACGGAAAGAGATGAATTGTCTTATACCTGACAACACTGAGGAAGAGCCTTGGAATTATGACTGAGGCACAAATAAAGAAAATCTGGGGAAATTTATTCGTTGCACAAAGCTTTATTCATTGCACAAAGCTGCTTCTTGTAGAATAGAGAAAAAAATTTCTTATTCTAGCTCAGAGGACTTCCCTAAAAAATTTATTTTACTACTGGTAATGAATTAAGTTTCTGGTGAAAGTTCACCTCCAAGATATGTGATCATTCTAACAGATTTGCTATCTTCTTTTAGTCAAAGACAGTGATATGAAATAGAGATGATTGCATATTATTATACAGGAGGCATCCAGGTGTTCTTTAAGATTACAGTGACATGTAGCGAAACCTGTAATTGCCTTATAAAAATTGTCTTGTTGGCCCACCTCAGCGATGACACTATCATTAAAAGGGGACACAGTGCTTTTTGTGTTTTAGCAATAAAGCCTTTTCTTATCTTCTAATTCCCAGCATGAACTGGTCATTTCCTCTTTCAAAACTCTCCACTGGGCTGAAATTTTGGATGTTACAACCAGAACCAACTTTCTCTTATGTTTCTGAAAAGAAATATATAAACTCTTTCTAAAATATTCTCTGTTTCAGACCTGAGTGAGGAACTCTCCTCAGAACCAGCACATGGCCCATTCCGCATCACATTGTGTATATTTGATTTTCTCAATTTGTTGGTCCTTTTTGTTTGAAAGAAAGGATGAGGCAACCTGAGTCCAGAAAAGGCCTCACGATTGAGTTGGGGTATCAGTGGTTGTAAGTGGGGAGACTTCTCTTAACCCTATTGAAGTGAGAAATGGGCCGAACATTGAGGAAAATGGGCAGTCTCAAGAGGCTCAGTTACAACTTTTAAAATATGACCCTAACGTATGTAAGTTGGTGAAAACTTTAAAAAACAAACAGAATTTTACACTTGAAATAGTCAAGAATTCCTGCTTCTCCCTACTGTCTTGGTGTGTAGTTACCTAGTGAGGCTTAATTATTCAGGCCCAATGATTAATATGTACCGAACATTCTTAGATTGAAACGTAAAACTAAATTCTTCTAGAACTGTTTTCATATTGCAACATTGTTAATACTCTGTTTTCTACATTATCTTTTTTATTGAAATATAGTTGATGTTATGTAAGTTACAGGTGTACAGTATAATGATTCAGAATTTTTCAAGGTTCTACTCCATTTATAGTTATTATAAAATATTGGCTCTATTCCTTGTGTTGTACAATATATCCTTGTAGCCTATTTTTGAATATAAATTATGTATTATTTTTGAATATAAATTCATAGAATTTGTTCATTAAGTTTCTAAAAAATGGCTTGTGTTTGAACTATTCACACAGTTGAGCCTGTGGCACTTTTCTCTGCCTCTTGGTTGTTCCGAGGCTCCTGTATCTTCTCTAGGGCTGGACTTTTAAGAAGAGACTGTATAACGGGGTCAAGTCCCCGGAAAATAAGGTGCACAAATTGTGTACCCAGGTTCACAGTGCACTGAATTGTTTGTAGCCTTTCTGTCATAGCCACTTGTTGAATCCACAGACTTCACTTACTCCATCTTACTCACAAGTCAAAGAAGTAAACATGGAACATGATCATAAAACCTGTAAAATCTGTTCAATAAAATAATAATCAATAGAAAATATCTGGCTGATATAATAAATAAAACCATTGCATAGTTAGTGCCTCATGTGTCTGTCTGCCTTCCTGAAGACAGCTCTGGAAAGGGTGTTGGCAATGAGTTCTGAATTCCCATTAGTACCCTCCTCCAAGACTTTTACTAAATTTAATTCAACTTCCTAAAATTCCATTTAGAATAAAAGTACATGCGTTCTAGAGATACGAAAGCCCTTTATTTACGGGACCAGTTCTATTTTCATCACTATAACCATTCTTAATAAGAATGTTCCACAGGAAAATAATAATAATTCTATTATAATAATGACAGTAATACTGCTAACTAGCGTGAGTGCCCCAGCATCTCTCTCCAACATCACGATTGTGTCAGGACTGCACAAGAACTGCTCTGTCTGCACAGAAACGCCTCTTGTTTTTTTTTTTTTTTAAAAGGCTGAGATTAAAGTTTCCTCTGGAATATGAGTCATTTGTAACTGATTTCACCAAAGTACAGACCCAGTGTGCCCCCCGATGACTGAAACTGTTTCAAATGAGAGTGTATTGGTTCCCTAGGGATGCCTGAAAAATTACCACAAACTGTTTGCTTAAAACAATAGACATTTATTCTCTCATGGTGCAGGAGGCTTGGAGTCTGAAATCAAGATATTGGCGTGACTGGTTCCTTCTGGAGGACAAACCATTCTTTGCCTCTTGCTTAGCTTCTGGGGGCTCCTGGCAGTCCTTTGTGTTCTTTGGATTGTAGCTGCATCACTGCAATCTCTTCCTTTATCATTACATGGCCTTTGTCTGTGAGTGTGTCATCTGTGTCTCTGTGTCCAAATCTCCGACTCCTTTCTCTTATAAAGACACCAGTCATTGGATTTGGGGCTCACCTTGATCCAGTATGACCTCAACTTAACTTGCGTACATCTGCAAAGATCTTATTTCCAAATAAGATTACATTCACAAGGATAGGGGTAAGGAATTGTACCTATCTTTTGGGGGTATATAATGCAATACATTATAGATAATGTATAGATAAAAATATGTCAAAGAATTGAATGGAGGTGCAAGACAAACTGCTGCAATAATTCCTTGTTAATGGGACAGACATAAACATTTTGCTTCATCGTTTAATTGGCTAAAATTTAAATATTTTACAAGCAATTTGTAGTTATATTATCAGTTATATTTTGTTGATATCATGATGGTTAGTTAAAATTTTTTTAGACACAGATGGCTCAAACTTGAAGAAAAGAAAACATACCACTTTGTTGTACAGCAGAAACTAACACAACACTGTAAAGCAATTATACTCCAATAAAGATGGTTAAAAAAAAAAAGAACAAAAGTAGAAGTATCAATTTTAATAAGATTCAAACTTTAGGAGCAAAATTAATTTGGGTGTGAGGAATTACAAGTTTTACAATTACAGTTAAAAGCTTGTTTTTTTTCCTGAACTAAATACAATCTTTTTCTTAAAGATAGCTTCAGAAAAATGCTATTACTCTGAAATAGTCAAGATTTTCAATTTGCTCTATGATATTAGTTTATATAGAATAATTTATTAGGATAGTTATTGCCAATCTGATCTAGGTCAGACTTTTTTAGGGTCCCGATGTACAAATTACCTTTATCACATAATAATTGCTGTATTATCTCAATCTAGGAATTGCTTTCACAGAGAGCTAGACCCAGTATTTACTTATTATTTGCTATAAGGGTTAAAAATAACTAAAGAAGATAGTTTAGTATTTTAGGGAACACAATTACATCTTAAACTAATTTATGGAAAATAATGATACATCAGGTCACCTTATTCAGATACCTTTTTTGTTTTCCCCCCCCCCCTCAAAGAGACTTTCTTGGAAGATTTAGCAGGAAGTAGCACTGTATAAAGCTGGGTATTCTATGAATGCTTCATAGAGATTTATTTTTATGGCAGTTAGACATTGGGTTGCTCGTTTCAAACTTTTTCAAGCTAAAATTAATTTCTAAATAGTGATCTCTATGTTATAAATTTGTGCAAACAATGTTTTGTTTTCTCTAAGAGGCTTTATATCCCTCTCTGCAGATACTCCCTTAATTTAACATTGAAGAAAGTTCTAATATCCTAATTTCAAGTACTTGTTCTTTTTAGTTTCCTTAATTCTCAAACAGCAGTGTTACTTCTATTTCTGAATTCTTGAATTTAACTGGTAAATAAATTCACTTCATAGCAAGTTGTGTAAGGTTGATCATGTTCTGATTTTAGCTTACCTGCTCTGCTTCGTTTCTCACCTCTACCCTGTATGTAACTTATATCTGGTGATTCTGAAATATTTTCCCTTGTTGGTAGGGGACATGGGCTTTTTAAATATTATTGTTGCTTGTCTGAAATTTGTCTCTTGTAGCAGCTGCCACATTACTGCTCTCAGCCTCCCAAAATCATCTGTTTGGCTAACTTCTCATATTCTCTTATCTGTGTCAGCACTTCATCCAGGACTTTCTGTTTCCTCCTTCTGCCCAGTCTGGATTAAATGTATGTGTTCCCACAATTATAGTGGTCATATAAATTGTCATCCCTGACAGGACACTTTGAGAGTCAAATGGGGTGCTGATTAGATGAGGCACTAGGGAGACAGACATAAATTTTCCTAGGTATCCTGAGAGTTATGGTCATGCTATAGCATATTTATTCTGGGGCAGTATTACTATTTTTTCCATGATACTGCTAGCTTCCTGTGGGTAGTGATTATGTCTTTTAATTCTGGGACTCAGTTCCCGGCATTTCATAAATGCTTGTTGAAATGAAATAAAAATAAAATGAAATGAATGAATGTATAAATATGAAAAGAAGGGGCTGGAATAGATAAAATCTAAGGCTCTTTTAAATTGTAAAGGAATTTAACAGTCATGGTGACTATGAAATTACCATTCAGCTCTCCTGTGGCAGGGAGCAAACTTGCCTGAGCTGCTCCTGGCCTTTGCCCTTCTGGGTTCACCTTGACCTTTGCACTGTGCTTCTCATGCTGCTCCCAGCCAGTGACAGTGACGGAGCGCAGTGGGGATGCTAATGCAGGCTCATTCCAGCAAGACGGTTTTTCATATTTATTCATTCACTCTGTTAACAAGCAACTTTGGCTGAAGGGCTCCCCACAGACCTTGCAGATCTTTCTTAGCCCAGCACCGCAATCAGATTCTTTTCACTAATTCCTCCTCCCCCTCCCTTTTCCATCACAGGCTGAGCTACCTCCATTTTTTTTTTTCTCTTCCCTTTATCTACCATTGGCATCTCACCCGATAAATTTGTTGCCTATTATTGTAGGTTGAATAATGCCCCCTGAAGATGTCTATGTTTTAATTCCCCACACCTGTGAATGTGTTACTTTACATGGCACAAGGGGCTTTACAGATGTGATTACATTAAGAACTGGGGAATGGAAGATTATCTTGGATTATCAGGGTGGACCCAGTGTAGTCATTAGGTTCCTTGTAAGAGGAAGGCAGAAGGGTTGGAGAGAGAGAGAAAAGGCGATATGACAGCAAAATCAGGAGAGAAGGAGAGTGGAGAATGGAAGCAGAGGCTGGGATGAGGCAGCCAGGAGCCCAGGAGTTTGGGAGCCTCTAGAAACTGAAAAGGCAAGAATTGGATTCTCCCACAGAGTCTCCAGAAGAAACACAGCCTTTCTGATTTTAGCCAGTAGGATCTGCTCCAGAGTTCTGACCTTGAGAATTGTAACATAATACATTGTGTTGTTTTAAGCCCTGAAATTTGTGGTTATCTGTTATAGCAGCCCTAGGAAACTGACATCCACACACCCACACATCTAGTTCTATTTTTTTTTTGGCTGCACTGCGTGGCATGCAGGATCTTGCAGGATCTTAGTTCCCCCATCAGGAATCGAACCCGTGCCTCCTGCTGTGGAAACATGGAGTCTTAACCACTGGACTACCAAGGGAGTCCCTATTTTGACATCTTCTTCTTGGGGATCTGAACTTATCACAACTGTGATTGTTTAATGTTTCACTATCTGATGAAAAAATATATATAATGACTTAAGGGATTATTCATAAAGTTATTTGATTGTTTTGTCACTTTTGAAAGTCTTTAATTTTTAAAGAAATAAAAGTTCCGTGATGGAATGAAGTTCCAGAAAGAAGATACTCTCAAACTTCAAATAGCAGCCTAAATCATTTAGAAATATTATACATAATATCTGTGATTAAGGAAAGATATTTCACAGACATATACATTGATAAAATATTGAGAAATCATCCTAAATAATGGATGATGCCAGTTAGAGGGAGAAAACAGTAGTCTAAATCTTTGTCCTGGGATATATTGCAGAGTTTTGTCTATGTGTATTAGACTGAAAAGCCTAAGCAAGTTCTATGAAGGCTTTTACTGACCAGGAATGTGGACGGACAGTCAGACCTTGCCTGCCAGCCATTTAGCCTCTGTGCCGCCGCGTGCACAGTACAGCATTGAACCCACCGGACAATGATGTTTTGTTCAAGTTCATGCTCTGGCTCCATCTGAGAACTTATGCAATATTGAAAACATTGTATTCTTCACGACAGTTTTTGTTATTAGCCAAGTCCATGGTAAGTAAGCCTGTTGGTTACTTTATAGACCAACAGGCTTGAAAACTCTGTTTTCTTAGAAACTTAAAAATCAAATTTTCTGTTAACTCAAAGAAAAGGCTGTAAAACATGTTGTCTTCATAGCTTTCTTCTTTATGTGAACTTATCATATCTGACCTTGTTATCTGCTCTGCTTAAGTTGCCTGTCTTCTGTTGCATTCTGTAGAGTGTCCTTATTACTCTGGTAGTCTGAATTGAATTAACTAAGCATTAATGGCTCATATTGTCTGGGAAATTTGAATTTAAATGGTTGGGGATTAATAAGATTAGCCTTTCTCTAAAAGAAAGAAACAAATTCCAGGAAAACTAGCATAAGCTCTTATGGTTAGGTCTTTTGTGTGGCTTTTAGCTCAGTTTCTCATAAAACATAATGTTAACATGGCAAGGTTTAATTTTTCAAATAGCATTTTGACACACATGTAATTTTTAATTAACTGACCACAGTTTAAATGTGATGTGGCATCTACATATTCTGTATCACAAGAGCAATTAGGAGAATGGTACGATGGACAGATAGATTAATTCAGATCTATCCTGATATATTATGTATCAATCAACTCACCAATTTATTTGCTGATTCAGTATTCACATTTTTAATACAACTTCTTTGAGAATTTATGTGTTCGGAACACGTATACCAGGCACAGAGAAAAACAGTTACAACCCAATAGCTGCCTCCAGCTATCTCACATCCAAGTAAGAGTTGGACAGGTAAGTAAATAAAGTGTGACAGCGTGTTATAGAAAGCACTGGGGTAGCATTCTGGGTAGGTGGAAACACGAAGAAGAGTGCTGAGATCTGGACTGGCGGGTGGGTTAGAAAAACCTTCCTGGAGGGGGTGGTGCCTCAGCAGAGAAGAAGGTGAGAGTGAGTGACCAGGGGGAGAAAGGGGAAGGAGGAGTTTGTCCACACAGTGGGAACGGAACATGTAAGGTGAGAAAAATCATGCTGCCTTTGGGGAAGTGGTTGGCATTGCTATTGCTCTAAGTCAGGATGCTTCTGAGGTGGTGGTAAGAGACGAGAATGAAGCGTTAGACTTAATGCACTCAGGGCCATACGAAGCTCCTTTCTATACATTCTTGCCTGAAAAAATCTCTCTCAGTGCCTATTATTACCTCCAAATTTCTTTCTCTTCTCCTAATTTTATTTGCTTTTTCTTCCTTTTCTTTTCTTATGGAAGACACTTTAGTTCAGATTCCATTCTTGCTGTGTGGCTTCCCCTTGGGGTATACCTTTTGAAACTATTTTTTCTTTGTTTGAGTCTTGGATTGTGATTTCTGATTTGTTTCATTCTCCGTTGTGCACTGTTGGCACTACCCACTTCTATATTTTCTCAGATCTGAAAGTTCAGCTTGGATGCTTGCTACAAAAGAGAGGTTAGAAAGTAGAGGGAAGCCTGAGAGGCTGGGTGTGCCATGTTTAAGTTTTCTAAAAAACATGATATGAGATTTAAATTTTAGAAGGATCACCCTGGCAATACTCTTTGGTAGAGTCATCTGATTGAGCTAGAATAGAGGAAAGGAATTAGGAAGCCAGAACAGAAATTGAATCAAGAAATAATAATGATAGCAGTGGGAAAAGTGAGGAAGGGATGGATTTTAAGGTACAACTAGTAAAATTGCTCACAAATTAAATTTGTGCAATTTTCTAGCTTGGGTGTCTCATTGGATGCTGATATGATTACCTTAGCTAGAAAACATGGATAGAAAAGCAGGTATAGGAAGAAGGATGGTGCCTTCCTTTTTATTGACAATTTGAATTTGAATTGCTGGAGATATCTAGAATGGAATTGAATATATGGTTCTAGAACTCATGAAGTCAGTTCTAGACTTGTAATATGGATTGGAGTGTCATCAGTCAAGAGATAATAGTGAAAACTGTCAAATAATACACAGTTAATAAAAACTAACATGTAGCAAATACTGTGTACCAGGCACTGTTCTAACTGCTTTACACATGTTCAGTCATGAAATTATCACAACTCTGTGAGGCAGGTTATATTTTAACATCCCTGTTTTATTGATGGGGAAACTTAGACACAGAGAGGTAAATTAGCTTGTCCAAATTACAGCTAGATGTGGAAGAGCTGACATTCCACTTAGCCTGTTTTCCATTCTCTTGATCATTACACTACCCTGTCAGGAGAAACGGAACAAAAGAGAAGCATGTGAACATGAGATCTCTGAAGAAACACCAGTGTTTGTAAATTGATGGTGGTAGAAGAAACCACAAAGGAGGCTGAGAAAGAACAGGGAATAAGCAGAGGGAAAGAAGGATAAATTGCTTTAGAAAAACAAATGGAAGAGAATGCTACAAGGACGGGGTGGTCAGTGGTATCAAATATTGGAGGAGAGCAAGTAGGTTGAAGCTGAAAAATGTCTGTTTAAATTAGCATTTAATTCTATGGTCTCCGCCTGTATTGCCCACAGACTTCTTATAATGATGAAAAATAATGCTGCCAATATGCAGAGAACAGTGACTCTCCAAATAAATGTACTTTTATTATTGTGGGCGAGGTATTAGACTATTACCAATACTCAGTTTTTTCTCCTTGTGGGCACTAGGTCAAGTTGTACTTCTCTGCTGTCTTTGAAGGTAGGTGAAGCCATATGACTTTCTTTGGACAATGAAATATAAGTGGAAACGATTTCTGTCACTTCTACATTTAAGCACCTATGATGCACATTTCACTGGTTCCCTTTTCTGCCTTGGTGAGCCAGGAGCTGCTGTTAGCTTGGGCACTGAGTAGCCCCCAACCGCGTCATCCTGTGCGGGACATGTGATGTGAGGTGTGTGTGTGTTAAGTCACTACGGCTCAGCCCATCCTGATGCACCAGTGGGTTAGTAACATCTTCACTTTCCTGGGCTTTTTGTTTGCTTGTTTTAATTCTCATGGTCGTAATAGATCGGTGTAGGAGAATACATTACAGCAGAGAAGGAGAGTATATATTATTCTTGTGCTCTTGGGAATTAAATACAAAAATATTTGACTAATAAAAATATCCAAGAAATTAATTAAACACAATTTAATAATAAAATAGACATAGAAGAGTCAAGGGTTCTTTTTACTCTAAGTTTATAAGATCAGGTATATGGACCATCAGGTATATGGAGTATTCACACATATAGAATAAACCATGGTAGCAAACATTTTTAGAAAGCTGATACAACTTAAAAAATTTGTAGTGAGTTTATAATAAATAAGGTTAAAAATCCATGTGGTGATAATTTGACCATCTGTTGATTGATAGGTAAAAACTTTTTACTGTTTAATTCCTACAGTTATATGAAATTCGACTAAATAAATACAGCCTTAAAAATACTTGTTTCCTTCTTAGGATTTATTTAGAGCTTTTAAACTTACAAAGCACTTTTCATGTACGTTATTTCAATTACTCAACTGACATTTGAAATCTTTATTTTTTTTAAGAAGTGAGAAAACTGAGGGTAGAAATTCACATTTTTAAAAAAGAGATTTATAATAAATTGTATTATTTTAAATTAATACTAAAATATTTTTGCTCTGAAAAAATTATGTGCTGCCTGTAGTGAAGCAAACTCACTGTAGCATTACAACAAAATGAGTATTGTCATCATTGGGCAAAAAGCCACATAACATTCTGTCATATTTGTAATGGAATAGTTGGTGTTTGTAGTTGAGAAACTTAGGCAGGAAGGGGTTTAAAATGTACGTATCACGTAGTCCTGTGTTTTAGACAGTTACCTACTCTGTATCTCTTTTCTCCCAACTTAGCATTCTAGAATTTACTTTTAATTAAGCATATAATAATGAAGTCTGAGGAGCATGAATGTTTATCAGTTGCTTTGTTGAGTCTTTTTTCCCCCCCTCTATATAATGTGGTCTTGATTTTCCTGGATTCACGTTTCTTTTGAAATCTATTGACATTTCTTCTCCTGTGAAAATGTGAAAAACAGAGAGAGAGTTGGCAGCTGTGACACGTCTGGTGATGGAAGTGGTCCAGGTGATTGGTTGTGCGGCAGATCTTGAAAGAGAAATATGGAGAAAAAAATCAGTGCAACAATGAAATTTCTTTAAAGAGAACCTTTTTATTCATTAAAGGTAAAGTTAAGGTTTGAGCAACCTACAAGGATGGGGAACAATATCGTGGGTCTAGATAAAGAGATGATAAAAGCTCGTATCCACACAGGACCCTCACGTTCCCTGGGGCCAGGATGATGGGGAGGAGTGGAGGCTGCAGGGTAACAGGAAGAGAGAATAAATGCAAATGAGGATACACATGGGTTTATAATAGAGGGCGCTGGGGTCCTTCAGGTGCTGAGATTATTCTCACAAATTTGTCCTCTGTGAGACACATGCCAGGGGAGTGAAGAGTCCAGTGATTACTGCCCTGTTATAGGGAGGGAGCTCCGTGCAGTTAGAACCCAAGTCTTACACGTCTGTAGATTTCCTATTCTTGGTACCTAAAGGGGGAAAATAAATGTTAGGTGATTTGACTATTGGAACGTATCTACTTCAATCAAATGGCAACAGTGATGCCAGAGAAATGGAGGAAAAAGGAAAGTTTTAGTAAAATGTATTGTTATCTAGGTTGGTCATATTTAGCAAAAGGAAAAACAAAAATAACAGGATACCTAATTGGGATTTTAAATAAACTTAAATAGCTCTCTAGTATAGATATTTCACAGATACTGTCTCCTTATTTTATCTGGTAAACCTAGTGATATCATACCTCTCAACACCTCCTTGCCCCATGCCTATTTGAGTTTACTGTTTTCTTTTCTTGAAACATTTCTCACTTAAAAATGATTAATGGATTATAGCCACAACTTTTAAGTTTGATTCTCGTCAACAAAAATTCCATCGCAATTTTATTATATCTTTTCTCTCTGTAATAATATCAACTATAGTATTAGCTTGAGGGCTATACCTATAGAAAATGATAAAATCTACACTTCTGAGGACAATGTAAGTTGACATCTTATTGCAATTTTTTATGAAGTCAGACTGTGAGTTCACTGAGTACAAATAGCAACATCAAAATAACATGAATTATATCTTACATTATTCTACTCAAGCTGACAAAGCAAAGGGATTTATAGCCACAGCTGCCATTCCTCTATTTAGGTATTTATTCATCTCTCTTTTTTCAAATATAAGTACCGACTCTCATTACTTTTATCATTTATCTTGAAAGCTGAGGCAGGTAGGACCACATTTTCCTGGACTAGAGTGTACACAGGATTTTCTGAATAGCACTTAGAAATATGCATTCATTGTAGGTCTTATTATTTCTCTAGTTTTTTCCTGTGGGGTGAATTGGTTTATGAAGCTTTAGACTACAGAATATGTGGCTTATAGAGCTTTGTTTCTATTTTTGGAATTTTAGTTCTAGAATTCACTCTGAATGTATATTGTTTTAATGATGAAGGAAATAAAAAACTGATTGTCTTAATACATGTCGAACTCAGACCTTTCTTATTATTCAGCCTTTTACATTTTGACATATTCTAAAAGTGGTTATTTTCCTTAGCATGAGCACAGAGATCCATGTACACAAAGTATATGTGTGATGCGGTCTTTAATTTCAGGCTTTTTACACGTAATGACAAAGTATCTCCCGTGTGCTTATTCTTTAATTAAAGTTTTATTATTAGTTTTTAAAACCCTGTTTTAATATTGTTTCCATTACAAGATAAAAACCTGTGGTTTGGGGCTTCCCTGGTGGTCCAGTGGTAAAGAATCCACCTTACAATGCAGGGGACGCGGTCCGATCCCTGGTGGGGGAACTGAGATCCCACCTGCTGCGGGGTAACTAAGCCCACGTGCCTCAACCACTGAGCTCACACGCCTCAACTAGAGAACCTGTGCGCCGCAAACTACAGAGTCCATGTGCCCTGGAGCCTGCGCGCCACAACTAGAGAAGAGAAAAAAACCCGCACTCCACAACTAGAGAGAAACCCGCGCGTCGCAACTAAGACCCGCCGCAGCCCAAAAAAAAAAAAGAGGCCGTGGTTTGGGATGCTATCTAGATGTTAACATTTCCCAATTTTATTCATTAAGAAAATTGGGCTGTAAGTAACAATAACCAAAATAAACAGTGGTTTACATGATTAAGAAAATAACACTAATTATCCAACAGAACCGAAGTGTAGAGTCAGTGGTTCCAGTGTTGGGTCAACAGCTCCAGGATCCTTCTCCACCAACATTCAAGTATCAGCCTTTTGTTCTCAGGTTTGTTGCTTCATGGTTGCAAGTTGGCTGCTACAGTTTTACCATCATATCTTCCTATTGTCAAGTTCAGAGGCCTGCAGCTATGGGGTCAGAGTAGCTAAACAGCTCTCTTTTCTGTTTTAATCAGGGAGCAAAGTATTTCCCAAATGTTCTCCGGCAGATTTCCCTTCCTCTCTGTAGAATAGATTCATGTGAGTGGGATTCACTTTCCCATTTTGGGGAAGCCCACCCCTCCAGTTTAATAGGCTCCGTTAGGCTGCATGTCCTGTGTCCTGTTACTGAGGTTTAACTCTTGCCTTCCTATTCACAGACTTTGGGAAAATGAGATTGTTATGGAAAATTTGGATTCTAAGTGTTAATAGATGTTTCTTCAGTCCCCGTATCCTGTGTTTGCATTGTTTTAATTTTGAATGAAGTGGAGAATGGTGATACTGTTATAGGCTGAACTTGATTTAGCCTATATCATCTCTATTATGCTACTAAATCAAGCCAAATCATATGATTTCAATGAGCTTATGATATAATCTAATGATATAAAATAGGTTAATAATGAAGACCAATGCCAAGACCTAATGATCTTTAAAATTTCAAGTGAAAATTTGCACTTTATTTCTGCCATGTTAAATGTGGCTTAATTTTTTTGCTGTGATTTTCAAATGTGGGTTAACTTTTTAAATTTGACTTTATATTCTAGTGTTAGGGTGATGTTGACAAGAGTATAAATGAAAAAAAGGTGTCTTAATAAAACTAGGTATAGAGGAAGAAATTATTTCTGAGAAATGTCTAGTAAGAACCCTTCTTGCTGGGCCTTGGAAAAATAATAGCATTGCTATTATACTTACTGAGTGATAGGTCAATGGCCCATTAATATTATGTACCAGCCTTAAATTAGCCCAGTGAAATTCATAGGTGGCAGTAGGGCAGATGATGTCCAGTGGGTACCAGGATAGGAGAACTGGATGTTTACCTCTGTAGGACATGGTGAAAAGCAAGTAAAAATTTGGACCTGCAAGGCAAAGTTAGAACAGGCATGTAAACACAAATTCTAGACAACATTTTAGGATCTCAGAGACAGTTATATAACAGAAGATAGAACAGCAGCCAAAATATATGGGCAGATGAGAAAATGGAGTGATGTCATCTGTTTTCAGAACATCAGTATGATTCTGATGCAAAGACTGTGGGTGGATGAGGAAGTTGAGAGCTACCACTTAGTTCTCTGAGTAGGCACTCAGATTCCTCAGGTTGTAAGGGAAAGGTTTTGTTCTACAAGTATACACTGAGATGAAATCTTAGAAAACTCAAAAGGAAAAGAAATCATGTCATCAAAGAAAAACAGTGGATGGGGCTTCCTTTTCTTCCCAACTCTTTGCTTCCATCTCCTCATTCTTTTCTGGTTCAAGTAGAAGAAACAAAATGGAGAGGTAAATAGAATTCTGGATCTTCGTTTTCCTCGTTTTGAGAAGACTGAGAAAACACTTTTTCATAGGATGTTTGATAAAGATGTAATTCTATTGATCTCCTAATCAAGTAACTCAGAGTCACAAAATTGAGTAGCACAGATATCCTCTAACAAAATGGAATATTCAATAAGAAGCATTAAAGATATAGAAATATATAACATGGAACTATAAATTAGATTTTCCTATTAAGGAAATATCTCTGTTTACAAGAATTGGATGGCTGTCCTAGGCCTGATAATTTGTTATGGACTTGGTGAAATAAACGAAGATCTGATGGTTCCTGTTCAGAGGAAGCTTACAATTTAGGAGGGGAGATAACATTCAATTAACAGGTCTGCACTAACCTGCTGAGTTAGAAAGACAAGTTCCAAATCCCTGAAACTCAGTTTCTTCATGTGTAGGCCTTGCTCTGAAAGGTTACTTTCAGTCTGTAAATTACATTGTTCTTGAAGACAAGGAAATATGTTATCAAATATATTCATCTCTCAGAAAGCATCTTGGACTTACGTATGATGATCAATGACAGAATGAGCAGAAAGGCAAAAGTGACATATTATCTGAAAATTTCTGTTGCTAGAGGGAAGAGTGCAGGCTAGAATCATGGCTGCAGATTTTAAGCAGGTAGATTTTTATCTGCTCATCCATTGACAGGCACTTAGAGTGTTCCCATATCTTGCTTATTACGAATAACGCTGCAGTGAACATGGCTGGGTGTATATCTCTTTGATACCCTGTTTTCATTTCCTTTGGGTATATACCCAGAGGTGGAATTGTTGGATCATATTGCTAGAAGAAACTTTCATGGCTGCACCAATTTACATTCCCACTAACAAGGTATAAGAGTTCCTTTTCTCAACATCCTCACCAACATTTATCTCTTCTTGGTGAAAGGCATTCTAATGTGTGTTATACGTAGACAGTGGAATTTTACTCAGCTGTGAGAGAGAAGAAAATCTTGCCATATGCAACAACATGGGTGGAACTTGAGGACATATGCTTAGTAGATAAATCAGACAGCGAAAGATAAATACTGTATGGCATCACTTACATGTGGAATTAAAAACAAAACAAATAAGCTTGTAAAAACAGAAAGTAAAATGGTAGTTACCAGGGGCTGGAGGACGGAGGGATAGAAGAGAGATTGATTAAGGGTCCAAACTTGCAATGAGTAATAAATAAGTCCTAGAGATTTAATGTGCTGTATAGTAAGTATAGACAATGCTATTGTATTATTATAATCATCAGACTTGCCAAGAGACTAGATCTTATTCAAACCACAAAAAAGAAATTATAATTATGTGATGTGACAGAGGTGCTAACTATTGCTGCAATGACAATCATATTACAATATATACATGTATTAAATCAACATGCTGCATACCTTAAATTTACATGATGTTATATGTCAAATATATTTAAATAAAAAAGGTAAATTTTGATAGTGATAGAAAAATGTTAGTAAGGACTAAAGATAAGTCCTCAAAAATGAAATTTTGATAAACATCACAAGCTAATTAGATGAGAAAGAAAAGGAAGAGATGTGATGAAAGTGATTTAGCTGAATAAATAATTTCTTTGAGGAATGCTGACAATGGTATGGGCACAACTTAAATGGAGAGGGAGCGTATAGATGGATGGCCTTGTGCTCTAATATATATGCTGAGAGAGAATGACGTCATTAAGATAAGGATTCCATGGGAAGAAACTTGAATAATGCTAAAAACAATAAAACAAAATTTTAAAAAATTTCCACCAAGCAAAGGGAAGAATAAAGACGAACGTGGCTCGAGATCAATCACATAATATGAACAACTGATGATGAGAAGCATCACTGTTCAACTCTTGTGTTGCCCAGTTCTCTCTGTTGTGGAGACCGATTGTCAAATTTTTACGGCCAGGAGTACCGATGGTAAGATGATTACAAAGCCCAAAATAGTTGAGAAGAAGCAGAGGACTCATTGGTGCTTTGTGTGGGTTCATTTCTTCTAACGGTCCCGTTTTATCCCCAAGCACACAGAGAAAATGCATGAACTTGGTGAACTGCTGTCAGTTATTTTGGTGGAATAGAGGTAAACAAAAGGAGTTCCAGATTAGAGACGGACCAAAACTTTTATTGGATCAAATATATGTGTAATCGTTCCATAGAGATTGGGTGAAATATAGAATTACTAAAGATCATTTGTGAGTTTTTTAAAAAAGTCTAGATTTCCTATTTAAAATGGCAGTTTTAAGTAGTCCAAATTATACATTTCCTTCGCTTTAAAATTCGTAGTGAAATAACTAGAGGAATATGTTAAGAGACCTGATATCACATGTGGATAACATGCTGGACCCTAATGTAGCATGTTATCCACATGTGAGAGACTTTGAAATTCTTTATTATGTGGTGCAAGAGAGTTCAGATTGGGAGAGAGATCGAACATAAATAATTTATTGATACAATGTGTGAAATAAAAGTTCTCCTATAAAAACACCCTAGAATAAACCTAACAGTTTTCCCTGGGTGAGAGAGCGGATATGAGGGAAGGTCGGGGAGCAGATAATTGGGCAGTTTCCCCTCCTACTAAGGTCTTTGGATACGTAACAGTTGACAGAGCCCACAGGTGCCAAAGCAACCTTGGCTCGGTAAAGCGGGGCCACTCAAACTGGCTCAAAAGGTAAACTTCTGTGTTATGGCCACCTACAGCTTTAGCTCTTTTCCCAGACCAGCGCATCTGCAAATAAGTTGGTTTAAACTGCAATAATCTACACTTTCCCTTATCCTTTCATTTGGGCCTGCAGTATTGGATCAGAGACCACACAGTCCCAGAAAGTACACATTTCTTTTTTTTTTTTTTTTTTTTTTTGGTATGAGACAAAAACACAAAACCCTTAGTTCGTAAGATGAGCGGTGAAGAAAAAAATGCTGAATGTGCAAAAATACTGAACATCTCAACCTTTGGGGAAATTTTAAGAAATAAATTTGCTCTTTATGAGAGTGAAGAGGAAGTAGTAACAGGTTTAATTGTGGACTGTGGGAAGTGTTTTTTCCTTTTTCACCTATGATAAACAGTTAAATTCTGGATAATTCACAAGTGGATTGGAAAGCAGGAGTGGCCAAAACTAAAACGGTTTTCTTCCTTTACTTGGTACCAGCTAGTGTCCGTACGGTCTTTAATGACACTAAGCTCTTGTCCTGGAAGCACAGTTTTCCAGAGATAAGTGCTGTAGAGACGGCATGTTGCCTAAAGTTTTGTCTTGCTGGGTCAGGACTGTCACCCTTAAGGTCCCATTGAACTATTCAGTTACAGAATAGTTACTGAATAGTTGCTGAACAGTTACTGAAATTTCCTTAAAGGAACCACACGCATTCGGGTGAAAGGCAGCCCGGGATGCAGCTCTGAAAACTCCCAGTTCTACCTGGCATCCAGAGCCCCGCCAAGAGCAGATAGAAAGAAAATATTGAGGAGCATAAGTTCGGGGCTTTGTTGAAATTTCATTTCTCCTGTTTCCGTATCATCATTGCCTGTTAGGTTTATGCGCAGCAGGGAACTTGTTTAGTTCACAGGTCTTTGATTTGGGAGGAACCAAACTCCAGGATACAGTTAAGTCTCCTACATATGAACGAGTTCCATTCCGAGAGCGCATTCGTAAGTCCAATTTGGTTGTAAGTCCAACAAATTTAGCCTAGGTACCCAACTAATGCAATAGGCTATATAGTACTGTTCTCTAATAGGTTTATGAAACTTTTCACACAAATAATACATAAAAAACAAACCCAAGAAATAAAGAAAACATTTTTAATCTTATAGTACAGTACCTTGAAAAATACAGTAGTATCAGCTACATCACCGCTGCTTTTACTCTTGCTTCCAGACCTCCTGGGCTTGAAATAAAGATACCGTACCACTGTACTCTATACAGTACTGTACAGTAAAGTGCAACCACTTGTAGAGGATGCACACATGTGACAATGTACGTCAGACACGTGAACTAACTTATGTGATTGAACAGTTCTCAACTTGAAGATTCTTATCTAGGGGGACTTAATATACAAGGCAGAAACCTCATCTATGTCTGGTCCTGATTTGGAGAATGAGATCTAGGACCACAAGCCTGAACCTGATGCTGCCTATAAGATGCATACAATTTGGTGTGCTTCTCTGTGCCTTAAGCTGGGGCTCTTGGGAGCAGATAAACATGTTTTGCAAGTGTTACCAAACCAAACTTGGGTCCGCTTGCCTGTGTGCAGTAAAGCCAATCTCCTTACAGTGGGTTGTGGTGAAGGGAAGTCCACATTTATTGCAGGCACCAAGCAAGGAGTCCAGGTAGCTAGTGCTCAGAAAGCCTGAACTCCCTGAATGTCTTCAGGGAAAGGTTTGTAAAGGCAGGGTGAGGGAGGGGGAGTGTGGGGTGTGTGATCAGCTCATGGACATTCTTCTGATTGGTTGGTGGTGAGGTCATCGGGAATCAGCATCATCAACCTTTTGGTTCCAACTGGTCTGGGGTCTCCGTGCTTGTGGGCAGCATACACTTAACTTCTCCCACCTGGTGGGGGTTTCAGTATCTGCAAAACAGCTCAAAGGACATGGCTCAGAATATTATCTATAGCCCTTGAGGAGGAACTAAAGGTCCTTGACTTTGTTTAATGGCTAAAGTATTATTATTTTGTCTTGCTTGACTGTTTTCCTTTCTTTCTGCATTTTTCTCACTCCTCTGATTAAATTTATTCTTTGATTAAAGGTTTTCTACAGACACAAGGCAGGCAGAGGACATGGGTTGGGGAGGGTCTATTCTGGGAGGGCCTCATAGCATCCTGCTCGGTTACACAAGTAGGGGGAATGCAATTTGTGGCCAAAGAGCAGACTATTGCAGATTAAAGATAACAGGACATTCTGTGGTATTCCTCTCATTAAAATACGACTTCTGTGTCCCCTCCCCTTGATCTGGGCTGGGCTGGTGTTACCAGTAATCTACGGTGGAAGTGATACTCTGTTGGTTCCAGGCCAGGCTTTGAGAGGACTGGAAGTTTCTACTTTCTTTATCTTGGGGCTCTGAGCAGCCATGTAAGAAATCTGACTCTTCTGCTGGAGGGACCGTGTGGAGAGGCCCTGAGACCACATAGAGAGGAAGAGCCTAGCTGAGTCCCGCCTTCCGGCTGTCTTTGCCCAAACAGTACTGCAGTCCTGGAAGGATGCCCATGAAGATGGGAGTGGAATGAGGCTGCCATGGACTGAATATGTGTGTCCTCCCCAAATTCATGTGTTGGAGCTGTAATCGTCAATGTGATGATATTAGGACGTGGGACCTTTGAGAGGTTATTAGGCCATGAGGGTGGAGCCCTCATGAAAGGGATTAGTGTCTTATAAGAAGGGACATGGGACTGATGATGTAAGGATACAGTAAAAAGGAAGTTGTCTGCACACCAGGAAGAGGGCCTTCACCAGACAGAACCTGCTGGCACAATGATCGTGGTCTTCCCAGCTTCCAGAACTATGAGAAGTACATTTTTATTTAAACCATCCAGTCTGTGGTATTTCACTGCAGCAGCCCAAACTGACTAAGACAAAGGCTCTACAAGATTTCTCACTTTAACTCCACCATAGCCTTGGCCCTGTTGGAGCACAAACATAATGGTTAAACCTATGTGTTCAGAAAATAAACTGGAGGAACACTGGTGGTATTCCTATCCTGATTTTTCTGAGGCAAGGTTTTCCTTGAAATCCCTTTAGGTTTTCTTAACCTCACACTCGAACTGGAAATGTCGGGGGCGGGGGAGGATTAGATTTGCATGGTTCAGCCCCTTGTATGCTCTTCATTTTGTATGACAGCTGCCTATAGGATGCATACAATTTGGTGTGCTTCTCTGTGCCTTAAGTGGGGAGGACTGAGTTTGTGTCTCTGGTTGAGAATTCTAATTCTGGGCTCTGGGCTGAAACCTATTGCTGATACATAAATGAGCCGCACCCTCCCTTTCAGTTTTCATTGGTAACAAAACTGATGTTTTGATCTTTAAATGCGTTTTCTGTGTGTGTCTCTCAATTGGTTGCAAACTCTTGATGAGAGAAACGGTGTTACTTATTGGTTCCTTGAAACCCAAGTATCTAGATGCTTTTGTTAGGGCCCACCTTGTAACTCTTTAAGTGTAGATAAACAAGAGCACTCCATGAGAAACATGGGGTTGAGAAAAAGATGTAGATGTTTCATTTCATCTCAGTCATGTTCCCTGAGCAATGCTGATGCACTTGTAGCCTATTGGTAGAAGTATATTATCTAGAAAATGATTTTTGTGCCAGTCAGTTCACTGTAGACCTATTTTTGCTGAACTCTTCAGTGATAAACTCAAGAGAGGATTGGTTAAACTAAAACTGGTTTGAAAGAAAGTGACTTGGATAATGACAAGATAAAACCTTTGGCCGTTGAAAATATATTTGAAGAAGTTAGAGATGCTTGGCTTTGAGAAGGGTAGATTTATGGGAATTTGAGAATTTTCTTCTGATCCTGTGCATTCATCACACGGAAGAAAAACGAGCGTTGTGTGAGCAGCTCCTGACTATTTTGCAAGTTTCAAGGAAGCAGATCTGGCTCCAATTTATTGTTTTCCATCACATGAGAAGGGTATCCTTGGGAGATGGTAAAAAACCTCCAGAGGTTTTTAAGCAGTGATTGAGCAAATGTTCTTAAGTGATATTTTAGAGGACACTCAAGTACCAGATAGCAACTAGGACATCTCTAAAATTTCTTCCAACCTTGACTTTTTAATCTCTTAATTCTGTGATTTAGATTATGCGATACAATCTAGAGTGCTGTGGAAAGGTGGGCATAGTACATAAAAGATAGTGGGCATTGCTCACTGAAGTCACCCGAAATATCCCAGACAGAGGCCTCATAGTCTAGTATGATCTTCAGCATCCACCCCCATCTAAGCCTCAGCTCTGCATAGCACAAAGGTGATTTTACCATTCTGCCAGTGTTGATCAGACTCAGGAAAGCTTACACACTCTAATGAAGTTTACTTGAGGCTGCTGTATGAAACCAGAATGCCAATTTATTCATTTACAATGAGAAGTAAACCTGCTAATGGAATATATATTCAGTTCCTCTGGCTAACACATCTCTTTGTATGAACATTATATTGGAAGCCAAATTAAAATCAGACCGTTGTTTGATGAGCATGGGATCAGAACAACCTGGGATAACTCTAGGAATTTGATGTTTGATGATGTCAAGCTGTCAGAGCTTGATGCATCCTTCTCTGCAGTAGGGGTGTACACTGCCATCTGGATATAGCAGGTCTTCTTGTATTATTATCCTTTCCTTTGGTTTGCATTTACTGGAACTGTCTGTGCTTCTCATTCAGCTATAATTTTTCCTAGGCTTCCTGGAATGAGCCGTTAACTTTTCTTAGTGGTTAAGAATACAGGCTGTGTGAGTTCTAATTTAGGTTCTAACGCCACTGAGGTTTCTTGGACAACTTGCTTAACCTCTCCACGGATGTTGCCACATCTATAAAAAGCATAATAATAGTGCCTACCTCTAGTATTGTTATAATGATTTAGTGAGTGAATATGTCTAAACGAGCTTTGAATAATGCCTGGCAGACATTAAGAACTCAAATATTAGTTATTATTTTTGCTAAAATAGCCACAGTTAAGTGACTTTGTTCTGTGAGACACTGGTTTTATTTAGGTTTATTTTGATAAAAATATTTCATTTTCTTGGTTGATACTTTGATTTCATTTCACATGATAAAGTTACTGGCTTTATGTCAGTGTTCTTGGAGGGTATTTCACTATTTCCTTGCCCACCCACACCTATACCAACACCAAGTATGCAGGTAGAGAAAGAAAAAAAATGTAACTGTAGGCTATGATTAGTCAAGGGAAAGTTCAAGATCAAATAAATGTTGGGGGTGGGATCATGATGACCAAGTAGGAAGATCCTGAGCTCACCTACTCCCATGAACACACCAAAACTACAATTGCACAGAGAATAACTCTCTCTGAGAATGACCTGAAGACTAGCAGAATGACTCTTATACAACTAAGGATATAAAGAAAAAAAACACATTGAAACAGGTAGTAGGAGCGGAGACACAGTCTAGTCAGGACCCACACACCTGGTGCAGAGACACACAAGCAGGAGGGGATATCACATATGTGGAAGGTCTTCCCTAAGGACAGAGGGATTTGAGCTCCACATCAGGCACCCCAGGCTTGGGGACCTGCTCTGGAAAGATGATCCCCCATAATATCTGGCTTTTTAAACAAGGGGGGCTTCTGTCCAGGAGCGCTGGAGGGCAGTAGGAAACTAAAACTCTGCTCTGAAAGGGCGCTTGCACTAACTCACTTGCTCTGTGTCCCAGTGTAGAGGCAATAGCTTGAAAAGCTATATGTGAAGGAGATTCATTGTCTAAGTTTAGGCCGAATACCAAAGGGGCAGGGGTCTATTGGAACTTTCTTAAGGCACTGAAGCACTAGTGGGCACCATTTAAAAAAAATTTCCTTCCACCCAGCTCTCCAGGAGCAGGCAGATGCCATTTCTAACATTTGCCATCTCCTTGCTAGCACGGTTCGCCCTGCCCTGGCATTTGCTGCGGACCTGCCCAACCCAACACACTTGCCTTGGCTGGCCCTCCTCCAAAATGGCTCCTGTCCCACCACACCCAATGGGTGGCCTCAGTTTGGACTGGCACCTCCACAAAGTGTCTTCTGCACTGGACCCCACATGTCCACCAGGGTGCCTGCAGCAGTCATAGCTGCGCCTCACAGACAGCTGGACCAGGGGCCAGCCCCATCCGCCAGAGGCCCACAGCACCACCACAAGAGGAGGGCACATGCAGTCCACACAGGGGGTACCTCTGGAGCTCCTGGCTCTGGTAATAAGGGGGAGGTTGCTCTTCTGAGCCCCACAGAAGATCTACAAAAGGCCACTCCTTTAAGACCAGGAGATGTAGCTGAACTACCTAAGACATAGAAACAAACACAGAGAATTAGGAAAATGAGAAGACAAAGGGATAAATTCCAAACAAAAGAACAAGATAAAACCTCAGTAGAAGTCCTAAACAAACAGAGATAAGTCATCTATGCCATAAAGAGTTCAAAGTAAAGGTCCTAAAGATGCTCACTGAACTAGGTAGAAAAATGGATGAACACAGTGAGATCTTGAACAAAGAGGTAGAAAACATTAAAAAGAACCAATCAGAGCTGAAGAATACAATAACTGAAATAAAAGTACACTAGGTAGAATCAACAGCAGCTTAGATGATGCAGAAAAATGGATCTGCAATCTGGAAGACAGGGTAGTGGGGAAATCACCCAATCAGAACAGCAAAAAGAAAAAAGAATTTTAAAAAATGAGGTTAGTTTAAGGAACCTCTGGGACAACATCAATCATACTAATATTTGCGTTATAAGAGTCCCAGAATGAGAAAAGAGAGAAAAGGGCAGAAAACTTATTTGGAGAAATAATGACTGAAAACTTCCTTAATCTGGTGAAGGAAACAGACATCCAAATCCAGGAAACATGGAGAGTCTCAAACAAGATGAACCAAAGAGACCCACACCAAGACACATTATAATTAAAATGTCAAAATTTAAAGACAGAATCTTAAAGGCAGCAAGAGGAAAACAACTAGTTATGTATCAGCTGATTTTTTAGCAGAAAATTTACAGGCCAGAAGGGAGTGGCACATAAATTCAAAGTGCTGAAAGGAAAAACTTCCAACCAAGAATACTCTACCTGGTAAGGTTATCATTCAAAACTGAAGGAGAGATAGATTTTCCCAGACAAGCAAAAGCTAAAGGAATTAATAGCCACTAAAATGGCCTTACAAGAAATGTTAAATAGACTTTAAAATATCTACACTAACCAAACCTATATACAGATTCAGTGCAACCCCTATCAAAATACCCACAGCATTTTAAACAGAACTGGAACAAATAATCCCCAAATTTGTATGGAACAACAAGAGGCCTAAGTAGCCAAAGCAATCTTAAGAAGGATGAACAAAGCTAACTATATCATACTTTCTGATTTCAAGCTGTGTTACAAAGCTATAGTAATGAAAACTGTATGGTACTGGCACGAAAACAGACACGTGTATCAATGGAACAGAATAAGAGCCCACACTTATATATCAGTTAATTTAGGACAAAGGAGCAGTGGGGAAAAGAAAGTCTCTTCAATAAATGGTATTGGGAAAACTCTGGACAGCTATATGCAAAAAAAATGAAACTGGACTACTTTCTTACACCATATACAAAAATAAATTCATAATGGATAGGTTAAAGCCTTAAATGTCAGACCTGAAACTGTAAAATTTCTAGAAGAAAACATAGGCAGTATGCTAGCTCTTTGACCTCAGTCTTAGCAATATTTTTCTGGATCTGTCCCCTCATGCAAGGGCAACAAAAGCAAAAATAAAAAATGGGACTACATCAAACTAAAAAGCTTTTGCACAGCAAAGGAAACCATCAACAAAATGAAAAGGGGAGAAGATATTTGCCAATGATATATCTGATAAGGGGTTAATATCCAAAATATATAAAGAACTCACACAACTCAAAAAGCAAATGATCTGATTTAAAAATGGGCAGGGAACAGAATAGTCATTTTTCTAAGGAAGGCATATAGATGTTCAACAGACACATGAAAAGATGCATCACTAATTATCAGGGAAATGCAAATCAAAACCACAATGAGATGTCACCTCACCCCTGTCAGAATGGCTATTATAAAAAAGACCAAAAAAAAGTGTTGGGGAGGGTGTGTAGAAAAGGGAACCCTCGTGCACTGTTGGTGGGAGTGTAAATTGGTGCAGCCACTATGGAGAACAGTGTGGAGGCTCCTCAAAAAGTGAAAAATAGTACTACTCTCCAATACAGCAATTCTACTTCCAGGTACTTATCCAAAGAAAATGAAAGCACTAATTCAGAAAGATACATGAACTCCTATGTTCATTGCATTGTTATCTACAATAGCCAAGATATGGAGGCAACCCATGTGTCCACTGATGGAGGAATAAAGAAGATGTGGTGCGTGTATGTATGTATGTACGTATATAGTGGAATATTACTTAACCATAAGAAAGATTTAAATCTTGCCATTTGCGACAACGTGGATGGACCTAAAGACTATTATGCTGAGTGAAATAAGTCATATAGAGAAAGACAAATACTGTATGATTTCACTTATATGTGAAATCTTTAAAAATCCAAAAAGCAACAATGAAAAAACAAGTGAACAGAAGTAAACAGATTCATAGATATAGAGAACAAATTAATAGTCACCATGGTGGGGGGGGGGTGGTCTGGTTGGGTGAAAAAGGTGAAGGAAATGAACAGGTACAAACTTCCAGTTATGTAATAAATGTCACAGTGATGTATAGCAAAGGGAACATAGTCAATAATATTGTAATAACTTTGTATGGTGGCAGATGGTTACTAGACTTAAAGTCCAGATCAATTTGTAATGTACATAAACGTTGAATCACTATGTTATACACCTGAAACTCATATAATATTGTAGGTTAACTATATTTCAAAAAATATTAAATGAGTGTTAAATATATGGTAAAATTAGAAAGCGCCAAACAAATCATATAAGGTTCGTTGAACATTTTTTAGATATTTTGAATATAAGAAAAGATTATATTTTATGACACTGAATTTTTCTCTGAACACTAGTGCTATACCTGGAAATATTTTACTTTGAAAGTGAGCTCCTTTTGGTAATCATTTCTCATTTTAGCTCAACGGAGTAAAAAAAAATCAAGTTAAACAAAATCCAATGGAGAGTTCCTGTCACCAGATTATTTAATGTTATACCTGATAGGTGAGGTACTTCCCTTGCCCATTGTTTACCTTTTAACCTTATGAGTATTATGCTTCCATCCAATGATGATGTGGCTAGTTATCTACTATTATATATATAATAAATTGCCATAAGCCGGGTGGCTTAAGACAACAGAAATTTATTCTCTCACCGTTCAAGAGGCCAAAATTCTGAAATCAAGTTGTCAGCCAAGTTGGTTCTTCTGGGGACTCTGTGGGAGAAACCACCCCATTTGCCTCTTACTAGCTTCTGTTGACTCCTGGAAATCCTTGGCGTTCCTTGGCAGGTAGCTGTGTCACTCATGATCCTCAAAATTTATCTAGCCGCTGCCTTTATCCCATTCTACATTCATTTCCACATTTTTGGTACTTGTTACAGCAGGTTTCTACTTCCTGGTATCAAAATCTGTATTAGTTTCCCAGGCTATCATTACAAATTACTACAAACTAGATGGCTTCAACAACAAAAATCTGTTCTCTCACAAGAGAGAAGTAGTCTGAAGGGGGGTAGTCAGACTGAGGAGCTAGCAGGGTTGGATTCTTCTGGAGGCTCAGAGAAAGAAACGGTCCCGTGCCTCTGAGTTCACGGTGGTTGCTGGCAATCCTTGGTGTTACTTGGCTTGTAGATGAATCATCCTCATCTCTGTCTCCATCTTCGCATCACCTTCTTCTCTGCGTCTCTCCGTGTGTTTCTCTCTATCTTTTCCTTTCATAAGGACACCAGCCATTGGACTCAGGCCCACCTTAACATCCACGATGAGTTCATCTCACGATCCCCTAATTAATTATGACTGCGAAAAACCTCCTTCCCAGTAAGGAAAATGTATTTATATTTTTGCTGGAAAGTAAAATCATATTTCATTAGGTTCCAGGGGTTCCAGGAGGTTTCAGGCATACATGAATTTTGGGGAGACACTATTCAACTCACTGCAGCTTCCACTGTGCAGACAGGAAAGGAGGAAAGATGAGTGCCCACGGGAGTAGGTGTGTTGGTAGGACGTTGTATTGTGATGATTTCTATGTGTGTGTGTGTGTGTGTGTGTGTGTGTGTGTGTGTGTGAGAAGCAGGTTCATTAGCTAAGTCTGAGAAGCATGTAATTTCAATGTGGTTAACATACACCTTGAAAGGACTGGTCTGGAGAGTGACAGAATGTATTGGAATCGAGGTTGGGTCATGAATTTACCCAGGCCTCCATCTGCTACTGCGACCTCTAACTGCAGATCCCATGGAATGGGCTTCAGGTGATCCCGGTGCAAGTTACGTCTTCCGATGTTCTGTTTGAATGTCAGCCCATAATGGAGCCGCACGGTTACTGGTGTTCCATACAATTTCCTATCGAAATGCATATGTCTGTGCCCTTGGTCTTTTCTTTTTCAATTTGAAATTTTCTTTCCTTCCTTCTCTCTTTATTGACAGTCTCTCCAAGAAGATCCCTCATGTGTAGTTATCTCAGAAAAGCTGTTTTAAAATTATTTGCACCATTTGTGTATCTCCACAGGATTCGTTTATATTCAGTTGATTTCATTCTTACCTCTGTTAGAGTTAGGTGTAGTCTACATGTCTGTCATGCCAGCCAGACTGTAAGATCTAGTCAGTGAAGGAATTGGTCATACAGAGTTTTGGATCTCTCTTGAGTCTAGTGCATTGCATTGCACAGAGTAGACACTTGATAAATGTTTTTAGAATTGAGTTGGTGACAGCTTGCTGTCGTATTTATGTTTTACAGTTCATATGGGAAGATAAACCTACTGACAAAGACTTGTTATGGTTGGTTGCTTTTCTAGTGAAGAAGATACATTAAAAGCAAACTATATCTTCTCTTTTGCCAATAATTTCTTGGTCATAGGGTGGCCAGGTTTAATAGTACAAACCAAGAGCCTTGAAACAGAGTGAAACAAACTAGCTTATATAAGAATTTCATTTGTGGCTTAGGACTATTGTAATAATCTTGCCAAGAGATTTAGCTTGTTGCTAGCAATATGGTCTCCAAAGATTGGCATTGTTTATTATTAGCAGTACATTGCTTATTGTATTTTTTCTAAATAATATCTTAATGAAAGCTTCATTTTCTTTTAACTTAAGGCTGTATCCATACACTTTAAATCATTTACTGACTGTCCCCTTTGTGCCCAGTGCTTTGCTATACACCGAGGGGAGTCTAGGAGTGAGGGCAGTCATGGGTCCTGCCCCTAAGTTCATGGTCTTAAATATAGAGGATGACAAAGAATGATACCAGGGAGTTTATGTATGTGCCAAAGATATAAAGAGATGTTTTTCATGATGAACATAATACTCAAAAACATTTTAATCATCTTAATTCATTAAGATGTGCCCTACATGTTATTATTCTTAAAAGGCAGGTATGGTTTCTGTTTGCACTGACCTAACCATCACTGTTGTTACTATATATGCCATCTCCAGATGGTTTTAGTTTTCTAGAAAACTAAGTATATTGATAAAGATACTTACATTTGCTTAAAAGTAAAAAAATATATTTTTCACTTGGAATTTACTGAAAAAAAGAAAATGATCAATTAAAAAACTTATAGAGAACTAAGAAAAATGCTAACTAAGAAAAACAGTCATTCATATTATAGGCCAACTTTATCTAAGAGTTTAAAGTCAATTTAAAAACTATTTAGAAACCTAAATTTTATCCCATAAAATGAATGTGAAAACCTTAAAAATAGACTGTTATTTGGGAAGTAGATACATTTAGATATTAATGTCTAATGGCTAACAAATAAGGATATAAAATTGTATTAAAAGCATTCTTTTGAGACTTGAATTTTTATGGAAAACAAAGAAAATAGTAAGTTTAAATAATATTCAGTAATTTTGATAGTATTTCCTTGAAAATAATAAACAGTAATTTCTAGCTTATAATTTGTTCATTCACAAATGTCTACTCGGGGCCAGGAAAGGTCCTGGTCTCAAGAATTTAATGGTGAAGGGCCCTAGAAATTCCCTACTTCTTGAGAGCCTGCATTCTAGTGTCAGGAGATGGTGTAATTACAGATTACATAAATGTTTTCAATAAAATAAATATGATTATGTGGTGAATGTAATGAGGAGGCCTAATCTGATAAGATGGTCATTTAGCAGTAAGCTAAGACCCGAAGGCTGAGAAAGAGCTCCCTCTGCTTCACATGTTATGGTTTATTATGTTAGATCCAGAAATGCTCATGCAAAAATGTATTTATGTTTTTATTAGGAAGTTGAAATCACATTTCATTATATACCTAGCTTTCCTTGGTATGAACACAATTTTTTTCAAATGAATCATATGCTTAATAAGGTGAAAAATATGCATTTTAAGATGAAGAGTAATTTGCATTAAAAAATGAAGCTTGTAAAGTTCAATTGCCTATAATCTCACTAAGCCATTCTAAAGTGTACTTTCATTGAGTTTCAATGTGTTACAGCATGACTGCATAAAGAAGTACATTCTCAATGGGGAAAAAAAGCAAGGTTTTAAAAAATACACCTGGAAAGATGCTTTATTTAAATGTAATGACAATACAGAGAAGGTTAAAGCTTGAATTTGGAAAAGAATATCCATTGAGAGTATTAGATATTCCCGTAATGATGAATTTTTTTTTCATATTGTGCACTTCTGAATATAGCATTGGGCCATCATTATGCATCATGATTTCTAGTTTCTACTGTGTTATTCAGTCTCTATATCACAATAGAGTTATTTTTAAAAATGAGAAAACAATTATGGTAGCTCTGATGGGGTTTCTGAGAAAATATCTGCTCAGTATTTCTCATTGAGAAATTTCATAATATAACTTCTGCGCAAGATGGTTAAATAAAGCCTGGGTAATGATAATACCACTAGACAGGTAGACTGTTTATATCACCATATATCAGATTGATGTTTATTGCATTGATGTCTCCTTCGAGGGCTATTTAAAAAATTTGAAAATTATTAGGGAAATAGAGTATCTAATGGTTTTTGAGCACTTAGTTGTTTAGTTGCTTTTATTTTAGCACATATATAATGAGTGTCTGCTGTGTTCAAGGTACCTTTGTACAGTGTTTCAAGTCAGTGTATTATTTGTTATATCATTTAATCCCCACAACAAATGTGTAAGGTAGGTAAATACTCACACTTCATACTCATTTTGCTACACCACTAGATTCTGCTCATCTCCCCAGGCTTGTATTTGTGCATCGTCCTTTTTTAATACAAGGATTTAAAAGAGAAACAGCACTCTTTGAATTCTCTTAATTTCTTACATTGCTTCTGAAGACATGCCTCTGAATTCTTCCTCCTTAATGTGATTTGGATGCATTTTTTTAACCTCTCAAGTAAATATTCTCATCTTTAAAATATGGGTGCTCATCTCTCTGTATGAGTTTTATTAAAGTTTATTACAAAGAATACATAAAACAATGTGTATAGCACAATAATGACAATGTTGATCTTAAAGAATAAGTAAAATAATATATGCAAAACAATGATTGCAACAGCCAACACATAGTAGTTTGTAATTTCCATTTTCTGATGGTGACGCTGATGGTATGGAAAGCCACGTCATGTGATGGCATCGTAAACTCTTCCCACTTATTCGGTCTCTCTGCACACCATTTGAAATGGCTTTGGGATTTGCCTCTTCCTCTCTGTTACCACAGTTGAGTGCAAAGTGCTATGGAAAGTTTAGGAATGATAACGATGAAGAGCATTCTTTTTGCTTAAGTACCCAGATGCTTTTAACATACTCACCTGTACCCTACCACCTGACTCCTAGACCGTATCTTTGGAGAACTATTCTATTCAAAGCCGTCTGAAATCAGCATAAGCAATTGTGACTCAAACAGTGTTTTTCTGAAAGTGGTCTTTGAAAATGAAATGAATAACCGTGAGATCAGCTTATAAAATGAAGCACCTCTTGCCTCCGTGGCATATCTTCAATTGAACTCCAAATAAATTACAAATATATAAGATTCACAAACATTTTCAAAAGGTTAGAAAAGTAAAATAGTTATATTCAAGAACACTGTTATTAAGGCAATACCACTTAATCTGAATCCATAAATCGGGTTTAAAAAAATACACTTAAAATAGCATTTACAAGATAGAGGAGTTTTTCTTGAGAAGAGAACAGAATATGTCTGGCTGTTGACAGATGGGAAAAAATTATTTGCAAATAAAGTATGCCTTCACAATGGATTGTGGGTGTTTGGTGATTTAAGAAGTACTGAAAGGCCAATCCATGTATCTTGAGCTGAGCTATCTGTATTAGACCACCTGTATAGATGGCACTAGCCACAGGTGACTGTGAAGCACTTGGAATATTCTAATGCACACTGAGATGTGCTATGAGTGTGAAAAACACTGGATTTTGAAGAATTAGTTTTATAAAAATAATACAAACTATCTAATTTATAGTGTTTTATATGACTGCATGATGAAATAATTCAAATATATTGAGTTAAATTACATATTATTAAAATTAATATCACCTATTTATTTTTTCTTTTTATTGTAGATACTAGGACATTTTAGATCACATCTGTGGCTGGCATGATGTTTCTATTGGACAGTGCTGGTTTAGAGTCTCGTAATTGTATTTGCCACTAACAAGCTCTTTGTCACGGTCTCAGCATCCTAAGTGTTCAGGTCTAATTGATTTCTAAGGTCCTTTCACTTCCTGAATGTTCCATGGTTCAATTGTAAGTCTGGTTTTACACCCTTAGGGAAGTACAGTCCTTACATAACCCATGTTTTACTCAACTTGTCTGTTTTCTTGTCCTAGAGTAGTTTGCCTATATGGAGAACATTTTGGTAAAGATATTTTCCAAACTGATGTATTTTAAGAGAATATTTCTCTTGTGTCTAAAACCACTTGCATAGATTAATAAAAAGCTATTAGTTTTATTTCTGTGCTTTGGAACTGTTGTACCATGCCAAATGTAAAATCTCTAACTTAATCTTATTATTCACAGCACAGGTTAATGTCAGGTACTGCTTGTAATGACAGTCAAATATTACCAAAAACTATTTTATTAAACCTGTCTTTTGTATTTGATATTTGAGTCATTAAGAAGAAATACTAGTTTCTTTGAAGGCCATAGTAAAATTAACCTGTGAGGTAATTGTCTTAGGAGGTTTTCTTTTAATTCCCAATAGATTTTAGTTAATAAAGATCTGTGATTAAGACATTCATTGAATGTTTAGTAGTTGTGTAATGGGGAAAAAAACCATCTACAGATTATATTACTCTCTGGCTCTGAAATTCAAAGACACCTAATGGATTTCTTAAGTGGATAATAATAAAAAGAATATTGCATGGACTAAGTGCATGCCTATTGCATAATGTGAATTCCACTGCTTACTCAATGTCATTATTCAAAGGAAAAAATTCGAGAAGATAAATTGAAACAATTAGATGAACGAAAGTATTTGGAAGAAAAATGTTGCCGTTAAGTTCCCTCCTAACCCTACGTTTTTACTTATTTCCTATTCTTTCACTTTTCAGTAAAAAATGAATGAATGTGATCCCTCAAACATCTATTGATCATCCGGGATGTCAGCACATGTACACTGGAATCATATGCATCAAACATGGTCTAATTTGGGGCTTAAAAATGCTATGGTGTATGCATGCTCTCGTCTTAGGAAAATACCTTTCTCTATTAAGTTGCGAGGTGTTAGATTCTCTAAGAGGAAGCAGACTGAGACAGAGTTCACTGTGCAGGATGTGCGTTAGGGAGTGCCCTGGGGAAGAGAGGGAAGAACGCTGAGTGTGACAGAGCGGGGAGCTGAGCTGCAGTGCAGTCCAGACAGGCTTCTCAGCTGACTCCTTGGGATCAAGGCTGAAGTGCTCAGACCACTTCATCAAATACTTACTGAATGTGGGCTGCCCTGGAAAGGGGTGTGACCCTGGGTGAGGTGGCTCTCTGTTGCCGAGGATGTCCCTTAATCGTTCCAGAGCCTCACGTGAGCAGTTAGACATGATTGGAGAAAGACACACACACACACACACCCCTATGCTGACTTTTGTCACCTTGAATCCGTGACTGTGAACCTCAAGTGAGCCCTCAGTGCTACCTGGCAATCCTATTATACTGTATTCCCCTAATGACTTCACTTTGCTACTGTCCAGATGACTAATTCCAGTGATGTGCTGAGACATGTTTAAATACTAGCTTTCCAGTGGCGGGAGTGGGGTGGCAACCTTGATTTGTAACATTTGCTGATTTCTGTGATGCAAATAGGCTGATTTCAAGTTCCCAGCAGGACATCCCTGAAAGCGGAGTTGGGAAGGGATGTGGACACTCAGCTCTCTGGGGCTCCAAGGAGCCAGTGCCACCACACTGAGTATATTCTCCTCAAGCCTGCAACGGTCTCCCCTTTCTTCACTTTCAGATGATGACCTGCCTTCTTTCTTCACTGAGACGTTAGAAGCAATTTGAAGGAAACATCCATATCCTCACACTACCGAATCCACCAACTCACCTCCTCCTGCATCTGCCCCCACTCCCAGCTTCCCTCCTGCTGCCAGGAGGGAACTGTCCTTCCTTGTGGCCAAAGCTAAACCCTCCATCTGTGCTTCAGTTTCCACCCAGTCTCTTCTGGTCAGTGACTTTGATTCTGCAGTGTTCCCTCCACGACCCTGCATCATTATTGCTTTCCTCTTCATAGGATCATTCTCATCAGCATACATACGTGATGTAATCCACCACTGAAAAATAATACTCCTTACCCAGCACTCCCTATAGCTAACTTACCGTCTCTCTCTCTCTCACAGAGCAAAACGTAAGCGTTAGCTTACCTACTATCTCTAGTTTTTCTACTTGCAATTTGTTTTGAAACTACTACAATCAGAGGTCTGCTCTCAACTTCTATTTTTTTAATTTTTATTTTATATCAGATTATAGTTGATTCACCATGTGTACAGCAAAGTGATTCAGTTATACGTATACATATATCTATTCTTTTTCAAATTCTTCCCCCATTTAGGTTACTAGAGAATATTGAGCAGAGTTCCCTGTGCTATACAGTAGGTCCTTGTTGGTTATTTATTTTAAGTATAGTAGTGTGTATATGTCAATCCCAAACTCCTAATTTATCCCTCCCTCCCACCTTTCCCCTTTGGTAACCATAGTTTTGTTTTCTATGTCTGTGAGTCTGTTTCTGTTTTGTAAATAAGTTCAATTGTATCTTTCTCTTTTTTTTTTTTTTTTTTAAGATTCCACATATCAAGCTCTCACTTCTTGAAATGACTCTCTACCAGTTCGCCAGTGTCCTCCATATTGCCAAAGCTGGTGGTCAATTCTCAGTTCTCTTGCAACGCAGTCTTTCCACATTGACCTTTGAACAGCTGGTCACCTCTCCCTTCTTAACTAGATTGATCCCTGCAGGAGCCTTCTAACTGCTCCCTGCTGCCTTCCATGGTCTTCTGTACTCCCTCCTCCAGACAGCAGCCTGAGTGGTATCTTTAAAACATGTCACGCCGTATTTTTTCCCTTACTCAGTGTTCTAGAACGTAAATGTTGGTATGGTATCGTAAACCCATGGCCTTTGCTGGAGTCTCCATGAGAAGGGCAAGGCAGGGCAGGGTAAACAGCTCAGGATTTGCTAGTTTGAGTCATTCGGCGTGCTCTAAGCTGTAGGGGTGGTCCTTCCTTGTCTGGTCCTTGGACTGAAGACTGGTGTCTGGACCTCATTCACATATAGAGGGTAACAGAGGCCACGGGAAGGGATGAATTGCCCAGGAGAGTGTAAAGTGAGGAAAAAAAGAACACAGGAAAGTACCTTGGGGAACACTGACATTTAAGGAATGGTTTAAGGAAGAGAAATGCATAAAGGAGTCTTAGGAAAAGCTAGAAAAGTAGCAAAAAGGAGAAAATGTGAACTTACAGAAGTTAAGGAAGGGAAGGGTTTTCAGAAACCAAATGAACGGCCACAGTATATCAATATTGCAGAGGTCCATGAGATAAGACCCAAAATAGATTCCTGTAGTTTGAGCAACAGACTTAGGTTCTTGGGGGGTACAGTCTGAGTGCAGTGGTGGGAAACGAGACCACAGTTCAACGAACTAGAGGTTGTCACACTGAGTGAAGGAGGTCAGACAGAGAAAGACAGATACCATACGATGTCGCTTATATGTAGAATCTAAAAAAATGGTACAAATGAACTTATTTACAAAACAGAAATAGAGTCATGGATGTAGAAAACAAACTTATGGTTACCACGGGGGAAAGAAGAGGAGAGGGATAAATTGGGAGATTGGGATTGACACGTACATACTACTATATGTAAAATAGATAACTAATAAGGACCTACTATATGGCACAGGGAACTCTACTCAGTACTCTGTAATGACCTATATGGGAAAATAATCTAAAAAAGTGTGGATGTATGTATATGTATAACTGATTCACTTTTGAATCCCCTGAAACTAACACAACATTGTAAATCAACTATATTTCAATAAAAATTAATTAAAAATAAAAGTAGAAACCATGAGGAAAGTAATTCTTTTAAGTTTAGCCATGATGGCTAAAGAGAAAGAGGGCAAATATTTTAAGGGAGATGTAATTTTAAGGGATAGCTTATTTATTTTAAGATTGAGAGACAAATACATTTAAATGCTGATGGCATGGAGGTGGTAGAAAGTGAGAGGCTGAAAATATTAAAAACAAAAATAATGAATGAAGGCTTGAAGAGTCAGTAAGAAATAAGACAGAGAGCAAGAGTGGAGGAATAAACCTCAGTGTTCCTGATATTCAGGGTCCAAGCCATGCACCTTACATCGTGCTGGGTTTCATTAGAATAAGCTTGGAGAGGCAGTCATCAGTGCTATTGGGAAGTCAGTCTCAACCATTTTGGAAACTCACTCTCTAGCAGTTCCCAGAGTCCCAGATGCTGTTCTGAAAAGAGGAATCCCCGAAATCCCCACCTCTTGAGAAGGGAGGAAGCCTGGCCCTTCAGTCTCTTTTCACGTCAACTTCCTTTTCACACTTATCCTAGATTATTTGCCTGAACCAGAAATGAGCCATTCCCTCAGAGTTCCTCAAAAGCTCCTATTTTAGTCTCCGAAGTACATGTAATATTTGTGCTTCTTCTTCGGTCCCCAGAATGCATGCAGGACTTAGGTTGATTCCACATCTCAATCATTCATTCCCTCCTTTTCTTGGGACATAAAGGCTAATTGTCAAGACCTGAAATTCCAAAATGTCATAAGGTGGCTTCACTCACCTGGCAACCTTTTTCTTTTGTTTGTTTGTAAGCACAAAAGCATATTGTCTTCTCCAAGTACAGTTTAAAAGGTAAATCAAAGGCCACCAAGGAGAGACAGGGTTATGTCTCTTATTGAAAGTAGCACAATAAAAATATAAGCTAATAGTGGGAAGCAGCCACATAGCACAGGGAGATCAGCTCAGTGCTTTGTGACCACCTAGAGGGGTGGGATAGGGAGGGTGGGAGGGAGACGCAAGAGGGAGGGGATATGGGGATATATGTATACACATAGCTGCTTCACTTTGTTATACAGCAGAAACTAACACAACATTGTAAAGCAATTATACTCCAATAAAGATGTTAAAAAAAAAGATGTGGTACATATATACAATGGAATATTACTCAGCCATACAAAAGGAACGAAATTGGGTCATTTGTAGAGATGTGGATGGATCTAGAGACTGTCATACAGAGTGAAGTAAGTCAGAAAGAGAACAACAAATACCGTATATTAATGCATATACGTGGAATCTAGAAAAATGGTACAGGTGAACCAGTTTGCAAGGCAGAAATAGAGACACAGATGTAGAGAACAAACGTATGGACACCAAGGCGGGAAAGTGGTGGTGGGATGAAATAGATAATAAGAACCTGCTGTATAAAAAATAAAAAAATAAAATTCAAAAATTAAAATAAAATATAAGCTAAGTCTTGGGTACATGTGATTAGGGGAAGAAAGTGAAGAACTTTGCTATATTATATCATTTCCTCTGTAACTAAAGATGTCACAATTATCTGGTGAGAGCAAGTGGGCATAGTAAGAGAGGGCCATGGAGAAATTATTTCTTAAGTAATTTCTATTACTTAAGAAAAATATGATCAGGAAAAGGTGTCTATGGAAAAATGTAAGATTTCCTGGTCCATATTCATTTCCAGGAGGAGTTTATGAATCTGAGGAGGCACATAACTGCCTGCTCTTGTTATTTTTTCCAACAGCACTTTGGCTTCAGTGACGGTCAGGGTTTTGTCAGGAGTTTGTGTGGCAGATAGAAGATGGAAATTGAAGATGTTGGCATAGATAGGACTGGTGCAAATGATGACAAGTATAGGCTAAACGTGGAAGAGAATGAAGATGGAAGGGATCTGACAGATACGGAGACCATGAAGGAATCCAGGATCTGATGAAAGAGGAATGGCTGAGGGAAAGGGGGGCAAGAGATGACCTTGACAAGGTCATCTGGCAAGATGGCACGAGCCTCAAAGGAACAGGGAGTTTAGCTGAGAGTGGAGAGAAAGGGACCTGGAAGCAGCGCCTTAAATACACCAGCTTTCATAAATGAGCAGCTTCCCTCTGAGAAGGCTGAAAGGGAAGGCCAGCCTTCAGCTGGGCCCTGAAGAGAGACAGGTGAGGAGATGGGAGGTGAGCATTGGTGACTTTGAACTGGGGGACTCAACAGGACACTAAAGAAAGGCTTGGGGAAGGAGAAAGCTATGAGAATTTGAGCCAGATGAGGAAACATGCAGAAGAATGTGGAAGGAGTTAGATAACAGCAGCGGTGACCAAGAACAGCCTTTGGCATTGGGGGTTCCCAAAAAATGAATCTTCACTGCTCCTCTGGTCCTTAAGAGAATGCAGGGAAGAGTTAGTGTAGGGAAATGAGGGAAGACTTTGCTCTCTTATAGGTCAGCTGCTATCCGATGGGATTGAGATTTCGAGGAATTCCAGCTCAGGTGAGCAGGTAGGCCATGGGATTATTTGCTTGTCCATTTTCTCTGTGTGGGGTAGAAATAGTTATGGTCTTTGGGAATATAGGTCTATCTTTCTGGGCAAAATCATCCTGGTTTATCTGTTAGGGCGCTGGTTCCAAGAAAGGCTGTGTTTGTGTTGGGTCCTTGGGATCTCACTGCGTGCTGGAAACAGCAGGGTTGCTTCTCAGAAAGTTTTTTTTTCCAGGTATTTTGATTCTACTATAAATACTATTGAATTCTATAAGGATAGAAATTGACCTTTCTAACCTTTGTACTGTTAATTTTAGGGGCCTTGTCATTGGCCGTTGCTTTATGATATGGTATCAAATGGTGGAAAGTTCTGCCTGTGAACCTACCTCCTCTACTGACCCCCTTTAAACATTTAATTATACATTAGAGAATAATTTCTTTATTCTTTCTTTAAATCCAGATTCACCATGCAAGGACAATTGTGTGTAGACTTCCTGGACATTCACATTTTAGTGACATTATTTTTCCGAGGTAGAATGTGACAGTTGAGGATACTGAGGAGTGTGGGGACGGGGTGGGGAAAAATATGGGTGCAGAAAACAGAAGGCAGAATATTAAAGATAAATCAACGAGATGACAAAGAGTCTACACGTAGTGTGTGCAAGACTGTTTTTCTAAATGTTCTACAAATATTAACATATTTAATCGTCATAACAATCACATGAGGTGGATACTATTATTGTCATTCCCATGTTGCAGATGAGGAAAATGAAGCATAGAGCAATTAAGGCACGTATCCAAGGTTGCACAGCTGAGTGGGCTGGAGTCTCTCTTGGGCTAATTGAGAAGCAGCTGAGCATAATGGTTCACTAATGCCATTCCTGACGTATTCGCTCATCCTGATGGTTAATCAGTCTTGGGTTTCTAAGCAATTTATAAGGGATGATGCAGAGGACTATTTAAAAGAACCAATAGCATTTGCATAATTTAGAAGAGAATTGAGGGTGATAAAACTGTCAGTGCCCTCTCCAATGGTGATTATGCAAGGCAGAGAAACTCAATTACATCCAATCAAGTCTCCAACTGTAGTGTGGAGTTTTCATTAGTAGTGGCGAAGGCAGGCATGTACACATTAGATTTTTTTTTGTATACGAAATTAATGACACATTAAAATAAAGAAAACTTAGGCAGCATATTTTAAAGCCTGTATTCTAATTACTTTCCTCATTATGTTTCAACATGGTATATTCCTAGATCACGTACCAAGTGATGGAGTCTGTGACCTTGTACTATCCCAAAAGGCTTGGGAAGATCCCACCTGGAATTAATATATTTCCCAGATCCTTTATAAAGTATTCTAAACAGAGGAATTTAATCTAAACAGACAATTACATTTAGTCTCATATATATAAACAGATTTAATGATTAAATTCATGTGATTTGTTATATGATACAGATGCAATTTCATATCAATAAGGAAGGGAGAAATTATTCATAAATGGTACTAGGACAGTTGGTTAGCCTAAATTAATACAGGTAGGATTTCTATTTAATTCCACACACCAAAGTCTATTTTACATCTAAACACAGTTTTCCAAATGGCATCATACAGTTTAGCGTGTAAAAAAAATGAAGTTTGAACTGGTCCCCAGGATTCAACCCAAGGACACAGGTCATCCTATCGTATTTCTAATTCAGTATCATACAGCATGTGGTTCCTGATTCAGACTCTGATGCCCTGAGCTTCCTGGAGAAAACGTCACACAAATGTGAGCTGAAAAGGTGGTAGTACCCAGAGCTGTAACACCCAGGGTCCCAGCCGGCTCTCCGTAGGTAGGTGAGTGCTGAGGAAAGGGCCCGGGTGAATCATCAGAGGCAGTCATCCCAGGATGGGCAACAGCAATCCAACGCCAGGCCCATCAGGTCAGAGGCACTGCTCATTTTCCATCCCTCTCTGATTATCACCAGCAGTCCGGAATGGCAGTGAATGACCACTGTTGTGACACCAGAGATACAACAGTGACACTCAACGTCATGTGGTAACACAGATTCTTGGGCCTGAATGGAAATTGATGGCTCAAGGCTCTACATCTGAGTGTGAGAAGTTCTGGGAGAATCAGCAAGCTACTTAGGATGGGGGGGGTTTCATGGATTCTTGTTAAGAAGTCCCATAAAGGTTCTGGACGTCTTCCCAATTTGGTCATTGTAGGAAGTGTGCTTTTATTTTATTTTGACTTGAAGGATTGTGTAGTGACTAAGAACAAAGCGTTTGGAGATGGACTTGGAATTAAAGTCAAGCTCCCCCCCCGCCCCCCCCACCTTGCTAACCATGTGTCCCTAAGTTTCCTAAACTTTTGCCAGTATTTGAAATGTGGCTCAGCCATTCTCCTCTTACAAATAAGAATCATTTCAAAAATTCAGTCTTTTCCTCTTTTCTTTTGCTGTTCTTTGAGGGAAACAGAACTCTGATGTGTTTTTATGGAGGACGGAGGACTCCAGAATCCAGCTGATGACAGCATAAGAAACTGGCCATCTCTGTACCACCTGAGGGCTCATGTTTAGTGTCCTTCTCTCACCTGGACGCCCCTCTTGCCCCACCCAGTCTCGTTGGGATAATGTTGCTTTGCTCCAAGCAGGCATAGGCATGGCATCTTCCAAGGACTTCAGAAGTCCAGATCTGCTCTTGTTTCTTCTGTCCTGTCCTTGCCTGTCTCCACCAGGCTAGTCCCTGGTCTCTCCCATGTCCCCACCAGAAACATATTAATCCTTCCCATAATCTAGATTCTTGCCCTGGGCCTTGACACCATAGATCCATTCTTCCCCCCAGGCCTCCGCCTTTCCTTGTATCATCAAGATTAATTATTGCACAGGGTGACTGATAGTCAATATATCAATTTCCCTTCCAGGGCAAACATCATCATGAGTTAGCCCAATGGCTAAATCATTAAACTTGGGTACATTTTGGTATAAAAACTTAAGAGTGGGTTTTTTAGTCTCATCCATGATTACCTTGTTCTACTCAAATAATAACTTTCATTTGCTTACTAGCTGTCAAATATGTGATGAGTTTATACACATGATGTGTATCCTGATTCCTCATGAACATCCTTCGTAGTAACTACCAATGTTCCCATTTTAAAAGTGGCGGAACTTAGGCTACAAATTTCAGTATTGTGCCTAAGATTACACATATATTAAGTATCAGAGTGAGAATTCAAACCAAACTTTTACTTCAAAATCTATGTTTTTTCTACTTAATAAAATGCATTTTTACTTATTACTTTTCTCACTTTTAACTGCAATACATGTTTTCTTTTTATATCAAGCATTTATAAAAGCTTTACTCAAAGTAGGAATAAATCATTATTATTTTTTTTAATCATAGAAAATGAACTGAAATTATAACTGGGTTTACTTGACCAAACTACATTGATTATTTTAACTGACCTTATCAATTAAATGGAAAAAATCAATAGTAAACAATCAAATCTGGTTGTGAGAAAACTTCATTTTATTTAGATTAATTAATCAAATCTGAAGTCAAAAAAATGCACTCATAAAAAGAACTCTAGTTTAAGAGATTGTTTGAAATTTGATCAGCATTAAAAAATCTGAAAAAGTTTTCACATAAAGACCATATGTCAAAATCATATTTGTCCCATGTATATTAAAAGATTTTTCTTCTGCAGTTATTTACAACTTATTCTAAATATTTGTGTTTGAGTTTTTCACTAGAAGTGTATCCTGAATAAATTTGTAAATTGAATTGTTTCAAATATATTTGATGTTATATATTAATTTTTACATTAATTTCCAGTATATTCCTAATAAGAAATCTAAAAGAATTTGACCTTTAAGACTGCTGAGTACAGCAAAATGAGTGCCACTGTATTTTAAATAATGTTCAAGGGAATGGAACAAAGTTACATTTGTCACAGTTGAAAATACTCCAATGTAATCTCTTTTGATTTATGGACCAAAAGCTCCCTGGAGATTTTGTAAATCAGAGTTATACTCAGAGTGTTCAAGTTTGCTGTTGGATTTCTGATTCAGACAAAGATTTGTAATGTCACAATTTGGCCACTTTTATTTTGACCTACCATCACAGAAGATATTTTGATTTGGTATATGGCTTTTTATATGTGTCCACTGTAGTAAGTGGACAGTTTATATGGTCTGTGAAGCTACGGCAAATTTCAGCATGAAACGAAGAAAAGAAGATACTTAAAATTATATCCTACTACTCTGACAATAGAATTTTGATCATGAAAGGTCTAATTTTTAATTATTTTATTTTTTTCATTTTTTTTGAATTTTATTTTTTTTTACACAGCAGGTTCTTCTTAGTTATCTATTTTATACATACTGGTGTATATATGTCAATCCCAATCTCCCAACTCATCCCCCCACCCCCCCGCCGCTTTCCCCCCTTGTTGTCCATAACGTTTATTCTCTACATCTGCGTCTCTATTTCTGCCTTGCAAACTGGTTCATCTGTACCATTTTTCTAGATTCCATATATATGCATTAATATACGATATTTGTTTTTCTCTTTCTGACTTACTTCACTCTGTATGACAGTCTCTAGGTCCATCCACGTCTCTACAAATGACCCAGTTTCGTTCCTTTTAGTGGCTGAGTAATATTCCATTGTATATATGTACCACAACTTCTTTATCTATTCATCTGTCAATGGGCATTTAGGTTGCTTCCATGACCTGTCTATTGTAAATAGTGCTGCAATGAACATTGAGGTGCATGTGTCTTTTTACATTATGGTTTTCTCTGGGTATATGCCAAGTAGTGGGATTACTGGTTCATAAGATAATTCTATTTTTAGTATTTTAAGCAACCTCCATACTGTACTCCATAGTGGCTGTATCAATTTACATTCCCGCCATGTGCAAGAGGTTCCCTTTTGCAAGAGGGTTCCCTTTTCTCCACACTCTCTCCAGGATTTGTCGTTTGTAGATTTTCTGATGATGCGCATTCTAACTGGTGTGAGGTGATACCTCATTGTAGTTTTGATTTGCATTTCTCTAATAATTAGTGATGTTGAGCAGCTTTTCATGTGCCTCTTGGCCATCTGTATGTCTTCTTTGGAGAAATGTATATTTAGGTCTTCTGCCCATTTTTGGATTGGGTTGTTTGTTTTTTTAATATTGAGCTGCATGAGCTGTTTATATATTTTGGGGATTAATCCTTTGTCCGTTGATTCGTTAGCAAATATTTTCTCCCATTCTGAGGGTTGTCTCTTCATCTTGTTTATAGTTTCCTTTGCTGTGCAAAAGATTTTAAGTTTTATTAGGTCCCATTTGTTTATTTTTGTTTTTATTTCCATTTCTCTAGGAGGTGGGTCAAAATGGATCCTTCTGTGACTTACGTCAAAGAGTGTTCTTCCTATGTTTCCCTCTAAGAGTTTTATAGTGTCCAGTCTTACATTTAGGTCTTTAATCCATTTTGAGTTTATTTTTGTGTACGGTGTTAGAGAGTGTTCTACTTTCATTCTTTTACATGTAGCTGTCCAGTTTTCCCAGCACCACTTATTGAAGAGACTGTCTTTTCTCCATTGTATATCCTTGCCTCCTTTGTCATAGATTAGTTGACCATAGGTGCGTGGGTTTATCTCTGGGCTTTCTGTCCTGTTCCATTGATCTATATTTCTGTTTTTGTGCCAGTACCATATTGTCTTGATTACTGTAGCTTTGTAGTATAGTCTGAAGTCAGGAAGTCTGATTTCTCCAGCTGCGTTTTTTCCCCTCAAGATGCTTTGGCTATTCGGGATCTTTTGTGTCTCCATACAGATTTTAAGATTTTTTGTTCTACTTCTGTAAAATATGCCAAATTCTGTAAAAATTACCAAAATATTGGTAATTTTTAAAAATTTATTTATTTATTTTTGGCTGTGTTGGGTCTTTGTTGCTGTGCATGGGCTTCCTCTAGTTGCAGTGACCAGGGGCTACTCTTTGTTGTTGTGCACGGGGGCTACTCTTTGTTGTGGTGCACGGGCTTCTCATTGTCGTGGCCTCTCTTGTTACGGATCACGGGTTCTAGGCATGCGGGCTTCGGTAGTTGTGGCACATGGGCTCAGTAGTTGTGGCTCTCAGGCTCTAGAGCACAAACTCAGTAGTTGTGGTGCACGGGCTTAGCTGCTCCGTGGAATATGGGATCTTCCAGGACCAGAGCTCGAACCCATGTACCCTGAATTGGCAGGTGGATTCTTAACCACTGTGCCACCAGGGAAGCCCCTGCCATTGGTAATTTAAAAGGGGTTGCATTGAATCTGTAGATTGCTTTGGGTACTATAGTCATTTTCACAACATTGATTCTTCCAATGCAAGAACATGGTATACGTCTCCATCTGTTTGTGTCAGCTTTGATTTCTTTCATCAGTGTCTTATAGTTTTCTGAGTACAGGTCTTTTGTCTCCTTAAGTAGGTTTAACCCTAGGTATTTTATTCTCTTTATTGCAGTGGTGAATGGGATTTGTTTCTTTAATTTCTCATTCTGATATTTTGTTGTTAGTGTATAGGAACGCAAGAGGTTTCTGTGCATTAATTTTGTATCCTGCTTCTTTACCAAATTCATTGATTTATTCTAGTAGTTTTCTGGTGGCATCTTTAGGATTTTCTATGTATAGTATCATCTCATCTGTAGACAGTGACAGTGTTACTTCTTTTCCAATTTGTATTCCTTTTATTTCTTTTTCTTCTCTGACTGCCGTGGCTAGGACTTACAAAACTATGGAATAGTTTTATTTTATTTATTTATTTAATTAATTTTTTTATTTTATAGTGGTGAGAGTGGACATTCTTTTCTTTTCCTGATCTTAGAGGAAATTCCTTCAGTTTTTCACCACTGAGAATGATATTTGCTGTGGGTTTGTCGTATATGGCCTTTATTATGTTGAGGTAGGTTCCCTATGTGCCCACCTTCAGGAGAATTTTTACCATAAATGGGTGTTGAATTTTGTCAAAAGCTTTTTCTGCATCTATTGAGATGATCATATGGTTTTTATTCAATTTGTTAATATGGTGTATCACATTGATTTGCGTATATTGAAGAATCCTTGCATCCCTGGGATAAATCCCACTTGATCATGGTGTATGATCCTTTTAATGTGTTGTTGGATTCTGTTTGCTAGTATTTTGTTGAGGATTTTTGCATCTATGTTCACCAGTGATATTGGCCTGTAGTTTTCTTTCTTTGTGACATCTTTGTCTGGTTTTGGTATCAGGGTGATGGTGGCCTCTTAGAATGAGTTTGGGAGTGTTCCTCCCTCTGCTATGTTTTGGAAGAGTTTGAGAAGGCTAGGTGTTAGCTCTTCTCTAAATGTTTGATAGAATTCGCCTGTGAAGCCATCTGGTCCTGGGCTTTTGTTTGTTGGAAGATTTTTAATCACAGTTTCAATTTCAGTGCTTGTGATTGGTCTGTTTAAATTTTCTATTTCTTTCTGGTTCAGTCTCAGAAGGTTGTGCTTTTCTAAGAATTTGTCCATTTCTTCCAGGTTGTCTATTGTATTGGCATATAGTTGCTCAGTTATTCTCTTATTGATTCCTTCTAGTGTATTTTTCATTTCAGTTATTGTATTGTTCATCTCTGTTTATTCTTTAATTATTCTAGGTGTTTGTTCTTTAATTCTTCTAGGTCTTTGTTAAACTTTTCTTGCATCTTCTCGATCTTTGCCTCCATTCTTTTTCCGAGGTTCTGGATCATCTTCACTATGATTATTCTGAATTCTTTTTCTGGAAGGTCGCCTGTCTCCACTTCATTTAGTTGTTTTGCTGGGATTTTATCTTGTTCCTTCATCTGCTACATAGTCCTCTGCCATTTCATTTTGTCTGTCTCTCTGTGAATCTGGTTTTCGTTCCACAGGCTGCAGGATTGTAGTTCTTGCTTCTGCTGTCTGCCCTCTGGTGGATGAGGCTATCTAAGAGGCTTGTGCAAGCTTCCTGATGGGAGGGACTGGTGGTGGGTAGAGCTGGGTGTTGCTCTAGTAGGCAGAGCTTAGTAAAACTTTAATCCACTTGTCTGCTGTTGGGTGGGGCTGAGTTCCCTCCCTGTTGGTTGTTCGGCCTGAGGTGACCCAGCACCGGAGCCTACAGGCTCTTTGGTGGGGCTAATGGTGGACTCTGGGAGGGCTCACGCCAAGGAGTACTTCCCGGAAGTTCTGCTCCCAGTATCCTTGTCCCTGCTGTGAACCCCAGCCACCCCCTGCCTCTGCAGGAGACCCTCCAACACTAAGAGGTAGGTCTGGTTCAGTCTTCTATGGGGTCACTGCTCCTTCCCCCTGGGTGCTGATGTGCACACTTCTTTGTGTGTGCCCTCCAAGAGTGGAGTCTCTGTTTCCCCCAGTCCTGTCGAAGTCTTGCAATCAAATCCCTCTAGCCTTCAGAGTTTGATTCTCTGGGAATTCCTCCTCCCATTGCCGGACCCCCAGGTTGGGAAGGCTGATGTGGGGCTCAGAACCTTCACTCCAGTGGGTGGACTTCTGTAGTATAAGTGTTCTCCAGTTTGTGAGTCACCCACCCAGCAGTTATGGGATTTGATTTTATTGTGATTGCGCCCCTCCTACCATCTCATTGTGGCTTCTCCTTTGTCTTTGGATGTGGGGTATCTTTTTCGGTGAGTTCCAGTTTTCTTCCTGTTGATGATTGTTCAGCGGTTAGTTGTGATTTCAGTGCTCTCGCAGAGGGAGTGTGCACACCCTAATTTTAAATTATATTCAGGTATGCCTACAATTTCATAACAGATCTCCAATATACATTTAAGTGATTTTTTTTTTTTGAAAAAGGTACTTGTTGCTTTTCCCATTGCAGACCCTGATGACAGGTAGGGCAGTGACCCCTCGTGTCACTGAGCCCAGTTTTATTATTTTAGAGATTAGGTGGTGTTTTTTGCTTTTTTCTGTTTTGTATTTCAGCAGGTTCCGAGCTCACGTAGAACATGTGTAAATATATTAATCTTTCTTCAGGTCCCAGAGCATGATGAATATGAAAGCATTTTGAGTCCAAAGAAATGTGTGTTGTACCTGGGAAATGTGAATGAATCTGGACGTGCCGGAAGAAGCTCTAACCAGAACAGTATCCACTTGGGTGACTCCTTGAGACACATTATCTTCAAAGGCAGGTAAAATCCATTAGAAAATTGGGTAATGTGCAAATAACATCCCTTGTATGGCATCTGGACTGTGGGTCGGGAATGGAATAGCTCTGATAACAGTGACAAGATTTGACCACATTACGACTTTCGCAAACCTATAGGTGAGATTTTCTATCATATGGTGTACCATATGTACTTTTTGATGATTTTTAAAAATTCCTAAGTTGTGTCAAAAGTCAAACCTTAATCTTGGTTTTTTCTCATGTACTACTACTCCTTTCAATAAAGTAACTTGTTGGACAAAGACTGTCCATTCCTCTCCTTCCTAAGGAGGAAGGGGATACAGAGGAGAGTTATGCCTTAACAGATGTGAACCACCCGTGGTCCTCAGTGAGGGCTAGTGTTCTGGTCCCCTGCCCAGAATGTCTGTGCTACACTAGGCTTGAAATCTCCACATCAGTTACTGCCTGGAATTAAAACTTTGAAAGCCCATGTTCAACTATAAAGAGCATTACACTCCAAAGGGTAGCATTTAAAGCTACTCTGAGCTATTAACACTTTATGTGAAAGTTGTCAGATTAGCCACTGTAGCTAGCAAGGCTTTGGGTACATGAATGAGGAGAGGCATGCTTTAAAGGGAATGGAGATAGTTTATAGCCACAGGCTTCTGTCACTCTAGATCATTCCCTTTCTTGCTCATCTGAACTTATTCTTCAGCCACTTCTAATATTCCAGTTTCCTCTCACATTTACCACCATTTAGAACTAGACCTCCAACTTCTTCTAGGCACCATTTTATTTCTTAATGTGAATCTCGCCCCAAACCCTCAAAAATACCCTCAAGTCATTCACTCTCTGGCTCTCCCATTTTATCCAAATTGGACAATTTCAATCTAACATCTGCCCTCTGCTACTTTGCTTGCATTTCTCTAAACTTTTTGAGAACCTCCCTAAAACAGGTGGAGGTCTCTCTCTCTCTCTCTGTCTATCTACCTACCTGCTTATCGATCTAAATTGCGGTTTCTAGTCTCATCTGGATACTCAGGCCCACTCAGCAGTCTTCATAATTTCGTTCTCCTGTTGTCCATGGAGAACTTTATTTTTCCAACTTTAATCATTTTTCTCATGGTCCCTATCCCAACTCTTCTCTCTAGCAGTGTGTGTTCTTGTACTTCATCAAGAGCTTCTCCAGTCACCTTAATGTGTTTCAACCTCCAAATATATCCACATGTACTCCCATCTTTACCTCCTCTATTTAGCATTTATGAAAAAAGAGCCCTTCTACTGCAAAATAAAATCTCTTTACTTACATTCTAGTGCATATGCCCATCTGTATCATCAGAGATTTTTGTTCCAGGAATTATCGAGTCTTTCTTACATTTTCAGACTTTCTCTACCTGTTGACTTTTCTTCCTGAGTGGCTGGAGTAGCTGCCATCCACACACAGCCCTCCTCAAAGCTGACCACTTGAATTGTCAACCCATTGTTCTCCTACCCTTGCGACCAAGTACTTGAAGAGAGAGTCTGTCTGATCATCTGCATTTTCAGTGTCCATTTCAATTACTGTCATTTGGCTTCTGCTTTTATTACTGCATTGAAATGGCTCTTGCAGTGTCAATAGTGACTTGCTTATAGCCACTTCTTGGTACTTATCTTACTTGACCTCCTCATGGCGTTTGGCCTAATGGTTACACCCTTATTAAAATGGATTTCATTTTACAAGCCACTTGTAATCCTTTGGTTAATGCTCCAGCTATATAGCCAGTGAGGAACCTGGTAGAAATGCTCAATTCTTTTCCCTCCGTTACCACCAAAATTCACTGGCATCCCAAGTACTGCTGATTGTACTCTGGTATAATACCTTTCCTATACATCTCCTGTTCATCACCAATATTACTACCCTAGGTAAAAATACTGCCAACTTTTTTTATTAGCTTACTAAAATATTCTACTTGAAAAATAGAAAGGAGCTGACTTCTAGTTGAACGATTCTCCAAATGCCCACTGATTTTTTTGAAAATGCTGACCTAGTCGTGTTTATCTCTGATTTAAACCACTCATGTTGCTTAAGCAATGGTTCCAAAATATTGGTTCGATGACCTTCTTTGTGGTAGATACTGTTGATTTCTCCAAAGCAATATCCTATACTTTATTATATCTGAACCCTGATTTTATTCATTTATTTTATTCAGATTGTGTGTGTTTAGGTATTTCATGGAAGCCCATGCCCCTTCTCAGAAACAAGAGATGAATACTGATTAGCAGTTATGGTAAATCCATTGCCCTCGACAGTGACTTGTTTAAAGTGGCTATATAAGGAAATTTTGGGTAATGAAACATGAGGAAGTATCTTTTGGCAGGGGCATCTCTGCGAGAGTTTTCCTTGCCCACAGAAAGAGATACAGAGAAGAAAAAAGGATTTCTTTCATTGGGTATTGTTGTATGAAGATATAAACCCCAAGGCTACTGAACCCATCTCAGAACTGCGAGGTGGAGTAGCTGATACACTGCAACGTGCAAAGCAGAAGAACAGAAATAATCTGAATCCTTGTTGACATTATTGGGCTACTAAATTATTCAACAATGGAGCTATCCTATCTTGAGACTACTTACTATATAAGATGCTACATCTTTTTTTTTATTAATTAATTTATTTATTTATGGCCGTGTTGGGTCTTTGTTTCTGTGCGAGGGCTTTCTCTAGTTGGGGCAAGCGGGGGCCACTCTTCATCGCGGTGCGCGGGCCTCTCACTATCGCGGCCTCTCTTGCTGCGGAGCACAGGCTCCAGACGCGCAGGCTCAGTAGTTGTGGCTCACGGGCCCAGTTGCTCCGCGGCATGTGGGATCTTCCCAGACCAGGGCTCGAACCCGTGTCCCCTGCATTGGCAGGCAGATTCTCAACCACTGCGCCACCAGGGAAGCCCGATGCTACCTCTTTTAAAGTTACTTCTTAAGTTTTCTGTTGCCTGAAGCTTGATACAGTTTATATCAGAGACCTGGAAGCTTATTAAAACTGTTTACCCAAGGTGATTCTGGTTTAGGAAGTTTGGCGATACGGCTCAGCAATCTATATATGTAACAATTTTGATGAGCAGCCAGGTTTGGGAACCACTCCTGGAAGAACTTCTTTTTAAATTGTTTTGTATGGTTAATACCTTCTAAGATATGACCCTTGCCTACCTCCCTGCTCTTTCTCACCTCATGATTCACCACTCTGTAAAACAATACGCCTTCAAGTTACGTTAAGCTATTTGACATTCATCCTTTTTCTCATCCTCTAGCTTTTCCTGGAATGTGATTTTCCTCTTCTCTCACTTGGCAAACTTTTACTCATTTTTAAAGTCTCAGTATGAGCTTTTTCCTTGTGATTTCTTTCCTATTACACCAATGTGCAGTTGATAACTCTGTTTTTGTGTCACTATTTTACCCAGCAACAATGTTTTATTTCATGTATGGCACTGTAGCCTAATTATGTTTACATGCTGTATTTGCTATTAGGTTCAGAGTTTCCTTGGGAGTAGAGGTGATGTTCTATTTAACTTAGTTTTCTTTTAATCCTAGTAAATTAACTGCATAGAGAGGTACTCATTAAAAGTCTGTGAGGTAGAATTAAATTGAAGAAGAAACCAGAGCTCCTTCTATATGTCAAGGAGTATGTCAAGAATTGGTGGTGAAATGGTACCTAAGCAAATCCTTGGCAACCAGGAAATAGCTAGAAGACAGATTCCCCTTTGATTAACGTATGCTTATGAAAAACTGAAGATGAAAAATATTTTTAGATGAAACAAGATAAAAAGCTTACTCTGATGATATATAAATATACTCACTCTAGTAAAAGTGTACTTAGTTATTACATTTCATTTTTAACTGATATTAGAAGAACATACTGCTGCATCACCCATTTATGGTTGTATAGTGGACAGGTTAACTTGACCAACTTTTTTTCTCCCAAACACCTGAAGTTATAGAAAAACTATAAAAAATATATTGTTAAATGCATCAGTGAGCTACCATGAGTGTAAGAAACTGGCAGAATGTAGGCAAATATTAAGTCAATTAGGAAACCTAGGGTGGTAAGCAGAGCACAGAAGCCACTTTTAGCCTTGAAGGAATTTAACAAATCTGGCGAAGTCGAACTTCACTCTTCATGATTTTCAGGGCTTTCAGGACCAGAGAGAAAGTACCCACTCAAGGACAAAACTCTAATAAGAGCCTGTCTGTGATAGGCAGAAATAATGACCCCACTCAAAGATATTCATGTCCTAATTTCTGGAAACTGTGAATAGGTTATGTTACATAGCAAAGGGGAGCTATGGTTGCTAATTAGCTGATCTTAAAATAATAATTATTAAAATTATCCTGGGTCATCCAGGTGGGCTCAGTGTAATCAAAATGTCCTTAAAAGTAGAAGAGGGAGGCAGAAGGGTCAGTGACAGAGCACTGTAATGTAAGGAAGACTTGAGCAGCCATTGCTGGCTTTCAGATGGAGGGAGAGGTTCAGGAGTTCAAGGATCTAGGCAGCTGGAAAGGACAGAGAAACAAAATTTCCCAGAGTCTCCACAAAGGAACTTGACATTGGTGACACCTTGATTCTAGCTAGATGAGATCCGTTTCAAACTTCATTTTCAACTATAGAACTGTTAGATAATAAACTTATATTGTTTTAAGCCACTAGATTTCTTACAGTTGCCACAGGAAACTAATACATCCTCCTTGATAACAACCCTTTAGAGCTTGAATATAAAGCATCTCTTCAAAGTAAGAATGAGCTGGAATTATGCCAGCCACGTAATGTTAGCAATTGATGAATGAAAATAATAATCTCTGCACTTATTTGGTAGCCAGATCCCTACCCTCAGTAATGAATTCCTGATATCAGGTACCTGGCCCTAAAACCTTTAAGCCAAAAAGTTAATGTTAATTGGATGTGCTCTTGCATAGCAGAACCAACTACATATCCTATCTGAGAGAAGCCACCTTTAAACTAAGCCTTGAAGAATCTCCACAATGAAGTCCCAAGAAATATGTGCTCACTGACAAATACTATAAAATAAGCACACAGAAAAGCAGGTGTGCAGAGAGAGCAGGCAGAAGAATTAGACCCAGAAAGTGTCATGATACAGGAAATGTAAGAAACAGAATGCAAGATAAGTAGGTTAAAATATTAAAAGACATAGATTGAATTCTGAGGAATGAGCAACATGATATAAAATTAGTAGACAGATCTGAAGGAAAAAGAACAGCTTAAGAGAGAATTGGTGAACTGAAAGAAATATTAAAAGAATGTATCCATTATTCAGCACAGAGATCATGAAATGAAAATATTGAATATTAAGATACATGGAGGAGAGAATAAGAAAGTTTATGTATGCAGCATGGTATGTAGTACAAAGAACTGTTGACAGCTTCTTATATTCAAGACAGTGCACTAAGGTTTGTAGTAGGTATAAAGACATGCCAGACTTGGTCTCAGCTCTCAGACAGCTTTTGCAGGACTATAGTGGAAATTGCTGTAACATCTGAGAGCACTATTACTTATAAATAGACTTGGAATTGGGGTGGCAATGTCTTTAACCAATTTAATACAAGGGATAAATTTATGTTGGGTTTAAAATATAATTTACCAATATTATACAGCCATAAAAAAGAATGAAATATTGTCATTTGTAGCAACTGGATGAACCTAGAGATTATCATACAAAGTGAAGTAAGTCAGAGAAAGACAAATATTATATGATATCACTTATATGTGTAATCTAAAAAATAATACAAATGAATTTATTTACAAAACAAAAACAGACTCACAGACATAGAAAACAAATGTATGGTTACCAAAGGGGAGAGAGATGGGGGCGGAGGGATAACAGATACACACTACTATATATGAAGTATATACACAGAGATACACTACTATATATAAAATATAAGCAACAAGGATTTACTGTATAGCACAGGGAACTATATTTAATATCTTGCAATAACCTATAGTGGAAAATAATCTGAAAAAAATATAACTGAATCACTTTGCTGTACACCTGAAACTAACATAATATTGTAAATCAACTATACTTCAATTAAAAATATATATAATTTATAAATACGTAATTTGAGTTTATGCCAAGTAATTTTCTCATCTATCAGTTTTTAACATATTTTTGGCCACTTTGCTGTTATTTCTATCCTCTCAAAGATAGTGGGAAATACAGAGGGAAGAAGTGAAACTCTGTTAGCTTAATTGCATTGGAGATTGAATTTATTGACCAAAGTGAGTATTTCGAGTTATATATTTATCTGTGCTATTTCATTTTTTTCCTGTTATAAGAAAGTTGCCCATTATTAAAAATGTTATACTCATTATCACCTTTGATATATTCTTAGTGCTATTCATAGCAGTTGAAAAGAAAAAATGTATACATATAGAACCTCTAATTAGTTCAAGATGATTATGATTTATACAGTTTGGTTTTTCATAGTAATTTGCAGGCACGAGGATGAATTGTCATAGAGGATGATAAAGTATACATTCAGAGTGTACATTCAGCAAGCTAAATGTAATTTTTGTGAATGTTGTTTTCTATCAGTCAGAATCTCTCTGCATGATATTACCTTGCATGTTGAATTCAGACCAAATATTTAAATTTGTCTCTCACTTAATTAAAAATCATCGTAAAGTACTTCCAAGAGGACACAGAGAGGAACGGCGGTTCATGATGGTTTCCTCCAACTTACAATGTATTGCACAGGGCACTCTTACACAAGATTGCACACTCCCTGATCACCCTTCCTCTCAGAATCTAGAAGGAATCAGAAGCTTTGCCTGTGCCCCCATAGCTTCTAGTGAGCAACCCTTGTATACCTTTCGTGAAGCATTGCAATTACTCGCTTATTTGTCTCTGCAGCTAAACTGTGGGCTATTGTCAGTGTTACCTATCTGTGAACTCCCCATGGTTTAGTCACTTAACAGGTACAGCAACTGACATATTTCCTAATATTTAAATCCACGTTCTTTACAAAATATTATCCTGAGAATTAAAATTTAATAAAGCTTTAATTTGGGGAAAATGTATAAGTACCAGACAAAAGCAGTTTTCTAAGTAAAAAAAAAGAGAGAGTTAGTTCAAAGTTACTTTTGAAGAGAGGGAAAATGTCTCAAACTTTCTTTCAGTGGTCTTGGATGTTCAGTAGCTGATTTGTTTAGAGGTTGAAGCAACCTTGAAGCTCACACACTATTGTTTTTGCGATAGAATGGGGATGTGGGAAAATCCAGGACGTTGAGAGGAAAGAGAGGAAAATGCCTCTGGGTTACTTGAGTGCTGTATTTTATGAATATTCCTCTTTATCTGTGCAATACTTCTTGTATTGAAGTTTACTTTGGTATTATTAACATAGTCATACTTTATCTCTCATGATTAGTACTTGCATGGTTTATCTTTTCCATCCTTTTCATCCATGTCCTTATATTTAATTGTCTCATAAATAACATGTTTATTGTAAATAACAGTCAAATAATCTCCATATTTTATTTGGAATGACTAGTCTGTTTATATTTAATATGATTAATGATAGGTTTGGGTCTAAGTCCACCTTCTTTTTATTTGTTCTCTGCTTCTGTCATCTATTCTCAGTTTCGTGCTTCCTATTCTCCCTTTCTTGTATATATATGTATTTCACTTTACCCCTCCATTGGCTCTTTTGCTGTTTCTCTTTGTTTTGCATTCTGTGGTTACACAAGAGATCAAGTACTTATCACAGTCTTCTTTGAATTAATATTCTACTTCACAATCAACAAAATAACTATGCAGCACTACTGTTTCTGTTCTTTGAGCTATTGTTGGCATGTAATTTATTCCTGCGTATAGTGTACGTACCACAATATATTATTATCTTTGTTTTACATAGTTAATAGTCCTCTAAATAAATGTTGAAAATAATATTTTATGTTTACCCATTTATTATCCCTTTCTGGTTGTCTTTATTCCTTTTTTCTATCTTGGATCATTTTCCTTTGGCAGAAGAACGCTCTTCAGAGTTGTGGCAGTGCAGCTTTGTGGAAGGAAGTTATGACGCTTTTATTTGTCTGAAAGTTTCTGTAATTGCTCTCATATGTCAAGGATATTTTCATTGGATGTAGAATTCAAGACGAATAATTTTTCTTTCAGCATTTTTAAGTTGTAAATCTCTTGTTTTTTAGCTTTTATTCTCATCACCCTGAACATAATGTGACTGTCCTCTTCTCCACCCCCTAACCCCAGCTTCTCTGTGATATGCACGTGGGTTTGTTCTTACTGTATTTTATTTTGTCCTGTAAAGTGTTCTCTGAGCTTCTTGGATATATGGGTTGACGAATTTCTTTATTTTTGGAAAAGTGGAAGAATCATGGCCATGGTATTTTTAAAAAACTTCTTCCCCATTCCCTTTCTTACCTCAGTATCTGGGGCTTCAGTGTTACCATATATCTTATTGCATGGGTCTCTGAGTTTCTGTTTTGTTTTTTCCTTGTGCTTCCATTTGAATAATTTCTATTAGCCTATATTTGGGTTCACTACTCTTTTCTTCCACTGTGTCTAGTCTGCTTTAAGCCCATATAATGATTTTCTTATTTCAAAGATGCTTTTTTTTTCAGTTCTATAATTCTCTTTTGGTTATTTTTTAGATTTTCTAGTTTTAGAATTTGTAGAATTCTTATCTTTCTAATCCATTTTGAAAAATATTTACTCTAAATTATATATATACATACCCATACACACACATATATATATAATTTCTTGTTAAATCTGAGTCTGGGTCATTGTTGGATCTGTTTCTGTTAATTATTTTTTCTCTTGATTATGGGTCATGTTTTCCTATTCAACTCATTGGTCTCATAATTTTTTTTTTTTTATACAGCAGGTTCTTACTAGTCATCCATTTTATACACATCAGTGTATACATGTCAATCCCAATCTCCCAATTCATCCCACCACCGTCCCCACCCCCCCGCCGCTTTCCTCCCTGGGTGTCCATATGTTTATTCTCTACATCTGTGTCTCAATTTCTGCCCTGCAAACCAGTTCATCTGTACCATTTTTCTAGGTTCCACATATATGCGTTAATATGCAATATTTGTTTTTCTCTTTCTGACTTACTTCACTCTGTATGACAGTCTCTAGATTCATCAACGTCTCTACAAATGACCCAATTTCGTTCCTTTTTATGGCTGAGTAATATTCCATTGTATGTATGTACCACATCTTCTTTATCTATTTGTCTGTCAATGGGCATTTAGGTTGCTTCCATGACCTGGCTATTGTAAATAGTGCTTCAATGAACACTGGGGTGCATGTGTCTTTTTGAATTATGGTTTTCTCAGGGTATATGCCCAGTAGTGGGATTGCTGGGTCATATGGTAATTCTATTTTTAGTTTTTTAAGGAACCTCCATACTGTTCTCCATAGTGGCTGTATCAATTTACATTCCCACCAACAGTGCAAAAGAGGTCCCTTTTCTCCACACCCTCTCCAGTATTTGTTGTTGTAGATTTTCTGATGATGCCCATTCTAACTGGTGTGAGGTGATACCTCACTGTAGTTTTCATTTGCATTTCTCTAATAATTAGTGATGTTGAGCAGCTTTTCATGTGCTTCTTGGCCATCTGTATGTCCTCTTTGGGGAAATGTCTACTTAGGTCTTTTGCCCATTTTTTGATTGGGTTGTTTGTTTTTTAAATATTGAGCTGCATGAGCTGTTTAAATATTTTGGAGATTAATCTTTTGTCCGTTGATTCGTTTGCAAATATTTTTTTCCCATTCTGAGTGTTGTCTTTTCGTCTTGTTTGTAGTTTCCTTTGCTTTGCAAAAGCTTTACGTTTCATTATGTCCCATTTGTTTATTTTTGTTTTTATTTCCATTACAAGGTGGATCAAAAAAGATCTTGCTGTGACTTATGTCAAAGAATGTTCTTCCTATGTTTTCCTCTCAGAGTTTTATGGTGTCCGGTCTTACATTTAGGTCTCTAATCCATTTTGAGTTTATTTTTTGTATGGTGTTAGGGAGTGTTCTAATTTCATTCTTTTACATGTAGCTGCCGAGTTTTCCCAGCACCACTTATTGAAGAGACTGTCTTTTCTCCACTGTATATACTTGCCTCCTTTGTCATAGATTAGTTGACCATATGTGCGTGGATTTATCTCTGGGCTTTCTATCCTGTTCCATTGATCTATATTTCTGTTTTTGTGCCAGTACCATATTGTCTTGATTACTGTAGCTTTGTAATATAGTCTGAAGTCAGGGAGTCTGATGCCTCCAGCTCCGTTGTTTTCCCTCAAGACTGCTTTGGCTATTTGGGGTCTTTTGTGTCTCCATACAAATTTTAAGATTTTTTGTTCTAGTTCTGTAAAAAATGCCGTTGGTAATTCGATAGGGATTACATTGAATCTGTAGATTGCTTCGGGTAGTATAATCATTTTCACAATATTGATTCTTCCAATCCAAGAACATGGTATATCTCTCCATCTGTTGGTATCATCTTTAATTTCTTTCAACAGTGTCTTATAGTTTTCTGCATACAGGTCTTTTGTCTCCCTAGGTAGGTTTATTCCTAGGTATTTTATTCTTTTTGTTGCATTGGTAAATGGAAGTGTTTCCTTAATTTCTCTTTCAGATTTTTCATCATTAGTATATAGGAATGCAAGATAATTTCTGTGCATTAATTTTGTATCCTGCAACTTTACCAGATTCATTGATTAGCTCTAGTAGTTTTCTGGTGGCATCTTTAGGATTCTCTATGTATAGTGTCATGTCATCTGCCAACAGTGACAGTTTTACTTCTTCTTTTCCGGTTTGTACTCCTTTTATTTCTTTTTCTTCTCTGATTGCCGTGGCTAGGACTTCCAAAACTATATTGAATAATAGTGGTGAGAGTGGACATCCTTGTCTTGTTCCTGATCTTAGAGGAAATGCTTTCAGTTTTTCACCATTGAGAATGATGTTTGCTGTGGGTTTGTTGTATATCGCCTTTATTATGTTGAGGTAAGTTCCCTTTTTGCCCACTTTCTGGAGAGTTTTTATCATAAATGGGTGTTGAATTTTGTCAAAAGCTTTTTCTGCATCTATTGAGATGATCATATGGCTTTTCTTCTTCAGTTTGTTAATATGGTGTATCACATTGACTGATTTGCGTTTATTGAAGAATCCTTGCATCCCTGGGATAAATCCCACTTGATCATGGTGTATGATCCTTTTAATGTGTTGTTGCATACTGTTTGCTAGTATTTTGTTGAGGATATTTGCATCTATATTCATCAGTGATATTGGTCTGCAATTTTCTTTTTTTGTAGTATCTTTGTGTGGTTTTGATATCAGGATGATGGCGGCCTCATGGTTTGGGAGTGTTCCTTCCTCTGCAATTTTTTGGAAGAGTTTGAGAAGGATGGGTGTTAGCGCTTCTCTAAATATTTCATACAATTCACCTGTGAAGCCATCTGGTCCTGGACTTTTGTTTGTTGGAAGATTTTTAATCACAGTTTCAATTTCATTGCTTGTGATTGGCCTGTTCATATTTTCTGTTTCTTCCTGGTTCAGTCTTGGAAGGTTATACCTTTCTAAGAATTTGTCCATTTCTTCCAGGTTGTCCATTTTATTGGCATAGAGTTGCTTGTAGTAGTCTCTTAGGATGCTTTGTATTTCTGCGGTGTCTGTTGTAACTTCTCCTTTTTCATTTTTAATTTTATTGATTTGAGTCCTCTCCCTCTTTTTCTTGATGAGTCTGGCTAATGCTTTATCAATTTTGTTTAACTTCTCAAAGAACCAGGTTTTAGTTTTATTGATCTTTGCTATTGGTTTCTTTGTTTCTATTTCATTTATTTCTGCTCTGATATTTACGATTTCTTACCTTATGCTAACTTTGGGTTTTGTTTGTTCTTCTTTTCTAGTTCCTTTAGGTTTAAGGTTAGATTGTTTATTTGAGATTTTTCTTGTTTCTTGAGGTAGCCTTGTATAGCTATAAACTTCCCTGTTAGAACTGCTTTTGCTGCATCCCATAGGTTTTGGATTGTCGTGTTTTCATTTTCATTTGTCTCTAGGTATTTTTTGATTTCCTCTTTGATTTCTTTAGTGATCTCTTGGTTATTTAGTAGCGTGTTGTTTAGCCTCCACGTGTTCGTGTTTTTTATGTTTTTTTCCCTGTAATTGATTTCTAATCTCATAGCATTGTGGTCAGAAAAGATGCTTGATATGATTTAAATTTTCTTAAATTTACTGAGGCTTGATTTGTGACCCAAGATGTGATCTATCCTGGAGAATGTTCCATGTGCAGTTGAGAAGAAAGTGTAATCTGCTGTTTTGGGATGGAATGTCCTATAAATGTCAATTAAATCTATCTGGTCTATTGTGTCATTTAAAGCTTGTCTTTCCGTATTAATTTTCTGTTTGGATGATCTCTCCAGTAATAGTCCCCCACTATTATTGTGTTACTGTCAATTTCCTCTTTTATAGCTGTTAACAGTTGCCTTATGTATTGAGGTACTCCTATGTTGGGTGCATATATATTTATAGTTGTTATTTCTTCTTCTTGGATTGATCCCTTGATCATTATGTAGTGTCCTTCCTTGTCTCCTGTAACATATTTTATTTTAAAGTCTATTTTATCTGATATGAGTATTGCTACTCCAGCTTACTTTTGATTTCCATTTGCATGGAATATCTTTTTCCATCCCCTTACTTTCAATCTGAATGTGTCCCTAGGTCTGAAGTGGGTCTCTTGTAGACAGCATGTATATGGGTCTTGTTTTTGTATCCATTCAGCAAGCCTGTGTCTTTTGGTGGGAGCATTTAATCCATTCACGTTGAAGGTAATTATCGATATGTATGTTCCTATTACCATTTTCTTAACTGTTTTGGGTTTGTTTTTGTAGCTCCTCTTCTTCTCTTGTGTTTCCCACTTAGAGAAGTTCCTTTAGCATTTGTTGTAGAGCTGGTTTGGTGGTGCTGAATTCTCTTAGCTTTTGCTTGTCTGTAAAGCTTTTGATTTCTCCATCGAATCTGAATGAGATCCTTGCCGGGTAGAGTAATCTTGGTTGTAGGTTCTTCCCTTTCATCACTTTAAGTATATCATGCCACTCCCTTCTGGCTTGTTGAGTTTCTGCTGAGAAATCAGCTGTTAACCTTATGGGAGTTCCCTTGTATGTTATTTGTTGTTTTTCCCTTGCTGCATTCAATAATTTTTCTTTGTCTTTAATTTTTGCCAGTTTGATTACTATGTGTCTCGGTGTGTTTCTCGTTGGGTTTCTCCTGTATGGGACTCTCTGCACTTCCTGGACTTGGGTGGCTATTTGCTTTCCCATGTTAGGGAAGTTTTCGACTATAATCTCTTCAGATGTTTTCTCGGGTCCTTTCTCTCTCTCTTCTCCTTCTGGGACCCCTGTAACGTGAATGTTGTTGCATTTAATGTTGTCCCCGAGGTCTCTTAGGCTGTCTTCATTTCTTTTCATTCTTTTTCCTTTATTCTGTTCCACAGCAGTGAATTCCACCATTCTGTCTTCCCAGTCATTTATCCCTTCTTCTGCCTCAGTTATTCTGCTATTGATTCTTTCTAGTGTGTTTTTCATTTCAGTTATTGTATTGTTCATCTCTGTTTGTTCTTTAATTCTTCTAGATCTTTGTTAAACATTTCTTGCATCTTCTCGATCTTTGCCTGCATTCTTTTTTCTGAGGTCCTGGATCATCTTCACTGTCATTATTCTGAATTCTTTTTCTGGAAGGTTTCCTATGTCCACTTCATTGGTGTTTTTCTGGGGTTTTACCTTGTTCCTTCATCTGGTACATAGCCGTCTGCCTTTTCATATTGTCTCTCTTTCTGTGAATGTGGTTTTTGTTCCACAGGCTGCAGGATTGTAGTTCTTCTTGCTTCTGCTGTCTGCCCTCTGGTGGATGAGGCTATCTAAAAGACATAAATTTTTATTGTGTGTTATTTATCGTATATGAAAGAATGGTAGAGACTGAAGCAGATAATATTTTCTTTCAGAAAGTTCGTGCACTTTCCTTTGCCAAGTGTCCAGAGTGAGGGATTCATCTTTATGATCTACTGAAGTTTTGGACCAAGTCCAGATTGGGTTAGTGATCATCAGTTTACCTCTGCTTTCAAGTGTCTTAGTGAGAGCAGACTGCTTCCACTTGTACTATTAGATGATCAGATCTCCGTCTGTCCAGCTCTTCTTCTACACATGTTCTGTGGGGTAAAATTAGTGGACAGGAAGGAGAAACTCTGTATTTGAGATACCTTCAAATGCCTATCCATTATACCAGCAAATTCATCACTGTTACAATTATCTTAGTTCTTTTATCAGCAAAATTTTTCTGCTTGAAGAAAGCTAACTCTTGCTCAGTGGCCTTCAGAATTAGCTAATATTTCATGCTTATAAGTGGCTACTTTTAAGGGAGAGTTTATCCATCTCTGGAATTTTTTGTACCCACTGTTCTTCAGTGGCTTTAAAGAAATACATAGTATTTCATTTTATCTAGGCTTTTCTCAGAATTAAGGCAGAAGTGATTTGTATCTTTTTTTTTGGTGACCATCCTAGCTAAAAGCAGAACTCTCAATGTAGTATTTTTGAAATTTGCCTAAATTGGAAAAACACTGACATTTCTATTAATTAATTAGTCCCATAAACTTTAATGATCGCTGTCTGTATACCAAGTATTTTTCTTCATTTGGGGAATTTATCAATAAAATACGTAATTGTTGATATCCTCAAACACCCATCATTCATACATTCTAGTGGACCAAAATGTTGATTATTTGAAATAGTCAATTAATAGCATATTTACATAGTTTTTCCCTGAGGAAAAACTATTTTCCTATAACTTTCACAATGGATCTGTAATATTCTGTTATTTGATATTATTTTTTAATGCTGATTTAACCAGAAATTGTATTATTCTTGCATGAACTCGGTTAGTTCTGATCAAAATTCCTAAGCCATGAATTATCTTATTCAAATAATATATGTTACTCAGAAGTTCAATATATAAAATAGAGATAAAGGTTGAACTGCCCTGGTTATAGTGGATCTGGGGGATCTGAAACCTCACTTGCTTATCTTCCTTTTTCTGCCCTCCAATACTTTCTGCCTTGAGGATGCCTCTGAAATAGCTGCAAGGTTTCTCTCTGTTCCCAAGATATATAAAGAGCATAATTTGAAAACCATTAAATAGATCATCCATGCAGGTAAGGGATTTTTCTGTTTCCTTTTTATGACCATTTTCTTCAAATTTCTGAGATAAATTAAATTCTTAGATGAAGTTAATGGTTGGTTTGAAATTAACTGCTGATATTTATGTTTGAATACACAGAGTTATTTAATAGTTCTTTGGGCTTTTCTTCAGGCTCACCTTCACTGAATTATAGAATCTCAGGGGTTGGAAATAGCCTTAGAGATAATTTAGCATAACCTCCCACTCAGTGAAAGTCTCCCTTCTACAATATCCCTGACAGATGGTCACTTAGCTTGAGCATTTCCCGCTACTGGAGTTCATTACTTTCTGAAACTATTTCATCTTGACTAGCTCTATTTATTAGAAATCTCTTTCTTTACTTATCCCAAACGTGCGTCATGGTGATTGCCAATAGTTGATAAAAATTATGCACCCAATTTCCTCATCTCCTCCCTACCTGACCTGATTTATATATCTTTCTTCTTAATATACTTATATTCCTCAATGTGCATTCTACTATCACAGCATTTATTTCTTTATTCTCAGTGGGGAATTGTGGAGAATGCATTGACTTCAACAAATGTACACGAGGAATCAATGTGCAGGTAGACTACTCTAAAGGCCATCCCATAAGAATGTTTCTTAGACGCTCAGGATCCAAAAAATCTGATAACCAGGATCCATGAGAGGTTCCTAGTTGAGATCCTTTGAGTGGGCTTCCTTTCAGGCTAATCTTACGATTTTTCATTTCCCCTCCCTGTTCTCCTCCTCCTCCTCCTCCTTTTCTTCTTCCTTGTGTGTGTGTAAGGGGGAGGAGTCTATTACATACAATAGTTAAATAATAAGTTATTAACTGAATACTTAGTATTAGCATAAGTTATCAGCTACCCATGTTAATCTTTCTTATTCATATTTTTAATGGGGGGGAAGTAGGGAAGGACATGAAAAATATCCTGTCAGACTTTCATTTGTAATTGTGCTTGCTATATTTTAAACAGTTTAAGAAAAAGTGAAGCTTTCTAAATCCTCAGAAAAAAATGTTATGCTTATGTTGTAATTTAAAGATTAGTGAAGACATACAGATGGCCAAAAGGCACATGAAAAGATGCTCAACATTGCTAATTATTAGAGAAATGCAAATCAAAACTACAGTGAGGTATCACCTCACACTGGTTGGAATGGCCATCATCAAAAGTCTACAAATAGTAAATGCTGCGGAGGGTGTGGAGAAAAGGGAACCTCCTACACTGTCGGCGGTAGTGTAAGTTGGTACAGCCACTATGGAGAACAGTGTGGAGGTTCCTTAAAAAACTAAATATACAGATACTCTATGATCCTGCAATCCCACTCCTGCACATATATCTGGAGAAAAGCATAACTTGAAAAGATTACACCCAGTGTTCGTAGCAGCACTATTTACAATAGCCAAGACATGGAAGCAACCTAAATGTCCACCTACAGCTGAATGGATAAAGAGGTATAGTTATACAAAGGAATATTACTCAGCTGAAAAAAATGAAATAATGCCATTTGCAGCAACATGGAGAGACCTAGAGATTACCACACTAAGTGAAGTTAGCCCGAGAAAGACAACTATCATATAATATCACTTATGTGTGATATAAATCTTTAAAAAATGATACAAATGAACTTATATACAGAACAGAAAGAGACCCACAGACACAGAAAACAAACTTATGGTTACCAAATGGGAAGGGGTGGGGATGGATAAATTAGGAGTTTGGGATTAATATAATACACAACTATATATGAAATAGTCAGTAAGGACCTACTATATAGCACAGGGAACTATACTCAATATTTTGTAATAACCTATAAGGAAAAATCTGAAAAAAATAGATATATATGTATATATAACTGAATCACTTTGCTGTACACCTGAAACTAAACACATTATAAATCAACTATACTTCAATATAAATGCATAAGTAAAGTTTGAAAAAAGATTAATAGAACATCTAAAGTTTAGATAGCTATCCTTGCTAATGGTAGCTAAAGATAGAAAATGCAATACAAAATCCAGAGACATCTGACCATTTTTTATTATTATTTCTTCGTGTGGAATGCCCTCCTCATTTACTTCTAACTGTTCCAAGTCTAACTATGCCTGTGAATCTGTGCGAGCTGTAATATTTCCTTAATACTTTTCCTGAATATTATAATTTCCAATGAGCTCAGCTTCTCAAAGTCCCATATTTGTAGTTTAAAAACATTTATTGAATAATTAATGGTTTGCCAAGCTTTGTATCAGGTACTACAAATAAAATGATGAAAATGCAGTGTTCAAACAGCTGAAGTTTAGAGGGGAGGAAGAAGGCAATCAAAAATTACAAAATAGTGTGGAAATGCTATGACAGAAATAAGCATGGGGCTGTTTTTGTGAAGAGTCAAAGGACACTCAATTTTCTCGGTGTGTGTTTCTGGCAGATATGGAGTGATCTAGTGTCATGGTGCCAGGGAAGAAGTCTTGTGTCCTGAAGTGCTGTGCAAGTTCTCATTATATTGTAACCATTTATTTATATGTCTATTTTAATACATTATTGCTAGCAGTATATTAGTGGTAGTAGTAATTAGAAACTCCCCCCCCTCATATGAGTTCACCTGGTAGGTTATCTTCTTATCTCTGGAGGCCTTCAAGCTATGTTTGCAAACATATTAAGCATTGGATATAACATTAAAAAGAAAACCTTCAAAGTCCCTTCCAAAAATAAGCAACTATACTTTTTCGATTACATATTAAACTTTTTAGCTTTTGATTCGTACTCTTCTCCAAGATTTTTGTTAGACTGAACAATTGTTATTTGACCCAGCTTTGCTAAAGTTCAGTTGTTTTGTTTTTAAATGTTTTCTGCTTAATTTTATGACCATGCCAGTTTTTCCTTTTCTTGTTGCTGTTTATGCTTCTCAAATATTTCTTATCAGTGATCACAATTTTAGATGCCTTTCACCCAAGCCATACATATTTAAGGACTTAATCTAATTTATAAATTACTCATTCTTCCAAAGTCCTTGTGCTGTGCCCTCTGAAATTCCTTCGGGTCTTTTCCAACTTCCTGGTTTTGAGATGCCTAGTTGAATATATTGCATCTCATTTACATTTACTGTGTATTTTGCATATTGCTTCCTGTCTTGTAGTTGCTTAATTTGGTTCTGTTTGGTCCTAGCTTCCAAGTCAATATGCACAGACAAACAGGCATTTCTAAGACAGATGGTGCCAAATAATTATTATACTTTACTCATATGGAATCCCAGGTTAAAATGATAAAACCAAGTAATAGCCAATATAAGAAATTTAAAAACTAATTCATAGCTACTAGCTAACTCATGCATAATCAGACCATTATACAGAAATGTTTTATATTATATTCACTGGAGTTCTCAACACGATTTCATTGAAATCACACTATATCTCCACAAATATTTGTTGTGCTCATTTAACCATATAAAAAGTACAAGTTAAGCGGAAACATCTTTTATTTCCTATAGTATAACCTCTACTCAGGAACGCCCCTTCAAACAACAGATTTAAAATTTAAAATGTGTTTGCCAACATTTAAAATTCCCCAAAGCTCAGATTAATTACCAAATGCTCCTGCAAACTCAGCAGCAGCAACACCCTGAGCTGCACAGACCTTATTTTGTACAGAATTGGCATGTTTTTGAACTTCGTGAACTCTATGTAGACTTCTTATGCACAGGATTCTGGCTAATTCCTGAAAAGTTCATTTTGCAATAATTAAACGTTAGTCTAGGACTATAGTCAACAAACTGTTGAACGTGTTGGAAATTATCAAGCAAATTTGACCAGTACGAGTGAATAGCATAATTAATTTATATAACTTTCTTTAAAGGGAATTTAATTCATAATGAGACTTGCTCAGTCACTCAGTCTCATAGTAATTAACATCTACTAATTCTCATAATAGTAAACATTTATTACTTTCTAAGAACTTAATAATGAACTCATCACTGAGGGTATGGTGATGGTTAGTTCTGATAGTCATGCAGTTCATATTTGTGTACAGCACAATACACATGTTAGGTGCTAGAACAGAGGTTTTCACAGGTTGCTATTGAGCATTGAGGAGGGGACACAATATTTCCTGATGAAGAGCAGGACAGATCAGGGAACACTTAAGAGAGAAGTCAAGGTTGGAACTGACATTGAGAAATGCTTGTAGGACTAGAAGACTAGAGAAGGAAGATGAAAAAGGAAGAGGGAGGGAGAAAAAGGCAAGACCAAAAGGCATGTGTCCAGTGGTCTGAGAAAGGTTGGTGTAGTCATCAATTGTAGCTAATTTGCTATCATTAGAGTTGAGAGTTTATATTGGCAAGTGCTCAGAGTTGAGTCTGGAAAATGGGCAGGAGTCAGTCAATACAAGACTTTTAATTTTATGCTAAGAGGATTAAAATTTTTATTTGATATACATCAGAGTCAGTGACACATTTTTAAAGTATAACAATCTCTTGAGTAAGTGTTTAGGTCATCCCGGTGAGCTACCTAGCTTCTTTCCTTCCTTTTGTCCACCCTGCTTTCCATCCTATTTACTTGCTCTCCTTTTCCTCCACTCCTGTCTTCCTTTTCACCTACTGTCCTGACCTATTCCCTTCTTTACTTTCTCTCTTTCCTCCTCCCTATCCTCCTAATTTTCTCCTGCCTCAATGTATTAATTTATATTGCTTTGATATTTTTCTATAAAATCCAATATTTTAAGATATTTTAAACATTAACATTATGGCAATGTAGCTTTTGAATTTGTTTGACAGCTTCAAGTATTTTTGAACCTATAAAGTTTAAAATAAAAACTAGTTATTTATCCACTGTAAGATACAAATTCCTGTAACCAAAAGAGAATGGAAAGCAAGTCATTCATCTAAACTAATCATTTGAATATATGGAAATAAGAATGGAATATTACTTTATTCAAGAGTTATTTCCCCCCTGACTTTATGCAAATGGCTTAAAAAAACTTCAAATAGAAATAGAATACTTGCTGTTTTCTTATTTTTTAGCATGCTTTCTTGATGAATGCTTATTTTGTTGCTAGACGTTTTCCTTTCTGATGGTTCTTTAAGATTCAAACCTTTACATGTACTAACCTTTACATTTAGTGGTTCACTAAATATTTTATAGACTATCAAGAAATGTACTTGAAATGAATGACTTTTCTGTGTTGTACAAAGTTTCCACAGGTACTTATATGCTTTTTTTTTAAATTAATTAATTCAATTTATTTTTTCTTGGCTGCATTGCGTCTTCGCCGCTGCACATGGGCTTTCTCCAGCTGCAGCGAGTGGGGGCCACTCCTCGTTGCGGTGCGTGGGCTTCTCATTGTGGTGACTTCTCTTGTTGTGGAGCACGGGCTCTAGGTGTGCAGGCTTCAGTGGTTGTGGCACGCAGGCTCAGTAGTTGTGGCACACGGGCTTAGTTGCTCCGCAGCATGTGGGATCTTCCTGGACCAGGGCTCGAACCTGTGCCCCCTGCATTGGCAGGCTGATCCTTAACCATTGCGCCACCAGCGAAGTCCTGTTATATGCTTTTTGAATAAGTTATTCCACTAAATGGTTTAAGAGAAATGTTAGAGTCCGTTAGAATTAAATCAAATAGGCGTAAAGACTATCCCAAGTACTGAGTGAGGATCTAATGGGAAGTGTGGAATGGAAATCTTCAAGGTTGGAGAAGGTGAATGTTACAGCAGGGAAACTAAGATGCTACTTTTGAAAGATTATGTGAATTTCAATTATTTGTTATGAATTTAACTATTTAATTCTGCCCTCTTATTCAACTTGATGTCAGATTTTATACAGATAGATGTCATATGCTTTTATTATTGAGCAACCACTTAATTATTATTTCTGAGTTGTAGAGCAGGTTCCTTGGCAAATTTGAACCCAGATATTTTATTTCCAAAGCCTCTAATGAAGTTGCCTGTTAATGTGACAACAGTGCCTAATAGAAACCGGATAATGTCTAAATATTGATTGTGATGTCTGTCACAGCTTTTGAAGTACTTCTATTTAATTCAGTTTAAAGAAATAAGGAGTTAGGAACTGGCAGATGAAAAGAGTGCATTTAATTTTGAAACATAATTCAGCATATTTATGTGTAATATTAAAAATGAGAACTTAAGAAAATTATAGTTGTATTATTAATGGTGTTGAATTGTAAAACCATTGCTGTTATACCCATAATATATGTGCATCTGGGCATTCTATATTTTCTAATGGGATATTTTTTAGTGATTTCAGCAAGCTGACAAAATAGGAGTTTTCCACTGTTATCCCTCCTAGAACATTAATTTTTGACAACCACTTATGGAGAAAAGTACTTTTGTGGGTGTCTAGGAGTCCAGTGGAGAAGTTATAGCCTGCTATTGGAGAAAAAAAACACAAGAAAAGACAGTTGAAGAGGGTAAGGATAATTTCACTTGACATGCATCACCCCTCTGCCAAGGCAGCACAGCTCAATGATGAGGGAAACCCCCTCAGACCCCAGTTCCTCCCACGGAGGAAAATGAGTGAGCACCTGGCCTCCCCACGTGTGCAGGACACAGCCCAAGATGCCCACTTCTTTCTCACCTCACCGGGAAAATTGAGGCGATGGGCACAGCTGAGAGATCGGGAGAGGCTGGGAGCACAGCAGTCAGGACTCAGAACTCATCAGAGGACTGTGGAAGTGTCACGGGCTCCGTCAAGAAGACCATCAGTGAGCTGTTTGGGGTACCTCTCCTGTGGAGCCCCCAGCTGGCCCAGGGGCAATCCTAATGCTCCACGTGCCTCACCCCCTCCTGCCTCGTGGCTGACCCCCATGCGCCCCGACAGATGGTGAGGGCAAGCCTTTGTAGGCGGAGTGTGAGCGCACACAGAAAGCCTGGCCAGCTCTCAGAACTGGGAGCAAACACACAAGCTTGAGCGTTTCAGGGAACTGCTCCAGGGAACCCACGTGGAAGGCGCTCAACACCTGGCCTGGCTTTGCAGGATTTAGAGGAGGCATACACTCTTAAACATTCCCCCCTGCAAGAGGAAACAAGAGGTGTGGGGCAGGCACCTCCGTAGAAGAGGTCTGAGAGAGCCTCAGAATCTTTAGCTGAGCTGACCGGTGAAGTTATTTTTCTCCTAAAGCCAGTCAGTAAAGACTAGAGGAGGTGACTGCTTCTCCAAATATGAAGACAGCAATGCAAGGTTCAAGGAACACTGCGAATCAAGGAAACATGATACCACCAAAGGAACACAATGATTTTCAGTAACCACCCCCAAAGAAATGGACGTCTATGAATTGCCTGACAAAGATCTCAAAATAATTGTTTTAAGGAAGCTAGAGGGCTATGAGAGAACATAGAGAGACACCTCAACAAAATGAGAAAAACAGTATATGAACAAAATGAGAAGTTCAACAAGGAGATGGAAATCATAAAACAAAAACAAAAAACCCAGAAATTCTGGAGCTGAAGAATACAATGAATGTATGTGACAACATAAAAACTAATAAAAGTGTAAAGCTAACTGGTAAAGGTAAGTATACTGTCACATTCAGAACTCTAATACTGTAGTTGTGGTATGTAAATCCCTCTTAACTGTAGTATAAAGATTAAAAGAATAAAGTATTACATATAACTATAATAACTTGTTAACAAACACACCATATAAAAAGTTACAAATTTTTATATCAAAATATAAAATAATGGAGGAGGTCAAAGGGTAGAGTTTTTGTATGTGACCAAAGTTGAGTTGTTATCAACTTAAAATTAACTTATAAGATGTATTTTATAAGCCTCATGGTAACCACAAAGCACAAACCTATAGTGGGTACATAAAAGAGAAGGGGAAAGAAAACAGAATACCATTAAAGAAAATCATCAACTCAAAAGCAGGACAGAAAGAGAAGAAGAAAGGGAGAAAGAAATATAAAACAACCAGAAAACAATGAAAAAAATGTCAATAGTAAGCCCTTACCTATCAATAATTACTTTACATGTAAATGGATCAAACTCTCAATCAATATTTATAGAGCAGCTAAATACATAAACAAACAAAAAACAAGACCCAACTATATGCTGCCTATAGGAGACTCACTTCAGCTTCAAGACACACATAAGCTGAAAGTAAATGGAGGGAAAAAGATTAATCCATGCAAGAAACAAACAAAAGAGCAGGGCTAGCTCTGTATACATTGGACAAAATAGATTTTAACAATGTCTATAACAAAAGATAAAGAAGGCTATTATATAATGAGAAAGGGGTCAACTCATCAAGCGGATCTAACAATTTTAAGTATATGTGTAGCCAACATCAGAGCACTTAATTATATGAAACAAATTTTACTAGGTATGAAGAGAGAAACAAACTATTTTTTTCTGACTATAATGACATAAAACTAGAAATCAATGACAAGAAGAAGCATGGAAAATTCACAAATATGTGGAAATTAAACAGTACACTCCTGAATAACCAGTGGGTCAAAGAAGAAATCAAAAAGGAACTCTAAAAATATCTTGAAACAAATGAAAATAGAAACACAACATACCAAAACTCATGGGGTACAGAAAAGCAGTTCTAAGAGGGAAATTTATAGCAATAAATGCCTACATTAAGCAAAGAGAAAGATCTTAAACAACCTAACTTTATAACTCAAGGAATTAGAAAAGGAACAAACCTAGCCCCAAGTTAGCTGAAGGAAAGAAAAAAACCCAGAGCAGAAATAAATGAAATAGAGATCAGAAAAATAATACAAAAGATTAATGAAACAAAGAGTTGTTTTTTAAAGAAAATAAAAGTGACAAATCCTTGACTAGCCAAGAAAAAAAGAGAGGGTACTCAATAAATATAGTCATAAATGAAAGAGGGGGCATTACACGGATAGCACAGAAATACAATGTATCATGAGACTACTAGGAACAATTATGTGCCAACAAATTCAGTAACCTAGAAGAAATGGATAAATTATTAGAAACATAATCTACCAAGACTGAATCATAAAGAAATAGAAAACTGAACAGACCAATAGTGAATGAGGAGATTGAATCATTAATCAATTATCTCCCAAGAAAGAAAAGTCCAAGACCAGATGGTTTCATTGGTGAATACTTCCAAACATTTAAAGAAAAATTAATACCACACCTTCTCAAATTCTTTCAAAACATTGAAGTGCTGGGATCACTTCCAAACTCATTTTACAAGGCCAGCATTACCCTGATATTAATGCCAGATAAGGACACTACAATAAAAGAAAATTATAGGCCAGTATCCCTTTGAACATGGATACAAAAATCCTCAACAAATTACTAGCAAACCAAATTCAATATCACATTAAAAGGATCATACACCATGATCAAGTGGGATTTTTATCCTTGGGATACAAGGATGATTCAACATATGCAAGTCAATAAATATGAGCATCACCTTAATAGAATGAGATAGAAATGATTTGATCACCTCAGTAGACACTGAAAAAGCATTTGACAAAATCCAACATCCTTTTATGATAACTCAAAACAAATTAAGTATAGAAGAAATGTACCTCAACATAATGAAGGCTGTACACGACAAACCTATAGTTTACATCATACTCAATTATAAAAAGTTGAAGGTTCTTTCTCTAAGCTGGGGAACAAGACACAGCTGCCTACTCTTGTCATTTATATTGAACTTAGTACTTACTGGGAGTCCTAGCCAGAGCAATTTGGCAAGGAAAAGAAAGAAAAATCATTCAAACAAAAAGGGAGAAATAAAATTGTCTCCGCTTGCATATGACATAATCTAACATACAGAAAATCCTAAAGACTCCATTGAAAGCTATCGGAATAAATGAATTCCGTAAAGTTGCATGATATAAATCAACATACAGGATCTGTTGTGTTCCTATACATTAACAACAAACTGTCCAATAAATAAATTGAGAAAACAATCCCATTTATAACAGCGTCAAAAAGAATACTCTAATTAGGAATAAATTTAACCAAGATGTGATTGATCTATACAAGGAAAGCTTTGGAACATTGATGAAAAAATTGTAGGAGGCAGAAATGAATGGGAAGATATCTCATGTTTATGGACCAGAAGAATTAATATTGTTAAAATGTCCATACTATCCAAAGCCATCTACAGATTTGATGCAACCTCTACCAAAATTTCAGTGAAACTGGAAAAAAGAGGGGGCAGAGGGAGATTACACACACAAAGAGAAGGCAGTGTGAAGATGGAGTCAGAGATTGGAGTGATGGCTACAGGCAAGGAATGTTGCTTGTGTGCCGCTGACTGCATTTAACATAGCATCAAAAGAGGTGAAATTAGAAAGAATTGGCCAATTTGCAAGCAAGAATGAAAAGAAAAAGAGAATATTCAGAAATGGGGCTTGACAAAGGCAACTGCTTTCTAAATCCAAACAGTAAGAGAGTATGAGAAACACTTTAGAAAACATGGAGTCACCGTTGCTTATTGAAGATCAACCTTTTGTCCAAGACCAAATTAAGAATATGGATTCCACACTTACTGTAAATTATGCTCAATGGATTATTGTGCCTCAAGGCAAAGTTCAAGTTAAGACAATGGGGCCAAATAAAAGTTCTTAATTAGATAAAATGACTTCAGGGCAGAAGCACAATGTATTGGTTCTTCTACTCAAGCCTGAAAGTTCAAAGCTCTTGACCATTAATTCACAAGAGAGACACGAAGGCAAGAAAGCAAAGCCATATAGCCGTTTTGGTACCTCTGTCAAAAAGCCAGAATTCTGAGTATGGTTATAGGCACATGAAAAAGATTGGTATTAGGTGTATATGAAGCCCGTTAAATGTTTGAAAGAGATGTACTTCCAAAAAGAACTGGGAGTCTGTGACTAAGATTTCAAGTGATGCTTGGACCCCCCAAGTATTTCTTACACATACTTGAAAACATTCCAAATTACTTTTCATGAAATTCTATCACAGATGCTTAGTTGGGGTATATGATAAAATGGAATTCAAGTTTGGCTGTTACTCAGTGAGTCTGAGAATTTTCAAAAGAAAGTTATGAAATTAGGTAATAAAATAAGAAGAGATGTAAAATATATGGGTGTTGTTAAGATACAAGAACTAGACTAGAAATCTGTAGTGTTGCCTTTATGCCCCATCATATAGTTCCGGATTCTTGGCCAAGAAATCTTATCTTTCTGTGTCACAATGCTCTTTAATGGCAAAACTGTAGTGATAATATATCAGGGAACCATTTCAGAATTTTGTTTTGAGAATATAATGGAAGGGAACGTTCTTTGAAAATGTTACGGAGTGGTGTAAAGAAAAACTTGAGTCACACAGGAAAGCAGAGGTCTGTAGTTATCCATATTAAGCCAATAGGTGATGCAACCTCCACCATCACCTAATTGCCAGGATTTGTTTAGAATAGCCACTTTGTTTTGAGCCTGTAAGATATGTGCACCTGATTATTTTACAATTTAGATACTGAACATTTAAACAAAAAAAACATGTCTTTTTCTAAAAAGACAGCTTCCAGATGGAATGGTTTTTAACACCTAAGGTTGATAGAACAAGAGACCATTGTCTTTCCAGATTATATTAAATTTTAATTGTGGCAGGTCAAATAAGTAATTAAGAATAAAAGTAAAATTTTAAAAGTTGGAGGTTCTGCTTTGAAGATAAAAATCTAAGGAAAGCTCAATAGAAAATGTTTTCATTTAAAGTGAATTTACATTCTGGGCACAGCAAATTGTAATTTTTTTAAGCTATAGACTAAGTGAAGCATGAGATGTGAAAGTGTGTATTTCCCCTAGTGCCTCATGAATGCATTCTAGAGCTCTCTCAAAGGTCAAAACCACTCTAAGCAGTGCCATGCCAATTAAAACTGTCTACAGATGGAAGTGCATTTTGGCTGTTGTTCAGTTACTCTGAGTAATGTCGAATGCCTGAAAGGGTCAGTCACCTTCAGTAGTCTGAACTGGGGGCCAATTTTTTAAGTTTGGTTTATTATTCAAAATAGAAGGTATGCTGTCTTGACCAATTTAAGATAGCAACCACAGTTTATTTCCTGCCCATGCCATATGCATAGATGAGCTGGCCTGGAGGTGCTTCTCAGTTTCATCAGAGCCCTCAATCTGGGATCCAGAATAATGCATCAGCTACAGTGTGAACACTGGTGGTAACTGTCGGTGAGGGAGAAAAGTACATAGTTGTCAGAGCAAGCACTGCCACCATCTTTCTGCCCTCCTCTCGGCCCATAGCAATGCACACAGCCATGCCTGAGACATACAGCCCAAGAAGCTTAACCCTCCTGCAGGCAGGGGGAAACCAGTGGAACATAGTATGTTCAACACATTTGACTGTGAACAGTGCAGATTTATTACGCACATTCCAAATGACTACTTCTGTAAATAGAATGTTTTTTACTTAAGCATAATGATGTTTTCCCCAAGTCCCAAATTTACTCAGCATTTAGCAAATTTTTCAGTTACTAAGTTAGGAAAAAAAAACAGCATTCCAACAATCTAGGGACTAAAATATAGTTTTGTTCGTAAGTAATTTTTGTGCTGCTGCTGTTTATTCTCTGGCTGTGTTACAGTTCACAGGGGATACTGATGGGTAATTAGAAAATGCTACCAGTGGTAAAGGGGGCTGTCTCATCTCTGCCAGAAACTGGTGCCATTAAAACGCCTAGCAACACTCGTGCTATCTTGGCAAAGACTGGAATCCCTACAGCATCGGCTGGTAGGCAGTGCCACTTTGGGGGAGCTTGAAATTATCATTAGAGAGCTGCTGTGTGAAAGATGAAAATACAAAAGGGACTTAGGATGTCAGAGTGTGAAAGTAAGTTTGAGTTTTATTAAAGCCCAACATCTGAAAACCAAATACAATTTGTATATATTTTTATACGTTTTTGCTATATAAAATGTTAATTTTATGTAATCACTATAGATTGAACTTTGTATCAACAGAAAATGACTCCTTTAAATTTAATATTTAAAGAACTTAATCGTTTTAACCTGGAATCCTACTTTAGCTATTATATTTATATCCTGCTTTCTTTGTATTTATATTTTTCGGACACATTTTACACATTTTTGATCTTCCTATAAATTTTTATCATTGATTTTTCTTGTTAATAGCATATATTTTTAACCTTATTTGAGAACCTTGGTCTTTTAGAAAGGAATTTTAAGCAATTTATGCTCATTTAAATGAGAGCGATTCAACAAGATGGCTGAATAAGATGTCCCCCGGTCAGACCTCTTTTCAACAAAAATAATTTGGCAACCACCCATGGAGAAAAGCCCTTTTGTGGGAGCTTTGGGATTCAGGCAGGAGACTGTGAAACTGTTATTGACCCTCCTGAGTTGGACCCCAGCAAGCGTCCTTCTGCCTAGTGTCGCTGGAGCCAATAGAACAAGGCCAAGTTGGGTTCAGAAGCAAAGGAAAGTTTGACTCTTTGATCAGAGAGTGGAGAGGTGCGAGCTCAGGCTCTAGAGCACAGGCTCTGCTGACAGGCCGGGGGCGGGGCTGCTATGTAGGGTCTCATCACAGGGAGGGGGCGGGGTCCTTGCGGGGGTGTTGGGGGGAAGGGGCGCAGCTGCGCCGCTCGGGCTCCAGACCGCAGTGCCCGGTGCAGCGTCTCTGCGCACGGCCGGCTGCCAACACCATCTTGGACGGGGTGTCGTGCTTAGCATCTGCACAGGGCCCTGAGCTGCGGTGCCGGTGCAGGCATTTAGCGCCAGGAACTCCAGTCTGAAGGGGCAGGTCTGAGGCCTCTGCGTGCGAACCCTGTGAGCCAGTGAAACTAGACTAAGCACAAAGGAAAAGAAAAAGAAAAAAAAAAAACGGTTAGACTTTATTATCCAGATTCTATTTTTACTTCCTGGGAATTGTTAATGGACTTTGCTGGTGACAAATCCCTCCTCTACCTTGTGTCCTGCTCCTAATTCTTGAGGGGCGCTGAAGGCGCAGGTCCATCTTCTGTGACCGCTTCCTGCTGAGTGTGGGCGTCATTATAAGCCTGGTGGAGGAGTGGAACTTCTCCCAGTGGCCTTTGTTTAGATGTGTTTTCCTCGGCCCTGACTGTTCGTCTCCCTGAGTGACCACCATTTGTCTATCCTTTTGGAGACAAAGGACACCAGACAATTTAAGATATGTGGCCTAAATATTAACAAGAGAACAGTGGTCACATCTCAACATTTTCCCAAGAATGCAGGCATCTCAGTCTTTGGTCTGTAGGCAAGTGTGCGCTGATGTCAAGGCTCACTGCTGTGGCCTGAATCTCCCTGCTCACGCTTGTGTTTTTTCGGAAGAGAAGCTTCAGGTCAGAGAGTGGTTTGCACGTGTAGTCAAGGGGGTCCACTGCCCCAGGTTGTCTTTCCAGAGGTTGGGGCTCTGGGGCCTCTTTAGCGTGTTGTTCCCAAGGAGTGACCCCTGCGGCTCCAGGGCAGAGTGAGTGGTTAGGTCACTGAGTGAGGTCCGTCCCACTTAGGACTGAGCTGACCTTGGGGGCTGCCAGTTTTCCGGGTTTGTGGGTGCACGCAGGCTCCTGGCCAGAAGGGGTGGAGGGGCAGGTTAGTGGACGCGGGCTGCACCTGGGCACCATGTTGCACGAGAGCTTTCATGTCTTCTCTTACATGGAGGACATACCTGAGTTGTTGTGTTTCAAGGGGGATAAGGTGTCCCTTCCTCTGAACTTGGGGATGGGTCTACCCTACGTGAGTTCAAATGCACTTAACTTTAACTTATCCTTTCGGGCTAACCACGTGTGGAGCAGGGCAATGGGAAGCAACTTAATCCAATGTCTTTGAGTTTCCTGACATAGCTTGGCCAAGGCCCATTTCAAGGTTTGAATGGATGGATCTCTCTACTTTCCCCAGTGATGACTGGGGTCTCCAGGCTGAACGCAAGGTCCAATTTTTATGCCCAAGGCACTCGTGGAGTGGCCAGCAGGGTGTAGGAATTAGGAACTACTGGATGTATATCCTTGGTGGCTTCATTGGCTACCCTGCAGTCCTATACCATCAGGTATTCCCCATTAGGTTTCTTTACAGGGAGAACGGGGGTACTGCAGGCTGATTGGATGGTCTGATAAGGCCCTTGTCAATTGGGCCCTGTATAACAGGGGCGATGCCCAACAAGGCCTCCTGATGGAGAGGGCACTGTTTCCTCTTGGGCCCCCTGTCCCTGGGCCCAGACCATGGGATTTAGTCCAGGGAGGTCAACTTGTTCTGTCCATAGAGGTTTGTCCTCAGCCATTAACATAATCATCATGTGCCCTTTGTCTAAGGGGACACCAGTCTCCAGTTTTTCTCCCATTGGGTGGGTAGTAGCCCCAAATTTATGTAAGGTATCTCTTCCCAGCAGGGGTATAGGGCATTCGGGGACATGTAGGACAGAATGGGTGAGCATGTGGTCATCCAGTTTACATTCTAACGGTTCTCTGAATGCCTGTTCTTGAGCTTTCGCCATAATTTTACAACTCTTGTGACCGAGTTTGCCTCATCTGGTGTCAGAACTGAGTAAGTGGCACCAATGTCAACTAAGAATTCGACAGGCTTTCCCTCTGTGTCTAATGTCTGCCAGGGCTCCTTGGGTTTCAACTGGAATGCAAGCTTAGGAGCCCCTGGCCCCTTCATTTTTCATCTCTTTGGACCATCTGCCTTCGAGGGTAGTGGCGGACATCTGCCGTTTCCATCCCCCTTCGGGGGTGGTGTGGGCATTATCCCTTCCTGTGTCCCTCTCGTTTTTATATGGCACACTGATTGGGTCCTGTTTCTTTGGCTTGCTATCCCTCAGTGAGAGCTGGGGGTCACTCACCGAATTCTGGAGTCTCTGTGGGTGGTTAGTCCAGATTCCCATGCTGACCGGTTGCCATTGGAGGGCAACAGCCAGTAGGTGGGCTTGTCTCCAGGCCTTTTTATCCTCCGAATTCTCTTCTATTTCTCAGTTACGAAACACCCAATAGGCAACCTCTAAGAGGCAAGAAGTGCAGGTATCTGATTCTATTTCCAGTTTCTGACATTTACACCTAATTTCAGGAGCACTTTGGGAAAGGAAGTACGACTTCAGGATTACATTCCCTCCCAAAGACTCAGGGTCAGTGAGTGGTACTGTAGATTCGGAGGTATTCTCTGAGGTGCTCTAGGAATGCCAAGGGGTTTTCTGTTGGCTCCTGATTGATTTCCCTTCTCTTATTCCAATTGACAGGTTTCTTTCCAGCTGCCTGGATTCTGTTTAGGATCATATTTTTATAATGGCTCAACCTCTATCTTTCACCCGCTTCTCCAATGTCTTGGAGGTCCCAGTTGGGTTCGTTATCTGGGACTGCTTGGTTCCCAGGTCTGAAAATAGTAGGACCTACATTGCTTCTGTTCTCTTTGTCTGCTTCCTCTTGGGCATTTGAAAAGGCTGTGGCCTTTTCTTCCCCATTTGGAGTACGCTGTGGAGGCTCTGCATGTCAGCCCAGGTGGGGTCATGGGTCTGAAAGATTCCCCCAATCAGATTCAGGAACCTCTCTGAATCTTCTCTCAACCCCTTACTGTGACTTTCAGATCAGAAGTGGTAAATGGGAGGTGTACCTGGATGGGCCCTCCTTCTCCATCAGGGACTTTCCTCAAAGGGAATACTTTTCCTGGTGGGTTGGTGGACCCTGGCTGGTAATTAGTCCTACTTTGTGCACTTCAGGACTGGGTTCTGGGGGATGGGGCTGGTATGGTGGGGGCCCAAATTGGGACATATGCGGGAAGGGGGTAGGGAGGGAGCAGCAAGAGGAGGGTTAGAGAGGAAATCAAGAAGGTCCTCAGGAGGAGGGTCAAGGACTGGTATTACCTCAGTGGAGGAGAGCCTGCATCCTTTCGAAGGCCTTTATTCTGATATAAGGCCATACAAAACTGGACATAGGGAATTTCATCCCGTTTCTTTTGTCTCTGGCATAGCAGGTCCAATTGTAAAATGGTGTTGTAATTTACAGACCCATTGCTGGGCCAAATGTCCCCATCTCTCAGCAGGTATTGGGGCCAGGCTGTATTACATTGGAAGATTAAATATTTTGGGGTCGGGGGTGATAGCTAAAAAACTTCCAGTTCTGCATGATACACCCTTCAGTATGGTGGACATTTGCTTCCCCATACCTTAGATGTTCTGTTTTGAATTTGTTCCCAGGTAGTGAGGGAGGTGGTTGGAGTGACTTGTTGGCACACAAATGCCAGAAGATTTGACCCAAGTAAGATTTCCAGTTCAGGAAATTTGCAACCAGCCCCAAACTATTAATGGATTCCTCAAAAGACCAAAATAGGAGAAATCCAAATGGCATGGACTTTGATATAACTGGGGGTTTCCCTTGAATTTGTAATGGCTTGTGCTTGAGATAGTTAGTCCCTTCTCAGTCAGAATGTCCCACAGGAGGTTAGACAGGACTTCCTCCGGGCCAGAGGAGCTTAGCCATGTTCGTTCCTGACCAATGTGATCTTGTATGGAGTGGCACAGCTGTCTGAGGTGAGGTTCTTCTCTTTCCTCCTTTCAGGTGAAAGGAGGAGTTTTTTGACTTCCCACTGGGTGAGAGATAAACGTATGAGGGATTCCTACAAGTTACTCACCAGATCACTGGGACAGCTGGTATTCTGTGCTGATACCGGGAGGAGAGCTCGGGGAACTTCGGTTGATAAAGAATTACCCAAGGTTCGCCTCGCAAGCAGAGGGGAAGGAGAGGTAGGTCGGTGGATGTTCCTGGTCCTTTGAGTGGCTCATAGGGCTTCTCAGCCCACTTCAGAGAAACTAGCACTGACCAGAAGAGCTCAAGTCACGGTCATGTACCTACCTTGGTACCCTTTCGCACTCACGCATCCCCAGTGCCTTTCCCTGAACTTGAACTGGGCATCCTTGTTCCATTTTGTCAGGTGGTCCTCCTTACCTGGGCCTTTTCCCAGTCTTGCGTCTTGGCTCATGGGGCTGCCCGATGTCCTTTACCAAACTGGAAGTGATGATGGAGTATGCTGTGGTTGACCCCTGGAGTTTAGTGAGGAGGCAAAAATCCCTGGTGTGGCTGCTACTGACTTAGCCAGAGGCCGAGAGGACAGCACTGCCGGTGAGACAGTGAGCAAAATGGCCGTGGCTCCTTCTCACCCACACGTCCCCACCACTCCTGGATGTCTGGCACCACCGGAAGGCCGGTCAAAGGCAGTGAGGAGACATGCATGCGTCTCAGTCTCCAATCCCCTGTGAATCCACAGTGTGATCCCCTCAAGGTGGCGCAGTCCCGGTGACTCTGGGGGCTACGCCTTGTGTGTGTGCCCCACACCCAGGTATCGGGTTGCTAGGCAGAGGTGCTCTGAATTCGGTCAAAGCCTGTCACACTCTGATCCATCGCAGTGAACTCAAAGATCAGAGGCAATCATCCTCACATGAAACTCCCAAAGCTTCTGCCATCCGTCCACTGGAGCTGGTGTGAGCCGGGGTGAGCTGGGAGCCTAGTGGATAAATGCAGGTGAAAAGGCCGTGGCCCATCCATCCCATCTGGGTCACCAAAATTTTGTTACTGACCCCTTTCAAGTTGGGCCCCAATAAGGGTCCTTCTGCCCAGTGTTGTTCGAGCCAGTAGGAAAAGACTGAATTTGGTTCAGAAGCAGAGAGTAAAGCTTTATTCTTTAGTCGAAGAATGGAGAGGTATGAGCTTGTGGTCTAGAAGACGGGCTTCCCCCGACAGGCGGTGGGTGGCGCTGCTTTATTACATTATCATCAGTGGGGAGGGGGCAGAGTTCTTGGGAGTCAGGGGTAGGGGGGCAGCAGTGCGGCTCACACTCCAGGTTGCAGTGTCGTGTGCAGCGTCTACACAGGACCCTGAGCTGAGGCCCCGGAGCAGCCTTTTCGCACCAGGAGCTCTGGTCTGAAGGGCCGGGTGCCAGGCCTCTGCATGCGGGACCCTGTGAGCCAGTGAGACTAGACTAAGCACAAAGGAAAAGAAAAAGATTCGACTTTATTACCCAGATTTATTTTTATTCCCTGGGAATTGTTAATGGGCTTTGCTGGTGGCAGAACCCCAGTGGAGACCAAGACTGAGGAGAGCCATTCTGAGAAGGCAGGCTCACACCAGGCAGCTGACAGAACAAGGTCCCTGCTATAGACAAGGAAACAGCTCTGTACCCCTGAGGACTAGGCTACAGCCTCATTTGTCAGGATGCAAAATCACCATCAAAAGGTCAGTTGCATTTGTATACACTAAGCGCAAACTATTTGGAAGAAAAAAACCCCACAATCATATTGACAGTAGCATTAGAAACAATAAAATACTTAGAAATAAATTTAACAGAAGGTGAAAGATCTGTACACTGAAATCTATAAGACTTTGATGATAGAAATTGAAGCAGATGCAAAAAAATGAAAGGATATTCTTTGTTCATAGATAGAAAGAATTAATATTGTTAAAATGTCCATACTTCTCAAAGCGATGTATAGATTCAGTGCAATCCCTATCAAAATTCCAACGGCATTCTCACAGAAGTAAAAAAAAAAATCAATCCTAAAATTAGTATGAAATCACAAAAGATCCTGAATAGCCAAAGCAATCTTGATGAAGAAACAAAGCTGGAGGCATCACACTTCAATTTCAAACTATACTACAAAATGATCGTAATCAAAATAGTATGTTACTGGAGTAAAAATCAAGCACATAAAGCAATGGAACAGAATCAAGGACCCAGAAATAACCCACGCCTACATGGTCATCTAATATTTACAGGGGAGCCAAGAATATTCCATGGGGACAGGATAGTCTCTTCAATATAGGATGTTGGAATAAATGGATATTCACACGCAAAAGCATGATTGACAAAAGCTTACAGCACTCACAAGAATTAACTCAAAATGATTTAAAGACTTAAATATAAGATCTGAAACCATAAAACTTCTAGAAGAAAACATAGAGAAAAAACAAATTAACATTGGTTTTGCAAATGATTTCTTGGATATGATACCAAAAACAAAGGCAATAAAAGCAGAAATCCATAGTGTCACTACATCAAACTAGAAAGCTTCTACACAGCGAAGGAAATAATCAACAAAATGAAAAAGAAATCTACAGAATGAGGGAAAATATTTGCAAACCATGTATCTTATAAGGGTTTAATATCCAAAATATAATAGGAATTCATACAACTCAATAGCAATAAAACCCCAATAATCTGATTTAAAAAATGGGCAAAGTACCCAAATAGATATTTTTCTAAAGATGATATACAGATGGCCAACAGGTACATGAGAAGTTGCTCAACTTATCATCAGGAAAATGAAAATCAAAATCACAAGGAGATATCACCTCACAGCTGTTGGAATGGCTAGCATCAAAAAGACAAGAGATAACAAGTGTTGGTGAGGATGTGGTAAAAAAGAAACCCTTGTGCACTGTTGGTGGCAATGTAAATTGTTACAGACATTATGGAAAACATTATGAAGATGCTCAAAACTTAAAAATAGAACTACCGTATCATCTGGCAATACCACTTCTGGGTATGTATTTGAATGAGGTGGAATATTTATCTGAAAGCGATATCTATATTCCTATGTTTATTGCAGCATTATTTACAATAACCAAGGCATGGAAACAACCTAAGTGTCCATTGATGAATGAATGTATAAAGAAAATCTGGTTTATATATACAATGGAATATTTTCCAGCTATGAGAAAGAAATCCTGCCATTTGAGACAACATAGATGGACTTGGAGGGCATTATGCTAAATGAGATAAGTTAGAGAAAGACAAATACGGTATGCTCTCACTTATATGTGGAATCTCAAAAAGTTGAACTCATACAAAGAACAGATTGGTGGTTGCCAGGGGCTGAGAAGTAGGGGAAATGGGAAGATATTGGTCAAAAGGTACAAATTTGCAGTTATAAGATGATTAAGTTCTGGGGCTTTAATGTAAATTATAGTTAATATAGTTAACAGTACTGTATTGTATGCTTGGAAGTTGCCAAGAGAGTAGATCTTAGGTGTTCTCATCACATGCACAAAAAATGGAACCATGTGAGATGTTAAAAAACAAAACTCAATTGAGTAAATATTAAAGATCTTACTGGTTTTATTCAATGATTTATGAATTGGGCAGCTTCCAATCTAGCAGATAGAAGGAAGCTCCAAGGATCTGTACGAAACGAAAGACTTATAAGTAGAAGTGAGCAAGAACAAGGATGTTATACTAGGTAAAAATGCAGGCTGGTTATTGCTAAGGTACTTTCTCTATAGTGGATGGCAGATTTCTATCAGGCAGATTACCTAACTAGTGCTGATCAGGCGGTCCTAAGTGACTGGTTTAAGATTCCATTTCTAGGAGAGCCAAAACTAATTAAGTCTCTTGTGATGTTGGGCTTAGCATACGTAACTCCATCTTGGGCCAGTTGTTTTGTTTTTAACAGAAATAACGGATTAACCTCAGAAGTAACCTTATTGTAATCATTTCACAAGGGAAATATGGTACATATTGAATCATCACATTGTAATCCTTAAACTTACACAATTTTGTAGGTCAAATAGATCTCAATAAAGCTAGAATAAATAAATAAAAATCTTTTGGCATTAATTCTATCATAAGAGTTATTAATTGATATTTTTATGGTTCCTTTTTTGTTTCTTCTATCATGCTTTATAAAATATGTTTATATTTTGATTTTTGATAGTTATTTAAAAGTTAGCTATTTTTAAAGATGTTATAGAAAAACTTAAATATTCTGAAGTTACATTTGGTCTTTCCTTAGCATTTCCTACCTTAGAATTTCTCATTATTGGCAATTTAACCCTTCTAATTGTTCTAGTCATAAATCTTGGTGTCATCTTTGACTCCTCTCTTACAATCAGTAATGAGTTCTTGTTGGCTTTAATTTTATATGCAGTGCAAAATCCAGCTACTTCCTGCCACTTTCCACTGTTAGGATTTTGGTCAAGGCCACTGGCATCTTTAGTTGCATCACTGGGGCATCTCTTAACTGCTCTCCCTGCTTCTGCATTTGTCCCCGTGAGCTAATTTCAACAAAGGATCTAGAGAAGTCCTTCTTGTGTATGTTAATTTACCTCTCTTTTCTGCTCATATCCCTCAGTGATTCTCCATTTCTTTAAAGTTCAGTACTTACAGTGACCTACAAGGCCTCACGTGATCTGTGTGCCTCCTGTCTCCCCTCTGTGCCTTTCTGGCGCACTCTTCTTTCTCGTGGTCACTTTGCTCCAACTGGGCCTTTGCACTGGCTCTTCCCTCTGTCTGCAGTGCTCTTCCTCCTGAATCCTTGTGGTTCATGCCTCACTGCCTTCCATTGTTTGCTTGATTGCTTGCTGCTTTCTCCGTGAGCCTTGACTTTGCCACTTTATTTTAAAATACTCCCTGTTCTCTCTCCCCTCCCCTCTTCCAAACCCAGGTACTCCTCCTTATCTATAACACTTTCCTTTTTTCCATATTATTTTCATCTTCTAATGCACTGCATAATTTAATATGTGATATGTTTCATGTTTATTGCTATCTAGATTTTAAACTCTATGAGGAAAGGAATAGTTTATCATTTTATTTTCTCTGATATATTGCAAGTGCCTAGAACAGTTTCTGGCATATAATAGGTGATCAGTAAATATGTGTAGAATAAATGGATGAAAGAGCATAAGTAATTCAGTAAAGCAAAAATAAGAAAGAACACAAAGATTGGAAGAAAATAATATTTCTCTCATTTCTCACAAATGATATAATGTAGGAAAATTATACACACATACACAGATAAATTATTAGAATTTACATGATGATTAAGTTACAAGACTGAATTAACAACATTAAGCTAAAAATAAATAAAAATTTCCCTACATTCCAGGAACTCACATTTAGAAAAATAATTATAAAAATCAATAATTTAAAATGGCATTAGAAATATAAAATTCCTTGAAGTAAATCTAACTGAACATCCATCAGGTCTTTCCTGAGCAAAATATAAAAATATATTGAGAGACAGTAAAGAAGACCTAAATAGAGAAGTCCATCTTGATTATAGATTCAAGACCAATTTTAAAAATATGTAAATTCTCCTCTGATTCTTAGAGTAATCCAACTGCTTTCAAAATCCCAGCAGAATCATATAACTTAACAAGCTCATATTTATGTATATATAAATGGAAAGGTTAATAGTCATCAAGACAGTCTAAAGCAAAACAATATAGGAAAAACTTTCTCTAGCAGGTGTCAAGGGTTACTGTAAATTTATTATAATTAAGACAGTGTGATGTTGGCACAAACTACAAGCAAAATACAAAGCTCAAAATCAGATCCGCTAATACAGGGACATGTTCATATGTGACAAAGATGAGGCACAGGTCCTTGGGGTTTTGGATGGACACCTGAATAAATGGTTCTGCCCCAGTTAAGAATCCGTTGACATACCACGTTTTATTGTGCTCACTTTATTGTGCTTTGCAGATATTGCATTGCTTACAAGTTGAAGGTTTGCGGCAATCCTGCAGCGAGCAAGTGTTTTGGCGTCATTTTTCCAAGAGCATTTGCTTACTTCATGTCTCTGTGTCACATTTTGATAATTCTCACAATATTTCAAGCTTTTTCTTTATCATTATATTTGCTGTGGTGATCTGTGATTGGTGATCTTTGATGTTATTACAACTACTCTCTGGAGGCCCAGACAATAGTTACCATTTTTTAGCAATTAGTATTTTTTTAATTAAGGTGTGTACATTTTTTTAGATATAATGCTATTGCATACTTAGTAGGCTACAGTATGGTGTAAACATAACTTTTACATGCACTGGGAAACTGAAAATTTGTGTGACTTGCTTTATTGTGGTATTTATTGTGGTGGTCTGGAATTGAACCAGCAATATCACTGATGTATGCCTGTATATGGACAAAAAAATTGGACCTCACCTCAGTACTACCACATATAAAAAGCATGCCCCAAATTAATTAAATATTAAGATATAAAGGCAAATCTTTAATGCTCTTAGGAAAAAATAAGGAAAAATATTATGATTTCAGGGAAGTGGGGTAATACTTAAAGAAGTAAACAAACAAAAAGGACCCCCCAAAATAAAGTGTTTGAATACATTAAGTTAAAACTTCCATTCATCACAGCCACTATGTAAAAGTAACTGGCAAAGGGCTCTATTCAGAATATACAATGAACTCCTACAAACCAATAAGACTTTAGAAAAATTTGAAATGGAGAAACTGAATAGATCATATTAATTTTGGTTGTTCAATTCAATGAAATGGCTTGTTTGACTAAATTTTTTTTCTCCTGATATAATAATTTGGCTCACTGACTATTAGAACAGAATGTATCACTTTATTTTTATATCCTAAATTTGTTCTAATTCAAGTTCAATTGTTTATTAATCTCAACCAAGATATCATTCATTCTTGCAGATTCAAATTTGATGGAGCTATATATTTACCAAAAGGAATATTAAACGCATTGAAGTACAAATGAACTTTAGTGAATTAATCATAAAACAGAATAAAGTGACTCTTCATCATATATTTTTGAATTTAATAAATTATTTTTATTAGTAAGAAACTTATTCATTAAAATTATTAATATTATTATGGAATTTAACCCATTGATGGAGCTCTTTTATTCTCCCAAGTAGAAACTTTATTAGGCAGAGCCGTTATTTATTGGTAAGTCAATGTAAATTGATTCATAATAAGGTCTTAGGAGACTGTTTTGTTTTTAATTATTCTTTCTTTTTAAAACTTTTCATTAGTTTTTATTGTGAAATATGTACATAAGAATATATATACTTTATATGTAGAGGGTAAATAATAATAAGTGAATAGTAATTTACCCACATCAAACACAATATATTATTTAGATTTATAAGTTTTTGAAACTTTTGGTCATATCATATTATATTTATTCTGTAATTTGCTTGCTAACAATTATGTTGTTGATATTCACCTACAGTTATCTATATAGCCATAGTTTATTCGTTTTCTTTCTCTCTTTTTTTTGTTTTTTTTTTTTAGTAGAACACATTTTAATACTAAATGTTAACAGTTATCTCTAGGTGGGGATTATAGGTAATTGTTTATTTTTCTTCTTTTATTTAATTCTAGCTTTAACATCTTCATAATGAACATATGTTAAGAAACAAAAATTATTAATAAAAATAATCAAAGTTCTTTTTAAGAAATGATGATGCCCGCACGGGGAGATCAGCTCGGTGCTTTGTGACCACCTAGAGGGGTGGGATAGGGAGGGTGGGAGGGAGACGCAAGAGAGAGGGGATATGGGGATATATGTATACATATAGCTGATTCACTTTCTAATACAGCAGAAATTAACACAACGTTGTAAAGCAATTATACTACAACAAAGATGTTTAAAACAAGAAATTATGATGCAGTTTAAAATTTTTTTCTATATATTATCTGTAATGTCATTTATTTTGCCTTTCTTCTTTTGGAATGTGAGTATCCCAAAAGAAGGGTGACATTAATACATGTAAGTTTTACATATTGTTTGGTTGCTGAGGGTTCCTTTTAATGACTGAAACTACTTAGCAGAAACTTTTTTTACAGAAAGCTTTACTGAGGTATCTTTGATATATAAAAATTGTAAATATTTAAGGTATACAGCTTATTTTTTGATATATGCACGCATTGTGAAAAGATCACCACAGTCAAGCTAATGAACATATCCATCACCTCTACATGGTTACTGCTTTGTGTGCATGTGTCCAGAAGATTGAATTGAAAATGTATCATCTTGGGAAATTTCAAGAATACAATAGCATATCACTATTTATACCCACCCTGCTGTACTTTACATCTTTATAACTTGTTCAGCTTACCTAACTGAAAATTTATAACCTTTCACCAAGATCATCCCATTTCCCCCTTGCCCAGCGTCTGGCAACCACCATTCTGCTGTGCTTCTGTGAGTTTGACTATTTTACATTCCACAAATTGAGATCATGCAGTATTTTCCTTCCTGTGTCTAGCCTGTTTCACTTAGCATAATGTTCTCCAGCTGCTTCAACAAACATAGGGGTACAGATAATCTCTTCAAGATACTGATTTCAATTATTTTGGATATATACACAGAAGTAGAGTTGCTGGATCATATGGTAGTTCTAGTTTTAAGCTTTTGAGAAATCTCCATATTATTTTCCATAATGGTTGTACCAATTTACATCCCCACCAGCAGTGTACAAGTTTTCCCTTTTCTCCACATGCTCATCAATATTTATCTTTTCTATTTTTGATGCTAGCCATGCTGACTGGTGAGGTGATACCTCGCTGTGATTTGATTTGCATTTCCCTGATGAATAGAGATTTTGAGCACCTTTGCATAACTTGTTAGCCATTTGAATTTCTTCTTTTGAGAAGTGTATATTTAGGTCCTTTGCCCACTTGTTTTGTTTTTTTTTAAATACAAATTTTTTTTTAGAGCAGCTTTTGGTTTACAGCATAATGGAGGGAAAGGTATAGAAGTTTCTTATATACCCTTGCCTCCACACATGTGTAGCCTCTCCCGTTATCAACATCCCTCACCGGAGTGGTACATGGGTTACAGTTGATGAACTATATTCACACATCAGAATCATTCAAAGTCCATAGTACACATTATGGTTCACTCATGGTGCTGTACCTTCTGTGGGTTTGGACAAATGTATAATTACATGTATCCATCATTATGGTATCATACAGAGTATTTTCACTGTCTTAAGAATTTTCTGGGCTCTGCCTATTCATCCGTCCTGCCCTTACCCAACCCCTGGCAAATGCTGATCTTTTTACTGTCTCCACAGTTTTGTCTTTTCCAGACTTTTGTATAGCTGGAATCATAGAGTATGTAGTGATTGGCTTCTTTCACTTAGTAATATGCATTTATGTTTCCTTCGTGACTTTTCAAGGCTTGATAGCTCATTTCTTTTTAGTGCTGAATAATATTCCATTGTCTGGATGTACCACAGTTTATTCATCCATTCTTCTACTGAAGTAGAAGTCTTGGTTGCTTCCAAATTTGGGGAATTATGAATAAAATTGCTATAAACACCTGTGTGCATGTTTTTGTGTGGACATGTTTTCAGCTCTTTGGGGGTAAGTACCAAGGAGCATGGTCGCTGGATCATATGGGAAGAGTATGTTTAGAGAACCAGAACCAGTGGTGGCAGCAGGGCCAGCTCCACCTGTGCTGGATCTTAGTGCCAGGATGCTGGTGGTGATACTTGCTGGGGCTTTTCTGGTCCAGGGAGGGGAGTCCTACCGGCCCAGGCAGCTGGGATCTCTGAGGACAAAAACTGCAGCTCCCTCAGTGACGAAGGCTTCAGGGGATCTGCAGCAGATGCAGTGGGTGTTAACCAGCAGCCTCCTCAGTGGTGAAAGCTGCTGGGATCCTCTGAAAGCAGGCTGCTGTGTCCACTCCCAGGTCCTGGTTGGTGAAAGTTGCAAGGGGTCTGTGGTGACTGCGAGGGCTGTTCAGGCCCACAGGGAAAAGGCTATTGTGGTCTCCTGAGAGCAGACCACAGGGTCCCATGGTGTCGCCCTGCCCTTCTTATATCCCTGCCTTTCTTCTTTGTTCCTAGTTGTCTCCAGATGCCTCTGCTCTGCCCATCACCCCAGTGGTCTTGATGGGATGAAACTGCAGCAGTTCCTTCAGGCAGCACCTGGAGAGTCTGGGAGAGTTGGATGTTGACCCTGCTTTACTTTCCTTCCTGCCTGCCCAGTGGAACCCACCAGTGGAGGGGGTCCCTTTTGGCTCTGAGCTGTGCTGGCCTGGGGGACAGGATGATGCAGGTGAGGTGAAACTTTTCTTCCTACCTTTTCTTTGTGGTTCTTCTTTTTTTTTTTCTTTATTGCGTTGCTGTAACTTCTTGAATGGATTCCAGAGCTCTCCCAGAGCTATTTTTATTTGTGGGTAGTTGTCCAATTACTGTCTCTTTGTGGAGAGTTGAGGGTGAGATTTCCTACTGCGCCATCTAGCTGACATCACCCGGTAGAACTTTTTTAGTTCATTCATTTTCACTGCTATGGGATATGCCGGCATTTTATTATAACCATAATTATTTATCCATTCTATTGTGACAGACACCTGCCTTTCTGTGTTTATTTAGCTTTTGCTTTTATGAACAATGCAACTATGAATATTCTCTTGCGCGTCCTCTAGTGGTCGTATACAAAGTTTTCTTTAGGGGATTCTTCTGGCCTAGCTGGGGAAAACTCTGGTGGCTGCAGACGTTTGACAGCTCGACTGGGTCTGCAGGGTCCACAGTGGCCTCACTTAATCTGTCTGGCAGTTGATGCTGGTGTTTGGCTAAGGCAAATCTGTTATCCTCTATCTGGCTTCTCTTCTTCCAGTTGGCTGGATTGGGTTTTTGCACAGCAGGATAGTCTCAAGGTTCTAAGAAGGTGAGAGCAAGAGATGCAAGGTCTCGAGTTCTAGACTCTGTCATTCTCACCCATGCTATTGGTCAAAGTAAGGCATGAGACATGTCTGGATTTAAGAGGAGGGGACATAGATTTCACCTCTCATAGCCATGTTTACAACCTAGCACGGTCTAATCTCTAACCAAAGTGTTGCTTTAGTTACCTATTGCTACATATTAAACCACCTCCAACTTAATGACATAACAGTGACTTACTATTTTCTGTGATCTTGTGGGTGGCAACCTGCTCAGTTTTTTGTGCTTTTCTACCTTGGGAGTGTTTATGAGGCTGAAGTCATCTGATGGCTTGAGTAGACCTGGAGGATCCATGAAGGTCTCAGAAACTGTCTGGCAGTTGGAGCTGGCCGTTGGCTGGGGCAGTGTGTATCTCCTCTAAGTAGCACTTCATCCTTCAGTAAACTGGATTAGGATCATTCGCACCAGTGTGGTCTCAGGAGTCCAAGAAAGTGAGGGCAGAGTTCACAAAGACTATAACAGTCTAAGCTCTGCAGTCCACCCAACATCACTTTCAAAAAAGATTATTGGTCAAAGCAAGACACAAGTCCAGCCCGGTTTTAAGGCATGGATGAATAAGCTTTTATTGATGTGAGGAGTTGCAACGTATCATGGAGATATTTTCAATCTACCATAGCTTGTAAGGTTTTTTTGCTTTAAAGACTTCTTCCGATATTAGTAAAGTACATCAGCTTTATAAAAAAAAAAATTTATATTTGCTTGGTCTTGTTTTGATCATTTAAATTTCAATCTTTTTCCTTCTGCTTTAAAGAGCTTTAAAGAGCTTATGGTTTAGCTTTTAAAATCCATCCAAAATATATTTGCTTTTTTAGCCTTTGTTACATCTTTTAAAAAAAAATTTTTTTTTAATTCTATTATTTTATAGTTTGAATGTTGGAACATTAATTTTATTCTCATGTTATGTGATGTATTACAATCTCTGTTGCTTAGATTTGCTGGTACTTCTAATCTGTCCCTGGATTGGACAGAATTGCAGGATAAATGTCAATTTTATTTTGGGATTCAGCCAACATCCTTGCTAGTAGAAAGTACAGGAAAATGTAGATAAGCATATTCTCAGGCAGTATTACAGATTTTCTCTTTTATCTAGAAAATAGTACAACTAAAATTTTTTGTTTGATGATGATTTGCAGTTATTTATTTCCAGAAAGACTCATACTATTTTAATACTATCCTCAATGCTATCTTCAATAGAAAATACTGTTCTCAAAAGAAATTTCTGAATTCCTAAGTTTATTTAATTTAGTTTAATTTTATTACTAGTATAAAATTTTCTTTCACCAAAACAGTTTTCAATAATACAAAATATCCTTATTTAAAAATTAATTTCTCTGATTTCTTTAAAGTAATTTTTACCAGAAATGCCTCTTCAATATTTATTTGACTAACTTAACGTCTTACTTTTGCAGTTGAACATATTTTCGCCCTTATTTTCTGCTACATTTTAAATTTTGCCAAGATTTTTAAGCAAACTATTTTCTTAATTATTTATAAGATACTGGACAACGTGTTATTTTTACAATCAGTACTATTTTTGGATGTTTTTGTCTTAATTTTCTTAAATGAAACCCATCTTTTAAAATTTATAAGCAATGAGTACACTAAAGTAAACAATTATTGTAGCAAATCTGAATCTGTGAGCATATCAACTATGACAAAGTCATCTCATTTAGCGGGGAAATTAAGTGTATAACAGTTGTGTCATAGACACTAACAAAGTACAGGGCAAGAGCAGCACACAGGAGACCGTAATTCAATATTTTCTCTCGAGTATTACTGAAAAATATGTCCTTGAATTTTTTTCTCAAAATACAGTTGAACATGTTCTTTTGTTAGATATTAGTAATAACAGCTGTGAATTCTTATTTAATGGGTGGACAGGAGAAGATCACATGCCATGGAAAAATGGCTAAAATGAAGTCAGCACTTTATTTTCTGAGGGTGTGGTTGAGTGGATTTACAGATGTGTGGATTTACTTTGGATGAGGCACAGTGGAAAAATGGGAGTGTATCTCTTTTGGAGACTTTCAGAATTAGTAGTGAGGGACTAAAACTGAAATCAAGTTAGTCGCTTATTTTCCTTTCCTCTTCGACATTTAATGGGTATTAAAGCCAAGCCTCTGGCCTTGCCCTTCTCCAGGAGAGATGGGGCATACCGGAGAACAGGGGATTTAGGTTCCAGACCTCCCAGCTTCACCCAGAGGGCTCCTTGCAGGGCTCCGCCCCTTTTCTGCTTCCTGACCAGGTGCTTCAAGCATCATCAATCAGCCACCTGCTGACCCCTGAACAGCACAGGGAAGCTACAGAGGCCCATTTAACCACAGTTAATTAATAAAATCAATTAATCTGCTCAAATAATTGAGATTTAATAGTATTTACGAACCTTTATTATTCTGTTAGGCTCACAAATAGCCTTATTATAATAAAATGTTGCTCTAATAAACTTCACCCTGACAAGCCTCAAAAAAAAACATCCTGAGAGCCGGCTTCATTATCAGCAACCTGCAGGCTTTGCTTGAGTCCCCGGAGCAGGTGACAATTTGATTTTTAAGTGGCTTACTGATACTTTGCATTGATGTAGCACCATTCAAACCACATCTCAGAGTGCTTTACAAAACATTAATTAATGACAGCTCATAATATTCCACGGAGGATGGTGCATTTTGCAGCTATCCTTTTAGAGAGGAAATTTCCAGGGGTTAAGAGGCTTTATAAAAGTCACACTTCAAAAGCAGCTGTGAAGCTATGAACTGAGTTAGGAATATGAAACTATCAATTTCTAGCGCTATCAAACAGAACTCATTTCCTCTTACTGTGAGTCAATAACCAAACTAACCGACATGTTGTTTTTCAGGTTTTTAAAGCAAAAGTAGCATAATTCAGCAAGTAGAAAGGTCAGTGCTTCAGGAAGGCTTTTGAAATAGGTCTGATAATGGCTGTAAATTTCTACCTGATGTAAAAATAGTTGAATTTAAAAAATGGGAGTGTTTACTATAAAAGACACTAGTTGAAAACAGTGCTTTGTTGGGAGAGGGAAAGGTTAAATTCGGCAATTTGGCATTGAATATTGATCTAAAAGTCACATTTAGAGATATCTAGTTGTAACTAAAGAGCACGTGCAGTATGGTGGTTAAGACAGTAGGCTTTGGAGTTGAATAGAATTGAATATAACCTTAAGTACTGCCGTGTAATTGCTGTGAGACTTGCAGAAATTACTGAATCCATCTGATTGTCAGTTTCTTCATCTGTAAAAATAAAAACAGAATCTAACTCCATTAAAACATTCCTAATCACATATACAGATGTACACATTAAGAAGAATGCCAGGTTCTTATCATAAATGTATTCCATTTCTCTGAGTGGTGTATTTGGAAAAATCAACTGGAGTTTTTTGTCTCTGTAAATTTAATTTTTAAAACTATATAATCCACATAAATTATATAACATTTAAAATTTACAAAGAATATAAAATTGAAAAGTATCTACCTGTTTTGTCTGGTCCCAAGCCACCTAGATAGTCTCCAAAAGGAACGTCAAAATTTCTTAAGTAGGGCTTCCCTGGTGGCTCAGTGGTTAAGAATCCGCCTGCCAGTGCAGGGGACACGGGTTCGAGCCCTGGTCTGTGAAGATCCCACATGCCGCGGAGCAACCTAGTTCCGTGAGCCACAACTACTGAGCCTGAGCTCTAGAGCCTGCGAGCCACAACTACTGAGCCCATGTGCCACAACTACTGAAGCCCGCGTGCCTAGAGCCCGCGTGCTCCGCAACCAGAGAAGCCACCTTAATGAGAGGCCTGACCACTGCAACGAAGAGTAGCCCCCGCTCGCTGCAACTAAGAAGAAAGCCTGCGCACAGCAACAAAGACCCAACATGGCCAAAACTAAATAAATAAATAAATAAATAAATTTACTAAAAAAAAGATTTCCAAATTTAGCTGTGAATTTATAGACATTTTATTTGTGCATTTGCTAATGCAAACAAAATTATGTCTAATACATATTTTCCTAAAATTTGATTCTCGCTTAACATATTAGAAATCATTTCCTATTAGTATGTTTAGAACTATTCCTTTTTTGAGCTGCATATTAATTTTTTTAATGAAGAATTCATTAACCAGTGTTATATTGATGGGCACTAAGTTTTTTTTCCCAGTCCTATCCTATCATGACTAGTTTGGAATGAATATCCTTGTATATATTTCATGTTATACATATGCAAGTATATATAAAACAGTAGAATAAATACCAGTAGCAAAATTACTATGTCAAACTGTGTGTATTTTTAACTTTGACAGATATTGCTGAATTGTGTTATAAATCTGACAGTCCCATCTGTATGTCCTTGTCCCTGCCAATACTGAACACTATCAATTTTTTTTACTTTGCCAATCTTATAGGTATAAATATTTCATTAATTAGAATGCATATAAAAAATTAAAAGACACGTAGATTACATAACCAACATCAAAAAGAATAACTTCTGTTGTTGCTTAATTTTGACTGATATTTTGTGTGTAATCCTCAATAATTTAAATATACCACCTGCCCAGTATTATTGCATGAATTTGGAGCCATGTTGGTTTATATTGTATAGGTAAATATAATTCTCATGATTCATTCTAAAAACACTATCAACTTTTAAATGATACGTTTTTTCTGAAGTTTTAAGTGGTGTTTTTATAATATCAGATTAACTTATCATTTCTCAACACTAGGCTTTAGGATATATATTTGAAAGATTTGGTGCAAAATTTTTGAATACTTTGTTGAAGTTTGGTAGGAATGAAAGTTTGGTTCCCATGATTTGTATGTTCGTATTTGTCTATTTGTTGACAAGCAATTTTTTTCACTCTGTTACAAATGCAGTTGGAGCACAGCCTGTGTGTATGTGTGTGTGTGTGTGTGTGTGTGTGTGTTACATGTGTGTAGTGAGCACTGTTTGCATTATTATATTCTTGGCTTTCTAAGTGAAATAGAAAAGATGTTCACGAATGTAATCTATGTTTTCATGAGAGAGAATTTTAATTTAACAGAGCTCTTCTACTAACAGATTGGAGTTGACATTTGTGAAATTTATGTTTATTTTACATGCATATGAGATGAAAGTTTTAAGCAATTATTACTATAATTCTTTGACCTCGATTATACTGATGTTCAAACATAGCATTCTTTATAACCAGGATAAGCTCCATAATTGAATCACTCCGCTACTTCATTTTCCTTTTTTTCATGGAGTAGAGAGCTCAAATTTTTCTGTGTTTGTAGCTCTGTTGACAAAAGAAGCTTAACATGAGCACACAGGGGTGGGGATGGCACGTGTGGGAGGGATTGGTGACCCACACAAGCATGAGGTTTGTCTAGTTCATTTACACCTTGCATTATATTCCGTATTATCTCCTGGCTTTCAGTGTGTTTCCACTCACATCATTGCGCACAGTTGATGTTTCAGTATTATGTGCCACATTTGTTGGGGGACTTTTCCTATCCTTGCCACAAATAAGCCCTGTACACAGTTTGAGAAGCACTGGCATGTGTTAAGTGAATTAAATGGGCGCAATTCACTGGATAATTTAACTGATTTAATCAAAGTCTTTCGGGTATAGAGCTAACATTTTTCCTACTAAATAATTAAGTCAAACACAATTGATTTTATTTGAAAATACAGGCATGCCTTGGAGATATTGTGGGTTTGGTTCCAGACCACCTCAAAAAAGCGAGTATCACAGTAAAGCAAGTTTACACAAATTGTTTGGTTTCCCAGTGAATATCAAAGTTATGTTTACACTCTACTGTAGTCTATTAAGTGTGCAATAGTATTATGTCTAAAAGAACAATGTAGATACCTTAATTTAAAAATGTTTTATTGCTGAAGCATTCTAACCATCGTCTGAGCGAACTTCAGCAAGTTGTAATCCTTCTGCTGGTGGGGTTCTTGCCTCAATGTCGATAGCTGCTGACTTGACTGTTCAGGGTGGTGTTTGCTGAAGATCGCGGTGGTGAGCGCAATTTTTTAAAGTAAGACAGACAGCAGGGAAGTTTGCCGCAGCAACTGACTCTTCCTTTCGTGAACAATTTCTCTGGACCATGCAATGCCATTTGATAGCATTTTACCCATAGTAGAACTTTTTTCAAAATTGGAGTCAGCACTCTCAAACCCTGCAGCTGCTTTATCAACTAACTTTATGTAATATCCTAAATCCTTTGTGTCATTTCAACAATTGCTAAGTTCGCTGTCTTATATGCGTGGGATTTGTGGTGCCCCAAAGCAATGCCGATAGTAGCGTCAAAGATCACTGATCACAGATTATTGTAGCAACTATAATAATAATGAAAATGTTTGAAATATTGTGAGAATTACCAAAATGTGACACAGGGATGTGAAGTGGGCAAATGCTGTTGGAAATGGTGCCAGTAGACTTGCTTGACCCAGGGTTGCCACAAACCTTCATTTTGTAAAAAAAACACAGTATCTGTGAAACGCAGTAAAGTGAAACGTGATAAAATGAGATATGCCTGTACATTTGAAGCCCACTATGACATTTAGCCTGTTAAGTTATGCTTTGGGCCAAACTTTGCACATTTAAAAGAAGAACAAGACAAAATAACCAATTTCCCTAGTTATTTGTCTTAAACCAGTTACTCTGCACTAGCATTCCAAGGTCGTTTGTTATGATGATGATGAGTGTGTGCTCTTCCCAGGCTGCTTTGCACTTTGTCTAAGAGGAATTTTATCCCATAACAGAAAGTAGACACTCCTTGCAGGCAACCACAGCTTGTGTGGATTTTGAGTTCCCAAAGACTGAGCTCCTAAGGAAAAGGGCTGAAGCAGCTATGGTGAGGAAAGGAGCCCACAGTTTCTTTCCTCCTGTGGTTCTGGGTCAGCAGCTAGTTTGATGGGTCGGGGGGAGGGGGGAGAGGAGGGGCCTGTGCAGTGCACCTCAGGTTCCTGTACTCTGGGTTCCAGGATCCTTACACTCCCCCCGTGCCAAGGCCCACAGGCATTTCTCTGGCAAGTTTGGCAGAGAAATTCTGAAGTCACAGAAATTCCAGGAACCTGTGATCTTGGACAGCGGGCACAATTGCAGTAACTGGTTGAAGGTAGCTAGAGGGAACTCCCAGGTGTTCAGTTACCAGTAACATCTCTGGAAATAATTAGTACTACCTCAATGCACAGTAACAACATTTCTGTGAACTTTAAAACAATCTTGGTGCTTGGCTTGCACCCCAGAGATCCTGATTTAATCAGCCTGGGTGGGCAGATTATGTCTGTGCAGGAAAATGTGTGTGTATACACACACAAATATATATATACACACACATACATATACGTTCAAGGTGATTCTGATGATGGGTCTCACAACAGCTTTTGAGATGCGTATTATTGTTTTCTCTCTCAGAGGATCTCAAACTTCAGGGTGCATTTTAAAACACAGATTGTTGGGTCCACCCCCGAGTTTCTGATTCAGATCTGTGGAAGGGCGTGGGAATTTGCATGTTTTAAGTTCCCAGGTAATGCTAAGGTTGTGGATTGGAGACCACACTTGGAGAACTATGCTCCTTGAGGATCAAAGAAGCTCATAAACTTGAATGGAAATAAGGATCTTTCCAAGTTCACACACCTAGACAAGTTAGGACTTGAAACTGGCATTCTAATTTTAAGTCCAGTGATTTTTTTTTTTTTTTACAAGGCTAGTATGTTAAACTTTATAAATTACTTTTGTATCTATTATCTCAAATGATGCTTGAAAGGACAGGGCTGACAAGGGCGGTTATTGTGTGATCATGAAGAAATTTAAGCTCAGACAACTGAAGTGACTTTTGCATGGCCATGTAACAAGTAAATTAAAAAAGAATAGAAATTAATCAAGATACCTAACTGTAAAGTCCCTGTTTCTCCAAGTTGTTCTAATCAGCCAGAATGAAAGTGTTTCATACTTTAGGTATTTTTAAAAAAAACTTTTATAGCACACAATTTTATATTAACTACATTCTAACTGAATGGGGTGACATAGTATTAGAACTGTTTACATGACTAAAATTTGCAACAATATTTGGAATAAATCTTTTGGTCCTAATTTGAGATTCTGTACTATTAGAATAAATTAAATTATGCAAAATCTTCCTATGTCCTGAAAATATGTTTATTTGGAAGATGTCCAACTTCTAAAATACCTCGTTTGTGATACATTGATTGGAGGTATAAGGATTGCCTGATTTATTTAAGACATGTAGACTCTGATTTTAAAATACCAATAGGTAGGTACAGATTGTTTTCTTTCAAACTATTATATATTTTCTCCTAAACATTCCAAGTATGTGTTTCAGAAAGAAGAGATGTTTAAAGACCATCAGTTCAGGATCTAAATTTTTATTTACTTGGTGCTTTTCCCTTTTTCTTTGGATTTGGCAGAACAAATAGAAGTGTTATTCCTTTGAAAGACTGTTTCATTGCTATGCCTGCCTGAAGCTTCATCTTTCTATGGACACTTTAAAATGTGCATCTGTCCCTTTCAAGGGACACTATCTGTTTGCCAACATCTGCAGAACACTTTAATGAAAAATATCCAGTGGTTATTCAGACTTCTTCATCTGTTTAGAAGCTGCCAGGAACTCAGGCAGACTGACAGACAGCTGCTTCTTTTACATCATCAAAAGTAAGTCACATTAGTGCATACTTACACACACACACACACAATTATGGATCCAGAAAGGTATTTACATTTTGATGACCCTCAAGAAATATTTCTGGAAATAAAGTTTGAGCTAGCTATACATTTTATACAAGATCTGTTTTAATATTTATAACATAAATGAATAGCTATTACCTTGCCCCAAACAAAAATAGCAATGTCAAGACAACAGTACACTCAGCTAGAAAACAAAGACCCCATCCAAAGGCCTGCAAACTCTGTAAGCACACACTTCTGGGAAGGAGGTAGCAGAATAACTTTAAGAGGATAGGCATATTTAATTTGAACTAGGTAGGAGTCATTTTTAATATTGAGTAGTTAATATTCTCAACCACAAAGAAACGTTGAATTTTAAGACTTAACAATGTTTCTGGTTTAAGTTCATTTCTATCTGGAGGTTAAAAAATCATTTCTGACCATTAATACCTGGTAGCCTGAACACTACCAAACTTAGAATAGTATTCTATCTACAATAAGGGAGTAGGGTGGGGAAAGCCTAGCCCTAAATGTTGTAACAATAAAGTAGACTAGCTCCCAGCCCAGCCATCTGCATCTGAGCCCATGAACCTGCAGGATACTGTCCCACCTAAGACCCCCCCTCACTCTCGGCCACCTGTGTCAGTGAGGCTAGTTCTTTCCAGTTAAGGTCAGGTTTTTTTCTTAACACCCATACCAATGCTTCCTCTTCTATTTTCTATGACATGAAAACTCATTTATCCCTCTGACTCCGCGTGGTCATCTCTCATCATCTCCCTGTTTAGATTGTCAGCTTCTTAGGCTCCAGACCTCATCCTACATTCTTTGCACTGTGCCAGACCTAGGAGATTCTGGGCATGTAATCAACAGCCAACAGGTGGGTGAGACCACATTCCATTTTATTACTGTGGTCTGGAAATTGGCTGTGGCTTGGAAAAAGAGTCAGCTCACTAGTAGAAAGTGTCTGGATTCTGTGAGGGTCTGGTTCAACTGTCTCTATATTTTTAATAATGTCTGGAATAAAATTTTAAGGTGAGATTACTAAATCTTTGCAACAGGCAACTATTATTTGCTGTAGTTAGAATACCTTTGTTTCAGTTGTTCTGCCGTAAAGGAAACAAGATTAGTAATTAGGAAAAGTGTTCATGTAAAATGTTTTAAACTTACAAAAGTACTCTATTTGAAATTGGTTAGCCTCAGAATTGTTCACTGATTGGAGCATTCATATGAAATAACAAAGTTTGTAGGAATTTCTTAATTTAATCAGAGTAAGAAACCCAACCAGAGGCCCCCAAATAAAATTATTAATGAGCCTTTCAGTATATTATCCTAATTGGCCACTTATCTGTGGTAGCTGAGATTTAAAAGAAAAATTATTTAAGGACAATAGATTATGATTTGTAAAATCACTAGAACTGACAGATTCTGAGGCTTCTCCCTAAGTCTTCTTTTTTAGGCAAAGTTGTATTTATTTTACTATCATTATTATTGAAGACACCTTTCTTTCTAAAACCCTTGAAACTAATTTTTAAAATTTATTTCATTCTCCCATCCCTGCCTCCTTTCCTTCTTTCCTCCCTACTTTCTTTCTTTCCTTCCTTCCTTCCTTAATATCTTGTAGCCTGAACAATCTGAAGTTCTGAATAATATTCCACATTGCAATGAGGTGCTAGAGTGAGAAAAGCAAAGCATGGTCCTAACTGTCGTTGATAAAGTGGTCTGGCTCCCCTGGGCTAATTGGTAATTACTTGATCTATTCCTCCCTCCCTCCCTCCCTCCCTTCTTTGCATCCCCTCTTCCTTCCTTCCTCAAATTAATCTGATCCCCTGTCCAGGGGTAGAGAACTATTTCTTTACTCATCCTCGGCTCTTATATTAGTAGGACCAAATGTGTTATTTTTCAGTTTTCTTTGAAGACATTTTAAGGGGAGGGAGAACACGGGTGTCACTCACAATTATCTACTTAGCAGTCTGGAACCGCAGAATTAGCCAAAATGCTTTGGGAAGAGTCCAGTTCTCCTCGCAGGATTCCTCTCATTCAGTCATCTCAAAGTGTGGTCCCCAAACCAGCAGAAGCAGCATCTGGGAAATGGCTAGAAATACAAATTTTGGGGGCCCCAACCCAGAGCTACGGATTCAGAAACTCAGGGAAAGGAACCCAGGAGTCTGTGTTTTCACAAGTCTTCCAAGTGGGGCTAAATGCATGCTCAAGTTTTTGAACCTAGTAATTGTTTTTTGGCAGAATAAAGAAACTGGAAGGGCTTATTATAAGATTTGTAGTATTTTTCTCAACATCAAAAAAAAAAAAAATAGCAAAGTAAGAGTAAAAGGCAATAAGCATGGCTGATCACAGAGGGAAAACTAAATGCGATTTCCGTGATTCAGATTAGATTCTTCTATTTTGTCGCACAGACACTTAAGGGTGATTCTACTCATCCCTTAAGACTAAAAATAAGATGTTTTCATATTAATTAGAGTCTGACGGCAGTCAACATTTATTAAAGAGCACAAAACAATAAAATAATTTATGCTTCTGTAAAGTTGTCTTTGGATTTTAGTGTGGCAAAGTTTGAGAAGGGATTAGATATGGCAGAAATTTTTCTAATCCTTAGGTAAATGATGCTAGAGGGGAAAGTGTATACAAACATTTCCAAATTGTGTTGAAATATGAACACAATTTCTTTTTTTCCCTCAGTAAGTTTCCATAGTCGTTTCTCTAAATTCCCTTTCTGTCACGGAATGCTGTTTGATTTTCAGGCATGTATTATGTAAAGCCAAGAATAGAGGCTTTCAGAAATTGTTGATTCTCACAAACTAACTTCAAAGTTCTTAACATATGGTTGTTGTTGACTGAATTTATATTGCAGAACAAGAAACTAAGATAAGATTTGATTCAGCAAAGAACGCTATGAAGTATCACTTTATGGAAAGCCATTAGCTAGGACTCTAAAGTATGAAGTAACATGAGAAATGCAAATAACAACAATGGAATTAAACTGTCAAATGTGATAGAGAAATTTAAGTGAAAATGCTTGTAGCCCCAGTATTCTCTATTTCTTTTCCCCCTGGCTTTTAAGGCAACATCAAAACAGTTACTTCTGAGAATATTTATAACCTGTCAAGAGGAAGGACTGGAGAGGTTGTGACAATGTATCCCTGAAGGAAAATGTTAGTTTCAAAGCACCATTGATGTAAATACTGCCTCTTTTCAGTTTTGTGGAATGGGTTGCTATGCTGATAAGTTTGTGTTAGAAACATGGCATTAGAAACACGAGTGTATTTTTGTAATAGAATTATGGATGTGGGATAATCTTTAATATAGGAGCCATAAGTCTTAACACAAAGATTGCTTTTACAAGGAAAAATAGCACAGTAACAACAAAAAGATGCTTAAGAGGAAGTTTGATATGGTTGTTCGGAGATAGTGTTGAGAAGAGAGATTCTTGCAGAGAAATGTTGCTATTTCTGCTAAGCTGTGCCAAAATTTGGAACATGTCCAAATTTTTATTGTAACAGATGCATATACATTCTTACACACACACACACACACACACACACACACACACGGAATGTCCTCTCATTGGTTTTCATTTGGTTTTATATGTATGCTGAGATTATTTTATATATGAAGTGGCAAAATATCTCTGCAAACAAACAAAACAACTACAATAAAAATGACCAATTTACCTCCTTCATAAGTGAACTAACATAACATAATGTGAATGTTCTGAACAGAGGGACTTATGCCTAACTAATGGGAGTTAAATACTATTTGTCGAAGGAGAGAGACGAGTCAAAGATGAAAGGAGCAGTCTGAATAGCAATAGATGTAGGAGAGAGAAAAGGGACGAGTGAGTGTGTCTATGTTATTTCTTTAAAAAATAGAAAATTCTTTTTTCGCACTTGAGGGAATTTCATTTCAGCAAACCATCAACTTTTTATGGAATGAATATAAGATCTGTAGTTTCAATTTGTTTACTAATAAAAACTCTAAATAATAGCAATTTTTACAAGGTTATTGTGAAGAATAAGTACGATACTGTATATATGACATATGTGATATGATTTCATACGATATCTGAAAGTGCTCATAAAAAGTACCGTTACCTCCGAGCTTTAGAAGAAAATATCTCTCAGTATTTCTAGGTATACAAATGCTCCTAATGCAACAGTATGACAAGTGCCTAGGAGATGGGCTTGTTGTAGTTCTGTGTCTGTTACATGTCAGATCACATATATACATTGATCCTGTTTAGGTGATCAATGATTCTGCACAGTTTCCAGAAGTAATAATATATCTTTATTTTTCATAACAAAAATGGATGATGTAAAAAAAAGGAAGAAAGGAAGGAAGAAGAGATTTCATTACTTCATCATGATAAAAACAAAAACAAAAACACATGAATAATCTCCAGAAGTTGGGCCTATTTAACTTCCCCAAACCCAGCAGTTATCCTTGACTCCTTTATTTCCTTTCTCACCTCCGTTTTATTTCCCTCACACTCCACCTCCATTTCATAATAATCCTGCCTTAAAAAAAATTCAGTATACCTTAGCTTAGTACAACGCACTGGTCGTAAGTGATTTTGCAAAAGCAGTTACTTGTAGCTCCAGCTGGGATGTCTTTATTTCTCTCAGGGAAGTTGTCACTGAAGGGGAGCGGGTAAGAATCTTTTTGGTATGCTTTCCCACATTTTTCACCAATTTCATGTTGCCTTTAACACCTTGCTGTCCGTTGTGTGAGGACCAGGAATCAGGATAAGGGGCTGGGATCAGAATAGGTATTATCCAGCCGGTGGAGTAAATTCACCTCCGCGAGTCCACTCAGAGCTTTCAGAGGACAGTATCCACTCTCTACACGAGGAAGTGAAGGAGGAGCTCGTGTCTTCTGAATAAGTGTGCAGTACGTGCGTGTACCGCCGTCCTGCTAGCACCCTTCCTAGTGGATGCACAGATGCAAAGAGAGATTGTGCTAATTTACGCATCCAAATAGTCTTATAATAACTTTCATAATATTTACTGTGATTCTGTGGCTCAGCTCTTTAGATTAATAACAGAGTTGCTTTGGGGCTTTCCTAGTGTTCTGGGTCCACATTACTTGCTGTACACGTTATATTCAATATCAGAACAGAGACAGCCAGAAACATTTCTTAAGTGCTAATTTGAACAGGTTTGTTAATTTAGGTCTGTATATTCTGAAAACTCTCTTTTGAAATTGAAAGTTTGATATACTTATAAAACATATTACTTTTCAGAGTGACATAAAATCAGTAAGAACCGGGTAATGAGCCTCCAGCAATTAATGCTATTTTGTAGAGGTTTTTTTCAAGTGTATATTGGGTGATAATATCCCATCTCCCACTGTTACAGTATTATTCTGAGCCTAAAACTAGTAAAATTGTTGACGTGAAATCCACAAAAAATAACAGGATTCTTAGAACTTTCGGACAGTGTATTCGACATTTTAGTGAGGAAATGCTAAGTTGACTTCGAAAAAGTCAATCCAATTTCTGTGCTCTCTGTTCATTTTGTTTGTCTTACAAGTGAATTAAGATCAGTAGGACCACCATGGTCATCTAATTCAGATCTAATTCAGAGATACTGACCTGCAAATAGATAATTCGATTATCCTCATGGGCATGGTACCAAGACTCCTTGGGATTTCTATTGAAAGCTTGTGATAACCTGTGTTCAACTCAACAAGTATTTACTCAGTTCCTCAAATGGTGCCTAGATGGATTGGGTAGGAATGCATGGTAATAAAATTAGTTTTGTTGAGTAACGTGAAAGAAAGGTTTACCAGAGGAGCTCCAGGATTGCACCAGAGCTATGCAGACAGCACTCTGTACAGCAGACAAGATCAGATGACTCTCCTTGTTCAGGGTCCCTAAACAATTTTTTGAAACAGCTGGCTTTTGTTCTCAACTCTTCAGTTCTCACAGGCCTGTGAGCTCCTCATCGTGATGGGAAGTACAGTCTTTGTGCTTTTTCTGAAAATGTGAGAATCTTTTGAAGCTGTTTTCATGTAGTCAGTGCAAATGGCGAGAAAGAGAAATAAGGAATTTAGTCAAGCTGTTTGCAAAAGATTATGTAAAGAGTTATCTGCAGGATTGATTTACTAGTTCATGGGACTTTAGGAGAACTATTAGAAGATTTGGTAAAAATGAACAAAGTTAGCTTGAGGAAGTAAGCAGTAACCCATTGGGCAAATCACACAATCCTCAAAAGAACTTTTGTGTAACAAGAGAAGGTTTTTTTACCGTATTCATGTTTCCATTATGGAAAACCACTTTGATTTTGGCATTTGAAAAAAAAATTTCAGGGAAATCTATTTATATCAAGGTAACACTTATGGACAAAAACAGCAAAATGTGTCTTCCTGAATTTATTTTCAGTTCCTATTTCCATGTGGTTTATTTTGGAAGCCTCCAAATCGCAATCTATGCTCACACCAGATCCAAAATTATAAAAATGGTAGATGTACCCTTCTTCTACATTTCTCAACATCAAATCTATTGAGTATTAATCATTAGTTCTCCTTTTGCAGATATGTCAGCATTTTATATTTTAAATTACAGATTTGGAAACAGTGTATTTACTGGCTTGTCCTCTTAATGAATCAAATAATTATTTTCATTTGTATAATTTTAGTGGTACTTCCAAGGAAATGTAGCTGACTATAAAAAGGGTAAAAATCTAAATTTCAAGAATAGTAACTTTTGATGTATTTTAAATTCACAGTTATCTAATCTCAAATTTTAAATATACTGTACTACTTTTTTTCATAAATATTTTTTTGGGGACTAGGTAAGGGACTTTTGTGCTGTTGATTACTTGGCAACTATTTACTGTTCATGTAGCCTAGGTATAATTGTAATATCCCTCTGTGAAACTGGGATTGTAAAAGTACTTATTTGACCTGGGTTATTTTGAGGATTAGTAAAATAATTTATGTAAAGTGCATCTGCAAAATGTATTCAGTACGTTATCAAGAATTTGGCCCTTACTAGCATTTGTATTGCACTTTATACATTTATAAATTTGTTCATATATATTTTTGATCTTCTTAATAGCTTTATGAAGTGAACAAGATTGAATATACTTGTCCTAATCTGATAGTATAAGAACTTTTAAATTTCTTTATTTCTAGATGATATGAGTAATCTTATAAAAATAAATTCAATAAAACAAGACTAATAGAAACATTACATGATTTTCAAGGTTACAGAATTAGTGAGAAACCTAAGGCAAGGCCTCAGGTGCTTTGAGTTTCAGTCTAACTTTTGACTCTACCCCATGGATGAGTCTTAATGGATGTAACTGTGGTTTATCCTAAAACCATAAGAAAAGTTGTATAACTGTAATTGAATTTTGATAAACATTTGTGACAAAAATTCTCATTTTCATTCTTTGATCCCAACAAGTACTTGAAAAATATTTTTGTACTAAAGCTCCTTAATTAAGTATTGATTGTCTTTTAGGTGAAGGGGAAAAAACATAAAACTTTCCTGATTGGCTATAAATTAGTCAAGATCATGTTCCCAACTTACCTATAACATATTTTTCCTTGAAATTTTTAATGTATTCACTTAAAGGAACTGAGTCAGTTCTTCTTAATGTGAACCATAATTTTTAGTGACAAACCATATCTTAGTATGTTTCCCATGTCCTTAGCACATGACTTTATGGTACACAGGCAAGGATTTGGTGCTAATTTCGTATGAAACGACAAGATTAAAGTGAAGCCCGTAAAACACAGATTCTTTTTAATCCCTTGTTTGATTGCAGGGCAGAGGTTTACTTCCATTCTTTGCCAGTTCCTTCAATGTAACATAGAAGTTCAGCAGATCACTAATTAGAAGAACACAATCAGTAAGTTAATTTGTGTTACCTGTTTTGCTAGCTACTCTTATATACAGCAGATACAGCACCTGAGACATACAAAATTGGAAATGGCAAAGATATGGGCAAAACCGGTACCGTCCCAGTTAAAAATAAGCATCTCACTCTAGGCATAAATGTCCTCAAATATAAAGATGACTGGCACATGACAGGATTCATGAAAAGGTAGAATATAAAGTGCTTTACAAGTGTCCTAAAGGGATTTCAAGAATTGCAAGTATAAATAAGCAAGATCTATGGTGTACAGACAGAAAGTACTTTCGTTCATTTCCTTTTGGTCCATTTCAACCCATTCTGTGCCTAATACTTTTTCTGCCCTTGGGCAAACCCAGTGCTTGTATGTGTGTGTGTGTGGTGTGGGGTGTGGGGTGTGGGGGAGGAGTTCAGTCACAGGTAATCAACCATTGTCTGATTACTTGTAGTTCTGTAAAAATTTCCCAGTTTAGTAATTATCATACGTAGTCCAGTGTAAGGGTAAACACCTTACTTCACTAAAGTTAAAGCTTCCTCCCTCTCTCCGCTGCTGCTTTAGGCTGGAAGACTGTAGTGGGAAAAGGCAGCACAATACATTTCCTATCATGTTCCTATCAACGATTTCTACTGCTCTGTCCCAGGGCCTTAGGCTGCCCAAGTCTCCTCCAGGATCCCCAGTGAGGAGAGGCAAGGAATGGGCTCCTTGAACTTGAATCGATCTGTCATTGGTTGGTTTTCCCTGGCTCTGCCAAATATTGATTCTTTTTCTTTTCCCTCCTCCCCTTCAAGAAAAACAAAAAACAAACAAACAAAAAAACTTTGCTGGAGATCTCATATCTGCAGTTTCTTTAGGACAGTTACTTGGCGTAGGTTCCTTTATCTGCTCTCTTAAGATATGTCCCTCAGCCTTGGGACATCTGGTAGGACTTCTCCAGCTTTGGTCTTCTGAGGTGTGTTTTCCCCAGAAGGCAGCCCTGTTGAGTATGATGTAAGGTAAGGCCAGATAAGCACGTTCTCTCTCTCTCTTTTTGGCCCTCACTTTCTCGTGGCTTATACAAAAACATGCCTTTTTTTTGCTCCTATAAATTCTGGAGGAATAAAGACCTTCCTTTTTGTTACTCTGCTATGAGAGAAGCTGGCTTATGGCAATCATCTCTTTTGCAAAGTCTCTTATCCGGTGTTTCCTTTTTTTGATCTTAGCAGTATTAAATAAATAGAAGAAAAATTCATTTCTCATGCATACATTTGAAGGAACTAATGCTTTGTGTATTAGGAAAGACAATAGAAGTGCTTTCTAGTATGAAAGTTTTCATTATTAAATTTATCTGAAAAATGAAATGCTCCAGGAATGTTACGGTTCCCTTCACAGTAATCCCTCATGTGACAGACCTTCAATTCCACAGAGTAAAATATGCTGTCTTTCATGAGTGTTCCCAGTAGCACTGTCTGCGTCATTCATGTCACTGCTCACAGGAGGAAAAGGTCATTCTGTCAGTGAGACCTGGTGCCTGTGTGCTCCAAATGTGAAGCGTGTTGTGCTTTAAGGCATGCCCACCAGGGTTGCAGTTAAACTGAATTTGGGTAGATGAGATGGTGTGCAGGGTAGGAAAAGAATATTCAACAGATATCATTTAAGTAAACACTGAAAACTAGAGAGAATCACCCTCATATTTTTTTTTATTCTATAACATTTATTATTTATTTATTTTTATTTTCTGTAACAATTTTTTTTTTAACATCTTTATTGGAGTATAATTGCTTTACAATGGTGTGTTAGTTTCTGCTTTATAACAAAGTGAATCAGCTATACATATACATATGTTCCCATATCTCTTCCCTCTTGCATCTCCCTCCCTCCCACCCTCCCTATCCCACCCCTCTAGGTGATCACAAAGCACCGAGCTGATCTCCCTGTGCTATGCGGCTGCTTCCCACTAGCTATCTATTTTACGTTTGGTAGTGTATATATGTCCATGCCACTCTCTCACTTTGTCACAGCTTACACTTCCCCCTCCCCATATCCTCAAGTCCATTCTCTAGTAGGTCTGTGTCTTTCTTCCCGTCTTACCACTAGGTTCTTCATGACCTTTTTTTTTTTTTTCCCCTTAGATTCCATATATATGTGTCAGCATATTGTATTTGTTTTTCTCTTTCTGACTTACTTCATTCTGTATGACAGACTCTAACTCCATCCACCTGACTACAAATAACTCAATTTCATTTCTTTTTATGGCTGAGTAATATTCCATTGTATATATGTGCCACATCTTCTTTATCTATTCATCTGATGATGGACACTTAGGTTGCTTCCATGACCTGGCTATTGTAAATAGAGCTGCAATGAACATTTTGGTACATGACTCTTTTTGAATTATGGTTTTCTCAGGGTATATGCCCAGTAGTGGGATTGCTGGGTCATAATGGTAGTTCTATTTTGAGTTTTTTAAGGAACCTCCATACTGTTCTCCATAGTGGCTGTATCAATTTACATTCCCACCCACAGTGCAAGAGGGTTCCCTTTTCTCCACACCCTCTCCAGCATTTATTGTTTGTAGATTTTTTGATGATGGCCCTTCTGACTGGTGCGAGGTGGTACCTCATTGTAGTTTTGATTTGCATTTCTCTAATGATTAGTGATGTTGAGCATCTTTTCATGTGTTTGATGGCAATCTGTATATCTTCTTTGGAGAAATGTCTATTTAGGTCTTCTGCCCATTTTTGGATTGGGTTGTTTGTTTTTTTGTTATTGAGCTGCATGAGCTGCTTGTACATTTTGGAGATTAATCCTTTGTCAGTTGCTTCATTTGCAAATATTTTCTCCCATTCTGAGGGTTGTCTTTTGGTCTTGTTTATGGTTTCCTTTGCTGTGCAAATGTTTTTAAGTTTCATTAGGTCCCATTTGTTTATTTTTGTTTTTATTTCCATTTCTCTAGGAGCTGGGTCAAATTTTGCCATCTGAAAATAGTCTCTTAAGTAAAAGCACAGATTTGGAGAGTTCTTTGTTTTTGTGTTCAAATTAATAATAGGTTAATGGACTTTGCCTTTTTCCTCCATGAAGTAGATAATAAAGGGTCTGAAGGATGATGTAGAGCATGACCAGTAACAGGACTATGGCTACCTGGCAGGTCTGGGTTTAAATTCTGGCCCAGCCACTCGCAAACCAAGCAACATACTTAAGCTATTTGAGCTTTGTCTATCTTGTTTATAAGACTGGATTAATTTTCTGAAAACTTGATAATAATGGATCCAGAAAGAGAACAAAGGCAAACATTAATGATCTCAATCATAGACTTGAAGAACTTGTACTTGACCTTATTGGAATTAGTTGTGAAATAATTCTATACAGAAGAAACATGTTGAATCAATTGGCTATCATTATCTTTCGATCATAAAAGTATTGAGTAGATTTTCTCCTTTAAACAAATTTTTTATAGGAGATAACACATATATATGCTGTGATTACACTGAGAATACATGAATTCAGTTGTCCAATTTATTTTAGATAATGTTTTAATTGAGGATTATTTGCCCAAAGGGTAAGATGCGAGCAGTTGAAAGTTGAGAACGCTAATGATTTTCTGAAAATGTTTTTACGCAATATAGATGGAATGATGCAGAGAATATCTGAGCCATTCTATGATGGATTCTATTCTCCTCAGAGAATAGAATCTCCTCTTGTGTTGACCAATGAAATGGAGAGGCTAGATTATGGATGGGTTGTTTAGAAAAGCACCGCCACCTAATTGTTCAATGGGTATAAATCTGTTAAAATTGATCAGATAATCTACTTTGAATATGTGCAGTTTAGTGTACTTCAATTATGCTTCAATAAAGTTAAGGGAAAAAATCACCACAAAGTGTGAGATAAAAAAGAGTGGGGACCATATGAAAAAAGGAAAAAGCTGTACTTCCTGCCGCAGCACAGGATAAGATATAACTGAGTCTCAGGTTGGAAGAGGAGAAGGAATTTGGAAAAGAGTTGTTGAAAAAGCAAGTAGGTTAACTGGTTCCTCTTCCTCTGATGATCTCTGGGGTGGGTGGCAGGGAAGAGAAGCTAGGAAATAGAAACGTGAAGTCATTTATGTTGGGGAGATTGAGGGAGTATAAAATCCTGGGATTTTGCTTCTTGGCTAGAGTTTGAAGACAGACGCCTTGTAGACATGTCCAGCAACCCTAACTCGAGGGAAAGAGTGAACAGGATGGAAGCATATGTTTCTAAGAAGCTTCCCTTGGGCCTGAGAGTGGTATGGATTAGACATGAATGTTTGTGTGCTCAGGCAGTGAGGACGAGGGCAGAAGCAAGCGAATGGGCAAATCAGATGGGTGCCATTTATGTGTAAGCAGAGCTAAACCGTCAAAGTGATTGTTATTTTGAGCGTCTATGAGAAGTCTGAAGGTATAACTGCAGAAATGATTGCCACCCATCAGAGCCAGCGCAAGATACCGAAAGAATGGAACTCAAGTGTTATCAGCCAGGGATGACAGTAGAAAACAACTACAGACCACATGAACCTCACTGTCATGCCCATGCCCATCATGCTTGATGGTCGGTAAGCCTCACCTCTCAACTTTGAGAGGAAGGAAAAGAATGCTTAAATTGAGCCATGTTAAAATTTGGATTTTAAAAAATAATCCTAAATGGGCTCTTTATCAAAAAACAAACAAACAAACAAAAAACTCTTAAATTTTCTCTACTGATCTGAATTCCATGTAAAGAAATGAAGACAGAATCATTCCTGAATTCTGTGGACAATTTTAAGTGTGAAAAATTCACACCTACTACCAATATCTTGATCTCAGAAAGAACTGGAAAATAGAGAAAGAAAAAGCAAACACAAAAAAGCAAAACAAAATAAACAAGCAAGCAAAAAAAAAAAACCCTATTGGTATAGGTACTAAAGCAGTAATTTTGTTAGCTGCTTCTGTATTAAGCTGTATATCTTAACACTGTAATAATTCATAGCAGTATTCTTGCTATGTTTATAGTTTTAGTTATGTGAAACTATATTTGAAACCAAAAATCTTGTACCTTAATTTGCTTGTAATAAGGAAGTGAAATGAGAGAATAATGTATATTTCCTTTTTACAACTACCACTAATAATTAGGAAGAGAATGAGCAAATGTAGTGAAAAGATCTGTTTGAGAAATAAATTATTCATATCTGAAAATTCCATTGGAATTATGCTAAATAATTTGAAAGTAATATTTTGAAAATAAATCCTGTTTTGATTTTTACATTATATGTGTATGTAAAGCTAGATAGACTCATATATATGGCTCTCTGTAAGTATACATATATACGAAGATAAATTATTTTTTTAAAGTCCATGTTATGATACACTGCATTTAAGTTTTGCCTTAATAGGCTTGACTCAATATTTACCAATATTCTTTTGAGGACGTTTTTTATATCAATAAGATAAACATCTAATATATACACTAGTATGATTAAATTAATATAACAGTCCTTTAATAGGTCTATACAAGTGTTTGAATTCTTTGGTAATCTTATTTTAATCAAAGGTGAGAAACTAGGGACCTTCAGGATGGCAGAGGAGTAAGATGTGGAGATCACCTTCCTCCCCACAAATACATCAAAAATACGTCTACATGTAGAGCAACTCCTACAGAACACCTACTGAATACTGGCAGAAGAACTCAGACTTCCCAAAAGTCAAGAAACTCCCCACGTACCTGGGTAGGGCAAAAGAGAAAAGAAAAAACAGAGACAAAAGAATAGGCACAGGACGTGCACCTCTGGGAGGGAGCTGTAAAGGAGGAAAAGTTTCCACACAGTAGGAAGCCCCTTCACTGGCAAGACGGCAGGTGAGCGGGGGAAGCTTCAGAGCCACGGAGGAGAGCACAGCAACAGGGGTGCAGACGGCAAAGCGGAGAGATTCCCACAGAGAGGATCGGTGCCAACCAGCACTCACCAGCCCAAAAAGCTTGTCTGCTCACCCACCAGCCAGGGCAGATGGGTGCTGGGACCTGAGGCTCCGGCTTCTTCGGAGGTCAGATCCCAGGGAGAGGACTGGGGATGGCTGCCTGAACACAGCCTGAAGGGGGCTAGTGCACCACACCTAGCTGGGATGGAGTCCGGGAAAAAGTCTGGACCTGCCTAAGAGGCAAGAGACCATTGTTTTGGGGTGCGCGAGGAGAGGGGATTCAAGCACCGCCTAAACGAGTTCCAGAGACGGATGCAAGGCAGGGCTATCAGCGCGGACCCAAGAGACAGGTGTGAAATGCTAAGGTTGCTGTTGCAGCCACCAAGAAGCCTGTGTGCAAGCACAGGTCACTATCCAAACCTCCCCTCCCAGGAGCCTGTGCAGCCCGCCACTGCCAGGGTCCTGTGATCCAGGGACAACTTCCCTGGGAGAACACAGGCGCGCCTCAGGCTGTTGCAATGTCAGATTGGGCTCTGCTGCCGCAGGCTCACCCCACATTCTGTACCCCTCCCTCGTCCCAGGCTTACTGAGCCAGAGCCCCCTAATCAGCTGCTACTTTAACCCCATCCTGTCTGGGCGGGGAACAGACGCCCTCAGGTGACCTACACGCAGAGGCGGGGCCAAATCCAAAGCTGAACCCCAGGAGCTGTGCAAACAGAGAAGAGAAAAGGAAATTTCTCCCAGCAGCCTCAGAAGCAGCGGATTAAATCTCCACAATCAACTTGATGTACCCTGCATCTGTGGAATACCTGAATAGACAACAAATCATCCCAAAATTGAGGCAGTGGACTTTGGGAGCAACTGTAGACTTGGGGTTTGCTTTCTGCATCTAATTTGTTTCTGGTTTTATGTTTATTTTAGCTTAGTATTTAGAGCTTATTATCATTGGTAGATTTGTTTATTGATTTGGTGGCTCTCTTCCTTTTTTATATATATATATTTTTCCTTTTTATCTTTTTGTGAGTGTGTATGTGTATGCTTCTTTGTGTGATTTTGTCTGTTTAGCTTTGCTTTTACCATTTGTCTTAGGGTTCTGTCTGTTCTTTTTTTTTTGGAGCACTGAATGAGAGCGTGTACTCGGCTAGACTATGTGCGGTATTTCAGTTAACAACCTATGACCTTATTAAGTAATAATGACAATCCCTAATTCACAAATGAGAAAATGAAATTATGAGACTTGCACATAGTAGAGGTGGTGGAAGGGTCTTTCAGACTGTGTTCATTCTTTTTTCATTATGGAGAATTTCCATTTGTGGCAGTTAACTCACTAAGTGACAAGATACCTCTCTATCTTTCCCTTGGGAAAGATCTTCAACGTCACTGATACTGATAATATAGTTATAATGCTGCTTACTATTTAGAAATCATTTTCATATACATTTAATATACCTTAAATTATATAACAACTCAGGTTCACAAGAGGTGATTATTACCATTTTATATGTGCAGAAAATTAGATTGCACAATATTAAGAGATTTGACCAAGTTTATATGTTGAGAGTAGTTACTAGACTCAAACTAATCATCTAGCTCTAAATCCAGTGTTCTTTCCATGATAAAATAATTATAGTCATTAAAAAGTAACTGTTAGGTGCTCACTTCGGCAGCACATATACTAAAATTGGAACGATACAGAGAAGATTAGCATGACCCCTGCGCAAGGATGACACGCAAATTCATGAAGCATTCCATATTTAAAAAAAAAAAAAAAAAAGTAACTGTTAGTTGTAGGCTGTCTATTAATGAAGTGTTCTTATCCTGAAAATAGTCTCCTAGGACAATCATATGCATGATTCCTCACTTTATCTTTGATTTCCTTCCCTACGTTTCCTTCTCCTTCCTCAGATATATTATCTAATGTGACTTAAAAGCTTGGTGAATATCCATTTACAGGAGGCAACTATTAGAATACTTATTGAATTACTACTTTTTTGCTTAAATGAAGATCTGTACTTTCTACAATCAAAGGTCATTCTGTGAGTCTAGTCAATTGCCACGGTTTACAAAAATGTAAATGCTGTATAGGACTTTTCAGACCTAAGCTAACTGACAGAAATGAGTGACTGTAATGCACTTAGGAAAAAATGATTAGAGATGACACAAAAACATAAGTAAGATTCCATTTGTTTGTAGTTGCTTCCCATACATAGAGTTTTTAACATTAAATGTATGGGTACAGAAATATATTACTTAAATAGAAAGGAAAAAAAGTGAAAAAAAATCAGAAAAGGTTAGAGGAAAAATATTCATTTATGTATATTTAATTGAGAGACTACTGTGTTCCAGGCTGTGGTGCTAGATAATTATTTAAGCTTTATGCTGTCTTTAAAATACAGATACTTTAATATTTTGCAAATAATGAAACTGAATCCCGTTGACATTATATGACTTTCCCAAGGCCCCCTAGCTGGTGTCGAGACTTGTTATCCAAACCTAGGGTTTCTGATTTGCAAGACTACTTTCATTTTGTTGCATGATATTTTATCATATGATGGGGAGACCTAATAGGTTGATTGTTTTTTTTCTGTTATTCACCCAGTAAGTTGGGACTGTTTGTGAATCTGTATGTTTTCCTCTTTCACCCTCTTCTTGAATATAAGCTCTTATCTATTCTTTACCTCTTGTGTGAGAGTGAATATGCCAAGTAAGGAAAGGTTTACTTTCCTTTGTACTTTTTGCCATAAACCTTTCTGTGATGTTTTATAAGAGTGCATTCTTATAAAACTAAGTTATACTGAATGAGGCAAACAAATTTATTTTGTCTCTTGCAAAAGAATATACAGTAAATACTGATGGAATTAATAGACCTGTCAACTGCATGCTGAGTAAATGTGTGAGATATTTGTGCCATTTTCTCTCTGAAAGTAGCATTTCTCATTGATTTATGGTTAAGTGTATCACTGATAAGAAATTGCCAAATAAAAACACCTGAGTTGATAATTTAAGGAAATATTCAAAGTGAAAATAAAGTCACTGAAGCTTCACAATTACTGTAGTCATGGCTGGATATACTTAAAGTTGAGAATATGCCCACATTTTATTGTTGTAGCTGAGGTGATGCAGGGTACATGGTACTGAATGAACTCTGCACCAATGGAACGGAGGCCTTGGGGAGAAAGACACATTTCACACCTGAGTGGCTTCTTGCAAATTGAAATTGGTGCTTCTTTCTGTCAAAGAATTCTGGTCCTGAAAGATTATCTTTGCCAAAAATATCCCCTAAATGATTTTATATCTTGATTTTGAGTTCAATTTCCTACAGAGATTTAAGGCTGCATTTGCATCAAGTTATTTATTTTCTTAATTTTATTCTTTTAACATTTAGAACAGTTCTGAAGCCAATATTACGGGTGATATATGTGTGTGTGTGTGTGTGTATTATATATATATATACACATACATACATACATACTGGTAATACATATACATACATTCACATACATAAACACTGGTAATCAGTAAGAGGAGGCCCTATTCTTGTAATTCTTTTTTTTTTTAAATAGCTCCTTTTTTTAAAGAAAACATTTATTTACTTATTTATTTGGCTGCACCGCGTCTTAGTTGCGGCATGCGGGATCTTTAGTTGCAGCATGCGGGATCTAGTTCCCTGACCAGGGATCAAACCTGGGTCCCCTGCATGGAAGCATGGAGTCTTAACCGCTGGACCACCAGGGAAGTCCCTATTCTTGTAATTCTTTACTTGAAGCATTTATTTTAGTATTTCTGCTTCTATTCTTTAGGAGATATTTGTAACAAGCTCATTGTACTTAATAGCATTTCACATAGTTAATCGCTAACATTGCCATAGAAACTAAAATTAAATTTGAAGCAATAAACAAATTGATCATTCTTACACAAGTATTTTTCATATGTTAAAAGTATTCTGTAAGTATTCAGAACTTGAAATCTAAGCTGTGTTTTCACTGAAACAATGATAGGAGAACAATAAGAGTTTCTAGTCAAGGCCTGAAATCTAGTTTAAATAAAAATTAGAAAGAATTCTGGGCTCTGATCTTCATCTTCAAAATTATATTGGTGGCCAGAAGGCCATTTTCTTGGGATTTCTTTCTAACAGTGGAAGGGGCAAGGGAAGAAAGAAACAATGGAAAAAAAAACTACATGTTAATTAATTAGTAAGACTTTTTAGAAAAGTGCTCACTAGGCAAAATCATAGTGCTAAGCACTTCTTGATCTGGCTTTCATCCCAAATCTCTTTATGCAGTGATAGTACTGTGGCATGTGGAAACTGAATCTCAGATTATTTTGTGGCCAAAAATACCCTCCCTCTCACTATTTTTTTATCCTTCCAAAGCTTTTAAACTTCAAATGCTTGAGCCCCACCCTCCCATGACCCCTCTCCCCCCTCTCAATCTCGAATCTCTGTTAAGGACCATCTCCATGTGTTGGCTCTTTTTCCCATTCCCTTATGATCATTGGAGGTGACTAGTCTAATAAAGATAATTACATGTTAAGGTATTGTTATATCAGATAACATATTTCCAATTTAATAGTAATTTTTAGTATGAAGTTCTTGCAACAATAAGTTGTTAGTAACAAATTCAGGCTGTAGATTTTTCTCCTTGTCTTTTCAAACATGCTGCAGGAAAATAAGGATTTCATATAGGTGGACTTGCATGTTAAAATATTAACATATTAATAAACATATAAATAATAGCATATTATGGGGACAAATTTCAAAGTAAGCAGAGTCATACTTTGACAAACTTTCCCCTCCTTTTAGGTAACTGCTCCTGACCACACTCTATTTCCATACTCAATCCTCTTCCATAGTCTACACACTCAGTACTGTTCCCTGATCAAACCCTGTTATTCCGGGCTGCCCCATGCAGACTTTCTTTTGTCCTCGGCCACCCTGCTTCCCTCAAGTTCATGGTCTGATTGCTGTCCAGCAGACAGAGCCTGTCATGATGTCATGCAATCAAATCCATGCAGATCGAGGCAGGAGAGCAGGGCTGGGTGAGATTTAGTGACTGGTAAGAAATAGTTATCATGGAAATGACAATTATTCCTGTAAGAGTGATAGTGAAGTTCAGATAATTCAGTATCAGCTTGTTGAAAGGCAAGAGGTACATAAGCAGGGACCTTCATAGGAATAAAAATGTATTTTCTGTACCATTTTAATATCCTGTGATTACATCCTTTAGAGCACTTTACTACACTTCAGTATAACTACTGGATGACTTGTCTCTTTCAAGAGGCAATGGATTTCTTGAGTACATGGACTGTGCCTTTGGTCTTTGTATTCCTACTGCTTATCGCATAATATTGTCAAGTAAATACGTGCATTTTCAATGGTTACAGAGGAATTATTACTTTAAATAGCCTTCTCTGATGGAAGAATCCTTTTATTCTGGACTCTTCAGAGCCATTCCTTGGACCTCTACCTGGAGACTTGACTGATGTCAGTAAGTCTCCAGTGTTCATGGTTTATATATCATCAGTTATCCTATGTGTGTGCTGAGGATGAGGGGGCCTGGGGGAAAAGGGATCTCAATTCCCATTTTTAGATAAGTTCAAACCAGAAAAAGAAACTAGAAATTTGCCTAGAGCCTGTTTTCCCTCTTCCTCCTACAGTTTTAGGTAAAACCCTGTATTAAGTAATTTCCTGCTTAAAAATTGTTAAAATGCAGAGCTGGAAGCCGGGGGAGTGATTGTGGTCTGCTGGAACTGGATTCCAGAGCAGAGATTATGACCTGCCAGAATGACCCCTCTGTTTTCCTACTTGTTCTCATCCTTAATGATTCAGTTGCTCTCTGGGCATCTCCCTCACTTAGTCCCAGGTCACTCATGTCTTTTAAAGTAAACATTTTGTTAATTTGAATACATTCTTCTAAGTTTAAGATCAAGAAAATTTCTTTTTTTATATTTTTTTTATTTCTAACCCAAGCATAGTGCCTGAAATATATTAGTTCAATGGCTGTAAGGAAATTGATGATTCGGATTATCTTCCTATGTAAAGTAACAACTGGCTCTCTGGAATTAGGAACATGGTATTTCTTACACAACTTCAAAGAGTCACACTAAAAGATTTGAGTTCTGGAGAACTCTGGAGAGTTCTGGAAACAAGGGCCTGTTTTTAAAACTCTTTGGGGGTAATATAAAAGCTCTTGTGGAGTCAGTGCTTCTTATTTTACACTATGCAGTTTCATCAGTCCTCTACTTCTTTACCCATTTATAGGGAAAACCACATAATGATGGGCATGGTGGAGAAAAGGAACCAAAAAATACCGATCAAAGCCACTTTTGAATATTCAAGAAATTGAGTGATGAGGATAATAGACAGGACATTAGTCTATTTAAGTTCCTTAATAAAACTGGATTCTAATTTTTTTTAATTATAAAATTGGATTTTTTTGTCCTACTTACTTGAAATTAAAGACTTCACACAAAGATTATAATTTAATGTGATTGAATGTTTTCTAACATGTCTCTCTGAGGCTCAGTATGAAGATATTTATATGTTATCTATATAACAAGTGTGAGTAGAAACTAAATTCATAGCTGATATATTTGGTTAGTGATACACCTTCCTAACAATTTAAGATCTTGAGCACCTGCATTGTTCTCACATATATATAGATATATTTTCCTGTACTTTTTACCTGAGGATTTAAGCAGACAAGACCTTTCATGGCCTCTGAAGACATTATACTGTGTTTAATCGACATGCAAAGTGCTATATTCATAGTCAACTCTGCAGAGTAAAATGGAAGGGTAGTTTTGCCAAAAAATGAATAATGATTAAGGTTAAAGAAAATTTTAAATGAGCCTATATGTCTATTTTATTTTATTTTAGTATAGTTGATTTATACTGTTGTGTTAATTTCCAGTGTACAGCAAAGGGATTTAGTTATACGTATAAATACATAGTCTTTTTCATATTCTTTTCCATTATGATTTTTTACAGGGTATTGAATATAGTTCCCTGTGCTATACAGTAGCACCTTGTTGTTTATCTATTTTATATATAATAGTTTGTATCTGCTAATCCCAAACTCCTGATTTATCCCTCTCCCCGCCCTGACTTTCCCTTTTGGTTAAGTTTGTTTTCTGTGTCTGTGAGTCTGTTTCTGTTTCATAAATAAGTAAAATGAGCCTATAATTCTGGTTTTCTCAGAAAAGACAAAAACTTCATACTTATGTGCCAGGGAAAGACACAAGGGAAAACAATAGTTTAGAAAAAAATTTGTTTCACTTTACAAATAACCGAGTATGAGATTTTTCCAGAAGATGTAAAAGATATTTTATCTAACTGCATTGGGTTTTAGAGCAAAGAATGAATTGAAAGGGAGAGTTTTATTCAACTTGCTACAACATGTTGGTACCCTGGGAGACTTTTCTATTTACAGGAGGATCCATTCAAATATATATGTACAGAAAGCAAAAGAGGAAGCAGAGGTAACAAAAATTCATTTCTCATGAGTTTGGAATTCAGAAGGCTGCTCTTTTTTCTGTTCTATTCTTCCTCCTCCTCCCCCTCCCCCTCCTCGTCCTCCTTCCCCTCCCCTGCCCCATCCACTCCTCCTCTTTCAATTCTCTTTAACTTTTATTCAGTTCATTCCATTCATTACAAATACTTTAGATTTGATAGCTTGCTAAAATCATACTGACTACCTTACAAGAATATCCTTTTGTATCTTTGCAAAACTGGTAGTTCATTATGTCAACAAATTGTGTCTATCACTATGGAAAAGTATTATCTATAGTAAGATCTCAGTTTATAAGATAATTGGTAGGTTATTTTCTCTTTTACTGCTCACTCTTTTAGTTGCTCACTGGTAATCTTGCTCAAAACATTTCCCATTTAGTATCATAACCTTCCACTTTTAAAAAACAGTGTTGGAAGAATTCTGGTGATTTGTACTTTTAAAAAAACTGCTATCTTTTAAAACTGTCATGTAAAACATGAAATATTAATACCTTGTTTAATTAAATTTATTAAATCTCTTGAGATATTCCTAGTTATATTTGTATGCTACTGTATGGCACACAAACATAAAATGTCTGTGATTAAAATAGGTTACTGTTAATATTGAAAATATGTCAGCCCGTGTGTTTTTTTAATACTCAAAAATTTTAGAAAATAAGGTTCTACATGTTGTAGATATGTTTATATATATATCCACACACACATCCCATTTTTCTGAAGCAGCTTTGGTGACTATGTGTTCCCCAGTCCCAGCTGCCATAGGTCCTGAGCAGCAGGGGTAGAGCAGTGGCATTTTATATGTGCCTTCACTTTAGGCTAGCTACTTCTGGCTGTTAATATACAAGTCAAGTTATCTGGCCCTCTTGGAGATTCCTTAAGCTACCTGGTGTATTTTCATAGACACCTTTCTGCCTAATTAGCTGCATTGGATTCTGTTGTTTGAAAGCATGGGCACTAATCAATAATCTCTCAGAATGCAATAATGTGATTATAGCACATCCCTAGGCCACCCTAAGAGTATGAATTATTTTACTTTTAATTGGAAGATGTGGAAGAGGATGGAAGTGTGTGTGAAAAAGTGTGTGCAATTTATTTTTTCGCAAATTCTGTGTCAAATGGGTTTTAGTTCCAAAGTGCATAAATGAAGTTATTTTGATATTCATTCAATATATTTTAATTACAGAATATAAATAATAATACCTCATATTGTGCTGCATTTTTAACATTTAAGTGCTTTCCCATGTTATTTCGTCTGATAATTTCAAAAACCCTAAAAAGAGTAGGTATTACTCACGACTTCCATGCTAATCAGAGGAAAATGCAGGCCTATACATAGGTGTCTCATTTTTAATTCATGCTCTGTCAAAAGATTATTCTTTCTGTGTGTACCTAAGCTATAGTTGGTCTTACTTATGTGGACATCATATGGCGTTGGCATCTACTTTTGTTTCTCCTTTTATTTGAGAGTCAGAAATATTGAGTCTCTGGGTATTTTTAGCTTGATTGACAGGAAGCCTCTATAAATTGATTAAATTATTAACTAGATGTGTCAAGTCATTATCTCTAATATGTGAAGACTGCAATAGCACTTAGACATGACTCAAATCTATTAAGTTTTCAGTATATTCCTTGAAAATTAAAAATATGTAATTTTTTATTTAGACCATCTTAATAGCATAAGAAAAATTATTTTTAAATCTTATTTGTTCATAAAGTCTCAAAAAAACCCTGAATTTATTTCCCACTAACAATGTCTTTAAGAGATGATGATATCCCATAAAACCTTCACTAAAAAGAATTGCACTTATCATTACAAAATCATGATAATAAGTTACAAGTATGGTAATAGAATTCTGTGCTTACCTGTGTATTATGCCATTCCCTGATAATTTAACAAGAGCGTTTTGTAAATTCCAAGCTCTAATTTTGCAAAAATGTTTCTGTAACTTATGAACATACTATGTAAACAAATGAAAATATAGAAAATAGAATATGTGGGCAGATGTCAGATTCTAGTCATACTTAGTGGTCTTGTATGTATTCATAAAGGCAAAAGGTGTTTTTATGACTACTTCAGGTACTATTTGGAAACCCTACCAGTGAATACTCTTTTATTTCTCAAGATTTCACATACAAGCTTTCAGCTTTGATCTGAGTGATGTTATTTTTAGAAAATTTGGTGATGCTGAAATCATACATATAAACTTCTAGATCATGCTTCTGAATAATTGGTTTCTCTAATCTGAGGGTCATTCAGAAGCACATTGATATTGTCATGTCACTAAGATGTGATGATGCATTTTCATGGTAGTTTCACAAATGATGCCCGGATCGTTCAAAAAGTTAATGCCATCCAGACAGTAATTAATTATATCCAAAAGGTTGTGAAATATTTCACTTGATTATAAAGTACTTTTAAAAACATATTTACTTCTGGGAAACTATATGGAAACATATACTATTTATTTAAAAAACCTAAAACCAGGCATCCTGAATTGGCATCGTGTTAAACAGTTTTGAAGAAATCTGCAAATACTAGCATTGAATTTGTTATTGTTTATGTGACTTTAATCTTTTCCAGAGTCTTGTTGAAACTTTTAATGGGTAAAATAAGAATTCTTATATTTACACATGGTATTATATGATATAGGTCATATAGAAGGCTTGATTTACTCCTATGAATTCTGGTTAGATTATGCTATTGTTTGGATATTTCAGAGAATTGAGAGTGAGGTTGATGGTACATTGCAAATTTTAATTTTTGAAATGTTTTATTTTATCTCATTTTAAAAGAACTGAATATAAGGGCTTATTCTACGACAGAAATTAAAGCTCTAAATGCAGAGTGAGAGAAGCATTTCGAACACATTGCTGTAACTATGTTGGCCATTTTATCGTAGAGCAATCTTTTATCACTCTGTCTTATTGAAATATCATACTCTTCATTAGATTAATTCTTTAGAGAAGAACAATACCAAAGCAAACAGACAAACACAATAATGTTCACTGGCTCACGACATGATACTCTGGCATGGGGGTGATAATGCGGGTAATTGATTACTCTAATCATATAGAAGAAACTAATAAACAAACAAATCCATTTGAAGGGGTGGTGATCTTTTAGGTCGATGAATTGGGGTAGAACTTTATTTATGTTCTCAGGATCATCATAAATGCTGAACTTCCCTGTTCCCCTCTTCCTCATCCTATTACATACCTAAAACCCATCCACATCTCTTACATGGTTCACTGATGTCTAAAAATTAATAACTAAATACATATTTAGTTTCTTTGGGTAAAAGCTTGGTCTTTTCTTACTAAGTGGGTATTATTGGTAAATTTTCACATTTTCTCTATTAAGCTGTTTTACCTACACTTTCATGAGGGTATTAGATTCTTATGAGATGTTGTGATGCAGGATTATTTCTGAGATGGGGACAAATGTTCCTGGAAATATCATTGTGAAGGATTTGGGGTTAAGGAAGAAAGACATGAAGAGGAAACATTGTAGGTGACAAAGAAATGATTCACAAGTCTGCCTAGCTCTGTCTAGGGGCGGGGGAAGAATGTCTGAGATTTTACTGTAGAGTAACTGAGAACATCCCACCTAATACATGTATTTCAAACAATATTTAGACTCCCATTGCTTAACAAACAAGACTATGAGAACTATAAAAAATAGTAAGAGAAAAGAAAAAAATAAATGAAAAGGGGAGCATGCAGGAAAATAAGCAAATTAAGTGGATTGTACTAAAAAAAATCTAATTAGCAAAGCTCATTAGCTTATTTATTGACCATCAGAGGAGGTTGTAAAAGCATATAAAAATAGAATTAAGGTGGAAAATATGATAGTAATAAGAAGAAACCTTTTCCAAATTAGCAGTCAAGTATTTTTTCAGTCCTTTTTATTCCTTACAATACTGGTACTTTCAAAACTTCAGGAGCCAGTGAAAAAGGAAATAATAATCAGCATAGTTAAGAACTTTTGACTCCTTGAGGCATTTTAAGAAAAACTTCTGACTCATTGATATAGTCTAAAAAAATCTAAACTACAGCCTTGGCGTCTGTATTTATACTAACTTTTAATGAATTCATTCTGAATCCATAAGGATGCTGAGACCAAATTATATTTGTCAAAGAAAAATGCTAGCTAAATAATTCATTGCTATTCACCTATACTTTCTCTTTTTCAACTCCTAAATCCTGTCTAACCTTTGAACATATTCTTTCTGATTTCATTAACTTTTAACTTTCCTGTTATTTTTAGGTTGTTCTGTGGTTGCTTCTGTGAGATAGTTCTTTGAGTGCAGGGAACGTGTGTTCAAAGATTAATGTTCAGTGTCTAACTTAAAATTTATCATATGTGATGAATTATTTCAGAATTAAGACAGTTAAAAATAGCATATTAGGGGAGGAAAGCAGGACTAGTTGAATACAGAAATTTCTTTAAATTAGTATCTCTTGATCATTCAAATTGGTTACTCTAATAGAGACTTAAATGAAACCCACCAAACTGATGGACAGGTGAACAGACAGACACTGTGAACCCTCAGAGAAGCCAAGTATCCTTAAAGGTGACAAGACCTGTTTCTTAGAATTCCTTAAACCTCTTTTGAGCCATTCAAGTCTAACATCTTTTTTTTTTTTTTAGTGATTACTTGTTATATGCTCTTTGTTGTTAGGTTACTTAATTCAAAATGAAAACATGAGCGTATTTGTGAAATACAGTAATAATGCTACATCTCTGTTTTTTAGCTATTATGCATATTTCTCTCGCAATTTTAATTCTAGATATAAGTTTACATTCCACCTGTTCTTAAAATAGAAGAATGTGTGGAAGTTGTAGTTATCAAGGACTAATTACCTTTAAGAATGTAGTAAGTACTTCAAGCAAATAATATACCAAATAAGCAATTCTACAACTTTTGCAAGTATGATTAGCATGTGGTAAGAATATACATATTTAAAGCTGACTATGTCATCTTCTTTTCTCAAGCCTTTTTGCTGTGATTATTTGTAATGTCACTTGAAATTCACTTGGCTCACTATTCTACTAGCTCAGGAATAAGTTTGAAGATGTTTAATAAAGCTTCTTACTTTAGACCTCTCAGGAATATGTACTAATTAGATTTGTGTCTGGAAAAAAAAGTAGCAGAAAATGTATAAGACATCACAAAATAATTAGTGTGCTTTCATTCTTCGAAAAGCAACACATTTTGAAATATTAGGCCATGATCTATTGGCATGAAAAGTAAAGACACCCTCAACAATGACCATTTTATGGCCAAACTGCTTGCTTTTAGGAGAGAAGATTAATCTTGTTGTTAGGTTAGGAGTGTGAATTATTCTTCCCAAGTCAGTTTTTGTCTCAGAATGTTGCAAGTGGCTGATTTTAAGAAGTTTATATATAGCCCTGGGCTTAGAGCTACAGCCCAAGAATTGTGGCTTCAAATTTAAAGAGACTTGACACTTATTTCTCTAAGAGACTCGTATACTAATATCAATGAGAACAGGAATTACTATTAATTAAAGGGTCATCAAATTCTTGGGTTTCTGAATGTAACTGTGATGTATAAATCCTTTTGAAAATCAAAACGGACCTTACTCTAAAAGAAGTAAATTAATCCTTATTTTATATTATGATTTTAGAAATCCAATTAAATTTTTCAGATACTTATTACATTCCATACATGGGCTAGGCACCATGCCAAATTTTACTAATTCAATCAATATTTATCAAAAGCCTACCAGTTAGTTGTTGGCATTCTGCCCACACTGAGAATACAATAGTAATCAAATTAGACAATGTTTTTAAACTTATTATGATTAAGTACATAATTTATGCAAATCAGAAGTACAATGAGGTATCACATCGCACTGGTCAGAGTGGCCATCACCAAAAAATCTACAAACAATAAATGCTGGAGAGGGTGTGGAGAAAAGGGAACCCTCCTACACTGTTGGTAGGAATGTAAATTGGTACTGCCACTATGGAAGACAGTGTGGAGGTTCCTTAAAACTCTAAAAATAGAGCTACCATATGACCTAGCAATCCCACTCCTGGGCATATACCTGGAGAAAACCATAATTTGAAAAGATACGTGCACCCCAATGTTCATTGCACAATAGCCAGGACATGGAAGCAACCTAAATGTCCATCAACAGAGGAATAGATAAAGAAGATGTGGTACATATATATACAATGGAATATTACTCAGACATAAAAAAGAATGAAATAATGCCGTTTGCAGTGACATGGATGGACCTAGAGCTTGTCATACTGAGTGAAGTAAGTCAGACAAAGACAAGTATCATATGATATCACTTATATGTGGAATCTAAAAAAAGGGTACAAATGAACTTATTTACAAAACAGAAGTAGAGTCATGGATGTAGAAAACAAACTTATGGTTACCAGGGGATAGATGAGGGGAAGGATAAAGTGGGCAATTGGGATTCACATATATGCACTACTATACATAAAATAGATAACTAGTGAGGACCTACTGTATAGCACAGGGAACTCTACGCAATACTCTGTAATGGCCTATATGGGAAAAGAATCCTAAAAAAAAAAAGTGGATATATATATATGTATAACTGAGTCACTTTGCTGTAAAACCGAAACTAACACAACATGGGAAATCAACTATACTCCAATAAAAATTAAAAAAAAAGAAATTATGATAAATAATTTAAAGGAAATAAAATGAATGATGAGAGAGAGATAAAAAGGGTTATAAGAGAAAGTTTTCTTAGGAGATGTTATTTAAGCTGAGATGTGAAAGATGAGAAGTAAGACCATGGGGATGAACATTCCAGAAGGCAGAATGTGTGAAAGAGCCTTGAGGTTATGGAACAAAGTCAGGGTGATGGACGGTTATGACTGAGGAGCAGAAAGGCCAGAGATGGGGTTTGAGAGGTGGGGTTAGGGGCAGCTACTACAGCTTCCTGCCTATTAGTTACAGACCCCAATATACAGTTACCTTCTATGTAATAGAATAGATATCCCCTGGGCCCCTTATGCTCAAAATGTCGAAAACGAAACTAAATATTGCCATACTCCTCTTCCTTTGTTCCTTATATCTGAGAATACAACCATGATGTACCTGGCTTTCGCAGCCCAAGATGTTCCTGAAAGTTCTCTTTGTCATATTCCCTGAGGTTTCCTCTATGCTATTTCCTTAGCATCTCTGGACTATGTTCTCTACTTCCCCCCTCCTGTTTCATCACAGCACTTGGAATGCAACAGTCTCTTAACCTTCTTTTGGTTATTTTGTGGAGGGCAGAATCAAACACCTAATCAATATTTGGTTTGAATATAGATGCTCTTGATATCACATGTGAGCCAACAGGGTACAAAAAGGATTGTATCCACATAGTGAGGCTTCTAAGGAGATAAGGGCAGGTCCCCACATAGGTACAAAAATGGCTTCAGGGAGCAGGGAGAGGAGATTGACTTGGATTCTATTGTCCTTGCGGGTGGGGCTCGGGGAAGGGTTCCATGCAAGAGTCCAGGTCACTTGCATGGTTTGTACTTCTTGCTGACACCAAGGCAATGGACATGGACTTTCTCATCAGCTTGCCCGGTTGTGAGAGAAAACGGGACTTTAAATTTGTTGGTGGTCAAATATCAGAAATGGATGTCTTTATTACACTGGTCCTCATGACTCAGCATTGATCTCTTAAGTTTATTCTTGTGCTTCAGTCTAAGTGACTCTTCTAAAATTTAGATTATTTCATATTTCTTCTTTGCCTATAACTCCACTGCCATATACAAAAGTCAAAGTTTCTTAATATGGCGTACGAGGTCCATCATTCCTTGTGTTCCGCTCACATCTTCAAGTTTTCTCTCAGTATTCCCACCTTCAGACTCCATTTTCCAGCCACATTGGATTAACTGGGCCATCATAATGTGCCTTGTTTTCAAACTTCTGTATTTTTGTGTGTACCGTTCCTGATGTCTGAAGGACTGGCCTCCATTCTGGTCCCATATACTTCTTCTTTTTAAATTTTTAATTTCAGGTTTACTGAGGTATAATTTACACAAAGTAAAATGTTCACCCTGTTTAAGTGTACAGTTCAATGAAATATGACAAACGTATAGAGTGATGCAGCTACTACAAACAAAATACAGAATGTGTCACCCATGACAAAATGTCTTCTTATGCCCCTTTGCAGTCAAAATGCCCCCCCATTCCCAGTCTCTACTGATCTGATTTGTGTCCTTGTAGTTTAGCCTTTTCCATGATGTCTTATAAATGGAATTATAAGGGTGGTGGTGCTTTATTTATAACATTTTCCACTTAGTGTAATGCTTTTGAGTTATGCTCAAAAGTTATTTTCCACATATTTGAATATATTCAATAATTTGTTCCTTTTTATTGCTGAATAAATATTATGGTATAGATATACCACAATGTGTTTATCCATTGACCAGTTGATAGACATATGTGTTGTTTCCAGTTTAAGGCAATTATTACATAAATTTTCTATAAACATTGTCAAAAAGGCCTTTTTGTGTGGATATAGATTTTCATTTTTTTAGATAAATATGTAGGAATGGGATTGTACATTCTATGGTGAGAGTAAGTTTAATTTTATAAGAAATTGCAAAACTTTTCAAAATGGTTGTAACATTTTAAATTCCTACCGGCTGCATACAAAGTATTCACTGACTCAAATCCTTATATTGAGAATTTTCATTTTTAAAAAATATTTATCCATTCTGGTAGGCAGATAGTATACCTTATTGCATTTTTTAATAACTAATCATGATGCATATCTTTTTGTATGCTTATTTGCCACTAATATATCTTCTTTGTTGATGTATCTCTTCATATATTTTTGACCATTATTTTAATTGGGTTGATGATCTTCTTATTGAATTGTCAGAGTTCTTTCTGTTCTTAGAGAGATCCTTTTGCTCAGATATACGTTTTGCAAGTATTTTCTCCCTGTCTGAGGCTGACAACTTTTGTTTTTCCTCTTCGCCCAGCAGCACTGGTCCTTTGCCTGGATCTGCTGCCCCACCCCAGCATTAGGAATCTTTTAATTCAGTTCCTCCCCAGGAGGCAGTGGCTTCTTTTCTGGGACCACAGAATATGGGTTTTCCTGCCTTTCCCTTAGTGGCTTATTGTTTTTGCATGGTGTTAAGAAGGAACCATGAAATGCTGGGGGGTTTGTGTTTTTGTACAGTGGAGGGAGGGAGGCGTTCTTACATCTTGTGCCGCCTCCTAACTTTCTCAGAAGCATTAGCGAAGCCCTTGGGGAAAGCTGGAGAACGAGTGCAGACACCTCTTATATCTGGGCTCCTGAGAGTTCTAAACTCTCACGCCAGCCTAAACTCGGGCTTTATACATTTGTTAACAATTAATCTTTTTCTTCTTCCCTGCTACCGTGGTGGCTGCTTCTTCCTTCCTGACCAAAGTCTTGTCAGTGGAAGAGAGGTGAGTGGAGAAGATTCTGTTGCTCAGAAAGTCCTGTGGTTGTAGGTGGGTAGGACTAGATGATAAGGGGAAATATAGGTTGTTTTTTTCTGTGTAGATATCTTGATGCGTATTTTTATATAATTCCAATAAACAACTAAGACTGCTCATAAAGTCTTTGTATAATTTTGAATCTCTTATTTTACCCAGGTAAATTCAGTATTTTTAATTCTAAATCAAAAGTTTATTAGCAACTTTATTCACAGTTCACATTTAAACTCTAAGAACTGAAAGCTAAGGAAAATAAGATGCCTAGTGCATAACTTTGTTCTGTTGATATCTCAGGAATTTAGTTGTTATTGCACTAATCAAATAAACTTATACTGAAAATTGAATTTCCATATTACATTTATATTGCATCATATATATTAAGTTTACAGTTAGTAAACAGCATATGTATACAATTATAGTCATAAATTCATTAAAATGATATATTGGGTTAATTTCTCACTGAAGTCTGGTAGAAATAAATGTATTCTAAATACTGAATCAGAAGTTTATTTAAAAATTCATCAACACTTCACTTTCTCTCTTTTCTCTTGATGCACGATCTTGAATCTCTCTGACTTTTAAGAATTTAGCCAATCATTAGAATGTCTCATAATTTTGAATGGGTTTGAGGGGTTTCTCTCCTAAATTATCAACCTCATACTAGAAGTTAGTCTCAAGTATGTTTAGCTGCAGTCCACACAGATCTGTTTCTTGTTTTCAAAGATGTAAAAACCAAATATTGAATAGACTGTATTAGACACAGGTATAAAGGCTGAATACATGTAAGAGTCAACACATTTGACCTAGAAGAGAACACAGATCATAGGGTCAGTTACCAGGACTATCGTGGAAACTTCCTTGTCACTCCAACAACTATCTTCTTCCTCCCCCAGGACATCTTTCATCCATTATGGATGGAAAGTATGGGCAGCACATGAGCACTGGGCAGCTACAATTTTGTCATAAGAAATTCTCCACTTATCCCAGTTTTCCCTGTCTTGACTTGGGTTGGACTCCTGGACTCTAATCTCCTTTGTTTCTCCTTGAAAGCATCAGCAGATGATCGAATAATGGAGTGGTGTGATAGCTTGTTTACCCAGAGTGGAGAGAGATTTGGGTCCCTGAAGGCAAAGTACTTCACTGTTTTGTTTGAGGTCAGCTCTGGTTTTAGAAATGAACAGTAAAATTGGAGCATTGAATGAGAGTGTGTACTCGGCTAGACTGTTAATGTGTGGTATTTCAATTACAGCCTATGACCTTATTACGTAATAATGACAATCCCTAATTTACAAATGAGAAGATGAAATTATGGGACTTGCACATAGTAGGGATGGTGGAAAGGTCTTTCAGACTGTGTTCATTCTTCTTCCATTATGGAAGAAGATAGACTACAATTCTCTACAATAGCTCAGAACTATTCAGTTTTACTGAAAACTTGGGGGCTAATTTAAAATTTATGACCTAGAAGAAGATTTGTTTAGACTGTATATTATGTACAAGAGTAGTTCAAGCAAAAAGCATGTTAAACATCTCATAGGTTGTACCCCTCATAGGCATCTGCTAGTTAAGGCTCATTTTGCCTCAGATTTTTACCTCACTAGATCCGGGAGAAAAGCCCTATCCTTGGCTTGTGCTTTATCCTAGGATCCATTTTATTTCCTCTTCCCAGCAACCAATGTTATGTATCCCAAGGTCAGAATGGCTCAGTTTACCCTACTCTGACATGTGGGAGGTTGTGTGAAGGAGGATTGGCTGTGGCTGGACTGTCCACAGTGAGGTGTAGCACTCCATGACCAAAAGAACATTCCAGAGTAGGCTTTGTTATGCCAAGTTTGGTTCCCTTCAACATCTGTGATACCACCGCTGTGGTGCAAGAGTAAACATTCTCCCTGATTCAAGTGGAACCAGTTTAGTTACAGAAACACAGAGGTCTACAAACACAACTGTCCATCCCCACCACCAGTCCTACACACAAATACACACATCTCCAAAGGAAAACACTAATTGTCCATCAGTTTACAATCTTGATCAGTAGGTTTTACTTGGGATAAGCACAGATAATGGATGAAATAATCTTATGTAGTATGACATTTAAATTTTATTTTATTAGTTATATATCCAGTATACAGTATTTTTTTCCAGCTTTATTGAGACATAATTGACATATAACACGGAGTAAGTTTAACATGTACAGTGTGATGATTTGATATGCATATATATTGAAAAATGATTATCACAATGAGGCACTGGGGGTCTTTAACCTACACGCATCATGCGCCACTCAAATTAGTGCTGTGTTTCTCGTCTAACCAAGAATCTATCCTCTACACGCATGTTCCAGTAGTAATGAAGCACAGTGAAGCAGCCAAATAGAAGCCCTGCTCAGGTGGCATCTTGTGGTGTATTTATGTGGTCTGGGCAGTGAGAGGTGTACCCATTTGGAGGAGAAAGATTCTCACCTTAGCCATGGACTCAGGCACTCAACAGGCTCTGGTGCAGATTTGTAAAGACTTCAGTAGTATGGTGGGTGGGAGGTAATACAAGTGGAGGAAGAGATTATAGATAGATCAGATTTGTGTCTCAAATCCAGTAATTCCTCTAGGTTAAATTGCTGGTTAAGAGTACAATTTTAAAGTAAGATACTCTCATTAGTATAAGACTATCTACCATATCTCTAATAAAATTATGTCCCAACAAATATAAATGTACTGCTGATTATAAACAGGTGCATTCTTCTCATTTAAAAAATATTTGCATGTAAGAAGTTGATTTATTACTTTAATTTCATTTTTATTTTTAATTTAAGCTTTTTAAGTGTCATAAAATTTTTTTCTTTTCTGTCTGTATATACTTATGGTCATTGTCTATTTTTCTAAGTGCCACCAGTTTTCCCTTTGAGGTAGTAATATGCAATTGTCTTAAAAATAAATTTGTTCAAATATAAAAATGTTATTTAAATAAAAATCCTAAATAATAATATAGGCAAGTCAAGATGTGACCAAACCATGAAGGTTGTTTGAGAATGATAACAACTTGAAAAACACTGGCTATAGGGGGAGAAAGGTTTAACTGTGAAGTAGTCTGAGTAGAATTCTACACACAGTTGGAAGGGCACATTACCTGGTTATGCAGGCCAGGCCACTACTATGCTTCCCAGGCTTCTCCGAGTAAGACATAGGGCCCATTTCAGAGACATCCAGCCACTGAAGTTTACACAGAGTCTGCAAAGTTCCAATATAGCTGCTTCTCGGTACCTTGTGTTGTATCTCATTCTCAGTTAGGATGTCTTCAAACTATTCTTCCAGATGGTGTCTGGAGGAAAAGTCATTGGATACATTATTCATTTTTATGTGGAAAAGTCTGCATTTTAGAGCAGAAAGAGTCAACTTTGAAACAAAACAGCTTTGGGTTTGAATTTCAGAATTCCAGTTTTATGTCAACTGTGAGGAAACTTGGGTGAGATTTTCAAACTCTGTGCTTTTCTGTGCTTCCTATATCTAAAATTAGAACAGTAATTTCAAAGTAAGTTAGGAATATTAAATGAGAATATATATATATATATATATTCATGTGTGAGATGTATGTATATATAGCATCTTGACTTTGTTAACCTGAAGAAGAAAGGGATTGTTGATCTGTCATTTTTGTAAAAATGGTCATAAAATCCAGCCTTGCATAAAGAAGGAATTTCCTCTTCTTTTGATTCTGTTAGGGAGCGGGTCAAATGGAGTAACTGTTAAGTTTCTTTCAGTATAGAAAAGTTGACCCTACCACTTTTAAGGTTGAGCCTGAAAATATGAAAATAAAAAAGGAAAATATGATATGATAGAAATCTTTGAGCTGAGCTCCCTGTGCTATACAGCAGGATCCCACTAGCTACTTATTTTACATATGGTAGTGTATTTATGTCAAACCTAATCTCCCAGTTCATCCCACCCTTCCCCCAACCCTGGGTCCACACATCCGTTCTCTACATCTGCCTTTCTATTCCTGTCCTGCAAATAGGTTCATCTGTACCATTTTTCTAGATTCCATGTATATGCCTTAATATATGATATTTGTTTTTCTCTTTCTGACTTACTTCTGTCTGTATGACAGACTCTAGGTCCATCCACATCTCTACAAATGACCCAATTTCATTTCTTTTTATGGCTGAGTAATATTCCATTATATAAATGTAGCACATCTTCTTTAGCCATTCATCTGTTGATGGACATTTAGGTTGTTTCCATGTCCTGGCTATTGTAAATAGTGCTGCAATGAACATTGGGGTACCTGTGTATTTTTGAATTATGGTTTTCTCAGAGTATATGCCCAGTAGTGGGATTGCTGGGTCATATGGTAGTTCTATTTTTAGTTTTCTAAGGAACCTCCATACTGTTCTCCACAGTGGCTGTATCAATTTACATTCCCACCAACAGTGCAAGAGGGTTCCCTTTTCTCCACACCCTCTCCAGCATTTATTGTTTGTAGATTTCGTGATGATGGCCATTCTGACCAGTGTGAGGTGATACCTCATTGTAGTTTTGATTTGCATTTCTCTAATAATTAGCACTGTTGAACATCTTTTCATGTGCCTCTTGGCCATCTGTATGTCTTCTTTGCTAGAATGTCTATTTAGGTCTTCAGACCATTGTTTGATTGGGTTGTTTGTTTTTTGATATTGAGCTGCATGAGCTGTTTGTATATTTTGGAGATTAATCCTTTGTCTGTTGCTTCATTTGAAAATATTTTCTTTCATTCTGTGGGTTGTCTTTTTGTCTTGTTTATGGTTTCCTTTGCTGTGCAAAAGCTTTTAAGTTTCATTAGGTCCCATTCACTTATTTTTGTTTTTATTTTCACTACTTTAGGAGGTGGGTCATAAAAGATCTTGCTGTGGTTTATGTCAAAGAGTGTTTCCTATGCTTTTGTCTAAGAGTTTTACACTGTCTGGTCTTACATTTAGGTCTTTAATCCCTTTTGAGTTTATTTTTGTGTATGGTGTTAGGTAGTATTCTAATTTCATTCTTTTACATGTAGTTGTCCAGTTTTCCCAGCACCATTTATTGAAGAGGCTGTCTTGTCTCCATTTTATATTCTTGCCTCCATTGTCATAGATTAGGTGACCATAGGTGCGTGGATTTATCTCTGGGCTTTCTATCCTGTACCATTGATCTATATTTCTGTTTTTGTGCCAGTACCATATTTTCTTGATTACTGTAGCTTTGTAGTATAGTTTGAAGTTGGGGAGCCTGATTGCTCCAGCTGTGTTTTTCTTCTCAAGATTGCTTTGACTATTTGGGGTCTTTTGTGTTTCCATACAAATTGTATAATTTTTTGTTCTAATTCTGTGAAAAATTTTATTGGTAATTTGATAGGGATTGCATTGAACCTGTAGATTGCTTTGGGTAGTATTCTCAATGGTGGAAAACTGAAAGCATTTCCTCTAAGATCAGGAACAAAATAAAGATGTCTACTTTCGCCACTATTATTCAACATAGTATTGGAAGTCCTAGCCACGGCAATCAGAGAAGAAAAAGAAATAAGAGGAATACAAATTGGAAAACAAGAAGTAAAACTGTCATTGTTTGCAGATGACATGATACTATACATAGAGAATCCTAAAGATGCCACCAGAAAACTACTAGAACAAATCAATGAATTTGGTAAGGTTGCAGGATACAAAATTAATGCACAGAAATCTCTTGCTTTCCTCTACACTATAACAACAAAAGATCAGAAAGAGAAATTAAGGAAACAGTCCCATTTACCATTGCAACAAAAAGAATAAAATACCTAGGAATAAACCTACCTAAGGTGGCAAAAGGCCTCTACTCAGAAAATTATAAAACACTAATGAAAGAAATCAAAGATGACACAAACAGATAGAGAGATATACCATGCTCCTGGATTGGAAGAATCAATATTGTGAAAATGGCTATACTACCCAAAACAATCTACAGTTGCTGTTTTTTTATCCATTCAGCCACGCTGTGTCTTCTGACTGGATCATTTATTCCATTTATATTTAACTTGGTTATTGATAGATATGTACTTAATGCCATTTTGTTCATCACTTTCTCCTTGCTTTTGTAGTTCTCTGTTCTTTCTTCTCTTGGTCTCATCTTTTGTGGCTTGAGGATTTTCCTTAATTTTATGTTTGAGCTTCTTTCTCTTTAGTACTTTTTGTATCTTTTATAGGGTTTTGGTTTGTGCTTACCATGAGATTCATGTATATCTATATATTTTCATCCATTTTTTCTTCAAATAAGTTTTGTACCCTTTACTTTCTCTCTTCTCTTTCTGGTACTCATACAATGTGAAAGAGTGCATTTGATGTCCCAGAGATCCCTTAAACTACCCACGTTTTTTAAAATTCTTTTTTTCTTTTTGCTCTTCTGATTGGGTGATTTCCACTATTTTGTCTTCCATGTCTCTGATCCATTCTTCCGTATCATCTAATCTGCTTTTGATTATCTCTAGTGTATTTTTCATTTTAGTTATGGTCTTCCTCATCTCTGATTTGTTCTTCCTTCTATTTTCTAGCTATTTGTTGACATTTTCACTGTGTTCCTCCATTCTTCTTTTGAGTTTGGGGAGCATATCTGTGAACATTAGTTGAACTCTTCCTCAGATAATCACTTATCTCTGCTTCATTTAGGTGTTTTTTTCTGGGGCTTTATTTGTTCCTTCATTTGGAATATGTTCCTCTGTGTCCTCACTTTGTTTGACTTACTGTGTGTGTGGGTCTTTATGTTTGTTTTTTTTTTCTTTGCTTGTTTGTTTAATGAATTAGGTGAAACAGTTACTTCTTCTGGTCTTGAATGTATGGCCGTCTGTCAGCACATCGTCTGTGTGATTGTGTGTGTGGATGGCTTTGGCAGACCACCTGGATCTGGAATGAGCATTGCCTGGGAGGGCCCCAGAGCATGTTGCACTGGGGCTGAATTGGCAGGATGGCTGGATCTGGGGTGGGTGTGGGCTGGAGGGATCCTGGGGTGCGCCATGCCAGGCCTCCTTGGTGGAGCAGCTAGAGTTGGGGTCGGTGTGGGCAGGGGTCCAAGGGATGCTGCACTGTGGTCGCCTTGGGTGCCAGCTGGAGCTGGTGTTGGCTAGGGGCCTCGGGTGTGCTGGTGCAGCCTTGGAAGACTGGCTAGAGTGCCTGTACCATGTTTTTGTCTGGGCTGTCAAGGGAGAGGGCACAAAAAATGGTGCTCTCTGGTGCCTCTGACCCTTGAGAGAGTTTTAGCAGTCCCCTGCCCATTTGGCATATACTCTAGGGTTAGTGAATGTGTTTCTTTTCTGTATAGTCTATATGCCCTTTACACTGCTGTTTCTTCACTGTGTCCCATGGTAGGTGAGTCTTAGTGCAGGCCCTTCAGTGATTTCTCTCCCTCCTGCAAGTCTCTGTGTCTGGGATGGGGTTCCCATCGACGCCATGGCTCTGTGTTTCCTACCTATCTCAGTGTGATCCCTTTATTGTTTGTTGAGAGGCAGCTGTTCAGTCAGCCTTCTTCTTCTTCAGGAGGAATTGCTCTATATGTAGGTGTGGATTTGATATGTTCTTGAGAGGAGGTGAGTTCAGGGTCTTCCTATGGCGCCATCTCAGACTGGAACCCCTCTTGCTATAGTCTTGAATAAAGTCTTCCTTGGCTCTTTAACTCCACTTGGTGCAATTTTCCTTTGATAGTACACATAGAAATTGTCTTCTAGGGAAACACTTAGAAAAATGTGTATGGTCATAAATAATTTAAAAGTTGGCTCCAGTGCTTTACAGAGAGCGTTCATTTTGCAATACATGTGCTATCCACACTCTGACAAATAATCTCTTTCATGTAACAATAAAAATAGTTAATAAAGGTAGTAGTAGGTAAAGTCTATTACAAATTTATATTAGGTGCGATTTCAAGGAGTTTCCATTGCCTAGCTTAAAAAATTTTAATCTAAACAATATTTTGGTATGGTTAGCCTTATAAATAGATAAAATGAGGTTCAATGAGGTTAAATATATTCCTTCAGGTCACAGTTTATTCGTAAGGATTTTCCAATTCTGGTCTATTGCTTGCAGAGTGCTCATTATTAACAGTGCCTGGACAACCTTATGTATATTCTGGCGATTGTTTAGCGCCCTCCCTAACATATTTGGGAAGAGAGATGTGACATGTGCAAATGTGTTTTCTTTGGGTTGTGATCAGTTAGGAGAAGGAAAGCTAAAGATACATTGAAAACTACTAAAAATTTAAAACTGAGGGAAAGGCAGAGAAAAGCATTTTTTTAAAACCTTGGGACAAATACCTCATTTGACTCCAGGCTGAGCTAGTAATCCTAAGGTTCATAAATGATTTTTTGAAATTTCAACAATTTCAGTCAGCCCACATGGGGGTATATATACCTATAAATGAACATTTTACATATGAGAGAAATATACAGTAAATTCAAATGTTTTAAAGTGTGTATAAGTAAAACCAATTATTTAAATAGATTTTTATTCAGATGGGTGTTACATATTGTCTCTTATTTGGAAGTACTTTCCTCCTATAATGAATTAAAGCCTAAAAAATACACTGAACATAGGCATTTTCTCTGTGAATCAAAGAATACTAATACAGTATATACTAGGATATTAGTAATTTGGTTTTGAAATGAAGCTTTTAGACAATTCTTGAGACCTGTTTCAAGGCATAATCTCTAGTTTAATTGCATCTACATTAAAATTGTGTGTATATATATATATATATATATACACACACAATATATAAAGTTGTGTGTATGTATATATATATATATATATATATACACAATATATAAAGTTGTGTGTATGTATATATATAAAATACAATTTATATTTGTAGTTTCATAATGTCATTATATACACTGAAGGATACTGAGTAACTAAGGTATTTATTTTTCTCTATGTCATGATGTGTCTGTAAAATAAAATTGTATTGAAAGCCATCCACAGATATAAGTAGAGAGAAAACAAGACACTATTTCTGGTGTATGAGATAAAGATAAATGTCCTGGTAAAGACTATTTCTCAACTCATGAGAGAAACAGAGAGAGAAAATAATAGTACAAACAGAGTAAACACAAAATTAAGAAATAACAGTGATAAGGTGGGAAGAGGGATCTGTCGTAGGTGATGTAAGTTTTTAGATTAAAGTAATGCATATCTTACTTAGTAAAATTATTGAAAGGGTCCATCACATAATAATCATTCAGAGAAGGGACTCTTGGTAATAGTAGGGCAGTTCTGAAGCAGATGGAACAGTAAATGCAAAAGGTGAGATATAGGAAAGAATGGATAATTTGGGGTGTGGGGAGAGAAAGAGAAAGAGAGTGAGTGAGTACTGTGTGAGTCTCTGCTATTGACAGTGATGTTCTCATCTAGAAATGCCTAAGGCACTCACCTGGGCCTATATTTACCCATAATGAGCCCCAAAGATATTTGTCCCCCACTGCCACTGGGGCCAGTGTTGTGGCTGGACCAGCCCTTGTGGTTCTTATTATGATTGCAGGATGCACCTCAGCAAAATCATCAGGGAACTTTGAAGAACAAGATTTATTACTCATAGTCTCTGGAGTGTACACAACACGATTGGGGCCACACGGGAAGAGAGAGAGAGAGAAGGAGGAATGAAGTGTGTACCTTAGGTGTTGTCTTTATTAGGGTCTGAGGGTGGCATGCCTAGGGTTTTAAGGGTTCGCTCCTATTGGCTAATTTAAAGCTTAAGTGTGAGAATTAAGGTGCAGGAAAGGGAGAAACAGGATCACTGAAACCATTAGTTATCTAGGTCTTTCTAAAAGGGGAACTTCATGGGTGGGGGTGACCTGGTTCCTTATTTAGTTGTTTTGTGAGTAGTTGTGTTATATAGGTGGCAATATGTTTTTTTCAGATGGATATCTTTGAATGGATGCCTTGGCAACCAAAAGCCTAATGTCAGGCATTACACTACAGAGAGGAAGGGAGAGAAAGAGATGTGGGGTGGTGGGGTGGGGGTGGGGGAGAGAGAGAGGGAGGGAGGGAGGGCAGCATTAATATACTAATATTAATATGTTGGACTGTAATACGTAAGAGGAAAATCTGTGAAATATGGGGCTGTAGGAAATTATAAGTCATGTTAAGAAGTTTCCTTCTAATCCTAAAGGCAATAAGAAATCTTAGAACGTTGTTAATCAGGAAGAGGAGTTAGATATGTTTCAGAAAGTATTCTCTGGCTCTGATAGAGAATAAATGGATTGGACTCCTGGCTTCCCTTCTCAAGGTGCAGAAAGCTGGAAAGTACATCATAATGTTAAAATAATGAGAAGTACATGACATTATAAAAATCTCAATTTTTCTTGAGTCTGTTCAAGAACTGAGATGGCAGCACAGCTGGCTAACACAGAATCTAAGGAAGACACGCATCTCTAGGAAGAAATGGGACATGACCACTTGTTTAACTGGAATAGATACTGATAGATACTGGTCAGAAGAATTCAGCTAAGCTTTTTAACAAACATTAAAGGCCAAATGTAGGCTTACAAGAGAATATAAAATCCCTAGGGCCACAGACACAAGGTGAATTTATATGCACTAACAGATTCTTCTCAGACATCATGAAATATTTACAAAAAGGATCCACCAAAGTTTGGAGTAATCCTCCCTCAGGGTGCAGACTAGGGTATTGGAACAGCAGTCACTGTGATAGAGGCAGGAAATCTCATCTAGATCCTCCACACCTATCTCTCCCAAAGAGATAAAGCTTTAAACTGCTGAGGGAAGGTCCAAAAATGTTATTACCCCTAGGGTACTAGTGAAAACCAATTCTGGCTAAGGAAAGGAAAGAGTATAAAGTCATCTACCAGTGAAACAGAGGCGGGAATTTGTGTTGGATCTAAACCTACAGCTGGAGGTGAGGCAGGATAACTGAGAAGCCCTATTCCCAAGACCCAATGATATGGTCCTAAGACTGAAGCTTAAGTAGAAAAGAGAGAACAACCCTCCTCCCTGCACTCCAGTAAAAGGCTACAAGATTCACGTAACAAGGAACGGTGGTCTACTGCTGAAGAAGAAACAGGAGAGGAACCATAGCATCAAAGAAATCCTTTCTTAGTTCATTTAAAGTAACCACAGAAACACATCTCAAGCCCAGTTCAACTCCTGACTTGATGGATTCATCCACTACACTAAAGACCTAGTAGAAGGAAAGAATGACCATTTGCAGATATTGATTAAAAAAAATTACCTTTAGTTTCTTTTCCCCTATTTAAAATGTCTTGCTTTTAATAACAACAAAAGTAAGGCATAAAAAAATTCAAGGATAAAGTGCTAGAGAAAACAGTGAATAGAACTAGACTTAGATAAAGCATAGATGATGGAATTGCCAGACAGAGAAGTTAAAATAACTATTATTAATATGTTACATTATCTAGTGGAAAGTGAACAATGCACATGATCAGATGGGTAATTTCATCAGAGAGATAAAAAATATAAGAAAATATAAAAGAAAATCCTGGAAAACCAGAAACACAGTAATAGAAAGCATGGCTTGAAGGGGCTGGTTTGTAGACTTGACACAGTCAAGGAAAGAATAAGTGAACTTTAAAAATATTAGAGAGGAATTACCCAAGCTGAAGTACAAAGAGAAAAAAAGTTAGAAAATGGAATATTTAAGAGTGTAGCACATATCAAACAGTTTAATATATATATATTAAATATGTACACAAACATATAAATAAGTAAAAGCCAACTAAGAGAAACACTGTAAATGTAAAGGCATAGACAGGCTAAAGGTAAAAGGATGGAAAAGCTAGTCCATGCAAATACTAAGCAAGAAAAAGCTGGAGAAGATACATTAAAATTCAACAACGTGGATTTCAAATCAGGTAATACTGGCAGGAATAATGAAGGACCTTGCATGATGATGAAAGGAGCAATTTACAAGAAAATATAAAAATCGTAAGTATATAGGAACCTAAAAAAAGAGGTTCACATACATTAATAAAAAGTGATAGAATGTAAAGGAGAAAAAGACAAATCCAGAATTACCATTAGGCTTTAAAACTCCTTTTGCAGTAATTGATAGAAAACGTCAATGAAAATAGCCAGACCCGAACATAATTACAATTAAAATTCTTGTAAAAATTTTAGTAGAAACCTACAAGCTGAATCTAAAATTTATATGCAAAGGTAAAGAAACTTAACAGTCCAAACAATTTTGAAACAGAACAAAGTTTGACACTCAAAGGATTGGATTTTTAAATCTACTAAAGCTATAATAATAGAGATACTGTGGTTTTGGAGAAAGGGGAAATGTGTAGATCAATGTAACCAAATAGATTCCTGAAGTAGACCTATACTTATGTGATCAATTTATTTTCAACACAGGTGCAATGATAACACAGAGAAGAAATAATAGTTTTTAATAAATTGTGTTAAATCAATTGGGGATGAATTAAAAAAAAGAACCTTGACCTGTATCTTGCACCCTAGTGTAGATTAATTCATCACAGATGATGTAAATATAAACTGAAAACTATAAAATTTCTAGGAGAAAACATTGGGTAAGATCCTTATGACCATGAGTTAGGGATCTATTTCTTAGACATAACACTGAGAGTATGATTTATAAAAGAAAAAAATGAATAAATTAAACTTTATCAAAACTAAGAACTACTCTTTGAAAGACTTAAGAAAAACACAAGGTAAAAAATGAGAGAAAATATTTAAAAATCACATATCTGATAAAAGACTTGTGTACAGTTATATAAAGAACTTAAAAAAATCCATTATAAGAAAACAAAAAAAAAATCACAATTAAAAATGGGCAAGGGCTTCCCTGGTGGCGCAGTGGTTGAGAGTCTGCCTGCCAATGCGGGGCACACGGGTTCGAGCCCTGGTCTGGGAAGATCCCACATGCCACGGAGCAACTGGGCCCGTGAGCCACGATTGCTGAGCCTGCGCGTCTGGAGCCTGTGCTCCGCAACAAGAGAGGCCGCGATAGTGAGAGGCCCGCGCACCGCGATGACGAGTGGCCCCCACTTGCCACAACTAGAGAAAGCCCTCGCACAGAAACGAAGACCCAACACAGCCATAAATAAATAAAAATAAATAAATAAATAAAAATTAAAAAAAAAAATGGGCAAAAATTTTGAATGCACATTTTATCAAAGAAGATATATGGATGGTAAATAAGCACATGGAAAATTCTCAACATCACTAGTCATTAGGAAAACAATTAAAATTACCCTGGGATACTTCTATATACCTACAAGAACAGCCAAAATAAACACATAAACAAAAACTTGACAATACTAAGTACTGGCAAGGATATAGAGTGTTTGGAATATTCACAAATTATTGGAAAGAATGCAAAACATTGAGAAAACAGTTTGAGAAAACAGTTTGATATTTTTAATGAAATTACATACTTATTTACAACTGTATCCAAGTAAAATGAAAACTATGTTTACATAAAACCTGTACACAAATTTATTTTACTTTGTATTTGGTTTTATTTATAATTGCCAAAAACTATAAACAACCCAAACGTCCCTGAATTGGGGAATAGTAGATGAACAAACTGAGTTGTTTACATACAATGGAATATGAATCAGAGATGAAAAGGAACATGTTATTGATACAAACAAAAATATGGATGGATTTATTAAGCGTACTGAAATAAATCAGAATCAAAATGTTACATATTCTATGGTTTTATTTATTTGGTAAATGCAAACCTGTAAGGGGAGAAAGAAAACAAAACAAAAAAAGTGGGTGCTTACCAGCAGGAGGCAGGGCACAAAACCCAGATAAGGGTGATGTGAACACATAGGGGTTCCTTTCCACAGTTTGACAGGTCACTGCTGGTTAAATCCGTAGTGATCGTGTGCAGTAGTTTGGTGGTGGTTGAAATAATTTGCTGACTACTTTCTTTTAATTTCAGAATAATCATTTTTTTCAGATTCAATATCCATGACAGTTTTAAATAGAAACTTTGTGTTTTTTTGGTTGAAATATAATTGACATATAACATTGTATTAGTCTCAGGTATACAACATAATGATGCAGTGTACAATTTGTAAATATCATGAATTTATCACCACAGTAAGGTTAGTTAATGTCCATAACGACACAGTTAATTTTTTTCTTATTTTGAAAACTTTTAAGATCTACTCTCTTAGTCACTTTCAAATATGCAATACAGCATCATTAACTATTGTCACCATGCTGTACATTACATCCCTAGGACTTCATTATTTAATAACTGGAATTTAGTATATTTTACCCCTCTTCACCTCTTTCACCCACCCTACACAACCCTGCCTCTGGTAACCAGAAATCTGTTCTCTTTATCTATGAATTTGTTTGTTTGATTTTTTTAGATTCCACATGTAAGTGAGATCACATGGTACTTGTCTTTTTCTGTCAGACTTTTTTCACTTAACATTATGCCCTCAAGGTCTACCCATGTTGCTGCAAATGGCAGGATTTCCTTCTTTTTATGTGTGTGTGTGTTTGTGTGTGTGTATTATATATATCACATTTTTTTCCTTTAATGTCCTTACTGGAGTATAATTGCTTTACAATGTTGTGTTAGTTTCTGCTTTATAACAAAGTGAATCAGCTATACGTATACATATATCCCCATATCCCCTCCCTCTTGCATCTCCCTCCCTCCCTCCCTATCCCACCCCTTTAGGTGGTCACAAAGCACTGAGCTGATCTCCCTGTGCTATGCAGCTGCTTCCCACTAGCTATCTATTTTACATTTGGTACTGTAGATATGTCACATTTTTTAAATCATTCATCCATTGATAGACACTTTGATTGTGTCCATGTCTTGGCTATTGTAAATAATCTCTGTAGAATGTGAGGTCATTTGTCTGAAGTGAGGAGAAAAGTGAGTATTTAAATATCTGAGAAGGGAGGCAGTATGAAGTATCATTTCATATAATGCTTAAATAGTCTAGTATTATTTTTAACCCACATTTTACAAGTAAAGAAGCTGGGAAGTTAAGCAACATGCAAATACCCCATATTTAGTGAAACCTGGACTGTCGTACGACAAATAAGTGCTAATTTGTAAATGGGCATTATTTTTTTCCAGTATGTTACACCTTTTGCCCAAATGCTCTTTCATAATATTTGAATATTTGATTAGAAGGAAGTTATTTAATTAAAGGAAAGATCATTAAGATGCTTTTTAAAAAATCTAATTTCTCCTAAAGAAGAGGCACAAAATAAAACTAAAAGGAAATGAGAAGGTACAGAAAAGTGAAAGAACTCCAAGAGAGCTGGTTTTTCTTTTGTTGAGTTTAATTCTGGAAAATACTCTTCTTTTTTTTTTTTTTTTTTTTTTTTGAAGGGGTAAGATTAATAACATTTGAACATACCAGGTAAAATTCAGTTCTTGAATATTCAAATGTAAAATGTACCAGTAAAGTATTGCATGCCATAAACCTTAGGTGTCATATGCAAATAACCTTTTTTAATTTGATTTTTTTCCCTGTAGCAGATAATTTTCTGATGATCTGAGGTCATTCATCCAGATAGCAGAAACTGGCACTATTCATTATCCTAAATATTGGAGTTAGAGCAAGATTTTCTTTCTGACTTGGAATTTCCCTTTCAAAATGAAACTCTCCCCCTGCCCCCCACCACAATATCATGTCCTTCTTTTTCCTCAGGGTAGTTGCCATGAGGTATTATACAACTGCTCTCTTGAATCTTTCACTTTGTATATTATGCAACTGCTCTCTTGAATCTTTCACTTTGTATATTATACAACTGCTCTCTTGAATCTTTCACTTTGTATATATATTTTAGTTGTGCGTTTTACTTCATATAGGTATTTTCCTTTCACTCACAGCCATTTCTTGATATTTTGTAGCAAAAACAACAACAGAAAGAGGAAACAGAATAGAAAAATGAACAAATGATACAAACAGGCAATTCATAGAGGAGAAAACCAAATTTCTAGCAGTGGTGAAGGGGGTGCTCAAATTCATACTCACCAAAGAATTATAAATTAAAACAATAATGACATATTATTTTACATCCATCAGACTGGCAAACATTATAAAGCAGAACAGTACTAAATGTTGGAAGAGATGTTAGCATATAGGAATCCTCATGTATCCTATTGGAGATAATAGACTAGAAAAGTCATTCTGGAGAGTTACCTGCCAGAACTTAGTCAGATTAAGTGTTTGCATACTCTTAGACAAATGATTGGCCTCCTGGACATACATACAGTCCAGGGAAATTCTCACACAGATCCACATAGGAAACTCACTAGAAGATTTTCATCACAACATTATCCCTAGAAGCTGGAAGTTGCAGGCAACCTTGGTGTCTAACTCTGGTGGTGTTAATAAGTGTAATGTTGTGGATGTGCACATTGGAAGCAATTGACTAGAAGCACACAAAATAACATGGATATATCTTAAAAATATAGTGCTTTGGGAAGGAGGAAAGATAGATCTATGGCACAAATACCATTTATGCAAGTTATATATACACAAAAACGGTACACACAAAACAACGCAATGGTTTGGAAGGACACAGACTAATAAAAAGATATACATGAAAGCCTCTAGACTAGTTATATAAGAAGGTGAAGGAATAAATGTGGGGAATTAGGACAAAAAGTAGAACAAATAAATTTAAGGAAGGAGGTTCTATCTAGCACGATCAAAGATTACAGTGTGTCATGAACAAAGGAAAATAATTAACTGAACCTGTAAATTAGGTTTAAAAAATGACAGCAAACTAAATGAGATTTAGAAGATCAACTTCAAGAGTTACCTCCTTACCCTCACTCACTCATACATGCATACATACATACATATTTAATAATAAGCAAATAATCTTTTATTATTAAATGCAAAGATATATTCTGGAGAATATACCCTGGAAAATTTACCTAAATAATAAGGCAGGAAATAAAAGAAGAATTCATTAATCAAAAATTACGAGAGAAAATATTTCTGAGGTAACCTATCAGAATAAAAGTTCTTATTAGTCGAACAAAAGGATTAATTCAGAAACAGACACAAATGTATTCCTATAAATGTTCTGAATTCTAAGAACATCAGAGGAATAAAGGAACATATTAAAATAGAGAATTGAATCACATCAGCTATGTAGCTGTGTGGGCTTTTCTTCTGCAGTACTGGAAACCAGAAGATCATTTTCAAAACTTGACAGAGGTAAAGGAGGAACTATTATATTCCTCACAGTTTTTGAGAGAAGCGAATGTAAGACACTTTAGAAATGCACAGGCTAGAATCTTTACCAAGTATCCATTTGGTGAAAAATACTCAAAGAAGTACTCCTGCCAAACGAAGATTGAAACAAAAACACAGGGGGAAAAAAATTGAAAATTAGCTAAATAAAACAAAGAACTGGTTAATTCTTAACCGAAAAAATCCTTGAAATCGTGACTCAGAGAACAAGAGAGTGGTGAAAAGTGTACAATATTAGTGATGAAAGAAAAGATGGACTCACAGGTGGTCTAAATGGGACAGTGTGTCTACTGTCTCTTGCTTTAGAATGTGAGGTGGCACCAAATGGATGCAGAGTCTCTCTGCCATAAGGTTTAGGAAAGTTCAAAGTGACTTGTGGACAAAAGTGTCTTCCTTTTGGTGCTTTGCCGGGAGAGTGGCATTTTGCCTGCTGCCATGTCTGCAGGCCCCAAGGATCGAGCCCCCAGTGCACCCTTCTCACCTGGATGCTACTACCCAGAGGCCTCCAGAAGCCCGACTTAAAACCTAATCATCAGACAACATAAAATCACGAGGAGCCCAGTAATTAGCGAGACAAAAAAAAAAAAAAAAAGAGCAGAGTATTCAAGATAGAGAAAGCCCTTAGCAAAGCAGTTCCTCCTGGAAGGGATATGGGAATCAACCCTAAAGATGAAGAATTAAAAGAAAAAAGGCTTCCTAGAAGTAGCAAAGATCATTTTCAAACTACTGATAACAAACAAGTCACTAATGACGGCCAAATGAATGGCTTTGAAAATCATGTGAAAGGAGTGTCAACATCATTAGTCATTAGGGAAATGCAAATTAAAATCACATTCGATACCACTGCACGCCCACCAGCATGGCTAAATTACAATGACCGCAGCAAGTGTTGATGAAGATGTGGAGATCCTGGCACTTTATTACACTGCTGGTGGGGAGGTAACATGGTCCAGCCACTGTGGAAAACTGCTTGGCAATTTCTTAGGAGTTAAGCATACACTTACTATATAGACAGTGGTGAAGGCACACCAGCGTCTTACATACGCCAGTCAGGAGGAAACACAGGCGACTTCTGCTCACTTTCTATTTGTGGGAACTGGTCACATGTGAGGCAAGCAAGCCACCTAAGGCACAAAGTTTAAAGCGGTGCTTGATGTCTGGATTTCAGCAGTGTAGGGTCAGCACTTGCAAGCATCTTTAAATTTTACCACTAGCTAGTCCCTCTCCTGCCCTGGGCCAAGTCTGAAGGTACGAGGGGTGGGGAAATGCAGTTTCCTACTATTCAGCTCCCTCCGAGTGACAGAGCCCCACTATGCAAAGGAGGGCACACACTTTGTTGACCCGCTTGCTATCTCTGTATTTCCTAACAGTTTGAGAGGTCTTTAAATTAGAGCCTGTGCATCACTTAACCATCGTACCCCCAGGGCCAAGGATAGTGATCACTGAAAGAAAAAAATATTATTTCCAGGGAAAAGAGAAAATGATAGAGAGGAACAGGGGTGGGGAGACTTTTGCTTTATCCTATGTCAACAAACTGACTGAAATATAGTCAAATTATTAATTATAAAAATAAATACATTGCATGTATAAAAATGCTCTTTCTAAATTATTTCATCTGATTCTTACAAAAATCCCAACAGGAAGGAAAAGCAAACATTTTATCATAATTTTACAAATAGGAAAATTAAGAACTACTGTGGGATAGTCATTTTTCTGTCAGAATCTATGATTGTCAGTTTAAATCTCTTTGATTTAATACCTCTATGTAATTATATTTTGAACAACTACAGTAATTATCTTTTGTTTTAACATACTCTATATAGTGAAAAGTAGCCTAATTTTTAATTAAAAATTGTCTTTTATACTTAAAAATGCAGTTGTTACATATTTTGAAAACTATATTGTCCGTTATCATAAAATAAGTTTTCAACAATAGACATTTATTTTTGTTATCATCACACTTAGGATTTCTCCAGGCACTATACTGCTTCAATTTTCCACAAATATAAAAAAAAAAAAAATTCTAGTAAAAAATTTTACTAGTTTGGTTATAATTTAGATGCTTAGATATAACATTTACATAATAATTACATTAGTTCTACCATTTAAATAATCAGCTTCCTTTAGTGTTTTATAGATGTAGAAACATATTCATTTAAATAAGTGGTAGTTTTTCTGGCATTGTGGTTGAAGGTATTTCACCTATTTTACATCAAAGATGACAGAAATCTCAAGCCTGCTATACGTCAAAACATTGCTATGTCTCTTTTTTGTCATATCAACTTTAACACAGGGCCTTCATTTGTTTTAATTTTCATGCTTGTTTTCTGTTGATTTAGAAAAATAAGCATCCTGGGAAAATGTGTATATGCACATATTATGACAAATATGTAATACAGACCTCATTATTAGAAATGGGCCATCCATATCATCTATGCTTTTGGTCTGTGGAGTTTTTCAAACAAATTCTTTTACCAGTAATTTGAAGTCATTCTTCTACTAGTAAGTTGGGTACACTCTGGGGAATTTAATTGTTACTGTCTTCTCCAGTAATTTATTCATCAGTGGGAGACATTCTTTTAAGAATCCTGATTGAAAGCCTGCCTATTTTCTTAGCTGGAAACTAGCAGCTAAAATGTGTTTGTGGAGTATCTTAGGGAAGACCAACAAGAGTGCCATTTTAGAAAACATTTGGTGAAAGGAAGTGGTGCCGTGAACACTTAATTGTGGATGACCTGCCGCACTACATAAATAATTGTTTATGATTGAACTGCTGAGATGAGGGGAAGGAAAAAATCTTCTTAAATATACACATTAGCTTTAAAACATATTCTCCTGCACAGGACATTTTCACAGAGATTTTTGCAGTGATTACATATGAAAAGTGATATGTTTTGGTTTTTTTTTCCTAGTTAAACAATGATTTTATTGCTTGAGTACAACAGACACATTTATGCAACCAGGGCAGAGGCTGTGGATGACTCGTAAGAAAAGCGATATGTTTGTGTGTGTGTGTGTGTGTGTGTGCCTGTGCATATATATATATGTATATAATGCATTACTACATGTAGACTACTGTGTGTATATGTATGAGAAAAGACATTTTGTTAGGTGCTATACATATATGCAGAGAGTTAAAATATAATACTTATAGGAGGTTTAAAACCTAAATAACAGGTTTTATATATATATATATATGCATGTTACATATAAATGTGTGTGTGTGTATATATATATATATATACACACACACACACATATAACCAAATGATTAATAAGAATATAAGGTGCCCTAGGATACATGCTGCATTTGTGGTGTGAACACAAGTTATGCTAAGAAAGTGGAATTCACTGTAGGGTAAAGCAGTTAGAAGAAAGTCTGGATTAGGTCTGAAAGGATTCACGGCACATGGAAAATCAGAATAAGGAAGAAGCAACGTGGCCTCAGAGCAAGCGCTGGGGTAAGAACGGCAGGATGGCCCAGGCAGCATGCGTGAAGCCGCGTGGCTCGAGTTAGGGGTCACACAGGTCGCTGAGGTGAGCTGTGGACGTGCCATGTGCAGTGTAGTATCACCTGAATTCAGGTGTCAGGAGTCAGACCACCATGTTGGCAACCCTGTCCTCCACTGTGGCAACATAAAAGCCAGCTGTCGACCACAGCGCCTCGGCCAGGTTTTTCTTTGGAACACCTGTGTGCTTTTGTTGTTCAGTAGTTTCCCCAGCTTTAGTGTCCTTCTTAGCTTTGCTCTAGGTTTGACATCCTATCCTGGCCCTGCCACTTTCAGTGACTGATTTTAAATCCTTCTCTGATTCCCATGTCTACTTCCTGCATGATCTGGGTAGGGGAAATCTTGCTGGCCTGGGCTCACAGACTTTTTTACTAACTGGTTTCCTAGGTGGTGAATCCATAATATTAGACACACAAGTGATCGTCTCTGCAGTCTTATGTGTCTATAACTATAACCTAAATAACCAGATGAGTAAGGAATTATGAAACCCCCATTCCATCTTTACTTCTGCATTGATTTTTAAAAGACAGAGGAGGCTACTTTCACTTTGCCCCAGCTTCCCCCTCCCCCCAACCCCACCGTGTCCTCAAGTCCATTCTCTATGTCTGCGTCTTTATTCCTGCCCTGCCACTAGGTTTGGGAGGCTCAAGAGGGAGGGGATATGGGGCTATATGTATGCATATAGCTGATGCACTTTGTTGTACAACAGAAACTAACGCAGTATTCTGAAGCAATTATACTCCAATAAAGATCTATTAAAAAAAAAAAGACAAAGGATGAAACATAGAAGAATCCTTTGCCATTTTCCAGTGCCATTCCAGAGGTATCCTTGGCCTCTGTTTTCTTTTCTGTGCTCTCATGTTCTGCTCCTGAAAACTCTACTGCTGACAAGACTACCTACGTAACCACGGCTCACGTTTTCTGCCTGCTCCCATTCCAAGCCATTTCACAAATCATCACCTCTCTCCAGATAGCTTTCTCAATCTTCTTTCCAAAAATATGCCACTATCTCCTCCAAGAACTTACTGACTGTTCCTCTTTCTTTCTGACAGTTTCTAAAAGCCTTTCCAAAAAAGTTTGACTAACACTCCATTCGTTGCAGCAAATACTTCTGCAGAGGCTGTGCCACGTTCCCAAAGTGCTCTCTCCTTTGCCCTCTCCCTGTCTGAAGTTTACCCATTTAACTAGCTTCCATCCCAGCTTCCATCTATCTTCACAGACCTGCCCACCCCAGCCTGAAGTGGTCCCTCGCTCTCCCGAACTCTTGTAAAATTTATTGTCTGAATAATTCATCTGGCAATGAATCATGTTCTGCCTTGTGACATCTCTTTTATAATTGTCTGGTGCGGTTATTTAAATATTTTGGTCTTTCTTTTCTCTCTTCACTTGATTATGTATTCTCTTTTCTCACAAAACAGCATTTATATATTTTATATTCTCCACATTTCCTGGCTCACAGCTTTGAGATGTAGGCATTTAGTGAATATCTACTGATCTGAGTTGATTTACATTACATTAAAACTTGTACAAAGTCATTCCCATCATTTTGCATTTCTACTTTTTATTTTACTTCAGGATTGTGGGTGATTAATCTGGTCCCTCAGAGAACTCTCTCTGCTCAAATCTATCCCATCTACAGATAGTGTGATTCTGAAAATAGTGACACCAATGAACACAGGGTTGGAATACTAACAACAGCAAAGTTTCTCAGTGTAGTTGGAATCATGTAACGGGGTAACGAGAGGTAAGACGATCATTATGTAGTCATATGACTAGTAATTTAATAAAAATTCACTTGAAAAAATATATATGTGAAAAGCATCTAACAGAAATTTAAGGTATCAATTATTAAAAAAAAATTTTAATATTCAAAGTTACGCAATGGCTGTAACAGCTTATGGAGTTTTATCTTTTATATTACAGATAAAGAATAAAACCAAGACCTGTCATTATAATGTTTCTTCATATTGAACAAGAGATGATCGATCACAGAAGTGTTGTACACTTAGTATATATCAACTCTAACATAACATGGTCGAGTATGAGTTTGAGATAAATGGGGAGAATGACAGCACACTCAGGTGGTTTCATAATAGGTGTTAAAATGTCCCACAAGTGCTTACCCATGAATCAGTGTCAGCCTGGCTGGAGGATGCTGGAGACTTTATATAAAGTCTCCTTCTTAGTCTTTGTACTTGTTAACATTTATTCAGTGACTTCAGCATCCTGAAAGTTTGTGATTACTCAGAAGCAAGGAGAGATTGATAATGTGGTCCAACTGGCACTTGGGGCCTAATTATACATATGTGTGTGTGTGTGTGTGTGTGTGTGTATAATTGCACAGACATAGGCACAGACATAGTACATTTGTATAAAGCCAGCCCTGCATCTAATCTAGTTCCCCAGTACAAATAATATATATACATATATAATACATAATACAAATCTGATATTTATATACCGTACAAGTTGAACAGACATAGGTGGGAGAATGAGAGAATGGAGGGTATGATGAAGCTACGTATTAAAATGACGTGGAGTTTTTGTTGACTAAAGTTCCATAGGAACTGGACGATCGCCTTGAGTTATATGTACTACGTTAAAAATTTTTTTGATTTACTTTTGTGTTGATTTGCATTTATTATTTGGCTTACTTTTAATTTGAATTTATGGGGAATCCATGGGTATATTTTGGGGATTGAAAACTGGTCAAATGGGAGATAAGGAAGGAAGTGAGCCTGTGGGTTATTAATCTTTAAAAGGAGAATACTTTGGAGGCCTGTACCAGCTGCCTTCAAATATTTGAAAAATTGGCACAGAGAAGAGGAATTATATTCATTGTGCTACAGTTCTGGGGGGGCAGAGCCATAACCAATGAATGGAAGCCATGAGGAGATGGATTTTGGTTAAATATATGGAAGAACTAACCTTTAGAGCCAAGATCAGACGAGCTAGCCAATGAAACTTGTTATATTCACTGAGGAATATCATCCGTGGAAGCTGTGTAACAAAAACCTGCTGGATTAAATGATCCTTCCACATTTGGCACTAATCTTAGGACCACTTTGGTTTTCAAATGCATGTTGGGCAGTATCATCTTTCTTTCTTTAAAATTTTTATTTTATATTGGAGTATAGTTAATTACCAATGCTGTGTTAGTTTCAGGTGTACAGCAAAGTGGTTCAGTTATACATATTATACATGTATCTATTTTTTCATTTGCAAGTCTTACAGTATGAAAACACGGAAAACCAGTCACATACCTAGTGAGGGTGTCCTTCCTATGAATCATGGAGGCTCCCTACAGATTATGAGAGAAATGTGTCTAATTTTGTGGTTTTACTTTGAAATTGCTTCTATGTCTTTTCTAAAATACTATTGTTTTTAGTATTTATAATTATCTATTGAAAAATGTAAAGTGAGACTAAGCATAGGATAATCTCTCTGAACTGTCTTCAGGAAAATTTTCTTGTTAAGTTATAAGGCTCCGGTCCCCCCAAACATCTGGCATGAGGCGGGGGCATCAGATGCCAAACAGTGACATCTGATCAGAATTTCAAGGAATATTATTAAACCTGGCCTCTTGAACTTTGGAACATTGGAATGTCCTCCTGACTGCTACTACTGTGACTCAGGGCCTTATTACCTCAAAGTGTTAGTTTTCTAATAATGGCTTGACTTTCAGTTTTTCCTTCCTAAATTGACCTTCTCTATAACTAACTACTGATTGTCATTTAAATACTGCTACAGAATAAATCACCCCAAGTTGAGTGGCTTAAAATAAAAACTACCTCCTGTTTCTTATGACTCTACCAGTTGGCCAGATTGTTCTGGTGACCTGGACTGGCCTGAGGTCTTTGATCAGATGAGAGTCAGCTAGATAGCCTTGTCGATCTTTGCTGGGCTTGATCACACATAACATACTTCATTCACCTGGGGACCTCGGCTGACTTGGCTCTGCTCAATGTGGCCTCCCACTTTTCAGTAGGCTTGCTTGGGTTTATTCTCATCGAGGTGTCAGGGTTTCAAGAAAGACAGTAGAAGTGTGGAAATCTGCTGCTTGAGGTTTAGTTCAGAACAAGCCTGCTGTCACTTCCTTTGCATTTTATTGGCTAAAACAGACAAAAACCAGCCCATATTCAAGGTTCCACCTCTGGACAGGTAGAGCAGCAAAGTCACATTGCAAAGAGTATAGTTTCAGCAAGGATGTGGAGACTTACAGCCATTTTTGCAAGCCATCTACCATATAGGTTTATTCAGAATACACCAATTTTAAGCCAAAGAATACACAGAGATTGCCAAATGCCTAAATTGAATCAAATCCAAACTTTCCAAGCTGGAGTCAAGGACCTAATCCTTCCTATGTAGCTTTTCTAACAGCTGTCAGCAATGGGAATGCTCTGCCTCTAGAAAAGTGACATGGTTTGGTGGGAAGTGAAGAAGTTATGGACTCAGAAAAATTGGCTATAACTTATTAGGCATGTGCGGCATTACAGCCTATAATCTATAATTTGCACCTTAGAACAATCTCAGATTTTTGCTGTACGTCTTGTTTACCAAATTGAATTGCATGGTAGGAAAGCTTCTAAGATGGCGCCAATGGCTCCTGCCTTCCTAAGTATTCATGACCTTGTGTAATCCCTCCTCTTGAATAACTTGCTTCTAGCCAGTAGAATGCAGTGGCATTGATGGACGTCACTTCCATGATTAAATTGCAGAAGACTGTCGCTTCCATCTTGCAAGCATGCTCTCCTATTGCCTCCTCAGCTTGCACACGTTGGTAAACAAGCTGATGTGTTGGAGGGGCTGATGTAACAAAGACCTAATCGCAGCTACTGGCCAGCAGTCAGTGAGGAACTGAGGTCCTCAGTTCAACAGCACATTGCAAACTGAATTGAATCGCGCCAATGACCAGGACGTAGAAGCAAATCCTTCCCTAATGGAGCCTTAAGATGACTGCAGCCTAGTTGATATCTTCATTGAGTGATTCTGCAACAGCACAGCTATGCTATGCTAAGATCCTGACCCCTAAAAGCTGTGAGATTATAAATGTGTGTTCTAACCCACTAAGTTTTGGGATTTTTTTGTTATGCAGCAAAGATAACTAACACAAATTGTAAGTCTTTTGTATTAAAAACCTATGTTCACAAAGAGAAAGGAGTGAGTCTGCCACACACTCAATATTTAAACTTTCTAAGCATGTGGCTAAAAGACCAATATCCATATCTATTTCATAGAATTGTTGTGAGAATTAAACAAGATAACAAATGAACTGTACCTAGTACAAAGTTACGGCATGAATTTCATCTCCCTCCCTGTCTCTTTTTTCTTCTTAGTGTTCTCTTTGCCATTTTCAATTGATGTTTCCCTTCTACATTCCATATTTTTCAATATTTTTGAATGAATTGACTAAAGAAAGATATAAAATATGGGGGAGGGGCAATTGAATAACTGATTCTTTTTTACTGGAGTAATTTTGTGAAGGATGGCAAATTACTTGCCTTAGCCTGGGCTCACCTGAAAGTGGAGCCTGAAGCAAAGGCTTCTATGCTGATATTTCCTAAGGGGTTCGATCAGGGAAGCCAGGGTGAGTGACAGGGGAGCCAGGCAAAGGTGTGTTACTGAGAGGGGCTGCCCTGAGTGAGACAACCTGCTTTTCAGCCCAAGAGGCTGGGGACTTGCGTGGAGCAAGGAAGGGAGAGGAGTTATTTGCCAGCTCTGGCCCCTCAGGGCTAGGTGTTACCCTGTGAAGCACTGATTCATGTACCCTCCACCCCTGCATCATGTACAAATAGCAGGGTTCCTGTAGCCTCTTCGCTTGGGCACCAACAAAGAAGCCTTGAGCTGGAGGCGAGAGGCGAGAAGCTTGGGCATGAGATCAGCACTCTTAGACTACACTTGGCATCGAGGTGGTCGGAAGCCACGCCGGAAGAGATGGTTGCATCTGTACCTTGAGCTGGAACTAAAGGTAGGAGAGCTGAGAGAACCTGGAGCATCACGATACGCAGGTAGAGAGAGGTCAAGAGTTTAGGAGGGCAATTTTCTGAAAAGGATGTGCTATAGACTGACTTTGTGTCACCCCCCCCCCCCGCCCCCAATTCATATGTTGGAGCCTAATCGCCAATACGATGGTATTAGGAGGTGGGGTCTTTGGGAGGCAATTGGGTCATGAATGGGATTAGTGCCCTTACACAAGAGACCCCTGATAGCTCCCGAGTTCATCTGCTATGTGGACACAGTGAGAAGAGCCATCTATGAATCAAAAAGCAACTTCTCACTGGACACCAATCTGCCTTCGTCTTGGACTTCCAGCCTCCAGAACCGTGAGAAAGGAATTTCTGTCGTTTATAAGCCACCCAGTCTGTGGTATTTTGTCATAGCATCCCAAACAGACTAAGGCAGGTTGTCAAGACGGTCTAGTTGCAGGTGAGGGGAGGCGAGGATGGATTATAGCAAGATTGTGAGGACAAAGGTAGGATTTTGCTAGAGATCATGTAAAAAAGTGAAAAATGAAATGTCAGTTGCTCTTCAGATTGGGGACCAAAGAGATCAGAAGGTGAGAAAACTATCTTCTCTGAAAGATACAGAAGCACTCTGTGTGTAGGGGAGCAAAACATCTTGGAAGAAGAAGAAAATTTGACACAAATCTGGAAAATAATACAAAATTAAATATACATAGCTTTCTCAGTTAAAATTAATGAGGGACATAACTGCTGCTAATATCTGAAGGGTGTTAACAGGAAGAAGGGAGCATAATTACTTAGCACCATACCCGTAAACATAATTAGGAATAATGGTATGCAATTAAGAAAAGAAAAATTTAGTCACAACATCATGAAAGTTCCTCTGTGCTTGTGACATCTATTAAACTAGGGCATCGTTTTCCAAAGCATCTGGGAGGAGTCCTGTTCTCTGAAGCACAGAGAATAAACGAAACTAGGCAGTGAAAAGAACACCTCCTAGTGCCAACAGAACAAAACAAAACAAAAAGAGATGCTTGGCAGCCTGCATAGGTCTGTATCACGGATTTTATGTGTTTGTTTGAATTGGGGGTTTAGAGAGGGGAATAAAGTACCAGGGTTTCAGTTCTTAACTCATGCTATTTGCTGTGCACGACCTTACTGTTTTGTGTACTTACGAAAACCAGGGCATTTGCTGAACAGCCGTTCACGAGGCAGTATCTATCTCAACCCAAGCCTTTAAGTTCTCTCCTCTACTTCTAAGGTGAAACTGACAATGGAAACAGCACTTTTAGGGCAATTAGAGTGTTTAGTATTCTTTTCTTCCCCCTAAAACATCTTGGAGAACTCCTTTTAAAATAGATGCGGATTAAGTAGTGATCTGTTGCTGGATAAGAGCAGGGCAAATGAGGGTGACTGCTCTCAGCTTCAAGATTCCAAAGCAGTTACTGCAAAAGTGGCAAAAGAATACGGGAATCAAAGGCCTATTAGAGAGACCTCAGGTTGTTAAATGAGGAACTAATGGTAGGCAGAAAAGGGTAAAGGGAATTGAATGGTAATTTTTTACAGTCTACTTTAAAAAATGCCAGTGTTCCAACTCAGTCTGGTTGCTTTAATAACTCATAAGACATTCAGGCTCTTGCAGCAATTGTGCACATTTAAGGAACAGCAGTTGGCTGCAATGTAAATATTCTTTGACTGATTAGTATAAAAATGGCCCTTCCTCCCCATTTCCCTTTGTGACGCTGACAACAGAGTGACCTGATAGATGCATGAATTATATATTTTCAGAAGACAGAACTTCTAGAAATTGAAGAGAATACTTAATTTATATTGTTTTGTGCTTTCCCTACAGAGGGTATCTGCTTAAATTGGCTGCGGTTAATTTATGAGGGCTGCTGTCTCCGTTTAATCTCCAGTACACGGAAATTTATTCTTCACACCTTTATTTCTAGATATTTTAGGATATTTCTGGAAAGCAAGCTGATCTGTGCCTTTTCATAGGAGTAAAAAGCAATCAGAATTGGTTATGATTTGAGTAAAACTGAAAGGTATAGATCTCTCTCATATGTCTTTCCCATACAGAATGTGACGGTGTTTAAATTCTCTTTTTTAAATTCAATTCTTTTGGTGAAGGTATAATTTTCTAATGTACCCTTTTAATATCCAGATATTTTCTGGCTAATAATAATATTTATTTCATGGAATTCTTGTAAGGATTACATTGAATAACTTAATGCCTATAAAGTGCTTAGCATAGAGCTTGGCGCAGAGTAAAGATTTAATAAACATTCTTTTATTATCATTATGAGTGCTATAATTATGATTATTACATTTACCTGTGTAAGGTAACAACCTCACAGCCTTTTAATACAATGGCAACCTTGACTTGTGACTTCTTTAGCAGACATCAGGACCCTGAGAAATAGGTGACAAGATAGGAAATTTTTCATGGGGGTGTGGGAAGACCAATTTGGATGGCTTTGGAGGCTGGTTTCCTCACCACTGTGCTAGGTGAGCCAAGAGCTGGCTCAGCAGATGAATTAGCTCAACAAAAACCCTAGGCTAATTCCAGCTACTGGAATAGGTGTTGGTTCCGTGACTCCACCTTTTGAACAAGACCATTTTCTATTGTTACCTTGGATTATAAATGTTTCCCCACTCCCTGCCACTTCCTACCCCCATATCTGTTCCTGTAAATACATAGCCCATTACAGTGTAGGGACCTCCCGGTACAGGATTGTTGGCTACGATGCTTGTATGCCCAGCCTGGGCTGTAAAATGAGACCTTAGGGGACCACATGAATTCCACTCCTTCTCTGCCTGGGAGTTTTGTCCCAGTAAACCCAGTCTCTGTACCATATGACGTTAATAGTGTGGATCCATGGGTGCTTTGTAGAACGGGAGAGAGAAATACAGGCTCTTGGGTAACTTGAGACCATTGTACCCTGTAGAAAAAGAAGAGTCAACAGTGCAAATGATTCAGAAATTACTAGCTCAGCGTAACAGTCACTGTACCTGCCCTTGTTATAAACAACACTAGTGCTAGTGCTATAGAATTTTCCAAAGAAAATTGATGCATGAAATCTTAACTTTGTTTACTTCTCTTTTTCCCCAATCTCTGTGCCCTGATGCAGTCTGCTAATTTCTGTCCCCTTTTAGTTCATTTGCCAAAGAGGGCATTAGAAAGTTGGATTAATAATTAGTTCTTTTGATGAAAATGTTATTATTGATTATTGTCATTTAAAATACTACACACAGAGGCATATATTACTGTTATTTGTTTCAAATTAGAAACTAATTATCTACCACTAATTAGAAATGAATGCCACACTATTAAATTAGGGCTTAAATATAATGAAGTCATACTAAGTAAGAAATAAGAAAATGCCAAAAGAGGTCCTCCTCGCGAAGGAATGTTTAAATGGAAAAAAAAAATCAAGATCATCTCAGATACATTAAAGAAAGTGTGTTGGGATGGAAGAAATCTTTATTTCAAAAAATCACTAAAACAGAAAATATAGACAGAAATAAAACCACTCCCATCTGACAATGAAGAATGCCCGCCTCTTAACAGCAAGTATTAAAAATAAGTAGGTCATAAAGATGAGAAAGTAAAATGCTATGATATTGGCTCCTTATCTTTAAATGGAATTCTGATTTGACTCTAGCACAAGGAAAGGGAATGAATACAGTATGTTTCCCCATGTGAGCTGTCAGAATGATAAAACTGAATATGCTGTAAATCAGCTTTTCCATGGACAGCTGGTTCATCGTCATTAGTATGTATATCCTTATTAATATCTAGGCCACTCAACTATAGGAGAACTAGATTGATGCTCTTTAAAATTCTGCACTACTCCAATCAATTGCAAAGGTCTGTATACAAGTATCAAGCTATCATGAACAGAGAAATACTATTTGTTCTGACTGGTTTCTTCAACAAAGAAAAAATATCTTACTATACCATTCTGCTCTAAAAATATTCTCAAGGTTTTTTTAATAATGTAGAATATGCTTATTTAGATGCCTGCATATCTGTGCAATTCTTATTCCCTTAGCTCTTCAAGGAGCTGGAGGTGGTGTGTAAGTTGGCGTGCTTTCTCAGTTGGCCCAAGTGCCCTGCCAGGGAGTAGAGGGCCTTTAATTTTCAAGTGAACTGAATTAAAATAATTGACCCTAAGATTTGGGTTCCTATCTAAGAGTTTAGTTATATTCCTTGTGATTATTATCAGAGTGTATTTGAAAGTACAAAAATCAGGTAAAAGGAGCATAAGTGATCAATTCCAACGTTCATTATAAATGTGAAATTGAGTCAAAGACAATAAAGTGAATTACTGAAGGATACAAAGCATAGCAAGGCCATGAATTTAGATCAAAAGCCCAGGACCCTTCCCTACACCATACTGCATTTAAGAACATGAAAACCTTTTCTGATGCTCCTATCAGCATGCCCATATGATTCACCCAATGTTGGTATAGAATGTCTGGTACCCAAACTCCAATAAGGTACAGTAGCTTAGGCACAATTGGATTTTTTTCCTTCTTCCCTCCATCCCTCCCTCCTTTCCTATTTTCCTTCCTTTTCTTCTTCTCATTTTATTTCTTTTTCTCAGCTAAATTGTGGTTGAGGCCATTTGAATAATAGGCTCTGCCTGAGGAGTGCATTCCTCTGATAAACCATAAAATCACAGGAATTTTTCTCAACCAAATGCTGTTTCAGTTTTATTTCCTATTCTTGAGTTACAGAAGCAATTTACTTTTCGACCCTTAAGGATCCCAAAATCTTGGACTTTATTCACTTGTATTTCTGCTTTCAAACCAGAAGCTCTTTCCTGAGCTCATATCTTTATTGTAATACTGGAATATAAGGAGTAAGAAACAAACTAAACACATAATATTGTAGCTCTTGCTACCTCCCAAAGCAATCGGTCTACATTCAGAGTTACCAGAGTTTTACCTAATGTTTTGACACAGCTTATCAGGGCTATCCAGCCTTCCAGCCTCGGAATCTATTTTCTTATAAAAGCCTCAACCTCTCAACGGTTGCCTCTCAACCCACACAGCAGCTTATTGTCTATGTTTTTCAGGCTTTTCTTATTACATCACCCAATTCAAGTTTCCAATTTCTGAGTCACACATAGGCTCCCATCATTTTAAAAACAAGATAAAATAATATTAAACATATATAAATTTTAAAAATCATATTTCTAATAACTCCAACACAATCGATGCTGTTTTTCACATAATAATGAAAAGTGGCTGGTTGCAGTTGGCAAAGTAGAAATTGCACCAAAGTTCACCCATAAGGAAGACTTTATTCAAGACTATTGCTGTAAAGGAGAGAGACTGAACTCAACTTTGCTGAAGCAAATGGCTGGAGAGTTTTTAAGCACTGGAGTGAGCTAGTAAAAAAGTATTGGAGGATTTTGGGGAGAGGGGAGGTTGATCAGTGGAATGTGCTCACACATTGAGTTATTCCTGAGTTTACGATTGTTTTTCTCTGAGATTAGGCCATCCATGTTTGCTCATTGGCCTCCCATTGAAGTAACACTTCCACCCTCCCACAGGGACTGAGAGATGGGGGTGTTGTATCTTTCCATCTTTATATTTCAAAGATATGGTTCCTAGGTCCTTGAGAAAGGTATGTTCTGAGGCATAAAGTTGGAAGGAGGCTGGGAGAAGATTTACATACATTTCAGAGGGGTAGAGAAAGAATTGACACAGGCTTCCAAGGTCAAGCTTTGTCACCAGCTGAAGAAGAGCAGGGAGAATGATACTTGTAAGGTATTTATTGGCCAGAATAGTGTACATCACTTTTGCTCATATCTATTCACAGTAGTTCCACTACATGGCTCTTTTATCTTCAGAGGCAGCTAGCAATTGTGATCTTGCTGTGATCTGAAAGAATTGAGAACATGGATTTTGCTAGCAGTTTTTGCCACAACTGAGTGTTCACCAGGATCTATGCCAAATAAATACCTAGATATATATTATTTAAATACTATGAAAACAACCTGAGAAGCAAGTATTAGTGTCCTCATTGTGGAAAGGAGGGCTGGGACTTAGCGAAATTAGTACTTTGCTCATGTAATCAATAGCTGAATAAAAATTCAAATTAAATCTTTATGACTGAATAGTCTACAGTCTTTACCTTTATGCTACACACACACACACACACACACACACGCACACACTCAGAAAGAGAGATTGAGAGAGAAAGATGAAATTTTCCATTGTTTTTTCCTCATAACAGATGGCCATAAAGGTGCAATATGAATGGCATTATAATTAATCCCATATATTTTATTATAGTTTTCCCTCAATTCTTCCTCAACACAATTCTAACTTCCTAAATGCCTCCCTCCTTCTCTCTCTCTGTCTCTGGGTCTCTGTCTCTGTCTTTCTCTCCCCACTTCCCCTCTCTCTATTTTCTCATGGTGTTTAGTCTCAGATTACCCCAACTTTACTTGAATAGTACCTTTTTCAATTCATAGTAATAAACCTTCAGCAAATTAGGCATTATATACAAAAGACAAGAGGGATATAATTTTTTGGAGCATGAATCTCAGGCCTGCCCATTTAATCTGGTTTTTCAAAAAATTTTCATCATTGAAAGATAATGGAAGAGGACATAGAAAAAGCACAGAAGGAAAAGAAAAATGAGAAATATTAAAACAGCCAGGGGGGTAAGGAAAGAAGACAGAATAAAAATAAAAGACAAGGAAAGTCAGGAAGAAAATACAAAAAAATAAAAATAAAAGAGAATTGGTCTTCAGTTTGCACTATACTGTATAGCTCTAGTAAATTAAAATTTTGAAAATGAAAATAAATGCAATGATTTGAGGATTTTTTAACCAAAAATGAAAGTTGTTGAGTTCCTCAAATGTGGAAAGAGACATACTTTCCAATTTTTCCCTGTTGAACTTTATGTTGGGTGTATTTTATGTAATAGACTGGATTCTGTGCAATCAAAGTGTATGAAGGTCCTTTCTAAATTACATGAGGTGGTTATCTGTCACAGAGTGAAGGTGCCCTATATAACTCAAGGTTAGGCCTACATTTTTATGTCAAAACACAAGTGTTGCTCAACTTTTCTATCTCTGGGAATGATTTTATATATGGCTCAAAGATACTTCAGCTTAACTGCTAACGATAAACATAAGGAGAAACTGTTTTTCATTTAAATCAGAGGCTGCACACACACATACACACACACACAGATTTTCTCAGTTATTCCTAATTCCTTCTATATAACGTAGATTTGCTCTTAGCAATAATGTGAGTCTACATTTACAGACATCCCATGCAGTGGAATAATACGAAGGTACGTTTCAATGGCAGCCTGAAATAGCAATGAAATATCAATAAAAAGAACATGATTTAGAATTGCATTATGAAAATATTTCACATAAAAAGACTCCAATTTGATAAAATGTGTGTGTGCATTCATGCAAAAGTAATTATTGATCAAGCCCTGTTCTAGATGATGAAGAAACAGTGGAGGTCAGAACAGACAAAATCTTCATGGAGCTTTTATCCTAGCTCACATATAATTGCATGCCTAGACTTTAAAATATACACATCAATTTAAGAGAAATAATATTAAATTTGGTAACTTATCATATATGGGCATGTTTTGTACCTTATGAAAACCTCATACAGTGAAAATGATAAGGAAACAAAAATGGTATTAACCAACAGGGATAAAAACAACAGGAAAGACAGCAAAGGAGTTTAAATCTCAGCAACGTTTTCCAAAAGGGTAGAGGGGTGGTGAAGTAAAATCATAAGTGTTTTCCGTATTAAGGGTTATGGACCCTGCAGGTGGGGGGAAATGTTCCTGCAGAATTCCTAAAAAAATTATGTGGTTGGCAGTACCAGGTAGTGCCGAAGGCACAGGGCAGGAACAGCCCTGAGCAGAGGTGACTGCTCGAAGACGTCTGTAAACAGAAACCTTAGATCCGCAACACCCTCCCTTCATGCCGCCAAGCGACTACCCCCTCCAGCTTCTCAGGAAGGAAGTGAGAGGAGCTTCATTCTTTGGAGAAATTGGAGCAGAGGTGTTCTCATCTTATGGGCACTGGACGTAGTAAGGCTAGTATAAGGCAGGGGTGACACAGGCAGTGAAAATAGGAGAAATAAGTGGGACTCTACAAGCTGGACTCTGGGATCCTCAGCCTTTCCTGTTTTTGCTTCTCAGAGGGAAGGTGACCAGCTATAAAGTCCTCTCCCCTTTCTCAGGGAGATTACCTGCTTCTTCTCTGATGAATCATCGTTGCCCAAAGAAAAGACCTGTGGTTCCCAGTGCTTCAGGGCTGCTCACTGTCTGGTTAGGAGAGTAGGAATCAGGTGAGGTCTCCTTCCACTCTGTGCTACATTTAATCTTCCTAACGATGACCTTGTTTCGGATATAATGTATGATACCTTCCAGATCTTACGTTTTACAATTCTAAGGTTTCTGAATAAACAGTGATCATACAAAAACATTGTGCATAAAAAATCAATTGAATTTAAGCATAAATGAAGCAGTTCTGTATTTTTCCTCAACAACCAGTTACCAATTAGACTAGAATTTGAGAGTCAATTTTTATTCCAGGCATTTACCTTCAGATATGGAATAGAGAGACATCCTCAAAGAAATAATTTTGAAGATGAAGGTGTCTTGTTTCTTTATAGAACGCCCCCCCCCCCATTCAAAGTTTAGAAGATCCATCATGACCCATGGACTAGAATGAAACTTAACAGCTGCCCCTGATTTCAAAGTGCTGACGACAAGAGAATGTAAGATTCAAAAAATATTTTTGTATTTGACCAAATATGGCTATATGTTTTTGTTTAAAGGATTTTTTTTTCTTTTCTGGATATTTAAATGTTTCTCTGAATACTCTAACAAAATGCAAATGATGGATTTCTTTTCCCATTAGTTTTGTCTTTCTCCTATCCCCTGAGACATATTATGTATTATTAGTTAAAAATATTTTAATTAAAGCAAGAAGAGATTTCCACAGAAAATGTTGTAAAGGTTCTCACTGAAAAAAATATCTTTCATTTCCAAAATTTTATGAATGATCTTCTCCTGCCTAGTGTGTTTTCCAACTATGACGGAATGAGACTAATTTTTAAAGCTTAAACGCTTGACCCTTAATTTTATCCAATTTTATTGAAAATTAAGGAGAGGAAAAATTCTTGTATAATGCACTGCTGTGAAAGAGGAACTCTTAGTTTTAGCTTTTTGGACATTTTAGTTGGTACCCATCTTATTCACAACTATTATAACTTCACAATTTTCATAACCTTATCTAATGAGAGATTTTCTGGTTGACTCCATTACCTTGTCTGACCATAGCATATAATTCATCAGTTCCTGTGAAAGTGTCCTTTACTAAGACTCTATGGCAAAAAAATATCATTCTAATGTAAACAAACGTTCCTGCATATGATGACTCAAATACAGTCCTGAGATGGTGTATCCTGTTCTTTTTAGCTCATTTAAAATAAAACCCCAACCTAGCTGATGGTTAATAACAGAATCCTTAATTGTTCTGCAGAGACACATGAAATAGAAGATGTTACTTTGATCTATCAGAACTTCTGTTTCTGATCACAGCTTTAAAGATAACCTTAGGCTCTTTTTCAAATTATAGTGTAAAACTTCCATTTGTAAGAGACTTTCATTTACCACATTGCTACTGTTTTATTAATTCCAACCTTTAATAGTTAACATTGAATAAAGCTAGAGTCCAATTGTTTTCTTTGACTTATTTTTCCATACTACTTCCTTCTAGAGCTGAATTTTATACATAATGCATATTTTTTCCTTGTGCAATGCATTTTCTTTGTTTTTGTATTTATCCACACATCATTCTTTAAGATTCCTTTTTCTTGTAATCCATTTCTCCCTTAAGCTTTGTATACATGGCTAAACTTGAAATACACTGTTCAGTCTTGACTCACTTTTAAAGTTATTCAAGAGTCCTATTAAATAATCCATACCATCTATCTTCTACCTAAATGTGATTTTTCAGAAGTCTGTACATTTAACTAATCTTAGGTGGATTTTGAAGGCACAGTTCAGGGAGATACCTGAAGCAGGCCTGAACTTGGACCAGTGAGGGTGATGGCTGACTTGGAAAGCTGACTTGGATTGTCATATAAAACGAGTACCTCGGAGCTATTACCAGTGTCTTGGTGACTGGGAGGGTTAAGATGAGGTGTGCAGCCAACAGCTCAAGGATAGTTAGGAGAAAACAGGGAATAACCCCTGTGAGGACAGCAGAGGGTGTATCTCAAAGAACTTGAAATCTTTACCCTAATCAGGTGTATCACCGTAGGGATGTATGGCCACAGAGTTCCATTTATTTAGTTTAGGTTTATGAATATATTTAAACAACTTCAGTACTCTCCTAAATATTGAGTTAAATGGAAACCTATGATAAGTAATACATAGACATAATTTTTTAATGCAAGTGGAGGGGAAGGAGGAATTTATTATATATAGTATATAATTTTATAAATTCATAAAATTATATATAGTATACACTTTTATATTATAAAATTTTTATATTATAGAAATTTTATAATATAAAATTATAATATCTGTCTGTACTCACTTTGCCTTTACCATGATATAAGATGTGCTCAGTGACCTATCTTTACCCTTTCTAACCATTTTTGTGTTTCCCCTTGAATATTTCCTTCCCTGTATTCCTTACTTTAGATTTTCAGTATTAGATAAATGGTATTGATGTAGTAAACTATTTTTTATTCGATTATTTCTGGTGGGAAAATTGAGTAAAAAGTTGGTAAAGCTTAGAATTAAGGGAAGAGAATAACAATAAACAAAGCTCCCTTAATTTCATGGAAACATAATAAATTCACATATTCCTATTTCTCGAATGGCCCAGAACTATAGCTCTTTTTTCCATTTTCATCCACATCACCTATATTTTCTGAGGTAGGACACCTTCATCACTCATTGTATTTTAAATATGAATGCCCTTCTACCCTCCTCCTCCTCCTCCTTCATTCCTGTTCTGTAACTATCTCTTGGCCAATTTTTTCAGGAGAGTCATAGGAAGAACTTCCAGTTATTATGGGGCTCCATGATGTGCATTTACTTTCTCACAAGTGTAATAAGTATAAATTTTTGTCGCTAAATTGATGCACAAAACATAACTCAGAAGCAAATACCCTTTTTAATACTCTACTTACCTGAAGGTCAGGTAGTTAGCTAGGATCAGGGAGTTGAAGTCAGTGAATAATTCAACTTTTAATTTTGGGGGCAAGAACATCCCTATTATGAGATAAATGAAATGAGTGCTGTTAAACACCTATTGCATCCATTTCAAAATAAAAAAAAAATAAGGTGCTCTTAAATATTTCTTTCAACTGTTTACACTTGTCCTAATCGTATGATCATAAAAGCTTTTTTATTTATTTATTTTTTTAAAATTAGTTGTCCAGTGTCGGTGTTCCTTTAGGGAGGGCACGTTTTTATCATCAGTATTCTAATACTTTTATAATTCTTTCAATTTTATATTTTCATTCTCATTTTATATTTACATTGTGTGAACTTGGTTAGTGGATCTTCTCTGGGTATGTTAACAAATAAGATTTCTCAAATTAAAAGATTAAGAACTGACATGGTAACATGGCATGTTTACTGAGTTCTTGAGTGCTAGTGTGAGAGGTCAGATGGCCATTTATTACATTTGTAACCATCCCCAAACGGGCATATGGGTTCATGTATAAGGCTTTACAATATTTGGAGAAATTTAAAGTGAAGTCAAATAATAGTATTACGCTGTATTTCTGAGGCTCTTGCTCTTACTTGCTCTTTCTAGGTTCTAAGATTGGAAGTGCAGAATCTTCTCACAAAGTGCTACACCCCACGTGATTTCAAAGTTCCCACTGGGTGTACGTAAGCTTCAAGCACATCCTATCGGCTAGCATATTTTGCCTGTGTTTTTCTGTCTGCATCTTTAACTCCAGCCCAGGCCCCCTTTGGCGTTACTTGACAATGAGGATCATTTGTTTGAGCGATCCTGTGGACATCTTGAATTCATTGATACCATTTTCACTCTATTTCCACCTCCTCGTGTCTACTCTTCTAGTTTAGAGTCCATGATTTGTGATGATTCCTACTACTTATTACTCCTTTGCGAATATTCTCCAGTGTCTTTCCACTTTCTTCCTGCAAACCTCCACCTTCTCTATGCTTGCACTCCTGTAGCTGAATATTGTTGGAGAAAACACACATGATCACCCGTGTTGATGTCACTATACATGCATAATCATCAATTTTAAAACAAGACTATAAACTCTAAGAACTATAAACTTTATAAAATCACTTTCCTGCCAAAGCATATCCTTTCATAACCTGTCAAACTTCTTATTGTATATGTTTCTGTAATTTCAGCGGTTGCCCTTTCCTTCCTGGGGAGGGTAGACCCTCATGTGTAAAGGCTCTCACCCTTGCCATCACCCAGTCTTTATATGTGTAAGCACCTGTGCCCATCTTCTCCTATAATCTTAAAGAAGAGACCCCTCATCAAAGGTCAGTATATCCTCACTTGATTCTCACCAAATCCCTTTCCCCTTAGCAGGACTTTTCTCCTGCAATTATCTCCATTCTCCCCGTGTTGTCTGTTTCTCCCTCGCAAATGAGTGGTTATTCTCAGAGTCCATACACGCTCCAGTATCCACCAATTTAAAGTTCATTTTCTTAACCACATACTCTTTCTTCATCTATTCCCCACTTTTTATGAAAGAGGTTTTGTATTTATCTCCACTTCGTCAAATTCTGTTACATCCTCTCTCCATCTGGCTTTGTCTCCAAACCCTTTTCTGATTTTTCACTGATGGAATCAACAAAAACACCTTGTTGCCAACATCAACAAATTACCACAAACTTAGTGGCTGAAATGACAGAAATTCATTCTCTTACAGTTCTGAAGGTCAGAAGTCCAAAATGAGTCTTACAGGACTAAACTAAAGTTTCAGCAGTTCTGGCTCCTTCTGGAGGTTCTGGGGAGAATCCATTCCTTGCCTTTTCTGTCTTGTAGGGTCTGTCTCATTTCCTGATCCTGGTCCCACATCACATTCTGTCTCCTCCCTCTGCTTCCATTAACCCCTTGCCCCCTTTCTTCAATTCTAACTCTGTTCCTCTTGTGTCCCTCTTATGCGAATCATTGTGATTACCTCGGGCCCTCCTGGGTAATCCAGGCTAATGTAACAGTCAGCATCATTAATTTAATCTTATCTGCAAAGCCTCTTTTGCCACATAAATTAACATTCACAAGTTCACGGGATTAGTACATGACACATTTTGGGAATCATAACAGTGTTCTTGATAAGAAGGTACTTTTCCTTTAAGGGGTGATTCAGAATCTCAGGGTCTTTTCTTTTCTCTTCCTCCCTCCCCCCTTCCTTCCTTCCTTCCTTCCATCCTTCCTTCCTTCCTTCCTTCCATCCTTTCTCTTTCTTTTCCTTTCTTTTTCTTTTCTTTTTTCTTTCTTTCTCTCTTTCTCTTTCTTTCTCTTTCTCTCTCTCTCTCTCTCTCTCTTTTTTTTCTGCCTCTGCCATCTCAAACACAAATAAGTCAAACTTGCCATCCTTTCTTTCATTGAATACAAAAGGGAAAGTGCATAGAGGATCACAAATCTAAAGTGTTTCAGGGTGAGTCCTAGAAGTGAATTACCACTTCCTCTTACATTATACTCAAGAGAAACCTTTCATATATCCAAATATAACTGCAAAATAAAAAACAAAAACAAATATGGGAAACATAGTCAACTTGTGTGTCCAGATAATCATGTTTGATGATCTGCTTAGAATCTCTGCTATACTATTCTAATTAATATTTTTTTATGATCTAAAATGAGAATGTTGACTTCATACCATCCTCCATCCTGATAATGTATTCAGATCTATTCACTGAGTATTTCTTCTATTCCTTAATATCTTGTGGGTGTTATTTATTCATTCATTTATTTATTCACTCAAAAATACCCATCACTTACTAGATATCAGGGACTAGAGTAGAACGCATGTATTGCTTTGACGTTTATGTCTAAAGAATAATGTTGGTTTAGTGTGAAGACATTCTACAGACATGACAACTAAAGAATGTTTCCATAATTCAGAGAAGAGATGATGGTATCTTGGGCGAGAGTGGTGTATGGAGGAAGATGAGAAGGATTTGAGATGGTACGGGTGGCACACTGGAGTGAGTGTTTAATCTGGGAGAGAAGAAGGAGTTAGCAGTTCTATTACTTATTTATAAGAAACAGGTGAATAGTGGTTACATTTGCTGAGAAACAAGAATATTAGGATTTGGTAAAAAGAGGACGGTGAGTTTATGTTTGGATACACTGAGAATGAGGAAAACATCCAAGTGGATACACCCCAACAGTGTTGGACACGGAAGTCTGAAGGTCAGGGGCGAGGTCTGGCCTGCAGCTGTGGGCCTGAGAGTTGTGACCACAATGAAGTTGTATGAGTGGATTTTGTAATCAGGAACACTACGTAGAATAAGAAGAGAGGAAGGCTTGGGACAAGACTGAATAATGACAGTACCCAAGAGCAGGACCGGTACACTTTTTCTGTATAGGGCCAGATGGTAAGTATTTTAAAATTTTGAAGGCCATATGATCTCTGTTGTAACTACTCAACCTTGCCACTGTAGCGTGAATGCAGCCATAGACAACATGTTAACACATAAGCAGGGCTGTTCATTTTTAAAAATAACACTTTATATACAAAAAAAAAAACAAAAAAAAGGCAGTCCAGATGTAGCCCAGGGAGCATAGTTTTTGAGCCCCTGCTCAAGAGGATGGGAAAGAAACAGTAGACCTAGAAAATAAAGAAAGAAACCCCAAGAGAGTGTGATGTCACAGAACCCAAGGGAAAAGGGTGCTTCAAGAGGAGGAGGAGTCTGAATTTTAAATATGATGACCGAAGGTGGAAGACTTCCAGACCAATCTGACATTCTTTGCCCAATGTGGACCTTAAACTAATTACACTACATCCAAGAATAAGTCAACAACTTTGTCCTTTATGCAAAATTGGAAACTTAATTATCTCTAAATTTCCATTTTGTAAAACTTGTTAATTTATATAGATTATGGGACTTCCCTGGTGCAGTGGTTAGGAAAATGCCTGCCAATGCAGGGGACACAGGTTCGAGCCCTGGTACAGGAAGATCCCACATGCTGCAGAGCAACTAAGCCCGTGCACCACAACTACTGAGCCTGTGCTTTAGAGCCCGCGAGCCACAGCTACTGAGCCAGCGTGCCACAGCTACTGAAGCCCGTGCGCCTAGAGCCTGTGCTCCGCAACAAGAGAAGCCACCACAATGAGAAGCCTGCGCACTGCAATGAAAAGTAGCCCCCGCTCAACACAACTAGAGAAAGCCCGCGTGTAGCAGCAAAGACCCAACGCAGCCAAAAATAAATAAATAAATAAATAAATGAATAAATAAATTTATTTATTTTAAAAATTATATAGATTATTAGATAAATTTAGAAATCCTTTTAATTTTGCATTTATTAAAAACACGTTCCTAATATCTATTTAGAGATAACTCATATTTTAACTTCAGAGTTAACAGAATATCCTTTTTAGCTTGTTGTCAGCTCCCGGCAAGTTTTGCAAAAATGTAGAAAACAATACATTTTTGTTTACATGATTTTGGTTTGTTATTCATCACTTATGTGTGCAGAGCCACGTGAGCTACCCAACTACTCAGTCTATCTGGAGCCTCTGTGCACGATGTCGTGTCCCCAGGTCCCACCCATGTACATAAAACATTCCCAACGTTAGAATACGTACACTTCCTTCTATAAGGCGTGTGCAGTGATCACAGCTTTCTTTTGTGAGGAAATATGCCTTTGGATGTCCCATTTTTAGAACTGTGGGGTTCAGTTATTTTCTCAGGTTCTTCTGTTACCAATTTAAAATTCATTTTCGTAACCGTATACCCTTTCTTCATCTATTCCCCACTTTTTACGAAAAAGTTTTTGTATTTATCTCCACTCCCTCAAATTCTATTACAACCCCTCTCCATCTGGCGTTGTCTGCAGCACCTTTCCTGACCTTTCACTGAAAGAATCAACAAAAACCCCATGTTGGCAAAATCAACAAATACCACAAACTTAGTGGTTGAAATAACATAAATTCATTCTCTTACCGTTCTGTTCTGAAGGTCAGAACTCCAGAATGAGTCTTACAGGACTAAAACAAAAGTTTCAGCCTGTGTTTGGACGTCTCATTTTTAGAACTTTCGGGTTCAGTCATCTTCTCAAGTTCCTCCTGTCTCCCAATTATTAACTAGTATTTGGCTCTAAAAGTACACATCCTTATCTCATTCTTTTTACTTCTTTCCTAACTAAAAAATTTTAATACTTATGTGGTATAAATGATTACTCCATTCTTTGAAAATCTATTATTTAGTTCATTTGCAGATTGATGGAGTATGCCTTCATGTAATTTTCATGGAGTCCGTGAATAGCATATTTTCATGGAGTTTTTACATATCAGTGAATATCATTCCAGTAACTTCACAGAAAAACGATAACTTCCTTGACTATATTTTTTGCCATACTCTTCTCTGTCTGTTAAGCATCACTCAGCTGGTGTTTTAAAATATTTTTTAGATGCAGTATTAGGTACTTAAAGCCTAGTTTCCATTTCCTTATAAATAGCCCATTTTTTTTCTCTCCTTGGATCTTTGTAGAAATTTATTCTTTAAACAAACATGTAATAAAAATATCATATGTTTTTCTTTCAACTCAGTTTTATCTTAAATATTTATTATTATTATTATTCACTTTTTAAATTTCTTTCTGATAAAATGCCTATTGTCCCATCATTTTAATCTTATTGTTCATTTTACTCTTCATAACTAATTGTATTTTCTGTGGTGAGATTCTAATTCTTTAAATCTTCCAATAGGCAGATTGAATTTACTAATTTAAAATTTTAGTTTCTTTGCAATCACAGCTTATTTCAGTCAGCTTTCTTTTCATCTCAGTTTATATATAGTCTGTTATTTTCCATTTCATATTTTATTTTGTTTCTTACAGGCCAACTTTTTATTTTATATATTTCTGATAACAGGTGCAAATGATTTAAATTTTTCCTATAGTTTTTCGTATTAAATCTTAAAAAAATATTATTTTCCTATATATATGTATAGGATTGCAGAAATTTTTCTTCCTGCTCCCTCTTTTGTTTTCCCTTTAGTCACTCATAAATTCCTCACTGTCTATTTGAGTGTTAACACAATATTTCTTCAGATTTTAAGCTGAACGTCAGGTTTATATGTAAACCCCTATTTTAGTTAGAATTAAGACTCATGTATTGAAACAGAGACCCCAAAATACAGTTGCTTAAGTAAGATAAAGATATAAGATAAAACTTAGTTCTCACGTAAGAGTCTGGAGGTTATTCAGACAGACAGGGTCTCAACCTGACAAGACCATCAGGAACCCAGGTTCCTTCCATCTTTTCTTCTCAAAGAATGTTTTCCTTATTTGTCAAGTCAAAGCTGGGCCAGCACTATATCATGTTTCAGTCTGAGAGAAGGCGAAAGAGAGAAAGTAAAGGCCAGGTAATTTTCTTTTAAGCTAGTTACTCAGAAATTATAAGCATCGTTTCCACTCACACATCCTCATTGAGAACTTTATTACCTCACCACCACTAGCTGAAAAAGAAGTTGGTTAATGTAATCTTTAGCTAGGTAACTATATGTTCAGTTAAAACCCTATTACTATGGAAAAAGGAGAAACGTAATTGGATGGAAAATGGCCCCAACCTTTAATGATTCTGTTTACAATCCTTGTTTTTATATTTTTTTCTATAAGAAGAAAGTTTTTCTAGATAATACATATCAGCCGTCAACCCACTTTTCTTGGAAGCACTAGAGTAAATGTTTCCCTAAGCTCTACTGATCTCTTTCTCGACTTACTGTTGACTTCACATCTCTGAATATAATGCCTTGCTTTCTGTCCGCTTATACCAGGCCCTGTCTTATTGTAGCCCCTGAATGTTCATAAAAAGGAAGGGCTGATAGAATGAAATTGTCTTCAGCCCATTCAAAGAATCATTGAAAAATGTGCAGCAGGGACAATGGAAGCTGGGAAATGGGAGCAAAGGGGCATCTGCTTTTGTGTATTGAATGACAGCAAAATGACACTATACAAAATGGCTAGAGATATTGGTTGGAAGGAAAAAAATTTAGCCTCCTTTCTGCTAGAGATGAAAACACATTATTGGAATCACTGGGAAAAATGAGAACAGGATAAAAACTTCATAGCTTAGTGCTCAGACACTGGAGAATTGGGCTTCCCTGGTGGTGCAGTGGTTAAGAATCTGCCAATGCAGGGGACGTGGGTTCGAGCCCTGGTCCAGGAAGATCCCACATGCTGTGGAGCAACTAAACCCGTGCGCCACAACTACTGAGCCCACGCGCCTAGAGCCCATGCTCCACAACAAGAGAAGCCACCGCAGTGAGAAGCCCGGGCACCACAATGAAGAGTAGACCCTGCTCGCCGCAACTAGAGAAAGCCACGTGCAGCAATGAAGACCCAACGCAGCCAAAATAAATAATAAATAAATAAATAAATAGAAACTGAAGTATTTTCTCACACCACACACATTCAGTCATTCAGTTATTTTCTCAGTGTTTAGAGGACACTTATTGCAATGAGGCCTTTCAGAGTTAACACATTTTGTGTATGAAACTGTTTCAGCTATAGTTAGTAATCTTTTTTCCCCAGGAGGGGGTTTATAGAGTGGAGACTGTGTTTTCCTTATCAATATACATGAAAGAGGTCTACATATTTTGAAACAAACAAACAAAAAAAATCACAAAATTTTTTTGTGTTTTGTGTTTAGAGAAATAGCCTTCAGTTTTATGATATGATTGCATTACTGTGCTAAATGCTTTGGGACATACAAAGATGTATAAATTGCAGCAATAAAGTAAAGGGACTAATTTTCGTTTTCTTCACAGTCATGCCAGTATTTGAATGGTGACAAAGAGATGTGTCACCATTATGTAGGCATATTATGCAGACAAAATTCAATCTGTGAAGTAATTTCCTATGGAGAATTTAGTACAGGTAATTCCAATAGTACTGTCATTTTAAAAATAACATTTTAGAATTTCTGAGGATCAGGTTTTTCATTAGACGAATATAACTATTTTCCAAAGATAACTTATCCTTCTTTTTTTGTTATTGGCAGTGGATTTAATATTGGTAAATTGCCAAAACCATTCTTTTCAAGTTTACTAAATATAATATGCACACACCTTTGCTAGTACTATTTATAGTTATACGTGAAGTGACAGCAATGTGAAGAAACTGACTTTACTTCACTAAATGCATAAGGGACAACCTCAGTGATAGATGCTCCAGGCTAGGAAACAAAACATGTTAAATGTGTCAGTCCTTCTTAATCAGTTAATTAATTAATTAATATAAAGTTAATAAAATTTAAGACAGTGCTCGTTTTAAGCTTAAAAATTATACAACAAAATTTATCTGGGTGAATAAATTGCCAAGGAATTTTTGAAAAGGAAAACAATGATTGGGAACTAATTTCATTAATATGAAATTTTATATGTATATAAATAAAACCATTTTGATACAGTTGTAGATATAAACAAATCTCATAGACCAAGATGAAGAGTATGGAAGTACAGCCAATCTTGTATGTCATTGCATGACAATTAGAATTGTAGAAAAGGATTTTAGATTCCTATTTCATTCTACATAAGAATAAATTGCTAAGAGCTCTACTTCTGAGCTTTTAGTTATTTAGTTAAATGTTTCTTTTAAAATGTTGGAATGTTTGTATAAGATGTAAAAGGCTTTCTTTATTCCAAATTATGGCATGTTATTCCATTTTTTTTTTGGTATTTTTATAGTTTTAAAAAATGTTTATTTCTTCCTTGTGAATAGTATAATAAAATTTTTAAAATGAACTCATAAAATTGAAAGAAAGCATAATATGGGAAAATAGATGCAACATACATTTAAAGAAAATGAATTAATATTCATAGTGCTAAAATACATTTTATAAAAAAGAGAATCTAAAATATGTGTACCTGTAGTTTATAATAATATATTACTTTTATTTATTCAGTTTAAATGATTTCCTCATTATATTCAAATTTTGGATTTCATTCTTTTTTTAACAAATAAATAAGAAGAAAATTAAATCAAATTCCTCTTGCCAGAAGAATCATATTCCTGTATTGAGTCTCTTTCTCTTACTGAAATGTGCAGCAATAAATAGACTGTACATTTTTAAATGTACAATTTGATGCGTTTGAACATGTGCATACACCCATGAAACGATTACCACCCTCAAAATGGTGAATATATACATCACCTCAAAGTTTCCTTAAACTATTTTGTAATCCCGCCCTCTCATCCCATACTCTATCTACCACTAGTTAACCACAACCTTCTTTCTGTCACACTAGATTAATTACTTTCTCTAGAATTTTAAATAAGTGGGACTATATGTTATGACCTTTTTTGGGTGTCTATCTTGTTTCACTCAAAGTATGTATTTTAAGATTCATCCATGTTGTTGTGTGTATGAACAGTTTATTCCTTCCTGTGGCTAATTAGTATTCCATTATACTGATATACTGAAATTTGTTTTTCCAATTATTGCTTGGTGGACACTGTGTTGTTTCCAGTTTGGAGGTATTACAGTTCTCTTAGGTAATTACCTGAGTGGAATGGAGAGATCGTACGGTAGGTGTGTGGTTTAACTTTTGAGCGAATTGCCAAACTCTTTTCCAAAACGATTATACAATCTTACATTCCTTCCAGCAGTGTATGAGAGTTCCAGTTCCTCCATAAGCTCACCAATACTTGAAATAGTCAATGTTCTTAATCTTAAACATCCTAATAGATGTAGAATGGTAGCTCGTTGTGGTTTTAATGTGCATTTCTCTGATGTCTGCTGATGTTGAGGATCTTTTCTGTGTTATGTGTCTTCCGTATATCTTCTTTCATGAAGTGTCTGTTCAAATCTTTTGTCCAGTTTCTTCTCCATTGGCTTGCTTGTTTTCTTATTTTTGAGTTTCAAGAGTTCTTTATATATTCTAGCCCTTTACCAAATATGTAACTTTCAAATATTTTATCACTGCCTTTGCTTTGCTTTTCATATTCTTAACAATATATGTTGAAAAACAAACGTTTTCAATTTTGATGAAGTCTAATTTATAAATTTACTCCTTCATGGATTGTGTTTTGGTGTCATATCTAAGACATTTTTCCTAATCTAAGTAAACAAGTATTTCTTCCATTTTTTTTTTCTTCTAGAAGTATTAGAATTTTAGTTATATTTAGGTATAACACTTGTTTTCAAGTAATTTTTGTATTTGGTATGAAGTATGGCTCAGAATCCCTTTTTTTTCCCCTTTGACTAGGGAAATCCAGTTGTTCTAGCACCATTTGTTGAAAAAACTATCCTTTATTCTCTGAATTATATTTGCAACGTTGTCAAAAATCAGTTATCCATTTGTGTTAGTCTCTTGATCTATTTGACTATCTGTATGAAAACACAACTTTGTCTTTGCTCTTTTAAAAAAATTTTTTTATGCTTATTCTTGGCTATTTGGCTATTCTAGGTCTTTTGCATTTCTTTATGAATTTTAGTATCAGTTTGTCAGTTTCTACAAAAAAAGTCTTCTGAAATTTGGATTGGGATTACACTGAATCAAGAAATCAATAAAGGAAACATTGACATCTTATCAATATTGAGCCTTCCAACCCGTGAAAAAAAGATGTATCTCTATCTTTAGGTAGGCCTTCTTTAATCCCTCTCAACAATGTTTTCTGGTTGTCAGTGTGTGTGTCTCACACACCTTTTTTCAGATTCACTCCAATGGATTTCATATTTTTGATGCTATGCAAATTATACTGTTCAAATATAAATTTCAATTGCTTGCTGTTAGTATATAAAATTGAAGTTGATTTTTAATATGTTGATCTTGTATCCTGTAATCCTGATAACTAAACAAACATTAGTTTTATTAACTTTTTGAATATTTCATTAGAGTTCTGCCTGTGTGATCATTTCATCTGCAAGTAATGACAGCTTTACTTCTTTCCTGTGTGGATGGCTCTTATTTATTTTCCTTGCCTTTTGGCACTGGCTATAGCACCTCCAGTTTCATGGTGAGCAGAAGTGGTGAGAGGAGTCTTGTTTCTCATCATAGGGGCAAAACATTCAGTCTTTCACCATTAAGTGTAATGTAAACTGAAGGTTTATGGAAGATGTCATTTATTTGCATTGAATGCATTCCCTGCTATTTCCTAGTTTGCTGAGACTTTTTATTGAGAATGAATATTTGATTACCAAATACTTTTTCTGAATCTGATGTATTTGTCAATTGATTTTTTTTATGTTAAACCAAACTTTCATTCTTGAAATAAACACTACTTGATCATGATATCAGCTTTTTTTCATATATTTTTATACTTTATTTGCTACATTCTGTTAAGCATTGGGCTGTAGCTTTGGACTGTTTTCTTATAGTGCCTTTGGGTGGGTTTGGCATCATGGTTATGATGTCCTCATAGAATGAGTTAGGGAATATTTACTCCTCTTCAATTTTCTACAAGAGTCTTTATAGAATTTGTATTATTAATTCTTTATAAGTTTGATTGCATTCACCAGTAAATCTATATGGGTCTTGAGTTTTATTTGTGGGAAGTTTTTAACCACAGACATGTGTGTATTCATGTTACCTTTTTCTTACTGAAAGTTCTTTGGTGTTTGTGTTTCTCAAGGAATTTGTCTGTTTAATGTAACTTGTTGAAGATTTTGGCAAAACTTGTTGATACTTTTCCCTTAGAGTCTTTATAGTATCTGTGGAATTGCAATCTGTAGTGGTGTCACTTCTGTCATTCCTGGTATTAATAGTTGTTTCTTTTTTCCTGATCAGTCTGACTGGGTGAGTTTCAATTTTATTGCTTTTTCTCAAAGAACTAGCTTTTTTGATTCATTGATTTGGTTCATTGATTTTTCTTTTTTTTCTGTTGTCTGTTTCTATGTCCTTGATTTCTGCTTTAATCTCATTTCATTTCTTTTGCTTACTTTGGAAATAAGTTCTATTTTTTCCCAAGTTTTTTAAGCTGAAAGCTAAGATTATTGATTTGAGATTTGTGTGCTTTACTTTTTATAAAATTTTTATTGGGGTATAATTGATTTGCAATGTTATGTTAGTTTCAGGTGCAAAGCAAAGTGAATCTATTATACAAACACACATATCCACTAGTTTTTAGATTCCTTTCCCATATAGGCCATTACAGAGTATTGAGTAGAGTTCCCTATGCTACACAGTAGGTCCTTATTAGTTATCTATTTTATATGTAGTAGTGTGTCAATCCCAATCTTCCAATTTATCCCTCCCTCTCTTTTAACCCCTGATAACCATAAGTTTATTTTCTACATCTGTAACTATTTTGGTTTGTAGATAAGTTCATTTGTAGCCTTTTTTTAGATTCCACATATAAGCGATATCATATGATATTTGTCTTTGTCTGACTTACTTCACTCAGTATGAGAATCTCTAGGTCCATCCATGTTGCTGTAAATGGCATTCTGTGTCCTTTTCTAATATAGGCATTTGAAGCTTTAAAATGTTCTCTAAATACTCCTTTATAGGCAACTAACAAATTTTGCTATGTTCTGTTTTCATTTTCATTCAGTTGAAAATATAATTTCCCTTGTGATTTTTTTGATATAAGCAATATTTTGTAGTATGTGATTTAGTTTTCAAATATCTGGGGATCTTCCAGATGGCATTATATTATTTACTTCTAATTAAATTTCACTGTAGTGAGAGAACATTCTTTTTATGACTTGAATCTGTGCAAATTTTTGGAAACTTTTTTAGGGCCCCAAATATGGACTACCTTGGCAAATGTTCCCTGACACCTGAAAAGAATGTCTACTCTGCTGATGTTTGGTGTTGTGTTCTCCATATGTCATTTAGATCCATGTGATGCAAGTCTTCCACATCCGTGTTTATAGTCTGTCTATTTGTTCCTTTGATTATTGAAATTTCTAACCGTAATGGTGGATTTATTTAATTCTCCTTGCAGCTCTATCACATTTTTCTTCATGTATTTTGAATTCTGTTATTAGTGGGAAAAATTAGGATTATTATTTCTTCTTGGTGACATAATTTATCATTCTGAAATGCTCCTTCTTAGCTCCTGTTAAACATCTTTGTTCTGAAATCTACAATGTCTTTTATTAATACAGCAACTACAGCTTTTATTTTACTGTTGTTAGCATGGTATGCTTTTTTTCTCTCCTTTCCCTTTTAACATATTTATTTTCATTTAATATGTGTTTCATATAGGTGGCATGTAGATGACAATCTCCACCTTTTCATTGGAATGTTTGTTCTATTTACATTTAATGTGACTGTTGGCATATCCAGGCAAAACTTCTTAGGGTTCATTCTCAGTTTAACAGAATACATTTCATCACTGGATTATAAATCAAGATATGTGGGAGAAAATTGGTGTTAGAGAAGCTCAGAAAAGGTTTCCAGCACATTCTTTAATGCTTCGCTGGTCAAATAGTTAGGCTAGACTGTGTGACCAATTATGTCAGTTATACTAGGTATAAGCCATCAATCCATTCATCTCTAAAAAATGTAGACAAACAGCCCTGAATACCTCCAGGGAGTTTCAAAATTTAAACAGTACATTAAGTCACCAGATAGTCCATCTCTTCCCTATGTTGGCCAAGCGGTGGTATCAGACATACAAGTATGCCCAAGGACAAAAATATTGCTTCCAGGGAGTTTTCATTTCTAAGGAAAACATTTGGTCTTTCACCATAAAGTATGATGTTAATTATAGTTAATTATAGCTTGTTTGTAGATGTCCTTTTCCATCCCTTGGATTCTGATTTGCAACTTTTTTTTTACATCTTCTGTATGTATCTCTCATTACGTGTATATGGTTTCTGCTACCTACTTGAACATATGGAATATAGTTAAAATAGGTATTTTAATATCCATGTTTACCAATCTTGTCATCTGTATTGTTTTGAGGTCAGTTTTAATTGATTGTTTTTCCTGTTTATTTTGACTCATAGCTTTGTTTCTTTGAATTCCTGTCCATGTTTTATTGTATGCCAGACAATACGAATTTTACCATGGTGGGTGCTAAAATATTTTTAAGTTGTTTTGAGCTTTTCCTGGGATGCAGTTACTTGTAAATATTTTATTCTTTTGAAGCTTGTTTTAAGCTTTGTTAGACCAGATCAGATCAACCTTTTGTCTAGGGCTAATTTTGCCTCACTACTGAGGCAGGGCCCATCTGAGTTCTCTAACCAGTGCCCTGTTTATTACAATGATTCTTCACTATGGTTGGTGGGAACAATACGTATTCCTAGTACTCAATGAGATCTGGTGATTGCTCTGCTTTTTCCTTTAGGATTTCTTCCCTTGTGAGTCAGTTTTCTCACACATGTGTGCTAATCAGGACTCAGCTGAGGACTGGAGGGGGACCCACTGAAGATCATCAGAGCTGTCTCTTGGTGTAGTTTTGTCTTCTCCAGCACTCTGCCCTGAAGGCTGTGACACTTTCCCCAGAACTGAGGGAGATAGATGGGCAACATCTGAGCTTCCCCTGTCTATGACTCTGGAAACTCACTTTAGGCATTATCTGGGGCAATTGTAGTCACCTCATTTGCTCACTTCTCCCAAGAATCAGTGTAATGTGCTGCTGTTTAAGGTTTGAAGTCTATTTTTCATCCATTTTGTTTGGTGTTATTGTATTTTAAGGTGGGAGGGTAAAACCTGTGCCTTTTACTCCATCTTGGTCAGAAGTAGAAATCCATACTCCAGTCTTCTTATACTTACTGCTGGCATGTTCCATATATATATATATATATACATATATATGTGTATATATATATATAATATATACATTTCCCCATAATTTACTTTCATCCTATCTTTTTTATTTATATTTAATATCGTGTCTTCTGTAAATAGCATATGATTGGGTTACTTATCTATTTTGACAGTCTTTGCTTTCAATTGGAGTATTTATACCATTGATAATTTAATTATTGCTATGTTTCAATTGTCAACTATAATTTTACTCTTTTCTCTATTCTACTTGTTGCCTGCATTTCCCTGTCCCTCCTTCCCTTCTTATTTTGACTTATTTAAGTATTTGAGGAGTTCCATATTTACTTATTTATGGCTTTTAGCTATACCACTTTACCCTTTTTGTTTTTTAGTGGTTTCTCAATCATTGTTTTTATATTGTTTACACATCTAATAATCTTTATATAACAGTACAGCGGTCCCTTTATTTAGCAATCACTTTTTCTTGATCTTTGATTATTTTGATTAAAATTGAACTGATTTAATTTTTAGTCTTAGTTACTAACTCAGCTAGTAGGACTAGTTTTATCATCTAGGATGGAGGGTGGGGTCAAAGATCTGGGTTGGCATATGATTGTGTTTCGGGCACAGATTTTATGTGAGGACACGGGATATGAAGATCATATGATTTCAGGAAGATTTTACATATCTAGTGATATATATGATGATTCTTATTTTCTTAATAACTGCTGTGAACCCTAATCCATTTTCTTCACTCGAAATAGGTTTTGCAGTGTTTCCTGGTTACTGTTTATATTTGCAAGGCCTGATTGGATTCAGCTGATCTCTTTATGCTTTACTGAAATTTAATAGCATCATATTTTTGACATATTATTTTTTAATGACATTCCATTTCAATTTTACATTTCTTCTCTGTATTCTCATAGCTGCACAACCTTCAGCAATTATTTAATTTCTCTCAATCTCATTTTCTTCGTATGTAAGATGGTAATGGAACAGGTTCAGAAAAATGTTATGAGCATTAAATGAGGCAATACATGTCCAGTGCTTAGCTCAGTGGCAGATGGATCATAATTTTAGCTAAAATTGTTATTAGTAAAAAAAATGCTGTTATTGACCTTCATATTAATGCAAGGACTTTGAGTTTTCTTTCCTAATGAAAGAACTCCATTTGTGATGGTGTGTTCACACACTCTCAGTCAAGTCTTACTGGGATACACAATATATTTACCGTGGCTTTCCTTGCTAAATTGTACTATGTCTCAGATAGATTGCCCTAACATGATCTGAAAACACCCTAGTGCACATGGGTGTTTTAGTTCACTTCATTCACTGAACCTTCATCACATGTCTACATTTTTTCCTCCTACTTACTGCTAGGTGTTGCTTCTCCACAGATAGAGTGAAAATGACCGAATGTTCTTGTTTGGTTTGACTTTTTGAGATAATTTATCCAGCATTGACATAGCATCATTAACTAAAGTAGTAAAAGGGTGTAATGTGAAGTACAGTGTTTATTTGGTAGCACTAAAGGAACAAAGAGTTTGAATTGGATTGAAGTGAAATGACAAGGACTGTTTATGTGTTGACTTTGTGGGATGCCCAAAATTATGAACAAATAATAGCTACCCTAAAATCAAATATTACTTCTGATAATTCTTCGTAATTTGAGGTGCATGCAATATTTGATTAAGTTTTTATTGAAAATAATAGTTAATTCCTCTTGCAAACACAGTCTTCTCATTCATTAGAAACTTTAGTAATTTTCAATGACACTTCAAAATTGATCCATGGACTAATGTACGAGATTCCAAATATTTAACATGTTAAAGCTCACAGAATCACAAACTTGGTGACTGGACAGGGCACGTGACACCAAAGCCAGACTTCATTTGTCATAAGAGTTAAGAGAGATAACCATTCCGAACTAGCTAGTAATGAAAATGCTACTACAAAAAAATGTGCATTAAAAAGCTTTCCGGCATAGACTGTTATTAATTCTGTGGGGATCATCAAGTTGGAATAACTGTAAAAGTTTTAACAACTATTCTTATTAGCACACTTTCTTAAAATAAATTATATTTAATGAACAAACTAGAACAGTTTGGAATATCAGTAGAACTTTATATTTAACTCATTCAGTTCTTGGCATTTTAGGCTTCATTGGAGCAGAGCAGTGAAAGGATTTTCTGCACTTACGATGTGTACTTTTCTGTTCCCATGTTGCATGAGCTTCAGCTTTAGATTTCCACATTTTTTGTTTGTTTTAAAGCTATTCTTTAATACTCATTTAATGTGTTGGACCTAATCATGCAGTCATGGTAATCTATACTTCAGTAAAGACAATGAAATTGGACTCACAGCTGAAATTTAATTTTGTTCCAATCATTATACAAACAAAGCAATAAAACTTCAAAGTCATTATAAAACCTGGCAAATACACCTATATAAAAATGCACATGTGTCATACTAAGATATTCTTTCTCTTTTAGAATTAAAACTAAACTTCAGTAAAAAACTTAAGTGAACCTTTATCATTTATTATAAAAATAGAGATGAAAGGTAATAATACAAGAGCCCTTTTCCAGTTCCTTGACCACTGCTATTTGTATACCTTTTATTCTTAATATTTTTGAATACTTATCAATTTATAATGCTATTTAAACCTGAAGGGGCACTTTTATTATAAGTTCAATTAATTTTGGCTAAGCATATAGTATCTTTTCCCAAGGATGCCTAATCAATTTTCATTTAAAGATAGAATCAACTAATAATTAATTCTCTAGAATCTATCATTGTCGGGCAGATAATTTATGACTAGGGTTGCATTTCCACTGGAACAGAGTCATGCATTCACAAAGATTCATCAGTGCCAGTGATTGAAGGCAACAGTGGCTTAATTGTTTCGGAAAAATAATTTTCTACAAACTGATTTCTGCATATTACCATTCTGCAGTAGAAACAGCATCCCAATAATTTTATGTTAATCTTATGAAAACAGAAACCATTCTGACTCATGGTTTCTTCAGAAACTAGCTTTACGTGCTACACTGATAAACATTTTCAGGACAGGCCATGCAAATTCTCAGTCCAGATCCCATGTGTGAACTTTCATGAAGGTGTATATAATTTCCATACATTCACATTCACTGGTTCACGTTGTAAATCCCCTGCCAGTTCAGCTCCTTCCTCGTCTCAAACACGTATTCCATTAGAGCATTCTCAGGAGGGCTTATCAGCAGAGATGGGAAGAACAAGCCCCATCTGGAGATCCTGTATTTATTTTCCATGTTTCAGTGTAGCATATTTCTTTTTTGTGGGCTGTTGGTATTTCATGACATTCAAATGTGCATATGAGTGGCTTTATCTAAAAAAACAGGAAATGTGGGATATTAGGAAAAAATAAAATTATATGGTGACACAAAAATATCCTTCTTATACTGGGTATCCTTCTTACACTTATATTGACCTCACTTATATTACATTGTTGACGGCTACTTTCAAAGGTATACATCAACATTTTCTGCCTCTTTCATCATTTACCTTATCTAGTACAGAACTTCCTGCCTAATAACCTCTTAGCATGTTTCAGGCCCACCGTTTAGACTTGCTCATACTGCTTTTTCAAATGTGCAACTCAGTTATATCATTTGGACTTCTTTTAGCAGCAAATAATCTTGACTCAAACTGGCTTAAATGATAAGGAAAGTTATTGTTTCTCATCAGAAATAGTTCGAGCGTCATCTGTGTGTTCCCATCCTCTGTTGACTTGGTAACACCAATTCCGGGTCCAGATTTCCTATCTGGATACAGCAACATCCCTAGGAAAACGGGGCTGGGACTGTTTTCCTCTAACTATACCTTAGGAACAGTGGATACTTTCCCAGAAGTCTTACCCTACAGACTTTCTAACATGTCTAACAGACCAAAAATGCTCATAAGCCCATTATTAAACCAGTCACCAGCCAGGGAAATGAGAGTCCCATAATTGAGACTCATAATTAGAGAAATCAGTTTGTCAATTCCTGTCGCCACGTACAAGAATACTAAAACATCTTAAAACATTGAGGCAGCAATCACAATTTAATGCATGTATTAATTAGGGAGAAACTTATTTTTAATAATGTTAGGTTTTTACCTAATGGAAGATGACCTGTTTCTCCATTTATTGTTGTCCTGTTTTGTCATTTAACATAATTAAGTAGTGATTCTGCAAGAGGGTCTTTTGGCATTCTTTTTTATTTACTTTGACATTTTATAATTTTGCTGATTTTTGTTAATTCCATATCTCTTTGGTTAATGGTAGCAAAAAATGATTTATAGTTGAATTCTTATTGTTCTGATATTTTTAGTAGAGCCTTTTAGGTTTCTAATGATATGATCTCATCATTTATCAAAAATGATAATGTCACCTCCCACCTTTTGTATAGGATTTTGTAATTCAGTTTCAGTGCCTTCTCTCATTGCATTAGTTAGAAACTTCTCATCACTATTCAGTGTCAGAAGCAATAAGGGTCAGCCCTGTCTTCTTTCTGGTTTTATTGAAACTGATTTTAGTAATCTTTATTAAAAGTAGACCTTTACTTTTGGTTCCTACCTCAGTACTTATTGGACTTGGAAACTCTCTACTCTACCATGCTTAAAGATAGCTCTGGTATGGCTGCAAAATTTATCAAGTTCTTTCTAATGGTTCTTCATAAACTTGATCCTTAAATATTTTAGTAAAAGGAATTTTGTTGACAGGTATTCTAATGATTGAATCGTCTTTTTATTCATGGGATAAGTCCTAACTTGTCATGCTGCATTATTCTTTTAAAATGCTGCCGGGCTTCTTCTTTGTTAATCATGTATTTATAATTTATCATTTGTTTTTATAAATACAATTGAGATTTTTTTCCTTTATTAGTTTGTGATAAGAGGTTTGCATACTAGCATTGCAAAATAAGTTGGCAGGCAGTCTGCTGTATACGATGATCTGATATATTTTCATATCCAAGGAATTATCTACCACTTGAAAATTAAATTTCAATCACCTTGCATTCATTAAATAAATAATTTTTAATAAAAAGAGTGACCTCTTACTGAAACTTTCAAATTTTTTTTTTAGTAAACACCTCAGCATTTCTAAATAATATAATTTTACTGCTCCTTTTTTGCTTAATGAGGTTAAATATCATCTACTGTCATTTCTATGGAAGATGAGGATTTAGCACACTTTCGCCATCACCCTCTATTTCCATTTCTTCTATAACCCCAGTATATCCTCTATCGTGTGTCTCCTTTCCTGGTTTATCCTTGTTTCAGAAATTGATAGTACTATGTAATGAAGGACCTCATGAGTTTTTACAAAAAGTTGGATTTTATTCTATATGAAATAGGGAGCAGTTAGAGTTTTTTAGTAGAGGAATGGCGTAATCTGATTTCATTTTGAAAAGATCATTCTTTTTATTGTGTGGAGATATTTTAGGAAGCCAGAAATGGAAGAAAGGAGATCACATGGGGAGCTATTGCAGTGGACTAGGTGATAGAGGGAAGTGGTTTGAATAGGGGAGTAACACTGGACACGAAGAGAGTAGACAGATTTATAGTTTGATGTAGAAGTAGAGTCAATGAGACTTGTCACGGATTTGATGTAGGGGCTGAAAAAGAGTCCTCAATGATGACTCCCAGGTTTTTGCTCACAGCAAATGAACGTACTGCCATTTTCTCCGATGGGATAGAATTGGGAGGAATAGGTGGAAGTGGGTTGTGGGTAATTCCGAATTCTGCTTTGGATCTGTTTATTTTGAAATGCCTGTTGTGAACTATATTTAAGATATTCTTATTTTATCCCATCTTTGTGAACATCCCTTCTAAGTTTTCCTTACTGAATCTTTTTCCTTTTCCTTGTGAGGTTTCATAGTATTTTGCCTGTTTCTCATTCTACATCAGGCACAGTGAGTTCTATCTGTTTCTTTGAATTCATCCCTTATCCACCTTCCTTTCCATCTGATGCTTCAGCTGTATATAAATATCTGTACCATGTGTAAATATCTATAGGTTCTCAAACAACATCCTCTTGTACAGTTTTTGCACCAAAAACCTCTCTCCTTGAAACGTTGTTATTGATCTTGACTACTGAAGAACATCTTTGAAGCCCCCAGATTAAATATTTTAAATTAGAATATAATTTTCTCTAGAGTTTTTTTTTTGTTCTCCTTATAAAACTTTCTGCATTACTACACTTATTTTAATGTATTGTTATACCATTATCCATGTGACCATCTACTAAAGATGATGAGCTTCTTGGGAACAGTGGTTGTGTCTTATGCACTCATTGGATGGCACCTATGATAAGCCAGGCACACTTGTGGAGGAGCACAGTGATGTTAATGGCCCATGACTCCAAGGACCTAACAATTTGGTGTAAAGAAAATAACCAAAAGCTGTCAAATAGAGAAATAAAATACAATGGAAAACATAATAAGGAAAATCAACATCTTTATGAAGTCAGGTAAATTCTCTCTGAGTATTAGAGGAAGTCATCCAGATGTGATGCAAGTTGACCCACAAACTGGATGAAGGCAGGCAGAGGCACCGCATCCTTCCCCCATTCTTAGAATGTATATTCTGCCCAGAGTTCCCACAGCTGCGACCTTTTCAAGGACACAGACTCCAGAGAGCAATGTGTCCTTGAGACCATCTGGACAGTAGATGTGACTGAACCCTTCAGACCTCCTAATAAACTCTTAAGGTTCTGGAGGGTGGGTGCAGAGATCTACTCATCATGCAGCTGCCCAAGACAAGCCTGGTAGGTTCCCTTGCTTATTAAAACTGCTGTCTACAAATCTGGAGTGGTCTGCCTCTTTCTTTGGTCTCTCCTTCTTCTTCTGTATGGGGACCAATTTCAGACTTCACACAGGAAGCTCCTGAGTTTGCAAACCAACACTGAGGGAAGCCTAATGAAGAAATGTCTTGAAGATTGAGTATAAGTTGATTAAACCAAGAATGTGATCTAAGGGTAGGCAGTGTCCTAGACAAGGCGACAGCAGGTGCCAGGTTCCCAGGTGAGAGAGAAAGCATAGGTATTTAAGCAATTAAAAATAATTAATTGAATTTGAATTCAAAGAGAATATGTAGCGAGAAGTATATTTGGAACCAAGCTATAGATTATACTATGGATATTTTAAAATCTATTTTGACTATGTTAAATCTGAAGTTGCCAGCTTTTTGTTTGTAAATATACATATGTATAATGACCAAATTTTTCTCTAAAATGGTTTGATTTTTCTCAATTGCTTTCCCTTGTTTATGACCTTTTTTTACATTTTTTGAAAATGTGGTAAAAGATTGAAAGATTATCTAGTTTCTGTGCTATTTTAGACAAAAATTTAATGTCTTAAAGACATGAGGGGACATTTAATATTTTAAAGAAGTATATGAATGGGAAAAATAACACTATTTTTTGTTAGATAAAAAGGAATAAGATACTAACGGTTTTATCTATTCACTTATATATTTCAAGCACCTGGCACTTAGAAGATATTCAATAACTATTTGTTGAATGAATGAATTAATCCAGGGTAAATACCTTTATATGTAACCATTAACTTCTTCGGATTAGTTTCTTTCTCCTAAATTTTCAACTGGACATATAACAATTGCGGATACCATTTAGAAAAAGGCAACATAAGCATTCAAATTTTTTATAATATTAAAAAAATTGTTTTTACTTGTGAATCTTTCTATCTTTGGAGTGCTTACATTCTTTACATATTTGCACTGAAAATGACCATAATAAAATGGAGTCTGTTTTGTGTATTTTAACTTTATAGCATAGATATTTAGTAATTTTATATGTAAAATACATTTTATAAACATTTTATGATTGTTCTATTTACTATAATTGAATTAATTTTAAATAAAATATTAATAATTTCTCCAGTATTATTCACCTGTTTTTACCAAATTTTTGTCCAAATATAATTCCACAAAGATATTGTTATGCAATGAACTTTGAATTCTGTGAATTATAAACTTAATTCTTTTAGTAATGTAATGATTTTATATCTAAATTATACATATACTCATATTTTTCTTCAAAATTGAACCAATTTATAAAATAAACTATAAATTTAGAAAATAAGCTTCTTTTTAGCCTTAAGAAGATTTGTATCATTATTGAAAACAATGTTTTGCTAGCCTAGAATGTAAAAGTCATCACTTAACTTTTCTTCATATTATCGAAGATAAACATTTTCCCAATTATTTACTCACTCTTTTTATTTTCTCTTGTTTTCACTATTTATATGTTTCAAAGTTTATTATTGTGACCTGTCATTTTTCTTGTAAACTTGAATGAATTCTTTTTATAAAACACATGTGGACTCTGTATCACATGTGAAAAAATTTATTTCTAGAATATTTTTATTGTGATTTAAATTATAATCCACAGAGTTTTAAATTCTATGTTTTATGTCAATATTTTATTTGTTGTTATTGCTTAAATAAAGATAAGATTGTTATTTTATTCTTTATTTGAACATTGAATTCTTTGAACGAAGTATTTGAACAAATTCTTTTGCTGTTTATAGTAAAGCCCGACAGAAATGGTTAACAACAGGCTTACCTTCTGTTCTCTTTCCTTCCTAAAATGATGTCCCTGGTAAAGAAAAAAAGATGTCTTGGTCAAATGCCCTTGTAAACACAGACAGAATTCTTGTCAGATATGTTAATAGTATTTACTATTGGGAGAATCCTTATCTGTGAAATGCATTTAGCAAAATATACCTGGTTAATCTAGTATTTCTTATGATCAAGAAACCAGAAATGTATTAACTTGTGGAGCAATGCTCCCTAGAAAACGTCATGTAAGCTTTGTAACTCTAAGTGTAAAATGGAGGTATTTCAAGTCTGAAACAACTCCCTCTTGTGTAATTGATAGGACTGTATTTATTACGTAGAGATTTCAATGTTGACTTGAGATGGGGGGCTAATCAGCAGTCCCAGACCACTCTGTTTTGCCTGAGCCTTGAAATTACTGGTATTATTAAAATTGCTTAGTAAGTGTGGATATCACCTAATCACTGATACATCTGAGTGTGATTTGATAATCCAATCTTTGTGTTATCTCATGAGGTGAATTGAAATTATTGATGTTAATTTTACTAAATATTCTTCCATTTTCTCATGTTTTCAAAAAGCTTTCACATATATATGTATATGTGTGTGAAGCACGTGTGTGAGTATAGTCTGTGGACAATATTACTTTCTTCCCCCATCAGTGTTTTTTATTTTTAAATTTATTTTATTGAAGTATAGTTGATTTACAATGTTGTTAATTTCTCCTGTACAGCAAAGTGATTCAGTTATACATATCTATATATTTATAGATATAGATATAGATATATATATAGATATATATAGATATATATATATACTTTTTCATATTCTTTTCCATTTTGGTTTATCACAGGATATTGAATATAGTTCCCTGTGCTATACAGTAGGACCTTGTTGTTTATCCATCCTGTATATAATAGTTTGCATCTGCTAATCCCAAACTCTCACTCCATTCCTCCCCCACCACCCCACCCCGTTGGAAACCACAAGTCTGTTCTCTATGTCTGTGAGTCTGTTTCTGTTTCATAGATAGGTTCATTTGTGCCATATTTTAGATTCCACATATAAGTGATATCATATGGTGTTTATCTTTCTCCTTCTGACTTTACTTAGTATGATAATCTCTAGGTCCATCCATGTTGCTGAAAATGGCATTATTTTGTTCTTTTTTATGGCTGAGTAGTATTCCATTGTATATATGTACCACATTTTCTTTATCCATTCATCTGTTGATGGACATTTAAGTTATTTCCATGTCTTGGCTATTGTGAATACTGCTGCTATGAACATAGGGGTGCATGTATCTTTTTGAATTAGTTTTGTCTGGATATATGCCCAGGAGTGGGATTGCTGGATCATATGGTAATTCTCTTTTTAAATGAAACAACCAACAAGGGATTAATCTCCAAAATATACAAACAGCTCATGCAGCTTAATATCAAAAAAACAAACAACCCAATCAAAAAATGGGCAGAAAATCTAAATAGACATTTCTTCAAAGAAGACATACAGATGGCCAACAGGCACGTGAAAAGATGTTCAACATCACTAATTATTAGTTTTTTAAGGAACCTCCATACCGTTCTCCATAGTGGCTGCACCAATTTACATTTCCACCAACAGTGCAAGAGGGTTCCCTTTTCTCCACACCCTCTCCAGCATTTGTTATTTGTAGACTTCTTAGTGATGGCCATTTTGACCGGTGTGAAATGGTACCTCATTGTAGTTTTGATTTGCATTTCACTAATAATTAGTGATGTTGAGCATCTTTTCATGTGCCTTTTGGCCATCTGTATGTCTTCTTTGGAGAAATATCTATTTAGGTTTTCTGCCCATTTTTCAATTGGGTCGTTTGCTTTTTTGTTGTTCAGTTGTATAAGCTGTTTGTATATTTTGGAAATCAAGCCCTTGGTGGTGGCATCATTTGGAAATATTTTCTCCCCATGCACAGGTTGTCTTTTCATTTTGTTTATGGTTTCCTTCACTGTTCAAAGGATTATAAGTTTGATTAGGTCCCATTTGATTATTCTTGCTTTTATTTCTATTGCCTTGGGAGGCTGACCTAGGAAAACATTGGTACAATTTATGTCAGAGGATGTTTTGCCTATGATCTCTTCTGGGAGTTTTACGGTGTCATGTCTTATATTTAAGTCTTTAAGCCGTTTTGAGTTTATTTTTGTGTATTCTGTGAAGGAGAGTTATAACTTCATTGAGTTACATGGGGCTGTCTGGGTTTCCCAGCACCACTTGCTGAAGAGACTGTCTTTTCTCTGTTGTATATTCTTGCCTCCTTTGTCGAAGATTAATGACCGTAGGTGTGTGGGTTTACTTCTGGATTCTCAATTTTATTCCATTTATCTGTATGTCTATTCTTATGTCTGTAACACAATGCTTCTATTGCTGTAGCTTTGTACTAAGTGTTGAAATCAAGATGTGTGAGCCCTCCAACTTTGTTTTTCTTTTTCAAGATTATTTTCTCTATGTGGAGTCCCTTGCAATTTCATATGAATTCTAGAATCAGGTTTTATATTTCTGCAAGAAAGGCTGTCAAGATTTGGTAAGGATTGCATTGTATTTGCAGATTTCTTTGGGTATTATTTCCTTCTTAAAAATAATAAATGTTCCAATCCATGTACATGGGATATATTTCTTATCTAGATCTTCTTTAATTCCATTCAGCAGGACTTTAGTTTTTGCTATACAGGTCCTGTACCTCTTTGGTTAAATTTATTCCTAAATCATTTTTTTTTGTTGCCATTAAAAATCAAATTATTTTCTTAGTTTCCTTTCCAGAGTGTTCATTGTTAGTGTAATGAAATACAATTGATTGCTGATTTTTGTGTGTTGATATTGTCCTCTGCAACAATGTTGAATTTGTTCATTAACTTTAATAGTTGTGTGTGTGTAAACTTTAGAATTTTCTATGTATAGAATCATGCTATCTGTGATTAGAGATGGTTTTACTTATTCCTTTCCCATTTGAATGCCTTTTATTTATTTTACTTACCTAATTGCCTGTCTACAACTTCCAGTAAAATGTTGAATAGCAGGGCCAAAAGTGGGCATTCTTGTCTTGTTTCTGATCTTAGGGTGAAAAAGTCAGTCTTTCACCATTGAGTATGATGGTAGTTGGGGATTTTCTTATAAATATCCTTCATCATGTTGAAGAAATTCTCTTCTACTCCTATTTTGCTGAATTTTTTTATCATGAAATGTTCAAATATGTCAAATGCTTTCTCTCCATAAATTGAGATAATCATGTGTTTTTCCCCTAGTTCTCTTAATGTGGTGTATTACGTTGATTTTTCTTATGTTAAAATATACTTACATTCCTGAGATAAATATCACTTGGTCATGATGTATACTCCTTTTTATATACTGTTGAATTCAGGTTGCTAGTATTTTGTTGAGAATTTTTTGCATTTATATTCATAAGTCTTATTGGCGTGTAACTTTTTTTCCCCTTTAATGTCTTTTTCTGGCTTTGATATCAGGGTAATGCTGATCTCGTGGAATGAATTAGGACATGTTCTCTCCTCTTCTATTTTTTGGAAAAGCTTGAGAAAGATTGGTGCTAATTCTGCTTTTAATGTTTGGTAGAATTCAGCAGCAAAGCCATCTGGTACTGTACCTTTCTTTTTTGGGAGGGTTTTTAATTAATGATTCAATCTCCTTATGTGTTACAGATCTGTTCAGATTTTATATTTCTTTTTGACTCAATTTTGGAAGTTTATGTCTTTCTAGGAATTTGTCCATTTAATCAAGATTAGCTATTTTGTTGGTATACAATTGTTTATAGTATTATCCTATAATCACCTTTATTTCTATAAGTTTAATAGTAATGGATCTACTGTCACTTTTGATTTTAGTAATTTTCATTTTCTCTCATTCTTCTTAGTTAATCTAGCTGTAGGTTTGCCAATTTTTTAAAAACTTTTCTAAGAATCAACTTTTTCTTTTATAGGTTCCCTCTATTATTTTCTATTCTTAATTTTCTTTATGCATTAATCTTTATTATATTCTTCCTTCTGCTAGCTTTGAGCTCAGTTTTCTCTTCTTTTCCTAGTTTCTTAAGGTGAAAGGCTGTATTATTGACTTGAGAACTTCCTTCCTTTTCAATGGGCAGTTACAGCTATACATTTCCCTTTGAGCACTGCTTTTGCCTCATCCCATAAGTTTTGTTATGCTGTGCTTTTAATTTATCTCAAAAGCATTTTCTCATTTTCCTTGTGATTTTTTTCTTTGAACCATTTGTTGTTGAAGAATTTGTTGTTTAATTTCCACATATATGCAATTTTTCCAGTTTCCCATTTGTTATTGATTTCTGTTATTAACTTCATTCCACTGTATTTGGAGAAGATAGATTGTATGATTTTTAGTTTGTTAAATTTTACTTAGATTTGTTTTGTGGCCTAATATTTGTGATCTGTCTTGGGGAAATGTTTCATATGCATTGAAGAGGGTGTCTATTTTGATGTTTTTGGGTGGAATGTTCTATATTTTTCTGTTATGTCTAGTTGGTTTACAGTGTTGTTCAGTTCCTCTTTTTCCTTACTGAACTTCTGTATAGTTATTCTATCCATTATTGAAAGTGGGACATTGAATACTCCATTATTGTAGAACTATTTCTCTTCATTTTTGTCCATTTTTGTTTCATGTATTTTGGGCCTCTGTTTTGAGGCTCTGATTATATTTGTTATATCTTCTCGATGGAGTGATGCTTTCTTGAATATATGATGTCTTTCTTTGTCTCTTGTAACAATTTTTGACTTAAAGTCTATTGCATCTGATGTTATTATAACTACCCAAGCTCTCTTTTGGTTACTATTTACATAGTATCTGATTTTACATCCTTTCACTTTCATCCTATTTGTATCTTTGGATCTAAATTGAGTATCTTGTAGACAGCATATAGTTGGGTCATTTTTATTAAATTCTAATCTGCCAACTCTGCCCTTTGATTGGAGAGCTTAAAAATTTACAAATGAAGTAATTACTGGTAAGGAAGTACTTACTTCTGCCATTTTGCCTTTTTTTCTATATGTCTTATACAATTTTTATTCTTTCTTTCTTTTCCTTCAATACTGCCTTCTTTTGTGTTTAACTTTTTTGTAGGGCATGATTTTAATTTCCTTCTCATTTCTTTTTCTGTATATTTTAAAAGATTTTTTTCTTAATGATTACCATGGGGATAAATCTATTAAAAAAAAGTTTGAATTAATACCTACTTAAGTTTGATGGTATACAAAATCTTTGCTCCTATACTACTTCATCTCTCCCTCTTTGTGTTATTGTCACAAATTATATCTTTCATATGCTGTGTACTCATTAACATAGATTTATAATTATTATGCATTCATTTGTCTTTTAAATATTATAGAGAACAAAAATGATTACAAACCAAATATACAATAATACAACTTTTTTACATTTACCTATGTAGTTTCCTTGACTGGTGTCCTTTATTTCTTCATATGGCTTGGGTTTACTGATCTGTTTGGCACTTCTTTGAGGCCAGGTCAAGTACCAGTATTTCCCTCTGCTTTTATTTTCTTCTGGGAATGTCTTTATTTCTCCTTCATTTCTGAAGGTTAGTGTTGCTGGATATGAAATTTTGGGTTGACATTTTTTCCCAGCACTTTAAATATGTTATTCCACTGCCTTCTGACTTCCACAGTTTCTGATGAGAAATTGGCTGTTAATCTTATTGTGGCTCCCTTGTAAATGGCAAGTCATTTTTTCTCTTGCTGCTTTCAAGTTCCTCTCTTTGTCTTTCAAAAGTTTGATTGTATCTTGCTGTGAATATTTTAACATTGACTTTATTTGGAGTTCGGTAACCTTCTTGAATGTGTAGATTCATGTCTTTCATCAATTTTGGAAGGTTTTCAGGCATTATCATTTCAAATATTATTTCTCCTTCAATGCTTAGTCAGACTATTTGAATTTCTGCCTTACCCTTCACTTACTGTTTAAAGATAGCCAGAGGTGGAAGCTTATCCTCTTCTCAGTTCTTTTCTGAGAATTCATCTAGCTTTGGGCACGTGCAACAGACTTCTGGAATCCCCATACAGGAGTTCTTTAACAGCTTTATTTCAAAGGTATCTCCTCCTACCCCAACCTCTTACTTCCTAGGCTTTTTGGTCTGTCTGCTGCTTGCCCCATCTGTTTTATCTTACCCCAGATGGTAGCAGGTAGTGTATATCTTTAAATGCTTTCAATAATTGCCACAGAGTGGTCATTCCAGCCCTGACAGAATTCCAAAGGAGGGGAAACAAAAACAAATCCTTGAGAAGATTCCATAGGGGGCTACAAGACAGGACTTGATGTATAATAATAATTCTTTGAGAACAAGATCTGTACTCTTGTTCTTGCACCTCAATGATACTAGGAAGTTTCACAAGAAACATGGTCTTACATCCCTATGGTCACCTCTGATCTAGGTAATGAGGGGTGGGTGGTAGGCAGGTAAGTAAAATTCCACAACATTCTCTTACAAAAGTTGAGGAGCTTATTTATTCATTAAGCACTCCCTTGATTTTTTGTAAGATTTTTATTAGATTCCAATATTCTGAAAAAGTTGATTCTGACAGTTTTTGCCAGATCAATCACTGTTTCAATGGAGGAATGGAACTTAAGTGCTCCCTACACTTCCATTTTCCTTGGTAGCACCCTAATAAGTGTATTATTGTTTTTGGGAATGTTACTCATTTATTTGCAATTATCTAATAGACAATTTAAAAAAGCTTAGAATGCATAGAATTTGACTAGTTCCCTCAGATTTTCAATATATTTTCATACATTGTGACTGACTAAGATGACTAGAGAAAGCTGAAATAAAGCTAGCAGTACAAGAAGCCTAACATGTTTGCTCTAAAAAAATCTATCAAATACTCAGGAGTGATGGCATGAGGTCCCTCTGAAAATGAGGCTGGATGTGGGTATGCAAACAGTAATATCAGTTGAAGCTTTGTTTAGTAAGTTGCCAGAAACTGGGATTATCCTTCACATACACACACACACACACACACACACACACACACACACACACACACACACAAAGACAAATGCTAGCAGAAGTCTAGAGGTTTATTTTCTGGAGAAGCTGATCTCAACTGAATTTGAACTACTGAACTATGAACTAGTTTGTACCATACACTAAAGAAAAATTAAGTAAATTCTCCATACTGTAGAGTGAGTCACTTATTCTTCTAGGCTTCCATAGTGGTAGTGGTTTCCAGGTAGGAAATTGATAGGCTTTTCTTCTGGGAAACCTAACTAGCTCCAAAGAAACAATATAAATGTACTATTGTTTAGTGTTCTCCTCACCGAAGTGACCCAGCAGGATTACTCTATAGTAAAGCCAACAAATCAAAACATTCTGGTTCTGCACCATGGCGTTTCCTTATAGTTTTTAACTGCTGCCTTAAATATGGGAAGACATAAATGGGTCCCTAGACATCTGAGAAGAGCTTTTAACATGAAAGACCTAGCTTAAAACAAAAAGAAAATATGTGGAAGGTGTAGAGAAATAAAGTTATTTCCTCTCTATTTTTTGATAAAAAGTATGGCCATGGCTTTTATTTTTTAATGCTTTGTTATACTCAGTAGGTTAGGGTATTGTTTTATGTTGATGAAGATTTAGTTAGAAGTATGTTTTTTATATCAGCTTGATTAGTTTTGGTTTTAAAAAATTCATATGTAACTTCTAATTACTTTCTAAAATTTTGGAAACTTTTATGTAATGATGGAATTGCTATAATTATTTTCCAAGTCTGACCTAATATAGTACTAAATATGTCTAGTGCTGGTCATTTTTGAATAGATGCTAGTGTGTGTGTGTGTGTGTGTGTGTGTGTGTGTGTGTGTGTGTGTGTTGAGGGTAAAGGGTTGGACACTGTGTGGAGAGAGAATATTCCTTAGTGATCTTATTACTTTCCTAAACTCAGTCTTCTGCATTTTTCACTTTTTAAGCTATTATATTGGATTATTGACTAAATTTAAATTATTAAAATTAATTCAGTTTTTTGATTTATAAACACAATAATTATGCAGAATTTTTCATCACTTTATATATTCTGTCTTATCTACTGGTTGTTAAATTACATTTTTTTTTCTAATTTTGCTTATTTTAATATTTTCTTAATTATATTTTTAGAAGTTTATTTTATCCTTAATCGTAAGAACCTGTATAATATGTAAGAGAAGACATGCTGTGAATGAAAAAATAATTTTTTTAAAGTATTGCTCTATTTTCCATGATTGCTGACAACTGAAAAGTATATCTAAAAATTTCCTTTGAGATATAACTAATTATTTTAAATATCGGTATGCACTAAGAGCCTTTTCTTTTCTTTGAAATGATTCCATAATATTTGATACACTGATATAGGTTATTTACTCAGTTTTTAATTTTCCCATCAGTAAATTCAGCAGCTATCTATAATCACAACATAATAGTTTAGAACATGAAAGAAAGTCTACCATAGTTAAATGAACCCATATGGGGAATTTAGATAGGCTGAACACTATTACCCATTTTGGGCGACCTCCATCCTGGCAGCACTGATGCCTGTAATCCTTAGAAGTCCCTGTGATCAGGAATAAACTCAGTTGGTTAGGTGTTTAGTTTGCTCTCTTTAACACTTGCTTATTCAGTTCTGTGTGTCATAATACGAAGTTCAGAATAATTTAGGGTGAAAATATTTTTCATTCCCACAAAGCATTTGCTACAGAAATACAGTGCACATATTGGAGGCACATGGTATCATTTTTCAGTTTCCAAAGCAATTCTTCAGGTGAAAATGTGACTTTATGGTTTAAGGAGTCATATTTACCACAAGCTAATGGGATATTTTAGAATATATACACAACTGTATTCTAAAGAGTATGGGTACTTTAAAATATTTTTTAGTGGGGATAATTAAAATAATGTTGATGGTCCTTAGAGTACAAGTACTGTGATTCAGTAGAACACTGAGTACAGAGGCACTTTCTTCCTACTAGCTCATGACAGATTTTAGACATGTAGTTATTTTATTTTGGAAGAAAAAAGATTTTCCAAATTGAAAATAAGTATTTTAATGTTGGAGAGTTAAGTAGGCTATTATCACAATGATGGCTAGAAAATATTAACAGATCACAATTGTGACATCATGTCATGAATAGTCTATACTTGATTCATTTTTAACAGATACGGCTAAGGATATATTTAAAAGATGAGGAGCACCAATGCCCTCTCATTGACAGGGAAACAAACTACCTCCCAACAGGTAGACATAATCGTAAATGTTAATATCTCATTTTCTAATGAGACAAGATGAATTATGGTAGAATTGAGAGTGACATTACACAACGAGGAAATGGTGAGTGAAATTTCCCATTTATTCAGGAAATTCTGAGTCATTGTATGCTCCTGAACTCTTTATGTATCCCCATTTTTTTTGGTTCAATTCTTGTTCTAGTTGGCTAGTCTTTGATTTATCCTGTCTTCTCTCAAGTCTTTGCAAAGGCAATGATAGCAGTTGTGGTGTAATACAGAAAATTTCTAATGTTTGTTCAAGCGATGGAAACCTTTTTTGTCCCCTAGATGAAGTATTACTCAGAATGCCATATAGACTATAACAAAAGGAGAGCCCAAGTCATTCTCTGCTTACCATTGCCCTTGCTTCCTTTGGCAGTGTTTCATGAACTCTAAAAAAGGAATCAGTTGTTCCTAGCAAAAACAAACAAAAAAACAAAACAACTTTATTTTGGTTTGTTTTAAAGCCGAGGCTTCCTCTCTAAGAAACTGCAGCATTTAAATATATTTTTGGAAAGACATGTCTGATTTGACTTGCTACCGTTTTTTGATTCACATAGATTTTATGTTGAGGATCATGCGTTTTGGTATAAGTTAAAGTGTGGTACAATAGCTAAACAGATTTAACACACTGAGAAGTGTATGGAATTTTTTTTACACAATACCAACTGCTTGGTTGTTTGGAAATGTCTGCCTGTGGGTGACTACGAACAGAGAATTTGAATACTATTAAAGACACACATTCCATCTTCACCAAGAGGGATTTTCCATTATGACAAACAGAAACATCTTGCTAGGTCAGAATGACTAACCATTACTTACATTCTACTTCTACTACATACTACTTCTCATGAGTTACAACTGTGTCATCGACGTATTCCTCTCTCATGCAATGTTTGGTGATAATGCAATTAAAACTTCCCTGTTCTTTATAAACACTGGGAGTTAGTTTTAATTTTCAGTTTTACTTTTTATGAATTAAAAAAGTGTATCTACCATCATTAGGGAGTATATTTTAATTATTAGATGGTGAAACATTGCTAAAAGGACATATTGTTAAAATAAAATTTCAGCAAGGAATCTAAATCAGATGTAATTAGTACAATTATATCAAATTCCTAACTGTAAGGTGACATTTTCAGTGAGAGTTGCTGTGATGGAATCTCAGGCCCAGGTATTAACTCATGTTTGTTTTTTATTTAGAAGTATGGAGAGGGTAGACAAAATTTAATAAAGCAATGACTCTAGAATTAAATCCTTTGATGAATGACATTTGAGGTTTATTGTATGTTCTCTCTTCCCCTTGATCCACATCCACCCCTCTCCTGCCGTTTTTAAAAGTGATTAGATCATTCACAGAGCAAGTAGAACAGATTTGTTTCCCCCTTTTCCTATGTTAAGTGATTTTATATCAAGACTAATGAGATGAATATTTTCCTACAATTTATTCTTAGTATTGCATATCCTGTACTTGAATTGGTTTCATTAATTATGCATCCAGCATTCAAGAGAAGATGAGATATCCAGGAAAATAAGATGATGTTTGCTTTAAAAACTCTTATTAACTTAATGTTGGGTCCAAGTGAAACCTGTTGTAAGGCCTAGTAGTACTGTGTTGCCATAAGTTTCATTGATACTAATCAGATCCTCTTTGTGCTAATGACAAACTACAGTGTATTACCTTCTCTCATCTGCTAATTTTAATTGAAATTGAGATTCTGTGGTTGTGTACTCATTTCTTGTATTTGATTCGAATATGTGTGTGCGTTCAATATTTCTTCCTACAATATAAGGAATACTAATTCAGTCTTGTGTGTGTGTTTGGATATGGCATTGTTTATACACACTCCTTCAAATACCACTAGCTAAAGGCTTGAAAAATTTCTATATAATACTACTTCCATTATTGGTTGGTTATGAGTTGCGCTGATAGTTCATGAAAAAAGCCTTAATATTAGCTTATTATTTACCTGATGTAGGCAATACCCTTCTTTCTTGAGTTTGAATGACTTTTAGATTAGATACATGATATCATCAGAAATTTAGGTAAACTTATTACTTTTAAATATTTTAATACAGAACATTTGTTGTTTTCTTATAATTTACATTTCAAAACAAAGGGCAGAGCTACAAAAACTATAGAGAGGATTTTTATTTTTACTTATTTTTTATATGAAGGAGATATATGGGAGTTTCTTCCTTGTTTATGGAGTTATAAAGTGTTGATTCTTTAAAAATAATTTATTAAGAAATATTTGACAGATGTTATGTCTTTAAGATTGGTAATACAAGGGTCTGTTTTGTCTTTTTGGTTTGTTTTTTGTTTTGCTGTTAGGTAAATTGAGAGCTTACCACGTATCACAAAGGCTTGATTTTGTCCAAATAAATGTATTAAATCTGCTGCTAGAAAGCCCAGTGAAAGTGAACACTTGATTGAGTCTGTAGGGAACAGCTCCCCACTGAGCCTTTACAGAAGAGCAACTGTTTAAAGAAGAATGGAATGTAGAACAGACACGAAGTTAAAAGACAAATGTGCAGACTCCTGCTTTTAATGGTATTCCAGGGTTTAGCAAGCCATTAACTTTAGTGCTGTAGAACTGCTGAAAGGAAGATTTAAAAATAAAAGTTGTGGCTATCCAGGGACTAAGATGCTGAAGGATCCAGAGAGATCATTTGCTGTTGGAGAGGATCTCCAAGCATGGAAGGTCAAAGTCAATTGAAAAGATATATGGAAATGGTAATTGATTCCCCCTGAAAAGCTGGTGGCCAGTACAGAGAGGGAAAATAAATAAATTGGTAAATCATTGGTGTTTTAAATATTAGGAAAGCCATTTGTAAATCTTTACAGCCTATCTCAAATTTTCTATATATTTAATAAGAACAATTGCCTTTGTGCAAATAAATTATCAGTAGTTATTGGAAATGAAAATTGTCAGCATTATTGAAGATTTGCTTATGAAGTACTGGGGGAAATTCTCCATGAAATACCATATTTCATCCTGCCAAAGTATCAGTCTCTGGTGCAGTTCTGCATCTTCTAGAAAAAGTAACCTTGGTATATAATCCCCCAATACCTTCTATTACCCATTTTGTCACTCATTCTCCATCTCTTGTGTGAATTTTAAAATATCACAAAAAGCCAGAAATCTTGTTCTTTTGAAAATGATACATTGGTTTTAATCCTGAGGTTTTGATCAAATTTTCGACTGATGTGGTGTACTGTTAGTATTTTTAATTTTCAAAAATGCAAAAATAGGTCTGGTTTTCCTTTCGATTTAAATCTGCTTGTTCTGAAAGTAGAGAGGGAAATCCTATCTAGGTTTGATTAATTAGTAATAAAGATGGTTTCCAATAAATCTTTGCTTGTGATTCTTCTTCATATAAAAGGAAACTGACTTGGAGCCAAGTTACCAGCAAGAAATAAATACCCTTTACTGTTACACTTATTCAGAGATAGGTCTTGGATTGAAGCCACCTATGTAAAAGGAACCATGCATGGTTCATGATGGAAGAGAGTGCTGTAGATGAAAATGGAAACTTGCATCCTACCGCAGGACAGAAATGAAAAAAAAAAAACCAAAACTGACAATGCCTGCCAGGTGGCAGATATTTCTATATACACTAACATACTCAATCCAAAGTCAAATGCTCTAAATCACCAAGGAAATAATACCGTGTATAAAGTACGATGCATAATAACCACAGAGTATGGTTCTGGAGTCAGACTACTTGAGTGTGAATCCCTGCTCTGTCTCATACTAGTTACATGATGTTGGCAAAATACTTATTTTTATGTTCCTGTTTCCTTATTTGTAAAATAACAACACTGATAAGGTTTTAAGGGTTATAAGAGTTAATATTTATATGGCTTTTGGAACAATGCTGAACACACACAACTGCTAGATGAAGGTTTGCTATTGCTATTTATAGAAGATAAAGATTTAATATCATGAAGCACTGCCTCCTATCTCGTTATAATCTTTAAAGGTGTTATTTAAGCCTAGCTTGAAAAGAAAATGTATGTATCTTAGTAGCAACATTAGTATCAATATTATTAGATAATACTTAATATTATTACAATTAATTAATACTTAAAATATTTGCTATAATAGAATGTATAACATTGTTTTCAGTATTACAGAATAATGTATTTGTGATTAATTGATTACATATTATAGAAAGATTGACAATATATACCTAAACAAATGACTACAGTTTTAATTGGATTCTTCCTGATTTTCAGTTTGCTTCATGGCACATGGACTTTAAAGACATTCTGATGCCTGTAAAAGGGAATCGAGCAGTTTCGTCATATTGTTTCCCAGATATTTTGCCTTTATAGATAAGGCCTGGGAACGTACATTATTAAAAATTCCCAAAGACTGAATATCAGTAGGTTGGGACATAAAGTATTTTTTAAAATAAACCTACATGAGAATAGTTTGTAGATAAATTTCAGAAGGTCTTGAGGCAATAATGCTGCTTCCTATAGACATTAACATAGAAATAGAAACTAATTGTATAAAAGATACAAATTATGAATCCATATTTAAACGTCCAGTGGGAGATTTCCATCCTATAATTAGTTTCAGTTCTATAAGAAATTATGATATACTCTATGATTATGTGCCTTTGAACACCAATGAATATTTAATTTGTTTTGTTGCACTACTCTCATATATCATATGAAAATATTTGTTCTCACGTGTCAGATTATATTCTTTCATTTGAAAGTAATCTTTTTTTGAGCCCTATGTATTATTTCTAAAATGGGTCAAGAATAACAACTTCAAATAACTTGAAACATCTTCTGCTTTTGATGCTGAATAACTGTTGACATATGATTTTATAAATAGACTTTATTTTAAATATGGAAATTCATGGCTTTGTAGTAGTTGAAAATGGGATCTTAATATTTTATAAGCAACTTCTTTTTCCATTTATAACAGAATAGTAAGTAGGCAACGAACTATTATTAAATTTCTTCAGTATATCTGATATTTAGCACATTTAAACATTTATAACTTCCTCCTTTAATTATTCTGTAGTATTTTCTGCATATAGATTAAGTTCTTAACTACATAAAAAGAGATAATTATTTTAATAACAATAATGTATGAGTTGATATTTTTCTTGACTATACCACAGAATAAAAAAAGGAAGTGATTTAAAATCTTTAATGAAAAATTATACCTGGATTTAATATTCTTTTGCTTATGCACTAGTAATTACATTCATTAAAGTTTTAATTTCAAGCAATATTGCCTAGATAAAATTAAGTAAGCATCTCCTGTTAGTATCTGTTTATATACTGAACATTATTGCCTTTTACCCTTCATTTCTTGTAATCTACATTCAATTATAATTCCTTTTTCTCATTTAATGCTAACCCATGTTGTAATAATGTTGCATGTACTGAAAAATTATATAGAGAGCTGCTAGAAGATGTGAAATATTTATTGTACATATAAAATAAGCTTTACATATTCATCTTAACTGAATTTCAATTTGATAAGAACTATGTCTTCTTTAAAACATTTATATTAATAAATCTTAGAATAAATAGCCTGCTGTTTTAGATAAAGGTTTATATATCATTTGCCAAATTCAGTCAACATTTGTAAAATTATTATACAGATAATTCTTGATGGATAATCCTTGATATTCCATTCAATAATTGCTAAAATAGTTTCTTTGTTTATGGAGTTGAGGCTGGGTGATGATCCCAGGCAAACATGATTCATCTTCAAAAATGAATCTGGCTCAATTTTTTAAATCTATATAAAGGAAGAAACTGAATTTTTAAATTTCTTCTGGAATCTTCCCAATGCTGCCTCTGACAGTGATATCCTTATTGTATATTGTACACTCTTCATTCTGATATACGTGAAGAAAGGAAAGAAAAGATGGGAGAAAAAGAGATTTGCAGGGGAAAAGAACATATAATAATTATAGTAATGAAAGGTGGGTATCTCCTGTAGGGATTATCACACAATGAAAAATGTTCTTCAGTCTATGGAAAAGGGGATATAAATGCCTCCAAAATATAAATGAAATAGATTCTTGATGGATTGGGATAGACTTGCAGTTACCTACACTTTTTTTTTTAAAAGAATTCTATTTTTCAAATAAAACCTAATGAATAAAATGGATGATACAAGTAAAAAATAAATAAATAAAATCAGCTTAATATGGAGGAAACACAATTATAAAAACTAAAAGAAGAGAGTAGAGATTTACCTTCCCTGAACTTGCTCAAGCCGGTCAGTTCATACTGATAGAATTTTTGCATCCAATTCTGATTTTACTTTTCTTAACTAGATGTAACTTAATGCCATCTTTAAAGGAGATATCTGTGTTTTATTACTTTTTTCAATGTGGTTATTATCAGTCATTACAACAGTCTTAACTGTGTGGCAGTCTAAATGAAATGTGAGACAGAGTAATTAATCATATTTACCATATTTCTTTAGCTATCATATTATTATTACTATTATTATTTTACTTTTGTACTGCACAATCTACAGAATATTGGTAGTTTAAGTCAACCCTGCAGGGTTTAATTTTATCTAATGTAAGAAATTAGAACTTTGAGGATGAGCAGTATGTTTGTTTTCACTTTTACATGATTTTGAATACCAATCAAAATGGAAAAACCATTTGTGATATATTTGTAGATAATCCATTCCCAAATTAATGAGGTAAATGTATTAGTCACAGATAATGTAATTATGACCCAGAAGTTAATGTAAATCATCTTCCAGGCAGGATGAGTGAATGACTCTTTGTAAGTTAGAGAAATGAAGGAGAAAAAAAAAAGTTAGGTCTTTAGAGAAGGGTTTGCCATGCAAATAAAATGTTGTAATTATTTTTTCAATAGGTCCATTATGTCTGAGCAGATAATTTCATAATATCCAAAGATATAGCCACATACATATTTTAGATTTTGCAGAAATGCTTGTAGGATTTCTTAGGCCTATATTTTAGGTCCACAACTCAGGCAATGTGGCAGGTAAGGGAACTACAGAATTCAGTGGGAAAAAATAAACAAAAATTGTCTTCCTACTTCAGCTTCAGTGAAAGAGGTGAAGACTTTACAGAAGTTTGAGGTTTGAGTAGCCAAAAAAAAAAAAAAAAAAAACCTATAAATTCCATTTGCCTAGTTAATATTTGTTTTATTTTTACAATTAAATTATTTTTAGAATCATATTGCACTAGAAATGGGAATAAATTAAAATGTCCACAAAGAAGATTATAGACAAATATTGTTAGAAATTATAAATATAGTTGGCGTAAGTTTATAAAAACTTAGACTAAGAAAAAAAAAGGGTAAAAAAAGGAGTGATGTTATAAAGTCATCGGTTGTATTATGAAAAAAAAAAAAGATAGGCTCATATGTACAACTAAAAGACAACAGAGCTAAGGTAGTTCCACGAGAGGACAATTCTAACAGATTTCATTTTAAGTATATAGTATTTGGCATGATAGGGCATTGAGGTAGATATATATATATGTGTGTGTGTATATATATATATATATATATACACACACACACACACACACACACATATATATAGTAGATTGTTAGATAATTGGGCTCAGGGGAAACATGAGATTTATATCTATATATTCATCTGTCTGTATCCTTTTATCTTCACATGTATCCTCACATACACACAAATAACATAAATGACATATCCACGTATCCATGTATATATGAAAATATATGTGCATGCATATATGAACATCCAAGAATGTGCATGTAGACTTAAGTCTATGGATATGTGTATGTTTGCATGTTTAGTAGGTCACATGAATAGAAATAAAAATGAAACTACAAGATTTGTTGTAATCTGAAAAAGAAATGTAGACTAAGACACAGAGTGCTGAAGACCACCTTGAAACTTACTCATATTTGAGGAGTGTGATGGACAAATGGAATAAGAGAAGAGGTGATTGATGATGCAGAAGGAAAGTTAGCGTAGTGTAGCAGTCTATTCTCACAGAAGCCAAAGGATGAGAAATTTTCAAAAAGCCTAAACGTGTTTAAATAGCAGCTCAATGCGGCCTTCATCACTGGGGTTAGAGTAGTAGACTATTGAGAGTCAAATGACAGAGCATGAAGGGACAGGGACGGTGAGAAACGGAGGTAGCTGGTATGGATTACTCAGTTTAAAAGTTTGCCGGTGAAATAGCAAGTAAAAAATTGTCTTTAAATTTTGTCCTCAATTTTTTGTGTTTATAATATCTTATGATTTATGGTTCAGCAGAAATATTATAAACTTTTGAGAGTATTCACTAATCTGAGACTTCAAAAAAAAATGCTTGAACGATATGCACAGAAGTTAGGAGCTATAGTCTAGCTTGACTTTGTCATGCATTTTGTTGCCAGTGTGGCTGTAGATAGTTCACAACCATCTCAAGGCTCAGGATACTCATGTGCTAAATGTTAAATAGGTCCTAGTTTATTGCAGAATATTTATAAAAGTTAATTCCATAGATGAAGTTAAACATTAAAATGAACTGCATTGACAACAAAAAAATGTGTCAAGTAGAGTCTACAATTTCAGGAATTAGTGCAAAAGTAAGGAAAAGACATGGATAAAGGGGGGTATCCTTCAGTTTAGGGAAGGTATGCCTTAATTATAGGCAGCAAGAAAGAAACCGTGATGTGGAAAAATTACTGCTTCAAGGCCTGAATGGAATTTAACTGATTTAGGTCATAGAGAAAGCAAGAAGGGATGATATCTGCAGCATACTTTAAGAATTAAAACAACTTTCATTTTATTAATTTATGTTATTTGCTTTGGAAAAATATATCTGGAAAATATAGGCTGTGTCTAGAGAAAAACAGTGAATTAGATTCTGTGGGAGTAAGACAGTTTCAAGTTATTTAATCTTGGATTTCCGGTGTTACATAAATGCAAAATAAAGCAGGTGGTGCAAAACTTTATCTAGGTCATGCTCCTCTGTTGTTTTAAATCATTTCTATCGAATTAGGCTGTCTGATACATATAGTGCATGCCTGTTTACATTGTTTTAAAACATGCTTAGAGTTGGGTGGAATTCCTGAAATTTAAGAGAACAGTGAAGTCAGGGATAATGATGCTCCTTTAGAAACAAGAATAAACGTGAAATACCCGTTTGTTAATGGATATTTGTGTACTTAATGCAGAGATATATTTATTAGAATGTTCTAATAATTGTTCACTTTCATATTAGTGAAAGGGAGGCATAAGACATACTCATAATGATTCAGCATGGAGCTAATGGAGAATATCCCTTTAATCATGAGCTTATGCATCTCCTCCTACTCATCCAGTGCAAGAAGTGCTGATAAGCAGTAAAATGGACAGGTTTAAATTTCAGACTTGTCTGCATTTTGGAGATATTAATTGTTAGGAATTAAAGATAGAAAACAAGGAAGAAAAATGTTAAAAGTGACTTGTTAATCGGTGAACTGAGTGTACACTTTGCTAATCATGACCCCATTGCCTTTATTAAAAAAAGGAATTATTATTAAATTGTTCATTTAAACTCAGTCAATATTTGTTAACTAAGCATATATCTATTTCTGTATCTCTATACCTACCTATATGTCTTTATCTTCATCTATATCAACCAACATTTATTGTTTGTTGTACTCAATTTTAAAATGGCATTTTTCACAGAACTAGAACAAATTATTTTAAAATTTGAATGGAAATACAAAGGACCCCAAATAGCAAAAACAATCTTGAGAAAGAAGAATAGAGCTGGAGGAATCATGCTTCCTGACTTCAGACTGTACTGCAAAGCTACAGTAATCAAAACAGTATGGTGTTGGCACAAAAACAGACACATAGATCAATGGAACAGGATAAAGAGCCCAGAAATAAACCCACACACCTATGGTCAAGTAATCTATGACAGAGGAGGCAAGAATATAGTCTCTTCAATAAGTGGTGCTGGGAAAACTGAACAGCTTCATGTAAAACAATGAAATTAGAACATTCTCTAACACCATATACAAAAATAAACTCAAAATGGATTAAAAACCTAAATGTAAGACCAGAAACCATAAAACGCCTAGAGTAAAACATAGGCAGAACACGCTTCAACATAAATTGCAGCAATTTTTTTTGGATCCATCTCCTAAAGGAAAGAAAAGCAAAAATAAACAAATGGGACCTAATTAAACTTAAAAGCTTTTGCACATCAAAGGAAAACATTGGACAAAATGAAAAGACAAACTACTGAATGGGAGAAAATATTTGCAAATTATATGACTTGTCAGGGATTAATATCCAACACATATAAACAGTTCATACAAGTCGACATCAAGAAAACAAACAATGTGATTAAAAAATGGACAGAAGAACTGAAGAGGCATTTTTCCAAAGAGGAAATGCGGATGACCAACAGGCACATGAAAAGATGCTCAACATTGCTAATCATCAGGGAAATGCAAATTAAAACCAAGATAAGATATCACCTCACACCTGTCAGAGTGGCTATTATCAAAAAGATCACAAATAACATATGTTGGTGAGGATATGGAGAAAAGGGGACACTCCTGCATTGTTAGTGGGAATGTAACTTGGTGCAGCTACTGTGGAAAACAATTTGGAGGTTTCTCAAAACACTAAAAATAGAACTACTGTAAGACCCAGCAATTCCACTCCTGGATATATATCCTGAAAAACCAAAATCACTAACTAGAAAAGATACAGGTGCCCCATTGTTCATAGCAGCATTATTTACAATTGTCAAGGTATGGAAGCAACCTTAAGTGTCCATCAACAGATGAATGGCTAAAGAAGATGTGGTATATATATGCAGTGGAATAATACTCAGCCATAAAAAAGAATGAAATTATGCCATTTGCAGCAACATGGATGGACTTGGAAGGCATTATGCTAAGTGAAATAAGTCAGACAGAGAAAGACAAATATTGTATGACATCACTTACATGTGGAATCTAAAAAATGCCACAAATTAGTGAATATAAAAAAAAAGAAATAGACTCCTAGATATAGAGAACGAACTAGCGGTTACCAGTGGGGGAGGTGAGGGAGGGGCAATAGAGGGATGGGGGAGTGGAAGGTACAAACTATTGGGTTTAACTTAGGCTCAAAGTTGTAAGGTATATCCCGGGGAATATAGCCAATATTTTGTAATAACTTTAAATGTAGTATAACCAACATTTTTTTTAATGTGTTTTTTTTTCTCATCAGATTCTATTTTTCCCCATGTAGACCTTTTTTCAGCTGATGTTATGTTGAGATATTTCAACTGAGGGAGATACTTGACTTTTATATATAACAGACTGGAAGGAGTAACTCAAGTTAGCACATTGATTTTTACTTAGATGGGATCCTTTTCACGTGTCTTTTAATTTAAGGCCAATTTTGTAAAGGATTTATGATGAATTTTGTTAGCTCACCATGTGTCATGTAATAAAGGTACATATTAATAAATTTACCTTGATGCTTTTTATTCTGCTTATGACGTAATTTCTTTTTATTATAAAACCTATTGGCTCTCATCCTAAAATTATAAGTCTTACTAGAACCCAGAAGGATAATATTCTGTTTATCTTATTTATCATATTTTCAACTAGTCATAAAAAATCAATTGTATTTATTATTGTATCAATTGTATTAGTGTATCATTCAATGTTACTGGGTTTAAGTGTTTGACTCTGTTACTCCTACATATTGATTATGAATATATCAAATAAAGTCCTACTAGTCTTAGTATTAAATTTTTATTAAAATGTGTCAGTTTTAAGAATAGGTTTTATGACAAATTAAAAGGAAGTCTATTTTAAACTATATCCCCTTATCTCCATTTATTACACAAAATTAATTCCCCCAAATATTGTTGAGTTCCGTAAGGGCAAAATGATAAATCGTGAAATGCACCACACCTCTTAAAATTTCTCACAATTACAAAATTGCTAAATCAGTGGAATAGCTATTCACTCTGATTTGTAATACACTTAACAAACATTACGTGCCCATAGATGAAATAATATTTTTTGCAGATGTTTGGGGTTCTGGAAGAGGGGAATAAATTTAAAGAGGGTGAGAGAGGTAACTGTGACATATTCTTAACTGATTCATGTAAGTTGGGTATGGGAAGGGCATTTAGGTAATCCCTTAGCATATTTTAGCATATAAATGTTTATGAATTACCACTCAGAGTCATTGCTTGTTCGTTAGGTTAAGCAATTTCTTAGATGGGACCAGTAGGTAGTTGGTTCATCTTTTGTCCATTATTTTTTTATTTGAAAGGCTGATGCTTTCATGAAAAAAATCTATTTCATATTGCTCTAGAAAGTGAGTTTGTCCAAGATGTTAATTCTGGATGGTGCTGATTTAAAATATTATCTCCTTTTGTGGCAAAAGAGACAGTAGTTTTAATAGTTGTACAAGGTGCATGAAGGGGTGTGATTTTTTTTTTTTAATTAAAAAAAATTTTTTTAACATCTTTATTGGAGTATAATTGTTTTACAATGGTGTGTTAATTTCTGCTTTATAACAAAGTGAATCAGCTATACATATCTCCCTGTGCTATGCGGCTGCTTCCTAGCTATCTATTTTACATTTGGTAGTATAAGTCCATGCCACTCTCTTACTTTGTCCCAGCTTACCCTTCCCCCTCCCCATGTCCTCAAGTCCATTCTCTATGTTGGCATCTTTATTCCTGTCCTGCCCCTAGGTTCTTCAGAACCTTTTTTTTGGATTCCATATATATGGATAAAGAAGATGTGGCACATATATACAATGGAATATTACTCAGCCATAAAAAGAAACGAAATTGAGTTATTTGTAGTGAGGTGGATGGACCTAGAGTCTGTCATACAGAGTGAAGTAAGTCAGAAAGAGAAAACAAATACCGTATGCTAACACATATATACAGGGATGTGATTTTTGATATAGAAAATATACTGTCTATATCCAATGTCAATAAGTAACATAGTTTTGTTTCACAAGTAATTTTTTCCATGAACCCCTTATTTTCTTTTATTTAACACTCTATATTTCTCTTTCTTCATAGCCATGTTTCTTCAGTCTGTTTGCTGTTTCCAATTTCTTATGTCTCATTCAAATTTCTACCAATTGCATTCTGCCTTCTAGCACAATCATTCCACTAAAACACCTCTCTCTGAAGTACCAACAGTTTCCTTATTGCCAAATCCAATGGAAAACCTTTCATTCTCCAATTTTGAGGTGTTAATTTATATTGAGTTTTTTTTTTTTGCTCCCTGTGTTTAAAAATTTTCCTTCCATACCTTTAAGATGGCAGCGTATCCTGAAATAATACCCTCAAGGAAGAGTCTGTGACATAATAGAAAAGAAAAATACAGACTTTGCATCCAAACTCTTATTTTAGAAATGTGAACGACATAAGAAAATGGATCCATGGCTTAGATATCATGCTTTGGAGAAGTTCTTGTGAAAGATTTTGCCTCAGTTTTGCAGAAGGGAAAAGAGAGACAGGTTTGTGGGTCCCAAGAGCCCCTAGAAAAGAAAGAACATGTATCATTTTTTCAGCAATACTTTGGGAGAATCAAGAGCACCCTGAGCAAGAATAATTATTCAGACTGTCTGGATTATTTACCCATCAGTAGCCTTGCAAAATATTCCCATATTCTAAACATGGCCCAAATATAACAGAGAACTCACCATGGGTCATGTGAAAAGGTAAGGCAGGTGTCTCACAGGTACAATGTATGAACAAAAGATCCCTCACAGGTGGTGGCAACCTTAACACTAAATCTTGGAAACTAAGACATAATTTTCAGAATTGAAGAAAGTGACTGAGATTGAGAGTTATGCCAATCTAATCCAATTATGAGTTCCCCATCAAAAGTAAAGTTTCTAGAAAATCTTTCTTGCACTTCTTAGGTGTTATGGACTGAATGTTTGTGCCTACCCCTGTCCCCTGCAAATGTATGTATTGAAGCCCTAACCCCGCAAATGACGTTGTTTGATATTTTTCTTGCAGTAGATTATTATATCTTCATATTCAACTGAGTCCTTGCAATAGACTCATGTATTCAAGCTAAAAAATGAACTTATTCTGTCATGTGGTCTTAGCTTTAACTTGTACCTCTTTAAAAACATATTTCCTACCTAGACATAAGAAAATAATATATGCTTATTTTAGAAAATGTGGAAAATAAATAAAAATAAAGGTTTTGATGACTTTTTACTAAAATTTTGAGTATTTCATTCCAGATTTTAAAAAAACTACACCCATTGCTATTAACATAAGTGTAAAATGAATAATAGCTAGCATTTGATAAACATTTACTATGTGGCACACTCCTTTAAGAGCTCTACTTGTGTGGATTCAGTGGATACTCACAATGGTATGAAGGAGATTCTATTACTATATCTATTTGTCTAGGATAGAGTCCTAGGAATAGAAATCTTTGGAATAAAAAATTGATACATTTCATAACTCAGTTTGTGCTGTCAGATTGTACTGTAGAATATTGGATTGATTTATGCCTCCTCCCGGATTATGTGAAAGTGTCTTTTTACTCAACTTGTGCCAACAATGGTTTTTATTATTATTTTTTAATCACTGAAAATATATGTGTCTGGTAGGTGAGGAGCTTCATATCATTTTGGGGTGGATGGTATGCTGTTCTGCACATCTATATCACATGACGGGGATCTGAAAATAAAAATGCTTTGTTCATAATTCTTTTAGTGTGTTCTCTAGCGGTAGGCACTATTATAGTCCTTTATTTCCTTGTTCACTAATTAAACAGAAATAAGTCATGGCAACCTCGGCTCTTTCTTGCTGTTAAAATACTTTTCTAGTTTTTAATAAAAGGTCTACATAATTTTGATATTTGTGCAATCTGTTATTCCTGGAAATGGAGAAAGGAGTTAAGCTATGACATTGGTGACAAAATATCAGGAGTTGCCATATTTAGATGAAAAGTTTTCGATACTACTTGAGTGGTGCAAACCATCACAAGTCAAGGATATCTTCAGCTTCTCCTATTATAAACAGGAGTCATCCCTCATTCTTCCCTCTCCCTCCCCACCCTATCCTCATTCAGTCCATCATCAACTCCTATCTGCGTGGTCATCACAACATGTCCCAAGTCTGTCTGCTTCTCTCCGTTTCCTCTTCTGTCACTCTCAGTCGAGTCAAAGTCACCTCTTGCCTAGACTACTTGTCTACCCTCAAAGTCTAATTTTCTATTTTTAGAAATTGTTTACAGCAGCCATGATTATTGTAGGTCATTTTACCTTCTCAAATTATTCGTGGCCCCTCCCTGTAAAAGATTATGTATACTTGCTTAGAGGATTATGTATACTTGCTTAGACTTGCTTAGACTACACCGCTTACCCTCAAAGTCTAATTTTCTATTTTTAGAAATTTTTTACAGCAACCGTGATTACTGTAGGTCATTTTACCTTCTCAAATTATTCGTGGCCCCTCCCTGTAAAGGATTATGTATACTTCCTTGCCCCACTCTTTAGACTCTGCCATATGAGTCGCTTTGCCTATTAGAATGCGAGCGAAAGGGATGTCTATCACCTCTGAGACAGAACTTTTAAGGACATCATGTGGTGGTACCATTGCTAATTTTCTTTTCCCGCTAGAACAATGAGGCCCTAGACAGGGCTTGTTTCTTCCGTCTGGATCTCAGAGTAAAGTAGATAAGTGGTGTGGACCCACAGCAGACTGTAACATAAATTCTGTGGTTTTACGCAGCAGCTCACCTAAGTTTCAAAATATAAAACAAATACTGTTGCTTTCCCGTTTCAACCCTGGAAAGGTTTCTTATCACATTTAGGGCCGACTGAAAACTCCTCACCATGACCTTTAAGGCTCTCTATTGTATAGACCCGGCCTACTCCCAGAGTTCATCTTACACATTCCTTTTACAGTTCCTTGTTCAAGCACAATGACATTCATCACAATTCCAGAACCAACAATCTTATTTCTGCCCTATGGCCTCTGGAAGAGGTGTTCTCATCTCACAATGGTGCTCTTCCCTCATGTGTGTCACTCTCTGTTAGTTCCATCCCATTTTGTTTCCTTCACAGCATTCTTTATTATCTGGATGTCTTTGGCTAATTGATTATTTTCTCTCTCCTCCCTCTAGAATCTAGAAGCAGGGGCTTAATGCATCCTGTATCCCTCCTGCCTAGAATGAGACTTGCCCTGCAGGAGGTACTAAACAAACATACTTTAAATGGGAAAATGAATCTGATTCCTTTTGCCAAGTGAAGTTTGGTCCTAATAAAAATGCTATTTCCCACCTCTCAGCTTTTCCCGTAACATTTTCTTTTCACTGAATGTATTTCAACATGTCTTAAATTAGAAAATATTACCCACTAAAAAAACCAAACCAAACGAAAAAAACTCTTGAGTGTTTCTATAACACGGTGGCCATGACTTTATTTCAATGCATTCTCTTATGCACTAAAATTGTTCTTATGGTTCCCCCACTGGGTATATATTTGTTCAGGGACAATGAGAGCACAGTGCGATGGTGAACTGCTCAGGAACTGAAGCCAGAGGCTCAGGTTCAACTCTTGGCTCTGCTGTGTATCAGGCCATGTGCCCTTGGGAACTTCCCTGAATCCCTTTGAGCCTCAGTTCCCCCATCTGTGAAATTTAATTTGGGCAGCGACAGCCTGTACCTTACAGGCCACTATGAAGATTAAAAGAGTTAATATGTGCAAAATGTTTTCAATAGGGCTTTCATGGAGTAAATGTTACAGAAGTTTGAGTAAGTAAAAAAATTATGTCGTATTCATTTTATTTTTGCAGTCCCCGGAACTTCACTGCTGAATAAATGCTTTTTGAAATAAATTGAACCAAGTTTCCGTTTTTAGGTCTTAGGCAGAAACTTTGACTTCCCTAGTGATAAATTTATTGTGTTTCCATTCAAATGTCAGTGATCCACAGCGTACTACAAGGAGTGTTGAACTAGGAAGAGATAGTGAGAATTTGATTTTTATATACTGTTTTTGGAGGTAGAGCTGATACGACATGCTAAGAAACAGAGTATGAGATGTGAGAGAAAGAGAAATATCAGAGGTGACAGAGTCTTCTATCCCAGGTATTTGGGGTATGATGCTTTCTACTGAAAAGGTGAAATCTTGGGGCTAGAAGGTTTGAGGGATGAAGAAAAAATACAATTCTGTTTTGGCAATATCAGCTCTGAGTTATGTATTTGACTTCTATGTGCAGTTATTGAAGGCTTTTGTGTACTGTTGCACATAAACTCTTGGGCTCAACAGAAAGGTTAGGACACTAAAATCCATGAGACACGAGATCATCTTGGAAGAAAGAGTAAATACAGATGAGCTCTGGGTGAATTTCTGAGCTCTCAAGCATTTATATACTTAAAGGCCAAGTGGAGAAGGTGGAAGGGTCGTTGCTTCTTAAAAAAGAATCACCAGAGATGTTTGGGGAGTGAGTGTTAAAAAGTTATATATGAATTTGCTATCACTTTCAAGGAGTTAATAGTCTAAAATGGAGCTTGCCTCCACATCACAAATATTTTGAGAATATATAAGATCTAAGCTTTGCAAATAGTGCTAAATTGTCAACTAAATTCTTTCATGTTCCTCCCTCATTAGTATTCAACCATAGAGTTTTCCAAGTAGAGAAAGTTCTTGAAATTATTCACATGCATTTTAATTGAGGAAGTATTTTCAGATGTTTCAAAAGTTCCACATTTTGGGAGAGTATACAACATTAGTTTTCTGTGAGCAATTAAATCAGAGCAATAACAATTATTTTTCTGTACAATTAAAAAAATCTCTATTTCGAGAAAAAAGCCCTGGGTGCTGCATGCTCCTTGCTTGTTTTCCAGGCCATTACTTTCCATTTTTATAGCTTTTAGTGCTCTTATTTTTAGCTAAAATTGTGTCATGTCTATCAAGTGTAATTTCCATATCTTTAACTTCCCACTTCTGTAATCAGTCTCCTGTGAATTTTTCAATTTCAATTGAGGTCACTGTGGTCTGTGGTCTGGATCACATCCAATTTACTACAAATGTCTCTGGCATCCTTTCCATGTAAGTCTGACATGTCGTATACACCTGTTCTTTGCCATCTTAGGAAAAAAAGTAGATCTTAAGTGTTGCAATGTCTGTAATTTTTCTTTTGGATTTGCAAAATTTGGATGACAAATTTAAAATTATGAATGATCCAGTTTACTCTTTTCTTATTTCTGCATGTTTTACTTCTCCATACTAATGATGTCATAAATACATAATAGAACATGTGTCAGGGTCTGTAGACAAAGAAAAATTAGTTGCTTAAAAAAATAATTATATTCCCTTTTATATATTGTTGTGACATGAATCAATTCTCATAATTAAGGACTGTAGGTATCAGCCCTCATCCAATTCTGAATACCCTTACAAACCTCGTATAAAATCTCAAAATTAATAGAAGCAGAAGCATTAGAAGCATTTTGTTATTTTTCTCAAAGAGACAAAGTGTAAGCTGTTTAATTTTTTTGAATGCTTTTTCCGAAATTGTGGTTACAGAGGCAATTAAACCTACCTAAATTAAGCAATCCTGTCTCTTGGAAGGTTATTATGTCAAATAGAAAATCTCTTAAGTCAATTTATGAAGGATTAGATACCTGGAGGGAATATTTTATACTGTTAAATTAGCTTTCTCACAGGAGCTAGAGGAAAGTCAGATGAATGTCTTTTTATTTATAAATTGAAATCTCTAAACTGGATTTCATTTCTCTTATTAACCAACAGCAATTCTGATGTGCAAAGATTTTATAGACAATTAAGAAACAGTGCTAAGAGAAATCATAAGTATGAAACTTAACATCTCACAAACTTTAAGATATTGAGTTTATGCTAAACATATACAATTTAGTGGGAAACTAAATGACTACCAGACGCCTCTAAAACAGGGATCTGGTGTCCACAGATTGTAAATTGTCAGATGTTATTTTGGGATTGTATTTTCCAAGATTATTTTTAAAATGAGAATAAAGTTGGTAATGTAGCATTTTTAAGAGACAACTTACTATTTAGGGATTTTAACCTATAGGTAGATTTTGAAATCTATCTAGGCCACAATGAAGATAAAAGAAACAACTGTGACATGAAAGGAAGTATCTCAATTCTGCTCACTATTGTCTCTCCAGTACTAACACAGAATCCAGCACATTGAAAACATACAAAATATATTTGTTGAATGAAGAGAAAAGCACACACACACACTCACTCTCACACTCATACATGTACTCACTTCATATAATCATTCTTTCTCTACAGAGTTGTCCCAAAGACCCCAAGCTGGCTTCCACAATACTTTGATCAGCAGAGCTAATCATGCTCCTATAGAGACCCTGTCCCCGTCCTTCCTCTCTTACCAGAAATTCCAGCCATAACACTACAGAATGCCAGAGAGACCAGTCCCAAGTAGAATTGGAATCCATTATCTATTGAAACAACAGTCAGGCTTAGGATGATGCCAATTAACCTAATCACAAAAAGTCCAAGTTTCCCAGGCTATTTCTGATCACCAGGACTCTTACCCTCATATTCAAGCTGTCCTGATTGTACATCCTTTCCTAGACTGTCAACACTTCCAATGTGCTCTCTAGAAACTCAAATTTCCTTATAACCTTAAGTTCTTCTTTGAAAAATCCCTTCACTTCCCATGAATTACCTAGCCTACAGTTTGTAGAGACTCCCCTTGCTTATCATCACCCCCCAGGCCATTGTGACCACCTACTTCCTAGCAAGTTCCTGGCTACCTTGATACTCACACCACCATGTCTATCTCCAACTACCATTTCACTAAAGTCATCCATAGTTCTTTGACTCTGTATTTGTATTCCCTTCTCTACTTTTATTTCTTGCATCCATTTAAATCAGGACTTCAGACATTGCCAAATCCAAAGTTCTATATTCAGTCCACAACCTACTCCACCCTCAAAACTATCTGATTCAGTCAATCACTCTCTCATTCTTGAAACTTTTTCTTCACTTTGTCATGGAGACCACACACTCCTGTTTTTCTCCAACTTCACTTTCTTTCCTGAGTTTTAATGTCTTTATCATTTTACACTCTAAATATTATGATGTCTCATGACTTAGACCATGGACTTCATGTCTGTTCTCTAAGTCATGTCATGGAGTCCCATACTTTTAAATTCAATTTAAAGATTAATGACTCCTAAATTTGTGTCTCAAGTCACATCTTTTTCCCTGAGGTCCACATTCATATATCCAATATCAAACTTCATATCTCCATTGGTTGTCTAACAAGTGTCTTGAACTCAATAGATGCAACTATAGTTTTTTGAACCCTGAACCCTGCTACTCCCCATCTTAAGGAAGGACATCACCATTCACCCACTTGCCCAGGGAAAGGACCTTAGAGACTTTCTTGTATCCCCTTTTCAAAAAATTTTTTAAATTTTATATTGGAGTATAGTTGATTTACAGTGTTCTGTTAGTTTCAGGTGTACAGCAAAGTGATTCAGTTATACATGTACGTGTATCTATTCTTTTTCAAATTCTTTTCCCGTTTAAGTTATTATATAATGTTGAGTAGAATTCCCTGTGCTGTAAAGTAGGTTCTTGTTGATTATCTATTTTATATATAGTAGTGTGTATATGTTCATCCCAAACTCCTAATTTAAGCCTCCCCCCCGCCACCTTTCCTTTTTGGTAACCATAAGTTTGTTTTCTAAGTCTGAGTCTATTTCTGTTTTGTAAATAAGTTCATTTGTATCTTTTTTTTTTTTAGTCTCCCTGTGTAAGTGATATCATATAATATTTGTCCTTCTCTGTCTGACTTACTTCACTTAGTATTTATGGTAATCTCTAGGTCCATCCATGCTGCTGCAAATGACATTATTTCATTCTTTTTTTTTATGGCTGAGTAATATTCCATTGTATATATGTACCACATCTTCTTTATCCATTCCTCTGTCGATAGACATTTAGGTTGCTTCCATGTCTCGGCTATTGTAAATAGTGCTGCATTGAACATTACGGTGCATGTATCTTTTCTAATTATGGTTTTTTCTGGATATATGCCCAGAAGTGGGATTGCTGGATCATATGGTAGCTCTATTTTTAGTTTTTTAAGGAACCTCCATACTGTTATCCATAGTGGCTGTACCTAATTACATTCCTACCAACAGTGTAAGAGGGTTCCCTTTTCTCCACACCCTCTGCAGCATTTATTGTTTGTAGACTTTTTATTGATGGCCATTCTGACTCGTGTGAGGTGATACCTCATTGTAGATTTGATTTGCATTTCTCCAATAATTAGCAATGTTGAACATCTTTTCACATGCCTGTTGGCCATCTGTCTTCTTTGGAGAAATGCCAGATTTAGATCCTCTGCCCTTTCTAGATTAGGTTGTTTGTTTTTTTGATATTGAGCTGCATGCGCTGTTTGTATATTTTGGAGATTAATCCCTTGTCAGTTGCATCATTTGCAAATATTTTCTCCCATTCTCTGGGTTGTCTTTTTGTTTATGGTTTCCTTTGCTTTGCAAAAGCTTTTAAGTTTAATTAGGTCCCATTTGTTTATTTTTGTTTTTATTTTCATTACTCTAGGAGGTGAGTCCAAAAAGATTGCTACAATTTATGTCAAAGAGTGTTCTGCCTATGATTTCCTCTAATAGTTTTATAGTATCCATTCTTACATTCAGATCTTCAATCCATTTTAGGTTTATTTTTGTGTATGGTGTTAGAGAATGTTCTAATTTCATTCTTTTACATGTATCCTTTCTTTTTCTCATTCCTTACATCTAATCAACCAGAAACTCTTACTCTTTCTTCAAAATATTTCCCAAATCTATTTTCCGCCATTTCCATAGCTCTCATACTGTTTCACATCATTATTATTAATTATTTGGACTATTACATAGGCCACTTTACTAGACTCACTGTTCCCATTCTCTCACCAATTTATTTACCATTGAGTAGTCAGAGTAACAATTTAAAAACGTAAGTGGTTGGCCACTTGCCCCAATTTTTTATAATAGAAAACTAAATAGAGTTCTAAATCTTTGTGATGATTAGAAGGTCATATGTAATCTAACCCTGGCTCTTTCTTCTATCATGACCTTCAACTTCGTTCCTAGCTTACATTGTTTACCTCTTTGTGGTGTGTCCAGCAAGTCAACCACACTCTTATATCAGGGGCTCTGGAGGCTGCAAATCTTATCCACAGGTATCTCCACCACTCATTCCCTCAGCTGATTCTCACGTCTGTACCCTTCTTCTCTGAACACTCTAACTAAAATAGTAACACCTATCACCAGGCATAGCTCACTCACTTTTATTTTATTTTTACAATCAATCTCCATGGACCTCATTTGATTTGTTCAGTGTGATAAGCTTACACCAAGAGCAGTGCCTCACATTAAAGGATTTCAATACTTGTTATAATAATAAGTAAATAAAAATTACATATTTTTCATATAACAGGTAGAAGGTTTTTCTCATAGGAATCACATAGTGAATTATTTTTACAGTAAGTGATTTTTTCTTCTGAAGCTTAGTATTTGGCAGGTATTTGTAGGGAGGACTTGAAATAAATCATCTGTAACTTATCTGTTTGGTATCAATATCTAGAAATAATTAGATGAATAAAATACACATTTTAATTTTGAATTGACTGCCCTTGTTAGAAATTAAAACTTAACATTTAAAAATAACTCCATGTGACTACTCTATACTATATTATTGTTTTATCAAATCATTTTGTAACATGTATACAACCAACATCTCTTGTACTCTGCTGAAACCAAAATGGGTGTAACTCTGTTCTGACATGCTTTTGTACTTAGGAGGCTGCACCAAAAGCTATGGACACTAGACATTGTCTTATTTTTTTATTTCCAATAAAAACAATACAAAACTGAGACTACTTGTGTAAATTAGAATGCCAGTTACAGACCAGAAGGGGAATGGAATGCTGAAAAGAAATATCTGTCTCACATAGATAACTAGAAAGAAACAGCCACACCGTCACACACAATAGACTTTACAATTGGACCATGAATCCAACAGCCATATGGCAAGTGGCATGTTTTTCACATTGAAAGAGTTTATCTCTGACCATATAATGGTCTTGATATGTGATGCAAGAATAACCACATGCCTTTTTGACCCAGCAAGCAAGCTATTTTAAAGTGTTTAATCTTTGGCTCACGTAGCTTTCTAAGATGCAAATGCAATGAGCTTCCTCACGTTTCCTATTTACATTTTATGACATAATGATGTCTTGTGAAATATCTATGTTTGATTCAGTGCAGTTATTGGAATATCAAGGAATTACTTCTCCCTCTAATGAAGAAAATGATATTTACATCCCTATAAATGAGTATAACAAGAATAATGTGGCTATTATTTGAGAATAAAATCAAGTTACCTTTTTGGAGCTAATGGATATTTTAGATTAAAATCATAAAATATAGAACATGTGTCTTGGAAACTTTAGAAAAACATACTTATGTTAGATATTCCAGTAGGGTTGGTTTTCTCCTATCAATACAAGAAAACATCAGTCACTACAAGCTATGTGCTGTCTAGTAGGTGATACTTTTAAACTGCAGGGACTGTTTCTTACTCATCACCTGGCACAGTGGCTAGCTCACAGGAGATACTCGTTACTTGCTGAATAAGCAAGGATCATAAAAGAAGCACACACTATGTGCCCTAAGGAGCTGAGGTAGCATATCAGAGGCAATAAATAGCTCTGAAGAATGGGTACTTCAGTCAGACAGAAAAGAGTGAAGGCATTTTATATTTTCAATGATGACTACTTGTACAAAGGGCTGATAGATGAAAAAGAAATGGCAGGTATAGGAAATGTTGAGTAATTGGATTTCTCCTTTGGTCCCTTTTCTCTGTCTTCTTCGACCACATCTCTCTGAGTCCATCTGGGGCAAGTTCTCTGCTTTAAGGGCTCATTGCAATTACATTGGCCTCACCTGAATAATCCAAGATACTCTCCCTATTCTAAAGTCCATCTCCTTAATTTCATCTACAAAATCCCTTCACAGATTAGTGTTTGAATAATCAGGGGGGTGGGGGTTTTGGAGAGAAATCTGTCTGCCACACTGAGTTTATATTTTAAAAGTTAAGTCCACATTTTTGGTGTGGTAGCTTTTTTTGGCTGCGTTGGGTCTGTTGCTGCGCGCAGGCTTTCTCTAGTTGCGGCGAGCAGGCTTTCTCTAGTTGCGGCGAGCGGGGCTACTCTTCGTTGCGGTGCGTGGGCTTCTCCTTGTGGTGGCTTCTCTTGTTGTGGAGCACGGGCTCTAGGCATGCGGGCTTCAGTAGTTGTGGCTCGTGGGTTCTAGAGCGCAGGCTCAGTAGTTGTGGCGCACGGGCTTAGTTGCTCTGCAGCACGTGGGATCTTCACTCCGTGGCATGTGGGATCTTCCCGGACCAGGAATCGAACCCATGTCCCCTGCCTGGGCAGACGGATTCTTAACCACTGAGCCACCAGGGAAGTCCCATTAGCTTTTAAAGCTAATACAATGAGGAAATGTATTGCAGCACCTGCTAAATTTGAAAATTCAGAGGCAGACATAGTCATCCTATGACTTGCTTTCCGGTGATTTGACATCTTGAATGGCTAGCCAATGCTAAGTCTACTGAATTCCATTGAAGTTATAGTATTTTTGGTGAATTTATGTAGTATGTTCATGAGAAAATAATTTTATTTTCTCCTCCTCCTTGGCCATTTCTTTCTTCTCTGCCCACCCTCGTCCTGCCCCCTTTCCACTGTTGCTCATTCTCTACAGCCTCCGTCTCCTCATCCTCCTTTCATTCACTCCTCATTCTCTTATTTTTTTCTCCCCCTCCAATCAGTTATTATTTTAGACTATTTTTCTTGGTATTCCTTACACACATATTTTATGTAATTCCCACAAGTATTTTTTGGTGAGATAGGCATACTTGATATTATTGCTGGCTGCTTAGTCTAAAGAAGTGGAGATAACGCTTTTACTTATTTTCTAAGCTGACTTTTGTTGTAAATGGGAGAGTAAAGTCTATAATATGGACATCTGCCCTATTACAATATTCTATCCACTATCTGATACTATTCTAATAAGGTTTGGTCTTTGAAGAGTAAAAATAAAAACATGTCAATTATTTATGTTATTAAATCTGTAGACAATAAACTTTACTGATATATATATACATATCTATGTATGTGTGTGTATGTGCGTATATATATATATATATACATATATAAAAATATAAAACAAAGTGCTGAAAAAGCTTAAAATCTAATTTGCGCAATAAGATATGAGACACAAAAAGTGAAGACTATATATTTAAGGGCTAAACGTAATGCTGTTAACTTTAAAATACCGTAAGAGTTCAGAGAAAGTAAAGATGTGCTGTAGAAGAAAGTGAGTGATCAAATTCATTAAGGTGAGATAGAGCTTGGAGTGTTTGTGGAAAAGAGAAGGGAATTGTAAATACAGCAGATGTTGGGGAAATGGAGAGAAACAGGTTAGAAAGATGAGACCAGAATATAAATTTCCAATAAAGTTAGAGAGGGATTTGTAAAGTCTCAAATCTCATATCAGCAATTAATTTTGCTTTCTGTCACATTGAATGGTTGAGTTTAAACACATACCATCAGCATCTCATGTCTAGTATAGGCATTGTTGTGTCATAAAATAGTATATAACAGTAGCATAAAGAAAAGATTAAAAAAGGGCCTGGTCACATTGTAAACTGAATAAACTTTGAATATCCTCTGACTATATATACTGAATTGTTCATATTTTAGCTTGTGCCTTAGTCACTTTTCTTTATCAAGTAAGAGCTTAATATTACCCAAAGAAATATGATGCAGAATTTTATCTTACCTGTTTAGATGTCCACGTAAGAGAGAAATCATACTTAAAAAAAATAAAACAACCTGCATTCTGGTGTGGAGGATCCACCTTCAGAGAGAACTAAATTGTCTGTAATATAATAGGTAACAGAAGAGTATGTATCTAAAAATATTCTAACCCTAAATATATCTTCTCTACACAAGACACTGTGTTTCATCCAATTTGTCTACATAGTATGCTTTTTTTTTTACCTTTCACTTTCATTTGATTTTACTCTTACTTTTTGCCATATCACCCATAAAGTTTTTTCTTTTTTTTTTGAGGTATAATTCACATTTAAAAAAATCTGTGGTTTTATGAGATTTCTCAAACATATATAATCATGTAACCCACTGTCCAATTAAGAACTATTAAGTCCAATAGAACATATTCACCAATGTACTTGTTTTATCATTACATTTCTTTTTTTTTTTTTTTTTTTTTTTTTTTTTAGCTGTGTTGGGTCTTCGTTTCGTGCGAGGGCTTTCTTTAGTTGCGGCAAGCGGGGGCCACTCTTCATTGTGGTGCGGGGGCCACTCTTCATCGCGGTGCGCGGGCCTCTCACTATCACGGCCCCTCCCGTTGCGGGGCACAGGCTCCAGACGCGCTGGCTCAGTAATTGTGGCTCACGGGCCCAGCTGCTCCGCGGCATGTGGGATCTTCCCAGACCAGGGCTCGAACCCGTGTCCCCTGCGTTAGTAGGCAGATTCTCAACCACTGCGCCACCAGGGAAGCCCTATCATTATATTTCTAAGTAGTGGCACTTAGCCTGTTTTCTATCACAATAGGTTAGTTTTGCCTTTTCTAGAAAGTCATCTAAATGATAGCTTACAACGTATGCTCCTTTGCATCTGACTTATTTTGCTCAGTGCAGTATTTTTGAGATTCATTAATGTTCTTTTGTACACCATCCCTTTCTCTGCTCCTTGTATTGATAAGCAGTATTCCATTTTATGAATATACCAAAATTTTATTCATTCTCCTGCTGATAGAGGATATGCTGTTACCAGTTTTTATCTATTAGGGATAAAGCTGTTCTGAACATGCTAATACAAGTCTTTGTGTGGATATATCTTTTCATTTCTTTTGGGCAAATACTTAAAAGTGATTGCTGGGTCCTAGGGTACATATATATTTAACTTTAAAATAAACGGATCTTACAAAAGGATTGTAACACTTTATTCTCCCACCAGCAGTGTTCAGATATCTGGTTGCTTCATCTCTTCACCAATATTTTGATTTTGTCAGTCTTTCAAAGCTTAACCTTTAGAGTGACTGCAGTGATATTTCATGGTAGTTTTAATTGGCAGTTCCTAATGATAACTAATGTTGAGCATATTGTACCTAACCATTTGCCTATCCTTCTATGTGAAGTGTCCATTCCAGTATTTTGCTCCATTTTTAATCAGGTTGTCTTTTTAATTATTGAATTGTAGGAGTTATTTATATATTTTGAATATAATTCCTTTGTCAGACATACAGATATTTCAAGCAATTTATTCAAGTTTCAGATTTTCATTTTTATTTTCTTCAAGAATTAATGGGAATTTTAATTAAAGTTTTTTCCAGTTTAATTGACATATAATTGACATCCAGCTCTCTATAAGTTTAAGGTGTATCCTACACCTTAAAAGTCAGTGATTTCTCTATCCTACCCCAAGCTTCTTTGTGCAACTTTATAATTTTAGCTTTTATGTTTAGATTTATGATAAATCCAGATTAATTTTTGAGTACTGTGTAAGACAGCGTAAATGTTCATTTTTTTCTCCATTCAGTTGATCGATTAAAATCTATCGAACTACATACACTTTGCCTATTAAATTGCTTTGATACTTTTATCATAAATCAGTTGACAGAATTGTGTGTGAGTCTATTTATGGATCATATTCTGGTCCATTGATCTATTTGTCTATCTTTATACCATCACCACAATGTCTTGTATACTGTAGTTTTATAGTAATTCTTGAAATCAAGCATGTGATCTTTAGTATCACCATATAATTTTATTCTTTATTGTTTTAATGTACTGAATTATACACACATACACGTAATTCTTTTTTGAAAGTTGAAGCAAACTTGCATTCTAGAATAAACCCCACTTTTTGATCATTCATGATGTATTATCTTTATATATGGCTGGATTTGATTTGCTAATAATTTATGAAGAATGCTCACATCTATAATCATGAAGGGAATTTGTATATTTGTGTGTGTGTGTGTTTGCCCGTGCATGATGTCTTTGTCAGGTTTTGGCACCAGAGTTATGTTGGCCTTATAAAATTTATTAAAAATCTTTCTTCCTTCTCAATTTCCTGAAAGAATTTCATTAAGATTAGTACTATTCCTTCATTAAATGTTTGATAGAATTAATCAGTGAAACCATCTGTGTCTGATGTTTTCTCTGTGTAAAAGCTGTGGTTATGAATGCAGTTTATTTTACAGTTTATTTTACAAATATATGTCTATTTAGGTGTTCTTTTTCTCATTTTTATTAAATTGTGTTTTCAAGGAATTAGTCCAGTTTTGGCTTGCTCAATATATTGATATGAAGTTTTTCATAACTTTTCTTTAATATTATTTTAATATTAGTGATATTGTCCTTGAGGTATGTTCTCTCATTCCTGGATGCTTTTATTGTGTTATATTTCCATTTTTCCTCATCAGACTTTCTATGTGTTTATCAATTAAAAAATTGACTTCTGTCTTTGTTGATTTTTTCTACCTTTTTTTCATTGATTTCTGATCTTCATTATTCCCTTCCTTCTACTTATTTTAGGCTTAAGTTGCTCTGTTTTTCTTACATTCTTAATTGGATGCTTAGATAATTGAAATTATGTTTTTCTTCTCAATATTATCATTCTAAACAAAAAGTTTATTTAAATGCAACATTAGCTGCATCTTTTACATTTACATTGCAATTTCATTGTTATTTAGTTCAAAATATTTTCTAATTTCCCTTATTATTTCTTCTTTGATTCATAGCTGACTTAGAAATGCTTGTGTGTTTTTAAAAATTTGAGGGTTTCAAAATATCTCTTTGTTTATGATTTATAATTGTACTGTGAATTGAGACTTACATTATATGTTTGAATACCTGGGAATTAATGTAATTTCTTATGGCCCACCATATAGTCTTTCTAGCTGAATATTTTCTGTGCATATAAAAATATTCAGTGTTATGAAGTTTTGGGGTATAGAGTCCTATATATGCCAATTCGATTAAGTTGGTTGATAGTGATGTTCAAATTTTCCATATTATTAATTACTTTTTACTATAGATTGTCTCAATCACTTAGGAAAAAGTATTTAATTTTTCAAATACAGTCATGAATTTGTCTGTTTTACCCTTTATTTCTGTCAGTTTTTAGTTCATCAATCTTGGAGCTCTGTTATTAGGTTCCTGTAAAATTAAGATTTTTATGTCATCTTCCTGAAGTGATTCTTTTTTCACTATAAAATCTCTGTCTATATATATATGTCTGTTAAATATCTTTATCCAGACATCTTTGATAACAATTAATAAATCCACATTGCTTTCTTATGCTTATTGTTTGCATGCTATATATTTTTTGTGCTTTTCCTTTTAACTTTAATGTTTGTATATGTATAACACATCTATTTTAAATAGTTTGTAGTTGTATTTTGCTTTTCCATTCAATCTGACCATCTCTGTCTAATTGTAATGTTTAGTTCCTTTACATTTAATGAAATTACAGAAAATTTGGGGCTTACATCTACCATCTTGCCATTTGTTTCCTATATTTCTCATTATTTTTATGTTCTTATTTTACTCTTTTGCTTTCTTCTTTTGTATTAATCAAATTTATATTTTTATTTTAGTATTCAGTTTCATTTGCCATGGACTTTGTAAGTCATAACTTTTTGTTTTATTATTCTACTGGTTGTTGTAGGAATTGCAGTTTAAATCCTTAACTTATTATAGACTACCACAAATTAATAAAACAAACAAAACAAATGCCTACCACTGTTACTACAGTAATAACTTGAAAATGTGATCAGAATAAGGTATGTAATTGACTTATAAAATCACAGTAGGGCTTTTTCCTTTTGATAATATCATATTAATTCTCAAGATGAGAGAAATATGAAATCTGTTTAAAAATTTTAGAAGTAGTTATTTGAAAACATTAGAGAATAGATAATAGTTTATTCCAGAAAGAAGCACAGTTAATTAGTGTGAGCACTACAGTTTATGCTGCCTTTTCCATGCTGGGAATTTGCCAATTTTTCCATGGTACGCAGAGACTGCATAGATAATAATGACCTAAACTTTGTGGCAGGCTTACTGGATTGGAGAATACAAAATAGAATTTATGGCTGTCAGGGAACCCAGGATTGGAAGAACCTATTATAAAGGAAGGAGTTTATGAATTAGAAATAATTAAAATAAAAATAATCAAATTCTCTATTACGAGAGCAAAAAAGGCAAACCGCAATTTGAGACTAGATATCTGGAAAAGGTTTTATGTTAGGAATATAAAATTTACTCTGACAAACCAATAAGAAAGAGGAAGACAACCCAGTAGAAACATGGGCACTGGACTTGAAATCATCACTTTGCAAAAGATAATGCCGAGTGTTCAGTAGTGACTAGGAGGGGTCTTGTAGGATGCTACAAATATTCAATGTCTTGTGTTACACTTGTGTATTCAGTCTGTAAAAAGTTATTGACCAGTACAGTCATGATTTGTGTCATTTTCTGAAGCTTTTTTGCACTTCAAAAAAGTGCTGTGAAAACATAAGTATTTTCCAGTTGCTTTGTCAATGGAATGATGTGCCTCACATCGCAGCCCTCATTTTTTTTTTTTTTTTGACTGCAAACTTAGGTAAGAATCAATTGAACTGAATTTTCTGTGTCATAATTTTATTTTCTCTTTTAATTATAATCATGTACTCATGGCTTTTTCAGGCCTAATTGCGTTCTTTTTTAAAAAAAAATTATTGAAATATAGTTGGTTTCCAGTGTTGTGTTAATTTCAGGTGTACAGCAGAGTGATTCTGTTATATATATATGTATACATATTCTTTTTTAGATTCTTTTTCCTTATAGGTTATACAAGATATTGAGTATAGTTCCCTGAGCTATACAGTAGGTCCTTGTTGGTTATTTATTTTATATATAGTAGTGTATATATTTTAATCCCAAACTCCTAATTTATCCCTCCCTGCAATTTTCCCTTTGGTAACCATGTTTGTTTTCTATGTCTGTGAGTCTATTTCTGTTTTGTAAATAAGTTCATTTGTATCATTTTTTTAGATTCCACATATAAGAGATATATGATATTTGTCTTTTTCTGTCTGACTTCTCTTAGTACGATAATCTCTAGGTCCATCCATATAGCTGCAAATGACATTATTTTATTCTTTTTTATGGCTGAATAATATTCCATTGTGTATACGTACCACATCTTCCTTATCCATTCATCTGTCAATGGACATCTGGGTTGCTTTCATGTCTTGGCTATTGTAAATAGTGCTGCTATGAACATTGGGGTGCATGTATCTGTTCGAATTGTAGTTTTCTCCAGATATATGCCCAGAAGTAGGATTGCTGGATCATATGGTAGCTCTGTTATGTAATTACTCACTTTTTGTTGTTCAGATTTTGAGTATTAGCCATTAGCAGACTTCTCTCATATCTGACAAATCTATCCTTGAATTTATCATGAATTAATTCATACCTAGGCATTATTTAAAGTGTTTTTCCCCTTCTGATGCCGACTAAAACAAAAATTTCCCCATGTTTATCTTGCATTTTCCTGCTACAAACATTAAACTAGTTACTGACCGCCCACTTAGAGATGAATAGTGAGAGAGGGCATTTATTAATCTTTGTGTGTGGATACCTGGAATAGGGCAGGTGTACATGTGGAATGCTGTCACTTTAGTAATGTAGCATAACATTACATATGATTTTCAAAATGCTCTGAGTTCAGGTTGATTTTCCAACCTTTTCTGAGCTCACTGTCTTTCCTTGCTCTAAGACTATTATTTCAGTTTTCCCTCTCTAGTTCAGCAACATATCATCTGCAGTCATACAAATAATTGAACAAATATGTTCAGTTTCAATTTTAGCCGAAATTCAAATTAATTTATTTATTTCCTCCTTTAAGAAGTATTTATGAAGAATCCTCTGATTATTGCCAAAATACACAGATCTAGATGAACTTCCTCGTTGCCATTAGCAAATGTTAAAAAAAATTCCATTCTGCCTCTGTGAGAACACCAGATAATTTACAGACATAAAATTTCCTTTGTCAGAGCTGTATTCCCATATAATTAGCGGATAACAGCAATAGAAAGGGAAAGAAAAAGATAAGATTTTGAAATTCTGTGAAAATATTGCCATTTAATTATTTTCTTGGAGGAACAATAATTATTTTTAAATGTTTGAAAAAAAATAGACCTATAGCTATGTATTTTACTACTAATAATATAATATATTGAAGAAACAAGCATAGATCTATCCTTAAAATAGGCAACAATTCCCTACTGTTTTATGGATGATTTCTGTGAAAATTTCAAGTAGCAGATAATTTCTCCATTTATTTTCTTTTAACACCTTAGAAGGTTATCCTCTACATAAGTAAAATCAATAACAGTTCTCTTAACTATTTATCTACATTGTCTTAAAACCATTAAAATTCAGTTAATTGTGGCTCACCCTTAAAATCATGTGCAGCATAGTAAATCAATGCAGTAACATTTAAATATTCATCTGTTTTCCCAAAGGAACTTTTAAAAAGTGCTTCCTGTGATTTAAGTATGGAGGTTTCATTGATTAAATGTAGTTCCAGTGTTTTAATTGAAGAGAATCTGTTTCAAGTAGAAACTTATTTCTGTGGCCAGGTTTCTGAATGTAGTTTTTAAAAACCAAATTTATTTGCAAACTATAGAATTCTAAATCTCAGTTCCGTTTCATAAGAGAGGTTGTTGCATAGACTGCTAGTTACCTATTCAATATCTTTTCTCCCTTTTCTTACTTAAAACAAAACAGATTTCATTCTGAGTAAGAGTGATCCCCATTAAGAGCCTAAATTTTGCAGCCTTTCTTGCAGCTAGGAATGATCAATGAGAAGTAAGTAGAAGTTGTGATTTAGAGCATCCTTAAATGAGCTGGCTCACCTCAGTATTATGCTGTTTTTCTTTTATTCCCTTGTATCATTTCTTTGCCTGGGATATTGGTGTGATGCTTAGAGCTTACAAAGCCACCTCTGATCATGAGGTACATGTGAAAATCAATACTAAAGATCATGGAGCAGAAAAGTAAAGGGAGTCTGGATCCCTGAAGACCATGTAGCTGATATGACAACTCCGAATTGCTTATCTCTGGCCTTTCTGGACATAAATAAAATAAAACAAATAAACCTCTACTTTTCTTAAACCACGTATTGGGGTTTCTGTTAGACAACACCTGAACCTCATCCTAACTGAAACAAAGGTCTATTAAAAGACAAACAACGTGGAGGGGAGGGATAAATCAAGAGATTGGGTGAACATAGACACGCTACTATATATAAGATACATAACCAACAAGGACTTACTGTATAGCACAGGGAACTCTACTTAATATTCTGTGATTACCTATATGAGAAAAGAATCTAAAAAAGAATGAATATATGTATATGTATAATATATATGATTCACTTCACTGTACACCTGAAACTAACACAACATTGTAAATCAACAATACTCCAGTAAAATTAAAATATTAAAAAAAGACAAACAAATAAATAAATAACGTTTGGCTCCTGCACACATTAAAACAAGGCTGGCGAGAATTAAATCAATATGTTATTAATGTTTTTTCTTTGCTGTGAGATGTACTTGCTTTTGCCTAATTCCTACACACACAAACACATTTCCTTTTTCTTTACAGGAAGAGCTAGATAAGTGACGATTTGTATGAGCCTTTCTCTGCTTCAGTTTTACCCCTTTGCACATCTATAATCTTGGCAGTTATTCAGTATTTGTCTAGAAATTTGTCAACTACCAGTCTAGCTGGTGTTGAAGGCGCACTTTCATGACACACATTACTGTGTGTGATGTTTCCACCCCATAATAATCAGGCTTTATTTCCCTTAAACCCACATTTCTCAGCTGCTAGTTCCTTATTTCAAAACTCCCTGGAAAGCCTCTAATGCTAGAATTCACAAAAGTAGTCTGAACATTTTAACTCTGGTCATTTAAGATTGTAATTTATTGTCAATTCAGGGAAATAAACAAGTTGGGCTCACGAGATAAGTGGATTTAGGCCATTAAAGCAATTTCTTCTTTATTTCCCAACAACGCTGTTGTGATCTTTTCACAAGGATGGCACAGCCTCTGGTGACATCTGGTTTCCCTGTGATTTCCCACCATCCCTCTAGAAACAGTTTAGCCGCTGTCTCAGTTACATTTTGATATCTTGAGCATAGTCACTAAGATATAGCGTAATATAATGGAGTCTAGTGTAATTGGAATGTGTGTATGCATGTTTCTTATTAAGATTATACCTAAGTATTTTAAACATTTTGTTTTATTTTATGAATGGAATTTCCCATCACACGTTTGCAATTAATTATTGTTTGTTTGCATAAGAAAATATTTCAGTATATTCAGATTTATTTTCTAATTAAATGAGCTCTCTTCTATTAATTAAGTGATTTTTTTTCCTGTTTCTCTTTTTTTTAATTTTTATTTTATATTGGAGTATAGGTGGTTAACAATGTTGTGTTAGTTTCAGGTGTACAGCAAAGTGATTCAGTTATATATGTATCTATTGTTTTCAAATTCTTTTCCCATTTAGGTTGTTACATAATGCTATGGAACGTAGTTCCCTGTGCTATACACTAGGTCCTTGTTGGTTATCATTTTAAATATGGCAATGTGTACATGTCAATCACAAACTCCCTAACTATCCCTCCCCCCCACCACACACACCCTTCCCCCTTGGTAACTGTAAGTTCATTCTCTAAGTCTGTGAGTCTGTTTCTGTTTCCCTTGATTTTCTTGTGAGACAAGCCTATTAGGTGCAAATAATTTAGATTTCTTCTTTTATTTCTAAGAATTCTCTTATTGCATTAGCCAATATTTCCAACAGCACATGACAATCAACATTCTTATTTTATTCATAAATTTAATGTATTAAATTTTACTTAGTTTTATTTATAAATTAAATATAAATTTCATTTAATATTCTGTATTATTTTAAACAATACAGAAATAAAATCATGTAGCAGTACATTTATAAAAGTAGAATTCAGAGGGCAGAGTGGATACATAAAAATTGAATAACTAGGGCTTCCCTGGTGGCGCAGTGGTTGAGAATCTGCCTGCCAGTGCAGGGGACACGGGTTCGAGCCCTGGTCTGGGAAGATCCCACATGCCGCGGAGCAGCTAGGCCCGTGAGCCACAACTACTGAGCCTGCGCGTCTGGAGCCTGTGCTCCGCAACAAGAGAGGCCGCGATAGTGAGAGGCCCGCGCACCGCAATGAAGAGTGGCCCCCACTTGCCGCAACTAGAGAAAGCCCTCGCACAGAAACGAAGACCCAACACAGCCATAAATAAATAAATAAATAAATACCTCTGATTAAAAAAAAAAATTGAATAACTAAATCTGAGGAGATTAAGTTATCTCAGTTTCATATGATGTAAAAACTTCTACAATTTATCTGCTTAAAAAAATCCACCATATACTCCAAAATCAATCTCTCTTTACCAAAAAGTCTCACCTGATAGTCACAAGAAATATATTCCCCTTATCTTATACAGCTGTTGATTCTGACTTTTATTTCTACATTAGCAGTTATCTCATACTTTTTGTTTTAGTTATTTTGAAATATTTATGTGCCATCACTGGATTGTAAAGTGTTCAGAACTATAAATAATGCCCTATAATTTTGTATTCATCACAGTATCTAGCTTTAGTGCCTTGTACATAGTAGGTATTCAATATGTGTTTACGATGGAGAATATCGTTTGTTGTTTATTTTACAAAATTCAAACAAGAGTCATATTATCATTGTCAGCAGCATCTTTCTACCGCAATATGTTGGAAAGTTAATTTTCTATGACTGTAAATGGTCTGAAAAGTTCTACAAACACAGAATCATGAAAAATGTAAAAAAGGTAGAGACTATTTTGGGGGACTATTTTTTTATCAAATGATATTTTTAATGTGAGTTGAAAATGTGAGTAGGTTATGTATTTTTGAGTATTGCCCAATATATTTAAAGTAAAGTGCTCTTATCTAGAATTTTTTCTGAGCCATTTTTAAACTATCTGGGCAAACTTTTTAGGTAAAACTGTCCACTGTATTATAATTATGATCTGAACAATAAATACAAGAGGTATCTTGTAGGAAGAAGATATATTTCTTTGTCCAGAAGACACTTATATTTCTAGAAGAGAAGGATTAAGGAATCAGGGCCTTTCTTGCTCAAGGGTGCCTTCGTTTTGTCTCCTGACTTGGAGATTTTAGGCCGACCTCCTGGGAACGCAGCTGACAGTGAATGGGTATCAGAAGCAGCAGCCACTTTGACTAAAGCAATGAAAGACATGAAGCATATCGCTCTTCCTTGTACAAGAGACTCAGGGTAGAAAGGAGTATAAAACTTGTCTCAATTTTTTGGAATTAGAAAAAAATCTATAAACTGCCTTTAAATGGCCTTATGACCTTAGAGTTTTTCTTGACAAACGACTTTATTTTGACTCATTTTATACACGAGAAATCTGAATTCCAATTAAAGTGGCTTATCCGAGTTCAATATCGATAAGGGGAAAGCAGAGCCATGATGGATGTAAACCTCAGTTCCCCTGACTGCCAGTACAGAGAACTTTGTGTTCAATGAAGTCCATGGAATACTACTTCCACTATTTATCGTAATTACCATTTGCTGAAAAAAACCACTGTAAGTAGTTACATAGATTATTTCATTGGCTTTTCAAAACATGTGTTGACTTATATACTGATACACTATGTATAGATGAAAAAAAAGTTTTCCAAGAAATTTTAGGTAAAATTTTCCAAGGTCACATAGCTGTCAAGTGGGAAGGTTGAGTTACAGTTGTAAGAAAAGTAACTAGCTTATTTATTAAAAGTTTAGAATTTAATTGTATCTGAATTTGGAAATTTAAATAACACACATTTAATTTGCAAATTGCTATTACCTGTATAAATAATGAAAGAAGTCCTAAAAATTCATTATTTTGTGACAGTACTGCCTTGCACACGTATCTTTTATCAGTCATGTGAGGTCTGCAGGAATGGAAATTTGTTCTGAGTTAATTCTGTGGGAATACCATTTCTAAATTTATACATGCTGTAGCTGAGTGATTATATATAAGCAAGCAAGCTACAGAACGACACTCTCTCCCTCATCAAAAGAACCCGACAAACTTCTAGCATATGGAAGGATTTCTGCACTACAAGTTATTCTGAGAGGGAAACACATGATTTATAAATACTGTCAAATAAAATATGCATTTCCAAATGCTAGTAATATGGCAAAGTATGTCATATAGCATAGATAAATGCCCTTCCACACCTTCTTATAATCACTTCCTGATGTAATCAATATACTTTGCAGTCGGACCAATTCAAGTTCATATCTGATTGCACTGTTCATAATCTGTGTGGTCTGGGGTGAGTTCGTTGACCTCTCCTGGTCCTCCTCCTTTTTCTTATCTATAAAATGTAAATAATAATAACTTCTGTATAGGGTTGTTGTAAGATTCAAGTTAGGTAATATCCATAAGGCAGTTAGCCCAGTGCCTAATATCCAGCATTCAAAAAGTGTTACCTCTCATCTTTCTTCTGTAATAGCTTCTGTAAAGCGATTACAAATATTTCTCATGAATGTATATGGAAAAACCCAGGCTGAAGAAGGGAAAGTCACTGTTTCTAGTTTTCTCAGTAGGCAACTTCATGCATCTATTTATGAGCAGGATTATCAACACAAAAGATATAATCAGCAATCATATCTCACCTATTGGTGCAAATCCAAAGGTATTTGACAATACCACTGTTGGTGGGTTGTGAGGAAAGAGCCAGTATCATAGAGTGTTGGTGGATGTAAAGTGTCAAACCTCCATGGAGGGCAATTTGACACTTTCTAAAAAAACTTAGGAATACATACATTCTTAGACTCAGTTATTTATGTATATATAAATGGCAAATTGGCTTACATGATTATGGAGGCTGAGAAGTCCCATCATCTGCCATCTGTAAGCTGCGGAACCAGAAAGCCAGTTATGTGATTCAGTTTGCGTTCAAAGCCCTGAGAATCAGGGGAGTCAGTGGTGTCAATTCTAGACTGAGGGCCAGAAAAGATGAGATGAGATATCTCTGCTCATGCAGTGAGGCAGGAGAAAAGGGACCAATTCCTTCTACCTCTGCCTTTTGTTCTATTCAGTCCCTCCAATAGACTGGGAAGGACAATCTATTTTACTGAGTCCAGTGATTCAAATGCTGATCTCATCCAGTAACACCCTCACAAATGCATCCTGAAATAATGTTTAATCTGGGCACCCTGTGGCCAGTCAAGTTGATGGTTAACCATAACAGTGTATGTCTATGTATATATGTATATGTATATACATAGAAAGCTACCTACATATCTATATAGATATTATGTATCTATATATTTCTCTATCTATCTATGACTCCAAATGGTGACAGTGAAATAGATAATAGTGTGAGTGGGTGTTTAAACAAGGGGAAAAGATACCATTTAAATTTTCTTGTTAATACAGAAAATAATTTTGGGGAGATACACAAGAAATGAATGGGAGTGGGATACACAAAAAATGAGTGGGACCTAAGGGTGGGAGAAACTTTTCAGTTTGCCATTATAATTTTTAATGTGTTTGATTATAAGTACATAGAATTTGAAGATTAAGGAAAGGTAGAGAATCAGTAGAAGGCTTCTCCAGCAGCATACCGGAAACCATACTCCCATAGAGTTTTTATTTGAAGTGGTCACTTGGATAGGAAATATCTTTTTAAAATCATACGGATATAACTTAAAGTCTTTTAGCCTTCCTTTTTAAAAATATAGTTTGAACTTCATAGTGTGTTGCATATCATTTAAGTACCTTAATTGTTTGAAAATAGGTATCTTTCTGGCACATTTAATATTGTACACATAACTAAATGCACGTAGTCAACTCATGAAGATAAGGTATACATCAAATGAGGTAATGTGCTTCTGTTTATAAAACAAAATATGGCTATAACTTGCTAAGTCCCTGTTCTGACTTTGTTAAATTAGCATTTGTTAAGTAGAGGCTAGGGGTGTCAGATGGTGAGCCTGGGTTCAATAAAATACCACAAAGGAATTAGAATAGAGGTTATTATTCAGAGGTCCTGGAGGAAGTACATGTCAAGTGTGGGGTTGGGGGGCACATGGGGAGATCAAGGCAGGGTACAGGCAGAGAGAGACAGGACCTGGGGAGCATGGCTTCATTAGGGTCCAAGGGTGGAGTACTTTGGGGTTCCTAGGCTAGAGCTGGATTGGTCAATTCAAACCAAAAAGAATGGGGTTCTGGTAAGCTTTGTGGGGGTCTTATCTAAGAAGCACACAAGGGGAAGGACCTGGGAGGCAGGGAGACTCTTTACCACAAAGGCCTTTGGGGCAGTCATATCAGGAAATTAATTCCAAAGCCCAAATCCTATCCTTAACCACTTCACAATGAATAAAATCAGAAAGTGTGTGTTGATGTAAAGGAGTCAAAAAATATTTGAAAAAGAAGACAAATCTCCAAGAGTCTGTTCATATTTTATTTTTCCTTTTTTTTGGGACTATTGCTGTAACTACTGTTGCTTAAAATAAAGTGGCTGAGACTGGGGTGTTTGACTATGACGTAAATTCTGCTCTCTGATACTTGTGGGATCAACAATGCAAGGAGGAAATTCAGTATTTAACAAGGGCCACTCTGAGGCTAACATCACACTAAATACTTTTCATATGTTATCTCATTTAATTTTCACAATTATATTGGATAGTATCTACTTCCATTGCAATGAAAAGAAAATTGAGGCAGAAAGGGGATAAGAAAGCCTCCTTAGGACCTGTAAACTGTAGGTGATGGAGCAGGAATTCAGGTCTATTTTCTCTTAAAGCCTTGTTTCCCCCCGCTCTTCATGATATCCTCTATACATTTGCAGTAATATTTTTCTTAATTTTCTACTCAACTATAAATATATATAAAGGATGTTTTTAAGATATTTTTATTTAAAATATTTATTTATATTTCATCAAATAAGTAATTTTGGAGACCTAAATAGAACATGTTCTCAACTTTTAAGCACTAAAATTCCAAACATATTTTGTCAAGTTGTTAGAAACTTGGACCAACATTTGTCCGAGGAAAAACATTACAACTCATAGTTAAGACGTGTTGTTAGTCCACAAGAGTTGATAAGGTAGCTGACCAAATATGGTCATAGGACCATACAACCTAACAACCATTTAGAAAAAATATTTTTTCATATTTCAGATATTCCAGTATCTGGGGACATGTCTTTTTACCTCAACCCGAAGTTTGGGAACCCATGTCCATCCCATCCCCATAATTTTGTGCAGGGAACAAACTCCCTTCCAGGATAAGCATTAGTGAGAGCAGAGACTGAACATGTACATATCGGGGAGAAGAAACTGAGGACAAAGTGTTTCATACTGATACTCATATTTTTAGGTCTGATGGGTGTTTCTAAAATATTCCTGTGAAAACCTGTGATCATAAAAATGTTAATATTATCTCAGAGGTAAAAGTTAAAGATTTCAAATAAAAATAGTTATTCCAGAAGCAGTGGCTCCACCCTTCCTTCAGAAAGGGGCAGGACTACTTATAGGGGAAGTGTTCATAAAAAGGGGCCTGTTTGGGGTAACTTAATCTATTTTAAAACCTTCTGTCCATTTTATTTTTACCCAGAGGTTGGGTCAAGTAAAGCAATTTTATTATAGGTAACTGAATTTTCCTATTTTCTGTGAAAGGAACATATTGGGGCAATCAAAGAGATATATAAAGTAGATGAGAAACAACTCAAAATGAAAAAAAAAGTACACTGAAGCCTAGGGAAAGCAGCATTCTTGGTTGCCAAATAGTTTTAAGTGTTATGGAATAAAGGCCATCAAAAGCATTTCCTTTATAATGAACAGCTGCTAGCTGAAATCAAACTTTGTGTGTACGCAGAAAGCTTTTGCTGTGGTCCTTGTGGGTAGAATAATAGTCAAAATGATTCTGATAATTGAAATTAAGTAGGCCGTACAGTTCCCAACTGCCACAACAAAAACATTTTGGAAAATTGGATCTCTCACACAAGCTAAAATATGTAGCAATTTGTTTTTATGGAAATTATATTTATAAGCTTGGTGTTAAACTGAAGGCAAGGTCCTAGCCTAGACCTCTCTTCAGATTTACCATATCCAAGTAAATTAACCTATTGAAAATTCTTCATTTGTTTAAATTGGTTCATTTAGGAAGTTGTAAAAGCCTTTATTAAAGAACCTTCTCTAAGGTTCTTTACATCTCTATATAGTCTGGATAGACTATATAATTCATTACCCTGTGACCACATTTCCAAATATAGTTAATAAGGAACAGACCCTACTATCACAATTTAATATGTATAATTGGGGGAGAGGGACGTGTTTGCATGTATTTGAAAGAGCTGTTGAAGTATTATAATTCATCAGAGAAACTAGAATTGTGAACCGGCTTGTTTTGTGCCCCACAAGACCAACTTCTAAGGAGAGAATCAAGCAGGCTCTGTACCCTGTGTTTTCCTTTGGGATTTGCTGTTGTCATTGAGAGGGGATCAGAGGACAAGGTGGGAGACGGATAGGGCACCTATTCGCCTAGTTTCTCCCTGCTGGGCTAGAGTTTGCCAGTGGCTAGCCCTGTTCCTCTACCAGAGGGTTCTCTCAAGGGGCCACTCTCCTATAGCTACAGCTGTCTCTGGGTCTGGTATATGTACAGAGGACAGTGTGAAGACACAGTGAGAAGACAGCCATGGACAGGCTGAGGAGAAATGCCTGGAACAGATCTTTCCCTCACAGCCCTCAGAAGGAACTAACCCTACTAATACCTTGATCTCAGACTTCCGGCTTCCAGGACTGTGAGAAAATAAATTTATCTGTATCTGTAGATTCCACATCAGCTGATTCAACCAACTATGGGTCAAAAATATTTGGAAAAAAAATTCCAGAAATTTCCAAAAGGCAAAACTTGAATTTGCCATGCACCAGGAACTATTTACATAGCATTTACATTGTATCAGTTATTATAAGTACAGAAGATTTAAAGTATACAGGAGGCTATGCATAGGTTATATGCAAATACTATGCCATTTTGTATAAGATACTTGAGCATCTCTAGATTTTGGTACCCAGTGGGGGTCCTGGAACCAATCCCCCAAGGATCTGAGGGTTAACTGTGTGTTGTTTAAGCCACCCAGTCTGTGGCACTTTGTTCTGGAAGGCTTTGTAAACCAATACATATTCTCCTTCTCATTGCCCCTTCAGACCTAGGAATGGTTAACAGCTTTCCGTTATTGGATGTTGCAAATGAACTTGAGATAGGCTAATATACTATGGAAGGGTGTTGAACAAGAACCACACCATGCAGTATATTCATGTTCAGATGTTCAGGGAGAATGTAATAACCTAAGATTGCTTGAAGATTTAGGAGAAAGTCTCACAATACCTGAGTGTATTCATAATAAGAAAAAGTTTTAACTATTAAACCTTGTTACTTTTCTAGAGAAAGCTTTCTGACATGTATAACCTATAGTCCTCTCTTCTTTTATTTTTTCAAACGTTAACAAATCACATATTATTCAAAAGAAGAAGTCATACATTTCTTATAATATTTCTTAAAGTAATTTCTGTATTCTATTATTCTGCTGCAGTGAACAGATCTAGGATATGACCTAGTTAAACACTCAATTTGGGTGAGTAAATGACATTTGCAAAAACTGATTGAAAGTTGTGAATAGTAGTAAAAATGACCACATGGAAATTGTAATGTCAAACTTTCTACCTTATGTCTAGATTTTGGAAAATTAAATACCTTTTCTGAATGATTTACTTATTTGAAATTTTTTTTTTTTTTGAAAATGTGACGTATATGTTTTGTTTTGTTTTTTTTTAATTAATTTATTTATGGCTGTGTTGGGTCTTCGTTTCTGTGCGAGGGCTTTCTCTAGTTGCGGCAAGTGGGGGCCACTCTTCATCGCGGTGCACGGGCCTCTCACTATAGCGGCCTCTCTTGTTGCGGAGCACAGACTCCAGACGCGCAGGCTCAGTAGTTGTGGCTCACGGGCCTAGTTGCTCCGTGGCATGTAGGATCTTCCCAGACCAGGGCTCGAACCCGTGTCCCCTGCATTGGCAGGCAGATTCTCAACCACTGCGCCGCCAGGGAAGCCCTGAAATTTTTTATTATAGGTGAAATAAAAACATACAATCTGTATGTTAGGTTTGCTTCCTGATATTGTCCACAGAAGTAGAACCTCTGTGAATATCTGTTGTAAATAGGATATTGAAGACTAAAGTAAATGTAGTTAAATTTAAAGCAAACACTGTTAAAATATTTTAGGTATCAAAACATTGCCCTAACACTTACTTTAGGTATTGTGGGGACTTGATTACCTAAAGGGTTCTCCTATTAAACAACACAACAACAACAACCTCTTGGGGAAATAAAAAATAATATTCTTTATAGTATATTGATAGGCTTAAAAAATAAGTTAAAAAAAAAAAAAGCTAAGGTATTTGTTACCTACCACTATAAAAGCAAAATGTGAAAACAGCAGAGCAATGAGCACTAAGCATTTGCAAAAGCATTTGTATTTCTATTAGATGACTGAGCCTTTGGACAGAGCACCACGAGGGGGAGTTGCCTATGAGACTCTTGCACTAGTCCAGAGAGCCTCCAAGTGCTCTAAAAATTTTGTAGGAAGGCAGAACACTTAGCTTTTGCAAGAAACAATCACAAATTTCTCTGCATAAAAGAATCTCCCATTTAGACACTTAGCATTCACACAAATTAAAATTATTATATAACCATATATAAACTATTAATTTTTTTTTAAAAGGGAGAGAAATAAGAGAAAAAGAGCCAGAATCAAAAGTTTATCATATTTATTTGGTGAGATTTGAAAATAAAACAAATCAAACTCTTAGAAATACAAAATAGAGAAGCATCAAACATGTAAATAAAATGGTGAAAAGCAGATTAGATTTAGCTAAAAAAAAAAAAAAAAAAAAAAACTTTCACCAGAATAGAATCAGAAGGAATTACTCAGAGCAGAGCTAAAAGATATAAGGAGATGTAAAATGTGGGAAACAGATAAAGAGGCACATTAAAAATTCAACAACTTCTATATATTTCTTATCAAAATTGAATCAAGAAGAATTAGACAATCTGAATTATTCCTATCAAAGAAATTAAATTTGTAACAACGACAATAAAAATATTCCCAGGGAGAACTCTCTAGAACAAGGTGATTTCATTGGTGCATTCTTAACAAACAATTAAGAAAGAAATATCACCAGCCTTGCAAAAAGTCTTTAGAAAATAGAGGAAGGAGCATTTTCTATCTTATTTTATTAGGTTAACATAACTTCTATAAGTAAATCTGACACATATAATGAAAATAAAAGAAAATTACAGATCTATATTCCTTTTCCACATAGAATTAAATATGTTCAACAAAATCTTAGCAAGTAAAATTCAGCAATATTAACAAGGATAGTAAACCCTGATAAAAATAGAATTTATTAGTAAATTTAGTAAGGGCACAGACTAGAAGTCAACATTCAAAAATAATGTTATTTCTAGGTAGTAGCAAAAATTAAACTAGAAAGACCAGTAAAGTACCATCAATATCATAAATTGCTTTGAAATATATTTGATAAAGAGGTCCAAGCCCTTTACCCAAAGGAGTATAAAAAAATGAAGAATACAGTAGGGAAGCCTAAATAAATGGAGAACTATACCATATTTATTATTTATTGTAAATTCAATAGTATTGAGTTCATTATTCTCACAATTGATCTATAGATTCAAAACTATCTTTCCCCCTTAAAAAAATGTCCAGCACACTTTTGTTCTTTTAGAATTTGTTAAGTGTATTCTAAAATTTATATGAAAATTCAAGACTTTCTTAATACACACAACAATTTTGAAAAGGAATAAGGTTGTAGAATATACAAAACTTCATCTGAAGCTGTGTCATAAAGCTATAATATATGGCATTTGCATGAGGATAGGCAGTTAGGTCAATGAAACAGAATAAAGTCCAGATATTAACCCACACTTAATATGGTCATGAAAAAAACAAAATGTTATTTACTTATCAAGGAAATGCAAGTTAATATCACAATTAGATATCACTTCACAGCCACTAGAATTGATACAATTATAAAAACTGACAATATTAAATGCTGACAAAAACGTAGAGCTACTGAAACGCTTGTATCACTGTCGAGATGGTAAAATGATACAACCATTTTTGAAAACACATTGGCAATGTGTTTATAAATTTAAATTTATGCTTACCACATGTTTCAAAAATTATACTCCTTGTAAATAACCAAAAGAAATGAAAATGTGTGTCCACAAAAGGAGTTGTATACAATACTCACAGCATCTTAATTCATAACATAACTAGAAACAAGCCAAATGTGCATCGACAGGTGTATGCATAAGCAAATTGTGGACATTCACACAATGGAATACTAATGGGAAGTAAAACAAATGAACATGTGGTAACACAGCGATAGCCAGGTAATGGAAATCAGAACAGAATTGTACGTATTGAATGACTCCATTTGAATGAAGTTTTAGAATAGGTAAAGCTAATTTCCAGAAATAGCAAACATATCAGTGGTCACTTGGGGGATGGGTTTAGTGGAATTGATTGCAAAGGGACAAGAAAATATTTTTAGTTAATAAAAATGTCCTATACATCAATTGAGCTAGTACTTACATGTGTTTATCTATTTGTCAAAACTCAAGACTGTATACTTAAAATGTGTGAATTGTATTACATGTTAATTAAACCTTAATAATGTTGATAAAACACAAACAACCAAGGAAAGAAAGATAGATGCTCTACAAAGAAAGGACAGTTGAACTCAGAGCAAACTTTTCAGTGGCAAGAATTGAAACCAGGCAAAGTGGAAAATAGCTTTAAAATATTCTGAGAAAGTAACCAAATCAAATTGCATATTCAGTAAAAGTATCTTTCAAGAACAAGGGCAATAAGGACATTTTCAGATAAACAACAACTAAGGCTACCCATAGAGCTTCACTAAAGGAACTTCTAAAGGATATACTTTAGTTTAAAAAAAAAAAAGAAGAGAAGCAATTTTGATTAAAAAAATTGGTAACCATATGGGTATACAGAGCAGATATTATTTGTATAAAATAATGTGATAATGTTAAAATTGAGCGAGTTAAAAAGACCAAAAGCAGCAGTCAAATTTTCTGATCAGAGAGTACGTTCTAAGATTTTCTTTTCATTTAGGAGGATTAATATATTGATTAAGTTTTGCGTTTGATAAATTAAGTTTGAAGGGCAATATTTAAGGGTAAATTCTAAGAAATAGGAACAGTATATAACTTTCCAAACTAGTAAAGTGAAAGAATGAAAAAAAGAAACCCAACAAGTAGAATAATTCAATTATTCAAAAAAATCCCTAAATAAAAATAAACATAGAGAAAATGGGATATCAAAAACAAAAAGTAGGATGGTAGACACAAGTTCAAACATAACAGTAAATAAAATAAATGTGATTAAATCCACTTTTTGAAAATAGAAATTTTCATATTAGATTTTTATTTACATTCTGTATCCTACTGTGAGACCTAGCTAAAACATTAGATCAAAAAAGTGGAAAAAAATGATGAAAAAAGTACTAGTAGGCAATTTAAAGAAAATAATACTAAGTTAATTATAGAAATATCAGACATATAACATTTGTGATTTAAGACAAAATACTGTTACTGATATAAAAGTAATAAAATGTTCAATTATCCAGAAAAATTAAAATAGTAAAAAACCTTAAATATATAAATTTTTAAATAGTGATGAAATTGCAGAGAAATATAATCATATGTTGCTACTAAAATAATAATATTATATAATTATATGCCTATAATTATAAATAAATAGATAAAATCCATTTTTCCATTGTTCATCACAGTAGGAGATTTCAGTCCAATTGTATTGATTACTGGTAAGTGTAGTAGAATAAAAATTATGATATATATTTATAAAATGTAATAATCATTCATATGTAAGTACACAGATTTATATATAATGGACATAGTATATATATATATACACATGCATATATATATAGTCCTGTTCTTCTGAAGCATATATAAAACATTTTTAAAAGTAATAACATATTAAGAAAAATCGATTTACACAATATCCTCTGGCTGAAGTTCAATTAATTTTTAAAATAGTAATCAAAATATATTTAAATAGATCCCATATTTTGTTATTTAAATAAATATATTTATCTAAATCACACACAGGAAAACTTCAAATGGAAATTATAGATTAATTATTTATCAACAATAATGGAAAAAAATCACATATCAAACACAGGTGGACCCTGGTGAAAGCAGTCCATCAAGGAGTTTTTAATAATACAGCAAGGGATAGTTGTAGAAAAAAATAAAGGTTAAAGTTTAGTAAACCTATTATCCAAATTGAGAGTGTGGAAAAGAAAGAGCATTATATCCAATAAAATAAATAACACATAATGTTAGTAAGAGAAGAAAAAGAAGCAAAATAGTTATAGAAAACTATTTTTCAAGTAGAAATCAAAGTAGAAGCTCAAAAGAAGGAGAAAGAGCAAGATGAGGAAGAGGCAAAGGGCGAGGACAGCTCAGGAGGTCGGGAGAGAACCACAGTAAGATGGAAGAGGCGGAGAAGGAGGAAGGGACAGCAGAGGAGTGAGGTGCTCAGGAGGGAGACTCTGGGGAGTGGAGGGTAGCCAGAGAGATGGAGTACAAAGGTGTTAGGCAGTTTAAAGGGTTAGTATGTTTTCATTTCTAAAGTGGGAGGTAGGTAAACAAATATTCATTTTATTGTTACAATTCACATGTTCATACTATGGTGCACATAATATTATTTGGTTCTTTTATTACACAATAAAAATATGTTAAAAGTAGGAGGTCTTCCATGTTCCTGCCACAACAGATCAATAAATATTAGAGTTACTCTCCCATAGTAAACAGGTATGAAATGAAACAAAATAGATGAAATTTTTTTAAGGCATTGCTGTGATCAGTGAGAAGGAAAATGCCACCCTCTGTGTATGCTATGTACTCATCGTGGTTTTCTACTAGAGGCATAGGGAGATGGGGTCCAGAGATCAGTGATCTTACTAGGAAAAAACATAAAAAGAGGAAACTAGGAATTTCAGGGTATTGGGAACTTAGAGCAGAAAGAGTCCAGACGTCTTCTGAGGGTCCCTGAGTTTTGGCCGACTGTTAGGCTGGTGTATGTGCATACTGAGACTTTTGTGTATTTATGTACAAATACATATGTGTGCAAAAAAAGGTCTAAAAAAGAAATGTAAAATATTTATTACAAAATATATCTTAAATTTGTATAAAATATGATGATATAAGTGAAGTAAACATAAGAAAATACTGAGTTATTGCAGGGAAAATTTCAGTATTTGAAGACAGCATTCTGCTCCACGCTAATCCATAAATCTAACTCAATCCTCATTAAAATGCTAAAGATATTTTTTAAAAATTTGACATAATGACTCTAAATTTTATTCAGAAGTGTTAACATACCCTAAAAATCAAGACCATTTTTGGATCAAAATAATGTTAGATCAATTTATGCTATCAGAGTATCAAAATTTACTGTTCAGGTTTCATAATTAAAATATTGTACCAACTGGCACAAGGACTCATAAGTAGATCGATGAAACACAGACCAGAAATTGAACCATTCACATATGGAAATTTTATGCTTGAGTAGAGGATATTTCAGTACTCTAATGAAAGAACAGACTATTAAGTAAATGGTATTTAAACAATTTAATATATATTAGATTAAAGAAAATATAGCTGTCTCATAACCTCATACTATGCAAATATATCAAAATATATTTGTAGTGGAAATTGTGTTATTATAGTGAAAAAATATAGAAAATTAAAATGCACAATATTTGGCCCTACAATCCCAGTCCTATAAATTTATCTTAAAGAAATTATAATATTCTCAAAGACATTTGTGTGGTTTTTGAAAAGATATTGAAAAAGAATGAGGTCAATAAATATACGTATTGCCATAGAACTGAGTTCAAGTTATAATATGAAGTCAAATACAAAACCATATGTAGTATGAAAAGTATGTAGTTTAAAATACAAATTTTTATAATATAAAAAACACTGTGTGTATATCTGTAAATTGTATACAGTGATGAAGAAGGACACAAAATATTAACTGATGTTTCCTCTAACGACTGTAAAATAAATGGTTTTGGGACCAGAGTGGAGTTGAGAAAATGTGAACATAGATAGGGTTTACATCAAAGAAGGTATCTTTCATTTTAAATCCTATACAGCCTTATGTAAAAAAAGTTCAAAATTGTTTCTATGATTTATGGTTATATAAAATGGAATACAAATTGAAAAAAAGATTATACAGGACAACGCTGTCTGGGTGGTAGACATGTGAGTGGGAATAAAAACAATTATTTCTAGAGACAGTTAAAAAATAGTACACAATAGGAATAAACCACTGATTGGTGGTAATGTGGAATCAGAACTGAAGATGATTTTAAAGCTGCAAGTTGAATGAAATAGTAGTAATTGCAATTTACTAAAATAGGGATGCACCAGTAAATATGTTTTACACCTCTACTATGTGATGTACATTGATATAGTGCAGTTTCAGATACCCAAAGCAACAACAAAATCTGGACTCTAGCAGGAAGCCCACCTCTAAGCCTCTAGGAAAACCTCAACGGAGAATCCCCAGCTTGGCCCATGGTCACCCCCAGTGCCCTGAATGCCAAACCTACACCTACCCCCACTCTGTAGCCAGTTCCTTATGTATGCTCCAAGGGTGGCAGCGAAAGTGAGTTCAGGAGTGTGCACAGAAAACAAGCCAATGTCTGCAGGTAAGGGAAAAACCACAATCTTCAGCTCTAGTTTTACCTTCAGGAAAACAAAAACAAGGTTAACAACAGCTAGCCTGGTGTCTTGTAAGGTGGAGAGAAGACATACAAGCTTAAGAATTTGGCCACAAGAGGGAGCAAGAAACATGGACCAGGTGTATCCCTACAACGTTAGAGAAAGCCCCAGATATAAGCAGGTCAAGTGAAAGGTATCTCCTACCTAAAGGCAGCTAGTAAAGACTGGAGGAGAAGATGCTACTTCAAATTGAAAAACAGCAAGGCAAAACTCTAAGAAACTTGAAGAATTAAGGAAACATGACATTGTCAATAGTTCAAAATAATCCTCAAGCAACCAGACCCAAATTATGGAGATCTGCAAATTACCAGATAAAGAATTCAAAATAGTTGTTTTGCGGAAGCTCAGTGAATACAAGGAAACAAAGAAAGACAATTTAACAAAATCAGGATAAGAATACAAGAACAAAATGGGATATTTAACACAGAGATAGAAATCGTAATAAAGAGCCAAACAGAAATTCTGGAGCTGAAGAAATCAATGAATGAAATAATAAATGCACTAGAGAGCATCAATAATAGAACAGACCAAACAGAAGATAGAATCAGTGAGTTAGAGGATAAAAACTTTGAAATAACCCATTCAGAGGAAAACAAAGGAAAAAAAAGAGGAAAACTGCAAAGGAAAGCTACATTATCTATTGGACATCATCAAAAGAACAAATATAAGAATCATTAGAGTTCCAGAAGGAGAGGAGAGGGAGAAAGAGGCAGAAAGTTTATTTAAAAAAATAATAGCTGAGAATTTCTCAAACCCAGGGAGAAACTTAGACCTCCAAGTTCATGAAGCTAATAGATCACCCCATTATTTCAATTAAAAAGATCTCCAAGGCACATTATGATGCAATTGTCAAAAATCAAAGGCAAAGAGAGAATCCTGAAAGCAGTAAGAGAAAAAAGATTACAGCCTACAAAAACAAAACAAAACAAAAAAACCATTAGGCTATGAGTAGATTTCTTAGCAGAAAATTTACAGGCCAAGAGAAAGTGGAATTATATACCCAAAGTGCTAAAAGAAAAATTTTGCTAGCCAAGAATACTCTATCTGGAAAAGTTATCATTCAGAAGTGAAGGATAAATAAAGACTTACCCCAATAAATAAAAGCTGAGGGAGTTCATCACCACTAGACCTACCTTACAAGAAATGCTGAAAGTAGTTCTTCAAGCTGAAATGAAGAGATGCTATTTAGTAATGTGAAAACATACAAAAATGTACAACACAGTGGTAAAGGTCAGATTTAGACAACTCTAAATCTATGATATGGTGTGCTAATCACTTAACTATAGCATAAAGATAAAAGGAAATGAATATTAAGAGTAGCTATAGCTACTATAATTTGTTAACAAATACACATATATAAAAAGGTGAATTTTGACATCAAAAACACAAAAGGTGGGAAATAAAAGGGCAGTTTTAGTATGTGATTGAAGTTAAGTTGTTAGTTATCAACATAAAATTGACTTTATATCTGTAAGATATATTATGTAAGCCTATGGTAACCACAGAGCAAAAAGCTGCAGTAGATTCACAAAAGATAAAGAGATGGTAATTCGAATATACCATTATGGAAATTCACAAAGGTAGGCAGCAGAAGATGAAAAAAAAGAATAATAGAACTCCAAAAGAGCCAGAGAGCAATTCATAAGATGGCATTAGCAAGTCCTTACATATCAATAATTACTCTAAATGTAAACAGATTGTATTCTTCAATCAAAAGATGCTATGTAGGACCTAAAACAAGACCCAACTATATGCCACCTACAAGAGACTCACTTAAGCTTTAAGGACACACATAGCCTCAAAGTAAAGGCATAGAAAAAGATATCCCATGCAAGTGGAAACCAAAAGAAAGCAGGTGTGGCTATACTTACATCAGACAAAAGAGACCATGACCCAAAAGCAGTAAAAAGAGACAAAGAAGGTTACTATACAATGACGAAGTTGTCAACTCATCAGGAAGATATAACAATCATAAAAATATATGTATCCAATGTTAAACCACCTAAATATATTAAGCAAATACTAACAGATCTGAAGGGAGAAATAGACAATTATAGAATAATAATAAGGAAATTCAATCCCCAACTTTTAGTGATGAATTGATCATCCATACAGAAAATCAGTAAGGAAGCGTTGGACTTGAACTAACATTTAGACCAAATGAATCTAACAGACATATATTAAACTGCAGCAGAATACACATTCTTCTCAAGTGCACACAGAAGAATCTCAAAGATAAGTCATATATGATAAGCCACAAAACAAGATTTAACAAATTTTAGAAGATTGAAATTATACCAAGTAGCTTTTCTGGCCACAATGGTATAAAACTATAAGTCAACAACGATAGAGAAGGTACAAAATTTACAAACTTGTGGAAACTAAACAACCCACTCCTGATCAACAAATGGGTCAAAGTAGAACTCAAAATGGAAGTCAAAAACTATCTCCAAACAGATGAAAATGGAAAGTCAACATACCAAAACCTATGAGATGCTGCAAAAGTGGTTCTTAGAAGTTTGTAGCAATGAGTGCATGTATTAATAAAAAAGAAAGATCTCAAATAACCTAACTTTACACCTCAAGGAAATAGAAAAAACAGAACAAACTAAGCCCAGAGTTAACAGAAGGAAGAATGTAACAAAGATCAGAAGGGAAATAAATGAAATAGAGACCAGAAAAACAACAGAAAAGACCAATAAACTAAGAGCTCTTTTTTTGAAAGATAAGCAAAATTGACAAACCTTTATCTAGATGAATAAAAAAAAGAGAAGACTCAAATAAAATCAGAAATGGAAGAGGAGACATTACAGCTGATGTCACAGAAATACATAAGATCATAAGAGAATACTATGGACAATTATATTGCAACAATTGGATAAGCTAATGGAAATGGATGAATTCCTAGAAATATACAACTTACCAACATTGAATCATTAAGAAATAGAAAGTCTAAATAGACCAGTAGCAAGTAAGGAGACTAAATCAGTAATGAAAATACTCCCAATAAAGAAAGCCCTTCAACTAATATTTCACAAGGGAGCCAATTATACTCAATGGGGAAAGAATAGTCTCTTTTATATATGATGTTGGGAAAAATTGATAACCATGTCCAGAAAAATAAAATTGCTCCCCTATCTTACAGCACTCACAAAAGTTAATTTAAATGGATTAAAGACTTAAACACAGATCTGAAACTGTAAAACTCTTAGAAGAAAACATAGGGAAAAAGTTCCTTGGCATTGGTCTTGGCAATGATTTTTTGGATATGATACCAAAAGCATAAGCAACAAAAAGCAAAAATCAACAAGTGGGACTACATTAAACAAAAAAGCTTTTGCATAGTAAAACAATTAACAGAATGAAAAGGCAACTTGTGGAATGTGAGAAAATATTTGTGAACCATATATTGAATAAGGGGGTAATATTCAAGATATGTAAAGAACTCATACAATTCAATAACAAAAAAAGGTGATTAAAAATGGGCAGAGGAATTGAACATTTTTTTCAAAAAAACACATCCAAATGTCCCATTATCACTGAAATCATTTAACATTTTACTGCCAGATTTAGCCAATGCAGTTGGGCAAGGCTAAGAAAGTAGACTTATAACAATAATTTAAAGGAAGAGGTCTAACTTTCTTTAGTTGTGTATTAAATGATAGGATACCTTAGAAATTAAAGAGTGTTATAGGCTGAATAATGCTCCCCATCTGTGCCCAGGTCCTGGTCACTGGGGTGTCTGAACATGTGACCTGCATGGCAAAGGAACTTTGCAGATGTGGTTGAATTAAGGAACTTGAGATAATCCTGGATAATCTGAGTGAGTTTGATGTAATCACAAGGGTTCTTATTAGAGGGACACAGAAGGTGTCAGAGTCAGATAGAAAAGGATGTAACAATGGAAGTACAAGTACAGAGAGAAAGAGATTTAAAGATGGAACACTGCTGTCTTGAAGATGGAGAAATTGAACTGTGAGGCAAAGAATGCAGACAGCCTCTAGAAGCTGAAATAGGCAAGGAAAGAGATTCTTCCCTAAATCCTCCAGAAGGAGCCAGTCCTGTCCACACCTTGTCTTACGCTGGCAAAACTGATTTCAGACTTTTGACCTTCAGCAATGCAGGAGAGTATATTTGTGCTATGTTAAGCATTAAGTTTACGGTAATTTGTTACAGCATCACTAGGAAAGTAATATAAAGATAACTTACCAAGAAACTACTATAACAATGTAATAATTTAAAAGTAACAGATTATAGAACTAACCCAAAAAACAAGTAGTTATCACATATGCAAACTATATCCAGATAAAAGGCGTTTTAAGAATAAAAACACCATTTTCTATAACCATGCATAAGAGAACGTACATAGGAGTAAAATGATAAAAACTGCACAGAACTTCTATGAGGAAATCTTTAAAATATTCCTGGAGATCCCCAAAGTAGACCTGTAGATTGAATAGATTGGAAAGCATCCCTTTAGGAAGCAGGGGTACATATATTGGGTTTTTGGAGCCCGCTGTGATTATTTTAATTCTTAGACACTTGACTCACATGGAAACCCACATATTCTTGCCATGCTTTTGTTAGAAAACAGACTGTCAACTGGGCACTCTCTCCTTCTGCCTCACCATCTCTTTCTGCCAAATTCTCCATGTTTTAGCAGCTTTACCAGTTCAGACCCCTGAACACCCCACCCACTGACTCAGGAATTTTAATATAACAGAAATTATCATAGAGCAATGATTTAGAGTTTGTGCAGAGGTGTGTAGGGGGATGAGTGTTGTGTTAGTTCTGCTCAAATAATGCGTCAGAACGAGTCCTGTGATTAGGGCCTATGCCCAAGGTTGGTAATTCACTAGACATAGAATGCATTATTTAAGGCCTTTTATTTTCAGCTGTGAATTTTAGTTGAGTTCTGGGAACAGATATGACATCACTTGTTGCTTTAAACCATTACAACACACACACACACACACACACACACACACACACACACACACACACACACACACACACACACACACACACACACCCCTAAGAACACTTTATCCAAATTTTATATGTAGAAACTGAAGCTTGGAGAATGTGTTAAGTTTTTTAAGGTAAAATACTTAATGAGTGACAGGATTAGAATTTAGCCCCAAGTTTATCAGAGGCAAAAGCTCTTGTTACAACCTCCAAACCATGATGCCTCCACTTACTATGTTCTTCCCAAGCAATATCGTTGTGAAATATTATTTAAAATATTTTAGTATTTATTTTGTTTTTGCTATTATACCATGTTTCAAATTCCTATTTCTCTCACTTACATTATGCTTTGCTCTTTGTTCATCTATTGTTTTACTTTTGTTATGGGCCTAGAATCTTTTGCTTAAAGAGAGAGTTCAAGAGATCATACATCAGAAAGAGAGAGAGAGAAAGAGCCCTGGTAAACAAAGATTCCAAGATCAGGGAGCTCTTAATTTTCATGATTTCATGAGAGAAAATGGAAGACAAAAATTAATGGAACCAAAAAATACAGAGCAAAATGAAGGCTTAGAAAAAAGCTTGTATAAAATTACAGAGCCAACAGAAGCAAGAGTTTCACCAAGGTAAAGGAAATCATTGCTGACGAAAGGAGGCTTGAGGTCAGACAGATTGAAGGCAAAAATATCTTCTTAAGAATAATGTGAGGTATCTTTAGTCAGTAATATTATTTACATTTTCTCTATCTATTTTATAACAACCTCCCAAGTTCACTTTTCCAACTACCTTCCAAATATTTTATACACTTTTGTCACTAAGGTTTCCTGCAAAATCATTTAACGTCTTCTCTAGAGTGAACTTACTGTGTTTGTGATGGAGACACTAAAAGGAAAAAGAAGGTGGTTAAGGTCCCACTATGGAGTTAAATGATCACCAGTGATTAAATTTTGTGGTGCTTGATATTCCAAAATATTTAAACCATGATTTATAGTAATATTTTATCTACAGATACATCTAATTATAGAAGAGTTAACTTTCGTAACTTGGTGGAGAAATGGATATGACATTTTAAAAGTTATACTTCTTAAGCTTACATAGTATCCTCCTGTGATTCTAATAGTGTTTTGAAGAAGGGATGGAGAGAGACTTAACCACTACACACTCTTTTGGGTATCGGAAGGTCATTATTTCTTCCATTGTAAAAGTACTACATTTTAAGTCTTAACTCATAAAAGATGTCTTCTGGGAGTGAGACTGCTCTAAGCAAAGTGATGAGACATGAATACAGGAGCTGCTGAGTTGGTAAAAGAGGGCAAGAAATAAATTCAGGCCCACTAAAATTTGTTAGAGCTGTGAAAATGCTGGCTTTAGTGTGAAAAGCTCAATGCAATGTTTTCTAGATAAAGTGGTAAGCCGCCTTATTTGTGTGTATAGTAAGGCAAGTCTTTACTTGAACCAGACACCACACTTTCCACTGGTTTTTGCCTAAGCTGGAGACCAAAAGGAAACAATTGTTGAAAAATTTAAATTGGTAAATACATGAAGATTTCTTTTGGTTTAGTAAAACTAATTATTAACTATAGAACGATTTTACTTTAGGGGAAATGTATTGTTTTTAAAAAAAATCTTTTTTGAGATGTATTTCAGATATAAAATTCACTCATTTAAATTGTACAACTCAATGGTTTTAATATATTCACAGAGTTGTGCCACTACTGCCACTAAGTTCAAAACGTTTTAACTACCCCCAAAAGAAACTGTGTCCATTAACAATCATTTCTTGTTACTTACTGACATTTACCCAGTCATAGACAGTTATTAACCTGCTTTCCTATCTATAGATTTGCCTATTCTTGACATTTCATATAAATGGAATAATATAATTTGTGGTCTTTAATGACCTGTTTTTCCACTTAGCAAAATGTTTTTGAGGATTTTTCATTGTGTAGCATGTATCAGTACTTCATTCCTTTATTTATTTGTTTTTTGCTGAGGTATAATTTACATATAACATTGTTAGTTTCAGGTGTACCACATAATGACTCTAGAGTTGCATATATAGAGAAGTGATTGCCACAATCAGTCTATTTAACGAACATCATTCCTTTTTATTGCTGAATAATATTTCCTTAGATGGTATACCACATTGTGTTTATCTATTCATCAGTTGATGAACAGTGGTTTGCTTCAACTTTTTTGACTATTATGAATAACGAACACTTCTATGAACAGTTGTGTACAAGTTTTTGTTGAACATATGTTTCCATTTCTCTGGGATATATAGCTAAGGGTGGAGATGCTGGGTCTTATGGTTACCCTATGCTTAATATTTTGAGTAACTGCCAAACTGTTTTCCAGTGTGGTTGTATGAAAAAGGCCCTTTTGACAGTTTAAAAATAATTCTGCAGTCTACAAGATAAGTTAGCAGAGTTCAGTGGAAATTAAACAGGGAATGGGAAAGATCTGGATCTAGTCCCAGCTCTGCCACTAATTAGTTGTTTGACCTTAAGCAACTCATTTACATTCCCTGAAACCAAGTTTCTTCATTCGTAAAATAACTGTGTTTTTTTCAAGCAAGTACAACTCTTGAATATAATTACAGCTACTTTTCTTGTTGTTTTTTATTGCCTCTTTAAATTTGCTCTGAGGCCTAATTGTTTCCTTGGCCTTGAATAAAAAACTTCAGCAGTGCCCGTGACATCTCTGACTATTATTAAGTACTATAAAGACTTCTGGTCACTTTCAGTCACAAAACATGACCTCAATTCAGTAACCAAATTGTCCATCCCTATGTAATAACCAAAACTCTGAATTTTATGTCAATTAGAGGATTCTTCTAGCCTCAGTTTAAACAAGGAAGTCTAATGTTTTTGATCCCTCAAGGGTTGGCGTATCAAAAGGAGTGAGAAGAAAAGGGAGCAGGCAGTTTTCTCTTTGTTGTGAGCTATAGTGATGATCTGGCTTGGGTACTCTCTGTACTTGGCAGATGTTTAAAACTAATGTGTTCTCCTGGTGATCTGTGATAAATCAGATCACTGTTCCATTATGAGTTTGCTAGGGCTGCTGTAACAAAGTTCCACAAAGTGGGTGGCTTAACAACAGATGAATCGTCTCACAGTTCTAGAGGCTGGAAGTCTGAGATCAAGATGTTGAGGGCTGTAAGGCAGACTGTTCCTTACATCCCTCCTAGCTCCTCGTGGTTTTCTGGCCACCTTTGGCATTCCTGGACTTGTAGCTGCATTGCCCTGATCTCTACCTGAGAAAATCTTGAACTTCACATGACTTTCTCCCTGTATCTGTGTCTCTGTGTCCCAATTGCTTTTTTTTTTTTTTTTAATAAAAGCATCAGTCCTATTGGTTTAGGCCACTCACTAATACCTCACTTTAACTCTATCAATTGCCTCTGTAAAGACCCTGTCTCCCAATAAGAGCACATACTGAGGTACCGGGGGTTTGAACACCAACATACCTTTTTTTGGGGGGGTACACATTTCAACCAATAATAATTCCAAAATAGATGTTTCTTCCTTGTGATAGTGTTACTGACCAGGGTTCTTGGCCTTCCCCAATCCATAGAAATTAATTATAGGCCAGAAGAGAAATTCAGGCAAGGCTTTATTGGGGACCCTGCTACAGCATCACAGAGCTAAAACAAGTAACACGTTCCCTTGCTCACTCCCTGAGGGGAGGTGAGCTTGTTCCTTATGTGGGGTGAGGGTAAGGGTGTGTCCAGAGGTCGGGTTGGAGGGGTGGCTTAGGTGTTTTGCCCCCCATTTTGGTGTTGTTGAGTGCAGGGGGTATGCGCAGTACCCTGCTTTTACTCTGGCCTCTTCAGAAGTGGCAGTTGGGCTTTTTTGGTCACTTTGTATCTTGTTGTCCATAATTTGCCCCAACTGTATATACACACAGTTACTTTCAGTCCCTTATAGTTAGTTTGTATTTTGTTGCTGGAGGAGACGTTTGTCCAGGTGCAAGCACTGCAGCAAAGGGTCCCAGGTCCCAGGTCCCAGCCTATCTCAATAGGATTATTCTCCTATGCCCTTTGCCATGTGACTTCATCCTACTTCCCAATTGGCACTTCATCCTAATGGCTTTGGGCTTGGCCATACACCTTGCTTTGTCCATTCAAATGGGCAGATGTGACAGTGTCAGCAGTTCTGAGTGGAGGTTGTACCAGGCATGTGTGTTTCAGCTCCTCCTCTTTTGAGTCTGTTGTCTGCCATGAGAACAGCATGCCCTCCATATTGCTTCTCTTCCAGTATAGATTCTTGACGGATAAGACACACAGAAAGAAGAACTTCTGAGCTCTCACAATCCATCTAATCTCCAGTGAAAGCACAGCTATCAAGTAACAAGAATGAGAAATATTTTTTTTAACATCTTTATTGGAGTATAATTGCTTTACATTGTTGTGTTAGTTTCTGCTGTATAACAAAGTGAAATCAGCTATACGTATACATATATCCACATATCCCTTCCCTCTTGCGTCTCCCTCCCACCCTCCCCATCCCACCCCTCTAGGTGGTCACAAAGCACCGAGCTGATCTCCCTGTGCTATGTGGCTGCTTCCCACTAGCTATCTATTTTACATTTGGTAGTGTATATATGTCCATGCCACTCTCTCACTTCGCCCCAGCTTACCCTTCCCCCTCTCCGTGTCCTCAAGTCCATTCTCTACATCTGTGTCTTTATTCCTGTCCTGCCCCTAGGTTCTTCAGAACCATTTTTTTTTTTTTAGATTCCATACATATGTGTTAGCATACAGTATATGTTTTTCTCTTTCTAACTTACTCCACTCTGTATGACAGACTCTAGGTCCATCCACCTCACTACAAATAACTCAATTTCATTTCTTTTTATGGCTAAATAATATTCCATTGTATCTATGTGCCACATCTTCTTTATCCATTCGTCTGTCGATGGGCACTTAGGTTGCTTCCATGTCCTGGCTATTATAAATAGTGCTGCAATGAATATTGTGGTACATGACTGTTTTTGAATTATGGTTTTCTCAGGGTATATGCCCAATAGTGGGATTGCTGGGTCATATGGTAGTGCTATTTTTAGTTTTTTCAGGAACCTCCATACAGTTCTGCATAGTGGCTGTATCAATTTACATTCCCACCAACAGTGCAAGAGGGTTCCCTTTTCTCCACACCCTCTCCAGCATTTATTGTTTGTAGATTTTCTGATGATGGCCATTCTGACTGGTGTGAGATGATATCTCATTATAGTTTTGATTTGCATTTCTCTAATGATTAATGATGTTGAGCATTCTTTCATGTGTTTGTTGGCAATCTGTATATCTTCTTTGGAGAAATGTCTGTTTAGGTCTTCTGCACATTTTTGGATTGGGTTGTTTGTTTTTTTGATATTGAGCTGCATGAGCTGCTTGTACATTTTGGAGATTAATCCTTTGTCAGTTTCTTCATTGGCAAATATTTTCTCCCATTCTGAAAGTTGTCTTTTTGTCTTGTTTATGATTTCCTTTGCTGTGCAAGAACTTTTAAGTTTCATTAGGTCCCATTTGTTTATTTTTGTTTTTATTTCCATTTCTCTAGGAGGTGGATCATAAAGGATCTTTCTGTGATTAATGTTATAGAGTGTTCTGCCTATGTTTTCCTCTAAGAATTTTATAGTGTCTGACCTTGCGTTTAGGTCTTTAATCCATTTTGAGTTTATTTTTGTGTATGGTGTTAGGGAGTGTTCTAATTTCATTCTTTTACATGTAGCTGTCCAGGTTTCCCAGCACCACTCATTGAAGAGGATTTCTTTTCTCCATTATATATTCTTGCCTCCTTTATCAAAGATAAGGTGACCATATGTGCATGGCTTTATCTCTGGGCTTTCTATCCTGTTACATTGATCTATATTTCCGTTTTTGTGCCAGTACCATACTGTCCTGATTACTGTAGCTTTGTAGTATAGTCTGAAGGCAGAGAGCCTGATTCCTCCAGCTCCATTTTTGCCTCTCAAGATTGCTTCAGCTATTCAGGGTCTTTTGTGTTTCCATACAAACTGTGAAATTTTTTGTTCTAGTTCTGTGAAAAATGCCATTGGTAGTTTGATAGGGATTGCACTGAATCTGTAGACTGCTTTGGGCAATATAGTTATTTTCACAATGTTGATTCTTCCACTCCAAGAACATGGTATATCTCTCCATCTGTTTGTATCATCTTTAATTTCTTTCATCAGTGTCTTATACTTTACGGCATACATGTCTTTTGTCTCCTTAGCTAAGTTTATTCCTAGGTATTTTATTCTTTTTGTTTTAGTGGTAAATGGAAGTGTTTCCTTAATTTCTCTTTCAGATTTTTCATCATTAGTGTATAGGATGCAAGAGATTTCTGTGCATTAATTTTGTGTCCTGCTACTTTACCAAATTCATTCATTAGCTGTAGTAGTTTTCTGGTAGCATCTTTAGGATTCTCTATGAATAGTATCATGTCATCTGCAAACAGTGACAGTTTTACTTCTTCTTTTCTGATTTGGATTCCTTTTATTTCTTTTTCATCTCTGATTGCTGTGGCTAAAAGTTCCAAAACTATGTTGAATAATAGGGGTGATAGTGGGTAACCTTGTCTTGTTCCTGATCTTAGAGGAAATGGTTTCAGTTTTTCACCATTGAGAACGATGTTGGCTTGTCATATATGACCTTTATTATGTTGAGGTAACTTCCCTCTATGCCTACTTTCTGGAGAGTTTTTATTATAAATGGGTGTTGAATTTTGTCAAAAGCTTTTTCTGCATCTATTGAGATGATCATATGATTTTTATTCTTCAATTTGTTAATGTGGTGTATCACATTGACTGATTTGTGTATATTGAAGAATCCTTGAATTCCTGGTATAAACCCCACTTGATCATGGTGTATGATCCTTTTAATGTGCATTTGGATTCTGTTTGCTAGTACTTTCTTGAGGATTTTTGCATCTATGTTCATCAGTGATATTGGCCTGTAGTTTTCTTTTTTTGTGACATCTTTGTCTGGTTTTGGTATCAGGGTGATGGTGGCCTGGTTGAATGAGTTTGGGAGTGTTCCTCTCTCTGCTATATTTTGGAAGCATTTGAGAAAGATAGGTGTTAGCTCTTCTCTAAATATTTGATAGAATTTGCCTGTGAATCTATCTGATCCTGGGCTTTTTTTTTTTTGGAAGATTTCTAATCACAGTTTTAATTTCAGTGCTTGTGAATGGTCTCTTTATATTTTCTATTTCTTCCTGGTTCAGTCTTGGAAAGTTGTGGTTTTCTAAGAATTTGTCTATTTCTTCCAGGTTGTCCATTTTATTGGCATATAGTTACTTGTAGTAATCTCTCATGATCCTTTGTATTTCTGCAATGTCAGTTGGTACTTCTCGTTTTTCATTTCTAGTTCTGTTGATTTGAGTCTTCCTTTTTTTCCTCATGAGTCTGGATGATGGTTTATCAACTTTTTTATCTTCTCAAAGAACCAGCTTTTAGTTTTATTAATCTTTGCTATCATTTCCATCATTTCTTCTTCATTTACTTCTGATCTGATCTTTATGATTTCTTTCTTTCTGCTAACTTTGGGTTTTTTTGTTCTTCTTTCTCTAATTGCTTTAGGTTTAAGTTTAGGTTGTTTATTTGAGGTTTTTCTTGTTTCTTGAGGTAGGATTGCATTGCTATAAACTTCCCTCCTAGAATTGCTTTTGCTGCATCCCATAGGTTTTGGGCCATTGTATTCTCATTGTCATTTGTTTCTATGTATTTTTTAATTTCCTCTTTGATTTCCTCAGTGATCTCTTGGTTATTTAGTAGTGTATTGTTTAGCTTCCCTGTGTTTGTATTTTTTGTACTTTTTATCCTGTAATTGATATTGAATCTCATAGCATTGTGGTCAGAAAAGATACTTGATATGATTTCAATTTTCTTAAATTTACCAAGGCTTGATTTGTGACCCAAGATATGATCTATCCTGGAGAATGTTCCATGAGCACTTGAGAAGAAAGTATATTCTGTTGTTTTTGGATGGAATGTCCTATAAATATCAATTATGTCCATCTTGTTTAATGTATCATTTAAAGCTTGTGTTTCCTTATTTATTTTCATTTTGGATGATCTGTCCATTGGTGAAAGTGGGGTGTTAAAGTCCCCTACTATGATTGTGTTACTGTCGATTTCCCCTTTTATGACTGTTAGCATTTGCCTTATGTATTGAGGTGCTCCTATGTTGGGTGCATAAACATTTACAATTGTTATATCTTCTTCTTGGATTGATCCCTTGATCATTACGTAGTGTCCTTCTTTGTCTCTTGTAATAGTCTTTATTTTAAGTCTATTTTGTCTTATATGAATATTGCTAGTCCAGCTTTCTTTTCATTTCCATTTGCATGGAATATCTTTTTCCATCCCCTCACTTGCAGTCTGTATGTGTCCCGAGGTCTGAAGTGGGTCTCTTGTAGACAGCATATATACAGGTTTTGTTTTTGTATCCACTCAGCCAGTCTGTGTCTTTTGGTTAGAGCATTTAATCCATTTGCATTTAAGGTAATTATTGATATGTATGTTCCTATTGCCATTTTCTCAGTTGTTTTGGGTTTGTTATTGTAGATCTTTTCCTTTTCTTGTGTTTCCTGTCTAGAGAACTTCCTTTAGAATGTGTTGTAAAGCTGGTTTGGTGGTGCCGAATTCTGTTAGCTTTTGCTTGTCTGTAAAGCTTTTGATTTCTCCATCAAATCTAAATGAGATCCTTTCTGGGTAGAGTAATCTTGGTTGTAGGTTTTTCCCTTTCTTCACTTTAAATATGTCCTGCCACTCCCTTCTGGCTTGCAGAGTTTCTGCTGAAGGGTCAGCTGTTAACCTTATGGGGATTCCCTTCTATGTTATTTGTTGCTTTTCCCTTGCTGCTTTTAATATTTTTTCTTTGTATTTAGCTTTTGATAGTTTGATTAATATGTGCCTTGGTGTGTTTCTCCTTGGATTTATCCTGAATGGGACTCATTGTGCTTCCTGGATTTGATTGACTATTTCCTTTCCCACATTACGGAATTTTTCAATTATAATCTCTTCAAATATTTTCTCAGTCCCTTTCTGTTTCTCTTCTTCTTCCCGGGCCCCTATAATTTGAATGTTGATGCATTTAACGTTGTCCCAGAGGTCTCTGATACTGTCCTCAATTCTTTTCATTCTTTTTTCTTTATTATGCTCTGCAGTGGTTATTCCCACTATTTTATCTTCCAGGTCACTTATCCGTTCTTCTGCCTCAGTTATTCTGCTATTGTTTCCTTCTAGAGAATTCTTAATTTCATTTATTGTGTTGTTCATCATTGTTTGTTTGCTTTTTAGTTCTTCTAGGTCCTTGTTAAACGTTTCTTGTATTTTCTCCTTTCTATTTCCAATATTTTATATCATTTTTACTATCATTACTCTGAATTCTTTTTCAGGTAGACTGCCTATTTCCTCTTCATTTGTTTGGTCTGGTCAGTTTTACCTTGCTCCTTCATCTGCTGCATATTTCTCTGTCTTCTCATTTTGCTTAACATACTCTGTTTGGGGTTTCCTTTTCACAGGCTGCAGGTTCATTGTTCCCGTTGTTTTTGGCGTCTGCCCCTAGTGGCTAAGGTTGGTTCAGTGTGTTGGGTTGTGTAGGCTTCCTGGTGTAGGGGACTGGTGCCTGTGTTCTGATGGATGAGGCTGGATCTTGTCTTTTTAGTTTGCAGGACCATGTTCAGTGGTGTGTTTTGGGGTGTCTGTGAACTTAGTATGATTTTAGGTAACCTCTCTGCTAATGGGTGGTGTTGTGTTCCTGTCTTGCTAGTTGTTTGGCATGCAGTGTCTAGCACTGGAGCTTGCTGGTCACTGAGTGGAGCTGGGTCTTAGCGTTGAGACAGAGATCTCTGGGAGCGCTCTTGCTGATTGATATTATTTGGGGCCAGAAGGTCTCTGGTGGACCAATGTCCTGAACTCGGCTCTACCTCCTCAGAGGCTCAGGCCTGACACCTGGCTGGAACACCAAGATCCTGTCGGCCACACAGCTGTAGGTCTTGGAGTGTCTCCTGGGGAGGTGGGGTTGGCTGTGGCTCACTGTGGGGACAAAGCCACTAGTGACAGAAGCCCCAGAGAATATTCGTCCATGTGAGCTCTCCGGGAGGCTGCCATTTTGTCACCCAGGAATATGTTTTGTAATTATAAGCCATTGAGATTTGGGGGCCACTTGTTGCCACAGCAAAATGTGACTTATAGAGAGTTTTCATTTGTATTTGCAGATACCTCCTCACTGGGACCTCTCACCTGTGCCTCCTTGATTCCAGTGATGCATCTCTGGGTTGCTGTTAATGTCTTCCTCAGCCCCTGTTCATTGATGATATCAGTAGTCTCTAACCTAGGTCCATCCTAGCCAGTCATCTTTGATTGACAGTATTTAAGATCACCCTACATTGGCATCACCTCTTTCTGACACACCTTTGCAATAGAAAATACACACACATTCTTTGCCAGGACACACTCTGGAAATGAAGGGCATTTAAAGCAGTCTTTAATTTTTTATTCCTCCATTAACAGCTAGCCAGCTTCTCCCTTGCCCTCTAGGTTCTTCAAACAAGAGTCAGACATCAGCCCACTAGGTGTCTCCAGTCTTTAGGAAATGCGTATTACGTGCTCCAAGTTTTTGTAGGTTGTCTAGCAAGTCTGTGGCAGCTGCGAGGTTATGCTGCTCACATCTCCTTCAGGATGATCTACTGTGAGGTGTGTAGTTGACTGACAGCGCCAGCCGCTACCTCTTTCATTCGGTTACAATGTTTGTATCAAGGCATTACTGCTTCTCGTTGTTCCCACACGATGACTAAGCACAGTGGGGGTACTAGTGCCATTCCATTCCTGCCTGCAGGGAATTCCTTTAATTAAGGTTGCCAGATAAAATACAGGATGCCCAAGTAAATTTGAATTTCAAATCCACAATTAGTAATTTTTTAGTATAGGTATGCATACAATATTTAGGTCATACTTCACTAAAAACTATTTGTTGTTGATCTGAAATTTAAATTTAACTGTGCGTTCATATTTTTATTTGCCAAATGTACTTATAATGACAATACAGTTGTTTCTCCATATGGAGGAGGGGGATTGCTTCCAGGACATGCTGAGGATACCACAATCTGAGGATGCTCAAGTCCCATGGTCAGCCCACAGCTTCCTGGGCCATATCCGTGGTTCTGTTGCCAAAGAATCAACCAACCTTAGACTGTGTATTAAATTTGCAATCCCTGGTTCATTGAATCCTGGGATGAAGAACCAGAGAATATAGAGGGCTGACTGTATATTTATTGAAAAAAATCGTCGTATGAGTGGACCCTCGAATTCAAACCCTTTGTTTTTCAGAGGTCATCTTGAGCACACCCTATCATCCTGGCAGAAAATTCCTTAGAAATGTACAAAACTCTTTCTATCCAATCCTTCTTTATCTCTCCCCTTTCCTAAGTGTCAGACCTGCATCATAGTTTGAATGTTTGCCCTGCCTATTCCCATTTGTTTCCCTTTATCCTAGACAGTCATTTCCCCATAAAAGCTCTTGTAAGTCTAATCCCATCTTGGCATCTTCTCAGAGGACCTGAACTGACACACAGAGTTTGATGAAATTGGTATCTTTATCTCACTGAAAATTCTATTTTAATTCTACCATGTGGATTTTGGACTAGGTGCATGCTAAAGTCCTTTCAGCTCTATCTTATGAGTCTAAGTTTCTCCTTCCTAGGCAGAGAGATCACACTGTAAAAAAAGATTCCACTTTTACTGTATGAAAATTAATGTAAGATTTGAACTTGATCGAGACTGATTCCTAACTCCTCTAGGCTTCCTCTAAGATTCTATGGAAATTGGCTGTAGTGAAATGCTGTAAACGGTAGTTAAATGAGCTGCAACCTACATTCTGTATTCAAGCTAGTGCCCTCCTAACTGTGAATGCTGAAGTGGTAGAACCAAGCCAGAGAACAAGTTTCTGTTATGTTGGACAGCTGCAGTCTCCAGGTTTGAACTTCAGCCTGCTGACCAAGCTGGAGGAGGAGCTGGCTCTTCTCCAGTCACACAACTCAAAAACCCCCACTACTCAAGGGCCAGGTTCTCTCTGGGAATCTACATCCGGTCCTATTGAATTCTAGTGCACTGGCCATATTGAAGCGGACAGTGGGAGGCACACACACTATTTTTTCTGTTTTCATTGATTTTCTGCAGTAAAGGCTTTTTAGCAAGCAAAATGTGTCCTATCTTGACTTTGTCTTTGTGTTATTGAAATCAGTACTATGACCAGAAGATTTATCTTGGCCTCCAACATGGAAGCATAGAAACAAATCAAGGGACTGAAAGTCAAAATCGACCTCAGGAGTGGGAAAAGTTGACCTTTGGTTGGTATGGTATGCCCAACATGGCCTGCCGTTTCCACAGTGCTGCATAGTTCAGGAAAATGGGAATCCTGAGGAGGGGGCGCTAAACCCCATGACCCATGTGACCTCCCCCATCCTGTCCCCAGATAAAGGAAATAACCCCAGTGCAGACCAAGTGAGCCAACAGAACTACCACATGGGCTTGCCGCACTTGTTTCTGAAACAAACGTGATGAAAATGATAGATTCCAATTCTACTTGAATAGACTGACCACTTAGTACATAAGATATAAAGAATATTAGGAAAAGATACCAACAATCTTGGTGGAGATTGAGGAGACTCCAAAACTATGTCCCAAACATATCAGATTAGGATGGGGGTCCCTCTGAGGAGTTGTCTCCCAGGACCCCATTATCAGACCTTGGAGGCTTGGTGGACACTATTGTTGCCCCACCAGATCTTTATTACCAAGCCGGTATATTTCAGCCTCTGCTGCTTGAGTGTTGGCTGTGAACAGCACACAGCTCTATCATTCTCCTGAGAATTGTCCTTGACTAAAGGGAATAATGCACCCAGAAATGCCAGGGATGTAAAGGACTCCCTCAGAGGCAGCTCATAGCCAGTTACTAATAGACACTGGCCACAAAGGTCAGCTTCATTGCCTCAAGCTGGGGCAACTCTGTGGTGTTATTCATGCTCCAGAGTTGCCCCCATTAAATCAGGCTAAGGTTAGACTTCTGCTGAACCCACCTCTTTGCCTAACACCTTCCTCAATTAAATCCAGTTACCCACCCTCCTACTGAATTCAGCTGAGAGCACTCTTTCCATCAATAATCCGCTCAAGAATCCTTGCCTCAGGTCTGCTTCTAGAGAACCTGACCTAAGGCAGAGTGGCTTACCTTCTCATGGCTGATAAATGATGATATAGTGGAACAAGGCCGAGGGTCCGTTACTTCTCAAGCCACACTGCTGTTGGATCCCAGCCCCTCTTATTACCGGGATGAAGGTTGGTATTTCCCCAATCATAAAACTTAGATGTCTCTGTAATTCAAGGGTCAGGGTTCCTCTCCGGGAATCTGATGTCTGACAAGTCCTGCTAAATTCCTGTGCTGCTTCAGAAAGTAATAGGTAATGAGGGAGCACACGCCTGATATTGCTTCTGGGTCTATGATTTTCCTTTAATAAATACTGAACCAGACATTCTGATGAGAATCATATATTATGTGCTCTTGTTTGATCAACAGAAAATAGTCCCTCTGGCCACCAAGAAAAGGATAAGAATTGGAAGGAAAGTGACTGTGGAATTGCCAAATACTTTGCCTCTAAGTTCCTTAAGAGTGGATAGAAAGGTATTGTAGATTAAATTATTCATATTTCCATCATTCTCAATAGTTTAAGCTTATGAATGTAAAATCTTTTTTTCTTTCTGCATGATCAGCTTGTCACATGCTTCTTAGAAATAATATTCACGTGCTATTACTCTCAGCAAACAAATGAGAAAATTGAAGTTGAATTTAAATCATGACTTAATGATTTCCCTAGAATGGAAAGCATGGGACTGGTCTTAGAAGTATAACTTTAGAAATAGAGTAATTGTAGCCTGTAATTTTAGTTTGAGCTTCACTAATTAGGGATTGGTGGACTTGTGTGTGTGTGCAGATACTTTACTAAACTTTTTCAAAGGACTACTTCTCGTGTTTCTACCATATAGCCCCCGCCAAACCTCTCAGACTGTCATTACTTACTATTGATTTATTAATGAGAAAGGAAAAGGGCAGGCATTTTATAGACCCATCATTAGAATTAGAAGGTATCGCCTTGGAATGAGAAGGGGAGAACACTTCTACAGTTTAAAGAAAACTTTGGCGCTTAACAGTGTATTTCAAGGTCTATGTCATTGCTATATTTGGTTATGGAGGACCATGTACAGTAATCTCTTCTAATCTTATGGTGTTATGCTTGTCAGAAAGAAAGACGGCATCTTGCAGTTGCTGTGAGCCTCATGGCAGGTGCCTCTTTTCTCCTTAGATGACACATTTCATGCTCCACCACTTACCAGTTTACAGGGAAATTGACTACATTTCTTTGTGTCAGAAGTTTCTACATCTGTAATATGGGTATAATGATAGTATTTTCCTCAGAGCATTGTCAAGATTGAATTAAATAATATAGCAAAACTACTGGCACATAGTAATGGACCAATAAATTATACCTATCTTTATGTTTCTGTTTGCTTTTTATTGCAAAAGGCAATACTTTTTACTTATGTGATCTTTTGGCTTGGTCAAAATGTTCAAAACCCACATGGCTACTTCAAAATATGTGGTAAAACGATGATGAATGTTTAATGTTTAATACCACTCTTTTTTTCTTTCACATTCTTTTCAAATATTAAAAAAATAGTTATTTTTAGAACCTTAAATATTATATTCCAATCAATAACTTAACTCCCCTTAGTATGTCAGTAATAGCTCAGTAAAACTGGAAGAAAAAAAAAAAAAAAACTCCTCTTAGTAGAGGAAAGAGAACTGACATTCTTTGCACAACATTCTTTGCACAACTAAGGTGAGATGACTATTTTATTCCATGGCTTTCCAATTATAAACACAACACATATCTGTAGAAAAATTTGGCAAATACAGTACAACCAAGTGGAAAGAAAAATGTGTCTCCTATAGCCACACTGATCAGTACAGCCTTTTCTCAGAACTTAAAGATATTTACTTTCAGTTTTTAAAATTAACATTGTTCTAATTATAAAGGTAATGCATGTTCCATCTTGTTTACTGATCTTTTATGCTGTTTAAATTTGCTATGTAATTACTTTTTCTTTTTTTTTGCTGGATCTGTCACTATAACTACTGTATGTTTTAGATGTGGCTGTTGTAAAGAGAATATAGCTGTGTTTGTTTTGTTACCCAGTATTTTAACTGAAGAATTGCATCTGCTTATACTGTTTGTGTTTACTGCCATATTTAGACCTATTTCTGTTAAGCTATTTTGTGCTATCCCTGTGACTTCCTATCTTTTTTTTCCCCCTACTTTCCCCTTCCTTTTTCTTTCTCATTCTTTTGGATTGACTGGGTTTCTCTTCCATGTCATTTTTTTTCTGCTACTAGTGTGAAAATATACACTTGGTTTCTAGTATTTGAAATCACTCAAGTGATTTAAACATAACTTTTAAAATATAACGCTACATAAATTTAATCAATATTTTTACCTCTTCATGAATAATTTTATTCACCAACTCCCTTTCATCATATATGACTATTTTTCAGAATTTTTTATTTAACTTGGCTTTATCTTCTAAGTTAGGCATTATTTTTGCTCTGATTCATTCAGTAATTTAAACATTCATATTTCATTTTCTTTAGTAAATCATCAGTCTGTCATTCCTTTTTTTTTTGAAAAATTTTCTTCTCTGTATGACTGCATTTTTAAAGTTGTTCTTGTTTTTGCAGTGTCACTATTGTGTGTCTAGGTGTGGAATTCTTCGGATTCAATGGGTTTCTTGAATAGGAGAATGGCATTTAAAATTATTTTTAGAAAAATTAAGCTATTATATCTTCTATTATTGCCTCTTTCCCATAATTTCTGCTGTCTCCTCTGGAATTCTGATTAGCTTATTCCAGGTCTTTTCTCTCTCGCCTTAAAGTATACTCGCCTCTCAAATATAAGAGTGTAGCCCCTTATCTCTTAGTGCCCTATCTTTCTTTGATGTCTCTGTTTTCCAGCCCATTAACACTCTCTTCAGTTACACTTTAGTCTTCTGATTGAACAATTATTTGAATTTATGTTTTTAATTATGATTTTTCATTTATATAATTAGTTATTTAAAAATCAGCCTGATTAAATTTTCTTTTGCTTTTGTAACCTGTTCAGTTTATTTCATTACTTTTTAAATCTAATAAGTATATTATACTTATTTTCTATCCTATATCTGATAATTTCAGTATCTGTAGTCTGCAGTTTTGATTCCATAGACCACCCACTTCTCTCCTTCATTTGGAAGCTTGTTCATGACAGCTGCATTCTACTACTTAATTAGTGCGGGATTGTGAACACATGCTTCTTGGAACTTATTTTTGGGGAATTTTTTGAGTCCTCGGTTTAGGGTGAGTTTATTCAGCAAGGATATGGGTTTATTTCTGCTAGGCTCCTGGTTGGCAACACCAACCCAAGATGAATTTACAAAATATTTGCCTCAAGATTTTACAGGTCATGTATGTAAGATGAAGCCTAATCACAACCCCTCGAATAGAGGTTTCTTCTTAGAAATTCTCAGGGAGACTTTTATTTCTATTTTTCTCTCTACTTAGAGCCCAGACTGAGAAAAGAGAGGATATTCCTCTGCTCTCCCTTCACAGAAGATATATATATATATATATATACACACACACACACACATAATTTCTACTACTGAAATCTACTGGAAAGGTTGGATTGTGCCCATTCTTCCCCATTTGCTTGCCCACATCCATCCCTTTCTCTTCTTCACCCTTTGCTCTTCTCCAAGCAGTTGACCTTCAGAGACCACATCATCCAAGCTTCTTACACACCAGCTTCTTCTTGGCTTCAGGCAATGGCTAGATTGGCAATGGTTCAGAAGTCTGGAGAGCAGGATTCCTTCCCTTTGCTTATTCCTTGCCTGGCACAGACCTGGGAGTAGTGTTGCATTCTCATTTGAAACCTGCTTGGGTTGTTCTTCTTCCATGGCCTTATGCTGTCTTTAGTGTTCTCTAACACCATTCCCTTCAGGCCAAGGAATGGATATAGTGTACTGTTGGTTTCCAGATTCTTCATGGTCCTTTTTGTTGCCTCAGCCGGAATCACTCCTCTAGATCAATGAGTTGCTTCAGAGCCATTTTTGATTCCCTAAACCCCACCCAATTAGTGTCTCCATTAAATCCCTTACCTATGAGTGTTGCATCTGTTTCCTGCTGGGACCCTAACTGCTACAGTATTAATATTGCAATTTTGTAGGTGAGGGAAGTGAGACACAGAAAAATGAAGTGCTTTTTAAAGAGAGAAATATGGTGGTTTATATTGTTTCCACCTGGGTAAGCAGGGGTCTCTTCCCAGAGACCATCTTGGAATGTTTCCAGATTAGAGTTGGCCAAACGAAAACTTGCCTGTGACTTGGAAAGCAGAAGTGAGGTCACATCATTAACTCCCTGAAGTTCCTGGTCGTCAGATGGAATGTGGGACAAACAAGAGGTGGCCGGTGGGTAACATCTTGTCCTCACACTCTTCTGTGTTACGCTGCACTCTTTTCTGACTGCCGACTCCTTCCACAAATAGGAGCCTCCGACCAACCACCAGATGCTTCACTGCAAACTCCCAGGGTAGTTGCTACACAGGGGCAAAAACTTCTGTTTTTCACTGTGATGATGTCTGGGATAAAAGACCATGTGGAGCGAGATGCCCAGATATCACAGCCATTCCAACCATCCTAGGGAAGGCCTTGGACTTGTGAGTGAGATCATTATATACCCTCCAACTCCCATCAGGGCGTCCGGGTAACTAAAGCCATATAAGTGACCCCAGGGAAGACCAACAGAAGAAACACACTATCAAATCCTGAGAAAAAATGCAGTATTATTGTTTTAAGCTACTGATTTGGGGGATTTTTTTTTTTAATGCAGGCCGTAGACATCAGTATATATGAGTGTGGTATTGCTGTAATAATAATCGTTAAAAAGACCGTAATGCATGTGACATTGACTTTGGGACTTGATGATGGGAAGGGTTTGAAACAGGCTGCTACCCGAGACTACAAAGGCCCTAAGAAAACCATCAGAGTCTGGAGAAAAGGCGACCTTGGTTATTTAGTGGCAGGAAAATTGGCCAAAACGTTGCCTGGGGTAATTTGGAAGCTAGTATGAACTGCCTAAGAGGGCTTTCAGGGAGAATGTTGAAAAGCTAATTGGCTTCTTTTAGTGTCATGGGATCAGATATAGGAAGAAAGAGCCGATACAAAAATAGAACTGTACATTTTAAACACAGTTGATGAAATCAGAAGGACCAATATTTTTTGTGTTGGAAAATAAAATCATCTCACGCCTCGTCTCCCCAGCCAGCAAACCATCATCAAAGTAATACAAGACCTAGGACTGCCAATGAAACAAAGTTGTATTTTTAATACCTCCTGCTAATACATACGAAAGATGTAAGGTGGTTTCAAATAAACACTGTCAGCTAGAACAAAAGCATTAAAAAAAATCAGGAGTGTTGTCAGAACAGCCTCGCCTGCACCCCAAATAGTGTGAGGTCATCTTGGGCCCTCCAGCCCCAGTTAAACTGTTAGATATAATTCCAGGCGACAGAAGTAATCCCAGGTGACGCCAGTAGAAGGGCTACTCAGATTTCCAGCAGTGCCCTGTTGTGTGGTGTGTTATGTAGTAAAAGGGAACTCATGCAAGCTACTCTTCACAATTATTTGTAACTGGGGGTGTGATTTAATCCTGAGTCAATTATCCTTTTGGTTTGTTTGTTTATAAAATGCTAAAGAACAGCTTACACGATCAGCCCAGCATAGAAAAACTATGCAACACCAAAGCATTTTGTGTTTTCCTTTTAAAATTATAAATCAACTATACTCCAAAAAAATTAAATTTTAAAAAAAGAGATTAAATAAATAAATAAATAATAAATAAATAAATAAAATTGGCAGATGAGGAAATACACCTAGGAAGAGTTTAGAATTATATAAAAAGATATGGTAGTATTCCATGTAGAATAAAGGATAGATAAATTGGATTTAGCTGAAAGCTTTCTTTTGCTTGGGGTATTATTATTTATCTTCATTTTACCACTTTATCATTTTTCTAAATCCGCCCCCCCCCAAAAAAATAGGTGTGTGTGTTCAATAATCTTTTAGAATAAAAAAGCTACCCTGAGGGCTTCCCTGGTGGTGCAGTGGTTAAGAATTCGCCTGCCAGTGCAGGGGACACAGGTTTGATCCCTGGTCCGGGAAGATTCCACATGCCATGGAGCAACTAAGCCCGTGTGCCACAACTACTGAGCCTGTGCTCTAGAGCCCGTGAGCCACAACTACTGAAGGCCGCGTGCCTACAGCCCATGCTTCACAGCAAGGGAAACCACCGCAGTGAGAAGCCCACGCACCGCAACGAAGAGTAGCCCCCGCTCGCTGCAACTAGAGAAATCCCACACGCAGCAATGAAGACCCAACACAGCCAAAAATAAATAAATAAATAAAATTTAAAAAAATTTCTTTTAAAGTTGCCCTGATCCCCAAACTCCACCTTAGAACTAGAAAATCACCCTCCTCTTATTCTTAAGCCTAGTCTTCCTGGGTCCGTTTTACTCTCCAAAGGGCTTACAATGTCAGTGTCCATCATTTCTCCTCAGCATTGTAACATGAACCACTCTTGAGAGAGGGAGATTCATAATCACTAAAAGACGCCGGGGACCTGGGATATAGGAGTATGCTACAGATGCTACTTCAGATCTGGAAGCGGGATATTTTGACTCTTAACAGTATATTCAGATTTTCCACCTTTAGTCACCAGCACCATCACTATCACTGCTGTGAGAGCACCGGCCCTCTGGCCCCCTGTCTCATGCTGGGTCTCTCACGCCCACCCAGAACCAAGGTCTCCTTGCCCCCTGTGGGGCTGCTGCACGATGCCAGCCTCGTCCAACTTGGCGTCACACACGGCTGGCAGGTCATCTTGGAAATGCTCCCTGCTCCCTGCTGCCAGGCCCCCTGCTCTCTCTGCCAAGGCACCGAACCTGACGATTTCTGTTGTTGGAGACAAACAGACAGCCTGTTCCAGGTCAGCCCTGACCGGGTTGTGGTGATGACATTTCTGGTTTAGCAGGGTTCCTCGCGGTCCAGAAGGGAAAACCCAGTGGTCTCCCCTCTTGTGTTAAACTTAGGGATTGTTCTTTCCACCAACCCACGCTATTCAAAATCTGAATATCGGAGTTCTTTGTTTACCCTCACGAACACAACTGCTGTTTACGAAGCGGATCTGCAGTTCTAGGTGGTTTAGGGCTAGACAGATGTCTAGCCTCAGCAGGAAGCTATTTTCTGAACCCACCCCTCTCTAACCAGCACTGAGCACGTCTAGGTTTCTGTAAGTGAAGACTCCCTGCTTACCAGCCCTGAGTATCTAATTCTGCTGCTTAACATAGGCTGTGCCATTTCAGCTTGGCACTTATGATCTAATACTCTTGAACCTTAAAAGGGAAGAAATTGGAGTCTTCTGTTTTCCTCGGGTGGTACATTGGTCTATATGAAAATTTGTTCTTCCTAAGCAAGCAACACTTGTGTTCCACATCTAAAGAGAACAGAAGTAATGTGGTCAGTGAGAGGAAAGTAAAACGTGGCAGAAAATTATTGCTAGTAGTTGAGCTGTCAGTATCAAAATTGATTCATTATTTCACCATGCCTGGAGAGAGTCAGAGCCCACTTAAATGTTTTATGCTCTGTATGGGCTCAAGATTTTCTATTTATGTCTAAAGTACAAGAGAAAGAGATTCTTAAGGAATCTTTTAAAGGTGCTAAAGATGCTGTAAGGATTTCCTGTCATAAAACCTAGAGGACGATTCTGTTTCTGAACTGTCAATCTAACTTTTACAAAAACATGTTGGCAGTCACTTCCCCCAGAGTTGTCAAATGTGTCATTGATAATAGTTTTGCATCATAGAGGGGAAAGGGGATATTAGGAACTTAATTCTCAACACGTCAGCCGTGTCATTGACAGCTTAAAACAAGAAATAGTCTAATTCCTCTGAACATGTAATCTGAAGTCTTGCAAAGTGACGGAGTGTGTGAAGGGGTGAAGGGGGGGGGTGTATATCGAAGGTCTATTATGTGTTTGGTGTTTCCATATTTCAAATTCTCCACAACCCTATGGGACCAAATTAATTATCTTCCAGTTCCATAAGAAAAGGGCTGAGGCAGGTCCCATAGCTGTTAGTGCCTCCTGGGATGGGTGCTCAGGTAGAGCTGACTCTGGAGGCCATGCCCTTCTCAGTGAATCATGTTCAGGAACATGTGAAATGAAGGGGTGTGAGATTGCCCTCTCTCTTCATCAAAATAGTTTGGACTATCATAGGTCAGCTGCCAGCAAGACTATCATTTCATCCCCAACAGAAAATTATTTTTAAAAATGTGATGTGTTTTTTGTAAAGCCCCTGGGCATATGTACAAGAATGCAAACAGCATTTACATATCTATTATCTATTAACTGACACTGCATTTGCCAGGCATTTGACACAACTAAGCAAATGCTTGACTGAACAGATGGGTCTTATAAGGATCCCTAAGGGCATGTCTGCATTAACTATGCCAAGGGGGCTTAATGCACCCATTTGGCATCTGCGTGCATTTTCCCATCAGCATATACACTACTGCCTTGGATGGTTGCAAATGGGTCCATATTTGTCCCAGAGGACTAAGTGTAAATGAATTGAGGTATTTCCAGTTTGTTCCATTTTTGTCTTCTGTTTGAAATGTATCCACAACAATAGTAGATTACAATCCTTGCTTGTGTCTCCTATTCATTTGCTTGAAAATAGCCTAATGTTTTTATTTAGTTTACTAGTGGTGTCAATGAAATATAACACGTTTTTTAGACAAAGTACATAGCCTTTGGATTTTATGCCTTGGTTTATATAGTCTCTGATGCCAGTTTATAATAGGGTAGAGGAAGGAAAAAAAAAAAAAACAACTCAGATCTTAATGGTAATAATGAATAATTTAACATTACAATACCTGACAAAAGAAGTATTTGTCTTATACTAAACTATTTCATGGCCTCTGAAATGAAAACACAACCCCAGACATACGTACTTAAGTCATACTGTAGAATCTCTTTTCTGTCTCCTGGATATCTCTCTGGGAGATGACCTCACCATGTCAGTTAAACTTTTTAATTTTTGCTTTGGCCAAGTCTTCAGGGCCTCCTTCAAAAGCTCTCCTAAAAGGAGTACAGTTCAGGACCTACTCTGAGGTAATGGGTACTCCGGCATTTTGTTTGTTACAGAGATAAAGCTGCACCATGAAACAAAGCATGGACAGAGTAAGTGTTGGAGTTCATTATATGTGAGGCCGTATGGACTGTAGTCTCTGCATTTTGCATTGATCTACAGCTGTATCAAACGTGTTTGGCCCAGTGGGTTTTGTGCCATCCTTTATAGCTAGTAGAGTTTAGCACTAAAAGTAAAGCAGCCATGGAAATATATTGTACACTGCAGATCATCATGTGGGAGGATAAGATTAAACAGAAAACAAAACTGGTGAAAATCCCAATATTGACTCAGCTTTGTGAGGCAAGCAGATATACAGAGTTAATGAAATTAAGTGATAGTCTTGTCAAATCAGGCATGAGGAGTGGAAATTCTTTTTTCTGTTTAAAAAGGCTTGGCAGTGTTTTATCAAAATATATATTTGATCTACTAAATGGGAGATAATCTCACACTGGGAAAATCCCATATAACATTTTTTTCCACATCCTATGCTTTTATTTACTTATTGACTAAAAAAAAAAAAAAGAAATAATCCTTTTCAAGTATAAATATGACCAAAAGGATTTGCTTCCCTGCACTGCCTAAGTTCTCAGGTTTTTGTACAGAGAAAAGTAACTGTAAAATGTATTTCATTTTTAAAGTATATTCAAAAATTATAGTATGCATATTTTAAATTTCTGTTAATATGTTGCCAGCTGAAAGAGGAACAAGAGTTATCCAGGATTATTTTCATTGTTTCCACTTGTTGCCCAAGGTTCGGCATTTGCAGTTGCTGATTCTAGAGTGAAAAGAGACCTTCACATTTTTCTACTGTAGCACAATAATTTGAGAAATTTGAGACTTCAAAGGATATGAGTCACTCAGTCAAATAACTAGTTAGTGGTATTCCTAGTGTATCAAAACTAAACCTTTTTCATTTTAGCCTAGTACAATGCTACCCTGAATCCTAGATGATTTGGATTTTAGTTTTTTAAATTAGTTAATACATAGAGCATAATATATATAGTAAAGAAGTATCACATGCTCATATGAGCACCCAATTTAACAACTAGAACTTGAACAATACTGCTAAATAAACCTTTATATTTATCCCCATAACATTAATTAAAATTTAGTACAGAATGAAGCATATATCATTTCCCTGGAGATATTCACTCTTAACGATTTCATATATATCCTTCTAAGCCTCTGTGTATTTGTATATGTTTGGATATTTAATTTTACAAAATCGGTATCATACAATAGATGCTATTTCTCATTTTGATTTTTCACTTAACAATATATTATAGATAGAATAGCCTGTTTGTATATGTATTTATTTTAAAATAAATATTGCAATGGCCTTTCTTGTCTATATTTCTTCGTCCACTTGTGCTAAGTACTTTAAGATGCTGGATTTCTAGAAAAGATATAATGCTGATGTTACTACATTAGACCCTCATCACTTTTGAGTTAAAGGTATGGAACAGGCATATGAACACATCTTGAAGATTAAATAAAATTCATCTTATCTTGGTTTACTCTGACAAAGTATGACTATAGTTCTAATACTTTCATCTCAGTTCTAATGTAGACCTTATGTTAAAATTTAAGGTCCGTTCAACAAAATACCGAAGATGAAACTAAAACTATCCCACTTGATCCCTGGATGCTGAGGCCAGAACTCCATGAAAATTAATCCACAGAGCTTTGGCAGCAAGTCTGGGGACAGCTGTCAATGCAAATGCCCAGCACGCCCAGCACCGTGGTCTAAAGACTATGTGGAGAGCAGAGGCTTTCAATTATCTGACCTCCCTCCTGACCTGGAAATACATCAGTGTCAGTCACAGCCCTGGAGGTGAAGTCAGAGCATCTCAGAGCTCAGTCTAGCAAATCACACTCAACAGAAGGCCGGCTTGCCTCTCAGTGATTGGATTGAGGATTTGCATTCACTGTTTCCTAAAATTTCTCCTTCTCCCTGCTTTCTAATGTACACAATACGTATTTCATATTTAATGCACTTTTGGCAGAGAGATATAATTCAAAGTCAAAAACATTTATTTCTCTCTTCGTGGCTCTATTATTATAAATAGCACCTGAACCAGATCTATTTTTATTAACAGGTTTTCTTGTTCCATGGGCTTCATGGACCAAAATGTGACTCCCCTCCCCCCAGCCCAGCACCAAGTTAGCTATAGTAGAATATGACGTGCAACAGATTTTCTAGAGAAGTTCAACCATAGTTTATCCTCTCTATTTGAACTATCACAAAGAAACTAAGTGGTTACTTTTGTTCAAGGCAAAATACTTATTCTGAGTCATCAGAATACAGTGCCTAGGAAGGAGTAGCCTACATTATTTGCTGGGGAAGGATAGACATTGGTTATTTGATCATCTTGAGAGTACTTATGGCATTTGTCATCTTCTAAACACACACACACACACACAAAGTACAAATTATTTAAGAGTTCATAAGAATATTCCTGATTAACTTTTTAGGATAGTTACACCCTTAACCCTACATAAAAATAGCTATTTGTTCTTTTCTAATTCTGATAAAGCTTTCACTTTCCCCAAGATTCGTTTTTGGGGAAATCACTATATTGTAGAAACTAAAAACGTTGTTTTGTTTCTGCTCAAGTTTGTTATGGGAATGAACATCCAATTGAATGGAGTCTGCAGTTTTACTTTCAGGTTTCACGTTAGAGACATTTCATGGTTCTGCACTGGTTAAGTTCTAGTAGTATAAGAGTTGTATAGAGAGGCTCAGAATTCCTGGGGCACAGAGCACAACCATTATCTGCTCAGATTTCTCTTAAAAGTTCCAAAGGAGCTATATGCCGAGGCAAGGCAAGAAATGGGTTGAAGGTAACCACCTGCATCTCAATCCAAGATATGTCTTAGCTTTTATCACAAAGTGAGAAACTATAGATTTTGCAAGACAATATCATAAACATATCATACCATCTTATTTAAGTTTTGTCAACTTAGTCCTTTTTTCATAAGTAATAATTTGACTATAATATTTTACAAACACATAGCACATTATATGAAATGAAATAAGAAAATCTAATTGTTTCATTTGCCATTTAACTTTTCTTTAGGTCAGTAGAATGATATAGGATTATGGAGACCTAAATAAAATTTACTTTTTCTTAAACTAAACCGTTGCTTTCAGAAAGAAAGTGCAGTGGCACAGATACTCTCCATGGGAATTTTTTCTGCCCCATTTGAAAAGTTAAGCCAACTACTCAGCAAGAACTTTTGTTCAAATAAAATAGGAGGTGGAAGAGTTGTAGCATTGTTAAAGGCAGCATAAGGAGATGTGATTTGTTCAATTTTCAAAATATGGTAAAGGGAAATCTATATAGTTCTCTTCCTGTGTACGGAAAAACCCAGTTCTTTCCTCCTGTGTGTCTCTTGTGTGTCTCCTTTACTCCTCACACTGAACAGTTTACTTCTGACACTTCTGGTTGCCAAATGTGTGGGGTTCCCCCCTCCGTGCCCCCACGGAGGAGTTCTGTGTGACACCACCTGAGTGTTCTACAGTTTAACTCAATTCTGACACTATCTATCTGGAGATAGTGTCAGATTCTGCAGGTTAAGGGCTCAGTCCCACAAGACTGTTCCACCCTACTTCAGACGCCAATCACAAATAGTAGGTCCCCAGGTTACCCACAACTTCTGTCCAATTTGGCTACAAATCAGAGGTTTCCATAACCCCTTCCTTGGTTTTGACTTATTCACTAGAACAGCTCACAGAACTCAAGGAAACGCTTTCTTGTGTTTACCAGTTTATTAAAGGATATGATAAAGGATACAGATAAACAGCCAGATGAAGAGATACAGTACCTATCTTGCTGTTCATCGTATCCTTCATCTGGGAGGTCCTGGAGTATCAATGCAGGAGCTGCTGTCCCTGTAAAGTTGGGGTATGTCACCCTCCTGGTGTGGATGTGTTTACCAACCTGGAAAATCTCCAAACCCCATACAATTCAGATTTTATGGAGGCTTTCTTACTTACGAATCATCAGCTGTTAGCTCCATTTCGAGCCACTCTCCTCTCTCTGAGGGGTAAAGTGTGGAGCTGAAATTTCCAAGCTTCTAATCACAGCTTGGTCTTTCTGGTGAATAGCCCCCATCCAGGAGCCCACCCAGAGTTGCCTCATTAGAACAAAAGAAGCTCCTATTGATCTTATTTAGGAATTTATGAGGCTTTTAGAAGCCCTGTATCAGGAATGGGGTGAAGGACCAAATATTAGAACAAGAGATAATCTTATCGCTTAGGAAATTACAAGTATTTTAATAGCTCCATGCCAGGAACATGGAACAGAGACCCATATATATGTATATTTTTTTCTGTTAACTCACAGATAGTTTCTAATCTGTAATTTCTTTCTAGTCTTTAAAAAAATTGTCTATGCTTGAAGCTTGTGAAAAAACTGATCTCTTTTCTTTTAAAAAAGATTGATGTTTTCTACCTCAGTATGTGACATTTAAATGACCACTAAATGTAATGTGTTCTAATGTCACTTTCCCTAAAAAAGATGTGTGCTATTTTTTTCTGCTGTATGCTTAATATTTATATTTATTAGCATTATCCTGAATGGCAATGTGAAGTTTCTGGAACAGAGCAGGTTACTATTTACTTAAAGCAAATAATAACTGCACCAACTTCCCTTTCCCCAAATTCTTATCCCTGAGGTGGAGTGATGAGAACCAATGTGGTCCTACACATAGTGGGGTCCACCATATGTGAGGAGCCCCCAGAAATGAGCCCCAGCATTTATACAGGAAAGAGAGGCAGCTAATCCTGCTCACCTGGGTCACCTTGGAGACATAATGGGGAAGATACTGGTTCTTAACTCTTGGGAATGTAAGTGACTTTCTCATGGAGGAAAATAGGACTAGTGTGTCCAACTTTCCAAGCAGGGGATGCCCTCATGGTCTCAAGTCTTCTCCCTCTTGAGATGTGAACATGTACCTCCTGGGAGGCACATCTCTCTGGACTGTTCCCTGCCCATAGCTTAACTTCCCAGCTTGTTTTTTTTTTAGCCCAGGTCCCAAGTTTTAGGAAAAATTTCTCAGAAAGCTCTAACTATGTAGAAATAAGAAAAAGTAGCACCACATCTTCTAGGTAGTGACTTTCCATATTGGCTTATCTAGCAAATTCGTGGAGCAGCTTTTAAAGCTTTTATTTTACTTTTACGTATATAAGATTAGGACAGGGCTTCCCTGGTGGCGCAGTGGTTGAGAATCTGCCTGCCAATGCAGGGGACACGGGTTCGAGCCCTGGTCTGGGAAGATCCCACATGCCGCGGAGCAACTGGACCCGTGAGCCACAACTACTGAGCCTGCGCGTCTGGAGCCTGTGCTCCGCAACAAGAGAGGCCGCGATAACGAGAGGCCCGCGCACCGCGATGAGGAGTGGCCCCCACTTGCCGCAACTAGAGAAAGCCCTCGCACAGAAACGAAGACCCAACACAGCCATAAATAAATAAATAAACCCAAAGTTTAAAAAAAAAAAAGATTAGGACAGATCATATACAATTGCGGACATGACTGTGGAATGTGTTGAATAATTTCATAGTTAGCTAAAGTCAAGCAGATTGAGGAACAAGGCCCATAGGGCACTGGTTGCTGCAAAGACCATCAAGTTTTAGCGCTTGGTCTCAGCATTTTTATCTTTCAAGTAAGTGAATGGTTTCAGTCAGCTAGACCATCTTGAGAGTGATTGGTTTGAAGAGAAGTAGGAAAGCAGACTCATTTTAGAGTACAGCCCTAGCCTGAGAGATCATTTTGGATAATAGCGGTAGATGTTTTTAAAGAGATTTCTACTCATTACACATCGCAGGTAAATGGGTAAGAGGAGGATAGAAATTAAATTCTGTGGGAACATTTATCATATTGGCATTTGGCCCACAATGAAAAAAACCACTGACCAGAATGTACGTTCCATGAGGACAGGGATTTCTTTCTGTGTGTGTGTGTAATTGATGTATTTTCGTTACCCACAGAAATGCCTTGTTCACAGCAGGCTCCTAATGTGTATTACATACACGAGTGAATGAATGAATGATAGTAGAAGGAATTAGGAAATGTGAAAAAGACTCTAGTATCATTTGAAGGATGCTGGTCTTTTGGTATCACCTTATTTTGATTACTGTTGGCATTTGACACATTTTTTCTTATTAAAATTATATCCTTCATTTGTTTCCTTTGACAGAATTTTTAAGATATTCATTCTATCTCTTTGGGCAACCTCTTACTTTAATAAATTACAACTATTGAGCTCAATTCTTAAAAGATGAGGTACCCAAGGGCTCTGTCTTTGTAACCTGTCTCTATCTTTTCCCTGGATGATATCCTAGCCCTTGGCTTTGACTACTCACTATGTATACATACTTTCTAAACTCTCGCTTTTAACACGGACATCCCTGCTAAATTGTTCCTTGATTCTTTGTACTCAGAGTGTATGAAGCTGAATTTATCATCTTTCTTGCCCAATATGCTTCTTGTCCTATATTTCTTCCTTTTGTGACTGGAACCAATATTTCCCTTAGCGCACAAGCCCAAAACAAACTCCCTTCATTCCTCTCCTTTGCCTTAGAATCTATTATTCAGAATCACTGGTGGAGGAGGTCGTAGAGAGGATGCGACCTCTGGTTTATTCGAGAGCTGACCTCGGACAATCAGAAGCTCCTCACCCTCCCCGGCCCTTGGAATGAGGTTCTGCCCACTGTTCCTACAGTGGGAGATGTTTTCAAGGATGCAGCCTTGAGAGAGCAGTGTGTTATTGAGACCACCTGGATGAACCCAGTTAAGGCCCCGGAATAAACTTTTAAGTTTCTGGCGGGTATATGGGGAGATCTGCTTGCCTTGTGATGCCCAGGACAAGCCTTGTAAGGAAGTTCCCTTGCCTATTAAACCTGCCGCCTGCCTTCCCAAAGGCGTCTACCTCCCTCCTCTGTCTCTCCTTGCCTTCTCTGTCTGGGGACAGTTTACTTTCTTTTTCCATCCACTTCAGTGGTGCCCCTTTGTTGCTAGTTTTCCTTGCTTCCCTTCTATCCTTTAAACTTCTGCCAAAGGGATCATTCTAAACAAAATAAATATGATCATACATTCCGATTAAATTTTAATTAATAAATTTACTTAATAAAATTAGCTTTCAAGGTATTCCTCAGATCTTCACTTTCTGAACTCTGCTTTCCTTGAAAAGCCTCAGATTTTGCTCTCCTTACACATTCTGGGTTCCTATCAGTAATTCATTTGTTATTTTATTTAGTAGTCAAATGTTCATTCTTTTTTCTCATTCAGCTGTTGTTAAATGTGAACCTATGAAGACACAGGGGACTTTGCTATGAGCTGAGGTGACAGCAGAGCACGAAACAAAGTCTGTTTCTTCAAGGAGTTTTCAATATACTAAGAAAGATTATAGATAAAGAAGCCAAACAGTTACACATGTAATCAGTGATGTAAAGAAGAATTACAGAATGCGTGTAACAGGAGTGCTTGATGTAGTCTGTGAAGGAAGGAAGGGTATCCCTGTGGTAATAAAATACATTCGAAGCCATGAATAAGGAGGGATCGTGAACTAGGTATGAAGGGGGAAACATCATTCCAGGAAGGGGAAAAGATGGTGAGAAGACCCTGAGGCAGGGATAACCATACATCTGGAGCAATCTGAAAGGCAGGACGTCCATAGAGGAGGGAACAAAGGGAAAAGACGCCACAGCCCAAGCGCCATGCTGATCTATCCCTCCCTCCTTTACTGGGTAGTTAATATTTCAAAACTTGTTAAAATATCCCCACTTCCTCTATGAGCACCTTGATTTTTTAAAATTAATTTTGATTGGAGTATAGTTGATTTACAATGTTGTGTTAGTTTCAGGTGTACAGCAAAGTGAATCAGTTTGTTAGTTTCAGTGAATACATATACATATATCCACTATTTTTCAGATCCTTTTCCCTTATAGGTTATTACAAAGAATTGAGTATAGTTCCCTGTGCTATACAGTAGGTCCTTGTTGGTTATCTATTTTATATATAGTAGTGTGTATATGTCAATTGCAATCTCCCAATTTATCCCTCCCCCACCCTTCCCCCTTGGTAACCATAAGTTTGTCTTTTGCACCTGGAGCACTTTGATTTTTACCTGTTTCCTTTGTGACTTTAAAACACCCTGTGAAGACTTCCATCATAAACTTACCTTTTATCTCTCCCACACTATAATTATGAACTCCTTGTTGGAAAGAACTGTCTGCATCCTTGAGGCTCTGCACAGAGCATGGCACATGGTAGAAACAACGACTCTGATGTAAGAATGAATGAAAGTCTGTAGGTGAGCACAGTGGCTGCTCGATTATGAAGTACTACACCTAATAGCTCCTCTTACGTCTTTTTTTTTTTTTTAACATCTTTATAGAGTATAATTGCTTTACAATGGTGTGTTAGTTTCTGCTTTATAACAAAGTGAATCAGTTATACATATACCTATGCCCCCATATCTCTTCCCTCTTGCGTCTCCCTCCCTCCCACCCTCCCTATCCCACCCCTCTAGGTGGTCACAAAGCACCGAGCTGATCTCCCTGTGCTATGCGGCTGCTTCCCACTAGCTATCTATTTTACATTTGGTAGTGTATATATGTCCATACCACTCTCTCACTTTGTCCCAGCTTACCCTGCCCCTTCCCCATATCCTCAGGTCCATTCTCTAGTAGGTCTGCATCTTTATTCCCGTCTTTCCCCTATGTTCTTCATGACCGTTTTTTTTTTGTTGTTTTTTTAGGTTCCATATATATGTGTTAGCATACTGTATCTGTTTTTCTCTTTCTGACTTACTTCACTCTGTATGACAGTCTCTAGGTCCATTCACCTCACTACAAGTTAACTCAATTTCATTTCTTTTTATGGCTGAGTAATATTCCATTGTATATATGTGCCACATCTTCTTTATCCATTCATCCGATGATGGACACTTTGGTTGCTTCCATGTCCTGGCTATTGTAAATAGAGCTGCAATGAACATTGTGGCACATGACTCTTTTTGAATTATGGTTTTCTCAGGGTATATGCCCAGTAGTGAGATTGCTGGGTCGTATGGTAGTTCTATTTTTTGTTTTTTAAGGAACCTCCATACTGTTCTGCATAGTGGCTGTATCAATTTACATTCCCACCAACAGTGCAAGAGTGTTCCCTTTCCTCCACACCCTCTCCAGCATTTATTGTTTCTAGATTTTTTGATGATGGCCATTCTGACCGGTGTGAGATGATATCTCATTATAGTTCTGATTTGCATTTCTCTAATGATTAATGATGTTGAGCATTCTTTCATGTGTTTGTTGGCAATCTGTGTATCTTCTTTGGAGAAATGTCTATTTAGGTCTTCTGCCCATTTTTGGATTGGGTTGTTTGTTTTTTTGTTATTGAGCTGCATGAGCTGCTTGTACATTTTGGAGATTAATCCTTTGTCAGTTGCTTCATTTGAAAATATTTTCTCGCAATCTGAGGGTTGTCTTTTGGTCTTGTTTATGGTTTCCTTTGCTGTGCAAAAGCTTTTAAGTTTCATTAGGTCCCATTTCTTTATTTTTGTTTTCATTTCCATTTCTCTAGGAGGTAGGTAAAAAAGTATCTTCCTGTGATTTATGTCATAGAGTGTTCTGCCGATGTTTTCCTCCAAGAGTTTGAGAGTGTCTGGCCTTACATTTAGGTCTTTAATCCGTTTTGAGTTTATTTTTGTGTATGGTGTTAGGGAGTGTTCTAATTTCATTCTTTTACATGTAGCTGTCCAGTTTTCCCAGCACCATTTATTGAAGAGGCTGTCTTTTCTCCACTGTATATTCGTGCCTCCTTTATCAAAGATAAGGTGAACATATGTGCGTGGGTTTATCTCTGGGCTTTCTATCCTTTTCCATTGATCTATATTTCTGTTTTTGTGCCAGTACCATACTATCTTGATTACTGTAGCTTTGTAGTATAGTCTGAAGTCAGGGAGCCTGATTCCCTCAGCTCCGTTTTTCTTTCTCAAGATTGCTTTGGCTATTCGGGGTCTTTTGTGTTTCCATATAAACTGTGAAATTTTTTGTTCTACTTCTGTGAAAAATGCCAGTGGTAGTTTGATAGGAATTGCATTGAAACTGTAGATTGCTTTGGGTAGTATAGTCTTTTTCACAATGTTGATTCTTCCAATCCAAGAACATGGTATATGTCTCCATCTATTTGTATCATCTTTAATTTCTTTCATCAGTGTCTTATAGTTTTCTGCATACAGGTTTTTGTCTCCTTAGGTAGGTTTATTCCTAGATATTTTATTCTTTTTGTTGTAGTGGTAAATGGGAGTGTTTTCTTAATTTCTCTTTCAGATTTTTCATCATTAGTGTATAGGAATGCAAGAGATTTCTGTGCATTAATTTTGTATCCTGCTACTTTACCAAATTCATTGATTAGCTCTAGTAGTTTTCTGTTAGCATCTTTAGGATTCTCTATGTATAGTATCATGTCATCTGCAAACAGTGACAGCTTTACTTCTTCTTTTCCAATTTGGATTCCTTTTATTTCTTTTTCATCTCTGATTGCTGTGGCTAACACTTCCAAAACTATGTTGAATAATAGTGGTGATAATGGGCAACCTTGTCTTTTTCCTGATCTTGGTGGAAATGGTTTCAGTTTTTCACCATTGAGGACAATGTTGGCTGTGGGTTTGTCATATATGGCATTTATTATGCTGAGGAAAGTTCCCTCTATGCCTGCTTTCTGGAGGGTTTTTATCATAAATGGGTGTTGAATTTTGTCGAAAGCTTTCTCTGCATCTATTGAGATGATCATGTGGTTTTTCTCCTTCAATTTGTTAATATGGTGTATCACATTGATTGATTTGCATATATTGAAGAATCCTTGCATTCCTGGTATAAACCCCACTTGTTCATGGTGTATGATCCTTTTAATGTGCTGTTGGATTCTGTTTGCTAGTATTTTGTTGAGGATTTTTGCGTGTATGTTCATCAGTGATATTGGCCTGTAGTTTTCTTTCCTTGTGACATCTTTGTCTGGTTTTGGTATCAGGGTGGTGGTGGCCTCATAGAATGAGTTTGGGAGTGTTCCTCCCTCTGCTATATTTTGGAAGAGTTTGAGAAGGTTAGGTGTTAGCTCTTCTTTAAATGTTTGATAGAATTTGCCTGTGAAGCCATCTGGTCCTGGGCTTTTGTTTGTTGGAAGATTTTTAATCACAGTTTCAATTTCAGTGCTTGTGATTGGTCTGTTCATATTTTCTATTTCTTCCTGGTTCAGTCTCGGAAGTTTGTGCATTTCTAAGAATTTGTCCATTTTTTCCAGGTTGTCCATTTTATTGGCATATAGTTGCTTGTAGTAATCTCTCATGATCCTTTGTATTTCTGCAGTGTCAGTTGTTACTTCTCCTTTATGATTTCTAATTCTACTGATTTGATTCTTCTCCCTTTCTTTCTTGATGAGTCTGGCTAATGGTTTATCAATTTTGTTTATCTTCTCAAAGAACCAGCTTTTAGTTTTATTGATCTTTGCTATCCTTTTCTTCATTTCTTTTCCATTTATTTCTGATCTGATCTTTATGATTTCTTTCCTCTGCTAACTTTAGGGTTTCATTGTTTTTCTTTCTCTAATTGTTTTAAGTGTAAGGTTAGGTTGTTTATTTGAGATGTTTCTTGTTTCTTGAGGTAGGATTGTATTGCTATAAACTTCCCTCTTAGAACTGCTTTTGCTGCATCCCATAGGTTTTGGGTTGTCGTGTTTTCATTTTCATTTGTTTCTAGGTATGTTTTGATTTCCTCTTTGATTTCTTCAGTGATCTCTTGGTTATTAAGTAGTGTATTGTTTACCCTCCATGTGTATGTATTTTTTATAGATTTTTTCCAGTAATTGATATCTAGTCTCAGAGGGTTGTTGTCAGAAAAGATACTTGATACAATTTCAATTTTATTAAATTTACCAAGGTTTGATATGTGACCCAAGATACGATCTATCCTGGAGAATGTTCCCTGAGCACTTGAGAAGAATGTGTATCCTGTTGTTTTTGAATGGAATGTCCTATACATATCAATTACATCCATCTTGTTTAATGTATCATTTAAAGCTTGTGTTTCCTTATTTATTTTCATTTTGGATGATCTGTCCATTGGTGAAAGTGGGGTGTTTAAGTTCCCTACTATGATTGTGTTACTGTCGACTTCCCCTTTATAGCTGTTAGTATTTGCCTAATGTATTGCAGTGCTCCTATGTTGGGTGCATAAATATTTACAAATGTTATATCTTCTTCTTGGATTGATCCCTTGGTCATAATGTAGTGTCCTTCTTTGTCTCTTGTAATATTCTTTGTTTTAAAGTCTATTTTGTCTGATATGAGAATTGCTACTCCAGCTTTCTTTTGATTTCCATTTGCATGGAATATCTTTTTGCATCCCCTCACTTTCAGTCTGTATGTGTCCCTAGGTCTGAAGTGGGTCTCTTGTAGACAGCATATATACGGGTCTTGTTTTTGTATCCATTCAGCCAGTCTATGTCTTGTGGTTCGGGCATTTAATCCATTTACGTTTAAGGTAATTATTGATATGTATGTTCCTATTACCATTTTCTGAATTGTTTTGGGTTTGTTATTGTAGGTCTTTTCCTTCTCTTGTGTTTCCTGCGTAGAGAAGTTCCTTTAGCATTTGTTTTAAAACTGGTTTGGTGGTGCTGAATTCTGTTAGCTTTTGCTTGTCTGTAAAGGTTTTAATTTCTCTGTCAAATATGAATGAGATCCTTGCTGGGTAGAGTAATCTTGGTTGTAGGTTTTTCCCCCTCATCACTTTAAATATGTCCTGCCACTGCCTTCTGGCTTGCAGAGTTTCTGCTGAAAGATCAGCTCTTAACCTTATGAGGATTCCCTTTTTTTTATTTGTTGTTTTTCCCTTGCTGCTTCTAATATTTTTTCTTTGTACTTAATTTTTGATAGTTTCATTAATATGTGTCCTGGTGTGCTTCTCTGTGGTTCTTGGACTTGATTAACTATTTCCTTTCCCATATTAGTGAAGTTTTCAACTATAATCTCTTCAAATATTTTCTCAGACCCTTTCTTTTTCTCTTCTTCTTCTGGGACCCCTATAATCGAATGTTCGTGCATTTAATGTTATCCCAGAGGTCTCTGAGACTGTCCTCAATTCTTTTCATTCTTTTTCCTTTATTCTGCTCTGCAGTAGTTACTTCCACTATTTTATCTTCCAGGTCACTTATCCGTTCTTCTGCCTCAGTTATTCTGCTATTGATCCCTTCTAGAGAATTTTAAATTTCATGCATTGTGCTGTTCATCACTGTTTGTTTGCTCTTTAATTCTTCTAGGTCCTTGTTAAACGTTCTTGTATTTTCTGCATTCTATTTCCTAGATTTTGGATCATCTTTACTATCATTATTTTGAATTCTTTTTCAGGTAGACTGCCTAATTCTTCTTCATTTGTTAGGTCTGGTGGGTTTTTGCCTTGCTACTTCATCTACTGTGTGTTTCTCTGTCTTCTCATTTTACTTAACTTACTGTGTTTGGGATCTCCTTTTCTCAGGCTGCAGGTTTGTAGTTCCCGTTGTTTTTGGTGTCTCTCCCCAGTGGCTAAGGGTGGTTCAGTGGGTTGTGTAGGCTTCCTGGTGGAGGGGGCTAGTGCCTGTGTTCCAGTGGATGAGGCTGGATCCTGGATTTCTGGTGGGCAGGTCCACGTCTGGTGGTGTGTTTTGGGGTGTCTGTGGCCTTAATATGATTTTAGACAGCCTCTGTGCTAATGGATGGGGTTGTGTTCCTGTCTTGCTAGTTGTTTGGCATAGGTTGTCCAGCACTTTAGCTTTCTGGTCGTTGAGTGGAGGTGGGTCTTGGTGTTGAGATGGAGATCTCTGGGAGATTTTCGCCATTTGATATTACTTGGAGCTGGGAGGTCTCTTGTGGACCAGTGTCCTGAACTTGGCTCTCCCACCTCAGAGGCACAGCCCTAACACCTGGCTGGAGCACCAAGAGCCTTTCATCCACACGGCTCAGAATAAAAGGGGGAAAAGAAAGAAAGAGAGAGAGAGAGAGAGAGAGGGAGAAAGGAAGGAAGGAAGAAAGAAAGAAAGGAAGGAAGGAAGGAGGGAAGAAAGAGAAAGAAAGGAAGGAACGAAGGAAGGGGATACAATAAAATAAAATAAAGTAAAATAAAATAAAGTTATTAAAAATTAAAAATAATTGTTAAAAAATTTTTTTAAAGTAATAAAAAAAAAAGAAAGAAGAGAGCAAACCAAAAAACAAATTCACCAGTGATAACAAGTGCTAAAAACTATACTAAAAACAAACAAACAAACAAAAACGGACAGACAGAACCCTAGGACAAATGGCAAAAGCAAACCTATACAGACAAAATCACACACAGAAGCATACACATTCACACTCACAAAAAGAGAAAAAGGGAAAAAATATATATATTTTTTTGTTCCCAAAGTCCACCTCCTCAATTTGGGATGATTCCTTGTCTATTCAGGTATTCCACAGATGCAGGTACGTCAAGTTGATGGTGGAGATTTAATCCGCTGCTCCTGAGGCTGCTGGGAGAGATTTCCCTTTCTCTTCTTTGTTCGCACAGCTCCTGGGGTTCAGCTTTGGATTTGGACCCGCCTCTGCGTGTAGGTCGCCTGAGGGCGTCTGTTCTTTGCTCAGACAGGACAGGGTTAAAGGAGCAGCTGCTTCGGGGACTCTGGCTCACTCAGGCGGGGGGAGGGAGGGGTCCGGTGGCGGGGCGAGCCTGTGGCGTCAGAGGCGTCGTGACGTTGCACCAGCCTGAGGCGCGCCGTGCGTTCTCCCGGGGAAGTTGTCCCCGGATCACGTGACCCTGGCAGTGGCGGGCTGCACAGGCTCCCGGGAGGGGCGGTGTGGAGAGTGACCTGTGCTCGCACACAGGCTTCTTGGTGGCGGCAGCAGCAGCCTTAGCGTCCCATGCCCGTCTCTGGGGTCCGCGCTGATAGCTGCAGCTCGCACCCGTCTCTGGAGCTCGTTTAGGCAGCACTCTGAATCCCCTCTCCTCGCGCACCAGGAAACAAAGAGGTAAGAAAAAATCTCTTGCCTCTTCGGCAGCTGCAGACTTTTTCCCGGACTCCTTCCCGGCTAGCTGTGGTGCACTAACCCCTTCAGGCTGTGTTCACGCCGCCAACCCCAGTCCTCTCCCTGGGATCCGACCGAAGCCCGAGCCTCAGCTCCCAGCCCCGCCCACCCCGGCGGGTGAGCAGACAAGCCTCTAGGGCTGGTGAGTGCTGCTCGGCACCGATCCTCCGTGCGGGAGTCTCTCCGCTTTACCCTCCGCACCCCTGTGGCTGCGCTCTCCTCCGTGGCGCCGAAGCTTCCCCCCTCTGCCACCCGCAGTCTCTGCCCGCGAAGGGGCTCCTAGTGTGTGGAAACCTTTCCTCCTTCACAGCTCCCTCCCACTGGTGCAGGTCCCGTCCCTATTCTTTTGTCTCTGTTTTTTCTTTTTTCTTTTGCCCTTCCCAGGTACGTGGGGAGTTTCTTGCCTTTTGGGAGGTCTGAGGTCTTCTGCCAGCGTTCAGTAGGTGTTCTGTAGGAGTTGTTCCACATGTAGATGTATTTCTGATGTATTTGTGGGGAGGAAGGTGATCTCCACGTCTTACTCTTCTGCCATCTTCCTCCTCTTATGTCTTGATCTGAGAATATTTGTTGTAATGATTAATTGGTATTAGCATCATACATGTCCGTAGTTTAAACCAATTATCAGTCTGTCAGTCTCCCTGTCATATTTACAAAGATTTAAGCTCCCCAAATGTTCAGAGTCTCTCTGAGACTCAAATGGAACGGAAGTACAATTTTCTTTCCTTCGAGGAGCTCTACCGAAAGTGGAGATACTCTTCCATATGGATCTGCAGGGAATGTATTATTTCAAGTATTGTTTTGCTCAGCACCTTAGAGACCAGCTGCTGAGAAAGAAAGAGCCCTGTGAAAAGAAACCTGAGTTCTCATCAAACTGCTGCAGCTGCCATTATTAACTTTGCAGGGCAGATCTTATATATATTAAAGCAGACATACTTCATCTACCCAGAGTTTACATTCTGCATCTCACATTGGCTTGCTCTACCTTTTGAACTCTTTAAATTTCGAATTTACTTAGCATCTATGCTGACTGCTTTCACATAGATTAATAAAATCCCATTGGTAATCTGCATGCATTGTTTACATGAATTTCTTGTACGTGAATAGGACTTTGATTCATGTTTAGGACTCACTGGCCATGTGCTCTATTTAAGCAGGGGTATGTGTTGTAATCAATCATGGACCACTCTAAAAATATTTTATAAAAGCACTATAAAGTCCCAGCATAGCAGAAACTCAGGAAATAAAAACCACCATCCCACAACAAAGTTTCAATTTATACTCTCTAGCCTTTACAAATGAGATTTTAAGGTGTAATTTAAAGATGTATATTTTAACTGGTAAGAGCGTTTATCTCCTTTATACTGTGTGTGTGGTTTTTCAATATAAATTATCATGTGTGAGAGAATTCTCTTAGACTTGAGCGTTTGGTTGAATAGTTTGTATCTCTAAGGAGAACACCAGTCATTGATGAGGGCTGCACAGCTACAACCAATATACACTACGAATTAAAGTATTATTGGTTACAATTTCGGATTATCTATTTACATGGGATGCATGTGCCTGAAATAGTGCCTTGAATTCCCAGTTGGGAAGAGTGGATTCAAAAATAGGTTTTAGCAGTAGATTTACATCACGTGCACTGTATTTAATTCAGATTAAGTACTTAGAAGTTACTTTTATTTTTTAAATACTTAAATTTCTTAAAGATATGCATACATATATATGTAAAATATGTGCATGTATATACATATATCTTTTAAAATTAACTAAAATTAGTCACTTTTTTAAACTACGGAGGAATGCACACAGAGCTACACATCCCCCTATACAAATCCTACTTTTATTTCTACTCCTATTTCTACTCCTGTTAATGGTAGGTAATGCTTATTGAACATCTGCTCTGCTCAGTTATACTTTACATTTATTCACAAAAGTAATTCTTATGACAGTTCTATTAGAGAGATAATTCTGTTTTTATTTATAAATGTATAAGTTGGGATTTGGCCAAGTGCCAGAAGTTATATAGTTATGTGGCCGGAAGTGGACCTAGATTTCAGACCCAGTTTTTCATCTACCATGAAGCTGGGAATCTTGCTACTCTGTGTAGCAGTTCTTTACTCTGTAGTAGGCACTTTTCACATGTTACCTAAAATAATATCATTACTATTGCCCCTTAAGATGAGTATTATTATTATTATTATTTTATAGATGAGAAAATCAAAGTTATGTCAGGTCAAGCAAATTTCTCACACAGATTCTAAGTGACATGGGATCACTCTGAGTGCAGTGTTGGCAAGTGTGGGAACAGGAAGAAGTTAGGAGCCTCTTTCAATAATCCAGGAAGAGAAGGTTGGTGGCAGTGAATAGGTAAGAAGTGGTCATATTATGGTTTGATGATCCATGATGCATCAGGAAAGGGATAAGTCAAGGATGACTCCCAAAACTCTGGCTTCGGCAGATATAGGTATATATTGGTACCACTTCCTAAATAATGTAAAACATTATGAAAGGCACACTCCGGGTATGACAACAAAGATTTCTTTTTAAATTTGAACTTCCAGCATGATATCCAAAAATCAATTCACAGGAAGTAGTTGGTTTTTTAGGTGGGGGCTTTAGAAGAGAACTTGGAACTAGCAATATCATTTAGGGGTATGTTAGTTAGCATTGGGGCTGTTACTGAAACCACTGAATAACTATTGGGGGAATGTGTCACACAGTGAACTGAGGACAAAGCTAAGACTGATCCCTAAGAAATGCCTATGTTTGAAGATCAGGTATATGACTCAGAGCCCGCAAAGAGTACAGAAAAGGAATAAACAATGAAGCAGAAAAAAATCAGAGAACTTGGAATCACAAAGTTCCAAGGAGGAGGTTTTCTTATAAGGGCTTCATATTTTTGGAGCCGTTTTATGTTCACAGCAAAATTGAGAGGAAGGTACAGAAATATCCCATATACCCCTGCCTCCACACCTGCATAGCCTCCCCCATTATCAACATCACTCTGCAGAGTGGTACATATGTCACAACTGACGATGTAAGCATTGGCAAATCATAATTACCCAAAATCCATATTTACGTTAAGGTTCACTCTTGATGTTTGTACATTTTATGGGTTTGGACAAATGTATCTCAGCATGTATCCATCATTATGCTATCACACAGGGTATTTTTCACTTCCATAAAAATCCCCTGTGCTCTGCCTATTTACCCCTCCCTCACCACCCATGTCCCCCAGGCAATAACTGATCTTTTTACTGTCTCCATAGTTCTGACTTTTTCAGAATGTCATATAGTTGGAATTATACACTGTCTGTCCTTCTCAGATTGGTTTATTTAACTTAGGAATTTGCATTTAAGTTTCCTCTGTCTTTTCATGGCTTGATAGCTCATTTCTTTTTAGTGCTTATATTTATCCCTTCATTTACTGAAGGGTATATTGGTGGCTTCCAAATTTCAGCAGTTATGAATAAAGCTGCTGTAAACATCTTATGTAGATTCTTATGTGTACATAAGTTTTCTACTTCTTTGGGTAAATACCAAGGTATGTAATTGTTGGATCATATGGTAAGAGTGTTTAGTTTTGTAAGAAACCGTCTAACTGTCTTCAGAAGTGGCTGTATCATTTTTCATTCCCACCAGCAATGAATGAGAGTTTCTGTTTCTCCACATCCTCGCTAGCATTTGGTGTTGCCATTGTTCCAGATTTTGGCCATTCTAATAGGTGTGTAGTGGCATCTCATTGTCCTTTCAATTTGCATTTCCCTGTTGACATGTGATGTGGAACATATTTTCATATGCTTATTAGCCATCTGTATATCTTCTTTGGTGAGGTATCTGTTTAAGTCTTTGGATGATTTTCTAATTGGGATGTTTGTTTTTTTATTGTTGAGTTTTAAAAATTTCTATATATTTTAAATATGTCTTTATCAGATATGCCTTTTTAAACATTTTCTTCCAGTTTGTGGCTTGTCTTCTCATTCTCTTGACATTGTCTTTTAGAGAGCAGAAGCTTTTAATTTTAATGAAGTCCAGCTGGTCAATTGTTTCTTTCTTGGATCATGATTATGGTATTGTATCTAAAAAGTCATTGCCATACCCAAGGTCATCTAGGTTTTCTCCTATGTTATCTTCTAGGTTTCTTATAGTTTTTCATTTTACATTTAGATCTATGATCCATTTTGAGTTATTTTTGTGAAAAGTGTAATGTCTGTGTGTATATTCACTTTTTTTCTGTCTTATCCTAGTAATTCTTTACCTTCTAACTGCAGTTTGTACCTTTTGAGCACCTTCATTCAATTACCCCAACTCCCACCCCCTGTCTATGGTAACCACAAATCTGATCTCCTTTTTTATAAGTTTTTGTTTTTGTTTTGACGATTCCACATATAAGTGTGATTCATACTGTATTTGCCTTTCTCCGACTTATCTCACTTAGCATAATGACCTCAAGGTCCATCCATGTTGTTGAAAATGGCACGATTTCCTCCTTTTTTATGGCTGAATAATATTTTATTGTGCATGTGTGTGTGCGTATGTGTATGTGTAGCAAAATTTATTTATCCATTCATCTGTTAATGGACACTTAGGTCATTTCCATGTCTTGGCTATTGTAATTAATACTGCTATGAACATGGGGGTGCAGATAACTTGACATAGTATTTTTATTTCCTTCAGATACATACTCAGAAGTGGAATTGCTGGATCATATAGTTGATCTATTTCTCATTTTTCCGAGGAAGTTTTATACTGTTTTTGAAAGTGACTGCATCACTTTGCAATTCCACCAACAGTGCATAAGGCTTCCCTTTTCTCCACGTTCTCACCAGCATTTTTTAAAATCTCTCGTCTTTTGATACTAGGCATTCTAACAGGCATGAGGTGGTATCTCATTGTGGTTTTGATTTGCATTTTCCTATTGATTAGTGGTGTTGAGTATCTGCTCATGTACTTGCTGGCCACTTGTATATTTTCATTGGAAAAAATATCGTTTCAGGTCTTTTGCCTATTTTTAAATTGGATTATTATTATTATTACTTTTTTTTGCTATTGAGTTGTGTGAGTTCTTTATGTATTTTGGTTATAAACCCCTTATCAGATATATGGTTTGCAAATACTTTTGCCCATTTCGATTCTTTTTTTGTTTGTTTGTTTTGCATGTGGATATCCAGTTGAAAAGACTATCTTCTCTTCATTGTATTGCCTTTACTGCTTTTGAAGATCCCTATATTTATGTGGTTCTATTTCTGGGCTCTCTATTCTGTTTCGTTGTTCTATTTTTCTGTTCTTTTGCCAAAACCACACTGCCTTCATGACTGTGGATTTATATAGTAAGTCTTGAAGTTGGGTAGTATCAGTCCTTCAACTTTGTTCTTCTGTTTCAATACAGTGTTGGCTATTCTGGCTCTTTTGCCTCTCCATATAAACTTTAGAATCAGTTGGCCAATATCCAAAAATAACTTGGTGGGATGGGAAGATTGTTTTTCAAATGGGTTGAATACTGTTTTATCAAATAATAAAAGAAAAAAGAAAAAGAATCAATGGATTTACAAATATGTGTGTGATTGGTTATGTTAATGAGGATAATTCCAGTGGAGTACTGGGGATGTGAGTCAGATTAAACTGGTTAGGAAAAGGTAGAAGGGATGAGAGAGTGAGACAGGAAGCTGATAGACAACTGTTTGATATTGTGACATTGTGGGAAATTAACCAGGGAGAAAGCAGTTGCTAGAATATGCTGTGGGATCCAGGACTTCCTTGAGGTCTGTCAGAACTACAATATGTTTGGCACATTACCTATAAAGTACACAAGAGAACATTATTAACACTTAAGCTTTCCTTTTAAAGTCTGGGGAAACTGACAGCCTTGAGTGAAAACATGGTATAAAGTAAGAGACAAAGATTTGGTCATCAGATATATCTGTGTTTGAGTTCTTGGTCTAACACATTAAATTATGTGATCTTAGGAAGTTACCTATTCTCTTTGAGCCTCCCTCAAAGAAATAATATCACTTTATGGAGTGGCTGAATGGATAAATTAAGTATTATACCTAGTATGCTTAGCAAAATACCTGGCACATCGTAAATGCTCAATAAATGGTAAATTGAATTGTTATTATAACAGAAATAATTATAAAGGAATAACTCACATACGTGATGCTACCTTTTTGATGACTTCACTGTTACTGCTAACCAGGACCCATCTCACCTCACAGCTATGGTCACTCAGTATTTGCTTACCTTTGGTTTGTATACTTTTGTGTGATTTAATTGCCCCAGTTATGGAGGAGTTTGGTTTCACTCAACCTAGGATACAAAAAGTATGGAACTAAAGTAGTTATGATCAGTTTTTTTTCAACAGCTTTACTGAGCTATGGAGTCTTTGGATTTGCCTATTCTATACGTTTCATATTAAAAGAGACACAATATTTAAGTCTTATGACTTGCTTCTTTCACTTAGAGGAATATTTTCAAAGATCATCCATGTTGTAGCATTTATCATAGTTCATTCTTTTTTATTGTTGAATAATATCCCATTGTATGAATATGCTACTACATTTTGTTTATCTATTCATAAGTTTATGGACATTGTATTGTTTCTACTTTTTGGCAATTATGAATAATGGTGCTACTATAATATTTTTATAAAAGTTTGTGTGGACATATGTCTTCATTTACCTTGAATATATACCTAGGAGTGGAGTTACTGAATCAATGATAATTCTCTGTTTAACTATCTCGGCAACTGCTAGGCTGTTTTCCAAAGTGGCTACAACATTTTAATTTCCAAAAGAAATGTATGAGAGTTCCAATTTCTCCACATTCTTACCAAAACTTGTTATTGTCTATCTTTTTTATTCAAGCCATCCTAATGAGTATGTCATTATGGTTTTGCTTTGCATTTACCTGATGGTTAATGCTGCTGAGAATCTTTTCATGTGCTTATTGGCCATTTGTGAACCTTCTTTGCAGATATGTCTCTTCAGATTCTTTGTCCATTATTCTAAATTGGGATTTTTGTCTTTTTATTATTGAGTTGCCTGTGTCCTCTATGTATTGTATTTAAATTTGCTAGATGCAAATCCATTATCAGATATGTGACTTGCAAAACTTTTCTCCCATTTTTGTGCATTTTTTTTTATTTCATAAAAGACCGGGAGGATATTTTAAATTCAAAGCCAGAGCTTTTCACACGCCAAGGAAATATTAAGGTATGAGTACCACTTGGGTTGGGGTGGCAGGGCTACAAAGGCTCTAAGAATGAGAAATTCAAATATTCAAGTCATAACAGAGTTCTTTGGAATGACCTGGAATTACAGCTATGAGTTGTAATGTAATTAATAAAATATGTTCTGAGTTCCAAAAAGCCTGACTTAGAAATGAATGCAACTATTTTGTAACGAGAAGAGTCAAGCAGTGATATCTACAACTTAAAAAAATTACTCCCTTTCCATGAAGTACTGCGAGTTAGCTTCCTGATATCTCATTTCAATTTCATTTTCACTCAACATTTGCAGACTATTAATTTGTCAAATACTGTGAGAGGAATTTATTACTTTTTTAAATTCAGTTTTTAAGGTGTTCTCCTAGAACTAAAGTTTTAAACTTTCCAATTTACTGAACATTTTCCTCACCTTCTTTCATTCAGTTTGTGTGTGGGGGTGTATGTGTGTGTATGGAGACATATTCATGTGCACATATACATATGTATTCATTCATAAACCTATTCACATATTTAGTATATTTTAGTATTCCAATTAAGACCACTTGTTCTGATCAATACATATAAAGTATCCATGCAGACTTCTTGACAGCATCCTTTCACTCATCAGCTCATTTGATCTTTGAAATTTATTTGAAAATATACAATAGCATCAATTATTTCATTATTCTAAGGTTCTTCTTCCCTTGCCTACTCTCCGTGTTGTACAGAAGACCATGCTTTCTCCTCTTAGATCCCAGTCATGATTTTTATCTGCTTTTAGGGAGAACAAACGACCATCTGAAGTGGATGAACTAATTGTGATTGTGTTTTCACACATCTTCAGTATCATTCATGTCAGACTGTGCATTGTCTTTCCACTTTCCTCTTGGAGTTTTTTTACTCTGGTCATTTTAAAAAAAGGATCAGTAAGAATGACAGGCAACTGAGAATTCATGAACTACTTTTAAGCCAGTCTTGTGTAACTCCATACTATTAACAGTTTTTTGTGTTTTTTTGTCACGATGCAGGAATGAGATGATGTGCATACAAATGAAGTTGCATTTACACAATACACAAATTTAGTGAGCGCTGGAATAGCTGTAGGGCCTTCATCCTCTCCTCAATCTCCTCCCAGTGGCTCTGTGAGGGTCACATGTGGGTATTTCACAGGAGCTCAGGAGTGGGCCTCTTCACGACCTTTATCCTTGGTCTCCTTGTAATTGTATAGCATCCAAAATCCAATAGAGGGAGCATTGAATTCATCACTGTTACTGCTGCCAGTGGCCTCTATGAAAAATAGCTTCTCTACCTATAGTGCCGTCTCCCAATTTCTTCTTTACTATTTAATACAGAAATAAGGAAAGGGCCCTTAATATCTTGATCACTTTTGTCAAGCTCAGTCTCAACTAGGTCTCAAACAAGATGACAGCTACCATGCTAAGTAAATCATTCAAGGCAATTCAAGAAAAGAATTATATAGTGAGGCATTCCATTCTAAATATCAAAAGAACTATCCTTAGCCTTCATCTAGAGAAACCTTGCAGTCTGCACTCCTCACCCCATGATCACAGTCTGAGAAACTAGATCTTGGAAGTCACCACCTTGTGTGAACCTACTTGGGAAAGCACCAGCTCTGGACGCAATCAAGAGATACCAATTTTGGTTTGGCCTGTCACTAACTTGCTTTAGGAATTTATGTGGCTGGCTTACGTGTGTGTCTCAGTTTGCTCACCTCTAAAGTAGTAATAATGATCGTTCTAGTGGGCAGTGTTGATCTGTGGCACAGCTCCCTGGAAAGCCAGAGGTTTGGACAATGAGATGTCTTGTTTTTGAAGGCAGGAGTAGCCTTCTCTATATGGATTGATTTCTTTCCAGTTCTCAGCTCAGTGTCTGCAAGGGAATAAGCCCTTCATGCTTAAGAGATGCTCTTGCTATTATTGTTACTAAGGCCTTGAATTAATGGAAAGTGCTTCCTGAGTCACACATGATTTTCTTATGTGAAATTTTTGGATTAATCAAACTTGTTCAGAATGCATCTCAATGAATTATGCGATTCAGTTCTAGATCTTTAAAGTACAACACAAGCACCAAGTTAGTGAAAATGTAATCATACTGTAACCATTAACAATCAAACATCTGTAACTTCTCTCCCTGCTTCCTGCCTTGTTCCACTCAAATTCATTCTCCACACCTCCTCTACTGTAATATTTTGTGGAAATGGAAATCTGGTCATATCAGGTTTTAATAGCAGCCAACAATTTCCCATTGCCTCCTCAACAAAACCCTGGCTCCTCAGCCTGGCATACACATGCATCTGAAGTCTGGCAACTCTCTCTCTCTCTCCAGGCCTTTTTATGGCTATGCTGGGCCCTGCAACAGGGAACTGTTATCTAGGCATTTTCCCCAATGCTACTTGTTTGTGTATGCTACCTTTTCTCCATGGTACATGCTCCCTTTTTGTTCCACTGACTACTTCTTATATTTTACAACTCAATCCAAACCCTTTCCTCCTGGACCTTTGCTCTGAGTTAAACATGCTCAGTTGGTGCCCTGCTTTTGTGTTCACATAATGCCCTATACACGTATCTAACTTTGCATTTACCCTATTTATTAAACTTCTCTCTCAATGAGTCCATCTCCATTTTATGTAAATTCCTTGAGGGCAGAGGCAGTCTTATTCATCTTTGTATTTGTAGCTCCAAACATTGTATAGGAACCCCACATACATGCTAGGTTCTTTGCTAAGCACTCTATATACATTATGTCATCGAATTTTCACAATAACATGATATGGTTGGCATTGGTATTCCAGTTTTATTAATAGGGAACTGAGACTTGGAGAGAATAAATACTTTTTCCAAGCTCATGCAGCTACCACGTGGCCGAGCCTGTTCTTGTATGTCTCACCTTTGAGCCGAAGTGCTTACTATATATACCCTTGTTCTACTTCTCCTCAAATATCAGTTCACATTAAATACTCAGTGATAGTCTCACTAATTTCACTAGTTCTGCCTACAGATATGTTCCTTCCCAAACATTAACTAAGTCTTGATTGAGCCTACTTTAATTTTCAACCATCCGTATATCTCTCTATTATTTTCATTTCTTGCCAGACATCTTTGTGGAATCCCCCCGCTCCAGCTATTTCATCGAGGTCCTTCTCTGATTGGCCTAATTCATCAAAGATCCATATTGTCAAATCTAACAGCTTTTTTCAAGACAGCTCTGAACATACACGTGACATTCCTTCTGCCAGAAATACCATTTTTCTTTCCATTCACACAAGTCAAACACCACCTTTTCTGTGAAACTCCCAGATTGCCCCAGGCACTTGGTTGTCCATAATTTTTAGTCCCCTTAATATACTATGAATGGCTGAACTATAGCCATTGTCACACTGCACCGAAGTTGTCTTTCCTTCACCTGTATTGGGAAGTGCTAATGAGGAAAACCCTGGGTTGCATCATTCCCCCAATTTTTGAAATGTAGAAGGTACCCACAGTGGTTGCAGAAAAAAAGAGAAATATGTAAATATGATGCTTAGTACATATAAATATATGTAAAACTAATGATAATATTAGTTTACTCTTTATAATTTATATAGTATTGTATATAACCATGTAACTATATAATAGTTATCTATGTGTATATCACTAGTTTATTCAGTACTGATTTATTCATATAATCTTAGGCTTAAATTTAGACTCAAGCAAGTGCCTATATTGTTTACATGTCCTAGTGAGGTTTACAATGCTATTATTTTGAAAATGTCATATGATTTTTGGAGGATGAGATGAAAATTTGTTGACATTTGTATCCGTATTCCCTCTGCAAAGTATAGGCTACTTCTTCCAAGCAAAACTCTAGAGAGTTTTCTTAAATATCAAAGAGTACTTTGATTATAAGTTGATTAGCTAAGAGTTAAATATTATAAAATTAGGTTAAAATGAATTCAGAATAATTGACAAATTGATTGTTGACACTTTTGAAACAAGGTAATTCAAATACAAATGCCATTTTTAACATTAACATTGGGTAGGCTAACTGGATGATCATAATTCTGCATAAAAATGTGACACTCTTCGATGTATTGTGACAGGTACATTTTAGTTTATTTATTTATTTATTTTCTTATTTATTATTATTTTTATTTACTTTTTTAAACAGCAGATTCTTATTAGTTATCCATTTTATACATATTAGTGTATATATGTCAATCCCAATCTCCAATTCATCCCACCACCACTCCCCCACTGCCACATTCCCCCCATACGTTTGTTCTCTACATCTGTGTCCCAACTTCTGCCCTGAAAACCGGTTCATCTGTACCATTTTTCTAGGTCCCACATATATGCGTTAATATACGATATTTGTTTTTCTCTTTCTGACTTACTTCACTCTGTATGACAGTCTCTAGATCCATCCACATCTCTATAAATGACTGAATTTTGTTCCTTTTTATGGCTGAGTAATATTCCTTTGCATATATGTACCACTTCTTCTTTATCCATTTGTCTGTCGATGGGCACTTAGGTTGCTTCCATGTCCTGCCTATTGTAAATAGTGCTGCAATGAACATTCGGGTGCATGTGTCTTTTTGAATTACGGTTTTCTCAGGGTTTATGCCCAGTAGTGGGATTGCTGGGTCATGTGGTAGTTCTGTTTTTAGTTTTTTAAGGAAGCTCCATACTGTTCTCCATAGTGGCTGTATCAGTTTACATTCCCACCAACAGTGCAAGAGGGTTCCGTTTTCTCCACACCCTCTTCAGCATTCGTTGTTTGTAGATTTTCTGATGATGCCCATTCGAACTGGTGTGAGGTGATACCTCATTGTAGTTTTAGTTTGCATTTCTCTAATAATTAATGATGTTGAGCAGCTTTGCATGTGCTTCTTGGCCATCTGTATGTCTTCTTTGGAGAAATGTCTATTTAGGGCTTCTGCCCATTTTTGGATTGGGTTGTTTGTTTTTTTAATATTGAGCTAGCTGCATGAGCTGTTTATATATTTTGGAGATTAATCCTTTGTCCATTGATTCGTTTGCAAATATTTTCTCCCATTCTGAGGGTGGTCTTTTCGTCTTGTTTGTAGTTTCCTTTGCTTTGCAAAAGCTTTTCAATTTCGTTAGGTCCAATTTGTTTATTTTTGTTTTTATTTCCATTACTCTGGGAGGTGGATCAAAAAAGATCCTGCTGTGATTTATGTCAAAGAGTGTTCTTCCTATGTTTTCCTCTAAGAGTTTTATAGTGTCCAGTCTTATATTTAGGTCTCTAATCCATTTTGAGTTTATTTTTGTGTATGGTGTTCGGGAGTGTTCTAATTTCATTCTTTTACATGTAGCTGGCCAGTTTTCCCAGCACCACTTACTGAAGAGACTGCCTTTTCTCCATTATATATCCTTGCCTCCTTTGTCATAGATTAGTTGACCATAGTTGCGTGGGTTTATCTCTGGGCTTTCTATCCTGTTCCACTGATCTATATTTCTGTTTTTGTGCCAGTACCATATTGTCCTTTTTAATGTAGCTTTGTAATATAGTCTGAAGTCAGGGAGTCTGATTCCTCGAGCTTCGTTTTTTCCCCTCATGACTGCTTTGGCTCTTCAGGGTCTTTTGTGTCTCCATACAAATTTTAAGATTTTTTGTTCTAGTTCTGTAAAAAATGCCATTGGTAATTTGATAGGGATTGCATTGAATCTGTAGATTGCTTTGGGTAGTAGAGTCATTTTCACAATATTGATTCTTCCAATCCAAGAACACGGTATATCTCTCCATCTGTTTGTATCATCTTTAATTTCTTTCATCAGTGTCTTATAGTTTTCTGCATACAGGTCTTTTGTCTCCCTAGGTAGGTGTATTCCTAGGTATTTTATTCTTCTTGTTGCAATGGTAAATGGGAGTGTTTCCTTAATTTCTCTTTCAGATTTTTCATCATTAGGGTATAGGAATGCAAGAGATTGCTGTGCATTAATTTTGTATCCTGCATATCATCTCACACCAGTCAAAACGGCCATTATCAAAAAATCTACAAACAATAAATGCTGGAGAGGGTGTGGAGGAAAGGGATCCTTCATACACTGTTGGTGGCAATGTAAATTCATATAGCCATTATGGAGAACAGTATGGAGGTTACTTAAAAAACGAAAAATAGAAATACCATACCACCCAGCAGTCCCACTACTGGGCATATACCCTGAGAAAACCATAATTCAAAAAGAGTCATGTACCACAATGTTCACTGCAACTCTATTTACAACAGCCAGGACATGGAAGCAACCTACGTGTCTATCAACAGATGAATGGATAAAGAAGATGTGACACGTATATACAATGGAATATTATTCAGCCATGAAAAGAAACGAAATTGAGTTACTTGTAGTGAGGTGGATGGACCTAGAGTCTGTCATACAGAGTGAAGTAAGTTAGAAAGAGAAAAGCAAATGCTGTATGCTAACACATATATATGGAATCTAAAAAAAAAAAACCAAAAAAAGGGTCATGAAGAACCTAGGAGCAAGATGGGAATAAAGACGCAGACCTACTAGAGAGTAGACTTGAGGACACGGTTAGGGGGAAGGGTAAGCTGGGACAAAGTGAGAGAGTGGTAGTGTATGTATGGACATATAAACACTACCAAATTAAAATAGATAACTAGTGGGAAGCAGTCGCATAGCACAGGGAGATCAGCTCGGTGCTTTGTGACCACCTAGAGGGGTGGGATAGGGAGGGTGGGAGGGAGGGAGACGCAAGAGGGAAGAGATATGGGGATATATGTATATGTATAACTGATTCACTTTGTTATAAAGCAGAAACTAACACACCATTGTAAAGCAATTATACTCCAATAAAAACGTTAAAATAATTTTTTTAGTATCCTGCAACTTTACCAAATTCATTGATTAACTCTAGTAGTTTTCTGGTGGCATCATTAGGATTCTCTATGTATAGTATCATGTCATCTGCAAACAGTGACAGTTTAACTTCTTCTTTTCCAATTTGGATTCCTTGTATTTCTTTTTCTTCCCTGATTGCCATGGCTAGGACTTCCAAAACTATGTTGAATAATAGTGGTGAGAGTGGACCTCCTTGTCTTTTTACTGATCTTAGAGGAAATGCTTTCAGTTTTTCACCATTGAGAATGATGTTTGCTCTGGGTTTGTCATATATGGCATTTATTATGTTGAGGTAAGTTCCCTCTATGCCCACTTTCTGGAGAGTTTTTATCATAAATCGGTGTTGAATTTTGTCAAAAGCTTTTTCTGCATCTATTGAGATGATCATATGGTTTTTCTTCTTCAATTTGTTAATATGGTGTATCACATTGATTGATTTGCATATACTGAGGAATCCTTGAATCCCTGGGATAAACCCCACTTGATCATGGTGTATGATCCTTTTAATGTGTTGTTGGATTCTGTTTGCTAGTATTTTGTTGAGGATCTTTGCATCTATGTTCATCAGTGATACTGGTCTATAATTTTCTTTTTTTTGTAGTATCTTTGTCTGGTTTTGGAATCAGGGTGATAGTGGCCTCATAGAATGAGTTTGGGAGTGTTCATTCCCCTGCAATTTTGTGGAAGAGTTTGAGAAGGATGGGTGTTAGCTCTTCTCTAAATGTTTGATAGAATTCACCTGTGAAGCCATCTGGTCCTGGACATTTTTTTTTGGAAGATTTTTAATCACAGTTTCAAATTCATTACTTGTGATTGGTGTGTTCATATCTTCTATTTCTTCCTGGTTAAGTCTTGGAAGGTTATACCTTTCTAAGAATTTGTCCATTTCTTCCAGGTTGTCCATTTTATTGGCATAGAGTTGCTTGTAGTAGTCTCTTAGGATGCTTTGTATTTCTGCAGTGTCTGTTGTAACTTCTCCTTTTTCATTTCTAATTTTATTGATTTGAGTCCTCTTCCTCCTTTTCTTGATGAGTCTGGCTAATGGTTTATCAATTTTGTTTATCTTCTCAAAGAACCAGCTTTTAGTTTTATTGATTTTTGCTACTGTCTTCTTTGTTTCTATTTCATTTATTCCTGCTTTGATCTTTATGATTTCTTTCCTTCTACTAACTTTGGGTTTTGTTTGTTCTTCTTTCTCTGGTTCCTTTAGTTATAAGTTTAGGTTGTTTATTTGAGATGTTTGTTGTTTCTTGAGGTAGGATTGTATTGCTATAAACTTCCCTCTTACAACTGCTTTTGCTGAATCCCATAGGTTTTGGATCGTCGTGTTTTCATTGTCATTTGTCTCTAGGTATTTTTTGATTTCCTCTTTGATTTCTTCAGTGATCTCTTCGTTATTTAGTAATGTATTGTTTAGCCTCCATGTGTTTGTGTTTTTTACGTTTTTTTCCCCTGTAATTGATATCTAATCTCATAGTGTTGTGGTCAGAAAAGATGCTTGATATGATTTCAATTTTCTTAAATTTACTGAGGCTTGATTTGTGACCCAAGATGTGGTCTATCCTGGAGAATGTTCCATGTGCACTTGAGAAGAAAGTGTAATCTGGTGGTTTTGGATGGAATGTCCTATAAATATCAATTAAATCTTTCTGGTCTATTGTGTCATTTAAAGCTTGTGTTTCCTTATTAATTTTCTGTTTGGATGATCTGTCCATTGGTGTAAGTGAGGTGTTAAAGTCCCCCACTACTTCTGTGTTACTGTCGATTTCCTCTTTTATAGCTGTTAGCCATTGCCTTATGTATTGAGGTGCTCCTATGTTGGGTGCATATATATTTATAATTGTTATATCTTCTTCTTGGATTGATCCCTTGATCATTATGTAGTGTCCTTCCTTGTCTCTTGTAACATTCTTTATTTTAAAATCTATTTTATCTAATATGGGTATTGCTACTCCAGCTTTCTTTTGATTTCCATTTGCATGGAATATCTTTTTCCATCCCCTCACTTTCAGTCTGTATGTGTCCCTAGGTCTGAAGTGGGTCTCTTGTAGACAGCACATATATGGGTCTTGTTTTTGTGTCCATTTAGAGAGCCTGTGTCTTTTGGTTGGAGCATTTAATCCATTCATGTTTAAGGTAATTATCGATATGTATGTTCCTATGACCATTTCTTAATTGTTTGGTGTTTGTTTTTGTAGGTCCTTTTCTTCTCTTGTGTTTCCCACTTAGAGAAGTTCCTTTAGCATTGTTGTAGAGCTGGTTTGGTGGTGCTGAATCTCTTAGCTTTTGCTGTCTGTAAAGCTTTTGATTTCTCCATCGAATCTGGATGAGATCCTTGCCAGGTAGAGTAATCTTCGTTGTAGGTTCTTCCCTTTCATCACTTTAAATATGTCCTGGCACTCCCTGCTGAGAAATCAGCTGTTAACCTTATGGGAGTTCCCTTGTTATGTTTATTGTCGTTTTTCCCTTGTTGCTTTCAATAATTTTCTTTGTCTTTACTTTTTCCCATATGATTACTATGTGTCCTCAGCATGTTCTCCTTGGGTTTATCCTGTATGGGACTCTCTCATTTCCTGATTTGGGTGGCTATTTCCTTTCCCATGTTAGGGAAGTTTTTGACTATAATCTCTTTAAATATTTTCTTAGGTCCTTTCTCTCTCTCTTCTGCTTCTGGGACCCCTATAATGCAAATGTTTTTGCATTTATTCTTGTCCCAAACGTCTCTTAGGCTGTCTTCATTTCTTTTCATTCTTTTTCTTTATTCTGTTCCACAGCAGTGATTTCACCATTCTGTCTTCCAGATCACTTATCCGTTCTTCTGCCTCAGTTATTCTGCTATTGATTCTTTCTAGTGTATTTTTCATTTCAGTTATTGCACTGTTCATCTCTGTTTGTTTGTTCTTTATTTCTTCTAGGTCTTTGTTAATCATTTCTTGCCTCTTCTGGATCTTTGCCTCCATTCTTTTTCCAAGGTCCTGGATCATCTTCACTTTCATTATTCTGAATTCTTTTTCTGGGAGGTGGCCTGTCTCCACTTCATTTAGTTGTTTTTCTGGGGTTTTATCTTGTTCCTTCATCTGGTACATAGCCCTCTGCCTTTTCATCTTGTCTATCTTTCTCTGAATATGGTTTTTGTTCCACAGGCTGCAGGAATGTAGTTCTTCTTCCTTCTGCTGTCTGCCCTCTCCATTTTAGTTTATTTTTGCACATTAGATATCAACTATTATGCTAAGCAGTACTAGTTCTGATTGTATTCTTCAACCTTAGAGAAAATGCAGTCACAAATCAGACCACTGTAGTGTACATCACTTGCTCTAACAGAGGCTGATATTGTTACAGCACAGATGGAGACAAGCAATATGGGTCTGGGAGTCTTGAAGACAAGCAATATGGGTCTGGGAGTCTTGAAGACTTCGCAGAAAGTCTCTGGGATGTTTGAGAAGATCCAAGCAAAGCACACTGGTGAGAGGGTAGACTCAGCAATTTTCTGCCTTTTATATGTTTGCCCAGTGAAGCTCATTACCCTTTATCATGTGGAAGTTCAGATATTTCTCTCTTCCTTACACCTTTCCAGATCTTGTAATTTCCTATTCCAAGATAAGCAATCTATAAATGAAATTACAGAATAAGTATGTCCTCCAAGCACATGACTGACTCTGAGGTGAAAAGAAACTCTCATATTTTGTGGTTGTTTTTTCTTTTTGGCCACTCTTTGTGGCATGCGGGATCTTAGTTCCCCAACCAGGGATTGAACCCATGCTTCCTGCAGTGGAAGCCAGGAGTCTTAACCCCTGGATGGCAAGGGAAGTCCCCAAAACTCTCATCTTTAATTTAATAAAATTACATTTTATTTGGAAAATATGTTTTGATACTTACTGTTTTAATTGTAACTGTAGATTAATATTGCTTATGAAAGTATACTTATATGAGGATTCAGAGGTAACTCAATTACCTCTTACGGAAAGGATAACAAAAAGGTTCATGTCTGAGTTTTCTTTTTTTATCACTTAATCAGATCATTGAAAGAAAAAAATTTGATGTCAGAGAGAACTAAATTAAATGTCCAATATTCTGGTAAATCCATTGTGAAGGCCTAGAGCTTTTGTTTTTTTCCATCTCCGTGTAGATAACACTACTAGATCAGTAATATTTGTGTGTTGTTTGTAGCATGTCAATATTACATTGATTCCTTGTGTGAAAAATAAGTTTAACTGAGTTATGTAGGGAAAGGTATATCCGTATTTATGCCATAGAACCATTGTTAGGATTAAATTAGATATGATACAAAAAACACCTAACACCATTTCAATGAAATACTCACTGATTCTCTAGTTAGAAAGTGCTCTTAACCAAACATCTTCCTCTTCTACTTCTTTCTTATAAGAGGAACTATGTTTCTGGATCTGAATCACAATTTTCTTATTTGCTCTTTTATCTTTGGCATCATAATAACCTAAACAGAGTTGCTTTGAGAATATAGTCAGAGTTGTAAGTAAAAGACTTCACACATTGTTCTGCCCAGAAAATGATAAATGTATGGCACTTATTTTTATAATTATGATTTATCTGCATTTAAATTCATTTAACCAAATCATCAGGCTCAGAAGAAGTATGAACTTAGGAAAATGTTATTGGAAAAGCTCTAGTTTAATATACAGAGGACTGAATATTAAATCAGAGATTTTCTTCTTACCTCTGTCCTGGTAATCATTCTAAGGATTGTCCCCAACTTGTACCTTATTTTTGGTACCTGATTACTTGCTCTACATTCCTGTCTTTCTTCTTGACTGTACAACTTTTCTTTCTCTGTTGCTCAGTGACAGGCATCCTGCAGAGAATCCTAAATCCCATTTCAGGCGTCCTGGTACTTGCCTGACACTTTGAGTCATTGCATAGTTTGGTTGCCCAGTTTTCTGTTGCTTGGTTTAAACTGTTTGAATGAACGGCCCTGTTTTTCTGAATTGATGTTTTTGATTCTGACTGCGTATTTTGCCTGCCAGATGTGCCATTTTTGCCTGACTGAGCTGATTTCTGGTCAACATTTTCAGGGGCAAGTTTAACTCCAGTCAGTCTACCATTGTGCTTTTGCACATGCGTGCATATATGTGAGCATGCAAACACACACACACACACACACACGCACACACAAATCTGCCTGCTTTCCCAGCCTACCCTGACCACAAAAACTTACGAATTTTTTTTTGCATAATAGCAGATGTCAGCACTTAAGATTACTAGGTCTAGATCCTTGCTGTGCAATACAAGTTTTTTTTTTAATGGAAATGTATTTGTTAAAATCTTCGTATTTATTTATTGAAAATCTTAATTCAGTTTGAGATAAGACATAATACTTAAGAGTCTGTACTCAGGGGCAAAGTTTCTTACTGTCCCATTCCAGCTCTGCCATTTACAAATTGTGCTGACATGGCTGAATTACATCGTTTTATCTGCGCCTCAGTTTCGTCATCTCTAAAATGAAGGTGTCATATTGCTGTTGTGATTAAATGAGTTATTGCTTGTAAAGTGTGGAACACTGCCTGGCACACAGTTAAGTGTGCAACAAGTATAGATTAGTTTTGTTTTATGTTATTATTATGTTATATTCGTGAAATAATCCTGCTCAAAAAATATTAACCTCTAAAAGAGAACCCAGATTGTTTTACCAATATTTAATTTTTTGATTTGATATATTCACACACAGCAAAATAGACTTGAACTTATTACCAGGAGGTCCTTGGCATCCAAAGGAATCAGTAATCAATCAATAAATTGGCTTCAGTGAGATAATATACTAGATTCATGAGAAAAAATTTATTACATTTATTTCCGCTGCTTATAAAGTATCTGTGAAGAAATATGTGTAAATATATTAAGTCATTATTTCTTCATGATGGCACAATATGCTATTTTAAATGGTCATACATCTAGAAACATTTGCACTGATAGGATTAAAATATAAATAAATATTAAACAAAAATATTATTAGTAATATTTACCTTTGATTATATTGGGTGAAGCTCAATTTGTAAGATGTCTTTGAAGAAAAGAACAATAATGTTTCTACATCATTAGATTTAACTGTCACCATAAAACATGATGGGTTATAGAAACCACCATAAATCTTGTATGGGAAAACACATACCAATGAAGTTATAATGCAAACATAAACTAAAAAGTGAAAAAATAAAAGATAAATCAAAACAAAAACAGAAGTAATCCACACTGCAAGTATTTTGGAGAATGTGACTGTTTGGATAGATAAGGACTTTACCAAACTGTAAATTTCTTTCACCACAATTCAGTTATGGTTGGAAGCACCATTCAAAGTCAGACCTTTGGGAAAATCTCAATGTCTGAAATGGTCAAGCTTGCTTAGAGCCTAGATTAAAGGAAGAAACCTGAAGCAGAAGTTCTGTAGAATTAAACAAGCTTCAGTATCACAAATATTCATTTATATTATTATGAAGCAAGTTATGGAATAAAGAGCAGTTATATTATTTGCTTTCAAACTTCGGTTAGAAAGTAGTGACATTGTGTATCATCTAGTTTTTAACAATTAGGTGAATGTTGATGGTTTTAAAGAATTTGTTTTTTAATCTGTTGGAATCTTAACTAATTGTTTTTAGCATCTTTATTGGAGTACAATTGTTGGAATCTTAAAGGCTGTTAATATTTTCAAGATAGTGGTGAGATTCTTTGCTAAATAAATGTCAGTATAAAAAAGTTGTGTGCTTTGTGAAATGATAAACAGTTTTCAGTACCTGGAAACATTTAATCTGTATTTCTACCATCTCTGTCTCTATAAATCTATATGTCTCTACATCTGTATCTCTATCTCTTCATCTCTCTGTGTACGGGGGAAAGGTCATCACCAGCACCACTATTGCTTAGATATCCCTGCTGCTCTATATCCTCACTGATATTTGCTATTCTTTTATTTTTTCCCCCAAAGTTGTTGTTATTAAAAAATCCTAGTGTTTTAGCCAATATACATTTTTTCTTATCAATGACTTGCTTGTTGACATTATTTCTCTACTGGCACATTGGATCGTTTGGCTTTTATGTATTGACTTTTAATCCTTTATATTTTCAAGATAGCAATCTAATATTAATGATATGTATTGCAGATATCTAATTCTAGTTTGTAGCTTCTGTTTTAATTTTCTTCAGGGTGTCATTTAATCGGCATAAATTCTTTATTTAAATATAGCCAAATTTATCAAACTTTTCTTTAATTCACTTTTGTATTTTAAGAAATTCTTTTTGTGTTTTAAGAAATCTGTTTCTATCTTGATTCCATATGTTCCTGTATTTTATTCTAAAAGTAAAGGTTTTTCTTTCACCTTTAAAAGTTTAATTTATCTGAGATTGATTTCTGTTAGAACGTGAGATAGGAGTCTAATTCCATTCTTTCCATATGGATACCGATAGTTTCAGATCATTTATTGAAAAATCCATGTTACCAAAGTACAATAACGCAAGCTAGGTTGTAAATCAAGTTTCCATCAATGTGTAGATTTGATTATGGCCTTTTTATTCTTTTCTAGTAATTTTTATTTTTATATTCTGGCATCAACATTATACTACCTTTAGTCCAGTTTTATTAAAATCTTGATTTCCAATGAGGCAAATTCTCCCTCTTAGGTCTTAGATGTTCTTTAGTCTTTATTACATCATATTAATTTTATGATTCATAACATGATTGTCATGTTCTACCAAATAAACAAACAGACAACTTTTATATATGAATTGCCATTACAGCAAATCTGTAGATCCCTTTGGGAAGAATTGATGTATTTAAAATATTGATAGTCATTATTTACAAAGATATCTTTTGTATGTATTTTTCTTATTGTGTGGTGCTGCTGTGTACAGAAGTGCAACTGAATTTGAATATGCTGATGGTGTATCTCAGAAACAAGCTAAATTTGTTGATTAATTCTAACAATTTATTTGTAAATTACTTTTCCTTTTCTATATACACAATCACATGTCATAATAATGGCAGTTCGAGTCATTCATTCCAATCCTTTTAGTCATCTCTTTTCCTACCATTGACTAAGAATATTTAGAAGTTTTAATAAAATTTCTTATTTCAAAGGAGCAAATCCACTGTTCATCATTAAATTCTATGTGTTTATGTGTGTGTGCATTTATATCATGTATAGTACATGCATACATATGTACATTCGTATGTGCATACATACATGCATGTATACAGTTACTGAATTTCCCCTTTCTAATTTTTCTTTTAGTTTAAAAATTTTTAAATTATGACCAAATATTGGGTGTTATGTGATTTTTTTGCTTTAATTTGTTCATCTGCTATTGTGAGCAGATTACACTAAGTGCCTGTCTAATGATAAATCAATTTGGATAAACCTAAGTTGGCCTTGATGAATTGATCATTATAAATTCTGATAAATTCAATCTAATTATATTTTACTTTGCATTTTTTTCCATGTACAATGTTAAAATTAAATGATTGTTTTAATTTCTTAACCTGTACTTGTTTTAGTTTTAAACTTTTATTGGCCCTATGAAATGAGTTCTTGGAATGTTTCCTCTTTTCCTATTCTCTTATTTTCATAAGGTTGAAATTCTTTCTTCCTTGAATGTTGGGTACAAGCTCACCAGAAAAAAGAAAAAATTTGGCCTGACATTTTAATTGTGAGAATATTTTTGACAAATAATTCAACTTCTTTAAATGTGATAGGAATATCTAGGCTTTCTAATTTTTCTGTGCTTCGTTTAGTGAGTTATATTTGGCAAAATTTTCTTCTCATCTAAGTTTTCAAATTTATTTTATGATGTTGTTTGCAGTACCCTCTTACTATTTTTTAATCTCTTCTACCTCTGTACTCATGCCTCTCTTTCATTCTGAATATTATGTAATATTGCTTTCTTTTGACTTTTTTGACCAACTTGTGACTATCTGTATGCTCTTGCTTGTATGATTATTTTATTTTTCTACTCCTTTCTTTATCACGTTTTTTCCTCACCATATTATGTTCTTTTGGAAGAGAGAGGCTGATTAAACAGTTTTTTTCTTATCAAGTTCTAAATGTGGATATTTAATTTATTAATTTTAGTCATTGTTTTAGTTCATCATTCCATCTTAAATCTCAGATCTTCTATCTGAGATTTCTATCTATTCCTCTAATGTTATCATTAATGAAATGTGTTTGTGGAAAACCGAAACACATTTTCTCTGGCTCTAAATGCTACCAAAGTGACTATTCCACTGTGTTTTGGCTTCCTTTTTTCTCAAGGGTCCAGTTAATTTTTTTCCTCTAGTTGCTTTTATGAAATTCTCTAGTTTTTTTGTTTGTTTGTTTGTTTTATAGTTTCTTCATAATATTATAGAGTTTTTAAAAAATATTCTAACAATTTTACATGGTACTTAAAAAATCTGCTTGGTTATTTGTTACAGTTTTTTATTCCTGACTTATATTTTCAATCTTTCATTTTAACTTCTTTAAGCATATTTCAATTTTTTTTTTTAAACTTTGGGTTTATTTTATGTATGTATGTATTTATTTATTTATTTATGGCTGTGTTGGATCCTCATCTCTGTACGAGGGCCCTCTCCAGCCGCGGCAAGTGGGGCCCACCCTTCACCGCGGTGCGCGGGCCTCTCACCATCGCGGCCTCTCCCGCTGCGGAGCACAGGCTCCAGATGCGCAGGCTCAGTAATTGTGGCTCACGGGCCCAGCCGCTCCGCGGCATGTGGGATCCTCCCAGACCAGGGCTCGAACCCGTGTCCCCTGCACCGGCAAGCAGACCCTCAATCACTGCGCCACCAGGGAAGCCCTATTTCAATATTTTTAATTCTCTGTGTCTGAAAAATGCCATTCTTTAAAGTATTTGCACATATAATTTTGCTGACTTTTAAAAATTATAAATTTTAAAATTGAAACATTATACACATCTAGAAAAGTACAAATATTACAAGTGCACAGAAGGATGAATTTTTACAAACTGAATTAGTAGGTTAACAGCACCCAGATCAAGAAACAGGACGTTATTGGCACCAGAGAAACCCCCTTGGTGCTCTTCTGTCAGGAACCAGCCTCCCCCAAAGGAGTTCCTTTCCTAATTGCTACACCCAGGGTTAGTTTTGCCTATTTTATTCAAAATAGACTCTTTTGTGTCTGTTTTCTTTCATCTTTGCATTCTTCTGCGAGATTCCTCCCTGCTATTGCCCCAGTTGCGGTTCATTCATTTCCACGGTTGAAGAGTACTTCCTGTGTGTGTGTAGAATTTAATTCTATTGCTGATGGGCATTCACATAGTTTCTAGTGTGTGGCTATTACAAATAGTGCTACTACTTGTACATGTATTTTGGTAAATGTACATATGAATATTTGTTGGGTATACACTAGGAGAATAATTATTGGACATAGAACATGCAGATGTTCAGCTTTGGCAGCTACTTCCGGTTTTCCAAAGTGGCTAAACCAGCTGGCTAAAGCAATTTGTGCTCCCGCCAGTATCTTAGGAAAGTTCCAGTTGCTCCCCATCCTTACTGTTTTCCATCTTTTAAATTTTATTATATTTTTAAAAAATAAACTTTTTTGTTGTTTCAGAATAGTTGTAAGGTAAAATTGGGAAGATAGGACAGACTTCATGTATAATCCATTCCTAGTCTGCTGTTTGTCTTGCTCTTGCTCTTGGTGGCATTGTGTGTGTGTGTGGTGTGTGTGTGTGGTGTGTGTGTGTGGTGAGTGTGTGTGGTATGGTGTGGTGAGTGTGTGTGTGTGTGGTGTGTGTGTGTGTGTGTGTGGTGTGGTGTGTGTGTGTGGTATGGTGTGGTGTGTGTGTGGTGTGTGTGTGTGTGTGTCTGTGTGTGGTGTGTGTGTGTGTGTATGTGGTGTCTGACTGTTTTCTTCTTTTAGATTCCTTGGAGTTGTTTTCATCAGAAAGGTCAGGCATGGAATCTGGTCTTCTGTGCTGCTAGAAATGCAAGTTTAAGTTCATTCTTCAATTCACTTCAGTAAGGCCTCAAACCCACCAGGGTCTTGTTGCCCAGTCCAATGAAATGCTTTTCTTCTCATATCTTAGCTTTTACCTAATAGCAATTTCTGCCAAAATCACTTACACCTGCTTTTGTGGAAGACTCCTTTCCCTTACCTTTCATCATTTTCTTTTTTTTTCCACTGGCCACTCCTTGACTGACTCTTTTTGCTGCTTTCTTTTCCCCATCAGATCACTAAATTATGGAATGTATCATGCCTCATGTTCTGCATCCCATCCTGCTCCATGTTATTAAATAGTTCATATGGTAATGACTCTCAAATGTATATATCAAGCACAAATCTCTTTACTGAACTGCAAATTTTTTATTCAGCTGCTTATAGCGTTCTCACTTGGATATTTTATAAACTTTTCAGATTTATTATATACAGAAGGGAATTCTTGGTTCTCAGTGGCTTCTCAGCTTAGGACTTTACACGTACTTTCCTTCTTTCAAGAACACTCTTTGTCTCTTTCTTATCCTCAGGTTTCATTTAAGATACTGCCTTCATAGATTGGCTTTTCCCTCCTTCCAAATCTGTGATTTCTCTTTTATTATTATGATAGTTTTCTTTTTACTAGTTCTCACAACCCACTATTACTGTACCTATTTCTTTATTCCATTATATTCTGTCTCACATATCCTAAGTACGCTCTCTGAGGACAAGATTCCTCTTGGTCTTCATCATTGCTGTGTTTCCAGCACTTCTCACAATCACAATTAATAGCACCTGGTAAACACTGCTTAAATGTTTATTGAGTGAATGCTGCTTTTGTCTTCCAAGTCTTCTATAGGATGCAGTAAAGAGTGTCAAAGTCTTAGCAACTTTGGCAGCAGAATAAAAACAGGAAAATAGCAGATTTTACTATGTATGATTTTGCTTGGAGAATGTTAATATTTTAAAATGCATTTCTTATCCTTGTCCTGGTTTAGGAACCTAGGTCTTGTCTGTGATAACACATTATTTAGAGTTCACAGGAAGTTGTGCGACTTGAATTCAGTCAACTCCAGGAATATTGGAAAATCTCATAATTACTTTGCACAGCCTATGCTGGATAAACCAGAGCTGGGATGGAGGCATGGATTCCACTTATTAATAAACACTCTTATGAGAAAGCATTTTTATTATACATTTCCATTAAAAGAGAATTTCAGAATTGACTGTGTGTTTAGGATAATACGTGCATTTCCAGGTCAAATACAAATTCACAATATCGATTTTTTATTCCAATCATGAGAAGTCTTTTATTAAAATTTAGTGTTTGAGCAGAATTGAACTTTACTCTTTAATTAACTAGCACATTTTCAATTTACTTCAATTTTTTAGAAGGCGGTCATTCGTTTTTCTATATGAGCAAGGGAGATAGCTGATCTTTGTAAAGATTGGGTTTAAATCTTAGCTTGTGTAGGAAATATTCTTCTGGCACAATGAAAACATTTTATTTCAATTTGCATTTTGCTGAGGAGACGTAGGGGAAGAAGGGGAAGAATGAAAATGAGATGGGGTAGGAATAATTTCTTTTTTTAAATGAAACTATCAAAGTATCTTTCAATCAAAAAAAGAAGGGATACCATTGATATTAAACCACTTTTAGTGCATCTAGTATTAATTTTTACTGTTAAGTTTACTATATTTTGGCCCATTATTGCAGTCAGAAAATTATCTTCAACCATTAAACATATTTTGTTTTTCATTGCCTGAGTCTGTGGGAAAGAAAGGCATAATAGCTATGCTCTCATCTGCTTTCAGAAGCACTATTATTGGTTAATTAGAGAAAGGTGAAACACTATGCCATCCTTGAGAACCAATATTCATATGTTAAATACAAATTGATGCTATTTATATTTTTTCTATAACAATTATTTCAGTCATGAAATAATCAGCAAATTCAAACTTATTTATAATTTCCTACCTATTCTTTATTGTATAAAATGTCATTATTTATTAAAATGCTCAGATGTGTTGAAGTAACCTTGTTTAATGCATCATAATACATTGTTCGAGTTGGCCACCTCTTTGTAAGATGTTGGCAACTTACTTTGTCAACAACACGCCCATACAGGCATTGAGAGCATGAAGATAATAAAATTCTGGTTTAACTACTAATTAGCAAGCAATAGGGGCTGTCAAGTTCAATCATAATTGTCTAGCTGATAGGACATGCAAATACAGAGTGTGCATGTTTGTATAAAACATTTTCCATTATTTATTAAGACATATGCAAGGATTTTACTGAGCCCACCAATTTCCAAGCTCAAATGAGGATCTATAACTAGGTTAAACAAAGAAAATATGGTGTAAAAAGTAAAGGATCATAAGAATTTAAATAAAAATTAAATTACTGCTTTATTGTTGCCAGTTCTTTCTACATTACTGTGTGATCATGAACTAACTTGTGGTGATTAACACCTTATACCATTTTAATATGACAACACCACATGCAGAATTGCCTTTGTAATTCAGCAGTGATTATATGGATTATTATTTTCAAAACCCCAAACACAATTTTGAAAGAAAATCACAGCAAAATAGTTGATTTTTAGATTCTCACGAAAGGGTATCTATTTTAGTCACTTACTAAAATAAAAACAAAAACTTCCCCTGTATGAATCCCTGATAAATATGACCCATCTTATTTCTTATTGTTTTTTGAAATAATAACGTTAATTGTGAGAATTTGGGTGTATAAACAGACTCATCGTTTCCATCCAATGGGCCAAGGATATGACTATATCCTCCTGGAACTCAGCCTTCATTTCTGAGAGCTGCTCTCCAATAATTGATGGTGCTTCACATGATCACGCATTTGCGCTCACACACACACACACACACACACACACACACACACAATGAGGGTTTTTAAAATTTTTGGTGTGGGAAAATGAAGTAAGACTATACTGCTACATATACATGTCCTGATCTTTTTAAACAAATATAATGATTTAAAATTAGATTTAGTTGATTTAGAATAATAAGTCAGATTAATTTATTTTTAGCAACTCATAATATACTCTAGGAAAAATAGAAAAAAACAAAAATCTTTATGGGAAATGTGCATAATGTAATATGAAATGAAGCTCAGGATTCTACAAGAGATATAATTTAGAGATATTCCTGATTAGTCTTTTCATTTTAAAAATGAGGAAATGTGGCCTTCAGAACTTAGTTGGCTTACAAAAGAATAGATAGCCATCTGAAAGATTACCTGAATTTCAGTTGGTTATTATTTTTCTATATTGTCCTCTCTTCTATGACTTCACTTTATAGAAGTTAACTTTATAGGACTAATCCAATGTATTATCTCAATCATTGATTCATTCATTCATTGTCTATTTCTACTAGACTATAAATCCTGTGAAGGCAGAATCTTTTTTTTTTTAAATTTAATTTAATTAATTAATTAATTAATTTATGGCTGTGTTGGGTCTTCGTTTCTGTGCGAGGGCTTTCTCTAGTTGTGGCAAGCGGGGGCCACTCTTCATCGCAGTGCGCGGGCCTCTCACTATCGCGGCCTCTCTTGTTGCGGAGCACAGGCTCCAGACGCGCAGGCTCAGCAATTGTGGCTCACGGGCCCAGCTGCTCTGTGGCATGTGGGATCCTCCCAGACCAGGGCTCGAACCCGTGTCCCCTGCATTGGTAGGCAGACTCTCAACCACTGCGCCACCAGGGAAGCCCCGAAGGCAGAATCTTGTTGTTCTTGGTCCCTTTATCCTCAGTGCTTGAACAGTGTCCATCAAAACATGTGTGTTTGAGGGACTTCCCTGGTGGCGCAGTGGTTAAGAATCCGCCTGCCAGTGCAGGGGACACAGTTTCGAGCCCTTGTCTGGGAGATTCCCACATGCCGCGGAGCAACTAAGCCCGTGTGCCACAACTACTGAGCCTGCGCTCTAGAGCCCGCGAGCCACAACTACTGAGCCTGCATGCCACAACTACTGAAGCCCATGCACCTAGAGCCCATGCTCTGCAACAAGAGAAGCCACCACAATGAGAAGCCCGCACACCGCAACGAAGAGTAGCCCCCGCTCGCCGCAACTAGAGAAAGCCCACACACGCAGGAATGAAGACCCAACACAGCCAAAAATAAATAAATAAATTTATAAAAAAAAAAGATATGTGTTTGATAAATGAATGTTGAATGAATTCATTCATGAATAAAACCTGCCACTCAGTGCTTAAATTACTGTATTCTGACTCCTATTCTGACCATGCTAAGGATAGTACTCAGGCAAAGTTCACCACTGAACGTTATGTCCAAAGGCAAATATCTTCTTTCAGTATTTTTCCTACATAATCTTTGCATTACATATTATCCTGGAAACTACAATTTCCATAAAATAAAATGCATGAGTTTTAATTATCCTTAAGTAATAACCTTTGTAACCACTGTGTAATTACCACTCCTGTCAAGATAAAGAATATTTTTGTCACCCTAGAAGTTTTTCTTATGGTTATTTTCAATCATCTTCTCCTCACAGGTAAGCATTGCTGTGATTTCTATTATATAGATTAATTCTATCTGTTCTTGAATTTTATTTAAATGGAATTACAGAGTCTGTACACTTTTATATCTGGATTATTTTGGTCAAATTAATATTTTTGAGATATATCTGTGGCATGCCACACTTCAGTCATTTTTTTCATTTTTATTGAAGTGTAATATGTCATTGCATGAATATACCAAAATTTATTTATTCATTCTTCTCTTGATGAACAAGCTTGTTTTCAAATTTTGAGCTGTGATGAATAAAGCTGTGGTGAACATTCTGAGACAAACCTTTTTGTCCATATACATTTTCTTTTTTGAGTGGGTAAATGTCTACATGAGGAATTCCTGGGGTATAAAGTGGTTTTATATTATATTTAAAAGATATTGTCAGAGAGTTTTCCAAAATGTTTGTATCATTTTACATCCTCACAAGCAATAGGAAGGGAGTACAAGTTATTCTATATTTTCTTCAGTAGTCTTTTTCATCTTAGTCTCTGAATTGGGTGTTTAGGGGCATCTTGTTGTTTTAATTTTCATTACTGTAATGACAGATGACAGTGAGCAACTTTTCTTATGCTTATTGGCCATTCATCTTCTCTTTTTTAAGTGTGCTGTTCAAGTGTTCTAACCAGTTCAATGAGTGATTTATTCTCTTTATTATTGATTTGTATATGTATATATTTATATATGTCTCTGTATTTCTATATATTTCATATGTTTATGTATATATGTTCTTCATTGTGGCTTGTCTTTGCTTCCTCAGTTTTAATTTTAATGGTCCCAATTTTGTCACTGTTACTTTTGTCCTACCTTTTAGCTTAGAATTTTTTTGTCTATTAAAGAAGTCTTATCTATCCCTATAAAGATATTCTTCTTTTTGTCTCCTAGGTGCTCTATAGTTTTAGCTTTTGCATTTAGGTCTATAAATCTACTTTAGGTAGGTTTTTATGGATGGGTGAGGTAGGGGCTAAAATAAATCTTTTTCCATATGGATTTATAGTTTTTCCAGCATGATTTATTGGAAACTCTATCATTTCCCCACTGAATTGTTTTGATAGTTTTGTAAAAAATCAATTGATCATATATATGTGTGGGTTGATTACTATATACTTTCCATTCTGAGCCATTGATTTAAATGTTTATCCTTAAGTGAATAACAGTCATGATAGCTGTAACTTTTCGGTGACCTTTAAGATCAGCTGTTATAAGTCTTCTAATTTGTTTTTCCTTTTCAAAACTGTTTTGCTTTTCTAAATCTTTTGCATTTTCATATAAAATATATAATCAGCTTGTCAATTTCTATAAAATAAGTTTGTCAGTTGGGATTGCGTTGAATCTAATGTAACAATCTGGAGAGTATATCTTAACAATGAGTTTTATTCTTAAATATAGATATATTAGTTATTAAAACTATTGTTTAATTTATAAATATTTGGAGATGTCTTATGTCTTATTGTTATGCATTTTATATTACATGTATTTTATAAGAAACATTTGTATGATCACTTTCCTTGACATTTTTTGATAATGTTCTACTGCTTTACATGTGATCTATTTTGTTTTATGTTCCATATGTATTTAGAGCGAGTTGAATGTGAATCTAGCAACAGTTTGATTTAAGAAGCTAAGAATGATGATTAAGTCTTACTGATAGTATTGGTTACATTTTCTAAAGCCAAACCTTCTGAAATATTTTGCTTTCTACTTACTAAGGGTGGGGTGTAAAAAAAATCTCTACATATGATTGAAATATGAATTTTTATACTTATCCCTTTAGTTTTGACGTTTGCTTCACACATTCAGAAACTCAAAGCTCTATTATTAGGTGCTGCTTGTGGATAATTTCTGTTGACCTGCTACAAGTTCAATGATCCATTCCTCTGTAGCTTACAATCTACTACTAATCCCATGTGATAAATTTTTGATTGTACATATTACATTTTTCATTCCTAGCACTTGCATCTGGTTATTTTTAGAGTTTTTGTACCTCTCCTGCAATTCCCAATTTCTTTAACAATTAAGCCTATATTTTTCTTCAGATCCTTTAACATAATTAATAGGGTTATTTTAAAGTTCTTTGGTAATTCCCTGGTGGTCCAATGGTTAGGACTCCACGCTTTCACTGCCAGGGCCCGGGTTCAATCCCTGGTCGGGGAATGAAGGTCCAACAAGCTGCGCAGCACGGCCAAAATAAAATAAAATAAAAAGTCATTTAATTGAAGTCATTTTGGGGGCTATTTCTATTTACTCATTATTTTTAGTATGGGTTGTATGTTCCCTTCTCTTCACAAGTCTTTTAACACTTGAATCTCTGCTCATTATTATAATTTGGGGAAGTCAGTTTATTTTATCTTTATCTAAAGAGTACCTGGCTTTATTTTAGCAGATGGTTATTAATGGTAGTCTGCTTTCTTTTGGAGGCATGGTTTTAGACTTTATTGGGGTAGATCTATTTTAGTATTGCCCTTGTTTCTAGGATATGTTCTTTTTGGGGTTTCAGTGGAAAGTTTGAGATAATTACCAAGCCCATCCAAACTGGCAGGACTTGAACTCCAAACATCATTTTCTAACCATTGGGCAACTACTGAAATCTCTAATCAGTTTTTTTAGGTTATTTGATCTAGTTTTTACCCTGGCTTATTGGAAGTCTCCCCTTCACAATATAGACCAGAAATCAGGCAGAGATTTGAGGGGAATTTGCCAACATATTTTTGCAGCCTATCTTTTGTAATTCTTTCCTTTATCGCATTTTTTCCCCTAGATTTTCATCTGTTCTGGCAGTCCTAAACACCACCTAGGACTCTCCAGCTCAGTTAGATGGCTGTTTTCTGCATGATCTCTATTCTTTTGGTGCTGTGTGTACTGAGGGTGCCCTAAGAGTAAAACCCTAGTCAATGTGGATCTCACCAATGTTTCCTTTCTTTCAGTGTTTCTATCTGCTCCACTTTTAGCCTGCTTTTGGTTGCTTCCCAGTGCTTTTAAATTGTACATGCATTTTTGTTCCAGAGTCCATAATTTTTACCAACATGAAGGTTAGTGTGATATAAGCTACTCTGCCATTATTTGAACCTGGAAGTCAATATCTAATCTCTGTTTTGAAACTCTTATGGTTTTTGGTTTCTCCAATCCAGAGTTTCTTGGTTCTCCTTTGGATCTCCCTTACCGATCTTCAACAGCTTCCTTTATTCCACTGCTCCTCCAAATATCACTATTCCCCAGGTTCCGTCTTTGCCCTATACTCTGCACGTTCTTCCATGGCTTTTACAACATCAACACAAAAATGTTTATTACACCCAAATATACCTTTTTCTATCTCATCCTTAACTTTATATCAGTTATCACAATATTTCTTTTACAACTCTAATAATGTCCCTCAAATTATTTATTGTTTCTGGGCCCAAATTCAATGTCAAATGACCAGTTGTCACTATCAAATTTCCTGTTCTTTGGATTGGAGCCTTTGATTATTGACCACTGCCAAGATACATCTCAAAATCTCTGAATTCTAAGGAGACAGGTGTGAATGTGGGAGGTATATGTGGAATTTTTTCCTGTCACAGTGTCATCTTAGCCTATGTCTGACTTCCTTGATTCCATTATAAGTTTTCCCTAGGAGCAAGAGATTCCAGAATCTTGAAGCCAGATGGGATTGCAAATACTAGGAAAACAAGCTTTACTCAATTTTATGACCTGTGATTCTGTCAGCAATTCATAATTACCCTCTCTCCAGATATTCCAGAGTTTCATTCCTATAATACTCCTGATAAGACACCTGCGATGTTCATTCATATCTGTAATTGTTTCCTAAGTTAGATACTCAGCTAGGTATTTGTTTAATAAAGTCATTTAACAAATATTTATTGAGCATTTACATTGTATAGGTATTTGGAATAAAGCAATGAAGGGGGGAGACAAAAATCTGGTTTTAAGGAGTAAATGACATTACATATACCTACATTTATAACTAAATCATAGCTTATTGTACTGCTTCTATTTTCTCAGCCATATTGGTCTGAGTAATTCTGTTTTTGATCACAACTTCCTCTGAGTCACTCATCTGCCCAACTCTCATAGCCATTATGAGCACTTTGTGCCTAAACATTGCTTAAATTGATATTGCCAAATACTACATAAGGAACATGTCTTTATAATTGCATTTCCTACAGCTGTCATTCAGAACATTGTTTTTCTAAAGATTTTTATGATCTGTAGAATATGATTTAAAAGATAAAGCAGCATAAAACATTTAAAAATATTTTAATCCATTTTCAACATGGATAATAGTCTTTGAAAATATGTACTTCTTGATATAGTTTATTTCTTATGAGATTTTTTTTTTTTGCTAATACAGGTAGAAGCAACTATCTGAGTTTTTATATATTTTGAAATCGTTGACTACAAAGAACTGAAAGGGTAATTGGGAGGACCTATATCAACAATCAAATATAGTCACTTCTATATTGTAAGGCAGCTTTAGAGTTTTATAAGTTTAGTGGAACCATTTTTTTTTTCTACCACAAGAGCCTTTGCTACACTAACTTGTCATTATTTTAAACAGAAGATTATCAGTAGAATTTTTTAAGGTAAAGGAAGAAAGATATAATAATGACTAACATTAATCAAACACCTCCAGTACATTGAGAAAGTTTTATGGTTTTCTCATATTGCTAGTGGTTTAGAAAATAGGTTTTGGAGGAAAAAAAATCCTCCACATTCAGATCTTGGCCTTGCTGCTTCCTAACTGTTAACTTTGAGCAAGTTACTTAATCTTATTAGTCTCAGGTTTTTCACTGGTAAAGTGGGGCTAATAATAACTTCAGAGGATTGTTTTGATAATTATTTAGAAGGCCTGCAAGGCCCAGTGCTATACACATAGGTGGTACTCAATAATTTTTAGCTATTTTTAATATGAACAACCTTGAAAGTAGGATGTTATTATATATTCTCATTATAGATGAAAAGCCTGAAGGTCAAATACATTGTTACTTTAACAGTTGTACACAACTACTAAGTGATAGAGCTGAAATTCTAAATCCAAACATTTACATTCTGTGTAGCTGATAGGCGCCTTCAGTTACAAAAGTAGTTATTTTTTACCACTTAACCTGAAAGGTGGAAATATTTGTATAGGAATGGGAAGTGATTTTAGATTTAACTTGTCAGATTTGATATGGTAAATTCTTGGTGACCAATGAGTTCAAAACTGGTCTAACACTAAAATACTCACGAAGTCCCCAAAATAAGTTTGCCATATTTACCAATGATGACTTGTGATATATGAATTGTGTATGTGCATACGCACACATATATACACACATGCATATATAATGTTGGGCCTTCAAATGTGCATGACCACTTAATCTCCTTTATTACACTTACAAATAAAATATTTGTCCACATCATTTTCTTAAGACTTCGTTTTTTAGAGTAGTTTAGGTTCATAGCAAAATTGAAAAGGAGGTACAGAATTTTCCATATACCCCCTGCCCTGCACATACATAACCTCCACTGTTATAAAAGTCTCCCACCAAAGTGGTACATTTATCACAATTGATTAACCCACATGGACACATCATATTCACCCAAAGTCAGTAGTTTACCTTAGCATTCACTCTTGGTGTTATATATTCTAAGAGTTTGGAAAAATGTATAATGACATGTATGTATCATTATAACATCACACAGAGTACTTTCCCTGTTCTAAAACTCCTCTGCACTCTGCTTCTACATCATATTGAAACTGGAATGTAAAGTTGACTTTGTTACTAACATATATTATTAATGAGACTGTAGACTGATAACTTCAGAAATGATGTTTTTCACCCCTTTAATCTTTAAAATTTTGTTAAAGTAAAATATCAACAGTTCACTTTCAGAATACATTCTATGTCTTATTTTTGATATACTTAATATAAGTGATACTTATCTTCAAAGGTTATTGCTGGTCATGTAGAGATCTCTTTTGGTTTTAATTCATACCATAAGAGAGAGGTACATTATGATACTTTTTGCAACCAATTTTTTTAACAGAAAAGATGGGTAAGAACCCTCATCAATCTTCCTGTCCCAGAAGTTCATTATAGTGCTTTTCTATTTGGTTCACTGGTGGAAGTTCTACCAGGCCCCATGTTTTCATTTTTAAATTGCAATTTGAATCCTTCATACTAAATCATTTTGATAGCATATTTTTCCCCCTTTGGAGATTAAAGAACACAACTCTTGACTCGGTTTGAAGCCAGTAATCCTCTTAATGAGAAGATGAACTCAGCCACAACATTTCTTTGATTTTTTTAGGACAAGAGTGTTAATTAGAAATGAGTCAATGGTAGCAGAAAGAGTTGATACCCAATTTAATTACGTTTCCTTGAAATAATAGAATTGGGTAGCTGGCACACTGTATTCTTCCAGATAGGCATTAAGAACAGTTGTGTGTTATTAGTAAGAATTTACAGTAGTTCAAGTAATGATTTAACTTGTATTCGATAAATCTTTTCAGATTTACTTCTAAATGAAGCGTGGTAAGTATAACGTTCTTTCAGAATTTGTATGATGTGTTTGAAACATTTTTAGGAAATGCAAAGTTTTTGTTAAAACTGCAATGAATGTAAGACAAAACAAATGGATTAATAAAATAGAGCAGTATCTTATTTTTGCACTAGTTAGAATAGTAATCATGAAATGTTTTAAAGTCTCAAGGTGACTGATTTAAGATCTCTATATTAGTGGCCAAATTAGATGCTAATATAATTATGTCCTCATATGTCCAAACATTATATGTACACTGCCTTGCCTCTGGATTACATTGAGGAAGTAAACTTTAGGTTTAATGTCATCTGTGAAACATTTTATATTAACTCTTTTTGAAATATATCTATTTCAGTGTTGTAATTTGATTTTGTAAACATATATAGGTTCTCTATATTGTTTATTTACAACTTAGGAGAAAATTTATGAGAAAATTTACATTCATTTCATCTCTGAAATAGCTCTTTTTCTTGTAAATATCAATTGCTCTTGTAATAAAAACATTTATCTCTCTTGAAATTTGATTATCTGAAAGTATTACAGTGCTTCTCTCCTATCAGAAATATTTTTTATTCTAAGTTTAGGGGACCTGGAGGAGGTTTAAATCTCCTCTATAACATTAGCCAACATTCCTTATGGGATTTAGTTAAAACATTAGTGATAAAAAGGTACACTGTAAAGGGTGAATGGATGTATAATGCATAATTTCATATCTAAGTGACCTAAAGAATCTCCAAAATGACATTGTGTGTTATGACCCTAAAGATATAATAGATACTAGGGAAAATAACCTGTTTCTTTGGTCAAGAATATATTTTCTTGCCTGGTATAACATGAAACAAATTTAAAACACTTCTAATTGTAAAATAAATACGTGCATAATGTGTTGTTATGACCATTACATTAAAGATTGTTTCCTTGAGTAATGTGTTCTTGTCTGATACCTGAGCTTAGATATTTCGGAAAATTCATATATGCTGAGTTACTTGTGTGCTGGCTGTAGTGATAACTTTTTTTCATTATTTTGAAATATCACTCAAGCAATCTATATTTGAATAATACAATTTTGAAGCAGTGGTCTGAGTGTGGAAGGATAAACATTCAAAAAGAACTTATTTTTACCTTAGGGATTAGAGAAATATGACATATTGAGAACACTCTTCTAAAAACTACTGCAAAAGTAAGGTACAAACAGCTAATCAATACATGCTTGGCTAACATATTGTATAAGCTTTATTACTTTTACATGTAAAACAATGTTGACTTACAATGAGATTTTTAGGTGTAAAAAAATGTAGGGAAAGGACTTCTTTTCCTTTATCTCTATTCATTTGTTCCTTTAATTGAATTTCTTTATTCTCAAGGCCATTTATCATAAATAATTAAATGATAGCCATTAATTGAAACTCAGGTTCTAAAGGTAGAGAAAAATAGTAGTTTTAGCCAAGTGTCTGTATTTTTAGATTTATTCAGTTGAAGAAACACTGAATTTAAGTCTATATAATTCTAAGAAAGAATATATTTAACTACATAATATAAAATATATAGTATATGAAATGTATAATACATTATTATGTTATATAAGAATATATATATTTGTGTATATATATAAATTCTGAAAAAAGAATATTTGTCCATTTTTAAATTAATTTTCTTTAGAACTTAATTTTCCATGCTCTCACGTACAGCAGCTTATCTCGCCAATAATCAAGAGGTAGTGAAATAGTGATTTAAAACTAGAAGTGAACCGTGGGCTAAGACTAAGAGGGCCATGTTGCAGTCCTGACCCTGGAAAATCTCAGTAAATACGCTCATGCAAGTAGTTTCACTTCCTGATGGATGGTTTACTCATTTTTGAACAGAAGAAGATTGGACTAGTTTCTCTACCACATTTTAATAACATGAATTGATAATCAGAATTCAATTAAAGAGAAAGATTCCACAATTGCTTATTAGGTGCCCAGTGGATTTAGGGCTTCTACTAGGTGTGAGTCCCCCCATTAAAAATTATAATTTACCTTGTTAACTTCATACTTTGCTACTTTGTTTTAATATAGCATTTAAAACATGAATGATAACATGAACATGTTATAAATAGGAATGCAAATTGGAAATTATAACAAGAGAGAGTAATGTCCTATATTTCTACCTTTTATACTAAGAATATCTTAAAAATTACAGAAATGTCATAAAACAACAGAATAAATTTGCAGTAGATCTGGAAACTTAGAAGAAGTGTGTCATTGGCAGGAGAAAACTTTGAAAAATTCTTGGAGACTAGAAAGCAAGTGGAATCATATTGCTGGAGGGCAAAAGAAAAAAGTGGAGAAAAGTTCAGGTCAAAGCAGGGTTACCAAGAAACTACTACAGAGGTAAAAGCAGTTCCAAAAATATTCAAGTTCAGAGACAACGTACACAAAAAGAACCTGGAGGTTCAGGACCAAATGTCAAAATAATTAATTAGGATTACATTAAGGGCAAATGGGTACTGTACTCACCTTATCATGAGTTGTAAGCAGCAGTTGTAGATAGGCTGAGGTTAAATTTTGAAAATTACTTTCAAAGTGTGAACTACTGTCTGAAAAGGGCTCTGGATGTAAGTATTGGGGTTTGGAAAGAAGCAGAAAAGAACCCAGAGTAGTTCCAGATAACAGCACAGACAGGACGAGATAGGAAAGGGAGCCTCTGATTCTGAGGTTAGCCATCCAGCTAGTGGATGTACTGGACTGGCGCTTAGTGGAGTGGCCGCTCTCAGTGCTAGGACTTCAGCATCAGAACAGAGCTCCCAGATAATTTACAACCCTAGAAGGATACAGAGTTATGGTATCCAGAAGTCAGACTAGCTCATATTCTGCTGAGACCACAGTGCAACCCTTTTGTTACAATCCCTTGGGGAGCACTCATTCATCAGAGATAAGGGTCAATAAAACTAAGAAAAGACAACAAAGAAAAAAAAAAAACTAATATTTGAGGAGGAAAAAAAATCAACACTTGATTCCACCTAGAAGATACACCTGACATGACTTAGAAGGCAAAAGAGAGGCCAAGTGTACAAGTCTCCCAAGTATAATCCTAGAAGTGTTTAGTATTTTCTTTGTCTATGCAAATATTGTTTCAACTGGCTGATTGCTAGCTTAATGGATATTGATAGGCAAGGGGTAAGGCATCATGTTTTCGTTCCTGACTTTCTTACTCCACATGTTAGCCTAGATTTAGTGTAGCCGTGGAGCCAACACTCTGGGAAATTAGTACAACGTCTTGCTATTTCTCTGGTGCACTTCCAAAGAAACTGTAAGGGTATAATTCAGTGAATTAAATCTCCTTCTCACTAAATGGCCTAGAATAGATTTTGTAATCTGTAAATGATCCACACCTGACAAAAACCTAAATACTCCCTAATGTGGGAAAAGTTAAATAAATTATGGTATAATCATTCTATAGCATATTATGTGACATTAAAAATAATGTGTTGAAGTTATATGTATCAATATTGATATAGAGATTATATCATCATGTTAGTAAATAATTTTCAGAACAGTAGGAAAATGTGACCTTTTTTATTTTAAAGAAAGCATATTCGACAGAAACCCAATGCTATATGTATGTGTGCCTGTGTGTGTGTGTGTGTGTGTGTGTGTATGTGTGTGTGTGTGTAAATGTTTTGAGGAATCCTCTTGTTCTTTTTGATAATCAGTCATTCTGGTCAGAGAAGTGGATTTTTGAAAAAAGAGCATGAGAAACTCTGACTTCTTTTTTCTGTTTTTTTTAGTTTTTATAGTATACTCATACAAAATATTATTTATATTTAGTAACTTAGATATTTTAATGTCATGCGAGATCCCACATCAGTCACAACCTCTTGCCATCTCTCTAGATCTCCCTTCTTATCTCTCAAATTATTATTTTTTTACCCATTGTGCTACTGTTAAATAGTTTAGCTTCTTCTCTGAAGCCTTGGAACCTGACCACCTCACATACCCCACAAAGACTCAGCTAAAAGAAAGTCTCATACTATTTAATACCAATTGTTAAGGTACTAAGCCTCCTTCTGTGGGTAGAGGAAGAAGGGACTCCTCTTAGAAAGCTGTACCTTTAATTCCATCAACGTAGAGGTTCCACAGGTGCTCTAGATAGAGGTGGAGTGATTTTAGTGTATATCCATCACTGCCAGGGATTTCTTCAAGGGCAAATGCTTATAAACCAAGTGTAGGATAAACCCAATGTTAATATTACTCTATTTAAAGCAAATATAATGACTATCAGTGAGAATGCTTCTGCTGACAAATGACTAATTTTATGTGCTATTAATCTGAACCTTCTTACTAACAAGTAAAATTTATTTTATATTAAATATCTTTTAATCTGCTTTTGTATAATTTATTTTAGGTAAAAATCTTATTCTACTGTAACGGAAAAGAAAAATATTACTTCTGTTGAGATTTCATGATGGTGACAGCTGTGGAGTATTTTTCTTTAATAAGGCTTTCTAGAGAGAGTCATTGAAGTTGCTTATACTTTTCTGTTACTCTTTTGTTAGTCTTTTGTTAGAAAATGCTGACCATAGCAGTAGAAAACTCTCTTTGAACAAATATGCAGTTCTTTAGAGAGTAAACAAAATAATATTTTGGAAATTAAAATTGTTCTATTGTTTTACCTTTTGCATATGAGACCCATACTGCTTTACTTTCAGAGGCATCCATGTGCCTCTAAGGAATTACTGGATGGTTATTAACTAGTTTGAGAGTGCAAAAATCAGAGTTCAAGAACTTGGAATCTGCATAAACAAACTCTTGCAAGTTTGACCTTTGTAAAATTATACACAATTTTTTTCTTAAAAAATATATAGCCACTCCCCAAGGGACATTTAATTTTATTATAATCTAGAAAAATATTTATGATGGATTAGAAAACAGGATATAATGGATGGGAAATCTCTGCTAGGAAAGAGTACTAAATAACTCTTCAATATTTGTAGGTTGTGGGAAGGAGGAATGAGTTGGACTTAGGAGGTCGTCCATGTCATTCTTTACTTTGCTTTTTGAACTAGAATCCTCCATGGCTCGATCTGTCTGATAGGTTGAAGGGAAAACTAAATGCAGAAGTGTCACACTCCCTGTTTTGAACTCTAGGAGGAGATGACCACACGGGATAATTCAGCACAAACGCAGCCTGGGGAGGGAAAAAACGCATGCGTGGTAGAGGGAGACGATTATCCAGATTAACCTTCATCACCCCCTTGTGAGGTGGAAGGAACTGAGACATTTCTGCTAGTTGATTGTGAAGCAGAGGAGAGGTCGTAATAACGCATATCGCTGAGAATCTGGCTAGAGAGTTCCCAGAGGTGCTGCCAAAGGGGCACACAATAGCCTCCTGATCAGATACTGCAGGGCAGGCTGTCTAGATCAGGGGTCCCCAATCCCCGGACCGCGGACCGGTACCGGTCCACAGCCTGTTAGGAACCTGGCGGCACAGCGAGAGGTGAGCGGTGGGTAAGCGAGGGAAGCTTCATCTGCCGGTTCCCGTCGCTCCCCATCGCTCGCATTACCGCCTGAACCATCCCCCACCCCGTCCGTGGAAAAATTGTCTTCCAGGAAACTAGTCCCTGGTGCCAAAACAGTGTTGGGACCGCTGGTCTAGATTGAAAAGTCACAGTCAGGGGCTTCCCTGGTGGCGCAGTGGTTGAGAATCTGCCCGCCAATGCAGGCGACACGGGTTCGATCCCTGGTCTGGGAAGATCCCACATGCCGCGGAGCAACTAGGCCCGTGAGCCACAGCTACTGAGCCTGCGCGTCTGGAGCCTGTGCTCCGCAACAAGAGAGGCCACGATAGTGAGAGGCCCGCGCACCGCGATGAAGAGTGGCCCCCGCTTGGCGCAACTAGAGAAAGCCCTCGCACAGAAACGAAGACCCAACACAGCCAAAAAAAAAAAAAAAAAAAGTCACAGATCTCAGAGCATCATCGTTAGGTCGGGGATGATCTAGGTAACTGTGAATTAGGAAATGATGAGGCGGGAGCAGGATTCACAAAAGCAGACGTGTAGTTCCCCAGCCACATACTTAGGAGGCAGAAAGCCAGTTGGTATTCCAGAGTGGGAGGGTACTAACCACCTGCGTGAACACCAGCATGGCACTCTCCCTGAGAACAGACCAACCGTGCCTCAGCGGAGTCCAGCACGGAATCCGATTCACATGAGACTCACACGGCAACAAAGAGAAGAGGGAGGGCCGGTCTGAATCCCCATCCTTCCACTTAATCTTTGTGTAACTTTAAATGAGGATGTTATTTTATAAAGCTTAGATATTGTTAAATGATAAATGTACTCAGTGGGGATGGATTAAGTCCTTTATAGAAATAAAGAAACTACCACATATCTATGTATGACTATTTAGAAACATTTCTAATGACCAACTTGCTAAAAATGATAAAAAATATACTATTTTAAATTAATAGTGTGACGTTACAGTGACTTTTCTGTTGCTTTGTGTGTTTATTAAGTGAACCCTAAGTCCACAGCCTGTGAGGACAAGAAAATTAAATATTCTGATTTCAAGTAAATTTAGGAATTATAACAACAGAAATGCATAGAAAATGTTTATATGCACAAAAATGATAATTGTAATTGAATAATATGACATTAGATAAATTCAGTTTAGAGAAAAGCAATGATTATGTTCCCGAATATTTTAAATTTATAGCTGCAGACTTGCATTTCACACATAAAACGCAAAATCCTATAAAATTTATACTGTTTAATCTGTAATTATAGGTGTAGTTTGGTGTATAATTGTTGCTATCTGATTTTGTAATCGAACATAATGGGAAAATACAGACTCTATAGCTAGGCTGATTGACTCTACCTCTATATAGTTGTGTGAACTTGATCATTAATTAACTTTTGTTCTTCAATTTCCCCACCTGTAAAATGGTAATAATAACAGTACTCAGTTCACTGGATTGTTCGGCAGACTAAAATTAGAAATTATTCTAAATTAGGTAAAGTGATTAGAATAGTGCCTGGCACATTGAAGCATTATATGAGGCTTGACTTTTATTATCTTCAACCAGTAGGCAGCAGAAAGAATCCATAGCAAATATCAGATAATGCAAATTGCTGCAATATTAATTTCAAAATCAGATATACTTAAGTATTATCTTTCTCATTTCTGACCTTAGAAATATTCAACATTCCAATTCCATATGTAGAATCACCAGGCCAGTGCATAATTGTTCCAATTTAAATTTTGCTCCTAAGTGATTTTAGCTCTTATTTTTGAAGCAGCTTATACAAAAATAGCTTTAAAAATCACAAGTGTTTTTGGTAAGCTGTGATAACATGTTTTCCAGAATTATCCTTGAATATATTACTTAGAGTTCTTCAAGAAGTTTATGAAATATTCCTATGCATGTAGTGCTAATTAAAAGCTAATATGAAAGCATCTTCGGCTCAGGGACTTTACAAAGTTCCATAGCAATGGGCAGAATCTGGAAACTGATAGTTATAAAGGCTTATCTAGGCATATGCAAGCTTGGATCTCCCCGATAATCAACAAACTTATTTAAAAAACTCTTCCTGGTCATGGGGGTACAGTAATACTTTCCTTACCCTCAGCAGGCCTGCTATGTTTGGTTTGAATATATCATTATCTTGGTATTAAAAATAATCCTCCACTGAATGTTTCTACCACTGCTTAGGAAAAAGAAAGTATTTTATACTCCCCTTGTATCAACAAGGAAAGTAAGATAACTTACAAAATCACAGTTTCTTAAAATCCTTCAGAAAGCTGAGGACACAAAGAAACCTTATATGAACAAAATCCAGTAGTGAGAAGCCTTCCTAGGAGAGACCCAAAGCTTCTTTTAACCCCAATGGAAGAGAAGAAAGCATCCATTGATGAGGGTAAGAAAAAGCAGAAGAAATTTTGAAGAACTTTTATAACTTAGCGGGGGGCTAGCATGATGATTTAAAATCCCTGGGGGCACTGGCCACAAAAAGAATCTGCACTCAACCACCGTTTCCCTTTGGCCTTCATCAAGGCTCAATGGAATACTGGGGCCAGAGCAAGAGCTGGGAGAAACTCTCCCCGTCCTGGGTACCCCAGTCCTCAAGGCAGTGGCTTCCTAGAACAGGCGTAAGAGCAGGACAGCTCTTAGTGACCTCCTTAAGGCCCAGGTCCACTCCTACCAGCGGAAGGCAGGGCAGGAGTGAGAGAAAATTTTCTGCAGGAAAACTTCTGAATTTTGTGTGTCATGGAATACATGACAGAGGCCACTACAGCTGGGCTAGGAGCAGGATTGCTGAGAAAAATTCCCTGTGTTAGGAGCACATGAGTTTTTGCTGAACTCTGTGGACAGACAGAAGAAATGAGAAAAATCCTCTAGGTACTGGGGTCTTCACTGAATAATGAGGTGACTTGGTGGCTTGGCAAGGGGCAGGAGAGCTGCAAGTTGCAACATGAGGGGCAGGCATGCAGGAGTGTGATGGCTGAGAATGCCACAGTAGAATTGAGAGAGGACCCCCAGGCACTCATACAAGTCCATACTTGTACAAGCAGTTAAAAAATTATTCTACGCTTGGACCTCTTTCTTACTTACTGTCATAAATTACACTTGAATTTTCACATCCTGACATGTAAGCTCTATAATCCTAGGGATCTCCTCCTTCACACCAGTTCCTTTTACACTGAGGTCATGCTGTGTGTCTTTCTGTTTCAAAAGGCCACCCTTCTTACTGACTATCCACTTAAGTTCCGTATGTTTTTAGCTGGTCTGCCAGTGCCAGGCCAGCTAGGGGGAAGGAGAAGAAAAAAATGGCACCACCCATCAGTGCTTCCTTGCCTGGAGAAAATTCCATCAGATTTGTCATATGCGCTAAAATTTGTAAAAAGAATCCACTTCTCATATATGACCCGGGCACTTTTCAAACTGTTTCTCTGCACTATGACTTGAAACAAGTGAGTTTGTGCATGGGCCGTTCAAGAGTGGGGTATTGGTTTCCCACAGCCCTTCAACTCTTCCAGATGAAAGCCCTGCTGGTTTTCAGAATCAGATGTCGTCCTGGTGCAGGTCCCCTGTGCTGAGGAGCAGGATGTGGGGCTAGTATAGCCTACTCTTCAGGGGGGACCTCACAGTTGTGACATCCCTCCCAGTTGCTACATTGTGGGGATGGGTTCTGACTAGACCTTGTCTCTTCCCCTCGTACCTGTCCCAATGTGTCCTTTTCTTTATATCCTTAGTTGTAGAAAATCTGTTCTGCTAGTCTTCAGGTCATTCTCAGTGATAGTTGTTGTATATATAATTGTAATTTTGGTGTGTATGTGTAATTGTAATTTTACTCATGGTCATCCCATTCTGCCATCTTGACCCAAACATGATTCTCCTGTGCTCAATTTCATTGATTTCAACTCTTAATTGTTATTATTTCTTTTTTTTTTTCCTGCTTAATTTAGATTTAATTTGCCATGCTTTTTTTCTAGCTTCTAAGGTGGAAGCTTAAATGATTGATTTTAGGTCTTTCTTGATTTCTAGTATATGCAATCAATACTGTAAAATTTCCTCTAAGCACTGTTTTCACTGCATCCCACACAGTTTGATAGGTTGTGCTTTCATTTTAATTCAGTACAAGTTGCCTGGCTGTCTTGGTCAGGAGATCATGAGACTCTTAATTTTGTTTGAATATTTAAAAGTTCCTCTTGAGATTTCTTGTTTCACCCATTTGTTATTTAAATGTGTGTTGTTAAATCTCCCAATGTTTTAGGATTTTCCAGTTATCCTTCTGTTATTGATTTCTAGTTTAATTTCATTTTTGTCTGAAGGCAGTAATTGTATGGTTTCTATTTGTTTAAAATGTTAAGGTATGTTTTATTGCTCAGTATTTGTCCTATTTTGGTGAATGTTCCATGTGAACTTGAGAAGAATGTGTGTTCTGTTGTTGCTGGAATGAAATTGTCTATAGATGTCAATTATATCCAGTTGATTGATTTTGTTGTGGAGTTCAGCTGTGTCATTTCTGATTTTCTGCTTGCTGGATCTATCCATTTCTGCAGGAGAGGTGTTGAGGTGTACAACTATGATAGTGGATTCATTTATTCTTTCTTGCAGTTCTATCAGTTTTCGCCTAACACACTTTTTACTGTCTGTTTTTAGGCACACAAACTTTGATTGTTATGTCTTCTTAAATAATTGACCCCTTTATTGTTGTGTAATGTTCTCTTTCTCCCTGATAACTTTCCTTGTACTGAAGTCTGCTCTGTCTAAAATTAGTATAGCCACTCCTGCTTTCTTTTTAATCTATGTGTGTCTTTATATTTAAAGGGGGTTTCTTGTAGACAATGTACGGTAGGGTCTTACCTTCTGATCTACTTTGATGCCTTCTTTTTATAAACTGGTTTATTAAGAGCATTGCCATTCAAGTGATTATTGGTATTGTTGAATTAAGTTTATCATATTCATCACTGTTTTCTATTTGTTGCCTTGTATTTCCTACCTATTTTTCCTTTTGTAGTTTTAATTGAGAATTTTATGATTCTATTTTTTCTCCTTTCTTAGTATGTCAGTTATACTCCATTTTAACCTTGTTTTTTTTTAGTGCTTGTCCTAGAGTTTGCAATATATAATTTACAACGATTCAAGGTCCATTTTCAAATACACTATATTGCTTAATGGATAGTGTGCATAACATAATAACTCACTAATCCTAATTCCTTCTCCCCATCCCTTTATCTTTGCTGGCCTTCATTTCACTTATATATAAGTAATATGATATATAATTATATATGTATATAAATGTATATAATTTTAATATGTATATGTGTATATTATATATTAATAAGCACACAGAACTAAATACAGTATTATTTTGAACAGACTGTTATCTGTTAGGCCAATTAAGGAAAAAAATATGTTTTTATTTTACTTTAACTTATTCTCCAGTGCTCTTCCTTTTTTTTGTAGATTTGAGTTTCTGACCTATATTTTTTTTCTTCTCTCTGAAGAACTTCTTTTAAAGTTTCTGCAATGCAAGGTTACTGGTGAGAAATTCCCTCAATTTTTGTTTGTCTGAGAATTTATTTCTCCTTTACTTTTGAAGATAATTTGCAGAGTACATAATTGTAGTTTTTTCCTCAACATTTTAAATATTTCACTCCACTCTGTTTTTGCTTGAATGGTTTTTGAGAAGTTGGATGTAATGCTTATTTTTGTTCCTCTATAAGTAAAGTGTTTTTTTCCTCTTGCCTCTTTCAGAATTTTTTCTTTATATTTGATTATTTTTATAGCTTGAAAATGATATTCACAAGGGTAGTTTTTTGGCATTTATTTTGCTCTAGTGTTTTCTTGGATCTGTAGTTTGTTATCTAACATTAATTGGAAATTCTAAGTCATTATTGGTTGCATATTTCTTTTTTTCTCTTTCTGATATTCCCATTCACATATATTATACCTTTTGTGTCTAGATATTGTTTTTTCCAATCTTTGTTCTCTTCACTTTTCAGTTTTCAAAGGTGCTATTGATGTATCCTTGTTAAATTAAAAGACAGATCCCAGTCTTGAAAACTCCCTAGGTAGACAAAACCAGTTTATTCATACAAACAAAGCTTCATTTAGCTTATTCTGCTAGGCTAACTTGACCAGGGTCATTTCTTGTATGCCTCTGAAAATTATAAGCAAAACATAAACTGTTTCCCCAATTTGATATGAGGTAACCACTAAGTAATTCCCTATTATTTAAGAAAATTTTGGTATTATAGCCAAACACTGTGAAGAATAAACAATCTCTGCCTTCTCACTATATAAACCACTTTATAACAATATACCCTTGAGCCTCATTCCATGTTTTGGCTTGAGTGCTTTGGTTCAGGAACTGTCTTTTTGGTGTGCGCAAAATAAACTTTTACTTATTATTACTTCAGTGATTCATTGGTTTTACTTCAGCCATATCTAAACTTTTGATATCCTAGCTCAGAAATTCTTACCTCAGCTGTGTCCAGTCTACTAATGAGCCCATGAGAGTCATTCTTTATTTCTGCTTACAGTATTTTTTATCTCTTGATTTCCTTTTTGGCTTTTTCTTAAGATTCCCATCTTTCTGCTTACAATGCCTTTCTCTTCTTGAATGTCATCTCCTTTATCTGTTAGACCTCTTAACAGATTAATCATAGTTGTTTCAAATTCTCAGTCTGATAATCCCAACATCCCTGCCATGTCTGATTCTGATGTTTCCTCTGCCTCTCCAAACTGTAATTGCTGCCTTTGATATGCCTTGTAATTTTTCTCTTGATAGCCAGACATGATGCACTGGGTAAAAGCAGTTGCTGTAAATAGGCCTTTAGTAATGTGATGGTGGGGTGTGGGGGGGAGGGGAAGTGTTCATAATTCTATGAATAGGTCTCAGTCTTTTCATGAGCCTATCCCTCTGGACTGTGAATTGCATATATACTTCTCATTCTCCCTCCTTTTGTGAGACAGGATGACTAGTATCGTCTGAAGTTTGGTGTTTCCCTTCCAGCAAGTCAGTCAGGTTCAAAACCCCAGCAGGTAAGGATATGGTTAGTTTCACCTGTGCACAGGCCTTTTTAAGGAGAACAGCGTGCTCAGGTGTATTTCAAAATAGTTCCTTTATCTCTCTCCCTGCTGGAAGCTCCAGAGTCTTTTACTTCAGTATTTACTGTGAGAACTTTGTTGAGCTCCTGGAAGTGAAGCTCACAGTTTTACGGAGGGGCCCACCTATGACTGCGTCCCTTGAAGTTTTTAATTCTTGGACTTGTCTGCTCTGAGCCTCCGGCAATTTGTTAATTAAACTTCAGCTTTTTATTTTTTTACTCTGGGACCGGTTCTGGTGGAGTTTCAGCTCATGAGTTTCTGCTCCAGTAAGTTGTGTTTCTTTTTGTCTGCTTATCTGTCTCTCCAATTTTGGGTTCATTTGTTTGCTCTGTGATCTTACTTTTCTTTAAAATATTTGTTGGTTTTTTAGTTTGTTCAGCCTTTTACTTGTTGTTAGAACAGAGTTACAACTTCCAGTCTCCTTACAAGCAGATTCAAGATACATGGGAAAATTTTAATTGTTTTAGACATTTAATAGATGACTTTTTATTTTGTCTTTAGTATGGGATATTTAATATTTCAAAGATAAAGATGATAATGTGGGTTTATCCTTCTTATAAAGAACTGAGATTCTCCATTAGAAAATTACATGGGCTTTCATATAAATTTTCAGCCCTATGTTAATTATATGCTTTATTTAAAATATTTAAATAATATTTGATTTTACTAGACTTTAAGATTTTATTCATTAAATATTTTCTTGGACCTGTCTGAGCAGAAACTGTTACTAGTGCTGGTTAAACTATAGTTTGAACACAAAATGGCCTGTCTTCATGGAGCTTCAGTGAGTTTTTTATTTAAATAATTTACTTTTTATTTAAAATTTCCATTTTGTCCTTCTTATTTCTTGCTTAAAATGTCTACTTTTGTGATTATTTCAAATATGTTCTTTACCACCAAGAGCATAGTTTTATAATAGGTGCTTTAAAATCCTTATCTGATAATTTTATCATCTGAGTCATCCAGAATGAAGTCTCTCAGTTGCCTTTTCCTTGAGAATGACTCGTATTTTCTTCAGTTTTGGTATGTTAGGTATTTTTAAAAATTATTATTATTATTATTATTATTTCCTGGATGTTGTGAGTTGTGTAGACTGGATTTTGTTATAATCCTCTGGAGAATGTTGATGGTTTGTTTCTGTAGGAGATGGAGTTTATTTTGTTTAGACTGCCAGTTGTGTTTTACTTTTTGTTGCAATGGCTCAAATTTCAGTTGTTTTCTCAAAACCTTGGTCATGCTGATTTTGGCCTGTCTCATTTGAACCTGTGAGGTTCAGGGGTTAGGCTGAGATTTTTCAGGTGGTTCGAATGTCAGCTGAGTGCTCAAAATTGTTGCTATGCTGATTTGGGTTTGTGCAAAGCATGTGTGGTTCACTCGCTAGGCTGGGAGTTTTATGGGCTTCTACACAGAAATGCTGGCTTCCCCTCCTCTAGGATTTCCTCCCATACTCTGGCCTAAGTCACTTTCTTCCTTTATTCCCTGGCCAGAAATATCCAAATTTTCTGTCAGAGCTTTAGCTGCATGTGCTACATGCCACTGTGCAAGTGGGGTCTCCCCTTGGTGCAAAACCATGAAAGAAGAAACAAAGATAAAACCAGGACAGTCACCTGCAACTAGGTTGCTTCTCATGTTTGGCTCATTTCCATCATTTATCTGCTCTTGTTTACCTTCCAGGGTCCTCAAGTGGTGTTGTTTGTTTGTTTTCTTTTGTAATGTATCCAAATTTACTGTTGTAATTAGTGAGAGGGATGGGTGCTAGGGGCTTAGATCTCAGAGGCAGAATGGGGACTCCCATACGGCTTGCATTTTTATTAAGTACATATTTCCCTTCGACAGTGAGACATTGAAGGAGTTTCCACCCGCATTTTGAAAAGTAGTATGTTTGTAGCATTTCTGAAGGTGTGTCTGATGAGTCCGTGAATGGTATAGGCTTCTGAACCAGTATTGGATTAAGCACTAAACTGAACCCACATGGTAATTAATTGGCACCAATTAGGTAAACGTGCCTTATGGCTGCCCAGCTGCTGGCAAGAAAGTAAGATTGAGAAATCAACTTTATCTTTGCTATTTAAATCACCCGTATCTATTATTTTTGAATTTGAGCAGCTGCTATCTCTTCTGAAATTGAACAAACACATCTGTCTTAGTAAGCTGCTAGATTTAAACGACAAAAAGCTTTCTGTAAAGTAAACATTTAAACACAAATCCTGTTGCTGCTACAGCTTATCAGGTACTCACATGCAACTTATGTTTTAACTGGAAATAATTTCACTCAAATTATACACACTTTTATTCTTTAGTAACTTATTACTAAGAGGCGGCAAAAGATAATACAATTATCTATTAGTTGAGTGCTTAATCTTTTTGTGGTAACTGCCATAGTCAAATCCAAATTAATGATTAGATTTCCAAGTAAATTTTTTATCTTCTGCTGATGGCAGTCAGTCTGGCATCCTATATATGGACCCTGTTAAACATTTGATCCAGCAAAATATTTTAAAACCACACAGCAGTTAAACCTTACTATTGACTGAATTATTCATATTATATTCCCAAGATGAAGATGGGGAGAAAATCATGGCATCAATAAATACAGGATACAATTCTATTTTAGTAATCCTCTGAAGATCATCCTGCAAGTCTGTAACAATTTTATTATTAATTCTCTTTATTAGTATGTTATATACCTGTGTTAGGTAAGTGGGAATGTAATTGATTTTAATTTAATTCTATAATACCACATTGACTTCTCCATTTTTCTCATTCTGAGAACTGTATTTTTGTTGTAGTTTCTGGAAGCTCATGGTCCTAAATTGAATACATTATGTATAAAAGTTTTTATTATTGTTAGAATCAACATGGCATTTGCCATTTTATAAATTACCTAGAATATAATAAAGAAATAGAGAAATTGTCTTTTTTTTCTATGAAAATGACACCATTTTCATAAAGGAAACTTCAAAAATAGATTTAATAGTTACATAACTATTGAGAATAAGTGAGATGTTTCTAATTTTTGACGTTTTGACAAATTCTTTCTTCCAAAATATCACGGTTATAAAGAAAATAAATAGTATTGAGAGCAAAGTATTTTTATGTAGAAAAATAACTAGGTCTCTAGGCTCCTGTGTGAGGTTGCTAGGGCTGATGTAACAGAGTTGCACAAACTGAGTCTCTTAAACAACAAATTTATTGCCTTAGAGTTGAGGAGACTAGAAATCAGGGATCAAGGTGTCAGCCTGGTTGGTCCCTTCTGAGATCTGTGAGGGACACTCTGTTACTTGCCTCTCTCCCAGCTTCTGGTGGTTTCCTGATGATCACTGTCATTCCTTGGCATATTTTTCTGCCTAAGAAAAATCTTCATCTTCACATGACATTCTCCCTTTGTGTGTCTGTGTCCAAATTTCCTTTTCTTGTAAGGACACCAGTCATATTGGATTAGTGCACTCACTAACGACCTCATTTAAACTTGATTATCCCAATGGAGACCTGTCTCCAGTAAGGTCACATTCTGAGGTACTAGGAGTTTGGACTCCAACATATCTTTTGTGAGGAGAAACAATTCAACCCATAATATCATCCAAAATCAGGAAATATGTGAGCTAGAGATTAATTAATCATTCCCTTGCTTTTGCATATTTAGGTAATTTCCAAGAATACAACAACCCATTTCTGTTTGTTTCTCTTTATGCAATTCCTACTTGTTTTAGGGAAAAGAAATACACTGATGAAAATTTAATAAAGCAAATTATTTAATTCTATAAGGGCTTGTTTCAATATAACAATAACTCATCTATTTTCTCTTTCATTCAAGTAAATATTTTTGAGTACTCTGGGAAAACAGACTTTCATTTCATTAGAAGAATTCAAAAGTTCCTGCCTTCTGATGGGTTGGGGTGTCTCTGGACTTGACTTGTGCAAATTAAGAAGTTGTTATCTAAGCATAAGAAAAAAAATCTTGATTTTTCTAATTGTTGCACTTCTCCAAGAAAATTTTCTCTTTTATTAATGCGATGAAAAGCCTACACCACAGGGCCAGAAACTCTGAAGTTCCTAATTGTGATCTGAGTCAACAACTGTCATTACTCTTATTGTTACAGATAATAACATATTAATGCCAGACTTGAAGCCCTTGAGTTCAGTGCTATTTGCCTGCATTTTAAGTCTAAGAGCCTCATGTCTAGAAAGCCCAAACTCATTAAAGAAGTGCAGATTTTGTAGTGTTGAACATATAGCAAAGGCTTTGGGAACCATGCATGTAAATGACAGACACAAACTGGCATAGCAAACACATTGGGAACTGAATTAAGACTTAAGTCACCACACACACGAAGGGAAGCAGAACTTACAGCCCGAAACTAACTTTGAATATGTGCTGATGAAACATAAGTAAAAGTCTATCTAGTATAGAATTCACATTATCCAGAATATAATGCAGATGATTTGACATACAAGCAATTAGAATTATAGAACACATTCTTGGGGGGAAAAACAATGAACATATGCCAACACTCAGTTGTTCCAATATTGGAACTATTAGACAAAGACTTTAGATCAGCTATTATAACTAAGCACTATGAGGTAAAGGAAAACAAATCTCAAATAAATACATAAAATAAACTTATCAACAATTACATTTTATTATTCTAAATACTGATACTTCAGTTAATAAGCAGAATTCCTCAAAGAAGAGAAGAGAAAAAGACATTACTATTTTGCCTACCAAAGTAAAGAATATTCATAAAAGACCAGAAAACCTATTTTAATAACATAAAATTGTCATCAAAACAAAGATAAAGGCAGTATTATACAATCAAAAAATGGAAGTCATATATAAAACACGTGTATGAGTCTCAAAACATGGAATAGAATATTTTGGCATCCAATTAATAAAATAAAATTGCAAAAAATAAGTCTAAAAGATCTGAACAAGACTGGCGAATCCTTTATTTAGTTGACATTTTTAGAACAATATATTCACTAACTGGAGAATACCCATTTTTTCCAAAGTTCCCATTATATATTCACCAAGAGAGACCACATGCTTGGCCATAAAATAGGTCTCCATAAACTTAAAAGAATTGAAAATATACAATGTTTTCTGATCATAACGAAATTAAATTCGAAATCAACAACAAGAAAAATCCTAATATCTCGAAAGTAAACAACACATCTTTAAACAATTCATGGGTCAAAGATGAAATAAAAAGTGATAGTAGAAAATGTTTTGAAGGGAATGGACAAAAATTATATCAATACGCATGGGATATAGGCAAAGCAATTCATAGTTTATATACTATCTTTAGTGCTTCTAAATCCAGGGACCTAAGGATTTACATTTGAAAGCCTGGAAAGAAAAGCAAAGTGAAGCCAAATAACTGGAAGGAAGGAAATAATAAAGAGCAGAAATCAATGAAACAAAAAAGCAGCTGCCTGATAGAGAAGTTTAACCAAGACAAGAGCCAATTCTTTGAAAAGATCAACAAAATTTACACATCCTTAAAATAACCTGACCAAACAGTAAAAGAAAAGAACAAAAATCAATAATATCATACATAAAGAAGCAGGGTTATCTCAACAGAGAATGAGTGCAGTAACATTGTGAAAATGGTTTGACCTCAAGGGCTGGACATGCTGTGAGAGTCAGTGCTATACAGGAATCAGCTATCAATTCAATGTAATTATTTCTTCCAGTGAAAGCCAGATGTCTTTTCATTCTGAATGTTTTAACATCCTTCTCTCTTTCACATGTCTAGGTATAGATTATTTTATTTGTTTAAAATTTGAAGGGGGGCTATTCTTGGAATTTTAGGATTATTTTCTTTTCACCAGCTAATTAAATCCTTAGTCACTAGTCTTTCAAATATTGTCTTTCACTTATATTCTCCATTATTTCCTTTTGAAATTCTAATTAGGTGATTGTTAGACCTCCTCAATATCTTCTAATTTATATTTTGTCTTTTCCACCCTATATTCTGTGTAACATTTTATATAATGTCTTCATATCTACCTTTTAGTCTTTAGCTATCCACATTTTGCTCTTTCAACTAGACACCAAAATTCTTATTTTAATTATTAAATTTTTATTTACAGATATTCTTTTTGTCCCTCAGATCTCACTTATCTATTTTAATAGTCTATTTCTACTCACACAGTCAAAATATTCTTATATCTTTTAAAATATTTAAAAACCCTTTTATGACTTTCTATATACAGTTTTTATAGACCTGAGGCTATGATTTACTGATTTTGCTGATTAGTAATTATTATACTTTATATTTTTGTGTATTTAGTGATTTGTTATTGCTTGTTCATGTTCCATTAAATTTTATCTTTGGTGCTTTCTTAAGTCCTGGTTTTAAAAATCGTCTCCCCTGAGAATATTTGAATTTGCTTCTTCCAGTTTTGTAGACACTATTATCCTATTATGTTTAGACGGTATTACAACTTGGGATTTTTAAGACCAATGGATAATGTAAATTCAGGCCCCAATCTTTGTATGTGTGAAATTGGGGTTACAAATCCTGCTGGCAAATGTTTATTCTTTCTTCCTCTACAATTATGGCCAAGGACAAAACAGGCCATTATCTTCATTTTCTCCTTTGCTGGGACAGATTTTTGTTTGTTTGGGATTGTTCTTTTTAATTTTTTTTCCTCCCTGAAGTGACTCACCAAGTGTGTTACCTCTTGGGATTATTAACTTTTTGCAGAGTTCTGTAATCAGACCCATTTCCCTGAGAGGAAAATGGGTCTGATTATAGAACTCTAGTGTCTCTATCACTCTAGTGTCTAACTAATTTTCTGTGGATTCTTCTTCGTTTTTTATTTCTTCTTTTTTTTTTTTAAAGGAAGAATTGGGAGACTGCCAACTTGGTCCACTTTATCTTTTTCCTTTTTATTTTATCCAGCATTTTTAAGTATGATAAAAGCATTTTTTGAGCATTTAGTTTGTCATCTTGCTCATTACAGAAACTATCATTTTAAATCAACATTTATTGTGGGATTGGGAGGGTTTATTGTTATTTTCTCCTCTACAGACTGAGTCAATATATTTATGTTTGCATATTATTTTACAGCTCTCAACTGTCCAATTTAAATGGTTTGTTAGTTTAAAATATGACTAATAGATTTGTATCATTTTACTTTTGCCTTTAAAATGTTAACACCTACTTAGAAATATTATCAACATTAAAGCAGGATATAAACTTTTGGAATGCCTCATCTCGCCACTATTAATGTCCACTCATTTAATTACCTCTGAGACCCATCGAAAGCTAGGCTGCATCCAAATCCCTAATATTTTTTCCCTAGAGATGAAAACTATTTAGAATCCCTGTCTCTTCTCTCTGGGAAACTGATATGCACTACTCAGAAATAAATCTGGTGGGTTTTCATTTACTTTTTTCCTCAGGAAAAAAAGGCAAATTCTAAAGAAAATAAAACTTAATATCAGCAAATTGTGGTATAATAGACAAGAAATGGGTAGAACTGTTTTTTTTTTTTTTCTGATTAATGCATGTGTTTCAACCCCCGTATTTAGAGTGTTTAGTGGACTCAAGACTTGATTTCAAAAGCAAACATTTATTGAATAACAGTCACAATGTAAAACATTGTGCTATGCTCGTGATCTTTTCACTGTATAGCAAATTGTAACTTTCTTTTTGTCTATTTGTGGCTCCTCCATGATCACTTTGCTAAGTGTGTCCTAAGAGTTGAAAGTCATAAGACCTCAAATTGCTGCTACCCCAAAGATCAGAGTTGTTCAATTTGTCCCATCTTGTTATTCTTTCTTGAAGATAAAACCAACCCTGTTGCTCTGGCCACAGACGATTAGGTCAGTGATTCCCACAACAGCAACCTCAAGTAAATACAGTTAGGAGACCAGAAAGGGGAGCTCTCATGCCCTATGACTAGAGCAGAGCCCAACAGGAAGGGGAAAGTCACAGGACTTAGCCAATGAAAAGCCATGACTTCTTTGTTTACTTAGCCTTCCCAGCTTCCTTTTCCCCTCTATAAAAGCATTCTTGTTCCTTCACTGTCCGGGGATTTGCACAAGTCTCACCATGGTTGCAGACCCTGAACTGCAATTCTCTGCTTATCCCAAATAAACCCACCTTTGCTGTAGAAATACCTGATAGTCTGTTTACTTCAGATCAACAATACTTTAGAAATAATAATTTTGTTTGGAAACTCACTGTTAAGGCATATGAAAGACAGAAACAACATGTATAACCAGTGATTCAAAATAATTTGGCTCTACTATACTTCACTTGAAAGTCTGACAGGTACTCAGCTTTGTGGATTTCTTCTTAGAAAACTGCTAGAATTCTTAAGCAAATAAATGTCTTTTAGATGAATATATATCTAACTGCTTAATGCAATTATGATTATGAATGGAAGAATATAATAGACTTTTTCACTCTAATAACTTCTAATTCTTATTTTTCTAAATATATTTTATTACTTGAAATTGGTTTCAATTTATAAACTCGCAAACTAGATAATAAACTTAATACTGAGTCTTAGACTATTGATATTTTAAAATAACCAGAATCTAGAAAACTCAGTTTTTTTTTTTACTTTATTAATTATTGCAACATTATTGGACACTGACACAGTTTTTTTTTACTTTATTAATTATTGCAACATTATTGGACACAGTTTTTTTTTACTTTATTAATTATTGCAACATTATTGGACACTCACACAGTTGTTTTTTTTTTTTTTACTTTATTAATTATTGCAACATTATTGAACCTGTTTCATAGAATGGCCATGTTCAGAGACTCCCTATAGAAAAATCACTCTTTCTCCATAGATAGTCATCATGGTCCCAGAGAGACAACCTCATAACAAATGCTCTGCTAAATCTGGGGAGGAACTTTGATCTTGCTATAGATCAAGGAGCCAAGATACCAAGTTATCTGCGACTTACCTTTTTTCCCCAGATTTATATAAAATTCCCTGTGATTAAACTGCAGTTGAAGTTGCTTCCACATAGAAAGCTACTAGTTTACTTTGCAAGGGTGACGGTGATAACAGACCTCATATTATCAGAATTGAAGATGACATCAAAATCTGTTTTTGAAAGTTGCTAATTAATATCTAAATATTTTTCCCTATTTTCTATCGATAATAATGCTATTTGTGATTTGAGTTACCTTGGCAAACTCTCAAATTAAGTCAGCTACTGTTTGACTATTTCAATCTATTTTACATTGCATATTTTCAACTAATTTTTGGTTTTGGATGAATTCCAAGAGAAATAAGGCATTACTAGTTGATGCATCTAAAACTTATTTATCAATCTCTTATTGGTGTCCAACCTATCATTATATAATGATGTATAACTTACTAGACTTCACAAATATATTTACTGCTTGTTTCCCAGCTTTATTGAGATATAATTGACATATAACAGCATGTAAGTTTAAAGTACAATGTGATGATTTAATATATGTGTATATTACAAAATGATTACCACAGTAAATTTAGTTAATACATCCTTTACTTCATGTAATTACAATTTTGTTGAGAACCTTTAGGATCTACTCTCTTGGTAACTTTCAAATACACAATACAGTAGTGTTAACTACAGTCACCATACTGTACATTACATCCCCAGAACTTCTTTATCATAGAAATAGAAGTTTGTACACTTTGATCACCTTTACCCATTTCCTCCACCTGCCCCTGCTCCTGGAAGCCACCAATCTACTCTCTGTTCTTATGAATTCACTGTTTGCAGAGGGTATGGAGAAAAGAGAACACTTACACATGGTTGGTGGGAATGTTAATTGGTGCAGCCACTTACGGAAATCAGTATGGGAGTTCCCCAAAATAACTGATAATAGAACTACTATATGAACCAGCAGTTCTACTTCTAGATACATATCTGAAAGAAATTGAATCACTATCCTGAAGAGGTATCTGCACCTCCACAATTACTGCAACATTATTTACAATAGCCAAAATATGAAAACAACCTAAGTGTTCATCGGCCGATGAATGGAAAAAGAAATGGTGTGTGTGTGTATGTATGTATGTATGTGTGTGTATATATATATATAATGGAGTATTACTATTTCATTTTAATCACCACTCATAACCTGATAACCTGCTATTAAGGTGTCCTAGTTTCATAGGGTCTTTCACTTTTGATCAATTGGGATATACCTTTAGGAGACCATTGGCTCTAATTGATTTGTCATAGTTTAAGCTATCAAAAGGTAAATAATGTAATTTGATCCTGGCTATTTTGGTTCTTAAATGGCAGTTGAAACCACCTCAAAAAAAAGTCTCTGACTCTAAATAAGTACATTCATAACACATAAAATACAGATAATATTTATTAACATTTTATATGCCAGGAGCATATTTAAGTGCACTATTTGTAGTAGCTAATTTAATCTCAGCACCATACAATCAGATAAGTAGGTAATTTTGCTCTTAATTCATTTTTATTTTATGGTAGTCCATGTATGTATGTATGCATGTATTGATGTATAATAGTTGATGCATTGTAATGGTAGGAAATGTGAAAAGTATAAAGAGATGTACAGAGAAAGCTCTCCCTCTAATTTCCATCTTCTGTCTACCCAGTTCCTACCCCCCTTTACACTTTGGTAGCAACCACTGATCCTAGGGCTTTGTGGGTAATGGCTTTCGTGAACATTTTCTAATATTCTTTGCAAATACATCTATTTAGATTTTTATCTCTACCTATGCTATTTATAACACATAGCTTTTATATGTGGTGTTTTCATATGGCTCGTTTATTTTTCTTTATTAGCCCAAGAATGGAGATAATTTTTGCTTTTTAAATTTCCAGTTTGAAGAGACTTTTCTAATTTCTAATTTTATGAAATAATATCAGAAAAGTTTTGTACTGTTTCTGTGTTTTTGGAATTCTTGAGGTGTATTTTGTGTGCTAACATAAAGTCAATTTTTATAAATATTGAATGAAAACCTGAAAAGATGTGCTCTATTTTCAGATTCTAAATTTTGATATTTATCAATCAGATATGTCCAATTAATTATATTAAATACTACTGTATATTTTTTGTTATATTAATTACTCATGGATTAAAAGTCTTTAATAGCCCTTAGCAATAACTTGTTTCTGTCTCTATCTCTTTCATGAATGTTAGTTGCTAATATCTTCATTTTTAATATTTTTAGCATTATATGATATTCTTATTGGTGTCGTTTTATGTTTTTACCCAAATTATACCTATTTTGATATAAAATAATTGTCTCTTTTAGTTTTCTATTCCTGCATATTAAACACATACCTACCCTTTATTTATTTCAAGACTCTATGCAATGGCAATTTGAGCTAGTCTTACCTAGGGAGGGGATATTTTCTGGTCTTAGGTAGCTTCACCTATGCTTCTGGCCCAAGGTACTCAATTGGCTGGAGACTGGCAAATGTAGGAGGACCTCCTCTGGACATCTGGAGGTCAGGTGTCTGGTCACTGGTCGCTAGGGTGTCTCGTCTTCCAGTAGGCCAGGTCAACTTGTTCCCCAGACAGTGAGACTCTTAACAGCTCCATAGAGAGTGTTCTATACAGGTTGGAGCTGGCATTACATCACTCCTGCTACTTTCTATTGTTTCAGACGTGTCTCAAGACCAGTTCAGATACAGGAGGAGGGAATAGACTCCACTGTTTGACGGGAGTAACTTAAAAGTTTCATTGCCAAGGATGTGTCTCTAGGAAGGAGTAAAGGATTGTGGCTGATTTTGCATGAGAACGTACTGTGGTCTGTGTGTATACATCGGCGTACTATTCCTTTGCCTATTTTTAAATTTTTCATACTTACTCCCGGTATTTTTTTTTTTCCTGGCAAACTTTCTTTTTTTTTTTTTTTAACATATTTATTGGACTGTAATTGCTTTACAATGGTGTATTAGTTTCTGCTGTATAACAAAGTGAAATCAGCTATACGTATACATATATCCACATATCCCTTCCCTCTTGCGTCTCCCTCCCACCCTCCCTATCCCACCCCTCCAGGTGGTCACAGAGCACCTAGCTGATCTCCCTGTGCTATGCGGCTGCTTCCCACTAGCTATCTATTTTACGTTTGGAGGTGTATATATGCCCATGCCACTGTCTCACTTTGACCCAGCTTAACCTTCCCCCTCCCCGTATCCTAAAGTCCACTCTCTAGTAGGTCTGGATTTTTATTCCCATCTTGCCCCTAGGTTCTTCTGACCAATTATTTTTCTATTTTCTTTTTTTTTCTTTAGATTCCATATATATATGTATTAGCATATGGTGTTTGTTTTTCTCTATCTGACTTACTTCACTCTGTATGACAGACTCTGGGTCCATCCACCTCACTACAAATAACTCAGTTTCGTTCCTTTTTATGGCTGAGTAATATACCATTGTATATATGTGCCACATCTTCTTTATCCATTCATCTGTCAATGGACCCTTAGGTTCCTTCAATGTCCTGGCTATTGTAAATAGAGCTGCAATGAACATTGTGTTACATGACTCTTTTTGAATTATGGTTTTCTCAGGGTATATGCCCAGGAGTGGGATTGCTGGGTTGTATGGTAATTCTATTTTTAGTTTTTTAAGGAACCTCCATACTGTTCTCCATAGTGGCTGTATCAGTTTACATTCCCACCAACAGTGCAAGAGGGTTCCCTTTTCTCCACACCCTCTCCAGCATTTATTGTTTGTAGATTTATTGATGATGGACATTCTGACTGGTGTGAGATGATATCTCATTGTAGTTTTGATTTGCATTTCTCTAATGATTAATGATGTTGAGCATTCTTTCATGTGTTTGTTGGCAATCTGTATATCTTCTTTGGAGAAATGTCTATTTAGGTCTTCTGCCCATTTCTGGATTGGGTTCTTTGTTTTTTTGATATTGAGCTGCATGAGTTGCTTGTATGTTTTGGAGATTAATCCTTTGTCAATTGCTTCATTTGCAAATATTTTCTCCCATTCTGAGGGTTGTCTTTTCGTCTTGTTTATGGTTTCCTTTGCTGTGCAAAAGTTTTTAGTTTCATTAGGTTCCTTTTGTTTATTTTTGTTTTTATTTCCATTTCTCTAGGAGGTGGGTTAAAAAGGATCTTGCTGTGATTTATGTCATAGAGTGTTCTGCCTATGTTTTCCTGTAAGAGTTTGATAGTGTCTGGCCTTATATTTAGGTCTTTAATCCATTTTGAGTTTATTTTTGTGTATGGTGTTAGGGAGTGTTCTAATTTCATTCTTTTACATGTAGCTGTCCAGGTTTCCCAGCACCACTTATTGAAGAGGCTGTCTTTTCTCCACTGTATATTCTTGCCTCCTTTATCAAAGATAAGGTAACCATATGTGCGTGGGTTTATCTCTGGGCTTTCTGTCCTGTTCCATTGATCTATATTTCTGTTTTTGTGCCAGTACCATAGTGTCTTCATTACTGTAGCTTTATAGTATAGTCTGAAGGCGGGGAGCCCGATTCCTCCAGCTCCGTTTTTCTTTCTCAAGACTGCTTTGACTATTCGGGGTCTTTTGTGTTTCCATACAAATTGCGAAAATTTTTGTTCTAGTTCTGTGAAAAATGCCAGTGGTAGTTTGATAGGGATTGCATTGAACCTGTAGATTGCTTTGGGTAGTATAGTCATTTTCACAATGTTGATTCTTCCAATCCAAGAACATGGTATATCTCTCCATCTTTTTGTATCATCTTTAATTTCTTTCATCAGTGTCTTGTAATTTTCTGCATACAGGTCTTTTGTCTCCTTAGGTAGGTTTATTCCTAGGCATTTTATTCTTTTTGTTGCAATGGTAAATGGGAGTGTTTTCTTCATTTCACTTTCACATTTTTCATCATTAGTGTATAGGAATGCAAGCGATTTCTGTGCATTAATTTTGTATCCTGCTACTTTACCAAATCCATTGGTTAGCTCTAGTAGTTTTCTGGTAGCATCTTTAGGATTCTCTATGTATAGTATCATGTCATATGCAAACAGTGACAGCTTTACTTCTTCTTTTCCAATTTGGATTCCTTTTCTTTCTTTTTCTTCTCTGATTGCTGTGGCTAAAACTTCCAAAACTATGTTGAATAATAGTGGTGATAGTGGGCAACCTTGTCTTGTTCCTGATCTTAGTGGAAATCATTTCAGTATTTCACCATTGAGGATGATGTTGGCTGTGGGTTTGTCATACATGGTCATTATTATGTTGAGGTAGGTTCCCTCTATGCCCACTTTCTGGAGAGGTTTTATCATAAATCGGTGTTGAATTTTGTCAAAAGCTTTTTTTGCATCTATTGAGATGATCATATGGTTTTTCTCCTTCAATTTGTTATATGCTGTATCACGTTGATTGATTTGCATATATTGAAGAATCCTTGCATTCCTGGGATAAACCCCACTTGATCATAGTGTATGATCCTTTTAATGTGCTGTTGGATTCTGTTTGCTAGTATTTTGTTGAGGATTTTTGCATCTATTTTCATCAGTGATATTGGCCTATATTTTTCTTTCTTTGTGACATCTTTGTCTGGTTTTGGTATCAGGGTGATGTTGGCCTAGTAGAATGAGTTTGGGAGTGTTCCACCCTCTGCTATATTTTGGAAGAGTTTGAGAAGGATAGGTGTTAGCTCTTCTCTAAATGTTTGATAGACTTTGCCTGTGAAGCCATCTAGTCCTGGGCTTTTGTTTGTTGGAAGATTATTAATCACAGTTTCAATTTCAGTGCTTGTGATTGGTCTGTTCATATTTTCTGTTTCTTCCTGGTTCAGTCTCTGAAGGTTGTGCATTTCTAAGAATTTGTCCATTTTTTCCAGGTTGTCCATTTTATTGACATATAGTTGCTTGTAGTAATCTCTCATGATCCTTTGTATTTCTGAAGTTTCAGTTGTTACTTCTCGTTTTTCATTTCTAATTCTATTGATTTTTCTCTTTTTTTTCTTGATAAGTCTGGCTAATGGTTTATTGATTTTGTTTATCTTCTCAAAGAACCAGCTTTTAGTTTTATTGATCTTTGCTATCGTTTCCTTCATTTCTTTTTATTTCTGATCTGATGTTTATGATTTCCTTCCTTCTGCTAACTTTGGGGTTTTTTTGTTCTTTCTGTAATTGCTTTAGGTGTAAGGTTAGGTTGTTTTTTTTGAGATGTTTCTTGTTTCTTAAGGTAGGATTGTATTGCTATAAACATCCCTCTTAGAACTGCTTTTGATGCAGCCCATAGGTTTTGGGTCGTTGTGTTTTCATTGTCATTTGTTTCTAGGTATTTTTTGATTTCTGCTTTGATTTCTTCAGTGATCTCTTGGTTATTTAGTAGCTTCCTTAGCCTCCATATGTTTGTATTTTTTACAGTTTTTTTTCCTGTAATTGATATCTAGTCTCATAGCATTGTGGATGGAAAAGATACTTGATATGATTTCAGTTTTCTTAAATCTACCAAGGCTTAATTTGTGACCCAAGATATGATCTATCCTGGAGAATGTCCCATGAGCACTTGAGAAGAAAGTGTATTTTGTTGTTTTTGGATAGAATGTCCTGTAAATATCAATTAAGTCCATCTTGTTTAATGTGTCATTTAAAGCTTGTGTTTCCTTATGTATTTTCATTTTGGATGATCTGTCCATTGGTGAAAGTGGGGTGTTAAAATCCCCTACTATAATTGTGTTACTCTCGATTTCCCCGATTATGGCTGTTAGCATTTGCCTTATGTATTGGGGTGCTCCTATGTTGGGTACATAAGTATTTACAATTGTTATATCTTCTTCTTGGATTGATCCCTTCATCATTATGTAGTGTCCTTCTTTGTCTATTGTAATAGTCTTTGTTTTAAAGTCTATTTTGTCTGATATGAGAATTGCTACTCCAGCTTTCTTTTGATTTCCATTTGCATGGAATATCTTTTTCCAGCCTCTCACTTTCAGTCTGTATGTGTCCCGAGGTCTGAAGTGGGTCTCTTGTAGACAGCATATATATGGGTCTTGTTTTTGTATCCATTCAGCCATTTATGTCATTTGGTTGGAGCATTTAATCCACTTACATTTAAGGTAATTATTGATATGTATGTTCCTATTACCATTTTCTTAATTGTTTTGGGTTTATTATTGTAGGTCTTCTCCTTCTCTTGTGTTTCCTGCATAGAGAAGTTCCTTTAGCATTTGTTGTAAAGCCGGTTTGGTGGTGCTGAATTCTCTTATCTTTTGCTTTCCTGTAAAGCTTTTAATTTCTCCGTCAAATCTGAATGAGATCCTTGCTGGGTAGAGTAATCTTGGTTGTAGGTTTTTCTCCTTCATCACTTTAAATATGTCTTGCCACTCCCTTCTGGCTTGCAGAGTTTCTGCTGAAAGATCAGCTGTTAACCTTTTGGGGATTCTCTTATGTGTTATTTGTTGTTTTTCCCTTGCTACTTTTAATATTCATTCTCTGTATTTAATTTTTGATAGTTTGATTAATATGTGTCTTGGCATGTTTCTCCTTGGATTTATCCTGTATGGGACTCTCTGTGCTTCCTGGACTTGATTAAGTCTTTCCTTTCCCATATTAGGGAAGTTTTGAACTATAATCTCTTCAAATATTTCTCAGTTGCTTTCTTTCTCTGTTCTTTTTCTGGGATCCCTATAATTCGAATGTTGGTGTGTTTAATGTTCTCCCAGAGGTCTCTGAGAGTGTCCTCAGTTCTTTTCCTTCTTTTTTCTTTATTCTGCTCTGCAGTAGTTATTTCTAGTATTTTATCTTCCAGGTCACTTATCCGTTCTTCTGCCTCAGTTATTCTGCTATTGATCCCTTCTAGAGAATTTTTAATTTCATTTATTTTGTTGTTCATCACTGTTTGTTTGCTCTTTAGTTCTTCTAGGTCCTTGTTAAACGTTTCTTGTATTTTCTCCATTCTATTTCCAAGATTTTGGATCATCTTTACTATCATTATTCTGAGTTCTTTTTCAGGTAGACTGCCTATTTCCTCTTCATTTGTTTGGTCTGGTGGGTTTTTACTTTGCTCCTTCATCTGCTCTATATTTCTCTGTCTTCTCATTTTGCTTAACATACTGTGTTTGAGTTCTCCTTTTCTCAGGCTGCAGGTTCATAGTTTCTGTTGTTTTTGGTGTCTGTCCCCAGTGGCTAAGGTTGGTTCAGTGGGTTGTGTAGGCTTCCTGGTGGAGGGGACTAGTGTCTGTGTTCTGGTGGATGAGGCTGGATCTTGTCTTTCTGGTGAGCAGGTCCACGTCTGGTGGTGTGTTTTGGGGTGTCTGTGGCCTTATTATCGTGAACTTGGCTCTCCCACCTCAGTGACACAGTCCTGACGCCTGGCTGGAGCACCAAGAGCCTGTCCTACACACGGCTCAGAATGAAAGGGAGAAAAAAAAGAAAGAAAGAAAGAAGGTAAAGTAAAATAAAGTAAAATAAAATAAAGTTATTAAAATAAAAAATAATTATTAAGAAAAAAAGATTTTTTTTTTAAGTTAAAAAAAAAGAAAGCAGACAGAACCCTAGGACAAATGGTAAAAGCAAAGCTATACAGACAAAATCACACACAGAAGCATACACATTCACACTCACAAAAAGAGAAAAAGGGGAAAAAAGACATGTATCGTTGCTCCCAAAGTCCACCTCCTCAATTTGGGATGATTCGTTGTCTATTCAGGTATTCCACAGATGCAGATACGTCAAGTTGATGGTGGAGATTTAATCCGCTGCTTCTGAGGCTGCTGGGAGAGATTTCCCTTTCTCTTCTTTGTTCGCACAGCTCCCAGGGTTCAGCTTTGGGTTTGGACCCGACTCTGCGTGTAGGTCGCCTGAGGGCGTCTGTTCTTCGCTCACACAGGACGGGATTAAAGGAGCAGCTGCTTCGGGGGCTCTGGCTCACCCAGGCCGCGGGGAGGGAGGGGTACGGAGGAGGCGGGGCGAGCCTGCGGCGTCAGAGGTGTCGTGAAGTTGCACCAGCCTGAGGCGCGCCGTGCGTTCTCCCGGGGAAGTTGTCGCTGGATCATGGGACCCTGGCAGTGGCGGGCTGCACAGGCTCCCGGGAGGGGCGGTGTGGAGAGTGACCTGTGCTCGCACACAGGCTTCTTGGTGGCAGCAGCAGCAGCCTTAGCGTCTCATGCCCGTCTCTGGGGTCCGCGCTGATAGCCGTGCCTCGCGCCCGTCTCTGGAGCTCGTTTAGGCGGCGCTCTGAATCCCCTCTCCTCGCACACCAGGAAACAAAGAGGCAAGAAAAAGTCTCTTGCCTGTTCGGCAGCTGCAGACCTTTTCCCAGACTCCCTCCCGGCCAGCCGTGGCACACTAACCCCTTCAGGCTGTGTTCACGCCGCCAACCCTAGTCCTCTCCCTGCGATCTGACCTCCGAAGCCCGAGCCTCAGCTCCCAGCCCTGCCCGCCCCGGCGGGTGAGCAGATAAGCCTCTCGGACTGGTGAGTGCTGCTCGGCGCCGAGCCTCTGTGCGGGAATCTCTCCGCTTTGCCCTCCGCACCCCTGTGGCTGCGCTCTCCTCCGTGGCTCCGAAGCTTCCCCCTCCGCCACCCGCAGTCTCCGCCCGCGAAGGGGCTTCCTAGTGTGTGGAAACCTTTCCTCTTTCACGGCTCCCTCCCACTGGTGCAGGTCCCGTCCCTATTCTTTTGTCTCTGTTATTTCTTTTTTCTTTTGCCCTACCCAGGTACGGGGGGAGTTTCTTGCCTTTTGGTAGGTCTGACATCTTCTGCCAGCGTTCAGTGGGTGTTCTGTAGGAGCAGTTCCACGTGTAGATGTATTTCTAATGTATCTGTGGGAAGGAAGGCGATCTCCACGTCTTACTCTTCTGCCATCTTGAAGCTCCTCTCCCAGTATTTTGTTTTAATGAATATTTTATATCTTATATACAGAAGAGGCTGGCTTAACTTTGTAATCCAAATCTCTCTCTTTCTCTCCTTCATTGTTCCCTATGTAAGTAGTTGTGAAATTAGTGTATGTTTTCAAAAATATTTTATTTCTACTTTTAAATTTGTCTCTTAGCTTATTCTTTTTACTATTAATATTTTCATACAAATATTGCTTTATTTGTTAGCTTTAAATTATATTTTTACAATAAATCTGTAGAGATAATAACCAGTGTGTTCTTACTACCATCTTTCCTCTTCTCTTAAATTTTATTAATTATTTCTACACACTTAGCTTAAGTGTGTGCTTGATTTAATCTTCTTTCTGGAGTTAAATATATTTAATTTCATTATCATCTTCTCCACATTTCTCTCTCTCACTCTTTCCTTCTCTCTCCCTCCTTCTCTTCCTCTCTCCCTTCTTTCTGTCTGTCTGTCGGTCTCTCTGTTTATCAGACATCATCTATCTATCATCTTCGCCTCATCTCTCTCTCATCTCTCCTTTCCCACTCTTCCTTCCTTCCTTTTCTTTCCTTCTTTTTCCATTTTCTGTCTCTTGTGTGATTTCACAGTGACAATTATTCTTCCCTGTCCTTTCAATTTTCTATTGCTGTGACTATTTTTTCTGTATTTCATACCTTAGTTCTGTCATCTCATATATTATCTGCTTTTGGTTTTTTTTGTTTTTTTTTTTTTTTTACCATTTCTTCCCTGAGCGCTCATAATACTGCCTTGTAATCTTTATAGAGAAAATTACTTGGTAAATCATATTTTAGTTTATCATAAATTTTTTTAACATCTTTATTGGAGTATAATTGCTCTACAATGGTGTGTTAGTTTCTGCTGTATAACAAAGTGGCTCAGCTATACATAAACATATAACCCCATATCCCCTCCCTCTTGCATCTCCCTCCCACCTCCCTATCCCACCCCTCTAGGTGGACACAAAGCACCGAGCTGATCTCCCTGTGCTATGTGGCTGCTTCCCACTAGCTATCTATTTTACATTTGGTAGTGTATATATGTCCATGTCACTCTCTCACTTTGTCCCAGCTTACCCTTATGCTTCCCTGTGTCTTCAGTTCCATTCTCTACGTCTGCATCTTTATTCCTGTCTTGCCCCTAGGTTCTTCAGAACCTTTTTTTTTTTTTTTTTTACATTCCATATATATGTGTTAACATACAGTATTTGTTTCTCTTTCTGACTTCACTCTGTATGACAGACTCTAGGTCCATCCACCTCACTATAACTAACTCAATTTCTTTTTTTTTATGGCTGAGTATGGAGAGGGTGTGGAGCAAAGGGAACCCTCTTGCACTGCTGGTGGGAATGTAAGTTGATACAGCCACTATGGAGAACAGTAAGGAGGTTCCTTAAAAAACTAAAAATAGAAGTACCATATGACCCAGCAATCCCACTACTGGGCATATACCGTGAGAAAACCATAATTTAAAAAGAGTCATGTACCACAATGTTCATAGCAGCTCTATTTACAGTAGCCAGGACATGGAAGCAACCTAAGTGTCCATCAACAGATGAATGGATAAAGAAGATGTGGCACATATATCATAAATTTTTAACCAACCACATTTATTTTCTTTTTTGGCAGTGTTCTTTTGGCAAGTGTTCTTCAAAAAGTAATAAGTATAATTTTCTTATCTTGTCTTCATTTTTCTTATAATATCCTTCTAAGCATGCTGCCTCATTGTCTTTTTTATTACTCACATTTGACTCTGTATGTTTTCCTGGATCAACAACCATTTGCCAGGTTTCCTTTAGACAGAAAATGTTGTCTTCCAGGCTATCTGGCATTCACCACCCATAGCGTCTCTTCTTGTCTGATGCCTCAGATGGAGACTATATCATTCACATAGTCCTGTCCTACTTGCTTTTGCTGTAGCCTGACTCCCCATCTCCTCTCAAATTCTGAAGGCAACACTGCTGATCCCAGTGTCTATATCTTTGATTGCAAACAATGAATAAATAATTTGCACAACAGGGTCTTTGCTGCTAGTGTGTTTTTGTTTGGTTTGTTTGTTTGGGTTTTTTTGCTAGTGTTTTCTGAGAACCTGTTATTTGGTCCCTCTCGTACCTTTACGTGTTTCTTTTCTTTACATCCTTTCAGATGGATTCTACCATCTCTCTTAGCTGTGACACAGATTAAAACTGCAGGTTATAACTGTTACCTACTCCTACCAAAAATATGTATATCTTTTTATATTTCTTTATTATATTTAAATGCATTATATGAAGACCAAAGGAATTCTAAATTTTGAATCCATGTTCCTGTTTAAAACAATGTATTGTTAATAATATTTATTTTACGAATAAGGACATTAGAACACCCAGAAGTTAAGCCATACACACCAAATTAGGTGGCCAGTAAGGAGGAGAGCTGGGATCCTACTCAGGGAATCTGGCCCCAGAAACCACACTCAAACATAGATGATATTCCTGAGAAATTCAAGTATGAATCTAGTACTAGGTTAAAAATAATTTCCCCAATTAAAGCAAAATGTTTTCTTCAAAGAAAACTACTTGTTTTTGAAGATATGCTTACAAAACCATAATTTATTTTGTGAATTCTCTAATTAATCCTATCTGGGAATTGCCCTAACTGGTGCTCAGTCATTGAATATTATACAAACTAGACATATATTTATATTTGTAAAAATATAAATATATAAATATATATATATATTCTGTTATGTAGGACTATATACCTAATTTTTCTTTATATTTAAATCCATTTAAATCAATTTTTTTTTTACAATATTTTAAATTGGAACAACTATGCTTATCTTTTGGTAATGTATAAGTTTTGTTTAACGGTTGTTTCAAAAAGAAGTCTATTTTGTTTTTTATGTTATTATATTTGTAGCCTTACTGATACCCTAGTCCTTGTATTCTGCTTTTTATTTTTCACATGAAAAAATTTTGTCACTGAAGTGTTTCTTTTTTTTTTCTATTTTTCAGGGTCTGTATGTTATATTCTCTTTCTGTTCTATTATTCAGTTTATTTGTCAACTTTTTCTTTTCTAAAAAGAAAAGTTCTCTGTTCTAAAAAGCTGAGAGTTCTGTCACAAGTTTATGCTGTTATTTTAAAAACTCTTTTTTAAGTGTTGGCAGTTATGGCTACTAGGAGAATGTCTTTCTGTTTATTGATTTTGATATTTGAGTAAAAGTTCTATGTTTATTTCACTTTATTGTTACTTTTTTCTTCTTTATATTTAGTTTTATTATCTGAATGAATATGTCCTAAGTATTCTATGAGTTGACTTTACATTGATTTATTTCCTGTATCTCACTCAACTATGACAGTTTATTACATGGATTTATTTCCCGTATCTCACTCAACTATGACAGTTTATTACATGGATTTATTTCCCATATCTCACTCAACTATGACAGTTTATTTCCTTATATTTTGCAATAGAACTGAGTCCAGTCATCAAAAACAGAATAAATAAGTTGTAAACATTTTTTTTCTATTTTTGAAAGTAAGTAGGAAGTATTTCTAAGTTTTAAAAGATTTTACACCTATCATATTTCTTATTTTACTTTCTAGAGTTAAATGTATAGTTCAATAACAGAAAACTCAAGGGATTGTTTTAACATAAAGTCTTGCTATTGTATGTGTTAGATTGAAAAAGTTTTAAACAGGTTGACTAAACATTAGGTTGACTGGCTGTTAGCTCAATGTACCTGCCAAATTTTCTGGAGACATTTTCATTGCTGGTTGATACAGTCATTTTTATCCTAAACGTAACATCTACTAGCAACCTTGGTTTATTTCTTTTTCTTTTTCTTTATAGTATCTCACATGTAAAATGTGGAAAAGTATCACTTTGAAATTCGATAAAAATTGTGGTTTGTGACAATTTAGACTACCTACGTTTAAAATGCTAAAAATAATTATTGAAAATGTCACAAATGGCATTGCTAAAACAGTGAAATATATTTATTCAATCTCTGTACAGAAAAATTTTTGAAGGTTGCGATCATAGGAGAGTTGAAATTTTTGCTAAGGTAGTTTATACGTATTTAACAGTAAATGATTCATTATAAGGAAAACCACTGCATTAGAGCTGAGAAAGAGAAAGTGTAAATCTTCATCAGAAACATATGATGACTCAGGGATAGTCACTTGGAAAAAGGAAGTTTTGATCTAGATTTATGAGGTAAAGAGAATTCTCAAGACCACTTTAATTTAGTGATAAGCAATATTGTATTTTCCTTATATGAGAACAGATGCATTAAAAATAATAATACATATGGGCCAAATTTTATTTCAGAAATAAATCTTCTTGTATCAAGAAATTAAATGTTTGAAATCTAGTATAATGCATTATTTTATTAATTCCCAGTCACTGAAGGGTTTATTTCTTGTGTTGGTGATTATGGTTGTGGTAGTGAAATTTTGGTTAATATTTCAGAAGTCACCTAACTAGCATGTGCTGCAATTCCCGCTTACACTACTAGGCGTCAGTACACATCTTTAAAAAATGAAACAAGATGTTCTCAATATGAGTATAATCTGTCTTTCTTTGACAAAATTATCAGTTAATCAGTTAATATAGCTTGTTTCTTATATAATCTTTAAGCATTCTCAAGGTAAGATGGCAAAACTACAGGTTTTAAATTTAAACTTGGAAATAAAATATATATTTATAGAACATATAGTAATAAAATATATAACTATAAATATATGCATATATTACTGTAAATGTATATAGTACTAAAAAATAAAACCTTTTTCTATTAGTTTGAATATCGAATAGATACAGCACAATTATAACAAATAGGTTGAAAAGCCACATGACTAATTTACTAGTAATGCAGCTCAAATCTGAATAGATGGAAAATATGAATAAAAAGCTACAAAATTTAGATAATCAGTTGACAAATCTAGCATCTTTATAATAGGATTTTAAGCTGAAAGAATAGAAAAAGCAAAAGGCTATAAACAATTCTAAGAAATGCTACAGGAAAATTTTATATAACAGAAGAAAACTGAGTATCAAAAATTTACAGTCCACTAAGTGCCAAGCAAACAAACTCCCCATTAACAGCTTCCAGAAATAAAACAGAGATGTGAGAATAAGAACATCCCTAATTATCAAATTCAGATAATAGTAATCAGTAGAATTTCTTTGCTGAGGAAAACAACTCTCAACTATGATGTGTCCACACAGCTTAAGACTTACAGAAATTTAAAGTGAGTTAAAGATATTCTCAGTCATTCTCTGGCTCAGAAATTTCACTACCCATAGAAACTTTACAAAAAGTATTGTTAGCATATATACTGCAGCAAGAAGAATAAAATGAATCCAGGTGAAGACAGGAAGGTAAAGGAAGCAAATAAAAAGAAATAGAACAAAACACAAAATAAAATAGCAGGAAAAGTTGCAAATATATTTGTATTCACATTATATGAGAATCACTAACTATACTGATCGGAATGATTTTTTGTTGTTTATTTTTTGTCTTCCCCACCTCTCTTCCAGCCATAGGATGTTCCAAACTGTCAAAGAAATAAACAAATAAATAACATAAAATGCAGTTTTACAATAATGCATTATTTAAAATAATGTATTATTTAAAAAAATAAAGATGCCAGCTGTACACTTATTATTCAAGTAGGCTTTCTTTGGGGCCAAAATGTTTTTCAGGTTCCCATTCCTTGCTATTTTAATTTTCCCATTCTTTTCCTTTGTAGTTGGTTCCTGTCTCAGTCATAATCTCTTTGGGTAACCCTAGGAAGATATCTGTTTCTTTTCACGTACAAAAGGAAAACCGTGCTCTTTTTTTATTAACCACTTTTTAAAATTGAAGTATAGTTAATTTAAAATGTTGTGCTAGTTTCAGGTGTACAGCAAAGTGATTCAGAGATATATATATTTATGTATATAATATATATATCTTTTTCAGATTCTTTTCCATTATAGGTTACTGTAAGATATTGATTATAGTTCCCTGTGCTATACAACAGGTCTTTGTTGTTTATCTATTTTATATATAGTAGTATGTATATGTTAACTCCAAACTCCTAATTTATCTCTTCCCCCCACCTCCTGCTATCCCCTTTGGTAATCATAAGTTTGTTTTCTATGTCTGTCTATTTCTGTTTTGTAAACCATGATGTTTTAATCCAATAACTTATTATTCCTAATTGTCCTCATTTTTATTTTGAGTCACAAAGGGCAATGTAATTTCATCTTTAGAGGTAGCGGTGAGAGTCAACCCCATCCAAATCACAGGCATAAAATATTTGGGTACTGTAGGGTAGAATGAAGGGGGTAATTAATATGGGGAGGGACCCGCTGAAGTCTGTTACTAGACTCACCTACTAAAGACAGAGACATTCAAGGTGGATTAAAAAAAAACAAAACTGAGTTCAGGCAATATATTATTTGTAAGAGAAATATACATTCATGATGCATGTGTTATGTAAAATAGTAATTGAAAACAATATAGTAAACAAATGCTAGCCAAGAGCAGCAAATATATTAACATTGAGAATACTATTATCAAGTCCAAAACATTGTAAGGAAAACAATATTTAATTATTGAGAAGTAATCTAAGAAGTAGATGTAATAATATTAAATATTAAATCTTCCTTACCACAAACATGTAATTTTTAAAAAAAATCATCAGGCCTAATCTCTTTGTCTCATGTTGCCAGTTGTGTAAATTGCCACACAGCAATCAGAATCCGGGGTCATTTCTCATTTCGTGCATGTAATTACTGTAAGGCTCTGTGGCAGATTGGACACACCAAGCCCACTGCCTCCATATTTTCCTTCCACCTTACTTGCTTTATTTTTTCCCCATCATACTTATAATAATCTCACAATTCATACATTCATTTATTTACTTGTCAGCGTCACTTCACTAGAATATAAACTGCATTCTTAATAAAAGAATGAGTAAATCAACAGTTAAAGTAAGGATATATGGAAATTGAATCAAACAATACAAAATTTTGTTAGAAATAAATAGTTTCATATAAACATAAAGTATTCATGTATGGCCACATAGTAAGCCAACCAGGAAATATTAGCAAATTCCAAAAGTTATCATTCAGGACATAGTTACTGACCAGAGCACAATAAATTTAAAAATCAACAAAGAAAGTCAATTACTGTAACCTGTTATTGATAATAGAAAATTTTAAAACTATAAATATTAGATGTAAGAAGAAAAACATGAGAATTATAAAATACTGAGAAATAAATGACAATGAGAGAAATAATATCAAAACTTTGGATATGAGACCAAATTAGTACTCAATGTTAAAAGAATGTATTAGCAACAAAAACATTTCAATTTTGAAGTAAGTTATATAAAGAAAATAAACAAGAATTATCCAAAGAAATAAAAAACAGTAGAGGGGAAATATACTAAAGCTAAAAGCAATACATAATTATAAGGCAAGTTACATGGTAAAGTTAATAAATAAAACAAAGGCTGGTTCTTTTAAAACCCAGAAAAATAGATGAAGTTTGATAAGTATAATCAAGAAAATTATAGAGAAGCAGGTAATAAACCACAAAGGTACATATTAAAATGGTTACATAATTTTAGAGTTAGAGAAGATTTACAAATTTATGGGTGACTATCAAGGCCGAGTATTTCAAAATTAATGTGAATAGGAAGATAAGGTGATATTTTAGGGGAAAAATTATACATTGATTAATTGACAGTGAGAAGAACACTCAAATAAACCAGTAGATATAGTAGATACAGAAAAAATTCAAATTATATGTTAAATGTCTTTAAAAAATTGACTTCATGACTTCATGTTAAATGTCTTTAAAAAATTGACTTCATGTCTGTCCCTTAGACTTTGGCAAAGGACTAATCCAAAACACTTTTCAGACCTGGTTAAAATTCAATAGAAATTTTAAGAAGCAGATACTTTAAATCTTATTCAAAATAAGAAAACTCTAAATCATTTTGCGAGAGTAAGATAACTTTGATACAAACACAAAGGTCATACTGGAACAGACAACTGTAGGCCAGTTTTACTTAGAGAAAATCATGCAAAAATCTTAAAGGTGTTTTAGTAGAATAATCAGTTTAGTAAAAATACATTAGGACTAAGTAGATACAAGGATGGCAAAACATTAGATCATTTACCAAAGTGATACGGATTAAATAGTTAATGGATTAACTCACAAAGTTAATAGATTAAGTTAGCAAAATTTGTGCCATATAACAAATATATAAACATCTTACAGATAGCAAAAATTCATCTATAAAATTCAACAAAAACAAGAGAGATTGAAGGGAATGCCCTTAGCTTGATAGAATCTAGTGTCTATCTAAAGCAGATGTCACACATGCTGGGAAATCATTAGAATCTTTTCCTTCACAGCCCTACCATCAGTGAATGAATGTTCCCATTGTTCCACAAACTTTAGCAATCTAGGGCTTTTTTATTTTCCTGACCTGCTAAGTGTATAATTGTCTCTTATTGGGATTTTATTTTGCATTTTCTGATTACAAATGAAATTAAACATCTTTTTATATGTCTATTTACCATTTTTGATTTATCTTTTGTGAATCGCTAGGCCATGCTTTTGTGATTTTTCTAATGTTGATTTTTCTCATGGATTTGTCACGTAGTTATACACACACAGGAATATGTATTTACTCCCCTCCTTCTCACTCTCTCTCTGTTTTTGTCTCTCTTGAATCCTCCCATTTATGTTGGCCGCAGATATATTTTCTAGTTTGTAGCTTGTCTTCTGACTCTCATATTTTTTTTGTGGCACAGACTTAAAAATTTTTTTAAATAGTAGAATGTATTACTGTTTTCCATTATAGTTTGCATGTTTTGTGTTTTGCATAAAAAATCTTTTACTATGCAGATAATAATGCAGTGATTGAGAACATGGCCCAAAGCCAAGTAAACAGGGTTTGAATTCTCACTCTCTCCTATACTAGCCGAGTAATCTCAGGCAAATTATTTAAATGCTGTATGGTAAGCAGAATTCTAAGTGGGCCCCCAGATTTCTGCCCTCTTGGCATGCATACTCTGTATACTCCCGTTCTCCTGAAGGTTTGCAGAACCTTTGGATATGATGGGATATCATGCCTGTAATCAAAAGGGAGGTTACTTGGATGGGGCTAACCTAACCATGCACATCCTTAAAAGGGACAGGGTCGTTCCCAGGTTAGAGGGAATAAAGTATGAGAGGGCTCATGCCTCTGGGGAGGGTTCCTTAAGTAGATAGAATGCAGAATGAAGTGTGAGAGGGCCTATGGAGAAGATCGTGTACCAAGGACCTGAAGACAGTTCCTGGTCACCTGCTAGCAAGACAATGGGGACCTCAGTCGTACACACCCAGGGAATGGATTCTGTCAACAACCTGAGGAAAGGCCCCCTGGGAGGGGACCTTTCCCTAGACGAGCCTCCAGAGGAGGACAGAGCCAACCACCACCTTGATTTCAGCTTTGTGAGTCCTGGAGCAGACAACCCAGCCAAAGTGTGCTGGGTTCCAGACCCATAAAAACTTTGAGATAAGAAATTGGTGTTTTTTCAGCTTGAAGGTTTGTGATTATTCATTATTGGAAAGCTAATGCATCCTCTATTCCCAATTTCCTCATTTGTAAAATGAATAGTAGTATCTAGTTCATAGACTTGATTGTTAAGATTGCAAGAGTACATCAGTATAAACTTGGAAAGTGCTTAATGCACAATGATTGATTAAGTAAACATTATATAAATGATTAAAATATGAAGAATATTGTCTTCCATATTTTATTCTAAAACCTTTAAAGTTTTGTTCTTTCACTTTAAGTTTATGATCTACTTGATATTTATTTTTGTGTAAGATCTGAGGGAGGAATCCATTCTCCCTTCCCTTCCCTCTCCTCCCCTCCCCTCCCTCCCTGCCTTCCTCCCTCCCTCCCTCCCTTCCTTCCTTCCTTCCTTCTCTTCTTTCTTTCTATAGAGAATCAATTGTGTCAGCACCATAGTTGAAAATTACATACTTTGCTCAGTGATCTGAAAAAATATCACTTTCATAGGTTAAGTATTCGTTCATGAATGCATTTCTCTCCTCTCTCTAGTGTTCCACTAATTTATGTCTTTTCTTTTTTTACACCGATAACTCAGTCATTAACATAAGTCTTAATATCCAGCGGGGGAAATCCCATCAACTTACTCTTCATAGGTTCTTCCTTATTATTTTTTTTTGGAGGAGTGCATTAATGTTAACTGTATGGATTAAGTGTTTTTTTACATACATGTACTTCAGGCTAACTATGAGCCAGACCAAGATGTATAATATTAGCAATATGCATATGTCTCTCACGGGCAATCCAAGTCTATAAAACCCCTTCCCGCCAAAGAGGAAACCATTATTCGGGTTTCTAAAACAGAGAGTTTTTTTGACTGTTTTTGAACTTCTTGTAAGTATAATTATAATTTTTTATATATTTTTTTTGTTTGTTTATAATCTTTAACTCAACATAATATTTTTGAGATCCATCCATTTTTGTGTGTAGTAGGAATCTGCTTTTTTTAAAATTGCTGAGTGGTATTCCATTGTGTGATTATACTGCAGTTTTGTTAATCAGTTTGCCTGTTAGTAGGCACTAAACTTCTTTGCACTTTTTGACTATTTTATAGTCAAATAGTTAATAATGCTGCTAAGAACAATCTCCTAGAAGTCTTTTTATTAATATATGCACTTATTCTCTCGAATATACAGAGAAAAGTGGAATCAATGGGTCATAAAATACATACTTCTAAATAGTTGTCCAAAATGGTTGTATAACTTTATACCGTTACCCCCATTGTATGAAAATTCTCGTGACTCCATGTTTTCACAAATATTTAACATGGGAAAGCATTTTATTTTTGGCCATTCTATTTTATTTTAGCCAGTCATTCCCTCATTGTAGTTTTTATGTTCTTTTCCCTGATAACATATATTTTATGCTTATGTTCTTATTGACTATTTGAAAATCTTCTTAGTGAAATGTCTCTTCAGGTATCTTTTGAGTTGTCTTTCCCTTACTGACTTGTGATTTGTTTTACGTATGTACACAATACACACATGTGTATGTGTGTATACACACACACACATATATTTAGCTTTTGTAAATATAAATTGTAGTCCTACATATGATTCTATTGGAATAAAGGGTTTCATGCAAAAAAAGTTTGAAATTAATGATACATTCAATTAGCATTTATTGAGTGCATAATGACTAAAGACACAGACAATGTTTTGAGCACTGACTATTCCAGGCACCATGCTAGGTAATGAGAATAAAGCAGTGAGGCACATAAATGCAATCCTGATCTTGTGGAGCATGGAATGATAGACAATAAACAAAGAAATTAATATTCAATTGCAATATGTACTTTAAAAATGATGAGGCTCCTCTTAGAATGAGTGATGTATCCTAATCAAGGAATGTATGCTAATCAAGGAAGGAATGTATCCAATGTATGCTAATCAAGGAAGTCAGGGAAGAAATCTCAGAGAAGGACCATTGAAGTTAAGGCCTTAACTGTGGCAAAGAAAAACGTGGCACGACAGTCAAGGTTTTTGGTTATCTGAATGAAAAGACAGACGATGCTGTGTGATTCAAGGTTATGATAGCAGAAATCCATGTATTTCGCAAGCACATAGAAGGAACAACCCATCCAGTTTGGTTAGAAGTCTTAGAGGAATTGATGGTAACACAGCTAACTAGGATTTCTGACATTTTAAAAACAATTTCTGAGTATTAAATTTTTACTCCTATTGTACTTTGCTTTGCTGATTTATTTTCTCTATATTTAGGAAATCTCATGGTACTTAAGCTTTAGGTATCTAGTATGTTTATGGTGCATTAACAACAAAAATTATTAGGCCCTGGGCTCAGGTACCATGCTATGACTGAACTTGATGGAGTTGTTACCATGTGCCTACAACCAGACAGAAAAGTATGTCAAATGGACCGGGTTAAAGTGATATAAACTGATGTAATATAAATGTCAATGAAATAGATTATTTACCTTTGGCTTTTAACGTAAATTTACATCATGTTTGTGTCAGTGACACCAATGATTTTTGAACAAGGATAGCGTTCTTATATTTAAGGGCCTTTATCTGAATTCCATCGACCCCCAAAGAAATTCTGCATGCGTGCACACAACATACATTATAAATTAGGGCCTGAATTAATCAACTGGGTAATGCACAACCATTACCTTTTTTCACACAAGGATAAATCATGAAAAACAGCCTCAGATTTGCTTTCTTGGTGTCTAACATGATTAATTGTATTTTTGTGATTTGAAAAGGCAAATTATTTGCTGTTATGAAGAATGACATTATTAGAGTTTTAGGCTGTGCTCTTTTCCTTCATCTGGAAATTCTTTAATTCGATAATGCCAATTGAGAGCAGGTTTCAAAGAGGCCTTACCTCCCTGTTCGACTTTGTTTTACGTCTAGCAGAGTGCTGGTTTTTGGAAGCAGTATTGGTGGGAATGTAAATTGATACAGCCACTATGGAGAACAGTATGGAGGTTCCTTAAAAAACTAAAAATAGAACTACCATACGACCCAGCAATCCCACTACTGGGCATATACCCTGAGAAAACCATAATTCAAAAAGAGCCATGTACCAAAATGTTCATTGCAGCTCTATTTACAATAGCCAGGACATGGAAGCAACCTAAGTGTTCATCGACAGATGAATGGATAAAGAAGATGTGGCACGTATATACAATGGAATATTACTCTGCCATAAAAAGAAACGAAATTGAGTTATTTGTAGTGAGGTGGATAGAGTTAGAGTCTGTCATACAGAGTGAAGTAAGTGAGAAAGAGAAAAACAAATACAGTATGCTAACACATATATATGGAATCTAAGAAAAAAAAAAAAAAAGGTCATGAAGAACCTAGTGGCAAGACGGGAATAAAGTCACAGACCTACTAGAGAATGGACTTGAGGATATGGGGAGGGGGAAAGGTAAGCTGTGACAAAGTGAGAGAGTGGCATGGACATATATACACTACCAAATGTAAAATAGATAGCTAGTGGGAAGCAGCCGCATAGCACAGGGAGATCAGCTCGGTGCTTTGTGACCACCTAGAGGTGTGGGATAGGGAGGGCGGGAGGGAGGGAGATGCAAGAGGGAAGAGATATGGGAACATATGTATATGTATAACTGATTCACTTTGTTATAAAGCAGAAACTAACACACCATTGTGGAGCAGTTATACTCCAATAAAGATGTTAAAAAAAAAAAAAGATTTCAAATCATAGGTGAATCATCTTATTGTATACTAGAATGAAGTTAAAGTGGAATGAATATTGTATAATCTTGTTCAAAATGGATAGAACTACTTCCTCAATTTAACATTTTGAAAATATCAAATTCCTTATAATTCCTTGAAGACTAAGATATTTTTGTTCTAAGCCTATGAAAAAAAAATGGGGGGGATATAAATAAAGTACATTTTCTCAATTTTAGATTTCCCTTCTTTAAATTGGTAAAACAGAAAGCTTGAAACATAATGATGACTTCTTTGATTACTTATGTTTTCATACAGAAAACTTTACTTGAATTTTGAAAGCTGGCACTATTTTACTATTTAAAGGAAGGGATGTATAACATCCTGTTGCTGTTTATAAACAACTTGTTTTTATTACTCAATGTCGAATAATTTCTTATGATCCTAAAATCAGTGCCAATGTTTTATATAAGTTGTGCTTGAGTAAGCTACAAATGATGAGTAAATATATGGAAACATTCTTCAGGAAAATTGATCTGAATAAAAGTATCTTTCTACTTACCATATCCAGGCCTATATAGCCAACACAGAAACAGAACAGAGAAAACAGCTGCAGGAAGTCACAAGCAGAATGTTATAAATTGTGATTTCAGCAGCCAGAGAAACACCTTGAAGGGTCATGTTGGAAGACAGCACTGAGGCAGGAATATTGGAAGGTGAACAGTACTCTTCCCACAGAAAGTGGATGACAAAACTGCTTAATATTCAGTTCAGATTGAAATCGATAGTGCAGAGTTGAGCATATTAAATAATTCAAAAGGGGAAGCCTCAGGAAAGAGGACCTCTTTTTATCAAAATAAGATTAATGGGTCTTTTTTATCATAATAAACAGACACTGAGTAAAAGGAAAAAACAAAAAAACAAAACAACTGTTACCCACTGCAGCTGGCAAAATGCTTCTGCAGCCAGAAAGAAGGCAAATGATACACAAGTCAGAGGGGCCCAAGAAATGGTAGAATAGATATCAAGGGAGAAAGATAATTTAAATTAAGATGAAGAAATACTCCTTTTAATCTAAATATACAGGGGTGTTAATCAGTTTTTGGTAAGGAGGTCACACTTGAAGATGATACACAGGATGTTTACCGGCAAGAACTGTGACATCTCTGTGCTGGTATCCAAGTCCATGCTTATCCATGTACAGTCCTGAGCTGTCTTGTGTCAACTCCAGTGTGTATATTAGCTATCCTTTTTCTTTATAAAATAAGGATTACAATGTCTAAGTTATATATGTACCATGAATCTGATAGGATATCTACATCACCTACATTGTATACTTATTCCCGATTCTGACATGTGGTAGGCACTCAATAAATATTTGTTTAGTGAATAAGTAGATGGCTTATATCAATTTTCAGTAAATAAGATTTTATATTTACACCTATTGAATTTTAGTTGTATATTTTTTTTCCAAATTCAATTAAATAAAGCATTAATCTAGCACACCTTTCCAATATGAGCTCCCATTGTATATATGGACTGTATTCCATAAATAAATTAGTCTACTCACTATTCCTTGAATATACTCTAACCTGTTAATTTTTGCCTTTACACATCCAAAAATGACCTAATTTCTTTTTATCCTCCTCTCAAAATTCTGTTTATCCATAAAGTGAAAAATCTCATGTACTCTTCCATCACTGAACACTCACTTCCAAATAATGATTTAATCATAACACTAAGATTGGGGTATAAAAGCACTTTAACATACAGTAATTTATTCTCATTTTATATTAATTCTAATCCCTTATTTATGCAAAATATTGATGTCTTGTGTATATATAGATAGATAGATAGATAGATATAGTCTTTCTCGTTTGTAAGTTTGTAATTTTTCTGGACATTTTCCTTCCATAGAATGTATTGATATATGAAAGTGTGTGTGTGTGTAGCATTTCTTTTTGTCTTCCACTCTGTCTTACTTGGTGTAAGTTACATCAAGGCAGAAATCTTTGTGTTGTTCACTAATATGAACTAGTGAATCAAGTGCTTAGAAAAGAGCCTGGCACAAAGGTAACATACAACAAATGTTTGCTGAAAATGACTTGAGGTCTCCTGCTTAAAGAACTCCATAATCTGATGAGATCTTCAAATGCAGTTAGATGCTGATGTATTGTCACCATGTGTTTGCAATAGGGACTTAATTGTTATATCCAATGTCACTGCTGGTACAAGACGTAATTCTTTCCTGCGATAATACTTTTTAAAAGCAAGTCCAGAGTTGAATATTATTACATTGTAAAACTACTTAATTCTAGGGGTGAAGACGGGTCTGGTTTTACGCCACAATTTCTTCCTCTTCAAATCTGTAGTAAGAGTCATTCATGTTATTATTTTGTAAAGTGGCCTTATTTTCATGAGTTTCTGTCAATTAGAGGTACTCACTATACATTCTAGTTCATCAAAATTTCACACAGAATGTAAAGCAGGAATGATATATGTATATTTCTTTCCGTTTTAAAATAATTTAAGAAAATATGGACAAATATTTTCAGACTCTCACTTTAAATAGGGAATCGGAGGTGTCAGAATTGTGGTGTAATATTTGCCAGACTCTTGGGACCTCATTAATAATGTGTATTTATAAGGTGATAATTGTTCTCTTCACTCTGATTGAGGTGGAAGTGCATTGTGAGTAAAGTTTCCCATTTATGAAGAGAGATGAACAAAAAAGTCAGGAAGTGTGTAATCAAGGGTGCAATGTAGGTTATTGATTTCATATTAAATTCTTACCATTTTATGAACAACTTTAAATTTATGTACACTCTCAGTTAACCATGGGTCATCAGTATTGGCTGACAGAAAAATCTACGGATCTTTTGAGAAGTGCATTTCTAGGCTGTTGTCGTTTCAAATACACATTCAAAAATCAGGATGCTGTGCAGCTTCTAAAATATAATTGGTGTAAGTTACATCAAGGCAGAAACTTCTGCAAACTTCTTTTCTCCAGCTAGGAGCGTTCTGCATGTCAGAATGCTCTTTGAAACTAAACACATGAGGATGCAATTTTTTTTTTTTAATTATTAGCACCTTTAATTATTATTTATTTATTTATTTATTTGGCTGCGTTGGGTCTTCGTTTCTGTGCGAGGGCTTCCTCTAGTTGCGGCAAGCGGGGGCCACTCTTCATCGCGGTGCGCGGGCCTCTCACTATCGCGGCCTCTCTTGTTGCGGAGCACAGGCTCCAGACGCGCAGGCTCAGCAGTTGTGGCTCACGGGCCTAGTTGCTCCGCGGCATGTGGGATCTTCCCAGATCAGGGCTCGAACCCGTGTCCCCTGCATTGGCAGGCAGATTCTCAACCACTGCGCCACCAGGGAAGCCCAGGATGCAATTTTTAAAAACAACTTTTATTCTAGAATTTACAGTTCTGACATGAATTAGCCTCTCCTCCTTGGAGAACTGGGATGGCTAAAAAGTTAATGTTATTCCTGTGCTATCTTATATTTGCAGTAGAACAGATATTCTAAAGTTAGACAATTGAAAAACAATATTTATTGAGCATTACTTTGACTAGATTAAGGAGCCATTTAGTAAATGCCATTTCAAAAGTTCAAATAATTTTTAAAATATTGTAATGAAAATTTAGAACTAAAAGAACTGCATTGTCTTTTTTACTTTAGAAATTTAGCCTAATAAGATTTCTCAGTATAGTTATACTAATAAGTATAACTCATAGTTAACATTTAAGAATGCCTAACACCTTAAGTCTATTGACTTGCAAAATTTTAAACTGTGTTTTTCAAACATTTATACTTAAATTATTTGACATTATTTAAGTGTTAGATTCTAATTCTGTCGAGCAAATTTTAAGGTAGCTAGAGGCAGAGAAATAATCGTCTTATGGGTATTTCACATTTATCTTTTATTTTCTGACACAAATATATAATTTTGTCTGTTATCATATCTCTTAACTTTCTAAAAAAATATTAGCCTTGACCTGGGGTTCATATTTTTTTTACATCTTTTTTTTTTTTATCTTGAGGCAGCTCCTGGCTTTGTTGAGGAATACCAGAGACAAAAAGCATCAACAAGCAAATGAACTCTTCCCTTTTTTGCTTTTAAAATTATTTTTATATATTATTTTACTTTTTATCTTTTCTGATTTGTTTAACAGAATTCAGCTATTACTTACCTGTCAGCAATAGACACTCTTTAGAGGTCTTTTTGTCTCTCATAAACAATTGTGATAATTTATTGAGGTGCTTTCACAACACATACATAAAATATTTTGTGATTTTATATATCTTAATGTATACTGACTCTGCTATAAAATATCTTTAACTTTTATGATTAGCTATTCCAGTGTATCTCGTACCATTCAATAGCCATGCATAAAACATCTGACGATTATGCTGTTTGAAATCTAGCTTCAAAGATTGCAATTTAAATCATTAGGAAATTGGTGAAATATTTTCTCGCATGTCATTTAACAATTTTTTTCTCTAAACTACTAAAACAGATTTCTGCAAAGTACTATAATTGATGCCACCAACACATAACAGGTGTCACTTCTGATTCTATTAAGACAGATTTCAGTTAGTCACTGTAATAAAATATTCTTATGTGCAGATTCTGTGCAGAGCAATGTTTAGTTTGATAGAATTAGACAAGTGATATCAGTATATTGTCTATTGGACCCGATGTACAATAAATCAGATGAAAGCTTAGCCCACATGCCACACTGCAGAAAAATGACAAACAAATTTGGAGAGTCTGAGATGTTACAAAAGTTGATTTTGTTTCTAAGTTCCAATGTATGAAAATAATTGTTTTAATCAGGCTTAACCATGAATTTGCAGTTCTTATTCTCACACCACTAAATACCTTTATGGATGAAAATGGCGTAGCATGCGTTTGTTTTTCAAGAGAAGCCTAAATATTATTGTATATTCTAAATTACCAAAGACAACACTTTTAGCAACCTGGGCACTTGTGCAATAAGGATTGAGTGTGAAAATGATAAACACTTATTTAAGGTATAATAGGACTTAGCATAAGTTTAGATAAAAGACAGCAATAATTTGTATACAGAGAGAATTTTTAATATTATTGGCTTTAAGCAACATTAGTCTGCAGGGTGTATACCATACCTCCACTTCAGAAAGGTGTCCAACAATATAAAATTGGGTTAAAGTCAGAAAGAAAAACATCGGTCTGAAATGTAATTTTATGGGAATTATAGCTATAAGCCCTATGATACAATGTTTTCTGAAGAAAATTTGTTTTTTTAATATTAGAATCTTCTAATTATTTTTTCTAACCTACCCTTTAACTCAACAAGTGTTTAGAAAGAGATGGGTGCTCTCTCATGCTAGCTTATCCATCCCATATTATGTGAAAGTTCTATGTGGTAGCCGTGGTTAGACATGTGCTGTGGATGTCTTAGTGCCCCTCCCCCCAGACTGTGAATATAAATCAGTGCCACTTTATTTTTCTCTTTAGGACATTAGGACATGAGCACCTATATTTTCTCAGGTTTCTTTTATCCCAGTACTTTCAGTGAACCTAGGGTTACTTGTGTATGTTCAGAAAACCATTGCTTCTGTTAGCTTTTGCCATTTATCATCTGTTATCTAAGAAAGAGAAATTAGAATAGTACCCAGAAGCTAGAATGCCTATATGATGGATTTCAAATAGACTTGCCTTTAGGCCTTTGTTGCTTTCTGGGCTGAGTGGTGAATGTTGAGGCCCATGTGGGATGCTGAGTTAGGGGCAGATTAGGTCACTGTTTTAGGTGCTTTGTTCAGTGCCGTCAAGAATGTGTGGACACGCATCTCTCAATTAGGCTGAGATTCTATTACATGTAAGGATTGTGTTAGTAAAATCATTTCTGCACTGTGGTAGGCGGAATTCTATGATACCCCCCAAGACTCCACACCCCCTTTTTAATTCCCAGGATGGTGAATCTGTATGATGGCATATTATCCCTGTGATTAGATTATGTTATATGCCACAGTTGACTTCAGAAGATAATCTGGGCTGGTTTAACCTAATTTTCATGAGCTGTTTTAAAAGCAGAGGATTTTCTCCTGCTAGTTACAAGAAGGGAAGTCAGAGATTTTAAGTGTAAGAGGGCTTCAACACGAGGACATTTTCCATTGCTGAGATGGAGGGGGCCACATGGCAAGGACTTGAGAGCAGCATTAAGAAGTTGAGAGAAATCACACACACACACACATTTTATGCTTACAAAATAACTTTGATCATGGGTTTAATCAAAAGTCCATAAGCTTACTGTTCAATATTTACCTGAGTGTTACGTTATGCCAAACATTTAAAATAGACTCTCATAGAATTGCTTATTTGAAATCTCTACTCTTTGTACACATCGGAGATTTGTATAGTTGAAAAGACATTAAGAGAAAAATAGTGCATTATATTAGAAATTTTATAGTTAATAATGTTTGATTATTATGTGCAAAAATTGTTTGCAGTTTAAGAGAAAAAATCAATAATAACCAAGTAAAAGCTGTCAAAAAACACTCTAAACTGCAAACAATGCTTCTTCTGTTTTAGAAATTTTGCACGGTAAATTAAATTTTGGGTACAACCCATGTTGGAAAGAAAGGCAAGAAATTCATTTTTTTAAATAGTTTAGTAATATACAAATAATATTTTGGATATTTGAATTCTCAAATGGAAAAATATGTTTGCTGTACTTTTTAAGACTCAAATATATAATCATTGGCTCTCTATAACAGTAGCATTATCTGAAACAAGTTTTGAAAGAAAAACATTATCATATATCTTAGGTCAAACATTCATGATGTGCAACACATAAAACGATATGACAAATTTATTGACAATCAACATGTATCAAGTAAGAGCCTATATTCAACAATTTTTTAAAAAGTTTAGTTTGGCAATAACAATGTTGAACAGATAAAGGAAAATTCTGTATGATTTAATGGTTTTAAATGATGATTTTATGATTATAAGCTTTCAAAATATATTCCTTCTTATAGGAACATAAACTGATATATTGTTTTTTTGTTTTGTTTTGTTTTTAAGTGAAAGCAGGTTTATTGAGAGAGATACACATTCCATAGATGGAATGTGTCCATCTCAGAAAGTGAGAGCAGTCCCAGGGCATGTGGTCATCTCTGAAACTGAAAGCAGCCCCCAAATATGGGGTGGTCAGTTTTTATGGGCTGGATAATTTCATAGGCTAATGAGTGGGAGGATTATTACAACTGTTTTGGAGAAGGGGCAGAGATTTCCAGGGGTTGGGCCACCGCCCACTTTTTGGCCTTTTATGGTCCGCCTCGGAACTGTCCTGGTGCCTGTGGGTGTGTCACTTAGCTAATGTGCTACAGTGAGCAGATAATGAGGCTCAAGGTCTACTGGAAGTCAAATCTTCCACCAACTTGGGACTAATCGGTTCTAACCAGATTTTGTCATATATTCTGAGAGTTTGGATGGGCCAAATTGCGTTGGGAATGATCTTCTGCTATTTAATCTAGCATGTAGAATATATATAAATTTCATATATTTTTCTGGAAGTGTTCAGTGAGATTATATATGTGCTACAAAAGGGGTGCTAGGATCCTTTCTAAGATTCAGGAAAGAATCACTCCTAATTTTATAATAAATAATCTATTTAAATGTATAAATTGTTTCAATGTTATCTTTTGATTTAGAACACAATACCATGTATGCTATGTATATTTTATTTTAAAAATACAATACCATAGGGTTTCAGCATTATTTTTGGAATTTAAATGTAAATTTAAATAATGTAAATTGAAGGTTTTCTGTTAGTTTTGTTTAGTTTGTTTTTAGACAGATCTTGGCTAAGGCTGCAGAAAGCTTCTATATGTGTTTGTATATATATTTCATTACTTTCCTATAGGAACTTATAATTTCATTTGATAATATAACATGTAAAAATGATTGTCCTAAATAGAACATTCATATTCATTCAAAATCTCCATTAGATGAGCAACATTTTGTTTCAAGAATATAATGTATATTTCAGAAAAAGCCATGAATGCTGGCTTTTGTAAATGATAGAAGTGATGGTGTAATTTTAGAGTCAGAACAGTCAAATTTTCAGTCTTAGTATTCAAGGTCATTTTGGGCTCAGGGAATATATAAGCTATGCATAGACAGATCCATTTAGCAAAAATATTTTTGCTCATCTCATAAAGACACAGATAAGAAATTAATCATAATTGAGGGAAGAGTAAAAAGGTAGTGCTTTAAAAATGCAATCAAACTTAAGCAACTGTCAGCTTAAAATAAACTGCTATAAATATATTGCCCGATATATATGACTATCATGGTAACCACAAACCAAAAACCTATAATAGATACACAAAAAATAAAGAGAAAGCAGCCCAAACATGACACTAAAGAAAATAATCAAACCAAGAGGGAATAGACTAGAGGAAGAAAGGAACACAGAACTAAAGAAAAAAAAATGAGAAAACAATTAACAAAATAGAAATAAGTATATACTTGTCAATAATTACTTTAAGTGTAAATGGATTAAATGCTCCACTCAAAAGACAGAGTGGCTAGATGGATAAAAATATGAGGTCCATCTATATGCTGCCTATAAGAGACTCAATTCAGATCTAAAGACACACACAAACTGAAAGTGTAGGGATGAAAAAAGATACTCCATTCAAGTGGAAACAAAAAGAAAGCTGGGCTAGTGATACTCATATCAAACAAAATATACTTTAAAACAAAGACTATAACAAAAGACAAAGAAATGATTTACATAATGATAAATGGATCATTCCAAGAAGAAAATATAACATTTGTAAATATTTGTGTACTCAACATAGGAGTGCCTAAGTATATATTGGGAGAAACGGAGAAATTGACAGTGAGAAGATACTAGTAGGAGACTTTAACACCCCACTTACATCAATGGATAGAACATCCAGACAGAAAATCAATAAAGAACAATTGGGATATTATACCAGTGGATTTAATAGATATATATGAACATTCCATCCAAAAACAGCAGAAGAGACATTCTTTTCAAGTGCACATGGAACATTTTCCAGGATAGGTCACATGTTAGGCCACAAAACAAGTCTCAGTACATTTAAGAAGATTGAAATCATATCAAACATCCTTTCTGACCACAATGATATAAAACTAGAAATAAATTACAGGAAGGAATCTGGAAAAAACACAAACATGTGGAGACTAAACAAACATGTGGAGACTTTTATGTTGTTAGAGAAATAAAAATGGAAATATAACTTTCCCAACTGTATGAAAAAGAGCCAAAGCAATTCTGACAGGAATTTTCATAGCAATAAAGGCCTACCTCAGACAACAGAATCTTAAGCAATCTAATTTTACACCTAAAGGAACTAGATAAAGAAGAATAAATAAAGCACAAAATAGAAAGAAGGAAATCATAAAGATTAGAGTGAAAATAAAATAGAGACTAAAAAAACAGTAGAAAAGAACAATGATGCTAAGAGCTGGTTCTTTGAAAAGATAAAATTGATAAACCAAACTCTCATAAGAGACTACTATGAACAATTATATGCCAACAAATTGAAGACCTAGAAGAAATGGATAAATTCCTAGAGACATACAATCTTCTAAGACTGAATCAGAAAGAAATAGAAAATCTGAACAGACAGATTACTAGTAATGAAATTGAATCAGTAATCAAAAAACTCCAAACAAAATTTCAGGACCAGACTGCTTCATAGCAGAATTCTACCAAACATTTAAAGAAGAGTTAATGCCTATCCTTCTCAAACTATTCCAAAAAAATGAAGAGGAAGGAATGCTTTCAAACATCGTATCAGGCCAGCATTATCCTGTTACCAAAACCAAACAAAGACACTACCAAAAAGGAAACTGCAGGCCAATATGCTTGATGAGAACAATGAAACAATTCTCAGCAAAATATTAGCAAACCGAATTCAACAATACATTAAGAAGATTGAATATCAATCAAATTAGATTTATTCCTGGGGTGCAAGAGTTGTTCAATGTCCAAATTAATGTAATAGACCACATTAACAAAATGAAGGATAAAAATCACATGATCATCTCAACAGATGCAGAAAAGGCATTTGACGAAATTCAACATCGATTTATGCAGATAAAGGCCATAGATTATAAACCAATAGCTAATATCATACTCAAGGGCAAAGAGCTGGAAGCATTTTCTCTAAGAACAGGAACAAGACAAAGATGTCCACTATTGCCACTTTTATTCAACATACTATTGGAAGTTCCAGCCACAGCAATCAAATAATAGAAAGAAATAAAAGGCATCCAAATTGGAAGGGAAGAAGTAAAACTGTCACTATTTGCAGATGACACAATACTAAATGTAGAAAACCCTAAAGAATCCATCAAAATACTATTAGAAATAATAAATGAATTCAGTAAAGTTGCAAGATACAAATTAATATACAGAAATCCATTACATTTCCATACACTAATAGCAAACTAACAGAAAGATAAATTAAGAAAACAATTCCATCAAAAGGAAGAAGACATGGCATCAAAAGAATAAAATACCTAGGAATAAATTTAACCAAAAAGGTAAAATATCTGTACTCTGAAAATTATAAGATATTGATGAAAGAAATTGAAGACATCACACATAAATGGAAAGATATACCTTGCTCAGATTGAAAGAATTAATATTGTTAAAATGTTCATACCACCCAAAGCAATCTACAGATGCAATAAAATCGCTATCAAAATGCCAATGGCATTATTCACAGAGGTAGAACAAGTAATCCTAAAATTTATATGGAACCACAGAAGACCCCAAATAGCCAATGCAATCTTGAGGAAGAGCAAAGCTGGAGGTATCATGTTCCTTGATTTCAAACTATACTACAAAGCTGTAGTAATCAAAACAGACACATATATCAATAGAACAGAATGGAAAGCCCAGAAATAAACCTACACTTACACGGACAATTAATTTACAGCGAAGGAACCAAGAGTATATGATGGGGAAAAGACAGTCTCTTACATATATGGTTTTGGGAAAACTGGATAGCTACATGTAAAAAAAGAAAAGAAAAGAAACTAGACCATTTTCTTACACCATATACAAAAATAAACTCAAAATAAATACTTAAATATAAGACCTAAAACCTTAAAACTCTCAGAAGAAAATATAGGAAGTTCTCTGAAATTGCTCTTAGCAATATTTGTTTTTGATATGTCTCCTCAGGCAAGAACAACAAAAGCAAAAATAAGCAAATGGGGCTACATCAAACTAAAAGTTATTGCCCGTCAAAGGAAACCATCAACAAAACAAAAAGACAAACTACTGAATGGGACAAGATATTTGCAACTGATATATACAATAGGGGGTTAATATCCAAAATATATAAACTCAAGATCAAAAAAATTAACAACCCATTTTTAAAATGTGCAGAGTACCTGAATAGACATTTTTCCAAAGAGGACATACAGATGGCCAATAGGCACATGAAAAGATGCTCAGCATTACTAATCATCAGGGAAATGCAGATCAAAACCACAATGAGATCACTTCACACCTGTCAGGATGGCTAGTATCAAAAAGACAAGAAATAACAAGTGTTGGTGACAATATGGAGAAAAGTGGACCCTCATTCACTGTTGGTGGGAATGTAAATTGGCGCACCGCTATGGTGAGCAGTATGGAGGTTCCTCAGAAAATTTAAAATAAAACTACCATATGATCTGGCAGCCCTACTTCTGGGTATTTATCCAAAGAAAATAAAAATACTAATTTTAAAAGATATATGCACCCCTATGTTCATTGTAGCATTATTAACAGCTAAGAAATGGAAGCAACCTAAATGCCTATTGATAGATGAACAGATAATGAAGATGTAGTTTATATACAAAATGGAATTTCATTCAACCATAGAAAGGAATGAAATTATGTCATTTGTGACAACGTGGATAGATCTAGAGGGTATTCTGCTAAGTGAAATAAGTCATACAGATAACGACAAATACCATATGATTTCACTTATTTATATGTGGAATCTAAAAAGCAAAACAAACAAAACAGAAACAGACTCACACATACAGAGAGCAAACTGGTGGTTGCCAGAAAGGATGGGTCTGGGGAGGACAGGTGAATTAGGTGAAGGGGATTAGGGGGTACACACTTCCAGTTATAAGTCATGGGGATGTAATACAGTCAATAATATTATAATAACTTTGTATGGTGGCAAATGGTGGCTAGATAATTGCGTGATCATAATGTATAAAAATATCAAATCACTATGTTGTACACCTGAAACTAAAATAATATTGTAAGTCAATTATACTTCAATTAAAGAATTAAAAACAAGAAATGCATCACAATTATATTTTCAGTAATTTGAATAAACTCACTTTTTTCTCAAAAAATAATTTGTGCAGTCATAGGTAGTTTGCCCTGTTGCTTTTGAAATAATATACACAGGATAAAATTTTGATCCTTAGGGATGAACTATTTTTCTTCTAATATATGATCCAGACTGCCATTCTCTCCCTCTATAATATCTTCTAAACTAAGTTCATTTAATTAGAACATAAACTGAATACAGTATGTATACCAATGTATTGGTACAAATACATCATTCATAGAAAATCAAGTAATGATAGAACATTACAGTGCTATATACTTAGAAAATAAGTCATATTCACAAACAATATTTTATAACAATTGTTATTGACATTATATTCGTTCTGAAATTTATACTTTGTAGAATATTATTTCTTTTAGTGATCTAGTGATGCCATTTTATTAAGAACTTTAATTAAGACCCCTAATAATCTTCACATTTCCTGGATATAATTAGATGTCACAGAGTATAGATATATTCTCTTATTTTACCAGAATCCATGTTTAGTGTTTTTTTTTTTAATGTCATTTGGTAACTCTTCCTAAGAATGTTTCTATGAAAATGTTAACTATGAAGTAAATATTTATGTGAATTAAAAATAGTTATATTTGATGATCAGTAACTTCTATTAACACTAAGAAAACCTATTGTGAACCAACTCATCTTCATTCTGAGAAGTATTTGTTTTAATAGACACATGCTATCCTGTGAACTTGGGTCAGCAATGGTACAAGAACCCTCGTCCCAAAAGAAAAATGCCATTATAAAAATAAAAAATAAAGCTTGTTCTGGTGGTACTTTGTTACATATTCATGCTCATGCAAAGAAAAGTAAACTTGAAGGTAGAAATTCATACAGGAGGAGATGAGTTCAATCAAGCATAAAATGAGAGTTTTGAAATTCCCAAAAGATGCCATGACATTACATCACTTAGAAATACTATTCACTGGGAAAGTAGGAGGTTTTTCAAAAGAGGGAGGTGTATTCTGATTTTGTTTCATCTCAAACAGGAATTTTATAATATATGCTTTGATATACTAAAACCCATTTAAAATTACTATTTCTATAAAATTGTGTAAATGTAAAATAGATACCTTTCTAGTTAAGATAGGCATTTAAGCAAAAGGCAAAGGATTCTGAAACTTCTACTCATCACACCAGAAAAAACATTAAATTTAGATTTATTCATTAGTTCCTTCTTTAAGAAAGATGTATTAAGCTCACACACTCTATGCCGAGACTCCCTGGAAGGCAAGGAAAATGCAAATGCACATGATGAATACAGTAAATATCTAACCTCAAAGATTTTGATATTTAGTAAAAAAAACAGAAACAAAAAAAACAAACAACAACAACAAAAAACCCAGCTGGGTATATAACCGAAAAGGAAACAGTAAAGGCACTGAACACAGTGCTGGACGTGTCATTGGTATGGTTTGTTCTGAGAGGTGGGCCCTGGCCATCCAGAAAAGCTTACTCATGGAGCTGTGGCTTGAGAGGCTGAGCAGGACTTACTTGACAAGAGAACATACCTTACACAAAGTTACAGAGTCTAGGAAAAGCATGTGGTAAGAAGAGCCAGCACTTTGGTGCCGCTTAAGGGTGATCAGAGAATTGCAGAATGTGGGACCAAGATGTCTTTTATGGCACCTGAACAATCATGGCCTGTATAGACTATGGACTGATAGAGCTCGTTTTTTATTCTGATGTCAAATATCAGGCAAAAAATCCAAATCCACTGTCATAATTTCATACAATGTAGAAACTATGAAAATGACTGAAGGATTCTAAACCACTGAGTAAATTGGCTATTCAGACAGATCACTCTGGAAGCTACTGTGGAGGATTACTGAGCAAAGTAAAGCAAAAGGCAGAAGACTAGAGTTTGTTGGCATGTCCTAGAAATAGACTTCAGCCAAGACAGTGTTAAAGTTACTGTTAACTACAACTGCAATGATTATTGATGCCTACATTTGAGTGTGTCCTGTACATGCTAGGCACTGTGTTAATCAGTTTATATATTATCTCATTATAATGTGAAGTACAAACCTATAAAGATGATATTTACATCCCTAGTTTTAGTCCAGATTCTTGGCAAAGCAGACACCAAAAAGGGACCAAACGTGCAAGGACTTTTTTTTTCTCCCCCTTCCAAGAGAAATGCTTGTGTTGGAGAAATGGGGAGAGATCCAGAGAAAGATGGGAAAGTCTTCAGACCATGACGAAAGACTAACCTAGAGTTGAAGAACAAAGGGCCTGAAGATTGGGTGGTAGTGATCTGTATGGTTGCGGATTCTCAAATAGCTCTGCCAAGGCTGTCAGCAAATGTTTGCATTTTATATTTAGGCATCTATCCAGTTTTAGATAATTGAAAGGTGTGATGTCTGGATCTAGATTCTTTTCTTTTGTTTGCATGTGGATGTCTAGTTGTTTTAGCACAATTTATTGAAAAAACTACCTTTGCTCCATTGTATTGCCTTTGCTCCTTTGTCAAAGATCAGTTGACTATTTTTATGTGAGTCTATTGATAGGCTGTCTATTCTGTTCCAGTGAACTATATGTCTATTCTTTCACCAGTACTTTCACCTTAATGACTGTAGCTTTGATGACTGTAGCTTTTTAGTAAGTCTTCAAGTAGGGTAGTGTCAGTTCTCTAACTTTGCTCTCTTTCAGTATTGTGTTGGATATTTTTGGTCTTTTGCCCCTAGATATAACTTTTAAAATAGTTTGTCAATATCCACACAATAATTTGCTTGAATTTTGTTTGGGATTGCATTGAATCTATAGATAAAATTGGGAATAACTGATATTTTGACAATATTAGTTCTTCTTATTTATAAACATGGAATAAAGAGTAGTTCTCAAGAGGTATGATAGATTCCAAAGTCCATAGGATGTGAAGTTGATTGAACTTGGTGAGTGATTTAATTGGCTGAGGGATGTTTTGTAATGAATATAGCATGGGATTCTTGCTTAACATGAATTGCGTACCTATGGCAGAGACAGCTAATTCAGAAAAAGAAACTGGTTTTAGGCGTAGATCTTGAGAACATTTTTGGACATGCTGATTTCACAGTGCAGTGGGACATCCAACTGAAGATTTGAAGAACTCAGCTGTGTGCATGAGTCAGAAGTCTGGGTGAGGGGCCTGTCCAGAAATTTAAAATGTATATTATTAGAACATTGTCCATTTATTGGCCCATCTGAAATCAGTGATATACAAATGCAAAATGACTTTATTTTTATCTAATTATTGCCTTTGACAAAGAAAAGAAGTAGCCACTCAGTTGTCAGCTGAGAGTTGACCTTGAGGAAACAGCTCGGTCACAGTGTTCTACAGAACAAAACCATTTCAGCAAACACCAGTATCAGACAAGGTCATTCTGTGACTGTGATAGAGTGAGGTAAAGGCAAGCCCCTCTGCAGTCATGGCTGAGTGCAGATAAATGCAACAACACCGTCTAGATCGCAAAAGAGCAAACACTCCCTTCTTCAGGCTAACACGAATGCCTACTTTTCTACTATCAATTTCAACGTTTGCTGTGCTCTGTATGCTGTGCCTCGTAGTTAAAACAAATTTGATACCAATCCCAGAACAGTTCACTCTGAATGCCATTATCCAATCCAGAACAAAACCATGGCGTTCCTGATGGGTGATGCATGCGCTGGGGATACACACTGCAGTCTCAGGTTCTTGAATATCTTTGCTGACAAGTCCTGTTGTTGTGTGGGGTTTCAGTAATATACCTAAATTACAGTTCCCTTCCCAAAGTGAACTCCTTAGTGGGCCAAAATGTAGGAACGTGTGTACTTTACTGGTGCTCCTTTTGTCCATCATAACATCATGTTTCTTATGTCATTTACTTTCTCTACTCAAATGGGCAGCAAAGTAAGATTAGCTGAGCTGCTCTGGAAGAAGTGGGTATGGGATGTCCACCTTCCTTTCCTGCTCTCATCGCTGATATCTGTGTGTTTTTTGAGATGCCGAATTTCTGAGAATGGAGCTCCTTTCTTTGATATTAATAGTGATGGGAAAAAATGTGCATTTTCACCATGTGGGAAAAGGAAGGGATAAATACAATAGAACCATGCCTTAACTCTTCTGTCCAATAGCCACTAGTCATATGTGGCTATTTACATTTAAATTAATTAAAATTAAATAAAATTAAACATTCAAGCTTCTTAATATTGCTAGCTACATTTCAAATGCTCAGTAGCCATGAGTGGCTGGTGGCTACTATATTGGACAGCTCACATATAGCACATTTCCATCATCACAGAAAATTCTACTGGACAGACTTCCCTAGGGGAGACACATTCTGGTTGAATGGAATAGGATAGCAGAGCAATTTCATTGGTGTATTCATTTTTTTATTGCTTTGTAACAAATTACCACAGTGTAGGAGCTTGGATAAACACACTCTTATTAACCCACAGTTTCCAGGAGTCAGGAGTCTGGGCATGGCTTAGCTGGAGCCTCTCCTCAGGTCTTACAGGTTGCAGTCAGGACATTGATCAAGCTGTGTTCTCATTCCAAGCTCATTCAGGTGGTTGGAGGACTTCAGTTTCTTGCAGTTATGTGACTGAGGATCCCAATTCCTTCCCAGTTTGCAGCCAATAACTGCTCCTAGGATGCACCTGTAGTTCCTTGCCCTGTGCTTCTATAGGCACTTTACAACATAGCTGTTGCATTTTTCAGGGCAGTAGGAGTAGCTTATCTGACTTTTTCTCTGTGATCCGCTAGAGAAAATATGCCACTTTTCAAGGGCTCACCTGATTAGGTAGACCCACCCAGAATAATCACCCTTTTCCCATATAACATAATTATGTAAATTATATCTCATAGTTACAGGTTCCATCCAAACTCAGTGGGGTTATACAGGTTGTTGATACCAGGAGAAAGGTATCTTAGAGGCCAGCTTAGAATCCTGCCTACCACGATTAACCTCTTCATTCTTAAATGGGTGTCTTGGCCCCAAAGCATTGCAACTTCTTTTACAATGTGAAATAGTTGACACAAGCTTTGATTCAGATTTAGAACTCGTTTATCAGATTTATAATGGAAAATGTCTCTTCAGTATTTCTTAAGGCATGAAAGTGGTTGAGATCAAGCAGAGAGGTGCCTAACATTATAAGAGCAGAGGGAAAGAAAAATTAATCCAGGAGGTCAGCAAATGTTTAAGGCATTGGTGGAGGTCATGGAGTGAAGAAAGAATAGTCAGAGAATCTGGAGAGAAGTAGAGACAGTGTTACTCTGTTAGGTCAAGGAAGCCAAATGAATGAAAACTGTTAGGATAAAAACAAACAAATGAACAAAAGACACTTCACAACACAGTCACATGTAGTAGTTTGGATTTTAAGGAGAATCATTGGATTTGTCAGTTCAATAGTAACAAGTGGAACAGAGTGATGGTGGCAAGATACATTAGAAAAGGATAGGGGAAATTATATACAATGTCTGTTTGAATGAGGATGTTACAGTAGACATAGAAAATAAGGTCGAAGTATCTTAATTTTGTTTCGTATTGTATTTTTGCTGCTTATTTCTGATATAGAAAGACGAGGTTGGTTACCCGTAGGCATTAGGAAAAGAAACAGGAAAACATATAAAAAGGTTTAAAAATCCATGAGATGGGACTTCCCTGGTGGTGCAGTGGGTAAGCCTCCACACTCCCAATGCAGGGGGCTGGGGTTTGATCCCTGGTTGGGGAACTAGATCCCGCATGCATGCCGCAACTGAGAGTTCGCATGCCGCAAGTAAGAGTCCACATGCGGCAACTAAGACCTGGCACAGCCAAAATAAATAAATCAAAAATAAATAATTAAATATTAAGAAAGAATCCATGAGAGAAAGGGGATAATTGATAGAATAGGAATCTGTAACAGAAAAGATAGTACTGGGGAGGAATACTCTTCCCTTCTTCCTTTCTAAGTTCTTCGGCTGACCTAATAAGTAAATTGACATAAGAGAGATCAACAGGAGAAAAAACAGACTTAATTTTGTATGAATGGGAGCTCATAAAATAGGAGACTCAAAGATGTGACCAAATCAGGCAGCTTTTATACCTTTTAGGCAACAAAATAATAGAGTTGTCAAGAATTAACAAGACAAAGGGGTTTGGGATCGGGGTAGTAAATTAGTGAGGAAGTAACCAGGTTTGTTTATATAGCTTTCTTGGCCCTGGATTCCCTATCTCTGGTGATAAGAAAGCCTTCTACTCTCCAGGTGCAAGGGGGTGTGGGGTACCTTTCATGTGGGAGATTTATTTCCTGCTTTCAGAGGGACAGGGAACGATCAGAATATCCTTCTTGCGTTGGCTATTTCTTAAGTAATTTTGTTCAAAATTATTAACCTGCCAAAGTGATATGTTTGGGGATGGCATATTTTGTTTTCCCTCAATAGAATGAAGGATACATGTATAAATAAAACTCATCCAGGCATGCTTGAGAAGACATAAAGTTGGGTGTAGAAATACAAATAGATACATTGTACATCAGATGCTTTTAATTTTCTAAATGGAACATATTCAAAGGAACAATGTTATTTGTTGGGAGTAAGAGTTATAGTAGTTGAGTAGGAAACTTCCTTAACCTGATAAGGATTGGGAAAATGTATTGCAGTCATGAGATGATCAAAGCTGGAAAAAAAAAAAAAAAAAAGAAAAACAATAACAATGGAATGCTGTATGAGACCGAAGCACAGTTGAAGTGGGGGATCAAGTATTTTATTGGCATCAGTTTGCATAATTATGTGACTTTCCACAGCAAAAGTTGATCACAGCATGTATAAAAACAAGAGCCCAATTGTAGCATTGAGAGAAGGTTTACACTTCGCTACTTTACCAAGGATTAAAGAGAGTTGTATTAGGGAGAAAGGTAGGTGCTTTGAAATAGAAATAACAAAGCAGAGGAAAAAGAGAAGCAAGGCCAGGACAGGTAGACTGAGAGAAAATACCAAGTTAGAAAGACTGGTTAGAAAGAGAAAGATTGGGCAAAAAGTTGGATGGAAAGACATCAAAGCTAAAGACGTTATTTAATTTTGTTAGAGCAGTTAGTAAGGAATTTTATGTAAACAGTTTTATTTGTTTATTGTATATGTAATCCTTAACAATTTTTTTATTTTTAATTAAATAGCAGTCTAGTTTCTTCCGTAATATGCCTATAAAACCTGAAGAATTACTAAAAATTATTTAAAATTTTCCCAGAAGAACTGAGATAATGTGCAATTATCTATTTCAGTATGGCCTTAAATATGCAGAAGCAATGAGACAAAACATGCAAAGATAATAGTGTTCCTTTGCCAAATAAATAGTAAGGAATGGGGAAAGGGGGCAGTTTTCCATGCCACAAAGTGTGATTTTGGGAGGAGGCACACAGGTCCATGCTGTCGGTTTCTTTTACTGGTGGTCAATCTGGAACCACTTTGTGAAAGATGGAGGCTGACAGCTTAACTAAATTATTGTGCTTCTAAAATCACTGAATGCTGTCTTCTTTCTTGAAGGGGAGCAAAATATGCTACCCCAAAATATGCCATTTTGACATATTGATCATTTCGAATTAAAGTTACTTAGGTAACAGCAGGTAAAAGAAGACACTCTGACCCTTTTTTGTCCCCCTGAAAGCAGGAAATAAATCTCCCGTGTGAAGGTACCCTCCCTATCCCAGGAGGATAAATGACATCCTCCTTATAGACAGAGATAGGGAATTCAGGGCCAAGAAAGCTGAATGAACAAACCTTGTTACTTCTTCACTAATTTGCTATCCCATGCCCAAACCCCTTTGTTTTGTCAGTTCTTTACAAATTTATTGTTTCCTTGTCTGAAAGGTATAAAAGCTGCCTGCTTTGGTCACTTCTTTGAGTCTCCTATTTTATGAGCTCCTATTCCTACAAAATTAAATTTGTTTTTTTCCTGTTGATCTTTTTTTTAATGTCAATTTAATTATTAGGTCAGCCAAAAAACCTAGAAGGGAAGAAGAAAAAAATTTTCCTCTCCTACACTCTACACAGTTAATGTCTCTCAAACTTTATAAATTTTTACTCTATTTAGGATGATTATTACTGTTTTAATGGAAACTTGTAAAAATAGTTTATTTAGAAAATAAACACTGTGGTAAAAAAAAAACTATTAAAATATGTTAAAAATAACAAATTCTGAACCTAAGTTGACAGTAGCACATCGAGAAAGCGTATATATTCATTGTCTTAAGAGAGACTTTTATGGAAATTTCTTTTTTTTTTTTTTTTTTTTATAGCTACTTTTTTTATTTTTATTTATTTATTTATTTTTGGCTGTGCTGGGTCTTCGGTTCGTGCGAGGGCTTTCTCCAGTTGCGGCAAGCGGGGACCACTCTTCATCGCGGTGCGCGGGCCTTTCACCATCGCGGCCCCTCCCGTTGCGGGGCACAGGCTCCAGACGCGCAGGCTCAGCAGTTGTGGCTCACGGGCCCAGCCGCTCCACGGCATGTGGGATCTTCCCAGACCAGGGCTCGAACCCGTGTCCCCTGCATTAGCAGGCAGATTCTCAACCACTGCGCCACCAGGGAAGCCCGGAAATTTCTAATGAAAAGCAAAATGACTACATTTCATCTTGACTATGGGAGCTTCATAAATGATAGTTATTTTGTATTTCAGTGAACAGGTGTCAAAGGACAACACCAACAAAGAAATTAAATGTAAGAAAATAAAAACAAATAATCTGATCTCTGGAATAATCTAAGAGTCTATTTCTGATACGAAAAGGAAGACTGTTCTTATTCAAAAGCACATTAGCTTAATTACGCATGTTTGTTTCCTTTTCTAAATCAAGACACACTTAACTTACTTTTGCATAATGAGGGCATATTTTGTTTGCAATTATAGTAAACATCTATGTTTTTAAGCTTATGTCACTAATTTTAGAATAAAATAAGATTTTTTCCAGTGTCTCCTATTTTATAAACACATAATAAATCTTTGTTCAAAGTAAAATCCAAGTGACGGATTTATATTACGTTCAATGGAATGCATAGTGTTGACTTTTAAAATATGAAAAAAAAATATATGTGTGTATATATATATATATATTCTTTCTATATATTCCTTCTTTCCTGCATTTATTTATTTGGTGATAACAGAAAAAATGTTCAAGTACGGAATTAACACAGCAAAAAATGGAAACATATCTGGCACAAGATTCCACTTTGTAACGCAGTTGCTAAAGGATTTTTGCTTAGAAGAAAAGCATGCTAGTATATTTTAATTTATTTCCTTTGAATGGCATTTGTGATATTGTGATTTATAATAAGAAATACAGCTGTTTTTTGTCCCCTTTTCTGGCACAGAGCTCCTAAACCCTTGTGACTTCCTAAGTGCTGAGAATAGCAAAGGTATCCTCTGTTATGTTAATGAGGTGACTTTTGGACCCCACCTAAAGATGGGGGCTGGTTGCCAGCAGAACCAATTAGCAGAACCAATTAGCAGAACCAATTAGGTAATTAGAGAGTTGGAACTTTCAGTCCCACCCCCTGATTTCTGAGATGGGGAGAGGGGCAAGAAGTTGAATCAATCACCCATGGCCAATGAGTTCATCAATCATGCCCATGTAGTGAAGTCTCCATAAAAACTCAAAAGGACAGGGTTTGGACAGCTTCCTGGTTGGTGGAGGTGTTGGGAGAGTGGCACACCTGGATGTCATAGATATTCTGCACTCTTTCCAACACTTTGTGCCCTGTGCATTACTTCCATCTGAGCTATATCCTTTTATAATAAGTGGGTGTTCAGTAAATAAAATGTTTCTCTGAGTTATGAGTTGCAAATTAATCAAACCCAGAGAGGAGATCATGGGAACCTCTGATTAACAGCCAATCAGTCACAAGTATAGGTAACAATCTAGGCTTGTGACTGACACCTGAAGTGGGAGGAGGGCAGTTTTGAAGGAATGGATCTTTAACCTATGGACTCTCATCCTATCACTGGGTGGATAGTGTCAGATTTGAGTTAAAAATTCTTGGATACTCTGTTCCAGAATCGTTTGTTGGTGTGGGGGGAAACCCTGCCCCACATTGGAAATTGGGTCCAGTAACCTGGTTTAACATTTTATTATGAAGTGACTAAACTAAAAAGAAATTAATACATGCACAATATAAAAAAGCAAACGGTATCAAAGTTTAACAGTTTAGTAAAAAAAAAACAAAACTATATTGTTTTATTCTAAATCTCTAGTTCAATTCAAAAGACATTTATTTGTATCCATTTTTTATTTTGTTTCTCTTAGTAGCACCTTAAAAGGAAATACCAAGCTTATCCTTCTCTTATACTTTTTAGACAGATTCTTCTGAGTCTCCTCTGTGAAAGGTGAAAATTGTTCTCACATCTCAACTCCCTTCATCTCAGTACCAAATAATTCATGCAAATCCTTTTACTGGTTGTCATTAAGACTTTAAATATTATTCCCATATCTGCATTTCTTGATACATCAATTTTTAAAGCATTTTAACTATACGAAATAAGGAAAATAGTGCCTCTCGACTGTTTCTTTCTGCTCATTACTTCCAATTTCCTAATTCTGTCATCTGTATCTTTATTATTATTATATAAATTTCAGGTGTACAATATTATAGGTCAACATCTCCGAAAATTACAGAGTGATCACCACCGCAAGTGTAGTTACCATCCATCACCATACATTTGACCCCCTTCATCCATTTTGCCCACACCTAAACACCATCCCCTCTGGTAACTACTAATCTGTTTTCTGTATCTATGTTTTTATTTGTTTGTTCATTTTGTTTGTTTATTTGTTTAGATTTCACATACAGTGTTAACCTTTCTCTGACTTACTGATATTTCACTTAGCAAACCTTGGAGGTCCATCCATGTTAGATAATTTCATTGATCCTTTTAATTTTTTTAGTCTATTTTATCTATTTCTGGTCTAATATTTCTTTTTTCTTCCCTTCTATTAATTTTGGACTTTGTTCTTTTTCTAGTTTCTTTAGGTGTCAGGTTAGATTGTTTACTTGAGATTTTTCTTGTGTCTTGAGATAAGCCTGTGTTGATATAAACTTCCCTCTCAGAACAACTTTTGCTGCATCCTGTAGATTTTGGTATGTTGCATTTCCGTTCTCATTTGTTTTTAGGTATTTTTTGATTTCTCCTTTGACTTATTTGATGACCCGTTGAATATTCAATAGCATATTATTTAATGTCTTTGTTTTTGCTGTGTTCTCATTTTTTTCCTGTGACTGATTTCTAGTTTTATACCATGGTGACTGGAGAAGATGCTTGATATGATTTCAGTCTTCTTGAAATTATTGAGAATTTTTTTTGCAACCTAACATATAATCTATCATGGAGAATGTTCAAAGTGCACTTGAGAAGAATGTGTATTCATCTGCTTTTGGATGGAGTATTCTGCATATATCTATCAAGTTCATTCAGTATAATGTGCTGTTTGTGGCCAATGGTTCTTTATTGATGTTCTGTCTGGATGATCTGTCCATTGATGTAATTGGGGTGTTAAAGTCCCCTACTATTATTGCACCACCTTATATCTTGGTACTCCTATGCTGGATGCATACACATTTATAAATATTGTATCTTTTTGCTGGTTTGACCCCTTTATCATTAGGTAATGCACTTCTTTCTTTTACTACGGTCATTATTTTTCAAGCCTATTTTGTCTGTTAAGAGTATAGCTACTCCAACTTTCTACTTCTATTTGCATGAAATATCTTTCTCCATCCCATTACCTTCAGTCTCTTTAAGTCCTTACTTCTGAAATGAGTCTCTTGTAAGCAGCATATAGTTGGGTCTTGTTTTCTTATCCATTCAGCCACGCTATGTCTTTTGATTGAAGCATTTAGTCCATTTTACATTTAATGTAATTTTTGATACTTAGGTGCTTATTGCCGCTTTGATAATTGTTTTCTGGCTGTTTTGTGGTTCTTCTCTGTTCCTTTATTCTTCCCATTCTCTCTTCTCTTGTGTTTTGGTAGTTTTCTTTAGTGTTATGTTTAGGTTCCTTTCTCTTTTTTGTGTGTGTATAATTACTATAAAGTATTTTCTTGTGGTTACTGTGAGATTTACATATGACATCCTATGTAAATAGCAGTCTATTTTAAGTTAATAGCAACTTAAATTTGAACACACTCCAAAGCTTTATCTTTTTAATGCCCCCCCCACATTTTATACTTTCAATTACACATTTTACATCTTTTTATTTTAAGTATCCATTAACTAATTGTTGTGATTTCTGTCAATCTTGCATTTGTCTTTTAACTTTCATGCTTGCTTTATAAATGATTGATCTACTACCTTTAGTACATATTTATCTTTTCCAATGAAATTTTTTGCTTTTGTATGTTTCCTTATTGTTAATTAATGCCATTTATTTTCAGCTTAAAGAAGTCTCTTTAAGATTTCTTGTAGGGCCAGTTAATGATGTCCAACTCCTTTAGCTTTTGCTTATCTCAGAAACTTAATCTTTCCTTCAATGCTGAATGATAACCCTGCTGGTGGTAGAGAATTCTTGGTTGGAGGTTTTTTTCCTCAGCATTTTGAATATGTTATTCTATTCCTTTCTGGCCTGTAAGGCTTCTACTGAAAAAAATTACTGATAGCTGTATGGGGTTTCCTTTGGTAACAAGTTGATTTTCTCTTCCTGCTTTTAGGATTCTCTTTTTATCCTTAACTTTTACCATTTTTAAGTATAATGTGTCTTGGTGTGTGTCTCTTAAGTTTGTTTTATTTGGAACTCTCTGAGCTTCCTGCACCTGGATATCTGTTTCCTTCCCCAGATTAGGCAAATTTTTAGCCATCATTTTTTTCAAATAATTTTTCTGGCCCTGTCTCTCTTTATTCTCCATCTGGGAATATTATTCCTGTAAGGCAAATGTTATTCCACTTGGTGTTGTTTCAAAGGTCCAGTAAGATATCTTCACTTTTTATTTTATCTTTCTTCATTTTGCTGCTCTGCCTGGTGAGTTCAGTTGCTTTGTCCTCCAGCTCATTTATTCATTCTTCGACTTCATTCTGCTGTTGAACCCCTCTAGTGTACTTTTCAGTTACGTTTTAGCTTCTGTTTGGTATTTTCTTATATTTTCTATACCTTTGTTGAAGTTCTCACTGTGTCCATTCTTATCCTGAGTTCAGTGAGAATTTTTATGACTCTTTGAACTCTTTATCTGGTAGATTGCTTATCTACATTTCATTTAGTTCTTTTTCTGAAGCTTTGTCTTGTTCTTTCAATTGGAACATATTCCTTTGCCTCCTCATTTTGCCTGATTCTCTGTGTTTGTTCCTATGTATTAGGTAAATCAGCTACCTCTCCAAGAACTGAAGGAGTGGCCTTATTTAGGAGATACCCTGTGGGACTTAAAAGTACAATCCTTCATGGCCACCAGAGCCAGGAACTCAAAGGGTATCCACTGTGTGGACTGTGTGCCCTCCTACTGTGGTGTGCCCATGGCTGCTGTGGTGTGCTAGTGGGCAGAGCTGGCCCTGGAATGGCTGCAGGGCTATGCCATGGCAACTGCCTGGTGCTGGTGGGTGGACCTGACAGAGGCGGTCACTGGGTGCTGGTATGTAGGGTTATCCCCAGCTGACTGTGAGGCCTGGCTGAAGCACGGGGGTGGGTAGAGCTCTCAGTGGGTTGTGCCACTGATGCTAAAAGGTTAACTGGAGATTTCCAAAATGGCACCCGCCAGCACTGGCATTAGCAAAGTAGACTGAAATAGCAAAAAATGGCTCCTGTCAGTGTCTCATTCTATGGGGAGGGTCTCAACTGGTTCTTGCCTCTTTGGCAGATGCTTCAAGATTAGCAAGTGGTTCCCCTTTCAACAGTGCTTTATGTGCTTTTCAATCTGGCATTTTTGTGCTGCTTTTGGGCTCATGTGAGTCCATGCACAAGCCCTTTAAGAAAAGCTTTTCTGTTTCCTGTAGTTCTACAGTTTTCGGGACATATTCCCTGTTGGTTTTCAAAGCCAGGTGTTTTGGGTACTTGCCTCTCCTGTTTGGGATCTAAGAGTTGTGTGCCTGATGTGGAGCTCAAATCACTTGCTCCTCAGCAAAAATAACTGTACCTTTGTGATCCTTCCCAATTATGGATCACCAGATCTGGGGTGTGGTTTTGTCTTCAATGAGATTATATCACTGTTTCTCCTACACATCTCAATGCTATTCTTTTACCCTTTTTTTTTTTTTTGTGGAGACTGTTGATCCAGTTTTCAGATCCCTTTCAGAAGGAATTATTCTATATGTAGTTGTAGAGTTGTTGTGTCCATGGGAAGAGCTGAGTTCAGAATCTTCCTCCTCCATCATCTTGAACCCTTGGGCTATATCCTTACTTTTGAATTCATGAAGTTTAGATTTTTAAAAAATATGTTGTGTACTATCGCCTATGCTTCTGTGATATCTGTTGGCTGCACCAAAAATCTAAATAGTGTTAATAATGTAAAATACTTCTGACAGTAGATCCAGATTTATTTGACCCATACAGAAAATACATTCTAATATCACTAAGCGTGTGTTTCAGTGGAAAAAAAATTCTCATACAGAATGAAGTGGTTTTTGAGCATAGGGCACTTTTATGCATCAGGGCAATAAAAGAGATTCAATCATCACACTGAATTTGACACCAGACTCTCTGACTTCAGTCTATCTGTACCCTTTAATACAACAGAAACTAAATGAAATAGAAGCTGAACAAATATTTGTAAGCTAAAATTAAACATTATTGAAGGAAAGTGTCACAATGATTTGAGAGCCTTTAAGGTGTAGTGGTTTGTGATTCAAGGCAAGAGTGTAAAAAAAGTGACCCTTACATTTATTCTGCATTACAGCACAATGAGCTGCTGGGGGGACAACAGTCCCATTCTGTCATTGGGAGATGCTATATCAAGCTTAGCTTTCCATAGGAGCAGAAATTTCTTCCCACTTTCTAAGGTGGAATTCCAATTTTCCAAGGGCTTCATAGTTTCATGTATTGGGCAACAGGCTTTCTCAGACAATTATTGTAAACAGTTACTATCCAAATCCAGTGAGCAATTGTCATGCTATTTTACTCTTAAAAGTTGTTCTTATGCTGTAAAGCAATAGAAAGTGCTATGGTCTGAGTGTTTTTGTCCCTCCTCTCCCCAATATTCAGATGTTGAAATCCTAACACCCAAAGTGATGGTGTTAGGAGATGGAGCCTTTGGGAGGTAATTGGGTTATAAAGATGGAACCCTCACAAATAGAGTTAGTGTCCTTATAAAATGAATTCCACAGGGCTTCCTAGCTCCTTCCACTATGTGAGAACACAGTGAGAAGTTGGCTGTCTGCAAGCCAGCAGAGGGTTCTCACAAGGACCCCACCATACTGGCACCCTTATCTTGGCCTTCCAGCTTCCAGAACTGAGATAAATAAATTTTTGTTGTTTCTAAACTATGTTGTCTGTAGTATTTCATTACAGCAGTTTAAATGAACTAAGACAGAGAGTAAAGGTCTTTCCCTGGAAAGCAAACTCCTGTGTGTCCAACAGAGCTGGTTCTGATAGAACTTTCCATGGAAGCAGTCAGTGTCCTTTTCTCGCTTCCCTGGTATGAGAGTGGCCCCCCTAAGCCTGTTCTTCTGTGATCCATGATGTGTCATGTTGTGGAAGACATCCCAGGATCTGGGATGCACAGCATATGCTGTGCAATGGAGACTATGCAGTAAACGTCTGGCATAGCAGCCTCCGCAGGTAGACTGCTGGGTGTGAATTCTGGCTACACCACTTAGCTGAGTTTCTTACTTTGCCATGCTTCAAGTCCCTCATCTGTAAGTGAGAATAATAATAAACCTACTTCATAGCGCTGTTCTAATGATTAAATATGTTAGTAGACACAATGCGCTTATTAGAATAGTATTTTTGTGAAAAATTTGTATTAATTAACCATCACTGTGGTTTGTGGTTGTTTTTATGCTTTATATTATTATTGCATCAATAATGAGTCTTTTTATTTTATTTGAGCAACTCCTTGAATTTTGTGAAATATTTTTCAATGATTTCTTTCCTTTTGATCAAAAGAACATATTATAAGTATACTCATCAAGACTTTTCATCTAGATCAAATCAGTATATAAACTTACATTCACTTGGTTTCTTCTGAAGGACATGGAAGAATAGTTGGGGTTTCATTAAAGATCATATACTACTACCAGACACTGTAGCAATGTTTAAGAAGTATAAAAATATTTGTAGCATTTGTTTATTTATTTACTCCCTTTTGCATAAAACCAGATAGGAGTTACTCCTTGGTTACATTTTAAAATTTCAGGTTCTCTAGTTTCTTAAGATAAGTGATGTTAAAATCCAGCAGGTAAGTATGTTTTCTGGCTTTTCCCAATTGATTTCTAAGCACCTAGTTTTTAAATCTGAGTGTAATTTTTCATATAAGTCAATTTTTCATTCTTTTCAGGCCCTAAAGTCAATATTTTTCTTTAAAATAGCTATAGCTTTTTTCATTTTATGAATTTTTATATCATAATATTTAAATAGTATCATTAACACTTTTGAAAAATATACAAAATAATATTAATAAGGATGCAATATCACCAATTAGAAAGAGCTACAATTAAAATTTTGGTAGATTTAATTTCTATCTGACTCATAAACATGGGTAAACCACATGAAAACTATATTGGATATACAACCTTGATCTGCCTTTATCAAGTAGTATTTTAACCTGAGTGATTTATTTCTCTAGTTCATTAAGAAGAAGGTTTTCAATAACTATTTATAAAGATTAAATTTCATTCCATTGCATGTACATTTCCTTACTCTTTTATTTTTTAACATCTTTATTGCAGTATAATTGCTTTACAATGGTGCATTAGTTTCTGCTGTTTAACAAAGTGAATCAGCTATACATATACATATATCCCCATATCCCCTCCCTCTTGCGTTTCCCTCCCACACTCCCTAACCCACCCCTCTAGGTGGTCCCAAAGCACGGAGCTGATCTCCCTGTGCTATGTGGCTGCTTCCCACTAGCTATCTATTTTACATTTGGTAGTGTATATATGTCCATGCCACTCTCTCACTTCATCCCAGCTTAACCTTCCCCCTCCCCATGTCCTCAAGTCCATTCTCTACGTCTGCATCTTTATTTCTGTCCTGCCCCAATGTTCTTCAGAACCATTGTTTTTTTTTTTAGATTCCATATGTATGTATTATCATACAGTATTGTTTTTCTCTTTCTAACTTACTTCACTCTGTATGACTGACTCTAGGTCCATCCACCTCACCACAAATAACTCAACTTCGTTTCTTTATATGGCTGAGTAATATTCCATTGTATATACATGTCACATCTTCTTTATTCATTCATCTGTCAATGGACACTTACGTTGGTTCCATGTCCTGGCTATTTTACAATACACATATACATATATCCCCATATCTCTTCCCGCTTGAGGCACCCTCCCTATCCTACCCCTCTAGGTGGTCACAAAGCACCAAACTGATCTCCCTGTGCTATGCGGCTGCTTCCCACTAGCTATCTGTTTTATGTTTGGTAGTGTATATATGTCCATGCCACTCTCTCACTGTTTCCCAGCTTACCCTTCCTCCTCCCCGTATCCTCAAGTCCATTCTCTAGTATGTCTACGTCTTTATTTCCATCTTGCCCCTAGGTTCTTCATGACCATTTTGTTTGTTTGTTTGTTTGTTTTTTTAGATTCCATATATATGTGTTAGCATACGGTATTTGTTTTTCTCTTTCTAACTTACTTCACTCTGTATGACAGACTCTAGGTCCATCCACCTCACTACAAATAACTCAATTTCGTTTCTTTTTATGGCTGAGTAATATTCCATTGTATATATGTGCCACACCTTCTTTATCCATTCATCTGTTGATGGACACTTTGGTTGCTTCCATGTCCTGGCAATTGTAAATAGAGCTGCAATGAACATTGTGGTACATGACTCTTTTTGAATTATGGTTTTCTCAGGGTATACGCCCAGCAATGGGATTGCTAGGTCGTATGGTAGTTATATTTTAGTTTTGTAAGGAAACTCCATACTGTTCTCCATAGTGGCTGTATCAGTTGACATTCCCACCAACAGTGCAAGAGGGTTCCCTTTTCTCCACACCCTCTCCAGCATTTATTGTTTGTAGGTTTTTTGATAATGGCCATTCTGAGTGGTGTGAGGTGATACCTCATTGTAGTTTTGATTTGCATTTCTCTAATGATTAGTGATGTTGACCATCCTTTCATGTGTTTGTTGGCAATCTGTATATCTTCTTTGGAGAAATGTCTGTTTAAGTCTTCTGTCCATTTTTGGATTGGGTTGTTTGTTTTTTTTTGATATTGAGCTGCATGAGTTATTTGTAAATTTTGGAGATTAATCCTTTGTCAGTTGCTTCATTTGCAAATATTTTCTCCCATTCTGAGGGTTGTCTTTTCGTCTTGTTTATGGTTTCCTTTGCTATACAAAAGCTTTTAAGTTTCATTAGGTCCCATTTGTTTATTTTTGTTTTTATTTCCATTTTTCTAGGAGGTGGGTCAAAAAGAATCTTGCTGTGATTTATGTCATAGTGTGTTCTGCCTATGTTTTCCTCTAAGAGTTTGATAGTGTCTGGCCTTACATTTAGGTCTTTAATCCATTTTGAGTTTATTGTTGTGTATGGTGTTAGGGAGTGCTCTAATTTCATTCTTTTACCTGTAGCTGTCCAGTTTTCCCAGCACCAATCATTGAAGTGGTTGTCTTTTCTCCACTCTATGTTCTTGCCTCCTTTATCAAAGATAGGGTGACCATAAGTGCATGGGTTTATCTCTGGGCTTTCTATTCTATTCTATTGATCTATATTTCTGTTTTGATACCAGTACCATACTGTCTTGATTACTGTAGCTTTGTAGAATAGTCTGAGGTCAGGGAGCCTGATTCCTCCAGCTCCGTTTTTCTTTCTCAAGATTGCTTTGGCTATTCGGGGTCTTTTGTGTTTCCATACAAATTGTGAAATTTTTTGTTCTAGTTCTCTGAAAAATGCCACTGGTAGTTTGATAGGAATTGCATTGAATCTGTAGATTGCTTTGGGTAGTATAGTCATTTTCACAATGTTGATTCTTCCAATCTAAGAACATGGTAGACCTCTCCATCTGTTAGTATCATCTTTAATTTCTTTCATCAATGTCTTATATAGTTTTCTGCCTACAGGTCTTGTCTCCTTAGGTAGGTTTATTCCTAGGTATTTTATTCTTTTTGTTGCAATGGTAAATGGGAGTGTTTCCTTAATTTCTCTTTCGGATTTTTCATCATTAGTGTATAGGAATGCAAGAGGTTGCTGTGCATGAATTTTGTATCCTGCTACTTTACCAGATTTATTGATTAGCTCTAGTAGTTTTCTGGTAGTATCTTTAGGATTCTCTATTTCTAGTATCTGTCATCTGCAAACACTGGCAGTTTTACTTCTTCTTTTCTGATTTGGATTCCTTTTATTTCTTTTTCTTCTCTGATTGCTGTGGCTAACACTTCCTAAACTATGTTGAATAATGGTGGTGAGAGTGGGCCACCTTGTCTTATTCCTGATCTTAGTGGAAATTTCAACATTGAGAACGATGATGGCTATGGGTTTTTCATATATGGCCTTTATTATGTTGAGGTGAGTTCCCTCTGTGCCTACTTTCTGGAGGGTTTTTATCATAAATGGGTGTTGAATTTTGTCAAAGGTTTTTTTGCCTCTACTGAGATGATCATATGGTTTTTCTCCTTCAGTTTGTTAATATGTTTTATCACATTGACTGATTTGTGTATATTGAAGAATCTTTGCATTCCTGGGATAAACCCCAGTTGATCATAGTGTATGATCCTTTTAATGTGCTGTTGGATTCTGTTTGCTGGTATTTTTTTGAGGATATTTGCATCTATGTTCATCAGTGATATTGGCCTGTAGTTTTCTTTCTTTGTGACATGTTTGTCTGGTTTTATTATCAGGTTGATGGTGGCCTCGTAGAATCAGTTTGGGAATGTTCCTTCCTCTGCTATATTTTAGCAGAGTTTGAGAAGAATAGGTGTTAACTGTTCTGTAAATGTTTGATAGAATTTGCCATCTGGTCCTGGGCTTTTGTTTGTTGGAAGATTTTAAATCACCGTTTCAGTTTCAGTGCTTGTGATTGGTCTGTTTATATTTTCTATTTCTTCCTGGTTCAGTCTCAGAAGGTTGTGCTTTTTTACGAATTTGTCCATTTATTTTAGGTTGTCCATTTTACTGGCATATAGTTGCTTGTAGTAATCTCTTGTGATCCTTTGTGTTTCAGCTTTCTGTTACTTCTCCTTTTCCGTTTCTAATTCTGTTGATTTGAGTCTTTTTCCTTTTTTTCTTGATGAGTCTGGCTAATGGTTTATTAATTTGTTTATCTTCTCAAAGAACTAGCTTTTAGTTTTATTGATCTTTGCTCTTGTTTTCTTCATTTCATTTTCTTTTATTTCTGATCTGATCTTTATGATTACTTTGCTTCTTCAAACTTCGGGGTTTTCTTGTTCTTCTTTCTCTAATTGCTTTAGGTGTAAGTTTAGGTTGTTTATTTGAGATTGTTCTTCTTTCTTGAGGTAGAACTGTATTGCTATAAACTTGCCTCTTAGAACTGCTTTTGCTTCATCCCATATGTTTTGGGTCATCGTGTTTTCATTGCCATTTGTTTCTAGTTATTTTTTATTTCCTCTTTGATTTCTTCTGTGATCTCTTGGTTATTTAGTAGCTTCCTTAGCCTCCATATGTTTGTATTTTTTACAGTTTTTTTCCTGTAATTGATATCTAGTCTCATAGCATTGTGGTTGGAAAAGATACTTGATATGATTTCAGTTTTCTTAAATCTACCAAGGCTTAATTTGTGACCCAAGATATGATCTATCCTGGAGAATGTCCCATGAGCACTTGAGAAGAAAGTGTATTTTGTGGTTTTTGGATAGAATGTCCTATAAATATCAATTAAGTCCGTCTTGTTTAATGTGTCATTTAAAGCTTGTGTTTCCTTATGTATTTTCATTTTGGATGATCTGTCCATTGTTGAAAGTGGGGTGTTAAAGTCCCCTACTATAATTGTGTTACTCCCGATTTCCCCGATTATGGCTGTTAGCATTTGCCTTATGTATTGGGGTGCTCCTGTGTTGGGTACATAAGTATTTATAATTGTTATATCTTCTTCTTGGATTGATCCCTTCATCATTATGTAGTGTCCTTCTTTGTCTCTTGTAATAGTCTTTGTTTTAAAGTCTATTTTGTCTGATATGAGAATTGCTACTCCAGCTTTCTTTTGATTTCCATTTGCATGGAATATCTTTTTCCAACCCCTCACTTTCAGTCTGTATGTGTCCCTAGGTCTGAAGTGGGTCTCTTGTAGACCGCATATATACGGGTCTTGTTTTTGTATCCATTCAGCCAGTCTATGTCTTTTGGTTGGAGCATTTAATTCATTTACATTGAAGGTAATTATTGATATGTATGTTCCTATTACCATTTTCTGAATTGTTTTGGGTTTGTTATTGTAGGTCTTTTCCTTCTCTTGTGTTTCCTACCTAGAGAAGTTCCTTTAGCATTTGTTGTAAAGCTGGTTTGGTGGTGCTGAATTCTGTTAGCTTTTGCTTGTCTGTAAAGGTTTTAATTTCTCTGTCAAACCTGAAAGAGATCCTTGCTGTGTAGAGTAATCTTAGCTGTAGGTTTTTCCCTTTCATCACTTTAAATATGTCCTGCCATTCCCTTCTGGCTTGCAGAGTTTCTGCTGAAAGGTCAGCTGTTAACCTTATGGTGATTCCCTTGTATGTTATTTGTTGCTTTTCCCTTGCTGCTTTTAATATTTTTTCTTTGTATTTAGTTTTTGATAGTTTGATTATTATGTGTCTTGGCACGTTTCTCCTTGGATTTATCCTATATGGGACTCTCTGCGCTTCCTGGACTTGATTGACTCTTTCCTTTCCCATATTAGTGAAGTTTTCAACTATAATCTCTTCAAATATTTTCTCAGTCCCTTTCTTTTTCTCTTCTTCTTCTGGGACCCCTATAATTCGAATGTTTGTGCGTTAATGTTGTCCCAGAGGTCTCTGAGACTCTCCTCAATTCTTTTCATTCTTTTTTATTTATTCTGCTCTGTGGTAGTTATTTCCACTATTTTATCTTCCAGGTCACTTATCTGTTTTTCTGCCTCAGTTATTCTGCTATTGATTCCTTCTAGAGAATTTTAAATTTCATTTATTGTGTGTTTATCATTGTTTGTTTACTCTTTAGTTTTTCTAGGTCTCTGTTAAATGTTTCTTATATTTTCTCCATTCTATTTCCAAGATTTTGGATCATCTTTACCATCATTACTCTCAATTCTTTTTCAGGTAGACTGTGTATTTCCTCTTCATTTGTTTGGTCTTTTGAGTTTTTACTTTGCTCCTTCATCTGCTCTATATTTCTCTGTGTTCTCATTTTGCTTAACATACTGTGTTTGAGTTCTCCTTTTTGCAGGCTTCCAGGTCATATTTCCTGTTGTTTTTGGTGTCTGCCCCCAGTGGGTAAGTTTGGTTCCTTGGGTTGTGTAGGCTTCCTGGTGGAGGGGAATGGTGCCTGTATTCTGGTGGATGAGGCTAGATCTTGTCTCTCTGGTGGGCAGGACTGTGTCCGGTGGTGTGTTTTGGGGTGTCTGTGACCTCATTATGATTTTAGGCAGCCTCTCTGCTAATGGGTGGGGTTGTGTTCCTGTCTTGCTAGCTGTTTGGCAATGGGTGTCCAGCACTGGAGCTTGTTGGTCATTGAGTGGAGCTGGGTCTTAGCATTGAGACAGAGATCTCTGGGAGAGCTCTTGCCAATTGATATTATGTATAGCCACGAGGTCTCTGGAGTTCCAATGTTCTAAACTTGGCTCTCCCCGCTCAGGGGCTCTGTACGGACACCGGGCTGGAACACCAAGACCCTGTCAGCCACATGGCTCAGAAGAAAAAGGAGAAAATAAAAAGAAAGAAAGAAAGAGAAAATACAATACAATAAAAGTTATTAAAAAAATTATTAAAATTTAAAAATTTAAAAATTAAAAAGTAATAATAAAAAAAGAGAAGAGAGCAACCAAAGCAGTTAACAAATGCACCAATGATAACAAGTGCTAAAAAAATATACTAAAGTAAACATAAAAATTAGAAACTAGTCAGTCACATACAGCAAACCGCAAGTCTACAGTTGCTCCCAAAGTCCACCACCTCAATTTTGGGATGATCCTTTGTTCAGGTATTCCACAGATGCAGGGTATGTCAAGTTGTTTATGGAGATTTAATCTTTTGCTCATTAGGCTTCATGGAGAGATTTCCCTTTCTCTTCTTTTTTCGCACAGCTCCTGGTTTCAGGCTTTGGATTTGGCCCTGCCTCTGCATGTAGATCACCCTCTGGCATCTGTTCTTCTCCCAGACAGGAGGGGCTTAAAGGAGCGGCTGATTAGGGGGCTCTGGCTCACTCAGGCTGGGGGGAGGGAGGGGTACGGAACGCAGGGAGAGCCTGCAGGCGGCGGAGGCCGGAGTGATGTTGCAACAGCCTGAGGCATGCCGTGTGTTCTCCTGGGGAAGTTGTCCCTGGATCATGGGACCCTGGCAGTGGCCGGCTGCACAAGCTCCCAGCAGAGGAGTTGTGGATAGTGACCTGTGCTTGCACACAGGCTTCTTGGTGGCTGCAGCAGCAGCCTTAACGTTTCTTGCCCGTCTCTGGTGTCTGCGCTGATAGCCGTGGCTGGCACCCGTCTCTGAATCTCATTCAGGCAGTGTTCTGAATCCCCTCTCCTTGCGCACCTGGAAACAATGGTCTCTTGCCTCTTATGCAGTTCCAGACTCTTACTCTTTTATTATATATGTAGGCAGTTTCCTAAACTTTGAAATTAGAAACCATACATATTGGCATAACAGGAAAGTCAATAGATTGCATGTCAGTGATCAGATCCGTACATGTGTTAATTACATAAAGTTTATTTAGCTTGGCAATGGGCGCATAAAATTATTCAGAATATCCCAAGAGAGCAAGGAAAGAATGTTATGCACTCAGCACTAGCTTAGAAGAATTCCCTGATTTATTTATCCCTATGGAATGTATTGGTCCTTTTGCACGTGGTCAATCTTGTTGAATGTAAGGAGAACAATCAGAGCTCCTCACCCACCCTATATAAGCCTCACTTTTGAGGGATACTCACAGGTACATACTTTAGTAAATAATATATTCATCTGACTCTGAGTCATTAGTATATAACACATTCAGCTTACCAGGATATATCTCTCTCTACTACGCTTTCTACCTGGTTTTAAGACCCTTCATTGCCATTGTGAAATTCATGGTCATCCTTTACAAACCCTATTATTTTCAAAATTAGAATTTTCTATTATTAAACATTATATAATATTTCATATTGCATACATGAATAATAGTAATAACATTCATTTATCTTATTCACATTGAGAAATAATGCATGAGAACAACCCCCTCTCTTCCACCATCAAGATATTTTGGTGTTTCCTCTTATTGTGCACTTCTATGCATATTTACTGTATAAATTTTAGCTAAAAAGTATATAGCTTAGTTTTACATGCTTTAGTGAATATCAGTACCTTTAATAACCTGTAATAGTTCTCAAACCTTTATTTATTCACTGACATTTTTCAGTCTTTGCCACAATTTTAGATAAAAGTTTGAAACATACAATTTATCTCAATTTTCTCTCAAATTTTATCTATCTCTATACATTTGCCTTTTGCATGTTCATAGAATTTCCATGACATTCTCCTGTTGGTGGCACTTTATATTGATAGCCAAAATTAAGGAAAATCAGGCAGTTACTAATAAAGTTCATATGGTAGATGGGAAAAGGGAGAATTCAAGAAGCTCTATAATTTACTCAAGCCTCACAGCTAGTAAATGACACAGTTGGGACTTGTGCTTAGACTTCTCTGCTTAAAATCTCTTGTACTTCACCAGTATTCTGCTGCCTCTTAGTATATTATGGTTATTTATGTATTACTCTATAGCTTTCTATGTCTTTTGAGAAGGACTGACAATTTAGACAACTTTATATGCCCTTGTTGCACAATGACTGCTTTGAATAGGTGCTTCATAAATGTTGCTTATTTCACCTATTAATCATGTAAATGAATGGCCTTTTCTTGTTTTATTGTTCAAAGGCTAAAGAGACTTAATAGTACTATTAATCACAATAGGATAGTCAAGTCACTCAAAAGAGTCCAACTTTCCTGCCAATAGACATAGAATGTATTCTCTGATTTGAATTGACAGATACTATACATCTTACAAAAGTCTAAGTATTTGGATGGATGAAAAACTATACAGTCATTTTTAAGACACTTTTACAAATTTTTGGTATACAGTATAAGCATCAGTCTTTAAAAATAACAAGAAAGAATTTATCAACATGAAAAAAAGAACAAAAATCTTCTATATAGATACAGGCCATGAACTATTTCTATGGTTAAAATATCAGTTCAAAATGCAGGAAAACCACATGTAGAATCTGGACTGAAATTATTTGACCCAAAAGCCAAACAAGGAGTAATTTAAAACTCTACCTTCCAGTGCAGGCGCTAATCAAAGAAAGAGAGAATACCAAGAAAGCATTTAGCGTCTTTACTGAGAAAGGTAACTGACAATAGGAAGAAGCCCAGCTGTCTGAGATGAAGGATGAATAGTATCATGTAAAAGTAGATGGATAGCTAGGGAAATACTTACACAAGTAATTCTAACCAATACATGATGTTAAACTATATATTTTATGTAGTGTCAACATGAAAAATAGAACAGCTGGTTATTTTACCAGTTATAGGTTTATTCAGGAATAGCAGAGAATTGCAATTCAGGACAAGCAAGCTATGGTGATTCACAGGCAAAGGAGAGCGACTTGCTTTTATTAGGTTTTAGGAGGAAATTAAGGTTGTTCCGAACAAAAGTTCATTGGAGAAGAACAAGAGTTCAAGGTTGTGACAATTTCTCATTGGTTGTGCTTGGGGGATAGAGCATTGCCACTGAGAGAGGGAGGGGATTCTGCTTTTTCTTCAAAGCAGGAGATAAAATTCCCATGTGATTAGTGTCTTCCCTTGCCTAGATAGTTCTTATCTTCCTTCTTCCAGCTGGTTATGCAGGCTACATGAGTGGTACATGTGTGAGCCCTTGCACAGCGCTTCCTGACTCCATCTTAAGTGAAGTTTTCTTTATTTTCACAACACCTCTTCCTTCACTTACAGAGGAGTTGTGTCCCAATAAACCCTTCGTAAATTGAAAATATAGTAAGTCTAAAATGCGTTTAATACACCTAAACTACCAGCATCATACTTAGCCTAGCTGATCTTAAACAAGCTCAGAACACTTACGTTAGCCTACAGTTGAGTAAAATCATCTAACGCAAAGCCTGTTTTATAATAAAGTGTTGAGTATCTCATGTCATTTATTGAATGCTGTACTGAATGTGAAAAACAGAGTCATCGTATGGGTATAGGATGGTTGTAAATGTGTCGGCTGTTCACCCTTGTGATCACCTGGCTGACAGGGAGCTGTAGCTGCCACTGCCCAGCATCACGAGAGAGTATCATATGGCATAGTGCTAGCCCCGGGGGAGGACGAAAATTCAAAATTCAAAGCATATCACTTTCACATCATCATAAAGTAAAAAAATTGTCGAACCATCATAAGTCAGAGACCATCCGTATATAATTTAATTTCATGTGTACAATTTTACTGAACATGTGGAAGGGCATTATGAAATTAAAAATTACTGTCATGAAATATTCTTTGTAAATAATTATAATTATAAAAATACAAACGTTAGAGAGATTACATAACTTGCCCAATTTACCCAACTCTTAAATTGTGGATAAAGGATTTGAACCCTGAAGTTTGACACTAAAGCCTGGACTCATACTTAAATGTACTCTTCCTATGTAGCCATTTTTCCATTAGGTCAAATTTATAATTTTGTACTTTTCTAGAAAACTAACTCTAGTGTGCCTAGAGTTAGCTCCCAAGCTATAGATGTTTTACCAGAAAGTAATTAATACACCTCATTTGAATTATTATGTATCTTCAGTCTTAATTCAGTGGCAGAAACCATCACAAGGATGACTTACCAACTCAATTTCCTGCAATATAATTATGGTACATAGTAAGTCTGCAACATGTGCAAGAAAATAATTTTACAATGCTCTATGTATCTTACCTAGAAAGCAACTCTGCTTTTATTCTGAGAGAAGGAAATTATTGCTTTTGTTTCTTTTTTATACAGCATATATCTTACATATTTGTTAAATGAATCCACAAACACCGCACTTGTTAGGTGAAGAGATATCTAAATATTTAAATATGTAAATTTATTTTGTAATATAATTTGGATATTTGTCAGATAAACTTAATGCATATTTCCTGGTGAGTGAGAAGAAAAATATAAAAAAGAGAAGAAAATAAAACAGAAGGTGGGAATTAAGAGAGATGAAAAAATCAAGTTCTATGTAATCTGAATGCACATCCTAGTTTATTGTGAGCTACTAAACGGGACCCAAAGTGAAACTAATTAAGAGGTACAAACACTTGGACTGCTGCTACTTGAAGCAGCATATATGGGAGAATCTGAGTCCCTTTTCCTAATATCTGGTTTGTTAGCAGCAGCTGTCATAGCCGTACAAGCACCAAGACATTCTTTCATTATGTAGGTGTGTTTAGTTAAACAAGGAGGCCATTTGACTGAGGCTACCTTAATACCTTAGCCACGTACATAAGCAACCCCAAACCTGTAAGTGCCTCAAAGTTAAGAATCAAAACCTAAGGACAACCAGTCACAAACAACCAGCTAGTCTCTTCCAAATAATGCAAACACTTAAGTTGTAGCCAATTAAACAATTTCCCGGGTTTGCTTTCTCCACGTCTTTCCCCAGGTCTGGTCGGTGGAGTGTTCTTAACCAATTCCAGTTTGGCGCTGCCTGAATCAAACTGATTTTTTTCTCAAATGAACTCTTAAAAAATTAATATTCCTCAGTTTATCTCTTAACAGTTGCTTCTGGCCACTAGAACAGATACAAAGTTAGATTGTGGCCAGTCCTATAATAAAAGTATTGGCATCTTTGTGAATATAAGCAGCCATGGTTTCAACAGTGCTTACGTATGCTATACTCAGACATGAGCTGTTCCTGAATTAGGGAACAAGTACTCTTGGCTATTAGATTTCCTTATACTGAATAAATGTTGCTTTGAGGATGTGAAATCAGAAAAGGAATTAATCTAAAAGCAAGAACTCTGCCCCTGACATGGAACCCTGATACTGACCATGACGTTAACCCTAATTAAATGTATAAATAAATCCCTAGAGAAAACTTTACACCAAATCCTAAACAAAATTCCAGCATCACTCCCTAAATGTAAAGCTATAAATGCTTCAGAGTTTGATATCCCTTTTGTCACATGGCCCTGACTATAGAGTTGTAGAATATGCAGTGAAAACATGTCAGGGGGAACTGGAAAATCAGTGTTTTAATAAGCAATATCTATTGATAACAATATTTTCTTTGTGACAAAAATGAACAATTTAGTGGTAATGTGGAAACCTAGAGAGATTTGTGTATACACACACACACGATGTTTCGATGAATTAATTTAAAATCATTAATTATTACTGAAGGTACCACTACCACAAATTGTGGAGTACATGTTGGAGAAGTTTAATAACTAATTATAACAATATTATTTAATCTCCTGGGTAATTGGAAAAAAATACAATAGACCCTTGAGCTGAATTCGTTTTGAAGTATCTTAACTCCATAAAGGGAAGATCAACATTATCTCTATTAATAGTTACAAAAAATAAAACAGGGAAATCAAGTTAGTTGCCTGAATTTGACTGACTAAAGTGAAGCAAAGGCCCCTATGCAGGTCAGGAACTGGATAGTCACATGCAGAACAGTGAAAGCTATTGACTAATTCAAGATATATTCACAGAGAAATCTTGCTCTGATACAGGGAAGCCAAGGAGTTCATCAGTGTGGTTCCCATTTTGTAAGATTGGTCTATATCAGTGGGTGTCAAGTTTTAGTGTGCATTAGAATGACTTGCAAGGCTAATTAAAACACAGAATTCTGGGCCTTACCTCCAGAGTTTCTGATTCAGTAGGTTCAGGATGGACCCTAGAATAGGACAGTTCTAACTTCCCAGGTGATGTTTATGCTACTGGTCCAAGGACCACACTCTTAGAAGCACTGGACTAAATCATTATTTTCAAATTTATAGGAGCATAAGAATTCCTGTAGATCTTATTAACATCCTTACCCCATGGCATGGTTGCTCCTCTGTACAGTGTCATTCGTTGAGTTTGGGTGACTCCAGCAATTTGTGTTCTTTCTTCAGACACCCTACATGATTCTTCTGATGAAGTAGAACTGTGAGACACAAGTCTGAATACCTGGGGTGGGCAGGAGGAGCATAAAGAATGGTTGGCTCTGTTTGCCAAGCCCTGTGTGTCTAGAGCCCCCAAATTCAGTTGGTAGCACTTCTGTGGTGCCATTTCTTGTACAAATTGACCATCCTCATTTTCTTCATAGAATTGCATTTCTGTCATGGATTATTATTTTAAATGCTTAAATAAAAATTACTTAGGAATTCAGTCCTTGGACACTCAGCAATCAAAACAACTTCTGTAATTCTTACTCATCTTGAAGACAGAAGTTTTGTGTTTTGGAAGAGGATGACTGAGTTTGATGTTTTTAATTAGAAATGTCTTCAATCAATAAACTGGAATTTGTATCATGAGGAAACATGTTTTTTGGTGCAATTTCAATTCCAAGAGACTTTTTAGACAAGCATTAGCTGCAATTGTTGCAATGGTTTTCATGATTCACACGTCTTTACAGAGGTAGAGCACCTTTGTAAAACATTGCAATGCAATGTTATTTTAAATTTTTATTGGAGTACAGTTGATTTACAATGCTGTGTTAATGTCTACTGTACAGCAAAGTGAATCAGTTACTCATATACGTATATCCACTCTTTTTAGATTTTTTTCCCATATAGGTCATTACAGAATCACTCTCAATATCAAAATTCTTGTATATTTTTCTGCTTCTGATTTGGATTGAAATAATATGTAGTAAAAAAGAATCACTTAGGAAGTAATTCAATGTTTAAAACGTAAAATGGTACTTATATATTAGGTAAGTTGAAGGTATATTTTATTTCTTCTTGATGTGTGAGAACTGAATGCCAGTTGAAGAAGAAATTACTGCCCCAGCACCCTCACAAAAATGCAGTAAGATGGAGGGTTTAAAATTGACTTTTAGAAGATGTGTGGTTGACAAGCTGAAAAGAATAATGTGACGTGTCATTCAATATTCCCTCTATCAAAAATCTGACACTATTATACGTTATGTCTGTTTCCTCTTAGAAGAACTGCTGAACTTAAAGTTTCTAACAGCTAGTATGGAACTCTTATATTTCTAGTCATTCCTGCACTTCATAACTGGCAGTTCCTGAGGCAATATCGAAGTGGAGAAATGGTACATCTAATCAGATATGACTGTAATACAGTGTAGCACACGAAAAGCTAAGTTTGTTTTCTGTGTAAATGCATTATTTCCACAATTCCTACGAGAATAAGCATTTCTGATACAATACCATTTTTCTGAGACAAGTGTTAGTTTTCTGAAAAAATTCTTCATGATTTTCAGGAATGTCATTAGAGTCAGCAAACAGTTTCATATAATGGTGACTATGCCTTTGAAGTAAAATAGCAGAATTGTGGAACTAGGGAAAGAAAATCTGAACAGCCCATCAATTCAACCATATAACCTAGAGCACTTTAAATGCAAGGCGAACTCTACTCAATACTCTGTAATGACCTATATGGGAAAAGAATCTAAAAAGAGTGGATATATGTATATGTACAACTGATTCACTTTGCTATACAGTAGACACTAACACAACATTGTAAATCAACTGTACGACAATAAAAATTAAAAGAAAAACAAGGCATTTTATAGACGTGCACATTTTAAGTGGTGGAATCTTATTGATATCTTAAAATGGATAGAAACATGGTTAAATGGCTTATCTGTCAGATTAATTAATCTGAGCATGAGATCTCTATGAGAACAAAATAATGCCAAAAAATAAAGGAGTTAAATGTTCAGATGAATAATGTTACTAAGGCCACTTAAAGATAATTCTTGATTTGCTGAATCTTTTTATACACATGTACTGAAACATACAACATTTTTGTCATCTGTACAAACAGTGTTTAATGAATACTACGCATACCTTTAAAAATGCCTCATTATGACCATTTTGTAGAAATGTTGGCCATGTTTCTGGACATGCGATACAAGTTCTTGTGTAGTCTTGGATTAAGTGAGAAAATGATTGAATGGACATCTAATACTATAGTTATTGGCATTAGACACTGGGCAAAATATACGAGGCAATTTATATTCAGGTAACACAGGACTGCAAACCCTCAGAGAAGAGAAACGCACAGGGTGAGGCAATTTCCCTGCTCTCTGCCTAAGGAGGGCAGAGGTGGAATCTGAGCAGGGCATGGTGGTCCTGCTGAGCTGAGGAAGCAGAGAACAGAATTTGGGATGGTTTGCAGTTTGGGATTTTTTAGGACATAGCAGCAGCAAAGAATTAGGAAATTTTGGATAGTATCTATTAACAGCATGTGTAACAGATGTTTTCGGAAATTTGCAATGGAAAATTGTGGTACGTAATCATCTTCCTAGATAAATTACTGTTCAACCTCAGGCCCCAGAGTTAAACAATACGTTTCTCTATTGTTCCCTCGGGAGCAGCTTCCCCCTCTGCGTTAGTGGAAATTGGTATTTGCTTTCAATCCCTCTCTGCCTTCTCCCACTATCCTGCCTAGTAATCCTATCTCCAGGACAGATAAACAAAGCTTGAGGTTACTATGTTTATGTATCTTTAAATATGTGTTACTTTTATTATTGTTATTATTCTCATTACTGTCAATTTTATCCTATTTGTTCATAATTCTATTTCTCCTTCTTGTCTTTGAACTGAACGAAGAGTGATGATCTGTAAACTTCTGGATATTTTAAATTGCATGATCAGCTACTGTCTACCAAACCTAAACCCCCAAACCTATCTTAACCCTAAGAAATATGTCTAATGGCACAAACTATTATCTGGGTAATAGGACAAAATAGCATGCCTAAGTAAAGAATCCCAAGATTTTACACTTCTTATTTATAGCTCTTTTATTCACTACCTTTTACTGATGCTAATACACTCCATGAATATTTTCTGTATGAATGAATTATGAACACCAGACCTAACATACATTCTTTCCTCTTGTATTTTGTCTCTTTCTTGTTTTATCTTTATATTTTTCACTATCTACTGCTTTGTAGTTTTAAGATACAGTTTACTTCCCTAACAGGTCTAGATGATTTCTCTAGGTGATGGGTAGGGAGGATGGCAATGATCAGCCTTGCAAACCCATTCAATCCAAGAGGAAAATAGTCCTGGTTGGGACCATGAGATGTGGATGGAATCAGAAAGTGACAATTGCTAATACAGAGCCTCTCAGTGGTATGAACATGCTACACATCCCCAGCAAGTCACACTCAGTCATCCTCTGCCACTTTGCTTACTGTTCTGACAGCTACTTTCTCACATCTACTGTCAAAGGTCCCCAGGGCCATATTGGAAATCTCATTTAGCTCTTGAGTCCTAAGTGTTGCAGTGTTAAAATTGAAAAAAAATACACTTACAGATATTTTTACAAGAGGACTCAGAAGGTTGATCAATTCTGGAATGCTTTATAATTATGTAGTTATTACAGCTGGTGTTGAAATAGAGATGCCACAAATCAATAGAGCAAATGTTGTTTAGTCTGAACCACTTTCATGAGAAGTACAAGGTATCTTTAACTCATGAAAATTAGTTGTAAATAGCCTGGCACAAATTAGAACTAATTTTCCATTAAAACTCTTTAACATTTCATCTGTTTTGAAGCAGGACCCTGACCATTTACATTGAAAATAGCATAGTCTATAAAACAAACAAAACTCTGGGGAGTTTTCCCCAGAATTTTGGCCTTATTTTTTTAAATCCTATACTCATTCTGCTCCTGATTTCTTTACTGAGACACATAGAGCTATGAAAAGAGTTAGTGGTATGAGTAAAATGACTTGGGTCATCTTTGTATTTTGGTCAGTATTATTGGCTGTTGTGGGTTAAAGATGTAGAATGTAGGTTAGATATGGAGTTAGACCACGAGGACTTAATACATTTTATTAATTAGAATATGCTTAGCCAGAGACAGATCTTGGAATTTGGTGATGAGGGCCCAACCAGTGACCCATAATCTGGACTCTGAAGGATTATTGGGTATGACTTTTAATCACCCAGGTAAGTAGCCCATGAAAAGGGAAATACAAAGAGAAGTGTCAGCAAACAATGCATTAGAAACCTGAACACTGCTATGAAGTTCTTCTAATGGCAGGGCCTTAGAAGGCAGAAACAAAAGGGAATAAAATAGACAAAAAAAGGAGTGGGAATCCTCCCACATCCTCTGGCTCATGTGGTCCCTTTACAATCTTCTGGCTAGAAAGAGGAGGCTATCTTTCAGAGTTTTTACTGTGTTCACCCACAGTTCAGTTCCGGGACTCAGCCCCACCCTCATGTAAACACAGGGAGAAAAAAGCCAAAAAAAAAAAAAAATTGCGACGTTCAACCATTTATTGGTCATAATGTTTAGATTGCACTTTCCTCTGTGACCCACCTGCCGTTGTTAACTTATCTTTGTCTTCTGGCAGTTGCTCTTTGTGTTTTGTCCTGAGTTTCTAGCTGTAATCAGCAGGGGAGACCTGCTACAGGGATCTCACTCCATCTTGCCTGGCAAGGCTGCCAACCCCAAGATTGACATAGAAAATACAGGAAGATTTGTATAGAGTAGCAATAACAACTAGAGCATGCATACATTTGGGTTGGACGGCACAGGGAAAACTTTATGGGGAAGAGTAAGATTGAATTTCTAATGAATGTCTTATACAAAGGTAAACTGCAGATGAAATAAGATCTAAATGTGATCTACAAAACTGCAAATAGTATGGACAAAGTGGTGAATATCATTGTGTCATGGGGTAGAAAAGTACTTCTATATACCTGAAAAGCACAAAATATAAACGAACAACCAAAAACAAACAAACAAACCAAAGACGACAGTAAGAAGCAGTTTGCTTTTAGCTGGTAAGGCCAGTAACAGTGTCCTGCTTCTGGGGCATATCAGTTCTCTACTCTATTTCATAATGTAGTAAACAGAGAACTTAATTGCATTTCGCTTCCACAAGACAACATACTTGCCCATTGCACTGGTAACATTATGCTGATGGGACCTAGTGAGCAAGAACTAGCAGCTACTATAGATTTATTGGTAAGACATTTGCATGTAAGACACAAATTCAGAGGCCTTCTTTCTTTAGAAAAAATGTCTAGGGATATAGTGGTGTAGGGCATGTAGAGATATCCCTCCTAAGGTGAAGGATAAATTGTCGCGTCTGGCCCTTCTACTTTTCATTTCTCTTTTTTTCTCACCTTCCTGTGGATTATTTGAACATTTTGGAGGGGGAGGCTCCGTCTGCATTTATTTATTATTATTATTATTACATGTATCTTTTTGTATATTCTTTATCAAGGTTGCTTTGGGTGTTACATCATACATATATAACATAATACATATACTTTTCCTTTATTTTTTTTGAAGTATAGTTGATTTACAATGTTGTGTTAGTTTCAGGTGTACAGCAAAATGATTCAGTTATACATACATATAAATCTGTTTTTTTCAGATTCGTTTCCCTTGTAGGTTATAAAATATTGACTACAGTTCCCCATGCTATACAGTAGGTCTTTGTTGTTTATCTATTTTATATATATATATATATATATATATATATATATATATATATATATATATATATATATATATATATATATATAGTAGTGTGTATATGTTAATCCCAAGCTCCTAATTTATCCCTCCCCCCTCTCCCCTTTGGTAACCATAAGTTTGTTTTCTATGTCTGTGATCTATTTCTGTTTTGTATATAACTTCATTTGTATCATTTTTTTTTTCAGATTTCACATATAAGTGATATATGATATTTGTCTTTCTACGTATACTTCTAACAGATGTTGGTAATAACATTCACCACTTGGAGTGAAATGTGGAAACCTTATTTCCATTTAGGTACCTTTACTTTTCTCACTTTTAAATATCATTGTCTTGAGTATCAGACGGTATTAGACATCTTTATTTCCATTATCAAATATGATTATAAAACTCATGAGAAGGATAGTCTATTATATGTACTCATCTTTCTATTCTTTCCATTGTCCCTTTTTCCATCTTCATGATCTAAACTAACTTTTTATTATATCCTTTAAATTTAAAGGACTTCCTTTAACCAGTCTTCAGGGGTAGGTCTGCTGATGATAAATTCTTTTAGTTTTTCTTCACTTGAGAATGTTTTTATTCCCCATTCATTACTGATGTGTAGCAATTGAAAAATACGGTGCCACTTTCTTCTGGCTTCGATGGTTACAGATGAGAAATTTGCTGTCATTTCAATCGGCATTTTTCTATGGGTAATGTGGTCTTTCTGGCTGCTTTTAAAGATTTTTTTCTTTGTTTTCATTTTTTAAAAGTATAATTGTAATGTATCTTGGTGTGAATTGGTTGATCACATTTGTAGTTTGTTTATCTTTTGGGGACTGTAGGTTTCTGTTTTTTGCCTAATTTGGGAAGTTTTCTGCTATTACTTTTTAAAATATTCTTTCAGCCCCTCTCTTTTTCCTTTCCTTTTTGGATTCTAACATACAAATGGATCTTTTGTTATTGTTCCACTGGACCCTGAGGCTCTGTTCATTTTTCTCTTTTTCAGTCTATTTTCTGTTTTTCAGATTGGGTGAACTCTATTTCTCTGTCCCCAGTTCAGTGATTTTTATCCTCTTGTTATCTCCACTCTAATAAAAACTCATGAGATTTTAATTTTTGCTCTGTATTTTTCATATCTATAATTTCCATTTGTTCTTTTCTATAACTTTATTTCTTTACTGAGTATTTCTAATTTTTCATTTGATTAGGAGAGTGTGCTATGGAATGTTGAAGGGATTTTATGAGGACTGTTTTAAAACTGCAGTCAAATAATTTCAACATCTGATTCAACCTGGGATTGGTGTTAGTTGATTTCCTTTTCTCATTGCAGTTGTGATATTATTGATTACTGGTGTGATGGGTCATTGTTTGCTGTTTCTTGGACTTTTTTGTCTATTATGTTAGGAGACTCTGGGTCCTATTTAAATCTTTTATTTTAGCTAGTGGTCACACTGTTTAGAGTTAACATGTGGGTATTGGCCTACTTTGGTGTGGTGTGTTTCCAATGACAGCTTGATTTTCATAGCCCTTTGTCCTGCTCGGCTTATCTGGTGCTGCTGTTGTTTCCATGGGACTTTGCTGGTACTGCCCTGCAGATCAGAAAGCATGTCTCCTGGCCAGGTTGCTTGGTCTCTCTAGGTAGCGGAGGGGTCACCCTATCAGTGCCCTCCTGCTGCCCCATGTCCCTGAGCAGGTGAAGGGACCCTCAGGCCCGTGAGGACACAGAGGCTGCCTGGATCATGTTGTTCGTTGCGGTTGGGTCCTTTCTGCCTGTTCAGCTCACTTGTCAGGTATGTCTGGACAGGCCAGGAGGTTCTTCAGCATCTAGGACAAATAGCCTTCTAGGATGAGGCCACTTATGTGACTGGATCCCTTTTTCTTGTTCCACAGACCCTCCCCAATATCTCTGAGTGAGAAGGAGAGTCTTGGCCTGGAAGAACATTCTTATTGACTGGACAGCTTGCTGTATCTGGGTCTCTCTTGTAGGTGCTGCCTACACACCTTAGAGTCTCTTGGCCGAAAAGGGGAGTCCCAGGCCTGGCAGCTAAAGAGAATGGTTCCCTTGGCCACTTATTTTTGGGTTCCCAGTAGACTCTCTCTTCCCAGTAGGTTTGGGTTTTTCTGAGGTTTTCAGAAAAATCCCCATTCAAGCTGACAGAGAAATAAGCTTTCCTAGCTGCCTTCTGTCACTAGGTGGTGAGTTGGGATAAGGGAGGTCTGAGCGGTCTCTGTTTGTTGAGGGGATAACACACTGCCAGGTCACTGTGGTGGCTCTGCAGTCCTGAGGTTCTAAACAGGCTTGCTTTCTTCTTGTCACCTTTAAGAATTCTCCCTTGGTTTTATCTTGTGTCATTTCTAGAGTTTATAATTGTGATTAGCAGAATAGAGCAGGGGGAAAAAAGGTCTACACCATTTTTTCCATAACAGACATCTCTGGGTTAACTATTATCATTAAAAATTATGTTTATTATTCCTAGTTCATTCTTGTGGGATTTCAGTTGATCTCTGCCCATCTTTTTAAAATATATATAATGTTTGCTCAGTATCTTTATATATGAATTCTGTGTTTAGTGTCTAGTTTACCTCATCTCATTTGTCATTCGCAATGTGTTATATCTTCATTTTACAATGAAGAAAAATTCAGATTCAGATATGTGACTTTCTCAGTTACAATTAGCCAGCAAACAGAAGAGCAAGGGTTAAAATTCTAACGGGACTGAGTCCTGATCCCACTCTCTTCTCTTGGCTTTACACAGCCTCTTTCATGAGTCAAGAATTGGGTGTTTCTTTCCTTAGCATATAAAGTAATTAAGTCTCCTTTTTGTTTTTTAAATAAAATCTTTGATGGCACTACTCTTGTCCATACCCCACAGATAGTGTTAAGTACAGCATACACTTTGTTAGGGCAGTAATTTTAGTAGTATTAGTGTTTTTGCTTATGGCAGTGGCATGCCCATTTTTGACTATGGCAAGGCTAAGCTAGTTACCAGAGGGACTCACACACGTATCTTCTGGTGTGTGTTTAACAATACAGACTACCCCGGGCATCTGTGTATCTCAATGAGTATGTGTTATAAAAGCAGGGATTTATTTGCTTATATCAGAGAACGATTTTTCAGGACTGTATTTTTGTGCTTTTTCCCTTTATAGAGTCTTGCTTATTATTGTTCAAGTTTAAACCAGTTTCTAAAATATACCTGTATACACCCAGGAACTCCTGCCACCTGGTATTCATTAAAAATAGCATAGAGATCCCCCTATACACACTCATTATTTCAGGCTACAAGTTCATCATTATACACTTCAGTGGTCCCCAATCTTTTTGGCACCAGCAAGACAATTTTTCCACAGATGGGGGGTGGGGGGGTGGTATGGTTCAGGAGGTAATGGGAGCAATGGGGGGGATGGTTCAGGCGGTAATGGGAGCAATGGGGGGGATGGTTCAAGCGGTAATGGGAGCAATAGGGGGGGATAGTTCAGGAGGTAATGGGAGCAATAGGGTGGTATGGTTCAGGAGGTAATGGGAGCAATGGGGGGGGATGGTTCAGGCGGTAGTGGGAGCGATGGGGGGGGATTGTTCAGGCGGTAATGCAAGCGATGGGGAGCGGCTATAAATACAGATGAAGCTTCGCTCCCTCACCTGCCGCTCACCTCCTGCTGTGCGACCCGGTTCCTAACAGGCTGTGGACCGGTATCTGGGGGTTGAGGACCCCTGCTGAAGCTGATATCTATTGGAAGGAACTGCGCTCCTGAAGGGCCCTTAGTATTTAGAGAAAGCAGCATAAAAAATGTTCTGTTTTTTCTTCTCTACATCTAGAAAATATGCAAGACTTGTTATGAACTAAAAAATAATCATTTAATACCATTAATAAAAAACATTTTTAGGAACTCTACTCCTAGCCAAGAAAGAAAAATAGGGACCAGATTTACCCTTCTGATAAATCTTTAAATTTAAAAAGATATATCCTTTATAAAAAATTAAAAAGTAAATATATGACGAAATGGTTTTCAAGCCATTGAACATTAGGCGATATAGAAGAGTGATCCTTAAATACAGGAAACAAACAACGTGAAGTGAACAACTCCCCAGCTTTACTGCCTTCAGAGATTTTCCAGACTGTGGTGCAGGGAGCAGGGGCTCAGGCAGGGCTCGGCTGACTGTCTGAGTTGAAGTGATGTCGCTGAGTTTAGAAAAGCCATGGCAGATAAAGTTCACAGGGCAAAGAAGTGGAAAGAAGAGGGATTCAGAGAGAGAACTGCAGATATCTGCAGAAGGCCCCCTTGGGTACCGAGTAGAATACTGATGAGCTCACACATGTGAAGACACTGCCTGAGAGCAGGAAAAGAGCCACATGAAAGGATCAAAAGAACTAGTACTCAGTACTCACACAAGGCCAAAAACGGAGCCTGTTTTCAGCATAAATTGTGGAGCGGTGGGTAAGGCACACAAAAAGATCTTGTCTAGCTGTTGAGGATACTTAGACCTGGACTAAATGCTGCCCTAGAGCTGCCTGAGAAATCTTCAAAACAAGACATGATAACTGTTGAACAACTCCTCATTGTTCAATGGATATAAGGTTTCAGTTATTCCAGATGAATAAGTTGTATAGATCTGCCCCACCACACAGGGCCTAGAGTTACCAATACAGTGTTGTGCATGTCAAAATTCGTTAAGAGGATGGATCTTATGGTAAGTGTTCATATCACCTAAACCCCCCAAAAAACACAACAACAAACCAAAGATACACAGAAACTCTGGTAAGTTTCTTTTACTATATGCAAAGTGGCATAACATCATTTAGAAATAGATAGAAATTAGCTAATGATGTATACTAGAAACTCTGAAACAACCTCTAAAATAAAATTTATTAGAGTGTTATAGCTAACAAGCCAAGAAAAGATATAAAATATAAAAGATATAAAATAGAATAATAGTACTGGATTAATCCAAACGAGGCAAAAAAGAAAGAGAAATGTAACAAAGACCAGATGGGACAAATGTAAATAAATTGCAAATGAAAAATTTACACACAAACGTAAATAATAGTCATAGTAAATGGTATGAACAAACTAATTCAAAGGTAAAGATGGTCAGATTGCATAAAAAGCTAAGAACTAAAAATATGCTGCCTTTAAGGTATTCATTTTAAACACAAAGTCACACAAAATTTAAAAATAAAAAAAATAACAGATATACCTTTCTAACACTAATCAAAACAAACCTGAGGTAGCAATTTTAATAGCAGATAAAGTAGATTTCAGAGCAATAAATAAACCAGTTAAAGTTTGTTTTATAATGACAAAGGGAACACTTCATAAAGAGGTCATAACAATCCTAACCCTAATATTATTATATACTTAATAACAGAGCTTCAAAATACAGGGAGCAAACAATGATAAATCTCTAGTAAGAAACAGATAAATCCACAAATATAGTTAGATATTTTAATAGCAGATAAAGTAGATTTCAGAGCAATAAATAAACCAGTTAAAGTTTGTTTTATAATGACAAAGGGAACACTTCATAAAGAGGTCATAACAATCCTAACCCTAATATTATTATATACTTAATAACAGAGCTTCAAAATACAGGGAGCAAACAATGATAAATCCCTAGTAAGAAACAGATAAATCCACAAATATAGTTAGATATTTTAATAGCAGATCTCTCAGTATTTGACAGACTGAAAATCTGACTAATATTTGACAGACTGAAAATAACTAAGGATATAGAAGGCTTAATAGCAATTTAATGGATTTAAATCCAAATATATCCCATCCAACAAGAGAAGAATACAAGTTCTTTTGAAGGGCACATCAAATATTTAAAAGAATTGTTCTTTCCATATTCTGGACAATAAAACATGTTTAATACATTTCTAAGGGAGTTATACAAAATGTATTCACTGAATATAAAGGAATCAAATTAGAAATCAATTTTGAAAATTTCCAAATATTTGATTATCAAATAACTCAATTTTAAATAACCTAGGCATTGAGGAAGAAATCAAAAGTAAATTAGATTTTTAACTGTACAAAAGTGAAAACACAACATATCCAAATTTGTGGTATGCTACTAAAACAATACTTAGGAGATGATTTATAATACTAAACACCTATATAAAAACAGAAGAAAGGTCTCAAACCAAAAACCACAACTTTCATTAAAAAAAGAAGAGCAAATGCAGCAGATGAAAGTCAAAGAAAGGAGAAAAAGACAATAATAGAAGTGAGCATAAAAATAAATAAACAAAAACCAGAAAAATAATAGCAAAAATCATAGTAATCAAAAGTTGGTTCTTTTAAAAGATCAATAACAGTGACAAAATTTAACAAGACTGATTAGAAGAAAAAGAAAGAAGACACACATGACAAACACCAGGAATGAGAAGGTTACATCACTACTGATTCTACAGAGATTAAAATATTAATAAAGGATGACATATCATTAAAAATTTTATGACAACAAGGACAACAATGTAGAAAATGGACAAACCTAAAAGCCATTCCTAAGAAAAACTCTCAGCAAATAGAAATATAAGGAAACTTTCTCAACTTGAAAAGAGCATCTGTGAAAAACTTACTGCTAATATCATATGTAATGATAAAGACTAAGTACCCTGAAGATTAGAATAAAAGAAAGATGTCCACTCTCATTACTTCTATTCAACATTGAAGCAGATGGTCTAGTCAGTGCAATAAGAAAAGATGAAAATAAAAACATTCTGACTAGAAAGAATTCAAAGTCTTTATTTACAGAATATATCATCATCTAAGTAGAAAATTCAAAAGAATCTACAGAAAAAGCTACTAGAACTAATAGAAAAGTAAGGTTTCTAGATTCAAGAGCAATTTACGAAGAATCAATTCTACTCCTATGTACATCAATAATCACCCTCAAAATAAAATTTAAAAGATGCCAGTTACAATAGAACAAAAAGAAGGCAAGCAGATTTTAAATTTTATTTGGAAATTCAGAGATTCTAATACAGGCAAAACATCTTTGAAAACAAAGAAAAAACTTGAGGGATTTACAGTATCTGATTTTAGTTTTACTTTTTATTGAAGTATAGTGATTTACGATGTTGTACCAGTCTCTGCTGTACAGCAAGGTGACTCAGTTATACCCATATATATGTTCATTTGTTAATATTATTTTCCATTATGGTTCAGCCCAGGAGATTGGATATAGTTCACTGTGCTCTACAGTAGGACCTTGTTGTTTATCCATTCTAAATGCAATAGTTTGCATCCGCTAATCCCAAACTCCCAATCCATCCCTCTCCCTTCCCCCCTCCCCCTTGGCAACCACAAGTCTGCTCTCTATGTCTGTGAGTCTGTTTCTGTTTTGTAGATAGGTTCATTTGTGCCATATTTTAGATTCCACATATAAGTGATATCATATGGTATTTGTCTTTCTCTTTCTGACTTATTTCACTTAGTGTGATAGTCTCTAGTTGCATCCATGTTGCTGCAAATGGCCTTATTTTGTTCTTTACAGTATTGATTTTAAGACTTATAAAACTCCTTTAAAACAACAATGAGATAACACTGCACACCTATTAGAACTACTAAACTCCAAAAAGAGTACACTACTGACTGATGGAGCATGAGGAAAAATGGGAACTCTTCTTCACTGCTGGTGAAATGCATAAACAGCTACTTTGAAAGACATAAGTTTTTTCCAAAGTTGAATAAGGCTCACCTGAGGACCCAACATCATGCCTCCAGTATTTAAACAACTGCTTTTAAGAACTATGTCCAAATGCATATGAGGATGTAATTAAGCATACCAGCTCTATTCATAATGACTATAAACTTAAAGAAACCAGGATGTCCTTCAGTAGAAGAATGCATAAGCAAATTGGGGTACATCCATTTCAAGGGGAGAAGCATTAAAAAAAAAACCTCTATATTCCATGTCAATGTGATATTGGATAAAGATAGTTAAATATATTAATATACTAATGAACGATACTAAACAATTCAGAGATATGTGTATGGAGATATATATATATATGCACATATATGTATATGTACACACGTGTATATATACACATATATGTGTATATGGAGACAGAGAGAAAGTACATAGAGGAAGAAGACATAGGAAGAAGAATCTTTCGACACAAAAGGTGCTGAGACATTTGTATATCAATATGCAAAAAAAGAAAGGAAGAAAGGAAGAAACTTAAATGCATATCTTGAACAGTATACATTAAAAAAACTCAAAATGTATCATCAACATGAACATAAACTTAACATTTTTTAAATTTCTAAAAATATTAGACAAAATCTGTGTCCTTTGTACATGTCAAAGTATGATTTATTAAAAAGAATTATAGGGACTTGCCTGGCAGTCCAGTGGTTAAGACCCCGAGAGCTTCCACTGCAGGGGGCGGGAGTTCGATCCCTGGTTGGGGAATTAAGATCCCACGTGCCACATGGCATGGCCAAAAAAAAAAAAAAAAATTATAAGTTGAACTTAATATCTTTTTTCAAAAGATATCATTAAGCAAATTTAAAAAAATGTTGAAAATCATTTATCTAATAAAGGACTTCTATTAAAATATATAGAGAATTCTCAAACCTGATAATAGAAAAGCAAACATATCAATAAAAATGAGCAAAAATATTTCAACAGATCCTTCACCCAAAAGAAAAATATACAGATGGCAAACAAGTCCATGAAAGGTGTTCAAAATTATTAGTTGTTAGGAAAATATAAATTTAAACTGCAATATTATACTACTACATACATATTAGAATGGTAAAAACAAACAAAGAAAACTGATCATACCAAGTGTTTGCAATGATATGGAGGAACTGAAACTCTCATATATTATGGGTACAAGTATTAAATCATACAAGTTTTTCCACTTGGGAAAAAAGTTTCGAAGTTTTTAAAAATATGTGTTTAAATGTTAAACATAGAACTACCATTATTTTTGTATTTCTAGGTGTTTATCCAAGCAAATTAAAGCATATGTCCCAATACAAAGACTTGTGCATGAATGTTCATAGCATCTTTATTTGCAATAGCTAAAACCTGGAAACCACTGAAATGTCATAAAAATATGAATGGATCAAGAAATCATGGTATAGCAATACAATGGAATACTACTTAGCAATAAAAATTAATTATTAATACATAACACAACATGGATGAATCTTAATTATTGTGACTGAAAGAATCCAGACAAAATTATAGTCTATGACTGTATTCATAGAAAATTCTAGAAAATTCAAGCAAATATATAGTGAGAAAATACAGAGTAGTGGTTTCCTGGGCACAGAGGATGGGTGAAGAAGGGCAGAAGTTCATTCAGGCAAGAGGAAACTTTCAGGGTGATGGCTATGTACAGTAAGGCATCATGGTTTCACGGGTATGTATGCCAAAGGTCATAAAGTTGAACACTTTAAATAAGTGCAGTTTATTTTTGCAGGTCATAAAAGGATTTTTGTTCACTTTCAAAAAAAAAATATTGAGCCATGTTTTCCCACATGTACTACCTCAAGAAAGTTAAATATTATTTGTAAAGTAATCACAATCACATACTTAAACTTACAAAGCTTCAAAGTCTTAATCACCAGCCTCAGTGTACAGGTATATAGGTAGATAATGTAGCTGATGTGATGCGTTTATTAAGTCCTGTGAGCACTGTTAACAATTACACTCCTCAAGCTGATAGAACATTCCTGTTTGATGTTTAAATAATTTCATTATCAGGATGAATAATAGGATTGACTTTGACAACTTTCTTAATTACTGATTTTGACAGGAAGCCAACACTAATTAGAATTTCATTTTTTTTTTGAAGAAAATGAATACACTGTTTGTAATCAGCCGAACATCCCTCAGTTAAATCAGAGCTTTAATATTGCCCAAGTTGTCATTTTAATTACTGCATAGTACATGTAGAAAAATAAGTATTTATGCTAATTTTAAAATATTACTTTATAAACAGACTAATGCATATGTGAATTTTTGGTAGTCTACTGCAATTTCTGCTACATGTGACAGAGACATAAAAGGTATGTTTAGCACTTCAGTTATATTTAAGAAATACAAGTTTCTAAAGATTAACCTTTTCTAATTATTCTAGAAATAAAAATGTTATACTCTCCTATGGGAATGAGAACATTACAATAATAACAATACCCAGAAGCTTTTGTTGAGGTTCCTCAAGTTTGACCTTTGGGACACAGGTTGACAATGTCTGATTTGCACCCCTCACTCAACTATCTGGTAGACCATAGGGTTTCTAGTTCTCTTGGAATTGTTGAGTCTTGTCTGTTTTTGGAGGAACTGCCTGAGACAAGTCATTCCAGTCTGTTCTCTTTACCCAAGCTAACAACTAGGTGGCATTTCTACCCCATGAAATGACTGAGGTTGGAAGTAGTCCCACCTGGGGGTTCCCAACAATGGTGAATAAGCTTTTCTTTCCAAGAGTACCTTGTATTTCATCAGGATCGTGTTTCTTGTATGGAAAACCAGGCGTCAACTTTTATTTCCCCAAAAAACAGTGCCTTGCACCTTAGGGTTAGTCATAAGAGTCCTCCAAGTGTCTAGTCTCATGAAAGACATCAAGGGCAGGCTCTGTTGGCTGAATTGCCCTACCTGTTGTCCAAGGTGAGGTCTGGGCAATTTTAAATACAAACTGCTGTACCTGAATTCATACCTTGGTCCTGCTGATGTGCAGAAAGGTCAATACAGACACTAAGGGAGAATACCACCTGGCTTTCTAAGCCAGACACTGATGGTTTGTAGGGTTTACTCAGCTGGGAATGAGTGATACCAGGCTGAAGTCAGTAGTACAAGTTGTCATCATTTTGCTGTTAGGGTCCTTGATAGTGGCTTTAGTTAAATGCTGCACAAGACTTTTCAAACCGATTTGGTTTCAGCCTGTCAGTCAAATCATAATCAGAATGGCTGACAGATGGTATGTACCCATGTGAGAAAATTCACCAGTAGTAAAGTGGTATAGAAATGAGGTTCAGGTATTGTTGAGAGATAATTCTCCATGAGTCTCTTTCATTTCTGAAAGATGTATATTAAGTTGTGTTGTTCGGACTAACTTTTTAAGGATGTTTGTAGAATAACCAGCATTGGAAGATAGAGTATCTTCCTCCAAGGCAGGAGGCACATGGGTTTGCTGAGCTGTATCTTTATTAGAGAATGTACCTTCCATGGTGACAGTTAGGCAGGTTGGCAAGCACCCCAATCCGAAAGATTGGAGCTTTTGAAGCCTGAGGTTCTTCAGATGCAGTGCAAAACCACTGCACTCAGAACATGCACCTAGGCCTCCTCCTATTGCCTGGTGGGCGTGTCAGCCCCAAGGAACCCATGGTAACAGGAAGCTCATGTTGTCTACTGCAACTTGAGTGATGAAGTCCTTTGTCTCTAATGTCCCTTGCCAGCATCTATGCCAATAAGTTAGGATAATTACTTATTTTGTAAGCAATGTAAAAATCTCAGACATTTCATAGTTCTTGACATCCTTCCAACATTTTGTAACTAAAGCATTTATTCCTGAGGACCAGTTTGGTGATTCCTTGCACAAAGAGACAAAAATGATTGGGCAGCAGTTGTCGTTTGTTATGTTTATTTGCACATTTGCTGGGTTACTCCGTTAAAGCCTCACTCCTCAGGGATCCAGAGACTTTATATTGGCAAAGACAAAAATCCTTGAAATGTTTGGGCATCCCCATTTCCTGAGTACAAAGTCGTTCTAGCGAAATAGCCATTGTGAATAGGAATGAGGGAATCATTAGAGGGTATATTTGCCCTGACTTTGTATGGTCCTTCTCTCTGGGAATCTGGCCACTTCTTTAGTCAATCAATTCAAGGGATGAAAACTGGTTCAAGTCTGAACTGGCATAACGTTTGTGACTTTAAACTGGATGGGGCACTAATTGTGCAGCCTCTTGTCTTCTGTATAGGTTAAGCAATTCCTTGGTTAGTTATTTATCTATCTTATCTCAAGGGAATCCATGTTGTCTTACACCTCCCCAGAGATCTCTAAGGGTTATTCATTCACCTGTCTGCCACTCAGGTGTTGCTGTTCTTTACAACAACATTGCAGACAGTTTGTCCCTGTTGGTTAAGCACCATCATCATTGCCTCCTTTATGTCATGCCCTTTGCTGTCTGGATGGTCAGATCTGTAATAGCGTCTCCCACCATCAGCTCTGACCTACCGGGAACATCCACCACTTTGCTTCTCAATAATGCCAGATTCCCTCTCATCCACGTGTCTTCAAGGCACTCCTGTGAATCGTAGCCAATTGGTAGGTTCTTGATGTTGCATGTTTATGTATATCCTCTATAACGTGCCAAGTTTTGTAAGTCTTTTGAATATTTCTTCAACTTGCATTAATTTTTGGCAAATATTCTACTTTACTTAGTGTGGACCATCACTTTCTCTAAGCTTCCCAGAGATTTCCTTCTATAATACCACTGCCTTCTGGCATCCTTGCCAGGGTGTTTATTCCCTTGTTACAGGAGATTGCTCCCGTGTTTATCATGTTTACCAGCTTTATGTTCTGCCCTTTTTGTTCCAGCTCCTGATTGATTCTCTCCCACCCGCTGCCAGCACACGTGGACTAAGTCCTACAGATCATTGAAAATACAGTATTGTTTCTCCCTTAGCTGACATAGCCCTTTCTTCATCAGGTTATGTAGTGACAATACTGGCTGTGGATTTTATGGCCAGGAGGGGAGGCACGTTGTTGGACAGACAGAGGAGTGGGCCACTTCTGAAGGTCCCGTGAGTGAAGGAAGCCTGGGATTTCAAGATTGTCAAGTGCATTTACCCCAGTTTATTAATCTCATACCTCAGGGCTCTAGTCGTCCCAAATCAGAACTCTGAAATTGGCATAGCAGACTTGCTGGGTTTGAGAATTCAGTCTTATCTTCAGCTCCATGGCTGTCAAGGTGGATTTGTGATAGAGTGTGCCACTCTATGTTAGTCCGGAAATAGAAAATCCAGCCCAAAGTGTGGACAAAGTGTGGGAGCTGTATCCGTATACCAGCAGGAACCGGAGGAGATGGAGTCTGAGTTTAGGCTCCTGAGGAGAGCCTGGTAATCAAAGTCTAAGATCAAACAGAATTATAGGAAATAAATTTGGTTCCCCTCCAGATTTTGTGGATGTCAAATTTAGGGAGGTAGAGGGGGTGGTTATTCAGATCTAACCAATGATTGAAAGAGGAAGGGGAAACTTCAGTGTTCCTGAGTGGGTCCAGTAAGCTAGTCAGACAGTAAACAACACATTCTAGTAACTTTGTTCCAAAATGAAGAGACAGATAAATCTAGAGCACAAGCAAGTTACCAGATATTGGACCCACAAGAGCAAAGCAAACACTCTTCCCTTTGCTTCTGGCCCCACCCCTCTCCTCTTCTCCCTTTATTGCCTGCAGAACCCTTCCCTTCTCTCAGCTCCTTTGTTTCTGAGGATAACATTGTGCTCACAAGGTACGTAGGAGTAAAGAAAGAGGCTAGGGTATTATGCAGAAAGTGTGGCTGAAGCAGAATGGGCAGTGAGAGATTTCAGACCACTACTTGTCATGCCTGTTCTTCTGCCGGTGCAAAGTTCTTGCATCCAGATGGCATCTCACTGGCTCAGAGAAAGGGGTAGATTAGGCGGCTAGTGGTAGCTGCACACTTTGGAACGAATGTGATGGAGGTAAAATGGAGGAAGGGCTAGTAATCATTCATAGAATAACAGGGAAAAATCTATCCCAGGAGCAAGGAGAATGATGAGTATCTGAATATAATAAATCTTTATATTGAAACATATTCTCAGTAAAAGAAAGTATATATAGCCACAGAAAAAGAGATGTGAGAGAAGGCAGGAGCCTCTAAAAAAACAATAGCTTAATTTATTGTTCATTTATTGGCCTATTTAAGAAAATTAAATGGAATCAAGCCATTATTTGATCAAGAATAAGATGCAGATAACAGCGCTTTAAGGTAAAAGAGATGTATGTTTAAACAATATTAGCAATTAAAATAAACAGAATGTTCATATTAAAGCCAGTAGAGTTAAAAAGTATATTTCCTTTATTCCTTTATTGACTTTCCCTCAGGAAAAAACTAAAAGCCATAAAGTCAGTAATTGTATGAACATTTCCTTTTAATGTTATAAGGGCTGTTGAATTCTTAGCAACTGGATTACCTTTTTGAAACACAGAGTGTAATATCGACATAAATGTGATTGTATTCTTCCTTTCTGAATATACATAAACTAACCCCATATTATTAATTTAGGTGATTATTCTCATAAAGCAATTTCCTTTAAACTTATTTTTTTTTAACTGAAGCATTTCCTAATAACAATATCTAGTATAGTTTAAAAAAAGAATGTATAAGACTTTAGAGAAAATTATCAACTTTCAGAAAGAAGTCCGACTCAATTATTTTCTTTGGATAGATAATGTCTAACTACAGAAGGAAAACAGAAATTTTGTATATCTCATGTTGGAAGAACACAGAAACTGACTCAAAAGGATATATGTCATGGAAACATCATCAATAATAAATGTTTAATAAAGGCCTCTTTATAGAACCTGTTGTTGGTGAAGGAAATACAAATATACAAACCTTCTCTAGAGGGAATTAACGTAAAGTTGTTAGTAGGTAGCATCTGCTCAGTGTCAAGAGCAAGGTGACCCGTGTGGCTGAAATATGGCCATGCTGAAAAGAGTCTTGTGGCTAGATATGTAGGGCATTTTGAAACATAGTAAAGATTTCTGGTTTTGTGTGAGGTGTGAGCGTTGGAGGATTATAAGCAGTGAAGAGATACCATCAGATCTGTATTTTGAAATGATTACTCAGATTGATGTATGAAAAATAAATTGCAGGGGGAATGCACTGTAAATTACAACAAAGTATACCAATATGGGGGCTACTGCATAGTCAGATAAGTGACAATGGTGGCTTGGATTAAGACAACTATGGAATTGTCAATAAATGATCAGACTTGGTATATATTCTGAAAACAGATGACAGCATCTTCTGTTTTTATCTGGGATGAGAAAGAATAGTCAGGATGCTTCCAAAGTCTTTGGCCTGAGCAGCTGCAGGAATAGGATTGACATAATGAAATACAAATTTGGGGATGGAGCAGGTTGAGTATGGGATGTCAAAATTTCTGTTTCAGATGTGGCTACTTAGTGGAAGAATATATAATCTACAGTTTGAGGAGATATTGGAACTAGAAAAAAATTGTGAAGTCATCCCGACATATATGTCATTAGAGGTTATAGGATTAGTCTAGTGATAGAATTATCATTGATTCCAGTCATATCATAGTATAGTAGTGAAGAGAAGAATTTCTAGGACTGAGCCTTAAGACACTCTATATTGCAAATATTGAAAGGTTGGTCTGGAAGAGGGGAAGAACCAGCAGAAAGACCAAGAGGAGGAAGCCACAAGGAACCCAATATAAACCCTGTGACTCTTCATTAAATACTTTATCCTTTTCCTTCACACCTTTTTCACAGTGTGAATTACTTATTTTTTTAGCTGTTTATGTTATTAGTGTCTATATTAGAATGCACACTCTTCGGTTGTAGGGAGTGTGTTTCTTTTGCTCACCACTTTCTATCTAATCCCTGCCACAGTGTCTAGCACACCTAGATGCTAAGAACATTATTTCATGATTAAATAAAATAATTACTTTGTAATGTTAAACATGAAATATTCTTTAAATGCTTGATTTGAATAGTAACAAGTATTTGACTTTATATCTGAGGATTCTATTGAATTTTCTTTCTGTGAATATACCTTTACTTATATTCAACTATTTGGTCACATTTTCATTGTTTTCCTGTTTTTACACTGTTTAATATTTATAATTTTATTAACTAGTAAACATTATATTTATTAATATAAATATTAAATTTTATTTGAAATTATAATTTTATGTATATTTACTACTTTCCATAGACTTTATTTCTTGGTGATTTGTGTTTTTTCATTTTTAAAATGTATACAAAAAACTGTTATATACCAACAGTCTATAAATATTCTCTCTCCTTCATACACTTTTAATCATTTTATTTTAAATTTATCTCTTTAATGTATCTGGAGTACTCCCTGAAGGTACTTGTGATGTAAGAGGAAAATATACTTTTTTTCCTGTCAAAAAATAACTTTAGCACCTTTTATTTAATACATCTTCCTTCCAAGATATGCGTAAGACATTATTTTAAAATTTTAATCTAGTAAAACATACTTGTAGAAAAATACCTAAGTCATAATTGTACACATAGTTCCATGATTTTTCACACAGTGAAAATATCCATATGCTCAAGACCCAATTTTAACAAAACTCTGTCTAAAGATGCATCATGTTTCCAATTGCCTCATGTTTTCTTTTTATTTTTTTTAATATTGAAAATGTCATTCTAAAATGTAGACAGATTTGCATGTGACCTAAAATGTGTTGGCAGAATCTGAGAAACAAGTCTTACACAAGCCGCAGTCATTTCTCTCCTCCGAGGTAAAGCTGCCGTCCTTACCCATACCAACAGAGTTCTGAATTTTTAAATGAGTGAAATAAGACACCGTGCGTTCATACATCCAGATTTTTTTTCTGTTCTCAATATTATGTTTGTGAGATCCATCCCTGTCATTGTAGGCCAACAGTTCATTCATTTTCATTGCTTAGTCTATGGTAATCTACTGTATTATGCATCGTATTTTATGCATCTATTCTTCTGTTAGCATCCAGATATTTATTAAAGTTCAATATTTATGATGTTATTAAAAGTTAAGTCTTCCATGGGACATGTATGTGTATTTCCGTTATGTGTGTGCCCACAAGTGGAATAACTGGGTCATCTGCTTAGCTTCAGTAGACACACCAAATAATTTTCCAAAGATGTTGTACCAGTTTAAAATTTCACCATCAGAGCACACAAGTTCTAGTTGCTGTGTATTTTCAACAAATATTCTACCTTTTAATCCATTTTGGTTGGTTTGATCAATATTTTGCTATGGTTTTTATTTACATTTCCCTAGTGACTAATGAAGTTGAACACCTTTCCATGTGTTTATCTGTTATTTGAATATTCTCTGTCTTGAAATGCTTGTTCAAATCTTTTACCTATTTTTCCACTAAGTTGTTTGTCTTTTTTTATTAGTATGTAGGGAAGATATATAAGTATACATATTGTCTCCTTTTTTGGGTATATATATATATATATATATATATATATATATGTTACAAATATCTTTTTTTAAAAAGATATATTACACCCTGTGGCTTCCCTTTTTCACTGACTTATGGTGATTATCTATCTATCTACCTATTTTAATGCAGTCTAGTTTATCAATCGACTTGCTTTCTTTTAGAGTTAGTAATATTTGTATCTTAATTAAAATATTTATTTATTCCTAAAGTCATGTATTCTTCTCTATGTTCTTTTATAAGCTTTATTGTCTTGACTTTTATATGTAGATTTATCATGCATCTAAAGTTGATATTGTGTTTGGTGTGAGGAAATAGTCAAGATCTTTTCCCTTTTCTTCCCATCTCCACCCCACTATATATATATATATATATATATATATATATATATATATATGTAGATGGATATATATATATATATATATCTCCATCCAAGTGACCTTGCACCATTTATTAAAAAGACCATTTTTCCCCTGTGTTGATGAAGTGGTACCATCCTCTAACTCAATTGCAGGTCTGTCTCTGGATTATCTACTCTTTTCCCATGTTCTCTTTATCCTTATGCCAGTAGCACACATTTTTTTTTAATTAATTAATTAATTTATTCATTTATTTTTGGCTGTGTTGGGTCTTCGTTTCTATGCGAGGGCTTTCTCTAGTTGCGTCAAGCGGGGGCCACTCTTCATCGCGGTGCGCGGGCCTCTCACTATCGCGGCCTCTCTTGTTGCGGAGCACAGGCTCCCGACGCGCAGGCTCAGTAGTTGTGGCTCACGGGCCTAGTTGCTCCGCGGCATGTGGGATCTTCCCAGACCAGGGCTCGAAACCGTGTACCCTACATTAGCAGGCATATTCTTAACCACTGCGCCACCAGGGAAGTCCTATCACAACGTTTTAAGCAGTGTGACTTTATAATCAATTTTGATACCTGCTAGTATAAATCCTCCAACTTGATTCTTTAATATTGTTTTGGTCATTTTAGGTTACTTACATTGCCATATGCATTTTGAAATCAGCATTTTGATTTAAAAATGCTGCACTTTTGATAGGAATTGTGCTGAACCTGCACATAAAGTTTGAGGTAAATTGACACCTTTACAATATTGAGTCTTCTAATTTGTCTCATGGCATATCCCTTCATTTAGGTCACCTTTGATTTCTATTGAGTTTAGTAATTTTAGGTATAGAAGCATTACACATCTTCTTTTTATTTTTTTAATATTTATATTATAATCTACTGTAATTGTATTTCTTTACTGCAAATATTTACTCAGTTTTTATGTATCCAAAAATGCCTTTATTTCACCTTCATTTTGAAAAATATTTTAATGAGTATACCTTTTTTGATTGGCTGTTATGTTAGCATTTTAGGATGAACTTCTAAAACCCATCTACTGCATTCTTAATTTTTGTTATTGTATTTTCTAGTTCTAGAAATACTGTTTGACTTTTTTTTCTGGATTCCAATTCCTTGGAGAAATGCTCTAAATTTTTACCGAGTTTCTCAATTTTTTATTTCCTTGAACTTATTAATTATAGCACTTTTAAAGTCTTTTACTGGTAACTTCACCATGTGGATCATCTGTGGGTAAATTTCTATTGCTAGCTTTTGTTGTTACCTTTGAGTTGTTCCTTTAATTTGCTTGGCAATTTTTAAAATTAAAAACCAGACATTGTGACTGAAAGTTATAAAGGCTCTGGATGATATCAATGCCTCCAGAAGGAGGCACCCTTTTCTTTACCAAATAGATCAAGTTGGGGATTGAGCTGACTTCAGCCTGATTTCCAGCTTTAGATAGTCTCTGTTTACTTCTGTTTGAACTCTGCTTCTGTGGCCCTCAACAGTTTCAGCTGAGATGTTTATGAATTTATGAGGGATCCACCAACCTGGCAAGATATCTCAAATCCTTGTCTTCTCAGCACCTCAGGACTTCAAAACACTATGGTAAGTTTTAGAAAATACCTGCCTAGCTTTGCAGTCTCATTCCCCTATTCTGCTTGAGAATTCAGCAAAAAGTTTGGTAAAAAAATCCGGTACAGTTTTGAGCTCAGTTCTCCATCTTTCTCTTCACTGGATCCTCCGCCCTCAAGGTTCTGATGTTTTTCTCTCCACTATGTAAAACTGTCAATGCTGTGCTAAGCGCTGCCTTTAGCAGCTACCCTCTACCCCACCCACACCCAGAACCTCAGACTTGCCTGGAAATCAGCAAATGTCCTGCAGGATGAAATTACTGCCACATGTTGGCCTCCTTTCTGAGAGGTTCCTGTGTCTGTGACTTTTTTTTTTTTTTTTTTTTTCTGCTAAAGTCCTGTTGCCTCAATAGTTTGCCAGGGTCTTCAAACAGTGTTTGTGTATTTTATGTGAATTTCCTAGCTGTGCTTAGTTGCAGACTTGTTCTCTTTAAGGGGCTCAGTCTCACCAGTGATACACAGTTGACCCTTGAGCAACGTGGTTTTGAACTGCTAGGGTCCACTTATATGCAGGGTTTTTTCGATAGTAGATGCTAGAGTACTGCATGGTCCATGGTTGGTGGACTCTGCGTGGATGCGGAACTGCAGACACAGAGGGCCGACTGCAGAGTCATACTCTGATTTTGGACTGCCCTTAACCCGCGTGCTGTTCAAGGGTTAACTGTACTCTGAAATATCAACAACAAGTGTAGAGACCCTACAGATGTTGGTCTGACAACATGGATACACACACAAACACTCTGAACATACATACAATTACTGAAGTGAGTGCTGTTGGTTTTTAATCTAGAGGTAGTATTATTTTTAATTTTAACTTTGTTGGATAATATGTTCCTGTAGTTTCCAAAATTTTTAACAATGGAAATGGAAAACTATCCTCAGCAGAAGGAAACTTAAATAGCAAAGAAGTACGTTTATTGTGAGATATGTATTGGCACTATGGAAATTAGATGCCACAATATATTTATTTGGAGTTTAAAACTTATTCTTTTATAAGGCAGTGACAAAAATGTATTTAGTGATGACAAAACATTTTGTTTTAATCTATCAAAAATAGCTTTAAATATTATATAGCATTTTGGGGTAGTGACTACGTTGCAAGGTGGTTTTTTTTTTTTTTCATAAATAAGCGTTTTATTATTAACTAGGGTAAGCGTGGCCTTCTAAAGATCATGCCGGTTATCTTTCATTTTCCTGGGGTGTTGGGGGAAGGACTCTGAGCCCTGGTATTTTTAGCTAATAGATTTTTTGCTGTGAACAGTTGAATTACTTACAAGATTGCTTTTTTAAATAATGCATGTGTTTAAACCCTGTGGTAACATTTTCAGAAGATAATTATTTGGTAAAGGAATGGGTTTAAAAGTATGTAAGAGTGTTGTGAATCCTTATATTCTTAATCACTATAAGTGATTGTCTAAAGAGCTTCCAGTATAAATATGCTTTGTTGATTTATGTTCATTGGTTGTGGTTATTTTAACTCAAATTGACAGTTATATATTATCTATATGTATATATTATACATACATGTTTGTATATATAAATTGGACACATGCATTTTATGAACAATGCGTATACACATTATAGCCATCTCAGTTGAAATGTAAGAAAGATCAACATCAAGCAATATGTCTTTAGAATATTTATATAAAAGGTAGCAGCAGAAGAATTATATTGATTATTTTAAAACTGTCTTTGTTTATAGGGAAGAAATACTGTTTGTATTCTGTACTAAAATGTCTTTAGAAGTTTCCTAAATTTGATGAAAGAACATACAATTAAATAATATGATTTAGCTTGTTTTAAACTATTTGGTTTATAAACATTGTTACCAGGGTAATGATTCCATGTAATGAAAACATCCTTTGACTGAATTAGATTTGGGACACTAAAGAGTTCAGTTAATAATAATTTATGCAGTGGATGAAAAACAGAAGTAACCTTTGCTTTTTAAAAAGGAGGTCTTTATTTATTTATTTTTTCAGATGAGAGAGTAGCTTTAATGGATTCCCCAAATGCATAATAGTTAGAGAAGCGAATTGTGTCATAATAAATAAACGAGGATTCTGGTACATTTCATTTTTTAAAGGTGCAGGTATTTCTTTTTTTTAATATTTTATTTTTTATTGACGTATAGTTGACTTACAATGATTCAGGTGTACAGCACAGGTATTTCTGGATAGAGAATTTTCAGGAGAAAGGTATCTGGCAATGGGTAATTTTGGAAGATGTTATTACATTATTAGCATAATTAAATTATTAACATAGTTTAATTTTTGCCATTAGGTTAAAGTTGAACAGGGTAATGGTTAAGAGTCTAACATTAGGAGTGAGTTTGCCTTGGCTTATATTCCAGCTCTACCATTAACTAGCTGCATGATTTTGAAAAAGTTACTGTGTTTCAGTTTCCTCATCTTAACAATTGAGGAAATAATAGTAATTATTATTGAAGAATAATAATAGCAATTGAGGAATAATAATAATTAACAAAAGGATTAGTGTTGGAATTAAATTATTGTACATGAGGTGCTTTGAGCAGTACTATGTAAGTTTTAGCTGTTATTATCTTTGAGATCAAATATCGAAATAGTTTCTGAAGAGCACAGGTGATATATTCACATTTTCATTTTATTTAGAAGAAATAAACTTTCTTCAATTTATTTTAACAGTAAGTTTTAACATTTTGAAAAGGTGCTGGTGGAAACATTTTTAACAGCCCACTGCTCACAGTGTTTGCCTTTTTAAATATTAAGAATGAATCATATTGTTGAGACTTTATTTTTCTTTTCCTAATTAATATTTTATATGAGGTGTTTCTCTATTATGGGAGTTGATATCTTACGCATAGGATATAAATAGAATAGCTATTCCCATTTTTTTTTTTTTTTACAATGAGATGTTCTAGTAGGCTCCTATAACCTTTAGATCTGTATCTATCAATCTTTGAGCATTTCCTTATTTCTTTCATAGCAAGATATTCTAGGCTAATTTTATACTTTCCCGGTTCCACCCCTGCGCTTATTAAATTCTCTAAGAATCTCTGTTTCCTGTAAACAGAGCATGGTATTTGGAAATCAAGCTCTGAGTACTAGCATTTTCACTGCTGCTGGACTGTCATTGTTTCTACGCACTATTAGCAGACAGGTATTTATATCTATTTCTCTATCTGTTCATCCATTCATCTACCTACCTATATGTATGCATGTATTAAAAACCATAGATACATATTAAAATCTTCCAATTCCAATCCAATTAGCACAAGGTTCTTCTAGCACTTCTTTTTTTTAATATTTTTAATTCCCTTGTCCAACAGTGAGAAACGTGTTTCTCATTATTTATAAAAATTTCTTATGTGCTTAATCTGAGAATACAAATGATGTATATGATTCAGATTCACTAATCCATCACTGTGAAATTTTTTTCTTTTTGGCTACATGGCGTGTGGGATCTTAGTTCCCCAACCAGGGATGGAACCCATGCCACCTGCAGTGGAAGCGCGGAGTCCTAACCACTGGACCACCAGGGAATTCCCATTCCCTGTGGAAAGCAAACCTACTGGCAAGAGTTCAGATGAGTTTACAGTTCTCTGATTTTTCGAAGAACAAGCACTTTTCAAGTCTCTGTGTGACATTTCCTGATGATTTGTTGGCCAAAGCAAGGCAAATTCAATGCAAATAGGAAGGATATTTCACAACTGCACTTATACAGAGGAGTGTGCTGCATTATGGAGTGGTATTACTGTAACAGTCCATCACAGTGTTCCACTGGACCCAATGACTCACAACCCTTCACATCCAACATACACTCACTCACTGCTAAGATCCCCAAAGTCTTATCTAATGATGTCATCAGGCTCAAAATCCAAAATTTGTGAGCACATTGCCTGGATGTAGATGAAGCTCTTCTGATGTACCTACTCTTCATTCATAGACCTCTGAATTAAAAATAAATAGCAACAGGGAATTCCCTGGTGGTCCAGTGGTTAGGACTCCGCGCTTCCACTGCAGGGGGCCTGGGTTCCATCCCTGGTTGGGGAACTAAGATTCCACCTGCCGTGAGGCATGGTCAAAAAAAAAATGAAAAAAAAAATGAAATAAAAATAAACAACACAAGTTATGCAGCCCACACACACTCATATAATGGTCACACTCTGTGGTAGACAGAATTCTAAATGCCCCTAAGATTCCCCCTCCGATGTACATGCCCTGAACAATCTCCTCTCTTTGAGTGTGGGTGGGACCAGTGAATATGATGGGATATCTTTCTTACAATTAGGTAACCTATCAGTTCGCTTACGGTTAATCAAAAGAGCGATTCTACTGAGTGGGCCTGACCTAACCAGGTGAGCTTTCTCTTTTTTTTTTTTTAACTTTGGGTTTGTTTGTTTATTTATTTATTTATTTATTTATTTATTTATTTATTTATGGCTGTGTTGGGTCTTCGTTTCTGTGTGAGGGCTTTCTCTAGTTGCGGTGAGCAGGGGCCACTCTTCATCGCGGTGCGCGGGCCTCTCCTTATCGCGGCCTCTCTTGTTGCGGAGCACAGGCTCCAGACGCGCAGGCTCAGTAGTTGTGGCTCACGGGCCTAGTTGCTCCGCGGCATGTGGGATCCTCCCAGACCAGGCCTCGAACCCGTGTCCCCTGCATTGGCAGGCAGATTCTCAACCACTGTGCCACCAGGGAAGCCCCAGGTGAGCATTTTAAAAGAAGGTGAACGTCAGAGGTTCGTACTCCTGTTGGCCTAGAAGGGAAGCAAACTACCAGTGTGTAAAGAGAACCATGTAGCAGGGGATGATGGGTGCTCTTTAGAAGCTGAGGTCCTTCATCCTGCAGCCACAAGAAGCTGAATTCTGCTAACAGGGATCCTGGAAAAGGTACTTGAGTCTCAGAAGAGGTCCCAGCCCTGGCTAACACCTTGAATTTAAGCGAGTGAGACTCTGAGCAGAGGACTCAGTAAATGGCACCCAGGTTCCTAACGCACAGAGACAATGAGACAATACATTGTGTTATTTTAGGCAGTGAGTTTGTGGTAATTTATAGTGTAGCAATAGAAAACTAATGCATAGGCCCATTTAATGTAAGAGAGTATAATAACTGGTCCAGAGAATTTCTGAAATCCAGACACATGTTCGTATTCTAGGGGCAAGGAATGGTCTCTACCGAGGCCCCAGCTTTCCTCCCTAGAAGCAGCTCCTTAGCCTGACTGTTTCTGTAGTTCTTGGCTCCACCCTTTAGATTGCCCTTCCTTAAAAACATACAACAAATGAAGAAATATAACAAAACATAAACAAACTCACAGATATGGAGAACAAACTAGCAGTTACCAGTGGGAGAGGGAAGGGGAGAAGGGCAAGGTAAGGGTAGGGGATTAAGAGGTACAAACTACTGTGCGTAAAATAAACAAGTTACAAGGATATATTGTACAGCACAGGAAATACAGCCAATATTTGATATCTATAAATCGAGTATAATCTATAAAAATATCAAATCACTGTGTTGTACACCTGAAACTAATATTGTAAAGCAAGTATACTGCAATCAACAAAAACAAAAACCACAAACAAAAAAGAATTAGTCCATGTTTTCAGCAAAGCATCCCTTCTGCAGTATGTGTTTCAAAAGTAGGGCCAAGAGGCCTCATTTAATTTTGAATCCTCTCAGTTCCTTCTTCTCCATCCAAGCTGTCAGTGTTTTTAATAGTACACTTATTTAAGTAACTTCGTGAGTTTCCTAGGATGTTTTGGAGACTTTACTTCATGCCCCCAAAGTCACATTCATTTCAAGATAGACTTCTCTCTCCTTTTGGGGTGTCAGACTACTATGTAGCAATGTTTATATGATTTTTTAATCCATCTTTGTCATGCTGAACAGATCTTTAGGCATGGCCTTAAATCTTTCTGACATCTAAAGTAAAGGCCTTACTACCACACCCTTGCTTTGATCTTTCCCTTGAGGCCACTTATTGCTTTAAGAATTTTTTGCCACATAGAGAGACTGAAAATGTAAAAGCTTTATTTTCCGAAGCAGCAAGTCACCTCTCCTCTATTTTTCCTCCAGATCACCCTCGCCAAATGAATGGTTCCTTTTTGTCTCTCCTCTTTGTCCTCATAACTTAGCAAACTCAGCTAAGAAAAAGCCGGATACTTTCAAAAACTGCCAGGACATGTCCTTAGCCAGATCCAACAATTCATTAGATACAGATACTGTCTTTCAAGGTTCTTTCATGTGGGCCAATTATTCTACCTCAGCATACATGGGTCCTCAACCTCTCAGCCCTCCAGCAGCTTTTTCCTTGCTGCATTTACAGAGAAGTAGCAGTTTGTTTGCAATTCTTCCAGCCTGACATCAGGCCTCCTCCTGGTTTTTCCTCCTTTGTTATCTATCTCCTTACATTCCTTCCAGCCTGTACCTGCTGACTGGCCAAAGACAGACATATCATTTTAGGATTTTGCTAGGCAACACTCCATTTCAAGGTAATATTTCTATCTCAGATATTTATCTGTAATTGCACACACACACACACCAAAAATTATTGGCTTAAAACACTAACATTATCTTCTCATGATTCTGTGGCTCAGAAATTTGGCCTGGACTCAAGTGGATGTTTCTACTTTGGTTCTTGATGGAAGATTCTCATTTGCTTGAGGCCACATGGCCTCACTGCACACTAGGTGGTAATGCTAGCTGTCATCTGAGCCACGTGTCTACAGCTTATTCGCCTGGGCTTCACATGCTGGAAGTATGATTAGAGGGTAAACCCCAAAGCAAAAGCATTTTTTAATGTCTCTACTTGTGTTACGTTGTTTTTTTTTTTTGTCCTACTGGCCAAAGCAAGTCACGTGGCCAAACCTAGACTCAATGTGAAGGTGACTACAGAGAGCATAAATATGGCCAATACAGGAAGCTTCACTGGGGGTCATGATTCCGACAGCTTTCACAGTCCATTATTAGGACTATCCTGTAATTCTAAGACCATGACTTGGAAAGTCTGTCACTGCTAATGTTACCATTATTTAAGACTCTTGGTACCATGCTTGGGTTTGCTAAGTGTATTTTTCAGTGTTCATGGGACCATCTGGTTACCCTCATGGAGGTCACTTCTATTACAAAATTATTCTCCTTAAGTCCCACCAGATCTGGCCTGAATTTTTTCCTGACATTCTATTAGTCTACATTAATGAGGTTCAGCAATTATCTCATTTGATTCCACTTGATTTTCTAGAGGTACTCTCTGTCCTTTGTATAGCGTTCTCCTCACACCTTGCCCTGCTATTTGATATATATTTATATATTAAAAATATATATATAACACCTATAATATATATTATATATTCTGTTACCCTCAGGTACAAAGTGCTTTCTCCTCTAAAACAGAGATACTGAATATTTTGAGTTACAATGATGACTATAATAATCTTTTTTTCTCACATAAGTCATATTCTAATTAAAAAGGAAGATTTCTGAACAACTTAATCTTTTTTTAATGCTAATTAATTTATTTTTATTTATTTAATTATTTTTGGCTATGTCGGGTCTTAGTTGTAACATGCGGGATCTTCGTTGTGGTGTGTGGGCTTCTCTCTAGTTGTGGCATACAGGCTTCAGAGCATGTGGGCTCAGTATTTCGCAGCACTTGGGCTCTCTAGTTGTAGTGCATGGGCTTAGTTGCCCCACGGCATGTGGGATCTTAGTTCCCTAACCAGGGATCAAACCCGCATCCCCTGCATTGGAAGGCAGATTCTTTACCACTGGACTGCCAGGGAAGTCCCTGAACAACTTAATCTTATATTAACCCTAATTTGACTTAAGAACACATGATTTTGAAGAAGTAAGCCTACAAGAATTCTTTTCTTTTTCTGTCATGATTTCTTAATAAAAAATTATTGTGAGCTAGTGGCATGGTTATAAGAATGATTTTAATTTAAATCATTCCTGTCAGTTCATGGCCTCAATGTATTTCAAACTGACTCAGAATAAAGAAACCACTTTTATTTTTGATACTGTAGACATTAGAGCATGATCCCTGAATTCTACTAGCAATACCTCCTTCATACTGGGTGAGTGTGAGAGTTTGAATGGGTAGAGAATGAAGAGGAGACAAAATAGAGAAAGAAAATCCTAGTGACTTTTTTTTTTTAATTTTAATGCACATACTTTTATAATTATTTATTTTATTTTATTTTTGGATGTGTTGGGTCTTCGTTTCTGTGCGAGGGCTTTCTCTAGTTGTGGCAAGCGGGGGCCACTCTTCATCGTGGTGCACGGGCCTCTCACTGTCGCGGCCTCTCTTGTTGTGGAGCACAGGCTCCAGACGCGCAGGCTCAGTAGTTGTGGCTCACGGACCTAGTTGCTCCGCGGCATGTGGGATCTTCCCAGACCAGGGCTCGAACCCATGTCCCCTGCATTGGCAGGCAGATTCTCAACAACTGCACCACCAGGGAAGCACCCTAATGACTTTTGAGTCATTTCTTTTGGTCAAGTCTAAGTGTTACTATTGTTTGTTTTTTTTTTTCTGGATACATTTACTAATAATTACTTTATTTGTATAATTATTTAGGAATATTTTTCCTGTCACTTGCAACTAACACTATTCTTGATTAATATAAAACCTAATTAAGGTGTTGATTCTCCTAGGGAGGTTATTGCAAGAAAAATTCAATTATAGCCACATACAACCAAAAATTAATGACATTTTTTCTTTGTGGTATGTAAAAGTTGAATGTTTACATATAGTATGTTCAATCGCAATTCATATCTTTCTATAAAAACCACCACTCTGTCATCTTCCACATCATCTATCTTTTCTCTAGTCTCCTTAATATTAGTCATTAATCCTGCATATGAGTGTTTGTCACTTACTTTAATTTAGACACTATGCTTTGTGATGTGGAACAATCACTGACAAAGTATATTGCCTTCCCTCAAAGAGTTTTTGTCCGCTTTAGGAAGAGAGACAAATAAACAGTCAATTTAAATACAAACCAATGAAAGTTAATGGGGGGACTTTCTGGCATGATGGAAATCTTCTGTATCTTAATTGGGCAGTGCAGGTGTGTACATATGTCAAAACTCATAGAAATTTACAAATAAATTTGAAGCATTTTATTTCACATAAATGATGCTTCAAAACAAAATTTATTGTGATGAGGGGCAATCATAGGAGTAAATAACAAAGAAACATGCATTTTTGTGTTTGTACACCTTTGCACCAATATCATCTTATTTTCACTTTGTACCCATCCTACATCCTACCCTATTCCAGTTTGCCTTGCAATTTTATTTTTCTTTCTCTATTTTCCTCTTTTTATGTTTCTTCCTATGGCCTCAAGAAATTCTAGCTACAGACTTAGACTTGATCAAATATTCTTCTAGTGGGTCATGAGCCTGCTGAGTGTCACAGAAAAGGTTTCTTAGTTAATTACACAGTATTCCTGACTGCAAGGAAAAAATGAAGTAAGAAAAGGAAAACTAAAAAAAAATGTAAAATGGGAAACGTTTTGGAAAATATTACAGGAAAAGATTGATAAGAGTGAGCAGTTAATAGAGATTCTGAGGTAATAAGAGTCAGAAAAACTATTCAGCTTAAACACACACACACACACATATACACACACACTCATTTTTAAGTGTTTAGACTTCAGCTTAGGCTTTCAGCATTTTTGGTTTTGATCTGTTTAATAGATAATTATTTTCTCAAATTTTTCTTGATCTTTCATTTAATAAAGGAAACATATAATTCAGAGGAAAATAAAATAACTCCAGGTGAGAACTAGAGAATTTGAACACCATCTGGAAGAATGACCCAAGCAAAGACCTCCACCTGCACTTTACTATCTGTGTTCCACACACTTTGATGTGAGCTAGAGTCTCTCACCAGGAAGTAATTTATAAGCAGAAAAATGAAATCAACACAGCTCTAGGGGACCATCTTCCTTTATTTATCCACTATGCATGATTATTTTTTTTAACATCTTTATAGAGTATAATTGCTTTACAATGGTGTGTTAGTTTCTGCTTTATAAAAAAGTGAATCAGTTATACATATACATATGTCCCCATATCTCTTCCCTCTTGCATCTCCCTCCCTCCCACCCTCCCTATCCCACCCTCCCTATCCCACCCCTCTAGGTGGTCACAAAGCACCGAGCTGATCTCCCTGTGCTATGCGGCTGCTTCCCACTAGCTATCTATTTTAAGTTTGGTAGTGTATATATGTCCATGCCACTCTCTCACTTTGTCCCAGCTTACCCTTCCCCCTCGCCGTATCCTCAAGTCCATTCTCTAGTAGGTCTGCATCTTTATTCCCGTCTTGCCCCTAGGTTCTTCTGACCATTTTTTTTTCTTTTTTCTTTTTTTTCTTTAGATTCCATATATATATGTGTTAGCATATGGTATTTGTTTTTCTCTTTCTGACTTACTTCACTCTGTATGACAGACTCTAGGTCCATCGACCTCACTACAAGAAACTCAGTTTCATTCCTTTTTATGGCTGAGTAATATTCCATTGTATATATGTGCCACATCTTCTTTATCCATTCATCTGTTGATGGACACTTAGGTTGCTTCCATGTCCTGGCAATTGTAAATAGAGCTGCAATGAACATTTTGGTACATGACTCTTTTTGAATTATGGTTTTCTCAGGGTATATGCCCAGTAGTGGGATTGCTGGGTCATATGGTAGCTCTATTTTTAGTTTTTTAAGGAACCTCCATATTGTTCTCCATAGTGGCTGTATCAATTTACATTCCCACCAACAGTACAAGACTGTTCCCTTTTCTTCACACCCTCTCCAGCATTTATTGTTTGTAGATTTTTTGATGATGGCCATTCTGACCAGTGTGAGATGATATCTCATTGTAGTTGTGATTTGCATTTCTCTAATGATTAATGATGTTGAGCATTCTGTCATATGTTTGTTGGCAATCTCTATATATCTTTGGAGAAATGTCTATTTAGGGCTTCTGCCCATTTTTGGATTGGGTTGTTTGTTTTTTTGATATTGAGCTGCATGAGTTATTTGTAAATTTTGGAGATTAATCCTTTGTCAGTTGCTTCGTTTGCAAATATTTTCTCCCATTCTGAGGGTTGTCTTTTCGTCTTGTTTATGGTTTCCTTTGCTTTGCAAAAGCATTTAAGTTTCATTAGGTCCCTTTTGTTTATTTTTGTTTTTATTTCCATTTCTCTAGGAGCTGGGTCAAAAAGGATCTTCCTGTGATTTATGTCATAGAGTGTTCTGCCTATGTTTTCCTCTAAGAGTTTGATGGTGTCTGGCCTTACATTTAGGTCTTTAATCCGTTTTGAGTTTATTTTTGTGTATGGTGTTAGGGAGCGTTCTAATTTCATTCTTTTACATGTAGCTGTCCAGTTTTCCCAGCACCACTTACTGAAGAGGCTATCTTTTCTCCACTGTATATTCTTGCCTCCTTTATCAAAGATAAGGTGACCGTATGTGTGTGGGTTTATCTCTGGGCTTTGTATCCTGTTCCATTGATCTATATTTCTGTTTCTGTGCCAGTACCATACTGTCTTGATTACTGTAGCTTTGTAGTATAGTCTGAAGTCTGGGAGCCTGATTCCTCCAGCTCCATTTTTCTTTCTCAAGATTGCTTTGGCTATTCAGGGTCTTTTGTGTTTCCATACAAATTGTGAAATTTTTTGTTCTACTTCTGTGAAAGATGCCAGTGGTAGTTTGATAGGGATTGCATTGAATCTGTAGATTGCTATGGGTAGTAGAGTCATTTTCAAATATTGATTCTTCCAATCCAAGAACATGGTATACCTCTCCACCTTTTGGATCATCTTTAATTTCTTTCATCTCTGTCTTATAATTGTCTGCATACAGGTCTTTTGTCTCCTTAGGTAGGTTTATTCCTAGATATTTTCTTCTTTTTGTTGCAATGGTAAATGGGAGTGTTTTCTTAATTTCACTTTCAGATTTTTCATCATAAGTGTATAGGAATGCAAGAGATTTCTGTGGATTAATTTTGTATCTTGCTACTTTACCAAATTCATTGATTAGCTCTAGTAGTTTTCTGGTAGTATCTTTAGGATTCTCTATGTATAGTATCATGTCATCTGCAAACAGTGACAGCTTTCCTTCTTCTTTTCCAATTTGGATTCCTTTTACCTATTTTTCTTCTCTGATTGCTGTGACTAAAACTTCCAAAACTATTTTGAATAATAGTGGTGAGAGTGGGCAACCTTCTCTTGTTCCTGATCTTAGTGGAAATGGTTTCAGGTTTTCACCACTGAGGATGTTGGCTGTGGGTTTATCATATATGGCCTTTATTATGTTGCGGAAAGTTCCCTCTATGCCTACTTGCTAGAGGGTTTATCATAAATGGGTGATGAATTTTGTTGAAAGCTTTCTCTGCATCTGCTGAGATGATCATATGGTTTTTCTCCTTCAGTTTGTTAATATGGTGTATCACAATGATTGATTCGCGTATATTGAAGAATCCTTTCATTCCTGGAATAAACCCCACTTGATCATGGTGTATGATCCTTTTAATGTGTTGTTGGATTCTGTTTGCTAGTATTTTGTTGAGGATTTTTGCATCTGTGTTCATCAGTGATATTGCCCTGTAGTTTATTTTCTTTGTGACATCTTTGTCTGGTTTTGGTATCAGAGTGATAGTAGCCTCGTAGAATGAGTTTGGGAGTGTTCCTCCCTCTGCTATATTTTGGAAGAGTTTGAGAAGAATAGGTGTTAGCTCTTCTCTAAATGTTTGATAGAATTCACCTGTGAAGCCATCTGGTCCTGGGCTTTTGTTTGTTGGAAGATTTTTAATCACAGTTTCAATTTCAGTGCTTGTGATTGGTCTGTTCATATTTTCTATTTCTTCCTGGTTCAGTCTGGGAAGGTTGTACATTTCTAAGAATTTGTCCATTTCTTCCAGGTTGTCCATTTTATTGGCATAGAGTTGCTTGTTTTAATCTCTCATGATCCTTTGTATTTCTGCAATGTCAGTTTTTACTTCTGCTTTTTCATTTCTAATTCTACTGATTTGAGTCTTCTCCGTTTGTTTCTTGATAGGTCTGGCTAATGGTTTATCAATTTTGTTTATCTTCTCAAAGAACCAGCTTTTAGTTTTATTGATCTTTGCTATCGTTTCCTTCATTTCTTTTTCATTTTTTTCTGATCTGATCTTTATGATTTCTTTCCTTCTGCTAACGTTGGGGTTTTTTGTTCTTCTTTCTCTAATTGCTTTAGGTGTAAGGTTAGGTTGTTTATTTGAGATGTTTCGTGTTTCTTAAGGTAGGCTTCCATAGCTATAAATTTCCCTCTTAGAACTGCTTTTGATGCAGCCCATAGGTTTTGGGTCCTTGTGTTTTCATTGTCATTTGTTTCTAGGTATTCTTTGACTTGCTCTTTGATTTCTTCAATGATCTCTTGGTTATTAAGTAGTGTGTTGTTTAGCCTCCATGTGTTTGTATTTCTTACAGATTTTTTCCTGTAATTGATATCTAGTCTCATAGCATTGTGGTCAGAAAAGATACTTGATATGATTTCAATTTTTAAAAATTTACCATGGCTTGATTTGTGACCCAAGGTATGATCTATCCTGGAGAATGTTCCATGAGCACTTGAGAAGAATGTGTATTTTGTTGTTTTTGGATGGAATGTCCTATAAATATCAGTTAAATCCATCTTGTTTAATGTATCATTTAAAGCTTGTGTTTCCTTATTTATTTTCATTTTGGATGATCTGTCCATTGGTGAAAGTGGGGTGTTAACGTCCCCTACTATGATTATGTTACTGTTGATTTCCCCTTTTATGGCTGTTAGTATTTGCCTTATGTATTGAGGTGCTCCTATGTTGGGTGCATAAATAATTATAATTGTTGTATCTTGTTCCAGGATTGATCCCTTGATCATTACGTAGTGTCCTTCTTTGTCTCCTGTAATAGTCTTTGTTTTAAAGTCTATTTTGTCTGATATGAGAATTGCTACTCCAACTTTCTTTTGATTTCCATTTGCATGGACTATCTTTTTCCATCCCCTCATTTTCAGTCTGTCTGTGTCCCTAGGTCTGAACTGGGTCTCTTGTAGACAGCATATATACGAGTCTTGTTTTTGTATCCATTCAGCCAGTCTATGTCTTTTGGTTGGAGCATTTAATCCATTTGCATTTAACATAATTATTGATATGTATGTTCCTATTACCATATTCTTAATTGTTTTGGGTTTACTATTGTAGGTCTTTTCCTTCTCTTGTGTTTCCTGCCTAGAGAAGTTCCTTTAGCATTTCTTGTAAAGCTGGTTTGGTGGTGCTGAATTCTCTTACTTTTGCTTGTCTGTAAATGTTTTAATTTCTCCATCACATCTGAATGAGATCCTTGCTGCGTAGAATAATCTTGGTTGTAGGTTTTTCTCCTTCATTACTTTAAATATGTCTTGCTACTCCCTTCTGGCTTGCAGTTTCTGCTGAAAGATCAGATGTTAACCTTATGGGGATTCCCTTATGTGTTGTTTGTTGTTTTTCCCTTGCTGCTTTTAATATTTTTTCTTTGTATTTAATTTTTGATACTTTGATTAATATATTTCTTGTCGTGTTTCTCCTTGGATTTATCCTGTATGGGACTCTCTGTGCTTCCTGGACTTGATTAACTATTTCCTTTCCCATATTAGTGAAGTTTTCAACTCTAATCTCTTCAAATATTTTCTCAGTCTCTTTCTTTTTCTCTTCTTCTTCTGGGACCCCTATAATTCGAATGTTGGTGCATTTAATGTTGTCCCAGAGGTCTCTGAGACTGTCCTCAATTCTTTTCATTCTTATTTCTTTATTCTACTCTGCAGTAGTTATTTCCACTATTTTATCTAACAGGTCACTTATCCGTTCTTCTGCCTCAGTTATTCTGCTATTGATCCCTTCTAGAGAATTTTTAATTTCATTTATTGTGTTGTTCATCACTGTTTGTTTGCTCTTTAGTTCTTCTAGGTCATTGTTAAGCATTTCTTGTATTTTCTCCATTCTATTTCCAAGATTTCGGATCCTCTTTATATTTTTATTCTGAATTCTTTTTCAGGTAGACTGCCTGTTTCGTCTTAATTTGTTAGGTCTGCTGAGTTTTTGCCTTGCTCCTACATCTGCTGTGTGTTTCTCTGTCTTCTCATTTTGCTTAACTTACTGTGTTTGGGGTCTCCTTTTCACAGGCTGCAGGTTCGTAGTTTCTGTTGTTTTTGGTGTCTGTCCCCAGTGGCTAACTGGTTCAGTGGGTTGTGTAGGCTTCTTGGTGGAGGGGACTAGTTCCTGTGTTATGGTGGATGAGGCTGGATCTTGTCTTTCTTGTCGGCAGGTCCACGTCTGGTGGTGTGTTTTGGGGTGTCTGTGGCCTTATTATGATTTTAGGCAGCCTCTGTGCTAATGGATGGGGTTGTGTTCCTGTCTTGCTAGTTGTTTGGCATAGGGTGTCCTGCACTGTAGCTTGCTGGTCATTGAGTGGAGCTGGGTCTTGGCGTTGAGATGGTGATCTCTGGGAGATTTTCACCATTTGATATTACATGGATCTGGGAGGTCTCTTGTGGACCAGTGTCCTGAACTTGGCTCTCTGACCTCAGTGGCAGAACCCTGACACCTCACTGGAGCACTGAGAGCCTGTCCTCCGCACGGCTCAGAATGAAAGGGAGAAAAGAAAGAAAGAAAGAAGAAGATAAAATAAAATAAAGTAAAATTAAATAAAATAAAGTTATTAAAATTAAAAATAAAAAATGATTATTAAGAAAAAAAGTTTTTTAAGTAAAAAAAAAAAGCAGACAGCAGAAACCAAGGATAAATGGTAACAGCAAAGCTATACAGACAAAATCACACACAGAAGCATACACATGCACACACAAAAAGAGAAAAAGGGAAAAAAAAAATATCGTTGCTCCTAAAGTCTACCTCCGCAATTTGGGGTGATTCATTGTCTATTCAGGTATTCCACAGATGCAGGGTACATCAAGTTGATTGTGGAGATTTAATCCGCTGCTCCCTGAGGCTGCTGGGAGAGATTTCCCTTTCCTCGTCTTTGTTCACACAGCTCCGGAGGTTCAGCTTTGGATTTGGACCCACCTCTGCGTGTAGGTCGCCTGAAGGTGTCTGTTCTTCGCTCAGGCAGGACGGGGTTAAAGGTGCAGCTGTTTCAGGGCCTCTGGCTCACTCAGGCCGGGGGGAGGGAGGGATATGGAATGCGGGACCAGCCTGCAGCAGCAGAGGCCAGCTTGACGTTGCACCCCCTGAGGCACACTGTGCATTCTCCCAGCTATGTTGTCCCTGGATCACGGGTCCCTGGATCACAGGACCCTGGCAGTGGCGGGCCGCACAGGCGCCTGGGAGGGGCGGTGTGGAGAGTGACCTGTGCTCACACACAGGCTTCTTGGTGGCGGCAGCAGCAGCCTTAGCGTCTCAGGCCCGTCTCTGGGGTCCGCGCTGATAGCCGCGGCTCGCGCCCATCTCTGGAGCTCCTTTAAGCGGCGCTTTTAATCCCCTCTCCTCGCGCACCAGGAAACAAACATGCAAGGAAAAGTCTCTTGCCTCTTCGGCAGCTCCAGACTTTCCAGGACTCCCTCCCGGCTAGCTGTGGCACGCTAGTCCCTTCAGGCTGTGTTCACGCCGCCAACCCCAGTCCTCTCCCTGCAATCCGACTGAAGCCCGAGCCTCAGCTCCCAGCCCCGCCCGCCCCGGCGGGTGAGCAGACAAGCCTCTTGGTCTGGTGAGCGCTGCTCGGCGCCGAGCCTCTGTGCGGGAGTCTCTCCGCTTTGCCCTCCGCACCCCTGTGGCTGCGCTCTCCTCCGTGGCTCCGAAGCTTCCCCCCTCTGCCACCCGCAGTCTCCGCCCGTGAAGAGCTTTCCTAGTGTGTGGAAACCTTTCCTCCTTCACAGCTCCCTCCCACTGGTGCAGGTTCCGTCCCTATTCTTTTGTCTCTGTTTTTACTTTTTTATTTTGTCCTACCCAGGTACGTGGGGAGTTTCTTGCCTTCTGGGAGGTCTGAGGTCTTCTGCCAGCATTCAGTAGGTGTTCTGTAGGAGTTGTTCCACATGTAGATGTATTTCTGATCTATTTGTGGGGAGGAAGGTGATCTCCATGTCTTACTCTAATGCCATCTTGAAGCTCCTCCTGTGCATGGTTCTTAAATGGGGATTTCAATAAAAAATAATTACACTATATTTATTTATTTATTTATTTATTTAAAAAATTTAGTTTTTTAATTTATTTATTGTTTGCCTGCGTTGGGTCTTCATTGCTGTGCGTGGGCTTTCTCTAGTTGCGGTGAGCGGGGCTACTCTTTGTTGTGGTGCATGGGCCGTGGCTTTACTTTTTGTGGAGCACGGGCTCTAGGCACGTGGGCTTCAGTAATTGTGGCACTCGGGCTCAGAAGTTGTGGCACACAGGCTTAGTTGCTCCGCAGCATGTGGGATCTTTCTGGACCAGGGCTCGAACCTATGTCCTCTGCATTGGCAGGTGGATTCTTAACCACTGTGCCACAAGGAAGCCCCATAATATTTACATATTTATTTTACAAGTAATTTTTTAGATGCGGATTTCAACTTTTACATTCTTAGCAAGATTTGTTTTAAGTGCCAGGATTTAGACTTTAATTTTAATTATTAAAGCATCATTAATATCTTTAATGTTATTTGAATAAAGTACTTTGCAATATTTCTCTGGTATGTGCTTTGAACACATATCTATTTCTCAGAATATTAGTGCTTCAAAAAAGCCATATGTGGGCCTTTTCAAACCTCTTTAAATAAGTTGTATGTATATGGTATTTTTTTAAAAGAAAGGCAGCATTGAATTGGCAAGCCCAGGTCTTCCTTTTCCCGTATGCCAATGCCAGCCTTAGGTTTAAGCAACCACATCTCCAAGGCTGTTAAAATATAATAGAACAAAAGAGAAAATGAGTTCAGATTTTTATTTCACCCTAGATAGCAACTGATTTTGGAAATAGTTTGTAGATTATAGATTGAGGTTTGTAAGGATAGACTTTGAAAGGTATTTCTCTTCCTCATAAGCAATGATCCTGAAATTAAAACTCTCCCAAATGATCTACAGTGCTCTCAGTACTTCTGCTTGGAGCCCTGATACGCCACGCTAGAGAGACCATGTAGACATTTCAGTCCATGCTCAGCAGTCTACCTGCCCTTCACCCATCCCAGCTCTCAATCCAAAGCACCACATCTGCTATGTCTTTAAAATAAAATAAAATTAAATTTAAACAGAATAATAGTATTTGTAAACTATTATCAGATAATTGCCACACAGCTTCCATCCCTTTGTTTTTAATTTCCAATTAGGAAAATATTTGATTCAACAAAGAAAACATCCCAAATTTCAATTGAACTCATAAAATTTATGCATAAAGTAACTGATTTACTAAATCAGATTTGTTTGTATCCATCATCTATTTAATTATGCATTTTAATAATGGTGTAATTTAACAAAGTAATTTATTTAAAATATTTTTCTTAAAGAGTGCAAAGTAACATCTTCAAATTACAACAGAAATCCTCTTTTCAAACTGTTATATAGGAAGAAGAAAATAGATTTTTAAAGAATAAATACTTAAGTTTACCCTAAATCTAAAGTCTCTCCTCTGAAAGCTTTTGGAGATCAATAAAAAAGGGAGAATAAAAAGTAAACTGTGAAATAGAACAATTTTATATGGCTATATAGACCTATCACTTTTGAAAAGTGGTTGGCTGAAGGATTATTTTAATATTTTAAAATCAATACTATTACACAGAATAAAGGGAAGGCTTAAGGTGATTTTATTTTACTTTAAATATGCAAATAATGTTTTTCAAATGTCCTTTGCCATTTTGTGAGAATGTTTTATTTGCAAAAGTTTTATCTGCATGCAATTGAGAGTGGTATATATATTTTTTGTGTTGGATAATACAACATTATTTGGTTGGTGTCCCTCAATTTGTGTATTTTCTGGTGTTCCCAGTATCTATCTCTGTGTGATAAGCCACCCCCAGGTCAAATGACCTAAACGATTTTATTATTCTTATGGACTCTGTTAGTCAGAGACTCAGAGAGGGGGCAGTGGGGAGATATCATCTTAGCCCATAATGTCTGGGGCCTCATCTGGACAACCTGAATGGCTTGGGGTGGCTCGTATAGATGGGATCAAAATACTTGAAGGTGGAAGATCCAGTTCCAAGATGGCTTTTTAAAATCACACGTCTGGTTTCTGCTGGGAAGGCTGAGGGCAGATTCAGCTCACATTGTTGACTGGCATGTTCCAGAAACAGTATGGAAGCTGAATAGTGTATAGGACACAGCTTCACTATGCAGCTTTCACAGTGCCAGCTGGAACACCTTCTCTAGAAATACTTCCGCGTGGAGCCCTGATATGCCACGCTAGAGAGGCCGTGTAGACATTCCACTCCACACTCAACAGTCTACCTGCCCTTCAACCATCCCAGCTTGCAATCCAAAGCACCACATCTGCTATGTCTTTAAAATAAAATAAAATCTCCTGTAACCGATACTTATATTTGTACAAATTGGCTAAGCATATATAATTGCTGAAAAGATACTTTAAATATTCAAGACCTATCCATTATTATTGACAGCTATGGTAAGCCCATTATCTTATTGCCTATAATTTTGTAATTGTAATAGTTGGTTATTCCTTTTGAGAAAGCAGTTTAGTTTCTAATTTGTGACCACACTCATTGTTTTAAATTTTATATTTTGTCCACGGAATAATTGACACTCTCTCCATTTGTTGTGCCGTTTTCTGTCTATCCATCTATCTATCATCTATTTAATTATTTGTATTTATATACATCTATATTTATGTAGAGTGAGTTCATTAAAATTCTTTTTTTAAATTGAAGTATAGTTGATTTACAATGTTGTATTAATTTTTGCTGTACACCAAAGTGATTCAGATATATATATATATATATATATATATATATATATATATATATATATATACACATACTTTTTTTATTCTTTTCCATTATGGTTTATCATAAGATATTGAATATAGTTTTCTGTGCTATACAGTAGGACCTTGTTATTTATGCATTCTACATGTAATAGTTTACATCTGCTAACCCAGACTTCCCAATTCATCCCTCCCCTAACCCCCTCCCCTTTGACAACCACAAGTCTCTTCTGTGTCCATAAATCTGTTTCTGTTTCATAGATAGGTTCATTTGTGTCATATTTTAGATTCCACATATAAGTGATATCGTATGGTATTTGTCTTTCTCTTTCTGACTTACTTCACTTAATATGATAATCTCTAGGTCGATCCATGTTGCTGCAAATGGCATTATTCTGTTATTTTGTATGGCTGAGTAGTATTCCGTTGTGCATATGTACCACATCTTCTTTATCCATTCATCTGTCAGTGGACATTTAGGTTGTTTCCATGTCTTGGCTATTGTGAATAGTGCTGCTATGAACATAGGGGTGCATGTATCTTTTTGAATTAGAGTTTTGTCTGGATATGTGCCGAGGAGTGGGATTGCTATATCATACAGTAGCTCTAATTTTAGTTTTTTGAGGAACCTCCATACTGTTCTCCACAGTGGCTATACCAACTTACATTCCCATGAACAGTGTAGGAGGGTTCCCTTTTCTCCACACCCTCTTCAGCATTTGTTATTTGTAGAGTGTTTAATGATGGCCATTCTGATTTGTGTGAGGTGGTACCTCATTGGTTGTTTTGATTTGCATTTCTCTAATAATTAGTGATGCTGAGCATCTTTTTCATGTGTCTGTTGGCCATCTGTATGTCTTCTTTGGAGAAATGTCTATTTAGGTCTTCTGCCCATTTTTCTATTGGGTTGTTTGTTTTTGTTGTTGTTGAGTTGTATGAGCTGTTTGTATATTTCAGAAATTAAGCCCTTGTTGATCACATCATTTGCAAATATTTTCTCCCATTCTGTAGGTTGTCTTTTCATTTTGTTTATGGTTTCCTTTGCTGTGCAAAAGCCTGTAAGCTTGATTAGGTCTCACTTGTTTAGTTTTGTTTTTATTTCTAACTGCCTTGGGAGACTGACCTGCGAAAAGGTTGGTACGATTTATGTCAGAGAATGTTTTGCCTACACTGTCTTCTAGGAGTTTTATGGTGTCATGTCTTATATTTAACTCTTTAAGCCATTTTGAATTTATTTTTTGTGTATAGCGTGAGGGTGTTTTCTAATTTCATTGATTTACATGCAGCTGTCCAACTTTCCCAACACCACTTGCTGAAGAGACTGTCTTTTCTCCATTGTATATTCTTGCCTCCTTTGTTGAAGATTAATTGACCATAGGTGTGTAGGTTTATTTCTTGGCTCTCTATTCTGTTCCATTGATCCATATGTCTGTTTTTGTGCAAATACCATGCTCTTTTGGATACTGTATATTTGTAGTATTGTCTGAGGTCTAGGAGGGTTATGCCTACTGCTTTGTTCTTTTTCTTCAGGATTGCTTTGGCAATGCTGGGCCTTTCATGGTTCCATAAAAATTTTAGGATTATTTGTTCTAGTTCTGTGAAAAATGTCATGGGTAATTTGATAGGGATCACATTAAATCTGTAGATTGCTTTGGGTAGTATGGCTATTTTAACAATATTAATTCTTCCAATCCAAGAGCATGGGATATTTTTCCATTTCTTTGAATCATCTTCAATTTCCTTTATTAGTGTTTTACTGTATAGTTCTCAGCATGTAAGTCTTTCACCTCCTTGGTCAGGTTTATTCCTAAGTATTTTGTTTGGGGCAGGGAGATTTTAAAAGGTATTTTTTTTTTTTTTTTTTACATTCCATTTCTGATATTTCATTGTTAGTATAAAGAAATGCAACAGATTTCTGTATGTTAATCTTGTATCCTGCTACCTTGCTGAATTTATTTATCAGTTCTAATAAATTTTGTGTGGAGTCTTTAGGGTTTTATATATATAGTATCCTGTCATCTGCATATAATGATAATTTTACCTCTTCCCATTTGGATACCTTTTATTTCTTCTTCTTGTCTGATTGCTGTGGCTAGGACTTCCAATACTGTGTTGAATAGAAGAGGTGAAAATGGGCATCCTTGTCTTTTTCCAGATATTAGTGGAAAGGCTTTCAGTTTTTCACCATTGAGTATTATATTGGCTGTGGGTTTGTCATAAATAGCTTCTATTATGTTGGGATATGTTCTGTCTATACCCACTTTTTTAAGAGTTTTTATCATGAATGGATGTTGAATTTTGTCAAGTGCTTTTTCTGCATCTATAGAAATGATCATGTGGTTTTTGTATTTTCTTTTGTTGATGTGGTGTGTCACACTGATTGATTTGCATATGTTGAACTATACTTGTGAACTTGGGATGAATCCCACTTGGTCATGGTGTATGATCTTTTTTATGCATTGTTGGATTTGGTTTGCTAATATTTTGTTGAGAATTTTTGCATCTATATTCATCAAAGATATTGGCCTGTAATTTTATTTTTTGGTGGTGTCTTTGTCTGGCTTTGGTATCAAGGTGATGGTGGCTTCATAGAATGTCTTTGGAAGTGTTCCCTCCTCTTCAGTTTTTTGGAAGAGTTTGAGAAGGATCAGTATAATTTTTTCTTTGTATGTTTGGTAGAATTCTCCTGGGAAGCCATCTGGTCCTGGACATTTGTTTGTAGGGAGTTTTTAAATTACAGATTCTATTTCACTTCTAGTAATTAGTCTGTTCAAATTATCTATTTCTTCTTGATTCAATTTTGGTGGGCTGTATGTTTCTAGAAACTTATCCATTTCTTCTAGATTATCAAATTTGTTGGCATATAATTGTTCACAGTATTCTCTTATTTTGTTTGTTTGTTTGTTTTTATTTCTGCAGTATCAATTGTGATTTCTCCTCCTTCATTTCTTATTTTGTTTATTTGGGTCTTCTCTCTTTTCTTCTTGGTGAGCCTGGCCAGAGGTTTGTCAATCTTGTTTACCATTTCAAAGAACCAGTTCTTGGTTTTATTTATTTTTTCTATTTTTTTAATCTCTATATTATTTATTTCCTCTCTGATCTTTATTATTTCCTTCCTTTTGCTGACCTTAGGTTTTGTTTGTTCTTCTTTTTCTAATTCTTTTAAGTGGTAGATTAGGTTATTTATTTGAGATTTTTCTTGTCTTTTTGAGGAAGGTCTGTATTGCTTTGAACTTCCCTCTAAGAACTGCTTTTGCTGCATCCTATAGATTTTATATGGTGTGTTTTCATTGTCATTTGTCTCAAGGTATTTTTTAATTTCCTCTTTGATGTCATCGTTGACTGATTGGTTTTTTTAGTAGCATGTTGTTTTGTCTCCATGTAATTGTTTTTTTCTCATTTCTTTTTCTGTGGTTGATTTGTAGTTTCATGCCATTGTGGTCAGAAAAGATGCTTGAGAAGATTTCTATACTCTTAAATTTATTGAGGCTTGTTTTGTGCCCTACTGTGTGGTCAATCCTAGAGAATGTTCCGTGTGCACTTGAAAAGATCATTAAAATTCCTAATTATAATTTTTGTAATTTACAATAATTAAAGAGACATTCAGATGAAATGCAACTAAATTGTTGATCCATCAAGATGAAGACTTGAGTAGATGCATTTGCTTCCTGTTCTTTAAGGAAACAATGTACTGATGGTAAACAGACACAAAATGAAATGACTCTATTGGTTGGAAAAAAGGATTCTTTGGACCATTAAAGATTTTAATAAAGTTCTAGAAGAAATAGATGGGAAGGTGATAATGAATAAAACAGAGCCTAGATACTCAAAGCCTAGAATATGGCCAGGCTGGGACAGCAGTGAGGAAAGCAAACTAATCTATGCAGTCTCCAGAGTTGTAATCTGGAGGAAAAAAGTGAGGAGGGGAAGTGGACCTCAAAATAGGTGAATTGACTAAAAATATGTCCATGGAGAGTGAAGCCAGTATGGCTCTGTTTCTTCTCTCATCCTTCAAATTTTATTTTTAGCACTTCCACAGTTTTGCCTTTTCTCCCATTAAACTGAACAACTTATATTTAAACGTGGATCATCAGCTTAATAAAAGATGAGAAAATTCACTTTCTCACTGTAAATTATACTACCTACATCTAAAAATACTGAAAAAATATATATAAACTGACATACCAAAAAGTTCTCTGATTCATGGAAGGGAGAAATAGTGCAAAATTGCCAATGAAAAACACAATTATGAAATGTATAGCTTCTTCTTGGCTTTGTTTATATTAATAATTCACCAAATTGTATCTCATGTAACAGAACATATTTCAGTTGTATGTGGTACCAGTTAAATTTCAATTCCATGTTGAGTCCAAACATTCAGAAAAAAAAATTTTTTTGAGAGAAATAGAAAGTATGAATGCAGTCATGGTAATGTCTTTATAGCCAACAATTGTTTTCACATATTTTCAATTTAGAAATGAAGAAGTCAGAGAAATATCTTCCAGAGTGAGTTGTCATATTTCATTGACTGGAGAGAATACACAATGGCTGAGAGACCAACAATGCATTGTACAGTTGACACAACTGAATGCTTGCTGGATGAAAAATCAGTAAAGCAAATGATGGCACTGCCACTTTGCAGTAATAGAGTAACTTGTTAAATTACAGATTTAACTGCAAACAGTAAGTTAATATCTGACCTATGGGTGAATTTACTAGTGGAGCTGGACTTGATGTTTTTCTTCCATCCAGTGTCAGTCCCAAATTATCACTGAAGAAGAAGATGTTAGTGTGAGTATGTGTGTGTTTATGTGTGTGTGCATATATGTGAATGCTCATCAACAACAATAAAGAGTGATGACATAATCCAATGTTGAATACATTTTTAAAAATTATCTGATTTATCCTAAACAACTCTCTCTGGTAACATTTACTCTGATGGTGTGAAAACATAGTGTGTAAAAAAAAAAAGTGCTGGTGCCTTAGCACAAGTCAAGGTAGTGACACCAAAACATATTAGTAGTCACTGTTCTTCACTGCCATGTACTGCTCCCGCCCCCCTACAAATAAAAAAACTGAATTTCACTTAAGAATGTCCTTAATTGGGAATTCCCTGGCAGTCCAGTGGTTAGGACTCTGTGCTTCCATTGCATGGGGCACGGGTTCAATCCCTGGTCGTGGAACTAAGATTCTGCAAGCCATGTGGCATGACCAAAAAAAAAAAAAAAATATATATATATATATATATATATATATATAATGTCCTTAATAAAAATGAATATTTTTGAATGTTACTAAATTTGGACAGTTGAATATATATCTATTTTTAGTATGTCTACTGAGATTTAATTGACATACCATAAATTCCACATATTTATGGCATGCAATTTGGTATGTTCTGACTAACTTTTGACTAACGTATACACCTGTGAACCCATCAGTTCAATCAAGATATATAATGAACAAGTCCATCAGACCTGAGTTTCCCATGCTCCAGAGCAACCACTCCTTCCTCCGTTTCATGCCACCTGCCCCACTACTATCCACTGGCAATGAATTATTTGCTTCACTGTCGTTTAGTTTAGTTTAGTATTTTCTACAAGTCTACAGTTTTGCTATCTGTTTATCTTCTTTGGTGAAGTATCTTCCCAAATCATTTGTCTATTTTTTATTCAGGGGTTTGGCTTCTTACTGAGTTTTGAGAGCTCCTAATGTATTCTACATACAACTCTTTTATCAGTTGTGTGATTTTCAAGTCTTTTCCCTCAGTCTGTGTCTAGACTTTTCATCTTCTTAATGGTATGTTTTGAAGAGCAGAATTTTTTAATTTTGATGAAGTCCAATTTATCCTTTCCCTTCTTAAGAAACTACCACATAATGAGTTTTGATGTAGTATCTAGGAAGAGATCTAAGATGATCTGAAATGACTATTGAAATATGCTATTAAAATACTGTAAGATAAGAATTTCTTCATAAAATTCAAACAAAGTATAGCAACATGTTAAATGTGGAAGCAGATAAAAGAATTCAGCTCTTTTCTACCAAGCTAGACATTAAGGAACTTGCAAAAATGTAATTCACTATTTTTGTTGTTGTCTTGGAAAATGCAGTTAATTTTCATAAAATGTCTTTATATTAACATGTGACAGGCTTATCACTCTTGTTTTAAGTAAATTAATATATACATATTTAAAATATTTTCTCAATTCAAATTTCCAGTATGGCAAATGTAAATCTATTAAGATACATCCCACATAAATAAAATCTCTTTTGGGGGGCCTGATAATTTTTAAGTGTGTAAAAAGTTCAAAGACCAAAAATTTTGAGGAATACTAATTAAGACATATTACAAAAACATACATGGATAGGGTTTTTATTTTTCTTCTACTCACAAGAGAATTAATTCTCAGGTAAGCCAAGTAATTTGTCCAGTGCCATCCAATTCAGATACGGTAGACAAATGTAAAATAAATAGCTAGTGGGAAGCAGCCGCATAGCACAGGGAGATCAGCTTGGTGCTTTGTAACCACCTAGAGGGGTGGGATAGGGAGGATAGGAGGGAGGTGCAAGAGGGAGGAGATATGGGGATATATGTATATGTATAGCTGATTCACTTTGTTCTAAAGCGGAAACTAACACACCATTGTAAAGCAATTATACTCCAATAAAGATGTTTAAAAAAAAAAAAAACAAATATGGTAGAGCTGGGTTTTGACCCAGGCTTTGATTTAGGGAATGAATTTGGAGAATAATGGAAAATATGAAGAATGAAGAAAAAGGAAAAATAGATTAAAAAGGGAAAAGAAAGGAACAGTTGAAATCTGATCATGAGGGAGAAGAGGGGATTATGAATTTCATGCTATTAGACCCTTTCCTGGGAGTCTAATGTACTCTCAGTAACTGTACTTTCTAATACTATACTTATTCTGCTGAAATTTCTGGAAGATTTTATTGTTATTGTTTGATTTTGATTGTTGATGTTAGAATTCTTTTTTATTTTATTTCATGTTATTTTTAGGTTTTGCCTTCAACACTTTATTGAGAGAATTTAGGCTTAGATATAATAATCATTTGTTTGTAGCTAGTAATGCTTGGAGCTTGTAAAGGACCTTTTTCCTTACTGTTAGTCTAATATTTTCTCTCTTCCATTAATTTTTCTTCCCTTTAAGCACTGGCACACAGTGCTCTAATTTTTTTTTTTGAGGGCTCGCTTCAGCAGATGTCTGAAAATTTTCAAATTTCTTCCTCCACCTTTCAGCATTATTTTTTTTCCTGATGACTTTAAAAATTTGTTCCATTGTCTTGATATTCTTCTCTCTTAGTTTGAGGATTCATAACATGCCATTAATCAAAAGCAATAATGTAATGATTTCTGCCTCCCGCAGATATATGTGTTTTAATGCACATTTTAGGTAATGCGTATTTCTGAGATGAATATCATTTTTAGATGACATTATAATCACCATAAATCATGTCATTTGGTCACGGGTGATACTTTCATTCATTATAATTATTTTTGTAAAATTTTTATTAAAACCTATCTTATTAAAAATATATATTGAGTTCTTATTGAATACCAGACACTGATCAAGCATTGGCAAAATAGTAGTAAAAAGGCAGATAATGTCTTTGTTTTCAAAGACCTTACATTTTGATAAGCATAGACAAAATAACTAGTTAATTAAATTAATTAAACAAATAAAGTTATTGCAGATAGTAATAAGGATTATTATGAGAATAAAACAGAGAAGGGATGTGGGATAAATGACAGTAAGTTTTTATTTATGGGCAGGACAGAGAAGGCTTCTAAGGAATTTGAACTGAAAAGTAAACAACGTGAAGAAGCCAGTTGAAAAGGAGGAAAACTTCCTGGTCAGAGTGGACCACAGTGCAAACGTCCATATGCAGAACTAACTTAGGTGCTCAAAGGCAGATGGAAGCTAAGCTTGCCAGATCACAATAGCTAGAGTAAGGATGAAGTCAATAGTTAGATGAGAGCTAGATCATATCGAGCTTTGCAGACCAAAATAAGAAATTTATATTGTATTCTGAGCGCAGTGATAAGACATGGAGAAGTTTAAAGTGGAGCGACATAAAGTTATGAAGATTACTCCAGCTACTTTGTGGATAATCAACTGAGAGGGCAAGAGCAGAAGCAGGAACATCAGTTAGGAGGATGATACCTGACTCCAGAGAAGATGCAGTGTTAGCTCACACTAGTATGGTAGAAATAAAGAGAGCAAACAGGTGGAAATCAGGACATACTTTGGTGGAAGAGGCTTGTTGGGGAGTGACTCAGCCTGTCACCCAGTGTTTTGTCCCTATTTATTTAGGGGAAGGGCAGTGTCATAAAGCGAGATGGGAAAACTGGAATTGGAGGCATCGAAAGTGATGTTTGTTTTTGGAAGCCTCAAGTCAGACTTGTCCATAACTACATTCACAGTCATCCCATAGAAACAAATACACATCAGTGGAAAAGAAAGAGTGCAGTGTCATGTATGCTCATATGAGCCTCTGCTTATTTTTTTGGCATGTTTACACAACTTGTAATTTATGACGATTACTTTCACATCTTGGAGATATTTTTTTAATTTTCAGTAAAAGATATCCCACTCTTAGAATATTAGGACTCTTTTTTTATTACTAAAACAATACCTTTCAATACTCATCCTTTAATGAAATTAATTTATCTTTCTTAATAAAGTTGAGAATATTTAGAATTTACAATTTATGGTAAATAAACCTCATAACACGTCTCATAACACGTCTTGCAATATTAAGCTTCAAGATATATTTGATTTCTCAGTGAGTATTTTACATGAACTTATCATTTGAAAACACTCCACATTTTCTTTTTATTTTTAATGTTGTTACCATGGTAACCATAGCTGCTTCTTGATATTTCACCTCAAAAAAGGAGCCATGTCATTTTAGACAGAAATAATATGGAATGTGGTTTCCTGATCTCTCCCTATCTTTTTCTCTTTATCATTATGATGACAGAATGTAATGATAATTTTAAAATTCTGACTGTATAATGCCAACTTGCTCTAGGGTTTGTAGCACGTCTTAGTTTTCTTTGCTTCATGTTGCTGTAATGTAAATACTAAATGGCTACCTAATTTTACCACTTAAGCAATAGTTATTCTACTATTACAGTTTTGTGGTGTGAAAATTGACTGCCTGTGTAAATTTGAGACCTTGAATCATACTACATAACGAGCAGTTACCTTGAATCCTACTACATAACAAGCAGTTATATAAATTCTTGGCAAAGCTTCAAGCAAAAGTGAAACTCCTGCTAGAATACTCAGTACATTTAAGATTTGAGCTGTGTGATGTGTTGTGTTTGCAAGTCTAAACTTTAAAGCAGGTGTCCTGATGGAAGATTTTTTTTTTATTTGAATCAACTTCCTGTTTAAGCTAATTTTAGCTAAACTTCAAATCCCCTCTTTTTAGAAAACCTAGTATATGAGCGATCTGCTACTTGACTGTCTGATATCTATTTTCCCCTTAAAACAATGCAACCTGATTTTATTTAAGTTGGCAATTTTCCAGCTTTTCTAGCTGGTAAGGATTGCTAACGAGCTATAAAAGGATGTCAGTTGGGCTGGATTCTGGGAAACCTTTATGAAAGGTTCTAACTCAACTGTGATGTACACTTTTTTGTTATTCTCCTTTCTTCTTACATGCTTTCTATAGATGATGACCTATTGCTTCAGAGGCCATATTGGGCCATGAAGAAGTAGTCTGAGCAAAGGAACCTAGAGCTAAGAATGGACAGGGAGAAAGTTTAAAAAAAAAAAAAAAAAAGACTGAGCTTCTTATGTCATTCTGGAGCATTTATAACAGCCCTGTACCACTGGATTTCATGTTATGTAAAAAAAAATAAAACTTTATACATTGGTTAAGTTGCTAAGTCTTCTATTATGGTCTCCCATATGTACTGCCTAACTCATGCACCTTATATAATGAAGCCAGCTGTTATGTTTGCATGCTTTGATATTCAAAATCTGCTAATATTAATAATTCTCTCTGAGGTTTACTTTATGTTTATTCTGTATGAGCTACTTTGAACCTTTCATTTGACCTTCACAACAACTCTATGAAGTATTTATTATTATCTCCACTGTTTGGATGAGAGAACCTTAACATGAGAGTGGGGTAAAGATGTTTACCAAGGTCACATGGCTTCTGAGTTCTGTTGGCATTTGAATCCACCCAGCCTGCCCCAGGGGAACTTTCTTAACTTTCTTAACTAACTTTCTTAACTTTCTTAACTAACTTTCTTTATATGCCCTCTAGAAAGCTGTAGGTCTGTGTTTGGAATAGGGCCCTAAATTGAGTCTGAAAGAATATTTTGTTGTTAAAGGGGAATAGCTACAAAACCTGGTTAATAAGGTCACAATAGTATGCAGTTTTTCTCAACAGCTTATTCTTTAATTACCTGATTTAACAAATATTTTTGTTGTTTGTTTTAAACATTCTCCTTCAAGGATAGGAGTGGATGTTAAACAAATACTCTGTAGAAGAAAGTTTCTTTTCCCAGTAGGTTATCATTAATAGTCTATGGATCAAAATAAAAGTGAAATTCAGTCTCAGGATCAGAAATAAAGGAAAATGAGATTACCTTAATAGAGAGTAAAAATTTTAGAAATTACTAAGATGGGTCCTAAAATCACAGAAATATCAATTATTTATGGACTAAACTCTATCTGCTGTATGTATGCGAAGCTTGGTACAGGAATTATCATATTTAATTCAAGCAATAACATTATGTCTAGGGTGCGACACTTTCCCCATTTTATAGGGAGATGGAGAACTAAAGGAATATTAGGTAATTTGGAACATTCATATGCAGACTGGGTGAGCACATAAACAATATTTTGTTTCATGTTGTATTGCTTCTCCTAAAACATTGCCTATCATATAGTATTATAGATACTAATAATGGTTTGGAATAAAAATCACACATCTGGGAGGGATGGAGCTGGTTTTAACACTCCACAATGCAGCTTTATACCACTATTCAGTAGTGTTTAATTTGGAAAGAAGTTGAAAATTCTGCTCTGACAGTAGAATTGCAAAGAGATAGTTTAAAAATAAATAGATGCCTGTAAAGTAGATAATTATCATGCTTAGATGTTGCTTTTTGGGAAGAACCCTTGATGATTAGGAGAAAACCAGGAACTTTAAGGCCTAGTTAATATGAAACAGATTATTTATATTTATATATAGTTATTTCTGTTATTGTTGTCAACTCATTTAAAGATATAAGTATGAACATTAACTTTGAAACTTGTGTTTCTCCCCTGGCTCTTTTTTATTTCTTTGTCAGGAGTATGGCTCATAGCTACATATCATTAAGCCCAAAACTTTTCTCAAATACTAGGCTTATAATTTAATATAAGATTTATTGATTTTATCTAAATATAAAAGTTGTAGTAATAATAATAGTAACTCAGGAGTGCACTTACTCTGTGCCTTTTCTAATTCTCCATACTGACTCTGATGATCTATTGTGATAATGCATATGGAAGAGCTTGATTAAACTCATGGTCTAAATACCATTTTAATCATATGTATGTACGTTTGTGTGTGTGAATTGATGTAATATTTTTTTCGTGAATGTGTGAAAAAGGTGTTGGTTGAATTAACCAGATAATCAGATAATTGCTTCTTAAAGTATTTAACTGTTGAGCAACTATACGTCACATATGTAAAAATATTTCAATAATTAGACAACTTAAATCTCTATCTTGTTAAAACAGAAAGAAGTTAAATCAGTTCTGCTCAACTTTTTTTTTCTATTATTACCCCCCACCAAGGAGCTTTTTCAGGCATTATTTTTCTAATTACCCTCATGTGAAATTTTATACCACATGTATACTGTATATTTGTTTATATACTTTATGTATGTCTGCTTTATGCAAAAATAAGATAAATAATTTTCACTATCCGCACCATCAGTTTCAGCACCCTTGGGGTGATGTCTCTCATGAGAATGTGTGTTACAAATAATCATTTGTATAGTAGCATTAGTAGGAACTTCATGATAATAAAAATAAATGAGTTGATGCTGACTGAATGAGACCTACTCTATTATTGAATTATAATAGTGGGACTGAACTTCGAAGTGCTTATAAAATATGTGCACAGAGTTTTTGATACTTCTCCATTCAGGAAGTAGAGCTTAATTCTCCTGCCCTTAAGTGTGGGCAGGATTTAGTGAGTTATTTCTAACAAATAGGATATGGCAAAAGTGACACTGTGTAATTTGTGAGTCAGTCATTAAAAGTTTCTCAGCCTCCTCCTTACTCTCTCTTTTGGATCCCTGGCATTGTGGAAAGACAGCTGTCATGTGAGAACACTCAAGAAGTCCTTTACAAAGGCTCACATGGCAAGGAGCTGAGGCCACCTGCCAACAGCCATGTGAGTGAGTCATCTTGGCAATAGAGCCTCAAGCTCCAGTCAGACCTTCAAACTATTGCAGCTTCTGCCAGTATGTTGATTGCACCCTGGTGAGAATTCCATGTGAGAACCACCCAACTCAAGCTCTGGGAGAACCAATCCCAGAAATCTGACCCACAGAACAACGAGATTAAAAGTTTGTAATTTTAAACTGCTAAATTTTGTGGCAATTTGTCATGTAACAATTGATAGCTAGTATACTATAGTTAATGATTTTTGCACATATTTGCTTTTCTTTTGATATAATTATTTTCACTATGGGAATAGATTCTATTAGATTGTGTTATTACATTTAAATCACATCCATCAATTAGCTCTTCTAATATTCTAACTTTTTGTGTTTAAGTATCTGAAAATACCCTAGATTTTAAAGCTGTGGTAATAATGAAATTTAATTTTATATTTGCATATTATTTAGAGTTTATAAACACTTTAACATATATTACTATGTTTAAATCTTAAATAATGCTGAGAGGTGCATTGATCATATTTTCCTACTTTATGAAGAAAAAAGAAAAAGACTCAGTGCTTTTAAATATTATGTTCTCAGAGTCACACAGCAGGTGACTCAGTGCTGGGCCTTTGATTCAAGAATAGTATTCTCTTCAAGGCATCTTTTTGGAATGCTTTCTAATATACGACATGTGAAGATGAAAGAAATGGATATGAGCTGACTGTATTGCCATGAATAAAAAGTATGTATCTGAGTCAAGTTACATTGGAATATTAAAGTGTGTATTTGTGGTATGATAATTTTAAGTAAATTATCAAAAATAACTATGTGTATTAAGGAGAACATTCTAAAATAAATGATTAACCCATTAGAAGTACATCATTCATTTTTGATTAAGAGTTTCATTATAAGAAAGAACTGAGAATGAATCACAGTGTCAGACCAGCTTCTCTTTATTGTATTAAGGATAAATATTATTTTGAACATAATACAGTGAAGGAGCACACTTACATCTTCATCCACTTTCTGTTTTGGTTTTTAGATGCTTTCTTTTCCCTATATGTTACTTTTGCATTTCAGTGGAATGTTTAGAAACTGAGGAAAAGAGTCTTATTGGGGTTTTGGGGACAATTTTGGTAGTGCTTGTTATTTGAGAGTTAGCAAGATAATTACATAGATTCTCTAAAACATAGTGGTTTTTTGAGCAATACTATTTCTTTGAAAATAACAATAACTACTTAATATTGAATTCCTTATTATAATGAATTAAGTTTAATCACATTAAAAAGTCACTGCTCTGGAGGACTTATTTGGAAACTTAGAAACAGCATCATATTTAACTACAAAAAAATGGATCTAAGTTTTGTAAAAGAAACTTACGTGAATGAAATATGAATTCTGCATCCTAAAGAAGGTTATAAGCCTTGAAAATAACATAAATGATATTGAAAGTTATTGTCTTTCTGTTTTTCCAGGAGGGGCCAAAGGTGGGACATATAAATATAGTATGTTTTGCAGGGATATAAAGACTATATAGAGCAGAAATACAGTCCAGTAGATAAGCAGATGGGTTTAGTTGACATAGCTAGTGGGTTTGAAACCTAACTCTACCATTTACTATATATGAGATCCTGGACAAGTTACTTCAATGCACTCTGTCTTAATTTCCACATTTTCTATATCTTTCTTAAGCCACTGAATTTTCTCTTGTACATTAATGGTCACAATTTCTAACTGATGAATGTGGTATCATGTCATCCTCTGCAAAATTTGTTATTCATAATTTTCTGTTACAATTAATAATGCTAAATGTTAGTATTTAGAATGGTATCTGGCACAATTAGGTATTCAGTAATGTTAGAAATGCTTATAAACAGCACAAAATATCCATATTGACCTCATACTAGTGACAGAATCCATCCATATTACATTTCTCCTAAGACTTCTGTTAATGACTTAGAATTTTATATTTCCAAAAGCTGCTCTGGGCACTTTCCTTTCCCTTTAGGCCATACAGTCTCAAAATGAAGGTTTATTTTCTCTTTATAGCATATGAAATATAAAATATAATTTTTAAATATTATTTTCATAATATTTATGTTGGTTTTTACATTGTAACAAGGATATTAATTTGTGGTCTTTATTATTACTTATATATTTACTTTAGAGAAAAATCAAAACATCAACAGTAACCTTAACACGATGTGTTTCCTTAGTCCTCTTATAATGCAGGATGCCTTCCTTCAGATTCTGTTTTCCATCTGTGCCATGAAAAAAATAGAATCCTTGGGGAGCTCACTTTGTTTAAATGCTGTATTATATAAATGTCTTAGGTTAATGGGAAGTAAATCCTCCTACTTGCTGAGATATTTAAAATTTGCTGTGCCTCTCTGACTCTGAAATCACACACATACATTTTGTAATTTGGAATATGCTATATTTATTGGAGAGTATGGGTATTTTCACATACATTTTTGTGGGTTTGTTTTGGACCATGATCCACCATATTTTAATAACCATTATCATCTACATTGAATTAGGTAGTATTTATAAGTATTTGTCTTAGGTTTGTGTTATTCTTTCTTTTTTTAACATCTTTATTGGAGTATAATTGCTTTACAATGGTGCATTAGTTTCTGCTGTATAACAAAGTGAATCAGCTATATGTATACATATATCCCCATATCCCCTGCATCTTGCATCTCCCTCCCACCCTCCCTATCCCACCCCTCTAGGTGGTCACAGAGCACCAAGCTGATCTCCCTGTGCTATGCTGCTTCCAACTAGCTATCTATTTTACATTTGGTAGTGTATATATGTCAATGCCACTCCCTCACTTTGTCTCAGCTTACCCTTCCCCCTCCCCATGTCCTGAACTCCATTCTCTACATCTGCGTCTTTATTTCTGTCCTGGCACTAGATTGTTCAGAACAATTGTTTGTTTGGTTTTTTTGATTCCATATATATGTGTTAGCATACGGTATTTGTTTTTCTCATTCTGACTTACTTCACTCTGTATGACAGTCTCTACTTCCATCCACCTCACTACAAATAACTCAATTTCGTTTCTTTTTATGGCTGAGTAATATTCCATTGAATATATGTGCCACATCTTCTTTATCCATTCATCTGTTGATGGACACTTAGGTTGGTTCCAAGTCCTGGCTATTGTAAATAGTGCTGCAATGAACATTGTGGTACATGCTTCTTTTTGAATTATGGTTTTCTCAGGGTGTATGCCAGTAGTGGGATTGATGGGTCATATGGTAGTTCTATTTTTAGTTTTTTAAGGAACCTCCATACTGTTCTCCATAGTGGCTGTATCAATTTACATTCCCACCAACAGTGCAAAAGGGTTCCCTTTTCTCCACACCCTCTCCAGCATTTATTGTTTGTAGATTTTTTGATGATGGCCATTCTGACTGGTGTGAGGTGATACCTCATTGTAGTTTTGATTTGCATTTCTCTAATGATTAGTGATGTTGAGCATCCTTTCATGTGTTTGTTGGCAATCTGTGTATCTTCTTTGGAGAAATGTCTATTTAGGTCTCTGCCCATTTTTGGATTGGGTTGTTTTTTTTTTTGATATTGAGCTGCATGAGTTGCTGGTATATTTTGGAGGTTAATACTTTGTCAGTTGCTTCATTTACAAATATTTTCTCCCATTCTGAGGGTTGTCTTTTCATCTTGTTTATGGTTTCCTTCACTGTGCAAAAGCTTTTTTCATTAGGTCACATCTGTTTATTTTCGTTTTTATTTCCATTTCTCTAGGAGGTGGGTCAAAAAGGATCTTGCTGTGATTTATGTCATAGAGTGTTCTGCCTAGGTTTTCCTCAAAGAGTTTTATAGTGTCTGGCCTTACATTTAGGTCTTTAATCCATTTTGAGTTTATTTTTGTGTATGGTGTTAGGGAGTGTTCTAATTTAATTCTTTTACATGTAGCTGTCCAGTTTTCTCACCATTTATTGAAGAGGCTGTCTTTTCTGCATTGTATATTCTTGCCTCCTTTATCAAAGATTAGGTGACCATATATGCATGGGTTTATCTCTGGGCATTCATTCCTGTTCCATTGATCTATATTTCTGTTTTTGTGCCAGTACCATACTGGCTTGATTACTGTAGCTTTGTAGTATAATCTGAAGTCAGGGCACCTGATTCCTCCAGCTCTGTTTTTCTTTCTCAAGCTTGCTTTGGCTATTCAATACAAATTGTGAAATTTTTTGTTCTAGTTCTGTGAAGAATGCCATTGGTTGTTCGATAGTGATTGCATTGAATCTGTAGATTGCTTTGGGTAATGTAGTCATTTTCACAATGTTGATTCTTCTAATCCCAGAACATGGTATATCTCTCCATTTGTTTGTATCATCTTTAATTTCTTTCACCAGTGTCTTATACTTTTCTGCATACAGGTCGTTTGTTTCCTTAGGTCGGTTTATTCCTAGGTATTTTATTCTTTGTTGCAATGGTAAAAAGGAGCGTTTCCTTAACTTCTCTTTCAGATTTTTCATCATTAGTGTATAGGAATGCAAGAGATTTTGTGCATTAATTTTTTGTCCTGCTACTTTACCAAATTCATTGATTAGCTCTAGTAGTTTTCTGTTAGCATCTTTAGGATTCTCTGTGTATAGTATCATGTCATCTGCAAACAGTGACATTTTTACCTCTTTTCCAATTTGGTTTCATTTTATTTCTTTATCATCTCTCATTGCTGTAGCTAAAACTTCCAAAACTATGTTGAATAATAGTGGTGAGAGTGGGCAACCTTGTCTTGTTCCTGATCTTAGTGGAAATTGTTTCAGTTTTTCACCATTGAGAACAATGTTTGCTGTGGGTTTGTCATATATGGCCTTTATTATGTTGAGGTAAGTTCCTTCTAGGCCTACTTTCTGGAGAGTTTTTATCATAAATGGTGTTGAATTTTGTGAAGAGCTTTTCCTGCCTCTGTTGAGATGATAATATGGTTTTTCTCCTTCAATTTGTTAATATGGTGTATCACATTGATTGATTTGTATATATTGAAGAATCCTTGCATTCCTGGGATAAACCTCACTTGATCATGGAGTATGATCCTTTTAATGTGCTGTTGGATTCTGTTTGCTAGTATTTTGTTGAGGAATTTTGCATCTGTGTTCATCAGTGATATTCCCTGAAGTTTTCTTTTTTTGTGGCGTCTTTGTCTGGTTTTGGTATCAGGGTGATGGTGGCCTCGTAGAATGAGTTTGGGAGTGTTCCTCCCTCTGCTATATTTCGGAAGAGTTTGAGAAGCATAGGTGTTAGCTCTTCTCTAAATGTTTGATAGAATTCGCCTGTGAAGCCATCTGGTCCTGTTCCTTTGTTTGTTGGAAGATATTTTATCACAGTGTCAATTTCATTACTTGTGATTGGTCTGTTCATATTTTCTATTTCTTCCAGGTTCAGTCTCGGAAGGTTGTGCTCTTCTAAGAATTTGTCCATTTTTTCCAGGTTGTCCAATTTATTGGCATATAGTTGCTTGTAGCAATCTCTCATGATCCTTTATATTTCTGCAGTTTCAGTTGTTACTTCTCCTTTTTCGTTTCTAATTCTGTTGATTTGTGTCTTCTCCCTTTTTTTTCTTGATGAGTCTGGCTAATGGTTTATGAATTTTGTTTATCTTCTCGAAGAACCAGCTTTTAGTTTTATTGATCTTTGCTATTGCTTCCTTCATTTCTTTTTCATTTATTTCTGATCTGATCTTTATGATTTCTTTCCTTCTGCTAACTTTGGGGTTTTTTTTGTTCTTCTTTCTCTAATTGCTTTAGGTGTAAGGTTAGGTTGTTTATTTGAGATTTTTCTTGTTTCTTGAGGTAGGATTGTATTGCTATAAACTTCCCTCTTACAACTGCTTTTGCTGCATCCCATAGGTTTTGCGCCATTATGTTTTCATTGCCATTTGTTTCTAGGTATTTTTTGATTTCCTCTTTGATTTCTTCAGTGATCTCTTGGTTATTTAGTAGCGTATTGTTTAGCCTCCATTTGTTTGTATTTTTTGCAGTTTTTTTTCCTGTAATTGATATCTAGTCTCATAGCGTTGTGGTTGGAAAAGATACTTGGTATGATTTCAGTATTCTTAAACTTAGCAAAGCTGGATTTGTGACTCAAGATATGATCTGTCCTAGAGAATGTTCCATGAGCACTTGAGAAGAAAGTGTATTCTGGTTTTTTTTGATGGAATGTCCTATAATATCAATTAAGTACATCTTGTTTAATGTGTCATTTAAAACTTGTGTATCCTTATTTATTTTCATTTTGGTTGATCTGTCCATTGGTGAAACTGGGGTGTTTAAGTCCCCTAGTATTATTGTGTTACTGTCGATTTCCCCTTTTATGGCTGTTAACATTTGTCTTATATATTGAGGTGCTCCTATGTTGGGTCCATAAATATTTATATTGTTATATAATTCTTCTTCTTGGCTTGATCCCTTGATCATTATGTAGTGTCCTTCTTTGACTCTTGTAATAGTCTTTATTTTAATGTCTATTTTGTCTGATATGAGTATTGCTACTCCAGCTTTCTTTTGATTTCCATTTGCATGGAATATCTTTTTCCATCCCCTCACTTTCAGTCTGTATGTGTCCCTAGGTCTGAAGTGGGTCTCTTGTAGACAGCATATATATGGGTCTTGTTTTTGTATCCATTCAGCCAGTCTATGTATTTGGTTGGAGCATTTAATCTATTTATATTGAAGTTAATTATTGATATGTATGTTCTTATTACCATTTTTCTAATTTTTTAGGGTTTGTCATTGTAGGTCTTTTCCTTCTCTGGTGTTTACTGCCTAGAGAAGTTCCTTTAGCGTTTGTTGTAAAACTGGTTTGGTGGTGCTGAATTCTCTTACCTTTTGCTTGTCTGTAAAGGTTTTAATTTCTCCGTCGAATCTGAATGAGATACTTACTGGGTAGAGTAATCTTGGTTGTAGGTTTTTCCCTTTCATCACTTTAAGTATGTCCTGCCACTCCCTTCTGGCTTGCAGAATTTCTGCTGAAAGATCAGCTATTAACTTTATGGGGATTCCCTTGTATGTTATTTGTTGCTTTTCCCTTGCTGCTTTTAATATTTTTTCTTTGTATTTAATTTTGATAGTTTGATTAATATGTGTCTTGGCATATTTCTCTTTGGATTTATCCTGTAGGGGACTCTCTGCGCTTCCTGGACTTGATTGACTCTTTTCTTTCCCATATTAGGGAAGTTTTCATCTATAATCTCTTAAAATATTTTCTCTGTCCCTTTCTTTTTCTCTTCCTCTTCTGTGACCCCTATAATTCGAATGTTGGTGAGTTTAATGTTGTCCCAGAGGTCACTGAGACTGTCTTCAATTCTTTTCATTCTTTTTTCTTTATTCTGCTCTACAGTAATTATTTCCAGTATTTTATCTTCCAGGTTACTTATCTGTTCTTCTGCCTCAATTAATCTGCTACTGATTCCTTCTAGAGAATTTTAAATTTCGTTTATTGTGTTGTTCATCATTGTTTGTTTTCTCTTTAATTTTTCTAGGTCCTTGTTAAACGTTTCTTGTGTGTTCTCCATTCTCTTTCCAAGATTTTGGATCATCTTTACTATCATTACTCTGAATTCTTTTTCAGGTAGACTGCCTATTTCCTCTTCATTTGTTTGGTCAGGTGGGTGTTTACCTTGCTCCTTCATCTGCTGCATATTTCTCTGTTTTCTTATTTTGCTTAACTTACTGTGTTTCGGGTCTCCTTTTGCAGGCTGCTGGTTCGTAGTTCCTGTTGTTTTTGGTGTCTTCCTCCAGTGGGTAAGTTTGATTCAGTGGGTTGTTTAGGCTTCCTGGTGGAGGGGAGTGGTGCCTGTTTTCTGGTGGATGAGGCTGGATCTCATCTTTCTTGTGGTCAGGGCCACGTCCTGTCGTGTGTTTTGGGGTGTCTGTGAACTTATTATGATTTTAGGCAGCCTCTCTGCTAATGGGTGGGGTTGTGTTCCTGTCTTGCTGGTTGTTTGGCATGAGGTATCCAGCACTGGAGCTTGCTGGTTGTTGAGTGTGCTGGGTCTTAGCGTTGAGATGGAGATCTCTGGGAGAGCTGCCGCCAGTTGATATTATGTGGGGCCTGGAGGTCTCTGGTGGTCCAATATGCTGAATTCGGCTCTCCCACCTCAGAGGCTCAGGCTTGACCCCCAGCCAGAGCACGAAGACCCTGTCAGCCACATGGCCCGGTATGGTGAGGAGTGTCTTTTATCTTTTGGGAAGTCTGAGGTCTTCTGCCAGTGTTCAGTAGGTGTTCTGTAGGAGCTGTTCCACATGTAGATGTATTTTTGATGTATTTGTGGGGAGGAAGGTGATCTCCACATCTTACTCCTTTGTCAACTTGAAGGTCCTTGTCAGGTTTGTGTTATTGTTTACAGCTTATAAAACATGTATACCTAATATATCATGTCATATGAAGCTTTGAAAAATAGACATTACTATTATGTCACAGATGATAAATATTGTCCTATATTGCCTAGTCAAAATTTGTAGTATTATTACATAATTTGGGTCTTAGTACTCTAAACCCAGTGATGCCATTACTATCCTATATGTAAACTAAATTGTTGGTCACAAGCCTGGACTCTCCTTTTACTAGTAAAAATCTGCCACATCACAGGATGGATGGGCCACACCGCCCTAGAACTACCAATCATGTGACTTGCTTGAACCCATAGGCAGTGAGTAGATGTGATGGCAGCAGAGGATTGAATACCTTTGTGTGGTCATGATGACTCTTGCACTGCTGACTTCTCTTCTCACTGCCATGAAATGTTACCTCAGCTTGTCCATTAGTCAAAGAAGTTAGAGAGACAGGTGGAGCTGACCTGGACCCAAAGTGAAGCTGGAGCCAGGCTGAGCACAGTCTGACTCAAAATCTTTCAGCTCTCTGCCCCAGAGGCACATGAGAGTGTTTTCTGATGCTTTGTTGTATAGTATTGTGGTGGCAGTAACTGATTGACACACCATGTTATAAGGAGGAATCAACTATGCAAAAAATAGCTGATATGGATATGAGAAAGTTAAATATATGGGTTTAATCCTTATTCAAAATAAAGTTAATAAAAATATGAGAAAGTAAATATGTTTTTCCATTCAAGCAACAGAATGACGTTGGTGCTGCAATATGTAATCAAGCAGGGAATAATTATGATTAGCCTTTGCTATCATGTAAACTCTACCCTTTCCACCCAATAGATAATTTTTCCCAGAATGCAGCTTAGAGATGTAACTACAAATGAGATGTTCTATTGCATGTTGGTCTCAGACTGTGTATGGATAGTGATGCTGTTGGCTGGGGATGCCTGAGGCACTCACTGGGCCATATTGCTTGTGTGGAGCCCCCACAGACATTTAGACAGTAGGAGCCAGGCTTGTGGTTCTTCTTATTATTGCAAGATGCACCTCACTGACAGCCAGCAGGTAACTGAAAAAACAAGGTTTGTTATCACATGTCCTGGAGGCTACATGGCAGCCCTGAGAGCCGCTTAGGGAGATCATGGAGGGAGAGGGAGAGAGAGCAAGAGAAAGAGAAAGAGAGGGAGAGATTCTGAAAGCTTGGCCTCTGTGCACCAGTGCCAAATCAAATCTCAGAGACAGAGTTTTGGGTGAAGTAGAAAAGAATAGCGTTATTGCTTTGCCAGGCAAAGGGGGGCACAACAGACTTTTGCCCTGAAAAAATATGTTCCCAATCCAGAAAGATTTGATAAGGAGTCTTATGGCAAGAGTGGGGTTGCTGATAAGATTAGGGCGTGTGCAGGACCTCTGCTCCTTTAATCTGGTCTCATGTACTCTTCTTGATGAGCTTCTCTGGTTCCTTTAATGTAGCCTCAGGTGGTCTTTCTCTGGTGTGAAGAATGCTGACATCTTAAATAACTTAAAGACGTTGTTATGTGTGTTCCTTGAGGCGGAACCAGGACCCTGCCCCGAGGCTGCACTATTGTTTCTTGGCTGCTCCTCCCTTGTCTTTGCATCCTTTCCCTTCCCAGATTAGCAACTGTTTGAATCTGCCCTTTGGAACTCAGGGTAGGTCACAGAGGCTGGAGTCAAGAAACGGGGGGACAGAAACGCTTCTGTGCCCAGGAGCCCCACTAGGTCCTGCTTGGTTTCAAGTGTGTGTGTGTGCATTTGGACATGGAATTCTGCCTTTATTAGGGTCTGAGGGTGTGATGCCTAGGATTTTATGGGCTCACTATTGTTGAATTTAAAGCATAAGAGTGAGAATTAGGGGGAGGGAAGGGAAAAACTGTCAGTCATCTAGGTCAGCGGTCCCCAACCTTTTTGGCACCAGGGACCGGTTTTGTGGGAGACAGTTTTTCCACAGACCAGAGGAGGTGGGGTGGGGGATGGTTTCAGGATGATCCAAGCGCATACACTTATTGTGCACTTTATTTCTATTATTATTACATTGTAATATATGATGAAATAATTACACAACTCACCATAATGCAGAATCAGTGGGAGCCCTGAGCTTGTTTTCCTGCAACTAGATGGTCCCATCTGGGGGTGATGGGAGACAGTGACACCCGAAGTGTCTTGCTTATGTCCAGTCTACTCCATAATCTCATTTCGGTTGCTGTCACTGCAGAAAACCCTGCTTCACAAAGATAGCATGTTGGAAATGAAAGCAGGCTTTTCAGTGCTTTTGTGGCCATCTCAGGATATTCCACCTTGACTTTAATCCAGAACGTATGGAGATTTGAAGTTGTCTCAAACATACTTTTAAGGCCACCGTCATTTGCGATCTCACACAGTTAATCCTTTTCTAGCAAGGACAAAGCCGATTCACCTGGCTTATTCACAAATGGTTCGCAGATGCATGCCTTCCCATTTCGGGGGTCTTTTGTGGTTGGGAAGTAATGCTCAAACTCTTTTGAAAGCTGAGATAGGTGATCATGCACCAGCTGGGAGAAAGAAGGCCCTGGCTCAGTCTCTTTCAAAATCTCTGCTAATGTTTGAAACATGTCAAAAATCCCAGTGTTCACTCGTCGCCCCCATAATTCCAGTTTGGCTTTGAACGCAGCCACTTTATCAGCCGACTTGAACACAGTTGTCGTTCTCCCCTGAAGTGACAGATTGAGTTTGTTGAGCAGGTTGAATATTTCACACAAATAAGCAAGTTTTGCGATGTTTTCTGTGTCACTGAAATGTGCTGCCAGTGGTGACTGTTTTTCTAAGAGAAATCTCTGGAGCGGCTCTCGTAATTCAAAACCTCTGGCCAGTGATCTGCCTTTAGAAAGCCATCTCACTTCTGTGTACAAGAGAAGACATGTGTGCTCTGCGTCCATCTCCTCACAGAGCTGCGCAAACAGACGTGAGTTAAGGCCATGTACTTTAATGTGGCGGATAATTTTAATCACATCCTGCAAAACGTTGTTAAGTTCAGGTGACATTTTTCAGCTAGCCAGCATTTCTCTATGGATGACACAGTGTGTAGACTCACATTCAGAAGTGACCTCTTTGCCCCTAGTAGTGAAACCAGAAAGCTGTCCAGTCATGGCAGCCGCTCCGTCCGTGCATATACCGACACAAAATGACCAATTCAGTTTTCCTGATATGTAATCATTCAAAGACTTGAATAGTTCTGCAGTTGTGGTGTTTGTTGGCAACAAAAGTGCACATAACATATCCTTGTGGACATCCTCCTGAAAAATGTATCGCACAAAAACAAGCATTGTTGCCTTGTCAACATCGGTAGACTTGTTAACCTGGATTGTGTACCATGTGGACTCATTAATCCTCTCTAACAATTGTGCCTCAATATCCTCTGCTATTTCATCAATTTGTCTAGTTATGATGCTAGCTGAAAGAGGAACATATGCCACCTTTTCAACTGCAACCTCCCCTAAAATTTCATGACAAATGTCCTTAGCAGCAGGCAGAATCAACTCTTCATCAATAGTAAAGGGCTTCTTAGCTTTAGCATTGCGGTTAGCCACTAAGAATGGTGTTCTCAGGACAGACACATTTAATGAAGTGGTGGCCTTCATTAATATCTTCTGTTCTTTGTGTTCATGTCTTTTTCTTTTGAAAAACTCCAAAGGCTTGTCTTTTAATGCCAGGTGCTTGGTCTCCACGTGGCAAAGCGCTTTTGAAGTTTTCATGTCTTTGTTGGATAGCCGGTCACCACGTATTATACAAAGCGGGCTTGGAGAATGTGAATCACCTGTTGCAATGAACCCATAATTTAAGTAGGACTCTTGGTATTTTCTTTTAAATGCAGCTTTCTTTTTGTGGGCAGTCTGAGTCTTCTGCTGTCTCATCATTGGGTCTTTCCCCCCCTTCAAAAAAGCTCTCCAGTGATGTTTGTTTTCTACTCATTTTGGCTAGGGTTAGTTTGCGGGCTTACCAAAACTGTGACTGAGACAAGTGCACAGTTCAGGAAAGATGTTCGGATGGAAGCGGTAAATAAAATAACGGGCAGGCCATGCACAGACAGAAATAAGTGTCGGATTCTGACTTAAAGCCTGCCACCAGATGCAGCTGTACAATTGAAGTACATCAAGTCACTTGCCACTATAAAGCCTGCCACCAGATGCAGCTTAATTGTCACTTGCCACTCACTGATAGGGTTTTGATATAAGTCTGCAAGCAACTGATTTTTATGGTCTCTGTGCAGTCAAACCTCTCTGCTAATGATAATCTGTATTTGCAGCCGCTCCCCAGCACTAGCGTCACTGCCTCAGCTCCACCTCAGATCATCAGGCATTAGATTCCCATAAGGAGCGTTGCAACCTAGATACCTCGCGTGTGCAGTTCACAGTAGGGTTTTTGCTCCTATGAGAATCTAATGCCGCCACTGATCTGACAGGAGGCAGAGCTCAGGCAGTAATGCAAGCGATGGGGAGCGGCTGTAAATACAGATGAAGCTTTGCTGGCTCTCCCACCGCTCACCTCCTGCTGTGTGTCCCGGTTCCTAACAGACCACGGTCCAGTACCTGTCCGTGGCCCAGGGGTTGGGGTCCCCTGATCTAGGTCACCTGGGGCTTTTATAAAGGGAACTTCATGGGTAGGGCAGCCTCGTTCCTTATCTAGTTGTTTTGTTAGTAGCTGTGTCATACAGCTGGCAATGTTTGTTTGAGATGGATGTCTTTGAAATGGATGCCTCAGCAATCAAAAAAGCTTATTGTCAGGCACTTACACTACTTGCTCATATATTTCAAAAAATGGTGTCTCCTAAAATGTTTTGGTCATAGAATGCTATGAGAAACAGGAATATTCTGAACATACTTTCAGGAAATTTATAGATATATGTGTGTGTGTGTATGTATATATATATATATATATATATATATATATATATATATATATATATATATACATGTATATATATTATTTAATAATTACCAAGGAAATATTTAAAATAATAGATTTCCAATCCCTACAATTTATATTAGAATTTATATTTTTTAAATTCTCCACATAAGATTTTGCAGAAGCCCCCTTCATAATCATATTCTAATGTTTGAGTATTCTGTGTTTTGTGATATTTTCTAACTCTTGAACTGGTAGTGATTAGAATACGAGAAGAGTATATACTCTATGTCTTTTTCTTCCCTGAGTGTACCTCCTAAACCTTTGTAAACACTGCATTTGTTTAGGGAATATCTCATTGCATTTGGGAAGAGATTTTGAAGATATGTGCTTGTGATATACTGTTGAGCTGCACCCCACAGGCCTATAAGACCTGTACTTGCCCAGTTTTAAGACCAAAGAAAGAGGCTGGAGTCAGCAACAGAGACATCAGTGGTCTAACGGATGGGGCAGCTTACACATCTGAAGCAAGGTCCTGGGGCAGCACTCTACTGTGTGTGGCTCACATCGGGCAGGACATGGTGGCCATCTTCACTGGGGGGGTTGGGGGGAAGGGGAGATTACCAGTTACAGGAGAATTGACCTCAGGTCAATTAGTCAATTAGATCATTAGTTATCAGGGAAAACAGCAGAGGGGCACACCTCTCACTGCCCCTTTGATAAGAACCATCACCAGCTGGAGCCTGGGGCAAGTATCAGTACTTAGGAAGGTCAGTCATGTGCGTAGAGTGTAGGTGAAGCAGGCACTGGTCCTGCAGGGGATGGACAGAGAGCTAGAGAACAGCCATCTTTAGTGGCCTGACCATACATATAACCTATGATTTATTTTCAATTAAAATTATTTTGATTAAATATGAAATCACACTGTATTTTCTTTTTTTGATTGTAAAACCTATACATCTAGGGAATGTTTATGCCTAAATAAATCATCTTCCTCAAGTAGATAAATCAAATACATTGCAGAAATAATTCTTTGCTTTTGGTCAAAAATTAATATTTTCCATGATAAATCAACATTTTGAGTAGAAGAAACTTTTCAGTTCTACAGATTTGAAGATAAAATAATTACCTTCAAAAAGGAGTTCTTAAACTGAGTTTGGACAGTTATTTTTAAAGCTTACTGCTTAGAAGTGTATGTTAAAATTGCCTAAATTGTTCTTTTCTTTCACAAATACATCTGGAAGTGATTCTTAAAGGGGATGTATGGTCATTATTTCTCCAGAAGGACCATTTTGGGAATTTGGGAAGGTATTTTTGTTGTCCTGGTTGTGGACCTTTCGTGTTACTTACATGGACTGGTGTGTTGGAGGTCACACAAAAAGTGTGATATTGTTAAACAACAAAAATATGAGAGTCGTTCAAAATGTTACAATGATGACGAAAGAATTTTGGGATTTGGGAGGCCGGTGTCTCACTCCTGTGTAGTAATTGTCATCACAGTGATTCTGTTTGCCCTTCATTATATCTTCTGCTATAGTAGTGCCCAAGAACTACTTACATCATGAGATATGTGTTCATTTATTGAAATTCACTTTTATTTTTTATCCTTTATATTAGAATTACAAAGCAGAACAATAAAAATAGATTTTCAGTATTTAGATCCAGGGAACACTTTGATTTCGGTGTCAGGTCAATACTGCCCTCACAGTGAGTTGAGTATTCCTTCTTTTACTATTTTCTGAGAGAGTTTGTCTAAAATTGGAATTATTTATTCATTAAAAGTCTGCAAGAATTTACCAGTTAATCCACCCTGAGTTTTCTATGTGGTGAGATATTTCAAAATGAAGAATTTTTTTCAATAGATACAAAGACCACTCAGGCTATCTTTTTTTCTTTCCTAAAAATAGCTTTTTTAGTTTGTGTCTTTCAAAGAATTTGCCCAGTTTATTTAGTTGTGGAATATATTGGCATAAAGTTTTTCATATGTCCATTTTATCATTGTAAGATCAGTAGCATCTGTAGTGGTGTCCCCATTTTGACTTCTGGTATGAAAACTTTGTGTCTCCTCTCCTTTTTACTGTAACAGTCTGTTGGGAAGTTTATCAGTTTTGTTGGCTTTTCAGAGAACTAATGGGTTTTGTTCATTTTCTACAATTTTTTTTTTTACTTTTTAGTTTCACTGATTTCCTTTCTTTATTGTCATCTTCATTTTGCTTGTTTTGATTTTAATTAACTCTTGTTTACTAGTATTTTCAGAAGCTAGATCTTTCATTTGAGACATTTCTTCACTGATATATTTGGTTTTTAAAGATATATAAATTATGCACTAAATAATGCTTTAGGTACAGCCTGCAAGTTACGATATATTGAATTTTCACATTAATTCAATTCAAAACGTTTTATAATATCTCAGGTGACTTCATTTATCAATGTATTGTTTCTTTTGCAGTTTTTTTGGTTGGATCTTTCTGTTGTTAATTTTTATTTTAATTCCATTATGATTACAAAATACAGTGAAAGCTTGAACAGCATGGGTTTGAACTGCACAGATCCACTTACACATGCATATTTTTCAATAGTAAACACTATGGTACTACATGACCCACAGTTAGTTGAATTGCTGATGCAGAACCACGAATATGGAGGAATAGTGAATACTGAGGGACCACTTATACAGAGTATCAACTATAAAGTTATAGGTGTCTTTTGACTATGTGGAGGGTCAGTGCTCCAATCTCCTTATTGTTCAAGGGTCAACTGTGTGCTTCATATGGTTTAAATTATTTTAAATATGCTTAGACTTATTTATGGTCGAGAATATTGTCTACTGTACTTTGGTGAATGCTCCTTATGCTCTTGAAAAGAGCATGTATTCTGCTGATGTTGGGTGGAGCATTCTAGAATTTTCTATTTATTCTATAATTACCCATTAGTTCAAGTTAATAAGTGTTGTTCAAATATTTCAGACTTTTACTGAATTTTTAACCTTGTTGTACTGCTTAATAAGAGAAGTTTAAAGAACACAACTATAATTTTGGATTTATTTATCCTTTTAGTTCTATCCCTTTTTTTCATGCATTTTGAAATTCTGTTGCTAAATACATACATATTTAAGATTAGTATGTCTCTGTGAAAAGCTGACCATTTTTTCATGATGTAAATGTTCTTCTTATCTCTGGTACTATTCCTTGTTCTGAAGTCTATTTCTTCTAATATTTTAGTCACTCAGTGTTCTTTTACTTAGTAGTTAAATACTATATTTTCCATTCTTTTCTCTTAACCTATTCATGTCTTCATGTGTATATCTAATTACACATTTGATGGCCTTCTCTTTCTATTGGGGTATTCTAGAACATCTGTATTTAACATGATTAAGATGTTAAAGTGTACCATTTTGTGGAACTTCCCTGGCAGTCCAGTGGTTAAGACTCCACACTTCCAATGCAGGGGGCAAGAGTTTGATCCCTGGTCGGGAAACTAAGATCCCACATGTTGCATGGTGCAGCCAAATAATTTAAAAAAAAAAAAAAAAAAAAGGAAAAAAAATTATCCTGATTCAAAGTTTACCATTTTGCTACTTTTTTTTTGTCCACCTTTTTTTTCTCTTTCTCTATGCTTTTGACTCATTTGGTAGTTTTTGTGTTTTTTAAAATCATTCCATGTAATCTACCTTTTTGGCTTACTGCTTATATTTAATATGATTTAATAGATGCCTTAGGATTGGGGCACACCACTCGGAGCAGGAGATGTAAATGATTGAAAAAGTTTGAACTAAAACTAGTTTTTCTAATTCATCTGCAGTAAAGTATTACCCCCTCAGGTCACTTGAGAGTGCTCACACCTGTGCCTTGTGAGAATACCAGCATTTGGACACCTGCTAAAAAAAGGTTATTATCATTCATTGAGAGTCAGAGAAAAGTGATAAGCAACTTAGAACTAAATAAAAATGTTAATTAAAAATGTGTCACATATTCACATATCCTTACTCTTAGTATTTCAGCATACCAGAGGTGAGAGAAAAGATAAATAAAAGGAAAAAATAATTACTCCACTTGTACTTCAGGATCTTTGAGTTGCTAGTATGCTTAACAATGGAGGGAGAGGATGCTTTAAATCAGATAGAAGAATATGGTTTTAAGATGGATGAACATTTAATAACTGAAATGTACAAGGGAGTTATGCAATCTTCCCAAGATGTGATAAAATATGTGCAACTGGGGAAACAGAAGATTTAACTGAGTACAGTTGGATGAAATAACTGGAGAAAAATGAAAGGACTTTATACATTGATGAGTTGAGGTTTTCAGTATGCTAGTCTCATGTTTCTTTAACTCTACAATAATTCTCAGGCTTTTTTTTTTTTTTAATTTCCTAATATACCTAAGGTAAATGGCACACTCTCATCAGTAATACCAGCTGACTATAGCAGTGGTTATTTTTTTTAACCTATTTATGCATGAGCCCTAAAGTTTAAGCCAGTTATCTCAGAATATCTAAGTTAAGAATACATATAATGGAAAAAAAAAAGAATACATATAATGGGAAAAAGTTTCCCATGTGATTCTGATAAGATAGACTCATTGAGAATCACATTTTATGTTGCAGAAGGAGAAAAGTAATAATGAGACAGAGAGAAAAAATTGTCAGTGATAGCCAGTTCAGAATAGTATACAACCTTGCTATTCAAGGGCAGGAATATTTTTAAAAGGTGAGGATGAAAATGTAAATACTACTGAGAAATCATAAAGGATGATATTTAGATTTAGCATTTAGTAAGTCATTGAAGACAGTCAAAGATTTCAGGGGTCTGATTATCATAGTAATATGGATTTATGGAACTTACGTAGGTGTTGTAGAAATGTATTGGACTAAGATAATTTATTCAAGATATTTGTGAAGGTAATATGAAAAAAAATCCTGCCTAATAAATAATGGCAAAAGGCCTAAATAAATCAGAGGAGATCTGTGCATATAAAAGGATAAAGAGGTGGAGGATGAAAACTGAAGATTTATCAATAAGAGGGTATCTTTGAAGAATAAAGGAGTGGGGAAGTGCGGGAAAAAAGGGGGAATTAGTAATTAGTTCCTAAATGAGCCTCTTTTTCCTCTTAGGCCACAAGGATAAGAAAAAAAATGAGGGATTCAACTTTATCCATGGATTGAAAATGAAGTTGTAATGCATATGTTATTTTAGAGATGTAGTAAAACCCTTACTTTTTGGAAAAAGCCCACTATTTTTCTTATCTTGTGGTTCCTTTGAAGGCTAAAGGATTTGGAAAAAAGAAAAAATGAAAGTCATTCTCTTTACCCCAGAGTCGATGCAAATAGTTCAAGCGCCTTGGCCTATTCAAAACATTTCCTTAAGAATTTCAGAACTCCTAAATCTCCAGAGATCAAACTCATCAGCCAGCTTATCTTTCTGGTATTATATTCAGATTGGGTTTCTGAATTTTGAAAAATTAAACTAAAAATCAATAGAAATCCCATGGGTCATGTAGTATTATTATGTTTACTTTTTATGTGTTTGTGACAATTATTAATCTCCCAATGCACCACATACAACTGTGTGTTCAGGCTGTAGCTAGTATTCCCTCATGATACCTACAGAAAGGGTGCAGTTTGTCCTCTTAGAATAGCAAAGTTGTGAGACGCTCTCACAATTCACAAAGGACTTTGAGATTCTTATTGCAACCTTAAGTGACATCTAATTTGCATTTGTACTTCCAGGCTTTTTTGTATGCTGGTGAGCATTTTGAAATGCTTCTATGATCTTTTAAAAATAAAAACCCTTGCTCAAGCCTCTCACCAATTCCACCTCTTTACCATTACAGTAGGTGGTAAAATAATCATTTTAGCTCAATATTTCATATTGGGGGTAACTGGCATTAGATAGTTTTCCTTTTATTTTGTCTATCAAATCTTGTATTTGTTCTTTCCCCTACCCTTTTCTCCCATGTATTCCAACATGCATTTCTAAGGAATGTGTCTCAGTCATTCTGTTAAATATTGGGAACAGCACAGGGAGTCTAACTCATGGTAGCTCCTCATTTCATGGAGTTTACAATCTAGCTAATAAAGTTTAAATGAGATTATAGCTGAGAGTGTGTGCAGAATGTATTGTGAAGCACATAACAAGGTGTTTATGATAAATCAGGGTACTTGTTTGCAAGTTATTAATTGCAATTTTTTATTAATTGTAAGTAATAAATTTTAACTTAAGCAGCAAAGGAATCTTTTCAGAAGATACCTAGTAGCTCAGAGGATGGAAGGGAAAGCTGGAGGAAGGACCAGGTTCAGACACGAACCAAGGGAGAGAGGACATGGACACCGTCCTGCCACAGGTACTGTCGTCCAGGATGTCCACATTGTCTTGACTCTGAGGGTGCCATTCTGAGTTACCTAAAGGATCCTACAACACTGAATTACTCCATTAGGATTCGAATTTCTGCAGCAGAAATTTTTTAATCACCAAATGTAATGCTCATCATGGGCTACTTATTGTTCTAAACTCTTCATATATTTCAACTCACTTAAAAACTCATCATAGTCCAAGGAACTGGAGAGTGTTATTGTGTCCATTTTATCCTCATTTTCCATTTGAGGAAGCTCAGGCAGAAGGATAAAAGACTTTCCTTACATCACAGCCAGAAAATGGCACAGCCTCCTGCTATGCTATGTTGCCCCATCTGACTGATGTCTGAGGTCTAGGACATGCACAGGGATAGGGCATTTCTGACCACCTTGCTTTCATTACTGGGAATTAGCACTCTGCTTCCCAGGTATCTATGGATTCCCCTCAAGTTGGGAGTTTGGATACTGGTCAGCCAAAATGAAAATTGTTCACTAGCCAGTTTGGAAAATAGGGAGATGATACTCCGTAGGATTTCCAGGGACTCTTAAGTAGAGTAAGGCATTGGTGCAGTGTCTTCTCTGGGGAGGACTCTATCTCCATCCACCTTCTTTATCTACTTCTGACTCAGTTTTCAGTATGTGCCTATATTTCACTTTCTTTGGGAAGAGCATTCTCTAAAGAATGGAAGCTCCTTTTATATGTAACCATTGTGTGCCCTCAACTTAAATAGCATTATAACATCTCTCATCATTACCTAGTTCCTGGGTTTTCACACTGAAAAATATAGGAGGAATACTTTTACTTAGTGAAAAGAAAATCATTTTCTTTCATTCTTCACTTTGTCACTTAGAAAATACAGGTTTAATGTTATTTTTATTAGTGTAATAATAATTGCCAGTGCAATTCCAAAATGGGGTCATGAGTTTCAAATCAGCAGAAAATAAAAAAGAACACACATTATAGAATGAAGAGTTCAAATAAATCTAAATGCATAAAACAAGAAGATAAAAACAGAATCATACAAGTTATATAAATATATATAAACATTTTCAACTCACCACTTAGATAAAAACATTGTGAGATTGAATTAAAAGTTATTTTTGTTTGGAACATTAAGTACAGTTCCAGGCATATACTAAGCCCTCAATAAATACTTGCTGAGTGTACAAACTGTTTCCAACTTACAAAAGATTTATATTATAGTAGACAATAAGTAAAAACAAAAGGATGATATAATACTGATTAGCAAAGTTCAAATTAAATGTCTGTGATTGAAACTTAAAAGCTAGCATAGTGATAATAATTTTATACAAAGTGAAAGAAAAGGTATAGAGAAAATTTTAATTGTAAAATGGACAGTTATATTTAAAAACTAATAGTTGAGAATATGTAAGTGGCAAATTACATATCAATAAAAATAAAGTGAACACTGTTAGGTTGTCTAGTTGGGCTCATTAAAACTCTCAGGCAAATTAAAACATGTCAATAGTGCTTATCATAGTTTGGCAGAGTACATCTACTAAAAAACACCATCATTACTATCATTATTTTCAATCATTATTATTACCATTTTCGTAATCTCTTAGTATTACAAAGTTATGTAAATTAAGAATATTAAGAAAGAACAGCAAAGAAGTCAGTAAGTGTTAAGATTAATTACTAAGAAATGACACAAATACCTACAAAATTATTTGTGGAAGAGACAGCTGATTCTCTGCCCTACCATTCTTCCCCCTTTTCATACTAATAGCCCCCCTAATTGGAGTGCAATGTATCCGGGTAAAAGACATATCTCAGCAATCCTTGAGGGTAGGTTGGGTAATGCGACTATTATCTAACACGTGGGATAAAAGCCAAACCTACTGGAGAGTTTGTGGATGATTCCATAAAGGGTAGGGGTAGGTACAGACAGCTGGGATGATCACATTTACCCTCACACTGATGCCTGGAGTATAGATATGGTGGATAGAGCTTTATCAACTTATTTTGGGCCATGAGGATAAAACTTTGAGTCAGAAGAGAAAGTTAGAAGCATCATTCTTGATAAAACCGTTGATCTTCTGTGTCAACCCTAAATTCCAATCTCCAGACCTTTTTGCATGAGGAGGAAATAGCCTTTACCTTATTTAATTCACTGTTATTTCTCAGAATTCTTAATATCAGGGGATTATAATTCTAAATAAAGCAATATTACATATTATAAATATGTCAATAAAGTAACCAGATAAAAACATAAAAACTTAGATTTTTTATGTATCATCAATATCAGTTATATGCAATGAACAAATGAGCTCATTCAAAAAGTAAACATAATTCTTAAAATAGATTGGAAGAAATTTAACGTAAATTATGCAGAGCTTACAGGAAAATTATTTTAAAATTTACTCAGAATTTAACAAATGGAAAATAACATTATAGTAGTGGAGAGGACAAAAGAACATTGTAAATCAGTGTGGAGATATATATTCACAACTGGATTTCTTTTAAAATTGGAGAAAATGATTCTTGAGTGATAAATGAACAAGCACAAAAAATTGAAATATAAGATTAAAAAGTTCTACCAGCATAACAGTACAGCTCAAGTATTATATGATTAGTAACTGATTAATATGTTTTATTTATTCAAATAAATATTTATATTCAATTTTAATCATTCAAATGATTTATGTTAAATTTTAAATTTTTTAAAATTGAAATACAGCTGACTTACAATATTGTGTTAGATGCAGGTGTATAGCACATTGATTCTGTATATAAGAATATATATATATATATTCTTTTTCAGATTCTTTTCCCTTATAAGTTATTATAAAATATTGGGTATGTTTCCCTGTGTGGTATAGTCTGAAGTCAGGGAGCCTGATTCCTCCAGCTCTGTTTTTCTTTCTCAAGATTGCTTTGGCTCTTTGGGGTATTTTGGGTTTCCATACAAACTGTAAAATTTTTTGTTCTAATTCTGTGAAAAATGCCATTGGTAATTTGATAGGGATTGCATTGAATCTGTAGATTGCTTTGGATAGTATAGTCATTTTCACAATATTGATTCTTCCAATCCAAGAACATGGCAAACTCTCAATCTGTTTGTGTCATCTTTGATTTCTTTTATCAGTCCTTCTCAAATTCTTCCAAAAAATTACAGAGGGAGGAACACTCCCAAGCTCATTCTCCAAGGCCACCATCACACTGATACCAAAACCAGACAAAGATATCACACAAAAAAGAAAATTACAGACCTATATCACTGATGGACATAGACACAAAAATCCTCAACAAAATACTAGCAAACAGAATCCAGCAACACATTAAAAGGATCATACACCATGATCAAGTGGGATTTATCCCAGGGATGCAAGGGTTCTTCAATATCCACAAATCAATCAATGTGATACACCATAATAACAAATTGAAGACTAAAAACCATATGATCATCTCAGTAGATGCAGAAAAAGCTTTTGACAAAATTCAACACCCATCTGTGATAAAAACTCTCCAGAAAGTGGGCATAAAGGTAACCTACCTCAACATAATAAAGGCCATATATGACAAACCCACAGCAAACATCATTCTCAATGGTGAAAAACTAAAAGAATTTCCTGTAAGATCAGGAACAAGGCAAGTATGTCCACTCTTGCCACTATTATTGAACATAGTTTTGGAAGTCCTAGCCACAGCAATCAGAGAAGAAAAATAAATAAAAGGAATACAGATTGGAAAAGAAGAAATAAAACTGTCACTGTTTGCAGATGACATGATAGTATACATAGAAAATCCTAAAGATGCCACCGGAAAACTATTAGAGCTGATCAATGAATTTGGTAAAGTTGCAGGATACAAAATTAAAGCACAGAAATCTCTTGCATTCCTTTACACTAACAATGAAAGATCAGAAAGTGAAATTAAGGAAACAACCTAATTCACCATTGCAACAAAAAGAATAAAATACGTAGAATGAACCTACCTAAGGAGACAAAAGACCTGTACTCAGAAAACTATAAGACACTGATGAAAGAAATCATTGTAGTTTTGATTTTCATTTCTCTAATAATTAGTGATGTTGAGCATTTTTTCATGTGCCATCTGTATGTCTTCTTTGGAGGAATGTCTATTTTGGTCTTCCGCCCATTTTTTTTATTGGGTTTTTTGTTTTTTGATATTGAGCTATATGTGCTGTTTGTGTATTTTGGAAATTAATCTTTTATTAGTTGCTTCATTTGCAAATATTTTTTCCCATTCTGTAGGTTGTCTTTTCACTTTGTTTATGATTTCCTTTGCAATGCAAAAGCTTTTAAGTTTAATTAGGTCCCATTTGTTTATTTTTGTTTTTATTTTCATTACTCTAGGAGATGGATCCAAAAAATATATTGCTGCAGTTTATGTCAGAGTGTTCTGCCTATGTTTTCCTCTAGGTGTTTTATGACATCTGGTCTTACATTTAGGTCTTTAATCCATTTTGAGTTTATTTTTGTATATGGTGTTAGAGAATGTTCTAATTTCATTCTTTTCCATGTAGCTGTCCAGTTTTCCGAGCACCACTTACTGAAGAGACTGTCTTTTCTCCATTGTATGTTCTTGCCTCCTTTGCTGTAGATTAATTGACCATAGGTGCATGGGTTTATTTCTGGGCTGTCTATCCTGTTCTGCTGGTCTGTAAGTCTGTCTTTGTACCAGTATCATACTTTTGGATTACTGTAGTTTTGTAGTATAGTCTGAAGTTCGAGAGCCTGATTCCTCCAGCTCTGTTTTTCTTTCTCAAGATTGCTTTGGCTGTTTGGGGTATTTTGTGTTTCCTTACAAATTGTAATATTTTTTGTTCTAATTCTGTGAAAAATGAAGTTGGTAATTTGATAGGGATTGCATTAAATCTGTGGATTGCTTTGGATAGTATAGTCATTTTGACAATAGTGATTCTTTCAATCTAAGAACCCTTTATATCTTTCCATGTGTTTGTGTAGTCTTCAATTTCTTTCACCAGCATCATATAGTTTTTGCAGTACAGGTCTTCTGCCTCCTTAGGTAGGTTTATTCCTAGGTGTTTTATTCTTTTTGATGTGATGGTAAGTGGGATTGTTTCCTTAATTTCTCTTTCTGATCTTTAATTGATAGTGTATAGACATGCAACAGATTTCCATGTATTAATTTTGTATCCTGCAACTTTACTGAATTCATTGAAGAGCTCTGGTAGTTTTCTGGTAGTGTCTATGTATAGTAAGTATCATGTCATCTGCAAACAGTGACAGTTTTTTGTCTTCTTTTCCATTTGGATTCCTTTTATTTCTTTTTTTTCCCTCTGATTGTTGTGGCTAGGACTTCCAAAACTATGTTTAAGAAAAGTGGCGAGAGTGGGTTTCCTTATATTATTCCTCATCATAGAGGGAATGCTTTCAGCATTTCACCATTGAGTATGATGAGTAGCTGTGGATTTGTCATATATGGCCTTTCTTACGTTGAGGCAGATTCCCTCTGTGACCACTTTCTGGAGAGTTTTTATCATAAATGTATGTTGAATTTTGCCAAAGGCTTTTTCTGCATCTATTGAGATGATCATATGGTTTTTATTCTTCAGTTTGTTAGTATGGTGTATCACACTGATTGACTTGTGGATATTGAAAAATCCTTGCATCCCTGGGATAAGTCCCTGTTGATCATCGTCTATGATCCTTTTAGTGTATTGTTGGATTTGGTTTTATTGTATTTTGATGAGCATTTTTGTGTCTATATTCATCAGTGATATTGATCTCTAATTTTCTTTTTCTGAAGTATCTTTGTCTGGTTTTGGTACCAGGGTAATGGTTGCCTTATAGAATGAGTTCAGAAGTGTTCCTTCCTCTGCAATTTTTTGCAATAGTTTGAGAAGTGTAGGTGTTAACTTTTCTCGAAATGTTTGGTAAAATTCGCCTGTGAAGCCATCTGGTCATGTTCTTTTGTTTGTTGGAATTTTTTATTCACAGTTTCAACTTCAGTACTTGTGATTGGTCTGTTCAAGTTTTCTATTTCTTTCTGGTTCAGTCTTGGGAGATTGTACCTTTCTAAGAATTTGTCCATTTCTTCCAGGTTGTCCATTTTATTGGCATAGAGTTGTTGGTAGTAGTCTCTTATGGTCCTTTGTATTTCTAAATTTATTTTAAATACATTTAATATTTGCTATCATGTCAGAGATTCAATTAATTCAATGAAGAAACACTTGAGAGGGCAAAAATAGGTTTGAGAAGCTAAAAGCAGAATGTGTCAAAGATGTGTCAGTATGACAGACTCAGAATCATATAAATAGTTAAAAATATTTTAACACATTGTGTTAAATACAAAATTGTGACACATGTATAAAGTGACATGTTATAGTGTTTCATGATTGATTTTTTTAAACATTTTAAGTAAAAGCTTAGAGAGCATAATTTTTATAAACTTCCATAATCCATCATCTGTCAGTGTTCTCATTTATAATGTAATAAGTATACTACTTATTTGTCATTAAACGTGTTTGACATGTTAATGCCAAAGCAATATCCCTTTAAGCTTGGGAACACCTTAGTGTTTGAGTAGCATAGCTCGTGTTTAGAGCTTAAATTTCCTCTTTTCCCTTCCCATTTTTTTTTTTTTTTTGAGTTTTTATGTGGGGAATTCATGGGTTACTTGGAAAGCTGACACCAAGGCCTTGGATTAAGATGGGATGTATGACACTGCATATTCTTTCCTCTTGTTCATTGTGTTAGGAATGATCTAGATGTGTCCAGTCAGAATGAATCTCAAAAGTTTGCTTCACCAAGATGCTTTCTTTAACTTTAATATAAGGAAAGCTACCCTGGGGATGAAGAGAAACAAAACAAAACAAAACAATGGAGCCTGAGATCAGATGATGTCATGCCCACCTTATTCACCTTATCAAACTGTACCTATAAATGGCACCAGTGCTTTATTTTTCAGCATTATTCAATTCCTATAAATCATATTTGTGGTTTAAGGGTACTTGATTTGGATTTTCTCTAACTTGTAACTGGAAATTATAATTGGATTTATACACTTTAAAAGTGATGCATAGACCTAAGTGTATAACTTGAAAAAGATAGTTTACAAAGGATCAAAGACCTCAGCCTAATAAATAGGCAGATCTAGGTGGTTAGGAAAAGACACAAGACATTCCATGGGAGACACGTCTTGGGAGCTGAGCATTACAATAGAGGGAAAATGCCAGTAGGGAAAGTAAAGTAGGTACTGTGGGGTGGAAGGGAGGTTATGGAGAATTTTGAATAAAAAGAATATTTCCCTAATGACCAAGTTCCAGGGTTACAACTTGCTGAGTATTTACTGGTTTTGACAAATTACAAGCATATAATAGATCTCTCAGGTACAGTCCAGACCACATCATAAGTGGGTACAAGCAAGTGGTGGTTAGACATAGCTTTGTGTTTCTACTACCCTTTGATATGAAAACATAGCTGAGGATAATGATGTCTGACCTTGGTGTGGAGCAGGTAGGTGAAGAAGCTTTGAGGTTTTCTTGCTGATTTTTATCATCTTATTGCTGAACAATAAATATCCCTCTAGGTTAGCTGTTTAGCCAGTTAAAGAAGGTGCAGTAATCTATTCCAGGAATAAATCTGTTTTAGCCCACCTTCACCTCTGCCATACTTTCATTTCACTCTTGCAATGCCCCATAAGCAGGATTAGAATGTGAGGTCAGACACAGTTGGCATATAACATAAATGTATAGGGCTAAAAACAAAAACTTCAAATGCAATAATAAACTATAAAAATAATTTTGCATATAAAATTAAGAGAAGCATTAAAATGCTGTTTTTTTTCAACTGTGGAAATACTATAGTTATGATTTCTCATTTATTACTTGTGGGAATGTAAATAGGAAGAGTCTCTTTAGAGTAAAATTTGGTAAATTTTAAACAATTTATACTTCCATTTGTAAGATCATGATAAACTATTAAAGGAGGAAGAAAAATACATACTTATATTCCTTATTGCTTTATTTATAATTGCAAAATATTATAAACTATAGCCAGGTTTAACACAAAAGTTAACTGCCTTATATTGATATATACCTAATGAAAGGTTAAATAGCCATTAACAACAATGTTTTGAAAAATATTATTGACAAGGGAAACATCTGGTATGATAATAAATTCAAAGTCAATATTCAGAACTTTACATTTGATTCAAGTGTATAGATGTGTGTGTCAGTGTGTGTGTGTGTGTGTGTGTGTGTGACTTTGCAATACCACCCCTGGGTCTAGTATATTTTAGATCATTGGCCAATCATGATAATTCCCTCACCTTTCCTACTGACTAATTCAGGGACAGTGATGTGGCTTAAATCTGAGTGATGACACTTGGGGGAAAATCTAGGGAACTTCTGGAGAGTTTCCTTACTTCTAAGGGAGATACACAGGAAAAGATACCCTCTCCTCCTCTAGATGCCATTGTGCCTTTATTCCAGCAATCGTATATGTGATTGCAGCAACTACTGTAGTCTTTCTATCCCATAACAATGAAGCCAACACTGTGGACTGCAGGATCTCTGAATGAATCAATTTTGGGGTCCATCTACCTCTAGACTTCATATTATTTCTGCATGTTCATTATTTAAACTAATTGTTAATTGTAGCCCAATAAGTCTCAATTAATACTTTCTATATCATCCCCTGTCTATTAATCCATGCAGAAAAAAATAATTTTTAAAAACTCTGTAGTATATATTCCAGATTTGGTTATGTTATACACATGGAGATTGGCTATTCTTGTATCATTACTTGGGATTTTCATTTTTGATGGACTTGACTTTTTCTTCAATATTTTTCATTTGAATTATTTCTTTTAGAAAAAAACTGGTTTACTTACCCTTTTTTGAGTATATTATATTGGTTCCTATTTTATTTTTTTTTTCTTTTTTAATTGTCTTCTAATATCTATTATCTTCAGAATTTTCTGTCAAAGCATGTCCTTTTTAATTTTAAGATTAGTTCATTAAGGGATACAAATTACTATGTATAAAATATATAAGCAAAAAGGATATATTGTACAGCACAGGGAAATATAACCATCACTTTGTACTACCTTTAAATGGAGTATAATCTATAAAAATATCAAATCACTATGTTGTACACCTGGAACTAATACAGTATCGTAAACCAAGTATACTTCAATAAAGAAAAAATAAAAACCTTCAGATTTCTTCTTAAGGAAGACGTTGAGTGGTATTATGGCCTACATTAAGGTTGTGATGACTCTTTTTTACAAACCACAGAGACCCCCTAGAGCTATATTGAGAAAGCAAAAAGTTAATTCATAGATGCAGGTGCAGAAATCAGCTATCTAGAGAATGGTATGCAACCAGGATACTATTCTCATCTTTTCTCCGTTTCTTTTTCTGCATCTACTTCATTTTTCACTTTCATTCCAAAAACCATCCTCTCCACTCCCTTCCAGGTTACACGACCAAAAATATCAACATATCACTGTGTTTACTTTTTCTTAGTAACAGTAAACCAGATCCAGCCATTGGATCACATAGTTCCAATTTCAGATTGTCAGAGTGAACGCAGACTCAGCTTAAGCCACTAAATTCTGGACTAATCAAATATGAGAGGATGTGAGACATGGAAAGAGGATTCTGATAGATGAGTTTGGATCAAATGTAGAGAGAAAGAGCAATGTTTGTACAAATTAATTTGTACAAAATGAGTTTAGGAGCTTGCCTTATAAGGATGGTTAAAAGAGGACACAGTTCCTACTACATATAAAATAGATAACTAATAAGAACCTGCTGTATAGCACAGAGAACTCTACTCTGTGCTCTGTAATGACCTATATGGGAAAATAATCTAAAAAAGAGTGGATATATGTACATGTATAACTGATTCACTTTGCTGTACAGCAGTAACTAACACATTATAAATCACCTATACTCCAATAAAAATTAATTAAAAAATAAAAGAGGACACAGTTCATAGAAAGGATTCTATATGTGTGTGGCAGAGAAGGGCTGGATATACAATCACATGAGTGTCCATTAGATTGTATGTGAGACTAGAAGGAACATTGTCCTGGATTCCAATCCGCACCTTGATGTTATCCAGGTGTGCATTTTTGGAAAGTCACTTACTGTCTGTGTAACTTAATTTTTCCTTTATACAATTTTGTGTTAGATACAATTCTAGCTTGAGTTCCTCCTGTCTTTATCTACAGGTATATAATTTATTATAAAATTATTTGCAAATTCCACCCATTGATCTGCACTATAGCTTAGTTTGTCTCTTTTTTGGTTATGCCCTATAACATTTGTTATTATTAAGATCATTTCTCAGTAAATAAACTGTAAGTACCATAGGGCATAGACCGTATATAAACTTGATAGTGTCATCAACACATTTATATATGTATATATTTTATACGTAATATTTTATATATATATAAAACCATATATGTCTATGTGTGTGTAAAAATATATATATATACACACACATATATATATAAAACTAGGAAAGACACTCTGCATATATTTGAGAAAAAATCTTGATAATTATTTTGAAATGTGTGATATGAAAAAGCACTGTATGATTTAAAATCTGCCAGCATTATTATAAAACTTCTCAATATTTATCCAAGAAAAAAAACGCCAATAAAAGAAAAATTACACACATGAAATATAATAAAAACAGATTGAGCTTTTCAAATTTTATTAAATTTAAAGGGAATAGTTTGTTAAATGGTGAGGAAAAGGATAAAGCAGTCAAATCTCTCTTGCGGTTTGCTCTTACCTATCTGTGTGATAAAGCTTCTTATTGATGCTGACTATCATGAATTGTAGACAGCATCACTTTATATTATGATCAAAAATTATAGGTGGCCATTTGAAGTATAAAAGTTGATGTCAATTATAGTTAAGTACCTCATTAAAATTTTGAAATTTTTCATTTGAATATTTTAAATAATTTTAACAATACATTGCCATTAACGTGTATTTTATTTTTTATATGACAGATTGTATAAAAAAGAATGTAATTATTTTTTCAAGAAGTCTATAAATACCCTTCAAAATTCCCTGTAATTAATGCAAATGTGCTATACAATATTATTTTGTCGTGTGGTACAACATGAAAAAGTTAGGAATCTCTGACCTACTTGGTCCTGTACAAGCAAGGTATCTAACATTGTGGTTTTGCAAAATTAACTGGTGAATATACATTGGTACATACACATGGCAAGCTCCATGCTGCTGTAAAAAATATAATGGAGATTCTCTGTTTCTATACACTGATATGTAGTGGTTTGTCAGATATATTTTGTGTGAAAAATGTGAAATATTTGTGCAAGGGAACTTATATACACACGCAGACACAAATATATACATATGTGTATGTTTATATAGATATATATGTGATATATATGTGCATATATGTTTATATATTTACACTTTAAAGTGAAAAAAATAGTAATATAAAGCCTGAATTAATAAAAAGTTACTTATAGGAGAAAAGGATGTATATGGTATTGGGGAGAAAAATGAAATGTACCTTATAAGTATAATAAAATAAAAAATGAAATGTACCTTGACACCATTTAACTATTTTAAATGAAAATGGTAAAATGCTATCCCAAAGGAGGAATAAAAATTAATCCCCCATAACTGCAAACAAGCAGAGGAATCTCAATATGTCAAATCAGTGGTATAATGACCCAGAGAAATGATGAACTTCAAGTGACTTTATTGTTCTGTTTTGTTTTGTTTTTTAACTTATTTATTCTTTATTTATTTATTTACGCTGCTCCAGGTCTCAGTTGCGGCATGCGGGATCTTTGTTGCGGCATGCAGGATATTTTAGTTGCGGCATGCAGATTTCTTAGCTGTGGCATGTGGACTTCTTAGTTGTGGCATGTGGACTTTTTAATTGCGGCATGTGGACTCTTAGTTGAATCATGCATGCAGGATCTAGTTCCCCGACCAGGTATTGAACCCGGGCCCCCTTGCACTGGGAGCACAGAGTCCTAGGCACTGAACCACCAGGGAAGTCCATCAAGTGACTTTAAAACACACTATTTTGTCTATATGTAGTCAGTATTATATATCCTCAGGGCAAAAAGAACCTCACAGAAATTCCATCATGCCTTTAGGACCTTAATATTGGTAGTAATATTTTTACTATTATTTGGAAAATGTTATAAGTATATTGTAGGCATATGTTGTATTGGTTGTAGAATGAAACAAACAGAGTAGATCCTCTTTATTCACAGAATCTTTATCTGTGAATTCATCTACTCCTTAACATATATTTGCAACCTCAGAATCAAAACAGTGCTTTTGTGGTCATTTGACGACAAATGCAGAGTGGCCGAAAATTTGAGTTCCTAGACACATGTTCCCAACTGGGGTCAAACCAGGCGATGCTCTCCTTTCTTTCAGCTCTCGTACTGCAAACAAGGGTCCTTTTTGCAGCCTGTTACTTCCATATGTTCACAGTTGTATGCTTTTTGTTGGTGACTTCACTGTTTAAAATGGTCCACACTTGTAGTGTTGAAGTGCTGCCTAGTGTTCCTAAGTGCAGGAAACCTGTGAAGTGCCTTATGCAGAAATATGGTTCGCTCCATAATTTTAAAACTCTTTATTTTTAGGTCTCTAAATATCAGTTAAGATGATCAATTCAATTAATAGTTTCATTTCTGCATAAAATACATTCATCTAGTCTTTCTATATGAATCTTCCTTCATATTTTGTTTTTAATTTATGAACCATAGCAAGTGAAGTTTGATGTACAAACACAATGAGAGATGAAAGAACATTGTCACACATTTTTTATAGCTAAATGGAATAATCCAGTTTCTTGTCACAAAATATTCTATTGTGAAATTCTTCCTATTGAGTAATTAATTGGAGAGAATAATTCATTTTTGTCTTTCGGGAATATATATTTTTAAAAAGAGAAAAAAGAGAGAAGTTAATTTCAAAATAAGAGAAGTAGCCTCTATGGTCCAGGTTTGGGTAGAGGATAAGTAAGTAAGGCCAAGACAAACTGTAGTTGTACATAAATTGTGTCAGATAGCGTAACAAAACAGCTGATGGGGAAAAGTGGATAAATTCTTCTTTGTAGAACAATTCTACCTAATTTTATTTCTCCTTTTATTGCAGGAGAAGTGGTAGCTTTTCTTTTAGGCACAAATTTAACATCCCTATTGAAATTCATACATCTATTTAATATTCCTTCAAGTAAGTGAGCGGTTAATGATTAATTTGTGTTACAGGAATCAAGTCAAAACATCTGGCTTTATTAATTAGTTGTAGCATCACCAGTTGTGAGACTGATAACATAATACTTTATGTGTTTCCTAATGAGAATGTAATAGGAATGGTACAATATCACCTATAAGGTATTCTTAGCCCCAAACCTGAATTTTAATATATTCAAGGCTCTAGATTTTAAAATTTATTTTGCCTTTATTATTTTTAAACCACTTTATTGAAGCAAAATTAATATGTAAAAAGTTGTACATATTTAAGGTATACAACTCGATGAGTTTGGGGATAAGTATACACCTGTGAATCCATTGCTACCATCAAGGCCATAGATATATCCATCGCCTCGTAAAGTTTCCTCTCACCCACTTTACTATTATTACTGTTGTTATTGTTGTAATTATTTTTGGTATCTTGTGGCAAGAACATTTAACATAAGATCCACCCTCTTAGTAAATTTTAAGTATCCAATATATAATAGTATTGGGAGCTACAGGCACTATGCTATATAGTAGAACTCCAGAACTTATTTATCTTGTATAACTGAACCTTTGTATCTTTCACCATCATCTACCCTTTTCTCCCCACACCCCATCCCCTGACAACCACCATTCTACTCTCTGTTTCTATATGTTTGCATATTTTAGAGTATAAATATAAGTGAGATCATATAGTATTTCTGTCTTCATCTAGCTTATTTCACTTAGCATAATGTTCTCCAGATCCACTTATATTGTTATATCTGGCAGGATTTCCTTCTCTTTTAAGGCTGAATAATATTCCATTGCATGTATATACCACATTTTCTTTATCCATTTATCCATCGATATGTTTCAGTATCTTGGCTGTTGTGAATAATCTACAGTGAACATGGGAGTGCAGGAATCTAGAGATTCTGATTTGATTTCCTTTGGATAAAACTCAGAAGTGGAATTGCAGAGTCATATGGTAGTTCTATTTTTAATTTTTTGAGGAACCTCCATAGTGTATTTTATAATGGCTGGAAATTATTCCATAAATTACATTCCCACCAATAGTGAACCAGTGTTCCCTTTTCTCCACATTCTTGCCAACACTTCTTACCTTTTGGCTTTTTTGATGGTAATAAAAATCCTAACAGGTCTGAGTTGATTTCTCACTGTGGTTTTGATTTTTATTTCTCTAATGATTAGTTGTGCTGAGCACATTTTCACGTATCTGTCGGCCATTTGTATGTCATCTTCAGAGAAATGTCTGTTTGATACTTTGCCTATTGTGAAATTGAATTATTATTATTATTTTTTTGTTATTGAATTTTAGGGGTAACTTATATATTTTGAATATTAACCTCTTATCAGATATGTTTGCAACTATTTTCTCTCACTCCATTAGTTGCCTTTTCTTTTATTGATTGTGTCCTTTGCTATGCAGAAGCTTTTTAGTTGGATGTACTCACACTTTATTATTTTTGCTTTTGTTTCTTGTATTTTTGATGTAGTATCCAAAAAATCATTGCCAACACCAATGTCAAGGAGCCTTTCCCCTATGTTTCCTCCTAGAAGATTTATGGTTTCAATCTTATTTTTACATTTTCAATTCATTTTGAGTTTATTTTTGCATGTGATGTGAGATATGAATCCAAGTTCATTCTTTCACATGTGGCTATCCAGTTTTCAGAGCACCATTTATTGGAGAGACTATCCTTTGCCCATTATTTATGCTTGTTGCTCTTTTGAAGATCAGTTGACCATATATATCTGGGTGTAATTCAAAGCTCTTTATTGTGTTCTATTGGTCTATGTGTCTGGTTTTGTGTGTGTGTGTGTGTGTGTGTGTACCATACTGTTTAGATTACTATAATACATTTTAAGAAGAGTGATGCCTCCGGTTTTGTTTTTCTTTGTCAATATGTTTTGGGCTATTAGGGTTCTTTTTGTTTACCTATGAATCTTAGGAGTGTTTTTTCTATTTCTGTAAAGAATTCCATTGGAATTTTGATAGATATTACTTTATATTTGTAGATTTCTTTGGGTAGTATGGATATTTTTACAATATTCTTCCAGTGTTTGAACATGGGATATGTTTACATTTATTTGTATCTTCTTCAAGTTCTTTCAGCAGTGTTTTATACTTTTCAGTATACCTCCTTGGTTAAATTTAACCTCCTTAATTAAATTTATTCCTAAATATTTTATTGTTTTTGATGCTTTTGTGAATTGGATTGCTTTCTTAATTTCTTTTTCAAATATGTCATTGCTAGTTTACAGAAAAACAACTGATTTTTGTATGTTGATTTTGTATCCTGTAACCTTGCTGAATGCATTTACTAGTTCTAACTATATTTTTGGTGGCGTCTTTTGGGTTTTATATACAGTAATATCATACACTTGCAAACAGAGATCATTTTACTTCTTCTTTTCCAGTCTGATGCTTTCTAAAATTTTCTTGGCTAATTGCTTTGGTTAAGACCTCCACTACTTTGTTGAATAGAAGTGATGAGAGTGATTGACTTTGTCTTGTACCTGATCTTAGAGGAAAAGCTTTTAGCTATCCACCATTGAGTATGATGTTAGCTATGGTCTTGTGATATATTTCCTTTATTATGTTGAGGTGCATTCCTTCTATACCTAATTCTTTGAAAGTTTTTAATCTTAAATGGATGTAGAATTTTGTCAAATATATTTTCCATCTATTGAGATGATCATATGATTTTTGTTCTTCATTCTGTTAATGTGGTTATCACATTTATTGATTTGTGTGTGTCCTTGTATCCCAGGGATAAATCTTATTTGACTATGCTGTATGATCTTTTTAATGTGCTTGTTGAATTTGATTTGCTAGTATTCTGTTGAGGATTCTTTCATCTATGTTCATTAGGGATATTATATTGTAATTTTTTTTTTTTTTTTGTAATATAACTCTCTGGTTTTGGTATCAGGGTAATGCTGTCATGACTACATTTAACTATCTTCCAAAAAAGTGAATAGAGAAAAAGTGAAAAAGGACCCCATTAAGAATCAGTAAGCCCAAACAGTATTATAGGAATTTCACAGTAAAAATGTCCTAGTTTCTCCAGTACGTTGATGGTATGAGATAAAATAGCAGGAAGAGGAGACTATTACTTTTAAAAAGATACCCAAGAGAAATAAAAATTTTAAAAAATGACTTTCTTTGGAACCTGATTTAAATGCACTAACTATGAAAATTATTTTGAGGTATTTGGGAAAATATAACTATTAAGATTTTTTTTAAGATTTTATTAAATGACATTGAGGAATTAATTTTGGTAGATAGTAATGTATTATGGTCATTACTATATATACAGTAATATATAGGACTTTTATATTATCCATGATGAAGTATCTATGGGTGATACGATGTCTAGGATTTTTTCAAAATAATTGTGATAAAAAGTTGTAGATGGATAGATGAATTAGATCAATGAAAAACTGCTTACATTTGAAGTTGAGTGATGAGTAATTAGACATTTTATCATTCTGTCTGTGTTTTGTTTCTGAAAATTTCCATATTCTCAAATTAAAAACAATATTATAAAAATGTTTCTTTTTATCTCCCTTAGAAATAATCAAACTGAGATAATACAAGTAATCTGAGCACTGAATATTAAAAAGCAATTATTTTCCCAATTAGGGTTAGTATTTTTAATAGGCTTATTACTCTTGTCAGTTTGCTCATTATTTTTTCTTTATCTTCTCCAATTTTTTTTAAAAGAAGCAATCCTGCTTTAGAATTTTTTTTCTTCATTTTATAAAATCTACTTATTCTGACTAGCCTTTTAACTTTTGTAAATATCCTACCACCAGCTATCTCTTCAGTAATGAAGTTGCCATTCTTAGGTTTCATGAGTCTTTAATAAAACATTAAGTACTAACCTTTCTTTTTGCAGAAAACAAAAGGATTTCTTAGTATTTCTTTGAGAGTCACCCATAATTTTGCCTCATGAAAAGTCTGTCAGACTTCCCTGCCACTGTGTCTTCTGCCTTCATTTCTAATTATTGACTGGCTCTGGACCACTGATCACAGCTTTCCTTTGCCTTTGCCACAGGTGAGGAAAGCATCCTGTCTATGCATTCTTGCTTTCTAAAATGTATAGCAGAATTTTAATTACTCATAGTACTCCTGAGATAAAGTTGTAAAATTTTATAGGATTTAATGGAACCCTTAGGAAGAACAGATCTAAATTAATTACATAACACAGAGTAACTTAAACCTACTACTAGATGTGAATATTGTACAGCCTTCTGGTCCAGACCTGTACTCAGGAACTCTGAGAATGCATTACGTTCTTGTTTCTGACCTCCCTGCGTATAATAGGTCCTAGATATCCTGCATCATCAGAAGTGAGCAGAGCATGCCTAGATATTTCATAGTTCAATTTGCTATAATTTCCAAAGATGCTGACAGTTACCTCTATACACCATTTTGGAGCAAAACATCTATCCCTGGAGCCTGAAACATAGCTGAGGATGGGAAGGCAAATGCAGTATGAGTGACAGTAAGCCCTGGGCCTGACATATACTTTCTAAGTGGTGCTTTTAGAGTCACACATGGATATGATGGTCTTTAAGAGTATAAAAATAAAAATTCAAGTGCCAGCCTTTCAAAACAAGATTATGAAACCTTGAAGGAAGTAAGTCAAAGATGGCATCTAGTTTTTTTTCTGCATGTAAGCCCCTTACTTAGCTGTTATCTAGCAAAAGCCCGTCTCACTAGTTCAGATTTTAGAAGTTGGTTAAGTCTAGGTATTATTCCTTCCTAGAATTGGTGATCATCATGTTTTTCAGAGGTGGGTTTGGACTTGAGAGAATTCTTCTGAGCCCATAATGTTCACCAGATTGATCTTCCTAAACCTCCCTGGGGAAATCCTGGAGCACAGTGGTCCACTATTAGCTTATTTTTCAAAGTTTTCAAACAAAGTAAGTATCAATAATGCCACGTTATTTTTGTCTAGGCTGAGCTATGTAAAGCCCAGTCTTTTTGTATATTCACAGGGTCCTCCAAAGTGAGGTGAAGTTTATAACTGCACATTTTTCCTGTATTTGTTCCAGACCTGTAACTGGAGAGGAACAGTAGGTTTGACTTGAAACTCAGGAGTATAACATTTTTAAATAAGTAACTTCAAGGGATAGTGTATGTATTTAAGGTCATATCTTCCTCCTTGATTTCTCTGAACTCTCTTTGCCCTGAACTCAAGCTCTTCCTTGCCTTCCAGGAGCAACCTTGGCACCTGAGAAGGATGCACTCAGTACAAAGAGCAGAATTCTCCCAGTCCTGAAGTTTTTTAATTTATTTTTTTGAGGGATATAAGGCAATCTCTTCCATCCATTTCTACTTCTTTTCCCCACTTCCATCCACACATCCCCAAATACTAGGCATTCATTTCCATTGTTTTTTGAAGCAAATTTAAGTGTTGCTTGACCTTCTGTAAAGTAGGTTAAGATAAACTTAATGATAAGGATCTTTTCTTTTGGGGAAATTCGTCTCCTATGAGCAACTGCTTATAAAAAAATGTATACATCTCTTTATGGAAACATATAGTTTACAGAGAGAGTGCACTTAAGTCATATAGGAAATATCACCACAGAACCCTACACCAACTGAATCGTCACAAACAGGACCATCAATAACACAAAATGCAGCAACAACCACAAATATTTTGCTTTGTATCAAAAGTAGCTGTAATAGACATCAGTGAACCTAACACTTAGTACTTCTGACTTCATTCAAATTACTGAATCTTCATTCAAATGACTGTGCTTTTCTCTGAGAACATTGGACTACTACTTGATTTATTTTTTGTGTTCAGTTTTTTTTTCAGTATTTTCTCTCGATTGTGTAGATTGGATAATTTCAATTGATCTGTCTTCTAGTTCACTGATTATATCCTTTCTCATGTCTCATCTAATATTGAGCTGATCCAGTGAAACTTTTATTTGGGTTATTGTATTTTTCAGTTCTGTACTTTTCCTCTGGCCCTTTTTTATTATGTCTTCTATTTATTTGCTAAGGTCTTCAATTTTTCATTTGTTTTAAGAATATTTGTTATTTACTCATTGAGGCATTTTTATGATTAATGCTTAAAATCCTTTTCAGGTAATTATAACATCTGAGTCATCTCAGTGTTACAGTCTGTTGGTTGTCTTTTCTCATTCAAGTTGTGATTGTTCTTCTTGGCAAGGCAAAAGGTTTTCAACTGTGTTATATTATGAGACTCTGAGTCCCATTTGGTTTTCCGTATTATCAAGCAGTCATTTGTTTAGATATGTTGTGCAGGTTCAAGTGGGCGTGAAAGTTCAGCTTCCTTCTTAGATCTGCTGACACCTCAGGGCAAGGGAGAGACAATTTTTTATTAACATTTAGCTGGAGCAAGTCAGGTATTGTCACAGTATTTTGTTCTGTTAGGCCAACTTGTTCCTGACCCTTTGTCTAAAGGAGAAGGCTCTCCTTTGGGTTCTTTTTGTATGTGTCTAACACGGGTCCCCGTTTGCTGTCTTCTCCAGTGCCCTGTATAGAATGTGTGGAAAGCAAAAAGAAATCTCAGGGAACCCACTGCTGTATCATCCCTCCAGTCCAATGTCCCTAGGCAGTTCTATTTCTTCTTCCCACCTTTCAGAATCTTCCTATGCTTGTTTGTTGCGTTATGTCAGTGATTTTCAGTTGTAATAGAGAGGAGTAGGAAGGAATGGAGTAACCTTACCTTGGCCGGCAGTTTTATTTTAATAAAAGTGTGCACCTCTAATCTATTTTTAAGCTCATCATCATTGGTATAAATTTTCCTCTGAATACATTTTAATTGGATATCTATTGCTCCAACAATGTTGCTTATCAATAATTCTAAAACAAAGCTTTAAAACAATAACAATTTATTACTACTATGAATACACAGTGCAGCTTGGTGGTTCTGATGTTCTATGCTGACCTTGACTAGGCTTGTGCATACGTATATGGCCACCTGGTGGATAAGTGAAGAAGCTGGTTGGTCTGTGATGGTTTCAGTTGGGATGACTCATATCTGCTCCACATGGTCTGTCACAGTGGATAAGGTTCTCTAAGATCGTTCTTATGGCAGAGGAAGTCTGCCATAAGGAGGATGAGGATGTAGGTATAGTAGGTTGTTGGCAAAGATGGCCACAATGACTACTGCCATGCCTCTTTGAAATGTGATTTTGCTGCTCTTCCCATCAAGAGGTGATATCTATTTTCATCTCTCTTTGAATCAATGCGTTTTTGGCTAACAGAATACAGAAGAAGTATAGCATTGTGCCATTTTGGGGACCCAGGCATTAGGAAACTGGACCTCTTACTTTGTGCCTCTAGAATGCTCACTCTTGGATGTTTGAGCTGCCACATAAGACATCCTACTACCCTGCTAGAGAGACTAAATGGGATAGACCTGAGACTACATGAGAAGGAGAACAGCTTAGTTGAGCCCAGTCCTACAGTCATCCTTACCAAGTCAATAGCTAAGTGACTGAAATTATCTTAGACTTTCAACACTAGACCGGCCACTAGCTGAATTCCACTGAATAACCCCAGCTGATGGCAAGTGAAGCAGAAGTATCTCACAGCTGAGCCAAATCTCTCAAATCTCTAAACAAAATTTTATGAGAATAATAAAATCGTTTTTGTTGTAAGCCTCTATGTTTGGAGTAATTTTCTATACAGTCATAGATAACTAGAAAAATAGTTGTATTTCAAGCTTTCTTCCTTTTAAATATGCATTCAGAGTTATTTCCTTTTATATCCTCTTTAACTGCATCTCACAAATGGTGTATTTTTATTTGTTGTCAATCCAAAATATATTTTTATTTTGATTTCTTATTTGATATTTAAAATGTATTATGTAATTACCAAACTGTATTATTTAATTTCTAAAAGTTTGAGAATTTTCTGTTTATCTTTCTCTAATTGATTTTTAGTTCAGTTCTACTATGGTCAGAAAATACTCTGTATGATTTCAAATATTTGAACTTCTTGGACTTGATTTACACAGTAGCATATAGCAAAGTCTGGTAAATGTTTGAGGTGTACTTTAAAAGAATATGTATTCTGTTGTCTTTGGGTGCAATAGTCTCTATTATTTAAGTCAAGTCTATGTTATTTAAGTCAAGTATCTTAGTATGTTCAATTCTTGTATCATATTACTGATTTTTATTTGCTTGTTCTTAAAGTTACTGGCTAGGTATGTTAAAATCTTCAAGTATTTTTGTAAGTGGATCTATTTCTCCTTTTCATCGTGTCAGATTTTCTTAATATACATCAAAACTATGTTATTTATTGCATGCAAGTTTAGGATAGTATGTTTGTTCCTTTCAAATTGATTACTTAATAATTCTCTTTCTTTGAATTTAATAATAATTATTACCTTAAAATATAATTTCTTTTTAACATACCTTCAAGGGTCTTATTTTTGTAAGCATTCACATTTTATATACATTTTTGTCCATTTATTTTAAAACTTTCTGTATTGTATTTTTCATAGTATCATAAATTTTGTTAAAATTTCTGGATTATACTGTTTATATTTAACAGAACTATAGATACATATCTATTTAAATCAATTTTGCTCTTTGATTTCTATTTGTTTCTTTATTTTTCTGCTGTCTTTGGATTAGTCATATGTTTATATTAATCATATTTTTACTATCTTATATATGTCAAATTTTACATCTTTTATGGATTTATATATATTTTTTATATTTATATAATACATACAAATAATTATTATTTTAAGGTCCTTGTCTACTAGATCCAAAATATGAACCATCTGTGACTTTGTTTCTAATGTCTTCTTTTTTCTATTGGTTTTAAGTCATTGGCTTTGTTTTTATCTTGAAGATTATGGAAACTCTAAAAAAAAACTTCTTTTGAATAGGGATTTTCTTTTGGCTTGAAGGGTAATAGACTTTAGACTTCTACTCCTCCTGGGATGTCCCATCTGGGAATGGGCACCCGATGGAAATACCTTCCTACAGTGGGCCCATTTGTATACCTAACAAAGAAATCAATCCAGCTGTTGAGTAGGTGGGCAGTTGTCCCTCTCTAGGATTGCCATGATGGGTATCACCACTCTAGGGTGGATTGGAAGGCCCGAATGCAGTACGTTAAGGAAGAAGAAGCTAGAACTAGTGCACTTAATTCATCTGATATCACCAACCCTGGTCCAGAGATCTGGCCTGTGGCCACACTCTTAGTAACACTAGGCGTGGGTATTCTTTTCCTGTCAATCAAATGGCACAGGCAACCATCAAACTGCTGACCAGAAGGATCCTAAAAATGCAACTATTAGAGCCTTGGATGGCCGTGCTCAGATTTGGGATGCTTTATGTGGCTCACACAAGTTTATGGACATTTGAGCAACCAGGCACCTCTTCTTTGGGAACAGAAAAATTATTCTAAACAGAGCTAATTCAGTTGTACTGGGAATATGGGAAGGATATCACTGGAACTATCACCCTAAAAGATAGCAACTGGTTTTGCAGTGATTCATTGTGCCACTCAGGTATTTATTGGATTGACCTGAATGGGAGCCAAAGCCTGTGTGGCATAAATCTTTGGCTATAGCTTCCACCTGGGAGGTTAGGCTGCTGCTTTCTGGTTTTTTCCTGGGTACAGGGAGAATCTACCCCACAGTAGGAAAAATTGCCAACCTCCCTCTCCACAAGGCCAGATGGCACGTTCTGTTTTCCATTGGTACCATCATTTTGCTGCCCTCTTTGTTACCCCCATTGGCCTGGAGGACATTAGCAAACATAGAAGCCCTGACTAAATTCACCCACCAAGCCTTAAATGATAGCTGGCCAAGCCTGTCTTTACTGAATACTGAAATATCTGTAATGAGAAAGCTGTCCTCCAAAATAGGATGGCCTTGGACATTTTTACTGCTTTGCAAGGAGGCTCCTGAGCCATTATCCAAACAGAATGTTGTGTGTTCATACCAGATAAGTCTGCTAATGGGTCGTCTTTATTAAATCACATCAGGGCACAAATGAACACCTTTGAGTGATCCAACCTCAAGTTTAGGGGAATTAACAAATCGATGATTTGGATCATGGGGCTCTTAATGGAAAAAAAAATTATTACTTATTTTGGGAATTATTGTCTTAATCTGTGTTTTTTCTTGCACACGCCTCTATTATTGCTGTGACACATGTTCCAAGGCAGACAGATAGCCACCAAATAAACAACCCCCATGCTAATGAAACCCCTTGCTGACCTCTCTGGCACATTGCAGAAGAGGGGGGCGTGTGAGATTGGCAGAGTCTGTCCTGAAGGGTGGAGTGTTGGGGGAGGTCATTGAGAGAACATGACTGATGGTTGACCTGAGAGCTGACCTTGGGCGGTCGGAGAGTCCTCATCCTCCCCTGTCCTTGGAATGTACATTCTACCCACTGTTCCCATGGTGGGAGCCTTTTTCAAGGACACAGCCTTGAGAGGGCAGTGTGTTGTTGAGACCATCGGCATGGTATTCAAGACAGAACCCAGTTGAGGCCTCTATAAGTGTTTACGATTCTGGTGGGCAGATGGGAAGATCTATTCTTTTGCCTTGCAGTCACCCAAGACAAGGAATTACCAAGCTCAGAAATTTAAATAGAGTATTTCAAGGAAACACCTGTTGGCTGAGCTAGTCATCTTATTTCTGGTGTTTCTACATTTGCTCTAGAATTAGAATAGGTGTTTGTGTTGTTCAGTGACCTTTGGTATTTGCAGGTTGTGAAATGAGTATGTATGTGCGTTTATAGTGTGTATGTGTCTGTTTCCCTCCTGTGTTCTGTATGTATATCCCACTGGTGTTCATGGTTGTATATATTGGGTTGGCCAATCCTTTTTTCCAAATGATTACAAAAATCCTTTTGAAAAAAATTGCACCTATACACACTATTTGTAACTATAATTTGAGAATCAGACCAATGATTAGAAACACATTCTTATGATTCAAAATCAAGTTTGAAACTACTAATTTAAGGCCAGGGAAGAAATTATTTCTTTAAAACAAATTACTTTCTAACAAAATGAGTGTTGGTATAAACTGTTTAGTATTTGTGGCAATAAAGTGAAGTTACTTTTTTATTGTGCACCATGATTTAAAGAGGTTTTATTTTTAAAATCTCATTCTAAGAAATTAAACTTGTCTAGTTAATTGAATTTGTACTGTGACAAACTCTGAAATATTCTATCAGTCTCTAAATTACATCGACCACTTTCTGCTAAGAATGAAGAATTTTTACATTAATCAATATTGTAGTACTCTTTCTACTTTCAGTAAAATCTTTTCATCTTCTCTGATTGATAGGACCCTGCGTAATAAGACATAGATAATCAGGCTCTTTAGAATTGACACAGCCTTAAAAAACTAGCAGTAGAAGTGCTTAATATAAAACTTAATTTAACTTAAAAAAGAAGAAAGAAAATAAAAACAATATTTTCCTTAACCTAACTAGAATACATGATTATCCTGGTATTATAAAATTAAAAGCTGTTAAAACATATAAGACACAAATAAATAAAAGGTGATGCTTTAAGCAGGATATCCTTCTACCCTTTACATAGAGTGTGCTCTAAATGGGGCTGGAGAAGTTTTAATAGCCTGACTGTCCATTCACTTTTTGTTTATGAGGTTCATTCCTGAACACAGCCAAAGGCTGTGTATCCTGCAAAAATAGTTGATTCATCAATAGTTGATTCATCAACTCCCTGAAATCAGGGAGTTTTTCCTTCCTTTCACAGCACTTTTAATCAGTATATAAAATAATTCCTGTCCTGAAATGGCAGCTGTAGACGTGGTTTCCCTCACTGAATTAGGGCTTAAATAAGATCTGCTTTTAAATACTTGATTTTGTGTGTGTTTTATGTAAAGTTCTTAGTTCTTAGATAAGTTTGATTTAAAGAAATAATATTTTGCTATTCAATAATGAGATAATTGATTTGTAAATATTGGGTTACAAACTCTCTTCCAGATTTCTCAGTAATTCTTATTCTCATTCTGATGATATTCAAGTGTCATTATGACGCTAGAACTACAGTTACATAGACGTTTTCAAATAGAGTGAGATAATTGTATTATCTTAGTTGGCTCAAGGTAGCCAACGCATAAAACTCAAATTCATCCAGACATAATTTTCTGATCCAAGACCTGCTGCTTTAGTTGTGTGACTTAGGGCCAATATTTTAGTTTATTAGGTTCAGAGTCCTCTTTAAAAACTGGGATTGACTGTTTCTAATTCTCCTTCCACTTTTAAAATTCTATGTCAATAAATAGTGGTGAAACTGATCACCTTGAAGAATTCTAGGAAGGCTTGATGGTAGAAACTCTCAGAGGTAGGACTTAGAAAGTTAGTATGGACGAGCTATCTAGAATTGGAACTTGTTAAGGGTAGTAACTTACATAAACTGATAAAAATAGTTTTTTAGAAGTAAAAAGCCTGGCTTTAGGAGAGCAAATCTGTTGGTCAAGAAGGTAGTGAACAGTAAGTAAGTCCATAAATAAACAATAAATAAGGTCATAGTATTGGCTAGTTCAAAAAAAAAGTGAGTGTATGTATATATATATACACATACATACATATTCATATATATATGTATATATACACACCTTATCCTCATTGAATAGGAGATTTTTTTTTTCTTTATGTCTGTGGAACATTTATGTAAACTGGCTTTATAATTAGCCACCAAATGAACCTTAATAAATTTTAAACAGTAGAGATTTTATAAGACATTCTCTGAATAAAATCCAATAAAAATAGGAATAAATAATTTAAAAGTGACCAAAATCTTATTTATTTTGAAATTTAAAAACAATATTTATAGATAATTTTTGTGTTAAAGGGGAAATAAAAAAATTTCAAACAATCTAGAAAGCAACTAAAAGAACATTTCTCATCAAAACCTATGGGACTCAGTGAAAGTTCTACTCTTTGGAAAAGGTGTAGTCTTAAATGCTTTAACTATTAAAGAATAAAAATATAAAACCTTGATCTTAAGAAATGAGAAGACAAAGAAATACAAATACAGTGAAGATAAGTAAATTTGAGAGGAGGTTCTAAAAAAAAGAAGGCGGTGAGCATCAGTTTCATCAGTTTGTCAGAATAATGACATATTCTGCCTTAACAGTTGAGACAGTTACAGTGTAAGACAATCATTTACACTGATTTGATAAACATCTTAACTGTATTATTTTTTACAACGTTGGAGCTCAGATGATGTAATTCCATGCCTACTCTGGATAAATTAAATGAGAACTGGGATAGACTATTTATTGTCTTTTAGGGTCCCATATAATCATTTGAAATATTGTTTCTTTCAAAACCTAAATGTTACCTTGAAATCCCAGAAACCATCCTCTGTCCCACAAGTGTTATTGCTATCCTCACAGCATATTTCCTTCTGATGCCCTTGACTTATTTATCTTTTCTAAAAGAGTAATATAATCTTATTAAATGGTTAGCCACTGGGAACGAAAAGATTTTATTTAATCAAAATTACTTTATCAATGAGAAAGTTAAAGAATTAAAGCCATTTTTTTCTCTCAACATTTAATAGGAATAGCACATATTTATATGTCTTAGAATGTTTTGATGTACAATATTTTTGACATGTTAGATTTTATTATAAGTACTGCCCTATGGTCTAAATATTAACATATTTTATTGATTAATGATGTTATATGTGGAGACTGAAGTCCACATTCTGATCTATTAATTGGCTTGGAGAGTCTTTCTTCATGAGAGAAAATTATGTGTATTTGACAAATAACGTGTATTTGCTAAAATGTTAAAGATTTTTTTTTTCATGCAAATACTATAGTCCTGAGGTTAGAAAGCTTTTACTGAAAGCTCAGCTGGAGAGTAGAAAACTTCTTCTAACATTTGCCACTCTTCCTACTATATTCTCACTCTTTTTTTTTTTTTTTTAATGTTTTTTTTAAATTAATTAATTAATTTATTTATTTTTGGCTGTGTTGGGTCTTCGTTTCTGTGCGAGGGCTCTCTCCAGTTGCGGCGAGCGGGGGGCCACTCCTCATCGCGGTGCGCGAGCCTCTCACCGTCGCGGCCTCTCTCGTTGCGGAGCACAGGCTCCAGATGCGCAGGCTCAGCAGTTGTGGCTCACGGGCCCAGTTGCTCCGCGGCATGTGGGATCTTCCCAGACCAGGGCTCGAACCCGTGTTCCCCTGCATTGGCAGGCAGATTCTCAACCACTGCGCCACCAGGGAAGCCCTATTCTCACTCTTTTAAAACATTTCTTACTTTCTGATATTGTGACATGTCACGTCATATATTTCAAATTTCTAAGCATCAAAACAGCCATGAAAGTTGTTCTCTTTTTGAGAATATAACATACAACTCTTTGCTTCTTTTTAAATTGTTATTTTTTTTAAACTTTCAACCTTGCCATTTTAAATTAGGATAAACTCCCCAATACTATTTTAATTTAACTGTACAGAAATGTGTATTTTGCTGATTTCTAAAAAAACATCTGTGTTGGCCACCCACATCAGTAAATGGAACATTACACACACCTCACAGTCCGATTACTCATCTCCTTATTCCTAACCCACAAAGTACACTACCAGGCCTTTTTTTTTTTCCTTTCCTGTATGGAAATTCTTTACTCAGTTTTCTCTATAGCTTTTTTTTTTTTCATTTAAGTATGAATTCCTAAACACTGTCATTTAGTTTGGAATAACTTTGAATTGTGTATAAATGGAAATACAGGGTAAATACTATGTAAAGTCTGTAGTTTTATTCAACTTTTTTTGTGTGTGATTCACCTGTGTTGTTGCCTGTATCTGTAATATGCTTTCATAGTACTTGACTTTGTGAATACAGCACAATTTAGTTATTCATTCATTTCTCATTGGAAGTAACCTACATCCATATTTTGGCCACTGCAAAAATGTGTCTTGTTGCATATGCATTGCTCTTAGATAGCTAGTTCAGTTTTGGTAGTTCAGCAGCTATTAGATTTTCCATCTCAGAACTCCTTTACATTCTTAAAAATTATCGAAAAACCAAAGACCTTCTATTTATGTGGTTTATTTCTATTGTTTTTGGTATTGAATTTGATATTGATAGTTACTGTATTAGAAATTAAAATGAGAATATGTATATTTTATTTATTCCTTTAAAAATAATAACACTAAACTAATTATAGGTAAACACAAATAATATATTATAATGAAAAGTTTATATATTTTCTAAAGAAATAAAATACTGAGCAAATGGCATGGTTTTACATTTTTGCAAATCCCTTTAATGTCCTGCTCTTCTGTCTGATGAAGACAAGTGGATTCTCACATCTGCTTCTACATTTAGTCTGTTGAAATATCACACACTATGGAGATTCTGGAAAACTTTACTGTATATTCCTGAGTACAGAAAGTGGAAAAGAAAATCATGTCTTAGCTTTATGTGGAAACATTCTTTACCTCACAGACCTTAAAAAAGGTCTCAGGAACCCCCAGTGATCTCAGGACCATTCTTTGAGATTTGTAGAGGAGTTGTACTCTCATTAACAGTACGTGAGCCTGCCCATTGTTCCACATCCTTTCCAACAGATTTTTTGTTTTATCTGTCTTGTAAATTTTAGACAATCTGGTGCATGTAGAGTGATTATTTTACTGTGGATTTATGTTTCATTTTCCTGATTATAAGTGAAGGTCAGAAGTTTTTTCATATGCTTCTAATTAGGATATGTTCTTTAGAAAGTATTAGTCCAAGTCTCTTAGTCATTTTTCTCTAGGACTATGTGTCTTTGCCATATGGATTTGTTGGAGCTGATTGCTTTGAAGCCCTTTGGGGTTTATGGATACATTTAAATTTCCAATTTTAGGTATTTCGTAAGTTTTGAAAAATTCTCAGGCATTATTTTTTTTTCAAATATTGCTTCTGATGCAGCCCTACCTTCATCTAAGATTTCAATTATATATTTAAGTTTTTTTATAACTTAAAAAATATGAGTTTAACACTCTAAATTTCTCTCTAAACATGGCTTTAACTTCATCTTAAATTTCTAATATGTTTCTTATTATCATTCAGTTTCTTGTTCTTATCCTATTTAGTCATTAACTTCATTTATTATAATTTCATTTCTATACTTTTGACTTTTTATTTTGTGTGTTCTGCCTTGTGTCTGCTACCTTATACATATTATTTAGTTTATATTTGATAAATTTACTATCTAGGGTTCTTGTAAGTTTATTCATATTTTTCTTTTTCTTTTTTATCATTCCTGTTGTTATCCACACATTTCTGATTATTTTTATTGTTTGACAGATACTGCATTTGAAAAATTGTCTGTATAAATGTCGAGGCCCGAGATTATATTATTTTCCTTCTGAAATCTGAAAGTAGTTGTGTTTGTTTCTACCAGATGCCTAGGGTCACTGGCAAAGGGACCACAACTCAGTGCCTGACATTGGCCTGTGTGCTTCAGGTTTACCGATATTATAATTTTCATCTCTTTCTTTGTATAGTTTCTAATCTTCATTTTGAATTATCTACCTTATCTATTCTGCCTTACACATATTATTTTAGGAGTAGAATAGCCACAGGATCCTGGTCACTCTTCCCTACTTAAAACACCTTTGTCCCTTGGGCTTCACAACACTTCAGTTCCTCCCACGTCAGTATCTTCTTGCCATCAGTCTTTTTATTAGTTCATCTCTCTGAGTTTCAACATTGGAGTGACCCCGGACCCAGTCATTGACTCTTCTGTTCTTTATCTATATTCACATCTTTGGCGGTTTAATCCTAACTCTTGGACTGAAAAACTATTTATCCCTGAAGACTTATCAATGTATACCTTCAACTCTCACCTCTCTCCTGAATTTCAGATGCATGTATCTTGCATGACATCTCCACTCGGATGCTTAATAAGCATCTCAAACCTAACCCGTCCCAAAACAAATTTTGATTTATTCACCCTCCTGCCAAAATAAATTTTTCCATTTAATTTTTTTTTCTATGTCATAAATGGAAACTTCATTCCTCCAGTTTTTCAATCATCTTTGACTTTTTTTTCTTTCTTTTACACCTTATATCTAGTCCTTCAGGGGATGCCATCTCTAACTCCTTCAGAATATATCCAGGTTATGACTGCTTTCTGGCAATCTTTCCTTTACAAATCTTGTCCAAGTCATCAGCACTTGTTTCCCGAATTGCACGTTCAATATGGCAGAAATGGCTCTGTCATTCCTGGGCCACTCACCTAAGGACTATTATGTAAAAAGCAAACTTTTATCTACTTTTAGCTATTTTATTTTTGAGGATTTTTTTCTAATACTTATGCTTAGCGTGTAACCCTACATAATGCAAAAGTATAAATACCTTCTCTTATGAATTTTTAGCAAATTAGCTTTTATGGAAATGATGAGAGGCATATGGTAGAACTTTGCTCCTCAGACTCCAGTGTGTGTAGAATAGCTTGGTGATCTTAAGATACAGATTCTAGATTAGGGCATCTAGATTTCTGCCTGAGATTCCACATTTTTAAAAACTCCCAGGTGATACTGATACTCCTGGTCCAGATACCACATTTTGAGTGTCAACTTGCTAGAAGAAAATATATCAATTTGCCCATCGTTATGGATGGCATTAACAGCTACTTACCTAGTTTCACTATTTTATTTAAAAAAGTGAGTTTTAAGAATAGGTTTTTTCAGAATTAACCTATTCAAAAGCATATTTGCTTCAAATTTTTGAAGACCTCTTACCTCTACATTTATTAATGGACTGACAGATCTAAGCCAACTGGGGACTTTTTCGGAAGGAGTTTGACAGCTGAAATAAGCCTTTCTTCCACTTACCTGGATGAGGAAGGTAACAGTAGCTGGCTTTGCTCTCTGTAATCAGTGTGCTAGGATACACTCATCAGTTACCCAAAAGGAGAGAGCAACAGACTTTCCTCTTGAGGAGCCATAAGTACAATTAACTATTAGAATTAAGGCCCAATAATAATGAGCCCAGGAAATTTCCTGCTACTGCCACAAAATCTCAACACCTGCTTTGTGGGGCTGGCTAAGTGTGAATCTGGAACATCTAGAAAATTCAATGAGAGAAAACAATTAGTTTAAATGAGGTTTTCAATAAAATCCAAACACCTGGCAGTAGTAAAACTAGTGTTTTTCTGTCTCAAGATAATAAGAAAATTAAGGTTGTCATTGGGGAAAGCAACAGGGAAGAGTTTAATTTGCTGTGAATCTCGTTCCTTTCCCCCTTGTATTTGAGAATTAAATAGTTCTACTACAAGATCACACTCAGTCTTTCTCTGCATTTTTAGAAAGAATTTAAGGGAGAATGAGGCAGTTATGGCATTTACCATTTTGGAGGATACGTCAAAGTTCACATTGCTAGGAAATGTGGAACTCACTTGAGGATCTTCTTTTCTGTTCAATACATTTATCTCTCTCCCACCTCAACTCTTTTTCTCTCTTTGTTAAAAAAAAAAATGAGCGTCATTCTGTATTTCAAGATGATGATGCAATGGATGTTGTCTTAGAGACCATTAGTTCAGGAGGAAATGTTGGCATAAAGATCCTCCTCTAGAAAGTTGATACCTTGGGTCATACATTGAAGAGGAAGTTAAGACATTTGAAAATATATGAGCCTGGTTCTATCTACCTATAACATCGTTAGCCTAATGGAAGCAACTGTAGACTATATGAGAGATTAATCAAACTTTAAAATGTACAGATCCTCATATCTCCCAGTCTCCTGTTGCATGAGTTATCTATTGCTGCATAACAAATTACTTCAAATTTAGTGGCTTAACACAGAAGTACTTTACTTATGATTCTAAGGGTCAGCAATTTGCGCTGGGCTCTGCTGGGTTGTTTTCTATTAGTCTCACCTGGAGTCACTTGTGTGACTGTAATCGTCTGGCAGCTCCACTGAGAATGCATAATCTAAGAGGCTTCATCCCCATGTCTAGTAGTTCATGATGGCTGTTTGCTGCATCAGCTACTCTCAGTGAGTTAGGTTGGGTTTCACAGCAGCATTTCAAGATAATAAGGCCCAGTGTGCCATTTACTTTCAAGCTCTTGATTACATTGTCTTTGCTAATGCCCCATTGGCCAAAGTAAGTCACATGGCCAGGCACAGATTGACTGTAAGGAGAGGGGCTATGTAAGTGCATGGTGAATCCCTGCGGAGGGGTGATTCATTGGGGGCTGTTGTATTAAAGATTTTTTTGATGTGAACCGTTGTTAAAGTCTTCATTGAATTTGTTATAATATGGCTTCTGTTTTATGTTTTGGTTTTTTTTTTTTTTTTTTTATTTATGGCTGTGTTGGGTCTTCGTTTCTGTGCGAGGGCTTTCTCTAGTTGTGGCAAGTGGGGGCCACTCTTCATCGCGGTGCGCGGGCCTCTCACTATCGCGGCCTCTCTTGTTGCGGAGCACAGGCTCCAGACGCGCAGGCTCAGTAATTGTGGCTCACGGGCCTAGTTGCTCCGCGGCATATGGGATCTTCCCAGACCAGGGCTCGAACCCGTGTCCCCTGCATTGGCAGGCAGATTCTCAACCACTGCACCACCAGGGAAGCCCTATGTTTTGGTTTTTTGGCTGCAAGGCATGTGGGATCTTAGCTCCCTGACCAGGGATCGAACCCGCACCCCCCTGCATTGGAAGGTGAAGACTTAAGCACTGGACCGCCAGGGGAGTCCTGGGGGGCTATTGTTTTAAAAATCTACCATGCCTATGTGAATGAAGAAGCCAAATCCAATTTCATTCAAGGATTCATAAAATTAAAGATTAACACAGTATAATGTAACCATAAAGTCATAATTATTCCACCCTATTTATTCTTTTGTGACCTTATGTTACCAAACCGAACTTGGGTCTGCTTGCCCATGCGCAGTAAAGCCGATCTACTGCCGATGGGTTGTGGTGAAGGAAAGTACATACAAGGAGTCCAGGGCAGCTAGTGCTCAAAAAAGCCTGAACTCCCCAGTGGTTTCAGGAAAGCATTTTTAAAGGCCAGGTGAGGAACAGGTGTCCTAGGGTATGTGATGGGCTCATGCACAGTTCTCTGATTGGTTGATGGTGAGGTAACAGGTGGTGTCACAGGGGTTAACATCATCAATCCTTAGGCTCCAGGAAGCCCAGGGACTACGTGCTCAGGGTAATCAAGTAGTTAACGTCTTCCATTTGGTGGGGTTTTAGCATCTTTAAAACAACTCAGGAAATGTGCATCAGATACCGTTATCTGAATACTTCAGAGAGGAGCTAAAGCAGAGGTATGGGGGAGCTGTCTGTCCAAGGAGGGCCCCAGAGGGTCCTACTTGGTTAGGTTACACTTAGTGGAGGGTCCTTCAGAAACCAAGTGTCAGTGAAAATATTATTAGAGTTGCCATTAAGAGTCTTACAAATTTCTGTGGTGTGCTCCTTTTCAGAACTGCATGGATAATTTATGAATAATTTAAATGTGTATTATATTACACTTCTTAGTAGCCTGGTTTCTTAATAGTTTGGGTATATTCCATTTGATGTTTTGAAATATGAATATGGCTGTTCTGCCTTGAACCCTGGCTCTTCTCTTTGAAGAATCAAAAATATCTACAAATTTAATTCCAAAATTCTTGAGGAATAATGTTGATTTTAACTATAATGTACTCTTGTCACTGAGGCTTACTTTGACTCTCTATTTTAAATTGCTTTCCCCAACTTGATACTTATTGCAATTTAAAACAGATTATATTTTACTTTTAAAAATGTGTTTATGGTCTGTCTCCATCTTCCAGAACATAAGCTCCAAGAAAGCAGGCATTTCTGTTTCTGACCTGCTTTATTCTAAGAACCAGAATAATAACTGTCATATTATAGTTGCTCAATAAATATTGATAGTTTTGCTTGAATGAATGAATGTATGCTTGAATTAATAAAAAGTTACCTCAAACAGACAGTTTAAGGGTTTTAAATCAGCATACCACAAAGGCAACATCCTAAAACCATTAACCACCAAAAGCTTTCAAATATATTGGCAAATGATGTAAAGTTTTATTGATGTGATCTAGTCAAGCATAGGGCCATTTTAATTAAGTTGCCAAGGAAGGGCTCCTTAAGGAGATACATTAAAAATTAGACCAATAGTACAAGAGAAGTCACACTTTCAAGTTTCACACCAGGCAGAAGTCACAACAAATGGAACTTCCTTTAGTGTGACTGAGAAACATGTAAGTGAGTATATCTTGTCCCAAATGGCATAGATGAGACTAAAGTTTACTAATTCTGTAAATTTTTATGGAGCAACAACTCTGTCAGGAATTGTGCATGGAACAGAAAACAAGATGTGTCATGGTCTCATAGAATCTAGTGGATATTTTAGTAGGAAAGAGAAGCAGAAACCACGTCATCTGAGGCCTTGGGCACAGTAGGAGGACTGAATTTTACTGTTATGATTAGAGCTTTTTAAGCAGGAGATTGATATAATTTGATTTATCTTTAAAAAAGAAGTCACTCTGATCGATGCATAGAAAATGGAATATAGAGAGGCCAGGTGGAGGCAGAATGAGGCGAATGTACAGTAGGTGTGACTTGGACAGTGCTGGGGGAATGGAGAGGAGTGGTCCCCTTCAGGTGATGAGCTGGTATCCACAGGACTGACTGTGCATTCTTGTGCACTGTGGACAGAGAGTAGGCAGGCATGATTGAGTTTTGTTTCTTATTAACAGCTCTGTGGTCATTTAGCTCCTTTATGCTGTACTATTTTGAGGATACTTCCATTTTGAGGACACTACAGTTATGAATATCTAATCTTGGAATGTTTTTGCTAGTATGTCCCAGAGGTCTAGCAGTAGAATTGGTTAAAAGAGTACATTTATTTTACATGTTGGTGGATGTTATTAAATTGACTTGACAAGAGTTTGAACTCATTTTTGAAATCACATCAGGATTTAATGAGAGAGGATTCTATTGTAGGCATTATAAAATATCTTCTTTAATCCAACAGCTGAAAAACGGTTTGCCATTGTTATTTTGGTCTGCATCTCTTTCATTATGAACCTAAAGCTCCTTTTATATACTGTTCATTTATGTATTTTTCTGTGTATGTCATGCCTATTGTCCATTTTGTTAGGTTATTGTTCTTTTCTCATAAATGATGCTAACTGCTTTTTTTATATCTTGGAATTAGTTTTTTCAGTTTATTTTTTGTTTGGGGACATTTTGAACTTCTTCTAGTTATCATTGATTTGTTTAATTTTTTTTTAATATTCCATAAAACATTGCCTACTACATATTACAAATATAAAATTAAGTAAAGCCAAAAAAAATAAATAAATAAAGGTTAGACTTTTTTCCTAGTACTTATACAGCTTTTCTGTGTATACTGGTATATTTGATATTTATTTTGTTTTAAGGGCTGATTATTGATAAATCTTCTTTCTTCCCTTCCTCCCTTCTCCCTTCCTTCCTTCCTTCTTTTCTTCCAAATGACCATTAACTTGTCAAAGCATCATTTGTCTCTAACAAGAAAAGCCACCTTCACATATCATAAATTTGCATACGCATTTTGATCTATATCTAGACTAAACTGTTCTGTTAGTCTGTTTACATTCCAATACTAAATAACTCATTTTACTGTAGTTTAATAATGCATTTTTAAAAAAACAGGCCCTACTCTTTACTGTAACTATTTTCTTTAAACATATTTTCTAGTATTTTTTCATGTTTAGTGTTGTTTTCTTTTAAAATTTAGAATCAGGTTATGGAATTCCAAAAAACAAAACAAATTTAAAACTATGTTTTTTTTTTTAATTACAGGTGCATTAAATTTATGTAGGAATTTCAATCAAATTCACATCTTCACATAATTGAACATTTCTAAGACAAGGTAATTTTTTTCATATTTTTATGCTTGATATAAACTTTTAACAATTTACTCATAGAGAAACCATCTGCATATTTATTGTTAAGTATATTTTTGAGCTTTGTTTTCGTTGTAACATGTATATAAGTAACCTACTGAGTTTTGTAGATTAATTTTTAACCAACTGGCATAATAATTTCCCATTATTTCTATCATCTGAATATAACAAGACATAATAAATCAATTACTATTTCATTAAAAGCTTTTATCGAAATAGGTAGGATTATATAATAATATATACATGTATCCTATAAATGTATTTTATTTAAATATATGTCCACATATGTATAATTAATACTATTGCTGTTAAAGTTTTTAAAGTAATTGGTGCTGAGTTGTATTGATTATATTTGAATGAAACTTTAAAAGAGAATAGATTGATTATATAATAATATTATATAAATAATATAAATACATACATATATAAATACACATATATTCATATATCACTTTAGTGTCTTTTCAAAAAATGTTTTAAATAATTGCAACTGGCCTTTATCGAAGGCTATTTCTGTTTTTGTGGAATTTGTCATAGGGCTTAAATTCTTTGGCCTATCAATATATTTAATCATGATTATGAATACAAAACTTCTTTGAATGCTATTTATTGGTATATTGATCTTGCATAGTACAACTGAAATCTATTTGCTGCGATTTTAAGTAATAGTTCTGCATTTATAGTCAAAGTGGATTGGTGTGTAGCTGTCATTATTTTGTATGCCTTTATTGAATTAGGAAATCAGTGTTCTGCTGATTTCATATCTGAGTGCCTTCTTATTTTTATTAAGTTCTGGAATTATAGACATAGATTTGGTGTAGTCTGTCTTTTGATTAACATAATATTCTTCTGTGATTCCTTCTGTAATTAATGCTTTTTGTGAGATGGGTAAATTTTTAGATGAATTAATCATCAACATTTTACATATAAATTATTTGGTTACATTTTCTTTTATATTTCTTTTAGTGTCGTTTTTTGTTAATTGATATTTTCCTAAAAAAAGTCATATCATGCAAGTTTTCAAATATACTTTTATAAGTGCCGTATTATACTTTTATCATTCTGTGATGATCTCTGTACCAGTCATCATTTATTCAATTTCATATCTAATTTTGTAAAATTTATCTTCAGTTTCTTGAGTTAGTTTTCCATGAATCTATTATTTCCCTTTCCTGTGACTTAATCTTTGATATATTTTTCAGATGTCATGCTATTTAAAAACAATTGATATTGTGTAATCATAATAATTTCCTTTTCTATCATTTCTTTTTTATTTGATCATTGTATTACAAAACTTTTAGTTGAATGTTAATTATTATCTTTACTCTTTCTTGTTTTGAAATATTTATGACAATTTTTCCTTGTCCTTTTTTAAAAAATCACCTTCGTTGGTTATGACGTGTAACAATTTGACTATAATTTATTTCTAGATATTTTACAATTGATATTTGTCTGCCACTTTGTCATGAGTTGTTGAAAGATCTTTGTGTGTATTGATGGCACAGAAATAACACAGTAGAGAGTTCCAAAAATTGATCCCTCCACTGGAGCATTAGGCTGGCAAAAACTGACAGAATCAACTTTTTCAGAAGTCTGGAACCAAATAAAAAACTTAGATAACCAGGAGGGTGCTTAATGAAAAATGAGGCTACTACATTTTGATGAATTAGCCTACCTACCATTTCCCACTCCCCAGGTTAGCACCAGCCATTGCCAGTGTTCCTGGGGAAGCTTGCTGGTTTTGGTGGTGAGAAGGTTTAGGGAGGAAAACAATATAGATCTTGTTCTAAAAATAAAATGTTTTTATGCATTTTGATCAGTGTAGAGGCTGACCTTTGTTTCAGTACCCTCTTGGGTTGCAGAAGCTTTCCTAGCAGCAGATTAGAAAACATGTAAAGACGTGTTCCACCCGAAGCTTCCTGGAGCAAGGGAGACAGTCAGAGCAAGTAGTAGTCAAACTCAAAAGCATGGAAAGGAAGAGGCTGAGGAGGAAATTCTTGGAGGAATAAAGGCTTAGAAGGGCTCCAAGGTATACTAGGGAATCTGGAGTGCCACACACATGCCCAGGGCTGGATACATACTCAGAAAATATCCAAGAATCTTAGGTTTACACCAATGGCTGATCTTTGTGCTCCATGAAAACTAAAGCAGAGTTGTAGATGACTGGGCTTAGCATTGAAGAAGTGCCCTGCACAAAGCCATTCTGAAAAGACCAGAACAGTATATTTTCTTTGTGGCCATAGGCATTTAAGGAAATCTCTATCAAACCACTAGCTGACCAGTGAAATAATGGGATACGGACTTCAGTGACCACACATGAAAAGAAATACAGTCTTTGAAAAGATAATTTGGAAAAGTCATTAAATATGTGGACACCTGAAATTCTGAACAATCCATAAGAACAAACTCTGGGGAGGGAGAGAATCTAATTTCCAATATTATCACATTATAATATACAAAACACCCAGTTTTCAACAAAAAATTAAAGGCATGCAAGGAAACAGGAAAGTATGATCTATTCATAGGACAAAAAGAAATGGACAGAAACTATCCCTGAGAAAATCTAGATATTGGATTTGATAGTGATTTAAAGCAGCTGTCTTAAATATGCTCACAGAGCAAGTGCTGATCCTAAAAAGTTACACAAAGTTAAATGAATCTTAATTAAGAAACCAGAAGAAAAGAACAAGATCTTAGACTCTATATATGAGTATAGATCCAATATAGAGTCATGTATTATAGGGAGGAGTTATAATTATCTTACATTTTAAGAAACTTCTTTGCCCTAAAAATAGATAATAAGTAGGCATTTCTTAACATTCCAAGCAATAGAGCAAGTTTTCCTACTCACGGTCTTTTACCAAACTGATCAGCATAGATCACAGAGAAAGTCATAGAACATGTCCTTTCAAGAAGCAATAAGGATACACCTTTAAGTTCACTTTTCTAACTCCTATGGGAAATCCAGTTTTCGTAAGCTAGGCTTTCCATCACTTTCCTTTTAAAATCCACTGAAAATAACTACAAATATATGCCAAGATAAAAATTTGTGGCCATAGTCATGACTTTCTCATGAACATCAGTCTTGTACACGCTGCAGTCATTCCTCTGGCAAATATAAACGAAAACAGGTTGATATTTGGTGCTACTCACTAAAAGTTAGGTGTTTAAACTTGCTGAGGCTAAAAGTATGTATTATCATAAAAATAAATCACATTTTTGTAGAGTTAATTATTTATATCATAGCTCTTCATCCATTGCTTAAAATAGGGTATCACCTTAGCTGTTATAAAACTAAAATATAAAAATAACAACAACATATATTGTGGTTTTTGTAGCATTATTTGAATTTAAAGAAGTTGTCATGTCCTGACTAGCTAGATATTTCTGTAGTTCCCTAAGTATGTGGATCATGAGGTACCTGCTATAATCAAATCACCGTTGTTGGGAATGATATGCTGAATCAGTGGGGCATTAATAATTAAAGTACTGTTTCTACTTCTTATAAATCACTATAGAGAAAATTGAGTCATACTTTCCAAAGGCACACGTGAAAAAGGATTATAGTTAGTAAGAACCTGTGCTAAATGTAATTTTGCTGAAATAGAATCTACACCCATTACAGCTAGGAAGCATATCAAATCATTCTGGACACACATACTGCTTTACTTACATTATTTTGAAATGTTTTCAGGATAGAACAAACAAAAAACTACCATTCCATCATTTCCTGGTTGTCATAATTACCTTAAAAAACCAAGATTCATTTGTAATCCTCCTGATTTTTAGGAGAAAATGGAGTTGTGTCACTTGATGAAAATCTGTGCGAAAATGTTCTGTGAAATTTAGTGTTATTCTTGATTTGCAGGCACATAAAACGTTAGCATTATCTAACAGTATGATGTTTCTCGTACTCTGAAGTGCCAGGAAGAATTGTTTTATTACAAAATAAAAGATAGATCAACTTAAAAAACTCACCTTTGTATTGCTGAATTGGTTTTTCAATCACTTAACTTGGAGAGAAGACCTAAGAACCTCTGAGTTCGAGGTCATCAGAGTCAAGAATCTAGGCCTACTAAAAATTGAATCAAAGCTAAACACTATGAAAGGAGCAAGGTGAATGTTGTTCTGAGGTATTGATTCAAACAGAAAATGCTATTTGAAGTTTATTTTTATGAGGTGAGAAGATGGGAAAGCCATTGAGGGAACACTGCTGAGAAAAGGTACAAAGAAACACTGACCTTTCTCAGGCCACCCTTCACGTGCCTAGTTTCCCAGGCTCTCCTGGTAGAAAGTCGGGGTATATTCTGGATTATTTTTGAGGGTAGAGTTATGTTTCCACAAATGCTTTTCTGTTCTTCCCATTCTCTTTGTAAGCAATTTTAGTCCCACTGTGATGGATTGCAGGTCTTTCCTACTGTGTTTGTAATTTGCCATATCACAATGACAGGAAACCTCGGTGAAGACAAGGTAGATCTGCAAAGATGGTGGCCATAGGAGTCAGAATGTTGTGTGCTTGGTTACCTTCTTGTTTATTAAAGCCACGATTGGTAAGATGCCTAAGTCTCAGATGGATTCAGAGGTTAGCAAGAATGAGGACTTTGGACTTCTCAGTCAGTTTCAAGGCAAATAAGCAGTGTCAGGTTATCAGCTGGACAAGGCTACAGCGATTGAATGCATACAGCTCCTGTAGCCAGCACAGAGATGGTCAGGCAGCTTGCTAAGAGTAAGAAGTCATTTAGGTTACAGTAACTCAGAGTCTTGGCCTTGCTGCCTGCTATATAATTAAGCAGATTGAGAAGTAATGCTTTATGCCACGTATTTGCTTACTGTCTCGTTTGATTAACTGCAGGCCTGGCTGTGGGTAGAAATGAGGAGTAGGGTGGAAATGTAGAGGAAGGTAAACCAGAAGGTAGCTTCACTTCATATTTATCTCTTGTCCATTATCTGTTTCTATGTACATTATTCTGCTCCTTGATAAAAGCAACATATAACCCATACTTTTAGAGTTTATACTGAAGGTCCTCTAAATATTGATCAACCACAGCATGGTAGTAAATGATGGTATAGGGAAATAAGAACAACAACAAAAATGTATGCTCTTTAGGTGGGTAGGTGGAGTAAAATAATTTGCTCATGATTAACACTTGAAAGTATTTGGAGCAACTTTAGAATTAATGATAATTAATTAATTAAGCAACTTTAGAATTAATGATATATAGTATTGGATTATAAGTCAAAGAACAAAATAAACATTCATGATTCCATAACTGTATAATAAATAATCAAGTAATATAAATAGGGATAATGCACAGCTCTTTCTAAGAAAAGAAATTATGATAAATGTATAAAAATAAAGGAAGAATAAAGTCACTGTTAAAACTCAACGACAATACTTCCCACAGGCAAGATCTGAAAATGTTTTTTATGTCAGTGAAAAAAATTAAAGAAAAAATGGAATACATGCATCTTCTCAAAGTATCTCCCCTCAACTAAATATGTATTAATTACAAAAAGAATAGTTAGTAACTCTTCAATAGAGAAAACTGACACTGTCTTAACCAAGTTCTCTAAGTTAGCATTGCCAGAAAAAAGATTTAGCATCATTTAGGCACTGAGAAAAACGCATCAGTTTTGTGGTTTTCTTTCCAATAATGCATAACTTTAATAGTTATAAAAAATACCATCAAGCTCAAATTGAGAGTCGTTCTAAAAAAATGACAGCAAAAGTTTCAAGGTCATGAGAATCAAGGAAAGGCTGAGGAACCATTATATATTCCAGGAGGCTAAGGAGACATGGCAAGAAAATGCAACCTGAATTTAGCCAAAATTGTCAGTGGCTCCACCTCAGCCATGGAAGCCATTCAGGTCAGTCTCAACTCACTGTCCGGGGTAGTTCTGGGCGATAGAGTTACCTTAGGCTTCCTCCTTATGGCACGCAGTCTGTAAATCTCTAACACATCCTGCAGTACCTAGATAAATATCTCAAATCAGTGTCGAGGTCAATACTAAACCTTAGGGAGAAATCGACCTGACTCTCTAAGTTAGATACTGAAGGTTTAAAAGATTTGTTCACAATTTAACATTTGTGTTCAGGTCCTGGGAAGCCTGGTTGAGTTCAATACTTCAAGTTGACTTCTTGTTGCTTCTTGAAGTCCTATTGATAGGTTCCTAACTAAATACTGTATAGAGAAAAATAACTAAATTTGGTTCTAGATTCTCTTGGTCAGATTAATTAGACTGGTCAACGGGGTGGCATATTTCTGTGAAAATTCACCAAAGCCCAAGATAGTGTAGGTAGAAGAAGTGGTTAGTGTTGAATGCAAATCCCGACACTCTGGCCACTGCTATTGGTCTCAGTGTAATACAGTCCTTTTATAGGTCACTCTGACCAAGGAATGACATCTGTTCTTTGATTACCCTTATAATTATGGCAGGGTAACTTGTTTTTACCTGTATGCTAAAAGCTCTGATCCTTCACAATTGTTGACACCCACTATAAACTACTGTTTCTTATGAAGCAAAAGAGAAAGGCGTGTTTACTATAAATGGATATATTAGTAGTCAAGAGCAAATGTTAATAGATAATGCATAATGTCGGGTGAACACTAGATTTTAGAAGAGGGAATGTAAAATTTTCTAGGGATAACCTGAAGCCTGTCCTTAGCTATCACATCTCTACTTAAACAGCTCTCATTTTTGCTAATGATGAGCTTCTAATTATTAAGTAAGTTAAACAGTTTCCAATTCCTAGGTTACTGGACGTCTCTGTTACACTGGACATTTCAATCGCTCCATTCTGCTCAAAATTTTCCCTTGGTGTCTACAGCATCTCATCTTCTCATTCTTCTTATACTTTTCTGATTATTTATTCCTTCTCAATAGGGTATCTTATCTTATCTTCTAAAAGATTACCATTTCCCCAGGATTTGCCAATGTGAAAGTTTATCTACTCCTTAGTGATTTAATTTATCGGGTATTTGCTTTTCACTCTTACACTGATACCTCTCTCTTTCCATATGTACCATTCCCTGAGTCCTAACTTCCTGCTGGATAGTTCTTTCAGAAAACTCAATATGTTTAAAACTGAACTCACAATCTCTGCATTTTAACCATATTTTATTATTTTTTTTCTCATTAGCTGGCAGCATCAGCCAATCAGGTGCATGAAAGTTATCTTTAACTCGTATTCTCTTTTATATTCTATATCTTAGCAACTACCTAGTTGCTGAGCTTTCTTAAGTTGTCCCTATTTTCTCCATCTTCATCACTATGGCCCTTGGTGTAGCTTTCATCCGTTGTTTTCTGTACTTGTATTGTGGTACTCAAAGTTAACTTCTCTGTTGCTGCCAGAAATTTATCTCCTGGTTGATGACCATAAGATAAAGTGAAAATTAGCTCTGGTTTCAAGTACCTCTGCAAACTGTTTCCTGCCTCCTTTTCAATTTTGTTTTCTGCCACTTCTTGTATTGAAGTCTGTGGTCAAGCAATAGTAAACTAGGAATTTCTACTCCAGTCCTACAAACATGCAAACACTCTCTCAACTCCAAGATCATACTTGTGATGTTCCCTGGAATACTCACATGCCTGGAATAATTCCATCTTTACTGTGTGTCCAGAAAAGACAATTTTTCCTTTGAGAATTAGGACTAGCTTCACTTCTTCAGAAAACTCCTTTGGTCCTAATAATTCACTGGGTCTATTATTTGGTATTACATTACTTGTTTTTGGTACTCTCATAGTATGTTGTGAATTCCTTTTACTAAAACTATACAGTGATTTTTGATCATCTGTTTGTCTTTCTATGCTTCTAAGTTGGTGACTTCTTTAAGGTGAGGTGAAGTCAGGAAACATGTCTTTTTCATCTTTTTTGTTTTGTTTTGTTTTGTTTGTGTTTGTCAAATACAGTGACTGGTGAAGGCTCATCGGTTACATATAAGATCTGCTCTTCTATGACTGAAAATTGACTAAGCCATTTTGGCTGTTCTGAAGCAGTATTTATTAAACGATACCAAAGCCGTCTCTGGATTGCCCTTTAGCAGAAGCAGCAGAATTAAGTGTTTATATTTAGCAAACTGGTTCAAGAGCCTGTATGAAGCTACTTCAAACTCATTTCCAAATCATTTATGTTAACAGCTAGAGTATTTCTTTAAGCCAGTCCTGCCTTAATTCTTTCCTCCTAAGCGAATGTGGGTTCTGCATTAAGAATAATACAACACAACTCTTATCTCCTGAGCACCAGTTATACAAGGAACAATTTATGTGTTCTTCTTTGCTTTTTTGACTGAACATTACTTAATAATTTGAAACACACCCATTATTGAACACGTACATTGAAAAATACATACATATTAGTAATAAAATATATTTTGCACTTTCAGACATTATAATAACACATATATATATTATTTCCAATAAGTAACTGATATTTATCACTTCTTCAAAGCCAAACTACAGGATTCTACCTTCTAGAAATGACTATTTCATGACACCTTCTTTCATTTTTAGATGCCAAAAAGTATGTTTCTACATGAGAATGTCTGAAAATGCCATCTAGATTTCAACCAGATTTCTAACCCTATTTGGGGGCAGCACAATTATGGTAACAAATTAAAATGTTACTAATGTTTTATAAAGCAAACATTAGCCAAGCATTGTTTTTCAAAAAGCTCAAGTCAATATAAACATCAACATTTGTTGACTCTCAAGATACTTGTACAGCTTTGCACTAGCCCTTAAAATGGCTCACATTAAGACCAAATTGGGATGATGAAACAAAAAATAGAAAATATGTTAACAACAAAATTTTTTCTAAAAATAATCATAAATTTTAGATTGAGTAGCTTTAAATATCTAATCCAACTAGACTTCTCTTTAGATATGATCTTTAAAATTATTATTTATTTATAAAGGTAATACATACACATCATTTAAAAATTAATAATTATTATTAGGCTAATAAAAATATCAGATCTTTGTCTAATCATTCCTAAATATAAATTCCTCCTGCTTAGATTATGTAATTTTTAATATGTTTAATTGTTTTTTGAGAGTTTTCTTCCATATTATATCATTATTTTTTGATATTTCTGTTTTAGAAATTATGTGTTAATTTCTTATTTTGAATGATAATCTCTTGTCTATCATGTCTAGTTCCACACTGAGCTTCTATCCCCAATCCTCCAATTATACTATTATCACCATTTTCATCAAGGAATATTCTGGTTTTTTTTATTATGATTATATAAATATTATAATCATAGAACACTGTGATTAAGTTACATTTCTTATATGATATTTGTTTTTAAATTGAAGTTAACGATTGCCTCATTTTTTCATTTGACAACAGAATTAAAATTTTCTACCCTACTCTCATTTATCTGATTATCCTTCACGCTCACTACACATCTATTCCCCAGGGATATCCATTTGCTCTAATCTGGTAGTTCCTTTAAAAAAAAAAAACTTTTATGAAGTATAAACTTTATAGAAATGTGCAAAGACATAAATATATATCTTAATGAATGTTCACACGTTAAACAATCATATGCAATAAGCAACCAGATCAAGAAAAGACACATCCTGAACCCTGGAAGTACCCCCTTGTGCTATTCCCTAGTCACTTTTTCATAGCATAACTTTTATCCTAACTTCTAGCACAATAGATTAGTTTTATGTCTTTTGTACTTTTCATAAACAAAAGGAGTTGAAAAGAGTATATATTATTTTTTGTCTGACTCCATTATCTCAAAATTATTTTTGTCAGATTTTATTATATGGAATTATAGTATGTACTATTACTACTACACAGTAATCCAATATGTGGCTATATCCCACTGTATTTACCCACTTGACTTTGGACATTTGGGTAGCTCCCAGGTTTTATTTTCTGTAGTTTTATTATATGTAGTCCTGCTTAGATGTTTAGTGTTAGTGTTCTATTTCTTTTACATCTTGTTATTAATGAGAATTTATTGTTCTGATTCCTATGTTCTAAAAATCCATAGTGATGTGATTGGATGTGTGTGTATGTGTGTTTCATTAATTGTATACAGTACACAGAAAGTTATTTCAATTTCAACATTGATAACTTCAGTACTCAAAAACAATCTGGTGTAATTTACTTGATAGTTTACATCCATTTAATTTCCTCTTTTTCTTTAAATTTATATTATTGATATTGAATCTCTTAAAATAATTTTCTAAATTTCTTATTTCTTTCACTGATAGTTCATTGCTTTTTAATTTTGTCTTATTTCTCAGAAGATTTCCTTAATCTTTTTTTCATCCCTTTTTTTGAATTTGTCTTTTTTGATCTCATATTTTTATTCCAAAAAGCACTTTATAATTCTAATTATTTGACTTTCTTTTTTCAGTAGACTCCTCTGTGTTTTAATAATGCAGTATCTTCTCTTTTCTTTTTGAAAAAAAACTATATATACATATATATATATATATATTTGAAATTTTACAGTATTTTTTCTTCGTCCTAACATATTTCAGATTGATATTTTTTTTGGCCTTGATATGTCAGGAAAGAGACTTTTCACAAATATTTTTTATCCTTTACTTTCATATTCATATTTAATAATGAGGATCTAACATGATGGAATGGTGGTTTATCCATTGCTGTGCACTGAACATACCATTGAGGAATGTTAAAGACCTGTAGCTATTTTTTTCTTTTTTTGGAGATCCATTTTCCCAAAGAACTGTACTTTTCTTTCTTATGATTGTTTGGCTTTGAGCATTCTGTGTGTGTGTGAAGCAGGGGGAGTAGAGGGTTGGAGATCTTGTGATGTGCATACTTTACCTAAATTTACTGTTGTCAGCATGGTTTCCACCATTACTCTATTCTCCTGCTTCCAAATTTTTTTTTTTTGAAATGCACTTATTTCCTTCTATTATCTCTCATTTCATTCTTTTTGACCTTTTGGTTCATGCCTTTTAAAAAATTTATCTTACTGCAATTTTAGTGAAGTTTCAGAAGGAAATGGAGCTGGAATAACAAAGTACATTCAATTTACCATATTTAATTTGGAGGTCTTATGTCACTCCCAATTTCATTAACATCCCTGAAAGTTAAGAAGAGCGAATGTGTGAAAATTTAGTTATTTAGTCCTATTTTATTTCTTTCATTGGTTTTTTTAATTCCATCATTTAATAATTATTTCTTGACAGTTTAGCAGCTGTGCTTAAAAACTGTGCTACGGCAGTTAACCAGAAACATGACCTCTGCCTTTTTGATGGCCCTCAGCCGTCCCCCATGGTGTTCAAACGAGGAGAATATTTCCTGATGGAAAGGATTCTTTGAAGGAGCTAGCATGTTGACAGATGGGCGGGTCAGAAAGAGAGAGTCATGCCCTGAAACTCAAGGAACAGGCAGCAGTAGTCTCCTGGGGTGAATTCTAGACACCCTGCACCTACCATGAAGAAAATCTGGCCCAAGGATATGCATGAGTGCTTGGGTTTTTTGTATGCATGAGTGTGTGCGTGTATGTATATGCCTGCGTCGTTGTTTCTTTTTCTCCACCTACTGTATGAAGAGCTTAGTGAAGCTGACTGAGCTCCTTGCTCTTTCTTGGAAACAGTGTCAGATGAGGAGCCCAAGGCGCCTTAGGACCAACTGTGTGGTGTGTACTCATTATTATACCCGTGGTTCTGGGAGAAAGGGCCATTAAAAAGGTCAGCTGGGGAACTTAGGCCTCAGGGTATCAAGTGAATGTGTGTGTTGAGAAAAACAGAGAAGAGCATCTTAATGTATAGAAAGATGAATAATCAAATCTTGGATACCATGGTGGTTTTTCTAAGATATTTATTGTTAATTTGGTACCTAAAGGGTGAATCAAAGTAGGCAATGTAAATCTGCGAGCATTTCAAGTATGGGGAAAGTCATATTCAGAGATCCTGAGGTGCAAAAGAACTCTGAATATTCCAGGAACTAACAAAGCTTAGCATGTTTCTGAGCTATAGAAAGACAGACATTTTTACCAAGAATGTAATGTTAGAATAGGTAGAGAAAGATGATTCGGGGTCTTCTGTTTTGCAATTTATTATAAGAGTAATACATGGGAGAGTTATAATCATATTTACATTTGTAAAAGTTCTCTTTTAGTTCTCCCTGGGAATGAGAAGTAAAGAGAACTTGAACCAAGTGTTAAGTCAGTGGACAGAAGAAAACCCAATCTGTCCTGTTACAGTGTGTGTTTCTATAACACAAATTAGCTCATCCAAGTAGTTAAATAGAAGAATTGTGTCTGTATAACATAGAGTTTGTGTTTTTTCATATCAAATTTTTTCCTGTATTCATAGAGCCGTAATAGTGGGAATGGAAAAATAGCTTTAAGCAAGAAAGAGAAATTCCTCTGTCTACTGCATAAACAGGCACTTTTCAGCTCTAAGAAAGTTAAAATGAGCGCCTGATATTTCTATTTCTGGGAATTTAGAGTAACATACTTTTTCCTATTCTTTTGAGTAAGTATAACTAAAAGCCCCAGAAATTGTATATAAAATGAACTTAAGAAAACTCTGAAAGGTGGAGAGAAATAGGCAGACCAACCAGGGGCTCTGGAACCCGAGGAATGATGTTTTGAGATCCCTGGTTTTTCAGAGACAAGAAAAGTATCAGAGACAGGAATTTTATTTTATGATAAAATAGTCAATCCACCAGGAATAGTAATCCTACCTGTATATGCATATAACAACAGAACTGCAAAATATATGAAACCAAAACTGATAGACCTGAAAATAGAAATAGACAAATCCAAAATTATGGTTGAAAAATTTAGCACTCAATTCTTAACAGTTTATAGAACAATGGAACCAAAAACCAGCAAGGATATAGAAGAATTCAACAACTCCATCAACCAACAAAGTCTAATCAGCATTGATGGAACATCCCACTGAACAATGGCAGGATATATCTTCTCTTCAAGTGCCTATTGAGTATGTACTAAGATAGACCCTATCTAGGGCCATAAAATAAGTCTCAACAGTGTAGGAGAAATGAAATTATACAGAGTGCATTCTCAAAAACACAATGGAATCAAGCTAAAAATCAATAAGAGGAAGACAGGAAAATTTCCAAATACTTGAAACTAAACATTTCTGAATAACCCGTGAGTCAAAGAAGAAGTCTCAAGGGAAATAAAAGAATACATTGAACTGAATGAAAATGAAAATTTCAAGACTTATCATATAGCTGCAAAATACAAGACTGTGGTTTATAGGCAGAGGGATAAACATCTAGATCAAAGTAGAAGAGTAGAGAACACAGACATAAAACCATATAAATATGCCCAGTTGATTTTTTTGATAAAGTTTTAGAAGTAATTCACTGAGAAAATATGGCATTTTCAACAAATAGTGCTGAATCATTTGGATATTCATAGGCAAAAAAGTGAGCTGTGCCCTAACTTTCACACTGTATACAAAAATTAACTCAAAATAGATTATAGACATAAATGTAAAATGTGAAATTCTGAAACTTTTAGGGAAAACAAAAACAGAAGAAAATCTTTAGGACTTAAGGCTAGGCAAAGTCTTCTTAGACTTGACACCAAAAGCATGATATATAAAAGCAAAAATTAATAAATTAGATTCCACAGAATTAAAAACTTTTCCTTTGTGAGAGAGGTAAAGAAACAAGGAGATGCTAAGGAGATAAATTACAAGGTGAGAGAAATGTTTCCAAACCACATATTCAACAATGGACGAATATCTAGAATTTATAAAGCACTCTCAAAATTCAATAATAAAAAGCAAACAATCCAATTAGAGTATGAGCAAAAGGCATAAAGTGAAGAAGACGTACAAGTGGCAAATAAGCACATGAAAAGATGTTCAATTTAATTATCCAGTAGGGAAATTCAAATTAAAACCTACATACCTACCAGAATGGCTAAAATAAAATATAGTGACAGCATCAAATGCTGGTGAGGGTGCAGTAAAACTGAGCCACATATACATCGGCATAATTTAAAATAGTATAGCAACTCTGCAATATACATTGTCTGTTTCTTTCCCAAAAAATGCAATTACTGTACGATCCAGAAATTAAAGTCCTGAGCCTTTATCCCAAAGAAATAAAAACTTATGTTCACACAAAACCCTGTACAAGAATGTCTATAGTAACTTTACTTGCAGTAAGCATAAGTGGAAAGTACCCAAATGTCCTTCAAGGTATGAAGGTTCTGTAATACATCCAGTCCATGGAATATACTTAACACTAAATGGGAAAAAAGTTGATACATGCAACAACTTACACAGACACATTCCCAGAAAATCATCCTGTATAAAATAGCCAATCCCAAAAGGTTAACTATTCTATGATTCCATTTACATAACATTTTTAAAATCTTATTATACTATATTAACATATATAAACAGCATGAAATGTTATTATACTATAATTATGTTTTATGTGTAAATATAGAAATAGAAAACAGATTACCAATTGCCAGAGTTTAAAGAAGGGGTGTGGGCAGGAGGGAAATGAATGAAATTAGGGATCTTTGTGGTGATAGAAATGCGCTGTGTCTCGAATGTACTAATGCCAATATCGTGATTGTGATGTTGAACTATTATTTTGCAAAGCATTATCATTTGGGGAAACTGGGCAAAGAGTACATGGAATCTCTCTATATTATTTCTTACAACTGCATATTTATGATTATCTTAAAGTAAGAAGTTTAATTTTTTAAAAAATGAGTGGCTGAACCTGATCTCCAGCTTATATGATACACAGTTCCTGAAAAAGGTTGCACTTCTTTCTGTACCCACCTTAGAGATAGTTCACTAGCTACAAGCTAGTATTTCTACTGTGAATGTATACATGCATGTGCACAAGCACACACACACACAATATTTTTAATATACGAGACAGCCTCCAGTTATTTTAAGCTGTGCCAGCCTGAATTATTCAAGTTATTTCTGAAGTACTATTCATGAATTAATTTATTCATCTGTTTACTTATTCATGTTTTTTTGTGTGTTAATACTCTGGTAAACAAAATTGCATACGTTTTGAGTGGCCTATCATTAATCCTGTTTTCCCCATAATCTGTGTTTTTATCAGTGCATGATTTTGCAAAAGGTAGAGTTTGTCAAGAATGCCTATGTTGAACTGTATGGAAGTATTTGTAGATATATTTTAAGATCTTTCAATGATAAAATCAACTAAATGTTCATTGATAGGAAAAAGTTGTAGAAGAGTTCATGATGTCTTTATAGTTCTTCCTTGAGTGCCTGGATCAAGGGTGGGTCTAATTGCTCAGACAGGCATTACTGGATAAAGCATGAATTTTAGGGAGAAATATAAAGAACAACTTAAGATTTTTATATATTATGTTAAACTTTATCCTTAAGCCAAGATAGAATTTTGAGATAAAGATACGTGTTTGGAGATTATTGGCAAATGTGATGATGATGCTGTGAGAATATATAAGAGTAAACTTATAATATGTAATATTCTATAACCTTATAATATATAATATAATAAGAGTAGGAAGAGTAGAGCAATAATAGAAAGGAGTTGTCAGGTACAGAGCCCCAGTTAAATCCAGCATTCATTTGAGTGGTCAAAAAATATACAAGCCAGGAAGATAAATTATTATGAAAATCATATTTTTAAGTATTTTGAAGATATGGTTCACTTTGTCAAATACTGCTCAGACTCAGTACTATTGAGGACTCAAAAGTTTCTGTTGGATTTAGAATTAAAGAAGCCATTGACAACCCGAGCAGACTCCCTCAGGCTGCGGAGGCAGGATGATCAGAATGTGTTGAGTGATGAGTGGGAGATGAAGAAACACACCCATGAGTTACAATCCTTTTTAAGAAATTTAGTATTGGAACTATTTTTTACTGGATAGATCTGGAAATAAAATCACTTTGCCATGCATCGGTTATGTGAGTTTAGGCAATGTTAAGAAACCAAAGAAAACAGAAATCAAACAACAATCCGTAGTATACATTCTTCTATAAACACAAACACAGGACTGGGTCTAGAAATGTTCCTTGGGAGAGAGTATTTTCAAATACCTTGAGAAGTTAGGTAGAAATATTGAAACCTCAAGAGAAGGGTGATTGGCAGCACCCAAATAACTAAAAGATGAGTAGCAATTTTGAAAACGCTTGGAACATGTAGGGGTTAAAGATACACTCAAAACTGCTTTGTGGTTCTTTGGTCATTGGACAAAGGATATTTTAAAAGTAATGTTATCTTTATGCTAATTGAAATTATGTCTGTAATTTTTTGGTACCAATGAAACTTTTTTCTTTCCCTTTATTTCTCTAATTTTTAATGAAGTCTGTAATATTCAATTATGTTTACTTTGTGTATATGGATGTTGGGTTGTATCCGTGTAAATTAAATGGAGACTGCATTTCACATCTTTCACATCTGAGTTAATGTGTTGCATATGAAAGTACAAGTTGGGGACTTCCATGATGGTCCAGTGGTTAAGACTTCACCTTCCAATGCAGGGGGTGTGGGTTCGATCCCTGGTTGGGGAGCTGAGATCCCACATGCCTCATGGCCAAAAAATCAAAACGTAAAACAAAAGCAATATTGTAACAAATTCAATAAAGACTTTAAAAATGGTCCACATCAAAAAAAATCTTAAAAATAAAAGTACATGTGGAAATTTGCAGAACCCTTAGAGATAAATCCACAAGTTATGGATTTTGGTGTTTACTCCAATTATATATTCATTATAAGAGGAGAGTGTCTCCATATGTCATCTGGCTGATAATTTAACATGTGCATGCATCAGTTCCTTGTAAGTATAATGGTAGGAATGTTCTGAGTAACAAATAATATAAAACATGCAAAATATAAGGTGACTCATAGTTGGGGCAAACACAATTTTATTATTAAGTATTAACCTAACCTGGTATAAGAAAAGGAAAATGTCTCAAAGGAGCATCTCTTCAGCCAGAGCCTCTTCCTTGTAATATCCCCAAATCTCTGACTAAAATGTCTGCACATTGTCCCTAGTTATCACAATTGGAAAACCTTCATACAAGCCTATGACAGTCTGATGTATATTTTATATTACTACATCTTTTAAGAAGTTAAAGGCAACCACCATGCTTTTCTGAATATTACCTTCTATAGGCTAAACATCTCCAGTGCCTTCAATCATATGATGGGCTTTACATTTCCTCATCATTATGGTTTATAATCTTTTGGATCCCAAATTTTATGTTCTCTGTATTTTTTTGTACGTGAGCCACATGAGGCGTAAAGCACAGGCTGTCAGTTACATTGGGCAATTCATTTGTGTCTCTCTCTTTATCATTAAACCCACCCTTGCCAAGCTGCTCTGTTCTAAATTCCTTGAATACACTGAGATTTTTCCAATTCCATAGCCTTTGGATATTCTGTACTATAGGTTTGAGATGCACTTTGTTTCATTTGTCATGAGCTTCTTATTCTGTAAACCTTACCTTCAGTGGCACTGACTCAGAGAGGCATTCCCTGATAGCTAAAGCCTGCCAGCCAATGCTATTCTTTTTGCAATTGTTTCTTTGTCTCTTTCTTAATAATTTTGATAACATTAAATTATTTTGTATTGTCCTCTTTTCTTGCTTTTTTTGGTCTTCTTCCTCACAGAAATGCAATTCTTTCATAAGTGTAGGGGCCATAATTGCATTCAAAATTGTTTTTTGTCTAGTATTTCAATCAGTAGCTAGCACACAGTAGGTGCTCAATTAATATTTGTTGAAAGAATAAATGAATGGAATAATATGAGTGAGGTATTAAATATGTAAATGTTTTAACTAAATATGTTACAAAATTTTTCTTAATTTTTTATCGGTGGATATATATGGTGTGATATATAAAACAGTTTTTAAATCTGGAATTAAATTGCTCACCTGGATCAGTATCCAAGCTACTGATTCCATGAACTACATATAGTTTCAAAAGAAAATAGGCAACAATATTAGAAATAGGTTTTTGTTTCCTTATTCTTTTTTTTTTTTTTGAGGTGTTTGCCTTCCCCACTGACTGGGGGCGGGGTGTGAGGTGTCCCTGGCATTAGGACTGTCTGGCTTCTCTATTTATTTATTTATGGCTGTGTTGGGTCTTCGTTTCTGTGCGAGGGCTTTCTCTGGTTGCGGCAAGCGGGGGCCACTCTTCATCGCGGTGCGCGGGCCTCTCACTGTCGCGGCCTCTCTTGTTGCGGAGCACAGGCTCCAGACGCGCAGGCTCAGTAGTTGTGGCTCACGGGCCCAGTTGCTCCGCGGCATGTGGGATCTTCCCAGACCAGGGCTCGAACCCGTGTCCCTTGCATTGGCAGGCAGATTCTCAACTGCTGCGCCACCAGGGAAGCCCTGTTTCCTTATTCTTTACCCTTATTAGTAGAACTAAGATAGATTCTACTTGCTCTGTGGGCATGCCTATATTAAAAGTAATGATTTTCATCTTTGCCTTGTAAACCTTATTAAATGGAGTTAATCTATGCAGATTAATTATTGAATGTTTATATATATCACCTGAAGGTTTTTGGAAGCCAGTGTTTGAGTTCAGATCTTTGAATTTAGCATGGAAACATCAGTTACATTAGGGTTCCGACTTCCAGAATGCCAGATCTGCCTTTTAGCTCCTAATAGATGGCAAATGTATAGAGTGTAAATGTATTTATATAAGGGAGTTTGTAAGTTTTATCTTTACATATTTCTTATATTGGAAGGAATGCAGGATTCAGTAATTTGAGGTAATGCCTGGTTTGTGATGCAATATGCAAATATCAAAATGAAAATAAATAAAACTCCAGTCTGAGATCATATGTATGATGTATGTGGGAAAGGTTAATGATCGGATGTGTGTATGTGCTGATCAGGGAAAACCTGCTAGAGGAAAAATAGTGAGTCACTATTTGAGTAATGTGAAAGCTTAAAATTGGAATTTAGCAAGCTGAGATCAAGGTTACCAGAGACTGATAAACAAGCCAAAGAAATTAAAGTAACACACAGAGGAAATGCAAAAACTAACGTAGTTGTCTCTGTGTTAGTTTGCTGCAACTCTCTCCCCATCTCTGGCAAGGTCTATTTAAAGTTCTACAATTTCTTCCGCATTTTTATCACAAAGCAGTCAAACTCAGAGTTCAGATTCTTACACTCTATTATATTCTTTGTGAATTCCGTATTTACCTTCCCTGCTACTAGTCGTTGCTCGTCAGTGAGACGATTCTTCTCAATATCAGCATCTCTTCTCTCTTCATATCTCTAAGTGCTACAGTCCCTATTTAATAAAGATAATTTCCTTTCTATGACTGATACATTTTAATTCAGTAATAATAGTGAATTTTTAAAGCCTTGAGACAGAATAATAACATGAATATATTCACAACTACTAGTGGCAGCAAGAAAGGACTTTTTACATTATCATCCTCAGGAAATTAAAAACTTGGGACTTCATAAGTCATGATAGTTTGCATATTCTTATAAGGAAATGCATATGATTTATTCAGGGAAGATATCATATTGTACATAAAATAAGGCAGCAATTAAGAGCAATTTACTAAATGAAAATGCCCTATTTTCTCTTGCCAAATTATATCTGGAATTCTTCTGGTAGTGACATGCGCTCTAATGTTCTCTGGAGCTACTCATGCAGAACTATGGAATCAGAAGATGAAGATAATAAAATTGTAGGTATAGAGTAATATTGTCACAGTAAATGAGATGATTCAGAGTGTCTCAGACACTTAATCCAAGTAACTGACTCTTACAGCTCATTTTCTTTTTGCTTTATATTCCGCTATTTTAATAAGACTAAAGTAATGTTGGTGCAAGGAATCAGTATTACCAGCTTTCATTCCTGATTATTCTACTTTCTAACAGTGTAAACATGGGCAAACCTCCAAATGTCTCTCAAATACTGGTATTAGAACAATGCAAGACCAGTATGAGATAAATTGAGAGGATGAACAAAAAGTTATTTGGAATAAATATACACATCAATATTATACTTACTGATATCATGAGGGCACAATTTGGCCATACCTCACAATCAGCTATGCCACAAAAGTAGGGAGATCTTAATTCTCATCTCAGTTCAATTAGCAATTTGGTGTAAAACTTTGCTGTTCACTTCCTGGATTTCTGCCTAGATTTTCAGCTATACATGAAAATAATTTCTGGCCTTACAGAAATGCTGTGAGGGCCAATTTCTGATTTTTAAATCAATATAAGGGAGAAATGATATTAATTTTACAAGATGGCAAGTCATCAAAATATATTTTATCTCAGTACTGGACTGTGTTTTACTAAGTTTGTATTTGGGACTTCTGACTTTCTGGTTTTCATGGTACAATGTTAGTGATACCTGATTCCTCTGTACTGTCAATCCCATTAATGCTCAGAAAAATATGCACATATTTATGCCTGCATTTCTGTTCTCTCAGGGTTTCCGTTCCCTCTCCTAGAAGAATTCTCTTTAGTGTTACTCTAGTATAGGTTCTGATGGTGAAAATCAAAACAAAGTGTTTTTTTCCCCCTGAAAACATTTGTTTATTCTCAATATTTAGTGATACTTTTGCTTAATTTAGAATTTCAGAAAATAGTATTTTTTCTGTATTTCCCTTTTATATTTAATTCATTTATATTTATATTTAGTAATTTTTTTGATTGCTTTCTGATTTTTGTCATTTCTGTTGAAAAGTCAGCCATCAGTCTTACTTTTGCTCTTTTGAAGACAATACACTTTTTCCCCTCTGTCTGCTTTTATGAGTGTATAGGTTTTTTTTTTTTTAATTTAATTAAAATGTGCCATGGTAGAATGTTTTATTGTTGTTGCTTTTGTTTGTTATTGCATTTATGCTGCTTGAGATTCTTTGAGCTTCTGGAATATCTAATATGCTATTGAAACTACCTATTGAGTTTTTTAGTTTTAGGATATCAATTTTATCCTTTTTTCTAGATTCTAAACTCTTGAAATTTTCCATACTTCCATGCATTTTTGTCATACTTTTTTGTTTTCCTGAACTTACTAACATTGCTATTTTTAAGTTCGTGCATTATTCACATCTTTTATATATACTGTTTGTATTTTGGCTGTATAGTCTAAATGGGAGAAAATAGAGTCATGAGATCATAAGAGAGAAACTCAGTCCTGATGATAAAATTTTATACTTTAAATAAAGGTTGCCTGAAGCATTACCATTATGTCTGGGCTCATCAGTTGTATCAGCAAAAATATTTACTATATATTTCCTACATACAAATTCATTTTGGTTGTGATGTTCTGTCAGCAGTGACAGTTGAGTAGCAGAATTTAAGGAAAGTTATTATTTCTAGTCAGAATTTCATCCTTCACGAATGCTCAGCTAGCCTTTGATCACAGTAACGACACTCTAGAGGCAGTTACTAAAACAACTCAATTATCTTCATAGGCAACCGATATCTGAAGCCTTTCTATTTAACATAAGAAATATTATCATTTAAATTTTCATTGATGAAATTTGTGACTAGTTTATTTGCGTAGTGAAGGATAACATGACATCTCATGGATAAAATAAGCAATATCCAAGATATGTGTATTAACTAGTATATTTTAGCATCGCTTCTTACGCTTCCATATACAAAATAAGCCCTGTAGTTTGCACTCTTTAGGGATAGAATCCAAAGCTTGATCTTTAGTCTTGTGTCCAAGTATTGGAGGGATATAGAAAAAATTGGAGGAATATAGTTGTCTGAAAATAAGGTAATGGAATCCTGACTTGGAATAAGATAGCATCTTATTTGAGCAAACTTATTGGTCAAGAGATATTGGATTACCTGGCAGCATGGAGAGCTGGGAACTGTTTGGTATCTCCTTACTACTGAATGCTTGTGTAATAAATGTCTGCGCATATGTCTTGGAAACAAATTTTGGGGGCCAAATTTTTTGGTGCCTATACTTTTTAACCAAAAATAGTTTAAAGGTTGTGCTTACCCTGTTGTTTTAGTTCCATTAACAAGGACAGTTATTCCAACATTACTTATTTCATGGGCTGGGATTAAATAAGATGAAGTACTTAATACAGTATGGGTGCATATGAAGTGCTCAATAAGATGCTAGCTCTGATCGTTAGAAGATGGATTGCTCATTATGTTATATTATCTTGTGTGGGAATGTAAGTTGGATGGGCAAAAATCAAGAAGGGAATCAGGATAAGTGAATTCTTACTAAGTATAACATTAAAATTAATTTGATTAATGACCTAACTGGATTCATTTCACAACTTCCAGATGATAATACCCATAAGAAATCCCTTCAGTTAAACGTCCATTTACCTAGTGTTCTTCAAAATGCAGTTAAAAAAAATAATGGAGAATATTGTTCTCAGGTAGGGTAGGACTTTTTTGGATCCTCCAACGATTTCCACCTCTTGTTGACTATATGCGTGTCTCTTAAATCTGATGGAGAAGTGTGAAGAACTAACTCTGGAGGGAAAATGGCATCTTTAGTCTCTTTTTTCTTATTTTTTTTAGTTCTCCTCTTTCTTAGTCCTCCATAGGTAAATGGAATAACTAACTTGAGGGGTTTGATTCCTGGAAAGTTTCAAGGAGACTTTTGTTAGTAAGAGGAGTCTCTGTATATTAAAAGGGCACGTATTTGATGTGATTCTTGTGATTCTTGTTTTCTTTATACTAACGATACTGGGGAAAGAAAAATACATGGACCATGGTATGCTTCCTTTACGAGGAGTTCTGGTTACTTTGCTCTTTTCTCATGAATGCTGTTACTCACTTGGTTATTGTGTAAAGCTGCCCAGGAGTCTGGAAAGAATAGAGTAAAATCCCAAGTCTGTGTTTTGAGTTTAGGAAATAGATCTTTTATCTCCATATTCTCCTACAGAACTTATTAGAGTCCTTAGAATTGAGAAAATAAGTAATTATTCCACAGAAATGCTAACACTAGTAACATTACATTTTACAAATTGTGAAGCTTTTGAATATGCATAAGGATATTTTATTCTCATAAAAATCCTGTAAATTTGTATATATAATATTAATTTAGTTTTCAAAATAACTATTTAAATGAAATGTTGAAATAAATGCTTGAATCTATATATTAACAAAACAAGGGATTTAAAATACAAATCAGGGATTTAAAATAAAATACAAAAATTTTTTCTTTGTATTTTAAATTTAGAAAGGTAGTACAAGTTTTGTTTTTTTAAACAGGCTCATGTGATCTCAGATTCTGTTTGACCATGTCAGTAAGAGGTTTCAACATTGTTTATAAGATAATCGCCCATTTATTGGGTAGCTACCCCATTGGGGGTATTCTAGCAGTGAGCAATTCTAAAGTTTCACAAATGAAACAAATTTTGTTTGTTTGTTTTTCTGTAGTAATTTCTTACACATGAAAACCACTAGAACAACCTTCTGTGAGACTTGAAAATTCAGAACAGAAAAGATTCAAGGTTTGAATCTAGAGTCAGAGCTGTGATATTTGACTCTGGCACCACCTCCTGCAGCAAAATGCCCAGTGACTTGGCAGGAAGTGCAGTCAGATGGCTCTCTGGTTTCAACCCTCTCACAAATTCAGCCCAGGCAATTTTTTGTTTTTTTCATGCATCTAGGAGAATTAAAGGAGGTAGACAGTGAGTGAGTGAGAGAATATTTATATATATATATATATATATATATATATGGTGTGTATCTATATATATATTTTTCAATTCTACATATCTTATTTTAAATCCGAAAGTCCTGCCTACCCAATAAATGCTGCATATAGAGTGTTATAAGAGATTTGTATGTCTTCCTAAAACTTATTGCATCAATACCCTTCACTTTAGGTAAGTAACTATACATGTAATTGTCCATCAGTGGACCATCTGTTATTTGGTTTATTGAGGTTTAATTAGTTATGTGACTCTGGGTTGCAGGCAGTTATGTTAAAGGTGTTTTAGAGTTTAAAAAATAACTTTGAATAAGCTATTTTTTAAATTATGGTAAGCAACTAATGAGGTGGTTATTATTACTTTCCTTCTTTTGTACTGGAGAAACATGAGACACAGAGATTGATTAATAAAGCCATTGATTAATGAAATTATTCAGCCTGTAAAACACTGAACTTACGTTTCAACTATGCAGGGTTTTGCTCCTGAAAAATCTGCATTCTTTTTAGCACATCTCATGTTACTTCCTTGGTTTGAAATTTAACAGCTTTGATCACTTTAAGAAATTCATTTTGAAATATTAGATGCTGTGAGTCTTTTGAATGAGGAGTGAATCATTAGAATATTTTTCTTACTAACAAATTTTTGTTATATAACCTATATCCCCAATCTAGCTGAAGAATTAAGTCTTTACAAACCATAAATGTGCCACATGTGTCTGCTATTTTGCATATTATTCATTTTTATATTTTTAGCAATAAAATTATTATTTTTATAATTTAAGAATATAAATAATTATAAAGAAATTGGATTTTCTCAAATATAAAAAGTGGAACAGTGACAAAAATTTCCAGAGACAGTGGATTATTGTTTTGCCATTCAAAATACTTCTGTTGTTCAACTTCACTTGAAAAGGATGAAACAACTTTTTGTTTCAAGCCAACAAAATTTGACTTGAAATTTGGCATTGAAAAATGAAACAAGCCAACAAAAATTACATATACTGTAGATATATAGAACAGTTTTAATAGTCTTCACCTACTTTGTAAAATGGTACCTCAATACTTTTAATTGATTAGACAATTTTTGACATTTTAAATACTATAATTATGCAGAAATACTTATGTCAGAGTTTATTATACATATCAATTTATCTTTAATTCACCTACCTTGTGAATTCACACTCTGATTTTAATGATTCATCTTTCAATAAAATATAATTTTATCTTATGTAATTTTTTCCAATAAACTAGGAAAGGGTGTTTGTTCTGATTTTTGTTTTTATGAAGTCACCTCATCCTTTCAAACCAGTGCTTTGAAATGTTGCCATTAACACTTCCTCTTATAAGTGTTAAAATTATAATGGGCCCACACAAATAAGTGGGAGGTGCTAATGGACATTTTATTTTTCCTGAATGCAGAGTATCTATCAGAAAAGAGATGCGACATAGCTTTTTAAAAGCTTAGTGGTTTCTCTTCTTATTAACTGAATTTTACATGAAGAACCAAAAATGTGACTGCAATAGACTTTTATGTTGTGTAAAATGGATATAGAATATAAATGTTATAAAATTTTTAATATAAATGATAGGCTAATTTTTATTGCATATGAGTAAGAATTACTTTTGTCTGGATCTATTATGAAACAACCTATTTCTAACACAGTTGAATGTTTGTGGACCCCAAGACTCATCACATGTTCATGCTATACCAGAGAAAAATCTATGTACCTATTCACTTTCACTGAGAATAACATAAAGAAATAACATGAACAATAATAGCTTTAAATTGTTGTGTGATGCACTATACCATATGTTTCTATCTGGACTTCTCAGAATCCCGATCATCCAAAAGCTTGAACAGCTGCTGCCATTTGCAGATAATTGCTATAAGATGCATTTTGCCCTTCCGTTGTTGATTTCTCCTTCTGTTTCTGTAAGTCCAACTGGATGCTTATCACATCCTCCTTCTAAATGTGTCTGCTTTCCTCCCGAGTTCACTTTGCAAAGTTAATACTTTTATTCAAGAAAAAATTTTCAGGTATGTATCTTTCCAATATATATGAAAACTTATGATAAATATTTCTCCTTCTGCTTACACTGTATTCTCAACAAATATTTAAATTAGGGCTAACCTTTAAAAATGTAACATGCCTTCCCTTTTCTTGACAATAGATTATGATTTTTTCAGTTACAAGCTTTGAGCGCTTGTATGCCAAAGGGTAGAAAATTGTCTTTTTTTTTTTTTTTTTGGTTGCTTTTAAAAATTTAAAGAACATTTCTAAATCTGAAATGATTTTGTTTAAATATTTATTTTAGGCAAATGGAAAGAGAGAGTTTGCTAAAGAATAATGACAATATTGAATAATTAGTGGTTCTCACAAAGCCTTTTTTTTCTTAAATATTTCTTACCTGTAAGTAACATGTTTTATAATTATATTTTATATAAATTTATATAATCCTCTGGTCATTTTATTGAAAAAGGTTTGAATATCAGGTTTTTCCTCTTTAAATTTCTTCTCAATTAACTTGCCATTTCTAGAAATTAAAAGTAATTGGAAAAATGTAGTAAGGTGAAATATAAATTGCTTTTCCAAACCTATAGGATCATTGAACACTGTACCTATGAAAAGAGTGTTGGGGCACCTTCAAGATGGTGGAGGAGTAAGACATGGAGATCACCTTCCTCCCCACAAATACATCCAAAAAAATCTGCATGGGGAACAACTCCTACAGAACACCTCCTGAATGCTGGCAGAAGACCTCAGACTTTCCCAAAGGCAAGAAACTCCCCACGTACCTGGGTAGGGCAAAAGAAAAAAGGAAAAACAGAGACAAAAGAATAGGGACGGGACCTGCACCAGTGGGAGGGAGCCGTGAAGGAGGAAAGGTTTCCACACACTAGGAGCCCCTTCGCGGGCGGAGACTGCGGGTGGCGGAGGGGGAAGCTTCGGAGCCACGGAGGAGAGCGCAGCCACAGGGGTGCGGAGGGCAAAGCGGAGAGACTCCCGCACAGAGGCTCGGCGCCGACCAGCACTCACCAGCCCGAGAGGCTTGTCTGCTCAGCCGCCGGGGCGGGCGGGGCTGGGAGCTGAGGCTCGGGCTGCGGTCGGATTGCAGGGAGCGGACTGGGGCTGGCGGCGTGAACACAGCCTGAAGGGGTTAACGCACCTAAGCTGGCTGGGAGGGAGACGGGGGAAAAAGTCTGCAGCTGCCGAAGAGGCAAGAGACTTTTTCTCGCCTCTTTGTTTCGCGGCGCGCGAGGAGAGGGGATTCAGAGCGCCGCATAAAGGAGCTCCAGAGACGGGCGCGAGCCGCAGCTATCAGGATGCACTCCAGAAACAGGCAGGAGACGCTAAGGCTGCTGCTGCCGCCACCAAGAAGCCTGTGTGCGAGCACAGGTCACTCTCCACACCGCCCCTCCCGGGAGCCTGTGCAGCTCGCCACTGCCAGGGTCCCGTGATCCAGGGACAACATCCCCGGGAGAACGCACGGCGCGCCTCAGGCTGCTGCAACGTCACGCCAGCCTCTGACGCCGCAGGCTCACCCTGCATTCCATACCCATCCCTCCCCCCAGCCTGAGTGAAACAGAGCCCCGTAATCAGCTGCTCCTTTAACCCCGTCCTGTCTGGGTGGGGAACAGATGCCCTCAGGCCACCTACACGCAGAGGCGGGTCCAAATCCAAAGCTGAACCCCAGGAGCTGTGCGAACAAAGAAGAGAAAGGGAAATCTCTCCATGCAGCCTCAGGAGCAGCGGATTAAATGTCCACAATCGACTTGATGTACCTGCATCTGTGGAATACCTGAATAGACAACGAATCATCCCAAATTGAGGAGGTGGACTCATCAAGAAAAAAAGGGGAAAGACTCAAATCAACAGAATTAGAAATGAAAAAGGGGAAGTAACAACTGACAGTGCAGAAACACAAAGAATCACGAGAGATGACTACAAGCTACTATATGCCAGTAATATAGACAACCTGGAAGAAATAGACACATTCTTAGAAAAGCACAACCTTCTGAGACTGAACCAGGAAGAAATAGAAAGTATAAACCGACCAATCACAAGCAGTGAAATTGAAACTGATTAAAAATCTTCCAACAAACAAAGGCCCAGGACCAGATGGCTTCACGGGCGAATTCTATCAAACATTTAGAGAAGAGCTAACACCTATCCTTCTCAAACTCTTCCATAATATAGCAGAGGGAGGAACACTCCCAAAATCATTCTACAAGGCCACCATCACCCTGATACCAAAACCAGACAAAGATGTCACAACAAAAGAAAACTACAGGCCAATATCACTGATGAACATAGATGCAAAAATCCTCAACAAAACATTAGCAAACAGAATTCAACAGCACAATAAAAGGATCATTCACCATGATCAAGTGGGGTTTATTCCAGGAATGCAAGGATTCTTCAATATACACGAATCAATCACTGTGATACACCATATTAACAAATTGAAGGAGAAAAACCATGTGATCCTCTCAATATATGCAGAAAAACTTTCAACTAAATTCAACACCCACTTATGATAAAAACTCTCCAGAAAGTAGGCATAGAGGGCACTTACCTCAACATAATAAAGGCTATATATGACAAACCCACAGCCAAAATCGTTCTCAATGGTGAAAAACTGAAACCATTTCCACTAAGATCAGGAACAAGACAAGGTTGCCCACTCTCACCACTATTATTCAACATAGTTTTGGAAGGGTTAGCCACAGCAGTCAGAGATGAAAAGGAAAGAAAAGGAATCCAAATTGGAAAAGAAGAAGTCAAACAGTCACTGTTTGCAGGTGACAAGATACTATACATAGAGAATCCTAAATACGCTACCAGAAAACTACTAGAGCTAATCAATGAATTTGGTAAAGTAGCAGGATACAAGATTAATGCACAGAAATCTCTTGCATTCCTATACACTAATGAGGAAAAATCTGAAAGAGAAATTAAGGAAACACTCCCATTTATCATTGCACAAAAAGAATAAAATATCTCGGAATAAACCTACCTAAGGAGACAAAAGACCTGTATGCAGAAAACTATAAGACACTGGTGAAAGAAATTAAAGATGATACAGACAGATGGAGACATATACCATGTTCTTGGATTGGAAGAATCATCATTGTGAAAATGACTGTACTACCCAAAGCAATCTACAGATTCAATGCATTTCCTATCCAACTACCAATGGCATTTTTCACAGAACGAGAACAAAAGATTTCACAATTTGTATGGAAACACAAAAGACCCCGAATAGCCAAAGCAATCTTGAGAAAGAAAAATGGAGCTGATGGAATCAGGCTTCCTGACTTTAGACTATACTACAAAGCTACAGTAATCAAGACAGTATGGTACTTGCACAAAAACAGAAATATAGATCAATGGAACAGGATAGAAAGCCCAGAAATAAACCCACGCACATATGGTCACCTTATCTTTGATAAAGAAGGAAAGAATATAAAATGGAGAAAAGACAACCTCTTCGATAATTGGTGCTGAGAAAACAGCCAAATGTAAAAGAATGATATTAGAACACTCCCTAACACCATATACAAAAATAAACTCAAGAAGGATTAAAGACATAAATGTAAGGCCAGATACTATAAAACTCTTAGAGGAAAACATAGGCAGAACACTCCATGACATAAATCACAGCACGATCCTATTTGACCCACCTCCTAGAGAAATGGAAATAAAAACAAAAATAAACCAGTGGGACCTAATGAAACTTAAAATCTTTTGCACAGCAAAGGAAACCTTAAAGAAAACGAAAAGACAGCCCTCAGAATGGGAGAAAATATTTGCAAATGAAGCAACTGACAAAGGATTAATCTCCAAAATATACAAGCAGCTCAGGCATCTCAATATCAAAAAAACAAACAACCTAATCCAAAAATGGGCAGAAGACCTAAACAGACATTTCTCCAAAGAAGATATACAGATGGCCAACAAACACATGAAAGGATGCTCAACACCACTAATCATTAGGGAAATGCAAATCAAAACCACAATAAGGTATCACCTCACACCAGTCAGAATGGCCATCATCAAAAAATCTACAAATAATAAATGCTGGTGGGTGTGGAGAAAACGGAACCTTCTTGCACTGTTGCTGGGAATGTAAATTGATAAAGCCACTATGTAAAACAGTATGGAGGTCCCTCAAAAACTAAAAATAGAACTACCATACGACCCAGCAATCCCACTACTGGGCATATACCCTGCTAAAACCGTAATTCTAAGAGTCATGTACCACAATGTTCATTGCAGCTCTATTTACAATAGCCAGGACATAGAACCTAAGTGTCCATCGACAGGTGAATGGATAAAGAAGATGTGGCACATATATACAATGGAATATTACTCAGCCATATAAAGAAACGAAATTGAGTTATTTGTAGTGAGGTGGATGGATCTAAAGTCTGTCATACGGAGTGATGTAAGTCAGAAAGGGAAAACCAAATACCGTATGGTAACACATATATATGGAATCTAAAAAAAAAAATGGTCATGAATAATCTAGGGGCAGGACGGGAATAAAGATGCAGACCTACTAGAGAACGGACTTGAGGACACAGAGAGGGGGGAAGGGTAAGCTGGGACAAAGTGAGAGAGTGGCGTGTACAATTATACACTACCAAATGTAACACTGATAGCTAGTGGGAAGCAGCCTCATAGCACAGGGAGATCAGCTCGGTGTTTTGTGACCACCTAGAGGGGTGAGATAGGGAATGTGGGAGAGAGACACAAGAGGGAGGAGATATGGGGATGTATGTATATGTATAGCTGATTCACTTTGTTCTACAGCAGAAAGTAACACACCATTGTAAAGCAGTTATACTCTAATAAAGATGTTAAAAAAAAAAAAAGAGTGTTCATTTATTTTCCTTTAAGCAAAGTCTGCCTGGGGTCCAGGCTCATCCATGGGGTTCCAGTGATTCTTAGGTTATTTGGGCTAGGAAACTACCACTCACAAAAGCCATGACATTGGCAGGGATGAGTGATTTTTTTCTTCTCTTGAAACACCTCCTTTAACATGGAAAGTAGGGTGCTGTCTTCAATGACCTTTTATCAGTTATGTTTCTTAAGCATTGTTGGAAAAGGTTACATCTGCAGAATTATTTCCATTAAAACTTGGTGATCAATTTTGTTGTAATGCCCATCTTCCCAAGAGAATTTACCTATCTGAAATGGATGAGAGTCTGGATAAAACAAGAAGACTGTGATCTATTTGAAAAAACAGATTTGCAACTGCTTAGATCATATGGTCTAATTAACAAGGTCTGATTTGCCTCACTGTAGTTTATTATCTTTTGTCAAACAATAGCAGGGCATTTTTTTTCTCCTTGACTGACATTTTTTCGTTCGTCTGTGTTTTTCTGAACTTATAAATAATGGTTTACAGTCACACTTTCTAGAGGTTATTCTAACAAAGGCTGAAAATTGGAGGAAATTGCAAGCTTTTTTGTTATGTCTATTAGTTGGTGGGTTTCACTCCACCCAAATAATATTTAGCCTCTAAAAGGATGGTAACTAGGGTAGAAGGGAGAGCAAGTATTTTTTCTGATACAAAGATGAAATATTACTGCTAAATAAAACACATATTCCTAGGTTCAGTATTTGTGTTAGGAGGGATATCACAAATGGTAGCTATTAGGAAAATTTTATGCAATTAGCTAGATTCAAGAATACTTCTTTACACTTGATGTAGGAAAATCTTGTTAAAATCAGTGAGGAGTTACCTTTGATTATTTCTAACTCATTAAATATTTAAATAAAGATATTTCCACTTGGACTACAAATAAATAATTCTTTCTGCTATAATGAAATTACATATAAAGTGAATTTTTCTCTATTATTGTTGGATATGTAATATATTTCCTCCAGATGTCTAATAGGTAATCAAGCAATTATACCAAAGTTCTGGTTTAACTTTATGAAAATGCGTCTAATATATGTTCATGAGTTATAATTAATACACATATTAATGCAATAATCTTTATATCCAATTCAAATAGATCAGGAAATAATTTATGTAAATGTATTAAAATTCTCTTGTCCTTATTTTTGAGAAATTCAAATGTGCAAAATTAAATTAGCTCACTCATAATCTGTGGCTTGTGATTTACTATTATCCTTAGTTCATGTGGCCCTCATATTTTATTACACTTAGTCATATCTTATTAATATAATAGTATTATGTTATGTTATGTTATACTAATTTCCTGACAAAGATAGGCTTAAAATTCCCCTCAGCTTGACTAAACTTTAGAAGGTTTTTCCTGACGTTAGGCCCCTGACCTCCCTTTTCTTGGGGAATTTAGAAAACCAGATTGTAAATTCTTTCCCTGCTTTTTTGTGATGTAAATCTTCTTCAGCCTCTTGAAGTTTTGCAACCCAGAAATGTCTTTCTCAAGGACCTGGTATTGATCCCTTTGAAATGTAATTATCAAGACAGGGCCCCTGTCTTCTAGACTGTGGGAGGGTAGGAGTCTAGGAGGGTAGGGTCCCTTCAGCAAGTACCAATTAGCAAACACAGATGGTCTAATCCCACTGACTAACCTCTCTAACATTCCCAGTACTTTTCCATTAGATCAACCCAGTTCTTAAAATATCTCCAGGCCCTTTTTTCAACAGAATTGAGTTCAATTTCTTTTCCTTATCTCAGTAGTCTTCACTTCTATTATAATTGTCTTGAATAAGGTGTTCTTTGCCTTTCTAAATTTATCTGGTGCAGTTTTTCTTTGAGAGTCCCAAGCACTAGAATCATTTTTTAAATTTAATTTTTCCATTAATGCTGCCTAATTTTATTTATTTTATTTTTCTTATTAATTTTAATTGATGTGCAATACTATATTAGTTTCATGTATATAACATAGTGATGCAATATGTTTATACATTACAAAATGTTCACCACAATAAGTCTAGTTACCATACAGAGGTATTATATTATGATAGACTATGTTCCCTATGCTGTACATTTTATCCCCAAGACTTCTTTACCTCATAGCTGGAAGTATGGATCTCTTAATCCCTTACACCCAACCTAACCCCCAACCTCACCCCCCTATGGCAAATACCAGGTTCTTCTCCATATCTGTGAGTCTGTTTCTGTTTTGTTTTGTTTGTTCATTTGTTATATTTTTAGATTCCACATATAAGTGAAATCATACAGTATTTGTCTTCCTCTAACTGATTTCACTTAGCATAAAACCCTCTAGGTTCATCCATGTTAAAGCAAATCACAAGTTTTACTTCTTTTCATGGCTAATAGTTTATGGATATATATATATATATATATATATATATATATATATATATATATATATATATATATACACACACACACACACACATACACACACACACATACATATATAGATATGTGTGTGTGTGTGTGTGTATATATATATATATATATATATATATATAACATTGTTTATCCATTCATCTTGTCAATGGACACTTATTGTTTCCATATCTTGGCTATTGTAAATAGCGCTGCCATAACATAGCAGTATACATATATTTTTTCAAATTAGTGTTTTTATTTTCTTTGGATAAACAACCAAAAGTGGATTGCTAGATCTTATGGTAGTACTATTTTTAGTTTTTTGAGGAACCTCCATAGTGTTTTCCATAGTGGCTCTATCAATTTACATTTCTACCAATAGTGCACAAGGATTCCCTTTTCTCTGCATCCTCATCAAGACTTGGTGTTTCTTGTCCTTTTCATAAAGGCCATTCTGACAGATGTGAGGTGGTATCTCATTGTAGATTTTGTTTGGATTTCCCTGATGATTAGTAATGTTAGCATCTTTTCATGTGCGTGTTAACCATCTGTATGTCTCTTTTGGAAAAATATCTGTTCAGGTCCTCTGCTCATTTTTAATCAGGTTGTGTGATTTTCTGATATGGAGTATAAGTTTTTAATGTATTTTTTACATCAAACCCTTATCATATATATCATTTTTAAATATTTTCTCACATTCATTAACTTTTTGTTTTGTTGATAGTTTCCTTCACTGTTAAAAAAGTTTTTAGTTTGGTGTAGTCCCATTTGATGATTTTTGCTTTTCTTGCCCTTACCTGAAGAGACAGATTTTAAAAAAAAATATTGCTAAGACCAACATTAAAGAGCAGAGTGCTTATGTTTTCTTCTTAGAAGCTTTATTGTTTCAGGTGTTACATTTAAGTTTTCAATCCATTTTTAGTTTATTTTTGTATATGGTATAAAGAAAGTGTCTAGTTTCATTCTTTTGCATGTACTTGTCCAATTTTCCCAACACCATCTATTGAAGAGACTGTCTTTTCCCATTGTGCATTCTTGCTTCCTTTGTCATAAATTAATTGTTCATATAAGTGTGAGTTTATATCTGGGCTCTCTATTCTGACCCATTGAACTGTGTTTCTGTTTTTGTGACAGTACCATACAGTTTTGACCACTATATTTTTGTAGTATAGTTTGATATCAGGAAGCATGATACCTCCAGCTTTGCTCTTTTTTCTCAAGATTGCTTTGACTATTTGAGGCCTTTTGAGATTCTATACAAATTTTAGGATTATTTATTCTGCTTCTATAAAAAATGACATTGGTATTTTGATAGGGATCTCATTGAATCTGTAGATTGTTTTGAGTAGTATGGGCATTTTAACAGTATTGATTCTTTCAATTCACAAACGCAGTATAGCTTTCAATTTATTTGTGTGGTCTTCAATTTATTTTATCATTGTTTTATGGTTTTCAGAATACATGTCTTTCAGCTTCTTGGTTAAATTTATTTTTAGGTATTTTATTCTTTGATGCAGTTGTAACTGGGATGGCTTTCTTAATTTTTATTTCTGACAGTTTGTTACTAGTGTATAGAAATGCCAGAGATTTCTGTATATTGACTTTGTATCCTACAACTTTACTAAATTCAGTCCTTAGTTCTAATAGCTTTTGGTGGCATCCTTCAGATTTTCTATGTATAGTATTATGTCATCTGAAAATAGTGACAGTTTTACTTCTTTCTTTCCAATATGAATTCCTTTTCTTTTACTTGTGTGACTGCTGTGGCTAGGACTTCTAATACTATGTTGAAAAAAGGTGGTGAGAGTGAACATCCTTGTCTTTTTTCTGATCTGAGAGGAAATGCTTTCAGCTTTTCACCATTGAGTATGATGTTAGCTGTGGGCTTGTCAGATATGGCCTTTATTATGTTGAGATATTTTCCCCTCTATACCCACTTTGTTCAGAGTTTTTGTTGTAAATGGGTATTGAATTTTGTCAAAAGATTTTTCTGCATCTTTTGAGATACTCATATGATTTTTATTCTGCAATTACTTAATGTGGTATATCACATTGAATGATTTGTGGATATTGAATAATACTTGTATCCCTGGGATAAATCCCACTTGAACATGGTGTATTATCCTTATAATATATAGTTGAATTTGATTTGCTAACATTTGTTGAGGATTTTTGACTCTATGCTCATTAAGGATATTGGCCTGTCATATTCTTTTCTGTTGTAGTGTCTTTGTCTGGTGTTGGTATCAAGGTAATTCTGCACTTGCAGAATGAGCTTGGAAGTGTTTATTCCTTTTCTTTTCTTTTTTTTGGTAATAATTTGAGAAGACTAAGTATTAGCTCTTCTTTAGATATTTGGTAGAATTATACTGTGAAGCTGTCTGGACCTAGACTTTTGTTTGTTGAAAATTTGTTTTTTTTTGTTTGTTGATTACTATTCAATGCCATTATGTATTCAGTGCCATAATCAGTTTATAATAATAATCAGTTTATTCACATTTTCCCTTTCTTCAGGATTCTGTGTTGAAAGATTGTTTGTTTATAGGAATTTATCCTTTTTTTCTATGCTTTCTGATTGGTATGCATATAACTGTTCACAGTATTCTCTTATGACCCTTTGTATTTCTGTACTATAGGTTGTAATTTCTCTGTTTTCATTTTTTGTTTTATTTATTTGCACTCTCTGTCTTCTGTCTTGATGAATTTGGCTAAAGCCTTGCCAATTTTGCTTATCTTTCAAAGTTAGTTTCACTGACCTTTTCTGTTTAATTTTTCAGTCTTTATTTCATATATTTCCACTCTGATCTTTATTACTTTCTTCCTTCTACTAACTTTGGGGTTTGTTTTTTCTTATCTTTTAGTTCCTTTATGTATAAGTTTAGATTGTTTATTAGAGATTTTTGTTTCCTGATACAGGCCTGTATCACTATGAACATACATCTTAGAATTGCTTTGTACAGCACCCCATAGATTTTGTAAGTTGTTTTACCATTCTCATTTGTCTCAAAATTTTTGTCTTCATTTCCTCTTTGATTTATTCACTGACCAATTGATTGTTTAATAGCATGTTGTTTAATCTCCATGTTTTTTTTTGTTTTGTTTTGTTTTTTCTTGTAATCATTTTCTAGTTTAATTTCTAGTTGTGGATGGAAAAGATGCTTGATATTATTTCTATCTTCTGAAATTTATTGTGACTACTTTTGTGGCCTAACATGTGACCTAGCTTGGAGAATGTTTCATGTACACTTGAAAAAAATGTGTATTCTGCTTTTTATGGGATGGAATGTTCTATACATAACTATTAAATCCATCAGGCATTATGTGTCATTTAAGGCCAGTGTTTCCTTATTGATTTTCTGTCTGGATGATCTATTCATTGATGTAAGTGGGGCATTAAAGTCCCCACCTATTATTCTATTGCTGTCTATTTCTCCCTTCATTTCTATTAATATTTGCTTTACATATTTAGGTGCTCCTCTTTTGTCTGACATGAGTATTTTTATCCTAGTTTTCTTTTCATTTTAATTTGTGGGGTATATCTTTTTTTAATCCTTTAGGGTTGAAGTGATTCTCTTGTAGGCAGCATACAGAAGGGTCTTTTCTTTTCATCTATTCAGCTACCCTATGTCTTTTGATTAGAGAGTTTAGTCCATTTACATTTAATGTAACTATTGAGATATATGTATTTATTGCTATTTTGTAAAATGTTTTCTGGCTATTTTAGAGTTGTTCTCTCTTTATTTCTTCCCTTTGTGGTTTGATTGTGTATTTACTATATGTTTTTTCTTATAAATGGTTACCATGAGTTTTACATATAACATCCTAAGTATATAACAGTTTCTTTTTAACTGATAGTAACTTAATTTTATTTTATTTATTTTTAAATTTTTATTTATTTATTTTTTGGCCACACCATGTGACATATGGGATCTTAGTTCCCCGACCAGGGATCGAATCCATACCCCTTGCAGTGGAAGCACAGAGTCTTAACCACTGGACCACCAGGGAAGTCCCAGTAGTAACTTAATTTTAAACACCTTCTAAAGTGTTATATTTTTATTCCCCTGGCATTTTTTATATTTTTATGACACGTTTTAGATTTTTAATGTATCCCTTGACTAAATATTGTGTTTTTAATAACTTTGAATTTTACCCTTCATCTTTGCTTTATAAGATCTTTTTAAAATCTATTACCTTTATTATTTATTTACTTTTTCCAGTGTGATTTTTATTTATATATATATATTTATTCTTAATCAGTGCCTTTTCTTTTTAGCTTGGAGAAGTCCCTTATCATTTCTTCTAAGACCAGTTTATTGGTGATGAACTCCTTTAGCTTCTGCTTATCTGTAAAACTCTTAGTCTCTCTTTAAATTCTGAATGATAACTTTTCCAGGTAGAGAATTCTTAGTTCATTTTTTTTTTCTTGCAGCACTTTAAATATGTCATGCCACTTCCTTTTGGCCTCCTGAAAAATCTGCTGATAGCCTTATGAATATTCCCTAATATATAATGTTTCTTTTCTCTTGCTGATTATAAGATTTTCTATTTACCCTTAATATTTACCATTTTACCTGTATTGTGTCTTGGTTTTTATCTCTTTGGTTTCATCCTATTTGGAATTCTATGGGCTTTCTCTACCTGGCTCTCTGTTTCCTTCCTCAGATTAGGTAAGTGTTTAGCTATTCTTCAAGTAAGTTTTCTGGCCATTTCTCTCTCTCTTCTCCTTCTGGGACCCCTATAATGCAACTCTTATTCCACTTGATGTTGTCCCAGAAGACACTTAATGCATCCTCACTTCTTTTATTTATTTATTTATTTATTTAAATTTTGCTACTCTGTCTGGATGCTTTCCATTGCTTTGTCTTCCTGCTTGCTGATTCATGTTTCTATTTCATTCATTCTGCTGTTGAATCCCTCTAATGTATTTTTCAGTTCAATTATAACTTTTGTTTGGTACTTTATTATATATTTTATCTCTTTGTTGAAGTTCTCAGTGTGTTCATCCATTCTTATCCCAAGATCAGTTAGCATCTTTATGATCATTACTTTTAATTCTTTGTTAGTTAGGTTGCATATCTTTGTTTCATTAGGTCTTTTTCTGGGGATTTGCCTTGTTCTTTTGTTTGGAACATATTCCTCTGTCTCATTTTGCCTGTCTCTTTGTGTTTGTCTACAGGTATTGGTTGAAACTGCTACCTCCCTCAATCTTAAATGAGTGATCTTGTGTAAGAGCTGCTCCCTGTGGCCCTGAAGTGCAATCTCCCCTGGCCACCAGAGGCAGGCACTTTATGGTTGTTCCTTGTGTGAGCTGGGTATGGCTGTCACTGTGATAGAGTCACGGCTGCTGCACAGGGAAGACAGGTCTCAGGATGCTTATGTGGCCTGGTTGCAGCTTGGCTGCTGTGTGGCGGGGGCAGGGTTCAAATCACTTGCCTGTCTCAGTTGTGACCTGGTCTCTGTGTGTGGTGGGTGGGGCTTGGTGTGCCTGCCCAGCCTGGTTACATCTCTCCTGTGCAACAAGGGCAGGCCAGGGCACTCAAATCTCTGTCGGGCTCAGTCTTTGTGTGAGGTTGGCAGAACTCAGGGCACTCTCCCAGCCTGATTGTGGGTCAACTGCTGTGTGGAGGGGACAGGGCTCGGGGTGCTCACTGGCCCGTTTGTAGCCCATCTTCTGCACAGGGAAGGTGGGGGTCAGGGCACTTTCCCTTCTCAGCTCTACGTGGGGAGCCACCTGATTTATTCCTGATATGCCCCTATTTCTGTGGGTGTGCCAAGACCTGTCAGTGCTCCAAGAGGAGGAACCTCATTTAGTAGCTATTTTCAGTCTGATTGATGCCAACCCCTCAGGCAACAGCTTTTGGAGTATACAGGTATATACAGTCCTGTAAAGTCACAATTGTAACTCTTCTGGCCTCTGGAACAGAAGATCTGGAGGTATCCCCTGGGTGACAGTTGCAAAAATAGAGGCTCTCAACAAGCATTTAAGCTCTTTTCTGGGGAGTCTTGTCAAGGAGTAGTGAAACCAAGGAGTGTGCAAGTATAATGTCTCTCGGCTTTTGTCCCTTGAGATTGACTCCTTAGCCTCTAGATGTGTAGGAAACCTGAGGTCTGTCCCTCAGGGTGAAGTTTCAGGCTAAGGAAATAGGCCTTTTTTGTGGAAAGTCTAGGGTTGTGTTTCAGTCTGCCGTCTGTGTGTTGCCCGGGGGATGGTGATGGCCTGCCAAGAGCTGTCTTTCTGATTGTCACAGTCCCGTGACTCTCAAGAACACCAGCCCCTTGGCCACCAGCGCCCCGCCATCATGCGGTGCCCCTTGTGTGGATGGCTCACACCTGCTCGCTTTATCTAAGTAGCTGGAATGTGAAGGGGATGGGGCTGGATCTCCTGCTTCCAGAAGGCAGTGGGAAAGTGACTTGTGTGTGTGCACCTGTGAGCTTCAGCAAGTCAGCCTGAGAGTGCTTTGTGCACACATGCTGGCTTTAGGCTAGGGGTGGGACAACACCACAGCTGCTCCAGCCAGCGGTTAGGGAAGTGTGGTAGCCACCTGCTTCACAGACCGTAACTAGAGACCTGGAGGATGCTGTGACCCTTCGCACCCAGCACCCCCTTCAGGGAACGGGGTGGGGCTGGTGCTCAGCCACCAGGGCTCTCTAGCTTCGGCAGTGTGACACCCCCATGTCCCAGGTCACTGTCTGTGCAGGCAGGTTAGGTGGGGAGCACAGCAGTGGTGTCTGCCAGCCCCCTGTTTCTGGGGAGCATTCCCACCGCCCACCAGCCCTCCAGCCTATGCTTTTAGATTCACAAATGACTCTCTTATTCACGTATAGTCTCAGCACTTTTCAAACTGCTGTTATTTCTCTGGGTCTCAGGGTGAATGAGATTGCATGCAAGCCCTTTAACAGGGTACTCTCCATTTCCTATAGCATGTTGGGACCCTTAAGTGTCAGCATCATTGGTTTCCTTGGTCAGGCATTTTGAGGGTTTATCTCTTCAATGTAGATCCCAGGGGCCAGGGTGCCTGATGTGGGCACCCACCCCTTGTTCCTCCGGGAGAAGACTGGTCTGGTGAGCGCCTTCTCTATTCTGTGTGGCCACGCCAAGGGGGATTGGCAAGAGCATTTCCCTGCCTCTCCTACCAGGGTAGTCCTTTTGATTCCTTTGTGGAACAGGTGCTCAGCTAGTTCTCAGGTTCTTTTCAGAGGAAATTTATCCATATATGTGTAGATTGTCATGTCCATGGGAGGAGTTAAGTCCAGGCTCTTCCAATACCTCTGTCTTGAACCATCTCCCCAAGAACTAGAATCTTACCTGTAACCTACATTCTCTTTCTGCATTACACCGTCCTACTTCCCACATAAAGGCAATCACACTCCCGAATTTCAGGTTTCTCCTTCCCTTGCACTTTCTTTATTTTATTTTTTATTACATATACATGAATATCTAAACAATATATTGTTATCTTTAAAACTTAAAAAATACTGTGCTGATGATTTTCATTCAATAATACCTTGCAAAAATGAATCAGTTTTATGTGTAGCTCTTGTTTATTAATATTCACAGCTGTAATGTATTTTCTCACGTGACTATACAACATTGTTATGAACAGACTGTACACATTCTTGTGTGTATTTCCTGGTACATATGTGTAAGAGTTTTTGTGAGTATCTTCTTAGAAATGAAGTGTTTTAGGGTATATGAATGACAAAATTTTCAATATTTGTTCAAATAGATTTCCCAGGAGGCTATATTGAACATTAGTTTACAACATGTTTTTTAAAACTTGATAATGTCAGTCTTCTCTCTTGCGCGCGCATGCACTCTTTTTTTTTTTTTTTTTTAACAAGATAATGGGTATGTCATTGAGAGATATGCCACATGTAAAGTAAGAAATTTTCTTTATCAAAGGCATCTTATAAAATTATATTACAACTTAAAAATAATAAAATGACAAGCCACAATCTGGAAGGAGACAAACAAATAAAAATCCACAAAAAAATATAAACAGAAATTTCAAAGGGGAACATAATGTCAATAAACATAAACTTTTAACTTTGCTCAAAAGCTGTTAAACAAATATGAAAGAAAATATACTGGAGTATAAAAATGCAGTGTAATGACTGTTGAATATAAATTTTCTACCTTTCCACATGGATGACAATCTTATTATAGATAGTAGTTGTGTGTATATTCTTTGGATCCAATACTTTTCAAAAAATTATTTTAAAGAAATATTTCATGTGATATTCCCAATTAAAATATCAATAACATAGATGATATTGGTGACTTGGTGAATATATTTCTAAGTGTATCTGCTTACAAAGGACAACTCAACTTTCAACTATATCTGCTGTGCTAGAGTTAAAACAAATGTCATGTACAAATATAGTATCTAATATTCTTTAGTCTCTAATTACTATAAATATATTATTGTATTGCAAGGAAATAATTATAAATTATCTAACACCACCGAAATGTCTATAATACTCCACTTTATGAAAGACACTGAGGAATTATATAGAAAAACTTTTCAGTGTATTCCTAAGAATATTACTAGCAAAACTTCTTAAAACTTTTATTTAATTTAAAATACAGTTATTAAATTTATTAATGTATTCAAGCAATTTGAAATTACAACACAACAATTTTTAATTTCATAATAGACTAATAAAATATTTGAACACAGAAGTAAAAGCATGCATTTACTAACATTGGAGATTTCTGGACAAGCATACAATAAGATAGTTCCAAAGTGTAAAATGATGTCTTGGAGATGGGGAGCATAGCATTAATATGTCTTTTTGTTAAGACTTTGTATTTAGAGGAACTTTAGGTTTAAAACAAAATTGAAAAGGCAGTGCAGAGACTTCCCATGTACTGTCTGCTCCTACATGCATAACCTCCTCATTATCAGCATCACTCACCAGAATGGTAAGATTTTTAACAAGGATGCACCTACATTGACACATCATAATCAGCCAAAGTCCATAGTTTACTTTGGGGTTCACTCTTGGTGTTTTATACTCTATGGGTTTGGACAGATATATAATGACATGCATCCATCATTGTAATATTATACATAGTATTTTCAATACCATAAAAAGTCTCTGTGCTCTGCCTATTCATCTCCTTCCTTCCCCAACCCTGGCAAGCACTGATATATTCTGTCTCCAGAATTTTATAGGATAATACAATTTCAGGAATAGAACAAGATCTTAGGCCCTTACCCAGCTTCCAACCCTAAATAGAATGTCATTTTACAATATACGATAGATTATTATATATTTATAACTGGAAAAGCTCTATGTGATAGAATTATCTACCTCTTCAAGAAACCCATCCAATTTTGTGGATAATTCTAATTATTTGCTTTATAGCACACACACACACACACACACACACACACACACACACTGCTATATGTTTAAAGTAGCATTAAATTTTTCTTTCATCAGATAATCCAAATCTCTTCTATCATCATTAAATATAAGTATATACAAATTCTAAATGGAAGTTTTTCCCACTATCCTTGTACCATTTAATAGTATACGTGTTATAGTAAACTTTGAACTTTCCTTATTTTTAAATTTTTTTCTGGACTCGAAGACATCCACATTCTTGCCAGTTTTATGTGTTAACTTGTTATATTTTCTTATAGTCTTCCCTTTTCTATGTGGAAACAAAGAAATGAAAGTGAGACTTCATGACAGCTAAGGAATTTGGCAAAGTAGGGGAGGATGTATGGCCAGGTCAAGAAGGTCTAGTGAATTATTAAGGTAGCTCAAAAGTTGATTTTTCAAGGTACAGTTGCTTCTTTTTCATGCAGCCCTGGTATTGTAAGCTAAAACTGAACAGGTAACAGACAGAAAAGGCCTTTGACTTCCATCCCTCCTGATTCAAGGACAAAAAAAGTTGGTTAAAGGTATAAACTTGGACATAGTTAAGGTAAGGAGTTTTTTTCCTCTTTTAAAGGGTGAGTCCACAGATCCCTTAGCTGTTAACAAAAGAAAAGAGATGAGACAAAGGTAATTCCAAAAAGTGGATACATATAAAAATTCACAAGGGAAATTCACACACAAAAGAGAGGTGAAGAAGTAGAAAAAGATCAAGATAAAAACTCACAAAAACTCAGTGCAAGGATAGAACAATATAGAGTAAAATAACTACTTCGGGGCAGTGATACTGAGATACTGTGTAATTTAAGTTGCCATTTTACATAATCCAAAGTATCATTCTTAAGGTGCCCTATGTCCTCACTATATTCATCTCTTAGTATTTCTCTTTGAGTAGTTTAAAACAGTAATTTTTTTGTCTTTAAGTTTCTTTTGTTCTGAGTATTTACATTCTGTGTCTTTTTAAGCAATTTTTAATCTGTCAGGAATTAAGCTATGTCTTTGGCATTCAGTATCTCCTATCCAGTATATCTTTTTTTATATTAGTCTATTAGGAAGAGTCTCATACAAGTAAATACCACAGACAACTACTATTTATTTCTGCAAACACTAAAATATTTTAAATATAATTATTATACCATAGATCACATATTTAATACTTAATGTTATTCTCAAGATTTTTTTTCTTTAACCATTTTTTTCTTTATTGAAGTATAGTTAATTTACAGTATTGTGGTAGTTTCAGGTATACAGCAAAGATTAATTGAACTGTTTATTTAATGCTTTAACCATCATTATGAACCTTCATCACTGCATTTGCAGTGAGCTTTCTCCGGTGACTACTTGCAACATTTTTCATCTCTGATCTCTTTGTCAAGTTGTCATCCTCATGTCTCCTGCCATTACCATTCCTACTTTTAAGAGATGTGCCTGAATAAAAAAATCATAAAAAAAAATAAAATTCTATCAGTAAAGAAAAAAAAAAAACGAGATATGCCTGTACACACAGTATTTCCTCTCACTTGCAAAGTGAAAGCTGTTGTTAGCTGAGGACTATTTTGAATGGCCAGAGTTCTTTTCATGAAAGAGTGAACTTGTAGAGAGAAAATTATATGGTCAGAAATCAATCTCTGAGTAAGAAAATGTTACTCTTTGTTATTTTTAATTAGTTATCACCTTGGCACATTAGGTGATATTAAAAAATGTTGTGATTTAAATTATTTTCTCTGTATTTCCAAATTCACTAAGGTAAATATTATACAAGTTTCTTCTGATTTGGAAACAGATGTAAGAATTAGCTAAAGGATGTGAGCAGTTTTTTTATATTTCAGATCAGTCTGAAATGACTCAGAAAGATGATTATGATCTGCTTTAGCACAAAGAATATAATTAGAGCTTGTCAAATCAATCTACTTAAAATCATGTTACAATGCAAGGGGCATTTATGATTCTTAAGCTGAATCTTATGTAATGGTTTAAAATAAATACATCCTTCATCAGTGCCATGGTAATCTGTCAATAGTTTATTACAAGCATATAAATTCATATTCAAACATTAATATCACCAATCACTTAAGATATTTTAGTTTCTTCCCAAGAACTTACTGTCTTTTTTCCTGCCTTCTCACTTTCATTTTTAATCATCTTCTTCTTATTTCTCTCTTTGACTCTTGAATCCCTGTTCTTAACCATCATATCAGAAAGGCCATATTTATTTTGTTTCCTTTCACGGAGACCAGCTCTGGTAGTGTTGGCTACAGAGCTCTCATTTCTGCCGACTTTGCTCAGGATTTCCAGCCTTGGTTTAGTCTTTATACCACTTATCACCATGGCTCCTGACATCATTAAAGATGAAGGTTTGTTTCTCACTGTTTCTTTCCCCCTTTCCTTGTTTTTTCTTTTTGAGAAGAAAAGTGTTAAAGAAAATTTTGCTGTACCATCTTTAATCTAAAATCCTAATTTTCTAGCATATATTATAAATTGTCAAAACAGTATCAGAAACACTTTTCTTCTAGCAATATTGTCCTTAATGGATAAAATCTTATGTAGGTGGTTTTTTCTTTTTAAAGAATAACACTCTAAAACAAAAATTTTAATAGTAAGTAAAAGTTTGTTCATACATATCAAGGGAAGGAAAATATGTCTTGGTAAACAGTTTTTATGTTGTATGTTATATTTTAAAGACAGCTTTAATGGAAATATTTACTAGGCTTTAACTTCATATGGTAAGAGTGGCAGTATTTTTAGGAGATTCCTGTAACTTAAATTGTATCATTGACATCAATAAAATATAAATATATGTCACATGTCCATTCTAAAACAAAGCACATGTAGAATCCCTGCAAGTATGAAATTCAATCAATAATCATTTTGTGAAGACTAGAGAGGCAGTTATAAAACATTCCATTCTGTTTGTAATTTAAATATGCTTTTGTCTCTGAAACCCTGGACTATCATTTTGTAAATAGTTTCAATAACCCCTTATCTGCCTAAATACATTAAAGTTGTCCTGGATGTCAAGAATATTAGGGTGACTCCTACAACTTATATTTAGTTTCATGCATATGTATTTATTTTCAAACTCATTTTCTAGTTCAGTACCAAGTATATAGAATCAGAGCACCACAGTTTGAAAATTAAAGTTTTCTAAAATAATATTGTAACAGAAACAAAATACCAGCTCACATATATATGTATATATATACACATACATACATGAACACACACATACACTTTTTTTAACCAGATATTTTTCTAGACCTTATAAATTGTATGAGATGATGTGTATGCTGTTGTCTTAATTTTAAATATGAAGCGCCTCAGTCTGAAAGTTTCAATAAGGTAGTGGAGGTCGTACAGTGGGTTTTCATCCTCATCTATCTAATCATCAGGCCAACTCTTTTATTACAGTACTATAATGTTTCCCTATTATTCTTTTAATGGTGTATACTATTTTTATATACATATTCTTAAAGACCTTATAAAATCCTAAATAAAAGCTAAAAAGCTAATCAAATCTAGATTTGGTGGCAAGTTCTCATTAATTGAAAAAGAAAAGTTCAAGATGATCAGAAAGCAAGGCCCTGTATCTGTTATGTGCCTGTATTTTATTGACAGTCTTTATCAATTTTAATGGGAGGTTCTTAAAATACTTTATAATCTATGAATTTATGAAGGAAAAGATTTGTTTAAAAAAACATCAAGAGCTTATCATTTAGAGACAGCCACTGATATAATTCATATGTATTTCCGACCATTTCCCTCTTTTTAAATATGCAAACACAAATAGCTTTTAACTGAGATCACATGTTGAGGTTTATAACCTGAAGATGGTAATTAAATTCAACCATGATAGGTTTTCTCACATTAGTTACAGGAAAAACTATCTTAAACAGCCACATACTGTCCTGCCTTATGGATACATTTTAATTGATTCAACCTTTAGTATGCCATTTATTTTTTTCCCTTTGAAGGTATATATATGCATGATATATTTGTATGTGTATATATATGCATGAAATAAACAATCTCATTCAAGGATATTTGCATATATATTAATTCCTCATGATAAACTTTTACAAAATTAAATACTGAGCAAAAGAATATGATTATTTATAAACCTTTTGATATATAAAAATCTCCTTACTGATTGTTAAGACATATGTTTTAATAGTAGTATGGTTGAAAATGTGTTTTTATGTTTACTGGATATTAGTGTTTTTATGATTTGGCTCTCCATAAATTTAGCTCATTTGTCTTTTGATGTATTCATCTTTGGAGTAAACACGCTTTTACTTCCACTGCCTTGTTATATGTACTTGCAGTACTAGTGCTCTATTCCTTTTGAGAGAAGGCAAAAGCGAGTTCATGGAGGTAGATGAGAGAAAGTACATATCTCCATCTTTCCAGTATCCCACCAAGGTCCTCTGCTCATATTTTTCATGATCAAAAATAATGAAAATAATGAAAGTCACCACCAAATGATCGTAACCATCTATACTCAGGTTAACACAGATTATTTAGACTTCTACCTCAGGTGTGCTGTGACTGCAGTTTAACTGAATGAAAATCACACTGTCAATTAAAAATAGAGTGAAAAGTGGGTCGTGACTGAAACGTAGTTTCTTTAGGAGCAAAGGAAATAAGGCATAATTAATAGAATCCAAAATGGACAACGTGAAAACACAGATAATTTGTCTGTTCTTTTATTCTTCTGTAATTGAAGATACAGCATTTAAGTAATGATATAAATAAAATAGATGCATAAAATTATATTCTGATGAAAACAATTAGTAAAATTGTACTTTTAAATTAACTTAATTTTCTTCAAACTCAATGCTAAGAATTCTAGTTTAAAATAGGATCTCCTTCAGGGTTAAGCATGAAATGTTAAGAAAGGTTTATCCGGTATCTCCTGACATGTGAAGAGTAAAGAGAAAGAAATAATTCTCTAGGATTCTTCAATTCAGAAATATAAGTCTGTTTGAGTAAGAGAAGATGAGCCCTGCATTCAGACCGAGTGCCAATCACCACAAGGAAACAAGCGAGCAGAACAAGTCACCCTTGGGAATATTGTTTGCATGATTATAATTCTGTAGGCAAAGCTGTAGTTGAGGTACATCCTGAGTACTAGTTTCTCATGTGCTTTATCAATTTAAAGAATTAGAGAATTCGAAAATGATATTAAGGACATAGTCTACATGAGAATGCTGAAACCTAACAGATGATAAAATTCTGAAAATGAGACATGGTTTTAGAGCTGTTTGTAAAAACATGCATGGAAGCAAGCTCCAAGAATTAGAATTTGATAAGCCCATAAGTGTATTAAAAGTAATTCATGAGGAGGAAAAATGGAGACTTCAATTGGATAGAAGCAGAAGGGAAAAGAAGAAAGATTTGAATTATTTGGTTTAAGTGGAATAAAATACAGTATTTTAGAAGTATGCCAATGACATGTTTTCTTACCCTCACATCTTCGCACAAAAATGTTTACAATAATTTACAAGGGTTAAGAGAACACGTGGGTATGGTAGATCAGCAATATCTTTTGCGGAATGATTTTCTGTCAAAAATTTGTCATCATATTCCCTTGAAATGTGGAAAAAGAAAACAATGCATCCCCTTTTCTAATATGTGAAGTTAAGAGGTATTCATAGCTCAGAGTAAACAACAAAGTGCTTTATTTTCTTGTCCTGGAAAATGATTTCAAAACTTGCTTCTTATTTTAAATAATTAAAAAGTTGCATGTGGTTTGCTATTATCCTTGTGCCAGCCTCCCTCCCCTCTGAGCCCACCTCTCTACCATCCATCCCAACCTCCTCACCTTCTAAGAAGACACTTTGCTCAGGAGCCACTGAGAGGTCAAGGCCTTTTACTTTAATGATGGAAATAATGAGCAAAGGCACAAAAAAATAGCAATCAAGGAGGCTAAATGGATTTACTGCACTGTGAAATGTTGAAAATATTTCTAGAGGAAAACAGAAGACTCCAAAAAGTAGACAGGAGAGTGTTTGTTTTTATTTTATTTTTGTTTTTAATTTTAACTTTTTATATTTGGGGGGAATGAGAGGGGAATGAAGGAAGTCAGGGGAAGAATTTTTTCTCTAAAATGGAATTTTTAAAATTGTATGAACATACATTAAATTTCAAGTATAATGATATAGAAAGAATGAAAGTTGAAACTTAAAAGGTTCTGTATCTCTTCTAATTAATGTTTCCCAGATTTGAATCCTAGTATAATGTTATATATTTCTAAAAATAATAACACATTATCATTACTCTTCTGAACAATTTTTATACATAATTGTGTCTTGAAAGCCCTTCTCCTGAAGCTAACAAAGAATTCTTTTCTAGCAATGACGTGAACGAATATCAGGATAACTTATTAGGGTAATGATCTGATACACTTTCAGTGGTACGAAGTAAGCAGTTTGGGATGTAGTTTATTATTATAAATTTTCTTGGTTTTTGCTTTCTATATTTGTATTTCTTGATGGAGTTTGATATTGAAAAAAGAGTGTATTTAAGAAAAAATACACTATTTCTAGAGAAAAAATTTCTTCCAGCTTTAGAGTTCACATTTTTCATCACTCATTAACGAATAATTTGTGTGTGATTTAGAAGATACAGCTAAGAAAACACCACCACCTAGAAATAACCTATTTCTCCTTTCAGTTCTCTCAATTTTAGTGTGATGTATTTTGATGTGTTATTCTTAAGTACATAATGTTAAGGATGGTTGTGTCTTCTTGGGGAATTGACCCCTTTATCATTATGTAGTGCCCCTCTTTATCCCTGGTTAATTTCCTTGTTCTGAACTCTGCTTTGCCTGAAATTTATATATTTTGATTAGTATTAGCTGTGTATTAGTCTGCCCATAGACTGGTGGCTTAAACAACAGAAATGTATTGTCTCAAAGTTCTGGAGGTTAGAGGTTACCTATGAGGACTTAATGAGGAGGGAGATGGGGATGGAGAGAGAGAGTTCTCGTGTCTCTTCCCGAAGTCAAGATAGGGTTGGAATTTTTCACAGGTCATTTTGATAAATATTGTCCAAAAACCACAGGTTGAGACTCACTGTTCTACACTCTATACAAGTATTAATGTACTAGAATTCTAATTAACTAAGATTCTTACCACAATGCTGTTTTATGTTTACCATTATTATCCTCATGTGTGGATGAAAAAGCTAAACCCCAGAGTGGTTCATTAACTTGCCAAAATTCACACAGTTAGTAAAGGGCATGAAAAGGCATTTCAATTCTAGATTCTGTGCTTACAAATAGTACATTAGACTACCCATATATGGATAATTGTTAAATGAATCTAGTTATATTGGCAAAAAAGTAAGTACTTTTGAAACAAGATCCCTAAAACTATTAATACAATAAAGCATGTATATTTTACATACTTCCTTTAAAAATTAAATGAAAATCTTAAAAAAAATGTAGTTTTTAAACAAATATTTAGACTAAGCAAATATTAAGGAGTTATTTAGATTGCTAAATATTTAAGCAAATATTTAGATATCTAAACTTTTAGATATTAAAAGTGCTGAAAGGTCACGTACAATTTCAGAAATTTAAGAATGGACATGGAAATTAACAAAAATAAAAAATTAGCATAAAATTAGATATTTACATTAATATATGCCCAATTCTAATTTTCAATTCTGAAGCTAGTAAAACCTACATCTTAAAATTGAAGTTTACAGATTAATAATGGGATGTTAGTAAAACAATGTATTTTTATGTTAAAAATACTGTTACTAACATTTACTAACATTACTAACATTTTCCAGAAATTTAAATTTTATATACATGCAAATTTCCAGTAAAAGGAAACAACCTCATAAGAATTTAGAGAAATAAAAATCTAAATAAGAATGGATTAAATTTTCTTCACTGAAAATTGGCAATAACTGAAAAATAGAGAAGAACCGGTCTTGGAAAGTGTCTGATGAAATTAAAACTTTCAAACTCTTTTATAGGAAATGCAAATAGTTACAAACATTTTGGAAACTAATTCTTTCCATCTGTTTCTTTTTTAATATAAATATTGCTGGTAATAACTTCATTGTGGGAATATTGACACAAGCTTAAATATTTCTAAATAATACCCTTGTCAGTATAATACAGAAAATCATCACTATTTGAAGAATGGTAGTGTCTTAGAGTTAAGTCATCAGAATTATCTCTATCCTGAAAGAAAATAGTTTTCCTTCTCTCTTACACACTGCTATATTTAGGCCATTGTAATTACCAGTGCTCCTATTAGCATGGTACAGTGGTAAGGGGAATATCTATTCTTCTGTACAATGTAATCCTCACAATGTCCTAAGTTTAATAACAAAGAGACACTTAAGAGCAATTCTGTCACTCACTACCTGTTTATGCTCAAGCTCTATTTTCCACATTTTTGTCACATATTTCTCATAGGTAAAATACACATGAAGACAGTGAAAATCAATAAGCTCATGATATGAATGCACATTTTAAACTGTAAACCATTCCACATATTGTAGGTGCACTTTTATGAATTTCTGCTTAAAAAAAATTAAACAAATAAATATCAAAGAAGATAAACCATTTTTTTAATGCTGTTAATAATGTCACATCTGCAGAGTCTCTTCTGTGCAGGAACTTAAAACCATGTTTATGTTGGGCATCCTCCGCTTTCAGATGGAGAGTTTATTTATACTGTGCCTAGTTCTCCACTTCCACCGTGTAACAATGTTCAATACTCCTGTTTTTGTTAGGTTAATTTTGGAAGAGTTAAAAACAAGAATGTTCCTGAATTAAGTATTTCTGAAAGACCATTATGAGATTAATTGATACCAAAAGGATGACTATTGTTTTGGCAAAATTTATTTTTATGCTATGTGTGAGAGATCTAAAAGGCTAAGTAGCTTCTTATCGCTTTACTAATGGCAGAGTTTTAAACACATGTAAATCATCGTAGTTTATTTAAAAATCTTGGTTACAATAAACATGTAAGATTAAGTCAGTGACTATGAAGGTTGCAGAGAGAGACAAGCTATCCTAATGTAGAGCTCAGGTTGGAACAATGCCATTTCATAAGCACATGACCCTGACCATTTATCCTGAAGAACCTTTGTGAAAGAGTTTTCTATGCCTCGATCATCTGTATTGGCCCTTCATAGATTTGTGTTTGCAAAGTTACATAGAGAGAGGCTGAATCATTCTTAGACACTAACCTCCCATTAGAATAGCCCCCTGATCCCACTGGGTGGATAGCCAAACCTTAGACAATTTTCTGCACAATCTGGTCAACTATCTCTTCTATAACATGCAATTATCAACCTAGCAGGATAGGATGTGATTAATTTTTGTCTTAGTGCTGACTTCTTAACCACCTGTTTCAGAATCTGTAGTTCATTAACTTGGTCTCACCAGCCCTGCCTTCCTGAATAATTCACAGGTGATCTCTACCTGTTGTGTACCAAGAATCTGAAGCTTTAATAAGCTTCTCTGGTGATATTCAGGCACATTAAAGTTTGAGAAACACTTCTTCAGCTTGTATTTCTGGATAAGACTTACTCTTTCAATGTTTCAACCTTCAAAAAGTCAAAAAATACCTCCATAAAGTTATGTATGTATTAAGTATAATATGCTATTATCAATCATTATTTAAGCTCTTATTTTCTCTAGCAGAATCAAGGACAAAGTAAATATTTGAACTCATCACAACCATCTTCTTAGATAGATGTTTAGAATGTTTGAAACCAAAACAAGAAAGGTCACAAACTATCTAACTCATATCACCTTGTCAGACACTTCCTTTTGGATTAATGCTTTTTGGAAGGTTTAAATTCATTAATGTTAACAGTTAATTATAACTTTTTTTTTTTAACTTAAGAGGATTCAGGATTAAGCAGACACTAAATTAAATTATACTATTTAATTTAAAAAAATAAACAAAACAAATAAACAAAAAAACCCTCAGACTTGTACCAGGGTACCTTGTCTCTGTCTTTCCCACTACAATTCTTACCTCATTTTGTTCACATATTTATGTAATTCATAGATAATGTTTTTAAAGTCCATTTTTCTGTCTTGAAAAATATTTTCACCTATCCTTAGAGAAGGTGTACAATGACCTTGGGTAGAAGGTGTACAATGACCTGGGGTGTAGAAGACCCCAGAGACTACCTCTCTTATGGGGGGGGGGGTTGTACAATGTTTTATAGATAAGTATAAATGCAGATTTTGGCCTATGTATTTCATAGCTGTAAAATCGGAAGTGGGATCCTGCTCATACACAGTGTATGCATAAGGCACACAAGATGATTAAATGCCCATTAGCTGTGTGATCAGTTTTCATGCCTGACATCTGTGTCCTACCTAGCATCAAATTTGAAAAATTTGAGCCTTGCCTTCATCAGTTTTGAAAATACTACAACATAGTTAAAATGCTATGAAAGAGAACATATATTAATAATTCCCGTCATTACTCAAATTTGTCATGATTGCTTTTTGCTGTTTTTCCATATGTTCTGCATGTGTGCATGCACACACACTGTTGAAGCGATCTTCATTGTTCTGAGATACTTCACTTTCTGATAGTCATACCATTGGTTAAGAAAGAGCACCAGCTCAATACTGTGCCTTTGTCCTCCTTATTTCAGTGACTTGTATCACCATCCTCTTACAGAAATTTGGGTAGTCATACTGAACTTCTTGCCTTCTACCCCATTCCTCTAGTCATTAAATCTTATTGATTATGGATCTTATAAATAAGTGTATTTCTACCACCATTTCCTTAGGATGAAGATGTAAAATGAGACTTCAGCAGTTGTCTCAGTTTAAGATGATGCGCAATGCTATTGGAAATTGATAAAATAATTACTTTCATTTTCTAAAAAAAGATACTAACTACATTTGCAGTGCTTGCTAATGAGAACCCTCGGGCCCATCAACCATCCTCCAGCCCAGATAAGAAAACAGTTCATCAGGAAATCTTAGGAGGATGTTTTGGAAAGAGCTTTCTGAGTGCCATGGCTGTACATCCCTGTGTTCCAACCCCCTTCCTCAATCTCAAACCGAGAGTATTAGATTCAAGGAATCTTTAACAGACTCTTCTCAAGAGGACTACTTAGCAGGTCAAACAACCCCATCTGAAAAAATGTCTGTGTACAGTTAACTTTTTTAGGTTATTTCCTTAGGGCAGAATAATGAGAGATAGTAACTCTAATGCTGAGTAACTGCCATTGCCATGCTAGGAAATGGGCTGCAAGCAGGAAGTCTCCAGGACATGGGTAGAGATATCGCTGAATATACAGCCCTCCAGGGAAATGCCCAGCTTTCAAGCACCTGTCCCGCAGACACTGGTTGCACCAACTCTAGATTCTAACAACACTAGTCAAGTAGGACTATTTTGACGCCTTACCATTCCTTCCTTCATTTATCCAAAACCTGGGAAGGATATGATTGCCCCTACTTCCCCACTATTAGAGAATTTCCTGGACAAGACAAATTAGGAAAGTGAAGTGTTTATTTGGGTAAGATTGTTATTTTGATATTACAATGAACTTTCTCATGTTGAAAATGCTATTATTCTTTATCACCTTCAAGTGCTTGGGAAGGTATAGGATCCAAGCAAGATGCTTTTCAGGGTGGGGAAAAAATATGATAAGAGCAAGCTTGAATATATGGTGAGAAAAAATTAAATTTCTTTCCTCCTTCTAAACTCTTGACTTTTTAGCTCATTCTGGTTACATGAATTTCACCATCACTTTTTACTGCAGCGGTCTATCTTAATAGTATATTCACTTCAAATTTTCCCAGCTCTAAGAAAAAATGACCCAATGGCAGTCCAAATCATCATCATTATATACAAATATGTTTATGTCTGAGTCCTCATTAATATTATTTGACTGTTTCTTTTAACTAAAAGATATATGGTAAGCTTCTTAACCTGGGTCTCCTTCCCTCTTTAGCCTCATCTTTTTCACTGTACCCATCTCCCAATTCGTATCTACTCTTCACCTATAATCGACTCTTTTTTATCAAGATATAACTGACATATAACACTGTGCAAATTTAAGGTATACAACATGTTTAGCTGATACAGTTATGTAGTGTAGTATGACTACCGCTGTAGCATTAGCTAACACCTCTTTCACATCACATAATTATTTTGTGTGCATATGGTGAGAACAATTAAGATCTAATCTTTTCATTTTTTGATATAGCTGGTCCTTTGTACAATTTCTTCTCCATGTGTAATATCCTTTTCTATCACTCCCACTTATTTATCTGGCCCACTCTTCCTCATGCTCCTGTTGCAGCTTGTGTGACTTTTTGCACATTTCACTAAAGACTTAAGACTGGATCAAATGTGTATGAGATATGCTTCAAAATATATACTTTCATAACCACAGCTCCTATAATATTTGCTTTGTGTGGTAATGTTAATTTTTGGTATCATTTAGTAACCTGTAAACTTCTGGTGCCAAGAGATTGTGTGTTTCTCTAGTGACTGTCACAGGCCATTGTAATAGCATTTAACATATTTCTGAATGACTCTTTGAATTGGAGTTGGAAAAATCTGTGACAGCAGAACCATGTAGGCAATTTGGTGTTGTCCTGCCAATAAGTATATCAGGCACAGTGGAAGTCTATCTTATGTTTTTTTTTTTATCATCTTTATTGGAGTATAATTGCTTTACATTGTTGTGTTAGTTGTTGTTGTATAACAAAATGAACCAGCTAAACATATACATATATCCCCATATCCCCTCCCTCTTGCATCTTTCTCCCACCCTCCCTATCACACCTCTCTAGGTGGTCACAGAGCACCAAGCTGATCTCCCTGTGCTATGCAGCTGCTTCCCACTAGCTATCTGTTTTACATTTGGTAGTGTATATATGTCAATGCCACTCTCTCACTTCATCTCAGTTTACCCTTCCTCCTCCCTGTGTCCTCAAGTCCATTCTCTATGTCTGCATCTTTATTCCCATCTTGCCCTTAGGTTCTTCAGAACCTTTTTTTTTGTTTTTAGATTCCATATACATGTGTTAGCACACAGTATTTGTTTTTCTCTTTCTGACTTACTTCACTCTGTATGACAGACTCTAGGTCCATCCACCTCACTACAAATAACTCAATTTCGTTTCTTTTTATGGCTGAGTAATATTCCATTGTATATATGTGCCACATCTTCTTTATCCATTCATCTGTTGATGGACACTTAGGTTGCTTCCATGTCCTGGCTATTGTAAATAGAGCTGCAGTGAACATTTTGGTACATGACTCTTTTTGAATTATGGTTTTCTCAGGGTATATGCCCAGTAGTGGGATTGCTGGGTCATATGGTAGTTCTATTTTTAGCTTTTAAAGGAACATCCATACTGTTCTTCATAGCGGCTGCATCAATTTACATTCCCACCAACCGTGCAAGAATATTTTTTGCTGCATTGAGACTTGAATGAAAATAAAGTAACATTGGGAGAATCTTTGTTGTGCATTATCTTATGAAAGCATCTCAAAGGCAGATATATTGTCTTTACTGAAATGGCAAAGTTACTCTGTAATTAGAGACAATAGAAAAATAGAAATCACAATAAGATAGCTGAAAACAAAACAAACAAAAAAGCTTTGTTAAGGAGGCCTAACTTAATAATATATTTTTTGGATATTTATGGATATTTTCTATATATTTTTTTCTCCTTTCACTTCTTTGTGGGCTTATCTGCAGGCTATCTCCCTGCTAATTTCACCCTGCTTGTAGTCTTGACTTTATCACTGAGGTCAGCCTTCTGCAAGTTTACAGTGATCTCTTTTCTAACTAAAGATCAGAGATTTAGAAACTTTGGTGCATTACTCTTTCAGTGTAATGTAACGATGCCTATTATTGTGGCTTTCTTAGTTACTATCTAAAGAGAGGTCTTTGAAGATAGCACTAACCTCTCTCATTTAAAAAGCAAAATTAGATTACTCAGTTTGCCTTAGTTCACAACACATGGCCATTAGGTTTCTTAATGGATTTGGAAAACTCAATAATTCCTTGCTCAGATTAGATTTTATTAGATTTGGATGTCTTTTGTACTAACTTTTAAAGATCTGTAGACAGTATAATCAGATTAGAGTCCCAGACTCAGTGCCTTACAATATATTATAACATTTTTATTGGCTCTTCACAAGCACCTAAAGTCACATTGAGAGCAATATGATACTGAGCGTTCACAAAATTAAATTCAGAAGGCGAGAAATTGTCATATCCTTGCATTGTAGAATTGTTTTTCCCTTGTTAGGATATTTCTTCTTTGTGTTCACGTACTCTTATAGTTATCAGGAAGGAGAAAACCTATATCATTTATAGAATAAGAATAAAATACATTTTATATATCTTATGTATATTATGTATAACATAAAACAAGAAGGAATGGTATTTAAAAAAGAGAAATTACCTCCATTCCTATAGCAGGTGTGCCTCACAGAGTCCATCGTTCCCTGGGAATAGTTCCTTTTGTGCTCACATTTCTTTAGTGTCAACTTGAACTTTGATCTTTTGGGGGTTTGGCTGATAATCTTTGCATATGTTTCTTTTGTACAATAAACATCTTATGTGCTTGATCTCCAGTGTTTCCTGGGCATGTTGCATTTGGAACTGCCTGCATTTCTGTCCTTGCTGGGGGTGGCGAGGGAGCTGTAATGAGAGGGAAGACAGACTAGGCTGGATGAAGTTTGGTCATAGCTGAAAACACTCTGGGAGAAGGGATCCAACAGTCCCAGATGCAGTCATTTTCTCTCACATTGAAAAGCCCTGACCTGTTCCCTAATATGATAATTCCTGTAAACTCAAGTCTTATCCTTAGAAGCATTCTGCTTTTTCTGGTTTATCTGGGCAACTACTTTTTCCTTCTATAATCTGAAAATATTAGCTTTTTGTTACATCTTGTGACTGTCTCTCTGAATAGAGTATAAGTAATCCCAACTATGAAATATGTTAAATGAACAGTTTCAGGTGACCACTGATCACAATTTATCAGTTGTTCTCACTTGACTGAGAGCAGTATCTCTGCTCTGCATTGTAACTTGGGACCATGCAAATTATTATCCAAATTGAGCTGATATTATGAATGGAAAGAGGCACTATTGCTAATTGTGCTGGGAAAGTGGGTAAAAACTAGTACTGTCCCAGGCAAACCAATATGTATGACTATATTCTAATTATAACACTTTAGGTTTTATATATTTTTTAAAAAGGTATATTGCATGTAAGGATGTGATCATTAGTATTGATCTATTGTTGATTGTATGCAGATATAATCTCACAAATCAGAATAGCAACTCTTAGACGCCTGGGGCTATATTTTGTGGTTATTTTAATTTTCTCCAAGGTATAAAATCAAAATTTTTTATAAATAAATGTCTATAATCCAAGTACCCGTGACATGAATTGTTTCGTAATTATTCTGATCATGACCTAAGTGACCCAAATTAAAATAAAGCAGTTGACATTTTGAGTGTATACCAGGAGTACATTAATTTTCCAGCTACCATGAGGGTTTTGTATATTATTCTCCTCAACTGAGTGTTAGGTAGCAAGTGACATGGCTTGATTTAAATATATATAATTGGGACTTCCTTGGTGGTGCAGTGGTTAAGAATCTGCCTGCCAATGCAGGGGACACAGGTTTGATCCCTGGTCTGGGAAGATCCCACATGCCACAGAGCAACTAAGCCCGTGCACCACAACTACAGAGCATGCAATCTAGAGCCCGTGAGCCACAACTACTAAACCCGTGTGCCACAACTGCTGAAGCCCACGTGCCTAGGGCCTGTGCTCCACAACAAGAGAAGCCACCACAGTGAGAAGCCCTTGCACCGCAACAAAGAGTAGCTCCCACTCGCCGCAACTAGAGAAAGCCCATGCGCAGCATAGAAGACCCAATGAGCCAAAAATAAATAATTAATTAATTTAAAAAAATATATATGTAATCCATTTTCTTCAAACATAGTATTAACTACTTCTTTATACTAGCTCTCATTCTGTTGAGATCTTTTTATGTATCGTCCTGTACTTTATGTATTGTTAATCTTCACATTGAGTTATCTAAGGTGTTATTACTGTTATTATTATCTAAATCTTTAGGTAAAGGAAGCTTATCAAGTTGTCCTTAACAAATAAGTTGGCATTTTCACCTAGAACTAACTATAAAGCAGGGATTAGGAAACGTTTTCCATAGAAAGCCAAATAGTAAATGTTTTAGACTTTTTAGAGCACATATGGTCTTTGTTACATATTCTTTGTTAGTTTTTTCCAACCCTTTAAAAAGGAACTTGATTAGGCCCATGGAATGCAGTTCGCCCACCCTTGCTCTAAAGCACAAGGGTAATTTCTCTATGCTATATATAGTAAAATAAATGCTTAATGATTGTATAAAACACAAATAACACACTTACTCTATGACTTTAAAATCTCTATTCCTGGCAAAGGTGACTGGAATTGTTCCAAATATGTGCATATTTACTTAGACTCATTAGATTTATTCACAATTCCTGGCCACACGTGTACAGAACCATTGGACCATGGAGCACCCTTCCTATTAGTTTTTGTATTCCTTTGGGTCACTTCACATCACTGAGGAGCAGGAAGATGGGCTGCAGGTGCACATAGCTTCCATTTCTATGCCTACCTAGCCATTTATTATCAGTACAAACTTAGGTGATTAAATTGACTTTACTGTGCTTCAAATTCATCAACTTTGAAAGGTGACTAAATGATACAATCAAACTCTTAGTGTTGTTCCAATTTAAAACAATATCAAGAACATAGTAAGTCCTCAATAAATGTTAGCTATTATTATTATTATTTTAATTCTAGCTAAAGTCTACTACCTAGAATTATAGCTGTTAGAATATTTATTTCAATTTGTTTCACTTAAATAACGTACTTAACTACAGCAATATGAGACACATGCTAACAAATGTAGGGGATTTAGTGTATCTTTTTAAATTAATAAGGCAATGTCTCTGCCTTGTCAATATATAACATAATTATCTGAGTAATTATAATATCTGACCGAATATCATGAATGCTGTTGTGGTTCAAAGTAACGCTGTGTTAGACTTCTCTATTAGAAGGAACAGCAAAGGCTTCATAGAGAATGTATAATGTGTGAAATACCTGTGAAAAATTGGGAAGAAAAATTGGGGATGAGTAGAGGACCACTGTAAATTGAAGAAATATCATCAGCGAGTTTCCAAAGAAGGGTTACACAAAGTGTTATCCTGAATGGTGAGATACGGTCTATGTATTTGCCTTGACAGTCCATCAGGAGGCATTGAAAATACCTGTCTTTCTAGAGAGTCACACAGTTTTGAGATGATTGATCTGACTGGGGAATGTAGGATGGTTCATATCCACAAGAGACTGCATGCCAAAAAGCTATAACAAAGGTTTAAGTGGGAGGTAATCCAGATTCAAGAGAGTGTAATGGTAACAGAGAAAGTGAGATTGCCTAGAAAGGATAACATTTCTACTGGTAGGTTCTACCAACTACACATTTTTTGTGTGTCAACCATATGTAATCAAAGGTTAATACTTGGCTTAAACCCTTTTGTATTAGGGAGAATCCTGTACCATTAACAGGGATAGAAAACTCCAGTGGAAAAGTTTTAGGAGTGGAGGAACTAATGAAAGAGCAGGCAGAAAAATATGATCACTGGACAGAAAAGTGGAGACATGGAGACTCATTTAATAAGTCATAGTTGATTCTATGGACCTCAAGAGTCAACTCAAAGGCAGAGACTTAGGAAAAGGAGCAGGAGGGGTCCCCAACATTTTTCTAGGATGTATTGTGTACAGAAAATGAAAGCATTAAAAAATTAGCTGCAGAATTAGCAGTGTCCAATCCCAAAAAAAAATGTGAAGAAAAGTGATATATTTATTCTGTCCAAAATTAACTACTTTACCTATATTCCCTATCCCTGAGTTCAGGATTTTCACTGTGCTCCTGAGTGACACACTGAACTGTGAGTTGTAGCAAATATGGAAGATACGTGAGAGTACTGGGAAACTCTAATCAATTCAGAAAGATCTACAAAAGTTAGTTCTTGGAATCTTAATGATACTTAAATTTAGGTTCTAAGTCCTGTGTGGGCTGTGTGGGTACTAGCACAGTCTCTGGAATATGTCAAGCATACATCCAATATACATTGAAAATCTGCTGCTCATCGCATATGAATCCTCACAGAAGTTAATTCTTTAGGTATTATTCCTTTTGGATATTATTCCTTTGGGGTTATTTAATAAGGTCTGAATTCATTGTGCATCCAAAAAGTAAATAGTCACTGGAGAGCTGTATTTTATCTGCACTTCTACTGTGAGGGATCCTAAAAATATGCTAAATCATGGCAATCATAGGCATTATTAACAAGAGTATTAGTGAGCTGCAAGAACCCCAAACTTAATGATTTCAAACAATAATAATTTAATCTGATATTCAATGTCTTGCGTGATGATTACAACTTGATTGGAATAAGCTGGATTCTAGGCCCCAAACTTCAGGCTGGGCTAGATCTGCTCTCTATGTCTCCTCTTCTTTTTGGAATATAACTTACCGGGAGTGTGTGGTGTGCTCCAAGTATCCTATCCTGAGGCACTGATTACCTGGGTAGAAGTCGTATAGTAAATCATCAGTGTACAAGAGGTGAACCCCAAACTCACCTTTTTTTAAAATTAATTTTTATTGGAGTATAGTTGCTTTACAATGCTGTATTACTTTCTGCTGTACAGCAAAGTGAATCAGCTATATGTATACACATATCTCCTCCTTTGGATTTCCTTCCCATTTAGGTCACCACACAGCATTGAGTAGAGTTCCCTGTGCTACCAAACTCACTTTTTTTTTGCCATAATTAGCATTTTTTTAAAACATCTTTATTGGAGTATAACTGCTTTACAATGGTGTGTTAGTTTCTGCATTATAACAAAGTGAATCAGTTATACATATACATATGTCTCCATACCTCTTCCCTCTTGCATCTCCCTCCCTCCCACCCTCCCTATCCCACCCCTCTAGGTGGTCACAAAGCACCGAGCTGATCTCCCTGTGCTATGTGGCTGCTTCCCACTAGCTATGTATTTTACATTTGGTAGTGTATATGTGTCCATACCACTCTCTCACTTTGCCCAAGCTTACCCTTCCTTCTCCCCATGTCCTCAGGTCCATTCTCTAGTAGGTCGGCATCTTTATTCCAGTCTTGCTGCTAGGTTCTTCATGACCATTTTTTTTTTCTTTTTTAGATTCCATATATATGTGTTAGCATATGGTATTTGCTTTTCTCTTTCTGACTTACTTCACTCTGTATGACAGTCTCTAGGTCCATCCACCTCACTACAAATAACTCAGTTTCATTCCTTTTTATGGCTGAGTAATATTCCATTGTATATATGTGCCACACCTTCTTTATCCATTCATCTGTTGATGGACACTTAGGTTGCTTCCATATCCAGGCTATTGTAAATAGAGCTGCAATGAACGTTTCGGTACATGACTCTTTTTGAATTATGGTTTTCTCAGGGTATATGCCCAGTAGTGGGAATGCTGGGTCGTATGGTAGTTCTATTTTTAGTTTTTTAAGGAACCTCCATACTGTTCTCCATAGTGGCTGTATCAATTTACATTCCCACCAACAATGCAAGAGGGTTCCCTTTTCTCCACACCCTCTCCAGCATTTATGGTTTGTAGATTTTTTGATGATGGCCATTCTGACTGGTGTGAGATGAGATATCTCACTGTAGTTTTGATTTGCATTTCTCTAATGATTAATGATTTTGAACATTCTTTCATGTGTCTGTTGACAATCTGTATATCTTCTTTGGAGAAATGTCTACTTAGGTCTTCTGCCCATTTTTGGATTAGGTTGTTTGTTTTTTTGATATTGAGCTGCATGAGCTGCTTGGAAATTTTGGAGATTAATCCTTTGTCAGTTGCTTCATTTGCAAATATTTTCTCCTATTCTGAGGGTTGTCTTTTCGTCTTGTTTATGGTTTCCTTTGCTGTGCAAAAGCTTTTAAGTTTCATTAGGTCCCATTTGTTTATTTTTGTTTTTATTTCCATTTCTCTAGGAGCTGGGTCAAAAAGGATCTTGCTGTGATTTATGTCATAGAGTGTTCTGCCTATGTTTTCCTCTAAGAGTTTGATAGTGTCTGGCCTTACATTTAGGTCTTGGATCCATTTTGAGTTTATTTTTGTGTGTGGTGTTAGGGAGTGTTCTAATTTCATTCTTTTACATGTAGCTGTCCAGTTTTCCCAGCAGCACTTATTGAAGAGGCTGTCTTTTCTGTATATTCTTGCCTCCTTTATCAAAGATAAGGTGACCATATGTGCGTGGGATTATCTCTGGGCTTTCTATCCTGTTCCTTTAATCTATATCTCTGTTTTTGTGCCAGTACCATACTGTCTTGATTACTGTAGCTTTGTAATATTGTCTGAAGTCAGGGAGCCTGATTCCTCCAGCTCTGTTCTTCTTTTCTCAAGATTGCTTTGGCTATTCAGGGTCTTTTGTGTTTCCATACAAATTGTGAAATTTTTTGTTCTAGTTCTGTGAAAATTGCCAGTGATAGTTTGATTGCATTGAATCTGTAGATTGCTTTGGGTAGTATAGTCATTTTCACAATGTTGATTCTTCCAATCCAAGAATATGGTATATCTCTCTATCTATTTGTATCATCTTTAATTTCTTTCATCAGTGTCTTATAGTTTTCTGCATACAGGTCTTTTGTCTCCTTAGGTAGGTTTATTCCTAGATATTTTATTCTTTTTGTTGCAATGGTAAATGGGAGTGTTTTCTTAATTTCACTTTCAGATTTTTCATCATTAGTGTATAGGAATGCAAGAGATTTCTGTGCATTAATTTTGTTGCTACTTTACCAAATTCATTGATTAGCTCTAGTAGTTTTCTGGTAGCATCTTTAGGATTCTCTATGTATAGTATCATGTCATCTGCAAACAGTGACAGTTTGACTTCTTCTTTTCCAATTTGGATTCCTTTTATTTCTTTTTCTTCTCTGATTGCTGTGGCTAAGACTTCCAAAACTATGTTGAATAATAGTGGTGAGAGTGGGCAACCTTGTCTTATTCCTGCTCTTAGTGGGAATGGTTTCAGTTTTTCACCATTGAGGACAATGTTGGCTGTGGGTTTGTCATATATGGCCTTTATTATGTTGAGGAAAGTTCCCTCTATGCCTACTTTCTCAAGGGTTTTTATCATAAATGGATGTGGAATTTGTCAAAAGCTTTCTCTGCATCTATTAGATGATCATATGGTTTTTCTCCTTCAGTTTGTTAATATGGTGTATCACATTGATTGATTTGCATATATTGAAGAGGCCTTGCATTCGTGGGATAAACCCCACTTGATCATAGTGTATGATCCTTTGAATGTGCTCTTGGATTCTGTTTGCTAGTATTTTGTTGAGGATTTTTGCATCTATGTTCATCAGTGGTATTGGCCTGCAGTTTTCTTTCTTTTTGACAGCTTTGTCTGGTTTCAGTATCAGGGTGATGGTGGCCTCGTAGAATGAGTTTGGGAGTGTTCCTCCCTCTGTTATATTTTGGAAGAGTTTGAGAAGGATAGGTGTTAGTTCTTCTCTAAATGTTTCATAGAATTTGCCTGTGAAGCCATCTGGTCCTGGGCTTTTGTTTGTTTGAAGATTTTTAATCACAGTTTCAATTTCAGTGCTTGTGATTGGTCTGTTCATATTTTCTATTTCTTCCTGGTTCAGTCTCGGAAGTTTGTGCATTTCTAAGAATTTGTCCATTTTTTCCACGTTGTCCATTTTATTGGCATATAGTTGATTGTAGTAATCTCTCATGATCCTCTGTATTTCTGCAGTGTCAGTTGTTACTTCTCCTTTTTCATTCCTAATTCTGTTGATTTGAGTCTTCTCCCTTTTTTCTTGATAAGTCTGTCTAATGGTTTATCAATTTTGTTTATCTTCTCAAAGAGCCAGCTTTTAGTTTTATTGATCTTTGCTATCGTTTTCTTCATTTCTTTTTCATTTATTTCTGATCTGGTCTTTATGATTTCTTTCTGTCTGCTAACTTTGGGGGTTTTTTGTTCTTTCTCTAATTGCTTTAGGTTTAAGGTTGGTTTGTTTATTGGAGATGCTTCTTGTTTCTTAAGGTAGGATTGTATTGCTATGAACTTCCCTCTTAGAGCTGCTTTTGCTGCATCCCATAGGATTTGGGTCATCGTGTTTTCATTGTCATTTGTTTCTAGGTATTTTTTGATTTCCTCTTTGATTTCTTGAGTGATCTCTTGGTTATTAAGTAGTGTGTTGTTTAGCCTCCATGTGTTTGTATTTCTTACAGATTTTTTCCTGTAATTGATATCTAGTTTCACAACGTTGTGGTTGGAAAAGATACTTGATACAATTTCAATATTCTTAAATTTACCAAGGCTTGATGTGTGACCCAAGATATGATCTATCCTGGAGAATGTTCCATGAGCACTTGAGAAGAATATGTATTCTGTTGTTTTTGGATGGAATGTCCTATAAATATCAATTAAGTCCATCTTGTTTAATGTATCATTTAAAGCTTGTGTTTCCTTATTTATTTTCATTTTGGATGATCTGTCCATTGGTGAAAGTGGGGTGTTAAAGTCCCCTACTATGACTGTGTTACTGTCAATTTCCCCTTTTATGGCTGTTAGTATTTACCTTATGTATTGAGGTGCTTCTATGTTGGGTGCATAAATATTTACAATTGTTATATCTTCTTCTTGGATTGATCCCTTGATCATTATGTAGTGTCCTTCTTTGTCTCTTGTAATAGTCTTTGTTTTAAAGTCTATTTTGTGTGATATGATAATTGCTGCTCCAGCTTTCTTTTCATTTCCATTTGCATGGAATATCTTTTTCCATCCCCTCACTTTCAGTCTGTATGTGTCCCTAGGTCTGAAGTGCGTCTCTTATAGACAGCATATATACGGGTCTTGTTTTTGTATCCATTCAGCCAGTATATGTCTTTTGGTTGGAACATTTAATCCATTTACATTCAAGGTAATTATCGATATGTATGTTCCTATTACCATTTTCTTAATTGTTTTGGGTTTATTATTGTAGGTCTTTTCCTTCTCTTGTGTTTCCTGCCTAGAGAAGTTCCTTTAGCATTTATTGTAAAGCTGGTTTGGTGGTGCTGAATTCTCTTAGGTTTTGCTTGTCTGTAAAGGTCTTAATTTCTCCATCAAATCTGAATGAGATCCTTGCTGGGTAGAGTAATCTTGGTTTTAGGTTTTTCTCCTTCATCACTTTAAATATATCCTGCCAATCCCTTCTGGCTTGCAGAGTTTCTGCTAAAGATCAGCTGTTAACCTTATGGGGATTCCCTTATGTGTTATTTGTTGTTTTTCCCTTGCTGCTTTTAATATTTTTTCTTTGTATTTAATTTTTGATAGTTTGATTAATATGTGTCTTGCCTTGTTTCTCCTTGGATTTATCCTGTATGGTACTCTCTGTGCTTCCTGGACTTGATTAACTATTTCCTTTCCCATATTAGTGAAGTTTTCAACTATAATCTCTTCAAATATTTTCTCAGTCCCTTTCTTTTTCTATTTTTCTTCTGGGGCTCCTATAATTCGAATGTTGGTGCGTATAGTGTTGTCCCAGAGGTCTCTGAGACTGTCCTCAATTCTTTTCATTCTTTTTTCTTTATTCTGCTCTGCAGTAGTTACTTCCACTATTTTATCTTCCAGGTCACATATCTGTTCTTCTGCCTCAGTTATTCTGCTATTGATCCCTTCTAGAGAATTTTTAATTTCATTTATTGTGTTGTTCATCAGTGTTTGTTTGCTCTTTAGTTCTTCTAGGTCCTTGTTAATTGTTTCTTGTATTTTCTCCATTCTATTTCCAAGATTTTGGATCATCTGTACTATCATTATTCTGAGTTCTTTTTAGGTAGAGTGCCTATTTCCTCTTCATTTGTTAGGTCTGGTGGGTTTTTGCCTTGCTCCTTCATCTGCTGTGTGTTTCTCTGTCTTCTCATTTTGCTTAACTTACTGTGTTTGGGTCTCCTTTTCGCAGGCTGCAGGTTCGTAGTTTCCGTTGTTTTTGACTTCTGTCCCCAGTGGCTAAGGTTGGTACAGTGGGTTGTGTAGGCTTCCTGGTGGAGGGGACTAGTGCCTGTGTTCTGGTGGATGAGGCTGGATCTTGTCTTTCTGGTGGGCAGTTCCATGTCTTGAGCTGTGTTTTGGGGTGTCTGTGGCCTTATTATGATTTTAGGCAGCCTCTGTGGTAATGGATGGTGTTGTGTTCCTGTCTTGCTAGTTGTTTGGCATAGGGTGTCCAGCACTGTATCTTGCTGGTCGTTGAGTGGAGCTGGGCCTTGGCGTTGAGATGGAGATCTCTGGGAGATATTCGCTGTTTGATATTACGTGGAGCTTGGAGGTTTCTTGTGGACCAGTGTCCTGAACTTGGCTCTCCCACCTCAGAGGCACAGCCCTGACGCCTGGCTGGAGCACCAAGATCCTGTCCTCCACATGACTCAGAATAAAAGGTAGGAAAGAAAGAGAGAAAGAGAGAAAGAGAGAGAGAAAGAGAGAAAGAGAGAAAGAGAGAAAGAAAGAAAGAAAGAAAGAAAGAAAGAAAGAAAGAAAGAAAGAAAGAAAGAAAGAAAGAAAGAGAAGATAAAAAAATAAAGTAAAATAAAATAAAATAAAGTTATTAAAATAAAAAATATTAAGATAAAATTTTTTTAAGTAATAAAATACAGAGAAACAAAAAACTGGACAGGCAGAACCCTAGGACAAATGGTAAAAGCAAAGCTATACAGAGAAAATCACACACAGAGACATACACATGCACCCTCACAAAAGAGAAAAAGGGAAAAAAATATATATATCGTTGCTCACAAAGTCCACCTCCTCAATTTGGGATGATTCCTTGTCTATTCAGGTATTCCACAGATAGAGGTACATCAAGTTGATTGTGGAGATTTAATCCGCTGCTCCTGAGGCTGCTGGGAGAGATTTCCCTTTCTCTTCTTTGTTCGCACAGCTCCCGGGGTTCAGCTTTGGCTTTGGACCCGCCTCTGCGTGTAGGTCGCCTGAGGGCGTCTGTTCCCGCCCAGACAGGACGGGGTTAAAGGAGCAGCTGCTTCGGGGGCTCTGGCTCACTCAGGCCGGGGAGGGAGCGGTACGGAGGAGGCGGGGCAAGCCTGCGGTGTCAGAGGCGTCGTGACGTTGCAGCAGCCTGAGGCGCGCCGTGCGTTCTCCCGGGGAAGTTGTCCCCGGATCACGGGACCCTGGCAGTGGCGGGCTGCACAGGCTCCCGGGAGGGGGGGTGTGGAGAGTGACCTCCCACTGGTGAGGGTCCCGTCCCTATTCTTTTGTCTCCTTTTTCTTTTATCCTTTACCCTTCCCAGGTATGTGGGGAGTTTCTTGCCTTTTGGGAGGTCTGAGGTCTTCTGCCAGCGTTCAGTAGGTGTTCTGTAGGAGTTGTTCCACATGTAGATGTATTTCTGATGTATTTTTTGGGAGGAAGGTGATCTCCACGTCTTACCCTTCGACCATCTTGAAGCTCCTCTCCCAAACTCACTTTTTTAAAGCTAAAGTCACATCCATTAACATGTCATCGGCTAAAGCAAGTTATATGGCAAAGCCCAAAATCCAGTGGTAGGGATGGACATTCTGACCAATAAGAGGACACAGGAAGACTCAGATATATGATACCACTCTGAAGAGTAAAGTATGAGGACCAGTAATTTATTCAGTCACAACACATGATCTCTCCTGCCTACCGCCTCAGCTTTTCCCTTTGGTACTTTTCTTGCATGGATCCACAAATTATCAGTATTCTCTTTGATTATGATCACCAAAATGGATCAGACTGCCCTTTCTTTAATAAATAATGCAAGTATCTGAGAGCTGGTTAAGTATCAAAACTGGTGCAAATAAAAGGTTTTGTTGTTTATTTAATTCATGCTAATGAGTCAGCAAATAGGCATCTTTCAATCTAAGCATAATGAGGTCCTGCACTTTCTAACAGCTTATATTTCCAGCATAGATTGGCCATGGATTTTGTTATCCTTTAAATCCCCACCATTAAGGTTTTGTCATCAAATATGTTTCCTGCTTCTAAATATGATCATGTCATGTGTGTTCAATTAATATTTTTTGAATAAAATAATTCTTTGAATCATTATACATATACTAAGCACTCTGTGTTTGATAAAATATAAAGCATTGACGTATGCATTTTCCCCTGATTTTACATTTGTCATGTAGTAGACATTAAATGGATTCCATAGTGAGATATACACAATTTTAAATATAAATATCTCTGCTTATTAAATGTATGCCTTTGGGAAACATATTTAAACTCCTCTTTTTCTTTATGCATAAAATGAAGGTAATATCTATTTCATGTTTTATGAATACTAAGTAAGTTACATAAATCATGTGGCCCAGTGTTCAGTCCATTTAGTTACTAAATTTTTCCACCCATCCTCAATAGATTTAACAACATTTTAATTGCTTTTCAACAGCAATAATTAGTAAATCCAAGAGTCTGTTTTTACATCAGTTTTGTTCTTTATTAAGCTCTGGCTAGAAGAGTGTATCTCTCTTTTATTTTTTCATTAAAGTTGTACAGTATTTAATTTTTATTTTAAAATCCTCTGCTTAAAAATTAAGTATGATCCTCCTAATATCCTCCCAAATTTTGATCTAATGATTGTGTGAAAACTGTATAAAATGATAACCACCTTTTTGTGGTTCTGAATAATGTTCTTTTTCTAGCTTATTTCATGCCCTACTGTTCAAATAAAATAACTATCACAAAATAGCATATTATCTTTAATTAAAGTTAATCAGTTGGATCAATTGGCTTTTGGAAAATGCCATTCTCTTCCTGAAAGAATAAATACAATGTCTTTATCAACAGTACATTATAACCCATTTTTCTTATTGTACTTTCTCCTAAGCAGCTTCAGAGAATTGAGGTACAAATGAATAAAACATGTGTTTATTACAGTGGGTGAAGAGACAATGACAAGTTTCTCAACTTCCTCTTTCCGTGGCTGCTCTCAGACAAGGGAGGAGTTGAGACAGCCAGAAAATAGAATGACCCATCAAAGAACTGAATTTAGATGTGATTGTTTTATTTCGCTTTTCCTAGAAAGTTTCTTAAATCATAATACACATGAGAATAAAGACAGAAAATCTACATGTGTAGGAGCTACTTTTAATTATATGCATCATTAAACTGTAGCCATTATAGATGAAAAGCTGAAAAAGTTGTATATTTTCATACTATGGTATATCAGGTAAACTCTTCTGATTGAAATAACAACACACATAAAGACATGTAAAGTTTCATGTCCAGCTCTGTTTGGAATTATAAGTGCACAGCTCAAGCTGGAGTTAGGACCCCAAATTCTAGCAGCTACAACTCTATAAACTTGGGGAAAATGGTGCAAGGAAATAGTGAGGTGCAAAGGAAATGTTGACGAAAGTGTCAGGGATGATATTCACTAGTAAATACTAATGAGAAAAGTTGAATTAAGGGAACAAGGTGATGTGTCCTGTTGTAGTGTATTAGTAAGTAAAAACCCCTTATTGTATGTTTAAAAAATTATAATAACTGCCCACAGGACAAAGAGGTAATAGGCACAAACTAGAAAGAAATGTCTGCGTTTTATAGTAAAAAGCAAAGATAATATCCACATTTAAAGATATGTCATTATATATTTTTTAATTTTTAATTTTTAAATTTTTTAACCATCTTTTATTGATGTATAGTTAATTTAGTATGTTGTGTAAATTTCAGGTGTACAGCATAGTGATTTACATATATCTATATCTATATCTATATCTATATCTATATCTATATCTATATCTATATATCTGTTAATCCCAAACTCCTAATTTATCTCTCCCCTCAACCCCCGTTCTCCCCTTTGGTAACCATAAGTTTGTTTTCTATTTCTGTGAGTCTATTAGAGTTTTCTCCGGATGTATGCCCAGGAGTGGGATTGCTGAGTCGTATGGTAGCTCTATTATTAGTTTTCTAAGGAACCTCCATACTCTCTTCCATAGTGGATGTACCAATTGCCATTCCCACCAACTGTGTAGGGGGGTTCCCTTTTCTCCACACCCTCTCCAACCTTTACTGTCTGTGGATTTTTTGATGATGGCCTTTCTGACTGGTGTGAGGTGATATGTCATTGTAATTTTGATTTGCATTTCTCTAATGATTAGTGATTTTGAGCATCCTTTCATGTGTTTGTTGGCAATCTGTATATCTTCTTTGGAGAAATGTCTATTTAGGTTTTCTGCCCATTTTTTGATTGAGTTTGTTTTTTTTGATATTGTGCTGTATGAGCTGTTTGTATATTTTGGAAATTAATCTCTTGTCGGTAGCATCATTTGAAAATATCTTCTCCCAGTCTGTAGGTTGTTTTTTCGTTTTGTTTAAGATACGGCATTATATTTTAAAGTGAGGAATGTCTGCTTATTGTATTGACAAGGTACTGTCTACTCTCCACTTGATCCAATCAAAGATATTAAGAAGTTGTTCAGTAAAGTCATTAGTTTTAGACTGACAAATTCCCATGAGACTATTTTTCTTTGGATTATATGTTAAAATGTATAATTTAAAAATATATAATAAAATAAAAAATGGATATCATTTATTTATTTTTATATCTTTATTGGAGTATAATTGCTTTACAATGTTGTGTTAGTTTCTGTTGTACAACAAAGTGAATCAGCTATAAGTATACATATATACCCATATCCCCTCCCTCTGGAGCCTCCCTCCCATCCTCCCTATCCCATCCCTCTAGGTTGTCACAAAGCACCGAGCTGATCTCCCTGTGCTATGCAGCAGCTTCTCACTAGCTATCCATTTTACATTTGGTAGTGTATATATGTCCATGCCACTCTCTCACTTCATCCCGGCTTCCCCTTCCCCCACTGTGTCCTCAAGTCCACTCTCTACATCTGCGTCTTTATTCCTGCCCTGCCACTAGGTTCATCAGGACCAGTTTTTTAGATTCCATATATGTGCTTTAGCATACAGTATTTGTTTTTCTCTTTCTGACTTACTTCACTCTGTATGACAGACTCTAGGTCCATCCACCTCACTACAAATAACTCAATTTCGTTTCTTTTTATGGCTGAGTAATATTGCATTGTATATATGTGCCACATCTTCTTTATCCATTCACCTGTTGATGGACATTTAGGTTGCTTCCATGTCCTGGCTATTGTAAATAGTGCTGCAATGAACATTGTGCTACATGTATCATTTTGAATTATGGTTTTCTCAGGGTATATACCCAGTAGTGGGATTGCTGGGTCATATGGTAGTTCTATTTGCACAGCAAAGGAAACCATAAAGAAGATGAAAAGACAGCCCTCAGAATGGGAGAAAGTATTTGCAAACGAAGCAACTGACAAAGGATTAATCTCCAAAATATACAAGCAGCTCAAGCAGCTCAATGTCAAAAAAGCAAACAAGTAAATTGATACAGCCACTATGGAGAACAGTATGGAGGTTCCTTAATAAACTAAAAAATAGATATCATTTAGTTAGGAGAAGAAATGCTTGTTGGATTCTTACTACTGTTCTTCAGATATATGAGGTTTCAATAAGAGGATGGGGAAATGGTGATTTTTTTTTCTTTTTGGAAGTTATTGAAACAGAAGAATGTTGAGTACAGTAATACATTTTGAGAAAGAACACATGGTGACTATGAAAATATGTTATTGAGGAAGTAAGTAACCCTTGGTCCTTTGCTTTTTAACATATATGACAGTTTACGTAGAAATTTGCTTACAGGCAGAGAAATAAACTAAATTATCTACCCAGTCCCTTTGGGTTGATTGATTGATCTGTACATAAAGAAATTTAATGTGCTATTGGATTAACTTGCTCAGTTTTCTTCTTACATATCAAATAGTTAGGCACTTATTTTATGTGCTTTGAACTGAAAATTTAATATGCAAAGGTATGGGCACAATGCCTTCCCCGCAAATGTTATTATGAAGCTAAAGCAATGGAACTTATGAGACACATTACTAAAAAGTGATAAAAAGAACCTAAGTCATAGCATCACAACTTCGCTCTCATAAAACATGTAAAGTTGGCTTTTAAATGGCTGGAGCTCAAAGTGGCAATAAAGGGAAAGAAGATTATGCACTTCTATGAGTGTCCTGATGTAAGATGCAGTGGGATCAGAAAGTACTGAATTATGAGGGGTTATATTTTTTCCCATGGCTCTTAGGAGAGTCATTGATTGTGTCACTTAAAAAGTTTATTAATAGCTGGAGATTTTTGCATAAGATATAAATGAGTAAATGTGAGATGAGTCAATTATAACCACTTTAATGGCAGGTGCAAGAGTATTATGCATTAACTACAAAGGAAGCTAATACAGTTATTAAAAACCACAGGCCCTTAAAAAGCTTAGTACTCAGAATTCCAGAAGGAAAAAAAAAAGAATAAAGAAGAAATTGAAAAATACTACCAAATTAACTATTTGACTCATAATGTTATTTATTAAACATTAAATTTTATAGTGTAAAATATTGTACCAATGTTTATTAAAATCAATTTCTAAAACATAAAAACTATGTTTACTAAAAGTACCTTTTACATACAGTCCTATGCTCAGGACTTTCATCTTTTCTTTCTATTTTTTCTCTCTTAGTCTCACAGCATCAGACTATGTGCAGATATTCTGCCTTTCAGTTTCATTTCCATGATATTCTAGCACAGTTATTCTAACCTATGTCCCCACTGCCACTGCTCTAGCTTAGATTTTCATTGCCTCTAATGAACACACACACAGACACACACACACACACACACTTTTCCCCCTCCAATTAAAGGCTCTTACATATCTGCATTTCATTAAAATTAGATCTCTCCGACAATTTCTGATCACTCTATGTCCTTATTATTTTATATTCCTGTAATATCCCTTTACCTATTCTCTACCATAAAGTATATAAATCACATCCATTCAGATTTCTTCAAGAAGACTTCTAGAAGAAATATTCCATCTTTTGTTTTGAAACAATATTCTGCATTGAATATTTTTTTTTACACTTGCCACATTCTACCTGTATTTCAATGCTATTTGTGCTTACTTCTGCTCTTAGGTTGCAGCTATGTAAAAGGTCATTGTTTTCATTATTGTATTTACCAAAATAAGAGGTATTTAGTACATGTTTGCTGAATTGCTTTGAAATGGCAAGATAGAAATTTATAGTTTCAACTTGGCAATTGCAGAGTAAGAGACAATTGAAAAAAATAGACCTTTGGTACTATTGTATCATTTAACAATATAAAAAATTAAATTGAGTGCCTAAAACATTTTTTTGCACATATTCAACAAACAATGATTAAGTATATATGCTGTGCCAGGAACTGTGTCAGTGTTGGGATATAAAGACAGAGTTCAAAAGTCCTCCCTAAGTGGGAAAATCAAGCATACCAGCAATCAGAGACAGTGCAATGTTACAAATATTTTACAGCGATACTGTCAGGCAGGAGATACTCTGGTAGCATAGAGGAAGGGGTTCCTATTTTGGTTTGGGGTATGGAGGAACCAAAGGAGTTCACAATGGCTTCACACATAAACTCCTGACATTTTAAACTCCTTGTCAGATAGGAATTCTGCTGAAGTAATCAATAATTTTGAAGACCTCCATAAATATTGCATCAGTCATCTTTAGACTACGAATCTTGAATAGCTACTGAAAGGGCAATTCAGTTGCTGAGGAAAGTGGGTAAATATTAAGAATACAGGCATCTTCAAGTTGATTTTAAAAATGGAAAAAGACTTTATACCCCCTACAGAAAAATCAACTGAAAATGGATTAAAGACTTAAATGTAAGACACAAAACTCTAAAACTCCCTGAAGAAAACATAGGGGAAAACCTTCTTGACTTTGATATTGGTAGGGGTTTCTTGGATTTGACACCAAAAGCACAGGCAACAAAACTAATAATAGGCAAGTGGGACTATATCAAACTAAAAGCTTCTATATAGCAAATACTCAACAGACTTAAAAGGCAAGCTGTGAAATGATAGAAAATATTTGCAACCATCTATCTGATAAGGGGTTAATATCCAAAATATATAGGAATCTCTTACAACTCAATGACATAAACCAAATAGTCTGATTTTAAAATAGGCAAATAAATGAGCATTTCTCCAAGAAGACATACACTTGGCCAAGAAGTATCTGAGGAGGTGTTCAACATCACTAATTACCAGAGAAATGAAAATTGAACCACATGAGCTATCATCTCACACCTGTTAGAATGCCTATTTTATATATATATGTGTGTGTGTGTGTATATATATATATATATATACTACAAATGATAAGTGTTGGTAAGGATGTAGAGAAATTAGAAAACATATACACTTATTGGAAATGCAAAATGGTGTAGCCACTATGGAAAATAGTTATGGAGGTTTCTCAAACAATTAGAAATATAACCACCATATAATCCAGCAGTACTACTTCTGGGTATATATCCAAAGGAAATTAGGATCTCAGAGAGATATCTGCACCCCTGAGTTATTTGTAGCATTAGTCACAATGGCCAAGATATGGAAGAAATTGGAGTGTCTATCAACAGGTGAATCAAGAAAGTGTGGCATATGTATGCAAAGGGTGTTATTCAGCCTTAAAAAAGAAGGAAATGTTGCCATTTGTGTCAACACGAGTGGCTCTAGAGGACTTTATGCTACGTGAAATAAGCCATCACAGAAGGACAAATACTGCATGTGTCCACTTACATAGGATCTAAAACAGTCAGACTCTTAGAGGCAGAGAATAGCATGGTGGTTGTCAAGAGCTAGGGGGAGGGGGAAGTGAGGAGTTTTTCCTTAATGGATATAAATTTTCAGTTATAGAAGATGAATAAGTTCTATTCTATTCATCAACAGATCTCACAACTGAGATCTGTTGTACAACACACTGCCTATATTTAATGATACTGTGTACCTCAAAATTTGTGAGAGGGTAGAGCTCATGTTAAGTGTTCTTACCACAAAACACACACGGACATTTTTGGAGGTGATAGATGTGATTAGTACCTTGATTGTGGTAATAGTATCATGAGTATGTGCTTATATCCAAACTCATCAAAATGTGTACATGAAATATGGGCAGTTTTTTGTGTGTCCATTATACCTAAATATTAAAAAAAAAGAGAAGAGTAAAGGTAGGGTATTTAATCCTGGTCTTCCCCCACTATGAGGCTACAGATTTGCTAGAGCTACATTTCTTCCCTGAAGGCCACAGATGCTGTTAGATGCATGTCCTCTGCAGCTATCACTATAACTACATCTTTCACAGGGTTCAGGGATGCTCTCCCCACTTGCTCCTTTACACTTTGGGATAATAATTTCATGTAGCTAGCTCCTGGAAAACACCATCTTCCCTTGTTTATTTCTCTTAACTCTGCCAACAACTCAGTAAATGGTTTCTTTAGTCAACACTACTCAATTAACCTATTTGAATGTGCCATCTGTTTCCTACTAGGGTCATGACTGAGTATAGTTCTATACATGTCTATTTGATTAAAGTTGTTAATTGTATTGTTACATTTTATAAACCATCCTTTTTTGTAGGCAGGTCAATTATCAAAAGCAAGGTCTTAAATGGTAAACATACTAATGGTAGATAAGCTAATTCACCATTTTAATTTCTTGGTGAATTGTTACTTTTATTATTATGGAACCATCCTGTTTATAATTCATTGCTTTTTGTTGTTGTTAGTTCACATCATAAATTTTACATTTTGAGGTCTAATTTAATACAGTAAAATCCATCCATTTTTGTACAAGTTCTATGAGCTGTAACCACCACCACGATCAAGACTTATAGCAGTTTTATCGTATTCTCTTTGAACATTTTATTTTTCTTTTCTATTGAAGTGTAGTAGATTTATAGTATTGTGTTAGTTTCAAGTGTACAGCAAAGTAATTCAACTATGTATATATATGTTTCAAATTATATTCCATTTTAGTTATTACAAATATTGAATATAGTTCCCTGTGCTATACAGTCAGTCCTTGTTGCTTATCTATTTTAAGCATAGTAATTTGTATCTATTAATCCCATACTCCTAATTTATCCCTCCCACCCTCTCCCCTTTGGTAGCCATAAGTTTGTTTTCCATGCCTGTGAGTCCCTTTATGTTCTGTATATAGATTCATTTGTATTATTTTGTAGACTCCATGTGTAAGTGATATCACATAGTATTTGTCTTTCTCTGTCTGACTTACCTTACTTAGTATAATATTCTCTAGGTCCATCCATATCACTTCAAATGGCAATATTGCCTTCTTTTTTAAGGTTGAGTAATATTCCATTGTGTGTGTGTGTGTGTGAGTGTGTGTGTATATGTATATATACCACATCTTTTTAAGCCAGTCTCTGTTGATGAGCATTTGGGTTGTTTCCATGTCTTGGCTATTGTAAATAGTGCTGCTATGAACACTGGGGTCCATGTATCTTTTCAAGACTAATCCCACTCCTGGGATTAGTATATATCCAGAAAAACAAAACTTCTGCAAATTTTCTTATTCTTCTTTCTAGTCAACTTCCTTCTCTCAAACCTTTTCCTTGACAACTGTGACATGCTTTATGACCCTATAATTGTCTTTCCCAGAATTTATGTAAATCAAATTATGCCTTTTAAGTCTAGACTTTTCACTTGGCTTAGCGTATTTGGGATTCACCCATGCTGTTGCATGTATCAATAGTCTGTGCCTTTTTATTGCTGGGTGGTGTTCTGTTCTATGTATATATCATGGTTATGTATTTACCAGTTGATGGATATTTGGATTGTCTCTATATTTTGTTAATTATGAATAAAGTCATCATTAACATTTGACAAAAAATGTAAAAAGACACAGTACCAATTATTTGATATTTTGTTAATTTGCAGAATACATATGCTATATATAATTATCTTATAATAATATATTAAGTAATACATTTAAAAATCTATTAACATGCTACAAATATCCATTTCACTTAAATTATTAGACATTTGACATTAATCATAGTAAAATTTTAAATGTGTAGCTATATATCAGTAACCTTATATCCTTTTTATTGAAACTGTTTCCAAAATAAGAAATTCTGTATATGTAATCACTGAAGAAAATTTAAGTAAAACTTAGTATAGGTAGATTATACAAAACACAGTAACGAAAAAGGAAAACTGCATGAAGTAAATCTAAATTGTATTGAAATTTGGGTCAGTTTGAGGCTCACAATGATGCAACCATGCTTATAGTACTTCATTTCATACATAACAATGAAATGTAAGAACAGAAAAATTGTTAATGATATTTTCTTATAAACCTATCCCCTTGTTTCATTTGCATTATGAACTTACAAGAATAATTTTGAAAGGCCTTAGAAGGGAGAAACTGTGTTCCCAAAGCAAGTTCTTCAAATTACTATTCCTGAAATTAATCACAATGAGAAACTTTTGTCAAGACCAAGTTATTTTTAACTATGCTTAGGTCACAACAATTATAAATAAGTTCTGCCCAGAGTTGCTAATTTGGTTTTCTTTCAAAGAAAGAAAGCATTTGATGTTAGTGTTTTGGGTTTTCACCATTCTAATAGGTAGTGATATCTCGTTGTTGTTTCAGTTTTCATTTCCTTGATGACAAATTATTTAAAGCATTTTTCTTATGTTTATTTGTCATCTGTATATCTTCTTTAGTGGATGTCTGCTAAGCTCTTTGGCTCATTTATTTAATCAGCTTGATTTATTTTTTATTGTTGACTTTTGAGATTTTTTTGTGTATTTTGGTTTGAAAATACTTTCTCCCAGTTGATGGCCTGTCTTCTCATTCTCTTGACATTATCTTTTGCAAAGCATATATTTTAAAAAAATTTTAACTAAGTCCAGCTTATCAATTTTGTGTTTTCATGGACTGTGCCTTTGGAGTTTTGTCTAAAAAGTCATTGCCATACCCAAAGTAATCTGGGTTTTCTCTAGTGTTATCTTCTAGGAATTTTATAGTACTGCTTTTTGTATTTAGGTCTGTGGCCCATTTTGAGTTAATTTTTGTGACGTTTGTAAGGTCTGTATCTAGATTTTTTTTTTTTTTTTTGTGGATGTCCAGTTGTTCAAGTGCCATTGGTTGAAAGGACTGTCTTTACTCCATTGTATTGCCTTTGCTTTTTTGTCAAATATCAGTCGACTCTATATATGTGGCTTTATTTCGTTTTTAAAAAAATTCTGGCCCAGTGATCTATTTGTATATATTTTCACCAATACCATACTGCCTTGATTCTTGTAGCTTTATAGTAAGTCTTGAAGTTGGGCAGCATCAGTCATCCAACTTTGTTCTTCTGTTTCAATATTGTATTGGCTACTCTGGGTCTTTTGCCTTCCTCTATAGATATTAGAATCAACTTGTTAATTTCTACAACATAACTTCCTGGGATTTGGATTGGGATTGCACTGAAGCTATAGATGAAGATGGAAAGAACTGACATCTTGACCATATTAAATCTTCCTAACCATGGACATGGAATATCTTTCCATTTATATAGTTCTTTGATTTCATTTATCAGAGATTTGTAGTTTTGTTAATATAGATCTTGCACATATTTTGTTAGATTTATACCTAAGTGTGTTATTTTGGAGAATACTATTGTCAGTTGTATTGTTATTTTTTAATTCACATTTCACTTGTTCATTGTTGGTATATAGAAAAGCAATTGACTTTTGTATATTCACCTTGTATCATTTAACCTTGCTATAATTTTTTATTAGTTCCAGGAGGTTCTTGTTGTCGTTGCTGTTGTTTAATTCTTTCAGATTTTTTACATAGAGAATAGGGACACAACCACGAAAACAATACCATAATAAAACTGTGTGGTATTCTATACTTTTGCTTGAATGTTTTATGAAATAGTATGAAGATTTATTTAAAGTCACATATTTATTATTTTAGCAAGAATTTATTGAAAGGTAGTATAGCAGCCTAATTAAAAATATGAACCCTACAATCATACTGCCTAAAGGCTGAAGCAAGGAGAAATATTGGTGGCAACTTGATGAAAAAGACACATTAATGACAAAGGAATGTAGAATTACAGACAGACTTCTTATCAGAAACATTGCAAGAAGACGGTGGACTAACATTTTTAAAGGGCTGAAAAATACATGCATACAAATCACATGCATGCCTACATACATAAATATAGCTTTCAGTCCAGAAATTTATACCCAGAAAAATTTTTCTCAAAAATGAGGGAGAAATAAAGACTTTTTTCAGGCAAAAAATGATTGGGAGAATACATTGCCAGCAGATCACCCTATAAGAAATGTTAAAAGAAGTTCTTCAGGAAGAAGTAGTATACAATTTTAAAACTTGGAACAACGTTCCAAGAAAGAAATGTTTTGAAAACATAAATTAATGTAAAATAAAATGCATTATTTATACTTATCTTAATTGCTCTAATAATTGACTTATTAAAGCAAGGTTAGTAAAAGTGTATTGTGTCTTCATAGCACATATAGAAGTAAAATATATGACAAACGTAGCAGAAGTTGAATGAGGGGAAAATGCCATTATGCAGTTTTAAGGACTTTCTCCAATATGTGAAATGATATAATGTTGTTTGAAGGTAGACTCAAGTTATTAAAAAAAATGTATATTGTAAACTATAGGGCAATGCATTAATATTTTAAAAGGTATAAAAGTTAGTCAATAGAGATGTGAGATAAAATCATAAAAATGCTCAGTTAAATCCAGATAAGGAAGAATAGGTTAAAAGAAATGAAAAATAAATGTTAAAAATAGAGAACAACTAGAAGGGTGGTAGAATTACTTCAATTATGAATTGTAAGCTTTATAAAGATGACTTTCTTTTGGTGTGTCAGCTATATCCCAATAAAGTTATTACAAGCAGACCTCAGAGATATTGCAGGTTCAGTTCCAGACTACTGCAATAAAGCAAGTTACACAAATGTTTTGGTTTCCCAGTGCATATAAAAGTTATGTTTATACTATACTATAGTCTATTAAGTATGCAATAGCATTATGTCTAAAAAACGATATATGTACCTAAATTTAAAAAATCCTTTATTGTTAAAAAAGCTAACCATCTGAAGGACTTCCCTGGTGGTGCAGTGGTTAAGAATCCGCCTGCCAATGCAGGGGACAGGGGTTCAATCCCTGGTCTGGGAAGATCCTACATGCCGCGGAGCAACTAAGCCTGTGCGCCACAACTGCTGAGGCTGCGTGCCACAACTACTGAAGCCCACATGCCTAGAGTCCACGCTCCGCCACAAGAGAAGCCACTGCAGTGAGAAGCCCACGCACCGCAGTGAAGAGTAGCCCCCACTCGCCGCAACTAGAGAAAGCCCGCACGCAGCAACGAAGACCCAACGCTGCCAAAAATAAATTTATATATATAAAAAAGAAAACTAACCATCTGAGCCTTCATTGAGTCATAATCTTTTTGCTGGTAGAGGGTCTTGCCTTGATGTTGATGGCTGCTGACTGATCAAGGTGGTAGTTGCTGAAGGTTAGGGTGGCCATGGCAATTTCTTAAAATAAGATGGAGTTGGAGTTTGACACATCAACTGACTCTTCCTTTCACAGAGAATTTCTCTGTAGCATGTGATGCGTTTTGCCCACAGTAGAAGTTCTTTCAACGTTGGAGTCAATCATCTCAAACCCTGCCACTGATTCATTAACTAAGTTTATGTAATATTTTAAATCCTTTGTTGTCATGTCAATAATCTTCACAGCATTTTCACCAAGAGTAGTTTCCATCTCAGGAAACCACTTTCTTTGCACATCCCTAAGAAGCAAATTCTCATTCTTCAAGTTTTATCATGAGATTGCTTCAATTCAGTCACATCTTCAGGCTCCACTTCTAATTCCAGTTCTCTTCCTATTTCCACTGCATCTGTAGTTCCTTCTTTCACTGAAGTCTTGAACACCTCAAAGTCATGCATGAGGGTTGAAATCAACTTCTTCCAAATTCCTGTTCATGTTGATATTTGACTTCTTCCCTTGAATCATGAATGTTCTTAATGGAATGTAGAAGCTGAATCCTTTCCAGGTTTCCAATTTACTTTGCCAAGATCTATCAGAGGAATCACTATCTATGGCAGCTGTGGCCTTACGAAATGTATTTCTTAAATAATAAGACTTGGAAGTTGAAATTACTTTTTGATCTATGGACCTACAGAATGGATGTTGCATTAGCAGGCATGAAAACAACATTAATCTTGTACATTTCCCTCAGAGCTCTTGGGTGACCAGGTGCATTGTCAATGAACAGTAATATTTTGAATGGAATCTTTCTTTCTGAGCAGTAAGTGTCAACAGTGAACCATCTTGTAAAAGAATGTGCTGCCATACAGGCGTTGTTGTTCTATTTATAGAGCACAGGCAGAGTAGATTTAGCATAATTTTTAAGGGCCGTAGGGTTTTCAGAATGGTAAATAAGCCCTGGCTTCAACTCAACCTCGCCAGCTGCATTAGCCCCTAAAAAGAGTGTCAGTCTGTCCTTTGAAGCTTTGAAGACAGGCAGTGACTTCTCTCTAGCTTTGAAAGTCCTAGATGGCATCTTCGGGCAGTAGAAAGCTGTTCTGTCTACATTGAAAATCTGTTGTTTATTGTAGCCACCTTCATTAATGATCTTAGTTCGATTTTCTGGATAACTTGCTGCAGCTTCTACATCAGCACTTGCTGCTTCACCTTGCACTTTTATGTTATGGAGATGGTTTCTTTCCTTAAACTTCATGAACCAGTCTCTGCTAGCTTTAAACTTTTCTTCTGCAGCTTCCTCACTGCTCCCAGCCTCTATAGAATTAAAGAGAGTTAGAGTCTTGCTCTGGATTAGGCTTTGAATTAAGGGAATGTTTTTTGTTGGTTTGATTGTCTATCTAGACCACTAAAACTTCCTCATATCAGTAATAAGGCTCTTTCTTCTTCTTATCATTTGTGTGATCACTGGAGTAGCATTTTAATTTCCTTCAAAAACTTTTCCCTTGCATTCACAACTTGGCTAACCATTTGGTGCAAGAGGCCTAGCTTTCTGCCTACTTCGGCTTTTGACATGCTGTCCTCACTAAGCTTAATCGTTTCTAGTTTTTGATTTAAAGTGAGAGATGTGACTCTTCCTTTCACTTGAATACTTAGAGGCCATTGTAAGGTTATTAATTGGCCTAATTTCAACAATGTGGTATCTCAGGAAATAGAGAGGCTGAGGAGAGGGAGAGAGATGGGAGAATGGCCAGCTGGTGGAGCAGTCAGAACACACACATTTATAGATTAAGTTTGTCACCTTGTATGGGCATGGCAGCAATGGCACCCCCAAACAATTGCAATAGTAACATCAAAGGTCACTGATTACAGAGCACCATAAAAAATGTAATAATAATGAAAAAGTCTGAAATATTACAAGAATTACAAAATGTGACACAGAGACACAAAGTGAGCAGATGCTATGGGAAAAATGTCACCAATTGACTTGCTAGACACAGGGTTGCCACAAACCTTCAATTTGTAAAAAAATGCAATGTCTGCAAAGTACAACAAAGCAAAGTGCAATAAAATGAGGTGTGCTATGGGACTTCCCTGGTGGCACAGTTGTTAAGAATCCACCTGCCAATGCAGGGGATACGGGTTCGATCCCTGGTCCGGGAAGATCCCACATGCCGCAGAGAAACTAAGCCCGTGTGCCACAACTACTGAGCCTGCACTCTAGAGCCCGTGAGCCACAACTACTGAGCCCACGTGCCACAACTACTGAAGCCCATGCACCTAGATCCCGTGCTCCGCAACAAGAGAAGCCACCACAATGAGAAGCCCGCACACCGCAATGAAGAGTAGCCCCTGCTCGCTGCAACTAGAGAAAACCCACGCGCAGCAGCGAAGACCCAATGCAGCCAAAAATAAGTAAATAAACTAATAAATTAAAAAAGAAATTGAGGTGTGCTGTATATGAAAACAGGTAAATGATCCAAATACACATACCAGTTAATAGACCTAGATTATCAGATTAGATAAAAAATAAGATCCACTTATATTGTCTACCAGAATCATATTTAAATATAAACAAAATTAGAAGCTAAAAGTAGAAAACTTACAGAAAAAATTCCACGCAAATATAGACTGAAATAAAACTGGAGTAGTTATATTAATTTCTAAATAATATTATTGCAGATAAAAAATGATATTATGTAATGATAAAGGGATAATTTCTCTAAGAATATATAACAAACACACATATAGCAAGAGAAAAATCAAAATACATGAGATAAATACTGATAGATCTGAAGTGAGAAATAAACTTCAGTACTCACAGTATTATATGCTCAGTAATTAATGAAAAAAAGCACAGATCAGTGAGAATATAGATGACTTAAAAAACACTATCAACTGACTTGATGTAATCAACATTTATTGAACACTCCACACAGTGGTAGAATATATACATGTTTTTACTGTGGATGGAACATTAACCAAGATAGACCATATCCTTTGCAATAAAACACAGCTTAAATGTAAGAGAATAGAAATTATACAAAATATGTTCTCAGGTTATATGGAAATAAACTAAAAATCAGTGATAGTAAGTTATCTGGGTAATCTACAATTGTTTAACAAATTTTAAAATACACTACTAAATAATCCACATCTCAGAGTAAGTCTTAAGAAAATTTAAATCTATCAACTATCTATCTATCTATATCTATCAATCTGTCTATCTACCTATCTATCATCTATCCATATTCAACTTAGGGAAAATTAAATGCAACATATGAAAACATGTGCAGTAAATATAAAGTGATGCTTAGAGAGTAATTTATAGCATTGCATTGAAACTAATATTAAACAGGAGAAAGATCTCATATTAGCAATTTAAGCTTCTACCTTAATAAAATAGAGAAAGAAAATCCAATTAAACTTAAAGCAAAGAAAGGTATATAATAAATATAAGAGAATAAATAAATAAAATTGGAAACACAAAACATAGAAAATTAATGAAAACAAAATCTGACTTTTTTGAGATCAATAAATTGATAAATCTCTAAGCTACATTGACAAAGATAAAGAGAAAACATCAACTATAAATATTAGGGATTAAAGAGAAGGCATTACTACTGTACAAACAGACACTGAAAGGATAATAAGGAAATACTAAGAACAACTCCGTGCCCGTAAGTTCAGCAGTTTAGAGCCAGTGGACCAATTCTTCAGACACAAACTACTAAAAGTCACTCAAGAAAGAATAATCTGAACATCTGTATATCTATGAAAGAAATGTAGTCTGAAAGAAATTTAAAAGCTTCCATAAACAAGGTCTCCAGGCACAGGTGGTTTCACTGGCAAGTTATACCAACCATTTATGGTGGAAATATTACCAATCCATGTAATCTCAGCCTGACAGTAGAAGCAGCCATGGTAGGGAGTGGGAGAGGGAATGGAACTAGAGATGGTGATAAAAACCCAAAGCAATTTAAAAGAAAGCTTTCTTATTCTAACCAACAGATTCAAATTCTTAGAATACTTCACATTTGAGAGATGTGTTTTGCTTTTTTCTCAAATCTGCCAAAACTATAGTATTGCACTTGCTTTGACTATTTGGAATGATTTTCCCTCATATTCCTATGATTTAATTTCCTATTTTATTCAGATCTCTGCTCAAATGTCACCTCCTCAGAGAAGCTCTCCCTGAAATCCTGTGTAGAATAGTCATCTTGCAACGTTTTCTTATCATATAATTGACTTTATTAGAAGTCAGTGCACTTATTATCTGAGATCAAAGTGTATAGTTATTATTTTCACTTGTTTATGCTGATAGTCAGTGATTTCCACCTGATTTGACTGTCTAAGAGGTGTTGTGTTTTTTCATCACTATCCATGTTTATCTTTCTTATTTCCATATTTTGGTTTAAGAGTATAGGTAAACTATGCAGATACAGTGGGGCTATATTTTGGTCCTAAGCATAGGAAAATGGTAACCAGACTCACACAGTAACTTTATTTATTTTTATTGGAATAAAATTGCTTTACAATATTGTGTTAGTTTCTGCGGTACAGTGAAGTGAATCAGCTATATGTATACCTATATCCCCTCCCTCTTGGACTTCCCTCCCCACCATCCCACCCATCTAGGTCATCACAGAGCGCCAAGCTGATCTCCCTGTGCTATACAGCAGGTTCCCACTAGCTATCTGTTTTACACATGGTAGTGTATTTATGTCAGATAGATGAGATGATTTTACAAGTTGATCTGAAGATTCAGTATTAAATTTGGGATTCATGGGTCATTTTCAATAATGGGGAAACTCTATGTTGCCCCCAGTGCTTTTCCCTGTATGGCTATAAGAATTTGCCTAAGCAACAAACTAATATTTACTGAGAACTAGTTGTATGTCTAACGTTGTCTCATGTGCCTTTTATGTGGTAATATTATTTATTTTGAAAATACACTATAATGTCTCTTTACTTTAATTCATGTGGCGAGGAGGATCCTGTAGGAACAAATGAAGGATAATACATATTAAGCAACATCACACTCCTGCATACATTTTATATAACTTATAAATACCAGGAAGATATTAAGTTGTATGTGCATGTGTGTGTGGGTGTGTGTACTGTACCTGTGTAAGATGCTTTAAACAAACAATTGATCAAGTTGAAGAGAAAGATATTTCAAAGAGAACCCACACAAAAGGGGTAGGTTCTGCATTCAAAAACCATCGATGCTGGGAAATGAAGTGTCCTTCAGTTTCAAGGATCAACAGCCGAAGGAGACAAGCGTTGAGGTAGAAGGTGAAGGTGCTGTTTGACACGTCATCCACACAAAAACGAAATCATCACTTCTCTACTCTGTGGAAAATTACCTATTCTTTGTGGCTCATGTTGTTTTAATCTACAACTGTCTTTTCATTCTTGTCACTGTCTCACAGTTCTTTTAATCATTACTGTCTTCAAGTACTTGATATCATAATTTTATCTATATTTCAAGAGCTGTCATTATTCCCCTAGATTTCAATGTTCATATAGATATTTATAGCTTTTCATTATCTTGACCTCTCCATGTTAAATGACTTTTCTATCCATCCCATTTTAGCAAAATATGACCACATTCTAGAATTTACAGTTATCCAAATCTGCTCCGATACTCAGACCTTGATTAAAAGTGCCACTGTCTTAAATTCAATGCATTTTTCTTTTTATTATTCATTTAGTTACCCACACAAGACCATTTTCCATCCTAATAAGTTTTTATCCCTCTCTATCCAAGAGTTCCCAATGCTTTTTTCCTTATTCTGTCTATTCATATGCCAATGACTCCCAAATCTGTATCTCCAGCCAAGATTTTTTTTACCATGTATTATTTCTTTACTTGGATTTCAGGTAGACACGACAAACTCAAGACATTTAGATTGAACGTATGATCTTTTCCTTTGACCTACTTCTCCTCCTTTGTTCCCAATCTCAGTAATCTCACTACTAACTAACCAGTAAATTAAACCAGAATTTAAAGTATAATCTTTTTTTTTTTTTTAAGACTTGGTTCAGCAGCAAGCATTTTTAATTTTTATTTATTTATTTATTTATTTAATGGCTGTGGTGGGTCTTTGTTTCTGCGCGAGGCCTTTCTCTAGTTGCAGCAAGTGGGGGCCACTCTTCATCGCGGTGCGCGGGCCTCTCATTATCGCGGCCTCTCTTGTTGCGGAGCGCAAGCTCCAGACGCGCAGGCTCAGTAGTTGTGGCTCACGGGCCTAGTTGCTCCGCGGCATGTGGGATCTTCCCAGACCAGGGCTCGAACCCGTGTCCCCTGCATTGGCAGGCAGATTCTCAACCACTGCGCCACCAGGGAAGCCCTAAAGTATAATCTTTGATTCTTCCTGATCACTCATTCTTCATATTACATTAATTGCCAAATGTTTTTGAATTCATCTTTCAAATATTTCTCAATCCTACCCTGACTCTCCTAAAGGAATATCTTAGTTCAAGCTTCCATCATGTCTTGGCTAGAATTTTCTAACAATGTCTTAAATATTCTCTCTGTACAACCTTGAGACCCTTCCAATCTATTCAGTATACTAAAGACAGAGTGATATTTTTGAAATGCACATGTAATCAAGCAAATCCCTGATAAAGCTTGGTTAACTCAGGTTAGAGTTGTAAAATTTGGGGGACAACCTAAATGTTCACAAATAGGAAAATGGTTAAAAATATTTGGTTGCATCAATTTTTATTTGCAAGAATATAACACAGTCAGTATAACAATTGGAGTAGTAGATGCTAATGACCAAGAAAAAATTTCAGTGAGATGAACAAAATTTACATGTTAAAGTATATAATTGAATGATATATGCCCATCCGTATCTGCACACATATAAAATTTTCAACTTTAGAAAGTTATATATGTGTGGACATATATAATTCAAGTGTATATTTTAAATTAGCATGTAGTTTCAATTAACATTGTAACTGTGTTTCATTTTATTGCAATAGTTATAACTATTCTCTTCAGGGGATATTCTCAAATGTGGTATACTTACATAATATTTTAAAAACAAATACTTATAAGATAATAAAAGCTCATTTTCTGCCTTCTGCAGAGTTTTGGTACGTTTTATTTATGTAAATTTCCGGACAGGGCTTGGTGAGCATGGAGTGGGAGGAAGGTGATGTGAAAACTCAGATGGACCTGGGCTCCACGCAAGGCTGTGCCAGTTGAACAGTAACCTTGGGCACTTCCATCAACCTCACTAAAGCTTCGTTTTCCTTATCCTTAAATAAAATAATACACATCATTGTGTTAACTGTGGGGATTAAAGCAAATAATTTAAAGGCTGAAATGACATAGAGTCAGTCCTCAGTGAGAGTGATTCCTATTCTTAGTTTATCCTGAGACACCTGTCACTTTTGTGAAGCAGGGGAGTGTGTGTCCCAGCATGATCTGTTTCATTACGGTGGGCTGACTTTGCTCTACAGCTGCACCCACTCAGGTCATACAAGAGGACGTGGTACATTGATCGCCCCTGATCTGCCCACAGCTTCTCGCAGAGCTGAGGGAGCTAGTGTAGTTGTATCTGGGCTGAGATATATAAAAGGACAATAAGCTCTAGTTGATTTTATTGCCTTTTGTTCTCCATTGTTTCGATTTTATAAAAAAAAAAAAAATGAAGTGTTTCTTTCCAGGACTTAATTAGTAGGAAGAAGCAAAGCAAAATAATTCTTGGGTAGCATGGAAGAACATAAACATCAGTTGTGTCACAAGACTTAACCAGATGTTCAAGAATGATCCAGAAAATTATCTATATGAAATTTAATTAAAAGATATTTGAAAATGATATTGGTTAAAGAGAGGCTACGGTGGCTATGATGGTTATTCCACTTAATACCAAAGACATAAGAATAAAGATAAATCAGTTATCTTTATTTCCAAGTTTCAAATAATTTTAGGCATGCACTGAGCCAGTACTAATGACGTATTAATTTTCTATACGGTACAACATACAAGAAGCCAGTAGTGATTTTATTAATATAAAAATAGTAACCATTATATAGTTTTTATATTTCATTGACTGAGCTTGATTTTTTTACCCTAGTTTTTATAGACTTTGTCGCAAACATTGACTAGAAGCAGCTGTTAACCACAGAGGGCCACACACACTCTTAGTTATTTCATGCTGTTATATTACCATTATCTATGAAGTTAATAACTTGAAAAATAAAAGGAAATCTGTAATATAATGAAAAACTGCCCAAACTGGATTATTCGTCATTTATTTATGTTTTAAATAGCCTGCATTTATATAAACTCATAGTAAGAGAACTATTATTAAATTCATAAATTATTCTTAGTTTTCAAGGCAGGGTTTGCAAAAGAAAAATATATATGCATATTATTTTTGCCATATTAAAGAATATATATATACTATAATATGTATATATAGTATATATATATTATAATGTCTTACAGGAATCACTTTTTAAAATGCTAATGGGAAGGACTTCAGATTTGTAGGTCATGTAAGGACACATATTTGATGATGTAATAAGGAATTTGGCCCTCATTCAAATCACTCCACTTAAAAACTTCATAAGTAATTAATTGTATTCATTTATTCAAGACACAGTAATTGGAAGCAAGTCAGAGGAGGGAATTTTTCTAGGTGTTTGGCACACAGAAATTAATACATCAGTGTTTTTTTTTTTTTTTTTAAAGGAATTCCTTTCTTATTTTTATTATTTATTTATTTATTTATTTATTTTTGGCTGTGTTGGGCCTTCGTCTCTGTGCGAGGGCTTTCTCTAGTTGTGGCAAGCGGGGGCCACTCTTCATCGCGGTGCGCGGGCCTCTCACTATCGCGGCCTCTCTTGTTGCGGAGCACAGGCTCCAGATGCGCAGGCGCAGTAGTTGTGGCTCACGGGCCTAGTTGCTCTGCGGCGTGTGGGATCTTCCCAGACCAGGGCTCGAACCCGTGTCTCCTGCATTGGCAGGCAGATTCTCAACCACTGCGCCACCAGGGAAGCCCCTACATCAGTGTTCTTGTCCTTAAATATATTATAGTATTTTGGGACTGACAAATGCATGAGCAATTTATGGTTCTATGGTGTGATGAGTATAATCTCTTCATGTATAAAATGGGGATAATAATATTGTATTCCCTTCAATGAAATCATGTAAGTAAAACTTGAGCTTAGGGCATGTTAGGAGAAGATGCTCACTTATGGTTTGTATTAGAGATGTGTGCATAGCTCTAGCTTATACAGAGACGGGTGACTCAGTGGAAGGCACTGTAAGAGAAAACTGAACACAGTGCAGTGAACCTCTCCCCAGTCCTTGGAGTCATTCATTTTTCTCTTGTTCTCAGTGTCCACTTACATTCTGTGAGTAAATCCTGTTGCATCTACCTGCTCCCTGTAGGAACTATTTTACACTTAGCAGGCAGAATAATCCTGTTAAAATGTAAATCAGTTTAGGCAACTTCTCTTCACCAAACTATCAAAGGTTCACTCCTTTTTCAGAGCAAAAGGTAAAAGTCCCTACCTACACGGAGGTTTGTGATTTACATCTTTCTCCTTCACGGTTTGAACTCATTTCCAACCTCTTTCCTCTGATTTCACTCACAGCATTCTGGTCTTCTTACTATTTCTTGACCATCAACACGTCCTTGTCAAGGCATCTGACCTGCTAAGCTCACTACCTGAATGCTCTTCCTACAGGTATCTGCATGGCTCTCTCTGTTGAGTAACCTTTCTTTCATTGTTACATTCTCATCTTGACCTTCCAGAACCACTTTCTTGTAAATTGTCAATCCTCTCCTCCCTGAAACCTGTAGTGGTTTCTGTCTTCTTTTGCTGCTTTATTTTTTCCCATAATACTTAACCATCACTTGATATTCTGTATAGTTATTTATCTGTGTACTGTCTATTTCTCATACTGAAATATAGGCTCCACAATAGCAAGGATTTTTGTATCTCCTCTTTGCTGCTGTATCACCAGCAATGAAAAATAGTGCTTACCGCGTAGTACCCAGTATATACTTCTTGAATTAAAAAAAAATGAGTAGGTGATAATAAAAAAAAAATGACTAGGCCTTTACCAGAGGGGCAAGGGAGGAAGAACAGATATTTTAAGCAAGAAATAGTGAATGCAAAGTCAAGGACATTCAACAAGATGACACTGTAAGAATTTCTCCATATAAGAGAAGAAGCAAATGAGGTTGGAGGGAGAGCAAGGGACAGGGCTTGTTGAATCATAAATCTCATACCTTATCTAGGCTTCCTTCATTTTAGAACCAGGAAGATTGTGATAATAGTACAATTATATATATTTTCTGATTTTAAATGGCTGTCCTTTAGCCCTTGCCTATGGCTTACCTACACACTCATGTTATCTTGCTAATTTGAGGAGAAATAGTTAAGCAGGTATTTTATAAGCTTCTTACCAAGAAACAATAATAATTCAACAGCATACCTTCTGGGTATGTTACCTGTGAGAAGACAGTAAATTAAGAACTATATTCAATCTTCAAATATATTTACTTGAGGTTTATTAGTCTTTCAGAATTAGAACATCATTTAACTTTTACAAATATACTCTAGAGATTAAAGTAATTCATAACAAAGGTCACCACCTAAAATTGAAGGGCACATTTTCATTAACGTTTTAAATTATGTGCTGGTATATTTAACAAAACTGAGAAGACAGCTTAATAAAAGCTTACTCTATTTTCCAAAGGCCAATTTACTAGACATACTTTTAAATTTTCATATTTACATTACACACTCTATAATTGTAATGATTTAAGAACTACTAGCAGCAGAAAGAACCAAAGAACTTGTAAACATAAAATGTAAAATATTTACACAATGAATAACATTCAACTACAAAAGAAGCTCTTTTCCTCTTCTGTTTTTTTGACAAAGGGTATGTTTAGAAGAGGTGGATAGTACATATGGGCAAAGTGAAACTTTAAAAAATTGTCTAATAAACTTGGTCAAATTAGTTGTTGCTGTGTAAGCTTCTGGTTAAAATACCTATATTTACCTGTCTCCTCTTTCTTGCTCTTCTTTTAAGAACAGTATATTTACTAGTAAGAGAAGTTGTTCTAATTCCTGTTCTGCCACTACTAGTTGTGCAAACCTGAGCCATTACTAGGGTTGGTTTGAGGGAAAATGCGATACTGTATGAAAAATGCCATTGCATCTTAAGTGCTGAATAAATATTATCCTTCCTTATTCTAGAATTCTCCCCTACTTTCCCCCCCCCCCCAAAAAAAACTGCTCTTTTCCTCAAGATATTCCTTACAGATAGGAAAGAAATTCAGTCATTAATCTACTATCATTGCCTCCTGGTATAATTTGGCTTTAAATGAACATGTCTTGATGAGGGATATAGATGGAATTTTGATGATGACAGCTAACAGTTAGTGAGTACTTAATATTTGCCAGACACTGGTCTATGTATTTTCTTATATAAATGTGTTTAATTTTTTTAGTAACCTCTTGAGTAGGTATAAGTATTATTTCCAAGTGATAGATAAGGAAACGGAGACATAGATTAAGGTTTTCTTTCACAGTCATACAACCTCTAAGTGACAGAACCGGAATTTCAATACATGAAATTCAACTCTGTAGTCTATGCTTTTGAGTGCTCCATTCACTCTAGGGAGAGGATGGATGTTACCTGCAGTAGAACATACTATTCTCGAGAGAGGGAGGTATTATATTTTCAGTGTGTCTGAGAAAAGCCATCCAGATACACTTATTTAACCATTAAGGTCATCACTATTTATTCTAATAATACAGTTCTTTTCTTTAACTGTTATTTAATTATCATTGCTATAATGTTCTACATAATTGCCCAGCATTATTATTTAGTTTTCATAGGCACTATAATTTCTCAAACAAATCAGAAGATCTCCAAGGACAGTTTTGATACATGTTAGAGTACACTTAAGGTATTCATTACATCTTATTTATTTTTCTGGGCAAAAATAATGTTGAATGGGGGGAGATCTCCATATTTATGTTGCTTAGAAAACCAAAAATCTTGTCCTTTTGCTTTCTTTTTGGGGGGGGGGCTTAAGTTCCAAGTACTTTTCTTATATCTTCCATTAAAAACTTGAAAGATATTTTATATAGCGTATGGGCTCCAAAATATTTTTGACAGGCAAAAATGAAAAGAAAATTTGGTGAAGCATTTTTTCTGAGCTTGGGTTCTGGGCTGTTAGACTTTGAATAATGAGGCCAAGGCAGCAATTTCAACCTCCACATGGCCTCTTAGACCCCTCTCTGCCACAGTGTCACAGGCAACAAACTCATGCTCTAATCAAGAAGTGAGCTCCCATGTCCAGGGCAAACCCATCTGCTTGTCTGATTTTTCTTCTCATGCTCAGCCAAGTCCCAGAAGATAATAGTCCTGGGCTATAGGAAAGAATTCAGGTGTCGCTGCTTCCTAAACTACAATTTCCCACACGTGGCTCATGCCAGACCATGTTCAAGTGTCTGGATGCAGTTCCAGATCCAGTCAGGAGGGTGAACTGTTAATACGGAGAAGAGACCTATTTACGCACACTAACTTTATATATTCAGGACGAAGAGTTGATACCACAGCCAATGAGTACAAAAACCTAGGTCCACATTCCAGATAAACAGCAACAATTTGTCCAAATTAGGAAAAAAAATCATGGCTGGGAAGATGATTAAGTCAAAGCCTAGTCAACAGTGGCTATGAGGTGCATTTAGGCAGAGGACCAATTCTAGTAACTGGGAGAGGAACTAATAAAATTGCCAGTAACTCAATCCTAGGAAGAAACAGGCACAGGGACACAGGGAGGAAAGATGATATCTAGGGTGAATAGGGCATAGTGGAGAGCTTGGTGGTTAGTAATGAACTGAAATAGTAAGAGAGATTGATTCCTCCTGGACTTGTTTTCTAGGCAGGTATATAGATGCCCTGCACGCTCAGCATTTACCTTTACCTGAAGGCAGTTCTTAGCATCTTGATGGCCAAGTCTTGTGGACGGCAAAGTAAATTTGAAGAAACAGACTAAAACTAACAAAAACTTATTTTATTTGGATTGAGATGATCTTTCTCCTTTCTGGTGGAAGGGAAGATTTACATTTCAGAATAAAAAGGTACCCTCAGCCCAGTTTCACACTCCTCCACCAAAAATTGAAAGTTGGCAGGAAAGTATCCTTACAATTTTAGCGCTGTCTTTTATTCGTATATAGAGAAAGGACAATAAGTTGATTTTAAACTTGGAAATAAGACTGAGCGGGTGGCTTTTCTATGTTTCTGGGTGCTCAGGATCTGAGGTTCTACTTCCGTCTTATTGAGCAGTGGACCCAGGTGAAAAATATTCACATCCTGCTGATATTCATGAAGATTTACAAGCCTAGAGAGAGGTTCCTAGACTAGAAAGAGTTGGAGGACAGTAGGACTGATAAAATGATAGAAGAGGTTAAAGGGACATAGACAAACAAAAAGGTAGGCATATGAAGGAGAACAAGGTAATCCTGGGAAAAGGACAAAAACACTTCCATGTGAAAACACCTAGAAAAGAAGATAACTTCTCAATATTCAGGCAAAGAGATATGCGAGCCAGGCTACGTGTATCACAGATATATTACATGATGTTATTCCCATTGCTGACCACCTGTCCTGACACACATCCTAGCATCAGCAGGCTAGTGAGATCCCTCAGCAATGGCCACAGGAAGGCAGAAATTTGCAGTTTTCACTCATTTGAACTATAAACTGGTACAGCTGTTTCTGTTTTCCTTGGTTAAGTCACTTCCCCTTTCGGCACTTATAATCCTTTGCTTAGTTTTGTTATTTATTTGTCATGACTCATAATGAAGATAATACTTTAAAAAATATTCACTTTCCTACGTTATGTTCCCTTGTTCAGGATTATTCTTTAATCTGCCAGAGTCATCCATTTGCTTCAAAAATAAATAAATAGGATTTGTAGGAGGAATTCTATGAGGAAGAAGGAAAAAAATGCATTTACCATTTGATATCTAGAGTAATATTTCGGCGATAGTCTTGAAAATCAAGCTTTTTCAGAAGATTTTCTTAGTTCACTCATTTTCCATTGACAAATTTCTCATTGATTAGATCATAGCAATTTAGTAACCTCAAGCTGTGGTAATAAAAAGTAAGGATATGAAATATTAAAAGTCCCAACCATGAGTGAAGGGAATAAAAACCTATTAGCTCTGAGTCCCAGAAGACTGTGGGAAAGGAAGAGGGTCAAACCAGTGAAACACAGTGCTGATCTCCTGGAACACAGAGGTGGGTTCAGAGGCTGAGGAGGAAGCTCAGAGCAGCTGGGTGTTAGCCTGCTTTCCTCATGGAAGCTTGGGAAGAGCCGGCTGTGCAAGGTGGCTTTATTCCCGGATGAGGGCTGATAGCACAGCAGTTGTAGCGGCCACAGCGTGTAGCATCCAGATGTGTAAGTCTGATTCAGTGCTCCTGGTGCACCACAACCTATGTGGCCAAAAACAGAACTGGAAGTTTGATTATGTCTACGGAGGCCACGAAAGTGTGCTTCTCCTATTTCTTGCTTTTGAGAGTGTAATTGAAGGGCACCCCCAACCACTGATACTCTATTTGCCATTGACTTTTTACCTAGTCCACATGTTCACAGGCTGCTCCCAGTCAATGACTGAGCGTGGAAAGGGGTACTAAGTCAGGCCTACTTCTGTGAGATGTCAGGTACCGCCAACAGGCAACTTCAGCTCAAGGACTCCCCATGGGCATGGCCCAGACATTCTTAGAACTGCATTGTAATTTTGTGATGTAGACTCTTCCACGAAATTCCCCCCCTTCCTCCTCTCCTTTTCAGGGGGCAAATTTGCATGATAGCCTAAAGGGTCTCCATGTTCCCTCTCCTCCCACACAAAAGACAAATGGCTGCATCTGGAACCCCATACCACAAAGAAGGAAGCACAATGCCTGGTAGACTGCCTTGAGTTTTGGAGGCAACACATTCTGTACAGGAAATTCTGCCACTTTTGAGTGAGTCTCAGAGCATGAAAGGCTGTGCGGCTGATCTGGGTCTTGAGGAAAACAACCCTGCCAGTGACCATAAAAGCCAGTGAAACCCATAGTGTCAGAAATGTTAGTGGTAGGAAACAATGCGATGAGTAACCCCAAAGGGAGAAATAGAATGCAGGCCCCTGAGATTCTGGAGCGAGGCTGAGAATTAGACACCTCTTGACAACCAGCTTCAGGCATTTTACTGGTTCCTGGAAGAGACAGAATACTTGATGATAACCACCATACAACCATGCATCTGGAACTTCACACTGTGACTTAGGGTCTGTCAGTCATGAAATTGGACAGGCCTACACTCCATCACAAGAGTGTCCACCATCGAGCTTGACTAGGACCAGAGACACCAGGAAGCCGTAGAAGCACAAGGTAGCCTAGATCTCCATGTCGCCCACCACAGTTACCCCAAGGCCCCTCCCCTGGCTTATACCCATGACCATATGGGGAGGTCCCTTATAATCAGGTAAAAGAGGAATGAAAGTCCTATGTTTGGATAATGGATGGATTGGCTCTATAAGTGGGTGCCAGCTGGTGATGAACTATTTTTGCATCATAGCCACATGCAGGAGTGACCTTGAAAGACAGAAGTGAGGAAAAATCTTCTCCAAGGATGGAGGTAGTGGTAAGGGCACATGATCATCTACTTTGTATGGAAAGAGAAGTGGCCTGTAGTGAGAATATATATTGATTTTTGGATAGATTATGGTATGGTCAATTAAAGGATCACACGTGAAGTCTGAAGCCACAGCCTGCGGGTGGACATGGGAGTGGACACAAACTATGGAGTATTTTACATTTTAACACCCATGAGAAAGCACTCACCAAGAGAAGACATTGAACAACTAAATATGAAAACGTCCGGGCTACTTGATGTTAGCCAGCTTTTGTCATCGGCCACAATGAAACTGGCAAAATGGCACAGGAATAAATTGATCATGAGATGAGGGCAGACTACACACAGCCAAGAGGACCCACACTTTTTCCTCAACACCAAAGAGGGAAATGGAGAGCAGAAGAGGCATAAAATTTGGAATTAAAATTTACACTGAATTTAGTTGTCCCTCTTCTTTCCCTTCCTACCCCACCAGCCAGCCTGTTACTCTGGGACTTGTGGTTTGTAATGAAGCTGATTGTAGCAATTAGAAAAAATGATGGGTTGTATTTCCTTTTACAGCTATGCATTGAGTTAATTTGTGAGCTTTCTACACATAAATTCCAGATAGTAAGATGTTAACATATACTGAAGTTAACATATAACTTCCTAAAACATATACTGTTTTCTTTCATTGATTGCCACAAATTTCCTATTCCTGACTTGATTTTTTTCAAGATACTCCATAATCTTGCCCTACCCTACTGATATCTATTTTCCTTCACATATCCTATGACAATGTTCACTACTACGTAGAAAGTCTCTGCTCTGCCTAGACTGGTGTCTTCAGTGTTCCGTGGATGCAATAATCTTGATATACAGCAATAATCACTTAACTTATAGCCCAAATGCTTGGGTTATGATGCCTGCATATGAACGTTGTGACCTGGAGCAATTAAGAAATATTCCTGAGCTTCAGATTCTCTTTCTGAAAAGTAGAAATTCTAATACTTTCTTTACGTATGTATTGAATTGCTGTAAATATCAAAATTAAACAAGATAAAGGATAGGCAAGCACACTGTAAAGTGGAAAATGCTAAGTAAATGTAATTCACTGTTATCATTAAACATCCTTCTCCAGTTTTTTTAAGCTTTGGGTGCTCAATCTATATGTCAATGGCTAAGTTTCACATCATCCCTGAAGACTGCCCTTTTCCTCTAGACTTATTGGAAACATCTGGAGAACTTTGGAAGTGCATAGTGATGTCTTGTCCTCCAACAATCTATTATATGAGAAACTCAGGTGGTGAGCCTGAACATCAGGATATTGTAAATATTCCCCCATGACCATAATGTATAGCCAGGATTGACCCTCAAGTGTGGTCTCTATCCTAGGAGCACCTGGTAACTCATTATAAATGCAAATTCTTTGGCCCTAACCCAGGTGATTGGAGACTCAGCTGGAGGGGGTAGGTGTGGAATGAATGCCCAGTAGTCTCTGTTTTAACAAAACTCTAGGTGATTCTAATGCACATTAAGATTTGAAAACCACTACTTTCTATTGGGTTGGCCAAAAAGTCCCTTCACTTTTCAAGTAAAAATAAAATGCATTTTTCATTTTCACCAAGAACTTTATTGAACAACATATTCACCATTTTGTTCCACTACTTCTGCCATTTTTCAGGCAATTTCATAATAATCCATCTTCCTAAAACTTTTTATCTTTTTGAGCAAAGAACTGTTCCAGGTGCCTTTTACAGTCTTCCAGGGAATTGGAATATTTTCATAAGAGTATTTTGTAGAGACTAAAATAAATGGAAATCCAAAGGTGCAGTGTCTGGTAAATATGGTGGATGAATCAGAACTTCCCAGCCAAGCTGTAACAGTCTTTGCCTGGTCATCAAAGAAACATGCAGTCTTGGTGTTATCCTGATGGATGATTATGCGTTTTCTGTTGACTAATTCCGGACACTTTTTGTCGAGTGCTGCTTTCAGTTGGTCTAACTGGGAGCAGTACTTGTTGGAATTAATTGTTTGGTTTTCCAGAAGTAGCTCATAATAGAGGACGCCCTTCCAATCCCACCATATACACAACATTGCCTTCTTTGGATGAAGACTGACATTTGGTGTGATTTGTGGTGGTTCATTTTACTTGCCCCGCGATCTCTTCCATTTCACATTATTGTACAGTATCCACTTTTCATCACCTGTCATATTTTGTTTTAAAAACAGAACGTTTTTGTTATGTTTAAGTAGAGAATTGCATGTGGAAATATGGTCAAGAAGGTTTTTTTTGCTTAACTTATGTGGAACCCAAACATCAAAGAGATTCACATAACCAAGCTGGTGCACATGATTTTCAGTTCTTGATTTGGATATTTTGAGTATGTCGGCTATCTGCTGTGTGGTATAATGTTGGTTGTTCTCAGTGTCTTGATTTGATCGCTATCAGTTTCAACTGGTCTACCCGACCATGGAGCAGCGAGAAATATCCAGCATGCAACTTCGCAAACCACTTTTGACACGTTCGATCAGTCACAGCACCTTCTGCATACATTGCACAAATCTTTTTTTGCATTTAGTTGCATTTTTACCTTTCTTGAAATAATAAAGTGTAATATGCCAAAAATGTTGCTTTTTTCTTCCACCTTCAATATTAAAATGGCTACACAAAAATTCAGCAATTTTGATAAGTTTTTTTTAAATGCATGTTGATATGACAGGTGTCACAATACAATCTAACAAAATTGTTTCAAATAAAGTTAAAGGCAACTAAGCGCTACTAGAACCATCTTATGGAAAAAAACAAATGAATGTTTTGGCCAACCCAGTAGTATGAACATCTAGCTTTCGTTAATCTTCTTTGTCTTCTACACTTAAAACTGCTGCTAAAGTATTTGAGGACTTTAATAAAAAGTTTGATAAATTTTAGAAATGATATTTTTCTCTGCAGTGTTGGTCATCTCTCTTCTCTGAACTTTCCTTTGCTCATAGTATCATCCTATAATTATAGATACATTTTACTGTCTCTTATTCTCTACTAAAATTGTCTGGGACTAACAATTATTTGTATATAAAAAGTATTAATAATAACTATTAACAGAGTAGGAAAAAGCCCTCTATATTTGTATATCTAGTAATTAACAAAATGTCTCAAAAGCTATATTCACATATACTTTCACCTTGTTAATATGCCCTTAAGTCTTTCCTTGTATAATTTATATTTATTTTAGTGCAAGAGAATGATCTCTGAGTTGTAATAACTTTTATTATTTTATTATCTTTTATGTCAGTTAAATGGAACACGCATTCTATATGTTGATCAAGAGATGAAATAACACTGGTTAAAATGATTCAAATTATTGTCCTATAGTTACTTGTTGATAAACATATATTCAAGACTCATGGAACACTTTTCCCAAGAGGAACAAGCAAGCTTTGAGTTAAATCCTGTATTTACAATTCCAGAGGTAAAGAAAATATGGATTAATGTTATTATTTTACTTCAGAATTTGACATCAAATACACATTTTAGAGAGCAAGGCTTAATTAAGAGAATTCCCTAAATGATGTCAACAATATTAATATTCTACAGATTTTTGATTATATGATACAAGTTCTGTTATTTGTATGAGGGAATCAGAAAAATAAAATGTCAGAGCAGAAAATTGCTTACCAGTGTAAAGATTAAGGCTGACACTGGTGTCTGAGTGTTATAACACTGTAATTTATGTTTTTATATTTTATATTCAGTGTTAATGATTAAAACTAATATTTGCCTATCACTGCACTTAATATTTATATTTTAAATGTTTTGATCAACATCTAAAAGACTCCATATATTTGTTTTTCATTTTTCTCATTTAATTGGATCAACATAGATTAGAATTTAGGTCAAGTTGTTACCCAGTAACAGAATTTGTTGGCTTTCATGCTTTAAGGCAAACTGACTGAGGTTCAGACCATTGATGCTAAAACATAGAGTATTCTTATTGCCTACAGCCTAGTGTTAATATAATCTGTAACTTTCAGTGAAAGGATTAATGCTTTAAAATCTTAGATACCAGGGTATTTCAGCCTATCATTTTTATTTCCTTTCATGGGAAATAAAATGAATAAAAATTGCAGTGTAAAACACCTGCTGTAAAATGTTTATATCAAATGTAAAATATAGACTGCAGTAAGATATACACTATGAAAGATTTAGTAATGTTTCTTTTATTTCTTGTCAAACAGCAGGAAAATAGAGATAAGAAGCAAAACGTACACTGAGTAACAGGAAAATGATCCTCGCTTTTATTTATTTTTTATTTATTATTATTATTATCATTTTGGCCATGCAGCTTGTGGAATCGTAGTTCCCCAACGAGGATTGAACCCTGGCCCCTGGCAGTGAAAGTGCCGAGTCCTAACCACTGGACCCCCGGGGAATTCTCGATCCTCGTTTTTAAATGGTTTGGAAGCAAACCCAACCCTTAAGCATTTTTGTGTTTTCCGATTATTTAGTGGCTCCAAATTTCCTTTGATTTTAATGAAGTTACATCACTGTAGCATTAAAGAAATACGGTGATATCAACCAACTCTTCCCTGCAGTTAGTTCTGATGAGTGATGATATTTATAGATGCCTTGATGCAGGAAGCACTAAAATGTGTAAGAAGAGGTACTTTGTGAGTATCACACTCCCAGGAGGCACACCCAAGTTGCACTCGGTACGTTTTCAATTTGAAAGATCCAATTCTGTCCCTTCCTTCCCCCTCCCTCCCTCTTTCTTCCTTCCTTCCTTCCTTCCTTGCCTCCTTCCCCTCCCTCCCTTCCTTCCTTTCTTCCTTCCTTCCTTTCTCAACACCTTTCTCTCTCTCTCCCCCTCCCTCTCTCTCATATTCCAGTGTCTTCCACAGTGTTTCCTTAGTAATATGGAGAGTGCCTTAGTCCTAATCAGAGCAAATATCATGGATCTTCTTTACAGAGTCAAGAGGCTTTACCTGCAGAAAACAAACCACATAATCCCAGTACTTAATATCCTCAAGGCATTGGTTTTCCTTCTACCCCACAGGATCTAACATCACAATATGTATCACATAACCTTAAACCATCATGCTAACTGCTTATCTTTTAGAAGAGGCAGACACAAAACGAAGTAGTTATGGCATGTTTCTCCATCTGCAGGAGGATGTAATCCTCTTTAAGATTTTCCTTGTTATTTTAATAATGGTGTATAATGAATTCCATGGCTTGTAGGAAACAAAATGAAGTAAAATGCTAATGCCACAGATACCAAGGCAATTTGACCCTATCACCAGTTGCCTAGTTCTGAGGATGATCTCATTATTTTATGATAGACATTTTTTAGCACCTGTTGAGTACCAATCATTGTACCAGGCACTGGAAAGACAGAGATAAATAAAGCCAAGTTTTTCTAATTAAGGATTTTCTAACCTCTAGAAGAGGCAAACCCCAGAAAACAGATAATTTCCAGAGCACGCTAAGTAGTGATTTTATAATGGTATGTTTGGGTTGCATCGTCATGAGGGGAGCTCAGTCCATCTCAGAGGTCCAGGAAAGGAATTATAGACGAGATGTTTGATTTGATTCTTTGAAGATAAATGAGATTTTTTTTCATTAAAGAAACAGGGTGGGAGAAATCCATTCCTTTCAGAGTACTAGAAAAGTCAGAGAGATGTGAAAGAGAATATTGCATGCAGGATATTCTGACCTGTTCTATATCACTTGCTTTAAAATAGGTAAGTGAGGCAAAGAGACAGCTGGATGGGGGCAGGTCACAGAGCACATTGTGTCTTGGTAAAGGATATCAGTATTATCACTTGAATTATTATTTCATGAGCATTTGTATGAAGCTTCAACTTTTTCCCAAGACAACCCTATATTCTTAAAATTGTAGAGTTCTAGATACGATTATGATTTTCAAAAGACTTGCAAAGTTTTACTTTGGTTAAATAATCCTTGAAAATGTAAACCAAAATACTTCATGAGTTCTTAGTCATTTATGAAATTATCCACAGGCAGCTTATGTTTGCTGATATCTTGGTTCCATTTCTATCGCTTACTCATTTATCCAGCTTTTAAAACCAGTGTTCTTTGGTCCTTCCTCTCAATTTGTTTTGTTTTTGTTTTTTTTAATTTTATGGAATTTAAAAAAATAGTAATAACAAAGTGCATTTTAAAGCCAGAAATTATTTTTCTTTTTTTCCAAATATAGACTAAAATGTTTCAAAATATAGATGTTTGGTTAGGTTTTTTACTAGGTCAGATTACTTTTTTTTAGTTTTTCCACTGAAGAAAAATAGAGGAAGTGATTTCAAGGGGAAAAAAAAACAACTTAGAAATATAAGTGGAAGTAATGGCAAGTTGGGATGAAATTCATGTATGAGGATCTTCTCCAAGGAAAGAGAGGGAACTTCAGTGCACACCCCCCTCTCTTGGAATCCCTTTTCTGGAATTGCTTCTTGACGTTTTTGTATATTCTATCATAAGGATAGATCTTTGCATTTTCTTGATTACTTACCTTTCAATCTTTCTAGTCACATATATGTCATAGAAAGAGAAGTGATTATGTTATCTACATGACAATTTGAATTTATAGCCTGACAGCAAATAAGTGGTAGTTTCCCTTTATCTGTTATCACATTATTTTTCATTATTGGAAATTTAATTAAATAATGTTTCTTCTTTCAAATTAGCTGTCACTGGTAGCTTTCTTAACCTGAGTCTCAGAAGAAATTTGGCAAAGCTGTTTCTCTTTCTGTCTTTAAAATTGTATTCCTTTCTGCTTTTAATCAGTCACTTATGACATAATAAATATTACAAATGGCAGGCAGTATATTTTAAGTGTTATTGGTACAGTTTTGTTTTGCTATGAATAAACAAGTCCATTTCTCTAGCTTAAATAGGAGTAAAAATTTGATACACACTCTTCCCCCATCAAGCAGCTGTGGCAAGACACCATTAGGGAGTCGCTAGATTTGCTAGAGTTCTCCATCATACAAGATATTAAATTAACTGTCGTATGTGTTCTGGGGTATAAGGAAGGTTGTAATCTTATGAGCGTGTTTAACATACTGACATCTCCATTACTCTGGACATAAGGAGACATAATTATTGACTCTTGCTGTAGGTTTTTACATGATGTGATGACCAGCAGAAATGAATGTGGTTGTGAAGATATTAAACATGCAAAAATAATGTGATCTTTTCTAAAGAAATGGATCTGAGTGCAATCATAAACTACCTTGAATTATTTGGTACCAGTAAATTAATGTTGGGGTATATGTTACAAAAACTACAAGTTTCAAAGTAGATGCTATGTGAGAACAGATGCTGTGGGAATGAAAGGAGACCAGGTGGAACACCAGGCATAGTGCACGTGCCCTGTAATGTGTCATGGCAGTGATCACAGGCTGATAATGGGATTCACAAGCCTTAGTCCCTAGCCTATTTTTCCCATTTAATATGACTGTCTTTCTGCTTTTACTTTTATTTCTGGGCTCCCATTAATCTAATTTTCCTGTATACTGAGATTGGATAACTGTGACTCAGTATATACTTAGTAATTTATAGGTTGCATTATTAGTAGTTGTATTCTACTTGCTACATAGGATCTTTTTTGCTTAATTTTCCCCCCAAGTCTTTTTCTAGGGTTTCAAATTCTGCTCTTAATATCCTGCTCAATATGATAGAGCTACTTCCCACCTTGGTAGATTTCTGAATAACTTTCTTCCTGAATGTACATCAAAGCTCACCCTGGATCTTTTGTATTCTCATTATTTTTTGAGAAAGCCTTGCAATTCTCAAGACAAATCAGGAACTATATACCATTTTTTTTTAGTTTAAAAGTTACTTCTGTAATAATTGAACTGGTACATAAGTTCAACAAATTCATAGGAATGAAAGATATCCCTAAGTTGTAAGGAGTATTGTGATTTCTGATTGAATATTCAAACATCTACAGATGTTTAAATATAACTCTAGGACTTTGCGTTTCAGAATCATTCACTCATTCATTCATACTTAAATAATTTAATGAGAACCTAATATTTGTCAATCTCTAGTCTTTCAGGGGTATATCTGTACAAATGTCTGTAAAACTATAAAATATAAATGTGTAAAGATTTCTTCCCTGTAGATCTTATATTTTAATGGGAAATACCAATGAAAAATAAGTTAGTAAATTATGTACCATTACAGAAGCGTATAAAGTCTATGAAAACAAAAGTAGGATGAAGTGAAGTTTGGGAGTGCAAGTGAGTGTTTGTATTGTGTAGCAGAGATAAGAGATAGAGCAAAGGCCTGGTGGGTTCCCATGTTATAACATCAGCAAGGGGGCCAGTGCGAATGGAGTGGAGAGAGGGAAGAAACAGTAATAGGAGATCAGGTAGAGTGGACAAGAGGTGGGAGCGTTGGAGATCATACAGGGCCATGTAAGCATCTATGAAGATGGTAGGCTCTATTCTAAGTGAAATAAGGTACTGAGCATGAGATTGACCTTTCTCACTGGTGCTTTAAGGGGATTATTCTAGTGATGGTGTTGGGAATGGTTCGTGGATGAAAGGTAGAAGCTAGAGTCCTCTTTGAATGTTTCTCCAGTATTCCAGGTGTGAGATGATGGTGAGATGAGGCTGTAGCAGTGGAGATGAAGAAAAGAGGTCAGATTCTAGATATATTTTGAAAGCAAAGCCAAAATGATTTTGTGATAGATTGCATGTGAAATGTGAGAGAAACAGAAAGACCAAGGATGATTCATCTAGAGTTTTGACCAATTATCTGGATCTCACCCGACATTTAAGAAAAGAATCAAACGATTATACTCATATTGATCTGCAAGGTAGTGAAAGATAATTTTATTTTTCTCACAAAGCTTCAAATCAAACTGGATAAAAGAGGCATTAAAGAAATAATAAAAAAATTATGTATCTGAGCACCAAATAATGTTGAGATATTGACTGTGAATACAATAAAATTTCCATTAAATTTCAAGGTCTTTGAATGTCAAGACCAGAACTTATTAAATTATCATTGTGTACCGAATCTTGGAACATGTGATGCTCTCAATTAACTGACTTTTGAGAACAGAAGGTAAAAGACTAGACACATTTCATGGAGGAAATGTCAAATTTGTTTTCTTCTTAAAATACATGCAGGGTTTATAAAGCTGAAATTCTTACAATAAAAGGGAAACAGTGGGGAACAAGAGGAATGTGTTCAGAAAAGTGTCAGTTCTTTCCAATAAATGTTTATTTAGAATCAACTCTATGCCAAAGACAAGAATGAGGAAGGGGCTTTGGAAAAACTCAAAAAAAAAAAAAAATACACACATTGTAACATCCCTAAACATCACAAAATATTACAAGTCATCACAAAACACAATTAAGTTCATACTTGTCCTTTTCTTTGGTTATTAAGGCTATACACATATCTGTATATGTGTACACCTAATTATATGCATTACTATGTTTATTTAGGACTATATGTCCATGTTTACTAAGCAGTACACTGCTTTTACATGTAATTTATTCCTGAAAGCAAGTGAAAAGCCTACTGTGATAACTTCAATAGACTTAAAGTTGTGATTATATGTAGATGGTGGTCATGGGGCTGTGCTAAAGAACAACAAAAGAAAAACAAAAATAAATTATTCAGCCGTATTTTGTCTATACATTTTTCAATTTTGTATATTTTTTCCTACTCAGTTAGATGGAAGCCTACTTGTTAAATTACAGTGATATCTGATTAAGGTTGAAATTTTGCTGGGTTAAACATTTTAAAATAATCTAACTAATATAGTGTTACATGTCAATCATACCTCAATAAAAAAAGAAAGATTTAAAAAGGAAACTTAAAATAAAAGAAGTCCTTAGAGAGAGTTCCTTCTATGATAAACCAAGGGGAAAAATTTAAACAAACAGCATACAACATGAAAATTTAAAGCACTTTTAATAGGCTGATATATACAACAGCATTAATCTGCAAAAAACAAGAGATAAAAAAAGACAAAAAATCCAATTTTGTTATGATTTTATCATGTAATGGCAAATACATTGATTATTCATTGCAATGTGATTTTTCCATGTTTTATTAATTTTTCTAATATGAAATACTAAAAATTACTTGCTGAAACACACACACACATACACACAGTGTTGGTGAAGCTGCCAAAGCAGAAATGTTGGTCACCAGGGACCATCCACGTAGACGCTTATTGTCAGTGCACATTTCCATTATGGGCCCTCACAGAATCATTACATGAGAATATAACACATTGGGAAGTTTTTGCAAATATACTTACGAAGTTTGGTTATTTGCTTACAAAATGTTTAAGACACTTTACCATAACCAAAGAATTTGTGCTATCTCCAGTACACATTTCAAACATATTAAACAAATCATTCATCCTAAATGCCATGAAACACAAAGCTAGACATTATTTTCCACATCATCTCTTTGATGCTGTTTATGTTTCCTGGGTGAGGCTGTATATACTCTTAACTGTATTGTTCCTAGGTGTAGTTTTGAACATCTACATCCTAAAGATGGAGGGAATGCTTTTTGTTTTTAAATAAATACACCTAAATCTCTGTTTAAAGGATGTCCTGATCAGCACAACTAATCATTTACCTAGAACTCTTTTTTTTTTTAAAGATTTTTTTTTTTTGATGTGTACAATTTTTAAAGTCTTTATTGAATTTGTTACAGTATTGCTTCTGTTTTATGTTTTGGTTTTTTGGCCACGGGGCATGTGGGATCTTAGCTCCCCAAACAGGGATTGAACCTGCACCCCCTGCATTGGAAGGCGAAGTTCCAGCCACTGGACCACCAGGGAAGTCCCCATTTACCTAACATTCTTAAAAAACTTTTCATGACAGTGTTGTAAAATTTTAGAGGAGAAAATAGTATGGATGATATGATATTGATATGATATATTTATCATGTATGGCTGATATATTTATTGATATGATATGATATTTATCATATATGGATGATATGATATATTCATTTATCATGTATGGATGATATGATATTTATTGATATGATATGATATTTATAATAAGAAATACATACTTGGTCTTCAGCCCTGTTCCTGGCAAAGATCTCCTAAAAGCCTTGGAATTTCCTAAGTGAGGAGAGACACATAAGTTGTCTTTTGTTATGTTAATCAGGTGACTTTTGGGAAACGCCTAAAGATGGAGGCTGGTTGTTAAGAGAAGCAGCCACGTGATTAGACGGTTGGAACTTCCAATCCTACTCCCCTGATTTCTGTGAAGGGGAGAAGTGCTACATGTTGAATAAATCACCAATTACCAATGAGTTAATCAATAATACCTATGTAATGAAGCCTCCATAAAACCCCCCAAAAGGGGGTTCAGAGAACTTCCAGGCAGGGGAATCAGAATGCTTCCATGTGCCCCCATAACAGCCCCCAACTCTATAAGGACAGAAGCTCCTTTGTTCAGGACCTTGTCCTATGTATCTGTTTATCTGGCCGTTGATTCAAATCCTTTAATCTCCTTTGTAATAAACCAGTAATCTAGTAGGTAAACAGGTTTCCCGGGTTCTGTGAGCTGGTCTAGCAAATTTATCAAACCCAGTGAGGGGGGTGTGGGAACCTCTGATTTATAGCCAATTGGTCAAAAGCACAGGTGACAACCTGGGGCCGCCTTCCTCATCTTCCAGGTAATCACTTGGCTCAGTTTCTATCTCCGGCACTTGAACGTTGACTCTGTCTGACTGACCTCAACTTGAATCTATCTGAACTTCTGGATTCGTGTATTATTAATTGTTTTCTTAAATGTTGCTTTTCAAAATGACTCTGACTTGACTCATTCCTTTTGTTTTCCTGGGATAGAACTTTCTACGTCAGCCTGGATCCAATGTTCAGTTCCTTCATAACAGTGGCGAGTAAAGGTTGGGTGAGATGGGAGTGGAATTAGAAATTCTTAGGAATTAATGTGACCACACTCAGAAAACTGTCCTCTAAGCAAATGATTTCTAGGCTTTTGGATTTTAGAGAACAATGAAGCAGTCTTTAGTGTATTGATAAAAATTTAACAACATTTATCAAAGAAGACTGTTAAAGCAGAACTGTTATACCTAATATAATTTCATTTAAAAAAAGGAAATTTAAACCACAAAAGAGAAAATTATCAGCATTCATTTATTTGTTCCACAAATATTTCCTGGGGACTTATTAAGTGCCAGAAATATTTTTAGGCCCTTGGGATATATACCACTATAGACTAGTCCTTTAAATTAAATAAATGTAGCTCTGTACAATATTAAGTTGTTCTTTTTGTCTTTCTGATTTTGTAAAAACATTGCCATGAAATAAGCTTTACAGACCTGCAACTGTAATTCTTTTTTAAATCAATTTGTTGAATTGGGTGATTTTAAATGTCAGTAAATGATGCTATTGAGAAAGCAAGCTTATATTTAAATTGATTTCTTATGTGAAAGTGGACCAGACCCATGGAATTCCATTCAGCAATCAAGATGTTTTATAGACAGCTTTCCATCTGATTATCCTTGTACATCTATTCTTCCAAAGTGGAAAAAAAAAACAGCTGTGGGTTAAGAAAGAGAAGAAGACAAGTAAATCAAAATAGGAAAAATTTATTTTCTGGAAAAGATGATGAGAGAACCTTTGGAGTAGTACTGAAAGAATGCATATAAAATATGTGTATTAAAAAGAAAAGTTTATGCATGCTCTAATTAAACAAAATACAAAGAAAAGATCCAATATACCAAGCACATATTTGAAGATATTAAGATTAATGATACATCTTCAATAGAGGCCCAAGTAAGAAATTATTCTAGTATGTTTAAAACTATACCCATCTTGCAAAAAAAGAAAAAAAAGAAAGAAAAAAGTAAAGCTAATTTATTCTTGCACTTCCCTGTTTAGAGACACTACATCATGGCAGTTTATTTGTAGTTTCTCATAAGGTTTTAGGGAGATTTAAAATGCCATAGTCAAAGAAAAACAACTAGCATTTATTAAGGGCCCTCTATGTTGAAAGCGTGCAAGGCTAAGTCCAATGGAAAAGGTAAAGATGTGTAAGACTTGGATCCTTCTCTCAGTTCACAATGTAATGTGGTAGAAAAATTAAAAGAAAAAATCAAAATAGAGGGCACTGGGTGCTAGACATTGTAATACACTCTATGATCAGAGAAACTGAAAATACTACTTTTTTCCTGTGAAGTAGCAGAAGCCTTCAAAAAGTATGTGCATTTTGTGTTGTGTTTTGAAGGAGTAGAATTCGATATGGAAAAGGGAACAGCTATTAGAGTGAATAACCTAGAGAGAACCGCTCCTCTAAAAGGAGTCGTGGAAAGAGATTCAGTAAGTGGTTCATGTGTTAAGTGTTGAAGACTTAAGGGTCATGTCAGAGAGTTGGTCTGCAAAGATGTCTTGTGACTTAAATAGTCCAAGTGACCATGTAAAGCAAGAAAAAGGGGCTGAAAATAGTGCCTGGAGGTTTGCTTTGGTTTTCCTTTATTTGCTTATTATTTTTTAATCTGAAGACAAAGAAGAGCCAGTAAAGTGGGCTTACAAATAATGATTGCAGATATAGGACTAGTGCATTACTAGGCAAGACAAATGAGAAAAGATTTCTAGAATAACGATGTGAAAGAAAAGAAAAAAACACATGTAGGTTGTGGTCAAAGGAGTTAAATACTTCAGAAGGTTTAACAGGACAGTGATGACTGAGAACAGGTCAGAGGAATTAGAAATGAAGATGGGCATGAAGAACTTTGAGAGAAAATACTGTCTTAATTGTTTGGATGAATATCAGACTTTAGGTATTTAGGTATAGGTGTAAACAGAGGCAAAAAAATATTGTGAAACTATAGACTAGTTCCAGTTTGAGTATTTTATATAATTTTCTGTTCTCCACCAGAAGAGTTAATTTGGGTAATAGAAAAGATTTTCAGATTTCCTCCTTAATTTAGTATGTCCTTACTCCTATGTCATTTAATAGGGTTTCACTCCCCCTTGTGTCATTTGTATTATATATTTTATGGGCAATTTATGTTGGCCAGTGAAGGTCAATCATTCAGACACTGAGAATTGTTGACCTCTGATCTGTGGAGTACTTCATTTTATAGCTTCTTTTCACACTTTCAGCTGACCTTCAGCTAAGCTATTTCTTAAGTGGGAACCAATGGATAGAAACCAATCCAACTCCATGCAATCTTCTTCTTGCATTGAGCCTATGAGTACTTGAGACTTTAAATGACCCCAAATAAAAACTTGACATATGCTGTCTGATATTGCCTGCAACTGTCTCTGAGATCCTGAGATAAACACAAAATTTGACTTTCTATATCTTTTTTTTTAATTTAAAAAAATTTTTAATAGATCTTTATTGGAGTGTATGAACACATTCAAGTACACCTATCAGGTTAAAAAAAGAAAAGATCTCAGAATGATTACGGCATGCTTCATTTCTTTTTTTCTGGATAATATAAATGCCAAATTTTAGAATAAAATCATTCTGGCAGCCTGGAAACAAATAGAATTTCATTCTTGTTTATTATAATTGATTGGCAGCAAAGAGAGTATTATGTCATTAAAAGAGCTCTAAATAGCTGACAGTTACCATTATAATAGATATTTGAAAGAACAACCAAGATGGTGGTGCCATTGAGATCTAAAAGTCAAAATGCCAAACAGCAAAAAGGCTAGTGAATATTAATTATTTCAGTTCAGAGAACAGAGAGGAAGAATAATTAATATCTTAGAGGACACCTTTTCTAAATTTAAGGTACCTAATTTATGTCAGCTTTTCATTAAACTGCAGATGTTAAAAATTAAAGGGGACCCCACAGTTTCTTAGTCAATCTTCCTCTTCCTCACACTTCTGTGGCATCGCTATCTTTCATTGAAAACTCTATCTTTTCTGTAATATTATCAATATATTATCCTGGCTGGCTATGCTATAATTTCTCAGTCTCTTTAAGTGCTTCTTCTCTGAATTCATCCCCTCAGTGTGAGCATTTGCCTGGGTTCTGTCCATCCTCTCTCCATCTCTTCAATTTCCAATGAGTCAAAAGAGACAGCAGGCTAGGAGTACAGATGCTGAAGCCAAAGCACCTGGCTTTTCCTACTCTGTCACTTATTCTCTGTGTGAACTGGAATAAATTACTTACACCCTCAGGATTTCCAATTCCTCTTTCACTTCCTGCTGTATCTCTGCTTCTATCACTCTGACTTAGAGTCTGTCAACTGCATTATTAATGAAAATGATAAAAATCGAAATAAGCACAATGTATACTTTCTACAATTGAATGATTTATTGGGTAGCATTTTATTTTTCTTTGTATGGCTCTCTTGGAAATTCAACCTCTTTTGTAACCTTTACAATTACCCTTGCATATCTTGTCCCATTCTCTCCTCAGTAATCACCTTTCATACTTTCAAATCTCCTGGATTTGTTCCTCCCTGATATCCTGCTAAGACCTCAGTTTCTACATGTCTGCTCTTCAATCAGCTTTTTATCCTGTATTATTAGTACCCACAGTCACATGACCTGATAACTGGAAATAATTTTTATACCTTTTCTACCACCTGTCTCAGTGACCAAATTTTCTCAAATTTTTTTTCATAGTATCTGTAATATACAACCTTTTATTTTTTTCACTTTACATATAAGTATTAAGTATCTGCCAAGTGCTTTGGGCTTTCTGGTCACTGAAGCAGCAACAGTGAAATAGATTAGATAGACTCTCTTATGCAGATTATACTCTAGCAGTGAAGATGACCATTTGGATGTGGCAGATACCATAGTGGTGAAATTACAGGATGATTAAGGAGGACAAACAAGAAAATTGTATTTTGGGAAATAGGGTGTGATGTTTAATTTTATGTGTCAACCTGGCTGGGCCATGGTACTCAGATATTGGGTCAACTATTACTCTAGATATTTTGCTGAAGGTTTTGTGGGGGTTTTTTTTGTTTGGTTTTTGTTGTTTTGGTATAGAGTTAACATTTAAATCAGTACACATTTAGTAAAGCAGATTGCCCTCCATAATGTGGTGGGCCTCGTATAATCATGAAAGATCTTAAAATGATTGACCTTCCTGAAGAAGAGAGAATTTGGCTATAAGACTGCATATGGACCTAAACAACTGTCCCCTGCGTCTCCAGCCTGCAGGCCTACCCTGCAGATTTTGGACTTGCATCTGTGCAATTTCGTGAGCCAGTTCCTTAAAATCATTCTCTGTCTTCCTTTGTCTCTCTCTGTCTGCCTCTCTCATTTTCTCCCTCTCTCTCTCTCTCTCTCTCTCTCTCTTTCTCTCTCTCTCCACACACACACACACACACACACACACACACACACACACACACACCCCTTATTTGTTATGTTTTGAGTTTTTTCTCATTTTGCCATGTGTCCATAGCCTCCCCCATTATCAACACCCCCCCACCGCAGTGGTGCATTTGTTAAAATTGATGAACCTACACTGACACATTGTAATCATCCAAAGTTCATAATTTACATTATTGTTCACTCTTGGTGTTGTACATTCTCTGAGCTTGGACAAATGTGTAATGACATGTATCCATCATTATGGTTTCACATGAAGTGTTTTCATTGTCCTAAAGATTCTGCCTATACATTCTCCCCACTCTCTCTGGAGACCTTGATCTTTTTACTGAATGTCATCTACTTGAAATTACACAGTATGTGGTCTTTCAATCTGGCTTCTTTCATTTAATAATATGCATTTAAGGTTCTTTCATGTCTTTTCATGGCTTGGCGGCTCATTGATTGGTTTTTTTTTTTTTCATTGCTTGCTTTTTGGTGCTGAATAATATATCATTGTCTGGATGTACCACAGTTTATTCACCTACCAAAGGTCATCTTGGTTGATTCCAAGTTTTCACAATTATGAATAAAGCTGCTATATACAACCATGTGCAGGTTGTGTTGTGGACCTAAGTTTTCAGCTTTGGGTAAATACCAAGATTTGTGATTGCTGAATCACATTGTAAGAGTATGTTTACTTTTGTAAGAAACTACCAAACTGTCTGCCAATGTGGTCATACTATTCTGCATTCCCACCAGCAATGAATGAGAGCTCCTATTGTTCCACATCCTCACCAGCATTTGGCACTGTCTGTGTTCTCTGTTTTGGGCTGTTGTAATAGATATGTAGTAATATCTCATTATTTTTTAAATTTTAATTTCCCTAATGACATATGATGAGACCATATTTTCATATGCTTATTTGCCATCTGTCTATCTTCTTCAGTGAGATCTCTGTTCAGGTCTTTCACCCATTTTTTAATCAGGTTTTTGGCCTTTTTTTTGGGTCTTAAGAGTTCTTTGTATATTTGGGTTAAGGGTCCTTTAGAAGATATGACTTTTGCAAATATTTTCTCCTAGTCTGTGGCTTATTTTCACAGTCTCTTGACATTGTCTTACTCAGAGCAGAAGTTCTTAATTGTAATAAAGTCCTGTTCATCAGTGGTAACATACTTTTACTTGCAAAACTTCTTTTGTATTTTTTTTTTTGCTGAAAATCTGCTGCTGATGAAGAGTCTCAGTGTTTGTTTGCCTAAAAATTATGTCTATTTTGCCTTCATTTTTGCAGGTTTTTTGTTTTTTTTTTGTTTTTTAACTGCTTGTAGAATTCTTTGTTGGTTGGTTTCTGTTGCTACTTGAAAACAAAAAAATCATCCTATGGTCTTTTTCTCTCATTTATGTTGCCAGGTCAGTTGTTATCTTATTATTATTTTTAAAATATCTGTTTGTTTATAGTATTTTCTCTTTCTTTTTGACATTTTAGATGTTTTAACATAATATGTGTTATTTCCATTTTATATATTCTATTTGAGGTTTGAAAAACTCCTTAAATCTCTGACTTGATGTAATTGATTAGTTTTGGAAATCATCAGCTATTATTTTCAAATAATTTTTCTGTCTCATTCTGTTTACTTCTACAAGGACTCCAATTACACATATATTAGACTTGTTCATTGTATCTCTTTTTTTCTGTAGTCCTCTCTCTGGATATTTTCATTTGTCTTGTTATTCAGATATCCAAACCTGTATTTTGCTGTGTCTCATCTGTTTTCCAGTCTAGCTTTTTAATTGTTAATTTCACCTATAACATGTTTTTCATTCTTCAACTTCTTAAAATCATTTATAGAATCCAATTCCCTGATAAAAATTTCCAACATCTCTATTATTTTTAAATACTAATTTAACTTATCTTAAAGTCTAGGTCTCAAAATTCCAAATCTAGCTTTCCTCTGGAACTACTTTTTTTGTCTGTTTCTTTTTCAATTGTCATCTTTATTATCATCATGATCATTCTATTGATTTTTATCTCTTCTTATGCCATTTTTTAAATTGAATTGTGGACATTGTAGAAGAAAATTTCTAGAAATAATATAACATATTGGATCATCTTCCTTCATAGAGGTTTTCTTTTGTTTCTCACAGGCAATTCAATGAGGTCCATATTATGCAAAATGAAATTCAGCTTATTTAAAGCTGGATACCAGTCTTTTTGAGAGCTGATTACATCTCATTGACATTTAGTCCCAGGGCAACTGAAAGCCTAGTGTATTCATCAAAAATGCTCCACCTCTGCAAGCCCTGAACACCAGTATTTCTTCCATGTCTAGTAAGATTACTGATAACTATCTTCAGTTTCCAATCTCTGGGGCTTGATGTCGGTTATAGGCAAATTACCATAATTCATTCAGTGATTGAGCTCATCTTTGGTATGATTTCAGTCTTTGTGAGAACTCGTCTGTTTATAGGCTGCCGTTACATTTGCAGCTTATTCCTCTGTGTCTTATAAATGAAAAGCTAAACTATCTATGAGTACTCAGCTCCTTGATGGATGTTACATGCAATTTCTATTATCCCACCTTTGAGAGATTGCAAAAATCGTTGTTCAACATCTTGGCTTCTAAAGAACCACAGTTGGATTGTTAAATGCCTAGAGGGTCCAGGGCAACCTCTCTGCTTCCCTTCTGTCCAGGATCCTGTTCCCTCAGATCTTGGCAGCCTTGAAGTAACTGTTTAAAAGAACTTATCTGGGTTTTCTAGTTTGGGTTTGGAAGATTTGTAGGATACAGGATAATTTGACATTGCTGGAAGAAGTACTTCTATTATTTTTATCTGTAAAGACTTATTTTTCTGTTCCCTAGAGAAAACTTTAGACCCATATCAATGGAGAAAGCACAGACTTAAATCTGTATAACAAACTTTACCCTTGTTTACCATGCTTTTCCTGGTAACCTCTCCATAACTGTCTCCCCTCACCCCCTACATCTTTCTTTCTTTTGTCTTTAGGTGATGATAGTATTTAGCTAGAGTTCTAAACCACCTCTTTGAAATACTTTTTTCCCCTGGGTATTTCTCAAGTATTCATAAAGTATGCATGTTAATAAACTTCTGTATGTTTTTCTCTTGTTAATCTGTCTTTTATTATAGAGATTTCAACTAAGAACTCCGAAGACTAAAGGGAAAAAATAGTTTTCCTCCCCTATAGTAGGAAATATTAAATTAGCTTCATTTAGTATTGTAAACTAGTTTCATTTAGTATTAGCTGTGATTAGCTGCTGTGGTCAAAACCAGAACTTTCTATAGGTCATCATATAGAATGAATATATCTGTATTAAATATTTTAAAAATCTTTTGTAGTCATGGATTGTAACTTATTAACTTCAGAAATACGTTTAAGTGACAAAATTTTATTATTATACAAATAATAATAATAGTAATAATAAAATAAATTTTATTTATTATACATAAATACAGGACACGCACTGCTTCAGTCACTGTGTTTGACATCAGGGATATGGTAACTCACTTCAAGGGCCACTTGGTCTAACAAAAAAAGATACACTTAAGTACAATGCAGGTAACCTCTAGCTTTCTGGGAATTTAGAGCTTGACCTCCTAATTCAGACAAAGTGAGGGTAGTGGGATTCCAAGGGACATAAAAAATGCAGAGGTAGTTACAAATAACATGAGTTACAAATGAGTTACAAACATAAGTTGCAAATAACGTATGATGGCTGAATATAGAATGCAGAGAGCTAGAGAGAAATAATAAAATGTTAATGATAACATAGAGCAAATATCCTACCTGTTAGTGGTGAAACTGAAGCACCTTACTCTCTTCCCTTTACCCTAAAACTTATGTCAAAATAGGTCTGAATTGTAGTCAATTTATAGAAGTAAGCGATCTTGATGTGTTAAGTGGTCAATAACATAAAGGAGTCCTGGTATCTACAGTTTAGCAAGAGGATACTCTTTCTGGGAAGGACTGGAATGGTAGCTTAGAATCAGATCTGCTCTACACATTGAGGCAATGCCCCCTTTCTTTACCTTGGTAAACTTTTTTTTCACATTTGCCATTCCTTAACAGCAGAGAAATAATATCTCACAGTGGGGAGATTTGGCTGTAACCTGAAGGCAAGGGAGCCGCCCACGTTAGACACTGGCTGCACTGGTTTGTGTTGTCTTCAGAACTGACTGTTGCTAACTTAACGTAAATCCTTGTCAACTCAAGTGGTTCAAGCTAGCTGACATATGGATTCTTGTTTTAGTCAAAAGTTTTAACAGGTATTAAGGAGCATTGTTTTTACATGAAACACACTTTGCCTCTCTCTGTGAATTTAAGTTGGCAGTAGGTGACTGGTTGAAAATATGATGTCTCAGGTCTTAATCGATTATATGTCAAAATGACTAACATCTTGCTAAGGAGATTTGCCTTGTCTAAGATTAGTGAGTTTGAAAAACACCAAAGGGATTTAGGCAAGAAACAAATATTGCAAGATTTGCTTATTTGAAAGATTATCCAGAAGACAGTGAGTAGAGGACGGAATGAAGCAAGTCAAGTGTTATGGACTGAAGATAAATTATAATTCTATAATTGATATGAGAAATATTAGTGATACTAGGATTTTTATATTAGCAGTTAAAAGCTTCTCAATTCACACTTTCTATTTTTCTTAGAAGCAGATCAAATGATAAATGACTTCTCTATTACTTAGTTTCTAAAGGATGCCACTCTTGGCTAACCCTTCCCCAAGAACAAGGAGAATTACATACACAAGGAAAAAAGTACTAGTTTTCTCATTTTGATTCAATGAGGGCACTAAGTGCTGAGGGACTGATGTTGTGTTCTATTTCATTGCTAGTCCCTCAAATAAAGTTGGAAGACTTCCTGTTGCCCAGCATCAGTTTCCCTCTTTATTGGAACACAGCTCCCGACATTCATTGGAAAACACAACCTCCCGTTATCAGCTGTGTGGTTTCATCAGCTGCTCGTGATATGAGCCATGTTGGGCTCAAACTATGCTGTGTAATGCAACTCCATCACCTTATTTATTTCTTTGGGAAAAGGCTTAAAATACAAAAAGATTTAATATGGCTAAGAAAAGCATGCCACGAGTTTCTGGAGAGAAAAAAAAAAAAAAACAAAAACATTTTCTCTGTCCCAATGCAACTGTAGTAGATATTTCTTTTAAGTGATTGTTCATAATAATTGATCTGTACAACTGTTTTTCATGTGTCATAATATCATAGCTATTTGTTAATTTTTTCCCACACTTAACACTAGTCCATATGTTTCCAAGGAAAGAAGGTGTGTGTGTGTGTGTGTATGTGTGAATTGCAGTAGATGACAGTGAAAAGCTTTCCTGTTTTTCAAGCATATTGACATACAGGAATGACTGAGGGGAAAGGTTAAGGTTTAGCATTCTTCAATGACTTCAATTGAAGTGAAACTATAGTGATGTAGTTAACTAACTACAATTATCTACATAGTTAAATATGATTAATAATTTAGTTTTTTTCCAGTTTCTTAAGTGAAATTTTTGTCAAGTCATAATAAAGTTTCACTTATTAATAGTAAGAGATAAGCTATATTCATAAGCTCCAAATGCTTACTGGGAGAAACACATCTACATAGGAGGCAAATGTGATACCAAAAATCCTATATAATCAGTTTGGGATATCATGTCTTAAAATGCTGTTTTATTTATTTTCATAAAGAGTTACACCTTTTAAAGATAATACTTGCTAAATATAAAACATAAGATTTCAAAAAACAGCTATATAAGGCTAATTTTGTTTTAAATGAGTAATCACCAACAATGCCAATACCTAGAAAAACATTACTAATATTTGCTGAAATCAGTTTAGATATCTCTCAAGGAATATGGTTAGTTATAAAGAAAAAGTAAGAACAAAAAAATTGGTTTAACATCTGCAAATTAAATTATTATATCTAAGTTGATTTTGACCAAATTAAAAAAAAAAGTATATCTTAAGGGATTTTTAGCAATTGATTCTTTATCATAAGAGATGTTAATTGACAAATATTCTTCACAAACCAACAAAGAAAATAAAATAAATATTAGCATCATTTACAAATTTGTATTTTAAATTAGACTCTGTAAAACAAGTTCTTGCTATAGAAAAATGAGAAAATTAGTATATATTCTAACTTTAACTTCCTTCCAATCTTATGTCTTCTGATTTGTTATAGTGTTAACTTTAAAATACAAAAGTTCATAACATTTATGTTCTGTTTTTTCAGAGATTTTGTTTCTTTTCATTTCTAAATATATTTAATGCTTAGCAAAATTCTTTTTACCATATTTTCTTCATTCTGCTTTATTTTGAATCATATCCTGTTCCAAAAATTGATCTTCATATAAAATTTCAATAATTTTTTATATCTATTCAATTTTCTGAATTCTGGTATGGGTATGATGCAAATGTCTATCTTTTACCATCAAACCTAAAAGATCATTTGGATATTTATGGCATGCTTGATTCATTCTTTTTCTCAGATTTTTGTTGGAATTACTCTGTTGTCATCTGTATATGAATAGAGTATGGCTGCAGAAATTCTGAGACCTGATTTTCCACACGTCGGTGACGTATTATTATTTACTTTTACCTAGACCCACATTTGGTTTCCTCTTTATGATTAAATTCACTGCGTTCCGTTGGATCATTCTTTTTCCCTTTCTGATACAGAGTAAGGCATTCGCTATAACAGAATCTTTATTTAAGTAAAGGAAATTTTTTTCTCTTAGACCCATGAATATTTTTCTTTTTTTTTTGTTTATTCTATAGTAATACCAGTTATACCCTGCTAAATCTTATTTATTTGATTTATATAATTAAGTAATCAATAACCATTCTCATATATTCATTCTTCTCCTTTCTATATCTTGTGCTTTCCTCAAGCCTAACATCACATTACTGTCTCAGTTGCTTTAATTTTTAGTTTGATACTTATCATAAGGCTTTCAATGCTGTTTAACACTGAATTTCTCTTACATTTCTTTCCTAGGATGTCAGTCTGATACTTTTAATGATCCATATTTTTCTTTAAACTGTTCTAGTTCTCATTTGAGGTTTTAGAAGATAGTTTATGTAATTTATAATCCCTTTCATATTCTGATGAACCCTTCTTTCTTTCTTTGAATGAGGACTCTTGTGAGGTTTCCATTATCTGCCTCTTAATTTTGTCTTTTTCTCCACTTTCTTTTTAATGTCTTAAGACAAATTTCTACTGTTGGTTCACTTGTGATTATTTCTCAATTTTGAAAAAAGTTAGTTTTTGCCCAAAACTTTGTACTTTAATCAAAATTATTTTGTATGGTTATCTCTTATCATTGGATGATCTATATATCCTGCTGAACTGCTTATTCCACTGTCTTTAAGCAAAAATTCTGTTCCATTAAATATAAAACTAAATGGAGCCTTAGTGGTCATTTAGTTGAAACACTATTTTATAGATTAGAAAATTGAGTCCTAGAACTTAGTAGCAGAGCTGGACCTAGAAGGCAAGTCTCCTTTTTTTTTTGGGTCACACCACGTGACTTGCGGGATCTTAGTTCCCTGACCAGGGATTGAATTCAGGCCTCTGCAGTGAAAGTGCCAATTTCTAACCACCGGACCACCAGGGAATTCCCAAGTCTCCTAACTTTTAATCCAGTGCTTATTCCACTTTATCTGACTGTCTTTCTATAGAACAAACACACCTGTCCCATAGAAGACATTCTGGTTGTATTCGCAGGCAAAAGAGTTCCACAGTCATCTCAGTGCCACTATGGCCCCTCTTCTCCTCCCAGACTCTGAGTCACTATTGAACTTCCTACCTCTCTTTGGTTTTTTTGGGGAAATTTGATAGTTTTGGATAGAAAGCAGGAGGCACAGATAGAATCACAAGCTGCATGGTGTTTAGTTTTTCTTGGCTGGAAAAGAGCTCTTAGGCTTTATTTTTCACTAATCTTGCTTTGTCAGTGGAGGCAAAGAGAAAGTAGTAATAAATGAATCAACAGTGTTCATATTCAGCATACAATTTATTTGTGAAGCTAGAAGGTCAGTGATAGTTCTTGAATCTGTAATCTAAATGGAATACATTTCTGGGTTTCTCTGTATGATCCTGTCAGCACTGATGTACCAGACCCAGCTACAGTGCTTCCATTGACATCCTAGGGCTCTGACCTTCAGAGATGCAGACCTTTATGATTTTTAATCATCCACATCCATCAGAGCAAAGAGAATCAAATCTAAGAGGAAGGAGCCTCTGCACTAAGACAAGAGGTTAAAGCCTTTTTGTTAACATTGCTCTTCTCTGCTTTTGACCCATATTTCAACATTGAGGGCTTTAAGTCTAATGAAGTAGACTTTAGCTACTTGTTCTAATTTGAAAGTCCTGACTTAATCTTTGCAAGACCCCATCGACCTTGATCAGATCAGGACTCTAGACCCACCTGTTTGACTACCTGGATCTCAACACTTGCATTCTTTGTATTGCATTTGCCCAGGATTTGATTTATTGACTGGTTAAAATGCTACTGTTTCCGAGTCCTTCTCCACAATGTGCATTACTCTGCTGGTCTTCTTTAATCTGTCCCAGCCCAAAGAACAGCATGACATGTTTCCAAAAGAATTTACCCAGTCTAATTTTAGAATTTTACATTCTCTTTGGAGATTTTTTTCTTGATGTTTATCTTTTCAGAGTTCTATCAAAACATGTTGTTTATGAATCCTGCAACTACTCAGTCTTTGGGGGTCTTAATTTCTGTTGAATTAATGATTGCTAAAGCCCCCTTTTCCCTAACATGAGTCTATAAATATTGTAGAATGGGGTCTCAAAAATTTGGATTTCACTTTTCCACCTCTTACAAATATTTAATAATTCAGTTCAAGCATAAACATTTCTAGAAATATTGTTCTTATTCCTTCAGGCTACCTTTTGTATTTCAATAATTCCCTATTCATAGCTTTATTTGTGTCTTTAATAATTGTATAATAAGTATATACTTATTTTTCATTTCTTTCACATTGCCACACATTTCCTGAAAGACTTATTCATCTTGATTCTCCTGACACTTAGCACAATGTCTGGTATAGAAAGTATTCAATAAGTGTTTCATGGACAAATGAATAAGTAATGTGAATCCAGCTTTTAGTTCTGCCATTGCTATAGCCAAAAGGGGTTGAATTAGGTGAACTGTAATGTCCCTTCCACATCTGAAACTACATTTCTTCATTTTGCAGAAGTTTGGAGTATATAAAAGAAATGAGAAACTTAGAATGTTAGAGTCATGTCTATTGAGTAAATTATCTAGACATAAATCTTTATAAGTGAGAAATGGAGAATTTTACTTGCTGAGAATACAGAGTTGATAAATTACAGGATTAGAACTACAGTCTAATTCTTCTGTTAATTGTGATGCATTTTTTTCAGTGAGCATATGGCACAATTGAGGAAGTAAGAAAATATTTAAAAATTGGCAAAAATATATAATGGTAAATATAACGTGCAAGTAAGTGCAATAGATATTTAGTAAAGTAATTGTGAGAGATTATGGATGAACTGGGATAAAAATTAGACCCAGAAATTTGATAGGGTTTGGATACAAAAGGGGATACAGACAGATACTAACATTAATAAAGACGTAGGTGGGCGTGATTGGCTTGTTTAGGTACTTTAAAAGGTAAGTTGTAGTCAACAGTGACACAGGCCCTAGACTTACTTTGGAAGACTAAGAATTGAGATTTACCAACTTAATTTAAGCAACAATTTCCATTTAATGACATGCTTATTCACTTCAAAAATATTTTGTTATTATTGTGGCACTCATCAGCTACATGGAGGTGAAATAATGATAATAATACTGCCTATTATAGTAGTCTTTTATTCTGGACCATAGGTCATCACTATTCTGACATTTAGGTCTCTCTTGTTACTATTGTTTGCTTTTCAAAGGTAATAACTTTTAATAGTCTTCCATATTTTCTAATTTTTTTGTTTCTATATGCTTACTTTCTTTTTATGGTGCTCTCTCTGTTCATAGATTATAAATGTTATATATATATTTCTGTGTGTTTCTATAGTTCTTTAAGATTATGAAAAATTTCATAAATGCTGTGAATGTTGCATTCATAGCATTTAGAAGCCAGTGCAGTTTAATGGAAAGTCTCAAGTTTTAGAACAGAACTATGTAAGTTTACAATCTTCTTTCAGACATTTATATGTAAGACCTCATTGGAAATGTTAGTCAATCAATAGTAAAATTGTGTTTATTTTATTGAAAGTAATTTTCTGAGCTACTGCTACTTATTTGACAAAATAGTGGCTTGATCATTTAGCCTTAATTCCAGTCCCAATAGTGGGAGCATTGACATTCTTTAACAGTTTTTCTTCATATATATATATATACTTAGTGATGATTTTGTGTGTAAACCCTGTTTCTTTTTTTAAAATTATTTTATTGAAGTATAGTTGATTTACAATGTTGTGTTAATTTCTGTACAGTAAAGTGATTCAATTATACATATATATATTCTTTTTCATATTCTTTTCCATTAAACCTTGTTTTATTTTTAAAGCATAAGGTAGCATGTAATAATTCTTGAAAAATATTTAATATTTAATAATCATCTGTTTATTTTATGCCCTCAAGTTATGCATAGATTTCTGAAGTACCAAAGTTTTGTTACTACTCTTACTTCCATTCTGTAACCACAGTATATTTGTGTTTGCAGATAAGAAAAACATTTAAAAGAAAATATATGAGTAATCAAAAATTTTGACCTGCTTCTGATTTCAAACTTTCATGCTATTTCTAAATGCAAAATTCTTTAATAAAACTCCACTTTCATATTTTTATTCAATTATGACTCCTCCTGTTCACAGTGAATTTTGTCTTCCTAAGACAGATAATTTTGCCCTTGAGATATTAGGTCACTCTCTGGCATCCTGTGAAAGAGCCCACATCTGTTCAAATGATGAACGCTAAATCCCATGTGGATATTCATTTGTGGGAAAAAAATATATCCTCATGGTTATAATTTTATTTTGTCATTCAAGTATGTTCTATTGTTACAGCCATAGTGAGGACCAATCTGTTCCTTATCCTTATGCTTAAATAGAATATGTCTGAAGAAAAAATACAGTATTTTTAAGGGGTCTACAGCCAGAAAATGATCCTTTAAAAATGCTAAGTGAATATTAAAGGCTATCGGACTTTCTTATTTTCTGGTTTAGCCATTGAAACTATACTTGTGCTATTCCTTTACGTTCTTTGATAACTTTTGCACATTTTCTCCATTGATTTTTCAAAACTAACTGGTCTTGCTTGGGTTGTTGATTTTTTTTTCTTAAATGATCAAAATGTGAAAAACTAGGTGAAATCAGCAGTTTAAAATTTTCCACAGATCATTACCTGTATTTCTAGTCAAGAAGATTGTTGGGAAATAGTTATTTTCCCTTATCATAATAAATATCCTAATTATTATACTTTAAAAAATATGGGTAATTGGTCAATGTAGTGGGGAAAATCTGTGTTTTTTTCAAAACTCATGATGCAAATATTTATTGAGAACATATATACTAAGAAATGTTCTAGACCTGCACTTTCCAATATTGTAGCCACAGATACATATGCCTATTTGAATTTAAATTTAAACCAATCAAATTTAATAAAGTTAAATATTCTGCTCCTCACTTACTGTAGTCACATTTCAAGCATTCAGTAACTACATGTGGCTAGTGGTTCCAACATTGAACAATGCAGAAATAGAACATTCCCATCATGGCACAGAATTGCATTGGACAGCACTGTGAATCTTGACACTGGAAGTAATTACTTTTAAAAGTTTACCTTTTGATGGGCTCACTGAAAAAAGGAGGATGTATACAACTACAAAGAACTACAATAGACTGTGAGTATTTTGATAGGCAATATTGCTTATTTTCCAAATAAAAAGTGATGTACTAGCTAATTATTGAATTAATTCTAACAGGGATTTTCTTGTGTGTCTTTTTTTATACTTACTACATAGAAATTTATTATTTTCAAATAATTTTATAGATGGTGATACTATTAGTAGTGTAGCTACCTATACTATCCCATAAAAATAGAAATAAAAATATATACAATGGAATATTACTCAGCCATAAAAAGGAATGGAATTGGGTCATTTGTAGAGACGTGGATGGACCTAGAGACTGTCATACAGAGTGAAGTAAGTCAGAAAGAGAAAAACAAGTATCGTATATTAACACAAATATGTGGAATCTAGAGAAATGGTACAGATGAAGTGGTTTGCAAGGCAGAAATAGAGACACAGATGTAGAGAACAAACGTATGGACACCAATGGGGGAAGGTGGGGGGGGATGAACTGGGTGATTGGGACTGACATATATACACTAATATGTATAAAATAGGTAACTAATGAGAACCTGCTGTATAGCCCAGGGAACTCCACTTCTCTGTACAGAAGAAACTAACACAACGTTGTAAAACAACAATACCCCAATAAAAAAAAAAAAAGAAATAGATAAAATTCCATTATAAAAAAAACAGGAATAGAAATAGCTCATAGAAATAGAAGTGTGATTCTATTTCACTAAATATCACTGCTCAAAGGAGAATGTTATAAAAAATCAAGTTCAAAAAGATTTTCTTTCTTTAATCTCATCAATTGCTTATTTTAAAACAGGATATTTTAGCTTACTTCCTGTTTGCACTAAGACTTTTTCTACAGCTTTATTTTTAATCCTAGAGATTATAATCGCCTTAATGTCGTATCTTTTCTCAAATAAATAAGAAAATAGTTACACTATCTCACAAAGCTAATCCAAATACTTTTTCTTGCACCTTTTTAAAGTGTAAGAAATTTTATCAGAGCACTTATTTCTAACTATTCTTTCTTCTGCTCTGAAACATCCTCCTTTATTACACTGCTGAATATTTGTCCCTCCCCCTGCACTAATTGTATCTCCCAATACATGATTTTGGACCTCCTAAATTATTTCCTACAACTTTTAAACTTTTCTCTCATATTTTAATTATTTTTGGCTTCTTGCTCTCTGTTATAATAGATTTTTAATAATTTTATTTCTTCAATCTCATTTTTAATTTTAAAGAAATCATTTCCTCCTAAAGTACACTTATTTTTTTAAGTAAACTATTGTGCTGAAACTCTTTATAATTACACTAACTGTAATTATTCCTAAATAATTTTATAATCCCAGAGTTACTTTTGTTGTAGATGGGAGTACCTTGTTCATCTACCCTTTTCATTTTATTCCTGGCTGTCAGTTTACACTTATAGAAATCAATTTATATTTGTAATTGAAATGGGTTTCCTTTGCTGTCATACAAGTTTGTTTCCACAAACCTCACCCAGAATGGGAAGGCTGATTATAGATTATAAGTGGAAGGAGTCTGATTTCTGGAGTGTTTGTGGTGCGAAACAGCCCATGAGTGTAACCTCCACCCAATCAGCTCAGAAGCACCGACCTTCACTAAAATCCCTGGTGTCCTCAGTCATACCATTCAATTTCTTTAGAAAGCTTGGGGCTCAATCCCCTGAATTCTGTCTTATATGCAGGAGGAGCCAAAGTTGGAAAGACTGCCAAGAGGTTTATGTACCTCCTTTAATAACTGGGACACTCTACCCAGGTCCACATTTGCTCTGCACGTTCAGTGAGCTTGAGAATTCTCCAGTCATGGTGAGAAGGACCTCTCACATCTCTGGTCTCCTAGGTTAAGGTTTTGGTCCTGAAGTTCTGCTTCTTTGTCCTTCAACATGACTTTTCCCCTGTTCATCCTGCAGAAACATGTCCAAATGACAGCTACTGTTCCACACTCCTTGTTCTCAGGCATCTAATAGATACCATGCTTTTGTTGATTTAAGCCCTTTTTCATTGTTATTGGAATTCTTGGAGGATAAAAACAAAAGGAAGGTACAGTCTTATGATTTAAGAGATGTAGTTAGCTGCTATTTTTTTCTACCAGTGATGAAAATAATTCAATTTTTAAAAAAAATATTTTTATTAAGGTATGATTGGTATACCAGAAAATCTGTACATATTTAATGTATATAGCTGGATGAGTTTGAATTGAAACATACACTTGTGAAATTGTCACCATATACAATACCCTAAGATTAACTATCATCTCTAAAAGTTTCCACTGTCTCTCTATTTTTTTGATAAGAATATTTAACATAACAGTTCTTTCAATTTATTCCCACTTATTGGAAGCATTCACTGCATCCATTTTCCCCTGCAACCTTCTATATACATTGTGAAATCACTTGTACATTTTTTAACATTTTCACTCTATGTTGAAAACAAGTAACCTTTGCAGTTTTATTATCAAATTTTATTTTTATTTTATTATGAGTTATGTTGGTTTGTCAATGTTTTCTTGCATAAATATCTTTTATCAATATTTCGAGTTCTTGCATTTAGTGAAACCTCTTTATTTTACCCTTAAACTTGAGTATTTTCGGTTGTTTAACATGGACAGAATCTATGTTCAAAATTATTTTTTTCTTCAGAGCTATGAATATTTTGCTCATTATCTTGCTTTTGTCTGGAAAAAATCAGAGGCCAATATGACAGGTGCTCATTTAACAGTTAACATGTTTGGTGTTTTTATTGTTTTCTCAAGAAATTTTAATAATTTCTTATTCTTGGAGTTTATACATCTTATTATTTTGTGTTTAGGTGTATGGTAGATTTCCTTATTTTCACTAAGTGCCAAAAATAATCTCATTTTTATGACATTATTACTTTGAAGATGTCTACTTCTCCTTTTTTTTGTATTTGCATTCTTAAACTACTCTGATCCAAAGTTTGGGTGTTCTGGTTTTATAATCTGTGACACTTTCCTTTTACAGTATATTTACTTCACATTTGCTGCCCAATGACTTAAACTGCAGCTGTGCTTTTGTGCTATTAGGTTCAAATACTGAGTTTTAAGAAGGTTTATTTACACATTTCAAAACCTCTTAATTTTTATCAAAGCCTCTTCTTTGACTGTAGATAAATATCCTTATACTATTTTTGTATATACTAATTTTTCTTATTTTAAAATCTTGTTGTTTCTTTAACTCTTTTGTTGTTAGGGAAGACTTTCCAAACTCTCAAGCTAAAGGCATTCTTTGAATGTCTGGTGATTCTTAGTCCTCTGACCATATTAGATCAGCTGGACTCCACAAGGTTAGTGGCTGGAGTGCATATCATCAGGCAAGTGATGATGTGCATCGCAAGGGCTGGAGCCCTGGCCATGGGAGTTGTATGGGGATGCTGGATGAAGGACTAGGAAAAGAAAGATTCTTGGTGATTCCAGGGGCCCCCTCACTCTCCTGATGGCCACAAGTCACCTCAGTTCCTGTTCCGATTTTCTAGCCTCACCACCTGTTTTAGAAGTGTCCCACCTCAGAGAGTTACTATTCTTGGCTCCAATCTGGGGGCAGGCATTGGCATCAATATTCAGTGTTCAGGATCAACACACTGTTTTTTTGTTTTGTTTTGTTTTTCTTGTTCTACCATCCAGCTTTAGCTTCTACTCCTAATCACACTTCTTAGTGCAAATTTAGTGTTTTGGCAGTCACTTCTGATAGCACCCTTCCTTCTTTGTAGCACTGCTATAAATTTGTATCTACTCATTGTCTCTTCTTCCAGTGGTATTTGGAAGGACAGGAAGGTGAAGGCAGGTATTTGCTGATCTAACTTGTATTGCCTTTGTTGTCAGGTTCTCCCCAGTAGCTGAAACATAGATAGCACATGTGTAACATGTGTTGGAGTTTGCTGCTGTTATTGTCAGTCTCATCCTTGTCATTTTTAAATTATCAACTTCTTTTTTGGTAGTAAATTCTTATGGTTCTATTAAACTTGTTTCTTAGAAACACACATCCGGATTCTAAATTACAAGTCCCTAATTGTATACTTATGTTCAATACTCAACTTATATCCAGGAGGAAAATTAAGCATAGTGACGATAATATATGGTTCCCCTAATCTACAGGGATGATGGTTTATGGAACATATGATGAAATGTGACTGTTTTCTAGTAAAAGACTCATCAGTTATTATATTTTAAAGTCTTTCTTCAGATTGTTCTTATGAGTTAAAGAACAAAAAAAAATGAATCTTACCTCATTTGACTTTCAGATACTAGTAATTGAAAGAGACTTCTTAACATTATAGCTATTACCTAATATTATCAGTGTTTTATTATTACTTTTCAGACAGTAATATATCTCCTGTTGAGATGGAGAGAGAGAAATCAACTGAATGCGTGAAAAGATATGTTTCCTAAGCTTTTCTTGAAATTCACTATCACTTTTTTATCACTGTACTTGACAAGGGAGGTTATTAAACAGAGACCAATAAATATATAATATAAATGATTGCATTTTAGTGTAAAAGTCCTTCTGACAGTGGACATTTAAAATGTATATCATGTATGAGGAGATAAAGTTGAAAAATGCATTTAGCCTTATCAAATATGTGAATGTCTATCTGTAATGAAAAAAAAATACTTGAATAAGTATTCACTCTATGATGCCTATTTGTGTTGTGTTTAAAAATATAGCATCTGGGGCTTCCCTGGTGGTGCAGCGGTTGGGAGTCTGCCTGCTAATGCAGGGGACACGGGTTCGAGCCCTGGTCTGGGAAGATCCCGCATGCCGCGGAGCAACTAGGCCCGTGAGCCACAACTGCTGAGCCTGCGCGTCTGGAGCCTGTGCTCCGCAACAAGAGAGGCCGCGACAGTGAGAGGCCCGCGCACCGCGATGAAGAGTGGCCCCCGCTTGCCACAACTAGAGAAAGCCCTCGCACAGAAACGGAGACCCAGCGCAGCCAAAAATAAATAAATAGATAAATATATTTAAAAAAAAAAAGGACAAAGCACACACAGGAAAGTAGTGCATGGCAATGGCAATGCATCCTCTCTTCCCTTCCTCTTAGGAAAAAAAAAAAATAGCATCTGGAAATAGGGACTTGTAAATTATAGTCTCTTTTGCAAAAGAAGAATAATGAATAACCTCAACTAGAATGAGACAGACAATCAAATAAAAAACCTTAACTGATAAACTAATCACACTAAAATGAGTAGATTTTTCTGGAGCTTACACATTTCTTTGATAATATTCTCATTAAAAAGAAAATGCATGACGTGTTTTTAAAAGCAGATTTACAAAATTCAAATCTAAGGGAGTAGACTGTTTATCTAAATTAATGGATTTTTTGTTGGAAATCTGCCCGCTCCTCTCAAACATGATCTTCAGTATGAATATATTTTGAGGTAGTATGGATTCAGGTAGTTTCCTAAGTGGGTCAGGACATTGTTTGGAAGGCTGAAGGACCTTGGAAATCCACAGGACTCTCACCAGAATGTTGGGTCTGGGTGAAGTGAAGTAAGGTGAGGAATTGATGTGAGAAAGATTCAGAGAGGAGCCTTTGGAAGGGATTGTCAGGGTTCTTGTGTATTCTCCCAATGACTGTCAAGACATTTATGGTGATTCAAGAGATCACTCACAGAGTGGCAGTGCTTGCTGGGGTGGGGTGGGGTGGGGGTCTGTCCTCTCTCTTCCAATTGAGTAACCTCCAAGCTGCAGGTCTGTGTTGCTTCTGTACATTATTGGGGTAAAGAATTTCTGATCACAGCATGGAGACATTTTCATGTGGCTACTAGACCCTGGACAATTGCATTGGTATTTGATCCTTACTTTATGAATTCTGAAAGAGACTAAATAAAACTCCTATTACATGGGGTACATTAGTTTCCTAAGGCTGCTGTAATAATTTGCCACAAACACTGTGGCTTAAAACAGCACTCATTTCTTTTATGCTTCTGGAGGCCAGAAGTCTGAAGTCAGTATCACTGGACCACAATCAAAGTGTCAGCAGGGCCATGCTCCTTCCAGAGGCTCTGGGGGAGAATCTCTTCCTTGCCTTCTCCTGCTTCTGATGGTTGCCATTCTTCCTTGGCTTGTGGCTGCATCATTCCAACCTTTAAGGCCAGCACCTACAACTCTTGCTCTGCTTTGTCTTCACATTGCCTTTTCTCCTCTGTGTGTTTAAAATTTGCACCCCCCCCAACTTTGTCTCCTTTTTATAAGAGTACATAGGACTGTATTGATGACCCACTCATAATCCAGAATAATCCAGCATAAGATCCTTAATCTAATCTAATATGAAAAGACCCTTTCTTGCCAGATAAAGGAGCATTCACCAGTTCCAGGAATTAGGACATGGATACCTCTTGGAGGGGGTGGGGGGGGGGGCGGTCAGTTTCCAGCCTATCACTTGGGGTAAGAAGAGATGGCACAATGAGAGAGATTCTTCCCTTGCACCCAAAGCCAGGATGAAACAGTAGGAGTAGATTTGAGGCAGACATCTGGGCTTCTTTGCAATTGAAAAAACATGAAATATGTCCTTGAAGCAGGAATTGGAATGTGATTAGAGGTAGAATTGCCATAAAGTTTCTGAAGTTCAAGCTTCAGGACCCCTCACTTGCAAGAGGCCTGGCACTTAAACTGCCCTATGCATATGGTCAAATAAATTTTTTCGTATAATAAAATTTCCCAAAATGTGTCAGTGGCATGGCCCACTAATCCTGGATTTGCCCATCTCTGCCTGGGAGCTATTACTTCCATCTAAGGGGCATTACTTCCCTCTCTAAATTCAATGAGCCATTGAAATGTGTGTGTAAAAATCTTAAGAGATAAGTGAAATATTAGACTCATTCAGATAAAAACAATAAATTGTATAAAAGGAAAAAAGGGACATTTGAAAAAGTACCATACAAAAATTCTAGAAGTAATGAAGTTAAAAATCTCAATAGATAATTTAAGGGACAAATAAAAGTTGTAATAATATTTAAATAAAAAATAATGAAATCTTTAAATTGTAATGGATTAACCCTCTTCCAACAAGGGCTATTTAAACAAATCTAAAACTCAAGATTGCTGTGAAACTGGAGAACTTCAAAGATAATGAGACATAAAAATACCAAGAAAAATGAAATCACACAGTCATTTGACATAGAAATCCCATTTCTAATATATCTGCCAGGGTGTGTGTGTGTGTATGTATGTGTATATATATATATATGCTATATCAGAAAGGAAAAAGAAAAACAAAATATACTGAAATGGTTTCCTATTGGGGAGAGAATAAATGGATAGAATGAAGGGGACAAAGAGAAAAGTAAAACTTCACTACATTTACCTGGTTTTATTGTTTAGATTTTGAAAGAATGTATTTTACATATTTTAGAAAGCAATATTATAGGGAAAGAAAAAATACAAATTCTAAAACTTGAAAATGAACTGAAACACACTACATCTATATCAAGTTGTCAACAAAACCAATTATAACAAATGATTTTAAAGCACATGTATATTGATGGTAAACCTAGGTGCAGAGTACAAACAGATATGCAAAAAAATGTTAAACTTCATTCAGGAGTCTTATTTTAGTATTGATATTATTATTGCCATTTGAAACTATAGTACAGATACTATAGCATAAAGCAAGAAAGAAAATATGCTAATGTTTTAAAAGCAAAAAATTTCAGCATAAAATATAAAGCCAGAGTAAAAAAGTTTAAATACATCGCTGTAGTCTTAAAATTCAAGTTACTTTTTCTTTCAGAGATACATATATTTCTTAACTCTCCACTAAAAATGCCTGGAAAATGATGTTCTAATAATAATTTGCATTCCAAACACCCAGAGTGTGATTTCTTTCTTTTTTTTTTTTAACAAATTTATTTTTGGCTGCGTTGGGTCTTCGTTGCTGTGCATGGGCTTCCTCTAGTTGTGGCGAGCGGGGGCTACTCTTCGTTGTGGTTTGCGGGCTTCTCACTGTGGTGGCTTCTCTTGTTGAGGAGCACAGGCTCCAAGCACGTGGGCTTCAGTAGTTGTGGCTCGTGAGTTCTAAAGCGTAGGCTCAGTAGTTGTGGCGCACGGGCTTAGTTGCTCCGCGGCATGTGGGATCTTCCTGGACCAGGGCTCGAACCCGTGTCCCCTGCATTGGCAGGCGGATTCTTAACCACTGCGCCACCAGGGAAGTCCCCAGAGTGTGGTTTCTAAACGCCATTTCCTCTTGAAAGAATTGGGGCAGAGAGGGGTTGTGGTGGAAGATTTCAGTTACCACCCTGAAAAGGACACATGGAGCCAAGGAATCTTACACCAGAAAGCAAAAAGCTACTGGGTTTGTGTCCAAAAAGACAGAGAAACAAACTTGAAGGGGGTCTCCCTGCCTGAGAATGGAATAATTTGAGCATTACAATGAATAATGACTGATACTCATTCAAATATATCAAATATATCAAATCCATTTTGGGGTTCTAGAGAACCAGCTCAAAATTAATTACTCTCAAAATTAATAAGGGGAAATAGACTCTCTCCTTCTTATAAACAAATAGCAAATGGGGAAAACATTCTTCTGCATAATAAGAAAAATACTTTTGATAAAGGAATAATAGTTCCAGGCAATTATCATAAGTAGATGCTGCAACAATCATGTTAAAGTTTAATGAGAAATTTTCTAATGATTAGATCACCCTGCCAACACCTGAACTTGCTCATTAATCCTCAGTCTTAGCAACCTTAAAATTACACCACATAGGTTTTGTGTATATCAATATGATGCAGTGGGAGTACAGAACATCACTTATGAGTTGCACCTGCCAAAAACAATTCCCTTATTTAAGGAAATCCCTGGATTTAGCTACAAATTTATTTATTTATTTGTTTTAAGAAGAAAGGTTAACAAGTTTAAGGACTCTATAAGGAAACAATCAGATATATCCAGAAAGTAGATTCAATTTCTTCAACAAATAAAAGGCATGGAAAAGAAAAAATAAAGCACTTGATATACATTAAGAGATTTAAGAGATATAATATACAAATGCACTTCATGGTTCTTGTTTTGGTTCCTATTTGAATGAGTAAAGTTAAAAGGCATTTTAATCAATTGGGAAAATTTGAATATGGATAAAATATGATTATTATTTATTATGTTAGGTTGATAATGGCATTGAGATTATCATATAACAAAACAAAACAAAAAACTCAGGCACTGTAATGGATATTGAACTACTTACCTGTAAAATAAAGAAAACCTATACGGAATATATTGGAAAATACTCCACACAGGGACTCAAAAAAATGGAGAGGAATACTGATAAAAAAGATTGGAAAAATATCTGTAAGTCTTAAAGCTGGGTGATGAATGTATGGGGTTCATTATACAACTCTTGCCACTCATTTGTAAAGTCAAATCTTCCATTAAAAAAAACAAACAACTGAGAAAAGACACATTACCACATAGTAAGCAGTTATTTAACTGACAGTAGATTTCACAACTGCACTAATAATCTGCAGCTGATAATCGAATTATATCTTCAAAATGCTGATGTTGCACATTAAGGAATGAGGGAGGAACAAATAAATAAATGTGTAATTTTTGGTCAAAGATGACAGAAAATCAGATCAAAAGCTTAGTGACTCAGTTATACACATATAGACTTTTTTTAAAATAGTTTTTTCCATTATGGTTTATCACAGGATATTGAATATAGTTCCCTGTGCTATATAGTAGGACCTTGTTGTTTATCCATCCTATATATAATATTTTACACCTGCTAATCCAAAACTCCCAATCCATCCCTCCCCTACCCCCTCCCACTTCCCCCTTGGCAACCACAAGTCTGTTCTCTATGTCTGTGAGTCTGTTTCTATTTTGTAGATAGGTTCATTTGTGCCATATTTTAGATTCCACATATAAGTGGTATCATATGGTATTTGTCTTTCTTTTTCTGACTTACTTCACTTAGTATGATAATCTCTAGTTGGATCCATGTTCCTGCAAATGGCATTATTTTGTTCTTTTTTATGGCTGAGTAGTATTCGAATGACTACATGATTTTTACAAGAAAAGATTTAAAATTGGGATAGTGTATATGAAACAAAAAGAGATTTAGAAATTTCATTATTAAAAATAAATTGTCTATTAACTTTCAATTGAAAATATTCTTATAAGAAAAGGAAAAAAATTAGCCATATGGGAGTTAATTTAATTTTTATTGAATGTTTAACATTTTTCACATCATATTCGACAAGTTTATGTTTGAGCTTTCAAATATGTACAGGAAATTCATTGAGAATATATTTTACATTTTCAGTCATAAGTTATTTCTTTAACAGAATGAAATAAGATACTAAAATACATTGTTCAGGTGTGTCAGCCTAAAGCTGTTGACACATAGACCTGCCTGCCACAAATGTCCTCATTAATCAATAGGGCAGTTACCTGTGTGCTTCAGATAAAATGCCCAAGAAGACAAACAAATAAACAAAACTTACAATTAATAATAACATTTTCTATGTAAACTAGTATTATATTTTTTTCAGTGGCAATAATAATAAAATTCTCTTGCACTCTTTATTACTTTTTCAAAAGCATAGAATGCATGATATATAAAAAAGTAGTCTTATAATTCTAGGGGAAATTTATATTTCTAATAACTTATGTAATCTTTATATGCAAGCACATTTTTCACAAATGTCCAAAAAAGAATAAATAATCATCAAATATTAGGAACTGTGATGATCTAAAAAGTATAATTATCTATGGTCATGTACTCAATCATAGGAATTCCTGAATGCCAGTTACTGTTCCTGGATGAAAGATTAATTTATATGACTATTCATTAAATAATATCAATAATTCACTCCTTGACTTATTAATTCCCTCATAAATATTTCAGTATATTTTTAAGTGCCAAATAGATCTTAGATACTAATCAAGACAACGTGACTACAAGCATTAATGAACTATAGTTTCTTCAGATACTTACAGTCTGGTAAGAGGTCTTTTCATATTAGAATTTAAAGTGAATTTTATTAGTTACAGATAACCTACACAGCCATGTTGATTCACATACCATACATCATGTACTTTTGTTTATTTAATCCACATAGCATTTTATTGGATATATCAATATATCATTTAGTAAGATTTAAATAAGGCCTTGATGCTTAGCCAAGGGCTTTGTAACCAAGGTTGGCAAACAGTTTAAAGTAATGAATGTATATTTTCTCCTGTATAAAAACCACAGATATTTTCATTATTATATAAACTCCCTAAAATAATTTCATTCTTTGCTATCCAAATTTCCTGAAATAGAAATAAATAGGTTGACAACCCCAGGTGCATAAACTTATTGCTTTTATTCTTGTGGTTTAATACTTCAAGCATTATCATATGATGAAAGAGTGAGATCAGTTAGTAAGTGTACATTATATTACAACTTGGTAATATTTATCTAATGAAAAATAGTATGTCACATGAATACTGATCAAAGCTATTAATTGTTTGAATGGTGAATTTGAAACATCTGAAAAATGAGTATATGCTCTTTAATAATTAATATCAATTGCACTTAGAAATCAGTAATATACCTATATTTGAAAAACGTATGTTTTTATTTCTCATTTTTGTATCATATTTATATATATATTTTTAAGTCATCTGTATGGAAGGTGTAGGAAAGTGTATATATTACCTTCTTAAGTAAATATAGCATAAGTCTATCTGGTTAGGCATTTATGATCTATCTAGTCTAATATATATTATATATATTTCTAAAATGATACACAAAAATTATTAGTAGTTATTACCTTTAGAAAGAGGCACTGGGGTAGAGTAGATGATGTTACTTTTCAAAAAAATTTTTAAGTTAAAATTAATGATGGATGATAGATGATAGAATATATTTTTATTTGGAGGCTTCATAAAATTGATTAAAGTTTTAAGGAATTACAAATATTCCCTCTGATCTCCAGAATATACAGACAGCACATGGAGCTCAATATCCAAAGAACAAACAACTGAATCAAAAAAATGCGTGGAAGACCTAAATAGACATTTCTCCAAAGAACACATACAGATGGCCAACAAACACATGAAAAGATGCTCAATATCACTAATTATCAGAGAAATGCAAATCAAAACTACAATGACGTATCACCTTGCACCGGTCAGAATGGCCATCATTAAAAAAATCTACAAAAAATAAATGCTAGAGAGGGTGTGGAGAAAAGGGAACCCTCCTGCACTCTTGGTGGGAATGTAATTTGATACAGCCACTGTGGAGAACAGTATGGAGGTTCCTTAAAAAACTAAAAATAGAGCTACCATATGACCCAGCAATCCCACTACTGGGCATATACCCTGAGAAAACTATAATTCAAAAAGAGACATGTACCACAGTGTTCATTGCAGCACTATTTACAATAGCCAGGTCATGTAAGTAAACTAAATGCCCATCGACAGACGAATGGATAAAGAAGACGTGGTACAAATATACAATGGAATATTACTCAGCCATAAAAAGGAATGGAATTGGGTCATTTGTAGAGATGTGGATGGACCTAGAGACTGTCATATAGAGTGAACTAAATCAGAAAGAGAAAAACAAATGTCGTATATTAATGCATCTATGTGGAATCTAAAAAAATGGTACAGATGAACTGGTTTGCAAGGCAGAAATACAGACACAGATGTAGAGAACAAACATATGGACACCAAGGGGGAAAAGGCAGGGTGGGATGAATTGGGAGATTGGGATTGACATATATACACTAATATGTATAAAATAGATAGGTAATGAGAACCTGCTGTATAGCACAGGGAACTCCACTTTGCTATACAGGAGAAACTAACACAACATTTTAAAACAACTATACCTCAATTTAAAAAAAATAAAAAATAAATATCAAAAAAACAAACAACCCAATCCACAAATGGGCAGAAGACCTAAATAGACGTTTCTCCAAAGAAGATATACAGATTGCCAACAAACACATGAAAGAATGCTCAACATCATTAACCATTAGAGAAATGCAAATCAAAACTACAGTGAGATATCATCTCACACCGGTCAGAATGGCCATCATCAAAAAATCTACAAACAATAAATGCTGGAGAGGGTGTGGAGAAAAGGGAACCCTCTTGCACTGTTGGTGGGAATGTAAATTGATACAGCCCCTATGGAGAACAGTATGGAGGTTCCTTAAAAAACTAAAAATAGAACTACCATACGACCCAGCAATCCCACTCCTGGGCATATACCCTGAGAAAACCATAATTCAAAAAGAGTCATGTACCAAAATGTTCATTGCACCTCTATTTACAATAGCCAGGACATGGAAGCAACCTAAGTGTCCATCATCGGATGAATGGATGAAGAAGATGTGGCACATATATACAGTGGAGTATTACTCAGCCATAAAAAGGAACGAAACTGAGTTATTTGTAGTGAGGTGGATGGACCTAGAGGCTGTCATACAGAGTGAAGTAAGTCAGAAGGAGAAAAACAAATAATGTATGCTAACACATATATATGAAATCTAAAAAAAAAGAAAAGAAAAAAAAATGGTCAGAAGAACCTAGGGGCAAGACAGGAATAAAGACACAGACCTACTAGAGAATGGACTTGAGGACATGGGGAGGGGGAAGGAAGGGTAAGCTGGGACAAAGTGAGAGCGTGGCACGGACATATATACACTACTAAACATAAAATAGATAGCTAGTGGGAAGCAGCCGCATAGCACAGGGAGATCAGCTCGGTGCTTTGTGACCACCTAGAGCGGTGGGATAGGGAGGGTGGGAGGGAGGGAGATGCAAGAGGGAAGAGATTTGGGGACATATGTATATGTATAACTGATTCACTTTGTTATAAAGCAGAAGCTAACACACCATTGTAAGACAATTATACTCTAATAAAGATGTTAATAAATAAACAAACAAACAAACAAACAAATAAATAAATATTCCCTCTGCATTCAAAAGAATATAAAATTTTAGTACATATTGGGCTGGCCAAAAAGTTTTTTCAGGTTTTTCAGTAAGATATTATGGAAAAACCCTAATGAACTTTTTGGCCAACCAAATATATCATTGTATATGATATTGTAGAAGTCCCTATTTCACTAAATATCTTAAGTAGTTGTTTCTTAGGAAAACATGATTAAGACACATTTGAATAAATGATAATTCATATAAGTCTTTTTCTTTTTTCTTGACAAGCTTTGAAAAATTTTTTCAAGCTCTGAAGATGTTCTGATTTTGTGTTCAGCCATACTAGGAAATATGTTATTAAATCTCTTTTTAACTTAACTAGATTATTCATTCACTTATTTGAAAAAATAATGATTGAGTATCTATTATAGGCTAGGGATACTCTTGACATCTGAAATTTTAGGTTCAGGATAATTTATAGAGACTGAATATTACAATTTAAAGCATTGATTTCTTTTTAATACACACACAAAAAGGGAGTCTTATTTGGGACTTTGATTCATCAATATATCTTTTTTTGTGTCTTCAGAGTCTTTCCTCTTTTGATTATTCTCCCTGAGTTTGTAAACATAGTAAATCTCAACTATCCTTTGGTCCTAATTGGTCACTTACTCTCATTTTTTCCTCATCATTTCCTTGCAATCTAGGTAAGCTGTGGGACCCCTCAAACATAACCTTTGCTTGACCAAATTTCCCAACCTGCTTTCAGTTCATCACTACAGAATGGGTTATGTACCAACATGACATGTGTCACGTCTGGGCCAGTGCAGCGAAGAGGCAGTGTAGTTTGCACCTGAATTTCTCCCTGTCATCAGTGGTGCCATTCCCTATGGTACAGCCTACATCTGAATTGAAAGTGATTGTGTGGATCAGGGCCCATCATCCCAAACCCCATCACTGACTCATGTTGGACAAGCAGTTAGAGAAAACCAAGCAAATCTTTGTGATATTAAGCTATTGAGGTTGCAGCGTTAATTTGTTAGTGCAGCAAACGTAATTTATCCTATTATACCAACGATCCGTCATTTACTCTATCCAAAGACTTTTTTTTGGGGGGGGGGTGTTTATTTGATTTGAGTAAAATCCCAGTTTTATTATTCATTTATGCTTAGATATTTAGTTTCTTTGCTTCTCAGTAGTCTTCTATAAATTGGTAATATTAATCACTAAATCATAACTTTGTTGTAAAAAATAGGTTAAATAGATGTTATTTTCTTTCCTCTTTCCCTTGAATAACCTGGCTTCCATAACATTTAAATCTAGGAATGTGCCTAAGCTTTTGATGTTTCTCTCTTTCCTTGAACGAGTCATCTGCCCTTACTCAGCCACTTAAAATAAATAGCACAAAGCACCACTCTCAGAGTCTTTCTTTATTACATGTATTTCATTCCCTCAAAGCTCTAATTTATTTTCATAATTTCAACTAACATTTCTATGATCTTATTCTCCCATTTATCTAGTCAAGACCCCTCTTCTCAACACCACTTCTTCTTTTCTAACTTCCCACTAGCTGTTTTCTCTTCTCTCTCATCAGCCCAGCATGTCCACACGTTTTTACCTTCCTCTGTCCCCCTAGGCCACGTTTCCTTCACAATCCTTGTCAGCATGCCTCGTCCCAGTTGAGTTATTAAAATGTTCTCTTCAACCAACATTTTAAGTTGTTCAATTATTTTGCTTCTATTTTATAATCATTCTCCTCTTTCCCCGGGTCTGCTCCATTGGTTCAAGCTCTATTAGGCTTATACTTACGGTCCCACGTTGTGTACAGAATAAAGTTAAAGACACACACAAAATTTAGTGCTTAAACTCTTTCACAGTAGAACCTCAGATCTTATTTCCTAAATCTTGCCTGCCTATCCTATGTTTTTGGCACATAGTTCTCTTCCCCATTCTGTGAACACAGGGGATTTCAGGCTGGAAAAGTGTGAGAATAAGATCATAGAACTTTGATTTTTCCTTAATTTTCTCCCTGCAACCATATCTGAATATAAATAACCTGTCTGTCAGCACTGCACTGTAGAAAGATTATTTCATCCAACAGACAGTCATCTCTCCCTAACCTCCTACAGAATCTGGTTCTTGCTTTATCACAGCGTGCCTTACACATTACTAATTGAACTGTTGATGGATCCTCTATTAACATGCAGCTCATGGAGGGTAGCAAGGAAGGCCTTCATTTCCTTCTATTTCTCACAATACCTAGAACAGACTGGAGAAACTTACTAACACTGTAACATTGGAGCGAACATCTTTATTAGATTATCCACTGAAATTAAAATATGATTTTATTTATAATAATTATGTGAGCAAGGCCTATAATCTATTAATTGTAATTTATAGCTGTAATCTGTAAATTATGCACGGGGCAGATGCATGGATGCATTGTACAGTTTCCCACCTTGGCAAATGGAACAGCTAATGCTATTTTTGAAAACAAGTTATATTAGAGCACCTTGGAACATAACACTAATTTATTTTTATATTAGAAAATCCATCTGTCCCTATTTTATTAGTGTTACTTCTGTGCATGCCTATTATTTAGCCAAAGCATATACCTTTCTTAATAATATGCTACCCTAAACACATGGCACAATATAAATTTAAAATTAAAACCATTGTGAGGCACCACTCCACACGCTCCTGCTAGAACCAAAAAAACAATACCAAGTGTAGGAATGCTATTTCTGTTCAGGGTGTATGTGTTGGCAGTTGATATGGGGAATTGATGTTTTACTCATAACTCAAGTTGCAACTGTAGAATGACAATGTTTGTTGAATCTACTGATGAAAATCAGGCTCATATCCTGTATGTTTTTGGCATTCTTCTGGTAATTCATTTTATTATATTATATACAAAATATTGTTCCATAATAAATTAGCATAATATAAAATATATTATTGAATATCATAATAAATATTTTAATAAATAAATATATGAAATATAATACTAACAGTAATAAGCTGACCCTTTACCACTGGTAGTTTGGAAGCACTCCTCAGACCCCGTGAAAGGGCACACATGGCAGACACTTGGAAGCAATCATTGCAGACAGAGACCTGACATTCTGGGATTTTACTGATTGGGAGTAAGTTTGATACTCACCAGATATCACTAAGGAAGAGATTCATGTCCTGTGGTGCTCTTTTAATTATGGAGGCAGTGTATTTATCTGGGCCATTTACCATGTGCCTAGAAAAATTGCTCACTTTTAAAAGAATCCACAGTCAGGGACATATTTTTAACAAATTCAGGTTCCCGATGACTCAGTTTCTCTTACCTCATAAATGACCATTATTGAAATGTGTGAAATAGACTGGTTGAAGGTGGTGAAGAATTACAACAGATTCTAACAGAAGATGTCGTTAGTCAGTAATCCAGTTTGTTTGTTAATTTTGGTGTAAGGTTGTGATCCTAAAAGTGAGAATGTATTTCTACTTTCTGGTAAAAATCCAATATTATTAAACATAGATGATTTGTAAACAAACAAGCTGTAGGAGTCTCAGAAGGTACAAGTAAGATCCATGATCAGATTCCTCAGTTTTCTAACACACTCAAACATATTTGAGAATATTTTTAATTCTCTGAACTAATGAGTGTGGATAAAAATAGTTGATCTCACTTTCTGTGTGGTTTCACATGCTGCAGTGACACTAGTTGGACTTGAATAGCTATGGCCTTAGGGAATATGCTAGAAGGTCCTGGGGAGAAAAAGCATGCTAGTGTAAAGATTATATCTTGAAATGGTATCTTCTGCCATCCACTATTCTTAGTCAGATGTCGCTGATGTGACAGAGGGTCCAGTTTCTTTTTATTTGTTTATATTTTAATCACAGGTATTCCTTTGAAGACAAACATATGCTCTGAATGACCAATGGCACTCTTAAATTTGTTCTGTTATATTCTGACTACACATCTGATTATGAAGGGTTGGAGTTACTGACAATCACATACAATGACTCACTTTTAAAATGAGTTACTTTATCCTCAGACTCATGAGGTTTTATGGAGATTTTATGACTGCTGGTGGGAATCCTGTCCGCTGGATGTTTCAGGCTTCTCATGTCATTAGAAAACTAGAAATAAAAGAGAGATAGAGTACAGTTTGAGTTCATAGGATTTATGGGTAGAGACCAACAGGCTCCATTTCCTCGTTTTGCTGCAGTTCCAATAGTGGGAATTAATGGGAAAGCATATTCGGTTATGTGCATAATAGTATGCTCAGAATCTCTGAAGGTGGAGACTAAGTTTTCTCCACTAGGCGAGGGGAGTTGACATACTTGAAAATCAAGTAAAAGGCAAGAGACACCTGGAGGTAGTAATAGAGGAGGGAAGTAATAAGAAGCTGGCACTGTGAAAAATTTGGTTGTAGGCATAAACGTCACGTTAGTTTTCTTTCTGTGACTAGTGAGTAGGTATTTACTAATTACAAGAAATATTTTCCACCAGTTTATACCTTTCCTAATCAGTATTCATTGTGCTTTAAAGCCTTTACCATTTGATGCGCAGAACAAAATGTAAGAATCCTGGAACTGAAAGAAATCACAAAAATACTATAACAAATGGTCACCAGCTGGCCCACGGGTTGCAAACTGGCAAGATATAATCAAATTAATGGGATCACTATGAAAAATGGACATACGTTGACAATGCCATGTGATAAAGGACTCTGGACTTGAAAAGTCACTTTGGGTGGCTGAACATCTATAACTTCCTGAACGAGACATAACTTGCGAGTTGCAATAGGGACCACGCCGTAAACTTAAGGCAACTCTGTATGGAAATACAGTAAAGACATTGTGAGTGTCAGCGCCAGAATAAATCAGTCAGCATTCTCCATTTGGAAGTATAATTTCAGAAAAAAGAAAATGAGCATGACCCTTCTGCGCAGAATTGCTCTCCTTGGTTAGGAGGTTATTGTATACGCCAGTGTGGGAAGAATCCTTAAACAGAACCGCTGCTGCTCTGCTAATTCCTTTTCAACCTCCTGTATCTTGGCCCTGAACTTCAATTGTTGGAAATGACATGAGCATACCTTTACCTCAGATTCTCAGCAGCCTGGCCAGGAAGTTCATGGGAATACGATGGGTAACCTATAAGAAAGTAAAAAGGAATGTATTAAAGAAGTTGTGAGTTTTTTCTTACTCATTGTTTCCTGAAGGACAGAAATCATGACTTTTTAAAAATATTAAATGGTGGATGGAGTTAGAGTCTGTCATACAGAGTGAAGTAAGTCAGAAAGAGAAAAACAAATACAGTATGCTAACACATATATATGGAATCTAAGGGAAAAAAAAAAAAAAGGTCATGAAGAACCTAGTGGCAAGACGGGAATAAAGACACAGACCTACTAGAGAATGGACTTGAGGATATGGGGAGGGGGAAGGGGTAAGATGTGACAAAGTGAGAGAGTGGCATGGACATATATACACTACCAAACGTAAGGTGGATAGCTGGTGGGAAGCAACCGCATAGCACAGGGAGATCAGCTCGGTGCTTTGTGACCACCTGGAGGGGTGGGATAGGGAGGGTGGGAGGGAGGGAGATGCAAGAGGGAGGAGATATGGGAACGTATGTATATGTATAACTGATTCACTTTGTTATAGGGCAGAAACTAGCACACCATTGTAAAGCAATTATACTCCAATAAAGATGTTTAAAAAATAATAATAAATAAAACAAAATAAAATATTGCATATTTTTATATCAATTGTTATGAACAGATTCCTACGTAAATAAAATTATAAATAGTTATAAAAAATTATCTTCATTTCTAAGCACATTGTCAGCTGGCCCATAATAATGAGTCTATACTTCATTGAAAAAGTGGAAAGTACAAGTAACCTAGAAGACTTACTTTTTCAACATTTGTCAATTTCCATGATGGAAGATTAGGGCTAGAAGTTGGGAAATGACTAGATTTGGGAATGAATTCAAACATGGGAGAAAGTGTAAGGAGAGATGGAACAAAAAAGGAGCTCTATTGGGTGCCTCCTTGTCTGTATCTCTCAACACAGTTTTAATAGTTGATTTCAAAGTTATAATTGCATGTAATTACTCCTGCATGCCACTTTCACACACAGTGTATTCAGTACAAACAGAGCCTGGTACAGAAAACAAGCTTCCCCAATAATTTTAGACTAATGGATAGAAACGGGAAGAAAATTTAAAAAATAAAAAGAAGGAAAGAATTTGGTAGAAACAACTCTGGGGAAAAAAATCAGGGAAGATGCTATAGAGAAAGAAATGGGAAAACTCACAGTGAAGGACCTGGAGTACATGTGATTCCATGTAATATATTGGCTTTCATATATTAAATATCTTAAGATGAAGATATTTTTATATGCTGACAGGAACTGGGTGGGGGAGAGAGAGAGAGGGAGATTATTATTTTAAATATTGGGAATTGGGAATAGAAACGTTTGATCTCCTCATTTGGAAGAAATTTGATTTCTGAACGTGACAAACTTGTAAAATAAAGGTAGAGTTCTCACATTTTTTTTTTTTTGCTTCACTTTCAGATTTTCATTTCACCTGCCATTTTTGCTTTAAAAATTGGAAGAAAAAAGTTTTTATATTTTCCAAATGACTTTGTTGCGTGACAGTTATATATCTTTTGTATTATGGTAGATACGGCAGGATTGGGTGTCTTGGATTTAGAAAATCTTTCACTGTTGACTCCTAATCTTAATTAGTTACCTGCTACGCTTGCTTATTCCTACACTATCTTTTCCACTCTGTTGCCTTATAGTGACCAGCAGTGGTGCTACATACCTGCTCAGGGCTTTACTTGTCAAACTGAAGTCACAGAAAGCGCAGCACCTTGTTTTGGATGGAGTGGGATAAGATAAATCTTGTTTTTCTCTTCTGTCTGTTAATAGCTAGCTGCTTTTGAAAAAAACTGGCCTTTTTTAAACTGAATACATAAAATCTGGAAGGTTGGAACTGCAGAGGGTCAGCTTGCAAAGGCTAAAGCCAAATTAATGACCACGCTGTAGTGGTGTAACTGCATGTTGGAAACTTAGGCGCTTTTTTTCTCCTTGTATTGGATTTAGGTCAAAGAAGGATAAAGTGAAACTGTAGCTCTCCTGGGAGATGAAGGGCTGATGGCTGTAAGTGGTTTCTGGTTTTGGCACTGAACTGACCTTAACAATCTATGTTAAAATAATAGGTCTTTAAAATGAACTTCTACTAATAGGTTACAAAATATAATAACGATGAGAAAAAAGTATCATCCACACATAAAAATCTCGATTGTACCTAAACTTCCACAAAAATAAAATACATAATAATGATGAAGCTATTTGAATATTATACAATGTGATGTATTAATTTAATTTTATAATACTTGTTTCTGTCATGTTAGTTTTCGATTCTGTTGTCTGTGCTTTATGCTTAAATTTGAGATAAGAATGATGACGATGAGACAGCATATATAGACCTTTATAGCTAACATAGCATATTCACATATATTTTCTTAATTGTAATAATAAAGCTGGCATAAGATTGTGATTGAGACATTTTGAGAGGGCTTATCCAAGGCACAAGTACAAAGTAGGAAATGTTTAACGGGAACCCAAGTCATGAGAACCTCTTCCTTCTCCAAACCATTGCCTCTGGGTAAGACTAGAATTGGTCCATTTTTAGTTATTCTTGAATTTTTTAACATCTACTTTGGGAAATATATAATCATATAATGTAACGGATATTTCTTGATTACCTACTAAGAAAGAGCTACACTACTTGGCAAAGAAGTAGTGACAGTCAATATGAGAGGACCTGCTACTATCATATAGCAAAAAAAGTATACAGAAATAAAGAGAATACACACAAAACATCACTTTTTGATAAGCATTATAATGAATTGCAAGATGGTATAGGAACATAGAAAAGATGTATGACCTAGTCTTGAAGGTAAAAGACTTCCAGGGAAATAAATTTCAATTTGTGACCTGAAATTATTAGACAGGATTAGAATAGTAGGTGGGAGAGTTGTTCCTTCAAACGGAATATCACATGTGAGAAATCTGGGAGGAAGGACAGTACAAAGTAAGGATGGAAGTATATCCACTCTCTGTGGTGATTAGCAAGCAAGGAGAGGTAAAGGGGGAGATGGATGAGGTCCAGTTCACTGAGAGCCACACAGACAAACCACAGAGGAGCTTTAAGCTGGTCCCAGACATTAGACTTGCCCTGGTGCCTGGAATTGGCCTGGGCGAGAACTGGCTCACAGATGGGGCACATCTATCCACACCTCTCTTCCCAATCCCATGTTCACATTGTTGGCTTGAGATCAGCCATGGTGGGGGACTTCACACGCAGGAATCCCCTCCGGGCTGCTTTTAGAACAGTTCCTAAGGAGAAGGAGTGTGCAGAGTGGGATGAGAAAGGGTATGAGCAGACCTGTTACATAGCTTCTGCAGTGATTCAGGTGAGATGTGATTTACATTTAGGTTAGAAGATTGACAGTGAGGATAAGTTTGAATAAGTTCTGGGAAGTAGGGCGGAAGTTGAGACAGGACTTGTTGATTGATTAGCGGTGAGAGGTGAAGGGGAGAACGCGGCAGGCTCCACCTCTCTGGCATGAACAGGCGGGTGCATAGTTCCATTTAGGAAGGCCATAAAAGTGCCCTCCCACCCCCCATAAGGGATGGCTCTCTATTGGATAACTATATAATTTTCCCCACTTGTTCTAATATATATCTCTAATAAGCATGATATTTCTTTTCTTCCCCAACCTGTGGAGTGGGCAATAATTATACAAAATGGAATGCAGACGGGAATTCTATTTTATGAGCAAAGAGAAATGCATCAAAGTTAGTGTGTAGCTATAAAAAGAGTAAAGTTTAATAGGCTTAAAAAATGGCCTGGTGAGATCTTACGGAGAAACAGGTCAAACAAGGATATAATGTTAACCTAAGTATGGGATTGTTTGCCTTCCTTTGGCTCCTATAGGGATAGGAGATAAGTACATATCTAGGGTTTGGATAAGACACAGACTAAGCTTGTGCCAGTGTGAATTCCCCTGCATGGGGCCATCAGAGTTGTAGTCATGATTTAATGCTGAGGAAGAAATATTACACTTAAAATAGCTAGCAATTAAGGGTGCAAAACCTCATGAGAAGATTTGGAGATAAGTTTGGAATTTTTGCTAAAGAGAGGAGGGCACAAATTGATAGATCTGAGTATTTCTCTTACTGATTTGGTCACACTCAGTGCCAGCAAGTGAAGTAGTGAATAGCACGCCATCTCACAAGTTATAAATATTGACACCTCTGCCTATGAAACAATCTTGCTGGGAAAATCAACTTCATTTTCCTAGTGACTTGCATAAATTTGTAAAAAATTTAGCGCCTATAGAGCGAGCTTTTTTAAAATTACTCAACCAGTAAGCGGCTGAGCCAGGATGAAACTCAGATTCCCTTGCCTTAATATCCTACAATACCAACAATAAAATACAAATATTTAAAAAAAATTTAAAGATAATGATACTGTAGATAATAATGTTCTTCAAACCAGTTTGCTACCAAATTAAGTCTCTTTTGACCACAGAGAAACTACAACCAATATATTTCCCCTTACATTTAGCAACAATATATAGCAGCCGGTCTATTATGGCTTAGAGCCTGCTCAATAAAAATATTTGCGAGATTTTTCCATGGTCCTTATGGGTTTATAATTCATAAATTCTTTATTATTAGTTAAACAAAAACGGTAAAGTATTAGAACATATCATAACCCAAGAATGAGGTACCTAAAGGAATATTTGAGGCTCTTAATTCAATCCCTGCATTTCAGATTTTTATGTAGAAGAATTGTGTGGATCGTTTTCATTTGAAAATTGTTTTTTTTGTTTTGTTTTTTGTCCTTTAAGAAAATATGCAATCACTCAATATACTGCTTGCCAAAACCTGCCAGAATAATTCTAGTATGTTGTTTTACAGACAGACACTTTTTCAATTTTAAATCAAAGAAAGACTCTTTTTGAGAACTAAATGTATAAACGTGTTGGTTGTATTTTGGTTTTGTTTTTGCAAGAAGAGGAAAACTAAAGTACAAAGAGCATTTGTTCATTAAAAGTGTCTAAAACTTAAGTGAAAAAAAAAAACAAAAAACAGAATGACTTCCATTCTCCTGGTCAGATTCCAAATTGGGTAATTGCGTTTCTGCTTCCTTACAGTTTCTTGCTAGCTCCTAGCACAGCTGTCATGCTCTTCTATTTCTATGCTAAACTACAGTGCAGGGTTCTCACATATAATGGGAGGCAGCAAATCGTTTTACCCTCCAGAGAGAGGTGAGGCTCTGAGGAGAAGCAGGGGATGGACTCTTTACTTCCCTTCTCTGATTCTGGGAATGCTATATAATTTCATGGCTACATATTTTGAAAAAAAAATAAAGTAAAAAATGCTATTTTGCATGTAATATTTTCCTTTTGTTATCACTCTCTGCCTCCAGGCAGTAGCTCTAATAAAAGGACATGCTATTAAAACATAAAGTTAAATACAGCTTCAACAAAAGGGTCAAATACATATGTATGTATATGATACATAAAACACCAGGGAGGCATATAATTGAATGAATTATAAAGTGTTCATATGAATGCTTCTTAGACGAGGTTTTAAGTAATTTTCTTTAGCATATAGAGGCTCCTTAACTATGAGAATTGTGAGACCCTGTAATGCATGGACGTGATTTTTTTTTTTTTTTACATAGAGAAGAGTTAATTAAAAACCCTCAGTCATCGTCAGTCTGCCAAATTATTTATATTATAATAACATTTTCCATAAACGTACTAAAGCTGAGGATGTGCATACCATGCCTCAAAGGAAATGTATACAGGTGTGCACCAAAAGATATGTGCATGAATGATTGTAGCAATAGAAAAATAAACTATTATTACATGCAACAGAAATAAAAAGATACAGATTGTATAATTCCATTGATATAAATTTCAAAAAGAGGTAATACTAATTTAAGGTGTTATAAGGATGTGATGATGATTGGAGCAGGGTTGAGGGTTTTTTTTCTGGCCTGTTGTTAATGTCCTGTAATTCCTCTGGCTTTTGGTTACATGGCTATGTTCACTATGTGAAAATTCATTCAGCAATACAGCTATGATTTGTGGTGCTTTCTAATACATACTTTATTAAACAATATTATAATTTTAAAATTTGTTAATATTTTCAATAATGCCTGTTTATCCATCTGCCCAAAGTTCCCCATCTATATTTCATGTAGTTTTAGTAGTGTTGATAATTGTGGCTTGGATTCCATGATTTTCTTCAGGGGTGATCAAGTATTTTCATTTCTGACTCTTCAGCACTGGGCATAGTACCTAACAGAGGAAAGTGCTCAATACTTGTTTTTAAAATGAAGGAACAAATAAATGAATCTCTGGTGTGGAGTCTAGGCTCTGATAGTTTAGAATTAGAAAATAGAAGTGGAATTTTTTTGTTCTACAGACAAGTATCAAATAAGCAGTGAGAGAAGAAAATAAAATGAAGGAGCCAACAGCAAGGGAAAAGGGAGAGTACCTGAAAAAGCAAACCCAGGAAATCTGATAAAACAGGAATCTGGAACCATTTAGTCCAGGGACAGATATTCCAATATACTTCTGTGGGCCTTACAGGTATCTCTAAAATAAACACACTAGAAAGCTGGAAATGATTAAATGAATGGAGGACTTTGGGTTTCATATCTATTGTTCACTCCCTCAAATAAAGACACATACAAGAAATGTATGATATGGTGGTTTTACTGCACTTTATTTCTCTGTACATAAGGGGTTCTATTGGATGATATCTAGAAACATCAGTTTTAAGCCCTTGTTCAAGATCAAAGAGACATTTTATGGAAAAACTGAGAAGAAATTTTCCCAGTGAACTCTTCCCCCAGGTTAGTTGTTCGTTCCACTGTGCCCACATTTCTCCTTCAAAAAATCTTTGTATTCTTTTAATGGTTGATGTAATTATCTACATGAATAGAAATAGTGTATTTAATATCAATGTCTGTCTGCCTCACTGAACTTCAAGTTCCTGGACAGCAGTGGTAGGTCTGTTTTGTTCACTCTTGTATCTCCTGCTTTTGGGATAGTTTTAGAGACATAGAATGTGTTTATAAAAATGGGTTAACATGGTGATATTTTGTGTTAAACCTAAAATTCACAATGGTGAAAGCTACACAACTTCAATTATGATTCTGATACATAGAGTGAGGTTGCTATATTTACATTGTTGAAAAAAATGAGTTTTCTATTGTTAACAGAATACCAACAACATGATCATTTTGGGAAAATATTTCAGTTGCTATTCAGATGCTGATGTCTAATAGCATTCTAACTCAGTCAAGTCGCCATACAGAAATGGTAAATAAATAGCTTAATTGTAAATGTGTCAATCAGAAAACCTTAGCCACCTTCAATCTGCCGAATAATAATGTTGTGACATCATTTTATAAATACACTAAAGCCAAAGTATGCATACTCATAGTTTAACAGTCCTACTCTTAGGTATATACTAAGCACAAATACATACATACATGCACCAAAATATATGCCAGGATGTTGAGGGCAAAAGATTTGTAAACGGTTGGATGAGATAGGAAGACACATTCTCAGTTCAGTCTAGATCTCCAAGGCTTCCTCCATCACTGCTCTACGTTTGTTATTCCCATATTATTAACTGAATGCAACATATATTTGTACAATTACCCTGGTCATTATTTTTTATTATATGTAGTGTCATTTTATTAAATGATGATTGCGTATGAGCTCTGAAGTCAAACTTCTTGGGTTTGAATCTCACCTAGTTACTTACAATGCTCACTGCCTGTGTAAATTGAAATTCCATGCCCTGCTTCCTTCATCTGCAAAATGGGGGAGAAAAATACCAAAAACCTATGACAGCTGTGAGGGTTGAATGGGACAATAGTTGTGTTGCACTTAAACAGTGCTACCCATAATAAATGTTCAATATGATACATATTGTGGCTATTAGGAACTTTATTGACATATACAACATCAATGTCTATTTGAAATTATGATCTATAGAAAATAAAATGGTGGCAAAAAAAAGCATGGCTCATGTAGGGGAAGAGCTCTAGATTTGAGTTTCTGCTCTGACTTCCAGAGTATGTGAAGTCATTAATTTTAATCAATTCCTTTCACCCTCAATACTCCCATGTTTAAATGAGATTAATAATTCCAATTCCATAGGGTTCTTATGAGAATTTCTTTCTTTCTTTTTTTAAATACATTTGTTCCATAAGTGCAAGGATTTCTTAAGGTCAAATATATGGCAGTGTTTGGCATGTAAAAGATATTTAAAATTGAAGAATTCCTTCTGTTACAGTTAAAAACACACTGTAGGAGCTTAACAAACGTGATGCAACGTTAATCTCCCTTATCTCCCTTTGATATTATCATCTATGGACATTAAGTTTTCCTGATTATATAAATACATTTTGCTTTACTATGAAAGTTAATAACACAGACTCATAAACTCAAGGAGATTAAATGTACAATGAATAAATTCACTGACAATAGGAAAAAAAGAAAAGAGGCCAGGGTTAGCATGAGAAACACCATGATGACTGATAACAGTCCTCAGAGCAATGGAAAAAGGCAGCTACCTGACAGTCTCTCCTCTGCTTGGGGTTGACATTTGGAAAGTACTGAACCAAAAGAACTGTTACAGTTCCCCACCAAACAGTCAGGACCAAATGACTTTCATACCTTGTTTGTGGTTTTTACCTTTGTAGACTGCCCGTTTGCCTCAATGGTGGGGCACACCGTGTGGTATTCAGCTAGACCATGTCTCCCCAGTTTGCAAACCCTTTAAAGAGCTGCTGTTACTCTGCTTGACAGTCAAGTTGCCTGTCAGTGTTTCTCTTTCAGTTGACATCACACAGTAGATACATTTTGTTAATCCTCTGTTGTCCATGAAGTTTTGAAAATCTTGAGGAGATAGACCCAGAAAAATCACAGAATCGTGTTTCACAAGGTAGAGTTGTGACAGTAATTTTGCTGAATAGGTCATTCATGCATTGGCCCCATTTAACAGAATGAGCAGAACCACAAATTGCTTTATAAATGCAGAAGTAAATGTTAATTTACTAAGAATTCCAGAGCTACAAAAGCAAAATAAAAAAAAAAAAGATGAGAAATGTAGAATATGAGTATGAAGATACTTTCTTTTTTTTAACGGAATATTGAATATAGTTCCCTGTGCCTTACAGTAGGTCCTTGTTATCTATTTTATACATAGTAGTGTGTATATGTTAATCCCAATCTCCTAATTTATCACTTCCCCCCATGTTTCCCCTTTAGTAACCATAAATTTGATTTCAAGATCTGAGAGTCTGTTTCTGTTTTGTAATAAAGTTCTTTTGTATCGTTTTTTAATTAGATTCCACATATAAGTGATATCACATGATATTTGTCTTTCTCTATCTGACTTATTTCACTTAGTATGATAATATTTAGGTCAATCTATGTTGCTGCAAGTAGCATTATTTCATTCTTTTTTATTGCTGAGTAGTACTTCATTATATATATATATGTAAGTATATGCCACATCTTCTTTATCCATTCATTTGTGTATGGATATTTAGGTTCCTTCCATGTCTTGGCTATTGTAAATTGTGCTGCAGTGAACATTGGGGTGCATGTATGCTTTAGAATTAGAGTTTTCTCCTGACATATTCCCAGGAGTGGGATTGCAGGATCATAAGGTAACTCTATTTTTAGTTTTTTGGAGGAAACTCCATACTGTTCTCCACAGTGGCTGCACCAGTTTACATTCTCATGAACAGTGTAGGAGGGTTCCTTTTTCTCCACACTCTCTCCAGCATTGTTTATTTATGGACTTTTTAATGATGGTCATTCTGACTGGTGTGAGGTGATACCTCATTGCAGTTTTGATTTTCATTTCTCTAGTAATTAGTGATATTGAGCATCTTTTCATGCGCCTATTAGCCATCTGTATGTCTTACTTGGAGAAATATCTCTTTTGATCTTTTGTCCATTTTTTGATTGGGTTGTTTGGTTTTTTGATATTAAGCTGTATGAGCTGTCTGTATATTTTGGAAATTAATCCCTTGTCGGTAGCATCGTTTGCAAATATTTTCTCCCAGTCCATAGGTTTTTTTGTTTTTTTGTTTATAGTTTCCTTTACTATGCAAAAGCTTTTAAGTTAGATTAGGTACCATGTGTTTATTTTTGTTTTTATTTTCATTGCTGTAGGAGGTGGATCCAAACAAATATTGCTGTGATTTTCGTCAAAGAATGTTCTGTCTATGTTTTCCTCTAAGAGTTTTATAGCATCTGGTCTTACATTTAGGTCTTTAATTCATTTTGATTTTATTTTTGTACATGGTGTTAGAGAATGTTCTAATCTCGTTCTTTTCCATGTAGCTGTCCAGTTTTCCCAGCACCACTTATTTAAGAGACTGTCTTTTCTCCATTATATATTCTTGCCTCCTTTGTTGTAATAGATTAATTGACCATAGTGTGTGGGTTTGTTTCTGGGCTCTCTTTCCTGTTCAATTGATCTATATGTCTGTTTTTGTGCCAGTATCATACTGTTTTGATTACTGTAGCTTTGTAGTATAGGCTGAAGTCAGGGAGCCTGATTCCTCCAGCTCTGTTCTTTTTTCTCAAGATTGTTTTGGCTTATATTTAGGGGAGACTTTCTATCACCAATTTATATTTCTGCCATGCTTCAGTTTGACAATAACAACAAAGAATATCTGGATAAAAATCTTTAATCTGCTTTATTTTGGGAAGAGGTATAAAGAGGTGCTAGGTTGGTAGACATTTTACAACACAGTTATTTGAATAAATAATACAGACTTAAATATTTCTCTTAAAAGAATATGTGTACAAATCAGTTATTCTGCATTACTTTTATTTACTATTTTAAATTATAGGTAGAAATTCCATTTTAGATTGTGCGATGCTCATTTTTTTCTTAATTATTTCTCAATACAGTTTATTCTTAACATGAACAGACAAAAAATTGGATTCTGATTATATTCTGTTTCTCTGCTGAGTATGAAGCTTATTTTATGTTTAATGTACAATCCTGGTATATATACCGGCTTCTCCTTGGGCACACTAAGGCATTATTCCATTTCATATCATTGTAGTCATTATGTAAAAATTTCTGAATCTGCATTTCTTGTTCAGAGTCAGTACAAGATAAGGATTATATAATACAATGTATTTGTAAAATATCCCTATCTATTGCCATTATATTCCTCCAATAAGACTTCGCCTAGGTACTAATTATTTTATAGCTCTGACCATGTAAATTTTACCTGTCTTGTTATCCTGACAAACAGCACTTGGGCTTCCCTGGCGGTGGTGCAGTGGTTAAGAATCTGCCTGCCAATGCAAGGGACACGGGTTTGAGCCCTGGCCTGGGAAGATCCCACATGCTGTGGAGCCACTAAGCCCATGCACTACAACTACTGAGCCTGCACTCTTGAGCCCACAAGCCACACCTACTGAACCCATGTGCCACAACTACCGAAGCCTGTGCACCTAGAGCCTGTGCTCCACAACAAGAGAAGACAGAACAATGAGAAGCCCATGCACCGCAACAAAGAGTAGCTCCCACTCACCACAATTAGAGAAAGCCCGCACACAGCAACGAAGACCCAACACAGCCAAAAATAAAAACAAATAAATAAATTTATATTAAAAAAAAATAGAAATTCCACTTCTGCTCTGGAAAACCACTTATTCTAAACAACCATATTTCCCCATATCACTCAAATAAATACTCCTAGATACCCTCTTTGTTTACCTAGGACAAGACCAAAATCACCCCTCCAAATTTCCACTCTCTGGTTCATAAATGATTAGCTGAACTGCTTGTCCTCATTGATTAATTGGAATAAAACGTTTATTAATCAAACTCTGGTTAAGATAATCTCCTTCCCCCAGACTGTGGAACGTCTGGCCCACTCTCACCCTGAGCCAGCAGACAATCCATCCTCAATAGGTCCTCCTGGGAAATAGGCTGGCTTTAGGATAAGACATTCTCAGATCTGCTTTCTGATCATACCATCCTTTCTTCCCACTTCCCACACCTTTCATTCTATTTCCACACACACAATTCTTTTCAGCATTGTTGACTTCTCTCTATAAAAGAAAACCCCTTTTTTCATAACCCTTGAGACACTTGATGATTGTAGGATCAGAGAATGCCCCCTATTGCAATAATCCTCCTCCTTCTGTAGGTCTTTCCCCCATGACGACAACCCTTTTGAATAAAGTCTTTTCTTACTAAGTCCAGATTTATTTTGCTTTTGCTTTTGTTTATTTGACAGTTCTCTTATTGTTTCAGTTTGACATAAATGTATAAATTATGGCATCTTGACTGAAGTGTCTCTTAAAATGTAAATTCTATTTTTGAAGGGCTGGATGACTATTTGCTAATATATATGATAGAAGGAGTATACATTTCCAAGAATTATGCATGTAATAAAACTTTAATCATCCTGCACATTTCATGAGAGCTAAAATATTCTTTCATCCAAACAGTCCAAACCCAAAAATCAAATTTGAGGGAGGAAAATAAAAGATGCATAGATGTCTTATACAGCTCAAAGACTCTTTATAATTCAAGAATTCTAAACTCTTCATTTTATAGATGAGATAATATGGGAGTACAGAGGTGAACTATGTCACCCAAAATAATATATCTAGTAAGAAGTAGAATCCTGGAGAAGACTATCAGAATACAGACAAAAATTATTATGAATCACATCTGCCGCTAAAAATGACCTTCTGGTTTCTCTCAGAACCTCTTAGACACATTCAGTCAACCTCAAAGTTCTCATTCATTTTTTAATACCTTGTATTGAAGTACAAACTACATTCAGACAAATCCACATATCAGAATTGTATAAGCTAGCTGGATTTTCACAAACTGAACGCACATGTACAAACAGCATCCTCTCAATCCATTGTAGGTTCTTAATTTTAAAGCCACGTCTTGAAATCGTCAATGCATAAAGTCTCTAGAAGAGCAGGAGAAGAGAATTATCCCATCATGGGCTGTGGCACCTAAGCAAGCTTGTATTTGAATCAGGATGTGCCACTTAGTGACTGGGTAACATTGGAATGCTGGTTAACCTTTCAAACCTCAGTGTAGCCATTTCTAAAAGAGGTTATAACCCCCTCCACAGACTCCTTGCGAGATAAAGGAGATAGTGTGAAATGTGGAACACAAGCTTAGCATATAGTAGACACTTGGAAAAATTCATAGTTATTAGTATTGGTCTAAGGACCCTCTGAATCAGCTGAAGAATGACTTAAGACACTAAAAACACCCTGTCCTTAAAATAATCTCTCAATCCCTCTCTCTTTGTATGCCCTCATTCCCACTGAATGCTCCTTCCTCAGGTTATATCTCCCCACACCCGTGGGCAGCCAGAGCCTAACAGAGAGAAGTGACATAACAGTATTAATTGCCTCATCAAAATTTATGATTTCTAACCTTGGCTAGGTATTCAGCCCTACTCAGCAATCTTATTTAGCCCTAATTGGCTTCTTTTCCCATTTTCTACAGTTTCAATTTTTTTTTTTAACTCCTCTCAAAGCCTTCATCTTCTTTCAGCCACTTTACATGCATATGGATGTTCTTGTCTCACAGGTGACTAAGAAGATTAAGACCAGCAGCTCTTTGAATTCCTTCAACTCCTCCTGGTCCCATCTCTTTGATGGCCTAAATCTTTTCTAATGGTTCTCCATCCTCCTTGCCCACTCATTTGTTTAGAATCATCTTTTGAATTCACATTATTATGTATCTCTCAATCCTTTCCCTTAATTAACTCTGCAGGTTGCCAATGACTCATATATTTTTATATTTGATGTGTCCTCCAATTTGGCCTGACCCAGAATGACCTGCCTCTCCTTTTGAGTTTTCTTTTTTCTTTTTCTTATTTTCATGGGATGGATTTAAACCTATGAAATGAAACCCAGGACACTTGGGGAAAAGAAACTACTCTTTAACAGATAATAGCATAGTTGTCTCTTTCACTTATCTATATAAATATTATATGTGAGAAATAGTCTGGAGTTGTCTGTTTATTTGAACGAAAAGGTATGGTTCTGAAGCAAATACTGTGATAGCTCTTTGGAATTTTGAAATTGCAGCTGAGTGATCTGAGACTAGAGAGAAATACACGGTTTCAACTCCATAGATGTTGCAAGAGCATATTTTCTTGGTGTTGTACAACTTCAGAGTGACTACTGATAAAAGTGCCAGTGGGGGGCTTCCCTGGTGGCGCAGTGGTTAAGAATCCACCTGCAAATGAAGGGGATACGGGTTCAAGCCCTGGTCCAGGAGGATCCTTCATGCCATGGAGCAGCTAAGCCCATGCACCACAACTACTGAGCCTGCGCTCTAGAACCCACGAGCCACAACTACTGAAGACCACACTCCTAGAGCCCGTGCTCTACAACAAGAGAAGCCACCACAATAAGAGACCCATGCACTGCAACAAGGAGTGGCCCCTGCTTGCCGCAGCTAGAGAGAGCCTGTGTGCAGCAACGAAGACCCAACACAGCCAAAAATACAATAAATTAAATAAATTTAAAAAAAAAAGAAGTGCCAGTGGGGTATGTGGTTCCCATTATTTTTTTATTTTCTTTTTTTTTTTTTTTTTAATTTTCATGCTAGGTGTGAAATACCTTTTTCTAACAGTAAAGACAAAATCAGAAAGTTCACTGCTGAAGGAGTTCAAACATTGTAAAATTATGATTAAGAATTTAATTTTTCAAATGTATGCAGAAAAAAAAGCTGACCATACTTCCGTAATACAAATAGGAATTTTCAGTCATTTATCTGTGACCACCAGTGTGAGCAGATAAGGATAATGAGAATGTGTTAAGGAAAGCTTGGGGTGGGGTGGGGAAGTGATGCAATGGTAGTAAACAGAACTGGAAACTTGAGAAAATAGCCCAACTTTCTGAGATCTCTGACACAAGAACAGCTGCTAGACCTACTTAAAGTACCTAATCTCTTATACTTTGGGAATTCCTTTGCTCTATTTCATAGTTTTTCTGTCCTTTTACTTTTTTTCCCTGCCATTTAAAAGCCATCTCTCAGTTACAGCAATCGCCATTTCTTGTGGATATAATAGCACTTCGATTTGAAGGAATCCTTTTAGATAGCTTCTTTGTGTTGTACTTAAACTGATATAGAAGTAAGCATGATAAAGTTAACACTACAGAACATGGATTCAGTAAACAAATCAATTTAACTCTTTATATTTAAATGATCACTATGAAGGAGTAACTTGTATATATTACTTGGTATTATTTTTCATCAAGTGCATATGGTAGTAAATCACCTTCTTTCAAAGTTTCACTTGAGAATTTCTCTCATCAAAGATTAGAATATAATATCTACATTGGACTTTCCACTCCACACAGCTGTGGCCAAGATGAGTCTTCTTCTCTCTTTGTTCCTAGTCAGGAGATAGAGAATTTCTCATTTAGCCAGGTCTGTATTGCAGAGACAAATAGCCAGGTAAATGAAGTTGTGAGGGGGAGAGCTCCTATCTTCCACTCAGCCCCCACTTAAAAGAAGGGAGCTCTACACCAGACATGGCCGACTGAGAACACTGAGTCCCTGATTACCTTAACCAAACTTGCTAGTAGTCAAAGTCTCCATTCCAGGAGAGGCAAGCTCAGGAAACCAGATGCTCCTGCCCTCACCCACCTCTCTCCTCATAAAGCAGGAGAATCTCTCTGAGAGCAGTTAACCACTTCTTTGCTCTAGAGCAGTGATTCAGATATTGTGGCCAGGAGGTAGGCAAACCAAAGAACAGAGATCGATGGGTCAGGTAGTTTACCGAATAATATCAAAGAATGAGAAAGCTAAAAACAGCTTTCACAATATGGCCTCAAAAACTGCCCAAAGGGACCCATATTGAATTGGATTAAACTATGGAGAAATGTATGCCCCAGTAGAGTGATTGACTGATGGTTAGTGTAATCGAACATCTTGGCATGGTAGTGACAGAGGTCGACAGTTTAACAGAGAGATCAGGGGAAGCAATGATGAAAGAGAGCCTGGCCAAAACCGCTATTGTCACGTGGTGATGTAGACGCACCCACGGCTAATACCTCTGAGGAGCAATATCAGGACCTCCACGCTGCAAAATAGTCAAGCTGAGTCAATAAACAGATACACAACCAGTAACAAGCAACAGCCAATAACCAAGCAACAATGACAAGCCCCAGAAGGGAAGATGGAATGAGTTTGTAGACTTGTTAAAATTATGTCATCTAAAGTGTTCAGTTTTCAACAAAAAACTATGAGAACTGAAAAATAAAAAAGTATGGAAAGTGTGACACATCACGGGGGGAAAAAAACCAGACAGTAGAAATTGTCTGCAAGAAAAACAAGATATAGACTTACCAGAGAAAGTCTTCAAAGTAGCCATTGTAAATATCTTCAAAGAAACAATGAAATCATGCTTAAAGAATTTAAAAAGTATTATGATAACAACCCATCAAATAAAGAATATCACTAAAAAAGTAGAAATTATAAAAAAGAATCAAATGGAAATTCTGGGATTGAAATATGCAATAACTGAAATGAAAAATTCACTAGAGGGACACAACACACAGAATAAGAAAAAATATTTGCAATCATATATTCGATAAGGGACTTTTATCTAAAATATATAAAGAACTCTTACTACTCAATTAAAAAAAAGATTTAAAAATGGACAAAGGATCTAACTAGACATTTTTCCAAAGAAGACATACAAACGGATGATAATCACATAAAAATATGCTCACCTTCATTAGCTATTTAGGGAATTGCAAAACTACAAGGAAACACCACTCACATAACTAGGATGTCAATAAATGAAAAAGACAGGTAGTGAAAATTATGGGCAACAGAGTGGGTACACTGAAACACTCATGCACTGCTGGTGGGAATGTAAATGGTGTAGCCTCTGGGAAACAGTCAGGCAGTTTCTCAAACGCTGAACAGTGTTACCATCTGACCCAGCCATTCCTATCCTACGTATATAACCAACATAAATGAAAATAAACATATACAAAAAATTGTACAAGAATGTTTATAGCAGCAATATTCATAAAAGTCAAAACTTGGAACGTACATAAAAATCAGTCAACTAATAAATGTACACATAAAAAGTGACATATTCATACAGTGGAATATTATTTAGCAATCAAAAGCAATCAAGTACCGAGACAAGCTAAAACCTGAATGGACTTGAACGTGCTAAGTGAAAGAAGACACAAGAGAGGTCACAAAAGACCATATATGGTAGGAATTCATTACAGAAGAACATATATGAATTTACATGTAGGAAATAACCAGAATAAGCAAATCTATAGAGACATAAACTAGGTTAGTTGTCGTGGAGGTCTGAGGACTGGGCATTGAGAGAAAATGGGAGGGGTGACTGCTTTGGAGTTCTCTTCAGGATGATAAATATGTTCTAAAATTGATTACAGTCATGTTTGCACAATTCTTCTAATATACTAATAACCATTGAATTGTACGGTTTAAATGTGTGGTTTATAAGTATGTGAATTATATCTCAATAAAACTTATATGAAAAACGTATATCCAAGAATAAAAATAAAGCCTATGTATTAATAAAAAGAGAAATACCATAAATTACTTTTATAAATGGGTAAAAACCTTCAGAAGATACTTTATGAAAGATGATATCCAAATGGCAACAAACATAAGGTAATTTTATGAACTCCATTACTCATTAGGGAAATACAAATGAGCTAAAAAAAGAGATAGTCCATAATGGCTAAAATTTTAGAAATATATTTTAAAATGCATTCAAGAAGATTTAAAAGAACTTGACCTCTGAAATGGTGTTGATAGGTAGGAGTTCTACTTAGTACAACAACTTGGAAAGTTGCTTGAAAGTCACTAATAAAGCTGAATTTTTCAACCAAGATATATAAATTCCATTTGTAGTAATAGATCCAGCAAAAAATGCATAACATTTTCATCAAAAGGTGAGCATCAATTTTCATAGCAAAATTATCCATGTTTCCCCAAACTGGAAGCAATCCAAATGTCCATCAGTTGTAGGATGGATAAGTGCATCTTTGTGTATTCACACAATATAGTATTGTAAAGCGTTGAAAATATACAGGCTGTTGTTATAAGCAGTGGTATGGAAGCCCCTCACATAAATAATGCTGAGGGAAAGAAGCCAGATGTAAAATAGCATTGATAGCATAATGCTGTTCACATGAGATTAAAAAACAGATTAAAATTAATCTGTGTTGATTAGAGGTCAAGTAGTGCTTACCTCTGGAAGGTCATGACTAAGAAGAGGCAGTGGGGAGATTTCTGGGATGCTGCTAAAGTTCTCAATTGTTCTAGCTAGTGGTTACATAACATGTGTACATTTTTTTGAATTTCATTTGACTGCATATTTAAGACTTGTGTATTGGAACTATGTATTTCTAGAATGGTCTTTATTTTCTATTTCTTCCAAATTTGAACTAAAGTTAGAACTATGAACCATTAAGTTTTATATAATAAGCATTTTTAAGGAAAAAAGTGACTCTGTTGAATGGAAATACCAGAAATTGAAAGGCAGTCTTTTTATAGCAATGAGGCAAAAACAAATAGTGATCCAAATAATGACAATTTGGTGTGTTCTTCCTCTTTTTGTTGCTTTAATACCTGACTTGAAGTCCTTTATTCTCATCACAACTCCTCCTCTAATAAATTCTTTTTTTAAGATTAAAGATAACACATAGGATTTTTTGTTCTATTTGAGACCTTAAAACATGAATTTAAATTGAACTAAATTAAGAAGCATTTTAAAAGTACAGTATAATAAAATTTAGAAGGTCAGTGGGTTTTAATGTGGGAATTTCTTTACTGGAGAAAGCTCGCATTTAAAATTGCAGACCTTTTCTTCACATATTAAACATTTTGTGGGTTTCAAACTGTTAAAGAATATTACAAATTTTCTTTTCTTGACTATTATAGAATCCAATATTGAGGTTTTTTAGATAATGCATAAAAACATATATTTTTTCAATAAAACCTTCCTTGGCCATGGCTTACTAATTATGTTATGAATATAAACAAATAAAACTCTGCAGCTGTGTCAACCTTGTCTTTAAATATTTACATTTACTGGAACCTAAGTAAAAGCAATATGAATATGCTATAAACAAAGTGCGTCTGTTTCTCTCACTCTTCAACAGCGTATAAGATACCTTCTTTAGAGAAATCCTCTTCAACACTAGTTGTTATAAGTTCTGGAAGTCATTGTGAATTCAGTAGCCTGTTCAACCGGCTGCTATTGTGTTTCATTAAATGGATTCTTTATTACTTTATACCTTAGGACATTGCTTAATGCATGTGTTACACATATTATTTTCCCACTTTATTTCATTACTTTTAATTTAAATATTGATATTTGGTACATACATATCTATATTTGCTACATGTAAATTATATTTTTGCTGAAAAATCGATCAGTCTTTCTCTATGGTGGTATTATTACAACTGTATTATTATATTTTTCTGAGAAAGACTACATAGTGAAGGGTAAGGAAATAGTCTACATTTTATTTGGTTCCTTTTATGGACATTACAGCTTCATTTTTGTGAATTGTTAAGGAATATTCCAATGCAATTATGAAAATGGAAACAAAGTATATAGATCTGTAGGTTCATGAATTACTGAGATTGTCTAGGGAAAAAAGTAGATATTACATTATATACTGGAAAGAGCACCAATATTCATTTGGAATTTAACTCTCTGGGTACTAGTTTTCTTATCCAGAAAAGGACAGTATTGGACTAAATGATCTCTGGGATCCTTTATGTTTCAAAGTGTTTAATGTCCTATAATTTTATAATATCAGTGTAATAAGATAGTCTAAGGGTTGTGAGCTCTTAAAATATAAATATAATATATAATTTGCATTTCCTGTCATCTACCACTATGCCTGGCATATTTAATTATTCATCGTTTCATTAAATTTTTAATAAGCATAAACTGAAAAGTTATGTCTACTGATAACTGAAACTCATTCAACATGATACAAATTTTGAAACATCTCAACTTGTATCATTGGCTTCTTTTTATTCAAAGTGGTTAGAAGGCAAGGAAATGCAATCATAGGTAGCTTCCAAGAACTATTAACTGCAGAGAACCTGAAGGATAAAGGAAAAAAAAAAAAAAAACAGTACTGGAACCAGGATAGTAAGAGTATAGAGAATGATTCATGATTCAATCAGGGGATGCAGCTAACCCATGGTGACCTGACAGAGAAGGACACAGTTTAGCAAATACCCCTACTGCACTGTCCACACACCTCCAGTCTCCTGTGGGATCTTCCCACCGGTGAAACGTAACAGAAACCAAAAGACATTGGAGCACAAGGATAGAATTCAAATGGAATAGGCTCTCAGGGGATAAAAAGAACAGTACGGAGCACGTGTGTACATGCATGAGCATGTTGCAGGAAACAGACAACACCTAGAAGTCCATTTTAGCATATTTTTTATTAATAAAGCTATAAAATCTCATTTTCCAAACTTTTCATTCCCCAAACAGCATTTGTGGAGTAACCTTATATGTTTGAGATATTTGGATAGATTCCTTGTTTTTTTCAAAGTTTAATTACTGATTGTGTAGAACAGAGACACTGAAAAACTAGAGCAGTGTTGGTTCAAGGAACCTGCATATCAATGTCAGAGTAAGCCATTGAAATTGGCTATCATCTCCAGATAGACTAGCTCCGTGTCATCTGTCTGAGGACACTCAGAAAACTAATTGAAGGTTTTAATTCCAATGTTGTCACCAAATAAAAACACCAGGCATATGACTGAAGGTTACAGTCAAACAGGTTCTTTAATGTCCCTGCAGTTGAGCTCATGGTCATTAAATTGACTTTCATTCCACCAGAGTAAGAACAGAACGATGTTCTGTGTTCAAATTTACATAAATAAATTAACTGTAGTTTTTGAAACATAAGATTCTGATGGAAATCTTTACTGCCTTAAGAAATGACAGATATATTTTGTTTTACCTGTGTTTATGTATGAAAGAAGATCAGGTCAGTGAGTGCTTAATTTCCTTTTCAGTTCTATCTAAAACAGAATGGTGTGTGTTGGTGAAATTCAAAACCATTGTTCAAGTTTGTTCAATGAAGAAAAAACAGAATCTGGGACTGATTTCATTTCCTGACTCTAATTCTTCTAGAGCTGAAATATTTATTAGTTTTTGAACAGATAGCTGTAACAATTGGTTGTCATAATTACAGAGTTGCAGTGGCAATGGAGTACATACACATTGTGACTCTGGTTCAGTATTTTAATTTGAGATAGTTTAATATTGAGAGTCAGTAATGACCCAGATGTTACGAGTGGAGATGTTTTAGTCATACAGTCTAAGGTGAAAGGCCAGCAACACTGTGTGGCCTTGAACAAATCACCTAACCTCTCTAAACCCCACTCTCTTCATCTGTAAAGTAAAAATGTTAATAGTACCTACCTCATAAGTTAAGGTGATGAATAGATTTATTTATAGTATATAATACATATAAATAATGTTAGATAGAGATATATACATATTACATATGACTGAGAGTTAATCAGCATTATTCTATAGCGTTATTTAATTATTTTATGTGCTTTTGATGAAAACCAGGTAGTATAATAATCATTGTCAAAAACGTTTTAATATGCAGACTTACAGCCATTTTTGGTTTTCGATGATTCTACTTCTTGCTCACTCTTGCTCTGCCCCTCCCTCCTTCCCACATGACTTAAAGTGTCTGCACCTTACAGAGTAAGTATATAGATAAAATGTTTAACAGCAGGGTCTTGAAATGACTTGCTGTTGGGGGTAAGATACAGTCACTATTATTGAGTTTGGAGGTACCAATACATAGTGAAGCAATCTGCCTTCATGTGTAGTTATGTTCAACAAATCTAAAGATAGTGCTAGAGCAACATAACATGAAAAATATCCGACTGGCATCTTTTTACCACCTGCATAGACTGGCATCCAGGAAACTATATATAAATTTCCCTTTGCAACCACTTTGTTACACCTATGCTGTTAAACAAAAATCCAGTAATATTTTCACCAAGTCCCATAGACTAAGTCTATGTCTAATGATTCAATATATTTTGTGTAACCTTTAAGAATCTGGTGAAATTTATAGAACTTCACTTAGAAAAAGTGTGCATATATACATACAAGGATTATTTGTATACGATACTCAGGTCTTTAATGTCTCCCTTGAAAGCCATCTGTATACCTGATCTATATAGAAGAAACAAAATAGAGAAGGCACACTCCAATAACTGATAAATATTCATAAAGTAAAATATTTAATAAAATAATACATTTGAGTGTATTTTATGTAATTTCTATTATATAAAATACCATGTGCATATATATTTATAATATCTTGAATTCTACATCATATTATATGCATATTATATTTATGATAGTTATGTGTAAATATATAAAGGTTTATACACACAGATATATATGCATATACATATACATATGGAGAGACAAAAATAGAAAAAGAGAGAATCTGAGTAATGCAGGCATCTTTTCTTCAAATTGTTTTGCCATTGTCCCTTGGACAATTGCTTTACATATGGACTTCATTTTATCAGTAGACACATCATTCTAAAGAGACTTCACTATTTTTTCTTGAAGAAAAAAGTCTGAATAATAATATTGTATTTGGAAAGAACGTATTACCAAATTAAATATGTTCAGTTTATTATAGTTAGAGGGTGGTACTTTAAACAACTACATAATTTTTTGCCTTTAAGCACTAATTCTCAAGTGTATATGTATTCACTGAGGAGAACTTCATGAGTCTGGTAATTCAGTTATGAAACGTTAATTGATTCTCAACTCTGTATATTAAACTGTTAGCCCATATAGAAATTGTAATAATTTTTAAAAATGAAAGCAATTCTTCTATTTCTAAGTTTCTTTAAGTGATTAGAATGGGAAACAAGATATTAAAATACAATTTGTATTAATACCCTCATTCCTTTTGCCATTGAGATATGTATAATTACCTCTTTATCAATGAAATGGCATTGGCTGTTTACAATGCTTGAGCAAATTGTTTTGTTTACAAATATATCATATTTTAAAATTTGATTTACCAATTCTCTTTTTCAGTGCAGTAGTTTCATGTCACTCCTTTGACAGAGTTAAAATGTGGTTCTTTAGAAATCAGAAGCCAACTGCTGTCATTGGCAAGGTACAAAAAGCTCTGGCAGGTCCTCTCTTTTGAAAAACTTATCCCTTCAGTGTAAAAAGCCTTAAGCAAATCTACAAAAGCCAAGGAAACCTGTATAAAAGAGAATTGTGATGCTAGAGTTGGCATAATCATAGTTAGGTCTCTTCATGTGGGAACAGCATATGTGACCCAAATGATAAGCGTTAGAAGCATGCCAACGACTGCATTCTGAAAGTTACATACAAGAGTAACTACTTCATAAGTCAGGGGTTTTTTCCTGCAAAAATTTTCATTTCATTATGTAATGCTCTTTGGAATGTTTATGCATTAACTAGTAAGTAAGAAAATATTTGCTCTCCTAGAGAAAGCCAGAGAAAACCCATATACTTTCTTATGTAAATATTTTAGTCATCCTTCCTACAAATCAATAGCTGAAGGGTTAAATTACTGCTAGTTACTCATGGGGTGCCCAGCAGGGTGCCTCAGCTCAATCTCCTTTCTACTAAGTCCAAGCCCAGTGAAATATTCATTTTGGCTTAAGCAAACAGAGGATTTGTCTCTTTATTATAGTCAAAATCCAATAGGTAGAAAAATAATTTTGCTTATGTAGTCTCTTCTTTCTCTGAGGCTGTGTTAGATAATGGTACAAATTTGGTAATCTTCTATCTCTAAATGTCCCATTTACCAACAAAAATTACAGATTTTAAGTCATGGGTTTTTATGTGTGTGTAGAAATAAACTTTTGAAGATCTCAAACATTATTGACTATGCATGAAGAAAAAATGAATCTAGGTAACCTCATTTTTGTAAGGGACTGTATACATTACATCCAATGACTTGAAGTACAGCAGTCTGAAAAATATCTGACAGAACTATGATGTATATATTTGTAATCTATTTGCTCTATTATGACAATGACAATGAATTAAAATATATTTTTCTAAGAACCTTCACATTGGTGAAAATTTGTCTGATACTTTTCCTTAACAAATTTGGTTTTCTAACTATTTTTAGAAGTTTTATTAGATATATATCACACAACATACAATTCAAGTGTATAATAGGAAAATTTTTAGTATATTCACAGAGTATACAAACATCATCCCCAAAAGGAAGCTCATAATCATCAGACATTCCCTGTCCTCCCCACCATTAGTGCTTTAGGCAACCACTAATCTACTTTCTTTACAGATTTGCCTAATTTGGACTTTTAATGTACATGGAATCCTACAACTTTTGAAATTTTGTGACTTTATTTTTCACCTAGGCATAATATTTTCAAGGTTTATCTATGTCCCATACTTCATTAATTTTTATCTCTGAATAATATTCTATTGTATGGGCATACCACTTTTTATTTATCCATGCATCAGTTAATGGATATTTGAATTGTTTCCAGTTTTGACTGTTATGAATAATATTGATAAGAACGCTTATGTACAATTTTTTAAGTTTATGTTTGCTTTCGTTTATCTTCCATGTTTTTGTCTCTCTTGGATATTTACCTTGGAGTGGAATTGCTGGGGTATATGGGAACTTAAAGTTTTGACTGTCTGAGGCAGCCCCAACTGTTTTCCACAAGAGGCTCCGCCATTTTACATCTCCACCAGCAACGTATGGGAGTTCAAATTTCTCCACATCCTCACAAACGCTGGTTATTTTATGTTTTTGATTGTAGCCATTCTAGTGGGGAGGTGGTGGAGTGGTATTTAACTATGGTTTTGATTTGCACTTTGACATTGACTAATGTCAAGCATACTTTTGGCCATTTGTATAATAGCTTTACAGAAATGTCTATTCATATTCTTTGCTCATTTAAGTTGAGTTTTCTTTTTGTTGAATTGTTAAGAGTTCTTTATTTTTTCTGAACATAGTTCCCTTGTCAGATGTATGATTTTCAGATAGACTCTTCCATTTTATGGGTGACCTTTGCCCTTTTATTTTTAAACAACATTATTGGAGTATAATTATTTTAAAATGGTGTGTTAGTTTCTGCTTTATAACAAAGTGAATCAGCTATACATATATATTTATCCCCATATCTCCTCCCTCTTGCATCTCCTTCCCACCCTCCCTATCCCACCCCTCTAGATGGTCACAAAGCACCGAGCTGATTTCCCTTGTGCTATGCGGCTGCTTCCCACTAGATATCTATTTTACATTTGGTTGTATATATATGTCCATGCCACTCTCTCACTTCGTCCCAGCATACCCTTCCACCTCCCTGTGTCCTCAGGTCCATTCTCTACTGCGTCTTTATTCCTGTCCTGGCCTTAGGTTCTTCATAAACTTTTTTTTTTTTCTGGACTCCATATATATGTGTTAGCATATGGTATTTGTTTTTCTCTTTCTGACTTACTTCACTCTGTATGACAGACTCTAGGTCCATCCACCTCACTATAAATAATTCAATTTCATTACATTTTATGGCCGAGTAATATTCCATTGTATATATGTGCCACATCTTCTTTATCCATTCATTTGTCGATGGACACTTAGGTTGCTTCCATGTCCTGGCTATTGTAAATAGAGATGCAATGAACATCGTGGTACATGACTCTTTTTAAATTATGGTTTTCTGGGTATATGCCCAGTAGTGGGATTGCTGGGTCGTATGGTAGTTCTATTTTTAGTTTTTTAAGGAACCTCCATGCTGTTCTCCATAGTGGCTGTATCAATTTACATTTCCAAAGACAGTGTAAGAGGGATCCCTTTTCTCTATAACCTCTCCAGCATTTATTGTTTGTAGATTTTTTGATGATGGCCATTCTGACTGGTGTGAGGTGATACCTCATTGTAGTTTTGATTTGCATTTCTCTAATGATTAGTGATGTTGAGCATCCTTTCATGTGTTTGTTGGCAATCTGTATATCCTCTTTGGAGAAAAGTCTGTTTAGGTCTTCTGCCCATTTTTGGATTGGGTTCTTTGTTTGTTGGATATTGAGCTGCATGAGCTGCTTATAAATTTTGGAGATTAATCCTTTGTCAGTTGCCTCATTTGCAAATATTTTCTCCCATTCTGAGGGTTGTCTTTTCATCTTGTTTATGGTTTCCTTTGCTGTGCAAAAGCTTTTAAGTTTCATTAGTACCAATTTGTTTATTTTGTGTTTCTTTCTATTTCTCTAAGAGGTGGGTCAAAAAAGGATCTTGCTGTGATTTATGTCATAGAGTGTTCTGCCTATGTTTTCCTCTAAGAGTTTGATAGTGTCTGGCCTTACATTTAGGTCTTTAATCCATTCTGAGTTTATTTTTGTCCATGGTGTTAGGGAGTGTTCTGATTTGATTCTTTTACACGTAACTGTCCAGTTTTCCCAGCACCACTTAATGAAGAGGCTGTCTTTTCTCCATTGTATATTCTTACCTCCTTTATCAAAGATAAGGTGACCATATGTGCTTGGGTTTTTCTCTGGGCTGTCTATCCTGTTCCATTGATCTATATTTCTCTCTTTGTGCCAGTACTGTACTGTCTTGACTACTGTAGCTTTGTAGTATAGTCTGAAGTCAGGGAGCCTGATTCCTCCAGCTCAGTTTTTCTTTCTCAAGACTGCTTTGGCTATTCGGGGTCCTTTGTGTTTCCATACAAATGGTGAAATTTATTGTTCTAGTTCTGTGAAAAATGCCATTGGTAGTTTGATAGGAATTGCATTGAAACTGTAGATTTCTTTGGGTAGTATAGTCCTTTTCACAATGTTGATTCTTCCAATCCAAGAACATGGTATATGTCTCCATCTATTGTATCATCTTTAATTTCTTTCATCAGTGTCTTATAGTTTTCTGCATACAGGCTTTTGTCTCCTTAGGTAGGTTTATTCCTAGGTATTTTATTCTTTTTGTTGCAGTGGTAAATGGGAGTGTTTCCTTAATTTCTCTTTCAGATTTTTCATCATTAGTGTATAGGAATTGAAGAGCATTCTGTGCATTAATTTTGTATCCTGCTATGTTGCCAAATTCATTGATTAGCTCTAGTAGTTTTCTGGTAGCATGTTTAGGATTCTCTATGTATAGTATCATGTCATCTACAAACAGTGACAGCTTTACTTCTTCTTTTCCAATTTGGATTCCTTTTATTTCTTTTTCTTCTTGGATTGCTGTGGCTAAAACTTCCAAAACTAGGTTGAATAATAGTAGTGAGAATGGGCAACTTTGTCTTTTTCCTGATCTTAGAGGAAACGGTTTCATTTTTTCACCATTGAGCATGATGTTGGCTGTGTGTTTGTCATATATGGCCTTTATTATGTTGAGGTAAGTTCCCTCTATGCCTACTTTCTGAAGGATTTTTATCATACATTGGTGTTGAACTTTGTCAAAAGCTCTTTCTGCATCTATTGAGATGATCATATGGTTTTGCTCCTTCAATTTGTTAATATGGTGTATCACATTGATTGATTTGCATATATTGAAGAATCCTTGCATTCCTGAGATAAACCCCACTTGATCATGGTGTATGATCCTTTTAATGTGCTGTTGGATTCTGTTTGCTAGTATTTTGTTGAGGATTTTTGCATCTATGTTCATCATATGTCAATTCCTATTACTATTTTCTTAACTATTTTGGGTTTGTTATTGTAGGTCTTTTCCTTGTCTTGTGTTTCCTGCCTAGATAAGTTCCTTTAACATTTGTTGTAAAGCTGGTTTGGTGGTGCTGAATTCTCTTAGCTTTTGCTTGTCTGTAAAGGTTTTAATTTCTCTGTCGAATCTAAATGAGATCCTTGCTGGGTAATCTTGGTTGTAGGTTTTTCCTTCTCATCACTTTAAATATGTCCTCCCTTCTGGCTTGCAGTGTTTCTGCTGAAAGATCAGCTGTTAACCTTATGGGGATTCCCTTGTATGTTATTTGTTGGTTTTCCCTTACTGCTTTTAATATTTTTTCTTTGTAATTTTTGTCAGTTTGATTAATATGTGTCTTGTTGTGTTTCTCCTTGGATTTATCCTGTATGGGACTCTCTGCGCTTCCTGGACTTGATTAATTATTTCCTTTCCCATATTAGGGAAGTTTTCAACTATAATCTATTCAAATATTTTCTCAGAGCCTACTTTTTCTCTTCTTCTTCTGGGACCCCTATAATTCGAATGTTGGTGCATTTAATGTTGTCCCAGAGGTCTCTGAGACTGTCCTCAATTATTTTCATTCTTTTTTCTTTATTCTGCTCTGCAGTAGTTATTTCCACTATTTTGTCTTACATGTCACTTATCCATTCTTCTGCCTCAGTTATACTGCTATTGATCCCTTCTAGAGAATTTTTAATTTCATTTATTGTGTTGTTCATCATTGTTTGTTTGCTCTTTAGTTCTTCTAGGTCCTTATTAAACGTTTGTGTATTTCCTCCATTCTATTTCCAAGATTTTGGATCATCTTTACTAACATTACTCTGAATTCTTTTTCAGGTAAACTGCCTATTTCCTCCTCATTTGTTTGGTCTGGTGGGTTTTTACCTTGCTCCTTCATCTGCTGTGTGTTTCTCTGTCTTCTCATTTTGCTTAACTTACTGTGTTTGCGGTCTCCTTTTCACAGGTCGCAGGTTCATAGTTCCCGCTGTTTTTGGTGTCTGTCCCCAGTGGCTAAGGTTGGTTCAGTGGGTTGTGTAGGCTTCCTGGTGGAGGGGACTAGTGCCGGTGTTCTGGAGGATGAGGCTGTATGTTGTCTTTCTGGTGGGCAGGACCACGTCTGCTGTTGTGTTTTTTGGGGTGTCTGTGACCTTATTATGACACTAGGAAGCCTCTCTGCTAATGGGTGGCATTGTTTTCCTGTCTTGCTAGTTGTTTGGCATAGGGTGTCCAGCACTGTAGCTTGCTGATCATTGAGTGGAGCTGGGTCTTAGCATGTTGAGATAGGGATCTCTGGGAGAGCTTTTGTTGTTTGATATTACGTGGAGCTGGGAGGTCTCTGGTGGACCAATGTCCTGATCTCGGCTCTCCCACCTCAGAGGCACAGGCCTCATACCCAGCCGGAGCACTAAGACCCTGTCAGCCACACTGCTCAGAAGAAAAGGGAGAAAAAAAGAAAGAAAGAAAGAAAAAAATAAAATAAAGTTATTAAAATAAAAAATAATTATTAAAATAAAAAATTAAAAAGTAATGAAAAAAGAAAGAAAGAGAGAGGAAACAAAACAAAAAACACATCTACCAATGATAACAAGTGCTAAAAACTATACTAAAAAAAAAAAAAAAAAACGGACAGACAGAACCCTAAGACAAATGATAAAAGCAAAGCTATACAGACTAAGTCACAGAAAGAAGCATGCACGTACACTCTCACAAAAGGAGAAAAAGGAAAAATATATATATATCATTGCTCCCAAAGTCCACCACCTCAATTTTGGGATAATTCGTTGTCTATTCAGGTATTCCACAGATGCAGGGTACATCAAGTTGACTGTGGAGATTTAATCCGCTGCTCCTGAGGCTGCTGGGAGAGATTTCCCTTCCTCTTCTTTGTTTGCACAGCTCCTGGGGTTCACCTTTGGATTTTTCCCCGCCTCTGCGTGTAGGTCGCCTGAGGGCATCTCTTCCCCTCCCAGACAGGACGGGGTTAAAGTAGCAGCTGATTCGGGGTCTCTGGCTCACTCAGGCTGGGGGAGGGAGGGGTACGGATGCGGGGCGAGCCTGCGGCGGCAGAGGCCGGCGTGACGTTGCAGCAGCCTGAGGCGCGCCGCGCGTTCTCCTGGAGAAGTTGTCCCTGGATCACGGGAGCCTGGCGGTGGCGGGCTGCACCGGCTCCCCGGAGGGGTGGTGTGGACAGTGACCCGTGCTCGCACACAGGCTTCTTGGTGGTGGCAGCAGCAGCCTTAGCGTCTCATGCCCGTCTCTGGGGTCCGCGCTGATAGCCGTGGCTCGCGCCCATCTCTGGAGGTTTTTTAGGAGGCGCTCCGAATTCCCTGTCCTCGTGCACCCCGAAACAATGGTCTCTTGCCTCTTAGGCAGGTCCAGACTTTTTCCAGGACTCCCTCCCAGCTAGCTGTGGCGCACTAACCCCTTCAGGCTGTGTTCACGCCGCCAACCCCAGTCCTCTCCCTGGGATCCGACCGAAGCCCGAGCCTCAGCCCCCAGCCCCGCCCACCCCGGCGGGAGAGCAGACAAGCCTCTCAGGCTGGTGAGTGCTGGTCGGCACCGATCCTCCGTGCGGGAGTCTCTCCGCTTTGCCCTCCGCACCCCTGTGGCTGCGCTCTCCTCCGTGGCTCCAAAGCTTCCCCCCTCCACCACCCGCAGTCTCCGCCCACGAAGGGCCTTCCTAGTGTGTGGAAACCTTTCCTCATTCACAGCTCCCTCCCACTGGTGCAGGTCCCGTCCCTATTCTTTTGTCTCTGTTATTTCTTTTTTCTTTTGCCCTTCCCAGGTACGTGGGGAGTTTCTTGCCTTTTGGGAGGTCTGAGTTCTTCTGCCAGCGTTCAGTAGGTGTTCTGTAGGAGTTATTCCACATGTAGATGTATTTCTGATGTATTTGTGGGGAGGAAGGCCATCTCCACTTCTCCTCCGCCATCTTGAAGGTCTCCCTCCAACCTTTGCCCTTTCTTGAGGTATTCTTTAAGCTCAAAAGTGATAAAATATTATTAAGTCTGATTTATTTTTTTTCAATCGATTGTGCTTTTGGTGTCCTATCTAAGAAGATTTTTGCCTAAATCAAGTTCACAAGATTTAATCTTATGTTTTCTTCTAAGAGATTTATAATTTTAGTTTACACACTTAGATATACAATTCCTTTTGAGTTAATGTTTATTTATGGTGAGGAAGGGGGTCCAACTTCTTTCTTTTGCCTATGGAAATCTAATTGTTCCAGCACCAATTGTTGACAAAACTATTCTTTCCCCATAGAATTGTCTTGGTACCCTTGTCAAAAATTAATTAACCATAAATATAAAAGTTTATATCTGGACTCTCAATGCTATTCCATTGATCTGTTTTTCTATTTTCTTGCTATTATCATACTGTATTGATTGCTATTGCTTTGTAGTAAGTTTTTAAATTGGTTTCCTCCTACATTTGTTCTTTGCTATGATTGTTTAGGCTATTCATAGTGTGACTTTCTATTTCCATATGAATTTTAGAATCAGTTTATCAATTTCTGGAAAAGAAGTAGCTGGTATTTTGACAGATATTGCATTAGATCTGTAGATAAATTTGAATTGTCCAATGAAATTACATTTAGTATTTTTATTGGTATAGTTGAATTCATGTCAGCCACATTATGTTTTGTTTTCTATATGTCTTACTTTTTTTTTTTATTCCTCTGTGACTCTTTTACTGCTTTCTTTTGCACTAAGTAGATACTTTCTAGTGTAACATTTTCATTCCTTTAATGATTTTTATCTATATACTTTGAGTGTTTTTTTAATGATTATCCTACAGCTCACAGTATAAATCATATCAAAATCTACTTGATATTTACAGTAATTTATTTCCAGTGAACTATAGAAAGGTTTTGGTTATATAGCTTTACCCCCTTTTTCCTTTTACATGCTACTATTGTTATACATATAAATTTATATATGTTATATTCCCTAACATACATTGTTATAAATGTTACTTTATAGGATTTTAATTCACTTAAAGAGCTTGAAAGAAGATAGGAGTATATATATATTACATAACATATATGCTAATATATATTAGTATATATTTATAGAGTGTTATATTTACCATTTCTTAGCTATCTTTTCTGTTCTGTTTTGTTTTGTTTTTTCCATTTCTTCCTGTTGATTCAAGTTACCATCTGGTGTTATTTGACTACTCCAATACAGCTTATTCCTACCTACCTCTTTTGTCTTATTATTGTCAAATACATTGCATATTTATATTTTATATTACTAACAATTGTACACATACTGTTTTTTTTTGCAATAGCTATTAAGTTAGGAAGAGCAAGAAATATGCAATCATACTGTCTTTTGTCAATACTTGCATAATTAATTTCTTGGTTCTTTTTTGTTTTAATGTATCTTAGAATTACTCTCTGGTTTCACAAACTTTCAGCTTGAAGAATTTCCTTGAACATTTTATTGTAATGTAGGTTTACCAGCAACACTTTCTCTCAGTTTTTGTTGATATGTGAATGTTTTTATTTCACTTTCATTTTTGAAAGAATTTTTGCTGGATATTAGATTTTTGGTTGAGAGTTGTTTGTTTGTTTTTTCTGTCAGTACTTTGAATATGCCATCTTACTGCCTTCTTACCTCCACTGTATTATAAAAAGTTAGCTATTAACTTTCTTGGAGTTTCCTCACATATGATGAGTCATTTTGCTCTTGGTCCTTTAAAGATTTTCCTTTTGTTTCTGGCTTTTTCAGTATTTTGACTATGAGGTGTCAGAATGTGCATCTTTTAATTTATCATCTCTCGAGTTCATCAAGTTTCTTGAATGAGTAAATTAATATTTTTCATCAAATAGGAGAAGTTTAAGCAATCATGTATTTGCACATTTTTCTGTGCCTTTTTGTCTCTCTCCTTCAGGTTCTCACATTACATGTAAATTGATACATTTTATGGTGTACCACGTTTCTCTGATTCTTTGCTTTTTTCTGATTCCTGTTCATTCCTCAGATTGAGTAATTTCTGTCAATCTATTTTCAAGGTCGCTGATTCTTTCTCTGCAGGTTAAGTCTATATTTGAGCCTCTCTAGTGAAATTTTCATTTCAGTTACTACACTTTTCATTTCCACAATTTCCATTTGGAGATATACTCAATTTTTTATCTTCATATTCTCTATTCAGTGAGACATGATTATCATATCTTGCTTTCCTTTCTTTTTGACTTTATATTTTTTGAATCTATTTGGATAGTTGCTAACTCTGAAATCTGAGCCTTCTTACAGGCAATTTCTATTGCCTGCTTTTCTTCCTGTAAATGAATCCCATTTTCTGTTCCTTTCCCTGTTCCTTTGCATGTCTCACATTTGTTGTTGTTGTTGTTGTTGAAAACAAGACACATCAGCTAATGTCTTGAAGCAGTACTGCGTTCTGATCCCTCCTGCCCCATGACTACTTGTTTTTTGCTTGTTTCCTTGTTTATCTGCTTAGTAACTTATCTAGACCCTTCCAGTGAAGTCTATTTCCCGTGCAGACTTGAAGTCTCTAATGTTGATTTCCAAAGAGTGCAGCCTTGGGCATGCATCAATTACCCTGAATCCCAGGGATGATTGTGTTTTTAACAGGGTTCTCTTTGACTATCTCTGTCCCTGATCTCTCTGTTAATCTTCCTTCTTCCTGTGGTTTCACACACAGCTATTAGGCTCCAGTAATTTTCAGCTACTTGCTATAGAGCTACAGAAGTCTCTGTTTTTAAAAACTGTCTCTGGTCCTGGCAGGACCTCTGTGCCACCGTTTTGGAAACGGGTGTGAGGACAGCAATCTGCTTCTCTCAGAGTGTCACTCCTGCTTCATGAACAGAGATCTGGGCAGTTTTGTAGTCTCCGGGCTTTTTGCCATTTCTCTTCAGTGTGGAACATCTGATGTAAAGGTCATCTGGCAAGGATGGCTGGTGCTCAGTATTCTCAGCCTTTGGTGTCTGGGCAGTGCCTCCACACTACAAGTGAGTGCTGGATGGAAGAACTGTCCCTAGACCTCTTGCCTCCTCTTGCCTAAAATAGCATTTTTGCCACATGGAGTTGGAGTAGATGAGAAATGCTGGTAGCCTGCTCCTCCTGGAATAGCCTTAAACTAGAAGGTTAGGTAAGAGGGGTCCCCTCTTCTCTTGGTTATATTCACCTGGAGTAGAGCTTCTGACACACAGAGCCAAGTGGGGGAGGTGGTGGAAGGAGCTGGTTTGATTTCAATGTCACTGACTCTCACTGTTCTTATGGATATTTAATAGATTTTCTTGAGTAAATGTTTCTACACTTGCATTATGCCCTGAGAACAATTTCCAGAGACTTCAAATGGTCGTTTTTACAATAATTTGCATGTTATGGTTGTTTCACTGGGAAAGGGGTCTACAGAGCTACTCATACCCCCATTCTGAAAGTGCTTTCTTCATCAATTTGTTTGGGATGTTTCCTATATATACAACTTTCTTATACATAAGAACTGCCACAATATCAAACTTAGCTTTTATTTGAATAGGAATGAATATTAAATATGTAAGAGTACACTTATATTAAAGACAAAGATGTGGTGGGATTTGTTACTGAAAATAGCTTACTCCCATCAGCCCTTTTCTATTGCTTCTCTTCTTAAAGCAACTAACCAACTAACATCAGTCTTTTGTCCAATTTCCTCAAGTGGTCCTTGGTGGAAATGTGAATTTCCTTCATACTTCAAATATGCCTTTTTACCATATGTGGTTTAAATTAATAGTTGAAAATGAAAAAAAATAGACACATTGAGGTAATAAACTCAACATAATTCTTCTTTATGTCTTAAATTTGTTTTTACTAATCACTCAGTGTATATATTTTCCCTCTATGCTCACATCTAATCTTAGCCCAACAAAGTCAGCCTCTCATAGATAGAAATGATAACTCTCCATTTAACTCATGAGAAAATACATCCTGGTAAAATTTAAGTTTTTTTAAAAATCGAAATATTCATATATTATTTATAAATATGCAACATTTTTTAGTCCATGTCCTCAATTACAGTTTTTTTTCCAATGTAACTTCCAGGAAGTAATCATTTTAAAAATTTAGAACAACATACAGGGTTAGGAAAATTCACTTTAATTCTGTCCCTTTTTCTTACAGAAGAAATGTAGTTTTGCAGCAAAGACATTTCCTGAGGTAATGCACCATTCTTTGTAAAACATATTTTTGCCAAGAAATATGGTACTAGGAAATGGGATGCTGCTATAACAAATACCTAAAAATGTGGAACTGGCTTTGGAATTAGGTAATGGGTACAAGCTGGAAAATTTGGAGGTGCATGATAGAAAAATCCTAGATTGCCTTACATGGATTGTTGGTAGAAATGTGAACAATAAAGGTGTTTATGGTAAGGGCTCAGAAGGATTTTGGGAACATGTTGTTGAAAACTAGAAAAGAAAGCAGTGTGACCAAGAAGACGTGAATTGGAGTGACCTGGCCATTAACTAAAAGATAGCCAGCAGCCATCAAAGCTGAAGAAAGAAGAAACGATGCTCATCTTGAGCCTCTGGAGGGAGAGTGGCTCTATCAACACCTTGATTCCAGCCCAGGGATCCTGATTTCAAACTTCTGGGCTCTAGAACCATAAAAGAATAAATTTCTGATACTTTAAGCCCCCAAATTTGTGGTAATTTGCAGCCACAAGAAACTAACCTATACTTATCTCTGGGTTTTAGTCTACTTACCTCTGAAATGGGAGTTCTAGATTAGAGGGCCTTTCCCACCCAGCATTCTTTGATGAACAATACAGACATTCCAATCAAGAAAAGATAAAATAAGCCTTTGAGAGAAGTGCATTTGTTCATTTACTTATTTTTGACTCACTTAAAAACATTTTAGGTGGATGAATTAATGAACTTAATGATGTTATATGAGTATCTTCCATATGTTAAATGCCTGTTACATCCCAGGATATGGGCAAAAAAATATTAAAGCATACTGACATGTACACACTGCTATATTTAAAATGAATAACCAACAAGGACCTACTGTATAGCACAGGAAACTCCGTTCAATATTATGTAACAACCTAAATGGGAAAAGAATTTGAAAAAGAATAGATACATGTATATGTATAACTGAATCACTTTGCTGTACACCTGAAACTAACACAACATTGGTAATCAACTATACTCCAATACAAAATAAAAAGTTAAAATAAATAAATAAAATAAGAAGAAAATTTAAAAAAAAACACACAAACTTATCTTGTTCCTCATAGAAGCTACTATTAACACGGAGACTCACATGTAAAGAAAATTGTTAAACACCTTGATGAGTGACATGTAGAAGTCAGTCTATGAAAGTGACCTAAAGGGTTTTACACTGAAGCATCCCCAGACCTCTGCTAGCTCTGGCAGCCCAAAGTGTACAGACAGATATTTGGACAGTGTTTTAGAGAAGGAAACATATTCTTTCAGGACTCACTAGCCAACAATATCTGAGCCACTTACTTAAAAAATAAAAGTAATAAAATAAGTTATATGCAATTTTTTAAAAATGAAAGAAAAGAGATAGCTATAACTGCAGAGGCAAAATCTCTGTCTTTGGCACTCAGACCATTATTCTCATGACGGAGGATTTGAGAGGTTAGTAATTACTATATACTATACAAGGATATAATATACAAGGATATATTCCCTTGATATTCCCTCCCTGTCTCTTTTCAACACATTGCTCATTTTGATTCCAAAAGTAACTAAAAACTCAAAAGGGTAAAAAAGACAATAGGCTCTCTTTACATTTTGCATACTTCATCTTAAAAAAATAAACAAAATATGCATGATGAACTTATCCGTGACATAAATGCTCAATCTCTGGAAGAAACAAAACAAATATATGTAATCATATTCCTAGAGTGTTCCTAGTACTAATTCAACCAATGTCTATTGCTAAGGTTGATATATTATCTGAAAAGAAAGTGCTTCATGTCCACGAGTTTAAAATTAGAGCATCTGAAAGAACACCAGGATCTCTAAGGGGTGTTACATAAATGCTCAATCTCCGGAAGAAACAAAACAAATATATGTAATCATATTCCTAGAGTGTTCCTAGTACTAATTCAACCAATGTCTACTGCTAAGGTTGACATATTATCTGAAAAGAAAGTGCTTCATGTCCACGAGTTTAAAATTAGAGCATCTGAAAGAACACCAGGATCTCTAAGGAGGTGTTTAGAAAGAGGCAGGCTTGGAAGCTGTATGACAGTTTACAAAAAGTCTCTTAGGGCCACCATTTTTGTGACCAGATAATATTTGATGGACATAGTGCTCTTTTAATAATTTGGAAGGCAAATGACTAGCACACTAAACCAAGAGTGAACTTCATCCTCCGGTATTATTATCATCATAATAATTAAGAATTATTAAGAATCATAATAATTAAGAAACTATTAAGAATGCCCTTAGAGACATTGTGTTTATGAATATATATTTGACACATGCATGCTGTTATAGTTAGTGTTTTTTCTCTGTCTTGTTTTATTGATGTATTTTCCCTTTCCTATCATTTGTGAGGTTGATCATATTGTCTTTGTTCTATTTTTCCTCTAATATTTTAAAAGATATGCATTTGATTTATATAATTCTAGTAACTACCTAAAAGTTTTAAGTTTCCTGAAAATAATTAGAGTTAATGTATGTATATTTTACACACAAATAACACAATAACTTGGATGGCTTTAAGAACTTCCTCTTGTATCTTCTGCAGACGTTCATCTCACATGATGAGAGATCATGGGAGATCATCATCATTTAAAAAACCTTTTTCTTATTATTATATTTCTAACAAAATGTAAATTTAAATTTAGAATTGTAATTTTACTAAGTTTATATATATTCTGCTACTCCATTTTCCATTTCCCTTAGAAATTTTTTTTTTTTTTTTTGCTGGAATGTATTATTTCAGGAAATGTTTGGAATTTATAAACTTTTTGAGTCTTAACCTGTTATTTTTATCTTCACACTTGAATGTTAGTCTGGTCAAAAAAAGTGTTGTAAGTAATGTTTTTTGTTTGCTTTTTTTAAAACATAACTTTGAATATATTTACTGTGTTGATCTTTGTTTCATTCTGTGTTCAAATGAGACCTCTAATATAATTCTGATTCTTATTTATATCTCTTTATTTCTCCTCTCTGCTTAGGGTTTGGGAATTTTTTTTTCTGTAACTTTATCTTTTTAGAAGTTAACAATTTCTATTTCAATTTTTGCAAGGTTTTTTATGTTTATACTTTTTTTAAACATCTTTATTGGAGTATAATTGCTTTACAATGGTATGTTAATTTCTGCTTTATAACAAAGTGAATCAGCTATACATATACATATATCCCCATATCTCATCCCTCTTGCATCTCACTCCCACCCTCCCTATCCCACCCCTTTAGGTGGTCACAAAGCACCAAGCTGGTCTCCCTGTGCTATGTGGCTGCTTCCCTCTAGCTATCTATTTTACATTTGGTAGTGTATATATGTCCATACCACTCTCTCACTTCATCCCAGCTTATCCTTCCCCGTCCCCGTGTCCTCAAGTCCATTATCTACGTCTGAGTCTTTATTCCTGTCCTGCCCCTAGGTTCTTCAGAACCATTTTTTTTTCTTACATTCCATATATATGTGTTAGCATACATTATTTGTTTTTCTCTTTCTGACTTACTTCACTCTGTATGACAGACTCTAGGTCCATCCACCTCACTACAAATAACTCAATATCATTTCTTTTTATGGCTGAGTTAATAATCCATTGTATGTATGTGCCACATCTTCTTTATCTATTCATCTGTCCATGGGCACTTAGGTTGCTTCCATGTCCTGGCTATTGTAAATAGAGCTGCAATGAATTGTGGTACATGACTGTTTTTGAATTATGGTTTTCTCAGGGTATATGCCCAGTAGTGGAATTGCTGGGTCATATGGTAGTTCTATTTTTAGTTTTTTAAGGAACCTCCATACTGTTCTCCATAGTGGCTGTATCAATTTACATTCCCACCAACAGTGCAAGAGGGTTCCCTTTTCTCCACACCCTCTCCAGCATTTATTGTTTGTAGATTTTTGTAAAAGAATGAAATTAGAACGCTCCCTAACACCACACACAAAAATAAACTCCGAATGGATTAAAGACCTAAATGTAAGGCCAGACACTATAAAACTCTTAGAGGAAAACATAGGCAGAACACTCTATGACATAAATCACAGCAAGATCCTTTTTGACCCACCTCCTAGAGAAATGGAAATAAAAACAAAAATAAACAAATGGGACCTAATAAAACTTAAAAGCTTTTGCACAGCAAAGGAAAATATAAACAAGACAAAAAGACAACCCTCAGAATGGGAGAAAATATTTGCAAATGAAGCAACTGACAAAGGATTAATCTCCAAAATTTATAAGCAGCTCATGCAGCTCAATATCAAAAAAACAAACAACCTAATCCAAAAATGGTCAAAAGACCTAAATAGACATTTCTCCAAAGGTATACAGATTGCCAACAAGCACATGAAAGGATGCTCAACATCACTAATCATTAGAGTAATGCAGATCAAAACTACAATGAGGTATCAATTCACACCAGTCAGGATGGCCATCATCAAAAAATCTACAAACAGTATGTTTATACTTTTATTAATTAAAAAAAAAAACTGCTTAGCTCACTTTGTATTTAATCTGTTTCTGTTTATCTTCAATTCTAGAAAAGTCTCATCAATTTATTTTATTTTATTAATTAATTTAAAATATGAATGCTCTCTTTTCTGTTCTTCTGGGATACTTGCCATATAGATCCTATAACTATATTGTTAATATCTAACATGGTAAATTTTCTTATAATCTCTCCACCTCAAACCTTCTACCCGCTACATCTTGGGAAAAACTGTTGGCATTATCTTTCAAACTTAGTAACAGTTTAGTGATTTGCTCTATATCTTTGTCCATTCCAATCATTACTAAATACATATATACATATTTATATATGATATATATACATATAATTAATATATACATATAAATTATATATAAAAAATATATAACTATATAGATCTCTGATTTTTTCATGTAGTCTATTCAAGTTTTATTAATGTAATAAATTGCATTATCCTCAGCTTATAATACTTACATTTATTTAACGTAATAATGTTTCTTACGCATATGCATGTTCTTTTTCTTCAGATTTTCTTTAATTTCCAAAAGTATGTGGCCATTAACACTTTTTTTTTAGTCTGTGAACTTCTGCCTTACATATTTTTAATATGAATAGGAAAAGCCAACACTTCTACCATTTGCATTTTAGTTGATGTTTTGTTAAGAATGGAGGGCTTGGCTGTGTCATGAAAGAGTTTACATTGTCGAGAGTTTGGGAGTTGGTGCTCCCCATCCATCTTAGACATTGCCATATCCTGGAGTATTGCTGCTCTATACCCAGGATGTAGGTTATGAGGCCCCTCTCTAGAGGTTGATGTTCCTGTTGTCTCAGGGGACCCGGAGTCTCCGTGTCTGGAAGTAGATTACCCTTCTGGCCACATCCCACTTCTGCAGCAAAACATCCTAAATGGAATTTGAGTGTCACATTCTTCAGTAAGATCTTGTCTGATTTTTATCTTCCTAGGATCCTCATATTTTCTATTTACATTCTTTGTATTCCCATATTTTTAATCTTATCTATAAATTTTAGGAACTTGGTTGGTGAATGGAAGCCTATAATGGAAGATCAAGTTTCTAGTATTCTTTAGTCACCTAAGCAAAAGTCATTCAGGTAAATAGAGAATAACAATGAAATCACAACTGAGATGAGAAGCCATTTAATAGTATATTCAGATAAATCGGTGAATAAGATAAATAAAGATCATTTCCTAATTTTAGTTATGGTTCATCTTCGAAAATATGCATGGCATCGATTCTATAAAACAGAACATTCAAATTCTCATGATTTAAACATTGTGTTTTATTTTAGACCCAGTGGTGGTTTTAATGATTAGTAACTATTATGATTATATGATCAGAAAGAATTTTACTTAGCAGTGACTCTGAAATTGTTTTATGTCATTGCGTGGAAATGATAAATGTGATTTTAATGGAAGCTAAATCCAACAATAATTTCTAAATTAATAAACATCATTATTAGGGTAAAATAATATTATGTGATTTATCTAAGATGTATAACAGATAATATTAGAATAAAAGGCGACTTAATAATGAATTTCTACATTAAACATACTTTCACATATGTACATATATTGTTTATATATTAGGGTTCTCCAGAGAAACAGAACCAATAGAATATATATCTTTGAGCTGTTTCAGTGCTATGATTTGAGGGCAGTGTCTACAACATATGCTCTCTCTAAAGACCTAGATTAATCACTATTGGAATCATCCATTTGTATACTGTATAGGGGTTTACAGGTACAGAGGAATACAAATGCAAAGAGATCCCGGTAACTAAAATAAAATTCACTGGTAGTTGTTTTTCTTTTTTACTTGATAAAAACTGTTACATTTGAGTCTTACTAAGTCATTGCAATTTTCTTCTTACAAAAATAGATTGTATATAACCATTTCATTTATAAGGAAACAGAGACTCAAGAAATTACACTAAGCCCAAGCCAGGAAGCCTTCAGGGACAGGCAGGACACACATCCAGCTCTTCTGACAGATGCACCAGCATAACATCCTTGTGGTGCCTGGCCCCTTCTTTCAGGTTGCAAGGGTGCACTTGTATATTTCTTATTCCATTAACATATACTCATTTATCACATAAACCAACTGTAATCTATTAAAGACCAAGAACATGAGAAAAGAGAATACTAAGTAGATAGGGTTTTTAATGAGGTTTCAGTAAGTGAAGGGCTTAGAAGTTTAATACTTTAGTGTTGTTATTTTTTTTTTGCTTGAGCAGTTCAGGGGCATGTGAAGCACATGCAAACAAAAAAGGTAGGTAGTATTAAGAAATGAAAATAAATCGTTAAATATCACCATCATCATTATAATGATAATAATAAAGAACTTATGAGATATCCTTTTTTTTTAAACAACCAAACTAGTGAGTATTAAAAAGTGATGACAAAAATGCTAAAATCTAATGAATCGGACACCCTCATATTGCATCAGATTGTAAATTGCTATCATCTTTCTGGAAAAGTATTTGTAAATGGGTAACATACATGTTAAAATATCTATAATGTTTGGCTTTGACTCAATAACTTTACTTTCAGTACTATTTCTCAAGAAAAGAATAAAGATAGAACCAAACCTTTTACAAAACATTTGTTTTATGTGAACTATATTTACAAAATACGCATTTTTATCATTTACATAATAATCAACAAATTGTAAATAACCTAATTATCCCAAAATAGAAAAAAGTAAATAAAAGTATAATTAACTGAATAAATATTATGTAGCAAATAAAATCCTTTGTGGTAAAAGAATGACATAGAATCATATTCATAAGATTATATTATGTGAGAGGAAGTATACAAAATTATGTACCTACATATATATCAGATAGGTATGTAAAGAGAGAAATATAGGTATATAGATATATATGATCATATTAATTTAAATTTTACATAGAAAACTCTATAAGAAAATAAAATATAAACAATGATGTTATCTTGGAAATGAAGATAAAGATAACTTTCAATTTTTATCCTGAACCCTTTTCTCTGTTATTTTTCAAATTTCTAAAATAATTGTGTATAATTTTTATGAACATTTTCTATCATGCTATATAACTTTTATAGGAACTATGAAGAAGATAAGCTTTTCCTGGGTAATTTTTCACTTTCTTTTCCTTTTGAGGTTGTAGCTTTTGAAGTTAATGTTCAGATATTTCAATGCTCCTTCAGGATCCTTCGTTTAAAAAATAAATATATGAGTCTGTAAATTCTATACTGAAGCACTGATTTTCACTAGGAATGCTAATTCCCTACTGCAGTTTTATTTTTATTTTTTTTAAACTTGGCAGCTATGTTTTTAAAGGAACTTTCCTTTCCTCAGTTGTTGGAGTAGCCCTGTGAAGAGGGCTGTGATGTATCTTGGGGTTGAACAGTCCTATCTAAGCACATTTATTCTATGCAAATGACCTGTGATATGACACAAGAGTGTCATGTCCTTGATATCCTCCCCACCTAAATTTAAAAAAAAAAAAAAAAAAACTAGTTTAAAATCACTTTCGTGTCTGCTGACACTTGGACTGAATCTAACTGATTCTGCATATGAATAGATGTGATGTTCTGGGGATACTCAAGTCAATTGTGTGATTTAAGCTTCATTTAAACCTGTCCCTAAGGGGAGAGGTCTCCTCTTCATGTCTATTCTGGAGAATGATAATGTAGATGACTATATATTTTTTATAAACCTGAGACTGACATTCTCTTAAAAAGCTTAAAAGGATGCTATTAAATGCTATTGGACCCTAAGGACTTAAGGTGATTATCTATCACCATTTCCTTTAAATTATAGTGTATGTTCTAATTTATATGATAGGGCTTGGGGAAAAGATGAAACAATAGATGTGATTCTTGGCACCTCAGTTAATATGAATAAAATTATATTTTAATGTTAATTTTAGAAGGGTGGGCCCTTATCCTAAAATAGAAAATTGGTTACTTAGATCTAAAAACTTTAATAGTCTGCATTTTAAATCTTGTATTTATGATATAATCATAATCAGCATGGTGATAGAGGTTTAAACTCCAGTCATCTAGTATAATAAACATTTTTGCTGACCATGAATAGATGATAATTTCAAATATTTCACAAAATAAGACAATCTAATAGCCACTTTTGAGTAGACGATGAAGGGATAGATAAAATGTAAGTTTGGTTTCATAGTTTAAAAGTAAATGGGTAAAAATGTTAAAATCTATAAATTCATGAGGTTTATCCTTACAGAATTTCTCATTTTTTTTTAAAAGAATACTTTTTTTTTTAATTTTATTTATTTATTTATTTATTTATTTATTTATTTATTTATTTATTTTTGGCTGTGTTGGGTCTTCGTTTCTGTGCGAGGGCTTTCTCTAGTTGCGGCAAGCGGGGGCCACTCTTCATCGCGGTGCGCGGGCCTCTCACTATCGTGGCCTCTCTTGTTGCGGAGCACAGGCTCCAGACGCGCATGCTCAATAGTTGTGGCTCACGGGCCTAGTTGCTCCGCGGCATGTGGGATCTTCCCAGACCAGGGCTCGAAACAGTGTCCACTGCATTGGCAGGCAGACCCTCAACCACTGTGCCACCAGGGAAGCCTTCATTTTTGTTCTTATGGCCTGTTTAGCTAACTTCATATCTTCAGGTCATTTAGTTTAGCAAAATTCTGATTGAGATTTTTTTTAAGTGTCTGTAGATATTCTTCAATTTGTTTAAATAGAAATAAATAATGAATAAGTAAACTTAAAAACCTTCTTCTATGGACTACCACTTCCATTTAGGGTATGTAACAAGCAGGATAAGCTACAAAATTATAGTATTTAAAAATCATCAGAGTGCTGAGGATGCAAAGATCTCATGTACAAAGTCCCAGGGAATTAAAATCCCTTATTAAAGACAAATAGACCCATGGCTGTGTTCATCTTTGGTTGAATGCTAGAAGGAAACACCCACCACAGAGAGAAATAAGGAAAAACAAAGTGATCTCTTAATGAACCGCTGGTAGCATATGCATAGCCATGCTGAAATGACAAGTAAGTATCCTCAGCCCCAAGTGAGTCTGCTGTCACCCACCCACACTCCCATGGGCTTACACCAAGTGCCCAGGGGGGCAAACCAGAAGCTGGGAGCAGGGCAGGAGGGCTGAGATATACCTTCCTGGTTTGCAAAGGGTTTTCCCAAGTGCAACGCAGCAGCTTGCTGAAGAGCACCTCAGGACTTCCCCACACGTATGACAGAGAACCTCCAGCGGTCCAGGCAGGGCAGAATTGCTCAGAGACACTCTGGACCCTCACTGAGGGCACTGCACTAGCCCTCCAAAGGCTGGAGTCAAAGAAGCCAGGGTGAGAGTGGTCTCCTAAGGGGCAGGATTTCAGAGCAAGAGAACCCCCCAGAACACAAAAATGTGAGAGCAAACTGTAAGATAGAATAAATATCCCAAGAGTTGGAAAGCTGTTGGTTAGACTGTAATCATAAAGAGATCTGGGTCTCAGCAGTGTTCACATTCTGTGTTCTGCTGAAGGAAAAGTCACCTCACCCTCCCAACATCTGAAACAAGTGGTCAACTGAACCTATCTAAAACTGCAAGAAACTCGAGACACGTCAGAGCTACAGATCAGACGCAGCCGTAGTGACCCAATGCACAACATTCTAGGCATAAATGTCATTTACTTCCACTTCAACTGATCTTTCACACACAGTGTGCACTATACAGTACAAGTAATATATGAGAAATGCAGAGAAGCAAGTAAACCCATGGATGAGTGGAAACGATCAATAGAAACGAATACAGAAAAACAGAATTTGGAGTTATATGACAGGGACTTTGAATAACTATTCAAAAGTGTTGAAGGAGACAATGGAAAATAAAGACAGCATGCATGAACAAATAGATCATTTTAGCAGAAATTAAAATTAATTTAAAATAACTAAATAGAAAAACTAGAAAATATATGGTAATTGGAAAAAAACTTTCATTTAGTGTGTAAACAACAGACGAGATACCGCAAAGGAAATCAGTAACCTAGAAGGCAAGTTAATAATCTTTGCTCAAAATGGAATAGAATAGATTAAATAAGGGGGAAAAACACAGAACAGAGCATCTGAGATTTGCCCATTAACCAGTTTAACATTGAATAGCTTAACTGAAGTAGTGTCTCATAATTATTATTGCATTTATCATTTCATCCCTTTTTGTTATGTTTTTATATAATGCTGTAGTATCATCAGAGTGATGAAGTGGAACTGTAGATATAATGGAATTGACATTTGAAGTTTACTAACAATCTATAATCTCTTTTAAATTTTGGTTTGAGCACCACCAAATTTGACAGAACTAGAAAAAAATCTGCAGAGACAGAAACATATCAAATCATGTTTTTAAAAATCCTTTATTACAGATATAATGAAACATTTCAGGTAATTTCCTTTAACAATTATTTATTGTATATTTTTGTTCATGCATATTTTCATGTGTATTTGGACAGGATTTTCCTTGTGGTTCATCATATTTGATTCATAGAATTGCTTTCTCTTATTTTTTATAAGTTGGGTAAAACCCAAATTGTTCCAGAATTTTACTATTCACTAAATGCTTCATTTATCTACATTTTATTAAAGTTACTTTTATTAAGGGCACCTCAATGTATATTTGTGGCAGCAACTGAATAATTCATTAATCCCATTATCCTATGACTTGGATAATGTGCATACTGCTTCTGGATCTGACCCTAAAAACCTCCCACCCCATCCATCACTTGATCTCATCCCCTGTCTAGTGGCTGGACAATATCAGAGCGTTTGATGATCTGGTCTTAGTCCATATGGGGTAGAATTGCCTGACCCCCACTCCCACTCCATCACTCACACTCAGGACCAATTAGAATTGAGGTTAATGAGAAGTAACAATCCCCTGAATTAAATCACTGAAACTCAGTGTATATCTATTATCGCAGCTTGTGCTCTCCTAACTAGTATAGCACTTTATATTTTTCATTGTTTAATGGTAAAATAAAGAACATGGTAATTGACATGTTAAAAAAAGGACACATGACATTCCTTCTCAATTTCTACTTTTTTTGTGGAAATCTTTTTATAGTTTTATTATAATTCTATGTTCACTGTGGTTTTAAGTTATGTGTCTCATGTTCTACATTTATCCCAAAGTGTTGTCCCATTTTGTAAGGATAGAAATTTTTTTTATCTTGTATGGTGCTTAGCAGTGTGATGTGTATAGCTGCTGGTAAATGAGTATTATTCTTATAGACTAAATGAATAAATACCTGCATATATTTCTTATTTAGCTGACCATGTTAATATATTCCATTTTTGTGGCAAGCATCACATAACAATCTGAACATATTTACACATTTACATTGTCCTACTTTATAGAAAAAAAGCCCAAAACAGACATGTAGATTTAAAGCAAAACACACACAAAAAAGAAAGAAGAATGGCAATAGTCTTTGGTAATTATTTTTGATTGAATATTCATTCATCATCAAACATTCATTAGAAGGCTTTCATATTTAAGGTGCTATGTAAAGATATAAATATATCTTTCCTGATTGTAAAGTCTAGTTAGAAAATCAGACAAGTGAAAATTACACACAATGAAAGGCACATTAATAGAAAAGTGCTACTATAAAGGAAATCACGTACTAACAATGGAGTACTAAGACCGGAAGCTAATCTAAACTGCTCATGGTATGGAGATAGTTTAAAAGGAAATCTCAAAGGAAGTGAATTTTCGTTGATTCTGAGACAGCCCAGTCAAGAAAACAGGGGGAAGATTTTTCCCAAGCTAAAGAAGCAGCATGTGAAAAGGCATGAAGATATGAGCAAAGCAACACCTCTTGCAGGAAGGATAATATTTCAGAAAGTGAAGGAATGTGGTAGGCATAGTCAAACCCTGAAGTGCTAAGGATAGCATTCAAAGTTTCTGGACTTTAATCAGAAAACTGCATATTGGATGTAATTGGCATATTTTAGTCTGTTGCGTGACATGATCACTTTTACCCTCTTCTCACTATGTCCTCCAGCCCTGTTACCAACTCTGACAGTCTCATGAGAGGAATCAAAACTTCCTACCTGTTGTCTTTTTTAAATTTCATTTCCCTGCAGTCTATTTTTACACAGTAACCAGAGTGTTTTACAGTAGGTTTAGTCTGATAATGTTCCTCCCATGCTTAAAATCTTCCAGTAGATCACAGTGAAATTCAGATCAGAAGATAAAAGTCAATTTTGTTTCCATGACCTACGTGAGTAGGACATTACCAGCCTCCCTAAGGCCATATCCTACCTCTTTCCTCTTACTTACTATTTTATTGCTACACTGGGCCTTCTTCTCTTTTTACAAATTAAAAAAAAATGTATCTTATTTTTTTCCCTTAGGTATTAGATGCACAGATTAAGAAGAATGTCCAAGTTCATAGCACCTTTTAATCACTGGAGTTTATGCAAAGCCCATGATTGATTTTTAATCATTAACTCAAACATTCATTCATTCTATTCATTCAGTTTTATAGTCATCACTTACTATCCTCTCCCCATATAAAAATAACTATTCTCATGTATTTTTATTACAATATATTCTTGCAAAAGGGGATCTACTATTTTGGTTGCATATTTTTGTTGCTATTTCTTTTTTTTTTTTTTATAAATTCATTTATTTACTTTTGGGCTGCGTTGGGTCTTCGTTACTGCGTGCAGGCTTTCTCTAGTTGTGGCGAGCGGGGGCTACTCTTCGTTGTGGTGCGCGGGCTTCTCATTGCGGTGGCTTCTCCTGTTGCGGAGCACGGGCTCTAGGCACGCGGGCTTCAGTAGTTGTGGCACGCGGGCTTCAGTAGTTGTGGCTCACGGGCTCTAGAGCGCAGGCTCAGTAGCTGTGGCGCACGGGCTTAGTTGCTCCACGGCATGTGGGATCTTCCCGGCCCAGGGCTCGAACCCGTGTCCCCTGCGTTGGCAGGCAGATTCATAACCACTGCGCCACCAGGGAAGTCCCCGTTGCTATTTCTATAAAATTTTTTTGTTATATATCTTATGCTTCTTTCAGTAAGAACTTTCTTTTTTAAGATCCATCCATGTTGCTAATTGTGTATCTCATCTATTACTTCAGGCAATAGACATGCCCCTTATTTCTTTAACTAAGGTAAGGATCATTTTTAGTTGTTGCTTCTAGCGTATTGGGTACTCATTAGTGGTAGTAGACAGGGCAGCTTCAGTGAGGGGAAAATTTGTGTTGAGCGAAAACACTTGCTACATGTAATTTGTTGAAAATACATGTCTTTGCTTCAAAACTGTAGTGGTCTCCTCTGTAACTTTTCTTTCTAGACTTTCCACAAACCCAATAGAAAACATTACCTTTCACAGAGCCTTTGAACCTAACTGGCTATAGTGGATCACAATTTTTTTTAAAAAGCCCACAATGCATCTTAAACCCTCACAGTGAACACACCCTCCCAAGAAACCCTAACTGTGTGTTGAGGGAAGGATGACAGGATGGCAAATATGGGCATTTTGGAAAGGTGAGCAGCAGTTTATATAACTTTCTTGGACTTCGGCACATGCTTATCCTAGGTCTCTATAAAGGAGATCTATTTGATGAGGAAATGATGCGAGGAATGCCCTAATTTATGGCTTTGTTGATCAGATTATTCACAATTCATAGTGGAAAGCTGGGGTCCCATTGTCACGTTTCACTTCATGATCAGACATATAGTCTCCACTAGAGTCTGTTTTCCATCTCTAACAAATGCATCTTACTAAACAATCTACCAAATATGAGTCATTTCCTTGTCGGAGTTTCTGTCAGGAAAATGAGGATGGTTCCATCAAGGTACTGGACCAGTGTGTTGGTCTTCAGGAGAGTGAGATAATCCATGTTCCTGCAGAATAAATTGTAGCCGACGTTGAAGAACTGATACAAATCTGAAGCAGGGTGGTCACAGGTTACTGTTACCCCTGCTGCTTTCTCTGCACATTGGGGCAGATTTCTAAAGCAATGGCCATATTAAGAGTTGCATAGGGCCTGCTGGGGGCTCCGTAATATACTCAAGTAAGAATAGCACATGTAGAAGAACAGTTTTTATCAAGGTTAGTGTCTGCTTACAATAATAATTCATCAAGGCCCACTGTCTTTCAGAGTGTCTAAAATGAAGACATTTCACATCCAGCTGATGGATATTTACTAAGAATTTAGGACTGGGAATACTGGGTTACTGCCCCCAAAAGGGGAAACTATGTGGAAACAAAGGACAAAATCACTGTGAGGCTTGAACACCCTGGGCTGCCCGGGCCACCTGCTCTAGGACTCTCCCCAGGTGCAACAGGGATTCTGATGGAGTTTATGATGCGTTTACCTCTTCCTCCTGGGATTCAATTTTGGGATGTGAAGCACAGGCTTTTCCTCATAGATCCTTCAGCATGTCAGCTGTGCTTACATTCTCTTTAGTTCCCAGCTCCTCCCACCCCACCCCTGCTTCAAAACAGAGGAAAGGAAAATAATCTTAGTTATATTAAAAAACATCATATTGCATTATTAAAAAATGTTTAGAACACAGAAGACATCCAGAAACTATCATTATCTGCATGTCCATTTTAGAGTTATTTGGTATCTCAATTTACTTATGAATTGTCTTCAGGTAAAACTATTTGATGCAGTCCTGTGTCTGGTCCTATGTCCAAACATTTATTTCTTACTAAGTTTGAAGGTTTGGAGAAGAAAATCTGATAATAATAATGACATAGGTATTAATATTACTTGACTTTAGTATATTTAATACACTCAATAATTACAAAATATGAATTCTGAAGAGGAATAAACATGAAGTGACTTTATAATTTTAGGAAATCAGTTTCTAAATAGAAATATTTTTAAAAGAAAAAGAAAATTAATAGATGCATAGTTTAACTGTATAAAATACCATTGTTTATAGACTATCATTTGATAATAAAATTTTACTAAAAGAACTTTTGTTATAATTTGAAATGGAAAATAATATTTGAGAAGATCAGAAAGTAACCTATAGAATTAAGCTGGATAAATGTTTCATAACAGTGGAATAGCATTAAATCAAGGATATTTTAGGATGCCCTTTAGAAACACAAACCGGATAAAACAGCAATTTCTGTTGGAAGGAAAATCAGATTCTCCCACTCTAATATAAATGAGTAGAGGATTTCTCTGAAAGCTTTTAATCCACTCCAGCAGCCAATCTTCTTACAGAGAGAGCTGTCCTATTATTTAGACATTCTAAGTAAAATCCTACCTGAATTAACGGTGATTGCGTTGTAATAAGAAAATAAGAACTGGTTTATATGTGTAACTGCTACTCCTTTAATTGTGGAAGAAATGTATAATAAAGTCCATTATAAAGCAAAAAGTGTTCATAGTGCTAGCAAGTCACTTTTAATCAGAGTGCATAAATAGTTCTTTCTGGCTTAAGTTTCGTAGTACAACCCACTTAGTGTCAATGGGTTGGAATTTGAGAACGTCCCTCCCCTTTATTCAGCTCACATAAACTAACCTAATGGTAGAATAATCTTTAATCTTGACTATGGGTCTACACTATGTGGCCTGACTATTCCTTATTTCTGGAGGGTGCAGTAGCCTTGCACTTTACAATTTCTCTGTCTTTCCTCTCTCCGTATCCTCTAGCCTAACACTCTGTTTCCCTTGCCCACCCCAGTGCTCTGGCCTCAGGTATAAAATTTAGTCATTTACAAGTCACTTACATGTAATTATGTTATTTGATGTACTGGGTTCATATTTTATGTGTGGGTAGTAGAAGGAAAAAAATAAAAGGCTCCTACACTGGCCCAACTCCACGTGATTTATCCTGATGTGCTTTTAGTCGTGTGGCCATATTTTAAAATTGTCCCTGTTGGATTTGCTCTTGACCCAAATTGCATTATTTTCTACTTTTATTCAGTCTTCCAGGAAAAAGGAGTTTGTAAAACAGCTGTCTCGCCATATGTTTTACATAAACTGAGTTAACAAAACAAAACTTTGTTTCTGAAATGAACTATATTTCTGATATATCAGAAAATATGCTTCACTTTTCTAAAAGCTCTGAATTGTATTATTTCCTAACTTAAAAAAAATCACTATTCTTCTAATTTCTTGAGTGTCATGTTTTACTATTTTTTGGTCTTTCTTTTGACCGTTTATATGTGTCTCTCAAAATATAATATGTAGGTTATTATCAATTCAAATTATTTTCTAATTTTCATTATGATTTTTTTAACCAATGAATGGTTATATCATATATTATCATTCATCTCCTCTCCCCCAACATACTCAATATCAAGGAGAATTTATTTACTGTACCCTAAGAGTGATCTCTAGTTCACACTTACACTGAGGTTGTATATTTTTTGAGTTCTGTATTTTTGAGTTAGAGTTGGGTCTCCTATTATACTCTCTACTGAGGCCCGGGGATTTCATAGTTGTCATTCTGGTCCCAAGATTCTATCAGAACAGAAAACGCTGTACAGCAAATGTAGATTCTATGCGTGGCATGCTTTTTTTCAGTTCTTACTTTCACACAAATTATGACCTGGTAATTCCTTAATATCTTGTCACTTTCTCATTTTTCATTAAAGATTAAAAAAATATATTTTCTAAACAATTGTGTTATTTTATTCATGAGATTTTGTTCAAATATTCCACCCTGTAATTTCTTCCCCACTCCCAAAAGGAAGTATATTTGCTTCAATTTTATCGGAGTTGTCCAGTCAAGAGATGCTGGTGGATTTGGAGTAGGATATTAGCCACGTGATTCAATAGGGCACTGAATAAATGATGCTTATAGTATTAGTATATGGCGATTATGGGGAAAGAGATGGCAAATAAAGATTCAATAAATGTCACTAACACAAAAATTATATATATATTTCTTTTTCTCTTTTGCATTTGCTTTATTCTGAACACACCCATATTAAGTTCACATTTCATGGGTGTAATGTCTTCTACTATTTTAAGCACACTATTCACAGTTTCATGAACTTTTCAACTATGTCCTTTATTGCCTCATACTATTTTGAGGATTTTATTTTGTTTGTTTCTCTCTCTTGTTAGAGGTTTTGTCCTGATGGATGATGATCCTTGACTGTCAGATAATATTAGAATCTAAAAACTCATTCTAAACTCTGGATATTTGGAAGGGGCTTCTTAGTCGTTGGTTGTGACGAGTGGATAATGCAGCTGAGGGAGGCGAATCTCTTTGGGGAGCAAACTTTAACGTCAGGATCTGAAGGTTTTCTTTGAGAGCTGGCCATTTCTCCTGGAAAGGAGACTGAGTTAGGGAAAAGGTCTTACTATCCTACTTGCAGGCTTTCACCCAATCCTGCTGGTTTTAGCATGGCAGCACATAGTGCTCTCATCTCCAAGAAAAAGATTAGAAGTGTCTACATTATGCATAGAAAATTTGATTTTCAAACTCTACATGGAATAAACTTTTCAAGTCCTATCATAGGAAGAAGGGGCAGTTGTATGGTACACAAGGTAATGAAAGGAATCTTCAGTTCAGGTGGTTCTTATTCACAGTTTTAACCCTTCAGTTTTATGTTTCTATCCCATATCTCTGTGTCAGTGACTACTAATTCCCTACTACATAGCCATAAACTGGACTTATTGATTTTGGAACTAAAGATTGCATTTTCTAGTTTTCCTTGAAAAGCTAATCTTTTCCCTTAAAAAATGTTATCTATCTATAGTCTTACCAGTGAGAGGCAGGTGGACATATGTGACATTTTCAAAAGACATTTGCTTTAAAATTGCTGACTCTACTAGATAGTCTTTTTGCCATGTTTTTGCTGCTTTGTCTTCTAACCTGCTATGAGGATGTGATGATTAGGATGCCTGCAATCATCTTAGATCCTGAAGGAGACCTGAGGATAGAAGCAGGACATGGAATGGTGAACAAGAAAGTTGGAATCAGGATGTGTAACAGCACCACATAAGCTCTGAACTGCCTACCTCAGTTTTTTTTTCATAAAAGAGAAATAAGATTTTATCTTGATTTAGTAATATTATTTTGGAATTTTTAAATTATATATTATTGAACTTAACTGAATGAAAAATTGCTTTCAACAATATTTTTTGCTTCTAACTCCTGAGACTTTGCTCAGTTCTGTGACACAAATGTTATTTTCCGCATGTTATTTCTCCTATATCTTCAGGTTTTATCTTGTTCTGTATGCCAAATCAGTTATCTACCAACTGTAGTTTTTTTCCAGCTTTAAACCTTCTCTTGTCACTGTTGTTGTTGTTTATTGTTTTGCTATTTTTTTTTTTTTTTGGTCTCACTGTTATTTCAGTGAGATTCAGGGAAGGATCGGTAAAATATTCAATATGCCACGTTTACCAGCATTATTGTATTTATAACTTGCAAAAAAATTTCATCTTAATGAAATAGCAATCCGAGTTTGAAATAAGCTATGTAGATGAATACTGTGGTATGCAGAATAATCCACACACTACTCACTACCAAAGCTGTCCACATCCTAATCCTTGGGGCCCTCGACTATGTTATATGACACGGCAAAGGAGAATCAAGATAGCAAATAGAATTGAGACCGCAAACAACTGACCTTAAAATAGGGAGAATATTCTAGAGTATAGGAGTAGGACCAGTGTAAAAACAAGGATCGTTTAAAATGGAAGAGGGAGGTAGAAGGGTCAGAGTCAGGCTGATACTGGCCATTGGTGGCTTCAAAGAAGGAGGTAAAAGCCGCGAAGCACAGGTGGTCCCTAGAAGATAGGAAGGCAGGAAAACAGGTTCTTCCCTAAGAAACTCAGTCCTGCTGACACTTTGATTTTAGCCCAGTGAGACCTAGAACTGTAAGATGAATTGTGTTGTTGTCCGCCACTAAGTTTGTGGCAACTTGTTAAGACAGTCTCTAGGGAAAAATCACTCTGTGTTTCTCCTTTCCTCCTACACACAATATTTCTGACACCAGATGTGTGGGTTTTTTCCCCACTCCAAGCAATTTTCTGTGACACCAGCTGGGGGTACTACAATTCAGTTCAATTCTGACGCTTACCAGAGTTAGCACAGATCTCAGAGGGTAAGGGCTCAGTCCCATAAGACTGTCCCCTGCTTCAGATGCCAATTGCACGTGGTAGGTCCCAGGTAATCCATAACTTCTGTCCCAACTCAGCTACAAATCAGAAGTTCTCATAACTCCTTCCTTGGACTCAATCATTTGCTAGAAAAGCTCACAGAACTCAAGGAAACACTTATGTTTACCAGTTTATTATGTAATGAAAGGTATGATAAAAGATACAGGTGAACATCCAGATGAATAAGTACATAGGGCTAGGTCTGGAAATGTCCAGAGTGCAAGAGCTTCTGTTCTCATGGAGCTGGGCTGTGCCATCCTTCTGGCATACTTCCTGGATGTGTTCACCTACATGGAAGTTCCAAACCCCACACTATTGGGACTTTTATGGAGGTTTCATCATGTACATATAACTGGTTATTGACTCCATTTCCAGCCGCTCTCTGGAGAATGGGAGGTGGGGCTGAAAACTTCTGATCATAGCTTGGTCTTTCTGGTGACCAGCCCCCACTCAGAAATGCACCAAGAGTTATCTTATTAGAACAAAAGATGTTCCTATCACTGAGACAACTACAAAGGTCTTGGGATCTCTGTGTCAAAGACTAAATATTAGAACAAAGGTTCTCCTAGCGTCCCTATTTACAAGGGTTTTAGGAGTTCTGTCAGGAAATGGAGGCAAATACCAACATATATTTTTCTACTATTTCACAGGTATCAATAGGAAACTAATATACTACCTACTAAATTTTACTACCTCTGTTATCAGTTTAATTTGATTTTGGTTTTGTTTTTCACATCCAGTTAAGAAATAGAAACATGAAAGGTATTATAACCAAGAGCAAAACAGCTAAAAAATGTATTTTTCCCTGGTAATTTCCTGGGGTTACAAAGGCATTCTGTTGTTAAGTATTATCTAAAATTGTGTGTAAATTCTTCTTTACATATCCTAGAATACTAAGTTTTCCTTACAGTCCGGACAGACCAAGCATGTGCTAAAAACAATCTATGCATTCACATTTTATAAGAAAATCAAAACATCAAGGTATCTTCCATTTTATGGCAGTAATTTCACTGCTATTCAGGAGAAAATACAGTGTCACTCTATGCAGTATTGCCTAACAATCTGGTTTGGTCTCTTTAACTGTTTAGGTGGCTTTTCAATGTATATCCAAAATCATGCAAAAAAAAAACCAAACTAATAGAAATCATGCACTAATGTGTTTGCTTTCAGGTGTGTAGGTAGAACTCTTAACTAATCACTTGTGAACAGCATTGAGAACCTACTATTATGCACTAGGATTATTATGGTCTAGGTTTGGCTCTACACGGAAGAGTTTTGGCCCCTGTTACAGGTTGGATTTCCTGGGATCTGTGAGATAGAATTTCCAATGGAGGCCTCTATAAGGAACTCTGAAATGGGGATGATCCTTTGTATTTGGGACAATACAAAGTTGTCCCAAATTGGGGAAAGGAGGCAAGGAATTTCTACCTCACAGAGATCAGTCATTGGATGCAGGCCACCCTGAGAACGGGGCATGCCCTTGAGTGAAGATACTCTGTTCAAAAGAGGCAATTCTGAAAGTTGTTGACAGTTAAAAATTATCTGACAGCAATATTCATATAAGCTAGAAAATATAAGGATAGATGGTAGATACATAGATAAAAAAGATAGATTCTTAGTAAATTATGGTTGAATCTAGCTATCGCTCTATTTTAAGCAATACAACATAAATAACAAAACTTCATTCTTATTGATAAAACAGAAAGGCCTAGATTATTCCTTAGTGGGCTATATTGTACATTTAGTGTGTTAAAATTTTTAAGATACAGAAAAATTCTATCTTGGTAGTTTTTATGTGATGGTTCTATGTGAGTTGGCCAAGTTAATGGATTTGACCCTTCCTACTAAAGGTAATGGACTGATATCTAAGCTTAAGTAGAAATGAAAATCTAAATGTCTATGTGAAATACAGATTTGAATATCCAGCTGGTGATAATATCACTCTAAGTTAAAATTAGTTTTAGTTCCTCAAAATGTATGATTTTGACCTTCTCCAGAGCTCCCGTATGCAATTCATTTTATCTTTAATGAAAGAAGAATGTTAGGCAATTTTTGACACTCAAAAATCATAGATTTCTGTTGTCTACATATTTTACTTTGTAGCTCATCCCAAACAGGCATTGAGTGGTTAATTCGTTCTATAATTTTTAATTGTATATATTATCTATGATTTTAATCTAATATTTTATGTGATTAATTTAATTGAATATTATTTTATTAGTAGCCCTTTGAATTTTCTGAATTTTTTCAGAATCACTGGGTCACTTCGGGAATAATAAGCACATTTTATTATGAAACATTAAAATTACTTATATTTTATCCATTAATAATGTAATTCATTAGTAATTTCAGCATAAGAGATGCTTTCACATGCCATATCTACCATGCAACCTGCTTTTTTAAAGTGCAATATTTGAACACAGGAAATGTGATTAAGTATATGATTTGAAGACAAAACAGTAATGTTACTAAATAATATTAACTATCAAGTATGCTTTCAAAAAGAGGAAATACAATTTCTTGAAATGATACTGAAATGCAAATAAATGTAAAATATCAATTACTTTAACCTAAAGTTAAGTTTCTCCTTGAACTTGCTATTGCTGAAACTTGAAATGTATAGCAGTAGACGAAATTGTATTTCTTAAAACTTTCTTGATGTCTATGCCAAGAATGGAGAATGTGGTAGGCTTCCTTTCCAAGCTCCAACAAGCGTATCTGACAGGCCTGGCAAGTCAGAAAAGTTTTGGAAAGCGCACAAACTCTCACACACAATGGCAGTTAGAAAATGAATGCATTCTGCAGCTCTGTTCATTGCCCTTTGCCAATTTGCAAATAGGCTCTTTTTTTATAGACATTTGGACTTACCTTTGCATGCAAAATTTAAACATTTTTGAGAACATATCTGGCTTTTAAAGGTATTTCTATGAAAGATTGTAATTAGGGCCTCAGTTATACAGTAAAAATAAAGGTAAATATCATTTATTTTAAAATGTGTCAACAGCCATCAAATTAAAGTAACAAAGAATATATTAAATATTTCACATAGCTAGTTGTGTAGCATTGAATATATGACAATATACCTAGACTATTTTAGAAAGTTAAAAAAATATGCAGAAATATTTACTACTTATTTTGTGATTTTGACTCTTCCTTTAAAAAATTTTTTGAAGTACACTTGATTCACTATGTTTTACTAGTTTCAGGTGTACAACATAGTGATTCAATATTTTTTATAGATTATACTCTAAAGTTATTACCAAATAAAGGCTATATTTCCCTGTGCTGTACAATATATCTTTGATGATTATTTATTTTATATGTAGTAGTTTGTATCTCTTAATCCCATACCCCTATCTTGTCCCTCCCTGCTTTCCTCCCCCCATGGTAAACACTGGTTTGTTTTCTATATCTGTGAGTCTGTTTCTACTTTGTTATATACATTCATCAGTTTTTTTTTTTTTTAGATTCCACATATAAGGGATATCATGCAGTATTTGTCTTTCTCTGTCTGACTTATTTCACTTAGCATAATACTCTCTAGGTCCATACACGTTGTTGCAAATGGCAGAATTTCATTCTTTTCTTATGGCTGAGTACATATAGATACCATGTCTTCTTTATCCATTCATCTGTTGATAGACACGTAAGTCTCTTCTGTATCTTGGCTATTATAAATAATGTTGCTTTGAACATTGGGGTTCATGTATCTTTTGAACTAGTGTTTTCATTTTCTTCAGAGGTATACCCAGGAGTGGAATTGCTGGGTCATACGGTAGTTCTCTTTTTAGTTTTTTTGAGGAACCTCCATGTTTTTTTCCATAGTGGCTGCACCAATTTACAATCCCACCAACAGTGTACTAGGGTTCCCTTTTCTCCACATCCTCACCAACATTTGTTATTTGTTGACTTTTTGATGATAGCCATTCTGACAGGCATGAGGTTATATCTTACTGTGGTTTTGATTTGCATTTCCCTGATGATTAGCGATGCTGAGCATCTTTTCATGTGCCTGTTAGCCATCTGCATTTCCTCTTTGAAAAAAATGTCTACTCATGTCCTCTGCCCATTTTTAAATCAGGTTACTTGTGTCTTTTTGATGTTGAATTGTATGAGCTGTTTATATATTTTGGGTATTAACCCCTTATTGGTCATATTATATCATCTACAAATATTTTCTCCCATTCCATAAGTTATCTTTTCGTTTTGTCAATTGTTTCCTATCTTGTGCAAAAGATTTTAAGTTTAATTAGTCTCATTTGTTTATTTTTGCTTTTGTTTTGTTTTTTGCCTTCAGAGACAGTTTCAAAAAATATTGCTAAGATTTATGACAAAAAGTGTTCTGCCTATGTTCTCTTGTAGGAGTTTTATAGTTTCAAGTCTTGCTTTTAGGTATTTAATCCATTTTATGTTTATTTTTGTATATGGTGTGAGAAAATGTTCTAATTTCATTATTTTACATGTAGCTGTCCAGTTGCTTTTTACTATTATTATGTCATTTACAGGAATAACTGAAAGTTCTGAAAGACGTTTTTAATGATTTAGATGATAACACTTAAATTACAAGTGTACAAATATGAGCCAATTTAAAATATATACACAGAAATTAATTCCATATCATCTTTATATCAAAAGGAAATATATTAAACTTTAAAGAGGTATAAATCATAAAAGAAGTATTAGAAAATGTTATTTGATATTTGTTTTGTCTTCAACGTTCATCTTTATGTTACATATACACTTTATTTTCTTATTATTTATTTGAGATCTTTATTGGAGTATAATTGCTTTACAATGATGTGTTAGTTTCTGCTTTATAACAAAGTGAATCAGTTATACATATACATATATCCCCATATCTCTTCCCTCTTGTGTCTCCCTCCCTCCCTATCCAACCCCTCTAGGTGGTCACAAAGCGCCAAGCTGATCTCCCTGTGCTATGCAGCTGCTTCCCACTAGCTATTGGTTTTACATTCGGTAGTGTATATATGTCCATGCCACTCTCTCACTTCGTCCCAGCTTACCCTTCCCCCTCCCTGTGTCCTCAAGTCCATTCTCTAGTAGGTCTGCATCTTTATTCCCCTCTTGTCCCTCGGTTATTCATGACTTTTTTTCTTTAATTCCATATATATGTGATAGCAAACGGTATTTGTTTTTCTCTTTCTGACTTACTACACTCTGTATGACAGACTCTAGGTCCACCCACCTCACTACAAATAACTCAATTTCGTTTCTTTTTATGGCTGAGTAATATTCCATTGTATATATGTGCCACACCTTCTTTATCCATTCATCTCTTGATGGACACTTGCTTCCATGTCCTGGCTATTGTAAATAGAGCTGCAATGAACATTTTGGTACATGACTCTTTTTGAATTATGGTTTTCTCAGGGTATTTGCCCAGTATTGGGATTGCTGGGTCGTATGGTGGTTCTATTTTTAGTTTTTTAAGGAACCTCCATACTGTTCTCCATAGTGGCTGTATCAATTTACATTCCCACCAACAGTGCAAGAGGGTTCCCTTTTCTCCACACCCTCTCCAGCATTTATTGTTTGTAGATTTTTTGATGATGGCCATTCCGACCGGTGTGAGATGATATCTCATTGTAGTTTTAATTTACATTTCTCTAATAATTAATGATGTTGAGCATTCTTTCATGTGTCTGTTGGCAATCTGTATATCTTCTTTGGAGAATGTCTATTTAGGTCTTCTGCCCATTTTTGGATTGGGTTCTTTGTTTTTGTGATATTGAGCTGCATGAGCTGCTTGTAAATTTTGGAGATTAAGCCTTTGTCAGTTGCCTCATTTGCAAATATTTTCTCCCATTCTGAGAGTTGTCTTTTCGTCTTGTTTATGGTTTCCTTTGCTGTGCAAAAGCTTTTAAGTTTCATTACGTCCCATTTGTTTATTTTTGTTTTTATTTCCATTTCTCTAGGAGGTGGGTCAAAAAGGATCTTGCTGTGATTTATGTCAGAGTGTTCTGCCTATGTTTTCTTCTAAGAGTTTGATAGTCTCTGGCCTTACATTTAGGTCTTTAATCCATTTTAAGTTTATTTTTGTGTATGGTGTTAGGGAGTGTTCTAATTTCATTCTTTTACATGTAGCTGTCCAGTTTTCCCCACACCACTTATTGAAGAGGCTGTCTTTTCTCCATTTATATTCTTGCCTCCTTTATCAAAGATAAGGTGACCATATGTGCGTGGGTTTATCTCTGGGCTTTCTATCCTGTTCCATTGATCTATATTTCTGTTTTTGTGCCAGTAACATACTGTCTGGATTACTGTAGCTTTGTAGTATAGTCTGATGTCAGGGAGCCTGATTCCTCCAGCTCTGTTTTTCTTTCTCAAGATTGCTTTGGCTATTTGGGGTCTTCACTGTTTCCATACAAATTGTGAAGTTTTTTGTTCTAGTTCTGTGAAAAATGCCAGTGGTAGTTTGATAGGGATTGCATTGAATCTGTAGCTTGCTTTGGGTAGTATCATCATTTTTACAATGTTGATTCTTCCAAATGAAGAACATGGTATATCTCTCCATCTATTTGTATCATCTTTAATTTCTTTTATGGGTGTTTTATAATTTTCTGCATACAGGTCTTTTGTCTCCTTAGGTAGGTTTATACCTAGATATTTTATTCTTTTTGTTTCAGTGGTAAATGGGAGTGTTTTCTTAATTTCACTTTCAACTTTTTCATCATTAGTGTATAGGAATGCAAGAGATTTCTGTGCATTAATTTTGTTGCTACTTTACCAAATTCATTGATTAGCTCTCGTAGTTTTCTGGTAGCATCTTTAGGTTTCTCTATGTATAGAATCATGTCATCTGCAAAGAGTGACAGCTTTACTTCCTCTTTTCTGATTTGGATTCTTTTTATTTTTTTTTCTTCTCTGATTGCTGCAGCTAAGACTTCCAAAACTATGTTGAATGACAGTGGTGAGAGTGGGCAACCTTGTCTTGTTCCTGATCTTAGTGGAAATGGTTTCAGTTTTTCACCATTGAGGATGATGTTGGCTGTGGGTTTGTCATGTATGGCCTTTATTATGTTGAGGTAAGTTCCCTCTATGCCTACTTTATGGAGGGTGTTTATCATAAATGGGTGTTGAATTTTGTCAAAAGCTTTCTCTGCATCTATTGAGAAGATCATATGGTTTTTCTCCTTCAATTTGTTAATATGGTGTATCACATTGATTGATATGCATATATTGAAGAATAGTTGCATTCCTGGGATAAACCCCACTTGTTCATGGTGTATGATCCTTTTAATGTGACGTTGGATTCTGTTTCCTAGTATTTTTTGAGGATTTTTGCATCTATGTTGATCAGTGATATTGGCCTGTAGTTTTCCTTCTTTGTGACGTCTTTGTCTGGTTTTGGTATCAGGGTGATTTGTGGTCTCGTAGAATGAGTGTGGGAGTGTTCCTCCCTCTGCTATATTTTGGAAGAGTTTGAGAAGGATAGGTATTAGCTCTTCTCTAAATGTTTGATAGAATTCGCCTGTGAAGCCATCTGGTCCTGGGCTTTTGTTTGTTAGAAGATTTTTAATCACAGTTTCAATTTCAGTGCTTGTGATTGGTCTGTTCACATTTTCTGTTTCTTCCTGGTTCATTGTCAGAAGTTGTGCATTTCTAAAAATTTGTCCATTTCTTCCAGGTTGTCCATTTTATTGGAATGTACTTGCTTGTAGTAATCTCTCAAGATCCTTTGTACTTCTGCAGTGTCAGTTGTTACTTCTCCTTTTTCATTTCTAATTCTATTGATTTGAGTCTTCTCCCTGTTTTTCTTGATGAGTCTGGCTAATGGTTTATCAATTTTGTTTATCTTCTCAAAGAACCAGCTTTTAGTTTTATTGATCTTTGCTATCATTTCCTTCATTTCTTTTTTATTTATTTCTGATCTGATTTTTTATGATTTCTTTCCTTCTGCTAACTTTGGGCTTTTTTGTTCTTCTTTCTCTAATTGCTTTAGGTGTAAGGTTAGGTTGTTTACTTGAGATGTTTCATGTTTCTTAAGGTAGGATTTTATTGCTATAAACTGCTGTCTTAGAACTGCTTTTGCTGCAGCCCATAGGTTTCGTGTCATCGTGTTTTCATTGTCATTTGTTTCTAGGTGTTTTTTCATTTCCTCAGTGATTCCCTGGTTATTTAGTAGCATACTATTTAGCCTTCATGTGTTTGTATTTTTTACAGCTCTTTTCCTCTAAGTGATATCTAGTTTCATAGCATTGTGTTTGGAAAAGATACTTGATACGATTTCAGTTTTCTTAAATTTACCAAGGCTTGATTTGTGACCCAGTATATGGTCTATCCTGTAGAATGTTCCATGATTACTTGAGAAGAAAGTGTATTCTGTTGTTTTTGGATGGATGTCCTATAAATATTAAGTAAGTCCATCTTGTTTAATGGATCATTTAAAGCTTGTGTTTCCTTATTTATTTTCATTTTGGATGATCTGTCCATTGGTGAAAGTGGGGTGTTAAAGTCCCCTACTATGATTGTGTTACTGTCAATTTCCCCTTTTATGGCTGTTAGTATTTGCCTTATGTATTGAGGTGCTCCTATGTTGGGTGCATAAATATTTACCATTGTTATATCTTCTTCTTGGATTGATCCCTTGATCATTATGTAGTGTCCTTCTTTGTCTCTTGTAATAGTCTTTATATAAAGTCTATTTTGTCTGATATGAGAATTGCTAATCTAGCTTTCTTTTGATTTCCTTTGCATGGAATATCTTTTTCCATCCCCTCACTTTCAGTCTGTATGTGTCCCTAGGTCTGAAGTGGGTCTCTTGTAGACAGCATATATACGGGTCTTGTTTTTGTATCCATTCAGCCGGTCTGTGTCTTTTTGTTGGAGCATTTAATCCATTTACATTGAAGGTAATTATCGATATGTATGTTCCTTTTACCATTTTCTTAATTGTTTTGAGTTTGTTATTGTAGGTCTTTTCCTCCTCTTGTGTTTCCTGCCTAGAGAAGTTCCTTTAGCATTTGTTGTAAAGCTGGTTTGGTGGTGCTGAATTCTCTTAGCTTTGGCTTGTCTGTAAAGGTTTTAATTTCTCCATCAAATCTGAATGAGATCCTTGCTGGGTAGAGTAATCTTGGTTGTAGGTTTTTCCCTTTCATCACTTTAAATATGTCCTGCCACTCCCTTCTCTGGCTTGCAGAGTTTCTGCTGAAAGGTCAGCTGTTAATCTTATGGGGATTCCCTTGTATGTTATTTGTTGTTTTTCCCTTGCTGCTTTTAATATTTTTTCTTTGTATTTAATTTTTGTCAGTTTGATTAATATGTGTCTTGGCGTGTTTCTCCTTGGATTTATCCTGTATGGGACTCTTGTGCTTCCTGGACTTTATTAAGTCTTTCCTTTCCCATATTAGGGAAGTTTTCAACTATAATCTCTTCAAATATTTTCTCAGTCCCTTTCTTTTTCTCTTCTTCTTCTGGGACCCCTATAATTCGAATGTTGGTGTGTTTAATGTTGTCCCAGAAGTCTCTGAGACTGTCCTCAATTCTCTTCATTCTTTTTTCTTTATTCTGCTCTGCAGTAGTTATTTCCACTGTTTTATCTTCTGGGTCACATATCCAATCTTCTGCCTCAGTTCATCTGCGATTGATCCCTTCTAGAGAATTTTGAATTTCATGTATTGTGTGGTTCATCACTGCTTGTTTGCTCTTTAGTTCTTCTAGGTCCTTTTTAAACGTTTCTTGTATTTTCTCCATTGTATTTCCAAGGTTTGGATCCTCTTTACTATCATTATTCTGAATTCTTTTTCAGGTAGACTGCCTCTTTCCTCTTCATTTGTTAGGTCTGGTGGGTTTTTACCTTGCTTCTTCATCTGCTGTGTGTTTCTCTGTCTTCTCATTTTGCTTACCTTACTGTGTTTGGGGTCTCCTTTTCACAGGCTGCAGGTTCATAGTTCCCGTTGTTTTTGGTGTCTGCCTCCAGGGGCTAAGGTTGGTTCAGTGGGTTGTGTAGGCTTCCTGGTAGAGGAGACTAATGCCTGTGTTCTGGTGGATGAGGCTGGATCTTGTCTTTCTGGTGGGCAGGTCCACATCTGGTGGTGTGTTTTGGGGTGTCTGTGACTTTATTATGATTTTAGGCAGCCTCTCTGCTAATGGCTGGGACTGTGTTCCTGTCTTGATCATTGTTTGGCATAGGGTGTCCTGCCCTGTAGCTTGCTGGTCATTGAGTGGAGCTGTGTCTTGGCGTTGAGATGACGATCTCTGAGAGATTTTTGCCGTTTGATATTACGTGGAGCTGGGAGGTCCCTGGTGGACCAATGTCCTAAATTTGGCTCTCCCACCTCGAAGGCACAGACCTGACGCCTGGCTGGAGCATGAAGAGCCTGTCATCCACATGGCTCAGAATAAAAGGGAGAAAAAAATAAATAAAATGAAATAAAATAAGATAAAATAAAGTTATTAAAATTAAAAATGATTATTAAAAAAATTTTTTTAAGTAATAAAAAAAAAAGAAAGAAAGAAGAGAGCCACCAAATCAAAAAACAAATCCTCCAATGATAACAAGCACTAAAATCTATACTAAATAAACAAAAACAAAAAACAAAAAACGGACAGGCAGAACCCTAGGACAAATGGTAAAAGCAAAGCTATACAGACAAATCACACACAGAAGCATACACATATACACTCACAAACAAAGAAAAAGGGAAAAAATATATATATATATATCATTGCTCCCAAAGTCCACCTTCTCAATTTGGGATGATTCGTTGTCTATTCAGGTATTCCACAGATGCAGGTACATCAAGTTGATGGTGGAGAGTTCATCTGCTGCTCCCGAGGCTGTTGGGAGAGATTTCCCTTTCTCTTCTTTGTTCGCACAGCTCCCGGGGTTCAGCTTTGGATTTGGACCTGCCTCTTCATGTAGGTTACCTGAGGGCGTCTGTTCTTCGCTCAGACAGGATGGGGTTAAAGGAGCAGCTGCTTCGGGGGCTCTGGCTCACTCAGGCCAGGGGGGAGGGAGGGGTACAGATGCGGGGCGAGCCTGCACGTGCAGCAGAGGCCGGCGTGATGTTGCACCGGCCTGAGGTGCGCCGTGCGTTCTCCCAGGGAAGTTGTCCCTGGATCACGGGAGCCAGGCAGTGGCGGGCTGCACTGGCTTCCGGGAGGGGCGGTGTGGAGAGTGAGCTGTGCTCGCACACAGGCTTCTTGTTGGTGGCAGCAGCAGCCTTAGCATCTCATGCCCGTCTCTGGGGCCCACGCTGATCGCCACGGCTCGCGCCCGTCTCTGGAGCTCGTTTAAGTGGCGCTCTGAATCTCCTCTCCTCGCGCACCAGGAAAGAAAGAGGCAAGAAAAAGTCTCTTGCCTCTTCGGCAGCTCCAGACTTTTTCACGGACTCCCTCCCGGCCAGCTGTGGTGCACTTGCCCCCTTAAGGCTGTGTTCACGCCGCCAACCCCAGTCCTCTCCCTGGGATCTGACCGAAGCCCGAGCCTCAGCTCCCAGCCCCCGCCCGCCCCGGCGGGTGAGCAGACAAGCCTCTTGGGCTGGTGAGTGCTGCTCGGCGCCGATCCTCTGTGCGGGAATCTCTCCGGTTTGCCCTCCGCACCCCTGTGGCTGCGCTCTCGTCCGTGGCTCCGAAGTCTCCACCCACGAAGGGGCTTCCTAGTGTGTGGAAACCTTTTCCTCCTTCACAGCTCCCTCCCACTGGTGCAGGTCCCGTCCCTATACTTTGTCTCTGTTTTTCCTTTTTTCTTTTGCCCTACTCAGGTACGTGGGGAGTTTCTTGCCTTTTGGGAGGTCTGAGGTCTTCTTCAAGCATTCAGTGGGTGTTCTATAGGAGCATTTCCACGTGTAGATGTATTTCTGATGTACTTGTGGGGAGGAAGGTGTTCTCCGCATCTTACTCTTCTGCCATCTTGAAGCCTCTTTTCTATGTTACATACAAACTTTTGTATAAAAAACAAGAAAGTATTTGCATGCAAATAAGCATTATTTGATTTTTTGTATTTAAATCACAAGTTATTTCCAGGATTTTTCCATAATCAATTGATGTTTACCCCAACAGTACAAAGTAAAATATTATCCATCACTGACTTATTTTTTACAGAGTTTTCAATTAAGTTGCAGGGATGATTAAGCAAAATAAATTACTGCTGCTGAAAGTCAATTTAAGAGGTGTATTTTTAAAAAAATTTCCAGTAAACAATAAACCAGGTATTTGAAATATAGAAGATTAAAACACATCAAAGCATATGTAAAATTGTCTATAACGCAGAGAATAAGTGTTCACAGAAACAGATGCTCCTTACAATCAAAAAACTCTCTGAAAGGATTGATATTTCAATTCTAAATGAATTCTTTTGAACAATTATTGTTGTTAACATTTATTTACTTACATGTGAATTCAGAAATTTTACAAAGAACTACTGAATGTTTGTTTGTATTTAAATTTTATTCTATCTTAACTTCATCGGATTTCTTGTGTCTACCATTTGCTATTATTTGAAATTTTTAGAAAATTCTCAGACACTCTCTCTTCAAATATTGATCTGCAGCATTCCTGTTCTCCTTATACTGTAAAAAGCAACCTACACTTCTCTTAGGGGTTTACATTCTTTGTATGATTACTTTTTTGCTCTTTTATTAAAATTCCCCTCCCCTCCTATGTTCCTCTCCTCTCTTCCTCTCCTCTCCCCCCGTCACTCCTCTCCTTTTTTTCTTTCCTTTCCTCTCTTCCCACCCCTTTCCCCTCCAGTCCTCTTCATCTTTCTTCTTTCTCTTTCCTTCCTTCCTTCCTACCTACCTTCCTTCCTTCCTTCAAATGGCCTTGGAGTCACCAATTACCTACAGGCAGAAAACAAGCTCAGAAAGTTGCTCAGCCCCTGAGGAAGGCAAATTTTCCAGTGTCCAACTACTGTATGGTAAAAGTGGTAATGAAGAAAGATAAAACATGTAGAGGGTGGGAAAAATCTACAGATAAATGGACCATGTTTCTCTCTCAGTGGACAAAATTAGAATCTACTCAAGAAGTATTTTCTATTCCTAGTGTAAGATGCCCACTCAGTATCTCTCCAGTAGGATTTCAGGACCATTCTGTTGTGTTTCCCATCTCCCTCCTCCACTTCAAATGGCAGTTTCTAGTGTCATTGCAGTGTTTCTTTTTCTCTAGTTATACAGAAATCCATAATATTTAGCTTGATGTTATCATTGTAAGCATATTTTTTTTCTTCTGCTATGAAGGCATGGGTGTTATTTTTAATGGGAAAAGGTAGTTGATTAACTGAAAGTGAGATGGTCGTAGGCATTTATACTACATACAGGTCTTTCATTTTCCTTTGTTCTAGGCATAAGGTAGGATTGTATTTCCCAAGTCCTCATATGTTAAGTTTGGCAAAGTGATTTACTTTACCCAGTGACATGACATTGGAGGCGCCCTTGGGCACTTCTGGCAGGATCTTGAAGAGTGGGGAGCTAGTGCAGGGTTGGCCGTGTTCTCACTTTCCTTCCTCCATAATTATTGGCTGTATTTCTGGAAGGAGTTGCTCCCAGAGTCTAGTTACAGGAGAAGGGACAACATGACTATCCACCTGGTTAGCTGTGTATGCAGCATGAGCCAGAAACAAACTGTCACTGTTTTACAACACAGATTTGGGGTTAGTACTTATTACAGCAAAATATAACCCATTTTTTCTGATACAGTTATCTTCTCTTCTTGATACTCAACTTTCTCTAAACTTAAATTTCTCTAAACTCCCAAATTTCTGGTATATATTATGATATTATTCATTTAAATAGAGCTTATTTTTTAAATTAATGCTTAAGTATATGAATGTAAACACACACACATTAAAATATATATTTCTAATAGGAAAAAACAAGCTACAGTTTTATATTAAATAAAAATGTGTATCTTAAAAGAAGCATTAGATTATTAGATGCTTTAGAGCATATTTATATTTAAATACAACATTTTTTTTAAACAGAATTTCTCCAGAATAGCAACTGAAAGCTATTATTACCAAATAAAACTTGGTCTTAAGACTTCATCATTACTGTCATCATTTTAAAAATAGCAAATATCCTTATTTAACTGTGCATCACAGACAGTACAGGATATGTTTCCCATGCCCTTAGTTTGTCATTACTTTGGGGGGAGAATATTTGCTCTCTGCGGCCCGCTTTATAGCTGTCCTCCCAACTCCCAGCTCTTTGCTCTGCTTTTCTTGGTGAACAGCGTCTCAACTTGAGACTTCATTCCGCATCTTCTGTTGCTCTTAGATGTTGCCATGGGAGTATTTGCCCACCATGGGGACATGAAGAGAAGTGAGCTCAGTGACATCTACATTATGTTTTAAAACAACATTTGCATGGCACATACTCTTCCATTTTTGTCTCCCTGGATGCATCTGGGTCCCTGGATCTTTGTTCACAGAGACTGCCCATCCACAGTGATTGGCTCCATTAGCGAGAAATAAAATTGTATTCTTTGTGAGGCACTGTGTTTAGGTGTGAGTGTGCACAAACAGACAAGTTTAGTAATTATCCTGACAAGTCAATGCTGGAAATCACTAAACCCCTCAGAGATTTCTACACGTTGAATGCTTTCACTTGTCCTTGAAATCAGAGAGAAGTGGCAGCTCTACCACAGCTTCTCAAAAAGCAGAAATGTGTAAAATTCTCAAGAGAGCGTCTAATGAGGGTCCATTTATTACTTCATTATCACGAGGTTTGAATGGAATGTCAGCAGTTTTCTTAATTAATATTGATATTGTAATGAAGATTTAAAACAGGTTTTAAATTTTAACTTTTTGTGAGAACATTAGATATTCATAAATTGGAACTTAGATATTATTCCTTTTTTTTTTTTGCTTGTTTTATGCTAAGTGGAATTGCATTTTTGTTTAGAAACAAGGATAGACTTTATTTAAGCAAATATTGTCTTCCTTGAATAAGACAAATTATGTAGAGAATATTAAAATGTATTTCACATAGTGTTTTTCAGTTGAAACCAACTGGATTTCTAGTACTCAGAACCTTATGTGATAATGTTTTATAATATATGAGTTGTGTGCCTAAATTATAATATGATTCTTCCAAGACTGTTATTTTTAGTCATATAACTATGCAGAAAGCTGCTGGATATATTTTTGTTTTGCAGATAAATATTAAAATAATATACTCATTGAATATAAGATGGTACAAAATATAATAATTCTTATCATAGTTACAAATTATATAATATAGCTTTTAGCAGTAAAATGATAGGCTCATATATTATATGCTATAGTTTTACTACTAAATAAGTTTTATTATGATGAGAAAATATTGTCAGGAGTTAACACTTACAATATTTTTCTATATCCATTATTGGCATTAAAATTGAATAAGTCAAAATTGGAGAAATTAAATCAGAATCGTGTTAGACTTGTTATCAAAGTAGATAATACCCCAAAACCACAATGAACAAGCTGGATTTATCTTTTTCAGATAAACAGAAAGTCTTGCATACAATTTTAAGTCATTTTAATGGCCTTTGATTTATGATTCCGCTCATCTAGGTCAGAATCCACAGGCCTTTAATTGAGATAACACACACAATATGTTACATACAATTACAGGCATGCAGTATGTGAATAAGACCTGAGCTATTCCTGAGCCACTGCTTCTAGGAGACATGCAATGGTGCGGCACAGGAATTCCTCAGCCTGGAAAAGTCTATTTTTTGTTTACTCTCCATTTTAAAATGTTTTGAACCTCCATACCTACAACATATAATAAAGAGAACAGTGACTCCATAGAGAAAATGCAGCTACCTTAATAAAGGATCAAAAGAACACAGACTTGGAAGATTCGATTTTGTGAGACTCATCACACAGCCATAGACAGTATTTAGCATCACATATCGGAAGTGTAGGATTCTGAATAAATCAAATGATAAAGATCTGTTACTCAAACTGTATTTTGAAGAACTCAGAAAGCAAAGCTATAAAGCACAGCACACAACTAAGGGTTTCAGAACTGGAAAATTGTGTGGAACAAAAACAGTGTAGACAGAAGTTAAACCAGTCAAGGACACAGAAACTTGCATTTTCACACTGGTTAAATGTCTTTGACATTCCTTTGCTGAAGAACTAGAGTCCTACATCACTCCCATCACAGATTCTTTACACTGTTGTACATAAGGATATTTAATACGTTGTAATCAATTCCTTCAACAACAAAGAGAAGTTCAATCATTCTTAACAAATTACTGTATTGTGTGTTTGTGTAGATGTGTTCTATGTTTGTGTCTTCCTGAAGTGTCTCAATTTTAAAAATTCCCTTTTAGAGCAATTCAACATAGAAGTAGCTGTACTGTACAAATTTCTTGATTTTTATGATAAGATTTTCCATGTCTAAATTTCATTTAAAAAATACAGTCCCTGTTTTTTTTTTAATGGAACACTTTATGCATATGACTGAAGGGATACTTAAAAATAGTAAAAAAAATTCATATCATTAAGGTGTTTACAATTTAATTGATAATATTAAATAGAAACATTTAGAATATAATTGGATGAATCAAAAATTGCTGCTGATATTCAGACAAAGGTACAAATGTTAGGGATATTCAATGAGAATAAAGGATAATGGATTCAGTAATATGTGATTAAAACCTGAAAAGAAGTTGGAGAATTTGATCAACAAAGAGTAAGGAGAAAAAATTGTTAGATGATTTATTATAATTTTTTCTTCTCTTCATATAGTTTATTCCCTATTGTAAATTTGTACCAAAATTAACTACATTTTTATCATAGTATAAACCCAGATAATTCTATTAATTGCTAGTAATATAGAAAGTCTAGGAACCAAGAGTCATTCAGAAGTGTATAAATTACAGAATGCCCTCAGTTATTGGTAACAGATATTTGGCTAGCATGTTTTAAACTTGAAAGAGTTTATTCTCTCTTGAAAGAAAATACTGGAGTGGGGAGTCCATGCCTGGCATGGGGACCTTGTTAAGTCATCCTTTTATCTGCTGCCTGCGGTGTCCTTAGCTATGGCTGGTGTAGTTCCCGCTGTTATGTATTGAGTTGGCATTCGTTTGCGTTTTCCCATAAGATGTTATGGAAAAACCCAAACAAACTTTTTGGCCAACCCAATATATATTCCAGTCAGCGGGAGAAAGAGGAGTCCTAATTCTGCCCTCGTAAAAGGTGCTTTCCTGAGCGCGCACATAAATCTGTTACTTATAACATACTGGCAGGGATTTAACCTTATGCCCATTTTCATCAAAAGATAAAAAGATTTAATTCTAGCAAGCAAAGCACATTTTCCTTTTAAGCAGGTATGTGTTCAGTGTTACATTGGGGATCTGACACAAATGAAGGTAGGGAACATGGCCTACGATAAGCCAATACCAAAGAAAGGAGTTGTGTTCATTGCAGGCCTACCAGCAAGAACCCAGTGTCCCCAAAGGAGGTTGAAGGTAATTTGGAAGAATTACTGGCATGCTACACTGAGACTGATTGGCCTAAAAGAAAATCCTCCCCATTCAAGTTCAGAAACAGTAGAGATTTCGAGAGAGAAGTTAAGTACATAGAATTCAAAATTAGCATTAATACGGATGAAAGTTAAGTTGGAGAATAGTTTGAGAGCAAATAAATACCCAGTCCTGCTATTTGAGACCTTGATACAAATATTTGGAGGGAATGGTTTGCTTCACACAGCAGGCATACTTCCTTTGGATTGCAGCCTGTTACTGGAAAGTTTAGAAAAGGAAAAAAATAAATTCACAGTCTTTATGGACTTTAAATGAGATGAACTCAAATGAAGAAGGTGTACCAATATTGGTGAAAATTTTAGTATAACGTTTGCACAGAAAAGTGTCCAAACCACAATGCATAGCTTGATAAATTATCACCAAGTGAGCACAACCAGGTCTAGAGATAGAAAATGAAAAACACCCCATAAATTCTCTACCTCATGTCTCCTTCTGGTCACTACCTACTCCCCCAATCCTGACTTTCATTCTTGTTGATCATTTTTGCCTGTTTTTGAATTTTATAGGAATGAAATCATTCAGTATGTGCTATTTTTTGTCTGGCTGTTTTTACACAATATTTTCTTTGTAAGATTCATACATGTTGTTGGGTGTTTCAGTGGTTCATTTATTTGCATTGCAGTATAGCGTTCCCATATATGTTTATACCAGTATATGTTGAAATCAATTCTATGCTTGTTTCCAACTCATGATATTGAAATCATGCTGTTACGCATATTTTTGAACATTCGTTTGGACACATATGCATGTATGCATTTCTTGGTCCCTATAACTAGGATTAGAATTGATGGATCACTGAGCACACATATATTCAATTTTGAGCTTGACAACTTTCCAACCCATTGTACCAATATATACTCTCAACACACACATGTTTATATGCACACCACACACATGCTTTCAGTATTTCACTGACATTTTCAGTGTGCTCTGACAGACTTTAAATTGCCAGTATCCACATTTTTAAGCCTGAAGACATTTAAAATGTGAAAATAAGGATGGATAGTTGAAGGACATAAAGGTATTATTACTCCACCACCCTTCAACTAATAGCTCAAGGGAGTTGGTCTGTAACCAGCTCATAACCCTCTTAGAGAGAGTAATTCTGAGAAGTGTGTTGCACTATTTCTCAGAGTTTCTCCACTAAATTTAAAGAGGGAAAGACCTCTCTGAGACTAAAAAAGGACCTCTTTTTTTAAAATTTAATACCTTTATTAGACTATAATTGCTTTACAATGTTGTGTTAGTTTCTGTGGTACAACAAAGTGAATCAGCTATATGTATACATATATCCCCATATCCCCTGCCTCTTGAGATTCCCTCCCACCCTCCCTATCCCACCCCTCTAGGTCATCACAAAGCATCGAGCTGATCTCCCTGTGCTATGCAGCAGTTTCCCACTAGCTATCCATTTTACATTTGGTAGTGTATATATGTCATTGCTACTCTCTCACTTCGTCCCAGTGTCCCCTTCCCCCTCTGTGTCCTCAAGTCTGTTCTCTACATCTGCATCTTTATCCCTGACCTGCCACTAGTTTCATCAGTACCGTTTATTTAGATTCCATATATGTGTGTTAGCATACGGTATTTGTTTTTCTCTTTCTGACTTACTTCACTCTGTATGACACACTCTAGGTCCATCCACCTCATTACAAATAACTCCATTTCATTCCTTTTTATGGCTGAGTAATATTCCATTGTATATATGTGCCACATCTTCTTTATCCATTCATCTGTCAATGGACATTTAGGTTGCTTCCATGTCCTGGCTATTGTAAATAGTGCTGCAATGAACATTGTGGTACATGTCTCTTTTTGAATTATGGTTTTCTCAGGGTATATGCCCAGTAGTGGGATTGCTGGGTCATATGGTAGCTCTATTTTTAGCTTTTTAAGGAACCTCCATACTGTTCTCCACAGTGGCTGTATCAATTTACATTCCCACCAACAGTGCAGGAGGGTTCCCTTTTCTCCACACCCTCTCCAGCATTTATTGAAAAAACGACCTCTTGAAGTGACTACTTGCTTCCAACCAGTGATGCACCAACACACCTTGTTCTACATCTGCAGTCACTACTTAATCCCTGCTTCTCCCAATCCTGCCGCAGAAACAGCAAACAATCCTGAACTGATCCCTGCTTCCCTTAAACTCTCCTCAGGGTTCTTCTCTGGAACCCAAACGTTGCAAAATAGACTTTCCTTCTCTCTTCTTGAGCAGTTCTCCTTGTTTCCTCTCAAGTTCCCTCCTGTATGGGATGGAGCCGCTTAAATGTCATTTTGTCCAATTACAGGTGGTTCTAGTGGTCTTTGATAAGATTTCATCAGGATTAAAGGCCAGTCACCTCCTATAGAAACTGCCTAAATGTATATATATATATATATACACACATAAATGTGTATATATATATACATTTATATATGTATATATGTATATATGTACATATATGTATATATGTACATATATGTGTATATATATACACATAAATGTGTATATATATACATAAATGCATATATATATATATATACACACACACACACACACACACACACACACATATACATATCCTTATTGAATGTTTACCTAACCTGGATTTCTTCCATGCTCCCCTATTGGTGATTCTTTCCTACAAACACAAACTGCTTTCAATAGAATCCATGTCTCAGAGTCCACTTCTGGGGAACCTAAACTAAGATATTATGCATTTGGATCAGCAAAGAAGAAACTGTTAAAAGCTCCCTAAGGAAATAGTGAGAAGTGTCCTCTTAAAACAACAGAGTGATAGAGAGTGGAGAGAAAGAATGATTGTGTATCCATGCCTATAAGAACAACAGTTATACAGGCTTATTACTAATAGAATACCGGACAAATAACATGGCATAAGTAATGGATGATTAAATGAGGTAGACCTCACCGTGGTTCAGTTTATGTAGGTGAGGGTGCAGATATGGCCTGTAGTGTGAGGGATTCTTAGGGAAGCCACAGGGAGAAAGAGATTTTTAGGGGGATATCAGAGAAGTAATTAACATGCAAATATAATACAATGTATCCATTTTTATAATAAATTATAAAATCAAAGGATAAATCAATATGTTGTTTCCCTTCATTTGTAACAAGGCAGTGTGATATACAGATAAAGTTGTTCAATAAAGCAACGTGCATAAGGTGTGGTTTTCTTTAGTAAATGTGTAGGTATCTGTTAATATCTTTTTTCTAGCTTTTGGGAATACCAATCAGTATCTCAATAAAAACAGGATCTCAGGTTCAGAATTTTTCTACATATTTCATAGAAGATAAAGTATACAATGCTAATGATTAATTAGTCCTGCAGCTAGCACATAATTTTATAGTTTGTTAATAGTGGTGAGAATTGTTGAACAGCTTAAAGATAAAATAAGTGTGGTAGCATGGACTCTTTTCCCAATTATTCACTGCTGTTTCCATAAAAGATTATATATTCCTGCCTGCTGATATGTGGGTTGCTGTGCTTCCCTCTGCCATTGACATTTGGGTTTGTTGTTAATATCCTCAGACAGATGATGAATCAGTAGTACAAGGGGAGCCAGTTCCCAAAAGAAGCTGTTAAGAGTCATTGAAAAGTTTCACACACTGTCTTATTTTTTCCCTCTGGCACAGGAATGACACGTCCCCAAATACCGTGTTTCTTCAATCTGGATCCAGGCTGAAGAGGTATGTGGCATGTAGCTGCACCTGTAGCAAACCACTCACCAGGTAGATGGAGAGAAACATAAAGAAATCCATAGTGTTAAAAGCAGCTGAAACTTGGTAGTTGTTTTATACAACAGCATAACCTGGGGTAAACTCAATAAATGGGTGATAAATTGAGATAAATATATAATGGTACTATGCACACTGATTCTGAAGGATCTCAGAATCTGAATCTGTACATTTCATCCAGAGAATTTTGAAACATTTGATTTCCATTGAAATCTTCCTACTTATATATATTTTTCAGAAATTAGCTTTATTAAGAATTATTACTTTTGCTATTCACAAGGATAGATAGAAAAGCTGTAAGGGAGGTTTCTGGTTCCCTGAGTGAACATTAAAGAAAACTTCTCTGAAGTCAACCTTTGCATAGTCACTTTGTTTGGTGCTTGGCAGTGCACAATGGTGAGATTCCAGGTGGATGATGAGTGTGTTTTTCTTTTCTAAAGGGGAAGATGGCTATTGTTGAAGGGTCAAGAGTGAGTGTAAGAGGGGAAAAAACCAGCAGGTGGTCATAGAGAGAATAGTGTTGTCCTTCTATTGGGCCGAAAGAATTGATAACTGAGTATATAGCAAAGTTGAATTTCTAGAAATGTGTGTGTGTGTATTTATGCCTGGAAATTGTTTGGAGGGTTCTCCCACAGTCCCAGGGATTGGGACCCAATTTTAAATGCCTGTATGTTTAGGAATATAATATAATATAATCTCTGGGTTAAAGAAAGTACACATTAAATAGTATTCACTCACTAGATACGTCAAAATGTTTTCCATGGTTTTGATGTTGTTCAATAGAACAGCAATTCATGAAGTTACCTTTTCCTCCTATCCATCAATAACTTGGTTTTCTCCATCTTAGGAATTTCAAAGTTGTTGTTTATAAAATCTCATTGTGGCTGTAATGTGGGTTACATTTTCTCCAATACTCAAAGGATGATTCTTCCTGAGGGTACCATCTTTATCTAGGCTCTTCTGCTAATTTGCTTGTTCTGACCCAAGTAAATTATTGTCTTAATTAATATACGTTTAAAGTCAAGAGCCTGTGGGTCCTTCTTCTGTAATGTCCAGGTTTTGCAGGTTCACTTATTTAATTCAGATGTACAGAATTAAACTATTTCTAAAGCTTCTATCTCAACACTATATCTTGTCCAAGTATGACAATCTTTAATTTTATTTTAATAATGATATAAGTAGCTATTAACATACCACACAACATGAAAACTAAAACAATCAAGTCACTAAATTGTAGTTACCAATGTGTTTCTCTCCCTTCTTCTCAATCTGCCTTCCTTCATTCATGAAATAATTACTTTTTAATTGTCCTTAATCTTTTGTTTATCATGCCCTTGTTTTATATAGATATATGTCTCAACACACACACACAGTTTCATAAAATATATGGATAACTAAAATATATATTATTTATTATTTGTCATTTTAAATTCAATATAAGGAAAATCATATTTATAAAAATGTATTTTTCGACTCAATATTATATTTTAGGGATTTGTTCATATTTTTGAATATTGTTATGTTTTATTCATTTTCAAGGTAGTATTGTGTTTCAGTATATTTATACATATCTCTGTTTCTGGAAGATTTTTTTGTTTCCAGATTTTTGCCACTACAGAGTTGCTAAAAGCACATTCAGACAAACACAAAATGAAAAAGGTTATCACCAATATTACGATATCTTTTTAAAGCAAAACTTCAAGTTGATAGCATTTGTGCCTCTAAATATTGACATAAACATAATGTATTTTGTGTATACTAAAATTCAACTGAAAACCAAAACTCTAAAAAAAATGACCATATCAATTAGGAAATTAGTTTCCAAATTTTAAGCATATTCAAAACAATTACATTGATTGGATAATAATAGTGATTAAATTTAGGCTTAACTTAAAATGCTAAAAATTTCTTGCATAAAAATCAAAGGAGGGCCCTGAACCAAGATGGTGGAGTAGAAGGACGTGCTCTCACTCCCTCTTGCGAGAACACCAGAATCACAACTAGCTGCTAGACAATCATCAAAAGGAGGACACTGGAACTCACCAAAAAAGATACCCCACATCCAAAGACAGAGGAGAAGCCACAATGAGACGGTAGGAGGGGCGCAATCACAGTAAAATCAAATCCCATAACTGCTGGGTGGGTGACTCACAGACTGGAGAACACTTATACCACAGAAGTCCACCCACTGGAATGAAGGTTTTGAGCCCCACGTCAGGCTTCCCAACCTAGGGGTCCGGCAATGGGAGAAGGAATTCCTAGAGAATCAGACTTTGAAGGCTACTGGGATTTGATTGCAGAACTTCAACAGGACTGGGGGAAACAGAGACGCCAATCTTGGAGGGCACACACAAAATAGTGTGTGCATCGGGACCCAGGGGAAGGAGCAGTGACCCCAGGGGAGACTGAACCAGACCTACCTGCTAGTGTTGGAGGGTCTCCTGCAGAGGCGGGGGGTGGCTGTGGCTCACCGTGGGGACAGGGACACTGGCAGCAGAAGTTCCGGGAAGTACTCCTTGGTGTGAGCCCTCCCAGAGTCCGCCGCTAGCCCCACCAAAGAGCCCAGGTAGGCTCCAGTGTTGGGTTGCCTCGGGCCAAACAACTAACAGGGAGGGAACCCAGCCCCACCCATGAGCAGTCAAGTGGATTAAAGTTTTACTGAGCTCTGCCCACCAGAGCAACAGTCAGCTCTACCCACCACCAGTCCCTCCCATCAGGAAACTTGCACAAGCCTCTTAGATAGCCGCATCCACCAGAGGGCAGACAGCAGAAGCAAGAAGAACTACAGTCCTGCAGCCTATGGAACAAAAACCACATTCACAGAAAGATAGAGAAGAAGAAAAGGCAGAGGGCTATGTACCAGATGAAGGAGCAAGATAAAACCCCAGAAAAACAACTAAATGAAGTGGAGATAGGCAACCTTCCAGAAAAAGAATTCAGAATAATGATAGTGAAGATGATCCAGGACCTCGGAAAAAGAATGGAGGCAAAGATCGAGAAGATGCAAGAAATATTTAACAAAGACCTAGAAGAATTAAAGAACAAACAAACAGAGATGAACAATACAATAACTGAAATGAAAACTACACTAGAAGGAATCAATAGCAGAATAACTGAGGCAGAAGAACGGATAAGTGACGTGGAAGACAGAATGGTGGAATTCACTGCTGCAGAACAGAAAAAAGAAAAAAGAATGAAAAGAAATGAAGACAGCCTAAGAGACCTCTGGGACAATATTAAACGCAACAACATTCTTATTATAGGGGTCCCAGAAGGAGAAGAGAGAGAGAAAGGACCCAAGAAAATATTTGAAGAGATTATAGTCGAAAACTTCCCTAACATGGGAAAGGAAATAGCCACCCAGGTCCAGGAAGCGCAGAGAGTCCCATACAGGATAAACCCAAGGAGAAACACGCCGAGACACATAGTAATCAAATTGGCAAAAATTAAAGACAAAGAGAAATTATTGAAAGCAGCAAGGGAAAAACGATGAATAACATACAAGGGAACTCCCATAAGGTTAACAGCTGATTTCTCAGCAGAAACTCAACAAGCCAGAAGGGAGTGGCATGATATACTTAAAGTTATGAAAGGGAAGAACCTACAAACAAGATTACTCTACCCGCAAAGGACCTCATTCAGATTTGATGGAGAAAACAAAAGCTTTACAGACAAGCAAAAGCTAAGAGAATTCAGCACCACCAAACCAGCTCTATCACAAATGCTAAAGGAACTTCTCTAAGTGGGAAACACAAGAGACGAAAAGGACCTACAAAAACAAACCCAAAACACTTAAGAAAATGGTCATAGGAACATACATATCGATAATTACCTTAAACATGAATGGATTCAGTGCTCCAACCAAAAGACACAGGCTTGCTGAATGGATACAAAAACAAGACCCATATATATGCTGTCTACAAGAGACCCACTTCAGACCTAGGGACACATACAGACTGAAAGTGAGGGGATGGAAAAAGATATTCCATGCAAATGGAAATCAAAAGAAAGCTGGAGTAGCAATACTCATAGCAGATAAAATAGACTTTAAAATAAAGAATGTTACAAGAGACAAGGAAGGACACAACATAATGATCAAGGGATAAATCCAAGAAGAATATATAAGAATTATAAATACATATGCACCCAACATAGGAGCACCTCAATACATAAGGCAACTGTTAACAGCTATAAAAGAGGAAATCGACAGTAACACAATAAGAGTGGGGGACTTTAACACCTCACTTACACCAATGGACAGATCATCCAAAATGAAAATAAATAAGGAAACAGAAGCTTTAAATGACACAATAGACCAGATAGATTTAATTGATATTTATAGGACATTCCATCCAAAAACAGTAGATTACACTTTCTTCTCAAGTGCACACAGAACATTCTGCAGGTTAGATCACATCCTGGGTCACAAATCAAGCCTCAATAAATTTAAGAAAATTGAAATCATATCAAGCATCTTTTCTGACCACAACGCTATAAAATTAGAAATGAATTACAAGGGAAAAAAATGTAAAAAAACACATGGAGGCTAAACAATACGTTACTAAATAACCAAGAGATCACTGAAGAAATCAGAGGGGAAATCAAAAAATACCTAGAGACAAATGACAATGAAAACACGATGATCCAAAACCTATGGGATGCAGCAAAAACAGTTCTAAGAGGGAAGTTTATAGCTATACAAGCCTACCTCAAGAAACAAGAAAAATCTCAAATAAACCATCTAACCTTACACCTAAAGGAACTAGAGGAAGAAGAACAAACAAAAAACAAAGTTAGCAGAAGGAAAGAAATCATAAAGATCCGAGCAGAAATAAATGAAATAGAAACAAAGAAAACAATAGCAAAGATCAATAAAATTAAAAACTGGTTCTTCGAGAAGATAAACAAAATTGATAAACCATTAGCCAGACTCATCAAGAAAAACAGGGAGAGGACTCAAATCAATAAAATTAGAAATGAAAAGGGAGAAATTACAACAGACACCACAGAAATACAAAGCATCCTAAGAGACTACTGCAAGCAACTCTATGCCAATAAAATGGACAACCTGGAAGAAATGGACAAATTCTTAGAAAGGGATAAGCTTCCAACACTGAACCAGGAAGAAATAGAAAATATGAACAGACCAATCACAAGTAATGAAATTGAAACTGTGATTTAAAATCTTCCAACAAACAAAAGTCCAGGACCAGATGGCTTCACAGGTGAATTCTGTCAAACATTTAGAGAAGAGCTAACACCCATCCTTCTCAAACTCTTCCAAAAACTTGTGGAGGAAGGAACACTCCCAAACTCATTCTATGAGGCCACCATCACCCTGATACCAAAACCAGACAAAGACACTACAAAAAAAGAAAATTATAGACCAATATCACTGATGAATATAGATGCAAAAATCCTCAACAAAATATTAGCAAACAGAATCCAGCAACACATTAAAAGGATCATACACCATGATCAAGTGGGATTTATCCCAGGGGTGCAAGGATTGTTCAATATACGTAAATCAGTCAGTGTGATACACCATATTAACAAATTGAAGAATAAAAACAATATGATCATCTCAGTAGATGCAGAAAAAGCTTTTGACAAAATTCAACACCCATATATGATAAAATCTCTCCAGAAAGTGGGCATAGAGGGAACCTGCCTCAACATAATAAAGGCCATATATGACAAACCCACAGCAAACATCATTCTCAATGGTGAAAAACTGAAAGCATTTCCTCTAAGATCAGGAACAAGACAAGGATATCCACTCTCACCACTATTATTCAACATAGTTTTGGAAGTCCTAGCCATGGCAGTCAGAGAACAGAAAGAAATAAACGGAATACGAATTGGAAAAGAAGAAGTAAAACTGTCACTGTTTGCAGATGACATGATACTATACATAGAGAATCCTAAAGATTCCACCAGAAAACTACTAGAGCTAATCAATGAATTTGGTAAAGTTGCAGGATACAAAATTTATGCACAGAAATCTCTTGCATTCCTCTACACTAATGATGAAAAATCTGAAAGAGAAATTAAGGAAACACTCCCATTTACCACTGCAACAAAAAGAATAAAATACCTAGGAATAAACCTACCTAGGGAGACAAAAGACCTGTATGCAGAAAACTATAAGACACTGATGAAAGAAATTAAAGATGATAGCAACAGATGGAGAGATATACCATGTTCTTGGATTGGAAGAATCAATATTGTGAAAATGACTATACTACCCAAAGCAATCTACAGATTCAATGCAATCCCTATCAAATTACCAATGGCATTTTTTACAGAACTAGAACAAAAAATCTTAAAATTTGTATGGAGACACAGAAGACCCTGAATAGCCAAAGCAGTCTTGAGGGGAAAAAACGGAGCTGGAGGTATCAGACTCCCTGACTTCAGACTATACTACAAAGCTACAGTAATCAAGACAATATGGTACTGGCACAAAAACAGAAGCATAGATCAATGGAACAAGATAAAAAGCCCAGAGATAAACCCACACACCTAAGGTCAACTAATCTATGACAAAGGAGGCAAGGATATACAATGGAGAAAAGACAGTCTCTTCAATAAGTGGTGCTGTGAAAACTGGACAGCTACATGTACAGGAATGAAATTAGAACACTCCCTAACACCATACACAAAAATAAACTCAAAATGCATTAGAGCCCTAAATGTAAGACTGGACACTATAAAACTCTTAGAGGAAAACATAGTAAGAACACTGTTTGACATAAATCAAAGCAAGATCTTTTTTGATCCACCTCCTAGAGTAATGGTAATAAAAACAAAAATAAACAAATGGGACCTAAGGAAACTTCAAACCTTTCGCACAGCAAAGGAAACCATAAACAGGACGAAAAGACAACCCTGAGAATGGGAGACAATATTTGCAAACGAATCAACGGACAAAGGATTAATGTCAAAAATATATAAACAGCTCATGCAGCTCAATATTAAAAGAATAAACAACCCAATCCAAAAATGGGCCAAAGACCTAAATAGACATTTCTGCAAAGAAGTCATACAGATGGCGAAGAAGCACATGAAAAGCTGCTCACCATCAGTAATTATTAGAGAAATGCAAATCAAAACTCCAATGAGGTATCACCTCACAACAGTTAGAATGGGCATCATCAGAAAATCTACAAACAACAGATGCTGGAGAGGGCGTGGAGAAAAGGGAACCCTCTTGCACTGTGGTCGGAATGTCAATTGATACAGCCACTATGGAGAACAGTATGGAGGTTCCTTAAAAAACTAAAAATAGAATTACCATATGACCCAGCAATCCCACTACTGAGCATATACCCTGAGAAAACCATAATTCAAGAAGACACATGCACCCCAATGTTCATTGCAGCACTATTTACAATAGCCAGGTCATGGAAACAGCCTAAATGCCCATCGACAGACAAATGGGTAAAGAAGATGTGGTACATATATACAATGGAATATTACTCAGCCATAAATAAGAACGAAATTGGGTCATTTGTTGAGACGTGGATGGATCTAGAGGCTGTCATACAGAGTGAGGTAAGTCAGAAAGAGAAAAACAAATATCGTATATTAATGCATATATGTGGAACCTAGAAAAATGGTACAGATGATCCGGTTTTTAGGGCAGAAATTGAGACACAGATGTAGAGAACAAACACATGGACACCAAGGGGGGAAAGCGGCGGGGGAGTGGGGGTGGTGGTGTGATGAATTGGGCGATTGGAATTGTCATGTAAACACTGATGTGTTAAAATTGATGACTAATAAGAACGTGCTGTATAAAAAAATAAATAAAATAAAATTCGAAAATTAAAAAAAAAATCAAAGGAATAGAAGTATAATCGAGATTTCCAACGTTATCTCTTCGCAAATCATTAAATAGAATATACTATCAGAGTTACTAAGAATTAGGGGTTGTATTATAGTTTGGGTTATGGGTAATACCTACAACTCAGTGAAGCAGGTTTTGGTGCATGTAAGTCCCCAGGAGGATGTAATATACCAGGCATTGAAGGATTCTAGGAAGATGGGGGAATGAGACACACCAGATGTTTCTCCTCGCCTAGACAGCATTTTCACTGACTGATGTAAACCTTTTGGAACTCTGGAGTCTACTGAACGCTTTCAACTTTGAGGGGTGGCTTGGATAATAAATTGTGGTTAATTGTGATCAATTTCAGTATTTATCACAGTATCAGCAACCCATCCCCCACCTGCCAGCCCTGTGGCAGGAAGCCTTGTACACATTCCAGGAGCAGTTTGCACAGTTGAGCCAAATGACCTTGTCATCCAGATGTCAGAGATCTGTGCTCTGATCACTGATTAATGATATCAGAGGTGCAGACAAAGAGGCAGGTGGGATGTTGCTTCTCTCCCATTATTGCAAACCCCTCCTCCTCAGGCTGAAATGGATTCCAGGGATTTAAAGGGCCAGTGTCCTTTTTTCTCTCTCCTTATTAGTAATCACTTTAAATGTAAATGGATTAAACTCTCCAATTAAAAGGCAGATTGGCAGAATGAATAAAAGGAAAACACGATCCAACTCTGTGCTCTCTGTAAGAGACCACAAACTAGTTGAAAGTGAAAGGATGACAAAAAGGTATTCCATGCAAATAATAACCAGAAGAGAGTGGGGATAACTTATATCAGACAATACTAATATCAGAAAAAATAGACTTTAAATCAAAAAGTAATGAGATAAAGAAGGACTTTATATTGATATATTAATGCAAGATTTAATAGAACAAGAAGATATAGCAATTATAAACATTTACTTACATAATAATAAACCATCAAAATATATGAAGCAAAAATTGAGAAATTAAAGAGAGAAATAGTTCTACAATAATAATTGGAATCTTCAATATTGTATTCTTAATACTGGATAAAGTAACCAGACAGATGATAACTAGACAAATAGAAGACTTGAATGATGTAATAAATCAATCAGATTTAACAGAAATATACAGAACACTCTACCCAACAACAAAAGAATACACATTTTTCTCAAGTGCACAAGGGACATTTTCCAGGATAGACCATATGTTAAGCCACAAATTAAGTCTCAGTAGATTTTAAAAGATATCATATAGACTATTTTCTTCTTACCAAAATTGGACAAAACTAGATATAAATAACAGAAGGAAAACTGGAAAAATTTTAAGTTTTCTGTAAATCAAAGAGTGCACTCTGTAAAAACCAGTGGAAAAAGAAGACAGCACAAAGTAAATTAGAAAATACTTAGAGATGAATGAAAACCAAAACACAGTACAGATATACCTTGAAGATATTGAGGTTTCAATTCCAAATCACCCACAATAAAGCAAATATTGCAATGAAGTGAGTCACATAGTTTTTTGGTTGCTCAGTGCATATAAAAGTTATGTTCACACTAGACTGTAATCTATTAAGTGTACAATAGCATATCTAAAAATATGTACATACTGTAATTAAAAATACTTTATTGCTAAAAAGTGCTAACCATCATCTGAGCCTTCAGTAAGTCATAATCTTTTTGCAATAGTAACATCAAAGATCACTGATCATATATCACCATAACAAATGTAATACTAATGAAAAAGTTTGAAATATTGTGAGAACTACCATAATGTGAGACAGAGACACAAAATGAGAAAATGCTGTTGGAAAAATGGCACCATTAAACTTGCTTGACAGATAGTTGGAAAAATGGCACCATTAAACTTGCTTGACAGATAGTTGCCACAAACCTTCAATCTGTAAAAAATTCAATATCTGTGAAGTACAGTAAAGCAAAGCACAATAAAATGAGGTATGTCTGTATACCAAAACTTATGGGATACAGCAAAAACAGTATGAAGGGGAACTTTGTAGTTATAAATGCTTACTCTAAAAAACAAGAAAGATCTCAAATTAACAATCTAACTTTACAACTTAAGGAACTAGAAAAAGAACAAACTAAATACAAAGCTAGCAAGGAAAGAAAATAATAAAAATTAAAGTGGAGATTAATGAGAGAATAGAAAAATGATAGAGAAAATCAATATAACCAAAAGATGGTTCTTAGAAAGATCAACAAAATTGACAAACATTTAGCTAGCTATATAGACCAAAAAAAAAAAGGAAAAAAGAGAGGAATCAAATTACTAATATCTGAAATGAAAGTAGGACATTACTACCAAATTTATAGAAATAAAAAGGATTATAAAAGAATGGTGTAACAATTGTACACCAAAAAAATTGGATAGCCTAGATGAAATGAATAAATTCTTAAAATCACAAAACCTACTAAGATTAAATAATAAGTAAATAGAAAATATGACTAGACCTATAAATGGTAAGATGATTGAATCAGTAATCAAAATTCCCCCACAAAGAAAAGCCCTGGATTCACCAGATTGTTTCATTGATGAATTCTACCAAATATTTGAGGAGGAACTATCAACAATCCTATTCAAACTCTTTCAAAAATATTGAAGAGGAGAGAAAACTTTTTAACTCATTCTTTGAGGCCAGCATTAACCTAACACCAAAGCTAGACCAAGACATTGCAAGGAAATAAAACTACAGATCAACATCTCTTATGAATATTGATGCAAAAATTGTCAGTTGATTCCAGCAGGATATTAGAAGGATTATACACCATGCCCAGGTGGGATTTATTTCTGGAATGCAAAGATATCTCAACATACAAAAATCTATTAATGTAATATACCATATTTACAGAATAAAGGGAAAGGATCTACATGATCTTCTCAATTGGTGTAGAAAAAACATTTGACAAAATTCAACATTCTTTCATAATAAAAATACACAACAAAGAAGGAACAGAATGAAGCTACCTCAACATAATAAAAGCTATCTATGAAAAATTCACAGTGAGTCACATTCAACAGTGAAAGTCTGAGAGCTCTTCCTCTAACACTGGCAACAAAGGAAGAATGTCCACTGTCACCACCTCTATTCAATATAGTCCTGAAAGTTCTAGCCAAAGCAATTAAGCAAGAAAAAGAAATAAGGGACTTCCCTGGTGGCACTGTGGTTAGGAATCCATCTGCCAATACAGGGGACACAGGTTCGAACCCTGCTCCAGGAAGATCCCACATGCTGCAGAGAAACTAAGCCTGTGAACCACAACTACTGAGCCTGTGCTCTAAAGCCCACAAGTCACAACTACGGAAGCCCACACACCTAGAGCCCCGTGCTCTGCAACAAGAGAAGCCACTGCAATGTGAAGCACGTGCACCACAACGAAGAGTAGCTACCACTTGCCACAGCTAAAGAAAGCCTGCATGCAGCAACAAAGACCCAATGCAGCCAAAAAAAAATTTAATTAATTAAAAAAAGAAAAAAAAAAGACCTCTAAATTTAAAAAGTAAAATTAATTATATCTGTTTATAGACAATATGATCTTAATGTAGAAAACCTAAAGATCCCACACATAAAAACTATTAGAACTAATAAATTCAGCAAAGTAGCAGAATACAAAGTCAACACACAATGACATCAGTTGCATTTCATTTCTAAATAATAACAATGAACAATATAAAAAGAAAATTAAGAAAACAATTCTAATTTTAACAGAATCAAATAGAATAAAATATTGAATACTTAGTCAAGGAGGTGAATAATAAACTTAACCACAGAGGTATTCAGCAAGTACAATGAAAAGTATGAAAAACTGCTGAAAGAAATTAAAGAAGATATAAATAAATGGAAACACAGCCTATGTTCATGCATTGGAAGACTAAATATTAAGAAGTCAGTACTACCCAAAGCATTGTATAGATTCAGTGCAATGCATATCAAAACCCTAATGATATTTTTTTATGGAAATAGAAAAACCCATCCTAAAATGTATATAGAATGTGAAGGAAACCAGAATAGCCAAAACAAGCTTGAAAAAGAAGAACAAAGCTGGTGGACTGACACTTTCTAATTTCAAAACTTACTACAAAACTATAGTAATCCAAACAGTGTAGTACTGACATAAAGACAGAACTATAGACCAGTGGATTATAACAAGGAACCCAGAAATGAACCCTAACATATATGTTCAAATAATTTTTGACAAGGATGCTAGACCATTCAATGGAGAGAGGACAGTCTTTGCAACAGATGGTGCTAGGAAAGTTGGATATTCACATGCAAAAAGAATAAAGTTGGATGTTTACCTAATACAATATACAAAAAATTCAAAATGGATCAAAGATCTAAATATAAAAGCTAAAACTATAAAACAAAGAATGAAACTTCACAGGATTGGAATTGGCAATGATTTCTTGAATATGATATCAAAGGCATTAGGCAAAAAAAATAGACTTCATAAAATTATTTTTAATAATTGTGCATCAAATGATACTATCGACAGAGTTAAAAAGGGAACACACAGAATGGCAGAAAATATTTGCAAATCACATATCTGATAAATGGTTAGGATATGAAATGTACAGAGAACACCTAAAATTCAACAACAAAAATAGAAACAACCCAATTCAAGGATGGGCAAAGGACTTAAATAGACAGTTCTCCAGAGGAGACGTACAAATGACCAATAAGCACATGAAAAGATATTCAACAGTCACTAGTCATTAGGGAAATGCAAATCAAAACTACAATGATATACTACTTCATACTTTTTAGGATGTCTACTATTTTTAAAAAGCAGAAATAACAAGTGTTTTTGAGGATGTGGAAAAAATAGAACTCTTATGAACTGTTGGTGGGAATGTGAAATGGTAGAGAAGCTATGGAAAACAACATGGTGACTCCTTAAATAATTAAATATGGAATCACCTTATGATACAACAATTTCATTTCTGGGAATATACTCAAAATACTATAGTTGTAAATGGAGTCTTAAAGAGATATTTGTGCACCCGTATTCATGGCAGCATTATTCACAATAGCCAAAATATGGAAGCAACCCAAGTGTATCTATTGATTTTTTCCATACACATTTTAGGATTGTATGTTCTACCCATGTGACAAATGCCATTAATTCTGATAGAGATTGCATTGGATCTATATATTGCTTTGGGTAATATAGACATTTTAGCAACATTAATTCTTCCAATTCATCTCTTTTCATTTATTTGTGTCAATTTCAATTTATTTTATTAATGTCTTGTCATTTTCAATATGCATGTCTTTTACCTCCTTGGTTAAAGTTATTCCTAGGTATTTTATTCTTTTTGATGCAATTATTTGATATAGATATAGAACTACCATTTGATTTGGCAAGTCAATTTCTAGGCATCGATCTGAAAAAATACACACACGAACACACACACACACACAAGAACACTGATTTGAAAAGATATATGCACACCCATGTTCATTACAGCAGTATTTATGACAGCCAAGATATGAAAACAACTTAAGTTTTTATCAATAGATAAATGGATAAAGAAACTGTGGAATGTATATAATTCAGCCACAAAAAGAATGAAATCTTGCCATTTGGGACAACATAGAACTTGAGGGCATTATGCTAAGTGAAATAAGTCAGACAGAGAAAGACGAATACCATATGATTTCTCTTATATGTGAATATATATATTAAAAAAAAAAACAAGCTCATAGATACAGAGAACAGATTGGTGGTTGCCAGAGGCAAGGTGTGGGGAGTGGAGGAATGGGTTAATTATTTTTGTTTTTAAGTTGAATACATTGAATACTAATTTTTAAAAGGTAGAAAAAGGTTGGATAGTTCTAACCTAAGACAAAACTTACAAGAATATTCTGTTCTCTCAGGTAAAGAACAAGGTTAGTTTATCAGAAGTGGTTTTTCCTTCTATTGGTTCTGAATGGGATTTCCAGATCTTATAGTCCACTCCTGGCCATGAAGAGTCATAGGATGAGGCTGACAGAAAGAGACCTGGAGTTTCCCCAGCACTTCTTAAGCTTGGTTTTCAAATTATATGGCCAAGATAGTTGATATATTTGCCAAAATTACTCTCTCCGGTTGGATGGGGGAAGACGAGCATTTCAAAAGACAACACCTGATAGCTATCCAAGAGAGAGACTGGCAGTTGGTGTTTGGGAGCCTGTAGTTGAGGTCAAATGCTGTTGGAAGCCAGAACAACAAGAAAAAAAATGGGAAAAATATAAGAGGCATTAATTTGTAATCAAAACGTATCTTATATTTCACAAAGAGAAATGTACTTCCTTTTTGGACAGCATGATGTTTTGGTCTATAATGTTTTTGTTGATAAATATCTACATATTTATCATGTTCTATATATTGCCAACATAGCATCTTCTGTATGAGTGACAGTTAAGTACAAATCATATCCCAACTGACAAAATAGCATATGATTGTAAATGTCTTCAGCTATTTGCAAGAGCAGGCTGTAAATTCATTCAGCTTTAATGGAAACTGGTTGATTGCTCCTTTGGGATCATTGAAGGAGAATGAGCAAATACTGATTTTAAAATGAAAAAGTGGGTGTTTGGGTTAAATTTGCTTAATATTGGACTCATCAGTTAAGCTTTGAAGTACTTTGTCTAGAGCAAGACAGAATACTCTTTACAAATTTTCAAAGAAAATATATTAATATTTTGAGATTGTTTTATGGATTGGGGTGTTTCTGACAATAGTAACGGGTCAAACTGTATATTTATAATCTACTTTGACTTGATTATTTATGATTTTACTGGAGATTTTATGGCAAGTTTATGGTAATTTCCCCTTTCAAACTCATTATTTTAATAAATCAGTTGAACTCTCACATACTATTCTTTTTTTTTTCTGAAATGGAAATGTTAGCAGTTTGTTCCATTTTCATAATGAACTACAATTATCATATATTAGAAAAAGATTTTTACTTTCTGATGTCAGATTATTTTTTTAAAAAATGATTCCCAACTGAACACAAGGGTATAATTTAATTTCTGCTGACATCATAAACAATATGAGTTCAACATAAGTAGTTGATGAATGACAGGAGAACAATTAAGTTAAATTATACTGTAAAGATTTATTCCAACAGAATAAAAGTTTTTTAAAAGTATCTTCTATTGAAATTCAAATAAGCCATTTTCTTCACAAAGGGCAGTGAGGCAGACTATCTTCCCTAGAGTGTCATTATCTTATAAGTAAGGTTTAGATAGTGTAAAAGATATTTATGTTATAAGGTGAACAATTAATTTTCCCATAATATATGGGCACAGGATCTATTTTAAGTATTTTATGTGTACTGCCCTTCTGTTAATTTTTTTATTATTCAAGTCTTTGTAAAAGTCACAAAACATATTATATAGTGCTCTCTTTCATGTTGTTAATTACAAATTGAAGACACCACAGCACTCATACTGAGTGACCCTGACAGTATATTATTTTATGATGAATTGTAGGTAGACCACATAAGATCAAGCAAGAACTAAATCACATTATCATGTTCTAGATGAGGAAAGTGCCTGACTTCTTTGAAGATTATGTTAAACCTATTCTTTTACAATTAGCAATGAGCACTTTTCCACAGGGATTACATGAAATTGTGGATATACTGACAAGAGTATTTTCTTTGTATATATCACTGCCATCGCAATGAATCAGAAACCTCATTGTGTCGATGCCTTCTTATAAATATCCTTTAATTTCACCCCCTCTTCTTCATTTTCATTTTCACTTCCTTGGTTTGACCCACAATAATTCTTTCCTTGTCAAATCCATGTACTTTTCCCTTGATTGTTTCCATTTGTCTTCTATATATATATATTCTCAGGTAAAGAGCAAGGTTAGTTTATCAGAAGTGGTTTTTCCTTCTATTGGTTCTGAATGGGATTTCCAGATCTTATAGTCCACTCCTGGCCATGAAGAGTCATAGGATGAGGCTGACAGAAAGAGACCAGGAATTTCCCCAGCACTTCTTAAGCTTGGTTCTCAAATTATATGGCCAAGATAGTTGATAAATTTGCCGAAAGTGCAAATAAATAGACTATATATATATGTATATACATATATATATATATATAATCTATTTAAAATTCATCAGTGAGCCTTATCTCTCACATATAAATCCAAAACTTGTATAGGATATGCAATACTATTAAAGATATGTTTGCAATTCCTCTCCTGTTACAACATGGAGGGGGAAAAATGCAAGCAAACCACAAGATTATCAATATTATGAGTCTTGATCATGAACTAATGGATGCTGAATACCTTAGACTCTCTTCATTTCGGGCCTGAATAAATCTTGGGTGTTGCAGGAGTGGAGTAGCCAGATAAAACCAGTAGGTACTATACGCTCTTTTTATTTCATTAAGCCCTAAAGGTGTAATTGTCAGATTGCTAAGCACTTCCACAATTTATCACTAATCCTGCCTCTAAATCCTACATGATTAATGTAGAATGATGAACCGAACATCTTTGTTTCTAATCCATCTATTTTAATTTCAAAATATTATGGTTTCAATTGTCTGATACTTTTTATTCCTTTCTGTCTTCATGGATATTGTATAGGAGTTGTGATGGTCACCCAAGCAATACGGATAAGATCGTTTATATAGCAGACAGAAAGACAATCTTCTAGCCAAGAAAACTTTGTTGTTTTCTGCACCATCCCTTTCTACTTCCCTCATGTTACAATGAAAGTAGTGCCCATTCTCCCAATAAAGGTACATCTCCCTGTCTATGCATGAATTTCTACCTGTTAGCACTACACCTTTGGTTATTCCTTGTTCTCTATCATATTCAGCATGTGTCTTTCATTTTATTCTACTCATTGGCATTTAAATATACATGAAGTTATCCCATTCTGTATGAAGACCTTGTCTTTTCTTCCATATGCCACTCTAGTTGTGGAAATTTCTCTTATTTCTGCTTTAGAACCAAAGAGAAATTCATCTCTAAATTCATTAAGTCTAGATATCACACAGTGAAACTATGCTTGCTGAATCCAAAGGTTTTTCTACTTCTAATTTGCTTGACTTTTCTAATTTGACAGTTTTGGATAATACATCATTCTTGAAATAGTCTCTCATACACATATATATATAAATATTTATATATATATATGCTTCATAGTTTGTACAAACGTCTATATCAAAATTGACTTCATCATTGATATGGTTTGAATGTTTATGCCCCCCTCCAAACTCATATGTGAAATCCTAATGCCCAGTGTAATGGTATTAGGAGGTGGAGCCTCTTTGGGAGGTGCTTGGGTCTTGAGGGTGGAGCCCTCATGAATTGTATTAGTGTCTTTATGAAAGAGACCCCTGAAAGCTCCCTCCCTCTTCCACCATGGGAGGACGCAGCCAGAAGTAATCTTCAACCAGGAAGAGGGCTCTCACTAGAACCCAATTAGGCTGCATCCTGATCTTGGACTTCCAGCCTCCAGAATTATGAGCAATAAATTTCAGCTGTTGATAAGCCACCCAGTCTATGTTATTTTGTTTCAGCAGGCTCAGTGGACTGAAACAATCATCTTTCCATCACACATGTCGTCCTCTGTCAGTCCTCTCCATTTTAATAACTGTCACTGCCCCATCTTCAGTTAAGCACCTAAAGATGACAGTTTATATCACGTTCAGTCACCAAAATCTACGTATAATAATTCTTATTATGAAGAATTATTAAATTTGTTCATTTTCTTTGTCAACTCACTACTGTTACACTCCAGGTCACCATCCACCCACATCAAGATTATGAGAAACTCCTAATCATTGTCCTCTAATTTATTTTTCACACTACAGACTCACTGATTTTAGTAATATTCACAGCTAATATTGTCACTCCTCTATCTTGTAGTTACCCCCCCACCAATCAGAGTAATACTTAATAGTAGTAATATTAAAATACTAAATAAGGAAACAATATCTAATATTTATATGTCAAGTATCACATAGCAGGTTCTAAGTGAATTACGTATATTAACACATTTATTACTCAAAATATTCCTATGAAATATGTACTGCTGTTATACTCTTGTTGTCTTCATTTTGCTATTTTTTAATGTATCTATTTAAGTATGCATTAGTTTATTTAAAGGTAAGAAATCAATGCAAAAACTCTGGCCTAGCATCACACAGCCGATACAGATACTGGCCAGTACATACAAAAGAAATAAACTCACAAAACTTAATTTGTTCACATGAACGTTAATGTGTAGTCCTAAATAATTTTGGTTCCTTAAAGAAGTGTTTATCTTTTCACTTGCAGGCCTTCTTACCTCCTTTACACTAGAAGACTATTAGGCTAGTCTTGGTTCATTCTCAACCTCTCTTTTAAGAACACTTCCAATCAGAGGCCTTCTTTACTCCCCAAATCAGGGTGTCCTCCCCACCCACACCCCTGATTGTGCACTTCTAGGGCAATCTCTACCACTTTGGTCACAACTCTCACGATGCCTTATATGAATGACCTGTTTATTGGTTCATTTCCTTTGCTAGTGTATAAACTTATTGAAGCCAAAGACTTTCTACCTCTTGTTCATTGTTTTATCTCTAACCCTGGGCAGTGTCTCTCCTATGACAAGCGCTGAATAAATACTAGTTGAATAAATAAGGAATCTAAAGACGAAGTATGCATTATCAAGCAAATCTGAACATTTAAAAGCCTGAATACAGGATCGTGGTTCTGCATTCTGTATCTCATACTGCATTGCATATCAAGTATCTTAAACTTTTTATGTTCTGCCGCAGATTACAGTTTATCATTTAAATGGTGGTTAGTAATTTGAGGCACCAAAATGAATGTTGTGCTCCTCCCACTTGTCTAAGTATCAGTTTGACTGTCTTTTATCTTGTAGGGTTATGAGAAACACCTTGTAATGTACAAAATAAAATGACAGTTCCTCATATGTTTTTATAAGCAGATGTGTGTTACAAATGCTCTCTTAATATGTCCTAGCATTCCTGAAATGGTTAAATATACAAATACTTATAGCTATTTTGAATTTGAAAAAATCATTTAAACATTGGACTGAAATCAGGCAAGTTAAGAATAGAGTGATCAGCCATCTAAGGTTGAAGAAGAAAACAGGAAGAAAGTAATTTAGGGATGTGGTTCAACCTTGGAGAAGAAAGTCATGCCAGGGAAATCACAGGGATGTTTTTGAATGGTTGGAGTGGAAAGGGTTGCCTTATTTTTTTAATTTTATTTTTTAATAAAAATTGTGTGTACTTTAGGTGTACAACATGATAATTTGAGATATATATATATATATATATATATATATATACACATATATACATACATACACACACATAGTAAAATAATTACTACAGTCAAGCTAACATACTATCTCCTCACCACAGTTACCATTTTTGTGTGTGTTTATGTGTGATAAGAACACCCAAAATCTACTCTCTTAGCAAACTTCCAGTATTCAATACAGTATTAGTAACAATAGTCACCATGTTGTACATTAGATCTCTAGACTTATTTATCCTAAATAACTGCGCTTGTACCCTTTGACACTTTCCTCATTTCCCCAACCTCCCTGCTCCTGGTAACCACCATTCTACTCTCTGATTCTGTGTATTTGCCTTTTTTGATTCCACATACAAGTGAGATCATGCAGTTTTTTTCTTTCTATATCTGGCTTATTTTATTTAGCATAATTTCCTCAGGACCATACATGTTGTCACAAATGGCAAGATAGCCTTCTTTTTTAAGACTAAATAATATTATATACATATATATTTAATTTAATGTAGCATTTTATAGCATACTATATATAAAAATATTTTCTTTATCCATTCGTCCATTGACAGACATTTAGGTTGTTTCCACATCTTAGCTATTGTGAGCGACGCTATAGTGAACATAGGAACACAGCTATCTCTTCAGAGTACTGATTTCATGTCATTTGATGATACCCAGAAGGATTATTGGGTCACATGGCCGTTCTATTTTTAGTTCTTTGAGTAATCTCCATATTGATTTACATAGTCACTCTAACAATTTACACTCCCACCAACAATGTACAGAAATTCTCTTTTGTTCACATCCTTGCCAACACTTCTCTCTTGTCTTTTCTGAGATGGAGTTGAAAATCAAAACTAAGTCTTTCAGTCTAAGATCTCTATCTGTCAACTAGCCATACTGATTTTAGAAACAAAACTCCAGTATATAACAGATATAAACATTATCTTTCTTTGACAGCAAGACCAACTTAAATTTTATACTTACTTATTTACCATAAAAGATGTGTCGATGTAATGAGATTGTGAAACTGCCTTTGCTATAAATCAGCAGTGAGCTGTGCACTTTAAGCTAAAAAGAAATCAGAATCCAGCTAATCAGTCTTTCTTGTCTAGTGTTTCTTTTTGTGAACTAGTTGAATTTTGGCCTGTGTGTGCGTGTGTGCGTGCATATGTGTGTGAATTTGAAGGCTTCTCTAATTTAATGACTTCCAAAGAATTTTAAATTGCACAGAATTTCAGTAAGGATTCTAGGATATCTATGACCCTCACAGTTCATTTCCACAGATGGGTTGCTTAAAAATTAAAAGTTCATCAATCATAGACTGCTTATGCCAAAGCATGAATGGCAAATGTGAGTATGGTTGCACAAGGTAAACATATATTGAACAAAAAGAAATTTTAAAATTTGACCTCTTGACTTCTGAGTCTAAATTAATACAGAGAACCCTGTTCAGTGGGAAACAGAAACACAACTTAAAAATATAAAACAAGGAAACCTATATTCATGGAATGGCAAAGGGAAGCCACAGTTTACTACATAAATGATGTGTACTTCATAAATTTGCTACGTGGGCTAACATTATTTCATATCTTGACACAGTTTTCTGTGGTCACGTGGATCACATGTGAGATAAATATTTGTTGACATTGTAAGAAACTATTTCCTCATATTATTCATTTTTACAGTGCAGAATTCACTTGTGGGCAATCACAGGAACTATTTTTCATAAACTCCTAAACTCTATCACTTTTATCTGCAAACACTTCATGAGTTCCAATATAATATTGTAGAAGAGAAACAACTTAGCTTTTCAAAAACTGGAAATTCTTATGTGAACAGAATCCTTTATCTCTGCTTAGTCTACAGGGAAGTGTTACAATGATGAATGACTTTCAATTCCCCTACTTTCCTCTCCTTAGCATTACAAATTTTCATTCTGTACCCAACTCTCCTGTCTAACGAATTGCAATTCTCAGATTGAAAAGTCCCATTATAGGGGTGTCTGAATCTTCCTGTCAGTAGTAAATCAGAGCAAGTTTAGTCTGTTTATAATTTCTGTCATTTTCTAGCTTGTACAGTGCATTATTGTAGCTAATATTCTGACTTAAATAACATTCATATCGTCTTCATTGAAAAGTTGCCTCACATTAAATGATGAATCTCTCATTACAAATACGGAAAAATTGCCTTTTGTGAAGTGATATGTCTTCAAGGACTAGGATCTAAGAATCTAAACTCCTGAATTTCACTCTCTGAACTTTAATTTAAATTTAAAGTGGCTCTCTTTTAGCCAATGGTATATCAAATCCCAGACAAGGCAGATTCATTTTGCCAAGTTAAAACATAGACGGAACAAATTTTGTCCCTCCTTTAATTTTACATAAAAATCAAATAATGAGGGAGAATAGATGTGTCCTCTTCCCCCCTTAAAATGAAACAAACTAAAACTGAATATAATGATTTTAAAAAGACAGACAAAAAGTATCATCCTGGTAACTTTAAAAATATATATTTTTTACATATTGGATTCATCAATTTTCAGCCTCTCCCTCTGAAATCAACAAAGTAAATTTGTTGAGTCAGTGGGGAGCCTGACAACCAAAAGTTCTGCTTGATGTGCTGGCAACAGAATGTATATCTCAGGAAGTGGTCCTATGTATTTCCTTTTTGGAAAATAGCTTGCATAGAAATGAAGAGACTGGCAACTCTTAAGTACACAGTTTCCTCCCAGCCTGAGAAAGGAGGTTAAATTTCCCACTTGATACCTGGACCCTGCGAGAAGGAAAGAAGCCATGAATAGCTCAAGTGATCCACCTAGGGTAGTAGTAATGAATCTCTAGCAGGAATAACATATTTCCTGCAGAGCTGTAGGTTTAGCTCCCAGCAAATAGAAAAAGCTGAGAAAACATATGCATATGCAGAGAATAAATTGTATCAAGTATCAGCAAAATGAAGAAACACTGTCCCTGCAATTCAAGATTGCATCACCTTCATGGATTATACCTGGTCTGAGCAGAATTTCCTTCATCCTGTAACCTCTTTCCTCACCAACTTTCAGTTGAAATAATTTGAAAACAGCAGAATGTAGAATATTCAGGAAGAAAACACATTATTTTGGAGCAAGACTTCATGAAGTCAGCTAGATGTACACCAAAGCATAGAAGAAAAGGAAGATGGTAATTGTGAGACAAGTCTTCCTCTATATTTGTGATAAAACTGTAGCAAGAAGACATATAATAACAGTGGTGCTAAAAAATGCAAGTTATATTTTGGGTGATTTAGTGATACATACCTATGTCTCAGATATCGCTGTTCCAGAACAGAGCCAAGAGTGGCCTCTACAGCACACCAAACGCCAGCTCAGCAGTGCCTTATAATGCAACCTGACCCCTTGTCTCGATCACTGTGACAACAGCACAAGGTAGGGGAGAATGTTCACCTTTCTTCGCAGGTGACAAGTGTCTCTGGAATAGGATTTATAAGACCAAGATTTGGATGTACTTTTGTGCAGATTGATTAATGTGGTTGTAACCACAGCCTTCCCTGAGGTGTTAAGCCTATTTCCATTATTCTACTTCCAGGATAGGAAAATGGATTTGTTTTTAATTGACTTTAATAGGTTGGAAACAAGCATTTTATGAATAAGAACGTTTCAGTTTGTAAGGGAAGGACTTGCAAGGGGTCACAGTGTTTCAGAGTCATTTATAATTAAATAACTACTAATAATAAAAAGATGAGTTTTAAAATTGAATAATAAAAATATTTACAAAACAACTTCACATGGTAAGTTTTTTCTTTTCCCCCAAGAAGTCTTTATTTATTATTACACACATAAAAACTGAACAAGTACTGTAGCTCAGGCTCTGGACTGGGTTCACATCCTGGCCTCTTCATTAACTCTGGGAAAGCACTGAATGTCTGTATTTTTCTTGCTTTTCTCATCTATAAGTGTAGATCATAATAGTTCCTCATTCATGGGTTTGTTGGGAGTATTAGTTGCATTAGCAAATGTAAGCCATTCAATTAAAGTTAGCAAATATTATAATCAACATTGTCATCACTAATAGCTTTTTGTAAAAATTATAATGTTCTCAAAATGCTTAACACAGAATACTATGTAAATACAAACAAAGGCCGATAGTCTATATGCATATCCATCATATTATTTTAACATGCAAATGCATAGAAAAATAAACAATTGCTTTACCCTAGGAGAAGAGATCTAGGAGGATCACCACAGACTAGACTAGATAAGGTGTTTTGGTGAGATTATTCTGGCTGTGGTCTGGAAAATGGATTAGTAGGGGTCAAATGTAGAGGGAGAAAGACCAGTATATGAGGAAATAAAGTAGTTCAGGTCAAAGTTATTTAAAAGTTGAATTAGGATAATGGTGGTAATAAAAATAGAGAATAACTGTAAGTCTGAGAGAGTATTTTGGAGGTACAATTGATGGGTTCAGGGGCAGATTGGGTGTGAAGCATGAGGTCAAGAACAAGTCCTGGTTTCTGGCCTGCAGAATGGTGGAGTGATGGGCCATTTCCAGAGATATTGAATATTGCAAGATAGACAGGTTTGGTGGGAAAAATTATAAGAAAACTTGGAGTTTGCTGAGATTGAGCTAACTTTGTACATTCAAAGGGTAGTTATGAGTAGAGTTCCTTGTGCTATCCGCACATCTGATTATTTTTAAAAGTATTGTGTAAACTTAAATATAAGAAAATATTATTTTCAATCAATGCATTGTAATACATAGATTTCAAGAAAATCGTATTATCTACAGATTATTAGGACCATGAACTCCTATTAATCTCTTTCTAAAATTCTGATCATTATGATTTTTTTGCCTCCCTGGAAATGTATTTGCAGGATTAGGCTTCTTTCGGGTAATCCTACTTAGTAATATATTGGCTTCTTTAATATGAGTCTATACCATTAAAATAATCTATTAATTTAATGAGTTATTGAAGTAAAATTCTCAATGCTTTGTAAGCCGTATAAGAAAAAAACTGTATGAGAAAAATATTCCTCTTGCATTTATACAATTATTAATATATGCCTTCAATTAATTTGCAATATTTGTGGTGGGAAATAGTGACAACTAAACAAACCAACAAATGAGAACGTACAGCTGCCTTGGTTAAGTAAATGAAATCTATTCTTGAAAAAGAAAGTCATCTTAGAAAGAGCTTTTAAAAATTAGCCTTTGTGCCCTTTCTTTTTGTCTCTCACGAACATGCTACAGACCTTTCTTCAACATCCATTAAATGCTGGGTTCTCTGCTGGGCACTAGAGTCACACACACAAACACACACAAAATACATGATATAATCTCTGCCCTTAAGCATATAACAGTTCAGGGGGAAGAATTAGAGTTGGTCGCAGAGGCACTAATTTAAAGCCATTACAAATTCTGCAACAGAGATGCAGAGAGCCTGGCTCTCTTAAGCTCTTATCAGAGTAAGAACTTAAGAGAGCCAGAAGGATAAATGAAGAAGCACATTTCCTTTATGACTTGGTAGCATTTTAAAGTTGCATTTTTACTTTTCTGCATTCAATGTCTTTATGAACTTTTCCATCACTTCAAAGAACTTGAAGTTCCAGGACTATTCCAGTGTCACTGTGAAATTCCTCCCATGTACTCTGCTTTTATTGCTAGTGTCTGCCAGTAGGTGATTAATGATTGTTATTAAGTATAGTTACTGTGGCCAGGCTTTTCATGCATAAACAAGAAAGGAGGAAACAGGAATATTACTATTTAAAATGTTCACCAGCTCCTTTTTATAAATTAAAACACATATATATTTTATATGACACAAATTATTTAGCATAAGTTTCTACATATACTAAGTAAAATGTATATTATAAAGTTAAAAAGTAGCAAATAATTTTCAGAAAAAATTATATACCTTGTTACTAATTTATACTGGGATCAATTGTTTCTCTAGTTATTCAGATTTCTCTCTTAAATCTTCAGGCTTCCCCAGAATACATTTTGTTTGTTTTATATTTGCTTTTTCAATGGTTAGTTCATCATTCAAGATTCGTTCATTATACATTTTAGAAATTATGTGTAGGACATTGCATGTCCTTTCTGTTTGAATCTCTTTATTATTCACTGTATTCTTCCAGGAAATAGTATCTTGGTACTGGTTAAATGTTAAGCTCTTCTATTCTAAGCTGCCTGTTGAAGGACAAATAGTTCAAGTTAGTTTGTGCCCCATTACCTCTTACATCCTTCAGCTGATACCATTTCCTTAACTCTTTTTCAGTGGGCTGAACCCGTACACTTCAAACTTTGATGTGCTGTGTGTTAAAATTATGTAAGATTCTTGTTAAAATCCAGAATACTGGAACCCATCCTCCAAGCTCTCATCCGTTAAAGTTGGGTGTGGCCCCAGGAGCGTGATACACTACAGTTGATTTTTGATGCAGGTGATTTGCATGATGCAGACCATACTTTAAGAAATACTGCCTGCGATAAGCTAAGAACAGTTATGTGTGAATTTATTATTAATGAAGCAAATTATTTTCATATCATTATTTTTAAATTCACATGAAGTACTAAAACTATGGTAGGCAAAATAGTGGCCTGCTGAAAGATGCTCACATCCTATCCCCTTGTGAGTATGTTAGTTTACACGGAAAGGGCGAATAAAGGCTGCTAACCACCTGACTTTAAAATAAGAACAGTAGCCCGGATTACCCAGGTGGAGCCAATGTATCACAAGGGCCCTTAAAAGTGGAAGAGGGAGGCTGAATGGGAGAGTTAGAAGGAATTACAACCGCAGAAGGATGGTTGGAGGGATACAACATGGTTGGCTTTGAAGATGTAGGAAGGGTGCCATGAGTCAAGGAAGATGGGTGGCCTGTAGAAGCTGGAAAAGGCAAGGAAACAGGATCCTTCCCTAGAACCTCCGGGAGGAATACAACCCTGCCAACATCTTAATTTTACTCCACTGGGATGTGTGTTGGACTTCTAAACCACAGACGTAGAAGGTAAGAAGTTTGTGTTGTTTCAGGTCCCTAAATTTGTGGTAATTTGTTACAGTAGTGATAGAAAACCAATGCAAATACGTGGCAAGAGTTTTTGAAAAATCAGTAACAAGCCATGAGAATCAACAGTCTCCTCCCCAGTGTTTCCCTATTTCCAGCTCTACTACTAGAGGTAACTCATTTGTAATCCATTTTCTCTTCAGTGTTACTGGTGTTCATTTTCAAAGGTGTAAATATTGTCCTTACGCTTCTATTTTCTGATTTGCCTAATTGAGGTAATATCTATCAATCTCTCACTAAAAATGATAAGTGTTGAAAGATAAACACTTACCTCCAGCTTCCACGATCTCTTCTGAGAAACAAAAAGCTTGATAATTCATTCTTTGTTTGGATTTATGTCTTATCACATTAAATTCAATAAGTATCACTAATCACTTCTTTTTTCTAATCTTTATTGGAGTATAATTGCTTTACAATGGTGTGTTAGTTTCTGCTGTATAACAAAGTGAATCAGCTATACATATACATATATCCCCATATCCCCTCCCTCTTGAGCCTCCCTCCCACCCTCCCTATCCCACCCTACTAGGTGGACACAAAGCACCCAGCTGATCTCCATGTGCTATGTGTTAACACCCCAATATAACACACCACTTTTTTCCATCCTTCTCACTTCAACCTTCTGTCAAATTTAACACTGTATTTGTAGTATCTAAGTTGTAAACATTTTCGTTATTTGGTAGAACTTTAATTATGTTCCGTATATAGATAAATTGTAAATATTAACCACAGAATAATTGGAATTTATATTGTGAAGAGCATTTAAACATTGTTTCTTATGAGTAAATTAGTTCCTTCTTTTTTCTAATTTGTATTTTTTCCTAATAAAATTTAATAGTTTTAAATCATTATTATCTGCCCTGAAAAACTTAGTGTCTGTAATATACATTATAATATACTTATATATTTATATTGTATAGATAGATGTAGATATGACATGTATGACAAAAATAGCACAAAGTGTCAGAAGGTAAATGGAAATAGACTTTCATGAGGTACTTATATTTCAAATTACTGGGTAAAAATTAACTCTAAAGTAGACTAAATTAGGGATGAATATCCTAACACCTAGTAGGGGGAAATGATGCAAAAGGGGTAGCTAATTTTCCAACAGAGGAAATAGAGTAATGAAGAATATTCATTTAAAACAGTCAAGGTGACATGGCCCCGCCATGTTGAATTGCAGTGTCTCCACAGCACTTCTGTGACCTGAGGTATCGGGCATAGCTTTTTGCTCGAGGATCTTTGCTTTGAAGACGGGGGCAAGACCTCCCCGTACATGGCACCCTATGAGCAAATGAAACTGGACTAAGCACAAAGAAGAAGAAACAAAAGAAAAGGGCTCAGTAAAATTGGCCTACCTATAGAGCTCATATTCTCTTCTTCCCACTGGTGTCTGTCTGCGGTACTGCAGTATCTGGTGCTACCAGAAAAAGCAAAATTAAGACCACCAGATTAATAAAACATTAATTACTAAGAGTTTTTTGTGCACATAAAAGCAGCTTGCTGACTGGGAGCACTAAACCAACAGTGGTATGAGTCTCAGAGGTAGATTGTTATAGATCAGCTTATATAGTGAGAATGCAGAGGCTGCTTATTCTTTATAACGACTGGTTGTAGAATAGAGTTTGCATAATGATAGGGAATTGGTTTAAAATGTTACCTCATGCCAATTTTGGAGAAGAGCTTAAGTTTTTTTAATGATTTTCAGAGGCATTTATACGAAGCAACTTAAGTTTCACTTATTTTGCAAAATAAGCTAAATTAACTTTTCTTATATGGCATAATTGGTCTTGTCTGCTCAGGGACTTTTCAAGTCTGGTCTTCATTTTGTATTTAATTTTAACATATAACATAAACTATATATGTGTGTAAAGGTATAGCATAAAAAATATATGTGGGTATTTATATACATAATTCTACAGAGAAAGAGAGAATGGGGCAAAATATAAATCATTCTGGTTAAAGGGTATACAGGAGTTCCTTGCACTATCTTGTACTTTTCTTAAGACTTGCAATTATATCAAAATTAAAAGTGGACATCAGGAATGGTAAAATAACAGAAAGTGCCAGATTGTCAAATCAGACATACCAGAAGCAGAAATGTTACCAATTCCAAGCCTTCTAATAATTTTATTTATATGAGTAATTTCAAGGCAAATGGAAAGCACAAAGGAGTTCAGGATTTCAGTGCCACCTCCCAGGTCCTTTCTTGCCTTATGTGAATGGTTTCTGGCCTGGATTTAACATCTGAAGTCACTGAGTGAGACAGGTAGTCCTTGCTACACAAAAGGGGTCTAGCTCAGTCATAAGACACCTCCATTGTCTACTCTAATAATTACATCACTTACATGAAAATTTCAGGGATCCATGCCCCATAAATCCATAGTTACTGGGTTGGTTTAACATAATCTAACCTAGACAGACCAGATAATAACTCTCCACTAGAAAATAACATTATATGTTTTCCAGGAGGTGTATCGTTAGCATCTTATAAGGGGATTTGACTATATCATCTTTCTTATTTTCTCTGGCTGTCCCTGATAAAGGGAGAGAATGGATTACAGGACGACTCCTAATCCTTTTGTTCCCAACTGGAACGCAAATGGGGGAGTGCTAACTTGTCTCTAAGAACAAGTAATCCTATATTAATGAAATTAATCAAGATTAGAGATATTCATAGAAAGCTTCTTAACTGATTTTATGAAGTAGTATTTTACATGAAACCAAATTTTAACAAAAGCATTACACACACACAAAGAAAAAGCTAAATAAATATGTGAATACCTGTATATGCATGCATATGTTTAAGTGTGTATATGTGTGTTTATACAGCATTCTGACATATGTAAGGATTGATTAATTTTGATTTTTTTTTTTGGAAAATAAATGTAGAGGAAATTATCAGTCTGCGTTCAGAATTTTCCTACAGAATATTGATAAGTAGATCTTGCTTCTTAAAAAAAAGGAGGATTCTGAATATTAACTATATTTTAGGTTTAAGTATAAACATGTTTTGTTTTAAATGCATCTGTTCATAAGGATTGTTTTGTCCCTGATATTCAATTTAGTATTACCGTTTATCAAATAAGTTTAGGAACTTACACACAAAAAGATTAAGCTCCTGAATTTTTAAGTAGATCATAAGACAAAATAAGTTAATGAGAAATAAATCCACTCCTGAGTCTAAATTGTGCAGAAAATCTTTCAAGAAGTTGATCACTGTATCAAATACTGCAGTGAAGTTAAGATGAGAACTAAGAATGACTGTTGAATTCGGCAACGTATTGCTGACCTAGACAAAACAGCTTTAGCCATCTATGGAGAAAAATACATATTTCTGTGGGTCCAAAGGTGAATGGATCAGAAAAAGGCAAAACTTTTAGTAAAGGCCTTCAGTGTTTCTCTATAAAGAGAATCAGAGCAGCAAATGGAAGAACACATGGATTTATAGAATTTTATTTAAAAATGGGAGATGCCGTACTGTATTTCTATTCTGATAGGAAGGATCCAGTAGAAAAGAAAAGAATTTCATAATGTAGGAAAGAGTGGAATTAATTGGAGGATCATCATTTTTGAGTAGGTTGAGGGATGGAATCTAGTAGAGAAATGAAGAAGAAAAGTGAGCAGCAGAAAGAATTCACCCATTGTTACTGGAGGGAAAACAGAATATGGGAGTAGGGCTTATATGGGAATATTTTGTGATAAAATGATACTGTGTACGCCTACTGACAAATAATAAAAAGTTTTCTTTTGTTTCTCAGTGAAATAGAAGCCAAGATTTTTTTTGTTGTTCATAGCAGTTTTATGGATAATAGCAAAAAAATCCGCCTAGCCCAGGAGACTAGAGAAATAAACTGTGGAACAATGGAATACTACTCAGCAATAAAGAGAAAAGAATTGCTGATAAATGCAACAGTGTAGGTGAACCAAGATTTTTAACTGAGGGTTGGGACTGGGAGTCTTGAGGTTTTGAGAAGAGAAGGTGGGAGGAGACTAGGTATGAGAAAACACTCAGCAAAGTGTAGATAGTCAGGCAGGACTCTGGCCGACAGTAGGTTTGTGGTTATAGAGACAAATGAGATGAGATCAACTGAGATGCAACAGACCTTGCCTGATTCATCTCTATATACCCAGGATCCATCATGGAGTCTGGCATAAGGCAAACATAATATTTTCTTGGAATGAAATAAACATATTTATCACATAGACAGATGCTGATAAAAAATTTTAAAAATATACATTCTAATTAAAAGTAATGAAATATTCAAATAAACTTAAAACAGAATAAAATTTCCTCAGTATTATAAAGAGTATTCAAAGGAAAGAGCAAAAAATCGTATAAAATGCTAGAAGTTATATTTTTTGAGTGTGGCTCCCAGTTATGACAACCACCCCATCGAGGTGGAATCTATCTTCCTTCCCTTGAATATAAGTGAGCTTTTGATTGGTCAGCAAATAGAGTACTTTGGAAATGATGAACTCTGGCTTTCATGGCTAAGTCATGAAAGGTAATAAAGTTTCTGCCTTGCTGTCTGGAATATTCACTCTTGAAGCTTCAGGTGTCAAGTAAGCAAGCTAAGTGCTCTGAGGACATGATACCTAGAGGAAGCCCAAACCAGCCTTGTCAGAGATGACAAGGAGGGCTATAAGAAAAGATAGTGAAAACTGGCCAGCCCCCATCTAACTGATCCCCCTCTCACTGCCATCCAGCTCCTGCCAGCCAACATCTGACTACAGCTACACTGGAGACCCCAAGCGAGAAATACCTAGCCAAGGCCTTCTTGAATTCCCGACCCATAGAGATTGTGAGAAGTAATTAAATGATTTTTTTAAGGTTTAAGCCACTAACTTTTGGGGTGATTAGTTATGGCGCAATAAATAAACAACAAAATTATAGTGAGGAATGACAGGATTTTTATTTTTTATTTTTTGATATGTCTCTTGTTTCTTTTTTTTTTAATTTTTATTTCATTATGGAGTAGAGTAGATTAACAATGTTGTGTTAGTTTCAGGTGTACAGCAAAGTGATTCAGTTATACATATATGAGTAGCTATTTTTCAAATTATTTTCCCTTTTAGGTTATCACAGAATGTTGAGCAGAGTTCCCTGAGCTATACAGTAGGTCCTTGTTGGTTATCTGTTTTAAATATAGTAGTGTGTACATGTCAGCCCCAAACTCCCAGTCTATCCCTCCTCCCCACCATTTCCTCCTGGTAACCACAAGTTCAGTCTCTAAGTCTGTGAGTGTTTCTGTTTCGTAAATAAGTTAATTTGTATCAGTTTATTTTAGATTCCGCATATAAGCCATATCATATGACACTTGTCTTTCTCTGTCTGACTTACTACACTTAGTATAATAATCTCCAGGTCCATCCATGTTGCTACAAATGACAATGTTTTTAAATCTTATTGGATACTGTTCTCTCATTTAAAAATCAGAAAAGGTCATATATATACATATATATAGATAGATAGATAGATAGATAGATAGATAGATAGATAGATATGTAGAGAGAGAGACAGTGAAAGACAGAGAAGATATGAGTTTTAAAACGAACTTATCATTGCTTTCAGAAGTTATGGCATTTTTACCTAGAAAATCAAAAAAAAAAAAAGAAACCAAAAAGAAAACTAATAAAACTAAAAAAAGTATTGTGACCTGATAAAAGAAACTAGGTAAATGCATATAAATCAGTTTTATTTTTCATAACTGAAAAACCTCATGGCAAAGTATAATGAGAAAAATACTTTGTTAAAATAACACAATTAACAATATTTAGGAATGAATTAAAAACAAATATCTAGGAATTATATTAAGGTAATGTTAAAATATTAATGGAGACATAAAATAAGACCTAAATCAATGGAGAAATAATATATCTTTCTAAACTTGAAGCTCTGAAATTCTGAAGATTTCATCCTTAACAAATTAATATGTCAAAGTTAATGTAATTTTTCAATGTAAATTGATAAGGTGATAATGGAATTCATTTGGGTGAATAAACACACAGAATAGATCAAAAGTATTCTTTTAAAAGTATAATAATGTAGATAGGCTTTCCTAACAAAACTGAAATCATGATGCTGTATCTTAAAGTAAGAATTGATAAAAATACATTTAATTTTTAGGTCCTAATTTTTAGGTCCTAATCCTATGAAGCTACAGGCATAACAATTATATTTTTGGAAAATGCATGTTTTTAATAAGCAGTCAGTAAGATTAAATGTCAGTTTGTTCAGAGCCATCAAAACCCATTACATTTCACTGAAAAGTCATATACATAATGATCAAGGCTTTAAAAATTTCAGAGTGACCTTTCACAGAGTGCCTAAGGCTGATCTAAGGTACTGTCCTAGGCATTCATGAACCTTCATTGGCCATTGTTACAAAATGCTGAATGAATGGAGAAGGGCGACTGGTATTCACATATTGGTGTTCGTCAATATTAAATGACCGGCATAGAGAAACAAGAAGCTTTGAAAATACTGTTTGATGTTGAGAAAGCTTCCTATCATGGAACCATGTTCAGTTAAATTATTTCAATGCAGCATAATAAACATGTCTTCATATTGATAGGAGTTTTGTTTCTGTTTGAGATAAAAATTCAACTTGTTATTTCTTTATAATGGAGTATATTGAAAAAAGAAAAATCAGAAATTCTTGTCACACAAAACTTTCCAGCCTTCTCAAATACTACCTTCTATTTTTTTTGCCTCATAAATGTTTGGAAAGGAATTTATGACTTTAACTCCTGTGAAGTCGCATTTATGATGATCCTCCTGAGACTATTTTATTTGATGCCTCATAAATGTCAGTGGAATGTTTATTTTTAAAACATGGGTTTTAAAAGTTAACACTGCATTTTTATTCAATTTAATCTTTCTTTCATTTTATGATGAAGAATTTGCATTGCCAATGACTTAGCATCACAATGTATTAATGAGAAGCATGAAAAAAGTTATATAGACCTTTCAGAAATTATGTCAGTTGAGTTACATTTTGATCCATAAGGTATTGGCATGTGAAGTATTCATAATAGCAGTATTATATTTTGTGATCCATAAAGGCAGGTAAATCATTACAGGTACACACTGTAGAAAAGAAACTCATTTTTTAGTAGATACTTATTTTTATGCCAAAATTTGGGTCAGTTTTGAATGGAAAAAATAAGAATTAATTGTATTTGAAACTCATGTTGATGGTATCATATTAGTGTAAAATTCTACTGGTAAGTTAGTCCTCAACCCTTGTATAATAGAGAGGGTACTTACTCTGTACCTCCTTTGTGCCGTGCACTCTTCACTAGGGATGCACAAGTGACAATGACACAGCCTCTCATCTTTGCCTTCATAATCATTTATGTTAGTTTATAAAACAGATCTATATGCATTATGTCCAATAAATAGCATTCTAAGCAATCTGTTTTCTCCTACTTATTAATAAATATGTATATACATACATATACATTTATAATGTTCTAAAATATTTTGTATATATAGTTATATATATTATATATAAAGTTCTAAAGAATTATGTGTGCAATATGTACAATATGTATATATATCATATAGATATGATCAAAAGTTACAATCTCATAACAATTCATTCGACAGTCATAAATTCCTGATTATTATTTAATGGGATTGTTATGGTTTCCAACTGATATAATATTAACTTATTTATTAATTTAATTAAATAATTGGTGAACTTATGGATAAAACAAAATGAAGTAATTTAACTCCATTGGCAAGATACATTATTTTATCCAAAGCATGAGAACTATTAGATTTCTTTTATTAAGTGTGGAAACTAGTTTTCAACTATCATTGATAGCAAATATTATGGCATTCTTAGAATACAGAATATCTGACAAAAGTCATTCTGAGTAAAGTTAAGCATTTCCAAAAACAGTAACTGATATAAAATTCATTTATGAAACAATAGCTTATTTATGAATCTACTAATAACATTATAGGAAATGATAGGGCTATAAGAAATATTTTTAAATTATTCAAAGCATTAATGAAGAAAGAAAAGGAAGAGTACGAAGATACTAAGAAAAATCTAAGAAAAAAGATTTAGGAGTTAAAACAGAAAACATTAAAGCCAGAAGAGAATAACGTTTCTATGCTCAGATATTTATGTAAAATGAATCACAATATTCAATATTACTAATGGAGAAAAATATTTTGAAAAACTAATACTGACATCTTTTAGGGCAAAAAAAATGAATATATTGATTTAAATTCCAGGTAAATATTATGGTTCCTTGTTAGAAAAAGTGTTTTTATTACCATAAATCTTTCAGAATCTCTTTTTCCATATTTTAATATTCAAATGTTTTTTCTACCGAATTTAATACTTAAAACTGTATGTATGAAAGTTTACATTCGTACAACATCCAGTTATTTACATTTGACTTCCCTAGTCTGTGATTCTCCAAGGGGACTAACAATGAAATCACTTATGGGCTTTTAAAAATCGACATGTGGGATCTATCTCAGAAAAAAATTAAATCAGAATATTTAGAGGTTTTTGTTTTAAAAGCTTCTCATTTGATGATCATGTTGAGCCACAGCTGAGATACATAGCCATAGAAACTCTTCAGATTCATCCTGCCAACCAAACTCATGTCCTTCTAATATAACTTAGTTTTTTTTCAGTAGCTCCTCCAACAGAGAGACCACTGTCTTCCATCTAGTTACACAAGCCAGCCTGGAAATCATTCACCATACTTTCCCTCTTTCATCTCCTGTATCAGATACATAATGAAATCAGTTTTACCTCCTAAATATTTTGTACATCTGACATTTATGTTTGTATATCTCTACCACTAACACGCTATCCACCCTCACTACTGACTACCACAAGTGTTTCCTTCCTACTCTCACTGTTCCACCTGTTACACTAAAAATAATTTTCCACACTGTAGTCAAAGTAATTCTTTTAAGAAAAAAATAATAAAATACCTAACTATTATGTAACTGTTACCTATTATGTAACTTTCTTCCATAAGTGTCTATTAACATAAATTTCAAATGCATTATTACAAATGTACCGTTATTACAAGTAAGTCATATAACTTTCATACTGTGAAGCAACATGTTGATTCTTTTTTAGGAAATACAGTGATGCCTGTCTTACAATTATATGCACAGCTTTATGTATCAAAACATTCTCCTTAATAGAGAGTTGTAGTAGGCTACTAAATTATTCACTACTGAACCAAAATTAGTATCAAAATAATTTGTTGTATACAAGCACATACATATACTGGGTTTCTATGTATTTTAAGTGACTGGGTTTTTACACAATTTTAACTATTTGTACAGTATCATAAATAATCATTTGATAAAAATGAAATTAATATGCATTACCATTTTGCTTGAAATTAAATATTTTATACTGAAAATCCTCTTAGAATTCATGAAGACTTGACAGAACATAAATACTTTTAGATATATACTAAGTAGCTCTTATCTTTCTAGACATTTTTATAAGAAAGATACCTAATGCTAAATGTGATCTTTCAATTTAGCTGCTTTTATTATTATTTATTTTTAATAAATAATTCCTTAGTGATAAATGTGCACTTACTCCATCTAAAATATATGCTTCCCACTCCACAGATAGTCATTTGCCCTTATCATCTTATAAGCCTTCTGGCTCTGGGATTTGGAAAAGGTAATTAAATATAAAGCAGAGGGTATTTTTGTGGAGAAAGCTCCTAATAATAGAGGTTAATTAGCTGCTTCAATGGCAATAAGGCTACAGTGGAAAACCACAAAGGAACCCATGAGCAATTAAAAACAGAGCAAATACATTAGAATCCTAATGTATTTTATACACACCTAATTTTATAAACACCATACAGTGTTTTCTAGGATTTACAAATCTATTTTAAAAATACAACAGAATGCCACATTTTAAAAATGAGAATTGTATGTCTCATTTTACAGCTTAGTTTTATTTTTTCATTACAATAACATGTTGTCTTTTTACTCAGTATTATCTAGTAAATTTCTGTAGATTTTTGCTCTTTGCAATTTCATATCTTCTTGCTGTAAGTGCAAACCTCTTTATATTCTCTACTTAACAAAAGTTGCAAAAGGGTGACAAAATTTCTGTGACACCTATAATTATAGAATTCAAATTAGAATTTTTTAAAGTGACACTGCTTAACCTCTTTTCATACTTTCATTGTTTTATGTTACAGTTCATATTACAGCTGTACTACAACTTCTCTATATTTAATTGGAGGTTTTTCTGGCTTGAAACAAAAAAAAAATATCATTACAGAATATTGATAGATACTACATAACAAGAGGTTGAAAAGAGTTCGTCATTCTACTTTCACCTTCTTAAGAATAATGGTTCTCATCTAAAAATGAGGATAAAGACACAATCATTGATTGCCTTTTTATCCCAGGAACTCTGTTAAGCATTTCCCTCAAGCGTTCTTGGGGAGACAGACTTGCACACCCAACACCTGGATGCCAAAAGTTATTGCCAGCATTATGTAGGTTGTAAAACTGAGCATACCTTAAGATGAACCTCCTGTATATTGCCCGCATCAGGTGTGGTCAAGGAGGTTATTGGATAGGGAGGAACCCCCAGCCCCAGAGAACAATGGAAAAGAGAGTTCCCCCAGAAAGTAGAATCCAATCTAGTGAAAATCTTTCTTTTGCCAGAGCAAGTGTTCCCCTAGTATTTCCATCAGGATTTTATCACTGTAATGGACCCCAAAGTAGTGAAAACTATATCTCAATGGGAAAAAATGCCCTAAAATATTTCAATATTTCCCACTAATATTAGTGATTGATGAAGTTAGTTGAAGATATAAATTACCTAAGTGTGCTAATTTATTTAATTTCTTCTTCTTGTTGTTCTTTTTTTTTTTTCCTTTCTTTGGTAGATTCTGAAAGAACCCAACTATTATTCCTTGAGCTATCTGACTATTTAACGAGAAAGTCCAAAATCTCCCAACTGATCCTTCATCTTCATTGTAGGATAAAAATCAGATTAGGAACTGAGTACTTTCTGTGAGAGCCTTGTTAAGTGTTATTCATGATTTTTTTAAGTGATTGTTACCCCGACACGGCCTTGCCAAGCTAAGGTCATAGATATCAAGCAATGTACGGAACAGAGGTGTAGAAGGTTCAGGCCTCTTAAGAGTGAGTGATTATTTGCAGGAAGCGTTACTACAATCCCCAGATCCCTAATGGACCGTGAGATATTGTCTTAGGTGTCTCTCACCATGCTAAGCCCTTCATGAGCCACATAGATGCCAGCTTTGCTGTCCTAGGATCTATAGTACAGTATGATGAAGAATATGATTCTGTATGAGTATTAGACCCATGAACTATTAAGAAATTCTAGGTTTTACCCTTAAAAGAGCCCATATTTTTCAAGGAGCGTTTTGTGAAGTGTGGAGAGACAGTAACTCATCTTATCTGCATGCACCCTAACACCAAACTCAGTGAAAGAAGGTGATGTTGGCTTTACAAAAGGCCACACAAATTTCAATATTGACTGCATAGCAAGGGTCATCAACAAGAACATAGATAATCTTTTCTGCCAGAATCACACATGGATAGTTGTAAATATTCCCTAGGATGAGGTCATGGAGGTTCAGGGTTGTAAAGATAAATAGGTCATACTGTTGAAAAATGCCTTGCCTTGTGTTTGGGGACGACCCTGACTCTAACTCAGGGGGTATGGAGTGCTTTTTGGAGACAGTAAATTTTTCACTGCAAATGTCAGTGGTCGGTTCATGTTGATGAGATTTTTCTTCCCTCTTGAAGAAAAGGAATCAGTCCTTAAGGAAATACAAATGTATGATAAAGACTTTCAGAGAACAGAAATCAGGCTCGAATGTATCTTGTGATATATGATCTGTTTTAAAAAATAGTCTATGAATAAAAAGATAGGGTTCCAATTTAATAGTATGCACAAGATTTTACCCATGAGAGATTCCATTTTTGCGTAACTATTTTGTAGGTTAAAAGAAAAGGCAAATCTCAGAAAAAAAAAAAAAAAGAAAGAAAGAAAGAAAGAAACCCACGAATGGTGCCCATCCCAACAGCTAGCATGACACTAACTGTCACTACTAGAGGCAGGGCTAAAAAAGTGAAGGACGTTACAATACGCTGTCTCCAATGTTAGGGAAGTGATAGAGGAAAAGGAGCAAAAACTCCTGGTATGTGAATTTGAGTTCATCTACTTTTTGCCGATGTTTTCTGATAAGAATTACATGAACTTTTCATTAATGAATTTTTTTTTTCCTTTTAACATCCCAAATCTAGACCCTGAGTCTTTGAGAAAGGCAAGAAAACTCTCAGATTCAACCCTGCTGAATTATATTTCCTCTTCTAAGATTTGGGCCCAAATCCAGATTTTTCAAACTATGATAGCCTTGTTTCCTTTTCTTTTCAGGAATCCACAGACCACACATGAGCCCCCTGATACTTTCCTAACCTTGAACTAAGGCTCTTCTCTACATGAAGATTTTACCCACATTATTGGAGGAAAGAGATGGAGCTTGGTGAGTCATAATCACTTGGACCTTTCTAACACTTTATATTTTTGTCTTTGAACATTCAGGAGCCTCTTTTAAATCATAGCATCATAAACTTTCCTCCCAGTTAGCTTTCTGAGAGATTTTATTTTTCCATAAGTGGTTGTCTGAGCATAATAGATAGACATAATAGATATACTCACATACAGATAGATAGCAAATATATTACAGATTTTTTACATATGGACACATATGTTACTTGGTTTACGTGACTTATTATTTCTAGATCTGCACATATTTCAAATATAAATATGTGGTTCATAGACTAAATATAATCTTGATACATAAAATATATGTTATAAAAAAGATTCTTCAAAACCTACTAAAAAGGAAAAAAAGAGTATAAGTAGCCTTGTTTTAGACAGTTTACCAAAGATTTTTAGTAAATATTCTAATACTATAAAAACATTTATAAAGAAAACAATTTAATATTAATAAATTTGTTAAATGTGAAGTAAATGTTCAAATACATATAAAGTCCATGTAAATGAATCAAAATAAATAATAGAAAAAAGTAAATTTCAATATCTGATAACACAAATATGATTACAGATATATTGTTTTCATCCATACAATCAGATATTTCTTGATATTTCAAAGCTTAGCAAATTATTTGCTATAAGAATGTGATATGAATTAGCAAAAAGAGTTTGTTTGTTTCAGACTTGAGTGTTCAGAGGTGGCAAATAAAATATTAGATTTCCTCTTATTAGAATTGTGCTTTAGAATACCATATTATGAATTATTATGAAAGAAAGTAATGACCTTGGTTGTTTTTTCATAGAAGGTATTAGGTAGAAAGATGGGACCTCTGCAAACAAAAATTCACTGGATTGGGAATCTCTGACCCTGGCATGATAACAAGTAAAGATTGCTAATGCCTAAGAAGAAGATAGGTGCATTTTATAGTTCCACATATCTATTTCTTAAAAGTATAGAGATAAATAGAACATATGGTTGATCCATGGTGAGGATAAATGGAATAGCAGTAGCTTATGAGATTATTTAGAGATCTCAATCATTGGCATCCATAAAACGGTCGAATATATTTGGAATACTATCTGTCAATTAGTAGTTCTCCAGTTTCATTGAGTGAGAAAGAGGGAACAGTATAATGCTTTCTGAGAAGTCTGCAATATGGTGGGCTGTGCTATGCAGTTTTTAAACGTTCTGATAAATGCTAGGTCATGAATTAATGATTACCTTATCAGAAATAACTGAAGGCAATTTAAATAGATTCATTTCTAAACAGTGTAATGAGGGTTCTTCTGATGGGAAAACACTGTACCTTTTCTCTACAATATTTTTTTAAAAGGTTGTCTTGTACAAAAGTACACACTGTTTGGAGCTCAGGACTTAAGATACAAAGGAAAAAAACTAAAATAAAAGAGGGAAAGATCATATAAGTGATCATTAAGGTTTTTACAACCTATTATGAAGTCTCATGGACAAAATAAGTTAAAACCGACAGAGAGTGAGACAGAAGAACAATTTTCTCTGATATTAAAACAGATTCACATAATTAATGTTGAGGTAATCTGTAAAAACTAATCAGAGATATGATTAACATTTGGTATTTTCTAATCACTTTTCAAACAGCTTCAATGAACATCTTAAAAGCTGTTTAGTTGTTAGTATAGAAAGTGGTGAATTTAAAAAATTAACATAAACAAACATTTATTCAAATTCATATTTATTCATATAAAATGTGCCTTAGTCCTGGCAATTGGATTTTCAAAATCTCTCTTTTCACAAACAATTCTATATAATTACTGTACTTCCTTAAACCAAGCAGTGTTAAGTAGTGAATATTCTGTACCCATTTTTTACTTTTTTGGTTCTTTGATTTTTAAAACTTTATTGAGGAAAACTTGGCAAATACAACTGTATATACTTCAAGTGCACAACATGATGATCTGATATACATATACGTTGTAGAATGATTACCAGATTAAAATAATTAACACATCCATCACCTCACAGTTAACTGTGTGTGTGTGAGATGAGAATGCATAAGATCTACTCTCAGCAACTTTCAAGTATACGATAACTTATTATTAACTATAGTCACCATGCTGTACATTAGATCCTCAGAATTTCTTTGTTTTATAACTGAAAATTTATACCATTTGACCTACACCACCCCATTTCTTCCTCCCACCAAACCCTTGGCAATCAGCGTCAGCATTCTAATCTCTGTTTCTGTGATAATTGGCTTTTTTTTTTTTTTTTTTAAGATTCTACATATAAATGGTACCATACGGTATCTGTCTTTCCATGTCTGGCTTACTTCACTTAGCCTAACGACCTACAGATTCAGATTCATCCATGTTGTAGTAAGTGCCAAGCTTTTCTTATTTTTTATGGCTGAATAAATAATATTCAATTATACTGTAAATATAATAAAACTATATATATATATATATACACACACACATATAAGACATTGTCTTTATCCATTCATCCATTAAAAGACATTTAGCGTGTTTCCATATCTTGGCTCTTGTGATCAAGGCTGCAATGAACATGGTGTGGAGATAGCTTCTTAAGATACTGATTTCACTTCTTTTGGATAAATACCCAGACGTGAGATTGCTGGATCATAGTGTAATTAAATTGTTAATTTTTTGAGAGACTGCCATATTGTTATCTATAATGGCTGTACTGTTTTACATTCCTACTAACAGTGTATAACACAGTTGCCTTTTCTCCACATCCTCACCAATATTTGTTATTGCTTATCTTTTTGATAATAGCCATCCTAACAGGTGTGAAGTGATTATCTCTTGGTGGTTTTGATTTGCATTTTCCTAATGATTAGTGATGTTGAGCACATTTTCATATACCTATTGGCCATTTGTATGTCTTCTTTGGAAAAATTTCTACTCAGGTTCTTTGCACATTTTTAAATTGCTTTTTTTTGTTGGTTTGTTTTTTTTGCTTTTGAGTTGTATAAGTTCTTTATATACTTTGGATATTAATCCCTTATCAAATATATGATTTGTGAGTATTGTCTTCATTCTGTAGATTCCCTTTTCAATTCATTGATTGTTTACTTTGCAGAAGGATTTTTAGTTTGATGTAGTCCCACTTATTTTAGCTTTTGCTGCCTTTGCTTTTGGTGTCTTATCCAAGAAATTGCTGCCAAGACCAATGTCGAGGATCTTTTTCCCTATGGATGCCTATAGAAGTTCTATAGTTTCAGGTATTACTTTGGAATCTTTGATCCATTTTGACTTAACTTTGTGAGTGGCATAAGACTGGGGTCCAGTTTCATTCTTTTGCATGTGGATACCAAGTTTTTCCAGCATCATTTATTGAAGAGATTTCTTTCTCCATTGTATTTTCTTGTGCCCTTGTCAAAAATCAGTTGACCACATATGTGTTGGCTTATATCTGCACTCTGAATTTTGTTTCATTGGTCTGTGTACCTGTTTTTATGCCCATACTATACTGTTTTGATTACTATAAATTTGGAATATAATAATAATATAATTTGTGGTATAATTTGGAATCAGAAAGTGTGATGTCTCCAGATTTGTTTTCTTCCTCAGAATTGCTTTGGCTATTCAGGGTCCTTTTGATTCCACATAAATATTAGAGTAGGTTTTTTTCTACTTCTGTGAAAAATACCATAGAAACTTTGATAGGGATTACATTGAATCTTTAGATTGCTTTGAATACATTGGACATTTTCACAAGCTAATTCAATCTTTCAATCCAAGAACATGGGATAGATTAACATTTATTTGTATCTTTTTAAATTCCTTTCATCAATATATTATGGTTTTCAGTATATAGGTATTTTACCTCCTTGGTTAAATTTATTCCTAAGTATTTTATGCTTTTTGATACTGTTGTAAATGGGGTTGCTTTCTTAATTTCTCCTTAGCATAATTCATTAGTGTATAAAATGCAACTGATTTGTGAGTGTTAATTTTATATCTTGCAACTTTATTTCATTTGTTCTAACAGTTTTTTTGGTGAATGCTCTTGGGTTTTCTATGTATAAGATCGTATCATCTGAAAACAGATAATTTTATGTCTTCCTTTCTGATATGGATGACTTTTACTTCTATTTCTTGTTTAATTACTATGGCTAGGGTATCTAATACTATGTTGAATAGAAATGGTAAGAATGGATATCTTTGTTTTGTTTCTGATTTTAAAGGAAAAGCTTGTAACTTTTCACCAGTGAGTATGGTCTTGTCATATATGACCGTTATTATGCTGAGCAATGTTCCTTCTATTACTAATTTGTTGAGAGTTTTTATTATGAACGGATATTGAATTTTGTCAAATGATTTTCCTGCACCTACTGAAATAATCATATCATCTTTATCCTTCATTCTGTTAATGTGGTTTATCACATTTGTTGATTTGCATATTTTAAACCAACTATATATTGCAGGAATAAGTCTCACTTGATCATGGTGTATGATCCTTTTAATGTGTTCTTGAATTCAGTTTGTTAGTAAGTTGTTGAGAATGTCTACACCTATATTATCAGACATATTGACCTGTAATTTTTTTTCTTGTAGTGTCCTTGACTAGCTTTTGTGTCAGGATAATGCTGGCCTCATAAAATGAGTTTAGATGTGTTGTTTCCTCTTGAAATTTTTGTAAGAGTTTGAGAAATATTTGTATTAATTCTTCTTTAAATGTTTGGTAGATTTCACGTGTGAAGCCATCTACTCCCGGGCTTGTATTTGCTGGGAGATTTTCAAAGTATTGATTCGATCTCCTTGCTCATTATCATTCTGTTCAATTTTCTATTATTTCATGATTTAGTCTTGGTAAGTTGTATGTTTCTAGAGATTTATCCATTTCTTCTAGGTTATCCAATTTCTTGGTATATAAATGTTTATAGTAGTCTCTTATGATCCTTTGTATTTCTGTGGTATCAGAATGATTTGTTCCTCATTCATTTATAATTTTATTAAATTGAGTCATCTCTATTTTCTTCTTGGTGAGTCTTGTCAATTTTATTATCTTAAAAAAAACCTTTAGTGTCAGTGGTATTTTCTATTGTCTTCCTAGTCTCTAATTCATTTACTTCCATATTGATCTTTATTATTTTTCTTTCCATTAACTTTGAGCTTAGTGTGTTCTCGCTTTTTATTTCCTTGAGATATAAGATTAGGTTATTTGAGATTTTTTTTAATGTATGCCTATATCACTATAATTGTCCTTAGAACTGCTTTTGCTCCATCCCATAGATTTTGGTATGCTGTGTCTCCATTTTTTTTTGACTCAAGATAGTTTTTGATTTTCATTTTGATTTGTTCTTTGATCTATTAGTTGGTCAGCGATGTGTTGTTTAATTTTCAAATATTTGTGAATTTTTCAGCTTTTCTCCTGCTTCTGATTTCTAGTTTCATAACATTGTGGTAGTAAAAGGTGCTTGATATATATTTCAACTTTCTTAAATTTGGTAGGACTTGTTTTGTGATCTAACACATTGTCTATCCTTCAGAATGTCCCATGTGCGCTTGAGAAAAATATTTATTCTGGTACTGTTGGATGGAACATTCCTTATATGTCTGTTAGCTTCATTTGATATAAAGTATAGTTCAAGTCTATTATTTTCTTTATGATTGTCTAACTGATGATCTATTCATTGTTGAAAGTGGGATATTAATGTTCCCTACTACTATTGCATTGCTGTATATTTCACTCTTGAAATCTGTCAATAATTTTTTAATATATTTATGTGCTCCATTATTGAGTTTGTATATGTTTACAAGTTTTAAATCTTCTTCAGGAATTGACCTTGTGTTATTATATAATAACATTTTTTGTCTTGTTACAGGTTTTCACTTATAGTCTATTTTGTTTGACATAAGTATAGCTACCCCCATTCTCAGTGAAGATCTCTTTGGGGGTATTTGAGCTTTTTGGTACTTGAATGACCATATCTTATCCCCACTTTGGGGAAAATTTTAGCCATTGTTGGCACAGACTGTGGGGGTCTTCTGTGGCCAAGACTTCATAGGTCCTGTGTGGCAGTGGCCATTATGGTTATTAGGATCCTCAGAGACAAAGGCTACTGGGGTTCTCCTGTTCTTTTTTTTTTCCTGGGGGAGGAAGATACACCCAAGGAGATCCCTCCTAGACCCTGGTCTGACATGCTGGCCCTCAGAGCAGCAGCAGAGCTGGGATCCTGGGATCAGGCACATGCAGAGCTACCTCATAACCTGAATACTGAGGTACAAGTGCACTTGCTACAGAAGTGGTGCTGGTATCTAAAGTGTCAGCATGTGCAGATCTCCTGTGGAACCAGGGTCTGTGTCTCTGGGGATCACCATGGTAACTCTGGCTAAGGAGTTGATACAGCAGTGGCATGGGTCCTGGAATGACAAGAAGTAGTGGCTTGGGCCCAGAGGGCAGGGTGCAGTAGCAACACAGCCTGAGGATGGTGGATTAAAGTCTCATCGGAGCTGCAGGGGGCACAGCGGGACAGTAGCAGCATGTCCCCAGGGGTGCTCCATCAAAGCCTTGTTCTGGGAACCTGTACTTGAGCTCAGGGCAGCAGAGGCTTCCCTGATATGTTGGGGCAAATCTATGACCTGGAACTGTGGACAGATCTAAGAGCGTTGGCAGCTCTGGTCCATACATGCTAAGGCACTGTTGTGATCTGATCTTGGAGAGCAGGGCACAGCAGTGACTGGCTCCCCTGGGGGGCAGGTACCATCATTGCAACAGCCCTATCCCCAAGGAGTAGGTGTATCAGAGGGTCTCTAGGCAGCCCCATCAGCTGGATGACGGAAGTATTTAGTGAAGACTGAAGGAGACCTCAGTAGCAAAGGCTACAAGTGTCCACAATGGCCAGGCTTCCTGGGGTTCTCCTGTTCTTTTTCCTGTGGGCTCTAATTCCTCTAAGGGGGTCCCTCCTGGCACTGTGATGTTCTGGACTTGGGGAAGGGGTGATGCAGGTAAAATGTGCCTTGTGCTTGTCTATGTGGCCATTCTTGGTTTTTGAGCTCAGCGGAATTTTTGCTGCTTCTTTGTTGTAGTCCACAGCTTTCCCTGAGCTTTTTTTTTTTTTTTTTTTTTTTTTTTTTGCAGCTGTTTATTTATTGCTTTTTTTTTTCTTTTTTCTTTTGTGGGTGAGATGAGTGTTGGAACCTCCTAGCTCTCCATTTTGCTGACATTACCTCTGCTAATGTGTCTTTAAAATTACATTTGTCTATGTAGAATTAGGAACTTAGACTAGGGACAAATAGGTCTATTACCCAGAAAATATTTTAGGATTTAGATTCCATTTGGACTTTCCTAACTTACATATTTTGGTATTGAATTAAGCACACACACACACACACACACACGGAGCACAAATTGTGCCTCAATTCATTCTTCATCAAAGGTAGAAACAGTCTATGTCAGAAACATCAATATCTAAATCATCAACATTATTTCAGTACATACTGTGTTCAAGATACTGCTTCAAACACTGTTTGAACTGTGAAGTTTTATAGTGTGATCTCTTTTCCTCTTAAGATGCCTAGAGTCTAGCCATGGATACAGAGAGTATACATGAAATAATACTTTGACCTATTTGGGCTCTTAAAAATGAAAGGCATTCATAATAGGAGGGAGGGCCTATTTTGTGAAGGCAGAATGATGGGCTGGAGTTATTACAAAATAATTTTTTACTTGCTGTGGCTTTCCTCATATAAGCATTCCTTAAAATAAGTCTACTTACCTTCTCCTGTCACAAATTTTTCCAATCCAGATAGTATAGTTAGGAAACTCAGTATTAAACAAAGTGAAGCACATTACTGAACTTCTCTCAGGCAAATATGCCTTCTGACTATATAACAAAGGATAATTGCATTCTGGTTTCCCAAACTAACTTGGCCAGAGAATCCAATTTTTGGCACAATGTCTCAATATTCTACAGTATTAGATAGGTTGAAAATCATTGCCATTGTTGAATAAAGTTAAATAATACTTTTTTCCAAATGTAATATAAAGGGAAAATTAACAATATTAGTTGCATTAATTAATAAAGCATCAATACATACAAGAAATGAACCTGTTGCATCTGTGTTATAGATGAAATGTTAATCAATCTTTACATTTTCCAGTATCACACAGTAGTTAGTATTCTCTAGTCTCATGTATACAGTGATTTGTAGAATTAATGTTAACTGACCATAGAGTGATGAATTTCTATTCAGCTGGTTATTTCATTAAGTACTTAAAGCTCATCCCAGACATGCATCAGGAATTCATAAACACTTGCAGGTAGAGGGTTTGTTGGCATTTGGTTTCATCTGGGATACTCATACACTTTTCAAATATTTAAGGATGGATTTTACTCAGTTAATATTCTTTTTATATTAGGGAAACATTTTTTTTTCAATTGAGGGAAATTTGCTGTACACTTTTATCAGTTAAGAAGTGAGCTGTACATTTGATTTAAAAAAGACATGAAATAAAGATTTAGTTGACTCCCCACCTTTTATTTTTGTGTGTCATCCTATGGACACACAAGTTTGTTTGGGCTTCTGTGAGTCAAAAACTTGAAAATGTCTAGTTAATCTCTCTTACTCTCTGTTCTCTAATTCATATCAAAATCCCTAAATTTCTGACAGTTATGGGGAAAAAAGGCTATTTTGAATAGTCAATTATGGGAGTGCCACTACCATAATAAAGTGCATTTTACCATTTTGAGTATTCCAATAACACTTTTAAAAGCAAACGTAAATTTTATGAAATCTTAAATATTCAACTGTTTTAGGAGGCCATTCATTTTTTAAAATATTTACAGATTGTTGTCAGTCTTTCAAAGATGGAGGGTAAATTTTTGTGTGTGTGTCTTGTTTTCATTTTTTTAAGTTCAGTTTAAGGACATGTAAGGACTGTACATTTTATATTGTCACCTGTAAACTTTTACATTTATTTTAGAGGTCTCTCACTCTGAAAACTATATCTTGGCACATTGGCTAGAATGACTTAAATGAGTACATAGATAAGTTCCTTATTTTAGGTTTACCAATTCTTTTGATTCTTGCCCAACCATGACTATTGTTTCATATATTTTGTTGTTTCTTGCCATTCGCAAGTGTATGTTAACTTTGTTTATACCAAGCAATGGATATTTTTAGCAATAACATGACAAACTATGCTATACTTTCAAGTATGTATATCCATCAGTCATTAAGAAATGATGTTCCATTATGCTTATATTTATATAGCTTTTTAACATGTGATTTTATACAGATAGTTTGATTTCAAACTTCATTTTATGGTTTTAGTTTTCTAAACTAGATTCAGTTCTTATATTGACTTCCTTGAAAAATGTAATAGCATATGTGGCAATAAATGTTTTGCAAGCTGTATATTAATCATTCAGACAAAAAGTATTTCTATTAGTTTTGTAATGAGAAAGTAGGAAAACTGACTTTTACAGTTACACATTATATTCTAAGTCAACAACAGCATTTAAAGGATTTTAACCATATTTTGCCTTTTTATTATTGTATCCTTTTGTCATGTCTCAAACAACCACTAGATTTCTATGATGACAATTCAGTTACTTCTAAGTTCTCTCTAGTGATAGTTAACCAATTTAGGCACATATAATTTATAAATATCAATAACTCTCTTGTTACACATTAGAATGAAGAGTATCATTAGATTATTTATCTTTCTTTTCTGAAAGAAATTGTCTATATTGACAGTTTGAGAACTGCAAATAAAAGAATACCATATTCTAACTAAAGATATGGATTAACAGAAAACCAAACTTATAAGAATATTTTGAAAGTAAATGCAAAGGAAAGACAAGCATAATAAAACTTTCAAGAGGTCAAGAAATAAAATTTTAAAAGTAACAATATTATTAATTTCTATTTTTAAATAAACTTTTCAGAACACTTACAGAGTTTCAGAAAAATTTTAAAACTACAGAGAGGTCCTATATACCCCCCACCTAGTTTCACCTACTATTAATATCTTACACAAGTTTGGTAACTATGTTACAATTAATGATCAAATATTGATATATATTATTATTAACCCAAATCCATAATTCAGATTTCCTTAGCTCCTAATTTATTTTTTCTGTTCCAGAAGCCTATCCAGGATCTTATATTACATTTAGTCATTATATCTCCTTAGGCTCCGCTTGGCTGGGATAATTTCTCAGATTTGACTTGTTTTTCATAATCTTGAAAATTTTAAGTAATACGGGTCAGCCATTTTGCAAAATGTCCTTCAATTCGGAACTATTCTGTTGTTTTTTCTCATGATTAGACCGGTGTTGTGGCTTTTGGGGAGAAAGACCACAGAGGTAAAATGACACTTGGATCACATCATCTCAAGTTTACATGCTATCAGCCTGGTTTATGTTTATGTTGACCTTGATTGTGTGGCTGAGATTGTGTTTGACAGTTTTCTACACTGTAAATTACTCTCTTCTCTTCTATCCATATTGTAACCTTTGGAAAGAAGCCACTATGCCCACATTTAAGGAGTGGGAAGTTATGTTCCCTCTCCTTAAGGGAGACGTATTTACATATTAATAATATTTTTGGAATTCTGCATAAGAGATTAGTCTCTCATTCTCCACTTACTCATTTATTAAATAACTTACATCACAATGAACTCATGGGTATTTTATACCTTGCAAGATAATCTAATACTTCTTTACTTTGTTGGTCAAATTGTTCTAGCTTTTGCCATTAGGAGCTCTTTCACTTGCCTACTATGTTCCTTTGACATACCCTTTCATTATGGGAGTGTGTGTGTGTGTGTGTATGTTTTATTTTGCTTCTGAATACTTCCATACTTTCTGGTACTACAAAATACTCCAAGCTCATTCTTGTGTATTTCTTGTCCCCATCCTGGAATCAGCCATTTCTCCAAGAAGTCCTAGCTCCCTTTAGTAGAGAATTGTACTGGAAACCAAAGTCTAGGTGCTAGATACAGTTGTTGCTCCTGGACTATTATTGATTCTAGATCCTTTAAGCTGATAGAGCAAGGAAATACATGTGTATACTAACCCTTGTATATGCATATTTCTATAACTATGTCTATATGTCACCTTGTATCTGTGTTAAGCTAAAAATGAGTTTAGGGTGAGGTCCCTAACTCGAACCCATTACTACATGGATCGTTCTAGTTTATTCCCCTTGCTTATTTGTAAATTCTCACTCCAAGAGCAAGAAACCTGGCTCCCACTATCTGCTACTTAAATGTTCAATTCCAGAGCACATAGAGAGTATCAGTCTTGTGAACCTGTGCCATGTGGGGTGCCGCTTTATCAGTTAGAGTACAGTGCTATGCACATGTTCTCTTGATGTTGATTTTACAGGCTCCACTAATTTCCAGTGTTTCCTAGGTAAGCACCTTTTTACCCCACCCTCTTCAGTGAGATTGTTTCATATGTTTTGTCATGGTTTACATTTGATCTTTGTTATTTCTCTCACTTCCTAAATTATTTTTTTTAATTTGCATGTGTTAGATGCCACAATTTTTGCTCTAAATTTCTATTGATCTTGACAAATGCATAGTATCATATATCCACAATTACAGTATTATACAAAATAATATAACCACCCTTAAAAATCTCCTGTGTTCACCTCTTCAGCTTTTTCTTTCTTCCCCCTGAACCCCTGGAAACCACTGAACTTTTTACTATTGCTATAGTTTAAGCCTTTTTCGGAATATCATTTGATTGGAATCACATAATATTGTAGACTTTTCAAACTGATTTCTTTCATTTAGTAACATGTATTTAAGGTTCTTTGACTCTTTTTGTCTGAGAATTCATTTTTTTAAAACATAATATTCCATTGTATATTATGTGTATAATAGATGGTTCATTTATTCACCTATTAAAGGGCATCTGGGTTTCTTCCATTTTTTGGTAAATATGAATAAAACTGCTACAAACATTAATGTGCAGGTTTTAGTGTGGAGAAAATATTTCAGATCATTTGGGTAAATATCCAGGAGACTGATTACTGGATTATATGATGAAACTATGTTTAGCTTCGTAAGAAACTGCAAAACTGTCTTCCAAAGTGGCTGTACCACTTTGCACTTCCACTAGCAATGAGTACGTATTCCCGTTGCTCCCTATTCTCATTAGCCATTGCTATTGTATTTTCAGCTTTTTTTAAGGATACTGGCCACAGGTATACAGTGGTATCTCATTGTTGTTTTAATTTGCAGTTTTTTAATGACAAAGTGCCTGTTTAGACCTTTTTCTCATTTTCAAATTAAGTTGCTTTAACATTGGTAAATTTTAAAAATTACTTGTATATATTATGTACAAAGTTTCTTATCAGATATGTGTTTTGCAAAATTTTCACTCTGTGGCTTGGCTTTTCATTCTCTTAATACTAACACAATTATTAATACTAATTTTATTTTCTCTTTAGAGAGCAGAAATCTTAATTTTAATGAAGCCTACTCTATCAACATTTTTCTCTCATAGATTGCGCTATTATTGTAATACCCAAGAGTCATGGCCCAACCCAAGGACACAGATATTCTCCTATGTTTTTGCCTTTAAGTTTTATAATTTTGTATTTTATATTTAAGGGTGATCCATTTCGAGGTAATTTTGTGAAAGGTAAGGTCTGTGCATAGGTTTATTTTTTTCCATATGGACATTCAATTATCCTTGTACTGTTGGTGAATGGACTAGTCTTTCTCCATTTAAATGCTTTTGTTCCTTTGTGAAAGATCAGTTGATTAGATTTATTTCAAGATATTTGTGGATTCTTTATTCTGTTTCAATAATCTATGTGTCTCTGGTTTTGCCAAAACCATACTGTCTTTATTACTGAAAGCTTATAGCAGGTCTTGAAATTGAGAGTGTTAGCTAGCCAACTGTATTATTTTTTGATATTATATTGGCTTTTCTAAGTCTTTTGCCTTTCCATGTAAAATTTACAGGCAGTTTGGTTGTATGTACAGAATAGCTTTCTGGGATATTGATTGAGGTTGCATTGTATCTGTAGATGGATTTGGAATACACTGGCATCTTAACAGTATCAAATCTTCTAATTCATAAATGTGAAATATAGCTCCATTTAGTTAGAAATTTTATTTCTTTTATCAGAGTGTTATAGTTTTTCACAAATAAATTCTGTATGTTATTAGATTTATACCCACCTATTTCATTCTTTGGTGCTATTTAACTTCTTAAATTTCAAATTCCTATTGTTTTTTTTTTATTTATATTGGAAAGTCATTGATTTTTTATGTTAACTTTGTATCCTGCAAATTTTCTATATTCACTTACTAGTTTCAGGATATTTTTGTTGATTCTTCAGGAATTTTTACATAGACAGTCACATCATCTGTGAACAAAGATAGTTTTATTTCGTTGTTTCTGATATCTACAGTTTTTCATTTACAGTCTTACTATACTTGTTATGATATTCAGTACATTGTTGAATAGGAATGGTTAGAGAGGACCTTCTTGCTTTGTTCCTGTTTTTACGGGCAGAGGGTCAAGTTTCTAACATTTAATATGACTTTAGCTATAGTTTTTTAGTAGATGTTCTTTATTAAGTTGAGGAAGTTTCCCTCTATTCCTAGTTAACTAAGAATTTTATACTGAAAGTGTGTTGGATATTTTTCAAATAAGAGGTTTTTTTCACGTTAATTGATAGAATCATTTGATTTTTCTTCTTTAGCCTATTGATGAAGTGGATCATATTCACTAATTTTCAAATCACACCTGGAATTAATCCCACTTGGGCATGGTGTAAAGTTTTTGTATGCATTTTTATATTTAATTTGCTAATATATTGTTGAATCTTAGGTAAATTTGAAAATAGCAGAACAAAAACCCACATAATATTCCTTTTTGATTTATATTATTTTTACTAAGTGTTTTTGTGAAAACACTAATTGTCTATATTTAATTATTTATTTTATTTACCTAGGAGGGTAGTGTATTTTTGTCACAGTTATAGTTGTAATGTTTTTAAAACTTGAATTTTCAAACTTTCATTTTATGAACAATTGTTGATTTTTAAAATCGTTGGTATATAGAATTTATTTACTATAAATATATCTTTGGGTTTATTCTTTATTATCAATATGATAGGCTAATGTTAATAACCAGAGGATATACTTTACCTTAAACCTCACTTTTTAATTAGATTTGTTCACATTTTTATTTTTTCAAACAAATAATATTAAAGGTTAAGAAAGAATATTTTATTGCATGTGTAAAACATACATTTATGAAGGTAATAATTTCATTTCCATCCTTTTTAGTTATGTATAAAATGGACATTTTTCTTATTTTGATTTGAATACAGATGGTGTTTAGAGATTATGATTTAGAAATGCTTAATCTCTATTGTATTTTTAGTACATACTCTTGGTAGTAGTCAATATAAAGTATATAGTAACTTTTCTCCTGTTTTTAAAGTTTATTGCTGAGAACCATCCATGTTCCATTCTGCTAGATAAATGACACTTGCATTATAAAGTCCAGTTCAACTCTTCACTTTTTCATGGATAAAATATTCAAAAGTCAGAATTACATACCTAGAATATTTTTTAAATATAGAAATAAAATAATTGTCGCTTTTAATCTTTTTTTCTTGTGTTGAGAGCATGTTCTCCCGTTTCATCCTTGTTGTCACATATTGCAGAATTTCCTTCTTTTTAAGGCTGAATAATATTTCATTATCTGCATATGCCACATTTTCTTTATCCATCCATCCAGGGATTTTTAGGTTGTTTCCACATCTTGCCTATTGTGACTAAGGCTGCAATGAATATGAAAGTACAAATATTGCTTCAAGATTTGGATTTCAATTATTGTGGATAAATCCTCAAAAGTAGGATGGCTAGATCATATGGTAGTTCTATTTTTAATTTTTGGGGGAACCTCCGTATTATTTTCCATAGTGGCTGCACCATTTTAAATTTCCACCAATAGTGTACAAGGATTCCAATTTCTCCACATTTTTACCAACGCTTGATATCGCTTGTCTTTTTGATAACAGTATTTTAACAGGTGTGAGGTGATATCTCATTGTGGTTTCAATTTATATTTTCCTGATGAATAGTGATGTTGAGCATCTTTTTATATACCTGTTGGCCTTTTGTATGTCTCCTTGGTGAAATGAATATTCTAGTCTTTTTGCCCATTTTTAAATAAACTAAATTCATATAATTGAGAAAATGTGTCAGGTCTGTTGTGTGCCAAAGATAGGAACAACAGGAATCTCCATCAACAGGGCATTGGTTAAATAACATGGTAGAAAAGGACATTATAGAGAGGAATTGCTATTTGGGGCCTATTAGAATTGTTCTATATTGGGGTAAAAATGGCTAATCCTTTACTTTTTCTCAGTCATTGAATGTGGGCCATCTCAGGTGTGAGCTTGGGGCAGGTAGCTCTTTGAAGCTGAGATGTTCCCTGAAGGGAACACCCACTGACAACATTCCCAGAAACTGTGCCACAAGTTCTTTCTTGCGTCTCCGTGTCTATCACAGTCTACTTGTGATGCCTGCATCCATTACCTTATATGCATTAAGGAAGAATCTCTTCCAGGAACCACATGGGCTTCTATTCCTGGGGAAAACTAAAAAGACTAGGACTAGTGAGCACTACAGATCCTGCTGCCTCAGTTGGTTCTAGGACATAACTGATAATTATATTTTCCCTCTTCTACTTTTATTCTAGATTTTTCTCAACCTCAGCTAGTGATGATTTTAGTCTTGGTGTCTTACCTGCTGGAGGTAAGTCAGATCCTTATTGCTGAGGCTTATGAGTCAGTGGTCACGATGTGTGTCTCTGGCTGAGATTGCTGCTATTTTTAATGCATTATTAGGATTGGGTAAGGGAGTACTGAGCAGTATTACCACCTATTTCTCTCTGCCCCCATCAGTTAATAGCATTGTGACCTAGTTCGCCTCCTGGAAATAGGAAGTACAGATTCCCCAAGTGGGTCTTTGGGAGGACCACTCCTGCTCTTGGCACATGATACCATATATACTTCCAATTGGTGACCCAACACTAAATAAGGAACTTTGATTCAGTTATTAACTCTGAGTTGTCCCTCGTTAGTATTGCCAATAGCTTGCACCAAACCTCTATCAGTCCTGCCTGTGTATGTAGTATGATATGGCCAGGATCATTAGCTGTTCTTACACCTCCTTTGCTAGAAAGTATATCCCTTGGTCTGAAACTCTTTTATGTGGGATTACATGCTGGTGGATCAAACACTCTGTAAGACCCCGTGTAGTTGTGCTGGGTAAGGTCTGACATAAGGCAGGTAAACCCATATCTGGGATATTTATCTAGTTTTGTCAGAATGCATGAGTTGTTTTCAAAAAAGTATAAAATTATAAGTGGCTGATGGCATCCCCTTCTCCGGAAGGCTAGGGGCCTGTGATACAATTTTCCCATTGAGACTTTCCATGCATGCAACAGTTTTGCACAAATACTACTAGGTTCTTTTATTTTCTTTAACATCATAGGGTCTGCCGGGTTTTTTGGCCCAAACATCAAGGCTGTTGCAGAGTGGCCTGCACTACTTGAAGATACTTTCCCAGTTGCAGGCCCCACTGTCAATTAGAATACTTTTGTGTTACTCATCATAAAATCCTAAATTTTCCATGCACAGAATATGCTGTTTCTGGAACTTCAAGAAACCTCCAGCATTGTCCTTCTTCCTTTGTTGTGGGAGATGTAAATGGCAACAATTTTTCTTATTTATGATGGGATGTCCTGACATGACCTTGATTACTAGATCCCTAAATTTTGCTAATGCAACTGGCCTCTGATAATTCTTCCTAATGACAGTGCAAGTTGAGTAGGTCCCTGCTGACTGCTCATTTATTTTGCCCTGGGGTTATTTGTGTTCTACTAATCGTTTCCACAATTCTCTAAAGTCAGACCCCCTAGGTAAATGAGGTCATTTTAGAGCTTTCAGCCAGCCTAGCTGCTAATGGGCATTAAGCACATGAAAAGATGCCCAAGTCATTAGTCAGCAGAGAAATACATATCAGAACCACAATGAGATACCACTTCACACCCATTAGAATAGCTATCATTAAAAAAAACACATACGCACACTCACATATAAAACCACAAAATAACAAGTGTTGGCAAGGACATGGAAAAAATCAAACCCTCCTGCTTTGCTGGTGGGAATGTAAAATGGTGTCACCCCTGTGGAAAACAGTTTGCATTTCCTCAGAAAAATAAACATAGAATTATTGTATGATCCATCATTTACACTTCTGGGTATATACCCAGACAAATTGAAAGAAAGGACTTTAACAGATAATTGTACAACCATGTTCATAGTAGCATTATTCACAATAGCCAAAATGTGGAAACAACCCAAGTGTCCAGTGACAGACAGATGGATATATTCATATATTCAGGGGAATATTATTCAGCCTTAAAAAGAAGTACATTCTGATATATGCTGCAATGTGGATATGAATCTTGAAGACATTATGCTAAGTGAAATAAGCTAGTCACAAAAGAACAAATACTGTATGAATCCACTTAAATAAGGTACCTAAAGGAGTCAAATTCATAGAAACAGAAAGTAGAATGGTGGTTTCCAGGGGCTGGGGGATGGTAGAATGGGAGACAGAGATTCAGATTGGGAAGATGAGAAAGTTGTGGAGATGGATGGTAGTGATAGTTGTACAACCATGTGAACATAATTAATGCCACCAATCTGTACAATTAAATATGGTTAATTTTATACTATGTGTAGTTTACTACTATATATACATATGTACTCTTTCCAAAAATAAAAAGTATATCAATTTTTCTCTATTCCTTCACCTCAAATGATACTATATACTAATGTATGTCCTCTACTTTTTGCAAAATTTGCCTGTCCCAACACATTAGTCTTACACACCAATTCAGGAAATAATAGTCTCATAATTTAATGAATAAATACCAAGAAAATATTGTATAAAATATTTATTTTCACTAAGGAATAGCTTTATTAACATTTGAGTTCAAGTGATAATCCTCCCCCAAATGATCATATTATCTTCTCAAATTCTCTAAAGTATCTGCACTAATTATAGCATGGGAAAATTGATTTTCAAAACATCTAAGAAAAACATCTAAATATTATCTCTTTCCCTCTTTACTCTGTATCAGTGGGTCACTTCCTGGTGTCATATTACTTATTTACTTTAATATTGTGTTATATCAGAAGGTAAACTCCATGAGGCAGGGGCTTTGTCCATTTTATTCACTCAGATAATCCCATCCCACTTTCTATAAGAGTGCTGAAAATATAGGAGAGTTCCTAATAAAATTGTCAAACAAATAATTGAATAAATTTAATTTTCTCACTCTTGATTCCAAGCAATTGTATTAGTTGATCCTATTTTCCTATTAAGTAAAACTTGCTAGGAATTTTAACTCAAAACACATAAGCAATTACTGGATGTGTTTACGAATTTACTATTTAAACTAAACTACATATTTATTTAAATTAATTTTTTTGTTGTTTTCACATAATATTGGCCATTCCTCATATCTGTGTGCTCTCTTGGATTATTTTAAGAAATTCTGTGTTCGTAGCCAGACACTGCAGAAATCTTCAGAATCTGGACAAATTGTCCTTTTGGAATAAATTGTTATGGTAGCATTTCAGTTATACTTGCTTTTTGTTTGTGTATTTGTTTCTACCTATGGTAATTTTATTGGATAATATTGTTACTTCTTTTGATAGAATCTTTAATAACATGTGAATTGAGTTGGATATCTATGGATAGAGTTATGAAACCAGGTGGATACATAGGTGTGCACATTTTCTTTCTATACTCTCAGTCCTGCCATGTCCATGACTCTGTATCTAATTCATATTTACCTCATCTGTAATTACTAAAGATTCAATTTTCAATTAGGTGAATGGATAAATAAAATATAGTAAACAATTCTTATATAGGGAACATCATATCAAAGCTTTTCTTTGTTATTGAATACATATTGTAACTCCTATTCTAAGATTCCAGTCCTGTAGAACAGCAGGAACTACAAGAACAATACTGGTGTCTGAGTCTTATGTGTACTCTGTGAAGTGAACTCTTTAAAACAACAAAAACAGCTTCAAATAGCCAACACTTATTTTTTAATAATCGGAAGTTAAAGTTTTATGTTTATTCACTTATTTTATTTCATGGATAGCTTAAGTGTTAATCTGTGTAAAAACATCCTTACTTCTATTAAGTAATCCAGCTGTTATAAAGCATTTTATTATTGTATTAAGTTATTTTCAGTTCTGATATGAAGACCGGGCTAAATCACAAACAGCACGATTGTTTTCTCTAGTCATAGACTTGCAAGTATTCAGGTCTCACAAAAGTATACTATTTGTCACAAAAGGAGTTAGATGCATGGATGAAGATTGCTCAGGGCAAAACTTTCACTGTTACTGACAAAACAAGTAAATGTGCTTTCCCAGTTGACGGCTGGTTAATAGTGTTATCTTTATATACAAAGGATAACCTATAAAATACAGATAGAATTGATATAGCACAAATAAAAATACTTATTTTACCAACAGAGTAAGACTTGCATAGATTTTAATATTAAAATATATATGATATAGTATTTTCAGAAAACTTCATTAAAATGGAAATTGGATTTTCATTGAAAGTGGAAAAAATGGCAATATCGAGCAAATTTATTGTTGCATATATCTATGACATGTGTTTGCAGCATAATTCTAGCTATATAATTGGGTTTCTTACAAAAGTCAAAGACCCCAATTTTCCCTTCAGTACAAAGCAGAAGGTATGCATATATTACTGTGAGTTTTATATGAAAAAAAAGTGATAGAATTCTGCTTAATATGTTTGACAATGTTAGCTACTGAAAAAAAATTAACAAAACATTTAAAGCCAAGCAATATAATTTGATTTTATGTTATGGAAGGAAATAATAAACACATTTGGCTTTGCAGCATTCTAGATAATTATCAATATTGTATAGTAATTTTATCATAATTATATATGTTGACTTTGTTGATCAAACTACCATAATAATGAGTCTCCAGTTATCACAGTGAGAAAAACAAACACTGCTTTTATTTAATATTCTGTTAGCCACAGTGAGCATCTAACATGTATTTAGCCCTGTGACATGCTTTATATAAATTTCTGTCACTGAATTTAATTTTTCTAAAGGCAAGGATATACTAACTCCACTTTACAGATTAAAAATACAAACAAACAGGCTTAGATATTAAATGTTTTTCTCTAGTAAATACTGCTGATATCTGAGACTCAAATTTACTAGGGATTCAAACATAATTTAACTCCTATGTCCTGATGCTATTTCCAAGATACAAAACTGCTCCAAATTTTGCCATATTTTGTGACAAAGCTCTAAAATATAATGGAGCTATGTTAGCAATATGAATTATCAGACCATTAGAAAAACTTTAAAGTCAATAACTTTTTAAAAAATGTTGGTATCTTTTTGTTAATATAATTAAAAAATATTCTTAGTAGGTAAAGTATAGCCATGGATCAAAATTCAAAAATTCCAGGACTAAACCTTTAAAGTGAATCCTCTTTATATCCTTGTCACCTACCACATTATTCCCTTTCCCAGGGTCAGTTATTGTTACGTGTTCTTTCTGAATGTAACTAGTGATAATTTATTCATAGAAAAACTTAAAATTATATAGTCTTGACGAGAATCTTAGAATATGTGTTAATATTGTTACTTCTTTTGATAGAATCTTTACGAACTTAATTTATATACATTGATTTGGTTATCTATGGATAGATGTTAGAGTTATGTAACTAGCTAGATACATAGGTGTGCAGAATCTGGAGAAATTGTCCTTTTGGAACATAATGCTATGGTAGCATTTCAGTCATACTTGCTTTTCATTTGTTTATTGGTTTCTGCCTATGGTAATTCTCTTGGATAATCTTTGCCAAGTACTGCATTGATGTTCAGTGTTCCACAAAGCATGTGACAGGAGAACCCAGCCAGTCTGAATGCTTTACAAACATCTTCCCCAATAAAGTCTCTCTTTTAAGGACTTGCTCCTAGTCTTTACATTGAGTAGAGCTTAGCTGGGCAAGCAATTGAGAGGGAGGCTACAATTTCAGCCACTTTGCAAATCTCTACAGTTAGGAAGCATGGTCAGACACCTTAGAGGAAGCCAGTATGTATAAAGAGAGAGGTTTGGAGGGTGAGGTGGCAGCTAGGGAGTGAGAAGGAGTATTTCCATGTGGTAATTGTAAAAAGTTCTCAGTGTCCAGATAATGCAGGGCTTTCTAGGTCATGTGAACTATTTAGATAGCATTTAAATACCATGGAAACCCCTCATAAAGGATTTTAAAAGAATGACGTGACCAGACGCATGAGTTCAAAAGTTCACAGACTAGGGAATTAACATCAGTGTGAGAAGTGAGAGAGACAGGAGACAAAAGACTGAATAGGAAGATGGCATTATAGAATTTAGGCAAAAACTGACGTGAGCCTTTACAAAGTATCAGCATTTGGCATGGAGAGCAACACGTTTTCAGAGAAGACAGGAAATTAAAACCGGTAAGAATGGTGGTGATTTCGAAGACCAGGTGACAGCTTCTGTGTAAGTGCCCTGTGCTTTTTTAACTGACACGCTTCCCTGTATTCTGGGAAGAGAGCAGAGCACCCTAGTCCATCTCAAGATGACAGCAAACGGAACAACTGGTCTTGGGGAACCGACTCGCGGTCTAGTTTGCTTGGCTTGACCTAATTCATTTCTTTCTTTTTAGAAAACAATCATCTGGATTTCTTGCTTGGAGATGAATCCCTAATAGCCAGATTTATGAAATGAGGTAGAATGTAGTGAGAGGTTGATTATACCATATACTGACTTCTGACTACCAGAATCCTCCATTTAAATCCTAGGTCTCATTCTACCAGCCACCGTCTCCCAAGCACAAACCTCTCTTGGGTTCAGCAAACAAACTGGATTCTTTCTTTGCTACCTTAAGCTATAGAAATACTCTTAGCTGAATGTTGCTCCATTCTACTTTGCAAACTTTGCACCTCCATCTGCTTCTGTCTTCCCAGGTATGAGAGGGACACTTCTAGAGGCTTATCAAACATCTCTTCTCCTCCTAATGTCTATCTTTTATTTTATTCTTTGTCCTGTTGTATGCATGCTGGAAGGTCATGATGACATTCCACAGTATTGTCCCCTGGGAGGATTCTTTTGAGTCCTTTTAACCTGCTATACTGATTACTATTACATAGTAGTTATACTTGTTATTATCACCAGTACTGTTATTATTTTATAGGCTCTGACCTCTGATACAATATTAAGAGGACTAGGATTTTGGGATATTTATTTTTGTACCCATAGTTGTGAGAAATCTTTCAAAATATAACCATTAAGAATGACGTTTTCTATAGATTGTTTCTGTAGGTGACCTTACATTAAATATGTTCTATTTCTAGTTTGCTATGAACTTTTTTTCCCTTGTGTCTTGTAACATAAGTAGATGTTACATTTTGTCACATCCTTTTTTCTTCATATTTGGGGATTATCATGTCTCACGCCCCTTTTATCTCTTGATGTTATGAATTATTTGATTGAATTTTAACAATTTTACCAAACGTGCATTTCAGTAATACATCAAATATGGCTCAAACCTTTTTCTATATTAATAAATTAGCTTTGTTAATATGTATTTAGGATGTTTGCATCAATATTTATGAGAGGTTTTTTATGAATTACTATTCTTTTTATTTTATTGAAGTTTAGTTGATTTACAAAGTTGTGTTAATTTCTACTGTACAACAAAGTGACACAGTTATACATATATATGTGTGTATGTGTGCACATTTATTTCATATTCTTTTCCATTATGGTTTATCACAGGATATTGAATATACTTCCCTGTGCTATACAGTAGAACCTCATTGTTTATTCATTCTCTATATAGTAATAGTTTGCATCTGCTAATCCCAAACTCCCAATCCATCCCTCTCCCACTCCCGCTTTCCCTTGGCAACCACAAGTCTGTTCTCTATGTCTGTGAGTCTGTTTGTTTAGTAGATAATTTCATTTGTGTCATATATTAGATTCCACATATAACTGATATCATAGGATATTTGTCTTTCTCTTTCTTAATTACTCCGCTTAATATGATAATCTAAAGGTCTATTCATGTTGCTGCAAATGGCAATATTGCATTTTTTTTATGCCTGAGTAGTATTCCATTGTATTTATATTCTACAAGCAACATATAGTTGTTTTAATTTATTTTTATATCCAATCTGACAAACTTTGTCTTTCTTTAATTACCCAATTCCCCTTTTGTAAGAACTCATATGAAAATTCCTGGGTAAAAGTTGGGTGTCTTGAAAATTTGGTAGATTTCTTTCTGAAAGATAATGATACTTGTAGAATCCATTAGGTTTCCCTTTTGCTTTTATCATCAGGGAACCCAAGCTAAATCAAATGCTCTTGTCTAGGTCACCAGTGACCTCCATGCTGCTAAATCCAATGGTCAGTTCTCAGTTCTTAATTTATTAAACCCATCAACAGCACTGGACATTGATGGCCACTCTCTCTTCATTAAAATCCTTTCTTCATTCAGCTTCCAGGACCCTTTACTCTCCTGATTTTCCTCCTGTCTCACTGGTCACTTCTCAGTCTTCTTTACTGATTCCTCCTCATGTCCTCAACCTCTAAGCGTAAGTGGTCATAGGGTCTGGTCTTTTGTCATGTTCTTATCTCTGTCACACAACCTCCATAGGCAATCTCATCTAGCCTCATGACTTTAAACAGCATCTCTCTGATGATGTTGCACAAATTTACATCTCTTGCCTACTCCTTTTTCCTGAACTGCAGCCCCATATGTCCAGCTGACAATTTGGCATCTCTTCTTAGACACTGTATTAGTTAGCTCAGGCTGCTGTAAAATAGATAACACAGTTTGCATGGCTTAAACAACAGACATTTATTTTCTCAATATTCTGGAGAAGGAAGGAAACTGGAAGTCCAAGATCAAAGTGCTAGCAGGGTTGGTTTCTGGTGAGACTTCTCCTCCTGGCTTGCAGGTGGTCCTTCTCACTGTGTCCTCACATGTCCTTTCCTCTGTGTGTGCATGAAGGGAGACATCTCTGGATGTCTCTTCCTATTCTTTTTTTATTGAGGTAAAATTGACATATATCATTATGTTTCAGCTGTACAACGTGATTTAATATATGTACATATTGCAAAATGATCACCACAGTAAGTCTAGGTAACATCCATCACCACACAGTTAGAATATTTTTCTTGTGATGAGAATTTTTAAAATCTACTGTCTTAGCAACTTTCAAATGTCCAGTACAGCATTATTAACTGTAGTCACCATGTTGTCCATTACATCCCTAAGACTTATTTTATAACCAGCAGTTTGTACCTTTTAATCACCTTCACCCATTTCACGTGTCCCGTCCCACCCTCCCAAACCTCTGGCAACCACCAAGCTGTTCCCTGTATCTATGAGTTCAGTTTTTTGTTTTTGTTTTTTAGATTCCATATTTAAGTGAGATAAATCTTTGTCTTTTAACTGGATTATTTAGTCTATTTATATTCAATATTCAATATAAACATAAATATGTATTGATCAATTTCACATTCCTTTGTGTTTTCTATTTGCTATAATTCTAGTTTTTATTTTCATTTCTAGTCACTCTTTCTCTTCTATTTCTATATTCTATTTACTTCTTAATATTGCATTATTTTCTGTTAATACATATGTACAAGGATATATTCTTTTTTCAAATTTTTTTTTTTCTCTACTAACTTGAACTTTTGGTTTTAAGAAGCACTATAATATGACATCAGTTCTGAAAAGTTTTCTGGTTTTTTTTTTTTTTTTTTTCCTCCTACTATTGTTTCTATCCTATTCTCTTTCTCCTATACTTTTAGAACCCTAACAACACACATGATTGTGAATCACTATATCCACATAGACCCGATGCTTTTATTCTCTATTTTCAATTTTTTTTTTTTTACTTTGTACATGACAGTCTACTTTTTATCTCACCTATCTTCCAGTTTGTTAAATTTCTCTTTAGCTATGTCTAACCTGATGATATCTCAGTCTACTGGGTTTTTAACTTTAGTTATTATACTTGGTTCTTATGACTTCCAAGTCTCTTCTCATGTTCTCAATTTTATTCTTTGCTTTCTTGTACAATTTAATCACAGTTGTTTTAAACACTGAATGTAACTTAGATATCTAAATTTCATATGAGTTTGTATTGGGTTTTTTTTCCATTTTTGATCAATTCATGCTTTTTAAAAGTCTGATTATTTTTTATTAAGCAAGCAGGATGAAACATGATTGACATGATTGATATGATATATAAAATCTTTAGTTTAAAGATGAGTTTAATCTCATCTTTAGTCAGATGAGATTATCTTCTTCCAGGTCATATTTTCTTCTTTTAGCACACAGTGAGGGTAGAGACAGGTATACTTTAATCAAACATCAGAATGAGGTTTTTCAAAACTTAGTTTTAGTTTTAGGGTAAGTTACTCTATTTTGCTTTCAATCATATCCAATGTGTAGCCCTTTAAGGTCCAGTCAAGAGCCCTGCAGTGTTTACCAGGTTTCTGTTCTTTGGTGAGTCCTTAACTCCATTTTTGAAGTCCACATAAATGTGTAGAGATCAGATAAACTTTGCCCAACTTCTTACACTCACTCAGTCATCTCAGAATTAGTAAATACTTTGATAGAATGAAACCAACTATTGTCCTCATCTCAGTGGCCTTTGCTTCAGGGTTGTGTTCTTTTTTTTTTTTTAAGGTTTTCTATTTTTATTGGTGAGTGGGCTGCTATAGGCAGAATTTAATGTTTTCTGTACTACTGTTGCCTTTATCTATTTGAGGTCATTATATTAAAGACACTTTTGTTATTGAAGTCACAGAGCTTTATTTTTAATTTTTATTTAAATTAAACTTTCTTTTCATGGAAAATGTAAATCCATTTTAATTTGTTGGCAAAGAATGTGTATATAATTTGTACATCATAATTTTTGTTTTGTATAGTTCTATGCTTTCTTATTTTTGTTTTTCTCTTTTATAACATATATTCAATGATTGACAATTTTTAATCTAATGATTTGGGAAGTATTCACCATAATTTTTATATTTAAAATTCAAATTATTGCACCTGTATTTACATAATTTTTAATTGCAAAGAAAAGAATATCTCTTGGTAATCACCCATGAATTTTCAAAACATACATACTTTAATTTCCTATATCCTTCCAAAACTCTATTTATTGTCAATATGTAGGCTTCATAACCAGATTTTTAGTATTAAAATCTTTGTTTTGTTTTTACATATGTTTGCTTACAAATTGTTTATGGTTTTTCTTTCTATTTTATCTCCACATTAATAATATATATTCAGATAGACTACAATATTTACTTCTTTTCAATGCCTACTGTATGTCCTTTTATACCATAGTATTCCACTGTAGAATTATTTACTGTTGCCTATATTTATAAATGGTTGGATTAAATCTTTAATTATTCTCACCTTGGGAAATATACATGAGTGTGATATTTCCTCAATTATTGTATCTGTGATCACATGTATCTGTTGTTTCACATATGGATGCTACATGGCTGAGTTTAAAAGCATGGATTACAAGCCTTTTTCTCCAACTGTTCTACACAATTCTATTCTAGTGTTGAATATTTGGAGGTGAAGTATGAAGCATTCCTTTTTTTTAAATCTTTAATAATCCTTTTTCTATGCATGGATGCTTGAATGACTTTGTTCTGACTATTTTACTTTCAACACTTTTAATCTCTAATAGGGAGAATTCCTCTTGTCAGATGTAAATGTGAAAGTTATAGCAATTACTTTTGATAGCTATTCTCCTGAGAGTCAGATGTACCCTTTATTTTTACAGCATCTTCTGTAAATATATTTGAAATAATGATAGACCTAGCTAGAGGAATTCAAGAAATAGTATTTAATGCTGAAAATAAAGTTATTTCGTAACACAAGATAATTGGAATTTCAGAGATTCTCTCTCTCTCTGCTTCTTCATGGTAAATTCCTACTTTCACGGGGTTTCATCTTGAAGGTAAAAAGCAAATGCCATCTCTAATTATTGTTGTTCTGATCACAAATTCTTGGAACCCATTAGTACCTAAGTCTGTCTTAAATGAATTCCATAGCTGGCCTTGGTTTTTATGCAAATAAGCCTATTACTGCACTGCCTTGCTATCTCCAATTCCCAGAGCAGCAGTCTTCTTTGCCTGCACTATGTTCCCAATTTTAGTTGTTCTGCTAACATGTAATATATTATCTAATTTAATATGCATAAAATAGTATAAAATATAAGATGCATTTATAATGCTCTATGTGTGTACGTGTGTGCATGCATTACTTTTCATTGGTAAAGACATTACATTTTATTTTTAAAATACATCTGTACCCTTTATTTTGCTGAAGTACTTACTGGACATATACACGGGCTCTGATGGTCATGGTAGGTGGACACTGAGGTTGCCCCCAGTTATCCCTGCCTTCTGACACAGCTGTTAATCCCTCCTGCCCTTAGTGTAGGCTGGACTTACTGATGCACCTTTAACAAATAAACTGTGGCAGAAATTATGGGATGTCACAGTGAAATTAAGTTATAAAAATTGGTGGCCACCAAAGTGGTCTTTGGTGTTCTCTCATCTTTGCCTTGCATTGTCCTGGGGAAACCATTTGCTGTGTCATTAGGAGAGCTCAAGGAGATGTTCACATGATGAGAAACCATGTCTTACCAATAACCACACGGTAACTGGGATGCAGAATCTCCCTCTTGGTAGAGCCTTCAGAAAAGACCACAGCTTTGGTTGACAGCTTGCCTGCAAGTCCATGAGTAACCTTGAGCCGGAGACAAGCGCTAAACTGTAACTGGTTTCCTGTACCACAGAAACTGAGCTAAAAGATGTTGGGTGTTTTGGCCTCATAAGACTTGGAGTAATTTGTTCTACAACATAGATTAAAAATATAGTGTTTTTCCTATTTAAATTGTTCTTCTCTCCAACTAAATAATATTTATAGTCCCATATATAGGGCGGGGGAACCTATTAGAATAAAACAATTAATCATTTAATCATTACTAAAAGATCCTGCAGGTAGAAATTGTATGTTTTTTTTTCCTTCAACAGTATATACAACTTTGAGAATGAATTCCACAGAGAATAAAGGCAAAAGTGACACCTTTTGTAGTCAAAGTAATTACCCAAATAAATCAGGTCAATAGTTAATGTCCTATGTCATATGAATACCATCCTGAAATCTGACCAACCTATTGAATTGACTTTGTTTCTTCTTGATTTTTCCTTGGTTCTCCTTTACCAATTTAAATCCCCACATGTTATTTTTGTTATTGGCATTGTTGTTGCTATTATACAATTTTATAGAAATTCATCAGGAACTAGGCTTTATGCACATGAACCAAGGACTAAATTTGGGGAAGTTATAAATATTCTTAATTTCTTTTTTTTTAATAGTTTTAAAACCACTGAAAATTGCTACAATATTTCAGGATATAGTTTCTTTTATGTCAATAATAAAGTAAAAAGATCTAACTCATGTATATTTTATAAGTCATTTTTGGAAATTGAGCACACAGACAGTGGCTAAATCAATCTCTTTTGGAAGCTACCTTAACACTTTGAAGTCACTAGAAAGAAGATTTATAAAATGCTGAAGCAAAAAAAAAAAAAAAAGCTAACTGATTTAGGGTGATTCTGTGTTTACAAGTTTATTTTCATAAATATTCTTCTATCCTAAATTGCCCTTGACAAACAGATTTTTTTGTGTTAACGCTGTTGCTTTAAAGCAACTCAGAAGGCTGTCTTAAAAACAGCCTTCAAAAATGTCATAAAATCTTAAAACACAATGTCAAATAGGAAGCTCATGAAATCAAAAGGTCAAGATTTTTAAAACTGCCAGAGACCATGTGATACATGTTGTTGTGTTGAGTGAAAATTAATCCTTGCAGCTTTTTATTTTAAATTGACTTAAAAATACTTATATTGGTTACTAATTTTCAACTTCATTGGAACTTCAGCAAGTTAAACTCAAGTCATATTTCTAACCACAGATCTGACAAAGAAAGTAGGTCTTAATTTATGTGTAACCTCAAACCTGCTAAGGTCTGTTGTATTCTTTAAAGATCTTTAGGGAAAGTTTCAGCACCAGAGTAGTCTTTAAATCTTGGTTAAAAGCCATAGTATTATGACTTATTTACTTGTAGATCACTCTTGCATAATAGACTAATGTTTTCATGTGCAGAATAAAAATATAACACCTGAGTATAAAATATTCCCAAGGATCTCTCTTCTCACTACATAATAAGGATGTTTTGGTCAATATTGAGCTAACTATTGTAGCTTACCTTAAGAGACCAGCATAATCAGTTCTGGGCAGAGAAAGTGTTAGAAAGAATGCAATTAGGTATTCATCATTATTTCTTTTTTCATTCTTGCCGATCAAGCTTGGAATTGGGACTGTTTTCCAAACTCCTTGATAAATGTTGTAAATGATAGAAGTAAAGATGTTATCAACCCAGTGTCAGTCCATTGTTAAAATATTTTCATAACATGATATAAATACTATGGATTTGGTTTTGAAATGGGCCTGTGGAAGTCTGAGTATCCCACAAGTGAATTCATTTCCTAATTGCTTAAATATTCTGTAATATAGTATTTGTATTACTTTCCTGGGGTTCCCAAAGAAAGTACCACAAACTAGGTGGTTCAAGTAAGAAAAATTTATTGTCTCACAGTTTTGGAGGCTGGACATTAGAGGTCAAGATATTAAACATGTTGGTTCCTTCTGGAAGCTGTGAGAAGAGTCTGTTCCTTGCCTCTCTCCTAGCTTCTAATGTTTACTGGCATTCACTGGCATTCCTTGGCTTTTGCTCCATCACCATGATTTCTGCCTTTATCTTTACATGATATTTTCTCCATGTGTGTCTTTGCCCAGATTTCTCCTTTTTCTAAGGACACTAGTCATTTTGGATTAGGGGTCATTCAATTCCAGGATGACCTCATCTTAACTAGTTACATCTGCATGACCCTAGAGGACACATTCTGAGATACTTGGAATTATGATTTCAACATATGAATTTTGGAGGTACATAATTCAACCCATAAGAGTGTTTGTTTCAAACCCCACTGGATAAACAGAAGAGGGCACAGCTTGACTCCTTACAAATGCGAATGGTAGGTAGTTAATGGGGAATGGGATGATAAGGTAGCCAGGCAGGAGGACACTTAGGTGCCAGGTCATGTCCATTTTGTTTTTTGAATCTTGGAGACTGAATGTCTTCTTGATTTCTCTTCAAAGCCTCCTGTCTCTCCACTTTTTACTTTCCAGGAATTCTCCTTCAGCTTCACCTAATTCTAGTCACACTTAGTTTTGAGCTAAGTAGGTTTTGAGTAGAAGAAAAAAGTAATAAAACAAAAATAACCATAAAATTAAATTCTTCCAGTTCTTATGGAAATTTTTCTGTATTTCACTTTGGTGAACATTGAATCTTGATTTCATTGAACTTTTATTACATAGAGACTTTATTACATTTTATTACCTTTTTCTTATTTTGATCTAGGTAGAGGTTAGGGGATATAAAATACTGACCATGTGGTATCAGTGAGAGGGCAGAATATGGCAGAAATGTAGAGAAAATACATAGATTATGTTATGGACTGAATATTTGTGTCCACCCCCCAATTCATATGCTGAAGCCTTAATCCCCAAATGATGGTATTAGGAAATGTGTCCTTGGGAAGTAATTAGGTCTAGATGAAGTCACACGAGCAGAATTCCTGTGATGGGGTCATTGACCCTATAAGAGTAGAAAGGCACCAGAGCTTCCCTCTCTACCATGCGAGGATATAGCAAGAAAGAAGCCCTCTGAAAGCCAGGAAGAGAGCTCTCACCAGAACCCAATTATGCTGGTACCCTGATCTCGGACTTCTTAGCCCCCAGAACTGTGAGAAATAAATGTCTGTTGCTTAAGCCACTAGTATATGGTATTTTATTAAAGTAAGCCTATCACATGAGCACTTAATAATATCTTGAAGGATGTTTCTGGGAGATCTCCTTGTTCACCACACTTAACTGTTATTTGTAAACTGTATTCAACGGAACAGAAGCATAACTGAGCTGAAGAGTCTTGGGTGACTTTAAAGTACTCTGTTGGAGATAACTACATCAGGGTACAGCATTTTGTTCAAAGACACACACCTGGGATTGTTGGAAACATGATCGTTGTTTCATGAAATCTTGTCCAATGAACCACATTAATGTCTTGTTTAACGTTCTGAAATCAGAGTGTGATTACTTTTGTCATTTTCTATAATTACAAAATAGATGAACTATATTTCCAGTTCTGATGAAAGAAGCATAATAATGCTGCATTAGCAAATGGAAACCTAATTAACCAAGTACATGTAACATCTGATAATTACTTCTAATATTAAAATAATTATTACATAATTAAGTAGCTTCAAATGGACTAAACTGCATTTTACAAAGCCTATCAAAAAGCAAATGTCATGTCTTACCACGTATAAATAAAACCCTGTACAACACTTTCATTTTATTTATAGACAACTATATGTTAGTATTTTATTTTTTAACTGCATCCATCGTAGTTTATAGAACTAGCTTTTGGTGTCAACAGATGAATTCTCTAATGAGTTATGATCAGAAAAAGGAATACAGATGTACTGTACATCAAATTCTCCTTTCCTAATTAGCACAGCAGCTGTTTGGCTGACAGTTTGAATGATGTTTTTTGTGTTTATTCTAAATTGCTTTTATAATTTATGGACATTTTTGTTTGAGCTTCCCATATTCTTCTTCTGTTTACTTTTCAAAGCAGCAGGATAAACTAACCTTAGGTGAATTACCTATTATATTATTAAACTAGGATTATATACACAATGACCAAATAACCAAATAGTATAAGTTGTATAATGTAAATGCATACAAAAAAAAAGACAAAAAACCATATTTCAACATATAAATATATATGATGTGAAAATCTATATGAATAACTATGTAACACTCTACAAAGAATGTAAAGTGGACCCACACATCTTAACTATTTTAAGAAAATATGTATCTCAAGCATATTCCTGAATGGAAGGCTTAAATTCTTCCTTAATACACTTATACAATTAAAATAATTTGAATAAAAAACCAAGTACGATTTACACGAGAAGGTGATAAAAAGTTTTTAGGATTATTTCAATTTTTATGTGTATGGGAAAAACGCAGTAAGAGTCTAGAAATATCTGGAATATAGAAAGAATAGTGTGGACAAAAGAATATCACCTGCCATTTCAGTAAACAAAGAACGTTGCAGCCATCAAGCCGTCAGCCACTGCAGCGGCCCCCAGTGGTGAGCCCTGAGGGAAACTTAGGATGGAGAAAACCAGGATACTGGCCCTGAATAGTTAAATGCACATCAAAGCAATAATTTTAGTGAGCCCAGACTCTTGCATCTTCCCAGACATAGCAAAGCATTAAAATCATTAACGTGAGATGTCTGATTTTTGTGATTAGCAGTAGTCTTTTGATGTTCAGCTACATGTTTTATTTTCAGCAAAAGCTCCTATATATCCTGGTTCCTCCCTTACCTCTTTAGAGCAGTTCCTCAGAACTATCTGAGAGGCTGTATCCCCCGGGCTGTAGTCCTTAGTCATGCCCCGATTAAAACATAATTCTCAACTTTTAGGTTGTGCGTAATGTTTTGATCGATAATATACTACAGAATAATTTGTCTTAAAATATCACAAAATATTTCTTACAGGTGCAGAAATGGGCAGACATATTAAGAAAACATAAAAACTGCAGACAGTCTCAATTACATATAAAATGTAGTATGTGATACAAGTGGTACTTGAATGAGAAAATGACACTTCCACTTATTAAATCTAAGTTAATTCCTGATGCATTAAAGAGTTAAATTAAAAAAAAAATCAACCATGAAGTAACAGGAAAACATATGCAAACTTTTGCCTGTATAGATTGGTTGAACATAAAAAAAATAATTATAACAAGTACCTGACCAAGAGGACCTTAACATTCTCTGCAGCTTGACTTAATTTTAGAAAAACTTCTTCTTCCTGACTCTAGACCCCGGACCTCCCTTTTCTTAAAGTGTTTACTTTAGAAAACTTATCACTGTAAATCCTTTCTCTGCATCTTTTAGATGTAAATTTTTTAAAAAGTCTCTTGCCTGTTTTACAACCCAGTAATGTCTTTCTCAAGTACTTGGGAGCCATCCCTTTGAAATGTAGTCATCAAAAAAGATAGCACCTCTATCCCCAGTTCTTGTGGGAGGGTAGAAGCCTAACTTCTCTGGTCAGGGGTGCCTTGCTCCAAGCTGAAAAATTACCTCTAATCATGAAGTTAAGAGAACATTGATTTTTTTTTCAGGGTAAAGCCAATTAGCAAACACAGAGAGAGTGAGGTGTCCTCCTCATCCCAGCTCTTAAAACCCTATCATGTTTTGCTTTTTTAAAAAATGTTATTTATTTTTTTATTGAAGTATAGTTGATTTACAATGTTGTGACAATCTCTGCTGTACAGCAAAGTGAGTCAGTTACACACATATAAGCATTCTTTTTTTGTGTGTTCTTTTCCATGACGGTTTATGATAGGGTACTGAATATAGTTCCCTGTGCTATACAGTAGGACCTTGTTGTTTGTTCATGCTATATGATGTGTTGCTTTTTATTTCCGTGGGAGTTGAGTTCAGACTCAGTTCTGGCAACTGTCCCCTATTGCAATAGTCTTAAATTAAGTCTTCCTTATCTAAGTTTGCCTGGTTCAGTTTTTGCATTGACACAAGACTTCAGACCAGCCCAGGAGCTTATTGTAATGGTTGTAAAATTGGAGGACAGATTAAATTTCAACTGTATCACTTATATCAGGACACGCATAGATAATAGTAAAATGCAGTGAACTAATGTGAAAGTGATGATTTTTGAGTATTTATTACCTTTGTTTTTAATATAAGTATTTACTTGAGATATCTGCGGCCTCAGAGGGATTTTTATGCTCTCGGGGTCACTCACATTGCTCTGGAGTCACCAGTCACCTGCACACAAAACACAAGTAATTGGTGACATCCTCAGGACATTGTTAGGTGCTTTCTTGAAAGAACTAATTGAAGAGTTAATTGAAGGTCATTTTCCAGGTTGACCAACACACTAGCAGGAACAGGTGACTTCTGTGCCAGCTCTTGTGATTGATAGAGAGACGGTACAAATGAAATTAAATGATACATAGAGATAATCTGCTGTCAGGTTAAAAGAAATTTGAAACAGTTTGGGGATGAGGGAAATGCAATGTATACATTGATATTGGATTAAACAAATTGTGTAAGGGAGGGTATAATAAAGACTATGGATTGGGTATATAGATTCATTACAGAAAAAATAGTTTTAAAAACCCAAACAAACTGTACTTTACTCCATATATGTCATAATTATGCACCAAGCTTAAACACACGACTGGCAGAATTTTTATGAGAAGCATTTTAATTGCCCAAATACATTAGCAAATCATACTTCATTCTTAGAAATAATAATAGTAATTCTTGAATATATTTCTTTCAGAATATTTCTCTAACAACAGGCAATGATAAGTAGTCATGGTAGCTCATTAGAATCTCAATTAAAATATCACAGCATCCCTGTTATTTGTTCTACCGCCATAAAGAATTCCCATGTAAATAAATACCTAGGAATGTACTCCTTTTATAAGGTGTTAGGATAGAATTTTTAAAAATTCTTTAACATTATACATCTTACCCTTTCAAGACTAAGATCATTAATAATTTTGTATACAATAGAAACAGATAAATTTCTATATAATGATATCGAAATATTGAACCATCTTAATTCATTGCAGAAAATGGTGAATCGTGGTTGAACAAACAAGGTAAATTGTGACATTTTTAATTTCAGATTCTGTCTTTGCTGCAGTTAAATTTCTATGCTGATTCAGGATACTTTGCTTCAGAATTCAGGTGAGTCATTGCATTTTCACACTGTTTGTTAATAAACACAAACTTAAAGCTAGAAGATCACATTAGTCTTAAAATGCCAACTCTCACTAGAGACTTTCCTTCACTTTATAAAGGAACTGAAATATTGCATCATTTAATGTATTCTTATATTCAAGCTATTTTAGTAACTTTCATTTTAAATGACACTTAGGCAACTTAAACTTTTAAGAATAATGTGTTAGATTTTCTTTTGAAAAAAGTAATCCATAACAAAGTGGAAAAAAATTAGGAAAATGCAAAGAAGTATACAGAAAAATTATATGATACTATTACAGTTCAATGTTTTATCTCTACTTAGCTTTTAAAATTTTTATATGACCGTAGAGATCAAGGTATTTACTGATTTCTTAGTATTAAAGGACTCATAAGATTTTATCTTTACTTTTATTCATATGAAAAAGATGTTTCTGTTATCATTAATGCATAGCCTAACATGGTCTTCTATGTATAATCCAGAATAGGTATCTACATTACGTAGACACTTAATTTGCCAAAGTTCTGCCAATTACCTTGCCGTTGTCAAGCCCTTGGCTTAAGTCATTTGTTTTCTTTAAAGTGAGAGAATGAAGGCTACTTCCAATCTCAAATATCTGACTCTGTCAGAGGAAGTCATTTTCTTTTGCACATAGAGCATCTTGTATTAAAAACAAACAAAAAGAATAGTAAAAATTACTTCTCCTGAGCAACGTTGCAGGAACTGCTTCATTAGGGCAAATACCTTCAAATGTCACCATTTTTACTTATGTCTAGCATTGTTTGGAAACTGTAATTTATTTACAGCTTCTCTAGTAGAGAGTATTAAAATGTATTCACAATATATGTGTGTAATTATTGTTTAAATAAAAGAATAAATGAGTGGTTAAGAAGTGGAGCAGGAGAAAAGTAATATATTTTAGAATCAGTGAGAAATGTACTAATGAGGAATAATAATTTTCACATTACTATATTAATTAATTCTCTTTATATCAGCAATATGCTTTTAATACACCAGGCACATAATCCAAAGTTTGTGTGAGCATAGCACTCTAAATATACTAAATAACAATTATTTTCAAAGAGTCTCGGTTTTACTTTATTGGGTTGTAACATTTTTAGATTCAATTCACTTTTATGTATTTGGTTATGAAATTTTATGGACAAAATTGTGGGAAAGAGTATGGGTATTAGAGGTAGAGAAAGAAAAAGATTTAAATATCAGTTGAGAGTACTTCACTTCCATTTTAAACCTATAGGATCCCAAGGGAAATATTTGTATTATAAATGTTGTGAAAGTAACAAAATCTCCAAATACCCAGCATTACAGAAATGCTAATTTTTTTTCTGGGTTAGCACGTGATTTCCTGGTTTCCTCAACGACTCATTTTCTTCCTAAAATATTTAGGAATATTTAAATATTAAATATTAAAACACAGCATATGTGTCATGTTACTAGTTGATACTTATAATTTCATGTATTTACTTTTAACTAATTTTTTCTTTTTTACTCTTTGTATATGTTTGTTGTTCTTAGAATTATAAAAACTCAGAAGTATTAGTAGGTATTATATTTTCCCAAGATAATTTACCATTGATGCTTTTGCTCCCCTTGGAATCTTTCTAGAGAATTTAATTGCAGCCAAGTAGCAGCATATAAAATTGTCTTCCTAAAATAAATAAAGCAAAACAATACAAAGCAAAATGTCCTTAGAATCTGCTGGCAGCCACAAACCAAATTTGGGCACTCTGCTCTGGTAATTATTATTGCCATCTTCAATTACCGGTTCAGTTATTAGCCATTTACCATTTCTATAACCATATCTGATGAGACTAGATTTTTTTAAATATACACAATTGTGAATATATTGCAAAATTAGGGAATATAAGAACAAGAATTTTGACCATAGTATATTGTTCATTCAGTTATTACAACAAACATACTGTCGCATAATACATGCACGTTTTAATCATTAATTTCTTCGGTAATGTAATTTATGGAGCAGCGACTGTGTTCCCCAGCTCACTGCTGGTGCAGATCTCTAAAATGGCAAACAGGTATCTGTGCCACAGAATAACGTTAACATATTTAATTAATGGGACTATTATTTTGCTCATATGTAAATCTTAGGTGGAAAGTTTGCATTAAAAAATAGAAATCTTCAGGAACCATAGCTATGCAATGAATTCCTTGCACCTGCAATGCCTCATGCTTTATTCCTTAAAATGGTCAGTGCCTGATGTGATGTGTATTCAGTTCCATATTAAGTGTCCTGGTACTTGCTGAAGTCCGTGTTGGTACACTTTTTTTTTTTTTAACACCTTTATTGGAGTATAATTGCTTTACAATGGTGTGTTCTTTTCTGCTTTATAACAAAGTGAATCAGTTATACATATACATATGTTCCCATATCTCTTCCCTCTTGCCTCTCCCTCCCTCCCACCCTCCCTATCCCACCCCTCTAGGTGGTCACAAAGCACGGAGCTGATCTCTCTGTGCTACGTGGCTGCTTCCCACTAGCTATCGATTTTACGTTTGGTAGTGTATATGTGTCCATGCCACTCTCTCACTTTGTCACAGTTTACCCTTCACCCTCCCCATATCCTCAAGTCCATTCTCTAGTAGGTCTGCATCTTTATTCCCGTCTTGCCCCTAGGTTCTTCATGCCCTTTTTTTTTTTTTCTTAGATTCCATATATATGTGTTAGCATACTGTATTTGTTTTTCTCTTTCTGACTTACTTCACTCTGTATGACAGTCTCTAGGTCCATCCACCTCACTACAAATAACTCAATTTCATTTCTCTTTATGGCTGAGTAATATTCCATTGTATATATGTGCCACATCTTCTTTATCCATTCATCCAATGATGGGCACTTAGGTTGCTTCCATGTCCTGGCTATTGTAAATAGAGCTTGAATGTTGGAAGCAGAGGGGATTTTCCTTTGGACTTGGCCTCCACTGACGTAGCAGACCTTCCCAGCATAGATGCTTCTTTTGTCTCCTCTCTTGCATTCTGAATTTTCTGCCTCATCTATCACTACTTAAGGGCTGCTGTCGACTTAGCAGACCCTCTGAATAAAACACAAAGGCTACAGGAGTGGGTGCAGGACGAAAACCAGAATGCTGCAGTGGGAGCCCTCTGTAGGTGTTTCATACTCCTCTTCCCTTTAACAATTACTATCCAAGTTCTTCCTCTTCCCTTGCCTCCTTTTCCACTAGATAATTATGTCATTTTTGAGTGGTTTCTCCAATATTCTTTTAGAACATATTTCTCTGTTAGAGTTTCATCAAAACGCTTTTAGCCTCATGACTTCCTAAATATCTCACCTTAATATAAATATATAGAACTTGCAGTAGAGAAGAAAATAAATATTAAAATCCCAGACAACCTTTTTACTTTTAAAGGAGAGGTAAAAAAAAAAACACGCAAGGATAAGTAAAATACAGAGTTAGATAAGTAAGAAAAGAAAATGAGATGTAATCATTTTATATCATTTCAATTGAAAAAAGTTCTAGATTATTGTGGATTATAAAATAAACTCCAGGGAATAATGAAAGTTCTTATAGTTTATAGTAATTTTTCAACAATGAGAGTAAGTTACTAGATATTGGGATGCTACCTCATGGAATTTTTAATTGCCAGATTTTAAAAATTTATTTTACACCATCTGAGGACAGATTATATGCTTAAATTTGCCTTTAAATCCAGTGAATTTGTGTCCAAAGTCTTTATTTGTTAATTTCCACTTTTAAGGAAGTACACTTTTTATGAATGTGAATATGATTTAGACATTTTCAAGTGTGTGTGTCCTTTTACATATAAGCACACACATAAATAAACTTTCTGTCAGTGTGAATATTATTTAGAGATTTTCATGTTTAAATTATTTCATATTTAAGTGTCTTCTAGGTTTAACATTCATAATATAATGAACAGGATTTTAAGTATATTAGTGACTCTTCCACTGTCAGTAAGAAAAGCAGAGTCATTCTTCAAAACTTTCCCCTCTAAAATAATTAAAACATCCTTTCACATATAAACACACACATATAAATATACAAAGTTATATAAGTGATAGTCCAAAGAATACATAGTAACACATGGACGGGACCAACTTCTATTCAAGGTAAACGTAGATCTTTAGCATAACTGTGTGGGGCAGGCAGGGGCAAAATGGCTCCTTATTGAACTGGGAAATCAGGGAAGATTAGATGGAAGAAGTAGCTTCTGATTGGGCTTGAGAATACGGAAGGCTTTGTAGTGCAATGTGTTATTTGTGAGGAAAGTGAATTGCATTCTTTGAAACACATAGTAATCAAATGGTATAATAGATTAATAATATAGCTTTCTGACAAAAGCTCTGACACCTGTTTGAGCTCATTCGGTTCTGTTGAATCTCTCCACAATGTGCTTCACAATGTGAATGGCTCTATGCCTGGTGATATCAAATGAAGTTGCTTTTAGGAAAAATATTGCATATTGTGATTAGGGCCAAAGTGAACACATTTTAAAGGAGGCACCCTTATAGATGGTTGAAAATAACATCAGTGACCAAATGTATCTGACTTTTGAATGTCTCAAAATGTCATTCTAATCTTGAAGCATAGAGTGAAAATAAAGCTCCATTTCCCATGGTTAGAAAATTATACATTTAGCTCCTTGCTTATATATTACCATCAATAGAACACCTAGTAAAAGTCACGTTAAGTAAAAGGAACCACAATTGCTACTCTTTCAGTGCAATGATTTTTTTGTTAAAAATTCTCATCATATTTTGAGTTATCAAATATTAGATCCAAGGAAAGTATATTATCATTGTCATTTCTTGCTTACTTTGTAGAGATACAGCCACTGAGACAAAATAGAAATCATTCAATTTTTATATATGTATTGATTATATATTTTGTGCTGAACAACATTTTATTTGGTGAGAATAAGAACAAAGAATTGAAAAACATGTCTTGAGAAGAAATTGAAGTGCATGTGAGAAAGAGAACAAAGCAAGACAAAACATGCATTACGTTATGTTAAAGGACCCATGAGGATCTTAGACTTTCAGAGGATAAATGATCATATTCAGGTTGAAATCACTGTAAAAGCTAATACTTAGAAACACTGTGAATCGTTAGATACGAATAGGCAGAACCAGGGAGCATGGAAAAAAGTTCAATGTGAGGATATTTTACGAAAAATGGTATATAGCATGATTTAATAGAAAAAAAGAAGGGAAAGCAAACTGAACTTATTGAGTATCTACTATATCCTAGGTTACCTTGGGGTTATTTATTATTATCACTAAAATCTAAATGCATTTTCCAAGCCCACACACCTAACAGACAGCTGCTTGCTGAAATTAAAATGCAGGTTCATTACTGGCTTGTGAATCTGTGAACTGATACTCTGGTCTTTCCACTGGCTCTAACTTGTATGTATTTTTAAAATGGAATGGCTGTGATTATGAAGAGATTTATATCATCTGACAGAACCATTGCTTTGTTTTCAGTTTTTTTTAAAATATATTTAAGTATAGGTGATTTACAATGTTGTGTTAATTTCTGCTGTACAGCAAAGTGATTCAGTTCTACATATATACATATATATTTTTTCATATTCTTTTCCATTATGGTTTATCACAGGATATTGAATATAGTTCCCTGTGCTCTACAGTAGGACCTTGTTGTTTATCCATCCTGTACATAATAGTTTGCATCTGCTAATCCCAGACTCCTAATCCATCCCTTTCCCACTTCCTTGGCAACCACAAATCTGTTCTCTATGTCTGTGTGTCTGTTTTTGTTTCGTAGATAGGTTTATTTGTGGCATATTTTAGATTCCACATATAAGTGATATCGCATGGTATTTGCCTTTCTCTGTGTGACTTACTTCTCTTAGTAGGATAATCTCTAGGCCCATCCGTGTTGCTGCAAATGGCATTATTTCATTCTTTTTTATGGCTGAGTGATAGTCCATTGTATATATATATATATATATATATATATATATATATATATATATACATACCACATATTCTTTATCCATTTATCTTTTGGTAGACGTTTAGGTTGTTTCCATGTCTTGGCTATTGTAAATAACACTGCTATGAACATAGGTTTCATGTATCTCTTTGAATTATAGTTTTGACTGGATATATGCCCAGGAGTAGGCTTGTTGGATAATATGGCAACTCTATTTTTAATTTTGTGAGGAACCTCCATACTGTTCTCCATAGTGGCTGCACCAATTTATATACCCACCAACAGTGTAAGAAGTTTCCCTTTTCTTCATACCCCCTCCAGCATTTGTTATATGTAGACATTTTAGTGATGGCCATTCTGACTGTTGTGAGGAGGTACCTCATTGTAGTTTTGATTTGCATTTCTCTAATAATTGGTGATAGTGAGCATCTTTTCATGTGCATGTTGGCAATCTATATGTCTTCTTTGAAGAAATGTCTATTTAGGTCTTCTGCCCATTTTTTGATTGGATTATATGGTTTTTGTTGTTGTTGTTCTTGAGTTGTATGAGCTGTTTGTATACTTTGGAAATTAAGCCCTTGTCAGTCACATCATTTGCAAATATTTTCTCCCAGTCAGTAGGGTGTCTTTCGTTTTATTTTTGTTTTCCTAGATTTGGGTTTACTCTATGTTTTTCTTTACTTAATTTTCCACATTGTGACAATTTGTTCATTCTTATGTACTCACCACTTGGCTCAATGTAAAAACAGGTATTAATGAAAATAACAACCAAATGTACATAAACAGTACAACTGTAATAAGTTATGTAATAGAAATGTAAACAGACTCTCCTTGCAGTGTAGTCTTCAAAGAAAAGGTGTCATTATACCTTGGTCATAAAAATAGTTGGAGCAACTGTAGACAGAAATAAAACCTAAGACATTAAAGCAATAGACAGAGTAAAGGCACAGCTGAAAAAACTATGCCTCTCAGGAATTAGTGATTTTATAAATTATGAATTGGTGTGTAATGAATTACCCCACTATTTAGCATCTTCAAACACCAAATGTTTAACATATTCCAGTTTCTGTGGATCAGAAATTCGGTAACAGTTAGGTTGGGTAGTTCTGCCTCAGGGTCTTTCATGAGTTGAGTTTAGCTGCTGGGTCTATAGTCATATCAAGGCTCTACTGGGGCCAAAGAATCTGCTTCTTACTTCTCTCCCTTGGTTTCTGGCGGCCTCAGTTCCTCACTGAATTTTTCAGAGGCTTCAGATCCCCACCATGTGAGTTCGCTCCTTAGGGCTGCTTGCTTCCCTCAGAGCAAGTGATCCAAGAAAGAGAACCCAAGGTGGAAGCTGTGGTCTCTTTATAACCTAATGTTGGTTGTGGCATACCATCATTTCTGCCGAATACTACTGGCTGCAAAGACGAACGCCAGTACACGGGGCAAGTGACCTAACAAAGATGTGAGCAGGAGGAGGCAGGAATCTTTGGAGGCCCTTTAGGATACTGGCTACTTACACAGAGCAGGAAATTCTATATAACCAGGAAAAATACTGCTCACTCTTCCCCAGGAAACATTTGACAACATCTGCACACAGCTGAGTTTGTTAGAGCTTCTGGTACCTAACGAGTAGAGGCCTGAGATGTTTTTCTTTTTTCTTTTTAAAACTCTTTTCCATTATGGTTTATCACAGGATATTGAGTATAGTTCCCTATGCTATACAGTAGGACCTTGTTGTTTATCCATTCTACATATAATGGTTGACATCTGTTAATCCCAACCTCCCACTCCCTCTCCCTTGGCAACCACAAATCTGTTCTCTATGTCTGTGAGTCTCTTTCTGTTTTTTAGATAGGTTCATTTGTGTCATATTTTAGATTCCACATATAAGTGATGTCATATGATATTTGTCTTTCTCTGTCTGACTTACTTCACTTAGTATGATAATCTCTAAGTCCATCCATGTTGCTGCAAATGGCATTATTTCATTCTTTTTTATGGCTGAGTAGTATTCCATTGTATATATGCCACATCTTCTTTATCCATTCATCTGTGGATGGACATTTAGGCTGTTTCCATGTCTTGGCTATTGTGAATAGTGCTGCTATGAACATAGAGGTGCATTAGCCATCCTACAGGGCAGGTCCCCAAACAAATTATCCATCTCAAAACACCAGTAGTTCTGAGTTTAAGAAACACTGTTGAGATAAGCTAGAAAGTATACAAGAGGCTGTAACAAAAATAATTTATGACATACAGATTCTCTAAATATTCTCTTTGTGCACCATTCTGAGGGACTTAATGAAGGAGATAAGCAAGTAAAACAAGAGAAGTAAAAACAATAATAAAAACAGTGAGATAAATGATCAGAAAGAAAAAAAAAGTTTGCTTCAGATAATCTGATTTTATATATATATGTGAAACCAAATGAAAACTTTTCACAAATGAACTAAGAGAATATTTTTGAGAGTTGCAATAAAAATTGCTTTTACATAAACTAAAATATGTCACAAATAAATATCTTTTCCTGCCATTTTGATTTTCCTCTTTTATCCATGAGTTAGGAATGTTCCCATCAAACTAGGAAGCAGGGTTCTTCTGTTTTTCTAATTTTATTAATACTATTTAGATTTCCCCCTGCCTAGCAGAAATTGCCACCTTTGTATTTCTACATTATTTAAGAAAGGATTGAGTTTTCATTTGTTGTATAATACATGGTGAATTTTATAACCTTATATGTTATCATTATATTTTGCCAAATTTGTCCAAAATTTCAACCAATTTGATTCTCTCCATCTCATTTTTGTAGGTATTATTGTATAATCTTACAAAAATAAAGTTTATTTCCCACCAAGCAGTCTATACTTATGCTGTACTTCCAAATTTCTGTCTTAATCTCCTTTATTCTGGAACAGGTGAACACTTTTTATTTTAGGACAAAATTATACTCTTTTTTCTTTATAAACAAAATCACATTGGTGACCCTTACCTATATATGCTGCCACCCTTTTAAGTTCCTTCAGAACTAGCATGAACATTCACATAGTGCAAAAGCATTTACTTACCCATCTTTTTACCTGTTAATTTATGGCTACTTTATACTGTATTAAATACAAGGAGAAGTATTACAGTGATTTTAGGCTTGGATTGAAGATTATCAATTAACTCAATGTCGTGATAATTTGTGGACTTTAAAGATGTTGAGATTACAGTTTACAGTGACATACTAATTCTTTGTTTATAACATTTTAAGAGATTTACAAAACCAGACATTTGGGAAAAAATCCATTGTGATAATTATTATATTTGGTTAAACATAGGTATATATATATTTCTAATTTTAAACAATATATGTGGACACTGTTAATTTATAATAAATGAGATCTAGAAAGTTTAAACATGAGGAAATAAATTCTAGGCATATATAAAGAGTATTATTAAACTGTAGTAGAATTAGGTAGAAAGAAAGCTGTTTGCAAACAAATATTATTTGCCCATGTAATTTGTATAAAGTCATACTTTTTGGAGATGTTACATGGACTTTTTCACTCAACTTATAAATATCTCTATTTATAAATCAAGTATTTACAGACTTTTAAAATCTTGTTTAAATGCTCCAAGAGTTCCAATCCCTTTCCTACCCAAAATCTTATAATCAAGACCATTAGCTTAAATCACAATTAAGACATTCTTTTCAGAGTTGCTCTTCTACAGAAAAGTTTGCCTCAGAACTAAAATAGTTAAAATATTAGTATTTTCTGAGAAAATTTCTTATAGAAAAATCTCATGTTAAAATTTTCCCCAAATGGTAACTGAAATTTATAATTGTGCTTGAAGTTATGCCATTTAGAAAGATAAACACAAGAATGAGAATACTACAATGTCCACTCAGGAGGAAGTACAAGTTTGTCAGCAATGAATTCATAAAGAAATGACTGACAGTCAAAAGTGAAGCATCACTTGAGAATGTCTTGGTGCAGAAATCAGCATCCTTCCAGAAAGCAGAGTATGTGCAGAGTAGTTCTCTTTCAGTGCCAGTTACTCGTATACAGTAAAGATGCAGAAACATCTTTATAAGCTTTTGAAAAGATCCCTCAGGTAGTTTATGTTAATGATACCAATCTGAGGGGAACTTAACTTGGTATTCCTTGAGATGAATTCAGGAGACCAATATATTTTCTCTCTGTCTCCTGCCTTGTGAACTTAGTTTAATAGACATACACCATTTAGCCAGTAGACACGCAGACAGAATAGTTAGTAGCAAAGCCATGTTCCTACAGACATTCAGCAAAGAAAATAAGTACAATTCTGATTATGCAACCAAAGAGACATGGGGGAATTTATTCCTAGGATAAAATAAATAAACTCAACCCTGAAGAAATCAATGAAATATCCAAAGTTTTTGTTGACTTAAAGACAAATGCACAACATAAGAGTTGTGAGTTTAAATTTTATTCAGGGACCCTATTAAGGACTATAGCCAGGGATGCAGACTCTCAGTAACTCAAAGGTAACTGCTCCAAGGGGTAAGGGAGAAGCCAGTTTGTATGTGAATTTTTGGCTAGGGCATGTGTGCAGTTAAGCATACATCTTGGTAAAAGATTACTTGCCAGTCACAAAGCACAGATATCTCTAGTAAGTTTTAGTGCTTTTCTGTGAATGGGAAGATGCAAGAATCTGAGTTCACAATTTTTTCTGAGATATCTCTAAGTATCTAAGGGGCCTGTTTTTCCAAACACAGAGTTCCTTATCCTGCTTTTCATCCTAACTTCCTCCCAGGGTGCATTATTGATCAGCAACTACAGTGGCTAATGGTTTAATCCTTGTTTTTTGTTGTTGTTGTTGAAGGCTTTGATTCAGCGTAGAACCTGTGATGGATAAGTTAGCTTTGTGTGGCTTGAGACCCTTAGATATAAACCCTATTACTGAGTTGTTTTGTGCTGGTCTCAGCCTATCGATTATAATGTTATTGGCTAGAAATGCCTGAGGTCTCTCACCTGGGCCCCAGGTGAACTTCCCACAGACATCTCCCTTTTCCAAGCCAATGTTACCACTGGACTGACCCTTGTGGTTCTTATGATTTTAAGATGCCCCTCGGTAATAACCATCAGGAAACTTTGAAGGAAAAGAAAATGTAGTATTTACAAGCACTGGAGCATACAAGATACTCCAGGGGGCACCCAGTGAGGTCACAGGTAGAGAGAGGAAGAGTGAGCTTGGGTCGGGGGATCTGCTTTTATTGGGGTTGAAGGGGAGGGTCTAGGGTTTCCCAGGCTTAGTCTTTATTAGCAAATTTAAAATATCAGAGCCATTATTAAAAGCATAGGGAGAGAGAAGAAGAAGGAAAGAAGGAAAGGGAACAAGTGGCCAGTTATCTAAATCAACCAGGATCTTTAAATCAAAGGAGATTCCCTGGTGGGAGGTGGGGGGAGGTCATGTATGCCCAGTTGTCCTGGCTCTTTATCTAGTCCTATGGTTGGCAGTGTGTTTTGTGTTTATTGGAGATCCACTTTGTTGCAGTGGATGCCTCTTTGAAGTGGACACATCGGCAATCAAAGCTTAAGTTGGGCACTTGAATTACAAAAAGAAAAGTCAACTGTCAGTGCTTCCACTACCTAAGTCCGTAGCTGTGAGGATCTTGGCCAAATCGAGTAGAACCTTTCATTCTTTAGAAGCTCGCCAGCCACTTGCCAACAGAAACACCCCTCTACTTAAACAGTTTGTCTTGCTTAGTGAAGCAACAGAGAACATATAAGAAAGGAACTGGGGAGTGTCTCAGAAAGAAGTAAATTAAGGCAAAGTACTTTAAAAATTTTGGGAACTAGTCAGTCATTGAGTGGTCTTGGCAGGGTGGGTCGGTTTGCAAACCAAGAGAGTTGCTTGAACAGTAAGTAGAATCCAGGAGGCTGTAGAATTGCAGTTAGATCAGTTTGCCTGTACTGTTCCAGAAATATGGGTCTGAATCTGTTGCTTAAATGGACTTGAGCTTAAGTATTTGTCTTGCATATCAGGGTAATATTTTTGTAAGTCTTAGTACAGTTTTGCAAGTTTGGGTTTCTATATCTATTCTTACGGGCTTGCTTTATTTTACCTAATATTTCTGTGTGCTATGTAGTACACGTTTCATTGTTTTTCAAGATACCTCATGTTCAATATTGCTAGAAATGGAGATGTCACATTATTTTGAAAATGACAAAAGAAAAAATATCTTAAATAAATGAAAACCTTGCACTTATCTTCACTATCATGAAGGGCTCTGATGATTGATTTCAGGTGTATTCCTCTTTCCTTACATCAACTGCTACCTGAATAAGTAGGATTCTTAATCCAAGCATAGCATTCAAAGGTAGATCACATCTAAGTAAACATAAAAACATCAAACATCCAAATCCCTGATGGCTGAAGCTAGGAAGGTTACTTAGTATTACATAGTGTCACTGATTTTGCATATTTTTGAAAAATGTTTTACTGTGCACTCAACCTAAAAATTATTCTATTCTTCCCCAGGTTCAGTCCAGCACAATATATGTTTTACTACTTCAAAAGAGCATAGAGAGAGGAGTTATTTTAGGCATGGATAGCAGATGAAATTTCAGAACATATTTTCAAGAAAGGTAAAATTTATTGCATGAAACTAGTCAACATTGAATAGTTTTACAATAGTTGGGGAATATACATAAAATCTATATTTTTATATTTTAGGCAAAGTTAATAATTTTCTACACTTGGAATATCTGTCCTTTACAAACCTTATTCATTTGGTCCTCAAACTACTGTAGCACTCAGGATTCTGGTGGTCATCATACTCATACTCTGTAACAACCATCGATTATAGAAGATGATTATTTCTACTTGAGGTGATACAAATAACAATGCTAATAGTGAGTTAAGAGGAAGAAACTTGATGGGTTTATGTCTATGCATATGTGGGTAGTGTGTTTGCACATTATATAAGAATGTGAAGGGAGTTTTCTTGGCTAAAGCCATCTGCATTTGTATGTTAGATGCTTTTGTCAAACTCCATTATTCTATCTATAAACAACATGGATAATGCTAGGTAAATAGTTGTAATACACATTTATATTTGTAAATGAAAGATAAAACCAAACTTTGTTAATGTCCCAACGCAATTTAATTTATATGTGTGGATGTATTTTGAAATCCACATATATTAAATATTTGGAAATGTATTTATAACTCAGCATTTTTCTAAGAAATATACTGGGGATAAACTACAATTTATTTATTAGAACAGTAAGAGAGACAAGTAAAAGCAGAGTCATTTTCTGTATACAGGAATATATTCTTACATTTGTTTCTTAAAAATTATTTTATTATGTATAACAAAAAATAAATTCTATAGAGGAAGCCCAGAGTTACAAATAAACAATATTAGAGTCAACAATAATTATCTTCCCAATAATTAATAAGGCATTTTAAATATTGATGAACTTAAAAATGTGTGTGATAAATTCATGTTTTATTTTATTAAAATTAGTTACACCAAAGAAAGAAAAGCATGGTATTGCTTTTCTTGGTAGCATGCCAAGAAAGAGAGAAAGCTGTATTGGTGGAAATAAGCTCAAGAACAGAGGGAAAAAATAGTCTGGATTCTTTTGAACACTTGTTCCCCTTCAGTTTCAAGTTGACACTCAGAGGTACATTTCACCAAACTGACTAATGTGTTATAGAACAGAAAGTAAAGCGCCAGAGAAATTCTTTTTCTGATTATGTCAAGATTAAAAATAGCAGTCTTAAAAAATGGTCTGTGTGTGTGCCAGTTTCAAAATGTCAGCTTCAATATGGCATGGTGGATAAAAAGGAGAGAAGAATGGCATGGAGCAGTGACTTCACAAATAGGAAGATAACTTGAAATAAATATAAATTTATTTTTCTAGTATGAAGTGTCATTGTTCACAGTTAAAATACACACCATTATCCTTCCAATGTTAGTTTATTTCCACTCTAATTTTCAATGTTTCTATTAAATTTTCCAATTTAATATATAAAATACATATTCTAAAGACAGGCATAATTATATTTAATACCTCCATGATAGTTTAAAACATACTTCAAGGTATTTGCATAAGGTTTAGTAAGATTAACTTGCACAAATTAAATGATGTAAAGCATGACTAGAGAGATTGATTTCAGCTTTGTGATTTTTACATATCCAAATGGGAGAAGTTAATCAGTAACCAATATGATTTATCATATCACAATGATTTCACAGATATATGCTATAGAAAAGTATAGGCTATTATTCATTCACTTTGTGCTTTTATAATCTAAGCTCAAGTTGCAAAATTATATTTAATATACATTAAACCTTCTTGAATGCAAAAGTCATCCACTGAACATTAATTTTATGTATTTGCCAAAGTAAAAGTTTTGGGTGGTTAATGGGGATAGTTTACTAATTACTTAGAATATCTTCTTTAGAAAATGGGGATATTACTCACATTTTGATTCCCAATTCTTTTCAGTATTTTACATTTATACAGCTATGCATGTAAAACTTGTGTCAGTTAATAAATAAATGAGATAAGAGATGTCAGGAATAACAGTATCAGATTAGTGTATATTTTACAGATACTCTGATATATATTCTAACTAATCTTATTGTAGTTATATTTGTAAATAAAAAAATATGTATTTTCCAGTAACGTCTCACAGTTTACAAAAATGTTCACTACAAAGGAGAGAGCCTCTCTGCCTTAGCCAATGATATTCTTTTAGATTTTTCTTCATGTTAGTACATGGCATCATCATTGAACTTAACTTCTGTAAAACTCGTTCTCTCTATCTTATGTGACTCCAGTACATAGCCTGTCTATCTCATCACCAGATCATTTATTTATTTTCTCAATGAACAAACGTGTATTCGATGCCTCAAACATGCTTGACCTCATGCCAGGAAGTACCAAGTTGAGTAAGGGGTTGGGGTTAAGGAAGGCACATAGCAGACACTCATCTAAGTGAAAGCCAGAGTGAAATCAGAATGTACTGAACTCAGGATGCATGACCTTGGAGGCACTGGGGATGGGTAGCAAAGCTAAGCCAGGGCATATCAACAGAGTGATGGGAAAGATCCCCAGAAGCCAGACAGTTAAAAGGGTTCAATCGAGAAATGGATGAATTAATTACAAATGTTAAAACCAGGAGTTGGAAAATGAGGTTACATAGGTGAAGTTAAGCAGGAGGAAGATGAGTAATGCCATGTATGCACAGTGGCCAAAATAAAATCCTGCCGAAGAATTAGGCACCTTCTTGTTATGTATCCTTTTATTTCTGATTAATACACGTGTATTCTGAGCGGGCAAGCTTTAAATACTTGTTAATGATGAATATATTAGTCCTTACAATCTAGTATTCTTCCTTTCAGTGCATCTTCTCATTTTTCATAGGTAGATTTTACCTAACAAGGGCATTAATCATTTGTACTAAATGAGAAAATTTTCTAGTCTAAAAACATGGAACATTGCTATATATTTTGGGGAAGTCAGAGTGGGAAGTCAGTTATTTCAGAAGGAAAAATTTGGTCATATCCATGAAAGCATATTTTCTGTACATATTTTCCTCAATATACTTTTGGTGTGTGATGCACATTGCTAGGGTCCACATTGCTAGTGGACCCTTGTGTATGAAGCAGCCAAAAAATGACTGTTCAATGCCACCTCTTCGAATGATTGTCAGTGGTCTGATGCAAATTCTATTGATATTTGGAGGAGTGAAGATATATCAAGGTCTATATCATGTTCCCCACCTGCCAGCACTCCACTGAAAGGAAATTAGAATGAATAATTTATATAATGCAGATGGATATAATACATTTGGGTATCTAGAAAGATATATTATTGGAGTAGTTAATGATTACATAAATGATTACTTTTGCTAGGTACCTTTCTAAGCATATTTAGCTCACACAAACACAAACATATACATACACACATACATCATACATATATCTTTTTTTCCCATTTAATGTTTATAACCACTTTGTGGAGTAGGTGCTTTACTTATCTCTATTTTAAAGATGAGAACACTGAGATGCAGAGAAATTCTATTACCTGCTCAGAGGCAAATAGCTCATTAGTGGTGGAATTGTTATTTAAGCACGGTTTGGCTCCATAAACCTGCTCTAAACCCAAACCCTACGTTGCTTTTCCTTAGATATAGAAAAATCCGCAGTTGCAGATATAAACATGGATGATGAAACTGAAAAAATAAAGCATAAATGTACATACAGAACATATATCTTGCCAGCTCCCCTCACTATACTATCTAGAGTAGTCAAGAAAAGATGTCTCAGGAGGGGAAACAAAAGGAAACTCAAAAAATATGTATAAAAGTTGTGAGGGCTGAGGTAGAGGAAAGAAATAAAGTTATTTCAAAAAATACGGAAAAAATATTTTAAATAAAATATTTATGACAAAATATTTTTGATTATGAGAATTTTCCTGTCACTTTACAAAAATATTTTTGATTATGAGAATTTTCCTGTCACTTTTATTACAGTTTCTAATATTTACCATAAACCCTTTCCTTTTCTTTGTAGACTGGATAATGTGAATACTCATACTTTTTTTTAACAACTTCATAATTACTATTTCATATGAACCAAGAAAGTGAGCAACATGTTTATTTTATTCACAGCCATATATTCACTAGCAATGATCCTGACAGGAAATATTGAATTAAGTGAACTCAATTAAGTATATGTTAAGAAAAACCAAAGTAATAAACAGCTTACCTAATTTTCATTTTGAGAAGGGTGGATGCCCCAATTATGAGTTCTCCCAAGCTGTTAGTTAGTATCAGTTTAGGCTGATCCTTACTCATACTTACAAATAATCTGGGAGCCTGACAAATAAGATGGACAAATAAAATAATTGCCTATTGATTTATTTATTTTCTAAATAAAAAATAGAACCCACAATTTAAAAGTATTTGATAAATTAAGACTTCTATGTAGCATACCTTGTAGAGACCGCCACAAAAGCCAGCTATCACTAATGAAATATACATTTCAGAACATAATCTAAATGTAAAAGGATGTATTTCATAAACGAACTGATAGGAAAACTGAGGGAAGTTGAAGCAATATGCTTTTGCATTTTTAATTGAAATTTAATAAAATATAAATATAATAACATTACTGTCTATTTCAACCATTCCTATTAGAGTTTCTAATTTTCCAGTAGGTTTAAGATACTAATGAGAAAAGAAAAAACCCTTCAGAAGATCAAATAAAGGTGCATATGTTCTACAGCTAAAACTCCAAGGTAAAATTCAAACAGATTGTTAAAACATTTCAAAATTCTGTTATGTTTTATTATTAATAACTCAACCTACTGAAATGAATTCCTCTATAGACATGATATATGAGCACTTTGATCACATACTTTCTCCTGAGTGAAGGCACACAGAAAGATAGCTTTTGAATTAGAACTTCTAGAAGGCTGCTTTGTGTGGATTTTAGCCCTGCTTAACAAGCTGATTCCAGCTTCACAACCTGCTCCCTGCCATTCTCCCATTAGCCTCATATCTGGCATGCTTTCCTCCTTTGTGCTGACTGGGTTCCTTTGATTGCTTCATTTGGGCACGAAATCGGGATGGTGCTGCTGACATCAGCCAGGAAGCTCTCATCTCATCCCAACCAGGGCTGATCAGGTAAAATCAGTGCAGAGAAGGGTGTGCTACCCTTCTGGGGCTGTAGGACGGGAGTGCAATTTGTCCTTGCTCTTCCTTCATGTTTTAAATCTTGAAACTGATAGATGAGAGGAAAATCTTTTTTTGGAGGAGGTTTTCACAAAACGAATCTTAAAAGCATCTCAAAACCAAATTATCTCATCTCACCTAAACCTCCTCCTCCCATATTCTTATGATGTAAATTTCTATACCATCCAGCTAGTCTCCCAGGTTAGAAAATGTCTCTCCAATATCTTCCCATGCTGCCTCCCAACAAAATTATTCTCTTTGTTAAAATATTATTCTATTTATTATAACTTATTAAAATTAAACTAACATCTTAGAATTCCTGTGCTAGTCTGTGCATTGTTCATGAAAAGCCTGTGTAACTTCTCTAGAGATTAAGTTTCTCAAACTTCAATATTTTGTGCCCTGGATACTTATTGTTTCTACTGTTACACACCTACTGTTGTCCCTGTAAGATAACTCCCTTTTGATTAATTTAAAACAGTTGCACAGTAATGAATGGGAAATTTGTAATAAATGGAAGTTAGCTATAAACATAATGTCCTTACTCTTAGCTGTAAAATGCTCTGATTCTCTTTTTGAAGATTGGCAGTTGTTAGTGTCATGTTAAATACTTTTCCTTGTTGTTATAATCCGAAATACTGAAAAAAATTTGGAAACTGAATGGGTTTCTGCCTATGAGCTTAAATGTTCTTCATTTTCTCTGCATTTGCAACAATTTTAAATCTTGCAAGGGAACATTATCCCTCACTTTATGCTTATACACAGACATAGAGGACGGGACCTGTTTGATTTTTAAGGCTTATTTCCACAAAGCATTGAATTAAAATGTTCACCTTATTGACTTGATTCCAGTTCCTTAATGTCCTAGGGTTGATGTTATAAATATGGGTAGGCACAGAAATATGGAGAGATACCTCCCACTCATGAAGGGACCCATATATCCTGTATCTTTCTGCTTGGATATGTATGGCTTCAAATTTTAAGGGTAAATCATGATCTATAGCAGCTTCTGGAATCCTTCTGTATCATATCTCTCATAGAAAGCAGAAATAAGAAAGGATGACAGTCCCCTACCACCCCCCGTGCTACTTTCCTTTCCCCATCTTGCTTTGAACTTCCATACAAGCTGTTTGCTGATGTCTCATTGACCAGAAAGCACTGTCACGGGACCACTCCTGGCTGCAGAAGTGAATGGGAAGTAACATCTTTTGGTCTAAGCACATCGCCACCTCCAGACAATACCATTGTTAAGAAATCAAGACATGGAGGATATTGGGTGCCACTAACATTATCTAATCCCAAATTAATTCCCTAGCAAGGCCTAACCATATTTTAGAAAATAAATTTACTACACGTAAAACAAGATAATGCGTCATGTCCAAAATAAGGAGTTATCTTGTGAATTCAAGGTTGGTTTAAAATTAGAAAATCAATTCAATTGACCACATTTAGACATTAAAGAAAAAATGAATAAAGGTTTGATTATTTCCACAAGATGCAAAAAATTGATAAATTAAAATCTACTTGTGAAAAATCTTAGCAAAGTAGTAATAACGTTGAACTTTTCTAATCTGGTAAAGGGTATGTAAAAAATGCTGCAAACATTGGACTTAATGGTGAATATTCAAAAGCATGCATTCCCTTGAATAAGGAATAAGACAAATATGCCCATTATCATCAATTCAGTTCAAAATTATATTGGATTATCTAACAAGGTAGTTAAGCAAGTAAATGTTACAAACATAGGAAAGAAATGAACAAGGAAATATCCACAGAAACATCATTACAGTTAATAAGAACTTTAGGAAGATTTTGCACATACAGAATCAACATACAAAAATCAGTATTATGACAGGAACATGTTAGAAAATGAAGACTTATTTTAAAACTACATTTTAGATAGGCACCAAAAAATTTAAAGTATTTAGGAATAAGTTTAACAGACTATGTTTATGGCTTTTAAGGAGAAAATTCTCATATATCACATATTGAGAGAAATTAAAGAAGTCTAAAGTAAATCACATGATACAACCTATCCACTCATTGAATATAGTGTTGTAAAGAGACCTATTTTCACTAGATAGATTTAATACATCCCTGATGTCAGTTTTGTGCATATGAGAGGATGTGTGTGTACACGGAAGTGTGTATAATTTGACAAGCAGATGTTATATACATCATGGAAAGGGCCAAGAATGGCCAAGATACTCTTGAAGAAGAACATGGTGGGAAGCCTTGCTCTATCAGATGTACCCTTCAAATTTCTGCCAGATATTTCCTCTTAGACAATTAATATAGAAAACTCTTCATCTGGGCACCATGAAATATGTTCCAGATTATCTATTGCAGAATTTTTCTTAAGGGCAAAACTTTAAAAAAAATATAAAAGGTTCTCAATAGTAGATTGGGCACATATATTATAGTATAAATATACCATAAATAAATATAAAAATATACAAAGCTAAACTCTAAGGAGGATTAGATAATCTGCATGGATACATTTTACACATGTAATGGCAAATGAAAATAAGCAACTCATGAAAGAAGAAGTTCAATAATTCTATGCATAGGAGTTTTCAAAATAGTTGATATGTATAACAAGTTGAGAAATATACATGCATGGAAGTGAAACCTATACATAAAAGCAATCAGCTTATTACAATAGTTAGAGTAATTATTTAAAGAGACAAGGGATGCTTTTGCAATGAGATAAAGAGATTTCTAAAGTAAATTGTTAATTTTCTTAACTGATTTGTGATTGCATGTGTACTCACTTTATCATTTTCCTTAAGGTGTATACATATATTTTATATATTTCTGAGTATACAATATATTTCACACTAAATTTTAAAAAAAGTATAGGAACAGTACCTTGACTGGTTTTCATTCTTCTAGCTTTCTATTGTAAACTACTTTACACTTGTCTCAATTATTGCTTATGGTTTTAAATTTTATTTGTACAGAAAACACTGAATCATAGAGGAAAAGGAAATATCATATATAGTAAATTATATCTTTAAATTTTATTTTACTAATGAAGTTATTTATTTGTTTTTGTTTGGTTGGTTTTTGTTTGACATACAAAAAAATGTGTACAGTTGATGTGTACAACTTGATGAGCTTGGACATAAGTATATACCTGTGAAACCATCACCAAAATCTATGCCTTAAGCCTATCCATCTTCTCCAAAACTGTCTTCCTGCCTTCTTTTTTATTATTTTTTTGTGATAAGAACATTAATATAGTATCAACCCTTCTTAGCAAATTTTCAAATTATACAATACAGTATTGTTAGCTATAAGCACTCTACAGTAGACCCCTAGGATTTATTCATCTTGTGTAACCAAAGCCTCGCACCCATTGAGTATCCCTATCCCCCCTATACTAAACATTAAAAGCACTTGGTCAGGCTCTGTGAGGGGTTTGAGAGCTTGCCAAACTTGCAAGATTACAAGTTAGTTTCATGGATGCTGACTGGAGTCTCCTGTGCTAGAGACAAGGACTTGATAACTCACAGCATAGTAAGCTGTCAGACTTTCATGTTTGTATTCATTTATCTCATGCCCCCCACACCCCTTGAGTGCAATGAGGAGGGGCACCAAGGTGAATGATGTGCCCTTGCTGGGTCTACATCACAGCAGAGGAAACCCGAGCTTAGCAATCCTCAATCATTTATAGGGGCTTCTAGCAAACTGTCCATTCTTTGTGCCAAAGTCTATCTGATTCTGGACAGTAAATAAATGTCTTCTACTTTAGGGTGAGGCACTATCTCTATCTTCCAAGGTTGTTTGCTGTACAAACATCCTTGACATGATCACCCAGAACAAAAGATAAGATGCACAGAAACTGGGAGACCCATGAAGAATTGTTTTTTTAACACACATTAATTACTGAATACTGCCCTTGAAGCATTACAAAAGGCATTTGAAGGTTTCTATTCAAATAATAAGAATTGCAAAATTTAAATTAATATTGATATTTTCAGTAGTCTTTATATTCAAACTACGTATTAAATTTTCCATAATCTCAAAATAAACTTTCATTATTATTTTCACTTAAAAAATAAATCTATATACATGTTTTTATCTACATGCATCAAATGATTTGGCCATTTGTCTTTATCTGTTGAATTAAGTAATCTTTAAGATCAGGGATGAATAATAGATGTAAATTCACATTATGCGTCTAATAGATAGGTGTTTCAGTTCCCTGAATTGTTGAGTTAGAAGAATTTTGAGGTTCCAACTTTGTTCAGTGTGAAAAAAAGCATAATGACTTATTTAAAATATTTACCATGAAAACAAGAAAGAGGAGTTTCTATTTTTATACTAACTTAAAAACAGAGCAAACAAAACACCATTTCAATAAAACGACATGCTGAGATTCACACAGCTGTTGGTTTTATGAAACACTTTACTTAATGTAACATACAGAGTACACACATTTTAAACTTTTTTCTTTTTCCTATATGTTTAATTACCCTCAGCAAGAGTTAGTTCTAAAGCTAAGACAAAGATTGAGCTATTTAAATGGCGTAGAAATCAAGAGTATTTTGATGAAAACAAAAATATCTACATAGCATTGGAAGTAAGCTGGACAAAACAATCTATCTTTGAGAAAACTGAGAGTACGCAGTGAATTCTTTAGAGTGGTTCAAGGAACCATTAGGCAGGGCTCTATGATTAGTCACTTTAGTTCTACACCAATAACAGGAGCCTTGCCTAATGATTCCTTGAATTGCCCTGAATTTAGTTCTAGTCTCCACTAAGCCCTGGGTGATTTGTTCACTTATTTGACGAATGCATGCTTTCTTTTATTATACCTGCCCATGCCTTGCCCCACTCTGGAAGTAGCTGTGGAATCATATATGTTTAGTAATAGCACATATTTAAAATAAACTCTGTGCCTTTAGTATGGTTGCTTGGGAAATACCATGTGTCCCAAAAGAGAGAATTTGAACATAGATATGGTAATAATTTAAGGTGGAAAATTAAAAGTTTCTATACCCAACATGGCGGGGGGGGGGAGATGAATGACTTACAGCAGTCATTAGCAAAGCAACTAAATATATATATATATATATATTTTTTTTTTCTCTTAATAGTCAGGTGTGTGTTTACTGAGCTAAAAAGGTGCAGTACAGCTGCAACACCTTAGAAAGGAGGGTGAAATAATCCAGGATTGACCTCAGTGTGCTCTCCCTAGGCGTTCTTACCAGCTAGGAATGGAATGTAGTTGATTTTAGCCCCTATGAGGTTAAACTTTTGGCAACCATATTGTTGACCTGGAGACTCATATGCAACAAAACAAACAGTAATATATCAATCCATCAAGTGATGCAAAGGTTCATAAGATTCAATAGTCCTGTCACATACCCCATCATGCAAAAGTGTTTGGTTTTAAAATGCCAGCTGGGATCATTACAGTAAGTGGCCACAGTGCTGCCTTGGTAGTAGTTCTGATAATTTAACCTTTTCCAACAGAAATAGCACTGCCAATTTTCTCTTTGTACCTGTTGATTTTACATAGGCTATGTTGGTAGTGATTAAATGTAACGTTTATTCCCTAAACTGACAAATGCTAGGAAATAATATCTAGATTGGGTTGGGAATAAAATCAGAAGGGAAATGGAAGACTGGATGTTGTGAATCCTGAGACTAATCAAAAATAAAATAAATTTGGCCCTATGCTACACCTTGGTATGAATGATATTGAAATGGCACTGTATTACTCTCTGGATTGGGAGAAAATGAGTGGGCCTGTTGGATTTATCATTGCTTAAGTCATATTAGTGGGAAATAGTTGAAAGTTTCGGATGAAGAATTTGTGTATATATTTCCAGTCAAGAGAGTGTATAATGTACAATATTAAGAACAACTGCCACACTATGGTTTATTGAATTGATTATTTGTAAAACATTGTCTCTATCGTTTGCGCAGGAGTACGTAGTTTTTTTGTTTTGGTTGACTTTATTTTATTTTAATTTTTTTGTCTCCTGTGATTCTGACTCCAAAGGACACAAATGGTTGGTCTACACATAGGTCCCTGAGACAAAAACAAGAACCCATTTGCTGGCCAGCAAATTAGAACTTGACCTAGTGTGAAAACACACAACCGTTTTTCAAAAACAAGGACTAAAATTGTCTGTAAATATGGTTAGGGTTCATTGTCGATGTGAATCAGGTTTTCTTGTCTTAGGAATTTTAACAGAGAATACACTGAAACCCTTAAGCTTGTAATGAGAATAGGAATGGTAAATGGAGAGAAAAACAGGTTTACAGGGAGTTCTTCAGCTGAGGTTAAAAATGAAGCACTTGAGGGGTGGTTCTCAGCCCTGACTGTGTGATTATAGAATCACCTAGAGAGCTTTTAAGAACTGCCAATGCCAGGCCCCCTTTCCAGAGCCCTTTGGTCTTGGTTGGCGCCTAGGTATCAGAATATTTTTAAAAACTCTCCAGGTGTGATATGCAGCCCACATTGAGAATAACTACAATAAACTCCAATTCCTGCAGCAAAAATCCCTAGATCAGTAGGCTTATATTTACTTTCAGTTCAGAAAGCCTGCTGGATCAGAGTGAGTTTCAGCTCTCGGGAACAGAAAAGTCCCTAAATCAAAGCACAAACCAACAGAGTACCTTTCTCTCATGTAGAAACCCAGTCAGGCCTTCCAAAGCTGTAGAAGTGACTCCATTCTTATCAGGGACCTGCTCTCCCAGCTGGGATCCCTTTTATGAGGCAGAAGGAGAGAACAGACTGGTGGGGGGAACCAGCATCACGACAGACTGAGAAGGGCTCTTTTCCTGCTGCCTGATTCCTTGAGACCCCCTCTCAAATGTATTTGGGAAATAGTGTGTAAAACAAAGTGAAACGCTTTTCTTTGTGGCTGAACTTTTCAGTCTTTAATATGTAGAAAACATTTCTGAATTACCAAGAGAAATAGAGTATTTGGTGTTTTCCAAATCTGTTTGTAGAGTCTTTAAAAATAAAATTGCATTCTACTGCTCTTTCTCTCTCTCTCTCTCCTCTCCCCGCATCCCTACATCTCCTTCACAGTCTCTCTGTCTTCGGAATACAGTTTAAATCGGCAGAAATCAATTTGGGAAACACTATATACTACATTATGGTTTGTAGTATAGTACAAACCATTTGTAACCATTTCATTATGGTTACAGATATAGAGTAGCTATCCCTTTTTCTTTTATTTCTACCTCAATAATTTTCAGTAAAGGAGGATTATTGGATTTAAATATTTTAGGATATCAAAATAAATTTTAAAATTTATAATTATGCTGGTTATTTTATATGCAGTTATAATTTTATAGGAACCTATTAAACTTGCTCCATTTTCAGATAACCCCAGGGAAAATGTTGCAGTTAGTCATGTATCACACCATGCTTTGTTCATTCCTCATACCGCTATTTGAAAGGAGGGTCCTGGTTAATACATTAAATAGTAGAGATTATGATATACTGTTATAAGGAATTAATTTTCATGTTGTGGATCAAAGGAATGATAACTCCCCACAGAGAGGAACTTAAAATATCTCTTCTTTTGCAAAATTCAGGCTCATGGTGCTTATTCCAGTGAAAATGTTCCTTACATTATGACAAACTTGCAGAACCAATATATGTTTAAGAAGTCTAAAGGCTTAGACTTTTGTATTCAAGTAAAGTCAGAAACTAGCTCACTTAAATAATAGTTATTAAACACTGTCTTAGGCACTATGCTACATACATGTATCACAAACTATTAAAGAAAACAAAACTTCTATTGAACAGAAGACTCTACACAAAAACCATAATTCACAACCTGACACTGAGATTAAGGACTCCAAAAGAAGATTTTAAGAACCTATGGGGTTGGAGGGAGGGATGAGTGAAATAGGTGAGAGAGTTAAGAGGTACAGACTTCCAGTTACAAGTTAAATGAGATATAGGGATGAAATGTACACTGCAGTGAATGTAGTCAATAATAATGTAATATATTTATACAGTGATGAAGGTGGTCAGAGGTCTAAACTTCCAGTTGTAAGTACTAGGAATGTACTGGGCAACATGATTAATCTAATTAGCACTGCTCTGTGTTATATATGAAAGTTGTTAAGAGAGTAATTCCTAAGAGTTCTCATCACAAGGAAAAATATTTCTTTTTCTTTTATTTTGTATCTATGTGAAATGACAAATGTTCACTAAACTTATTGTCATAATCATTTCATGATGTGTGTAAGTCAAATCATTATGCTGTTCACCTTAAACTTATATAGTACTGTATGTCAATTATAGCTCAATAAAACTAGAAGAATTTTTTTAAAGTAATGATTAAAAAATAAAATAAAATAACTAAAGGGAAAATAAATCTAGATAGGTCAGAATTATTCTATAGTTGCAAAGACTAAAGGATATCTGTACCATACTTTTTAGTATTTAGTATTAGTAATTAAGATCACAGTCATAGCTCTAATTGTTTTCAGAGTTTGTGATCAATATGTGTTCAGATATTTTCAACAAACCTTTTGGTTGATTTAATAATGTCTTAAGGTAAAGAGTTCCATGAGATATATTATATAAAATACCCTAATCTAATTGTTTATTTTTTCACTCTTTCATCAATCAAGTTTCTGGTTCTAACAGTTATGTAAGAAGAAAAGCAAATACATAATTAATGAGGCTTATCAGGGTTATGTACTTTACATTTCAAAGTGAAATTCTTATTAAAATATTGGCTAAATCAGCAAAACTGTCTAAAATTATTATCCTTTTAGGGTACATTTTTTCTTATACAAATGATTAAAGAAATATTAATAAATATATTGTAGAATATAGCTTTCACTATTGAATATACTTTCACTATTTAATGAGTGTTGACTGGACATAGCTATTTTTTGTCATGAAAACTAAAATACATTAAGAAATAGAGATGTTTTGATAATTAAGAATCTCAGAGGAATTTTGGTATCTTACAAAGGATCAAAATATAGTATCTACGTATACACACAAGATAAAGAATCTTGAAGGCTTATATAGGCTGATCCCACAATACCCTCAAAGAAGGTTTATTAATTTGTGGTATATCCGTAAATCAAGGGGTTTCAGTACATTTTTACACTTTGACAACCACAATTATAAGTTGAATACTTATTTGTATAATTATTTGATGAATGGCTATCCCCCTTAGTGTAATGAAAACTCCATAGGAGGAGAGATTGTATGTATCCCTTAAATCAGTATCCTAGGCTAGGGCACTATATACATAATCAAAAATATTCATTAAGTACATGAATAAAGTAAAATCACTGAGAAAAACATACTTAGGTGTAGAAGTCTCTACATTTCTCAGACCTTAAAGTTTTTACTAAATTAAAATATTGCATTATGATTTTATATCACTTTACATATCTAGGAATATATACACATATGTAATCTTATAACAACCTAGAAACTTATTCAAGGCTAAATATTATTTGCATTTTAAAGGTGTTGAGTCTGACACTTGGTAATTGCTTTCCCAGGTCCATATTTGGTTAATGGCAGAGTGTAGACTAATGCAGAATCCTTGCAATTTTTGCATTATGCTAGAGTTTGTACTGAAATAAATGTGTCAAAGAAGAGGGGGACAAAAACAATAATTTGGTTTTGTTATATATTTTCTATTTACACATTGAAAGGTAAAAATCAGATTACTTGCTCAAAATATATGTAAGTTTATAGTACATTTAATCCTGAAAATTACCCTTAAGTATTAGGCAGATTTATGTAGATAAACTTTATCAAATTATGAAATTCCCCTTTAATACTAGTTTGTTGGGAGTTCCTACAGAATGGTTATTGACTTTAATAAATGATGCCTTCTGCATCTATTGAATTAATTTTTCATTTTTCTATTTATTCTGTTAATGAGATAAGCAAAATTGATTTTTACATGTTAAACTGACTTAATTCCCTGGAATAAATCAATTTTGATCATCTTATCATTTTTAAATTTGCAGGATTCAGTTTGTTAATATTTCTTTAGTATTTTAAATCTATATTAATGAACAAATTTGACAAATGAATTTTCCTTCCTTTTATTTTTTCCTTTTTCTTTTTCTTTATTTATTTCCATCAATATTGAGGTATAATTGACAAACAAAATTTGTATATATTTAAGGTGTACAACATGATGGTTTAATATACATATACATTTTAAAATAATTATCACAACCAAGTTAATTAATACATCTATTTCCTCATATAGTCATTGCGTGTTTTTTCTCAGTGTAGTGAGAACACAAGAGTTATTCCTTTAGCAAAATTCAAGTATACAGTACACTATTATTAACTACAGTCATTATTAACTATAGTACATTAATCTAATGATGCACATTAGGTTCCCAGAACTTGTTCATCTTATAACTGAAAATTTGTACTGTTTGACCAATATCTCTCCATTTTTGCTATCCCCAAGACCTCAGTAACCAATGTTCTATGCTCTGGTTCAACTTTTTTATATTGCACATATAAGAGTTAATACAGTATATGCTTTCTTTGTCTGTCTTACTTCACTTAGCATAAGGTCTTGCATGTTCAACCATGTTGACGCAAGACTTTCTTATTTTTTATGGCTGAATAATCCCATATATGCACAATTTATATATCACATTTTCCCATATCTTGACTAATTTCAATAATGCTGCAATAAATATGGGAATACAAATATCACTTTGAGACACTGATTTCATTTCCTTTGGATAAATACCAAGAAATTACTTGCTGGATCATATGATAGTTGTATTTTTAATATTTTGAGAAACTTCCAGACTGTTTTTTCATAATGGCTATCCCAATTTACATTTCCATCAACAGTATACAAGGATTTATTTTTTTCCAAACCTTTACCAATACCTGTCATCTCGTTTTTAAGGAAATAGCCCTGCTAACAGGTGTGAGGGGATACTTCATTGTGGTTTTGATTTGCATATCCTGATGATTAATGATGTTGAACAACTTTTCATATGCCTGTTGACCAACTGTATGTCTTCTTGAAAATGTCCACAGGTACTTTGCTATTATTTTAATAAGGTTGTTTGATATTTTTACTCTTGAGTTTTATGAGGTCCTCATATATTTTACATATTAACCCCTTATGAGATATAAGATTTACAAATATTTTCTCCCATTCTGTAGGTTGACTTTCCATTTGTTTATTATTTCCTGGGCAGAGCTTTTTGGTTTGATGTAATTCCACTTGTTGATTTTGCTTTTGTTGCTTGTGCTTTTGGTGTCTTATATAAAAAAATCATTGCCAAGGCCAATGTCAAGGAGCTTTTTCCTATGTTTTCTTCTAGGAGTTTTATGGTTTCATGTCTTACATTAAAGTCTTTAACCCATTTTGAGTTGATTTTTATATGTGGTGTAAGATAAGGGTCCAGTTTCATTCTTTTGCATGTAGTTTTCCCAAAACTATTCGTTGAAGAGGCTACCCATTCCCCATGTGCAATCTAGGCACTCTTGTAATAGAATATTGACTATATATGCATGCATGGCTTTATTTCTGGGCTCTATATTCTATTCCATTCATCTATGTGTCTATTTTTAATGCCATACTGTTTTGATTACTATAGCTGTGTGCATAGCTTAAAATCAGGCTATGTGATACCTCCAGCTTTGTTCTTCTTTCTCAAAATTCTTTGGTTATTCAGGGTCTTTTGTGGTTCCATATAAATTTTAGGATAAATTTTTTTTCCTGTTTCTGTGGGAAAAAAGCATTGGAATTTTGATAGGGATTTCATTAAGTATGATGTTATCTGTAAGCTTGTCATATGTAACTTTATATATTGAAGTACATTCCTTGTATACCTAATTTATGAAAATTTTTCATCATGAAAAAGTACTGAATTTTGTCAAATATTTTTTCTGCCTCTACTGAGATGATCATATAATTTTTATCCTTTATTTTGTTAGTGTTTTGTGTCATGTTTATTGATTTGAGTATGCTGAACAATTCTTGCACCCCATGGGTAAATCCCACTTGATCATGATGTATATTTTAGTGCTATTGAATTTGAGTTACACTATTTTATTTGGAGATTTTCACATCTATTTTTTTTTAAGGGATATTGGCCTGTAATTTTCTTTTCTTATAGTGTCTTTGTCTGACTTTGGTATCAGGGTAATGCCCATCTTTTAAAATAAATTTGGGGGTGTTCTCTCCTCTTCAGTTTTTTGGAAGAGTGTGTGAAGGATTGACATTTTTTCTTCTTTAAATGTTTGTTAGAATTTACCATCTGGTTCTGAGCTTTTCAGTGTTGGGAGATGGGAGTTAATGATTCAATCTCCCTACTTGTTATTGGTCTGTTCAGATTTTCTATTTCTTCATGATTCTGTCTTGGTATGTGTATGTTTGTAGAAATTTATTCACGTCTACTAGGTTAGCCAGTTTAATGGCATGCAATTGTTCAGTAGTCTATTATGATCTTTTGCACCTCTGTGGTATTAGTTGTAATATCTTCTCTTTCATTTATAATTTTATTTATTTGAATCCCCTCACTTTTTCTTGGTTAGTATAGCTAACAGTTTGTTATTTTTGTATAGTAAATAAAATTCTTAACTTAGTTCATTTTTTTCTACTGACTTTCTGGTCTCTACATCATTTATTCCTGCTTAGTTTTTAGTGTTCCCTTTCTCCTGCTAAATTCTGGACTTAGATTGTTATTTGACCAGTTCCTCGAGGGGTAAACTTAGGTTGTTTATTTGAGATCTTGCTTCTTTTTTAATGTAGCCATTTCTCACTATAAACTTCCCTCTTAGAATGTTTCGGCTGCATCCCATAAATTTTTATATGTTGTGTTTTCATTTTCATCTGTCTCAAGATACTTTTTGCTTTCTCTTTTGATTTCTTCTTTGACTCATTGGTTTTTTTCTTTTTTTTTTTTTTGGTGTCTATTTGTATTTATTTATTTATTTATTTTTAACATCTTTATTGGAGTATAATTGCTTTACAATGGTGTGTTAGTTTCTGCTTTATAACAAAGTGAATCAGTTATACATATACATATGTTCCCATATCTCTTCCCTCTTGCATCTCCCTCCCTCCCACCCTCCCTATCCCACCCGTCTAGGTGGTCACAAAGCACCGAGCTGATCTCCCTGTGCTATGCGGCTGCTTCCCACTAGCTATCTATTTTACGTTTGGTAGTGTATATATGTCCATGCCACTTTCTCATTTTGTCACAGCTAACCCTTCTCCCTCCACATATCCTCAAGTCGATTCTCTAGTAAGTCTGTGTCTTTATTCCTGTCTTACCCCTAGGTTCTTCATGACCTTTTTTTTTTTTTTTCAAGTTCCATATAAATGTGTTAGCATACATATTTGTTTTTCTCTTTCTGACTTACTTCACTCTGTATGACAGACTCTAGGTCCATCCACCTCACTACAAATAACTCCATTTCGTTTCTTTTTATGGCTGAGTAATATTTGATTGTATATAGGTGCCACATCTTCTTTATCCATTCATCTGTTGATGGACACTTAGGTTGCTTCCATGTCCTGGTTATTGTAAATAGAGCTGCAATGAACATTTTGGTACATGACTCTTTTTCAATTATGGTTTTCTCAGGGTATATGCCCAGTAGTGGGATTGCTGGGTCATATGGTAGTTCTACTTTTAGTTTTTTAAGAACCTCCATACTGCTGGAACCCCCTCCAGCATTTATTGTTTGTAGATTTTTTGATGATGGCCATTCTGACCAGTGTGAGATGATATCTCATTGTAGTTTTGATTTGCATTTCTCTAATGATTAATGATGTTGAGCATTTGTTCGTGTGTTTGTTGGCAATCTGTATATCTTCGTTAGAGAAATGTCTGTTTAGGTCTTCTGCCCATTTTGGGATTGGGTTGTTTGTTTTTCTGATACTGAGCTGAATGTGCTGCTTATACAGTTTAGAGATTAATCCTCTGTCAGTTGCTCCATTTGCAAATATTTTCTCTCATTCTGAGGGTTGTCTTTTCGTCTTGTTTATAGTTTCCTTTGCTGCTCAACAGTTTTTAAGTTTCATTAGGTCCCATTTGTTTATTTTTGTTTTTATTTCCATTTTTCTAGGAGGTGGGTCAAAAAGGAACTTGCTGTGATTTATGTCATAGAGTGTTCTGCCTATGCTTTCCTCTAAGAGTTTGACAGTGTCTGGCCTTACATTTAGGTCTTTAATCCATTTTGAGTTTATTTTTGGGTATGGTGTTAGGGAGTGTTCTAATTTCATTCTTTTACATGTACCTGTCCAGTTTTCCCAGCACCACTTATTGAAGAAGCTGTCTTTTCTCCACTGTATATTCTTGCCTCCTTTATCAAAGATAAGGTGACCATATGTGCGTGGGTTTATCTCTGGGATTTCTATCCTGCTCTGTTGATCTATATTTCTGTTTTTGTGCCAGTACCGTACTGTCTTGATTACTGTAGCTTTGTAATATAGTCTGAAGTCAGGGAGCCTGATTTCTCCAGCTCCGTTTTTCTTTCTCAAGATTTCTTTGGCTATTCAGGGTATTTTGTGTTTCCATACAAATTGTGAAATTTTTTATTCTAGTTCTGTGAAAAATGCCAGTGGTAGTTTGATAGGGATTGCATTGAATCTGTAGATTGCTTTGGGTAGTAGAGTCATTTTCACAATGTTGATTCTTCCAATCCAAGAACATGGTATATCTCTCCATCTATTTGTATCATCTTTAATTTCTTTCATCAGTGTCTTATAATTTTCTGCATACAGGTTTTTTGTCTCCTTAGGTAGGTTTATTCCTAGATATTTTATTCTTTTTGTTGCAGTGGTAAATGGAAGTGTTTTCTTAATTTCACTTTCAGATTTTTCATCATTAGTGTATAGGAATGCAAGAGATTTCTGTGCATTAATTTTGTATCCTGCTACTTTACCAAATTCATTGATTAGCTCTAGTAGTTTTCTGGTAGCATCTTTAGGATTCTCTATGTATAGTATCATGTCATCTGCAAAGAGTGACAGCTTTACTTCCTCTTTTCCAATTTGGATTCCTTTTATTTCTTTTTCTTCTCTGATTGCTGTGCCTAAAACTTCCAAAACTATGTTGAATAATAGTGGTGAGAGTGGGCAACCTTGTCTTGTTCCTGATCTTAGTGGACATGGTTTCAGTTTTTTACCATTAAGGACGATGTTGGCTGTGGGTTTGTCATATATGGCCTTTATTATGTTGAGGTTAGTTCCCTCTGTGCCTACTTTTTGGAGGGTTTTTATCATAAATGGGTGTTGAATTTTGTCAAAAGCTTTCTCTGCATCTGTTGAGATGATCATATGGTTTTTATCCTTCAATTTGTTAATATGGTGTATCACATTGATTGATTTGCGTATATTGAAGAATCCTTGCATTCCTGGTGTAAACCCCACTTGATCATGGTGTATGATCCTTTTAATGTGCTGTTGGATTCTGTTTTCTAGTATTTTGTTGAGGATTTTTGCATCTATGTTCATCAGTGATATTGGCCTTTAGTTTTCTTTCTTTGTGACATCTTTATCTGGTTTTGGTATCAGGGTGATGGTGGCCTCGTAGAATGAGTTTGGGAGTGTTCCTCCCTCTGCTATATTTTGGAAGAGTTTGAGAAGGATAGGTGTTAGCTCTTCTCTAAATGTTTGATAGAATTCGCCTGTGAAGCCGTCTGGTTCTGGGCTTTTATTTGTTGGAAGATTTTTAATCACAGTTTCAATTTCAGTGCTTGTGATTGGTCTGTTCATATTTTCTATTTCTTCCTGGTTCAGTCTCGGAAGGTTGTGAATTTCTAAGAATTTGTCCATTTCTTCCAGGTTGTCCATTTTATTGGCATAGAGTTGCTTGTAGTAATCTCTCATGATCCTTTGTATTTCTGCAGTGTCAGTTGTTACTTCTCCTTTTTCATTTCTGATTCTATTGATTTGAGTCTTCTCCCTGTTTTTCTTGATGAGTCTGGCTAATGGTTTATCAATTTTGTTTATCTTCTCAAAGAACCAGCTTTTAGTTTTATTGATCTTTGCTATCATTTCCTTCATTTCTTTTTCATTTATTTCTCATCTGGTCTTTATGATTTCTTTCCTTCTGCTAACTTTGGGGTTTTTTTGTTCTTCTTTCTCTAATTGCTTTAGGTGTAAGATTAGGTTGTTTGAGATGTTTCTTGTTTCTTAAGGTAGGATTTTATTGCTATAAACTTCCCTCTTAGAACTGCCTTTGCTGCATCCCATAGGTTTTGGGTCGTTGTGTTTTCATTGTCATTTGTTTCCAGGTATTTTTTGATTTCCTCTTTGATTTTTCAGTGATCTCTTGGTTATTAAGTAGTGTATTGTTTAGCCTCCATGTGTTTGTATTTTTTACAGATTTTTTCCTGCAATTGATATCTAGTCTCATAGCGTTGTGTTCGGAAAAGGTACTTGATACAATTTCAATTAACTCATTGGTTTTTGAGTAGCATATTGAAATGTGTTGGTTAATTTTCCAATTTTCATTTCTAGTTTCATATTATTGTGGTAGTAAAAGATGCTTGATGTGATTTTAATCTTCTTATATTTATTAGAACTTGCCTTGTGACCCAATATATGATCTATCATGGGGAAAGTCCTATGTGTGCTTCAAAAGTATGTTTATTCTGGTGCTGTTGGATGGAATGTTCTGGATATATCTGTGAGGTTCATTTGGTTTATAATGTTATTCAAATTGCTGTTTCCTTATTGATTTTCTGTCTGGATGATCCATCCATTGTTAAAAGTGGGTATGATACATTACTCTATTATTATTATATTTCTGACTATTTCCCCCTTCAGTTCTGTGTATACTTTAAATATTTAGATGGTCCAATGTTGGGGTCATATATACACACAATTGTTATATTTTCTTGATAAACCAACACTTTATCACTATATATAGTGACCTTCTTTCTCTCTTCTAATTTTGACTGAATGGGTATTTTATCTGATGTAAGTATTAACACTCTTGCTCTCTTTCAGTTAAGATTTGCATAAAATTTCTTTTCCATGCCTTCATTTTCAGACTTCATGTGCCCTTAAAGCTAACATGAACCTGGTAGGCAGCACATTGTTGGGTCTTATTTGTTATCCTTTCAGTTACTTTGTGTCTTTTTTTGGAGAATTTAATCCATGTATATTTAAAGTAATTACTGATAGGTAAGGACTTACTATTGTCATTTTATTGGTTGATTTCTGACATTTTGTAGTTTCTTTTATCCTTTCTTTCTTCCTTTGTTACTCATTTTTTTTGTATAGGTATGTTTTAATTTTCCTTTCTCATTAACTTTTATGTATCCACTATAGGTTTTTTTCCTTTGTGGTTACCATGAGACTTACATAAAAATCTTATAGCTATAACAGTCTATTTTAAGCCAGCAACAACTTACTTGCAATTTCATATAAAATATCTGTACTTTTACTTCTCTTCCCTACATATTTTATGCTAGTGATATTTCACATCTTTTATGCATCCATTAAAAAATTGCTGTAACTATACTTATTTTGATACCTTTAAACTTATGTTCTCGAGTTAAAAGTATACTCTAATTACAACAATAGAGTAATCTGACTTTGACTATATACTTATCTTTACCAGTGACTTTTATACTTTCATAAGTTTTCATGTTGTTACTTAACTTCCTTTTGTTTCAACTCGAAGACTCCCTTTTTAGCATTTATTTTCTTGTAAGACATTTTAAGTAATGATGAACTCTCCCAGCTTTTCTTTGTCCAAGAATGCCTTTATTTTGTCTTCATTTCTGAAACACATCTTTTCCAAGTTTTTGTTGGCAGTTATTTTTTGTTTGTTTATGAGGACTCAGGCAGGCATTGATTTGTCTGGTCTCTGCCTGGATGAAACTGCCTGCAGACCGTATTCAGTATGACAGGCACTGGGAAAAGGGTTCACCTCAGGACTCACAGTTGGGGTAGATGGTAGACCTGTTACTGGGTGGGCAAGTGGATGTGGCTCACACTGGAAAGCCTCCTGCTTGTTCACTGGGTAGGTCCCTGGTGGGCAGGACTGGCCTCAGACAATGGCTGAGAGGAACTGGAGCTTAGTCCCAGTGGTGCTTCAGGGTCCACACCCAGGAGGAAGGTCTCCAGACCTGGCTATGGAGACAAGGATGGGCATGTCTCCCTCCGGGTGCCTAGGCAGGCAGGACTGCTTCCTGATTGCAACTAGGAGGAGGTGGAACAGGGTTGTAGGGTCATTTTGAGAACTGATGCCAGATTGAGGTTGACTGTCCTCCTTCTAGGGGTATGAACAGCTTCCAAATTACTGTTGCTGAGGGAGGATATGAGTGGGGGGACATCTTGTTCTGCCGTGTTTCTGACATCACTCCTTTCTGTCTTTTAATATCTTTGCCAGGTTTTGGTATCAAGGTAATGCTGGGATGCTGTTTGTTTAAAAATTCTCCCTGGGTCTCTTGTATTTCTGCATGTCTTTTGAGTGAGGCCCCAACTGCCCTTTGTTTCGGACAACCTTTTCAAATTGATTGTATACTGAACAGCCTTGGGAAATAGAAATACTGTCTTCCTTTGGTGCAAAGGGTCAGCTTATTACTGTCTAGTATAAAGAGATAATATCTCCCTCTAAATCAAAGATTATGCAGGCTTCCAAAAGATTTGGATTCCCTAAGCCTGATATTCCTGTCCTATAATATAACTCATTGTGTGTACAGGTGTCAAGTAGCCCTCTTTACATTGTACTATGATAATGGCTTAAGAGACTTTAAAATATATATAAAATTAAAATTCATGATAATAAGATAAATGGTACACAGGATGTAAATGGAGTTAAAGTGTTCTATATGCCTTACAATTCATAGGAAGTTATAAAATTATTAATTTTATGTAAAATATATATTATTTTCTTACATAAAAATTATGAATTTTGTAACTCATATAACCACAAGAAGAATATTAAGTTAATATACAGTTAACAAGCAAATAGAAAGGAAAATGGAATAATAAAATATTTCATTAATTCAAAAATGTTTAGAGAGAGAAGTAACACAGATAGATTACAGGATTATTAAACATGTAGTAAGACGGAGACTTAGCCAAAACATAATAGTTATATTAAATATATATGTACTAATACACCCAGTTTAAAATCTGTTAGTCTAGATCAGGATTGGCAAATAGTTTTGGGAAAAAGCCAGATAGTAAATATTTTAGACTTTGGTGGCCGTGTGGTTTCTATCACTAACTGCTCAACTCTGCAGTTGAAGCATAAAAACAGCCATAGACAATATGTAACCACATGTGCAGGGTTGTGTTTTAATAAAATTGAATTTAAAAAATAAGTGGCAAGCAAGACTTAACCAGTTGAAAGTAGTCTGCCGACCCCTGGTCTAGAGTGTAGTAAACTGTTTAGTAATGTCTCCATAATTGTTAATAAGAAATACCTTAAATATACTCATATGAAAGCTTGAAAGTTGTTGGATGAAAAAAGCAAGTATTCTGCACACAAATATTGTTTAGCTGTGCTAATATCAAATAAAGTATACTTACAGATAAAACTCATTACTAGAGATAAAAAATAGCTCACAAACATTATTGTCAAATAATATATATTATATATATAATATAATTATATTAATTAGTATAATTCATATATTAATTAATTAATATATATTAATTAATATATTATATATTAATTAATATATTATATTAATTATAATTATATTATATTAATAATATATATTATATTATATATAATATAATATATAATATATAATATTATATATATATATCAGAAAAAATATCCTAAATTGCTATAAACCTAAATATATAACCTAAAAATATATTGATCAAAGTGACAGGACAAAAATAGGAGAAAGACAAATTTGGAAAGTGAGAGATTGATTATTGTTCTTTCAGTAACTAAAAAAAAAAAAAAAAGGCCAAAATTCAATAAATATATGAAAGAGTTGGAATACATGAAAATTATAAAGTACACGAAAATAAAAATAGTCTTAAATGACATTCACAGAACACTGTATACAACAGCTGTTATCATGAATTTTATTGTGTATATATTTTAAATTCATCAGGACATTATTATTGCTTTATAGATATCAGTTTATATTTAGACTTGTTTATGTATTTATCATTGCTTTTTACTTTTTACTGAATACCTGTGCATGTATGCCACAGGAATCCCTTTGTTACATTTTCCAGCACAGTTATTTTGGTGACAGTCTCTCAGGTTTAGTTTATTAGAAAGTTTATTTTTTTACCATCATTTTAGGACAGGGACATTTTTGCAATACATAGAATTTTAAGTTAGTAGTTGCTTTGTTTGGGTACTTTAAAGATATAATTCCATTTGTTTTATGACTCTCAAAATTTCTCTTGAGAAGCCAGATGTAAATGTTATGTTTGTTTCCTTTAAAGAAATATCTCCCCCCCTCTCCTGTCTGGTTCTTTTAAAATTTCCCCTTTAATTTTGGTTTTCAGTTGTTTACAATTTGCCTATATGTGGTTTGATTTGTATTCATCATGAATTTGGTTCATAGAACTTCTTAAAACTATGGCTTTATGTCTTCTTGCAAATATTTTTTCTGTTATTTTGGGAATTGATTATAATATGTTAGATCTTTTCACAATGTTCCATATATATTTTATGCAGTTTTTCTTTCATTTTCCAGTCATCTTTCTCTGTGTGTTCACATCTGCATATTTTCTGCTGTGCTATTTTTCAGTTCACTTATTCTTTCCTCACCTGTGTCTCATCTAATGTTAAATCTATCTATTGAGTTCTTTGCATTGTTGTTTGGGTTCTTACATTTCCATTTGAGAACATTATATATGTTCCAGTCATCTCATTATAGTCTCCAGATTGCTATTAATTTATTGAATTTCTTAATCACAGAGACTGAACTTGTTTGAAAGATTAATTTTTTGTAAGAACTGTTTGTTTTATTGTTTCCTCATATGCCTGTGTTAAGGCCTTTGGGAGTTCCAACTGAAAACTCAAGTTATTTATCAGCGATTCTCCCTTCTTGCTGGTGTTTGGACTACAGTATTGTCTACCCATCCTCATCTGAATGTCTGAATCTCTGTTCAGCAGCTCAGCCTCAGCTTTAGAATTGTCCAATGCCTCGAGAAAGAGAATGGGTCTGAACACGTTGCTTCCCCCTCTCTTTAAATTCTAGGCACCTCAATTCCTTGTTACCTTACTGGCACTTTGACACTTTCACATAGATTGTAGTTTCCAATTGTGTCTATTTTTTCTAGTTGCTTGCAGTGGGAGTGTATTCACATCAAGCTTATTCATCATCCCTAAGGCAGAAATACTCCTAGCCCAGGGTTTTAGTGGTGATTTAACTGAGATGGGAAAAACCAGAAAGTCATATTTTGATGTTTATAGTTAATTTCACCTTGAACCAGATAAAGGTGAGGTACCAGTGGGATACAATAATAGAAGTTTCCAGATGGCAGTGGGTATACAAATTTATCATTTAATCATGTTTATATTTTAGATTTAAGCTGATGATTAAATCCGGGAAATATGTGAGTTCTTATAGAAATAGAGCTTCAGAGACAAAAAAAAGAGAGTTTGGATATAAGCTCTATGGAATTGCAAAATTTAAATTATAGTTGGAGGAAGGATTCTGTAAAGAAAAATGTTAGGGAGCAAATAAAGAGGAAGGAATAAAATTAAGATAATATATTGCTCAGGAAACTAAAAGAAGAAAAATACTCCTAGAAGGGTAATTAACTGTGACAAATAACTTGTACATTTCAATAGATGTATCCAAATGTATCAACTGAGCATGGAATTGGTCTTGGAACTTTTCCATTAGAATTGTAGGGTAGAGAACAAAGAAGAGTGGGAAAAAAATGAATAGAATATTGCAATTTCCAGCAATTTTGTGAACTAGAAAGCCTTAAAAATCTCCCACTCTAAAAACACCAAGTAATATTGTGCACAATATAACAAGCATCATTTAAAATACATAAATGAGTTTGCAGGAACGTAAGAAGAAATCCCTAGAGGCTAGAAACAACAAAAAACTGGAAACAAGGCTATAGGTTGAAACAGAAATTCCTGCTGTCCATCTCTGTAACAAATGACTTGTATTTTAAACTTTGCATAATACTATTACAAAATATAATACATATAGAAATTCTTAAAAAATAAAATATAAAATTACATACAAAATGTATTAGGTAGAGTAAAAACAAATTAGAGTCAAATGTTTCAAAATGCATTTGTTTAAACAGAAAGACTAAAAATAATAAACAGATATACAAAGTAAGAAAAAGATAAAAAGAACAAATCAAAAGGAAGTAGGAACAGGAAATATAAAGTTCAAAGAAAAATTAATAAATGGAAAATAAATTGAGAGACTCAACATAGCTAAAAATTAACTCTTTGAAGAGACGAATACAAAATTCTCTCTCAGGTTTGGCAAGAAAAAGTAAAAGCAAATGACGAGTGAGAGTGAAGAAAAAACACTTTAAAATTTTAAAAAATAGAGCATGTGAACTATTTTTAACTAATGGATTTGGCATATTGATAGTTAAATTTGGCAAATTTAATAATTTTATCAAAAGCTGGTAATTAACTAGAAATCATTCAAAAGGAATAGAAAACCCAAATAAACATGCAATCACTAGAAAACTGGATTCAGTAATAAAACTATCCACAAATATAAAATTAGCACACAAAATATACTACAATAAAAATCAGGAATTTCATAGGAGGTTTTATCAAACATTCTAAGGGCATATTATTCTGAACCTGTACAAACCCTAAGATGATAGATATTAATTTTATTATGATTATATAAACTTGATTGCAAAACTACCTAGGAGGTTATAAATTGCAAATTACAGCCATTTTTACTTATTAGCAGATATGTCAATATGCAAAATGGAAAAGAAAAAACAACCCAAATCCATCAAAGTATAAAAAAACTAGTATATATTGATCAAATTTGGTTGTTTCAAGGAATAAAAGACTGCTTTGGCACTTAAAAATCTACCAGTGTAATTTACCACATTACCATAATAAGCAGGAAAAAATGACAAATGATTCATATCAATAGATGTAGAAAAGGACTTCAATAAAATTAAAAAGTCATATATAATTTAAAATATTTGATCAAGCAAGGAAATTCCTAATTTTAAAAAGAAATATTGATTAAAAGTCTGTAGGAACTACATATAAAATGATAAATATTAAAAACATTCTCTTTTAAAAACAAATAATTTAAAATGCTTAGATTATCACTTTTATTCAGTATTGTCTTATATTGTCCTACAAGTCCTCCAAATACAGTAAAACCAAAAAGGACATAAGATTAATAAGAATGAAGCAAGACAATAATTATTTTCAGATTATCTGTCTTTTTTCATTTAAAATGAGATAATATTGGCATAAAAATTTTGGATTAGTAATGTTACTGACTATAAGATCATATAAAAATACACTTCATTTTTATATACTAGCAACAAATAATTATGAAAATAGAATTATATTAAATATTTATAATAGCAGCATAAATAACAATAAGAATTAAATCTATCCTAATATTGTTTTTTTTTTTTTTTTTTAAGAATCCACCTGCTTTCTTTTCTTTTTTCTTTTTTTTAAGATTGATTGATTGATTGATTGATTGATTGATTGCTATGTTGGGTCTTCGTTTCTGTGCGAGGGCTTTCTCTAGCTGCGGCAAGTGGGGGCCACTCTTCATCGCGGTGCGTGGGCCTCTCACTATCCCGGCCTCTCTTGTTGCGGAGCACAGGCTCCAGACGCGCAGGCTCAGCAGTTGTGGTTCACGGGCCCAGTTGCTCCGCGGCATGTGGGATCCTCCCAGACCAGGGCTTGAACCCGTGTCCCCTGCACCGGCAGGCAGACTCCCAACCACTGCGCCACCAGGGAAGCCCCCCCTAATATTGTTTTATAGGCATAATTATAAAGAATTGGGGCGCCTCAGGATAGCCTAATAGGTCTATGGTTGAAAAATAACGAAGTTTGCATTTCAGATCATGATGACTATTCAATAAATAGTTTGGGACAACTGAATGTATTCCTAGCAATTTATACAACATATAAAAAATCAGTCTAGAATTAAATGCTTAAATATAAAAGAATTTACATTTATAATATTTATAATTTATAATATTTAAATATATATATACCCAAATATTTTTATAAGTCCCCTGAAAGGAAAGATTTTTTTCCAACAGCACAAGAAGTGAAAACAACAAGAAAATGACTGATACATTTTATTACATTTATACTAAAGTTATAAAAAGATGTCCTGAGGGATTTGAAAATGCCAGTTTCAGTCTTGGTGGTATCATTGGACACATATACATCTGATAATGTATTAATGTTTAGAATTCAAATGTATAGGAGAGTACAAATTAAAGTCACATTGTATTAGTTGGCTATTGCTGAGTAACAAAAACTCTTCAATATAGAAACTTACAGCAATAAGCAAAATAAAATGAAAAATGTCCCTGAATGATCTCTGATGTTACATGCTGGCTCTCCAGAGGCAAATCCTGATATATGGTTTAATTGAAAGCTATTCAGTAGCCATTTTACTCACCCTTCTTCTTGAACCCTATCGAGCAAAGTATTAAGGTTCCCCCAAGACCTATGAGGAACCTTCTACTTTTGGTACACATAACACATGTAAACAGAATTATATATTGTAGTGGCAAGGACATGAGTTTCATTCCCACTGTAATTGATTGACTAAAATATAAAATCAAACAAGCAGAAAGTTTTATCCTTTGTGTGTTCTTCCTTATGAATAATATGATTAACACAGTGGCATTTTTAGTGCCTCATGTACCCACCATGAATTCTTGCTTTAAAAATGCATTATGCTGACACAGATGCAGAGCATAATGCCACTCAGCATTTAGTGGATTATACACCATTACTGGGAAAGCAAAGATTAAATTTAAAATGTTGACTGTTGTAAGAATAATTGAAGAAATTTATAGACATTCTTAAATTTAAGATAAAGATGGAAACATTTCTGTGCTGAATTTCTCAAAGCCCATTTAATAAAAAATAAATAAAGCAGTAAGTTTTAGAAATTAACTGCTACTGGTTTTCATCAGTATTCAATATGTGTTTACACTGAAGAAAAGCTGTAGTCTAGAATAAGACATGACAAGTTGATATATGTGAGGACTGCACAGATTTAAAATGTATAATACACAAGTGTGATAAGCATAATGCCATGGTAACTATAATTCATGGCCTTTAGTCTTTATAGGAAATTATAACAATGAGATAGCAATAAAAATTGAGAGCGTCCCAGAAAAAAAGGAAAAAAATACGTTTAAAATGGGACAATACATAAAAGGTAATTGTGGGAAATAATAACAGCAATTCAAAACCTCAGAAATACATTTTCTGAGAAAGTAGATTGAGCAGAAAAAGACCTGAATCTAAAATTTGAGCATTTACATTGTCTAGGAATATTTAACCCAAGAAAAGCACACATAAATGTATAGGAATGAAAATATCATCTTTAATGTATAATAGGAAGATCTGACAGATATCTAGAAAATAAAATCAGATTGTTTCTTTAAAAATTTCTCATATACACGATCTGCATAATCAGAAGATAAGTATAACAAACAGTTGTAAACCTTTAGACTAAAAAATACTGTCTTCCAGAGTTTATACTAAACACTAAAATCATTTGTGTGCATGTGTGCTTGCACACATTGAGGCCAAAATAGATAAAATGCTCTTTCACAGGCAAGTATGCAAGAAGTATCCTATTCAAATACTTGTCTAAACAAAACACTCAAAAGTGATTTCCTAACAGCTTTTTAAAAACAATAAAAAAACTCTCAGGATGTCAAAAGTTTTACAGTGAATGTCTAAAAAGCAATATGTTACCTATTTTACATATTATTCTAACAAATCAAAAAATTACTTTCTCTATAAGCTTATAAAATCAGCACAAGCCAGATTACAACTAAGTACAGAACATAGAAAATACAAGCACACAGGTGTTCCTTTTAGCACCCCACCCTAATTGGTAGTAAATTAAATATAGTGAATTCAGTAACATTAATGATAGCATATAAAAGCCTGAGATAGCCAAATAAAATCAATTTTAATATAGGAACTCAATATTGTATTCAACATTTTATGTCAAAGTACGAAAACAATAATATGATAAACAGAAAAAATAAGTTTCATAGAATCCACACACTCCAAGTAAAATACCTTTAAAATTGGAAATAAAATTATTTTTTAATATTAAAGAAATAATATTTACTTTAAAACATATTACATATGGTGAAATGTGAAGAAAACATGAGGTAGCCACATTGTTTTATAAAATTATTTCAAATGTTACTGTATAAATGTTTTAATACTTTCCTTTTACTTTTATTTCCCTCTCCCCTCATTCCTTGTTGGTATCTCTTCCTCACCTTGTCCCCGGGCAACTCATGCTCATAACCTGATGTGTGTCCTTTCAAGCAATCTTAAATAGATTATGTATCTGGCTCTATCTCAATCTCTATGTTTATCTCTACATCTAAATTACCTACCTAAATTCTTACTTACCTAATCATTTGAAAACATACTTACCTATTTGTTTCAATTAGAGTCCAGAGAGGAGACAGAAACCATACCAACTATTTTAACAGAGAGGAATTTAGTATCAATAATTGTTAACTAGTTTTGATTTGCATTTCTCTAATAATTAGTGATGTTGAGCATCTTTTCATCTGCCTCTTGGCCATCTGTATGTCTTCCTGGGTGAAATGTCTATTTAGGTCTTCCACCCGTTTTTTAACTGGATTACTTGTTTTTTTGATATTGAGCTCCATGAGCTGTTTATATATTTTGGATATTAATCCTTTGTCTGTTGTTTCATTTACAAATATTTTCTCCCATTTTGAGGGTTGTCTTTTTGTCTTGTTTGTGGTTTCCTTTGCCATGCAGAAGCTTTTAAGTTTAATTAAGTCCCATTTGTTTATTTTTGTTTTTATTTCCATTACTGTAGGAGGTGGGTCAAAACAGATCTTGCTGTGGTTTATGTCAGAGTGTTTTTCCTATGTTTTCCTCTAAGAGTTTTATAGTGTCTGGTCTTACATTTAAGTCTTTAATCCATTTGGAGTTTATTTTTGTATATGGTGTTAGGTAGTGTTCTAATTACATTCTTTTACATGTAGCGGTTCAGTTTTCCCAGCACCACTTATTGAAGAGGCTGTCTTTTCTCCACTGTATGTTCTTGCCTCCTTTGTCATAAATTAGGTGCCCATATGTGCATGGGTTTATCTCTGGGCATTCTATCCTGTACACTACTGGGTGTATACCCTGAGAAAACCATAATTCAAAAAGAGACATGCACCACAATGTTCATTGCAGCACTATTTACAATAGCCAGGACATGGAACCAACCTAAATGTCCATCAACAGATGAATGGATAAAGAAGATGTGGCACATATATACAATGGAATATTACTCAGCCATAAAAAGAAATGAAATTGAGTTACTTGTAGTGAGGTGAATGGACCTAGAGTCTGTCATACAGAGTGAAGTAAGTCAGAAAGGAAAAAACAAATACCGTGTGCTAATGTATATATATGGAATCTAAAAAAAAAGATAGTGCTGATGAACCTAGTGGCAGGGCAGGAATAAAAAGGTAGACGTAGAAAATGGACTTGAGGACATGTGGTTGGAGGGCAAAGCTGGGGCGAAGTGAGAGTAGCATCGACATATATACACTATGGAATGTAAAATAGTTGGCTGATGGGAAGGAGAAGCATAGCACAGGGAGATCAGCTCGGTGCTTTGCAATGACCTAGAGGGGTGGGATAGGGAGGATGGGAGGGAGGCTCAAGAGGGAGGGGATATGGGGACATGTGTATGCATATGGCTGATTCACTTTGTTGTGCAACAGAAACTAACACAGTGTTGTGAAGCAATTTTACTACAATAAAGATCTATTAAAAAAATAATAATTGTTAACTAGGTATATAGAATTATGAAGTTAACCAAAAAATTGCATTAGAAAGAGAGAATATCAGCATATCACAGAGGTAGCAACCACGGAAAACAGCCAGCACTCCTAAGGCTGAGGAACCAGTAAAAATGGTGAAATTAGTAAGGAATGGGTCTTTGGCAGAGGGATACCATAGAGGGCATTTCTTTGCCAAGAAAAATATGAGAAATCACATTACAGCTCTAAGATCTACACTGCACAATTTGTTCACCTTTCTTCTTCAGAGTCACCCGTGGGTGAAGCTGTAAGGCAGCTGTCCACTTGCGGTTGGCATGAGTGTATCCAAGTAGAATGTGTCTGAGAATATTTATAGGATGATTTAGGAAAAGAATATGTTAATAATTAATGTGTACTAGGAAACAAGTAAGTTACAAGTCCAGATTATTCGGTCTAGTCATAAACACCACTAGTGTCTTATGTGCAGATTTGAAGTAGTGTTTATTGAAGTAAACTGTAATAAAGTGTAGAGAGTCCCTCAAATTCCCTTTTTTTCTATGATTTAGGGTAGCATATGTAGTTTGCATGCATATTGTCCTATGTCTAGTAGAGAAGAATCCTCCCCTTGTAATGCTCTACATATATGTAGCATGACAGAGAGCAGGGAACACCTGCAAGCTTGTAACAATCTGAGCAAAGAAGTGGCCTTATTAAAAAGAGGGAGATGGGAGACCAGTCGCAGGATTAATTTAACTCACAGAAGCTGAGCCAGCTCTCCTTAAATTACCTAAAGGAAGAGAGACCGGGCCTCCAGGACTGTCCAGATTTCGTGTCCTTACTCATCTTATTCCAAATGCATTAAGTACTTTAATGTAAATATCAAAACAAAAACATAAAGTAACGGGGGAAAAAAACCATAAATTGCTATGTGACCTTGGGTGGGAAAGAACTTTGTATCTCACGCCAGGCATATAGTTATGTGAAAAAGCAGATTCTAAATCAACAGATGCCTTCTTTATTAAATGGAATATTGTTAAGATATAGGTATACTGAAACCTGTAATAGCATTATGTCTTTGTGGTCCTTTTCTCTATCTTCCTAAATTTCTATGACCAGCATATACTTCTCTTGTTATAGTGAAAAATAAAATGGGCATTGTTTTCTGCATGTTTTTAAGTGCCATGTCAAAATTATTTGTCAGCTAAGTATTTTCTTCACACTTTCAGAGAACAAATGATCCCTAGGGTGCATGCACAAAACATAATATTAAACATTAAAAATAATCAGAATATTCCAAAAAAAATGGCAATTATAAAGGAAGGAAGAGTTAGAAGCAATATAAATTGGCATAGTCAGCCTATTATTTTAGAATCTGGCCAGCACAAATTGGGATGGGACTCATTCCTTGGAAGACTGTTCTTATTTCTTCCCACTCCAGCCATATGTAGGGCCGTATGGTTGTAACTGTCTTCAATTCTTTTCTTAAATGTCGCCTTAACAGGGAAGTCTTCCCTGACCATCTGATACTGAATATAACATCTCTCCTTTGTTCCTCATGCCTTTTATGGCTTTCTTTGTTGCAATATCATAACCTGGTATATTAATTTTACTTGTTTATTGTCTTTGTGCCCAACTAGATTATAAATTAGAGCAGGAATTGTGTGTTTCATTAGCTATCTTATGCCAAATGTGTAGAACAGAGCAACGGATGTGATAGGAATTCAGTATTGTTGAATGATTAAATAAATGTAAAAATGATATACAGAATGATCACATTTTACTTTTGGAGAGGTCTCTTGACTTGTTCAAAGCACTTTCCAAGGGTATTTTACTCTTCCTGCTAAGTAAAGAAGGCTCTTTTATCTCGTGATGGCAACAGGGTGAGATGTTAAGCTACTGACAATTGGCAGCTCTCTCCAATATTATGGTAAAGGATGGTCTAAAATAATGAGACTGACATGAGGAAAAAGCAAAGATGATCTAAGAGAAAGTCAATGTGAGAATAGAGCTGCTTATTCCAATCATACTTAAATCTGTGATGCATGTGCCCTTGCCATGGTTTATTTATAGGAACAACATATTCTTCTTTTGCCTACACTTACAGCATTTGGGTTTCTGTCACTTTCAAATAATATATTCCTAACTGATGTTATTAGAATTATATAATATGCTATAAGGATGTAAAAGTATAAGGCTTTGAATAATTCTTAGTAGATTTGAAAAGTAAGAATTAAATTAAAATTAAGTAAAGGGTATAGCTAATGAGACCTATTGGAGTGAAGAAATAAGGAAAAAATATTGAATTTGTGAGAGAAAAATTATTATATTCTGAAGTTTTATTTTATTATCAACTTCTAGCTCCTCATTATTAGGGAAAGTGTGTAACTCCAGAGCAACTTTGGCTAAGGTCTAGTAAATGTTCCAGTCCTTTCTGAACTTGTTTATGTAAAGTACACAGGAAGAGCTAAGCAAATGTTATTTATTGTTATCAACCACATTTATTTCATTGTTTGTCAATGTATTTCTTCAAATATAGCATACAATTGTTGAACACTTATTTATGTTATTAAAAACACTGCTGTTTTTCAATTTTCTTTGCAAAACATCAGCTGTTAGGGTTATTTTTTAGGAGAAATATATGTGTAATGGTGCTTTTATCTCTCTCTCTACTTCAATTTGTAATCTGAATACAGGAAAACTGAGGACATGTGCTCTCTCTACCAGATATAGAAAAGAAGAGTATTTTAAATCCTTTATGGTGAATGATCTTTGCCTCATAAAATTAGAAGTGAAAAGAGCCTCTTCACTGATCAGCACCAGTATATTTTGTAGAACTATTAAATATACCAATTATCAGCAATAAATGCAGAGATTTCCTGATTATACATTTAGTGCTAACTGCAATTTACTCATCAAAGCATCTCTCATTATTAAACTAAGAATCCTTCTAATTATAAGTATTTGATTTTCCTTTGTAAGTTAGAGCTGTACATAGAGTATGACACACAGTAGGCATTTGGGAAATATTTCCTATGACTATCTTTGGGCTGAGTTGATCATTAACAGACTAGAAAATTTTCCTAAACTTTTAATTTTAGAACCGTTTTTGATTTACAGAAAAATTTCAAAGATACTACAAAGTGTTCCCATATCACACACAACCAGTTTCCCCTGTTAACATATTAGTAAGGCACACTTGTTACAATTAATGGACCACTACTGATGCATTATAATTTGCTAAAGTCCTTACTTGATTTAGATTTCCTTAATATCTTTTTCCATTCCAGGATCCTATTCTGAGTACCACATTTTGTTTGACCACCATGTCTCCTTAGGTTCCTCTAGGTTTTGACAGTTTCTCCATTTTTGTTGTTTTTGATGACCTTGACAGTTTTGAGAAATACTGGTTAGATATTTTGTAAAATGTCCCTTTATGGAAATTTTTCTCATGATTAGACTAGGTTTTGGATTTGAAGAGAAGACAGCAGAGGTAAAGTGTCATTTTCATTATACCAATCGTATAGTCTTACTTCAGTACCTGAGGAAGATTGGTTCCAGGACCTACTACATATACCAAAATCAGTGGGTTCTCAAGGCCCAGAGTCAGCCCTCCATATCCACTGTTTTGCATCTCTGGATTCAACCCACCCCAGATCATGTAGTATTGTAGTATTTATTGAAAAATAAATCCGGGTATAAGTGTACCCAAACAATTCAAGCCTGTGTTGCTCAAGGATCAACTGTGCATACCATCAATATGACTTATCGATTCAGATGTTAACCTTGATCACCTGGGTGAAGTAGTATTTGTCAGGTTTCTTCACTGTCAGGTTATTTATATTCCCTACTCTATATACTATACTTTTGGAAGGAAGTCACCATTTGCAGACCACACTTAAGGAGTTATTCTTCACCTTCTTGAAATGGAGTATCTACATAAATTATCTAGCTTCGTTTCCCCAGGGGATTTGTCTATTCATTCTCATTTATTTATATGATAATTTATGTCAGTATTGATACAAAATAATATTTATCTTACATTTTGGGTTATACTCTACTGTTAATTTATTTAATATGTTTTTCAAATTCTTCTGCCTTTGGCCACTGGGAGCTCTTTTGTTTGGTTCCTGTGTCACTTCAGCATATTCCATAATTGTGTGTGTGTTTATTTTTTTAGTACTTCCTCAGTTTCCAGTGCTACAAGTACTCAGGCACATCCTACATATCTTATATTTTTCTGGCCACACTCTATTTCTCCAAGGAGTACTGGTTCCTTTAATTGGAGAAGAGTAATGAAAACTATATATGGGCATAATTGCCATTGCTACTGAAGTGTTGTTGCCACTAGACTCATCTGTCAAGAATATATTTGTTTGAATACTAACCTGTATATACACATTTCTATAAATATTTCTGTACGTAAGCACATGTATCTGTATTAAGCTAAACATGAGTTCAAACTTACATCTTCAAATCTAATCCATAAGCACAGTGATCATTCTAGCCTCTTTTGCTTGTTTATCTGTAACTTCCCACTCCAACAGTGAGAACCCTCGCTGTAACATTCTGCCATCCATTTACTAAGTGTTCCATTCCAGTACAGATGTATAACAGTATCAGAACTGTTAACCCATATCATTATGGGAAATAACCTCAACAACTAGAGTACAGTGATTTATGTAGTTTCTTTCTCTTTAGTTTTCAGAATGTACTCAGTCCTGAAGTTATTTAGGTCATGGAATTTTCCCCCAATTTCATTTTGTGAGGTTGTTTCAGACATCTGCAATTCACTTAGGCTGTTTTGTCACATTCTGCATTCCATCTTGGGAACACAGAACCTCCTAAATGTTTTGTTTTGTTTAATTTGCACACAGTAAGATTCATTCTTTGTGCTTGTGCTGTTCAATGGGTTTTGTCAAATGCATAGTGTCATGTATCCACCATTATGATAACATACAAAATAGTTTTACCACACAAGAAAAAATCCTGTGCCTCACCAATTCAATCCCCCTCATCCAAAATCCCTGACAATACTGATTTTTTATTATATCTCTAGCTTAGCTTTTTCTGAATATCATATAATTTGAATTAGTTGATATGTAGCTTTTTCACACCAGCTTCTTTCTTTCACATAGCAGTATACATTTAAGACTTTTCCATGTTTTTTTTTTTTATTGCTTGATAATTTATTTATTTTTATCTAAACAATGTTGCATTGTATGGGCATACCAAACTGTGTTTAACTATTCACTTATTGAAGGAGTCTTGGTTGTTTCAGATTTTGGAAATTATGGGTAAAGCTATTATAAACATCAGCATGCAGGCTTTGTGTGCACATAAGATTTCAAATCAGTTGGAAAACAATTGCTAGATGAAATACGTCTATCTTTAGTTTTGAAAAACTGCCAAATTGTTTTCCGAAGTGTCTATACCATTTTGAATTCCCACCAGCAATAAATGAGAGTTCTGTTACATTGGATGTTCTCCAGTAATTAGTATGTCTAATTTTGTGTTGAATTAACACATGAGCTGTCCTGGAGATTGTTGAGAAAAATGTGTACTCTGCTGCTGTTGGATGGAATGTTCTGTATATACCTGTTAGGTTTATTTGGTCTAAAGAATAATTCAATAAATAATGTTTCCTTGTTGATTTTCTATTCATTGATGAAAGTGGAGTATTGAAGTCCCCTACTATTATTGCATTGTTATATATTTCTCCTTTCACATATGTTAATATTTCCTTAATATATTTGGGTGCTCCAATGTTTATTGCATATATATTTATGATTGTTATATCCTCTTGATGAATTGACCTCTTTGTCATTATATAATGACTTTCTTTATCTATTGTTACAACTTTTGACTAAAACCTCCTTTTGTCTGATAAAAGTGTAGCTATCCTTGTGCTCTTTTGGTTTCTCTTTGGGTGGCATATCTTTTTCTGTCCCTTCACTTTGAGCCTACGTGTGTCCTTAAAGCTGAAGTGACTCTCTTGTAGACAGCATTTGGTTGGGTCTTGTTTTTTGTTTATTTTATTCTTTTTTTTTTTTATAGATATTCAACCACTTTGTGTCTTTTGTTGGAGAATTTAATACATTTACATTTAAAATAATTTTTGATAGGTAAGGACTTACTAATGCCATTTTATTGTTTTCTGGCTGTTTCATAGTTCCCGTCCCTTGTTCTTTTCTTCCTCTTTTGCTGCCTTCCTTTCTGAAATGATGATTTTTCATAATGGTATGTTTTGATTCCCTTTTCTTTATCTTTTGTGTATCTACTGTAGGTTTTTGCTTTATGGTTACCATGAGGCATACTTAAATGATTTGGTAGATATGATAAACTATTTTATGCTGATAGCAACATAACTTTGATCAAGTACACAAACTCTGCTCTTTCCATCCCCTCTCACCTTTTATGGGTTTTATGCCACATTTTATCTCTAAATATTGTATATCTATTAACAAATTATTGTAGCTATTGTTATTTTTAATAACAAATTTTAATGTTACTACAGTAAGTCCCCTAAATACGAATGAGTTCCATTCTGAGAGTGCATTCGTAAGTCCAATTTGTTTGTAAGTCCAACAAAGTTAGCCTATGTACCCAAAAAATACAATTGGCTATATAGTACTGTACTGTAATAGGTTTATAATACTTTTCACACAAATAATACATAAAAAAACCACAAAAAATAAAGAAAAAGTTTTTAATTTTACAATATAGTACCTTGAAAAGTACAGTAGTACAGTACAACAGCTGCCATAGGGGCTGGCATTGAGTGAACAGGCAAGAAGAGTTACTGACTGGAGGAGGGAGATGAGGTGGGAGATGGTAGGGCTGAAGGATCGTCAGCAATAGGAGACGGAGGGCAAGCTGCAATTTTACTCACACCTGACATTGATGGCACATGTTCTGGTTCCTTGCTGGATTCAATTCTATCTACCCTCTTGAAGAAACAATCCAGTGATGTCTGGGTAGTACTGTACCAGTTACATCACCACTGTTTTTACGCCTGCTTCCAGATATCCTGGGCTTGAAATAAAGATAGTGTACTACTGTATTCTGTACAGTACCATATAGTAAAGTACACAGAAGCACAGACACTTGTAGAGGATGCACACATGTGACGACATACATCAGACACGTGAACTAACTTATGTGATTGGACATGTGAATGTACTTTGCATCTTTCAAAGTTCGCAACTTGAAGTTTCGTATGTAGGGCACTTACTGTATAGTAATTAGCATCTTTCTATTTCAATTGATGAACTCATATCAGCATTTTATGGTGATGAACTCCCTCAGCTTTTGTTTGGTTGGCAAAGTCTGTATCTCACCTTCATTTCTATAGGACAACTTTGCTGGATAACGTATTCTTGGTTGGCAATTTTTTTTTTTTAATTTCAGGACTTTGAATGTGTTATTCTACTCTCTCCTGACCTGCAAGGTTTCTGCTGAGAAACCCACTGGTAGCATATGAGGGTTTCCTTGTATGAGAAGGTTTCCCCCCCACCCCCACTTGCTGATTTTAAAATTCTCTTTGTCTTTGGTTTTAGATGATTTTATTATAATGTATATTGGAAAAGATTGTTTTGGGTTGAAATTTTGGTTTGACTATTAATTTCATGACCTTGAATATTTGAGAAGTTCTCAGCCATTATTACTTTAAATAAGTTTTCTGCCCCCTTCTTCCTCTCTTCTCCTTCTGGGACTCAAATAAAGCATGATTGTTTCTCTTAACAGTATCCCATGGTTCATGCAAGATTTATTGACTCTTTTCATTCTTTTTCTTTTGTTCTCTGAATAGATAATTCCAAAGGTCCCATCTTTTACTTCACAGATTCTTTCTTTGGCTTGATAAAGTCGGCTGTTGATGCTCTCTGTTGCATTTTTCATTTGATTCATTATATTCTTCAGCTTCAAAATTTCTTTTTGGTTCTCCCTTATGATTTCTAATCTCTCTGTTAAACTCATTTTGTTCATATATTGTTTTCCTGATTTCATTGAATTGTCTTTCTGTGTTTTCTTACAGCTCACTGAACTTCCTTAAATTAAGTATTTTGAATTCTGTATTGGATAAACTACAGATCTCCATTTCTTTGGGATCATTTAGTGGAAAATTGTTGTGTTCCTTTGGTGTTGTCATTTTTTTCTTGCTTTTTATGTACCTAGAAGTTTTTTGTTGCTCTCTTCACCTTAAGAAAAGTCATCTCCTCCAGTCTTTACTCACTGGTTTTGGTGGAGAAACACCACCTGTCAGTCTTGCTAGTGACTCTGACCTTTTCTATGCGTACACCTGCTCCACACATCTTGTTTCTTCTTGTGGCAGTATTCTTAAGCATCTATGCTTTCTTTTGATCCTTCCAAGCCAGGCCCAGTGCTGACAACCTCCCTTTTGCTATCCCTTGGGCAGTGAGGTATGCTCAAGTTTATTGTTTCTCCCAGTCTTGCAGAGTTGGGCTGGCTTTCTGTGTGTGCTCACTAGCTATTTGCAAAAGCTCATTCTTAGTGCTACTGGAAGCACACACAGGGAAGTGTCCATGGGATGGGGGTGTGTGTGGCTGAGGCCCACTGAGCACTGAGGGTGCCCATGGGTCAACTGGAGGGATCTGTACGTTAGGCATCCCCAGCAGTTCATGGGCTGGCTTTATGATAGAGAACAAGATGTAGTTAATACGGTCCATCTCTTTGATATGTTCCATTCGGAGCCCTGGCCACCATTTTCCCAGGCACTCACTGCTCTCCAACAGTGCAGTTCCTCAGTATTCTTGATGGAGTGAGAGAAAAATGGGCCTCCTTGGTGGCGTCCCACACATCTGGGGAAGCCAAATGCTCACCCACATAATTTCACCTTTCTCGTGGAAGAAATCACACACAAGAAGGTTTGCTTTGGCAATGAGCATTGCCACCTTGCAGGAGGGGTGATGTGAGTAAAGCAAAACTGTTCCTCTTACCCTCTTCACTGTGTCCATTCTCAGGTTTCTTTTGTTCCAACAGTGTGCTGAATTCCTGGACTTCCACCAAGACTCTTTCATCACAGTGATTGTTAAAATATAAATCAATGTTCTTTGGGGCAAGATGGTATAAAACTCTTCTTCTTCCATGCTGATAATGTCACTCCCTGCAATTGACTTGTGTATGTTAACATTGTATCCTATGACCTTACTACAGTCATTTAATACTTAAAGGATTTTGTTGTTGTTGATTCTTTAGGATTTTCTACATATTAAATAATGTAGTCAGCAGAGATAGTTTTATTTCTTTTATTCCAATCTGTGTACCTTTTCTTTCCCTTGAATATTGCAAGATTTTCAGTCAATGTTGAATGTGATTGCTAAGAGAAAAAGAGGACGGCCTTGACGTTTTTCTGATCTTAGGAAGAAAGCATCTAGTTACTCACCATTAAATATGACATTGGCTTAAAGTTTTGTAGGTACTCTTTGTCAACTTAAGATCTGTTTTACCACTAAATTGCTGAGAGTTTTCATCATGAATGAATGTTGATAAATTATTTTTTTGTATCAATTGATATGATTATATGAGTTTTCTTCTAAACCTAGTGTAAAACTGCTTTTTTAAATGTTGAATTATCCTTGAATATCTGGTATAAATCCCACTTGGTCATGGTATATAATGCATTTTATACAGTGTTGGATTTGGCCTGCTAATATCTTCTTGATAATTTTTGCATCTATTGTCATGAGAAACGTTGGTCTGTAGTTTTTCTTTCCTGCCATGTCTTTATCTGGTTTTGGTGTTAAGGTAATGCTGGCCTTATAGAATTAGTTAGGAAGTGTTCCCCCTGCTTCTAAATTCTGCACACAGTTGTAGAGAATTAGTATCATTTCCTTCTAAAATGGTAAAATTCATCAGAAAACTGCCTGGGTTTTGCTCTATTTTTTAGAATATTATTAATTACTGATTTAATTAATATAGGGTTTATTCAGGTCACCTATTTATCCTTATATGAGATTGGTTAGATGTGTCTTTCAAGGTATTAGTTCATGTCATCTGTGCTTTAAAATTTGTGGGCACAGAGTTGAGCATAGTATTCCTTTATTATCCTTATGATGTTCATGGGATGAGAGTTGGGAAATGTTCCCTCCTGTTCTATATTTTAGAAGATTTTGTGTGGATTGATGTATCTTCTTTTAAATACTTTGTAGAATTCACCATTGAGGCATTCGGGACCTTGATTTTTTTTTTTTTTCTGTGAGTGCTTTTAACTACAAAAATTATTTTCTTTAACAAATACATAGCTACTAATGTTATCTTCCTCTTCTATAGGCAAATTGTGGGGCTCTCTCTATCTCTCCCTCTCTCATCAGTCTGACTAGACATTTATTGTTATCATTTCGTTGAAACAATTTGTTGGTTTTTAAAATTTTCTCCCTTATTTTTTCTTTCTCCTTGTTTTTCCATTATAATTATTATTTCCTTCTTCTGCTTTTGGTTTATTTTATTTGCTCTTTTATCCCATAGGTATATAAGTGGAAGCTTAGATCATAAATCTGAGACCTTTTAACTTTTCTAGCATGAGTTATCATATTATAAGATGTCATATGTATATTCTGATCACAGCTTTAGTTGCATTCAATGAGTTTTGATATGTTCTGCTTTTGCTTTCATTTAATTCAAAATATTTTCTAACTTGCCTCAAGTTCTTCTTTGGATTATGGATTATTTAGCAGTATGTTGTACAATTTTTAAATATTTGGATATATTCCAGACATGGTTTTGTTCTTGGATTTGAATTTAGTATTTTTGTGGTCAGATAACATTGTCTATATAATTTCAATTATTTAAAGTTTGGTGAAACTTGTATTTTTGATCACAGTATAGTCTGTCTTGATGAATGTTCCATATGCACTTCAAAATAATGTGTATTTGCTTGTTTTGAGGTATAGTTTTCTACACACATAATTTTTAAATCTAAGTTCATGATTTAGTGTATATTTTAGCATAAATACACACTAAGGAAGGTCATGTTTCTTAATGCTGCAGGAAACACAGGGGTGCATATATTGTTTCAAATTAGCATTTTGTTTTCTTTGGGTAAAAAACCAGAAGTTGAATTGCTGGACCATATGGTAGTTCTATTTTTCATTTTTTGAGGAACTTCCATACTATTTTTAATAGTGTCTGTACCAGATATGCTGCAATGTTGAAAAAAAAATGGAAAATCCCAGGATTTAAAATAACAGAGGTTTATTCCTCAGTTATGTCATGTGTCTATTTGGGGTCAACTATGGATTCTTCTCTCTGTTTTCATTATTCTCAGTCCAGACCCAGGGGTGAATAAGCATCCACTATGTAGAGCTTTTCTGGTCTCAGTTCTATTTTTCACCTAAATACATGATTTTTTAACTTAACTTTTGCCAAGAATATTAAAGTTCTGGTGTTAAGGGAGTTAAAAATTGCATTATTTATAAAAGAATATGGAAATATTTCTTTTATTTATAAAAACTAATAAACAACTAATTTTTGCAGTGTAGAACAAAAATTGTATTTATGATTTGACAAATTTAATTTTAATAAAAGCCCTAGAAGAAAATTGTATTTATATAATTTGTAATTATAAAAAATAGAAGACTCAACTGAAGAAAGGAAATCATCAGACTGAAGGAGAACATGCACAGAGAAAAGAGAAGGAGATCATGGGGTCAGGTTTTGGAGAGAGACATGATATTATGAAACCAAAAATAACTATTTTGAGATGGCAAAAAAAAAAAATCATGAAATTCACATAGTCTTAGTGATTCTATTTAGGGAGCACTGGCAGATATCATCTTTATAGGGGTATTATATATGTATAAATAGTATAATATATAAGTATAAATTCAATACAACCTTCAGTAAAAAGAGCTTGATTAGAAAATATCAGTATATCTCAGGCCATTAGTATACAGAAGGGATTTAAGAGAGTCTATAAAAAATTTTAACTGTTCTTATTGCTAAAACAGTTAAACTTTTTAAATATCTATCATTTTCCTTTCAACCTTATTCAATACTTGAAGCTAAATTTTAAAGGGAGAAAACTTTTTTTGAAACCAACTTTGTAATTTTACTTATTTATATATTTTTAAGGAACTTCTAGAATCCTGCTCATCCAATTGCTTTGTAAAAATAGAACTGTTTTGCCTTATGAATGGTGCACAATATATTTCACAAAATACATTATTTTCTAAAGAAACTGGTTTATTCCAATAAGAGAAGAAGGTTTTAGTACAAAGCATAACGTATTTCTCTGAAAATTGTTTTTACTTACAGAATAGAAAACAGTCTCAGTAAAAGATCATGATTCCCTGGATGCAGTAGTTACATGACTTCAAATGACATGTTAGTGTTAAAAATGTGCTCTATTACTTTAAAATGAACAATTTTCATTTTATCTCATTGTCATGACTAGGCTTTTCATAAATTAGAGGATGTTATGTAGTAACTGTTGAATTTGCAGATGTTAAGAAAAATGTGTAGATTCATAGTAAACGTTTTCATCAAGCTGAATAAATGTGTCATACACTTTCTGTGTAATATAGAGTGGGTTTGCCCCCATTACTGGCTCATTATTGTGCTGAACATTTGATTTCATTAACACATATACTGACATCTTTGTATCTTACCATAAATTTTGTAGGCTGCATAAAAAATAGAAGTGATTAAAAATATGGACCGAGTTCAGATCAGTGCCTAGCACATTTCCTAGCATTGGTAGACATTCAATCAATGTTGAATATTTAATAAATCAACAGAATGGCAAATCCATTCTTAGTCACATTATAGGAATTATGTATCTCAGTCCTGTGTTTGCTTTCTAGAAAACAGTGCCTTAATTAGAGATGTGATGTTTCAGCTCTACATTTTGTTTAATCCTTACAAAATATATTGTATGAAAACAAAGATAAATGAGCAAAAATAAATTAGTTTTTTGTATATGTTATGCCTAAAACATAAACACATGCTATATCATATTTCTAATTCTGAGAGGCAGTTTTTGTCCTTTATTTTATAGAAAAGTACTAAAGAAGTTAAATTATTCACTCATAAAGTTTCACCTAGTTATTTTCAGGGAAAGAGATTAGATTTGAACCAATATTTTGAATCTCCAATACTTCTTACTCTTTACAAAATAAGTTATTTATATTAGACTGGAAAGAACAGTTTATCCCAACTCCTTTAAATTACAGTATGAAGAAGTATATTTAAATAAAATACAGGTAAGTAATCGAGAAACTCAAGGAAATGCTAAGACTGTATTGTAATAGAGTTTCAAATTGATTTTTAAATAATTATGAATTTCTATAATGTTGTTACATTCATTATTATAAATGCATATGTTGTTCAATCTTTCTTTTTGAAAGTCATTTTTTTTTCTCAGCTAATCTCCCTCTGCTTCTCTCTGTGAAAGGATTTCACGGTTTATGAAGGGAGAACTGTGTGAATTACATTTTGTTGTGGCAGTAAGGGAAAAGAAACTCCTAGGCTCATGGTGGCTTTTGGGAGTGACTTAGCTGGCATGATACTTTGTCATTACACGTGCAGCTTATCTCCAAAGGTAAACTGACACTGCAATCCACCAGCTCACAGTGTGCTATTGGGAAGAATTAGCCGCTCTCATTTCCTCCATCTCGCTCTGCCTTCAGCCCATGTGGTCTTCGCTACACCTTCCATCCACTACTGATGGGCCACTGCAATCTCTGTCCTCTTTCCTGGCATCAGAATTCACCTTGGCGAGAACACTGTTCTCTGTAGGAGACACTAGGAAGTCAATTATATAAAAAAGGAGAAGAAAAACACTCTTCTAGTCTCCATATTATCCCAGCACCTAGCAGAGGGTCTTGAGACTACAAATATTTGCTGAAGAAATGAATTGAATGTGGATCTGAGCTTAGTATCTGAGAGAATATTAGCATGAAAGAAAAGAAAGTATAAAAGAATGTGCACGATTCTGTCTAGCCCAATTTGGCAAAGAAAGAAAAGAAACATGGATTCTAGGGATAAAGATTAAAATGCTGTTCTTTGGAAGTTGTGTATGCAGGATGGTGAAGAACTCTAACAGCAATATGAGAAAAGCCTATTAGAAATGTTTTTAATTTTTAATTTTATTGGAGTATAGTTGATTTACAATGTTGTGTTAGTTTCAGGTATACAGCAAAGTGACTCTGTTATACATATACATATATTCATTCTTTTTTAGATTCTCTTCTCATATAGGTTATCCCAGAATACTGAGTAGAGTTTACCGTGCTATACAGTAGTAGGTCCTTGTTGGTTATCTATCTTATATATAGTAGTGTGTGTATGTTAATCCCAAGCTCCTGATTTATCCCTCCTCCTCCACGTTTCCCCTTTGGTAACCATAAGTTTGTTTTTGACATCTGTAAGTGTGATTCTGTTTTGTACATAAGTTCATTTCTTTTTTAAAAAATTAGATTCCACATGTGAGTGATATCACATGATATTTATCTTTCTCTATTTGACTTACTTCACTTAGCATGATCCATCCATTTTGCTGCAAATGGCATTATTTCCTTTTTATGGCTGAGTAATATTTCATTGTATATATATATGATTGTTAAAAATATAGAAACACATTATTACACTATTGCCCTAACCCAGTACCTAATGATCTCTTTTATTTTCCATTGTTACTTTCTATTTTCTGTTGTATTTGGTATGTGTATCCATGCTATTAAAATATTATAATTTATCTGTAGATCTCCCTTGATAAAACATTTTCATATTATACCTTCTTCAAAGGTGTGTTAATATAAACTTATTAATTCCATAGGTTTTAACATGGAAATATGTACTGTGAACATTGGCAAAGGATAGTTTAAAAATTACTAGATTGTTCTCATATTTCCTCCTCATTATTTACTTAGCAAAATTTATTGTTGTCCCCTTGGCACAAAGATATTTCCACTAATAGTATATGGGAAACACCCTTATAAAAACAGCACTCTGAAAGTGGCATTTCTATTATGATTATTTAAAAATAGGAAAAATAAAAGCACATTTCATTACTAAGTCTGTTTCAACATGTTCAATTAAAGTTGGAATTAATACCTTTTTTCTGAATATCAGCCACAATCTATTTATAATTTGATTATTCCACATCTACTGTAATGTGTTTTGGAAATTTTATATTCACACAATGGAATACTATACAGCAATAAAAATAAATTAACTTCAAGTATGCACAAAAATATAAATCAATCTGAGAAATGCAGTAATGAGCAAAAGAAGATAGTCATAAAAATATATACTATTATATGATTTCATTATATAAAGTTAACTATAACTAACCTATGTTTCTAGAAAGCAGAATAGAGATGATCCTGGATGATGGAGGGGGTAGTACACAGAAAATGGAAGGGAACTTGAGAGAGGTTTCTGGAATGCTCATATGTTCTGTTACTTGATCTGGTTGCTGCCTACTGCATTTTGTGAGATTCCAACAAGATGAATACTTTGATATGTGCACTGTTCTGTATATAAAAGATTGAGAAGGGAAAAAGTGGAGTGGTTCACTCATCACTTTAAGGGTGTGATTTGGAAGGTGAATGCATAATTTTTGCTCCATTCCTTGGGGCCAATATAGTATCAGGCTATACTTAGCTGGAAGAAAGATTGGGAAATGTGGTCAATTTTCTGGCAGTGAGGTATTTGCCTAAAACTTTGGTGTCCTATTACCAAAGGGCAAAGGAGAAAATGGAAATTTAGGGGCAGCAAGGAGCTTCTGCTTCTGTGAATCAGGCCTTATTTCCAGAAATGATGTTAAAATGATTGTTCAGTAGTAGTACATTTCCTCAGCATTAAAAATGTATTATAAATTGAAGTGAAATTTAAGGGAGCAATTTTCTCATAGAAAAAAAAAATCTTGATGAAACATTAGATAATTACTTGGGTCTTTATAAAAATGAATAATCACAAAACTTTCCCACATCATTTTACGTACCTAGAGACCCTTTTTTTGGTTAAATTGTATAAAAAGGAGTTTATATTTGAATTGGTTTTTTGTGTACATACAACTCATCTGGAAAACCGTTTTGTGTATATCATTTAAAATTAACACCATCTGTACAGACAGCTAACACCTGATTTCATTGAATGAGGATTTTATATAGCTTGATGCCAAAATCATCACTTATACCAAATGTTTGTATTCTTCTTTCATAGTTTGTGGTACCAGGCTCTCAAGCAAAGTGTGTCTTAGTAAAATGTGGCTTTTACCTTTACTTTTATGGCTTTTACCTTACTTTTATTTCATTGTTATTTTTTTGGCCAATGACTCGCCTATACCTTGGATCATCTGAAAATTAGTCTAATAAGTATCAACCATAAGAGTAAGCATCTTATTGTAACTTTGCAGTTTTAAATAACTAGTGAATGTCTTTTATTGTGTCACCATGGCATATGTCAATCAAAAACAAAAATTATGAATGACACTGAAAGAACTTATTTGAAGAACTAGGACTAGTTCATCTTTATCATTTGAATGGGTAAACCTATGTAGGAAACTCTGTAGGTCATTATCTGGCTTTTTCTCATTCATATTAGATAATATCACATCTGGAATATTTCCAGAACCATTTCTTATAAGTTAACTTAATCAATTAACTGTTTGACCAAACAAGTAACACAAAGGAAAATAAGATGTCTAATGTCATACAGGGGAGTGGCAGGGAGAGTGGCCATCCAAAAGTCGCTGGCCATGGTGAATGAGCATCCCTCCTCCTGCGCAATTGTCAGTGTATGATGAAATGTGAGATTCCAGGTTCTAAAAAACAAAACAACAACAAAAACAAACAAACCCCCTCACCTATTGTGAGATATCTCTCCATGTAAAACAACAAGAACAAAAATCCTAATAATAAAGTTGGTTTTTAAATGGCTGAAGTATATCTTACAAATCTATGCCAGAACTGACCTGTGGACCAACACATTGCAAATTCTGCATTAGACTTTGACGTGTATATGAATGTATTTCAGGTTAAATAGATCATTCCAACAAATGTTAACTACTGATGTTCATTATTGTTTCCTAATCTAATTAATGTTGACCCTTCATATTTGAGGAATATTTTTGGAGAATTTTTATAGGAAAACTAAAAAAAAAAGACTAAACTAAAATTGTTTTATTTAGTGAATAAGAAGTGGGTAAGTGACAGTAAACTCATACACTGTTAAACAGAGTGTAAAGGAAATAAAAGAACGTAGATATCACATTGATGAATTTTCACAAAGGGTGATAGGTTTGCACTATAGAGAAATAGGATATTTACAAGCAAGATGCCATATTATTAGTGTCTCATTTGTATCTAAATAGGTTTTCTAGGTTTAAGAAGATTTAAAACCTCAGACTTAAATGTAGGTATAATAAGGTTATTCATACCATTCAGTCAATAAAACTTTTCAGTAAGCACCTTCATAAATACTATTTCTCTAACATTATTTTCCCCCAAAGATATGTAAGGTACTTACATACATAGAATATGTAAGCCAGGGAGAAAAAAAAATCTTTTCACATACATATGCATACTTTTGCCTCTCCAAAATTCTACACGTGCTAAACTATATATTCTAGAAGTGATCTACTAAAGTCCCCCTTTCCTCTATGTGTGCTTTTAAAATTTTGAAATCTAAGGTAACTTTATCCTAACTGTAAATTTCATCTTCAGAATCAATGCAATTTTCAGGCAATGACAATGGCAATATATTTTTGAGTTAGTATATTATCATTGAACTTACTTAACACCATTACTTTTGGAAAGATGAGTAATTGTGTTACTTTCATTTCTTTTCTTTTTATTTTTTTCTTCACACATACAGAAAGGTAGCGTGTCTATAAAGGTAAGAAGTAACAAATCCTAGAGACAGGTGAAAGGCCTAGAACTAGGAGAGTGGAATAAGGAACATAAGGCAGGAAATGAGTTAGGAGTGGGAATCAGCTAGTCCACAGCAGTGACTGTAGTAAATGACAGAACAAGAGCTAGGATGAAAAACAGAGTCAGAAGAGCATATAGAAGAAGGCAAATATTAGGAATATCTGATAAAGAGAGGCCCAAGAGGAATTCCCAGAAAAATCAAGACATACATGATCAGTCCACGCAGTAGGTCCAGACAGTTGATCAGTCAGGCAAGTCTTGAAGATTTGGGAGGTTATTAAAACCCAGCTGGGCAAGGGGTCTGCAACACAGAAGGAAAATCTGCATTCCACAGATCAGATCCCCAAGTGCCGAGGTTCAGCAACAGCTTCCAGACCAATGATGCTTACTAATTACAATAAAAACAAAGAAAAACCATAGCTAACTTTTAAAAAGAGTTTTCTATATCATTTGACAGGTGGATTTCATACATAATCTTATTTAACAGGAAATTTCTGAAAGGTCGTTATTATTTTACCTATTTTGTGATTGAACAAACCAGGACACAGAGATTTTAGGAATCATGCACATTAGCACTAAGTTAGTAAGCAGCAGAGCTGAGAACTGAGCCCCTGTTCCATAGGACAGTGTATTCACTTCCACTTTTTACTCTGTCTACTATTAATTGTGGATTTCTACTATTTCCACTTAATTTGTTACTGTAACAAATTGACACAAATAGTGGCTTCCAACAATACGAATGTTATGTTCTGGTTCTAGAGGTCAGAAGTCAAAATGGATCTCACTGGGCAAAAATCAATGTGTCAGGAGGGCTGCATTCATTCTGGAAGGTTCTAGCAGATGATCCAATTACCCACTATGCTGAATGCCTTGTCCAGTTTCTGGAGGGTGCACGTATTTCTTGGCTTGTGGCCCCGATCCCCCATTTTCAAAGCCAGAGACTGTAGGCTAAGTCCTGTCACCTCTTTGTTTCTCCTTAGTCACAGCTTCCTCTGGATCTTTTCAGGACTCTTGTGATTACATTGGGTCCCTTTGGGTAATCCAGGATAATCTTCCTATAGTAATATCAGCTGATTAGCAGACTTACTTCCACATGCACACTTAATTCAGCTTTGCCAAGTAATGTACGATATTCACAGGCTGCAGGCGTTAAGGCCTGAGCATCTTTGGGGGGCCATTATTCTGCTGCCCACAGACATGGAAGAGTTTATTTGGCTTTATTGAGTTTATCCATAAGGTAAGAGTTTATCATGACTTTATTCTCAGCCCTAAACTCTAAGGCCTCACCCAGTCAGGGGACTTTCACATGGCTAATAAAGCTACCAACACAATGTCAGTGTTCCACCCCACTTTGTCTGACTGTTTTTCTTTCTAGCTAAACTTTAAATCTCTGGACTAACCCTCAAAAGTGTCTAAACCAAAAGCAAGTCCTGAAGATAAGTATAAGGCTCTGGTTAGAAAAGAGAATGTGTGTGTGTGTTCCGATGAAGAAAAAATGATGGATATGTCATATAAGGACTTTAGTCAAAAAAATGAAAATAATAATTTCATATGTGCCTACTCATGAAATATCTTTGTAGAGAATAAAAAAAGAAAGATAATGAGAAGACATGTAGGGGAACATTTTTTGAAAAAGTAAGCTCCAAATAGCTAAGAGGACATTGTGTTGAATATAAATATGTCATCATTGCTGATCTGCTCAGATTTCTCTTTAGTGAATTCCAGCATAAATTATGTGAAAATATGGTATGATAGAGAGGATATTTTAAGATAATTGAGAAAAAATAGAAATCTGCTTAGGTACAAAGAACAAACCCCTAATGAGGAAATGACATTAAACCCATAAAATCATAGAATTCTAACATTAGAACGAAGAATCCAGAGATTCTTAAACCTTTTGTGAATAACAAATTTAAGTAAAGTAAAGATTTCCCCAGTCTTTTCCAAGAACTATGCTGAGTTGGGAGTAAATTGTTGAGCAGTAGCTAATAGGTCATCTAGAAAAAATAAGTTCTTCTTTTACTCTGTTGACCAACTAAGAATATAGGAGATGAAATTCAATGGCAACAGGACTAAGGAGAGAGAAGGAGGGGATGAGGTGAGAGGAGCGTCATGCGGAGGTGGCATCCTATACTCAGATCCAGTGGGTTTTAAAAATCCAGTGCAACAATGTGTTTTATACAAGAAACATGCTTAATTAACAGATGCATTCCTTCACAGAGTTGCCTTTTGTGTGTGTGTGATGGGAGTGCCTGAATTCTACTGTCTTAGCGAATTTCCAGTGTATGATAGAGTAATAATGACCATAGTCATCACACTGTACATGAGGTCTCCAAACTTATTCCTCCTGTCTAATTACAACTTTGTACCCTCTGAGCAATATCTCCCCATCTCCCCCACCTCCATGCCCCTGGTAACTACCTGTCTACTTTCTGCTTTTACTTTTTTAGATCCCACATGTAAGTGAGATTTTCTTTCTGTGTCTGGCTTTTTCATTTTCCAAAATGTCCTCCAGTTTCTTCCATGTTGTGACAAATGACAGGATCTTCTTTATTAAGACAGAATAATGCTCCAATGTATATATATATATATATGGAATGAATAAAGAAATTATATATGTATATATATATATGCATGTGTGTGTGTGTGTGTGTGTATATATATATATATATATATTTATATATATTCATCCATCAATTGACACTTAGGCTCTTTCCATACCTTGGCTACTGTGAGTAATGCTCCAATGTATATATATATATGGAATGAATAAAGAAATTATATATATATGTATATATATATGCATGTGTGTGTGTGTATATATATATATATATATATATATATATATATTCATCCATCAATTGACACGTAGGCTGTTTCCACACCTTGGCTATTGTGAATAATGCTGCAATGAATTTGGGAGTGCCGAAATCTCTTTGAGGTACAGATGCCATTTCCTTTAGGTAGTCTTGACTAAAATAAATATATTCACAACCTAAAAGTCGAGAGTTATGTTTTATTCAGCAGGAATGTTTAGGACTTCAAGCCCAGGAGGCAGCATCTCAAGTAACCCTGAAGGAACTACTCCAAGGAGGTGAGAGGAGGAGCCAGGATATATAGGAGTTTTGCAACAAAGGGCAGGTGTTCTGAACGTCAAAAGATTATTGCTAACTAAACAAACCAGATATCTCAAGCTAAGGAATTTAGCGCTTTTCTATGTATAGGAAGATGCAAGAGTCTGGGCTCACAGAAATCATCCCCTGGACATGCACCTCAGCTCTCTGGGGCCAGGATCCTGTGTTTTCATATCCTGAGCTTCCTCGGGGCGCCCGGTGGGGGGTAGCTGCAGTCTCATGGCTACTAGATGGCAGGTATGCTTTTCCTTCCTGGGTTTCCTCAGTGCTCACCTGCTCACCTTTGGTGGTGGCTGCAATCGCTGATGACTGTGATATCCTTTGTTTACTGATATGGCAGGAAATATTCCATTTCTTAGTAAACACCCAGGAGGACTGCTGGATCATACGGTACTTTTACTTTTAGTGTTTTTATTTTACTATGTACATGTATATCAAAACATCATGTTGTACACCTTAAATATACATAATTTTTATTTAAAAAGGAAGTAATAAAAGCAAAACAAAGAACATGCCTTAAATCAAATAATAAAGGGGTAACTTAAAAAAAATTAAAAAACATATGAGGCAAATAATAACCAAAATCAAGCCCAGGTACCAATTTAGTAGCAGATGACTAAGACTTGAAGGTGGAAAACATGATAATGATAGAGAATAATTTTATGTATCAGTAAAACAAAATGAATCAGTGAAGTTTTTGCAACTATATGTCATGTGACCAAAGTAGAAACAACAGGAACACAAAATGACAGTAAAATTACCATACAGAGAAACTAAAATACATTCTTAGAAAACGCCTGTTGCGGACACAATCTAGGGTGATCTAATTAGGTTACATTATGACAAAGGTGCCAGGATATCACAACCTTGATCGTGTTTTATAATGTAAGACTCTGCCTTAGCTGAGTAGAGAGAGAGGGAGAGATTCTCCTGCCAGTCTTGAAGAAATGAACAGCCGGGTTGTGACCTGTCTATGGAGAGGGCCATTTGGCAAAATGAACTGTTGGTCGTAAACCCTAGGACCTAAGTGTGGCCCTCAGCCAACATCTAGCAAGAAAATGGGACCTCATTCCTATACTCAGAAGGAGAGGGATTCTGCCAGCAATCCTGGGAAGCTTAGCAGAGGACTTATTCCCAGTCAAGACTGGTTAAGACCTCAAAGTGCTGATACCTTGGTTGCAGCCTTGTAGGACTTTGAGCAGATCACTCAGCTAAGCTGTCCTGACTCGTCACAGAAACTGTAAGATAATCAACAGGTGTTTAAACCACTATGTTTGTGGTAATTTGTTTTGGAGCAATATATATCTGACACACAGCCTTTGGTTTCAGTTGTAAAGGCGGAGACCTATACATAGCCTAAGAAGTAATTATCATGAATTCTGGAGATATTTGAAAAACTGTCTTCATACATTGGAGAAAATTCCGAGTTCAGGATATGTCTTGATCAAATTATACTAGCATGGAGAGTCTAAATGTGATGGATACGGACTGTGGTTATGACAGAGCCCACCGCACCCTGTAGGCGTGATGTGAGTTTGAGCACATATATCAGATACATTAAAGGGACCACTTTGTGAGTGGAGACTCTGAATGAATTGGAAGAAATTCACTTAATTATTTGTATTAAATTTTTAATTTTATTTTTGTTACTAAAAGCCTAAGAGATTATTGAATGAGGTTACAAGACAAAGTATTGCAGAGAATATATTAAATGTAACACAGCTAAACTCTTAAGTGCTACCAGAAAGCGTAAAAACAGAAATGCAAATGAAATGAGATTTAATTATAACACTATCAGTTCTGAGAGATAAAATACACAGGAATGCAATTTAAATGTTTGAACGACATAATTAATAAAATGAGCCTGAAGTGACAGTAGAGAATTGAAATTGTCTTTACCTTCTTTTTTAAAGAGTTTTCTTTTTCTTAATTAATAGGCTTTATTTCTTAGAGTAGTTTATGTTTATAGGAAGATTGAACAGAAAATACAGAGCATTCCCACATGCCCCTTCTCCCTTACACTCCACACAGTTTTCCCTATTTTTTAAATCTTTCATTATTGTGGTACATAATACAATTGTTGATAATTGAATTAAACTAATATTGATACAGTATTACTAATGAGAGTCCAGAACATAGATTAGCATGCACTCTATATTATACATTCTTTGAGTTTTGACAAATGTATAATTCCGTGTTTCCATCATTACAGTGTATTAAAGAATAGTTTCACTGACCTAAAACACTCCTGTCTTCTACCTGTTTATCCCTTCTTCTCTCCTCCCAGAACCCTGGCCACCACAAACTTTTTTACCATCTCCATAGGTTTGACTTTCCCAAAATATCATATTGATATCATCATACATTATGTAACCTTTTAAAATTGGCTTGTTTCACTTAGCAATATTCATTTAAGTCTCCTTCACGTATTTTCATAGCTTGACAGCTCATTTATTTTGTCATTAAATAATATTTAATTGAATGTATGTATCACAGTTTGTTTATTCATTCATCTATTGAAGGGCACCTTGTTTGCTTCCAAATTTTGGCAATTATGATAAAAGCTGCTATAAAGATTTATGTGCAGGTCTTTATAAGGGCATAAATTTTCAACTCTTTAGGGTAAATACCTTGGAGCATGATTGCTAGATCATATGGTAAGACTGTGTTTAGCTTTGTAAGAAACTGCCAGACTCTTCCAAAGTTTCTGTACCATTCTGCATTCCCAGCAGGAATGAATGGAAGTTCCTGTTGCTCCAGCAGTTAGTATTGTCAGTGTTTTTGATTTTTAGCCATTCTAACAGGTGTGTCATGGTTTCTCGTCAAATTCTCGTAGAGAATTTGCAATTCTCTAATTACGTTTGCTGTTGAGCATCTTTCCATATGCTTATTTGCCATCTGAATATCTTCTTTGGTAGGACATATGTTCCGATCATTTATCCAGTTTCAAATTGGTTTGTTTTCTTATTGTAGGGTGTTAAGAATTTTTTTTAATAAATTTTATATACATCCTTTATTATATGTGAGTTTTGCAAATATTTTCTTCCAGTGATGGCTTGTCTATACAGTGTCTTCCACAGAGCAGAAGTTTTTATTTTAATTAAGTCCAGCTTATCAATATATTTTTTTCATGGAGTGTGCTTTCGGTGTTGCATCTAAAAGCTCAAATCCAACCCCAAAGTCATCTAGATTTTCTATCTTATGTTGTAGGAGTTTTATATATTCTTGCATTTAACACTTGGCTCTGTGATCCATTTTGAGTTAATTTTTGTGAAGTGTGTAAGTTCTGTGTCTAGGTTCATTTTCTTGCATGAGGATGTCCACTTGTTCCAGCAGCACTAGTTGAAAAGACTATCCTCTCTCCATTGAATTGCCTTCACTCCTTTGTCAAGGATCACTTGACTGTATTCGTGTGAGCCTATTTGTAGGCTCCGTATCGTGGACCTATTTTGCAAGTGTCCATGAAAAACTTACAAACGTTGATTATCCATCAGGGAAACTGGGTAAAGCAGAATAGTTCTAATTATATTAAAAGCAAAAAAGCAAGAAAAAGAAACCCACTAATCATGCTTTTAGGTAAATCTTAAGCAAAGAAAAAATTTTAAAAACATTATCATACTCTTTTATTTTCTTCCTCCAGTTTTGAGATATAAGTGACATACAGCACTGTATAAGTTTGAGGTGCAGCATAATGATTTGACACACATACATCATGAAATGATTATGATAATAACATCCATGTTTAGTGAATATCTACCATCTCCCATAAATAAAAATTAAAGACATAGAAAACAATTATTTCGTTGTGATGAGAACTCAGGATTTACTCTTAAAAACTTTCATATATTATATACAGCAGTGTTAATTATATTTATCATGTTGTACATTACATCCCTAGCACTTATATATCTTATAACTAGAATTTTGTAACTTTGACTGCCTTCATCAAATTTTCTTTGTCCTCCTGCCTCTTTAAATGCATAGGCTTAATATTTTATTACTAAAAAGCAACTACCAATATTCTAAATGAAATCTACTTTTTGTTCAGGAAAAGTGAGGACAGGGCCATTTCAATGCCTCTACTAAATTTAATGCAGCTTAAATTGGGACCAGGTGCACATTTTCCTCTGAAAATTTTTGGTCAAGCATGTCTAACCACAAAAGCAAATGGAATTTTAAGAGGTAGATTTGTTTCCCATGATGTATTTTGTTAATAAATATATTGTCAAGAAAATAAAAACAAGCACTGAGTGTGTGTCTTCCTAAAGTATAAGGTCACTTTTTGAAAGGCATTAGATTTTCCTGAAGTAAAATCTGATGGTTCTAAATCAATAAGTGTGATAGTTTGTTTTAAACTCTTAGAAGAATTCAGAGGAAATGAACCTAGTCAAGTAAAAAACTTGTTTGATTTTGTTACTTAATCCTCAGAATATTAAACATTGATCAAATATTTTAAAAAAATATTCTAATGATTCCAGAAAGAATGTAACTTATTCAACAGAAAGCAGAAGGGAAGGTAGAGCATAATTAAAGTGAAAAAACTGTTCAGAATGTTTGTATTTGGAACTGCACTAAACCTATATATTTATTTGAAAACAATAGCCATTGACATCATTCTGTGTTTTATATTTACTATGTGGGTACACAGTATCTGCTTTCCAATCCAGTCTATCAAGTCAAAAGTTTTGAGAACATTTTATTATCATATAAATTTTGAACGTATGTTATCAGTATTGTGGCTAAATTATTACTTTTGTGATGCTTTTATATGGCATATTTTCCATACTCTGTTTTAAATTACTGTTTCTAATAGACTGGAAAGCTATTGAATTGTGTATAAAAATTTTGTATTTGTATAATTATTTTTCAGTTGATTGGGGAGATTTCTTTATAGGCCACAAGATTTTCTGTGGATAAATTCTGTCTTACTATTTTCAGGCCTTTGAAATTGCCCATCTTTGAGAAGCACAAAATCTTCCCTGAATAAAATTTAAAAGAATTTAGTAATTTGCCAAATATATTAATGACCCCCCCATCATAACATGGATTATTGAAGGCTGACATGTAACTAGGCAGCAATCTGCTGATCCTTTCTGGTTTATACTTCTACTAAGGTGATTTCCTACATACAAGATATTGAGGTGATTTCCTACATACAAGACATAAAAATATTAAAGCGAACCATTTTAAATCATAGCTGGGAATGTGAAATAAATTAGATAAGAGTTAAAATAAATAGGTATTACTGGACATTATTAAATAAAGATTTTTAATATTTAAATAATTGTGTAAATGATTCAATGAGAAGTCTTGTGTTTTGGTATGTTAATCTCATGGGGTGAAACATAGAATGCATACAGAGTGCTAAGATATTTCAAATGGGACTTGTTGCACAGTTAATTTATTGTCACTTGAGTTATGTACAGATTATTTACCACCAAATTAAACAGTGATTCAGAGAGATTATTGTGAACCTCAAAATAGTAGATTCCTTGAACTTCCTATTTTAAAAGCTCAACAAAAATATGCAAATCTACTACTACTACTATTACCAAATATAGTTTGTAGATGTAGAAGCATGACTAATACCTTCTTCCGGCACTAGTAGCAAGGAAAAAATAGGATAAATTGAAGAAGCTATATAGAACGTCCAATGATAATGGTCATTTTCCTTTCACAGATCTACTGAGTACCAATTAAAACTAGTACAAAAACTTTTTAACATAAAAGAAAATTTTTGGTTCTATCTTTGAAATGTAAGCATTTATAAATATGTATGAAGTTCAAAGACAATAATTCTAAATTATTTTTTAATAATAAATAAAAGAAGATAAGAAAACTATGTTCATGGGGACACTGTGAGAAAATAATTAAAGGAGGCATTTGTAGGGCTTTTAAAATTACTGTCTCTATCTATCTATCTATCTATCTATCTATCTATCTATCTATCCATCCATCCATCCATCTATATACTGGTGAATTAACCTAAGGTTTTGTGGGTTTTTTCTAAGAAATATTTTGATTCATATCCCCAGACATCTTTCAGAGCAGTCCAAATATTAGTGTTCCACATCATTTAGAATATGAATATCTTATACAAATAGCCAATGTCATTTGGGAATCAGTGTGTATCTTGTGAAAATGCTAGAATAGATAGAAGATAAATTTAATATTTGATGGAGAACTTCTGAGCACATTTGATCGGTCATAATTAATATTCCTCATCTTGCACATTCTTTTACAAGTTTCTTACGTGTACATCTCTAACAAGTCTTCCTAGATTGTAAAAGAATTGCTCTATGTTAAATGTATTCCTTTTTTTCTTTTTCTATTCTTTCCTCTGTCTCTCTCTCTCTTTCCCCCCTCCCAGCTATCTTGGCAGAAATATGCCCAAGTCAAAATATAACCTCAATAAGTAAGAAATGAACAGTAAGCTTTCAATTATAAATGCTATATAGTTTACAAATACTCATTGCCCTGGTGATTATGAGCTTTGTTAATTAAATACACAAATAAATATCATTTCTGTGGAGCCATATAACTGATTACATAGGAATATATTTTTAAACGTTTTCATTGTCCAATGGAAATGATAGTCAATAGAAAACAATAGCAGGAGATAACTAATAGGAACAATACGTAAGTTTATTATATTCAGTCATGAAAACTCAACCTTATCACAGCCCAGGTAGCTACATGTAAAACAAATATCTTTCATTTCTTGAAAAAAATTAGTGTACACGCAAGAATAAAAATATAATATTCTTTAGATAAAGACAATCCCTCATAATATTTTTTTTGACATTCTATCTCTTGGGTTGGTGAAGCTGATTAGGGAAATATCTGTACGCCTCACTTAAGGCTCTCAGATCCTTTATATTCAAAAGTTTTATGCTAAAAGGTTTTTAATGAAGTTTCTAAGCCAGCATTGATTTGTTTTGTTTTCCACGCTTTTGTCAGCAATATCAATGTCTGGAAAGTAATTGAATTGATTAGTTGTAAACACGCTTGATGGCAAAATATATAGAGGTTTGAATGCTGGATATTAGTTGTTGGGAACTAGCATATAAACTCCCTTTCTAGTCATGTACCAGTTTATTTCAGATGCAAAGGATTTTGTTCCTAAATAACAATTTGACCACTCAGTAATGTAACTACCCTTCTAGAAAACTTCAAACGTATTTTAAATGTCAAAGTTGACTGGAGACATTTTCTGGTAGATCAACCACTCAGGTAATTGAAATTACACTCCCTAAAGAAGAAGGCAATTCTAGTTCACAAGCTTAGAAAATAAAATGCACAGTCAATAAATAGTAAATAACATAATGCTAATAAGTGGCATATGGTGCTATAAAACTAAGAAGTTATGACATTGATCATAAATCAATGTCTATTAACTGACATTTTAGTTAGCATAATATTTAATGTCTCTTGAGTATATTATAAAATTAATGTCTCTGATATGAGTTTTTCTAATTATATGGAAGCCAGCAAATTATTACCAAAATAATATATATTCACACACAAGCACAAACTTAGTTACAAATTAAAGGGAAATATAATTTACTGTAAATACCATGCTTTGTGTGCTATGATCAGAATTTAAAATTTATGTTGATGGCTGTGTTTGTACAGTCTTGTGAATAATGAACAATTGTAATATTTGTTTTTGATAATCTGTTTAAAATATCTTGTTTATATTTGTGTTTTTATCATACTATCACTAATGTTAACAATGGTAAAAATATAAGATAAAATTTAACTGTCTACACATAATAATATTTTATTATAATAGTAAATAATTCAAGGGCCAAAGGGTTAGAAACAGGTCATTCTTGGGCCAAGAGTCCTCAGTAGATAGATATTTTAAGGCCTGTACTTCCCTTTAACGTTAAGAATTAATATGCCTTTAATCTGGTATATACTTTCTGTATGTCAAAGAATCCTGTATTTTCTGTTGTTTTATCTTTGGCCAGGCTCAAAATTTAATTTTGACTGCCTGATCCCTGCAGGCATTTGATTTTCCTAAAACACATTGTTTTCTATGATCTCTGAGTATCAGCTGCTTTGTATTTCCTCCTCATGTCTGATATAGAAGGTGTACAATATCACAGGCCAGATAGCATTTGAGATTAATCCTTGGTTGATAACCCTCATATAAAGACATATTTGTTTCTGACTCTAAGAGGTTGACATTAACAAAATTAATGGGAAAACACTATAGAAGTTACACTGACTTAATTTTAAGGTTCTCAAATAAACTCACTTGAGAGAAATGTCTCATTGACCTTCTCAGTCTCATTCTTCTTCCTCTTCTGGGCCCAGAAATGTAAATTCTTCTACTTTATTAAAAACAGGATTAATACTGGTCTCTTTGTCTCTCCTAGCTCAATCACGACATTCTCAGGAGACTGTCATACCTATAAAATCTATCAACATAACCCTAACCCTAACCAAAAGATGACTCTTTCTCCATGAAAAATACTATTTCACCCTGTGGTATAGTAACTATTGATTTCTTCTCAGATGTACTCCTTTTGTAATTCTACAGCTAGATAATAATTTCACTTGGATTTACTTTTCTCAACAATATTTATGTGTAAATCAAAGACATATTTGAGCAGAATTTCACCCCAATAATGGTAGAAAGGAATGGGAGAGAGATATTTGACATGTTACAAAATATTTGTATATGTGACAATTTGATATAAATGGGAAATCATTAGCCAGATCTATAAATGTATCCATGTCTTTGAACCAGTAATTTCACAGTTCCTGAAGATTTATCTGGAACAACTGATTTTAAAAGTGCTATAAATCAAAGTGCACACTGCAGTGATATCAATAATAATAACTAAAATAGATTAGAATGATTTAGAAAGTTGTTAAATGCAATGAATAGTTTTTGATCATTATTATACTAACCATAAAGACTAAAGAAATATCAAAATGTAAAATATTTTAAAAGAATGTATAAAATCAGGTACATTAACATTTATATAAGTAATATTAGTAATTGCATAGTTTATTGTAGTTATATATAATAAATAGTATAACTGCTAAGTAGTAAATAATAGGGTCATTAACATGTTTATTAACATAACTATTAATAATTCCATTGAGAAGAAGAGAATATACAAAAACAGTTGTGAAATCATTGTTGCTTATGAAACAAGAATTCCTGGAAAGAATGTCCCATATTATGGGGCTCTGTGTTTTACTATTATTTTTTATATCTTATTTTGAGATTCAGGGAAGATTTTTTAAATTACTCTTTTAAATTGCATAGTATTCAGAGGAGAAGACATAATTCCCCAACAGAATAAGGAAACATTAGTAATGCCATTTTTGTCAATAATAATTAGATAAAATATGAGGAAAGTAAGAACTATGTATTTTTAATATCATTGTTAAAGCTGCAATCAACACCTATAATGTGCAGAATTCAAAGCCACCACTGACTTCATTTGCCATATAAAATAGAATATTGAATTTTCTTTTTTACTTCCTCTTACTTTCCCTCCATTTGTAAAGAGTTGTTATTTTTAAGTTCAAGACATATGATCCTCATTAATTTGGTCACCAGGAAATTTTTAAGAGCAAGGCCTTCGTGTTAAAGCTTTAAATTAGTTTTTTTACTACTAATAATGAAAACATAAACTTGTTTTTATCAAGGGAATAATGATTGCATAGCCTACACTTTAAAACATTTTTAAGTTTACTATGAAACATTGAATTATTTAATTCTAGTCACCTTGTAGATAAAATCTGAAAAAATACAGGTAAATTTTAGTAAACATAATAAAATCTACTCACACTCATAGAACATTTTTATATACTGATAAAATTTATACCTGCCCTGTACATATTATTTTTTTAAGTCAGGTTTATTGAGTTAAAATTTACATAAAGTAAATTCATCATTCGTATCTAGTTCTCTGAATTTTGACAAAAGTGTTGTAACGGCCACTGCAGTAAAGATGCATAATATCTTTAATACCGCAAAAGTTCCTTCTTGCCCGTTTGTAATTACTCTCCTTCCCTCCCTTACCTTACGTCCTGGCAACAACTAATATGTTTCTTGTCACACTGTTTTTGCCTATTGAAGCATGACTTAGGAATGGAATCTTACAGTCTTTTGAGTCTGGCTTCTCTCACTTAATCCACTTGATATTCATCTCTGTTGTTGAATGTATCAGTAGTTCATTCATTCGTTTTGTTGATCAATAGCATTCCATTATACATCTGTATCATAGATTGTTCAATCATTAGAGTCATAGACATTTGGGTTGTTTTCATTTGTGTTTAAACCACTGTAACCTTCTGTATACAGATTTTTATTTGGACATATATTCTTATTTTGCTTGGGAAAATAGCTAGTCAATATGCAGTGTTGTATGAATAAGTTTTAGTTTATGAAGAACACTCCAATTAATGTATGATTTTATATTCACATTTACTTCCTCTGCATCTTTTCTAACATTTAACACTCTAGATTAAAATTGGATCAATTATATTTTTAAACTGATGTATAGATCTTTAAATATCTACATACAAGTCCTTTGCTGTGAATATTTTATTTTTTCATGTTTTTGAACGATCTTTTGATAAACAGAATTTTTTTAATTTAATGAGGTCCAATAAATCAATACTTTTTAATGCTGGACACTATTGTATTTTAAAAATAGAAATAATATTGTCCTAATATACAGTTAATTATACTGTATATCTATGTCTATATCTGTATTTATCTATATTTATCCATACAAGTCTAATTAACATCTTCAGTGGTTGCCTCATAGACATCACAAAGTACTGTACAATGCTTAGGCTCATTAATCAACCTCCTAATTTCTATCCTTTCCAGACCCCATAAATGACATCTTAATCCACTCAATGGCTCAATTAAGACTACCTGAGTTTCATTCTTTATGTATTTTTTTCCTCACATGGCACATCCTACTCATCATCAATACTGTGAATTAAGACTACAAATTCTGCCTTGATTCCTTCCGTTTCTTTCCACATCACCATCACCTCCATGATCCAACTTCCACCAACTCTCCTCCACAATGGTTGACAGATTTCTTGTTGACCACTGACAGTACATTCTTTTGTTCCTAATCAGCTTTCCATACAGAACCTTGAGAGATACTTAAGTGTTACCTGGGCATCCATTCCACTTGGACTCAACTGAAACCCCTTAACTCTACCAACTAGACCAACCTCAGGTTTTGTAAAACCCTTTTCATTTATTTAACTACAGTCTCAATGGATTGTTATTTCCTTAAAAATCCCAGGTTTCTTTCTATCTATGGGCTTAATGTGTATTGTTATATCTCATTAGAGGCTTTTCATTCTGTTTTGATCTTGCAAACTCTTTCTTCAAATAGCAGGTCAATTGTTTCTTCCTCACCCAACATTTGGCAGCCTCCACCATTAAAATTCTGATAACGGTTTGCATCCTAGTGTGCTTTTGTATAGCTCGCTCACAGCAGCTTTACCTAACATTGTTTGTCCCTAAAACACCTTCAGAGTAACTTAAAAGATGTATTATGAGAGATGTTATTAGAAAATAAGACTCATTAATCATAAGAAATATTTTGAATGAAAAAGTTTGAACTCATTCATTCTTTTCATACCTTCGAAAGCAAGCTGAATTTCCCACTAATAAAAATGCCAAAGATAATGTAAATGCCAAAAGATAAAATAATGGAATATAGAAAATACAGAAAACAATAAAATGTAGAAACCAATAAGAAGAATAAAAATGAAATATGTATATTCCTTTATTCTTTTATTGGTTGTTTCCTTACTGGCCCCACCAGTTTTTATCAATCACACAAATAAATTAAGCCTACTTTATACCCATATACTGTGCACAGGTGATCTACCAACAGCCAAAGGGATAAATATTTCAATTAACTTGTGAGCTGTCTGTTGGATTTATTACAGCACAGTAGTAAAATTTTATGTTTTCACCACAAACAGCAGTGACCTTTATATAATTTCCTTTTGGAAGAAAACATAGGACAGATAAAAGAAATAGAAAAATCATTACCACATAATAATAATTTTAAGGCAGATTACTACTCTCAATGTAACTTGCTTTATCCATCTATTGATTGCAACTATTAATTCACAAGGACAAAAATAATTTTAATAAATTTCATCTATAAAATCTATTTGGATTTTACAGCAATAGTGATAGATTTTTATTAAAAATGCTTTGGATAGAATTTTCCAAAGCTATGATTCTCCATAAGATGTTTTCAAGAAACTGAAGATGAGAAAAAAATCTATTAATCAGCTCTATATATACTTAAATATAAAATGTTCAAGGAAGAAGTACTTGTTTAACAACCTGTAATAAATGCTCATGGAAATGTTTGAATGGGCTTGTACTTGAATTAACTAAAAAACACACACATATATATTTGAGTTTAATATCTCTAATTTCTCTATACTTGTCTGTTTTGCACTAAGCCTTTAAAGGAGATATGAATCATCACGAAAGAACAAAAGTGGGTTTTTTCACTTACTTGTTTTGGCCTTCTCTCCTTGGTTTCAGGTTTCCTACCTCCTGTTCGTCTGATTCTGAGGCTGTGAACATCTGCTCTTAGAACTTTCCAATTTTTTTTATCCTGATGTTACATATTCTCATTTTACCCTGCTTTCGACTTGTGCTTTTTCTTGGACATCATTTGGTAAATGGCTTGCCCTCTACTTAGACTGTATGGGACAAACACCAGGTAGCCCAATTTTCTGAAAGGGACTAGATAATATTCTAAACATCTCAACACAAAAGAGATTGAAGTAATACCTAGTGTGTTATCGTCATGCCTCTAACTGATGGCAAGAAAGAGTGTATAAGAAGCATCTGTGGTCAGTCTTTTTTTTTTTTCACTTAGGATTTTTTTAAATAATTTTTATTGGAGTATAGTTGATTTACAGTGTTGTGTTAATTTCTCATATACAGCAAAGTGAATGGGTTATACATATACATATACCCACTCTTTTTTAGATTATTTTCCCATATAGGTCGTTACAGAGTATCGAGTAGAGTTCCCTCTGCTGTACGGTAGGTGCTTATTAGTTATCTATTTGATATATAGTAGTGTATACATGTCAATCCCAATCTCTGAATTCATCCCTCCCCCGACCTCTCCCCCTTGTAATTATGTCTGTTTTCTACACCTGTGACTATATTTCTGTTTTGTAAATAACTTCATTTGTACCATTTTTTTTTTGGATTCCACATATAAGTGATATCATATTTGTCTTTCTCTGTCTGACTTACTTCACTCAGTATGACAACCTCTAGGTCCATCCATGTTGCTGCAAATGGTATCGTGTTCAGTCTTGAAGAACAACAGTACTATTGTAGCTCAGGGTGAGTACAAGAATGGTGAAATGGTATTACCCTCCTCTTTTGCCAGAGAGGTAGAGCTGATGTCAAATTTACAGCAGGAGGAAACGGAAACTAGAATTCTTCTTCCAGACACATCTTTATTCCCATTTATTTTTACACAAAAGCAATTTGAAGCCCGGGGCATCTTTTCTTCCCAAGCAACTCAGTGTTTCACGATATATTGCAGATCTAAGCTATAGATCAACTCCTCCACACCTGAGGATATTGTGATCCAAATGATTTAAAATAATTTTCATATAGTACAAAATAATACACATAAATAATACACATAATCAAAAAATAAACTGCTAGGACTTCCCTGGTGGTGCAGTGGTTAAGAATCTGCCAATGCCGGGGACATGGGTTCGAGCCCTGGTCCGGGAAGATCCCACATGTCACAGAGCAACTAAGCCTGTGTGACACAACTACTGAGCCTGCTCTCTAGAGCCCGTGAGCCACAACTACTGAAGCCCACATGCCTAGATCCTGTGCTCCACAACAAAGAGAAGCCACCTCAATGAGAAGCCCGCATACTGCAATGAGAAGCCCGCGTACTGCAATGAGAAACCCGCGCCGCAACTAGAGAAAGCCCACACTCAGCAACAAAAACCCAATGCAGCCAAAAATAAATAAACAAATAAATTTATTTTTAAGAATGCTTCTATATATTTAATAATACTCTCTGTAAAAGAATAAGACTAGCCAATTGTGGGCAGTTAAAAACTAAAACTAAAATGTGACCATTCTATTCATGGTAAAGGAAGTCAGAGTGAGCCAAAGGAGAGTAACATTGAAAAAAAATGTGGCAGAGAAAGTCAGACTCACAGAATTTTAGTACCAAAAGTAAACTACATTCTTGTCTATTCCAAACTGCTTTTAGAGATGAGGGTACTGAGGCCTAGACCATCACACAGTATGCCATAATAGAAAATATAATTACGGAGTCAAGATATTCCTGATAAAACAAGAGCAATTACAAAGAACAACATAAAAGCAATGAACAGTATTCTGTTTTTTGGCATTAAGAGACATCTGCATTATAAGATTTCTATCTTACAACGAAGGCAAATAATTATCCATTGGGTCCTACTGAAGATATGAAAGGATATGAAATGAAATCATGGTAACTTGATCAATACTAAACTCACAGATATGAAAAATAATTTCACACACATGAAAGCAGTGACTGGAAAATATATGGAGAGAAATTCAAAACTGTAGCCCTAAAGAACAACAAGCCTAAAGGAAGACTTCTGTAAAAGATATGAATCTGGTGTCTCACCCTGTTCAACCTACTCAAGACTCACCACCACATAAGGCAACTCTCGAAAGCAAACCTCTAGAATCTCAACCCTCAAAGTATTTCTCAAAGTTTTTGGCAATGCATTTGTTTACTAGAATATTTATGGAATTCTGTTTTGTTTTGTTTTTTTTTCTGAATGCTTTCTCCATTAACGATTTCCATCCAATTCTTGGACTCCATGATTATTTTGAGCTGTTAGATTTTTTTTTGCCAAGATTGTTTGTTTAATTTTTTTGCAGATTTGGTGAACCATCCACTTTATTTTCCTCTTCAACTTCCTTTCATGTACTTGGGTTCAGGCATAACCCTCATTATTTGGAGAGGCAGCTAACTGGGATTAAAATCTTACTTCCAGCTTCTGGACTATATTCTTGCTGGACTCATCTGCACCCCATCCCATCCCACCCAAAGTCCGGGTCTGGATATCTAGAAGGAGGAAGCTTGAGATCACTAGATTCTTGAGAAGGCTACAATTGAGACTTTAGTATTGATTATTTCAAGTCATCTTCTGGCTTAAAATTTTATGATTTACATTAAAATTTAATAGTAATAATAAAATTACTCACATAAAAACTTAATATTAAATAATAATGAATATCTAGTATTAAATCATCTGAGTTTTCCTAGTATGATCTAACCTTTTACACAGGAGAAAGTATACTTCTTACCCATGTGATAAGAGTTAAGTGGAATTAAGCTTGTTACAGTTCATTTTAATATGAACTTGTATCACCAATTTCTAAAATGCCCATGTAAAAAAAGAACACATAATGCTGTTGTAACATAGATTTAACTTGCAAAATAGAGATCTTTACATAAACCTTTCTTTCCTATGTATATGTGCATGTGTACGTGTTTGTATATATACATATCTATTCATTATTATTATTTTTTACAATGAAAGTAGCATGGTAAAAATTATAAATTTTAAATAGTAAAAAAAAAATGGGCCAGAAAATTATAATTTAACTTTTTAGAAAATTTTATATACAGATTTATAATAATTATAGAATACAGAAATATCACTTTTCTTCAAACAACTTGATGTGAATATAATTGGTTTTTCCTGTGTACAGTAGTACAAAATAATACTTTTCTGAATAAATGTTTTCCTCATTTCAAATATTCTTTTGGATGAAGATGTTAGCCATAACCTGCATGATTCTGAATTTCAATATTTAATTCTGCCAGCTTTTCTTTTCCTCTTTGTCCACTGCTGAATTTTTTTTTCTAAATAGTTTGTGAGTATAAACTTGCCAGCTACAAGAAAAGATTTGTGTTTTATTTCATTGTGAGATTTAAGAAATATTTGTGTAAGCACATTAAAGTTATTCATCAGTGAAATTAATGCTCTATTCACAGTATCAACATTTTCCAGACTGCCTTTCTGATTGACATGACTCAGTTATGACTTAAGCTGAAAGCTTCAACTCTGGTAGGATTTTGATTCATTCTGAAGAAAATAATTCAAACTAAATAATAAGGCATATGTAAGCATCTCACATCAGATACAATTATCTTAAACATACACATTTTGCTTATTGAGAGAGAAGTAATCTAGACAACCAGTAGAACTAAGTTTCTTATCTTTAATTGCATTTATATATAATGGGCTAACTGAAATAGTCAATCAGTTCACAGGTACATATTTATAGTATATGTAAATAGTTGAGGATATACACAAAACATATCTATCAATGAACATACCTATTTCTGCAATTATGTTTCTCATCAAACTTTCAGTTTTAGTATCTATTATAATTTATGAATACATTATTCCATCTTTGACAGTTGTCACTTAGCTTCTATCCCATTTATTTATCCTTTCATATCTATATCTATAATTAAATATCCCCCATATATATATATATATATATATATATATCATTACAGAATTATAGATCTTTATTTCATTTAAAGAGATGTCATATAATCCATTGCTATCACACACAGCACATTCACAAACAAAGCCAGTTCTACCACTAAAGTCCTTTGGAGTTGTTGGTTTTCTCAGTTCTAGTTCCAGTCTAACGTCATGCTTTTCTGTCAGCTGTCAAGTCTTTTTATTTTCTCGTCATATGTAGCAGTCTCTCACACTGTTTGTCTGTGTGCTTCCTATCCTTGGTAATTTAGAAGCGTACAGGCCAGTAACTTTGTGAAGTGCCTTGCAAGGTGAGATTGCACAGTCATTAGATTCAGGTTATTTAATGTTCGGGAATATCAATGAACTGATTTGTCTTTCACAGTGCATCTTTTTAGGAAGTATGTGGTTTTTGCTTGACCAAATAACAGTGATATTAGTTTTGATGACTTAAGGTAGTGGCCACTAGTTTTCCATGCTGGAAAGTTACTCTTTTCTCATTTATAACGCTTGTTGGAAGATACTTTGTGTCTCTGTAATATTTTATGACACTTCAAACTGTAACTCATTAGTTTTACCATACATTACAATTTTGAAATACATTTCCCTTGTCTGTTTACTAGTTGGCATTTAGAACTAAATATCTCATCTCTTTCTTTCTCTCTCTCTCTCTCTCTCTCTCTCTATATATATATATATATATATATATAAAAGAATATATAATGATGGGTGTTGGTTTGCAATGTTGGGATATTCCCAGGTGAAATCTGAAACTGTCCCCAGTACATGGAGGGCAAAGAGAGACCCATACAAGAGGCAGGCCACTCCAGCTTGGTAGGTGGTAGGTTTAATAAGCAAGGGAACTTACAAGGCTTGTCTTAGGTGCTGCAGGACCAGTAGATCTTTGCACCTGCCCACCCCACAACTCTTAAAAGTTTATAGAGAGGCATTAACTGGGTTCAGTCATATATTCAGTCCAGATGGTCTCAAAAACATCTCACTCCATCAAGGCTGTGTCCTTGAAATGGCTCCTAGTATGGGAACAGTAGGCAGAGCCAAGGACAGGGGAGTGGGTGAGGAGCCTCAGATAGCCCAGGTCCAGCCAGGGGTCAAGTAGCGGTCAGGTCATGTCCTCGCCACCTCCTTCAATGATGTATTCTTCTGTATTCAAAGAGTTACAGCCTATGACTATTTTTATTCATTTTCATATTCAAGGGGTCACAGATTTACCAGCAGAGGCCCTTCCTGATGGACTTTCATGTCCTTTTGACTCTTTGAGCCTTTTCTTGCTTTCTGTTCAAACACAGTGTTTCAGGTTCTTGTACTTTCCCTATCCAAGCCCTAAATTACACGTATTATACAGGAGCCCTTGTTTCTTTAAGTGAAGAATGTTATTTGGAAATAGGGATGAGACATGACTCAGAAGCCAAGAGCCCAGGCTCTGGGTCCTGAGGGACCTGAAATCTGCATTCTGGCTCCACTGTGTGTTCTAGCTCTGGGACCTTGGGAAACTTCCTCACTATGTGCTTCTGTTTCCTCGCTTATAAAATGAGGATAATAATAGTCTCTAACTTTGAAAATTATTGTGATGATTAAATAAAGTTTAAATGCACCTAGGACACAGCACTTAGTAAGAGTTCAATTAATGTTAGCTATTACTCTTCCATGTGTCCAACAAACTATCTTCTGATTTGATTTAACTCTCCAAGTAAGTGTACGTCAAGGAAAAGCTGGGCCGTCTAGGCATATTTTTGTACTATTTTAGCCTTTTAGCTATAGCTAAATATTAGAATGTAATTTCCATGAAAGTTTCACCAATTAGTAACATTGCCAGACACTGCTTTCTCACAATTTGTATATCTTTTTGTTGAAGTATTGTGATCATTTTAAAAATATATTTTATTCGGGTTAATACATGCTCCCATCTAGTTAATTAGCACATTTATGACTTCAAATATGTACTTTGTGTGTGTATATGAGAACATTTAAGTTCTATTCTCCAAGCAAATTTCAATTATAGAACAGTGTTATCAACTACAGTGGTCACGTGACATATTAGATCCATAGAACTTAATCATCGTATAACTGAAATTTATATCCTTTTACCAACCTCTCCATATTACACCCAACACCCAGGCCCTGGCAACCACTGTTCTATTCTCTATTTCTGTGAGTTCTTTTTTTTTTTTTTTAGGTTCTGCATATAACGATTATTTGTCTTTCTCTGTCTGGCTTATTTCATTTAGCATAATGCCCTCCAGTTTCACTCATGTATTTGCAAATGGCAGGATTTTCCTTTTCTATTTTGACTGAATAATGTTCCATTGTGTAAGTGTGTGTGTGTGTATATGTGTGTGTATATATATATATATATACACACACACACACACACACATATATATGGTTGTATATGTATATTCACATATATATATATAGCTTGAGAATATGTTTTATATCTTGATTGTTGTGTTAGTTACACATGTGTACATGCTTTTCAAGACTCAGAATTTACACTTAAAATATGTGCATTTCACTAGAATTTTACTTAATTAAAAAATAAAAATATATAAAACTGAACCAACACACACCATTCAGGCTTGGCTTTAGTCATTTACATCTGCATCCACCATCCTGTGGAATTTGAAAATTTTCCAAAAATCCCAATGTGTATTCAATCTAGAATACTTAGTCCAGAAAACTTGTCATATTTCATTCATTTAATCACTTTTAAGTGTAAAAATATTCATATATGTATCTTATTACAACGTCTATATTAGAAAAAATAGATTTATTTAAACTTAAATTATAATTGTGTGAAAAACTATTTTTATATATAAAATATTTTTTTTCCTGTTCAAGTTTGAAAGTTCTAGCTTATACCGTAAAGAAAAAAAGTGCTTTTTAACACTTCCCTGATGCATGAGAAGTCAGGAAAAAGACAAGAATTTTAGGATGTGATATCATGGCTATTCTCTTGTGAGAGGGAGAAAAAATATTCTTTCATCGATTTGGATAAGTTGACACGTATGAAAATAGAATAGTGTTACTTTTTCAATCAGATTAGTCTGTCACATTAATTTGGTAAAAATCTCTGTCACATCTCTAAAAAGCTATGACTGAGCTCGTAGCAACCAGAAAGTACTGATGTTTAACTCATTTTCTTGAGACAGAAGCATGTTTTAAAATTTTTAAAGCTTTCACCTTTCCAGAGTCCACGGAGTGACACCATAAATGCTGAGCTTTAAAATATTCTATTTAAACCTGATCCATAGTATTATCTTTCCATTAGCACAAACTCTGTCCCTCTGTGTGTATTCAGTGATAATCTTTATGTTAAGAGAATTATTCTCAATTTCTATGATAATAAGTATTAAAGTCAAAAACAATTCAAGTAGTGCAGAAAGATATATAATTAATTAAAACACCAAGTTTTCCACACCCCACAGAGTTGGCTACTTGCTCAATAAGACCCCCTTTAAACTTTTCTTTGTGCCACAATTCAATTATTCTGTAAACCTTTTCTTAATTTACATTTTTAAATTAATAGATATATGGGTCTTTATTCTACATGAATGCATGTGGACAGGTTTACTTCTAGTTTTTAATTATTACAATGTTGCAATTGTTATAGTGTTTATTTAGTTAGTTAGTTATTTTTAGCTGTGTTGGGTCTTCGTTGCTGCGTGCGGGCTTTCTCTAGTTGCGGAGAACAGGGGCCACTCTTCGTTGCGGTGCGCGGGCTTCTCATTACGGTGGCTTCTCTTGTTGCAGAGCACGGGCTCTAGGCGCGTGGGCTTCAGTAGTTGTGGTGTGCAGGCTCAGTAGTTGCGGCTCACAGGCTCTAGAGCACAGGCTCAGTAGTTGTGGTGCACGGGCTTGGTTGCTCCACAGCATGTGGGATCTTCCCGGACCTGGGCTCGAACCTATGTCCCCTGCATTGGCAGGCGGATTCTTAACCACAACGCCACCAGGGAAGTCCCTATAGTTTTTTAAATAATGACTGCAGTGAACTCTTCATACCTCAGCTTCTTGTGAGCCAATCACTGGACAATAATTATAAACTTTCTAGACTGCCTTCTGCTTCAAGCACACAATCATAGAAGAGTAAGAGGAATATTTTATTATTACACTGGAGATAGTGAGATTTGACTACTGGTTGGTAAGGGCATGTCTTATCTTCTGCTATGTCAGCCAGAGAGCTTTGCATCTCATTGGGCTCCCCATTGACTATATACTTGGTCTTTCACTGTTTCTTTATAACAGTATTTCTGCAAGGTTGTTGTAGGTAATAATTAGTTAGCTAATTAATGATCTTATTCTAACTGGAACGATAACTAAAAGTCTCTGTTGGTTTTTTTAAAATGATCTGAACAGTATTTAATTGTTTGACGGCATCAGTATCATCAACTTATAGACAAGATAGGGAAGTACTTGAAATCTTTGGTAACTCTTTTCAAGCCCGTTAATTCCATTAAAAAAGAAAATTTGGTGGACCTGAGTTCCATTCAGATGCATTTAATAGGATCAATAGGTCAAGACAGAATGTCAGTTTCTCTCTCTCTCTCTCTCTCTGAAATACTTAAAATACATAGAGAAATGATGTGAGAAATCTTTTTTTAAAAAATACAAGCCCATTTATTTAAAGCTAGGTTAACAGAATAAATGATCAGCAAAACATATTAAACCAAATCAGCAAACATAACTAGTATATATTACATCATATTAAAACTTTCACACTCTAATTGTAATCCCCCTTGTTTTATTTGATTATTAACATTTTCTTTATTTTCTTCCATTCATTCTTCTGTACACATGTATTTGTTGTCATTTTTGTTTACACATACAATTTTGTAGACTTTTTTAAAACATCTTTATTGGAATATAATTGCTTTACATTGTGTGTTAGTTGCTGCAGTATAACAAAGTGAATCAGCTATACATATACATATATCCCCATATCTCCTCCCTCTTGCGTCTCCCTCCCGCCCTCCCTATCCCACCCCTCTAGGTGGTCACAAAGCACTGAGCTGATCTCCCTGTGCTATGCGGCTGCTTCCCACTAGCTATCTATTTTACATTTGGTAGTGTATATATGTCCATGCCACTCTCTTACTTCGTCTCAGCTTAACCTTCCCCCTCCCCATGTCCGTGAGTCCATTCTCTATGTCTGCGTCTGTATTCCTGTCCTGCCCCTAGGTTCTTCAGAACCTTTTTTTATTTTTTTAGATTCCATATATATGTGTTAGCATATGGTATTTGTTTTTCTCTTTCTGACTTACTTCACTCTGTATGACAGACTCTAGGTCCATCCACCTCACTACAAATAACTCAATTTTGTTTCTTTTTCTGGCTGAGTAATATTCCATTGTTTATATGTGCCACATTTTCTTTATCCATTCATCTGTCAATAGACACTTAGGTTGCTTCCATGTCCTGGCTATTATAAATAGTGTTGCAATGAACATTGTGGTATGTGACTCTTTTTGAATTATGGTTTTCTCAGGGTATATGCCCAGTAGTGGGATTGCTGGGTCATATGGTAGTTCTATTTTTAGTTTTTTAAGGAACCTCCATACTGTTCTCCATAGTGGCTGTATCAATTTACATTCCCACCAACAGTGCAAGAGGGTTCACTTTTTTCCACACACTCTCCAGCATTTATTGTTTGTAGAGTTTTTGATGATGGCCATTCTGACCAGTGTGAGGTGATACCTCATTGTAGTTTTGATCTGCATTTGTCTAATGATTAGTGATGTTGAGCATTTGTTCATGTGTTTGTTGGCAATCTGTATATCTTCTTTGGAGAAATGTCTATTTAGGTCTTCTGCGCATTTTTGGATTGGGCTGTTTGTTTTTTTGATATTGAGCTGCATGAGCTGCTTGTAAATTTTGGAGATTAATCCTTTGTCAGTTGCTTCATTTGCAAATATTTTCTCCCATTCTGAGGGTTGTCTTCTCATCTTGTTTATGGTCTCCTTTGCTGTGCAAAAGTTTTTAAGTTTCCTTAGGCCCCATTTTTTAATTTTTGTTTTTATTTCCATTTCTCTAGGAGGTGGGTCAAAAAGGATTTTGCTGTGATTTATGTCATAGAGTGTTCTGCCTATGTTTTCCTCTAAGAGTTTTATAGTGTTTGGCCTTACATTTAGGTCTTTAATCCATTTTGAGTGTGAGGTAAGAAATCTTAAACAGAGAATCTTCAAAACAACATGAGGGAATTTGTGACTTTCATAGATGTCCCCTTTCCCATAGATTAGAATGTAAATATATTGATAGTTAATCAATTATTTCATTCAACTCAAAAGACTTATTAAGTATGTATTTTGCCATGGGAATATAGATAACCTGCTTTAACAAATACTGAATTCACCATTACCAGAGATGTTTTAAGCTATGGATTTATGATCACTTAAAAATGTGTAGTGGTGGGGGGTGGTGGTGGTGGGATGAACTGGGAGATCAGGACTGACATGTATACACTAATATGTACAAAATAGATAACTATTAAGAACCTGCTGTATAAAAAATAAATTAATTAAATTAAATTAAAAAAAAAGAATGTGTAAAACAAAATAGAACTATCAAATGAGTGACTTAAGATCCATTTGAACCTTGGAATTTTAAGTAGTAACAATGATATGGACTAAGGGGGATAAACTATAAAGCTGTTACAGAAACCCTGGCTTCCAGAAGCCAACATTTAATGAGACCTATTATCTGCCCCTTATGCTTCCCTGCACAAATATATATTCTTTTTTTGAAATTACCTTCCATTAAAAACATTGATTTGTCCCATAACATCATTATTCTTAATTTTGTATGTAAGCCAGTAAAACATTTGTTATTAACTTTGTACAAATAAGAAAAATACCAGCTATATATAGTATCTGCCTAATGATGCATTTCAACTCAATTTTTGTTAAGTGGCATAATGTTGCACATGATGATTAAAGGTTATCAGATTATTTTAATGACCCTGGCCTGAAAGGTTCCTTGGATTTCACATTGGCATGAATACCAGAAAATAACTTATCCACATGGAACAACAAACTACATCAAGAATAACATCAAAATGCTTATTAACATTAATCTAATTTAGATTCTATATCAACAGTATCTTTCCATATCCATATTTTTAAAAACCCCACAATTATTAGACAGTCTTTTTAAAGTAAATTAAATGTTTTCAGTTTTCTACCTGCCAACAAATTTAAGACATAAAAGATAACACTTTTAATTTAAACCTTAGTTTGGAGAGAAAATAGCTATTGAGATAATTTTGTTGTTGTTGGTGGTGGTGGTGGTGTTGATAATTTGCTTTATTTATTTGTTTGAATTAACTGAGAGCAGCAAGGAATTTTGTATTTGAAAATGGGTCAAGCTTTACAACTATCCCAAAGAGGAGTGTCCTTTACATTGGTAAGAGGATTTACAAATAAAATAAAAATTCATCCTGTTATCCAAACAGGATATATATATATATATATATATATATATATATATATATACACACACATACATAATCTCCAAATATTACCATTTCATCCTGAACAAATATAGATCATAGGTGAGTGGTTAGTAGATTATACTGGGAATGCAGATTTGCATGATTACTCTTCTGAAATCAGGCCCCAATCACTGTTGTACATTTATGTGTATTGATTAAATTTTTATTAATGTCATCTTAGTTCTTGAAAGTCAGTCCCATGAGATTCTGGTCTCGATTAAAAAAAAAATGTTTGTTTAACAAATTAATAACCAGAATTCTTCATTACCATTTAGGAGTGCTGTTTGAGTTATAATTATTATAGTTTAGTTTGCTACTAAATAGGCTTGTGTTCCACAAAGTAAGATATTTTATATTAAATAACAGTTTTGTTTATTTATTGAAGATTAAGCTAGCCTCAACTTTGCTGTAGTTGCTGTTAAAAATATAAACAATTTTTTCTAGTAGAAAAAGGAAGGGTCATATTGAACACTTGACATAACCATTATTTGGAGTTAATGTCACCTCATTGCATGTCGAAATGTTTCAAATCTGTTTTAGAATATATTACGCATTTACCCTCCCCAATGTTTGTTTTGCATGTTGAAAATGAGGAGAAGACAAAATGTCATTTCCAGTTCACTTAGGCACTGAATAAAAAAGCAGATCGCCTGACTCAAATTCTAAACATTTATTTACTAAATTACACGACTACTATTTTTATAAGAACTTTTTTAGCTTAAAAAGAAAAATATTGTTTTATACATTCTGCCATTTAAGTAGAAATATAAAAGCAAAATGTTTTGGGGTCAAATCTTTTTTCTTCATTCATACAGTTATTAGTGGGATCATCTTTCAAATTTTATGGTAAAAATAAATAAATTCAGCCAAATCAATATTTTAAAAATATTAATTCTATATATATATTTTCTTTGTATGTTTATGTTAAAGAGAAATTGAAAACTCATAATAAGGGTTCTTTGATTTAACTAAACATATTGCTTTAGCAAACAGAAGACAATTGCCAAGGTTATTTTCCCTCCAGTTCCTTGTTCCCGCTTATCTAAATGCATACAGTTTTCAGCCTGAACAAGCACTGCATTGAGTCTTCAAATTATGTATGTACATTTGATTTAGCTCCAATGCGGAAATGGCACATAAACAGGAAAATCTACACAGCAAACAGCCAACAGAGAAAAATCTTTTTGGTGTCCTATGTGTTCTAAAAAGGAGCATAATAAAATTAAAAGTTAGCAATATATATTTAAAGAATTTTAAAAATATATCAAGAACGTCTATTTCCTCTAAAGAATTTTGCATTTGCCTCCAATGGATGATATGCTCTAAGGAGGCCATGATTTTTAACAAGATAGATTTTAGAAACTCATATTTATATCAATAAGAAACCCAAATAGATTCCTGTAAAAATAACATTTTCTTCAACAGAAATCAGAGCAATAATCCAATTTGAAAAATCTTTTCTACTTGCGTGAGTGCTATTTTAAGGTAACTTCATAAATACATAAAGTTACTTCGTAATAACTTCCAGGGTCACAAAATCATGATTTAATTGGTAAGTGGTATTTCTAAAGGTCATGAAGATATTGTTGATTATATAATTTCTAAACTTTCTCTGACTGCTCATCGGTTCACTCACATCTGTTAAGGGAGCTCCTCCAGATCCATAGTCACAATTCATCTATTACACGTGGTCAGACTGAAATAGAACAGAAGTAAACAGCATGTATTTGCCCAAGGCAGGTTGATTTTAAGTTATTTTGGGGAGAGGTGGTCAGTTTGTAAAGTTTTAGAGGAAACAATAATTTTATTTGCTTAGGGAAACGTTGTCTTTATATAGGATCAAATTCTTTCCTAACAAACAAAAAGTAGAAAGAAGTGAAATAAAGTTACTGTATTGTCAATAGTTACGATTGTCTTGTTGTAACAAAAATACTGGTAATGCAATATTTTACAAAAAATGTAATATAACATTAGTATAACAGTGACTCTAAGGGAATAAAAATGGTTGGGAAATTGGCATACAGCTAAATATGTATACTTTCACAGAACCTAAATACATCTTAAAGTCATCCACACGCATTTAGATACAGAGTAAAGCAGAAGGTGACCAGGTGTCTTGGAGCATGCTTTGAAAGAAAATTGACTGAGTTGAACTACAAGGGAAACTTGCCTTACCTACACTTAAAATTCAAGATTTTCTATAAATCTGTGTATATACAACTGCACTGAAATGTGCTATAGAACATAAAAGGAAAAATCATACTCACGACAAAGTGAGAAGTCAGCCCCATTTTCAGGCATAGAATGTTGTGCCGCTGATTCTCTGCCCACTTTCTTCTTCCCCTGGTTCCATCCCCAAACCTATATTTACCCAGGTCGAAGAGGAATCCATGAAATGCTCACAGTGATCTCTTGTGGTGCTAAAATATATGAGTTCCCATTTTTTTTTAATCTTAAAAAGAACAATGAATAACTTCGCTTATATTGAATATGTGGCTTAACACTGGAAACCCTCTCCCCTCAATTAATCATGTGTCTGGACCGTCCTAAGCAGCTTCCTAGATATGGGGAATCCTGAAAGCAGAGTGGGATTTTCCCAGCACTTGGATGTGGAAGTGGGGAGACGGACAGAATGAAGGGTGTCAAGGAGTGGAAGGAAGAGGAAGATGTTTAATTTATAATCAGAATCATGATATTTCTGAGAGTGAAAGGAGCCCAATTAATAATTGGTCAGAATGGCCATCATCAAAAAATCTACAAACAATAAATACTGGAGAGGATGTGGAGGAAATAGATCTCTCCTACACTGTCGGTGGGAATGTAAGTTGGTACAGCCACTATGGAGAACAGTATGGAGATTCCTTAAAAAACTAAAAATAGAACTACCATATGATCCAGCAATCCCACTACAGGGCATATACCCTAAGAAAACCAAAATTCAAAAAGAGTCATGTACCACAATGCTCATTGCAGCACTATTTACAATAGCCAGGACATGGAAGCAACCTAAGTGTCCATCGACAGGTGAATGGATAGAGAAGATGGGGTACATATATACAATGGACTATTACTCAGCCATAAAAAGGAATGAGATAATGCCATTTATTTTAAATAAGTCTTTATTTTGAAAGACAAATATCATATGATATCGTTTATATGTGGAATCTAAAAAAATGGTACAAATGAACTATTTACAAAATAGAAATAGAGTCACAGATGTAGAAAACAAATGTATGGCTACCAAGGGGGAAAGGGCGGGGGATAAATTGGGAGGTTGGGATTGACATATGCACACTACTATATATAAAATAGATAAATAGTAAGAACCTAATGTATAGCACAGGCAACTCTACTTAATACTCTGTAATGACCTATATGGGAATAGAATCTAAAAAAGAGTGGATATATGTATATGTATAACTGATTCACTTTGCTGTACAGCAGAAACTAACACAACATTGTAAATCAACTATACTCCAATAAAAAATAATTTAAAAAATAATAATTGACCAAGACATTGGTATAAACTAGTACCATTTTGGCCAAGTGATTGGTATCATGAGAAGGGGTAGAAAGTTTTGTTTTCAATGCCAGCTTATTGGGACATATGGAAGTTTATATTCATTAAGTCCAATGCAGTTAAATATTATATTATTGAGACATTTAGTTATTTTTAAATAAGCCATTGCAAAATGGACAGAAGGTATATAAACTAGTGTTTCTTGTTGTTTATGTCCATAGTTACTTATCAGAAACCTCTCAGGGCAGATGTCTTACAGAATTTAGAATTTCCAGATTTATAAAATGAATGAGTACATACAGTCCCAACTCTAAATTAACCTATTTTCACATATGTTAACATATTTTCAACAAAACGTATATATAATCACACTGAAATACATAAAGATCATGAGTAAACTCATGCTAATTCACACAAGATTTCCACTAATGGACCATATGACTATGTTTGTTTCTAGAACTTTTGGGATTTAAGAGATTTGGAAAAGGAGTTGTGGATATGTACTATATATAAAAGATCTTTCTTGGTAAAACTTTACATAGATTTTTAAGATTTATAAAATAAAATAATTGATTCGCTCCTTAGTTCACTAATTAGAGATAGATCCTTGCAGAACTTTTACTTTGCTTGGTCTGTGGTTAAAACTGATTTTTTTGTTTTTATATTATCATAGCGGTTCACACTATAAATGTATACGTGACCACAAATTTTCTTCGAGCTCTCACTAACCAAATATGCATATTTTCTAATAACTATTGTCAACCAGGAATATCTAATATTGCTTATATCATTTTGTACCTCAAACAGAATAAGTCTATCAAATCTGAATTTCTCAATAGAACAAGATTAAAATTCTAGTCCTATTCAAGTGCAAGTTATTGCCACAATGATTAGTATGTTTTTCACACCCACCTACAGTGTTATTCAAAACAGATTTTCAACCATTTGTTGTCGATCATGATGAATAATGTAATTAAAGGCTCATAAATGATAATCACATATTCAGATGACTCAGTGGAATGATAAATTCTCTTCTTTTACTACATAATTTTTCAATTCCCAAATAACGCCATTGGTAGCTTCCCTAAATCATAATGTTGTATTTGATATATATGTTTTATTTTATATAAATGTTTTATTTTATATATATATATAAAATATATGTTTATATTTTTTAACCTTCCATTGAAGAATGACTTAGCAGATTTCAAGTAGAATAGTGGGACTTAAATAATGCCTGATAATTTTCTATCTACCCAGAAGACAGAAAAGGGAATAATTTGAAGCATAAAGAGATAGAACAGACACTTAGAATAATTTATTTAGAGACAGTTAAACTCAGGAATAAATGTATAAGCATTCAAATTGATTGATAAGTGAGTTAGGAATTTCTTCTATAAAATCTTTAAAAAATCCTGTGACTTTCTTTCTGAGTTGACTTTAGAAGTGCTTTAAAGCTTTGATAACCCGTCTAAATATATAAATTTATAAATGAATTTTTCATAACTAAAGGAAAAATGGTTTTCAGGACATTTTGCCAAAACACATAGTTGCAGAACTGATACATTAATTTTATATTTGTCAGTATGGAGGATCTGATAGATTATGAGTTCAATTTGAAAGATAAAGGGCCTAGGGTTACATATACTAATAAATAGAAGGTATACATGTTTATAAATTGACTAGTAGCACTATCATAATGAATACAAATAAAGGAATCTTCTGGGTTAAAATAATATTAAATTAATCTTCCACGATCAGTTACAAATTCTTATGGAAACACACATGAAACACCCTTAAGAGGGAAAAAAAACAAACAAAAAATAACCAGATATTTCAGGATGTTCATAGCTTGGTCTAAGTTTCTATTATTGAAAGGCAACATTGAAAAGAGAGAAGGAAGTGAGAATAAGCAATTGATCATGATGAAAATTCGAACAGAGGGAATTGGCTAAAGATCACAGATTAGTCTTATATGGACAAAGATTAATTTTTATTCTGAAACTGGTGTAACAGAAGAAAAAATGTTTGTAGTATAAAGATCACTTCTTTTAGAATGTAAAATTAAGCATGACTCTGCTCTACACTGATAAAGATTAGCTAAAAGTACAGTATTTATTATTTTTCCCTCCTTTCTTCTCTGAAGCGTATTACCAGGAAAACTGCCTCCTGCTCTCTACAGCTCTCCATCCCAGGTTCTTGCTCGGCTCTGCTGTCGAGACAGGTCACCATGATATATCGTCACAGTTGTCCTGTCCTCGATGACAATGGCCCATTACAGCTATTTTCAAGACTGTAGCCCTGATGTTTAGCCTCCAAAGGCTTATGTATATTTTTAAAGCCCTACCCCACGTGAAGGACACAAGTTTTCATCTTTTACAGAGCCCTGAATGCTACCTGTAGTTGATGAATACTGAGAAAACACTTTCAGATTGCAACTTTTTTTTCATTCCCTTGACATCTCTCTCTGTCCCCTCCATATCTTGGAATATTTAAACTAGTAACTTCAAATTCTTACCAAATCTCTCTGAACAAGGGAAGGGCATATTTCAAGGACTGTAATGACTACCTAGGCTCATCACAAAGGGATTTAAATATTTTTTAAAAGAAAAAAAGTTCCTTTTTTACTTATGAATCCACAGTATCAGTACATCCACCCATGTGCCCCCCCCACCGCTTCACCCCCAAATACATATATATTTTTACATATGTATAGAGGAAGGGGTTCAACAGTCAAGGTATATCTATTCAGATTAACTTCCATATTATTTTGTGATTAAAAATCCTATTTTGGAATATTTTTGCTTTATAACAAATAATATTTTTACTGACTCAGAAAAAACTTCACTTGTTATGTATAAGTTTAAATTAGTTTTATGCTTATGGATTTTACCATACATAACCTGAAGCCATCCTAAACCAAAGTGATTATAACCATAAAACAATAAACCAAAATGATTATAACCATAAAACAATTACTACCAATTCAGTATCTCTTACCACTATTTCTGACATACATGTTTATAAGTCCTGCCATGAATAGACTGTTTAATTTACGTAGAAAGAAAAATAATTGAAAAATTATACAACGTTCTATTTATTAAGAAAACAAAACAAAAAAACAAAACCCAAAACAGCAAGCCGAGACAATGGAAAATTTAGCAAAGCAGTGGAATTTCAAAGCACTAGAAAAACACAGATATAATATAGGTAGTTTATCTTATGGTCTTTCAGAAGATGTAGAAAGAGCTTTTATTTTTCATACTCAATAGATAAGGAAAACCATTGACACATAAATAGCATTAATGATATTTTGTAGTTCAGGGAAACAGCCTGTGTTTTCATGACTAACTTATGAAATGAGAGTTTAATTGACATGTATTTTAAATTTTATTTGGGAACTTGAGTATCTTCCTACGTCTTTGTAATTCAGTGTTGTGGAAATTCCTCTGTGTCTTGTCAGTGATATTACCTTCATATAAGGAAACTCAATCCCAGGAAATTAGCTTAAATGTGGTTATAGTCTCTTTTCTATGAAGTTATCTATGATAATAACACTGACACCAAGATACCATATATTCTGATATACTTTTGGGAAAATTCAATGTTCATTGCATGAAATCAAGAAGGTATTAAATATGACTTTGTTCTTACTCTTAAAAAGATGCCCAAAGGCAAAAGTACCATTTTCTGTCAAGTACAATTCAATTGATAGTTCACTCTTCATTCTGCACAAATGCCTCTTTTCAAATGATTCAATTCCTCTTCTCCCTCATCATCTCTGGTCAGGCAGGAGTCATCGAGAGGGAAGATTGGCCTATTATCTTCCCACTCTGTCAGAAGCAGCAGCAGTAATGGTCATGATTCTCTCATATGCTACCAGTTCAATGCCCCATAAAACACATGAAGTGTGCTATCTAGACTTAATTATGCCTAGAGTAAAATGAAACGAAATGAGGTGAGCACTGAAATAATATGTTGGTATTATGCTATCTCCCTCTGTACATATCTTAATTATTTAAAAGCAAAATTAGCATGTGGACTGAATTTCTTAATAGGCTTTCCCATATTCAGAAACTGAATTTGCATTTTATCTAAAATTTGAGTTGGTTTGGTTATTTTTACAATAAAGAGCGGAAACAGCAGTGAGAAAATACATTCTGTTCTGTTCACTTTGTTAGCCCCCTTATAAGTTAAAAAAAAATTAATTTACCAAGTGTTACTGTCTCTTAAATCAATTAATTTTTGGACAAAGCTTGGAAGATAATTGAATGCAGCTCTCTCCCCCCTCTCTTTTCCCCTTTAGCTTTTGAGAATGTGATTTTATATATCAGGCGTATGACTGTGTGTCTGTACGAGTTCAGAAACCAGCTGAAGTAGAAAATATACTGTGCGACAGTCTACTTTTCATGGCATTTCTGATCTTGCCAGTTAGAGAGTGAAAAAAATAATGTGAAAGATTATTCCTGTCAGATTTCCAGACTGTTTTCCAGCTAAAATTCTCAAAGCAATATAAGTGAACTGCAGAGATTTTTTTTTTTTTAATCACATACTAAAAATAAGTGTATTTAGTAATCTGGGGACCCATCAGATCTCTTGCTTTTGTATTTTAGTGATTAGCCTCAGTAAAATATTAATCCCTTAAGAAAAATGTATCAATAATTTTGGTGTGCTCCAGTCCAAACCCAATCATGTAGACACATATGAGTAGAAGGAAGAGGGTACACACACTCACACACACACACACACACACTCACACACAAAATAAAAATTGGGATAAACCAGTAGAGAGATTGAGAGGTGGTCACATCTCTCTGAGAAGGAAAAGAGCTCTGAACTATAGGTAAAATGGAAAATGTCCAGGAAAAACAGTAGAGGCCCAGCACCAGATGAGGCAAACAAAGGTGATGACAAGCAGAGAAGGGGGAAGGGGCACCAGAGTAGGAGGTGCAGATTTGCTAACATGCCCGTCTTCTAACCTCTTCTATTTTGTGCATCAGTAAGAGGTTAAAGGCTGTTGGAAAGAAGCAACATGGGGACTTGTTAACAGAGCTTCTGTGGATTCAGGCTCAGCAATTTTGGGTATTTAGCAGTTAAATGTGGTTCAGGGAAAATCTACCCCCTGGAAAAATGACCTTAAAACTTAACCCATGCAAGTGGTCACAGGTTAGAATATCTTATCATCTCTTCCACCAGGGATATATTACTACATAAGGTTGCTGAATTCCTCACGATAGTATGAATAGTAAACAAGTTATTTAATTTGAAATACATGTAAATCACTTCCTACACAAAAATATTCTAGAACCAAATGGTGAGTAAAATTCCAAGGATGAGAAAATACATTTTAAGAGATAAGTAAGAAATATAACATGAAAGTCGCTCAACTCATTCTATAACTGTGATTATTAAATGGATTAAAACAGCACAGGAAAAGAATAATATAAGAAAGTGTTCATTATAAGCATTCATATGAAATTCCAAAAAAAAAAAAAAAGCTAACAGAATCTCTAATAGTGTCCTAGCAAAATAATATGGATTCTTATTCTGGAAATTGCAGACTGTATTTTCTAAAATTCATAAGATACAAATTAATCACAATCTAGAAATCTACTCGTCCAGCCAAAAGGCCAGTGTATAACGTTACAACGCTGCCCTCTCTCCTGACTGTACAATCAGAGAAAGCTACCTGCCTTCATCTTTAGATTTCCAAAGCAAGTCACAGAATTCGCTCTCTTTCTTTGTATATAACTGAAGACTTCTTGGGGTAAATGTTGTTTTCCACTAGGACTCACTATACCCCACTACAGGGCTCAAATATCATCTAACCAAGGCATGAGAGCCTGGTCCCCTGTAAATAAATGCATTCCTCATGGGACTTTCCATACTTAGGGTGACATGATGTAGTTAGTGCCCCCTTCCTTCTCCAGGAAAACAGGAAAATGCTCCCTAACTTTTAAGAAGAAAAATGTAAACTGGAGAATCAAAAAAGGTAATATTAAGCTGCAGTTTGATGAACAAGTGAGGGTTATTCAGGCTAATGCCTACAGAAATATGACAACGGAAAAAAGAAAAGTTTAGGCAGAGGAAGAAGCATGAAGATAAAAAGGAAGGTCTTGATTTATTCGGAGAACAAATGTAATAATAGTAGGGACAAACAGCAATTAATGATATATAATAATTTAATTGTTATAATAGAAAAGAAGTTTGGGGAAAAGTAATTTTAATTTGGAGTATCTAAACAGACTTCTATGAGGACATTGGTTTATTTAATTTAATATTTATCTACATATGTGTCTTTTTTCATGTTCTTATTTTTTATTTAGTAGCTATGAATAGATGTTTCTGTGTACTAATTATTGAAAAAAATTATGACAATTATACATATAATTTTTTATTCTTGTGTTTAAAAATTGAATTAGGCCTATATAGCATAATGATTTATACGTGATTATGCATACATATGCATACAGAATATTGAAATAACATATGTATATATTTCTTGGGAATTTTACAATAATTTTAAACTCGGATATGTATTCAGTCTCATGTTGAAGCAATAGGAATTGATAAAGACATAAGAAGAAATATATCAATATTAGGAAAAGTTGGGTACATTTCTTTTATTCAAGCACTTGAAGATAATTGAGTTAAAAGTTGTACTTCAAACACAACTCAGCTTATGCAAGCTTAAGTTCTTTGATACTGTATCAATAAATTAGGCATGTCCAAAGATTACAATGCCATGTTCTCTACTGGCTGTGTGAGTGGTCACTTTAGGTGTTAGCCTGAGGTAACCAGTGCTTCTGTGTACAAATCTTCCTTTCAGAAGAATAAGGAACAATGGAATAATATGACATTTAAGGAAGGGGCTGTCTTTGCTAAATGATCAGTACATGATAAGTAGAAAATCTATTGACAGAGAAAACAATTTAATAATTTTTATAATGTTCATGTTTTTAAGTAAAATACATGAATTTTAAGACTAAATAAGAAGGCATATCATATAATTTTGCGTCTAATTATTGAATCATGTTTATGGAATTCCAGATTTTATTTTTTTTATAAATTTATTTATTTATTTTTGGCTGCATTGGGTCTTTACCGCTGCGTGCAGGCTTTCTCTAGTTGCAGTGAGTGGGGGCTACTTTTTGTTGCTGTGTGCGGGCTTCTCATTGCAGTGGCTTCTGTTTGTTGCAGAGCACAGGCTGTAGGCACGCGGGCTTCAGTAGTTGTGGCACATGGGCTTAGTAGTTGTGGCTCGTGGGCTGTAGAGTGCAGTCTCAGTAGTTGTGGCTCATGGGCTTAGTTGCTCAGCAGCATGTGGGATCTTCCTGGACCAGGGCTCGAACCTGTGTTCACTGCATTGGCAGGTGGATTCTTAACCACTGCACCACCAGGGAAATCCCTATAATTCCAGATTTTATATTCAAATCATTCTTTCCTAAAACAATAGAACAGCAAGGATAGAAATGACCTTGACTCAAACTTTCCTCAATATTTAGGGAGATTCATATAAATTAAAGAGAGAAAACTTGCTTTCTAAAAAGCAAGTAGAATATCCTAAGCAGTAAATTATAACAAAATGGACAATGTGTTTTAAGCACTTACATTCCACACCCATAAAATTTTTGATTGCTATGTAGACTTATTATTACTTTTTATCATCATTAAAACACTCTAAAATTTATATACTAAAGTTGTTTAAAAAGTCTTGAGAGTATAAACAGTCTTTATAATTAATAGAAAGGACTTAGGGGATCTAGTGGTTCATAAAAGATGGATTAAGGAGGTGTGAAGTGAGAATCTCAGTAGGATTAAAAGAGCAAGGCACAGGTTCCAGGTCTTAATTGTGTAATCTACAGGAAAGTGCTTGCACTTAGTAATAGTTTCAACTAGATGGTCATGTTACTCTACTGTGTATAAAGGTGAATGTAATGGTACTATGTTCTTTGGCATTTTAAAATGAAAAATCTAAATATTGTTAAAAATAATGAACCTATTATTCAATTAGAGACTGCTAGATGAAAAGTGATTATAGTCACCTGAGAAAAGAGAATTAGACTGTGTTTGACTAAAAAACAACCTTTCATGCAGACAAATCAAACTTAGGTGCCCTGAGCATTTTATTGTGGACAAAGGCCTTACCTACTCATAGGAGAAAATTCAAAACAATTGTCACTTTGATAGAAATGTAAACTTCCAATATGTTGACACTTTTAAAATAGAGCATTAAGTTAGTTGATTAAAAATTATAAAGTGGCAGTAGTTAAAAATGGAATTTATTAGATCTTTGGTAAGCATCAGATATAACACCTCATATACAAAGTACTATTTATTTAATAATAAAGATACCATTTCAAATAAGTAGTACTAAATTATTTAATAAATAGTGCTGGAATAGTTATGGATGAAGAACTTGTTTTTCATTGCAACACAGAAATTATAATAAAATTAATCTCCAGATGGATTAACATGGCACCTCTAAATTATGTCATGAAAAAGAAGAAGAAATAGCTGTAAGTTTTTCAGATATACTGGCTAATTACAACCTTTCAAAACAAAAGAGATAATAACCAAACAAAATATGAACTAAAATAGAACAACTTAAAACATACGCTGAAGCTATGTTGGACAGAAGAGGTAATTTTGACTACATAAAATTAAATATTTCTGCCCAGGAATCAAGCCATTGCAAACTCAAAAGGGAAATGATATTAAGAAAAATATTTGCAAAACAAAAGACAATGTTTAGAAAAGTTACTGTATTTAATACATTAAAAAATTAAGATTAATTTAAAAAATACAATTGAGCAAAGTACATGAACTGATTATTCATAGAAACACCAATACTGAAGACTCATGAAAAAAGGTTGTAACTAGTAGATCAATAAATTTTGATGATGATTTCTTTTAAATTTCAACTGGACAAATAGAGAAAAGTTCAGATAAGATTGTAAAATGATAATTAAAGTATAAAGGTATAAGAGAGACAGTATTTTAACTCACCCAACTCATTAGAAATTTGGGTGTTTCCCTTTTATTAACTTTAGAGAAAGGGTGGGAAATTACATAAAGGGTCTAATAAAATAACCAACCAACAAAGTTTTCAGTGATCTGATGCCAGATCACCAATTGAAGACAACCTTCGCTTGTAGTGTTAGCCCTAAATAGTTGAAATGCCTCTGCGTACAAATTGCCTTTTAGTCATGAAGTTATTATAGGGATCAAGGAGAAATTTCTGCTCTTAAAAAATTAATACATACATGTTACATGTTTACAAATCTAAGCAGTGATCTGAAAGTTTTAGATAAGTGGTGCTATTATCTTCACATTAACAAGAGGCAACTGAGGACAAGAGAACTTAAGTAATGTACACAAATACACACTAAATTGAACTAAGAATTAAATATAGATTAGTTTTCTACAAGAACCTTTACAAGAAGATATATATATGTGTATGTGTGTATATATATGTATACATACATGTATATATTAAGTTATAAGGTTTATCTGCATGGGAAAGGTTTATTCAACATATTTCATTATGCAGAAATGTCATGTTTATCTAACTTGACTCATTGAATATTTAAATGTGATTTTTGGTTGCAGAGAGCAACAGATTGTGACACTATTTTCTTCATATTGTGTTTTAAATTCTTCTTCACATTTAAAAATGTTGAAACATTTTTGTTTTATTTTAAAAATTACATTTTTAAAACATTTTAGATTTTTAAAATATTATCTTATGCAAAATATGTTCTTCTCTTCCCCAAATCAGGAAAATCAGATGACCTGCTGCCACAGTAGATTTTTTGCTGATAAATGTATTCCAAAAGAAAAGTCTGAAGACAAAGCACAGTTAGCTGCAAATTTCTCTCCAAATATGGTAAGTCTAGACTTATAGAGTTCCTGAATTAGTGGTATTTTATTTGGTTTTTACTCTCTAGTGAAATCAAATGCCAGCCTCTCTTTATGAAAGAGAAGAGCTGAGCTAGTAAACAATTATTGAAACTACAGAACTATACTCTGGCTTGAAAATTCACAATTTTAAACACAACAGTAAAATTCTGGCAGGAATTACAAGGCAGATTAAGAGTCATGCATATTTAAAATAATAATCAGAGGTTAAGTATATATATATTCTTTAGGCACTGAATAAATGCTTCTTAGCTGCTTAAAGCGCTAGTTTTGGAAGTAAATGACTGACCTCAATGGATAAAAGTATATCATTACTCATTGAATAGTTTTATTGAACAGCTACAGTGCAATAGTTACTACCTTTGACCCTGAAGCTATAATGGCAAAGTAATATTGATGTAGTCTCAACCCATATGGAGACTATAGGCATGTGAAAGACAAAGAAAGAACTGAAATGATTGCAAAATATGAGTAAAGAGACCACCTTGGAAAGCCCTGTGAGACAGAGTTGCTCAGCTCTGTAGTAGGACAGAGCATGGCACATAAATAGCACAGAAAAGATGCCCTTAGGTCTGGAGAAAATACAAAAGGGATTGGGGCACGGGGTGTATGGAGATTGTCAAGGGCCATCCCTGTTAAAGTATTAAAGCAATTTTATAGTTACTTGTCTTCAAAATGACAAATTCAATTAAAATTCATCAAGTATAGAAAGTCTGTCGATGGGAGACTGGTGTGATTCATTTTGCATCTTCAAAATATCACTTGAATGTGAAGAGTCTATTGGAGGATTTCCATTGACGGGAAATTGGCAGGCCAGGGAATCTGTCCAAATGTGCTGAACACAAAAATGATGCAAACACTTTCCTTAAAAAAAATCCTTTAAAACTGTATAGATAATGTTTTGAACTTCACTCTCAGTACAGGAAGATGGAATTGCATGGCAGAGTCAGGTTCTCTTTAGCTATTGCCAATCTAATGAGAAAATGAAAACTACTGGTGTCTAAAAGATGTGTTTGCTACAAGTGAAGACACACACGATTTGCTGATCTAAGGAGTGTGGCTTGCATTCAGCTAGGCATGGAGAGAATAACTGGGTGGTATGGACATGCCCAACTCAGTGCTTATGCCAGGGCAGTCTAAGGAATGTACATTTTCTGAGTATTAATTAAAATTGAACCAAACAATATTATCAGAAAATAGTGTTAATCTGAATGTGCTTTATTTCCCTTCTTGTCACCGTTTAATGTATGTTTTCTCACGCTTAAAAATTCTTACATTTCTATTGAGAAAGTTCTTACATGTATGTGAAAATTTTTCAAAGGATTTCATCTAAAAATAGTTATTAATAAGTAAAATTTTCAGATTATTATTTTGTTTGGATTTTTTTCTGCAGGGGGAAGGGATCTGTTTTTGTTGTTCCTTGTTAGGACTTTGCCCCAAGCTATAGCAAAAATGCCTTCCTTGAAAACAGGGTCAACTTTTTTAAAACAAGAAATTAGTTTAAAATTCACCTTTATTAAGCCCAATGAGTGTGTAAATTATAAAAATGAAGTAAAGGTAATATAATATAAAGCAATGCAAAAAACACCACCAAAATACTCTTTTAGGAAATTGCACCTTTATTAACATTAATAATAAATGATTCACCATTACAATTATTTCCTAGACAATAATTCTCCGTGATATAACGACAAAACTAAATATACATGGAGAAAATATAAAAGATAATGAACATACGACACATGAATATATAGAAGCAGTATCTTTTTTCTAAAGGGATTTCCTCTAATTTGTAAAATTCAGAGCAAATCAAATATCTGTCAAAACAATATAAAACTAAAAGCTTGTGCTGAGGGTCTTTGTCCAGTTTTTTTAAAGCTTTACCAAATGAATCAAGTATATTGCAGTGACTGCACTGAGTAGAGAATTAAGATGTATGCACCTGTTTATTTCTTTTCTATTGGCTTTATCCAGTTTTAAATTAATTTCTACTATCACCGTAAAATGAGTTCAACAGCCTTCAGTCATCTCTTCTTTGGAACAATCTGTATCAGACAGGAATTATATTTTTCATCTTCAAAGTATAAGTTAGGTAGAACTCTCTATGATATTTTAGATAAGAGTTTTTATGGCATGAATATTTTCAATTTCTTTAGCCATTATCTGTATATTAAAGTTTTCTGTTTCTTCTTTGGTCAAATCTAACATTCTGTAGAAATTAATTTTTTAACTATGTTTCACAGTTTTTATTGGTGTATATTTGTTTATAATTCACTTTAAGTACATTGTACCTACTGTGTCCGAACTTTTGTAATTTTGACACACCATGTTTTATTTAGTGGAAGTCTCTCCATTTTTCTCACTAGGTCCTGTGAAGGTTCTGTTATTACTGTTATTGTTCTTATCGAATTATTTTCAAAGAAACAGCTCTTGTCTTTGTTAATTTTTGATATTGTTTTATAGTTGGCTCTTTGTCTCATTAATCCTTTCCTTATCTCTATTTTTATTTTCTTCTTTTGAGAGGGAGGGCAAAGGCATTAATCTGATGGTATTTGGCTAGTTTCTTTAATAGCATAGCATGAATGCTTTCACTTCATATTGTTTTGTTTGACATATTTAAACACCTTTTTAAAATTGCAATAAGTATTGCATTACTGTGTCCAAGATCTGTTGTTATTGTTATTATTGTATCTTACTATTTAACATCACCCTGATTTCTACTTTAACTCAAGGGTTATGCACAGCAAGATTTTATGAATTTCTAAACATTTTTTCTAGTTTTCATCAGCGATTTTTAAGTATATTAGGCTTCATTCAGAGCACCTGGTCCATATGCATTGATTTTTCAGGGTTCTTAAGGCTTTATTGTAGTCTACTACATAGAAGTAAATGCTCTGTTCTCCATAGAAACATACACATTAGTTCTGAATTGATGTTTGTATTATTTAGATTATATTTTAATAAGTTACAATGCTTATTAAATGTTTCATTAAGTTACATGTAATAAGTTACATTGCTTTTCTCTCTGTTATAATCCAACTCTGCTGATTTATATTATTTTCTGCATATATTTTTTTCAGTTTGTACCTTATTTATTTTGAATTTATGCTTTAGTTATCATTGTTTCTTGTTTCTCCTTTTTTTATTTTATAAATATATTTTTCTTTTTTCCTTAGAAAAGATTTTAAAATTTTTATTTGATTTATATTTTTACATCAAAATTATCTAGGCTTTCTTTCATTTCGTATTTTCCTTTTTAAAATTTTGTTTTGCGTTATCTTATTTTCAACATCACTGCATTATTTAAATAGAAATGCTTAACTTCAAACAATACATTGGTAAATCTTTGGAGACTTCAGGCAGCCTGTCTGCTGATGGGTGGGGCTGTGTTTCCACCCTGTTGTTTGTTTGGCCTGACGCGTCCCAGCACTAGAGCCTTCAGGCTGTTGGGTGGAGCCAGGTCTCGGTGCCAAAATGGACAGCTCATGCTGATGAATATTCCCTGGGACCTCTGCTACAAGTGTTCTTGTCCCCACAATGAGCCACAGCCAACCCCTGCCTCCCCAGGAGACCCTCCTAGACCCGTCAGTAGGTTTAGCCCAGGCTCCTACGGAGTCACTGCTTTGCCCTGGGTCCCAGTGCACGTGAAAGCTTGTGTGTGCCCTCCAAGAGTGGAGTCTCTGTTTCCCCAGTCCTGTGGAGGAGCTCTTGCCCTCAAGCACCACTAGCTTTCAAAGCCAAATGCTCTGGGAGCTCCTTCTCCCAATACCAGACCTTTAGGCTTGGGAGCCTGATGCGAACCTCAGAACTCTTACTCCTGTGGGAGAACCTCTGTGATAGAATTATTTTCCAGTTTGTGGGTAGCCCACCTGGCAGGCATGGGATTTGATTACACTGCAAAAGCGCTTCTCCTACTTTCTCGTTGTGGCTTCTTGTTTGTCTTTGGATGTAAAGTATCTTTTTTGGTAGGTTCCAGTCTTTTTTGTCGATGGTTGTTCAGCAGTTAGTTGTGATTTGGGTGTTTTTGTGAGATGAGGTGAGCTTAAGTCCTTCTACTCCACCGTCTTGTCTCTTCCCACTCTCTTTTTTGTTCTAATTCAATCTAAGGGCATCTGTTTTTTGATTGGTGGATTTAAAACATTTATTTTAGTCATACGTTATTCAGTAATCTCAGGCCTTAGAATTAATCAGCTAGTTTAATATTAGTTTACCATAATTCATATGAAACAATTCATATATATGGTATTTTTTCTTTTGGGTATTATCAGAATCCTCTAGATTCCACATTTTTTCTTCTATGTTCCCTCCAAATTTAAGAAACAATACATTATAATGTGTTAAATTATCAATAATCTCATATTATCCTGGACCAAAATAAAACTATACCATGATGTCAATTGTGGTCTTCTAAACTGTTAACAGATAAACTGAGGCAAATAAAAACTTTTCAAGATTTTTTTGAGCAGACATAGATTCAAATCTGAAAGCACTCTGCAAGCAGGAGCTAGGAGAAATGCTTTTATAGAACAGACGCAGAAGCAAAGAAAGGAAATTATTTGATTGGCTATGACTTATGTGATAGCGCTATTTGGGAAAAGTAGTTGGCTGTTTGTGATTTGTTGTTTTTATTTAATTTTTATTTTTAATTTTTTTAGGGATCCAAAGGCAGTTTATTCCCTCTGGCAAAGCTTCCCTTACAAAATTCTGTGATGAGTTGTTGTTTTTAAATGTCATTTTTATTTGGTTAAGAGTACATTTACAGTTGACTGTGGCTTAGGTTTCTGTTTGCTTATGTAGTCTTCCAAGGCACTGAATCATTTCAATCTAATGACCTCCTTGTTTAATTACTTTAACACTACAGTGCCCAGTCAATATTTTGCTTTTATGTTTTTCATATGAATGTACCTTTTTATGGCATTGATTATTTCCCCCTTAAACCGTAAAACTGTAAGTTACCCCTCAACTCAATGTCATATTTTTCATTGGGTTATTAATGACCCATCTTCATATTTCTGAAGCCTTCAATATCTTCAGAGTGTCTTCAATTTAAGCAGTTGTTGAAACAAATATAATCTTTCAAGTTTGATCTTATTGCTTCAAGCTTAGTATCATCCCCCCCCCTTTTTTTTTTTTTTTTTTGCTTAGAGTTTTGCTATTAAAAAAGTCTGACATCAGTATCAAGGAGAGATTGCATTAATGGTATAACTTATTGTGTTTATTCAGTACTTAGATATTTAATCTCTAGAACTTGTCTGACTAGATCTAAATCTCACTCCTGGATTTTCTAATATGTAACTGCGGATAATGATAACATTGTAGAATTGTATTATTAGGTTACTTAGTCATTTAAAACAGGAGAGTCTTAGACCATTTTCACACTGACATTAATTTTATCTTCATTATTAAAAATATTAAAATGCTCCCAGATCATTGTAGACAGCATATTAAGTATCCTTACTATTAATTTTGAATCAATACAAGACAAAGCTAGAAGTTCAATATATTGAGAACAAGAAAGTATATTTAATATTGTCAAAGCTACCTATCCAACTGAAAGAAAAACCATTGAATTATGCTTCCTATCATATAAAAAAGTTAATTTCAGATAGGTTAATATACTAATTAATAAAATAAATAAATAAATATTTTATGAAAATTAGATAATAGCATGTCAAACTCAGATGTCCTTTGTAAAAAAGATCCAAATTTAGCAGGTGTAAAATAATCAATACACTCCACACAAACACACAGCTCCAAGACATATCAAACAATATATAGAACTGTGAATCATTCAAGGCAAAAGAGACCACATAGATAGGGAAGAAATGGTTGCAAGTATATAAGAGCTAAAGGGTCACTATATGTAATAAAAATAAAATTAAAGTCAATACATAAAGATTAATAATAAAATAGAAAATCTTATCCAATGTATATCAGTAGTCAATGCAAAGAAATGCTAAAAAAATAAACCATATACAAATTAAAAGATCCCAAACTTAACTAGCAGTCAAGGACATGTATATAAAGAATCCATCAATATAAATTTATATCCATCATGTAGTCAAAAAAATTAAGAAACTATAATAATTATTGTTAGTGAGATATTAGGGGAAATGATAGTTTCATATATTGTAAGTGACCAAATGGATGTATTGTCTTTTATTTTCTTTTTTATTTTTTTTTATTTTTTTGGATATGCTGATATGTTTATTTTTTTTAACATCTTATTGGAGTATAATTGCTTCACAATGGTGTGTTAGTTTCTGCTTTATAACAAAGTGAATCAGCTATACATATACATATATCCCCATATCTCCTCCCTCTTGCGTCTCCCTCCCACCCTCCCTATCCCACCCCCGAGGTGGTCACAAAGCATGGAGCTGAACTCCCTGTGCTATGCGGCTGCTTCCCACTAGCTATCTATTTTACATTTGGTAGTGTATATATGTCCATGCCACTCTCTCACTTCGTCCCAGCTTACACTTCCCCCTCCCCCTGTCCTCAAGTCCATTCTCTATGTCTGCATCTTTATACCTGTCCTGCCCCTAGGTTCTTCAGAAATTTTTTTTTTTTAGATTCCATATATATGTGTTAGCATATGGTATTTGTTTTTCTCTTTCTGACTTCACTCTGTATGACAGTCTCTAGGTCCATCCACCTCACTACAAATAACTCAATTTCATTTCTTTTTATGGCTGAGTAATATTCCATTGTATGTATGTGCTACATCTTCTTTATCCATTTATCTGTCAATGGACACTGTCTTTTAGACAATTAAACTGGCAATCTCAATCTCTCTCTTCTTCTCCCTCACTTATCCTGCCACTGGCAGTATCATGTTAATACAGAAATATTTTGACCAAATAATCAAAAAGATAAGTGTGCATTAATATGTATTGAAGCATTTTTCTTGATGTCAATAAAGAATGGTAACTAAGTGCATACAGTGTTTTCAGTAAGGTAGACCATCTGCCAAGGGTTAAAAAAAGGAATATCAAAGATTTGTACTTATGAGGAATATGTACTCTACCACAATGGCTTTGAATTACAAATCTGTTACAAGATGAATGGAAAATAATTATTTTTTAAATAAAGCACTCACTTTAAAATAACGAAGGAGTTAAAGAAGAAAACTCAAAGGAATTTGGAAAATATTTTGAAACTATAATTTAAAAAAATATCAAAATCTGTGGAATGAAGCTAAAGCAGTAATTAAGAGAGGTATACAGGGCTAAATGTTTATATTAGAAGAAAAAGAAAAGGTCTAAAATTAATGATCTAAGCTTCCACCTTAAGGAGCTAGAAAATAGAAGTGAAACTCAGTGTCAGTAGAAACAATGAAATAATCAGAGCAGAATTCAATGAAATAATAAATAGACAAATGATAGAGAAACTTTATTAAACTAAAACTGTCTCTCTTTTCATTGCTTTTTATTGTGATAAAATACACAAAACAAAATATTTACCATTTTAATCATTTTTAAGTGTCCTGTTCAATGGTATTAAATGCATCCATACTGTTATGCAAACATCACCATCATCTATCTCTGAAACGCTTTCTTCTTGAAAAACTAAAACTCTATATCCATTAAACAATAATTCCCCATTTTTTCCTACCCCTAGTCCCTGGAAACTACCTCTATGAATTTCACTACTCTAGGTACCTCATATAAGTGGAACTATACAATATTGGGTTTTTTGCTATTGGTTTATTTCACTTACTGTAATGTCTTCAAGGTTTATCCATGTTGTAACATATGTCAGAATTTCCTTCCTTTCCTAGGCTAATATCCCATTATATATAAATACAACATTTTACTTATCCATTCATCTGTCAGTGGACATTTGGGCTGCTTCCATGTTTAATCTATTGTGACCAATACTGCTATGGACATGGGTGTACACATATCTCTTCAAGACCTGTTTCAAAATATTTTAATTATATACCCTGAAGTGGAATTGCTGTATCATATGGTAATTCTATTTTTAATTTTTTGAGGAATCACCTTACTGTGTTGGCAGCAGCCGTAACATTTTAGTTTCACAACAACAATGCACAAGGTTTCCAAATTTCTTCACATCCCCACCAACACTTGTTATTTCTGTATTTGTTTTGTTTCATTTTAATATTAGCCATCCTAATGGGCATGAGGTGGTATCTCATTGTGGTTTGATTTGCATTTCCCTAAGGATTAGTAATGGTGATCATCTTTTCATGAGCTTATTAGTCATTCATATGTCTTTTTTTGGAGAACTGTCTATTCCAGTCCTTTGCCCATTTTTTGAACCAAGCTGTTTGTTTTCTTACTTTTGAGTGTTAGGAGTCCTCCATATATTCTAGATATAAAAACCTCATCAAAACTATGATTTGTGAATATTTTCTTTCATCTTGTGGGTTTTCTTTTTACTCTGTTCATAGTATCTTTTGATGCACAACTGAAAAAATATAATAAAATCCAATTTGTCTATTTTTTCTTTTGTTGCCTGTGCCTTTGATGTCATATCCAAGAAATCATTGACAAATACAATGTCATAAAGTTTTTGCCTTTGTTTTCTTCTCAGAGTTTTATAGTTTTAGATCTTACATTTATGTCACAAATTCATTTTGAGATATTTTTTGTATATAATATTCAGTAAAGGTCCAACTTTATTCTAATAGTGAATGTTTAATTTTCCCAGCACCATTTGCTGAAAAGACTGTCTCCTCCATTGAATGGTCTTGGAACTCTTGTCAAAAATAATCTGACCTAATATTATTTCTGTACATTCTATTTTATTCTATTGGTCTCTATGTCTATCTTTATGTCAGGACTACAGTGTTTTGATTATTGTAGCTTTGTAGCATGTTTTGAAATCAGGACATGTGAGTCCTCCAGATTTGTTCTTTTTCAGGATCGTTTTGGCTGTTTGAGTTTACTTAAGATTCCATATGAATTTTAGGATTATTTTTTATTTCTTCAAAAAATGTCATTGGGATTTTGATAGAGATAGTATTAAATCTGTAGGCTGATTTGGATTGTATCAACATATTAACAATATTAATCTCTCTAAGTCATGAGCATGGAATGTCTTTCCATTTATTTATGTCTTTCGTGATTTTTTTAAGCAGTGTTTTGTGATTTTCGGTGTGAAAATCATTTACCTCCTTGGTTAAGTTAATTCCTAAGTATTCTTTTTTTTTTTTAATTTCATTTTAAGTGAATTTTTTTCTCAATTTCCTTTTCAGTTTGTTCATTGTTAGTGTATAGAAATGAAACTGATTTTTGTGTATTGACTTTGTTTCTTGCTACCTTGATGAATTTATTAGTTCTAGCATTTTTGTGTCTGTGGAATCTTTAGAGTTTTCTACTTATAAGATCATATTTTCAAACAGAGATAATTTTACTTCTTCCTTTCCAGTTTGGATGCCTTTTATTTCTTTTTCTTGCTTAATTGATTTGTCTAGGACTTCTAGTACTCTGTTGATGAAAAGTGGCCAAAGCAGATATCCTTACCTTATTCTTGATCTTAGAGGAAAAGCTTTTAGTCTTTCATCATTAAGTATGCTGTTTGCTGTAGGTTACTCATATATGGCTTTTATTGTGTTGAATAGTTTACTTCCTAGTTTGTTGAATGTTTTTATCATGAAAGGATGTTGAATTTTTTTCAAGTTTTCTTCTTCATCAACTGAGATGATCATTTTTTTTCCCTTCATTCTGCTAATGTGGTATATTAAATTGACTAATTTTCATATGCTACACACCCTTGCATTCTAGGAATAAACCTCATTTGGTCATGGTATAAAAAAACCTTTTAGTGTGCTGCTGAATTCAATTTGATAATATTGCATCTATATTCATAAAGAATTTTGGCCTGCAGTTTTCTTTTCTTGCAGTGGCTTTGTCTGGCTTTGATACCAGGGCAATTTTGGCCTCCTGGATGAGTTAGATATGTTCCCTCATTTCTAAATTCTGGCAAACTTTGAGAAGAATTGGCATTAGTTTATTTTTTATATTTGATAGAACTTACATTTGATGCCATATAGACAGATGATAGGTAAGGAGATAGAGGACTTGTACAAAACAATAAACCAAGTAGATCCAACAGATATATACAGAGCACTACCCAACAATAGAGGAATACATATTCTTTTCAAGTGCACATGTGACATTTTCCAGGGTAGACCATGTGTTAAACCACAAATTACATCTCAGTAGACTTTAAAAGATAGAGATCATGCAAACTATCTTCTCCAACTACAACAGAGTGAAGTTAGAAATTAATTACTGAAGGAAAGCTGGAAAATTCACAAATTTGTGGCAGTTAAACAACACAATCAAACAACCAAAGAAGAACTTACGAGGGAAATTAGAAAATGATTAGAGATGAATGAAACAGCAAAACAGCATATCACACGTTATGGGATAGAGCAAAAGCAGTACTAACTGGGGAATGTAGAGCTATGAATGTTTACATTAAAACACAAGAAAGATCTCAAATCAACAATCTAACTTTATACTTTAAGAAACAAGAAAAAGCAGAATAAACTAAACCAAAAGCTAACAGAAGGAAGGAAAAATAAAGATTAGAGCAGAGATAAACAAAAGCTGTTTCAAAAAGGTTATAAAAAGCATACATCATAAACAGAAAATATGTATATATAAAAGAAATTTATATTTCATTTGTTAAATTTACTTTACCCAATATTTGATCATTTTACGCATATTGGAAAAATGAATCATATATAGTATTTGGTGGCTATCAATGTGGAATATTTTAAACCTCATGCAAATTCTTTAATATTGAATATGAGAAAGAAACTCTTAGCTGAATGTACTATGGAGTTATTTGGGTATATATTTCCCATTTTCTCATGAATTAAAACATTCAAACTTATAAATTTTAAGTATAAGATACTCATTGTTTTAGTTTTGCCAGAATACTAACAGAACCATAACCAACACATCTTTCAATAATTTCTGGATCCTTTTGATGTGCGAAAAGTATGGCTTCACATATATGAAAATAATGTGATAAATGAAATGTATTGATATATAATTTGGCTTTGAGTTCAGGCTATCCATTATTAAGTAGTGAAAATATTTATTATGATAACATTTTCCCTGGAATATATATCAGTTGTTAATGTATTAAGTTAAAGATGTTTTAATTTTATGATACTTAAAATTTATGATGTTTTAAAAATGTTTACATGTGTATTCTTCTCTGGGTGCATTCCATAATACAATAAAAAGTCTGAAGTGATGAACATTTTATTTATATATATATATATATATATATATATATATATATAAACATAAATATGTATTTATACATATACATTTATGTATATAAATACATACATAAATAAATATATATAAATTATATATATATACATTTATATATATATATATGATTCTACTTTGATCTTAATGCACTGAGTAAAATGCTTACAAACCTGATGTCAGAGGGCCACTGGTAGGTTAGATTGTGATCTTACTCTGCATCACCTTGAAAACAGTCTTGGGAATAGTCTCGATATTTCTAGGAATCTTGCCTAAAGAATGCAGTATGTATCCAAATTTTCTGCTATGTGACCCGGTTTCACTGTTGTCATAATAGCTCAGCTTTCCTGTCAGGCCACAGGCAACTCAGTCTCAGCCATAAACACTATACCATCTTCATAGTTAAAATATTAGACATGGGACACTTTAATATTTTTCTCACAACAACTCTGACACAGTAATATGGAGGCCATACAAAGTAGACGTTAATAGCCGAAGGTACCAAAATGTATATTTCTCAGAAAACCTAGCACAGAAATCTGAATAAACTTCTAGTCCACTCCTTAATCCTGGCCCTCAGTTCCTCGCCTCTGGGCCAAAGATGTCCTTGCAGGAAGTCTGGTTTGACCTCATAAAGAATGTCATAAAATCCATGGTTTATGACTTCTTTTTACTATATCAAATATCCTCTAAATTGTTATCTTACCATTTATTTTTCTTCTTTGAAAAAAAGACTTTCTCTCATTCTTATTTTTAAATCCAGACAAGACCCCCTTCTCAACACACTGCTTTTAGTCATTGACTTGTTTCAGAAAGCTTGTCAGTTGCCCAGGAGAGTGTTCCACATTGTGGATTTTTCTGTTTGTGTCTTTTGGTATTCCTTAATTGTTTTTCCATCCCTCAAATTTCCTGTAAATAAACATTAGATCTAGAGGATTAATTAGACTCAGATTCAAACTTTTGGCAAGAAAATTTATAGATGGCGTCTTGTGTTTTATATTTAAAACCAAAGAGTAAGAGTTGGTAAATAAGCACAATCAATTCCAACTATCTATCATGAGCTGAGTTGCTTTTAAAAATTATATGAAATGGTTATTTTTATTTTCAACTGGTGTAAAAGAACATTTTTAATTATCTCTTCAAATATAAAAATCAGAAATTACTAAAATAAAGGTCTTTTGGTTTTGGTTTTTCTACAATCTAATGGTTCTTAGTGGTAGAAGTTACTTTGGTTTGTAAGCTAAAGTAGATATTTGACAATACAATCTGCATTAAATAAACCAATCTATTATAATTGAATTTGCATATTTCCATTTTTCTTCAGTAGATATAGTGTTCTTTTTTTTCTGATCATTGTTTCAGCTCTCTTGTTAAGCTTCTACACTATATATCATTCTTCAAAAGGGAAGCAAAATAAATATAATCACTGATGAAAATCTTACAGCCTATTTTGAGAAAAGAATATGTTAAATTACCTGAGAACAATATAAATAGTAAGGATAAAAGTATTTTGTTACTGCATATTAAATATGAAAGTTTGGAACACAAGTGAAAAGTTTATATGTAAAAAGTTTCCTATGTAACAACATTTTGAAATCAGATGTGTACATGTATAAAGAAAAATGTAATCTATAAATATAATGTTATGAAAGGAAATTTGCAAGTATACAGAAAAATAAGCAACACTGATAATTAATGTTTATATATAAAGGCATTACATTTTATTGTCTGCATTATTTATTCATGCAAAAAAAATATGACACACACTAGTTGGTTAACTTTGTATGTATTTGCCTCCACATGACATACTTATCAATTTTATATTATACTGCTTTCTGGGTGTATATTAAATAGACAGGACTATCTTTTTCCCAATCATTAAAAGTGTTTTCATGATATTTTAAATTTAATTTCAAATAATCTTTATTTTTAATATGCTTTGACATCAGTTAATAGCTGCAAATTTATTTGCCTAGCTCAGACCTTTCTTTTGATCCCCCAAAGAGTTCATCCATTTTCACTTGGATGTTTTATGGGAAGCCCACAAAAATATATCCAAATCAGAAATAATGACTTCCACTGTTTCTCAAGTACAAAATGCTATATATGGGAACAAAGAACAAATCTTTGTGTTTCCACCTCACAAATATTTCTCTAAACTGTCTACTTCTCTCCATATTTACCAACACCAACTCAGCCAAATCTTCTACTCTAATTTATTCTCCATTCTGAGCCAGAGTAACAACGTTTAAGCAGAAAATTATCATGGTACTACTCTGATAAAAACTCAATATATTACTATTGCTCTTATTTGAACGAAAAAAAATAATGCTTAACATGGTCTAACTTGCCCTGCTTATCTCCCCAAACTCACCCATGCCACTCTCCATCTGGGTCCTCTACCCTCTATTGATATATGTATCCTCTTTTATCCAGATACTGAAATTCCTCTATGATGTATCAGGACCTTCACACATTCAAGTCTCACTCCCTGAAATGTTCTGTACCAGCATCATCAAATAGCTAATTCTTATTATACCTGGTTTCACATTCAATGTCACTGAAGATTTTCTTTTCCACAAATAAGCGTCAGTCTCACTGTCACATGCTCCAGTAATACCTATACATTAGTATTATCCTTAATACTTGCATTACCTTTCCTATATCTCTCTCCTTTCAAGACTGAAAGTTCAGTCATTCAGAGATTATGTCTTTCATTCATCACTGAATAGCTCAGAATTCATTATGGTTCCCATAATACAGTAGATTTAAAACAATCATTTGCTGAAAGAATCAGTGATTGGATGAGGAAAATATATAATAGATAACAAAGGATTGATTTAACCAACTTTAATGTTTTGACTTAGATCAAAGCTCTGTTTATTTATTTTCACAGGACTAATACATTCTTTAGTCTTTGTGTGAGTGAGACTTAAAAATTTGTAGAAATATAGCATTTAAAGATTTCCTCACATGATAGCAGATTCCCTGACAGGATAAACAGGTAAGAAAGGTTAAGATATCATTAAAAAGCCAACCTTAATTCTGTTTTCTATATTTTGTAGAGGATTTTTATATTTATGACATCAAGAATATTGGCCTATTATTCTCTTTTCTTATAGTGTCCTTGTCTGAGTATAGTATCAAAGTAATGCAAACCAAATTTAATAGCACATTAAAATGATCATACACTATGATCAGGTGATATTGATCCCTGGGATGTAAAGATGGTTCAATTTAACAAATAAATAAATGTTGTACACCACACTAAAAAAAGCAGGAGAAAAATCATATGACCATATCAATAGATGCAGAAAATGCATTTGTCAAAATATATATGCATTTTCTGATAGACTCTCAACAGATTAGGTATGGAAGGAATGTATCTCATCATCATAAAGGCCATATATGACAAGCACACACCTAACATCACACTTGATGGTAAAGGTGAAAGCTTTTCCTCTAAGATCAGAAATAAGATTAAAATGCCCACTCTTGCCACTTCTATTCAATATAGTGTTGGAAGTCTTAGCCAAGGCAATTAGGTAGGAAACAGAAATAAGGCATCTAAATCAAAAAGAAAGGAATAATACTGTTTCTGTTTGCAGATGATACATCATGCAATTTTATCAAATATATGTATATACTTACATATATATATGTTTGTATTTCTATATACATACATGTGTATATATGTACTTACATATATATAGTATTGTATAGGCATTCTCTTTCCACTACTTTTTTTTTTTTCTGTTGAGCTTTATCCCAAATTAAAATAGCAGGGTACTGTGAATATTCATTATTTGAGTCAAGATTATTTTAAACAAATGGGAAATGCCAGTTGAATGGTACATTTAGAACTCAATGACTCAGCTCAAAAGCCATCAAAGTGTGTTATTTTATTGCACAAAATTTTAGTTTTCTGGTACTATCTGAATTTAGATGCTACAATAGGAGAATTGAAAAAGACACATTCTATATTTAAGGAATTGGGTTTGTTCCCATGGGAACATTTTGGCAATGAGTTTTGCAAGAGAAAATGACTGAGCATTTCAGATTCTAATGCTCCAGTGTTTAATTGTTTTTTAAAAAATGTTCAAGAGCCTTTGACAATTAAACAATTGAGATTTCAACTATTTGGTTGAAATGCCTGACAAACCCCATTTCTACTTGAAAATTTAAAGGAAAAAAAAAGTTTCTGATTCATTCCAGTTTCATTTTTAGGTACGTTGAAAGAAAGTTAATGCTGGAATTTCTTTCCATGTATTTTGTGTAGATTTTGTAATATCATTTACATTTTATTCCATTTCTTGCTATTTGTATTTTTGAACAGTATCTTTTAGAAGTTTATGATTATTTTATTATATTTTTGTTTTTTATAATTTAAAAGGAGGATATGTAAGCAGTAATTAAGGCTTAACATCACATAAGCTCATTTCTGCTGAAAGAATTTTTATTGAAAAAAAACTTCAGTTTATCATGTTTCCTTTGAAATGAAATGTTCTATTTTACATAAAACAAAGGAGAAAAGACAGTAGTTCCTATGGTCCCTTTTATTTCTGTGGCATTAATTGCAATGTGTTCTTTTTCATCTCTATTTATTTGAAACTTCTCTCTCTTTTTCTTAATATAGCTAAAGTTTTGTCAATTTTGTTTATTTTTTTCAAAAAAACAACTTGTTGATTTTTTCTATTTTTTATTCTCTATTTTCTTTATTTTTTATTTGATTATTATTCCCATCCTTTGGCTAACTCTGAATTTAATCTGTTTTTTTCCTAATTTATTGTTATGTCAATTTAGGTTTCTTTATTTGAGATCTTTCTTCATTTTAACGTAGGTTTTTATTGCTGTAAGCTTCCCTCTTAGGACGCTACATACCATAAGTTTTAGTATGTTGTGTTTTTATTTTTATTTGTCTCAATATATTTTCTGATTTTCTTTTTGAATTTTTTCTTGGACCACTGGTTGTTCAGGAATGTATTTTTTCGTTTCCATGTATTTGTGAATTTTCCATTTCTCCTTCTTATTGATTAATAATTATTGACTTCCAGTTTCACACTGTGAGTTGGAAAACATACTTGATATGACTTCACTATGAAAAATTGTATGTCAAAATTTGGATAACCTAGAAAAATGAATATGTTTTTAGAAACATACAACATATCAAGTATGAACAATAAAGAAACAGAAAATTAAAAAAAAAAGAAAGAAACAGAAAATTTGAACAGACCAGTGATTAAAGAGATTGAATAAAAATAAAAAAAAAAAGAAAAAAAAGAAAAAAAAGAAAACCTCCCAGCAAAGAAAAGCCTAGGAACAGATGGCTTCTCTGGTAAATTTTACCAAACTTATAAAGAAGAATGATTACCAATCCTTCTCAAAGTCCCAAAATTTTGAAGAAAAGGGAACATTATCAGCTCATTTTATGAGGCTAGCATTACCTGGATACTAAAATCAGACAAAGATCCTGCAGGAAAAGAAATTACAGGCCTAAATCCCTTGATGCAAAAATCCTCACACATATATAGTCAACTGACCTTCGATAAAGATGCCAAGAATACAGAATGATGAAAGGGAAGTCTCTTCAACAACTGGTATTGGGAAAACTGGATATTCACATGCAAAAGACTGAAGCTGAACCTCTATCTTACACCATATTCAAAGATCAACTCAGAATGGATTAAGAACTTAAATGAAAGACCTAAAACTGTAAAACTCCTAGAAGAAAACTAGAGAAATAGGTTCTTGACATTGGTTTCGGCAATGGTTTCGGCAGTGGTTTCTTGGACATGACACAAAAACACAAGACAGAAGTAGACAAATAGGACTACACTGAACTAAAAAACTTCTGCCCTGCACAGGGGAAAAAAAAAAAAAAAATCAAGAGTGAAAGGCAACCTATGGAATGGAAGAAAATATTTGCAAACCATTTATCTAAGAAGAAGTTTATATCAAAAATGTATAAGAAACTTCTACATCTCAACAACAACCAAAAAAACAAAAACAAATAACTTGATCCACTTTTCCTGTGGATTTTTCTTTCTCTTCTTTCACCCTCCTGTTTATAACAGCAAACACACACATACACATACACTCACACACACACCTTCAAATCATTATTCCCTTTGGGAATTAATGTCCCTAGACAGAAAAGAAGGGTCACATATTCTTCCTCTTCTATATTGTTCTTACTTCCACTGCCATAATTGGTGAAGAAATAACTCTTGATTATGCTAACTTATAGTCTTCTTCCTTTTTTCTCTCTTCCTTTGCATGTGTTTTAAATGTTCATAAGAAAAATATGTCATGGATTCATCGATGGCTTTTAAGGTTGGAAGGATACAAACATAAAAAAAAAAATCCAAAGTAAAGCAAGATACTAGAAGAAGAAAAATAAAAAGAGACTCAAAAATGTAAAGATAATGTGAAATGGCAATTAAAAAACCAACTAGCATTCATTATGGGACTGGTAAGCAGGTAACTATACAGATGACAAGGTAGTCAATCTTTCACACTGTGTCATTAATAGTGTCATTTCTATTCTTTATAAAGACAAAATTATTGGCCTAATCTACCAAGCGAAAACTATCACAGGTGGAAGTTAGATATAAATGTGAATCCGGCCCTTTTTCCATGTTGAGGAAAACAAAGTTCCTAATAAGGAGTATAAGGAAAGATTTTGATGTCATCTTCTTTTGATGATACCTCAAAAAAAGATCACATTTTGAAGATGCTCACTTCAGTGCACTGAGCTAAAAATGAGCTGCTGTGAAGTCTGTAGGGAAAGGACCTTTTATAACTTCTCTAAAATAACTTTGAACACAGAGTTGCCTAAAAGTCAAAAGTGGCATAAAAGGTTCATGTTGTTATTTAATTGCAAAATCACATTTTATTGTATTATACACAGTTATTGGGTTTTGATAAAAAGTGATATTTTTAATCTGAAGAATTCCATTTCAGGTAAGCAAAGGTTGTTAGGGACTGGAACACAATTGAGTACTTCCTAATTTTCCTTAAATTTGTCCTAGGATTATCAATTATTAATACATAGAAGAAGAATAAAATGCTTTTTTTAGTAACATGGTTAATCATTCCAAAAGTATTAAATATTCCATTTTTTACTAGTTAATATTTTAAGGAATACATTTATTTCCAGTTTTTATAATGTCAGATTCTAACTGTGACTATTCATCTTAAAACAAAACAAAACAAAAAAATGAATCATACATAGTAGTCTCTAATATTGTTATCTTTTATTGAATAACTGTGACATATTTTTATTCTGTACTAAAAAGAAGGTGAAATTTTTGAAAATTGATTTTATATACATCATATGCAAATAGACATGAATTAGAATCAGTTTTTAATATACATAATAAATAAAATTAAATGTACACTATATATATATACATATAAAATATTAAGGCACATATCTTGCTGCAATAATTTTAAAAAATTATTTAGATCACAACTTTAAAACTTCTTGGGCTTAGACTTTTATAGATAACTTGAAATTACCTGAAACATACTTTAATTCATTCCAAAGGTGTCAAAGGAGAAAGAAAAAGGTAATATATGAGATGTATATTAGAAATCAATTAACAGAAAAAAAATGTGTTTTCTCTAATATGTATCTCTCTTTGACTAATCCATGTATTAGTCTATAACAACAACAATGTTAAATACTTTTATTTTATCTTTGACCTATAAGGCAAACTCAAATATTGACAATTTTGAAATATTATGTTATATATAAATTATACAGAGAGAGATACAGGTATATACCACTTAATATCTTTTAAACAATCCTAAAATTCATATGGAGCCATGAAAGTTCCAGAATAGCCAAAGTGATCTTGAGAAAGAAGAACAAAGCTGGAGTCATCATACTTCCTGATTGCAAAATATATTACAAAAATACAGTAATCAAAACAGTGTGATAGTGGCATAAAAAGAGACCTGTAAACTAATGGAACAGAATAGAGATCCCATAAATAAACCCATGCATATATGGTCAACTGATCTTTGACAGGTGTGCCAGGAACACACAATGGAGAGGGACAGTCTCTTCAAAAAATGGTGCTAGGATAACTGGATATTCAAATGCAAAAGATTAAAATTGGACCCCTATCTTAAACTATACACAAAGGTCACCTCAAAAGAGATTAAGGACTTACACATAAGAAAGCTGTAAATTTCCTAGCAGAAAACATAGGAGAAAAGATTCCTGACATTGGTCTTGGCAATGGATTCTTGGATATGACACCAAATGCACAGGTACAGTTAACGGAAGCTGAAATAGACAAGTGGGACTACATGAAATGTAAAAACTTCTGCACAGCAAAGGAAACAATTTAAAAAGTGAAAAGTCAACCTACGGAAATGGGAAAAAATGTTTGCAAGCCACTTATGTGATAAGGGGTTAATGCAACATATATATATATATATATATATACACACACATATATATGAAATATAAGAAATGTAAGCATTTCATATATACATATATGAAATGCTTACAACTTAACATCTTTAAAAAGAAAGATTAAAAATGGGCAAAGGAGTTGAACAGACATTCTCCAAAGAAGATATACAAATTCCCAGTATGTATATGAAAAGGTGCTCAACATCACTAATCATCAAGGAAATGCAAATCAAAACACACTGAAATATCATCTCACTCCTGTTAGGATGGCTGTTATCAAAAAGTCAAAAGATGACAAGTGTTGGCAAGGATGTGGAGAAATTGGAACCCTTGGAACCCTTGTAAACTGGGAATGTAAAATGGTACAGCTGCTTTGGAATACAGTATAAAGGTTTCTCAAAACATTAAAAGTAAAACTACCATATGATCCAACAACTCCATTTCTAGGTATATATCCATTATAATGGAAATCAGGATCCTGAAGAGATCTGCATTCCCATGCTCATTGCAGCATTATTTACAATAGCTAAAATGCAGAAACAGCCCAAGTTTCCATCAAGAGATAAATGGATAAAGAAAATGTGAGATTATATCTCTATATGTATACCTATATAATTGAATATTATTAGCCTTAGTAAAGAATGAAATCCTGCCATTTGCAAAAAATGGATGAACCTGGAGGACATTATGCTAAGTGAAATAAGCCAGTCTCAGAAGGACAAATACTAAATGTTTCCACTTATAAGAGATACCTAAAATAATCAGACTCATAGAAGAAGGGAGTAGAATGGGGTTGACAGGGACTGGGGTATGGAGGAAGTAGGAAGTTACTGTTCAATGGGTATAAAGTTTCAATTATGCAAAAGAATAATTTCTTGAGATCTGCTGTATAACATAATACCTATGGTAAGCAATATGGTATTGTGCACTTCAAAATGTGTGAAGAGAGTAGATTCTATGTTAAGTATTCTTACCACAAAAACAAAAACAAAAAAAACAAAAATGTACAAGGAAACTTTGAGAGGCCTTGGCTCTGTCTATTTCCTCTACTGTGGTGATGCTTTCATGGATTTTTGCATACATCTAAACTCATCAAATTGTACATATTAAGTGTGTGCAGTTCACTTTTTATATCAATTATACCTCAATAAAGCTGTTAAAAATTTTAAAGTTACAAATGTGATAATCATAGAATGTCATAGATCTATGCTATATAGAAATGTAAGTCAGACTAATTTACACAAAAATTTACTCTCTCTTTCAACACACAGGAGTCATTTTGACACAAGAAAATCGGTGAATAAGGTTTTAAATGTCAATTCTACTAGTTCCTATCTCCAAGGCCCTGAGCAAGTAACTGAAACTCTCAAAGCTTCAGTTTTGTCATCTGTCAAATGAATGATTAATAATACCTTCCTCATAAAAATGCCATTAAAGAGAAATGAGATACAGTACACAAGAACTCAGGACATTTTCCTAGCCCATAGTCAGTGTTTAATGAATGTTAACTACTATTTTATGTTTTAAAAAAACCTTGATCTACTCTGTGTGTCATCTGGTTCACTTTTGATTCCTAGGACTCAGCTGCATTCCTGGCAAACATTAGATATTCAATAATTATTTATGGACACATGAAAAAACCTTGAGTTTCATAAATCATCTTTTATATATATTTCTGAGTAATGGCATTTCCAAATAATCATCAGTATACAGTGGAAAGAAAGAAAATTGTAACCTAAAGCAACATCTCATTTTGAAGGTCAACAAATAAAATAAGCAATATTTCGTACTAAAGGAAGAAAAATCTCACTGAATGTAGTAGATTGCAATGTGGTGTCATTGTTTAGGTTATAAAGTTATCATTTTGTAGCATGTTTTTGAAGTCAGGCAACTTCTGAATCTTTTTTACATTTATTATATCATTCAATGCTCTACTTGCTCAGATCAACTCTATGAGTTAGATACCATTATTATCCTTATTTTACAACAAAGGGAGATTGATGAGGTTAAGATAGTCTCTCAAGGTCACTCAGCTGATGTCATTTAGAATGTTTAATATTTGTTGTATGAGTATGTATGTGAGTGTGTGTGTGTGTGTGTGTGTGTGTGTGTCTGTATAGGGTAATTGCAGTTTGATTGTGCATGCATATTGGAATTTAATTTATTAACCATATACATTTGAAAACCTAGATTATTTTTAGCTTACAATTTAAATTTGCAAATAATATTTTATTTTCCTTGTGATTTAATTAATATTTCATGGAACAAGTTAAAATATTAAATTTCCCCAAATGATCATACTCCATTTACAAATTTGGCTAATTAAATTACAATAACATTTTATTTTATATTTCTGGAGTTAAAATGATATTCTTAAGTACTCTCAATACCTCATGGAATACTATTAGGATTTATCAAGTAAACTATATCTAAGCATTTAAAGAAATCTTATAAATATAATAAACCAAAATAATAAATGTAGTAAATTAAGTTCTCTTACACATTCCAATATCATTTACAAGCCTTAACAAATCTGATTATGCTATGCGACTTAACCTCACACACTTAAGAGTTCCAATTTCCTCTTTCAAAGTAAAATCATGCCTAGTGTTCTGGGTTCTCTCATATTTCATAGTCTCTTAAAGATTAATCTTCAATAATAAACACAGTAAGTATACTACAATAAAACAACTTCTTTCTAGGCTGCAAAAACACATTAATACTGTGGGTTGAAATACTTCATCATCTTATTCCTAAAATGTTTTCAGTTATAAAGTCATTTGACCACATCGTGAGTCAGTTTTGCCCTATTGTTCTGAGCTTATTGGGTCAAAAAATCATAGGCAAGATACAGATCAGTCGTATATTAAAGATTAAAAATTGGGACCACTGCATCACAGACTGTTACACTGATTTACCTGAACAACTATGAAACTATGGAGTCATTTCTTACTGTCAAGCTCTCTGTTCTGTCTGCAAAGTCAACAAAGAACTTTGAAGCAAACACATTTTATTTGGGATTTAGTTTCACAACCTAGTACAACGTGCATACCCTGAATAATTTTTAAATTCCAAATTACTCAATTTTTGTAACTTTTCCTAAATAAACAGCTAATTTGGATAGATGGAATTTTGCACATCACTCCACACTGACCCATGTCCACACCCACACATACATACACATATCCATGTAGGCATGCGCATACATAAGATGCACGATTATCTGCATTAGAGTTAACCACCATTCATAGTCACTTATGTTGTAATAATTATAATCTTTCTTTCTGAGAATATTATCTCATCTTTATTATATTATCTGTCTCATTTGCATTGTTTATAAAATTTCCAATACATAGAGATACACAATAAGCAGAGTACCAGATAATAAGAATAGTCAAATATTTAGGAAATGGCTATTACCTACTGAAAGAACTCTGTTGACGTAATTCATTCAGATCAACACTTTGTACACAACTGTAGAAAATTTACTGAAGTGATGATAGGTGATCTTTATTTCAAAGCATGCTGTTTCTGTTCTTTCCATGAATTCGTCTCACAGTCCAGAGATTGCCCTGTATCTGTTTCCTTCTGGAAGCTTTCTTCCAGTCCAAAATTGGGATACATATCCTTCCAGTGGCCTTTCTGCTAATTCTATCATAATACCCCACTCTCTGCATTGATTGTGTCTACTTAGCTTGCTTCCACTGATACACTATGGACTACTTGAGGATGGAGTTAGTGATTGGCCATCACTTTGTCTGTAGAAGCCAATATAAATACTGAAATATAATAAATAGTCAAAATTATTTATTAAATGAGAAAATTAAATGTAATTGGTACACAAAATGTATTTAGTTATATACGTCACCTCAAACAATTATCAAACATTCTATAAGAGAAACTCAGAAATCTACTGATAGAGGTAAATGTGTAACATTTGATAATGAATGAGGATTTTTAATACACTTCAAAACCCCTCCTCACTCCAGTAGTTGTATGGATTATAACAATAAATTAGCTAATACCTATTCATGTTTCAGATCAGTGTAATAATATGCTAATTAGCCTAGCTGAAACTTCTGATACCACAGTTCTTAGAATGCGCTACACGAAGCATTTCCAAGGTTAATGGAGGGAACATGGATAGTGGTATAAAAATAAATTTCCACATCTGTAATTTCCCTATGGTCTCTTTACTAAAATTGATCTGCCTGAGAACTAACCTATATCTGTCTCTAGGTTCTCCTTTTCCACATCCTCTTCCCTGAAATCTCCTACCTAAAAAAAGAAATACATCCTCTTGCTGTCTGGAATTTTATTCTGATGTATTGCTCCTGGGTGTGAAATCACCTGGGATGTGAAAGAAAGTGTCAATTAGAATTATTGGTTCTTGCGGAAGCCCCTTTTATGATTTATTATATCATAAAACATGTGTGTTTTTATACATATTTTTGTTGAGTTAATGAGGCTTTAGAAGCAAAGTATTTTGGCACTTGTTGAGATATTTAAAATTCAAAGATACTGTAGAGAAGTTGGTGAAAGTGATTTTCTTCTTCCGTCTTTCAACAGTTATTGTCAAATAATGCATGGCTCCTCAGGAAGAGATTTTAAAACTAAATCAAATAAAATATCAAAAGATAAAAATGATTAAGCAGTGTTTAAGAGTAAGCAGTGTTTTTAAGCTTTCTCACAACTCATCGTTAGGAAGAGTGAGTATGTGGAAAGGAAAGACATGAAAAAAAAAAAAAAGCTAAATTTGTTTATGATGCCAAATCTTTTAAATGTCACTCTAGTGCTTCCCAGTATGGTCAAACTATTCAGGATGCATTAAAGGAAAAAAAATGTGACTTCTTTTAGATAAGTTGTTCATAATTCTATAAAATAGGTAACATAATTTTATTAAAATGTCATAAAATATTTATTCCACTTATGGTCATTTCTCATTTTTTCTTATAGTGTATTTTCTATTTACTATTACTATATTAGCTGTTTGATTTTAGCAATATGTAATTTTCTTTTTTATTAAATACAAGGGAAATTATAGTTAAAACTAAAAATAAAAGGATTCATTTCTTATTCATGTTCTTATTTAATTATTACTTAGATATCAGAATTAGAGTTCTGCATATCCATCCATAAATATAACTTGGAAATAATCCTCTTTATTTTATCATACATCTCACTTCATAAATAACATATAATTTTAACAACATATTATACTACTTTATTTTAATATAGATAATGAGAAACTTATATCATCTTATTTCATAGTTTATTATAAACATAGACAAATTAATTATATTGCCTGTAAATGCTGTTGGTCATGACTTTAAAACTGGATTTCATAATTTATATCTGTATTGTTTTTAAAATATTTCTTTAAATATACATTAATATGTTATATGAATTGAAAAATGAAAATAAACATTTTCTAGAGAACTGAATCTGATTTGGCTAATTGGTTTGACAATGAAGATTGCTTTTGCTAAATTGTTAAATTATATAAAAACTTCAAAAAAGTAGAAAATAGATAAAATTCAATTTTAAAGTTTTGACAAGAAGCATTTAAACATACAAGAGATTTTTTTAAAACATTTCATTTGAATACTGTAATAGCATATGTGTAATGATATTATAATTTTTATTTTCCCAAAATAGTTTGTAAATCTGATAAAATAATGTCTCTGTACATGAAACTGTAATACGTATAATTATTAGTCTTATGACTTGCTAAAGGCATTTGTAAAATTTCAGAAAATTGAAAAAGTTAACAGGCACCTAATGACAGAGAAACAAATCCTATTACATATCAGATGTTTTTTGTTCCTTTGATTTAAACAAAATTGAAAAGTTGCTTAGCCTAGTTATCAGTTGATCAATCATTAATTATATTTTGTGATGATAGATTGTTGTATACATTTTGACTTATAACTTGAAATGAGCTAGAATAATGGTATGCTATAAACATATTAAAATTCCTTCCATTTCCATCTACTATTTTATGTGGCCAAGTTTCCTCAGAGGTTATACCTATGAAAACAAAACACTAATTCTAACAAAAGCAATAATCCGTGGGGATATAAAAACTACTTGAAGCAAACAAAATAAAATAAAATACCTCCATTCATCTCAATAAGAAATATATTTCTAAAGAAAATTATTTTTGACTTTGAAATTGCTGATCAGTATGCTGACATGATTAATTGTATACTAAAAAGAATTGCAATAATAGAAAAAAATTAAAGTCTTTGGAGCCACCATATATTGTTGGTGGTAAATATGACAGTAATCAATAAAGGACTTGCAAGCTAGAAATATAAAATATTAAGATAAAAATTAAAGTCATAAATGGAAGGTCAGTACAATTTCATAGAAACAAAGCAAACAGGTAAAATTTCTGGCTATTAAAAAAGACTTGTTCTTGTATATTTTAAGTAAATGATGTGGGTGTCAAGTTGCTAGGTTATTTTAATTCCCTAGAGAATAATATGATGATTTTATTTTAAATGTCAACATCTGAATAGATTGAGAAGTGAGGGGCATATGTGGCAGATCACTAAAAGTCATAATCAGCTGATACGAAACCTACTGCTTCCAGAATAAATGTTCATGATTCATTTGATTTATCTAGTATACAAAGAGTCTTGTGTAAACTTTCCAGATCATCAATGAAGAAGTAGCAATTACAGAAACATTGAATTTTATGTTTAGGACTTCCACCAAAGCAGCTCTTCAGTTTTTAAAACTAATACTTACTGAGTGCCTAATATATATCCAAATACCAGGTACGCACTAGATATACAAGTATAAAAAACAAAAGATGATTTTCTTTTAAAAAAGTATTTTTTTGGAGGGGGAAGTACTCGTGTGTGAGGTAAGGGATTGGGGTCAGATTGTAAATCATGCTAATATAACCACGTAACCACAATTGGCCTGATTTAAACATGGGTTTGCATTCAAATAAAACTCAATGCAAAAATCCAAGAATAATTGAAACTGTGTTATATCTTTCTGATTTCCAGCAGAAAAAAAGCCAATAAGAAAAGAGGGTCTCTGCCTCCCATATCTCATGCTGGCGCAAAATGATGCATAATGTTAATTCTAAACGTCTGTAATTGCATAATATTTGTTACACCAGATAGCCAATGGGGGCAGAAGATAAGATTTGGTCTATATGTCTAAACAACTTGCTGCTTAATAACCTTGAAGAGCTCATGAATTGGTGAACTACGAATTCAGTAAAGGTGAGTTAGAGTTGATAACACTGGAGCTGAGTCCAAAGAATGAATAGATTAAGAAAGGGTAGGATTTAAATACTTCCAGGTAAGAAGAAGATCCGTCAAAGGAAAGCATGTGTATAACATTGTGGAGTGTTCTGAGAAAGAAAAGCAAGTCAATGATCGTAGTGGTAAAGTGAAAGTTAGGATGTAGAAGGAAATGCAATTCAAAAAGTCACCAAGATACCCAGGCATCAGTTCTGTTTTCCACTCAGTTGAACCCTCTGGAGTTTATGCTGCTGCCAATGTAAAGATCCCAATAAAATAGAAAAAGGCAGGAGTTGTTATAGTTGATTTTGCCATATGGACTTGAGCTGTCATAACCCTCGTCCATTTTGTTGTTACTCTCACTAGGTTGGCTGCAGTATACTTCTATTCCGTTTTCATCTTCTATCTTTCTCACCTTTCCCTTTCCTCACTCCTCACCTATAAAATTTCACATAATAGTCAGTGTTGTTTTTACTTAAATTAGGTCATGTCTGTCCATTGTTACCTTTCAAAGAGTTCTCAATTAACTTATCCTACATGTTAGATGCCAGTCTTTTAACATATTCTGTAAATAGAATGATTGTATAATTCCTTGTGTAAAAGTTTCTGAGGGTGAACATTAGGGAATGTTATTAATAATTACACCCAAACAACATTTATGACCTCATTTGGGGCATGCTGGAATGCATAGTCCCTCTCTACAATGGCCCATGACATCTGCCTCCTGACTATCCAGCCAACCTCATCACATTGCGGTCTCTGGACAACTTATCCTCTCCAATTTATTTGCGATGGTCTCCTATCTGTTCAATACAAATGCTGTTAGAATTGCTATTCCCTTTGTGCCTCCATCCTATTCAAATTTGCCCCTGCTTTCTCTCAGTTGTTGCTTACCATATAGTATTTTTATTTTTTACATATTATTTTTACTCTCTGATTTTGTTATTGAATATGTTTAATTTCATGTTATTTGTCTCCTTTCACAAGAATGGGGTTATTTAAAATAATGTACTTTGTCTAACTTATTCATTACTCTATCATCAGTGCCTAGAAAAATGTCTGGCATATTCAAGGCACTTAAAAATTGTTGAGTAAATACATGAGTGATTCAATTCATGCAACATTTCAGAAAATATTGCAGTAAAATAGCCAAGATCTTATGAGATCTTGAAACAGAAATTGGTATTAGAGATGAAACATGAGAAACAAATGTAAAAAATATTGCAGCAGTAAAAGAAGGAGGATTTTAGATTGGCACACTGTGGATAGCACATTGTTTTTAAAACAGGTAATATTGGCATTTTGGAAGGATAATTCTTTGTTTATTATTATCTAGTGTATTACAGGACTTGGGGGTATCTGGCTTTGGTCTACTAAAAACCAGTGATACTTCTGTCTTTGTGACAATAAAATGTGTTCTCACATATTTTAAATATACCTTAGAGAGGCAGTAAAGATTGAAAATCATTGATTTTAAAAAAAAAGCTTAATGACCTAAAGATTTATGGCATAAGAAAAAAAGATTTATGGCATGAAGATGAGGTAGAAGTTGGTGAAAACCTAAAATAAAAGCACTGAAGGAGTAGGGACGAATCTTCTGTGAGGTTTTAAATAATTATAGAATAATTAGAGTCTTAACATGTGCCTTAAATGTGCAAGCAGTTTTTTTTTTAAGTAGGTCCTAGACTAAGCTATAAATGTAGATTTGAATATTGCTCATATAATAACTTGTGTGAGCACATTACCTTCTGCAGTAAAAACAGAAAAGAAAGGGGCAGTGACCTGAGGATAGAAATTCAAGGGTCACCAACACCCAGGAAGCAGGGCACAGAAGTTCACAGAAAAGACTGAGAAGAAACAGTTAAACTTGTGGAGAAATCTGTGAGATTAATCACTGGCAAACCAAGTTTCTTTTTGACATTAAGAGGTGATTTCAATATTCTTCTGAATTAGTTTTGAATTAGAAAATAATGGAAGCAAGACATCTGATCTTTGATCTTTTCCTCTATGAATTTTAATATTGAATGATGACAAGAACTTAATGTTTATGACTGTCTCTGTTAAAGAATGAAATGGATAAATCATGCTTGAATAAACTCAAGTTAGATAATTTGATTTCCTAAATGGAAATTCAATGTGTAATATTTAAAGAACACTATAAACATATGCTAATAAGGATATGACATATAAAGTCTTCAAAATATTGTTATCTGAAAGTGTTCACTGTAGCATAATATAATTCATGGAATATTATTTTAAATTTGAGTATTGATTATTTTAGCCCTATACAAATTTCTTGAAATAATTTATTACTACATAATATTTGTGTCTATACTTATGTTTCTGAAATTGAAATATGAAGTTGAAATAAGCATGTTATTTTGAACAAAGAAAAAGTCTTTAACATGGATGAATGCAGAATATACTAGTTTCAACTCTCAGTCACACAATTTTGAGTATAGATTCCTTATCATTTATGTTTGGGCTTCATATTGGCAGGGTGTTTAATGATCCACCTTTAATTCTGAATTTTTCAACCCCCTAATGCTTACAGGTTAAATGATTTTGACATTGAAACCCAATTCCTGGAGGCAGAAATCAGTTGAGTCAATAATGTTTCCAATGTCTCATCTCTTTTGATATATCTTAATTATACTCCATATATTCATTCATTCAATAAATATTCACTGCTAGGTATAATGACTGAAATTGACATATTGAAAGGCCTTGATTATAAAATGATAAATAAAGCAAACATACCCCTGCCCTCTTGTGCTTACTATATAGGAAGTCAATGAGAACCTACAGGGAAGTAAATAGACAATTTTAATTTTCAATATAGGGTCTAAGAAGGTATTTCACATGTGTGAGGGCAATCAGGTCCACGACCATCGCATGTTTATAGCAAAGTCCAGGACTCTAGAGGTTTTTCTAATCCCTAAATATACAATCTTTCTGAAAATAAATGACTTAGAAATTTGGGACCATATTTCAGACACAAAATTTTGACAAGTTAACTTTCTTAATACATAGTTCATCCATCTAAAAAATAAAAATAATAATAATCCTATACCATACGGTTTTGATGAAAGTTAAATTAGGCATTAGCTGTAATGCATAGTGTCTAAAATATATGTGTGTGTCCCCATAATCTCAATATATTATTGATATTATTATATATTTAGTGAGTTCCAAGCCAAGAGGGAAAGACTGAATATCAGAAAAGATGTAAAAAGGAGAAAAGGAGAATAAAATATGATACTCTGTTGACCCTGAATGGTTATCAGTCTTCAGTAGGTAGGCAGACAAGAGGACTTCAAAGACTGAGAATATATTAACAAAAGAATTTTAAATGTAATTTTTAGTGAGGTACAGTGTTTGAGCCTCTCATAAGTCCCAAAAGTCTTCATAAATATCTATCACAATTTTAAGTACCTTGTGATATATATAAGAATGAACATATATATAAGTAAATATACTACTGACACCGGTGGTTAAGCAGGAAACTGGTGACAGAATTTATCATGAAAATGTTTTTTTATTTCTTTCTCCAGAAAACTGTATTAACCTTGGTCTTGGGCAGGACATTTTTCTTTCACACAATATGCAGTTGGGTATTTTAAACCATTCGTATATAGATTTCAAGGTCAAAACAGGACTCAACTCGGTTATATACTCATGTAATAAAATCATTCCCCCAAAAAGAGAAAAAAAAAAATCCTTCAAAATTTATACGTGTTTACTGTAGCTTTGTAGTATTGTCTGAAGTCAGGGAGTGCGATTCCTCCAGCTCTGTTCTTCTTTCTCAAGATTGTTTTGGCTATTCAGGGTCTTTTGTATTTCCATACAAAATTTAAAATTGCTTGTTCTAGTTCTGTAAAAGATGCTATTAGTATTTCAATGAGGATTGCATTGAATCTGTAGATTGCCTTGGGTAGTATAGTCATTTTGACAATATTGATTCTTCTAAACCAAGAACATGGTCTATCTTTCAATCTGCATATTATCATCTTCATTTTCTTTCATCAGCGTCTTAACAGCTTTCAGAGTACAGGTCTTTTGCCTCCTTAGGTAGGTTTATTCCTAGGTATTTTATTATTTTTGATGTGATGGTAAATGGAATTGTTTCCTTAATTTCTCTTTCTGATAGTTTGTTATTAGTGTATAGAAAAGCAACAGATTTTTATATATTAGTTTTGGATCCTGCAGCTTTACCGAATTCATTGATGATCTCTGCTAGTTTTCTGGTAGCATCTTTAGGACTTTCTGTGTATAGTATTATGTCATCTGCAAACAGTGACAGTTTTACTTCTTTTCCAATTTGGATTCCTTTTATTTCTTTTTCTTCTCTAACTACTGTGGCTAGGACTTCCAAAACTATCTTGAGCAAAAGTGGCAAGAGTAGGCATCCTTGTCTTGTTCCTGATCTTAGAGGAAATGCTTTCTGCTTTTTACTGTTGAGTGTTATGTTAGCTGTGGGGTTTTCATATATGGCCTTTATTATGTTGAGGTATGTTCCCTCTATGCCCACTTTCTGGAGAGGTTTTATCATAAATAGATGTTGAATCTTATCAAAATCTTTTTCTGCATCTATTGAGATGATCATATGATTTTTATTCTTCAATTTGTTGATGTGGTGTATCACACTGATTGATTTGTGAATATTGAAAAATCCTTCCATCCCTGGAATAAATCCCACTCGATCCCACTTGGTATATTGTAATATATTGTTGGATTTTATTTGTTATCATTTTGTTGAGGATTTTTGCATCTATGTTCATCAGTGATATTGGCCTATAATTTTATTTTTTTGCGATATCTTTGGCTTGTTTTGGTGTCAGGGTGATGGTGGCCTCATAGAATGAGTTCAGAAGTGTTCCTTCCTCTGCAATTTTTTGGAATAGTTTGAGAAGAATAGGTGTTAACTCTTTTCTCTAAATTTTAGTAGAATTCACCTATAAAGCCATTATGGGATTATATGAAATCAGGCCTTCATTGCCAGCCCTCTCTGTGAATTATACAATATCCTTTTACTGATCTCATTGTCTGCTTAAAGCAGCTGCATCCGGCCCAGCTTGTGACTAGGAATTCTGACTGTCACAATGATTATGCAGACAGATGGCAAGAAATCCTATAACAGAATCCAGAGGACTACAGCCTTTTTCTCCTAAGAATAATGAGGAACTAGGAATAGCAATCCATTTGAACTAATGTGAGCTAATATTTTTTAAAGATATATTATAGAGATAATGTGAGGAACTTCAATTTTAGGAACCTCAGCTGTAGGAGGTTTTGAACTCTCCTATAACAATTTGCAGGTACATGTCACACAGTTCTCTTCTGTTCTGCTAAGTGATTTAGGTTATCAGTGTCACATTTCCAAATTTCTTGCAGAAAAATCTGTATTTCCCACTTAAAACAAGTCTGATGTAAATATTCTTTGTCTGATGGCTGTCTTTGAAGGCTCTTCTCCAAGCAATAAACTCAATGATTCATGCTTCTTCCATTTTATACCTATATTAACATGCATTCATATAGACCAGGATAGAGAGGGTGGGAAAGATCATGATCAAAATGACTTTTCCCCATAGTCCTTTGACTAGAACTCAATCATAAGAACCCACATGGGTGGAAGACAGGTTAGGAATATATTTTTCTATATGCAGACAAAAAAATAAGTCATTTCATGAATATATATTATTGTCTCTGCCACACTGTGCAATGGTTGAGCTTGATGAATGGGATCAGGTTCTCTGAGAGAGGCAGATAAGTAACACCCTGCAAAGCATTTAAGTATGATTATTATGAATGAACATGTTTAGAAATAGAAAGTATTCACAAAATTCAGGAGAGAAGATATTTTTAGAAGTTATTCTTTAAAAAAAAAAGTTGGTGGAGTGGATACCAAGGCATAAATAACCCATTTTAATTAAAAAAAAATAAATACTAGGAAAGCAGTAGTTTTTCCTCAGCAGATATGGAAATAGTATGGTCCAGAAACAGATCAATTAGGATTCATATAAAAGAACAAAATTTCTCTTCCTTACACACGGCAGAGAGAACTCTGGATATGAGAAAATGAGATTTTTTTAAAAAGTAAAAAAGGGGAATTCCCTGGTGGTCCAGTGGTTAGGACTCTGTGCTCCCACTACAGGGGACATGGGTTCAATCCATGGTTGGGGAACTAAGATCCCGTGAGCCGCATGGTGCAGCCAAAAAAAAATTTTTTTAAATAAATAAATAAATAAAATTGCATGAAACTACAAAAGAAAAATACAATCAGACATTCTTAAAAATCTATAATACTTTCTGAAATCAATTCAAACATTCTTAATATGATAAAAAAGAAGAAAATTTTAAACAGGGGTGTTCCATACTCAAAGAAATTTAAAAGACCACAGTGCTCAAAGATGAAAAATCAGAACTAAGGAAACATTGAAGACAACATTAATATTATTGGAGAATCACTTAGGAAAAAAACAAATCAATGCAGCAGACAAGCAAAACATTGTTAAGGATGATTGGTTTAAAATATTCAGAATGAACAGATTATAAGAAAAAGATAAAATTGCACAGAATAAAAGAGAAGTATGAGGTACACAGTGAAGTTTACTTAACATCTCTGAAATAGATATTAAGAAAGGAAATTAAATATGCTATATCTATTTAACATGAAATGTTAAAATATTAAACATATAAAATTTGACCTTAAACCTATAAATCAAATGCATATGAAATAATTTTCATTCATCTCTACTTTCTATTAAAGAATTTTTTGTGATTATCAATATTATATTCAGACTGAGAGGGAGAAATAAACATCAACCATAAATTAATGCAGTGAACGATGAGAATTTCAGTGTCTTCATTTGGAAAAGGTAAAAAGTGTATTGTTAATTATTTTGTGGTCTGGTTGCATTTTAGGCAAAAATAGGTTTCAATTAGTGATTTTATTGTTTAGAATTTATAAACGAAAGAAAAATGTATAGTTCAAGGGATAGAATATGGCAGATATCAAAATATGGTTTCAAATCTTTCCAGTCACTTTAATATGACTTTCTCCCTTTATTGGTTGCAAATTTTTAAACTAAATTTCTCAGACCCCTTTCTGATTGGAGTACCAACATTTGAACCAGAATCACCTAATCAGGTGTATAGAGAAGACTTGAAAATTAAGAGAGTAAATGTAAACAGAGAGAGACAGGTGTTTGGGCTTTTCAGACTATTTTTATTAGTATTCCAGAATTCATTCTCTGGCATAGCAGCTGTTCAGAAGCAGATTGAAGCAGCACCAATGTTTCCATGAAAAAGCTTCCTGATATCATTTTGCTCTCTTTCCAGCAGGAAGAGCTTTAGTTTTCACAGTACCCAAGGGGTTCTGTGAACTATATCATACACTTACATTCCTCCTTTTCTGCTTAATATATAGCTAGACTGGTTCCTCTTATTTGTTTCTATAATTCTTAACTTAGATATGGTTAAAGTTTTAAGAAAGTTTAATGTATATCTTTTGAGACAAAACTATCTTTTAAAGAGCAGCTGAAGGTTTTACTTTCAATAAGGTCCAATTTTTCAATTTTATCTTCTACATTTGTGCTTTCTCTGTTCTTTTTAAGAAATCCTTGCCTCTACCAAAGTTGCAAACATATTCTTGTATGTTTTATTTGAGCAAATTTTTGTAACATTTAATTTAGGTGTATGGCTCATCGCAATTTGATTTTTTTCTCTATGGTGTGAGACTAGGGTCAAGTTTCTTCTCTTTTCTGTATGGATAGTAAGTTTTTTCAGTTTCATTTGTTGGTGATATATTTTCCTTTTCTTATGGAACTGCTTTAGTGCTCTCATCAATATCCATTTAGCCAGTCCAACATGTAAAGAGCCTGGAAGTCATCACCCCTATCAGTACAACAAGAAAAAAGATGAACAAACTGAATATAAACAATTTTTAGATCCATTAGAGAATTGAGATCTCAGTGCAAACTGAAGCATTGAAAAACTTTAAAAACATACAGACAGTTATAGAAAAATCTTAGCTTATCAGGAGCAGAAGCCCAGAATCAAACAACTACAACTAGAGCCAATATCAGAAGGAACACTTTAAACTGTAATTGATGAATTGCTGGAGGCTCGGTGTAGACTAACTTGAGAGTTAAAAACTCTGAGGGGCCCAGTCTTAGGGGACCACCACATTTTAACGAGCCCTACCAGGTTCTCATGGAAGATAGTAGAAAAATCCTCTTATGCTACCAGCTGCCAGAGGGGAAAAGTAACCATTCTTCTCCAGTTTTATTGAGAAATAATTGACATACATCACTGTATAAGTTTAAGGCATAGAGCATAGTGGTTTTATTTACATATATTGTGAAATGATGACCTCAATTGTCTCACCTAACATCCATCCTCTCATATAGATATATGAAAAAGAAAAGAAAAAAAATTCTCCTTGCATGAGAACTCTTAGGATTACTCTCTCAACAACTTTCCAATATGTTGTGCAGCAGTATTAACAAAAGTCATCATGTTGTACATCACATCCCTAGTACTTATCTTATAACTGGAATTTTGTACATTTGACCACCTTCCTCCAGGTTCCTCTCTCTCTCCCCCTCCTTTGGTAACCACAAGCCTGATCTCTTCTTCTCCTATGAGTTTTTTGTTGCTGTTGTTGTTTGTTTTATAGCTTCTGTATATACAAATGAAGTCATTCAGTATTTGTCTTTTTCTGTCTGGCTTATTTCACTTATCATAATGCCTTCCAGGTCCACCTATCATCAATGTTGTCATAAACGGTAGGATTTCCTCTCATGTAGAGCTGAATAATATTACCATACTTATATATCACAGCTTCCTTATCCATCTGTCCATTGGTGGACACTAGTGTTGTCTTCATATCTTGGCTATTGTGAATAATGCTGCTGTGAACATTGGTGTGCAGACATCGTTCTGGGTGAGTTTTTTTCATTACTTTGGATATGTTCCCAGAAGTAAAATTGTTGGATGATATGGTAGTTCTATTTTTAATTTTTAGAGGATCCTCCATAGTGGCTGCACCAGTTTACAAACCCACCAACAGTTCACAAAGGTTCTTTTTTCTCCACATCCACACCCGCATTTGTTATTTCTTTTTGATGTCTTTTTAATGATGGTCATTCTAATAGGTGTGAGAGGATATCTCATTGTGGTTTTAATTTGCATTTCCTTAAGGACTCATGATGTTGAGCATCTTTTCATATACCTGTTGGTCTTTCCTATACCTTCTTTGGGGAAATGTCTATTCAGGTCCTTTGCTCATTTTTTAATTGAGTTATTTCTTTTTGCTATTGAGTTGTATGAGTCCTTCATATATTTTGCATATCAACCCCTTACCAGATAAATGGTTTGCACATTTTTTTTTTTTTACAATTCTGTAGGTTTTCTTTTCAATTTATTGATGATTTCTTTTGCTGTGCAAAAGCTTTTTAATTTGATGCAGTCCACCTGTTTTTTTGTATTGTTTCTTGTGCTTTAGTTGTTATATCCAAAAAATCATTACCAAGACCCATATCAAGGAGTTTTAGTCCTGTGTTTCTTCCAGGAGTTTTATGATTTGGGGTCTTACATTTAAGTCTTGAATCCAATTAAGTTCATTTTTATGAGTAATGTAAGATATGGGTCCCATTTCTTTCTTTTACATGTGAATATCCAATTATCCAAGCACCATTTATTGAAGAGACTGTCTTTTCTTCATTGCATATTCTTGGGTCCCTAGTCAAATATTAGTTGACCATATATGCTTAGGCTTATTCCTGCACTTTTGATTCAGTTCCATTGGTTTATTTGTCTGTCTTTATGCCAGTACCATACTGTTTTGATATTTATAGCTTTATAGTATACCTTGAAATCAGGAAGTTTGGTGCTTCCTGCTTTGTTCTTTTTTCTCAAGGTTTTTTGGGGGGAGCTATTTGGGATATTTTTAGGTTCTAGATAAATTTTAGTTTTTTCTACTTCTGTACAATTGCCATTGGAATCTTGATTGGGATTGCATTGAATCTATAGATGGCTTTTGGCAGCATTGCCAATGTAATTCTTCCAAAACATGAACATGAAATACCTTTACATTTATTTGCTTCTTCATCAATTTGTTTCATCAATGTCTTATAGTTTTCAGAGTTGTGATCTTTTACCTCCCTAGTTAAATTTATTCCTAAGTAATTTATTGTTTTTGATTCTATTGTAAATGGAATCAATACCTTTATTTCTTTTTCTATTTCTTTTTCAGAAAATTCATTCTTCATGTATAGAAATGTTACTGATTATTGTGTTAATTTTTTGTCTTGCAACTTTACTAAATTTTCATTGATTACAAATAGCAGTTTTTTGTTGTCTTTAAGATTCTTTATATATAAAATCATAAGATCATGTCATTGCAAATAGAGACAATTTTACTTTTTCCTTTCTAATTTTGATACATACATGCATTTATTTATTTATTTATTTATTCAGTTTTTAGCTTGCCTTATTGCTATAGCCAGGACTTTTAGTATTATGTTAAGTGGGAGTGGTGAGAACAGACACCCTTGTCTTATTCCTGAGCTTAGAAGAAAAGCTTTCACTATTGAGTATGATGTTAGCTGTGGGCTTGTCATATATGAGCTTTATTATGTTGAGATATGTTTCTTCTATGCCTAATTTGTTAAGAGTTTTTATCATGAATGGATATTGAATTCTGTCAATTACTTTTTCTGCATCTTTGAGATGATCATATTATTATTTTCTTTCATCTTATTAATTTGATATATAACATTGATTTATATGTCAAACCATTCTTGCATTTTTGCTTTCTGGCATCCCAAGGATAAATCCCACTTGATAAGGGTGAATTTTTTTTAGTGTGTTGATGAATTCAGGTTGCTAGTATTTTACTGAGAATTTTTCATCTATATTCATCAGGGATATTGGCCTGTAATTTTCTTTTTTTCTGATTTTTGTATTAGGGTAATGCTCACATTGTAAAATGAGTTTGGAAGTGTTTCGCCACTTCAGTTGTTTGGAAGAGTTTGAGAAATATTGATGTTAATTCCTCTTTAAATGTTTGTTAAAACTTACCAGTGAAACCATCTGGTCCTGGGCTTTTCTTCATTGGGAGAGTTTTGATTACTGATTAAATCTCCTTACTAGCATGGGTCTATTCAGATTTTCTATTTCTTCCTGATTCAGTCTTGATAAGTTGTGTGTTTCTAAGAATTTTTCCATTTCTTCTAATTTGTCTAGTTTTCTGATGTATAGTTGTTCATAGTAGCCCCTTAAGAGTTGGAATTTCCACAGTGTTTGTTGTAATGTCTCCTTTTTTCACTTATAATTTTGTTGATTTGGATTCCTTCTTTTTTCCCCCCCCTTGGTTAGTATAGCTAAGGGTTTATCAATTTTGTTTATCTTTTCAAAGAACTGATTCTTAGTTTGTTTAATATTTTCCACTGTTTTTCTGTTCTCTATTTTATTTATTTCTGCTCTAATCTTTATTATTTCCTTTATTTTGCTAACTTTGGGATCAGTTTGTTCTTCTTTTTCTAGTTTCTTAAGGCACACAGTTAGGTTGTTTATTTGGGATCTTTCTTGCTTCTTAATGTAGGTGTGTATTACTATAAACTTCCCTGTTAGAACTGCTTTTGCTGCATCCCACAAATTCTGGAATGTTGTGTTTCCATTTCTGTTTGTCTCAAGAAATTTTTTATTTCCCCTTAATTTCTTCTTTCATCCAATATTTTTTTAGGAGAATGTTGTTTAATTTCTATGTGTTTGTGAATTTTCCGGTTTATCCCATTTTTATTTCTAGTTCTTGCCATTGTCATTAAGAGAAGATATTTGGTATGATTTCAATCTTCTTGAATTTGCTAAGATTTCTGTTGTGGCCTAACATATGGTTAGTATGGAAAATGTTCCATGTGTGCCTGAGAAGAATGTGTATTTTGCTATTGTTGAATAGGATGTTCTGTGTATGCCTATTATGTCTATTTGATCTACAATATCATTAAAATCCAGTTACTTTACTGATTCTTTGATCAGTTCATTGTTGATATGTGGGGTATAGAGTCCCCAAATATTATATTACTAATTGTTTTTCCTTTTATCTGTGTTAGTTTTTGTTTTCTATATTTAAGTGCTCTAATGTGGGATGAATAAATATTTATAATTACCAATTATTATATATTCTTGAGGTTTTGACCCCATTATCATTATGTAATGAGCTTTTTGTCTTTTTTTACCATTTTTACTTTAAATTCTATTTTGTCTTATATAAGTATAGCTGCCTCAGGTTTGTTTTGTTTTTTGCGGAGGGGGGGGGTTGCTACTTGCTTGAAATGTTTTTTTCCATCCCTTCACTCTCTATGTGTGTCTTTTTTTTTATGTTGAATATCATTTATTCCATTGTATAATAAATACAATAGTGCATACATTAAGAAATGCCCAATTTAGTGAGAGGAATATATTGGTAATATATGTGTGTTTTGAAGGATAAAGTAAGTCTCTTGTAGGAAGCATGTTGTTGCATCTTGTTGATTTTCCCTTGTGGTTACCATATAAGGGTTACATAAAATATCTTAAACTTATAACACATTAGTGTAAACTGATTGATAGCAATTTAACTTCAATAGAATCTGTAAAATTTCCACTTTTACTTCTCCTCCCCCCTCATATTTTAGGTTATTGCTGTTACAGTTTACATGTTTTTAAATTTTGTGTAACTAACAGATAATTTTAGTTATTATTTTTACTAAAAAATTTATTTTTATTTTTACTAAAATGTTTTTTAACTTTTTTCCCAGTTGTATTGAGATATAATTGACAAACAGCACTGTATAAATTTAAGATATAGAACATATTGATTTGACTTATATACATCATGTAGTGATTATCACAATAAATGTAATGAACATCCATCACCTCATATAGGTACAAAATTAAAGAAGTAGACAACAAATTTCTTTCCTGTGATGAGAGATTTTAACTTTAAAACTAGAGTTGTGAGTGAATTATGTGCCACTATTTCCATACTTCAGATTCTAACTGTGACTATATATTTACCATTACCAGTGAGATTTACACTGCCATTTTATCTTTTCATAATGTTAAATAGCATAATTTTTCTTCCACTCGAAGAACTCCCTTTAACATTTCTTGTAAGGCAGATCTGGTGGTAATGAGCTGCTTCAGATTTAGTTTGCTTGGGAAAAGCCAAAGACAACAAGAGAGACCAAAACAAGGATGATACAGGATATTTAGCCTCTAACACCATAGTTGCAGCTCATAGTTAATACAGGCTGTCAGCTCACACTAAAGGCCTATCTATCTATCTCAGTTCCTTTTAATCTGATACATCAGGCTGAGCTTTCAAAAAGAATTATCAAAAGACATGTTACAAAGGCAAACAACACTGTTTAAAGAATCAAAGGGAGAATTAAAACTAGAATCAGATATTTTTGTATTTTCAAATCAAAACTTTTAAACAGCATGAATATGTTAAGGGGTCAAATGGAAGAAGCAGATGCCATGCAAGAACAGATGAGTAATGAAAGCAGAGAGATTGAAACTCAAAGAAAGAATATAAAGGAAATGCTAGAAATCAAAAACACTGTAACAGAAATAAAGAATACCTTTGATGGCTCATCAGTAGGCTAGACATGGAAGAGGAAAGAACCAGCATGAAGATATATCAGTAGAAACCTTCAAAACTGAAAAGCAAAGAGAAAAAAGAATTTAAAAACCAAATAGAATATCCAAGAACTATGGAACAATTACAAAAGGTGTAATATATGTCATGGGCATACCAAGAGAATTGAAAGAGAGAAATGGGTAGAAAAAATATTTGAAATACTTAATAAAGGCTGAAAATTTTCCAAAATTAATGACAGACAACAGACCACTCATCCAGGAAGCTCAGAGAAAAACAAGCAAGCTAAATACCAACAGATTAACACCTAAGAATATTAGGTTCAAACTACTTAAAAACCAAAGACAAAAAGAAAAACTGGAGGGGAAACAAAACCACCTACATACAGAAGAACAAGAATAAGAATCACATTGGATTTCTGTTCAGTGGAATACTACTCCACTGTATGGAATATATATATATACCACATCTTCTTTATCCATTTTATATATATATATATATGAATATATTATATATATACACATATACGTGTGTATATATATACACACGTATATGTGTATATATATATATAACACAACTACTTCATTCATCTGTTGATGTACACTTACGTTGCGTCTATATCTTGACAATTGTAAATAGTGCTGCTATGAACGTTGGATTGCATATACCATTTCAAATTAGTGTTTTCATTTTTTATAGGATATATAACCAGGAGTGGAATTGCTGGATCATATGGTAGTTCCATTTTTAGTTTTTTGCAGAACCTCCATACTGTTTTCCATAGTGGCTGCACCAATTTACATTGCCAACAACAGTGTACAAGGGTTCACTTTTCTCCACATTCTTGCCAACATTTGTTGTTTGTGCTCTTTTTGATAACCATTCTGACAAGTGTGAAGTGATACCTTGTGGTTAAGATTTGTATTTCCTGGGGACTTTCAAGATGGCGGAGGAGTAAGATGTGGAGATCACCTTCCTTCCCACAGATACATCAAAAATACATCTACATGTGGAACAAATCCTACAGAACACCTACTGAATGCTGGCAGAAGACCTCAGACTTCCCAAAAGGCAAGAAAATTCCCACTTACATGGGTAGGGCAAAAGAAAAAAGAAAAAACAGAGACGAAAGAATATGGATGGGACCTGCACCTCTGGGAGGGAGCTGTGAAGGAGGAAAAGTTTCCACACACTAGGAAGCCCCTTCACTGATGGAGAAGGGGGGTGGGTGGGGGGGAAGCTTCAGAGCCACAGAGGAGAGCGCAGCAACAGGGGTGGAGAGGGCAAAGCGGAGAGATTCCCATACAGAGGATCGGTGCCGACCAGCACTCACCAGCCTGAGACACTTGTTTGCTCACCCACCTGGGCAGGTGGGGGCTGGGAGCTGAGGCTCAGGCTTTGGAGATCAGACCCCAGGGAGAGGACTGGGGTTGTCTGTGTGAAAACAGCCTGAAGGGGGGCTGGTGTGCCACAACTAGCCAGGAGGGAGTCTGGGGAAAACTCTGGACCTGCTTAAGAGGCAAGTAAACATTGTTTCAGGGTGCACAAGGAGAGGGAGTTCCTTCCTCATGTGCCCACAGAAGGCAGAGCACCACCTAAACGAGCCCAAGAGATAGGAGCAAGCTGCGGCTATCAGCTCAGACCCCAGAGATGGGCATGAAGTGTTCATGCTGCTGCCACTGCCACCAAAAATCCTGTGTGCAAGCACAGGTCAGTACCCAAACCACACCCCAGCCCTGGGAGCCTGTGCAGCACGCCATGCCAGGGTCCCAAGATCCAGGGACAACTTCCCCTGGAGAACACAAGATGTGCCTCAGGCTGTTGCAATGTCATGCCGACCTCTGCCGCCACAGACTCACCCTGCATTCCAATTATGAATACCATACCCCTCCATCTCCCAGGCCTGAGAGAGAAAGAGAGCCCTAATCAGCCAGTGCTTTAACCCCCTCCTGTCTGGGTGGAGAACAGATGCCTGAGGGTGACCTACACGCAGAGGCGGGGCCAAATCCAAAGCTGAACCCCAGGAGCTGTGCGAACAAAGAAGAGAAAGGGAAATCTCTCCCAGCAGCCTCAGGAGCAGCGGATTAAATCTCCACAATCAACTTGATGAACCCTGAGTCTGTGGAATACCTGAATACAAAAGGAATGTTCTGAAAATTGAGGCAGTGGACTTTTGGAGCAACTGTAGATTTGGGGTTTGCTGTCTGCGACTGATTTGTTTCTGATTTTTATGTTTATCTTAGTTTAGTTTTTAGTGCTTTTTTTCATTGGTGGATTTGTTTATTGGTTTGGTTGCTCTCGTCTTTTTTATTTATTTACTTTATTATTTTATTTTATTTTAATTTAATGGACAACCTGGAAGAAATGGACAAATTCTTAGAAAAGCACAACCCTTCCGAGACTAAACCAGGAAGAAATAGAAAATATAAACAGACCAATCACAAGCACTGAAATTGAGACTGTGATTAAAAATCTTCCAACAAACAAATCCCAGGACCAGATGGCTTCACAGGCGAATTCTATCAAACATTTAGAGAAGAGCTAACACCTATCCTTCTCAAACTCTTCCAAAATATAGCAGAGGGAGGAACACTCCCAAACTCATTCAACAAGGCCACCATCACCCTGATACCAAAACCAGACAAAGATGTCACAAAAATAGAAAACTACAGGCCAATATCACTGATGAACATAGATGCAAAAATCCTCAACAAAATACTAGCCAACAGAATCCAACAGCACATTAAAAGGATCATACACCATGATCAAGTGGGGTTTATCCCAGGAATGCAAGGATTCTTCAATATACGCAAATCAATCAATGTGATACACCATGTTAACAAATTGAAGGATAAAAACCATATGAGTACCTCAATACATGTAGAAAAACCTTCTGGCAAAATTCAACACCCATTTATGGTAAAACCTCTCCAGAATGTAGGCATACAGGGAACCTACATCAACATAATAAAGGCCATATATGACAAACCCACAGCCAACATCATTCTCAATGGTGAAAAACTGAAACCATTTCCTCTAAGATCAGGAACAAAACAAGGTTGCCCACTCTCACCACTATTATTCAAAATAGTTTTGAAAGTTTTAGCCATGGCAATCAGAGAAGAAAAAGAAATAAAAAGAATCCAAATCAGGAAAAAAGAAGTAAAACTGTCACTGTTTGCAAATGAGGTGATACTATACATGGAGAATCCTAAAGATGCTACCAGAAAACAACTAGAGCTAATCAATGAATCTGGTAAAGTAGCAGGATACAAAATTAATGCACAAAAATCTCTTGCAGTCCTATACACTAAGGATTAAAAATCTGAAAGAGTAATTAATGAAAAGCTCCCATTTACCACTGCAACAAACAGAATAAAATACTTAGGGATAAGCCTACCTAAGGAGAGAAAAGAACTGTATGCAGAAAACTATAAGACACTGATGAAAGAAATTAAAGATCATACAAACAGATGGAGAGATATACCATGTTCTTGGATTGGAAGGATCAACATTGAGACAATGACTCTACTACCCAAAGCAATCTACAGATTCAATGCAATCCCTATCAAACTACCACTGGCATTTTTCACAGAACTAGAATAAAAAATTTCACAATTTGTATTGAAACAAAAAAGGCCCCAAATAGCCACAGCAATCTTGAGAAAGAAAAATGGAACTGGAGGAATCAGGCTCCCTGACTTCAGACTATACTACAAAGCTACAGTAATCAAGACAGTATGGTCCTGGCACAAAAACAGAAATATAGATCAATGGAACAGGATAGAAAACCCAGAGATAAACCCATACACGTATGGTCACCTTATCTTCGATAAAGGAGGCAAGAATATACAGTGGAGAAAAGACAGCCTCTTCAATAAGTGGTGCTGGGAAAACTGGACAGCTATATGCAAAAGAATGAAGTTAGAACACTTCCTAACACCATACACAAAAATAAACTCCAAATGGATTAAAGACCTAAATGTAAGGCCACACACCATCAAACTCTTAGAGGAAAACATAGGCAGAACACTCTATGACATACATCACAGCAAGATCCTTTTTGACCCACCTCCTAGAGAAATGGAAATAAAAACAGAAATAAACAAATGGGACCTAATGAAACTTAAAAGCTTTTGCACAGCAAAGGAAACCATAAACAAGAAGAAAAGACAACTCTCATAATGGGAAAAAATATTTGCAAATGAATCAACTGACAAAGGATTAATCTCCAAAATATACAAGCGGCTCATGCAGCTCAGTATCAAAAAAACATAAAACCCAGTCCAAAAATGGGCAGACCTAAATAGACATTTCTCCAAAGAAGATATACAGATTGCCAAGAAACACATGAAAGGATGCTCAACATCACTAATCATTAGAGAAATGCAAATCAAAACCACAATGAGTTATCACCTCACACCAGTCAGAATGGCCATCATCAAAAAATCTACAAACAATAAATGCTGGAGAGGGTGTGGAGAAAAGGGAACCCTCTTGCACTGTTGGTGGGAATGTAAATTGATACAGCCACTATGGAGAACAGTATGGAGGTTCCTTAAAAAACTAAAAATAGAACTACCATATGACCCAGCAATCCCACTACTGGGCATATACCCTGAGAAAACCATAATTCAAAAAGAGTCATGTACCACAAAGTTCATTGCAGCTCTATTTACAGTAGCCAGGACATGGACTCAACCTAAGTGTCCATCGGTAAATGAATGGATAAAGAAGATGTGGCACATATATACAATGGAATATTACTCAGCCTTTAAAAGAAACGAAATTGAGTTATTTGTAATGAGGTGGATGTACCTAGAGTCTGTCATACAGAGTGAAGTAAGTCAGAAAGAGAAAAACAAATACCATATGCTAACACATATATATGGAATCTAAAAAAAAAAAAAAAGGTTCTGAAGAACCCAGGGGCAAGACAAGAATAAAGACGCAGACGTAGAGAATGGCCTTGAGGACATGAGGAGGTGGAAGGGTAAGCTGGGATGAAGTGAGAGAGTGGCATGGATATATATACACTACCAGATGTAAAATAGATACCTAGTGGGAAGCAGCCACATAGCACAGGGAGATCAGCTCGATGCTTTTTGACCACCTAGAGGGGTGGGATAGGGAGTGTGGGAGGGAGACGCAAGAGGGAGGTGATATGAGGATATATGTATATGTATAGCTGATTCACTTTGTTATAAAGCAGAAGCTAACTCAACTTTGTAATTATACTCCAATAAAGATGTTAAAAAATATAAAATAAAATTAAGAGGAAAAAAAACAAAAACAATGCATGATGAGTACCCTTCATTCTACCCACCAGGTAGTAGGTGCTCTGTAAATGCTATCGCTGTTTAACACCTAATGTCATAACTCATTGCATTTGATCCAAGACAGAAAGTAGTCTGCACCTGCATATTTCTGCTTTTTAAATTTATCTTGATGTTTTACATAAATTTAGTGTGGTAGTGTAAGAGAGAGCTACTGCTGTCTAGTTGGTATGTGTAGTTTTTTCTTTTTAAAGAAATATCCATTCCACTATATGTCAGTAAAATCGATATGCTGTATACTTTAAACTTATGCAGTGCTGTCTCAATTACATTTCAATAAAATGGAAAAAATACCCCCCCAAAAAACATTTTTATTTCCCTGATTATTAGCAATGTTGAGCATCTTTTCATGTGCCTGTTGGCCATCTGCATTTCCTCGTTGGAAAAATGTCTATTTTGTTCTTCTGTCCAATTTATAATAGGGTTGTTTGTGGGGTTTTTTTTTATATTGAATTGTATAAGCTGTTTATATATGTTGGATATTAATCCCCTATTGGTCATATCATTTGCAAATATTTTCTCACATTCAGTAGGTTGTCCTTTTGTTTTGTCAGTGGTTTATTTTGCTGTGCAAAAGCTTTGCAGTTAAATTAGGTCACATTTGTTTATTTTTGCTTTTATTTCCTTTGCTTTAGGAGATGGATCCAAAAAACTATTGCTGCAATTTTTGTCAGAGTGTTCTGCCTATGTTTTCCTCTAGGAGTTTTACAGTATCTCGTCTTAATTTAGGTCTTTAATCCATTTTGACTTTATTTTTTTATATAGTGTTAGAGAACGTTCTAATCTTATTCTTTTATTTTTATTGAAGTGTAGTTGATTTAGAATGTTGTGTTAATTTTGCTGTACAGAAAAGTGATTCAGATATATATATTCTTTTCCATTATGGTTTATCTCAGGATATTCAATATAGTTCCCTGTGCTACACAGTAGGACCTTGTTGTTTATCCATTCTATACATAATAGTTTGCTATCATATTTGCTATTATAGTTTGCTATCTGCTAACCCCAAACTCCAAATCCATCACTCCCCCACTTTCCCTCCCCCTTGGCAACCAGAAGTCTGTTCTCTATGTTTGTATGTTTCTCTTTCATAGATAAGTTCATTTGTGTCATATTTTATATTAAACATATAAGTGGTATCATATGGTATTTGTCCTTCTCTTTTCTGACTGACTTCATTTATTATGATAATCTCTAGATCCATCCATGTTTATGCAAATGGGATTATTTTATTTATTTTTTTATGACTGAGCAGTATTCCATTGTATATATGTACCACATTTTTATCCATTCATCTGTTGATGGACATTTAGGTTGTTTCCATATCTTGGCTATGGTAATTCTATTTTTAATTTTTTGAGGAATCTTCATACTGTTTTCCTTAGTGGCTGCACCAACTTACATTCCCACCCACAGTGTAGGAGTGTTCCCTTTATGCCACACCCTCTCCAGCATTTGATATTTCTAGAATTTTTAATAATGGCCATTCTGACCGATGTGAGGTGGTACCTCATTGTAGTTTTGATTTGTATTTCTCTAATAATTAGCAATGTTCAGCATCTTTTCTTGTGCCTGTTGGCCATCTATAGGTCTTCTTTGGAGAAATGTCTATTTAGGTCTTCTGCCCAATTTTCATTTGGGTTGTTTGTTTTTCTGTTGTTAAGTTGTATGAGCTGATTTTATATTTTGGAAATTAAGCCCCTGTCAGTCTGATCATTTGCAAATATTTTCTCCCAGTTCGTAGGTTGTCTTTTCATTTTGTTTATTGTTTCCCTTGCTGTGCAAAAGCTTTTAAGTAGGTCCCATTTGTTTATTTTGATTTTATTTCTATTGCATTGGGAGGCTGACTTAAGAAATCATTGGTTCTATTTATTTCAGAGAATGTTTTGCCTATGATCTCTTCTAGGAGTTTTATGGCACCATGTCTTATGTTTACATCTTTAAGGAATTTTGAGTTTATTTTCGTGTATGGTGTGAGAGCATGTTTTAGCTTCATTGATTTCCATGCAGCTGTCCAACTTTCCCAGCACCACTTGCTGAAGAGACTGTCTTTTCCCCATTGTATATTCTTGCCTCCTTTGTTGAAGATTAACTGACCATAGGTATGTGGGTTTATTTCTGGGCTCTCTATTCCAATCCATTGATCTATATGTCTGTTTTTGTGCCAATATCATGCTGTTTTGATTACTGTAGCTTTGTATTATTGTCTGAGGTCTGGGTGGGTTATGCCTCCTGCTTGGTTTTTTTCTTCATGTTTGCTTTGGCAATTCTGGGTCTTTTATGATTTCATATGAATTTTAGGATTATTTGTTCTAGTTCTGTGAAAAATATCATGGGTAATTTGATAGGGATCACATTAAATTTGTGGATTGCTTTGGGTATAATGGTCATTTTAACAATATTAATTCTTCCAATCCAAGAGCATGGATATCTTTCCATTTCTTTCAATCATCTTTAATTTCCTTTATTAATATTTTATGGTTCTCAGCATATGAGTCTTTCACCTCCTTGGTCAGGTTTATTCCTAAGCATTTTATTATTTTGGTTCAGTTTTTAAATGTTTTATTTTTTTACATTCCTTTCTGATATTTCATTGTTAGTGTAAAGAAATGCAACTGTTTTCTGTACATTAATCTTGTATCCTGCTATCTTGCTGAATTTATCAGTTCTATTGTTTTTTGTGTAGAGTCTTTAGGGTTTTCTATATATAGTATCATGTGATCTGCATATAATAACAATTTTAACTCTTCCCTTCCAATCTGGATACTTTTTACTTCTTTTTCTTGTCTGATTGCTGTGGCTAGGACTTCCAATATTATGTTAAATAGAAATGGTGAGAGTGGGTATTATGTGTTGTTCCAGATTTTAGCAGGAATGCTTTCAGTTTTTCATTAAGTATTATATCAGATGTGGGCTAACTTCATTCTTTTACATGTAGCTGCCAAGTTTTCCCAGCACCACTTATTGAAAAGACTGTCTTTTCTCCATTGTATATTCTTGCCACCTTTGTCATAGATTAATTGATCATAACTGTGTGGGTTTATTTCTGTACTCTCTATCCTGTTCCACTGATCTGTTTCTGTTTATGTGCCAATACCATACTGTTTTGATTACCCTGGCTTTGTAGTATGTCTGAAGTCAAGGAGCATGATCCTTTAGCTCTATTATTTTTCCTCAAGATTGTTCTGTCTATTTGGGGTCTTTTGTATTTCCATACAAAGTTTAAAATTAGTTGTTCTAGTTCTGTGAATAAGCCATTGGTATTTTGATAGAAATTGCACTGAATCTGTAGATTGCCTTGGGTAGTTTGATCATTTTAACAATAATTAATTCTTCCTATCCAAGAACACAGTGTATCTTTCCATCTGTTTGTGTCATTTTCAATTTGATTCATTCAGTGTCTTAATAGTTTTCTGAGTACACGTCTTTTACCTCCTTAGGTAGGTTTATTCCTAGGTATTTTATTCTTTTTTAATTATGGTAAATGGGATTGTATCCTTAATTTCTCATTCTAATGTTTCATTGTTACTGTATAGAAATGCAACAGATTTCTGTATATTAGTTTTGCATCCTGCAACTTTACTGAATTCATTGATGAGCTCTAGTAGTTTTCTGGTGTCATCTTTAGGATTTTCTATTTGTTGGTTTTTTTTGTTTTTTGGTTTTTTTTTTTTTTTGTAATTGTTGGCTTCTAGAACTTACAACTACAATTTTCTGACTGATGACAAGCTTTCTTGTTTTTTATGGGCTGTCAGGCATGGTCTTTCTATGTTCTATTTATATTAATAGTCCTTTGTGCCCCAGAAACAGATATAACCCATTAGAAGTCTAAGACCTTCTATACTTCACATTTGTGGGTAACTATGGTTCATAGCTCTATGACCTAAATTTTGTTAAGGAAACCAGCTAATAATTATTAAGCATTTACTATGTAACAAGACATTATTCTAAAGTCTTAACTTATATTAAATCTTTGAATACTCAACAGGATTTTAAAATGGTAATCCTATTATTATTTTCTTTTTATAGGTTAAGTAACCAGACACAGAGAGGCTAAGTAAACTGCCCATTATTACATAGCTGATTAGTGGAAAAGTCAGGCTTTAAAACTATAGTTTATCTCCAGTGTCCACAGTTTTAACCAATATTCTCCATGGCTTAGTTATTCTCCATTTGCCTTTTATTCTGAAATCTCAAGACTTCTATCTTGATATTAATTCCACTTATGTATTTATTGTTTGTTATATTTTAACCCAAAACTTTTTGTCTTACAAAAGAAAAAGGAGGGATGTCTTCTCATTTCCACTCAGTCTGCCAAGTCTAAAAGTAGGAGAAAATAATTTTTAACTAAGAGAGAAAATAAAACAAATATATAAAGAAAAAACTTACCAACTCAGTTTCAAATATGAATGAGGCAAGAAATAATTTTGTAGATAAATTATAGATTTTTAAAGGTCTACACACATATACTGATATATTTTTAATATCTATACTAATCAAAGAGCTTTGACAAATGGATTTTTTAAACTTTCATAAGTAACACAAAAATTTTGCTGGCAGTATCTATAATAGAAATATGTAACAAAGTAAGTGACTACTTTAGCATCAATTTATAGGCACCAGGATTTTGAACATTATAAAATGACCTATATCACACAAAATATGGGGAAAGGGAATATTAACATACTGCTAGTGGAAATATAAATCGTTACAGTGTTTGGGGTGAGTGCTAAGTAATCAGTAATTCCTATCTTGGAAATCTATTGCATACATCTAAAGATCACAAGTACATAAGTATGACTGATACTATTTATTAATTTGTTCAGTTTCCTCCTAAACTATTTCTAACATGCAGAGGCTTGCATCCTTTGATATTTGGGTTTCAGTATTTTAAGATCTGTTAGTTGGATGAATTTGTACGGGCTTTGATTTGCAACTGAAGTATTCAGAGAGAAGAGCATTCAAGAAAACAACAATTTTGCTTGTATTGATTTTGGAAAAAATCAGCATAGTTCTGATATCTAAAGTTTTAAGGGAAGCTTCCTGATTCAGGATTCCAGATTGCAGCAGTGGAAGTAGCTTACTGGAAAGCAGACTTTTGTTGTTGTTGTTCATTTGTTTGTTTGTTTGTGAGGTGTTATTCCTGGAGACTTAGGCTAGTGATATTTTAATCCTCTCAATGATCCTGGAACATTATACATGTATATTATGTATATGTTTATATGTATACCCTCACATACATACACACACATTTCCTTCATAAAAATCCCCTTGTATGTATTCTCTCAAGAGTGACATATGTTATCAGTGACTAAGGATATTGATCAATACAGTAATTGAGACAATAAACATTTAAGGAATAGGGATCTGTATTGGTTTCCAACCTGTTAGTTTTGTTGGAAATGAAGATCCAGTTTCAGTAAAGAAACTTGGTAAATGATGGCACTCAGTGCTCAATCAGTGGGATACTTATACAGTCAACGGTGGTCATCTGGAATAACGTGTCTATTGAAGCAAAGCTTTGACAGACTGATTGACTGAAAACAGTAGACTAGCATGAGGCAGGCATCATAAAAAAATGTGAGAACTGTAGGGCTCTATTTACCTGCTATTTAACTGCCTGCTTCTACTTACCATGGAAAGCTAATAGGCTTATGTTTTAAAATTTTTATCTTAAGCCATGGGAGAAAAAAAAGCCACAGATGGTTTCTATAATTTACTTTAAAAAGCTCTTGGGGCTTCCCTGGTGGCGCAGTGGTTGGGAATCTGCCTGCCAATGCAGGGGACACAGGTTCGAGCCCTGGTCTGGGAAGATCCCACATGCCACGGAGCAACTGGGCCCGTGAGCCACAACTACTGCACCTGCGCGTCTGGAGCCTGTGCTCCGCAACGGGAGAGGCTGCGACGGTGGGAGGCCCGCGCACCGCGATGAAGAGTGGCCCCCACTTGCCACAACTGGAGAAAGCCCTCGCACAGAAATGAGGACCCAACACAGCCAAAAATAAATAAATAAATTAATTAAAAAAAAAAAAAAAAAAAAAAAAGCTCTTATATCAAAAGCCTAAGGGCTGACACAACTGAAATTAATGAGCAGTTTCTAATTTTGTAGGTTGGAGAATTAAAATACAGGTTTAATATATAACTTTCCAAGTCTTTGTTCATTTGTTTGTTTCAGACTTAGAAATCTGATTGGGATATAGGAAACCCAGATCTTGACTGGTGCCATCAGAGAAGAATGAAATGTCTTATTAAATAATAAAAACAAAACATTCCTGATGGTTGTTGAAGAATGATAAGGCAGACTTTATTCAGGAGGTTTAACACAATGGGGGTTTGCAGCATAGGAGAGAAGTGGAGCTCAACTCCAAATACAAGAAGGAAAAGTGGGAATTTATAGCCAAGGAGTAGGGTGGCTGTGAGTGGATGCTTTTGATTGAAATACATGATAGAGCCTATCATTTCCTGAATTACACTAGTGGCTTCTTAGGATTCTGAGCAAATCTCAGTTCCTCTATAACTAGAAAAAAATTCCCCCTTTTAGATTATCTAGTTTACATAAGGTTTTGCATAAGATGCTTCCACACAGAGGAAATGAATGATTTTAGTATTACAAACGAATTCAGGGTTGGATAAGAAGGACAGTAGGGGTAGAGATGGCTTGTGGAAATGCTTCTATCAGCACTTATTGTTGTCCACTTTCCCTGGTAGGACAGATGCCATCTTCTAAAAAGCAGAGATCCATTCCAAAGTATAGGCAGTGGTTAATGGTATTGTTTGAGCTACTGGATGGTCAAGGATTTAAACAAATAATATTGGAGGATTTTTGAAAAAAAAAAAGATATTTGGGGAAAATATTTTGATTGAGCTTTCAGAACAGACATTGAATGTGAAGATGCTTTTCTCTCAGGGTATTGCTCATGAAAACCCTCCTGCCTTGACAATTCTTTATCTGGTAGAAAGATAATCTACTCCATGAAGTCACTGAGCCTCCTTCCCAGTCAATCCAGTGTTTCCTCCATGGCTTCATGATCAAATGTCTAGGGTGGCAGTGATAGAATTTGTGTATTTAAAAAAAAAAAACTTAATTTCATGAAGGCTGATGAGGACACTGTCAATTTTAATACTAATTCAGCAGCAGTAGTGAGCAATGTTTAATCAATGACACCGGTCAATCTCTGGACCCATTCTAACATGGAAGAGGTAGAAATGTTTTCTTCACAGAACATAATAAATCAGGATCCGAGGGATTTGTTAAGCTAAAGTAGGAGAAATGAAATGATAGGAGATAATCAGAATTTGACAGAATATTTCAATGTGATTTTAGTTTTTCAAAAACACATTTAATACAAATAAGGAAGCCAAGATGAGTTATTATTTTTTCTTATATCCTACCTTGTTATTTTTGTCATTAAATAATTTGCCTTTTTTGAGAAAGAACAAGGAAGGGAAAGTGACAATACTTATATATACAGTTATGGAAAGTTGGTTGAAATTTGTTCCATACTTGTCAGAGTGTGACAAAAGTAATACTCTGTTCTATTGTCATGAAAAAATCCAGTCATACAATTAGCAATAAATCATAACTTAAAAATGCCAAGTAAGAGATATAGTATATTCCCACATTCTGTAGGAAATTGTATCAATACTTTTGCACATAGAAATATTTGTTAAGTACCTACTGTTTTGGGAACCATTCTGCATGCTCTGGAAAAAAAAATACATAAAATTCCTTACCTAAAAGTACTCAGCGTTTACCTGGATAAGACAAACAGATAAGTATACTGTTCCAAAATAGTACAATGTCTGTACAACACTGGACAGAAGTTCTGTAAGATTAACAGTTTTATTTAAGACTTTACATGGTTTTAGATTCTTTATCTCTGCTCATCTGCTTTTCTCTCCAAAAAGTGGTCCCAACAGCAGCACATCCATACAAAAAATAAAAATAAAAATTAGTAAATATAAAATAAACACCTCAAGTGACAAGATAACTAGAACATGTAAACCATGATTGCAGCAGCCAGCTGGAAACTCAAGGGCAGAGCACAAGTGCAATCCATTGATAAAATAATCCTTTATCCACAGGGATGATCACTGTAGGTGTGGGACACTACTACATAAGTGGAAATAAGTACCCTCACTCTGTGAAAAGGAAGAAGGATCTCTTCTGAGTCAAATAATTCTAAATCTCTGAGATCAGTGGACAGATGCCTAATTCCACAGAGACATAAGGAAGAAACTTCAAACAAAAAAAGCAATTAAACATATTATGCTATAAAATTTTAGGGGTTGATCAGAATTCACCTGTATTTTACAGATTTTTATCCTCACTTAGGTATAATTACTATCATGAAGAGGTGGCTTTCTGATTGAATACATTTACTTAAATATGCACGCACTTCCATCTGACCATTTTATAAGTTCATCCTTTAATTGATTCACCTTTGTTTCTCCATCACTAAAAAACTCAAAAGTTAAATTACAAAATAAGTTTCTGTAAACAAAATAGGTATATGTAAATGAACAACTATTTTAACAATAAATGTATCTTACACCATAAATTTTTATATTTTTAGTTCAAGCAAATATTGCAGAAAGGGTACTCTTTGCATCTAATAAAAAATCAACTTGCATTTTTAAATGATAATATATTAAAGTTTAGTACTTTATATTTCAAACACTATGCAAAACTGCCTTAGGAAATAGTTTATATGCCATGTCATATAAAATAATGTTGATGATACCTGCAGTCAAAAATACTGCTAGTTAGGAAAGAGTCAAATTGAAATGGAAATTAAAAAAAATAATGTTCCACTTTAATTTGTGTTCATTTCCTTTTATTATTTTTGGTTTATATTGTAGTATAGTTCATTTACAATGTTGTTTTAGTTTGAGGTGTACAGAAAAGTTGATTCAGTTATATTGGGTTGGCCAAAATTTCATTTGGGTTTTTCTGTAAGATGTTACTGATACATATACACATATATATTCTTTTTCAAATTCTTTTCCCATTTAGGTCATTACAGAGCACTGAGTAGAGTTCCCTGTGCTATACAGTAGGTCTTTGTTCGTTATCTATTTTAAATATAGCAGTGTGTATATGTCAATCCCAAACTCCTAATTTATCCCTTCCCTCCCACCTTTCCCCTTTGGTAACCATAAGTTTGTTTTTCGGGTCTGTGAGTCTGTTTCTGTTTTGTAAATAAGTATATTTGTATCATTTATTTTTTAAAATTCCACATATAAGCAATATCATATGATATTTGTCTTTCTTTCTTGCTTCAGTTAGTATGATAATCTCCAGGTCCAACTTACTTCAGATAGTATGATAATCTCCAGGTCCATCCATGTGGCTGCAAATGACATAATTTCATTCTTTTTTAATGGCTGAATAATATTCCATTGTATATATGTACCACATCTTCTTTATCCATTCATCTGTTACTGGACATTTAGGTTGCTTCCATATCTTGGCTATTGTAAAGAGTGCTGCAATGAACATTGGGGTGCATGTATGCTTTCGAACCATGGTTTTCTCCAGATATATGCTCAGGAGTGGGATTGCTGGATCATATGGTAGCTCTATTTTTAGTTTTTTAAGGAAATTCCACACTGTTCTCCACATGAGCTGTTTGTAAATTCCGGAGATTAATCCCTTGTCAATTACATCAGTTGCAATTTTTCTCCCATTCTGTGTGTTGTCTTTTCGTTTTGCTTATGGTTTCCTTTGCTGTGCAAAAGCTTTTGAGTTTAACTAGGTCCCATTTGTTTATTTTTGTTTTTATTTCCATTATTCAAGGAGGTGGATCAAAAAAGATCTCGCTGCAATTTATGTCAGAAAGTGTTCTGCCTATGTTTTCCTCTAAGAGTTTTATACTATCCCGTCTTACATTTAGGTCTTTAATCCATTTTGAGTTTATTTTTGTGTATTGTGTTAAAGAATGTTCTACTTTTATTCTTTTACATGTAGTTGTCCAATTTTCCCAGCACCATTTATTGAAGAGACTATCTTTTTCTCCATTGTATAATCTTGCCTTCTTTTTCATAGATTAATTGACCATATGTGCATGGGTTTATTTCTGGGCTTTTTATACTGTTTCATTGATCTATATTATATTTCTGTTTTTGTGCCAGTACCATACTGTTTTTATGACCGTAGCTTTGTAGTATAGTCTGAAGTCAGGGAGCATGATTCCTCCAGCTCTGCTTTTCTTTCTCAAGATTGCTTTAGCTAATTGGTGTCTTTTGTGTCTCCATACAAATTTTCAAATTTTTTGTACTAGTTCTGTGAAAAAAGCCATTGGTAATTTGATAGGGATTGCATTGGATCTGTAGATTGCCTTGGTAGTATAGTCATTTTTACAGTATTGATTCTTCCAATCCAAGAACATGGTTTATCTTTCCATCATTCTTTTTAATGTTATGACTATTTTATATGGAAAAACAACTTCATGGATATAAACAGGTAAAATCAAATGGCACACTTTTTTGGGATTTAATATTTTCACTGAATCTGCAAACATACCAAGGTGTTAGAAATTGTAGTGTGGAAAGATACTATTGCTCTCAGTATTTTCTGAAATTTATCTTGCATAGGATAGTACTCTAATATATTTAAAGTCGACTAATTAGAACCAAATTAATTTAGGCGAATGACAAATACGAGGTTTATCACATGATTAAAATCTCTTTCTTTAATATACTTGCATTTTTACATCTTCATTAAGTTAAATAATATTTTCCCCAAAAGTACCCATGTTCTTAAGCATTCTAATTCTTAGTAATATCCATATAGTATATTCACAAAATTTACCTCATTAACTTAATATTTCTCATTTTAATATAATTGGCATATTTCTTATTTCTTAAAAATATTTTAAATTGCTTATTTCTTCTCTTTGGTTTAATAATTTTATCTTGCTATTGAAGCGCCTGGATATTTGAATTTTTTATTAAAATAATTAATTTTGACTTTATTTTATGAATTAATTTTTGCTCTATTTTTCAATTGTTAATTTTATTCCAGTTTTATTGAAATATAATTGACATATAGCATTTTATTAGTTTATGGTGTACAACATACTGATTTTTTATATGTATATATTGCAAAATGATTACCCCAGTAAGTTTGGTTAACATGCATCACCTCATAGATACACATTTTTTTGCATGGTGTGAACTTTTAAGATTTACTCTCTTAGAACTTTCCAGTGTACAAAATTATTAACTATAGTCATCATACTGTACATTACATTGCTAGAATTGTCTTATTAGTGTAAGTTTGTACCTTTTTAATATCTTCTTCCATTTTCCCCACCTCCAACCCCTTCTTCTGCACTCACCAATCTGTTCTCTGTTTCTGTGAGTTCATTCATTTGTTGTTGCTTGCTTATTTGGTTCTTTAGATTCCACATATAAGTGAGATCACATAATATTTTTCTTTGACTTATCTCACTTAGCATAATGCCCTCAAAGTCCATTTGTATTGTCGCAAATGGCAGGATTTCCTTGTTGTTGTTTTTTTTTTAGATTCCACATATAAGTAAGATCATATGATATTTGTCTTTCTCTGTCTGACTACTTCACTCAGTATGAATCTCTAGGTCCATCCATGTTGCTGCAAATGGCATTATTTCATTCTTTTTTATGGCTAAGTAATATTCCATTTTATATATGTACCACATCTTCTTTATCCAGTCTTCTGTCGATGGACATAGGATGTCCTCCTTTTTTAAGGCTGCAAAATATTCATATATATATATATCTATATACACACACACATATACATATGTATATATCTATCCAGGGACACTTAAGTTGTTTCCATATCTTGGGTATACTGTAAGTAATTCTACAATAAACATGGAGGGGGTGGAGATATTTCTTTGAGATAATGATTTCTTTCTTTCAGATATGAACCCAAAAATTGAATTCATGGATCATATGGTAGTTCTATTTTTAATTTTTTGAAGCACCTCCACACTGTTGCTGCACCAATTTACACTCCCACCAAGAGTTCAGACGGGTCCCCTATTCTCCACATCCTCAACACATTTGTTATCTCATGTTATTGATGATACTCATTCTAACAGGTATAAGGCAATGTCCATTGTGGTTTTTACTTGCTTTTCCCTGATTATTAGTGATGTCGAGCACTGTTTCGTGTACCAGTTGACCATCCATATGTCCTCTTTGAAAAAGTGTCTATTTGATTGCTCTGTCCATTGGTAATTGGATTGTTTGCTATTTTTTGCTAATGAGTTGTGTGAATTCTTTGTAAATTTTGGATGTTAACACCCTATCAGATATGGAATATTTTCTCCCATTCCATAGGTTGACTTTCCATTTTTTTGATAGTTTCCTTTGCTATGCAGAAGCTTTTTAGTTTGATGTAGCTCTACTTGTTTATTTTTGCTTTTGTTGCCTTTGCTTTTGATGTGAAATCAAAAACGAAAAGAAATTATTGCTAAGACTGGTCAAGGAGCTTACCCTCTATATTTTCTTCTAGTTTTACGTTTGCAGGTTTTATGTTCAAATCTTTAATCTATTTTCTGTTGATTTTTGTGTATGCAGTAAGATTGGGCCCAATTTCATTATTTTGCATCTTGTGGCCTAATTTCCCAACACCATTTATTGATGAATTTATTCTTTCCCCATTGTATATTTTTGGCTCCTTTGTTGTGAATTATATTGACCGTATATAGGTGCGTTTATTTCTGGGCTCTTTATTCTGTTCTGTTGATCTATGTGTCTGTCTTTATGCCAGTGCCATATTGTTTTGATGACTATAGATTTATAAATTGTTTGAAATCAGGAAGCATGATGCCTCCAGCTTTGTTGTTCTTGCTGAAGATTACTTTGGGTATTTGAAATCCTTTGTGGTTCCATACCAAAACTTCCAATTCTATGTTGACTAAAAGGGGTCAGAGTGGCACCCTTGGTTAGTACTTTTTCTTAGATAAAAGGCTTTCAACCTTTCACCATTAATTATGGTGCTAGTTGTGGGCTTGTCATATACAGCCTTTATTTTGCCAAGGTATGTTGTCTCTATACCCAGTTTGTTGAGAATTTTTATGGATGGATGCTGAATTTTGTCAAAAGATTTTTCTGCATCTTTGAGATGATCATGTGATTTTTATCCTCTGTTAATGTGATTTATCATGTTGATTAATTTGCAGATGTTGAGCCATTCTTGCATCCCTGGAATCAATCCCACTTGATAATGGTGTATGATCTTTTTACTATATTGTTGTATTTGATTTGTTAATATTTTGTTGAGGATTTTTGCATTTATGTTAACCAGGTATGTTGGTCTGAAATTTTCTTATATTTTCGTGTCCTAGACTGGTTTTCTTGTCAGGGTAATCCTGGACTCCAGAAATGAGTTTTGGAGATGTTCCTTCCTCATCCAATTTTTAAAAGAGTTTCTGAAGGATTGGCATTAATTATTTAAATGTTTCATAAAATTCATCAGTAAAACCATCTGGTCAAGGTATTTTGTTTGGAGGTTTTTGGTTATTAGTTAATTGTGTTACTAGCAATTTGTTTAAAATTTTTTTCTTCAAGAAACAGTCTTGATAGGGTGTATGTGTTTAAGTATTTATTTCTTCTAGATTAATCAGTTTGTTGACTAATAGTTGTTCATCATAGTCTATTTGATTCTTTGTATTGTGTGGTATCATTTAGATTGTGTCTCCTTTTATTTCTGATTTTATTTATTTGAGTTCTTTCTCTTTATTTCCTGGTAAGTTTAGGTAAAAGTTTGTCTATTTTGTTTATCTTTTAAAATAACTACCTCTTACTTTCTCTGATATTTTCTATTATTTTTTAGTCTCCATTCATTTGTTTCTACTAATATATTTTATATTTCCTTCCTCCTACTAACTTTGGCCTAGTTTCTTCTTTATTTTCTACTTTCTTGAGGCATAAGTTTGGGTTGTTTATATTTTTTCTTAATATAGGCATTTATGACTATGAACTTCACTCTCAAAACTGCTTTTGCTGCATCCAGTAAGTTTTGGTGTGTTGTATTCATATTTATGTCTCAAAATATATTTTTTAAATTTCTCTTTTGACTTTTTTGATCCAGTGGTTGTTCAGTAGCATGTTGTTTACTCTCCACAGATTTGTGAATTTTCAGCTTTTCTTTTTGTAATTGATTTCCAGTTTCATACAATTAAGGTTAGAACACATGCTTGATATGATTTCAATCTTCTTTTATTTATCAAGACTTGTCTTGTGGTCCAACTTATGATCTTGGAGAATAGCCATGTGTACTTGAGAAGAATATCCTGATGTTGGATGGCACTTCCTATATGTATTCAATATCTGTTAAGTCCATCAGGTATAATGTGTTCTTTAAGTCCAATGTTTCCTTATCCATTGTTGAAAGTGAGATAGTCAAGTCTGCTAGTAATATTTCATTGCTGTTGGAAAAGAGGAAAGTATGAGACTTTGTTTTCTAAAAGAAAAAATTTTTCTTTCTTTCCCCGAGTTCCTGGGATACAACCGTAAACCCTTCTGATTTTCAAAGTGGTAGGACTGTCTTCATTGTTCACGATGCACCCCTTCTAACTTTATGCTAGTGTCTAATGGTGGCCACTAGACAGTCTCAGGATTGGGACTTACTATGCTGGAAAGAGCAACCATGTAGTTATAGTGTCGAGTTTCTAAACCAGATAATATCAGCCCAACATTCAGGGAAGGCAGGGGCGCTGCAGATTGCGTTCAACCACATATCTAATAATTCAATCAATCATGCTTATGTAATGTAACTCCAATAAAAACTCTGGGCTTGGATGAGCTGACTTGTTGAAGATCACACTGCTGTGCCAGGAAGATGATACATTCTGATTACATGAAGAGAGAACACAGAAGCTCTGCTTTCTAGACCCTCCTACACTTGCCTGATGTGTCCATTTATTTGGCTCATCATTTGTATCCTTCAATATAAAATATAATTTTCTGAGTTCTGCCATTCTAGTGAATTATCAAACCTGAAGGTATATGCAACCTCTGAATTTGTATTCAGTTGGTGAGAAGTGCCTGTGGCCTGGAGATCCCCAAACTTGTGGCTGTCATTAGTAGTGAGGATGGTCTTTTGGAAACTGCCTTTAAACTTGTGGAATCTACTAACTCTGGGTGGTTAGCATAAGAATTTCATTGCACAATTGCAGCTTTAAAATCTATCATCAGGCAAACAAAGTAATGGAGTCAGACTCCTTATTATACATGTGAATATCCAATTGACCCATTGCTTATTAAAAGGACTGTCATTTCCACATGACACTGCAGTGTGACCTTTGCCATAATTTAGGTCATTGTATGTGTGTGATTCATTTCTGCACATTCAGGTGCCTTCCATTCATCTGTATGTTCTTATATCAAAAATGATCTAAATTACCATAGCCTTGTAATAAATCTTGATACCTGGTGGTCCAAGTTACCACTTCTTTTTTTCTTCAAAAATTGACTTTGCTAAGTTGGTCAGTTGTATTTCAATATATGTTTTAGAATCTCAGTTTATCAATAGTCACAAAAAATAAGACTTGGGGTTGTGGTTGGGGTTGTGTTGAAGCTATAGAATAATTGGGGAAAATGTTTTATATTACAGTACTAATTCTTCCTTCAGTGACTATGGTATAATCTTAATTTGTTAAGGTTTTATTTATTTTTCTCAATATTTTTATATTTAAGTACAGATATTTTAAATATATTACACATTCATTCCTAATATTTGCTATAGTTTGATGTTATCACTGATGATTTTAACATTCCATGTTCTATTCATTTATTGGTGATATTGATATGATTTCACTGTGATTTGTAAAATATCCTAGTTTCAAAATTTGAAATTTGTTGTGACTTATTTTATAACCAAGTATATGATCTTTTGGGGTAAAATTTTAAAAGTACACATAAAAATAATGTGTGTTCTTAGGTTTAATGTTTTCCTTCTTTTTACAATAACATAGTCATTGAAAAACCCATTAATTAAACCACTTCTATTCCATTTAGTGTGATATTTAGATTTTTTTTAACAAGGCCCCATCTAAATGCTTAGACTTTCGTGGGATTATTTCACACTTAAAATTTCAAATTATTGCTAGTTTTTTCCCACTTGTATTTTAAGAATATTCATTTGTTTTTAAAGATTTATTATAAAATTTCAGGTATTTTACAACTATCCATTGATATTTATATGTGTACTATATTGATATAAATATACCATATTCACTTCATTATATACTGTCAACTCATTGTACTCTAGTTCTCTTTCCATCAGCAAAGCTTAGAAAAATATACTTTAAATATGTTGTGAAATTCATTATTCTACTTAGTTTCTACTGTGATATTTATGTTCTGCTTGAACATTTTAGTTGCATTCTTTTATTCAGTTGTGAGTCATATGTCCTCACTGTCTCTGAAAACTTTGTAGATTATTTAAGCTAAGAAATTTTATGAGGCTAAGACTCATATTAATAGCCTTCCTATCATTCCTGTCTATAATTCAATAGTGAAATTCGTTTAGTCTGAGGGATAAAGTTTTTAATGTTTCTTTTAAATTAATTTTACTTGAAATATTACTTGTATACACAGACTAGACAAAATATCTCAAAGTGCAACTTTGTCAAATCTTATCATTTTGTCAGGTTTGCTCCAAATATTATTTTGTTATCATTTTAAGCAAAAATAACTTACATGTAAAAAAGATTTTTATGTATTTCTCCACAACCTATTCACCTTCTTCTTTCTCCAGAGGTAAAACTTATAATGAATTTAGAAATTCTTAAACAAACAGTAGAGAGATTGAAAAATGTTTTTCTTGTGATAAAACATGAAATAAATATCTACTTCTGTAAATATCATTTTATATTCAACAAAGGTTTTTTGCATTTTACGAGTCTTGATGCATATAGTATCTGTATATAGATTTGAATTACTTTAATATATTTCTATATATACACGTATATAAATACATATATTTCTAGTGTTTATTTTATATACAAGTTATGTGTCATCTGATATTTAGATAAGTACATATATGTGTGTATATATTCAGATATATATGTATTCTTAAATTATACATATATGTAAATATTTAGTATTCATTTCCAATTTAATGTACATTTAAGATATTTCAAATATGGCTATACTGAATAATCCTATTTGAAAAATATTTTTATATTCTTGAGACATATGCACATACCTTTCTAGAATATTTCCTTATGGGAGAATTGCTAAATCTTGAGGAATATTATGTCACATGAAGTTTAAAATGTGTTCTGAATGGCTTGTATAATTTATTGTCTTCTATTAGAAATCCTTTATTATAGTAAATCTATAAAATATTTTCATATATTTTATATAATCAAATAACACTTTCATGTATTTTGATATTATTTGAGATATATATTTTCAGTATGAATATCAGAAAATAATTAATGAGGAATAATTTATGGAAAGCTTGTTTTCTGGAATTCATATATGTGTATGATATTAGTTAGAATACTCAATTTCAAAGTACCATTTACTTAATATTTCATTGTTGTCCAATCCCTATCATAAGCCAAGATGGTACCAAGGACACTGAGCCTTTCGGTTGTGAATTAGAGTGGCACTGGCTCTGTTTTGAGGAGCTTTCATAGGTGCAAGAGACCCACATACACCTGGAACATTGCCAATGGCTCTGACACCAACGTTAAATGAGCTGATGCAACTTGCCTACTACATGGATATTTCTGCACCAGAAACTCAGACCAAGGTACATAATATGCTCCTAATATCTTGTATTAAACTGAAATTTCTCTTAAGGTGATGAAAGAGGGCATTCCACTGAGCCCAAAGGCAATCTTGTTGCTCTTACAAAAAACAACAGCAAAAATGTTAATTAAAATAAGACTTCTACAGTCAGCTTTTAGTTCCATATGTACTTGAAACGTTTTTATTTTTGTGTGTGTATTGGATTTTCAATATCTGTTATATAAAGCCTGTTAATTTCAGCCCTTTCTAAGGCTTTGCTAGTCATGATCTGTCAACTACCAAAATAGTGATTTACTGAATAGTTTTCTTATAGTGACTGTGGATATATAAAATTTTGTTTTTTCTCTACATATTTGAGAGTATGTAATTATATCCATCTACCAAAAAGTTAATTATTATATCCTCCTGATGTCTTTTTTTCATTTTATGATTACACAGTATCTCTCTCTTAATCATCAATTATTATTTCTTTCTTAAGGTATGGTATGAATTTATTGTGCCTATTTTCTTTATATGTATATCTACCCAAGATATATTTTAGCTTTTTATTTTCAGAAATTTTAATTTTCTTGTTAAGAGCTGACAAATGGAGTTCTACTTTTAGCCAAGATGTAGAAAGAGATAGATACTAGGTTTACCCTCTAGCGTGAAGCAACAAAAAGGCCACAAAAAACATAACAATGATTTTAAGACACTGGGCATAAGACAATGCAGGATAATGATACCTGCAGGTGGGGAAACAAACAAACAAGTTCAAACCTCTGTTTGACCCAGTACTGCCTGGAAAGAGTTTTTAGGCCACAGCAGAGGTAGAGAGAACTCTGGTGGAGCATAGTGCTTCACTGAGTGGAGAAGTGGATTTGGGGAGAAAGAGAAGAGCAAGGCAGTTAGAGATTTCAGGGTGGGCAACTAAATTGAAGAGAGCTACACTGAGCAGGAGCTTTGAAAAATTACAAAGTGTCCCCATCAAGTCAATAGTCTCAAAACAGCTGTTTCATCATTCCATCTCCAGAGGTAGTCAGACTGTTGTATACAGTTAAATAATTAAGGCTTTACCACTTGATATACAGGACTAAGTAAGAGTAAATCCTGCATCTTACTAATTTGACAAGAAAATACTGGAGATCATCCAAGAGGGCAGAGTACAAAGACCCTGAGCTCACGTCCTCTCACAAGCAGACCAAAACCACAACCATCTGCAGAACAACCATGACTGAAACCTAACAGAGATCTTCTACAACTAAAGACATAAAGAAGGAACCACAATGAGACAGGTAAGAGGGGCAGACTCACAATATAGTCAAGTCCCATACCCTCGGGTGGGTGGGCCACAAACTGGAGAATAATTATACTACAGAGGTTCTCCCCCAGGAGTGACAGTTCTGAGACCCATGTCAGGTGCCCTAGCCCAGGGGTCCTGCACTGGGAAGACGAGCCCCCAGAGCATTTGGCTTTGAAGCTTAGGGGGGCTTAATTTTGAGAGTCCCAAAGGATCATGGGAAACAGTGTCTTCACTCCTAAAGGGTGCACACAAAACATCATGTGTACCAGTACCGAGGGAAAAAGCATTAATTTGATAGGAGCCTGGGCCAGACTTACCTGCTGGTCATGGAGAGTCTCCTGGAGTTTTCACCCAGGAGAACCACATGTTCACCCTGGGGACATAGACACTGGCAGCAGCCACATTTGGGAGCTTGTTCTACCACATGAAAGCCAGTATTGGCAGGTGCCGTTGTGTGGGATCCTAAAGACTTCCTGAGCCCACAGGCACATCTAAACATGTCTCTATGCATGGCCTTGACCCCCAGAGGACCAAGACCAAGCTCTGCCCACCAATGGGCAGGTACTAGCCCTGACCTCCAGGAAGGCTGCACCAGCCTCCAGACCAGTCTAACCAACCAGGGGGCAGACACCAGATGCAAGAAACTCAGTCCTATAGCCTATAGACCCAGGCTACATACAGTAGGCCTGGCCCTACTCTGGGACCAGCTGGGCCTCAGCCCTGACCACTACCAGGCCAACACAAGCTTTGGGACACCACAGACACCATATCCAAATGTGTCAGGAACCAGCTCCCCACCACAGCAATCTGACACCAGCTCAGGGATCACTGGGCCCTGCAGGCAGACTCTAGGACCTGGCTCTGCCTGCCAATAGTCTGGCACTAGCCTCAGGACTTGGCTTCAGCCACCGGTGGAGCAGGAAACAGCGCCAGAGTCTCAGGACCCTGACTCCTCCCAGTAGTGAGGCAGCACTAGCTCCAGTGTCCCCTGGCATTCTGCAGTCAGCCACTTCAGGACCAGACCCCACTAACCAACAAACAAACAGCATCCACACAAGGAAGGGTTGGGCAACCAAATGGGCCAGGGGCAAACCAAGCCTACCAGAAGCCCACATAGTCATCCCACCACAATAGAAGGACCCATGAAGACCTCTTAAGGGGAATCCCTAGAGCATATAGCTCGGGTAATGAGAGGAATGCACTGCACAGACACATAGGAAGACACTTCTCCAAGATTGTGAAACATAACTAACCTACTACATACATAAAAATACCAATAGCAACTTAGATAAAATGAGGCAGCAGAAGAACAAGTTCAAGAAGAGGAAACAAGATAAAACCCAAGAAGAACTAAGTGAAGTGGAGCTAGGTAATCTACCTGAGAAAGAATTTAGAGTAATGATTGTAAAGATGGTGAAAGAACTCAGGAGAAGAATGGATGCACAGAACAAAGAGTTAGAAAATATAAAGAACAACCAAAGAGATGAAGAATACAATAACTGAAATGAAAAATACACTAAAAGGAAACAATAGCAGACTAAATGATACAGAGAATGGATCAGTGAGCTGGAAGACAGAGTAGTGGAAATCACTGCCGCTGAACACAAAAAACAAAAAAGAACGAAAAGAAATGAGGACAATGTAAGGGATCTCTGAAACATCAAGTGTACTAATATTTACATTTTATGGGTCCCAGAAGGAGAAAAGAAGGAGAAAGGGGCTGAGAACATATTTGAAAACATAATAGCTGAAAACTTCCCAACCTGGGGAAGGAAACAGTCACCCAATTCCAGGAAGTGTGGAGAGTCCCATATAGAATGAATCTAAAGAGGAACACAGCAAGACACCTTGTAATTAAGATGATGATAAAAATTAAAGATAAAGAGAGAATATTAAAAGAAACAAGGGTAAAGCAACAAATAACATACAAGGGAATTCCCATAAGGCTATCAGCTGATTTTTTCTGCAGAAACTCTGCAGGCCAGAAGAGAGTGGCACCAAATATTCAAAGTGATGAAAGGGAAAAAAAACCTACAAACAAGAATAATCTACCCAGCGAGGCTCTCCCTCAGATTTGATGGAGAGATCAAAATCTTTACAGCAAGCAAAAGCTAAAAAAGTTCAGCACCACTAAACCATCTTTACAACAAATGTTAATGGAAGTCTTCTAGGCAAAAAAAGAAAAGGCCACAACTAGAAACAAGAAAATTATGAAATGAAAAGGATCACTGGTAGAGGCAAACATACAGTAAAGTTAGGAAATCATTCACACACAAAATTAGAAGGGAGGTTAAAATACAAAAGTAGTGAAATCAAATATATCAACAATAAGCAGTTAAGAGATACACAGAACAATTAGATGTAAAATATATCAGAAACAGTCATCATGAGGGGAGGAGAGTACAAATGCAGAGTTTTTAATATATATTTGAAATTAAGAGCACAACAACTTAACCATATATATTAAAAAAACCTCATGATAACCACAAACCAAAAATCTATAATAGATGTACACACAAAAAAGAAAAACAATCCATATACAACACAAAAGGTAGTCATCAAATCCCAAGAGAAGAGGATAAAAGGAGAAGAAAGGGAAAAAAAATACCTACAAAACAATTAACAAACTGGAAATAAGAACACACATATCAATAATTACCTTAAATGTAAATGAACTAAATGTTCCAACCAAAAGACATAGAGTGGCGGAATGGATACAAAAACAAGACCCATATATATGCTACCTACCAGAGACTCACTTCAGATCTAGAGACACACACAAACTGAAAGTGAGGGGATGAAAAAAGGTATTCCATGCAAATGGAAATCAAAAGAAAGCCATAGTAGCAAGATAAAATAGACTTTAAAATAAAGCCAAGAGACTAAGAAGGATACTACATAGGATAGGATCAAGGGAGCATTCCAAGAAGAAGATATAACAAATGTAAATATATATTCACCCAACATAGGAGCACCTCAATATGTAGGGCAAATATTAATGGACAGAACAGGAGAAATGGACAGTAACACAATAATACTAGGAGAATTTAGCACCCCACTTGCATCAATGGACAGCTCATCTAGACAGAAAATCAATAAGAAAACACAGTACTTAAATGACACATTAGACCAGATGGACTTAATTGATATATATAGAGAGAGCATTCCATCCAAAGCAGCAGAATACACATTCTTTTCAAGCACACATGGAATATTCTACAGGATAGGTCACATGCTAGGCCAAAGAACAAGCCTTGGTAAATTTAAGGAAACTGATATCATATCAAGCAACTTTTATGACCACAGTACTATGAGACTAGAAGCCAACTACAAGGGAAAAAAAACTGCAAAAAACACAAACATGTAGAGGCTATACAATATGCTACTAAACAACCAATGGATCACTGAAGAAATCAAAGAGGAAATCAAAAAATACCTAGAGGCAAATGCAAACAAAAACAGGACAGTCCAAAACCTACGGGACACAGCAAAAGCAGTTCTAAGAGGGAAGTTTATAGTGATACAAGCTTACCTCAGGAAACAAGAAAAATCTCAAATAAACTAACTGTACACCTAAAGGAACTAGAGAAAGAAGACTAAACAAAACCCAAAGTTAGTAGAAGGAAAGAAATCATAAATAGCAGAGCAGAAATAAAAGAAATAGAAACTAAAGAAAACAATTAAAAAGATCAATGAAACTAAAAGCTGGTTCTTTGAAAATATAAACAAAATTGATAAACCTTTAGCCACACTCATCAAGAAAAAAAGGGAGAGGGCCCAAATCAATAAAATTACAAATGAAAAGGGAGAAATGACAACTGAGACCACAGAAATAAAGGATCATAAGAAACTACTGAAAAAAATATATATGCCGATAAAATGGACAACCTAGATGAAATGGACAACTTCTTAGAAAGGTGCAATCTCTCAAGACTGAACAAGGAAGATAGAAAATATGATGAATAATGAAATTGAATCAGTAATTTAAAAACTCCCAGCAAACATCCAGGAACGTATGACTTAACAGGTGAATTTTACCAAACGTTTAGAGAAGAGTTAACATGTGTCCTTTTGAAATTATTCCAAAAATTGCAGAGCAAGGAACACTTCCAAACTCATTCTATGAGGCCATCCATCACCCAGATACTACAACCAAAGACATCACACAAATAAAGAAAATTACAGGCCAGTATTGCTGATGAACATAGAAGCAAAAATCCTAAACAACATACAAGCAAATCAAATCCAACAATACATTTAAAGGACCATGCACCATGGTCAAGTGGAATTTATCACAGGAATGCAAGAATTTTTCAATATCTGCAAATCAATCAATGTGATACACCAAATTAACAAGTTGAAGGATAAAAAACAAATGATCATCTCAATAGATGCAGAAAAAGATTTTGAAAAAGTTCATCATCCATGTATCTTAAAAACTCTCCAGAAAGTGGGCATAGAGGGAACCTACCTCAACATAATAAAGGCCATATATGAAAAACCCACATCTGACATCATACTCGATAGTAAAAAGCTGAAAGCACTTACTCTTAGATCGGGAACAAGACAAGCATGTTCACTTTCACCACTTTTATTCAACATAGCTTTGGGTGTCCTAGCCACAGCAAGCAGAGAAGAAAAAGAAATAAAAGGAATTCATATTGGAAAGGAAGAAGTAAAACTGTCACTGTCTGCAGGTGACAAGATACTATACAGAGAAGACCTAAAGACACTACCAGAAAGCTAGTAGAGCTCATCACTGAATTTGGTACAGGTGCAGGATAAAAAAATTAATGTACAGAAATCTGTTGCATTTCTACACACTAACAACAAACTTTCAGAAAGAAATTAAGGAAACAATCCCATTTACTACCACATCAGAAAGAATAAAATACCTAGGAATAAACCTATAAATAAAAGAAATATAAACTAAAAAATAAAAACAAAAAGATCAGTGAAACTATTTGAAAGCTGGTTCTCCTATATAATACAGATATATTTTATGTAGACCTATGTTAAAATAGCATCAAAGTGGTTGTTTTCAAAAGGAAGCCTACTAATCAATATTGTGTGAAGCACATCTCCTCTAAGTAGGAAATATTCCTGAGAAGATAAGTTTTAACTCAGTTAGCTGAGTGGTTGTTTTATGACCCAATCAATAATTTCAAATCATCCATTCAAATCAATTAAAATATAATTATGCACTGGTGAATTCTTGCATTTCTGATGCATTTGCTTAATTTAAAAGAGCATGCAATTCCATAAAGGTCATGGGCTAGATAAAATATCATTGTTGTCATGGAAAGAACTGACATATATACCATTTAACAGAACTTTAACAATAAATACAAGATTCCGAATCTCACAGAAGCATAAAGCTCTCTAGCTGTTCAGGAACTCCATTCCAATCCGTCCCCACCCCCTCTCTCCATTCGGATATAATGAAAGGAAAGCATTTTGGAAGAATATTTAACTAAGTGGAATCTCATCAGGAAGCACTTCAAAGAAGTGCTTTTTAATGTTCAAATATAAATGTACTTTGATGACCTTCCTTTTATCAAGCACACTATTAAAATGCTTTCCTAATACTTCCTTCTCCCAAAGCCCAGGCTGGTTAATCATATGATCTCTTTGAATAACCTTTGATCCTACCAGGTGATTAAAAGCAAATTTGAAAAGAATGCACAAGACATTGATGCAGGTTTGACCTTGGTAAAGTTATAAACTAAGTAAGTATTGTCTTCAAATACTCCCGCATCTAAATGTCATTTTCTCTTTTAATTTATCAATTTTCCTTTTATTACTTATGCTTTTCCTCACTTGTGTCTTTTGGAAACCTGCTGTAGCTGTCTACAAAGATAACCTACCTCAGAAAATCTGGAATTTGTAAGAACACAGATCTTTTAGATAACCTATACTCAAATTCTTACTTCATGCATCTTACTGGGGTTAGCTGGAGCTAGTCCCTTTCTGAACTTCAATTTACTTATGTGCAAAGTAGGAAAACTCTGATGCCACACAAAATTTAGTTGGAATCAACTAATACTGCATGTTGATTTTTCCTTTACAAGATGGCACAGTAGTAGGATGTGGAACTCACCTCTTCCCACAAATACATCAAAAATACATCTACAAATGGAAAAATTCTCACAAAACACCTACTGAACACTAGCAGAAGACCTCAAATGCCTGAAAGGACAAGAAAGGTCTCCACATAACTGGGTAGGATGAAAGGGGGAAAAAAAAGAGGAAGCAAAATAGGTCCTGCGCCCCTGGGAGGGAGCTGAAGGAGAGGAGAGGTTCCCGCACCCAGGGAAGTCCACTCACCAGTGGGGAGATAATCTGGGACAGAAAAGAAGCTTCAGAGGCTCAGCAGAGAGTGCAACAGTTAGTGTCAGGCAGTACAGAGAGAAACCTATACAGACGGTCCATGCCACTGCCTTGCGTAACTCAGCCTGAGACGCATATCCGCAAGTATGGGCAGGGGCTGGTGCTGGAACATGGGGTTTAGAGGACAGACCAGGGAGGGGACTGCTGTTGGCTGCGTGGAGACAGCCTGAAGGGGCTGGAGTGTGGGGCGTAGCAACCAGGAGCGTTCATGGAAGAAACCCAGGCCGCCATAGAAGCTAAGCATCATTGTTAAGTGGCCTGTGAAGGGAGGGGCGGGGCTGCCATTGCAGCCTCTTTCCCCACCCCTGGCTCCTGCCTCTGTGGGCTCCAGGAGAGGCTCCCGCACAGGCAGGCTCACGTGCCTGGTGAGCTTCAGCCCCCTACCCACCCAACAGGCTTGCTCACTCTGGCTGTTGCCTTGGTGGCCCTGGTAGCAGATGCCAGTGGGTTGCCAACATGCAGAGTTAGGGCTGAAATCACAGCTGAGGCTCAGGGGCCTTGCAGCTTAGGAAGCAGAGCTGAAATCTCTCCCTGTGGCTGTGCAAACCACATATTTACACATCTGCTGCTGTAAATTCAGCACCTGCAGAACATCTAAATGGACAACTGGTTCTCCCACAGCTGGGATGAGTCTGGCCTTAGTAGCTGTGGGTTTTGTGGGCATGTACACATGGGGGCTGAGCCAGGGTCTGAGCTGCCTCAGAGCTCCCACAGTGGGTTCAGGTGCATGACTACTGCAGTTCTGGGAACTGACTTCAGTGGATCTGCACTGGTGGCCTTGTGAAAACAAAGCCTGAGAGGCACCAGGCCAATTGCTGGCATACCCATGGTTGAGGTGGGGCTGAGGGCAGTGCCAGCAACAGTGGACTTTGTGAGCCCACACAATGGTTGAAAGGTGACGCAACAGAGCACACTCACAGGTGAACAGCACCAGTGGAGGAATACTCAGTGGCTTCCCTCCAGGGGGAACACTCCACTCCCACCTACCTCATGCCTCACACCACAGATCAGAAGCACAGCTCAGGAATGGAGCTGGGGCTTCTACTCCAACAACAAGAGAGCAGACCCTGCCCTGGAAAGGGCAGTGACAACCACAGAGCAAAGAGGAGGCCCTGCTCAATATCCAGTGCAGGCTCTGGTCACCACAACATCAGTCACACCTCCTATCAAAGGGATAATGGCCAGCATACACTGAGGAAAGAGGTGGCAGGCAGCCTTACTAAAAACAGCCCTTACACCAACAAATATGAAACCCACGCAGGCTACACAGGATGTTCCCACATAAAAGTAAGTCTCTAAGACCACAGTAGGTAATTCTTTCTCCTAAACTCATAGAGCAAGAGAAATATAAGTAAAATGAAGAAGCAGAGGAACCACTCCCAATTAACAGACCAAGAGAATTCTCCTGAAAGAATAAAGAAAGAGACTTCTTCATTCTAATAGACACTGAGTTCAAAAAGGAGATAATAAAAGTACTGACGGAATTAAGAAGAACTATTGATAGAAATGCAGAGTGCTATAAAAAGGAACTAGAAACTATAAGGAGGAGCCAAGAAAAATTAGAGAATTTATTTGAAGAGATGAAAGCTGAACTAAAGGCAAAGAATAGCAGAATGAATAACGCAGAAGAATGAATAAGTGATGTGAAAGATAAAATAATGGAAATCACCCAATTCGAAAAGCAGACAGAAACCCAAATAAAAAAAAAATGAAGGCAGTGTAAGAGATCTATGGGATAATATAAAGTGTGCCAATCTATGTATAATAGGGATCACAGAAGGAGAAGAAAGAGAAAGGGGATTGAAAATGTATTTGAAGAAATTATGGCTGAAAACTTCACAAACCTAATGAAAGAAACAGATATCCAGATACAGGAAGCACAGAGGGTCCTGAACAAGATAAAGCCAAACAGACTTACACCAAGACATATTAAAATTAAAATGGCAAAAGTTAAAGAGAAAGTTCTAAAGGTAGCAGGAGAAAAACAGAGTTAATTACAAGGGAACCCCCATAATGCTATCAGCTGATTTCTCTACAGAAACTTTGTGGGCCAGAAGCAAGTGGTGGGATATATTGAAAGTCCTGAAAGGGAAAAATTTGCGATCTAGGATACTCTACCCAGCAAGATTATCATTTCAAATAGGAGAGATTAAGAATTTCTCAGACAAGCAAAAACTAAAAGAATACAGCAATACTAAACTATCCTAAAGGAAATATTGAGAGGTCTTCTCTAAATAGAAAAGAGGTAAGGATCTATAGGAAAGAGAAGATCACAATTGGAAAGTAAATCACTTAAATAAGACAGTACACAGATTATTTTAAAAAATCAAAAAATTTCTGTGAAAGCGATAATAACCACAATGAACAGCAAAAGGATGAACATGAAGATGAAAAAGTGGCCATCAAAATCATAAAATGTAGGGAAGGAGAATAAGAAAATGTAGATTTTTTTTTCCCTAGAATGTGTTTGAGCTGATATGACTACCAGTCTAAAGCAAGTAGATATAGGAAGGGGTTAACATACTTAAAAAAGAGGATAACCACAAATCGAAAACATACAATAGATAACAGAAAAAACAAAAAGAAGAGAAAACAAGCATAATACAAAAGAAAATTCATCAATCAAACCACAAAGGAAAAAACAAAAAGAAAAAGAGAGGTACAAAGAATAAATATAAAATCAACAGGAAAACAAGGTTTAAAATGGCAATAAATACATACCTGTTAATAATTACTTTAAATACCAATGGAATAAATGCTCCAATCAAAAGACACAGAGTGGCAGATTGGATAAAAAAAAAAAAAAGAGCCTACAATATGCTGCCTACAAGAGACCCACTTTAGGGCAAAGGACACTCATGGATTGAAAGTGAGGGGGTGAAAAAAAATATTTCATGCTAACAGAAATACAAGAAAGCAGGGGTTGTGATACTCACATTAGACAAAATAGACCTTAAAACAAAGGCTATATAAAAGATAAAGAAGGACACTGTATAATGAAAAAGGATCAATACAAGGAGAGAATATTACACTTGTCAAGAAGGACACTGTATAATGAAAAAGGATCAATACAAGGAGAGAATATTACACTTGTCAAGAAGGACACTGTATAATGAAAAAGGACCAATACAAGGAGAGAATATTACACTTGTCAACATATATGCACCTTATATAAGAGCACCCAAATACATAAAATGAGTACTAACAGACATAAAGGGAGAAATTGATAAGAATACAATAATAGAAAGAGATTTTAATAAGCCACTCACATCAATGGACAGGTCTTTGAGAAAGAAAATCAATAAGGCAACAGTGATCCTAAATGATACAATAGAACAGTTAGACTTAATTGATATATTTTGGACATTACATTCAAAATAAGCAGAATACATATTCTTTTCAAGTGCACATGGAAAATTCTCTAAGATTAACCACGTACTTGGGCACAAAACAAGTCTCAACAAATTTAAGAGTTTAGAAATTATTTCAAGCATCTTTTCTGACCACAACACATGAAACTAGAAATCAACCACAGACAAAGAAAAAATGACCAAACTTAGAATTAAATGTATAACTAAGGCATTATTATTTCAAGAATTGTCAGCAGAGCCCTGTGGAGTCTTCTTAATCAGAAAAATTCTCAAAATATTCCTCTTTTCTGTTCCTAATGAAAAATGAAATACAATCTCAGAGTTTCATGTTTGTGATGATTGAGATGTAATTCCCTGTAACCAAATGAGTAATTAAACCAACATTTAGTATTCATAAAATATTAACTTATCCATAATTTCCTGGAAACCTCTACTCAGTAGTCTAATAAATAATATACATGACAAACAATGGCTGGCTAAGCTGCAAAGCTTCTTCTATATGAAGTACAAGTTTCAATTGTGGGCAACCTTTTTGGAAATATATTTCTCATTGGTTATTCATGGTTTTCTGGTTATGACATGGTTATGGTTTTCAACTGTGGTCATTTTTCCTTTATTTTTTAAAATTTTTATTTATTTATTTATTTTGAAGTACACTTACAATATATTAGTTTCAGACGTACAGCATAATGATCTGATATTTCTATAAATTATTCTACATATAAAGTTATAAAATATTGGCAATATTCCCTGTCTTGCTTTATATTTATTAGTTGGTCTTAGTTTTGTTTCATTATCATTAGTATACTTTGTTATAGATGTTTGGTTAACCGCACATGTTATAGTGATATTTGTAACGGTATTATTTGACTTAACCAAAAACAAGCTTTTAGTATGAATAAATATGATACATGCAAAAATATTAATCACTGAACTATTTTTTTCCAGTAGAAAATATGAATACATGGTATAGTTGATCCAAATGGAACAAGGTAAAACTGAATATTTCAGAAAAAATATAATCTCAAAGTTTACAAGACATAAAGAAGAAGCATATCAGTTAAGATTCATTTGTGTCAGGAAGTGTAGACAACTAGATCATTTAAATGAAAAAACTTTACGAAGTAGTTTATAGAACTGAAACAAATCCTTAACAGCCTGGGTAGAGCCTCTCCAGGAACCCAGGCATCAGTCACTATTGGCAAACTCTTCTGGGTACGACTTAAGGAATGACTTAGCTATAAACATTTTGTTTTGTTATGTGTGATGATTTTAAGTCTAATTAGCTAGAATTCATCTCCAGTAAATATTAAAAATATTTGATAGAAAACTTACATTATCCATCAGTGAATCACAAGTATGCATTGTATGCATACTACTTTATCAGCCTTTTTGATCTTCCTAATATAGAACATTGAATTGTTTTTAGATGGAAATCTATTTTATTATTTAAAATAATGTGTTTAAATATAACTGAATGTTAAGGCTAAACTCCAAAATTTCCAAAATTAGATAAAAATACAATGCTTCTTGGAACTATAACTTAAAGTCTTAATGCTCCCTAATTTCAGATGGTCCACTCAAATTTTATTTAAGCTTTTTCTGGAGATAGTTCATATTATAGCATACTTAAAAATGAAGTAGAGGACTTGATACATATCTCTAGGTTGTGAATCATTTTTATAGAGAAAAATAGCTTATTTTCTATATTTTAGAAGAGGATATTAGAAAAAAATTTTGGTAATGGCTGCTTTGGGTGGATGTTATTTTCTTTAAGAGAGCACTGAAAAGGCCCCAGGCAAGTACTTTAATTAACACCAATTCCATCTATCAATCACTAGAGTTCCCCAAAACTCAATTATCCACTTGAATAGTTCCAAACTTCCAGAATAAACCTTTGAACAACACAGTTGAATTATCAATAGTGAGAAAAGCAGATTCATGTCTTACATTCTTCAACATGGTCATTTATTTTGTTATCACAGCCTTTGTGCAAACAATAAATAAATTTTTTATTTTACACAAGGTATATGATATTATGGTTATAAACCAGAAATATATTTTGCTATATAGATTATTGGCTTTCATTTATGTGGATGTTTTCAATCTTTTAATAAAACTTATTTAGAATAATTATTAAGAATTGTTAGACAAGAATGAAATTAATCACATTACTATAAATAATTTTCACTAATACTGATTTTATTAGCAACTTTCCCTTAGTATAAAGAGTATAAATATTTATAATTAATAAATTATTCATAAAATGATAATTTATATTTGTTAAGAGAAAGCTTAGATGTCAGAGCTTCACTTTGCTCTGATTTCTAATACCTTTAAAATGGACACCTGGGGGCTTCCCTGGTGGTGCAGTGGTTAAGAATCCTCCAGCCAATGCAGGGGACACAGGTTCAAGCCTTGGTCTGGGAAGATCCCACATGCCATGGAGCAACTAAGCCCATGCACCAGAACTACTGAGCCTGCACTCTAGAGCCCAAGCCACAACTACTGAGCCCGCATGCTACAACTACTGAAGCTCACGGACCTAGAGCCCATGCTCTGCAACAAGAGAAGCCACCGTAATGAGAAGCCTGTGCACCACAACAAAGATTAGCCCCCGCTCGCTGCAACTAGAGAAAGCCTGTGCACAGCAACGAAGACCCAACACAGCCATAAATAAATAAATAAATAAATAAATAAATAAATAAAAATTTTTAAAAAATGGACACCTGGCTTAAATCATCTAGCTTGGTTTCTTCATTAAAAAAAAGGGTTTAAATGGTTTAATGGATTTATATCCATAGAAGGCTTAGTATTAAATCTTGTGTATAGTAAATTTAAGAATTTGTTATTATATTGGCAAACTATAACTAATAAAAATTTATTTCTAACTATCTAGGCATGCAAAAATGGTTGAAGGTGTGGTTTTTCATTTTATCAACATGCAAGTATTTTTCTAAGTCCTGGTTCGTGGAACACATATTTTTGTTTTACATATTAGAGTTGTTTCACATCAATGCAAAAGGCTTAATTTCTTCACTTTATATTAACTTAAATGTTTGAATGACAAAATGTAATGTAAATATTTTGTAAATAAAAGTTCTAATTCTGAACTCAAGATGGGGTGTGATGATCCCCTATCTTTGGTAAGTTTGGGTTTTCACATTCTAGAGTATTTTATGTGAAATATAACCATATTAATTTATTGTTGTACCAAAGTAAATTTATATTTTTAAAAATCAAACAAAAATGTTATTGTGTAAAACAACACAATCTGTTCCAGGCCCATAAGATACTCAAATATGAAAGAAAGTTTATTATTGTTTGGCATCCTTAGAGACTTTAAAGACAATATATCTTCTTACCTACTCCACGAAGTTGAGGAGAACAGGAAGAATATTTTTATTTGGTTTATTTTAGTTATTAGTCCTTCATTTATCCCTCCCTTTCTCTCTTTCCCTCCCTCCCTGCCATCTTTTCTTAATGTAATGGCATTAATTTCTCAGGAGTAACTCAGCCTCTATGATTTCCTCTTGTCCAAAAATCAGGGTTATTTAAAACAAAAACAAACAACAATAAAAACTAATCCAACAACAGATGTATAAAAATGAAGATTCAACCCAGTCAGAAGGCACTATGTTAAAAACTGAGGCCACCTAAAATTTCAGAATTGCATACATTTGTCTTCTGAAAGTTGAACCATTGCAGACAGAGTAACAATTTTCTATGATTAGTGGGTCATTCCTGACCAACCAATAATTAAACAAATGATAAAATATTAAATAGCAGCAGACATCAACCAGCAATACTATATAGGAAAGAATAGGTAGATAGCAGAGGACCAGCATATCAAAGAAGAGGGAAAAGAAAGAACAGAGGTCAGTGTCCACAACCTGTCAAATGGTCCCATCAATTATCTGGTGAGAAGGGGTCTAGATTGGGGTGCAACTTATACATTATTTGTATTATGTTATGATTAAGAGTGGAAATGTTATTTGCCACCTCAACATGCATTCACTGTATTTTTGGAAATAGTACATCAATTTTCTTCTGAAGAATTGTTCACTCTCTCACTTATTACCTATATAATCGGGATAATTGGCTTCATCCCTGAGTTTAGGAATAATTAGCCCAACAACTCAGGCTTGCCAAAGTCAAGAATCACATCCTTCTGGCTATGAGAACAGATAGATAGGGAATCTTATCTTACCAAGGAAAGGGAATATTTTTATTTGCTTGTTTAGAAGGAGACACATAGATACCATTCTGTGTTTTCTGCTGGGTACTATCAAAATAAGGTTGATGTGAGAGTAGGAGCCTTGGACTGAAAGCAGTAGAAAGCTGATCCTAGAGATGGAAAGAAAGCCAAGCCATAAGCTATTGTTTAAGCTTTGGAATTAAACCATACTTAATACAAGACCTCCACTAAGTTTTTAGATTTAATTAAGTCAGTATATTCCCTTATACTTCAAAAAGTTTGTCTGTTCAAACCTCAAGAGTCCTAAATGGCACATAAATATGCAATTGTAAACACACATACACATGTGAAGAATGCACACACAAACTCAAATAAGAAATTTAGGGATATTTTCCAAGTGTAACAAATTTTATTTTTCCATAAACATTAACTTAACTTATCTGATAATCTAAATTATTAAACTAAAAAATTTGTAAGAGAGCCATGGATTTTTTAAAAAATAGAATAATTAACATGCAGAAAATTGTTGCATTTATTCTCACTAATAATGAAATATCAGAATAGAAAAAATTTTTTAATCCTATTTAAAATTGTGTAAAAAGAAAAAATACCTAGGAATAAACCTGACAAAGGAGGTGAAAGACTGAGAGCTATACCCTGAGAACTATAAAACATTGATAAAGAAAACTGAAGATGATTCAAATAAGTGGAAAAATATCCCATGCTCTTGGACTGGAAGAATTAATATTGTTAAAATGGCCATACTACCCAAAGCAATCTATAGATTTAATGCAATCCCTATCAAATTACCCATGACATTTTACAGCTAGAACAAATAATCCTAAACTTTATATGGAACAATAAAAGACCAAGAATTGCCAAAGCAATCCTGAGGAGAAAGAACAAAGCTGGGGGCATAACCCTCCCAGACGTCAGACAATACTACAAAGCTACAGTAATCGAAACAGTATGGTACTGGCACAAAAACAGACATATAGATCAATGGAACAAAATACAGAGCATAGAAATAAACCCACACACACCTACGGTCAATTAATCTTCAACAAAGGAGACTGGAGAAGACAGTCTCTTTAGCAAGTGGTTTTGGGAAAGCTGGGCAGCTGCATGTAAATCAATGAAGTTAGAACACACCCCCACACCACACACAAAAACAAACTCAAAATGCCTTAAAGATTTAAATATAAGCTGGAACACCATAAAACTCCTAGACTAGTACATAGGCAAAATATTCTCTGACATAAATTGTAGCAATACTTTCTTATTTCAGCTTCCAAGGCAAGATAAATAACAGCAAAAATAAACAAGTGGGATCTAATCAAACTTATAAGCTTTTGCACAGCAAAAGAAACCATAAACAAAACAAAAATACAACTTACGGATTCAGAGAAAATATTTGCAAACAACGTGACTGACACGGGCTTGATTTCCAAAATAAACAAACAGCTTATACAGCTCAATATCAAAAACAAAACCAAACAAACAAAAACCCCACATAACCAAATTTAAAAAGTAGGCAGAAGACCTAAGTAGACATTTCTCCAAAAACAAGACATATGAATGGCCAACAGGCACATGAAAAGATGCTCCACATCACTAATTATTAGAGAAACACAAATCAAAATTAATGTGGTATCACCTCACACCAGTCAGAATGTCCATCAACAAAAAGTTTACAAATAATAAATGCTGGAGAGGGTGTGGAAAAAAGGGAACCCTCCTACACTGTTGGTGGGAATGTAAATTGGTACAGCCACTATGGAAACCAGTAAGGGAGGTTCCTTAAAACACTAAAAGTAGAGTTACCATATGATCCAGCAATCCCACTCCTAGGTATATATCCACAAAGAAAAAAATTCTAATTTGAAAAGATACATGCACCCCAATGTCCAAAGCAACACTATTTACAATAGCCAAGACATGGAAGCAACCTAAGTAGCCATCAACAGAATTAATGGAAAAAGAAGAGGTGGTGTGTGTGTGTTTGTATATATAATGGAATATTACTCAGCCATAAAGATAATTAAATATTGCCATTTGCAGCAACATGGATGGTCCTAGAGATTATCATACTAAGTGAAGTCAGTCAGAGAAAGATAAATATCATGTGATATCACTTATATAATAAATCTAAAAAAAATGATACAAATGAACTTATATACCAAACAGAAACAGACTCACACATATAGAAAACAAATTCATGGTTTCCAAAGGGGAAAGTGGAGGGGGGAGGGATAAATTAGGAGTTTGGGATTCACAGATACACACTATTATTGATAAACAACAAGGATCTATTGTATAGCACAGGGAACTATATTCAATATCTTGTTACTAGCTATAATGAAAAGAATCTGAAATATATATATATATCATGTATAACTGAATCACTTTACTGTACACTTGAAACTAACACAACATTTTAAATTAACTATCCTTCCATTAAAAAAAAGGAACAGCTCTCATCTTCAGCATGAGTGTCTTTAAGATCTCATGGACCTATAAATATCTATGGAATATGCAAAAAATTTCTTAGAAATTTTACAATAATTCTGATTGTTGCACACTACTTTTCTGATAATAATAAATAATAACAATGCATCTTGTTCATTATACTATCTGCCCAAGACACCACTCATTTAGACTTAGATTTTCACCTTTTGGCTTTTATAAATAGCCCTGGTTTTAAATAAATGATATAATCAATTATCCTACATATTTTCTATATGCTGGTGTAATGTTAATGGTCACAGTATCAGTTTATGTGAAATCTAACAGGTTAACTAAGTGAATATTAAATTTTGCCATTAAAGTCAGCATCAGGCATAAAAAGTTCTCTATTTCAAAATGTAATATGAATGTACTGTTAATCCTGTTCATATCATTTTGCCTATCAAACAGAAAACTTGACACAGAATTATTATAAAATTTACCTCATACCTGCATTATACTTTGGGGAAAAATGTGAGTCATCTTGTCCTCTATTGATTTCTCGTTCATGAATATCCCTCCAATCCTTCACTGTACTCTGCATGAAGTTCCTGCTGGAGATTGCCATGTAAAAAGTAGGGCAATTATGTTGTTTAACTTCATTTCAAAATGTATAGCATTAAAAGGGAAAATTTTAAATAGTTACCTTCATTTAAAATCCTTTTAAAATGATACTCCTAGCATATTTAGACGGAAACAATTTTACCAAAAGCAATCATATTTTAGCAATAATAAGATACTATTGTCATAAAATCTTGAAAAGGTAGATACTCAGAAAATTATGTCCATATGGCAAGATGGTGGTGATTCATGGCACATAATATCTATCATTTTGCATGACTAAGCAGCTAGCCAAATGTGCAAATATAATTAGCCACACACCTCATCTGTGAAAGGGTGTCTTTAAAATGAATCTGGTTCATGGAGAATATCAGGTTCATTAACTCTTTGGGGCCATTAGAGTGCCATTTAGAAGGCATTTGTTCTCTCTGACATAATTTTCCAAATCATACTCTAGTGGCTTGTCTTGGGTATTCATTTACTTGCAGACACGGGGAGAGAGATGGAAAAAAACTGAAAAGAAAAGAAGAGGATGGAAGGAGGGAGGGAAAGGGAGAGGAAGGAATGAAGGAAGGAAGAAAGGAAGGGAGGGAGGGAGGGAGGCAGGAAGGGAGGAGAGATTTTAACAAATGTAACTCTTTCAACAATAAAACATTTTCTCAGTCTATTCCCAGTTTTCTCTAGTAAATCTATGTTACTTTTTGTTTAGAAACATCTATACATTATTTGTAAATACACTAATAAATAACTGTAAAATGTTTTTGGATAATTTTCTGAATCACCATAGTTAAGATAAAGCAGTGTGTCTTTTGACATATACATTCCAGGTAAATAATAATGATTATTTCCCAAATATCTATTTGTCTATCCATATCTATCTATCTATCAATCTATCTGAGAAACAAAACCATTTCACTGGGATCTTTATATATTTTTTTAATTAGCTAAAACTCAGATAATAAGCATATGCTATATCATATATATATATATCTATATATATATATATATATCTCCTAAATATATAGAAAGGCTTCTTTGAAGTTACACTTCTCTTTGTCAGAGACTACTGAATTCTTAACTATTTAAAAGTAAGGTAATTTAAAATTGTTATATTCACTTGTCATTGATACTGATCTTTTCTAAATATAAAAGTGAAGTATAGTCATTTCAAAAATTTTAGAAAAATGCAAATTATATATGTTAAACAATATTTTGTGTATTTTTCATATAGACAAATAAGAATTACATTATATTGATTTACTTATAAAATAGAAATCTTAATGTATATATTGTATATTTATATATTTTTAAAATTTCTATGTTTTTATTTTTACAATGAACCTGATATTCCAGCCAAAGTTATTATAGCTTTTTTCTATTGAGGACCATACAGAAGACATAGGACAGAGTCTTTAACAGGTGCTCTCTAAATACTGTATGGATAAATGTCCAGGCAGTAGAAATGAGACAGAAAAATTGTTGATTCACATCTACTATTTTAAAACTAGCTATTTTTAAATGACTTGCTTCTAAAATTTCCCATTATAGTTTCAGTTTCCATATAACTGATTGAACCTATATAAAACAAATCTACCTTTTGAAAACATGTTTTGGAAAGAAAATTACCATCTTGTTTTTGATGCTATAGATACATGTGGAATAAATGGTGGTATAGTTAATGAATGTTTAGCTATTTAAACAATGTTTCCAGAAGAGTTTTTTGCCTCCTTTTTAAAAATTGAGATATAATTGACATGTAACGATTGTGTAAGTTTAAGGTGTACAGTGTATTGATTTGACACATTTATATATTGCAATATGACTCCCACTGTAGCATTAGCTAACACCTCTATCACCTCACATAATCATTTCTTTTTCGTGGGGACAATATTAAGATCTATTCTCTTAGTAATTGTGAAGTATATAATAGAGTATTGTTGACTATAATCACTATGCTGTGCCTTAGATGTCCAGAACTTACTTATCTTCTAATTGCAAGTTTATTCACCCACCCCTCAGCCCCTGGTAAACACCATTCTACTTTGTTTCCATGATTTGGCTTTTTTAGTTTCCATATGTCAGTGATGTCATACAGTATTTGTCTTTCTCTGTCTGACTTATAAATCTCACTTAGCATAATGCCCTCAAGGTCTATTGATGTCACCTGTGATGGGATTTCTTTCTTTCTCATGGCTGAATAATACTGAGTAAAAAATGTTCTTTTTTGGGGCTTCCCTGGTGGTGCAGTGGTTGAGAATCTGCCTGCCAATGCAGGGGACACGGGTTCGAGCCCTGGTCTGGGAAGATCCCACATGCCGCGGAGCAATTAGGCCCGTGAGCCACAATTACTGAGCCTGCGCGTCTGGAGCCTGTGCTCCGCAACAAGAGAGGCCGCGATAGTGAGAGGCCCACGCACCGCGATGAAGAGTGGCCCCACTTGCCGCAACTAGGGAAAGCCCTCACACAGAAACGAAGACCCAACACAGCCATAAATAAATAAAAATTTTAAAAAAAATTTTTTCTTTTTTTGTCCATTCATCCATTAATGGACACTTAGGTTGTTTCTACCTCTTGGCTATTGTGAATAATACTACAGTAAACATGGGAGTGCAGATATCTTTTAAACATTCTATTTTCATTTTCTTTGGATATATATCCAGAAGTGGGAATGCTAGATCTTATGATAGTTCCATTTTTATTTTTTAAGAAACCTCCATACTATTTTCCATAGTGCCTACATGGATTTACAGTCCCACCAAGAGTGAACAAGTTTCCCTACTCTACATCCTTGCCAATATAGCTATCTCTTGTCTTCTTGATGATAGTTATTCTAACGTGTACGGTATCTCATTATGGTTTTGATTTGCATGTTAAATATGATTAGAGATGTTGAGCATCTTTCATGTACCTGTGGGCAACCTGTATGTCTTCTTTGGAAAACTATCTACTCAGGTCCTCTGCCCATTTTATACTCTGTTTTTTTGCTATTGAGTTGAAAGTGTTCTTTATGTATTTTGGATATTAATTCCTTATCAGATGTATGGTTGGTTCAAAAATTTCTCCCACTCCATGGGTTGCCTTTTCATTATATTGATTGTTTCTTTTTTGTTGACGTATAGTTGATTTACAATATTATATTACTTTCAGGTGTGCAACATAGTGATTCAATTTTTTTATAGGTTATATACTCCATTTAGAGTTATTACAAAGTAATGGCTACATTTCCTTGTGCTGTACAATATATCCTTGTTGCTCATTTATATTACACATTGTATCAATAGTTTATGTGTCTTAATCCCATAGCCCTATCTATCTCACCCTTTCCCCCTTCTCTTTCCTCACTGATAACCACTAGTTTGTTCTCTATATCTGTGAGTCAGTTTGTTTTGTTATATACATTTATTTATTTTTTAGATTCCACATATAAGTGTAATACAGAGTACTTGTCTTGATTTGTATGACTAATTTCACTAATCATAATACTCTCTAGGTCCATCCACATTGTTGCAAATAGCAGAATTTCATTCTTTTTTATGGCTGAGTATATACATACCACATCTTCTTCCCACATTACGTTCTTCTGTTGATAGGCACTAAGTTTGATTCCATATCTTGGCTTTTGTAAATAGTGTTGCTATGAACATTGGGGTGCATGTATCTTTTTGAATTAGTGTTTTCATTTTCTTCAAATATATATCCAGCATTAGAATTGCTGGATCATATGGGAGGCCTATTTTTAGTTTTTAGATGAACTGCCATACAATTTTCCATAGTGGATGTACCAATTTACATTCCCACCAAGTGTTGGAGTGTTCCCTTTTTCTACATCCTCACCAACATTTGTGATGTGTAGACTTTAATGGTGTCATTTTGACAGGTGTGAGGTGATATCTCCTTGGTTTTGATTTACATTTCTCTGATGATTAGCAATGTTGAGCATCTTTTCATGTGCCTGTTTCACATCTGTGTATCTTCTTTAGAAAAATGTCTATTCAGGTCTTCTGCAATTTTTTAAATTGCATTTTTTTTAATTGAGTTGTATGAGCTGTTTATAAATTTTGGATATTGACCCCTTATTGATCATATCATTTGCAAACATTTTCTCCCATTCTTTAGGTTGCGTTTTTGTTTTGTCAATGATTTCCTTTGCTGTGCAAAAACTTTTACATTTAATTAGGCCCTATTTGTTTATTTTTACTTTTATTTCTTTTGGTTTAGGAAACAGATCCAAAAAATATTGCTATGGTTTATGTCAAAGAATGTTCGGCCTAAATTCTCTTTTGTGAGGTTTATGGTTTCAGGATTTACATTTAGGTCTTTAATCCAATTTGAGTTTATTTTTCTATATGGTGTGAGGAAATGTTCTAATCTCATTCTTTTACATGTAGCTGTAAAGTTTTCCCAGAACAACTTATTAAAGAGACTTTTATCCATTACATATTCTTCCCTTCATTGTTGTAGATTAATTGACCATAGTGTGGGAGTTTATTTCTGGGCTCTCTTCTGTTACATTAATCTATCTGTCTGCTTTTGTTCCAAATACTATGCTACAGGACATTCCACCCAAAAACAACGGAATACATATTCTTTTCAAGTATACTTGCAACATTCTCCAGGATAGATCTAGGAGATCATCCTAGGCCACAAAACAAGTCTCAAGAAATTTAAAACAACAGAAATTATATCAAACATTTTTTCCCAACTACAGTGGTATGAAACTAGAAATAATTACAGGTAGAAAAATGGGAAAAGCATAAACACATGGAGACTAAACAACATGCTACTAAGAAAACATTAGGTCAGTGAAGAAATCAAACTGGAAATCAGAAAACACCTCAAGACAAATGAAAATAGAAACACAACTTTACAGAATTTATGAGATGCAGCAAAAGCCATTCTAAGAGTAAGTTTATGGTGATGCAGGCCTACCTCAGTAAACAATTAAAATCTTAAGTAAACAACCTAATCTTCCATCTAAAGGAATTAGAAAAAGAAGTAAAAAGCCCAAAAGCCCAAAGTCAGCAGAAGGAAGAAAATAATACATATCATTATGGAAATAAATAAAAGAGACCCTCCCCCCCCCCAAAAGAACACAACAGTAGAAGAGATAGATAAACCAAGAGCTAATTCCTTGAATAGATAAACAAAATTAATAAACATTCAATCAGGCTAAAAAAGAAGAAAAAAGAGGAATTAAATTAATAAAATAACAAATGAATGAGGAGAAATAATAACCAACAACTCAGAGATACAAAAAAAAATTATATGTGAATATTATGAACAATTAGATGCTGACAAGTTGAACAACCTCAAAGAAATTGACAATATTTAGGAAGAAACAGACAATCTGAACAGACCAAACACTAGTAGTGAAATTGAATTTGTAATAAAAAAATACTCCCAGCAAACAAAAATCCACAGGGGATGGCTTCACAGGGGAATTCTACCAAACATTTTAGGAAGAGCTAATACATATGCTTTACAAAAAATTGCAGACAATTGAAGAACATGGAATATTTCCAAATTCATTCTATGAGGCCACCATTACCCTGATACCAAAAGCAGACAAACACACTACAATAAAGAAAATTACAGGCCAATATCTCTGATGGCTATAGATGTAAAAATTCTCAATAAAATATTAGCAAACCACATTCAACAATATATAAAAAGGATCATACACCATGATCAAGCAGGATTTATTCCAGGGATGCAAAGATCATTCAATACTCACAAATCAGTCAATGTGGTACACCACATTAAGAAAGGATAAAAATTACATGATCATCTCAATAGACAAAATCATTTAATGAAATTCAACATCAATTCATGATGAAAATCCTCATCAAAGTTGATATACAAGGATCATATTTCAACATAATAAAGGCCATTTATGACAAACCCACTGCTAACATCATACTCAAAGGTGAAAAGATGAAAACATTGGCTCTGAAATCAGGAAGAACACAAGGATGCCCACTCTTGCCATTTTTATTTAATATAGTATTGGAAGTCCTAGACACAGCAATCAAATAAGAAAAAGAAATAATAGGCATCCAAATTGTAAGGGAAGAAATAAAACCGTCACTATTTGCAGATGACATGATACTATATAGAGAGAATTCTAAAATATCCACCAAAAAACTATTTGAACTAATACATGAATTCAGTAAAGTTGCAAGATGCAAGATTAATATTCAGAAATCTATTGTTTTTCTATACACTAATAATGAACTATCAGAAAGAGAAAGCAAAAAAAAAAAAATCCTATTTACAATCACATTGAAAAGAATAAAATACCTAGGAATAAATTTAAGCAAGGAGGTGAAAGACATATTCTCTGAAAGCTATAAAACAATGATGAAGGAATTTGAAAATGATACAAAGACATGTAAAGATATCCCACATTCTTGGATTCAAAGAATTAATATTTTTAAAATGTCCATACTACCCCAAGCAGTTTACAGATTTAATGCAATTCCTGTCAAAATACCCATGAGATTTTTCACATAACTAGGACAAATAATCCTAAAATTTATACAGAAACACAAAAGACACTGAATTGCCAAGGCAATCTTGAGAAGAAAACGTACAAAGCTGGAGGCTTGGGCTATGGAGGTCAGAACCAGGGAGAGGACTGGGGTTGGCTGTGTGGAGACAGCCTGAAGGGGCTGGAGTGTGGTGTGGCTGCAACCGAGGTTTTACACAGAAGAAGCTTGGGCCCACCAGAGAGGCAAAGCGCCATTGTTGGGGGGTGCACAAGGAGATGGGCGGGACTGCCATTGGAGCATCTTTCCCTGCTTGCACACATGCACTCTCAAACAACAGGACACCACCTACTTGAGCTCTGGGGGCAGGTGCAAGCTCTTGCTGCCATCATGGGCTCCAGAGGTGGGCACAGACTGCCACTGCTGCTGAGAGACCTGCAAGCAGGCACCAATCACTGCCCCTGCGATTGCAGGCCCAGGGAGTGAGCGCAGACAGCTGCTGCCACTCTGACACACACAAGCAGGCAACAATCACTGCCCCTGCTGGTGCGGGGCCCAAGGAGAACATGCAGGTGACCACATCTGCATAACCCCTATCAAGGAGAAAACAGACAGCACATGCTGAGGAGAGAGGCAGCACGCCTCTAAACTAAAAGGAGCCCTCTTGCCAAAAATATTAAACCCATACAAGCTACATGGGGACACTCTCACATATAAATAGCCTTCCAAGACCACAGGAGATTACTATTTCTCCTAAACTCACAGCATAAGAGAAATATAAGTAAAATGAAGAAGCAGAGGAACCACTTCCAGTTAAAAGACCAAGAGAATTCCCCTGAATGAACAATGAAACAGACCTCTTCAGTCTAATAGACACTGAGTTCAAAAAGGAGGTAATGAAAATACTGGAGGAATTAAGAAAGACTGTCAACAGAAATGCAGATTACTATTAAAAGGACCTAGAAACTTTAAGGAGGAGCCAAGAAAAATTAGAAAACTCATTTTCAGAGATGAAAGCTGAGCTAAAGGCAATGTTAGCAGAATGGATATTGCAGAAAACAAATAAGTGATCTGGAAAATAGAATAATGAAAACCACCCAATCAGAACAGCAGAAAGAAAGCCAAAAATAAAAAATAAATAAAATGAAAGCAGTATAAGAGACCTATGGAATAACATAACGTGTGCCAATCTATGCATAATAGGGATCCCAGAAGGAGAAGAAAGAAAAGGGGATTGAAAATGTATTTGAAGAAATTATGGCTGAAAACGTCTCAAAGGTAAGAAGGAAATAGATATCTAGGTACAGGAAACACAGAGAATTCCAAACAGGATGAACACAAACAGACCTACACCAAGAAATATTATAATCAAAATGACAAAAGTTAAAGAGGGGATTCTAAAAGCAGAAACAGAAAAACAAATGGTTTATTACAAGGGAACCCCCATAATGCTATCAGCTGATTTCTCTAAAGAAACATTGCAGGCCAGAAGGGCGTGGCAAGATATATTCAAAGTCCTGAAAGGGAAAAATCTTCAACCTAGGATAACCTACCCAGCAATATTATCATTTAGAAGAGAAGGAGAGAAAAAGAATTTCTCAGACAAGCAAACACTAAAAGAATATAGCAATACTAAATTTATCCTAAAGGAAATATTGAAAGGTCTTCTCTAAATAGAAAAGTAGTAAGAATCTATAGGAAAAAGAAAATCACAACTGGAAAGTAAATCACTTAAATAAGCCAGTATACTGATCAAAAGGAAAAAATCTATTTTTGCAAGCAATGATAAACATAAGGAAGAGCAAAAGGATAAATATAAAGATGTAAAAGAGGACATCACAATCATAAAATGTCAGGGAAGAGTAAGAAAGTATAGATTCTTTTTTTTTTTTTTTTAGAATGTGTTTGAACCTATATTACTATCAGTCCAAAGCAAGCAGATATAGAAAGGGGTTAACAAACTTGAAAAACAGCATAACCACAAATCAAAAACATACAATAGTTTCACAAAAACCAAAAAGAACACAAGGATAAAATAAAAGAAAACCATCAAACCACAAAAAGAAAAAGAAATGAACAAAGAAGAAACCTAGACTCAACTGGAAAACAAGGTTTAAAATGGCAATAATTTATCAATAATAACCTTAAATATCAATGGACTAAATGCTCCAATCAAAAGACATAGATTGTGGGTATATCCAGAGAAAACCATAATTTGAAAAAATACATACACCCCAATATTCATTGCAGCACTATACAAAGCCAAGACACGGAGCAACCTACATGCCCATCAAAAGATGAATGCATAAAGGAGATGTAATATATATATATATATATATATATATATATATATATATATATATATATATATATATATATATACATACACACACACACACAATGGAATATTACTCAGCCATAAAAAACAATGAAATAATACCATTTGCAGTAACATGGATAAACCTAAAGATTATCATACTAAGTGAAGTAAGTCAGACAAAGAAAGACAAATATCATATGATATTACTTACATGTGGAATCTAAAAATATGATACAAATGAACTTATTTACAAAACAGAAACAGACTCACAGACTTTAAAAATGAACTTATGGTGGGGAAAGTTGGGGAGAGGGATAAATTAAAGAGTTTGGGATTAACATATACACACTACTATACATAAAACAGATAATCAACAAGGACCTACTATATAGCACAGGGAACTCTACTAAATAATCTGCAATAATCTATAAGGGAAAAGAGTCTGAAAAAAAATGGATGTATGTTTATGTACAATTGAATCACATTGCTATACACCTGAAACTAACACAACATTGTAAATCAGCTATACTCTAATATAAAATAAAACTTAAATTAAAAAAAGACACAGAGTGGCAGACTGGATAAAAAAACAGAGGCTAAAATATGCTGCCTATAAGGGACCCACTTTCAGGTAAAGAATACACATAGTTTGAAAGTGAGAGGATTGAAAAAGAAACAGAAATGCAAGCAGAAATGACAAGAAAGCGGGGGGTTGCAAAACTCAAATCAGACAAAATTGACTTTAAAACAAAGGTCATAAAGAAAAATAAAGAAGAAAACCATATAATGATAAAGGGATCAATACAAGAAGAGGATTTGACATTCATCAACATATATGCACCTAATATAGGAGCACCCGAATACATAAAACAAATACTAACAGACATAAAGGGAGAAATTGACAGGAATACAATAATAGTAGGAGACTTTAACACCCCACTCACATCAATGGACAGATCTTTTATACAGAAAATCTTCCTCAAACAACAACAACAACAACAAAATTCTCAAATAAATAACCTAACCTACCACATAAAAGAACTAGGAAAAGAACCACAAAAAACACCTTAAACTCAGCAGAAGGAAGGAAATAATAAAGATCAGAGAGGAAATAAGTAAAATAGAGACTTAAAAAAAAAAAGTCAATAAAAGCAAGAACTGTTTCTTTGAAAGGGTGAACAAAATTGACAAAACTCTGGTTAGGCTCACGAAGAAGAAAAGATAGAGAATCCAAATAAACAAAATAAGAAACAAAAAAGGAGAAATATTAACCAATACTGCAGAAAAACACCATAATAGAATACTATGAACAATTATATGGCAACAAATTCGACAACCTAGAAGTGGACAAGTTTGTAGAAACATAGAGCCCACGAAAATTGAATCAAGAAAAAATACGTTGTTGGAGGGGAACAATCAAGTTGGCAGAGTAGTAGGACGTGAAGCTCACCTTCTCTCACAAATACATCAAAAATACATCTACATATGGAACGATTCTCACAGAATATCTACTGAACGCTTGCAGAACACCTCAGACTGCTGAAGTGGCAAGAGAATCTCCATGTAACCAGGTAGGAGAAAAGAAAAATGAAAAAAAAGCAAGAAAGGAATTGGGACTGGACCTGCACCACTGAGAGGGAGCTGTGAAAGATGAAAGGTTCCTGCACCCTGGGAAGATACCTAACTGGCAGGGAGACTGGCTGTGACAGGAGGGGAACTTCAGAGGCTTGGAGGATAGCACAGCAGCCAGTATGCAGCAGCCAGAGCAGAGGGAGAACTGCACAGATGGCCAGTGTCGCTGTCCTGCACTACCCAGCCTGACATGCACATCCCCAGTGATGGTGGGGGCTGGGGGCTGGAACTCGGGCTTCGGAGGGCAAAACCAAGGAGAAGAATGGCGTTGGTGGTGTGGAGAAAGAATGAGGGGGGCTGGAATCCAGTGCAACTGTGGCTTGGGGTATGCTTGGAGGAAGCCTGGGCTACCTTAGATGGCCAGTCACCATTGTTTGGGGTGTGCATGAAGGGAGGGGTGGTAACCGAATCGTAGCCTTCTTCCCTATGGGTGTGCTTGTGGAGGTAAGGACGCTGCCTGCATGGGCTCCAGGGGTGGTCGCAAGTCTCCACTGCCTCCCTCCTGGACCCTAGGAGTGGTTGCTGGCCACTGCCACAACCTGCCCAGAACCAGGAGTGGATGTGGGCCCCCAACACCTCACGCCTGGACCCAAGGAATGGTCGCAGGCCTCTGATGCCACCCACTTGGACCCCAGGACTGGTGACGGCCCACCACCGCCTCCCTCCTGGACCCCAGGAATGGTCACAGGCCCCCACTGCAGACTGCCCAAACTCCAGGAGTGGTTATGAGCAGCCTCCACTCCCATCTCATAACCTGGAGGCATGCCTGAGCCACCGCTGCCAAGAACCCCAGGACTGGGCACCAGCCATCGCATCTGCACATCCACTATGAAGGGGATAACCACCAGCACACGCTGAGGAAAGAGCCAACAGAGCTCTTAAAAGAGCCCTTCCACCAAATATGTCAAACCCACACAAGCTATTCAGGGATGATCCTACATATAAATAGCCCTCCAAAGCCACAGTAGATAACTGCTTCTCCTAAAAACTCACAGAGTAAGAGAAGTATAAGTAAAATGAAGAAGCAGAGGAAACACTCCCAGTTAAAAGATCAAGAGCATTCCCCTGAATGAACAAACAATGAAGCAGACCTCTTCAGCCTAAAGCACACTGATTTCAAAACGGAGATAATGAAAATACTGAAGGAATTAAGAAAAACTATCGATATAAATGCAGAGGACTGTAAAAAGGAAGTAGAAAATATAAAGAGGAACCAAGAAAAACTGGAAAACTCATTGCTGAGATGAAAACTGAGCTAAAGGCAATCAACAGCAGAATGAATATTGCAGAAGAATGAATAAGTGAACTGAAGATAGAATAACGGAACTCACTCAATCGTGACAGCAGACAGAAAGCCAAATTAAAAAATACAATGAAAGTAATATAAGAGGTCTACCAGATAATATAAAGTGTGCCAATCTACACATAATAGGGATTCCAGAAGGGGAAGAAAGACAAAAGGGGATCAAAAATGTATTTGAAGAAATTATGGCTGAAAACATCTTAAACCTAAAGATGGAAACAGAGATCCAGGTACCAGAAGCACAGAGGGTCTCAAACAAGATAAATCTAAACAGACCTACACCCAGATATATTATAATTAAAGTGGCAAAAGTTAAAGATAAAGAGAGGGTTGTAAAGGAAGCAAGAGAAAAACAGATTTAATTACAAGGGAACCCCATAAGGCTATCAGCTGGTTTTTCAACAGAAACCTTGCAGGCCAGAAGGGAGTGGTGAGATATATTCAAAGTCCTGAAAGGGAAAATCTGCAACCTAGGATACTCTAAGCAGCAAGATTATCAATTAGAATAGAAGGAGAGATAAAGAATTTCTCAGATAAGCAAAAACTAAAAGAATGCAGCAATCCTAAACCTCTCCAAAAGGAAATATTGAAAGGCCTTCTCTAAATAGAAAAGAAGTAAGAATCTGTAGGAAACAGGAAATCACAATTGGAAAATAAATCACTTAAATGAGCCAGTAACCACAATGAACAGCAAAAGGATGAACATGTAAAATAGGACATCAAAATCATAACAGGTGGGAGAGGAGAGTAAGAAAATGTAGATTTTTTTTTCCGACAATATGTTTCTGCCAATATGACTACCAGTTTAAGGCAAGGAGGTATAGAAAGGGATTAACATACTTGACAAACAGGGTAACCAGAAATCAAAAACGTACAATAGATTCACAAAAATGAAAAATGAGAGAAAAGAAGTATAATATGAAAGAAAATAATCAAACCACAAAAGGAAAAACAAAAAGAAAAAGAAAGGGACAAAGAATATAAAATCAACAGGAAAACAAGGTATAAAATGGCAATAAATGCATATCTATCAATAATTACCTTAAATGTCAATGGACTAAATGCTCCAATCAAAAGACACAGAGTGGCAGATTGGATTAAAAGAACAAAAGATTACAATATGCTGCTTACAACAGACTCTTTAGGGCAAAGGACACACATAGACTGAAAGTGAGGGAATGGAAAAAGATAATTCATGAAAATGGAAATGACAAGAAAGCAGTGTTGCAATACTCATATCAGACAAAATTGACTTTAAAACAAAGGCCATAAAGAAAGATAAAGAAGGAAACTATATGATAAAAGGATCAATACGAGAAGATACATGTAAACATATATGTACCTAATACAACAGCACCTAAAGACATAAAACAAATACTAACAGACATAAAGGGAGAAATTGACAGGAATACAATAATAGTAGGAGACTTTAACACCCCATGCACATCAATGGACAGATCTTCCAGACAGAGATTCAATAAAGCAGCAGAGATACTAAATTACAAAATAGAACAGTTAGACTTAATTGATATTTTCAGGACATTACATCCAAAAAACAAGAATACACATTCTTTCAAGTGCACATGGGACATTCACTAGGATTGGCCATATCATATACTTGGGCACAAAATAAGCCTCAACAAATTTAAGATTATCGAAATTATCTCAAGCATTTTTTCTGACCACAACAGCATGAAAGTAGAAATTAACCACAGAAAAAGAAATGAGAAAAACATGATTACATGGAGACTAAACAACATGCTACTAAAAAATCAATGCATCAACAATGAAATCAAAGAGGAAATTAAAAACTACCTTGAGACAAATGACAATGAAAACACAACCATGCAAAATCTATGGGAAGCAGCAAAAGCAGTTCTTACAGGGAAGTGCATAGTGATACAGACCTTCCTCAACCACAACAACAACAACAACAAAACCAAGAAAAATCTTAAACAAACAACCTAACCTAAAACTTAAAAGAGTTAGAAAAAGAGCAAACAAACCTAAATTCAGAAGAAAGAAGGAAATAATAAAGATAAAAGAGGAAATACATAAAATAGAGATTTAAAAATATAGAAAAAAAAATCAGTAAAACCAAGAGCTGGTTCTTTGAAAGGATAAACGGGATTGACAAATCTCTGGCCAGGCTCATGAAGAAGTAAAGAGAGAGAACCCAAATAAACAAAACAAGAAATAAAAAAGGAGACATAGCAACTGATATTGCACAAATACAAAACACACACACACACACATGCACACCATAAGGGAATGCTATGAACAATTATATGTCAAAAAATTCGACAATCTAAGAGAAAAGGACAAGTTTCTAGAAACATACAGCCTACCAAAATTGAATCAGAAGAAACAGATAATTTGAAGAAATGGATACTAGAAGTGAAGTAGAAGCTATAATTTAAAAACTCCCTACAAACAAAAATCCAAGATCAGATGGCTTCACAGGTGAATTCTACCAAACATACATAGGAGAACTTATACTGATGCTTCCCAAACTCTTCCAAAATATTGAAGAGGAGGGAACACTCCAAAGGACATTCAATGAAGCCACCATCACCCCAATACAAAAACTAGACAAAGATACAACCAAAAAAGAAAATAACAAGCCAATATCTTTGGTAAATATAGATGCAAAAATTCTCAATAAAATAATAGCAAACCAAATCCAACAACACATAAAAAAGATCATATGCCACAACCAAGTGAGATTCATCCAGAGTTCACAAGGATGGTTCAACATATCAAACAATGTGATACACCACATCAACAAAAGAAAAAACAAAAACCACATGATCATCTCAATAGATGCAGAAAAAGCATTTGACAAAATTCAACATCCATGCATGATAAAAACTCTTACCAAAGTGGGTATAGAGGGAACATACCTCAACATAATAAAATCTATTTATGACAAACCCACAGCCAATATAATACTCAATGGTGAAAAGCTGAAAGCCTTCCTGCTAAGAGCTGGAACAAGACAAGTAGCCCACTATCACAATTTCTATTCAACATAGTATTAGAAGTCCTAGTCACATCAATCAGAAAAGAAAACGAAATAAAAGATATCTAAATTGGAAGAGAAGAGGTAAAATTGTCATTATATGCAAATGACATGATATTATATATAGAAACCCTAAAGATTTCACACAAAAACTACTAGAACTGATAAATTAATACAGCAAGGTAGCAGTATACAAATTAACATACAGAAATCTGTTGTCTTTCTTTAACAATGAAATATCAGAAAGGGGATGTAAAAAAAGAATATCTTTTAAAATTGCACCAAAAAAATAAAATAATTAGGAATAAACCACACCAAGGAGGTGAAAGACTTATATGCTGAGAACTATAAAACATTAATAAGGGAAATTAAACATGATTCAAAGAAATAGAATGATATCTCATGCTCTTGGATTGGAAGAATTAATATTGTTAAAATGACCATATTATCCAAATCAATTGGCAGATTTAATGCAATCCCTATCAAATTACCCATGGCATTTTCCCAGACCTAGAACAAATAACCCTAAAATTCATGTGGAACCCTAAAAAAAAAAGACTCAGAATTGCTAAAGCAATCCTGAGGAAAAAGAACAAAGCTGGAGGCATAACCCTCCCAGACTTCCAACAATACTCCAAAGCTACAGTAATCAAAACAGCATGGTACTGGCATAAAAACAGATCAATGAATATGGATCAATGAAACAGAACAGAGAGCCCAGAAATAAACCCACATACCTATGGTCAATTAACCTTTTACAAACGAGGCAAGAATATGCAATGGGGAAAAGACAGTCTCTTCAGCAAGTGGTGCTGGGAAATTTGGACAGCTGCATATAAAACAGTGATGTTAGAACACACTCTTTCACCATATACAAAAATAAACTCAAAATGGCATGAAGACTTAAATATAAGACAGGACACCATAAAACTCCTAGAAGAGATCATAGGCAAAACATTCTCTGAGATAGAGCGTACCAATGTTTTCTTAGGTCAGTCTCCCAAGGCAATAGAAATAAAGACATAAACCAATAAATGGGACCTAATCAAACTTACAAGCTTTTGCACAGCTAAGGAAACCATAAATGAAACAAAAAGACAACCTACAGACTGGGAGAAAATTTTTGCCAACTATGCAATCGAAAAGGGCTTAATTTCCAAAACATACAAACAGCTCATACGACTCCACAGCAAAAAAATAAAAACCCAATCAAAAAGGGACAGAAGACCTAAATAGACATTTCTCCACAGAAGACATACAGATGGCCAACAGGCACGTGAAAAGAAACTCAATATCACTATTAGAGAAATTAAAATCGTAACTACAATGTGGTACCACCTCACACCAGTCAGGATGGCCATTATTAAAAAGTCTACAAATAACAAATGCTGGAGAAAGTGTGGAGAAAAGGGAACCCCTTATTCTATTGGTGGGAATGTAAGTTGGTGCATCCACTACGGAAAACACTATAGAGGTTCCTCAAAAAACTAAAAATAGAATTATCATATATGATCCAGAAATCCCTCTCCTGGACATATACCCACACAAAACTATAATTCAAAAAGATACATGCACCCCTATGTTCATAGCAGCACTATTCACATAGCTAAGACATGGAAACATCCTAAATGTCCATCAACAGACAAATTGATAAAGAAGATGTGGTACATGTATAAAATGGAATACTCCTCAGCCATAAAAAGAACGAAATAATACCATTTGCAGCAAAATGAATGCAACTAGAGATTATCATACTAACTGAAGTAAATCAGAAAGAGAAAGACTGAAACCATATGATATCACTTATATGTGGAAACTAAAATATGATACAAATGAACCTTTCTATGAAACAGAAACAGACTCACAGACATAGAAAACAGACTTGTGGTTGGTTGCCAAAGGGAAGTGAGGGGGGGATGGACTGGGAGTTTGGCATTAGTAGATGCAAACTATTACATGTAGAATGCATGGACTACAAAGTCCTACTGTATAGCACAGGGAACTATATTCAAAATCCTGGGATAAACCATAATGGAAAAGAATATATAAAAGGATGCATATATATGTATAACTGAGTCACTTTGCTGTACAGCAGCAATTAACACATTATAAGTCAACTATAATTTTAAAAAATTAAAAAAAAAAAACAAAAACAAGGAGGCTGGAGGTCAAGATGACCAAGTATTAGAAAGATGTGGGCTCACCCCTTCTTACGGAAACACCAAAACACCAAAACTGCTGAACAACCATCAACAGAAAAATGCTGGAACCTACCCAAAAAGAAACCCTACAGCCAAAGACAAAAAAGAAGCCACAACTAGATGGTAAGAAAGGCGCAGTTGTGATGAAATCAAATCCCACACCTGCCAGGTAGGTGGACCACAGATTGGAGAGCAATTGTACCACAGAGGCCCTCCCACAGGAGTAAGAGTCCTGAGCCAAACATCAGGCTTCCCAGCCTGGGGGTCTGGCTATGGGAGGAGGAGCCACCAGAGAATCTGGCTTTGAAAGCCAGTGGAGTTTGATAGCAAGAAATTCATGGTAGTAGGGGGAAACAGAGACTCCACTCACAGAGGGCGCAACAAGGTCCCATGTGAAACAGAAGCCAGGGAGAAAAACGCAGACACCATTAAAGACAGCCAGACCTACCTGCCAGTAATGGAGGGTCTCCTGTGGAGGCAGGGGGTGGCTGTGGCTCTCTGCAGGGATAAAGACACTGGCAGTGGCAGTTCTGGGGAGTACTCATTGGCATGAGCCCTTCTGGAGGCCACCATTAGCCCCACACAACAGCCTGTAGGCTCCAGTGCTGGGACAACTCAGGCCAAACAGCCAACAGGGTGGGAACACAGCAGCCCCGCCCATCAGCAGACAGGCTGCTCAAAGTTTTCCTGAACACAGCCTTGTGCACCAGAGGGACAAGACCCAGCTCCACCCACCAGGAGAGTCACTTCCATCAGGAAGCCTGCACACACCTCTTAGACAGCCTCATCCACCAGACAGCAGACAGCAGAAGCAAGAAGAACTACAGTCCTGCAGTCTGTGAAATGGAAACCACAATCACAGAAAGTTAGACAAAATGAGAAGGCATGGGAATATGTCCCAGATGAAGGAAAAAGATAAAACCCCAGAAGAACAACTAAGTGAAGTGGAGATAGGCTACCTGCTGGAGAAAGAGTTCAGAATAACGATAGTGAATATGACCCAAGACCTCAGAAAAAGAATGGAGGCAAGGATCGAGAAGATGCAAAAAATGTTTAACAAAAACGTAGAAGAACTAAAGAACAAACAAACAGAGATGAACAACACAATAACTGAAATGAAAAATACACTAGAAGGAATCAATAGCAGCATAACTGAAGCAGAACGATAAGTGAGCTGGAAGACAGAATGGTGGGACTCACTGCTGTGGAACAGAATAAAGAAAAAAGAATGAAAAGAAATGAGGACAGTCTAAGAGACCTCTGGGACAACATTAAATGCACAAATATTCACATTATAGGGGTCCCAAAAGTTGAAGAGAGAGAGAAAGGAACTGAGGAAATATTTGAAGAGATAATAGCAGAAAAATTCCCAGACATGGGAAAGGAAACAGTCACCCAAGTCCAGGAAGCACAGAGAGTCCCAGGCAGGATAAAGCCAAGGAGGAACACACTGAGACACATAGCAGTTGAATTGACAAAAATTAAAGACAAATAAAAAATACAAAAAGCAATAAGGGAAAAGCAACAAATAACATACAAGCGAACTCCCATAACGTTATCAGCTGATTACCTGCAGAAGCTCTGAAGGCCAGAAGAGAGTGGTACAATATATTTAAAGTGATGAAAGGGAAGAACCTACAACCAAGAATACTCTACCCAGCAAGGCTCTCATTCAGATTCAGTGGAGAAAGCAAAAGTTTTACAGACAAGCAAAAGCTAAGAGAATTCAGCAACACCAGACCAGATTTGCAACACATGCTAAAGGAACTTCTTAAAGCAGAAAAGAAAAAGCCACAACCAGAAACGGGAAAATTATGAATGGAAAAGCTCACCAGTAAAGGCAAACCTACACTAAAGGTAGGAAATCATCCACACACAAATATGATATTAAAACCAGCAATCGTGAGAAGAGGAGGGGACAAAGGCAGGATATTGGAAATTCATTTGAAATGAAAAGACTAGCAACTTTAAAAATCTTGTTTATACATAGACTGCTGTATCAAAACGTCATGGTAACTGCAAATCAAAAATCCACAATAGATACACATACGAAAAAGAAAAAGCAATCCAAATACAACATTAAAGTTAGTCATCAAATCACAAGAGAAGAGAACAAAAGAGGAAGGGAAGAAAAGAAGATCTACAATAACAAATCCAAAACAATTACTGAAATGGCAATAAGAACAAACATATTGATAATTACCTTAAATGTAAACAGATTAAATACTCCAACCAAAAGACACAGACTGGCTGAATGGATACAAAAACAATACCCATACATATGCTGTCTACAAGAGACCCACTTCAGATCTAGGGACACATACAGACTGAAAATGAGAGGATGGAAAAAGGAATTCCATACAAGTGGGAATCAAAAGAAAGCTGGAGTGGCAATACTCATATCAGACAAAATAGACTTAAAAATGAAGACTGTTACAAGAGACAAAGACAGACACTACATTATGATCAAGGGATCAGTCCAAGGAAAAGATACAACATTTGTAAATATATATACATCCAACATAAGAGCACCTCAATATATAAGGCAAAAACTAACAGCCATAAAAGGAGAAATCAATGGTAACACAATAAAAGTGTGGTATTATTTAAAACCCCACTTTTATCAATGGACAGATCATCTAGACAGAAAATCAATAAGGAAACACAGGCCTTAAATGACACATTAGACGAGATGGACTTAACTGAATCTTATAGAGCTTTCCATCCAAAAGCAGCAGAATACACATTCTTCTCAAGTTCACATGGAACATTCTTCAGTATTGATCACATGCTGGGCTACAAAGCAAGCTTTGGTAAATTAAAAAAAAGAAATGAAATCATATCAAGTATCTTTTCTCTCCACAATGCTATGAGATTAGAAATCAACTAAAAGAAAACTAAAAAACACAAACAAATGGAGGCTAAACAATATGCTACTAAACATCCAATGGATCACTGAAGAAATCAAGGAGGAAATTAAAAAATACCTAGAGACAAATGAAAACAAAAGCACAATGATCTAAAACCTAATGAATGCAGCAGAAGCAGTTCTAAGAGGGAAGTTTATAGCAAGAAAAGTTCACCTCAGGAAACAAGAAAAATCTCAAATAAACAACCTAACCTTACATCTAAAGCAACTAGGGAAAGAAGAACAAACAAAATTCAAAGTTAGTCGAAGGAAAGAAATCATAAAGATCAGAGAAGAAATAAATGAAATAGAAATGAAGAAAACTATACAAAAGATCATTGAATCTAAAAGCTTGTTAGTATGTCATAGTAATGACATAAAATAAACTATATAAACTGTTCAGTACTTATTTTCTTTCTTGTATAATACTCTGTTCAAGATTCAAAGAAATGTTTGCTTTATATAAACTTTTGGGAAGTTTATATAAACTTCCCAAAAACAGTCCTCAAGAAGTATGCTAGGGGAAGAGAGAGAGAGATAGAAAGAGAGATAGAGAGAGAGAGAGATATTGCAGGGTGGTGGAGGGAGGGAGAAGGCCCTTTGTTCAAATAGAATATTGAGAATTGTATTCCTATATAAAATTTAATATGAAATGTAATAGAAATCATTCTCTTTAGATCAATATGGCTGTTACATTCTAACAACCATATTGTTTAACAATGCAGGTTCAAAGAGGTTGTTTTTTTTCCATGTGGAAAATGTATTAAGCACAGCACTAAGCTGATTCCAGGGCTTATTTTGAGCAGCAAATTCTACAGAGTTAGCTGCTTGAAGATATTTTTAATAACATAAAAACAGGTAACCTTTGAGTAATCCATTATAGCTCACTTTTATGTGCTTCCTTTTCACTTTTTCCCCTGTAGCATCTGGGCAAATAAATCATCTTCTTTCTTTATTTCCTTGTTTCTTCTTTTAATTCTTTTTTGTCTTTCTTTCTTTCTTTCTTTCTTTTCCTTCTTTCTTCCCTTCTTCTTTAATTATAAATTCGAAATTTCCCCTTATTTTTAAAGTTATAATAACATTTTGGGCCAGATTCTGACTGTGTCTTCAGTTCTATTGGTTTTAGGATTAATTTGTTTTAAAACTTACAGGGAAATTAGAACTTATTTAGTCCTGATGTCATTTTTATAAATTTTTATAAATGTGGAAAAATTCTCAGGGTGGTATCTGAACCTGGTAGCTAATGGTAGGTTAAGAATTAGGTCTCTGGTCTCCTGGTAGTGTTCTAATTTATATGTGTGTATATATATATACATACATACACACACACACACACACACACACACACTTTGAAAGGCTAATTGTGTCAGTGAACATAAATCAATGTCATCCTCCTATTTCTGGAAGTCAGCCAATCAAGAAAGTATACACTCCAATAAGCACACCTCAGAATACCAAATAATGCCAACTTAATTCTACCTCTAAAAGTCTACCACTCACTGATCTACATGCTTACCAAAAAACTAAAATCAGCAGTCTGCACTGGTTGGAATACTGTGATTGAGCTGCATACAACCGTATATAGCAAGAACATGACTTATAATAGTAAGTTATAAAGTCTGCTTTATCTTTTCATTTAAGATATTAAGCTATGATCTCAACAGTTTTTGAGAATTCTGGAAGTGGTATTGAAATTTTGCAAAGACTCCCAAGTTTGGATCTTTGAAAGGACTCATAAGACTCACAAGACATACTCACAGAAGCCTTTTATTTGAAGGCAGAGGATATTGCACTTCAAAATAAGTAGAGTGCAGGAAAACATTGGGGGTCCTAGATACAGCCCACAAGCAAGCTCCCCAGCGTCCTCATAAATATATGAACTGTCCTATATTTCCAAATTGAATCGCTGATATCTACCTGTAGAATTTTAGTTTTTGGAAGAGATCAAAGCAGAAATTTCTGGCATAGTTTTCATGTCATTTTGGTCATGTAACCAAGCCAGAATATCTAGCCAGTTAGGTCAGTTGAAAACCATCATTTAAAAAAAATTCTCTTTGGGAGGAGAGGAGATCACGATGGCAGAGTAATGGGACATGAAGCTCACCTCCTCCCACAAATACATCAAAAATACATCTACATGTGAAAAAATTCTCACCAAATACCTACTGAAAACATGTAGAAAACCTCATACAACCAAAGCTGCAAGAGAGATCCCCATATAACTAGGTAGGATGAAGGGAAAAGGAAGAAGAAGAGGAAGAGGGACAGGACATGCACCCCTGAGAGGTATCTTGAAAGAGGAAATATTCCTTCAACTTGAGAACATCCTTCACTGGCTGGCAGGTCTGCTGGGACAGATAGGGAGCTTCATAGGCTCAAGAAGAGAGTGTGGAAGCTGGTGTACAGCCCTGCAGGGTAGAAAGAGATCAATACAGATGATTCTGGCCATGTGGCCACTCTTCCCAGCCCTAGACATACACCTGCTGGTGTGTGCATCAACTGAGTGCTGAAACTCAAGCTTTAACAGACAGACCTGGAGAGAGAGCTCAGTTTGGCTGCACAGAGACAGCTCAAAAGGCCTGGAGTGTGGCCCAGGTCACAACTGGGGATGCACATAGGACAGAGTATGCGTCTGTCATGGCAGCCCCATTGTCAACACAGGAAGGTAGGGCTGTGGATCCTCAACAGCAGCCTCATTATCAGCATGCTCACAGCAGTGTGCACCTCTGCCCACAATGGGTTTTGCTAAATTTGTGGGTGCACACATGCGGAAGCAGGGATGAAACCTGAGCTTATTCCAGGGTTGTAGCTTTAGCATGTTTTCGTGCTGGTGCCTTTGTTATTGCATATGCATACCTAAGGGACTTCTGAGACGATTACCACTGCTCCCAAAATGGAGGCAGCCCCCAAAGGCAGTGTGAGCAATGGTGATCTTTGTGGACACACAAACTGGGTGAGAAGTGGCATCACAGATTTGCACTTCTGGTTGACAGCTCCTGGGGAAGAACACACAGTGGCAAATTTCCCAGATGAAGCATTAACTCACACTGCAGCTTAGAAACGGATATGGGGGCTTCAACAACAACAACTGGGGAGCAGACCCTGTCCCTGACAGGGTTGTGACAACCACAGAGCAAAGAGGAGGCCCTGTCTGATATACAGGCTCTGCACACCACAACACCAAACACACACCCTATCAAGGGGACAAGGGCTAGCCTACACTGAGGAAAGATGTGGTAAGCATCCATACCAAAAACAGCCCTCTCACCAAAAATTTTGGAGTCATAGAGTCTACACAGTGTTGTTACCACATAAAAATAGCCCTTCAAGACCACAGCAGACAACTGTTTCTCCTACATTCATAGAGTCAGAGAAATATAAGTAAAATGAAAAAGCAGAGGAACTACTCCCAATTAAAAGAACAAGAGAAATACCCTGAAAGGAAAAACAAAGAAACAGACTTCTCCAGTATACCAGACCCCAAGTTCAAAAAGAAGGTAACAGAAATTTTGAAAGAATTAGGAAAGACTATTGATAGAAAGACAGATCATAGTAAGAAAGAACTGAAAATTATAAAGAGGAGTCAATCAAAATTAGACAACTAAATGGCCAAGATGAAAACCAAGCTAATGGCAATAAATAGCAAACTAAATAATGTAGAAAAATAAGTAATCTGGAAGATAGAATAATGGAAATCACAAAATCAGAACAACAGACAGAAATACAAATTAAAAAAATGAAAGCAACATACAAGATATATGGGATAATATAAAGATTGCCAACCTATGCATAATAGGAATCCCATAAGGAGAAGAAAAAGAAAAGAGGATCAAAAATATATTTGAAGAAATTATGGCTGAAAACTTTCCAAACCTAAAAGGAAACAAATATCCAGGTACAGAAAACACAGAAGGTCCCAAACAAGATGAACCCAAACAGACCTATGCCAAGGCATATCATAATTAAAATGGCAAAAATTAAAGATAGAGAATTCTAAAGGCAGCAAGAGAAAAACAGAGTCAGTTACAAGGGAACCCCCATGAGGCTATCAGCTGATTTCTTTACAGAAACATTGAATATATCTTGCCACCCCCTATGGTCTGCAAAGTTCTGAAATGGAGAAACCTGCAACCTAGGATACTCTACTTGCAAGATCATCATTTAGAATAGAAGAAGAGATAAAGAATTTCTCAGACAAGCAAAAACTAAAAGAGTACAACAATACTAAACTTCTATTTAAATAAATATTGAAAGGTTTTCTCTAAATAGAAAAGAAGAAGAATCTATAGGAAAGGGAAAATCACAATAGGAAAGGTAAATATATACAAGGACTGAAGATCACTTAAATAAGCTAGTACATAGATTAAGAAACAATCATAAAATTCTGTGAAAGCAATAATAACTACAATGAACAGCAAAAAGATAAACATGAATATAAAATAGGACATCAAAATCACAAAATGTGGGGGAGGGGAGTAAGAAAATGTATATCTTTTAGAATGTGTTTGAGTTTATATGACTACCAGCCTAAAGCAAGTCAATATACTTATGGGTAATATACTTGAAATTCAGTGTATCCACAAATCAAAAACATACAACAGATTCACAAAAACCCAAAAGAAAGGAACTCAAGCATAATACAGAAGAAAATCATCAAGCCACAGAAGAAACAACAAAAAGAAGAAAAGAGCAACAAAGAACTACAAAATCAACTAGAAAATGAGGCTTAAAATGGCAATAAATATATACTTATCAATAATTACTTTAAATGTCAATGGAATAAATGCTCCAATCAAAAGACATAGTCACAGATTGGATAATAAAACAAGAACCTACAATATGCTGCCTACAGGAGACCCACTTTAAGGTGAAAGACACATATATATTAAAAGTGAGGGGATGGAAAAAGATACTTCATGCAAATAGAAATGACAAAAAAGTCAGGGTAACAATACTCATATAGATAAAATAGACTTTAAAACAAAGGCCATAAAGAAAGACAAAGAAGGACACTATATAATGATAAAAGGATCAATACAAGAAGAGGATATCACACTCATTAACATATATGCTCCAAATATAGGAGTACCTAAATACATAAAACAAATACTAGCATACATAAAGGGAGAAATGGACAGGAATACAATAATAGTAGACTTTAACATCCCACAGACATCAATGGACAGTTCTTCCAGACAGAAAATCAATAAGGCAACAGAGATTCTGAATGACACAATAGAACAGTTAGATTTAATTGATATCTACAGGACACTAAAAAAAAAAGCAGAATAGACGGTTTTTTCAAGCACAAATGGAACATTCTCTAGGAGAGATCATATTCTAGGACACAAAACAATCCTCAACAAATTTAAGAGGATAGAAATTATTTCAAGCATTTTTTCTGACCACTATGGCATGAAACCAGAAATCAACCACAGAAAAAGAAATGAAAAAAAAAAATGATTACATGGAGACTAAACAACATGCTACTAAAAGCCAATGGGTCAACATGAAATCAAAGAGGAAATTTTAAAAATACCTCAAGACAAATGACAATGAAAACACAACCACACAAAATCTGTGGGATGCAGCAAAAGCAATTCTAAGCAGGAAATTTATAGGGATACAAGCCTTCCTCAAAAAAATAAGAAAAATCCCAAATAAACAACCTAATCTACCACCTAAAAGAATTAGAAAAGAGGAGAACAAACAAAGCCTAATATTAGAGGAAGGAAAGAAATAATAAAGCTCAGAGAGAAAAAAATAAAATAGAGATTAAAAAACAAAAAGGAAACCTATGAAATATGAGAAAATATTTGCAAACCAAGAGACTGACAAGGGGTTAATTTCCAAAATATACAAACTGCTCATATTGATACAACTCAATATAAAAAATAAATAAATAAACCCTATCAAAAAATGGGCAGAAGACCTGAAGAGATATTTCTCCAAAGACATACAGATGGTCAATAGGCACAAGAAAAAATACTGAACAACACTAATTATTGAAGAAATGCCAATCAAAACTACAATGAGGTATCACCACACACCAGTCAGAATGGCCATCATCAAAAAGTCTACAAATAATAATTGCTGGAGAGGATGTGGAGAAAAGGGAGCCCTCCTACACTGTTGGTGTGAATATAATTTGGTGCAGCCACTATGGACACAAGTATGGAAAGTTCCTTAAGAAAACTAAAAATAGTTACCATATGATCCAGAAATCCCACTCCTGGGCATATATCTGGAAAAGACAAAAACTCTAATTTGAAAAGGTACATGTGCCCCAATGTTTATACCAGCACTATTTACAATAGCCAAGACATGGAAGCAGCCTAAGCGTTCATCAATAGATAAGAAGATGTTATATATATATATATATATATATATATATATATATAGATAGATAGATAGATAGATAGATACAATGGAATATTACTCAGTCATAAAAAAGAATCAAATAATGCCATTTGCAGCAACATGGATGGACCTAGAGATTATCATAAGAAGTGAAGTAAGTCAGAGAAAGAAAATTATATATATATAATTTTATTTTATATATTAAAAATTTTTGTGTGGAATCTAAAAATGATAAAATGAGCTTATTTACAAAACAGAAAAACTCACAGACATAAAAAACAACTTTATGGTTACCAAAGAGGAAAGGGGGGGAGGGATACATTAGGAGTATGGGATTAACAGATACACACTACCATATATAAAATAGATAAACAATAAGGATTTACTGTAGAGCACAAGGAAGTATATTCAATATCTTATAATAACCTATAATGGAAAAGAATTGAATACAAGAATATTTACATATATAAAGGACATATAACTTTGCTGTACACTTGAATCTAACACAATATTATAAATCAACTGTACCTAATTTTAAAAAATGGATCAAAGACCTAACTGTAAGAGGTAAAGCTATAAAATTAGATGGAACCCAAGGCATGAAGTTTAGTGACCTTGATTTAGGCAAAGCTTTCTTAGACACCTAAATCTCAAGCTACCAAAAATATTAAACTGGATTTCAAAATAATTGTTTTTGGAGGTTATCTGTGGAGTTCTGATTTTAAGCATCACGTCATGAATCCCAGTGCCCTTACTATGCCCAAAAGTAAAAAAAAAAAAAAAAAAAAAAAATCCCCAAAAGCCAGACATCTAAAAATCTCCAGAGCTTTTCCAGTCTAGCTCTAAATCAATTATATATCTATACACTGTATAAAACACCCTTTGTTGACAACCTTCTAAAGCTTCCTTGTGCCAAGATGTGCACTCACTAAGTCTCTTGAGCTTAAATGCCATTTTTTTCTCTCACTTTGCCACCAGGTGATTTGTATTCAACAATGGTCTAAGCATTAGTAGTGTGACATAGCTTTTGTTGAATTTAGTTTGTTAAGCATAGTACTGCTAACAAAATAGGTCTTTGTATGGTGTCTTTAGACCTATGTCATTGTGTAATATAATTAGGCAAAGACATTTGTATAAAGTAATTAGAGCTTTTGGTTTTAAGGTATACTATGTAGTAAGTAATTTGACTTGGTTATTAGCATAAGGTAATCAGGCCTAAGTTTTTGTATTAAGTGAGTTGATTTTTGGTTTGAAGATGTAATATTTGGTAATAACTAGAATTTGTTTTTTCTATAAGGTCATTAGACACTTTGTTTTGGAAACATAAAATCTAGTAAATATTTTGACATTAACCTGCTTATTCTTTTACCACATGCTTTGCTATTGCTATTGCTTATCTATATCATTGGTTATCAAATTTTACCATAAAAGGCTACATGATAAATATTTTACTTTTTTTTTTTGGATACTACAATTTCTAGTGCACATTCTTCTTTTGTAATTTTTACAAACATTTATAAATGATAAAAACTTCCTTAGGTCATAACCCATATGACCAGTTAAGCTCATTGACCATAGTTCGATGATTACTGTATGTATAAAGACATTTTTCATGTATTTTTCTTTTGTACTTGATTGTCACATTTCAGCTGAATTTAGGAGAGACTTTTCCACAGGTAAAGCAGGGGGCATAGGCCCAAGAAGTCTCCAATCCAAACAGTCTCTGAGAGGTAATTGTTGGAGATCTGCTAGACTGATAAGCAGTTTGAAAAACTACAATTAGCCAAATTATGCCTGTACCCTGCAATGCCTTTATAAGAACACTGCGTGTAGCATTAATTTGCAAAATCAAAAGTCCTCATCAAAAGTAAATGCAGACACAGAGAATGGACTTGAGGACACGGGGAGGGGGAAGGGTAAGCTGGGACGGAGTGAGAGAGTGGCATGGACTTATATATACTACAAAATGTAAAATAGATAGCTAGTGGGAAGCAGCAGCATAGCACAGGGAGATCAGCTGGGTGCTTTGTGACCCCCTAGAGGGGTGGGATACGTAGGGTGGGAGGGAGACGCAAGAGGGAGGAGATATGGGGATGTATGTATATGTATAGCTGATTCACTTTGTTATAAAGCAGAAATTAACACACCATTGTAAAGCAATTATACTCTAATAAAGATGTTAAAAAAAAAAAGTAACTTACTGTACAAAGTAGCCAACTTTTGGCCAAGACCATTGCAACTACATTCATCTATATGTCATATACATTTTAAAATTATCAATTTGGTCATACTTTTCCTCTTTATTGATTTAAGTTTACATACTTTTCAATTAGTCTATCTTGTTCATTTCACCAATAATAATAACTTTTCAAAGTCTAGGATTTAATAGATAAAATCATCAACTTAAATATAAATCCAGTTGCCAAGCTATTAATAGTACAACCAATTTAAAAAATGATATAAACCTATCATATACATTAATCTTGCCAATAATAATACATTTTTGTAAGCAATGAATACATTAAGAAAAATTCCTTGCACTAGAATTATTAAGATGCAAGAATGTATGTGTCACAAAAACATCCAGAGAAAATATTCCTACAGCTCCAGCAAAGTTGATTATAACTTTTGTGTGACTGTTGGATTCTTCTTTTGTAGGTATAAATTGGGCTCTTGATGTCAATCTAAGACCAAGGCAAATTGTTCTGTGGGGCTATTAGATGATTCCAAAAATACAACTCCCTCAAATACTCAGGGGAATACGTGTCCTTATGAAACTCCAAAGGGATAAAACTCTTTCTAGTGAAACTGTTAACAAGCGGAACAGACCACCAAAGATGTTCGTTCTGTAAGAGTTGGAGAATTTGAGATACTCCTCAAAAATGTGTCACTCACTGTGGCTGAGGTGTTAAATAGTAATAGCCAAACCCTAGGTGCTCAATGATCCAAACTAGTATCCTTATTTCAAGTATAAATTAAAAAATAGGTTTGTAATGGATGGGGAAGAGAGGTGGTTGTATATGAAATATTTAAAATATAATAGTCCATGAATCATTGCGACATGTCTTCTGTTAGAGAAAAATTATGCCACATGTATTACTTGTAATTTTATTATTTTCATAGTGATTTATTGTTTGCATAGCAATTAATTTTTGTCAATACAGGATATGAGCTTAAATTTCAAAAATATGTGTAACGGTATTTACTCAAATTTCTTATCCAGATAGTCTACATTCACTCAGTATTTTGAACATGAGATAAGGTCTTATATGAGTTAATTTTAAGACCACTGTATCTAATATTAGAAAATGTCTGTGTATATTATTACCTATTTGCACATATAAGCCTGGCTTTAGTATTTGAAAATATAGACTATAAAAATAATTTTATTTTTTCGCCATTCTTTTTAATAGAAAGATAGTTATTTTTTTCTTTTGTGAATGTAATACTATACAGAAAATTCTAAGTTTAAATTTAAAACCTAAGTGTAGTACAATATGATCTTAACCTCAGATTTTTTAATATCACTTGAAAGTTTAAATTTATAACTTAGATATTTTTTATAAATTTATGTAGATTTTAGAATTTTAATTCATGCACTTCGTAATTATTTAGAACATTAGGTTTCTGGATTCTATGTACTGTTTTAATTGCTATGCTGATTGGCATTATATTTTTAGTGTTTAAACATCATAATTAGATTATGTAAAATTATTGTAAATGGGAATTCATGCTTAAAGAATATTCTATTAAGTTTTTCAGTAGAGGAAGTAAATGTATTGAGGCATGATATAACCTTTCCTTTATAGGTTTCCATTTCAACTAGAATTAATGGTATTCTAATACCAAGGATCTTAAACTCACTCACACATACACAGGTCTTTAAAGAAATAAAGAAATATTCATATTATTCTAAAGAATCATACTGGAAACGTTCATTGACATTTTCTGAAATATGCCTAATTTAATATGTTACAATACTGCCTTTAAAAATGGTCACGGGGCAGGATTTCAGAATGGTGATAAGAGGAGCTCAGCAGAACTTCTCCCCAGTGAAACAACCGTTTAGCTGGTAATATTATATGACAAAACCACCAACTATTTAAAGTCTGTGGAAACTTTTCTAAAGGCATGCAGTATATGGAGAAATGTTTATTCAAGAAAAACTACTAACGCTCACTAAGGGTAATGAGAATCTGTGTCATTTGAGCCATGAACTATTTCTCATCTTGACTCCCATCTCAGTGTGATGGAATCTCTACTCTGGGTGGATATGACCAAGAAGATGGGGTTCCCACTTAACCCAGCTCCAAATCTAGGGCTATTTTTTTATCCCAGGAGGAGTAGGACATTAGCATTCTCACCCCCTTCTTAGCTCTTGAGTTTTAGAAGCTGTAATTCAGGCAGCTGTGAAAGAAAGGACAAAGCTTCCCTTTCACAAGACAGGTAGATATAGTAAATCTGATTAAATTTATAATAATTACAAAGAATGAATTAGAAAATTTAAATATTAAAATAAAACACCCAGGTCTAGATGGCTTCACAGGTGAATTCCACCATTTAAAACATACTTAATGGTAATCCTTCACAAATCCTTCCATAAAACAGAATACCAACAAGCAGTCCCCAACTCATTCTATAAAGCCCATATTACCCCACTACCAAAATCAGAAAAAGATGCAGAAGAAATGAGGGGTATAGACCAATATCTCTTATGAATATGAACACACTAATGTCCTTAGCAACATACTAGCAAATGTAATCCATCAACATATAACAAAAATTATACATCATGACCAAGTAGGGTTTATACCAGGTATGCAAAGTTGTTTAAACATCAGAAAATCAATTCATTTAATACACTATATTAATAGAATAGAGTACAAGAAACCCATGATTGGTTATATATCTAAGAAGAAATAGCATTTGACAAAATCCAAAAAGCTTTCATGGAAAGAAAAGAAACAGTCAAAACACTAGAAATATAAGAAAAATCATCAACATTTTAAAAGGCATCTAAGAAAGCAATCTAGTATCATCATTAATGGTGAAAGAATGTTTCCCTCTTAAGATCAGGAAAAATCCATGGATGTCTACTCTCTACTTTCATCCAGCATTCACTGGAGGATCTATCCAGAGCAATTAGACACACACAAAAAAACCATATGAGACACTCAGAATAGAAAAGAAGAAAACAATCTCTATTCACAGAAGACATATTCTATATAGCAAATCCTAAGGAAAACACTAAAATACTATAGACTAGTTTACAAAAGTTGTAGGATAAAAGTCAATAAAATCAATTGTATTTATATAAGGTAGCAATAAATACTCCATAAATGAAATGTGAATAATAATGTACAATAATATTACAAAGAATGAAATACTAGAAATAAAATTAATAGATGAATTGTAAAACTTGTATACTAATAACTACAAAACAAGTGCTAAAAGAAATTAAAGATCCATTCCTCCAAAAACAAGGAAGGCATGAATCAGAAGGCAATACTGTGAAGATGATATTACTCTCCAAACTGATCTACAGATTCAACTTAGTCTGTGCAATGTCAGTTGGATTTTCTTTTTCCAGAAATGCTCTTTACTGAGAAGACTAGAAAATAATTTTTAAAAAGAAACACAAAGTCAGAGGAGTTACAGTCCTGATTACAAAGCCACAATAATCAAAACAGGGTAGTCATGGTAATAGGTTTTTTGGGGTCTTTTTTTTCCAAAAAATGGTGCCGGTACAATTGGATTTCCAAGTGCAAAAGAATGAAGATGGACCTCTACCCCATACTATACATAAGAATTAAATAAAAATGAATCACATTTCTATTTGGTAGAGCTAAAACTATAAAGCCCTTAGAAGAAAACTTTGGGGTATATCTTTGTCATCTTGGATTTTGGGTTAGGCTAGAGAGAGAGAGAGAGAGAGACAGAGAGACAGAGACAGAGAGAGAGAGAGGAGGGGGAGAGACAGAGAGAAAAAAAGAAACAAGCAGGATACTACAGTGCCTTTTAGGACCTAGTCATGGAGTCACACACCATCACCTCTGCTTTCTTCTATTTGTGAAAATGGAGGCATGAAGTCCAACCCACACTTAAGTGGGGGGGGGAAATAAGTTCTGCTTTTTAACGGGAGGAGTATCCAAGAATCTGGGGTCATGTCTTAATACCTCTTCACCTGCATGATCTCCCCAGCTAACTGTCAGATCCTGGGACCAATCTGCAGGGCTGCGAGTCCATTTGGCTCCAGTGCAACCCTTCACTTGTAGCTGGGCCTCTCCATCTGTCCTTGTTGGTCACCAACAGGAGGAGGGTGAGAGGAGAGGAGGGCAAAACTTTCAAAACAGTCTCCTGATGAAAAGGGGAAAAGAGAGTGAAAGAAGGGAAATACTTAAGCCCATGAAATCTCCCTAACTTCTTCTCGTGCTTAACCCAGCTCTACTCTGGCACAGGTGGGTAGACTGTTAGGGTCAGGGATCTCTGCCTAGGCAGCTGAAGATGCCCCTTCGTGCAAAGGTGAACAGACAGCTGGGCTCCCTCCCTAGCTAAGCGTATACTAAGCACATAAGCTTCCGGGGTCCGGGGTTCAACTTTATGCTACCACAAAACTAGGAACCACTATGCACCCAACACTTTGAGTTACAAATGAAACTTTAAAGGCCAAGGGCCTGCTGAACATCCTGGCCCATGTGAAACTCCCAGCAGAGATTTCAACCAACCAAACTAGAGTCTAGAGGAAGGGGCAGAAGCTCTAGGGGAAACCTAGGAGAAATTCCGCAAATGGAGCGATGGAAGTGGGGCGTGAGGTGGGCAAAGCGCCTTGACCTAGAGGCTCTGGCCTCTGCCAGTCAGAGGCCCTCTAGATTCACTCTTTGGCAACCCACACAGATCCTACTGGTGGAGGATTCTCAATTTGGAGAGGGAGCAGCAGGGATATTAAGTTTTAAAAATGATATCTTGGTGGCTGTTCAGAGAAGCTGTCGGTAAGGATGATGGTCTTGTATCAACCTCTGTCTCCTTTATTTCTAAAATTGCTTGGGAGTGGCATTTTGGATTCCTATCTCCCTTGGGATTCTGGCCTAGTTAGAGCCCAGAGACTAAAGGCCTCCTTCTGGGCCCCACAAGGGTCTGAGTAAAGTGGAGAGGATATGGTGTTGTCCCCAGGGCAGGCAGGACCCAGAGAGGGCAACAGGGCCACTGTGAGTTGGGGGACTGGTGGCCATTGAGGGTGGCAGTCTTCCTTAAGTAGTCCCACTATTTACTTTTTGGTCAATAATTAGAAAGATTTTTGGAAAAAGAGAACATATGGAATTTGGCCCAAATGAGAAAGGCTCAGGTGACTTACTGGATCAAGTAGGCAAGTCACACAAATGTCAGTCTTCAAGGCAATGAACTGGGCTGGATGGTGCTAGAGGCAGCCCGACCCCAGAAAGCCTTGTTTGTCCTGGGAGAGCCCTGGCCATGCACATGGCCAAAAGCCCTAAGGCTGTGAGCTGCCCAAGCAGCGCCGCCGCCCTCCCCGACCAGACTGGGTGGGAAATGGGGATCCGTCAGACCCTGGACAGAGTCTGTGAAGCTGGGGCCAGCTCCTTCCCTGGGAGTAATTTTCAGTTTTTGAATTATTTTTTCCTCCCTCTCCTGTTGCCCAAACATAGTGACTCCTTTTGGGAGCAGTTGAGACTTTGTGTTCAATGGTGAGATTGAACCCCTTATTGATGTTCAAAAAGTGTTCAACGGGCTCCTGGTGGCAGAGCTGGTTGCTACAACCTCATTGGAAAGTGGTTTGGCAGAATCTACCAAAGTGGACATACTGGATGCCCCAGGAATTCCACTCTTACCCAAGGAAAACAAGTGCTTACATTCACCCAAAGACCTGAAGCAGAGTGTTCCCACCACCCATAAATGTGGAGGAGAATGTTCCCAGCAGCTTTCTTCCTAAGACCTGGGACATACACAAACATCCACAAAAGGTAGAACGGATCAAGGGTGGTATATGCACACAAAGGAAAACTACACTGCAATGAATGTGCCAGAGCCCAACTAGCCAGGGCAACATGGATGGATCGGACATATAACCTTGAGAGAAAGAGACCAGACAGAAAGGTGTATACTGCGTGGTTCCATTTATGTGAAATCCAGGGACAGGCAAAACCATTCTGGAGGACAGAAATCAGGATGGGGGCTCTCTTGGGTGGGGTGATGACAGGAAGAGGTTAAGAGCCTTCAGGGGTAGGAAATGTAATTTTTTATCTCAGTGGTGGTTACACAGATATACCCAGGTGAAAAATTCATCAAGATATACCTTTCAGATGTGTGCATGTCACTGTATGTGTGCTATGCCTAGAAAGAAAGATAATTCAAGTGGTAACCAGGTTTCCTGCATGTTCTGGCTCTTTCTGGAGCTTTTAGAAATGTTTCCTCTACAATGAAAAAGTGATCTTTCCATAAAGAAACAGTACAGATGTCACTTTACCTCCTGGACTTTAGAGTCTTTTCAGGAAAATATAATCTGAGGGGAGTGACATTCTAGTAGCAGAACTTTCTCCCTCTAAGGTGGTGAGCCCTGCCCCATCCCTCTGTGTCAAGGTTTGTGCAGCAAATAGTTTCAACTTTCAGATGTCATCTTCCGAGGAAAGAGTTCTCATTATCGTCTAATTACCTTGACTGTTGGAAACAGGAAACAGATAGCTAAGTTATTGAACTTGGGGAAAAAAAGAAGAGAACAACTTCCTACCAATATTTTTAGTTTCAAAAAGATCACTGCCTAATCTCCCCAGGGCTATTAGGTACATTAAAAATCTGCCTAATTATATGTTTTAACAGGAAACCAAAGAAAGGACCAAGAAAGTGTAGTTTCAATCTTTTGGATAAATAGAAATAAATGTGTGGGTATAAGCTATAAATAAATACATCTTGTATTTTAAAATGCCTAATCACATATTTGCTTAAGGAATTTCTGCACATCATGTTAAAAATAATATGTCATATATTTTCCTCTGAAAGATATGAACATACAAATACATAGAAAACACTCCACTTAAAAAAAAAATGTGTAATGAATTCTGGTCAATGGGGCTCCATTTTATTCACAAATTTTAATGGTTTGTGTAAGCAGTCTAGGCAAAGGAACATTGTGAAAGAGATTGTACTGACAGAAAATTCCCAGAAATAGGAGCGCTTGTCTTTCTGCTGAGGGCTTTATATCACAGCCATTGACCCATCACCCCCACTTCTGCTGCAGAGGGAATTTCTTCTATGGGGAATGATGAAAAGTGAATCCCACTGATTTCTCATTGTTCTTGTAAAACATATGTTATGCCTACAAGCCCAGAGAATGGGCCCCCCCATCAGAAGCATTTCCCTGTCATTCTGCTGCTAACCTTTGTGATACTGGATACTACATGAAAACTAAGAAAGCAATGAAGATTGATGTGAAAAGGCTGGGAAACAAAATCTGTATATTTTATTTCAAAGGGAAAGTCTTCATCAATGTCTCTCCCTGGCCTTTGGAGACACATTGAACATAGGCATACTTTTAATCAAGTAAATTAAACTTGCTTTAAAACGATATGAAGCAGCTGACTTGCATCTTGCTCGAGAGATAGCTTAGATGAGTAGAAGCACACCAGGTCTATGGAAACAGAACACTGGGCAGGAAATAATTAATAGTACTCCCACCATTTTAAGGAAACAATCTGCAAACCAATAGAACCCTATATCAACAGCTAAGAAGTAAAGGAACGCATTTTTTAAGGGGCAACCAGGTGTAGACTCCCAATCACTTTTGTGCAAAGGATAGAGTCTTAAGAGTGGCTTTACCTGGTTTTCTGTACCTCTCAAAACACATCTGTCCCTCCCACCATTTTAAGGAAATAATCTGCAAACCAATAGAACCCTATATCAACGGTTAAGAAATCAAGGAAAGCATTTTTAAAGGATAAACCAGGTGTAGACTCCTAACCACGTTTGTGCAAAGGATAGAGTCTTAAGAGTGGCTTTACCTGGTTTTCTGTCTCATCTCAAAGCACATGTCTTTAGCAAAAGTAAATGGGGTATTTTTGTTTTTGTTTTTTTTTTAACATTCTTTCCAATATTTATTTCTTTTCTGCTTACTGTAGCTTTGACAACACATTAATTTTTATGGAGATGAGAATGCATCTATCAATACTTAAAGACATTCCTTTAACACTTATTTTATGCACAAGTAAATGCCAACATCTCCCCATATCTGCGATAAATTACAGAGTTATCCTGTTGGTATGCTTGCTTATTTCTTTTTTTATATTTCAATATTGTTTCCCATCTAGCCACTTAGAGAACTTGGAAATTGTTTAAGAGATGAATTACAATAAAACACAACAAATATATTATCTTTGGATCACATTATTTTCATATACATCAAAGCAACAATATGATACTTTTTAAAATATAAGTACTCTTTGTTAAGTTTTTGTTTGTTTGTTTCACTTTTTTAATTTTTTAAATTTTTTTCTGTTTTTTTTTTAGCATCTTTATTGGAGTATAATTGCTTTAAAATGGTGTGTTAGTTTCTGCTTTATAACAAAGTGAATCAGCTATACGTATGCATATATCCCCATATCTCCCCCCTCTTGCGTCTCCCTCCCACCATCCCTACCCCACCCCTCTAGGGGGTCACAAAGCACTGAGCTGATCTCCCTGGGCTATGCAGCTGCTTCCCACTAGCTATCTATTTTACATTTGGTAGTATATATAAGTCCATACCACTCTCTCACTTCGTCCCAGCTTACCTTTCCCCCTCCCCATGTCCTCAAGTCCATTTTCTACGTCTGCGACTTTATTCCTGTCCTGTCCCTAGGTTTTTCTGAACCTTTTTGTTTTTGTTTTTTTTTAGATTCAATATATATGTGTTAGCATTTGGTATTTGTTTTTCTCCTTCTGACTTACTTCACTCTGTATGACAGACTCTAGTGGTCCATCCACCTCACTACAAATAACTCAATTTCGTTGCTTTTTATGGCTGAGTAATATTCCATTGTATATATGTGCCACATCTTCTTTATCCATTCGCTGTTGATGGACACTGAGGTTGCTTCCATGTCCTGGCTATTGTAAGTAGAGCTGCAATGAACATTGTGGTACATGACTCTTTTTAAATTATGGTTTTCTCAGGGTATATGCCCAGTAGTGGGATGGCTGGGTCGTATGGTAGTTCTAGTTTTAGTGTTTCAAGGAACCTCCATACTGTTCTCCATAGTGATTGTATCAATTTACATTCCCACCAACAGTGCAAGAGGGTTCCCTTTTCTCCACACCCTCTCCAGCATTTATTGTTTGTAGATTTTTTGATGATGGCCATTCTGACTGGTGTGAGGTGATACCTCATTGTAGTTTTGATTTGCATTTCTCTAATGATTAGTGATGTTGAGCATTCTTTCATGTGTTTGTTGGCAATCTGTAAATCTTTTTTTGAGAAATGTCTCTTTAGGTCTTCTGCCCATTTTTGGATTGGGTTGTTTGTTTTATGATATTGAGCTGCATGAGCTGCTTGTAAATTTTGGAGATTAATCCTTTGTCAGTTGCTTCATTTGCAAATATGTTCTCCCATTCTGAGGGTTGTCTTTTCATCTTGTTTATGGTTTCCTTTGCAGTGCAAAAACTTTTAGGTTTCATTAGGTCCCATTTGGTTTTTTTTGTTTTGTTTTTATTTCCATTTCTCTAGGAGGTGGGTCAAAAAGGATCTTGCTGTGATTTATGTCATAGAGTGTTCTGCCTATGTTTTCCTCTAAGAGTTTTATAGTGTCTGGCCTTATATTAGGGTCTTTCATCCATTTTGAGTTTATTTTTGTGTATGGTATTAGGGAGTGTTCTAATTTCATTCTTTTACATGTAGCTGTCCAGTTTTCCCAGCACCACTAATTGAAGAGACTGTCTTTTCTCCATTGTATATCCTTGCCTCCTTTGTCATAGATTAGTTGACCATAGGGGAGTGGGTTTATCTCTGGGCTTCTATCCTGTTCCATTGATCTATATATCTGTTTTTGTGCCAGTACCATACTGTCTTGATTACTGTAGCTTTGCAGTATAGTCTGTAGCCAGGGTGTCTGATTCCTCCAGCTCCATTTTTCTTACTCAAGATTGCTTTGGGTATTAGGGGCCTTTTGTGTTTCCATACAAATTGTGAAATTTTTTGTTCTAGTTCTGTGAAAAATGCCATTGGTAGTTTGATAGAGATTGCATTGAATCTGTAGATTGCTTTGGATAGTGTAGTCATTTCAAAATGTTGATTCTCCCAATCCAAGAACATGGTATAACTCTCCATCTGTTTGTATCATCTTTAATTTCTTTCATCAGTGTCTTATAGTTTTCTGCATACAGGTCTTAAGTAGGTTTATTCCTAGGTATATTATTCTTTTTGTTGCAATGGTAAATGGGAGTGTTTCCTTAATTTCTCTTTCAAATTTTTCATCATTAGTGTATAGGAATGCAAGAGATTTCTGTGCATTAATTTTGTATCCTGCTACTTTATGAAATTCATTGATTAGCTATAGTAGTTTTCTGGTAGAGTCTTTAGGATTCCCTATGTATAGTATCATGTCATCAGCAAACAGTGACAGCTTCACTTCTTTGTTTCTAAATTGGATTCCTTTTTTATTCTTTTTCGTCTCTGATTGCTCTGGCTAAAACTTCCAAAACTATGTTGAATAATAGTGGTGAGAGTGGGCCACCTTGATTGTTCCTGATCCTAGTGGAAATAGTTTCAGTTTTTCACCCTGGAGAACGATGTTGGCTATGCGTTTGTCATATATGGCCTTTATTATGTTGAGGTAAGTTCCCTCTATGCCTACATTCTGGAGCGTTTTTATCATAAATGGCAGTTGAATTTTGTCGAAAGCTTTTTCTGCATCTATTGAGAAGATCATATGGTTTTTATCCTTCAATTTGTTAATATGGTGTATCACATTGATTGATTTGCATATATTGAAGAACACTTGCACTACTGGGATAAACCCCACTAGATCATGGTGTATGATCCTTTTAATGCTCTGTTGGATTCTGTTTGCTAGTATTTTGTTGAGGATTTTTGCATCTATGTTCATCAGTGATATTGGCCTGTAGTTTTCTTTTTTTGTGACATCTTTGTCTAGTTTTTGTATCAGTGTGATGGTGGCCTCGTAGAATGAGTTTGGGAGTGTTCCTCCCTCTGTCATATTCTGAAAGAGTTTGAGAAGGACAGGTGTTAGCTTTTCTGTAAATGTTTGACAGCGTTTGTCTGTGAATCTATCTGGTCCTGGGATTTGTTTGTTGGAAGATTTTTAATTACAGTCTCAATTTCAGTGCTTGTGATTGGTCTGTTTATATTTTCTATTTCTTCCTGCTTCAGTCTTGGAAGGTTGTGCTTTTCTAAGAATTTGTCCATTTCTTACAGGTTGTCCATTTTATTGGCATATAGTTGCTTGTAGTAATCTCGCATGATCCTTTGTATTTCTGCAGTGTCAGTTGTTACTTCTCCATCTTCATTTCTAATTCTATTGATTTTTCTCCCTTTTTTTCTTGATGAGTCTGGCTAATGGTTTATCAATTTTGTTTATGTTCTCAAAGAACAAGCTTTTAGTTTTATTGATCTTTGCTATTGTTTCCTTCATTGCTTTTTCATTTATTTCTGATCTGGTCTTTATGATTTCTTTCCTTCTGCTAAATTTGGGGGTTTTTTTGTTCTTCTTTCTCTAATTTCTTTAGGTGTAATGTTAGGTTGTTTATTTGAGATGTTTCTTGTTTCTTGAGGTAGGATTGTATGGCTATATACTTCCCTCTTAGAACTGTGTTTGCTGCATCCCATAGGTTTTGGGACATTGTGTTTTCATTGTCATTTGTTTCTAGGTATTTTTTGATTTCCTCTTTGATTTCTTCAGTGATCTCTTGGTTATTAAGTAGTAAATTGTTTAGCCTCCATGTGTTTGTATATTTTACAGATTTTTTTCCTGTAATTGATATCTAGTGTCATAGCGTTGTGGTCAGAAAAGATACTTGATACGATTTCAATTTTCTTAAATTTACCAAGGCTTGATTTGTTACCCAAGATATGATCTATCCTGGAGAATGTTCCATGAGCACTTTAGAAGAAAGTGTATTCTGTTGTTTTTGCATGGAATGTCCCATAAATATCAATTATGTCCATCTTGGTTAATGTATCATTTAAAGCTTGTGTTTCCTTATTTATTTTCATTTTGGGTGATCTCTCCATTGGTGAAAGTGGGGTGTTAATGACCCCTACTGTGATTTTGTTACTGTTGATTTCCCCTTTTATGGCTGTTAGCATTTGCCTTCTGTATTGAGGTGCTCCTATGTTGGATGCATAAATATTTACAATTGTTATATCTTCTTCGTGGATTGATCCCTTGATCATTATGTAGTGACCTTCTTTGTCTCTTGTAATAGTCTTTATTTTAAAGTCTATTTTGTGTGACATGAGAATTGCTACTCCAACTTTCTTTTGATTTCCATTTGCATGGAATATCTTTTTCCACCCCCTCACTTTCAGTCTGTATGTGTCCCTAGGTCTGAAGTGGGTCTCTTGTAGACAGCAAATATATGGGTCTTGTTTTTGTATCCCTTCAGCCAGTCTATATCTTTTAGTTGGAGCAGTTAATCCATTTACATTTAAGGTAATTATCGATATGTATGTTCCTATGACCATTTTCTTAATTGTTTTTGGTTTTTTATTGTAGGTCTTTTTCTTCTCTGGTGTTTCCTGCCTAGACAAGTTCCTTTAGCATTTGTTGTAAAGCTGGTTTGGTGGTGCTGAATTCTCTTAGCTTTTGCTTGTCTGTAAAGCTTTTAATTTCTCTGTCAAATCTGAATGAGATCCTTGCTAGGTAGATTAATCTTGGTTGTAGGTTTTTCTCCTTCATCACTTTAAATATGTCCTGCCACTGCCTTCTGGCTTGCAGAGTTTCTGCTGAAACATCAGCTGTTAACCTTATGGGGATTCCCTTTTATGTTATTTGTTGTTTTTCCCTTGTTGCTTTTAATATTTTTTCTTTGTATTTAATTTTTGATAATTTGATTAATATGTGTCTTGCATGTTTTTCCTTGGATTTATCCTATATAGGTCTCTCTGCACTTCCTGGACTTGTTTAACTCTTTCCATTCCCATATTAGGGAAGTTTTCAACTCTAATCTCTTCAAATATTTTCTCAGTCTCTTTCTTTTTCTCTTCTTCTTCTCAGACCCCTATATATCGAATGTTGGTGCATTTAATGTTGTCCCAGAGGTCTCTGAGACTGTCCTCAATTGTTTTCATTCTTTTTTCTTTATTCTGCTCTGCAATAATTATTTCCACTATTTTATCTTCCAGGTCACTTATCCGTTCTTCTGCCTCAGTTATTCTGCTATTGATTCCTTGTAGAGAATTTTTTTTTTAAGTTTTTTTTTAATATTAATTAATTAATTTATTTTGGCTGTGTTGGTTCTTCGTTTCTGTGTGAGGGCTTTCTCTAGTTGCAGCAAGTGGGGGCCACTCTTCATCGCGGTGCACAGGCCTCTCACTATCGCGACCTCTCTTGTTGCAGAGCACAGGCTCCAGACGCGCAAGCTCAGTATTTGTGGCTCACGGGCCCAGCCGCTCCGCGGCATGTGGGATCTTCCCAGACCAGGGCTCGAACCCGTGTCCCCTGCATTGGCAGGCAGATTCTCAACCACTGCGCCACCAGGGAAGCCCTAGAGAATTTTTAATTTCATTTATTGTGTTGTTCATCATTGTTTGTTTGCTCTTTAGTTCTTCTAGGTCCTTGTTAAATGTTTCTTGTATTTTCTCCATTCTATTTCCAAGATTTTGGTTTGTCTTTACTATAATTACTTTGAATTCTTTTTCAGGTAGACTGCTTATTTCCTCTTTGTTTGTTTGGTCTGATGGGTTTTTACGTTGCTCCTTCATCTGCTGTGTGTTTCTCTGTCTTCTCATTTTGCTTAACTTACTGTGTTTGGTGTCTCCTTTTTGCAGACTGCAGGTTTGTAGTTCCCATTGTTTTTGGTGTCTGCCCCCAGTGGCTAAGGTTGTTTCAGTGGGTTGTGTAGGTTTCCTGCTGTAGGGGACTTGTGCCTGTGTTCTGGTGGATGAGCCTGTATCTTGTCTTTCTGGTGGGCAGGACCATGTCCGGTGGTGTGTTTTGGGGTTCTGTGACCTTATTATGATTTTAGGCAGCCTCTCTGCTAATGGCTGGTGTTGTGTTCCTGTCTTGCTAGTTGTTTGGTATAGGGTGTACAGCACTGTAACTTGCTCATCATTGGGTGGAGCTGGGTCTTAGCATTGAGATGGAGATCTCTTGGAGAGCTTTCACTGTTTGATATTATGTGGAGCCAGGAGGTCTCTGGTGAACCAATGTCCTGAACTCAGCTCTCCCACCTCAGAAGCATAGGCCTGACACCCGGCCAGAGCACCAAGACCCTGTCAGCCACACAGCTCAGAAGAAAAGGGAGAAAAAAGGAAAGAAAGAAAGAAAAAAATAAATAAAATAAAATAAAATAAAGTTATTAAATTAAAAATTAAAAAATTAAAAAATAATTTAAAAAAAAGAAAGTAAGACGTGAGCAACCAACCAAAAAACAAATCCACCAATGATAACAAGCGCTAAAAACTATACTTAAAAAAAAAAAAAAGGACAGACAGAACCCTAGGATAAATGGTAAAAGCAAAGCTATACAGACAAAATCACACAAAGAAACATACACATATACACTCACAAAAAGAGAAAAAGGAAAAAAAATATATATATCTTTGCTCCCAAAGTCCACTGCCTCAATTTTGGGATGATTCATTGTCTATTCAGGTATTCCACATATGCAGTGTATATCAAACTGATTGTGGACATTTAATCCGCTGCTCCTTAGGCTGCTGGGAGAAGTTTCCCTTTCTCTTCTTTTTTCACACAGCTCCTGGGGTTCATCTTTGGATTTGGCCCTGCCTCTGTGTGTAGGTTGCCTGAGGACATCTGTTCTTCACTCAGACAGGGCGGGGTTTAAATAGCAGCTGATTAGGGGGCTCTGGCTCACTCAGGCCGGGTAGAGGGGAGAAGGAGGGGTATGGAATGCGGGGCAAGCCTGCATCAGCATAGTCCAGTGTGACACTGTAACCGCCAGAGGCACGCAGTGTCTTCTCCTGGGGAGGTTGTCCCTGGATCACGGGACCCCAGCAGTGGCGGGCTGCACAGGCTCCTGGAGAGGAGGTGTGGATAGTGACCTGTGCTTGCACACAGGCTTCTTGGTGGCTGTAGCAGCAGCCTTAGCATCTCATGCCTGTCTCTGGGGTCCGCACTGATAGCCGCAGTTCGCACCCCTCTCTGGAGCTCATTTAGGTGGTGCTCTGAATCCCCTCTCCTCACACATCCCAAAACAATGGTATCTTGCCTTTTAGGCAGGTCCAGACTTTTTCTCGGATTCCCTCCCAGCCAGCTGTGGCGCACTAGCCCTCTTCAGGCTGTGTTCACGCAGCCAACCCCAGTCCTCTCCCTGGGATCTGACCTCTGAAGAATCTGGAGCCTCAGGTCCCAGTCCCCACACTTCCCGGCTAGCGGGTGAGCAGACAAGCCTCTCAGGCTGGTGAGTGCTGGTTGGCAATGATACTCTGAGCGGGAATCTCTACACTTTGTCCTCTGCACCCCTGTTGCTGCGCTCTCCTCCATGGCTGGGAAGCTTCCCTCCGCCAACTTCCGTCTCTGCCAGTGAAGGGGCTTCCTAGTGTGTGGAAACTTTTCCTCCTTCACAGCTCCCAAGTTAATGGTTTTTATTAAAATTTATTTAAAATGATCATTGCTATTTGCAATAGCTTGGTGGCCATGCAGTCCCCACCTTTCTGTAAAAAAGTGTGCATTTCTCAACTTTCTTTCCTTATTTCCTCATCTGAAGTGCTGATGAGTTGCTTAGATTTATTCTTCATATTCACATGTAAATACATGAATTAATGACATAAGCATTATTTACATTATGACAAGTGGAAACTCTCCAAATGTCTATCAAATGATGAATGGATAAATAAATTGTGTTATGTCCATACAGTGAGACAATAATGCTTTTATGAACATTTGTCCACCTATTTTGGTATTTGTCTTCTTTCTATTGGTCATATGTTTAAGTTTGGAATTGCTGAGTCGTGTAGTAGATCTATTTTTAATTATTTAAGGAACTGCCAAATTGTTTTACAAATGACCCACCATTGTACATTACCACCAGCAATATATGAGGATTACAAACACTTCACATTCTAGTCAATATGTGTTATTGTCTGACTTTTTGATCATAGACATCCTAGTGTATGAAGTGGTATCTCTTTATTGTTTTTATTTCCCTAATGACCAATGATATTGAGTATATTTTTACAGTTCTTAGTCCTACATATGTCTTATTTGGAGCAATGATCATCATATATTTTGACCATTTTGTAATTTTAAAATTTGTCTTTGTATTATTGAGTTGTAATTGTTCCTTATTGTTTACAATGAAATGTTATGAAGTATGGATATATGCTACAGCATGGATAAACCTTGCAAACATTATAAAGGAAATCAGTCACAACAGATCACGTAGTAAATGACTCCATGTATATGAATTGTCTAAAATAGGCAAATCTATAGAGATAGAATGTAGATTAGTGGTTGTCTAGGATGGTGGGCATAGTACTATGGGGAGAAAGATGGAAATTATTATTAAAGGTTGTCAAGTTTCGTTTAGGGGTGATACAATGTTCTAATACTAGATTTTGGTGATAGTTGTACAGCACTATGAATTAACTAAAAACCATGGAATGTAAAATTTTTAATGGAGTATATGGCATGCAACTTATATTTCAATAAAACTGTTAAGAAGGTTAAAATAATTTGATTCCCTATATTTTATTACCAGGTGTGGGTTTTTTTTTTTTTAACATTTTACTAAATTTCATTGGTCTACTTTGATCTAAGTCAGCTATAAAAATCAAAATAAGGTAATGGAGTAAGCTTATAATAGGATATCAAAAGATCTGCATTCTAGTCAGATTATAGTATTAATAATCTATATGAATTTGAATGAAAGAAATTCAATTTTTGTAGTATTCCATTTCTTCACCTGGCAATTGCAAAATTTATATCAGATTATTTCTAACATCCCAAGAAGTGTAAATATGTGACTTATAATTTTAAAAAAACATATATTTATTCTTGTTTCTGACAGTTAATCTTTACATATCTCCAGTACTTAGTAAAACCACGCATAAACCTTCTTTTCATTAATAATGACACTCCATATTTTTATAGTCTGGTATGTTTTTTAAGTAATTTTGAGTATAGATGGAGAGCTTGCCAAATTCCTATTTTCTTATTTCATCAATTAAGGCTACAATTTGATCAAATTCACATAAGTAGTGAACAATTTCTGATTTAAAGAATGATTCCCAGCTTTCTGAAAAATCTCATAAACTTTAATAGTACTAAATCTTTTTATTTTTTATAAAATATTAAATATCAGGCTAATTTCATACTAAATTTAACTGTTTCTTCAATCTGGTACTCATTTCAATAGGTCCTTAAGTAGGTTTTTCTGTTCAATTCAGTGACTGATAGTATCCATATACAAGAAACTCTTCAATTTTAACTGTTTTTGACACGCTATTTCATAAACTTCATAAGTAATCCTTCAGATTCCAGGATAGCCACTGGTAACTTCTATCATCCTTTCCAATGTATTTTTGATACTTAAATTTGATTGCAACCTGCCAATAAGAACTATTGATTCAGACAAATAAAATGATCTGTGTATCTAAATATCTATTATCTCTACCTATTTGTACAACTATCCTGTAAAAATTATATAATATATATTATATATATTTTTTTAAATTTTTGTGCTGGATAGTATGATATCCTATCCAGAACATCTCCAAGCATCCCTGGTTTCTTTTATTTATGGTATTGGAAACCAAAATCTGGGCACTAGGTATGATCATTGTTATTGGAATGTCATTGCATTTAGGCTCTCTCAGTGGATTGAAAAAAGAGATATATGTGTGTACATTAACCTATTTATGTACCCATATCTATAAATATTTCTATATGGAACCATTTGTATATATAGTTAGCTAAACTTGTGTTCCTCCTATTGTTTCCAACCTTGTTCCATTACCACATGGATAATTTTAGCCTCCCATTATGGCATGTCTGTAGCCTCATGTCTGTAACCGCATGAAGTACATGTCTGTACTTCAATGATGAGAAACCTAGTCCCCATCATCCACCATACATTTACTTAACTATTTAATTCTAGATGATGTGTACTGTATAGTGGTTTCAGAATTGTTAATCTGTATCCCTGTGAAAAACAAATTTACCAACTAGAATGTAGTGTTTATATATGGTGTCTTTGGCCTTTGCTTTTACAGATTCTACTTATTTCCATTGTCACATAGATCAGCATCTTTCTCCTCCATGCCTTCTGTGCGATTGTTTTATACATTTATAAACATGTTTAGATTGTTTTATCATATTCTGTGCTCAATCCTGGAACCTCCTAACTTCCTAAATGTTTTCTGGGGGGAAAGTATTTGCATACATTAAGGCTTACCCTTTGTGCTGTAAAATTTTATGGATTTGGATGAATACTTAATTTCTTGCACTCACCATAACAGTATCAGACAAAATAGTTTTACCTCCATAAAAATATTCCCTGTGATTCATACCACATACTCAACCCTTCATATCTGCTCCCTGGAATCTCTGACAAAAACTTATCAATTTACTCTCTGTCGTTTTTTTGCATCTATTTATGAATTACCTCTCAAGCACTAGAGAAAGTAAATATTCTCTAATTTTTATGCTTTGACATTTACTGGCAAATGTATCAGTAATTCCTCAAGTATTAATTTCATGGATATTATAATATAATATATAATTAATTGTATTGCTAATATTTTAAATAATTTATACTAAATTGACATTCCTTGATAAACAAAATTCAAGCAAACACAAAAATTAAAATATTCTGAATAATTTAATACTTATTTAAAAAGTTAAAGTCATCATTAAAATTGGGTTTTTAATATGTACCCCAGGCTCAGAAGTATTTATCTGAATTCTTCTAAATATGTAATTATCAGTAGCCTTTTAATCAAATCTTCCAAAGAATAGAATAAGAGAAAGTTATTTACAACTAATTTTAGAAAGCCACATAGTGTTGATACCAAAACTGAAAAAGGCATTTACAAGGATAGAAATTAACAATACATTTCCTGACAATTTATGTCAGTTAGGATTTATTCCTGTTATGCAGGAGTAATTTTTCTTCAAAAATCAATCCACCTAATTCATGACACTAACAGAAAATATGATATAATCATCATACTAGAAAAACAAGGGCTTGACAAGATTCAATGAGTGTTCATGAATATTAAAAATTCTTTAAAAAGCAAGTGTTTGATATTAACTTCCTTAATTTGACAATTTATGGAAAATAATGATAAGCCTGATCATTATGATGAGATGTTGAAAGTGTCTCCTGAGATGAGGAATGAGACCAAGATTCCTGTTATGACTAATTATATTTAATATTGCTTAGAATTCTTAATTCATAGAAAGAGACAAGAAACATTAAGATCAAATAATTGGAATGGAAAAAGTAGAATTGTCATTATTTGCAGGCAACATGATTATATAGAAAATTTTAAAAATCTACAACAATTGTTCAGTATTAATAAGTGAATTTAGGTAGGAGGCAAAGACAAATTGGCGTAGTGGAAGGACGTGACCTCACCTCTTCTTACAAAAACACCAAAATCACAACAAACTCCTGAACAACTATCGACAAAAAAAAAAACCCCAAAAACCTGGAACTGACCAAAAAAGAAAATCTACATCCAAAGACAAAGAAGAAGCTACAGAAGATAATCTACATCCGAAGATAAAGAAGAAGCCATGAGACAGTAGGAGGGGTGCAATCATGATAAAATCAAATTCCATACCCACTTAGTGCGCAACCCACTAACTGGAAAATAACTTTATCACAGAAGTTCTCCCACAGGAGTGCAAATTCTGAGCCCCACATCAGGCTCCCCAGCCTGGGGGTCTGGAAATGGGAGGAGGAGCCCCCAGAGAATCTGGTTTTGAAGGCCAGTGAGGTTTGATCTCAGGAATTCCACAGGACCGGGGGAAACAAAAACTCCACTTATGGAGGGTGCAAACAAGTTCTTGTGTACACCAGGACCAAGGGAAAAAAGTGGTGACCTCATAAGAGCCTGGGCAAGACTTACCTGCTGGCACTGGAGGGTTTCCTGCAAAGGTGGGGGTGGCTGTGGCTCACCTCTAGGGACAAAGACACTGGCAGCAGTAGTTCTGGGGAGTACTCATTGCTGTGAGCCTCCCTGGAGGCCATCATTTTCTCACCAAGACCTGGCCCCACCCAACAACCTGTAGGCACCAGTACTCAGATGCTTCAGGCCAAACAACCAACAGGGCAGGAACACAGCCCCACCCATAAGGAGACTGAAGGCTTCAAATCTTTCTGAGCACACAGCTGCCCATTAAACACACACCCTGACATGGCCCTGCCCACCAGAGGGACAAAACCCAGCTCCACCCACCAGTGGGCTGGAAACAGTCCCTTGTCCCAGGAAGACTGCACAAGCCTCTTAGACAGCCTCATCAACCAGGGCGCAGACAGCAGAAGCAAGAAGAACTACAACACTGCAGCCTGCAGAATGGAAACCACAATCACAGAAAGTTAGACAAAATGAGATGGCTGAAGAATATGTCCCAAAGGAAGGAACAAGATAACCCCCCAGAAGAACAACTAAGTGAAGTGGAGAATAGCAATCTACCTGAAAAATAATTCAGAGAAATGATAGTAAAGATGATCCAAGATCTCAGAAAAACAATGGAGGCACAGATCAAGAATACAAGAAATGTTTAACAAAGACCTAGAAGAACTAAAGTACAAACAAACAGAGATGAATAATATAATAATTGAAATTAAAAGTTTGTTAGAAGTAATCATTAGCAGAATAAGTGAGGGAAAAGACGGATAAGTGACCTGGAAGACAGAATGGTGGAAATCTCTGCTGTGGAACAGAATAAAGAAAAAAGAATGAAAAGAAATGAAGACAGTCTAAGAGGTCTCTGGGACAATATTAAATGCACCAACATTCACATTATAGGGGTCCCAGAATGAGATGAGAGAGAAAGGAACTGAGAAAATATTTGAAGAGATAATAGCTGAAAACATCCCTAACATGGGAAAGGGAACATTCACCCAAGTCCAGGAAGCACAGAGAGTCTCAGGCAGAATAAATTAAGGAGGAACATGCTGAGACACATAGTAATCAACCTGACAAAAATTAAAGACAAAGTATTAAAAACAACAAGAGAAAAGCAACAAATAACATTCAAGGGAGCTCCCATAAGGTTATCAGCTAATTTCTCTGCAGAAACTCTGCAGGCCAGAAGGGAGTGGGATGATATATTTAAAGTGATGAAAGGGAAGAACCTACAACCATGAATAATCTACCCAGAAAGGCTCTCATTCAGATTCAATGGAGAAATCAAAAGCTTTATAGACAAGCAAAAGCTAAGAGAATTCAACACCATCAGGCCAGCTTTGTAACAAATGTTAAAGGAACTTCTCTCTATGTGGAAAAGAAAAGGCCACAACTAGAAATAAGAAAATTATGAATGGAAAAGTTCACCAGTAAAGGCAAACATACAGTAAAGGTAGGAAATCTTCCACACACAAATATGGTATCAAAGCCATCAACTGTGAGAAGAGGAGGGTACAAATGCAGGGTATTGGAAATGCATTTGAAATTAAAGGACCAGCAACTTAAAACAATCTTGTTTATACATAGACTATTATATCAAAACCTCATGGTAACCACAAACAAATAACCTACAATAGATACGTAAACAAAAAAGAAAAAGGAATCCAAACAACACTAAAATTACTCATCAAATAAAAAGAGAAGAGAACAAAACAGGAAAGGAAGAAAAAAGACCTACAATAACAAATCCAAAACAATGAACAAAATGGCAATAAGAACACAAATATCGATAATTACCTTAAACATAAATGGGCTGAATGCTCCAACCAAAAGACACAGACAGGCTGAATGGATACAAAAGCAAGACCCATATACATGCTGTCTAAAAGAGAACCACTTCAGACCTAGGGACACATACAGACTGAAAGTGAGGGGATGGAAAAAGGTATTCCATGCAAATGGGAATCAAAAGAAAGCTGGAGTAGCAATACTCATATCAGACAAAATAGACTTAAAAATAAAGACGGTTACAAGAGACAGAGAAGGACACTACATAATGATCAAGGGATCAATCCAAGAAGATATAACAATTGTAAATATATATGCACCCAACATAAGAGCAACTCAATATATAAGGCAAATACTAACAGCCATAAAAGGAGAAATCAACAGTAACACAATAATAGTGTGGGACTTTTAACACCCCACTTTCATGAATGGCCAGGTCATACAGACAGAAAATCAATAAGGAAACACAGGCCTTAAATGACACACTAGGCCAGATGGGCTTAACTGATATTTATAGAGCATTCCATCCAAAAGCAGCAGAATACATATTCTTCTCAAGTGCATGTGGAACATTCTCCAGGATAGATCACATCTTGGGCCACAAAGTGAGCCTTGGTAAATTTAAGAAAATTGAAATAATATCAAGCATCTTTTCTGACCACAATGCTATGAGATTAGAAATCAACTATACAAAGGAAAATTGTAAAAAACACAAACACGTGGAGGCTAGACAATATGCTTCTAAACAACCAACAGATCACTTAAGAAATTGGAGAGGAAATGTAAATTGGTACAGCCACTATGGAGAATAGTATGGAGGTTCCTTAAAAAGCTAAAAATAGAGCTACCACATGATCCAGCAATTTCACTCCTGGGCATATATCTGGAGAAAACCATGGTTCAAAAGAATTCATGTACCCCAATATTCACTGCAGTGCTGTTTACAATAGCCAAGAAATGGAAGCAACCTAAATGTCCTTTGACAGATGAATGGATAAAGAAGAGGTGGTATACATACACAGTGGAATATTAGCCATAAAAATGAATAAAATAATGCCATTTGCAGCAACATGGATGGACCTAGAGATTATCATACTAAGTGAAGTAAGTCAGACAGAGCAAGACGAATATCATATGATATTGTTTATATGTGGAATCTAAAAAACAGTGATACAAAGGAACTTATCCACAAAACAGGAACAGACTCACAGACTCAGAAAAGAAACTTATGGTTACCAAAGGGGAAAGATGGGGGCAAGGGATAAAATGGGAGTTTGGGATTTACATATACATACTACTGTATTTAAAATAGATAACCAACCTGGACCTACTGTACAGCACAGGAAACTGCCCAATATTCTCTAATATGCTAAATGGGAAAAGAATTTGAAAAAGAATAGATACATGTATAACTGAGTCACTTTGCTGTACACCTGAAACTAACACAACATCGTTAATCAACTATACTCCAATATAAAATAAAACTTACAAAAAAATAAGTTAATTTAGTAAGGTCACTGGATACAATATCAATAATCAAAATCAGCCATAATGGTACAAAAGAGCAACTCGTAAATCAATTTAAATGATTTCCATTTATAATAACATCAAAACCCTGCAAATGCCTAGAAATAGAGTAACATTGTACAAATACTTTATTCTAAAATCTACTGAAAATTATTTGAATTTATTAAAGAAGTTCTAAATAAATGAACGTTCAATTTGAAGATTCAATATTTTAAAGATAATAATTTCCCCATATTCATCAACACAATTCCAAACAAAATTCCACCATATTTTTCCATGGTTATGTGGTAAGTGTGAGTATCAATGGACAAAATTATTTTAATTTATATTAAAATGAAAAAATAAAATATAAAGGGATTCTTGAGAAAATTAAAAATAGCCAGATTGTGTACATTATCACTTACCAAGATTATGAGAAAACTAAATAATTTTAGTATGCTATCAACACAAGTATAGATATACAGACCAGCAGAACCAAATCCAGAGTCCAGAAACAGACTCACAGATAACTTAATTTATAAAAATTGGACACCATTTTGAGAAAATAGGGTCTTTTCAAAAATAGTAGCTATTTTTTATGCACATAGAAAATATAGATCCTTACTTCCTATCTCACCTCATATTCAAAAATTCATTCCAAATAAATGTTATACATATATGAGAGGCAAAATACCAATGCTTTCAGAAGTAATCATAGGAAACTATTTTTACAAACTTGGGTAGGTATTTAAAGAAAAAAACAAACAAGACACATAAAGGAAACCCTTTATAAATTAGGAACTTTGATTATCAAAAGTCATCTTTATATAAGTGAAAATGCAAGCCACAGAGTTGAAGCAGATATCTGGAATTATCATACCTCACCTGACACTCAAATACAGAATATATAGAAAACACTTACTTATTAATATGGTGGCAACCCAAAGGAAAATGCCTCTAAAAATGAGGATATCCAAAAGGCATGTATATGTATGTATATACCTATTTTTTTCTATTTTATTAGTTGTTAGGAAAATGAAAATTGATTACACTCATCAAAAGAGCTAAGAGAAAAAGAATGACAGCCATGTAGTGATGAGGCTATTGAACATACAGATCACTTTGCCACTGCAGTAGTGCATGAAAATTGGTAATACACTCTTCGGAAAATTCTTTAGCAGTATTAACTAAAGTTCAATATACTTACATTCTATGACTCAGCAATTACTCTTGTATGTCTATTTCCAACTGAGATGCATTTATACGCTCCCTGATTCTAGATATGTTTCTAACAGAAATGTGCATACAGTTGATCCTTGAACAACATAGGTTTGAACTGCACAGGCCCACTTACACATGGACTTTCTTCCAATTAATGTATTGAAAAATTTTGTGGAGATTTGCAACAATTTGAAAAACTTGCAGATGAACTGCATAGCCTAGAAATAGTTAAAAAACTAAGAAAAATGTATGTTATGAAAGCATAAAATATATGTAAACACTATTCTATCCTTACATTGATAGAAGATGAGTGATATTTAATATAAAATTAACAATGTGTTAGTTTTCTGTTTTATAAATTTGTTTTTAAATAATTACATTAACATACAATTTGCTTCTCTCTCTTAATTGAAGATACTACGTGTCAGCCTATAATCACAAGTAGTTTTTTATAAGATGTAACAATGTTTCCAATACTGTATTATACATATGACTGTAATACTGTATGCCATAAACATTTTATAATGATTCATTCATTAATGTGGAGGCTAGGCTACCATGAAGCAATTGCATCAATTACACTAGGCTACCATAAAGCACTCATATTTCTGCTTCTTTGTTATCAATGCATGAATTGTTATACTGTAAATTAAACAAGAATTTCTTTTTCATATTATATTTTCACTTTTGATGTCTAGTGTTAGTAATTGTAAAAATCTATAGTATTTGTATCATATGAGACAAAATTATTGTAGGTACCAACAGACAATTCATGTTGTAAACAAAGTAGACTTATGGTATTGATAAATACAGTACAGTACTGTAAATGTATTTTCTCTTTATATAAGTTTCTTAATAACTATTTTCTGTAGCTTACTTTATTGTAAGAATACAGCATATAATATATATAAATAACATTCAAAATATGTATTAATTGACTGTTTATGTTATCGATAAGGCTCTCAGTCAACAGTAGGCTATTAGTAGTTAAGTTTTGAGAGAGTAAAAATTTATATGCAATTTTCAAGTACGTGGAGTGTCAGTGCCCCCAACCCCTGCATTGTTCAAGGGTCAACTGTATATTTTCACCACACACTGTGTTTAAGAATGATCATAGCATTAACCTAAGCATTAACCTAATAACCTAAGTACAAAAACACAAATTCTCACCAATAGTAGAAGAGATAAACAAACGGTTGTATATGTGTAGCATCGTACACTATATATAATTGAAAACCAACAAGCTATACCTACAAAAACAATATGAATGAATCTAACAAATAATTTAGAATCAAAGAACTCAAACACAGAAGTTTCCAAAATTATTACTCCATTTATAAAAACTTCAAATGCAGAGAAAACTAATATTTTATAATAAAATTTAGGGTAGTATATTACTTTAGGGGGTACTGACAATAAATGGGAAGAAGGATGCTTCTAAGATATTTGTGGGGTACTGTTCATTTATCTGTGAGCTAATTAACTGCATGATAATTTTGTGAAAATTCATTAAGCTGTACACTTATGTTTTATTTCTGTTTCTGGGTGCATGTTATATTTCAATAAAAATGGTTTCCTAAATATACAATTTAAATTATTTTTCAGTGACTAAAAATGACCTAAGAAATCAAAATCAAAATATAAAGTGGAATTTAAGTAGCTAGAGCCTAAAGGGATAATATTTTATGGGCTAATATTTTAAAGTGACAATTCAAAAAGACATGATATGAATATCTGAAGCTATTAATAATGGCCTAATTACTCCTTCCCTTGCCAATAATTTTAGAAGTAAAATGAAAAACATTCTCTTTTGCTAACTAAACAGACATCACTTCTCTATTACTTCTTAAATGGGCAAAACATGGAGAATGTCATTTGGAAATGAATAGGACTATATTTTCTATTATAAAATAAGCTAAGACCACATTGAATTAATTGATACCAATAGGAGATTCCATCCGAAAGCAGCAAAATACATATTCTTCTCAAGTGCACCTGGAACATTCTCCAGGATAGATCACATCTTGGGCCACAAAGCGAGCCTTGGTAAATTTAAGAAAGTTGAAATCATATCAAATATCTTTTCTGACCACAATGCTATGAGATTAGAAATAAATTACAGGAAAAATGTGAAAAAGAAATAAACATATGGAGGCTAAACAGTATGTTACTAAACAACCAATGGGTCACTGAAGAAATCAAAGAGGAAATCAAAAAATACCTGGAAACAAATGACAACAAAAACATGACAATCCAAAACCTATGGGATGCAGCAAAAGCAGTTCTAAGAGGGAAGTTTATAGCAATAAATGCTTACTCCAGGAAACAAGAAAAATCTCAAATAAACAACCTAATCTTACACCTAAAGCAATTAGAGAAAGAAGAACAAACAAAATCTAAAGTTAGTAGAAGGGCAGATATCATAAAGATCAGAGCAGAAATAGATGAAATAGAAACAAAGAAAACAATAGCAAAGATCAGTGAAACTAAAAGCTGGTTCTTTGAGAAGATAAACAAAATTGATAAACATTTAGCCAGACTCATCAAGAAAACAAGGGAAGGACTCAAATAAGTAAAATTAGAAATGAAAAAGAAGAAGTTACAACTGACACCACAGAAATACAAAGGATCATAAGAGAGTACTACAAGCAATTCTATGCCAATAAAATGGACAACCTAGAAGAAATGGACAAATTCTTCAAAAGGTACAACCTTCCAAGACTGAATCAGGAAGAAATAGAAAATATGAACAAAACAATCACAAGTACTGAAATTGAAACTGGGATTAAAAATCTTCCAACAAACAAAATCTGGATGGAACAGATGGCTTCACAGGCAAAAATCTATCAAACATTTAGAAAAGAATTAAAACCTATCCTTCCAAAATCCTTCCAAAAAATTGCAGAACAAACACTCCCAAGCTCATTCTATGAGGCCACCATTACCCTGAAACCAAAACCAGAAAAAGATATCACAAAAAAAGAAAATTATAGGCCAATATCACTGATGAACATAGATGCAAAAATCCTCAACAAAATACCAGCTAACAGAATCCAACAACACATTAAAAGGATCATACACCATAATCAAGTGGGATTTATCCCAGGGATGTAAGGAATCTTCAATATATGCGAATCAATCAATGTGATACACCATAGTAACAAATTGAAGAATAAAAACCATATGATCATCTAAATAGATGAAGAAAAAGCTTTTGAAAAAATTCAACACCCATTTATGATAAAAACTCTCCAGAAAGTGGGCATAGAGGGAACCTATCTAAACATAATAAAGGCCATATACAACAGAGCCACAGCAAAGATCATTCTCAATGTTGAAAAACTGAAAGCATTTCCTCTAAAATCAGGAACAAGACAAGGATATTCACTCTTGCCACTATTTTTCAACATAGTTTTGGAAGTTCTAGCCATGGCAGTAAGAAAAGAAAAAGAAGTAAGAGGAGTCCAAATTGGAAAAGAAGAAGTAAATCTGTCCCTATTTGCAGTGACATGATACTATACATAGAAAACCCAACAGATGCTACCAGAAAACTACTAGAGCTCATCAGTGAATTTGGTAAAGTTGCATGATACAAAATTAACACACAGAAATCTCTTGCATTCCTATACACTAATAACTAAAGATCAGAAAGAGAAATCAAGGAAACAATCCCATTTACCATTGCATCAAAAAGAATAAAATACCTGGGAATAAACCTACCAAAGAAGGCAAAAGACCTGTACTCAGAAAACTATAAGATACTGATGAAAGGAATCAAAGATGACACAAACAGATGGAGAGATATACCATATACTTGGATTGAAAGAATCATCATTGTGAAAATGACTATACTACCCAAAGCAATCTACAGATTGAACACAATCCTTATCAAACTACCAATGGCATTCTTCACAGAATTAGAACAAAAAATTTTACAGTTTGTATGGAAACACAAAAGACCCCGAATAGCCAAAGCAATCTTGAAAAAGAAAAATGGAGCTGGAGGAATAAGCCTCCCTGACTTCAAACTATACTACAAAGCTACAGTAATCAAGACAGTATGGTACTGACACAAAAACAGAACTATAGATCAATGGAACAGAATAGAAAGCCCAGAGATAAACCCATGCACCTATGGTCACCTAGTCTATGACAAAGGAGGCAAGAATATGCAATACAGAAAAGACAGTCTCTTCAATAAGTGGTGCTGGGAAAACTGGACAGCTACATGTAAAAGAATGAAATTAGAACATTCTTTAACATGATTCACAAAAATAAACTCAAAATGGATTAAAGACCTCAATGTAAGGTTGGACACTATACAACTCTTAGAGGAAAACATAGGAAGAACACTCTCTGACACAAATTGCGGCAAGATCTTTTTTGATCCACCTCCCAGAGTAACGAAAATAAAAACAAAATGAAACAAATGGGACCTAATGAAACTTAAAAGCTTTTGCATAGCAAAGGAAGCAATAAACAAAACGAAAATACAACCCACAAAATGGGAGAAAATATTTGCAAACAAAGTGATAAATAAGTGATTTATCTCCAAAACATACAAACAGCTCATGCAGCTCAATATTAAAAAAAAAAAAAGACCCAATCAAAAATGGGCAGAAGATCTAAATAGACATTTCTCTAAAGAAGACATACAAATGGCCAAGAGGCACATGAAAAGATGCTTAATGTCACAAATTATTAGAGAAATGCAAATCAAAGCTACAGTGATTTATCACCTCACACCAGCCAGAATGGCCATCATGAAAAATTCTACAAACAATAAATGCTGGAGAGGGTGTGGAGAAAAGGGAACCCTCCTACATTGTTGGTGGGAATGTAAATTGGTACAACCATTATGGAGAACAGTATGGAGGTTCCTTATAAAAACTAAATATAGAAATACCATATGATGCAGCAATCCCACTCCTGGGTGTATATCCAGAGAAAACCATAATTTGAAAAGATACATGCACCCCAATATTCATTGCAGCACTATTTACAATAGCCAGGACATGGAAGCAACCTAAATGTCCATTGATGAATGAATGGATAAAGAAGATGTGGTACATATATATAATGGAATATTACTCAGCCTTAAAAAGAATGAAATAATGCCATTTGCAGGAACATGGATGCACCTACAGATTGTCATTCTGAGTGAAGTCAAAGACAAATATCATATGATATTGCTTACATGTGAAGTCTAAAAAAATCGTACAAATGAACCTAGTTACAAAACAGAAATAGAGTCACAGATGTAGAAAAGAAACTGATTACCAAGGGGTAAAGCATGGGGTGGGGGGGGGGGATAAACTGGGAGATTGGGATTGACATCTACACACTGCTACATATAAAATAGATAACTAATAAGAACCTATTGTATAGCACAGGAAACTCTACTCAGTACTCTTTAATGACCTATATGGGAACAGAATCTAAAAAAGAGTGGATATATGTATATGCATAACTGAATCACTTTGCTATACAGCAGAAACTAACACAACATTGTAAATCAACTATATTCCAATAAAAGTTAATTAAAAAAATAAAATAAGCTAAAATTAAATTTTCCATGATTCTTATCTTCTAGAACTTATAAAAGCCTTGAAAGAAGCATACATAGATACATAATATTTGAGGTCATTAAAATATATGTAATTACACCATACTTAGACCCCACTTCTTCTATAGATTACCTTTTTCTTACAATTCCTTATAGTTATTACATAATCCTTTGGGAAATTTCAACATTATTAAGTGGTTTATTAATTTATCAATATTTTATATATACTTTTTCTTTATAAACATATTTAAATTTTATTTAGAACTTTATTTTAATATTAAGCTTGAAAATAATGTACACATTCACAATCAGGGATAAAAACATAAAATTGAATATATAAATGCAATCATTAGTATAATTACTCATGCCCTATTCTATCATTACAAGTTGTAGTCTTTCAATTTACATGGAGATTTTCTTAATATCCCTCAATTTGTAACATCCACTTGAAATTCATCCTTTTTTGTAGTACTTGATTTTGGTGCCTTGTAAGTTGGTAATCTCCTATGAATTCCAGACCAGTATTAATCAGTATTAATTTACTTCTTTTTCTAACCTAAAATCTGACATTTGATCTCCTAAGAGGGTTAGATGAGTTTCCTTTTCAACATCTGAAACCACCCCTTCTTTGATCTTCTGAAGAAAGGCTAACAATAGTCTTTAATGTTATGTCACTATGATCTTGGTAACATTTGATGTGAAACTGCTTCGAAGATACATTGAGTATAATTTGGAGATTCTAATTTATAATTATACTGCACTTCATTTAAGTCTGGGTGTAAACAATCTTTTCAATTGTGAAAATAAGTTTGTTTTCTGGTACTCCAATGAACGTTCTGCTATCATTAAAAATGACACGTGTAGGGGCTTCCCTGGTGGTGCAGTGGTTGAGAATCCACCTGCCAATGCAGGGGACACGGGTTCGAGCCCTGGACTGGGAAGATCCCACATGCTGCGGAGCAACTGGGCCCATGAGCCACAAATACTGAGCCTGCGCGTCTGGAGCCTGTGCTCCGCAATAAGAGAGGCCGTGATAGTGAGAGGCCCGCACACCACGATGAAGAGTGGCCCCTGCTCGCCGCAACTAGAGAAAGCCCTCGCACAGAAACGAAGACCCAACACAGCCAAAAATAAATAAATAAAAAATAAAAAAAGACACATGTAAATGGAACTTTACATTATTCTGAGTCTAAGCCTATAAACTTTTTTAGTCTTTATTCAAAATTGCATTTGACATATTAGGCAGTGAGTCCATCATTAGCTCTGTCCAAATGAAACAGACAAATATTTCAAAGTACTGTAGTGGAATACATAAAACGATTGAATCTGGATGATGTTAACCATTATGCTTGTTCTATGTGGAAACTCCTCACTCAAAATAGTCCCTGCCTCATAGTCCTTGTATTTGTATAATATTTCCTTGAGTTCTACTGAATAGCAAATGGGGTGCCAAAGAAGAGAAAGCATAAGTATTTAATTTATATGTCAGGAATATTATTGTTAAAATCAATGAAAAAATTGCAGGAATAAGATGGGAGAAGAGAAATTACTAGGGACCCATGCATGCTTAAAGAAAATAAACAGAATATCTCTATACTTGAAATAAGTAAGATAATACCTCTAACCTTTGAATCAGAGTATATTCAACTAGAAAATAAACACCTCATTCTACCACTGAGTGGGTTCAACCCATATAGTGTTGGCTCACTTTCTCACTCCATAGTTCATCATACATTTATAGCCATTTGTTCTTTTTTATTCCAGTTTTATGAGATATAACTGACACATAACATTGTGTAAGTTTAAGCTGTACAATGTAATGATTTTATAGACATCTATATTGTGAAACAATTACCACGATAAGGTAAATTAACATTCCCATCACCTTACATTGTTCTTTATTTGTGTGTGTGGTCAGAATACTTAAGATCTACTCTCTCAGAAACTTTCCAGTATACGATATAGTATTTTTAACTATAGTCACTATGCCATAAATTAAATCTCCAGAACTTATTCAACTTATGCTTGTACCCTTTGACCAACATCTCCCCATTTCCTGCTACTTCCCAGCCCCTGGCAACCACCAACCGACTCTTTGTTTCTATGACTCTGGCTTTTTTTAAGATTCACCATTTAAGTGAGATCATTTGTATTTGTCTTTCTCTAACTTATCTTACTTAGCATAATGCCCTCAAAGATTCATCTCTGTTGTCACAAAGAGCAGAATTTCCTTCTGTTTTTATGGCTAAATAATATTCTATTGTACATATATACCACTTCTTCCTTATCCATTCCTCTGTCGATGGATACTTAGGCTATTTCCATGTCTTGTAAAGCCATTCTTCTAAGAAAATAACAAAATGGTAAACATCATTGGGAAAACTGATGATGCAAGTTATATTCTAGTGGGTTAGGCCTAACATGAAAATAATACATATAGGGACAGACTGGGAATAACTCACTAGAAGGGTATTAAGCGTGAAACTATTTCATATAATATTCATATTTTATATAACATTTGTATCACATAAGTATATCATGAAAAACCCAGAACCAAGTCCTGAAATGTTTGATAAATTGCTACCAGCAATAACGTGGAAGACATATTAGACATGTAATTAGCTTGCAAGTTTGGGAGAAAAGGTCAGAAAAGAAGTTTTTGGTAGTATGTGTTGATTGCTTTCTGATGAGTTTGTCAAAATACTACAAGAAAAAAATGAGTTCAGGAAAAATTGTAGCTAGTTTGAAACCATAAATGACAGGGAATACAGCCTATAAACCCTGTGACTTGTGTTATCAAAGGAAGTCATTCCTTCTTAGCCCTAAACAGTAAAATGTAACATTGACAAAGGCTAATTAAAAATCAGGCTTGTCACGGAGGAGAGCACAGCAACGGGGGTGCGGAGGGCAAAGCGGAGAGATTCCCGCACAGAAGATTGGTGTGGACCAGCACTCACCAGCCCGGGAGGCTTGCCTGTTCACCCGCCGGGGCGGGCGGGGGCTGGGAGCTGAGGCTCCGGCTTCAGTCGGATCGCAGGGAGAGGACTGGGTTTGGTGGCGTGAACACAGCCTGAAGGGGGAGAGGGCGCCACAGCTGGCCGGGAGGGAGTCCAGGAAAAGGTCTGGAGCTGCCGAAGAGGCAAGAGACTTTTTCTTGCCTCCTTGTTTCCTGGTGCACAAGGAGAGGGGATTAAGAGTGCCACAAAAAGGAGCTCCAGAGGTGGGCGTGAGCTGTGGCTATCAGCACGGGCCCCAGAGATGGGCATGAGACGCTAAGGCTGCTGCTGCCGCCACCAAGAAGCCTGTGTGCGAGCACAGGTCACTATCCACACCTCCCCCTCCGGGGAGCCTGTGCAGCTCGCCACTGCCAGGGTCCCGTGACGCAGGGACAACTTCCCTGGGAGAACGCACGGCACGCCTCAGGCTGGTGCAACATCACGCTGGCCTCTGCCGCCGCAGGCTTGCCCCACATCCGTACCCCTCCGTCCCCCTGGCCTGAGTGAGCCAGAGCCCCCGAATCAGCTACTCCTTTAACCCCGTACTGTCTGAGGGAAGAACAGATGCCCTCAGGTGACCTACACGCAGAGGCGGGGCTAAACCGAAAGCTGAACCCCAGGATCTGTGCAAACAAAGAAGAGAAAGGGAAATCTCTCCCAGCAGCCTCAGGAGCAGCGGATTAAATCTCCACAATCAACTTGATGTACCCTGCACATGTGGAATACCTGAATAGACAATGAATCATCCCAAATTGATGAGGTGGACTTTGGGAGCAAAGATATATATATATTTTTCCCTTTTCCTCTTTCTGTGAGTGTGTATGTGCATGCTTCTGTGTGTGATTTTGTCTGTATAGCTTTGCTTTTACCATTTGTCCTAGGGTTCTTTCCGTCCTTTTTTTACTTAAAAATTTTTTTTTATTTTTTATTTTTTATTTTAATAACTTCATTTTACATTACTTTATTTTATTTTATTTTATCTTCTTTCTTTCTATTTTTTCTCCCTTTTATTCTGAGCCATGTGGATGAAAGGCTCTTGGTGCTCCAGCCAGGTGTCACGGCTGTGCCTCTGAGGTGGGAGAGCCAACTTCAGGACACTGGTCCACAAGGGACCTCCCAGCTCCACGTAATATCAAACAGCAGAAATCTCCCAGAGATCTCTATCTAAAAGCCAAGACCCAGCTTCATTCAAGGACCAGTGAGCTACAGTGCTGGACACCCTATGCCAAACAACTAGCAAGACAGGAACACAATCCCATCCATTAGCAGAGAGGTTGCCTAAAAATGATAATAAGGCCACAGACACCCCAAAACACACCACCAGACATGGACCTGCCCACCAGAAAGACAAGATCCAGCCTCATCCACCAGAACACAGGCACTAGTCTCCTACACCAGGAAGCCTACACAACCCACTGAACCAACCTTAGCCACTGGGGACAGACACCAAAAACAATGGGAACTATGAACCTGCAGCCTGCGAAAAGGAGACCCCCAATACAGTAAGTTAAGCAAAATGAGAAGACAGAAAAACACACAGCAGATGAAGGAGCAAGGTAAAAACCCACCAGACCTAACAAATGAAGAGGAAATAGGCAGTCTACCTGAAAAAGAATTCAGAATAATGACAGTAAAGATGATCCAAAATCTTGGAAATAGAATAGAGAAAATACAAGAAACGTTTAACAAGGACCTAGAAGCACTAAAGAGCAAACAAACAATGATGAACAATAGAATAAATGAAATTAAAAATTCTCTAGAAGGGATCAATAGCAGAATAACTGAGGCAGAAGAATGGATAAGTGACCTGGAAGATAAAATAGTGGAAATAACTACTGCAGAGCAGAATAAAGAAAAAAGAATGAAAAGAACTGAGGACAGTCTCAGAGACCTCTGGGACAACATTAAATGCACCAACATTCGAATTATAGGGGTCCCAGTAGAAGAAGAAGAGAAAAACAAAGGGACTGAGAAAATATTTGAAGAGATTAGAGTTGAAAACTTCCCTAATATGGGAAAGGAAATAGTTAATCAAGTCCAGGAAGCACAGAGAGTCCCATACAGGATAAATCCAAGGAGAAACACGCAAGACACATATTAATGAAACAATCAAAAATTAAATACAAAGAAAAAATATTGAAAGCAGCAAGGGAAAAACAACAAATAACACATAAGGGAATCCCCATAAGGTTAACAGCTGATGTTTCAGCAGAAACTCCATGCCAGAAGGGAGTGGCAGGACATATTTAAAGTGATGAAGGAGAAAAACCTACAACCAGGATTACTCTACCCAGCAAGGATCTCATTCAGATTTGATGGAGAAATTAAAACCTTTACAGAAAAGCAAAAGCTAAGAGAATTCAGCACCACCAAACCACCTTTAAAACAAATGCTAAAGGAACTTTTCTAGGCATGAAACACAAGAGAAGAAAATGACCTACAATAACAAACACAAAACAATTAAAAAATGGTAACAGGAACACACATATCGATAATTATCAATGTAAATGGATTAAATGCTCCAACCAAAAGACACAGACTGGCTGAATGGATACAAAACAAGACCCGTATATATGCTGTCTACAAGAGACCCACTTCAGACCTAGAGACACATACAGACTGAAAGTGAGGGGATGGAAAAAGATATTCCATGCAAATAGAAATCGAAAGAAAGCTGGAGTAGCAATTCTCATATCAGACAAAATTGACTTTAAAATAAAGACTATTACAAGAGACAAAGAAGGACACTACATAATGATCAAGATATCAATCCAAGAAGAAGATATAACAATTGTAAATATCTATGAACCCAACATAGGAGCACCTCAATACATAAGGCAAATACTAACAGCCATAAAAGGGGAAATCGACAGTAACACAATCATAGTAGGGGACTTTAACACCCCACTTTCACCAATGGACAGATCATCCAAAATGAATATAAATAAGGAAACACAAGCTTTAAATGATACATAAACAAGATGGACTTAATTGATAGTTATAGGACATTCCATCCAAAAACAACAGAATACACACTCTTCTCAAGTGCTCATGAAACATTCTCCAGGATAGATCATATCTTGGGTCACAAATCAAGCCTTGGTAAATTTAAGAAAATTGAAATTGTATCAAGTATCTTTTCTGACCACAACGCTATGAGACTGGATATAAATTACAGGAAAATATCTGTAAAAAATACAAGCACATGGAGGCTAAACAATACACTGCTTAATAACCAAGATATCACTGAAGAAATCAAAGAGGAAATCAAAAAATACCTAGAAACAAATGACAATAAAAACACAATGACCTAAAACCTATGGGATGCAGCAAAAGCAGCTCTAAGAGGGAAGTTTATAGCAATACAATCCTACCTCAAGAAACAAGAAACATCGCAAATAAACAACCTAACCTTACACCTAAAGCAATTAGTGAAAGAAGAACAAAAAATACCCAAAGTTAGCAGAAGGAAAGAAATCATAAAGATCAGATCAGAAATAAATGAAAAAGAAATGAAGGAAATGATAGCAAAGATCAATAAAACTAAAAGCTGGTTCTTTGTGAAGATAAACAAAATTGATAAACCATTAGCCAGACTCAAGAAAAAAACGGAGAAAACTCAAATCAATAGAATTAGAAATGAAAAAGGAGAAGTAACAACTGACACTGCAGAAATACAAAGGATCATGAGAGATTACTACAAGCAACTCTATGCCAATAAAACAGACAACCTGGAAGAAATGGACAAATTCTTAGAAATGCACAACCTTCCGAGACTGAACCAGGAAGAAATAGAAAATATGAACAGACCAATCACAAGCAATGAAATTGAAACTGTGATTAGAAATCTTCCAACAAACAAAAGCCCAGGACCAGAGAGTTTCACAGGTGAATTCTATCAAATATTTAGAGAAGAGCTAACACCTATCCTTCTCAAACGCTTCCAAAATATAGCAGAGGGAGGAACACTCCCACACTCATTCTACGAGGCCACCGTCACCCTGATACCAAAACCAGACAAAGATGTCACAAAGAAAGAAAACTACAGGCCAACATCACTGATGAACATAGATGCAAAAATCCTCAACAAAATACTAGCAAACAGAATCCAACAACATTAAAAGGATCATACACCATGATCAAGTGGGGTTTATCCTAGGAATGCAAGGATCCTTCAATATATGCAAATTAATCAATGTGATACACCATATTAACAAACTGAAGGAGAAAAACCATATGATCATCTCAATCGATGCAGAGAAAGCTTTTGACAAAATTCAACACCCATTTATGATAAAAACCCTGCAGAAAGTAGGCATAGAGGCAACTTTCCTCAACATAATAAAGGCCATATATGACAAACCCACAGCCAACATCGTCCTCAATGGTGAAAAACTGAAAACATTTTCACTAAGATCAGGAACAAGAAAAGGTTGCTCACTCTCACCACTATTATTCAACATAGTTTTGGAAGTTTTAGCCACAGCAATCAGAGAAGAAAAAGAAATAAGAGAAATCCAAATCAGAAAAGAGGAAGTAAAACTGTCCCTGTTTGCAGTTGACATGATACTATACATAGAGAATCCTAAAGATGCTACCAGAAAACTACTAGAGCTAATCAATGAATTTGGTAAAGTAGCAGGATACAAAATTAATGCACAGAAATCTCTAGCATTCCTATACACTAATGATGAAAAATCAGAAACTGAAATTAAGAAAACACTCCCATTTACCACTGCAACAAAAAGAATAAAATATCTAGGAATAAACCTACCTAAGCAGACAAAAGACCTGTATGCAGAAAATTATAAGACACTGATAAAGAAATTAAAGATGATACAAATAGATGGAGAGATATACCATGTTCCTGGATTGCAAGAATCAACATTGTGAAAATGACTCTACTACCCAAAGCAATCTACAGATCCAATGCAATCCCAATCAAACTACCACTGGCATTTTTCACAGAACTAGAACAAAAAATTTCACAATTGTATGGAAACGCAAAAGACCCCGAATAGCCAAAGCAATCTTGAGAACGAAAAACGGAGCTGGAGGAATCAGGCTCTCTGACTTCACACTATACTACAAAGCTACAGCAATCAAGACCGTATGGTAATGGCACAAAAACAGAAATATAGATCAATGGAACAGGATAGAAAGCCCAGAGATAAACCCACGCACATATGGTCACCTTATCTTTGATAAAGAAGGCAAGAATATACAGTGGAGAAAAGACAGCCTCTTCAATAAGTGGTGCTGGGAAATCTGGGCAGCTACATGTAAAAGTATGAAATTAGAACACTCCCTAACACCATACACAAAAATATACTCAAAATGGATTAAAACCCTAAATGTAAGGCCAGAAACTATCAAACTCTTAGAGGAAAACATAGGCAGAACACTCTATGACATAAATCACAGCAAGATCCTTTTTGACCCACCTCTTAGAGAAATGGAAATAAAAACAAAAATAAACAAATGGGACTTAATGAAACTTAAAAGCTTTGGCACAGCAAAGGAAACCATAAATAAGATGAAAAGACAACCCTGAGAATGGGAGAAAATATTTGCAAATGAATCAACTGACAAAGGATTAATCTCCAAAATTTACAAGCAGCTCATGCAGCTCAATATCAAAAAAACAAACAACCCAATAGAAAAATGGGCAGAAGACCTAAATAGACATTTCTCCAAAGAAGATATACAGATTGCCAACAAACACATGAAAGAATGCTCAACATCATTAATCATTAGAGAAATGCAAATCAAAACTACAATGAGATATCATCTCACACCAGTCAGAATGGCCATCATCAAAAAATCTAGAAACAATAAAGGCTGGAGAGGGTGTGGAGAAAAGGGGACCTTCTTGCACTGTTGGTGGGAATATAAATTGATACAGCCACTATGGAGAACAGTATGGAGGTTCCTTAAAAAACTAAAAATAGAACTACCATACGACCCAGCAATCCCACTACTGGGCATATACCCTGAGAAAACCATAATTCAAAAAGAGTCATGTACCACAATGTTCATTGCAGCTCTATTTACAATAGCCAGGACATGGAAGCAACCTAAGTGTCCATCAAGAGATGAATGGATAAAGAAGATGTGGCACATATATACAATGCAATATTACTCAGCCATAAAGAGAAACAAAATTGAGTTGTTTGTAGTGAGGTGGATGGACCTAGAGTCTGTCATACAGAGTGAAGTAAGTCAGAAAGAGAAAACCAAATACCGTATGCTAACACATATATATGGAATCTAAGGGGAAAAAAAATGGTCATGAAGAACCTAGGGGCAAGACAGGAATAAAGACACAGACCTACTAGAGAATGGACTTGAGGATATGCGGATGGGGAAGGGTAAGCTGTGACAAAGTGAGAGAGTGGCATGGACATATATACACTACCAAATGTAAAATTGATAGCTAGTGGGAAGCAGCCGCATAGCACAGGGAGATCAGCTCGGTGCTTTGTGACCACCTAGAGGGGTGGGATAGGGAGGGTGGGAGGGAGGGAGACGCAAGAGGGAAGAGATATGGGAACATATGTATATGTATAACTGATTCACTTTGTTATAAAGCAGAAACTAACACATCATTGTAAAGCAATTATATTCCAATAAAGATGTTAAAAAAATAAATAAAAAAATAAAAATCAGGCTTGTGGTAAATATATTAAGGTTCTATCTATTATCCTCATTGATAAAAGCTCTGATTAAGATTTCTCAGACTATCAGAACACTTTAAAGTGGGTAAACAATATATATTTCAATTAGGCCAGATACCTCAAGGAAGAGAATAGATGTAGCCCTCTTACTGAAGCCTGACATATACATACGTGCAAACTGACAGATAGAGGCATGAGGAATAAGAATATAGATATAGCAAGCATGAGGATTTATGTGCTAAAAGGAATATATGGCTCTTATTCCTATAGCCATATGGCTATTAGTCTATGGTGATGACAGGAAGCAAACAATTAAGAAATAATATTTCAGAAGCAGTACTGTAAAATTATATAATGAGTTATATTACCAAAATACCCACAATTCTAGACCAAAAGATATTGTGACTATCTGAGCAGTAAATCTACTTTGGGAGCTTGTATTGCTTATGGTAGGACATTCACTGAGAATGATGCTCATGGCACCAACAAGGACATATTCACTGATGTCTACTTCAGAAGTGGCCACAAGATCATGAAAAGCTATCACACCTCCCACCAGCTGTGTGGAGATCAGGCAGCTGGAGATCACAGATAAAAATGGACAAGGGAATACGATCAGGGACTCGTGCTTTGATCATCTTTTCGTCAACCTTTTGATGAAGAAGGCATTTCCAATCTAGGGTCATCGAATGACCTAATAAGACACAGGACACTGGGCAGTTTAGATCATCAGCAGTTTATTAGTCACACACAATCACAGCCAGGACAGGAGGACACCATGCATGCAGGGTCACATGGAGTTTGCCCTTTGAAACAGAGTGAGTGAGCAGGGGCTGTGGGGGTAGGTTTTTGCAGTAACAAGAGGGTGAAAGGATTCCTGGTTCCCACAGGAGGATGTGCATGCCTGGTTTGAATGACTTTGTGGGCTGTTAGGGAACTGAAGCTTGCTATGCGGAAATAGTCAGCCACTGTACCTGGAGGGATATTTGGCTAGAGGATCTCATTCACGGGAGTAGACTTGGGGAGGGAACTTGTATTTAGGCCATGTGAGGCCCTCCAAGCTCTTGATGTCATGGAAGCACATAATATTGAATTAATTCCAGACTTCGCACCATGCTAATCAAGGGGCATTTTATACACAACTCCTCCATGATGCCCTTCCATCCCGAGAAAGAACTGATCTACTGTAGAAAGTGTGCATTTTCTAGAATGTTTAAATAAATAATACAATACATTCCCCCTTTTATCTGGCTTTTTCACTCAGAAAAATTATGAATTCAACCTAATTGTTTTGAAATTCACGGGTGATTTATAAAGTAAGTGTTTGTTTAAATCTAAGAAACTGACAAAGTGATTTTCAACGTTTGCTACATTTTACACTCTGACCCATAGTGCATTAAGATTTCTATTACACCACATCCTTGCCAACTTTTGGTATGGTGAGTCATTTTACTATTTGACATTTTAATAGTCTAATGATAGCTAATTGTGGTTTTAATTTGCTATTCCCTAATGATTAAGGATTGTTTTTTCTCTTCATTGTAAATCGTGTTTTCCTGCGCCTTTGCATGCCTAGTGAATACGATTAGACACCAGGCACCGTGAATTTTACCTTCTTGGGTGATGGATAATTTTTTATACTTACAAATATTCTTGAGCTTTGTCTGGGATGCCATTAAATCTTGAAAATGGTTTGCTCCTTTCCAATCTTGCTTTAATAGTGTGTTAGGCAGGAACAGAAGAGCATTTAGTCTAGTGTTAATTCCTCTCCACTACTGAGGTAAGACCTTCCAAATACTCTACCTGATGCCCCATGAATTATGAGATTTTCCAATACGGCTAGTGACAGCAGGCAGTATTTCTGGCACTTCGTGAGCCCTAGGTGTTGATTTCTACTATCGGCTCGGTAGTTCTTTCCACATCCTTCCTCCCACGCGTGCACTGATCAGTACCCAGGTGAATTCTTGAGAGGACTCCCTGAAGATGTCTGGGGCTCTCCTTCTGTGAAGCAATCTTCTATCTGATATTCTCTCCTGCAAATTCTGGTCACCATAGCCTGTCTGGATTCCAATCTGTATCTCCTCAAGTAAGGGAGGCTTTCTGATTCTGCTTGGGTTCCTGCTGCCTGAGACTTGAGCCACAGCCTGGAAATGTCTCCAGGCAGTAAACTGGGGAAATGATAGGATTTACTTTGTTAGTTTAGCATTTCTCCCATTTACCATCCTGCATTGTTTGATGTGCAATGTCTTGAGAGCCATTGTTTCGTATATGTTGCCCGCTGTTTTAGTTGTTGAGACAGGACAGTAAATCTTACCCTGTTACTGCATTTTGGCCAGAGGTAGATGTCATGGTTGTTTTTTAATTACAGCATAAATTAGTCTTACCTGACTACTGTAGAAAAGGTTATAGTAATATCAGTGTGCTCAAAAATTAGATGTAGGACAAATAAAAAATTCCACATATAACTTATAAATAAGTTCTTAATGTGTGTGTGTATGTATGTTTTATATGACAAGAGGACAAGAGTAATAAAATCAACATAGTTAAGGTTCTATGCAGGACAGAAAGACCAATTAGATGCTTGCACAATTCTAGATGAGATGGAAAAGTTAAACACATGTGGCTATCACTAAGCTTTGGCTTTAATTTCACAGCACTACAGCCAGGATCAAGAAGCCAGGACAGTGTCTCCCAGAGTTTAGGAAACAGTTTCTACCTCTTTTAAGAGTGCTGCCACAGTCACTGTTCTCTTGGACCATAAGACTGGTAATTAGACTTTAAGACATAGCACCCAGCTTCTCATAACGTTCATTTCTGTCGATTATACTCCACAAGTATGGATCTGCCTCACTTCCAACTTATAAATGTGATACCTCATTTACATTCAGAACTCTAGCTTTAAGGGTGTCTGAAAAATGCAATATTTAGCTTTCCAACTCCAGAGATACAAGGCAAAAGAAAGGTTATGACTGTCGATCAACATACCCATCAAACTCCATCACTCTGGCTATTCAAATTCCATTCATAGCTTTCTATGCATAATAAATGTCCTTCTGTACCAGAAGACAAAGCCAAAGAGGATAAACAGCACACCATCAGTCAGGGTACCCATTTCAAAGTGACATCCACTCTCTGCTTATTTAGTCAAGATTCTGCTTTGCTTTTCTGTAAATAGAAAACCAATTCAGAAGCCAGTTATCAAAAATGTACTATATATAAAGTATTAAGGAAAAAGAAGAGCAAAGCTTACATCCACAATAAGGGAAAGAAGAAAATATTCATAGTCATTAGGGAAATGTAACTACAGATCTACATAGGGAAAAGTCATAGGGAAATGTAACTACAGATCTAAATATAGATGTATTTGAAGGAAAGAGAGAATATACTTAGTTACTAAAGCCTGCATTTCAGTTCACAAGGCTATGGTTGATATTTATAATCTCACCAGATATTTCATGTTGCCTTTTCCTTTAGTCAGCATCTCTGTATTTGACAAATTTTCTACTCAGTACTTTAAGCCATTAGTGTTTGTGCTTTTACTATTATCACAGGTTATGAAGGAGCTGACCAATGAACCTGAGGAGCCCATGTTTTCAAAACACACCCCTCTCTACCTCCTTCTTTTTGATAATCAGGATAAGCATATCACACAGTATGATAAACATCTTCTTTTCTTGTTGATTCAATGGCACTGGAACCCAAAGTGGCACAGTCACTGTATGAAAACAGTGTTTTTGTTTTCTGGGTGAATTATACCTTTAAACCAGAAGAGCACAAACTTCTGGTGATGGAAAACAAAAATTTGTTAGTGGATCATAAGGAAAGACCACTTACAAATCTTGAACACCAGAAAAATATGTTGTGGCCATGGCAGAAATAGTACCAAATATTGCCAAGGGAAGAGATATTCATACCCAGCATAATTGCTTATTCCAGTACCTACAAGTAGATGTTTGGCTAGGCCACATTTTGGGGGACAATATACTTACAGCTTGTAGTAATGCCTTTACTAAATCTTCAAAAGGTGACTTCAACTGTATATGAAAAGTTTTTCTGAGAAAACTGCGATAAGACAAACTCCCTAGATGTGAGCCACTTCATCATGGATATTCATTTTGCTTTGTTGTTATTATAAAATGAATTGTTTTTTCAAAAACAATGTTATGCATGATATTATAATAGTGAATTAGACATTCAGTAAATCCACAAATGATAGTGCTTATAGAAGCACTGGGTTCAGAGAAGACATCCATATCCAGTATAATTTTTAAATTTTATTTATTTATTATTTTTTTAAAGGAATTCCTTTTGTTTTATTTATTTATTTATTTATTTATTTATTTATGGCTGTGTTGGGTCTTCGTTTCTGTGCAAGGGCTTTCTCTAGTTGCGGCAAGCGGGGGCCACTCTTCATCGCGGTGCGCGGGCCTCTCGCTATCGCAGCCTCTCTTGTTGCGGAGCACAAGCTCCAGATGCGCAGGCTCAGTAGTTGTGGCTCACGGGCTTAGTTGCTCCGTGGCATGTGGGATCTTCCCAGACCAGGGCTCGAACCCGTGTCCCCTGCATTGGCAGGCAGATTCTCAACCACTGCACCACCAGGGAAGCCCCAGTATAATTTTTATTCAAGTGAAAAGAAAGAGTTGTTTATTTATAAAAGCAGGGCATCGAACAATGAAACTTCCACTGGGTGACTTCCCAATCCTCCAGAGAAATGGTGTAGTAACAGGTTATAACAGTGGTGTGTGAACCTGTGAGACTGTGTCTGGTCAATGGCAGCGATCACTTTAGACTCAGTGGGGTGAAGTCCATGCTGTTTGATCCAGGAATGATCTTCATCCCAGCTGCCTTGTGAGGTTATTGATCTGATTTTATGGTAATCAGTTAAAGAAGCTGACCAAGATGAGTAAACTTGTCCCTCTGATTATTCAGAGTTTCTTCTGCAGTAAATACTCTTTTGTGAGCATTTACACAAGAAACAAATATATTCTCATTTCACTTGATCCTGATTCTAAAATTTCTTTACATATAATCCCCAGACCCTTTTATGAGGAACCCACCAACCATTATTTTTAGTTGTCCTTACCTTCTTTCCATGTGGTTAGTCATTGCCCATAAATCACTGCAGATCTGTACCTCTGGCACTTCCTTCTTTAGAAAAAGTATACCTCAAGATATACTGTACAATGTTTGTCCACTTGAGGGACTGATCTTCTCCGTCAGCCTTCAGGTCCATGCTAAGTGTGTAGGTGAAACGGAATAGCATTTCATTTCTAGCAGCATCCAGTCAATGAGCCAAAACAAACTAACTCAGGCTTACATGTGATTTCCTGAGTCGACTGCCCATTATGATCTCTCTAAGCATCCATAGATGTGTACAAAATATTAGTGGCTTTCAGACATAGAGTCAGGCTTTCCTCATTCATGCGTTTCTACATGTGAAAGGGGTCCTTATACACAAGTGTAGGAGTCTGAGAGTATTTCTCACAAGAAGGATGTACTGAAGAAGAACAGAAAAAGTATGGTGTTATTGCAGGTGTTCACAACATGGCAAAGGCAACAGAGAGACAAGCCTGAGGATTAGCTGTGTTCCATAAACTAGAGTTCTGTGATGTGCTTCTCTGACTGGAGATTTCTGCAGACTCCTCCTAGAATCCTGATCCAACAAAGAAGCATCAGTCATCCTCTGGGTCTGCCGGATCAGCGGCATCTACACAACAGCATGAACAATGCCAGGACAGCAGCTAAACTATCTCTTATTCTGTATTACTTAATTCATGAGTTAGAGCCAAATGTTCAGCCAAATATTCTTTATGAGCTCCAAAATCTAAATAGATCCAGCAAGCATCTATTAGCTTGTCTTCCTTTAGCTAAGGAAACCAGGTGTTGTAGTAGATAAACCCAAAATCTCATTGAGAAAAAAAAGCCAGAATTAGAAAATAAACAGAAAATGTTAATAAATCACAGGTTATATGTTTGTCTGGCATCCACAAAGGCATCCAAAACAACTAAATTAATAATAATTAATTAATCATTATTAGAACAGGTAAGATATTAATAGGATGGCTGGATATACATTTTATTTTAAAATAGAAGTGATGAATAGTTTTTGTTTCCTGATTCCAAAATTTATCTGGAAATGCAATGGTCCAACCATAGTCAAAACTCTACTGAAGAACAACAAAAAAAGTATAGAGTTATTGCAGGTATTGACAACGTGGCAAATGAAACAGAGGGGCAAACCTGAGAATTAGACTCCCACATACACTGAAGCTTGATATGGACATTGCAGCCTAGCAGACAGTGGGGGAAGGACAGAATTTTTAATAATTGGTGCTAGGAAATCCGGCAATCCATTTAAGAAAAAGAAATGAAATTGGACCTCTACATCACACGATTATAGGGAATCAATGCCAGGTAGATTGAAGTCCTAAATGTGAAAGTCAACCATGTAAAACTTTTAAAAGGTAATATAAGAGATTATCTTCATGACCTTGAGGAAGAGGGTGATTTCTAAGACAAAACATGGAAGAAATAACCCAAGGTAGACACTGGCATATTGTCTATACATTAAAGTTAGAAACTCTTATAAGCTATGAAAAAAATAAGCTGAAGAATGATGGCTATACAAAACATATAAAGAACCTTACATATAACATAAGATAAAAAAGGCAAGTGAATAAACAGAAACTTTTCAAAAGATGAACTCCAAATGGCTAATAAATGCATGAATATGCACTCAGCTCTTTAATAACAAGGCAAAAGCAAATCAAAGCCACAGCGTGACGCTGCTGCATCATGGACTGGTTGGCTAATATGAGAGTCTGACAATATCAGTGCTGGTGAGGATGGGGATCTATGAGAACTTTCATACACTGCTGGCCGCAAATCAGACAAAAATTCTGAAGGACACATTGACAATTTCTCTAAAGTTTACCACATGCATATTCTACAACTTAGCAATTCTACTTCTAGCTGGAGACCCTAGAAAAAGGAGTGCACTTCTAATCCAGAAAACATGCATAGGAATATTCATAGCAGCATCATTTACAACTGCCAGAAATTGAAAACAACCCAAATGTTCATCAACATTAGAATAAATGAATAAATTGTGGTATAATCACAACAGAATATACAGAGCAATAAAAATTGATGAACCACAGCTATAGGCCTTTGGAAAGATTCACAGACACATAAAGAAAGGCAAAAAAAAAAAAAAACCATAAAGCAAACAAACAGCAAAAATGTATACAAGGCAGAATAAAAGGCTAATAGATGTTGACAGGTAAACATACATCTTATGAAATCCTAAGGAATTTTTTCCTTCATCACTTTTTTCAGGATATTGAACATAAAGGACTATATCATTATAATCTGAGGAAGACAGGTTTTAAAGAGACTGTTATCCATAGTGAAATCTAATGAGGTGGTTTATTTCTGCTATATTTAACAGTTACAGCAATGATGCTACAAAATGTTTTGTCAAGCCAAGTATATAAGAAATTTTTATTGAGCTTATAAGGAAAAGTAGGAGAAAATGAAGCTAGGCTATCATGTCACAGTGAGAGGATGCTTACTTTTACTGTTTTTGCTAAGGAGGCAATGATTGAAAGCAAATGTTTTCACCATTTCATGTTCATAATTTATTTTTTCTCTCAAAACTGAAGAGGCTTACACTCATAGATATTTCTAAGCTAAGCAAACTACTAAATGAATAATGTTTTGTGGTGTTATTACAAACGCTAATATAAAGTCTTTCCTCAGCCCAGTTTCAGGAGAATAAAGTCACACAAAGCTTCTGCTGAACAGACAGAAGTAGATATGATTTTTAACTCATGAACACACTTTCTATGGCCATGGTGAATGAACAAAATTTTTAGAACACTGATGAAATGGCAACAAATCATTTTGCTCCCAAGGAACACCTGAAGACCTATTGCAGACAGGTTTCCTAACACTGAGGAGAGCAGAGTGTCTGAGAAAGCCCTCTTCCTATGACCCCAGCATCACAGGTCTAAGACTGAAGATGGCCTTAGGCATCCCCCAGCCCCATCAGCAGGCTAGTAAGCACAGAGTAACATGAATTGTCATCTAACCCTGGGAAGAGGACCAATCAAATCCTAAAGAGAGACCCTACCAAGGCTCAAGAGCACAAGAAAACCCGTGGGTTATTGTGGTTGAGGAAACTTGAGTAAAACTCTCCAGTACACCAGCCCTTACCCTTAGCATTAGGTAAGTTCAGAGCAATTTGAAGCTATTGGTCTTGAAGGTAACTGTAAAAATAAACCCCAACGCAACTTAAGCCCTAACAAAATTCACCCAGTACTCACACTCAAGAATAGCTGAGGGGACGTGACCATCTCCAGGTGTAACTAATATTTATCTCAGACCCACGGGTCTTACTCATCATTAACCACCAGGGAAATATGAATTAAAACTACAATACAATTCTAATAAATGGCCACTGATACAGCAAATATTAAAAGATTGAGAATGATAACAACAATGATGTAAGAAAGACAAACAACTTTGTCAGAGATAGCTGGTAGGAGTGTAAATTGAGATCATCAGTTTGGAAAGGTATTTGGAAGTGTCTACTAAAACTGAACTAGAACTTAGCAATTATATGCCCCAAAGAATTGTACACATATTGATACCGAAAGACAGGTATGAGAATGTTTATAGCAGTACTATTAATAAAAATGCAAACTGGAAACAACAAATACATCTTTCTACAGAATGATAGATAAATGTATTATCATCATACACACCAATAAAAATTAACGAATTACAGCTATCTGCATCAAGGATGAGTTTCACTAACATAATATTATCTCAAAGAAGCCAACACAAAAGTATACGCAGTAAAATTCCACTCATATCAATATCAATCATGATAAAATTAGTTCACGGTGATGGAAATCAAGTCAGTGCTTTCTCCCGGGTGGAGATTATTGGCTGTGATGGGACGTTACAGTTTCTGGGTTGCTGTTAATAGTCTGTATCTTGTTTTCTGTTTTAGCTACATAGGTTTATTAAACCTTTGACAATTCACCCAGCTGTATTATTATGAATTATGAAGATTTTTATAAATGAACAACGTACTTAATTCATAAAAAACCCATCCTTTGCCCTTGAAAGAAAACAGAATAAATAAAGAAACTTTGAAAATAAGCAGGTATAGGAAGATCAGCCTTTAAGAGCCCGGGCAATGGGAGCCACGTGCTCTGGCGAGCAGGAGTATTTCATCATTGACATCATTTATAAGTGTCTGCTTCTCATGATGTTTGAAAGAAGACTGAATTTTAACCAGTGTATTATCGTCAAATCTCTACAGACAATGCACTCCACTACTGCCTGTACTCAAGACAGACTATTCTCATGTCCCACCCCCCCGATATACCATCACTTTGAACAAATAGCCAGAAGAAATCACAATTTCAAAATCAGACAAAATATTATTCTAAGCAATGAATTAATAATATATATTGAGAAGTTCTTGTGTTGCTTAAAAGAACAACTCAAAGTCTGTAATGATCATGAAAATATACATGCTTTGAAATGCATAAATCAAAATACATAATGGAAAACCACATTAATTAAATCCACCAACATTTCCTGAAGGCTTACTTTGTTTCAGTCTCTCTTCTAGGTGCTTCAAAGACACGGGTCAATAAAAGGTAAAATTCTCTGTGCTTGTGCGGCTTTTATTTCAGTGGACAGAACCAAAAAGCAAACCAATTCAGCAACAATTGCCCTTAGAAATTTTCACAAGTCATTTTCAAAAGCTGATAGATCAATGAGCCAGACCAAAACAAAAATAAAGAAGACCTGAATTACGCCATTAACAACCTTAGACTGCGTGTTAAATTGCATACAATAAAACCAGAGATGCATTCTTTCATAGTAAGTAGTATGCATGAAATGTTTACAACAAAGTCATTATTATACCATGGAAGCCACAATTACCAACCTGCTACCAAAAAAAACTATCATGTTCACACAACCAATATTCTTTTACTTCACTGCAATAAATTCAGTACATGTAGAAATCAAGGATTTAAGTGTAGGGAAAAAAATCAGTACGTCTGAAAATAAAATAACTTTTAGACTAAAGATAAAAGCTTGGTTTCCCACTCCACTCTCTGGAAGGTAAGCTACAGAGGGTGGCTGTGGTATATGCAGTGAAGGTCTTACCTTTATCGCCGGGAGGGATGTTTCAGCTCCCCTACTACTTCCCTCTGCCCTTCCGAGACTGCTATCCTGCACGCTGGGAAGGCCCCAGAAGCCTCTGGGCATGTCTCTCATTGGCTTCCCCGCCCTTGCCTTCAACCAGCCATGCTGATGTCCTGCATTCAGAAAGATCCCTTGCACCTGGGGCATCTCTCGCAGGTCTTCCCTTCCTCCACCTCCTGCAGGTGGTGAAAGTCTGTGGGAAACAGTGTGTGAGCGCTGTCTGGAGCTGTCACTTGGCCTTCTCACAGTTGCAGCCATCAAACCAGGCCAGGGACAGTGAAAGCCTTGTTAACAATGTGTCTCGTTTGCCCACACCTCTCAGAAGAGCAGATTTCTTTTGAACCTGCCACTTTGCCAGTATTAAAAGAAACTGAGGGTCTTTTTCCCCTTAAAAATGGCTATTTACTTTCTGGAAGTTGATTTACATTTCTTTGCATCCTCGGCTCTCTGACGGATTTTTAAAAATACTACGATTGTATGATTCATTTGGCTTTTTCTCATATTTTAAGGAGGAACAATGGCCTACTGATACTTTCTAACACCCTGAACACCAGCGTTCTATTTTGATTTTAATCTAATAACTACAGAATGCATGACTACACGACTACACAATAATAACTGTATTGCAAATGGAGAATATTATCTAAATTCTGAAACCAGTCACTGTCTTTAATTGTTTCAGCTTGGAAGTATTTTCACACCTGGGTTCCACTTAGAGACTGCATCCAGTTATTTCCACCACACTGTTCTATCCACTCATCTGTTACGTGCATCCAAACACGAATCCCACTGGGTGGCAGTCTTCTTGTGTGCCCCCCCCCCCATTATGGCTGTGGTTCTACTCCTGACTCAACAAACCAGCCTCTATTCTCCTGCTGATCCTTTCCCCGCGTCCTCATCTGTTTTATGCAAACTCATTGTCCTTTACATTTCACATCATTCTAGAATATTTTTTGCTTCTTGCCTCTTAAATTACCTTGGACATACCTCTCCTTGCTAAGTAAACATGTTCTTTGCAGTTTTTGAAGTGAAGATTGCTTATTGTGCTATTTTCTATGAGAATAGTCGCTGATGGTCCTGAATCACCATTTTTCTTCCTCAAAATTATTTCCTTCCCACACATGACATTTTCATTTTTAGAAAAACAGCCCCCTTGGAGCTGATACCTCCTAGGTATGTACATCTCCACGTTCTTCTGGTACCAGCTCATGCTCATCACCTGTATTACAGCTGTGACGTGAGTAACTTCAGTAAATCTGTGGGCTATTTCCACAAGGGATCACACCCTGGCCCCCTGATTCCTCTAACCCAGTGATTTTCACCTCTACCCCATTAACCCCATATCATAACTATAACCTGCATTTTATCATAATCCAGAACAGCTCTACCTCTAAATTAATTACACATTGTGTTTCTGACAACAGTCATTCTAGCTCTAGTTCCCACATTTGCTTACCCCCTTGAGTCCATTACCTTCCCCTTATGTCCCTATTCATTCTCGGTTACTTATTTTCTGTGTTAATTCTCCTACCTTATGTCCTAGGGAAGCCATGGAATAAGATTTTAATCTTTCTCACGACTCCTCCTATTCAACGCTTCTACATTCTTTACTTTAAATTGCCTTACATTTCCTCTTTTGAAAAATCTTGACTTGAATTAGGCACATCTTCCATATTTCAATCACCTTCCAGAAACCGATACTAAATGTCACACAGTAGAAAGTTGTTTATAAATGTTGTTTTTTTTATCACAAAATTTGCTCTTGACCCTGGTGTAGTTTTGAATTCAATGTATTCATGATAACTTGATTCATAGTTCAAAATACAGTTATTTTAATGATAGATCATAGTGTTTGGTAGAGTAACATAAAATGTATATCTTTAGCTACACAGTTTTATTTTACCAAATTTTTTAATGTCTATTTACTGTACAGTAATTGTATTCAATACAATGGATATATCAAGAAATATCGCATTAAACTATTTTTGGCCTTGCCATCAGGTGTCACATTTAAATGAAATGTTTTCCAGGCATTATTTTTATCTTGAGCTTATGTTTTTCACTTCCAGGAGGAAGTATTTATAAAGATTGAACAGGTTTATTCTTGAGATAATGAAGAGCATAACACTCTGAAGTTTGCTATATAAATAGCAAACAAGAATAGTAAAAGAAATAGAAATCACTGAGTTTTAACTTTTAGAGATTATTTTTAAAAACCTAATTTGGAAACAACAGCACTATTGTTTACTATAGTACGTTGGAAGTCAAACATTGTTAACAGGCTAAATTTGGTACCACTTCATTAAATAAATGATAGTTCTTGATCTGCATATTTGAATTGCTTACATTTTTATATTTGACTTAAGTCATAAATTACAGAAAATACGTGAATTAAGAAATGTTCATGCAATTTGAAATGATAAACCCTGACCGTAGCTAGATTTATGGGACTTATAAAGAGTTGCTGTGTTAGAACTGGCTGGGAATAAAACGATGGTGCCCAGTATACCTGTCCTTCAATTAATCATTGAAAAGAAGGTTAAATGTTGATAAGCAAACCCTTTCAGAATCCAACGGCAGTTAGATATGGTAATAAGTGAGAAAGACAATTGTGCTTCTAGGACATTATTTTTCACATGTCTAATTATTTTAGTTTTCAGTGATCTAGGGCCACAGTCCAGGGAGTGTGTTGCACATTTAGTGGTGTCCATAATCTTAGGATGCTTGATGATCATTAAAGATGCATGTGGGACATGTACAGGAATTCTAGATTAAAAGAAAAAAAGCTATCAACAGGAATTTGAATTTTACCTTTGGTAGTCACCACCATATCTTTTCACACCACAACATTTTCCAACCAATGACTGCTAAAAGCAAATTAATTTGGGCAAAAGAGATTATACACATGTTTTAAAAATAGGGTTAAAACTTGTTAGAAGCCAGAGGAACTGAGGAGCAAATGTTATTAGGGACAATCTGTGTCCCATGGCTTTACCAAGGCACCATTCCCTTTTGAACCTTGGGTTAGATAATCTGTAAGATTTCTTTTAGTTTTCAACATGCTTTTCCCAAATTTTCTAAAAGTAGTAATAATGGCATTGCAGTAAAAAAAAATTTTAAATATGTTCTCTTTGTGCCTACTGGAATAAGCAAGCACATCCATTACTGTTTAGTGTAGATATTATTATTATTATTATCATTATTTTCATTATATTCTTGTGTATGAGGATATTCCTTTCCCTTCTCCATGTCTACCATTGCATAGTTATCTATGGCAGTGTGACAATTATCCTAAAATTTAGTCACTTAAAACAATAAACATTTATTATCTTACAGTTTTTGTGGGTTAAGAATCCAAGGGCAGCTTAGTTGGGCTTTCTGGCTAAGGGTGTTGACAAAGTTGCAATCAAGGTATCACCTGGGACTGGAGTCATCTTAGCTCAATTAGGGATGGATCTGCTTCCAAACTTACTCATGTGGTTGTTGATAGGATTCAGTTCCTCTGGTTTCTTGGCTTGAGGGCCCCTTTGCCTTGCTGGCTATTGGATGGAAGCGGGACGAACTCTGCTCTTTGCCAGGTGGACCTCTTGACAGACAGTACAATGACATAAACCAGGAAGAAGGGATCATGGGGAGTCATCTCTAAAGCTACCTCCTGCAACCACCTTATTCAGATCTATAACATAACTGAGAGTAAAGAAAGCAAAAAGCATTAATTTGTTACAATTGCTCAAAGAACTGCTTTGGTCATGGAATAAAAAGCCAAAATGTATCCAAGTAAAAGTAAAAAATCAGTAAATAACCAACATGTAAAACGGCCAAAAAGTATAATTTAAGCTCCCCAAAATTTCTCCAAAATGATGCTCTGGGAGTCTAAAACATTCACTATAAACACAGCCTGTGGTCCTACTGCCTGAGTTGTCCAAATGAGACTTTTAAATGCTGTTGAATATGGCAACATTGTGTCCAAGAAATTTGAGTCATTTTTTGAAACACATCTATCAATTCTCTTTAACTCAGGAGTGCATTATACACTCTTTGCATTCCTTATTGTACCTTATATTTTATAGATGCTAATAAACATTTATTGTAAAAAAAAAATACTACCAAGCATTTACTTGTGTTTCAGGCATTCAAAGTTGGTGGAATATGTGGCTACTAATTTGAAACTTCACAGATTAATCGAAGAGACAAAAAGTATGTGGTTGAAAAAAAGATGCAAAGTATCAAAACAACATGAAAGTAGTTGTCAATATATAATAAATTAAATATCTTTAATAGTGTGAGGTAGGACTTAATCTTGAGATAGAGTAGAGCAGGATTCAAGAAAAATAATAGAGTAAGGTGGGTGGCTGATATTACTTGTTTAATTATTTTTATTATTTTTGAATTGAAATACAGTTAATTTACAATGTGTTAGTTTCAGGTGTACAGCAAAGTGTTTTAGTTATATATATACTCTTTTTCAGATTATTTTCCATTATAGGTTATTACAAGATATTGAATACAGTCCCCTGTGCTATACAGTAGGTCCTTGTTGTTTGTCTATTTTATATATAGTAGTGTGTATATGTTAATCCCAAATTCTTATTTATCTCTCCTATCCTCCGCTACCTGTTTAATTATTTACTTTTATCAAGTAAATAAAGACAATTGTCTGACAGGATTTACTTCAATGTTCAACTAAAATAATGTAACTTACTGCTTTAAATACCTAGACAGAGCCAAAAATGTTCAATAAGAAATAACAAGCAAATAAACATACAAATACATACATACATGCATACTTTCAAACATAGATACATACACAGACACATGCAAAAATGAACGAACGAATGTGTGATTAGTGAAATTAGAGAATTAATGAAAACTTGAAATATTCTCTCCAACTTTATCAATTTGATAAGCCAAGATTAAAAAAATAATTCCCCCCCTCCAAAAAAAATTCTCTGGATTTTGGCAAGTTTAAAAACAACTCATGGACAAATACTACTTTTTTCTTTACTCATTTCTATTTTTCCTAATTTTTGCAATGCATATACCTCCCTTTGATTTAGAGAAATGTAATATTTTTAAATGCAACAAAAATAAGTAATAAATAAGATAAATGAAAGGAGATAACAATACCTCCTTTCATGAGCTGCTTGAGAGTTTCCCAGGCAATAATATATTGCTCTCATGCTGTAAGTTGAGAAATGCCTTGTATAATGTATTTTAGCACTCAGGATTTTTCTTTCATATGTGTGTGTCATGTGTCTTTTTTACATAGTCTTATACTTGGTCGCATTCCACTGCATACATGCAATTTAGCTTAATTTTACACCATCTTCACTTCCATACGTGAAGATCTATGGTGAAGGCAAAGTTCTTATCACAGATAACTTTCATCCTGTGAAAAAGTTTAAAATATCTGTATATTTCTTATTTCTTCTTATATTTTCAGGCTGTTAGCTATTCACAATGACTCATTATCAGCCAGAAAGGGCAAACTTTAGCTATGATTTACTATCTTCTGATTTCTGAAAGGCTTTGTTTATCCACAAAAGGACTGCCTTTTACTTATTCAGAATGCATATACATACAGTCTTACTGTGTTTCCTGAAATGTTAACCTCATCAAGGAGGGGTGGATGCTTTTATCTCTATATCAGGATAAAAACTCCTCTTTCCTCCCTTTGGTCCTGCATTTGCCCTTGTTTTTCAAATACTGTATCTTTTGGTTTTTCTATAGAAAACTCACATATCACAACATTATTTTAATGTTTAAATCTATTATTGAGACAGATGTAAAGCAAAGAATAGATTATATTTCAGAATAACTGTGCCTGCATTCTGATTCCATCATTTACTAGCGACATAAATTTAGATGGGTGTTTGAAAAGTCTTTTTTAATGGCAGCGAAGTTATGATGACCCAAGAATTTGATCATATTGAAGAACTGAGGCAGATCAAATTCTAATCAGAATGTCAAAATAATCTGCAATTTTTCACAACCAAATAAACAGCCACTGTAGTCACTAAGAGCAACCCTACTAATGAGTTAATTAAATGTTAATATTTAAGGGGAACAAAACAACTCTATGCAATAATGATATTGTATTAAGAACAAATTTCTATTCATTCAAATTATGGTAATTCAACATTGTTTGCTATGTATGTACACATTAGCAGTTATGTGACTTTCAAACTAATTCCTTTGTTATGGACCACTTTTTTAAAGTACTAAATCAGAACTTCTAACTATGAGTTAATATTAATTCATGCCAACTAACTTTAGTAACTCTAATAAGCAACAAGCTTTTGCTGTTACACACAAATTAAAATATGTGAAGTTTTGCATAATTCCCCCATGAAAAACAAACAAAAAGAGGCCTTGCATTTTTGAATTAGCTTTTAACTAAGCACAGAGTTTCCATTAGTCTGCTTATGTGCTATAGAGCATCTGTTGGTAAATGTGGTTTTAAAAAGTTATTAAATTTATGTTTATAAGCTAAAGCTCTTTAATGCAATAAATGAATCATATATGAGATTCAAGTTAGTTTCCTTTACTAGTGTTTGGTGAAATAAATAATTTCTTAAATCCTCTATCATATTTCCTCAAAGTGCACTTCATGGAATACCAGGTTTTTTCCTAAATCCAGACAGGAAGAAAAAATGATTATCTAATTCATTTAATCTGGGAAACACTGTGTTTAAAATGATTATAACATATTTTAAAATGTACCTTACAAATCTCCAATAAGATCGTGAAATGCACAGCATTTTCTGAATATATATGATCGTACGACCCTATTTCCAAAGAGAATTTTTTTTCTAAAGAGAATTTGTATTGTGAATCTAGGGTAGCATTGTCCAGCAGACATTTCTACAGTGATGGAAATGTTCCCAAGCTGTGCTGTCCAAAACCCAAAAGAGCAGCCACTCATCACTAGTGGCTTTTGAATACTTGAAATGTGACTAGTGGGTAGGAGGAACTGAATTTTAATGTTATTTAGTTTTAATCACATTTTAAATGGCCACTTGCAGCTAATGGCTAATTTATTGGACAACTCAGATCTAGATTCTCAAAACCCACTCACATTATGCTGCTCTATCACTACAGTTATGAGTAATTTGGTTAGCTGGCACGTACCTCCAGAGCACATTAACCAGGAGTGTAATAACTGTAAATACTTCCATGGAACATGACTGGAGAACAGCACTAATGAGTGTATGAATGGTGAAACCAGGAGGAATGTCAGCAAGTAGCAAAGGTCCAAGGGGTCAGCAACGAAAGCTGGATGAGGCCAAAGGCAACTACAAATTCTGAACTGTATGATTTATTTCAGCTCTCTCGTGAGCACCCCTCATTTACTCATCCTCTCTAGTGTTACAAGAAAGGGAGAACAGGAATGAATGAGCTAAAACGAATATGCTCACGTTGCAGAGCTGCTTCTCAGAGACAAGGCTAGAATTGTGCAGGAACAGACATAATGAAAATGTATTTCATTCCAGCGCTACTAAATTACCATGTCATTTGCGATGGTACAAACAAACTTGTATATGATTATGAGGACTGGCCTACCTTGCAATTTTATTGTTCCCACTAATCCATATTCAAGCCTAAATGACAATATAAAGGTTTCAACAATGCAAATATTAGCACTTCACAACCAGCATCAAAGTATTACTCAGCCATAAAAAATGAAATAATGCCACTTGCAGCTACATGGATGGACCTAGAGATTATCAGACTAAGTGAAGTAAGTCAGACAGAGAAAGACAAATATCATATGATATCACTTATATGTGGAATCTAAAAAAATGATACAAATGAACTTATTTACAAAATAGAAATAGACTCACAGAGATAGAAAACAAACTTATGGTTACCAAAGGGGAAAGGTGGGGGGAGGGATAGATTAGGAATTTGGGTTTAGCAGATACACACTACTATATATAAAACAGATAAACAATGAGGATCTACTGTATAACACAGGGAATTATATTCAATGTCTTGTAATAAACTATAATGGAAAAGAATCTGAAAATGAATATATATATACCTATAACTGAATCACTGTGCTATACACCTGAAACTAACACAATATTGTAAATCAACTATGCTTCAATTAAAAAAAAAATCAAAGTAATACTGATAACAGTGCACACCTGTTAGACAGGACATATTCACATACTCTGGAAACTGCTCTAAGCTGAGTGAGCAAGAGATAACATTGAGTAAAATAAGTGAAAGAAAGCCTGAGGAAAAGGAAACTAAGTTATATGACCACAATATTTTACACATTTAAAGCGTTTCCAACTTTAAAAATTTTGTGTCTCACGAATTATCTCATTTGATCTTGTAAAAAAAACCACAAAACACCCCTCATAGTTATGCAAGGAAATGCAGCTCTGATGATGGTGAAGATAGTGACAATGAGGTTTATGATAATGATGATGATGGTGGTGATCTCAAGTGAAAAATATTCCCTGAGTTCCTTCATGTTCATAATTAGCTTCCTGGGGCCTCAAACTTGAATGCAATAGAGCTGGGTTAAAGTTGGCTCACATTTTCTTTCCCGATTCTCTTACAGGGTTGAGTATGGTATAAGTGTTGCTGTTGAGAAGACTCAAAGCATTCTGATTCTTTTTCCTTATACATGACTTGGAGTTTCTGACCGATGCATAAAGTGTTTTTCCTTCTTATCTTTAAAGTCAATATAATTCAGTAAGTCAATATAAGTCCCAGGCAGACAATCTTTCAATATGCTTTTTTCAAATATAATTTTTTTGGGGGATGGCAGAGTTAGGGCTGGATAGCTGATATTATAGCTTTCAGTAAAGTGTCTGCTTCTTTCCTTCTTCTTTTTTTTTTTTTTTTTTTTGTCGATAAGGAGCCCAGCTATATGTGCACCATATGTTTGAGGCATTATTTGCCTATTTAGTACAGGGGTCAGCAAACTGTTGCCTGAGGCCCAAATTCAGACCTGAGTGTGGCCTGAAAGTTGAGGGTATTTCATTTTTTACCTTTTTCAAAGTTTGTGAAGACAAAGAAGAACATGTAACAGAGACATCTGTGACCCATAAAATCTAAAGTATTAACTTTATAAAACTTTATAAAAATGTTATTAAAAAAGTATAAAAACTTTCTTCAGTCTATAATCTAGTACATCCAACATTTTCCTATATACTATTTTCCTTTTCTGTTTTCTCCCTTTTTTTCCTTACTGGTGTTTATTCATTCCTGTTATTCTCGTGAAGATGAGATTCCATTCTATTCTTTACAAAAATTTCTAAAGTTTGTTAGGTCTTATTTCAGATCCTACTATTTCTAGCCATATTATTGAAATTTTTGTCCCTACTGTTCTTTTTTTAATTAATTTATTTTTTATATTGAAATATAGTTGATTTACAATGATTCAGGTGTACAGCATAATGATTCAGTTGTACATATATATATATAATATATATTATATATATTTTTTCAGATTCTTTTCCCTTATAGTTTATTATAAGATATTGAATATTGTTCCCTGTGCTATACAGTAGGTCTTGTTTATCTATTTTATATATAGTAGTGTGTACCTGTTAATCTCAAACTCCTAATTTATCCCTCTCTCCCTACTGTTCTTTTATGCTAAATAAATTGTCTATTTTAAGGTTTCAACTAAAGTATTAGGTTAAAATTTTCAAATATTTTTGGAAATTTGGAAGTCCTGTAGACTTACTTTATTTTCATCTTTTTATTTCTTATACTAACTGTTTGTTATTTTAGTGAATGCTCACTTGTATCCACTCTTAAAAGGAAGGTTTTTTCTGGATAATTGGAGTAGGTTTATTTCTGTCCAAGCTGAAAGGGCAGTGTTTGTTTTTCTCTGGTCCATGGCTTTATCTTTCCATCTTAGAAAGATGTTCCATTTTGTTCTTAATTCTTTTCTGCATCAGTTTTCTCCACCCATCTTTCCCATCAGATCCTTTTCTTTTTCTTAACTGCTCAAATAAATTTGAATCCACTAGCTGTTCTTCAGAGTAAGCCTCTGTTTTGGGGGAACATGTATTTGCTAAATCTGTTTTTCATCCTCAAGGACTTGAACCATGATGGTGCACTTTAGTCCTTTTGGGTTTCTACTAAATTGTTGCAGTAATAACCAAAGTAGAACCTCAGCAAATTTCTTCACATTTTCCTGATCATATTCAGACGTTCACTCATGTTTTCAATAAGGATGGAATCTATCCTTCTTGAAGTGTGTTATTTGCTGACAATTTTTGTATCAGATGATGCCTTTATCTCCCACCACTCCACTGAAGGTGATTCTGTGCTTGCTTTGAAGTGACTGATGATTGGCTTTACAAGCCTGCCTTGCAGTGTTTTATTAAAGATAGAGGTTATTGTGCTTGCTATCTGTGGTAAGCTGAATGACTACCACTCCCCCAAAAAAGAGATCTTCGTATACAAATCCTGAAACCGGTGAATGTGTTACCTTCTATGGCAAAAGTACTTTACACATGGGATTCTATTAAGGAAATTGAGATGTGGAGATTGCCATGGGTTATCTGGTGGGTCAATATAATCCCAAGAATCCTTATAAGGGGAAGGCGGTGTGCCCACAGGAGTCGTGATTGGAGTGATGCAGCCAAAAGGAATGAAGCCACCAGAAGATGGAAAAGGCCAGGGATTAATTCTTGCCTAGAGCCTTTGGAAAGAACCAGTTTTGCAGACACTTTGACTTTAGCCCAATGAAATTTATTTTGGACCTCTGCTTTCCAGAATTGTAAGAGAATATATTTGTATTATGTAAACCACCAAGTCTGAGGTAATTTGTTACAGCAGCAATAGGAAACTAATATACTATCCTTATGGGTCTATATAATTTGTGAGCAAGAGTGTCCTGGTAGGTTCACTAAGTAGAAATCAAGAGGAAATAAAGAGCCAGGAAATCTTCATCTATTTTAGAAATTAAAACAAAACAAAACAAAACTTTGACTATTTCTTCAATTATTTTCTTCTTTGGGTTGTTTTTTCCTCTTCTGGGACTCATTTATATTTTGACACTTTTACTTCTCTTGATATATCCTAGATTTTTTTATTATATGTCCTGCATCTTAATATTTTCTTGCAGGATTCTGCTTCTAGTATGATGAAATATCTCTATCCAGGATAACATTTCTGCCAAGAATAACTGGAAAAAGCAGATAAATTAGAAAAAGAAAAACAAATCTATTATAAGACATAAAAAAACTGTGAGTGCAAACAGTACTAGAGGAATCAAGATCCAAGAGGGAAGAGAACTCCTTTGGGCAGAGTTCCATCCTAATATCTTAGGGACAGGAAGGAGTTGGAAGAGACAGTCTAAGTGATGATGCTGAAGACATGGTATTTGGAGGAATTCTACGTGGAACAGTGAACTCCTGAGAGCTCCTGTCTGTCTGCACGGGTTTTCACAAAAACTCACCCAGCAGTTTGGGCTATTGTTACTGTCTTTTCTTACAGGGAAGGGTAACAAAAGTGGGATGGCAAGTAAAAAGCTTAAACAGGTTTCCTCCTACGGATCTCTAACCAGGTGGGTGCAAGCACCCACCTGCTGCAGCTATCAGGGTTCAAGTCAGCCTTCATTCTTCAGAGAGGATTTTTATTTTTTAAATGGTTTTTGTCATTAATTTTATAATTCCTTTTACTATGCATTTCTTGCTTTGGATAACATTTTTTTTCATATATTTTGAGAGGGCACATTATAGAAATTAAAATGTTATTAACAGGTTGTCACACATTTTAGAGAGTACAGGTGATAAATCCCTTTAACATTTGAGCTTGTTCAGTAAAAGTGAGAGAGAGACATCTGTCACATTGTCTACTTTCCTACTGTTTTCATGTTAAAAGACAAAATTATTCCCTATTTTTTTTAATCTTGGCAGGAGAATGCTACTATAGAGATGAATAATCATGATAAACAGAGAACTCAGGAAATTATTAAAAATAATTGTTTAAGAAATAGAGTCACAGATGTAGAAAACAAACTTACGGTTACCAGGGGGAAAGGGGGGGATAAATTGGGAGATTGAGAATGACATATACACACTACTATGTATAAAATAGACAACCAATAAGGACCTACTGTATAGCACAGGGAACTCTACTCAATACTCTGTAATGACCTATATGGGAAAAGAACCTAAAAAAGAGTGGATATATATATGTGTATAACTAATACACTCTGCTGTACAGCAGAAACTAACACAACATTGTAAATCAACTATACAATGAAAATTTTTAAAAATAATTTTTTAATTCCTGTCGTAAGGAAAAAATAAGAAAATAAATGATCTGCTCTCTTTAAGTATACACTTGTTTTACTCAAATGTAGCATATGGTGTGTTAAAATATAAGATTTTATTTTAGCAGCAGAGCCTAAGCACATTGCTAACATGTGGTGATGCATTTTAATTCTTACGTGCCAGTTTACAACTATGTCAGCATCTGCTGTGTGTAAACAGTATGATCAGCACCAGGTAAGTGTGTAGCTGTTTAATGTTCTCTGGGGAAATTGGAGGGCAGTAAGCAGTTGTATAAAAAAGAGTATATGACTATTTTAATTTTGAAAACAATATTATTAGTAATTCCACCCTGCAGAATGTAAATCTAAAACATGCATGCCAGCAAAATTTTAAAAAATTATGCCAAGAGAAAATTAGATTAGCTAATAATCCAGCATTTCCTCATGAAAACAATGTATATAGAAAATATGTATGTTTACAATGCTAATTTTTTGCTATAGAATCAGCTGCTTGCAACATATTTGATTTCCTAGGACAGTAAGACCTGAAGGCATTTCCTGAGGTCATCACGTCCACTTTTCTGATTTAAGGTCTGCAACTACCCAAACAAAAGAATTAATCACACAGCCTGATTCTTATCTCACCAAGGGGAAAGACTAGCCTTGGGAATAACTGCTATGAAGCTTAAAAAGAACAACTCCGTATAGTTGATGTTCAAGTCCCTTATGTAAAATGGTGTAGTATTTGCATATAACCTATGCACACCCCCCATACTTTAAATCATCCATAGATTACTTGTAATACCTTATACAATATAAATGCTGTGTAAACAGTTGTAAATACAATGTAAATGCCAGGTATATAGTTGCCAGCACATAGCAAATTCAAGTTTTGCTTTATGAAACATTCTGGATTTTTGTATGGAATATTTTCCATCTGCGGTCGGCTGAATCCATGGTTGTGGAACCTGCAGATATGAAGTACAGACTGTATATGACAGAATATCAAAAAGCCAGCGAGGCATGTATTCATAGGTCCTCAGTTGCTGAGTTTGTTCTGACATTATAATATTCTATAGTTGTTTGTGAATATTTCATTTAGAGAGTCCTTCTAAAGCCATAGATAATTTTTCTTTACAGGATCATTAGCTCTTGAAATAATAATGAGCATGGGAAAACCATCTGGTATGGAAGAAAATTTGAGGACTAGTGTTGTAAATTAATAGGTTGTTAGTCCTATAACCTCTGGTCACTGCACAGAGAAGTCAAATGGGGGAGGGTGTAGGCACAGGACTCTGCATTTGGTACACATACCCCTGCCTTAGTCTCTCCCATCTCTCTCCAACATGGAACATTTTTTTAAATAATAAAGGAATACAAAAATTCCAGTCTTACACTCTGTTGCAACTGAATCAAATTACATATGGTTTCACATCAAAAGTTAAAGGTTAAAGAGTGATAGATTTTTAATAGCATAAAATATTTGGATTTCTTTCCTTTGAAAATGTGCAGCATGAACTTGCTGACCCTGTATTTATCCCGTGATCAAAAGAGGCTTCAAAGGCATTCTTCATTTCTGAAATGCAGTCGCTCTACGGTTCAGGTATTGCCATGGTTTAATGTCTAAGAAATATGAAGTAGAAAGAGAAAGGAGAACTGGGGACTTTCTCTTGCCGATTGCCGTAAATTTTTCCCTACCTTGTCAGATAGTGCCTGGGGCAAGCCTGCAGATAAAGTAGCCCATGTTTTTTCTTCATCCTACAGATTTGTCTCCATGTCTTATCCCTGTTAGCAGCTGTCTTTTTCCTGGCTTTCTTCAATTTTCCTACATTAATTATTTTTTTCCTACTTTAGTTTAAAGGTATTTACATAGTGATTTCTAAAACAATTCTGTAAATATTTTGACAAAACTGAGTTTGGGAGGTTAAAACCATTCAAAAATGTTATTTATTTATTTACTTTTTGCTGATAGCACAATTTTAAAGTATGTAATTTGACCTTTACAAAATACAGTGTAAGCAAAGTTCAATTATAGGAGTTGGTGAAGTGATGTGCAAAGAAAGAGAGTAGGAGACAGTTTTGCACAAGGATCTGTGACTAAAAGAAATAGTCGGGAAGATAGGTGACTAACATTGACCCCTGTCTTGAACAATCATATTCTCACTTCTGTTGCCTGCCATAATGATTTCCCTTATGATTTCCTTTAAAGCTTCAAGTAGAGAATAGTTTTTCTAGGTGGAGGAAATCAATGTATAAACAGATGACAGTTAAAAGGAAATCATGTCTGTTGTCTTCTTAGAATTGTGGAAGACAATTAATTATTTCAGTGATACAGAAGTCTGTTTCATATATACCATCTGCACTACTGGGAGAGAAAGTGACTTCAGAGAGCACACCAATACTGGGAACACAACAATGCTTAACATCTTTTCATGAAATTCGATTATTTTTCTCTAGCCCTTTTATTATCTACTATAGTTTACAAGCATATATACATGTATGGATACATATATGTGTGTATGCATAAATATACTTATATGTATGCACATATATGCTCACAAAAGGCAACCATCACTGGCCAAATGATATGGATTGTGCAAAACCATTACAAAGATATTTAACATTCCTGTTAAGATACTTCCAACTCCTGTTAATAGGTGAGATTTTGATGGGCAGGGAAGAATTGCACACACAAATATCAGAAACATTGACATTGATATTCTTCTATAATTTGAAACCATTTTCTAGAGCTAGAAAAATCTAAATTTGGAGATGAAAATATATGAGAAAAATACTATGGTGTTTTGGGCTGAATTGTGTACCCCACAAAATTTATATGTTGAAGTCATAACCCCTAGTACCTTAGGATATGACTGTATTGGAGTTTGGTCTTTAAAGAGGTAATTAAGATTAAATCAGATCAGTAGGCTGGGCCCTAATCCAACATGACTGGTGTCCATAGAAGAGATTGTGACACAGATGTTCACAGAGGGAGGACCCTGTGAGACGCTGGGATAAGATGACCATCTACAAGCCAAAGAGAGAAATTCTCAGCGGAAACCAGCTCTGCGTATACCTTGATCTTGAACTTGTAGCTTCCAGAACTGTGACAAAATAGATTCCTATTGTTTAAGGCACTCAGTCTGTAGTACTTTGTGGTGGCAACTCTTGTAAGCTAATACATACAGAATATCAGATAAAACAAAAGAAAGAAAAAGACTGGCATTTACTCGTGTAAATGAAGGACATTTTCCTTGTCTATATTCAAGGACAAATGATACATTTAAAAAAATTACCCCAGTAAAAATACCTTTAAAATACAAACATTAGACTACACTCAAATTTCCCTTTTCAACCTCTCTTTTATGACTTACACTATTCAGAAAATAGTAACAATAATTGGTGCATTTTCCTTATTAAAGGAAAAGAAATCTTTCCCATGCCATTTCCACTGCCATTAAGGCTCAGATGATGGGCTAAACTTGGGGTCTTTTCTAGAACTGGGAAAGTAGTATTTCTTAAAACTTTAGTGGAAATAATTTGTACAAAGACTTTCTTGATTGATTCCCCCTTCATTTTAACTTTTCTTCTCCTGGTTCACTGTTCCCCCAAATGGGCTTTAACTCATTCCCTCATTTCCACTTGCTACTGCACAGATCTCCCCTTATCAGAGCTTTCACTGGCAACAGCATCTAAAACCACCCTATCACAATCTATCCCTTTACCTGCCTTTTTCTCTATACAAAGAATTTCTATAAAGGAAACTGTATTACCTTCTAACCTGTCTACATATATGTTTCTTTGTGTTTTTTTCCTGCACAAACACACATTTCAGGAGAGAAGGCCTTATTTTATTCATATCATGTATTAATAATAGAGATTTCCTGGATGCTATTGTTATTTGATGTTATTAAATTGAAAGGGAAAAGGCCTGTGACTTGCGATACTGACTCATTTTTCCCTGGATATTGCAAAGTCAAGATCTGTTTGGTCTTTGGTGAAATGAATATATATATTCCAGGCACCTCCAAAAAGTTGGCATGGCTGAAAATCTTTCCATACGATTTTGCGCTGATGCTTGAGGACTCCAGAGTCTGGGAATTTGGTGATTTGACTTTGAATTGCCTCATCTCAAAACCCATGCCCACCCCTCCTTCTAGGTCCCTGCCTGGTAAATGCTGTAGTTGTTGATTTGTCCTTTGTTCTAATGAACAGATATATTTCTTTGAAGTAATTGGAAGAAAGAAAAATCAAAAGCAAGGAAATCATGGACTCAGAAAAATATCCTAAACAGAAGATATGATTAAAATTACAAAGGAAAGCATAATTGAAAGTAAATTTGTTTGAATTAGTATTACAATACAATATCTGATTTTATAATATTTAATATTCTAATATTAACATAATTTTATAATCTGATTTCCAGGATATTCAAAGGAATCTTCCTAAAAATCCATGTTATGTTCCTGTACTTTCCTGCTTAAAATTCCTCAGTGACACTCATTAGTCTTTTTAAAGACCACATTTGTAATATTCCCTTCAGGGACCTAGCTAGCAACTGCTTACTTAAAAATCCAAGTTCTATCCTAACCAAAAGTTTGACGTTGGGCCTGTGAACTTGCTTTTTTCCCTATTTGGAATTTCCAAACTGCTTAGAATAGTAATGTACAATTGCACCTTTCAATTGAAGTCTCACGCTAAAGCAGGGGCTGTGAGAATGAAAAGAGGGGAGTAAATCTGAGTTTCTCAAAGCCAGGTGATGTTTTTCAGCATGAATTTTGGCAAAATAATTCTATATCAGCACATCATTGCCCTGGGCCATCACTTGCATGGCATTTTTCAGTGAGAGGGTTCGAATGTTTCCAAGACACCTAATACTTTTAAAACAGAGATGACAAATGCATGCAACTGTTCTCCAGACACTTGTGCGCAGCAGTGTAAAATTTGAGGTAATCAAATCAGGAAACATAGACTTAAAGAAATTTCCTCAGGCTAATGGTCGAGATGAAAGCAATATATTCCTGAATTCAACAATGTGCTCATGCACGATCTGGGAGCATCTGTATAGCTAGCTGAGTTATGGTTATCAAATTAGTGATCTGCTGCTGACTTGGACCAAAGATGGGGATGGCGGCCCCCTTGAAGGGGGGCCTTATGAACCCCTAAAGCAGTGAAAACTCTAAATAAAACAAAACAATATAGTTTGCTTAAATCAAGTAGAATTTCATATTGTACATAAAGCCATGATTCTAACTTTCTACAGTATTATTTAAAGTGCTTATGAATTTAAATAGAATTTTTTAATATACATTTTAATTTCATTTCTGTCCAGAATTAAGTGGCAGGAACTGGAGAAGGGTAGATGAATGCCCAATTTTGCAGGAATTTAGGCTGTTTGCTGAGGACAGGTGAAGAATTAGGACAAGGCTAGTGTTTATGACATTTTGTTCACGGATATCAGTATCTTTGACACTAGATGCAGCACATTCCTAGAGTAAGTTCCCCCAGGAAGCCTTTACCTTATTTTCTTGCCAAACTGAAGGTGGCTATGCTCTAAATAATTCCAAATGTGCCGAGATTTTAAAAGTGCATGGTTTTCAGCCCCGTATTTAAAGAGCCTGATGCAGTAGAATTCAGTACAGTTCTATTTCCACAGTATTCAGATCTTACCTCGAATTAAACAATTTAACCAGCACAATTTATTGAAAAATCTGTTCACGTTGCATTTTTTAACGTGTATGTTTCTAATTTGGCTTGCTTTGTTTAAAAGGGAAAAAAAAATTCATTAACACTAAAAAGAGGGGATTATCCTAAGAATATATGAGACTCTCTCAAAATTTTAGAGCAAAAGTGCATTTGGGCCTCGTGGGAAAATCCTTATGTCTGTCTCTCTTCTTCTGCCTGGGGCCACACAACCTGGATGCTCTGCTTCTCCACACTGTTTCACTTCATTCTCTCTGAAGACTGCCCAACTCCACTCACTCCTCACTCAGCTTTCAGAGGACTAGTCATATTTCTCTCCCTAGATGGCAGCCTTAGAGCCTTGGTCTACCTACTCTTCTAGTTCCTCACAGTTTAACAACTGAGTTTCCATACCCCATTTCCAAAACCTCATTTCAGGGAATCCAATTGGCCTGCCTTGAGCCGGATTTAATCAGCTCTGGGCAGAGTCCAGGGTCATCTGCCCCAGGGCCAGGGCCAAGCATGAAGGCATTCATAGAAAGCACATGCTGGGGATCACTAAAATCCCTTTCACTAAAATTCTAATTTACCTTCATTGAATATATGTAAACTATGTGAGTACTTGTGAAGAAAGCTTTCCTTAAATGGTTGATGATGTTAGATGATAACTATTTATTGCTTATTGTTAGTTGCAGTGTTTAGGAGAAACTTGATAAGAGTTCTATTACTTGCAACGGGAGCTGGATATAATTTATTAATTCAGTCAGCAAACATTTATTGATCATTTGCCATTTACCACACAATGAGACAGTAAGAATAAACCATGAATAGACAGAGGAGCAAGGTTCAGCAGAGGCAGCAACCAGAGATTTTGCTGAAAAGTTAACAGAGATGATGCCAGAATATCAACTGTTAGCTACCTGTTAGCTAGGGACAGTATTAATTTGAAAACTGTCCCTATAATGTCTGCAAATCTACATAAATGTTTACATATATTACATATAAGTTCCTTTTTCTTGTTAAAACTCATAGATTTTCAAAGGAGGATGTAAATACATATATTATTCAGTTATATTTTAGCTTGGTATCAACAATTTAAAAAATATCTGCTTAATAAACATCAGAATAAAAACAATGATCTGTAATTAAACCCTTTTCTCTCCTATTTACCAAGATAACCTCAAATGATTTACTATAGCACAGTAGTTCTCAATGCTCAATTCAAAAATACATAGGATAATAGGTTAATTCACTCTAATTGAGACAATTATAACCCATTTAATACATTAGCTATATTTGAATGACGTGCTAAATTGAATTTAAAATCACCACCAAAAAACTTGCCGCTTCCTAGTGATAAAATGTTAGATAAAGTACTCTTTTGAATATTGTTTCAAATTTTATTCTAAGTTTATACTTAATGCATATTTTGACAAACATGGTAATTCATGTTTTTTTCTTAATATAGAATTCTCTTTAAAAGTGATATGTTGAAAAATTCACTATTGTCCCAATTGGTGGTTTTCCTTAGAAAAAAGTTTTAAATTTCATAAAAACAATTGCTGTCTGCTTAAGGGAGATTATCTGAGATGTAGTATGTGGCCTACTTTTACTAAGAATAATATATGTAGGATAAGGTAATGTAGATTTTATTGCAGTTGGAATACCAATATAGTTATGAGAGTTAACTGAAAATTAAACCAATATTCCCAAACTTACTACTTTATCTTGAAATACTTAAAATTTGATATTAATTTGTATACATTTCCTAAAATACAGACCTCAGGTTTTACTAGCAATGGACATGTCAACTGATTGATATATTTATGTTCAACTCAAACATTAATTGACCATTGAAAATAAACATAGGAGGAAAAAGACAAATATTTTATTTACTGGAGAAAATGAGGCTGTTTAAAGTATGGTAATGACTGACCATGATTGAGAGAATCACTTTTAAAATCTACCAGGTATGAATATTTCAATATCCATCATGGCTCATAAAGATTTTTAAACCATCACAGGTTACTGACATTAAATTACTAATTTAAAGATTTAAGTTTGAAAAGTTAACAGTATGCAATCTTAAAATAGTAACTCATGTTAGAGTTTAAGATGATGTAATAGAAACCATAAAAATATTAAGTTACAGAAATATTGCATCTTTGTGAAAAATACCATTTAAAACACATACAGTGGGATAAAGCTCAAAATGTTATATAGAGAAATAATAGCTCCAAAACCAACTGACATTTTAAGAAATATTATATTATACACATGATTTAGAATATAAAGCATTCATAGAATAAAAATATCACATTTGAATTTGTCTGAATTTCAAATTAGAGAAGAAGTTCAGTCAATCATTCTCTACTTAAACTCCACTCGAGTAGTCTGTTAATTTTTTTAATGAAAAATAAGATACAAAAAACTTTGCTTATATCTATACGTGTTGCTAATTAACGATCCTCTGTGACACAGTCATGACCTGAGTCCACTGTTTATTAGTGGGCTTGTGCTGCCTTGTTCTGTGCTCTCCTTTACTCTCAATCATTGTGCAATTGTGACCCTTTTGGCCAAGGAAAAAATTGTATTGGTTGTACTGAGAAAGGACAGTGTTTCAAAGAAAAATAACCCATGACCTTAAAACTCTAAATGGAAAGAAAATTGGCCAGAATTTAATCAGTCACAGAGTTCAGAGGCTTTCTTTTCCTAAAATTGAACTTACTTTAATTATTTTCTTTAGTAGACTTATAGGAACATGTGAGTACTTCCTGATAATGCTGCATTGAATGATCTGCAAGAAGGAAAAAACTCTACACACAAAATAAAAGTGTTATAATAGAGGGTCATGGAGTTTATAATCTATTGTGGCCGTTTCCATAGTGATTTCACAGAGAGAAATACTGTGTTCTACCCAGTATAACTCCTATAACACTTAGAGAGACACACCTTTAATGAAACTAGATTATTTTAATGTATCTCAGGCTGACCTACTTCTGCTGTTTTATTTAGGTTTCCTGCTCTTTGTAAAGTAATTCACGACCAGAATCTTATTGAATGATGCTAAAACACTGTCCTTTAATTCCTTGTCACTTTATGAATACCTCCAGAAATTTAAACATATAACATTTGAACTTGGTTTCAGTAGTCATGCTACTTATGCTGTATCTGGCATTCCTTTTACCTAAAATAGTGGCTGGAGCATAGAAGGTGCTTAAGAAATATCCACACAACGGATCGCAAATGTACCCATTTATTTAATTAAGAATGTATCTGTATTGCACTTTCTTCACCCATAGTTCAGGACTAGTGCAAGAGCAAGTGGGTTGTTTGATATGATCATAAGTCTGAACATTTAGTCACATTTATTATGGCCACATTTCAAACCTTATATATGAAAGTGAAGATACATCTCTGAATTCTAACTACTGCAGCAATATTTCATCTTCTGTAGCACATCTGAGAAAAGGTTTAAAGATAAAGAGATCATTATTGTGGTTTATTATTGTATTGTGATTTTATATGTGTTTTCACTCAAATTTCACATCTCTGAAAGGTAATTACAAGTATTTGTACTAAGACTCCCATTCTGGATTGTAATAATACCTCCAGTTCTGTCAGAACAGTGTAAAGGTAAGGATACTAAAATGTATGCTAAGTGATTGTTATTCATAAGTTGAATCTGCACGGCTGTAAGCAGCTCCTTGCCGGACACCTCCCTCAGCAGGAAGCCCCTTTTCTTGTCACTTTGGGAAAGCTATATTGTAACTAAACCAGTTGCCTTTTAAACCAGACACCCCCATGCTCTACCCATCTCTGGCCCAAGCACACCTTTCAAATCTTTTAATCACACAATACCTTGCCTAACTTGTCGGTTCTTTCCGTGGATCAAAGAAGTAGAAATGAAGAACCAGTAATTAACAGATGACCAGATGGTCTAGAGGAAGATCCCGAGGAGTCGACAAGCCTGCACCCAGTGGGGGATGGTGACGACCCTGACCCCCTATCTCAATGATTAACTGAGATTACTTCTCCGTTTCCCTTTAAAAACTTTCATAACCAAGCAGAATCTCCGGAGGTGGTTTTTGGGGGGACGCTGAGTCCACCATCTCCCCAGATTGTCGGCATTCTGATTAAAGGCACCTTTCTTTTGCTACCAACATTTGTGAGGATTGATTTTGTAAGCGGTGAGCAGCGGGGCCCCCAATTCAATAACACAGCCAATGAGATCCATTTATAAAGAAAACATTTATTAAACATTGGGCTGAGCCGTGAATGGTAAGGAAGCCGTCTCTTAAATATTTTGTAGAAGAGAGCATTTCACTCAGAGGCAGCAGGGCTAAGGAGGGAAAAGGCTGGGTGTCTTTGAAGGGCAGCAAACAGTAATACTGGATGAGAAGGAGCAGGGGATGAAAAGTAGTATGGATAAAAGCGGCAGCCACATCATGAATGGTCTTTCAGGTAATGAGAAACTATTATTATTTTGTTGTAATTAGGATGAACTGCCGCTGGGTAAGTTGTAATTGTGTCTGGGGTTAGGGGAGGGGGTAATGATGGTAAAAGAGAAACAAAGAAATAAACCTCTAGAAATAATCCAGAATAAAAGATGAAAATGCCTAGAATCATCTTGGACATATTAAGGAGTGGTGAGATGTGGAGATGCTTTGGATTTATGAAAAAAACTCCTCCCAATGGTCTGGATGTGGGGTGAAGAAGAAAGAGAAGAATCAGTGATGACTTCTTGAATTTGAGACTGATGAATTCAACTGGTTAAAGGTTTTACTAGGACTCATCCTAGTCCCACCATATGCTAATTGGCTCAAGAATTCTATAAAAGTATCTTTATAATGATATCCTTCAGGATATCCTGTCATAAGTTTTAGCTACTGTATATTATCATCAGCTTTGAGAACAGGACCCTATGTGAGTAGGTGGTGAGGTATAACAAGCTTGCATATAGTATCAAACATGCAAGATATGAAGATTCTGCACACAATGTGATCACTAACTGAAGATACCCTTACAAATAAATAAATAAAAATTGACAATAAAAATATTGATTGCTCTAATTTTCAATCACCAGTTTATCTACAGTGCATATTTGAAGTTATAGGTTAGATTGCAGTTCTCATTGGCGTATTTTTTTCTTTTCTTTCTGTTTTTTTCACCTTACTAGAAAACCCTAACTTGTGATGTGAGCTTGTTGGGAATGGCATAATCTGGGTTTTTTTTTGGTGGCTGTGCCATATAATTCTGAATATTTGAATCAATCCTGGACCCATAACTTAAGAAGTGATTTCCAATTGAAGACTATATTTATTAAAATATATAGAAATATATACTATAAAATAAAATATATAGTTCATCAAATTTTTAAATCTTTTAAGCAGTGATGCTCAATGCATCATGTTGTAACTTTGAAATTATACATTTAACATTTAATGAAAAAAGATTCCTTTTTGTAATCCTTGCTTTTATTTACGTCTTTTCTCTTCGTCCAAATTTTTTCCTTGATCAATCATATAAGTTCACTGATGTAAAAGTTATTACAAATGATATTGAAATGAAGTGAAAAGGATATATGGAAAGTGAAGGCAGTAAAAGTAGACTAATCTCTTATGAATATTTACTATAAAATCAATAAGAAAGGCTTGGTAATGGCAAAAGAATGAAGTCAGAGAGGCTGTTTGTTCCTTTTTTGATTTCTTGAGGTTTGGCTTTGATTAGGTTGGGTGATTTTAAAGCATATTTGTATGTGCAATTGCATATTGCTCTAGATTATCCAGAAAAGAGTAAAAATAACTGAAAGCGATGAGAGGAAGTAAAACTAGAATAATTATGAATGAACTGGAATTTGAAAAGAGAGGTATATGTCTCAATTTATTAAAGTGAAAAAGGTGATGTATGAACAAATTAAATTTGTGGATTTGGTAGTAACAAACTAAAAAGGTTTAACTGAAATTTAAGGAAAGGAGAGAAGCTGAGATAAAGGAAAGGGGAAGAGGTTAGTAGTTAAGAGAAAGAAAACAGAAATTTTAAAATTGTAGAGGCAGGCAAAGTAGGTTTGCTGCAGTGATGAGACTTTAATTTTCAATAAAAACATTTGCTCATTTGAATGATTTTGTTTTGTATAAACACACAGATGGGAGGGAATACTTGATTATATGCATTATTGACAATTTTAGGATGAAATGATGGTTTCCACTTTTGATTTTTTTTCCATCTCTAAAAATGTACAACTTTATTAAACCTAAATGAAAATGTCCAAAGTAGAATAGGGCTTTTCCCCAGTATAATTTCCCCTGTTAATTTTTTTTTTTTTATTGAAGTATAGTTGATTTATAAGGCTTCCAGTTTTGGTCATAATACAGTAAGCATTATTGGACTTGCTCTCCCACTAATGTACATGTGATTAGAGTTCCAAAAATGCGACTAGAGAAACAGTAGGGCAGAAAAAAATTGAAGAAATAATGATAAGAATTGCTACAAATGTGGTTAAACTGTCAACATATATATACAAGAAATGCAACAAATCCTAAGCATAATACAGAAAAGAAATATGAAATATAGGCTCATCATAGTAAAATTACTAAAAATCAGTGGTAAAGAGGAAGTATTAAAAGAAGCTAGAGAAAAAACACATTATATGGCAATGATCAACTACACAAATGACATCTGACTACTTGTCAGAAGCAATAAAGTTTGGAAAACATTGAAATCACATTTTTAAATTGCTGAAAGGAGAAAATAGCTGTTAACAAGATTTCTACGTTTGATACGAATATTCACTGCAGAAGGCATGACAAAGATGCTTCCTGATCAAGAAAAACTGAGATCGCACTTTTCCAGTAGACCTGGTCTAAAAAAATGTGAATAAAGTTTTAGGCTGACAGGAAATTATATCTGATCTACACTAAAGAATGAAGAACACCAACATTAAATATGTGTTTAAATAAGTCTATGTTTTTTCTTGTTTTAACTTCTTTAAAAGTAAAACACGTAGATTAAAAATGTCTATGAAGTGTCAATTTTATGATGAATGCTAGATTCTAAACAAACTGCAGAAAGCTTATATAAAATAAATGATATGTTAAATTGATCAGAAGTTATGAAAAAGTTTGAAAAATATAGTGGGTTGCTCAAATAATTAGTCTGTAAAAAAGAACTAGAATACAGACATCCATAATTTTGAAGATTTGCAATTTTTTATGGTTATTAATTCCTACTTTATAACTGTTTGTGTTGATGGTTGAGTTGAGTTTAAAAAAAAAAAAAGCATCTGACAGAATAGAACACATTTTCTGATGCATAAAAAAGTAATTCCAGTCCTTTCTGGCCGAAGTGTGGGTAGCTGGGAGCGGGCAGAAGGAGAAGTGATCATGAGGAAGAGAAGAAGCCAAATACACTGTCCCCCATGAGTCCCACCAATTATAGATTCTAGCTGGAGGAACAAAGAGGAAATTGATGCTTCTCAATGAAGAGTGGAGTTTTCATTAATATACTGAAGTATAATTTAAGATGCTGAAATGAAGCTGGGCTTGATGAATGAAATGATCACAGGACTATCTATTAAATACAAGCTACCAGAGAAGCCTTGGGCTTTGCCAGAGTTTTCACTTTGTTACAAGAAAACTCATGTGTTCGCCCTGTAAATATTAAAGAGAAAGTGTGGGAGAGAAATAAAAATTGTATTTATATTATATCCCCCCATATTGTCCTCGTTCAAAACACAAATTACATCCCGTTAATGCATTTTCCCTACAACTTCCATATAGGCAGAAGCATTCATTGAGTATATTGATAGTCTCCCACAATTAATTATAGATACAGATACCATACACAGTTATAGGCTGTTCATTTTCAGAATAATGCAATAATGCCTTTCTTGGGTTTATAAAGGTTTCCTAGTGAAAACAGAAAGTGTTCAGGTTTTATAATCAAAACATTAGGGTGAATTATCTAAAGCACAGTTTACTCATATGCAAACAGAATGACAGTAATTACCTTGTAGGGCTGCTATGAGGTTTGTATAATTAATCCAAAAGAATGAATACACCTTGATCATTTAATATACACTGTAGTCATTGTATTGCTCTAATTAATCTCAGAATCAACATTCTCTAAATCACTGCCTTGAATTGCTTAGGTAGATACATATGGATAAAATAATATAAAATGACCTTCAATTTTTCTTCATGTTCAAATTTTGCTCAATTACTGAGACTTTTAATTTGACTAATCAAAAAAAGAGAAATTTTAGAATGTGAGAATATAGATTATTAAATATTAAAAAATCATATAAATTGCATAACATTTTTAAAATCATGAATTTACTAAGTAAAGTGTATTTTAATCTAAATCCATGGGGATATTTATAAAAGATAAATACAAGGCTGAACAAAAAATTTAAAACAACTTATTGAGGCAAAATCCACATAACATAATAGTCACCACTTTAAAGTGAACAATTCCGTGGGGGAGGTGTGGCTAAGATGGCAGAGCAGGAAGACTCTCAGCTCACCTCCTCCCAAAAACACTGCAAAATAACAACTATTTATAGAGTAACTGTCGATGAGAACAACCTGAAGTCTAGCAGTAAAGATTTTCCACAACTAAAGAAATAAGGAAGGAACTGCAACAAGACAGGTAGGAGAAGCAGAGATGTGGTAGAGTTAAGACCCACACCCTTGAGTAGGTAATCCACAAATGGAAGGATAATCACAATGGCAGATGTTCTTCCCAAGGAGCCAGGGGTCCAAGCCCCACATTGGGTTTTCCAGCTTGGAGATCCTGCCTCAGAATCATGAGCTCCCAGAACATCTGGCTTTGAAGATAGTGGGGCTGGTGTACTGGAGAAAAGAAGGGTTACAGGAAACAGATTGCTCTTAAAGGGCATGAACAAAATCTCACATGCTCCAAGACCCAGCACAGAGGCAGTAATTTGAGAAAAGCCTGGGTCAGACACACTTGCTGATCTTGAAGAGCCTCCTGGAGAGGCAAGAAGCAAGTGGGAATATCCCGGGTGACATAGATGCTGGCAGCAGCCATTTTTGGAAACCTGTTCTACAATGAGGACACTGGTTAAGGCAAATGCCATTTTAGAGTCCTCCCTCTAGTCTATTAGTACTGGCACTTACCTGCCCACTAGTCCGTCAGCACAAGTCCCAAGACCCCTCCCATGCTGAGCACACAGCTGTGTGGGGACTCAGCCCCACCCACCAGTGAGCAGATACCAGCCTCTGAACCCACAGGTCCTGGAACCAGCCTCCTCAGTACCCATTGCTGCCCACCAGTGGACTGGCACAAGCCTGGACCTCCCTTGGTCATGCACTGTAATATGCTGGGACCTGACTCTGACCAACAGAAGAATGGCAGCCTACACAAGTGACAGGGTCTGGAAGCCAACTGGGCCAGGGGCCAGTCCCATCTACAAATGTACTCACAGCCATTGGCTTCACCACAACAGAAGGGCACATGCAGCCCACATAGGGGGCAATGCTAGAGCATACAGATCTGGTGACCAGAGGCAAGCATGCCGCTGGGCTCCATAGGACGTCTCCTACATAAGGCCACTTCTCCTAGAACTGGAAACATAACCAACCTACCTAATACATAAAAATAAAAATACAGAATTAGGGGCTTCCCTGGTGGCGCAGTGGTTGAGAATCTGCCTGCCAATGCAGGGGACACAGGTTCGAGCCCTGGTCTGGGAAGATCCCACATGTCGTGGAGCAACTGGGTCCGTGAGCCACAGCTACTGAGCCTGAGCGTCTGGAGCCTGTGCTCCACAACAAGAGAGGCCGCGACAATGAGAGGCCTGTGCACCGCGATGAAGAGTGGCCCCCGCTCACCGCAACTAGAGAAAGCCCTCGCACAGCAACGAAGACCCAACACAGCCAAAAATAAATAAATAAATAAATAAATACAGAATTAGAATGAGATGGCAGAGGAATATGTTTTAAACAAAGGAACAAGATAAAACCCCAGAAAAGAAATAAGTGAAGTAAAGATAAGCTATCTGCTCAATAAAAAGTTCAAGGTAATGATCATAAAGATGCTCAACAAATTCAGGAGAGGAATGAATGATCACAGTTATAAGATTAACAAAGAGTTAGAAAATGTAAAGAATATCCAAACAGAGCTGAAGAATACAATAACTAAAACAAAACATACAGTAGAAGAAATCAACAGTAGATTAGATGATACAGAGAAATGGATCTGAACTGGAAGACAGAGCAATGGAAATCACCCAAGCTGGCAGAAAAAGGGGAAAAATAATAAAATAAATGAAGACAGTTTAAGAGACTCTGGAAATATCAGAGAAATTAAGAAAACAATCCCATTTAAAATTACATCAAAAGGAATAAAATACCTAGGAATAAATCTAACTAAGGAGGTAAAAGACCTGTGCTAGGAAAACTATAAGACCCTGATGAAAGGAAATGAAGATGAAACAAACAAATGGAAAGATACACCATTCTCATGATTGGAAGAATTAATATTGTTAAAATGACTATACTACCCAGTGCAATCTACAGATTCAATGTAATCACTATCAGAATTGCAATGGCATTTTTCACAGAACAAGAAATCATAATTCTAAAATTCATGTGGAAACACAAAAGACCTCGAGTAGCCAAAAATACTGAGAAAGAAAATCAAAGCTGTAGGTATCATTTTTCCTAATTTCAAATTATACTACAAAGCTACAATCATCAAAATAGTGTTACTGGCACAAAATAGATATAAAGATCAATGGAACAGAATAGAGAGTCCAGAAATACACTGATATTTATATGGTCAGTTAATCTATGCAAAAGGAGGAAAGAACACACAATGGGGAAAAGACAGCCTCTTTAATAAATGATCTTAGGAAAACTGAACAGCTACATGCAAAGGAATCAATCTGGACTACTTTCACACACCACACAAAAATAAACTCAAAATTGATTAAAGACTTAAGTGTAAAACCTGAAATCATAAAACTCTTAGAAGAAAACATAGACAGTGAATTCTTTGACATTTGTCTTAATATTTTTTGGTATCTGTTCCTCAGGCAAGGGCAACAAAAGCAAAAATAAGCAAATGGGACTAATGAAACTAAAAAGCTTTTGCACAGTGAAGGAAACTATCAACAAAATGAAAAGGCATTCTACTGAATAGGAGAAGATATTGCAAACAATACATCTAGTAAGGCGTTAATATCCAAAATATACAAAGAACTCATACAACTCAATATCAAAAAAGAAACAACCTGATTAAAAAATTTTCAGAGGATCTGAATAGACATTCTTCCAAAGAAGACATACAGATGGCCACAAGCATGTGAAAAGATGCTCAACATCACTAATCATCAGTGAAATGCAAATCAAAACCACAATGAGATATCACATCATACCTGTCAGAATGGTGACTATCTGAAAGTCAACAAGTAACAATTGTTGGCCTGGATGTGGAGAAAAGGGAAACCTCATGCACTGTTGGTGGCAATTTAAATCCATGTAGCTTCTATAGAACACAGTTGAAGGTTCCCCAGAATATTAAAAATAGAACTACCATATGATCCAGCAATTCTACTTCTGGGTATTTTTCCAAAGGAAACAAAAACACTAATTAGAAAAGACATATGCTCCTGACCAATGTTCATTGCAGCATTATCTACAATAGCCAATAAATGGAAGCAAACTAGACTGTGTCTATGGCTAGATGAATGGATAAAGAATAAGGATAGATGAATGGATAAGAATATTACTCAGCAATAAAAAAGAATGAAAACTTTCTATTTATTACAACATGGATGGACCAAAAGGTTAATATGCTAAGTGAAATATCAGACAGAGAAAGACAAATACCATATTTCGCTTATGTGTGAAATCTAAAAAAAAGGCAAATGAACAAACATAACAAAACAGAAACAGACTCATATATGCAGAGAACAAACAGTAGTTGCCAGAAGGGAGCGGGATAGAAGAATAAAAAGAAAAAAAAAAAAAGTGAGGTAGTGAATGCTAATTAGTTTGATTTTGGTGATCATTTCAGAATTTATATTTACATAAAACCATCACATTGTACACCTTAAATATTTACAATATTTGTCAGTCATACCTCAATAAACCTGCAAAAAGGAAAAAAATAATTATCTCATGGCTTTTAGTTCATCCACAATATTGTGCAACCACCACCCTATATGTACTTAGAAAGTATTTCTCACAATATTTTGATTTATTTGAAACATACAGTAGTCTATTTTCAATACTATCATTTTAGAATTTAAATAACACGGAGAAAATTATGTTAAAATCATCACTGATTAAGATATGTTTCATAAATTTTTATTCTATTGATTATCATCATTTCTCATTAATATGTAGTAGCAAAATCTTTTTTAATTTGAAAGTAAAGTAATTATATGCAATCATTCAACTTAAGGAAGTATGTTTTCTCATGAAAAATACTTAAACATAAAATAAAAATGAATTTAGAACTGAATCACTTGCATGTTATATCAGCAGTACAGAAACATTAGCATTTACTTCAAATTTAAGATCAAATTCAATCATCAATATATTTACTCTAAAATATGGCATAGGAAGTTTTATTTCTAATGCATTTTGATCTCTATGACTTTTTGTTGCCTGTGCAATGTGTGATTACATTCTTGATACATTATCTCTTTCAGTATCTGAGGAATTTGCCTATGGGAAATCAAGTGTAGGGGGAAGGTGTCCAGGGATATTTGCTTTTGTAGGATAAAGCAGGTAGACAATGACTTGAGTACATTGATTATAAAGTTGTAAGAAAGGAGTTAAGAAATAAAAGCAAATTGGGGGTTAAAGGCTTTTGTTGGTGGTAGGTGTCTTTGCTCTGGAAGTTGATGTTTTCTGGCATTGGGTACAGGATGATATGGTTGGTTCATTATGATTATGTGCTTTGTTTCTGTTTTGTTGTTGTTGGAAGTGATGAAAAGATTATGGACAAAGGGAGAAAAGATAATAACAAACTAGGAGAAAAAATAGGGTCTCTGGATAGCAAGAATGTTATAGACTTGGAAAATGAACTAAGGGCAACTGAAGGGATAGGAAAAATTGACTAAATTCTAGGTGGTTTGTAACCAAACATACATTATACAACTTCTGTATAATTTAGGAAGTGGAGTTATAATTCAAGGAATGAATAAAACTAAAACAGGACTTGAAGGTGAGTCCCTCTTTTGCTGTATACAAGTATCTTAAACTAGGGCATCCTCCAGATGAGAAAAATATATATATTAAAAGAGTATCAGGGGGCTTCCCTGGTGGTGCAGTGGTTGAGAATGTGCCTGCCAATGCAGGGGACGCGGGTTCGAGCCCTGGTCTGGGAAGATCCCACATGCCGCAGAGCAACTAGGCCCATGAGCCACAATTACTGAGCCTGCGCGTCTGGAGCCTGTGCTCCGCAACAAGAGAGGCCGCGATAGTGAGAGGCCCGCGCACTGCGATGAAGAGTGGCCCCCGCTTGCCGCAACTGGAGAAAGCCCTCGCACTAGTTTTTAGTTGGGTCTAAACTAAGAAACTAAGACCCAACACAGCAATAAACAAACAAACAAACAAACAAACAAACAAATAAGACTCCAAGCCAGCACACTGCATAGCATACACTTTTAGATTATAGTGTATTAAATATGGAAATACATTCTAAAATTAAGGGCAGCTATAGAAAAACTCACTATAAATAGTTGAAGAACTATTCTAGTAACTTGCAATGTTAACTGCTGAATAAAGGACATTTTAAAATTTAATCTACGTTTGTACACTTAGCACACCTCCTAGGAATAATAATGGCAATTGTTACATTATTTAAACAAAACTGAAGATAACTTTAATTTATTACAATCAAACCAAGTGTTGCTGCTGTTCAAGCTTTACTATGTAACTGGTTATTCATTATGCATTTTCTTATTCTGTAGAATAAAAGAAAGCATTCTTTGGGTGAATGAATTTTGCTTAGAGACGCCAATTTCATTCTGCAGCAAAATTAAACTCTGCCAACACAGCAAAATCTGTGTTTTCTATTGCTGGGCTAAATGACTCACAATTCTAACTTTGATTTCACCAAAGTTCTTGTGACTTAAAAATGTCTTAAATGTTATTTAATTAATTTGAGTTTTTTTTTTAAATAGTAGAGGTACATTTGTTTTGCTGACATGAATAAAACCATGTCCTAAGTAATATTTTTAGAAAATTGCTTTTATCATTTGACATGACCATGGTAAATTTCTAAGAGTATACTTAAAAATCTTCCTTGCTCATATTTAATGATATTATAGTATTTTGCTTATTTATATTGCTTCACTTAATTTTAATAAATTATTCCTTATGTGATATCTTATCTATATAAGCACACACACATACGTCTACATATGCCCCACTCACACACTAACATGCTCAGTGATGGATCAGAAAGGAGAATAACTACCTCAAATTTTGGATAGAAATAGTCTGTAAAACTGTCTGGGTCTGGATTCCTTTATGGTGGTCATCCTTGTAAATCTTTCCAGTTTATTTTCATTTAAACAGCCTGTTCAAGTTTTCTAAATCTCTATGAGTCACACTTTGCAATTTATATTTTGATAGAAAAAAATGCCCTCCATTGAATATACTTGTTGGGATACATTTTGGATTTTGTCTTTAAATTGAATTTATCTACTTTAGTGTTTACAGCCCTGTTGTTTTTGTTTGAACATTTTGTTTCATTGCAAAAGCTTTTAATTTAAATTGTTCGAAGATAATTCATTATGTAGGTTATCAAAATACTTCAGTATACATGTTCAAAAATAAAGTTAAACTAAAAAAAATTTAAAAATTTCTGGCCACATGGAGCCTATGCTCTGACACAAAAGATGGAAAATAAAAATCAGGTAAAACAGTAAATATATATTTTGTGGTTCATGTATATATATATCTAATTTTTTACCAGAAAGTTTTAGGGAAAAAAATCCAGAGCAATTACTTAGAAGAAAAACTGGATAGTCATTTCTAAAACCATGGTGAGTACGTATTATGTTGTTTATAAATTATGCCTAAACTAATTTGTATAAAAGTGTTCTAACCCCAAAGAGTGGGGTTCTATTATTCTCATTCTCATTCTCATTTTGTTACTATCCTTTGTTGGTTCTAAACTTCTGGGTGTTCCCAGAAGGTATCTCAGTGTACCTTTAGATATAGAAATTTAAAAAGCAAAAAATGAAGTTCTGTTATGATGTCATCTGATTGGGCTAAAGCCAGGCATTTATCCACCTACATTCCCAGTAGCATTGCTATGACCTAATGACTATATTTTCTCCTTTATTCCTGACCAAGTATCTCAAAATTCTATAGTCCAATGATCTTCCTTATTTGTCTCCCTCAGTGTATTCTAGCTCCATCCAAACACTTGCCTCACAATAGCTAGAATTATTTCTTTATATACCCTTTGTCCCATAAACACTCAAGTAAAATGCTACTGAAAGCCCTCTTAGAGTTTCTTAAATCTCCTGATTTAGAGACCAGAATCTTGAAAGTGACCAACCAGGACCTGAGTAATAGTTTCCTTTTCAGCATCTCAAGATTTATCTCACGATTCTTTTCCTCTCTTTCTTCAATTTTATCAAGTGTTCCTTTCCAAATCATTTGTACTTGCTGTTGCCCCTGCCTAGAATGTATTTGCCTTCCCCTCCCTGCATTCTCCCATTGTAACTTTTCAAACCATTGAAGTTTTCTTCCTAGCATTCACTGTATTAAATAATTATACATTGTATGTATGATTATTTGATTAATGCCTTTCTTCTACTAGACCATAAGCTCTTTGAGGGCGGAGACCATGGCTAATTCCTCTTTATCATAACATAGCAGTTTTGTCACATCACAGCAGCCACTAATACATTTTTGAGGAATGAATAAATGACCTCCTTGAAACTTCTAATTTGTTCACATCACTTTCTCTCCTCTTGTCAGCCTTTTCTTGTCTTAGCTTCTTATCTAGTAGACTTTTTGAACGTTACTATAATTAGTTCCAAATTACTCAAATCCTTCCCTCCATCATGTTTTTCTGCCCAGTCTTCAGGGAACCTACCTGCCTGTTCCATTCCTGCACATGTCCTGTAAGGCTTTCCTAGAGAAAAACCACAAGCCAGGCAGTTTAGCAAGACTATAAATTCAGCATCACCTACCTCAAGAGTTGCTGCAATCCTATTGCTTCCCTTTATGGGGATTGCTCTCTCGTGCTGTATTGGAATGACTGTCGCTACGTGGTTATTGCCTGGACTTCTACTCAACTCCTGAGGTCTAACACATAAAGAATAAAAACAGGATTCACCAGTAAACTGAGAAGATCAGAAAGATCTCAGTATTTCCCATCACAGGGTTCTCTGGTAAGCTGAGTGGAAAACTGAGTCCAGTGAGACTCTTCCTTCTTACTAGCTGAATTGGAGACAGTAGGACGTGTAGCACTGGAGTTGCCTGATTTATCCTCTCCTACCCCCATCACAGGAGGGAAAGCTGAAACAAGGAGAGAAAGGAAGAACGGCTTTCTTCTCCCACTGGTGTTCCTTATCCTCACCCTTTCTCTGCCCCATACTGAGAACTTAAGTCCAGTACATCATTCTACCATGCAATTTTCTGTATGACCTTTATTATCAAACACAGTGCTGTATGCTTACAAGCCTTTTTGAATAAGTGTTAGTCTTTAATAAATTAAATTTCCTAAAGGGTGAAATACCTTTTTTTCATGATCACTTTTTGATGTGTTCTTCATCTATTAAAAAAATTAAAATTCTGAGTACATGGCTTTGCTGGGTAAAATATAAATAAAATACTAATTTAAAAAAAAAGTAAATATATACTATGTGAGGGAATGACAATATATACTGAGAAAATAGCTTGAAAGAGAAAAAACAAAACAAAACAAAACAAAACTCTTGAGGATAGGTTGCAACCTTAAATAGTGTGGTCAGGGAAGACCTCAGTGAACTGTGTAGATATTAGCTGAAATTTTTCATAGTAGTATTCCTAGCACAAAAATTGGAGTCTAGGATTAGACCAATAATGATATGCTAACTAACATTTATGTTAGTTAAATAACTGTGCTAATAGAAACAGTTCATTAATAATTTTTCTTTATAATAAGAAATAGTACCTTTATTTCTCAAATTTTGGCATCCTGTAACTTTGCTTTAATAAGACTGTGTAATAACATAGTAACACTAATTAAATATAGAACTTATAGCAATAATACACATAATGCATTATTAACCAATACAGAGAAAACTAAGGAATGTGTAATGAGTTGTTAAATGCTAATTTATCAAAATAATTACAGGTGATGACAAGTAAATCGTGGAAAGAAGCAAGAGTAAAAATATTTCAGATCAGAAACTAAACATAAAACGCTGTGCTTAAATTAAACAAAAACTAATTCAGATATTCTATTTCCTCTCCATAGTTTCTCCTGGACTTACTATAATTTCGAAGAGAATTATCACATCTATTTTAAAAATGTTCTTCTATAAACAAAGTTCTGAAACATTATTCTTAATGTTATGTTTATGCTGATGTTTGTACACTTGTTAAATATTTTGGTTGGTTACACTGAATAAGCATTTAATGATATAAAAATGATCTAGAGAAGTAGTTTATTTTCCTGAAAGCTGCACTGAATATAAACCATTCTGATGACTATGACACTTCTTTTAAAGAAAGAGGAATCCAGCATGTTAAAGTGAATGAATCTGCAAAAATTTTTATCACAGAAACCAAATGTTTAGTTTTCAAAAGCCACAACAGAATGCAGGCATAGGAAAATCCATTGTGAACTAGCAACTCAATTTTGAAAGTTTTACTAATCAAGTATATTAAATATATATTTAGAAAACTGATGTTGAAATGCATGTTAACTGCACTTATTGTGGTGATCATTTCAATATAAACAAATATTGAACCATTATGTTGTGCATCTGAAACTACTGTAATATGTCAATTATACTGCAATTAAAAAGAAAAAAGAAAATTGATAATTTAATGATTTTCTCAAATTTCTATTAAATGTATAAAATAATGCATGCATTTCCCTAAGCATTATGCTACATAAAATGTCAATTTTACTAATTATATTTCAAAGAAGTACAAATCGTAGATAAAATTAAAAATTCATTTAGAAACATCTGTTTATTTTAATAAGATATATCTTTGAAACTTAATTAAATTAATGAGTTTAATATAATAATCAATATATTTAAGCATTTGTCTATTTTTTAGGGGAAAAACATCCCCATTCTCCAACATAGCCAGACTTCTCCCAAGGGAATTATTGAGAAATATCCTGATTAATTTAATTTTAGGTGATTTTTTTATTCTTACAGATTTTTTAAATTGAAATTTGTAGTTTCACATAATTGTAAATTTACAGTTAATGGAAAAAAGTAATTCAGAAACTAACTCTGTGCACCTTTACACAGTTTCCCCTAATAGTAACTTCTTGCAAATCTGTAGCACAATATCACAACCAGGAAGTTTACACTAATACAGTAAAAAGGGAGAACATTTCCATCACCACTAGGGACCCTCACGCTGCCCTTTTATAATCACACCCACTTCCTTTCCACCCAACGCTTAATCCCACCCACCTCACTTAATCCCTGACAACCACTAATCTGTCCTCTATTTATGTAATTAGGTTGTTTCAGGAATTTATATAAATGGAATTATGGAGGATGTAGCCTTTTGGGGTTGGATTTTTTTCACTTAGCCTAATTCTCTGGAGATTCATGCAGATTGTGGTGTGTATGAACAATGTGTTCCTTTTTATTGCTGAGTAATATTCAGTGTTAGGTTATGTGCCCGAATTGCTTTCGTCATTTACCTGTTGAGACTATTTGGATTGTTTCCAGTTTTGGGCTATTTCAGATGAAGCTGCTCTAAATATTTCTGTAATTTTTTTGTGAACTTAAGTCTTTGTTTCTATACAATAAAGACCCAGGATTTCAATTACTAGGTCATGTGTTAGCTGCAGGGTCAGTCTTTTCAGAAACTGCAAAAGTGGTTTCCAAAGTGTTTGTGCCATTTTACATTCCCACCAGCAATATTTTAAGTGATACTCACCAACAGTTAGTGGTATCAATTTTTTTTAGCTGTTCTGATACATGTGTTTTGGTATCTGATTGTGATTTTAATTTGCATGTCTCTAATGGCTAATGATATTGAATATCTTTTAATGTACTTATTTGTCATCTGTATATCTTCTGTGAAATGTTGCTTCATTTCTTTGTCCATGTTGTAGTTGAATTGTATAGTTTGTTAAATTTCACTTTCAATTTTGAGAGTTATTATCTCCTAAATGCTAGGCCTTTGTTGTATATGCTGTGTGCCGATATTTTTTCCCAGTCTGTATCTTTTCTATTCATTCCCTTAACAGGATCTTTCACAGAGGAAAAGTTATTTTGATGAAGTATAATTTATCAGATTTTTCTTTTATGGATCAGGCTTTTGGTATCAAGTCTAAGAGCTCTTTGTTGAACCCTAAATTTGTTTTTTTTTTTCTAAAAAAGTTTCATAGTTTGACATTTTATACTTAACTCTGTGATCTATCAGGAGTTAATTGTTGTACAAGATAAGAGGCTTATGTTGAGGTTCATTTATTTTTTATTTTTTTACCTATAGATGTTCAATTGCTCCACCACCTCTTGAAAAGGTTGAAAAGTCTATCTTTCATCAGGAATATTTTTGAAGGTCTCTTTCCTATTTGGTTCCTTTAATCTATGTGTCTATCCCTCTCACATTATCAGAGTCTTGATTACTGTAGCTATATAGTAAGTCTTGAAAACAGGTAAAGTGATTCCTTATACTTAATTTTTATCAACACTTTCTTAGCTAATCTAGTTCTTTAGCATGTCTATTAAAAAAATAGTATAATTCTGTCTCTTTACAAAAACTCTTGGGAATTTTGATAGAAATTCCCTGTGATGATTAATTTTAGGCCAACTTGATATATATCTGTGTTATGTCTATGTATTGTGTATATCATATACATATACATACCTTATAATAGTCTAAAAATGAATAAAAAATCATTTCAATTACAATTTAAAGAAAACTATGATTTTAAAATGTTTTATCTAAGATCACATAACTAGATATTGGCAGAACTGGGGCTGAACTCTAGATCTCTTTTATGTCAAAGTGCTTAATTTCTATATTTGCCTGTCTAAAATATATCCCATACTGTTTCCCTGAGGTGGACATGATCTCCTATGTGGTTGGCTGAATAATGTCCGCCCGCCAAAGATCTCTGTAACCCATTAAATGTATTACCTTATATGGTAAAGGGGACTTTATATGTGTGATTAAATTAAAGATCTTGAGAAGGGGACTACCAATGTAGTTTTATCTGAATTGTTCCAATGTAATCACAAGGGTCACAAGGTGGGGCGGAGGATTAGCATCAGGGACTATGTAAGCAGTGAGGCAGAAGTCAGAGAGGAGAGCAGATACAACACTGAAGGCTTTGCATGTTGAGGAAGAAGCCAGTAGCCAAAGAATGTAGGTGGCTGCTTGAAGCAGAAGAAGACCACTGTTCTCCCCTGGAGCCTCCAGAATGAAAGCAGACCTGCAGACACTGAGTTTAGTCCAGTTAGTCGGATTTTGCACTTCTGACTTCCAGAACTTTAAGATGATAATTTTTGTTGTTTTAAACCAGTTATGTTGGTGGCAATTTATTACAGCAGCAATGAGAAACTAATATATCATGGTAGCCCTCTTTTCTATTACATGAAGTTCAGCTTTCTTGGACTAGCATCCAAATGCCACCACACTCTAGAATCATATGTATATGATCTTTTATCTTCTATAAAATGTTTTCAGTGATGCCTTCTATTCTAAGCCAGATTAAATATTCACTATTTCTTGAACCTTTTCTCAGTGGAGTCTTTGCTTACATTCATCCTTAACCTTACCAACAGCCCCATCTCTGTTTCATAATCATTCATCCAAGTCCCAGTTTAAATAATTTTTTTTCCTTCCTTAGGTTTATTTTATTTAAAAAAAATTTTTTAGTTTATATTGGAGTATAGCTGATTAACGATGTTGTGTTAGTTTCAGGTATATATATACACTACTATATTTAAAACAGATAACCAACAAGGACCTACAGTATAGCACAGGGAACTCTGCTCAATATTCTGTAACAACCTAAATGGGAAAATAATTTGAAAAAGAATAGGTACATGTATATGTATAACTGAATCACTCTGCTGTATACCTGAAACTATACTGGTTTAATTTATAATTCACACTGATGTTTTTTTTAAACACCCTGACGTTTTTATTTAATTTTTATTGATGTTATCTGTTTTCCTCCTGTTCCAGTAATGAGTCTCATCACCCAGTTGCTTAGGCATCTGCTATAAATGGTTTTCTAGTAAAGTCTTCTGTGAACTTGCATCCCACTCTCAACTCAATATAAGATGAATTGCAAATGTTTGAGAGAAGTCTTGTTCCTAGTTTAGCTTTTAAGAACTTCAGCAATGCCTCCAAATACAGCATGACCATTGTAAAGAACAGAAATCACTAAAATTATTTTGAGTAAAGGGGGATACTTATGTAAATAAACATTTGTTTAAATAAAATCCAAGTGAAAAAAAAAGGAAAAAAAAAAATAGAGTAAGGACAAAAAGGAACTAAACCGAGCACTGGAATATCAGGAAACAAGAACATTTTCTTGAAACTCTGAATTGTTTGCTTTGCTCTAACATTACTGGGTACACTACTCTCAACCTAACTTTAAAAGACCTTTTAGTTCAAGTGTATCTAATTGCAGGTTCTGCCTTTTAGTTCAAATTATCATAAGATTAAGAATTGGATTGGTTGATAACTTGAGTGTTTACAATAACCTACCACCCTTGGTGCAATAGTTTTTCATATGGCTGGGGATGGGGCTAATACATAACATAGTACAAAGTTGTACATGAACCTGAGTAGCAAAGATTAACAGAAAAGGAAGGTGTGAATACAGGGAATCTGGCAAATGTCTACTGCAAAGCACAAAATTAAATGAAATAAAAATAGTACCTGACCTCAAAAGACACTGTCATCCCTACTTTAAGGAGGTGTAAGTCTGTGCATTGGATTTCAATTTAAGATGTTAAATAGGTGAAAATGTCTGTTCACATTATCTTGCCTTTTTAGCCACCATGAAAAATTGTGCATATAAGGTTAGTGTATTTAAGCCAGAATTTAGCAGTATAATCTAGGGAGTTTTATGAATTTATGACAGAAGTAATTGTACTTTTATTTCTTTTTAGGTGTATTGGTTTAATGGTTTTATTAGTCTCTATTTGCCTAGTTATTTTATATTACTGTGATATCAATAAGCAAATAGATTAATAGAAATTAATCTCATTCACAGGCATCCTTATAACTAAAATGTAACCAAAATCTATGAAAGGGTTTATGTGCATTTATTTAATTCAACAGCCTCCATTTATTAGCTCTACATTAGATCATTTGGAACCTTTTTTATGTTTATAAAAGACATGTGTAATACAAGTAACAGCTTTTAAAAATACACAGGCACATTTTTCTCATAAATCAAGGGATGGAGGAGTCAATTTGAGTTACAGAAATTTATTAAAAATAAAATATTTAAGATTTTTCTGAAATACTACTCTTAAGAACTTTTATTTCAAGTTGCAATGTATATCTTACTATCATTCATTTATTCTAATTTCAACAAATAAAATAAAACATCATTAAATTTGCACTGAATAAGTATCAAAATGAATTATAACGCCTATTTAAATATTAAAGTTCTGGCATTTGAATAAACCTAAGAATGGGAATCCTGCTTTTTGTCTCTAACTATCTTGCTAACTCACAATTGGGTTCCCATGCTCTTCTTTCTTTGTGCTTAAATATTAGTATTTGCCACAATATCATTTGTCTGTGGATTGTTCCTTGTTGAATTCACCTAAACCACAATGACAACTATTACATTTATAAATCTAAAATCTATATCTTCAGTCTAAGTTTCTCTGTTGAGATCTTGAACCGTATCTTACTTCTTATAGTTCATATACATTCAAGACACTGCATAGTTAACTCTGAAACTAAGGTATTAAAATTGAACATATAGGGCAATCCCCTGGCAGTCGAGTGGTTAGGACTCCATGCTTCCAGGGGTGGGGGTTTGATCCCTGGTCGGGGAAATAAGATCCCTGCAAGCTGCGTGGCACGGCCAAAAAAAAAAAAAAAAAATCAAAGAACATGTAATATTTTCTCTTCTGCTTACATCAGCACTGTAGGTAATCTGTTAGACACTCCCCTTAACTCTCTCTGATGTGGATTATTTGATGCACCACCACATCTAGCACCAAGACTGAGAGTTTATTTCCTCCTGACCTGCAAGTATCGCTAGCATCAGTTCTCCTTGGAAAATGCCTCCTCTGAAAAGAGCCATTTGATCAAATGTCACTTCTTCTTCCTGGGAAGCCCACACCTACCACTGTTGGATCTGGGAGTGTGAATATCAGCCTCTTTACGCAAAGCAGGGTCATTCTAAATGGCTTTCTCAGCTCCGGAGCTCCCTGTGGTGTCAGCATAAGCCTTGTTTTGGAACGGTAACTTACTCCAGCTTCTCTCTCTGTCCAAACCTGTTCCCAACTCATCCTGCAGCAGGATGCGAAAGCAGATGCTAAGATGGGATGTTGGAGTTGGATCATCTACTAACTCGCTGGCCATAAAGACTCCATCATCACTGACAGAGAGAACATATTGTAGATAGGACCTGGTACAAGGAAGACTTGCAATTGTAATGTTGTTAGCTGTGGTAAGGTGAGATGGAATTCCAGTGGAGGGCAGTGTGCTACTGGTACAATGTATTAGATTTTTGAAAAATATGGGGGAGACTGAGTAACTATAACCCTTATCCTAGTGGGATTACTTGGTTATTGCTGAGTGTAAATAATGCATTTGAAAGAAGAGAAAGTGAAACTGAGCATGATTAATCAGCAACTAATAGCTAAATGTGGAAGCCAGAAGGCCCCGTAGTAGCATTTAAAGAGGATCTGGTCTACTTTAGCTGGAGGGAAGAGAAATCTGAGTAAAAGGGCCCCTAATAAGAGCAGCCAATTCCCAAGAAGTTGAACTCTCATTTGAGGTCGGTCTGCTATGGCTGGGTCAGGGCATTGGTTGGGAAAGATTAGGACCCTCAACCATGGAATGAGGACTTCTGGGTTTATGCCCCTGAAAACTTTGAATTCTTAGATTGCTTGGAACCCTCTGGGCCTGGAGAGGTGGACCACAATTTGCTACTAAGGGCCACATTGCTTGAAGACAATGTAAAGGCTTCCCTTTCATAGAACAAAGTAAGCTTTCACCCAGTGTCTGCTCATACCTTCCCTCTTAGTCACTAACCCAGTGACCAGGGTTAAGTCACAACGTAACCGGACTGTGGACATGCTCAGCCCTATTAAGGAATAAATAAACTATATTTCAAAATACCTTCAGAATCTAGCCAACATGCACCAGCAGGAGCAAAAGAGTTTTCTGGAACTGCATCGAGTGGGCAGAACATAAATTTGGATAAGCGATATTCATATGCAATGCGTGTGGACTTCTAGTTAAATATCTGGATTAGGGTTATAAATTTGGAGTCATTCAATTATCAACGGAATTTAAAGCAATAAGGCTGAATGAGATCCGATAGCCAGTGCTTATAGCTACTAGTTTGATGTCTTATTGAGAAACAGTATGATCCTGCAAAACAATATTAAAATTTTATTATCAACCATAAAATTGCAGAGTTTAATACTTAAATATGGGGAAATTATTATAAAGGAAGAAGTAAATGCCTCTCTTAGAGATAAAAATTGATCATTCTCTTCACTGTTATTTCATTGAAAACTAGAAATGAAATGCATGAACTTTCAAAGTCATTTTGTGAGCAGTGTTTGTAGCAAACATATATATCCATCCTTCTTGTGTGTGTGTGTGTGTGTGAATTTTCCACCACTTACATATGTAGTTCTTAGGATATATTGTACTTTCTTCTTCCTACATTGAAAACGGAGCATTAGAGAAAAAAAGCAGAACCACTGCTTCCACATAATTTCATATTTAGTACAACTTTCAAAGTAGATTAATTTATGTTCAAGTGGAAAAAAAAAAGTTAATGCAATCCTCATAATTTCATTGATTGATTTATTTCTGAGTAGTTATTTTCTTCTTTATCCTCCTTTTCTTTGGGTGTGATGCAGACTGGTACTGTGGCTAAGGAGGAGGATTTTAGCGTCAGAGTGCTTGATTTCAAATCAAGACTTATCCACTTGCAAGTGTGAAACTTTAGAAAATAAGTCAGCCTCTCTGTGTCTCAGCTTCCTTGTCTGTAAAATGAAAATAACCATAGAATCTAACTTAGGGATTTATAATGATTAAATGAATAAAATCTGTAAGCTGAATAGCATAGGGCCTGGCACATATTAAGGATTTAATAAATATTAACAATTATTAGCAATTACAGAGGAGATTCTTTCATTACTCTGTTAAAGACACTTCATGTGTTTGGCCTAGAGTCATCAATACCAACTAACGCTGGTACCTAAAAATTATAGAAGCTAAGTTTTTTTTTCTAGTGAACTTCATTTATCAGAGCTAATTATAACAAAATACCTAACCATATGCATCTAATTAAGAAGCCACAAGTAGAAACTTGAAAAAGAAGCCTAAGAATTAACTTTAGTTGTTAGAGTACTTTAAACTTTGTCATATATGTAGCACGTATATAGCAAAATAGATCAAGTGAAATCATTAATAAGCAGAGATTTTATATCATCTTTGCTACATTGCGGTTCTGCAGGTCAATATGACAGTTATCTATACTATATAAAGTTGATGACATTTTACATTATTTAATATTAAGACTTTTGTATGATAGTATTTAGAATAATATCTTTAATAGTATATTTTCAATTGCCTCATTTAAGTAATATTTATTATTTCTAAGGCATCATGCTAGGAGGATGTGAAGAAATATGTACTGAACTTTGTAGTTTAACAGTACAAAACATTGCTAGCTTCACTGTTGGTGTGATCACTTGTGGACCATGAGAAAAAAAGGTGTTACCCAGATATCAGTTCTTCATTTTGCTTGAGTTACTATGGTCTACTAAGAACCTAGTTCAAAATATATAATAAATTGCTTGTATGACTATCACTGTGGGAGAATTTTTCATTCAGAATCAGTATGCCTAATTTTCTCTGAAAATCCAAATTAGAAAGCAAAAATTTTAATTTTTGTTCTTCATTTCAGAGGGTATATGGCTTGATTTGAAAATGGAGGAAAAATTTAATTTCAAAAATTAAAAATTATGTCTTTCTTTTAAGTAGAATTTGGGTCAAAGAATGCTTGATGATAAATGCCTACTATTATTACTGTCATTAAGATTATGTAGATCAATGATTTTATAAGAAGCTAGAAATATTAGTCAAACAGTATTTTTGGTGTGTTATAAGAAAATCCAGGGCAAATTTTATTCTAAAGTAATAAAAAATAAATATTCAATCTATTAATTATTTACTTTGGCCAAATGTAACTATGAGTACTTTCTCAGTAAGAGCAAACTTATATAGCAAAATCTATATAACTATATAACTATATAACATGGTAAATATCCATAGAAAAGAATGAAAAGTAACAAACACAAGCATAGATTTAAAATAAAATATGTAAAATCCTGAAAGAATGCAGTAATTGAAACAAAATCAATTTCCAAGCTATAAATTTGAATAGTGAAATAAAATTATGCTAATTTAATGTATTTACCTTATTGTTTTTCAGTTCATTATGCTGCATGCATAAATATGAGATGGTTATTTTCCCTTTGATAATACTCCTTAAGTAATTTGTTTAAATTGGTTTGCTTCCTTTAAGTCCTGCCAAAGCCTTTTGGAAAGATCTTGTTTTCAAATGAGCTTTCACTGCTTGTTATATTTTACTTTTATTTACTTTGTTTACGTCATGTAAAAGGCATTACCAATTATTTTACTTACTTGTATTATGAGACTATAGTACATAAGTGTCTCACACTGCTTCCCATTTTTCTTCCTTAACTCTATGTTCTATAAGAACCTATCAAAAGTCTACAATACTGCCTCTGACTGTAAATACCTCTGAATTTTCCAGTGGCTCAGGTCACTGATACTCAAATTCTTTGACCCTAATTAACTTTATCTTTATCCTGCTTATTACACAGCCATTATGCCTTTCTTTTTTTTCACACTATTTTTTGGTCTTTCACTATTAAATGATCATTTCTGTTTCCTTCTCATTTTCCTGAATTTTTCACTGTTATGTCAAGAAAAGAAAAATTAAGTAGAGAATATAAAGTGATGCATAAGCTAAAGACTAATGGCATAAAGTATGTTTATTTTATCAAGATTTTTCTTCTCTCTAGTTTTATTCTCAAATTTTCTAATATCTAATACAATTACAAGCTTGTTATTTTATGTTCTATCATTCCATTGATGTTCAGGGTAACACACGGTGCACATATGAAAAGCCTTGCAATTGTAACAGTAAAAGTTAATCAACACAAATTATTAACAAGTATTAATAAGGAACAAAGCAAATTCTACTGAAGAGATATCAAGTCAAGTCAATTATGATAAGAAATTTGAGGCCTAAACAGAGATAGAGATATGGGGGATTTTTTTTTTTTTTTTTTAGTGAGACTAAAAGGGCAACACTTTCTTCCTTCCTTTCTTTATCTCTCATCCTTTCTCTTTTTTTCTTCCTTCTACCTGTCTTCTCCTTTTCTTTTCTCATTCTTACTTACACATTTCCTTCTCACTTGCCTTATTCTTTCTTACAATAAACATGTAGAATATTATGGTATAATATTGATTATGGATGTAAATGCTTGCAGAGACCAGGAAGTTAGCTTGAATGAATGAAGAAGGCAAGATATTAGGAAAAAAAAAAAAAGAAAAAAACAAAACAACAAACAACATCTTTCATCCAAGGAAAGATAACAACCCAATTGATCCTTTGGTGCTTCATGTCAGACATTTAGAAGAGAGTATGCTCCATTCTACATATAAGAAGCAATAGTAATGAGCTATTGTCACTCCAGCTTGTCAGATCTGACAACTTAAAAAAAAAAAACAAAAAAGAAAACAAAGCAGAAATACAGTTTTATACTGGTAGAATTTATCATTCATAAAATTTCCCACTTGTAAAGCCTGGAAAAGATTGTAATGTATTTACAGACCTACTCTACAGCTCTAAAGTTTATAGGCTAAATGCAGGAATGGCTAGCAGATTGCAGGTAGGGCTGAGGTATAATGGAAAGGAAACCAGATTCACAAACAGACCTGTGCCTGAATTATGGCTTCACCACCACCTAGATGTTTTCATTGGGATAAATTATTTAATTTCTATAATTTTCAGTTTTTATAACCAAACAAATTTCAGAGACCTCGTAAAGATCAAAGTAAGTAACTTAGGAAAATGAACAATAAACAGTGCTTTACATTTATATGTAATCAAAATTGTGGGCGTTTTTATTTGAGACATAAGTGTATATAGAAAACTAAAACACCATATACTCATTTAAAATCTCACAATTTAATAATGAAATTAGATTTGTAAACAAGTAAAGTGATATTTTATATGATAAATTCCAAATGAAATAACGAATGAATCACAGAACTATGAATAAAGTGACACTGGACTCTAGAGGAAGAAGCAAAAAATATCTGCAAAAAGGGACAGTAAACTATTATAAATCAATTTAAAACTTCAATTCAGAAAGATGTTTTTTGGCCCTCACTCCTACACTGAAATTACAGAAATCACTCATCTTTAAAAATAATGGGGATACCATTGATTGGTCAACAGGTATTTAGTGATTTACTTTACAACTTGCAGAAGAAAATGTCCTCACAGCTGAATTATTTTGTTTATCATTCAGTTATCTAACATACCTGGAATTATATAAAACACAGTATAAATATGATAAATCCTTTAATCTTTCTCATAAGAATGTCATACTGATAAACTATCTTATAAATATTCAAATTTATTAACATTAAATATGTATGTTAGGTATTTTTAAATTATTATATATAATTATGTGTTTTAAACTATGTGTGTTACATTTGCTAAATCATATCATAGATATACCACATCTCTAAAGTTATAGATGAAATTTGGAAAAGCAAAAATAATCCAAATAATATTCTTCCTCATCATATGAAATGAAACATGGATTTTAATGGACAATTGAGAGACTCTGCGAGCATATAAATGTACCCAAGAGTGGCTAACTTTTACATAGACTGAATTTTGTTCTGTAGTAATTACGTCTGGGTGACTTTATTGTAAAACATCTACATGTGGATTCAGCTTCTCAGAGGCACAGTGATAGACAGATGTTAGCATAGGGGATGCAAAGATTTACCTCTACCCATCTTAGGTTGTCAGTGGGGACTTTAACAGAAAGACAGATTAACAAGAGAAAACACATGGCTTGTTAATGTGTACAGTGTACATCATGGAGAGAAACGTGAAACAGAGTGTAATTCAAAGCAGTGGCTTAGGATTTTGGCTTATACAGGGTCTTCAACGAAAAATACTACAGTTGTAGAGAAATGACAGGATGAGGAAAGCAGTTTTCAGTGTCCAACACGGCAAACTGTGAGAAGGTAAATATACAGGCGGGAATTGATGGAAGAAAGTTTGTTTGAAGTTCTTCTGGTGCCATCTCTGGGCTGACAAGTTTGCCTCCAGTAAAAAGAAATTTCAGGGAGGGAGCTTCAACATGGTGGAGGAGTAAGACGCGGAGATCACCTTCCTCCCCACAAATACATCAGAAATACATCTACATGTGGAACAACTCCTGCAGAACACCTACTGAACGCTGGCAGAAGACCTCAGACCTCCCAAAAGGTAAGAAACTCCCCACGTACCTGGGTAGGGTAAAAGAAAAAAGAAAAAACAGAGACAAAGAATAGGGACGGGACCTGCACCAGTGGGAGGGAGCTGTGAAGGAGGAAAGGTTTCCACACACTAGGAAGCCCCTTGCGGGCGGAGATGAGGGGTGGCGGAGGGGGGAGCTTCGGAGCCACGGAGGAGAGCGCAGCCACGGGGGTGCGGAGGGCAAAGCGGAGAGATTCCTGCACAGAGGATCGGTGCCGACCAGCACTCACCAGCCCGAGAGGCTTGTCTGCTCACCCGCCGGGGCGGGCGGGGCTGGGAGCTGAGGCTCAGGCTTCGGAGGTCGGATCGCAGGGAGAGGACTGGGGTTGGTGGCGTGAACACAGCCTGAAGGGGGGGCTAGTGCGCCACGGCTGGCCAGGAGGGAGTCTGGGAAAAGGTCTGGAGCTGCCGAAGAGGCAAGAGACTTTTTCTTGGCTCTCTGTTTCCTGGTACACGAGGAGACGGGATTAAGAGCGCCGCTTAAAGGAGCTCCAGAGACTGGCACGAGCCGCGGCTATCAGCGCAGACCACACAGATGGGCATGAGACGCTAAGGCTGCTGCTGCCACCACCAAGAAGCCTGTGTGCGAGCACAGGTCACTATCCACACCTCCCCTCCCGGGAGCGTGTGCAGCCCGCCACTGCCAGGGTCCCGTGATCCAGGGACAACTTACCCAGGAGAACACACAGCGCGCCTCAGGCTGGTGCAATGTCACGCTGGCCTCTGCTGCCGCAGGCTTGCCCCGCATCCGTCCCCCTCCGTCCCCCTGGCCTGAGTGAGCCAGAGCCCCCAAAGCAGCTGCTCCTTTAACCACGTCCTGTCTGAGCAAAGAACAGACGCCCTCAGGCGACCTACACGCAGAGGCGGGGCCAAATCCAAAGCTGAACCCTGGGAGCTGTGCGAACAAAGACAAAGGGAAATCTCTCCCAGCAGCCTCAGGAGCAGCGGATTAAAGCTCTACAAACAACTTGATGTACCTGCATCTGTGGAATACCTGAATAGACAACGAATCATCTCAAATTGAGGAGGTGGACTTTGGGAGCAACGATATATATATTTTTTTCTCTTTTTGTGAGTGTGTATGTGTATGCTTCTGTGTGTGAATTTGTCTGTATAGCTTTGTTTTTACCATTTGTCCTAGGGTTCTGTCTGTTTTTGTTTTTTTTTAATTACTTAAAAAAATGTTTTTTTCTTAATTATTTTTTAATTTTTGTTTTAATAATATTATTTTATTTTATTCTACTTTATTTTATTTTATCTTCTTTCTCCCTTTCCTTTTTTTTCTCCCTTTTGTTCTGAGCCATGTGGAGGACAGGCTCTTGGTGTTCTAGACAGGCATCAGGGCTGTGTCACTGAGGTGGGAGAGCCAAGTTCAGGACACTGGTCCACAAGAGACCTCCCAATTCCACGTAATATCAAACAGCAAAAATCTCCCAGAGATCTCCATCTCAATGCCAAGACCCAGCTCCACTCAATGACCAAAAAGCTACAGTGCAGGACACCCTATGCCAAACAACTAGCAAGACAGGAACACAACCCCACCCATTAGCACAGAGGCTGCCTAAAATCATAAGGCCACAGACACCCCAAACCACACCACCAGATGTGGACCTGCCCACCAGAAAGACAAGATCCAGCCTCATCCACCAGAATACAGGCACTAGTCGCCTCCACCAGGAAGACTACACAGCCCACTGAACCAACCTTAGCCGCTGGGGACAGACACCAAAAACAACAGAAAGTACGAACCTGCAGCCTGCGCAAAGGAGACCCCAAATACAGTAAGTTAAGCAAAATGACAAGACAGAGAAACACACAGCAGATGAAGGAGCAAAGCAAAAACCCACCAGACCTAACAAATGAAGAGGAAATAGGCAGTCTACCTGAAAAAGAAATCAGAATAATGATAGTAAAGATGATCCAAAATCTTGGAAATAGAATGGAGAAAATACAAGAAACGTTTAACAAGGACCTAGAAGAACTAAAGAGCAAGCAAAGAAACAGAGATGAACAGCATAATAAATGAAATTAAAAATTCTCTAGAAGGGATCAATAGCAGAATAACTGAGGCAGAAGAACGGATAAGTGACCTGGAAGATAAAATAGTGGAAATAACTACTGCAGAGCAGAATAAAGGAAAAAGAATGAAAAGAACTGAGGACAGTCTCAGAGACCTCTGGGACAACATTAAATGCACCAACATTCAAATTATAGGGGTCCCAGAAGAAGAAGAGAAAAAGAAAGAGACTGAGAAAATATTTGAAGAGATTATAGTTGAAAACTTCCCTAATATGGGAAAGGAAATAGTTAATCAAGTCCAGGAAGCACAGAGAGTCCCATACAGGATAAATCCAAGGAGAAACATGCCAAGACACATATTAATGAAACAATCAAAAATTAAATAAAGAACAAATATTAAAAGCAGCAAGGGAAAAACAACAAGAAACACGTAAGGGAATCCCCATAAGGTTAACAGCTGATCTTTCAGCAGAAACTCTTCAAGCCAGAAGGGAGTGGCAGGACATATTTAAAGTGATGAAAGAGAAAAACCTACAACCAAGATTACTCTACACAGCAAGGATCTCATTCAGATTTGATGGAGAAATTAAAACCTTTACAGACAAGCAAAAGCTAAGAGAATTCAGCACCACCAAACCAGCTTTACAACAAATGCTAAAGGAACTTCTCTAGGCAGGAAATACAAGAGAAGGAAAAGACCTACAATAATAAACACAAACCAATTAAGATAATGATAATAGGAACATACATATTGATAATTCTGTTAAATGTAAATGGATTAAATACTCCAAGCAAAAGACACAGACTGGCTGAATGGATACAAAAACAAGACCTGTATATATGCTGTCTACAAGAGACTCACTTCAGACCTAGGGACACATACAGACTGAAAGTGAGGGGATGGAAAAAGATATTCCATGCAAATGGAAATCAAAAGAAAGGTGGAGTAGCAATTCTCATATCAGACAAAATAGACTTTAAAACAAAGACTATGACAAGAGACAAAGAAGTACACCACATAATGATCAAGGGATCGATCCAAGAAGAGGATATAACAATTGTAAATATCTATGCACCCAACATAGGAGCACCTCAATACATAAGGCAGATACTAACAGCCATAAAAGGGGATATTGACAGTAACACAATCATAGTAGGGGACTTTAACACCCCACCTTCACCAATGGACAGATCATCCAAAATGAAAATAAATAAGGAAACACAAGCTTTAAATGATACATTAAACAAGATGGACTTAATTGATATTTCTAGGACATTCCATCCAAAAACAACATAATACACATTCTTCTCAAGTGCTCGTGGATCATTCTCCAGGATAGATCATATCTTGGGTCACAAATCAAGCCTTGGTAAATTTAAGAAAATTGAAATCGTATCAAGTATCTTTTCCGACCACAACATTATGAGACTAGATATCAATTACAGGAAAAAATCTGTAAGAAATACAAACACATGGAGGCTAAATAACACACTAGTTAATAACCAAGAGATCACTGAAGAAATCAAAGGGGAAATCAAAAAATACCTAGAAACAAATGACAATGAAAACACAATGACCCAAAACCTATGGGATGCAGCAAAAGCAGTTCTAAAAGGGAAGTTTATAGCTATACAATCCTACCTTAAGAAACTATAACTAACTTAAGCAAGTGAGAAAGGATTAATTTCCAAAACATACAAGCAACTCATGCAGCTCAATATCAAAAATAAAAACAACCAATCTCCAAAATGGCAGAAGTTCTAAATAGGCATTTCTGCAAGAAGAAGATTACAGATTGCCAACAAACATATGAAAGAATGCTCAACATCATTAATCATTAGAGAAATGCAAATCAAACTACAATGAGATATCATCTCACACCGGTCAGAATGGCCATCATCAAAAATATACAAACAAATAAATGCTGGAAAGGGTGTGGAGGAAAAGGAACCCTCTTGCACTGATACAATTGATACAGCCACTATGGAGAACAGTCGGAGGTTCCTTAAAAACAAAAATAGAACTACCATACGACCCCAGCAATCCCACTAATGGGCATATACCCTGAGACAAGCATAATTGAAAAAGAGTCAGTACCACAATGTTCATTGCAGCTCTATTTACAATAGCCAGGACCTGGAAGCAACCTAAGGTCCCTCACAAGATGAATGGATAATGAAGATGTGGCACATATATACAATGCAATATTACTCAGCCATAAAAGGTATAAAACTGAGTTATTGTAGTGAGGTGGATGGACCCAGAGACTGTCATAAGAGTGAAGTAAGTCAGAAAGAGAAAAACAAATACCGTATGCTAACACATATATATTGAATCTAAAAAAAAAAAAAAAAGAAAATGGTCAGAAGAACCTAGGGGCAAGATGGGAATAAAGATGCAGATCTACTAGAGAATGGACTTGAGGATACAGCAAGGGGTAAGGGTAAGCTGGGACAAAGTGAGAGAGCGGCATGGACATATATACACTACCAAACATAAAATAGATAGCTAGTGTGAAGCAGCTGCATAGCACAGAGAGATCAGCTCGGTGCTTTGTGACCACCTAGAGGGGTGGGATAGGGAGTGTGGGAGGGAGGGAGATGCAAGAGGGAAGAGTTATGGGGACATATGTATATGTATAACTGATTCACTTTGTTATAGAGGCAGAAACTGACACACCATTGTAAGCAACTATACTCTAATAAAGATTAAAAAAAAAAAGTTAATTAAAAAAAAAAAGATTTCATATCCTGCCTTTTGGCTGAAATGAGGTCGCTTATTCTGGGTTTTCTGGTTTTTAATTGCCTTCAGCTCAGAATGACTTTTATGTCAGAGAGGTATATATTGGGATTAAATATTCTGGTTTTCTTCAATAGATAGGTTAATAGATAGATAGGTAGATAGACAAATATTTATTTAAATATCAGAAGAGATACGAAATTGTCAAGCTCTCTACTTGAACAAGCCTTAGCAACATCCCAGGTGACATTTTGTTACATAATTGAAAATACTAAACTAAATAGTATTAATGTAATTTTTAAAACAAGCTAGAACTAGACCCTGACACACCTGCTTTTGAAAGATAAGACCATAACACTTTACAGTAAATAAGCAGCTTGAAAAGTCTCACTGCTTCTTGTTCTCAGTACATTCACAAGTGATGGCCACCTGATCATTTTCCCTAAATGTTACTTCTTCCCCCAAAGTCACTCCTGTTCCCAGCCAAGTTCCCAATCCAGGATATAGCCCTAGTCCTAATAGTTTCCTTTGAATTTTCCTTTTGGACAAATTATTAAGATTTATTCTTAGCAGCAGACAGTGCTCAGCAAAAGAGGATAAACAAAATTTGATTCTTTTATACATGTTTCTTAGAATCTTGTGGAGGTATTCTATGTTTGCCTATTAACAGTATTCTCCAGATTTACGGAAACACTACCATTCTCAAACGTATCCAATTGAATAGGTTTATGATTCCATGGGCCCATTAAAAATATTTTATAGCTTTCAATTACTTGAAAAATAATTACTTGAAAAACCATCCAAACTTCTAAGGATGGTTTTCAAATATAAATCAACATAAACACACACAATTAGCTCATAATATGTTTATAGATCTTAATAATATATAGATCAGAGTAATATGTTATATAGATGTTACTTTATATATATATATAAAATTTAAGTACAGAATTGTATTCTTTGGCACTAGAAGCAAATTCTATGTTATCCTAATTAAACAAATAAGAAAACAAAACATACCTATATATGTAGGTATAAACTATGCACATATGTTATATATGATGTGCATAGTTTATATATAATATATAAATATATTGTTTATATATAACATATATTACATATATAGTTTGATTATATTAATCTTGGCAATTCTTATAATCTTCTATAGAATGTTATGTTAAAATTAGACCAGTTGCATTGAAAACAAATATGTCTTCCTTTAAAAGATGTCCTTTTAACTCCTTTTTCAATAAAGATCCATATGTTGCCCCCTGCCCCAATAGCTCTCAGTGCTTGACCTGAGGCATGAATAGCCACTGTGATCCTCTAACACTGCAACTTGCAGTATTCTCTGTATCGGGGGCACAATGATGACACGCCACTGCAGATGCTTAATAAATTGACAAAGGTAGAGAATGTAATGAAGACAACATTTTTGTCTGTTTTGAGAAAGTGAGAAAACTGCATGCTTTTCCATGAAATCGAATGCATACATAGCTCATGCCCAGAATCCTTAATTCTGAGTACATACTTGAGATAAATAGATACAGATTTGTAAGGGGATGTAGTCAAGAAGAGTTATTTCAATGTAATTTGTATTAGGCAACAATTACAAAACACATGAGATGTTCATAATTAAAGAAATGGATTAGTTGAAATGTGCTTAAAATTTAAATTAAAATTTGCATGTCGTGGAGCCTGAGAGGTGGGCTTCAGGTTTGGCATGCATCCAGGGCCTACAGAATTCCTCTTAAGGAACAGAGACCACGGATACCATCTTGGAGGTCTTTCATCGCCTTCCTGAAGCTTGCTGTATCTCCCAGAAAGGAGTTTATACACTCATCTGGAGCCCCAATTTTTCCGACTGCTTCCCAGATTGCCTGGCTCTGGAGGCCAGCAGAGCTTACACTTGTATTCCCATAGGACAGTATATATTTGCATGCTTTTAAAAGCTGGTGCCTGACATATATACATAGTAATAATACTACATATTTTGAAAGTATATATATGTATTAAAAGATAGATGAAATTTGTGTCAGTGGAGAATGGAACTGGGATGCAGTTAAAAGGGAAAATTACAAATTAAAGACAAAAAAAAAAAAAAACGCAGGAAGACTAATGAGGCAAATATGCCATGAAATTTAGCATAAGATTAATTAAAATTTAAGGAACAAATTCCCAAAAGAAAGATTAATGTATAATCAAGTGAGAAATTGTGGAACACATTTTCAGTTTGATTGTTCTTGTTTTGATTTTTCTTCTCCCCTGCATAGAGAGGTTAGTGTTTGGGGTTGGATAGTTAATGATTAATGTTATTGTATAAAGGATAAAAGGAATCATAGTCACTATTTTATCTGATCTCTAGAGGCTTTTCTTTTTATTCACTGTCTAAAACAGTTGTTTTGAAAAGCTTACAAAAATGTAGTTGGACAGGCTATTTATATTAACCAAACATACTGATTAAAAAAAAACACGTTTTTCATTTTAATCTATAACTATTTTCTGCTAGATTTTTTTTCCAATATTTAATTCTTGTCTAATATAGTAAGAATAGGCTTAACTGACAACCAAATAAGCAAGAACTCCATATCCCGTGGTGAAATTTTAAGAAGAAAAACACATTTTTATGTGACATGAACAATAATTCTGATTGGGTTGAACTCAAACTAGTAATTTTAATGTTGACATTTGAAATAATAAAAGATTTAAATATTCCTCAGATGCATATTTGAACTTGTAAGATGACTCTGGCTGCTATGTGAGAAAGATACAGGAGAAGAAAAGATATGGTAAAGCAAATAGTAGAATATTACACCAATCTAATTGACTATGGGCAGATTCCCATTATATTTTGAGGTTAGAAACAAAAACATTTGACTTCAGTAAATACTTTAGGATGTCAATATTTATATTACAGGATTGTTTGATGTTCAAGTGAGATAATAAGATAATAATTGTAACGTTTGTAGCATTGTGCTCAATAAATGGTAATATTGTTGAAACACAGATATTTCTATCCCTTCAAACACTCAAATTATCTGTATATTTCAATAGTATGTGGTTTTGATCAATTAGCATAATTATGTTTAATTTTTTAACTTTAAAATATCTATTTACATAGAATAATAATATCCACTTAAAAAGAAAACTAGAGGGGCTTCCCTGGTGGCGCAGTGGTTGAGAATCTGCCTGCCAATGCAGGGGACATGGGTTCGAGCCCTGGTCTGGGAAGATCCCACATGCCGCAGAGCAACTAGGCCCGTGAGCCACAACTACTGAGCCTGCGCGTCTGGAGCTTGTGCTCCACAACAAGAGAGGCCGTGACAGTGAGAGGCCCGCGCACCGCGATGAAGAGTGACCCCCACTCGCCGCAACTAGAGAAAGCCCTCGCACAGAAACGAAGACCCAACACAGCCATAAATAAATAAATAAATAAATAATTTTTTAAAAAAAGAGGAAACAGTTAACTTTTCTCCCTTTGCATTAGTCAAAGCAACTAGCTAATTCCAATTCAATCAATTTAAATCAGCCCATGAATATATATACATTTTCCAAATTCAATGAATATATGGGTTTCAGGAATAAGCTAGCCTATGATGTCATGCTCCATTCAAATACTAATTTTTTATGGCATATGCTAGTTAATGTTAGCTGTGTTTTCCTAAGGCTCCTTGAGGAGTGCTCTGGGTGACTGAACCCAGGTGTAGTTATCTATAGCAAATTGATTAAGCTCATTTTTAGTCATAAACAATGGGGCTTGGTATCCTAGGTAAAATAAAATGTACCTTGCTCAAAGAATGAATAATAAAAAAATCAGAATAATTCTTGATTAAGAAAGGTATTTGAATTAATTACATTTTATCCAACTTAATATTTTGGCTCATTGACCAAACCTATCTTGTCTGTTGGGACCACTAATAGAAAAATGATTAAATTGACACAAAATCAAAATATGTGAGCTATGAAGTAATATCATATGTTATATTTTTTCTTTACCTGGCTAAGTAACAAGTACAATATAGTTCTTTATAGCATATGAGTACACATGCAAATCAGAGCCTTTGTTGCTTTCTCATGCATCAGGAAAAACACTTAAGAGCCTGTACATGTTTGTGACACTAGCTAAACGTGATTGGAGTTAAAGCATAATATCATGAATACAGAATACAGTCAATTACCCACATAAAATAGGAGTGTGTTTGCTAATTTTCCTGGGCATGTGCACGATTTATGTATTTTGCTTAGTTTCAATGTAAGAAAACTTCTAAAATATGGAATAAAAAAATAATTTTTTTTTTTTTGGCCTTGCCGTGCAGCATGCAGGATCTTAGTTCTTGGACCAGGGATCGAACCCGTGCCCCCTGCAGTGGAAGCACGGAGTCTTAACCACTGGACCACCAGGGAAGTCCTACAAAAAGAATTGTTGATGATTATTTCTGGAATAATATCCCAGGCATCATTTTGACTTAGGCCAAATAGGTCATAACTATGCCTGGGTATTACCTATATAATTTATATATAGAGAGACTGTATATAAAGACCTTATTTTTTGGAGCAGTTTTAGATTTACAACAAAAGTGAGAGGAAGGTACAGAGACTTCCCATTAGACCCACCAGTGTCACACATGTATAGCCTCCCCCATTATCTATATCATGCACCAGAATCTCCCCAACCTGATCCTAGCAAGCACTGATCTTATTTTCTTCATAGTTTTCCCTTTTCCAGATGTCATAAAGTTGGAATTATATAACATGTAGCCTTTTCAGGTTTGTGTCTATCTCTTAATAATGTGTACGTAAGGTCCCTTCATGTATTTTTAAGGCTTGATAGTTCATTTCTTTTTAGCACTAAATTATATGTCTTTCTCTGGATGTGCCACAGTTTATCCATTCACTAACAAAAAAGACATCTTGGTTGCTTTCAAGAATTGGCAATTATAAATAAAGATACTATGAATATTCGTGTGCAGATTTTCAGTATGAACACAGTTTTCAACTCTTTTGAATAAATACTGGGGAGCACAAATACTGTATTGTATGTTCAATTTGGTAAGAAATCCCAAAAGGGACTTCCAATGTGGCTGTACCATTCTGCATTCCCAACAGCAATAAAGGAGAGTTCCTGTTGATCCACATCCTTGTCAACACTTGGTGTAGTCAGTGTTCTGAATTTTGGACACTCTTATATGAGTATAGTGGTAATTCAATGTTTAATTTTGCATTGAATTTGCATTACCTGGTGACATATTATGTGGAGCATATTTCCATATGCTTATTTGCCATCTGTATGTCTTCTTTGGTGAGGAATCTGTTAATGTATGTGACCTATTTTTTAGTCAGGTTTTGTTTTCTTATCGCTGAGTTTTAAGAATTCTTTTCATATTTTGGAAAACAGTTCTTTATCACATGTGTCTTTTGCAAAAGGTTTTCTCCCATTCTATGGCTTGTGTTCTAATTCTCTAGATATTGTCTTTCTCAGAGCACTTTTTAAATTTCATGAAGTCCAGCTTATCCATTACTTCTTTTATGGATCATGTCTTTGGTGTTGTACATAAAAAGCTGGTCACCATACCCAAGGTCATCTAGATTTTTCTATGTTATTTTCTAGGAGTTGTATAGTTTTGAATTTTATATTTAGGTCTGTCATGCATTTTGAGTTAATTTTTGTGAATGGGGTAAGGTCTGTACCTAGATTTACATTTTTTTTTACACATGGCTTCCCCATTATTCCAGCACCATTTGTTGAGGAGACAATTTTGGCTCCACTGTACTGCCTTTGGGAACGATCAGTTGACTTGATTTATGAGGGCCTGTTTCTGGATTCTCTATTTTGTTACATTGATCTATTTGTCTATTCCTTCATCAGTACCACATTGTTACTGTAGCTTTATAGTAAGTCTTGAAGTCATGTAGCATCAGTCCTCCAACTTTGTTCTTTTCCGTATTGTATTAGCTATTCTGGGTCTTTTGCCTCTCCATGTAAACTTTAAACTCAGTTTGTCAATACCCATAAATAACTTGCTGGGATTTTTATTGGAATTGCAGTGAATCTATTGATCAAGTTTGGAAGAACATTGACATTATCATCTTGACAATATTGAGTCTCATCCATGAACACAGAAAATATCTCCATTTATTTCATCCATCAAAGATTTGTAGTTTTTTGCATATAGATTTTATAAATATTTTGTTAGATTTATACCTATTTATTTCATTTTGGGGAATGCTAATATAAATGGTATTGTGTCCTCTTTCTTTTTTTTCTTAATAAGGCTGGCTAGAGGCTTATTGGTTTTATTAATTTTTTTTTTACAGTTTTTCTTTGCTTTTTTCCATTGATTTCCTTTTTCCCAATTTTATTGGTTTCTGTTGTAATACTTATTATTTCTTTTTTCCTACTTACTTTGGATTTAATTTTCTTTTTCTTTTTTTATAATTACATGGGTATTGATACTGAAATGTTATTTTTTTTAAAGGAATTCCTTTATTTTTATTTTTTATTTATTTATTTTTGGCTGTGTTGGGTCTTCGTTGCTGTGCTAGGGCCCTCTCTAGTTGCGGCAAGCGGGGGCCACTCCTCATCACGGTGTGCGGGCCTCTCACTATCGTGGCCTCTCCCGTTGCAGAGCACAAGCTCCAGACGCGCAGGCTCAGTAGTTGTGGCTCACGGGCCTAGTTGCTCCGTGGCATGTGGGATCTTCCCAGACCAGGGCTCGAACCCGTGTCCCCTGCATTGGCAGGCAGATTCTCAACCACTGTGCCACCAGGGAAGCCCCTAATTTTCTCTTCTTTTTCTAGTTTCATAAGGTGGAAATTTAGATTATTGATTTTAGATATTTCTTCTATTCTAATGTATCATTTAATACTATAAATTTCCCTCTAAACATGGCATCCCACACATTTCTGGTCAAGCTCCTTGAGGTAAATCTCACAATATTGTTGGCGCTCTCTTATGACAGCACCCCCTGGTGTTTCTAACCCTCACAGGTGTCAGCACCAAGCCCCAGCAAATGTCAATTACAATTTTGGTTTTCCTACCATTACTCTAGTTCCACAGGTGATTTCCCCTCCTGAGGCTCATCTCCCTGAATTTTCCAATCTGTCTCTCCAATATTGCGGGCAGTAGTTTGCCCTGTTGTTCTCTTCTTTCTCATGGATACATGGTGTTTGATTTTTCAGTCTGTTCAGTTTTTTACTTGTTGTTAGGATGGAGTAGTGACTTCTTTACACATGGAAGTGGAAACCAGAAATTCATAAAATACCATTTTACAGTTTCCTTCCTCTTTTCCCAAATCTTACATCAAACAGAAAGAAAATTAAGGAGTAATTGGAACCATTTTTTTGAGGTGCTCCTTACATGTAGATTAAATGTTATTTTCAATTATTTGTAGATTATAGAATATATCATAAATTTATTCTCTCAGTTTCACTCAGAACTCAATCTCATTGTACTTCCTATCAGTACAGATCTGTGAAATCTAACCAACTGCAATACACCAAGTTGGAATATCTAATAATTTATACCCAGGTCAAGTTTAACATGGCCTTCCTGTTTGCTGTGGGAAGAAAACTTCATGAAATACATGCAGAATATTTCAGTAGTATCTGTGAATGTTTAATTTAAAAGAACATCTGTTTTTTAAGCAGCTGAATTGGCTTTGTTTACATACATGCATTCATCATGTCAATTTAAAAATATCTGCGTGTATTCATCAAGTTAGAACACCTGATTCGTAACATTTTGTTAGCCATTAATTTGGGGTTATGAATGTGCAGAAATATCATGCAAATAACATTATTATATATGCTTTTTATTTACTTGTATAAGTCTCTCCCAAATACACCAACTTTCAATCAAAATATTTTTAATCAAAAAGGACTTTTATAGTTAGGATAAATGAAGAACATGAAAGTGAAAAAAATTATGCTATCTAAACAATCTATCGAAACATTTGTAATAGACTTTTACAAGCAACTATCTACATTTATAATATATTCAGTTATTTTGGGTTTTCATTATATATTGAGTTTTCATTATAAATTGATAATGCTTTAAGTTTTAGACTACAGTATGTTCTGAATTAATATCTCAGTTACTTTCAGATCCAAACATTTTGGATCCAAACAGTTCTCTATTACCATTTCCTTTATTATAATTTTCACTATCACTTTGCTATACTTTTAAATAGCCTCCTGATTGTTTTCTTTTTATTGATTTCCTATGTTAATTCATTACCAACTATAGGACTTAAGCATCTTCAGGTTTTGTATCTGTGACAAGTTTTGGAACCAACCCCCTGAAGATACTGAGAGAAGATTTATTGTATGGTTTTATTTATGTGTGGAATCTATAAAACAAAACCAAAAACAAACAAAACAAAACAGAAACAGACTCATACATACAGAGAACAAACTAGTAGTCACCAGTGGGGAGGGGTTTGGGGTGGCATGAGATAGATAAAGGGGGTCTAGAGGTACAAACTTCTAGTTGTAAAATACATAAGTTCTGTGGATGTAATGTACAGCACGGGGAATATAATCAGTAACACTGCAATAACTATGGTGACAGACAGTTACTAGACTTATGGTGGTGATGAATTTGTAATGTATACAAATGTGGAATCACTATGTTGTATACCTGAAACAAATATAATATTGTATATCAACTATAACTTAAATTATGAATTAGTATACTCAGAAAGATTCTAGAGATTATTTTATCTATTAAATACAAATAAATCAAAAAAATTTTAAAGTTTGCTATTTCATTTTGTAGTTTTTGATTATAGTTGATATATTTTTATATGTTATTTGGTGTTTATTTTTTATATAGATACTTCATCCTCTTTCCCTACTTTTCTATTAGACTCTTTTCAAGTTTTCCTTGAAAATATAGCAAGAAAAATTTATAGATTAAAAATATGATATTTAAGTCCTCATGTATGATTACTATGTTTATCCATCAGCCTTTTTTTCCCAGATGTTAGCTTTAAATTATAAGTAGATTTTTAATTCATTTTTTCCCTAAATGGCTATGAAGTCTGCTACTTTTCTGATTGAACTTTGCATTTTGTTTTACCTAATTCAAATTTTTAACCTTCAGTTTATACACAATTTGAATGTATTCTTATATTTATTTCTGAAATTTTTATTTTCTATTTATTTTCAACCTCATCAGTGCCATAATATTATTATTACTGTAATATTATTAAACACTTGACATATGTCAGTGGGTGCCAAAATTAAAAACTTTCTTTAGATCTCTAATTGTGATTTTTAAAATATCAGATTACTGGAAAAATTAACTTCTCTTAATATATGTCTTCAAAATTAGAAACTTTTATGCTGCTCTGTATATTCAAGTATTAATATATGTCCCTCATTAATCTTTTGAAAATTTTTATATAAATTCTTTACAATATTTGGTAAATGTATACCTAGCTATACATTATGTATCTCTCTCAAACACTTAGGTAATTGTCTACTTTTTTTGTGTGTGTGGGGGAAGTATAGTAGAAATCAATTATATACATTTTAATTGGTAACTATTTACATAATATTATTAGATATCTTAATAGTAAAATACAAAGGCTTTTTTTTTGGTATTGTATATTTAATCCCACATTTATATAATAATAAATCTGTTTTTATTTTTGTAATATGACTTATTAAGTTAATGAGTTTTTAAAAATAAAACATGTACTTCTCTAAAGTCACAAATATGCATGGATTTTTTTTCTTTTACTAAACCATTTGCTTTAGTTTGCTAGAATTTAAAACCAATAACTCATGTATGTTTATAATAAATAATGGAATCCTATTTTATGTTTTTGATCAGAAATCATAAAATTTTGTTACAAATGGGGAGCTTTTCTTTATTTTTAATCTGGAACAATTTATATAACATAGAAATCACTCTAACCTTTGAATATACTACTTGCAAAACTGCCTACTTTCAGTAGATTATTTGGGATGTAATCTATTTTTTTACAGTTATTATTGGGTTTCTTCTTTTGGAGACAACGTTTAGGTTATTTATATTTTATAAATAAATCATTACTTTTTAAACAATCACATGTAACCCCTTATAATTTCCTAGGTTACTTTTTTTTCCCTAACATATTCAGTATAGACATCTTACTATTTCCTTTCTTTTTTAATCTATGCTGAGTTTTGCTCAATGTTGGACTACTTACTAAATCATTAATTTTTAACTATTTATAATTATTTATGTTTCCATTTGATTTTGTCTGTATTTCATTATCATAGCTTTATTGTTTCATAACTCTATTTCTAGTAAACTTTTCTTGCCCAAGAAAAAATTATTTAAACATATTATGTGATTTGAAAATAATTTCTATAGATGCCATATTCCCATAGAAATGTAGCTGCATTTAAAACACAAATTATTTAAAAATATTTATATATTGATTTTAACTAAAAACTTTGTTACATATTTCATTAGCATTAATTTTTACTGTAAAATATTAGGTAAATATGGTTATAAATTTATTAAATTTTATTTATGGTATAATGTGTTACCACTTTTCTAAAAGAAAGGCCAACTTTCTGGGTACAGTATCCTTAGTGGCAGGTTTTTGTTTTTTTTTTTTCTTTCAGCACTTTGAATATATCATCCTACTTCCTTCTGGCCTATGTAGTGTTTATGCTGAAAAAAATCTGCTTATATTCTTATGGGGGTTCCTTGTACATAGAAGTTGTTTTTCCCTTGCTGCTTTTAAGATCCTCTCCTTCTCTTTTAACATTTTAAAATTTGATTACAATGCGTCTAAGTGGGGTCTTTTGAGATTTTCCTTATTTAGTGTCTGTGCACTGTTTGGATCTGGATGTCCTTTTCTTCTTCAGGTTAGGGATGTTTTCAGTCATTATTTCTTTGAATAAACTTTCTGCCCCTTTCTCACTCTCTTCTCTTTCTGGGACTCCTACAATACATAAATTGAACTGTATGATACTCCTCTTAAGCTAACTTCATTTTTAATTTTTTTTTTTTCTATTTGTCCCTCTGATTAGAATACCACTGCCTTGTATTCAAGTTTGCCAATCCTTTCTTCTACTTACTCTAGTCTGCTATTGAACCACAGTGTGAATAGCCAGTTAAGAACTTCCTCTTTGTTTGCTACAGTTCTGTGGGACTTTTGAATGGAAGCGCAGTTTGCTATCAGAGTCAGACAATCTGGGTACCCCTCCCACAGGTGGCAGCTAAAAAGCTGTGGGGCAGATGTGTGTATAGCTCTCTCCAGGGACATACTGGTGACTTGTGGCAGGCAGGAGGAGGAGGGGATGGGAGGGGTCCTCTGTCTTCCCTGGCCTTGGGAGATACTTGCAGTCAGCCCCTAGAGGCATGCTAAATTAGAAGTCTGACCCTCAGGCAGCAGCCTCTCAAGTGTGCAAATAGATTCCATTCAGGAAAAGATTGAGATGGGATTTTTTTTTTTTGTCATTTCCCTCTGTACTGAGCCCTGGGAGACTAGCCACTGTGAATGCTCATTCCCCCATTAAAAATTCCTTCTTTGTTTGTGTGGGTATCATAGATACAAGCCCCAATGGCTTTTAGAGTTTGGGGTTTTGGGGACCTGTTCAAAGTTGGGCCTCTACATGTGAGCTCCAACCCTTCTGCTCTTCAGTAAGAAGCTGGGAGTTGAGAGTTCCCACCAGATTTTATGGTGCTGACAGGGGTGGGGTTTTTGGCAAGAGTATGTTTCAGACTTTCTTACTAATTTCAATATGGGTATTTACTCATTCACTTGATATGTAGGAGTTGTTCAGCTCCCTTCTGGATTTCTTTCAGAGAGAATTGATCCATGTAGAGCTGTACATTTCCATGTGTCCATGAGAGGAGAAAAGTTCAGGAGCCTCCTATGAAACCATCTTTGCAGCCTCTCCTCACATAATAGGTTTTCATGGGTGGAGTTATCTAAAGACAATTTGGAAGCACTCCTCTTTGAGTGTGACGTATTTTAAATATGGCCCAATTATGTTCATCACATTATCAAATATTTAAATTTAGAATCACGTATCATTTTTACCTAACTTACAGATAAACAAATGATGGTGTAATAAAGCTGCAAATAAAAGTTTAATTTTTTTTGGAACAGATATAGTGACACAACAAAGTACTTAAATTATATTTGCTCTTTATTTCTTTATGATATAAATAGAATATATATATAAATTGTCAGAGAGTTGAATTAAGCAATGATAGTTTGAACAAATATATAAAGAGATTCCAGTTTACCTCAGCCTCAATGTTTGTCATCTGTTTGAGTGAGCTCTCAAGAAATATCTGATATAAACTTAAGCTCTATTAATACAAGTATAAGACCAGAAAGAGGGGAGCCCTAGTATCTGTTTAAGCTGTATTTATCAAACTACATTTGAAAAACTATATTCAGTGCTGGATATAATGTATTTAGAGGTATCTTTATAATATAAAGTGGAAAATTACTGTTAAAATTTGATAATAAATATTCAGAACATAGCTACATTTTTAAAACACTTAAGAACACACAATAAGCAAAATTAAATTATTTTGATAATGGAAGCATGCTTATTCCATTTTCCAAATTAATACTTATTGGTGTCTGTAACTGTAAAATTTGAGTATCTATTTAGTGAATGCAATTTTAAAATTTATTCTTTGAGATGCTTGGAGGATAGTGGAGAAAAATACAGGAGGAAATATGGGTTTAATATCTTATGGATTATCTAACTTTCTATATATATATTTATCTATCTGCTTGCAGGCAATGTCATGAAAAAAGGATATAGAAGAGCTCAAGAAAGCCATGCTTCTCTAGGAAAGGACTTTACAGTTTAACTTGAAGGAGATGTACTGAAAACAAATAATATTTCAGAATATGATGTTAGGAATAAAATAATCAGGGGAAGATAAAAACCAGTAACTTTGTGAGGGACATATAAAGATTGAGTCTCTCTCCATAATAATGTGAGCTTTGTACCAACACTTGTGAGGTAAAGAGAAGCTAGCCATTAAAATAAATGAGGATGAATACTCCAAACAGAGGGGACAGCAAATACAGTTAACTTCAGGAGAAAAGAGCAGGTTCTAGAAGTTCAATGTGAAAGAAACATTATGTATAAGGGAAAGAGTGCTTTGGAGTGAGGTTGGAGATTTGGGTGGGTGAGGTCAACAAGCAGTATAGGTGTTTTTCCTCCAAGTGAAATGAGAAGTGGTGGGCTATCCCAGATAAGTGATGTGATTTGATTTAGTGCTTGTCAATGACTGTAGTGAGGAGGAATGAGTACAAGCAGAGAAAAAAATAAAATTAGAGAATTTACATTATTCCATGGTACAGATGATGGGGATTTGGATAAAATGGTATCAGTAAAGACTGCGAGGTATGAAGAGAAAAAATATTTTGGAGTTTGATTGGAAGTAATTTATGATTTTTTTTTAAGTTGTAGGAGACAAAGTGAAGAAAAATATTACATACATTAAAAGGATCACACACCGTGATCAAGTGGGATTTATCCCAGGGATGCAAGGATTTTTTTCAATATCCAAAATCAATCAGTGTGATACACCACATTAACAAATTGAAGAATAAAAAACATATGATCATCTTAATAGATGCAGGAAAAGGTTTTGACAAAATTCAACATCCACTTATGATTAAAACTTTCCAGAAAGTGGGCATAGAGGGAATCTGCCTCAACATAATAAAGGCACAAACTCACAGATAACGTCATACTCAATGGTGAAAAGCTGAAAGCATTTCCTCTAAGATAAGGAAAAAGACAAGGATGTCCATGTTCACCACTTCTACTCAACATAGTTTTGGAAATCTTGGCCACAGCAATCAGAGAAGAAAAACAAAAAAAAAAGGAATCTAAATTGGCAAGGGAGAAGTAAAACTGTCACTGTTTGCAGATGACGTGATACTATATATAGAAAATCCTAAAAATGCTACCAGAAAACTACCAAAGCTCATCAATGAATTTGGTAATGCTGCAAAATACAAAATTAATACACAGAAATCTTTTGCATTTCTATACACTAACAACAAACTATCAGAAAGAGAAGTTAAGGAAACAATCCCATTTACCATCACATCAAAAAGAATAAAATACCTAGGAATTAACTTACCTAAGGAGATGAAGCACTTGCACTCTGAAAACTATAAGACACTGATGAAAGAAATCAAAAATGACACAAACAGATGGAAAGGTATACCATGTCCTTAGATTGGAAGAATCAATCCTGTCAAATGACTATACTACCCAAGGCAATCTACTACCAAGAAAATTTACTAGATTCAATGTAATCCCTATAAAATTAACATGGCATTTTCCACAGAACTAGAACCAAAAATTTTACAATTTGTATGGAAACACCAAAGAATCCAAATAGCCAAAGCAATCCTGAGAAAGAAAAACGGAGCTGGAGAAATCATGCTCACAGACTTCAGAATATACTACAAAGCTACAGTCATCAAAACAGTATGGTACTGGCACAAAAATAGAAATACAGATCAATGGAACAGGATAGAAAGCCCAGAAATAAACCCACACACCTATAGTCAATTAACTTATGACAAAGGAGACAAGAATATACAATGGAGAAAAGACAGTCTGTTCAATAAGTGGTGCTGGGAAAACTGGCCTGCTACATGTAAAAGAATGAAATAAAAACATTGTCTAACACCATACACAAAAATAAATTCAAAAAAGATTAAAGACCTAAATGTAAGACTGGATACTATAAAACTCTTAGAGGAAAACATAGGCAGAAGACTCTTTAACATAAATTGCAGCAATATCTTTTTGGATTGACCTCCTTGATTATTGAAAAAAAATAAATAAACAAATGGGACCTAATTAAACTTAAAACTTTTGCACAGCAAAGGAAACCATAAACAAAATGAAAAGACAACCACAGAATGGGAGAAAATATTTGCAAACAATGCCACCAACAAGGGATTAATCTCCAAAACAGCTCATGCAGCTCAATATCAGAAAAAACAACCATATCAAAAAATGGCAGGAGAACTAAATAGACATTTCTCCAAAGAAGACATACAGATGGCCAGAAAGCACATGAAAAGATGCTCTACAGCACTAATTATTAGAGAAACACAAATCAAAACTACAATGAAGTATCACCTCACACCGGTCATAATGGCCATCATCAAAAAGTCTACAAACAATAAATGCTGGAGAGGGTGTGGAGAGAAGGGAACCTTCCTATGCCATTGGTGGGAATGTAAATTTGTGCAACTATGGAGAACAGTATGGAGGTTCCTTAAAAAAACTAAAAATAGAACTACCATATGATCCAGCAATCCCTCTTCTGGGTATATATCTGTAGAAAACCATAGTCCAAAAAGATACATGCACCCCAATGTTCATTACAGCACTATTTACCATAGCCAAGACATGGAAGAAGTCTAAATGTCCATTAATAGAGGAATGGATAAAGAAGATGTGGTACACATATACAATGGAATATTAGTCATAAAAAGAATGAAATAATGCCATTTGCAGCAACATGGATGGACATAGAGAATATCATACTATGTGAAGTTAGTCAGACAGACAAAGACAAATATCACATGATATCACTTTTATGTGGAATCTTAAAAAAATGATACAAATGAACTTATTTACAAAACAGGAACAGACTCACAGACTTAGAAAACAAACTTATGATTACCAAAGGGGAAAAGTGGGGGGTGGGATAAATTAGGAGTTTGGGAATGTTGTTTTATATGGAACATTATTGTATATAAAATATGTGATCAACAAGGACCTACTGTATTGCACAGGGAACTCTACTCAATACAATAATATTCTGTAATAACCTATACGGGAAAAGAATCTGAAAATGAATAGGTACATGTACATGTATAACAGAAACTCTTTGCTGTACACCTGAAAGTAACAACATTGTAAATCAACTATACTCCAACATAAAGTAAAAATTAGGTTTAAAAATAAATAAAAGAGTGATTACTAAATATATGTGTGTTTCATGCTATTTCAAAATTAATTTATTAGGGAATTAAAATTATAATAAAATTGTGATCTTAAAAGTTTTATAAACTTTCTTTAAGTTTTATATATATATATATAATAGTAAAAAATAGTAATAGAATGCTTAATGTAGTATTACTGGTCATACAGAAGAGACAGTAGAAACATTTGAATAATACACACAAAAAAGATAATTTAGAAATCAACCTAATTAATCTCAAATTAAATTTGATATGTGTTTAGTGGTACTATATTAAATATCACAGCTCTAGAACATTAGCTTTATTTTCTGTCCCTTTATTGATAAATATTTTTCATAAATTAATAAAATAAATAATGAATTTGATTTTACCAATTTCATGGAAATTAATTGATTTCTATGGATGTATTCTTAAGCATTCTAAGGTTAAATTTTTTTCTGAATCAGATAAAATAAGCAAGGGATTCAAAGCAAGAAAAAAACCCAAAAAACAGCCACTATTAATTTGGTCTTGAATCCCCTTTTAAATAGGCAACTTTTTTAAATTTAATTTTTATTTTATATTGGAGTATAGTTGATTTACAATGTTGTGTTAGTTTCAGGGGTACAGCAAAGTGATTCAGTTATGTATATATATCCATATACATATATCCATTCTTTGTCAGATTCTTTCCCATATAGGTTATCACAGAACATTGAGTAGAGTTCCCTGTGCTATACAGTAGGTCCTTGTTGACTATTTTATATATAGTAGTGTATATATGTTAATCCCAAATTCCCAATTTATCCCTCCCCTCTACCTTTCCCCCATGGCAATCATAAGTTTGTTTTCAAAGTCTGTGAGTCTGCCTCTCTTTTGTAAATAAGTTCATTTGTATCATTTTCTTTTAGATTCCACATATAAGTGATATTATATGATATGTCTTTCTCCATCTGACTTACTTCACTTAGTATAATAATCTCTAGGTTCATCCATGTTGCTGCAAGTGGCATTATTTCATCCTTTTTTATGGCTGATTACTATTCCACTGTATATATGTACCACATCTTCTTTATCCATTCCTCTGTTGATGGACAATTAGGTTTCTTCCATGTCTTGGCTATTGTAAATAGGGCTGCAATGAACACTGGGGTGCATGTATCTTTTCAAACTATGGTTTTCTCCAGATACATGCCCAGGAGAGGGATCGTGGGATCATATGGTAGTTCTATTTTTAGTTTTTAAGTAACCTCTATACTGTTCTCAATAGCGGTTGCACCAATTTACATTCCCACCAACAGTGTAAGAGGGTTCCCTTTTCTCCAGACCCTCTCCAGCATTTATTTTTGTAGACTTTTTGATGATGGCCATTCTGACCAGTGTGAGGTGATACTTCATTGTAGTTTTGATTTGCATTTCTCTAATAATTAGTGACATTGAGCATCTTTTCATGTGCTTTTTGGCCATCTGTATGTCTTCTTTGGAGAAATGTCTATTTAGATCTTCTGCCCATTTTTTGTTGTGGTTGGTTTTTTCTGATATTGAGCTGCATGAGCTGTTTATGTATTTTGGAGATTAATCCCTTGTTGGTGGCATTGTTTGCAAATATTTTCTCCCATTCTGTGGGTTGTCTTTTCGTTTTGTTTATGTTTCCTTTACTGTGCAAAAGTTTTAAGTTTAATTAGGTCCCATTTGTTTAATTTTGTTATTTTCACTACTTTAGGAGGTGGATCCAAATAGATATTGTTGTGATTTATGTCAGAGAGTGCTCTGCCTGTGTTTTCCTCTAATGGTTTTACAGTACCCGGTCTTATGTTTAGGTCTATATACGATGTTCTTGAATTGGAAGAATCTATATTGTCAAAATGACTATACTACCCAAGGCAATCTGCAGATTCAATTCAATCCCTATCAAATTCCCTATGCTGTTTTTCACAAAACTAGAACAAAAAAATTAAAATTTGTATGGAAGCACAGAAGACCCCAAATAGCCAAAGCAATCCTAAGAAAGAAAAATGGAGCTGGAGGAATTAGGCTTCCTGACTTCAGACTATACTACAAAGCTTCAGTCATCAAAAGAGTATGGTACTGTCACATAAACAAAAATAGAGATAAATGGAACAGGATAGAAAGCCCTGAAATAAACCCACACACCTATGGTCAATTAACAAAGGAGGCAAGAGTATACAATGGAGAAAAGACAGTCTCTTCAATAAGTGGTGCTGGGAAAACTGGGCAGCTACATGTAAAAGAATGATATTAGAACATTCTCTAATACCGTACACAAAAAATGAAATCAAAATGGATTAAAGACCTAAATGTAAACAGGCAACTTTTTAATGTGTGGGAGTTTCCCATGTGTAAGGTCTGCAGAATAAGTTTTTGTAAATTGAACAGCACTATCAAGTAACTTTGTGAGCAAATCACATGTGAAGAGCATCAAAAATTATAATGTTACTGCTTATGTACTTTATGAGTCTTCTTTTGTTAGTGGTGTGTGCTATTTTTATATGAAACTTTAATTACCTTTCCTTAATTTGCCAGCATAAATCTTTCCTGCTTTCTCTGGTATTGGGACATATTAAAGTGCTTATAAAATTTCACTGGAAATTTTGCGCATGAAAATGTTTTTGAAATGCAATTTGATGCATAGTTCAGACACAAAGTTTTATTGTGTTCAACCATCCTTAACATGTACAATGACACACACCCCCCCTTAATTTTACTGATTTAACATACACCTAGATTCCACAATAGGGACTCAATAACTTTGGACAAAAACCCCTGAGCTATTTGCTTATCCTGTGCTTCTTGGTTTACTTGACAAATACTAAAAGACACTAATTAGAATTTAAATAAAAGATAGAATAACATTTTTAAGTGACTTTATCAGCAATAAGTACATTTACTTTCTATGACTGGAATGCTGTTTGCAACAAAATTATGCACTAGTAAAATGGTCTTAAAATTAGGTTGGGTCCTCAGCAATGCTCAATAGTAATAGCATTTTTCTTTGACCCAGCCTCTATTCCTATCTTCAGCATTCTCTTCAGGTTACCTTTCATGATTGTGATTCCACTTAACCACTGAGTTGAACTTGTCTCCTTTTTTTAGAGACTGTTAAAGGACAATTAAACGTGAACTATCTTAAGTCATGTGCCGTCTGTCAATTCAGAGAACATGCCACCTCTTTACACTAGTTTCTCAAATGCTCAGGATAGTTTTTCCAGTGCAATTATTTAATTGTAATTTCCATAGGCCATTCTATCATTAGAAAAATCAAAGTGTTTCTGAAAGATGGGCTATTTTATATGATCAGAAAACACATGGCCAGTAGTTCATTATTTATTTATTGTAAAGTGAATTCCCCATTCAGTACTATATTCTGTAGTATAACATGATAATTTATAAACTATTCAATAAGTGCTTAAAAACACAACAGGAGGAGAAGGCATATCAAAAGGCTAAATGACTATAATTCAGTAAAATGAATCATCAACCTTGTTATAGTCATAGTGAAATGAGGCCAAGTTTTGTCAATCTGCTTCTAGTAACTGAGTATCATATTGCAAATCAAGTTTTATTGTTTCTTCTTGAAAATTTGAAACTTGGAAATGGTATACCTGTGTTTTGAGCTCAGAGTAGCCATCAAGGCTGATATTCATTGGGTTATTCTGGTGAGTTTAAATGACATAGATATGTGCCCCTTCCCTAAGTACACTTGCTTATTCTTACCTTCAACCATATCTTCTTCCAAAAACCATAGATAAGGAGATATATAACCAAGTTTTCTTACTGAAAATATTTGCCCTTTCCAAAACCACTCATGGGTACACTGTGCAATGACCTAAGGGCACAGAGTGCTATTAGGATCTCTGCCAGTAAGTGCTGTGGAGCCATGTGTAAAGGAGGCTTGAAATTTATCCTTGAAATTGCCCAATGAACAAAAATGTTCCTTCTAAGGCCCTAAAGTGTTGGCAGAGTGAAGGATCAGTATGAGTCAGGGGGGGACCTGATCAGAGTTTGAGCAACTTATCTGTTCCGGTTCTGTGTACAGTGGCTCCTCTCTTGTGGATTAAGCATATGTAGAATTATTTTCTACATCTATTCTTTAGATTTTTGCCTACATAAATTAGAAAGTTCTAACGTGCTTTATCTTGACCTTCCTTTATAGTTTGCCTTTTGATGGCATGTCGTCCCTTCTTCTTTGCCCCCATGAGGTAACCCAACTCTATTAAAAGGCTTTTAAACACTGAGAAGTGAGAGTCATAAGAAATGAGGACAATTTGCCCCCCTTTTCAGAAAACTGCCACTGACAAGCAACATCTTCTGCCCCATCAGAAAGAGGAGGAGGAGATGCAAATTGCAAGGGAGATTTAGTGGAAGCTGTTCATGAGTACTCACACTATGTAAACCATTCCAATTCTGAAGATCCCAATCTTATCCTAAAGATGTCCTAGTTTTCACATAGGATACCTGGCAGGACTATAAATGTAACTGACATTGTAATCTGCAACTTAGCAGGATCAGCAGATCAATGTTTGATTTTGGTTGTCAGCCATCTCAATTTTGCAACTTTGTGAGATAAGAGATCTGTTTATCATACTAAGTTTCTTGGTCTCCACTAATGCTTTGAGCTGATACTTGAATTTTATTCTCTTTTAAAGTTTTCTGATTTTTGAGGCTGCACTCCACTTCATAGTCCTTGATTTTCTCAATTGTTCATACTGTTGAATGGCACTGAATATTCAGTCCTTAAAATTCTAGATCCCAGTGAGTTCTTTATTCCAGATGATCACTAAGGATAATTACATTTTCTCTTGCTGCCATGGAGCAAGGTTTATTGTCCTCATTGGGGAATATTAATGGGAAGCTGGCAGCCTAGCTAACCATATAATCTATCCAAGATTACCTACATTTTCCCAGAAATCTGTTCCCTGTTATGCTCTCTAGTAATTAATAGTTGTCAGGGAGCTGGGGGAAAGGAGTTTCTAAGTTCTTTCTGTTTTTATAGGTGAAGATGGATCCCTACCTCTCATTAAATCTTAGCTGTCATGGAATTCCTCCAAGCTGAGAAGGAGGTTTAAATGTTGGAGAAACAAAAATAACAAATATTTACAAATACCACATTGCTTGGCATGACAGATAAGTTCTTTGCTACCCAGCACCAGTTTGCAGGTCCTAGTTTATCTTCTACCTCTTACTATTATGTTGACTTAATATTAAGTCCTTGAAAATGCAGTGATTTTATTTATGCCTTTATTATGCCTTATAATCCTTGCACATGTTTTTTTTTTCCCTCAAATTCCATTCAATATCTTAAGTAAGTGTTCTCATTTTTGATGATTTAACTCTAGAAAATCTTTTCTGTCATCATCCATACAAAATTATGTGATTGTTTTCTCTGTCTAACTTAGCATCATGATCAAGCCACTGTTACGCTGATCATATTGCTGTACAATTATCTTTCTTCCCACCCCTCCTTTCTCTTTCCTAGCTCCCCTCTATTCCTCCTTCCCTCCCTTCTTTAATTCCTCAAATTTAACCAAATTAAATTTATAAAAACTTAACTGCATTTTGATACACTAGCAGCATATAGTTTAATGTACTTTAAGATACAATAAAACAGGAACAAAATATAATTTCAGTAGATTACTTGGTTTTCTTGACAATATTCTATTTCTTAACTAGCAATTCTAAATATTTTCCATTAACAATGCATTGTGAAATACACTAAAATTATCACACTTTCCTTCCCACCTCCTCTTAACATTCACCAGATCATTTTTACTATATGCTTTGCTATTTCTTACAATTCTATTAAGGTTAAATGTTTTCTTTATTATTTTAAGTGTTATGTTAAGAAGTATATTATTTTATGATCATAATTACAATGAAGTTGATTATATGTATGTTATAAATAAGCAGATTAATTGAGATATCCAATGAATTCCTTCCCTGGAAAATATCTTCATTCTTTTAGTTTCCTTCACTTCATCATTTTCCTTAGAGATTTACTGCAGTCTAGCCACAACTTCACTGCTTCGGTTTTCTGATTATACTATTTAAACTCCTTTAATGGCTTTTTATAGCACAAAAATATTCCAGTATTCTTACATGCATGTAAGAATGTTTTACTACTACCTACTTCTCTAACTTTATCTACCCTACACTGCCCTCATTCCCTGAACTTCCACGCAACATGACTACTTTAAGGTACTTGAACAATCTTTAACAACTCTTTTACAACTTGGTTTTTATCATGTGCCCTTCCCTCTGTCTTAAAGAAAATAAAACGGGGTACTTCCCTGGCAGTCCAGTGCTTAAGACTCCGTGCTTCCGCCAGAGGGGGCATGGGTTCGGTCCCTGGTCAGGGAACTAAGATCCCGCATGCTGTGCGGTGTGGCCAAAAAATTTAAAAAAATAAAAATAAAAAATATAGCCCAAAGATACATAGTAAGAACTAGGGGTAGGAGCCTGGAGCTAGAAACCAGTAGAGTCAGTCATTACATTCCTGAATCATTTTATAAAGAAAACAACCAACTTTTAGTCTTTAAAAATGTTTTGTAACAGAATAACTTCATAATTTACGCAGAAAAAAAGACTGTACAGTTGGTTCCTTGGCCATTCCTTTAACTTCAACACTGTCTTAGGACATGACCTTTGGCAAATCTTTCTTAAGGTAATAGCCAAAGGAATTGTTAGGAGTTTCCAGGTCCAAGTAGAGTGAATTTGGCTAAGGTCGCCCTATAGGATTAAGCACCTGTATCCTATTGTGAAGATGCAGTAATGGGTATCCGGCAGGATGAGAGGCAGCTGACCCAGAGCATGGGCTCAGTCCAGTGTGCCTTGGGGCTATGTGATTTATAAGCTATTAAAGCTGAAAGAACCCAATACTGATGTTTTCCATCAGCAGAGGTTGTCCACACACACTCAGACCTCTCTTTCATGACCAAGCTTGTCTTCAGGCCATCAGAATTCTGCCTGGAAGCCACAAGGTATCTGCAAGCCTGTTGTTATGTATGCTATTTGGTTTCCTGCTTTGTATCTTTCTTATCGCTAAGTAAACATGGTGTCTGTTGAAGCTTCTGCATGTGGCTTTTTTCCTCTGAAGTTGTTAATCTGCTCTCAGTAAAAAGCTGATTGCAATTAATATATCATTGTAATATATTAAAAACTGCAAAACCCAGATGATACTAAAGCAATTCTATTCAATCGTGGAAATGGCATGTAACTTCTGTGATGTTCTGTTAGTTCCAGTTCCACCCGTCATTCAAACCAACTCTGCTTAACTTTACTCTTTTTTTTTTTAAGTCTTTATTGAGTTTGTTACAATATTGCTTCTGTTTTATGCTTTGGCTTTCTGGCCCCCAGGCATGTGGAATCTTATCCCCGACCAGGGATTGAACAAGCACCCCCTGGGTTGGAAGGCGAAGTCATAAACACTGTACTGCCAGGGAAGTCCCTGCTTAATTTTATTCTTATACGACCTGTTACAAGTTGTAAACAACTATTTCTCCAAGTTACACTAATTCTGCACTAAGTTTCCCAGTACAATAGTCACCAAGTAGAATATGATGTATCCAAAAGAATGCAAACCTTGATACCTTTTAAAGGTATATCACATATTAAAATGTTTAATAAATATTTCTAAAGGATTCTCTAAGTGTTTCCCCTCATGGTTATACTGTAGCTATAGGGTTGGGAGATTTTCATGGGAAATTCATTATAATAAAGCAGAGCAAACAGCTACAGTTGTCCTTGATCTCCCCCCAGACATAAAATATTAAATTACGTCTATGCTGACATTATAAATATTATATAGATGTTTATTTTAACCAGTGATGTCAGAAGAGTATATTTCATTAATTTTCCATGTAGTCAATTTATGTAGGCCAATCATATAAACTAGCATTTTGTTATTTTATGCATATTCATCAAAGAAAATACATTTGAAGAATATAGACCTATGTCACAAAATCTTTTTTTTAGCATCTTTATTGGAGTATAATTGCTTTACAATGGTGTGTTAGTTTCTGCTGTATAACAAAGTGAATAAGCTATACATAAACATACATCCCCATATATCCTCTCTCTTGCGTTTCCCTCCCACCCTCTGTATCCCACGCCTCTAGGTGGAAACAAAGCACCGAGCTGAGCTCCCTGTGCTATGTGGCTGCTTCCCACTAGCTATCTATTTTACATTTGGTAGTGTATATATGTCTGTGCCACTCTCTCACTTTGTCCCAGCTTACACTTCCCCCTCTCCATGTCCTCAAATGCATTCTCTATGTCTGCGCCCTTATTCCTGTCCTGCCCCTAGGTTCTTCAGAACCATTTTTTTTTTTTTTTTGATTCCATATGTATGTGTTAGCATACAGTATTTGTTTTTCTCTTTCTGACTTACTTCACTCTGTATGACAGTCTCTAGATCCATCCACCTCACTACAAATAACTCCATTTCGTTTCTTTTTATGGCTGAGTAATATGCCATTGTATATATGTGCCACATCTTCTATATCCATTCATCTGTCGATGGATACTTAAGTTGCTTCCATGTCCTGGCTACTGTAAATAGAGCTGCAATGAACATTGTGGTACATGGCCCTTTTGAATTATGGTTTTCTCAGGGTATATGCCCAGTAGTGGGATTGCTGGGTGTATGGTAGTTCTATTTCTAGTTTTTAAGGAACCTCCATACTGTTCTCCATAGTGGTTGTATCAATTTACATTCCCACCAACAGTGCAAGAGGGTTCCCATTTCTCCACACCCTCTCCAGCATTTATTGTTTGTAGAGTTTTTGATGATGGCCATTCTGACCGGTGTGAGGTAATACTTCATTGTAGTTTTGATTTGCTTTTCTCTAATGATTAGTGATGTTGAGCATTCTTTCATATGTTTGTTGGCAATCTGTATATCTTCATTGGAGAAATATCTATTTAGGTCTACTGCTCATTTTTGGATTGGGTTTTTTTTTGATATTGAGCTGCATGAGCTACCTGTATATTTTGGAGAGTAATCCTTTGTCAGTTGCTTCATTTGCAAATATTTTCTCCCACTCTGAGGGTTGTCTTTTCCTCTTGTTTATGGTTTGCTTTGCTGTGCAAAAGCTTTTAAGTTTCATTAGGTCCCATTTGATTATTTTTATTTCCATTTCTCTAGGAGGTGGGTCAAAAAGGATCTTGCTGTGATGTATGTTATAGAGTGTTCTGCCTATGTTTTCATCTAAGAGTTTTATAGTGTCTGGCCTTACATTTAGGTCTTTAATCCATTTTGAGTTTATTTTCTTGTATGGTGTTAGGGAGTATTCTAATTTCATTCTTTTACATGTAGCTGTCCAGTTTTCCCATCACCACTTATTGAAGAGGCTGTCTTTTCTCCATTGTATATTCTTGCCTCCTTTATCAAAATTAGGTGGCCATATGTGTGTGGGTTTATTTCTGGGCTTTCTATCCTGTTCCATTGATCTGTATTTCTGTTTTTGTGCCAGTACCACACTGTCTTGTAGTATAGTCTGAAGTCAAGGAGCCTGATTCTTCCAGCTCCGTTTTTCTTTTTCAAGATTGCTTTGGTTATTCAGGGTCTTTTGTGTTTCCATACAAATTGTGAAATTTTTTGTTCTAGTTCTCTGAAAAATGTCATTGGTAGTTTGATAGAGATGGCATTGAATCTGTAGATTGCTTTGGTTAGTACAGTCATTTTCACAATGTTGATTCTTCCAATCCAAGAACATGGTATATCTAGCCATCTGTTTGTATCAACTTTAATTTCTTTCAACAGTGTCTTATAGTTTTCTGCATACAGGTCTTTTGTCTCCTTAGGTAGGTTTGTTCTTAGGTATTTTATTCTTTTTGTTGCAATGGTAAATGGGAGTGTTTCCTTAATTTCTCTTTCAGATTTTTCGTCATTAGTGTATAGGAATGCAAGAGATTTCTGTGCATTAATTGTATATCCTGCTACATTACCAAATTCATTGATTAGCTCTAGTAGTTTTCTGGTAGCATCTTTGGGATTCTCTATGTATAGTATCATGTCATCTGCAAACAGTGACAGTGTTACTTCTTCTTCTCTGATTTGGATTCCTTTTATGTCTTTTTCTTCTCTGAGTGCTGTGGCTAAAACTTCCAAAACTATGTTGAATAATAGTGGTGAGAGTGGGCAACCTTTTCTTCTTCCTGATCTTAGTGGAAATGGTTTCAGTTTTTTACCATTGAGAACGATGTTGGCTGCGGGTTTGTCATATATGGCCTTTATTATGTTGAGGTAAGTTTCCTCTATGCCTACTTTCTGGAGAGTTATTATCATAAATGGGTGTTGAATTTTGTCGAAAGCTTTCTCTGCATCGAGATGATCATATGGTTTTTCTCTTTCAATTTGTTAATATGGTGTATCACATTGATTGATTTGAGTATATTGAAGAATCCTTGCATTCCTGGGATAAACCCCACCTGATCATGGTGTACGATCCTTTTAATGTGCTGTTGGATTCTGTTGGCTAGTATTTTGTTGAGGATTTTTGAATCCATATTCATCAGTGATATTGGCCTGTAGTTTTCTTTCTTTGTGACATCTTTGTCCGGTTTTGGCATCAGGGTGATGGTGGCCTTGTAGAATGAGCTTGAGAGTGTTCCTCCCTCTGCTACACTTTGGAAGAGTTTGAGAAGGATAGGTGTTAGCTCTTCTGTAAATGTTTGATAGAATTCGCCTGTGATGCCATCTGGTCCTGGGCTTTTGTTTGTTGGAAGATTTTTAATCACAGTCTCAATTTCAGTGCTTGTGATTGGTCTGTTTATATTTTCTATTTCTTCCTGGTTCAGTCTCAGAAGGGTGTGCTTTTCTAAGAATTTGTCCATTTCTTCCAGGTTGTCCATTTTATTGGCATATAGTTGCTTTAGTAATCTCTCATGATCCTTTGTGTTTCTGCAGTGTCAGTTGTTATTTCTCCTTTTTCATTTCTAAATCTATTGATTTGAGTCTTCTCCCCTTTTTTCCTGATGAGTCTGGCTAATGGTTTATCAATTTTGTTTATCTTCTCAAAGAAGCAGCTTTTAGTTTTATTGATCTTAGCTATTGTTTTCTTCATTTCTTTTTCATTTATTTCTGATCTGATCTTTATGATTTCTTTCCTTCTCCTAACTTTGGGGTTTTTTTGTTCTTCTTTTTCTAGTTGATTTAGGTGTAAGGTTAGGTTGTTTATTTGAGATGTTTCTTGTTTCTTGAGGTAGGATTGTATTGCTATAAAGTTCCCTCTTAGAACTGCTTTTGCTTCATCCCATAGGTTTTGGGTTTTTGTATTTTCATTGTCATTTGTTTCTAGGTATTGTTTGATTTCCTCTTTGATCAAGATCTCTTGGTTATTTAGTAGTGTACTATTTAACCTCCATGTGACAAATTATACACTGATCTCTTGGTTATTTAGTAGTGTATTGTTTAAACTTCATGTGACAAACTCTCTTGAAAGTAAGATGATAAGATGATAACCATAAAATTTACAATCGCTGTTACCTCTGTAGAGGAGGCAAAGAGATACACTAACAAGGAGCAGTCAGAAAACTTCAAAGTGATGCTGCTATTCTGCTTCTCAATTAGTGTGACTAAGTCAAGGCTGAGTTATTATGCAGTATTATAGCAGTATTCACATGTGATTTTGATTATATAATTACATTGAGAAGTGTGACTGGGAGAGTCCTTGGAACCTGATAATTCTTTATGCATATTCAAAGTAAAATAACAGGAAAATTACCATGTGTCTTGAGCAAAAACTTCTTTTGACTCATTGTTTTAAGAAGCCTAATCCAAACTATTCTGTGAAAAAACTTCCCAAAATATAATTATGATCTGTTCTTCATATTTAATGTATACACAACTTATAATGTATAGAAAATACATTTGTATTTACTTTCATAGATATTTTATAATCAATTTTGATGCTTTATGATTGGAATTGAATTTGTACTGATGAAACTACAAAGTACCATTGCACGGTAAGGAAATACTTTGACTTACGACACTGGGGGATATTTTTATCCTTATCCTTATTCTTATTCTTACAGATATTAGTATTATTATTATTATTGTTATTCTTATGTGGCATAGTGTATTATTGTCTATTGCTGTGTTTCAAATTGCTCAAGAATTAATGACCTAAAACAACATACATTTATCAGTTCATAGTTTCTGTGATTCAGGAAGTTGGCCATGGCTTAGCTAGGTCCTCAGCTTCCCCCTCTCCCGCAAGGATGGTATCTAAGTGTCATCCCAGGATCTGCAGACTCATCCAAAGGCTCTAATGGGTAAAGATCCCCTTCTAAGTGCACCTAGTGGTTGTTGGCAGCATTCACTTTCTTGTGAGCGTTGGCCAGAGGTCACCCTGGGTTTCTCGTATCATGGTCTCTCCGATGTGACAATTTGCTTCATCAGAGCTGTAAGCTGAGAAGTTAATAGAGTCTGCTTGCAAGACAGAAGTCACAAACTCTTTGTAAACTAATCATGAAGTGACATATAACTTCTACCTTTTTCTATCAGTTCCACCCTCAATTTAAGGGGATACGATGACATAGTTTGTCAGTTCTAGGAGGTGGCAGTCATTGTGGGCCATCACAGAAGTGTACCTAGTACACAGAGTGTACAGAGAAGATCAAATAAGTAACTTGGGTGCTTGAGATAAAGTGGTAATAAATATATCTAGTTGGAAAGGTGTGGTGTGCTTGAATGTCAGGATAACTCATGTCAACTAACTACACATTTGTAGTTACAAACCTTCTGAGATTGAAGGCATAAATCTCCTTTATAGTAGCATTTGCACAATGTTTAATTCATCTGATTAATTTCTTAGGTAGAGAGTCAGACATAGGAGACACATGGTCTAAATTATAGTCATTTAAATATTATAGGTAGTTTTGATTTGCATTTCTCTAATAATTAGTGATGTTGAGCATCTTTTCATGTGCCTCTTGGCCATCTGTATGTCTTCTTTGGTGAAATGTATATTTAGGTCTTCTGCATATTTTTAAATTGGGTTGTTTTTTTGATATTGAGCTACATGAGCTGTTTGTATATTTTGGAGATCAATCCTTTGTCTGTTTCTTCATTTCCAAATATTTTCTCCCATTCTGAGAGTTGTCTTTTTGTCTTGTTTATAGTTTCCTTTGCTATGCAAAAGCTTTTAAGTTTAATTAGGTCCCATTTGTTTATTTTTGTTTTTATTTTCCTTACTTTAGGAGGTGGGTCAGAATGGCCATCATCAAAAAATCTACAAACAATAAATGCTGGAGAGGGTGTGGAGAAAAGGAAACACTTTTGCACTGTTGGTGGGAATGTAACTTTATACAGCCACTACGGAGAACAGTATGTATTTCCTTAGAAAACTAAAAATAGAACTACAACATGACCAAGCAATACCACTACTGGGCATATACCCTGAGAAAACCGTAATTCAAAAGGACATATGTACCCCAATGTTCATTGCAGCACTATTTACAATAGCCAGGACATAGAAACAACCTAAATGTCCAACGATGGATGAATGGATAAAGAAGATGTGGTACACATATACAATGGAATATTACTCAGCCATAAAAAGGAACAAGATTGGGTCATTTGTAGAGATGCAGATGGACCTAGAGTCTGTCATACAGAGTGAAGTAAGCCAGAAACAGAAAAACAAATATTGTATATTAACGCATATATGTGGAATCTAGAAAAATGGTACAGATGAACCTATTTGCAGGGCAGGAATAGACACGTAGACGTAGAGAATGGACATGTGGACACAGCGGGGGAAGGGGAGGATGGGACGAATTAGGAGATTAGGCGTGACATAAATACACTACCATGTGTAAAATAGCTAGTGGGAACCTGCTGTATAGCTCAGGGAGCTCAGCTTGGTGCTCTGTGATGACCTAGATGGGGAGGGGAAGGGGGGGGAGGGAGGTCCAATAGGGAGGGGATATAGGTATACATATAGCTGATTCACTTCATTGTACAGCAGAAACTAACACAACATTGTAAAGCAATTTTACTGCAATAAAAAAATTGGCAAAGACAAAAAATAAAAATAAATAAATATTATAGGTAATTACACCTAGTAGGATGCTAAACATTCACATGCTTTGATCAAATTTTATGATTTTTAATATGAATGTGGTAAATAATCAAACCACTCATAAATGTGTTCAAATATCTCAGCCTTAAATATTAGCAATAGAAATTACTATTTATATTTACTTTATGAAAACATTGAAATAGGGTAAATTGAGGATTTATGTCATTATCAATATATGCAATATGAATCTATCCTAAAAGTAAGAGGTTTGGATTTAAAATCAAAATAACAACTCAGGAGAAAAATGTATAGTAAGGAAATGACAGGTATATGAATTCTGTAGCAATTACCAATACATCTTTAAATTATCCTCATGATTAAAATTTTGCCAAACTATTTAAATATATGGACCAGATATCAAGGAAATGTTGAACACAGTTGATTATTTAAACCTCATGACTACTTGATGAGATAGATACTAATATTAATCTTGTGATAAGGATGATCACGTATAGGCACACAAATTCATTAACTTGCTCGAGGTTCATAAATGTTGACAAACAGCAGAGTCAGGCATTCAACCCAAGTGGTCTGATTTCAGAATGAGTGCTTTTAACCCAAAGCTGGCTTTTTATTTAGAAAACACAATTTTACAATACATAATTCCCTTGTTAAAACTATTTACCAAACCAATTAGCATTAACAAGGACAACTAAATATTTGAGAAATTCTATAATTAAAATCTAATTTGCATACAAAATGTATACAATTACAAAATTTCCATCTCCAGCAGTTCCTAATTATCATTCCTGGATTTAAAAAGAATATGTGTCCTTTTCAATGAACCGTAATCCCTGACTGTCCATTGATTATTTGAAACTGTTTTAGTCTCACACCACCCCAAATCATTAGTAAGCGATGTTAAATGTATGCAGACTAAGCCTTTTATCTCTAATATGGTAACTACATTTTAACTCACTCAGCTAAGCGTCCCTGGTGATTTCAAACTAAATACTCAAACAGTTATCCAAAGACAAGGCCATTGTCTAAACTCCCTGTCTCTTTACTATTTTTGCTTATAGGGTCAGTAGAGTTTCTGTATTATCCTAGAATAGAAACCCTTTTCTCTGCTTAATCCATCCCTGTGTCCCTTTGCCTTCCCTCTTCCCCTAATTTTTTCTCTTCAACACTCTGCCTAACCATCTCATAAATTTGTGCCACTTGTTTTTTTTGAATTACTATAATCAATCAATTCTGTAAAGCAGTCATTATTTTTACATATTTTAATCATAATATAACATTTTAATTCATAGGTCTCATCAAAGTGAATTAAAGAGATACAAAATACATGACCCTCTAGGGAAGTATTCTTACTTCTTTTTATCCCTACATAAAAATATAAAGCATGCATTGTCATTGGAATTTAGAACTTACAAGGTATTTAGTGACAAATATACAAAATAAATCATCATAATCCATAACTGGGGATCAGTGATAATTTTAAGAACTAGAATTTTAGAAAGTATTATATTTTTCATGAAATTGCTTTAACATGGTTTGAGCCCTCCCTATTCAACTGAACTTTGGATAGAGTTAGCGTATTGATTGAGATTGCACTGAATTTATAGGTTCATTTAGAAAGAATTGTTACCTTTACCAATACTGAGAATATAATAGTGCCATTTGGTAAAGGAATCTGTGTATTCATTCATTCAAGTGTCTTCAGTATAAATTGCAGTTTTCTTCCTTTAATTGTGCTTACTTACATGCATTAAAGATTTCTGTTACACTGACAAGTGTATAATATTTTCTGTTTATGTCAGGAGCTCAGTTGATTTGGGAGAAATAAAGCTCAGTTGTCAGGTGTTGGAGTAATTGATTAAAGCAACAAGTCAAAAATGAATGAGTTAATTGCAAACTATAATGGTATAAGCAAGAGTCTAAAATGAGACCAACTCAGCCTGGAGCAGCTCACTGGTCTAGGGTCAGGTGGATCAGTGCAGACGTGGGGGGCATCTCAGTGTTGAGGAAACCAAACAAAAGGCTCTGGCAATTTTATGAACCCTGAAGTGGTGTGAGGACTACAGGGGGAAAGGACTGGGGTGGGAAAGGACTGAGTCAGGTGGGGAAAATCTTCTTCAAGGGTTCCTCCTACTCTCCAGTAAGGAGGTTGAAACTGTATACAAGCCCCTGTGTCCCTGTTCTTTGCAGTAAAAGGCTTTTGCCTTAGTCTCCCTGGCCTCCCTTGGGTCTCTGAAAGCTGGTTGAAGAGTTAATAATTAGGAAATGTGAAGTTGTAGAAACAAAGAATAGCTGTTGGGCTGGGAAACTGGTAATAATTTAGACTCTAAATCTTCCACACAGCAGAATCACTGAACTCCCAGTTCCCTGAAGGATATAGACAAGGGCCTGACACACATTCTTAAGTTGTTTTTATAGGAAGTAGACCCGCCACCAGATGAAAACTGCTGAGTGCAATAACATAGACCCTAGACTGGTTGAAACCAGAGGGTTGATGATGGTTGAAACTTCACCTTGATGCCAACCAATCCGAGAATTGTGCACAAGCTGATCACGTACCCTGCAGCCCCCCTCCCTCACACTGCCTTTAAAACCCCTTCTCTGAAAACCATCAGAGAGTTCTGGTCTTATGAGCACAAGCTCCCTCTTCTTCTTGCTTGGTGCCTACAATAAACACTGTCCTTTCCTTCACCACAACCCAATGTCGGTAGATTGGCTTTACTGCGTGTGGGCAAGTAGACCCAAGTATGGTGCAGTAATAAGTTCTCAGCAGAGGCATCTGAGGAGGACCTTTTCCAAAGACTGCAGATAAAGAGATCTAGAAACAAAGGCACCAGGGCTAGGAAAACAAGTAAGTGGACAGTGTGACCAGCCAGGCAGGCCTGGATCCTTTACTGTAACTCTGTTCAGAGACTGCATTGCATCAGCTGTGCACCAAGTCTGTTATGGAAAGACTTGAAACCTGCCGGGTAAAGCCTTTGTAACTGCCTGTGATCAGGCTTGAAATATTGCACATAAGATTTTAACCAGGACCTAGACTCCTCAGTTTAGAGCTGGCACAGGGATAAAGTATAGATTTTTGTACGGCAATACAAAATCTATTCACCTTAGAGAACTATTCTCTTGAATTCTAATTAATTGGTGTTGCATCTCCTAGATTTTTTTATAGCTAATTTGTCTCATGCAAAACAATGATACAGTAACTTGGATTAGTAGCATGGTCCAAGGATTTCATATCTGACTGACATTTATATGAATAAAGGGAAAGAACTGTAAGAGCCCCAGGTGGATGCTTTAATGCATTAGCTTGGAGGAGAGCAACAATGCAGGCTGGTTTAAAGCACTGGATATGGGGCTAGATTCCCAAGGTATAAACCTTGGCTCAGCAACCTAAATGCTTTATGATTTAAGGAATGCTTATTTTTGTTTCTGTTTCATCTTTACAATGGTGATAACACAAATATCTATAAGAGTTCAAACACACTAATGTATTTACTGTGCCTAGACCTTGAATACTCAGGCCCCCCCTTAATTCTACAAGCTTTCTTTGGATTCCTCAAGCCCCATTCTGAATAAAATAAAGTTCAGTCCTTCTAAGATCCTATGTGTTGTCACCATCTCTCTTTGGATGTCATAGGTTGCACATGCTAAAACCTCCTGATCTGCTTTCTATTGGAAAACTCTGCTCATTCCAAATCTTTATTTTTATCACTTCAAAAAACCATCTCTGATCCTTTCAGACCAGTACTGGCACATATCTCCTGAATAAACATAATGCAATAGGCTTACTTATTTCATAGACATTTCCACATTGTTGGTAGTTATTTATTTTTATGATACCTCCTCCCTAGCCTGTGAGTTCTTTGATGGTAAAGACATGTCTTTTAACCCAGTAACCCTGGTGACAGCTGTAGTGCCTCATATATCATAGATGCTCAGAAGATACTGGACAAAAGAAAAAGGAGACAATGATTTTTCTCTGTGCCTGATACTATGTTTCCTCATTACAAAGTTATGAGGCAGCATTTTTGTCTCCACCTTGCAAATGAGAAAAGTAAAGTTTGAAAGAGTTAAGTCCCTTTCAAAAGATCACACAACCAGTAATTATAAAGCAGGGGAAGGCTCCTAGACACATCTACTTCTAAAGTTCATGTTCTTTTCACCACACCCTGCCAGAGTGAGCTATGTGACTACGGCTGCATGTAAAGGATGCCTGGTGTCAGTGCGCATTATTCAGAGACTAGTGAGGGATGTGGTTTGTTTTACAGGAAGGACGGGGAGGCTGTTAGGGAAAGAATGGCAGGGAGGAAAATTAGTGACAAGACCAACTAGGCTAGAGCCTGGAAATTATGATACTGAAGAAAGCAGGGGAACAAGTAAAGAGCAAGTTTCTCCAGATCACAAGGTCACTTTAGGAGTTATTACATTGTTTACTTAAGGCTTTGAGGCTTTGTAGTTATTCTCTTTGTCTGACAGAGGCTGGTGAGAATGCACACATTGACTGACACCAGCAGAGTAAAGGAAGAAAGAATCACAGACAAACACGTTTATTGAACTTTCGGGGTAAGATGAACTAAAAGGACAAATCCATATTGTTCTACTATTCAATTACAAACGTTATGATAGTGAGGTAGGAAAGACAGGGCGGGGCCCGAGGACAGCCTCCTCATGTATAAGCATTAGGCAGAAGGCCAAGCCGCCTCCTTGTTTTGCGCTAAAGGAGGCCATGACACATGGAGGAATGGCATCTAAAACATAAACTTTGTGGCATCTGAGCAAGAAACTCTGACCATGAAAAGCGTGGAGCATGCGCAATAAAAATGCACAGGTTGCTGATGACCCTGTACTATTAGGGAACCATTGACCAAAACCGCCCACCTTGACGAGGCATGATGATGACCACTTGTCTGAGTTGTCTCACAGTAGGAGGTCCAGATAAGGAACATGGTGCTGCTGCTGAAAACTAACCGGGAGAATTCAGGAGGGTCCCAAAGAAGGAGATGCCAGCCCATAATATGTCTTATAAAACTAACTGGGAGAATTTGGGAGGGGCCAAAAGGAGGGAGGAGATGCCAGCCCATAATATTGTCCTACAAGCTCCCGGAATCCCTCGCGCTGGAATCCATCTTGTCTGAGAGATGTGCACCACCAGGAGGGACCCTGAGTCAGATCAAATATGGGTCAAGCAAGATGACTGGCCAGAGACAACCTGGAAACTCACCCCATTTACCATAAAACCTGAGACTGCAAGCCACGTGGCAGAGCATCTCTCCTGTGTTCCCTCATTCTACTGCTCTCTGCCTGGGCTCCCCTTTCCAACAAAGTCTTCGGCTTTGTCAGTACGTGTGTCTCCTGGGACAATTCATTTCCAAGTATTAGACAAGAGCCCGCTCTTGGGTCCTGGAAGGGTTTCCGCTTCCTGCAACAGTACAACCTTCCATGAGTGGTGGTCGACTAGTAAGGGGAAATTTAAGGGAAAACAACTCTTAGAGTGCGTGCACAGTGACTTCAGGAGAAAAATGTGTAGGACTGGGAGCTGATGCAACCTGGTGCAATCCAGACCACACCTCAACCCTCCCCTCCATGAATATTCCACCCCTAATCAAAAAGACCCCCACCCATTCAAAGGGCTAAAAGTAAAAGGGGGATCAAAGAACGCTGCGACGCACCCCTCACTCGCAAGGATGCCCGCACACTTCTCCTCTGACTGTGTAACTTTCCCTTCTGACCTAAATACACTGCTTCTTTGTTCTCTTTGCTCCTCAGCTTCAGCATGTTTATTTTTCCTTTGTATTTTGTGTTCCAAATTCTTTTGGAAGAGTTGAACAAAAGAGCCTGGGCTTTTGATAAAGCTTTTCTGGTATCAATAGTATACTTTGTGTGATAGTTAATTTTACATGTCAACTGGCCATGGGTGCCCAGACATTTGGTCAAACATTACCCTGGGTGTGTCCATGAGAGTGATTCTGGATGAGATGGACATTTGAATCAGGAAATCTAGTAAAGCAGACTGACCTTCCTGATGTGGGTGGGCCCCATCCCACAGCTGAATAGAACAAGAGGACAAGTAAGGGGAGGAAGATGGAATTCCTTCTGCTTGACTTCTCTAAGCTCTGACGTCATTTTATTCCTGCCTTCAGACTGGAACTGAAACCTCTGCTCTTCCTGGTCTCTGGCAAGCAGACTTTTGGACTGGAATCACACCGTGGGCTCTTCTGGGTCTCCAACGGCCCGTTGCAGATCTGGGCACTTGTCTACCTCTATAATCCCATGAGTCAGTTCCTTGTAATAAACCTCCTTCTCTCTGCTCTCAAGCTCTCTCTCTCTACACACACACACACACACACACACACACACACACACACACACACACACACACACACAGTTGGTTCAGTTTCTTTGGAGAACCCTGACTAATATGCTCTGTTAACATATTATATAAAGGCAAACAAAAAAGAAAAAATTCAGCAGTGCATTATTAGACATTATTTATGATCACTGTCATTAAGAGACACGGAGCACTAAATGCATTTGAAGGAAGCCAATTCAGTATTCAATCTTTGTAGCTTAGAGAAATGGACAACTTTGGCTTATCTGAAAACGATGAAATATAATCAAGTTTCCTGCCCTTCAGACAACAACTAGTCATTACTGCTTTACAAAATATAAAAGTAGAACGGAATAATACATATGGAACTCAATGATTATATATCTAAGTAGAAAATAACAATAATCTTTAACCAAATATTATGACAAAGTTATCAATAATGTTGATATGAGAGAAAAAAAGGAAGGGACCCAGCAAAGTGCTGTAGAATATATATATATACACACACACACACACACACACACACACATATGTATAAACATACATATATTTGTACATATAATACACATATATTTGAAATAACTGAGAATTAATTTTCACATGTTTCTAATTTCATTTTAGTTTTACTTGGTTTCATTTTCTGATTTTATTATTTCTATAGATGAAGATGTAAAGATGTTAAAACCTTAGAAAAATATTAAATCAATTTTATATCATTTAAATAAATTGTGCTATAATATTTACAAATATTGATGGTAATAATACTCTTGAATCCATTATTGTGTTTAATAAATTCAATTTACAGTTTACAAAATTGTGAAATGTATTTAATACAAATAATCTTTAACAATTTTGTATCTGACATCCACAGCAATATTATGTATCATATATTGGGCTGATTTTTACAAAAAAATTTACCCTAATATTTACCTTAAGATTTTTTGAAGGATTTTTTTAGAATTAATTCCTTTTGTACAAAAATATTTTTATCTTATTGCTTGTTATTACTCATTCTCATATGGTAACTGTGGCTATATGTACAATGTATTTATTTTAATATTAGACTGACAACTTCTTTTAAGCTTCCTCTTAGTTTTTTATTATCTCAGTCTTTAGATATGCTAGCTAGGTTAACATAAAGTGTGTGATTTGACATTTGTATACATTGGGAAATGATCACATATTAAGTCCAGTTACCATCTGTCACCATAAAATTGACCCCTCCTCACCCACTTTGCCCAACCCCCAACCTTCCTCTCCTCTGGCAAATACCAATCTGTTCTCTGTATCTATGAATTTTGTTTTGATTTGTTTTGTTTTTAGATTCTACATAAAGGTGAAATCATACAGTATTTGTTATCCTCTATCTGACTTATTTCACTTAGCATAATAACCTCAAGTCCCATCAATGTTATTGAAAATGGCAATATTTCATCCTTCTTTTTTATGACTGAGTAGTGTATACATTTACACTATGTATATGTATATATCTATATCTATATCTATATCTCACAATTTATCAATTCCTCCATCAATGGACACTTAATGCTGTTTCCATATCTTGGCTATTGTAAATAATGCTGCAGTGAACATAGGGGTTCATCAATCCTTTTGAATTAGTGTTTTCATTTTCTCCAGATAAATATCCAGAAGTGGAATTGCTGGGTCATATGGTAGTTCTATTTTTAATTTTTGTGAGAAAACTCCATACTGCTTGCCATAGTGGCTGCAGCAGTTTACATTCCCACCAACAGTGTAGGAGGGTTCCCTTTACTCCACAGCTTGGCCAACACATCATTTTTTGTCTTTTTGATAATAGCCATTCTGGGAGGTGTCAGGTGACACTCACTGAGGTTTTGACTTGCATTTCTCTGCTGATTAGTCAAGCATCTTTTCATGTGCCTGTTGGCTATCTGTGTACCTTCTTTGGAAAAATGCCTTTTCAGGTCCTCTGCTCATTTTTCAATCAGATTGCTTTTTGATATTGAGTTGTATGAGTTCTTTATATGTTTTTTATATATTTTTTATATTAACCACTTATTGGATATATGATTTGTAAGTACCCTATCCCTTTCAGGAGGTTGCCTTTTTATTTTCTTGAAGGTTTTTGTGGTTTTGCAGAAGTTTTTAGTTTGATGTAATCTTATTTATTTTTGCTTTTGTTGCCATTGCTTTGGAATGCAATCCAAAAATATATCGCTAAGAGTGATGTCAAGGAGCTTATCCACTATGTTTTCTTCTAGAAGTTTTATGGTTTCTGATCTCACATTCAAGTCTTTAAAGCATTTTGAGTTGGTTTTTGTGAATAGTGTAAGATAGTGGTGCTGTTCCATTCTTTTGCATGTGGGTGTCCAGTTTTCCAAGCATCATTTATTGAAGAAACTATCCTTTCCCCAGTGTATATTTTTGCTTCCTTTGTCATAAATTAATGTAGCATATATGCTATACGTGGGTTTATTTCTGGGCTGTCATTCTGTTCCATTGAACTCTGTATCTGTTTTTATGCCAATAGAATACTATTTTTTTGTTATTGTTGCTGTTTTTTTGTTTTTGTTTTTGTTTTTTACCATAGCATTATAATATAGTTTAAAATCGGGGAGTGTCATGCCTCCAGCTCTGTTCTTCATTCTCAAGATTGCTTTGGATATTTGGGATCTTTTGTGACTCCAACATATTTTAAGAGTGTTTATTCTATGTCTACGAAAAATGCTGCAGGAGGGGTTAATACTGCTATACTTTTTGCAAGCTATGTAAATTACCAGTTAACAGATAAATCATGAAATCCATAGGTATCCAAAGTTTAAGCGCATTTGCATAAAAAAATACAAAATAAACTTAAAAAATATTCTTAAGTACCTTGTTACCTAAGTACACTTTTATCTTGTATAGTGGTATCTTGTTAAGTATGTGTGTGACAAACAGAATCTATTATTGATTTATAATATAAATAATGATAACTTACATCAATGGATTAGCAGCAAAATCACAACTTCAGGTACACATATATTCTGAATACTTCAAGGGTAAATGTGTAACATTATATTTATTTCCATTTCTTATTATTTGTATTATATTCTGAAACTCTTATTTCTGAATACAATTTTAGGCTACTTTATAATCATCAATTTTGATTCATTTAATCAGGTTTTAATATTTAGCAATAAAAATGTTGTATTTTAAATCAAATAAACTTTTAAATGTAAATAATATCTTTCAGTCAATTAGATATCAGCAGATACCAGCATTTCAATCTACATCTTTTTGTAAAAAGTAGAATGCAGATTATCCTATTCAAGAAAGTCTCTGGTTCACAATGAAATGTCTAAAATTAATGAAAGTCGTGGAGAATATCTTGTGATACATTTAAAAATCTATGTGCCTTGCCATGAATGTAATTATTATTGCACTTACATTTAATGAGTTTATAAAATAGATAAACTTACTGAATTTAAGAGCATAAAATCAGAATTTAATAGCAATAACAAGAATTAAGCTTGTTACTAAATGAAAATAAATATCTGTATAAAGAAGGTGTGCCATTTACAGTATATTGATAACACATATCAATGAATTATGAATAAAACTAAAACTTCAGATATCAAAATATCTTAGTCTGCCTATCCTGCTATAACAAAATACCACAAACTGGGTAAAAAACAGCAGAAATATATTGCTCCCTGTTCTGGATGCTGAATGTCTGAGATCAGACTGTGAGCAAGATCAGGTGAGGGCCCTCTTCTGGACTGTAGACTTCTAGTATCCTCACATGATGGAAGGATCTAGGGTGCTCTGTGGAATCTCTTTTATAACACTCATGAGGGCTCCATCCTCATGACCTAAGCACCTCCTAAAAGCCCCTCTTTCTAACACCACCACATTGTACATAAGGATCCCAACATATGAATTTTTCAGGGACACAGACATTCAGACCATAATACAAAATACGGGGGGTTCCAATCAAGATGGTGAAACAGCAGGTCTTGGAGCTCACTTCCTCCCATAAATACATCAAAAATACACCTACATTTGGAACAATTCTCACAGAATACCTACTGAATGCTGGCAGATCTCAGCCAGCCAAAATTGCAAGAAAGATCTCCATGTAACTGGGTAGGACAAAAGAAAAAAAAAATTGGGATGAGACTTGTACCCCTGGGAGGGAGCTGTGAAAGAGGAAAGGTTCCCTCACCCTGGGAAGCCCCTTTTCCAGTGAGGAGATCATTCAGGACAGAAAGGGAGCTTCAGAGGCTTGGAGGAGAACACAGCTGATGGTCTGCAGTAGGCAGAACAGAGAGAGACCTGAACAGATGGCTGGTGTCACCTCTCTGCACTCCCCAGCCAGAGGGTCGCATCCACTGGTGCATGTGGGGGCTGAGTGCTGAAACTTGGGCTTCAGAGGACAGACCTGGGGAGAAGACTGGGGTTGGCTGCATTGGAGACAGACTGAAGGGGCTGGAGTGTGGTATGAGCCGCAACCGGGGGTGTATGCTGAAGAAGCCTGAACCCACCATAAAAGTAAAGCAGCATGTGAAGGGAGGGGTGGACCCTGCCATAGCAGCCTCTTTCTCAACATGCTCCCAGTGGGTGTGGTGCAGCTTCTAGGAGTTCTGGGAGTGCGCAAGTGCCAGTGATTTGCCCACATGTGGAGGTGGGGCTGAAACCCAAGCTGATCTCCAGGAGCTGTGTGACTTAGGAGTCAGGGCTGAAACATGAGCCCTCTTCCTATGGCTGTGTGATTGGCAGATTCGTGCCACCGCCGCGAGCATTGTAAACTCAGTGCCTTCAGGACATCAGAGTGGACAACAGGTGCTCCTGTGGCTGGAGTGGGTCCCGAGTTAGCAGCTGTGGGCTTACCAAGTGCAGGCACATGGAGGCAGGGCCAGGGTCTTGCCTGCTTCCATAGCTTCCGTGGTGGGGCCAGGTGTGCTACTACTGCAGTCCTGGTAACTAATTTCAGTGGATCTAAGACTATGGATCTGTGCTGGTGGATTTGTGAATGCAGCACCTGAAGTTCACAAGGGCCTATTGCCTGCATTCCCAGTTGAGGCAGGGCAAAGGACAGTGCCAACAACAGTGTACTTTGTAAGCCTGCACAATGGGTTTCAGGTAACACCACAGAGCGCACTCCCCAGTGGACAGCTCCTGCAGAGGAATACTTAATGGCTCCTCTTCCAAGGGGAGTGCTCCAGTTCTGCCTACTTCACACGGCACTTCAGAAATGGATCTGGGGTCTTCTACTCCAACAACTGGGGAGCAGACCCTGCCTGGAACAGGGTGGTGATAACCACAAAGCAAAGAGGAGACCCTGCTTGATAGCCAGTGCAGGCTCTGGTCATCACATCACCAGTCACACCGCCTATCAAGGGGATAAGAGCCAGCACACATTGAGGAAAGATGCAACAGGTGCATATACTAAAAAGAGCCCTTGCACCAAAAATATTAAACTCACGCAGGCAACACAGGGATGCTTACACATAAAAATAGCCCTCCAAGACCACAATAGATAACAGTTTCTCCTAAACTCACAGAGCAAGAGAAATATAAGTAAAATGAAAGAGCAGAAGAACCACTCCCAGTTAAAAGATCAAGAGAAGTCCCCTGAAAAAACAATGAAACAGACCTCTTCAGTCTAGTAGACACCAAGTTCAAAAAGAATGTAATGAAAATACTGAAGGAATTAAGAAAGGCTATCAATAGAAATGCAGATTACTGTAAAAAGGAACTAGAAACTATAAAGAGGAATCAAGGAAAATTAGAAAACTTATTTGCTGAGATGAAAACTGAGCTAAAGGCAATAAATAGCAAATTGAATAATGCGTATTATTGGGATCTGGAAGACAGAATAATGGAAATCAGCCAATCAGAACAGCAGTCAGAAAGCCAAATGAAAAAAAAAATTAAAAAATAAAGCAATATGAGACCTATGGGATAATATCAAGCATGGCAATCTATGTGTAATAGGGATCCCAGAAGAAGAAAGAGAAAAGGGGATAGAAAAAGTATTTGAAGAATGTATGGCTGAAAACTTCCTAAACTTAAAGAAGGAAACAGATGTCCAGGTACAGGAAGCACAGCAGGTCCCAAACAAGATGAACTGAAACAGACCTACACCAAGACATTATAATTAAAATGGCAAAAGTTAAAGATAGAGGATTCTAAAGGCAGCAAGGGAAAAACAGAGTTCATGACAAGGGAACCCCCATAAGGCTATCAGCTGATTTCTCTACAGAAACATTGCAGGCCAGAAGGGAGTGGCAAGGTTTATTGAAAGTCCTAAAAGGGAAAAACTTGCAATGTAGGATACTCTACCCAGCAAGATTATCCATTTAGAATAGAAGGAGAGATAAAGGATTTGTCAGACAAGCAAAAGCTAAAAGAATATAGCAATACTAAACCTACCCTAAAATAAACATTGAAAGGTCTTCTCTAAATAGAAAAGAAGCAAGAATCTATAAAAAAGAGAAAATCGCAATTGGAAAGTAAACCACTTAAATAAGCCAGTACATAGATTATTTAAAAAATCAAAAATTTCTGTGAAAGCAGTGATAACAACAATGAACAGCAAAATGATAAACATGAAGATGTAAAAGAGGACATCAAGATCATAAAATGTGGGGGAGGAGAGTAAGAAAATACAGATTGTTTAAAAAAATGTGTTTGAGCCTATAGACTATCAGTCTAAAGCAAGTAGATATAGGAAGGGCTTAACATACGTGAAAAACAGGGTAACCACAAATCAAAAACATACAGTAGATTCACAAAAACCAAAAAGAAGAGAACACAAGCATAATACAAAAGAACACCATTGAACCACAAATGGAAAAGCAAAAAGAAAAAGAAAGGAACAAAGAAGAAATACAAAGTCAATCAGAAAACAAGGTTTAAAATGGCAATAAATAGATATATCTATCAATAATTACCTTAAATATCAAGAAACTAAATGATTCAATCAAAAGACATAGAGTGGTAGATTGGATTTAAAAAAAAAAGAGAGCCTATAATATGCTGCCTTAGTAGAGACCCACTTTCGGGCAAAGGACACACATAGATTGAAAGTGAAGGGATGGAAAAAGATAATTCATGCAAACAGAAATGACAAGAAAGTGGGGGTAGCCATACTCTTATCAGACAAAATAGACTTTAAAACAAAAGATAAAAATGACACTATATAATGATAAGAGGATTAATAGGAGAAGAGGATAGTAAATTCGTTCATGTATATGAACCCAATATAGGAGCACCCAAATACTTAAAACAAATAAGATATAAAGGAAGAAACTGATGGGAATACAATTAATATTAGGAGACTTTAACACCCCATTGATATCAATGGACAGATCTTCCTGAGAGAAAATCACTAATGCAATGGAGATTCTAAATGACACAATAAAACAGTTAGACTTAATTGATATTTTCAGCACATTACATCCAAAACAACCAAAATAAACATTCTTTTCAAGTGCACATGGAACATTCTCTAAGATTAAACACATAATAGGACACAAAACACACCTAAACAAATTTAAGAGGATAGAAATTATTTCAAGCATCTTTTCTGATTATAAAGGCATGAAACTAGATATCAATCATAGAAAAAGAAATGAGAAAAAAACCTATTACATGGGAAAAACACAACACATTACTAAAATACCAATAAATAAAAAGTATCGAAATTGGAAGGAAAGAGGTAAGGTTTTCATTATGTGCAGATGACATGATACTATATATAGAGAACTCAAGGGCTCCACACAAAAACTACCAGGACTGATAAATGAATTCAGCAAGGTAGTAGGATACAAGATTAACATACAGAAATCAGTTGTATTTCTTTACACTAACAATGAAATATCAGAAAGGGAATGTAAAAAAAAATACCTTTAAAAATAGCACCAAAAAAAAAAAACCAAAAACTTAGGAATAAACCTGACCAAGGAATGAAAGACCTGTATGCTAAGAAATATAAAACATTAATAAAGGAAATTGAAGATGATTGAAAGAAATGGAAAGCTATTCCATGCTCTTAGATTGGAAGAATTAATATTGTTAAAATGGTCATACTACCCAAAGCAATCTACAGATTTAATGTGATATCTGTCAAATTACCCATGACATTTTTCACAGAACTAGAACAAACAATCCTAAAATTTATATGGAACCGTAAAAGATCCAGAATTGCCAAAGCAATCCTGAGGAAAAAGAATAAAACTGGAGGCATAAACCTCACAGACTTCAGACAATACTACAAAGCTATAGTAATCAAAACAGTGTGGTATTGGCACAAAAACAGACATAAGGATCATTAGAACAGAATAGAGAGCCCAGAAATAAACCCACACACCTATAGTCAGTTAAGCTTTGACAAAGGAGGCAAGAATATACAATGGGGAAATGACAGTCTTTTCAGCAAGTGGTGTTGGAAAAGCTGGACAGCTACATATAAATCAATGAAGTTAGAACACACCCTCACACCATACACAAAAATAAACTCAAAATGGCTTACAAACTTAAATATAAGACATGACACCAGAAACTCATAGAAGAGAACATAGGCAAACCATTCTGTGACATAAATAATACCAAAGTTTTCTTAGGGCAGTCTCCCAAGACAATAGAAGTAAAAGCAAAATAAACAAATGTGACCTTATCAAACCTATAAGCTCTTGCATAGCAAAGGAAACCATAAATAAAATAACACAAACTATGAAATGGGAGAAAATATTTTCAAATGAGGTGACAAACAAGTGCTTAATTTCCAAAATATGCAAATAGCGCATACAACTCAATAACAAAAAAACAAACAACCCAATCAATAAATGGGCAAAGACCTAAATAGACATTTCTCCAAAGAAGACATACAGATGGCCAAGAGGCAGATGAAAAGATGCTCAGCATCACTAATTATTTGAGAAATGCAAATCGAAACTACAATATAGTATCACCTCAAACCAGTCAGGATGGCCATCATTAGAAAGTCTACAAATAATGAATTCTGGAGAGGGTGTGGAGAAACAGGAACCCTCCTACACTGTTGGTGGAAATGTAAATTGGTGCAGCCACTATGGGAAACAGTATAGAGGTTCCTCAAAAAACTAAAAATAGAGTTGATCCAGCAATCTCACTCCTGGGTATATATCCCGACAAAACTATGAATTGTAAAGATACATGCACCCCAATGTTCATAGCTGCAGTATTTACAATAGCCAAGACATGGAAACAACCTAAATGTCCATCAACAGATGAATGGATAAAGAATATGTGGTACGTATATATGATGGAATAATACTCAGCCATAAAAAAGAATGAAATAATGCCATTTGCAGCAACATGGATGGACCTAGATATCATTGTACTAAGTGAAGTAAGTCAGACAGAGAAGGACAAACGCCATACGATATCACTTACATGTGGAATCTAAAATATGACACAAATGAACTTGTCTACAAAACAGAAACAGACTCACAGATAATAGAACAGACTGGTGGATGCCAAAGGGGAGGGGGATGAGGGAGGGATTGGGAGTTTAGGATTAGGAAATGTAAACTATTACATATGTATAACTGAATCACTTTGCTGCATGCCAGAAACTAACACCAAATTGTAAATCAACTTTACTTCAATAAAATAAATTTAAAATATATACCAGGTATTAGAAAATATGTGCAAAATATGGAATAGAACAGTGGCAATAGACAAGTGTTCTCCATAATCGTTTCATGTGAAAACTGAAAGGTGCTAAAGGAAAGGAGCACAATTATGGGGTGACAGGGTGCTCTTTTATCATAATAAGTGTGAGTAATGCTGGATACTCTGTATTCTTCTTGGAGTTCGCAATGTTTATAAACATATAAAAGATGTGGAAAAGTTTTCCATTAAATAATAATAATCCTATTATTTTAAATCTGATGTTTCATAAATATATAGCCTTACATAACATTTGATTATTATATTTCTGCAAATCTGTTAATGTTTTCTGAAAATGTTGCACTCAACACAATTTGAGCCATGTAATAATATTTGCATTTACAGTCTGTGTGCTGCTGCTATATGCTGAAAACAGTAAACTTTTTAAAACTCTTTTTCCACCAAACACAATTATGCCTAACAGTATTTTTTAAGTATAATAAAAAAGTGTGTGTTGAATATATAATTGTGAACAACAATGATGAGATTATTACCATTTGAGAAAGAGCCAAACCAAAGAATCAGCATTTAAATTTCCATTTTGTTTCCACAAACAATAAAAGCAAACTAGAAATATCTATTTATTACATTGTCCTATGATGAGGGTTAGCAAATGTTAAGAAATAAATATTCCACTATACACTGTATCCAATATCTGCTCAATTCCACGTAGAACATTTTATGTAATACCTCCATAATTGTACACCAGAACTGTCCAGAGAGCCTGTTAAAAATCTTATTCTTACCACCTATCTTGTAATAAAGTAAGACTGGGTGGAACCCAGGAGTTCACATTTATGACACATGACCTAGATGATTCAGACACAGGTGGTTATTACACCACAGTGTTTGGAACACTGGGTTAAAATGAGAGAATTAGACCGCTTGCTTCTAGTATGAATTTGATGCATTATAAAAGTCATTTTTTGAGTTTGAATATACTCAATATTTTTTCATCTCAATTTGCCAAATTGACCAATGGTGAGAAAAAATATAAAGTCCCTAAAGTAGAAGAAACATTGTACAAGAAGAAAGATAAAAAGTAATGAATTAACATATATTGAATGCCCAGTATATCCCAAGATACTTTACTGAGCTTTTAAAAAACAAGTTAGTGCAGATATTGATATAATACAGAAACTAGGGGAAAGGGATCTCAGCACATATAATTTAACTCTGCAATCTAGGGCCAGTGTTGGAATTTGGTTGCATATTGTATTTGATGAGCTATAGAATACAAAGGAAAAAAAAACCTTCTTAAAGCAAACAGACCAACTTTATAATAGTTGCTAAGAGACATGATCAGGAACACCTGATATAGTCAGGTATCCTGATGGATTGGAATTAAAAATACAAGGTCTTAAAACAAAATATTATGTAACAACCTAAATGGGAAAAGAATTTGAAAAAGAATAGATACATGAATAACTGAATCACTTTGCTGTACACCTGAAACTAGCACAACATTGTTAATCAACTATACTCCCATATAATATACAAAGTTAAAAAAAAAAAAGACAAAATAGAGCTTCTAGATTTCTAATGAAAACAATTTCAATAACTCCCACCATGACCATCATAATAAAAACTGAAAACTGACCTCACATTTTTTGTGACCCATCTTCCCTGATATATTTTTGTAGTTGATTTTTCTTATAATTTACCATTGTTTAACAACCTCAATCACTCATTGTTCCATTGCTGAAGTCTCTTTACTGTTTGGACCTAGTCTCAGAAGACACACAGTGTCACATCTTTCTGATTATGATGGAGTTACAATTTTTCCCAGATTCAGGTTCCTCAAAAAATTAAAAATAGAACTACCTATGACCCAGCAATTTTACTCCTGGGTATTTATCCAAGAAAACCCTGAAAACAGTAACTTGAAAAGATACATTCACCCCAATGTTCATAGCAGCTTTATTTACAATAGTCAAGATACGGAAGCAACACAAGTGTCCACAAGTGTCTATCAAGAGACGAATGGATAAAGAAGATGTGGAATATATATATATATACACACACATGCACACTCTATATTATCACTTATATGTGGAATCTAAAAGATAACACGAATGAATGCATACAGCAAAACAGAAACAGACACAGATATAGAGAACAAATTACTGGTTAACAGTGGGGAGAGGGAAGGGAGGAAGGGAAAGATGAGGGTATGAGATTAAGAGATACAAACTACTACATAAAAAATAACTAATTAACAGGGATATATCATACAGCACAACGAAATACAGCCATTATTTTGTAATAACTTTAAATGGAGTATAATCTACAAAAATATTGAATCACTTTGCTGTACACCTGAAACTAATATAATACTGTAAATCAACTATAATTTTTTTAAAAAAGGAGAGAAACTCCAAGGCCAAAAGATGAGGAAAAAAACAAGCCCACTAATGCAATTTGAAGTTTCTGGTGCCTGTAATTCCAAGAAGCATGAAACACAGCCCAACTTCTAGAAAGATGAATATAAAACCTCACGCTAAAGTTCTCTTTTTTCAGTAAATATTACTCTATAGAACATGTCAGGTTTTTGACAAAAACTTATAAGCCATGTCAGAAGGCAAAAAGAAACATGTCTGAGGAGACAATGCAATTACCAGAACTAGATTTAGATATGACACAGATCTTGAGCTATCAAATAGAGAATTTAGAATAACTATGATTAATGCATTAATATTTCTGATGGGAAAGGTTGGCAACTTGCAAGTCTAAATAGGTCATGTCAACAGAGATATAAAACAATAAGTAAAAGGGGAGGGGAGGAAATCCTAGATATCAAAAACAAATGTAAAAGAAATGAAAATACCTTTTACTGATTCATCAGTAGACTCAACAAGATAAGGAGAAAAATCTGTGAACTTGAAGAAAATTCCTGAAATGAAATTAAAATGGAATAGATTAGTGGTTGCCAGATAGAAGGGGAAGGGTTGAAAGGGTAAAATACAGGGTACTCTAATGGGAAATACAAACTATTAAGTATTTGTCAAAATTCATAGAACTTTATAGAAAGACAGAAAAACCTTAGTAATGTATGCAAACTATTAAAAAATGATTCAAGAGGCTTGGGAATAGGAAGTTGGAGTGCAGAATCTGACAAAAGAATCTAACTGTGTTACAAATGTATGAAACAACATCAATGAAGGGAATTCACCTTTCAGGGGAAAGGTGCTGACCTGAGAAACTTTGGAAGTGAGTGGAATCTGTAAGACAGGAATTAAAAACAAACTAAAAAACAAAAAACTGTCCATAAGCACTGTTAGTTGGTATGGTTGTTTTCCACACGGGTATCAGTGAACAATTCTGAAAACATGGTATTGTCTGATGAAACTGAATAAGTGAATGGATACTGAATGGTCAGGTCCAGGTTTCTCACTGTTGGAGTGAAGGTCACAGACAATCAAGGGGAGGAGATTAGAATGATCCATGTTGAAATGGATTAGAATTGGAGACAGTCGGTATGAACTCATGTTTCACTTAATATGGAAACAGATGATTACATACAGAAATATTTGTATATGTGTATATACACCAGTTCATATACACACTTGTATTTCCTTGCTCTGTCAGCTGAGAGGGCCTAAAAGTAAGGGCACCCCAGTAGCAAAGAGCACAGCTATCATCCAGGTCTATTCCATTTTCCAATAAAAGGAACTCACTTGTTAAAAAAAAATGGTTGATTCTAGACTATGGAACGGAATAGGCAAGATGAGCCTGCAGCATCTTGTAGTACCAGAAAGTAAAGAATATTAAAAACAAGCAAACAAATAAAAATCCTCAAAAGCAGGAATATGCTAAAGGGACTCAGAGTCCAACTGAGAGTTCTCAATGGCCAAAGCTGGAACAATCTGAATAACAATGTTAATTACTGTTGGATTATAATTAAACATGTAAAATGAATAGCCATCAGAACTGAACAAATACAAATACATAACCAAATAAATAGATGGTAAAGAATAGACAAATCACCTATGCAAACGAATTTCAGAGTAGCTTCTTCCCTCTGAAGAAGGATGAGCATATCACCCTTCTCCTTAAGAGTGGCTTGTGTATACTGACTTCCTCTCAAAGAGTGCAGTTTGGAAAGGGGGGATTAAAGAATAACTTCACTGTGGAGAAACCTGACAAATACTAGTTCAGTCAAATGATCAAGGTTCACATCATCAGCAATAAGTTCAAATGACAACATGTGCTCTTGATAAGCTGTGTTGAAAATGGTACTTCACCCCTGTGGTCTTCCTTTCCAATCTCAAAAATCCAGTCTAACCATGAGAACAACATCAGACAAATCCCAATGGAAGAACATTCTACAAAATACCTAACCAGTAATTCTCAAAACTGTCAGGATCATGAAAAACAAGAAAAATTTGAGCAGCTGTTATAGCCCAGAGGAACCTAAAGAGACATGATAAATAAATGTAATAGGATATTCTAGCTGAAATCCTGAAACAGCAAGAGAACATTAGGGAAAAACTAATGAAACCTGAATAAAGTATGGAGTTTAGTTAATAACAATGTATCTTTTCAAATTAGTGTTTTTGGTTTTATTCAGATATATACCCAGGAATGGAATTGCTGGATCATATGGTAGTTCTAGTCTTAGATTTTTAAGAAACCTCCATACTTTTGCCACAGTGGCTGCACCAATTTACAGTCTCACCAACAGTGAACAATGGTTCTCTTTTCTCCACATCCTCGCCAACATTTGTTATTTGCATTCTTTTTGATGACAGCCATTCTGACAGGTGTGAGGTGGTATCTCATCGTGGTCTTGATTTGCATTTCCCTGATGATTTGTGATATTGAGCATCTTTCCATGTGCCTGTTAGCCACCTGCACTTCTTCTTTGGAAAAAATATTTACAATTGCAAAGTTATGGAAGTATCCTAAGTGTCCATCAAGAGGTAAATAGATTAAGATGAAGTGGTATATATATACAATGGAATACTACTCAGCCATAATAAAGAAAGAAATTTAGCCATTCACAGCAACATGGATGGATTTGGAGGGAATTATTCGAAGTGAAATAAGTTAGACAGAGAAAGACAAATATGGTACAATATCACTTATACATGGAATCTAAAAAATACAACAAACAAGTGGATAAAAAAAAATGAAGTAGACTCACAGATATAGAGAACAAACTAGTGGTTACTATTGGGGAGAGGGAAGGAGGGAGGGACAATATAGGGGTACGGGAAGAAAAAAGTGTTATTATGGGTTTATATGAAATCATGTGTGTGAAACTTTGAAAAATGTAAAGCACTATGGAATTTAAAGAATCTTTCATTCAATAAAAAATGCATATGAATATACATATATTCTGTACAATGACAATGTATAAAATAAAAATTTTTATATAAAGTATTAAAATTTTTGAAAAAATGTATCCAGTTGATTCAATAGTTGTGACAAGTGTATCATAGTAATGTAGGAGGTTAACAATAGGAGAAACTAGAGAGGGTGTACAGGAATTGTCTGTACCATTTTTGTTACATTTCTATAAATCTAAAACCACCTAAAAACAAAAATTTTTTAAAACACATAAGTAGTTTTAAAAACAGATTATGCTAACATAATGTATCTTACACGTATATATGCATATGTATGTATGTATAAATGTAATATACACATACATACATAAATATATGGAAAGAGTAGAATGAATGACCATGAATGACTTCCAGAACTTTGAGGAATCAAGATGATGTTCAAATTTAATCTAAGAGGCCTACAGTGACTATACAAGATTCTCTACCTTACTTGTTCTCAACCAAGCCTACATATTCTAATCAACTGTGGAAATTTTTAAAACTAGGGCTATATTGATATACAGCTCCCTCCCTAAGAGATTCTGATTTAATTGTTTTGTGATGGGACCTCATTATTTCTTTTTTTGTTATTGTTGGAGTAGTAAAACTATTTTATTTCAGGACTTACTATAAGGCTAGAGCATTCAAGACAATGTGGTGTGAGCAAAAGTAGCGAAAATTAGATCAATGAAACAACTTGGAAAGTTTAGAAATCCACCTGGGACTTCCCTGGCAGTCCAGTGGTAAAGAGTCTGCCTTCCAATGAAAGGGATGTGGGTTTGATCCCTGGTCGGGGAACTAAGATCCCACATGCCACGGGGCAACTAAGCCTGTGTGCCACAACTACTGGCCTTGCACGCCTCAATGAGAGAGCCTGCATGCTGCAAACTACAGAGCCCACATGCCCTGGAGCCCACACACCACAACTAGAGAGAGAAAACCCGCATGCCACAACTACTGAGCTCACATGCCTCAACGAGAGAGCCTGCATGCTACAAACTACAGAGCCCACGTGCCCTGGAGCCCACACACCACAACTAGAGAGAGAAAACCCGCACACCACAACTACTGAGCTTGCATGCCTCAACGAGAGAGCCCACATGCTGCAAACTACAGAGCCCACGTGCTTTGGAGCCCATGCACCACAACAACAGAGCCCATGTGCTCTGGAGCCCATGCCCCACAACTAAAGAGAGAAAACCTGCACGCCACAACTAGAGAGAAGCCTGCACGCCACAACAAAGATCCTGCGTACTGCAACTAAGACCTGACACAGCCAAAAAAAATAAAGAAAATAAAAATAAATAATTACAAAATTCAAAACAGAAATCCACCACTTACACTTCTTTTTTATTTTTATTTTTTATTGAAGTATAGTTGACTTACAATGTTATATTTGTTCTGGTGTACAACATAGTGGGCCCACATTATTTCTTAAGAGTTATCATGTGCTTCTGTTATTGAGTTATAATTGAAAAACCACTTTCTAGTTCATTTATTCTAAACTTTTATACTTATTTGATAATATATAAAAATTATTTCATTAATGGAAAACATTTCATTAAATTTAAAGTCTAAAATATAAATATGTATATATAAATATAAATATATACATATATAAAAAATATATATGATGTAACTGAGTTACATCATAACTTGCATTTTAAAAGCAATTAATAATTCGATCAACTAAGTTTTGTGTGAGAGGAAAACACATGACACTATTTACATTCAATACTCTCCTAATAGGCAGAACCCTGGGTTTGTCCATTCATTGTCCACAAGTGCTGTCTGGCTCTATCTAAACTGAGTAAATGTTCTATAATCTGCACTGTCCAATATGGTAGCTAGGAAGTATATGTGGTTATTGAGCATTTAAAATATGAGTACTGTGAATAAATAACCAATTTTTTAATTGTTAAATTTTAAATAATTTAAATAGCCATATGAAGCTAAAATGGCTACCATGTTGGACATCATGATTCTAGACATTTGTTCTGCAGAATCTGAAATAAGTGAGAGGTACTAAGACCGAATGTTATTGGTTTTTATACAAATGTGTAGAGTCCTATTGGGGAAGATGATGAAATTGATATAAAATATGAAAATAATGAAGTAAGAAAAGACAAAATATCCAAAGTGATGAAGGAGTAAAGAACGAGGAAAGAAAATTTTTGGATAGAGCTTGAGTGGGTATGCAATGGTTTGATAAAATTCCTTACTGAATTTTGAATAAGTATGCAAGCAGATAATGTAACCAATATAAATTTCAATATCTCTTTTCAATGAAATTTCTTTAATGAAATACATATTGTAATGTCTGCTAAACCAGAGGTGTCTATATGTCATTACTCACATGATTATTATTTAAAAGAAGGTGCCATTATATGGGCAATTAATCTCCCACAAAGGAGGCAAGAATATACAATGGAGAAAAGACAGCCTCTTCAATAAATGGTATTAGAAAAACTAGAGAGCTACATACAAAAGAATCAAACTGGACTACACTCTCACAACATGCACAAAAGTAAATTTTAAATGGATTAAAGACTTAAATGTAAGACCTGAAGCCATAAAACTTCTAAAAGAAAACATAGGTAGTACACTTTTTGATATGGGTCTCAATAATAATTTTTTGGATATGTCTCCTCAGGTAAGGGAAACAGAAGCAAAAATAAACAAATGGGACTAAATCAAACTAAAAAGCTTTTTCACAGTGTAGGAAACTATCAACAAAATGAGAAGGCCACCTACTAAATGGAAGAAAACATTTGCAATTGATATAACTGATAAGGAGTTAATATTCAAAATATACAAATACCTCATACAACTCAACATCAAAAAGCAACTCAATTAAAAAATGGGCTGAGGATCTGAATAGGCAATTTTCCAAAGAAGACATACAAATGAGGAATAGCACGTGAAAAGATGCTCAACATCACTAAACATCAGGGAAATGCAAATCAAAACCACCCTGAGATATCACCTCACACCTGTCAGAATGGCCATCATCAAAAAGACAACAAATAAAAAATGTTGTCAAGGATGTGGAGAAAAAGGAACCCTTGTGCCATTGTTTGTGGAAATGTAAATTGGTGCAGCCTCTATGGAAAACAGTATGAAGAGTCCTCAAAAAATTGAAAATATAACTACAATATGATCCAGGAGTTTGACTTCCAGACACTTTTCCAAAGAAAACAAAAACACTAATTAGAAAAGATATATGCACCCCTATATTCAGTGCAGCATTATTTACAATAGCCAAGATAGAGAAGCAACTCAGGTGCCCATCAATAGATGAATGGTTAAAGAAGATATATATACACACACGGAATGTTACTCAGTCATGGAAAAGAATGAAATCTTGCTATTTGTGACAACATGGATGATGTAGAGGGTGTTAGTTAAGTCAGACAGAGAAAAACAAATACTGTCTGAAACAAATGAGCAAACATAACAAAACAAAGAGTCACAGATACAGAGAATAAACAGGTGGTTGCCAGGGTGGAGGGAGCGGGCAAAGGAGAAATAGGGGAGGGAGATTAAGAGGTGCAAACTTCCAGTTACAAAATAAATGAGTCACAGTGATGACATGTACAGCGTGAGGAACATAGTCAATAACTCTGGTGTATCTTTGTGTGTTGACATATAGTAACTAGACTTATCCTGGTGATCATTCTGAAAAGTATAGAAATACCAAATCACTATGCAGTGTAACAGGAACTAACATAGTGTCACAGGTCAATTATACATCAAAAACAAACGAACTCACCAAAAAAAGTGATCAGATTTGTGGTTATCAGAGGCAGGTGGTTAGGGGCAGGGTGAAGTGGATGAAGGCAGTCAAAAGTTACAAATTTCCGGTTATAAGATAAATAAGTACTAGGGATGTAATGTACAACATGATAAATATAATTAACACTGCTGCATGTTACAGATCAAAGTTGTTAAGAAAGTAAATTCTAAGATTTCTCATCACAAGAAAAATTTTTCTCCATTTCTTTAATTTGATATCTATAGGAGATGATGGATGTCCACTAAACCTACTGTGATAATCATTTCATGATGTATTTAAGTCAAATCATTATGCTGCATACTTTAAACTTATACAGTGCTATATGTCAATCATATCTCAATAAAACAGGATGAAAATTTAAAACATAATATAAATAAGATGCCAAATGTGTATCATTTCATCTGGAGATAAGAGAGATATGCACCTCCCATTTCCCTATCATCTGGATTATACGTTCTTCCTACATGCTATGACAAAATTCTGCACTTTCTCAAGTATTAAACTACTCATCTTTTTGGAAATTACATTTTTGCGTGTTCTCCACACACCAGATTATACAGATGGAAGAGTACACACCTAAATGTTGTATATTTAATTAATATAATGTATATTATATATTAAAAACACTCATAAAGCCTCTTTCACCAAGAAAATTAAAAAATAGAGATCTATATCTACATCTATATCCATACATCATGTTATTATCTATTTCAAAACCTACATATAGATTACATCTATTCTTTGTATATATCAAAAATTTTGCAATTAAGAAAAGTCTTTATTGAAAACTAGAAGGAAACTAATTCTAACCCAGCCAAAGGTACAGATCAAAGAAATTCAGTGTTTATTTATATACTACACCAGAAAAGCTGTAGTCTAACATGAAACATACTACCAAAGATTACAAAAATATTGAGATATATATATATATATACATATGTCTTTTAAAGGATGATTACTACAACAGTTATATGTTCTATAGTTAATCCAACTTCATGTGAGCCTGCAATACTAGCTGTATGTCAGAATCTACAGTACAAGTTCAGAGCCTTTAAAATATTGAAGATCGTACACATATTTAACAAGGAGAAGACTCAGGACCACGTAAAATATCTGTGAAAGTCTTCCTTAACAACTAGATATAGATTCACTCTACAAATTTTAGAGGCATAAAAGTACAGTTTGAAATACAGATGTTACATAAAGGTAAATATTGTTTGAATATAAAGAAACATATTTCAGGATGACAATCTTATGAATAAGTGCATTCATTGGAAATGTTTCAGCAGAGAAAATGACCATCTATTCAGAATGGAAGATAAAGTCTGTGTAATTTATGGTTATATTATATGAATTCAAAATTTGGTAATTACTATACTATGAAAATATTTGAAATCGCACCACCACTTGAAACATGTTTCCTCCATTGCTTTTCAATCATTACAGATTTACTGTTCGTGTTCCCAAGACCTTTCTTCCTCTTAAATGTGTATTTCATGTTATTAGAACAAACGAGACTTTGATTTTACTTCTATCCCTTCCCACCGTGGTGTTCCAACCTTAAACATTAGAGAGTAAGGAATAAAAAGTGTGTTTAATCTGATAGAAAGCAAACCACTGACAAGAGATTTTTCTAAGCATCATAGGAGCCTTCCTAGCCACACTTGCCTAAATAGGAAATGCAGGATGGGTACACCATGGATTCATCCCATCTTCCCAGGCTGTCAAAGCTCAGCTAAGTTGTTGAGAGACAGCAGAGAGACAAAGAGTGCTCAGCCATCAGGCGCCAGAGTAGCCCATCAAAGCAACAAGTCAAAAATGAAAGAATTAAGCCTTTGATCTCTTATGGTGATGGTAAATCAAGTTCTAAACTGGAGAAAGCGCCAACTCCCCCTGTTCCACTTTCCTCCGTGGAAGGCACACTGTTCAGAGTCAGGTGGATCAGCACAGACCTGGGGGTCTCTCAGTATGGACGAAGCCCCAACAAAGGCTCCAGCACTGAGGCCAGGGGAGGGAGTAGAGTGAAGGCTAGGAGAGAAGTGCTGGGTACTGAGTCAGAGTGGGGAAAGGTGTCCTCAAGGCTTCCCCTTCCCACAGCCTCCCCAGGCTGCATAAAGAGGCTTGGGGGAGAAGCCAGAATAAGACTTCTAAGTTGGCCACAGACAAAGAACCTAAGACCACAAATATGCCAAGAGCATGACCACTAGGGGAGCCTGAGTCCTCAACTGCAACTCCCTTTAGAGACTGCCATGCACTGGCTGCACACCAAGTCTGCTGTGGGAAGGGCAAATTTCCCCCATGCAGCTGGCAGGTAAAGACTTTGTAATGACCTATGTTCTAGCCTGAAAAATCACACAGAGGTTTTTAACCAGGAGCGGAACTGCTCACAGTCAGTTTATATAGTTAGGCTGGGGGTTAGGTTGGGACCAGAAGTATGACCACACTCAAAAAAATTTAATCTTATTTTATAAAGAGCATGGATTAAATCCATCCCTGATCTAAACCTTACTTGATAATGACATTCAGCTGTTGGACTGCCATATGCTGAGAAATATCTATACGTAGTTAAAATATAAATGAAACTTGTCTGTGGATGCTAAAAAAAATAGAGCAGAATGTTACATTGGCACAAATAAATTGAAGATTTCCTAATTAGAAGTGTTCAAGGAGATATGCATAATTATATAATTTTAGATTTGGAAATAATCTGATGTATCAAAGCCAATCTATTGATTTTACATAGGCCTATGAAAAAGTAGGCATATATTAAAAAGTTTATCTAAGCTCACAGGATTAATAATGGTATAGCTGAGGCTAATAACTAGAGCATTGATTCATAATTCCACGAACGTTCTTTTACATCACATTATTTTGAAGTCAAGAGCCATATCATATACCATCACACAAATAGCATGAAATAATACTCAACAACCCTAGCACAGTTTGGAGTCCTTTACCTAGAAATTTCATATTCAAACTTCAGAAAACCAAAAGTGAACAAAAAAATAGTGAAAGAACCCAAAGGGGGGAAAGATACTCTACCAACAGAGGAATAAGTATAAAAATTACATCAGACTTCTCTTCAAAAATCACACAAACAAAAATAGTGGAGTGAAATATTGAACGTACTGAAAGAAAAAATAACTAGAATTGCATATTGCATATCTGGCAAAACTATCCTTCAAAATAAAGAAGAAATAAAGACTTAATTGGACAAATAAATAATGCATGAATTTGTCACCACTAGACCTGTCTTGAGAGAAATGATAAAAAGAAATCAGAGAGAAAGAAGTGATAAAATCTAGAGCCTTGGATTTACATAAACAAAGTGAGAGTGTTAGAAAACAAATACAATATTTTCTTTTCCTATTCTTATTTGATAAACAGAGAACAGTTTGTTCAAATAAAGAATAACAACAATATACTGTATTTTCATAGTTTATGGATAAGTGAAATGAATGACAATTTTATAAGGGATGGGAGCGAGGAAGTGGAAACACTTTGTTTTATGGTATCTGTACTACCCATAAAGCAGTATAGTGTTAATTAAAAGTGGACTTAAATTAGTTGTAAATCTATACTACAAACACTGGAGCAACTGCTAACTTAAAAAAAAAAGTATAATTGATATACTAAGAAGAGAAAGAGAAAGCAGAAACATGAAAACACATAAAACCAAAAGAGGTAGAAAAAAGTACAATTAAAAAATATTCTTATTTTTTGTCCTTGTATTCTCAATACACAAAAAAATTTTAAAACTGAGCAATGAGAAAAGAATCAATCCAATTATAAAATGGACCAAAGAACCTCATCAAAGAAGATGTAAAGATAGCAAATAAGAATTTGAAAAGGTGCTCCCCATAATATATCATTAGGAAATTACAAATCAAAACAATGAGTATCACTATACACTTATTAGAATGACTAAAATTCAAAACTGACAATACCAAATTCTGATGACAATTAAACCACAGGACTGTCATTCATTACCGGAAGGAATGCAAATGGTACAGCTGCTTTGGAAACAGTTTGGTAGTTTCTGACAAGGCTAAACATAGTCTTATCATATGGTTCAGCAAATCTGAATGAGTTGAAATTTATATTCACATAGAAACCTGCATTAAAATGTTAGTAGTAGCTTGATTCATAATTGCTGAAAACTGAAAGATAAGAAAACTGTGATAAATCTATACATTAGAATATTATTCGGTTATAAAAAAAAAAACAGAATAAGGTGTCAAGCCACAAAAAGACATGGAGTAAAACTGACCAAGACCTTCTGGGCCTCTTGGGCCTCTTGGGCCTCTTGGACACAAGCCCCTCTGTGTCCCCTACTTCTTGTTTGTAGGAAAAAACCTGAGTCTCTTAGGCCTTCCTTCCCTGTGTTCTAAAGCACAAACTCAAGCATTTAATGATTAGAGAAGAGAAAAAACCAGAAACAAAGAAAAAACAGTCAAGCAAGAAAAGGAATAATAACTAAAACAATATCAACCATAAAACAGACTCACAGGACCCTTTGTTTCTCCCTGAGGGATATAGATAGCAATCCCCCTCACATTCTTGAGTTGTTTTTACAGGAACCAGGGCCCCACCAATTGGAAACTTCTGACCACAAGCACATAGACTCTAAACTGGTTGGTGCCACAAGACTGATGACTTAGATTTCCGCAATATCACCCTATTACCTCACCACCAACAATCAGAAAATTGTCCACAAGCTGATCATGCATCCTACCACCCTTACCCCAACACTGTCTTTAAAAACCCTTGCCTGAAAGTCATTGGGGAGTTTGGCTCTTTTGAGCATGAGCTGCCCATTAACCTTGCTTTGTGCCCTGCAATAAATGCTATACTTTCCTTCACTAAAACCTGGCATCTGTAAATTGGCTTTGCTGTGGATCAAGTGACTGGACCTGAATTTGATTCAGTCACAGGAGGAATCTTAAATGATTATTGCTAAGCAAAAGAAGCCAGTCTGAAAATGCTACATTCTATATGATTCCAACTATATGATACTTTTGGAAAAGCAAAACTATAGAGATAATGTAAAATCAGGGCAGGGAAGGAGGAATAGGTAAAGCACAGGGCATTTTTATGGCAGTGAGTGAATCTATTCTGTGTGATATCATAATGGTGAATTCACAGCATCATCCATTTGTCAAAATCCATTGAAATTTGAAACACTAGGAGTGAACCATGATGTAAACTATGGACTTCGTTAATGATAATGCATCAGTATTGGTTCATCGACTCTAACAAATGTATCACTAATGACGAATGCTAAAAAAGGGAAAATTGTGACAAGGGAAGCACTGTATGACAACTCTTTGGAAATATAAAACTCTAAAAAATATCATCTATTAATTTTAAAAAGTTACACATTTAATTTGCCAAGCGTAGCATAGCTGTTGAAAGACTACAAGCTTATATTGTCCGTTTAGAAACTAGTTTTTCTTTCAATATGTCATATAGTAAAATTATTATAATCAGAGTGTTGATTAGACTGGATGATATAAAAAATGGAACAGTTATATGCATCTACCTCCATTATAGGAGAGCAGCTGACTGTGAAACTGGGCTAGTTGATTCTTAGATTGTGTTACACTGGCCTCTAAGTAGCCCCAGGATGAGCACTGACAAAGTATGCACAGTGAAAATCCTTTTTTGTTTTCCCTGTGTTGTCAAGTTTGATAATCTTTGATTGGATTCTTGCACTTTATTTTTATCTGTGTTAATAAGTTTAATCCAAAGGCAGTCATGTAGGGCGACTTTGCAACATCTATGTTCTTATTACTAATGTGTTGATTTTATAATTTTAACTGTAAGAAAGCAGTATAATTTCTACCATTTTACCATTATTTAGGTCATTTTCATGTAGTACCCAGTAATGACAAAACATACATCTTTGGAGGCCAAATCACTCCACTTAATTATGAGCTCCTATTAGGTAAAATTATTGTCATTTAGCTTTACATTACCAAGTGTAGCATAGTATCTGCAAAGTAAATCATGGTCCATAAATGTTTTCAAACAGAAGTTAAAATAAGAAAAAATAACATTAAAGTGAGTAAAAAATATAACTTTTCAGAATTAATTCTTCACTAAAGTGTACAGAGGAACTCTTTATGTCCCACAAAGGAAAAGTTAATTTTTCTATGTGAATTAGTTGTGTAAGACTTGGTACTTAACAATATACATTTAATATGATTTGACACATTTCTGTATTGGATTTTTCTTATCTGTTCTAGAGGCTCTTTGGCTAGACTCCTTCATGGGAAAGGGGATATAAGACAGTCATTTTAGGTAGCAACCTATTACACAGTTCACCAAAGAATGACACTGGGAAAATTTTAGACAAAAAAAGACAGTTAGTATGTAACTGCGCCAAAACTATTCCCACTGAGAGGAAATCAAAGTAACTGGATAAGCACTATACAAAAGCTTCTGGCACTGGAATTAAAATTTCCAACTGATTCTTTTACTTTGCTCTGGTATAATCTGACACAGAGAGTTCTTCTTGGAGTCATTTGAAAACAAGTTTTGTTACTATCCCAGCAATTCATGCATAATTCGCTAAAAGGAAAAGAACAAAATCATTCATTTGAATCTTCACATCAGCACTTTTCAACAGGGAAAACTGGATGGAAGACACATGGGAAATCTGTACTATTTTGCAACTTCTTGCAAATGTAACATTATTTCAAAATAAAAGTTTTAAAAAAAAGATGAGGAGGGAGAACTAAGGTACCAAAATGTTCTCAAGTGATCAAATTTTAACTTCATTAATACGAAAGGACGACATCTGTTTAATAAATAAATTAATTAATTAATCAACTAATTAAGTGTTTAAAGCAATAGCTACTTCTGAGGAGAAATATTTTTCTTCTATAAGGTTGTCAATATATGTTTTCAATACAATAATTTTAATCCACATCAAGCCTCTTTCTTGTGTGTTGTTACAATGTAGGGGTGTGTGTGTGTGTATTATTATGATTCCTATGTTTGGATTACAGTCACTCAAGTATAATCTGGTATTTTACTTTTCACAAACTAAAAGTCAAGTTCTCATTTTCTCTTTAATTTCCTTTTTAAAAAAAATTAGTTCTAAGTGAATAATAATTCCCCATCACATGTACATTTTAAAACAGAAAGTTATGTGTTAGTAAATTGAGATTCATCCACAAATCTCACCAAAGATATTGGGAACGCATTTGTTGGCTGAAATAAAAATGTGCAAAGAAAAAGTTGTGAGTTGAGTTATATTTGGGGACCTTACTGAACACTATAACCTGAAAGACTCTCAGGTAGCTCTCAGGATCTGCTCCCTAGAGGTAAAGGAGGAGCTAAGATGTATATGACTTTTTTTTTTTTTTTTTTGCTGGAAAAAACCATGTAGTCAAACCTCAAAAGTTTACTTCTAATCTCAAAGAACAGACATCTCAAGTTAAAGATTTCAGTGCTTTTCAGTTTATGGGAAGATGCAAGAATCTGGGGTCGTTTGAATTTTTTTCACTAGATATGCATATTCAACTATCCAGGGGCCAGTATATACAAACTACAGAATGCTTCCTTTTTTTTCTCCATTATGAATTCCCCTCAGGGCGCACTCTCCCTGGGCAACTTCAGTGGTTAATGGATTGATCCTGGTAGAACTGGAATGGAAGGCAACATTTTTTTTCTCTACACATTTCTAGATTAACATTATGAATGAAAAATAATAAGAAATATCAAGTTCTTCCAATTAAAATGAATGTTTCATAAACACTCCAAAATATTGTTCATGTACAGACCAAATACTGGGAAGCATAGCTCCCTTAATCAAATATTCTATTTCAAAAACACTACTAACTTGAGTCAAGTCATGGTTTATTACTGATTTGATGCATCATAGCATTTCAGTGTGGTCCCCACTTCTTATTTTATTTCTCATAGTCACAAGTGAAATACCCTGCCACTGACAAGTGAATATCAGTAACATTCAGTGACTGAGACATTTCATGTGTGAAAGGAGCATATTCAATTCCCTCAGAATAATTCTATCAACAGTGATACAATGATTGCCTTTATGATGAAAGTGAAGATTTTAGTAAGCACTGATAGTTTTCAAGCATCATATTTAGTTTCCCTAAGACTGTCAACTGGTCATTTATCTTGAGAAGGCTATTTTGTTGTGTTGTTCTATTTTGACAGTCAGTCATCTGGGCTTACTTGAATCTGATAAAACATAAGAAAGACTCTCCAGTCTTAAATGGCTTCTTTTGTGATTCAGTATAGATAATGCTATTTGGAAGTTCCTAAATTCCTAATATATTTTTCTTTACAATTGCACATCACCTTAAATTTACTTAACCTTAACATGGATTCTAATAATGCATTTTAAGGAGGCTCAACATTTTAAATTTGATATATCTTAATTTACATCATTAGGTCACAACACTGTCACTAAGAAATATCTAATAATACAATCAAAAAATCCAAGCCAGTAATTGACCTGCTTTATGCTGTAGGGACATAAACTTCTAGTATTTTATCTCCTTAAAGTAAAAATAAAACTGCTGGTAGACATCAAAATGTAAAGAAGCTACTTTTAGAGAAGTAATTTTTCAAGAATTTATTTCTCATGGGGAAGCTGATTACATTTGTGCTTCTCATCATTCAATTTTAAAAATCAGATGGATTTCATACACCATGATCAAGTGGGATTTATCCCAGGGATGCAAGGATTCTTCAATATATGCAAATCAATCAATGTGATATACCATATTAACAAACTGAAGAATAAAAACCATATGATCATCTCAATAGATGCAGAAAAAGCTTTTGACAAAATCCAACACCCATTTATGATAAAAACTCTCCAGAAAGTGGGCATAGAGGAACCTACCTCAACATAATAAAGGCCATATATGACAAACCCACAGCAAACATCATTCTCAATGGTGAAAAACTGAAAGAATTTCCTCTAAGATCACGAACAAGACAAGGATGCCCACTCTCACCACTATGATTCAACATAGTTTTGGAAATCCTAACCACAGCAATCAGAGAAGAAAAAGAAATAAAAGGAATACAAATTGGAAAAGAGGAAATAAAACTGTCACTGTTTGCAAATGACATAATACTATACATAGAGAATCCTAAAGATGCCACCAGCAAATTACTAGAGCTAATCAATGAATTTGGTAAAGTTGCAGGATACAAAACTAATGCATACAAATCTCTTTCAGTCTTATACACTAATGATGAAAAATCTGAAAGAGAAATTAAGGAAACACTCCCATTTACCATTACAACAAAAAGAATAAAATACCTAGGAATAAACCTACTTAGGGAGACTAAAGACCTGTATGCAGAAAACTATAAGACACTGATGAAAGAAATTAAAGATGATACCAACAGATGGAGAGATATACCAGGTTCTTGGATTGGAAGAATCAATATTGTGAAAATGACACTATACTACCCAAAGCAATCTACAGATTCAATGCAATCCCTATAAAATTACCAGTGGCAATTTTTATGGAACTAGAACAAAAAATCTTAAAATTTGTATGAAGACAAAAAAGACCCTGAATAGCCAAATCAGTCTTGAGGGAAAAAAACGGAGCTGGAGGAATCAGACTTCCTGACATCAGACTACACTACAAAGCTACAGTAATCAAGACAATATGGTACTGGCACAGAAACAGAAACATAGATCAATGGAACAAGATAGAAAGCCCAGAGATCAACCCACACACCTATGGTCAACTAATCTATGACAAAGGAGGCAAGGATATATAATGAAGAAAAGACAGTCTCTTCAATAAGTGGTGCTGGGAAAACTGGACAGCTACATGTAAAAGAATGAAACTAGAACACTCCCTAACACCATACACAAAAATAAACTCAAAATGGATTAGAGACCTAAATGTAAGACCTGACACTATAAAACTCTTAGGGGAAAACATAGGAAGAACACTCTTTGACATAAATCACAGCAAGATCTTTTTTGATCCACCTCCTAGAGTAATGGAAATAAAAAAAATAATAAACAAATGGGACCTAATGAAACTTAAAAGCTTTTGCACAGCAAAGGAAACCATAAACAAGACGAAAAGACAACCCTCAGAATGGGAGAAAATATTTGCAAATGAATCAATGGACAAAGGATTAATCTCCAAAATATATAAACAGCTCATGCAGCTCAATATTAAAAAAACAAACAACCCAATCCAAAAATGGGCAGAAGACCTAAATAGACATTTCTCCAAAGAAGACATACAGATGGCCAAGAAGCACATGAAAAGCTGCTCAACATCACTAATTATTAGAGAAATGCAAATCAAAACTACAATGAGGTATCACCTCACACCAGTTAGAATGGGCATCATCAGAAAATCTACAAACAACAAATGCTGGAGAGGGTGTGGAGAAATGGGAACCCTCTTGCACTGTTGGTGGGAATGTAAATTGATACAGTCACTATGGCGAACAAGACGGAGGTTCCTTAAAAAACTAAAAATAGAATTACCATATGATCCAGCAATCCCACTACTGGGCATATACCCAGAGAAAACCATAATTCAAAAAGACACTTGCACCCCAATGTTCATTGCAGCACTATTTACAATAGCCAGGTCATGGAAGCAACCTAAATGCCCATCGACAGAAGAATGGATAAGGAAGTTGTGGTACATATATAGAATGGAATATTACTCAGCCATAAAAAGGAACGAAATTGGGTCATTTGTTGATACGTGGATGGATCTAGAGACTGTCATACAGAGTGAAGTAAGTGAGAAAGAGAAAAACAAATATCGTATATTAACGCATATATGTGGAACCTAGAAAAATGGTACAGATGAACCGGTTTACATGGCAGAAGTTGAGACACAGATGTAGAGAAATAACATATGGACACTAAGAGGGGAAAGTCGTGGGGGGGGTGGGGGGTGGTGTGATGAATTGGGCGATTGGGACTGACATGTATACACTGATGTGTATAAAACTGATGACAAATATGAACCTGCTGTATAAAAAAATAAATAAAATTCAAAAATTAAAAATAAATAAAATTAGATGGATTAAAATGGACATTTTTTGAGAATCCAGGTGAATTTTATATAAAATAGTTGGGTTTGAGTGTTAGTTGCATGTGGCATTTTGTGTTTTTACCTGTTTCATAAAGATAAGACACATATTTCATTATTCCATAGAGGAATGATATTTTTAATATTCATTAAAAATTATTTAAAATAAGATACTTTGGTATTTTCATCAGAAAAACATATTGAGTCCAAAATTGCTCAAAAGGTACAGGGAAATCAAGTTTATATTAAATGCTCATTTCTAGGAAATGTGTTGATAGATGATGGGTATTTTTAATGGCTTACTGAACTCTTAGAAGGAAAAGTGGTAAATATATCATAAATAGTAACAGCACAAACTACTGACATCATGAGTAGTTCACTTGACTCCAGAAGATTTGCTTTTTATATTTGATGGCTCAAATTCAGTGCACCTTTTTCTTGGGCTGTGAATAAACCACCACTCAGAACAGACATAAAGGATAATTTCAAAAGAGAGAGAGAGATTTCCAGTTACTTTGTAAAAACAAAATTCTCAATTTATTCTTATTCATTTGGTGGTGATTAAAATAAAACAAGAATTTATGTCATAAATTAATTGGAAGAAAGCTGGTGCTGCTCCCCAGACACTAGCCAATAATGCAGAGACAGCTGAATATCTTCCTTAGTTCGTTTTTGTATATATATATTTTAAACACCTTTATTGGAGTGTAATTGCTTTACAATGTTGTGATAGTTTCTGCTGTATAGCAAAGAGAATCAGATTTATGTATACATATATCTCTATATCCCTTCTTTCTTGCGTCTCCTTCCCACCCTCCCTATCCCACCATTCTACGTGATCACAAGAACCTAGCTGATCTCACTGTGCGATGCAGCTGTTTCCCACTAGCTATTTTACATTTGGTAATGTATATATGTCAATGCTACTCTCTCACTTCGTCCCAGCTTACCCTTCCCCCTCCCTGTGTAATCAAGTCCATTTTCGACATCTGCATCTTTATTTCTATCCTGTCCCTAGGTTCGTCAGGATTTTTTTCCTTTTTTTTAGATTCCATATATATATGTTAGCATACGGTATTTGTTTTTCTCTTTCTAATTTACTTCACTCTGTATGACAGACCCTATGTCCATCCACCTCAGTACAAATAACTCAATTGCGTTTCTTTTTATGGCCAATTAATATTCCATTGTATATGTGTGCCACATCTTCTTTATCCATTCATCTGTCAATGGACACATAGGTTGCTTCCATGTCCAGGCTATTGTAAATAGAGCTGCAATGAACATTGTGGTGCATGACTCTTTTTGAATTATGGTTTTCTCAGGGTATATGCCCAGTAGTGGGATTGCTGGGTCATATGGTAGTTCTATTTTTAGTCTTTTAAGGAACCTCCATAATGTTCTCTATAGTGGCTGTATCAGTTTACATTCCCACCAAGAGTGCAAGAGGGTTCCCTTTTCTCCACGCCCTCTCTAGCATTTACTGTTTGGAGATTTTTTGATGATGGCCATTCTGACCAGTATGAGATGATATCTCATTGTAGTTTTGATTTGCATTTCTCTAATGATTAATGATGTTGAGCATTCTTTTATGTGTTTGTTGGCAATCTGTATATCTTCAGTGGAGAAATGTCTATTTAGGTCTTCTGCCCATGTTTGGATTGGGTCCTTTGTTTTTTGATATTGAGCTGCATGAGCTGCTTGTAAATTTTGGAGATTAATCCTTTGTCAGTTGCTTCATTTGCAAATATTTTCTCCCATTCTGAGGGTTGTCTTTTCATCTTGTTTATGGTTTCCTTTGCTGTGAAAAAGGTTTTAAGTTTCATTAGGTCCCATTTGTTTATTTTTTTAATTTCCATTACTCTAGGAGGTGGGTCAAAAAGGATCTTGCTGTGATTTATGTCATAGTGTGTTCTGCCTATGTTTTCCTCAGGAGTTTGATAGTGTCTGGCCTTACATTTAGGTCTTTCATCCATTTTGAGTTTATTTTTGTGTATGGTGTTAGGGAGTCTTCTAATTTCACTCCTTTACATGAAGCTGAACAGTTTTCCCAGCACCACTTATTGAAGACACTGTCTTTTCTCCATTGTATATTCTTGCCTCCTTTATCAAAGATAAGGTGACCATATGTGTGTGGGTTTATATCTGGGCTTTCTATCCTGTTCCATTGATCTATATTTCTGTTTTTGTGCCAGTACCATACTGTCTTGATTACTGTAGCTTTGTAGGGTAGTCTGAAGTCAGGGAGCCTGATTCCTCCAGCTCCGTTTTTCTTTCTCAAGATTGCTTTGGGTATTCGCAGTCTTTTGTGTTTCCATACAAATTGTGAAATGTTTTCTTCCAGCTCTGTGAAAAATGCCAGTGGTAGTTTGATAGGGATTGCATTGAATCTGTAGATTGCTTTGGGTAGTAGAGTCATTTTCACAATGTTGATTCTTCCAATCCAAGAACATGGTATATCTCTCCATCTATTTGTATCATCTTTAATTTCTTTCATTAGTGTCTTATAATTTTCTGCATACAGGTCTTTTGTTTCCTTAGGTAGGTTTATTCCTAGGTATTTTATTATTTTTGTTTCAATGGTAAATGGGAGTGTTTTCTTAATTTCACTTTCAGATTTTTCATCATTAGTGTAGATGAATGCAAGAGATTTCTGTGCATTAATTTTGTATCCTGCTACTTTACCAAATTCATTGATTAGCTCTAATAGTTTTCTGGTAGCATCTTTAGGATTCTCTATGTATAGTATCATGTCATCTGCAAACAGTGACAGCTTTACTTCTTCTTTCCGATTTGGATTCCTTTTATTCCTTTTTCTTCTCTGATTGCTGTGGCTAAAACTTCCAAAACTATGTTGAATAATAGTGGTGAGAGTGGGCAACCTTGTGTTGTTCCTGATCTTAGTGGAAATGGTTTCAGTTTTTCACCATTGAGGATAATGTTGGCTGTGGGTTTGTCATATATGGCCTTTATTATGTTGAGGTAAGTTCCCTCTACGTCTACTTTCTGGAGGGTTTTTATCATAAATGGGTGTTGAATTTTGTCAAAAGTTTTTTCTGCATCTATTGAGATGATAATATGGTTTTTCTCCTTCAATTTGTTAATATGGTGTATCACACTGATTGATTTGCATATATTGAACAATCCTTGCATTCCTGGTATAAACCCCACTTGATCATGGTGTATGATCCTTTTAATGTGCTGTTGGATTCTGTTGGGTAGTATTTTGTTGAGGATTTTTGCATCTATGTTCATCAGTGATATTGGCCTGTAGTTTTCTTTCTTTGTGAAATCTTTGTCTGGTTTTGGTGTCAGGGTGGTCTTGTAGAATGATTTTGGGAGTGTCCTCCCTGTGCTATATTTTGGAAGAGTTTGAGAAGGATAGGTGTTAGCTCTTCTCTAAATGTTTGATAGAATTCGCCTCTGAGGCCATCTGGTCCTGGCTTTTTGTTTGGTGGAAGATTTTTTATCACAGTTTCATTTTCATTACTTGTGATTGGTCTGTTCCTATTTTCTATTTCTTCCTGGTTCAGTCTCGGCATGTTTTGCATTTCTAAGCATTTGTCCATTTCTTCCAGGTTGTCCATTTTTTTGGCATATAGTTGCTTGTAGTAATCTCTCATGATCCTTTGTATTTCTGCAGTGTCAGTTGTTCCTTCTCCTTTTTCATTTCTAATTATATCGATTTGAGTCTTCTCCCTTTTTTTCTTGATGAATCTGGCTAATGGTTTATCAATTTTGTTTATCTTCACAGAGTACCAGCTTTTAGATTTACTGATCTTTGCTATCGTTTCCTTCGTTTCTTATTCATTTCTTTCTGATCTGATCTTTATGATTTCTTTCCTTCTGCTAATTTTGAGGGTTTTTTGTTCTTCTTCCTCTAATTGCCTTAGGTGTAAGGATAGGTGGTTTATTTGCGATGTTTCTTGTTTCTTGAGGTAGGATTGTATAGCTATAAACTTCCCTCTTAGAACTGCTTTTGCTGCATCCCATAGGTTTTGGGTCCTCATGTTTTCATTGTTATTTGTTTCTAGGTACTTTTTGATTTCCTCTTTGATTCTTCAGTGATCCCTTGGTTATTAAGTAGTGTATTGTTTAGCCTCCATGTGTTTCTATTTTTTACAGATTTTTCCTGTAATTGATAGCTGGTCTCATAGCATTGTGGTCAGAAAAGATACTTGAAACAATTTCAATTTTCTTAAATTTAGCAAGGCTTTATTTGTGACCCAAAATATGATCTATCATGTAGAATGTTCCATGAGCACTTGAGAAGAAAGTGTATCCTGTTGTTTTTGGATGGAATTTCCTATAACTATCAATTAAGTCCATCTTGTTTAATGTATCATTTAAAGCTTGTGTTTCCTTATTTATTTTCATTTTGGATGATCTGTCCATTGGTGAAAGTGGGATGTTAAAGTCCCCTAGTATGATTGTTTGCTCTTTAGTTCTTCTAGGTCCTTGTTAAACGTTTCTTTTATTTTCTCCATTCTATTTCCAAGATTTTGGATCACCTTTACTATCATTATTCTGAATTCTTTTTCAAGTAGATTGCCTATTTCCTCTTCATTTGTTAGGTCTGGTGGGTTTTTACCTTGCTCCTTCATCTGCTGTGTGCTTCTCTGTCTTCTCATTTTGCTTAACTTACTGTGTTTGCAGTCTCCTTTTCGCAGGCTGCAGGTTCCTAGTTTCCATTGTTTTTGGTGTCTGTCCCCAGTGGCTAAGGCTGGTTCAATGGGCTGTGTAGGGTTCCTGGTGGAGGCGACTAGTGTCTGTGTTCTGGTGGATGAGGCTGGATCTTGTCTTTCTGGTGGGCAGGTCCGTGTCTGGTGGTGTGTTTTTGGGTGTCTGTGACCTTATTATGATTTTAGGCAGCCTCTCTCCTAATGGGTGGGTTTGTGTTCCTGTCTTGCTAGTTGTTTGGCATAGGGTGTCTTGCACTGTAGCTTGCTGGTCATTGAGTGGAGCTGGGTCTCAGCGTTGAGATGGAGATCTCTGGGAGATTTTCACCATGTGATATTATGTGGAGCTGGGAGGTCTCTTGTGGACCAGTGTCCTGAACTTGGCTCTCCCACCTCAGAGGCACAGCCCTGATCCCTGGGTGGAGCACCAAGAGCCTGTCATCAACAGGGCTCAGAAGAAAAGGGAGAAAAAAAGAGAGAAAGAATGAAAAAGATAAAATAAAATAAAATAAAATGAAATGAAATTTATTAAAATAAAAAATAAAAATTATTAAAAAAAATTTTAATAAAAGAAAAGAAAGAAAGAAAAAAGAGAGCAATCAAATGAAAAAACAAATCCACCAATGCTAACCAGTGGTAAAAACTATACTAAAAAGAAAGAAAAAAAAAAAACAAAAATCGGACAGACAGAGCCCTAGGACAAATGGTAAAAGCAAAGCTATACAGACAAAATCACACACAGAAGCATACATACACACACTCACAAAAAGTGAAAAAGGGGAAAAAATATATATATCGTTGCTCCCAAAGTCCATTTCCTCAATTTGGAATGATTCATTGTCTATTCAGGTATTCCACATCTGCAGGGTACATCAAGTTGACTGTGGAGATTTAATCCGCTGCTCCTGAGGCTGCTGGGAGAAATTTCCCTTTCTCTTCTCTGTTTGCACAGCTCCTGGGGTTCAGCTTTGGATTTGGCCCCGCCTCTGTGTGTAGGTCATCTGAGGGCATCTGTTCTTCGCTCAGACAGGACGGGGTTAAAGTAGCAGCTGATTCGGGGGCTCTGGCTCACTCAGGCCAGGGGGACGGAGGGGTACGGAGTTTAGGGCGAACCTGCGGCGGCAGAGCCCGGTGTGATGTTGCACCAGCGTGAGGCGTGCCATGGCTGCACAGGCTCCCAGGAGGGGAGGTGTGGAGAGTGACCTGTGCTCGCACACAGGCTTCTTGGTGGCGGCAGCCGCAGCCTTAGCGTCTCATGCCCGTCTCTGGGGTCTGCGCTGATAGCCGTGGCTTGCACCCGTCTCTGGAGCTCCTTTAAGCGGAGCTCTTAATCCCCTCTCCTCGTGCACCAGGAAACAAAGAGGCAAGAAAAAATCTCTTGCCTCTTCAGCAGCTCCAGACTTTTTCCAGGACTCCCTCCCGGCTAGCTGTGGTACCCTAGTCCCTTCAGGCTGTGTTCACGCCACCAACCCCAGTCCTCTCCCTGCAATCCGACCGAAGCCCGAGCCTCAGCTCCCAGCCCCCACCCATTCTGGCGGGTGATCAGACAAGCCTCTTGGGCTGGTGAGTGCTGGTCAGCACCGCTCCTCTGTACGGGAATCTCTCTGCTTTGCCCTCTGCACCCCTGTGGCTGCGCTCTCCTCCGTGGCTCCGAAGCTCCCCCCCTCCGCCACCCGCAGTCTCCACCTGCAAAGGGCCTTCCTAGTGTGTGGAAACCTTTCCTTCTTCACAGCTCCCTCCCAGTGGTGCAGGTCCCGTCCCTATTCTTTTGTCTCTGTTTTTTTCTTTTTTCTTTTGCCCTACCCAGGTACGTGGGGAGTTTCTTGCCTTTTGGGAGGTCTGAGGTCCTCTGCCAGCGTTCAGTAGGTGTTCTGTAGGAGGTGTTCCACACGTAGATGTATTTCTGATGTATTTGTGGGGAGGAAGGTGATCTCCACGTCTTACTCTTCCGCCATCTTGAAGCTCCTCCCCCATTTATAAGTTTATGTAATAGGCTTCCTTTAGCGGATTGCCTCCAGTAAAGTCATATGTTCATATGTTGACCCTTTTGAACCTTTCAGCTAATTCTTTCATGACTTTAAAATGGTTCATCTTTGTTTCTCAGGGAAAGGAGAGCTCCAAATAGAATGCTCTCTTTTGGGTGTGTGTGAAGAGTCCTGTAGAAATGGCAACTGGCAGAAATCAATACATGTCACAAATCTGTGTGTCCTCATATTGGAAAAAGAATAAGATTCCGATTATACAAACTGATGCTGAGAATGTGGAAAAAAAGGAAACGTCTGCATGCTGGTGGGAGTGCAAATCTGCCAAAACAATCTTAATGTCATTTTGACAATACCTCACAAAATTAAGTTGCCCAAAACTAAAGACAGCCTATTCCACAGCAATTCTACACTCGTTGCTTACCCTGCAGAGACTCTTATGCTGTGCCCAAAGAGGCACAGGACAACAGTGTTTAGTGCAGCCATATTTTCTAATATCAAAACTTAAAATGACCTAGCCTCCAGAAAAATTAATGAAATAGATCCAAGCATATCAGCAAAGATGAACCTCACTAACATGGTCTGAGAATTCAACATATTACAAACAGAGACCATATGAAACTACTCAAATAACATTTTAAAATGTGTAACATATTGACATAGTTTTTTAAAAGTACCTATGATATAAAGATAAAATATATATGTAAACCATTAACTATATAATTTAATTTCAATGAAATTAAATTATTTTAATAATTATACTTGACTTTCCTCCCTCTCTCCCACCCTCTCTTCTCTCTTCCTTTTCCAATTATGAAAAACATATGCTAAGAAGCATAGGTTTTACAGAAATACAAATTTGCATTCAGTGACAACTCAGAACTTCATAAATATGTAGTTTGGGGCCAATAGCTTGACCTTGGTGAACTAGAACTCCTTCATCTGTTTCTTCAAATGTATTTTGAAGTTGAAAGGAGAAAATGAACATAGAGCTGCTAATATAGTGTCAACATAAGAGCCGACACTTCTCTTTCAGATATCACTATTTTTATTCCACAAAAACAATGTTGGAATTATTGTGTAAAAATATAATTATGCAAAACCTAGAAAATTTACATCCTAATATTTAAACACATTAATATAAAAATTGGCAATATGAATTTGCCTGTTTTATAATAGTTACTCATTAGAAGAACTTGGATATATAATTGTTTCTCATTCAATTCTTCTGTTTTTTTTTTAAAGATTTATTATTTATTTGTTTATTTATTTATAAGTTTTGGCTGAGTCTGGTTTTAGTTGTGGCACACGGGATCTTCGTTGAGGCATGAGGGATTTTTCATTGTGGCGCACGGGCTTCTCTTTAGTTGTGGCCTGCAAGTTTTCGCTCTCTAGTTGTGGCACATGGGTTCCAGAGCATGTGGGCACTGTAGTTTGCAGCATGTGGGCTCTCTCTTTGAGGCACACGAGCTCAGTAGTTCTGGCGCATGAGCTTAGCTGCTCTGCCACATGTGGGATCTTAGTTCCCTGACCATGGATCTAACCCGCGTCCCCTGCATTGTAAGGAGGATTCTTTACCAATGAACCACCAGGGAAGTCCCCAGTTCTTCTCTTAATGTAATGTTTATTTCACTTCATTATTTCTCTGATACTCTTGCAAGCAGTTTTGTTTTGTTTATTTCAATTACAATTAAAGAAAATTGCTTCTCTATGCTTTCTTTATTCAGTGAATATTGATTAAAAATAAAAGGGCAAATAAATTAAAAATCCTACCCTTTTGCTCATAGTTTTGGAAATATTTACAGAAAGTTATTATCTCACATATTCTTTTGTTCAGGCATTCAGGTAATATGAGGTAGTCTATACTCTGCTACTTTGATAAATGCTACAGAAGATACAAAGCTGAGTAAATCAACTATTCTCAAAGAGTTTATGCTCTATTTTGTTCATCAATTGACATATGTAGGAATTAAATTACCAAATCATGTTCTCAGATTAAAATAAATCATGACTAGCGGTCTATTTTGTACCTAAAGCAGTGATTATTATTGCCAGGCTCAGAGTCCTTTTAGAACACTGTAAATGACATTTTTCCATTTATTCTAAATGTAAGTTCCATTCAGGGGTTTTTGTCTTTTCTGTTACTGCTTTATCTGTTTGTAGTGCCTACATAAGTTCCTGTTGTAGAGTGAATAAATGAATGAATTTGTCTTTTTCTGTGCTAGAATTATGTCATTTGGTGCTTGATAGTGTATTTTGCTAACAGAAGTATATATTTTTTTCTTTTCAAAAGGTTGTTGATTATTCTTTGACATTTAATTTTTCAAAAAAAATTATAACTTTGCCAATTGACCCAAAGTTCATATTGTAATTTCAAATAAAATTGTAGTACATTTAAAAAATTAATTTGAAGCTACTATATGCTGGTTTAAGTGCATTTTTAGCTCATTAAGTACTCAAAACAACCCTGTGAAATATGTACTGTTATTTTTTCCCTGTTATAAATGAGAACATCAAGGCACATGAAACAAATAATTTCTCTCTTAGGGGAGGTTGAGACTGAACCATGCAGTTTGTCTTCAGAGCTTGTGTTTCTAACAGTTATACTTTCTTTTTCCCATACAAGATTATGTCTCTCTATAAAGTTATTATATATATGTATATATATATACACACACATATAAGTTTTTGTAATTGTGAAAGAATTCTTCTTGCATCACAGTTGACCTTAAGATAGATTATCCAGGTGGACCAAATCTAATTGCAGAAATCTTTTTAACAGCAGAGATGTCTCTGGCTGGCAGCAGGAGAAAAAGCCAAAGAAATTAGGAGCTTGATAACGGTTCACATACTGATGCAGCTTTGATAATAGAGGAGGCCAGGTGAGAGGAATGTGGACATCCCTTAGGGGCAGAGAGTGGCCTGGCTGACAGTTAATAAGGAAATGGGGACCTTCTACTTACAGCTGCAAAATACTGGATTTGGACAACAACCAGTAAAGTTAGAAGAACCCCACACCCCATATGAGAACTGCAGCTTCAGCCTACACCTCATTTTCAGTCTTATGATATGCTGAACAGAGAACCTCACCATGCAATCCCAGACTTCTGACCTACAGAACTGTGAAATAGTAAATGAGTGTTGTTTCACACACTACATTTATGGTAATGTGTTATAGCAGTAGTAGAACACTGATAATACATACTCACTTTACCTTAGTGGTTATTTCTAGAATAAGTAAAAAAAACACAGAAAAGTTACTAGCCTTTTGAATTGATTCCAGTAATTGTTTTTTAAGTAGATTCTCTTGTGTTTCCACCTGTGGATACTGATTATGCCTTTTCAACATCTATACTGCGTTTTCAATGTCTTATTTACTGCTTACTAACTGCAGAACAATACTAAAAATTAGCAATGATGAGAGAGTTCAGTATATTTTTCCTGACAATAATAGCAATTCTATCACTTCATCACATTGTTAAGAATTGATATTGAGATGTACTTTATCAATAAAAATCATGCTAGTTTTTTTCTGCTTATCAATAATTTAATCACAAAGACTTATTAAAGATTATCAAATACATTTAGTATCTACTGAAATATTCAAATGATGTTCTTTCCTTTAGTTGTTATTAAATTGAATTATGTTGATGATTTTTCTAAGGTTGAAACACCTTTGTGTTTCTTTAGTGAAACAACCATTATTATATTATTTTTAACTCTGCCATTGTATTTGGCACACTTAATATTTTATTAAGTATTTGTGCATCTCTATTTGCATAAATGAAATATATCTGCTGTTTTTCTTGTGAGAACAATAATGCTTGATATAGGTGTAAATTTCATGCTGTATTTATAAAAAGAATTACACAGCATTTCTATTTTTCTGTTTTGGAACATCTGAAACTAGAATTTTTTCTCTTCTTGTTTTAATATATTATAAGCTTCTTTTCATTTAAAGCCTATTAAAGTTAAATAGAATTTGACTGTGAAGCCATCTGGTCCTAGAATTTTGCTTGTTGGAAGAATTTAATCACAGTGTCAATTTCGTTACTTGTGATTGGTATGTTCATATTTTCTATTTCTTCGTGGTTCAGTCTTGGGAGATTGTACCTTTCCAAGAATTTGTCCATTTCTTCGACATTGTCCAATTTATTGGTATACAGTTGCTTGTAGTAGTCTTTTATGATCCTTTGTATTTCTGTAATGTCAGTTGTAACTTCTCATTTTTCATTTATAATTTTATTGATTTGAGTTCTTCCATTTTTTTCTTGATGAGTCAGGCTAAAGGTTTATCAATTTTGTTTATCTTCTCAAAGAACCAGCTTTTAATTTCATTGATCTTTGCCATTGTTTTCTCCATCTCTATTTCCTTTATTTCTGCTCTGATCTTTGTGATTTCTTTCCTTCTACTAACTTTGGGTTTTGTTTGTTCTTCTTTCTCTAGTTGCTTTAAGTGTAATGTTAGACTGTTTATTTGAGATTTTTCTTGTTTTGTAAGGTAAGATTGTATTGCTATAAACTTCTCCCTTAGAATTGCTTTTGCTGAAATCCATAGGTTTTGGATCCTTGTTTTCATTGTCATTTGTCTCTAGGTATTTTTTTATCTCCTCCTTGATTTCTTCAGTGATCCATTCGTTATTTAGTAACATATTGTTTAAGGTCCATGTGTTTGTGTTCTGTACAGTTGTTTTTCCTGTAATTGATTTCCAATTTCATAGCGTTGCGTTTGGAAAAGATGCTTGATATGATTTCAATTTTCTTAAAACTTACTCAGGCTTCATTTTTGACCCAAGATGTGATCTAGCTTAGAGAATGTTCCATTTGCACTTGAGAAGAAAGTGTATTCTGCTGCTTTCGGAGGAAAACTAATTAAACTTAAAAGCTTTTGTGCATCAAAGGAAACCATAAACACAATGAAAAGACAACCCTCAGAATGGGAGAAAATATTTGTAAATGAAGCAACCAACAAGGGATTAATCTCCAAAATATGCAAACAACTCATGCAGCTCAATATCCAAAAAACATACAACCCAATCAAAAAATGGGCAGAAGAGCTAAATAGACATTTCTCCAAAGAAGACATACAGATGGCGAAAAAGCACATGAAAAGATGCTCAACATCACTAATTATTAGAGAAATGCAAATCAAAACCACAATGAGGTATCACCTCACACCGGTGAGAATGGCCATCATCACAAAATCTATGAACAATGAATGCTGGAGAGGGTGTGGAGAAAAGGGAACCCTCTTGCACTGTTGGTGGGAATGTAAATTGGTACAGCCACTATGGAGAACAGTATGGAGGTTCCTCAAAAAACTAAAAATAGAGCTATCATTGACCTAGCAATCCAACTCCTAGGCATACAACCAGGGGAAAGCCATAACTTGAAAAGATACATGCACCCTAATTTTAATTGCAGCACTATTTACAATATCCAGGACATGGAAGCAACCTAAATGTCCATCAACAGAGGAATGGATATGTATGTTCAAATGGTAATAATGTATTACCATTTTCTTTATAGTTTTGGGTTTGTTTTTGTAGGTCTTTTTCTTCTCTTGTGTTTCTCACCTAGAGAACTTCCTTTAGCATTTGTTGTAAAGCTGGTTTGGTGGTGGTGATTTCTATTAGCTTTTGCTTGTCTGAAAAGCTTTTGATTTCTCCATCAAATCTGAATGAGATTCTTGCTGGGTAGAGTAATCTTAGTTGTAGGTTTTTTGATTTCATTACTTTAAATATATCCTACTACTCCCTTCTGGCTTGCAGAGTTTCTGCTGAAAAATCAACTGTTAACCTTATGGGGATTCCCTTGTATGTTATTTTTTGCTTTTCCCTTGTTGCTTTTAATATTTTTTCTTTGAATTTAATTTTTGATTAACTTGTGTCTTGGCATGTTTCTCCTTGGGTTTATCCTGTATGGGATTCTCTGCACTTCCTGGACTTGGGTGACTATTTCCTTTCCTATATTAGGGAAGTATTAGACTATAATCTCTTTAATATTTTCTCAGATCTTTTCTCTTTCTTTTCTTCTTCTGTGACCCCTATAATTCGAATGTTGGTGCATTTAATGTTGTCCCAGAGGTTTCTGAGACTTTCCTCATTTCTTTTCATTCTTTTTTCTTTACTCTGCTCCTCGGCAGTTATTTCCACCATTCTATCTTCCAGCTCACTTTTTCATTCTTCTGTCTCAGTTATTCTGCTATTGATTCCTTCTAGTGTATTTTTCACTTCAGTTATTGTGTTGTTCATCACTGTTTGTTTGTTCTTTAGTTCTTCTAGGTCCTTGTTAAAGACTTCTTGTATTTTCTTGATCCATGTTTTCATTCTATATCTGAGATTTTGGATCATCTTCACTATCATTACTCTGAATTCTCTTTCAGGTAGGTATAGCCTCTTACGTTATTTGGTCTTGTAAGTTTTTACCTTGCTTCTTTGTCTGTAACATATTTTTTTGTCATCTTATTTTTTGATGGGTGGGGCTGTGTTCCTGTCTTGCCGGTTGTTTGGCGTGAGGCATCCAGCATTGGAGTTTGCAGGCAGCTGGGTGGAGGCGGGTCTTGGTGCCCAGATGAGGAACTCTGGGAGACCTCACACTGATTAATACTCCCTGGGACATGAAGTTCTCTGTTAGTTCAGTTGTCAGTGGCTTGGGCTTTGTTCTCCCACAACAGAAGCTCAGGCCTGACCCCTGGCCTGGGAACCAAGACACCGCAAGCAACACACATGGCAAAAAAAAAAAAGCAACAAACAGAAAAGAGCAGAACAATAACAAACAATAACAAAGAACAAAAAAGAACATGAAATTAGAAAAGTGAAAAATATATTAGAAAAAATCAATAAAAATAAAACAACAGTAATAAAACAAAAAAGAACCATGATAGTGGGAAAAAATTAAGAAAATCAAAAAATAAAAATTAAAACAATATAAAAAAATTTAAAAATTCCCTGTTGCCTCCTGTCAGTGTCCTTATCCCATGGTGAGCTACAGCTTACCCTTGCCTCTCCAGTAGGCCTCCAAGATCTCTAGGTAGGTCTCTGGACCCACTGTGTCAGTCCCACCTCTGCGTGTGTTCCTCTTATCAGCATCTGTTCCTGAAGCTGGCATGGAGGACACATTCCCGTGCAGGCCAGATGGGGTACAGGCCTCCACAGGTGTGCCTACAGGGGCCAGCGCAGCCGGAGGTGGCCTTGGAGGGGAGCGGAGCTCAGGCTGCCAGGACCTGGGCCGCCAGAGGTGGCTTTGACAGAGGCGGGGCTTGGGCCTGGCACACACATGTCTGGAAGAGGCCTGGGGAGGAGGGACTCAGGCCCAGGACCCACGTGAGTGGAAAAGGCTTTGGTGGTGTGTGGCAGGGGCTCAGGCCCAGGACCCACATGTACAGAAGAGGCCTTGTGGGTGTGTAAATAGATTAAATGCTCCAACCAAAAGTCATGGGCTGGATGAAGGGATACAAAAACAAGACCTGTATATATGCTGTCTACAAGAGACCCACTTCAGACTGAGAGACACATACAGACTGAAAGTGAGGGGATAGTAAAAGATATTCCATGCAAATTGAAATCTAAAGAAAGCTTGAGTAGCAAAACTCATATCAGATAAACTAGACTTTAAAATAAAGATGGTTACAAGAGACAAGGAAGGACATTACAGAATTTTCAAGGGATCAATCCCAGAAGAATACATAACAATAATAAATATTTATGAACTCAACATAGCAGTACCTCTATACATAAGGCAAATGCTAACAGCCATAAAGGGAAATGGAAAGTAACACAGTAATAGTGGGGGATTTTAACACCCCACTTACACCAATGGACAAATCAACCAGACAGAAAATAAGTAAGGAAAGATAGGTTTTAAATGATACAATAGACCAGTTAGACTTAATGGATATTTAGAGGACATTCCATCTGAAAGCAGCAGAATACACTTTCTTTCAAGTGCACACGGAACATTCTCCAAGACAGATCATATCCTGGGTCACAAGTCAAGCCTCAGGAAATTTAAGAAACTTGAAATCCTATAGAGCATCTTTTCCAATCACAATGCTATGAGATTAGAAATAAATTACAGGAAAAAAACTGTACAAAACACAAACACGTGGAGGCTAAACAATATGCTACTAAAACCAAGACATCACTGAAGAAATCAAAGAGGAAATTTTAAAAATACCTAGAAACAAATGACAACAAAAACACACCCCAAAACCTATGGGATGCAGCAAAAGCAGTTCTAAGAGAGAAGTTTATAGCAATTCAATCCTACCTCAAGAAACAAGAAAAAGCTCAAATAAACAACCTAATCTTACACCTAAAGCAACTAGAGAAAAAAGAACAAACAAAACCCAAAGTTAGTAGAAGGAGAGAAATCATAAAAATCAGAAGTGAAATAGAAACAAAGAAAACAATAGCAACAATCAATGAAACTAAAAGCTGGTTCTTTGAGAAGATAAACAAAATTGATAAACCTTTAGCCAGACTCATCAAGAAAAAAAAGGGAGAGGATTCAAACCAATAAACTTAGAAATGAAAAAGGAGAAATTACAACTGACACCACAGAAATAGAGAGGATCATAAGAGATTAATACAAGCAACTACATGCCAATAAAATGGACAACCTGGAAGAAATGGACAAATTCTTAGAAAGGTACAACCTTCCAAGACTGAACCAGGAAAAATAGAAAATATAAACTGACCAATCACTAGCACTGAAATTGAGATTGTGATTAAAAATCTTCCAGCAAACAAAAAGTTCAGGACCAGATGGCTTCACAATAGAATTCTATCAAACATTTAGAGAAGAGTTAACACCCATCCTTCTCAAATTCTTCCAAAAAATTGCAGAGGAAGGAATACTCCCAAGCCCATTCTATGAGGCCACCATCAATCACCCTGACAACAAAATCAGACAAAGATACTACAAATAAAGAAAATTACAGACCAATATCACTAATAAACATAGACGCAAAAATCCTCAACAAAACACTAGCAAACAGAACCCAACAACACATTAAAAGGATCATACAACATGAAAAAGTGAGATTTATCCAAGGGATGCAAGGAGTCTTCAATATGTGCAAATCAATCAATGTGATACACCATATTAACAAATTGAAGAATAAAAACCATATGATCATCTCAATAGATGCAGAAAAAGGTTTTGACAAAATTCAACACGTATTTATGTTAAAAACTCTCTTGAAAGTGGGCATAGAGGGAACCTACCTCAACATAATAAACGCCATATATGAAAAAGCCACAGCAAACATCATTCTCAGTGGTGAAAACCTGAAAGCATTTCCTCTCAGATCAGGAACAAGACAAGGATGTCCACTCTCACCACTATTATTCAACATAATTTTGGAAGTTCTAGTCATGGCAATTAGAGAAGAAAAATAAAAGGAATACAAATTGGAAAAGAAGTAAACTGTCACTGTTTGCAGATGACATGATACTATATCTAGAAAATCCTAATGATGCCACCAGAAAACTACTAGAACTAATCAATGAATTTGGTAAAGTTGCAGAATACAAAATTAATGCACCAAAATCACTTGCACTCCTTTACACTAACAATGAAAGATCAGAAAGAGAAATTAAGGAAATAATCCCATTCACCATTCAAAAAAAAGAATAAAATACCTAGGAATAAACCTACCTAAGGAGGCAAAAGACCTGTATGCAGAAAATTATAAGACACTGATGAAAGTAATCAAAGAAGAAACAAACAGATGGAGAGCTATACCATGTTCTTGGACTGGAAGAGTCAATATTGTCAAAATAAGTATACTACCCAAGGCAATCTATAGATTCAGTGCAATCCCTATCAAATTACCAATGGCATTTTTCAAAGAATTAGAATAATTTTTTATAATTTGTATGGAAACACAAAAGAGCTCGAATAGTCACAGCAATCTTGAGAAAGAAAAATGGAGCTGGAGGAATCAGGCTCCCCAACTTCAGATTATACTACAAAGCTACAGTAATCAAGACAGTATGGTACTGGCACAAAAACAGAAATATAGATCAATGGAACAGGATAGAAAACCCAGAGATAAACCCACGCACCTATGGTCACCTAATCTATGACAAAGGAGGTAAGAATATACAGGAAGAAGACAGTCTCTTCAATAAGTGGTGCTGGGAAAACAGGACAGCTACATGTAAAAGAATGCAATTAGAACACTCCCTTACACCATACACAAAAATAAACTCAAAATCTATTAAAGACCTAAATGTAAGACCTGACACTATAAAACTCTTAGATGACAACATAGGCAGAACACTCTCTGACATAATTAGCACCAATATCTCTTTGATCCACCTCCTAGAGTAATAAAAATAAAAACAAAAATAAACCAGTGGGACCTAATGAAACTTAAAAACTTTTGCACACCAAAGGAAACCATAAGCACAACAAAAAGACAACTCTTAGATTGGGAGAAAATATTTGCAAATGAAGCAACTGACAAGGCATTAATCTCCAAAATATACAAACTGCTCATGCAGCTCAATATCAAAAAAAAACAACCAAAACGAAAAATGGGCAGAAGACCTAAATAAACATTTCTCCAAAGAAGACATATAGATGACCAAGAGGCACATGAAAAGATGTTCAACATCACTAATCAAAACTAATCAAAACTACAGTGAGGTATCACCTCACACCAGTGAGAATGACCAACATCAAAAAATCTCAAACAATAAATGCTGGAGAGGGTGTGGAAAAAAAGGAACTCTCTTGCACTGCTGGTGGGAATGTAAATTGGTACAACCATTATGGAGAACAGTATGGAGGTCCTTAAAAAACTAAAGATAGAACTATCATATGACCGAGCAATCCCACTACTGGGAATATACTCTGAGAAAACTATAATTGAAAAAGACACATGCACCCCAATGTTCACTGCAGCACTATTTACAATAGCCAGGACATGGAAGCAACCTAAATGTCCATCGACAGATGAATGGATAAAGAAGACGTGGTATGTATACATACCATGGAATATTACTCAGCCATTAAAAGGAATGAAATCAGGTCATCTGTAGATACATGGATGGACCTAGAGTCTGTCATACAGAGTGAAGTAAGCCAGAAAGAGAAAAACAAATATCATATATTAACCCATACATGTGGAATCTAGAAAAATAATACAGATGAACCTATTTGCAGGGCAGGAATAGAGACATAGACGTAGAGAATGAACGTGTGGACATGGGGTGAGGAGGGAGGGCTGGGATGATTGGGGACTCTGGGATTGATGTGTGTGCACTACCATGTGTAAAATAGATAGCTGGTGGGAACCTGCTGTGTAACTCAGGGAGCTCAGCTCAGTGCTCTCTGGTGACCTAGATGGGTGGGATGTGGGGGTGGGAGGGAGGTCCAAGAGGGAGAGGATATATGTATACATATAGCTGATTCACTTTGCTGTACACCTGAAACTAACACAACATTGTAAATCAACTATACTCCAATAAAAATTAAAAGAAAAATAAAGCCTATTCAAGTTAAATAATCCCCATGACTTAACATTAGCAATTTTTTTGAAATTTACTTGATCATTCAATTTTTTTTCAAATTACTGATAAACATTAATGTGCTGTATAAAATGTAGTTATGTTTAATCACCTCAATCTGTTAGCATACATCCTAATCATATTTGCATTTTATTAGACTTAAACACAGTCTTTCTTTTATCATCTACAGATTTTTATTTGTTTTTCATCTGATTACTGGACTTACCTTAAATTTCCCTATTCACCTACTTTGAATGGTTATACTTTAGTTGGAAGTTGAATTCATTAATTTTTAGACCTGCTTTCTTATTATTAAATATATTTAAGGCTTTGGATTCTCCAACATTGCTTTGATCCCATTCACTGGGTTCTGACAGGGCACCTTTGGTTGTACAAGTTATGCTCTGCAGGGTAATGTACCATCTGGGTGCATTCACATCTCAGATGGTAACTTATATGAGAGTGTGTGAGGAAACACAGCTTTGGTTTCCCAGCAGAGTCCTGGAGAAGAGGAAAGCTTCCTCCTAAATAAACCCACAAGAACACAAATAGCTGGTGATGGGCACACAGACCTACCTACAGCCACATCTTGTCCTTACTGCTTTCTGGGTATCTCATGGGGTTTCTTTCCCAGTCAACTTATTTCTCAGAGCCCTGGATTCTCACCCTTGGCTCCCCTGGGAAGAGACTAATCAAACAGGAGTGTGCTATACAGAAGCAACTTCCCCAGGTTCACAACCAGGGCTCAGGACACTGATTCTCAAAGTTTATATTGTTTATTGTTTTTATTCTTAAAGAATAGCTCTTTGGGTGAATTTAAGCAGGAAGCTACCCATTGAATCCTAGAATCAGGGCCTCTCCGACACCTTCCATAGTCCTTTTTCTCTTATTTCCTTTTCAGGCTGACACTGTTCATGGTCACCTAACACTGCAGAAATGGGGAGACCCCTTCAGTTTTGCTCTTCCCAAGTTCAGTAATATATTAACATTGTGTGACATATAATAATGTCAAAAACATGGCTTTCAGAACGAGCACCTTTTCTTATTTTGCATAAAGGCATTTTTGGGCCAGTAGCATCCCTAGATTTTTTAATATAAATTAGTTCAAACAGCCTATAATTTCTATAATTTCAGCTTTGAAATTTTATAGATGGAAACCATTACATAAAACGATTATGTGTTCTTGTTGCCATTCTAGTATGTATTTTTAGTTTTAGAGGTTTTTTTAAAATTATTACACATTTCCTTTTTTGTGAATGTCTTGGGCTTTTAAAAAACATGTACTCTCTATGGAGTAACAAGTGAATGGCTATGTACATATGTACACTGATTATAGTTCCTTGGCTACTGTAAAGAAGGAATCAGAGATGGGTATGAGGCCAAGAAGTATCTATATTTCCTTTTGAATATATGGGAGGCTTGCTTCCTGGGTTTGAGTTCATTTGCTGAAGAGATCAAACATCACCTAGGGGAACTGCTTCATTTCTCCAACAAGACCCCGCACTCTGGCAGTTTCCTCTGGCAAAATCTTCAGTCACCTCTCCTCGGGCTTCAGTCTTAGAACAAATACTGGGGTCAACGACCCTGAGGACTAGAAACTACAGTAGTTGTGACAGAATAATTTAATAACTGTACTGAAGACCTACATTCCATTCCTTTTCCCCAATTTGTTAGCACCTGATAGTATAGATATTCAAAAATTCTTCTGTGGAATCTGGATTTTCTGTTGTCCTGATTTTCACCTGTATATCTTTGAAAGATGCCCAATATTTTTATACTTTTATATTGATCTGATTTCACCTGCTTTGTGTCTTAGATTAATTTCTCATTGTTTTGTTCCATTAATGACACATTTCCTGATTTGCCTCATACTCTGTAAATAGTTCTATTTTATATCCTTTCAGTTGTTTCAGTTGGATTTGGTGAAGGAAGATAAGAAAACATACTCATTTACACATCATGAACTAGATTTCTGTTCTTCGTTTGTAAGACATTTTAATGGAAGAGAAATTATTATAATTATACATAAAATGATGTATGTTGAACTATGATTATGCAAGTTATTCTGACAGTCATCAAAGGAATTTATGACAGACTTAAAGGTACTAACAATAGAAACATAGCTGTTAAAATTAATTTCAAATCTTTGATCATCAGCAATAGAACACACAGGGTGAAAGACCTATCTACAGGGTCAGTAGGGTGAATAACTGTGTGGCAGAGTAATGCACTCAGACTCTGGTGTGAAAATTACTCCATGCTTGGTTTTTCCATTTCCACTGAACCAAACTCATCAGTTACATACGTAAAGCTACATTCTCACTCACTGACAGTCCTTAACTTTTTGTTCTGTTTTTATTTATATTTTTGTTCATTGGTTGATTAGATGGTTCTTTGCTTATTGACCCATAGGAATGTTTAAAAGGATTTTGTTAGTGTGTGTAATTCACTGCTCAAATGAGACATTTTGTGGTCATTGTGTAGCCTGAAGACAATGGTCACAAACACCTCTGCTTTCAAAGGTATATAATCATCAGGGGATGAGTATAGTGGTAGAAGTAACATCTTGTATAGGGAAGGCTATTAGTATGGACACTAAGGGTCAAGGGATTTCTCAGATGAGACAATGGACCTGGTAGTGTAAGGACTTCTGTTACCAGGCTACATGGAGGATGACAGTCACTTCTCAGCTGTGCATTGAGTTGTTGAAGAGCGTCAACCACAACCCGAGCCTTTTCCAGACATCCACAAAGCCCATAGGACTGATGTGCAATACCTCTAAACTTTTAACCTTGGAGGATTCCAGAGCTCTCAGGTCTTACATCTCTTCTCTTTTCTATCTATAATTGTCCTTTTGATGATCTCTAGCCTTGTGACTTTAAATATTAGGTAGGTGCTGATCACTCCCAAATATATACCTCAAACCCTAGCCTTTCCTCTGAAATCCAAAGTGTATATCCAAATTCCTACTCGATATCTCTCCTTGTATGTTTAACAGGCATCACAAACTCATCTGATCTGATCTTTCCCCCAAACTTGCTCTATCCATATTGCTGCTCATTAGTTGAAGACTCCATTTTTTAATTTATTCTAACCTAACACCTTGAAGTCATCCTTGATTCTCTGTTTATCTGTCATTCTCATCCAGTTTATATGCAAATCTTGTTGCCTGTAGCACCTAAAATCATGCCACTCTTTCAGTGGTATTGTTTCTTGCTTTACAGTTTACTTTTGCATGTTAATAAAGCCACACATTTATTTAGTGTTTTTGTCTAAGTCATGTGTGTTTGTGTGTGTGCGTTTGTATATGTATAGTTTCTACTTTTTGGTATTCTATTTGGAGAATGGCTCTTGTGCATTATAATTCAAGCTTCATTTGCTCTTTTTGTTTTTATTTTTAGTTTTTTGATCATCATTTTAAAAATTATTTGATTGACATTTATTTATGTTTAATATAAATTCTTCTATCTGCCCAGTTACTCTTTGTTTTCTTTGTGTCTCTTCTGGTTTTGTTCTTTCTTATTTATTGTCTTAAGTACTTTGTTGAGATATTTACTTTTAACTTGTTATTAATGTTTATTAATATTTTCTCAGTGCTTGCCTTAGTGATTAGAATGGATACCCTACTTGTAGTCAACCTTAAATATGTACTTTTACTACTTCTAAGAAAATGCAAGATTTTACACAACCTCTATTTACCACATACCATATTTTTCTATTGTCTTGATATATTTTAATTATGCATATATTTTAATCTCTTAAAGTTATGGTTTTAAAATTGTATATTCCTTAATATTTACTGACATAATATTTTCTGTTACTTTTCCTTCCTTCTTGTGTTGGTGTAATTCATTTAACATAATTTACCTTGTTTTACTTTAGCATTTCTTTTAGTCCAGGCCTCTGTCAGAAAAATGTCAGTTTTCATTTGCTAAATTAAAAAAAAAAAATTTCACTGTCTACAGAATTCTAGGATGACAATTATATTATTTCAGCACAAAAAGGTGTCTTTTTTGTTTTCATGCTTACATGGTTTCTTTTGAGAAATCAAAAGTTAGTCTCAACTGTTTCTTTACTAAGAAAGTGTATTTTTTTCATATGGCAGTTATTAATATTTTTTGTCTTTGATTTTCAGCAGTTTGCTAGGTTATATTTAGTGTGTTTTTTGTTGTACTTATCAAGCTTGGGCTTCATAGAGCCTTTTGAATGTGTAGATTGATCTTTTCCAACAGTTTTAGAAAATTCTCTGCTCAGGTCTATTCTTTTATAACAAATTACATATACACTATACTTTTCCATCATGCTCCATTATGGTTTGACACATCTTTCTGTATTTATAAAGATGTTTCCCTATTTATGCTTTACTCCAGGTATTTTGTACTGATATAACTTCCACTTTACCAATTCTCCATTGTATGTACTCTGCTCTTTAATCCCATCTCTATAATACTTAAGCTTAGTTATTTTATTTTTCACTTCTAGGATGTCCTTTTCTAATATATTCACGTTCTCTGGGGAAATTCTCTATTTTTAGTCTCCTTTCCTTAATATATTAATCATAGTTATTATCATAATGATCATGTTTGATATCTTTCATTGTCAGTATCAATTATGATTCAGTTTATACTGCCTGTTTTTCAATTTGGTTTTATGTTATTTGATGCTGCTTCCTAGTCAAAATTCCAAACCTGTCATCGTGTGTGATTGCTGTCACAGGCTCTGGATATTCCTACAGAGAAGATGTAATAATTCCATCACATCACAGAGCCATGTGCTCTAAGATTCAGCTTTCTATCAGTCTCCCATGCCCCTGCCACAAATAAGACAACAGGGTCTTAGAATATGGCTCATTTCATTGCACTTGCTTTTACTCTGAGATCTTGACACACTATGTTATGGTTGATTAGGTGATTTCCAATGTTTTAAATTGTTCTTTTTGTGTTTTATGCATTCTGCATAGTTGTCTTAGGTGTGAAATTAAGTTTAAAAAATAACATTATAAAGCTGCTACCCAGCCACCTTTTCATACACAAAAGTTGAAGTCACACTGTATCTGAATGTTTTCCTGATCTCATTCTCATTTTATTTTAATCACCTTTGTATTCTGAAGAACATCTACTTGTCAAAGAGTTCTCATACATTTATTAATCTCGAAACCATTGTATATTCTCAAACATGAGGACATTTTTTAGAAACGTATCTCTTTCTCATTTTATGTATCATGTTTGTCAGTATAATACCTAGAAACTTATTTTAATGATTAAGACCTTGGGATCTTGAGTCAATTCAAAACAGTGCATGCAACTGGTCATACAATGTGGGTTATAAAATCACTCTACAAATAATTATACCTACATTCTTGGTTCATTGGAGGAGTATGAGATAATGTGCATAAATCCCTTGGTATTTTCCCTCAGATATAATATGTCTCAATAAATAGTAGCTAACATCATTTTCATGTTGATAATGATTGTGTTAATAATCATTATTATTGTAAATAAACTTTGACTCAGTGAAAACTTTATCCTTTGAGAATACTTACCCTGCATGAGCCTCAATTTTACTTATTTGTAAAATAGGAGTAGTAATACAACTATACTTGGAATTTAGTGTGTCATTGACCATTTAATTTTTTACTCCTTCTTCTGGTTATATTACTCATTTCCTTAAGCAATAAATGCACTTTGTGTCCAAACATACATCACTTCACAAAGAAACAGGAGCATTATAACTATTTACTTAGAATTTTACAAATAGTAAATCTATCAAAAGTGTGTATTTAAATTTCTGCATTTTATTAAAAATTTACTGTATCAAGTATGCTCATTCAAAATCAAGTTATTTACTACTTCTTTAAAATTTAAAAGCATATCTAATATGTAATAGATACCTAAATAGAGAAAAGCATGATACAGTGTGTTTTGTGCTAAGGATTGGTAAAAGATCAGGTGTTTAATTCAAAGCTGATAATCACAGGTAAGCCTGGATGCTTATCTGAGATATATCAGAACTCTTCAGGTTTTATGATCACGTTGACAGCCACCTCCCGCCCCTGACATTTTGCTATTTCAGGAGAAGTCGCAGAATGTAATTTCTTAGAGCCAGGTAAACCTGAAGGGGCAAAGTTCCAAAAAATGAAATTTATGAAATAAATCTATTTGAATAAAATATTAATCAAGGGATCTCCTTGAAGTAAAACATTTTGAAGAAGCAGATATAAATTGCTTTGACCTTTCATGTACCATACAGAACAAGCATTTGCATTTACAACAATAAAATGCCTCATCCATATTTGACAGAATAGCTTGAAAATGAAAAGAAACTTCAATTAAAGATCTAAATCCCGAATGCTGATTCTAGGTTAATGTTAATAGACATTTTGCATTACATGTTTTTTATTAATCTAAAAGAGTAGACAGATTTCTAACACACAGTCAATAACAGGAGGCAAAAATGACACTACCTGCTATTCAACTATTGAAGTTATAAAAATGAGGCTTTGTTTTTGTTTTGTTTTGTTTTGAAGGAAAGAGGATGTACAGTAGAAAAACTGAGGTGGTAGAGAAGGAGGAAGGGAGGACATCAGAAACAACTTTTTATAGTTTTGTAGCTTTTCCCAGGCTGGTCTTTGCCCCACATTTTTACCTCACTTTTCTAATAATTCATAGGTGTACTGTTGTTGTCGATGTGAACCCTGAATTTCCGGAGGAAAATGATGACGCGAGAGAAGTTAGTGGGAGTGGACTAGTGGCTAAACATAAATGTGGCTTTTGCATTTCATTTTCCTAGTGTTTTCTACTTAATTTTTGCCCACATTTCAGTTTGGATGAAATCATTTGTTGTCCTTACATCCAGTAGATAGATTTCTTTTTTGAGAAAAAAAAAGAGCTTTATATTTTATGTAATTTTTTATAGAGATATAAAAGCATTTTACATTGTGTAAGTTTAAGGTGTACAATATGTTGATTTGACATATTTATATATTACAATATGATTATCACCATAGCGTTAGCTAACACTTCTATAATATCACATAATGACCATTTCTTTTTTGTAGTGAGAACATTTAAGATCTAGTCTCTTAGCAGTGTTGAAGTATATAATACAGTATTGTTGACTACAATCTCAAAGTTATCATTAGATCCCCAGAACTTATTCATCTTCTAGCTGCAAGTTTGTACCATTTTAATAACATCTTCCCAATTCCCCATACCCCAGCCCCTGGTAACCAGCATTCCACTCTCTTTTACAATGAATTTGGCTTTTTAAAATTTCATATATAAAAGATACAGCACTGTATCTGTCTGACCTATCTCACTTAGCATAATGCCCTCAAGATCCATGCATTTTGTTGCAAATGGCAGGATTTACTTCTCTTTATGGCTGAATAATACTCCATGTCTTCTTTCTCCATTCATCAGCTGACACTTAGGTTGCTTCCATATCTTGGTTATCATGAATACTTATGCATAAATATGGAGTGCAGATATCTTATTGATAACCTGTTTTCACTTCCTTTGGATGTATACCCAGAAGTGGAATTACTGGGTCACAGTGTATTTCTATTCTTACTTCCTTGAGAAATCTCCATACTGTTTTCCATAGTGGCTAAAGCAATTTACAGTCCTACCAACAATACATAAGGGATTCCTCTTCTCCACAAAAGTCTTCTTGATGATAGCATTCTAATAAGTCAGAGGTGATACCTTACTGTGGCTTTGATTTTCATTTCCCTGATGACTACATGCTTTTCATGTACTTCTTGTCTATTTGAACGGCTTCTTTGGAATAAATGTATATTCAGTTTTTGGGCCCAATTTTAAATTGGGTTGTTTGATTTCTTTGCTATTGAGTTGTATGAGTTCTTTGTATATTTTGGATGTTGACTCCTTATCATATATATCATTTGCAAATATTTTCTCTTATACCTTAGGCTGCTTGTTCATTTTGTTGATGGCTTCTTTTGCTGTGCAGACGCTTTTAAATTTGATGCAGTCTCACTTGATATGTTTTCTCTTGTTGCTTGTGCCTTTGATGTCATATGCAAAAAGCTATTGTCAAGACCACCGTTAAAGAGGTTTTTTCCTGTTTTCTTCTAAGAGTTTTACAGTTTCAAGTCTTTAATTCATTTCAATTTGATTTTTGTGAGTGTGAGAAGGTGGTCTAGTTTCATTTTTCTGCATTTTCTGTGGTTATCCACCTTTCCCAATGCTCCTTATTAAAGAGAATACCCCTTCCCCATTATATACTCTTGCATCCTTTGTTGTAAATTAATTGACCATATATGTATGAGTTTATTTCTGGGCTGTATTCTGTTCCATTGAGCTATGTCTGTGCTTTTATGCCAATACAATGCTGCTTTGATTATAATAGCTTTGTAATATACTTTAAACTCAGGGACTGTGATGCCTCCAGCTTTGTCCTTCTTTCTCAAGATGACTTTGGCTTTTCAAGGTCTTTTGTGGTTCCATACAAATTTTAGGATTGTTTTTTCTATTTCTGTAAAAAAAAAAAATGTCTTTGGGGTTTTCATAGGAATTGCATTGAATGGACATTTAAACAATATTAATTCTTCCGATCCATGAGCATGGAAAAATCTTTCCATTTATTTGAGTCATCTTCAATTTCTTTCATCAGTATCTTATAGTTTTCAATGCTCAGTTCCTTTACCTCCTGAGTTAAATTTATTCCCAGGTATTTATTCTTTTTGATGCAATTATAAACAAATAGTTGTCTTAATTTCTATTTCTGACAGTTTGTTATTATTGTATGGAAATGTAACTAATTTGTGTATTGAATTGTCTCCTGCAACTCTACTGAATTTCTTTATTAGTTCTAGTGGTTTTTCGATGGAGTCTACAGGGTTTTCTACATAAATATCATGTCATCTGCAATTAGAGACATGTGTTCTCTCCCCTGTGGAAGAGGTGGCAGCCAGCTAGTTCAGCCCTATATTCTGTCACCTTGGGGGTGATGCAGTGCTTGCAAAGTTCCTCTTACCCTCTCCAATGTATAAAATCTCTGTTTGTTTGTTTTGGGGGGACTTTTTTTTTTTTTTTTTTTTTTTTTTTTTTTTTTTGCTCCAATGAAGTTCTGGAATGTCTCCTCAGGAAACCTGGAATTCTACAAAGGCTTTCTTGTCTGTGGGTGTCTTCCCAAGTCAGTGATCTCCAGGTACCTCAATTGTGGTAGAGAGGGGCTGAGACCAGTTCACAGGCTCTTGCTGGTTCCACGGCCCATACTAAAGTCTATCTGCATATTAGCTGATGCACAGGTGGGTGAGACTCCTCTGGGGTCCCTTAGCATATGGTGCTAGATTCCACAACTTCCACAGAGACTCTTTTATCCATGATGGATGCCAAATTTTAGTTGCTAAAAGCAGGGGTAAGAAGGAGGGAAGTCTTATGTTGCCATGATGTTGATGTCACTCCAAGAGGACATTTTGACATGATAATTTTATATATAACTGTCAGTTAGTACTCAAAGAAAACATTTTTGCTATTTTAAGTAATATGCATCTATGAAAAATATATAATACCACAGTTAAAACTCCACTGCTTGTCAGACCTCTGAGTTTAGTATCTGTGTGGATCACATTGAAAGAAAGAAATTAACACAAAAAAATCAGATGAAAAAGAAAAATGAACATCCCTTCTCTCCCAGCTTTTAAAACTTAATTTAAAAACAAAATATGAAGTCAGAAAATGTCCTAACTACTTGGATATGTGGGTTTGAAATAGCTTAAAAAGTTGGGCATAATGACTTTGGGCCTATCTTGATTATTTTGAAAAAAAAGAGCAACTCAAAGAATTTAAGATCTTAACATTGTATCAATTTTATACTCAAGCAAATGAATTTTCGAACAAAGTTTTATGTTATCAGGTTGATTTTTGTTTGGTTTTAACATATAAAATTATTTTTCCCAATGTACTGAATTTCCCTTGAAGATATATTTTTCCTGCATATCACTGCCTTATTAATAAATAGAAATGGAACATCAGCTTAAATAGACCTTATAATGGTTTGTTACTATTATAGAAATTCATAATAACTGGCAGCAGACTTAGTCACTTTCCTGAAAACATGTTTAATGTTAAAAGTAAATTGTAGAATCTGAGAGGAAGAAACAAACAAACAAACAAAAAACCTCCATTGATACATGCCAATGGAAAACCTGGTAAAGATGGTATCAATAATAAAATTGATAGTAAATGTAAACTTAATACAATTAAAATTTACTTATTTATGCTTAAAGCCTCATCCTATATATCTAGATAGCTCTACATTTAGGGAGATTGTGGATTATAGGTATAGTGAATAACATTTGCAAATTAGGTAGAACGATACTCCTTTTTATTGATTCTAATATGACCCAGTGTTTGAGTGTGTGTATATGTGTGTGTGTGTGTTTATATGGTGTTCATGCATATATTAAATGGGTGTGTGAAGTTGAGTGCAATGCCTTAGCTTTATCACATGAGAACAATCTAAATAATATTAAGAGTCAACTCAGGACTAAGCTTTGACTTTTTTGAAAATTTGAAATCATTGTAAATGACCCAGGTAGAAATACCAATATATGGATTAAAAAAAAAAATTATTGCCTCACAGAACCATTAAAACTTACATAGGCTCCCCGAAGTTATCCATTGTTAAGTACATAAAATTTAGCCGTTTTTATTCTAGTCTTTCAATGTAGTGTTCTTAATAAGATTAACATTTCCCTAGTGGCTTTCTTGGTGAATGAATAAATGAATGAATAAATGGGAAACTCATTGTCCCACTGCCCTTTGCTTTGCCTATTTGGTGATGTCACAGTAAGGATTACATACTCACTATTTGCTTATTTATCTGATATTTACTTTTATCCTAAGCATCTTCTATTTAAAATAGTAATTACTTTAAACATTGAGCAGAAGGATCCAACAAGACATCCTAGGATAAGAAACAGGGATTTTTTCCAACCTTTCTCATGTAATGCATTCAGCGTCCTACACTCAGTACCCCTAATTAGAAAATAAAATTTGTTGTATTATGTCTAGAGTACTATTATGTGCTATTTTTGTTATCTCTAAAAAATTTATGCAAACCTGCATCTTAAATTCGTATCATAGGAAAGATTGTTAGAGCTGCCAAGAATGTAGTCTATAGTGTTCAGAGAGAAGTTACAATGCCCTAGAAATTCATGGTTCTGAGAAAAGGCACTGACCTAAACTCTATGTAGGGTATCACCAGAAAGCTATTTATCCTTCTCCAGTTACCATGACGGGGAAGAATCTATAGGAGTTAAAGAATGGTTCATTTCTGAGATTCATTTTAGAAGTTGAGTGGCAAAAATGATGGTTTTTCACAGTGATTTGGCTCTGCCCAAGGCTTGTTCTAACATTTCATAATTTTGTTCCATTGTTACATCATGGGCAGCTTTGCAATTATAAATTAATTTTTGTCAATGTAAACCGATTAGATAACAAAAATTTAAAAGATATGTAACACAACAATAATAATACAAATCTGTTTTATGATTTTTCCAAATATACTAAAGAAACTGTCATTATTTAAGCTTTGTAATTAAAGGAAAGTCAATATGAATATTGCATATTTTGTTTTCCTTTTAAATCTAAAAAATTATTAATTTCTTGTTTGGAGTTCGCAGAAGGAACTCCAAAGGAGAATACAAAATTATTATATTTTGTTTCTATTGCTGTTTTTGTTTGGTCTCATTTTTGTGTTTGGTTTTTGGTTTTTCAGTAATATAGATTTCAATCTTCTTCCAATAACAGAGTTAATTGCTCATGAAAATAAAGAAATCTGTATATTTTTAACTGCAGTTTTCCCAACTTAAAAGTTAAACACTTAAATGAACATGCCTTATTTAAAGTAACATTTTTCATTTTGATAGGATACATCAAAAAAAGACAAGTCAGAAGATTCAGGGGCAATACTAAGCACCCTCAATATTCTCTGAAACTAAATAATAAACATTTTAATGAATATTAGGAAAAATTTTGCCAATTATTATTTAGATAGCATTCATTTTCAAATATTTGGAAATGAAATACTATTTTTATTATGGTACTTCTTCCTGAATTTTTTTCTCATGCACCCAAAGAGAACTTAATTTTTTCATCTTTCCTGTTGTAGAGAAGAAAGATTCCATTTCCGAGAGGAAACAGAATGTCAAGCCATCCTTTTCCCATGTCTTAGGCCCAACGCATAATGGTTCATTTCCAGGAATTTAAAAATATCACACATCCATACACATATAATCACTGAGACATGTAAGAATCAGGAGACAGAGTTATTCCACCAAATATTTAAAAAATATTTTACAATTTGTACAATCTCCCCCAAATATTGAACTGCTCAGATGTAAAAGATAAGTCTGTAAAGATTAAGAAAATTTTAATTTTATTAGTTGATATTTGGTATCTTTTTTTGGTATGTCTTTAATTCCCTATCATAAAGAGTACAAAAGAGGAACTACTAAACTTTTAAAATAACAATGCATTTTTACCACCTCCACTCTAAGGCAAAATTATGGCTAATTTTCTCCCTGACCTTAAAAAGAAAATTGTCTATTTATTACACTTTCTGTAACTCTTATTATTTTTTTCCCTCCATTTAACCCTTGGGAACTAAACAGGAGTAAGACACCTATAACTTAACATGTTCACAATACAAACTTACATATATTACTATATTTGTCTTTTTTCCTCAAAGAGGTGTTAGCATTTTACTCTGAAAACATCTTGATTGTTGATACATGTTTACTCTTATCAGTTAATAATTAAAAACGAAAACATTTATATGGTTGATGATTTACAATTTTCAAAACCCCTCCACAGATATTATTTTTAGGCTTTAATTTTGTTACTGGAAAAATACACATGAGTTTTTCTCTTTAGAATATGGTAGCCAAATAGAATCTAAGGAACAAGTGAAGCAGATAAAGGATATCATATGAAGAAGGTGATTTATAAGCTTAGAATTTCATGTAGAGAGCTAAGAGTTCTCAGTACTGATATTTCTTTAGAAGCTTTACCCCATAACAGAGATCTGCATGATTTTTTTCTATATTAAGGCTATAATATATTCTGAATAACATGCTGCTGCAAGTAATTTACTATAGGGTGGCAAATATTTGATTTGCAAAATAGAGTGACAAAAAAATGCAATTTATGTCTCTTTCTATTGTCATTTACCAAAATGTGGATTATCTTTATATTTTTAAAAATTGTATTTTCAAATCACTCATAATTAAAGCACCAATCAAGTTCTGTCCCCACCAAATTGAGTCCTATTGCAAACTCAGAATTTTAAAAGATTTAATATAAAAATAAGTCAGCAGCCTAGAGGCCAGACTGTTCACTATAAATCTTTTAGAAAATGTGTTCCTCAACCTGTAAGCTCTCATCTGTTTCCCTGATGAGTTTATGTCTGAATTTCTGGAACTCTCAGTGGTACCTAAACAGGTATTTAGGATTTAAGATATTCATAAGATATTAAACATAACTATAGTAAAATTTCTATAAATGCATTAACAAAATGATTAAAATATTTGTGAGTAAAACATCTAAGACATATAAAAAATACTTTCTTAGATTATGTTTCTGTTTGAAAAAAACTTTTAAATATATGTTCACTTCACATAATTGAATAAAAATGTATTCAATCAGTAATAGAACATAATGTAGACTATTTGATCTGTTTTATGTGGAAAAATATTGAGAAATTATTATTTTTTGCCTGGATGGGCTGAAGGACTAGATCTTCGGTATTAAGACACAAAGACTATTACTACAGTATTAGGCACTGTACCCTAATCACTTTCTTGCTTGTTGTCCTTGAAAATTACCCACAAGATGATACCAAGTGGCCTTCTCAGTAAAAAAGAGAAAATACATCACTCAGTTTTCTCAAAGTTTTCTATAGTTGTGAAGGTTATATTTAAGTTTAATCATGAGGATTAACTGATTGCTACATGGGAAGTTTCACTAAAAAGTAATCCTGAGACTCCAGAAAAGAAAGTCCTATATCTGGAGTGTGATGAGGTGACAGAACCGAGCTTCTCCCTCATAACCAACCTGCTAAGTCAATGTTCCACGTGCATTTTGTTCTGCTTTGTTTTTACATCCTGAGTAAAGACCGTAATTCAATAGCAATAAAAATATTATTAATTAAATATTTTCAAAAATGTATATAACTAATGAAGAGTCTGATTTTTATACAGAGCAAATAAATAATTTCAGAGGAAGATTAACAGGCCAGATCTTCTGATAAAGTACTAATTTCCAGCTCCATTAGTTTTGTTGCACCAGCTTTTGTGACCACCTGCCAGCTGTGATTCATGCTGAACCATAATAAGCTGAAGAATTCAAACCACACACACACACACACACACACACACACACGCACACACAAAATCAAATGACTATAGAGAAAAACTAATTCAAAAAAATTTAAAGGTTAGGTTTGGGTGAAGAGTGGAAATATTATAACATTTTATTTAGGGGAAATATATTTATATCTTTGAAGAAGGAATGGGAGACTTTGGGGCTTAAGGAATGTCTTCGAAACATTCAATCAAGAAGGTACACTGAGCAGACAAGATAATCTCTGCCACCCTTCTCAAAAACCAGAACTTCTAAGTTATAATGATTAAAAGTAGTCAAGGAGGAATCTCCAGCTACTAAATTTAGAAAGGAACCTTAATCTGTACTTTGCCTCTCTTTGCTTTTACCCTCTCTCCTAGAACAGTGACATGTATAGAGCAGGCAAGTAATAAATATTTGTGGATAAGTAAATTAATGAAGATACCCTGTTTTCCCATTGGTAAAATGGGGGTAGAGTTGGGAAACAGAACTAAATAGAACCTCAAGTTTTTTTTCTGCTCTGTATTCTTAAAAATTCTGTATTGTGTATTATACAATTTCCATAGCTATAAATAAAGTATGTTTATCAATTTGTTAGTATCTATGTGCCTACCTTAAGATTTAACATAAAGTTTGATGAAAGTGGGTATTTAATTATATCCTACTGAAGTTATTATTCTCTTGACTTATGTCCCTTACAAAATCTTAAACAAAGCCCATCAACCTTCAAGAAAGGAGGACTTTTATCCTCATTCCACCCTTTGAATCTTAATGCTTGGTCATATTCCAGCATTAATTGCTTTATCTCCAAACTAATGAGCTAATTTGCATTTCTTACACAGAGTACTTGCTGTCTAAACATCCATATGAATCTGAAATTTAGTCAGTCATCCATATATGTAGCCTCATGCTTCCAAACATCTGGCTATTTAGAAACTGCAGGATGCTTGAAATAGCATTTTATCATTCATGTGGAGTATTGTTCATAAACTTTTGAGGTCAAAGGACTGTTTGGCAGTAGATGATGGCTATCAGCCTACTCACTGGGGCAACTGCTTGTTCACACACTCACAAGATTTTGCATGTAGTTTCGGAGACTTAGATCATTTGAAGCCTGTCCATAATCTCAAGGCTAATTATCCCATATCTTGACGGTTACTGTTTTGTAGTCAGTATTTTATGATGAATTATATTGACATTAGAAACATTTTATCTCCATATTGTCTTTAAGCCAATCTTTGCAAGTATTTACAAACTGTTACATATTTAAGAATATCTTTGTGAAATTGTTTGTTTAATATCACCTCCTCCATTAGTGTACTCCCTGAGGTCAGCTACTCTTAAATTGTTCATCAATTTACCATCAGCACCTAAGACGTTTTCTAGTCCCACAGAGAATGGTTGTTGAATTAACCAAGTATTTACAAGTGAGTCAAATTTTTTATGGTTGAAAATATTAGAAAACATTTCTACTACAGGAAGAAATTTTCTTTTCCTCTGTCTCTGCCTGTCTGTCTGTCTCTCCTTATTTTTTTTAAATCCACATTTCCAAACTAGGCCATTAGCTATCCCAGGAGAAAGGCAGAATCATTCAAATCGCTTTGAGACTGCGAAGAAGAAACAAATGTATAGGTTTTAGAGGGTATAAATTTTCCCTAAGAAGTTGAGATTTAGTAATTCACATGCATCAGCTGCATCTTCTCCATGTATTAGATTAACTTCACCTACACAGACATCATCTACTTAGGTTACCAAGGTGACAGAAAAGCATCCTAATCCAAATCCAGGTAATTTAAGTATTTCTGAGCATTGAAACAATGTATCACGTCTTCCTTCTTGATGTATTTCCTTCAGTAGGTTTTCTGGATCTCACATCTTATCTCACTGGTAGCTCCTTTGCTGCTCTCTCCTCTTATCCACTGCATCAGAACTCAGTTCTCTTTCTTTCTCTGCTCTTTATACTTACTCTTTGGGTAATCTCTTCCTGCCCAAGAACTTTAAATAATTACTACATATGCAAACAAATCCAAAATGTGTATGTCTCTAACCCTCTTTCTCCCAAACCCATACATACATCTATATATAACAGAATACTTAAGATATCGAATGTAATATGTTAAATATTAAACTCCTGATATTCTCATCTTTCTTAATCTCATTCTTTCTTCCCAGTTGATGATAATATCACCAAGCCAAAAATATAAGATTCCTACAGGATTCTTTGTCTCATTCTTACCCCACACCTTAAACCCCATATTCAATCCATGGTGGAAATCCATGCTAACACCATGGTCCATACCCTACTCGAACAGCTGAAAAGAGCAGTTTCTGCTTTAGTACCCAAAATTTTCTCTTTATACTGAGGATGGAGTCATTCTTTTAAAAAATATTTAAATATAACATGATGCCATTCCATTTCTCTAATCCTGCATAACTGACTAAATGTCAAAAATCGTCACATGATCTGGCCTCCCACGCAGTGTCTGAAGTTTTTTTTTTTTTTTTTTTTTTAAAGAAAGCTGCGTTTTATAGCTACTTTATTTATTTATTTATTTATTTTTGGCTGTGTTGGGTCTTCGGTTCGTGCGAGGGCTTTCTCCAGTTGCGGCAAGCGGGGGCCACTCTTCATCGCGGTGCGCGGGCCTTTCACTATCGCGGCCCCTCCCGTTGCGGGGCACAGGCTCCAGACGCGCAGGCTCAGTAGTTGTGGCTCACGGGCCCAGCCACTCCGCGCCATGTGGGATCTTCCCAGACCAGGGCTCGAACCCGTGTCCCCTGCATTAGCAGGCAGATTCTCAACCACTGCGCCACCAGGGAAGCCCTGAAGTTTTTTTTTCTTACTTTTTCCTTAGTTTATTCTACTTCAGTCACAATGGTCTCCTTGTTGTTTCTCAAAGATTCTGGGCATTCTTCTGAGTTAAGATCTTTATTTCATCTACTTGTAATCTACTTTTATCTCTTCTCTATCTCTCAAAGTTTTTGCACAAATCTTGCCTTCTCAACAGCTGCCCTACTTAAAAATCCCAAATATTTGTCAAAACACTCCTTATCCTCTTTACTTTATTCTTTTTTCCTCCTTTCTCCCCATAGCACCTTCACTTTCTAGCATACTAGATAATTTACTTACTTATAACATTTTAATTCAGTACCTAATGTTCTTGCTTGAGTAGACCTTGAGAATATGTTCCTGACCTCTGATACACTTACTTCAGAAAAATTTTGTCATCTGGGATGGTATCCAAGAAAGCAATTAAATCAACATGTACATAGTGTGTAGACATATCAAGCAGAATTAAAGGATAACTTGTTTTCATCGGAAAATAATGAAATTACTCAGTTATAAGGATAATCACAAAAATGCTTCTAGATTGAGTTGTAAAAAATAAAATAGGAAAAATAAAAAGAATATAGTGATTTTTTAAAAAAAATGTATGCTAGACAGAAAATAAGACTAGGAGGATATGAAGTTTTTAATTACCATGTTAATTTTACCAAGCTAAACTGAGTATTGGAAAGAGGCTTGCAATTGTCTGTTTACATATAGTTATTCCCAAGATATACATATGCTTAAAGAAACAATTTTCCCACTAAATGATTGACTGCATTTGTTATACTGAAAAGGAAACTGCAGGAGTAATACATAACATAAAAAATGAAGAATTTTTAAAAAGACTATCAATCTAAGGGCAAAAGTACCTTTCTTTTTCTTTGAAATATGCCAAGGTAAAGTTGCCTAGTGAAAGAAATCGTTGGACAGTCAGCTACTTGGTGACCATAATTATCCTATTTATTCTTAAATTATCCTTTACTGTAAAAACCTCCCAATAATTCCAAACAAAGGCCCTGTTTTCCACTAATAAATGGGTAGTAAAAGAAGAATAATAAAACACACATGTACACACACAAACACACACATAAGATTTTACTACCAATGATATTGGCTATTTATATTTAAAAAAATAAAAAAGATAAATTTTTAGATTTTAAAAATCTAAAAAAAAAAACACATTTAAAAAAAAAGAATTAATTTAAAAAATCATGGTCTAGTTCATGGAGGAAACTTAAAAGTCTTACAAAGAAAACAAAACATCTGTTTTTAAAAGTAAAATTGCATGTTTGTTTAAAGAATTCTCACAAATATTTATTTAGTATAATAAAGAATGGAAAACATAGCATATTCCAAAGTAACATACTATTTTCATTAGGGTTTTATGCAAGCTTTGTCAGATCTTAAGGGATTTGTCTTTGTGAACCTGAAGGGATGATAAAATAGGTAAAAAGATTCTCCTTTTAAGATGCTCCACAAGTGGTCTGTGAGTGGAAGGGATAGTATACAGTCTTTTGACATTTCACTGATTGCCAATCTCTCTCCCTATTGCCAGTGTTCAGTGCACTCAGTGGAAAAGATGGCTTCTGTTGTGGGTTAAATTGTGTCCTCTAAGGAGATATGTGGGAATCCTAACCCCTGGTTCTGTGAATGTACCTAATTTTTTTTTTTTTTTTGTCCTTGTTGGTTATCTATTTTATATATAGTAGTGTGTATATGTTAATCTCAAACTCCTAACTTATCTCTCCCACTACCGTTCCCCTTTGGTAAGCATAAATTTGTTTTCTATGTCTCTGAGTCCATTTCTGTCTTGTAAGTATGTTAATTTGTATCCTTTTTTTCTTAGATTCCACATATAAGCTATATCACATGATATTTGTCTTTCCCTGTCTAGCTTTCCTCACTTGGTATGACTATCTCTAGGTCCATCCATGTTGCTACAAAAATGGCATTATTTCATTCTTTCTTATGGCTGAGTAATATTCCACTGTATCTATGTACCACATCTTCCTTATCGAGTCATCTGTAGATGGATAATTAGGTTATTCCATGTCTTGGCTATTGTAAATAGCGCTGCAATGAACATTGGGTTGCATGTATCTTTGAGAATTATAGTTTCCTCTGGATATATGCCCAGGAGTGGGGATGCAGGATCATATGGTAGCTTTTAGTTTTTTAAGGAACCTCCATACTGTTCTCCATACTGCCTGTATCAATTTACATTCCCACCAACAGTGCAAGAGGGTTCCCTTTTCTCCACACACTCTCCAGCATTTAATGTTGGTAGATTTTTTGATGATGGCCATTCTCACTGGTGTGAGGTGATAACTCATTGTAGTTTTGATTTTCATTTCTCTAATAATTAGCAATGCTAAGCATCTTTTCATGTGCCTTTTGGCCATCTGTATGTCTTCTTTGGAGAAATGTCTTCTTAGATCTTCTGTCCATTTTTTGATTGGGTTGTTTGTTTTTTTGAAATTGAGTTGCATGAGCTGTTTGTAAATTTTGGAGACTAATCCCTTGACAGTCGCATCATTTGCAAATTTTTTTTCCCATCTCTGTGTTGTCTTTTTATTTTGTTTATGTGTTTTTGTTGTTGTTGTTGTGCAAAAGCTTTTAAGTTTAATTAGGTCCCATTTGATTATTTTTGTTTTTATTTCCATTACTCTAGGTGACAGATTGAAAAAGATTTTGCTGCAATTTATGTCAAAGAGTGTTCTGCCTGTGTTTTCTTCTAAGAGTTTTACAGTACCAGGTTTTACATTTAGGTCTTTAATCCATTTTGAGAGTATTTTTGTGTATGGTATTAGAGAATTTTCTAATTTCATTCTTTTACATGTAGCTGTCCAGTTTTCCCGGCACCACTTATTGAAGAGACTGTCTTTTCTCCATTGTTGTGTCTTGCCTCCTTTGTTGCAGATTAATTGACCATATGTGTGTGTGTTTATTTCTTGGCTTTCTATCCTGTTCCACTGATCTATATTTCCGATTTTGTGCCAGTACTATACTGTTTTGATTACAATAGCTTTGTAGTATAGTCTGAAGTCAGGGAGCCTGATTCCCCCAGCTCCATTTTTCTTTCTCAAGATTGCTTTGGTTATTTGGGGTCTTTTGTGTTTCCACAGAAACTTAAAATTTTTTTTTGTTCTAGTTGTGTGAAAAATGCCATTGGTAATTTGATAGGAATTTCATTGAATCTGTGGATTGCCTTGGGTAGTATAGTCATTTTGACAATATTGATTCTTTCAATCCAAGAACACAGTATCTTTCCATTTGTTTGTGTCATGAATGTAACCTATTTGAAAATGATCTCTGCGAAATAAGTGAGATATAAGTTAAGATGAGTTTATACAAACTAGGGTGAATCCTTAATCCAATATGACTGGTTTCTTCATAAGAAGAGAAGAGACAAAGAAATAGATGGAAAACACAGGGAAGGGGTCCATCTAATAACAGAGGTAGAGCTTGGAGTGACGTCTGTACAAGCCAAGGAATAGCAAGGATTTCTGGCAACACCAAAATCCAAGAGAAAGACATGGAACTGATGGTCCCCTAGGTTATTACTGCTAAAGTTTAAGCTGTGTGTCAGTGGTAAAATATGTGTATGTTTTGGCTCCATGAAGACACACTGGATCAGAACTATAGTTGTGCAGTTATGTACTGCACAAGGCACCACATTTAACAGCCACCATTCACATCAGAGACATTACTGATTGTTTTATTTAGAATGATAATTTTCCAAATGAGTAAGTAAATGTCTTCAGGAATAGGTTCTTTTTGCTTGGTTTTTTTTCTTTAAAACATTTGTTTTAATTTTCATAAGATTTTCTATGAGCTAGCAATATCCTTCAGATACTTGATGTGCTTAGACCCCTACATAAAAATAACCATATAAATATTTCTGATATGAAAGTAGCTGATCCTTTCATATCTTCTCTAACTTCCATGATGTAAAAGTACTGTATCTGGATCTTTTGAATCCTTTCAACATTTAATTAGGGAAATTATGTAAGCTGTAAACTATGAGTATTTAGTTCTTTATGCCACAGGAGTTTTATGGTAAGGTAAACACAAAATAACTACAGTTTCATGATGCTGTGCAAGGGTAACATAATGTAAGAATAAAAAGACTTATGAGAATTTTGTAGAATAACATACAATTAGTAGAAAATGAGTTTTTGGTATTTTTCCAGGCATAATTATTTTCTTTGAACCGAATTATTTTCAAGAGAGCAAAATTTTAAAATGTAACAGTGAAAAGACTGAATACATTTTATTTTCTTAAGTTTTCTTAAAAATTGATATAGTATCATCTCTGGCTTATGTCTTAATGAAGACCTCATTTGTTAAATTTAAAAATTAAATGATTTTAATAATTTAGAAATAGTGCTCCTTGTTATGCCTTTCCTAATTCAAAAGTTAAATTTTCTTTAATAATAGTAACAGAGGTAAATGCTAGAGTTACTAGAGTTATTAAACAGTAAGTCTTAAATATCAAGGTTAAAGAACAGGAAAGTTTATTGGATATTGCAAACATCAGTCTATATAGTGAGAAAATAAATCAGTCTTACCAATATATAACCATAATCCCAATACATTTTGCACTTTGGGGAGGGGGGTAAATTAAAATAAAACTAAAAGTCCTTCTTTATGTGACATTTGTTTTCTAAGCCAATTCAAATGTTCTTTATACTGGTTTATTTGACATTTTTTTGTTCTTCTGGATGTAATTAATTTGTAGGAATGCAGAGTACCTAGTGTTAAACATTTGGTGTTTATATGAGAAATTTTCTGCTCCATAATATGTTGAAAAATGAGTCATTTGCCTACTAGCACACTGGAAGTATAGTTATAATTTTTTTACTCAAAGCCCATGATTTAATTTGTATTCTGCTCACTATTTCCATAGACTCCTGAATAAATTTTGAGAACATGAGAAAATGGAAACAATCTCCCCTTCACAGAGTTAAAGATGGTTAAATTTCTTAAGTGAAATAACAAAGCTCATGAGTCTTTTTAAAAAGATCTGCTGAAAGGAGGAGTGCCAAACTGGTGGAAAGTTAAAACAAATGAATGGACAGCAAGTATAGCTATCTTGGGTAAAGGGAAAACATAAACATAGTGCATTTTGCACTGATGATCAGTGACTGAATGTTACATACATACTACATATTTTTTTTCAAAAATCTATCATGCACACACAAAGACAATATTTTTCTTTCATAGTAAAAATAGTCAATGTTTGTTGAGAACTTAACTATACTTTTACATTTATGAAGTCAGTACTCTTCTTCCCCATAAGGCATAAGTGATTAAGTTGCCCAAGAGAAATTATGCTTAAGAGTGTATTTGTATGACAAACATTTTATAGTGTCACTTGTTATGCTATACTGCCTTTCAATTCCACAGAATGGGGCCATGTTCCTCAAAATCAAAGTAACAGACATTGAAAGAAAATAGAATACATATAATAGGATCTCTACATGTTATCTTAGCAATGGCATTAAAGCCTTTGATGTTTTTAAACACACTATTAGCATTAATAATAACTGAGTGCTAATTATTTGCTAGTATTAATTAAAATTTACTCCTTATGATCAGATTAAATAGTAGGATCTAGCAAATATACATATACCACTCAGGTTTCTGAATTAACAATTAGTCATACCAATTTCTAAAAATATCCTAGCGAATCAAGAAAAAAATAAAAGCACATTTCAAATTATTTTAGCTTTAAATAAATTCACTTAAAATTTTGAGAAATTTGTATAATGGCAAAATATATGCATATCTTTAAAGTTTTTAATGACTTCTATTTGCAAAACTATCTTAGACTCAGCTGTGATTGTAGACCTAGCCTTAAGCCTGTAAGAAATGTTCTTACATGCATTTTCTTTATTTCTTTGCATACAAAATCCGTGATATTTATTGAGCAACAGTTTTGAAATGGACATTAAAGTAGGGGCTAGAGATCCAGCAGGAAATGAAAGATACCACTCTCATGGCAGAGAGTGAAGTCCAGAATGCACAAAACTTATAAGTAAAATATTCAACATCATTCATGGCAGTAAATACTATGGAAGAGGATAAAGCAGATAAGATAAGAAAGAGTGTGTGTATGTGTATGTGTGCATGTGTATGTACATGTGTATGTGCAGGTATATGTGCGTGTGGTGTTGGAGTGGGTAGTTGGAATTTTAAATAGAATGGTGGGAAAAACCTTACCAAGAATACTATATTTTAATTTTTGCAAATATAGAATTTTGTATATTCAACACATGAAAAGTAGTTTTCCATGCTGCTTTATGTCTTTAAACCAAAAATATATTATTTGAGTCGTGGTCTAATATAATTTATTTATACTGTTTAATATTTTGAGAATTTAAGGAGATTTCCATGTTCTTACTATCAAAAATCACATTAGAATTGCATTGCCTATCCTTTTAAAGTAATGAGTCTATATTTTTCCTTTTAAATTTTTTAAATTTATTTTTTTTTATATAGCAGGTTCTTATTAGTTATCTATTTTATACATATTAGTGTATATATGTCAATCCCAATCTCCCAATTCATCCTACCACCACCCCCCACCCCCACTTTACCCCCTTGGTGTCCATACGTTGGTTCTCTACATCTGAGTCTCTATTTCTGCCTTGCAACCCAGTTCATCAGTACCATTTTTCTAGATTCCACATATATACAATATATGATGTTTGTTTTACTCTTTCTGACTTACTTCACTCTGTATGATAGTCTCTACGTCCATCCATGTCTCTACAAATGACCCAATTTCATTCCTTTTTATGGCTAATATTCCATTGTATATATGTACCACATCTTTATCCATTCATCTGTCAATGGGTATTTAGGTTGCTTCCATGATCTGGCTATTGCAAATAGTGCTGCAATGAATACTGGGGTGCATGTGTCTTTTTGAATTATGGTTTTCTCTGGGTATATGCCCCGTAGTGGTATTGCTGGATCAATAGTTGCTCTATTTTTAGTTTTTTTTTTTTTTTTAAGTAAATGAGCTTTTTTTAAACTTTAATTTACTTATTTATTTATTTACTTTTGGCTGTGTTGGGTCTTCGTTTCTGTGCAAGGGCTTTCTCTAGTTGTGGCAAGCGGGGAGCACTCTTCATCGCGGTGCGCGGGCCTCTCACTATCGTGGCCTCTCTTGTTGCAGAGCACAGGCTCCAGACGCGCAGGCTCAGTAATTGTGGCTCACGGGCCTAGTTGCTCTGCGGCATGTGGGATCTCCCCAGACCAGGGCTCGAACCCGTGTCCCCTGCATTAGCAGGCAGATTCTCAACCACTGGGCCAGCAGGGAAGCCCTCTATTTTTAGTTTTTTAAGGAAACTCCATACTGTTCTCCATAGTGGCTGTATCAGTTTACATTCCCACCAACGTGCAAAAGGGTTCCCTTTTCTCCACACCCTCTCCAGCATTTATTGTGCATTTTTTGATGATGGCCATTCTGACCAGTGTGAGATGATAACTCATTGTGGTTTTGATTTGCATTTCTCTAATGATCAGTGATGTTGAGCATCTTTTCATGTGCCTTTTGGTCATCTGTATGTCTTCTTTGGAGAAATGTCTATTTAAGTCTTCTGCCCATTTATTGATTGGGTTGTTTGTTTTTTTAATATTGAGTTGCATGAGCTGTTTATATGTTTTGTAGTTTAATCCTTTGTCCATTGATTTGTTTGCAAATATTTTCTCCCATCCTGAGGGTTGTATTTTTGTCTTGGTTAGAGTTTCTTTGCTGTGCAAAAGCTTTTCAGTTTCATTAGATCCCATTTGTTTATTTTTGTTTTTATTTCCATTACTCTAGGAGGTGGGTCAAAAAAGATCTCCCTGTGATATATGTCAAAGAGTGTTTTTCTTATGTTTTCCTTTAAGAGTTTTACAGTGTCCAGTCTTACATTTAAGTCTGTAATCCATTTGGAGTTTATTTTTGTGTATGGTGTTAGGAAGTGTTCTAATTTCATTCTTTTACATGTAGCTGTCCAGTTTTCCCAGCACCACTTACTGAAGAGACTGTCTTTTCTCCATTGTATATCCTTGCCTCCTCTGTCACAGATTAGCTGACCATAGGTGTGTGGGTTTATCTCTGGGCTTTCTATCGTGTCCCATTGATCTCTATTTCTGTGTTTGTGCCAGTACTATATTGTCTTGATTACTATAGCTTTGTAGTATTGTCTGAAGTCAGGGAGTCTGATTCCTCCAGCTCTGTTTTTTTCCCCCTCAAGATTGCTTTGGCTATTTGGGGTCTTCTGTGTCTCCATACAAATATTAAGAATTTTTGTTCTAGTTCTGTAAAAAATACCATTGGTAATTTGATAGGGATTGCACTGAATCTGTAGTTTGCTTTGGGTAGTATAGTTATTTGCACAATACTGATTCTTCCAATCCAAGAACATGGTATATCTCTCCATCTGTTTGTATCATCTTTAATTTCTTTCATCAGTGTCTTATAGTTTTCTGCATACAGGTCTTTTGTCTCCCTAGGTAGGTTTATTCCTAGGTATTTTATTCTTTATGTTGCAGTGGTAAATGGGAGTGTTTACTTAATTTCTCTATCAGATTTTTCATCATTAGTGTATAGGAATGAAAGAGATTTCTGTGCATTAGTTTTGTATCCTCAGCTCTACCAAATTCATGGATTAGCTCTAGTGGTTTTCTGGTGGCATCTTTAGGATTCTCTATGTATAGTATCATGTCATCTGCAAACAGTGACACTCTAATCTCACAGTGTTGTGGTTGGAAAAGATACTTGATATGATTTAAATTTTCTTAAATTTACCAAGGCTGGATTCGTGACCCAAGATGTGATCTATCCTGGAGAATGTTCCCTGTGCACTTGAGAAGAAATTGTAATCTGCTCTTTTCGGATGGAATCTCCTATAAATATCAGGTAAATATGGTCTATTGTGCCATTTAAAGCTAGGGTGGCTCCTTTCCCATGTTAGGGAAGTTTTCGACTATAATCTCTTCAAATATTTTCTCAGGTCCTTTCCTTCTCTCTTCTCCTTCTGTGACCTCTATAATGCAAATGTTGTTGCATTTAATGTTGTCCCAGAGGTCTCTTAGGCTGTCTTCATTTCTTTTCATTCTTTTTTCTTTATTCTGTTCCACAGCAGTGAATTCCACCATTCTGTCTTCCAGGTCACTTATCCATTCTTCTGCCTCACTTATTCTGCTATTGATTCCTTCTAGTGTAGTCTTCATTTCAGTTATTGTATTGTTCATCTCTGTTTGTTTGTTCTTTAATTCTTCTAGGTCTTTGTAAAACATTTCTTGATCTTCTTGATCTTTGCCTCCATTCGTTTACCAAGGTGCTGGATCATCTTCACTATCATTATTTTGAATTATTTTTCTGGAAGGTTGCCTATCTTCACTTCATTAATTGTTTTTCTGGGGTTTTATCTTGTTCCTTCAGCTGGTACATAGTTCTGTGCCTTTTTATTTTGTCTATATTTCTGTGAATGTGGTTTTCGTTCCACATGCTGCAGTACTGTAGTTCTTCTTGCTTCTGCTGTCTGCCCTCTGGTGGATGAGGCTATCTAAGAGGCTTGTGCAAGCTTCCTGATGGGAAGGACTGGTGGTGGGCAGAGCTCAGTAAAACTTTAATCTGCTTGTCTGCTGATGGGTGGGGCTGGGTTCCCTCCCTGTTGGTTGTTTGGCCTGAGGCAATCCATCACTGGAGGCTACAATCTCTTTGGTGGGGCTAATGGTGGACTCTGGGAGGGCTCACGCCAAAGAGTACTTCCCGGAAATTCTGCTGCCAGTGCCCTTGTCCCCGCTGTGAGCCCCAGCCACCCCCTGCCTCTGCAGGAGACCCTCCAACACTAGAAGGTAGGTCTGGTTCTGTCTCCTATGGGGTCACTGCTCCTTCCCCCTGGGTCCCGATGTGCAGACTACTTTGTGTGTGCCCTCCAAGAGTGGAGTCTCTGTTTCTCCCAGTCCTGTCAAAGTCCTGCAATCAAATCCCGCTAGCCTTCAAAGTCTGATTCTCTGGGAATTCCTCCTCCCATTGCCGGACCCCCAGGTTGGGAAGCCTGACATGGGGCTCAGAACCTTCACTCCAGTGGATGGACTTCTGTGGTATAATTGTTCTCCAGTTTGTCAGTCACCCACCCAGTGGTTATGGGATTTGATTTTATTGTGATGGTCCCCCTCCTACTATCTCATTGTGGCCTTTCCTTTGTCTTTGGATGTGGGACACCTTTTTTGGCAAGTTCCAGTGTCTTCCTTTCGATGATTGTTCAGCAGTTAGTTGTGATTCTGGTGCTCTCACAAGAGGGAGTGAGCACATGTCCTTGTACTCTACCACCTTGAACCAATCCTATCAATAATGAGAATTTCTTAGAAAAAAATTACTAGGTCAAAAATTCAAAAATTTAAGAAAACTTCAGTTACTGAAATGATTCATCATGTTGATCTTCAAAGGAGCTGTCCAATTTACAATAACTAATTTACTGACAAGGTATAAATTTTATTTCAAAATGTCCTCAACTATATTCAGTACAGTGATTTTACTACTACTAGAAAATATTGAAACAGTACCTATTTTAGTATGTATTTTTTAATAGAAAACTTGAACTTTTTTCTTACTTTTTTGTTATACATATTTTCTTACATATAATTCTAATTTTGAAATATGATAAACCCTTTTTATTTTTAGATAAATATTGTTTTCAGTTTTTAAATATTTTAATTAAAATCATGTGCTATTTTAAAGACATTAACCCTTTTATATATCTGAAAAAAATATTTCTCTTAAGAAAAGGAGAGGGTAATTTTAAATTATACAGCATTTTAATTTTAGAATCTCTTGTCATTAGTCATCTCCTTTACAGTTTTTTCCATTATTTAGAAAAACAGAAACAACTTTCATCTTCAGAGCTCTCTTAGGTAACTGGGTTTCCCTGACTGGGTTTTCTTTGTGTTATCACCATTGGTTGTTGTCTACATTTAATTTCTCTGGAAGTTTGAAACAAGGTAGAAGCTTAGGGATTTTCTTTCTTACAATTGCTAAGCAGACTTTATAGCACCATTTTGTGGTGATACATGAGTTTTTCAGCAAATAACACTAATTTCATTTTTGACTTTGATCTTTATCACTAAAATATGATGCCATAATGATCAGAAAATGGGTTCAGGACATAATCACTGAAGTTATTTGAGCAAATGTCCTGCAGTTTTGAGTATTCTTAGTAATCTGTCCTCCTCTTCAACTTTCTTATTTCATATCTGATCACTGAGTTCTTTTTGACAATAATTCTCTATTTCATTCCCCTGACTAGATTTGTCTTATGTGTTAATTACATGTCACTAATTTCCTTAGGAAGTCTTATTTTTAAATGTGTTTGCTATCTAACTGAAATGATAGCTTTTCAGTATGCCATCACAGATATGTATATATATATATACAAATTTAATATTGCCTCGAGGATTTTAATTCAATAACTTTGTTGATTTATTTCCCTAAAATACTGACTTTTAGAATATCATATTATTATGCATTATTCCTTTATCTGTATATAAAAAATCATGAGAATGAAACACACTTAAGTCAATTAATTACATCTTTATGTTTAACAGCTTATGATCAAATAAGTTCTCAAACATGTTGATGATAAATATATCATCTCTCATTTAAAGGGGTTTATATGGAGATTGAGAATGAAAATAATCTCTAAAGACTTTGAAAAGCCTATGTTAAATTATAATCACAATATAAGGTGAGTTACTTTGTGAATGTCACAATTACTTGATCAGCATTTTTCTCAAACAAGAGTAACCTTTAAACTACAAGTGACCTGTTATACACTCACATACAGTTATTCCCTTTTAATCTACTTGGTATTACCTGTCTCTTTATCAGTCTATCCCTAGAAACTATCACACACAACCTTTGGCCTCTATCTAGTATTATATAAGAGAATCTAAGTAGTAACCAGATTATTATTCATCCTCCACTATGTTCTTTACCTAACTTGGGTATGTGAGTACGGAGATATCTGTGGCAAGAATTAGAAGACTGAAACTTTACATTTTCTTCTTAAAACTCTCTCAAAATAAAGGTGTATTTCCAAAAAAAGAAGAAAAAAACAAAACAAAAACCTCTGCATTAATTTCTTGTTTATTGTCACCTTGATGCCAGTTAACACAGTGAGATCATCTGTCAGCGGAAATCAGGACTAGAGGAAATGGTAGCTGTAATTGATAAATCAGAAGAAGGAAAGTATAAATGAGGACATACTTCAGCAAAGATCAAAGAACTCCTTTTAAAAGAGCAAGCCTCTGTTGATGGACACTTAGGTTGCTTCCATGTCCTGGCTATTGTAAATAGAGCTGCAATGAATATTTTGGTACATGAGTCTTTTTGAATTATGGTTTTCTCAGGGTATATGCCCAGTAGTGGGATTGCTGGGTCGTATGGTAGTTCTATTTTTAGTTTTTTAAGGAACCTCCATACTGTTCTCCATAGTGGCTGTATCAATTTACATTCCCACCAACAGTGCAAGAGGGTTCCCTTTTCTCCACACCCTCTCCAGCATTTATTCTTTGTAGATTTTTGGATGATGGCCATTGTGACCGGTGTGAGATGATATCTCATTGTAGTTTTGATTTGCATTTCTCTAATGATTAATGATGTTGAGCATTCTTTCATGTGTTTGTTGGCAATCTGTATATCTTCTTTGGAGAAATGTCTATTTAGGTCAGATAAATGGATAAAGAAGATGTGGCATGTATATACAATGGAATTTTACTCAGCCCTAAAAAGAAACGAAATTGAGTTATTTGTAGTGAGGTGGATGGACCTAGAGTCTGTCATACAGAGTGAAGTAAGTCAGAAAGAGAAAAACAAATACCGTATGCTAACACATATATATGGAATCTAAAAAGAAAAAAAAATGTTCATGAAGAACCTAGGGGCAAGACGGGAATAAAGACACAGAGCTACTAGAGAATGGACTTGATGATATGGGGAGGGGGAAGGGTAAGCTGGGCCAAAGTGAGAGAGTGGCATGGACATATACACACTACCAAACGTAAAATAGATAGCTAGTGGGAAGCAGCTGCACAGCACAGGGAGATCAGCTCGGTGCTTTGTGACCGCCTGGAGGGGTGGGATAGGGAGAGTGGGAGGGAGGGAGACGCAAGAGGGAAGAGATATGGGGACATATGTGTATGTATAACTGATTCACTTTGTTATAAGGCAGAAACTAACACACTATTGTAAAGCAATTATACTCCAATAAAGATGTTTAAAAAAAAAAAAAGAGTAAGCCTCAGTGAACGGTTAATGAAGATTGAGAGGACAAAGGTGGCCTCCTCAGAATAAGTGAGATTATTGCAGGGTCGTAAAATGTAGATATCCTTGATTGAAGTTTAATGGAAACTATTGTTTAATTTAATAACAGAACTTTATTGTTAGCTGAGATGTCCTTTAAAATTCGATGCCTATAAACTTCTGATTCTCTTAATTGAAACTTGTGTCTCTCTTTCTTGAGCTTTCTCACCCTGTGTGACAAAGAAGGAGGCTATTTGAGTTTGAGGATCATACAACCTCATTTTCCAGAACAGTTTAAATTTAAAATTATCTTTCTTCTATTTTCATAAACATAATTAAGGAAGTTTTAAAACATTCTTAAATGTGCCAGTGATTCATGGTAGATGGAAATTAAGTCAGGAATGGATTCTTTTCCTTCCAGTTTCATGATGAGTTCTTTTGTGTAGCTGCTGTCTGTTTACAAGTTGTAGAGGGGACTATGTAACTTACTTCTATGCCTGAAGTGTTTTAACCCGTGTGTATCTTTATAAAGTTGTATAAGCATTGGTGAAGATTAGCAGTGAAACAGAAGATCGGTTCAGGTAAACATGAAAAGGATTTGTATGTTGCAATAAAGAATAAGTTTTCACTGCCCTAAGTTGATGTATATATCAGTGAAGATCTACCTATTCTAAAAGGTACCATTGTTTTATCAGTGAAAATACAGGGCCTTAGATTCTGACAGATCTGCTAGCAAACTTCAGCATCTTCACTTGACAATTTGTGTTCCTAGTCGACTGCAGTAAATTTTTGAGACTACCCTACTCATTTGTAAAATAGGGTTATTGATGCTTCCTGAACAGGGTATTAATGTGGTGTCATATTAATATGATACTGATAGTACACTGTAGATGCTCAATTGATGAGAGGAATTAATGTTACTATTTCGAGAAAAATGGAGTCGATGGCATTTAAAAACTTGTTTTTGTTTGCATTCATATATAAAATTTATCATTATTAAGATAGTATTCTAACTCATTAGGATAGAGTAATATAATTAGAGAGATTGAAATATAGAAATAAGCAAATGACTAAGAAATCATGAAGAAGAGATTAGATGAATTGGGACCTAGAATCTGAGCATTTAAGCCAGATCTTTAAAGATGAGCAAATCATATTTGGTTTGAAATGGTAACAACTAGACTTTTTAATATGACCAGGGACAATATGATAGTTCTAGACATATTCAACATAATGTCCTTTATGGACTTATAAAATCCTACATTTCATAATATACATACATCAATGTGATTTATATTACAAGTGCACAGAAAAACAAACAAAATACTCTTGCTTCAAAAATATTTATATCTGTTAAATTTTGCCCATGACATTTAGTGACTTTAACCATGTAAATAAATTCCTATATCCTATTAATGCTGGTAAACACAAATGAAAGAGAGAGATTAGTGCCTTTAGTTGATGTGTGTTTCTGTGTTTATGTACCATTATTAGGTACCATGAATTACCTGTGAAACTCATGTGCATTCTTTTCTACTTCAAGTAATATATATATGTCATTTTGTCTGGAGGCTTTTTTTTTTAAACTTTTCCCAATAAACAAGATCCTTTGCAAACTAAGAGCCTTCAAAATGACCAGAGAGTCAACGAACGTAACCTTAACAGGTCATGTGGTGCAACTATGATTTTCTCTTACAGGTGGCATTTAAACTATTATATTCCAATGACAAGAACCTCTTCGGACAACAGAGGAAAATGGCATAATGTAAGCTATTTCTGTGACCGGGATTTTGGCTCTAGAATGTGAAATAGTACATTTCTTCAATCTTAACTTACAATAAAATATGGTTTTGTTTGTGATAATAAAACAAACTACCCAGCAATAGTTGTTAAGGTTTTGGGAACACAGTTTATAGACTTATACCTAGCAGGTAATAATCTTTTTTATACAACCTGCTGTAATAAACTGGTAAATTCAATGGGGGTTAAGTATAAACAAGTCAATATTTAATGAAATTTGATTCATAACATATGTGTAATATTTCAAATGGCTATTTCATTACTAGGTAGTTAAAATTAATTACCATTATACATTAATGTTTAGAATTATCTTAAAGGTTTGCTAGGCAGTACATTTACATATATGCCTGGAATTGGCATTTAAACAGGCATAACAATTTAATTCATTAACAGATTTTTAAGAATAAACCTTTTTGTCAAATATTACTCATATAAAATCTGAACAGACATAACGGGGACATATTTTGTAACTGAGAGAAAGAAAAGGAAACACAGCTGAGATTAGCAATTCTCACAGCCTTTCTAAAAAAATGAGGAGAAAATTTTGTCTTTCTGATAATAAGTAACAAATTGACAAAAAAAACATCCAGAGGTGTAGTATTTTATGGCAACTGAATGTCATTTTTGTTTGTGTCTGCTGATAGCTGTGTAAATTAAGTCCTATGTTGATCAACAATACAGAAGAATATATGAAGCCACATTGTTAAAAGCCCCAAACTCTCTTTAAATCATTTAAATATTGTTACTCCTTTGAAGGTTGTTATATGCATTACTTTTTTAAACAGGTAATGTGTGTGTGTGCGTGTGTGTGAAAGAGAGAGTGAAAGAGAGAGCTTAATTACAGTAAATAGCATTGGTAGTATTGTCCTAATTCACCTCTTTCTGTTTCCATGTCTTATACCACGAGATGTCCTATACCTTCCACTAGAGACTGGATTTACTTCCCACCTCTTGACTTTGAACTCACTCCTCTGACTTGCTTTATCCACCGGGATATTAGCACACATGACACAAGCATGTTTGTTAGGTAGACTTTCTCTTTTAGGCTTCTGTTCTTTCTATAAGAATATAAAGGTCACTTCAAGAAGAACAAGAATCATAAGAACCAAACTTGAATCCAAAACTAACCTACATCTCCCAAACACAAGCCAAATGGGATATGTGAACAAGATAGACAAAAGTGGATTTTTTTGTTTGTTTTTGGCTACAGTCTTATTATGAAGTATTATTGTGGCTATAGCTTACAATTCTGTTGTTTAGGTTCTGGTCATGTCCCAATCCTTTGGTTCTGCGGCGGGGGGGAGAAACTTTGGTCCCAGGTGTCCTTCGAGGTAAAATTGCCTCCTTTGCTCATGCTTCAGCTGCAGGACTTGAGGTTTTCTTCTGTTGTCTCTGGAAAATGACTCATTATCTTGTTAGAAAGAGGAGAGGGCCAGTTTGGAGCGGTTTCTGAGGTTAGGTTACAGGTCCATCCATGTTATTGCATGTATCATATTTCATTACTGCCCAATAATATTCCATTGTTTGTTGGTCCTTTCAATAGTTGATGGACATTTCAGTTCTTTGAACATTTTTTCTATTAAAAATAATGCTGCTATAAATATTAGTCTATACAAGATTTTGTGTGGGCATGTTTTTATTTCTCTTAGGTATATACCTGGGAATGGAACTGCTGGATCATGTGGCAACTCCATGTTTAACCTTTGGAGAAACTGTCAGACTGTCAAAGCTGTTGCCTCATTTTATAGTCCATCAGCATTGTATGAAGGTTCACGTTTCTCCACTTGGTTGACCATCCTACTGACTATAAAGTGGTATTTTGGTATGGTTTTGATTTGCATTTCCCTATGGGATAGTGATATTTAATTGAACATCTTTTCATGTTTCTATTGGTCATTTCCACATCTTATAGAAATCTTAACTAAGATCTTTTGCTGATGTTTTATTTGGGTTATTTGTCTTTTATTATTGAGTTGTAAGAGTTTTTATGCAATCTGGACACAGGTTCTTTTTTAGATACATGACTTGAAAATTGTTTCACCCATTCTCTGAGCTGCTTTTCAATGTCTTGGTGATGTCATTTGAAGAACAAAGTTGTTTTTTTTTTTTTTGGTAAAGTCCAATATATGTTTTTGTCTTTTGCAGCTTGTGCTTTTTTTTTTTTTAAGTATAATCGCTTTACAAAGTTGTGTTAGTTTCTGCTGTACAATGAAGTGAATCATCTATATGTATACATATATTCCCTCCCTCTTGGACCTCCTTCCCACGTCCCCCATCCCACCCATCTAGGTCATCACAGAGCACCAAGCTGAGCTTCCTGTGCTTTATAGCAGGTTCCCACTAGCTATCTATTTTACACATAGTAGTGTATATGTCTATCCTAATCTCCAAACTCAACCCACCCTCCCCTTCCCGCCCCCCTGCACCGTGTCCACATGTCCGTTCTCTACATCTGTGTCTCTATTCCTGTCCTGGAAATAGGTTCATCTGTACCATTTTTCTAGATTCCACATATATGTATTAATATATGATATTTGTTTTTCTCTTTCTGACTTAGTTCACTCTGTATGACAGACTCTAGGTCCATCCACATCACTACAAATGACCCGATTTCTTTCCTTTTTATGGCTAATATTCCATTGTATATATATACCACATCTTCTTTATCCATTCATCTATTGTTGATGTCACACATAAAAGGCCTTTTTCTAACCAAGTCCAGGAAGAAATATTCTGATATACAGGCATACTTCATTTTATTGCCTTTTGCAGACATAGTGTTTTCTACAAACTGCAGGTTTGTGGCTACCCTGTGTCAAGCAAGTCTATAGACACCATTTTTCCAACAGCTTATTTTTAATAAAGGTAAGTACATTGTTTTTTTCAGATATAACCCTATTGTACACTTAATAGACTATAGTGTAAACATAACTATTATATGCACTGGGAAACCAAAAAATGTGTGTGATACACTTTATTGCAGTATTTGCTTTGTTGTGGTGGCCTGAAATCGAACCTGCAATGTCTCTGAGTTCTGCCTGTATTCTCTGGAGTCATATAGTTTTAGCTCTTTTTTTTTTTTTTTTTTTGTTTATTTATTTAGTTTTGGCTGTGTTGGGTCTTCGTTTCTGTGCGAGGGCTTTCTCCAGTTGTGGCAAGCGGGGGCCACTCTTCATCGCGGTGCACGGGCCTCTCACTATAGCGCCCTCTCTTGTTGCGGAGCACAGGCTCCAGACGCGCAGGCTCAGTAGTTGTGGCTCACGGGCCCAGTTGCTCCGCGGCATGTGGGATCCTCCCAGACCAGGGCCCGAACCCGTGTCCCCTGCATTGGCAGGCGGATTCTCAACCACTGCACCACCAGGGAAGCCCAGTTTTAGCTCTTATATGTTGTTATTTTTCTCTTCATGTTCTTTTGGCAATATGACAATATACTTATTAAGGAAAGTTTATAAAATAAGTCCTAATATATGGAGATATAATCTCCCCTGCTTTATTTTCCTGATTTTTTTCTGCTGTTGCTGGTTGTTTGTTTTCTATGAAACGTTTTAAATCAGTTTGATGAAGAACTCTAATAGGATTTTTATTTGAGATTGCAAGAAAATTAGAGATACATCTGTGAGAAATTACCATCTTTAAGTTATTTAGTTTTTTTAATCAACGACAATAGGCTATGGCCTTTTCACCACCTTTGACTTCTCTGAACAATGACTGTACAATCTCTGTTAGATTCTTGCACATCTTTTCAAATATTTACTCATAAATAATGTATATTTTTGATGCTATTGTAAATGTCATTTGTACTTTTAAGACATTTTCTAATTGTTTGGTATAAAATACAGTTTTTTAATATTGAACACATAGCCATAAACTTACCAAATTCACTTATTTATGTTAATAATTTTCCTGCAGGTTTCTTTGTATTTTCTATATACACAATCATCTCAAACAAAAATAAGGGCACTTGTTTTTTTCTTTCTAATCATTATTCATTTTCTTTCTTTTTCTAGACTAATTTTGTGAGCTAGATCCTCAAGTACAATGATGAATGGAAACAATGATAGTGACCTTTCTTGTTTCTAATATCAATATTTCACAATTCTGTAGAGACTGGCAGAAAATCTTAAGTAATTAAGTTCCATTCGCTTCTAAATGAGCGTTGAGTTTTTCAAATACTTATTACAGTGATAAGATCACATGATATTTCTACCTCATTCTTCTAATGGGGTGAATTGTACTTTATGGTTATAAAATGCTGAAACAAATTAAAGGAAAACATCATTTGTTCATGAGGTATCCTCCTTAATGCTTGATTTAATTTGTTAACTGTTTTAAGATATTTGCATGTAAGTTATGAGATCAGCCTATAATTATTCTTTCTTATAGTGTATTTGCCTGACCCACTTGAAGCATATAATTGCCATTCCTTTTAACAGTGAAGAGTGTGAAAATGAATATGTTTAAAATATATATTTTAGGGTAGGTGTAGATGAGAAGTCTGTTTGGGGGCTTGTTAAGTCAAGTACTCTTATTACTCATCCAAGGGGAGGTGGCAAGTAGGAAATTGGATATGTAAGTCTCAAGTTCAAACTTGGTCTGAGCATCAGTGTTTGAAATTGGGACTCTTTGGGATTTGTAGGCATTTATGGTATTTAAAGGCAGGACACTCCATTCACACACCACTAATAAAGGAAAGAAGAAATTTAAGGACACATCCTTAATAAGATGACATTTAAAGTTCAATGAAAGGAGGAGGAACTATAAAAAGAATTGCCAGTATGATAGGGAAAACCCAAACGAGGATGGAGACCTCAAAGTCAAGGAAAGAAATTGCCAGGTGCTGCGGAAAGGTTCATGTAGATGAGGTCTGAATTGACCTAGGAACTGGGAGCATCCTGGTCAGCAGTAACTTGAAGAAAATTGTTGAAGTCTAGTTATGGGAAATAGAACAGAAAATACAATTCGATTTCAGTTGAAGAGATGTTTGAAATAGAGAAACTGAAGTAATTAGTAAAGAAATGCTTTGAGGAGCTTTGCTGTAAAGATAAGGAGATAAATGATGATATATCTGAAGGAAGATCTGAAAATAAGAGAAGCTTTGTTTTGATTTGCTTTACTTTATGATTACAGTTAATATAACATATCTGTATTTGTATATCAATGAGTCAGTATGGAGGGAAAATTGTAAGATTAGTGACAGAAGGGGGGAAATTGTTGGTTTGATGTCCCTGAGTGCTGAAGAGTAGATGGAAATGGGGTTATTAAAATGTCAATTAACACAGTATTCAACTCATCCCTAAATTCTGTATTAACTGAGCTATGTTTGATTTTTCTATGCTAAATTCAAGCAAAAGGGACCATAAACATATCTCTATAATTTCTATTTCTGGGACTTCCTTGTGGCCCAGTGGTGAAGAATCCACCTTCCAATGCAGGGGACAGGGGTTTGATCCTGGGTCAGAAGAAAATATCCCACATGCCACATGGCAACTAAGCCCATACACCACAACTATTGAGCTTGCGGGCCTCAACAGGAGAGCCTGCATGCCGCAAACTACAGAGCCCATGTGCCCTGGAGCCTGTGCGTCACAACTAGAGAGAGAAAACCTGCATGCCACAACTAGAGAGAAGCCCGTGTGCCACAACGAAGATCTTGCATGTGGCAACTAACACCTGACACAGCCAAAATAAATAAATAAATAAAAAATAAAATAAAATAAAATAAACATAAAAACAAATTTCTGTTTCCGCTGAGGACATTGATTATGCCATGTTTCAAAGTTTTCTATATGCAACTGCAAGTAAGATACTTATCTCAGGATTTATTGTAGAAGAAATGTCTCCTTTGAAAAATTTGTTCCCCTTTTCCTTGGAAATTCTTATTCTCAAAAAGAGAAGATTATTATAGGTAACTATATATTTTTCTCCTAATACCATGTTCTCCTTTTACTTTTAAAAATCTCCTGTGTGTATATATATTTTTTATTTTTAATAAGTTAAATTAGGCAGGAATATACTTTTTAAATAAATGGAAGCAGCATGATTAAATAACATGATGAGCTAGAATTCTAATGAATAGCTTTATCATGTCAAGCAGAAAAGTAAGAGTAGCTTTCAAAATGTTTCACTATCGAAGAACCATTTTATTATTTTCTAAAATAAACCTCCTACTTATAGATATTTTGCTCAGTAACTATACATCTGAGTGAACTTAACTGTCAAAGCCTCCCCAGTCACTACTGCCATAGGGCTTACAGTCCAATTAGTTCTGCCGTGGAATGTTTTGGGGGCAGTCATGGGGGCATATACAGAATTCTAAGGGATCCCAGGGCAGATTTATGTATATACTACACTAAATAAGATGAAAGAAGACATCTAAGAAAAGTGATGATTAGCCTAAATTTTGAAGAATGAGTGTAGGAGAAGGTAAATAACTAAGGGAAAATGAATGTTAAGTCACAAGGGAATGCCTTTATATTCCCTCAAAGTGAGTATTTTACAATTAAATTCATTTTAACTAAAGCATTCATAGTATAAGTAGAGACATAAAAGAACCCCAAATTGATTTTGTGACATCTTAAATATATAAAACTTTAGTCATTGGAAAGTGTGTAGGTATTCCAAGAAAAAAGCTGAGGGATTAAATATCTCCTAAAAGAATGTAGGTACTGCATAGGAAAAGGACAGTGGTATTTGGCAAATGTGTATAAATACATAAAAAATAATTAAAACATAGCACAAGTAATTTAAAATAAAAACTCCATAGTTGTTTGTGTAGCTGTTTACAAAGCATATTAAGTCATCGTATTTAACCACATAATCATATGTAATTGATAACAATTCTTTTTCCTTGTATGTGATAGCTAGTTTTACTCAGAGATTTCTAAAACCTATTTTAAAATAAAATCTATTGCATTTATCTTGTTTAAATAAAAGTAAATGTTTAAACATGTTTAGTCTCATGCAAAACTATTACAATTTTTTATTATCATTTTTTGTTAAGTACCCAATAATGCAGGTCTGATTAGAATGCTAGATGTGTGAAGAATGTGGAAATGAATGAGACAATTGCTATAAAGGAGATTTAATAAACCATAATGTGTGTGTGTGTGTGTGTGTGTGTGTGTGTGTGAGCACACACATGGCGACCGCTCAAAGGTATATATTATATTTGTTAATTCTTCTAAGCAAGACTATAAACAAGTTCTTATGGTGATAATCACTTTGGGTCTTCATGGAGGAAACGACTGCAGCAGGTGGTAGAGAAATTCAGAAGAAGCTTCATAAAAGAAAAATAATTTGAGATTGATCCTGTTGATTTGATTTTGATAAACAATAAATGAGTGGATGAGAGAGGAGAGGAAAGCAGACTGGTATGTGGAGTCATGTGATTGATGTCACAGGGGAGAGGTCAAGCAAGTGTCCTCAGGGAGCAGAGTCCAATTCTGACAGTAATTGAATCATGTGAATTGTCAAGTTTTAATTCCTCTCGCAAATATACTGTTTCATTTCCATAATTCTATTCACTCACTAATTCCACAAGCATTTATTGATTTATTATATTCCAGAAAGGTCAGTACAGTCTGAGATGAAAAAGGTAAAGAAGATATAATTTATCACAAAGAAACAGGAATTAGTAGGAAAAAAATGACTCATTAACAATTTATTGATGTGTGATAATTCCCATGCAATAACAACATTGCAAGTTGAAATGCTATCTGGATTAAAAGAATAGGGAGGGTGGCACTGGAAAACACATCCTAATTTTTGGTTCTGAAGTTGAACTACAGGAGTATACTGGAAAGGACATTGAACTGGAATTTATAAATCTACAATTCAGATACTAGCTTGTTTATTCATTAGTTAAATCAATTCAGCCTACTGAATTGACTGAGACGTGAACAGATCCAAGAAGAATTTCTGTTTTATTAAATCAGCAATTGGACTATTAGGGCCCTGTGGTTAACAAAGCCACATTTTGTTAATATGGCAACCTAGGCATATTTAACGCATTCGCAGAATTCCTGAGGGCATAGCAAATATCATCCAGATATGTGTGCTATCTTTAGATTATATCACATGTGACATTTATGGTTTCAAATATTTTACAGAGTCTTAATTTTAATCTGTATAGTTTTAAATTGTGTGAGAAAATCAACAGAGTTATTTTTATGACAGTTCAAATTTTGCAGACATTGAATTTTAGGGCTATTTCAGGAATCTTTTAATACTGATTAATAGTTTTAAAAAAGCACTTTTATTTTCATGTCCAATGCCATTATATTTTTATTTGTTTTTTTCCTAAGAGTTCAAATATTAATGCAAATAAATTTTTAAAAACTATTGAATAATATTCTATAAAATAATTGAAGTCTAATATTCCTCAGTTAATTTTATATTTCAAAAGTATGTCCTAGAAATACTATTGTATGGAGTCGTTTTGTGTTAAAATTCTTTCCACCTTTAGATCTATTACGAGACTAGGAAATATATATTTTATTTAAGAACAAGTGGTTATATTAAAAAATTATATATTTTATGTTTAAAAACCTACAGAGTAAAAATGTTTTTTCGCCATCACTTATATTATATTAAATTATATTATATTTTATATTTATATTATATTTTATATTTTAATCCTCATCATTCAAATTTGTGCAAGTTATTTTCCCACTATACTTTAGAACAAGTTATTAACACTGACTATAAAATAAATAAGCAGAAGAACAAAGTCACCTATATAGTCTCAGAACGTGTAGATACGCAAAAAGTCATAATTAGAACTACATCATAAATCACCAACTTATGCAAAATGTAATCTATTTACTGTCAATCTTTAATGTTTCTTTAGTAACATAATTATTAATTATAAAACTGATATCAAAATGGATTTCTTTTCTAGTTATCTTCTTTATTGTTAAAACAAAATACTAGCCAACAGAATCCAACAGCACATTAAAAGGATCATACACCATGATCAAGTGGGGTTTATCCCAGGAATGCAAGGATTCTTCAACATACGCAAATCAATCAATGTGATACACCATATTAACAAATTGAAGGAGAAAAACCATATGATCATCTCAATAGATGCAGAGAAAGCTTTCGACAAAATTCAACACCCATTTATGATAAAAGCCCTGCAGAAAGTAGGCATAGAAGGAACTTTCCTCAACATAATAAAGGCCATATATGACAAACCCACAGCCAACATTGTCCTCAATGGTGAAAAACTGAAACCATTTCCACTAAGATCAGGAACAAGACAAGGTTGCCCACTCTCACCACTATTATTCAACATAGTTTTGGAAGTGTTAGCCACAGCAATCAGAGAAGACAAAGAAATAAAAGGAATTCAAATCGGAAAAGAAGAAGTAAAGCTGTCACTGTTTGCAGATGACATGATACTATACATAGAGAATCCTAAAGATGCTACCAGAAAACTCCTAGAGCTAATCAATGAATTTGGTAAAGTAGCAGGATACAAAATTAATGCACAGAAATCTCTTGCATTTCTATACACTAATGATGAAAAATCTGAAAGTGAAATTAAGAAAACACTCCCGTTTACCATTGCAACAAAAAGAATAAAATATCTAGGAATAAACCTACCTAAGGAGACAAAAGACCTGTATGCAGAAAATTATAAGACACTGATGAAAGAAATTAAAGATGATACAAATAGATGGAAAGATATACCATGTTCCTGGATTGGAAGAATCAACATTGTGAAAATGACTCTACTACCCAAAGCAATCTACAGATTCAATGCAATCCCTATCAAACTACCACTGGCATTTTTCACAGAACTAGAACAAAAAATTTCACAATTTGTATGGAAACACAAAAGACCCCGAATAGCCAAAGCAATCTTGAGAACGAAACATGGAGCTGGGGGAATCAGGCTCCCTGACTTCAGACTATATTACAAAGCTACAGTAATCAAGACAGTTTGGTACTGGCACAAAAACAGAAATATTGATCAATGGAACAGGATAGAAAGCCCAGAGATAAACCCACGCACATATGGTCACCTTATCTTTGATAAAGGAGGCAAGCATATACAGTGGAGAAAAGACAGTCTCTTCAATAAATGGTGCTGGGAAAATTGGACAGATACATGTAAAAGTATGAAATTAGAACACTCCCTGACACCATGCACAAAAATAAACTCAAAATGGATTAAAGACCTAAGTGTAAGACCAGACACTATCAAACTCTTAGAGGAAAACATAGGCAGAACACTCTATGACATACATCACAGCAAGATTCTTTTTGACCCAGCTCCCAGAGAAATGGAAATAAGAACACAAATAAACAAATGGGACCTAATGAAACTTAAAAGCTTTTGCACAGCAAAGGAAACCATAAACAAGACCAAAAGACAACCATCAGAATGGGAGAAAATATTTGCAAATGAAGCAACTGACAAAGGATTAATCTCCAAGATTTACAAACAGCTCATGCAGCTCAATAACAAAAAAACCAACAACCCAATTCAAAAATGGGCAGAAGACCTAAATAGACATTTCTCCAAAGAAGATATACAGATGGCCTACAGACACATGAAGGAATGCTCAACATCATTAATCATTAGAGAAATGCAAATCAAAACTACAATGAGATATCATCTCACACCGGTCAGAATGGCCATCATCAAAAAATCTAGAAACAATAAATGCTGGAGAGGGTGTGGAGGAAAGGGAACTCTCTTGCACTGTTGGTGGGAATGTAAATTGATACAGCCACTATGGAGAGCAGTATGGAGGTTCCTTAAAAAACTACAAATAGAACTACCATACGATCCAGCAATCCCACTACTGGGCATATACCCTGAGAAAACCATAGTTCAAAAAGAGTCATGTACCAAAATGTTCATTGCAGCTCTATTTACAATAGCCAGGACATGGAAGCAACCTAAATGTCCATCGACAGATGAATGGATAAAGAAGATGTGGCACATATATACAATGGAATATTACTCAGCCATAAAAAGAAATGAAATGGAGGTATTTGTAATGAGGTGGATGGAGTTAGAGTCTGTCATACTGAGTGAAGTAAGTCAGAAAGAGAAAAACAAATACAGTATGCTAACACATATATACGGAATCTAAGGAAAAAAAAAAGCCATGAAGAACCTAGTGGCAAGACGGGAATAAAGACACAGACCTACTAGAGAATGGACTTGAGGATATGGGGAGGGGGTGGGGTGAGATGTGACAGGGTGAGAGAGTGTCATGGACATATATACACTACCAAATGTAAAATAGATAGCTAGTGGGAAGCAGCCGCATAGCACAGGAAGATCAGCTCGGTGCTTTGTGACCACCTAGAGGGGTGGGATGGGGAGGGTGGGAGGGAGGGAGATGCAAGAGGGAAGAGATATGGGAACATATTGTATATGTATAACTGATTAACTTTGTTATAAAGCAGAAGCTAACACACCATTGTAAGGCAATTATACTTCAATAAAGATGTTTAAAAAAAAAAAAAACAAACATAAATTTTCGGGCTTCCCTTGCGGTGCAGAGGTTAAGAATCCTCCTGCCAATGCAGGGGGCACAGGTTCGAGCCCTGGTCCGGGAGGATCCCACATGCTGCGGAGCAGCTGGGCCCGTGCACCACAGCTGCTGAGCCTGCACTCTGGAGCCCGCGAGCCACAGCTGCTGAGGCCTGCGGCGCCTGGAGCCTGTGCTCCGCAACGGGAGAGGCCACCGCAATGGGGGACCCGTGCACCGCGGCAGGGAGTGACCCCCGCTCGCCGCAAGTGGAGAGGGCCTGCCTGCAGCAGCGAAGACCCAACGCAGCCAAAAATAAATAAGTAAATTAATTAATTAATTTTTTAAAAAAACACTAGAGTTTTAAAAAAATAAATTTTCCTGCTCAGTTCTCTATAAATCGATGGATTTTACTGTTTTCAGAACCTTTCTCTAAAGGAGGTAACATTCTAAATGACTGCCACTGACTTTCCAAGTTTTTTATCTGCCACAAAAAAATGTTACATCTCTCTGTTTCTGTATATACGTCCCTAGAGGTGCTCTGCAGCATCTGATCAACTTGGTCCCTAACCAAAAGGTGACATGAAGTACATTTGTGTTGTTACTTCAGTTTTTCACCCATGGGGCATAGAAAGAGCAATACAAATCCCATTTGTAACCTTATTCAATTGTGAGAATCAAATGAAATAATATTTGAAAGTGCTTTGAAAACTAGAAAGCACTGTGAAAATATAAGGCATTGTTATTGGTATTAGGAGAAGGACATTTTTCGGTCTGCATTATTTTTCCCTTCATCCTTGAAAAGTTATTACTTCAAATTGTATTCTCACAACCTCTGATTTCAATTCATCTTTGAAAATGTACACTGGATTGAGAGCAAGTTCTAGAAAAACAGACACAATCAATGGGCTCCTCTATTTCCAGTTTCAGAGGTATTTACAGAAGTTTTGCATATTGCAGTAGAGAAAAGGGAATAGAAATTTTACTCATTTTGATTGATTTGATTTAGCAGTCTCCACAGAAAGTGTGCATTGGTTATCACCTGGGTGTTCGCTATAATATAGAATCCTGGGCCCCCGAGAAGATCTACTGAATCAAATTCTCAGGAGATAGGGCCAAAAATAAATGTTTCTTAAGGTCCCAAGATGATTTTTTTAATACTAAGCTTGACAACTTTTGTGCTAGGGAAAGTTAGTATTGGATAGTATGAGAATAGTAAGCATTTGGTACAAGCCCAGATTTTAATAAACTGTAGCTATATTCTAATCAAACACGTTTTTAGGGGAAAAACATACTGAAGTAAGTTTTGTGATTTCAAGATTAAGCAATTCAAAAATATTTTCACTGAAAACAGATTTCAACATACTAAACTAACTAAAAAAGTTACAATTCCCCAGATTTTATTATGCTTATTTCTTGTTTGAAATATAGTCACTGGTATACCAAATCATATTTGAAGGTCAAATTTTAAGGATTGTCTAAACAACAGGGGATACAGAATGATTAAGCAGTAAAATCCTGGCATGCAGGAGCCAGAGGGATATTTAATATCATTTTTTTAAACATCTTTATTGGAGTATAATTGCTTTACAATGTTGTGCTAGTTTCTGCTGTATAACAAAGTGAATCAGCTATATGTATACATATATCCCCATATCTCTTCCCTCTTGTGTCTCCCTCCCACCCTCCCTATCCCACCCCTCTAGGTGGTCACAAACACTGAGCTGATCTCCCCGTGCAATGCAGCTGCTTCCCACTAGCTATCTATTTTACATTTAGTGGTGTATATATGTCAATGCTACTCTCTCACTTTGTCCCAGCTTACCCTTCCCCCTCCCCATGTTCTCAAGTCCATTCTCTACGTCTGTGTCTTTATTCCTATCCTGCCCCTAGGTTCATCAGAAGCATTTTTTCTTTTTTTTTTTTTAGATTCCATATATAGGTGTTAGCATACAGTATTTGTTTTTCTCTTTCTGACTTATATCACTCTTTATGACAGACTCTAGGTCCATCCACCTCACTACAAATAACTCAATTTCATTTCTTTTTATGGCTGAGTAATATTCCATTGTATATATGTGCCACATCTTCTTTATCCATACATCTGTCAATGGACACTTAGGTTGCTTCCATGTCCTGCCTATTGTAAATAGTGCTGCAATATCATTGTAATAGTAGTATCATAATATTCATGATTACAGCATAAAGTAGACTCATCCTGGAAACTTATTCTTTTTCATAAAAGGTAGAGCAGAATTAATCTGTATACGTCCTCCCCTTTTCTACCCACTGCAAAGACACATGACTATGAAATTCAGAGATGAGATGCCATAGAAAACAGGTGACAGAGAAGTTGAATTTGGGGGTATTAGTTGGTGTTTGATCAGAGAATTAGAACCACTTAGAGTGATAGGGAATAAAGAATGTATTTCACATAATATGCCTTATATAATTACAGGAGTTGATTAAGTAATCTATGTAAGGATGTTGCTTCTGTATCTTGTGTTGGGCTTGAACCAAACAGAGCCAGCAGGTGAAAAGGGAAGACGGAAATAAAAACCAGAAGAGTAAAGACACACCAGAACTCACAATGACAATCTGGAAACAAAAAGAACAGACTGAAATATTCATCTGTCACTCATCATCTTCAACTGCAGTGGTACAGGTGACCCATAAACTGAATTGGTAACCTTCATCACTGCGTTGCCCATGTGGTTGGCCAGGATTTTGGAGAAGCCAAAGAAAGAGATCTGGTGGGATCTATGGATTTGTGAGTATGGCAGCTACCCCATACCAAAAGTTTAGCCAGCAGATGAATGACAACACATGGGAACCAATGTAGGATCTGGCCTTCACCAATCTTTAGAATGCAAACATGCTGCTACTTCAGGTCCACACTCTAAATCTCATGCAAGCTTCTTTTTGGCCAATTCTAATATTGAGCCTTGTGAGGGGAGAATTCTGGAAAATGTGTTTCCAGCTTGGCTAACTTGACAAAGTACAAAGCCAGCAAAGTCCATACTTGTCAACCTGGCACCAGTACCCACCAGTTTTAAATATAACTTAATGTTCAAATAAAGAAAATAGAAGAATTATGCTTCTGCTTAATATTACACAGTTTGGCTACACATAACCAAAACGTAGTAACCCACTCCTCACAAAAAATACAAATTCCCATTCTTTTCTTGAGGTGATACTCAGATGTTCATTTCTCTGCTGAGTTACATTTTCCCTTTTAATAGCCTATAACTTCAATGCTTGATATAAAATTACCTAACATTTACAGTTTTAAATTAACTGGTCAATGGAAAGAAAAGAAAAAAGGGGGGTGGTTAGAATATATATAAATATATTCAAATCACAATAAAGAGGAAGAAATAGTCACAACAATTACTGTCCTCATTTCTGCAACTGGACATATGATCATATCTGACATTTATGACATTCTTCTTTTACTACTCTATATATTCCTTCTGTTCACAGCAAGGAACTCAGTGGTCATGAATACTTGCTTGGGGGGCAGACCCAAAGCTTCATTCCTAAAGAGTCTGGGCCATTATCTGTACTCCTGGTATTGGTTTGCTGTAGTTTTCCATTTTCTCTAATCACAGGGCATGGTATTTTTTGAGAGACATTCTCTGGATCTTCTGAATTCCAGACATACTTCTTCTCATCTCTGATGTGTAGTAGCAACCATTTCCCTTTAGTTGGGATAAGTCACTCTGTCCAGTATAGTAGTCAACATTTTGCCTGCTGATTCCCTGTCAAGAGAAGGCCAAATTGGCCAGATGGTATCTTGTCTTCAAGTTTAATGGAACTCTTGCTGGATCCCCTGATGAAATCTTTTCCTTTTGGGAACTAAGGTCTTTAGACCAACAGACTTCAGATGACGTCATCAATAAAGATAGTGGTGAAAAGATGCACTCCAATTTCTACTCTTTGACTCATGGACATTGAATCCTGGCTCTAAGGAAGACATCACATACATTGGTACACCCGAGAGGACATTACCTCATGCCAGCCAGGTTTTGCCACCCAGCTGATGTATAATATTAGAAAAGCTGTCCTACTGTTTTATCAGGACAACTACTGCATGGTCATGGGAACATAATAAGAACAGTGAACTCCATAATTATCAACCTCATTGTCATGTTTCACTTGCTGGGAGGTTGGTATTTTGGTCAGAAGTTATACTGTGTGTAATACTTTGATGGTGTTTTGTAAGTCCACTGATTTTGGCTTCAGCAGAAGGATTAGGTCAGAGAAGGCAAATCTATAACCAGAGTAAGTGTCTATTCCGGGAAGAACAAAGTCATGACCCTTCCATGATAAAACTCGTCAACAATTATTAAGCTGCCATTAGGAAGCGGGCTGATTCTACCAGGGAATAGTGGGATGTGGAAACTTAGCATTGTGTTCTAATATTGGTAGGTTGAACACAGAACAGTGGTTGTAGCTGGGCAGGCCTTGGGTGATTAGAAGTCATTTTGCTTAGTCCACATATAATATACATCCCTGCCCCCAGGGCCATTTTGTATATGAGCCCTACAGGCAAGAAAGGGATAGCTGGAAAAAAATCTGACTTTTATCTACAGGATGATTTACCTTGTTTAATCATTAAACCTTCTTCAGCATTTATATGGAATGCAAATATCTTTATATTCTCTGCTCCTTCCAAATGGCCTAGGCACATACTTCTCGCCAGACCTCCTTGTTACCAAGTTTCCTCCAAGTCCTGGCCAGACCATTAGATCTATACCTCTGGCCATCTTGCCTTTCAGGCAAATGAACAACCAGATGCATTCCCCGAGTCTGTTGGGAGGGATAAGCTGGTGCCCTTCATTATGGAGCTTCACACATACCTGGCTCAGGACTCAGAGGAGCTGATGTAGAAGATCTGGCCGTTCTGGAGAAGCTGCAGACCAGCTGCTGCCCCGCCACAAACAAGGAGAGCTAGCAGATCAGTAATAATGCATAAGTCAAAAGCATTTGGCATAACACTGACCTTCAGAGCATAAGAAAAAGATGTTTTCCATTTCTGCTTTCCAAATGTGACAGAAATTTCTCTGGTAGGCAAAACTTACGTGTAAACATTCAGTGAATGTAATTTTGTGAAATTAAGTTTAACTTACTTAGCAAGTTGAGCAGAAAGCAGTCACATAGGGCAATAATATTATGGATGGGAAAATAGAAGACACTTGAAAAATGTGAATAAATTGAGAGTGATGGTAAGGAAAGCAGTTGCCAGTGTGCTTTTTGTTCAAGTGACTGGGTGAATGGTTGTATCACCAACTGATAGAGATAATAAAGATGATAGGAATGACTATCTTATCTCTAACAATTAAGTTTCCATTACAACTTAAAAATCCAATTCTTCCCATTGAAATCAGAGAATAATTCCATTGCAGCATCCTCACCATCTTCTCTACTATAAAAGTATAGCCCCTTCAGAGCTTTTGAAGGGTCACAGTGTCCCTACAACTAATTAACTCTCAATGTCTTGGTCAAAGGAATGTCCTAGGGGCCCACCCATTGTGGTAAGAGGGCGGCTGAACAATCTATTATTTTCTTATAATAGATTTATTTCAAAACTTCTATCTCCCTGAACATTCAGACTTATTTTTTACACAGAATGTCAAGGTATTAGTATTCTATTCTGTGTAACAATATTGCTACAAACTTAGCGGCTTAATACAATAAAATTCATTATTTCACAGTTCCTGTGGGACAGGAATCCTGCCATGGATTAATTTGTTCCTCTGCTGAGGGTTTCACAAGCTTCCAGTCAGGGCTGCAACATAAACTGAGGCTCCACTGAAAAAGAAACCACTTCCAAGATCACTGAGGTTGGCAGAGTTCAACTCCTTGCAGTTGTAGGACAGAGAGATTCAATTCCTTACTTCCTGCTGGTCAGAGGCTACCCTCAGCTCCTAGAGGTTGCCCACATTTCTTTGTCACACGGGGTTCCCCCAAATAGACATTTGCTTATTCAAAACCAGCAAGAGAGAGAAAGACAGAGAGAGAGAGAGAGAGAGAGACACTCTCCAGCAATATCGACATTAAATTCCCACGTAACATAATGAAACCATATGCGTATAATCCTGCACATCCTGTCACTTTTGCCACATTCTATTCATTAGAAATACATCACAGGTTTCACCTATATTCAAGGAGTGGGAGATCACAGAAGGGCATGAACCAGAGAAGTCAGTGATCACAAGGCCACTTTCAGAGGCCATCTTCCACACCAAGGTATTTCCAAAATTTCAACTTCAGTGACTATAGGCCCCCATGAGCTGGTTTTTATTAGACAACCTAGAAAATTAACAACACTCTTAGGTGCTCAAACCAAAATATTAAATCCCTAATCCTATGTTAACATCATAGTGGGTATCCAGCTACATTTTTATTCAGATGCAGACACATATATAGGGGTTTGCTTGTTTGTGACATTTGTTTTTATAAAAAATGGGAGCCTGAAATAAATAAATAAATTTATATATATATATATATACACACACACACACACACACACACACACACACATATAAATTACACACTTAAAAATTTTTTTAAACATCCCTAATCTTGAAAAACCATTTCCAAGTTGGTAAATTCAGTCCAATAAAGCCTTATATTTGATATGCTATGAGTCTATGTCCTTAGGCTCTACTACAGTTGTATGTATATGCTCCAGAGTTTTCCTATTACTGTTAGCTGATGTCCTGTAATGTTATCTGCATAACAATACAAACACATAAGGCTACAAATGAACATATTTGATACACAGACTATCTTACCCTAGAGCAGGCCATAGACTTCCCTAAAGAAGAGTGAAGTTGGAGTCTGAAGAAATTTACCATCAGCTTATGAAGGTATCTGTCCTAAGTTTAACCATTGAGAGGCTTTTATTTATTAGTTTCAAATAATTAACTAATTAGTTTGTTTGTTTTTAATTAATGTCAGAGACAGCTAAAACTGAAATGATGTACAGAGGATGGTTTCCTTTTCCAGTAGGGAGGTCAGTGAAATATGATTAAAATTTCTTAATCATACTGTTGACTGACACTTCTCAATCACACCCCTCCCATTAGAGAGTTCCAGTCCTATCCACCACTGTGGTCATGTTACCTGGCAAGGCTGAGATGTAATTCTGCAATTCTCAAAATCAGATTTTAGGCTTTGTCATCAGTTACTTACTTGATTTTTAATAAGAGAAATGGGAATGCTCTTTCAAAATGCCATAGAGGCTTTCTGATTTCTCTTTCAGGCTTTGATTTGTTCATTTTAGAATTTAAAGTTTTCCTTTTATCTCAAAGACCATTAGAAGAAGCCAGCTTACATCAGCTGTTGTAATCCCTGTTTTAGTGTGGTAACTAGGCACCAGGTTGCATTTTGTCCACCAAGGCCCTGCCTTCCATCTGCATTTTATCCTGTAAAACCACAGATAACAAGTTTGAGAAATATTACTAAATCACACAGATTACTAGTGTTTTATTCACAGCCAGCAAGGAGATTTCTATGTGAACCCCAAATGTGTAAATTCCATTTTAAGGTTATGTTTCTTAAGGACAATCCTGGTGTTAATTATTGTATTACCTTGGACCCTTCAGAAAAGAAATACACACTCAAATGGAATATTTGCAGAGAGTTTAAGAAAGAAACAACTTGCAAAGCTGTGAGGGAGGTTTAAAGATAACAACAACAACAAAATGAAACGCCAGTGTTAATATCAAAGAACCATTACCATCTTGTGATGGCCACTTGTATGTGTCAATTTTGCAGAGCTAAGGGATATCCAGATAACTGGTAAAACATTATTTCTGGGTGTATCTGTGACAGTATTACTGAAGGAGATTGGATTTGTGTAAAGTTCATCGTCACCAATGCAGGTGGGCATCATCCAATCTGTTGAGGGACTGAACAGAACAAAATTATGGAAGAAGGGCCAATTTTCCCTCTGCTTGAGCTGAGATGTAAATCTTCTGCCCTCAGACATCAGTGCTTCTGGTTTGAGAGCCTTTGGACTCAAACTGGTACTTACACCGTCAGCTACCCTGGTTTTTAGACCTTCAGACTTACCACTGGCTTCTCTGGTTCTCCAGTTTGCAGATGGTAGCTCATGGGATTCCTTGACCTCTAAATCGTGTAAACCAATTCTTCCAATAAATCTTTACATAGCTAGAAAACTAATATATGTTCATATATATATATCTAGCTACCTAGCTCTATCTATCTATCATCTATCTATCTATCTATCTATCTATCTATCTATCTATCTATCTATCTATCTATCTATCTCCTATTGGTCCTTTTTCTCTCAGGAACCCTGACTAATGCACAGTCTAGCCTAAAATAATAGCTCTCAACAAGGGAAGATTTTTGTCACCAGGAGAGCCGTGGCATCTGGAGACACTTTTGCTCACCCAACTTTGGGGTTGTTGTTGGTATTTAATGTGTAGAGCCCAGCTATGTGTGTTCACAGAACAACCTCCTTCCAGAGCAAGGGATTATCTGTTCCAAAGTGTCAATAATGCCAAGTTTGAGATCTGGCCTAAAGAGTTAAAAGGTAGGGAAATTAAGAAAGTCAGGGAAAGTTACTGCTGAAGAGGGATGACTGAAAAGGTGCTGTCATTCCAAAGTAATCTGGCAGAGCCAGAGCCAGGGAATAAAAACCTGGTGTAACTTCTGCTTTTCTGACCTACTTACACTTCCAAAAGGGTGAACCCAACTGTATATCGGATGACAAGAAAAGCTTCACTGACACTGACTACAGAATTTCAGCCTCTTAGGGCACAGAGAAGAAAGAAGTGAGGTTAAGGATGAATCAGGAGTGGCAAATGGAACATATCTACCAGATTTATATGACTTGAGAGTATACATGACTATCTAGGAAAGGACTCTGAATAGAAAAAAAAAATCTAGAAAAGAGCATTGAAGAACAACATGCAAGTGATGTGGAGAGGAAAGAAACTTTAGAAAATATCAAATAATAAAGCAAAGAGATAGGAAATACAAATGACTTTCTTTAATGCTGACACCACAAATCTAGATGCATAGTCCAAATGGGGGCCAATGTATTTCATTTTTCTTTTCTTTTTGTTTTGTAGAGTTTGGATGTATATATCACCCAATAAGCATCAGACATCTTGCCTTGTTCAGATATTTGGCTTCCTATAAATTAGTAGCTTTTGAACTGTTTTCCCTAAATAACAAAACAGTTTGTATGGAGCATTCAAACCACACTCCCTCCAAAACCAAATAAAAAAAAAAATCAATAAGCTCTACCTTATTTAATTTGTAAGACTTATATGGGAAGAAATTTCTTAAGGCTAAATTAAAAAAACTACAATATGTACATTGTATTCTTTGTTTTTTAGTCTTTGACCAAGAGTTTTAAAACCGTAAAGAGACATCATATGAGTAACATCTGAGTAAAGCACATGTGGCTTTTGATTTTAATCTCCTTGGAAGCACTGAATATGCCATAGATATATGAAGAAAGAAAAGAGCTGTGTGCAAAGCAAATTTTCTTTCTATATGCACACCTTGAGAGTAATAAAGCAACTATCAAAAGTAAAAATTTAAGGACCTTTAGATCATTTTAAAAAATGTGACAATAACAAACATATTTTTAATATCCCTAAGAAATGAAAGGCATTATTTCAAAATCAAATTTATTAACATTTTAGTAGTATTGATTTTGTGTTATGTGCACACACTTTGCACTTGTTTATGATGTTGAGCAATTTTTGTGAAACTGTCTCATTTATTTGTCCACCAGTAGCTTGCAAATATGAACTGAGGAGTTTCATAAACATCTGAACTCTGCATTCAGGGAAAAGTAACATCTGTTTAAAAGAAAAATTAAAAAATAAATAAATAAATAAAATAAATAAATAAATTAAAAAAAAGAAAAATAAAAAGAAATGTTTCAAGGGACTTACAATTAGATTGTCTTATGGTATTTTGCAGAGTCAGCAGTTAAAATATATGTGTACAAATGTGGAATATTATTTATATGTTCTTAATGTCATAGAAGGAGAGGGTGGGGAGGGAGAGAGAGAGGAAGAGAAAGACATAGAGAGTACTCTTTAAAAAAAAGGAAAACCATTATATCTGTTTGTTATTAATAAAGTATGATAATTGGGAAGCACTGAGACATAAAAAGAGTACAGATATTTCTAGAATTAGCCAATTACTATAAATTATTTAGCTAAGAACTCAGATGTATGTAAAAATTTTAATGGTATTAATTCACAAAGGAACATTCTCTCAATAATTTTGATTATGCTGAGAATTTAGGCTGCTTATATGAAACATGTATTTTTTCCAAGAAATTCTTGCCCAGGAGGATTCGACTGTAACTTCATTGCTTACTTTGGGAACTTCCTGAAAAGTGTCAATTTATCTGACTCTTCAAATAGTCACATTCTCAGAGCAACAGTTTGATGGTGCGGACAGATAAAACACTGCTAGCAACAACAGGCTACTTACCTGGGCAAACCATCGACTTCTCAAGAACAATTTACTTAAACAAGAGTCACGGGACTTCCCTGGTGGCACAGTGGTTAAGAATTCGTCTGCCAATGCAGGGGACATGGGTTCGAGCCCTGCTCCGGGAAGATCCCACATGCCGCGGAGCAGCTAAGCCCGTGCGCCACAACTACTGAAGCCCGCATGCCTAGAGCCCGTGTTCCACAACAAAGAGAAGCCACCGCAATGAGAAGCCCGCGCACCGCAATGAAGGGCAGCCACCACTCGCCGCAACTAGAGAAAGCCCGCGCGCAGCAAGAGGACCCAATGCAGCCAAACAAAACAAAACAAACAAACAAACAAAAAAACAAGAGTCACTTTTAAGCCCTCTACATCACTGTGTCCATCAGCCCTAAATTCTTAGGAGAGGCTGCCTCCTAGGCTATAGTCCTCAGTAAGGTCCCTGAATAAAGCTTAACTCACAACTTCTATGTTATGTGTTTTTATTTCATTCAACAATAGCAAAGTCTTTAATCACAATCACAGTCCCATATTAAAATAACATGACTAAAAGCACCCATACACAGAACCTAAAACCCTGTACTGCAAACTGCTGATATTCCCCTTCAGACTCACCATAACTCTGTCAAGTTGATGCTCTTCCATACAGCAGGAGGTAAACTGTTTTTCTGATCAACATGTTATTCTTCTCATCTGTCAGGGAATTAACAGTTGAGAAAGTCGAGGTGGTATTTGCACAGTAGGGTAGTATTTATACATATTTGTCTCTATGCTCTTGAAACACACTATAAGATTATCAGTTATGCATCATTGAATCATCTGTTTCTAATGGGAAAATCTGGGAATGAATTCCCCTTACTCATGATAGATTTCAAAATTGTGACAATCACTCATGCAACTGCCTTATGTTCAGGAAAAATATTACCTAAGTTTAAGCACAATTAGGACTATGAAACTGTTACCAAAAAGTCAAATGAAAGTCTTTTGTGGATTATGACCCAGTTTAGGTTATATGGGAAACTATGACCTTCCTCTGTAGTGTGGGGAAACTGCAACTCATGCCTAGATTTTGGGAAACACATGGAGGTCCAGAAATCATGAAGCAAAAAGGAATAAAAAAGTGTGAATACATAGAAAATGAAGGTACCTTCAAGGAAAATACACTTTAGGGAAGCAACTTGGTATGTGTAAATGACTGTATGTAATGTTTGAATGTATCAATTTGAACTTAAAACATGTGTTAACAAAGTTAGACTATAGAATCCTCTACTACCTCTGAGCAGGACCACAACAACCTTAAAGTTTCTCTTAACTAAACTTTAGACGAGTTTCTTCCTGACTATCAGCCTGACTTCCTTTCCTTAGAGCACTTACTTCAAATAACTTGCAGTTGTAAATTTTTTCTTTGTCCCTTTGAGAAATAAATCTCCTTCTAGCCCCACATCAGTTTTAAAACCCTTGTCTTCCTCAGTGGTCTGGGAGTCATCCCTTTTAAACGTAATCATCAAGGAAGGAAGCTCCCCAATCTTCTAGTTTCTATGGGAGGGTAAGACCTTAACATCCATAAGCCACAGTCTGCAGATATGGATGGCTTAGGCACAGAGGAAAACATTTGCAAACTCAGGAATAATAGCAAGATTAACGGCAAGTCAGTGTTTTTATTTTGTTGAGTTGATAAAATTCTACAAGAGGAAAATTTCTAAAATAAATACAACCTGTAGAAAACCAAGGCTCTGCAATGCATGGTAAACATCCAAAAGAAACCCAAACTAACATCCTAATATTCTAAAAAAATTAAGATCACTCAATCAATGCATCCCAAGGAGACAGTAGATGAAGGAGTTGGATTGTATATCATTTCTTATAAGTTCACTGTAAATACATTGCTATCTTTCCAAATTTCCCCTGGAAATTCTATCTTTTTCTTAAAAACTGTCCTAATTCTCCCCTTCCTGGCTGTCTTTCCAACTCCTGTACCCTCACCCTCAGTTCATTAGGAATAATTACTTACAGAGCACAAACGTTTTCTTATGTAAATTTAAGAATGTGCCACTTTGCCTTTCCTTTATTTTACTGATGAGGCCAACATGGTGCAAGAGTAAAACACATTAAATATCTATCTTGGAAGACTCTGGACTCACAACACTGTGAATAATTGTTCTTAATAGTTATTACTGTATCAGATGAATAATTTCTCCTTATTGAATGTTCACTGAAAAGTTTCTTATAAATAGCGTTATTCACACTTATGGTACAAAAGTTGATTAATGGATTACGGTATTAACATCTCTTTCTTTGATAGTATAGTGAAAATAAGGAGATACCAAAATTAGGGAGAAATTTTGGCTGTAAGTAAGAAAAAATGATAATTAAAAAGACTATGAGGAAATAAATATGGATAAGGCTGTGTGTTGTATACCTTAATCAGTTTAGAGCTTCATTTACCATAACTGTGACTAACCTAGTGATCTCAGGCCCACAAATCTTTCTTCATTGCAAGACATCTTCTGGACTCCTGACAGTGATGTTTACTAAGCAACATAGATACCAAGATTTTTAATTAAAAAAAAAAAAAAAGTTATGATGCATCAAGATGATAGAATGCTATATTTTAAAATTCACATTTAACAGAATATTTATTAGCAGGAAATATGGTGCTAATATAAATTACATAACTAAAAAAAGCAAGATAACAATAGTATATTTAGTATGATGACATTTTGCATTGTAAGAAATGTCTATAAATATACACAAAAATAAATAGCAGTTACCTTTGTTTAGCAATATTTTGAGTGATATTTGTTACTCTTTATTCTTAAATGTGCTTTCATTTTTTTTTATAGTGATCATATCTTTTATGACCAGAAACTTCCTTTTCACAGGCAATCAAAATCGCAGTACAGGGGCTTCCCTGGTGGCATAGTGGTTGAGAATCTGCCTGCCAATGCAGGGGACACGGGTTCGAGCCCTGGTCTGGGGAGATCCCACATGCCGCGGAGCAACTAGGCCCATGAGCCACAACTGCTGAGCCTGCGCGTCTGGAACCTGTGCTCCGCAACAAGAGAGGCCGCGATAGTGAGAGGCCCGTGCACCGCGATGAAGAGTGGCCCCCGCTTGCCGCAACTAGAGAGAGCCCTTGCACAGAAACGAAGACCCAACACAGCCAAAAATAAATAAATAAATAATTAATTAAAAAAAAAATACAGGAGTCCATGTATTTTCTGCAGGGCTCTCCAACCAAAGAAAAAAAAGAACAACTCAGTACACACTATTAAAATGAAGCAACACAAAAGCAAACCAACAACAAACCAAACCAAACAAAAAAAAATTTTGGTGACAATGAGAAAACAAATATTAAAACATCAATGCTTTTAAAAGCTTGTTAGAAATTCTCATATTCATACAGAATGTTTACATCTAAATTACAGGTTTTAAAACCCACACATGGCATTGGATATAAATGGGGCCATATCAAAAATAGTTGTGTGTGTATATGTTGTGGAAATAAATAAAGGCCACCAAAATGAGAAAAACAAACAAGCTACGTGTATAGAATTTGCTATAGTAAGGTAGTCAGCCATAGCCACTGCCACTTGAGCTTGGCAAAGAGTCAAAGACAGGCAGGAAGTGGAACAGCTTTACAAAGAATAGATTAAAGAAGAAATGGCTTCAGATATGTTCTGATTGGAGATTGCTGGCCTGGGGAAGCCAGAAGTGGCTAACTATGTGATTAGTTTGAAGAGCCTATTTGGATTTTTCTGGTTGGTCCTGAGTGGGAAGCAGGGGCAAAATTAAGGAAGTTGGCAATCACTGACCAAATCCTCACCATTTCAGTCATTTGCCACAGAAGTAGTGGGTTAGAGTTCTATTGTCATATATCATCTGCCATTGGCTGTTTGTATATTCAATCTCTCAGTACCCCCCCTTTAGGTCATTCACTGTCTTATGAGATGTTTCTTGAGATCCAGATCTTTGCTACTTGGGAATTGTTCAGCTGTCATTATAGTCAACTGTATTACCAATCTTATTGTTATTATGCCACCATGACAATCATCTGATGAAAGAGTGGATGAAAGAGGCACCGAAGCATTTAAAATTCTGGACTGAATGAAACAGATGAATATCATGATCACTATGATAAAAAGAAGAACAACTAAGTCTCTATAACATGCCTCAAAACCAGGAACCCTATTTTCCCAAGCTAGGTGTACAGAATAAATCCCATAGTCCACGAAGATCAACCTTAGAGAGCCAATTATCTTTGTCCTTAAGGTAATATATAGCCTGTTCCACCGGCCTGTTGCATTGATCCAAGTACGGAAAGAAGTATTAACGACACAGACACCACGACTAGCCAACAAGAAATACACAGCAATGTGATTGTCTTTTACTACTCATGCCAATGAATTAAGACTGATTTGTATTCCACCTATGGCAGAAATGGTATTGTTAATAAATTCATCTAAAATTAGTGATAAGTTTCTTACAGTCTTTTCTATTTATATTATTCCCACTAATGGGAACATCCCTCTTACTGTTACCAGTAATTCCTCTGGTAGAGTGCATGAATAAGGGTAGCTTCACCTGGGACTTGTGTCTGAATTGGACGTTCTAGCTTTGGTGATTTATAAACTTAGGGCTACTGTGTAAAGAAAAGTCTTTAAATACTATCTGTAAACTGCACAATGTATCCATCTGAGGCAAACAGGACCATGCATCCTGGCCACAAAGAAAACAGTGTTGGTAGAGTTAAATGGAAATTCAGGGGAAAAAGATGTTGTTCATGACACAAGGTGGAAATCAAGGCCTTGAATTAGCTAGGTTACATATTTGGATCTATATTTGTAGTTTTTACATTGCAAATGTTTGACCCATCATTCTGTGAAGGTTGTTGAATTCAAATTTAGAATTATTTAGGGTTTGATTAATGGATTGTAATGATTGGTTCTTTCTCTGATAGAGAACACAGGCTTATTTGTTTGAGGACATTTGTCCATGCAGGTGCAAATGGAAACTCCACTGCTTATAATTCCCTATAGTCTCATTTGATGAAATTAGACTTACCCAGAGGTTTTTATCATAGGATCTAGCGATGGATGGCATATCCAGCCATCGGTAAAAATAGAGCAGCGGCTACTGTTTGGGATAATCTAAGAATGTGTTAGAATGAGAATGTTCTGAAATAACAATTATGAGAAGGAGTAAAAAGGGCCATTTATAGATGGACAAAAATAAGGGGTTTATAGGAAATGAGAAGAATTATTATAACAAGCAGATAAAAAACAAAATGAGTATTAGGCAGGGGTCTTGGTTCTACATCTTGGGCAGAAGCCGTCTCCTCAAGGCCATCCACCTGTTCCAAAGATCCTAAGGCAGTTGCCTACTTCTATGGATCGGCTGCTTCTAGAGGAATTCTGAGAATTCTCAATTTGAGGTTCTCCATTGGAGTAACCTTTTAATTGTGTAGAATTCTAAGTTACTTCTTTAGTTCCAAAACAAGGACCCAAGGGGTGGCTCCCTGAAATTTCACTGCTGAATTAGTTGTTATCAGTACCTGATAAAGTCCCTTACAGTAAATTTCAAGAGCAGATTTTTTTGTTTTTTTGGTGTCACTTTAATAGACAAAATCTTGTTATTTAGGAATATGTTTTGAGAAGAAAGCTTTATTCTGTTTGTGGTTAGACTGAGTAGAGTATATGAGTCCCTTGCGATATTTTGTCACATCTGCATGAATGCAGGGTCTAGCATTGGAGATGAAACCTATAAGCATGTGGACCTTCTACTTAACAAAAGTTCATGGGGGTGGGGGGCAACCAATGTGTCCCTGAGGGAGCAGACCATGTGGCCATAAGTCCTAGTGGAAGAACTTTTGGCCCAGGGAGTTCATGGGTTTCTGAACATTTTGATAATTTTAATTTTATGATGACATTGACTCTTTCATCCTTTTTAGAAGATTGGGGTGGCAAGAACAGTGTAGTTTTTAAGTGGTGAAGCCTTACAGAATTCTTTATAATGGTTCCTGGCCATTTCCCACCTTTACAGTTTTTCCAGGATTGTGTTGTTGACAAGGGACACATGACCCTAAAATAACTTCAGATGTCTTTTTAAAAGTTCCCTCACCAATGTTGATTTAAGACAGTAATCAATTTTTATATACTATGGTAAGTAGTGTCACGAAGAAATTTAGATAACATATATTTGAAATCTACTGGTGCCACCAAAAAGCCGTCTTGGGAGTGCCAGAGGTTACCTGAATGAAGGGTTCAACTAGATCTTTTCCATTCTTCCTTCTCAAAATCTGGGGATAAGCACTGATATTTTTTAATGATACCTTTGAATTCTTTCAAAGATTATCCTTTTAGGGCTTAAATAGGATCATAATTTTGGTTAAAGTTACTTGTTTGGCATAATTATCTTCTAGAACATTTTTTTTTGGGGGGCATGGCTCTCAATCTTTGTAATAGCTACCTTTTGGTGGTATGTTTGGTATTGCATCTGAAAGTTTCTTAGCTTGTCCAATTTTGATGGGGGTTCCTGCAGAGGTGAGAAACCTCCTGTGTTTCCAAAGCATTCCAAAGTTCTGTAATACTCCAAAAGCGTACCTGACATCTGTATATATTGGTCTTTTAGGGCTGCCATAACAGAATACCATGGACTGGGTGATTTAAACAAGAGAAATGTATTTTCTCATAGGTTTAGAGGCTGGGAGTCCCTTCAAGGTGTCAGCATGGTTGATTTCTCCTGAGACTTCTGTCTTTGGCTTGTAGATGGCTGTCTTCTCACTGTGTCCTCATATGATCTTTCTTTCCTGTGCTGTATACCCTGCAGGAAGAACTGGTGTCTCTTCCCCATCATATAAGAACACCAGTTCTATTAGGTTAGGGCTCTACTCTTATAACCTTAGCTAACCTTAATTAACTCCTAAGTAACCCTGTCGCCCAACACAGTTACACTGAAGGTTAGAGTTTTAGCATAGCAATGGAGGCGGGCACATTTCAGTCTATAACACTGTATTTATGATTACTCTGTAGTCTTTAGCTGGTTGACAATCTCTGGTAAATGCAATAAATTCTTCCATCTGGGCTGACCTTCCCTCAGGTAGAGGACTATATTCTAAGGGAGAGCTGGAATGAGCCTGGAAAACCTCCAGCTTCAGTTTTAAGGAAGAATGCATCAATAAATAACACTAGATTAAGTTTCTCATGAGAGTCTCTAGTAAAACTGAGTGCAGTGCAGAAAAATCCCTGAGGTCAGAGAATAACAAAGTTCCCCCTCTACTGGTGGGGGAGGGTAGTGGCAAGATTTAGGGTGTTATGATTGCGAATGGTAATGAGAGGGAGAAAGTAGCAATCTCATAAGAGGTTAATTAGCTGGATGAAAATTGTTAAAGGTTCTCAGTCAGTAGTAATGTCTGTACTAAATGAGGAACCATGAGGTCAAGCAGGGAACCTAGAACTAGTTCACCAGAAGTATCAATAATTTCTACAGCAGCACTTCTTGCCCGAAGACAAGGGGGCTAAGCCTTTGAACCCAGGTGAGGTTGAGGCTATAGTAAGTGAAGGGTATTTGATGGTTTAGTTGAAATTGAGTTAAAACTGCAAGGCTTGCCAAGATTTCTCATGCACGAATATACAAAAGGGCTTTTTGTCATGTGGACAGGCTACTAAAGGAGGCTATATAACATTTTTCTTTGGGTTATAGAAGCTCTGGTCCTGTTTGGGCTCCCAGAGGAGAGAGAGTCTTCCTGAGGACTAGTCAATTCATAAAGCAGTGATGCTGTCTCAGAAAAACTTGACATCTATTGTCTGTAATATTCAGTTAAACCCAGAAATCGTACTAATTGGTGTTTTGTGAGGGATCTGGGATAAATTTGGATGGGCTTTAGTCTTTCAGGAGAGAGTGTTTTTCTTTCCTTGGATAAATCACACACTAAATAATGGACTGTCTTGGCTAAATTGTAATTTGTCTTTTGAGATTTATGTCCTTTTTCTGCTAAGGCTGAGGAACAAGTAAACAGATTCCTTTTTATAGACTTCCTTGTTCTTTGAACAAAGTAGGAGATGGTGTACATGTTATATCAGAACTGAATGTCCCCACAGTTTAGATTTTTAATTTTTGATATGGGACCTAGGAAAAATAAGAGGATGTTTCAGTGAACCCTTGGGTCCTGACTGTCCAGGTGTATTGCTGTCCTTCCCAGGTGAAGACAACAAAGTATTGGCTGTCCTGTTCTAGAGGCACACTGAAAAATCCTGAGCGAAAAATCATGAGTGAAGCAAATAGCTTCAGGTAGAATTGATGTTAGGATGGTGTTTGGGTTAAGTAGTACAAGTGAGCAAGAGATTATGGGTTTTTTGATGGCCCTGAGGTCTTGAAAAATAATTAATATCCTTGTCTGTTTGGTTTCTTTCCTAGAAGGACAGGAGTGTAACAAATCCTAACACTAGATATGAGAAGATCTTTGAATATAATGCCTTCAACTGTAGGTTGGATCCCTTCCTTTGCTTCTGACTTCAAGAGATATTAGGAAGGTTTGGATAATTGCTTGGTAGGATCCATCTGACCTTTAATAAATTCTGCTTATTTTTCCCATGTCAATGACTTTTTAAAAATAATTTATTTTCTTAGAGCACCTTCAGGTTTACAACAAAACTGAGAGGAAGGGACAGATTTTCCAATCTCCCCCTGCTCCCACACACGTATAGCCTGCCCCCTTATCAACATTACTCACCAGAATGGTACAATTTTACCAACAATGAACCTATATTGACATCTTAAACACCTAAAGTGCATAGTCTACCTTAGGGTTTCACCTTTGTGTTGTACATTCTATGGGTTTGGACAAAAGTATAATGACATATATACACCATTATAACATAGAGTGTTTTCACTACCCTAAAAATTCTCTGTGTTCTGCCTATCCATTTCCCCCACACCTCAAACCTTGGCGACCACTGATCTTTTTACTGTCTCCATAGTTTTACCTTTTCATAAAGGTAAAGTCATATAGTTGGAATCATACAATATGTAACCTTTTCAGATTGGCTTCTTTCACTTAGCAATATGCATTTCAGTTTTCTCCATGTCTTTTCATGGCTTGATAAATAATTTATTTTTATGATTGAATAATATTCCATTGTCTGGGTATACCACAGTTTATCAATTCACCATTTTGACATTTTGAAGGACATCTTTGTTGCTTCTGAGTTTTGACAATTAAAAATAAAGCTGCTATAAACATCTGTGTGCAGCTTTTTGTGTGGAAATAAGTTTCTAATTCCTTTGGGTAAATACCAAGGAGCAAGATGGTTGAATCATATGACAAGAGTATGTTTCATTTTGTAAGAATCCATCAAATTGTTTTCCAACCAAACTGTCTTCCATTTTGCATTTTAGCCAGCATTGTATGAGACTTCCTGTTGGTCTACAACCTCACCAGCATTTGGTGTTGTCAGTGTTCCAGACTCTGGACATTCCAATAGGTATGTTATTGTTGATTCAATTTGCATTTCCCTGATAACATGTGATATGGAGCATCTTTTCATATGCTTATTTGACAACTGTATGTCTTCTTTGGTGAGGTATCTGTTAAGATCTTTAGCCCATTTTTTAATCAGTTTGCTTATTTTCTTATAGTTGAGTTTTAAGAGTTCTTTGTATATTTTGGATAACAGTCCTTTATCAGATGAGTATTTCTCTCAGTCTGTGGCTTATCTTCCAATTTTTTTGACATTGTCTTTTGCATAGCAGAAGTTTTTAATTTTAATGAAGTCCAGTTTATCAATTATTTCTTTCATAGGTCATGTCTTTTGTATTGTATCTAAAAAGGCATCACCACACTCAAGGCCATCTGGGTTTTCTCCATGTTATCTTCTAGGAGTTTTACAGTTTTGTGCATTTCATTTTCATGATCCATTTTGAGTTAATTTTTGTAAAAGGTGTAAGGTCAGGATCTAGTTTCTTTCCTTCTTTCCTTCCTTCCTTTCCTTTCTTTTTTTTTTTTTTTTTCTGCACGTGGATGTCTAGTTGCTCAAGCACCATTTGTTGAAGACACATATTTATTGCATTGTATTGCCTTTGTACTTTATCAAAGATCAGTTGACTATATTTAGAAGGGTCTATATCTGGACTTTCTTTTCTGTTCCATTGATCTATTATTTCACCAAAACCACACTGTTTTGACTATTGTGCCTTTACAGTAAGTCTTGAAGTCGGGCAGCACCAGTGCTCAAACTTTATTCTTCTCTTTCAATATTATGTTGGCTATTCTGAGTTTTTGTCAGTATTGTTTTTAGTCCACAGAATGTCAGGTACATTGTCAACTTTATCTGGACTGTGCATCAATTATAATGGAGAAGGCAGTGATGTATCCAAGGGAGACACAACTGGGTTAGGAAGAGAGGAATTACTTGGAATCTCAAAAAATTGTTCCACTGCTGTGCATTTAATGTTACAGTTCCACTTGCAAAGTAAGTCTCCCTCTATTAAATTTTCAGCGGTGATAACACAAAGCAGGAAGAAATGTATTTTTGCCAAGACCTCAAGCGTTTCAATTAAGGGCTGTGAGATAGGTAAACTCTGAGCTATCTGAAATACCTAAGACCTGTTAGGGTATGTTTACTCTGAGTATGAGGTTAAGCAAAGGTGGCACTGTAAAGTATGGCCAGTAGCACCCGTATCTACTGAGAATTGATGAGGTTGCCTTTCTATATTTATAGTTAATTTACCTTGCATGTTTAAAAGTTAGGCAGGGTGTTGGGCTTTTATTTTCCCTTCCTTGCATCACCCTCATTGATTTTAATTGAGGCATTTTTCTTTGTTTCTTTTTTTTTAAGATGGGCAATATTTTTTTGAAGTGCCCCTTCTCCTTACAATGTCTCTAAGAGTCTTTGTCAATAGGTGGTTGTTAAGAAGTACAACACCTGGCTACTGGATCAGCAGGACCACAGTCTATTTGGAGCCATGTTTGATTTTGTTCTAAAGCCCTTTTAAAATGTCTTGCCAATTGATGTGGTTCAGGTAAAGAGCTATTTCTCATTCTGTTTGTGAATTAGGTCTCCAGTTTCAAGGGAAACTATTGACAAAATAAGATGAAAGTACTACTGTTACAGTAGTACTTACTTTAACTTCCAAATATCAATGGAAAGTATTTTCCAGTCTATCTTGAAAATCTTTAATTTTGACTTTTCTGTTTGCATAATTGAATTATGGTTCAATCTACTGTCAGTGAAAATCAATTAACTTGAAATGTCTATGGAATTATAGACTGGGACTCTAATAAGAGCTATACTTATATCCTTAGATATTATGTACTACATGTGGGTTTTCAGGAGTTAGTTTTCGAGTTGTAACTCCAGAATCAATTTATGTTTCTGTTGAGAAATCACACAAAGACGTACATGTCTATTATATCTCCCATGAAACTTCTCCCTTAAATAAAGAACTTCTTGATTTGACGCCAAAACATAAAATTCTCTCCTCTGTTTGACTGAAAACTAAGTTCTGATTTATAAAGACAGAAATAAGAAATTACTTGGAGATGTCATTTGAATAAGTTAATTTTAGTGAATTTCTCCTATCAAGGATACAGGGAAATAAAAGCTATACAATTCTGATCATACTTTTTATGCTTAATCGATCTAATATGAAATGAAATAATGGTCTGGTAAAATTTTACAAATTGGAAAAAAAGTCGGCGGGGGTGCTAGAATCTTGAAATAGACTGTTTCACTAAGGAAAGGAAGAATCAACAACCACTTTTTTGTAGGAATTACTAATCAGATATGGATACCCTCCAAAAAGGGTTTATAGCTACTCCTTTTTCTTTCAGTATGCTGTTTGGGGTCAGGAGGATGTATGTAATTTTCCCTTTCCATCTTTCTGCTCTCGAGTTTGGAGAATACTCTTCTCCATGTTTGACGCAAAAAACTCAAACTCTTCTTTACACGTTCCATAAGACAGATATGTAGTCATAATATAAGACAACACTGAAAATAACAAGGAGGAAAGGGAAAGAGGAGAGATTAAAATGAGTCCTTTTCATGATTCCCCCACCCCACACCCAGCACATGCTTCGGTCTCTAGACAACATTTTTTGCTCAGTGACTTACATTTGTTACTACGCAGGTGTATACAAAGAATTCATTGAAACACTCTAGATACTCTCTAAAATGTAGATGAATTGTGCCTTTTTATGTATACCCAAATGCACTATGATTACCATTTAGACATTTCCCTTTAGAGTCCAAAATAAATAAAAGAGAAGCAACGAGGAATATGAGAGTGAACAGATTTGCTGTCTGTGCATCATATCCACAGCCCTGATCTCTTTCATAAGTTTCAGTGGCCCGTGTGCAACTCTCAATCTGACATCTTCATCCTGTTGGCTAAAAGGTTTCTCAAAATCTGCATGCCTCAAATCTAAATCTTTACTTTCCTAAAAGAATACTTAGCTCAATTTTTCCCTTCCCAGAAATACCTGGACACAGTACACAAGCTAAAAGTTGAAAATCATAATTGGTTTCTCCTTTTGCTTCCTCCTCTCTATGCAGAGATATTTAGTACAAATGGCAAGGACACCTTAGAGAAAGGATGCTGGCCTTTCTGATGATTAAGACACTAATGCTTCCTTGATGAAATATAGAGACATCTGGAGTGTTCTGGAGGAGAGAGTGTGATTGAGCAGAGGCACTTAGGAAGCTAAAGACAGTGATTATATACGAGCTGGTATAGATGCATTTTACTGTTTAAAAAAAGCAACATAATTCTGGTGATAAGTAATGGGTGAATGAATGTTATTGCTAAATGCCATCTATCCAAAGCCCTTCTGCCCTTACCTGTACAGTACATCATGAATCTCTACTGCTCTCCATCATTATGGACACCACCCTGGCCAACCCCATTCTTCTCTGTCACTGCTGCAATCCCCGTCTACCACATGGATAGTTACTACACAGTACCAAGAAGAGTCTCCTCAATGAACAAATCGGATCATGCCATTCTCCTGATCAAAACCTTACTATGACTTTCCTTTGAAATCAAAATGAAATGCAAACTTTCACCTTTGCCAACAAATTCCTACATTATTTCAACTTTGTTATGTTCCACACTTCGCATTCTACCACCCCCACCGCCTTGTTCATTATTACTCAATCACACTAATCTTATTTCTCTTTCTAGACCAAACCAAATCCACTCTTACTTCATGACCTTCTACACTTCCTCAGGCCCTTTAATGAGCCAGCTGTTTCTCTACTTTGTAGTCTTACCTAAAAGGTCACTGCCCTAGAGGACATATTTCTGACCAACTCATGAGGTATTTTCTATCACATTAAGCTGTTTATTTCATTCTTGGCATTTATCAAAATTTGATTTTTTTTTTTAGTTTTGTATTTCCTTTTTTATTGTCTGTGTTTTTCAAGAACACATAGACAAATTTATGTGAGGGAACTTGCATTATTTTCATAGCTGGTGACCTGTCATACTGGTGACTACTCCCAGTATCAACACACAGTAGAACCTCAATAAACTCTTGCTTAATAACATAATAATCATTGTTGTCAAAAGTATGAAAAACAAATCTTCTCACAACCAAATGATATAACAATGACATATTACCAGACAGTAAAAATTGCTATCTTCATTATTTTTACTTTCATTAGAAATTCTAGCAAGTTTCTCTTGTAATAAAGTTAACTTTTGAGAAACAATTGAATAGATATTTGCAGGAAGAAGTGAGATGAAAATTAGGACCCCTGAAATCTATACACAACATTGATTTTTAAATAGTGCCTAAACTACATGCAATTCTCCTTCACAGGATAATTATTCAGACTGAGTGATTGTTCATTGAATCAAAGTCTTTTCACCTGTTCTGAACTCAATGACTTTAGAAATGATTTTGAATGTAGTTACTGCGAGTTATGGGGAGAAAGAAAGCAAGATTTCTGTCATAATGTTCAAAGCACTTGTAGCTCTACCTTTGCCCTGCCCCTGCCTGTGCTGGATTTAAAAGGAAAAGAAAAAGGATTCACCAGGTTAGAAATAAACATTTTCATTACTCTACAGCAACTAACTGAAACATTTAAAAATCAATTGTGGTTGATTTTTTCTGCATAAAAGGAATTGATAAATTTTATAGATTGATTTTTATATTGCTTTTGAATAATTTACAAAGGCAACATGTGGTACAGCTACCATATATTTAGGACTTACTTTGGACCACTAAATTTTCTCATTTAATCCTAACAATTATTTAATGACATTGATTAGAATAATCAGTTTTACAAATGAGACCCTGAAGTATAAAAAATTTAGGCAACTCATTCAAGTTTATACAGCTCTGAGTAATAGTGATGGAACTTCTTCCTAGTTCTGTCTGACTATAAAGCCTGTGACATATCCATAAACAGCTGTCTCATATTTTTCCATCTACAGATACAGGGTAACAAAAAGACCCTTTAGGACTTATTTATCGACTCCTTTTCTCTTTTTAATATTAAGCATTACTATCATATCCTATTATTTTGAAAGGTTATTATAATTGTTTCTCAAGCATTTATTTTAGAATAAAAAATGTTAGAGTTGAAAATGGACCTCAAAATAGTCTCATTACAGTCTGCTGATGGGAGTATACATTGGTAGGATCTATCTGGAGAACAATATATTTTAAAAGACTTAAAATATATTAACCATCACAATATATCTACTTCTAGAAATGTAATCTTAAAGAAAAAAATCTTAGGGAAAATTAAATATAATTTTATTATCTCTCTCTTTATGAAAGAATTATGAAAACCTAGGTATAATCAACTAATTAATAGATAAGTTAAGTAAATGATGGAACATTATGTAGCCATGAAAACTGTGTTTTGAAGAGTAACATTTACATGGAAAAATGTTAACCTAATATTTGATTAAATAGGAATACAAAAATTGAACATAGGTCAAAGTCCCAATTTCAGCACTATATATGGAACTATGCATTAGAATGGAGAGAAATAAACAACACATGTCTGTTAAAGATGAATTTTTTTATCCAAAAGAAGAGTCTAAAGTGGTGGGTATTTTTTGTTTGTTTCCTAGATGAATGAACCTTTATCCAGAATCACAGATTGATGGAATTTGAAAAAAAAAACAAAGAAATATAGGTAAGGTCTAATGTTGCCTTGAGTATACTGAGATAAAGTGAGAAAGATTTGGGGTAGGCCCTCAGCCAAAGAGAAGAGTTGAGTTACTAATTCTATACTAAGCAGATTCTAGTGCTTTCCAACGGCTGAGACGGAGGATTGGGCATTGGTGCTATTTGAGTAACATGGGCATTTTTAGAATGATAAATTCTCTCTCTCTGGTTAAATCCAGGACAGATACTTCCACTGGAAGTATCAGCAGCAAAGCCTGCTCCAGATTAAAGGGAAAGGTACTGTGTCCTAATCTCATTCTCACTCTTTCCCAAACACAGAAAAAATAAACTAAATGGGCGAACTGAGTGTACTCTTATCCTTTCCACAATATCAAGGAATTTGGCAGTAGACATCTTAATCTTATAGAGGGTGACCGTTTCCACACACACACACACACACACACACGTACACACACGACAGGGGCTGTGCCATTATTTCAGTGTTTGTTAGTTTCTGATGATGATAGGACATAACACAATGTTCCCAAGATAGATGAAAGGCAGAATTTTTTATTATCGAATACTTACAGCTTTGGAGGGGGAGAAGGCTGCCACACAGGGCCAGGCAGTGGGTAATCCCAAGGAATGGATTAACAGCAAGCTATAACTGTAGGAGTTAGTTTATCTATGGCAAGCTGGCTTCCATGTATGGCAAGCTGGACTGGTTATTTTGAATATTTCCATAGGTTTAAGAAAGAAGTACCTACCCCTAGATTTTTGGCATCTGGGATTTCTGGCAGCTGGGGGTGCATGCTATAATCTAGGAGTTAGTGTCCAGCAAGGGAAGTGGTTGGAGTTCAGGTTTAGCAAACCTGCTAAGTGGAATGAGAGTTTTAGCTATGATCTCAAAACTGTGTCAAGACAGCACCTGTGAAACGTGACATTACAACCTCTCCAGGAGAATATATATTTTAAAACACAGTCTATAATATATTAAACATAGCTTAGATTCCTAAGTTCAAATTGAAACTGTAGCATTCCAAGAAAGTTGCATCTGTAGATCTGCAGATGTGTGTGTCTGTGTGTGAGATCCTTCAGCGTTTAACTGCTTTAGAGGCAGTTACCAAAAGGAAGCAATTTGTTTTTCAAAGAAGCTATTGGGAAGAAATAGGCAAGGCTCCCAAAATGGATTATCTCAAAGCCTCTTTATGAAGACATTCACTGATATTGTAAAAATGTTACTATTGGCTATCTTGAATGGTTTTTGTTTCCTTTTTTATACATACTTATTTTTATGAAGTTTTCTGCAATGTACATGTTTATTTTTTATAATATGCCAAAATAATCATTGTAGCTAATATCAGCCAATTTAAAAGATTATGATATTCAGATATACTCTAGATAAAGAATCTACTAAATATTAGCGTCCTATCACATTAAAATGTTAATGTTTTCTGAAAGACTGTGCTCATTTTTATAAATTATTTGACATTTCAATCACCCACATTATCATACTCTTTATTAAATATTTTCCACTGTCATAAACCCTGTTCATGTGGACAGAAAGTAAAAAAAACTTTCTGGAGCTCACTTTCAAAGAGCTTTGACCTTTCTTTTTTTATGAAAGTTTTTATTTATCATTTGGACTTTTCATGTGTTACTTTTCAGTTGATCTGAATGTGTGATGACCTTTAAGATTTTGTTGATTATAAATCCTAGCTCCTAACTGTTTTTTATGTTTCATTTCCTGGGAGAAGCACAGATATAAGTAAGGCAATAGGATATAGGGAGAATAGTGGGGTTTTACCACTCCTTCAGTAAATAGGGAAGAATATCTAAAATCAGTAGGTTGTTTTGTTGTCAAAATTAGGCAAATTTAGGCTCAGCATAAAAAAATTGCTGACAATTTGAAAATTTGAAACAGAATGGATTGACTTGCAAAGTGTTAAGTTCTTCCATACACACACAAAAAAGTGGAAGTTGGGTGATTATCTTTCAGGTATATTTCATAAGAAATTCTTATATTGAGAGAGAAGAATCAGATGATTTTTAAGATTAATTCCAATTATGCAATTTTATAATTTTAAAAGTTTAGAAAGTTAAAATGTTTATCCTTTGAAAATAGTGACTTTCACCAAGACATAAGCAATGATTTAGCTAATTAGGACTTTTGTTTTTAAATGTTTCTACCCTGATGATAATGGCAATGATTTGATCTATGCAAAGATCCGGTCCCTCTGTGGGCACTGTGGGGCAGCTCAGACCCTGACCTGGCCCAACTCCTGCGTGTACTTGTCCCCAAAGTCCAAAGCTGCTAGAGCTAGACCACTTTCAGGTCTCGGAACACTCATTGTCCATTCAGATATTCCATTAAATGCAGGGTTTACCAAGCCGATTGGCCTCTTCAATAAGTGGTGTTGGGAAAACTTGACAGCTACATGTAAAAGAATGAAATTAGAACATTCTCTAACACCAAACCCAAAAATAAACTCAAAATGGATGAAAGACCTAAATGTAAGGCCAGACACTATAAACCTCTTAGAGGAAAACACAGGCAGATCACTCCTTGACATAAATCGCAGCAAGATCTTTTTTGACCCGCCTCCTAGAGTAATGATAATAAAGACAAAAATAAACAAATGGAACCCAATTATACTTAAAAGCTTTTGCACAGCAAAGGAAACCATAAACAAGATGAAAAGACAACCCTCAGAACGGGAGAAAATATTTGCAAACGAAGCAACTGACAAAGGATTAATCTCCAAGATATATAAACAGTCCATGCAGCTCAATATCAAAAAAACAAACAACCTAATCAAAAATCGGCGGAAGACCTAAATAGACATTTCTCTGAAGAAGATATACAGATGGTCAACACACACACGAAAAAATGCTCAACATCACTAATTATTAGAGAAATGCAAATCAAAACTACAATGAGGTATCACCTCACAATGGTCAGAATGGCCATCATCACAAAATCTACAAACAATAAATGCTGGAGAGGGTGTGGAGAAAGGGAACCCTTTTACACTGTCGGTGGGAATGCAAATTGATACAGCCCCTAGGGAGAACAGTATGGAGATTCCTTAAAAAAGTAAAAATAGAACTACTATGTGACCCAGCAATCCCACTACTGGGCATATATCCAGAGAAAACCATAATTCAAAAAGACACATGCACCCCAATGTTCATTGCAGCACTGTTTACAATAGCCAGGACATGGAAGCAACCTAAATGTCCATCAAGAGAAGAATGGCTAAAGAAGATGTGGTACATATATACAATGGAATATTACTCAGCCATAAAAAGAAATGAAATTGGGTCATCTGTAGAGATGTGGATGGACCTGGAGACTGTCATATAGAGTAAAATAGGTCAGAAAGAGAAAAATAAATATCATATATTAATGCATATATGTGGAATCTGAAAAAATTGGTATAGATGATCTTATTTATAAAGCAGAAATAAAGACACAGATGTAGAGAACAAATGTATGGATACCAAGGGGGAAAGGGGAGGGTGGGATGAATTGGGAGATTGGGATTGACATATATACACTATTGACACCATGTATAAAATCGATAACAAATGAGAACCTACTTTATAGCACAGGGAACTCTGCTCAGTGCTTTGTGGTGACCTAAATGGGAAGTAAATCCAAAAAAGAGAGGATACTGTATATGTATAGCTGATTCACTTTGCTGTACAGTAAAAACTAACACAACATTGTAAAGCAACTATAGTCCAATAAAAATTTAAAAAATATATATATTTATATATATATTTATATATATTTTTATATATTATATATATATATTTATATATATATTTATATATATTTTATATATATACAATTTACTTTATATAGAAAATTTTAATATTTTAATATTTATATATAAATATTTTAATATTTATATATAATTTATTATATATATTTATATATATTTATTTATATATTTTAATACATATTTTAATATATATTTTTATACATTTTTAAAATATATTTTTACCATATTTTATATATATATTTATATATATATATATTATATATATATATATTTTTTTAAATTTTTATTTCCTGAATTTTTATTTTCTGAATTTTTCATTTCCTGAATTTTATTGGTGGCATCATTGAGCTATACCTATAAGAACTAAAATACTGCTTTGTGGGCTCTTGTGATGCAAGTGAATCACTACACATTGTACACTCCTTTTGTCAGGTGGGCTTTGGCTCTTGATCAAGTGACTCAAGAGGGAAAGGATAGGAAGTTCTCTTTTTCTCCAGCTCAACCAGCACTGGCTGTGGTCACAAGGTCAAGATGTGGTTACAAGGTACAACCATTGTTGTGGCAATGATAAAAATAAATCAAGTTCAACTGAGCAAACTGTCCTTTACAATTCTTTATAATGGCATTATAAGTTTCCACCTCATACCAGTCTATGGAAGATAGAGGAAGTTGTTTACGAGGAAGCCCTGATGTACTGAAGAAGCACTTGGAATGCATATTCTCCCACCAAGGCCAATTTCCAGCTGTCATGGTGATGTCACTGAACATGGAGTTGGCAAGGGATACTAACATTTGGCTCTCAAAGGTGAAGGCATCTCCAACATACACACACACACAGTAGAATCTGGGTTACCTTTTACATTAATTCTTGCTTGTATTTTAAAATTATTATGTCTATGGGGGGTAGAGAGGTGTATATCTTTCTTATTCTTATTGCTTTATTTTGGCTATTAATCACTTGTTAATTATGTGTTTCCATTTTTTTTCTTTCTCAGTCTGTGACTATTACAGTGTCCTCTGGCTCACAAAAGTGTTTTTTTTTAATTCACATTTTTCTTAAGATGTGTTTTATGCCATGTTTAAGAAAGTTTTTTCCACTCCAAAAGTCATAAAGATACTCTCTAATATATTCTAAAAATTTTTTTTAAAACTATTTTTTGCATCTAGGTCTTTAAACTAAATAGAATTGACCTCTGGATGTGAAGGAAAAGGGCATTTATTTTATTTTTCCATATGGATAACCAGTTGTATTATTTATTGAGTTGTCTATCCATGTACCCTTATCTGCAATGACAGGTCTATAGTATATCAGGTTTCCATAAGAGCATGTGTTAATTTCTGAGTTCCCATTTTGTTCTATTAGGCCATTTATTACATCTATTCTAATATGAGACTGTGTTATTTTTCATAATAAATGTTGAAATCTGATAAGACAGTTTGCTCACTTTTTATTTTTCAAAAAAAAAAGCTGACTATATTTGTCTCTATGCTTTTTCACATAAAGTTTACACTATTTTCCCAAGTTCTACAAAAAAGCCTTCTAGAATTTGTCCAAAATTACAAGAAGTTTCAGATCGATTTGAAAAGAATGAACATTTTTATGTCATGGTATCCGTAGCCATTATGTTTCTTCTCATTTTGAGGAGTCCTCTTTAATGCCTTTAATAAGATATTTTTTTACCCATAAAGGTAATGTAGATATATTCCTCAGAAAATTATAGGCTTTGCTGTTATTTCCATTTTTTTTTCCATTTATCTTCTCATGGACACTTAGGTTGCTTCCATATCTTGGCAATTGTAAATAATGCTGCTATGAACATTGGGGTACATATATCTTTTCAAATTAGTGTTTTGTTTTTTTAGGATATACACCAACGAGTGGAATAGCTGGTTATATATTAGTATTGTTAAAACGACCATACTACCCAAGGCACTTCCAATCTCTACCAAAATACCAATGGCATTTTTCACAGAACTAGAATAAATAATTTAAAAATTTATATGGAAATACAAAAGAAACCAAATAGCCAAAATATTGAGGAAGAAGAACAGATCTGGAGGAATCATGCTCCCTGACTTCAGACTATACTACAAAGCTATTGTAATCAAAACAGTATGATACTGGTGCACACGCACACACACACACACACACACACACACACACACACACACACACACACAAGATACATAGGTCAACAGAACAGGAAAGAGAGCCCAGAAATAAACGCATTTACTTATGGTCAATTAATCTATGACCAAGCGGGCAAGAATGTACAATGGAGAAAAGACAGTCTCTTCAATAAGTGGTGCTGAGAAAACTGGACAATTACATGTAAAAGAATGCAATCAGAACATTCTCTAACACTATTTATAAAAATAAACTCAAAATGGATTAAAGACCTAAATGCAAGACCAGAAACCATAAAACTCCAAGAGGAAAACATAGGCAGAACACTCTGACATAAGTTACAGCAATAACTTTTTGGATCCATCTCCTGAAGTTAAGGAAATGAAAGCAAAAATGATCAAATGGGACCTAATTAAACTTAAAAGCTTTTGCACAGCAAAGGATACCATCGACAAAACAAAAAGACAACCTACTGAATGGTAGAAAATATTTGCAAATGACATGACCAATAAGGGATTAATCTCCAACATATGTAAACAGCTCATACAACTCAACATCAGAAAAATAAACAACCCAATTTAAAAATGGGCAGAAGAACTGAATAGACATTTTTCCAAAGGAAATGCAGATAGCTAACAGGCACATGAAAAGTTGCTCAACACTGATAATCATCAGCAGAATGTAAATCAAAACCACAAAGAAATATCACCTCACATCTGTCAGAATGGCTATCAACAAGAACACAAATTACAAATGTTGGCAAGGATGTAGAGAATGTATATTGTTGGTGGGAATGTATATTGGTGCTGCCACTGTGAAAAACAGTATGGAGGTTTCTCAGAAAACTAAAAATAGAACTACTGTATCTTTCTCTTTATTCTTTTGTGAATTCAAAACTGCTCTAAAAATTTTTTTTTAAAAATTAGGGGATTATACACGGTGTGTACAGTAGGGGGCAGGAGTCTGGGAGCCTTTTTAGAATTCTTTTAGCATATTATTTTTTTCCAAATTAGTATCATCTTTTTCAATCTTTGATTTACTAAGACACTGCATTTTAAATATATTTATCCTTATACCTATTCCAAAAGAATTAAGACTCAGTCTCAAAGTAAATCTTTAAATCAGGTAGCATAAGCTTTTTCCAATCTGAATGCCTTTTTTTTTTTTTCATTTTCCCACCTAATGTACTGTTTAGTTTTCCAAATGTTGAATAGGAGAAGTCAGAGCAAAAACCTTTATCTCTTTCACAATCCCAGAGGAAAAATAAAATTCGACCTTTCACTATTGAAGAAGTTACCTGTAGGTTTTTCACAGATTCTCTTCACTGGAATTTCCCTTCTGTTCCTAGCTTATGAGAGTTTTTAACATGTATGGTGTAGGTAGGAATTATTGCATTATTGCATCTATTTGGGGGAGGAGTATTTGACTGTAGTTGGCTCATAATTTCCTGTCTGGTCATGTAATACTGTCATCAGATGACTAGGAAGTATTCATTCCTCTTCCATTTTCTGAAAGAGTTTGTATTGAATGGTTATTATTTCCTTTTTAAATCTCTGTTAAAAATTTCCAGTGCAGTCATCTAGGCTTGATGATTTATTTAGAGGAACATGACACCAAACTTGGAATGTAGAGAAGAATTTGGTTCTGTTTTACTGTGGCTATTGACATTCTTGTTGCAAGGTAGTAATCATTTACTAAGGATTCTAATATCTACATGGCACTTGGCAGAGTGCCAGGCTAATGAAAGAAGCAGTCCATGTTCTTCAGGTTTGATAGAGGCATAAAGAAGATAAAAGTCAGATGAACAGTGATAATAGAGGGTGACGTTTATGGGTAGAGGAATAACCAATGTTTTAAGTAAGAAAGCACGGAGAATACATAGAAGATGGAAAGGAAATAGTCTCTAAGAGTGATGAGTTCTTAAAGACAGTAATTACTACATATAGTCAAATACTTGAGTATCATGTTAAATAAATTGCCATATCTTCATAACAACTGTATCAAAAATCTATAGTTTTCGTTAATCAGCCAATTTTTACTTACATAAATTACATATATAATTTCTTTATGTGTATATATATGTATATGTATGTATAAAAATGTTTATCTGATCATCACCTTGTGACACACACCACCAGTGACACTACCAATGTCATCTTTATGACACATTGTGAAATGCTAATGATGGTTATTAGTGAGAAACAAATCTGAACTCATTACAATTATAATATAGGCACCTTTAAGTATCATACTAAAGAATTTGTTCTTATTTCTGAAACCCATGTAGATTCACAGAACTTTCTCAACTGGAAAGGGCCATAATCAGAAGTTTGTTTTAAAAGGGGTGATCTTGAAAGAATACATCGGAAGAATAACTGGACAGTGAGAACACAGTCATCCCTCAGTATTCAAGGATTGGTTTTAGGACCCCCTATCCAGGGATGGTCAAGTCTCTTATTTTAAAAATCAGTAGTGTTTGCATAAACAGCCATATCTTGGAGATATTTCAGGTTCAGTTTCAGACCATCACCATAAAGTGAATATCGCAATAAAGTGAGTCACACAAGTTTTTTGGTTTCCCAGTGCATTTAAAAGTTATGTTTACTTCAATGAACATCAATAATAATAGTAGTCTATTAACACAGTTAATAGACTACTATAACGTGGTCTATTACCTTTGCAATAGCATTATGACTAAAAAAAATACATATCTCAATTAAAAATATTTTATTGCTAAAAAGTGCTGACCATCATCTGACAATGCAGGGTTGCTACAAACCATCAATTTGTTAAAAAAAGAAAATGCAATATCTTTGAAGCACAGTAAAGCAAAGCTCAATAAAACAAGGTCTGCCTGTAACCCATGCACATCCTACTGCATACCTTAAATCATCTCTAGATTATTTATAATGCCTAATACAATGTAAATGCTAATAAATTGCTATAAACACAATGTAAATGCTATGTAAATAGTTGTCAGTGTGCAGAAAATTCAAGTTTTGCTTTTTGGAACTTTCTGGAATTTTTTTTCCAAATATTTCTGATCCATAGTTGGCTGAATTTGCAGATATGGAACCCACGGATAGGGAGGGTTGATTGTACTGACAAGACGTGCAGATAAGAAGCTGTTATAATGGACCACCCGATTTAAAATCTCCATTAAACTTTGTCCTTTTATGACATGGATTTAAGGCGATTTGTTGATTATATGGTCAGCAAAAACTGTTGCCTTAGGTTGGTTTTGTTTACTTCAGGATAGGAAATGTAATAGTGGATTACCATATTGTTTGTACAGCAGTCATTACAGATTTAACAAATGAGTGGCTGAAATAGATATTTGTATGTTGCAAATCTTCATTTTAGAAAGACAATTTTCTGTGAATATTCTTTCAGGGAAAGGTAAATGTGCCCATTCATTCTGTCCAGAAATCATTTCCTAAAGTGTAAATGTCATTCCTTGATTTAAAAAATAGTTAGGTATCAAAAATCTTTTGGATTGGAAAGACATGTCCTTAAACTAAAAGAGTAAACAATTTATAGTAAAAAGTAGTCTATAAAATGTCTGGGAATGATTTTTAAGATGTGCAATATCTACATAAAGTAGAGAAGTTTGCAGATGAACTTAAAAAGAGACTTGAATAATCATATTTCTGGATTTAAAATGAAACTATTCTAAAGATATCATTTACTCGTAATTAAGATATAAATTTAATGAAATTCCAGTAGAAATGTTAAATGAAAACTTTTCTTACTTCCATAATAATTCATGGGAATGTTTATACTAGATATTTTAAGCTGGCATAATTAAAACCATGTGTTTCTGGCAATATGACAAAAATACAAGTTTCAGTAATAAAAAGTTACATGCAATAATTTATTTGCCATAAGTGGCATGTACAATTAGTAGAAATAAGGAGACTATTAAGTACATGGTATTGATAAAGAGGTTAAGCTTTGGGTAAAATATCATATTCATATATCATTCCACAAACCAAAATAAATTTTAATACATAAAATATTATATGTAAAAAAAGAAACCATAAGAACATTGGAAGTATATCAAAGTGAATTCTTTTGTAATATAAATGTACAGGGCTTTATAAAGACAGAAACAATATGAACCAATATATTGATATATGTGAATCCGACTGACAAAGGAAAAACTTCCAACATAAAATAAATGAACAGCAGACAAGAACTCAGTAAAATATCTATGGTATATATCACAGGTTAATCAGGAATAAAATTATTATATATGAAAGTAAATCAGTAGTGGTTAAAAAGGCATGCTTTTCTTGACAGTCAGAAAGCACTGGGTCAAATCTGAGCAACAGAGCTTTGACTTCAGGTAATTTACTTAATTTCTCTGTGCTTCATTTTTCTCATATAAAAATTAGCGATTAAAGTATATATAAGATTTTTTGAACATTAGATGCATTTAAAAATGACTTATCACAGTGTCCAGCTTATAATAAGCACTCAGTACATGTCATCTATTTTGTCTAAAAGACAAAAAAAAAACTAAAATGGGTAAAGGACATGAATTGGCAATTCTTAAAAAAAATAAAATAAAAATTAGTAAGAAGGAAATAACCAAAAAATTCAATTATTCTACTAGTCATAAAAATATATTTTAAGGGAAATATTATTTTTCACCTAAAATGAATAATACCTAGTTTTACTGAGTTTCTGAGGGTAGATAGAAATGTGAAAAGCCCAAGACAAGAGCATGTAATGGGATGTGGCAACTGCAGTGGCAGCTGTTGTTTTTGCTTCTCCAGAATTTATTTCTCCTTCTTTGGGTAGCATCATGCTGTTTTACACAATTGCACTTTTAAAAAAAGTAGCCTGTTTGCAAACTGATCAAGATCAGAGAACCAGAGTTCAGAGCATGAGTGAGAGATACCACAGCTTATCATCTGAATTCCTAGATAAGCTGCCCCTGGAAATTACCCTTAAACTTGCAAACTTTATTTTTGAGAGTGAGTATAGCTTAAATCAGCTTTATTGCTTTAATCAGCTAGGTTGGATATTTTGTCACTTATTTCTAAAAGAATCATAAAATATTTAGAACTTAATACTTGAAGTAATTAGTAAGGTAGAGTAATTAAAGACAAAAATTCAGAAAAAATGGACAGAGAGAACAAAGACCTGCTGTGCTGGGGTGTGGTTAGTGATCCTTGTAATGTAGGCCTGCAAAGTCTAAACCACAACCTACTTTAACCTGTGACTCAGGCATTACCTTACTTAGTTTGCATCATCTGAAAACATGGTAGAAAAAAAGTTTTATCACTTTCAGAGATGTCACATAATTAAGACAACGGTTTAGGTTGAAACTGGTTCCTTGGAAGCAGAGAATAGGGAAGATTTGGCAGATGCAAACCTTCCTGTCTTTTCTTTCAATCCAAACTGGAACTTTTGGATTGAAAGAGCTGAACTATCATTGTATCCCAACTCAAAAAGATGTGAGCCAAAGCAAAGCTTAAAGGAAGCATAAGAGATGAGATTGGGATCTGGGAGATTCCCAGGCCTGTCCTAAATGCTTACTATGATAAATTTATGGATGACAAATGTGACAAAGTTCTTCACTGCAAAGCTGCTTCTGGGGTGCAACCTGATTCTAGAAGCAGATTACAAGGGCCTGCCCATCCAGGTCATGTTTCAAATTGTGTTAAGGCAGAGAACATGTTGGCGGCCATTAAGATTAAATTCAAAGAGTGGACAGAACACTAAGACTTATTTCTGACATAGAAATTCCCAAGTTGGGTTCCCCCCAAAAAAGGGGAAAAAGCAAAACAAAACAAACAATGAATCAGTAAGATCTCTTATTTTCGCCATTAGACCATGAAAGTAGCCTGAAGTAAATTTAGTGAATGCCAGTAATGTATTTTAGGAATTATTTCCAAAGTGCTGTGGTTTCTAGAATGGAGAATTATCTCAAAGCCTATCTCATAAATACCCTTGGATCTGGATAAGAGATGCAATGCGTAGGGTCTGGTGTTTTGAAGAATCCACTTATCACAAACACAGTACTACAAAAACAGTTTCTGTGTCACTGTTTCATAAATAAAATTTTCCCCATCTCTGGCTGACCAAACAGGAATAATGGAAGAGGGACAGGACTGGGGAGGGGCTGCTGGATGGGGGCCTCGGGCCAGGAGAGGGACTATGAGCCGTTTCGTGTCTGGAAGAAACATCATGGCATCTGCCAGGGGAAAGCAGAGAAAGAACTGCTGCTTTTGCCTCAAGTTGGCAGCCATAATTCACCCCAAATATGTGTTCAGGCAGACTGTGTTCCCAAGCTAACCATGCCCTCTTCCTCAGCTCTTTCATGGGAGGCACTTAGAATTGCCTGGGAATCCTGAGTGGGAAAATTGAAGCACTGTGTAAAGGCCTTGGCCTGGAGAGGCTTTCAGATCCCATCTTTGGGCTGAGGAGCGGCAACTGGGGGCTGCAGAGTATTTAAACAAATCTATCAAATCAGAATGTATGCTTAAATACCTGACTTATTTATAAAGTTAGCTTAGAATGTATTTATATGATATAAAAGCAGAGAGAAATACAAAACTAAATATTCTAAATATGCACTCTTAACTATTATCCATCCTCCTTTTCTTTCTAATGAATTACACTTGTTTGTTTTAACACTTTGATTCTTCCCTTCCTAAAGTGGTCTACTTAGGATTGAAAAGTGTAAACTCTGAGCATACGTTAGACTGCGGAAATTTTCCTAACTCTGCCACTAACTGGCTCATCTATACTAACATCACTGAGGTCCTCTAAATATCAGTTTCATCCTATGCAAAATTAAGGAATTGTACTAGATTATATTTTTTTAATAATCTTTATTGGAGAATAATTGCTTCACAATACTGTGTTAGTTTCTGCTGTATAACAAAGTGAATCAGCTAAATGTATACATATATCCCCATATCTCCTCCCTCTTGCATCTCCCTCCCACCCTCCCTATCCCACCCCTCTAGGTGGTCACAAAGCACCGAGCTGATCTCCCTGTGCTATGCGGCTGCTTCCCACTAGCTAAACTATTTTACATTCAGTAGTATATATATGTCGATGCTACTCTCACTTCACCACAGCTTCCCCCTCCCACCCCGTGTCCTCAAGTCCATTCTCTATGTCTATGTCTTTATTCCTACCCTGCCACTAGGTTCATCAGTAACTTTTTTTTTTTTTTTTAGATTCCATATATATGTGTTAGCATACAGTATTTGTTTTTTAGATTATATCTTAAAATAAATGGAACACTCATAATCAGAGGCTTTAAGGAGAAGCTGCTACCAAATGGGACAGAGAAGAATAGTGCTGTGTATCTTATTCTAGCAAATACATTAAGCCAGTCAGTAAAACAAAAAATGAAATTTTTGATCATTCTAATAATGTGATATAATACTCACTTTCCTAGTGGATTACTGAATATAAGTTACGGCAAGTGATAATGAAAACATTATGTGGCACATTTTAGGTTAATTTAGGTTACTATGAAGTCTCTAATTTCTATAAAGTCACAATTTTATATTTCATAAAAATTACAGTTTTTATTAATGTAAAAATGAAACTATAAACAATAATGTCACAAGTTGTACCTTATTCTTAGGCTACCATTTTTATACTAAGAACTCTTAAGTTTAGCTATGATTTTTCCAAAATGTTTCACTGAAGTGGGTATTTAGGAAGAGAAAAAAAGATTTAAATATGTTTAACTTATTAATTCACACAGTGAAATATATTTGTTTGTGACATGCATTTGAGCAATTTATTATATACATACTTCCCTATATCTATCAGGATTATTCACTGAAGTACCCTAAAGCAGAACTGGAGCACTTGAAACTACATTATTTAAGTAATATCTCATAGTTTCCTAATATATTTCCAATATCCAATACATTTTAGTAGAGCTGTGATTTTTTAAATGTGATACTGTTTTAATTAAATATTCAGAATTATACATACCTCAATAGTTAACATTTCCTTTTACTAATTCTTTTGCTCATGTTTATTGTAATATCAATGACAATGTTATAACCACAACCAAAATGCAACTCATTTGCCAAAACATGTCTTTAAAGAATCAAACACATGAATTGTTAAAGGGTACATCTTATAATTCACCCTGTTTAATGCCTCTTAAAATTTTATACAATAGCAATATAAACAATGGATGTGTGAAAACCATAGATATTAGTACAAGTGGATTTAGATGTAATTATAAGTTTTTCCTTTTATATCAGGACTTCTTTTCAGATGGAAAGTTTTCCATTTTGGTGTATGTTACAGTTTAATCACTTGTATTTTAACTGTCCTAAAAGTAGAATAGAGGCTTATTGAAGTGCATTAAAAATCAAATTACAAATGATGATTTTCCCTTTCTTCGTTTTCTTGGAAAACATTTTCCAACCACATGGGCTACCCAGCAATGTATTCAGAATTTGCACATAGACAAAGCTGTTGACAAGCTCTCATTTAGAAAGGACTTAAAGAGTATGTTCAGAGTCTCAAACACATTAATCAGAAATATCCTGATGTATTCTAGGAATAAAATAAAATAAAGTTGGCCAAAATATTTCATGTGTTTCTCTAAATGATTATCATATAGCAAGACAATTAATGATGTCACTTTTAAAATGCATAATTATGGAATATTTTAAATGATCACTGTATACATTTTCAAAGCAGAAAATTGGATGCCCATAGGTAATTTGCTAAGTTAGTAACAGAATGAGTCTCTGAAAGCAAGGCATTGCTTCAAAGAGTGCTCCTGGAGAATATGTAAAATATGTTTTCATTTGGGAAAGGAGAAGAGTTGTTAAATTTTCAAAATAATGGTAGTAAAGTGAAGCACAAAAATTTAAACAGTTGCTCAAAGAAATAATATAAAGAACCTCATATGTATTAAACAAATGGAAGTCTAGATACTTTAATTTAGCATGAAATATAATGGGTTTTTTTAAAGGCATAACTTTCTTTTCTCATAAGCATCATTCTCAGATGTTTGAAATATAGAAGAGGAAAACAGCCTTCAAATAATGCTCAACTAAAATTTTATGTTCTCTGAAGTATATTTATATACTATATGAAAGTGATTAAAGTATAATAAATTCTGTAATATTTAAGGCCCTATTTTAATTTTCCCTCCAGATATTTAATATTCAAAATCACCTCAATGATAAATCTCGATTTGTGTAAGATAACTCATTATATAATAATATAAATGATAGTATTATATAGCATTGTCATATCTATGAGGAAATGAAAGAAAATTCATTGACTGCTGATATATTAGCTCAGCAATGTACAGACAAATAGTTAGAAAAGTTTACCTACCAGTTACAGGTATATTGCCTGTCTCAAAAAAATATCTTCTGGAAGAAGATCTTCATGAGAAAGTCTTCTAGTCATGCACTTAAATCACTTTTTTAAATTCCATAAGATATCTTCTTAGTAGAACAGGCCATTATCCATATTTTAAGTGCTATGGATTACAAGGGGAGTTCCATCTTTAAATTCCTTACACTGTATGAGGAGAAAGAAATAAATGTTAAGGTGGCCAATGTATTAATCACTTTCAACTCACATGGATTTGCACTCTTTAAAGTATTTGCATGATACGACTAGTTTTCAGGGACCCCTGATAGAGCCCTATTAAGATTCTGATTAGCTAAAACAATGGAAAAAGTTTTTATTTCATGGACATAGATTAAAACTCTAGTAACTTTAACTGATGATTTGATCAAGTTTAAGAAAACATTCATCTGTCTCAGGGCATAGCCAGCAGGGCATATAACCTGGTTTTCATATGTTTTATGAAAATACAGAACCTATGTGGGTCTAGAATAATTCTAATTGATTACTTTAGTCACTTAATTTTTAGATGTGCCCATGGTTGGTTAATCAGTCAGCAGCCACAAATCAGTGTTAATAAACGAACGCCTTCTGCTGAGCTCCTGACACTGATTTGTCATTTGTTATGTCCTCCAGAGTGGCTTAGTTCTCACTCTTGCCAACTAGTGTGAATGACAAATTTGAGAAAGAATGTATGCAACTGTTAAATTTTCTCAGTGAACCTGTCACTAATTTTAATTATGAAGTTAAGTGATTTGCTCCAAAAGAGATCTTGGATAACTGAAGAAGGCAGAATTATTTCAATCACTTTATTTTATGTCACAAACAGATACAGAAGCATTCTTCCTGACCCCAACCATGGGGTAAAAAGTTGGGATAAAATATGAAAAATTTTAAAAACTCAGTATTCCTTTTATTCTTCTTAAGATTAACTTTAGCCTTAAGCGGAAAGCCCATTTTATTCAAAATTCAAGCAAGACCAAATAAACAGCCCACTGTATTCATTCAATGTTGATGGATATGTCAAGAGTGGATTATAGGAGACTGAACAGTCTTGCCTTCTTGGCCACCTAAATGATAGAAAAAAATATATATAGAGAGAGAAGTTCATTTCTCCTCAATATAGTATCATAAAATCTTTATTTTATCCAAATAAACTATATTTAGGCTCACACAGAGCAATTTAGATTTGTGTTAGGATGGTCTTCTGAGATGAAGACTATCTTGAATATCATAAGCTCAATCAAAATTATTTTCTTTGATTCTCTTCACCTGCTTGTACTATGTAACTGTGCCAGTTTATCCCACATTGAAATCTTCAGATCACATTTAACATTTTGCTTTCCTTAAAGCTATCTAATTGATCATGAGTCCTATTGAGTCTAGCTTTGAATCATACTTCTCATCTTTTTTCCTCCAACCTACCACTATTAATATAGTCAAAATATGGTTTTATCCATCTTTTCATAAGACAGTTTTAATAATTGTTAACCTGTTATTTACTTTCTATTTTTCATTTCTTCATTGTATATTCCATACATCTAAAAAAATGTAGTGAACACTAGCATCAATTAGCATCTGCTGCACTATCAAACCACCCCAAAAACGTTGTGGCTTAAAAGAATCATTTACTAAGTTTTGATTCTGTGGATTGGTTGAGCTGTTTTTCTGGTGTGGATCTGCTCTGATGAGAATTTTTGGACTCTCTCCTTCATCTGTTGTCAGGTGGAAGGTCAGCTGGTAGCTCTAAGATTTAAGATGGCCTCACTCACCTCTCTGGTGTTGAGCAGGCCATCCTGGGTTTTATCTCATGGCATCAATTAAAGGATTCCAAAAGCAACTAAGCAAACAATTTTATTTTTGGCCAAATTAAGTCAGGTGGTCAATCCAGATTCAGAGAGTGGGAAAGAGAAGCTAACTCTTGATGGAAGAGAAAGAATTAGTGAGCATTGTTGCAGCCTACTACCTCTTCCCTGATTAAAAACTTTCAATGACTCCTCATTGCCACAGAAAGCTCTAAACTCTTTATATTTTACGGCATACAGGGCCTTTTGTCTCCAGGCCTATACTCAGCCATGTCACATCTGTTCATTGGCTTTCTTGCAGCTCTCTTACATCTGTCTTATTTGTCAAAGAGGATTTAAATTTTCATGTAGTGCTTACTCTGCCATGAACACCCTACCCATACCTACTCCTTTTCCTAAATGACTAATTCCTTTGTACTAATTGAAGATCGGGTCACTTGCTCCAAAGAAGCTTCTCTAAAGTTCCAAAGATGTTTCCAGTAAAAATGGTTGACTTCACTTTTGCAGATCTTTATTTTTAAAACACCATACAGTATTAGAGTTATTGATTTGCTTTAATATATCTATTCATTGACACAACCCAAACTGTAGATTAACAACTACTTGGTACAAGAATGCTAATGTTGTCTCCCAGTCCTCAGAGCCTAGGATGATACCTCTGATATTATATAATAAATGTTACTGAATTGGATATACGGAGATATTACTCATCCTTTACATGTTATAATCACAAATGACTATATTCTACCTGAAGTTTTATTTTAAACTAATGGAGCTATATATGTCATGTACACATTTTATTTGTGGAACTTTTTTTCCTTATAACAGTGTAAACTCCTTTAAGGGGATATGAACATTTTTATTTTGTGTGTGTGATTTAATGTCATTTGGAAACAATTGTTCTAATAGGTTTTGAATTAAAAGTTTCCCTCTTTCAAATTAAAATTATACATTAAATATCAATTTTAATTCTTGTCTCTGATGACTAATCAATTTTATTTGGTCTTTAAAACTGTAAAAGGAATTTTATTTTCTCACTGCTACAAATATTTGACCTTAGCTCTACCCAGTTTATACAACTCTATGGAGCTCAAATCACTTATAAAATCTTAAGCCTATTCATTTTATCAAAAAAGAGATAAATATGTAGTAGAAAACATTTACAAAGCTAATTTTTTTACAATTATTAGTGCCTCATAGTCCAATTACAAGATTGACCAAAAATTCTCAGTTCAATTTATTTAAAGAAATAGCTGGAGTCCAGACATTTTGAATAAATGCTAGTTTTTGTAAACCTGTTTTATACAAAAGTCCTTGACCCCATTTATTTAGCTAAAGCTAGTGAAGAATTTAGTTGCTCAGACCAATAACTTATGAGTGAAAATACCAGTAATGTGTTTTGGTTGAGTGAAATTTGGGCTGCAAACTAATACAAGGCTTGACAAGATATCTCAGACAGTTTAGCCACATTTTCTGTAAATTTTCTCTACTGAAGGATTTTTCTCTTTTCTGCCCTTATGATATTTGACTTTTCAATCCTTCTTGTATGGTGGATTATATTATTTATTTTGTATCAATAAATTATAAATTACAGGTCAGTAAATTATAGGTCAGATGTACATGTCCCTACCCCTCTGCTACCAGATTTTTAGCAGTGAAAAAATAGTGAGGGTTATCAACATATTATTCAAATATATATAACTCAGTGCTTGTTGAATTCTTAATTTTGACCCATGGTGAAAAGGTCAGTCCTAAAACATACTAATGATATGTGCTCTTGCCATTAAAAATATTATAATCAAATGAGTCATATCCATGGAGATCAATATTATTTTGACATGTTAAACAACTTCGTTCTAGAAATTGTGCACCTAAAACAAATAGTCTGCCAGTTATTTCTCCAGAAAAAATAGTTTAAAAATTTTATTCAGGATCAGCAGAGAATTGCAACTTGGGGTCTGCAATCATGGCAAGCCACATGCAGGTCTCTACATGGTATGGGAAGGAGAATGCTTTTATAGAGGGTAAAAGGAAGGCTATATGAACAAAGAGTCCATGCCTTTTCATTGGCTGAGTCCTTGCCAGGAGAGAGGAGGAGTCTTTCTTCTTCTGTTGGGCTCCGCTGTCATCACAGGGTGAGAGTTCTCCCCTTCTGTCACCCAACTCGATTTGAGCTTTCTGTTTATTATTATTATTATTTTTACAAACTGGTTATATTGAGTTTCCTTTATGAAAAGCATCTCAATTGCAAATCAAAACTTGCATGTTCAAGAATCTGTATAAGCTACATTCAATCTCAGATTCATCACTATTCTTGCTCCACACTTTCTTAGTACATATGGCATGAATTTCTCATTTGGAAATCAAGCAGATCTTGCACTCCTGTGGTGCTGCACTGAAACTGTTTAGAGAATGTTTTTTCAAGTGCCCCCAGTGTGTCCAGAAGGAATTTTTGCAAGTCACCTAATCTATTCTAATTTATATTTAAACCAAATTAATACAAATATTCACAAATATTGTGTTACCATTTTCCTGCATTCTCAACCTCTCTTAAAGAGAATTCTGTATTTTTGAGATGTTCCCACAAACTATGAAATGAATATATATAATTTATATGATATAAAATATTGAAAGTCACACCAACTCAAATATATACTACTATCTTGAAAATCTTTCCTAAATTTCCCCTTCCTGGAGAATGAGTACCTATTTCTAAGAGATATTTTCCAAGAGACCCAAAGTGAATTTTGTAACTATCACATGGCCTATATTTTAAGAAAAATATTCCTAAAACTTAATCTTCAAGATGGTTTAAAATGCATCTAGCTATTTGCATGTAATGTGGACAGAAAGTTAATTTTATTCATCTAACCGTAAGTTTTATTTTAGATAATTGTTTAAATTGGGAGATTAATTTTAAAAGGAGTAGAAAATCCTCAAATTACCTGAGGAGATGAGGTTACATTATAAGAACACACAGGACTTCCTTATTTTTAAAGGCTGAATAATATTCCACATATATACCACATTTTCTTTACACATTCAGTCTATAGATATTTGGGTTGTTTTAGTATCTTGGCTATTGTGAATAACACTTCAATGAACATATAAATGCAGATATCTCATTGCGATCTAGATTATCCTGTCATTTGAGACAACACTGATGATCCCAGAGTACATTATGCTAAGGGAAATAAACCAGTCACAGAAGGATAAATATTGCATGAGATATCCACTTATATGACATATCTAAAATAGTCAAACTCATATAAGAAAAAAATAGAATAGTGGTTACCAGGGGCTGGGAGGAGGTAAAAATGGAGAGTTGTTAAATTGGTAAAAGTTTCAATTATGCAAGATGAGTAAGTTCTAGGGATCTGTACAGCATCGTGCCTATTATTTACCTTCTTTTATAATGTTTTTTTCAGAATGTCATATAGTTAGAATCATACAGGATGTGTAGCCTTTTCAGATTGGCTTCACTCACTTAACAATATGCCTTTAAACATCCTCCATGCCTTTTTATGTTTTGATAGCTCACTTATTTTTATTGCTCAATACTATTTCATTGTATGAATATGCCACAGTCTGTTTATCCATCATCTATTGAAATACATCTTGGTTTCTTCCAAATTTTGGCAATTATGAATAAAGCTACCAAAATATTTATGTACAGGTTTTTGTGAGGATGTAAATTTTCAACTCATTTGGAACATAATACCTAGGAGCATAATTGCTGGATAGCATGGTAGGCCTTGTTTAGCTTACATGTTTAGCTTTGTAAGAAACTGTCAAACTGTCTTCCAAATAGATATATCAATTTGCATTCTAACCAGCAATGATTGAGAGTTCCTGTTGCTCCACACCCTTGTCAGAATTTGTTGCTTGTCAGTGTTTTGGATTTTAGTCTTTGTAATAGGTGGATAGCATTATTTCATTGTGTTAATTTTCAATTCCCTATGATATACGATAATGAGCATATTATCAGTACAGCAGTCTTATTTTCTATCGGCATGTCTTTTTTGATGAGATATCTGTTATCTTTTACCTATTTTAAATTTGATTTTTTTATTGTTGAATTTTAATATTTCTTTGTCTATTCTGGATACCAGTTCTTTATCAAATATGTGTTTTACAAAGGATTTCTATCAGTCTGTCTTTGATTTTATTCTCTTAACAGTGATCTTTGCAGAGTAAAAGTTTTTCATTTTAATAGATTCCAACTTATCAGTTCTTTCTTTTATGGATCATGCTTTTGGTGTTTTATCAAAAAAGTCATCATCAAATCCAAAGTCTCCTAAACCTTCTCCTATGTTATCTTCCAGACATTTTGTAATTTTACATTTAGGTCTGTGATCCTTTTTAAAAATATCTGTGCTAAAACATATATAACATTTTTTTTTGAGATTTTAGTCATTGTAAGAGTACTTTTCAGTGTCATTGATTACATTCACAATGTTGTTCAGCCATCACCAGTACGTCCAAAAAAACTTTTACTCTAAACATTCCAAATGGAAACTCTGTACTCATTAAGAAATAACTCCCTATTTCCCCTGCTCCCAGTCCTAGGTACTCTCTAATCTACTTCACGTCTCTATCTATACTAGATATTTCATATATGTGGAATCATAAAATATTTGTCCTTTTGTGTCTAGCTTATTTCACTTAGCAAAATATTTTCAAGGTCCATCAATGTTGTCACATGTATCAGAATGAACTTCATTCCTTTTTAAAACTGAATGATATCCCATTGCATGTTTACATCACATTATGTTTATCCCTTCATCTAATGGAGACTTGGGTTGTATCCACCAAAAGTTGAATAATGCTTCAATAAACATTTTTATATAAGTTTGTTTAAGTTCCTGTTTTCAATTTTTGGGGGTATATGCCTAGGAGTGGAATTACTGGTAATTCCATTTTAGCTTTTTGAGGAAGCAACAAACTGTTTTCAGTAATGGTTACACCATTTTAAATTTTCACCAGCAATTTAAGAGGGTTCTAATTTCTCTACATTCTTATGAATATTTGGTATTTTCCATCTTTTGATTCTAATCATCCTGTTATCTCATGATGTTGATTTGCATTTCCCTGTTAGCTAATAATTGTTCAGCATTTTTAATATACATATTGACCATTTGTATATTTTCTTCAGAGACATGTCTATTTAACTCCTTTGTCCATTTTTTAATTGGAGTTTAGTTTTTGTACTGTATAAGTTCTTTATATATTCTGGCTATCTAACTCATCAGATATATGACTGGCAAATACTTTCTCTCATTGTATAGGTTGTCTTTTCATTTTCTTGTTAATGTCAAGAAATACACAATTTAATTTTAATAAAGTCAAATTTATATATTTTTATTGTTGTTGTTCCTGGTTATATGTTCTAAGAATTCTTTGCCACATCTAAAGTCATGAAGATTCATTCCAATGTTTTCTTCTGAGAGTTTTACGGTATTTAGCTCTCATACTTAGATCACTGATCCATTTTAAGTTGATTTCTATGTATGACGTGAAGTAGCACTCCATCGTCAATCATCCCACATTCTTTGCTAAAGAGACTATTCTTTCACCCTTGAATGGACTTGGTACATTTGTCAAAAATCAATTGACTATAGCTGTGTGGGTTTATTTCTGGACTCTCAATTTTCTACCATTGGCCCATATATCTATTGCTTTGCCATTACTACACTGTTTTGATCACTGCAGCTTTGCGGTAAATTTTGAACTGAGGAAGTGTGAGTTATCTGTTTGTTCTTATTCTTCAATATTGTTTTGGTTATTCAAAGCCCCTTAAATTCCATATGAATTTGAGGGTCAACTTTTTTATTCCTGTAAATCATTGTTGGAGTTTTAATATAAACTGTGTTGAAGATGCAGAATGCTTTGAATAGTGCTGTCATTTTAATAAGTATTCTTATCCACGAACATGAATAATTTTTCCATTTATTTAGGTCTTCTTAAATTAGTTTTAGAATTGTTTTGTAATTTTCAGTATGACTTTCACATCCTTGGTTAAATTTATTTCTAAATATTTTACTCCTTTTGCTGCTATTGTAAATGGGAGCTCTTTCTTATCTTGTCAATGAGTTCTTTGCTAGTGTATAGAAACTCAACTGATTTCCAGATATGAATCTTGTACCCTGCAATTTTTCTGAATTTTTTTATTAGCTCTAGTAGCTTTCTTGTGGATTCTTTGGACTTATCTCTGTATAGGATTTTTTTCATCTTCAAATAGAGATAGTTTACTTCTTACTTTCTAATTTGGATACCTTTTATTTCTATTTCTTGTCTAATTCCTATGACTAGAACTTCTAGTACAATGTTGAATCACTATGGTAAAAGTAGGCATCCTGTCCCTGATGTTCAGGGATGACTTTCAGTCTTTCACCATTGAGTATGATGTTAGCTGTTGGCTTTTTATAAATGCTCTCTATCATATTAAGGAAGCTCCCTTCTATCCCTAGTTGTCTGAGTGTTTTTATCACAAGCGGTTGTTGGATCTTTTAAATGCTTATTCTGTGTCAATTGATGCAGAGATAATCATGTGCACTGCCACTCCCCACCATTCATTCTATTAATGTGGTGTCTTACACTGACTGATTTTCTTATGTTGATCTATCCTTACATTCCTGGGATAAATCATTTGGTCATGGTGTATAATCCTTCCTCATGTTTCTTTGAGGATTATTTCACCTATAGTCATAAGGGATATTGGTCTGTAATTTTCTTTCCTTGTGATGTCTTCAATTGGCTTTGGCTTCAGGGTAATGATGGCCTGATAAAATGAATTAGGAATGTCCCATTTCTTGAAAGCTTGAGTGTTGATTTTTTAATTTTTTCATAGAATTCACCAGCAAAGCAATCTGGTCCTAGACTTTTCTTTGTTGGAAGTTTTTGATTACTGATGTAATCTTTTTACTTGTTATAGATCTGTTAAGATTTTCTAGTTACTTGAATTGGTTTAGATCATTTGTGTGTTTCTAGAAATTTGTTTATTTCATCTAAGTTATCTAATTTGTTGCTATACAATTCTTCATCAAATTTACTAATAATCTTTTATTATTTCTGTATGGTTGCTAATAATGTTTTCACTTTTCATTTCTGATTGTAGTTATTTGTGTCTTCACTTTTGGCTTTGTCAGTCCAGCTAAAGGTTTGATAATTTTGTTCACCTTTTCAAAGAGTCAACTTTTGGTTTGATTGAGTCTCTCTGTTGTTTTTCTATTCATTATTGTATTTATCTCCATTCTATGCTTTATTATTTCTTTCCTTCTGCTAGCTTTGAGATTATTTTGCTTTTTTCCCCTACTTCCTCAAGGTTATGGATTTGAGATATTTCTTTTTTGATCTAGGTGTTTATGGCTATAAATTTTCCTTTAAGCACTACCTTTAATTCATAGTTATAATATGTTGTGCTGTAATTTTCATTTGTCTCTAAATGTGCTTTAATGTCCTTGTGATTTCTTTGGCTCACTGGTTGTATAAGAGTACGTTGTTTAATTTCCATGTACTTGTGGATTTTTTTTTTTTACTTTTCTTTCTATTATTATCTCCAGCTTCATTCCATTGTGATTAGAAAGATACTTAATATGATTTCAATCTTTTAAAATTTATTGAGAGCTGTTTTCTGATCTACTATATGGTCTAACCTGGAGAATCTTCCATGTGCACTTGAGAAGAAGGTATTTTCTACTGTTGGGGTGTTGAGTGTTCTATATTTGTCTATTATATCTACTTGATTTATACTATTGTTCACTGTTTCCTTATATATTTTCTGTCTAGCTATTCTATCCATTATCGAAAGTATTTTATTGAAGTGCCCAATTATTAATGTAGAAGTGAATATTTCTCCCTTCAATTCTGTCAATGTTTTCTTCATATACTTGGGACTCTTTTTGTTGGTACATGTATGATTATAAATTTTATCTCTTCTTGATGAATTATTCCTGTATCAGTGTATAATGCCACTTTGTCTCTTGTAATGGATTCTGACTTAAAATATATTTTGTCTGATATTAATATAGCCACTATTTCTCTCTTTTGGTTACAATTAGCATAAAATATGTTCTTTCATTCTTTCACTTTCCACTTGATTTTGTCTTTGGATTAAAAACGTGTCTCTAGTAGACAGCATATATTTGGACCATTTTAAAAAATCCATTCTGCCAATCTCTGTTTTTTGATTGAAGAAATTTTGTCTATTTACATTAATGTAATTATTGATAAGAAAGAACTTCTGTCATTTTTTTTAATGTATTATACTGTTTTTGATTTTCATTTCTTCCATTGCAGTCTTCTTTCATGTTTACTTGAATTTTTTTTCAGTAAACTGTTTGGTTTCCCTTTTCGTATCTTTTTTGTATATATTTTTTAATTTTTTTATGGCATAATGGAGACTGTATGATTATATTTAACACCCTAAATTTACAAAATCTAGTTTGAATTGGTACTGCCTTAACTTCATTAACATACAAAATCTCTGCTGCTAGATAGCTCCACACCATTTTCACGTCTACTGTGTACAGTGAAGTAACTAAAGTCTCAGGTTACTCAATTGAAGACAGCTGGGTCATCTCCAGGCCACAGGTATTTTCAGACATAAATTTTCAAAGTCATTGTCTATGATGACTTGTACATGAATTCAATTATCTAGGTAGAATTTACCCTTATAACTTAGTGGATGATTAGGCTATAACCTCTTTATAGATTTCACTGACTCCAATTATTATCATTTTAGCTAAGAAATCTTAATCAGCTTTCTTTATATTTATGCTTTTATATTTGATTTTCTGTTTGTTTTAACATTGTTCTGATGAAACATTTTTAAGGCTACAATATATTAATCCATGGATCTTAAAATGTCATAAATTTATTAACTAATTTTTCCTGCTATGGTGACAATCAAACCAAATAACTCAGGAAAAACAACATGCTTTGATTAAACGATGTGAATGTTGCCAGGTCTTTACAATGTAGCAAACAAAAAGTTATCTATATAGTACTTCTAGTTGCTTTAAGAAATATTTCCTAAAATCAAAAAGAGGAATATATCAAAAGTAAAATCTATCTCTTTGGTCTTTGCAAGCAAACTAAATATTAGCATTCAATAGAATTTAAAGTTAGGATAAATATTCAGCATTAACTGCATCCAGATCATGATGGAACTGTTTAGTATTACTCCTGTCCATCATTGCTAGAGTAGGTGGCTAGCACTGAACATGTATGTTCCAAAATTAGTTGGCAAGAGCATGACATTGTCAGTTAAATGCATTTTTAGTGGCTTTTCTATCATGATTCAAGTCAAGCATGTCTTTTTTTCTCACTTTTTACATTTTCATGAATTTGAATGACTTGTACATATTGCATTTCTATAAAGAACTTGTATTTCTTTTATCACATTTGATTTTACGTATGCTGCACACAGACATACACATACCACCACCACCACTACCTTCAAAACCAGGAAAAAAAAATAGAAATCCAAATAATTATTTTTTATGTTTGAGTTCTTATAATTTGAACTTTTCTATTATTTAATAATTAAATATTTACTACTTACCTATGAAATACTTTAAATAAGTTGTATTCTTATTCATATTCAAGGGTTTTACTCAAGCCAACTTTGAATAAAATTATTGAATCAAATCTCTTGAATACTTATAACTATAGAACAATAGTATGCTCTATCTCTTTTTGATACAGCTAGTATCTAAATATATTCCTCAAAAACGGGATTCTTAAGTATACCTGAATATAATTTCTATTTCATACATTGAGGAAATGAAAGATATTGAGGAAATTAAAGGTAAGTTTCAACAGTAATCTATTTCATAACTATACTAAGATGTACCTGAGTCTAATATATCTAATATAAATATATTTACTCTAAATATCAGCACAAACATCCCAAATGCCATCACCTAAATCAGGCATAGATAATCCTCTGAGTATGATCTATCCCAGGGTAATTTTGTCTCCATCTGTGGAACTGATAAACTAGAACACAAGTTACCTGCTTCCAAAATACAATTGTGGGACAGGCATAGATACTCCCATCCCCAAAAGGAGAAAATGGAAGGAAGAAAAGAGTAACTGATCTCAAGTGACTTTACACTCTAGCAGGGAAAATTTCATTAGGTTGCAAGGCCTGCAAATAATCCTCCTTGGCTTGATGTTCTGCCCTTTGGGCTCAAGGGGGATAAGAGGACCAGGCTGTACAGAGAGCAGATCCCACTGAAAGTTGTTATGATTTGAAAGAAATCTCAAAACATATATAACCCCAAAAGAAAATTCTGGAGAACTTAAAAAATATCCTTAAAAACATACCTTAAATTGTCTTATCAGGGAAAATGCCAATAAAGCACACAAGGAGTAGAAAGTCTTTCAAACATAGATCTATCCAGTAATTCATACATATGGGCAATTCAGAAACTAGCCTTATATTGTGTCTTCTTTTACTTACATGCTTTTGTAAATTAACACTGCACTTGTAACAGTAAATTTAATATATACATTTAAAATTCTAAGTAAAACATTTTAGTTTCTTGACTACTTATTCAGTCTAGAATTTTTGAATAAGACCCCTCAAAGAAAGAAAGATAAGTTTTACTATACAACTATAAAAGATCAACATTTCCTAAGATCATGACTTTCTTTAAAATTCATGACAGCTTCTGTTTGAGTCTTTTGGATAACAAAAAATAGTCTTGACTCTCTATTTAAAATCCATTTATATATATGTACTATTTAAGTGACAGAGTCTTGTGCCACGAAAAGAAGTTAAGCTACCAAACAATGTGTCAAACAATACTTTTCTTGTAACTTCGTATTTGCAAAACTGCCTGATTAATGATTTGGAAAAAAAAATCACGTTCCACTGTCCCATTTGAGGCCAGGTGAAATGAAGCAATATTGTCATCCTTCACTGCATATAGGCCCAACAGCATATCAAATTCTTTTGAGATAAACTGCAAATCATCAACTGATCTTTTTTTTCCCCTGGAAAACCTTATTTTAGCAACAATTTCCTGACATCCCAACTCTTCTCATAGAAGGAAGACAAAATTTTTCACAACAAAATAATTCTGGGAGCATAGATATAATACTGTCATTTTATAGCATATGTTTATTTTTATTTGTTTTGTTTATTTTTCTAGTATCTAATGATACTAAGAGCTACAATTTATTTAGCACTACTGGGTACAAGGACCTATGCTAGATATTTGAATTTCACAATTATAAGGAAAGCAATATCTCCCTTTTTCAGATAAAGAAACTGAAGCTGAGAAAATTAATTTTCAAAAGGCCTACATGCTACTAATGACAGAGTAAAAATGAAATATTATGTTTCTCTGTCTGCAATATCGATGATCATTCCATTGTAATCCATGGCCTTTGTGACAATGGATAAACATGAAAAGAGACTTTATTTCCATTTCCACCTCCATTTCTTGCCATGAGCAGTATAGAATTGGGCCAAGAGTAAAATTCTTTGAGGGGTAAATGGAAGAGCCCTTCTTTTGGATCCTTTTGCATAACTGGAAATCTAAAGCCTTTGTCTTTGAACACAACAAGGTTATTAAAGCAGACATAATAAGTTGTAGTCTTGTGGCTCTCCTGTCTGTGAACATGAAACTAATCCAACTCCCTGAAAAGGCGCTGGTGGGAAGATGAATGAAAAGTCTCTTTAAGGACTGAAAGACCTCAATCGTAGACTGGCCTAGAACGTTTTTGTACTGGAACAGATGACACCGTGGCTGACTAACTTCACTGTTTCTAAATGTCATGGGCTTCCTTCCAGCTACCACTTGCAACTCCTACTATGTGGATGACCAGGGAAACTGCTCCATTGCCCTGTCCTTCTTGGACATTACACATCTTCCTAAGAGGTTAATGACATACTGCTTTATGCATGTGGGAATACACTGATTCTCCCTGGTCAGTTGGCTGAATCTGGGGTAGAGGACTTAATGCCCAATGGTTAGGCAGAACAATTTACCACATCCATCCCCAAACTAACCCAGGATATGCAGCCTTTTGGTCTCCTCACCTCTCTGAGGTAATTTCTACACTCACACATTCTAACGTTCTTCAACCCCTTGTTAGATTGCCTTTAAATTGGCTTTTTAGGCCATATATGACAAACCCACAGCTAACATAATATTCAACAGTGAAAAGCTGAGAGTGTTTTCTCTAAGATCAGAAACAAGACAAGTATGTCCATGCTTGCCACTTTTATTCAACATAATTTTGGAAGTCCTAGTCATGGCAATGAGAAAAGAAAAAGAAATAAAAGGAACACAAATTGGAAAAGAAGAAGTAAAACTGTCACTGTTTGCAGATGACATGATACTATATATAGAAAATCCTAAAGACACTACCAGAAAACTACTAGTGATCATCAGTGAATTCGTAAAGTTGCAGGATACAAAATTAATACACAGAAATCTCCTGCATTTCTATACACTAACACCAAAAGATCAGAAAAAGAAATTAAGGAAGCAACCTCATTTACCATCTCAACATAAAGAATAAAATATCTAGGAATAAACAGACCTAAAGAGGCAAAAAACCTGTACTCCAAAAACTATAAGATGTTGATGAAAGAAATCGAAGATGACACAAATAGATGGAGATATACCATGTTCTTAGATTGGAAAAATCAATATTGTCAAAATGACTATACTACGCAAGGTAATCTACAGATTCAATGCAATTCCTATCAAATTACCAATGACATTTTTTACAGATCTATAACAAAAAGTCTTACAATCTGTATGGAGACACAAAAGACCCCAAATAGCCAAAACAATTTTGAGAAAGAAACACAGAGCTGGAGGAATCAGGCTCCTTGACTTCAGACTATACTATAAAGCTACAGTAATCAAAACAGTACGGTACTGGCACAAAGACAGACTTATAGATCAATGGAACAGGATAGAAAGCCCAGAAATGAGCCCATGCTCCTATGGTCAGTTAATCTACAACAAAGGAGGCAAGAATATACAATGGAGAAAAGACAGCCTCTTCAATAAGTGGTGCTGGGAAAAACTGGACAGCTACAGGTAAAAGAATGAAATTAGAGCATTCTCTAACACCATACACAAAAATAAACTGAAAATGGATTAAAGACCTAATAAGACCAGAAACCAAAAAACTCCTAGATGAAAACATAGGCAGAACCCTCTCTGACATAAATCACAGCAATTTTCTGGATCTGTCTCCTAAAGTAAAGGAAATAAAAGCAAAAATAAACAAATGGAACCTAATAAAACTTATAAGCTTTTCACAGCAAAGAAAACCATCGAGAAAACAAAAAGACAACCTACTGAATGGAAGAAAATATTTGCAAATGATGTGACCAACAAGGAATTAATCTGCAAAATATACAAATAGCTCCTGCAGCCCAATATCAAAAAAACAAACAACCCAATCAAAAAATGGGTGGAAGATCTAAATAGGCATTTCTCCAAAGAAGACATACAGATGGCCAAAAAGCACATTAAAAGATGCTCAACGTTGCTAATTATTAAGAGAAATGCAAATCAAAACTACAATGAGGTATCACCTCACACCAGTCAGAATGGCTATCATCAAAAAGTCTACAAAAGATAAATGCTGGAGAGAGTGTGGCAAAAGGGGAACCCTCCTACACTGTTGGTGGGAATGTAAATTGGTGCAGCCTATGAAGAACAGTATGGAGTTTCCTTTAAAAACTAAAAGTAGAGCTAACATATGATCCAGGATTCCCACTCTTGAGCATATATCTGGAGAAAACCATAATTTGAAAAGATACATGCACTCCAATGTTCATTGCAGCACTATTTACCATAACCAAAACATGGAAATATCCTAAATGTCCACCAACAGATGAATGGATAAGGGAGATGTGGTATATCTAAATATATACAATGGAATATTACTCCGCCATAGAAAAGAACCATATAATGTCATTTGCAGCAACATGGATTGACCTTGAGATTGTCATACTGAGTGAAGTAAGTCAGACAGAGAAAGGTAAATATAATATGATACCACTTATATGTGGAATCTAAAAAAATAATACAAATGAACTTTTTTACAAAACAGAAACAGACTCACAGACTTAGAAAACAAACTTATGGTTACCAAAGGGGAAAGGTGGCGGAGAGGGATAAATTAGGAGCTTGGGATTAACATATACACACTACTATATATAAAATAGATAATCAACAAGGGCCTACTGTATAGGATAGGGAACTCTACTCAATACTCTGTAATAAATTATAGGGGAAAAGTATCTGAAAAATAATAGACATATGTATAACTAAATCACTTTGCTGGACACTTGAAACTAACACAACATTGTAAATCAACTATACTCCAATATAAAATAAAATTTTTTTAAAAATTCAGGAAAAAAATATAATTAAAAAATGCTTTTGAAACAATTGAAAATAAATAAATAAATAGGCTTTTTACAATTAGTCATTTCTCATTGTTTTGTGGCTTGTCCCATGTATGAAACAAATCTAATATGCTAGTTTTACATAAAAGATAGACATAGAACAAGGAAAAGAGCCTGTTGGAAATACAGATAGTTGACTGGTCAAATTTTATAAAGAAATATTCAGTATAATAAAATTTTGACAACAAAGAGGGGTTTTGTTGGGTTTTTTGTTTTTGTTTTTATTTTTTGATTTCTTTGTGTGTGTGTGCATTTTAACTATATGCAAGAATAATATTTATTTCACAGGGTTATTTGAAGTTTAAATGATACAATTTTTTAAAATCCCCATATTTAAAATAAGACACTAAAATAGATATCATCATTATATACAGATTATGTTAATAACTATGTCAGTATTATGGAAGCTAAAACCACACATAGATATTCTTTTGGCAAGAAATAACAATCTTTGCGTAGATAATGACAGCCTCTCAAGAAACTCATTAATCTATTCCATAACTTTTATTTTGGTTTACAGAAATTAATAGCTACATCTGTAAAGCTTTTCAACATGTACTTATGTTTTCCAGATCAAGATATTTCATTCTTGAAGTTCTTATCTTCAACTTCCATTTTATGAATCTATTGGCAGCAAAACAACTTGGAGATTTGCCGATTGCATTATCATGTGTTCTGTGGAAATATTTCCTATTTTACATTATTTTACATCAAATCATTCAGTCAGTTGCTGCCAAACACAGCAGTTACCTCATCCCAATCAAGGGAGGTAGTTTCTCTTATTCCAATGATCAAGCACATATGCTTTATTCAAATCTGCTATTATTGAAACAGTTGGAGGGATTAAAAAAAAAAACTATCAAAATTTTTCTGACTTTAAAAATAACACAATAGCCTAGTTGAAAAATTTAGAAAATCATATATGTACAAAATAAATAATCTGTAATCATGATAGCCAGTTTTAACATTTTTACGTATTTCTTCCTGGGTAAATTTTCATGCATACTTAAACAAATTTTTTCTGTCATCAAACTCTAACTATGGTAATTCAAAATGGTTTACTGAGTATAAGTCTAACTTTTTAAAGAATAGGTTTATTTTTAAGGATGATTATCCATCTCCACTGAAATGAAATGGTTTCATAGGCTATTGAAAGAAAAAAGAAGTAAAATATGACAAATTTGGCAACATTTTTAATGTTCAATTTTGAATCTTCAAGCTGTTGATTACTGAGAAACTTCACCCAAATAACTTAATCAGAGTATATATAAATGGAGAAGTGAGCCAACATAAATAGTGAAAATATACGAAAATAAAAGCATTCTATATAATATAGTTGGTAGAATTATGAGCTCTTAAAGCTGGGCTGCAAATTTCAGTTCCACCTGTCACTTGCTGAATTATCATGGCTAAACTGCTTTGCTTCTTTGAGCATCCGTTTCCCTACTGTGAAACAGGTGCAATAATAGTATCTAACTAAATGGAATTTTATAAGGCTTGTGAGATAATCTATGCATATACTCAGTAAATGTTAATTTTGTTATTATTATTATTATATTTGGATGCTATAGGATGATTTACTTATTCAAAATAAATAAACTGAGCAGTTTTTCTGTAGGCTACAAGTTCAAATTAACTAGAAAGTTTGAAGTTAGAAAACCTGAAACAAAAATACAGAACAGGGGCTTCCCTGGTGGCGCAGTGGTTGAGAATCTGCCTGCCAATGCAGGGGGCACGGGTTCGAGCCCTGGTCTGGGAAGATCCCACATGCCACGGAGCAACTAGGCCCGTGAGTCACAACTACTGAGCCTGCGTTTCTGGAGCCTGTGCTCCGAAACGAGAGAAGCCGCGATGGTGAGAGGCCCGCGCACGGCGATGAAGAGTGGCCCCCGCTTGCCGCAACTAGAGAAAGCCCTCGCACAGAAACGAAGACCCAACACAGCCAAAAATAAACAAATAAATAAATTAATAAAAAAAAAAAAAACAGAATATTGGAAAAAAAAAATACAGAACAAATAAACAAAAAAAACCCTGCCATTAGCCATGATATAAATTTATTGTTTAATATTTTTCATATTTTGGGTGGGGACTTTTATTTCCATATAATATGAATTTCATTTGCGTCATATTTTACGTCAAATTAGCAAGTTAAATGTGTTGAGTATTATGTGCTCAGAAAGTATTTGCATGTTATTAAATGTTTTGAAATAGTTGTATGTTTTGAAATACTTGAGTGTGCCCAGCTATTTCTCAACATAGCAATATTTTGTTCAATATACTGAATATAATAAATTTTAAAATGAAAGAATCAAACTCTTTGGAGCGTAACAATTTTATATGTGATCTTAAATTTTCATCTTGAAGAAAATATTTTAAATATTCTCAGATCAGTTGTCATATATAATTGGAAAAAAAAGAATTATTTCTTCATGGAAATAATCCTCTATTTTATTGAGAAATAATTACATTCATTAGAATATATCAGGATGTTTTAAGTACTGTAATTAACCTACTTTTGGCACCATACAAAAATAAAGGGTTCCTGAAGACCACCTAGTAGTAAAAGCTACCAAGTGTTTTATTTAACATTAAAAAACCAACAAATTTGGCTTAGGTGTCAGCCAATATTCAAAGCAACCCAGAAATTTTATCAGTTGCTTCAAAGGTTCCTTCTAGAATCAGAGATCTTAAAAAGACCATTATGATAGACTAAGGAGGAAGCCCTGAGGAATAGAAGTGGGGCTGCGACATTATTTAGGTTCCAGAATCTCTACCAAGTTGACCTTCTGAAGCTCTGTTGGTTCAGTCTACCACTATAGTTGGAGTTTTCATCACCTTATCTACAGAGAAACTGAAAATTAATCCTCTTCTTTAGGTATCTCCTAAGACTACACTAATGTGGGGGGAAACAATCTCTTCTGAAATGAAAAACATCATCTATACAACGAGAAGATCTCGAATTTCAAGCAACTTTATGTATACCATAAAAATGAGTACTAGATAAGACCAAAAGATGAATGCAGTTCTTTTCTAGGCATGTGCAGTTTCAAAACCAACACACACACGCACACACACACATATACACACGCCCCAAAGCAAAACAAAATAACAAAAAACTCTGCCTTAAAGTGATTGGATAGTTGAGTTATACCTAAAACAAAATGGGTTATTTTAGTTCCAGAGTTGTAAGCAAGGTCATATAGGTGACAAGAGACAATTTAGGCGACAACAACAATAAAAACAACAAAGTGATTCTGTTTTCAAATAACCAACAAATGGGAAAACTTAAATGTATTAGATTTTTTTAAAAAATTATATCATCAGAACAAGGTATTTTTTAATAATGTTTATTTCATACAGACTGAAACTAGTTAGGCATAATATTCTTGTTTCTTTAATTCCATTTCCAAAATTAGAAACATCAGCAATCATCTTGTCAGTTTCCTTTCTATAAATGAAACAGTCATCATTGTACTTATTCTCTGTTTTGTCAATTTTAATGATATCCACCTTAAATCTACTTTAAACTAAAAATGAATAAATTTCCTATTAGCTCTTTATAGGATCTCTTTGACCACTACACTGCTTCAAATATAATATCATTTACTGTGGCTCTGCTGAACAATTCAATCCAATAGATTCATGAATATAAACCAGTTCTTTAGTGCTTGCTTAGCAGGTAGAAAATTCATATATATATATATGTGTGTTTATATATTGGTTTGCAAACTTGAAGTCCATGTCTTACTACATTTTTCAGATAATCCCATTTCTATTTACATAACACAGTTCTAGTTTCAAAAGTTAGTCATTTATTTTGGTTGTATATGATCGAATCACACGCTTCTGAAGGGAAACTATTCATCTGCTTAATTTGTTTTCTTTGCATGATACAAAATGAAATATCAGATTGATTATTATGGTCAGCATTATAGCTGCAGTATGAATCCCAGGCCTGTCCAATCAACAGCTGCTTTCATAACTCAGCAAAATGTGATATTATTATTATTATTATTAATGGATGTGCAGATCTCTTTGCTAGGTATGGTGTATTTTCAGCAGAATATGTTATTAGTTCATTTATTTCTCTTAGTTTGCAACTTGTTTTTTCCTCATATCTGTTTCTTATTTTTGCTAACATCTTATTTACTATATTATCTCTGGGCACTGCATTTTTAAAAAGTCTATCATTTATTTTCTAGCAAAAATACTGGATAAGTGAGTTTCTATTTGTATTTCAAAAGGAACAAAATATAAGATACAAACCCATTTCATAGGGATGTTTAATTTTTTTTTCATTTATCAAAAGGACCTCTTTTCCTAATATCTCAAAAAGCTTTGGTGCTTGTTAGTAAAGACTACATGCTTTACTTTTAGAGTAGACACTGTCATTTCTCACCCTCATGAAAGTCTGAGAAAAACAAAAGATCATGTCTTCTTTTAATTTTAGAGTCAAAATAAAATTGATATCCTGATTGAAAACAAATTAAGACAATGAGACAAACTATGGTTGGTTTTCAAGCCACACTTTAATTTATCTAGACTTTAATATTATTGAAAATGATTTTGAGGTACTTGTGTTATTTTTATAAGTTAAAGACATGAACTAAATTGAAGTTTCAAACTCTACTACTGTAGTCTAAGATAGGAGACCAAACACAAGCCAGCTTTATACAGCTTACCCTCACTCACAGCACAAAATCCAGTGTCCTAAATATGGTAGATACTTCAGTAATAAACTTTAAATTTAATAGATTACAACTTCACCATAACACTAAACTACCAAATTAAAAGATGCCTCCCTGGAAGATTATAGTTGAAAGGAACATATTTATATTAATATTTCAGAAAGCTAATTATTGTATTTATTTTTCATCCCCACATGCAAATCACATTAAAGAAATAGTTTAATGCCTCTGCTGTTCCCTTAGTGTTTTGTAAATCTTTACTAATTTTAAGAATTACATAAGCAAGTAGTCATAATAGTCATAATATTATTCTGACAAATGTGAAAAAATATCTAAACAATAATATGTAAAGGATTTTTTATGTTCAAGTGAAAGAGCACCTTCTTAGGGAGAAAAACAAGACACCAATTCCTTGCTAGCTAAGAAGCAATATATGCGATTAGAGAGGAAATAAATTGGCCTGGGAGTCAAAAGTCTGGGTTTTAGGAATCTGTAACAACTTAGGAATGCATTTAAGAGCTGTAGATAATATATCCTAAGCTATGAAATGATTAGATTATGATTGCCTAAACTCAAAGTCTCAATATCTACAGGTCTAAATACAAGACAGGTGAGACTGTTTTGACAAGTGCCTAGCCCCATGAGAAGAGGGCTAATAATTGACCTGTTTACAAAGTGCCTGACATATGGTAAGTACTCAATGAGCAAATAAGTCCACTGAATATGAGTTAGCAACCTAATACGACTGCAAAAGAAAGTTTAATAGCACTGAGATGATATAAGACTACATCATAAGAGAGGATTCTTCTACTCTGCATTCTCCATTCTCCTATAACAGTGTGTCCATTTGGACTGATACCCTTTAAAAGGATCTAGGAAAATAGATACCAAAGGGGACAATCAGACAAATCCGAGTTTGTTTCAATCCACACATTTTAATTATTTATGTTTTTATGTTATTGGAGATCAAAGTGATGACAGACACAACATATATCTCATTTAACATTTAGAGATAAAATTTAGAATTGCATGCACGTGGGTTAAAACACACCAGCTATGTCATCATGGGCCAGAAGACAAGCTATCGACAAGCTTGTTGGTCGATTATTTATGCTTAATAAGTAAATCCCCTATCTCTAAAATGAAAATATAATACCTATTTCATAGATATATTTTAATAATTAATGATGTAAAACATAAATGCTTAGCACTATATCTACCAGATAGAAGGTTCTCAATAAATGCACATTCCAGTCACGCTTTAATTATTTTCTTAAAACACATGAGACTTTTGATACAGAGGACAATTGTAAAGCATAAATTAATCTATTTGATTCTAGAAATTCCTATCAAAGAATATGAAACATCAGGTATTTGGTTAAAGTTAAGTTATGCATATTTCAATTCTTCCTCATCTTTTGTCTTAACCTTTTATCTATCAATACTGTAATCTAGGAATAGGATTCTAATACATTTTCTGTCTCAGCCCACAATGTAACCTATTCAACTAATCTGGATTTCTCATAGATTTCAAATTGCCCTGCCATTTCCTACCTCTCTTCTTTCATGCCTGCTTTTTGTCCTGATGAGATTGCACCATCACTGCCAGACTTCCAAGTTTGCATTTGCCACTTAATACTAAGTTCTAATACCACCTCTTTATTGACTCTTGACTTCACCAAGAGAGCTGGTAATTGTGAACTAAACGTTCCTCTTGATCACAAGTTTAAAATATCTATTTTAGCAATTATTGCCTCCTAATTACTTACTTTCTTATCTATTTCTCTTACTAAACTGAGAGATTAGTAACAAAATTGCTGAACACTACTTCACTTCTTATAACAATGAATTTTTCAGCAAGGTTGACACAGTCAAAAATATTTACTGAAGAGATTGGAAAAAAATGAATGAATGATAGTTTATTAGCATTTGATTTTATTGCTTTCTCGTATAAATAGCTACACATTGTTCACAACATTTATATTCGAAACACTCTTATTTGACAATTTCCACACACACACACACACACACAAAGTTAAAATGACATTACATACCAGGCAACCTTGAGCTTTGGAACAGAATAGTCAGTAATGGTTTTTAAGGGTTTGGTTTACCCATTGAGGTGTCCTAATATTTGCTTGTTAACTTACATGAGTAATTGCAGATATTTAGTTGGCACAAAAGCCATTTTCACTACATATTAAGAAACTATGTATAGATGAGACAATATTAACACATAGAACCATAGATTTGTGCTAAGGTGATAGATAAAACTGATCATTGATCTGACGGGATTTAATAAGGTAAAACTTTGTGATCAAGTTATTATTTGCATAGACTAGATACATTCTAACTTGGATGTGCATATTTTGTAAAATAGAATACATATTACTTACTAAAGCAGAACAAATATAGAATATGTAATGAAATGTTTTTGAAACTATATTTCAGGTTAAAATTAACTCTAAAATTTATTTGATTCTCTTAGTTCACAAAAATGTATAGTTGTATAAATCCTAATTTAGATAATAAGTTTTAGAACATTAAGGCATGGAACTCTGAAGATAATATATTAATAATGTTTTTAATGTAAAGCATTCTATTTTTGATAGATAAATAAATGATAGATGTATGGATTCATCCTCTTCTTGTCCTATAATAATAAGTTATCTTGAGGCAGCTAGACTTTTGTAATTCAAGTTTACAGTCTATACCTTAAATTGAAAAGCCACTGTGGAAATTAATTAGTTTCAAATAATATTACAAATAATAATTTAAAAGTTGAAAAATATTAATGTGTGAAGATAACGCAAAACATTGTTGAGAAAGCAGCTTGTCCTACTTTTCAAATGTTGCTTTAAATCTTTAATTTTTGAATGTTTCAATTAACAATGGGAACACAGATAGTTCAGTGTCTTTTTAGCTAAACGATGATACATCATACTTGATTTAGTTGTAGTGATAATGGTCAACCTTTTGGTAATGAGTACTGTATATTTTGGGATGAGTACGGTATACATATCTTGTTTGTTAATAACAAGACAATTAGTCCATATAAAGTTTGATAAATTAAGATATTCTATATTTATTCAAACAATATAAAAAGCCACATGGTAGAGTTCATAGTATATTAAAATTTAGAAAAAATATTTCCACATTTTAATATAAATCTCCCTCGGAGCATGGTCTTAGAACACGCAGATCTTACAGGTTGTTTAGGTATCCTCATCTCTAGCACGGCTGTGTGAATATAGCCCTTTAAAGAGCAGCCCGTGCTCTTTGTAGACCTTCTTTGTTCACTTTATTGGAACTAATTTCACCTATATTTGTTGCAACCTTTACAGAGCGAAGTCTGAAAAATTAATAAAATAAAAAAAATCCTTAGTGAAAATGTTATTGAATCAGGAGACCTCTTCAGTGGAAGGAGAGAGAAAAATATGAAGAATAAAATGAAAAACTGCTATTGAAAAATACATTAAGTAATATTTCAGTAGGAAAAAACTCAATAAACCATAATGTTTTGACTAAAACTTCAGGTTGCAAATAGCCTTGATATTCTGAGATAATGTGTCGTTGTTTAGGATCAAACTGAAGGATTACTTTGCTGTAGGGTTCAAAGATGCCTCAGAGCACAGCATTTTTGGCAGAAGGAAATGAATAATTTTCTTTTAGACTCAGGATTTAAACTTTTGTTTTTCCCTTCCTACAAGGCCTTTGTAAAATATGCATAGTATCTTAAGAGATTACTTTATATACATTTATTATGTATGCACAATTCTTAGAAATTGGAATTTTCCTTTGTACTTCAATGCATTTAAATACAAAAATACACAATAAAATGCATAGAGCATGAAATGATTTTCTATATTTAGAGTGTTGGTAACATTCCATTGTTCAATATAATAAAAGTCTTTTCTATCAGAAAAAGGGAATATTAAAGCAATTATTGTTTGACACTCAAGTATGAACTGACTGTTGCGGTTAGTGTCAGGAGTTTAAGAAAATCAATACACTAAACCTTTAATTTATTAACACCTACTTTTATAGTAGTGATATATTATAGTATATATAGTATATATAGTATATATAGTATAGTTATAGTATAGTATAGTATAGTATAGTTATATAGTGACCCATATACTCCTCCTTGTTCTTTTCCCCTCCTCCTCTTTCCTCTCCCTCCTCCTCCTACTCCTTTCTTATCAACTTAATCTAGATGCAATCTGCATAAGAAATAATGAATTTTAATATTTAATAGTACAGTTTAGTACATTTTACAAAGTGAATACATCTGTGTAACCAACACCAAAATCTAGATATAAAATACTTTCATTATCCCCCAGAGTTCCTTCATGTCCTTTTGGTGCCATATCCACAAAATTGGTCCAGTAGATTTATTTGCATATTTCAGAATTTTATAGGGATGAAATTATATAGTGTGTACAATTTTGTGACTTTCACTTAATACAGTGGTTTTGAAATTTATCCATGGTTTAGTGTGTATTATTCTTATTGCTAAGTAATATTTCATTAAATGGATATACCCCAGTGTGTATCTATCCACTTGTTGATAGACATTTGGGTTGTTCCTTTTTGCATTTTTTGAAAAAGCTTCTAAGAATTTGTGAGTGGATAAGAAACTGCCACACTGTCTTACAAAAGTGGTGTTATCATAGTACATGTCCTATAGCAGTGGATATGTGTTCTGATTTCTCGCCTCATCCTTGTAAAATTTGGTGTTTTCACCATTCCATTTAACCATTCTAGTTGATATATAATAGTATCACATTGTGGTTTGAATTTAAGTTTCCTGATAATTAATTATATGGAGTTTCCTTTCATGTGTTTATTTGCCATTCATATATCTTATATATGTTTTTTTGTGAACTATTTTAGTCTACTTTAAAAATTTTTAATTGAGTTGTTTGTTACCTTATTATTTCCTCTATATATCCACATACGTAGGAGGAATGCTGAATTTACAACTAGAATAGTTCATTTGTCTACTCATAATTTCAGTTCAATTAGAATGGACTTCAAGTGTTTTGATGATGTTACAGGTGGAAACATATTGACAGTTTCCCCTGCTTTTGAAAAGTTGACCCTTTATCATTATGAAATGCTCCTTGTCATGAGTTGAATTGTGTACTTCCAAGAAGGTATATTGAAGTTGTAATTCCCAGGACCTCAGAATGTACCCTTATTTGGAAACAGGGTCTTTACAGGGGTTATCACATTAAAAGGAGGTAATTAGGGCAGGTCTTAATCCAACAGGACTAATCATCCTTACAAAAAGGTGAAATTTGTACATAGAAAGAGACACATACAGAGGAAGACGATATGGAGGCATTGAGAGAATGTCATTTGAAGATTGGCGTTATGCTATCACAAGTCAAAGGGTGCCAAAAATTGGCAGCAAACTTCCAGAAACTAGGAGAGAGTCATGGAACAGATTTTCCCTCACATCCCTCCAAAGGAACCAATTCTGCTGAAACCTGGATTTCAGACTTCTAGACTCCCAAAGTGTGAAACAATAGATGTCTGTTGTTTAAGCCATCTAGTGTGTGGTATTTTGTTAGGAAACTCTTAGGAAACTAACAAACCTTCTATATATCTGGCAGCATTCTTTGTTCTGAATTCTCTTTTGTCTTATATTAATATAATAACTCTAGTGTGAGATTATTTTTGCATAGAATATCTTTGCCCATTCGTTTACTTTAAGATCTGTTTCCTTTTATTTAATTTTTTTTTTCTTATGGATAACATAGAGATATGTTTTACTTATTTGAGCAGACTGCAATTTTCTGCCTTTGAGTGTTGAAATAATTTACATTTAATACAATTTCGATATGGTTTCAGTTAAGCCTGCCACATTACTTTTTTGTTTTCTATTTGTCCTATCCTTTGTCTCTCTTTTTCATTTCTTTTCATATCTTATTTTGGACTAGTTTTATTTGTATTTCACTTTACCTCCCTTATTTGAGTATTAACTCACTCAATTTTGACTACGGTCATGTATATACATTTTTTTATTTATCACACCCGATCTTCAAACAATATTATAGCACCGTGCATATAATGCAATGAATGCAAAACTTATCATGTCCTGGACTCCTTTTATCCTCTGTTCTCCAACCACACTGAACTTGTTGAGTCCCTTGAATGTACAGGGCTTCTTCCCACATAAGTGCATTCATGTGTGTTGTACTCTTTGCCTCCATACATCTGTCCTGCACACATATATAGTTAACGCTTGGATTAATTATGTTTACTGATACTGTTACCCAGAATATTTCAGTTAGAGGTGATGATACATGTGTATTTGTTGTTGTTATTGTGTTTTCATTCCTTGGAATTATATTAACATGCCAAAAGAAAAAACAATAACTGTTTTATTGAAGGACATATCTAAACTTTTCTTCTTCCTACTGAATAAGAACATGGTTTTAAATATTAGAGTGGATTTAACTAATCCACCAAAATTTTGAGAGCAATTTAAATTAATAGCTCTTAAATTAGATAGAATCCCTGTAAATATCTATCAACTATCTTCCAAGAATATGTGTGTGTGTGTGTGTGTGTGTGTGTGTGTGTGTGTGTGTGTTTCAGGTAGCCTCTAAATTACATTTATTCCCAACCTAGGTGACCACATCCTGGAGTATCTATGTTCTTTTTCTTTTCATTTTCATAAAGACTGTGTAAGCAAGTGCTTTCTTCTTCATGATCTACCATTTCTTTTCCTGAGGTAAAGGTTTAAGAGAAGAGGAAAAAATACCTAAAGAAACTCTATTTTCCTAAGTATATTATTTTCCTTTAATTTTCATAAATACTGGACCATAAGAAACTGATACATACTAAGGATATTTAGTATTTTACTATGTGATTGGAATTTTGTGATATATAATTATTGCTCTTAATTGTTTATAATGGATAAATGTGTAACGTATTGTCACATGTGCCAAAAATGTTTCTCTATATAAATATCTTTAAAACATTGAATTTTTTAAATTAAAAAAAGGAGTTTGACAGAGACTCCTACTAATCTTTCATCCTTCATTCTTCCCTGCACTTCCTCATTTTACAATACAACCCCCTTCAAAATTAAGTAGGTTACATGGACACCAAAATTGAGACTACATTTCACTAGCAGCTAAATAAGGCCAAATGACTAATTTATGGCCAATGGATTGTGAAAGGATTTGAAGAATGTAATTTCTCAATCATGCCCTTAAAATGATTTGATGTCTGCTTCTTTCACTTTCTTTATGCTTCCCATGGGCTGGAATACAGCAATAGAATATCAAAATTTACGGCGCAAAGGAAAACTATAACTTAGTGGCTGCCGTACAAAAATATACGGGACCCATGGATGACGTCGTGGAACTAAGCCACCAACCTCCCTGAGCTCCTGATCTTCATCTAGTTCGTTACATAAGAGAGCAAGACTTGTGATTTCACCATGTAATGGTGGTTACCTTTATTACTACAGATGTGCCTATTCTATTACTTATCTCATATTCGACTTTTCATTTGTAAAAAGCTGGAAATCAAAATGCCAACTACTCAATATTTCAAACACCAGATGAACATATCTTTCGTACAAACAAATCACTTCTTTTCATTCCTTAGTTTGCTATTTTAGTATATATTTTGTCAAACCCTTCTTGCTGCAACTGCTAAAAAGTATAGGTAAAACATAATAGTATAGTTCAGTATTCATTTTTTATATTAAAAATAATTATTATAGTACAATATTTTACTCTTCTGAGATTTTTTTCTTAGTGAGAAGTGAGGTGTACTTTTTGTTATTTTTGTCATTTTATTTCTGTACTTCTGACTATAATTATAAACTAAAACTGTCAGGATGAATTATGAATTGGATTTGGTTGTTCCAAAAGCTATTTTTTAAAAAGAAAAGTTAAATAATTGTACTTTATTTGTGGGCAGAGAATTTATAATTTAATTTAATTTATACATTTAAGAGTCACCACCAATATGATTTAAGCATTTTGCAAGTATATTTTATTACAAATATAAATTTATATTTTGTTTTGTCAAAAGATAAAATTATGTATAGTCATACACATATCTAAATTTTTCCTCTGTATATATTGATCAATGTGAATATTTTATAAAAATAAAAGTTTAAAATGATATATTTTCCATTTAAGCACATTGCTCTTAAAAATATGTCATATAGTTGAAGGAACCTGAGATTTGTAAGTAGTCCCATTGTATTGTTTTCTATTATTTTGTGAATCAGTAACAACTTTTATTGTAAAATGGTAATATCATGATATACATTTATTTGTGAAATAAAGTACCTATTTCATTATCTCTTTTACCTTTCCTTTCTTGCCACGGTCATATAGCGTGCCTCTGAAGACAGCTACATCCACAGAAGCTGTTCAAGTAATTTAATGCTGGTTTTATCAGCCCCTACCTCACATATTTTCACAAGGATTAATAAAAGCATGCTCATTCCTCAAAGGGTGATAAAATCTGTGTCTCTTATAATGATTTATATTTTCATGGAGAACACAAACGTAGCTTTAGAAAAACATAGCAATCAATGTAGAAGTTGGTTTTTAATAAGATAATAAGTATAAATGTCACCAGTTCATCTGGCTTGATTGAGCAACTAGGTAAAACGCATGTAGCCATTTTTCTTTTCAGGTTTATTCAGTTAAAAAATATTGTCTGCATGTTTTATCAACTGGGAAACTAAATGACCATATAAAGCATGGAAGTTGCAGTCCTTCTATTGTCCTCAATAATGTGGAGTTTTCTTGTATTTTTTTCTAATATTCATATAAATTAACTTTTCAAGTTAAAAATTGAATTAATTAACGTGAAAACATTTAATAAGCTGTAAAGCATGTAACATAATTTTGTGATGGTTGATACAAATTATCTCCCTTCTAATTTCTGTACATTATACTGCAGCTCTATAATGTATAACTGAAATATTAAACATGAAGTATAATACATATTTTCCCAAGCTACTCAAACTTAAGAGATATATAGTAAAGTTTTAATAAAGGTAAAAATACTATTTTTAACTCAACATTCTCCAGTGTAGTTTTAGAAATCTAATTCCCACCTCAAGTTCTTTTCATGTTGCTAACAAAATCCTTTCTGTCTCTTAAAAAGAGAGTTTATTAGGTCTATCAGTTTTATTAAAATGAATTTACAGGCAGTCTTTTCTGTATGTAATTCAGACATCTTGCATGTATTTACATTTTTTATGTGTTGAAATCTCAGAACCCCATTCCAAAACACTAATACATGAAAAACTGACTCCAACATTTTCTTGAATGTACACAAAACTAAGCAGAGCCAAATTCTTAATTTTCCACATTAGTAAGGCTTTTCTCACAGTCTAACAAGTCTCAGTAAATAGCAACTTATTTCTTCTCTGTTACCCCAAAAGAAACAACAACCAACACAAATGCCACAAAGTTGGACTCATTCTCGTTTCCTCTCTCTGTTTCATTCAAAAGATCAACAACTACCCCTACCCGCACCTCTTTCAAAATATCTCCTGTGACTCATTTCCACTTTGCAATGTCTACCCTGGAATAGTTAATGCAAGAGTTTTCTGACAGGTCTCTCCTTTTCCAACTTTGTCCCACCAGTTTCTCTTTAATGCGGAAGCGAGGATGGATCTTTGTCTAAATGTTGAAAGACATCACTCCTGATCAAAACATACAGTAGTTTAAGCCTCTACAATGGCTTTGCATCTCTTTCAGAGTAAAACCTAAAGTTCCTAAAAGCCTTAAAAATCTAGGCTTTTCGTTACTCCAGGGACTTTCCTTTCCCTCTCACAGCAAACATGCCTTCACCCAAGGGCCTTAGCATTTTGCTCTTTTTAGAATTCTTTTCCTCTAAAGATGTTTATAACTCATGCTTCAACTTTCTTCAGGTCCCGCTCAAATATAAGCTTTCCAGATAATTTTCACATAAGACTCATAAGCAATATTCCACTCCTTATATCCCCTTATTCTACTTTACCTATTTTCATAGCACATCTCATCACCTCATTTTATACAGATATAATACATATGATTTAATATTATATAATTACATATATATATTACCCTTTGTCTCCCAAACACCAGAATGTAATCTTTACAGCAATTAGGACTTTGTTCACATAGATTTTATTTCTTATGAATTCCTAGAGCCTTGAATGCTGCTTAGAACAAACAGGAATTTGATAAACATCAGTTGAATATATTAACTACAGAAAAATAGTCTTTACTTGAACCATCTTCAAAATCATCACCTTATCTCTCTTCTGAGGATGTATATACAGCACACTTTTGAGAATATGTACATGTGTGACTGAGTCAAAATTAACACAGTAGCTAAAACCTGTATCTCTCCTCTTTTAAACATATTTCTACTTTCCATTTGCTTCCTCTATTTCTGTGACTCCCAGTAACTCATTAACTTACAATTACAGTTCAAAAAAAAATCCTCTTCAACACACGTCAACCGCTGTTACCAAGATTGCAAATATTTCGTTCTTGCTAAATTCAATAAATATTTCAGTTCTTATTTGACTTGCTGGTGACATTCAATGCTATTAACCACAACATTCACATAACACCAAACTCTCTTTTTCCCCCTTCTGCCCTTTTTTGGCTGATACTTGTCAGTACCCTTTGAAAGTTCTTCTTCTGTTCTCTGGCTTTATATTTTATTCTGAAGTAGATAATGAGTTGTATATTTCAAAATAGATTTTTGAATAGTTCGAATGTTGAAGAAAAAAAGTAGCAAGCATTTTTCTTTGAATCACTATTTACTATAGAAGAGAATATAATTTATAAATGTCAAATACTATTTTATTAGAAAATATGAAGAATGTAATATTTTTGAAGAACCTTTATCTAACTGTATATATATATATACATATACATACATACATATATATATATATATATATATGTATATATATATTGCTATAACTGGAAGAATGTATAGAATCTAATCAGAAGTATTGGGTTGGCCAAAAAGTACCTTTGGTTTTTAAGTAAAAATAAAGGACACATTTTTCATTTTCACCAAGAACTTTATTGAACAACGTATTCACCCTTTTGTTCCACGACCTTTTGCCATTTTTCAGGCAACTTCATAATTCTATCTTCCCAAAACTTTTTATCTTTTTGAGCAAAGAACTGTTCCAGGTGCCTTTCACAGTCTTCCAGGGAATTGAAATTTTTTTCCATTAAGAGAATTTTGTAAAGACCGAAATCAATGGAAATCCAAAGGTGCAATGTCTGGTGAATACAGTGGATGAATCAGAACTTCCCAGCCAAGTTGTAAGTTATATGCAGTCTTGCGTTATCCTGATGGAAGATTAATGTGTTTTCTGTTGACATATTCCAGATGCTTTTCATCAAGTGCTGCTTTCAGTTGGTCTAATTGGGAGCAGTACTTGTTGGAATTGTTTGGTTTTCCAGAAGGAGTTCTGGAGTTAATAGAGGATTCCCTTCCCACCATATACACAACATCACCTGCTTTGAATGAAGACCGGCCTTTGGTGTGGTTGGTGGTGGTTCATTTCACTTGCCCCACGATCTATTCCATTCCACATTACTGTACAGTATTTGCTTTTCATCATCCGTCACAATGTTTTAAAAATGGAATGTTTTCATTGCGTTTCAGTAGAGAATCACATGTGGAAATATGGTCAAGAAGGTTTTCTTCGCTTAACTTATGTGGAACCCAAACATCAAAAAGATTGACATAGCCAAGCTGGTGCAAATGATTTTCAGTGCTTCATTTGGATATTTTGAGTATGTTGGCTATCTCCCGCATGGTGTAACGTTGATTGTTCTCAATGAAGGTCTCGATTTGATCGCTATCAACTTCAACTGGTCTACTCGACCGTGGAGCATTGTCCAGAGAGAAATTTCCAGCACAAAACTTCGCAAACCACTTTTGACACGTTCAATCAGTCACAACACCTTCTCCATACACCTCACAAATTTTTTTCCGTTTCAGTTGCGTTTTACCTTTCTTGAAATAATAAAGAATAGGCTGAAAATGTTGCTTTTTTTCTTCCATCTTCTATATTAAGATGGCTACACAAATCATCACCAATTTTGATAAGTCTTTTTTTAAATGCATGCTGATAGCTGTCACATACAATCTAACAAAATTGCTTTGAATGAAGTTAAAGACAATTAAGTGCTACTAGAGCCATCTTACAGAAGAAAAGAACGAACCTTTTGGCCAACCCAATACATAAAAGTATTATTTACCAAAATAACAACATAATTTCATGTGAAAACTGTCAGTGGTTAAAAATAACGTTAAATCTAACATAAGGATGTTGGTTTAATGAAATCAAATGTAAATCCCATAATCATGTAAAACATGAGCAATTAAAAATATCTGATAGCAAAATATGTTATCGCTACATTAATAAAGAAAAATAATCATAACTTTCTAAAATTTGATATTTGAAAAATCTTGAAAAACATATTTTTTTTACCAAAATGCAAATGATGAACAGCATAAATGTAAGTCTTTCTGTGGAGTAAATATTTGGGGCCTTGATTGTTTTTTCATATTATAATCTAATTATTTGATACTTTATATTAATATTTGCTCCCCATATATAAGGATATCTGGGATGGTAGCTGGGAGGATAAATTGCATGAAAAATGGATGCCCTCTAAAAATAGAAATCTACACATTTTTGTGCATGAAAACATGTCAGTTTCATTCTTTGAAGAATAACTATTTGACCACTTACCTCCAATAAAATGTCAAAATTAACTAAATTTTGGCTTTTCCTGAATAAACACCCATAATAGAAAATCTTTATAGGAGGTTCTCCCCTTCATTTCTCTTGTACAAAACTCCAAATTCTGGCATCACTTTCAGTTCATTATGAGTCCCAGAATTCTTACTTCATGAACAAAAACTTTCCTATATCTGAAACAACTTACTGAATATTCCCCATATTTTCATGTCTTAATTAAAAACGTGGCCCAGCTATAAGGTAACATTATCTTTTGCAGTTCGTTTAGATATAAAATATTTATTCTTACTGATCCTCTATATGAAGGGAAGTAAACTTAGCTTCTTTTTAACTCATCAATTTTACCTCCAGACAATAATTATCTCACTATTTAAAACATTACTCGTCGTTTTAGTTCATTTTTTCTATAGTGCTCTCTACCACTCCTCATTGCTATATTCTATAAATTGACCAAACACACATTTTCATTCATTGATATCTGGTTCTTGACTCATAGTCTCTCTATGCTGACCAGTCATATAACAATCTGTCCTCTCAGCTCTCTAGTCAAGATTCTGTGACTAAGAGTCAAAGACTCAAAAGTCCTCTTCTGCACTCTTTATTTGTTGCCATCCCCATGGTCACACCCCAGAATTTACCACTGATCAATACTGTCTAAGCTCTGATATCTCTAAGGCAGCTGTCACACTATCTGAGCAGAACCTGCCATCCCTCCTGCTTCCATACTTAACTATCCCCATGTGAACTGAACTTGCAAGTTAATGCATTGTTCCTCTGATCTCATTCAGCTAAGGATCCACAGTCAGCCTGAACGCATCCTTTGATGACCTACTAAATGTCCTTAGCCCTATATCTTTTTACTACTCCTACAAAGCAAAACTCTAATCCTAGATCAGTATTCCTGGTTTTCCTGATTCTTTTTTTTTTTTTTAATTGAAGTACAGTTGATTTACAATGTTGTGTTAGTTTCAGGTGTACAGCAAAGTGATTCTGTTATATATATATATCTATATTCTTTTTCAGATTCTTTTCCCTTATAGATTATTACAAGATACTGAGTATAGTTCCCTGTGCTATACAGTAGGTCCTTGTTGGTTATCTATTTTACATATAGTAGTGGGCATATGTTAATCCCAAACTCCTAATTTATCCTTTCCCCAGCCCTTTGCCCTTTGGTAACCATAAGCTTATTTTCTGTCTGTGAGCCTCTGTTTTGTAAACGAGTTCATTATTTCCCTATTCTATTTTGAACTTCCTACACTCCTAACCAAACATCTGACATCCTTATTTTCTCTCCAATCTCAGCTGATGATCTCCTTATCTAGTTAATATTAAGGAAAATAAAGTCAGGAAGAAGGCATTAGAACAGAACCCCTTTAACTTTCTACCACCAAGTAAACAAACTACAAATAAATTGCATTGATCTTTTCTTACTTCTCCCTTAAGTGAATTCTACTGGGTAAGATTACAATAGAGTTTCCTGAATTTCTTCATCATCTTTGGGCAATGCCCTTTAATTTTTCTCTGCAGGCTTCCCTTTCTGTCTAGCCATTATTCGTTGGAGTTCTTCAGTAATCTCTTATGTGTATATTCTCTTCTCACTTTATATGTCATCTTCAGGTGACTGTTTTGACTCCTGTGACCCCAGCTGTCTCTAGTCTTGACCACCCTTTTCACCCTCAGATTTACATATGTGACTTGCACCCAGATATCTCAACTTGGGTCGCCGTTGACCATCTCATATTTACCAGATTCATAAATGATATAAACGTCTCTTTCCCAAATGTGCTCATTTCTTAGTCTTCCCTATCTCAGTGCACAGTACAACTAACCATCTTTATCCCAAAAAGAAAATTTAAAAGAAAGCAGCCACATTTTTCAAAATCTAATTCTTTCTAAATCCAAGTAGTCAATCAGTCTCTAAACTTGATCAGTCCAACTCTACATATATGTCACTTGCTTCTCTCATTCTCTCTATTCCCACTGTCACTACTGCAGTCCGTGTCAGAACCATCCTTTTTACCTAGACTATTGAAGTAAGTTTCTTTCTGGTCTCTCAACTCAATTATTAACCAATGTCAACAGCTTTACACTAAAACTAGAGGGACATCATTTTAAAAGTCAAATTATATCATTGAACTCTATTACTTAAATGTGTTTTGTTTCATGTGATCCTTAGGATGGTGTTCAGACTCTTTACAATGATCCATAATACCCTGCATGATTTTGTACATTTGTTGATGCCCGGTCTTATCTGTAGCCACAATTCCTCAAGCTGTTTTCACTTTAGCAATATGAAACTACGTTTGGTTTTTGAAGATTATGCTCTGTCCTGCTTTAGAACCTTCACGACACTACTTTTGCTCTCTTTCTTCTCCTTCATTATGTTACCTAATTCCTATTAGTCTTTTACGTCTCATCTAAATGCTGCTGCTCCAGACCAGGCTCATTCACTCATTTAGTTGCTGCACTGTCTCTCTGCATCTCTCTTTTTATTATGCTTATTGTGCTTAAGTTATTTGCTTTTCTTACAGATGGCAAATACCTTTTCAGGCAGGAATGTGCTTGCCTTATTCATATCACTATCTCTGGCATTTGTTACAGTATAATATTGTTGTCTAGTGCGTTTCTTGAAATAATGCCTAATTTTCCTTGTCTGCTTGCATTTTATTTTTTTGTGGGATGTGTGTGTGTGTGTGTAGTTTAGTGTATGTGGATATTATTTCATTTTCCTTTTTCCCTTGTACTAGAATTTTAGCAAATGGTGGTCTAATTTAGCTTCCTGGGTAAGGCCATGTATATCCTCTTGTTTCTAATAATTTTCCTATGATTTACATTCAGGGGGAAAGCATTTAAACCACCCATTTGAAATGTTTATTGTTTGAAGTAAATTCTTAGTAAGAACTTCATCCTCATCTTTCTTTGTGTTGACTTAAACATACCAGGTGCTAAATAAATTTAATTTGTAAATAATTCAATAATTAGGATATTATCTTGACTGGTTTGCTAAACTGTATTTCCTCTGCCTCTGTAGGCCTACTTTATAATGCCAGATAAATATACATATACACTGATATTGAGAAAATGAAATGTTGACATAAATTCTGTGGCACTGAAACCGAGCAGGACCCTGCGGGGCTCCAGGGCATGGAAGCTTTTCGGTCCCCAGTTTCTTGTTTGTAGGGAAAAGACTCCAGCCTCCTGACCTTCCCTGAGTTCAAAGGGCAGATTCAAACAGTGACGAATCAGGGAAGGGACAGGTGCAGAGACAAGGGAGGAGCAGCCAGGAAACAACAGTGCAGCCTTGGGACACAGTCCTGGTTTCACCTGAAGGGATACACACAACAATATCTTTGAGCTCTTTACAGAATTAAACCCCCAACAAATGGAAGATGTCAGCATTCTTCATTCCAGAGAAGATCACAGTTTGATGACCTCCAGAAGCTCATCAGGAGACCACCTGATGCCAGATTAAAGGAGTGCTGGGCCTGTACACACCCTGATCCTTATCAGCAACCCCGCCCTTGACCCATTGCTATAAAACTCCTCACCAAATCCTCCCGTGTTGGGACACACAGTTTTGAGAGGCATGAGCCTGCTGTGTCCCCCTTTGCCTGGAAAAGCAATAAAACTATTCTTTTCTACTTCACCCAAAACTCTATCTCCGAAATTCAAATTGGCACTGGTGCACAGAGGTTGAGTTTTCAGCATCAACATGATGTGCACTAAATTGCACGTAACAGCAAAATCTGGTGATCTTTAATTCACCTGTAGTTTGTCCTGATAATATGTGTGTGGCCAGGACAGTATATTTGACCTCACGTTAGGTGGAACAGCTACATTAATAAGCTCCTATGAAGCAAATGGACCAACTATTTCCCACCTATTTAAGTCATCTTTAAATAGATATAACTAAAATATGTTGTTCCCTTAGATATTATGAATTCTTTTAAGGGTGATCTACAGAACCATTTAAACTATTATATATTTTCTTATAAAAAGAATAATTTGTATTCTTATAGCGTTGTTAATTCCTTAAACTTTAAATTATTAAATTAATTAAACAGCAAATCCAAAACAAATGATTGGTTTTAATTCTCCTCATTTTATATGTGAAAATGACTGAGCCTAAAAATTATTATTTATATACTTTTCTAACCAAGTTTTTAATTAAAATAAGTTTATGAATTTACAGTATAAAGTTAAGTATATTAAAATATGATATTTTAATGTAAAATTTAAACTATAACTTGTGCTCATAAGACAAATGCAAGATATTTAGAACAAAATATAATTTGAGTTTAGCTATTGAGCTACCAATGAATAAAACGTGAATTTCATTGCTGGAGTGCTGTCCTAACTGAATAAGTTAGTGCATCTTTAAGTCAGCAGAATGCTGGTACCTGTTTTGCTGTAGCATAACATCTGACCTTGCTCAGCTGCAGGCAATAAGACACTTTCAGATTCAGAGTCAGTCCTGCCCAGTCACTGAATATTCTGTTTCAAGCACTCACTAGTTAGTGGAATATGACATTTTTGTTATTCACTGAAGCCCAATATCTGATTTGAGATAAGAACTGAAAACTCCTTGCCATGAAGCCAAATTCTTGTTCACACTTCTGCATTATTTTCCTAAATCCACAGGAATAGATTTCAGTCTTTGTTTCTTGATTTTTAATTTTTTTCTTAAGGTAATCTACTTATGGGATCTCCTCTGAATCACTTTTTATCTGGCTATGACCTTTCTACCTATGACCTGCACATTCTTCTCTTTGTGAATATATTCTAAAGTATTAGGACCATCTAGAATGAAGATAGTGTTTCTGGATTAATTCTGAATATAAGTGCTTCCTAAAGCCCTTCTGGCCAAGACTGGCAAACTCCACACCATTTCCCTTTCCTTTTGAATCTATAGCTAGTTGATATTTCCCAGCCTTACTATGGCAGGTAATATAGTTCTAGTCAATGGATATGGGTGTATGTGATATACGTCTGTGTAGTCTGGGCACAGAAAAATTCCCATGTAGTGACCACTCTCTTCCACATGCACTGGCTAGATGTCAACACACACAGTAACCTTGGATTTTAAGTAAGAAATATCAAGCTTGTCATTTTACGCTATTGTGATTTCAGTTCTAGGTATTTTTGCCGTAAGATTTTTTGCCATAAGCAGTTTCTCTGCAAGCAGTTTTGCCACACAAATAATTGTAAGATAATTTTGTCCTAAAAGATAATATAATGAAAATAAAAGAGGTACATTGGAAAGGATGTACAGAAACAGGAAAGATTAATTAAAAATGTTTAAAGATTTTTATTGTGGAAAATGAAAATGCAAGAAGTACTTGAACACATTTGAAATGTGTGTAGAATTTGTGCCAAATCGAATCTTGGAGACAGAGTTTTGGGTGAAGTAGAAAAGAATAGCTCTATTGCTTTGCCAGGCAAAGGGGGACACACTGGGCTCCTGCCCTCAAAAACTATACGTCCCAACCCGGGAGGATGTGATGAGGAATTTTATAGCAATAGTTCAAGGGTGAGGTTGCTGACAAGATTAGAATGTGTGCAGGGTCTCCTAATTTTGATGACCTTCTCTGGTCCCTTTAATCTCGCCTCAGGTGATTTTTTGGCTGCTCCTCCCTTGATTAGCTACTGTTCACATCTGCCCTTTGGAACTCAGGAAAGGTCATGGAGGCTGGAGTCTTGGATACAAGAAATGGGGGACAAAAAGGCTTCCATGCCCAGGAGCCCCACAGTGTCCTTCTCGGTTTCAGAATCATGGCAATAATGCCCAAATAACTGATTTTATTCTGTGGATTGTACCTAAGCACTTATCTTTAGAGACTTTCCTTCATAATATTATACATTTTTTTTTGCTTTTTGTTTCCTCTCCTCATTCGGTGTTGCACTTTTTCTTTTGTGCTAAAATTCCTTTCTTCATTAAGACAAGTATCAGTTTCCAAACACTAGGATGCATATCTGTAACTGAGCTTTGTATTGTGCAGTGAAAGTCTTCTACACTGCTGTGTGTTCTAGGCATACTCTCACATGTCCATTGATAGCTGTTTCAAAGCTGTGTGGGGAGTGGGGGTTCAACTCTCTGGACAGAGCTCTTGGCTTTTTCTCCTCCAATGTAGCGTGTTTCAAAGTGAGAAACTAACACTTGGGGCAAATCATCGTCATCTGTCAGATGGATAAAGCCATCAATAAAGTTGCTGACTGGAAGAAATACTAAAACATTTCTTGTAATGCATTTAATTTTTGTGTTAAACTCAGCATCTGTTTGATAGCCCAACTTCTGTCCAGTATCAATGATTTTGTGGTAAATATTTTTTGCCATATGAAACAAACAGCCAGTTAGAGTTGTATTTGGATATAGCTTAGAGAAAGGGATGATATTCTTTTTCTCAAAGTTGATCACTGAGGATTCAGATCTCATGCTGGACATAAATTCTTTATTTTAAAAAACCCCACAAATCTGCTGTAAATCTCTTCACATTTTCCTGGAAGCAAAACAAACTAACGAGGGATGCTGCTATTTCTTATCAACATATGTAACATATATAACTGGTAGAACATATCTGGACTACCTTTAAATGTTCCATCACATGCCCAGTCTGTATATGTCACCAAATCATCTAAGCCAGATTCTGTGCCAAATACCAAAATTCTGTCTACATCACGTTCTCCACTATCAAATAGCAAAAGATTTTCATCATTTTCAAGAAACTTATACTCTTCAGGAATCACTTAACTGTTTCTTTGTTGGGAATAGGAGGAGCTTAATTCTTCTTTTGCCTCCAGCTGCTAATACTGAGTGATAGATTTGATAAAGACAGCACTGGAGAGCAAACTGTTGTTATCAAAATTAGGTAAGGAATTAATAATGAATGCTCTCAAAGACTGTTGTGAATTTTATATTTGCCATAGCTTGGTCAGCTTTTGGTTTTGATGGGTGGAAGGGAATGACTGTAATCACCAGAGGATTTGCAAACTGATATGTTATCATTTTCTAGTACAGTGTGCAACCTGGCTTTACACTCCCTAATTTCATACTTCCAGTAAGTTTTCTTATCGCCTTACCTTCTAACAAATTGATATACATAGTTGTTATCATGCACTATTTCAAGAATGCATGTCTACTCATCACTGTATAGACCACTAAGATTTACAGAATGCAAAAACGGGAATATTTCATCAAGAAAGAAATGAAACCAGTGTCAACCAATTGAAACCAAACTGTCAAGCCAAACTCTCAATTACTTATTTTATTTTTAAGGCAATATTGCCTGGTGGCTGACTAGTTGTGCAGCAAACTGTCTGTGGTGAAAACAGTTTCCAGTGGAAAACATTGTAGCAAAATGTTTCCAGTGAAAACACTAGACTCTCTGATGTTAAGGTTCTGTCTGTTACAGCAACTAGTGTTATCTTAAGGAATACGTCCATCCACCATTTAGTTTTCTTCATTGGAAATTTTTTGCCTGAGCTCATCTTTTTGTTTGGTGATGGTATGCTGCTAAACATTGCTTGCATCAGCTTTGTCTGGACCATGTTCAGGTCCAGATTAATGCCCTTTGCTTTACCAGCAAGCAGGTCAATTCTCAGCATACCTTGAAGCTGAGCCTATTCAAGATATGATGAAATATAATTAAACATATTTCCTTTCAGAAAATCTTAATAATTAATCACTGACATAAAATTATTTGCATTGAGATTTAAGAATTGAACAAAGCAGGTGAGTTTTACTTTATGATTATTAACGACTAACATCTGTTTGGTAGTTACGATGTGCTAGGCATTGTTTTAGAACACTTATTTTACATTGATTTCATATGATATAAAACTAAGACTGTGAAGAAAACTGAAAAGTGAAATTTCCTTCATTATAAGCCAACTATTGTAGTGTATCTCCAGATACTCTAATTTTTCATTTTTTTCTTTGTATCTAAAAACCCTATTATGATTCTCTCTCATATATTTCTCATTCACTCAATTTTGGTGCACATGGATTCGCTAGACGTTCCAATTCCAATCCTGCAGTGCAAGAGGAATAAATCAACTTATTGACAGTCAGCTCCCACAGCCAATGTGGTTGTAACTTGCACTTGAAAATAACTGTCATTATTTTGTACCAGAGGAATATATCCTAGTACTTTGAAACACAGCTGTCGTTAGAATTGGAAAATTCAGTTCACAAATGTAAATCGCCACAAGGCCTTAGATTTAGAACTAGTATAATCAGATACATTGTGTGAGATAATTTTCACACATTGGAAGACTGTCATTACACATTGAGGTAACCATTCTAAATAACAGAAGAATATGGTGAATGCATTAAGCAAAAGTGAAATAAAACATTTACCGGAACATAAGTATTGACATGCCTAAGAAATATACCAAAACAAACTTTAAATTAGTTATAGCATAGTTTTTATATGCAATCAGATTTTTCATACACAAAAACACAGTCGTATAACTGAATAAATCTGAGCAAAGAATTGGAAAAATAGGGAGAGGTTTACCTTTTACTGATAAGAAGCCAAGAGACAGACCTCATGGAGTCATGGGGTCATGAGGTATCACCAGTATTGACTCCTGTGAACCCATCAGATTATATGTGAAGGAAAAATTATTTATGCAACCACAGAAATAAATTCAGAAATTTTCTTTCCTAGAATTACCTTTATTAAATCTCTCTCCCTCCCTTCCTTCCTTCCTTTTTTTTTTTCCTCCTTTCTATCCTTTCTTCCTTTGTCTATTTTTCCCTACCTTTCCTACAGAAGATTTTATGAGTACCTATATGAAAAGGCAAAGTCCAAATATTGACATACAAATTCATATAAATACATGCTACTAAAAAAAAATCTATCTTATACAAACTGATATAGAAGAAAAAAACATGCTTAGGTGCAGGCTTGTACCTGGGAAGGAAGCACCAGGATTTATAGATAGCTATAACCACATAGATTATAATATAAATTGCCCAAAGGAAAGGGAAGATATACATTACAAGAAGAATCAAAAGTGAAAGTTCACTTGAATATATTAAAAACAACTGAATATACCTGCTGAATTTATTTTACTCTCTTACCGCACAATATGTATTCATTCCATTTCACATGTAAGTTATATTCAATTGCAATAATGTTTACTTCTAATCTGATACCATGTTTGTACCTGCAATGGAAATTATATCTAACCTTTCCCAAAGAATGGCAGGCACATTTTTATAAGGCTCCAAGTTTTTTAACACAGTCTTTCTGTTTTGATGCAAGTTGTGATTTCTGATTGGCATGTCATTCTGAGGATGAATGATAACTTCACCTTACCCAATGCACCCAAACATAATGGCAGAGTGCAACAAAGTACCTCTCCTTTGGAAAAACAATGAATTTGGGGGGAAAATAATTTATAGCATAATCTCTATTGAAGTCTGGAGAAAAAGAACAACAACAATAACAAAACAAAACATTCCCTGCCCAATAGAATAGTATGTGCTAAGGTCAGTGAATTTAGCTGTCTCCAGATTTGTTTACTGGGATTATATCTCTTGAATGTTTACCTTTGATGAGGAAGAGATATTAGAGACTGCCTTAGTCTGCTCTGGCTGCTGCAACAAAATCCTGGTAGCTCATAAACAACATACACTTAATTTTCATAGTTCTGCAGACTAGGAAATACAAGAGCAAGTTGCCAGCATGATCATGTTCCAGTGAAGACCCTCCTCCGTGTTTGTAGCTGGTGCCCTCTTCCTGCATTCTTACTTGGTGGAAGGGGGAGGGATCTCTATGGAGTCTAATAAGAGCAATACGCCTATTCTCAAGGTTCCACACTCATGATCTAAGTATTCCCCAAAGATTCCACTTCCTAATACTATCACCCTGGGCATTAGGATTTCAATATGTGAATTTTGAGGCGATGCAAACATTCAGACTATAGCAGGGGCAGATGTTTGATTGTTTTGAGGTTTCTCCCACAAGGCACCTCCTTTAGAATCTCAGCTAGATTTCTTTTAAGTACTAGGAATTATTTTTTAGTAACCAACACCAGAAACCTGATAATGGACTTTGTGGTTTTCATCTCTAATTATCAGACTTCATAGCTCTTTTGTCCTTTCAATCCTTGGCTTATTGGCTTCTGTTTAGGTCCAAAACTAAAGTGAATTGACATATGTCTCTAGAAACCATGATATAACCCACTTAATCGTAATTTAAAATGGAACCAATTTTTAGTTATTTTAGAGATTTTCAGCGGAAGATATGAAATTCCATATTGTTCAATCTGATATTTAGGAAAATCTAGAGTAGTGTTGTAAAGGAGAAATATAATGTGAAACACAAACATAAGCCATATATATATATAAATTTAAGTATTCTAGTAACATAGTTTTAAAAAAGTAAAAAAATGATGGTGATATTAAATGGTATATTTTATTTAATCCAATATATCTAAAATTCCAAAATATTATCATTTCAAAATGTTAACTAATGCAAAACATATTTTACTTTGTTTACACAAAGTTTTTAAACTCTAGTGTGTTTTATACGCTTAGAGCACATTTCAAGTGCTCAATAGCTCTGGCAGTATGGTATTTCACAGTGCAGAGAGATCAAATTTTCCATTTCTTTGGATCCTATTTTTTTCCCTCACTCTCATTCATGATTCACACTCTGTTTTGCTGTCACTAACTTTATCTTGGAGCAGAAAGATCAATTCTATTTCACATAATTATTTGGCACCCATTCCAGATTTTTGGCTTATAAACGAAAAAAAAGGGATGCTATTGTGTGTTTTGATCTGTTTTCATAAAGACCAATTTATATTGCAACTGCAAGAAGTATTCAACCAGCTACAACATTTTCACCTATTTCTCCAGTGTTCTAAATCTCAGTCCTCAGTCACCGCTATACCCCAAATTAAATCCATAATATGTTTTAAGTCTGTCACTTGTCACATTCTGTGCCCATGTACCTATTTTCTATATTACATATGGTGTTTTCTGTTCAAAGTGAAAAATCCACCCCTGACTCTGGTCAGTAAAGGATGGGCTGTGGAACTAATAACCACAGTGCCCAGACATAGGGTGAGCTGAGCTAAGACTAGATTCCAGAACACAAAATGACTAAAGTCCGGCCTTTCTTTCTACCTCTTGGGTCTGCGTATCTCTGTCAGTATTCTTTGTAGAAATGCTCTGTGTCAGGACAAATAAAATGTTGAGACCTGTGCTTCACAGCTTCCCTGATGCTATGAAACAGAGCTTGTCTTTCCAGCATCCAAATATCAGTCTGATCCTATCCCTATTTAGTTGCTTGTGCACCAAGTCATACGCATTGAATGTGGCATCTCCAAAGTGGTCCTACAAGTATAGGAAACAAACAGACACGAAAACCAATAACTATTATAGTCTGATAAAAAGAGTTTTCTCCTTGAGATTTAGGCTTGTACATTATCTACTTGACTTAATCAGTCAAGACAAAGTATCTCGGGAGAGTCCTTTTCTATTATATCAACTCAGAACAATCCTAATGAGCTATCTTTTTCCTACCTGCAATACATATGGTAAGATTATATTTTTAATATTTAATACTAACCAATGTATTCTTTCTGAGCGTTTTATTAATTTTTTTTAACTTACCCTTGCCCTGAGCCTTGAGCCAGCTATATGAATATATGCCACATACTACTTTAGGCAAAGATTATCAGACTAGAGCTAGAGGTCAAAAAGCATACATTTTTTGGTCTTTTTTTTGGTTTCCAAATTTCAAAGCTGTGGTCCAAGTACAAAACAGACAATATTTACAATAGACCCAGGTCATCTGTCTCTGCCTTGAGGCTAGATGAAGATTCCATGGGCTTCAAAATGGCCTCAAAGGAAGTACTAGGCTGTGTGGTGTGATAATCATGAAGGAAGTCAGAGCTCCACGTTAGCAAGCATTGATTTTCACCAGGGAGCATCATAGAAGCCAATGTCTAAAAACCACCAGTCTCCATCCTTGAGCTCAGGGTAGCTTACCTTTGCCAAAGGTTTCTTAGTTCTAGATGTTCCTGCCTTGTGTATGACTTTTCTCAACAGAAGTTTGTATGTCACTCATTAGTGAAGCCTGTCCTTGTCCTGAGATCTGTCTCAGTCCAATGTTTCTCTTTCCCTGTGTTAACTAAATATTTTTCAGTGACCCAGGAGAACATTTATAAGATGCCCAGAACAGAGGGTGAAACTTTGAACTCCTAGGAATTTAGTCATAGTGGAATACTGGGAAAAGAGGAGGCCTCCCTGTAACAAAGAATGAAACTTCTTCACTATTTCCCATCCAACCTGAAGAGTAATGAATCAGAGCCTCCATCACACATATATGTAGTGAAGGACCCTGAGAGATTTGGAGGTAAAGTGACATGAATCTCAAGCAGGACATCTTTCAGGTAGATCTAAAACCAACTTCTTTTTTAACAGGGCTGCTGATGTAACCATCAGGCTTAAGATACAATGTTAGTATAACAAGAGCCTGGGATTAAATTATTTTTGTTATTAACAAAGTTCATATCATCCTGAGAATTTCAATATCCATGGTGATTACATAACAAAAGTCACACAACTCAACAGCAAAAAACCACAAACAATTCAGTTTAAAAAGTGGGCAAAAGATTTGAATAACATTTTTCCAAAGAAGACATACAGATGGCCAACAGGTACATGAAAAGATGTTCAGCATCACTCATCATTAGGGAAATGCAAATCAAAACTACAATGAAATATCACTTCACATCTATCAGAATGGCTATTATCAAAAAGACAATACATAACAAATATTGGTAAGGATGTGGAGAAAAGGGAACTCTTGTGCACTGTTGGTGGGAATGTAAATTGGTGCAGCCACTGTGGAGAACAGTATGGAGATTCTTCAAGAAATTTAAAAAAGAACTACCAGATGATACAGCAATTCCACTTATGGGTATTTATTCAAAGAAAACAAAAACACTATCTCAAAAAGATATATGCATCCCCATGTTCTTTGCAGCGTTATTTGTAATAGCCAAGATATAGAAACACCTAAGTGACCATCTATTGTTGAACGGTTAAGGAAAATCTAATACACACACACACACACGCACACACACATACACATATATATGAATATTATTCAGCCATAAAAAAGAATGAAATCTTTCCATTTGCAACAACATGGATGGACCTTGAGGGAATTATGCTAAGTGAAAAAAAAAAACAAATAACTTTTAGATACAGAAAACAGACTGGTGGTTGCCAAAGGGAAGGGGGGATGAGTAAAATAGGTGAGGGGCGTCAGAAGGTACAGAATTTCAGGTGTAAAATTAATCCTGGGGATGTAATGTGCAGCATGGTGACTACAGTTAATAATACCGTACTGCACAGCTGAAAGTTGCTAGGAGAGTAGATCTTAAAAGTTCACAAGAAAAAAAAAAATTGTAACTATGTATGGTGATGGATATGAACTAGACTTAACTGTGGTGACCATTTCATAATGTATATAAATATCCAATCATAACGTTATACACCTGAAACTAGTATAATGTTATATGTCAATTATACTTCAATTAAAAATAAAAAGACCACTCAGTGGTCATCCCTACCTATGGGAGGCCTGAGCAGTGAAAGCTGCGGACCCGCCTTCAGGGCCAGCTGAGGGCTGCAGTCTCAGAAGGGAACCGCTGAAAAGGCACAGATGGCGCCTGCCGCCTTCAGACCAGTCCCGACCTCAGGTTAGGTAGCGGTAAACTCAGGAGCTGTAGCAGGACCCTCTTGGCGGCAGCAGCCGTGAGGGAAAGCTCTTCCTTTACGACCTCCCCAGCGTCTTCACAGGAGGCGCGCTGAGGCGTGACCTCCAGCGGGTGCTCATGGGAGAGGGGGGGTCACGCATGCGCAGAACTCTCAGGCACGTCGCCTCGGCTCCGAGAGAGCTCCCTCGTGCTAGCCCTGGTGGCAGCGTCCACACAGCACAAAGGAGAGTCTGTGTTACCAGAGTACTATAGGCAGGTTCACAGAAAATGCCTCGCATGCCGGTGGTCAGCCTTGGGGTCCATCACCCCCGGAATTCACGGCTCCTGAAAGGCTGCCCGGCTCTGCTGAGTGCGGTTCCAGGAGCGAGGTGACCAGCAGTAGGAGTGGTGCCCGCGGCAGCCGCAAACTTCAGCACGGCTCGCTGGATGGTCTTCCTAGAGGATTTCCAATGGTAACAACGGGGCGAGCTGCCAGCAGAAGTTCCGCCCAGGTTCTCTTCAGATTTAAAGGTACCACCATCACTTTTCCTTTTGGAGATTTTCTGTTCTATTTGGAAGTCCAGGCTGATGCCACCAAAGCGGGTTCCTGCTACAAGGAATTTGAGGACATCCTCTTTCACTTGCATGGCATCAAGGGCTCTGGACATTATGAAAGTTTCCCTTTTAGCCTTGATGGGAACCCAGAACAATGATATATGACCCCTCTCCGGGCAGCAAAGAAAGGCTTGCTTTGTGGCATTGATCTTGAGAGGTTTGGTTGTGGCCGTTATTGTAATTGTTTATCAGTAGTCACGCTCTACTTCTGAAACAGAAGAGGATTGTATTTATTCAGCATCTTAGTGTTAGATGTAGCCTATACAAAAAAATAGTAAAATTAAATAGCTTAAAATAAGGGTAAAATCTTTTTTTTCTTGAGTCTTTAATTTTTCCTTTTATTCCTTTAGAGGCTTTAATGTTTGTCATATTTATTCTGAAAACTTAACAATATTCCAATTTCTGAATACAAGGACAATGATTTTCTAACTTCAATATTCTCATAGTTTGACATCATCAGTATCTCCAAATCTTGTCACCTCTTTTTCTCCTAATGTCTCTCCTTAACCTTTTTCTTTCCCAAAGTGGCCTAGATCACACTTTTCAACCCTCCCTCTGTATTATCATTAGCTCTTTCGCTCTCTATTCAGTAAACATATCTCCCCAAACAAACCCCAAGCCTAGTAAAGATCTACCATATGGAAATTAACTTCTATGGGAAATCCTACTGAAGAAATACATAAACACACCCACACACCCACACTTATACCTACTAAAACTCACCTCCACCACCCGCTCCCAAACACAGGCACAGCCCAATGAAGTGATACATTGAATTCATTTTTCCTAACCTACATCATCACTTAGCACTTTTTAATGTAACACTCCTCAGTTATCCATACCATGTTCCAAAAAGTCATTCCAAGTATTTAATACTCTCTTCTCAATTCTTATATCATACCATCACTCCACCATTCTCAAACGCATCACCACTTCATCAAAAACAAACAAAAAACAAGCAAACAAACCAGTCAATTAATTGGAGCTTCACTTAAGTTATTCTCTTCCACCTACCAAATTTCTATTCTCTCTGATCCTTCCCACCTGCCCTCCAATTTTATCAGTGGTTAATACTTCCATCTTCCTTTTAAATTACATGATGTCCTGCATATATTCTTAAATTTCTCTAACTTAAAACAAAACAAAAAATACTCAGCTCTATGTCCCCCTTTAGAAAGGACATTCCAGTTGGACTGCTGCAATTAAATTTAAGATACAACTGGAAATAGTTATCTCCAAAGTCTAGTGGGTAACCTGGAGGAACTTCGAGTAGTTTGGATATCGCGGGCTAGGTGCCTTTAGCAATAAACCATTTTACTTGGGTTTCATAAGATTCATCAGGTTCTGTAAACATGCTCTATGGTGTGCATGATGACATCCAGGAGAAATCGTGCCAAAGTGATCAAGCAAAGACTATGAAGTTTGGAAACTTAACCTTTGCAGCCAGCTGCAAAGAGCACTACTATTGATGATAGACAAGAGCCCCAGCCATGGAGCTGCTAGAAAATTTATATTCCAGGTGTCAATAAAAATCTGTGGTCCAAGGTAGCAGCAGATCTGTGTGGAAAGGCAAGGTAAATAATTTCAAGTTCATGATCTACATTTGTTGATCAGGAATTGAATTTACTCACTTAAGAAGAAAATACAGTGCTAAAAATATGTTTGTGTAAGCAATCACACATTTTTCACTTCCTAAAATTAAATACTGAAATGATTTCATTGGCACATTTGACCCAAGTACAATTTTCAATACTTTTCCTAATAAGTTATATTTCACTGTTCTTAAGATAATTGTACGATGTAAAGAAAACATGATTGATATTTTTTAACAAGCTCCCTACATATGTCCCTAAATTCCCACATTTAGAAGATGTCTTCTTAAATTCCCCCACAGTTTTCTGCAGTGTGCCATGCAAATAGTATCACTTTTATTGAATGTTGTGATGTAAAAAAGTTGGGAAACATTACTCCAGTACCTCGTCTCTCACCTTCCTTTCTTTTTTTTTTTTTTTTTTTTTTAAAGAGATATGCTCCCTGTACATTCACAGTAATTATTTTGGAATCTAGTCTTCGTTTTCAGATTCCTGGGGGATATTTTTCTTTTCTTTTTTTTTTTTTTTAATTATTTATTTATTTATTTTTGGCTGTGTTGGGTCTTCGTTTCTGTGCGAGGGCTTTCTCTTGTTGCGGCAAGTGGGGGCCACTCTTCATCGCGGTGCGCGGGCCTCTCACTATCGCGGCCTCTCTTGTTGTGGAGCACAGGCTCCAGACGCGCAGGCTCAGTAGTTGTGGCTCACGGGCCTAGTTGCTCCGCGGCATGTGGGAATCTTCCCAGACCAGGGCTCGAACCCGTGTCCCCTGCATTGGCAGGCAGATTCTCAACCACTGCGCCACCAGGGAAGCCCCCTTTCTTAGCTGAGCTTTTCAGAAGAGAATCTTGACAATCAATACATTTACTTCATCACCTGCAATTCGATACTAAGCCCACATAACTATTCATTAATAACCATTACTTCATTACAAAACAATTTGGGGTTATCAGTAATCTCCTGGTGGCCAATGCAACAGACAATTCTTGGAATTAATATATGCACTCTCTCCTGAATTTTTGGCACCATTTACAACTCCCATCTGTTTCAAAAATTGTACTCTTGACTTTTGTGACACCGTTTTTAATGCCTAAACTATTTGCTGTTCCTTATTCCACTCCATTGTGAACCTATTTTCCTTCATTTGGCATTTGAATGATGGGATTCACCAGGGTTTCCCTTCAGTCATCTTGTTTTGTGCTACGTGCTCATATCTAAATATCACCTATGTGCTCATGATTATATAATCTCTCTCTCCAACCCAAACTTCTTTCTTAAGTTCCAGACCCATGAAAACTGCTTCCTCTTTGACATAGTAACCTGTGTAGGTACCACCAGCTCAAAGTATGGGAATGAGAATTTGTCATATTTTATTTCTGATTACATGTTCTCCTATTTTACATCCTCTGGCAGTCAAACCACAACCTTGGATTCCTCCTTGACTCCGTTTCTCCTTTACCTTTAATATTCAAATTCAGCCAAGTTACCAATTCTACTACCTTACTGTTTCCAAATCCCTTTGGTCTCCTGTAAAATAATCATTTTGCAATAATTTCCTCTTTTTAATTTCAAAGCCTCAGAATCTGTTTGTCATATTGCTGCTCAAATGTTCTTTATACAACTCAAACTGTGTTGTGTAACTCTTCTCATATTTCTTCATGAAATCTTTATTCTCTAATTTATCTAACCTCCTAAACATAGTATATAAGATCATTTATAGACTAATGAGAAAACTCTTTGATCTCCAATATGAATGATTTATCCTCAAAATTCATGTTGTTACCATGCAAAACTAATTGAAGAAAAGCAAATGCATGCATAAACCTCTCATGTCTCTGGGCTATCACTCCTCCTGGACCAACCTTAGTGATTAACCTCACTCTTTGCTTTATCTAGTTATCACCTCTGCTATAAAACTTCAGTTTAGAAGTCACCTCTTGTGACTTGTGGAAATTAAGCCTTCACTGTTCACACAACCTTTCTTCTTTGTATGCTTGATGCTTTCCTAATCATTCTGCATTATATGACTTTATTTTCATTAGTTTCTTGAAGTCAGTAATTTTTGGATTTCATCTAGATATTTTCATCAAAAGCATATGACATAAAGTAAAATAATAAAGTACTATTTATTGGAAAAAAATGAAAGAGGATATCCTGTTCCAGCTAGAGTCTGGTACATCACTTAATCAGGTGATCTTCCTTTGGCTGAGTTTTGCTGATGTTCTCATTGTTTTACTTTTGTCATCATTTTATGTCATCATAATAAGAAATATACATTTGAAAGAACAATGAAACATAAATATATTAGAAAATGTAGAGATAAAACATCACCAATTAAGATAAAATACTTTTTGACATATGGAATTCTAGATTTTGTTCATTTTAATACATTATTAATTTTTACATTTTATCCAGTGACAAACCTTGGATTTTTTTTAAGTTGGCTTAAATTTGGTACTTAGATAACACAGCTCAAATTGTATAGCTAAAAGGAAATGAAAAACTTTAAAACTTATAATGGTTATTTACTTAACATTGCTCAATTTAATAACACACACTTAAAAATGGTCATTACATAAGAGGGAGACAAGCTGCTTGCTTTGCTAAAGGGAATTGGCAGAAAAACTAACCACATAATTTGCATCGTTCTTTGCACATATTGTGCCAGGAGAAAATACTTATAAGGCTCTTTCACTTACTTGAATATTTTAATGTGCAATCAATTATGAATGGTAATATAGCCATGGCTTCCTTATAATAATGACTATAATAATAACAATTAATAATATATACAGTTAACAAAACAGATTCAGTTCCTCATTAGATTATTTTAGTTAAATACATAGAAGTTAAATAACAACAGTTATGTTATATATTAAATGCAATACGACATTTTCAGTAACATTTATAGTTGTTCATAATAATGAAGAAAAATTAATGCTTTCTAGTGAAATTTGATATGAGCCATAAAGTGAAAACAACAAAAAAATACATGTAATTAAAATGCCTTATACATTGGTAAGTATTTCAGAGAAAAGTATATCAGTTCCAAATCTTCACCCTGACTTCCTTAATAGGACAAAGAAGTTTTAAAGTCTAGACTAGGTTAATTAATATTGAAATCCTCATTTGATCTTTGGAGCTCTCTGAAGTAAAAACCAGAGGAGACAATAAATCTCTAAATGCAGTTTTTGTTGACAATACATTTTGTTGTCAGGCTTAAAAAAGACTATTTGTATTCTGTTGTGGTGTGTGTATATATTTAGATTATGACTATATACACATATATATACACATTCATGATCTAATATATTATGCATTACTTTGATCTATTTTAATTGTAATTTAAAGACAAGTTTTTGAGGTTAAATGCATCTAATATACCCATTGAAGCTGCCTGTGGAATTAATTTATTTTTACCATATATTAGTTAAATAATGAATTTATCAGGTTAAAAAAATGGAGTAATATCTACAGCAATATATTACCATCGGCACTAGAAACTTAAAACCTCAGAAGAGAGTGATTGCAGATATATATTATTTTTTTATTTTTATTTTTTATCAAAGTAATATACTCTAAAATATGCATGTATACATCTCCAGACAGTGAAAAAAAGAAGCTACTTCTTTATTCTAGGCACACGGTCAGAAATAAAATTTCTGTAATATTGAAAATTTATTCCTCAGAGAAATATTTTTTACCCTATTCCTCCATTTCTTCTAACTAGATTAAATGATTATGTTATATAATCCTTGATATTTCCTACAAAGGATTTATCACAATCTATACTTACTTTTTGCTTGCTTATGTGATTGATATATCTCTTGTATTTTGACTATGGCTCCATGAAGATAGGGCCCATGCTGGGTCATTTCTCCTCAAGGTCTAAAATAGTGTGGCAAAATATAGACGTAAGGCTCTATTTTCAGATGAACATATGAATCCAAAAGGGATGAAAAACAAATTCGATGAATGCTGTATAATATTTACAAATAAAACAAACCATTAAAGAGAAAAATCAGTAGTCTATACAAATGAAGAAATAGAGACAGAGATGGATAAAACTAAAATAAAATTAGTAATGTGAGATATGAGAAAGTAATTAGAAAATAAGTTATAGAAAATACGGTAATTATGAGAATGTTTTGTATAGCCCTATGTTAATAAATATTGTTAATTATTTTAAATAATAATTGAAATAACTAAAAAAATTCATAAATATGTTAGCAAAATGATTAAAAATATGTGTAATCTAAGAAGACTAAATCACAAAAGGAAATTTTTAAATGTCAATAAATTATAATCTGATGCTCCTTCCCCAAATAACAAGTTGATAAAATGTTATGTCTAGGTTATTCTGTAGGTGAATACTTATAAACCTTCAATGGATACATAATTATACAATTTAAATTATTAGAGCTAGATGAAAAAATACAGTGTCCCCATTTTTTTTTTCCTTTTTTTTCCCCATTTTTTTACAGGAGAGTATCCACATGCAAACATGTCATTCACAAGAAAGTTATAAATTAAGTTCATATTTAAATATTGAATGAAAAACATTAGCAAATAATATTTAGCAGTATGTTCAATTAATAATATAGCATGACCATATTTGTATACCTTTAGGAATGCAAACAGTTTACCATTAAAAATATTATTATTTACATTCCTTATATTAATAGTTTTAATAAGCTAAACACTTAATGCCAAGACATTTCTAATAACTTTTTGAAATTTAGAATAGCTTTAGATTTGCAGAAAAGTTGAGAAGACAGTAGAAAGTTCCCATATTCCTCTCACTTTTCTCTATTAAAACATCTTACATTAGAATGGTATACTTATCACAATGAATAAACCATTCCATTAATGAATGAACCTAATTCAGGAGAAATATTTCAAGCCAGAAAGAACTGGAAGGCAGTATGTGTGTGCATTTGTGAGCACGCATGTGTATGTGAGAGAGTGAGAGAGAGTACTTTCATTATTAAAGTATCACTGTAATGAAAAAAAAGCCATACACAAATAAGATAATAAGAAATCAATTTTAGAGTCACATCTGTTTCAATTAGTTTTATCTTGGGAGATCTCTCAGGATTTCAGAGGCATTTCTGCTGTGAACACACTCACACAAAAACAAGTCGATAAAGTAGAGAATTTGTTATACGTGAAATATTTAATTAAATCTACAGGTCAGAGAAAGCTTCTGGATAATACTGATCTGTTACTTTTCCCTTCAGTTATGGCCAAGTGAGTGCTGACTAATCATAAAAGTTAGATATACCATTTGCCTTTTTCTGGTTTACTCATGACATCATTGCCTGGAATGAATGATGGAAAACAAAGTATGGGAAATCACTCTGTTGGTGTCATATGTGAGTCACATGTCACTCTGAGATGCTAAAACAGTGCAGATGGACTAATGTTGACTTAATTTTCCTATTTATTATCATTGAAAAGATTTGCTTATGTATGAATGAACAGTAAAATAGGAGCAAATATACCTTGTTTGGGGATAGGGTAGCTCAATATTGCAAAAATTTTAATTTCCCCTGTAACAGTCTATAAAATCAGTGCAATCTCAAGCAAAATTTTAAAAACAAAGTTTGGAAATAGTAAGTTGGATTTTCAAAGTGTCCCTCAAAAATATATATACCAGATAATAGCCAGAAACAAATTCTTTAAATGTTGCGTAATAAAAGGGAGCAATGTATATGAGATAAGAGAATAAGAAATGTAAAAATAGAAATATTTTAAATTATTATAGAGAAACTGGCAACTTATTCAAAGCAATGGAATAGAAGTTGCAGAAATGGACTAGATATAAGTAAAATGTAACCTATAATAAAGTTGGAAGTTATATAAGTGAGTAAATTCAGATTTTTATTTTATTTTTTTATTATTTTTTTTTTTTTTATAAATTTATTTATTTATTTATTTTTGGCTGTGTTGGGTCCTCGGTTCGTGCGAGGGCTTTCTCTAGTTGCGGCGAGCGGGGGCCACTCTTCATCGCGGTGCGCGGGCCTCTCACTATCGCGGCCTCTCCCGTTGCGGAGCACAAGCTCCAGACGCACAGGCTCAGCAGCTGTGGCTCACGGGCTTAAGTTGCTCTGGGGCATGTGGGATCCTCCCAGACCAGGGCTCGAACCCGTGTCCCCTGCGTTGGCAGGCAGATTCTTAACCACTGCGCCACCAGGGAAGCCCCAGATTTTTATTTTTACAACTTGTCATTAAATACTGCTATCCATTTGGAAAGACAACAAATACAAAATCAGATCCCTAATTTATATATTCATGCATCTGATAAATATTTTCAGCATATACTATGTGCCAAGCAGTATATTGGTTATTAAGAATATAGTGGTGAACAAAACAGATATGATTAAGACAAAAGCATGAAATAAAGACAAGTTTAATAAGTGCTTATTTTCTTACTAGGTTGTAAACTACTATGGCAGGAATACTGAATATCCAGTATTGAATAGAAAGTGCATGATATACTAGGCTTTAAATTTACATGCACTGATTGAAAGAATAAACAGGAAGAGGAATAATAGAGTAACATTTACAGATGATAGAGACAAAAGCAAAATACTGCATAGGATATTACAGAAATTTTGTTAAATTAGTGAAACATTGTATGTAGGAGAGTTATGAAGAGTAGGCAAGTTTCTCCATATAAAAGTGTGGGCTTTATTTGAAATACTCTTTTAAATTATCCATAAGATTATTTAATGCACCTTTTATCCTTTCCTCCTCCCCTATTTCCTGACTCCTTCTCTTCCCAATTCATGAAGAGGTATTTACACTAAATATCCAGAAGTGCTTGAAACCTTATACATTTTATTGGCACCAGTGACTTCTTGTGGAGTGTTACAATAAGGTGATTTAACTTCAAAATTTTTATCAGCCCTTAGATCAAGGTATAATCTCTAGAGATCTTGGGGACAAAGAGTTTAAATGAGCTTTTAGAAAGCTGAGGGAAAAAGCACACACAACACACACACACACAACACATACACACGCATACACAACACACACTCACACGACACGCACACACACACACACACACACACACACAGAATCGCTTCTCTTGACCTTAGAAAAATCTTTGGAGGTTGCCTAATGAAGTGTATTATAACCTGAACAATAGTTAAAAGGGCACTTATGATCCCAGGCGACTTCTTTTGTAAAGAGGATCCATTGTCTATTCAGTATTAATTATGCTTTGATTTGCTTGCTACATAGAAGATGTGCTTTTTATTCTGTAGAATTTCTGTGCTTGAAATTCTACTTTTTTTTTAAATCTGGGCTTCAAATATATTTGAATTAAAACTGTTTAAAATGAGAAATTGATTACGTAAAAAATGTTAACGCTAAAGACTATAGCTATCTTATACCTAACCAGATATTTGATTAACGTAGATAAATGTAAGTCTTTGTTTCCCAGACTGCCACCTATTGGATTTATACTAAATAGGTTTTCATTTTCTGTACTGTATTTAGTTATGGAACTGCCTACAATCTATTCATATTGCTTTGTTCTTTGGGAATGTTTTTGAGTTCCCTAGGAGATAGAACCGGAAATAAAACTTAGTGTTGATGCTTTTTTTATTGTGTGGTGTAATTCCAGGACAGGAGAAAGGGAAAAAGGAAGTGGAGAAAGCTAGAAAGCAAATACAAAGTTTTCTGAGTTATTAAGGCAGGCTGGTTCTGAGGCTGTAATTGTTAACCATCATCTACTTCTCTACCACCTATCATAGTATTCCCTTCTTTCTAACCAGTAACTTGGCTGGTTTGGGTTGCCTGAGTGGTCTTGTATTTGTTGGGTTATGGTTACTATAATTGTTCACTGACAGTTATTTCTGAGCATGGTATGCAAAAAGTGATGGCCCCAGGGAATCTACGAGACCCCAGACATATTACCTTTGCCCTATTTTGTATTTAAAACCCTACATCCATATTGCAGTTCAGGATGAATGCCCCAGACAATAATGTAACTTCCTTTACGTATTGATAATTGGAGCTTAGAGTGGCCAGATGGTAGTTGCAACTTCCAGGCAGTGTCCTCTATGTCTCTTGTCAGATATGTTCACTTCTAGGAAACAGGACTCCTAATCCAGCACACTCTAATGTTGTTGGAATGAGAACCCCAAATGGAGCAGTGAGTCTGTAGAGCGCAGGTCTTCTCCTTTGCTATTCTCTCCTGGATAGTGTTGTACACCATGCATTGGCTGCTGGCAATTCAGTGCATATCCTGCATTCTAGATGGCAGTGCCCCAACCCTGCAGAGTGATATTTCAAAGGTGATATCTTAGCTGAGTCTTCAGTAGACTGTTCCTTCATTCTATCAGGGAGGCTGCTTCTGGAAAAGATAAGTGAATCCTGTGTCATGAACCAACTCATACTTTTTTATTTTCTCCTTAGTCTAACTGGGTCAGAGTAATTGTAGCCTCTATTCTCTCATTTGCTTTACACCTGCCTCACTAAAGGTTTTTAAATGTGAAACTAATCCTCAAAGTGGGTGGGTCCCTTGGTACCCTCACTCTTCTAGTCCTTATCATTCCAACAAAAGAATCATCTTTCAAGCTCTCAGAACCTTCTTATCAATCTACCAAACAATGGCACTGTTGCATTTTTTAAGAGTTTGCTATGCATCAATGATATTCATAGTTTGGGAACTGGATTTTAAAATTCGAGAAATATTTATTTTTTGTCTACCCTAGAAATACATTTGGTATTTTGTTTTTGTTCTTATTTTTGCTATTCTAAAAATGATTAATACCATTTCTATTTCTTACACTCACCCTCACTCACATATTGTATCACATGTCCTTGCACCAGCTAGGAATTTGAGTTTAATCCTCTGATATTAAATATAAATTTAAGAATATTACCCATCTCAATACTTTCATTTTAATCAGAATCAGAGCCTTAAATTAGAAGGACGAAGCAGTGATAATGGTATACTGGGGTGAGAAGGTAGTACTTCTCTTTCTTAGTACGTTTAAATAAAGCATCACTTGATTTAGGTTTATTCTAATGCCTACAAGTATATTCCCATTTTTAGACTTCTAGAATTCAAAACCTTTCACAGATTCAATCTAAATTAAACTAGCTAATATATTTTTGTTTCATAAATAATTAATAGATTTCTAAAACAGGTAAGAAAATAGTATGTGCCCTAAAATGCATTTTCTAATCTGTTATGCAAACTAGCTATGAACTTAGTTTTGTAAATATTAAAGAGTACTGATCGCATATTAGTAACTATAGGAAATATTATGCTTGCCTTCAAGTAACTTTCATTCTAAATAAGGCAATGCCACAAATCAATTTTTATTTAATTGCTTTAAACGTTTCTCCTAAGATGTAAAGCTTGAGTATTTAATCAAAAGAAGTATTTGAGAAACTTTTGGGAAGAATATTTTCATAAGAAATAAATTTGGGAATCTATTGATAATATAGGACTTAATGAATAATTTTTTTAATTTAGAGGAAACAGCTTTGAACCAGTTGAAGAAACCAGTGTTGTTACTATAAATGTCATAGAAGTGTTTAAGAATTATATACATTTATGTGGAAATAGTAAAAGATTTTTCTGTTATTTAAGTAGGTGCATACACATTAATAAAACTGGAATAAATGTAGGATAAATATTTCCTAGTTATTTGTCATTTTTTATTTTCAACAAAAATTTCCCAATATTTTATACTTAACATGAGTAGTTATGCATGCCCATTATGAAAAAGGAAATGTTATACTGAAGATTCCAATGAAAAACATAAACGAATCACACAAATATTCCAAATTCTTGTAAGTTACCAAAAAAAATGGGACTAAAGTAAATCTCAAAAGTGCTCCCTGTGAACCTACACTTTATTGAAGAATTGTTTTCATTATGAAAGGGAAGTCAATCTACCCCAGTGCTTTGGCAGTGCAACTGGGACTAAGAAGGTTTATCCCTGCCTTTTGGTGAAATCCACACAATTAATAGAGACTTAGGTAAAACTGTGTTGACAGGAACATCCTAACTATGTGTGGTAAATCGATGGTATTGATTTCAATTATGTCTGATTTCTGCCTTGGGATTAGCAACTTAGAGTTCAAGCCCCAGTTAACCATTAAATATGATTTCATGGACCCTTGCTTGCTCACATGATTCCCAGTGAACAACCGTGACTCCACTGATGCCTTAGATAATTGTGTTAGCTTAGTTATTCCTATTGAACATAGGAAGCAGGTATCTCAAGGACGTACTGGATTTATTTAATGGAGGTTTACATGAAGCAGTCAGTCGTAGGAAAACACTTGATAGCATCTGCCTTCTCTGCATATTTCTTAAATACATGATTCAGGAAGCTTGGGACAAGTGAACTTTGTTTGTACAATTTCAGGGTTATTCTATTGTGAACTGGCCTGAGTCATTTTCATATATAATAGGAGTAGCCTGTGTTTAGAGTTACAATTCTCCATGATCTCTTCCAGGTACTAATGAATGAAAGCCGATACCAAATCTTTCCACCATGCTGATATTTGTTAATCACACTTTTTTTTTTTTTAGCAAGCTGGTATAAAACACATGCATTCAATTTTGGAGGCTTGATTTAAAAAATGACTCTGTTCTTTTTTATGTGCTCTGATCAAAACTTACTTAAATGATTCATTCTAAGAAGAGAAAAAGTATTCTAGAGGCAGAATTCTCTTATCCTTAGGAGCGATGTGAGGCCACCAATACTTAGATCCATTGGTTGGACGCTGAAATAAGTAGGCATCAAGCCTTGGGTTTCATTCTTAATGTTACCTGCTACATGGTTTGCAAGATGCTCAAGGTATGCTCATTCAGGGATACAGAAGATTTCTAAATATTTTAAACAATTCACCTATACTACTAATCTCAACAAAGAGATCTCATTTTTATAACCTATACAAGCCACTAATTTCATACTTGGTTACGCACTCATAATGCTAACCATATTTAGCAAACCTTCTATTATTAATCAAATAAAACACAACCAAAGCACATGAAGTAGTCATACCGGAAGTGTGAGCTTTCTGCTTAGAATGTTAGTAGGCGCTCCAGGAATATAGACTGACCTAATACCCACACAGCAGCACATAGTACATCCACAAATAAGACATATTTTGTAAGTAAAAATTTAATCACTTGTGATTCACTCAGAATAGACCACAAATAGGAAACTTTATCTTCCTTTTACTTGACCTACATGAGGGAAAACAGTCATGGGGAGTGAACATTCAATATTAGTAAACAGATTTCAAACACAGGATTGAATGCGTTAAGGAAGGAGTGTGTATTCTAGGCATGCTGAGTTTGACAGATACCTTCTTCCATTTCTTATTTCAGAATGGGGTAAATATGAAGCTGGTCATTTAGAATTAAGAGTATATGACTTAAGTGGAACTGAAGCTAAAATATTCATTTGAGGCCTTTGAAGGAAAGAGAATTTTTATAAGGGAGCCTCAGATGGTTTCTTCTTGGAAAGAGTATTGCTATCAAAGGTCAAGGCAAACCCACAGTGAAGACAGCAGGGAAATTGACATTTTGGAGAGAGAAGCATGAAATACTGGGTTTCTTTCTATGTGGTTAGTCCATTTTGTCAGTTTAATAAAACAATCAAAAATTTAGATTCCAAGCACTTTTTTTTTTTTAACATCCTTATTGCAGTATAATTGCTCTACAATGGTGTGTTAGTTTCTGCTTTATAACAAAGTGAATCAGCTATACATATACATATATCCCCATATCTCCTCCCTCTTGCGCTTTTAAGGAATACATAAATGCATATGACTATAACAGCCAGTATTCTGTATCATCACAGAACTTAAGCATGCCTTTTGTTAACTTCATGAGTCCTAGCAGGAACAGGAAGAGAAGAAAGTCCTCAATAAGGCCATGGTATTGATTCATTTCTACATATAAGTAAATGAATGTGTATGTGTGTGTGTGTATGTATGTATATATATATATATATATATATAAATATATATATATATATATAAAATGCATATCATATGCGTGTACATATTGCAAGGGGGTTCCGGAGTCCTGGTGACTTGACCTGACCTTGCCAGTAACTATACTGTATATCTTATCAAGCAAGATTTTTAGACTCTGTGGGGCTCTGTTTCCATTTCAGTACGATTGCAGGAGAGGAAGGCCTGGGTCTATGAGGTCACCCAGGTTCTAGTATTCTTTGATTCTCCTTATCTTTAATTTAAAACTAAATTTTTCTTTTAAAACTTTGTGTTCTCTGTAGATTATCATCAATGGCTGACACTCAGAAAAATAAAGTTTGGAAGGCTGGAATTCCTCGATAACTTTGAAAGTGTTTGCTTCTTGCAGAGTTGTATTTCCAGAAACTTACAGCAGGAAACCATCGTGCCTTTAGGTCCTGCCTTAAAACAAGATAACACCTTGCTACTCAAAGAAGGTAGGAAAATGAAATATGGAGGTATGTGATTTTTCTTATCAAATACTGATCACATCTTCAATGGCAAATATAAGTTTTATATTATAATGCTTTAAAGTAACTGGGGTTTTTTATGACTACATTGTGTGAGCATCTTGTTTGTATGTGTGTGAACCTGCAATTTATGAGATTATGTTTACTGAAAATTATCATGAATATTCTGGATCATTAAGGAGTAAAAACAAAAGAAACTTCACTAAATAAAGAAAAATGCCCCCAATCTGGCCTATAATTAAGTGAATTCATGAGCTATGTTGCTTTTTACTTAATATTTTAAAGGGATTCATGGCAGTTGTCTGCAGAGAGCCTCATTTTTTATGAAATGGTGAATTGAATGGAACAGACAGTGGAATATCTGCCACAGTCACTTCTTCCTTTGCCCCCTGCTACTAACATAATTTCAGCCCTTCCTTTACCCTTAACCATGTCCATGTTTATTAGGAAGGAGCTGGAATAATTGGAGAGTTTACACTACAGTATTCTTGATCTCAGTGTGATATGGTAAAGATGTAGCTTGTTGGCACACTGAAGTTAGCCTCTTGTCCACAGAGTGTATTTCTGTTTAGCCTACAATCTAAGCAGGATATAATAATTTCATAAGAAATTAAATGAATGTGGAAATTAAATGAACATTTAAGTATCAAGCAACTGTGATTCAGAACACAATCATACATTTGTACTCCTTTTAAAATTCTGACATGAGTTATTTAATCATTCATGATTTATAAATGTATATTTAAATAATTTATCATATTGAAAAGGACACAGAGCTTTTTAAATTTTGTAATTAAGCCTACGTGTATAAATTTAAAAGACTTACACTTGTCAATTTGCTCTGACATTATTCTAATATAATCGTATCTTAATTATCACAACTCACTATTATTTTTCTTGGCTACTTTAAAAAGTTCTTTCTGTCCTTTTTATCCCAAATAATTTTATTGCCTCAGAAACCATCTTGCAAGTGATGTTTTGGAGATAAATATATAGTTTGTGATTTGAGGGAAAACTTTATCTACTTGAAGATATGTCATTTGCAATTTTAACTATGTTGTTAAAAATTTTGAATGATTTCTTTCTATAAAGACAACCATTAACACAGTGAAGTAAATTTGCATTTTATTGTTAACAGGAAAGGGTAAGTTATAAATTACTATGTGTATTATAATTGTTTTACTATAAATATTTTATACAAATACATGCACACAAACCAAGAAACGATTATGGTAATATTTCTGCTTATTATTTAATCAAAACTTTTATTATTTACTTTCTAGTTTTCATTTAATTTGTATGTAATACACATATTTTGAAAGAAATAATTATTAAAATCATTAGGTCAAATATTAAAGTTAAAATGCCATATTAACACTAGGAAAGAACTCAACTATGACTCCATTTAGTGAATTGCTTCTTAATCTTAAATCTCAGTTTATTTCTTCAAATCTTCATAATATAGATTACCTGTTGTCAGAATGTCTTAATTAATCAATATTTTAATTATGAATATTTACTGTTGGGTAAAAATAAACATTTATATAGACACAAAAATACTTTTATAAATATTTATGAAAATAATTATATTTTATGTTAGTTTGAAAATAAAGGTTGTTATTATATCACACAGTCTACAAGCTATTGAAGTAGAGATATTTGTTGAGATAGATTCTAACAACTATTATATGTTAAATGAGAATTACTTTTAAAAGACAAAAAAGGAATTTATATTTGTAGTACATGAAACAGACAAATCCTTAACATCTCTATATTCAAAATAAATAAACTCTCTTTATAAGCCAATAAGAAAATAACTCAGAAAGCTAAAGGTAAAAGACATAAAGGTGATGAAAAGACAATTCACGGGCGAAAATTCAGTGAATAATACACACCTGAAATGTGAATGTAACATAGGACATTTTGATTCTAAAAATCAAATACTATTTTTAAACTTATATTGCGAAATATCGAAAATGTATTTTTTCCAGTATGAGAAACATTCACAAAATGTTTATATGAGTGAATCAATGCAATTTGTAATAAGTTCACTTAAGAAAATTAAAAAAAAAAAAAGTAGGCTGAACAAGGAAGGGCCCTCGGATGACACAGCCAGATAGCTGAGGTCTAAAGATGAAAAGAAACCTGTGTAGGGGAAGAAGAATTCTCCTCCACCCTTCAAAGGTTCTTTTGGCTGTTCAAATTGTCAAATCAACATGAGACTAATGAACAGGGGAAAAAACAAACATCCACAACCCCACATACATGAGAGATTCAAAGACAGAAAGGTGTGCACGCCATCCTGAGCTGAGGAATAGGATAGGGGTCTGGGGCATCCAAGGACAGGAGGGCAATTTACAGAATGATAGGAAGGACAGATGTTGGGTAATTAGATGTTTGCCACTCAGATAAAACTTATCTCTGGTAATAACTCTTTTTTGGGGGAAAGACCCCCAATATAAATTACTCTAAGTAGATAAGAGGGGACAAAACTTTATCTTGATCCTGCAGGGTCTCGATTGCCTTTAGCTCAAAATAATTCTCAAGCAAAAGTGGCACATTGTGGGGAGACTCATTCTAAACCTCTTCAACTGTCATGTGAAAAATAAGGTGACAGTGCAAGCAGCTTGTGTTGAGGAAGAGCTTGGCTTCTTCCAAGAATTATTAGAAGAATATCAGAGAATATTGACCATTGCAGAAAGTGGTATATGATCAGGCAAGACAGATGCAGTCTATTTTAGTACAATATTTTGTCCTATTTTAAATTTAATTTGTATATATGCTATCACAAATATATGTACACAAATTTGTAAATATATATAAAAAAGAAATATTTCCCCTAGTCCCTATTCTCCCTCAGAACCCCCAAAGTGAGCAGATGCCCATGGGGAAAAACAGCCCATGTTTTTTTAGCATGACCACCACCGGTTATAACTGAGTTCCACATTCAGCAGTGTTCACTTTACCTAGGTCAAGACAGATCTTCAGACCAAGCCCCTGTGAGAAAAAAAGAGTGATTCTTAGTTAACTTCAGAAAAGTATTTTTCAGTCTGGAATTCTTGATTTCAAGCCATAATATAAAACTAGAGTAATTTGTGTTTTTAAACATATAATGTTTTTCCCATTTGTTACAGTAGAAGTGATTATTTTTTCAAATCATTTCAACTACATTCTATGTGGAGGCAAAAGTACAAATTAACTTGTAACTATGTAATTCATAAATATATGAATTTTACAAATAGCAAACATTACATTGCTCTGGAATTTAGAAAATACAGATTTTTATTTTTTTATCTTTTTATTTTAAATTAATTGATTATTTTTAATTGAAGTATAGTTGATTTACAATGTTGTGTTACTTTCTGCTGTACAGCAAAGTGATTTGATTTTACATATATATATATTCTTTTTCATATTTCTTTCCATTATGGTTTATCACAGGATATTGAATATAGTTCCCTGTGCTATATATTAGGACCTTGTTGTTTATCCATTCTATATATAATAGTTTGCATCTGCTAATCCCAAACTCTCAATCCATCCCTCCATCACCCCCTCCCCCTTGGCAACCACAAGTCTATTCTCTATATCTGTAAATCTGTTTCTCTTTCATAGATAAGTTCATTTGTGTCATATTTTAGATTCCACATCTAAGTGATATATGGTATTTGTCTTTCTCTTTCTGATTTACCTCACTTAGTATGTAATCTCTAGGTCCATCAGTGTTTTGCAAATGGCATTATTTCATTCTTTTTCATAGCTGAGTAATAGTCCACTATTACACACTCACACATCTTTATCCATTCATCTGTCAATGGACATTTATCATTTAGGTTGTTTCCATGTCTTGGCTATTATAAAAAAGTGCTGCTATGAACATAAGGCTGCATGTATCTCTTTGAATTATAGTTTTGTCCTGATATATACCCAGGAGTGGGATTGCTGGATCATATGGCAACTCTATTTTTAGTTTTTTGAGGAATCTCCATACTGTTTTCCATAGTGGCTGCACCAATTTACATTCCTACCAACAGTGTAGGAGGGTTCTCTTTTCTCCATACCCTCTCCAGCATTTATTATTTGCAGACTTTTTAATGATGGCCATTCTGACCAGTATGAGGTGGTATCTCATTGTAGTTTTGATTTGCATTTCTCTAACAATTAGCAAAGTTGAGCATTTTTTTTCATGTGCCTATTGGCTATCTGAAAATACAGATTTTTAATGTAATATTTAGGAGAATGATATGTGAACGGTGAATTATATAATCTGAAACATATATTAGAGTGATTTAATAGTAATTTATCTGTTTACTTACTTTATATTACCACCAATATTTGTTTTACATTAATGTGTGTATGTGTATGTGCATGGGTGCTGTTCCTTTTAAAAGATGCAGAGAATGAATTTGACCATATTTAACTCACATTCAATAAAGAAACTCTTAACACTCTAAAAATGGAAGAAAAATTTCTTAATATGATAAATAATATATAAAAATCATCTATAGCACCTAAAATCAGTGGTAAAATTAGGGAAATTTTTTTCCTGAGATCAAGACTGAGAAATTGGGTAAGTTTCTGTGCATCTTGTTATCATCATGTGTTTATTTGTGAAAATATATTGAGATATATAATCAAAAATGTCTATTACCTTCTTCCTGTATATGGTTTAATTCAGTTCAAAGTTAAAATAAGAGAAATTTGTAAAATACTGAAGTACGATTTATATTTTTCCAAATCATTACAGAGAAGAAACTGTAGAACATTTTATCAATATTTAAATAAAGTTCCTAGCAGGATAATAAGGCAAGCGCAATAAATAAAAATAAATAAATTTTGGAGAGAAAAAAGAAAGTTTTTATTTATAGATTAGTATCTATTTCAAAGGCAGTAAAAATATCTATTGAAAATCTGTTCAAATTAATAAGTTAATTGTGCAAAGTCAAGGATTTGAGATCAATATTAAATATTACTACTGTATCTATATATATACCAACATTACAATGAAAAATTAAATATATGAAAGGAAACTAATAGCAATAAACATAGTGAAATATGCACACAACTTCTATATTGGAAACTAAAAAAGCATTGCAAAGGAAAATTAAGGAAAACATAGATAAATGAAGGGATATACCATGTGCATGGATTCAAAGACTCCATAGGATCAAGAAGAGTTAAAGTTATCTTGAAGAAGAAAAACAATGCTCAAGGATTTGCATTGCAAGATAACAATATCTTTAAAAAATTATGATAATCAAGAAAATGCATATTGGTAAAAGCATGTTCAAATAAGTTAATGAAATATGATAGAGGCTACATACCATGACCTGATTACAACAAAGATTCCGCTACAATTCAAGAAGCATGGTCTTTGCCATAAATAATCCTGGGTAACATTAGAAAATATATATCTTGGTCCCTAAGCCATATACAAAAATCAAACTCAGTGGATTGCACATCTAAACGCAAATGTCAACACAATAATGTGTTTATATCTAAAATATATATACAAATATTTTTGTGATACTGGAGAATGTAAAGATTTATCAAACATGACACAAAACGCGCTAACCATAAGTGAAAAATCCAAAACATTTAATTAAATTAAAAATAAGTAATTTTGTTCACTAAAACACATCATTACAAAACAAAGTGTAACCCATATAATGGGAGGAGATATTTGCAATGCATATAGAATAAAAGGATTTACATCCAAAATATATTTCAAAATTTTACAAATCAGTAATATTTTAAAAAGAACCAGAGGATATAAAGAGACATTTCACAAAAGAGGAGATCCAAATGACTGGAAGCAACACAGTACATTTGTATAAAATACAATGGTGACAATCTAATATACATTCTGAAAAGTAGAAATAGTGTAAAGGTTATTTTCACCGTTCTGGGGAATTGTGAATAGGATTATTCAGAGCGCTACTGGTAGGATAGTAATGTTCTATTTCTTGATCTGGGTGCTCATTGCATGCATGTCATTACTTGTGAAAATATATTGAGTTGTAAGATTGTTACAATTTGCTTTCCACTATGTATATTATACTTCATTTAAAACAGAATAAGGAGGGGGACGAGGGGAATTACTGGAAGAGAAGTGTAATCTATTTTCCAAGTAATTTTAGAGAAGAAACTTTAGAATTATAGAATATTTTGGGATTCAATTTGAAGGCAAAGGGGAAAAGAAAAAGAAGCAAAGAAACTAAATGATAAAAAGGTAATATGAAAAAAAATAATGTGAATAGAATGGCCTGATGATTAAAAGATGAACAATAGACATACTTAAATCAGAAAGAAGGAAATCTCTTGTAAAACAACAGACACATCTCAATATTGTAGTTAAAGGAATGGTTTGGTAACAGCTTAAATGCCCATCAGTACAAGGTTGATTAATACATCATGATATGTATAATAATTGTTCTAGTCATCTTAAGTGTATTTTTTCTCAGATTAATCATATTGCTGAAAAACACGAAGTCATCTTACTACCCTGAAAATAAGAGACAGTGGATGTTGAGAATTCCAAAGTGTCAGGAATTTAAGGGAGGAATTTTAAAGAGGAAAAATGCTCAGGAAGGTAAATGCCAAAATTCATATACAAATCCCTTCCTTTATTGTATAACTCATAAGCTGCACATTTGTACGCTAAGAATCCAAGATACTCAGAACCAAAAACTTCTGGGTGATTTGATTTGCTAAGTAGTGGGTTGAAAAAGAGTTGAATTCAGGCTCCCACCAATGTTTAGGAGTCTTATGTCTTGGTAAACATGCCAGGCAATCAGCTGTCATTCAAGGCCCATAATATTTTGCAAGGGCTCATTAAACACACCTGACCTAACAAAGCCTAAAACCAAGTCTCAAAGCATCAAGCACTATGTCATCTGCCTGCCACAAGAAAACACCTAGAGAAAGATATCATCTTACAGAGGTTGAAATTTTTCATTCAAAATATCTTTCATTCAATCAAACATCATAAGACTTGGGGAAAAAAAAGCATCCAGGAACAATGCATTGACAACATAGACAAAAACTGAAAAATGGAAACAGCTCAACAAACGAATTATATATTAAAGTTACCAAATAGGAACTTTAAAATAACTCTGACAAACATATCCAAGAATGTCTACTATCATCATACCTACTTAACTGTAATAGAACATCTAGTCAGTAAAATAAGAAAAGAAAGCAAAAGGTATATATATGAGAAATAAGTAAATCTGTCATTATCTGCAAATGATATGATTGAACATATAAAAAATTTAGTCTCTAAACAAAACAGTAGAATTAATTAGTGGATTTATCAAAGCCATTGGATGCACAATAAATATAAAACGATCTATTTTTGTATTCTAGTGACCACACTTTGGTAATTAGTTGAAAAAGATATAACTTAAAATAGCATTGATATTACCAGATACAAAGGAATAAGTTTAACACGAGGTGAGCAAGACCTAGACCCTGAGCACAGCCAAATATTACTGAGATAAATTAAGGAAGGACTAAGTAATGGAGAGCTAAACCATATTCATTGATTGTGAGACTTAGTGTTAACATTTTAATACTTCCTCCTGATCTGTTGATTCAATGGATTCCCTTTCTAAATACCTGCAGACTTTTGGAGGATTTTAACAAACTGAGAGTACACACACACACAGAAGACATAGAATGGTTAAGACAATATTGAGAAAAGGACATATTTAGTGGCCTTGCATTACCAAACATATGTTATGAGTGATGCAAAGCTAGACAAATGGACTGATCAGGCAACAGAGTCCCAAATATTCACATAAACGTACTGGATTACCAACAAAAGAGCCATCCAATCCAGTAGAAAAAAAGTGATCTTTATGTTAAATGCTACAAGAATAATGTGATACATCTATGGAAAAAATAACCTTAGGAAAATATTTCATAGCATTAGAAATTACACAAAAGTACCCACCATATAAAATGGAGCCATTTGACTTTATCATAAATTATAGTACATTTTTAGTACTATGTTAATTATACATTTCCAACACAACTATATCCAGAATATACATATAATTCCACAAAACAGTAAGAAAATATGCAAGACCCACTGTAAATGGGCAAAAGCATAGTACAGGCACTTCTGGGATGTTCAAATGATCAGTAAGCACAAAAGGTGTTCGACATCATTTGTTCTTAGTAAAATGAGAAAACCGCAAAGATAAAACATTGCAGATGCACTGAAATACCTAAAATTAGTAATGCAATTAAAGTACAATTTTGATCAAGACGTGGAGCAACTGGGAGTTCTTACACGTTGAAGAATTTATAAACTGACACAACCACTTTGGAAAAATGTTCAATGGTACCCAATAAATGCTCATCATATTCCTACCCTAGGCCTCAGCAAGTTAATACTCAGGTCTCTGCTCAAAAAAATAAGTGCAAATATGCATCAAAATGTGTTAAAAAATGTTTATGATGTGAAGTCAATAATTAAAAGCAACTCAAAGATCTGCTAACTGTGGAATGAATAAATAAATTATAGTGTTTTCATAAAACAAATTATTACATTGCTGTAAAAATGAAAAAAAAATCTGCTACATATAACAGCGTGGATAAATCTCACAGACATGTTGAAGGAAGCCAGAGTTAAAATGACATATTCTGTGTCATTTTATTCATTTGCAATTCAAGAATAGGCAAAGTTAATCAGTGATAGCAGCCAAAAAAGAGAGTTATATCTGGTTATTTTACTATTTACTGGGAAAAAGCATCATTTAAAGATTTTAATATTCTATACCTTAATCTAAATGGTTGTTCCAAAGGTACATATATATGTAAAAATTAATTGAGCTGTGTACTTAAGGTCAGTACCTTTTAGTTTTTAGGGAGGGATGTTGCACCTCAATAAAAATTCACCAAAGCAACATTTGAGTAACAAATAAGACACCTACCTGAAGGAGGAAGTGTTATAAAATAATTTCAACATATGACAATAGGTCAGATTTTTGAAACTTGCCACTTTTGTAAAAAATAAATTGTATAGTTGTATATCTTTTCAATAATAAAAATAAATTATAACTATTCCAATGAATATTTTAACTTTTCTAAGGCAATGTCACTCTTTTCCCATTATAAGATCATTGTTAATGGTAATTAATAAGAAATCGATGCCTGTTCTTTCCTTCGGAAAAATCACCATCAATATTACCATGCATTTTTAAAAACACATAGTTTTTATTCTCAGTCTGACTGTGCACACTACCTGAAATGGTCAGAAGACAGAGATGAAGGGAGAATCTTTTTGTACTGTTGTCAAGTGTCTGTGTTGAAGAGCCCAACACCTTTAACTAGACCTATTTTCTGGTATATGCTACCCCACTGATTGATTGTATGTTTATGGTACACAGATACAAACTTGACACAATTATTTTATTTTGTGAAATAATCAGTTAGTCTACCTTGAGACCCCATTTGTTAAAAATTTGTAGGGATTTAAAGGGAAGAAAAAATTGGCATGGGTCATTTAAAATATTGGTTGACTTCCAATGGCTTGGCAGTTTCCTTCAATAAAAGTGTCGTATTTCTTTTTTATTACTATTGCAATGTTTGGTGTAATTTTAGATGCTTGAATTATTGAAAGTCTAATCTCTGTGCAGCCAGGAAGTGACTGCTGTATTACCGAAGAATATATAGGAGCTGGGCTTTACGTTACTTTCTAAACCCTGTCTTGAGAAGGCATTGTTTTTCTGAATATTCATATGTAAAATGTTTACGATGTTGTGGAAGCTACTATATGTTTGGAGAGACAGCCACACTAAGATCATCTTTTCTTTACAAATATCAATGCTTGATATTTTGTCATAAATCCATTGAAAGTTTCATCCTTTCCTGAAACTACTATACCTCACTCTATGTTTATGATGTATATAGCACACCGATTTTCTGACTATTACAAAGGACATTTTATGATTGGTAACTTTTTTTATTGCTGTTGGCTGTATGATTGTTAAAAAAGGAATAAAGGGATCCATTCTAAAAGTTTTGCAAGTGCATAGACTAGAAAACTGAACTCTCTAATTACTGCAATGACTTTCTAAAATACTTATCTTTTTTTTTAGTGTAGAACTATATCATATGTTGTGTCAAAGTGAAGCAAACATTTTGACTTGTATCAGTTCCCAAAATATCTATTTTTGTCCAAAGGAGCATCTGTTTATGGAAATAGTGAGATTTTGAAATAAATATAGCAAAGTAGATAGGAATCATTTTAAAACTTGTTTCTTAAATAATTCAGGTCAAAATTCTTACTTATAGTACCAGTTGCTTTTGGAACTTGGAGAGAATATTGCCTATTGTTATTTTTTAATAAATCTGTATTTTATTATGTGCATATATTTCATTCATTGTTAGCCATGATATTGAAAATTCTCAATAAAGCTAGATCATAATATTTTTGAAAAATATTGTTTGATGAATTGTGGCTGTGATCCCTAGAATTGGAGAAAATAACTAATTTATAACTGAATTGTCACAGAAAGAGAAGGGACATCCATATGTGACTTTAACTGCATCTAAACATACAAAATCATTGGCATTTTCTGGAAAAAAAATGGTGTGTGTGGATACTTACAAAATCCAAATAATGTTTGAGATAAGTTAGACTCCTCAAGTTATATGCCCTTCTTTTTTTTTTTTTAAATTTCAACAGATGTTGACTTTTTTAAAAAATTTTATTTATTTATTTATGGCTGTGTTGGGTCTTCGTTTCTGTGCGAGGGCTTTCTCTAGTTGCGGCAAGTGGGGGCCACTCTTCATCGCGGTGCGCGGGCCTCTCACTATCGCGGCCTCTCTTGTTGCGGAGCACAGGCTCCAGACACGCAGGCTCAGTAATTGTGGCTCACGGGCCCAGTTGCTCCGCGGCATGTGGGATCTTCCCAGACCAGGGCTCGAACCCGTGTCCCCTGCATTGGCAGGCAGATTCTCAACCACTGCGCCACCAGGGAAGCCCTATATGCCCTTCTAATCCCTAGTGCTTGTTTTTTTACGTCACATATTACTCAGAAGAAGATATTAAAAGTTACCATTATACCAGAGCAAAATGGACATATACCAGTTTCCTACATCTATAAATCATGGGCATGAAATCCTGGGGCAATTTCAAACATAGTCCTCTTGGGTCAGGGAACCAATGTGAAGATTCTGCCAGCTGTCTTTCATCACTGTCCACTATACATTTTTGATCTGGAGAAATAAATTCAGAGTGGAATCCTGGAATTTTCAAGTCTACTTACCAGATAAACCCAGGCTAGAACTTCATTTATCAGTTGTTCCCTCTCTGTTATAGTTAATACCTCTCTGTTCAAGTAGCACAGTGGAGTTTGAGTCTCCAAGGCTTTTTTATTTTTCCTTTAACTAAGGCCAGGTAGACCTCTAGAAGTCTGAATATCCCGTTTCTGTTAAATGCCCTTAGATCCCTGTTGAGAAGACAAGAAGAAAATACCTTATTGGGATGGTTTACAGCGTCTTTTCTCAATGAGACATGGCTTCCCATTCGTTCAACCAGTTCAAATCAGGAAATGATTCTCCCATGAAATTATTCAAGTTAGTCACTTATCATCAGACATAGGAATTTTTACCTGTACAATTCAAGTAAGATTTTTTAGGTACTCCATCTGTTTCAGCCTTTAGTTCATTATGATCAATTAGCCACTGACAAAAATGTTTGCAGGTGAAAATACTCTGTCTACTGAGCCAGCTCCAAATTCCATTATAGTAAACATGCCTACCTTGTCTCCAATCCTTAAGACTTGCTCCTTGCCTTCTGCCACTTCAGGCACTTATTCTATTGAACTCCTCGAGCCCATTTGAATAGTGGCATCTCTCATAATTATTCCCTGCTTGCAGTGGGCAAATATTGCAAAACTTTTCAGACATTATCCCCACACACTACTCAACCCTCAATGCACATCCAAATGCTTTTTTTTTTTTTAAGATTTTTTTCATGTGGACCACTTTTAAAGTCTTTATTAAATCTGTTACAATATTGCTTCAGTTTTATGTTTTGGTTTTTTGGCCGCAAGGCATGCTCCCTGACCAGGGATGGAACCTGCACCCCCTGTATTGGAAGGCAAAGTCTTAACCACTGGACCGCCAGGGAAGTCCCCCCAATACCTTTTTTGAAGAAAGTGTTTTCTGTGAAATCTAAGGGAAAATGCCTTTTTTTTTTTTAATTTAATTTTATTTATTTATTTATTTTTGGCTGTGTTGGGTTTTCGTTGCTGCGCGCGGACTTTCTCTAGCTGCAGCGAGCGGGGGCTACTCTTCGTTGTGGTGCACGGGCTGCTCATTGCAGTGGCTTCTCTTGCTGTGGAGCACGGGCTCTAGGCGCGCAGGCTTCAGTAACTGTGGCAGGCGTGCTCTAGAGTGCAGGCTCAATAGTTGTGGTGCACAGGCCTCATGGCTCCGCGGCATGTGGGATCTTCCCGGTCCAGGGCTCGAACCCGTGTACCCTGCATTGGCAGGCAGATTCTTAATCACTGTGCCACCAGGGAAGCCTGAAAATGCCTTTTTGGATGTTAAACAATTTGCATGCACATCAATAGTCTTATCCCCATAAGCTCCGTGATTCCTTCCTACATATTACATGGAGTTATGCTCTTTCAAACTCATTTAATATAGGCCATATTTGAAGCCACGCTTTAGTCAAAAAAACAAACTAATCGTTAGAACCACTTCCAGCTATGAAGCTAACACTGTGAATTCAGAATACTTAATCTGTATATGTAAGTAAACCCATTTGGACAAGCTCAGCCTAATTCAATGTTATGCTCCTTCTTCCCTGATCCAGCATCCTTAGAATCTATTTCTGCATGTATTCCCATGATCTTGACAGCATTAACTTGTTAAAATGATACCAGATTTTTAGTGTGCTGTACCCCAGTGCATACTTTGTACTTGCATCCCCCCCCCCAGATGAGATCTACTTAGATTTAAATCTAATTATAGGTATTGTAGCAATGAGAGATGCTAAAGGTAAGTTTTGAGGAAAGATGTTTACAAGGCAATTGCCCAAGTGAAATCATTAGAATTAAACAAAGGGCAGTTAACTTTAGAATGGGAAGGAGGGATTGCTTCCCCAGGAAAAGAGGTTCAAGGCACACAGATTCATCAGAATTCCCCATACTGTCCCACTGCTATCCAAACCCTAGTTTGCTAATTATAGGACTGGAAAGGCTGTGAATTGAAATTCAGCAAACTGTAGGCTCATAATCTGTGTATAGTTTTCTGAAATATTTGCATTGTGGCTAATAAGAGCTAAGAGAGAATTTCAGGGAAATCATAGATGCTCTCTCATTCTTTGATCATGACTTGAAATGGAAATTTAAATTCATGACATTGTCCATTTCTTTCTATAATCGCTCGAATGCACTCAAAAAGAACTAACTCAAAACAAAGTATTCTATTCAGTATTTATGCCATAATATCTTATTGCACTAGTCACTTGTCTCTTAATACATGGATTTCCATAGCAGCTTTATTTCATTCACCTTCAGGTAGAAAATTGTAAAAAAAAAAAATAGTCTTTGATACTGCCTGCTATGTTCCTCAAGAGTCCCATTTTTCACTGCTAATTTAACTCCTGCCTTCAAATTTCTTCAGGTCAGATAACCAACAACAAATTCCTATCTTCATGGCTTTATTTTCCTGGAACTATTTTCATTCCTAAATAATGTGCTCAGTAAAACAGAAGACACTCTATTTTAAGTGCCTTATATTTTGATGTCCAAGTCCACATAATTGGGAAGTCTTTCTGTTGATTTCTAAAGCATGGAATTTTTTTTTTTTTTTTTTTTACTAACATCTACGGTGTGTTCAGCACTACAGTGCAAGGACTGTCATCTTCAGATTTCTTTACAGGTGTGAAAGCAAGCAGACCTGCCTACATTTATACATTTAGGATTGAAAGAAAGCAAATAGGATTGAAGTTCAAGTTTGGTCTCACTTCAAAGCTTTTTTTTTCCCCTGATAAAAATTGAACCTCCTGATTATATTATGTTCTAGTTCATTGTCTTCTCATGTCCCCTCTTCCTACAAATAGACTGTAATTCTGTGACATGTTTAAGATCTTTCAAATTACTTTTAGTGATTTGGAGCAACATGCAGAAGAAATAAAGGCAACCAGAAATAACCACTGAAACTATGAAAATATACACCCAGAGACAAAATTATATTCAGAAGATCAGAAAGAGAGCCAAGAACTGAGTGCTATCTACTTAGGCTGCAGCTACAAAGAATGAGAAAGTTTCTGATTATAAAATTATACATCTCAACTGTTGAATATTTGGAAATTACAAAATTCTCATAAAAGTAAAAGCATACACAAACAATGAAGGGCAGAGACTGGATATATTTTTCATGCTCCTGGCTTAAATTATATTCGTAAGCATTTTCCCTGGATGTAACAATCATTATAAATTTTAACAAATGTATATTTTTGCATAATATAGCCTGCTACATGCTTGATATCTATATGGAATTAGTAGAATTATGCTCTATTACTTATTAAACCATGTCACTAGTTCAGATGTTTAGGATGCTTCTGACTTAATCATATTCAGTTGTGCTCATTTTCGATGTAAAAATGTTTCAATTCCATATGCCAATTGCTTATTATCAAAGACCTCCACTCAAGAAAGGTTATAATTATTTGCACTTTCACACTCTGAAGATAATCTATGATGGAATAATTCCACTGCACATTTTATATGTAAGAGAAACTCATAAATGTATACTAGAAAGCATCAACATCAAAATATCAGCTTCTATAAACATCAAAAATTTATAGCAGTATTTTGTATAAGAGCAAAAATCAGGAAAAATTAAATATTCTTTAGCTAGTGAATACATAATAAATCCATAAAATGGAGTATTATGGAACAGGAAAACGAAGAAACCATATTTACATACACAAAGCAACATACAATTCTGAGTGAAAAAAAAAAAGTATAGTCTTCTAAGACAACGCACCAACAAGAAACAGAATGCACTCTCACATTAGAGTAATTCCAGGCAGATGTACTGATAAAGCTGGGGAAGTGGGTAAACTAATGAGAGAAAATGAAAACCTGGTATGAAGCAGGCACCAGGTGACTACTTCCTTTCGGGACAGCCTCTGCCGCTTGTATTCAGTACCCACTGGCAGCTTCTGTCTTAAAATCTAATGATAAAATTCAACTTCCTTTTTAATTAAATAAAGTGATAATTTAGAACAGCTAGCCCTAACACCTTTTATTTTGATTTAAAGAAACATGTTTTAGGAGGTATATGACAAAAATTGTAGAGACTGCTTTAAAAGAAGTGAATATTTCCACTCAGAATGTTAAGTGTTTTGAAATATTTTTATAATTTTTTCCTATTTTTCAGTGAAAAAAAATTATTTTACAGGTGTGGAATAATGAAGGCTTGAGAAAAATTACTGAGCTGCTTATGTTACCTATGAGGAGCAGAGAGATTTAAACTCCGGGTTCTTTTCATCATGACATCAATACTCACATTGTGTAACATCACCAGCAAAATATTTAAAAATAATCTCACATTCAGAGTATGTTAACTGACTTCTGCTATTCTTCAAATATTTCTAATACACAATTTTGATAAATGCAGTCAGATTCAGAGGTGATCAAATTCATTTATTTTCATGCGGTAAGGATATCTTAGTCATTCATGTGTCAAAAATAATTCCTAGCTTTTGTGGACAGAACAAAAAATAAGAAATTCGAAGAGAGGCAATGAAATCAAACGTGATTATATATATATTTTTAACATCTTTATTGGTGTATAATTGCTTTACAATGGGTGTTAGTTTCTGCTTTATAACAAAGTGAATCAGCTATACATATACATATATCCCCGTATCTCTTCCCTCTGCGTCTCGCTCCCTCCCACCCTCCCTATCCCACCCCTCTAGGTGGTCACAAAGCACCGAGCTGATCTCCCTGTGCTATGCGGCTGCTTCCCACTAACTACCTATTTTACATTTGGTAGTGTATATAAGTCCATGCCACTCTCTCACTTCGTCCCAGCTTACCCTTCCCCCTCCCCGTGTCCTCAAGTCCATTCTCTACCTCTGCATCTTTATTCCTGTCCTGCCCCTAAGTTCTTCATAACCTTTTTTTTTTTTTAATTCCATATATATGTGTTAGCATGCGGTATTTGTTTTTCTCTTTCTGACTTACTTCACTCTGCATGACAGACTCTAGGTCCATCCACCTCACTACAAATAACTCAGTTTTGTTCCTTTTTATGGCTGAGTAATATTCCATTGTATATATGTGCCACATTTTCTTTATCCATTCATCTGTTGATGGACACTTAGGTTGCTTCCATGTCCTGGCTACTGTAAACAGAGCTGCAATGAACATTGTGGTACATGACTCTTTTTGAATTATGGTTTTCTCAGGGTATATGCCCAGTAGTGGGATTGCTGGGTCATATGGTAGTTCTATTTTTAGTTTTTTAAGGAACATCCATACTGTTCTCCATAGTACCTGTATCAGTTTACATTCCCACCAACAGTGCAAGAGGGTTTTCTTTTCTCCACACCCTCTCCAGCATTCATTGTTTGTAGATTTTTTGATGATGGCCATTCTGACTGGTGTGAGGTGATACCTCATTGTAGTTTTGATTTGCATTTCTCTAATGATTAGTGATGTTGAGCATTCTTTCATGTGCTTGTTGGCAATCTGTATATTTTCTTTGGAGAAATGTCTATTTAGGTCTTCTACCCTTTTTTGGACTGGGTTGTTTGCTTTTTAGATATTGAGCTGCATGAGCTGCTTGTAAATTTTGGAGTTTAATCCTTTGTCAGTTGCTTCATTTTCAAATATTTTCTCCCACTCTGAGGGTTGTCTTTTCGTCTTGTTTATGGTTTCCTTTGCTGTGCAAAAGCTTTTAAGTTTCATTAGGTCCCATTTGTTTACTTTTGTTTTTATTTCCATTTCTCTAGGAGGTGGGTCAAAAAGGATCTTTCTGTGATTTATGTCATAGAGTGTTCTGCCTGTGTTTTCCTCTAAGAGTTTTATAGTGTCTGGCCTTACTTTTAGGTCTTTAATCCACTTTGAGTTTATTTTTGTGTATGGTGTTAAGGAGTGTTCTAATTTCATTCTTCTACATGAAGCTGTCCAGTTTTCCCAGCACCACTAATTGAAGAAGCTGTCTTTTCTCCATTGTATATTCTTGCTTCCTTTATCAAAAATAAGGTGACCATATGTGCATGGGTTTATCTCTGGGCTTTCTATCCTGTTCCATTGATCTATATTTCTGTTTTTCTACCAGTACCATACTGTCTTGATTACTGTAGCTTTGTAGTATAGACTGAAGTCAGGGAGCCTGATTCCTCCAGCTCCATTTTTCTTTCTCCAGATTGCTTTGTCTATTCGGGGTCTTTTGTGTTTCCATACAAATTGTGAAAATTTTTTTTCTAGTTCTGTGAAAAATGCCATTGGTAGTTTGATAGGGATTGCATTGAATCTGTTGATTGCTTGGGTAGTATAGTCATTTTCACAGTGATGATTCTTCCAATCCAAGAACATGTTATATCTCTCCATCTGTTTGTATCATCTTAAATTTCTTTCATCAGTGTCTTATAGTTTTCTGCATACAGGTCTTTTCTCTCCTTAGGTAGGTTTATTCCTAGGTATTTTATTCTTTTTGTTTCAGTGGTAAATGGAGTGTTTCCTTAATTTCTCTTTCAGATTTTTCATCATTAGTGTATAGGAATGCAAGAGATTTCTGTGCAGAAATTTTGTATCCTGCTACTTTGCCAAATTTATTGCTTAGCTCTAGTAGTTTTCTGGTAGCATCTTTAGGATATATAGTATCATGTCATCTGCAAACAGTGACAGCTTTACTTCTTCTTTTCTGATTTGGATTCCTTTTATTTCTTTTTCTTCTCTGATTGCTGTGGCTAAAAGTTCCAAAACTATGTTAAATAATAGTGGTGAGAGTGGGCAACCTTGTCTTGTTCCTGATCTTAGTGGAAATGATTTCAGTCTTTCACCATTGAGAATGATGTTGGCTGTGGGATGTCATATATGGCCTTTATTATGTTGACATAAGTACCTTCTATGCCTACATTCTGGAGGGTGTTTCTCATAAATGGGTGTTGAATTTTGTCAAAAGCTTCTTCTGCATCTAATGAGATGATCATATGGTTTTTCTCCTTCAGTTTGTTAATATGGTTTATCACATTGATTGATTTGCGTATATTGAAGAATCCTTGCATTCCTGGGATAAACCCCACTTGATCATGGTGTATGATCCTATTAATGGGCTGTTGGATTCTGTTTGCTAGTATTTTGTTGAGGATTTTTGTATCTATGTTCATCAGTGATATTGGTCTGTAGTTTTCTTTTTTTGTGACATATTTGTCTGGTTTTGGTATCAGGGTGATGGTGGTCTTGCAGAATGAGTTTGGGAGTGTTCTTCCCTCTGCTATATTTTGGAGGAGTTTGAGAAGGATAGGTGTTAGCTCTTCTCTAATATTTGATAGAATTTGCCTGTGAAGCCATCTGGTCCTGGGCTTTTGTTTGTTGGAAGATTTTTAGTCACAGTTTCAATTTCAGTGCTTGTGATTGGTCTGTTTATATTTTCTACTTCTTCCTGGTTCAGCCTCTGAAGGTTGTGCTTTTCTAAGAATTTGTCCATTTCCATTTCTTCCAGGTTGTCCATTTTATTGGCATAGAGTTTCGTGTAATAATCTCTCATGATCCTTTGTATTTCTGCAGTGTCAGTTGTTATTTCTCCTTTTTCATTTCTAATTCTTTTGATTTGAGTCTCTCCCTTTTTTTCTTGATGAGTCTGGCTAATGGTGTATCAATTTTGTTTATCTTCACAAAGAACCAGCGTTTAGTTTTGCTATTGTTTCCTTCATTTCTTCTTCATTTATTTCTGACCTGATCTTTATGATTTCTTTCCTTCTGTTAACTTTGGGGTTTTTTTGTTTTTCTTTCTCTAATCACTTTAGGTGTAAGGTTAGGTTGTTTGTTTGAGATGTTTCTTGTTTCTTGAATTAGGATTGTATTGCTATAAACTTCCCTCTTAGAACCGCTTTTGCTGTATCCCATAGGTTTTGAGTCATCGTGTTTTCATTGTCATTAGTTTCTAGGTATTTTTTGATTTCCTCTTTGATTTCATCAGTGATCTCTTGGTTATTAAGTAGTGTATTGTTTATCCTCCAGGTATTTGTAGTTTTTACAGATTTTTTCCTGTAATTGGTATCTTGTCTCATAGTGGTGTGGTTGGAAAAGACACTTGATAAAATTTCATTTTCTTAAAATTATCAAGGCTTGATTTGTGACCCAAGATATGATCTATCCTGCAGAATGTTCCATGAGTACTTGAGAAGAAAGTGTATTCTGTTGTTTTTGGATGGAATGTCCTTTAAATATCAGTTAGGTCCATCTTGTTTAATGTGTCATTTAAAGCTTGTGTTTCCTTATTTATTTTCATTTTGGATGATCTGTCCATTGGTGAAAGTGGGGTGTTAAGGTCCCCTACTATGACTGTGTTACTGTCGATTTCCCCTTTTATGGCTGTTAACATTTGCCTTCTGTATTGAGGTGCTCCTATGTTGGGTGCATAAATATTTACAGTTGTTATATCTTCTTCTTGGATCAATCCCTTGATCATTATGTAGTGCCCTTCTTCGTCTCTTGTAATAGTCTTTATTTTAAAATCGATTTTGTCTGATATGAGAATTGCTACTCCAGCTTTCTTTTGATTTCCATTTGCATGGAATATCTTTTTCCATCCCCTCACTTTCAGTCTGTATGTGTCCCTAGGTCTGAAGTGGGTATCTTGTAGACAGCATATATACGGGTCTTGTTTTTGAATCCATTCAGCCACTCTATGTCTTTTGGATGGAGCATTTAATCCATTTACATTTAATGTAATTATCGATATGTATGTTCCTATTACCATTTTCTTAATTGTTTTGCATTTGTTATTGCAGGTTTTCTCCTTCTCTTTTGTTTCCTGCCTAGAGAAGTTCCTTTAGCATTTGTTGTAAAGCTGGTCTGGTGGTGCTGAATTCTCTTAGCTTTTGCTTGTCTGTAAAGGTTTTAATATCTCCATAGAATCTGAATGAGATCCTTGCTGGGTAGAGTAATCTTGGCTGTAGGTTTTTCCCTTTCATCACTTTAAATATGTCCTGCCACTCCCATCTGGCTTGCAGAGTTTCTGCGAAAACATCAGCTGTTCACCTTATGGAGATTCCCTTATATGTTATTTGTTGTTTCTCCCTTGCTGCTTTTAATATTTTTCCTTTATATTTAATTTTTGATAGTTTGATTAATATATGTCTTGGCATGTTTCTCCTTGAATTTATCCTGTATGGGACTCTCTGTGCTTCCTGGATTTGATTGACTAATTCCTTTCCCTTATTAGGCAAGTTTTCAACTATACTCTCTCAGTTATTTTCTCAGTCCCTTTCTTTTTCTCTTCTTCTGGGACCCCTATGATTCGAACACTGGTGTGTTTAATGTTGTCCCAGAGGTCTCTGAGACTGTCCTCAATTCTTTTCATTCCTTTTTCTTTATTTTGCTCTGCAGTAGTTATTTCCACTATTTTATCTTCCAGGTCACTTATCCTTTCTTCTGCCTCAGTTATTCTGCTATTGATTCCTTCTAGGGAATTTTTAATTTCATTTATTGTGTTCATAATTGTTTGTTTGCGCTTTAGTTTTTCTAGGTCCTTGTTAAACGTTTCTTGTATTTTCTGCATTCTATTTCCAAGATTTTTGATCATTTTTATTATAATTACTCTGAATTCTTTTTCAAGTAGACTGCCTATTTCCTCTTCATTTGTTTGGTCTGGTGGGTTTTTATCTTGCTCCTTCACCTGCTGTGTATTTCTCTGTCTTCTTATTTTGCTTAACTTACTGTGTTTGGGGTCTCCTTTTCACAGGCTGCAGGTTTGTAGTTCCTGTTGTTTTTGGTTTCCGCCCCCGGTAGCTAAGGTTTGTTCAGTGGGTTCTGTAGGCTTCCTGGTGGAGGGGACTAGTGCCTGTGTTCTGGTGGATGAGGCTGGATCTTGTCTTTCTGGTGGGCAGGTCCATGTCCAGTTGTGTGTTTTGGGGTGTCTATGACCTTATTATGACTTTAGGCAGCCTCTCTGCTAATGGGTAGGGTTGTGTTCCTGTCTTGCTAGTTGTTTGGCATAGGGTGTCCAGCACTGTAGCTTGCTAGTCGTTGAGTGCAGCTGGGTCTTACCCATGAGATGGAGATCTCTGGGAGAGCTTTTGCTGTTTGTTATTATGTGGAGCTGGGAGGTCTCTGGTGGACCAAGGTCCTGAACTAGGCTCTCCCACCTCAGAGGCACAGGCCTGACACCCAGCTGGTGCACCAAGACCCCGTCAGCCACACGACTCAGAAGAAAAGGGAGAATAAAAGAAAGAAAGAGAATAAAAAGAAATAAAATACAATAAAATAAAGTTATTAAAATATAAAAATAATTATTAAAAAGAAAGAAATTGAAAAGTAATGAAAAAAATATGAAAGAAAGAAGAGAGCAACCAAACCAAAAAACAAGTCCACCAATGATAACAAGCACTAAAAACTATATAAAAAAATAAAAACAATGGACAGACAGAACCGTCGGACAAATAGTAAAAGCAAAACTATACAGACAAAATCTCACAGAGAAGCCTACACATACACACTCAGAAAATGAGGAAAAGGAAAAATATATATATATCATTGTTCTCAAAGTCCACCATCTCAATTTTGGGATGATTCGTTGTCTATTCAAGTATTCCACAGATGCAGGGTACATCAAGTTGATTGTGGAGATTTAATCCACTGCTCCTGAGGCTATTGGGAGAGATTTCCCTTTCTCTTTTTTGTTCACACAGCTCCTGGGGTTCAGCTTTGGCTTTGGCCCCGCCTCTGTGTGTAGGTCGCCTGAGGGCATCTCTCCCCACACAGACAGGAGGGGGTTTAAGGAGCAGCTGAATCGGGGGCTCTGGCTCACTCAGGCTAGGGGGTGGGGGATGTGGGTGGGGGAGGGAGGGTTACGGGATGCGAGGCGAGCCTGCAGTGGCAGAGGCAGCATGACGTTGCACCAGCCTGAGGCACGCCCTGTGTTCTCCTGGGGAGAACTTGTCCCTGGATCACGGGACCCTGGCAGTGGCGGACTGCACAGGCTCCTGGGAGGGGCGGTGTGGACAGTGACCTGTGCTTGCATACAGGCTTCTTGGTGGCTTTAGCAGCAGCCTCAGCGTTTTCTGCCCATCTCTGGTGTCCACGCTGATAGCCACGGCGCACGCCCGTCTCTGGAGCTCCTTTAAGCGGTCCTCTGAATCCCCTGTCCTCACGCACCCCAAAACAATGGTCTCTTGCCTCTTTGGCAGCTCCAGACTTTTTCCCGGACTCCCTCCCGGCTAGCTGTGGCACACTAGCCCCTTCAGGCTGTGTCCACGCAGCCAACCCCAGTCCTCTCCCTGGGATCTGACCTCCGAAGCCCTAGCCTCAGCTCCCAGTTCCCGCCCACCCCGGCGGGGGAGCAGACAAGCCTCTCTGGCTGGTGAGTGCTGGTCGGCACCTATCCTCTGTGCGGGAATCTCTCTGCTTTGCCCTCCACACCCCTGTTGCTGCGCTCTCCTCCGTGGCTCCGAATTTTCCCCCTCCGCCACCCGCAGTCTCCGCCCGTGAAGGGGCTTCCTAATGTGTGGAAACCTTTCCTCCTTCACAGCTCCCTCCCACTGGTGCAGGTCCCATCCCTATTCTTTTTTCTCTGTTTTTCCTTTTTTCTTTTGCCCTACCCAGGTATGTGGGGAGTTTCTTGCCTTTTGGGAGGTCTGAGGTCTTCTACCAGCATTCAGCACGTGTTCTGTAGGAGTTGTTCCACATGTAGATGTATTTCTGACGTATTTGTGGGGAGGAAGGTGATCTCCACGTCTTACTCTTCTGCTATCTTGAAGGTCTCCCCTGATTATATGTTTTGGTGTAACTGTACTACATGCATAGATTAAATTCTCATGAGAATATGGGATTTGCATAATAAATATAGCATTTACTTAGTCAAGATAGTTCAAGAAATATCATTTTCTACTTCATCATTCCATACGTTTTTCTTTGAAAATAAAAATCTTTGAGGACGTGTAGTCAAACTGAAGACCATTGGTGGAAACTGCAAATGGATTGGTCAATATTTGGCAGTTAATTTCCTCAGTATGGTTGCTAATATTTACCCATCCTCAATCTCAGTCAGTAGATTTATGTTTTCTGGATATACACATAACTAATAATACAGTAACATGTGTGGTGTCACTTCCTAGAACTGTGGACTACCGTCCCAGATTTATCTGTACAGTACCATAGTTTCTGAGATAATGATACAAATAATTTTCAATTAGCCAGTGAGCTTTTGGAATATTTTGCCACAGAGAATCTGATTCTTTGGATTCAATTAGATTCCCCTTTGCTTTGATTAGATGAATGAACAAAAAACACTCTACCTTTCCACAAGAAACAGTAGTCTGGAATGGTTACTTTGTTATTAAGATTTTTATTCATAGACCTGCTGACAATTAGTCTTTTCCTAGCCCATAACTCCCAAAGAGAAATACCTAAAAGTGGTCTCTACTTTAAAACTGACAGAAGAAGCAAAGACTGAATTTATTTACATAATCATTATAAATTTTATGCAGACATGTAGATATATATTACTCGATCTGTCGGTATATTCCCTCCTAAATGCCCATTCCTAACTCATGTTTGTTTATTTATATATTTATTCATTCATTATTCAGCACTTTTCTTAAGTGCATACTATTTGTGTATATATATATATATATATTCAGCATATACAATGTGATGAAATGAGCTAACTATTAAAAATACTGAGGTGAATAAAATACTGTCTTTGTACATAATTTGACAGATAAATAGATATTCACAATGCTTGTGTTGCAATGTGAGTGTTGTAATGAATGCATAGAGAGGGTAAAATGGGTGCAGAGAGAAAAATATCATAGTGCTTTTTGAAAGTTTTTCCTGTACTAAAAGTGACTCCTACATTTTAGGTTTTTGTTATTTAATGGCATAAAGCAATCCCCATTTATGATGCCCACCTTCTGCAGGATAGAAATCTGGGCATGGCATAGATGGATTCTTTGCTTGGGGCCTCACTAGGTTGAAATCATGGTGTTGCCAAAACTGCGCGTGCATCTGTAGATAAATATTCTCTTCCAAGATCACTGAGGTTGTTAGGAAAATTAATTCCTCATGGTTGTAGATCTGAGGTCCCGATTTTCTTACTGGTTTTGGCCAAGAGTAGCTGCCAGTTGCTAGTGGCCCCACCCAGGTCCTAGCCATGGGGCCCTATTGTAGGGTACTAGCTTACTTCAAGGACAGCAGGAGAATTTTCCTCCAGCTGGCTACAAGGGAATGTTACGTAACATACATAATCATGAGAGAGATTTTCCCATCATCTTTGACATATAATATAACTAAATGAAGGGAAGGACAATTCCATCATACTCCCAGGTCCCATGAAGGCTCAAGGGGAGAGAATTATCCATGTGATTAAATGAATCAGTATTTTCTGTTATGATTTGAATACGTCTCTTAAGAAATTCTTCTTTCCATCCATATCTCCTTAATATTTTGTCAAATATTCTAGTATGTCTCAAATTTTACTTTCATTTTTAAGATATGTGTATGGTGTGTGATGGAGGTTTTTCCCCAAGTAAATAATCAGCTTTTCCCTCCATCATTTATTGAATTATCCATCCTTTTTCTGTTTACCTGTAATTTTAGCTCTTTCATATATTATAGATCTGTGAGCTCTCAATTCTGTTTCATGTTGTTTTTCTACTTTTTAACCAATAATATATCTTTATTGCCACAGCCTTATTAAAAGTGTGGATATCAAATAACTTGTTCACAATCATATTTTTATTCTTCAGAGGGTTTTGTATACCCTTGGATCTTTACCAAATATATTTTAAAAATAAATTTTCACGTTCTACCAAAAAGATGCCATAATAGTGATTGGAGTCACAATGAATCAATGCGCTCACTACAAAAGATTTGACATCTTAGTATAATTGCCTGCTCATCCATAACATTGTTTCTTTTCTCCATTTATTAAGCCTTCTTGAATGTTCTTTAAAATGTAATGTATAATTTTTGTATAATGTCTTTGTACATATTTTGTGATTATTTCTGCTAGACTTGCTTTCTTCAATGTTCTCCTGAAGTTCGTATGGATGTTAGACTAATGCGTTCTACAGTGGAAGCAAGAAAACCACTTAATTAAAACACTTTGACAATAATCCTGTTACAATAGTGATGGACTTCAGAAATATCAATAGAGATAAAACCACTTTCTTTTTCATAATTTACTTCCATATCCCAATATTATTATTATTTTTAAAATAAATTTATGTATTTATTTATTTATGGCTGCATTGGGTCTTCATTGCTGCATGCAGGCTTTCCCTAGTTGCATTGAGTGGGGCTACCCTTCGTTTTGGTGCGTGGGCTTCTTACTGTGGTGGTTTCTCTTGTTGTGGAGCATGGGTTCTAGGTGCGTGGGCTTCAGTAGTTGTGGCACGGGGGCTTCAGTAGTTGTGGCATGTGGGCTTCATTAGTTGTAGCTTGCAGGCTTTAGAGCGCAGGCTCAGTAGATGTGGTGCATGGGCTTAGTTGCTCCACGGCATGTGGAATCTTCCCAGACCAGGGCTGAAACCCGTGTTCTCTGCATTGGCAGGCAGATTCTTAAACACTGCACCACCAGGGAAGTCCCCAATATTATTAATCTCAGAATTGTCTTCACAAACCTTGACCACTCCATTTTTCGTATTTATTAACAATGTATGGGAAGGTGACATATGAAAATGTCAAAATATTTGTGTATGTGTGTATAATTGACGTATAATGAATAGAAAATTATGTTAAACTTATAAAAATTTAATTAAATCTTTCTAAGACATTTATAAAACAATAAATAGAGAGAGCAGGGTGCATAACACTGGAAAACTTATTTTAGACCAGAAACTAGTAGACAAAAGGCATTGGTTTTATAAAGACATTAGTTTTTATAATGGTAAGCCTCATTATTTCTTTTAGTTGGTGAAACCCCAAAAGAGAATACTTAACAATTTTCAGTTTGTAGTGCTTCAATCAGGCAATCTTAACTTGGGTCAAGGCATCAGAAGCTTCAGGGTGATCTGTGGACATTTACTCAAATATCTTAACCCCTAAAGGTTTGCTCTCATCATAGTTTAAAAAAGCTTTAAAACAGTGTATATTATATAAAACATATTACATGACTAAAATGAAATGTTTATATATATAAATAGATAGATACACATATATATATATTTTAAATGATAGTGCATTAGGCTAGGAGTAGAATAAGATCCAGAAAAGTGGTAACAGTAATTAATAATCATAATAATGGTAATAATTGTGGCTCTCCTATTGAGTGCTTAGTACATGTAACATACTGTTCAAGTGTTTTACATAATTGATATCTATCTACAGTATGAAAATGGCTTATTATAATACCTTATTTCCTAAAATTAATATGCATTGTTTTATACAAACACTTTATACAAAGAGGGTAAATGAGAGTCAGAGGTGCAGAGTAATTTGGTCAAACTCTCTCACCCCAATGTTGTCATTCAGATTATGGGCTTTCTGGCCAGAAGATTGTTATTTTGATTCTAATGTTCACAAATGTAAAATGGAGCTACAGTAACCCATATCTCATTGAATTGTTTTAGAACATAATGATAGTAAAATTCATAATGTGTAACAAAATGTAGGGGATCAACAAACATTATTTTATAATATATTAACATAAATTTAAATAATCTATCATCCCTATAATACTGAATTACATATAGATAAAATATTATGTGCATACATATAATGTATTGCACATATAATATATTGGTATATCATAATCACATCAATATAATTATGACTATATAAGTATAAAATATGGGGATATATGGTATAAGCATGTTGTAGTTTATAGTATATTATCTAATATTACTTATTAATTACCATCAATGTTATTAACCAGAGTTGAAATGTAGTCTTTGTAACTTCAATAGTATTTACTATTTTCATAATGACATTATAACTTTCAAGAAATCCAACACAAATTAAAAGTTTTTCAATTTATTTTTTCTATCCTTAACATGAGGGATGAATTATGTCACCTTTAAAGATACATTTTGCTGTAAAATTTGATTATAATTTTTTGTGCAGAATATATCACAAATTTTAATTCATGCTTACATCAGAATTTTTAAAGTATTCTATTTACTTTCATTTAATTTTTGAAATATAAATTGCTATTTAAATAAGTTTTTCACAAACTTTAATTTTTTGATATAAACTGTGATTAATACATTTCACATTGATGCTATTTTCTGGAAAAAATGTGAAAAATTGACTTGGCTATTCAGAAATCACTATATTTTCAGTATTTCTACTTTTCATTTTTATTTAACTTGAAAGAATATATCATACATCTAGCATTTTATATTGAGACTTTTGGTCATACTGTATAATTTTGAGTCAATGACATATGAATTTCTAATTCACTTGTGGATTATTAAGACTAACTTTTTAACCTCTAATATTTGCTAAGGAATTACAGTTCATGATCAGGAATATATTTTATGTCTCAAAGGTTTAATCTTCTATCCTGAACTTATTTTTATTCAAGGCAACTAGGCAAAGTCTAAATGTTCTTTTCATGAGCTGTCCATCATTTGCATTACATGAATAGATAAATAAACATAAATCTGGAATAATGTACAAAATCAATTAACCAAACAAATCATGCATAGAACTCAAAGGATGTAAATTGTAAATGCTAAAAATACACTCAACCAAAAGTTGTAACAGCTTCCCTACATAATAATTATTGTATTTTTTAATAAAGTTTATTTTTATTACAATCATTTAATCTAAGAGTCAACCTGAGTGTCAACAGAGATAAATAAGAACATTCTTGTTCTTAATTATTCTTCATTTTTTTAAAAGTGGAAAGTATCTGACTCTCTTAGATGAGTGTTTTAACCAAACTGTAGAACATTGTCAAACACTCTACACTTGAAACTATAGAATACAAATAGAATCGTTGCCACAAAAACAGGTAGAGTTTTGTCTGTTTAAATCTGTATTAGTAAAATGAATTCTTAAGTGTGACCTTCTGCACAGAATGGTATTATTAAAATTAGAAATTTTGAATTGCTCTGAAGTGTGTATTAATATATTTATGATATATGATATGATATGCTATGATAGCATATGATAGATATGCTTTTGCTTTTGTACCATGATATTTTCTCAAACTTCTGTTAAACTTTGTAAATGAATAAATTAAGGAAAATCATATGTCAACTCTGACCTCAAAACACTCAGCTGTTTTCACATTTAGAAAACTAACTATAGCTCAGTCTGTAGAGGAGGTAATTTGAATATGTAAGATGTTCTTGAACCTTCACTACAGTACTTTCTTGGCCTGATTATCTCCACCATGACTGTGAGTTCACTGTCATGCACTGTATGAATCTGGGCCTCAAATAAATACTTTTTATTTTAACTCTTCTCAAAGGTATTTGCTCATCAATTAGTAAGTGGCTTCTGCTACGGCTGACTTACAGAGGTTAAGTGGCCATGAATCTAGTTAGTTGCCTACAAAAATCCCCAATACACTCTTGAGAATTTGCTCCTCCACTGAGCTGGGATTTGGGTTTCTGAATAATACAGTAAGCTCTCAGTTCAATAAATTATTGATAATGACATCTTATTAATAATAAGAATATTTTATATTTGAGACCTCATTTTTTAAAAAGGGAAGTTTCCATAAGCATGGCTTCTATATTTTTTCATTTGACCTTTGCAACATTTTATGGAAGGTTGGATAAGAATGACTATTTAAGCTTTAATTTTGCTTTAGTATAATGATTAAACCAACCCATTTCAATGGCTGAAACTAATTTTTTCACATTATTTTTCTATCCCTTTCTTTATTATTTTCTTGGGGTTAACAGGTTTATTTCACTCTCCATCAAGCAATAGTGTTTATTTTTTTCCTGTCATCACTTATGTTCAAGGTCTACTAAAACATCACCTGAGAGATTAATCCCACTGCAAGTTCTAACCTGAGTCCTCAGGTGGAGGTAAATCTACCAGAGCCAAGAAAAATAAATAGGCTGCTGAACCTTTGATTCATTTATTTGAATATTTTCAACTTTGTTGCTTGTGTGTTACTGATATTAGTTATTCTATATTTATAACCAGCTTTGCACATGTGCTTGTTTTTTTTTTTAAATCAAATCTCTGCCGTGGACACTTGTTATTTTAATACATTTGTGTTTCATCTACCCTTATCTTAACATTATGCTCAGTTTCTCTTGTTATCCATCTCAAGTTCATTCATCATGGCCTGGTTTTCTTTGATATTAATTTAGCATGATTCAAGCTGTGCAATGAATTTTCAGTTGCTTACATCAACAACTGCCAGTCTGTGTGATTTAAGATACCTTTGATATCTTTTTGATCTGTTTAGTTAGTGATTCAATTATTCTAAACTCTAGGAGTAATTGCTGACCCAAATTGTACCAAAGGACAGTAAACCTGCATCCCATTGCGTTTTATATGTTTCTATTGTCTAGGACTTTCTTTGATGTTCTGTCCAGCCTCAGTGGAACTGCTGTTGTGTGTATATTAAATTATATTTTATCACATATTATTTTAAATGAACAAAAATTAAAATGTATTATTTAAGTATCCATGCTCATAATGAGGGGGAATTAAGCTCTACATCCTGGTGAGAGAATAATTAAATAATACGTAGACATGTTAAAATCACCCCAGAAATTAATATGTCTATTGGGAGAGATACTTTGAGGCTATGCATCTATACTGTTTTTCCTTATCTGTTTGTTCACAAATTTTATCATTCATCATTGGTCTCACCTACAGCAGTTATTGTGGTATTCTCATGGTGATTTTCTATTTCCCACATTTCTTCTACATTTGTTATTTTGAACTGTTTTGTAAGAAAGATTTGTCCTTTATTCCTTTATTTACATCAGATGGATTCATGATTATCATATTAGTTTTCTATTGATGCTTTAAAGATATTGCACAAATTTAGCAGGATACAACAGCATCCATTTATCATCTCACAATTTCCATGTGTCCGAAGTGTGGGCATAGTGTAGCTCAGCTTGTTCCTCTGCTCTGAGATGCACAAGACAGAAAACGGGTGTATACAGGGCTGAATTATTTTCTAGAGTCCTTCCACGCTCACACAGGTTGTCGGTGGGATTTAGTTGCCTGCCATTGGAGGCCTGAAGTTTACTTGCCAGATGTCAGCCAGGTGTCATCCTCTGCTTCTAGAGACCACCTGCATTCTCTAACTCATAGTCCAGCAGTGATGGGTAAGTGATGGGTAAGCCAGCAGTGATGGGTAGGCCCTCTCATGCTTTGAATCTTCCCTCTGCCTCCCTCTTCTGCTGCTTCTGTCTGACTGCCCCCAGCTGGAGAGAAATCTCTTTGCTGTTAAGGGCTCAAGTGATTAAACTGGGCCCATCTGGAGAACTGAGGATAGTCTCCTTAAGTTTTATAACCTTAATTATATCTGCAAATTTCTTTTTGCCATGTCACATAATATAACCGAAAGTGGGGCCTGGCTGCTTGCCGCTCAGAAACCAATAAAGAGGCCAGGTTGGTGGAAAGGAAAGTTTCCTTTATTTTAGATGCCAGCAACTGGTGGGGTTGGGGGTGGGGGGGGAGGGCCGACTCCTGTCCAAAGGCCGACTCCCCCCCCCGCCCCCGCCACCGAGAATCAGGGGGCAAGAGCTTTTATAGGCGGAGGGAGGGGGCTGCATGCAGAAACAGCACAGTCAGCTCTGGCAGTCATCTTGAAATTGGTCGTGTGGTGGTCTGACCAGCGTCATCTTGATTGTATTCGGTACAGTTAGTCTTCACTTCCAGGGTTGGTTTGTTCCCATTTCCTTGAGGCCAGTTTTCGGAATTGTGGCAGCTTATGTCATGGCTACAGCCTGGTCATCATGTAGTTAACTTCTTCCACCTGGTGGGGGTCTCACTGTCTATAAGACAGCTCACAGGGTACGGCTCAGAATATTATCTGTAGCCCTTGAGGAGGGACTGAAGGTCCTTGACTATGCTTAATGACTAAACTATTATTATTTGGTCTCCTTTGACTGGTTTCCTTTGTCTCTGCATTTTCTTACTCTCTGATTAAACTTATTCTTTGGCTAAAGTTTTTCCACAGACAAAAGTCAGGCTGAGGACATGGGGTCCATAGACCATAGGGTCTTGCTCCGTTTCGATAACATATTCTGGGCAACAAAGATTAAAGGAACCCAAATCCTCCCTACCAGTATTTGTTTTGTTTCGATTTATAAGAAAGTAATTTTGTACTGTGTTTTGTTGCTCACGTTCTTCTAGCTTTGCTCATTAGAAGCTTTTTCAGGTTGGTTGCTATGCTCTTTTTCATGCCCCTCCTCCTCCTTTTAAGCACTTTTTTACTTTGTGACACTACTGAATGCCCCAAGCTCATCTAGTATTTTCCCTGCCCTGGCTCCAACAGTGAGCAGTTTCTATAAGGAGCCCTGTTTTCTTTTATTCTGAATTTCTTAACACATCCTCAAATCACAAAAACAAAGCAAAACAAACAAACAGCAAAAAACCCAGATCGGGGTCAGGGGAGGGATAAATTTGGAATTTGGGATTAACAGATGCAGACTACTATATTTAAAATAGATAAACAGCAAGGACCTACTGCTAGCACAGGGAACTATATTCAATATCTTGTAATAACCTATAATGGAAAAGAATCTGAAAAAGAATAGATTTATACGTATAAATATACATATAAATATATATAATAAATATATAAATATATAATAACTATAAATATATATACATATAAGTATATATAAATATATAATTATATATATAAACTGAGTCACTTTGCTGTACACCTGAAACATTGTAAATCAACTATACTTCAATACAAAAATAAAAATTAAAAAAAACAGGTCAAGCATGAGGTAAGAGAAAAAATCCTATATCTATAGCTAACACAGAACTAGGAGACAGAGAATACCACAACTTCTCATTACCTGGAAACAGGTAAATAAACACGAATCTTTCAGTCACCTCCGGAGTCTGCATCTGATTGGTGACTCGAGAAGAGACTGCAATTCAGATTTAGATGCTAATATTATCCTATTGCTACCTCACCACTTCCTTAAAATTGAGGTAATTTTTTGACATTATGTCCTTTAATATTGCCTCTCTCCTTTTCTCTTGATTTTCTCCTGTAACTTCTTGGAGCATCATGTCTCTTAACTTTGCTTTTGTATTTACATTTAAAATTTTTCTGCAATGTATTCCAAGTCATTGGTTTATGACTACCTACAGATTCAACTATTGCTTTGTCTGGTGCTTGATACATCTACTGAGATTTTTTAAAATATTTAAATTTTCTTTATTGTTTATAAATATCAGTATGGGCAAAGATAGAAGCAACAGCTTATGTGCTGAAAAACTTAATAAAATTAGTTTTACCCTTTATCACAATTTCTCTTGTATGCATATGTACAAATGCTGTTACTGCTATTTAAGCAATGAAGTCCCTAAAATGAAAATACTCTCTTTAGGCTCTTCATTCCAATATTTCTAATTTAAAAATGTACCTTATAAGCTATACTCTGTGGGAATACCCCATATCAAAAATTTGACAAGTCCCTAAAATGAAAATACTCTCTTTAGGCTCTTCATTCCAATATTTCTAATTTAAAAATGTACCTTATAAGCTATACTCTTTGGGAATACCCCATATCAAAAATTTGACAACCTTTGAATTTTAATACAGACTAATTTGACTCCAAGTTATACGTTACCAAATCCTTTCTCCTATACCTAGCTAAATGTTTGCTAATTCTCATTTTATATACAGGAAGGCTGAGACATAGAGTGGTTAAATTTCGTGGGTTAAAGAATATGTAAAGTGGTAGAATTAGCACTCAAGTCCCCTGGTAATCTGATCATGGAATCTGTGCTCCTAACCACTATTCATTACTACTTTCTTTGCAGAGAATAAATACAGGGAACTCTACTCAGCACTCTGTGGTGACCTAAATGGGAAGGAAATCCATAAAAGAGGGGATATATGTATACGTATAGCTGATTCACTTTACTGGACAGTAGAAACTAACACAACATTGTAAAGCAACTATACTCCAATAAAAATAAATTTAAAAAAAAAAGGAATCTAAAAATGATTTTATGTCACTTTGCTGTCCACCTGCAACTAACACCACATTGTAAATCAACTATATTTCAATAAATTTTTTAAAAGCAAAAAAGAAACAAAAAAATAAATAAATAAATAAATACTGAGAGTTTCTGGTAGATGTTGTATCATGTAGAAAAGCCATTTTGGTCCAAAGAGAAACATGTGAAAATAAAGTGTACGACATCTGCCTTCACAGAATTTGCATCCTATTTAGAATATTTCTGGCAAAGTCTAATTAACTTGTTGAGTCAAATACTATTATAGAGAACCAAATGCAATGTAAGATTCATACTATACCTTTTGGGTAATATAGGGTTGGAGTTGATGGTCGTTACCATCAAGAAGTTAATAGTGGGCAGATTATGGATCGTACCAAAAATTAAACACGTGAAACATAATGGAATGATAATTTAAAAAAGAGATATAGAATGTTCCTGTACTTTTTTCTGGTATGAATTTAATGTGCTTTTAAGATTTGGGTTTTTTTTTTTTCCTTAAGACTTCTCTGGCGTTTGTGGATATGTAAAACTCTCTCAGTTTATAATCTTACAGCACATATTAACTACATAGATTGTTTATCAAAGTTATATTAATTGTGAGGAGGCCTGAATAATGTCCATTCTTCCAACTACACCATAAGCTCCATGACATCTTGAGCCACATTTACTGTACTATTTACTGTTTTCTGTCTTTTCTCATGACATTTAGATGTCAGTAAAATGATTATTTAATAAAACAACTCTTTTCCCTAAGGCACAATTTAGCCAATTTCACATGAGAAAAAAACAAATACATTACATTTTAAAATCATGCTTTCCCCCACTTTAACATGTGAGATTTTTTTGTTTTATACAATTTATCATACTTTTATGTTCATTCCTTATAGAATAACAATCTCTTATTAACCCAGAATATCAATTTCAAAATACTGATTCCATGATTTAGAGTGGTCATCCTGTGTCTTCCTGAACTAAAGATGTATTTATGAGTATTAAAAAATAAATTCCACTTTTATTAAATAAAACAGAAGTATATTGAAATGCATTAAGCTGTTCTTATATTTAAGATTTTTTTCTTGAGCTAGATTCCCAGCATTGTAATTACAGGAGCTGTGAGGGTACATTGGCATATTGAAATAGAATGATTTTCAGATTATGTAAAATGCTTTCTGAAGGCACCTCACATATGATATTAATAAGGCAGCTAGGATTTATAATTATAGCATTTTGCCATAGGAAACATGGAAATGCTTTATTAGAGAAATCACATTTTTTTAAATTATATTTTATTTATGTACTTTCTTGTGTCTGAATGTAGTGCACAGTAAGAATTTTTGACTGATTCTAGTCTTTGCAAAAGCAGTTCATTCAAAGGAGAAGGAGAACCACTCATGCTTATTGTTATATGCAATCATGAAATGAATAGACATTCAGTTTCCTGCCACGGGTTTCTCGTATTATTCCTTCACACACCACATCAAAGTTTAGATGGGAAGTAATTTGCTAAATTTTGGGGTCCAGTAGTTGCATACTTAAAATTTACTTTTTTTTCTCTAATTATTTCTGTTCTCTGAGCTCTTCTCTAGTGTATCAGTATAAACAAGTGGTAGGAAACAGAAACATTCCAGGTGTAAAAAGCAGAAATGGAGTTAATGTAGGGAAGTATAAGACATAAAATCAACAGATGGCCTGTAGGAGTGAGAATCAAGATCCATCACTGAAATTAATCAGTTCAAGCACAAATGGTCACAAAACTATGGAAACAATAAAAAGATCAGTGGTTGCCAGGGGTCGGCGAACAGGCAGAGCACAGAGGACTTTTAGGACCTTGAAAATACTCCATATGATATTATAATGATGGGTTTATGTCATACTTTTGTCCAATCCCATAGAATTTACAGCACCAAGAGTGAACCCTAGGGCTTCCCTGGTGGTGCAGTGGTTGAGAATCTGCCTGCTAATGCAGGGGACACGGGTTCGAGCCCTGGTCTGGGAAGATCCCACATGCCGCGGAGCAACTGAGCCCGTGAGCCACAACTACTGAGCCTGCGCGTCTGGAGCCTGTGCTCCGCAACAAGAGAGGCCGCGATAGTGAGAGGCCCGCGCACCGCGATGAAGAGTGGCCCCCGCTTGCCGCAACTAGAGAAAGCCCTCGCACAGAAACGAAGACCCAACACAGCCAAAAATAAATAAATAAATAAATAAATACATTTAAAAAAAAAAAAAAGAGTGAACCCTAAGGTAAACTATGGACTTTGGGTGATTATGATGTATCAATTTAGGGTCATCCTTAGTAAAAACATACGATCCTGGTGAGTGACGTTGACAGTAAGAGAAGCTATGCATGTGTAGGAGCTGGGGGGTATAAGAGAAATCTCCGTACCATCCCATAAATATTGTTGTTAACCTAAAATTGCTCCAAAAAAAATAAAGTTTTATTTTCTTAAATAAAAAGAACAAATGTTCATTGCTATGATCCAGGGATCACAGCCTCAACTGCTGCTTGCAAATCAACTAGAAACTGTCCACCAAAATGATGGCTTGCTTGCCAGAAGAAACAATCAGCATAAGATGTTCTTCTTAAACATTCCTTCTGGATATCAGACAAATGCTTCTTAATCCGGAATGTATCTCTTCTCCAGAGGCAATCACAAGGAAGTAGGAAAAAAAATAGTTTTGAGCTTTTCAGTCTCTAAGTTCAGGAAGGTGCACTAGGAGAGGATAGGATGGATACTGAGAATTAATAAGCCACATCCTACACTGGTTTCCAATGAAAGATCTATACAGCTTACTACATATATGTAAAATTCTACTAATAAAGAAACAACAAATGTTCCCACCTAACGTACTGCACTTAATGTGCACACACACACACACACACACACACACGCATTGAACATTTTCCCAAGAGACATCTGAATGTCCTTTTAATTACTTCGTCTATCTGTGAGTGATTATTATTGCTATAATTCAAAGATCGGCAAACAACCACTACACACAACCTCTTTATAAGGTGGGCTGGAGAGAACAGATAACTAATGCTACTATGCTCATTTATGCAACTGGCCATAGTTAATATTTTTGAACTTCTTTCCACTACATGTTCTTTGTTCCATTAGTTTTTCAGATGGCCAGGGTTGTTTATTTGGGGATGTGGAAGACCAGAATCTCTATTACTGAGGAGTCATAGCTATCTTGGTATTATGCCTACTTGGGTTCTGTAATCAGTCATTTTCTTTTATCACTGGGCATAGCAATTAATACAAAGTGCCTTAGATTAGTGGTCTCCAAGCATTATTATTCAGGTACATTGTAGAAGAAATTTGAAATAAAGTGGTTTTTCAAAAATTTGTAATAAAATGTATGTCACTTTAAATTTGACATCTAAAACTTTTCACAATTAAAGCAGTTCCAAGGTGTGTAGTTTCTGAGGTGCTGTGATTATTGACATTTTAAAATAAAACTTCTGCTTTTCTTTAGGAGATAATCACAAGAGAACTCTCTTGCACCCTAACAATATGAACAAAACATCTGAGCGCTTAGTTGGCAAGGAATCTAATTAACTAAAATCCAGAAAGTGACAAGTTTACTGGGGGAGGAGAGACCCACAGCTACTGTCATTCCTGGCAGAGCAGCGGGGAATCAAGGAAACTGCCACAGATGCAAGTAAGAACGCTGATGAAGCGGATCAAACTTGTAAAACTCTAGGGTGGTCTGGCATGAGAGCCCAGAATCCGTGGGAGGCCCAGACACAACAGGAATCTCCATGCAGTTTCCACGTGTTACTCAGCCTTGCATGGGGAGCTCCTGAGGGTGACTGGCCACCTAGCAGGAGGCTGAAAGGGATCCTGTCTGAGGAAAGAGTGCTGACGTCTGAGGGTGGAGTAGGAGGAGAAACAGCCGTCAGGCAGGCGGTAACTGTCGTTGATCTGGGAGGAGGAGGGGAGGAAAGCTGAGTCTCTCACAGGGGAATACTAAAGGATCCTGCCAAAATCTGATGTTAGAGAAGCAACTGAGAGAAACCCGTGAACATTCTTAAGCCACCTGCTGATAAAAGATGGCCAAGGACATTGAAAAAAGAAAAAATTTACCTGCTAAAGATTAAGCACAGAGTGTTTGCTGAAGTCAAATGGTGGAGGGGAGCAAAGAGAGAAACGACACAGGTATCTGGGCCCCACACGAGGCACCAAGCAGTGGCACTGTTCACTGGGGTGGGTAGGTGCCTGGAGAGATGCTCCCTGAGATGCACTTTCAGGTGCTGCTGAGTCTGAAAGTAGGGCAGGTGATCTGCAAGTCAAGTCATAGCGCCACTCAAGGAAACTTCTCCCAAAATACACAACCCAGATGGTCTCAGTTCCAATTAGATTGACTTCATCACACATGCCAGTGGCCTGACAAAAGGCGAGATATGACATTTCCTGAGCGTGTGTTATTATATATAATATATTAACATTGCTTGCTTCAGTCTCTGTTGTTCTATTACTTCTTTTTATTTCTTTTTTATTTTTTTTTTAATTGGGGAATAGTTGCTTTACAATGTTGTGTTAGTTTCAGCTGTACAACGAAGTGAATCAGCTATATGTATACCTATATCCCCTCCCTCTTGGACCTCCCTCCCCCCCCCATCCCACCCATCTAGGTCATCACAGAGCACCAAGCTGAGCTCCCTGTGCTATACAGCAGATTCCCACTAGCTATCTCTTTTACACATGGTAGTGTATTTATGTCAATCCCAATCTCCCAATTTATCCTACCCTCCCTTCCCACCCCTCCATGTCCACACATCCATTCTCTATGTCTGCATTTCTACTTCTGCCCTGCAAATAAGTTCATCTGTACCATTTTTCTAGATTCCACATATATGCGTTAATATATGATATTTGTTGTTCTCTTTCTGACTTACTTCACTCTGTATGACAGACTCTAGGTCTATCCACATCTCTACAAATGACCCAATTTTGTTCCTTTTTATGGCTGAGTAATACTCCATTGTATATATGTACCACATCTTCTTTATCCATTCATCTGTCGATGGACATTTAGGTTGCTTCCATGTCCTGACTATTGTAAATAGTGCTGCAATGAACATTGGGGTGCATGTGTCTCTTTGAATTATGGTTTTCTCAGGGTATATGCCCAGTAGTGGGATTGCTGGGTCATCTAGTAGTTCTATGTTTATGTTTTTTTTTAAGGAACCTCCGTACACTGTTCTCCATAGTGGCTGTATCAATTTACATTCCCACCAACAGTGCAAGAGGGTTCCCTTTTCTCCACACCCTCTCCAGCATCTATTGTTTGTAGATTTTTTTTGATAATGGCCATTCTGACCTGTGTGAAGTTATACCTCATTGTATAAAACTCTTAGAGGAAAACATAGGAAGAACATTCTTTGACATAAATTACAGCAAGATCTTTTTTGACCCACCTCCTAGAGTAATGAAAATAAAAACAAAAATAGACAAACGGAACTAGTTAAACTTAAAAGCCTTTGCACAGCAAAGAAAACCATAAGCGAGACGAAAAGACAACCCTCAGAATGGGAGAAAATATTTGCAAATGAAGCCACTGACAAAGGATTAATCTCCAAAATATACAAACAGCTCATGTAGCTCAATATCAAAAAAACAAACAACCCAATCAAAAACACAAACAACCCAATCAAAAAAAATGTGTGGAAGACCTAAACAGACATTTCTCCAAAGAAGACATACAGATGGCCAAGAGACACATGAAAAGATGCTCAACATCACTAATTATTAGAGAAGTGTTCTATTACTTATAAAACCTTACATTCAAACCAAATTTTAGAAAATCTATGAAAAAATTATAAAATATGACAAAGCATCAAGAGAAGAAAAAGTCAGTGGAACCTGAGCCAGAGATGGAACAGAGTATGGAATTATCAGGCAGAGTTACAAAAAATAATATAAATATATTTAATGATACATTGCAAAAGGTAAACAGTAAACATGCACAGATAAAGAAGTTTAGCAGTGAGACAGAAGAATAAAATAAGTCAAATTAAAATACTGATTTGAAAAATAAGTTACCAGTGATGAAGAATATTTTGTTGGACTAATTATCTGAACAAAATAGAGGAAAGAATTGGTACAACTGAAAAACAATCAATAGAAATTATACCAACTAAAACACAAAAAAAACTGAGTAGAAAAATAAATTTAAAAGAGTGTCCAAGATCTTGAGATAACAGAAAAATATGTAATTGGAGCACCTGAGAAGAGAGAGAAGATGAAACAGAATAAATCTTTGAAGAGATAATGTCCAACAATTTCCCCACATTTAAAAGCATGAACCAATCCAAGGGGCTCAGAAAACCACAAGAATAATAATTGAAAAACGCACACACACATCCCTAGGCACATCCTTGTCAAACTGCTGAAAACCAATGTAAAGGAAAAATTCCTAAAGAAACCAGATAAAAAGATAAATTATGTACAGGAAGACAGCAAGAAAAATGGTGATTGAGTTCTCATCAAAAACAATGGATATTAGAAGACAATGGGTAAACGTGTTTAAAGTACTAAGAAAAAATAAAAACTATCAACCTAGAAAACTAAAGCCAGTGAAAATATCCTTCAAAAATAAGACCTAAATAAACATACTACAGACAGGCAAATATTGAAAAAACTCTTTAGTCAAACTGTACTGCAAGAAATACTAACAGCAGTTCTTTATACCAAAGGGAAATGTTACTAGATAATGTTGCAAAATGGAATGAGGATTTTCAGGTAGAATAATCTCTCTCTCCTTCTCTCTCTCTCTATCACACACACACACACACACACATACACACACACACACACACACACGGATCTCATAATTACTCCAAATATATTAAATACATGTAATGAAATTATTTTAAAGGCTTTGTTGATTGCTTGATAGAAAAATAAACAGCTATGTGTTTGTGTGTTAGTATTCATACACATATTTCCTAATTCTGTTCTTTTAGATGGTTTAAAAGCAGAAAAGCCTCACTAACAATGAACCTACCTTATGCTCAGATCTTTATTTTTAATTAACATTCTCCAATGAAGGGAATGAGGGCTACCTGAAGAAATAGCAAAGTCTACAGCTGGAACAGGAGAAAAACAAGATAAGCCTGAAGCATCTTGCATTGGTAGAACATAGGGAATTTCTCAAAAGAGAAAAATGGATGAAGCATGTCAAAAAGAAGAGGAAGTCAATGTGAAAATCTCCCAATTGTGAAAGTTGGAATAATTTGAACAAAACAAAGAATTATAATATTGGGTTATACAGCAAAGAATGAAATAGTTACACTTTTATAATTGTTTAAAATATTGCCTCTGCATAAATGGCAAATATCAGACAGTGTTACAGTTTTTTCTTTAGCCATCAAAAATAATTTGAAAATACTCAGGAGGAGGAAAGATGTCTGTTGTGGGTTTTTTTTTAATTTTTGATCCATCAGTTATTTATAGATGTATTGGTTTCCACCTGCTTGTGAAGTTTCCAAATTCCTCCATTACTTATTTTTAAAATTCCAGATTTATTGAGATATAGTTGACATATAACATTGTATACATTTAAGATGAATGGGGTGTTGATTTGATATATTTATATATTGCAAATGCTTACCACTTAACATTAGCTGATACCTTCAGACCATCAGGTAATTACCATTTTTTGTGGTGAGAACATTTACAATCTACTCTCTTACAAACTTTCAAGTATATAATACAGTATTATTAGCTATAATCACCATGCTGTATATTAGATCCCCAGAACATGTTAATCTTACAACTGGAAGTTTGTATCCTTTGAGCAATGTCTTTCCATTTCCCCTGCCCTTGTCCTCTGGTAACCATCGTTTTACTCTCCATTTCTCTGAGTTAGGCTGTTTTGAATCCACATATGAGTGATATCATACAGTATTTGTTTTTCTGTAACATTTCATTTAGTATAATACCCTCAAGTCTCATCCAAATTGTAACAGATGGCAGGATTTCCTCCTTTCTAATGGCTGAATAATATTCCGTTACACATATAGCATCTTTTTTATCCATTCATCTGTTGACAGACATTTAAGTGTTTCCATATCTTGACTATTGTGAACAATACTGCAATGAACATGGGGGTGCAGCTATCTGTTCAAGATTTTGATTTCAACTCCTTTGGGCATATACGCAGAAGTGGGATTGCTGGATCATGCAGTATTTTATTTTTAAATTCTTTGAGGAACCTCCATATTGTTTTCCATAGTGACTGTACCAATTTACATTCCCATCAATAGTGAACAAGTGTTCCTTTTCTCCACATCCTCACCAACACCACATCTCCTGTCTTTTTGATGATGGCCATTCTAACAAATGTGAGGTGATATTTCATTGTAGTTTCATGCTTAGTGATGTAGAGTACTCTTTCATGTACCTGTTGACCGTTTGTATGTCTTCATTGGAAAACTGTGTATTTTTGTTTCATCGTGTTGCAAAGACTTCCTAAGTGGATTCTTGGGGTCTCCCAGAGCTGTTTTTGTTCATGGATAGCTGTCCAATCATTGATCTTTGTGGGAGAGGGCAAAATGGGGAAGCTAGGTTCTCCCACGTTGCCATTTTCCCACTATTCCTCTGTTATTTATTTCTGATTTCATTCTATTGTGTTTAGAGAACATACTTGTTTGATTTCATTTCTCCTAAATATATTGAGACTTTTTTATGGCCTTGCATTTGGTCTACCTTGAAGTGTGTTCCATGTGTGCATGAGAAGAATGTGAATTCTGCTATGGTTGTATCGAATGTTCTATAGAGTCAGGTTAAGTCTAGTTGGTTTATAGTGTTTCCAAGGTTTTAGTACCTTGTTGATCTTACACCTGATTGTGCTATTCATTATGGAAGATGGGGTACTGAAATCTCTAAATCTTATTGTTGAATTACCTATTTTTCCTTTCAGTTCTAGCAGTTTTGCTTCATGTATTTTGAGGCATTATTATTAGGTGAATATAGGTGTATAGTTGTCATATCACCCTGATTGATTGACACTTTTATTATTATAAAATATCTGTAGTCAAGTAACTTTATGTCTATTTCATTTAATATTAGTACAGCCATTTCATTTCTTACGGTTTCTGTGTGCATGTTTCAATCCTTTTACATTCAGTGTATTTGTAACTTTGGATCTAAATTGTGTCTCTGGTAGACAGTATGTAGTGGTCTTCTTGACTATGACTGCCTGGAATAGTTTCTGCAGCGTAGAGCTGGGGGTGTGATGAAAGATGCAGGTGCCCTGCCCCTCCTGGAGCAAATATGCAACCATAGACTGGGAGCTTGGGGGCAAGGAAGCTCTGTGTTCTTAGCCCTGTCCTCCTGGAGTAGAGCTCTGTCATGTTGAGCTGGAAGTGGGGGGTAGGGAGGGAGCATGTTGTGACTCACTGCCCTGGCTGAGATTTAGTCAATTTTTGTGAATTTATGCTCCTCTCTTTTCCAAATGCTCTTAGGACAATTTGCAGAGACTCCCATTTTGTATGTATGTAATTTTCACACATTAAATGTCCATTTCACTGGGGAGAGAGTTTGTCGAGCACCTCACACTGCCATTCTGGAAATCCTTGTTATTTTCACTGTAATGCGAATCTGCTGCAATCTGCTCCATCCTATCCAAAAGTAGAACCATTGCTTATTTTTTTAGTTTCTTAGCTATCACATTTTGCTTCGCTTATTAGACTCTTGACCAGCAAAAATTGAGAAAATGACAAAAAGCTTAAGACACAATGTAAGGCTTACCTTTCAGAGGCTCCATTTTCTCTGGCATCTCGACCCCTGAAGTCCAAGGCACCTTCAGATCCCTGCTCTCCAGTGTCTGTCTAGCTACCTGAGGCTGCTCTCGTTCTGATCTTCTTTTTCTTGACCTCTAAGCTGCATACCAATTAAGAACCAGCATGTGTCTCAAGGAAAAAGCAGCAGAAAATATCAGGTTCACCTTGCTGCATTTTCTTTGTGCTGCATTGACTCTTAAATCTCAGCTGCCTCGGATGCTTTCTAGGGCTTTCAAATGTCAGCATGTTTGTATTTCACCTGGCTTTTACAGTTGTTGTTTGTGTGCTACTCAGTCATAACCAGCGTGCACTTAATTGTCTAAAGGGTGCACCTCGGAGCATGCCTAGGAAGAAGTGTCTGAAACATGTCGTGACAACTCTGTTAATGTACCTATTAGCCTTCGAACAGAGATTTTTTTTTTTCCTTGAATATGTAGTTTTATAATCAAATTGATCCCTGATGTTTTGTGGGGAGTTGTTTCAACGATCACTTTCTGTTTCTGATAATTTTTTTAAATATGTATCTATGGTGTTACGATTATCTCAGATGTTTGGAGAATATTGGAATTTGGGAAAGGAATGTAGGAGGAAACAAATTTTGTGTGTATTTTAGTTTAGTTTTATTTTATATTTGAAAATCATGTGAATCATGTGTGAATCTGATCATAGGTCTCCACTTCATTCTCACTTCAGTTAAAGGACATGCACTGTCAATCAATAGATTAAATTGAATTGACATTTAAGTGTTCAGAGAGATTGGACTCTTTCAGCATTATCATGGAAAGTTATTGCATAAAAAGTCCGGAAATCAGAGCAGAGAAACATCATTTGATATAACTGAAGCATGAAGCATTATATCATTTGATATAATTGAAGCAAACATCTATCTTCAGAAAAATAACTAGAATTCCATATATATATTATTAAAAAAAAAACAAAAAACAGCACCCAACAAGAGCTTTATGTTGGTGAAGAAAGGAGTACATTTACAGGTAAATAAAGCTGGGTTCTGTTTTGTTACTGAGGTACATGCAGAGAGATTGCCCATCACATGTTAAGCAATGCAAACAAAGTAAGATGAATTAGAAAGTCAATGGAACAAGTGAAAAAAAAATTATAACAATGAGAGATATATAGGAGCAATTCTTTAGTTGTGCAGGGTTCTTTTTAAAGTATTGTATCACACTGTAATTGTAATATTTTTCTAAGTTGTATAAAAAATAATAGTGCATCTTAACAATTGATGACACCCTCTAATATATGAAATGTGGTACTGAGCAATATTTTCTTCTGTGTGCTTAGTACACAGTGCCTTGTATATAGCATATACCAAAAGAATGTTTGTGCATGTTTAAACTGTGGGATTTCCAGCTTATATACTCAAATTATGACTTACTGTTTTGAAATTATTTATATTATAATTGTGTCTTAATTTGAAAAGTTTAAATGCTTAAATTTTTACACATGAAATTTTATGTGAAATTTACATTTCCATTTTTATAAATATTTTATATTTTGAAGTCTATTAAGGGTTTAGGATAAATTCAATAATATATCACATTTGAGGTTTTCAGAAAAAATATTTTGATTATTTGTTTACAACAAATCTCTGATTACTTTTGACAATTTTCACAGCAGAGACATATCACTAGAATTTTCTTTAAGTCTCAATTGATAAAATGTTGAAATGGAGACTATCAGTTTAGCTAGGGTCTGCTGGCTTGAGAATCTACATTTTAGAAAATAATGAATTTTCTCTTCCCATTGATTTTATTTTATTTTTTTAAAAGATTTTTTGATGTGGAGCATTTTCAAAGTCTTTATTGAATTTGTTACAATATTGCTTCTGTTTTATGTTTTAGTATTTTGGCCACAAGGCATGTGGGATCTTAGCTCCCCAACCAGGGATCAAATCCACATCCCCTGCATTGGAAGGTGAGGTCTTAACCACTGGACCACCAGGGAAGTCCCAATATGAGCTTTGAAGTGAAGTCAAGTGTATCAGTGGCAGCAATAGTATGTTTAAATCTTAGTAGCAGCTATGTAATATACACTAGCCCAAATTACATTTCCTCTAATAATCCATATTTTTGTCAAAGACTAAGTCATCTTTAAAGAAAGACCATGTAATTAGAATTAAAAATACCTTGAATAGAGTAGAATCTTCATAATATGAAGGAAAGAATAAAACTTCAGTGATTCAAGGAATTATCACAGTATGTTTATGTTACAATTGCTTTATATTTTTTTAAGAAGAAGAAAACCAATAATGTTCCTTTTCTGTTTAGATGCTAGCATCAGAAATCCATTTCTTATTGAGTTTTGTCTCATGATCTTTAGGGATTAAACTTCAGGGATCCTGAGAACAATCACCGTGGAGATGTGTAACATCTCTTATTGCTTGACTGAGCACAAAAGCCTTAGGAATAATCCTGGGGAGGAATCCACTCTCTCACTGTGTACTTAAAAATCATTTATGCTCCCTGGATTCAGCACTCAAGCAGGCCATGCTAACAGAGCAATGCAATTAACCTTTCCTGTAAATTAAATGTGCACATTTTCTGTGTAGCACTTGCTTAGAATAATTTTCTATCATTTGCAGAATGTGGTAGAAAAATTTTCTACCAATGGCTAGGTGGTTTGAAGATTAACTACAAATTTAATTTTTTTAACAAGTTATCTCTTTTCAGGGGAAAGAGAATAGCAATGTGTGTATATGTGTTTGTGTGTGGAACTATTTTTCTCCTTTATTACATTTCAAAAAGCACACATTCTTCTCAAGAAAATGAGATTGAAATACACATCTTTTGTCATTAAAAACATTCATGTTTTTAATTAAAACATTAAAAACATTCATGTTTTTAATTAAACATTTAAAACATTCATGTTTTTAATTAAAACATTAAAAACATGTTTTTAATGTTTCTAATGTTTAATTAAAACATTAAAAACATGAATGTTTTTAATGATAGTTTCATTAATGTTATTTTCAAAATAATTTGTCTTTATTAATTACACACATATTTACTGTTACATTATTATTACATTATTGTGCTAAGAACACAACATGAGATCTACCCTCTGAGCACATTTTTAAGTGTACAATAAAGTATTGGTAGCTACAAGCCCAGTGGTTTACAGCTTATCTCTAGAACTTATTCATCTTGCATAATTGAAACTTTGTCCTTTGATGAGCAAATCCTTACTTCCCCTCTCCCTCCAGCCCCTGGCAACCACCATCCTGCTTTCTGCTTCCATGGGTTTGACTATTTTAGGTACCTTCATTTAAGTGGAATCATGCAGATTTGTCCTTCTGTGCCTGGTTTATTTCACTTAGCATATGTCTTCAAGTTTCACCCATGTCATAGCTTATTACAGGATTTCCTCCATTTTAAAGGCTGAATAATATTCTATTGTTTATATATACCACATTTTCTTTATCCACTTATCCATCAATGGACATTTAAGTTGTTTCAACATCTTGGCTATTGTGAATAGTGCTTCAATGAACATGGGAATGCTAATATGTCTTTGAGATTCTAATTTCAGTTCTTCTCAATAGACACCTAGAAGTGGAATTACTGGCTCTTGGGTAGTTTTGTTTTGTGTTTTTAATTTTTTGAGGAACCCCTACATCACTTTCTATTGCTGCTGCTCCATTTTGTATTCCCACCAATAGTGTACAAGTGTTCTAATTTCTCCACATTCTCACCAATATTTATCTTTTGTTTTTCTGAACATAGCCATCCTAACAGGTGTGAGGTGATATCTCATTGTGATTTTGATTTACATTTCTCTGATGATTAGTGACAGTGAGGTCAAGCTTCTTATACTACAGAGGAATAATATAATACTGGCCTAAAGACAGACATAGAAAGTTCAAGTGGTTGCCTTTAAGAAGTAGAACGGAGTGCGGTGAAATGGGGGAAGGGACTTTTATTGTTGTTATACCACTTTGACTTTTATTTAAAAATTTTAAGTAATTTATTCTGGCTTTTATTTCAGTATATCTAAATACTGTACTATTTTTATTTATACATTTTATACATTATCTATTGGTTTTTATTTTGTTTTTTATGGTGTTAGATTTGCTTTTTCTTCTCTTTTCTCTTCCCTAACACATCCCCTCCATTCCAGTATGGATTTATCTCAACATAGTTGTATTAATATTATAACTGCTCAGTCAAATAATGTGCTATAACTTTGGTTACTATTCCTTTTTCTTCCCTTAAGCTTTATAGTCTTTCTTTTTCTTGTATGCATCTCCTCTCATTTTTGTGAGCTAGTTTTCTATGTATAGGCTTTCCTCAGAGATATTTCTGGTTTGGTTCCAGACCACCACAATAAAACAAATATTGCAATAAAGTTAGTCACACAAATTTTGGGGTTTTCCACTGCACATAAAAGTTATGTTTACACTATACTGTAGTCTATTAAGTGATCAGGAACATTATATCTTTTAAAACAATGTAAATATCTTACTAAAAATACCATTATTTTAAAAATATACTATATTGCTAAAAAATGCTGAACATCATCTGAGCATTCAGAGAGTCGTAATCTTTTTGCTGGTGGAAGGTTTGCCTGAAGACTGACGGCTGCTGATTGACCAGCTTATTGGTTGCTGAAGGTTGGAGCGGCTGTGGCTGTTTCTTGAAATAAGACCACAATAAAGTTTGCCACATCGATTGACTCTTCCTCCCGAGAACGGTTTCTCTGTAGCATGCAATGCTGTTTGATAGCATTTCACCCACAGCAGACTTTCTTTCAAAATTATAGTCAATCCAGGAATTCCCTGGCAGTCCAGTGGTTAGGACTCCGTGCTTTCACTGCCAAGGTTGCATGAATCGTGAATGTTCTTGATGGCATCTAAAGTGGTGAATCCTTTCCAGAAGGTTTTCAATTTACTTTGTCTAGATCCGCCAGAGGAATCACTATCTATGGCAGCTGTAGCCTTATGAAATGTATTTCTTACTAGATTATGAAAACCAATGTATGGAAATTCTTCGGCTACATATTACAGTTTATATTTTTAAGCTATCAATGAAAAGCTCTAATTTGCTTTAAATGTAGTGCAGCAATACCCACATGGTCCACAAAGAAAAGGGGTTTCATGTTGGTTTTCTTGTTGTAAATTTTGAATTTTACATACTGAGGGTTTTTTTGTGTGTGTGATTCTGAGTTATTTTATATTGTCTGAGTATTTTCATTGAAATGTATACAATTTATAAAATATATATTTCTTAAATAATAAGATTTGAATGTCAAAATTATTCCTTGATCAATGGGCGGGAGAATGGATGTCATGTTAGCAGGCAGGAGAACAACATTCATCTCGTTGCCCATCTCCATCAGAGCTCTTGGGTGACCAGGTGCATCATCAACGATCAGTGGTATTTTGAAAGAATTTTTTTTTTTTTCTGAACATTAGTTCTCAACAGTGGGCTTATAATATTCAGTAAACCCTGCTGTGAACATATGTGCTGTCCTCCAGGCTTTGTTTTTCCATTTATAGAGCACACGCAAAGCTAATTTAGTACAGTTTTTAAGGGCCCTAGGATATTTTGAATGGTAAATGAGCATTGGCTTCAACTTAAAGTCACCAGCCCCTAACAAGAGGGTCAGCCTGTCCTTTGAAGTTTTGAAGCCAGGCATTGACTTCTCTTCTCTAGCTATGAAAATCCTAGATGGCATCTTCTCCCAATAAGGCTGTTTTGTCTACATTGAAAATCTATTATTTATTGTAGCCACCTTCATTAATTATCTTATTAGTAAGATCCTCGGGATAACTTGCAGCAGCTTCTACATCAACATTTGCTGCTTCACCTTTCATTTTTAAGTCATGGAGATGGTTTCTTTCTGTAAACCTCAGGGTGTACATTGCTAGCTTCAAACTTTATCATTCCTGTGTTCACTGGAGTAGCACTTTTAATTTGCTTGAAGAACTTTTCCTTTGCAGTCACAACTTGGCTAGCTTTTTGGCAGAAGAGGCCTTGCTTTCTGCTTATCTTAACCTTCATCATGCCTTCCTCACTAAGCTTAATCATTTCTAGCTTTTGACTTAAAGTGAAAGACTTGTGACTTTTCACTTGAACATCTAGAGATCATTGTAGGGTTATTCAATGGCCTAATTAATTAATTTTAATATTGCTGCGTCTCAGGGAATAGGGAGGCCTGAGTAGAGGGAGAGAGGCAGGGGTATGGCCGGTCAGTGGAACAGTCAGAACACATACAACATTTATCGATCCAGTTCATCTTCTTATATGGGCCCAGTTTGTGGTGCCTCAAAACAATTACAGTAGTAACATCAAAGGTCACTGATCACAGATCACCATAACAAATATAGTGATGAAAAAGTTTGAAATATTGTAAGAATTACCACAGTGTGACACAGACAAGAAGTGAGCAAAAGCTGTTGAAAAAATGGTACCCATAAACTGGCTTGATGCATGATTATCACAAACCTTCAATTTGGAAAAAAAAAACACAATACCTGCAAAGTACAATAAAGCAAAGCTCAATAAAAGAAGTTTTACCTGTATGTAACTATTACTATTTTTTGCAATTTTTTCTATATAATTGCCAAATGCTATGGAATTATGTTTTCTATAAGATCAAATAAATCAACTAGTATATCAGATTTTTTTTTTCCCTTAGTGACATAAGAATTGAAATCCTCTGTCATTCCCTTTAATCCTAGACTAGTTATTCTCTTGGTCTCCCTCACACATAATCTCTGATTATCTCCATTTATCTCTCTTTCCTGGATCCAGTGTCTCCCTTTTTGGTTTGATTAAGCATATCGTTTTGTAACTTCCAGAGAATGTGTACCTGGAATGTCATTTTAGTGATATTGACCATCTAAAAATGTCTTTATTCTGACCTCACACATAATTGATCTCTTAGCCAGGGGGATAAACCTCAGTTGGTAATAATTATTCTCAGAGTATTTCTAAATTTTTTTTCACTTTTGTAAAATAACACACACACACACACACAAATACACATAAACCAATATAAACCAAACACAGACATATAAACCAATGGAAAACAATAAAGAATCAAGAAATAAATCCACATATATATGGTCAACTGATTTTTGACAAGGGTACCAAGAATACACAATGGGAAAAAGATAGTTTCTTCAACAAATGGTGTTGGGAAAACTAAATATCCACATGCAAAAGAATAAAAATGGACCTATGTCTTACATCATATACAAAAATCAACTAAGCACCATCTATGTGTAAAATCTCACTGACAGTGGTGAATACATGAAGATATTCTCCTGTCCTGCAAAATAAATGTAGGTGTATATACAATCCATTGAAAATATTCTATTTAGGATAAATTGTCTCTTGAATATATTTGTGTAATATATACTGATTTTGCTACATGAAGGTATATATATTATATGTATAATGTTATATATATATATATATATAAAAGTAAGTAAAAGAAACATGGTGTACCCACGGAAGTAAACATTATTTTTGTTGGTTAGCTGTTTAACTGTTATTTCAAACTCTACCTTTAACCAATGAATACACTTTTTCAATAATTGATATTATAGTGCATAAAAACATATGCACTATATGCATATATGCATATGTTTAATATGTTAAAACATATTAATTGATGACTTCAGTTCATTGTTCTAGATATGCTAAAATAATGAAGCTAGATAATATTAACTCTTTATTGATAAAAAGAAGGGCTATATAACTGCTAATCACATTTTACTCTGCTAAATGAAGTGATAGTAACAAAATAACATAAGTAGATAAAAGAGGAAGGCTACATAGCTTATTTCAGTTAATTAACAGATTTTTTGTGAAGTGAATCCAAATCAAAACATCTTTTCTATATAGTGCTGTGAAAATAAATTCATTGAATTTCAGCACCATTAATCTAAAAGAAAAGGCATATGAAGGTTAAAATAAGGATTATAAATTCCATCATAACAGTACCTTTCATGTAAAAAGAATTATTTCTTATACATCAATAATTAATATAAACATGTTTGTAGAAATTTAGAATACTTATTGAGACTGCAACTACAAAAACTAAAACGTTTCTTTGGATAACAGAGTAAATCATGAGTTGCTTTGATACATTAATTAATAGTTGTTAATTGTGCAGGGAAAAAATCATAGCATCTGACAATTTTGAATTTGCAGAGGACTGGATTTTTAATCCTATTGCTATGGAAAATATACACTGTAGAATAAGGGATTATTTATTAATTAATATGTACAGTAATTAATAGAAAAAGCTCATTCTGTTTTTAGTAACCTTGTTAAAATCAGGCAATCTCAGGAATATAAAAAAGTAGAATCACAGAAGTATATGCTATACAAATATAATATTCTGACCTTCACATGAGAACTTACTGTTTATTTTATATAAGATATTTAATGCAACATGCATCCACAAACCTGAAAGACAACACAGGGTTATTTTTAAATTAATATTTATTTCATCAGAGCTATTAAAAATACATTTGTTCCATTTCAGTTCATTCATTATTTATGTAGTTCCTTTCAGTAGTATATTTTATCCACTTTCTAAAACTGAACACATCCACTTCTAAGATAAGGAGTTCATAGAAATGGAGATGTGACCTACATTGCTGATTCTTTAAAATAATATAACACATAAATAAAGGGAGTAGAATACATTATTTTAACACAGGCAAGTTAATTTTCTACCTGGAGTTAAAATATACATTTTGGTTGATCATTGGAGAAAATCAGAAATAGAAATACAACGCCTAATATCTGCTATATTGTCTTTAAGTTCTACCTCACATTTCCTTTTTTACACGATATATATGGAGAAAAATTTTTATTTTCGTTACAATTGATTGGTTTTTACTCTTCTGTTTACTTTGTCTTCACATTCACTCTTTTCTTTACCTTCCAAAATGCCCTTTCTGTCTTCCTTGGGTTTTTCTAAGCAAGAGTTTGTGTTTTCTTATTTTATAGCACATTTCTGTGACACTGCTTGGCACTTATTGTTAGATAGTATGGTTTTATGCTGTCATCCTAAATAAGGAGGTAAACTGAAGCAAGCTTGAATGACCAGAAATTGAGTTTATTCCGGAATAGCCAAGGAATCTCATTCAGGGAAATGCGCACTGCAGCAAGACCCAGGGAGTCTGCTGAGGGTTTGCAAGAAGTGAAGAGAGGGGGAAGTCAGCCAGAGCCCAAGCAGTAAGTTCCTTGGCTTGGGGATGGGGCCAGATTCCTTGGTGGATGATCATTGGTCAGGAGAGAAGTCTTGATCATCTGTAAATCAGGCATTTATGGGAAATCAGTCTCTAGTGTGTTTCCTTATTCTAAGGGCATGCATGAGATTCTCTGTTTCATTTCCTTCAGTTCCATTTTAGATTGAAATCCTTTCACAGTACTTACATATGTAATATTTTAAGTGATTACAATTTTTCCATGGTATCATGTACAAATAGATATTTACCATTATCTGTACATAAGAATTATGAGAATGAAGGCCTAACCTAGCTTACCTAACATAAACAAGTCATAAAACACAGATCATATTGCTTTAATAATTTAGAATAAATCTGTAATAAAGTGAATAAAAGACCATCTTGAGGAAGAATGATAATATATATTTCACATTAAATTATCATTTTATTCTCACTGGAAAAAAGCTGCAATTTGTAGAAAAGTATTAACTTCTCTCCAAAATTCATATTGATAAATAATAAAAATAATATATAGTTGACTGAGTAAATAAATACTTTTTTTTTTTACTGGATCTTCTTATTATATAAATACATTATGAATGGACTCTAAATATTTGCTCTTCATAGGCAAAGTTCAATAGCCAAGTAATTATTAGAATAATTTGTTCAGCAATTTTGCTTTGTCTATCTCTAGATAATTTTTAAAAGTAGCTTTTTTTTAATTCTAATTAACTGGATAAATTCCTTAATTCTAAAATTACTTAGTAGGTGTGCTACTGTCAAAACAGCCTGAAATCAACTCCATTGAAACGAAGAGTGGGAGAATTTTCAGGTGGGATGGATCATAGACCATAAATGTTTGTTACTCGGCCTTACATAAAGGAAAAGTAAACTTTCTCAAATCTTCGTGACAGGAGGTGTTTTTTCAAGTTGAAGCAAGACACACAATTGGAGCAAGATACCAAGAGTGGTTCTAGAGGAAGAGAATTTTAAAGTTGAATTTTCTGAATTGGTTCTGGGGTTTCTGGAACCATTTGGAATTGGCTGTCTAATCTGATTAGATTTAAAGAAGCTAATGATTCTATTTCCAGTAGGAAACAGAGACTGATAGTCCTTGATGTGAACTGTTTATAGAGATACACAAAATATTGGCATTGAATACTCCTAATAAACCACTTATAAGAAGCAATGGGCTAAGTGACTCTGTATATGATACCTTTGCACATCGTCAGAAAACTAAGGAATATAAATGAAATTGGTTGGTTTGCCGGACAAAGTGAAAAAAGAAAAAGATGAGGTCAGGGATTTAAATTCCCCACTCAAGAGCCCCATAAAAGACCTAAGAGCTTCTAGGTAATGCCCTGAAGGAGAGCCTTATCTCCTGTAGCTCCAGAGCTGAAATTGCTAAAAATCAGAGCCACATTCTACAATTGGCTACATTAAAATGCAAATTGAATTCCCAGTCTTGCAGTGCTTCTACTGTTAGTGAGGGCATCAGTTGGGAGAGAATGGGATCTTGTAAGTTGGGATGGGAAAGCATGAAAGGTGCTGATAAAACTGGGGAATATCAAGCCCTTAAATTCCAATGAGTCTCCTCTGTCAGTGGAATAGGACTTCTCATCCTCAGAGAAATTGGCCTCCCCACCCGCAGTAGCATCCGCTTCTCCAGCACAGTGGTACCTCCAGCACAGTGGTACCTCCAGCACAGTGGTGTTGGCCTTCCCACCTCCATCTGAGGGGATTAATCCTGCAGAGGCTGAGGAATTAGTAATAGCCTCCTTGGAGGCAGTTGTCATGCAAGACAATGCAGAATCTCCACAGCACCTACCCCCCTTATCCCTCTTTACTTCTAGACTTGTAACTAGCCTCAACTTCAAGCAGACCCTCAATGGTGAGATGCAAAGTGTGACTCATGAGGAAGTACACTACACTCCGAAAGAACTACTTGAGTTTTCCAATTTATGCAAACAACTCTGCAGAATTTGTGTGGGAATGAACACTGAGTGTATGGGATAATGGTGAGAGAAATATAAAGTTAGATCAGGTCAAACTGACTGATATAGACCCTAACCAGAGATTCTTTATTTAATGATGTAGCTCAGGGAGTTATAAAGGCTCTAACAGTTTGGTTGTTTGATTGGTTGATATATGGACCAAAAGAAGGCCCACCATGTGAAAACTGGAAATGTCTAACCTAAGTTGGTTTACTGGAGAGAAAGGGATTCAACGGCTTGTGGATATAGGAATGTCAGAGTGGATTTATCATTTAAGATTTACTCAGGTTCACTGGGAGGATCCAGAAGACATACTTTTCACCAATATTTTGAGAAACCAGTTTGTAAGAGGAGCCCAGCATGCTTCAAGAGCTCTATAATCACTCTTCTCTGTAGGCTGGACCTTAGAGTGGGAAGCAGCCACTCAACTGGAAGACCTAAATGGAATGGGAGTAGTTGGATCTCGGGGTAGCAGGGGTCAAGCGATGGCACTCAACCACCATAAACAAAGTGGGCATGGTTACCATACTGAACAGAAGAGTCAAATCTACAATTAAAATAATCTGACCTCTGACGTTGGCTAGTTAAGCCTGGTGTTCCCAGAAATGAAATAGATAGAAAGCCTACTAAATTCTTACTTGATTTGTATAAGCAGAAAAGTTCTAGGTCAAGTGAACAAGAGTCTAACTCAAATCATAAGAACAGAGAGTCACAACCTCTCAATCAATTCCCAGACTTGAGCCAGTTCATAGACCAAGAACCCCTTGAATGAAGGGAAAGGCCAGCTGCCTTTAAGGAAGGACCCTGATACACTACTGGAAAAAAAAAAATTGCAGTGTTAAACTTTCTCCCAGACCTCCCCAAACAGACTTAAGGCCTTTTGAAAGGTAAGCACTGATTCAGGAAAAGGAAGTAATCAGAACTTTAAGGGACTACTGGATACTGGCTCTGAACTGACAGACCAGTTCCAGGAGACCTAAAATGTTACTGTGGCCCTCCAGTCAGAGTAGCTGCTTATGGAGGTCAGGTGATCAATGGAGTTTTAGCTCAGATCCATCTCTCGGTGGGTCTAATGGATCCTTAAAATCATATTGTGGTTATCTCCCCAGTTCCAGAATGCATAATTTGAATAGCATAGTGAGCAACTGGCAGAATCCCTACATTGGTTCCCTGACCTGTGGAGTGAGGGCTGTTATAATGGCAAAGGTGAAGTAGAGGCCATTAGAACTATCTCTACCTAGAAAAATGGTAAATCCAAAGCAGTACCACAAACCTGGAGGAACTGCAGAGGTTAGTGTCACCATCGAGGACTTGAAAGATGCAAGGGTGGTAATTCTCAGCACATCCCCATTGAACTCTCTAACTTGGCCGAACACAGACAGATCTTGAAGAATGACCAGATGATGACTCATTGCAGAATCGTACCAGATGTGGTTTCATTGCTTGAACAAATTTACACATCCCCTGGTAACTGGTATGTATCTATTGAGCTGACAAATTATTTTTCTTCATCCTTGTCCATAAAGTCTACGAGAAGGTTTGCTTTCAGCTGGCAAGGCCAGCAGTACCCCTTCACTGTCCTACTTAGGGGCGTATTGATTCTCCAGCCCTGAGTCATAATTTAATTTGCCGGGACCTTGATTACACTTCCCTTCCACAAGGTATACTAGTTTATTACATTGATGATTTTATGCTGATTGGACCTAGTGAGTAAGAAGTAGCAACTACTCTAGATATATTGGTAAGGTATTTGTGTGAACGAGAATGGGAAATAAATCTGAATAAAATTCAAAGGTCTTCTATCTCAGAAAAATTTCTAGGGGTCCAGTGATGCAGGACATGCTGAGATATCCTTTCTAAGGTGAAGGTTACATTGTTGCATCTGGTCCCTTCTGCAACCAAGAAAGAGCATGAACCAATTCCTGTAACAAACCTCTATCTATCTGTCTGTCTATCTATCTATCTATCTATCTATCTATCCATCTATCCATCCATCCATCCTACTGGTTGTTTCCCTGGAGAACCCTGACTAATACACGTCTCCTAGAGACTAGGAGATAGGGCACTATCTTCGTTGATGATTACATTTCAAAGGGATAGGTTCTAAGTCCTTAAGAAAGACATTCTTGGGTTTTAAAACAGACAAGAAGCTTTTAAATAATTTACACCCCAAAGGGGCCAAGAAAGAAATTATAATTACAAATTTTCCAAAGTAAAACCGCTGAGAAAAGGGAGAACAGGGGCATAGAAGCAGGAGAGAGCCTGTCTAAAATTTGGGCAAGGTGAGGAAACTGATGTTGTCTTGGTCACTAGATATAGCAATGAGATCCAACATCATAGTTTATATTTTCTCTATAGATCTTTATTGAAGCATATCATATTCATCAATAAAAATGTGCTAACTTTTCTGCATGTTTGACTGACTTTCCTTATTTTTCTTGAGTAAACTTCAAGATATTATAAATAATTTACTTTATTTTTAGTTTATTTGTACTTAACACCTGTCAGTTTAAAAATTGAAAGTAGTATGCTCCAATTTATTATGTAGATCAAATTTTACTAGTTTTTCTTCTTATTTATATATCTTTTTCCTGCTGCATTTTATGATTTCACTATGCTTTACAGCACTAATGTAGAGAAAATCAGAAATTTACTCATGCCTTTAACAGCTGAGCTTACATAGATAAATATTCATGATATATGCAATATGTTTGTTGCATTAAATTGAATGTGCCATTCTAAAAACTATAATGAAATTGTGAGCTTCTAAAAGAATAGAATTGAATAATCAAATGCATTGTACTCTGTGACTCACTTGAGTTATTCAACAATTTCTTTTGAAACTTTGTGGTTGTAAATGTTCTCTAGTCTAAAATTATATTTGATTTTATTCAAGGTCCCTAAACTAATTTATACATCTTTATGTAAAGAAAGGAAAAACATGTCCAGTAGTGTTAGCCTGTATTATTGCTTTCATATCCTACTCTAGAATTAGAATATTTGTGTTATGTGTATTACATGTCACTGATATAAATTATTTTTTAAAATTGATATATTGGCTTCCTTCTGTATCTAAGTGTGAAAAATAGGCCCAACCCTATGAGACTTAACATATTAAAGGGCCTGAGTTGATTAAGGTTAATTTTTAAATAAGATTAATTACTAAGAATTTCTTGTTGAAAATAACCTTGGGAATTCTGATAAGCCAGGTAAGAAAGTCAACTTCAAGATTCTGATTTCACTGTGTTTATAAACTACAGATTCAGTGAAAAAAATTAGCTTTGACTCATGGTTTAACAATGATATTCATAGTTCAACTTTGATATTTGACATTCTAAAGTCTGGAAACATTCATCTTGTGTTAATATGTATTACGTTTCTAGTCATTAGGTTTGAGCTTTCTGCCTTAATCATGGCCCTTTGCTTTCCTAATTTCTTTAATTTTGTTAGATCCCAAACACATTATTGAGTTCCCTATTCTGACTAGTCTTACACACAGGGCAAAAATGATACTTAGTATTGATGCCAAAAACTTGGCCTCTGTGCACCGGTGCTGAATCGAATCTCAGAGACAGAGTTTTGGGTGAAGTAGAAAAGAATAGCTTTATTGTTTTGCCAGGCAAAGGGGGACACAGGACTCATGCATCTCAGAACTGTGTTTCCCAACTGGGGAGGATTTGGCGAGGAATTTTATAGCAATGGTTCAAGGACCGGGTTACTGATAAGGGTTAGGGTGTGTGCAGGGACTGCACTCCTTTAATATGGCCTCAGGTGGTCTCTGGTTCCTTTAATCTGGAATAAAGAATGCTAACACCTTCCATCTATTGGGGGTTTTAGTTCTGTAAAGAGTTCAAAGATATTGTTGTATGTTTCCCTTGAGGCACACCAGGACCCTGCCCCAAGGCTGCACTGTTGTTTGTTGACTGCTCCTCCCTTGTCTCTGCATTCCCTTCCTTCCATGATTAGCATCTGTTTGAAAGTCTTCCATGCCCCGGAGCCCCACTGGGTGCTGCTCAATTTCACTATGAATCCATCTATATATTGGTACACATATATCCATTTAACAAGTACTGCCATCATTAGGTAGGGTGGACTGGACCAACAGATGTCAGGGGAAGGTGGATAAGAATAAGAAACTGATGAAATTTACTTGCATAAGAAGTCACTTGTTTTTTTAAATTAAATATTACTATATTCTAAACATAATATACTTCACAATTACTTTAAGTTTAGTATCTAAAAATAGTTACATTCAATTATCAAAAACTTATTAATATGTATGCCATGCTATGCTAAGCAATTTACAGACATGATTTAATTTATCTCCCATAAGTAACATTTAAAAAATATATGAATTCATTTATGTATGAATTCAAATATAATTCATACACATGATTATGTTTATACTTTGCTTTTCTGTTTGCTGGTTTGTCAAGTTACTTAAATTGCCTAAATTACTCATTAGAAAAGTAAGGATAATGATACATATCTTGTAAGCTTGCTGTAAATATTAGAAATAATGTAAATAAATTGACTATCCCTGTGCCTGATGCGTGAGTAGGACTTAGAAATTAGTCTCTGTGAACAGGATTTCTGAGATAGTGAAGTGAGTGGCTAGACAAATCTACTCCCACCAAAAAACAACAATAAAAGAGGACAAAATATTTTATGGCTCTGGAAATCAACTAAAGGTATACATCTAATTGGAAAGTGATTATATGTGAAAAACTATGGAATTTTGAATAAGAGCAGTGGAGGTCTGTGGTATTTTGCCTGGAGCTGCTCCCACTCCCCACCCCCACTGTGTTCAGCACAGTTGTTCTGTCAGGGTGGAATAAAACAGGCAGCTTCACTGCCTGAGAGACTGACTTTATTTGGAGCCAAACACATAAAATCTCATGCCCAGAAGCATCAGTAACAGTAGAGACCTTGGTGGCAAATGAATGGGCCAACTAGCAATTCAGCTGGCCTAAAGTTGCCATCTTGGTTGGGACAAATAATTGACTGGAAGACCAGCCAGAAATTTGATTTATCAGGGATATATGAGAAATAAGGCAGCCATAACAGGCATGGATGAGCTCTCCATATAACTGTTTAGGATGACTTAAAAACTGCCAGATCTTTGAATACACCTCCTAACACACCTCCAGTTCCACTGGCAAAAGTTGGTTGTTTTACAGCACAAGGTAGTTAGCCCAACTGTTGACAATTGTAGCCTGATAACAACTAAGAAATGCTGACCTCTATGAAGTTAGGCATAATTTACAAAAAAACAAAAAAAGTATGTAACCAATTACAAAAGAAAGGATATTGAGACTTAGAAAGGTTAAGGTGGTTGTCATCCACAGACTTCACTATGTAGAGCCATAAATCCAAGTAGAAAAGACAGAGCATCATGTGTAGTGATACATGATAGATATCATATGATTTTGTGTGTGTTTTGTTTGTTGGTTTGTTTAGTTGTTTAGTCTATCTTACAACGGACTTATTTCTAATAAAAGGATTGGTATGAATCAGACATGGGCCCAGAGTGGCAAGAGTTTGTGTCTTAAGTGGAGAAGAAACAAAAGATGGTAAAAAATGTTTAGAGAGAGAGAGATAGGAAAGAAAATGAAACACCTGGGCCAACTGAAAATGTACTTTATCTCTTTCCAATAAATTATCTTGGAAATATTTATTTATAGTTTATTTATTTATTTATTTATTGGCCGCACCATGCGGCTTGCAGGATCTTAGTTCCCCAACCAGGGATCGAACCCAGGCCCCCAGCAGTGGAAGTGCGAAGTCCTAACCACTGGACCACCAGGGAATTCCCCTGGAAATATTTAGATTAAAGTATAGCCATCTAGATGAACACAGTCTTCTCTTGATTTTTAAGTAAAATTTTATTGGAATACCTCCACACCCATTCATTTTCACATTGTCTACTGCTGCTTTTGCACTGAAATGGCAGTGTTGAGTAGTTCCTAGAGAGACCATGAGACCCATGAAGCCTGAGATATTTACTCTCTGGACCTTCATAGAAAAAGCTTGACAACCCCTAATCCAGATTTAAGAAGACAAAATTTATGTTGTATTTAGAATTATAGGAAAAAACATATGATTGTTTTATGGTGCATGAGAAAGTATCTACATATCTCCCTTAATTATAGATGGACAAATAACATTCGTTGAGGTGCATTGACAAACCCAATGTTCAAAATTAATAGAAAATTCAATATCTGAAAGAGTCTATGAAATACAGGATAAAACTAACTTTTCTAAACACACATTCTCAAAAAGGAAATAGAACACCAAAGAGTCACTAAGAGAAATAAGAAAGTAAGAAAACCTTGACTTATGGTTATATACTTTGTTTTAAGTATTACCTCTTTTGGAATATAAATAACTTGTAATTAATTTCCAAAACTAGTTCTGGAACTTCCCTAAATCATGTGAGTTATAGGTCTTCAATCCAAACACTTGAAATTAAAAAATATTTAAAGAGAGTTTAATATGAATATTCAGGTGTTCCTTTTACTTTCTCAGTGTCTCTAAATCTTTTCAGAAATTTAGTAACCACAGGTTCACACTTAGTTCTTTCATTTATTTTTTTCTTGGTTAAAGAGTAGACAGATTGAATTACAAGAGGACATTCTGTAACAATATACAAATTTTGAAAATAAATCCTATCTGTATCAATGCAAAATAAATTAGCATCTTGGGGAAGAGGAAATTGATATAAAATCCATTATATCACAAAATAAGATCAAGATTGAAAATGCAAAATTGAGTATAAATTGATGATTAATTTAAGAATAAATTGTGAACTTTATATTTTTGGGGAATGATATTGTGGTTTCCCTTTAGGGTTGCCAGATAAAATATAGGCTATCTAGTTAAATATGAATTTCAGATAAACAACTAATATCTTCTTTTAGTACAAATATGTCCCCAAAGCATTCACAGGGCATACTTATACTAAAATTAAAAAAAATAAAATATTGCTAATCTGAAATTCAAATTTCACTGGTCATTCTGTCTATTTATTCCCTGTAATCTGGCAAATCTCTATTCCGTGCCCAATTCTGCTGGTACATTTACACTTAAACAGCTCAGTTTCTGAGTAGTTCCTCTGCAGAGTAGCAAGTATTCTACTATGAACCCTCAAGGACAGCTCTACCATATATAAATAAGTCTGATCCTATTTGCCTCCCCTTTTCTAAAGCTCTATGCTAATTTGATTTACCCTTCCTCTCTTCTATATCTACCTGAGCAGTGATAGACTGGTTCTTTCCAAGGCAAAGAGGAAAGGTCTACCTTCAATCTTCACATCTGCACTTAACTCTTTTCCTAAAGATGTATGTGATCTGAATTAATTGTCTTAAAATTTTAATGCTATAACCTTTTTTCCTGTTCTAAATGTCAATGTGACTTTTTTTTTTTTTTCAATGTACTTATCTCATTGAGTTGGATCATGGCCACATATGAATGTGAAAAGGGTGAGAGAAAGAACTAATACAGAGTTTCAATTCAGAATATTTTAACTATTTTCATATATTAAATGTTAATATGTGCCAGAAACTAGGTGATCTATTTTGCATGCATAATCATGGTTCAGCTTGGTGAAGTAGATATTATTTCCATTTTAAAGATGAGGATTTGAAGCATTAGGTACATTGCCCAAGGGCACATTTGTAATAATAGTTTTGATATTTGAAGTTAAGTCATCTAACTGTATGGTTTATGTTTTATTTTTTTCACACCATGCTGCATACATTGTAATCTTGACTTATTTAAGGATAAAGGCATCTGGAAAATGAGAGCATTAATTATAATAAATAAGGTATTTCAATGTTGAAAATTATAATTTAGACTTAAACAATCTGCTCTGATTTTATTTTCAGAACAAAAGTTTAAATCACTAAATTCCTTAGTGTAATATCAGAAACTGTGCGGTCAGAGACTATACGAGTTTCTATAATTGAAAAGACATATCACATTAGAAGAGAGCATAATAATCAGGCAATGGCAGCAAAGATACAGAAATCCTGTGAGAATTTGTTGCAGTCTTGAGGGAATCTCCTTATTAGTGATTTCTTTTAAAATGCACACTAGTAGAGTGTCTGACACTCAAGAAGAATAAAAATTAAATATTTTGGTGTTACCAGCTCTCTTCTGTGAATTAAAGAGTGGCACCACATCATACCAATTGGTTGTTAAAATTTGGATGTAAAGGATTTTTGAACATAAAATAAGAAGCAATCTATTATAAAATCAAAGGTCTAGAAGTATGGTAAGACATCACCAAATTTAAACCTTCTCCAGTTTTACAAATTCTCTTTACTGGTATATCTGTTGAAGTTTAATATTCATCTTTGTTAATTTAAATAATTTAATAAAGATGAATATTAAGAACCCAACAGATATACTAGAACATTACAACATTTCTGTCGAGTGGTTGTCCCACCCTTGCTCTAAGCTATCCAGTGGTATTCATTTAACTATTTTGTAAAAGCAGACCAAATTCTTTCATAAACATTATTAATTTGTCCTACTTAGTACTTTTAGAATTACCTTCGTGAACATTAGATTTAGATATAAATCATCTTAAGTATTATTTGGGATAAACTAACACAATTTCTTCCATTTAAAGAAAATTGAGAATCAGAGTTTAGATCTCTAAGTTTGTGTAACTCATATATAAAAGAGATGGAAATAAAACTAAGTCCCCTTAAATTTAATGATCTGTCAAATATAACAAATGCCTACACAGAATGATCTTGACAGTTTAAAAAACATAATAATATATAATAGAAATAGAAATTTATTAACATTCTAGATACACCCCCTGGATCTAACAAAGTAATATTTCCATTATTTTTTCTTATATAACATATTTCTACCCCCATTTTGACATTTAACTATGTATTGTAATATTTTTACACCTTGAATTATTTCAAATAGTATTTTTAAATTTCCATGTATCTTATCACTTAAACCAAGTATAAATTTCTTTAGAATAAAGTCATGTATTTTTTTGTTTGTTTGTTTGTTTGTTTTTGTTTTTTTATAAAGTAGGCTATTTAATTTTATTTATTTATTTTTGGCTGTGCTGGGTCTTCGGTTCGTGCGAGGGCTTTCTCTAGTTGCGGCAAGTGGGGGCCACTCTTCGTCGCGGTGCGGGGACCGCTCTTCATCGCGGTGCGCGGGCCTTTCACTATCGCGGCCCCTCCCGTTGCGGGGCACAGGCTCCAGACGCGCAGGCTCAGTAGTTGTGGCTCACGGGCCCAGCCGCTCCGTGGCATGTGGGATCTTCCCAGACCAGGGCTCGAACCCGTGTCCCCTGCATTAGCAGGCAGATTCTCAACCACTGCGCCACCAGGGAAGCCCCAAGTCATGTATTTTTTATTGCTCATAATTCACAGAAGTATGCAAGACAGTCTCTGAAATTAAAAGGTGACTGACCTAGGAAAATCTTAGATGGAATGACAGGCACAGTGGTGGTAGGAAAGATATTGTGGAGAAAAAGTTTCCTGGATTTTTCAAAGTTCCTGTTGAAAGCTCTAACGTTCTGGAACATGGAAACATATGTGCTATAAAGCTGGAGACTGTCTGATTTCACTCCCCCTTAAATATCTTGACATACCACGAGAATTAGATCTGTAGCCATTATCTAGTTAATTGATCTGATCCAAAAGGATCAAATAAGACTTTATCTCTTCCTGAAAGGGCCAAGTGCTTACAGCCTGGCTGGACAAGGTTCCTAGGTGCTAGGAAGACTGGAAAACTATCTAAGTATTTATCTTTCTAAAGGAAGGAAGCCCAGAATTTAGAGACATCACTCGATTGTAAAACCTAGAGAAGCCTGGGGTTATCTGGCCGCTGGGGACACTTTGTTCCTATAGCAAAGGGCTGGAGATAGAATTCAGGCCCATCAGTTTCCAGGGAGATTCTCTTAGTAAGGGAAGGAAACACCTTCTCCTTCGTCTTTCTAAGCAGAGAAGAATCATTTATCTTTGTTCCCTGCCTATGGGGTGTCCACCTACTTTTGTAGGACCGCTGACTTGTCTCTAATCATGTCACCCTGTGGATAAAGACTAGGGCAAAGGGGAGTCGACCGATGTACTGTTTACCATGAGGTGTTTCAAATAAAATTCATCTTTGGTCTAGAACACCACATGAGTACATTCAGGATAAAATTAATACAGGTGAATATTAGAACCCCAACAGATATATCAGAAAAAACTGCAAGAAGAGCATTATGCATAGAACTTAAAATATGGGAACTTACTATTTCAAAAATGAACACAACTACAAATATAAGCATTTTATATGGGTAAATATCTGGAATTTTAATTTATCATTGTTCAAAATTTACATATTTCTGTACATTTTTATATTTGTTGATTTCATTTTACAATTTCATTAGGTCACATTATTAGGGAGACAAGGAAGAGTGTAGAAACATAAAATGATACAGTAATTAAATAATGCCTTCATTTATTACTTAAGAACACTGAAATAACTTCTGAACTATACACAAGAAAATTAAATACCAATCAATTGAGGAAAAAGTGGCAAAAAAACTTAAAGATCCATTAGGAAAAATTGTTTACATCTAAATTAAAGCTGTAATACCTTGCACTGTCATTTGCTCACAATTTAGCTCTACTTTCCTAAACAACATCAGTAAATTTTTAAAAAATATGTTCCATTGTTAAGATTTACTTTTTTGAGAATTTTAAAAATATACTGAATCCTCAACAGAGGCACACATTTTTTTTCCAAACCAAAGTGTACTAAGGAGGGAAACTAGAAAAGAACATGCAGCATTTCTCTCTTCTCTGTTTAAAATTTGAGTGTCTTCTTAATGCCGTAGCAGACTTAGAATAAAAAATTGAAAATGCACAAAAAACAAACGCATACATCAATAAATAAGAGGATTTTAGATATTAATACGTTGTCTGAAGAACATAAAATTGAGTAATGGAATAGAGAATAACCTCAGAGGTGTCTATTGACAAGAAACCGAAGCTGCCTCTTATTTAGACAGAGAATCTGTATAGATGTTGGGGAACTCAGAGAATTCCTGAGAAGCCTGGAGAACTGGGCTCAGAAAATGGAGCAGGAAGGAGGGACCCTAGGAGGGCAGAACCACAGCCAGAGTGAAGACACTAAATGAGTGCCCTGACCACGCGGCTCTAGGGGCTGAGCGCTCTCCCTGGCCCTGCTGGTGCTGCAGACCCAGAAAACCTGATGCTGCTGCTGCTGTTGCTACGCCTCTCAGAATGCACGTTCCATTGTCCTGAGAGTTGCTAGATCAATCAATTCAAAGCGAGTGAATCTAATTAGCTAAAATTAGATCGATGCAGACTGCAGGAGACTGAGGAAATATATATCCTGGAAGATGCAGATATAGATGAGGATATACTCCTAATATATATATTAGGGAGCAGTCTCTGGCTCCAATCAGGGACGGGAGCTTCAAAAATCACTAAGCAAGTTTAGATTTTATTCAGATCAGAATTTGGGGCGGGAGGACCTGGAGGAAGGAAAGGCTGGGGATAAGAGGAGAGGGGAAGGGAGAGGAGAGAGGAAGGAAGGAAGAAAAAATATGTGCCTCTACATATAAGCAATATCACGTGCTGATATGTGGAATCTAAAAAAAAAGGGTACAAATGGACTTATCTAGAAAACAGAAGTAGTCACGGATGTAGAAAACAAACTTATGGTGACAGGGGGTAAGCGGGAGGAGGGATAAATTGGGAGATTGGGATTGACACATACACACTACTCTATATAAAATAGGTAACTAATAAGGACCTACTGTATAGCACAGGGAACTCTACTCAATATTCTGTAATAGCCTATATGGGAAAAGAATCAAAAAAAAAAGAGTGGATATATGTATATGTATAACTGAGTCACTTTGCTGTACACCTAAAACTAACACAACATTGGAAATCAACTGTACTCCAATTAAAAAAGAAAAAATGTGCCTTCTTGTATAGGAACTCCTGACTGAGTTGAGATGAGACCACACTGATAAAAGGGGACCATCAACTAATAATCACTTTGCAGGAATCTTGAACAGCAAATACAAACAACCTGAGATGGGAATAAGATTGATGTGTTTAAATAGCAGAAAAACGGCATGGCCATTGTGGCAGGAGCAAAAGGGTTAGCTCCCCTTTGATAGGCAAGGTGGTTGATGAGACAGAAAGGATCCTCAGACTATTGACTTATGAAATCCAGGATAAAGACATTGGATTTTATCTAAGGGAAGATATCGACATATGTTGTTGCTTTGTGGTTTTTTGTGTTTTGATTTTTTTGTCTTTATTTTTATGTAGCAAGCTCACTCTATAAGCTGTGTGGAAATTGACTACTGGGACACAGGAGTAGAAAGAGGTAGATTAATGAGGAGCCTTTTGAATTATGTAGGGGAAAGTACATATATGGTGGCTTGGATTGGGGGAGTGGTATGGAAACTGTTGAAATAATAAAATGTGCTCACAGCCAAAAGACTGGCCAGTAAAGAGGCCTGAGAGAGTGAATGGAAGATAGAATACCTTTGAAATTTATGTCCTCAGTAATGTGTAGATAGCAAAGTACTCTAAATTTAGATTGGGACTTGAATTAGAGGATTTGGAGGGGACGGGGAAACAACTGGTCTGTTTTGGGAACATTTGACAGGCATATATAAACACCCAAGTGGATATGTAGAGTTGGTAGTTGGAGATAAAAATTTAGAGCTCAAATATCAAATCAGGATTAAAGTTATACAGTTCAGTGGCAGATATAAATAGCTTTATTTATAGCTATTAGTTTCAGAAAGAGTATGAGTAGAGAAGAAATTTACTTTCTCTGATATTTAAAGGCATTTCCAGTACATGAGACTTGTCAAAAACTGTGAGTCAAGTTAGTGACAAACAAGGAAGAAGACAAGAAGAGAACAGGTTTTGAGAAAGAAGTAGTAGAAATGGGGCAAAGATTTTTGAGAGGCTGAAAAAGATGAGCCCTTTGGATATTCAGTAGGTTTTGAAGATACAATATATTTGTTTTATAACAATGTTAAGGGATGATATGAAAATTGAAATATTCTATTCAGATTAGCTGAAGAAGGAACATGCAGGTGGGATAGGAAAGTCTTTGTTCATCTACATAGCCTAGAAATATATGAGCCTTGTTAATTGAAGCCATATCTGGCATTGTTAATTATAATTACTGAAGTTTTTACAGCATGACCAGAGAGTACAATGTTATTTTTATGCTCAATCTTGTGAGGTAGCTGGTACAAGGGCAAAACAAATTCATGTGCAAACATGTGGAATAATAAATCCAGAGGTGAATATGGTTTAGCCTATTTTCCAGACACAGTAAATGCCTGAGCCAGAATTCTAACCTAGTGTTTTCTTTCTAGGTCTAATGTTCTTTCTACAACACAATGCCTATCGTTCTTAATATACATATGTTTTCGATTATTATCCCAATTGAATGCACTGTTTTCAACAGACCAATAAAGTGGCTTAATTAAGAGTTTGCATATTGACATCAGGTTGCCCATGTGTGATTTCCAGATTAGCCATTAAATCAGCTGTGTGACCTTGGAAATTTACCTGACCTCTCTAAGTGTTGGTTTCATTACCTGTGAAAGTGGGTTAGCAATGTTTACTTCATGGTGTCACTTTAAAGTTGAAATGAAATGATACTGTCAACTTTACATCATGCTAGATTTCCCAAATCAAAATTTAAAAAAATAATAATGAAATGATAATTATTTAAATAATGAATTGATGCTGAATGTAAAAAAGGAGCACTACTAGAAGATTTGGGGAAATTAAAGCAAATAGGTGTTTGGTTTTATGGGGTTTTTTGTTTGTTTGTTTTTCATTTTTTTCCTTTTGTAAGAACCTTAAATCCTTCCTAATTACATGAGGACTTGAAGACACGAATCTACAAGTTATTAGTAACAGCTAGGAAAATTTATATCCTTTCCTGTACAACATATTAAAAAGTTTAAAAATGTGGGGGAAGATACATTTTACAGCATTAGAAAGTATGCTAAGACAAGGATGTCCACTCTCACCACTATTATTCAACATAGTTCTGGAAGTCCTAGCCATGGCAATCAGAGAAGAAAAAGAAATAAAAGAAATACAAATTGGAAAAGAAGAAGTAAAACTGTCACTGTTTGCAGATGACATGATACTATACATAAAGAATCCTAAAACTGCCACCAGAAAACTGCTAGAGCTAATTAATGAATTTGGTAAAGTTGCAGGGTACAAAATTAATGCACAGAAATCTCTTTCATTCCTATACACTAATGATGAAAAATCTGAAAGAGAAATTACGGAAACACTCCCATTTACCATTGCAACAAAAAGAATAAAATACCGAGGAATAAACCTACCTAGGGAGACAAAAGACCTGTATGCAGAAAACTATAAGACATTGATGAAAGAAATTAAAGATGATACCAAAAGATGGAGAGATATACCATGCTCTTGGATTGGAAGAATCAACATTGTGAAAATGACTATACTACCCAAAGCAATCTACAGATTCAATGCAATCCCTATCAAATTACCAATGGCATTTTTTACGGAGTTAGAACAAATCATCTTAAAATTTGTATGGAGACACAAAAGACCCCGAATAGCCAAAGCAGTCTTGAGGGAAAAAAACGGAGCTGGAAGAATCAGACTCCCTGACTTCAGACTATACTACAAAGCTACAGTAATCAAGACAATATGATACTGGCACAAAAACAGAAACATAGATCAATGGAACAAGATAGAAAACCCAGAGATAAACCCACACACCTATGGTCAACTAATCTATGACAAAGGAGGCAAAGGTATACAATGGAGAAAAGACAGTCTCTTCAATAAGTGGTGCTGGGAAAACTGGACAGCTACATGTAAAAGAATGAAATTAGAATACTCCCTAACACCATACACAAAAATAAACTCAAAATGGATTAGAGACCTAAATGTAAGACCGGACACTAAAACTCTTAGAGGAAAACATAGGAAGAACACTCTTTGACATAAATCACAGCAAGATCTTTTTTGATCCACCTCCTAGAGTAATGGAAATAAAAACAAAAATAAACAAATGGGACCTAATGAAACTTCAAAGCTTTTGCACAGCAAAGGAAACCATAAACAAGATGAAAAGACAACCCTCAGAATGGGAGAAAATATTTGCAAACAAATCAATGGACAAAGGATTAATGTCCAAAATATATAAACGGCTCATGCAGCTCAATATTAAAGAAACAAACACCCCAATCCAAAAATGGGCAGAAGACCTAAATAGACATTTCTCCAAAGAAGACATACAGACGGCCACGAAGCACATGAAAAGATGCTCAACATCACTAATTATTAGAGAAATGCAAATCAAAACTACAATGAGGTATCACCTCACACCAGTTAGAATGGGCATCATCAGAAAATCTACAAACAACAAATGCTGGAGAGGGTGTGGAGAAAAGGGAACCCTCTTGCACTGTTGGTGGGAATGTAAATTGATACAGCCACTATGGAGAACACTGTGGAGGTTCCTTAAAAAACTAAAAATAGAATTACCATATGATCCAGCAATCCCACTACTGGGCATATACCCAGAGAAAACCGTAATTCAAAAAGACACATGCACCTGAATGTTCATTGCAGCACTATTTACAATAGCCAGGTCATGGAAGCAACCTAAATGCCCATCAACAGACGGATGGATAAAGAAGTTGTGGTACATATATACAATGGAATATTACTCAGCCATAAAAAGGAACGAAATTGAGAGTCATTTGTTGAGACGTGGATGGATCTAGAGACTGTCATACAGAGTGAAGTAAGTCAGAAAGAGAAAAACAAATATCGTATATTAACGCATGTATGTGGAACCTAGAAAAAGGGTACAGATGAACCGGTTTGCAGGGCAGAAGTTGAGACACAGATGTAGAGAACAAACGTATGGACACCAAGGGGGGAAAACTGCGTTGGGGTGGGGATGGTGGTTTGCTGAATTGGGCGATTGGGATTGACATGTATACAGTGATGTGTATAAAATGGATGACTGATTAAAAAAAAAAATGTTAGCAACATCCAGGAAACTAATGGGAGTAGGAAATACAGTTCACTTGTATTACTTATAGCATAATCTGAATATAAAAATGTGTCTGCAATTATCTAGCTGATAGTCCAGAAGAAAAAGTCAGTGGGGTAGTTCTCTATAGAATGCCATAGCTGCCCAGAAAATTACTAAATAAAAATATATTAATGCAAAAAAAAAAAAAAAAGAAAGTATGCTACTTGAGGAGAGCTTCAAGACAGCGGAAGAGTAAGATGCGGAGATCACCTTCCTCCCCACAAATACATCAAAAATACATCTACAGGTGGAACAACGCCTACAGAACACCTAGTGAACGCTGGCAGAAGACCTCAGACCTCCCAAAAGGCAAGAAACTCCCCCACATACCTCGGTAGGGCAAAAGAAAAAAGAAAAAACAGAGGCAAAAGAATAGGGACAAGACCTGCACCAGTGGGAGGGAGCTGGGATGGAGGAAAGGTTTCCACACACTGGGAAGCCCCTTCACGGGCGGAGACTGCAGGAGGCTGAGGGGGGAGCTTCGGAGCCACGGAGGAGAGCGCAGCAACCAGGGTGCAGAGGGCAAAGCGGAGAGATTCCCGCACAGAGGATCGGTGCTGACCAGCACTCACCAGCCCGAGAGGCTTGTCTGCTCACCCACCGGGGCAGGCAGGGGCTGGGAACTGAGGCTCGGGCTTCGGAGGATGAATCCCAGGGACAGGACTGGGGTTGGCTGCGTGAACACAGCCTGAAGGGCTAGTGCACCACAGCTAGCTGGGAGGGTGTCCTGGAAAAGATCTGAAGCTGCCGAAGAGGCAAGAGACTTTTTGTTACCTCTTTTGTTTCCTGGTGGGCGAGGAGAGGGGATTCAGAGCACCGCTTAAAGGAGCTCCAGAGATGGGCGCAAACCGCGGCTATCAGCGCGGACCCCAGAGACGGGCATGGGATGCTAAGGCTGCTGCTGCAGCCACCAAGAAGCCTGTGTGCGAGCACAGATCACTGTCCACACCTCCCCTCCCGGGAGCCTGTGCAGCCCGCCACTGCCAGGGGCCCATGATCCAGGGATAACTTCCCCGGGAGAACGCATGGCGTGCCTCAGCCTAGTGCAACGTCACGCCGGCCCCTGCCGCACAGGCTCGCCCCGCATCCGTACCCCTCCCTCCCCTGGCCTGAGTGAGCCAGAGCCCCCGAATCAGCTGCTCCTATAACCCCGTCCTGTCTGTGCGAAGAACAGATGCCCTCAGGAGACCTACACACAGAGGCGGGGCCAAATCCAAAGCTGAACCCCAGGAGCTGTGCGAACAAAGAAGAGAAAGGGAAATCTCTCCCAGCAGCCTCAGCAGCAGCGGATTAAATCTCCATAATCAACTTGATGTTCCCTGCATATGTGGAACACCTGAATAGACAACGAATCATCCCAAATTGAGGAGGTGGACTTTGGGAGCAATGATATATACTTTTTTTCCCCTTTTTCTCTTTTGTGAGTGTGTATGTGTATGCTTCTGTGTGTGATTTTATCTGTATAGCTTTGCTTTTACCATTTGTCATAGGGCTCTGTCCATTTTTTTGTTTTGTTTTTTTGTTTCTCTGACTTAAAATTTTTTTTTCTTAATAATTATTTTTGATTTTAATAATTTTATTTTATTTTATCTTCTTCTTTCTTTCCCTCCCTTTTATTCTGAGCCATGTGGAGGACAGGCTCTTGGTGTTCCAGCCAGACGTCAGGGCTGTGCCACTGAGGTGGGAAAGCCAAGTTCAGGACACTGGCCCACAAGAGACCTCCCAACTACATGTAATATCAAACGGCAAAAATCTCCCAGAGATCTCCACAAACCCCAAGACTCAGCTCCACTAAATGACCAGCAAGCTACAGTGCAGGACACCCTATGCCAAACAACTAGCAAGACAGGAACAAAACCCCATCCATTAGCACAGAGGCTGCCTAAAATCATAATAAGGCCACAGACATGCCAAAACACACCACCAGACGTGGACCTGCCCACCAGAAAGACAAGTTCCAGCCTCATCCACCAGAACACAGGCACTAGTCCTCTCCACCAGGAAGCCTACACAACCCACTGAAACAACCTTAACCACTGGGGGCAGACACCAAAAACAATGGGAACTACGAACGTGCAGCCTGCCAAAAGGAGATCCCAAACACAGTAAGTTAAGCAAAATGAGAAGACAGAGAAACACACAGCAGATGAAGGAGCAAGGCAAAAACCCACCAGACCTAACAAATGAAGAGGAACTAGGCAGTCTACCTGAAAAAGAAATCAGAATAATGATAGTAAAGATGACCCAAAATCTTGGAAATAGAATGTAGAAAATACAAGAAACATTTAACAAGGACGTAGAAGAACTGAAGAGCAAACAAACTGTGATGAACAACAAAATAAATGAAATTAAAAATTCTCTAGAAGGGATCAATAGCAGAATAACTGAGGCAGAAGAACGGATAAGTGACCTGGAAGATAAAATAGTGGAAATAACTACTGCAGAGCAGAATAAAGAAAAAAGAATGAAAAGAACTGAGGACACTCTCAGAGACCTCTGGGACAACATTAAATGCACCAACATTCGAATTATAGGGGTCCCAGAAGAAGAAGAGGAAAAAAAAGGGACTGAGAAAATATTGGAAGAGATTATAGTTGAAAACTTCCCTAATATGGGGAAGGAAGTAGTCAATCAAGTCCAGGAAGCACAGATTGTCCCATACAGGATAAATCCAAGGAGAAACATGCCAAGACACATATTAATCAAACTATCAAAAATTAAATACAAACAACAAATATTAAAAGCAGCAGGGGAAAAAAAAACAAATAACACATAAGGGAATCCCCATAAGGTTAACAGCTGATCTTTCAGCAGAAACTCTGCAAGCCAGAAAGGAGTGGCAGGACATATTTAAAGTGATGAAAGGGAAAAACCTACAACCAAGATTACTCTACCCAGCAAGGATCTCATTCAGATGTGATGGAGAAATTAAAACCTTTACAGACAAGCAAAAGCTAAGAGAAATCAGCACCACCAAACCAGCTTTACAACAAATGCTAAAGGAACTTCTCTAGGCAGGAAACACAAGAGAAGGAAAAGACCTACAGTAATAAAGGCAAAACAATTAAGAAAATGGTAATAGGAACATACATATCGATAATTACCTTAAATGTAAATGGTTTAAATGCTCCAACCAAAAGACATAGATTGGCTGAATGGATACAAAAACAAGACCCATATATATGCTGTCTACAAGAGACCCACTTCAGACCTAAGGACACATACAGACTGAAAGTGAGGGGATGGAAAAAGATACTCCATGCAAATAGAAATCAAAAGAAAGCTCGAGTAGCAATTCTCATATCTGACAAAATAGACTTTAAAACAAAGCCTATTACAAGAGACAAAGAAGGACACTACATAATGATCAAGGGATCAATCCAAAAAGAAGATATAACAATTGTAAATATTTATGCACCCAACATAGGAGCACCTCAATAGATAAGGAAAATACTAACAGCCATAAAAGGGGAAATCAACAGTAGCACAATCATAGTAGGGGACTTTAACACCCCACTTTCACCAATGGACAGATCATCCAAAATGAAAACAAATAAGGAAACAAAAGCTTTAAATGATACATTAAACAAGATGGACTTAATTCATATTTATAGGACATTCCATCCAAAAACAACAGAATACACATTCTTCTCAAGTGCTCATGGAACATTCTCCAGGATACATCATATCTTGGGTCACAAATCAAGCCTTGGTAAATTTAAGAAAATTGAAATCATATCAAGTATCTTTTCTGACCACAATGCTATGAGACTAGATAACAATTACAGGAAAAAAATCTGTAAGAAATACAAACACATGGAGGCTATACAACACACTACTTAATAACCAAGAGATCACTGAAGAAATCAAAGCAGAAATCAAAAGATACCTAGAAACAAATGACAATGAAAACATGACGACCCAAAACCTATGGGATGCAGCAAAAGCAGTCCTAAGAGGAAAGTTTATAGCAATACAATCCTAATTCAAGAAACAAGAAACATCTCAAACAAACAACGTAACCTTACACCTAAAGCAATTAGAGAAAGAAGAACAAAAAAACTCCAAAGTTAGCAGAAGGAAAGAAATCATAAAGATCAGATCAGAAATAAATGAAAAAAGAAATGAAGAAAACGATAGCAAAGATCAATAAAACTAAAAGCTGGTTCTTTGAGAAGATAAACAAAGTTGATAAACCATTAGCCAGACTTATCAAAAAAAAAAAAAGGGAGAAGACTCAAATCAACAGAATGAGAAATGAAAAAGAAGAAGAACAACTGACACTGCAAAAATACAAAGGATAATGAGAGATTACTACAAGCAACCAATAAAATGGACAACTTGGAAGAAATGGACAAATTCTTAGACATGTACAACCTTCTGAGACTGAACCAGGAAGAGACAGAAAATATGAACAGACCAAAGACAAGCACTGAAATTGAAACTGTGATTAAAAATCTTCCAACAAACAAAAGCCCGGGACCAGATGGCTTCACAGGGGAATTTTATCAAACATTTAGAGAAGAGCTAACACCTATCCTTCTCAAACTCTTCCAAAATATTACAGAGGGAGGAACACTCCCAAACTCATTCTACGAGGCCACCATCCCTCTGATACCATAACCAGGCAAAGATGTCACAAAGAAAGAAAACTACAGGCCAATATCGCTGATGAACATAGATATGAAAATCCTCAACAAAATACTAGCAAACAGAATCCAACAGCACATTAAAAGGGTCATACACTCTGATCAAGTGGGGTTTATCCCAGGAATGCAAGGATTCTTCAATATACACAAATCAATCAATGTGATACACCATATTAACAAATTGAAGGAGAAAAACGATATGATCATCTCAACAGATGCAGAAAAAGCTTTTGACAAAATTCTTCACCCATTTATGATAAAAACCCTCCAGAAAGTAGGCATAGAAGGAACTTTCCTCAACATAATAAAAACCATATATGACAAACCCACAGCCAACATCATCCTCAATGGTAAAAAACTGAAACCATTTCCACTAAGATCAGGAACAAGACAAGGTTGCCCATTCTCACCACTATTATTCAACATAGTTTTGGAAGTTTTAGCCACAGCAATCAGAGAAGAAAAAGAAATAAAAGGAATCCAAATCAGGGAAGAAGAAGTAAAGCTGTCACTGTTTGCAGATGACATGATAATATACATAGAGACTCCTAAAGATGCCACCAGAAAGCTACTAGAGCTAATCAATGAATTTGGTAAAGTAGGAGGATACAAAATTAATGCACAGAAATCTCTTGCATTCCTATACACTAATGATGAAAAATATGAAAGTGAAACTAAGAAAACACTCCCGTTTACCATTGCAACAAAAAGAATAAAATATCTAGGAATAAACCTACCTAAGGAGACAAAAGACCTGTATGCAGAAAATTATAAGACACTGATGAAAGAAAGTAAAGATTATACTAATAGATGGAGAGATATACCATGTTCTTGGATTGGAAGAATCAACATTGTGAAAATGACTCTACTACCCAAAGCAATCTACAGATTCAATGCAATCCCTATCAAACTACCACTGGCATTTTTCAGAGAACTAGAACAAAACATTTCACAATTTGTGTGGAAACACAAAAGACCCCGAATAGCCAAAGCAATCTGGAGAAAGAAAAGTGGAGCTGGAGGAATCAGGCTCCCTGACTTCACACTATGCTACAAAGCTACAGTAATCAAGACAGTATGGTACTGGCACAGAAACAGAAATATAGATCAATGGAACAGAATAGAAAGCCCAGAGATAAACCTACACACATATGGTCACCTTATCGTTGATGAAGGAGGCAAGAATATACAGTGGAGAAAGGACAGCCTCTTCAATAAGTGATGCTGGGAAAACTGGACAACTACATGTAAAAGAATGAAATTAGAACACTCCCTAACACCGTACACAAAAATAAACTCAAAATAGATTAAAGACCTAAATGTACAGCCAGACACCATCAAACTCTTAGAGGAATACATACGCAGAACACTCTATGACATAAATCAGAGCAAGATCCTTTTTGACCCACCTCCTAGAGAAATGGAAATAAAAACAAAAATAAACAAATGGGACCTAATGAAACTTAAAAGCTTTTACATAGCAAAGGAAACCATAAAGAAGACGAATAGACAACCCTCTGAATGGGAGAAAATATTTGCAAATGAAGCAACTGACAAAGGATTAAACTCCAAAATTTACAAGCAGCTCATGCAGCTCAACATTAAAAAAACAAACAACCAATCCAAAAATGGGCAGAAGACCTAAATAGACATTTCTCCCAAGAAGATATACAGATTGCCAACAGACACATGAAAGAATGCTCAGCATCATTAATCATTAGGGAAATGCAAATCAAAACTACAATGAGATGTCATCTCATACCGGTCAGAATGGCCATCATCAAAAAATCTACAAACAGTAAATGCTGGAGAGGTGTGGAGAAAAGGGAACCCTCTTGCACTGTTGGTGGGAATGTAAATTGATACATCCACTATTGAGAACAGTATGGACGTTCCTTAAAAAACTAAAAATAGAACTACCATATGACCCAACCATCCCACTACTGGGCATATACCCTGAGAAAACCATAATCCAAAAAGAGTCATGTACCAAAATGTTCATTGCAGCTCTATTTACAATAGCCAGGACATGGAAGCAACCGAAGTGTCCATCAACAGATGAATGGATAAAGAAGATGTGGCACATATATACAATGGAATATTACTCAGCCATAAAAAGGAACAAAACTGAGTTATTTGTAGTGAGGTGGATGGACCTAGAGACTGTCATGCAGAGTGAAGTAAGTCAGAAAGAGAAAAACAAATACTGTATGCTAACACATATATATATGGAATCTAAAACAAAACAAAACAAAACTGGTCATTAAGAACCTAGGGGCAAGATGGGAATAAAGATGCAGACCTACTAGAGAATGGACTTGAGGATATGGGGAGAGGGAAGGATAAGCTGGGATAAAGTGAGAGAGTGGCATGGACATATATACACTACCAAACGTAAAATAGATAGCTAGTGGGAAGCAGCCGCATAGCACAGGGAGATTAGCTCGGTGCTTTGTGACCACGTAGAGGGGTGGGATAAGGAGGGTGGGAGGGAGGGAGATTCAAGAGGGAAGAGATATGGGGACATATGTATATGTATAACTGATTCACTTTGTTATAAAGCAGAAACTAACACACCACTGTAAAGTAATTATACTCCAATAAAGATGTTAAAAAAATTATGCTACTTAAATATTTTGAGATTTTATAAATTTTGTCTTCAGTCTATGAGATTATGTTCTTTGATTGAGAAAATTAAATAATTATGACCTATTACTTATGTAAGCAATGGAAAATAAATGTGAGGACTGTGCTTTCAAATATGGATAATTTTTTAAGAGGCATTTCTTAAACAGAATTAGAGAAAATTCTGTAGATCACTGATATTATTGTGTTGAAACAAGAGATGTAGGGTGAAGGGATAGGTACAATTTAAATTATTGGCATTAGTGTCATTTGTTTTCTGTTAGAGTGAACTAACTATATTCAGTGTAGAGTTAGAGTTTGACACAAAATAATTCACTTCACCATGTGTAACAATACTTCTTATTTAAGGCAATACATCCCAATATTTAAAATTTAGGAATTTTACAACTATATCTTATACCAAACTTCATTAACTAGTTCTGAAAAATTGGTGTTTACATCATAAAACTCATAATTGCTGTCAGATGTTTTCTTTCTTTTTTTTCAAGACTAATCTTGTAAAATTATTTTATAGGACTCAAATACATAAATTATTAATAGATCATATATATGTAGATGCTTTTATTTAGAAATTCAAAATAGTTTAATCTGGTAAGCTTATTACTAAAGTGAATGTAAAGTATATTTTGAGCTACTTTATCACTTTCAGGAAGTCAACATTGTTTTTGGTAAATCAGTACAACAATTTATTGGGCAAAGGCTACAAACTGCCTGTTACAAGATGAATAAGTTCTGAGGGTCTAATGTATGACATGCTGACTATACAGTTGACCCTTGAACAACATAGGTTTGAACTGTGCAGTTCCGCTTATACAAGGGTATTTTTCAATAGTAAACACTACAGCACTACATGGTCCATAGTTGATTGAATCCGAGGATGTGGAAGAATCTTGGATATGGAGGGCTGACCGTAAGTTATACTCAGGTGAACCCCTTCATTGTTCAAAGGTCAATTGTAGTTAACAATACCAGGTTGTATACTTGAAAGTTACTAAGAGAGTAAGTCTTAAAAGTCCTCACCATGAAGAGAAAAAAAAGTTAACCTTGTAAGGTGATCAATGTGTTAACTAATCTTAGTGTGGCAGTCATTTTGCAATATATACATATGACAAATCACCACGTGGTACACCTTAAACTTATGCAGTGTTATTTATGACAGTTTTATATCAATAAAGGTAGGAATAAAGAAAGAGAATTGGACATACGGAAAAATGTCTGCAGAGAAATTTCGTTCATAAATTCTTTGCAGAATGTTCACATTCTAAAAGGCTGTGGGCGATAAAATTGAAGGATGCTCTGATTCCACTCATCATTTGATAACAGCTAGCAGACTATGTGGGAAAGAAATTGTCCTTGCAGCAAGATAGAAAAAGTTATTTGATTACAAATGGAAAACAAGGAGTAAGAGACAAAAGAGGGGTTAAGAACCCATTGCACTGTAACCTAAGAACAATTGATTCTCTGCTTTTATACATTAGACATGTGAGCTTGATCAATATTAAAAAATATATTTTGTAAGATACACAGTGCAAATTGAACAATATATAAAATATATGAAGAAATTGTACACATTGATGAAAATATAAACAAACCAATCAAATAACTGGCAAATCTCACGAACAATTTACCAAAGCATGACTAATATCCTCATGAAGATGTATAGTCAAGGAAATGCACACTAAAGCTTCAGTAAAATAATATCTCTCAACCACTAACTTGGCAAACATTAAGATAACTGATAATATCAAAAATTAAAAGATATATTTTGACATGTGGTCTTTTCCCAAGTTCTTAAAGCAGAGGGAATGTGTTAAATGACAAAAATAACATGATTTAGTAATGAGTTTGAAGTACTTTATTAAAGGAGAAACTACCCTTGGATTGAGGAGTACCATGCCTCACAAGCAGTGGAGCTTTCTTCCCGAGGGATTTTGAGCAAGAGCGAGTTTCATGGAACATTACAAGAGGCAGCATGCAAATGGCATGATCGGCTAGGAGGTCGGGCTTTCCTGATAAGGCAAGCAGGTGCCATTTTCTAGGGTAAGGTTAAGCTAGCTAATGCTGAGTTGGAGGATTGTGACTGGTATTAGGTTTCCTTGACAATGATGTTAAGCCGTAAGCACAGGCTGACTTAGGTTTAGATTTGTGATGTGGGCTGGGCCTCCAGGATGGTTTTCACTCTGTAGATCTTGATACATGAGTTAACTTTATCAAGTATGTTCTTGTTAAAGTTAGGTGTGAGCGGAGGATTTTTGGGCAGGTTTTGGGGGTGCAATTATAATCATTTTAAAGTCCTACTAATTCTTTTTTTTAAAATTAATTAATTAATTAATTATATTTTTGGCTGCATTGGGTCTTCGTTGCTGTGCACTGGGTTTTTCTAGCTGCAGCGAGCAGGGGCTACTCTTTGTTGCGGTGCACGGGCTTCTCATTGCGGTGGCTTCTCTTGTTGCCGAGCACGGGCTCTAGGTGCGCGGGCTTCAGTAGTTGTGGTTCGCAGGCTCTAGAGCACAGGCTCAGTAGTTGTGGCGCACAGGCTTACTTGCTCCGCGGCATGTGGGATCTTCCCCGAACAGGATTGAACCCATGTCCCCTGCATTAGCAGGCGGATTCTTAACCACTGCGTCACTAGGGAAGTCTAAAAAGTCCTACTAATTCTTAATTTTAATATTTTAGGAGAGAAAAAGTTTTAAAGGATTTATCAAAATTTTAATATGGTATAACTTCCAATATTGCTTCATATTCAAGTATAATTTCAGTGACCTTGTTCTAACTACATAGGCACGATTTAGCCTCATCAAAATCATGTTACTAAGACTTGCAATGCCTGTGATGTGAAAGACTAGGTTATACTGTAATACTCACAAGAAATATAAAATGCCAGATAAAATATAAGAAAAATGTTTGTTAAAAAGTATGCCTGGAGTTACAAAAGAAAAGGAAATTCCCATATTTCAGCAGAAGATAAATTGCTGAAAACCATAGTAGCTTTGACTCATGAGCTGTTTCTGCAGCTATGCTGGGGAGTTATTGGATCCAAGAGTTAGTGCTCAGGCTTCACGGCCCACACGGGGACCAGGGCAGAGGTTTTGGGACTCAATCTAGAGCTGTATACAGTGCTAAAATCTCATTCTAGGGTGAAGGAAAAATTAAGTCCTACAGTTCCTTATAACCATAGTTGGCTTCTGAAGGAAATATTTAAGGATAGTCTTCATTAAAAAAATGCAGGAGTGGAATGCAATTAGTAATGATGAGAAGAAAGAAGGGCAATTATGTTGACATCAATCAATAATGATAATGATTACTTAACAGCTGTGATTAAACAGAAGAGGTAAATAGGTAACAGTAAAACATTGGAGGGAGTGACCAGAGGAACAGGCTTTTAAGAGCCATGCATTATTCAAGAGGTACTTTAATGGAGCTTAAATCTGTCCAGCTTTGTCTTGCATCATACTCTACTGATATCCCAAACCAGCTGTTCTTTCCTTCAAGTTCTTCTAAAATGCTTTATTCTCTTCCATCCCATGGGTTTTGCACATAACATTTACAATGCCTAAAATATAGTATCCCATTTTCTTGTTAAAATACTGTCTCTCTTCATCTTTCAGATCTATTATTTTTGAGAGAAACTTCCACTGATGCCATCAACCAGATCTGATGCAGTATTGGGTAATTCTTAAGAACTCAGGCTGTAGCCCCAAATGTCTGGGATTTGCTCCCAGCTCAACCACTTACTAGCTGTATGGCCCTGGGTAAATACATTAACATTTCTGTGTTTCAGTTTTCCTCCAAATATGGTTGTTGTGAGGATAAAAAGATTTAATGCATAGAAAATGCTTTGAGTAGTGTTGGGAACATAGTGAAAACGAAATCGTAGTTATTAATTATTATGACATATCAAATATCTTTATATTGACAGCTCAATTTTCTCCTTGTAACACCTAGAAAAGTTGTAATTCTTTTGTTGAATAATTTGATCTCTATCTACCTTGTCCACCAGCCTTTAACTTCCATGAAGGCAGGAACCACAGGTGTTCTTGGTCACCATTTTATCACTGCACACAGCATTGAACAAGTCCCTGTAAAATGACTAAGTTGATTAACAAATAAATGAATTATTTGTCTGTGTCATAATATTTTCTATCATAATTTAGACATTTGGAAACTGAGTGACTGGGAATAAAAATTACAGTCTACTCTAAAGCCATAGAGTGCAAACCTGGGGTACTTCTGTCTATACTGCAGCTACAGATCAAAAAGCCCAGCACATGCAAGGGCACACAGAGATTTCTGGACCCACCCAGCTACCAGACTGGACACAGTGAATGGGTGTAATGCCCTAGGTTCCCAATGTCTTCCTGGAGAGGCCAGATGATGAAGTTAAGGACCATAAGAATGGGACTTTTCCATTGGATATTACATACATATATACATTTTTAATCTCTGAGTAAAAACTTATGACAAACTTAGTAGCGTCAAGCAAGACAATTTTTTCTTTTTTTTTTTTCAGTTTTAATCGTCAGGGCCTGGGCACAGTTCAGGTGAGTCCTCTGTTCATATTCTCACAAGGTTGCAAGCAAGCTGTCATCTGGTTGGCATTGTCATCTGGAGGCTTGGCTGAGGAAGCATGTGCTTCCAAACCCATTCAGGATGTTGGCAGAATCCATTCCCTTGCAGTTGTATGACCGAGGCTCCTCACTTCTTAATGGGTGTTGACTGGAGGCAGGGGCTGTCCTTATTTCCCTGCCATGTGGCCCTTTTCATAAGCAGTTCAGTTCCCAGAATGGTGGTTTGCTTCTTAAGTCCACCAAAGTAATAACTTTCTACATTCTGCTAAGACAGAGTCTTATATAGTGAAACATAATCACAGAAGTGACATCACATCTCCTTTGCTATAAATAGTAATTCAGTCAAGGAAGTGGCAGCCCAATATCTCTAGTCAGATGCAAATAACAGGTCCCCCTTGCATTCCAACAGCTTTATGTAAGGAGGTGCCGCACAGGGGCCGCCTTAATTTGTGTTCACGACAAAGTGAGAAGAACCATCAGATAAAACCTTCCCCTTTCCTGCAGGTCTTTCCTAACTCAAAGAAAGCTATTATATGCCTATCCAAAGAAGTCTTGAAATGGAGCAGTTGTACTTGTTAAGAAGCTATGGCCAGTTCACCTAGTTTTTCATCTCCCTCTTTCTCTGTTTCCAGTACCTTTCCTTCTTAATCCTCCTTTTCTAAGATTGAATCTTTTGACTATATTAAAACGTTGCAAAAATAAAAAAAGACAGGCTAAAGACAGGGCCTCGAGGATAGGAGAGGCCCATCTCTTGCAGTGGTGGGGCTGACTTTGCCAAAAATCATGTTTAGGAACCAACAGTGAGGGTGACAGCACTGCAAATGAGACTAAATTTCTGGGCAGGATAACCTCCTATGTCTAAGTCAGAGGGTTCACGTGGGACCTGTAGGTCGCTGAAACATGGAAAGGCAATGATCAGAGGATTTGATCCCCAAATTCCCCTGAATGCTCCAAGCTGGCAGAAATGGCCCCTTCTACCTTTGGAGAAGAAAACAGACATTGTGTGTCAGGAAAAGCACAGAGCAAGCTGTTTCAAGAGGTTTGTTTTTTGCCTCTGTCTCAACAAACACCACTTTCTATAGACCAAACCAGGGCAGCTTTAATTGAAGCCCAAGCAGAGAAGTGCAATCCCTGCTCCAGAAAAACACGTTACAGACTAAAGGAATGGTATAACCTGTCTAAAATTTACCATAAAGAACTGGGGTTATGGGGTGTTCTGAAAGCCAGAGAGCCTCCAGGTTAGGAGATGCCCATCTCCTGCAGCTGTGGGGTGTGAGACTGTTTCTTGATGGTGTTGGGCAGGAGGGATGTAAGGATAAGGCCGCATGGAAGAATTTGTTGACATGGGTTATTCAACCATGATTCAAAATTCAATGTAGTGACAAAAACACCTTCAGCAGTTCTAATTGTGGGAGAAAAAAAAGCAGATAAAAGTGATAGCCCAACATCCCTTAATTTATTTAACAAATTAATGACTATGATAGGCGTTGCTCAAGACACATGGCAATATCATAAAATAGGTAAAATTTGCCCTTGTAGAGCTTACATTGTATAGAAAAAGGGAAAGAAAACGAATTATGTGCATGACAAATAAGTACATCATATTGTTACAATGCTATAAGAATTATAATATCAGGGTAGGGTCAGGTACACTGGAAGTGCTAAGAGTAAGGCTTGAAATTTCAAATGCGATTGTCAGGACAGTACTCCATGTGAAGTTAACATTGAGGAACATCTTGAAGGCAATGAAAGTTAAACATTGCATGTCTGGGGGAAAAAATTGTTCTATGAAGAATAAAAATGAGTAACAAGACACTGAAGTTGGAGTGTACCCAGCTTGGTCAAGGAACAGCAAAGAGGACAAAGAGCCTGGAGCAAAGTTAGCAAAAGAGAGAAATAAGAAAGAGAGGGTCAGAGAGTTAATGAAACTAGACAGGTGGGGCCAGACCTTTGTAATGATTTTGGATTTGACTCAGTATAAAAAAGAGAGCTCTCTGGAGGGTTCCAAGCAGGGAAGTGACACATACTTTAAAAGGATTAACCCAGCTGCTATGTAGTAATAGATAATGCATGTTTGGGGGAGAGGGTAGTCAGGGAGAGTTAAAGGTAGAATTTTGTCACAGGAAACCAGGTGAGACATGATGATAACTTCAGTCTACAGGTAAAAGAAGATGGTAAGAATGGTAAAAGGCAAACAAATAATTTGTCCTCATTGTATATTTTCTCAATAGCAAAAAGTAATAAAATAAAACAAAGATAATAGAACAATGGCCTCAAAATATTTAAATATAACTGCCATTCTAGAATTCTATACCAGGTGAAATTATCTTTCAGAACTTAAATCAAATTAAACACATTTTCACACCAAACAAAAGAGCCAAGAAATTTTATTAGCAGTAGAATTACACTAAAGAAACTTCTAAGAATGAACTTTATATAGAAAGAAAATAATCTGACAATAAAGGTCTCAGTTACAAGTGTTTAAAAAGAAACAACAGGCCCAAAATGGAGCCATTTGTACTAAGCCCCACATCATCAAACCAAGACTTAATACCTAACAGTTCCAGCCTCTTCCAGGGATGTGACTTTAACCAGTTACTCTGGAATTACCTGGTTAGTTCCAGTGAGATAATCTGCCTGATAGACAGGTGACATCCCCCTCAAAAAGGTGACCTTGCTTGAAATAATACTTTGTTAGAAACTTCTTTTTACCCCCTTCTGTGTATAAAAGCCTTCCATTTTGTACAGCTCCTCAGAGCTCCTTTCTGCTTGCTAGATGAGATGCTGCCCAATTCATGAATCATTGAATAAAGCCAATTACATCTTCAAATTTACTCCATCAAATTATGTTTTTTAACACACAAATTAATATTGAAAATGTAATCATGTTGGTCAAAGCTATTTGTGAGTATATGAAAATATAACATTTACATCTAATGCTTATACTTATAAATTATAGTAAGTCCCCTACATATGAATGAGTTCCATTCTGAGAGCTCATTCATAAGTCCAATTTGCTCATAAGTCCAACAAGATTAGCCTAGGTACCCAACTAATACAACGGCTATATACCGTTGCTTTTACGCTTGCTTCCAAACATCCTGGGCTTGAAATAAAGATACTGTATTACTGTACTGTATACAGTACTGTACAGTAAAATACACAAAAGCACAACCACTTGTAGAGGATGCACGCACGTGACAATGTAAGCCAGACACATGAAGTAACTTACATGATTGGACATGCGAATGCACGTTTGCATCTTTGAAAGTTTGCAACATGAAGGTTCATATGTAGGGGACTTACTGTATTGCAGAAGTAAAGTAAAAAAATATGTCAGGATAACATATTGGAATTAAAGAATTCTGGATTTATTATATAATTTGGAAGGTAATAATTAACATTTTAACATGTACTATTTTATAAAGTAGCCATTGTAATATAAAAAATACAGTATATAATATCTAAAATAGTAGTGTGACAAAAACTGCTAGAACTGATAAACAAATTTAGCAAGGTAGCAGGATACAGGATTAACATACAGAAATCTGTTGCATTTCTTTACACTAACAATGAAATATCAGAAAGGGAAAGTTAAAAAAAAAATCTCTTTGAAAATCATATCAAAAGAAAAATACTTAGGAATAAACCTGACCAAGGAGGTGAAAGATCTATATTCTGAGAACTATAAAGGAAATTGAAGATCATTCAAAGAAATGAAAAGATATGCCATGTTCTTGGATTGGAAGAATTAATATTGTTAAAATGGCCATACTGCCTAAAGCAATCTACAGATTTAATGCAGCCCCTATCAAATTACCAATGGCATTTTTCACAGAACTAGAACAAATAATCCTAAAATTTATATGGAACCATAAAAGACCCAGAATTGCCAAAACAATCCTGAGGAAAAACAACAAAGCTGGAGGTGTAACTCTCCCAGACTTCAGACAATACTACAAAGCTACAGTAATCAAAACAGTGTGGTATTGGCACAAAAACAGACATATGGGTCAGTGGAACAGAATAGAGAGCCCAGAAATAAACCCACATACATATAGTCAATTAATCTCTGACAAAGGAGGCAAGAATATAAAATGGGAAAAGGACAGTCTCTCTGCAAGTGGTGTTGGGGAAGTTTGACAGCTGCATGTAAATCAATAAAGGTAGAACACACCCTCACACCCTACACAAAAATAAACTCAAAATGGTTTAAAGACTTAAATATAAGACATCACAGAATAAAACTCTTTGAAGAGAACTTAGGCAAAATATTTTCTGACATAAATTGTACCAACATTTACTTAGGTCAGTCTCCCAAGGCAATAGAAATAAAAGCACAAATAAGCAAACAGAACACAATCAAACATAAGTTTTGCTCAGCAAAGGAAAACATAAACAAAATGAAAAGACAACCTATGGAATGGGAGAAAATATTTGCAAACAATTCGACTGACAAGGGATTAATTTCCAAAATATACAAACAGCTCATACAATGCATAACAACAACAACAAAAAATCCAAAAGTGGGCAGAAGGCCTAAACAGACATTTCTCCAAAGAAGACATACAGATAGCCAAAAGGCACATGAAAAGATGCTCAGCTTCACCAATTATCAGAGAAATGCAAATCAAAACTACAATGAGATATCACTTCACACCAGTCAGAATGACCATCATCAAAAAAATCTACAAATAATAAATGTTAAAGAGGGTGTGAAGAAAAGGGCACCCTCCTACACTGTTGGTGAGAATGTAAATTGGTGTAGCCACTATGGAAAACTATATGGAGTTTTCTTAAAAAAATAAAAAATAGAACTACCATATGACCAGGAATCCCACTCCTGGGCATGTAGCTGGAGGAAACTCTGATTTGAAAAGATACATGCACTTCTGTGTTCATAGCAGCACTATTCACAATAGCCAAGACATGGAAGCAACCTAAATGTCCATCGACAGATGAATGGATAAAGAAGATGTGGTACATATATACAATAAAATACTACTCAGCCACAAAAGAGAATGAAATAATTCCATTTGCAGCAACATGGGTGGACCTAGAGATTATCACACTAAGTGAAGTAAGCCAGACAGAAAAAGATAAATATCATATGATATTGCTTATATGTGAAATCTGAAAAAAAATGATACAAATTAACTTATCTACAAAACAAATAGACCCACAGACCTAGAAAACAAACTTATGGTTGCCATAAGGCATAACAGGGGGAGGAGTGGAGGGATAAATGAGGAATTTGAGATTAACATATACACACTACTATATATAAAATAGATAATCAACAAGGACACATTGTGTACCACAGGGAACTATATTCAATATCTTGTAATAACCGATAATGGAAAAGAATATTAAAAAGAATATATATATATATATATATATATATATATATATATATATATATATATAACCAAATCACATTGTCAGAAAATAACACATTGTAAATCAACTATACTTCAATTAAAAAAAATAAAATAAAATAGTTGTGTGAAATGGAATTAGGGTAGTATATAAGGGAAATCAATCTAAAATTGAAAAGTTACACTAAAACACACACATCCAAGTATATGCGCCTACATGCTAACCAACAAAACAAATGTTGAAAATCAGATGAATAGAAAACATTAAATAAGTAAAATAAGATTGTAAGAATGAATCAATATATATGAAATTAAATGTGCCAAAGGAATAAATTATCCAGGTTAAAAAAAATCAATCGGTCAATTAAAAAATAAAGTTATATGCTTTTTTGCAAGGGGATAAGTTTTAGGCCCTAAGTAAATAAAAAAAAAAACCCCAGAAAACTTAGAATTTGAAATTAAAAGAGCATAAATTTATAAGCAAGCCAAATATTTAAAATATTGATGATGTATTTATGTTCATGTCAAACAAATAATACGTTAAATAGTAGTATTAAAGTCATCAAGATGATAAAAATCATCCTGAGTATAAATTATAAATATGCATGCATCTAATAATAGCATCACATATATACAAATGTAACAATGTAGAAATGCTAAGAAGAAAAAAACCTTAAATCCAAGCCAGGGATATTAACAAGATATTAAAAATTGATAAAGATATAGAAGATTTAAACTAAACAAGATCTTGATATACTGAGTATAGGTAGAACATGACACCTAACAAATGTAGAATGTATATCATTTTCAAGCAAACATAGCATATCCATAAAAATTAATCAGCTACAAGGTAATAAAGCAAGTCTTATTATATTCCCAGAACCAGTATCCTAAAGAACACATTCTTGACCAGAATGCAATTAATCTGGTATTTGATATAAAGGGATTACTAAGGAACAACCACATCTGAAGTTGGGGAGAAATAAACCTACTCTTGTAAGTAACCCTTAGATGAAAGAAGAAATAATAAAGTTTAAAATAATATGACTGAATGGTAACAAAAATACTGCAGAGTGAAACTTCTCTGTTGAAGCTGAAGGGGTACTTTGCCCAAAATAAAATACATTTAATTTAAAAATAAAGATAGTGACAGAAAATGCTGCAAAAAGAAGAAAGTGTTATAGCTGACAAGACTACAAGTACAGGAAGGAAAATAAAAATCTTATTTATTGTCTAACCATCAGCGAGTGTGCAGAAGCCAGGAGAAATCTGGCTCCTTTCCAAGCTGAATATAAATGAAATTAAAGGAATTACAAGGCGCAGGTTACTGATCACCAATAGACTTGCGTGCAGTATCAATCACATGAGAAAATGTATAATTGCTCCTACTGGGATACAAAATTATTCCAACCAACATGTTCCTGCTCTCAAAGATGAGAATTATGAAGAAAAATGGAAGAAGTTAAGCTAGCTCTCATGAGAAATAGAATGGTGGTCACTTAACTGAAGTTTTAAACCCAGCAGGAGTCAACAAAATTCTTCCAAGTGAACTGCTTGTACTTGTAAAATGGACTGACAAACCAGATGAAATGTTACCAAAATGTTCATTCAGGATTAACCGGTTTATAAATCAAGGGAAACACATTATTTTGCCATGGTACCCTTTATTTTACTAAATCTATTTCTTACTTTTTTATCATGCCTCTTATCTAATGGATTTGAAATCATTTACTAGGTTACCATATAATTAGGGAATCACATAAAACAGTTTGAAGTGAAAACATTGCAGTGGGTGTTACAAGTCACCTGAATTGAGCTATTTATTATAATTGGGCTCTAAATTTGATTTATATCTTCATGGCACTAGAGTGTGGGCACCTTGAAGGCAGAACTAATGTAACATTCTTTTTATTACCACCTGAATGGAACTTAAAATATCCAAACTAACGAATGCAATTAAAATTAAAAATAAGTCATGATATGTTTTATTTTAGAATTTTAAAATAATGCTTGTTCAACAAGTATTGAGAGTATACTTGTGTCAAATATTCAGTAGTGAACAAGGCCAAACTGCTTTCCTCAGGGAGCTTATAGCTTGGTGAGTGAGAGAGTCAAGAAAATATGTAATTTCAATACATTGTAAGGAGTTCGAAGACAGAGCAAGTTCACATGTTACATATGCATATAAAACAGAACCTAACCAAGAGTGGGGACCTAGAAAAAAATTCTTGGCACATTTTATGTGATCAGTAAGTAAAAATTAACCAAGTTATAAACAACATCCTGATTAGACAGATTAATAAATGCATTTGCAAAAAGCATTTCTTTCCAGAAGCTTATTTTATGAGTGTTTCTACACACAAAAAATGACAACATATTTTTCCTACCTTATAAATCCTGTAAAAATAAATAATTTTAATTAAATAAAGCCACCTTTCTCTACTGATTTCAAAATAGTAAAAAGACTTGGGACCATAGTGAAGATAGCTCTCATTCAAGATATAGATACGCATTCAGTTTGTAAAGCACTGAATATGTTTAAGTAGAATTATCTTGAGAGTTTATTAAATCACCTAAACTGAATACATGTTTATACTCCTGCCTTACATTAATTAATGATGTGCATTTCTTAAGCAATCCAACTCAGTCCTGTTTTCCTCCAGTGTTGAAACAGATAAATTCGTCTTAGTTTGAACCTGAGATGAGGCCATTGGCTTCGGTTTAAAACCATATTTAATAGAAAATGGCTTTTCTGAAACAAAAGATCAGTCTCAGTAATGTGCGAAGCTCATTCTGTGAAAGCTGTGGAGAAACTAGGACATGGGAAGGAAGTGCAATTTTATCTTACACCAAAGGCTCACTCTAAGGTAGAGTCGCCCTGAGTAGAAGCAGAAAGAATGGTAAATAGTTCCTTCCATGCTATTTAAATCTCTGTCTCCCTCCTTCTCTTTCTCCTTCTCCCTCTCTCCCCCTCCCTTTCCTTTAGGGGCAACAGAATCAGGCATCCTCAAGAGATAGAGCCGGAAGATTAAAGCTGTCAGTTCTCAGGAATCCAATGTACTTCTTTCATATAAATGTGTTGTGAATGGCAGGAATCTAGTGAATAGAGATGGGAACTGAAGCCAGAGTTAATACTTGTAAAAATATCACACACTTCATTAGAACTTTGAAATTCCAGACATTATTCATATATGCATTGTGAAGCACATTATTCACATTTGCTTGCTTAATCCCCTAAAATGGGTATGATTATACCTCACCCCATGGGATGCATGTGTCAGGCAACATGGTTTCCAAACGCAGGCCAAATGATTCTCCTGATACTATGTATGGACTGCTACATTTTTGCTATATAATGTTCTTTATTTCAACCAATTCAATATTCTTTAATAACAGTAGTTAACCTAAAGGTGTTATTTATGGTGTAAGTTCAATATTAAGGCCTAACAGATATGAGGTTACCAGTAGAATGTTTCAAAAATATCTGGTATCTGTATGAAGGAGGACATTATTTTTTAGTATATTTAAAGTTATTTCAATGTATTGATGCACAAATGCATAAGAAAAGAGTCAAGGTAGATTCCTGTTTTATACTCCTGAAAATGTTTATCAATTCATTAAGAACATTACAACTGATTCTGATTACAGTAGTATTAAGGAATACAATCTGTTAAAAAATGTATAACGGAATATTATTGCAGGCAAAACTTATAAAAGGCATGAGTCTTTAATGTCAAAGTCTATAAAACTACAAGTAATTCAGTTTAGCCCTAACATACTTCACTGTGTTGGATTTTATATTTTAATCGTTGGAGTCTAAAACGTGCTTTTTTTTTTTTCCTTAGCAGAATATTTCCTTGATGACTTAATTTGCAATAATTATGAAAGGAAATTACATACATTTTGTTGGAAGATTTGATAAGATAATATTTTAATTTTTTTTTTTAATTTTTTTTATTTTTGGCTGTGTTGGGTCTTCGTTTCTGTGTGAGGGCTTTCTCCAGTTGTGGCGAGTGGGGGCCACTCTTCATCGCGGTGCGCGGGCCTCTCACTATCGCGGCCTCTCTTGTTGCGGAGCACAGGCTCCAGACGTGCAGGCTCAGTAGTTGTGGCTCACGGGCCCAGTCGCTCCGCGGCATGTGGGATCTTCCCAGACCAGGGCTCGAACCCGTGTCCTCTGCATTGGCAGGCAGATTCTCAACCACTGCGCCACCAGGGAAGCCCCGATAAGATAATATTTTAATTTGAGAAGACAGTATGGCATTTAAAAAATGAATTATTATTTGAATCAAATTAAACTTGGCAATGCTATTAGAGTAAAAAAACATAAAAGCTCTTGGAACATTGGAACACACAATATTGAGAAACTCTTGAAATGCTGGAGGATAAGATATCTGCAGACCACCATTCATGCTGAGCATTTTAACAAGCTTTACAATGTACAAGAGTATTAGAGAAACACCCTATTCAAAATGAGTGAAACTCACCATATTAGGGGCAACTGATATTCAAGGTATTAAAAAGTCACAATATTCATGATGAATTTTTCTGCTATAAGTAATAGTTTTTTACATGCAATGATAAAAATCATATGATTGTCAAGGCATAGAACTTATAAAACAATTTCTGACTATAAACAATTATTAATGCAAGAGAGAAAAGAGGCAGCTTCCTGGAAGAACATAAGGTAAAAATATCAATTCTTCATTTAGTAAAGAGTCTCAAAAATACTTCGAAAACTCATATTTTGATATGACTTTACTTGGCTTCTAATATTTCCAGTCAAACCATAAATGTACATTGTCTCTGAAACAGCAATGTTAAGGATTAAAAAAAGGTCCATAATAATGATGCTAAAGGCTGGAAATAAGAAGAGGGGAAGCTTAGTATGATAGCCAGGTACACCTTGACAACTGAAGAAGCATTCCTGAAAAAGTGCTGATCTTAGAAAAGCTTTTCAAAAGTGATTTTTCCATATGAAATAATGGCAAAGAACTTCATTACCTAATTTTCAAGATGCCAGCCGCTACAGCTGATCTGTTGCAATCTGTGGGCTGCGGGGAAGGGCTGCTGGCGTTGTCCCCGCATCTGCCTCCTGTTCAGGAGAGGACGGGTCCTCCGAAAAGAGAGGACCCACTCACAAACTAGCCCCAAGTTCCTTCCACACTCACGTTCTACCTACAGGATACTAGGGACTAAAAGCAATTGCGGTGAATGGCTTGCATGTACTTTTGCAGCCAGAGTTTCCGATGAACCAGAATGATGTCTTGACAGGAGCTAAGGGCGAAACACAAGTGGTCAGAGAAGCAGAGTCAGCTTCCACCGCTTCTGATGACCATAAAGAGCTCTTCCAGGCCCGAGACAGCGTGAAGCCGTGTAGGTGGTGCAGCTGCATCTAACCAGTCCCTGGTGGAGAGCAGTTGTCATCCCTCAGTGCCTGTCAATACCTGTGTTTTGAGATGCAGCCTGTGATTATACCATTTGAAACACTGTTACTTAAGCAACGTGTAGCAGCGCTGTTCTAGCTGGCATCTAGCAGTGAACAAAGTGTTCATATCTTGCTTTCAAAAGAATTACACGAAATACTGACGAACAGAGAAGCAAATTAACATGTAACATAAAATGACTGAATTTTTTGTAAGTACCATAAAGAAAAATGAACCACAGTAAGGGGAGAAAAACTGATGGGAATTACTACAGTAGATAAAGGGGTTATTGTAACCCCATAAATAACAATTGATGTAGTATGTGCAAATGTAAAGAGAATTAAAATGCAGGGGTCATGGTAAGGGGAGGATAGAGTTATTATGGTTAGTGTCTAGGTTGCCTAGAGAAGAAATCATTTCCCAGTGAAACTCTCTCAGATCCATCTATGTTTCTCCAGACTGCTAATCTAATGCCCCATCATTTCTCACTTAGAGCTTATTTTCACCTTGGTTGTTCCTCCCTTCATAAGGCACACCAACGATTTTCACAAAATTTTGTCTTTTTACTTTGTGCCTTTACTCATAGAGTTCCCTCTGCCTGAACTATTTTATCCATCTGTGCCCCCTTACATTTAAAAGGTGACTACTAGTATCTCTTCACACCTCAAACATCTGAGTAGTTTCATTCTTTGGAAAGCCATCCTTAACACAGAAATGACTCCAACTGACACCTTTAGATTTTGTTGGCCCAGTTTCCCTTTCCCATTCTCTCCTTGTGGTAATTACCTTTCCCATTCGTGGCCTGTGCCTCCACTCACTCCACATGGTTCTGGTGGATTTGTTAATAACAAAGCGATTCCTCCTCCACCAGGGTCAGCATATTGGCCAGGCCACCTTTGAAGAGCCGCTTATCTCCCTGAAGTCAGTGGTCGTTCCAAGAAAAGGCATCAGGTCCATGGATCGGCAGTCAAAATACTCTGGGACATTTTTACAAAAATGATAAAGAAAATGTTATAAAAAGGAGCCAATAATAGGAAATAGAATGAAAAGATGGAGAGCAAGTGACTGATGGTCCTGACCACATCAATCAATCCAGGAACCCAGCCTTTCTAGAAACCAGTCAATCCTTAGAATCTAAAGTTATATGAGAAGAAAGAAAACAAACAAAAAAAAACCCCAAAACTAAAACATATCAATTTGATGGTTTTTAAAATTAAATTTAAAATTAAACTAATACTGCTGTCCCATATCTTCACCAACAATGCAGATAAGACATTAGGTTGTAACTGTATTCCTCTCTGGACTCTAAGATGTGGGGGGAGAGTATAATATTTGCTAGTTTGCTGTAACATGTTAGGCAAATTTTCAACTATAATCTCTTTAAATATTTTCTCAGACCTTTCTTTTTCTCTTCTTCTTCTGGGACCCCTATAATTCGAATGTTGGTGCATTTAATGTTGTCCCAGAGGTCTCTGAGTCTGTCCTCAATTCTTTTTCATTCTTTTTTCTTTATTCTGCTCTGCAGTAGTTATTTCCACTATTTTATCTTCCAGGTCACTTATCCATTCTTCTGTCTCAGTTATTCTGCTATTGATCCTTTCAAGAAAATTTTTAATTTTATTTATTGTGTTGTTCATCATTGTTTGTTTGCTCTTTAGTTCTTCTAGATCCTTGTTAAACGTTTCTTGTATTTTCTCCATTCTATTTCCAATATTTGGATCATCTTTACTATCATTACTCTGAATTCTTTTTCAGGTAGACTGCCTATTTCCTCTTCATTTGTTAGGTCTGGTGGGTTTTTTCCTTGCTCCTTCAGCTGCTGCATATTTCTCTGTCTTCTCATTTTGTTTAACTTACTGTGTTTGGGGTATCCTTTTTACAGGCTGCAGGCTTGTAGTTCCCATTGTTTTTGGTGTCTGCCCCCAGTGAGTGACATTGGTTCAGTGGCTTGTGTAGGCTACCTGGTGGAGGGGACTAGTGCCTGTGTTCTGATGGATGAGGCTGGATCTTGTCTTTCTGGTGGGCAGGACCACATCTGGTGGTGTGTTTTGGGGTGTCTGTGAACTTATTATGATTTTAGGCAGCCTCTCTGCTAATGGGTGGGGTTGTGTTCCTGTCTTGCTAGTTGTTTGGCATGGGACGTCCAGCACTGGAGCTTGCTGTCCATTGGGTTGGAGCTGGGTCTTAGTGTTGAGATGAAGATCTCTGAGAGAGCTCTCACCAATTGATATTACATGGGGCTGGGAGGTCTCTGGTGGTCCAATGTCCTGAACTTGGCTCTCCCACCTCAGAGGCACAGGCCTGACACCCTGTCAGCCACACATCTCAGAAGAAAAGGGAGAAAATAAGAAAGAAAATAAATAAAAATAATAAAAATAAATTAAGAAAAATTATTAAAATAAATAAATTTAAAAATAATAATAATAAAAAAGAGAGCAACCAAACCAATAAACAAATCCACCAATGATAACAAGCGCTAAAAACTAAACTAAGATAAACATAAAAATCAGAAACAAATCAGTCGCAGACAGCAAACCCCAAGCCTACAGCTGTTCCTGAAGTCCACCACCTCAATTTTGGGATGAATTTGTTGTCTATTCAGGTATTCCACAGATGCAGGGTACATCAGGTTGATTGTGGAGATTTAATCCACTGCTCCTGAGGCTGCTGGGAGAGATTTCCCTTTCTCTTCTTTGTTTGCACAGCTCCCGGGGTTCAGCTTTGGATTTGGCCCTGCCTCTGTGTGTAGGTCGCCTGAGGGCATCTGTTCCCTGCCCAGACAGGATGGGGTAAAGCAGCGGCTGATTAGGGAGCTCTGGCTCATTCAGGCCTGGGGGGAAGGAGGTGTACAGTAGTCATAATTGTAATGTGGGGCGAGACTGTGGCAGCAGAGGCCAGTGTGACATTGCAACAGCCTGAGGCATGCTGTGTGTTCTCCCTGGGAAGTTGTCCCTGTATCACGGGACCCTGGCCGTAACAGGCTGCACAGGCTCCTGGCAGGAGAGGTGTGGATAGTGAGCTTTGCTTGCACATGGGCTTATTCGTGGCTGCAGCAGCAGCCTTAGTGTTTCATGCCAGTCTCTGGGGTCCGTGCTGATAGCCGCGGCTCACGCCCATCTCTGAAGCTAGTTTAGACGGTGCTCTGAATCCCCTCTCCTCGCGCACCCCAAAACAATGGTCTCTTGCCTCTTAGGCAGGTCCAGAGTTTTTCCCGGACTCCATCCCAGCTAGCTGTGGCGCACTAGCTCCCTTCAGGCTGTGTTCACACAGCCAACCCCAGTCCTCTCCCTGGAATCCGACCTCCGAAGCCCAAGTCTCAGCTCCCAGCACCCCCCACCCCATCCTGGCGGGTGAGCAGACAAGCCTCTCGGGCTGGTGAGTGCTGGTCGGCACCGATCCTCTGTGTGGGAATCTCTCCACTTTGCCCTCCGCACCCCTGTTGCTGCGCTGCCCTCTGTGGCTCTGAAGCTCCCCCCCTGCCCACCCCCCATCTCTGCCAGTGAAGGGATTCCCTAGTGTGTGGAAACTTTTCCTCCTTCACAGCTCCCTCACAGTAGTGCAGGTCCCATCCCTATACTTTTGTCTCTGTTTTTTCTTTTTTCTTTTGCCCTATCCAGGTATGTGGGGAGTTTCTTGCCTTTTGGGAAGTCTGATGTCTTCTGCCAGCATTCACCAGGTGTTCTGCAGGTGTTGTTCCCCATGTAGATGTAGTTTTGTTGTATCTGCGGGAAGGAAGGTGATCTCCACGTCTTACTCCTCTGCTGTCTTGAAGGTCCCCCATAGGTCTCATTCTGAATGGTCATGATACATCACTCTGCCACATTCCTCATTCTAACTGTTTCCTATTAAAGCCTCGGGATGAGTCCTCCCCCCTCACCTGAAGCACCTAGTGCTGGGCAAGCCTCCTTCCTTTTGCAGGGAGCCCCTGGTTGTACCCACATGCCACACCCAGTTCTGGAGGAGTCCGAGAAAGGAGGAGCCTCCAGGAGTAGATGGAGGAAATTCACTCCACCTTTCTCCTTTGAGGCTAATATTCACCATCAGATTCTGTGCTAAGAAGATGAAATGTCCTTCTCCTGTGGAAAGTCTGTCTTCCACCACTTGTGCCAGCCCTGTTTCTGTGTGCTGGGCAAGAAACACTGCATACAATGAAGACAGAACCAGGAGATCTACCCCAGAGATTGAGCTCAGGGTGGGCACTGGCTCCCTTCCCAGGAAGGCAGACAAGAGGTTGTGCTTTGCAAGGTGGGACAGAGAAACCAATCAGTGTGACAGAAGCATCTCCACTCATGTTGCTGTGCAAACTGCAAGATGAAGTAGGTTCTTGGTATTTTCTGAAGGCTTTTCAAGGAAACAAGTCAGGGAGTAAAGTCACTTAAATCGAAAACAAGGAAACTTATACTTAAAAAAAATTTTTTTTGAATCACGACTCCTTTGAGAAATACGTACTTTAGTAGAATATAATTGCCTTATATGTGTCAATATTTTCCCCACAAAACAAAAACATGAAAATCCCTGATTTAAAACGTCCCTTGTTGGGTGGAGGAACGAAGACAGTGGAGTAGAAGGACGTGCTCTCACTCCCTCTTGTGAGAACACCAGAATCACAACTAGCTGCTGGAGAATCATCGACAGGAAGACACTGGAACTCAGCAAAAATGATACCCCACATCAAAAGACAAAGGAGAAGCCACAGTGAGCTGGTAGGAGGGGCGCAATCACAGTAAAATCAAATCCCATAACTGCTGGGTGGTTGACTCACAGACTGGAGAACACTTATACCACAGAAGTCCACACACTGGAGTGAAGGTTCTGAGCCCCACGTCAGGTTTCCCAACCTAGGGTTCTGAAACGGGAGGAGGAATTCCTAGAGAATCAGACTTTGAAGGCTAGCAGGATTTGATTGCAGGACTTCAACGGGACTGGGGGAAACAGAGACTCCACTCTTGGAGGGCACACACAAAGTAGTGTGCTCATCGGGACCCAGGGGAAGGAGCAGTGACCCCAGGGGAGACTGAACCAGACCTACCTGCTAGTGTTGGAGGGTCTCCTGAAGAGGGGGGGGGGGGTGCGGGTGTGGCTCACTGTGAGGACAAGGACACTGGCAGCAGAAGTTCTGGGAAGTACTCCTTGGAGTGAGCCCTCCCAGAGTCTGTCATTAGCCCCACCAAAGAGCCCAGGTAGGCTCCAGTGTTGGGTTGCCTCAGGCCAAACAACCAACAGGGAGGGAACCCAGCCCCACCCATGGGCATCAAGTGGATTAAAGTTTTACTGAGCTCTGCCCACCAGAGCAACAGTCAGCTCTACCCACCAACAGTCCCTCCCATCAGGAAACTTACACAAGCCTCTTAGATAACCTCATCCACCAGAGGGCAGACAGCAGAAGCAAGAAGAACTACAATCCTGCAGCCTGTGGAACAAAAACCACATTCACAGAAAGATATACAAGATGAAAAGGCAGAGCACTATGTACCAGATGAAGGAACAAGATAAAACCCCAGAAAAACAACTAAATGAAGTGGAGATAGGCAACCTTCCAGAAAAAGAATTCAGAATAATGATAGTGAAGATGATCCAGGACCACGGAAAAAAAATAGAGGCAAACATCGAGAAGATGCAAGAAATGGATAACAAACACCTAGAAGAATTAAAGAACAAACAAACAGAGATGAACAATACAATAACTGAAATGAAAACTACACTAGAAGGAATCAGTAACAGAATAACTGAGGCAGGAGAACAGATAAGTGATCTGGAAGACAGAATGGTGGAATTCACTGCTGTGGAACAGAATAAGGAAAAAAGAATGAAAAGAAATGAAGACAGCCTAAGAGACCTCTGGGACCACATTAAATGCAACAACATTCACATTATAGGGGTCCCAAAAGGAGAAGAGAGAGAGAAAGGACAGAGAAAATATTTGAAGAGATTATAGTCAAAAACTTCCCTAACATGGGAAAGAAAATAGCCACCCAAGTCCAGGAAGTGCAGAGAGTCCCATACAGGATAAACCCATGGAGAAACATGCCGAGACACATAGTAATCAAATTGGCAAAAATTAAAGACAAAGAAAAATTATTGAAAGCAGCAAGGGAAAAATGACAACATACAAGGGAACTCCCATAAGGTTAACAGCTGATTTCTCAGCAGAAACTCTACAGGCTGGAAGGGAGTGGCATGATATACTTAAAGTGATGAAAAGGAAGAACCTACAACCAAGATTACTCTACCAGGCAAAGATCTCATTCAGTTTCAATGGAGAAATCAAAAGCTTTACAGACAAGCAAAAGCTAAGAGAATTCAGCACCATCAAACCAGCTCTACAACAAATGCTAAAGGAACTTCTCTAAGTGGGAAACACAAGAGAAGAAAAGAACCTACAAAAACAAACCCAAAACAATTAAGAAAATGGTCATAGCAACATACATATTGATAATTATCTTAAACATGAATGAATTAAATGGGCCAACCAAAAGACACAGGCTTGCTGAATGGATACAGAAACAAGACCCATATATATGCTGTCTACAACAGACCCACTTCAGACCTAGGGACACATACAGACTGAAAGTAAGGGGATGCAAAAAGATATTCCATGCAAATGGAAATCAAAAGAAAGCTGGAGTAGCAATACTCATATCAGATAAACTAGACTTTAAATTAAAGAATGTTACAAGAGACAAGGAAGGACACTAAATAATGATCAAGGGATCAATCCAAGAAGAAGATATAACAATTATAAATATATATGCACCCAACCTAGGAGCACCTCAATACATAAGGCAACTGCTAACAGCTATAAAAGAGGAAATCGACAGTAACACAATAACAGTGGGGGACATTAACACCTCACTGACACCAATGGACAGATCATCCTAAATGAAAATAAATAAGGAAACAGAAGCTTTAAATGACACAATAGACCTGATAGGTTTAACTGATATTTATAGGACATTCCACCCAAAAATGGCAGATTACACTTTCTTCTCAAGTGCACATGGAACATTCTCCAGGATAGATCACATCTTGGGTCACAAATCAAGCATCAGTAAATTTAAGAAAATTGAAATCATATCAAGCATCTTTTCTGACCACAACGCTATGAGATTAGAAATGAATTACAGGGAAAAAAACGTAAAAAAGACAAACACATGGAGGCTAAACAATACGTTACTAAATAACCAAGAGATCACTGAAGAAATCAAAGAGGAAATCAAAAATACCCAGAGACAAATGACAATGAAAACACGACGATCCAAAACCCATGGGATGCAGCAAAAGCAGTTCTAAGAGGGAAGTTTATAGCTATACAAGCCTACCTCAAGAAATAAGAAAAATCTCAAGTAAACAATCTAACCTTACACCTAAAGGAACTAGAGAAAGAAGAACAAACAAAACCCAAAGTTAGCAGAAGAAAAGAAATCATAAAGATCAGAGCAGAGATAAATGAAATAGAAACAAAGAAAACAATAGCAAAAATCAATAAAACCAAAAGCTGGTTCTTTCAGAAGATAAACAAAATTCATAAAACATTAGCCAAACTCATCCAAAAAAAGAGGGAGAGGACTCAAATCAATAAAATTAGAAATGAAAAAGGAGAAGTTACAACAGACACCACAGAAATACAAAGCATCCTAAGAGACTACTACAAGCAATTTTATGCCAATAAAATGGACAACCTGGAAGAAATGGACAAATTCTTAGAAAGGTATAATCTTCCAAGACTGAACCAGGAAGAAATAGAAAATATGAACAGACCAATCACAAGTAACGAAATTGAAACTGTGATTAAACATCTTCCAACAAACAAAAGTCCAGGACCAGATGGCTTCACAGGTGAATTCTATCAAACATTTAGAGAAGAGCTAACACCTATCCTTCTCAAACTCTTCCAAAAAAATTGCAGAGGAAGGCACACTCCCAAACTCATTTTATGAGGCCACCATCACCCTGATACCAAAACTGGACAAAGATACTACAAAAAAAGAAAATTACAGATTAATATCACTGATGAATATAGATGTAAAATCCTCAACAAAATACTAGCAAACAGAATCCAACAACACATTAAAAGGATCATACACCATGATCAAGTGGGATTTATCCCAGGGATGCAAGGATTCTTCAATATATGCAAATCAATCAATGTGATACACCATATTAACAAACTGAAGAATAAAAACCATATGGTCATCTCAATAGATGCAGAAAAAGCTTTTGACAAAATTCAACACCCATTTCTGATAAAAACTCTCCAGAAAGTGGGCATAGAGGGAACCTACCTCAACATAATAAAGGCCATATAAGACAAACCCAGAGCAAACATCATTCTCAATGGTGAAAAACTGAAAGCATTTCCTCTAAGATCAGGAACAAGACAAGGATGTCCACTCTCACCACTAGTATTCAAAATAGTTTTGGAAGTCCTAGCCACGGCAATCAGAGAAGAAAAAGAAATAAAAGCAATACAAATTGGAAAAGAAGAAGTAAAACTGTCACTGTTTGCAGATGACATGATAGTATACACAAAGAATCCTAAAGATGCAACCAGAAAACCACTAGAGCTAATCAATGAATTTGGTAAAGTTGCAGGATACAAAATTATGCACAGAAATCTCTTGCATTCCTATACACTAATGATGAAAAATCTGAAAGAGAAATTAAGGAAACACTCCCATTTACCATTGCAACAAAAGGAATAAAATACCTAGGAATAAGCCTACCTAGGGAGACAAAAGACCTGTATGCAGAAAACTATAAGACACTGATGAAAGAAATTAAAGATGATACCAACAGATGGAGAGATATACCAGGTTCTTGGATTGGAAGAATCAATATTGTGAAAATGACACTATACTACCCAAAGCAATCTACAGATTCAATGCAATCCCTTTCAAATTATCAGTGGCAATTTTTACAGAACTAGAACAAAAAATCTTAAAATTTGTATGGAGACACAAAAGACCCCGAATAGCCAAAGCAGTCTTGAGGGAAAAAAACAGAGCTGGAGGAATCAGGCTCCCTGACTTCAGACTATACTATAAAGCTACAGTAATCAAGAAAATATGGTACTGGCACAAAAACAGAAATATAGATCAATGCAGCAAGATAGAAAGCCCAGAGATAAACCCACGCACCTATGGTCAACTAGTCTATGACAAAGGAGGCAAGGATATACAATGGAGAAAAGACAGTCTCTTCAATAAGTGGTGCTGGGAAAACTGGACAGCTACATGTAAAAGAATGAAATTAGAACACTCCCTAACACCATACACAAAAATAAACTCAAAATGGATTCGAGATCTAAATTTAAGACTGGAAACTATAAAACTCTTAGAGGAAAACATAAGAAGAACACTCTTTGACATAAATCACAGCAAGATCTTTTTTGATCCACCTCCTAGAGTAATGGTAATAAAAACAAAAATAAACAAATGGGACCTAATGAAACTTAAAAGCTTTTGCACAGCAAAGGAAACCATAAACAAGACGAAAAGACAACCCTCAGAATGGGAGAAAATATTTGCAAACGAATCAACGGACAAAGGATTAATCTCCAAAATATATAAACAGCTCATGCAGCTCAATATTAAAGAAACAAACAACCCAATCCAAAAATGCGCAGAAGACCTAAATAGACATTTCTCCAAAGAAGACATACAGATAGCCAAGAGTCACATGAAAAGCTGCTCAACATCACTAATTATTAGAGAAATGCAAATCAAAACTACAATGAGGTATCACCTCACACCAGTTAGAATGGGCATCATCAGAAAAATCTACAAGCAACAAATGTTGGAGAGGGTGTGGAGAAAAGGCAACCCTCTTGCACTGTTGGTGGGAATGTAAATTGATACAGCCACTATGGAGAACACTATGGAGGTTCCTTAAAAAACTAAAAATAGAATTACCATATGATCCAGCAATCCCACTACTGGGCATATACCCAGAGAAAACCATAATTCAAAAAGACACATGCACCCCAATGTTCATTGCAGCACTATTTACAATAGCCAGGTCATGGAAGCAACCTAAATGCCCATCAACAAATGCATGGATAAAGAAGTTGTGGTACATATATACAATGGAATATTACTCAGCCATAAAAAGGAAGGAAATTGGGTCATTTGTTGAGACGTGGATGGATCTAGAGAGTGTCATACAGAGTGAAGTAAGTCAGAAAGAGAAAAACAAATATCGTATATTAATGCATGTATGTGGAACCTAGAAAAATGGTACAGATGAACCGGTTTGCAGGGCAGAAGTTGAGACACAGATGTAGAGAACAAACGTATGGACACCAAGGGGGGAAAGCCGTGGTGGCGTGGGGATGGTGGTGTGATGAACTGGGCGATTGGGATTGACATGTATACACTGATGTGTATAATGATGTGTATTGATGACACTGATGTGTATAATGATGTGTATTGATGACTAATAAGAACCTGCTGTATAAAATAATAAAATAAAATTTATAAATTAAAAAAAACCTAAAAAACAAAAACAAAAAAAAGTCACTTGTTTACCCGAGAAACTGTCTATGAGCCTAGTTTGTCCTAGAAATCCTCCATCCCTAGATCGTAGTTTCCTGATGGTGCTGAGGGGAACCCTGGTATGTGATTCAGTGTTAAAGCACCTGCTACCCACGGGGAGGCTCTAAGAACTCAGAGACCCACCCAGCATTCCCATGTGTGAGGACAGGACTGGAGCCTCGGGCTGGACCTGAAGAGGGAAGTGCTTTAGAGAAGTGGAAAGAGACACAGAAAAGCCATGGGGGTGTCAGGGGTGGTTGGTTTAAAAATCAGGGAAAAAGTGTACACCTGAGTGCAGCCTGGTCCACACTAAGGATGCTATTGGGGCTTCTGGTTGAATGGGGAAGAGAAGGACATTCCCCTCTTGCTGGAGTGAACTGTGGAGAGATGTCTTCTTTAAAGCCTGGGGAGAGGAGCTTTCCTCCTCTTCTGTCTTAGTCTTCAGCTCTGTGTACATTCCAGACCCTTTTCCCCTCGTCTTCCCTCGCTCTACCCCCTTTCCTTATTTTTTCTTCTTTCTTTCCTCTTTTTGCTTTGTATTTTAGTTTTCTTCCTTTTTTTTTTTATTGTGGTAGAAGTATATGTAGCATGAAATGTAACCTCTTAACAAGTTTTGAAGTGTCCAGTCAGTCCTAATAACATGCACCTTGTTGTACAGCATGTGTCTAGAACTTTTCCATCTTGCAAATAAAACTTTATAACCATTGAACAGAGACTCCCCATGTCAACCTCTTGCCAGCTCTTGGAACCACCCTTCTACTCTCTGCTTCTCTGAGTTTTCTTTCAGATAACCTCAATTAAATGGAATCATTTAGTATTTGTCCTCCTGTGACTGGTTTATTTCACTCTTACTAATGTCCTCCAGGTTCACTCATTTTGCTGCACATGGCAAGATTTCCTTCTTTTTTAAAGGCTGGATAATATTCCATTGTATGTATACACCACATTTTCTTTATTAATTCATCTGCCACGGACACTGGGGCTGATTCTATATCTTGTCTATGGTGTATAATGCTGCAATGGACATGAGATTGTAGTTATCTCCTGGACATTCTCATTAATCTCCTTTGAACATAAACCCAAAAGTGTGATTGCTAGATCATATGATAGTTCTATTCATAATTTTTTGAGGAACCTCCATACTGTTTTCCATAATGGCTACACCGTTTTACATTCCCACCAATAGGATAAAAGTTCCAATTCTTGCCAAAATCTATTAATTTTTTTTTATAATACACATCCTAAGAGGTGTGCAGTGATATATCATTGTGGTTTTAATTTGCATTTCCCTGATGACTAATGATGTTGAGCACCTCCTTATATGTCTATTGGCCACTTGTATGCTTCCTATTCAGAAATGTCTATTCAAGTTTTGTACACATTTTTAAACTCAGTTATTTGCCCGATGCTTTTTGAAAGTGGAATTGTAGTAGTTTTTTATATATTTTGGATATTGGCTCCTTTTTCAGATATAAGGTTTGCAAATATTTACTCCCATCCTATAGATTGCCTTTTCATTCTATACATTGTTGAAGAGACTATTCTTTCTTCACTAGGTATACTTAGAAACTTGGCAAATATCATTTGCCATATATACGAGTTTGTTTGTGGGTCTCTCTATTATGTTTCATTGATCTGTCTTACTACTTTGATGCCAGTAACAGACTGTTTTGACTGCTGTGGCATTGTTATATATTTTGAGTTCAGGAAGTGTGAAGACTCCATCATTGTTCTTTGCTCTCAAGATTGTTCTACTTGGGGTTTTTTGGTTTCCATATGTATTTTAGGATTTTGTCCACTTCTATAATAACAACATGGAATTTTGTGCGTTGTTGCAATATATGTGTACACCACTTTATGTAGTATAGAAATGTCAACAGTATTTAATAATCCAGTCTATGAACATGGTATGCCATTCCAATTACTTGTCTCTTCTTTAATTTCTTTCAGCAATGTCCTGTAGTTTTCAGTATACAAATCTTTCACCTGCTAAGGGGCCTTTTCCACTGCCTTCCTCAGGTCTTCTAGAGTCAGAGGTGAGAAGGATGGACTCTGAAGAGAGTGAATGTCCCTCCATCCCCTCTGCACCTGCTTTCTGATTATATCTAGTACAGGTGTACTGGGCCATGCCCTTCACCTCTGCCTACAAGTGGCCCCCTGCTGGAACTTCCTCTTGGATCTGAGTACTGACCTTACTGTTAGAGTATCCCCAAGGATGCATATATGCCTGGTATGTGTGCAAGAGCTGAAGAAAGAAATGCAAATGGATGATCAGATCAGGCCATCAAACTGCTCTGCAGCAAAGAACAACCAGGGGAGGGGGGGTTGGTTGCCTCTTCCTCATCTTTGGAACTCTAGAGCTGCACTATCCAGTTGGTAGCCACTAGCCAGATGTGCCCGTTTGTAATTAATTTAGTTCAATCAACACAACTTAATCTATTAAAAAGAAACACAAAAAACACCCAATTGCTCAGACACACTAGCCATATTTCAAGAGTGTCCATAACAGTTGGAATTTCAGGTTGGTAAGCTTGAAGGTGAGACCTATAATGGGCCTGTAGAAGTGTGAGGTTGAAAGGTGATTCTCTCAGCATCTCTCCCTCATTTGAAGTTTTGCAACTGCGATCAATGACTTATTGAAGGACTCTGTCTGCACAGAGCACAGGGGAGGTCTGAGAGCCTGGAGGGAAGACCAGGGTGATGCTGTGTGAGCCAGCAAGTCGAGTAGGAGAAATGGGTGGGTCAACTTGTATAATAACTTTATGCTCATGGTTGTGTTTCTACAGAATGGATCGTGGAGAGCATACATGGCAGTGATGCTGATGACGATTCAGGTAGGGAACGACTCTCAGGTAGGATCTAAAGCGAGACGATTCCTAGAACGCTTGGGTTCCATCTGCTTCTTTGGAGACTAAGGAAGGTGAATATGAAATCAGGAAGAAGGAAATATGTGTAGAATTCTGATTTGTTCTTTTCATATTTTAGTGATGTAACAGAGGAATTGTGTCCATGTCCTTTGACTGTGCTGTGTTTAAAATAATCTTTACTAGCTTTGCTCTTCAAACTTTTTTTTCTCGCAAGACTACTCTTTCCTTGTTTTTTCACTACCAAATGTGAAAGCCTGGTTTCTGGTTAGTACCTGGAGGGTATTGTGCACAAGGGATTTTGGTTTTGTTTTTTAATTCACCTATGATGGCCATAACCTGGTGGGGGAAAGAAAAAACTCTCATTGGCCCTTGAGACTGGAGACCAAGTTCTAGAAAGTGTCAGGTGGTGGATGAGAAGTGAACTCTCTCCCTCTGCACTTTCAGGACTTGTAGCTTCACCCTACTTTTGTCCTCACTGTGTATTCTTCATGGAAAGGGCGCTCCCAGAGGTGGATGAGTCACAGAACACATGCTCTGGGATCACTGCATGTACTCAGTCTCCTCATCTCAGCCTCAGCACCTCCCCAAGGCTGATGTGCTGAAGGTGCTTCCATTTGAGAGGGATTCACGTCTAGCTGCCTCTAGAGACCCTCCATGGCCGGCAGGGATTCTAGAGGACTGTGTGAAGGGGCTGCTGGGCTTTCTTCACACACTGGCTCTCACAGCCCTGCTAACCTAGTCTCCTGGGATTGACCAGGCCCAGGACAGGGACTCAGGGCAGCAGGACCCAAGGTCACTGCTCTTCTTACAACCCACTGCTCCATCCAGACAGCCCTTCCCCTGCTCCCCACACCCCAGTCCTGCCTACCCTCTGATCTTTCCTCAGGCCTGCCTTGGTCTTATCCTTCCCAGTTCTTCCAAGGCTGGGGTAAACCCTGGCAAGTGCTGTGTGTTTTTGAGGCTTCCCCTGCTGTAGAACTTTTGTTTCAGTATTTCAGACTAAGGGAATTTGGACAAGTTACTTTTAACTCTAATGTTGCTTTCATCCTCTCTACGTGGCTACGAGGCTTATGGAGTTGTTTTGAAGTTTAAGTATCTCCCAGTACCTAAGGTTAGTTTAGGCACAGGACACTTACTTGTTATGTGAATTTGGTTGCATATCTAGGCTATTGTGGAAAATGCTGCAATGAACTTAGGACTGCAGATATCTCTTTGTGATACTGATTTAATTTCCTTAGTATATATACCCAGAACTGTGATTGCTGAATCATAGGATATATCTATTTATAATTTTTTCAGAACCTCCATACTGTTTTCCATAATAGCTGCACCATTTTACATTGCCACCAGCAGTGTACAGTGGTTCCAATTCCCCACATGTTGATCTTAACTTGTTAATATTTTTCTTTATACTACACAGCCTAACAGGTGTGAGGTGATATTGCATTGTAGTGTTGATTTGCATTGCCCTGATGATTAGTGAGGTTGAGAACATTTTCATGTGTTTGTTAGCCATGTGTATGTCTTCTTGGGGGAATGTCTGTCTAAGTCTTTGCCCATTTCTCAACCTGGTTATTTTCCCTTTTTAATTTTTTAATTTTTTTGCATTTGCTGTAGTATTTTCTAATATATTTTGAATGTTAGTCCCTTTTCTGATATATGGTTTGTAATCTTTCTGTAGGTTAGCTTTCATCTTATTGACTGTTGAAGAGACTATACTTTCCCCATTGTGTAGTCTTAGAACCTTGCTGAAGATTTTTTGGCCATGTATCTACAAGTTTACTTGAGGGCTCTTTATTCTGGTCTTTAGGTCTATGTACCCGTTTCTATGTCAGTACCATGTGGTTTTGATTCCTTTGGCTTTGTAATGTGTTTTGAAGTCAGGAAGAGAGAAGCTTCCATCTTTGCTCTTTGTTCTTAATGTTGTTTTGTCTATTTGGAGTCCTTAATGGCTTCATATGTATTTTAGGATATTTTTTTTCCATTTCTATGAAAATGACATTGGGATTTTGATAGGTGTTGCATTGAACTTATACTTAGTTTTGGGTAGTGTAGAAATGTCAACAATAGTGTCTCCAGTCTATGAATATGGCATGTCATTTCAATTATTTTTGCCTTGTTTAATTCTTTCAACAGCGGTTTGTAGTTTTAAGTGTACAAGTCATTTACTTTCTAAGGGCATTTGTCCCTTCTTTCCTTGGGTTTTTCAGAGTCAGTGGTGGGAAGGATGGGCTCATGAAGAAAGTGAAGTGTCCCTAACTCTCCTCTGCACCTGGTCTCTGATTATGTCTAGCACAGGTGCACTGGGCCATACTCTTCACCTCTCCCCTCAAGTGGAACACCTGCTGGGAATTCCTCTAGGACCTGGGTGTTGACATTGCTGTTTCAGTGTCCGCAAAGACTCATGAGTGCCTGGCACATGTGCATGAGACCAGGAAACACCTACAAGTGGATCATCAGATCAGGGCAGCAAGCTACTCTGCAGTAGGGAACAACCAGGGGAGGGGTGGTAACAGCTTCCATATATAAATATATATATATAGAGAGAGAGAGAGAGAGAGAGTTGCACATTGCAGTGTGATAACCACTAGCCAGATGTACCTGTTTATAGTTAATTTAATTCCATTGATGATTCACTCAATCTATTAAAATAAAATAAAATATCCAATTACTCAGTCACACCAGTCACATTTACAAGTCTTATCCATAAGACTTGTAAATTCATGTTTGTGTTTCTACAGAATGGATCGTGCAGAGCATTTGAGGCAGTGATGAGGAAGATGATACAGGTAGGAAACAACACTCAGGTAGGATCTAATGGGAGAGGGTTCCTGGAGCTTTAGGGTTATACCTACTCCTTTGGAGACTGAGGAAGGTGGGTATGAAATCAGGAAGAAAGAAATATATGTAGAGTTTTCATTTGTTCCTTTCATATTTTAATGATACAGTAGAGAAATTGTGTCCTTGGACTTGGATTCTCCTCTGTTTCTCATCACCTTTTCTTGATTTGCTCTTCAAAAAGTATCTTTAACACAAGAGCTGCTCTTTCTTGCACTTGTCACTGCCTAATATGGAAGCTTGGTTTCTGGTTGGTACCTGGAGGGTATTTTGCACAAGGGATTTTGGTTTCATTTTTAAATTCATGTATGATGGCCATATCCTAGTGGGAACAAAGCTCTCATAGTCACTTGACACTGGAGAACAAGTTCTTATAGTGAGTGTCAGGTGGTGAATGAGACTTGGAACTCTCTCCCTCTACACTTTCAGGATTTGTGGCTTCACGTTACTTTTGTCCTCACTGTTTACTCCTCATGGAAAGGGCGCTCCCAGAGGTGGATGAGTCACAGAACACATGCTCTGGGATCACTGCATGTACTCAGTCTCTTCGTCTCAGCCTCAGCACCTCCCCCAGGCTGATGTGCTGAAGGTGCTTCCATTTGAGAGGGGTTCATGTCCAGCTGCCCCTAGAGACCCTCCATGGCCAGCAGGGATTCTAGAGGACTGTGTGAAGGGGCTGCTGGGCTTGCTTCACACACTTGCTCTCACAGCCCTGCTAACCTGGTCTCCTGGGATTGACCAGGCCCAGGACAGAGACTCAGGGCAGCAGGACCCAGGGTCACTGCTCTTCTTACAACCCACTGCTCCATCCAGACAGCCCTGACCCTGCTCCCCACATCCTAGTTGTGCTCACCCTAAGGTCTTCCCAGGTCTCATCCCTCCCCATCTTTCCAAGTCTCAGGGCAAACCCGGGCAGATACCATGTATTTATGGAGGGCCACTGTTGCATCATTCTGGCTCAGTGAAATTGGACATGTTACTTTCCCTCTGATTGTGTTTTCATCCTCTGGGAAACTTATGGTGGTGTGAACATTAATTATCTCCCAGGTACCTAAGGTTACCCCAGGCAATAGGAGAGTTCCTACTTTGTGGATTTTTTTTGTCCTTCCCTCCCCCAGGGCCCAACACACTGTCAGTCCCATGCCAGGTACTCCCTGGGATGGATGGATTGGTTGATTAAACAATCAACTGATTGGAGATGGTGGCAATGTGCCCACTTTGGAGAACTCTAGGATTAGTGGTGGTACAAGGAGGAAGGAAAGGAGCAGTAATTAGGGGAGAGAAACGAGGAAGGAAGTAGTGAGGAAGCAGAGGGAGCAGGAGCAAGGCAAGGTCATGGGCAGAACTGCATGGAGACAGTGACTGCCTGTAGGCGGGACAGGGTGACACGGGCCTCATTCCTGGTCACACGTAGGGAAGGTAAGGGCGGCAACCTTATGCTGGGGGTCAGAGACCCACTCCTTCATTGCAGAGGTGGAACCATTGAGGCCCTGGGAGGTCCGTGGAGATGAGGGCACAGGGGTCTCAAGGTCACATCCCAACTCTAAATCTCCCCTTTCCTTTCCCACGGCCACCCCAACATGGCTGCTGCCCTTGGACCCCAGAACACTACATGGCAGATGACGAAGATTCTGACGAGGAGAGCAACCAGCTGATGGTAATTTCTTTCCTCTTTCAAGTCTTTTTTTAAATTTTCTTTTTCAGATCCATAGACTCTTCCTTGTAACCCTTCCCCATCTCCTCTTTCCCTCTTTTTATGATTGTCGTTCTGGAGGACCTGGTCTCATCCAGGCTCTGGGGGTCCTGGGATCTTATATTAGATCTATGAACTCTCTCGGCAGGCCTCCTCCCACACTTTCTTAGCATGTCCCTGTCTCCTGACCAGAGGTCTGCACCATTGAATCTGTCTTTGTCACCGCAAGTGGCCTGAGCAGGAGATGGGGCTCGAGTCAGCAGGTCTGGGCCCACCCAGCTGGAGGGGCCCACGGTGAAGTCTGGCTCTGCCCTGAGCTACCCTATATGGTTGTTTTCCTGCCCTGGGTGGCCTTGGACCTGCTTGACTCTTCTCTGCCTATTCTCTTCCTTCCAGATGTCAATAATTATTGTTTCTTATAGTTCTAAAGGTTGAAAGTTCAAGATCAAGTGCAGCAAGGTCAGGTTCTGGTGAATGCCCTCTTACTGGTTTACCCATGGCCATCTTCTCATTTATCCTCACATGACGAAAAGAAAGAAAATCTAGCTCTGTTCCTCTTTTTATAAGGACACTAATGTCACCATGGGGACTCTACTCTCATGCCCTAATTACCTCCCAAAGTCCCCACCTCCTTGGACCATCCCACTGAAGGTTAGGGTTTCAATATATAAATTTGGGAGGGGGGGGACACAAAGATGCAGTCCATAACAGTAATAGATCATGCTTTTTATAGTCAGCAGGACTTAGAATGTTCAAGGTACTATGTCTTTAACAGAGTGATGTTTCCTAAGTTGGCCTTATTTCATTGTTTTTACATGATTTACCCTGTTTAATTATTATAAATAGTCACCAACTTTTATAAACAGTTGTTGAATCCACTATAGGAAACATTTCAAAAAACCGATATGTTGCTTGGTCAAAGAAATACAAATCTACTTAGCAAATTGGAGCTATGTTAAAACTCAGTTAATTTTCCACCATTGAAATCATGAATAGGACATTACAAATTTATTTTAACCACAAATTCATTTAATGCTCTTTAACTAACGTTTATTGAATATGCCCCTTTTTTCTCAGCAAACACCTACAAGTTCATTATCTGATAAATAGACACGTCGTGAATCTAATCTGTTCAAATGAATGAATCATTGATGTACCATCATTATCACTTCCAAAATGTTCTGAGCTTTTTATTTGAGATATAAATTACCACATGTGCTTTACAAAACACTCAGCTGACTTTATGAATATATCAGGATAATTATGACTATGTATTATTTCTGGGGAAAAAGTTGTATCATTATCCTAAAAAATTAATTAGCCCATTTTGACATATACCTTTAGAAATATTCAAAATTGTTTAACAGAAGTTTTGTCTTGAAGCACCTGTAGTTATTTTCCTAATTAGTAAAATTGTTTCTTAAAGGAGTATTTAGCCCTTAATATGAATATTAGTCATAATATTCTTCCTCCTTAACTTTCTCACAGCCAAAAATAACAAATAAAAATATTTGAATTACTGATTTTTGAAAATAAAATAAATGTCTTCATGATGTAAGTAAAAGTAACTGATAAAAAGACAGTGACAAATTGGAAATAGACTTGCAATACGAGGCAAAAATATTAATTTCTGTGAGGAGAAAAACCGAATTTATAGGACACTAAGAATACAACTGGACATTAGACATGAAAACTTAACTTTGTTTATAATAAGATTAAATCTTACACTTTAAATTGTTTTATCTAGAAAAGTGTGGGGAGGAAGAGTAGAAATGGGTGGAGATTGTAATAGGGGCGGGGCAGGCGTCCAACCCCTATCATCGCGAGATCCTCAGCGTGAGAAGCTTTAGTGCAAGACCCTTAGCGCAGCGGTTAGAGGTCCTACTCTACCTGGCCGTGGTCCTCATGGCAGAGTGCAGTGAGAGGAAGATTGCAGCCTCCTCCCCGGGTCCCTCCAGGCCTTTCGGCCTCTGGCAGCCGGGTGAGCTGGGGACAGGCTGAGGGCCGTGTCCCGCGGAGCTCCAGAGCCCTCGGCACGGCCGCCCACCCGCCAGGCCCAGGCCTCGAAGCGGCACCACCCCATCCCTCTCCCGCCGTCCCTGCCTCGGCGACCTAATGGCGGCAGCGGTCCCCATGGGTCGTGGTGCACAGAGGCCTCAGCACCTGGAGGACACGGACACTGTCATCCAGGTAAGAGCTTCAGCCAGCTTCAGACTCTCTGCTCAAGGTTCAAAACTTGCTCCAGCTTTGACCAGCTGCCCACCCACCCCAGGAGGTGGCCAGAGCTCAGGGTTCGGCTGCAAGGACTTTGCACGTCATTACTGCAGGTCCGCCGCTGTGGTTGGGCTGTTCTCCAAGAAGGGCAGTTGCTGGGAGCTGGGAATTCACCTGACTGGTATTTGCTACAAGTGATTCTCTCCAGTTTAAAGGAAAAGCCTGAGGGCTGGCAGGGTCCTGGGCGCCTGGCTCCCTCAGTGATGAAGGCTGGGCAGGGTCTGGGGACCTGGCCTGGAGGGCACTGCCACCTGAGATCTGCTTCTTCAAGCAGGCCTGGGCACCGGTGGGAGGACCCAGACTGGTTGCTGGACGGACACTCCCGGCCAGGGTCACCAGCCTGCACACGGACCCCCTCCTCTTGTCTGGGACCTGGACCCTGGAGGGCAAGAGTTGAGCCTTGGGACCTTGCCCTTTCTTGTCAGTCCAGAGAGTAACATTTGTTTTGATGGAGGCTTACAGGAACATCGTGACCTGACCATGACCTGACCTCAAGAAAAAAGGATCTGACCTTAGAAGTTTGAAGCAACTAACCACACCCCTCCCTAACCTTTCCCATGAAAGGGCTTTGCTGAAAGCTTTTGGGGAGTTCAGGGTTTTTTAAGGCATGAGCTGCCAGTCTCCTTGCCTGGCCCTGCAATAAACCTTTCTCTGCTCCTCTGCTCCAAACTCGACATTTTGGTATTGTTTGGCCTCACTGTGTGTCAGGCACATGGACTTGCGTTCAGCAACAGGATGATATTTCAGTCAAGAATAGAACCTCTTTTTATTCTCAACATGTTAGCCTTGTCCGTCTCCATCCTGAAATGTTCACTATCAACTATATTTGGGGGGCAGATCATTTTCTCCCATATAAATTATTTTCTTAATCAGAGAGTAAATTGTGCGCCTGAGATTCAATTTTGGAAATAAAATGTTTACTCTGAAGAGCCAAACTTGTCCTTGGAAACACACTTTCTAGACAGCAGCAGTTGGACCCATCCCGTGCAGAGTCCAGTTCACTCGGAAAGTTCTGTGGTGACCTGTCACTATGGTAATATGATAAACATCTTGGCATTCTGTTCCAGCTGCCATTCTGTGAACTGAGAGGTTCACATACGGTGACAGGTGAGAAGCTCTCACCTTCAGTCCTTGAGAGTTTGAAAATGGGCAATCTGAATTGTTCTGGAGGTAGGTTCATATTCATCCTCTGAAGGCTGTTCCTTCAAATGGGCTGGTTAACTTTTACTGATATATGTTCCTCATCTTTTTTTTTTTTTCTTTTTTCATTTCTACCACATTTATCTACAGAGTTATAAATATATTTTATAGTTATATTACTTAATTTATATTTTTGATTCTTCTGTCAAGCCAGCTGCCTTAAATATTTTCCTAAATTTAGAAAAACATACTATCTCCAAATGCCAATTTTGTACACACTCTACCAGAGAACAGATAAAGGGAACTCACTCATTATGCTTTTACTGAAGCAGGAGAATCTTCATATCTCCTCAGCAATGGTCATTATAGGAGGAAAGGGGAATTACAGCTCAACTCTTCTAAATGTAGCTGTCAAAATCTGAAACCAAATATTCAAGGTCTAAATCCAGAAAGTTTTATAAAGGAAAGAAACTGGGATTCACTGGTTGGATTTCCATGGGTTGCTGTGGACAAGATCACTGGCTGTTTGGCGGCTGCCAGGGAGTTTGGTGAGAAGGGCCAGTGCCATCACATTAGTGGAATGAACATTTGGTCACTGAGGGAAGGAGGGTCTGTCTGGTGATTCTCAAGGAGAATCCTGGGGTGGGGTCTCCAGCCTCTGAGTATGGAGATGACTTTCAAAAACAATGTGGGATCCTATTGCCTTCCACTACAGGGTCTAGAGAATGATGAGTTTATAGAGCTGGAATTTTAGTGAGGAAAGACTTGAACGCTTGCCCATTCTTAGCAAGCCCTTGGTCCAGGCTGCTCGAATGGGTGCTCAGATCAATTGTCAGTGAGACTTTTTGAGCATCACAGACTTAATTAAGCCACCAAAGCCCAGCACAGATGGCCACCTCCCCAGTTAATTCATGATAACTACTCATCCAGGCTTGGTCAATTGAAGGGAAGCTGATTCTTGGTAGATCCGTCCTGTGGCCTTTTGTTTAGAAGATTCTGAGCTCTGAGCCAGCCTAGCAGCCTAACACACTACTGGTCACTCAGCATGGTGAGCTGGTCATTGTGAAGGACGCTTGTGAGATAGTTGACAATATGAAGAGGCTGGGGAGAATGGACACAGTTGGAATTCCTGTGGTCCTTCAGAGGGGCTTTGTTCGGCAGAAACTGTTGTATTTTGGATGAGGGATTGAAATATAGAGACGAAAAGTAGGGTGAGGATTTGGGTTCTTTTCTAGGCTCAGGCAGCTCCTCCAGGGCGTCAGCTCTCACCCACAGAACACTTGGGGCAGGAGAATTAGAGAGAGTGAGGGGAACTCCTGGTTCAGGGGTCCAGGGCAGGATCTCTGTGCCCTGGGCAGGCCTCAGTGGTGCAGGTGTCTTTGTCCTCAGGGAACCAACCCATTCCTGTCCGAGATTCATCTTGGTTGTGACTCTTGGACAGTCACTTATCTCTCTAAATTTCCACACCCTCCACCATAACATATGGGTTACAGCCCCCACTTTGCCCCCCCTTTCACCACCAACAGGGCTGGGTGTCAGACGTGATAATGGATATTCTCCATGAGCTGTAAAGCATTGTTCCCATGAAAAAGCTGAAGAGTAAGCTTGCATCCCCCCTTTAGTTGGAGCCATCAAATCCCTCCTCTGCTTTCAACAACTATGAAATGTCCAGCTTATTCTTGCCTCATTCAGCACTGAACACTTATAGAGCATTTGTGAAGCACCGGTCCTTTATTCTTCTAACATTTTACCTGTATTCAATCATTTTTGGCCACATGACATTAATGCTAAAAGTAGGCCATATTAACATTTCTACATCTCAGAACAGGGAACTGAGGCAAAGAGGGATCTACATATCTTTCCCAAGTACATGCTTCTTCTAAACGGGATTTGAATCCGGTCCATCAGTCATGGTCCCAATGGTTTGCTGAGTTTCTAGACGTTCTCAGTTAAAGATATTTGCCCACAAAACCTGTCTGTTGGGTGTTTTCATTGCACACCAAACTGCAAGATCTTCCTAAGTCCAACTTTGATTCAGGAGGCTCTGCTGGGCAGCTGGTGAGGAAAGGGACCAAAGGATTGAACTGTGAATAAATTATTGCTAATTTCCCCATGGTCTTCTGCCAGCAAGACATCAATAGTTGTCTCTATTGTAATGCATTTCCCAGGATGCTGCTTCCGGAATGCGAAAAGAGGAAACACTCATTGGAGGTCAAGAATATCAACCCCTGGCTGGGTGAAAAAGATCCGCATCCGGCCACACTTTAGGGTGCACCCTATAAATGACCCAGCTGAAGGTACTGTGGAAAATTTCTCATTAGGTTCACTCAAGAATAATTATTCTAGTTTATTCAATGCCTCATATTTAAGAAAAAACTATGAAATATTAAGCAGTATTCTTCTTTTATTTCATGTGTTCAAATTGAAACTTACTAAGCCAGCTGGTACTGTTTTAACCATGGAAGTAAACATGCATTTGAAATTCAACATTTGGTTCATGTTTAAGAGTGAAGATGGTCTCTAGTTATGGTTTAGACATTAGCTGGTTTTTGAACGTTAGCAAAAACACATCCCTCCCTGAAACCATGTTTGGAGATTTCTTTAAATTATTAGACATTATTTAGAACAGGATTATATTGACATAAAAGTTGTACAGGCAATACAGAAAATTCCTGTATCCTATCACTCCAGTTTCAGCTATTAATAATATATAACATATGTGAGGTACATTTGCTACAATTAGTGAAACAATATAAGTATATTTTTATTAATTAAAAGTCCATAGTTCACCTAAGAGTCACACCTTGTGTTGTTATATTCAATGATATTTGAAATATGCACAATATTATTTGTCACCATTATCGTGCCATACAGAAATCTGTACACTAATGTTCATAGTAGCACTATTCTTAGTAGCCAAAAGATAGAAACAATCCAAAGTCCATCATGTGATGAATGGATAAATAAAATGTGATATATACACAGAATGGAATAATTTTCAACCATAAAAAGGAATTAAATATTGAATTATGCTACAAAATGAATGATCCAAATAATATAAAAAATATATTATTGTTAGTGAAATAAGGCAGGCACAGAAAGACAAATATTATATGATTCCACTTGTATGAGGTACCTAGTGTAGGCAAACTCACAGACACCGGAAGTAGAAATTACCAAGGCCAGGAGGCAGGGGTAAGGTGGATTATGATTTAATGGGTACAGAGGTTATGTTGAAATGATGAAAAAGATTAAGATGTAGATTGTGTTGATGGGTACACAGCATTGTGAAAGTAAGAAATGCTACTGAACTGTATACTTAAAAATTATGAAAAGCATAAATATTATGTATATTTCATCACAATAAAATAAGTCAAAAATCCAACAGAATGGATGATGAACGAAGGAGCAACATATTTGATTATAAGGAAGCTGAAATAGTCTTGTAACATTTCAAGAAGAAGGGGGATTTGGAGGGACTTGAAAATGGGCAGAGGAGCCATGGGACGCTATACGGAAACATAGTGCGACGTTAGTGTTTAAGCTTTTTCAGACTGACGCTTTCAAATTGATTAGGTTCCCTACAGCTAGAAAGCTAAAGGCCCTCTTCCTCATTTCTGAAATGTCCCTCCCCTTTGCCTTCCTCCACCCGCCAGGGAGGTTTGTCCAAGAGCAGCTCAGTCCACACTCATTAACCACCTGCATCCAGACCCTCCCACCCTGCGTCCACATTAACGAGGCTCTCTGAGTAATTCCTGAGCCGCAACACCAGTGTCCTGATACTTACTCTGTGTCCTCCTAGAGCCCCCTGAGGACCTGCTGGAGGAACTGCCCAATGTGAGGACAGAGGAAGAGGCTCCATCTACCTCCAGGGTAAGCTCCCCTTATTTATCAGAGATGAAAAGTTTGCTTCATTTCTTTCTTTTCCAGTTGATTTCAGATATGAAGATCTATAATGTTCAAGACAGCTGATGTATACGATTTTTCTTGGTTGGATGAATGTTGATTGAAGGTCTTTCCCAACAGACAACTCATTCAAAAGGCCATTTACAAAATGACAACATCAGTTAGAAACTATATAGTCGGACACACTTTCCTCAGCAGAAAATTTCCCTCCTTGAAATAGAATTCTGTATTTGCTTCTCAAAATGGATCTGAGAGATCTTCCAGGAAAAGCTCCAGCCTTTCCCACAGCTGTCTTCTCTGTTTTCTTTTGGGGCCATTGACTCAACAACAGTTTCCCATTTGGTTTTCTGAGGACAAAAAAGAGATGAAATACCTGTGTCCACAGAGCACAGGATGCTGAGATTCTCACACTGTTTTCTATTCTCTAATCACAGGTGGATGGGACAGCAGACGAAAACGGTATGTATTCAGAGACCACCCCTCTGCTAAGGAAAAATCTAGGTGATGAAGAAGGTGGGACTCTCTTGCTGGCTTTGGTTGGAGAGAGACCCTGATTCAGGGTCCCTACAGGAATGAGGGCTGGGGGTGTAGAGCTAGAGACTGATTTCCCAGTAAAGAGCCATGCCCAAGTTCTGTGGTTCTGGAAGTAACTGCATCATTTAGATGATGTGGGTTTGTGTGTATCAGGGTTGGAGTGGGGTCCATGTGTGAGACTATGTGGTGTGATTGTGAACCTGCATGTGTGAGTGTGTGTGTTTTCTCAGGAGAGATTTCCCTCTTACACAGCACAATTCACCTGTCAACTTTCTAAACAAATTCATCACCACTGCACACTGTCTGTACATCACCTTGTTCTTCCCTCAACACAGCTGTTCCCCAGATTTGGTTAATATTCCTTTTCCTCAGAAGGAGATGGTGCAGAGGTAAATGTTCTAAGCTCTTGACCTCCTACGTGGAAAAGCCAAACTGAGAGCCCAGGGGTGGGTCCCAGTGTGGATGCTCTGGATCCCTGACCTGCACTTACCACTCAGCCAAGGGATCCTCAGTCATGGAGCAAGGGCATCCCTGCATCCGTGTCCATGGCTGGAAGTACTAGCATCTCCAGAGGTCCAGACCTTGCCCATCAGGTGGCCTTAGTGGTCACAGAACCCAGGGCAGCTATGCGTGGACTTATCAGTTGACTTTGGCACAGTCATTAGTGTGAAATTCACCTCAGGACCTGCATTCTCCTGGTCAGCTCACAGATTCTGAGAGGTGTGAGACCCCATGTATACAGTACAGGTCATATCTGTCAGTGCTGGTGTCATTGCTTAAACAAGGCCAAAAGCAGATAAGAATCAGGGAGATATTTTATTGCATTGGATAACATTACCATAAGCCTTAGAATTGGTCAACTCCTGTAGCCCACACCCAAGGACTCAAAGTGGAACCTGATTGTTAGCCTGTACAAATCTCCTGCACAGCTGGGTTAGAGAGAGGCTGTGCTCAGTCCGTGCTCCCTCTTCAGAATGAAGTGTCCCACTTATGGAACAGCTCCCTAGAGTATGGACAGCCCCTGACTCAGTGGACATATGTACATTGTATAGAAAACAAAGACTGGGAGAAAAATACGATTGATAGTGGCTGTATCTAAATGGTAGGATTTCAGTTTTGTCAAATCTTGTATATTGATTTTCTTTAAGACAAGTGATTAGTGAATAAATATAGCATATTTGGTCTAGGATTGAATTCAGTCCTTTAATAGAGGTTGCTGTTAATCAAGTATAAAATATTATACAATAGAAGACATGATAAATACAGTAGCTGGAATTGTGGATGCTGGGGGAAGAGTGATCTGGGAAAACTCAAGAGACAGAGGCAATTTAGCAGAAGCTCAAAACAGGCAAGATGGGTCATGGGTCTCTGTCATTGAAACAGAGCATGCATTTTAGTGTTTACCATGTTTTAGACTGACTCTTCCCTTTTGATTAGGCTCCCTTTAGCTAGAAAGCCAAAGCTCTGTTTTCATTTCCTTCCTCTCGTCCTTTGCCTTCCTTCATCCCCCAAAGAGGACGGCCCAACACCAGCTCAGCCCACACTTAGTAACCTCCCACATCCATACACACCACCCCATGTCCTCATCGAGAAGAAAACCCCTGAGTAATTCCTGAGCAGAATCGCCAGTGTCCTGACAGTTACTCTGTGTCCCTCCAGCTCTCCCTGAGGATGTGGCGGATGACCTGCATTGCGATAGGACAGAAGAAGAGGCTCTGTGTATTCCCAAGGTAAGCTGGATTTTGTCTGGTCTGAGATAGAAATATTGCTTTATTTCTCTTTCAATAGAATTAAGTTATGAATATTTGAGGGTATTCATTCCAGATACATACAGTTCCCTTGGTTGGGAGTATGTGGAGTGAGAGTCTATTACCAACTCATGGTGCCTGATTCCACAGGACATTAAAATTGACAGCATCCATTACAGCCTGTAGAGTACGGAGCTCTCTCTCCTGCAGCAATTTTTCCTCTAGGAAAAGAATTCTGTAATTTCCAACCTAAATGGACTTGGAAGTTCCATCCTCCAAGCAAAATTCTTGCCTTTCAGCCTGAGTAGATTTGCTCTGATAGCCCTTGCTGGGTTCCCTGGACCACTGTTTCTTATGAGGTTTTCTACTGTCACCAAATGAACAAAAGACCTGAGTATCACTGTGATCTTATCCTCATAGTGTTTTCTCTTCTGTAATTGCAGGCGGCCTTCACAGAATGTGAAAACGGTATGTATTCTGGAATCAGTCCCTTGGGGAGGAAAACTTTGAAGATGAGCAAGTGGGACGTTCTTGCTGGTTTTAGTGTAGAGGCCAAACTGATTCCAAATTTGTGCTGGGAATGAGAGTAGGGGTCCTGGTGATAGAAAATGATTTACAAGTAATGTGACCAATTACTATAGTCCCAGGAAGAAGCTGTATTACGGTTAGGTGGTGTAGGTTTGTGTGCATGGGACTGGGTGTGTCTGTATGTGAGATGAGTGGTATGATTCTGTGTGTGTATGTGAACTTTTTGTGTTGTGTTTCCCTCGATTTATGTTCCCCTAAACATCACTGTTACTGGTGCCAACTTTCTAAAAAATATTCCCATCACCATTGCATCATGAATGAGTATGGAGATAAAAGTAAATAAACTATACACTTTCAATGTGTGCATTGATTTTATACTAAGTGAACCTCATTTAACCTGGAAAACAAATCCTGTCACCACCCAGGCAAATGTTTACTGGATTCTTTTTTTTTTTTTTGGCTGCGTTGGGTCTTCGTTGCAGTGCGCGGGCTTCTCATTTCGGTGGCTTCTCTTGTTGTGGAGCACGGGCTCTAGGTGCACGGGCTTCAGTAGCTGTGGCGCACGGGCTTAGTTGCTCCATGGCTGGATTCTTAGTGAACAAAACTGGGTTTCAGAATCCCTACTACTGGGTCAATTACAACTTCATTTAGTAATAAATCTCATCTCTTAGTAGGTCTCATAGCATTCTGAATGGTTATGATACATCTCTCTGCCACTTCCCTCATTCTAACTGTTTCCTATTAAAGCCTTGGGATGAGTCCTCCCCCCTCACCTGAAGCACCTAGTGCTGGGCGAGCATCCGGGAGTAGATATAGGAAATTCACTCCACCTTTCTCCTTTGAGGCTAATATTCACCATCAGATTCTGTGCTAAGAAAACGAAATGTCCTTCTCCTGTGGAAAGTCTGTCTTCCATCACTTGTGCCAGCCCTGTTTGTGTGTGCTGGGCAAGAAACACTGCATACAATGAAGACAGAACCTAGAGACCTACCCCAGGGATTGAGCTCAGGGTGAGCACTGGCTCCCTTCCCAGGAGGGCGGAGAGGAGGTTGTGCTTTGCAAGGTGGGACAGAGAAACCAATCAGTGTGACAAGAGCATCTCCACTCATGTTGCTGTGCAAACTGCCAGATGAAGTAGGTTCTTGGTATCTTCTGAAGGCTTTTGCAAGAAAACAAGTCTGGGAGTAAAGTCAATTAAAACATGGAAAGTTATACTTAAAAATTTTTTTTTCGATAGTGAGTCCTTTAAGAAATACATACTTTAGTAGAATATGATTGCCTTATATGTGTCAATATTTTCCCCACCAAAGAAAAAACTGAAAATGCTTGACTGTAAAATGTCACTTGTTTACCCGAGAAACTGTCTATGAGTAAAGTTGTTCTAGAAATCCTCCATCCCTAGATCGTCGTTTCCTGATGGTGCTGAGGGGAACCCTGGTGTGTGATTCAGTGCCTGCTACTCACAGGGAGGCTCTAAGAACTCAGAGACCTGCCCGGTGGACCCCACGTGTGAGGACAGGACTGGAACCTCGGGCTGGACTTGAAGAGGGAAATGCTTTAGAGAAGTGGAAGGAGATACAGGAAGGGCACCTGAGCCATGGGGGTGTCAGGGGTGGTTGGTTTAGAGATCAAGGAAAAGTATACACCTGAGCGCAGCCTGGCCCGCACTTAGGATGCTACTGGGGCTTCTGGTTGAATGGGGAAGAGAAAGGACATCCCCCTCTTGCTGGAGTGAACTCTGGAGAGATGTCTTCTTTAAAGCCTGGGGTGATGAGCTTCTCTCCCATTATCTCCTGATACCTGTGTACATTCGAGACCCTTCCTCCTTTCTTCTTTCCCTCTGTTTTATTGTTGTAAAAGTACACATACAATGAAATCCAACATCTTAATAAGTTTTGAAGTGTCCAGTCAGTCCTGTTGACTATATGCACCTTGTTGTACAGCATGTGTCTAGAACTTTTCCATTTTGCAAATAACACATTATAACCATTGAACAGAGACTTCCCATGTCAACCTCCTGCCAGCTCTTGGAACCACCCTTCTACTCTCTGCTTCCCAGAGTTTTCTTTCAGCTTTTGACTTTCTGTGACTGGCTTATTTCACTCTTACAAATGTCCTCCAAGTTCATTCGTGTTGCTGCAAATGGCAGGATTTCCTTCTTTTTCAAAGACTGAATGACATTCCACTGTATGTATACACCACATTTTCTTTATTAATTCATCTTCCCATGGACACTGGGCAGTTTTCCTATGTTGTCTTTTGTGTATAATGCTGCAATGGACATGAGATTGTAGATATCTCTTGGACATTCTTGTTTTATCTCCTTTGTATATAAATCTAAATGAGTGATTGCTGGATTTTATGATAGTTCTCAATAATTTTTTGGGGACCTCCATTCTGTTTTCCATAATGGCTACACCATTTTACATTACTACAGGGTACAAAACAGGGTACAAAAGTTCCACTTCTTCACATCCTTGCCAACATCCATTAATTTTCTTTTTATAATACACATCCTAACAGGTGTGAGTGATATCTCCTTGTGGCTTGATTTCCATTTCCCTGATGCTTAGTGATGTTGAGCAACTTTTCATATGTAGATTGACCACTTGTATGTCTTTATGCAGAAATGTCTAGTGAAGCTTTTTACCCATTTTTAAACTCAGTTATTTGCCCGCCGTTTTTTTGAAATTGACTTGTAGTAGTTTCTTATATATTCTGGATATTGGCCCCTTATTCAGATACAAGGTTTACACATATTTCCTCCCATCCTATAGGTTGCCTTTTCATTGTGTTGATTGTTGAAGAGACTATCCTTTCTTCACTTGGTAATCTTAGAACCTTGGCAAAGATCAGTTGGCCATATATATGTGCGTTTATTTGGGGTCTCTCTATTATATTTCATTGGTCTATCTCACTGTCCTGATGCCAGTAGCAGACTGTTTTGACTGCTTTGGCATTGTTATGTGTTTTGAGTTCAGGAAGTGTGAATCTCCATCATTGCTCTTTGCTCTCAAGATTGTTTTATCCACTTGGGGGGGTTCCATATGTATTTTAGGATTCTGTCCACCTCTATAATAACGACATCGAATTTTGTGGGTTGTTGCGATATATGTGTACATCACTTTATGTAGTATAGAAATGTCAACAGTATTTAATAATCCAGTCTATGAACATGGTATGCCATTCCAATTACTTGTCTCTTCTTTAATTTCTTTCAGCAATGTCCTGTAGTTTTCAGTATACAAATCTTTCACCTCCTAAGGGGCCTTTTCCACTGCCTTCCTCAAGTCTTCTTGAGTCAGGGGTGAGAAGGATGGACTCGTGAAGAGAGTGAAATCCTTCCCTCCCCTCTGCACCTGCTCTCTGATTATGTCTAGTACAGGTGTACTGGGCCATGCCCTTCACCTCTGTCTACAAGTGGGCTCCTTGCTGGGAATTCCTCTTGGATCTGAGTGTTGACCATACTATTTCAGTGTCCACAAGGACTCTCCCAATGCCTGGCATGGGTTCAAGAGCCCAAGATATACCTACATACGAATGATCAGATCAGACCATCAAATTTTCTGCAGTAAAGAACAACTAGGGGAAGGGTGGCTGGTTGCCTCTTTGTCATCTTTGGATTTCTTAGAGCTGAGCTTTCCAGTGTGGTAACCACTAACCAAATGTGCCTATTTATAATTAATTTAGTTCAAACAATAATTAACTCATTCTATTAAAAAAATGCAAAAAACACACAATTGCTTGGTCACACTAGCCGTGTTTCAAGTGTGTCTGTAACATCTGGAATTTCAGGTCGGTAAGGTTGAAAGCGAAAGCTATAAATGGGTCTATAGAAGTGAGGGGGTCGAAAGGTGATTTTCTCAGCATCTCTCCCTCATTTGAAATTTTCAGCTGTGATCAATGTCTTATTGAAGGACTCTGTCTGCACAGAGCACAGGGGAGGTCTGAGAACCTGGAGGGAAGACCAGGGTGATGCTGTGTGAGCCAGCAAGTCGAGTAGGAGAAATGGGTGGGTCAACTTGTATAATAACTTTATGCTTATGGTTGTGTTTGTACAGAATGGATCATGGAAAGCATACATGGCAGTGATGCTGATGACGATTCAGGTAGGGAACAACTCTCAGGTAAGATCTAAAGCGAGACAATTCCTAGAACACTTGGGTTCCACCTGCTTCTTTGGAGACTAAGGAAGGTGAATATGAAATCAGGAAGAAGAAGGAAATATGTGTAGAATTCTGATTTGTTCTTTCCATATTTTAATGATATAACAGAGTTATTTTGTCCATGTCCTTTGACTGTACTGTGCTTATAGACATCTTTTCTTGCTTTGCCATTCAGAAATTTTCTTTCTCACGAGACTACTCTTTCATTGCTTTTTCACTGCCAAATATGAAAGCTTGGTTTCTGTTTGGTACCTGGAGGGTATTTTGCACAAGGGATTTTGGTTTCATTTTTACATTCACGTATGATGGCCATATCCTAGTGGGAACAAAGCTCTCATAGTCACTTGACACTGGAGAACAAGTTCTTATAGTGAGTGTCAGGCGGTGGATGAGACTTGAACTCTCTCCCTCTACACTTTCAGGACTTGTAGCTTCACCTTACTTTTGTCCTCACTGTTTATTCCTTATGGAAGGGGCACTCCCAGAGGTGGATGTGTCACAGAACACATGCTTTGGGATCACTGCATGTGCTCAGTCTCCTCATTTCAGCCTCAGCACCTCCCCCAGGCTGATGTGCTGAAGGTGCTTCCATTTGAGAGAGGTCCATGTCTAGCTGCCTCTAGAGACCCTCCATGGCCGGCAGGGATTCTAGAGGACTGTGTGAAAGGGCTGCTGGGCTTGCTTCACACACTTGCTCTCACAGCCCTGCTAACCTAGTCTCCTGGGATTGACCAGGCCCAGGACAGAGACTCAGGGCAGCAGGACCCAGGGTCACTGCTCTTCTTACAACCCACTGCTCCATCCAGACAGCCCTGCCCCTGCTCCCCACACCCAAGTCCTGCCTACCCTCTGACCTTTCCTCAGGCCTGCCTTGGTCTTATCCTTCCCAGTTCTTCCAAGGCTGGGGTAAACCGTGGCAGGTGCTGTGTGTTTATGAGGCTTCCTCTGCTGTAGAACTTTTGTTTCAGTATTTCAGACTAAGGGAATTTGGACAAGTTACTTTTAACTCTAATATTGCTTTCGTCCTCTCTAAGGGGCTAAGAGGCTTATGGAGTTGTTTTGAAAATTAAGTATCTCCCAGTACCTCAGGTTAGCTCAGGCACAGGACACTTACTTGTTATGTGAGGTTGGTTGCACATCTAGGCTATTACGGAAAACGCTGCAATGAACCTAAGTTCATCTCATTGTGATACTGATTTAATTTCCTTAGTATATATACCCAGAACTGTGATTGCTGAATCATATGATATTTCTGTTTATAATTTTATAAGGAACCCCCATACTCTTTTTCATAATAGCTGCACCATTTTACATTCCCACCAGCACTGTACAAAGTTGCCAATTCCCCACATCTTGGCCTTAAACTGTTAATTTTTTTTCTTTATAATACACAGCCTAACAGGTGCGAGGTGTTGATTTGCATTGCCCTGATGATTAGTGAGGTTGAGAACCTTTTCCTATATCTGTTAGCCATTTGTATGTCTTCTTCAGGAAATGTCTTATTTAAGTCTTTGCACATTTCTGAACCCAGTTATTTACCATTTTTAATTTTTTAACTTATTTTGCATTTGAGTTGTAGTTTTTTTCTTATATGTTTGGACATTAGCTCCTTTTCTTATACATGTTTGTAATCTTTCTGTAAGTTATATTTTCATCCTATTGACTGTTGAAAAAACTATACTTTCCCTATTTGTTGTCTTAGAACCTTGGTGAATTTCATTTGGCCATGTATCTATGAGTTTTCTTGGGGGTTATTTATTCTGGTCTTTAGGGCTATGTATCTGTGTCTATGTCAGTACCATACAGTTTTGATTCCTGTGTCTTTGTAATGTGTTTTGAAGTCAGGAAGTGAGAAGCCTCCATTTATGTTCTTTGTTCTCAGGATTGTTTTGTCTGTTTGGAGTCCTTAGTGGTTCCATATGTATTTTAGGATCTTTTTTTTCCATTTCTTTGAAAATGACATTGGAATTTTGATAGGTATTACAATGAATTTATACTTAGCTTTGGGTAGTGTAGAAATGTCAACAATAATAAGTCTCCAGTCTATGAATATGATATGTCATTTCAATTATTTGTTCCTTGTTTAATTCTTTCAGCAGTGGTTTGTAGTTTTCAGTGTACAGGCCATTTACCTTCTAAGGGCATTTTCTCCCTTCCTTCCCTGGGTGTTTCAGAGTCAGTGGTGAGAAGGATGGCCTCATGAAGTGAGTGAATGTCCCTTCCTCCCTTCTGCACCTGCTCACTGATTATATCTAGCACAGGTACACTGGGCCATGCTCATTACCTCTCCCCTCAAGTGGAACACCTGTCGGGAATTCCTCTAGGATCTGGGTGTTGAAATTACTGTTTCAGTGTCCCCAAGGTCTCATGAGTACCTGGCAAGTGTGCATGAGCCTAGGAAACACCTACAAATGAATCATCAAATCAGGCCAGCAAACTACTCTGCAGAAGGTGTTGGGCTGTACCTCTCAGGCCTGCAAGCCCTGTACTTGCTCAGCCTCGGGGCTAAAGAAAGAGCCTGGAGTCAGGGACAGAGACATTAATGGTTTAATAGATGGGAGATCTTTCACGTCAGAAGCAAAGTGGTCCTGGAGAGACATCCCACTGTAGACAGACGATGGCAGGCAGAACGCAGCAGCAGCAGTAGCAGCATTCTTCACTCTGGGTGGAATAGGGAGGCTACCAGTTATAGGGGGAATATTCAGCAGATGGGCTCATCAGTTACCAGGGAAACCAGCAGAGGGACACATCCCTCTTACGCCCTTGGGCTAAGTACCTTCACGGGGCAGAGGTTTTTCCTTTGGTAAACTGTCAGCAGACAGCCATCTTGAATGGGTAGACCATACAGAAGGGAATCACCAGGGGAGGGGTGGTAACATCCTCCATGTGTATATATATATGGAGAGAGAGAGAGAGAGAGATGTGTATTACAGTGTGGTAGCCACTAGCTAGATGTGCCTGTTATAATTTATTTAATTCAATCAATGATTAACTCAATGTATTAAAATAAAACAAAATATCCAATTACTCAGTCACACTAGTCCCATTTTAAATGTATCCATAAGACTTGTAAATTCACGTTTGTGTTTCTACAGAATGGAATTTGGAGAGCATTTGTGGCAGTGATGTGGAAGAGGATACAGGTAGGAACAACACTTAGTTAGGCTCTAATGGCAGAGGGTTCCTGGAACTTTAGGGTTATATCTCCTGCTTTGGAGACTGAGGAAGGTGGATATGAAATCAGGAAGAAGAATAAAATATGTGTAGAGTTCTGCCTTGTTTTTTTCATATTTTAATGATACAATAGAGAGAAATTGTGTCCTTAGACGTGACTGTGCTCTATAATCACCTTTTCTTGATTTGCTCCTCAAAAATGATCTTTTCCACATGAGCTGCTCTTTCTTGCGCTTGTCACTGCCTAATATGGAAGCTTGGTTTCTGGTTAGCAACATCTAGGGTATTGTGCACGGGAAGCTTTGTTTTCTTTTGCGTATTGACCTATGATGGACAGAACCTGTGGGTCAAAACTGTCATGGGCCCTTGAAACTGGAGACCAAGTTCTTCTAGAAAGTGTCGGGTGGTGGATGAGAAGTGAACTCTCTCCCTCTGCACTTTCAGGACCTGTGGCTTCACCTCGTGTTTTGTCCTCACTGTTTGTTCCTCATGTAAAGGGCAGCCCCAGAGGTGGATGAGTCACAGAACACGTGCTCTGGGATCACTGCATGTGCTCAGTCTCCTTGAGCTCATCTCAGCCTCTGCACTTCCCCAAGGCTGATGTGCTGACATGCTTCCATTTGAGAGGGGTCCACGTCCAGCTGCCCCTAGAGACCCTCCATGGGCGGCAAAAATTCTAGAGGACTGTGTGAAGGGGCTGCTGGGCTTCTTCACACACTTGCTCTCACAGCCCTGCTGACCTGGTCTCCTGGGGTTGACCAGGCCCAGGACAGAGACTCAGGGCAGCAGGACTCGGGGTCACTGCACCTCTCAGAACCCACTGCTCCATCCAGACAGCCCTGCCCCCACTCCCCCCGCCCCAGTCCTGCCCAGCCTGTGACCTTTCCTCACACCTTATCAGGTCTCATTCATACCAGTCCTTCTAAATCTCCGGGTAATTCCCGGCAGGTACATTTATGGAGGACCCTTGTTGCAATATTCTGGCTAAACGAAATTGGACATGTTACTTTCCCTCTGATTGTGTTTTCATCCTCTGGGAAACTTACGGTGGTGTGAGCATAAATTATCTCCCAGGTACCTAAGGTTACCCCAGGAAATAGGAGAGTTCCTACTTTGTGGATTTTTTTTGGTCCTTCCCTCCCCCAGGGCCCAACACAGTGTCAGTCCCATGCCAGGTACTCCCTGGGATGGATGGATTGGTTGATTAACAATCAACTGATTGGAGACGGTGGCAATGTGCCCACTTTGGAGAACTCTAGGATTAGTGGTGGTACAAGGAGGAAGGAAAGGAGCAGTAATTAGGGGAGAGAAATGAAGAAGGAAGTAGTGAGGAAGCAGAGGGAGCAGGAGCAAGGCAAGGTCATGGGCAGAACTGCATGGAGACAGTGACTGCCTGTAGGAGGAACAGGGTGACACGGGCCTCATTCCTGGTCACACGTAGGGAAGGTGAGGGTGGCAACCTTATGTTGGGGGTCAGAGACCCACTCCTTCATTGCAGAGGTGGCACCATTGAGGCCCTGGGAGGTCCATGGAGATGAGGGCACAGGGATCTCGAGGTCATATCCCAACTCTAAATCTCCCCTTTCCTTTCCCACGGCCACCCCAACATGGCTGCTGCCCTTGGACCCCAGAATACTACATGGCAGATGACGAAGATTCTGACGAGGAGAGCAACCAGCTGATGGTAATTTCTTTCCTCTTTCAAGTCTTTTTTTAACTTTTCTTTTTCAGATCCATAGACTCTTCCTTGTAACCCTTCCCCATCTCCTCTTTCCCTCTTTTTATGATTGTCGTTCTGGAGGACCTGGTCTCATCCAGGCTCTGGGGGTCCTGGGATCTTATATTAGATCTATGAACTCTCTCGGCAGGCCTCCTCCCACACTTTCTTAGCATGTCCCTGTCTCCTGACCAGAGGTCTGCACCATTGAATCTGTCTTTGTCACCGCAAGTGGCCTGAGCAGGAGATGGGGCTCGAGTCAGCAGGTCTGGGCCCACCCAGCTGGAGGGGCCCACGGTGAAGTCTGGCTCTGCCCTGAGCTACCCTATATGGTTGTTTTCCTGCCCTGGGTGGCCTTGGACCTGCCTGACTGTTCTCTTCCTATTCTCTTCCTTTCAGATGTCAAGATATTCTCTGCTCGTCTTCTTGAGAGAATATTTTAGGAAAGTCATTGCTGATGAAGAGGAAGACCAGGAAGAGGAAGCATGAACGTGGAGGACTGGCGGTGAAAAGGTGGGGCAGACAAGTGCACGTGTTCTCCATCCATAAGTCCCCAGCTTACTTGTTGGTGCTTCAGAAACACCAGCCAAAACAGTGGGGACTGCTGTTGAGTGTGACCACAAAGGTGGTGACAAAAGGATGGTAATAAACCCTGCAGACAAGTGGAGGTTGCCAGGAGCACATCTCCGCAGGGCACACGTACCCATCCACACGAGCCCCCATGGTTGCTGGGCCGCGTCCTCCGGCAGCTGTTACATCTGCAGGGGAGGCTGGAGGGCGGTGCGGGGCCGCCATGTGCACGGCTCTAGGAGGTGCTATTCCAGCGTGTTCCCTTTGAAGAGCCCCACTGGAGTGTTCATCGCCTCTCTCTGCAGGACCCAGCCCCGCCCTCCCAACCCCCCTAAAGGCAGCAGGGAACATCCCCAGTTAATTGCTATCTGTGGTGAGAGGTTGGGGGGGCCTCGACCTCCCCAGTCCCAGCGCTCCTGGGAAAAGCGTGAAGAAGACACAGGCTCCCAGTGCTCGTGCAAGCAGAGAGCTCACCTAGCCCAGCTCTGCATCCCTGCGGCTGCTTCACAGTCCTGGCGTCAGGTAGGGTCACCGCAGGATTCCAGCCTGCCTGGGAGTTGCCCAAGCCCTGGCGGTCCCTCACCCTCTGTGGAGCCCTTGGGGGGCCTGGGTCACTTCACGGCACCATTTCTCAACCTGGGGTTGGAGGTTCTGTAGATTCTTTTGTGTGTGTGTCCAATTCAAGTTAAGGAAAACCAGAAAGCAGTTCAGTGCAATGCTCATTTGGGATGAGTTAAAGGGGCAGGATTCAAGTTACTCATGTTCCTTTTATTTGTTTTTCCAATTCTGTCATTAAATAACATAAATATAACTTGTCTTATTATTACAGTTTGAAAAACAGTGTCTTCTGTCCACTTTTAATGTTGCAATATGCTAAACAGATAAAATGTATGTTTTCATTACAGCAGCATAATAACATTTTAAAATTATAAACCTCAGGAGAGTTTGGCTGGGGGTTAGAGAGAATTCTAAGGGAGCATAGAAGCTCCAGGTGTCTGTCCATTTCCAGTGGGCAGGTCTTACGAGCAGTTATACTGATGTAGGATGGAGGGGCGGGTTCACCCACCCCCTGTGTCATCAGGCCTCCTGCTCCTCACAGGGCCCAGAGCGGGTGGGAATCAGCCTTTTAGTCCCGGATCCCAGAGCCCCCCTGCTTTCCTCTGCCTGTCTCTGTCCAGGGACCCGTCAGTTGAAGGCTGCCCGACCAAAAGCCCAGGTGTAATCGCTCCTGTAGGACATTTCTAGACACTCCCTGCTAGCAGACCACACCTTCAGCAAAGAGCAGCACACAGACCCCAGTGCCCTGTGGATCTGACCCCTGGGGACATCAGGGCCTAAGGCCAAGTCCAGGGCCTGAGGAGCCTTCTGGGTCCTGCTTACCGTCCCCAGGGAGCCCTCTTGCATCTGACTCTGCACCTCCTCAGTGACTCCGTCGCCTGTGTTTGTGCTGCAGGTTCTGGTCTGAAGGCCTGGACCTGGAGCCCAGGAGCCTCATCTGAAGCAAGATCGGGAGCGACGTCACTTCTAGTCTCCTGAGGCCTCTTCATTCAATACAAGCTCAGTTGTTTCATTGTATAGATTTAGTATTAGTTTTAGCTACAGTTTTATCTATTATTTATATATATATGTTCTGTGTGTTCAATATGTATATGTTTGATATTTATATGTTTTTTTATTAAATTATATTATCTATCTAGTTGCTTTTAAAATAATTTTCTATAAAATAAAACACACGCGTGTATAGAAAAGCACCCTCAACAGAGGTAGAACTTAATGAATTGTTGTAAGGTAGTCACCCTGGAATCTACCACCAAGATCGCTCTCTCTCTCTCTCACACAATCCTTATTCAGTCTAAGTTGAGTAAGGAGCTGCAAGGTTTCTATTTGCCATCTGTCCTTATGTCACTTTCTAAGGATTCTGTTTTCTGAAGTCTGTTCATTCCATTGTTCATGGGAACTATATTACCCTAGATCTTTCATGACTTGATGTCAGGACTTTTGATATTCAGTCTGCTTGGCTGGTAAAAATTTCATGATTCATCATTTCTCTCCTTGCATATCTTAAATATGTTTCTCTATTTTCTTCTGACACAGAGAATTTCTCTCTGAAAAGGCTCTTAAAATTCTAATTTTTATTCCCTTCTATTTCTCCTGTGCTTTTATTCTAGCTGCCCAAAGTATTTTTATTTTTAAAGCCTAGTAATTTTTCCACAGTATCATTTGCTAATGTTTATTGCAATTGAATGCTCATTGTTCTTTTTAATAAACAATTTCAAAGCCTTTTTTTTCAGAAAACTTTGCATCATAATGTTTAATATTTGCTTTGTATCTTTGCTTTGATTTTACTCTTTCAGGGACCTCAACATTCATATATCAGATTTCTTATGATGATCTTCCACTTTTAACACATCAAATATTTTACAATTTCTTGCTTAATTCATTTTTGCCAAGAGTGGTTTTTTTTCTTTTAAATAGTTTTTAAGAGATTCTTCCTTTTCATCTACTGTTTCTTACAAGGCATTATTGCTCACTGTGTTTCTCCTAGTCTTAATTTCATTTACAAAGTGATTTTTCAGTATTTTCTTTTTCTTTTCTGAGTCCCATACCCTGATTTCTGAGTTTTCTCAATTCTGATGTATGATGTACTTTCAAAACTTGAATCAGGGCTTCTCTGGTGGTGCAGTGGTTGAGAATCCGCCTGCCAATGCAGGGGACACAGGTTCGAGCCCTGGTCTGGGAAGATCCCACGTGCCACAGAGCAACTGGGCCCGAGTTGCTGAACCACAACTACTGAGCCTGCGCGTCCGGAGCCTGTGCTCCGCAACAAGAGAGGCCGCGATAGTGAGAGACCCACGCACTGCGATGAAGAGTGGCCCCCGCTCGCTGCAACTAGAGAAAGCCCTCGCGCAAAAACGAAAACCCAACACAGCCAAAAATAAAAAAATAAAAAATAAAAAAAAAACCTGAATCATTTTCTTTTTATTTTCTTTCTTTTTTTGTTTTTTAACAATGTGTAGTCTTTATTATTAATCACATCATCCTGCATGAAACGAGTATAGTCACACCCATGGAGAAGTTGCTAAGCATTTCTGTAAAGTTTTCTTATTCCCAAGATTTTTTTTAATCTAATTGAAGTATATTTTTAATTTAATTGAACTACAACACAGAGTTCCAGGTACACAATATAGTGATTTGATATTTCTATACATTACAAAACGATCACCACAATAACTCTAAATACCATCTGTAACCAAATTATTATAATATCATTGACTATATTCTCCATGGTGTACATTTTGTTCCCAGGATGCATTTATTTTGTAACTGGAAGTTTGTAAGTCTTAATCTCTCTCAGCTACTTCTCTCAACACTGCACCTTTCTCCCCTCTGGCAACCACTTCATTGTCCTCTGTATCTATGACTGCATTACTATTTTGTTATGTTGGTTAACTTTTTTGTTTCCACGTATAAGTGACATCATACTGTAATTGTCTTTGTCTGACTTATTTCACTTAGCATAATACCCTCTAGGTCCATCCATGTTGTCACAAATGACAAGATTTCATTCTTCTTTATGCCTGAGTAATATATATATATGGAATATTATCCATATATATGTCCATATATATATATACATACACACACACACACACACACACACCCCACATCTTCTTATCCGTTCATCACTTGATAAGACGCTTTGAAAAACCCATAAGTGGAAATGCTGGATCATATGGTATTTCTATTTTGGGGGGGAAAACTCCATACTTCATGTGTACTGCTTAAGATATTACCTAGTAATGCATCTTACTACATTTTACCTCATACAGCAGATATTAGTATTTATTTTTTCTTTACTGCTATTAGATTCTTTAAAGGAAGAAGAATTCTTAGGACTCATATTTTTCTTCCTGTTCCTTAAATATAATTTGCAGTAAATAGAAATAAGTTCATGATATAACTTTTCTTTAAATTTTAATGATTCTTTATAATTGCTATACCTAGAGTTGGTATTTTCTATAACTGAATTAGAGTGACACTGAATGGGACACCTGTAAAAACTGTAAAAGCAATTTTAATAAAATCATTTTGATTACAGTGCAAATTTGCTTCTGTGTTATTGGATTGGGAGGATAAAGGCTGGAATGCAGAATTATGGAGAAAAGAGACACAGAAAGTGTGGGAATGCATAAAAGTGCAAATTTTGTTACCAAGTCCAAGCTCATACGCTCACCACATGACAGGACAATAAATTGAGAGACAAGCTGTTAGGGCAAGTAATAGTGACTTTATTCGGAAATCCAGCTGACCAAGAGGGTAGTAGACTAGTGTCCCAAAGAACCATCTTACTGGAGTTAGAATTCAGGCTTCTTTTATACTAAAAGGGGAGGGGGTGTGGCTGGTTGTTGGGAACTTCTTGGTGTCGGAATCCTTTGTTCTTGCAGCTGTCCATGTAGGTCTGGTCACCGTTCCTATAAACCTCCAACAAGACAAATGTTGTTCTCTGTTCTGCAACTTTTGATCTCTATATGAATGGAAGTGTTATACCTTTAAAGCCCTGAGAAAGGGCTACCCTGTATATTTCAGGCTATAGGCAACACTCTTTTACCAAAGGTGTAGCACCAGCATGACTAAGCCCAGGCAACAGAACGCAAGAGTTAGCACTAAAGGAACAGATTCAGTATAGAGTCAGGGTTGTCCTCTGTTACAGTGTCTCTGCAAAGGCAGAAAAGAAATATTTATTTGTCCAAAGAGAAAAAAAAAAAATAGAATGGTGTAGAGTTTAGTGGAAAGTGTATTTTCCCCAATAAAATATCTGAGATTTAATTCTAAGTATAATAAACCTATAAATAGGTGTTCCGTCTCTGACTCTGTTATTTCTTCTTGGAAGAATAAGTATTAATACTTGTATGGTTGATGTTAATAAACTTTTACTGGCTCAGATATAACAAAGTGATTTGTAAACTTCTTTGCAACTAACTGGACTGTCACCTTGTTACCCAAGCTGATTTGGACATTATATTTTCAAAGAAAAAATATAAAATACACACACAAAAATTTGTAGTTGAAAAATTGTGAATAGTTTTTGGATTGTATTTAGTAGTCTTCAAAATTATACTCTCAATTATTGACTAAAACTACAATTTAATCTGAATTTGTGATGATGTTGGTACTGACCAAAATGACTACCTTGTTACTGTAAGGTCACAGTGGGTTGTGTTTTGGGTGGGATATATGTGAGTAAGTATAAAGAAGCAATATCTGGAAATGAGTTATAATAATTAATGTGAAAATATTCTTGAAGGCTTTTGTTTGCTTGTTTGGTCTGTGATCCAATGTCTTTTTGCTCAAGTTGTACTTTGAAAAAGTGCCAAGTCATATCTCTGTTGATGTATGTCCTTGTCATGGATGTTTGGCACCTTGTGGGCACTTTTCCACTTCTCATTGGCATCAGGTGTGAGCAGCCTGCTTTGCTGGGTACTTGCTCTCATCAATTGCAAAAATGCCTTGTTTTTTTCTCTCTCATGGTTGGTTATACTTCACTCTGCCCTGTGAACCCCACAATCCTAAATGTCTTCAGTATTGACACTCTTGTCCTCATGACTCAGATTTAACTTCTGTCCTGAAGGAGACAGATATGTTGGAAGAAAACAGGGAGCATTTGAACCACAGAGTTTTCTCCTGCTTTCTCCTGACTCCTAGTAAATACTGTAACAAATATCACAAATCACATTTTCTATTTGCATCCTGAAACTTACCAAATAATAAAAAAATGGTTAGACATTAAATAAATAAAATAAAGCCTTTCTTAAGGTTAAAAATGGAAATACAAACATTTCTTTTTTCAATGACTATCATTTCATTTATCAAATCTCAAATATAACTAACTAAATTAAAGTTTTTTGTAAGTAATATCTCTCATAGCTTGTCACATTTTCAATGTTTCATTATGTGAGTTTATTAATGCTTAGGTGATCCTATTCCATAAATTAATTTTCAACATGTAATTTACTTTGGTTTGGTTTGAAAATTATCTCTGTGGTCTTTTCAAGGGCTTATATTAATATATACATTTGTTACCAATATGTTTGTCTATAATAGCATAATGAATTTTTATAATTAACAACGCTTTCTAAGCAGAAACTGAATTTTTTGTATGAATTTCTCTGAAAACAGTTAATATTCTTCAGCTAGGAATATGGCCATTTTCAAAGAGAAACACATCCACACCTATTAAAGGATTTTGAGGATGATTGTGATGTATCATTGAAAGTGTGTGATTAGAAGTGAGAAGGAAAATAAACTGTTTATATCTTGGTTTCTTTAACAGTGACTTAGATAAGGCATAAATTCTTATAGAATGTCCACTCATCTTCACTGTTCACCCTTATATATACTTACAGCTGACTGAATAGAAGAATCTGAATTTGTTTCACGAAGAAAAAGATACTTTGCTGCTTCGTTTGTCCTGTGATAAGCTCTTGTTAAAGATCACATGCAGTTAAGTGCAAAATGCTGAGGAACAGAAGGCAGAGGAAGAAAAGAGAAAAGGTATAAAAGGAAAAGAGAAGAAAATTTGGGGGGGCAGAGAATAAGAAAAGGGAAATGGAAGGGAAAAAAAATCCTGTATTCAAATTTACCAGTGTGATGGAAAAAAATAACAATTTTGAATTTGTTTAAGGGAAACTTCATGCATAGCAAAATACACAAAAGCATTCATTTTTTTATTCATCTTAGATTTTTTGCCAACAGATTTTTGTGTGTAATTATTATCCATTTAGTAAATATCAATGGCATATAAAAATGACACAAAACTGATTTTTCTTTTATTTTTCTGACCAGCTGGAAGGGAGAAAGTTGTAGACATGTTAAGTAAAGCCATAGAATCCTGAGGTATCAGTTTACTGCCTGGAAAAAAGCTCTCTAAATTGGGAAATAGTTATTGAAATGTAAATACTTTTCTTGAAATAAACAGGTTCATTGTTTTGGAAGAATTAAAAATTTATAATAAAAATAGTCCTTTCACATCAGAATCGAAAAACTTAGAATTTAAGTTACATAGTAATCTATTTTAGGAGTCTGAAAACTAACCTGTGGGTCAAATCTGGTCTGTCACCTGCTTATTGTTTAATAAAGTTTTATTGTAACACAGACTTGCACATTTGTTTACATATGTCTACATATCATCTGTGGCTGCTTTTGTGCTACAAATGCTGAGTTTAGTAGTTGTCACAAAGACTGTACCATCTACAAAGCCAAAACTATTTACTATTTGACCCTATAAACAAAAAGTTTGTTGACTTCTGCATTTATTTAAAAAGTACATATCATTCTATCTTCAGTTTGAATACAGTATCTTCTAAGATATTTTTGTGCAATTTCTCCTGCCTACACTGTTCTTTCCTCCTATAGATTGTTGTTAAAATTATAGATATATCCATACCATTCACTGCTTACTTTTTCTGTTTTCCTTACAAGTATATTCCTAGCATTATAAAGGTTGAAGCTATACTTATTTGATATTCTTTATTACAGAGCCCATTTTAAATACCATTTAAGTGAAATATATTTTTGTCTATACGTTAGTATCCACTTATACAAGCAAGTATATGACAAATCAGACTACATCATCAATTCATAAAAAGTGTCATTAGATGAAAGCCTCATTTTTAATTTTTCCATATATTCTCCAATAATAGTGTTCGTCATTTGTTTCCATTAACTGAAATCAAAAGACATAATGGCTATAAATATAAACTCTGCATTATTACTGATACATTAACCAACTAATGTCTTGGCAACCTCTCCATTAGAGATATATACTAGAACTCCCATTCTTGAAAAACTGAATTAATGTGCAATGGTCTGCAAGCAAAGAGTTAACATCTTTATTTTATAGATAAACTTGAAGAAAAACAATGTTATAAACTATGAAAAGGATAATATATAGTTTTTGAGAAAATATATAGTTTTTGAGATAATAATGCACGCTCAATAGTAAAATTCAAACAATAAATAAAGTACAAGAAGAAAGAAATTCCACAAACTTGGTAATTAAGTAACCACTATCAATATTTGATGAGACTCATTCAATCCGAAAATTACATAATCCAAAATATTACAACATGTTGAAGTTTCACAAAATCAACCCATCCTTGCATCAACACCACTCAGATGCAGAAACAAACATCACCACACCTCAAAAGACCCTTAATATCTCCTACCAGTCAATATCTCCCAAGCACAACCACAATCCTGAATTCCCCCAACATAGACGTGTTTTGTCTATATCGGAACTTTGTGTAATGGGATCATAAAGAATATACTTTTTTGTCTTTGGCTTCTTTCACTCAACATTGTGTTTTTGAGATTTATCCATATGGTTGCTAATATACTAAGTGTGTAAAATCTCCTTGCTGTATAGTGTTCCATTATTCAAATAAGCTATAACTGGTTTATTTTTCTACTCATGAGAAGCATTTAGATAGTTTCCAGTCACTAACTGTTACAGATAATGCTCCTATAGACATATACACATATTTATTCTAGATAATTATATTACAGATGTGCATATGTTTAATATGGTAGATAATACCAAACTTTTCCAAAGGTGTTCTACCAGTTTACACTCCAAACAGTAATATATATGAACTCCAGTTGTTAAACACATTCATCACCTTTTGGTATTTTTTCTTTTACATTTTAGCCGTCCTGTTGAGTATATAATGAATCCTAACTTTGCTTTAATATACATTTTTCCTGATGACTAATAATGGTATGCATATAAGTTTTGGGTCATCCTTTTCTTTTGCCAACTCTTGTTGGGTTATTTGCCTTTTATTATTAATATATTGGAATTCTTTATATTTGGGGATATGAGTCTTTTCTTGCAAAAATATATATTTTAAATAACTTTATCCATACTTGGCCTGTTTATTTACTCTTATAAAATGGCTTTTATGAGCAGAAGTTCTTATTCTTAATATAGTCCAATTTCTTATCTTTTCCTGTATGGTTATTGCTTTTCAAGGCCTGGTTAAGAAATAATTCCTATGCCAAGATTTTGAAGATATTTCCCTATGTTTTATCTTGTAAGAGATAACTCTATTTTTACTCACATTTAAATCTATAACCTACCTGGAATATATTTTTGTGTTTAGTGTGAGGTAGGGGTCACATTTTTGTTTTCCTGTGTACCTATTTAAATGAAACCACAGTATTTCTTAAAAATACTACATTTCACTGCAGTGGAAGATTTGTCACACATCAGCTAACCATGTAAAGTATATGTCTGTCTGGCTTCTCTTTTATTCTATTTTACTGGCCATTTTTTTTTTCTATTATTACACTAATGCTTCACTGTGTTATTTACCAATGCTTTATAAGAGCTTTGCTACCTGGTGATAAATGATGATGATACCAGCAATTGTGATACAAAACATCTTTGCTTTATGCAATTTTTTCTTATTTTGTTCAGTGGAAGAAATACTTTATCTTCCCACTGAACATTTTGTCATTAAATCGGGGCTCTCTACTTCACTAGTAAACTTTTTGCTGTAAAGCTAATTTTACCTTCGCTGATTCTTTTTCCCAGTCCGATACCAATAACTAATAGATCTCAACTTGTATTTGAGTGCAAAGACTTTACTGAAAATACAGTGCCATGGGCCACAATACGAAACCAGTTCATATGCAGGCGTGGTGACCGAGCATCCCAGATCTGTCCACTTACATTTGACATCTTGTGATGCTATCTTCAGAACATTACCTATGGGATTTCTGTAATATCTAGATCTATAAAAGAAAAACTCAATGCTACTCTTGTACTGCTTGGTAACAAAGGCATCAATATGTCTTTTGTTTCCCATCTTTGAGAAATTTTTCCTATACTTGGGGAGCAAGGTAAAAGAAAGCTCTGAGTTGTTTCTTTACTTATAGTTGTAAAGGATACTAGATACCTTGATTACATCAGGAATTCTTTAAATGTATGCTGAAAACTTGTTCAATATGTCATAATTAGTATACATGCATATTTTATTGGGTTAAAAATATCAACATTACTATAGTCAAGGAGACATTACATTAAGATTAAATGGAAGACTGTGTCTATATCACTTTTAGAGTTAAACATTGACAATAAGAATATATAATAGTAATTTCAAGGTTCTCACCTTTTTCATATTAGTCACCAAGTTCTGTCAATTTTGCATGTAATTACACATTTTCCATTCATATAACTTAGCTCACTCTAACATTTCATCCTCACTTTCACCACATTTTTTTACATATTGTAAACATAAGTTACTTGTACTGCATAGCAAACAATGACTACGTCATATTTATCTGAGACCTGTGTATGAGTTGATTTTTAGTTTGTAATGTCTATCTCACCACCTTCACATGAAATTCTTAGTTACACTTCAAGAATCAGCTTGTGTTTCACTCTTATTATTCTCACATTTACCTTCCACCTTGTCCTCCATGGCACTAAAAGTAATTTCAACATAAACCAAGTGTCCCTTTCCATGGAATTTTGGATTCTGTTGTCAGATTGTGGGATTGGACTTAGTCTTTATGTTCTACTATTACTAATGGGAAAATAATTTAACTTCTCAATTTTCAACTATGTAACGGGGATGATAAATGCATTGTGATGATTAAATTAGGTAATGATTAAGCTTAGGAACATTAGAAGGTCCAATGACTACTGTTAATAGTGTTATACATCTATTTAGTTTATTGTAATATGATTATTGATTTTTCCTGTCTTCCACTTCTGAGACATTGTGAGCTCATTAAGGAAGATTCTGAGTTGTTCATGACTTGTTAGGGACAGGCCAGTTTTCATGTAATCTAAACCTAAGGCAATGCCTAGTGCTAAAATTGTGCTTACTAATCTTTATAATAAATAGGCTCTACCTAAGATGGTTATATTGAAGGCTCAGATAATGTTAATATTTTAGCAGAATACAAAATGCTATACAAATGTGTATATATACATATAATACCAAAATTTACTTTGCAGTTTTCCTCTCCAATCTCTAAAAAGAAGAAAAAAAGGGATATTTTTCTTTCATCATGAAAATTGGATGAGTAATGCTGTCAAATTTAAGACAAATTCTGAAAAACTTTAGAAATGAGCTCTCTGGAGAAAATATGCAAGAACCACCGTATGTTCTGCTGTTTTTACCTTTCATGATTCATGAGTCCAGAGGTAGTCGTTACAGACACCAACTTCATATGAAACTAGACAACTTATTTATTTTCAATAAGAAAAATGGTCAGTGCCTCACATTAGCAGCTTTTAGGACTTTGAGGAAATGTTTCCTGAACTCTATTCTCCCCAGTACCTATACTCACCTGTGATATTATAAGAAAAACATTTTAATAATACCATACTAAATACTCACAAATATTTGATAATTATAAAAGTCACATACATATTTAGGTATCCTAATAATATAGTCACAATTTTCAAACAGATTGAAGGTACTTACATATAACCCCTTATAAGCATTAAATATACTTTTATGTACCAAGAAAATTATATGAGTAAAAAATGTAATGACTATATTTGACTAATATATTTGAAGATATCCAAGGTGGCACAGCTGCCTAGAATACATAGAGTTGTGTGCCAAATTCTTAATATTCTAAGGAACTACTGCTCAAAAAAGAGAAAGAAATTGTGAGCAGGTGGTATTTTTACTGTTTATTATATTATTCTCTGGTTTCTTCCCTTTGGCTACCATTTCCTACCAGATGTGCTTTTTATCTTTACTTTTAATTAAAAAAAACTTTAATGTGATCTATATCTTTACTTGGCTTCATACCCCAGAAAAAAATGTAAGCTTATATACTATTTAATCACCATGATAAGAAAATATTGTAGAGTTAAAGGAAATAATACTAAGTTAGTGAAACATGTAGAAAATAATTCTTCAATAAATATTGGATACATTGGATATTATTTAAAAAAGAAAAAAATTTGGAACCACTTTTAAATTTCAGGTTACAACATATTTAATAGTCAACATATTTCTAATAGTCAATAAAATACAATTATGTCACTGTACATCAGCCTTCCGATGGTAGATGGAATACATTTTCAACATTAAAATGGTCTCAGTATCTGTACATGATATGCCTCTAAAATATGTAGACTTAGTAATTTTATTCTCTTTTGGAATTAGTTTCATGACAGAATCATAAATTAATTATTTCTCTTAAATAGTGGAAGATTGAGAAAAAATCTTCTTAAAGACGTCACAGCCCTTAACAGGGTTTATTTTCTATTTAGATTAAATGTAGATAAGTTAGCCATTATTTTAATCATACTTTTTAATTCATAAGTTAGAAAGCCAAATATAAAAGCATATAGTGAATGTAACAGTGGCCAACTGTGTTAGATCCCATAACTATCCAGAAATAAACAACCATTCCTTGGCCGCAGGGGACCTGGAGCAGAGGTAAACGGAAGGAAGGATTCCATATCTAAAACTTGAATAGAATGACGACAAATGTAATGTCTGAGTGTTACTGAGCCCTAAATAAAAATGTGACCCAAACTAAAGGAATAAAGGAAAATATCCCGTAGAAAATAAGAATGGATTTTATCTTGAAACTTGAGAAAAATTTTTTTCAATATAAATTAATGGAAGGGAGCGATTTATGAGGGAGTTCTGGGACGGGGCATTCCTAGAAGTTGAAGGATCTCTTATTGTTTAAAGGTGTGGCATGAATAGGAAACAGATGCTGCTAAAATTACAACCTGTTTTCTAACTCCTACACACACATACACACACACATAAACACACACAGAGACACACATACACACATATACACACACACACACACACACACACACACACACACCCCTTTTTTTATCCTGTGTCCAAAATAAATGAACAATTGAATAGAGATAAGAAAGAAAATCTTTTTGTCGTTTAGACATGGGGGTATATAGCGAGACGAACACCGTGGTTAGATGCTTATCTATTTCCGTGTAGCAGATGCGATCTTAGACTAAACACACACGCACATGTCCTTCAAAACAATAAAAAGCATAGTTCTCCTTGCACTGGAGATGCAATATTGGTTCCTAAAATGCTCCAAGAGCATGAAAATCAGAGTGAAAAACCACTTCTATCATAGCACAATACTTTTGCAGAGCCTGCAATCCTGTCTTGTTGCACGGTCTCAACTTCTCCTTCTATATCCACCCCCTCCTTTAAATTTAGAAACACCGACTGTCTAGAGCTGTCCTGCCATTGCAGTGAGGGTGCGTGGACCCATGCATCCCATATAGTGCATGTATGAGGGAGTTCTGGGACAGGGCATTCCTAGAAGTTGAAGGATCTCAGTATGGAGGGTCCTGAAAAAACTAAAAATAGAACTACCATATGACCCAGCAATCCCACTACTGGGCATATACCCAGAGAAAACCATAATTCAAAAAGAAATGTGCACCTCTGTGTTCACTGCAGCACTATTTACAATAGCCAAGACATGGAAGCAACCTAAATGTCCATGAATAGAGGAATGCATAAAGAAGATGTGGTACATATATGCAATGGAATATTACTCAGACATAAAAATGAACAAAATTGGGTCATTTGTAGAGACGTGGATGGATCTAGAGACTGTCATACAGAGTGAAGTAAGTCAGAAAGAGAAAAACAAATATCGTATATTAACACATGTATGTGGAACCTAGAAAAATGGCACAGATGAACCGGTTTGCAGGGCAGAAGTTGAGACACAGATGTAGAGAACAAACGTATGGATACCAAGGGGTAAAAGGGGGGTGGGTGGGATGAATTGGGAGATTGGGATCGACGTATATACACTACTGATACTATGCATAAAATAGATAACTAATGAGAACCTACTGTATAGCACAGGAAACTCTACTCAATGCTCTGTGATGATCTAAATGGGAAGGAAATCCAAAAAAGAGGGGATATATGAATACGTATAGCTGATTCACTTTGCTGTACAGTAGAAACTAACGCAACATTGTAAAGCAACTATACTCCAATAAAAATCAATTAAAAAAAAAACAGACATTCTTGGGAAAGACCCTATTTAAGCTTTCAGTTATCATTAGTGTTCATCTGATAACTGTATTCAAGTATCCATGAATTCTGATCTGTTTGTTTAACAGTAAGTACTACCTAGTTAAATACCTTATCTTAGAACTAAGAAAAACAAGGAGCAGACTTGTGACATTTGTTTATAAAGTCTCACAGCAAATTGGAATGCATTGAGACAAAAAAAATTTATAAGTAAATTGATACAATTTTTTGACATTAAGCATTGTAGATAAACTGTAAAACTCGTACATTAACAGTTAAAACTTATATTCAAATTTAAGTAACTGTGTTATAATTTTTTAACCTGATTATTTCTTACCTAATACTGTACCCTGTGATTGGATTACTCCCATCAGATAAGTCAGTTTTAAGAAAACATAATTTGGTAACAAACTGGAGTATGTAATGGCTGCTTCTATGTATTGATACTATTTTATTAAGGCCTTTAAATATCTCTGGGAGGAAAATCTACTTTATCAAAATAATAGCTCGATGGTACACAAATTTCTTTTACTCTTTGTCTGCAATATCAGTTATGCTGACTTTGCTATTAACATAAATCTCCATTACTTACAACAGTGCTCAGTCTGTGCAAAACAAATTACATATTCTGCTACCTCATTATCCTAAACTAATGTCAGCTATGAATTCTCCTGAATAACAACCTTTAACTATGTTAGGCAAATTAGGTAAGATAGCAGTGTATAGGTGACTTACCAAGCAATAAATAATAGCCTGTTTTATTTTGGTTGGGCTATGTGCTTTAAAAAAGAAAAGGTTTAGAAACACCCCATAAAGCAGTTATTTTCTGCATTATACTGATGTTCTGAAATAAAGGTTTAGTCAGTACTTTTTATACATATCAGAAGAGGGAAGGTAAGCAAGACTTCCACTTAAAGGTGACAGGTTAAATACATTAATTTAGCTCCACTTACCCCCAAATTCAAATGTAATGAACATAATGCAATTTCTTAATGCATAAACTTATAAGAACAAAAAGCACAGAAGGGATAAAAATAACAAAAGGAGCAACAGCAAAAATGATTCCTGGTGGAAAGCAGGACTAGTGACAGTTACTAGCTCATTATGTGTTTTATAAGTGGGAATGAGCATTCTCCAATTATGTTTCTTTCTATGAAAATGAGATATCTTGTTTTAAAATCTGCTCTTTGATACATGCCTTACTCCTTTTCGGAGAATTAAAGTGCTTTGCATCATTTCTCAATCAGGGCCCTTGGTGTCTCTTTCTCTCACCTGGACAAGTGTGAGTCCTGACCTTTTACAAGGTCTATATAGACACAGGAACCTTACAGAAAAATATATGCTAGCTTTGTAGAGAGGCACAAGTGATACTCTGTTCTTCTACTTGGTCACACTTTTGTCTTATTTCAGAACTTGTTGGTTCAGATCCTGAGTGATCAACAGAAGTGCTATTTTATTTTGCCTTTTCAGTTACTTTATTTTTCATCATAAAAATGCATTTAGTTATACTTGTAAAGTTAATTCTGTATTATTTCTTCTTCATATTTTCTCTTGTGTACAGGAATAATAATAACTACTTTTACAGCTGTTAGATGTACCAACGGTTTTAAGCACACACACATAATTTACTCTTCACAACTCTGTGAAATAGATGTTATTATTTCCCAGATTAGGAAGATAACGTACAAAAAGTATAACTAACCATTCCTAGGTTACAGACCAAGTAAATGATAAAGTAGGGATTCACACTCAAGCAGCCTAATTTCAGAGTTCATGTTTTTAAATTTACTTTATATCTCACATAAAGTTTTTACTAAAGTCTTCATTAGAATTGTATACAATATAAAATAAAACAAAATAAATTTTTTTCAAACTACTGATGTTGTACTTACTTTTTATTAAAAGCCAAGAGTCAAAGTTAAGTGATTTTTCACAATATAAAGCAAGTTCAGAAAAGGACATTAAGTATGTAATAATATAAAAGTATTTTGTTTTGTATTTTATTAACTGTATTTTATGTGCACATAATAACTACCTTTATACAAATATATTAAAAAAGTAAAACAGGGCTTCCCTGGTGGTGCAGTGGTTGAGAATCTGCCTGCCAATGCAGGGGACACGGGTTCGAACCCTGGTCTGGGAAGATCCCACATGCCACGGAGCAACTGGGCCCGTGAGCCACAATTACTGAGCCTGAGCACCTGGAGCCTGTGCTCCGCAACAAGAGAGGCCGCGATAGTGAGAGGCACACGCGCCGCGATGAAGAGTGGTCCCCGCTTGCCACAACTAGAGAAAGCCCTCGCACAGAAACGAAGACCCAACACAGCCATTAAAAAAAAAAAAAAAAAAAAGTAAAACAAATATATTAAAAACCTATCAACAAATCACATGATTAACAATAAAGTCCCCTGAAGTACTGGACTACTTATTAATTATAACTGCAAGAGAGAAAGAGTGGGGGAATTGATTTCTGAATTAATATACTAATTAAAATTTATGAACTAGACTTCTGCTTCTGGCAATATCAAATAAAATAGCCAGACTTAACTTCCACCACAAACAATTGGAGAATAGGGAAAAAAACACAAACACAAACAAACAAACAAAAATAGACATTGGATAACTGACAGCACAGGCCTGTGATTCCCCAAAGTGAGAAAATAAGTAGTGTGAGAAATAAAATTGTCTAGAGACACATTATGAACCACAAGGCAGAGAAAGAGATCCCAAGTAGAGCACAGTAATATCACTGAGCTAAGCATACAGAGATTAAAGTTCAGGAGCACTGAGGTAGTTATAAGTTGTAAGGCATAGTTCAACATAGGAGGAACCTATATAGAAAAAGAGCACCGAAACCCTGAATAGCAATTGCACTGAGTCTTTGCAGAATACTAAAATGCAATGAAAGTTTATTAGATTAGGAAAAATGACAGGATGATGGTATACACTAGAAAATTCTCAGAGATTACATGGGGTGCAGAGATAGGCAAGATCCAACCAACATTACTGGAGAGTCAATTGTCATAACCTAGGACATTCCGTAAAGTTCCCAGAAGGTTAATATTTTAGTAGTAAAATAACTACAGTAGTAAGCCTAATTTTTCTAGCCTAGAAGTAAGACTACTAGTAGTAATAAGCCTAAATTTGCTCCAGCGTAAAAGCTATTTTACACTCAAAGTAGCAGTGCTTCAAAATAAGTCTTGAGGAAAACCAACCTGGTGTGTGAATAATTTAATTGCCTTCTAGAAAAAAAGTCAGCACTCTTTAAAGGAGGAAAATAAATTCTAGACATTCAGCAATGTAGTAGTTATAATGTGCTGCATCCAATTAAGAAAATTCCTAGACATGCCAAGAATCAGGAAAATGTGACTTATAAGCAGGAGAATAATAGTCAATAGAAGAACTAGAATTGGAAGAAATGATGAAAGTACCAAAGAAGGACTTTGTGTATTTGTGTGTTGTAGGACTCAAGAAACTAAAGGCAAATTAGAATGATGAAAAATAGCTATAAGGGAGATATTATCGAAAAGAAGTTATAGGATGATATTAAAAGCAGATTAGACACTGCAGCAAAGATTAACACATTTGAAGAATATCAGTAAGGTTTATCCAAAATAGAGTGTAGAGACAAAAAATAGATTAGTGGTTACCAGTGGGGAGGAGAGGGAATAGTGGGAAGAGACTGCTAAAGGGTACTAAGTTGCTTTTGGGGGTGAAGAAAATGTTTTGAAATTAAGTAGTGGTAATATTTGCACAACTTTGTAGATACAGTTGACCCTTGAATAACACAGGTTGGAAATGTACAGGTTCATTTATCTATGGATCTTTTTTCAATAGTAAATACTACAGTCCCACACGGTCCATGGTTGGTTGGATCCATGGATGCAGAGGAACCCTGGATACAGAGGACTGACTATAAATTATATGTGGATCAACCCCTCGTTGTTCAAGGGTCAACTGTATGCTAAAAACCGCTGGATTGTACACTTAAAACGGGTGAATTTTATGGTATGTCAAATTATCTCAATATAAAAGTAACCAAAAAAGACATTAAAAAAATACTACCTAACAAAACTCTTCTTGAACTTAACCACAAAAATCCTTAACAACATATTAGAAAATTAAATCCAGCAATACATAAATGTATTAATTCCCCATGAAAAGATAAGTTTATTTCCAAGAATGCAAGGTTGGTTTCACTTTTGAAAATCAATCAATGTGATTTTCATAGTAATCAGACTAAAAGAGCCAAATCATACTGTCATCTCTGTAGAAACAGATAAGGCATCTGACAAGATGTAACACACATTTGTCATAAAAATCTTCAGCAAATTAGGAATAGATGATGGAGTTGCATATTGTCCCTCCAAAATCATGTCTACCTTAAGCCTCAGAATGTGACCGTATCTGGAAATAGGGTCTATATTGATATAATTAGTTGAGATATGGTCATACTAGATTAGGGAGGGCCCTAAATCCAAGTACCCGTGTCTTTATAAGAAGAGGAGGTGACGCACAGTGACAACACACATGCAGGGGACAACATTATGTGAAGATGGAGGTAGACATAAGAGAGATGCATGAACCAGCCAAGGAAGAGCAAGAATTGTCTACAAGGGGCTTCCCTGGTGGTGCAGTGGTTAAGAATCCGCCTGCCAATGCAAGGGACATGGGTTCGAGCTCTGGTCTGGAAGATCGCACGTGCCAAGCAGCAACTAAGCCCGTGCGCCACAATTACTGAGCCTGTGCTCTAGAGCCCGTGGGCCACAACTACTGAAGCCCAAGTGTCTAGAGCCCGTGCTCTGCAACAAGAGAAGCCACCGCAATGAGAAGCCTGCGCACCGCCATGAAGAGTAGCTCCCGCTCGCTGCAACTAGAGAAAAGCCCGCATGCAGAAACGAAGACCCAACACAGCCAAAAATAAATATATTAAATAAATAAATTTTTTAAAAAGTAAAAAAAGAATTGTCTACGACCACCAGAAGGCAGGAGAGAGTCAGCCATGAGATGATTTTTCCCTCAGCAACACACAGGGAGCCAACCTTATATTCATCTTGATTTTTGACTTAGTCTCCAGAACTGTGAGAGAATACATTTCTGTTGTTTTAAGATACCAAGTTTGTGCTACTTTGCAAGAGCGGCTCTAATAAACTAATACAGAAGGAACTTCCTCAGCTTAATAAAGCACATCTTCATCAAGACATCCAAGTATATCATTTTGGAATTCCAACAAGGATAGAGACAAAATCCTAAAAGATTTCTGAGAAATTAAATAAAATCGATCACACACTAAATCAGAAATTATAAATACAGCATTATCAACCAAATCCATGGAACTAGAATACAGTGTAACAATGCTTTCAATTTTCTGGAAAAAAATATTGAATTACAGAGTAGAATTCTATATAAGCTAAAATATCTTTCAAGTGTTAAAGTAGAAAAAAATTTCTTTTAATTATATAAAGTCTCAAATATTGTACTTCCTTGCAGTTTTTCCTCAAGGCAACTACTTTAGAGTATGCTCTCACAAAACAGGTGAGTAAAGTATGGAAAAAGAAGACATAGGATGTTGTTAACAGTGTACCGGCCTCAGGAGAAAATGCTAAAAAGATTTGAAAGTGCTATCTTTTGAGCAGAAAGATGTGCGAATGCTGCTTGTCATTAAAATTCTGTAGTAATATTTGACTCTTATAAGGGTCTGGACACATTGTTTTTTAACAAAAATTTATACAAAATTAAAAATAAAATCAAGGGTCACAGATTTGAAGATAAAATTGTGTTTTATTATAGATTCCAATGTTATTCATTTTAATGTCTAGTAAATAGCTTCCACATTTAAAGCACTGTTTTAGAATGTATGGAAGAAATAAAATTTAAAAGAGATAATATATACACGCTCATGATATATTAGTGGATTCAAAGGTATATTACTAGGTTTTATTTGGGATAAGTAGTAGCTGGATTTGGATATCAAAGTGAGAAGGGAGAATTAGAACCTATAGGTACAGTGGAATTGAAGCAAAAAACTCCATATATAGCTCTCAGGTTAAGAGTCAATAGAGATAAAGAGAGAATTGATGTGAAACTGACACACTATGACAAAATTGTCTAAATATGGTGTCATTGGTCAATAGGCAAAACTTGTTGTGATTTAACTAAACAAAGTTGCACAAGATATTGGAGATAAAGAAGTTGTAAAAGAAAAGAAAACCATATTTAAGTAATGCTAACAAACATGGTTGTTGAGAGTATTGGAAAGTAGAAAATGCACTCTAAATCTCTGTGCTTGATGAAAAGTTTGAGTAGTGTATGATTATCCATCTATCTGGAAAATAATGTGTGATGGGCAAAATTAAGGCTTGGGTGATAATAATGTCTATGAGAAGGGCAAGTTACCAAGGTACTAATGAGAATTCTACCAAACATGCCACTGGACTACTAACGATTACTTCTATATTGAAGAGCCACTGTTATGGCATCAAATTAAAATATGTTTCTGATAAAAAACAGTGTATGATTATAACTGATCAATACTTTCTGCAGTTAAATGCATAACTCACACAATTTATATAAGTTGCTATGAGAATGTATTTTTAGAATAGGTACACATTTAGTTAGGTTTCAAGTAACAGGAGTGAATAAAAATCTGTATTACTCACAACAAGGTGAATGAGCTCTGATCATACACTAGCTTTTGCATTATAATTAGCTTACACTTTAATAGTTTTCATTTACTGCCTGAGCTGAGTGTATGCATCAGTGGATTTATCACAGTAAATGACCTTAATGTCAAGGAGACTTCTGTATATAATATAGCTACTTTTTTAAAGATTTAATTAAATGTAAATACAGCATAGGTAGCTTTACTCTGTGGAATAGAAACAATACCAGAGATTATACACATATATTACTATTATCATGTTATTATTTTGATTTCACTACAAAGACATGCAAATAACTTTAAAACCAGTCTTTATTTATTATGGTACCTATACATAGAATGAGGTAAAAATGAAGATTTGGAGGAAGTCAACATTATTTGTCAAAAGCAAAGGAAGTTTTGTCATAAATTCTCCAGGGAATCACCAGATGACAGAGAACTAAAATTATTGTTTAATTTCATGCATTTTTATACAGTACTTCTAGATTTCCCAGAATTACTCACTTATATCATAGAGACAGTCTTACAGAAGCCTTCTAATAGCATTAGCCTATGTGCAAATAAATGGAAAATTTCGATAATTTTCATAAGCACCACAAAATATATATTGTGTATATTAAAACCAAAAGAATCAAATACTCAGGAGAGATAAATACCCATTAAAATAATGCAATTATTGAAATTGATAGGCTAAGCTTCAGCCCTTTTCCCAGGTACTTTGCCAAAAGCTTGGGTATTAATCAAACCAAGGATAAAAGGTGTGTGGAGATCAGCCAGATAATTTATTAGCTCTTCAACTGAGCCATCAGTCTGTTCAAAGGCTAATTAGACCAATCTGTGAATGTATCAATCCCATAACTACTCAAGACTAATTATATTAATCATCTAAAATATGTTCATGAGAAACTGCTAGTGTCTAACCTTGTGGTTTTGCAATGACCTTAGTTCAACAAGGAAACGGAATCCATGTATGTTGCAGGGAGAGTAGGTTATGATAAGCAGACAGAATAGGATTTTTTAAAGCAGATGTGTAGATAAGCAGACATGATATTGGTGAGATAAAGTGATTTTTAAAATATTTAATTATCAGGGATTGGCCCAAAGAAAGAGTATTTGACACAGCTTCATATGGAGGTAATGAATGAAGAGGTTATTACTTGGTGATTTCTTTCTTCAGGGCTCTGTGTACATGAATATGCTCATGTGTGCACATGTATGTGTGTATGTATGTGTGTGCACATATGCATATGGGAAGTCTACATATGTACATGGATAATTACTATTACCAGAAATATATATTAAATTCAGATGAATTCAATACATTTATTTAAAATGCCTGTTGTACACCAGGCATTAATGTTAGATGATGGTAAACTACGGGTAAAAAAGTAGCATCCTTTTCACTAGGGAAGTGTCTGCTTGAGAACAGGAACAGGACAATAGGTAATAATAATAGTAAAATGCAAAATAATTTAAATATCATATTTCTACTCACATATAAAGGCAATATTCATTGGGATCCAGAGAATGTTCATCACCGGGCTGAAACTTAATGTCTACAGGCAATGGTCAGAATGGGAAGACCACTGCAGACTGGAAGCCAAGGGGCACCAGCTGAAACTGCTGTGCTGCTTAAGCCATATGAGCCAACAGATCTAATGGTGCTTGAAGCATCATTGGCAGATAGAGATGTTGTTCAGTGCCATTGGCAGGTCCCTATAGGTGAATCACATCTCCCACCCTTAGGGTTTTGGAACAAAGCCCAGACATCATCTGTGGATAACTAGTGTCTTTCTAAACAACAGCTTTTGGCTTGCTACTGGGTCTCAGCAAAGACTAAAGCTTAATCGTAGACCATCGAGTTACCATGCATCCTGAGCTGTCCATCATGAAGCAGGATTTTCTGACCTACCAAGGCACAAAGGTAGGCATGTATGACAGTGCTCCATTATCAAGTGGAAGTGCTATGGATGAGACGGGGCTTGAGCAGGTACTGAGGGAAAAAGTGGGTTGCATGAAAAAGTAGCTCCAATGCCCATAGCTCGTACTCTTCATATATTTCAGTCTTAAGCCCAGTAAAGACAGTACTGCATGATATAAAGAGACCACCCAAAAGCTGACAGCTGTGGCAATATAGTTTCTTTGTGGGGGCATATCTAAAGGACAGGGGTGAAGGGTGATTCTCCCAATAGACAGAACTTCAATCAGTGAAACTGTTTATTTTTGCCTAGAAAGAGAGATGCCAAATGACCAAATCTATGTCAATTCATGAAATGTGGCCAAAGGTTTGGTTGAATATCAGGGACACCATTGTAAAATTCATGTAAATAGAGTGTTGAGGAAGGTATGTGGATAGACCTCTTTGGAAAGAGGTGTGAAGACATTTGTATTCCATGTGAATTATTAAAAAAAAAAAGAGGGGGATTTTAATAATCAAGTAACTAAGATGGCCTATTTAATGAATGTCTGTCAGCATCTTCCCCAACCATCTCTGTCATTGCCCAGTGACTCATGAACAAAGCAGCCATGGTGACAAGGTTGGGAGTTCAGCATGAACTTAGCAACATTGAATCCTGCTCACCAAGGCTGGCCTGGCTACAGCCACTGTTGAATGTCCAGTATCCCAACAATAGAGACTGACCCTGATGTGAGAGTCAGGGTTCAGTGCTGATGTGGTACCGTTCTCTGAGGTGATCAGCCAGCTACTTGGTGGCAGGCTGACTACCTTAAAGCACTTTCTTTATGGAATTGGATGACATCTTGCTTTTACTGGAATATAACACTTACTCAGGAAATGGTTTTGGCTTCCTTGCCCACAATGCTTCCACCCAGACTACCATGACTGCCATATCCACTGTCATGGTATTCCACACAGCATTACTTCTGAACTAAATCTTCCAGAATTCCCTTTCTAGTATGCTTCTACATAGGGTAGGCTACAAGAGCTACACTCCTGTGAAAATTCAAGGAGGCTATAAAAGAGTTATTTTACAGTGCACACACACCTCCCAAAGACTCAGTTACACGTTCATCTATGTACTTCTGTGTAGGAATTTTGCAGCTGTAATTAAAGTTCCTAATCAGTTGACTTTATTAAGAGATATATCATCCTGGGTGGGCCTGATTTAATTAATCAAAAGGCCTTTAAAAGAGGGTAGGCCCTATCTATGTCCAGAGAGTCCAAGCTTCAGTTCATGACAGTGAGTTTCCAGTGATGATTCTTTCTTCTTGACTATATGCCTTGCCAACTTCCTCTTGTTTAACCAGCTACCACAAATGTGTGAACCAATCCCTTGTAATAAATATTGAATTTCATTTATCGAAATTTTGTGCACAAAAGTAACACATGATATTAGAGATTATCTCTGACACCACAGAAAGCATTTTTTATTAATTACATTTTTATTTTTTATTAATTACAATTTTTACAATTGATGAACCAATGTTGTCACATGATTATTAAGTAAGCACCATAATTTATGTTAGGGTTCACTCTTTGTGTTGTACAGCTCTGTGGGTTTTGACAAATGCGTAATGCCATGTGTCCACCAGTATAATATTGTATGGATAGTTGTAACACCCTAAAGACTCCCTTTGCTCCACCTATTTATCCCTGTTTCCCCTCCCCTTCCACCAAACTTCTGGCAATCCCTGATCTTTTTAACATCTGTAGAGCTTTGTCTTTTCCAGAAAGTCATATAAGTGAAAGCATATATTTATTCAGGCTTTTGAGAACGACTTTTTTCACTTAACAATATCTATTTAAAGCTTCTCCATGTCTTTTCAAGGCTCAATAACTCATTTCTTTTTACTGCTGAATAATACCCTACTGTATGGATGTATCACAGTTTACTCACCTATTGAAGGACATCTTGATTACTTCAAATTTTTGGCAATTATGAATAAAGCTGCTCTAAAAATCTGTGTATAGGCCTTCATGTTTTCAATGCATTTGGATAATTAACTAGGAGCGTGACTGCTGGATTGTATGATAGCTAAGCCTATGTTTAGCTTCATAAGAAATTTACAAAGTGCTTGTACCATTTTGCATTCCAACAGCAATTGAGGAGCCTTCCTGTTGCTCTATATCTTCACCAATATTTGGTGTTTTCCATGTTTTGGAGTTTAGCCATTCTGATAAGTGCATAGTGGTATCTCGTGAAATGAAGTTTTCTTTTTTTTAATAAATTTATTTTATTTTTGGCTGCGATGGGTCTTTGTTGCTGCGCGCGGGCTTTAGTGGTGGCGAGCGGGGGCTTCTCTTCGTTGCGGTGCGCGGGCTTCTCATTGCGGTGGCTTCTCTTGTTGCCGAGCACGGGCTCTAGGCACGCGGGCTTCAGTAGCTGTGGCACGTGGGCTCAGTAGGTGAGGCCCACGGGCCCTAGAGCGCAGGCTCAGTAGTTGTGGCGCACGAGCTTAGTTGCTCTGTGGCATGTGAGATCTTCCCAGACCAGGGCTCGAACCCATGTCCACTGCATTGGCAGGTAGATTCTTAACCACTGTGCCACCAGGGAAGCCCAGAAATGAAATTTTATTAATTCTTTTTTACTTTAATTTGGATGCAGACCCTATTTATTTATTTATTTATTTATTTATTTATTTAGTAATGTAGCTATAGTCTAGTACCTGAAAACTTTTATCCTAGAACCAGATTGTCTAGATTCAAATTCTAACCCTACATTTTGCTCCTTGTGAGACATAGGCTAACTACTTAGCATGTGCTTCAGTAGCCTTATAGATAAGGTGGAGATAATAGTACCATCTACCTCACAGAATTGTTATGATAATTCAGTTAGATTATCACGGAACATATAAATAACAATAAGAGTATCTGGCCTATAGTAAACTCTTTTATCCTTTAATTGTATATAATAATTTCATTCTTTTTTTTTTATCAAGAGGAAGGAATTTAGAATGTAGTTCCAAATATTGATAGAACTAGGGTAATTATTTTAATTTTAAATTAATTTTAAGAAAACTCAGTTACATAAAGATAGAATTCCTCTATTGCTGCATCATTACCATATTTAGCTTTCAGTACAGTATTTAAATTTCAGTTCAGTAACTTCACAGTTGTACATCTTTTTACAAACTTTCAATATTGAGAACAGCAGCCTGAAGAATTTTTAAGCTGGTTTTTTTTTTTTTTTTTTTTTTTTGGTGGGAGGGAAAAGAAGGATAAGTTTTAACCCCACTATTTTGTAATTTAGTTTGGTCATGACTTTGATTTGATGAAACTGAGTTCAGTATGATAAATGAAATTGCAAAGTTCAAGACTTTGCTCCACTATTTATTGTTAACTATTCAAATGAACTGAATTCTTAAAATTTCAATTGTTTCCAGAACATGCCGCTTCTGAAGCATCTTAATCTCAATGTGTAAGCAGATTGTTATTGTTCATCTAAGCCATCAACCGTAACTGCATTGCCTGTGGTCTGGCCCTAGGAGGGCACAAAGTTCATAGACTTAATTATTACAAACAGTATGTCTTCTATTTTAATTTTCTAGTGGAGAGTAACTCTGGGTCAGTCATGCAAGGAACTGACTTAAGTTCCATGTCCTTGAAAAATGTTGCCACCTCAGTTTAAATTAATGGTCTAACAGCTTTGACCATTTTGGGAACACTCTCAGTAGTCATATGTCCTAAATTTGACCAGTTTTGTATTAGCATTGTTAAGACATTATGGGAATTCCCTGGCAGTCCAGTGGTTAGGACGCCACGCTTTCACTACCGAGGGCCCGGGTTCAATCCCTGGTTGGGGAACTAAGATCCCGCAAGCCATGCACTGTGGCAAAAAAAAAAAAAAAAGACTTAATTAAACCCCAGAACGCAGTCGTGCTTGTCATGGGCATCATGTTTAAGAGTTCTTCTGTCACATCAACATTTTCTTTGACACCACCAAATGACAGATCTAATTGGATGGTAATATATATACATATACATAGCTGAGCTCTCTTCTACTGCAATAGAAAATGCCATAAATGATTTAACTTTTTCATAGAGTTTGTCCTGTGAATTGTCAGCCTTATCTTCATTACACTGAATAATGGTGTTTGCTTTTGATAATGCTATTTTTGGTTATGTAGTGTGGGGCATGATTTTTCTCTTGCATTCAAGAGATATTCCTTTATGAACTCTCCATTCCTAAAAAAACTTTTAATGGAGAAAGGGTATTTTTCAATTCCTATGTGATTGGATTTTGCAGCATAATCATTTATTATATATTTAATATTAATGTTTTATAAATCTGGGGAATTTCCAAGTATGCTGAGAAATTCCACTGGAAAAAAGAAAAGAAAAAAAATAATAAAATAAAAATTTCCTGTACTACTCAGTGCTTCCTAAACATATCCTCTTGCTACCTGCCCAAACAGTCATTCTGGGATCCCAGGGTGGCCAACAAAAAGTGCTAATGTATGCCTTCAAAGAAACACAAGGTAGAAACGACTTGGAAGTTGGCCCCAGATTTATCTGGGCTTGAATTCTAGTGCTGCTACTCGTTGGCTAGGTTAACACTTGTTAACATAGTCATGCAAATATGCCAGGCACTTATTAGTTTCATTTGCCTGTAAAATGAGTATAATAATATCATGTATCTAAAGATTAACATATATAAGGAAGCTAGCCTAGAATCCCCAGGTGAAGATAATAAATATTAGTTCCTGTCTTCTCCCTTCCTTCAATTAGAAGAGATGGAGATCAAGTGGGGATTCAACCTGGTTTGGGGAAATTGATGGAGAGAAAGAAAGCATGCGCAGGACCTGCCCTGTGAGGCAAAGCTCACTTCCCAGTGGAGAGTGGAGGTGTGTGGTCTGATCCCTTGAAGAGTTCCTGGTTCAAGGCCTGAAAAGAACCTAAGGTAAGGAAGGGGTGAGAAAGAGGGAAAGGGAAGTAGCAGCTGTGTATCTATTAAAATAATTAACAGCTAACGCTATTAAAATAATTCAGGGGAGATTTGAATTTAGAATTGGTAGAGGTGGAGGTGGGGAGGGTGGTGATATTCTGAAGGTTGAACTAGCAGATGTGAAATGGGAAGTGAAAGAAAGTGAGGGGTTAATCATGATTATCAGCTTTTTGCCAAGAAAAAACTGTAAGGAGTCTGTGGGACTATGGAGTGAAGCAAATTGGGGCAGAGAAAGATCCCTTCTGTTGAGTAGACAACACAATTGAATATGACTCAAAAGTTTGAAGGAGAAGATCCAGGAACACAAACAAATTGGTATGTAAATCTCTGAGACCAAAAGAGAAAATGCATTAATTGCTTATACAACAAGATGAAATCATGTTCATTTTATATTTACTTACTCAAATATTGTCCGAATTTAAGAAATGCTAAGGGTTTATCCATTTTGAAATTTTCTATTTAAAGAAAAAAATAATATTCTCACAGACATATTCATCAAGAATAAGATGATCAGAACTTGAGGAAAGTAAAAACAATAATAATGTGTTGTGAATTTTATGCAAGTGAACTTTCTCGAGATGCTTGTGACTATTAATTTCTCTTCCTATTTTCTCTGCCCTTAGGTTTGTTTCATGAACCACTGCTGAGAATGAGCTTAATGAGTAGTTAATTGGAGTTGGAAGTCATAAGAAAAACATACCAGGAGAAAATAAGATTTATTAATATGTACATCATTGCACTCTAGATTATTTCACTTATTAGTCAATACAATCTATTATAATTATAAACTGTAATAATAACTAAGGAAATTTAGATTCAAAGAGGTCATGTAAAATGTTTTAATGTCTTGCCTTAGTTTGCTAGGGCTGCCATCACAAAATACCACAGACTAAGCTGTTTAAAAGACAGAACTTTATTTTCTCATATTCTGGAGGCTGAAGTACAAGATTGAGTTGGTTTCTCCTGAGCCCTCTGTCCTTGGCTTGGAGAGGGCTGCCTTCTCACTGGGTTCTCTTATAGCTTTTTCTCTGTGCAGATACATCCCTAGTGACTCTTCTTCTTCTTATAAGGACACCAGTCACATTGCATTAGGGCCCACCCATATAACCTCATTGAATCTTAATTTTTTCTTTAAAGGCCCTATCGAGAAATACAGTCACATTCTAAGTTATTAGGAATTAAGACTTCAACAAAAAAGTTTAGGAGGACAATATTAAGTTCATAACACTCACATGGCTATTAAAAAAATAAAACTGGGATTTTCATACTCTCAGACTCCAAAATACACCCTCTTTCCAGTATACCATGCACTGTTTGACACTAGACTTAGGCCTGAGACTAAAGATAGAGGTAGGAACACAGAGCTGATAGGGAGCAGAGATCATTCGAAGAGGCCTATGTAGTGGAGATATATAAATTTTGATACTTCAATTATTGCTCACTCTGCCTTGAGTCAAATTACCTGTATGCCATTTGGAGTTTTTTTGTTTGTTTTTGTTTATTTTTTAATTAATTAATTAATTTTTATTGAAGTATAGTTGATTTACAATGTTGTGTTAGTTTTAGGTATACAGCAAAGTGATTCAGTTATACATACATATATACCTATTTTTTTTTCAGATTCTTTTCGCTTATAAGTTATTACAAAATATTGAGTATAGTTCCCTGTGGTATATAGTAGGACCTTGTTAGTTGTATACTTTATATATGGTAGTGTGTATATTGTAATCCCCAACTCCTAATTTATTCCCCCCCTCTTTCCCCTTTGGTAACCATAAGTTTGTTTTCCACGTCTGTGGGTCTGTTTCTGTTTCATATATAAGTTCATTTGTATCTTCTTTTTTTTGATTCTACATATAAGCAATATCTTATAATATTTGTCTTTCTCTGTCTGGCTTCACTTAGTATGACAATCTCTAGGTCCATCGATGTTGCTCCAAAATACAGCTGGATTAAAATCTCAGCAATGCTATTTGTTAATCGCTTACCAAAGGTAGACTCCTTAATGTCTTTTAATTTACAGTTCTTCATCTCTAACTGGGAAAATCCTGCTTACTTTTCAGGGCTATTGTGATGTGTAAATGGAGTGCTAGGCCGCAGCAGGGTAGCTTTTCAGTAAATGCTATCTCATCCTGTCACTAGAGATTCTGGAAATTTTTAACCCTTGGGTCAAGGGTCTCAGTGTCTTTCATGACTACAAATATACTTTGAGTGGCCCTAACACAAACTATCAAATAATAAGGTGTCTTAAACATGTTACAAGTTTGTTTAATATAGTGTTTGAGGTTGGAACAAAAGAACAGTTTCAATATGGAACCATCTGTAGAAGTGAAAGGAAGTTTGTGCCAAAAATATTTCCTCTGGCTAAGTGATGAATGCTTTGATCTAGAAGTTGACTTAATATAAAATTGCCTAATTTGCATGCTGAGAGAGAGAGGAGGTACAGAGCACTGTTAGAGAAGTGTTAGATTTTCCTGAGTTTAGTGTTCTATCAATTGATGCAATTAATTAATTGTTTCTATGTATTTTATGTATATATATATATATATATATATATGTTTCTAGTCTATGTATATATACACATATACATCATAAGAATATATATAAATACATATTTTGTAGTATATATAAAATATATAAAAATATATGTAAGAAAATATAACATTTTCTTATTGAAAAGGGGGAAATTAGTAAAGAACAATTATTGTATAGTTAAACTTATGTAATATATAAGAGTATACCCTAGAAAAAAGATAAATTCATATTTGTCTGATATATACATATGTATAAGACAGTTATTACATGTCCTATATAGAAAGAAAACTTACTACATTTGAGATAGTATTTAACATGTTTGGAACAACTCCAAAAATGATTTGAAGTAACTTGACTATTAGATGAAAATTGCCCTTTGAACATATTACCTACTGTGTGTAATTGTTACTACTGTAAGAAACTTATCACTAGTAATGTAAGCATATAAGCATCCTTAATTGTAAATTAATGTTTTAAACCCAATTTTACATAAGATAACGCATTGCTGTGCATGTTGATGTCAGTCCTTGTGACTTCAGACAGATCTTGAGTGCAGATCGGGACTGAGGAATGAGTTGAGGAGACGGAGCTGGGAATTCAGAGAAACCAAGACTAGAATTCATAGGTCAGAGGAACAGTGACCAGGGCTGCACAGAGAGAGAATTCCAGATGGCAGCAGAGTGCTCGGCTCCAGCATTTGGCTAAGTGCTGATCAGTGCATGTGTCTGAGGTTAGGGAAAACCACCTCAAGGATTGGGTGCAACAAGGCATGGCACTCACACAAAGACAGTCATAGTGCATGCTCTCACCCCACCCTCCCGACTGGAAAATCTCAAAGTTTACAGGGTGCTGCACACAGAAGGGTTTTGCCTCAGTAGTGGGAAAAAATTAGCCTAAAACAAAACTGCAAAAGTTCCAAATAACAAATCTTATAAACCAGATCCAGAGGATCAAAACATTCCTAAGGAATTTTAATAAATCTCAAAATTAAGCATAAGAATATTTATAGAAATAAATGTATCTAACACCCACTATGTAAAATTCACAGTGTCAGAGAACCAATGAAGAATTACCAAGGAAGTGTTAGAAGTAGTAAGCACTGATATTAAAACAATTATTATACCTGTATTGCCTATGTCCAAAAGGAAGTAGAAACAAAGAAGATAAAAAGTAATGCAAAACAGACTTTCAAACTTCTAGAGATGAAAATTACAATGTCCAAGATGAAAATAAATTGGATGTAATTAAAGACAAACTAAATATGGTAAAAAAAAGTTTAATGAACAATAAACAAAGGGGTAAATAAACTGTACTATATTCATAAAAAGTAATAAAATGACAAAAAGGAATGAATTATTGACATACACAACATGAATAAATCTCAAATATGCTGACAGAAAGAAGACAGACAAAAAGGGTATATGTGGTGGGATTGAACATATACGAAATTCTAGAAAAATGCAAACAAATGCATGGTGACAACAGATTAGTTGTTGCCCAGGATTAGAGGGGTAGGTAGAGATGGAAAGAATACATTAAAAAGACCATGAGGAAATTTTTTGTCAACACATCTGTTTATTATTTTGATTGTGGTGATAGTTTCATGGTTTTATACATACATCAAAACTCATCAAATTGCATACTATAATATGTGCATTTTATTATATAAACAACTTAATAAAGCTGTTTTAATATTAATTTATATGAAAGTATGAAAGAGCATGTAATGGATTTTCCTATCTCTTCAAACTTGTTTTTTTTTTTTTTTTTTTTGAAAACTTGTTTTTTGAAGACTTGAAATTACCTCTGTAATGTTCAAGGGAGCAGTTTTACAGGTTCACCACTGTAAAGATTTATATAACCTCATTTTTCTTCAAATTAAAAAAATAACATTGATTTAATGGCAAGAATGCGATTTCATTTTTTATTATCTATAAAATTGCAACCACGTGTGGTAAAAAAAATCTCTCTGGGTCTCTTACGTATTTTCTGACCTTGAGAGTAGAGGCAGTGACTTCTAATTTTCCAGATTATCTTTTCAAAAACACACCATTCAGTCTAAGAACTGAACATGACTCTTACCTTAATATCACTTGCATGACTCTGGTGACCTTTCCTCTTTTCTGATCCCCTCAGAGGTAACCACTATCTTCAGTTTTGCATTTAAAATTTGTTTGCTATGAATTTAAGCTTTACCAAATAAATTGAGAGAATTTATGGGGTTTTTTTCTGTTCTTTTGACATATCTCCTAGTGTTAAATGTGCAAGAACAGTTGGGCAAACAACTAATAACAATGTCTGCATCATTGTGTGATATTTTCAGTTTTTAAAAATTCGATTGTGCCAAATTATTGTCTTAATCTCTTGGACCACCATTTACACCCAACAGAACACCAATGAATGTAACAGTTGCGCTACTTCCCTGCCATCTCTTAGTGATATCTCTCTGTGCTTTCAATTTGTATGTTCCTTATCATTAGTGACACTAATCACTTTTTCATATGGTAATGATTCTTTAAATTTTTTCCCCTAAATCCCTGATTAAGTTTTTCCCCATATTTTTCTATTTTTAATTTTTAAAAAAATTTTTATTGGAGTATAGTTGCTTTACACTGTTGTGTTAGTTTCAGGTGTACAGCAAAGTGAATCAGCTATACCTATACATATATCCCCTCTGTTTTGGATTTCCTTCCCATTTAGGTCACCACAGAGAACTGAATAGAGTTCTCTGTGCTATACAGTAGGTTCTCATTAGTTATCTATTTTATACATAGTATTAATAGTATATATATGTCAATCCCAATCTCCCAATTCATCTCACTCCCTGCTTCCCCCTTGGTATCCATACATTTGTTCTCCATGGCTATGTTTCTATTTCTCCTTTGCAAATAAGATCATCTATATCATTTTTTTAGATCCCACATACATGTGTTAGTATATGATATTTGTTTTTCTCTTTCTGACTTACTTCACTCTGTGTGACACACTCTAGGTCCATCCACATTTCTACAAATGACCCATTATCGTTCCTGTTTATGGCTGAGTAATATTCCACTGTATATATGTACCACTTCTTCTTTATCCATTCCTCTGTTGATGGACACTTAGGTTGCTTCCATGTCCTGGCTATTGTAAATAGTGCTGCAGTGAACATTGGTGTGCATGCATCTTTTTGAATTATGGTTTTCTCTGGGTATATGCCCAGTAGTGGGATTGTTGGGTCATATGGTAGGTCTATTTTTAGTTTTTTAGGAACCTCCATACTGTTCTCCATAGTGGCTGTATCAATTTACATTCCCACCAACAGTGCAAGAGGGATCCCTTTTCTCCACACCCTCTCCAGTATTTATTGTTTGTACATTTTGTGATGATGACCATTCTGACTAGTGTGAGGGGATACCTCATTGTAGTTTTGATTTGCATTTCTCTAATAATTAGTGATGTTGAACATCTTTTCAGTTGTCCTAGGCCATCTGTTATGTCTTTTTTGGACAAATGTCTATTAGGTCTTCTGCCCATTTTTGGATTGGGTTGGTTTGTTTTTTTGTCTTGAGCGGCTGAGCTGTTGTATATTTTTAGAGATGAATGCCTTTTTCGTTGCTTCATTTGCAAATATTTTCTCCCATTCTGAGTGTTGTCTTTTTCATCTTGTTTATGGTTTCCTTTGCCGTGCAAAATCTTTTAAGTTTAATTAGGTCCCATTTGTTTATTTTTGTTTTTATTTTCATTACTCTAGCAGGTGGGTCACAAAACATCTTGCTGTGATTTATGTCAAAGAGTGTTCTGCCTAGGCTTTCCTCTAAGAGTTTTATAGTGTCTGGCCTTACTTTTAGGTCGTAATCCATTGTGAGTTTAGTTTGTGTAGGGGTTAGGGAGTGTTCTAATTTCATTCTTTTACATGTAGCTCTTCAGTTTTCTCAGCACCACTTATTGAAGAGTTGTCTTTTCTCCACTGTATATTCTGGCCTCCTTTGTCATAGATTAGCTGACCATAGGTACATGGGTTTATCTCTGGGCTTTCTATCCTATTCCATTGATCTATATTTCTATTTTTGTGCCAGTATCATACTGTTTTGATTACTGTGGCTTTGTAGCAGCCAGACTCCCTGAAGCCAGGGGGCCGATTCCCCCAGCTCCATTTTTCTTTTCTCAAGATTGCTTTGGCTATTCATGGTCTTTTGTGTTTCCATAAAAATTGTAAATTTTTGTTTTAGTTCTGCAAAGAAATGCCATTGGTAATTTGATAGAGATTGCACTGAATCTGTAGATTGCTTTGGATAGTATAGTCATTTTCACAATATTGATTCATCCAATCCAAGAACATGGTATAGTATCTCTCCATCTGTTCATGTCATCTTGATTTCTTCATCCAGTGTCTTATAGTTTTCCACATACAGGTCTTTTGCCTCCTTAGGTAGGTTTATTCCTAGGTATTTTATTCTTTTTGTTGCAGTGATGAATGGGATTGTTTCCTTAATCTCTCTTTCTAATCTTTCGTTGTTAGTGTATAGGAATGAAGAGGTTTTTGTGTATTATTTTGTTTCCTGCAGCTTTACCTAAATTCACTGATTAACTCTAGTAGTTCTCTGGTAGCGCCTTTAGGATTTTCTCTGTACATATTTTCTAATTAAAAATGTTGTTTATATATGCTGCTATATGCCTTTTGTTTTATATATGCCTTTGTCAGTTATGTGGTTTTCAATACATTCTCCCACGTTAGGGTTTGTCTTTCTCTTTATTATAGAATTTTTATTGATAAATAAATAAAAACCTTATCATTTTAATTAGTCAAATTTATCATATCTGTTGTCTTTCTTTTGATATGCATGTCGTTATCATTTTTCCCTCATATCCAAAGATAATATATTGTCCCTATATTATTTCCTAAAGTATTTTTTCTTTTGAATATAAATTTTGTTTACTAAGCTGACTGTATGTAACGTATATTTGTTATATATAATCATATATAATCTACATTATATGTATCATCTACATTATATATAATCTATGTTATATCATAATACATATATTCTATATTCTCCATCTATCATCTATCTACTTAACTACTTATCATCTATGTACATACGTGATATGAACTAATACCGCAGCTTGATTGTTGTTGGGTTTTTTGGTTGTTTTTTTGTTGTTGGTCTGTTTGTTTTGTTGTTTTGGGTTTGTTTTGTTATTTGAAACAATTGGTACAGTAGTTATTGTAAAGTCCATATTTTCTCTGGTACCACATTAAATCTTAAATAAAATTTTGTACATGTTGAGTCTGTTTCTGGGCTTCCTATCTTGTTCCCTTGATGTATTTGGTCATCTGTAGGCCAATGACACACTACCTTAATTGTTATCATTTATCTTAATTGCACATATCTAGTAAACATTTTCCTACATCTTGTTTCTCTCCATTAATGCTTTGACTAAACTTCAACTTTTGGTGTCCCACATACATTTCAGGATGAGGTTAAGGATCTCATAAACCATGTATAAGTTTTTATTGGAGTTACATTAAACTAGGACTGGATTTTAAGAAAATTTAAATCTTAATGCTATTCACTTTTCTAAACTGTGACTATAGATTATCTCTCCAATTATTTGGCTTGCTTCAGTGTCTTTTGACAAAATTTTAGAAAGTTCTTCATAAAGGTTCAGCACATTTCTATTTACATTTAATGTTAGACATGCACATTAAGTATCATGAATAATATATTTAACATAGTTTTCATTATAATAATTATTTTAAGACTCTCTTGAAAGAATTCTGAATTTCAAGTTAGTTTTCCCATATTTATAGACATTATTTAATACCTTTCTCACTGAAGTCTCCTAAGAAGTTAATAAATAAAACATGAACTATCAAATATTAATAATAAGACTTTTGCTCCTGGCAATGATGAAGTAACCGGGAGTAGATTTACTTCTCGCCTGAGATAATTTAAAAATGAAGAAAAACTTATGACTCAGTGGTTTTGAAGACCTGATGTATCAAGCAATGAAGGACAGTGATAGCTGAGAAATGGGCTGAGCCCTGTGATGGCCCAGCCCATGGCTCTGAGAGCATCCAGAGGAGAAACCCAGATGGAACCTGATGAACCCCCTGAATTGAGAGATGGAGATGGGGGTCCAGGGAGCCCAACCTGGCTAGTTTCACATGGCAGAGAACTGAACACAAAGAGCTGCACAGTGAGAGGGTACCAGAGATCTGTGTGGGGTCCACCTCCAGCTCTCATAATATTATGTCTATTATTCTTCAAAAACAAAGAAACTCACAGAAGGAGAGTTCAGATTTGTGGTTACCAGAGGCGGGTTGATGGGTGGAATTGGATGAAGGCAGTCAAAAGATACAAACTTCCAGTTATAAGAAAAGTAAGTACTAGGGATGTAATATACAACACTGCTGTATGTTATACATGAAAGTCGTTAAAAGAGGAAATCCTAAACGTTCTCATCACAAGGAAAAATTGTTTTTCTTTGATTTTTTTATCTATATGAGATGGTGGATGTTCACTAAACTTGTTGTGATAATCATTTCATGATGTATATAAGTCCGATCATTATGCTGTATGCCTTAAAAATACAGCGCTGTATGTCATTTGTATCTCAATAAAACTGGAAGAATTAAAAAAAACCAAAAAAACTGAGTATTCATCCATGCTGAAGAAAGAACCATCCCAAAGATGAGTGAGAGGAGATGGTACTTGGAGTTCACGTAAGGCTGGAAATACTGTCTATTCCCACCAGCCAGGCTGGAAAACCTCATAATGCATTTGGCTTTGGGTAGAGTACTCGGAAGAGTCTGGTTTCAGCAGTAGGGCATAAGTTTAGCTTGAGACCGAATCATGTTATGGTTCCGCATAACCAATGTTAAAAGCAAGAACTGAAAGGATAAAACTGTTTCCAAGAAAACCAAATGCATTCCCGAAAAAAAGTTCAATGGCATTTATGGGACACAGACATATACATTCTGCAACATGGTGAAATTCACAGGGTCTGATAAAATAAAAACTTTTTTATATCTATAAAAGCTTAAAGAATTCATAACCAGCGAACTTGCACTTCATATTATGTTAAAGGAAATGGTTCAGATGTAAAGTTAATGATAATATTAACTATGTGGGTAAATGCATACTATTGTTTTTTCGTTAAAAATCCTTTAATAAATATTAACTGTTTAAATAACAATGATAACAGTAAAATGTGAGGTTTCTAACCAAACTAGAACTAAAATGTGTGAAAGCAGTAACATCATGGCCAGAAAAGAAACTCATTTTACTATATGTGAAGAGATATAATATTACTTGAAGGCAAACGTTTATAAGTTAAGTATGTATATTTTATACATTAAAGCAACCACTAAAATAGCAAAACCCAAACTGAGAGCTAATAAGCTAAAAAAGAAGATAAATGGAATTGTGAAAAAAATACTAAATTATAAAGAAACCAGGGAAGGAGAAACAAGAAAGCAAAGAGCAAAGTGAACAAATAGAAAAATACAAAAATGAATGCATCCTATACGATTTCATTCGTACAGATTTCTAGAAAATACAAACTAATGTACAGTGACAGAAGGCAGACCACTGATGTCCTGGGGGTGGGAAGGGAAAGGAAGGGATGAGGGTCACCAAGGAGCACAGGAAACTTTTGAGGATGTTGGTATGGCCATAACTAGATTGTGATGTTGGTGTCTTATTTATATATGAACAACCTTGCCAGTAGTTATAATCACTTTCAGACTACATAGTTTGTATAAAGCACTAGAAAAGAAAATATAATGTATCAATCCTGAATGATAATTGATCAGAATTTCCCTTTATATAATTGTTAATTATACAGTATATTTAAATTGCACTTTTTATTATTATAATATATCCTAGCTATTGAACAAATACCATGTATTAATCAGCTTGCTATATGCTTTATATTCATTTCTTGTTCCAATGGCACACTTGCAAATAAAGAAGGGAATTTGTAGCTTATGGAGAGAGTTTACACTATCTTCATTTATTTATTACTCGTGTTTCATGTATTTTTTATAAATTTAGTACTAGAGACATAATTTTTAGTAATTAAATAATCCTTTGATAAAAGGGGAATGAACTTAGGTTTATGTGGAATTGGTTACTACATGTACATGAGTTTAGATTAATTTTCTTAGCTCATTAAAAAAAGAAGCATAGTAAGAAAGGCTTAAAGAATTTTGCTTTGTTTATAGTGCCAGGTAATGCAGTGTTCCACACACATCAGATATTCATGACTGCCTGTGTTTTATCTCACTCTCTTTAGTGTGTGTCTTATATTCTGGTGATATCAAAATATCTGCTTGAGCTCCAGCCATCAATTTCACATCCCAGGCAGCAGAAACAAGGAGAGGAAAGAAAGATACCCACGGCTTTAAGGAGCAGTAGCACATAACCTCTTTTATCTCATTGGTCAGAATATACCCACAGGGTAAAATGGGAGATGGGAAAATGAAGTTTTTTATCTGGGCATTTTACTGCCTTCCATTAGATTAGGATCTAATACTAAGAACAGGAAAATTAATATGTACAACTGCTGGTCTCTATCTCATTACACAGTTAAAATAATTTTTTTCTAGATAACATCAAAAGCAAGTTGTAATTTTTAGACCTGAGGCAAAGGTTATTAATTGGGTTTTTTTAATGTTATTTGATTGTGTTAATAACTCTTAATATGAGATCTGCCCTCCTAAAACATTTTTAAGTCTGCCATACATTACTGTTGACTATAGGAACAATGCTGTAAGCAGATCTCTAGAGCTTAAAGATTTTAATGGCAAAGATAGAGCAGACCTGCAGATGAAAGGTTACCAGGTTTTAAATAGAAGACAAAAGTCACAGGCTCAAACTCAAGGGACATGGAAGATAATTTTAACTGTATCATTTTAATGTTATTACTATTAGCGTTAAGCACATCCTTAGGTTGCATTATGTTAATTGGTTTGCTGTTCTATAGATATTTATTTTCTTTCTAAAGCAATTTTAAAAGCAGTGGATGAAAATTTAATTTTTCTATTGGCTCAAGAATTTTCAAAGCCTTGGTGTAGGATCGGAACCTTGTGTGTTTGTGCAGGGTGGAAATCATTTCTCATTCATCCTGACGTATCCAGAATATAAGTGCCTAAGAGTGACTGGTCCATAAATTAGGTGGCCATTAAATTCAAGTTGAAGAGAAGATGTTAAAAAATGTGGTTCTATCAAACACGCAGGCATACACATGCACGCACTTTCATTTTTTCTGAGAAAAGTGGAGACTATAAAAGTGACGAGTGTAGGAAGGATAGAAAGGACAGTCACAGTGGTGCTGCTGTCTTTTTTTTGTACATATAAAACTTGCACATGTTTAAGGTGTACAGCTTGATGTTTTAATATATGTACACATTGTGAAAAGATCATCACAGTCAAGCTAAATAACATGTCTATCATCTCTACATAGTTACTTTTTTAGTGTGTGTGTGTATGTGTGTGTGTGGAAAAGATTTAAGATCCTCTTAGCAAGTTCCAAATTTACAATTCAGTATGAACTATGGTCAGCGTGAGGTAAGTTAGATCCCCAGAACTCATTCATCATGCGTAACTGAAATTTTGTACCTGAGACCAGCATCTCCCCATTTCCCCCTGGCAACCACCATTCTTCTCTTGGCTTCCTCAAGTCTCTTTTAGATTCCACATGTAAGTGAGCTCATGCAGTCTTTATCTTCCGTGGTCTGGCTTACTTCACTTAGCACAGTGCCCTCTGGGTTCATCCATGTTGTTTCACATGACAGGATTTCCTTCCTTCTAAGCCAGAATAATGGGGTGCAGATCCACCTTTGAGATCCACCTTTAGTTTCCTTTGGATATACAGTTGACCCTTGAATAATGCAGGCCTTAGGGACACCCACCCTCCCTCCAGTGGAAAATCCACATGAAATTTATAGTCGGTAACTCCTTATAGGTGGTTTGTTTCCCCCCTCTCCAGGTCCTGCATCTGAGGAGTCAACCGACCACAGACCTGGTAGCCCTGGAGTATTTACTAGTGAAAAAATAATCTGTGTATAAGTTCAAACTCATGTTGTTCAGGGGTCAACTGTATACCCAGAAGTGGGATTGCTGAATCATATGGTAGTTCTGTTTTTAATTTAGTGATGTCAAAATCTGAAACCTGACAGGACTTCGGGTATCTTCCCTTGCTGGGTCTTCACAGCTAAGTCACCATACTCACCCACCCCAGGCACACGGCTTTAGTGCCAACATTTGTAGCAGGTCACAATTAGAAGAAGCTTACTGACCACACTGTCTATCCTCAGCCTCAGCATCTAGCATTTGGTAGTCTGGGGACATCTCAATGTTGTGATCTTTTTCGTTTTGTTTTCCAACTGGTATGCACCTTGCACTTATATCGTAAAATAAAATGATTGTCTTAACAATCTTCGTTTCTGTTTCATAATGTAGAAACTTAAAGCTAATTCTTTAAAGACATTAAACAGTACTTTCAAGAGTACAATGTTGAGGAGCACTTGAATTTAGGGGAGATATTTTCCACTTCATTTTTTTCTTGTAGAATGTAGGAAATGAAATCCTCCACATTGATGAGTTCAATTAATAAAATGTGTGATTTTTTCCTTCCAACCTCAAAGCCACCCACGTTTCAAAAGCAAAGCATCCACCAGTCAAAACAATTTAACACTATTAATCAACTTTTAATCAGCAATTCCTCACATTGAATGATAAATATTGAAACAGTAGATAAAAACTAAGTAGGGTGGAGTATAAATCAGGCAACATTCAGAGTGGGATTGCCAGTCTATTTCATTTGAAAAAAATGACAAAAATGGAATATGCTGCATATGGAATAACCTATCACAGGAATATTTTATCGCAAGCCTCTGCTCAAACTTGGGAAACTATAGATATTATCATGTGTCCTGGTGGAAAAGATAAGGCACGCTCAAACTGGTTAATCTGAGGAAAGAGCATTGAGGAGATATTTACAAAGGTTCGGAAAGTGTATAAGGGTAGTTGGGTACCCCAGAGAGAGTCGCGGTGGGGTAAGGCTCTGCTCAGACTGAAAGCTGGGCAACAGGAGACAGATGTGGAGGAGGAGAGGCCACTGGCATAGCTGTGGTCCTTGCTTGAAGGGTCCTGTCTGCTCACAGCCACCCCACTTGCGGGAGGCAGGGATGCATAGCAAGAGCACCTTCCTCTGCTCTCTTCATCACCTTCTGGGAATCCTAACTTTCCAAACGCAAACAGAAAGTCGGAGGGTAAGTCCGAATTGTACTTTTTTAAATTGAGATAAAATTTGCATGTAATAAATAAAGGTTGGCATCTATAAGATAAACTTTACATATTTATATTGGGTTGGCCAAAAAAGTTCGCTTGGGTTTTTCCATAAGACGCTATGGAAAAACCCGAACTAACTTTTTGGCCAACCCAGTAAATCAGGGTGAACGTGGCTCAAGTCAAAACATGAACTTTCCCAGCACAGTGTCAGGCTTACTCATGGTCCGCAATTAAAACATCACTGTGGGATAACACGTCTCTGAACTCTATCACCATAAGTTGGGTTCGCCTCTTTTTGAACTTCATGTAAGAGGAATTAGGCAGTATGTATTCTTTGGTGACTGGCGTTCTTTGCTTACCACTGTTTTCCTATGGTTGCACTTAATAGTAGTGTGTTATTTGAAATTACTATGTAGAATTCCCTGTATGTGTGTGTATCTATATATCTGCATACAGGTATATGTATATCAATATATGTATATATATATATAATACATATCTAAGTATCAAACATCATGTTGATAAACATTTAGGTTGTATCATGTGGCTCTGGCTGTAATGAACCTACTTCTAAGTACATTTTTACATGCCTTTTGGTGAATAGACACATTCATTCTAGTGCACCTGACACCAAAAATATGGTTAAGCATTGGGATAAACATATGTTCAGATACTGCCAAACCATTTTCCAAAATGTATGTGGTAATTTTTACTTCCACCAGTGATGTATGAACGTTCCAGATACTCAAAAACCTTCGAGGCACTTGCCATTGTCTTTTTAAATTTGGGTGTTCTGGTTGGTGTGCGCAGTGACATTTCACTGCATTTAGTTTGTATTTATCTGATGACTGATGAGATGGAGCACATTTTCATGTGTTTATGTGCCATTTGTGTATCCTTTTCTCTAAAATGCCTGTTTATGTTTCTATGTTTAGCTTTTTGTCCCCCCCTTCCCCCTCTTTTTTTTTGGATGATCCGTATGGCATTCAGGATTCTCCAGAGAGACAGAACATACACACACACACACACACACACACACACACATGCACATGTGCACATTAAGAGATTAATGTTAAGGAGTTGGCTCATGTGATTGTAGGGCTGTAGAACAGTCTGGCAGGCTGGAAACTTAGGCAGGATTTCTATGTTACAGTCTTGAGACAGAATTCCTTTTTTCTCTAGGAAATCTTCATTTATGCTTTTCAGGCCTTCAACTGATTTGCTGAGGCCCACGCACATTATCAAGAGTAATCTCCATTACGTAACATGAAGTGATTTGAGATGTTCAGCTCTGTCCTTAGGGGATGTCCCAGAAGATAGCTGTCCACCATTGAATGGTACCTGGATGTCATGCAGCACCGCCTGTAGACCAGTCAACAGTAAGGACGCCTCCCATGTAACCAGAGGTGCAGGCTGGCAGAGAGGAGGCAGTATAGCAAGAGTCAGGGCTGCGGGCATTTTGGCCACTTTCTCAGGTAACTTGCTTGTGCCTTCAGGGCCTGCTTGAACCTGACCTTGTATCTACCACTTCCATGTGTTGATGGAATGCTGCTGTGATGCTGAACTTTATGTCTTCATGTATCCAACAATAACTGGTTTATGTTGGGAAGCTCAGGTTGCATGGTAACTTGGTGGCCCATGGTTAAGCATACTGAATCTCCTACGAAATCCGTATTTGAGAGGGGTCTCCAGGAAAATAGAGTTCTACAGAGAAACTGGCTCCCATGTCTGCAGAGGCTGACAAGTTTGAGATTTGTAGGGTATTATCAGCATGTAATAGGGGTCATGTATTCTATTTCAAGTTAATCCCTAAAGGGACATTGCCTATAAGCTTAAATTATACGTTACAGACCCTCTCTGGGAACCCTGCCTCCCAGGTAATGGCATGAAGCTCAAATACCTGTGTTTAGCTCCCTGGAAACATCCTGACCAGGCCCACCTGTGAATGGCTGCAGGAAGGAAGACATTAACACATCCCCTCTGGAGGCTGATGGGAACCAGGAAATGTTTGACTTCACCCCTTCCCTTTAAGTATAAAAGAAGCCTGAATTCTAACTCAGGCAAGTTGGTTCTTTGGGACCCTAGTCCACCATCTTCTTGGTCTGCCGGCTTTCTGGATAAAGTTGCTATTTCTTGCCCCAACAACTTGTCTCTCGGGTTATTGGCCTGTCGTGTGGTGAGTACTATGAGCTTGGACTCGGTAACAAGGAGACACGAAGCTCCAGCAGGAGTTGATGCTGTAGTGTTGAGGGAGAATTTCTTATTTTCAGGGAAATCTCATTGTTTGCTCTAAGCCCCTTCAAGTGATTGGATGAGGCCCACCCACATTATTGAGGGTAGTCTTTACTTAAAATAAACTGATTGTAGATCTTAACCATATCTACAAAACACCTTTATGGCAACACCTAGGTTTGTGTTTGAATAAATAACTAAGAACTATAGCCTAGCCAAGTTAATACACAAAACGAACCATCAAATTCAGGCATTATATACGTATATTTTTTTTTTCTAGAGTTGATTCCATTAATTAATTTATTTATTTATTTATTTTTGGCTGTGTTGGGTCTTCGTCTCTGTGCGAGGGCCTTCTCCAGTTGCGGCGAGCGGGGGCCACTCTTCATCGCGGTGCGCGGGCCTCTCACTGTCGTGGCCTCTCTTGTTGCGGAGCACAGGCTCCAGATGCGCAGGCTCAGTAGTTGTGGCTCATGGGCCTAGTTGTTCCACGGCATGTGGGATCCTCCCAGACCAGGGCTCGAACCCGTGTCCCCTGCATTGGCAGGCAGATTCTCAACCACTGCGCCACCAGGGAAGCCCTAGGCATTATATTTTTAACTAGGAGACATTCTTTATAAATGTGTATATTGGTCTTTTATCCTAATTGATGCATTGCAACTATGTTCTACCAGTGTCAAATATTCTTTTAATTTCTATATAGTACTATTTTTAGAGCTATGTAAAAATATTTTTTCTACAGAAAGCTCATTATGATATTCTCCAGTTTCTTCATGTACAAACTTTATTTTTATCCCTTCACATTTGAGCCTGTGATTCATGTCAAACATATATTGTAAACACCATTCTTTCCTCACTGAATTTCAGTGCTTCCTTGTCATAAGTCAGGTGACTGTATAGATGTTGATCAGTTTCTTACTCTTTTTTTTCATGGATCTGTTTTTCTATACTTGGGCCAATACCATACTGTGTTATCATAGCTTTAAAATAATTCATAAGAAATTTATTTGTATGACTTTAAAACAGGTATGTAACCCACATGCTTAATTCAATTTTGAGATTTTTTTTTTCCCCTGAGGCAATCCTCATAGTAATTCCTTTATCAGTCAGTGACCTGCCAAGGTGTAGATGGCAGAATCAAACTAGGGAATTCGTGGGGCATTTAACTATGTAGACATGGCTGGCAGAGTATAGGGAAGCTTCAAGAATGAATGCAGTATTTATTCTGGGATTATTCACAGTAGGATTTTATTTTTCTTCTTTACCATTTTTCAGCCTGAAGGGGCGAAAGTTGGAAGCAATTATTGGAACGTAGAGAAAAAGAAAGTTCTATAAAGACAGTTGCTAAACAAGAGCCGTGATTAGCAGGAGTCATGATGTGATGTAGCCATGGTGACATTGCAGGTTAGAAGCAGGGGGATAAATATCTCAATCTCACCCTCCTCTCTCATCTCCTGTGAGTGCCTTTCACTGAAGAAAACATAACAAGAAAGCCCAAAAGCAAGGCCACTTACTTACACAGTCTTTGAAGGGCTGTTTGGGGAGCCCGAACAGGTTCTTCAAGGGTGGAGAGAGAAGCTGATGGAGAAGATGTGAACTATCCAGCACTAACATGACATGAGGTCTGCAGTGGTTTCTCCTCAAAACCAAAGTAAGGATAATGTCAGACAGGGAAACATAATACGTTTGACCTAAGTCCAAACTTCCCTTAAGCTTTAGTTTAAAACCTTGGTAATTCTAGTGACTGATCATGAATATTTTGAGTTTTATTATGACAAATGGGCTTGTTTAATGTATGCACATAGATGTTTGATATGAGGAATCACTGTTTTCTTCATTTATGACTGCAGGAGGCAAAACATATCCATTGTAAAAGCAATTATCTATATTAATCCCCTGTATGCATAATTTCCATGAACAATATATAAAATGTTTATACTTTGTTCTTCTCATAATATATTTGTCCTGAATATATTTACTGTAATGTGATTTTCTCTCTTGCATCTAATAAAAATAGAATTTGCATTTTATATATCTTCATTGTTTGTATTTTATTTTTCTAGTACTTTATATCTGTTACATTTTACAAAATTATTTTTCCATCCCTGGGAGGGGTGACTGATCCTTCACCACAGAGAGTTTGGGAAGTACTGAGCTTGGTGAAAATTTCAGAAGTCAACTAGAATATTTTTTTATACATAGTAAGGTATTTGGAGGGGTGTAAGTGCGCAGAAAGTTAACCAGTGACTTAATCAATATTTGACTAACAAAAAGAAGGAAAAGCAAAGTATGAAGCCCAGGTTTTGAGTTGCTGTAGTTGAGTGAATAGTGGGACAACTCAATTTTGCTGGGAAATTCAGGAGAAGATGCAAGTTTGGAAAAAGGACGAGGAGCTAGCAAGACAGTTAAGCAACTTAAATTAAATGTTTGATAGGTCTGCCCTATATTTACATTATAGTTAAAATTTTCAGAGATAACTGAAAAATCATGGCATCCTTTCCTCCCCTGAGTTTGTATGACATGGGATCATAAAATGTCACTTAGCCTCAGGTGTTTCACAGTTATTAATAGAATATTTCTTTCTGTTTGTCGTACTCCACTTCCTCCCAGCCGTCCCGTGTATACTTTTAAAGATTTAGCCTGAAGATAAATTTGAATGGCATTACATTTATAATCATTATTATCCTGAGATACCAAAGGCTTTTTTTGGGGATCAAAATTTGTTTTATGAGGATAGATTCCTACCAAGATGACAGTCAGTTTGCAATGTATACTCACATGTCTGAACTCCAGGAGTGAAGTTTATCTCCAGTGTGATACTTGATGCATTGTGTGTATTTCAAATTATCTTTATTTTTCAGCTGTACTTGGAGTGGTGAATACTCAGCAAATTAACAGGCAAATGAACGTAACTATTACCATATTTAAGAAATGAAACATGCTATGCTACCAGGTTTTACAGGGATATTTCTGACACCTTTGGCTAAGTAAATCATATAATATCTTCTTGTTCATTTATTCAATTTTCATGACAGCTTATTATTGTCTGTCACACTGTTCAGATATTGATTTTGCATTTATTTGTGTAATTATTTCATATGTGTTTGTCTTCCCACCACACTGTATATCCCTGTCTTTATTCCTTTTATTAACTAGCATACTGCCTGTTAAAGATTAGGGGCTAAATAAATATTTATTATATGAGTAAGTGAATGATGGACTTTATGAAACATATGGCCTGATGTTCAGAACAATATGCTTATTAATTACCGAGTTCCATTTGCTTGTTTGTTGGTTTCCATCTGCCTAGGAATACTAGAAAAGAAGATTTGAAGTGCTGGTTGTTCTATCTTTAGGCACTGCTACTCAATGATTCTGTTATTAATAGAAAATTCATTTTCTTCCTATGCAAAGATGAGGTAACTAGCCCAGTCTTAGATGAAAACACACTTTGAATTGCTTTTTTTTTTTTCTTTCCAAAGTGATTTGAAATATGGCAGAGAAGTTTTTCTCACTGAGAAAGTCTCTCAACTATACCCTCCCAATGATTCCAGTAACTCTCTAACTCCAGGTCTCTCAAATAATCTTCCCTGAAAGGCATGTTCAATACCATTTGTATTTACTAATCTACGGACATCTGCTTTCTAACAAACGTTTTGTACTTTAGAGAACAGTGAGGTTTATCACCGTGATTTGTTTTCCTCCCTATGAAACTGATCAAAAGCATTATTTTTATTCAAAATGTTATAAATAATTTTGTACAATACTCATGTTGTTTTAACACATTCATGAAAAATTATATTTGAGAGCATTTTACAATTCTGGAAGACAGGAGCTCTGTTTACATTTTTTTTTATTAATGAGGTTTGAGAAACATTTATTCATCCATAAACATCATTGACTACCCAGCAGGGGCTACACGTTCAGTTTGCAAATTTGAAAAATACACACACTTTGCTCTCAAGCAGGTAAAAGGCAGTAATATCAAAAAGGGAAATGTGCATTTTTCATAAACATCTGTAAAATGGATAAAATGTGTACTAAAATTGCAAAAGTGATCCTTAATATTTAGAATTTTAAAAATCAGCTGGGGAGCTTATATCACAAAAGACAAGCATAAAGGAAAATAAATAAATATGATAGGGTATAATTTAAAATTACATAATGCAGTATTGATCTTAGCATGATTCATAATAGTCTATTCATATTAAAATTTTCCATAAAGTATATATGAATTTAACATTTACAGTGAAAACCCATGGTGATATTATAGATTCAATTTATTTATTCAACATTTTATATTAGAAAAGTATAAAAGTTTGATATACTGATTTAAGAAAATATAATATTGGTAAGGATTATGAAGAATAAATAATTCCCTAATAAAAAATGAAAACAAACACATGGCACATCATGCGTCAGTTTTAGAAATGATATTATTAAAATGCAGATCTAGTTGTTGAAAAAACATCTTTCCCATTTCTTAATTTAAACTTGTAAGACGTAGACATTGTCACTAAGTCCATTAAAATAGTTTAGTTCCTCAATTGGGATTTATATTCCACTATATATTAGTTATCATCATGGAAAACATATTTTCTAATACCATATTTTTAAAACCATAGGGCTCTTTACAACAAATGTGATGGCAAGTCAAAAATTTTGCTGAATGCTCCAACGTGGTGCTCTTAAATTTGCATTTCAGCACATCCTGGAAATAGTTCAACCTTGCTATCAATTTCCTGAGATGCTATCTCCCTTCCTTCCTGTTCCCATCACAAAGCAATTGCACAAATCTAGGGGAAGATTAATATTGATGTAAGTAGGAAAATAATTTTGATAAAAGAAATGATAAATTAATGTATTCTACTTTTTTGTTCTCCCACCCCAAATTATGTTTCCTTCAATGCTCAGCTTCTAATATACTTATTGTACGTGGCCAAGGGGATTGCAGAAATAAAATGTGATAGCTTTAAAAGACTAAGCTTGGAAAACACAAATCATAATTTTTCCTCTATTTAAAAGCAATTCTGTTAATTTTAAAGGCCTAGATAAGAGGTTGGACTGAAAAAAAGATAATCATAGGAGAAATCATGCCACATTCTAACCCAGAAGAAGATGGGAAAAGGGGGGGTGAAAAAGTATAGACATTCAACTTCTTAATCTTAGATTATTAATAATAAATGTATAAAGTCTAAAGTGGAAGGAACAAGACCTAGAGGGTTAGAATATTCATTAAAATAGTAAGATTAACCCATAGAAAATATAAATATAATAAAACACATAACTTGCCTGTCTGGGGGAGGAGACGGCAAAATTTATGTGTATATAATTTATGTTAGTATATATGTGTGTATAAATATTTATATATATGCAAACATATTTAGATATATCTTTATTTACATATACAAACATATATGCATATCATTCAAATATTGAATTATTTGAATCTGCCATTCAGAATTTTTATGAATTTGCAATTGTCATGGGAAATTTTATTCCAAATACAGAGAATAAGCTCTTTTTTCCTATATTTAAGCCAGAAGAGACTATTTGAAAAGTAACTCAATCTAATTAGCAATGACATAAAAATTAGAGGAAAAAATAACGCCTGGACTATGGTGGTTACTGCAGTATATCTGAAGAGTCCAGAGACATTCAAACAAAATATTTAGGACTAGAATTGTTGTTTTGTTTTTGTTAGGTTGTTTTAATGTCTCAAGTCTCTTTGACAGCTAGTACCTTAAGCAATTGCAATCACTGTTTGAAGGTGAGAGATGGTCAGTGTTTTATTCTCAGATAAATTCATGTCCTCCACTTGGTCTACTGACCATACCAGATAATGCAGGTAGGGGGGATCAATTCATTACTCTAAGATTCAGAAAAATTCTCAGAAAGCACTATGCTCAGGCACAATATATAAAAGACCTACAACAAAGACAATGTATATTGATTTACTCTTTTCTTTAATGAAATATAAAATATATTTTTATTACTGAAAAAAATAAATTACTGAAATATATAAAATATTTTTATCATTTAAAGAATCTCTAATTATATATAAAAATGAGTAACTTGTTGGCCATAAAATAATTAAATAACGCCATTTGCAGCACCATGGATAGCCCTAGAGATTATCATATTAAGTTAGACAGAGAGAGACAAATATCATATGATATCACTTATATGTGGAATCTAAAATAATGATACAAATGAATTTATTTACAAAACAGAAATAGACTTACAGAAAACAAACTTACGGTTACCAAAGGGGATAGCAGGGGGTTGGGGGGAATAAATTAGGAGTTTGGGATCAGCAGATACACACTACTATAAATAAAATAGATAAACACAAAGGAACCACTGTATAGCACAGGGAACTATATTCAATATCTTGTAATAACCTATAATGGAAAAGAATCTGAAAAAGAATATATATATGCACATATGTGTATATGCACATGTGTGCATATATATATATATATATACACATGTGTGCATATATATAACTGAATCACTTTACGGTATACCTGAAACTAACACAACATTGTAAGTTAACCATACGTCAATTTTTAAAAATGGCTAAAAAAAGAAAAGAACAGGAGTACTTTGTTGACTAAAGCATTCATTTGGGAAATAACAATAAAACTAAAATTGCTAATTTGTTACTAACTAAATAACAATCTTAAATGTTAAGATATGATTTATTTTACTGGTTTAAATTGCTGTCCTCCTTTCCTCCTCTTTCGTCTTTTTCTTTCTTTTCACAGAAACCAGTACTCACAATAAATCTTAAGCAGACTTACAATTAAATAAAAGTATCAAGAGCATCTGGGTTTGAAATGGACAAGCCAGGAGGTTAGTAAATTACCACCGTTCTGACCACCGTTCTGGCTCCTCTTCCCTTGTTGGTTTCGAGGGTCAGGGTATAACTCCTGGGGGGGGGGAAAAAAAAGAGTTTGAACTTGTAATTTAGTTAAAATTGTTATCTACTTACATAAGAAAACTGAGGCAAAGAACGGGCTAACGCTCTTTCCCTCAGCTGTAGGTGTTAGACTTTAGAAGAACTACACTCAGGTTATTAAAAGATTGCAATCATTCTCTTAAAACTTTCCACGTGTAAGTCTGAAGGGAAAATGATGTACTAGTAGTAATAACAGTGTGTTGAAACCTAGAATGTAGATTTGGGCTTTTTAATACATTGAATATGCTTTTAGCCTTCACCCTGAAGTCAAATCAATTTAAATTTTGTAATGGGTGTAGTACAATTATTAAAAATTTCCTTCTTATCCCCAGCGTTTTAATATGAATACACAAAATGGTTTAAAATTATATTCGTTCAGCCTATATTGGTGTGACCTCTAGAGTTTTATTGGAAGCAAGGCATCAATAAAACAACTGATTTGAATTACCAACATGCATCAGTATGAGAAAAATTAATCTGAAGAAGTACTGGAGAAACGATATTGAATATGTGCTCTTTCTAATGTAAGTTAACTAATTACATTACTATTTGAACCTGTTTTCAGACATTTATCTTGGTAATTAAAATCTATAATAAAAACATTTCTCAAAATGGCCCTAACAAATCTTGTTAAATCATTAATTGAACAACTGTTATTTTTGCTTTTTTAGATATATTTTGTATCGAGTACATATTAGAATTCACTTTTTGTTAAATGATTAGATATAAATGTATTATTAAGTAGTGAGTATAAGTGGTTTTGTAACCAAGCAGGACCCTATGGGGTCTTCTGGGGACAGACCCCTCCCCAATATCTTCTGCTTTAGTTCCTCTCTGAAGTACCTAGGTAACAGTATCTGATGCCTACTTCCTGAGTTATTTTACAGATGCTGAAACTACCACAAAATGGAAGAAATTAACTACTTGATGATCATGAGTCCACAGACCGAGGGGCGCCTAAGGACTGAAAATGGTAACACCTGTGACACCACCCTGTTACTCACCATCAACAAATCAGAGAACTGTGTGGCGCCAATCACGTGCCCTGGGATGCCCCGCCCTCACCTGGCCTTTAAAAACGCTTTGATGAAGCCCTTTAGGGAGTTTGGGTTTTTCCAGCGCTAGCTGTCCTGGACTTCTTGGTTGGCGCCCTGCAATAAATGCTGCACTTTCTTTCACCACAACCCGTTGCCAGTAGATTGGCTTTGCTGCGCGCAGGTGAGCAGACCCACGTTTTGTTTGGTAACAGTTTGCAATTATTCTTCTAAAAACACCTATTTAAGAACTGTTTTGTTCAAGAAGGTGTAAAGATGAGTCAGGCCCTTAGTGATGTACTCAAGGGAAGTGCCTAATGTCCCCCTAGGAAAAAAGACCTGTGTGAAAATGACTATAATACCAGGGAGAACATGAGAAATGTCTTAAAGGAAGTGTGAATGAAACCTACACAGACTCAAAGATGGAATCATTATTACTGACTTTGGGACCGCAGAGCGTATCACAAAGAAGAAAGCATTTTTTCGGAAGTTGAGAGGTAAATGCATAACCAGAAGACTTTCATTATAGTTGTGTCAGGTTATCTAGGGTCAAGCTAGAGGCTAAAATTAATTTCATGGGTCTTAATATCTGTTTTTCTCTTCTTGTTTATAGAAAAGTGAACCACAGAAGGACTGCAAGTGAAGAGATAGCCGAGTCTAATCACTTTTTTATGTGGTTGATATAACTTCAGTTTCAAAATGTTCAAGTGACTTTCCCAAGCTCCTGTGGCTGATTAATGTCTGAGCCAGGTCTAGAGGTAAGACTGAATGAGCATCGTGTATTCAGTATTTGTAGAAATTATACATGAACTTAACTCCATCATTTTTTGCAAGTTCTCTGCCTGAAATCCTCTTTGCCTTAAATCTTTCCATATTGGTTTTGATCATGCTTACCCAGGAAAACCTTCTCTAACCTTGCCCAGCTCGGTCTTCTAGTTACAGGGTGTCCTCCCCTACATGGCTTTTGCATACAGAACTTAACTCCTTCGGTTTCCTCACCATTCTGAACCTGCTTAATTGCTATCTTCCTCTTTAAGTTTCTTGATGGCTGACTCTGACCTTTATTTGTTATCACCTCAAAACCCAGAAAAAATATTGACTATGCGGTAAGGAATCAATCAACATTTTAATGCATACCGAGTTGCAAAATTATATACTGATTTATATTGCTCTTTCAGTATCTCTAGTGTACAGGTTTTTAATCTCGTAAACCATATTATTTGCAATCGAAGATGGGCTACATGTCATCTCATAGAACCAACCAGCGCTGCATATATTAAAAACAGACCTATCGACTGACAAGTGTAATTAATATTTTTATTTGTAAAGCTAAATATAAGAATAAGCTTTATGAAATATATGATTTAATATTCACTTTCTTTAAATTTATGAATGCCTTAAAATTTATAGGAAGATGGTATAATTTTTTTTTTTTTTTAGAGTATTAGTCATTTTATTTTTATTTATTTATTTATTTATTTATTTATTTATTTATGGCTGTGTTGGGTCTTCGTTTCTGTGCGAGGGCTTTCTCTAGTTGTGGCAAGCGGGGGGCCACTCTTCATCGCGCTGCGCGGGCCTCTCACTATCGCGGCCTCTCTTGTTGCGGAGCACAGGCTCCAGACGCGCAGGCTCAGTAGTTGTGGCTCACGGGCCCAGTTGCTCCGTGGCATGTGGGATCCTCCCAGACCAGGGCTCGAACCCGTGTCCCCTGCATTGGCAGGCAGACTCACAACCACTGCACCACCAGGGAAGCCCAATTTTTTAAAATTTTTATTGGCGTATAGTTGATTTACAATGTTGTTTTAGTTTCTGCTGTACAGCAAAGTGAATCAGTTATACATATACATATATCCACTCTTTTTAGATTCTTTCCCCCTATAGGTCATTACAGAGTATTGAGTAGAGTTCCCTGTGCTATACAGTAGGTCCTTATTAGTTATCTATTTTATATATAGTAGTGTGTAGATGTCAATCTCAATCTCCCAATTTATCCCTCCCCCCGCCGTAACCATAAGTTTGTTTTCTACACCTGTGACTCTATTTCTGTTTGTAAATAAGTTCATTTGTACCACTGATAGTATAATATCTTGTGTCTGACCTAAGAAGGGCAAAAATAGCTCCATGTCCTGAAAATTAGATGAGTCTCCGGGTATGGGGGAATAGTGTGTTTAGGGTCAAGACAGTCTGTTGGAAAGTAAGACAGCAGGCGGTAGAAAGCTATTCACGTTAGCTGGTTATTTTGTTCATCTAGAGGTAATGCGATGGAGATGAAGACTGGTTGGAAGTTAAACTATTCAAGCAACCAGTACCTTAATCATATTTTCTTGGTGGAAATGGAACCATACAGCTAAAGAAAAAGAAGCAGGAAGAACACACTAAGAGCCCAAAGAACTCTAGTACAAATTAGATTTTCCAAACACAGACCCAATGACTGGATGCACTTAAGGGAAGGGAGAGGTTCACTGAATGAAAGCACACATTCAGAACAGAGTTATGGGCAAGGATGATTGGCTGCTGGGTCTCCTGAGTACTCAGGTCAGACCGGAGAATCTTTATTTCCTTGGTATCCTTATCCCTTGGACAATTATTCTCAAAGAAATGGGAAGAAAAAGGTCAAAATTTTTAAATGCAACTTAAGTGACCAGAAATGATAGGAACGTGGAGATAGGAGTTTCCTCTTGTGTAACAAGAGTTTGAGGATCTTAATTTCTCGTATGTGGTTTTCTTTCTCTATAAATAGCCCTAATAGATGCCTATTAATGGGGACATATCAGAAGATTGGTTGGCGTGGATGAAAACACATATGGTGATACTTTCTGAAAGAATAACTTTATACTCCATTTGACCTTAACCATCACGGACTAAAATTATATTTTAATTTGACACTAGTTTTATTACAATAGCTACATCCATCTAAAAGAATCACTTACTGGTAAAATAATATGAAGCAGGATAATGGGACACAGATGGATTTTTATTTTTTCCAAATATATCTTTAGTAATGACGAATAAATGTCTCCCTCTTACGGTTAGGTTTTTGATCTCTCTGAAGTAATTTTGTTCTTTATGACTTAGTACAACTTTTGAGACAAAAGTTAAAAATATCACTGCTGAAAATTCTAGAACTAGATTTTGCAAACAGTGCCTTTAAACTTACTGATGATTCTTATTAGCAAGTTCTAAACCAGTTATATGATTTGCTACCTTACATCCTTCCAGGCTTTGCCCAAATGTCACCTTCATTGTGAAACCTTCCCAGGCCACTCGACTTAAAACTGCAGCCCTCCTTAGGATCTTTGTTCCCAGTTTATGTTCCTCTTAAAATTTCACCACCATTTATGATACAAAGCGTTTTTCTTATAGGTCTCACTTACAGATTGATTTCCACCACCAAACTGGAAGCTCCATTCGGTCTGAGATTTCCTTTTTATTGTTGTTGTTCTCAGTTAAATCCCCAGCATCTACAATAGTGCCTGACATAGAAAGTGCTCATTAAATATTCATTGAATGAATAAGCAAATGATGAAGGGATACATCATTGTGACGTTATTTGAGAATGAAGAATAGCAGGCATGTGTTTCATGTAGTAACATGAACTCCTGATGAAAAATAAAACTAAACTAGAAACATGTTTCTTGATTTCAAGCAATTCTTTTAATCTTGGAAGGGAAGAGTTAAGGTGTATATGCTTAAAGAAAACGAAACTATTTTGACACTAGGAAAGTTATTTTCTTCTTCCATGCAACAGAAGAAAAACAAATTTAAAATAAATGAATGAAGAGAAGATCAACCTTATTATAAAAGCAATTGCAATGAAACAAAAATGATACAATATTTCATCCATAAGACTATCACAATACAGGAAGCATAAAAATGTCAGGTTTTGTCAAGGAAGTGAGAAATGAGAGCTACTGTACTGATGCTGCTTTAGCTGTAGTCACGTTGAAACCCAATGGAGCACACTCTGGAATTCAGCAATTTCTACTTCCCATACAAGCTTACAGGGAATATATACGAGGTGACATTGTGTGTGATACCAAATGAGAGAGGGAGAGAGAGATGAAAGAAGGGAAAGAGAAAAAATCATGAAGTTCTATGAATAAAGCAATGACTCATTGAATTTAGCGTATTTATAAAAAACAATAGTAAAATGAAAACTGAGATAGATGAAAAATTAGTCAGTTTATAATCTATCTGATAAAAAAGTCCTGGTTTGTAGTGTTTGCCAGTTTTCATGTTATAAATACACTGTGGCTGATTTCAAGCTACCCATGTGAAAATGAAACAATGAGCTTTTTCAAGCCAATACTAGCCAGCTCCAGTGTCCATCAATTAAAGATACAGCTCAAAAGTAAATTGTGAGTAAAAAGGGCACATTTCCTCAACTGTATTTTGAAAATAGTCATAAAAATTCAGTTATATAATGTTATATATTATACATAGATACACATATATATTAAAATATGAGTATATACCCCAAAGTTATTTTAGTTTTCTTTTTTTTGAGGAAAAGCTGAAAGATTTTTTGATGAAGAGATGAAGTAAAAAAAATTAGAAATATTGGTCAAAGTTTACTTCAAATGTATCTATAATATTTTACCTTATTCACTTAAACAATTACATGTTTAAGTTAAATATTGTTAAGATTGTCAATTCTGCATGACAGGAATATGGTTATTTATTTTTAGTATCCTATTTTTTGTAGTTTTAAACTTTTCTCTAAATAAAATGTAAGATAAATAAAAGAAATCAGAAACAGATATAAATGTCATAGTAGCATTGGCTTATATGAAATCACTCTGGTGGTAGAAAATGGTATAATTTTGGATGAATTCTTGACTATCACAACGTTGCATATCTGCTCTAGAGAACTAGAGCTATAAATGAGGAAAGATTTAATGATTGTTGAGTGAATAAATAGTCCTTTAAAGATGTAGAAGCTTGGTCTAGTTTTGTTGAGTTAACTACAACAAATACTGGAGAATGGAAAAATACTGTAAAACCAGAGTGATCCAAGTATTTCTCTTAGATGTAATTGAAGGTATAAAAAAACCCCACTCAAGCTATTGACTATAACTGTATGATCTTGTACTTGGAAAAAAATGTGGTGTAATTTCAGAAGTCTAGTCTGGGAGTGATATACTTGATTATGAATTAGGGTGACCGTATAAGTTACCAATAAAACTGGGATATTTTTAGAATGAAATATGGTACTATTAGCAATTGTTCCTGGGCAAGAGGTGTGAACCTGCAATGGAGATTTATATCCAAATTATATATAACCAATGATTTTTATTGAAATATATGCGAGTTGGAAATGAGAAAGTGTATGCTTTGAGGTCACAATGAAATTCTCAGCAGTTTAGGCATGATGAGTGATTGGATCAAGAGACTCTCAAAGAGAACTGAGAAGAAAAGACAGATGAAAAAGCAAATATCTAATAGAGGTATCCAATTACTTAGTGAAATGTATCGAGAAGAAAATACTCAGAAAGGACAAAAATATCATTAATTTACATCTTAAGCATACTTAGAAATATGAATATCCATTATTTGACAAAGGTAGTAGTTTAACCATCTCCAATATCATTTACATAGTCGACCCATTTTCCAAAAACTTTACAAAGTATGTCTGTATTAGTATTAAACTGCTTTTTGGAATATTTTTGTTCTGTGAGTTCATTTGGAGAGAAGATCATAGCAGTGTTTTCTAAAAGTAGACAGATGCTGCTTTTTTGATACCTCAGATTTTCTGAAGGGAATACAATCACTGCCAATGACTGTTAAAAAAATCTGCAAGTATCCTTTTGTCAAGGTGCTTATGAATCGGGCCTAGAAAATTGTAAAACCAAGCAATTTTCTTGTTCATGTGGTGTTTGCTCCAGACCCAGTATGAGAAAATGAGCAGTGTAGGCAGTAATTTTTCTTTTCTTTGTAATTCTATGAGATAAGGAATATTTCCTCTATTCTTCAAAGTTATACTCTTTCTTCAACCACTCCTGAGAGTTTTCACATCATGGAAAGCTATTCAAACTACTTCCCACTCTTTGGGGAAATTACTATAGTCACATGAAGAATAATTCTAATTCATTCTTAGTGATATAAATATCCCAGTGAATTCCTGTGCGTTTAGGTGAATCATCTTTATGAATTGATTCTCAAATTACACACAATTATAGTCAAAATAAACCTTTCAATTGTAGTCATGGCATATATATATACATACATATATATATGAAATTCATACACCTATGAAATTATATATAAGACATGTGCACTGTGCACTAACTTTCAGTCCTTAAAAATTTTCAGAGAGAGAGAAAATAATACATATTTGTTCAACATCTTAAGAGAGATGCAAAGTACTTACTAATAAGAGTGGGAAAAGCCTCATAAATGTGAAGAGCTAGATTTTACTGGTGAGAAAATACAATGGCAAAACAATTAAATAATAAGTTTAATTTTGAGGACAGAAGATGCAGAATAGTCTTAAAAGTGATAGACATTAGCATATAAATTCCACTTCCAAAACGCAATTTTAGAACAATTATAATCAAGCCAGAATGATGGTCTGATACCATATAAAACTTAGAATTGCATTTTGTAACTTATTTCAGCAAATGTTTGGAGGTTTTATAACAATGAACAGATTTCTATCTTAGTGCAACTCCCTGCCTTTAAAGATGACCTGTCACTTGCTAATATTCAGTGATATTTGAGGCTCATAGAAATACTACTTACATAATTTAAAAAATAGTGAAGTATTTTCACTCTCATTTTCCTTCATGATTATTAACTTTGGGGACATTTAACTACCTTTATATTTTTTATTCTTTAATCTATTAAGTAATTAAAATGTTGTTGGAACCTACAATAAGGTTGCCATGTCTCTGTGTCAAATACAAAATTAAAATTTAATACAGGCCACAGAAAAAGAAATATTTACTATTCTCGTAATATATTACCAAGTAAATTTGCTTAGTAGCTCAATACTTTTACTCACAAAAAAGGCAGGCATACAAAATGAGATTAGAATATTAAGCCCTCCCCACTAATTTTCAGTACTTTCTTTAAGAGAAATAAAGAGGTATTGAAATTATTCCTTTGTTTTATCATACTGCTTTTATATTTTGTTTATTAAGTCCTATAGGTAAATATCAAAATAAAAGTACATAACCGACTAAAAGGATACAATTCTGAGAAACATCTTTGTTAAATCTTGAGTCTCAAACACTCATCAAGGAATCACATTCAGATATATGCCCAACACATTTTCCTGTTATAGAGATTAAAAGCAATCTTAATCTATTTTAAATGATTCCAAAGTGATACTGCTTTTTTTTTTCTATTATGAGTAAACTACTTATTGGAAGTAACGACACCTTAAAGTTTATAATTTAATATTTTATTTCAAAAATAAAAAAATATTTTAAATACATAAAGATTGTATAATCTTCACAGATAAATTATCATTAGTATTAGTATTAGTACTGGTATTACTATTATTTTCATTTTACTTCCATGGTGTGATTTCCATTAAAGAATTTCCCTTTACCCATACCTGTTATTTCCTTAAATTTTATCTGGAGAAGAAATTGGGATATTTGACACATGGAGTTTCTGGTGCTCATGATTTTGCAAATTCTGTAGCCAATTTGCGGTCCAACACATCCCTCTGTTCCCTGTATCACCTGCAGGCTGTCAGGTTGCATCCCTATGGCAAGATGGGCAGTTGTGCAGTGTTCTTGCATCACAGGCACGGGATATCTGGGTTTCTTTCTTTGTGCCCGGTTACTGATGCTCAGTTCCCGATCCATTAATTTATGTAGGAAATAAAATTTATTATATCCAAATTCTATTGTTTTATTAGCTATAATAATTTAATAAGAATATGCTTTCTTCATCTACTCTTTGGCGATGCAACAGCGTAACTCATATAGGAATGGCAGGATAAATGCTGTCTTCTTTTCTGGAATTACCCAGCTTTCAAGATAATGAATTGTTTCTCTGTCATCCTAGGAGCTTACTGATTAGTTTATTTTCTAATATTTTTTAAAATTCATGAATTTAAACGTATTGCAATTCTTATGTTTATTTAATCTAAAAGTGGCCCAGTTTTAAACAATGGGAACCTCTTCATTTTGGCATCTGAGAATTTTTGCCTAAATACCCAAAATATTTTTTTCTTTTTCATGAATCCAATAATTTTACTAGAATGTATCTTAGTGTTGGCTGTTCTTGGTCAATGTTGTCATGTAGCTACTGCTCTTTCAATATAGAGTTTTAAATCGTGTTTTATTTTAGAAAGTTCTGTTGAATTAGTTTTAGTATCTGTTCTGTTCCTTTGACATCTTTCTCTCTCTTCAAGCACCCTACTATATTTATTATGCTGGATCTTCTCTTCCTATCTTTTCTATTATCACTTCCTGTATAATTTATTTACTTCTTTTTTATTTTTAAATATTTAAACTTTTCCTCCTTTTCACCTTTACTGTTTATAATGCATTTTCTGTTGTATTGACATACTTCTAATTTAGTCTTCATTTCTAAATAATTATTTTTCTTTTAACCCTAATTCTAAATTTTTGCCACATCTTTTCTTACATTGTTTAATTATATTTTTATATTGTATCATTCTCTTAACTTTTAACTAACTTTCCTATTCTGTTACATATTTGATCTCTTTGTTGAGTATGTTTTTCTGACACACCTTCATTGTCTGAAGGGATGTTATTTCCCTTCTTAGTCTTGTTTTACTTTGCTTATTCTTAAAATTGATTTGACCTGATACTTTTATGTTTCTCATTCCTATGTGGATTTAGTTAGTCATTCTTAGGTGAATTGCTTTCTGAAATGTGATGGCTATCTCTCTCTACCACTTTTATCTGGACCTTCTTTTTTATTTGACTCTATTTCCCTGTAGGACTCAATTTTAGTTCCACTGTTACCAATTTTACTTTCTTCTCTTTTTGAGGCATACTCCTGAATGGGAGTCCTAAGCCCTGAAGGTTCTTGGGAGCTAGACTGTTCTAGCTCATGAGTTCTCACTGCAGAGCCACTGAACTCATCTACTATCAGACTGGGCAAAGCACCTTCTGGTTTCAGCTGCTATTTTCCTTTGGACTGTTCCACCTTCCTGTGATTATCTTTTAGCTATTTTATAGTTTTCCTATTCTCATCCGATATCCCATCACTTCTGTCTGCTTTCCCCCAAACCAACATGAATAGCATGCTGGTCTCCTGACTGTTAGTGATTATTATAAATTTTGCCCATGGTGAGGGGAGGGGGGTTGATTTTGCTACTTAAGTGCTTGCTTATTTTAATGTGGTAATCAGAAATATCCAAAACTGTTACTAGCACTACTGCATTTTTCCAGAAATACACTGCCTTAGCTCTTTAAACATACACCTGCGAACAGATATCAATGTCCAAACAAATAACAACAGCAAAAAGAACTTCTAAAACCTGGCTCACTACAAGCTCATACTCTCTAATTTGATAGAGGACCGAATATTGCTTGACGCCCCTCTTGTTCATCCTAAGGCATTCCCTATGGACCCCCAGGCTCAGCCTATACTAATCGTGTCTTTAGACAGTGAGACTTCGAGGTTGGGGGAATATATTACAGACAGGAAGAATTTGGGATAGAAGGAGCAAGACCTTGTCTTTCAGTTTTGTTCTTGCAACTTAGTTCTGTCAAATGGGCTTATTTTTTGTATGTGCATCCTGTAGCTGACGTTATGTAAATAGATGTCTATTCATGTGCCTAGGTATTATTTAGTGTACAATACTAGTTTTTCAGGATTGTATGTTTGCTAGATGCCTAGCCCTTAGACCAAAACCTTGCTATCTAGCCCAGTTTCTTAAAGCCTGTTGTTATATAGATTTCCTAATGCTAATCTTACATTCTGAAAATAACCTACTACCACATTTGCCATTGACATTTCAATTATCGGTTGGAACAATCTGATTCCTCCTATGTAAACTTCCTTAATGTCCTGTCTTTTTCCATTACCCTGGGACAAGGATTACATATTCAATCCACTTTCTTTTTTTTTTTTAACAGCTTTATTGGAGTATAATTGCTTTACAATGGTATGTTAGTTTCTGCTGTATAACAAAGTGAATCAGCTATACGTATACATATATCCCCGTATCTCCTCCCTCTTGCGTCTCCCTCCCACCCTCCCTATCCCACCCCTCTAGGTGGTCACAAAGCACTGAGCTGATCTCCCTGTGCTGTGCGGCTGCTTCCCACTAGCTATCTATTTTATATTTGGTAGTGTATATATGTCAATGCTACTCTCTCACTTCATCCCAACTTACCCTTCCCACTCCCCGTGTCCTCAAGTCCATTCTCTACGTCTGCGTCTTTATTTGTGTCCTGCCCCAGGTTCATCAGAACCATTTTTTTTTTTTTTAGATTCATATATATGTGTTAGCATATGGTATTTGTTTTTCTCTTTCTGACTTACTTCACTCTGTATGACAGACTCTAAGTCCATCCACCTCAATCCTCTTTCTTTACATTCAGTTACTTTCCCCACATTACCTCTGTGTTCTCTGCATTAAATATCCCCAGGGTACCTCTATTTTAAAACAAGACTTTATTGTGAGATTTCTATAGGCTCTGTCTTTTCTTTTGGTCCTCATTATACATATCTGTTGTCTCTACACTTTAGCCACAAAACTATACATGATACTGATCTGTAACCACAACCATTGCCACTTTACAGGAAAACAAACAAACAAACAAAATCTCCCTCAATTTTTGTGCCACTTCCTAAATGTAATATCCACTTTTTAAATTTTTCTAGAAATCTTTATATTACTGGACACCCAACCCAGTGCTCCTTGACTCTCTCTCCTTTGGCTTTACTTATCCATGGACCTATACTTTATTCTTAATATGTGGTGATTATTCTCTGTATTTTTTATTGCTTCTGACAATGAGTTTCCAACCTTGACCTCTTTTTAGCACATCAGTTCTGCATTTTCAGCCTACACATTGTGTGATACACCTAAGCCCCTATGGGACTCATCATTACCTCATAACCAGCATTAACTCATCTAAATTCCAATAACTATTGTCTTATCAGTATCTTCTCCACTTTTTAAAAATTTCTCTAAATGATGTCACAAATGCTCAAAATCTCACAATCATAGTTGAATCCACTGTTACCCATCCTAGTGTCAATAAGGATGACTGGTCTTTCTTTGCTGGAATTTAATTATTTAATTTTAAGAATAATGTATCGATATTTAATGATGATCATACAGTTGTAATTGTAACAGACATCATATCCTGACCCCTCCCAGATCCATGCCACCTCCTGCCCCCACCCTTCAACAACTATGGACTTCTTGACAATACTGATTCCACAGTCATCTCTGAGGGTGGTCCTTATAGAAATTAAAACAATCAGGGTGTTGAATTTTTGTTGTTTTATATTAGAAGGCTTGTAATACAAGATATTCCCACTTAGAAGTAAAAGTTACAAAAACAATTTAAATTATGTAATTATTGATTAAACTATTATAACAAACATGCATATATATCAATACAAACATATATAAATACATAGATATGTGCATTTATGCTGATTTATGGTAGTTCAATCAATATTAATACAATATATACAAATGTATTAAATCCCATTTAATTATGGAAGATTTATAGCCATTCCATTATCCATTGCTATTTGAAAAGCATCTAAAATAAAATCAAAATGTGCAAAATTTGTAAATTTCAAGATTTATTTTCCTGATACATTTTGTTTAATGAACATACTGCTTTTTATTTCACAGATAGGAACTTTTTTTGTTTCCAAGTAGAATTCTATAATATATTGTAATATATTTTCACAACTTGGGAAGGATTCCATGAGGTCTAAATTAATGATTTAGGTTAGATCTCTATGCAGTTATTAATGCATGTAAGAAAATCTAATATAAACACAATATTTAATTGTTTCAGTCTACTGCACTACCATATATGTACTATTCCTGAAAAATATACCAACAGAATCTTTCAGGCACATCCAGCTTGGTTTCACTCAGTTGATTTTACTAATAAGATAAACAAATCATTTTCTACATACAAAAGTGGCAGAAGTTGTGTTTTTCCTCCTGCCATGTCTGCATTCCTACTGTGAAGATTGTTGAAACCGATGTAACATTTATTCACATAGTTTAAGGAAAGAAAAGAGTAGGCTTCTTTGTGAAACTCAGTTCTGTGGAGACTTAATACTTTTTCTGTAAATACATTTTGATTATTCATTATTAATTTAAAATGGCATAATCTTTAATTTTAATTAGAAGTAGTGGTTAACAAAATGCACCAAGTCAAAGACTAAAAACAGTCTTTCAAGGATCAGAGGCAAAGCCTCATTAATTGTCACTTCTGTTCTTGGAGATCTATTAGAAGGAATTTAATACATTGGTGAGTTCCCTAGAAGTGTAGAAATAATGTTGAGCAATTATAGTTAGGAATATTGATTAAATTACCTCCAAAAAATTACTTGTTACTATCCATATGTAAATGGCAGATATCCATATTGAACTAGTTTAGGTTAACAGGGGATTAATTAAAATGTGTACTGATCCTAGGCAACAGCATGGGATCATTTGGCCACAATGATTACTGGAAGCAGGCACTTAAACGGGGGAAAAAAAAGAAAAAAAAAAGAAGAAGCATATTCTCTCCATCTGTTTTTTTCTTCCCCATTTATATTGTGGCTTCATTTACTTCATCAACTGAGCATCTCAGCATGTTAGAAGCCATACTAGCAACAGCACTTAGGCTCAGATTTCCATGTTTTTAACACCAGATCAGAATTCTCCATTTTGTATGCATTTACTTTTCTAAAAACCAATCAAATAGAGATGTCTAGCACTGTTCACCCTTTGGCCAGTCATATACATACACATGTATGCAAAGAAACATACATTCACATAAATTTATTTCCCTCTCAAATTCAATTTCAAAAATGTCCCAAATAACCAAATTCAATTATCCTATATGCAATTTAAAATCATATCCAGGATGGGATATCTAGCTATGATAGTATTTTGGTGTGATGTTCATCCCTATCAAACAGATCTGAAAATAATTCTCAGTATAGGACATGAAACAAATGATGTATGTTTACCTCTTCTACCATAACCAAAGCATCATAATGAAGAAAATACAAAAGGATCATTGAAGAATTGTTTAATTAAAATGGAAAATGTAGTTATCAAGAGAATTCTTGCATCTGGGTTGGATGGTATTGTTTGCATTTCTATATTCCGTCTTTCAATATTATGTGGCCTGAGAATCAATCTCTTTATTCTGTATCAAGCTGACTTCTGTGCCTTCTAGTTGGTTTGGTTAATGCGAGCATGGGGGAGTCTGAGGAAATAAGAGGAGTGAGGTTGGTTACTATCATAATAAGACACATGGATGGGATGGATACTACACTCTTGTGTATGATTTATCATAGGGTGGTATATTAAAGTGTTATGTAACCTATGTAAATAGAAAAATATTCTAGGTCTGTTGGGGGGGGAGCTGATTCAGTTGACTGTACAGGCATTTCATATTTTCTTATCCCATTGCCAAACTGAAGCCAGTTCATACCTGCATCCCCTTGATTGAGGGGATAGAAGATCTCTTTGAAGAAGGACTCTGCCATGTAGCCACAATGAATCTTTCTTCAAGTTTCTCACAGTAGGACCTGTAGTCATTTATGAAGTGACTATTTATTAAGAAAAGGAAAATGTTTCGAATTTCCACGCAGTTATAAAATATTGTTGATACCTATCCCTGAAAACTGCAACACCAGCCACAAGTGAAGTTTCATGGTTTATAGAGTGTTATTCTGAGCCTGCTTCCCAGATGGTCCAGTGGGGCCCTGACTTATACCACTACTAAGAGTATTTCTTTAGTTCCAGACTGTACAGTCAGAAAAGGTATAATTTAAAAACTGGAAAAATTCCAACAATGATCCCTGTTCCACGGAGTGATATTATGGAAGGAAGAACCGAATCATAAGCCCTTGGAACTGCCTCTCATCTGTGTATATTAAAAGGGGGGAAAAAGTAATACAATATCTCTGAAAGATTTCTGAGGGAGCTACAGAAATTAATGCAAAAATCAAGGACTTTAAAGATGCAGGGTTATTAATTTATACCCCATACCTCTTTACCTCACATTTTGCCTGTTCAAAAGTCAAACAGGTTGTGGAAAATGACCATGCATTATTATAAACTAAATCTGGAGTTGACACTAATTCCAACCATGGTTCCATATGTGGTATATTTGCTGGAGCAAATCACAATAGACCCAGACATTTGGTATGTACCTCTTCAGCTAGTAAATGGATTCTTTTCAATTTATAAGAGCAAAAGTAATCAGAAGCAATATATATTCGTGTGGCAAAGAACATTTTTTATATATCAATTTTCTTGTACTCTGTTACCTTGCTTGTTTGATATTCTACATTACAGTACCTTTGACCAACAAACTCATTGTATGACAATGTATAACCATAAGGAATTTACAAAGATTAATATGTGCCCATCAACAGGAAGTAACTGACTTGACAGAACAATGGAATAGCATGCCAGGTGAGATACAAGGTGTTTGAGGTCAGGGTTATTTCCTACAGGGTGTGAATATTTTTTTTCTCTTCACCATTGACCAATATATGATTGGAATCTTCTCCATGACCTTCTTTGAGAACAAGGGAGAGGATGGCAGCATCCCCTTTTACAATTATGCCCAATAATTCCTTTAAGGGTCTTTTGTTTCCCACTATAGTGAACTTGGAATCAATAGGTTTTGATGACCTAGTATCAAAGCAGGAGATGCTCATACCAGAGAACACAACAAAGGCTCCATTGATTTGGGAGCTAACACTACACAAAGTTACTCTGAATTCTTCATGCACCTTGCCCAGTAGTCAGAAGAGTTGACTCACCAACCTGTTGCTTGATTCCAATTATAAAGAATAATTTGTATTGATGTCTAATGGAATAAGAAGTACTATCTCTGAAATTTCTGGGGGCTTCATATCAGCCCTTTTTAGTGTTCCCTTGCCCAGTAATACTGGTCCATGTGAATCTGCAATAGCCCATTAAGGATAAGACCACTATGATCTTGGATCCTGGAATGAAGTTTTGGGTTAGCTTAACTGAGGTCTGCAGTAGATTAAAGATGACTTTAAATGATTTGTCACTTCTGTCTTTGACTAGAAATTGCCTTTCTCTTGAATCAGCTGGACAAAATAACAACTTTGATCAATAGACTATGGATGAAATAAAACTGTACCAGCCTGAGCTCAGACTTCAAGAACCTGGCATCTTCCACCTCCTGTTGCTTAGAACACTTACTCTGGAGGAACCCAGCTGTGATGTAAGAAGTCTGGCTTCCCTGAGAGTGCCAAAGATGTAAACAGTCCAAACTGAGCTCATGCTTCCAACCATCCCCACTGTTATGAGTTGATTTGAGTACCCCAAAAAGATATGTTGAAGTTCTACTTCTGAGCATCTCAGAATGCAAGATTATGTGGAAATAGGATCAGTGTAGATGTGAATAATTAAGATGAGAGCCTACTGGAGTAGGTAGACCCTTATTCCAATATGACTGCTATCCATACAAGAAGACAATATAATATGAATAAATGGGAGGAGACATCCATGTGACAATGGAGGTGGAGATTGGAATAATGTATTTGCAAACCAAGAAATGCGAAGAATTGCCAGCAAACACCAGAACCTAGAAGAGGCAAAGAATTCTACTGTGCAGGTTTCAAAGAAAATGTGGCCCTGCCAACACTTGGATTTCAGACTTCTAGCCTCCTTAAAATTAATTTCTGTTACTTTAATCTTCCCAGCGTGTAGTACTTTGTTACAACAGCCTTAGGAAACTAATATAGTCACCAAGGCCTCAGACCTTTGGGAAAAAAACAACAACAACAAGCAGCTTGACCCTCCAGTCTAGCCCACCCACCGAGTGTTAGAGGAGTTCATGAACAGGGAGCAGGTGTTATGGTTATCTAACCTGGCTAGCCTGCGGTATTGCATCTTCCTTGTTGAAATAGTAAACCTTATGCATATCTTTGCAGAAAGACCATCTATTCAACTCTTCTTAACTCACCATTCTCACTGTGCCATTGCCATCTCTTTCTTGCTGTGATCTTTAATTTTTCAGTTCTTTTTAAATTAAAAAAAAATTTTTATTGAAGTGTAGTTGATTTACAATGTTGTGTTATTTTCAGGAGTACAGCAAAGTGATTCAGTCCATATATATATATATATATATATATAAAATATACTCTTTTTCAAATTCCTTTCCCTTATAGCTTATTACAAAATATTGAGTATAGTTCTGTGTGCTATACAGTAGGTCCTTGTTGGTTATCTATTTTATATATAGTATATTTATATATATATTATATATATATATGTGTGTGTGTGTGTGTGTGTGTGTGTGTGTGTGTACATATATATATATATAAATCCCAAACTCCTAATTTATTACCCCCCTTTCCCCTTTGGTAACCATAAGTTTGTTTTCTACATCTGTGAGTCTATTTCTGTTTTGTAAATAAGTTCATTTACATTTTAGATTCCACCTATAAGTGATATCATATACTATTTGTCTTTCTCTGTCTGACTTACTTCACTTAGTATGAGACTCTCTAGGTCCATCCATGTCATTGCAAATGGTATTATTTCATTATTTTTTATGACTGAGTAATATTCCATTGTATATACGTACCACATCTTCTTTATCCATTCATCTATGAATCAATAAAGATTGACATGTCGATTGACATTTAGGTTGTTTCCATGTCTTGGCTATTGTGAATAGTGCTGCTATAAACATACGGGTGCATATACATTTTGGAATTAGATTTTTCTCTGGATATATAGTTTTCTCTTGCTGTGACCTTGACTCATTTGCCATACCTCCCGAAATCCCAACTGAGATTAAAATGGGCAAAATTCAATAAAGTCATACTAGAAGTAAAGATAGGGAGGGGAAGTTTTGGTGAAGCACTGAATAGAAATGTGTTAATGGAGAAAACAGAGTGGAAGAACTGGCAGCCAATTGTTCTCAACTATATCAGATCAAAGGTAGACTTACTCTGTGAAATGAAAGTCATAGACAGTATAACCCACCTACATATTTATCTATTTTTGAACATAAATTTAGAGCTGTAACTATAATACAGAAAAGAAACAAGAGAAAAATAATTCATTATGTAATAATGTTTCCATATGCATATGTTCAGAAAATAATATGCTAGAACACAAACATGTACAAAAGTTTCCAAATGTCTCCTAATTTATGATACTGTTATTCTTACAATTCATTTTTCAAAGTAAAATACCAGAGGATCTTCATTACAGAAAGTGAACAATCATCTTGGAAGAGTTAATGGCTCATTGTGAGATTGGTAGCTCACAGTAAAAAATCTGTAAGAAATACAAACACATGGAGGCTAAACAACACACTACTTAATAACCAAGAGATCACTGAAGAAGTCAAAGAGGAAATCAAAAAATACTTAGAAACAAATGACAATGAAAACACAAAGACCCAAAACCTATGGGATGCAGCAAAAGCAGTTCTAAGAGGGAAGTTTATAGCCATACACTCCTACCTCAAGAAACAAGAAACATCTCAAATAAACAACCTAACCTTACACCTAAAGCAGTTAGAAAAGAAGAACAAAAAAACCCCAAAGTTAGCAGAAGGACAGAAATCATAAAGATCAGATCAGAAATAAATGAAAAAGAAATGAAGGAAACAGTAGCAAAGATCAGTAAAACTAAAAGCTGGTTCTTTGAGAAGATAAACAAAATTGATAAACCATTAGCCAGACTCCTCAAGAAAAAAAGGGAGAAGACTCAAATCAATAGAATTAGAAATGAAAAAGGAGAAGTAACAACTGATACTGCAGAAATACAAAAGATCATGAGAGATTACTACAAGCAACTATATGCCAATAAAATGGACAACCTGGAAGAAATGGACAAATTCTTAGAAAAGTACAACCTTTCAAGACTGAACCAGGAAAAAATAAAATATATAAAGAGACCAATCACAAGCACTGAAATTGAGACTGTGATTAAAAATCTTCCAGCAAACAAAAGCCCAAGACCAGACGGCTTCACAGGCAAATTCTATCAAACATTTAGAGAAGAGCTATTACCTATCCTTCTCAAACTCCTCTAAAATATAGCAGAGGGAGGAACACTCCCAAATTCATTCTACAAGGCCACCATCACCCTGATACCAAAACCAGAAAAAGATGTCACAAAGAAAGAAAACTACAGGCCAATATCACTGATGAATATAGATGCAAAAATCCTCAACAAAATACTAGCAAATAGAATTCAACAGCACATTATAAGGACCATACACCATGATCCAGTAGGGTTTATCCCAGGAATGCAAAGATTCTTCAATATATGCAAATCAATCAATGTGATAAACCATATTAACAAATTGAAGGAGAAAAGCCAAATGATCATCTCAATAGATGCAGAAAAAGCTTTTGACAAAATTCAACACCAATTTATAATAAAAATCCTCCAGAAAGTAGGCATAGAGGGAACGTACTTCAACATAATAAAGGCCATCTATGACAAACCCACAGCCAACATCGTTCTTAATGGTAAAAAGCTGAAACAATTTCCTCTAAGATCAGGAACAAGACAAGGTTGTCCAATCTCACCACTATTATTTAACATACTTTTTGAATTTTAGCCACAGCAATCAGAGAAGAAAAAGAAATTAAAGGAATCCAAATTTGAAAAGAAGTAAAGCTGTCCCTGTTTGCAGATGACATGATAGTACACACAGAGAATCCTAAAGATGCTACCAGAAAGCTACTAGAGTTAATCAATGAATTTGGTAAAGTAGCAAGATACAAATTAATGCACAGAAATCTCTTGCATTCCTATACACTACTGATGAAAAATCTGAAAGACAAATTAAGAAAACACTCCCATTTACCACTGCAACAAAAAGAATAAAAAAACAGGTAACCCAATCCAAAAATGGGCAGAAGGCCTAGATAGACATTTCTCCAAAGAAGATATACAGATTGCCACCAAACATATGAAAGGATGTTCAACATCACTAATCATTAGAGAAATGCAAATCAAAACTTCAATAAGGTATCACCTCACACCAGTCAGAATGGCCATCATCAAAAAATCTACAAACAATAAATCCTGGAGAGGGTGTGGAGAAAAGGGAACCCTCTTGCACTGTTGGTGGGAATGTAAATTGATAGAGCCACTATGGAGAACAGTATGGAGGTTCCTTAAAAAACTAAAAATAGAATTACCATATGACCCAACAATCCCACTACTGGGCATATACCCTGAGAAAACCACAATTCAAAAAGAGTCATGTACCACCATGTTCACTGCAACTCTATTTACAATAGCCAGGACATGGAAGCAACCTAAGAAGCAACCTAAGCAACCAATTCATCGACAGATGAATGGATAAAGAAGATGTGGCATATATATACAATGGAATATTACTCAGCCATAAAAAGAAATGAAATTGAGTTATTTGTAGTGAGCTGGATGGACCTAGAGTCTGTCATACAGAGTGAAGTAAGTCAGAAAGAATAAAATAAATACTGTATGCTAACACATATAGATGGAATCTAAAAAAAAAAAGGTTCTGAAGAACCTAGGGGCAGGACAGGAATAAAGATGCAGACCTAGAGAATGGACTTGAGGACACTGGGAGGGGGAAAGGTAAGCTGGGAGGAAGTGAGAGAGTGGCATGGACATATATATACTACCAAATGTGAAATAGGTAGCTAGTGGGAAGCAGCCACATAGCACAGGGAGATCAGCTTGGTGTTTTGTGACCACCTAGAGGGGTAAGATAGGGAGGGTGGGAGGGAGATGCAAGAGGGAGGAGATATGGGGATATATGTATATGTATAGCTGATTCACTTTGTTATACAGCAGAAACTAACACACCATTGTAAAGCAATTATACTCCAATAAAGATGTTAAAGAAAAAAACTAAAAAAAAAAAAAAAAGACTCTTGCATCATCCCTCATTACAGAGACTTATCCCCCTAATATGGCCACTTAATATACTCTTCCCCCATTCCTATACCCCTTTTACAGTGCCTTTTAGGACTCACTGTCCATCAGTCATATCTTTTACATCATCAACCTCTTCTCTGAATCTTCCCTTGACTTCTTTGCATCAAAATTTACTCTTTCTTGAAGATAAAGACTAAATCTTAAAGATAAGGCACTTAAGGGCCCTGATTTTAAATCTTGAAGAAAGATAAGGCCCCAGCAACCACTTTCCTAATTTTCAGCCTCAGTCAATGCCCTTGCTTACTACTGCACTGAGGAAATGAATCAATAGGAAATCCCTTGTGTTCCCACCACCAGAACGACCAATGTACCTGCATTTTTGCCCACATAACCTGCCTTCCCTCTTGTAAGTATAAAGTAATCATTCACACTACTGTTTGGAGTCAATTCTCCACTATTTCCTTCCCAAGGACATTGCTCCAACAATTCTTTTCTCATTGTTGTATCATCTGTTTTTACTTCTCTACCACATCTATCCTCTCTCATTCAAACAAAGCGATATTGACAATCTTAAGCTAAAAAAAGAACAAAAACTCTGTTGACTTCTCCTATTTTCTAAATAAAAATAATAACAGTACTTGAAAGACTTCTCCACATCCACAGCTTCTAATTACTGTGCTCAGTTTCTTCTTGAACAATACTCTGATCAATCTTTCACCCCCACCATAAAGTGGCACAGCTCTTGTCAAAGTCATTAATAACTTCCCAAAAGCCGCATCTCACTGGGCATAACAAATTTGGCAAATTTTATCCCCTCTGCCTTCTTGAAGTATTTTCTTATCACTTTATTTAGGTGTATCATGCACTCCTTGTGGCTTATCAGTCCATTAAAGTATTTGCTTCTTCTTATTCCATCTCATTTATACACTTTCTCTTCTCTAAATATTGGAGTGACTTCTCATTTCTGTATACTTTTTTTAAACCTAAGTAAACTCATCTAGTCTTTTGGCATAAAATACTATGTTTTGAAAATTCCCAAATGTATAAATGTCTCTATTATGAAATCTTGTCTTATACATTTAATGGATACTCAAAATTTCCCCTCAGGTTTCTAATAAGAGTCTCCCAATAATTTTTTTTTAATTATACAGCTGACCCCTTCCTAAACTGTAATCTTAGTTTCAATGCAGTCTTCCATACCTTGTTAAGTAAGTCCATTCTCTGATTTTCTCAAGCCAATAATCTGACAGTAATTTTTGTGTTATTTCTGTCTTCACACCCTAATTCATCACTAAATCTTGTTAGGTATAACATCTATTCAGATCCTGATTACATCTCATCTACTTTCTTGCTAGGATTTTGGTCCAATACACCATCCTCTATTACCACTGGAGTATTTCAATAGTTTATTCATCAGTCACCCTACTTCTGTTCTTGACCCCTTACAGTAAATTTTCACCCAAGCAGTCATCCTCTGAGAATATATTTTAGATCACATCATTCCTCTGCTGAAAATCCTACATTGGTTTTACAGTTCAGAAAGAGTAAAAGCCTATGCAGTTACAATGGTCTGCAACTTACTGTTATGATGGAACAATCCAATGCCTTATCAACCTCACGTCCTGTCTCCTGACTTACTAGCTCTTTGCTAACACATCAAGCGTGCTCCTACTTCAAGACCTTCCTCTACAGTTTTCCCTACATGAAACATTCTTTCTCTAGATACTCAAGTGCCTCATTGCCCTACTTCTTCATATTACTTAGGTCTCTGCTCAAATGTGACCTTACCCGTGTCTTTTAAATATCTGGCACCAAAATATGGTATGAAAAAGGAGAAAACTATAAAGAAGTTGAGAAAATAGAGCAAATGTATTCTTGGACCTGAGTATACCTGCCACGTTGAAGCTGGTGAAAAATGGAATGTATCTTTCTTGTGGTCTGATTCCAAAGTGAGAACATGGAAGGACAAAATTTTGTCAAGTGTCTCTGTGCCTCAACACCAAAAGGCTGAGAGAGATTGCCTGAGCCATCTTAGACTGTGTGTCTATCAGCCAGCCATTTTTGATGTTTGAATCATGGTCATGTGACATTAACATGGAGGCTAGAGTCCTCTCTCTGTAATATCCACTAACACATGCTTCAACAGGGGCTGTGGAATTTAACTAGTTATCTGATAAGGCGGTGGGCTAACCAGACATCCTAAGATCAATTTACTATCTCATTTCCAATTTCCCACAAAAATCCACATGTTACAATCAGAGAAATACAAAAATTCAAACAATATATAGCCTTATCCAACTACAAACAAGATGATTTCATATCTTGCAGCTCTTCTGGCTTGTGGTAGCATTTTGATATAATGAAATGTGAAGTAGAAGCATATTTGTCAAAATCTCTAACAGAACTCAGAAAGCCATGCCTGATAGCAAGGTAAAGTAATATATATGTTATATATATAACGATATATATAAAGTATTGTACATTGATATCATGTATATATGATAGTATATTTCTAAGAACTGAGATTTTTTTCAATCTGAACCTCTTTTTCCCATGTCTTCCTTCCAATAATATTGGTCCAAAGGGTTTGTTTCTTTTTAAACTAGGGCTGCTGTTTTTCATATGAGTAGTGTAATGATTAAAGGATTCATCTAATTGTATAACTCTCATCAAAGTCAATGTATTTTAGGTAGGCTAAAATATTTCAGTTTCAGTGTTTATCTGGTGCCTCAGAACACAAAAGTTATTCGTAGACTAGAAAAAAAGTAAAAATTATATTGATTTGTACAATGTGTGCTTACATATCATTAATTAGGATGAGAAAATATGGATTGATATAATTTTAAAAATTCAAACTATTTTAGGAATGATATTTTAGGGGGAAGGTTTTTTTTTTTTTTTGGTGGCAGTAAACACTCCTTGTCCTTATAGGATTTCACCAAGATCTTAGAAGTACCTAATTATAATCTGAGCATAGACGTGGAGGAGGTGTAGATATACATATAGCTGATTCACTTCATTGTACAGCAGAAACTAATACAACATTGTAATGCAATTTTACTCCAATTAAAAAAAAGATTAAAAAAAGTATTCAATTAATTTATTAAATCTGGAGTTGTAAATATTTGTAAGGCTTTTAATGCATATTTTCTAGGAATTATTTGTGTATATATCTATATATCTGTATCTATACCTCCACAGAATTAAAACAGGACTTACCTACTTTTACCAAGTAGTGTGCATATGTATTCATTTATTCATTCATTCATTTTTTTCATTGATTAATTCAATTCATTTTTGTGTGGTTGAGTATGTGTGCATTTTTTTGTCATGTCAATGTGTTTCTTACTGAAAGTGATAGTAAAAAAAAAGTGTTTAAAACAAAACAACAACAAAATGGTGGATGGTTCTTTAATTGTGTTTATATAGTGTTTTATAAAAAGTCTGAATTCTTAATCCAAGACCTTCAGAATCCTGTTGATTGAGAAATGTGGGCTGAAGGAGATGTCTCTTAGACAATCCTGTATGTTGTTAGTTTAAATTTTTTTAAATTAGATGTAGTATAAATAAGGGGAAAGGTACTAAATTATTCCCTATCCATATGAGTTATTTTGTGGTCACTACCTTTACAAGATCAGTTTGACATTTGTGACAATATAGTGGATTTCTATGAGAATCAAACATCTGAGTTGATTTGCATAAAACTTAACCTTTGGCTACTAACCCCTCTCTGGTTAACTCCGTGTACATAGTTAATCAGAGTTTATTATTGTGACAACCAGCCTATATCTTTCACTATAACTTTCCAGTTATCAGTTCCTTGGGGAGAAAATTTTGGCTTAACTAGAAAAATTAGCTGTGCACATTCAGGAAATTATTATCCGTCTAGGTTTTTTTGTGGTTTGTGTGTGTGTGTGTGTTTGGTTTGTTTTGTTGTGGTAATCTTTATGATGCGTGACCTACAGATGAGAACGATCATATTTGGTAGAAAGACAGGTCTGTCTGTTAGTACGAACGTGCTCATGGCTTTGCTTCTACTCTTCCACCAGCAGCTGAAATCAAGATATTATTCCATCATTGCTTCTTTATTCGGTTTTGTTAGTTTCCAGCTGATACTAGGAATTTTATAAAATGCCCTTATTTTAGAACCTAATACTTAAAATGGCACTGCCAATCATCACTGTGCTAATAATTCCATTTTTACTAAACTATTAGCACAATTATAACTTAAAAAATGTTTCTACAACTATCAAGAATACCACCATAATAGTGTCTTTCACATCATGTCTTCTTTGTCAATCATAAAACCTCCTGGAGTGATTGTCAATAGAGTCTTGTGCTCCATTTATCATCCTGACCGAGCAAAGACCAACTGGCCCTTGACTGTCTCAGTCAGCTTTTGCTTCCTATTGATTAATCTATTTATAACTGTGATATCATCAATTTTTCAAATTAAGATACAGTCCCAAAATGGCAAGTTTGGGCTTTTCAATAATTACTTAAGTCCTTTCTGCTGACCTTCGTCTTTCACGTGGTGAACATTTTGCTGAGATAGGTTCTTTCTCAGCTGAGCTACAGCAGATTCAGTGGGGCTCCTCTTTGGAAGTGAGTGTATCTTCTGACAGTTTTTGATTCAGTCAAACTGCGCTTACTCTTATTTTATTCCTTGTACCTTAGTGGCTACCCAAACTATTTGATGTATGCGTGTGTGCATGTGTGTGATGCATTGTTTTTTCTTCTATGGTACCTAGGAACTTAAGAGAATTTTAATTTTAGAAAATTTTCTTTCCTTGGTCATTGAGTTTATTTGCCAGATTCATTTATATTTTCCATTTTTCCAATCAACATTATTCAGGGACTGAGCTTTCTAACATTTTTTAAAAAAATGCTCTTCTGGTTATTTATTCATTGCCAATGTTGAAATTAAAGCATAAGCGATACTGTGACTCAGTTAATGGACAATACTCTCTCTAGGATACAGATAATTTTATTAAGAAAAGGTGGTCCTCACTTATTAGATATATAATTTTAGTTGAAATAAATAATTTAAAATGTGAATTTCTGTTTGACAAAATGTCCTTTTTAAAAAAATTTTGATAGTATTGCTACTGTGGTTGACGTTTTATCACAAATATTCCCTATTTGTAAATAAATAAAAACAAAGATGGCGTGAAATTAGTTTCCAGAGTATGAAATTATTTACATCAGGAGTAGGCCAAGTTCTCAGATAAAGGCATCAATATGTGTGTCTGGAAGGATGGCAATTTATGCAGCTTGACTCTATTGCATCTGGAGGTCGACAGCTGCTTATTATGTACACCTAATTTACCGGAGTGGTAAATACTGCGAGTGAAGAAATCAATTCACCAAAGGTCTATGGTTCAATAGGTTTAGCACTTCATGCTGAAAATAAAACGTGGCATAAATTAGGAAAGAACCTTTTCCACACTGCCTCAGTACTAAAAGAACTCCCACAGTGGAAAAAGGCAGTAAATGAAGTGTCTTTGATATAATTATGTGGATGGTAATAAACCCAGCCTTGATCTGCTTTATGAAGCTGTTGTAATAATATTAATGATGTTTAACCATGTAACAATCCCTGGACAAATGGCACATCTATTTTCAATATCAAATTACTCATCTTTAAAAGAAAATAAATTAACAGCATTTCCTACTTACGGGACATTACAGGAAAATTGAATGAAATTTCAGAGCATGTAGAAAAAAAATAGTTTGGAAAGAAACACAGAATTTTGGATTAAGCTTTAGGGTCAATCATTTGTGTTAACCCAGGAAATATACCAAAGATTTGAGAATACAGGTCCAGTAATTTAAGGATTAACTCCTTTCACTGTATTAGCCATTAAGGAAAATGATTATAAGAGGCAGTCTACCATCTAATATTAAAAGGATCATTTAAATCTTACATATAAAACAGTCTATACTTATCTCTTCTCTATCTTTTTATATAATCATCAAAATCATAATGAGTACACCATCACTGGTGAGGATAACCGCTAATTACTGTCAACCACAATTAAATAAATACTCAGATAAACCATCCTTGTTCATGCCTGATAGCGCATGATATTTATTTTCTATTTAAAATCAGCTTTATTGAACTAAATTTTACATGCGATAAACTTCACTGCTTTTTAAGGGAGGATTTCAATGGGTTCTGACAAATGTATTCAGTTGTGTGGCCACTTCCAAAATCAAGATACAGAATATGATTATCACCACAGACACTTCCACCGTGCTCTTTTGTACTTCATCCCAAACTCATCTCTTGGCAATGACTATTCTGTTCATTGTACCCAGAGATTTTTCTTCTCTAGAATGTTCTTTAAATGCAGTCATGCAGTATGTAGCTTCTCTGTCCAGCTTCTGTCACTTAGCATCGTGTGTATGAGATTAATACATATTATGGCATGTATCAGAAATTTGATCCTTTTTAATTACCGAAAATAATTATATGATCATTTCCTAAGATGCAATCAAATTTGAAGATTCTGATATGACTTTAGCCTTTCCATCGGTCTGCTCTTTTAAAATCGTACCCATGTTCTTATGAGCGTGCTTGGTTTTTAAAGTGGGTTTGAGGGTGAAGCCAAGGGGTAGATCTTTATTAGGCTTGAATAACAGCTTTGTAAGCTGCCTTGACTAGGAAACATTAAACCTCTTTCTTATTCTTACTTGCTAGAACTAATTGTTTTAGTCATCCTATATAATTTTCAATAATTGAATACACGTTATCTCAAACTAAGGACAATATAGTATTTTATTTAAAATATTGAGAGCTTAATGGCCTCTCTTTTTCAAAATATGTCAGAAACTATCCCATTTTAACCCAACATCAAACTGGTTAGCTACTTTCCAGGTGAAAATGTCTTTTATTATTTATTATATTTCATATTCTCATGTGCTTGTTTTAAATTCCAATGTATTATATTTAATTTCAAAATTTATAAGGCACAATCTTGTTAAAAATTACTTTTTTTTAAAGAAAAAGAAAGAAAAAAACACATTCTTAACATAAATCTAGTGTTGTTTGGCCTTTACTGGACATCCTTGAGCTTCTTAAATAAGCAGAGCTATAGACGTTAGGACAACAGCCAACCAATGCAACTGCTGGTAAGTTTTTTAATGTCTCAAAATAGGGGCTTTTATTTTTGTCATTTGGTGTTTGTGTTTTTTGTTTGTTTTAATGCTGTTTCTTCCTATGATCACTAACAAACAGGGAGGGTTAATCATAATTGTAACTGTTATACTCAAAATTACAGTGTTATTTTTGGTGTCTAGACAGACCCTAGTCTTCCTTAGCTCACATTCCCTGAAAACATCCCAGCTGCTGATAAATTATATTTTTCCTTCCTTCCTCTCTCCCTCTCTCTCCCTCTTCGCACCCCCTTTCCCTTTCTTTCTCTCAATCTCCCTCTCTTTTTGAGGTCACACTATCTTTGTTTTGCCTCTTGTCTTTTTGCCTCTTCTCTCTATATTTTACTGGCTCCATTCTTATGCCTAATATCCATGAAACCCTGAGATTTCAGCTCCCTTCCATTATTCTCTCTTTTATTTTTAGATCTCATCTACCATAATGGATTCATATATCACTTCTGCATTCATAACTTCCAAAATATCTAGTCCTGAACTTTTATTCAAAATTCTGATATTGAATTTCCATGCAGAATGTCTCCACCTGGATGCTTTAGCCTCAAATTAAACAAGCATTAATTTTATCATAATCCATTCTTCTCCAGGTTTTCTGATTTCTTTTAGTGATACTGTTGTCTCTTAAAGATTGGGTTCTAGAACAATGCAGCATTTTTCTTTTTTCTTTCTTCCTTTAGTCACTAGGTACTGTTGATTTTTCTCTTCAAATTATTATGCATCTGCATAATAATACATATACTTTCTTAGCATAATCACTGTATTTACTCTATCTTGGGCCAATGTCACCCCAGTTTTGAACTATTGTAATAATTTCCTTTATTCTTTTTCCACTCTTCTCCAATGCTTTCTGCATGTTGTAGATACATTAATCTTATAAAATATCACTTTTTGTTTCCATACTCTTGCCTACATTTTGATGTCTATATTGAATGTCAAGGTTCAAACTAGGACAATTTACTAATAGAAACTGAAAGTTGTCTGGTCATAAATAAGAAAAGGACTCCACATTATTAAATCTGGTTTAGTGGCTGAATAATGTGCAATGGCTGTAGATTTAGCTGTGCTTGTACATGTAGACAGGTGAAGTCATAAATATGTCAAATGCAATTGTCAGTCTTGGCCTATGGGACCAAGTTTTGAAATTTAATAGTTATACATAAAGAACTTGTACCAAAAGTTCCATTCAGGATGGTGGGAGCCAAAACAAGCCAATAAAAATGAGCCAGATAAGTGGGGTAATCAAGTCAAGGATGATACTGAAGAAAGTTAGAAGGTGAGGAGTTAGTTAAATTATGATGAGAAGCAATAGTTTCTTATATATTCTTATAATATATGTTCCAAAAGTGAGTTTTACTGATTGACTTGCTCTTAAATATCACAATTTATTGAAGCAACATGGAATCCCTTTGCAAGTCTCATTTTAGGGAATTCTGTTTGGTCTTAATGAGTAGCAAACCATCAGGTTAAATACCAAAGGCTCAGATTATGTATCTACTTAACTCACCAAGCTCTATAAGAGTGATTTCCTGTGGCAATGCCACTACCTAATTAAGAACTTGGTTTCCTTCATAGGTGTATGGTCAGGCCACTCAAGATGGCTGTTCTCTTGCTCTCTGTACATCCCCTGCTTGATCAGTGCCTGCTTCACCTACACCCTACACACATGACTGACCTCCCTATATATTTGCCCAGGCCCCAGCTACTGATGGTTCCAGCTTTAGATCAGAACTCTCCACTATGTTTATCAAAGGGGAGGTGAGGGGCGTGCCCCTCTGCTGGTTTCCCTGGTAACTGATGAGCCAACCTGACATCAATTCCCCTATAACTGGTAACCTCCTCCTCCCCCGGAAACAAAGACGGCCACCAAGTCCTGCCCATGGTCTGCAGCACACGGTGGGGTGTTGCTCCAGGACCTTGCTTCCAACATGTAAGCTCCCCCATCCATTAAACCATTGATGTCTCTGTCGCTGACTCTGGGCTCTTTCTTCAGTCTTGAAGCTGGGCAAGCACAGACTTTGTAAGCCTGCAGGGTGCAGCCCAACAATAGTTAAAATTTCCTTTTTTAAAATTTATTTTATTGAAGTATAGTTGATTTACAATGTTGTGTTAGTTTCTGGTGTACAGCAAAGTGATTGAGTTTTATATATATATATATATATATATAATAGTTTGCATCTGCTAATCTCAAACTCCCAATTCATCTCTCCCCCACCCCCCTCCCTCTTGGCAACCACAAGTCTGTTCTCTATGTCTGTGAACCTGTTTCTGTTTCGTAGATAAGTCCATTTGCACCACATTTTAGATTCCACTTATAAGTGATATCATGATATTTGTCTTTCTCTTTCTGACTTACTTCACATAGTATGATAATCTCTAGGTTCATCCATGTTGCTGCAAATGGCATTATTTCATTCTGTTTTATGGCTGAGTAATATCCCATTGTATACATGTACCACATCTTCTTTATCCATTCTTCTGTCTATGGACATTTAGTTTGTTTTCATGTCTTGGCTATTGTGAATAGTGCTGCTATGAACATAGGGGTGCATGTATCTTTTCAAATTATAATTTTGTCCAGTTATATGCCCAGGAGTGGAATTGATGGGTCATATGGCAACTCTACTTTTAGTTTTTTGAGGAACCTCCATACTGTTCTCCATAGTGGCTGCACCAATTTACATTCCCACCAACAGTATAGGAAGGTTCCCTTTTCTCCACACCTTCTCCAGCATTTCTTATTTGTAGACTTTTTGATGATGACCATTCCGACCAGTGTGAGATGATACCTCATTGTAGTTTGGATATGCATTTCTCTAATAGTTAGTGATGTTGAGCATCTTTTCATGTGCCTGTAGGCCATCTGTATGTCTTCTTTGGAGAAATGTCTATTTAGGTCTTCTGCCCATTTTTTGATTGGGTTGTTTGTTTTTTTATTATTGAGTTGTATGAGCTGTTTGTATATTTTAAAGTCATAGCTGTTGAAATCATTCATAATGCTAGAAGACCATGTAGTATGTTTGACCAGGGTATAAAATTTATTCTCAAATTCATCCTACAAAGAAATTCTCAAGTTCCTTTCAGTCCTTAGAACATTGCCTTGTAAATATCAAAACACTTGCTTAAAAATTATCTTAATGTTTAAAGTAATAAATGGTTTCATAATTAAAAGTGTCTTCTGAATTGTCCTCATGCTATATGTAAAGCAATGTCTATTCAGTAAAATTAATCATCCTGAAGAAAACATTCTGTCGGTATCTGTGTATTTTCTAATTGAGAATCCCTCCATGTATAATGCTTTTCTCTTGTTTTTCTATTGATTTATATGTTTTTGTGCTTTGAAGCTCATTCATCTAATAAAGCTTTAACAGATGATTCTATTTCAGTAATTTCTTTCTCTTCTAAAATGCAGTAGAATATTTTCTCTTTAATACTACAACAGCATTTAACAGTGCTTATCATTATTGTGCTTTTTCTGAGTATGTTTTTTTAATCTGTAAAGCCCAGTTGTAAGTTCCTCAAAACAGAAATACCATTTTGAATGTCTCCATTCCTTGGACAATTCTCATTGTAATCTGAAGGGAGTTGCTGAGCAAAAGTTTAATATTTTCATGGCTGATAGATTGATCTCTGTTCCAGTCTGTTAAAAAGCAATGTATGTTTTACTGAAAGCTTATTAATATCTTAATATAAGTCAAATATTGGCCCTGAGAAATGCAGTACACTGGCCACAGGGTACAGTGATGATAGTACCAAAATGCAAATCAGAATACTTAAGTTCTAGCTTTAGTTCTACCCATAGTCTATGATAATTCACCCCTTTCTTTGCCACAAATCTCTTAGCCAAAAACTCAGAGATTATTTACTAATACAATATTTTATTATTCTATGATTAGGGTATCCCTACAGCTCTCAAATTTCTTGGTTTCAAAAATCACCTACTTAATTTGTAAAATGCCATGACTCTCATTTCATTATATGAGCCTACTTTTTTATTCACATTTAAGTGAAGAATAATTCTTAATCATTTCTATTTATATATATTTGCTGTATTTGTGTTATGCTCATCCATCTTCTCTCTCATTATACATAATTTCTTAACATACCGGTACTTACTATGTTGTGATATTACAGTATTACCCATTTTAGCATCCCAATAAACACAGAAAAATATGCTGCTCATTTAGATGTCTCTTAAGGTTTTTTGATTGAAATAACTATGATGGGGAAAATTAGGAAATAAAATTTGAGTTCCCTTAGTATTTCCTTAAATCAACTTCCATACAGAAGTCCAGGCAAAAATAAATGTTACTAGTATTAACACAAGTCAAGTTAATTTAAAATGCTGTGAGCTGCAGAGCCTGTCTTAAAGATTTTATACATCGTCTCAAATAAAAGGAAAGACTTATGCTTAGAGATAAATTATATGTTAAATGCAACCTAAAAGAAAACAAGAAACAGTGTAGTACAGGAGAGCTATGATTTACTCCACATGGTCTTATGCAGATAAGGCATTAAGGTGCTGAAAGCTAAAGTTTTCCTATTTTCCAAAGCTTCAAATAAACAATCATTACTTCCTAGGGTTCTAATCAGGATTTATACCAACACATACATGTTGAATAGAGGCAAAGACTGGCAAAAAGCCCAGTAACTTTCTCTACCTAAGAAAAATTACATTTCCTCAAGTTAAACATTTTAAAACTTATTTTTTCTTCTCAGATTTCTATATCATAACACTTTTGTGTGACTGCTCTTCAGTTTACAACTACTCCCAATTTAGTGTTATCCAGGGATTTAATTAATATATAATTTAGTTTTACATATTATTAATTGGGATGGTAAATAAAGAAGCAGCTGTGGCAGAACAACTATTAAAAATTGCTTAAATTTCTCAGCACCCTAATTCATTAAGAACTTTAAAAAGAGACGGTAAAGAACTAAAATACGAAAATTTTCTGTATCAGTTTTTAGATGTGGTCTAAATGCATACGGAGTATCAGTATAAATATGGCTCATAAGAGCAATAATTGAAGAAAATGAAAGTACTTCTCTTAAAATCATGTATTCAACTTTCAAGGGATTAATTTTTTTAACTAAGGAAAAAGAAAATAAACCCTGACCTAAATCAGTCTTCAGGAAAAACAACAAAAAATAATCCAAAAGGAAAATCAGAATGTACTCATACCATTAGGAAAGTTTTTAAGAAAATAAAACAAGGATGGATTGATGTCTAATAACATAATTTGTCCTTCTTTAGAAAGAATTCTTGACATTCTGAGAAAAAAAGGAAGGAAATGGTGGAAGGCAGAGGGGACCCAAATTACATACCCTGGACTTCTGAAGATTAGGTGTTCATATTTTCAGTCAAATGTGACTATTTTTTAATGAATAGGATGAGTAATTTTCATGGAAAATCTGTGAAAGTGCAAAACTTGAAACTTGGTATTTATTTTATAAATAGCCCCCTCTTTTCCTTATCTATAATATAGTCCTTCTACCTGTAACATTTTTCCTCTTCAGTATAAGAACACTTCCTAAGAAAATTAAAAAAAAAAAAAAAAAGAGCATGCAAGAAAAGCCCAATATTTATTACTGGGACTTATTTTTCCAAATGCAAAATGAAGTCTTGAGAACTGAGGCTTGACTAAGAGTTTAAAATACTTAGAGACAGCAGCTGTCATTGACGACTTCTGCAGCGATACTAGCAAGCAACTATTTCAATATCAGAACCCAGACTCCTTGGTTAATTTGCCAATTCGCTAAGTAGGTGAAACCATCCATGAATGCCTTCCATCTGTTCCAAGAGGTCCCTGTGTTTGTTATTTCTTAGATGGATGCACACCGTCCAACTGTGACACAAACTCACAAATCAGCTGTCAGGTAGTTGTGAAGACAAAGACTTAGGAAAGCAATCTCAACTTTGAAAACACTCTTACTCATAAAAACATCAGAATTAAACCTGTTATTACTAAATGCTATAGCTTATTGACCTTATATAAACTCCTTTAAATAGCAAGTTGTTTATTATGATTATTGTAATCTACTATTTAGGAAAGGTCTCTGATTATTTTGGACTCCACAAAATAGCTAGAAATGGAGAGAATAGATTTCTTTTTTTTATATATAATTAGAAATATCTCAATTTTGCAAGATTATAAATGGTTTCTTATTTATCAAAAACAAATAAATAATTTTGGTAAGAAAATAAGGAGGTATATAATTACAATAGAACATGGAACCACAGAGATGAAATTGTGCCTCAGCTGAGGTTAGTTTTATGAAGTATGTCAGAAACAGTTGATCAATAATGCTGTCTATTCTGTTTTTGAAGATTCTTATACAATCTACCCGCTGTTAAACATCCAGATAAATATATTTCTGCTTTTTAATACTTCATTGATTATTCCTAGCAAGGTTAATTATTATCAGTTATAAATTCCAATTTTATCAGTGTTACTCCAGTAATCATTTGATTATTGTGCAAAACTGTATATACTTCATCACATACTGCTTTGCATAAATCTTTTCTGAGTGGGATATTTATCTAACTACTTTGCATAATCTGTTCACATGAGCATTGTTGTCTGTGACTAAACCCATGTATTATTTTTGGGGGAGGCTTTAAGTTTTTTAAAAAAAATTTTATACACTAGATGTTGCTTTCCATTTACAGTTATTAAAAAATATTGGCTATATTCCCCATGTTGTACAGTACATCCTTAAGGCTATGTTACACCCAATAGTTTGTACCTCTTAGATTCTCTGTACTACCCCTTCCCCCCATCCCCACTGATAACCACCAGTTTGTTCTCTATATCTGTGAGTCTGCTTATTTTTATTATATTCACTAGTTTGTTGTATTTTTTTAGATTCCACATGTAAGAGATATCATATAGTATTTGTCTTTCTCTGACTTATTTTACTTAACATAATGTCCTCAAGTCCATCCATGTTGCTGCAAGTGGCAGGATTTCATTCTTTTTTTATGGCTGAGTAGTATTCCATTATACATGTATATGTGTGTGTGTGTGTGTGTGTGTATGTATTTACACCACATCTTCTTTATCCATTCGTCTGTTGAGGGACACATAGGTTGCTTCCATATCTCGGCTATTGTAAATAATGCTGCTATGAACATTGGGGTGCATGTATCTTTTCGAATTAGTGTTTTTGTTTTTCTCAGATATATATACAGGAGTGGAATTGCTGGGTCTTATGGCAGCTCTATTTTTAGTTTTTTGAGAAACCTCCATAATTTTTTCTACAGTGGCTGTACCAATTTCCATTCCTACCAACAGTGTAGGAGGGTTCCCTTTCCTCCACATCCTCGCCAACATTTGTTACTTGTTGGGGATTTTTTTTTTTTTTTTTTTGATGATAGCCATTCTGACAGGTGTGAGGTGATATCACTGTGGTTTTGATGTGCATTTCCGTGATGATTAGCGATGCTGAGCAGATTTCATGTGCCTGCTGGTCATCTGCATTTTAAACGTATATATTCTTAATCAGACAATTGTGGGTTTCAACACTGGCTCATCCACTTACTTTCAATATGGCCTTTGATTATTTATCCTCTCTTGGCTTTAGTCTTCTCACATGAAATTACTAGACTTAATATCACCTACCTCTAGTTATGATGAATATTGAATCAAATAAAGACTATAAAGCATCCATTATAGTGCCTTAAACACAGTAGCTACTCAATGAAAAAGAGCTATTAATGTGTTGTTGATATCAAGCAAAACGTAAGTCTAAGACCCGATTCAACAATTGTTCCAATACACTGTATGGCATATTTCAGTATTTTCTGCTTGAAAACTCTCAAAACAATGCTATATTGTAAAGATAGATAATCTAAAGTGGTGTCAGCAAACCTGATTTCAGCACATAAGGACTTAGAGATAGCCAGTTACTTGGGCTAGTCCCACCGTACATGATATCACACACTACCCAGTGGCAGAGAAGAGCTGCCAGGGTCTCCTGCTTTTCACAGTTGGCAATGGCTTTGATACATGACCCTGTTCGCAGAACTCCTCTGACACACCGTCTTCCTCAAGGATGCTGTATTCTCCCAGCTGACTGGTTTTCTGGCTGACTCTTCCTAAATACATCATGTTGGAGAGGAAAAGGTAAGCGTGGAAGAGAGAAAACACCTGTTTCTTCATAACATCCTTACAGTAAGTGTCCATTTCTACTAGAAATTAGAGAGTAAACATATATAGATCTTTTTTTCCTCCCCTAGGTTTTACATGGTCTTGACAGGTTTTGGCTCTCCAAGACTAGTCTTTTCTTTCTAGTGATTTTTCTTCCAACTCTCATCCAAGCTGCACTAACACTTTTCCCTCCTCTTGCCTCCTGGCCAAATATGGTAGTGTTTCTCATTTTTAGGAGCCCTTAGGTACCTCAGTAACCCTTGTGGGTTTCCATAACCTTACGCACACCTTTTAAAATTGTCTCTTCATGAAATCCTCTTCATCCAAGTTGAGTGTGCCAGGTCCTCTGTCTTGCCAAGACTCTGACAAACATCTGTTATGTCTCACTGGGAGTATTTCAATGCCTTTTTTGGACATTATTTATCTCAAGTTGAGCCCAGCCATGAAGCCACCAGTGTGATTTATTTAAGCTGAAATTCTGACTGAATCACTCTATTTAAAATCTTTAATGGTACAATCACACCTAGAAGAATAAGTCCAAACATACACATTTTGTTGTTCCTTTCTTCTTACTAGAGCAATGTGATGTGGATCAATGTGATGTTCTGAGTGAAATCCAGAAGGTGCAGCTGTCTCCAACTATGTTATGAGTGAGGTTTAGCATAGCCCTGGTGGGTCAGGAGGGAGAGAACAAAAAATCTGTAAATATATATAGTTGTCCATTTCATTGGAATACCGTTTCTGATCTCTTTTCCTATCAGAATGGAAAATAATTTATTTTCCAAATCTAGAAAAAAATACAACATATGACCGCAGCTGCGATTGATGGTACAACTTAATTGAATTCGGGATAGTCTATTGTCAGTCTTCAGGATTGACCTGGTGTCTGCAGAGGCAAGATGGTAAATTTAATACAGAAATGTTGAGGGACACCGCATCTGTATCCTTTAGATCCTAGAGGGTCCACTGATGTCTGCCATCTTAACCCATGATGTGAGACTACTTCTGATTCATTATCTTGGGAGTCAGTTACAGAGGCTTGCATTTGGTATCACTCAATCTGATAATGTTTATCCTATAGGCCCACAACCTGATATGGGAATTTCAACAACTACTAGATATGTCAATCCCAATCATATGCTCCTGAGCCTAGAAAATGATTACGAGATGGTCTAGGAACCCAGTTTACCCATTGTTTGCTGAACTATGTGAAGAAATATATTTATTACCTGGTCCCATCCAGTCAAGCAGGGGACCATGATGGTGCTTCAGATCTCCTGGTACTCATGTCAACTCAGAGAATGAAAGACAATCCTCTAAAGTTTGGATGCTCTCCTTTTTCCGAAGCAGTTATCCAAGTTAATAGCCATGAATTTCCATTGGAGGAAGTCTGGAGGTACTATTCACATGTGTTTCTGGGCTGTTGCTAGGTCCTTGCTTCTGGAGATCTGGCTTCCTTTTAAGTAAAAGGCTTCTGGATCTGAAAATAAGCTCAGGTCTGGAATATGGGCAGATAATTATAATTTTTTAGGAGATTACAACCAAAAGTCATATAACTGGTTTCTCCTGATATTATAAGCTGCATAGTACCCATTGGGGCTGCCTACTTTTTTGCATTTATGGGCACTGTGTTCTCCTTCTATCTCCATAAATGTCTGTGGATTAGACAAGCCTTTTGTCTGCTAATCTAACCCAGCTACTCATTGCAATAATCACGTCTTCCTGGCTTCTGGTGGTTGTGCATATCTACAGTTTGGGGGTGTTATCATCTCCATTTCTATTATTGTTCCTAATTCGGTAACAGCCTCTCCTACAATCAGCCCTAGCTTGCTGAGGAGAGGAACTAATGAACATTTTAATAATGCTGGTGCCCCTCTATGGGCATGTCTCTTATGTCCATGGCAAGTGTTGAGTCCCCCAGTCCTTCCTGTGGAATGTAACCACCTGGTGACATTTCCAGCCCGACATGTTGTAACCCCTCCAGCCGTCCCACTTCCCCAAGCCTTTGAATCCTTTCTTCTGTCGTCCACAGTGGGATTTTGACATTTTGACTTCACTTAGCATGTTCATCCTTTTTCTAGCTTTTAGAAGCCATCTTTTTTTAAAAAAAAAAATTACTTTACTTATTTATTTATTTATTTTTGGCTGTGTTGGGTCTTCATTTCTGCGCGAGGGCTTTCTCTAGTTGCGGCGAGCGGGGGCCACTCTTCATCGCGGTGCGCTGGCCCCTCACTATCGCGGCCTCTCTTGTTGCGGAGCACAGGCTCCAGATGCGCAGGCTCAGTAATTGTGGCTCACGGGCCTAGTTGCTCCGCGGCATGTGGGATCTTCCCAGACCAGGGCTCGAGCCCGTGTCCCCTGCATTGGCAGGCAGATTCTCAACCACTGCACCACCAGGGAAACCCCTAGAAGCCATTTTTGTAGCCAGTTCATACCACCCCTGAGGCGCTTGACAGAGTACTAAAATGTGTATCCTCAAAAATGTCTCCTAAATAAAGAAATTCTGCCATATTCAATCTTATATTCTGGTACCCTGAATCAAAAAATCTCAGAATGAAATCCTACTTGTATTCCATCAGCTACTGCTGGTACACGCTAATTAGGTAATTTGAGATAGTGATCCTTTCCTTTATTATGAGGATCAGCAAATTCCCAGCTGGGTTATGCCACAACTTAACATCAGATATATGTCTAGTGTGTGTAGCAAGGAAGGATGGGGCCAGTTATGTGGTGAACATATTGTCTCACAGGACAGAGGTCTCTTTGTGCATTAAGTTTCTAGAAAGTCTAGCCCTTAAAAGGGAGAGATGAGCCACTTTTTCAAGCTTTAAGGGTTTAGAGAAGTCTAGGGTTTCAAAACTTCTCAGGCATCCTAAACTGGGTTTTCACACTAGCATAACTGACCTTCCTTGAGAGGGCATTAAGCTTCTCTAGAGTTTGATTATTCTGACTGGCAGGTGCTAAGCATGGTCCATGTCATTCTCTATACCTCTGTTATAGGAGAGGAGACCATGCACTTTGCTGAAGCTTGATTTTTGTCTTGCTTAAGGAGAATGCAGTTCGGTTTTTCTCTCAGTCTATTTGAACTGTATATTTTCTGAGCATTTTTTACCTACTGTGGATAGAGGCTATATGAACTTTTCCTTATGCTTTAAATTCTACTTACATGCATATAAATCTGATATGGAATGTCTCCAGCCATATTTAGATAATAGTTTTATGGTTTTGTTTTTTATTTATTCTTTTGTCAGTTACAGGAATTTAATGTGATCTTTAGAAAAGCGAATCAGATTGAATTGGTTATAGAACACAGTAGGATCATCAGGCATTTGTACCAGTTCACCCAGGTGGTAGGGAAAGGCAAGCTTGATTGTATCTAGGATAAAGGTCTATCCCTAAAGATGCAATGAAAAAACAAAGGGTCACATGGGAAGTGTAGTTTATGGCAAGACAAGGCTGGTTGATAATGTTCAGGTAATTAGTACAGAGACGTAGTAGCTTGGGGTAAAGTGAGGACTAGACTGGTGTGAAAATGACAAATAAAGAAATGTCTTCAAATACTTATTAAATACTTCTTAGATTCCATGTGCTCTTCGAGAGTCTTTGAGTAGGAAACAAACGTATCTCCTCAGGTAGATTATATTCTTGTATTAGCGGGGTGGGACCGTAAGAGATAAAAATAAATAAAATAACATGGTTTCTCTGAGGAGGGAATATTTCTTTGAACCACTGATTTTTTGTATATGCTTTTGTGTGAATATCTTTCTTCCTATTCTTTCGTTTTTGGCAAACTTTCTGGCATACCATATTAAACAGATCAGTCTTGTAAGCAACATATATTTATTTTTCAATTCATTCCTACAATCTTTGTGTAAGTGCTCATATATTTGGGTTAAATCTGCCATATCAATATTTATTTTCTATTAGTCTCATGTTTCTGTTCCCTTTTCACTTTTCTTGCTTTCTTCATGGTTAATCAATTTCTTTTTTCCACCTATATGTTTGATATTCATTTAGCGGTTACTAAAAGACAATAACAAACTTTCCTTATTATAGTCTACCTTACATTGATACTTATACCATTTTCTGGATAGTTCAAGAAACATAAAACATGATATTCCATTTGCCACCTGCATATTTCTGTGCTAGCACTGGCAATTACAATACATAATATATTGGCTTGGCCAAAAAGTTCGTTCGGGTTTTTTCCATACAATGTTATGGAAAAACCTAAACGAACTTTTTGGACAACCCAATAGTTTAAATTCCATACTGCATTTCTTTATATTGTTTTAAAATTTCAATTTTTTTTAACATCTTTATTGGAGTATAATTGCTTTACAATGGTGTGTTAGTTTCTGCTTTATAACAAAGTGAATCAGCTGTACATATACATATACCTCCATATATCTTCCCTCTTGTGTCTCCCTCCCTCCCACCCTCCCTATCCCACCCCTCTAGGTGGTCACAAAGCACCGAACTGATCTCCCTGTGATATGCAGCTGCTTCCCACTAGCTATCGGTTTTACATTTGGTAGTGTATATATGTCCATGCCACTCTCTCACTTTGTCCCAGCTTACTCATCCCCCTCCCTGTGTCCTCAAGTCCATTCTCTAGTAGGTCTGCGTCTTTATTCCCATCTTGCCCCTAGGTTCTTCATGACCTTTTTTTTTTTTTTAGATTCCATATATATGTGTTAGCATACGGTATTTGTTTTTCTCTTTCTGACTTACTTCACTCTGAATGACAGACTCTAGGTCCATCTACCTCACTACAAATAACTCAATTTCCTTTCTTTTTATGGCTGAATAATATTCCATTGTATATATATGCCACATCTTCTTTATCCATTCATCGTTCGATGGACACTTAGGTTGCTTCTGTGTCCTGGCTATTGTAAATAGAGCTGCAGTGAACATTGTGGTACATGACTCTTCTTGAATTATGGTTTTCTCAGTGTATATGCCCAGCAGTGGGATTGCTGGGTCGTATGGTAGTTCTATTTTTAATTTTTGAAGGAACTTCCATACTGTTCTCCATAGTGGCTGTATCAATTTACATTCCCACCAAGAGTGCAAGAGGGTTCCCTTTTCTCCACACCCTCTCCAGCATTTATTGTTTGTAGATTTTTTGATGATGGCCATTCTGACCGGTGTGAGATGATATCTCATTGTAGTTTTGATTTGCATTTCTCTAATGATTAGTGATGTTGAGCATTCTTTCATGTGTTTGTTGGCAATCTGTATATCTTCCTTGGAGAAATGTCTATTTAGGTCTTCTGCCCATTTTTTGATTGGGTTGTTTGTTTTTTTGATATTGAGCTGAATGAGCTGCTTGTAAATTTTAGAGATTAATCCTTTGTCAGTTGCTTCATTTGCAAATATTTTCTCCCATTTTGAGGGATGTCTTTTTGTATTGTTTATGGTTTCCTTTGCTGTGCAAAAGCTTTTAAGTTTCATTAGGTCCCTTTTCTTTATTTTTGTTTTTATTTCCATTTCTCTAGGAGGAGGGTCAAAAATAATCTTGCTGTGATTTATGTCATGGAGTGTTCTGTCTATGTTTTCCTCTAAGAGTTTAATAGTGTCTGGCTTACATTTAGGTCTTTAATCCATTTTGAGTTTATTTTTGCGTATGGTGTTAGGGAGTGTTCTAATTTCATTCTTTTACATGTAGCTGTCCAGTTTCCCCAGCACCACTTGTTGAAGAGGCTCTTTTCTCCATTTTATATTCTTGCCTCCTTTATCAAAGATAAGGTGACCATATGCACGTGGGTTTATCTCTGTGCTTTCTATCCTGTTCCATTGATCTATATTTCTGTTTTTGTGCCAGTACCATACTGTCTTGATTACTGTAGCTTTGTAGTATAGTCTGAAGTCAGGGAACCTGATTCCTCCAGCTCTGTTTTTCTTTCTCAAGATTGCTTTGGCTATTCGGGGTCTTTTGTGTTTCCATACAAATTGTGAGATTTTTTGTTCTAATTCTGTGAAAAATGCCATTGCTAATTTGATAGGGATTGCATTGAATCTGTAGATTGCTTTGGGTACTATAGTCATTTTCACAATGTTGATTCTTCCAATCCAAGATCATGGCATATCTCTGCATCTATTTGTATCATCTTTAATTTCTTTCATCAGTGTCTTATAATTTTCTGCATACCGGTCTTTTGTCTCCCTAGGTAGGTTTATTCCTAGATATTTTATTCTTTTTGTTGCAGTGGTAAATGGGAGTGTTTTCTTAATTTCACTTTCAGATTTTTCATCATTAGTGTATAGACATGCAAGAGATTTCTGTGCATTAATTTTGTGTCCTGCTACTTTACCAAATTCATTGTTTACCTCTAGTAGTTTTCTAGTAGCATCTTTAGGATTCTCTATGTGTAGTATCATGTCATCTGCAAACAGTGAGAGCTTTACTTCTTCTTTTCCACTTTGGATTTCTTTTTCTCCTCTGATTCCTGTGGCTAGAACTTCCAAAACTATGTTGAATGATAGTGGTGAGAGTGGGCAACCTTGTCTTGTTCCTGATGTTAGTGGAAATGGTTTCAGTTTTTCACCACTGCGGACAGTGTTGACTGTGGGTTTGTCATATATGACCTTTATTAGGTTGAGGAAAGTTCCCTCAATGCCTACTTTCTGGAGGGTTTTTATCATAAATGGGTGTTGAATTTTGTCGAAAGCTTTCTCTGCATCTATTGAGATGATCATATGGTTTTTCTCCTTCATTTTGTTAATATGGTGTATCACATTGATTGATTTGCGTATATTGAAGAATCCTTGCATTCCTGGGATAAACCCAACTTGATCATGTTGTATGATCCTTTTAACGTGCTGTTGGATTCTGTTTGCTAGTATTTTGTTGAGGAGTTTTGCATCTATGTTCATCAGTGATATTGGCCTGTAGTTTTCTTTCTTTGTGACATCTTTGTCTGGTTTTGTTATCAGGATGATGGTGGCCTCGTAGAATGAGTTTGGGAGTGCTCCTCCCTCCTCTATATTTTGGAAGAGTTTGAGAAGGATAGGTGTTAGCTCTTCTCTAAATGTTTGATAGAATTCGCTTGTGAAGCCATCTGGCCCTGAGCTTTTGTTTGTTGGAAGATGTTTAATCACAGTTTTGATTTCAGTGCTTGTGATTGGTCTGTTCATATTTTCTATTTCTTCCTGGTTCAGTTTCGGAAGGTTGTGCATTTCTAAGAATTTGTCCATTTCTTCCAGGTTGTCCATTTTATTGGCATATAGTTGCTTGTAGTAATCTCTCATGATCCTTTGTATTTCTTCAGTGACAGTTGTTACTCTACTTTTTTCATTTCTAATTCTATTGATTTGAGTCTTCTCCGTTTTTTTCTTGATGAGTCTGGCTAATGGTTTATCAATTTTGTTTATGTTCTCAAAGAAGCAGCTTTTAGTTTTATTGACCTTTGCTATTGTTTCCTTCATTTCTGTTTCATTTATTTCTGATCTGATCTTTATGATTTCTTTCCTTCTGCTAACTTTGGGGTTTTTTTGTTCTTCTTTCTCTAATTGCTTTAGTTGTAAAGTTAGGTTGTTTATTTGAGATGTTTCTTGTTTCTTAAGGTAGGATTGTATTGCTATAAACTTCCCTCTTAGAACTGCTTTTGCTGCATCCCACAGGTTTTGGGTTGTCGTGTTTTCATTGTCATTTGTTTCTAGGTATTTTTTGATTTGCTCTTTGATTTCTTCAGTGATCTCTTGGTTGTTAAGTAGTGTATTGTTTAGCCTCCATGTGTTTGTATTTTTTACAGATTTTTTTCCTGTAATTGAATCTAGTCTCATAGTGTTGTTGTCAGAAAAGATATTTGATATGATTTCAATTTTCTTCAATTTACTAAGGCTTGATATGTGACCCAAGATATGATCTATCCTGGAGAATGTTCCATGAGCACTTGAGAAGAAATTGTATTCTGTTGTTTTTGGATGGAATGTCCTATAAATATCAGTTAAGTCCATCTTGTTTAATGTATCATTTAAAGCTTGTGTTTCCTTATTTATTTTCATTTTGGATGATCTGTCCATTGGTGAAAGTGGGGTGTTAAAGTCCCCTACTATGATTGTGTTACTGTCTATTTCCCCTTTTATGGCTGTTAGTATTTGCCTTATGTATCGAGGTGCTCCTATGTTGGTTGGGTGCATAAATATTTACAATTGTTATATCTTCTTCTTGGATTGATCCCTTGATCATTATGTAGTGTCCTTCTTTGTCTCTTGTAGTAGTCTTTGTTTTAAAGTCTATTTTGTCTGATATGATATGATTTTAGGTAGCCTCTCTGCTAATGGCTGTGGTTGTGTTCCTTTCTTGCTAGTTGTTTGGCATAGGGTGTCCAGCACTTGATCTTGCTGGTCGTTGATTGGAGCTGGGTCTTCGCGTTGAGATGGAGATCTCTGGGAGTTTTTCACTGTTTGATATTACGTGGAGCTGGGAGGTCTCTTGTGGACCAGTGTCCTGAACTTGGCTCTCCCACCTCAGAGGCACAGCCCTGACACCTGGCTGGAGCACCAAGAGCCTGTCATCCACAGGGCTCAGTATAAAAGGGAGAAAAAAAAAGAAAGAAAGAAGAAGATAAAATAAAATAATGTTATTAAAGTAGAAAATAAAAAATAATTATTAAAAAAATATTTTAAAAGTAATAAAAAAGAAAGAAAGAAAGAAAGAAGAGAGCAACCAAACCAAAAAACAAATCCACCAATGATAAGTGCTAAAAATTATATTTAAAAAATAAAAAAAACGGACAGACAGAACCCTAGGACAAATGGTAAAAACAAAGCTATACAGACAAAATCACACACAGAAGCATACACATACACACAAAATAAGAAAAAGGGGAAAAAAAAATATATCATTTCTCCCAAAGTCCACCTCCTCAATTTGGGAAGATTCTTTGTCTATTCAGGTATTCCACAGATGCAGGGTACATCAAGTTGATTGTGGAGATTTAATCCGCTGCTCCTGAGGCTGCTGGGAGAGATTTCCCTTTCTCTTCTTTGTTCGCACAGCTCCTGGGGTTCAGCTTTGGATTTGGCCCCGCTTCTGCGTGTAGGTCACCTGTGGGAGTCTGTTCTTCTCTCAGACAGGATGGGGTAAAAGGAGCAGCCAATTCAGGGGCTCTGGATCACTCAGGCCGGGGGGAGGGAAGGGTACGGAGGTGGGGCGAGTCTGCGGCGGCAGAGGCCGGTGTGACATTGCACCAGCCTGAGGTGCACCGTGTGTTCTCCCGGGGAAGTTGTCCCTGGATCACGGGAGCCTGGCCGTGGTGGGCTGCACAGGCTCCTGGGAGGGGCGGTGTGGAGAGTGACCTGTGCTCGCAGACAGGCTTCTTGGTGGCGGCAGCAGCAGCCTTAGCGTCTCATGCCCGTCTCTGGGGTCCGCGCTGATAGCCACGGCTCGCGCCTGTCTCTGGAGCTCCTTTAGGGGGCGCTCTGAATCCCCTCTCCTCGTGCACCAGGAAACAAAGAGGCAAGAAAAAGTCTCTTGCCCGTTCGGCAGCTCCAGACTTTTCCCGGACTCCCTCCCTGCTAGCTGTGGTGCACTAACCCCTTCAGGCTGTGTTCATGCAGCCAACCCCAGTCCTCTCCCTGCGATCCGACTGAAGCCCGAGCCTCAGCTCCCAGCCCCGCCCACCCCGGCGGGTGAGCAGACAGTCCTCTCGGGCTGGTGAGTGCTGGTCGGCACCAATCCTCTGTGCGGGAATCTCTCCGCTTTGCCCTCTACACCCCTGTTGCTGCGCTCTCCTCCGTGGCTCCGAAGCTCCCCCCTCCGCCACCCACAGTCACCCCCCGTGAAGGGGCTTCCTAGTGTGTGGAAACCTTTCCTCCTTCACAGCTCCCTCCCACTGGTGCAGGTCCCGTCCCTATTCTTTTGTCTCTGTTTTTTCCTTTTTCTTTTGCCCTACCCAGGTACGTGGGGAGTTTCTTGCCTTTTGGGAGGTCTGAGGTCTTCTGCCAGCATTCTGTAGGTGTTCTGTAGGAGTTGTTCCACATGTAGATGTATTTCTGATGTATTTGTGGGGAGGAAGGTGATCTCCACGTCTTACTCTTCTGCCATCTTGAAACTCCTCTCTGTCTTTCTCTTTCTGACTTCTTCAGTTAGTATGATAATCTCTAGGTCCATCCATGTTGCTGCAAATGGTGTTATTTTGTTCTTTTTTATGGCTGAGTAATATTCCATTGTATATATGTACCACATCTTCTTTATCCATTCCTCTGTTGATGGACATTTAGGTTGCTTCCATGTCTTGCGTATTGTAAATAGTGCTGCGGTGAACATTGGAGTGCATGAATCTTTCCTAATTATGTTTTTTTTGAGATATATGCCCAGGAGTGGGACTGCTGGATCATATGGTAATTCTACTTTTAGTTTTTTAAGGAACCTCCCTACTGTTCTCCATAGTAGTTGTACCAATTTACATTCCTACACAGTGTAGGAGGGTTCCCTTTTCTCCACACTCTCTCAAGCATTTATTGTTTGTAGAATTTTTCTTTTTTTTTTTTTTTTGTGATGATGGCCATTCTTACCAGTGTGAGGTGATACCTTATTGTAGTTTTGATTTGTATTACTCTGATAATTACTGATATTGAGCATCTTTTCATGTGCCTTTTGGCCATCTGTATGTTTTCTTTGGAGAAATGTCTACTTAGATCTTCTGCCCATTTTTTGATTGGGTTGTTTGTTTTTTTGATATAGAACTGCATGATCTGTTTGCATATCTTGGAGATTAATCCCTTGTCGGTCTCATAGTTTGCCAGGATTTTCACCCATTATGTGGGTTGTCTTTAGTGGTGAGTATCTGGTGAGTTTTTGATATATGTGGTCAATTATCTTTAGCTATATTTATCATTAGCCTGTTTATATCTTTTCCTTTAAAGAGTCTTCAGCTGTAGAATATTTGCCAGTAGATCATGGATTTCCATGTTCAGTTTTATCCTTTTTTTTACTGGATTCAATAAATTAGTTGCATTGCTTTATTCACACGACTGCATTGCAATTCAAAGACCTTGGCGGCATTTTAGAATTATGATGAAATCATCATGGGACCAGGTATCCATAACCTTATTTCTCCAAAATGTCACTAAACCATGGCAAGGAGGGGAGGAGCACACACATAAACATGCTTATTGAATAGAAACTTATTTCATACTAACTATGGGGCAAAATGGTAGACTAGCATAGCAGACCAGGAGTTTAAAGAAGAAATAAAAATAAAAAAGAAATATGAAAAAAAAAAGAAATATGATAGCCAAACATTTACAATTAAAACTTTATAACAAGATATAGACAGTGGGAATTTAGAAAATTTATTCTCTGGGTCCTGAAGGAAACTGAGTGACAGGAGACCATGAGATTATCAGTTTTCAGAGACACTTCAACAAAGTACTCTGGCAAGCTTGAAGCTTCAGTGAAAGTTCTGTTAATGTCTTTTGCTGATGATCTGACTGTGTATTTTTAATACTCAGTTTTGAGAATTTTAAAATATTTTCTACCTGCTTGCCCCTTATTGGATAAATGGTTTGCAAACAGTTTTGCCCATTTTGGAGCTTATTTTCCTTTATCCTTAAAATGATCTTTCACAAAGGAAGAGTTTCATTTTGATGAAGTCCGATAGATCAAATTTTCCTTTTATGAATCATGCTTTTGTTTTAAAATCTAAGAACTCTCTTTCTAACCATAGATCCCCAAGATTCTAGACCATGTTTCTTTCTTTTTTCTTGAAAGTTTTATATTTTTATATTTTACTTTTAAGTCCATGATCCATTTTGAGTTAATTCTTGTATAAAACATGAGGTTGGTATTGAAGGTTTGTTAATCACCTATGGATTTCCACTTGCTCCAGCTCCATTTGCCGAAGACTCTACATCCTCTAGTGAATAGCTTTTACATCTTTGTTGAAAATCAGGTGGGATTTTTTAAAAAATAGATTTATTTATTTATTTATTTTTGGCTGCATTTGGTCTTCATTGCTGCGCACGGGCTTTCTCTAGTTGCAGCACGCAGGGGCTACTCTTTGTTGCTGTGGCTTCTCTTGTTGTGGAGCACGGGCTCTAGGCATGAGGGCTTCAGTGGTTGCAGTGCACGGGCTCAGTAGTTTTGGCTCACGGGCTCTAGAGCGCAGTCTCAGTACTTGTGGCGCACTTAGTTGCCCACGGGCTTAGCTGCTCCGTGGCACGTGGGATTTTCCCAGACCAGGGCTCGAACCCATGTCCCCTGCATTGGCAGGTGGATTCTTAATCACTGAACCACCAGGGAAGCCCCCAGGTAGGCTTTTTGTGTGGTTCTCCTTCTGGGTTCTCTAATCTGTTCCATGGGTTAAGTGTCTCTCCCTCTGCTGAAATCACACTGTCTAAAAATGGAAAATTCTAAGGTGAATATATTGAATGTGTAGCTGGATGGATGGATAGATGGATGCATGGATAAGTGTAAACATTCAGTGGTTTTCTACGGTTTTTAAGATACTGCCTAAACTTCTGAATATAGCTTACAGATTCTTATGTGATTCTGCAATTGCTTATTTTTTGGTTTTTTTTCTATATCCCTACTCTGACACTCTGATACCCAGATAAAATAATATTTAACTTTTCTTCACTGTCTTAAATGGTTTTCTCTGAGACCTCTCTCTGTAATGTTCTTACTGTCTGCAAATTAATTTAACTTGATTCTATTCAGACTTATGGTTCTCACTTAGAAATCAGCTTCTTTGCAAACCTGATGTACACAGCACTCAGGTTGTATACTTCCTGTGTACACCTGTGGCACACTAACCTGTCACATTCACAGAATTTATCACAGTGACTTGTAAATACCTGTTTATTCTCTGTATTTTACCATTGAGAGACAGTCCTCTATTAGTCTCTCACAGATTTGCATGTCTTTCTAGAATAACAAGAATATAAGGCCTTGACTGCTTTTTACCCAAGCCATTTCTTGGAGTTTGCAAAGCACCTTGAGGACAGGAGTAGTGTCTCTTTCTGGAGCAAACAGCAATTTCACTTACTGCCAAGCTCAGCAAGTCTCTCCCGTAATGCAACCCACTGGGTGTGCAAGACATCCATCTGGTTCACACAGGGCACAGGGTACAAAAGGAAGCAATGCAAACATGACAATCAGGGTGCTTACTTTGCCCTGAGTAATAAAGTCATTTGACTCTCACCTATGAGCCTTGGGTCTTCTGCTACCATCCATGAAACAACAATCAGTTAACTCAATGCCTTATATATGGGACAAAATCAGAACCCACACTCAACATTTAATACTAAACTCTAAATCATATAAGGGAAAGACATTTCAAACATTTCCTCATTGGGACGTAGATATATAGTCTGCACTAATAATTATGTATAAAATAATTGATAAAATATTATTATATGTTGTAAACATACTGATAAAGTTAGGAAAGGTCCTTAATCTTAGAGAGCTTGCCCCACCCCCGGCCAGGCCCCCTCAATAGCTTTATCTCTGCCATCTACTCCATTTACTACATCTCCTAGGTTGGGCCTTTCTTCCCAGGCTTGATAAAGCAGTCCTAACCACTGCAGTTTTCATTCCACTGCCTCACGTTAGGTTTTCATTATGTTTTCAATTATTATCTTATTAGACTTTTTCCTACTAGACTATCTGCTCATTGTCACTCCTACATACAACTCTGTCTGCAGGCTTCCAGGAGTCATTTTCTTAGAATTAAAGCTCATCTGTGTCTACTAACAGAGGATAATATCCAAAGATACTTTATGATCTGGATCTATCTGCTTTTATGCCTCAAATGATGACTATAATTTTGATGAAAAATGACAGGAAGACATCAGCAGATAAGCAAAAGTGAAAGTTCCCTTAATATAATAATACTGATAATTTATAACAGTAATAACATCTAACATATCTTGTTTACTCTGCACAAGGTACTAAGCATTGTTCATGATTGAGATATTTAAATCTCAAAATCACTCTGCAAGTACACATTATTATTTGTAGTAGTGGTGGTGGGGCTGGTGGTGGTGGGGTGGTATTTGTATTTTGTAGAGGAGAAAATATTGAGAAGCAATGCATTTTTTCTGGGTAAATGGTTACATTGTTTAGTAGATACAATGTGTTCTTTTTTGGAAGCTAAGTTCTCTTTCCTTTAAATTCCTTCCTAAGCTCACACACACATTGAGTGGGATGAGAATTCCATCAGGTGTTTGTAAATCTCAACCTGACATTCTTAAAGCGTTAGACAGGAGGGGCTTTGTACTCCTGTGACTATTCCTGTGAGAGGCTTTTAGGGATTCTCACTACTGACTAGCTGGGTGTCGGGATGTACAAGTCATCATCAGTTACATGATTCTCCATCATGAGTACATCTCACCCTGTAGATATTCACATCTGTCCTCCCAGTGTGAACAAGGGTCCAAACCAGTCCCAGAGTAATCTAAAGCAAAGACTTCAACCTGGATTTCTGCAGGTCATCTCAAAACATGCACTGGGATCTGACATTTGAAAACCAGGAGGGACCTCAGTCCTGCCTAACATTCTTATACCCACAAAACTGAAGTCCGGCCCCAGGCTTACCATTTCCTATTGTTATCATACTCTTCACACAGGCTTTCTCCAGCTCTCAGGAGCTTTCCCAGCAATTGCAGAATCATCATGTTGTGCATTTAAATTTCTTGCTCTCCATTTGGACTTCTGTCTCCTCTTGTCTCCTTAAGAGAGATCTAATTATCTTAAGGGCATAGTACACCCATAATGAGTCAGGCAATCCCTTCTGTGTCTTCCCATAGAGTTTTCTCTTTTTAACTAATCATACCCTTTAACACGATGGATTGTAATTAGTACTTCAAGTGTCTTTCTTAACAACTAGAATAGGATCTCTTCAAGGCAAGAGTGACTTCTAATTGATCTTAGTACCCTTAGTTCTTAGTACAGCTCCTGGCATATTTAAAATTTTCCCTAAATATTTGGCTACTGATTTTATTAATGGATTATTTATTTAAACATCATAGAAAATCTGCTAGAAATTCAACTACCATGAGCCAGAATATGATTCCATATATTTTGGTGGAAGTTTGGAGGGCTTTTTAGGTAAAACATATTTGTTCCTATGTAATTTTTATGATGGTAATGAGAATTACATAAAATAAAACTAATTTTTAATAGTTTTTTAATAAAAACTATATTTTTATTTTAAATAATGAAAATATAAATAAATGAAATATAAATAAAAATGTAATGCCTTTAAATGTAGTATACACTATTTTAAAATGTCTTATTCTGTTGAAATTTGGTTCAATTTAAAAATTTTTTAAATAAAACAATTAGTTGACCATAAAACATAGGAAGAGAACATTCATGAAATATGTGACCTCAATCAGTTTGACTCCATATGCAATATCCCCCATGCTGACAGCATAGTTAAAGTTTCACTGTTTAAATAATCTTTGGAAAATTAGAAACTTGTTTAACAACTTCTATTATGAACCTTCAGACATATAGGATAACAAAATCTATCCTACATATTTTAATAAATCTCTTACACTGAGTTATTCCTCACACCAGTCTCAAGGTAATATATCTGATTATAGTCATCTATTTTAGGAAATAGGGGAATTTGAAAGATTAATTAGAGTGTCTGGAATTAAACAAGGGATTGGGTGGAAATTAGTTTGCTTTTAAAAAGATGCCATTGGGGGATCCATTTCTAGATCAGTGCTCTAAACACTGCTCTCTGGATTATTTTCCTTGTTGTTTCAGCTTACCTGTTCTGACATGATAACTTCATAGCATTAGAAAATATCTTTCTGATCAGGCTTAGTAGTTTAACATCCAAGGAGTACCTGACCTGAAAGGAGAGGGACTATAGTTCAATCGTTAAGAACTTGTGCTCATGCATAACATAAATTGAGTTCAAATACTGAGTTCTATAGAACCTTTTGAAAGATACATTTTTCTATATATTTTTCTCTATTTGTAAAAACAATATCCTTCCTAGTGTTTTTTCAAGGATTAATAATAGTGGTTAATATTAATTGAGGACTTACAGGATCTCAATTTCATTTTCACAATAATCATGTGAAGTTGGCACTATTATTATTCTCATTTACAGGTGAGGAAACTGAGAAATTTAAACGGTTAAAGCCACCTGTCCAAGGTAATGTAGCTAATAAGCAGAATGGATGAGATGGGACTTATAGCATTTGAGCCTAACCCATTTTAAAAACTGAAGAAAATTATCTAGTAAGCATTCCAAAATAATAAGTGTTATGCTCATTATTACTCCAGAAACTGGTCTGTTTAAATTGACTAAACCCAATAAGACAAAGTAACAAATGATCTTTCTTCCTCACCACTGTTTTCTGTTGAATACTCTCTGTCTACTCCTTGACAAGATCTTTTTTTTTTTAAATAAATTTATGTATTTTATTTATTTATTTTTGGCTGCATTGGGTCTTCATTGCTGCGCGTGGGCTTTCTCTAGTTGTGGTGAACAGGGGCTACTCTTCGTTGCATTGCGCGGGCTTCTCATTATGGTGGCCTCTCTTGTTGTGGAGCCCAGGCTCTAGGCACGCGGGCTTCAGTAGTTGTGGCATGCGGGCTTCAGTAGTTGTGGCACGCGGGCTCAGTAGGTGTGGCTCACGGGTTCCAGAGCGCAGGCTCAGTAGCTGTGGCTCACAGGCCTAGTTGCTCCGCGACTTGTGGGATCCTCCCGGACCAGGGCTCGAACCCGTGTCCCCTGCATTGGCAGGCGGATTCCTAACCACTGTGCCACCAGGGAAGCCCCTTGACAGGATCTTGAGATAGAGGCACTTGGCCACTTTATAGGCATTTGGTGCTCTGGCCTCTGTGTCTCAGGAAGGCTGCTGGTGGCTGAATCCCACACATGCTACCCTACTCTGGCCAGACCTCCTTTAAGCCTTATCCTGTAGACAGGCTGTGGGAGACACTCTGGGCCCCAGCTCCTCATCCCCAGAGCACTGAGAGCCTTCAAATCGTTGCAGAAACACATGTCAGCACCACTACAGTTGTTCTGAGCTCAGTGGATGTTTGCATTCCATTGTGGTGTAGGCACTATCCATTTAAAAAAGCCACAGATACCAAATGAAAGCAAGAACTGGTATAGGAAGAGAGAGAGAGAGAGAGGTGAGAACCTTTTCCAAAAAGAAGCAGAATAAAATGAAACTCTCCAAAAAGCCATCAAGATTTCTCTAGGACTATGCAACTGGTAGCTGATAGAGAGTCCACTATTACCCATACTCAGTCTCCGAGTGTCGTTGGTGTTGGAAAACAGCTAGATAGAAGATAATGGTGATAGCAAGGTGGCATGTCTGTTGTCCTAATTCCATCAGCAACTCACATGTCAGTTGTCTCTGCTCAAATTGGGTCAGCCTGAACTTGAAAGCAAGTCTCAGACTCACACATAGTGTTTGCTGCCAATGGACATTCTAACCTTTGTCCTTGGACCAATGATTCCTAGTAATTTTTTTGACTTCAAGTCATTGGAACAGGTGTCTCTGGTATCCTTGTTCCCAAGGCCTTACAATCTGATGTTTGACCAGGTTGAAGGTTTGGGGCAACAGCTTTATTGAACTCTTTGCTTACACATTCTGAGATGATTTTAGAACAAACTTATGTTTGGGTTGATGGGATGTGTATCATCAAATCTATATACACATTTCAAGGCAAAAAGGCAAAAAAACCTTGACTGTTTTTACAGAGCTTAGCACCAACTAAAGTAAGATGCTGCTCTGCTGACAAGGTGATGACGATAATGATGGTGGTGATGGTGATGGTAATGATGATGACATCCCTGTGGTTTGAAAAGAGAAAGAACTGATTCAATTTTACTGAGTCATTATCATTTGTCACAAGATACAAGATATCATATCAAAGTATTTGCTATGAAACTAAGGAAAACACCTAAGCACAGTTGCCCAGGGATACAGTCTGTTGTCATTAGGATGGAAGAAGTGGATCAGAATTTTCAGGTGGGAAAACAGCTGAGTTCCAGTGGCCAGTGGAACTTCAACAAGCTTGTTCGCCTACATCATTCATGTCACAGTATTTACAGATCCACTGGTTATACTGCAGGAACCACTTTTAAAATCCACAAGAACTATAGGATACTTCCCTATTCTTTGCCACAGTAGAGATTACACTGAATCATCAAGAAAGCCTCTTTAAGACATTTACCTCCATCCTCATGTAATTTTTCCATGAATAAAAAAATACAGAGCAAAATAACCCTGATATTACAAATTTAAATTTATTTTTAATTGTTGGATTTTGAGAAGAGCATGTCGATTATTATTTACTTATTTAAAAGATCTGTTGAATTTCATCAAAAGTTTTTTCTGTATCTATTGAGATGATCATATGGTTTTTATTCTTCAATTTGTTAATATGGTGTATTACATTGATTGATTTGCAGGTATTGAAGAATCCTTGCATCCCTGGGATAAATCCCACTTGACCATGGCGTATGATCCTTTTAATGTATTGTTGGATTCAGTTTGCTAGAATTTTATTGAGGATTTTTGCGTCTATGTTCATCAGTGATATTGGCCTGTAATTTTCTTTTTTAGTGCTATCTTTCTCTCTCTAATCTTTCTCTCTCTCTCTCTGTGTCTTTCTTTCTCTCTCTCCAGTGATTTTCTTTGCTCTGAAGTTGAATTATTTGATATTAATATAGCCACTCTTGTTTTCCTTTGCTTAATATTTGCATAATATCCTTTTATTATTTTACTTCAATCTTCCATGTAATTATATTTGAAGAGATTTTCTTGCTGTCAGCATATAGTTGAGTCATATTTTTTGATCCACCTTGTCAATATCTGTCTTCTAAAAAATCCATTGAGATTTTTATTTCAGATATGCTATTTCTCAGTTCTAAAAGTTCTATTTTTTCTTTTATATCTTCTCATATCCTGAGACTTACTATTTTTGGGAGGGGGGGATTCTATTTTTTCAGTTGTTTCAGTCATATTTGTAATTGCTCCTTGAACAATTTTTGTGATCACTACTTTAAAATCTTTGTGAAATTATTCAGTATCTCTTTCTTCTTGGTGTTGGTATCTACGATTGAGTCATCTCATTCAGTTTGAGATCCTCCTGGTTCTATGTATGAAATGATTGAAACCTGGACATTTCTGCATTATGTTGTGAGACTCTGGATCTTATTTGAACTTGGTGTTTAAGCTGGCTTTTTCTACTAGCACTTCGGTAAGGGAAGGAGGGTACTTCACTGTCCCTGGGTGGGGCTAGAATTCCAGATTCACTGCTGGTTTTCAGTTGATACCCAGTGAGGAGGGAGCTCCTCATTACCCTTGGCCAGGCATGGGAATTTGGGTTCCCCACCTGGTCTCCACTGACAGCGCTACAGAAGTAACCTTGTTTCCACTAGGTGATGTTAAAAGTCCTGACACTTTTCTAGGCCTCCCCTGATACCACCCCAAAGGTGGGGGTAAAGGGCAGCACATTGTACCCAGATGGGTCAAGAAGTCCAAGCTCTCCACATGGTCTCCACTGATATCACAGTGGAAAAAGAACCTTATTACTGGTAATTGGACATGAAAGTCCAGTTTCTCTCCTGGGAGTTCTCTGAAAACACTCTACCAGTAGCGTTGAGAAGTTCATGAGAGTCTCAGGAAGGTGGAAGTATAGGCTTTCCTTTCAGCACTTGCTGGCATACGTGGAGGTGAGGGTCACACTGTTTCCTGTGCTGTTTTACTGCAGTAGAGCTGTATTGTCTCATATGTCTGTCTTGTTAGGCTGTTCCTTTCCTGTTCCTTTATCTAGAAAGGGCAGGTTTTGTTGGAGATCTTTTTTGCCCTGTGCCTTTTGGCATTCTCAGGTTGCTGGGTTCTTCAACTCCCAAGTTTGGAATATATGAAGTAAAAAGAAAACCCAAAGAACTCATTACCATGTTATTCTATACACACTGAAGTTCCTGCACCTTTCAGAGTCTTCTTAGATTTGTTTTATATATAATTGTCCAGGACTTTTCATTGTATTTGTGAAGAGGAATAGGGAAAAGTATGATATTTCTTTTTTCCAGAAGCAGAAGTTCATCCCTTTACTTGTAGTCTATCTTAGTCTTTATATGTAAAGTAGGTTTCTTGTAGACCTCATATAGTTGCTATTGTTTAAATAAACTCTGACAATCTCTGTCTTTTAATTAGTATCTTTAGACCATTCATATTTAAAGTTGGATTAGCATAAGCCATGTTTGTAATTGTTTTCTGTTTATTGACAGAGGCTTCTTTCGCTCTCTTATCTGGTTTTAACTGAGCATGTTATATGATTCCATTTTAATCTCCTTTCTAGCATATCAGTTGCCTAGAGTTGATAGTGTTCATTTTTTATTAATGTAACAGATCATTTCACGTGGTAGTATAGATACCTTACAACAGAATGTTCCCAATCCTTCCCTCCCATCTTTTGATTCATTGCTGTCATTTATTTTACTTTCCATGTGCTATAATCACCAGCTGTTGCTATTTATGATTTAAACTAACATTGTATTCAGTGGACTATATACTTAGAGTCAACAAGATTGTTGTGCTACCTAAGTTTTGGAAATGTGCCTCCGAAATGCTTCTGAATTTTATTTTGATAGGTGCCTGGGGATATTATTGACCTGTGACAAATACTATAATTTTTAATGATTTTTTTTTATCTTGCAAACTCTGAATCATTTGAGTGGTTTATATTAGTACTCTCTCCCATCATTTCTCCAGGGAATATGTTCACTTTAACTATTAAATGGATTGATTGATGATCATTGCTGTAAGAAACACAGCATGGCAATTTATTAGCAGGATGCTGTAGTTCTTAGTCTTCACTGTAGTCTAACAAATTATAGTCCATAAAAAAAACATTTCCAAAGGACCTTAGGCCTAAAGATTATCCATTTCACCTGCAAAATCTAATGATCTGTCAATCATGGTCATTGTGCTGGCTGAGCAGCATAGGAGAAAGAGAAAGTGAGCGGACACTCTAACTGCCATCTCCTCTATACCAGGTTTAAAATATGTTTATTAGTAAAGATTTTGTAAATCAAGATTATATTTGAAATGTGAAAATTATTTATAATTTGTAAAACTTCAGATACATAATTATACATTTAATCATGTAATGTGTAAGTGACACTGAAAATAATCCCTTAGTTTTATCTTCAAGGTATTTATTTTCATGTTTAAAAAGTGCTAATTATTTGAGAGAAATTATTTTAAAAGCTAATTTCATGATTTGAGAAACTACCCTAGATGTAGTATTTCCTCTAATTTTGCAAGAAACCAGCCTGCCGATTTTTCATTTCCTTTAGGCAATGAGGAGCTCATTATTGAGGCCACCTACTGATGGTGTGATTGAAATTTTGAATCTGTGCATAATCACCTCATCGTTTTGATCTTTTGATGCAAATCTCTAGACAATCATGGACATTGCGCTAAAAAAGCTTTGGAAGTTCAATTTTAGCCCTCAATTGCTCACATTCCATTTAAGTCCCACATAAATCTGAAACATTGCTAGCATGCCTATCTTCTCTTAAGGATTAAAAATTGCACTCTGAACTTTCTATGACTGACAAATTATTTTATTTTACACATTCCAAGAAGTTAGAGTATCAGGTAATAGCATGCCTGGAAAATTTTGGTTTTAAATAACGTGTTATCTTTTGACTGATTTACAGTCTCAACAATTTGCAGTTCATATCATCCTATGTTATTTTGTCAATGTGTCATTAGCTTGCAAATTAGTGGGTTTTTTCTTCTTTACCCTCTCAGATGAGAATATTATTGAACATAGGAATTTAGTTCTATATTAAGCAGAATAGTTTTATATTAAAAGAATTGAATTGCACCTTTTAACATGACAAAATATTATTTTAAATAAGGAAAATCCTCTTTAAATATTAAAGGGCACCAGAACTTACTCCTCCCATTTGTTGTAATTTCATTTAATTTTTACAGGTAGACTTGTAAAAATTTATATTTAAATTTTTAAAAAATTACTATTAAAACACAATCATCAAACGTTGGTTTGTTAAGAAATATTTTTAAAATTGGCAGTTAGATACTAAAGATAATTATGTGCACGGAGGTTACAAGTTTAATTACATTTCAATTAAGACTCAGAATTTTTTACTGTAATAAAGTCCATATTATAAATCCAACATAAGTAATAGTTTTTATAATAATTAGTAAGATCAAATAATTAACTAAATTTAATAAATTTAAATTAAACATTAAATATAAATGTCAAATACGTGATTTTGTTTTTTTTGCTTTATACTGGAATATCAATTGGAATTTGTTATTTTCTAAGACTTTTTTTTTAAAAAAGTTTTAGATTTACAATAAAATTGAGAGGAGGCTACAGAGATTCCCCATATTTCCTCATCCCCCACACATGCAGAGCCTCCCCCATTTTATCAACATTATTCTCAGAATGGTACATTTTTTACCAAGTATGAACCTACATTGACACATCATAATTACCCAAAGTCCATAGTTCACCTTAGGGTTCACTTCTAGTGTTGAACATTCTATGGGCTTAGAAAAATTTGTAGTGACATACCTCCATTATTATAATATCATACAGAGTATTTTCATTGCCCTAAAAATCCTCTGTGCTCTGCCTATTCATCTCCACTCCCCACCCACCACTACCTGGGGCAACCACTTATCTTTTATTGTCTCTATAGTTTTGCCTTTTCCAGAATGTCACATAGTTGGAATAACACAGTATGAAGCCATCTCAGATTGGCTTCTTTCACTGTGTATGTGCTTTTAAGTTTCCTCCATTCCTTTCATGGCTTGATCACTTCCTTTTAGCATGAATAATATTCCTTGTCTGGATGTACCACAGTTTAACCATAAACCTAATGAAGGACATCATGGTTGCTTACACGTATGGGCTATTATGAATAAAACTTTTATAGACATCCATATACAGGTTTTTCTGTGGACATAGATTGTTAACTCCTCTGGGAAAATATCAATGAGCACAATTGCTGTATCATATTGTAAGAAATTGTCAAACTGTCTTCCAAAGTGGCTGTAACATTTTGCATCCCCACCAGCAATGTGTAAGAGTTTCTGTTGCTCCACATCCTCACCAGCATTTGATGTTGTCACGGTGTTTTGGATTGTGGGCATTCTAATAGATATATAGTGGTATCTCATTGTTATTTTAACTTGCATTTCTCTGGTGATATATGATGTAGAGCAAATTCTCATATGCTTATTTGCCATCTGTATATCTTCTTTGGTAAGGTGTCTGTTATGGTCTTTGGCTCATTTTTTCAGCAGTCTGTTTGTCTTCTTATTGTTGAGTTTTAAAAGTTCTTTGTGTATTTTGAATAACAGTCTTTTATCATATGTGTCTTTTTGCAAAGATTTTCTCCCAGTCTGTGGCTTGTCTTCTCATTTTCTTTACGTTGACTTTCACAGAGCAAATCTTTTTAATTTTAATGAAGTCTGGCTTATCATTTGTTTACTTTGTGGATTGTGCCTTAATGTTGTATCAAAACATCACCACAGGCATCACCTATGGTTATATGGATGTTGTACAAGCACCACCATATCAGAGATCATTTAGGTTTTCTCTTACAATCTTTCAGGAGTTTTACAGTTTCATGTACATTTAAGTCTATGATACACTTTGAGTTAATTTTTGAGAAAGGTGTAAGGTCTGTTTCTAAATTCATTGTTTTACATGTTGATGTTGAGTTGTTCCAGCAGTATTTGTTAAAGGAACTTTCTTTGCTCCATTTTATTGCCATTGTTCTTTTGTAAAAGATCAGTATCCTATATTTCTCAGTGTCTATTTCTGGACTTCCTATTCTATACCATTGATCTATTAGTCCATCCTTTCACCAGTACCACATTGTCTTGATTACTGTAGCTTTATATTAAATCTTAAAGTTGGGTAGTGTCACTCTTCCAACTTTGTTCTTCTCCTTTAATATTGTGTTGGATATCCTGGCTAAAATTTATTAATTTTATCAAATTTTTCAAAGTATCAGCTTTTGGTTCCAATGATTTTCTCTAGTGATTTTCTGCTTTCAACTTCTGCTTATTTTGAATTTAATTTGCTCTTATTTTTCTAGTTTTCTATGGTGGAAAGTTCTTACATAGTTGGATTTTAGATCTTTCTTCTTTTCTAGTACGTACATTTAATGCTATAAAAGTTCCTCTAAGCACTTATTTGCTGTATCCCACAAATTTTTATAAGTTATTTCTGCATTTTCATTTAGTTAAAAATATTTTTTAAATTTCTCTTGAGATTTCATTTGACCCATGGGTTATTTAGAAGTGTATTGTTTAATCTTCATGTATTTAGGGATTGTCCAGTTATCTTCCTGCTATTTATTTCTGGTTTAATTCCATGTAGTCTAAGAGCAGACATTGCATTATTTCTGTTCTTTTAAATTTGTTAAGGTGTGTTTTGTGGCTCACAATGTGGTCTATCTTTGTGAATGTTTCATGTGTGCTTGAGAAAAATGTGTGTGCTGCTGTACTTGGATAAATTAGTGTATGATGTTAATTGCATCCATTTAATTGATAGTGTTAAATGGATAGTTGATATCCATTTAAATGTAAATGGATAGTAAATGTTGATAGTGATTTCAGCTGTGTCCTTATTGATTTTCTGGATCTGTCCATTACTTGCAGAGGTGTGTTAAAGTCTCCAACTATGATAGGAGGTTCAACTATTTATCCTTAAACTCTATCAGTTTTTGACTCACATTGTTTGATGCTCTGCTGTTAGGCACATACATGTTAAGAATTGTTAGGCCTTCTGTAAAAACATTCTCCAGGATAGATCACATCTTGGGTGACAAATCAAGCCTCAGAAATTTTATGAAAATTGAAATTGTATCAAACATCTTTTCTGACCACAACACTATGAGATTAAAAATCAATTACAGGAAAAAAAAAAAACTGTAAAAAACACAAACACATGGAGGCTAAACAATGCACTACTAAATAACCAAGAGATCACTGAATAAATCGAAGAGGAAAAAAAAAATACATAGAAACAAATGACAACAAAAACACGATGACCCAAAACCTATGGGACACAGCAAAAGAGCAGTTCTATGAGGGAAGTTTATAGCAATTCAATCTCACCTCAAGAAACAAGAAAAATCTCAAACAAACAATCTAACCTTACACCTAAAGAAACTAGAGAAAGAAGAACAAAAAAACTCAAAAGTAAGTAGAAAGAAAGAAATCATAAAGATCAGAACAGAAATAAATGAAATAGAAATGAAGAAAACAATAGCAAAGATCAATAAAACTAAAAGTTGGTTCTGTGAAAAGATAAACAAAATTGATAAACCTTTAGCCAGACTCATCAAGAAAAAAAGGGAAGGGACTCAAATCAATAAAATTAGAAATGAAAAAGGAGAATTTACAAGTGACACCACAGAAATACAAAGATCATAAGAGACTACTACAAGCAACTATATGCCAATAAAATGGACAACCTGGAAGAAATGAACAAATTCATAGAAAGGTATAACTTTCCAAGGCTGAACCAGGAAGAATTAGAAAATATAAACAGACCAAACACAAGTAACGAAATTCAAGCTGTAATTAAAAATCTTCCAACAAACCGAAGTCCAGGACCAGATGGCCTCACAGGAAAATTCTATCAAACATAGAGGGAAGAGCTAACATCTATCCTTTCAAACTCTTCCAAAAAATTGCAGGGGGAGGAAAACTCCCAAACTCATTTTATGAGGCCACCATCATGCTGATACCAAAACAAGGCAAAGATAACACAAAAAAGAAAATTACAGACCAATATCACTGATGAACATAGACGTAAAAATCCTCAACAAAATACTAGCAAACCTAATCCAACAACACATTAAAAGGATCGTACACCATGATCAAGTGGGATTTATCCCAGGGATGCAAGGATTCTTCAATATATACAAATCAATCAATGTGATACACCATATTAACAAATTAAAAAATAAAAGCCATATGATCATCTCAATAGATGCAGAAAAAGCTTTTGACAAAATTCAATACCCGTTTATGATAACACCTCTCCAGAAAGTGGGCATAGAGGGAACTTACCTCAACATAATAAAGGCTATATATGACAAATCCACAGCAAACATCATTCTCAATGAAAGCATTTCCTCTAAGATCAGGAACAAGACAAGGATGTCCACTCTTATTCAACATAGTTTTGGAAGTCCTAGCCATGGCAATCAGAGAAGAAAAGAAATACAAGGAATACAAATTGGAAAAGAAGAAGTAAAACTGTCACTGTTTGCAGATGACAAGATACTGTGCATAGAAAATCCTAAAGATGCCACGAGAAAACTACTAGAGCTAATCAATGAATTTGGTAAATTTGCAGGATACACAATTAATGCGCAGAAATCTCTCGCATTCCTATACACTAACAATGAAAAATTAGAAAGAGAAATTAAGGAAATAATCCCATTTACTACTGCAACAAAAATATTAAAATACCTAGGAATAAACCTACCTAAGGAGGCAAAAGACCTGTACTCAGAAAACTATAAAACACTGATGAAAGAAATCAAAGATGACACAAACCGATGGAGAGATACACAATGTTCTTGGATTGGAAGAATCAACATTGTGAAAATGACTATACTATTCAAAGCAATCTACAGATTCAATGCAATCCCTATCAAATTAGCAATGGCATTTTTCACAGAATTAGAACAAAAAGTTTTACAATTTGTATGGAAACACAAAAGACCCTGAATAGCCAAAGCAATCTTGAGAAGGAAAAACGGAGCTGGAGGAATCAGGGTCCCTAACTTCAGACTATACTACAAAGCTACAGTAATTAAGACAGTATGGTACTGGTACAAAAATAGGAATATAGATCAATGGAACAGGATAGAAAGCCCAGAGATAAACCCACGTGCATATGGTCACCTAATCTATGACAAAGGAGGCAAGAATATACAATGGAGAAAAGACAGCCTCTTCAACAAGTGGTGCTGGGAAAACTGGACAGCTACATGTAAAAGAATGAAATTAGAACACTCCCTAACACCATACACAAAAATAAACTCAAAATGGATTAAAATCCTAACTGTTAGACCGGACGCTTTAAAACTCTTAGAGGAAAACACAGGAAAAACACTCTTTGACATAAATCAAAGCAAGAACTTTTTTGACCCACCTCCTAGAGTAATGAAAATAAAAACAAAAATAAACAAATGGGACCTAATGAAACTTCAAAGCTTTTGCACAGCAAAGGAAACCATAAACCAGGCGAAAAGACAGCCCTCAGAATGGGAGAAAATATTTGCAAATGAAGTAACTGACAAAGGATTAATCTCTAATATATACAAAGAGCTCATACAGCTCAATAGCAAAAAAGAAACCCAAAAACAAAAAGCAAACAAACAAATGGCCAGAAGACCTAAATAGACATTTCTCCAAAAAAGACATACAGATGGCCAAGAGACACATGAAAAGATGCTCAACATCACTAATTATTAGAGAAATGCAAATCAAAACTACAATGAGGTAGCACCTCACAGTGGTCAGAATGGCCTTCATCAAAAAGCCTACAAACAATAACTGCTGGAGAGGATGTGGAGAAAAGAGAACCCTCTTGCATTGTTGGTGGGAATGTAAATTGATACAGCCACTATGGAGAACAATATGGAGGTTCCTTAGAAAACTAAAAATAGAACTACTGTATGACCCAGCAATCCTACTACAGGGCTTATACCCTGAGAAAACCATAATTCAAAAAGACACATGTACCCTAATGTTGATTGCAGCACTATTTACAATAGCCATGACATGGAAACAACCTAAATGTCCATAGACAGATGAATGGATAAAAAAGATGTGGTACATATATACAATGGAATATTATCCATAAAAAGGAATGAAATTTGGTCATTTGTAGAGATGTGGTTGGACCTAGAGTCTGTCATACAGAGTGAAGTAAGTGAGAAAGAGAAAAACAAATATCGTATATTAACGTATATATGTGACATCTAGAAAAACGGTACAGATGACCCTATTTGCAGGACAGGATTAGAGACGCAGACATAGAGAATGGATGTGTGGACATGGGAGGCAGAAGGGAGAGTGGGATGAATTGGGAGATTAGGTTGGACATAAATACACTACCATGTGTAAAATAGCTAGTAGGAACCTGCTGTATACCACAGGGAGCTCAGCTCAGTGCTCCGTGATGACATAGGTGGGGTGGGAAAGAGGTCAAGAGGGAGGGGATATATGTATACATATAGCTGATTCACTTCATTGTTGAGCAGAAACTAACACAACATTTAAAGCAATTATACTCCAATAAAATTTTTTTTAAAGTTAACCCCTTTATCATTATGTAGTGTCCTTCTGTATCCCTGATGGCTTTCCTTGATGTGTGTTGTGTCTGAAATTAATAGAGCTGCTCCTGCTTTCTTTTCCTTAGTGTTAACATGGTATATTTTTTCTCCATCCATTTACTCTTAATCTATGTATGTCTTTATATTTAAAGTGAGTTTCTTATAGATGGCATATGGTCGAGTCCTGTTTTTGATCCACTCTAGCAATCTCTGTCTTTTAATTGGTGCATTTAGACCATTGACATTCCAAGTAATTATTAATACAGTTGGATTAACACCTACCATATTAGTTACTGTTTTCTCTTTGTTGCCCTTGTTCTTTATTCCTATTTTTGTCCTTCACTCCTTTTGGTCCTTTTATAGTTTTATATGATTCCATTTTCTCTCCTTGTTCATCTGCGTTTTTGAGCATATAATATGATTCTATTTTCTCTCCTTTTAATATTTCATTTGTATTTCTTTTTTCACTTTTTTTTTTAGTGTTTGTCTTAGAGTTTTCAATATACGTTTGCAATTAATCCCAATCCACTTTCAAATAGTACTGTACTGCTTCATGTGTAATATGCACACCTTTTAAAAACAAAATAACCCTGACTTCTTCTCATCCCTTATACCATTGCTGTCATCCTTTCACTTATATACAAGCATAAATAAGCATATATATATAATATATACATAAGCATACATAACTGAATACATTATTACTGTTTTTATTTTGAACAAACTGTTATCTAGCAGATCAATTAAGAATAAGAAAAATAAATATTTCTATTTTATCTTTATATATTCCTTCTTTCATGCTCTTCCTTTATATAGATCCAGGGTAATAACCTATTAACCTACATTATTTTCCCTCTCTCTATAGAACTTCTTTTAACTTTTCTCTTAAGGCAAGTCCACTAACACCAAATTCCCTCTATTTTTGTTTGTCCAAAAAAGTCTTTATATCTCCTTTACATTTGAAAGATAATTTCACAGTGTACAGAATTCTAATTTGGTGGTTGTTTTCTCTCAACACCTTAAATATTTCTTTTTTTCTCTTCTTGCTTTCATGTTTTCTGAAGAGAAGTTGGATGTTATTATCTTTATTCTTCTCTAGATAAAGTGTATTTTTCCTCTGGCTTCTTTTAGAAGATTTTTCTTTATTTTTGAAAAAGATGTTCTGAGGTATAATTTTTTTTGATATTTATCCTTCTTGGTGTTCTCTTGTTACCAAATTGAGTCAAATGGACCCTGCTCGGGCCCCAGCCTGGCCAGCCGAGGCTCTCTGCCTCTGCGTGGGAGGGTTCTTTTTCCTTTGGAGTTTGAGTAGGCGAATAACAAAACTGAAGCTGAGATCGACACAGCACAAACTTTATTCAGTGGCCAAAGAATGGAGACTCAGGAACTAAGTTCACAGATCTTCTCCTCCACCTGGAGAGAGTGATTTAATTATAAAGAGTAAAGCCAAAGAGAGGAGGAGTGAGGCTAATGATGCGGAGGCATCTGCATTAGTCTATGGGACAGAGGCGGGGCTTTTTCCCTGAGGGAGTGGGCACCACCCTCTTTTTATAGTTTTATGGTCCTTAATGTCCAGTCCTGGCCACCGGTAGGTGTGTCATTTAATGTGCTCATGTAGTAAAATCGTGTATAATGAGACTCAGGGTCTGTTGGAGGTCAGATGTGTCACCATCTTGGTCCCAGCTGGTTCCATCTGGGTTTTTTTGTTTGTTTGTTTGTAGCTTCCTTTCTTGTCTCTGGACCCCTTAACTTAAAGATTTATGTTAACTCCTGCTAAAGGTGGGAGTTGCAGGGTTTTGAACAAACACCTGGAGCAGCTCTGGCAACACTCCAAGTTTTCTGGATCTTTGGTTTGGTGTCAGATATTAATTTGGAGAAATTATCAATTATGGTTCAAATATTTCTTGTGTTTTTTTCCTCTTTTTCTTCTCCTTCTACATGTATATCCTTTGTAGTTGTCCCACAGTCCTTGGAATCTCACTTCAGTTTTTTCAGTCATTGTTCTCTTTGCTTTTCAGTTTTTGAGGATCCTAGTGATATATTCTCTAGCACAGATTCTTTCTTCACCTGTGCCCAATCTACTAGCAAGCCCATCAGCGGCAGTCTTTATTTCTGTTCCACTCTTTTTTATCTCTAGCATTTATTTTGGGTTCTTTCTTAGGATTTCCACTTCTCTGCTTATATTTTCCATCTGTTTTTGCATGCTGTCTACTTCATCCATTAGAGGCCTTAGCATATTAATCACTGTTCTTTCCAATTCCCAGTCTAATAATACCAATATCCCTGCCGTGCCTGGTTCCAATGCTTGCTCTGTCTCTTTAAATTGTGTTTTTGCCTTTTGGTATGCATTTCCATTTTTTGTTTTTCATGGTAACCAGATGTGATGCACTGGGTAAATGGAACTGCTGTCAACAGACCTTTAGTAATGGGGTGGTGAGGTGTGAGAGGAGATGAAGCATTCTGTAGTTCTATGCTGATTAGGTCTTAGTTTTTGGTGTATGCCTACAGACCGTAAACTGTGTTTCTCAGCTTTTTCTCTCCGTCTCAGCTGGGTCAGGATAGCTAGAGTGGGCTAGAGTTGTTTATTCCTCTTCCCCACATAGAAGGCTAGAACCAGCTGCAGTTGGTTATTTCCTTTCCCCAGGTCAATTAGGCTCTGGTAATACCCCAGTAAGTTAGGCTCTGGTTAACTAGTTTCTGCTGCGGGCACTCCTTATTAAGACAAACAGAATCTTCTGGCGTATTTCAAAATGGTTTCTTTCCTCAGCTTCCTGACAGAAACTGGAAAGGGTTTTTCTCTGATATTTAAAATGGGAACCTTGTTAAGCTCCTAGAGATAAATTTCACAATATTGTGGAGTTTTTAACTCTCAGACTTGGCCCTGAGCCTCCAGCAATTCATCAGTTACGGTGCAGATCTTCCTACCTTGGCACTGCTTCCTCCAGTGGCTCTGCTCCTGAGTTTCTGCTCTGGTAAGATGTGCCTGCCTGTATGCATTTGCCTGTTTGTCTCTCCTGTCTTGAGGGTAGTAGATTTTTGTGTTCTACCGTCTCTTCTGGATCCAAGAAGAGTTGTTGATTTTTTCAGTCTGTTCAGTTTTTTTTTTTTTTTTTTAAACCTGTTGTTAGGGTAGCATGACAACTTCCAGTCTCCTTATATTCAGAACTAGAAAGTGGAAGTACGTTTGTTGTTCTTGAAAAGAAAAATCATCTGTGCAACAACTGAAAAAACAATTCCACTAAGGCTTTACTTCAAATAGGCTTTGGGAAAAAATGTATTTTGCTTAATTGATCATAGAAAAGTGCATTGTAAAAAAGCTTTTATTCCCTAAATTGGAAACTGAAGAGACATATATGCATTTACATACAATTAGATATGGTGCTTTAAACAAGTTTGCAAGAATAATGATGAATGAGAATTTACTTTCAGTAGAACAAATTATGAAATTTGTTTGCAAACTTCCAAGCTAAGCATAGCCAAAATGGAAGAGGATAAGTGGGGTTGGGGATAATATTTCTTGAGACCTATTATCCTGTTGGATTGTAAACCAGACCCTCTTTAGCTAATTTAATATTCAGAATCACCTTGAGAGCTAAATGTTATTATTGTGAATTATAGGCTATTTAACAGAGGCATGGTAAATTCTCAGTGTATTGAATGTCATGTGACATAGGATTTTATCCCAGATGGTCTGACTTGAGGAGGGAAATTTTACAATACATAAACATATTTATGAGAAATGCTCCTAATAATTACTTTGCAGGATAAGTATTTGTAAATATTGCTTCAGAACATGTCAAACTTGAATCGAGGGAGGTAGCTGGCATTATTGCTATCACTGTGTGTAAAATTAAATATCAATATCTTTGTTGATGTCCAAGCATTTCTTAATATATGTCCACTTTTTGTCCTTTAGCAAGGCTTTAACTTTCTGTCCCTATTATTCTGTTTTCTCAATGTGATGTAAGTATGTGCTGTCAGTTCCAAATCCTTGAGCAGATATAAAAGTGGACCAAAATTTCCTTCTGTGTTAGTATTTAATCCAGTAGACCAATGCTTGGATTTTTTATTTTTTGATTTTTATTTATTTGTTTATCTATTCATGGCTGTGTTGGGTCTTCGTTTCTGTGCGAGGGCCCTCTCTAGTTGCGGCAAGTGGGGGCCACTCTTCATCGCGGTGCGCGGGCCTCTCACCATCGCGGCCTCTCCCATTGCGGAGCACAGGCTCCAGACGCACAGGCTCCAGACGCACAGGCTCGGTAGTTGTGGCTCACGGGCCTAGTTGCTCCACGGCATGTGGGATCCTCCCAGACCAGGGCTCGAACCCGTGTCCCCTGCACCGGCAGGCAGACTCTCAACCACTGTGCCACCAGGGAAGCCCAATGCTTGGATTTTTATAACAATATATCATAGGCCATACATATCTCTCAGTTCAGTGTTTTTGACTAATGTTTACATGAAAACATTTATATTTTGTCTCAAAGTATATATAAAATATTAAATATATATGGAGGAAAAGTCTAGAATTGTATTCTAAATTCAGTTGGTAGCAACTAGAAATTGTATATAGCTATTTGAAAAACTCACTGTGTATCCACAAAGGTGTCTGTCTTGGATGTTGCTTTAAGAAAGGCATCACAGTGTCATACTCTGTGTCATGATTTTGCAAATGTGTGTTTGTTCAGAATGTATTTCCACATTTCCTTGCATACTTAATCCATACTTTTGTTAATGTGTACAGCGAGTATCAAAAGACTCACATATGCTGGATAAGTTTGTGGAGAAGAGAGCAAAGGAAAAGAGAAATGTTATTATAAACATACAAAGCAATTGTTAACAGCATAGATACTTTGGTGGTCAGAGTAAACACAATAGATTGTTTTGTAGGTGTATGTGTGTCTATATGCATGTTTTGCTATTTTAATTGTATTTTGGGGAAATAGATGGGAGATTTGGTGTCAGTGTATAAATTACCATCTTGAAAATAATATTCCAATTAGTATTTTTATATATAAGTCTAAATTTTCAGGAAAAATTTGCTGGTGTTCAGCAGGAAATGCCTGCTATGTTATTTTTAGAATCCCAGTGAGCCAGCATCTTTCTTTCTGGTTTTAACATATTCCTATCATTATTTTCAGACTAATTCATGAAAACATACTGCTGTTCCCTAACATCCTTTGAGACTAAGTTGGTAAGTTGATAATTTGGCAATTCTATTCTTTTTGAAATAATAAATATTTTGATATTTTTGGACCTATAATCTATCAAAATGTCAATCTTTAGTAGAATGTTTCCTGAATCTCTTCACACTTTAATCTATATGTGGATATCAAAAGAGTGTTTTACTTTATCAGTATAAAAATAACAAGAATTAAAAACACCTTCTAAAAACTGATACATAAATATATTAAATTAATATTTTGTAGGAAAATGACGTTCAAAGTCTTGGAGGCTTTTATTGTCATATGTTTATATTTGTGTGTGGGAATTAGTATGGTATGGGTATTATACTATGGTCAATATCCTGGAAGATGACTTTAATGTGATTATTTTGTTTTTGTCCTAAAATTTTTAGATTTTCTTATAAAGCCAAAAATATTAATATATTTTAAATATTAAAATATTATATAGTCTTGAAATGATTATGTTTTAAGCCAGTTCATGGGACTGAAATAGGCTGATGAAATAAACTCAATTACATTTTAAAAAATTCCTTGTAAAAATTGTATATGGTGACTTTGAGAAATATCTATTGTGTAATATTCAGAAAATTTCCTGTTACTGATAGAAAAAAATCTGCAAAGATGTGGTAAGGAAATAAATATATATGTTATTGAAAACACATGACCATACACACAGTGTTTGCAGTGTTAAATGTAGTACATTCCCAGTTTGAAAGATTTTGTTGTCTTATGTTTTGCTTTTATGAATTCTCATCACATTTGAGACTCAGTTCTGACCTCACATTTGGAGAATAGATATTGACTATTTGAATTGTTATTAGCTTTTTTTCTCGTAACTCATTAAGATACTTGAGAATAAAAAGTAACATAGCCATCTTATTTTTCTCCTATTAGTACTGTAATTGACAGAGCTTCACTGTAAATGAATTATCATTTCGAGATAAACAGGGTCTTCTGTTTATTTTATTAGAGAATTCTCAAAGATTTGTATATTATCTATTACAATTCTTAATTTAATTTCTGATGACATTGCTTTATTTTGCATCCTTTGTGGTTTTTCTTTTGTCCAAATCTTGTCATGGTGACAAAAATGAAAAAAGATATGAAAAGAATTATTTAAATCAAATTTTTAAAGAAGATGCCAAAGTCCAAAACTGATTAAAAAGAAAAATTATTTAGACTCACCAGGTGCCAAATAGAACAAGGCAAAATCACATTAAAATTTTATATAAAGGAAAAGAAATGCATTTGGATGTTTTACATAATTGTACATGAGTTTGACTTTTTGTCAATGAAAAGATGAAAATGAGATAATATGTGGGATAATGAAATTATGTGAAATATTAAATGGTTAATGTTTTGACATTATATTTAAGTATACTTGGCCACTGTTTTATTCCCTCACCATGAAATTAATGAGTGTTATGCCCTCTCAATTACTGACTTTTAATAATAGCTCCTTTTTGTAAAACACAGCGACTTTCTATTTTAACACTGTTGAAAATATTGTTCTTTTGTAAGTTCCTAACCAATTGGTGTTGTGTAAGATGATACACGGTAGACTTTGGAAGAATTCTTAACCACTCTCTAGCTCCTGCTGCCAATTTCAGGTATTCGTTTAAGCCCTACCTGACTACCTATTATATTATAAACTATTGTAATACAGTAAAGATAAACTTAGCCAGAGTTATCTTGGATGTAGATTGGGTAAAAAGGTAAAGCCTGAAATTTTGTGATTAATATTCAAACAGTAAGAAAACCTATCTAGCAGTGTAAGTAGGCAATCATTCCTCACCACAGCAAATCCATGATCATTAAATGATACAGATGCAAGATTTTGGCTTACAGCTTGATCTCTGCAGCCCTTCTCAAAATCTGCTGTTAGACATTTTGGAATGTACTATGCTTGTAGAACAGAAAATTGACACAATCAGGTTTTTCCCTCAGTACTGATGAACTTAAAAAAAAGGTAAGTTTAAAGAATTGGACTCTCTTCAAGGTGGTTTTAATTTTAGTTGACTACCCATCATAGAATGTGCCTGGGACTTCTTTAACCCTTTTCATTCTTTAACATGAAAATATGTAACTGTGGTACAGTAGTAAATATCTTAAATGCATGTTGGTGCAGCCCTGAGTTACCATATGGTCTCTCCTTTGGTCAATGGTATACAAAACTGAGCTTGCATGTCTGGGTTCCTCTGACTTGATAAATGACTCATTCTGCATAAGTCAAATTGATCAACTGACATTAGACTCAATTCTATGAGAAAGTCTAAAAACATTGGGAGATGATTAAAATCTCATATAACCTAAATTCTTATAATATCATATGATTATGAGATGATTTGGGGGTGAGTTGGCTATTAAGGTGGAAATACCTGTTTGTGTGCTAGGTTGTTTCCAGAGGCACTTTTTAAAAAAATTTTGTTACATGTCATTAATATTTATTTTATTCTAGAGATTGCGTGAAAGTGTAAATGTACTTGGAGGAAGTCCAGGAAGTAGAAAGTACAGGCATTCTATCTAACTTTTTTTTTTTTTGGCTGTAGTTGGTGCCAAGAGCCATAGCATTAATATAGAAAATGTGTCTTTCCTCTAACTCACATTAACTTTAGGAAATAATGCCTACAAGCGAGAGCTCTAGATGCCAGTGACCTCAACCACCCAAGGATTGCTTCAACCTCTGTGACTGTGATGTCTTGTAAACACTGTCTCCAGAAACTAAATGGGTCCCTGACATCTATTGCCAATATTTAGCTACCAAAATAACAAACAATACTAGTGATAAAATATGTGCCGGTGTTGTATCTATGAGTATGTTTGTATAATTTTATATTTTAGGTTAGTGAGAAAACCTGATAAAAGCTCCTATAAGGTACATTGTTCAGGCAATATTATTTGTCTGTTATATCAGTACATCCCAAATACACAAATATACACACATAAATAAAAACCTAATAATTTAATAATAAAAGTATAAAATATAAGCCCCAATAAGGTAATAAAAAACTCTACAAAATAATATATATACCAAATAATAGTTAAATCAAAACCTAAGTGATAGAACTAAAACTATGCTCAGCTAGAGATAAAGAGACCAAGTATGTTAAACATTAAACAAAATAATTTTTTTTAAAAGTTAACTAATGATTTACTTCAAATAATTAAAAGAAATGTAGTTAAATTAATGAGATGAAAAGTAAAGTCATAGAAATTAATACACCAAAAACAAAAGAAATCAAATCTGTAAAACTGATTAAACAGTTTTAAACCGATAGGTTTAAAAAAAGATAAAATGGTCTCTGATAAATCTAAACAAAGATGAAAAAAGAAAAAGAATAACTAAAATGGGATAGCTAGAATGTGTGTGTGTGCGTGCATGTGTTTGTGTGTGTATGACTTAGATGTGCAATGGTAAGTCAATGAAGTTGAAAATCTTGTAACAAATTATACTCAGGCAGAGCCAAAAATTCATAAAATCAATCCAAGGAAGTACAGATAACTTAATTACTCAATATTCAGAGTAAATAGTTATCAAATTAAAAATAAAAAAGCACCAGATAACTGCTTCTAAGTTAGTCAAGTTCAAATTAAGTTTATGGGACAATTCCTTATTTCTATGACAAACAATTCTCATTTTATAAAACAGTTACAGAGCATGGCAAAAGGCTTTAATTAAGTTTAAGAAATCTTGAGTCCAAGCTCGATCACTCCAAAATAGTTAAGGTAAGTCATATTTATGAATGAAGATAGATATTTTCTTACAAAATATTAGTAAGCATGTTTCATATGGCCATAAGAGAATGATGATCTACATCCAAATTTTTCTTTAGAAAGGAATAAATTTTATGTCAATACCATACATGATTCCAGTAAGTCAAAGCTATACATTCAGACTGAAAATCACACACACACAAAATTTCATTTAATTAAATTAGGCAATCAACCTCTTAAAAATTCTTAATTATATTAATAAAGAAGTTATGTATGAGATACATATTATCCATAAAGAGATACATATTATCCATATGAGGACTAAAGACAGAATGCATGTGTTTATCTGCTAAGGCTCCTATAACAAAATACCACAGACTGTGGGACTTATACAAGAGAACTCTATTTTCTCATAATTCTGGAGGCTGGAAATCCAAGATCAAAATGATGGCAGGGTTGATTTCTGGTATGACCTCTCTCCTTGGCTTACAGATCCTTCTTACTGTGTTGACACTTGGCCTTTTCTCTGGATGTGTGTGCTCCTGGTGGTGTGTCTTCCTCTTCTTATATGAACATCAATACTATTAGATTAGGACCCTTTTGACCTCATTGCACTTTAATTACCTCCTTAAAGGTCGCATATCCAAATACAGTCACAATGGGAGACAGGGCTTCAACACACGAATTTGTGTCAGGGGCACATTTCCTGTAAAAATGCTCAACCACACCACTTTTTCTTGATATGGTTTGATCATATTTAAAGTACTAAGAAATGTAACAGAAAAAAATATTGATTTTTATCACTCAGAAAAAGATAAGATTTCTATTTTCAGATAAGTGGATTATGGGCAAAATATAAAGAAGTGTTGCCTAAAAGGAATTTCAAAATTCAAAAATGAAAAGTTGCTATTCTTGGGTATCTATTTGTTGTTAGGTGTATATATATAATTGTTATATCTTCTTGATAAATTGACACTTCTATCCATATATTATATGATGTCCTTCTTTGTCCCTTGTAACAATGTTTGAGTTAAATTCTATTTCTTATGATATTGGTATAGCCCATCCAGCTGTCTTTTAGTTACTAAAACTTTGTATGGAATATTGTTTTCCATCCTTTTACTTTCAAATTATTTGTGTCTTTAGATAAAATATGTGTCCCTTGTAGACAGCAAGTAGTTAGACCATGTGTCTTTTTAAATCCATTTCAACAATCTCTGCCTTATATTAGAGATTTTAATCCTCTACATTTAAACTAATCACTGATAAGGAAATACTTCTGCCATTTTGCTATTTTCTATATATCACATTTTTTGTTTTTCAATTCCTTAATTACTGCCTCCTTTTGTATTTAATTGATTTGTATAATGTACATTTATTTGTTTCTCATTTTCTTTTATATGTATTTAAAAATTATTTTCTAGTGGCTATCTTACAGATTACAATTAACTTCTTAAATTTATAACAAGTTGTTTGGATTAATACCACCTTAGCTTCAGTAGTATACAAATACTCAGCTCTCATACAGCTCCATACTTCTTTCTTGATATTTTTGTTGTCATCACAAATTACATATTTATACATTATGTACCCATTAGCATAAGTTTATATCTATTTTTATGCATCTGTCCTTTAAATCATAAAAGAATAAGCGGTGGGATTTTTAAAAATATATATAATAATAATTGATTTTGCATTAACCTACATAGTTATCTCTGCCAGTCTTCTTTATTTCTTTGTATGGCTTCCAGTTACTGTATAGTGTCCTTGTATTTCCACCTGAAAGGCTCCCTTTTGCATTTCTTATAGGGTAGGTCTACAAACAACAAACTCCCTCAATTTTTGTTTATCTGGAATTTGTTTTTTAATTGAAGCATAGTTGACTTACAATGTTGTGTTAGAAATAGGTGCACAGCAAAGTGATTCAGTTGTGTGTGTGTGTGTGTGTGTGTGTGTGTATATATATATATATATATATACACACACACACACACACATATATATACATATGTGTGTTTGTATATGTGTGTTTGTATATACATATTTTTTTCAGATTTTTTTCCATTATAGGTTATTAAAAGATATTGAGTGTAGTTCCATGTACTATAAACTGTTTTAATTTCTTGTTGATTTTGAAATTTAGTTTGTCACATATGGAATTCAATAGGTTATTTTTATTATTATTATTATTCAACAATTTAAGAATGCCACCCCACAGCTGTCTGGCCACCGTCATTTTTGCTGAGAATTTTACACTTAATGTTGTCAATAACTTGTTCGTGATAAGTAGCTCCTCTCCTGCTGCTTTCAGGGTGCTCTCTTTGTCTCTGGCTTTTGACAGTTCGATTATAGTGTTTCTCAGTGTGGATACTGTTGTGTTCATTCTTCTTGGAGTTCATTGAATTTCCTGTTTGTGTAGAGTCATGTCTTCCATCAAATTTGGGAAGTTTTTAGCCATCATATCTTCAAATACTCTGTCATTTTCTCACTTTCTCCTCTCCCACTGGGACTTCTACTCTGCATATGTTGGTACACTTGATGGTGTCTTACAGGCCTCTTAACTGTTTTTTATGTTTATTAGTTTTTCTTTCTGTTCCTCGGACTGGATAGCTGCAGTTGATCTCTCTTTACATACACTGATTTTTTCTTCTAACTTGCTTAAATACCCTGTCGAAACTCTCTAGTGAATTTTTCATTTCACTAAAAAGTACTTCAAAGCTCTCCAACTATTTTTAAGTTGCCTTCCTGATTCAGTGTTTATTTGGTTGCTATAAGCCTTTGATTTTTTTCAAGAGTTAAAAAAATTAATTCTAAGAGTTTTTATTTACCTTTACTGTGTTGGTAGAGGGACAGCCCTTTGGACATTTTGTACTTTCCAGCTCCAGAATTTTTGTTTAGTTCCTATTTATAATTTCTATGTCTTTACTGATACCCTATGTCTCTTGAGACATTATTTTTATGGTGTCCTTTAGTTTGTCCATAATTTCCTTTACCTCTTTGAATATAAAACAGAAATTTAAAGTCTTGTTCTAGTAAGTCCAATGTGTGTACTTCCACAGAGAGTTTTGGTTAATTTTCCTATGATTGGGATACATTTTTTTTACATGATTCATAATTTTTTGTTGAAACGTGGACATTTTGAATATTATGATGTTAATTCTGGGAATCAGATTCTTCTGCCACCTTGAAATTTGTTGTTGTTGCTTTCTCTGCTTTGTAATTGGTTGGTTGTTTAGTGACTATTCTAAACAATTCTATATTCTGAAATCTAAAACTATTCTGTATTCATTGATATGTGTGGTCTCTGCAGTCTATCTTTTATCTTTTGATTAGGTAATGTTGACAGATTTCTTTAAATGCTTGGAGCCAAAAACAGAACCAAAAATTCTGACTCTTTGCACATTGGCTCTGTGTTTTAACATTCCTTTAGCACTTAGCTGAGTAGTTACAAACCTTCCTTAGTCTTTACTTCCTGCTGTGCAGAGTCTAAAGATCAGTCTAAGGTAAAAGCTTAGGGTCTTCCTGGTTGTTTTTTTGAACACACATCCTGCTCTGGGCATGTACATAACTTTCTGTATTCCCCAATATTCATGTGAGATTTTCAATGCCATAATTCTTCAAATACTTTTTCTCCACAAAATTTTCTCTCAAGCTTCTGGCAGTCTATTATTTTCCCTCAAATTGTATTTGCTCTAGACAGCAATGGGTTTTTCATTTGCCTTTTAAATTTTTTGAGGAATGCCCTCTGTGTAGCCACTTTTCTGCCCTGAGAAATTTCTGGATTAGGTGAGACAGAGGCAACAGAGGCAAGTGCTTTTGTCAGTCCTTCAGCTAGCCATTAGACAGATTAAAACAGACAAAAATAACTATTAGAGAACAAGGTCAGCTTTGCTCCCTCTGGAGCCAGGGACCAGAATTCCATACTGGGAACATGGGTTGTCATTTCAAGACCATTGTTGAGGCAGAAGGAGGTAGGACAAAGGCAAGTAAAAATACTTCAGAGCTCTCCATCTGTTTTTAAGTTGCCTTCTTGATTCGGTGTTTACTTTGTTGCTATAAGCCTTTGACTTTTTTCAAGAGTCTACTGTGTTTTTAGACAGACAGCCCCTTGGAACTACCTACTCCACCATGTTCACTGACATCAAACACAAACTACTAGCATACTTTTAGTATTAAAAATACATCTAATACTATTTGAAGGAAATGCTAATAAATTCTCTAATATCTATGTGGGGGTGTGTGTGTGTGTCTTTGTCTCTATGTGTTATTATTTTTTCTCAGTCTTCAACATTTTCGAATGTATTCCTAGAGAAATATTTTACTTAGCCATATTTCATGAAGATAATTATATCTTTCAAAGAAACTAAATACAAGGTCAAATTATATCATTTTTTATTATTGTTATTGGAGCATAGTTGATTTACAATGTTGTGTTAGCTTCTGCTGTACAGCAAAGTGAATCAGTCATACAGTATACATATACCTGCTCTTTTTAAGATTCTTTTCTCATATAGGTCATTACAGAGTATTGAGTAGAGTTCCCTGTGCTATAGAGTAGGTTCTTATTAGTTATCTATTTTATACATAGTAGTGTGTATCTGTCAATCCCAGTCTCCCAATTAATCCCTCCCCCCCCTTCCCCCTTGGTAACCATAAGTTTGTTTTCTACATCTGTGACTCTGTTTTGTAAATAAATTCATTTGTACCATTTTTTTACATTCCGTATGTAAGTGATATCATATGATATTTGTCTTTCTCTGTCTGACTTACTTCACTCTCTTATGACTATCTCTAGGTCCATCCATGTCACTGCAAATGGCAGTATTTTGTTCTGTTTTATGGCTGAGTAATATTCCATTGTATAAATGAGATATCATCTCACACCGGTCAGAATGGCCATCATCAAAAAATCTACAAACAATAAATGCTGGAGAGGGTGTGGAGAAAAGGGAACCCTCTTGCACTGCTGGTGGGAATGTAAATTGATACAGCCACTATGGAGAACAGTATGGAGGTTCCTTAAAAAACTAAAAATAGAACTACCATATGACCCAGCAATCCCACTACTGGGCATATACCCTGAGAAAACCATAATTCAAAAAGAGTCATGTACCACAATGTTCATTGCAGCTCTATTTACAATAGCCAGGACATGGAAGCAACCTAAGTGTCCATCAACAGATGAATGGATAAAGAAGATGTGGCACATATATACAATGGAATATTACTCAGCCCTAAAAGGAAATGAAATTGAGTTATTTGTAGTGAGGAGGATGGACCTAGAGTCTGTCATACAGAGTGAAGTAAGTCAGAAAGAGAAAAACAAATACCATATGCTAACACATATATATGGAATCTAAAAAACAAAAACAAAAACAAAATGGTCATGAAGAACCTAGGGGCAAGACAGGAATAAAGATGCAGACCTACTAGAGAATGGACTTGAGGATACAGGGAGGAGGAAGGGTAAGCTGGGACAAAGTGAGAGAGTGACATGGACATATATACACTATCAAATGTAAAATAGATAGCTAGTGGGAAGCAGCCGCATAGCACAGGGAGATCAGCTTGGTGCTTTGTGACCACCTAGAGGGGTGGGATAGGGAGGGTGGGAGGGAGGGAGACGCAAGAGGGAAGAGATATGGAGATATATGTATATGTATAACTGATTCACTTTGTTGTAAAGCAGAAACTAACACACCATTGTAAAGCAATTATACTCCAATAAAGATGTTAAAAAAAATTCCATTGTATATATGGACCACATCTTTATCCATTCATCTGTTGATGGGCATTTAGGTTGCTTCCATGTCTTGGCTATTGTAAATAGAGTTACAGTGAACATTGGGGTACATTTAAATTGTTTCTGGAACAATATATTTATAACCTCCCATTTTCACTTGAGCATAGGTCTGTTCTGTGTTCAACACAGAACAGAATTTTCATAAAGGTTAAATTAGTTTCACATTCTTTGCCAAAGTCTAGATAATTAAAATAAAGTGATAAGTATAAGAAAAGAGGATGTTTACTTAACATCTAAGAAATTCCATAATTTGAAATTTGAAGTCCCCGTATTGTTTTCTTGTTTATCTCTCCAGGCTTATTTTCAGGTATCCCAACATATTGCTTGCGATTTTCCTAAGGTAGCCAGACTGTTGAGGACAAGTTTGAAAAATACAAAATTTAATAATATATAATCTCTATTATTAAAGAAATTCAAATGTAGTAGGGGAAAAAGACACAAAGGGATTATTTCCAATATAATATAGTGAGCAATGCAGACATATATATATATATATATATATATATATATATATATATATATATACAGTATTCTGTGGGAGCACAGATCAGCACTTGACATAGCCTGATGTTTAAAGCAATGCTGATTAATAGAGTATTCGAAAGGTGATTCTTGAGTTATTGGTAGGTCCTTGTAGGCAGCGGCATATGAAAAAGTACAGAGATACAAATAGGATTAAGTTTGTAAGAAAAGAAACTCTCACTAGAGAGAATCAAAGTGGACCATTGCTAGTGATTGTAAAGAGAAATAATAGGGATGCTAGTTAACCAGAGCTGTACAGATAGTAATATTAGTTATTATCAGGGGAAAAAAGAACACTTCAGAATGATTCTTTATGTCCTCCTAAATTAACCTTATTTATCTGTTACTTGAAGTACAAACTCAGAATGATAATTATTAGAGAAGTGAGAACTGAGACATAAAGGTCATTGTCTGCATTAATTCTAATATGATATGCTCACTAGAGCTCTGGATAAAGATAACTTCCTCATCAGGATTTGCCAGAGAATTACTGCAATTATGTGTCTGTGGAGCCATAATCGAGTGGCAGGCTTGGACAATGACAAACAGAGTAGGAGCTCATTAGTGTGTGTTATCTGTAGGCGTGATTCTGTCTTCCTTTCCATTCAAGAAAAAGGTTCCTCTTTTACTTTTTGATTTTTATTTTGAGATCCTTGGTATAATTTCACTTAATTTTTCCCTTCAAATTGTTGAGGATAATACAGAATAAAATATAATATTAAATGGTTAACTATAAGAGGACAAAAAGATATATAATGAAAAGCAAAACATTTCATCAACTATATTTCTTACAATAACTTGTAATTAAAAATAATATCTTTATCTTAGAATTATTTCTGGTGATTTCCATTCTGTGTCTTATGTGTATTTTATGTTTTGAGCTGTACATGTGGATATAAAAAAAGTACATGATTCTCCTTTTCATCAGAAGTAAGTAAATTTTGACTCCCCAGATATTTTGTGTGCAAATCAGAGAACACAAAATGGACAAATAATTTCTGTATCTCAATATGAGGACTGAGGGCACTACTGCATTACATATAAGCATAGAATAAAAATAATGTACAATTGTAATATTTGGATTATATCCACATTATTTTTGTAAATGCTAATTTTGCGGGACAATATACAATGTATTCTAAAATATATAGTACATTCCATCAGTATCCATGATCTCAGTGCTAGGGGCAATTTCTCATGATTGTTTTCTGTCCTTACATTTTGTTCTACTGTCTTTTCTATACTTGACATGTGCTCCATCGCATCCTGAAATCTTACAGCGCTTCACTTCTCATCCCAGTCCTGCCTTCTCCTGCTTTTCACCTCAACCCTATCAGCTTCAGATTTTCACAGTTATTCCTAGACATCTGTACCCTCCTCTTTTTATATCCCATAGGAAGCATGTCACAAATATCAATACTATAAATTTGAAAATTTGATATTTTCAATCTGTCACATTTTTATGTACTAGCATGTGTTCTCAAGTTGTTCCCTGCAATATCTCTCCTAAAGTTGTGAACTTCTGTATCTGTTAGGATTATTTTAACTAAATGGAACAGAAAACAGCAAAAAATTATCTTAAAAACTAAGCATGTTTTGTCTCACAGGAGAGAAAATCTAGCGTGATGACTGACTCTATGACTGGTCCATGTTACATCTTTAGAGATCCAGCTCTTGGCATATTTCTTTGTTGCCATCTACAGTGCTGGCTTCGTGCCAAGTCTCCTTCTCCTCATAGTTATGGGAGGTTTACTGGGATGAGACAGGCCCAAGTTTCTTGTTCATGGTTTTTAAGACTCTTTGTCTTAGTCCATTTAGACCTGCTATAACAAAATATCATAAGCTGGGTGGATTATAAACAACACAAATTTATTTCTCATAGTTCTGGAAGCAGGGAAGTCCAAGACGAAGATGGGCAGATTGGGTGCCTGGTGAAGTCCATTTCCTGGTTCCTATATGTATGGCACCTTCTTGCTGTATCCTCACATGGTAGAAGGGGGAAGGGAGCGCTCTTGAGCCTTTTTATAAGGACATCACCCTAATGTCCTAATCACTTTCCAAAGGCTTTACCTCCTAATATTATGACCTTGGGTGGTAAGATTTTATCCTTTGAATTTTAGGGGTACATAAACATTCAGACCCTAGCACTAAAATTTTTTCGGTACTGAGGACAGTTTCTTATATCTCATTTACTGGGTTGGACTGTGTGTCTATTCCTGGACTAGGCTCGGCTGACAGAAGAATAATATTAATATCCTTTAATATTATCATTAAAGGATAATATTAGGCCTGCATTCTCCACAAAATACAAAACAAAGCAGAAAAGAAAACAAAGAAACAAAAACAAAAACCTATCAAGGGACATCAGAATCAGATAATGATAAATGACTCTCAATAATCAAGGTCCAGACAGAACAGGGGTACCCTAAATTATTTTTTTTTACAACCATTTAGAATGGTTTGAATTTAGGGGATCAACTACAATGTTCACTTCCACTGCCTCAAAGCCCAGGGCTGGTTAAGGTGATACGTTGAGCTGTCTTCTAGTTTAACATTTCCTAATCTTCAAGATACAATATATATTGCCAAGATAGAACTGCTTAGTTTTGCCAATTCAGCGTAATATCAATGACAAAAAGATTTGTGAAAATTAAAATTATGGAATTATTTAAATTGATGATATTTACATTAGAAATATAGAATTACAGTAGACCCTATATTGCAGTAGATTGGAGGAGACATAATGTCTGACCTTTGCCTGTAACACTATACAAACTGAATTTGGAAGGAAAGTTGCTTTTCTGGAAAAATGATAGAATTCAGACTCTTTCTTGGCTAAAAATAAAGCTGATGTGAATGAATACCAAAAACAAAACAAAAAAATTTTATACCCTTACATGAATATGTACTTGTATAGAGCCTAGTTCCTCTATGGTTAATCATATTGTATTAATGATCATTTACAAATTGAAGACTTTTACTCTTCCTTACCTGGTCTTTATTTATCACTAGGGAATGGTGTTGTATCAGCCTGTTGTATCAGTTGGATAATGGTGCTAGGAGATGAGGGAACAGCTTGAGCATTCTGGATACAGACAGAAAAGAAGAACTGAAAAAGAGCAGAAAGAAAATGGACTATGTTAAAATGAGAGTTGAGAATTTCAGAGGGCTGCATAAAACTTTATTTAAAAATCAAAATTTGATAATATAGCTATTATGGTCATATTTTGAGTGACAATGAATATAACATTTAACATAGTCTCTTTAGTTTGATTACCCTTTCTTAAGTGTCTATAATCTCTTCCACATCTACATTTTGAAATTTCAAGTATCAAGGGTTAGATGGCATTATTATTACATTGGAAATGGTTCCTCATATACTAAGCAAATGAGTAGATTTGCTTCAGTTATAATTCTCTTCTTTTGACAGCATCATGATGATTTGACATGGATGCGGATCAATGTGCTATCCCTTAGAGAGATGAAAAAAGTAAACTTGTAAGGTCAATTTTTTTGATCACTACTCAAGGAAATATAAAATAATTTACACTCAGGTTGCTTTCAACATGGTCATGTAACTCCATAAACAAAGGCAAACAATAATTAAAGTTGAATGGTTATATTAGTGTCAGAGAAAGTAGACTTCAGAGCAAACAGACAGTAAGGTCATTACATGAAGAAAAAATGATCAGTTCACCAAGAAGACATAACTAAATGTTATGTATGTGTACATGAACAAAACAACTATACTTCAGTAATCAATAATGGAAAGATAAAACATCTCTACAAATCATTGTAAATTAAAAAAAGAAACTTCTAAGTAATTCGTAAGTGAAAGAGGATGTTTAAAAAATTCCCCAAAATATATGGTACTGAATGACAATGAAAATACATGTCAAATCTGTTAAATAGAGATAAAGTGGTGCTGAAACCAAAATTTACAGCAATAAATGTTTATATTGCTAGAGCAATAATAATATTTAAAAAGGAAGTAAAAGTTTAACAGACTGGAGAGTAAGAGAATAAATTGCCCGTATTTGCAGAAGACATGGTTATCTACACAGAAAATACCAATGAATCTACCAAAAAGAATTCTAGAATCCTAGACAAGTAAGTTAAGCAAGGTTGCAGGACACAGAGTCGACACATAAAAACAATTTTTTCCTATATACTAAAAAAGTACATGGGAAAAGCAAATTTGAATACACAGCATCATTTGTCATCACTCACTCTAAAAAATAAAATATGTAGGCATAAGCATATCAAAATATGTACAGTAACTGAATGTCAAAAACCATTAATGCCTAATGGAAGAAATCCCAGAAAATCTAAATAAATGGAGAGACATATCTTGTTTGTGGATTAGAAGATTTAAACTAGTAACAATGTCAATTCTCTCCAAATTGATCTATAGGTTTAAGCAATTCCTAATACAGAGAGTTACTTATACATATTATGAATCCAAATCATTTGTCATATATATGAATTGCAAATAGTTTCTCTCAGTTCGTGTCTTGTCTTTTAATCTACTTAACATGTTCTTTATAAAGATAAAAACCTTTTAAGTAAGTCAATTTATATATTTTAAAAATTTTATTGATCATGACTTTGGTGTCATGAATAAGAATATTTTTTTCACCTTGTCTTAGGTACCATTGGCTTTCTTTTATATTTTCTTCTAAATTTTTGTTTTGTTTTCCATTTAAGTCTATTATGCATTTGAGTAAGCTTTGAATAAGATGTGAAATTTAGGTTGAGTTTCATTTATTGCTGTTTGCAAATATCCAATATCATTTGTTGATAAGATCATTCTTATTCCATTTATTTGCTTTGGCACATTTGTCTAAAATTAGTTGACTGTTTTTGGGTGGGTCGATTTCTGGCTTCTTTATTCTATTCCTTTAATCCATGTGTCTATTACCCTGCCAATACTACTTTCTTTTTAACTGGAGCTATAGGTTAAGTCTTTTTTTTTTTTTTTAATTAATTAATTTATTTATTTATGGCTGTGTTGGGTCTTCATTTCTGTGCTAGGGCTTTGTCTAGTTGCGGCAAGCGGGGGCCACTCTTCATCGCGGTGCGCGGGCCTCTCGCTATCGCTGCCTCTCTTGTTGCGGAGCACAGGCTCCAGACGCGCAGGCTCAGTAATTGTGGCTCACAGGCCCAGTTGCTCCACGGCATGTGGGATCTTCCCAGACCAGGGCTCGAACCTGTGTCCCCTGCATTGGCAGGCAGATTCTCAACTACTGTGCCACCAGGGAAGCCCTAGGTTAAGTCTTAAAATCAGATACTATAATTCTTCCAATTTATTTTTCTTTTTCAAAATTGTTTTGGTTCCTTTGCTTTTTCTTTTAAAATAAGGAACTAAATTATCTACACCTACAAAAAATAGTGTTGGGATTTTAGTAGGAATTGTGCTCTACTGCAAGTAGTAAGAAGTAAGAAGAAAACATATAATATGTATTTATTTGTATAATCCAGATACTTCAATCTTAGAAGTTCATTCATCCTGCTTATCATTTCTCCCCCTAAGGATTAGATTCTTTTTTTCCCCGAAGAATTGGGAAAAACCTTCCCTTCCCTAATTTCCTTCTTGGAGACTCTGTCTTGTCTTGACCTCTTACCTTTCGTAAATTGAAATGCTCTAGTCCTTCTTCTGGAGCACTAGTTCCTGTCATTTCACCTCATATATTAGCATAGCCAGTAAGTGCTTGTTCTGCATCACAAGAAGCGTTTAGGAATATCTGAGTAATTATGGAATGTGCAGGGTCAGATACAAAAAGCAGTATTATTATTAAATGTGGCTTGGCAGTCAGAATGAATTCTGAGTTTAAGGTGTCTGTCATAGTTCTTTAATTCTCTCAGAGAAGCCCCATCAAGTGTCTGAAGCTCCGATTGGCTGTGCAGTAACATCTTCAGATGGGAGCCTGGTTTTCTTAGGATCCCTCCCCAGAGCCTGTGCCTTCTAAAGGAAGGAAATCAGTATTCATGCACCTTTATACTCAAGAGGTCAGATTTGCTCTGCACTTCACTCCTGCCTCACCTGAATGGTACATTCTGAGGGACCAGGTTAATATTTTCTTCCTTAGAACTCAAGCTAAGAGGGCAAACTCTATTATGTGAGATTGAATTCGGACTCATCCACTTACTTTGTGGCCCTATAAATTTATTTGCTTTCTTGATCTCAATAGCATCACCTGTAAAAGCATTAATATTGTTCTTGCTGCAGAAAAAACAAATTCTAACCTCAGCAAATTGCAATTATTTCCTTGATTTTTTTCCCTGAAATCTACCCTGTATGTATATGATCTTTTTGACATGAAGGGGTAATAACACTGAGTTATTTTTATGATAACTCCTGTTCTTATAGGAAAAATAATGTATTAGAAAGCTTATTCAATCTGAATTCCAAATTTGGTCTGGATGACACTTCTTAAAAGGGGAATCGGGACTGCCTATTTCTATCCTCAGGTGATTCACCTGTACCTGTATCACCTTTACTCACAATATTTAGCTTGTTCTTCCAGTGTCCATATTCCCTCAAGCATGTGCCATGACTCACTCGAGTAGAGGGAATTAATTCTCCTTTAATTTTCTTCTTCATTAAGGGCAAGCATTGTGGGAAGGGAGAGATGAGGGCTAGATGGGAGAATCATGTCTCTTGTGTAGCTTTTCCAGAAATAGTTCTAATTAGCCACTCTTGAAATGATTAGATGTAGATAGACCAATTTTGCCAGTTTTGCAAATTGCTTGGATGACCTAAATATCGCCCCTATGATCCATGGAATAAGTATGCTTTGATATTCCTGTTAACAAAAGACCTTAAGATAAATAATACACTGTCTTCTATCTAAATTAGCATATACCCATTCAGATGCTGTCACAAATTCTACCCTAATTTACTGTTTCGAGATCATATGTAATTCCTAACACAGCATTAAGCTCACTCAAATCTCTTCCTCCAGTGCCTGGTTTTTTGGCAACGTTTCAGCATCATATAGTAACCGCTGCTCAAAATCCTTTCTCCAGTTCCCACAAATGCCTTTGGTTTCTTTTCTCCCTACAGAAATTCAATTCTTGCTTGACAACCAGCCACACATTAAATAAAATCCACCCAAATATGCTAAGAATGATCAATTGTTAAAACCATTTTTCTTGAATCTACTCTCCATTCCCTCCTCCAATCTGACTTCATGGCACTCCCTCAACAAAGTGACAACTTTGGATAAGTCCAGTGTTCTGCCTAGCCCACACCTGTGCCCATGCAGCTGAGTTTGGCTGAACAATAACTTAAAAAAAAAAATCAGAGTTCTTTCTATTTAAATATGTTACCATGAACATCTCAGGATCATTGGCATTGCAAGACAACCATGGCTTAATTCTCTAATCCTTTGCCTCTCCACTCTCCTAATTGATTATCATACTCTTCTCCTCTTTTCTAAAACCTGTACATCACTCCCCAATCATTACTCTCAATTGATGACCTTGTTTTCTACTTCAAGGAGAAGATCGACACAATTAAAAGAGCATGTCCATTAGCCACCTTACAAAACTACCCACCTACTTTTCTTCTTATGACTATAGTTGAACTGTTGCTACTTCTAATGTATGACCATCCCTTTTACTTGTGAATGAGTCTTATCCAGTGATGCCAAGTTAAGAACGTTACTCAAGTAGTTCTCCCCTTTTCCTTCGTCATTTTTTCCTTCTCTACTTGACCATGTGAATCAGCATACAAATAATGTATTTTCTCTCTTATTACAAGAAAAATGCTTTTTTTTTTTAACCTCCGTTGACTCTCAAGCTTTTGATTTATTTATTTGCTCCCTTTTGCAGTAATGCTCCTAAAACGTTGCCCACTCACTCTGTCACCAAACTTTCTTCTTCCATTCTTTCCTAAATCTTCTCTTGAGATTTTTCTAAACCCTCCTCTGAAAATGGTCTTTCCGTGGTCACTATGACCACCATGAAGCTATGAATGGTGAACTTTCAGTCTTAACCTTGCTTGAACCATTAACATCATTTAACATGGTAGGCAAGTGGTTCTTCCTAGAAACGTAGATCACTTGGCTTCCAGGGCATCACTTTTTATTTTGTTTCCTCCCACTGGAATATTAGCTCCATGTAGACAGATAGGGATTTTTGCCAGTTTCATTCAGCAATGTATTCCTAGCACGTAGAAGAGTAGCTGGTACATACTAAGTGCTCAATAATCTATTTTGAATTAAGTAGCTAATTATATTATTACCTCTTTTCCCTTCCAGAAAGAACTACAATTTCTTAAAACACTACGTTCAGTAATTATGTCTACAATGCAATTTCAAGAGACAATTTACAAAGTCTTGTTCTCTCTAGTTAAGACACATTACACTGCATACTATGGACTTTCTATCTGAACATCTGCTCCCGAGTTCTTATGCTATGGTTAGATTGAGTCTAGTGGTTTGGAAATCAGTGGGGAAATGCACTGTTGATTCACTTCATTGATAATGACTTTATATGATAGGAACCTTATGTCAAAGGATGTGACAAGGTAACCCAACTTATAACACATCATTTAGAAATGTTGTGCTCCCTCATAATTAGGTAAACTTATTCCAAATCAATGATTTCACAATGTGGATAAGGCTTTTACTCTTCTTAAAGTTTCAGAAAAATGTGGTGCTTATTGGACAGCTCTTTTTGAGTCCACAGCTCAACAGACCCAGATATGAAACTTTGTCATTTTTTGGCCAGGAAATATAATCCCACTCTATATATGAATCTGATGAAGATCTAGGGTATAGTTTTGATTGAAGGGGTATGTTCAATATGACCCACAGGTGATTCTTGCCATCTTTCTGACATTCGGTGTTTCCTCTTGCTCAGAGGCCCTCTGTTTTCTCACCCATTTTCTAGAAGTTCTTGCCCTTGATAGGACATCATCCCTGTGAAGCCCAGGTTTTGGAGAAGTTTAATCCATTCCCACAATCTGCATTCATGTTCCATGAGTAATCATCTCCTGAGTAATCAAAAATGGAAATTAATAAACCCATTTATACCTTTAAAAAGATATAAATTAATTAGGGAAAATATTGAATTATATTGAAAATAAACAGTTTAGCTGTATTTTATTATCCAATATAGATGTCATTTTCTTGGAAGAACTCCCTTATGATCTCCTAGAAATTTAAGTGTTCCTCTTTCTTTTTCTCAATAACTGCCTCTATTATAGTGTGTATACAATTACGTGACTGTTTCCACATTGAAATTCTCTCCTAGAGGAAAGTGTGCCAGCTTGAGCCACGGTATGTGTACTAGGAGCTCAATTAATGTTTTAAAATTTATATAATAAATGAATGAGTCAATATTTACTAAAGAAGTGTTAAATACCATTAATATAGATTATTTGCTCCAGGCCATTAAACATATTTGAGGGTTGGCAAGCTTTGCTTTTCTTACTCATTTGAAAAGGCAAAATTGTTAAGCCATTCACAGTGTAAGGCTGGAATGACCTTCTGGGTTTCCAGTAATTTGTGAAATCCCATTTGGATGGCTGTAGATAACAAATTCTTGAAGCACAGGCCTGGTCCTAGCAAAGCCATATCTTCAACTTTAGGAGGGTGAAGTATCAGTAGAGTCAGATCACCAAAAATCCTCTGAACATTTTATCAGTTATATTAATATATCATAAGAAAATTATTTCAGTAACCTGCCCAGTCCTTTAGGGCATTTTAAAACTGTCAATACTCATGAGTTGCATGCAAAGCAAACAAGAAACATGTTGATTTGACACCTTAATAAACAATAATGAGGTTTAAGACTAAAATAGAAATTGATCATGTGTACTTCTTATCTACACTGCCATCAAACTTAATAATGTGACATTTTTATTAACTTAGGAGTCTCATTTGTTTATTTTATTATTCTCTAGAATGACGGCTTGCTGATGTTCAGTGATTTATCCTTTATATTTGTGTAGTTAAACACATGGTCTCACATCTTTCCTTTATAAGCATTTTTTTTTTAAAGTAAGGCAGAGATTTCAAAATCTATTACAGCAATCTATGGAAGAGAAATATGCCTTTGTAAAGAGACTAATTCCTAGGGTAAGAGGTTCCAAATAATTTCATTTTAGAACTTATGTAATTTAAAAATTTTAAAATCTAATTAAAAATAAAAGAGGAAGCTATGAATGCCATTTTCATATTACCAAATGCTAGTAGCCAAATGCTTTAGAAAGTAACATCTTTTGAAAATGCTAATGAAAATAAATTTTTACATTATATATTTGAAATAAAATGTTTAATTAATGTATTGAAGTCATGGTTATAGAATAGCTCATTGTCTTAGGCAATCAGGGCATTATAACATAAAAATAATTATATTAATTTTATTAATTAGCATATAATCATATCAAATAAAAAATTGCTCATTATAAAGATAAAATAAAAAATAAATCAGATTTTTCTGTTGGTCTACCGAGAGAGTCTTGGGTGGCACACTTAAAATTAATTTCAGGCTAATTTTCTTTTAATTGATTTTCCCATAGCCACACTTGTAGATCAGTTAATTTGCTGACCTCAGCTTTGGGTAACTCCGTGAAATTTGTGATTTCACAATGCCCACCTGAAGCTTTGTTGACCTTAACAACGTGTTGTTGAATATTTGAGGAAACAAAGGTGCTGCAGCAACTTTTAGACCTTTCAGCTCACACCACACATACCTGCATCCTTGTGATAAATGTCAGCGTGTATTCCGCAAGTCCACCAAAGTTGCTAGGTTTCATAAGTTCCCATTCTAGCCATCTGATCCATTTCAGAACATTTACCTATATTCCTCAGAATAGTGCTTATCTTTTCTTTGTCACATAAATCCACCTATTTTTAAAAAATTACCTTCTGGGTAAATTTCTACTAGGTCAGCCTTCAGTTGTACAAAATTAAGGTCTTTTTTAAAATTTTTATTTTATATTAGAGTACAGTTGATTAACAATGTTGTGTTAGGTTCAGGTGTACAGTACAGCAAAGTGATTCAGTTGTACATATATATGTATCTCTTCTTTTTCAAATTCTTTTAGGTTATTAGAGTATTGAGCAGAGTTCCCTGTGCTATACAGTAGGTCCTTGTTAGTTATCTATTTGAAATATAGCAGTGTGTACATGTCAATCCCAAGCTCCCAGTCTATCCCTCCCTCCCACCCTCCCCCCTGGTAACCATAAGTTCATTCCCTAAGTCTGTGAGTCTGTTTCTGTTTTGTAAATGTTCATTTGTATCATTTTTTTAGATTCTGCATACAAGTAGTATCATATTTGTCTTTCTCTGTCTGACTTACTTCACTTAATATGATAATCTCCAAGTCCATCCATGTTGCTGCAAATGGCATTATTTCATTCTTTTTAATGGCTGAGTAATATTCCATTGTATGTATGTACCATATCTTCTTTATCCATTCATCTGTCAATGGACGTTTAAGTTGCTTCCATGTCCTGGCTATTGTAAACAGAGCTGCAATGAACATTGGGGTGCATGTATGCTTTTGAACTATGTTTTTCTCTGGATATATGGCCAGTAGTTTTGATTTTCTGTTCTCTGATAATTAGTGATGTCAAGCATCTTTTCATGTGCCTCTTGGCCATCTGTATGTCTTCTTTAGAGAAACATCTTTTTAGGTCTTCTGCCCATTTTTTGATTAGGTTGTTTGTTTTTTTTTTGATACTGAGCTGCGTGAGCTATTTGTAAAATTAAATTGTTTTTAACTTCACTGTAACTGGCACAGCTAGGATCTTCCTTTAACTCTCTTTAACTCACTCTATGTTTCCAGCTGGAAAAGAGGCTGTGAATCATTCTTGACTCCTCTCTTTCTTGCACCTCCAAATTCTACTTTGTAAAGTCACCACATTGCTATCCCTTAAGAATATTTCTAAAGGATGTTTCCCATTTACACTGCTATGATTTCAATAGTCTCTCCTGGAATCCTGATTTCAATAGCTTCTTCCTGAAACTATTCTCCCCACCACTGTCAGTGGACTTCTAAAAATGAATTCTGCACTTACTGCAGGAAAGATTTCAATGTTCTCTATCCCTACTCACCACCAAAACCCAACTATGTTTCTGCTCAAAATGTCTTCAAGGTAATATTGAATACTGTAATAGAGTTTTAAAGTGTTTGTGTGTTTCCTGGGAAAATATGGCATCATCATATGGAGGATCTGACTCATGAGACCTGTAGTGTTCAGAAACTCTTCAAGGCAAAGGACCTGTCACAGCTCTTCAAATTTTCTTCATCTTGAGTTAGAATGAAGAAAAAGAACATTCAGGTAGGCATACTGATACAAGGGGAAACCAAATCATCAGGCTTGCTAGAGGGATAAACTAAGGTAATTAACATGATTACTTTTACAATTTACACTTACAGTAAATATTTTCACAATGAAATATATAACTGGTAACTTTGTTTCTGTTGTTAGTCTCTCTGTCTTGGATTATTTCAAGCCAGGAGGAATTCAAATATAGCCTGTAGGAAAAGACTATGACACTTACCTTTTTTAGAAAGAAAGAATGCAAATTTTGTTGATAAAAGTATGTCAAATCCACCAGGTTGCATGCTACATTAGGGTCCCATTTTGTATTCTATGCAAAAACATCTCTCAGATTTATAAAAGGATTTTTCCCTACAGAAAAATAGAAACTAGATTTTAATATTTGAATTGTGCCTGCAAAGCCAAAATTGGGCTTTACTTCTCTAAGGAAGTGTATATCATGAAGAATATGTGCATGATTTGTGATTTATTACTATAGAGGTTTGGCTTAACATTAAAAGTTTCATTTATGCAGTTCTGTTATTACTTTTCTCTGAATTTTACTTTTTGCTGTTCCATTCTTTGTGTCCATATGTTATCACTTATGTAAATTATTGGCAATACATTCTATAACATAATACATATAAAGAAAGAAGTGATATTTATGCCCATGGATGCACATTATTTGGAGGATCTGAAGTATTTAAGTGAATTTAGCAATCAAAAACTTGAATATGTTATAGCTTTTTGTATATCGTATGTATCATTGCATCTATGATAAGAAGCTGCATCTATACGATATTTATATAAAATATACATATCTTATAAAATATATTTATTTTTACTTATATATATGTAAATTCTTGTGACACTTAAAAAGGATGAATTAATTTTATATTATCAACTAAGGCAAATGAGTGGCTGGTAATGTTCTTTGTGATAAGAAACACAAGTGGAGAAACTGATTTGCAATTTGGGAGAGGAACTTTTAGTAAATAATTCTTTAGGAGGGTGTGAGGTCATCTACAGTAAATTTGTAAAATAAAACATCTTAGAACAAAGCCTCCAGGACTGGTGACAAATTATGAGATAAGCAAACTAAAACCAAGACCTGATAAAAGGGATCGAGAAAAGGTAGAGGAGCAGAAAAGTAAATGGTATTTGAGAAACCAAAGAAAGCATATTTCAAGAAAACAGTCCATATTTTTAAATGGTATGTGTAAGTTGACTAATACAAGACCTGAAAAACCTTTGTAATAGGTTTAGCAATCAGGAAAGTGTGACTTTGGCAGGAACAGTTGAACTTTAGGGTGGGGATTGAGGCCATATGGAAGCAGATAACAGGCAGAAGATGGTGAATCAAATGAGGAAGTAAATGTAGAAAACAGAACATTCGGAGTGAATACGGAGCCAAAGAAATGTCCTGCTTGTTGGGTTGTTAGGTTTTGTTTGGTTTAAAAGTAAAGGGGAAAACCCTTCTAGTTTCCAAACCAGAGTGTAAGCAGCTTGGAAGCCATAACTCTCATCCTCGCAAGAACAAACTAAAACTCAATACTACTTTTTTTTAGCAGAAAATTGAGGTGGCAGGGCACACTGCTGTCTCCAAAATTGGAGAGACAGACAGTTAATCAGAGCAGAAGCCCAGGAGCAAAATCGTCTGCAGGAACTAGTACCAGGATGGGCACACTTAAACTATATTTGATGAAATTTTGGGAGGCTCAGTGTGGACAGATTTGAGAGTTAAAAACTATAAGGGGAAGCCAGTCAAATTGTTCCCCCTCCCATCCCCCCCCACACATACGTTTGTGAGTTTTACCCCCAGAAGCCCTACCAGGTTCTCAAAGTAAAGATCTCAGAAAAATCTCCTCTTGTATCATGTTTCCGCTTCTGGCAGGGAGAGGAAGACATTAGTCAATCTGAAATACACCCAGAGCATCTTGTCCTCTTAACAATAATTGCCTCAGGGGAATTATTCTTCCAGAGCCTAAACCACTGGAGTTTTACCAGAGCCTAACAGACCTCGGAGTAAGGAACTCCAGCTCCACCTCCATAACTCCAGCTCCTTCTAGCCTTCCTTTGTGACCTAAGAGTGTGGGAGTGGGGACTCCACTATGAGAAACACCTATGAAAGTTGCAGCTCACAACGAGGTCTAATCATAAGACTCCGCAATGTGCCCCCTCCCTCCATTTTTTTTTTTTTTTTTCTTTTTAACCACCACAATAGGGCTTCTGTGTGATAACAGTGAACACAACTGAAGAACTGCAGGATAAATACATACCACAGTACTACATGATCCTGAGGATGCAACCTTAGATACAGAGGGCCAGCTATAAAGAAAGGAAGAAAGTTAGAGAAGAAATAGAAATATTTTTCTCCTACAAGTTTTATAGGCTTACATTTTACTTTTATATCTGTTATCCATTTGAGTTAATTTTTCTGAAGGGTATCATGTATGTCTAGATTCATTATTTTGCGTGTGGATGCCCAGTTGTTCCAGCTCCATTTGTTTGTTGAAAAGACTGTCCTTTCTCTATTGAATTGTCTTCCTTCTATGTTGTATAGGAGTGGTGAGAGAGAACTGTTTGCCTTGTTCCTGATCTTAGTGGGAAAGTATCTAGTTTCTCACCATCAAGTACGATGTTCTTTGTAGATTTTTGAGATGTCCTTTATCAAGTTCAGGAAATTACATTCTATTCCTATTTTTCTGAGAGTTTTTATAATCAATAGGTCAAATGCATTTCCTGCATCTATTGATGTGACCATATGATTTTTTTCTTTAGTCTGTTGATGCAGTGGACTATGTTAATTAATTTTTGAATGTTGAACCAGCCTTGCATACCTGGAATAAATTCCACTTGATCATGGTGTATAATTATTTTTATAGTTATTGGATTTAGTTTGCCAATATTTGGTTGTCTGTAAAGAAATAAAAGAATTAACAGTGTCTATCCTGTCAAAATACAGATGCCTTATATCTAGAAAGCTAATATATCATTTAAGAAAGCATGAAAATATTAATATTGCTATATCTAAATGTTTTATATTTGGCATATTGCAATTTGTTTATAAATGCTAGATTTTTGTACACTGACATTTTACACTTTTTAAAAATCTACATTGAAGTTAATTTTTCTACTTAGACTAAAGTCTCACATGTTTCTGTAATTTGTTCTATTGTTTGACTAAAAATAATATGGGTGGGATTTTTTTATGGTAGCATACAAAATAAGTATATTAACTTAGATGAAAAGAAATATTGGGTTGGCCAAAAAGTTCGTTCCGGTTTTTCTGTAAGATGTTACAGAAAAACATCTTACAGAAAAACCAGAATGAACTTTTTGACTAACCCAATATAAACTGTTTCACAGAGCTGGAGGAATCAGGCTCCCAGACTTCAGACTACACTACAAAGCTACAGTAATCAAGACAGTATGGTACTGGTACAAAAACAGAAATATAGATCAATGGAACAGGATAGAAAGCCCAGAGATAAACCCATGCACATATGGTCACCTTATTTTTGATAAAGGAGGCAAGAATATACAATGGAGAAAAGACAGCCTCTTCAATAAGTGGTGCTGGGAAAGCTGGACAGCTACATGTAAAAGAATGAAATTAGAACACTCCCTAACACCATGCACAAAAATAAACTCAAAATGGATTAAAAACCTAAATGTAAGCCAAGACACTATAAAACTCTTAGAGGAAAACATAGGCAGAATGCTCTATGACATAAATCACAGCAAGATCCTCCTAAAGAAATGGAAATAAAAACAAAAATAAACAAATGGGACCTAATGAAACTTAAAAGCTTTTGCACAGCAAAGGAAACCATAAACAAAACAAAAAGACAACCTCAGAATTGGAGAAAATATTTGCAAATGAAGCAACTGACAGTATTAATCTTCAAAATATACAAGTGGCTCATGCAGCTCACTATCAAAAAAACAAACAACCCAATCCAAAAATGTGCAGAAGACCTAAAAAGATGTTTCTCCAAAGAAGACAAACAGATGGCCAAGAGGCACATGAAAAGATGCTTGACATCACTAATTATTAGAGAACAGAAAATCAAAACTACAATGAACTATCACCTCACACCTGTCTGAATGGCCATCATCAAAGAATCTACAAACAATAAATGCTGGAGAGGGTGTGGAGAAAAGGGAACTCTCTTGCTCTGTTGGTGTGAATGTAAATTGATACAGCCACTATGGAGAACAGTATGGAGGTTCCTTAAAAAACTAAAAATAGAACAACCATATGACCCAACAATCCCACTACTGGACATAAACCCTGAGAAAACCATAATTCAAAAAGAGTCATGGACCACAATATTCAATGCAGCACTATTTACAATAGCCAGGACATGGAAGCAAGCTAAGTGTCCATTGACAGATGAATGGATAAAGAAGATGTGGCACATATATACAATGGAATATTACTCGGCCATAAGAAGAAACGAAATTGAGTTATTTGTAGTTAGGTGGATGGACCTAGAGTCTGTCATACAGAGTGAAGTAAGTCAGAAAGAGAAAAACAAATACCGTATGCTAACACATATATATGGAATCTTAAAAAAAAATTAAAATAAAAAAATGGTTCTGAAGAATCTAGGGGCAGGACAGAAATAAAGACGCAGATGTAGAGAATGGACTTGAGGACATGAGGAGGGGGAAAGGTAAGCTGGGATGAAGTGAGAGAGTGGCATGGACGTATATACACTACCAAATGTAAAATAGATAGCTAGTGGAAAGCAGCTGCATAGCACAGGGAGATCAGCTAGGTGCTTTGTGACCACCTAGAGGGGTGGGATAGGGAGGGTGGGAGAGAGACACAGGACAGAGGAGATATGGGGATATATGTATATGTATGGCTGATTCACTTTGTTATAAAGCAGAAGCTAACACACCACTGTAGAGCAATTATACTCCAATAAAGATGTTAAAAAAAAAACTGTTTCAAAAATTTAGAAGTAAACGTTAACAATGAGACATGGCTTAAAAATTGTAGGGTGAAGATGACATATGTGACTTAAGTGACATAAGTGACATGAGTCAGACTGCTGAGTTTGAAACCTTGCAACCAATGTAATAATGAAGATTGTATGAAAACTTATTTTCCTCTGTTCTGAGAAGTACATTCATGATCCAAGTGCTAAAGTACTGTTATTTCTTTGGTACAGTAGCGTGTTCTCAAGAAATCAAATTACATATTTACAATGCATTCCTTTTTAAAAACAATACTCTACATTCTACATTACCCTCCTGGTGTTTGCGAGACAAGCAGGACCAGAGTACATTTAGTTTGCTGAACACACTAAGAATTTCAAAATAACTGCTTTCTATAACAAAGTCTCGTTCTGTGGAGAAAGGCCAGTTATTTTTAAGAAGTTCCTCAATGATTCTCACGCATTCTATTTGTAGTTTGATTCCTAAATCATCAAACACATTCCCGGACATTGAGCACTAGACTATTAATAACTTGAATGTGAATGTAGTATTATATATGTTTAATATGTCATCTCCACCACAATTTGAAATATTTGATGTTTTCTTTTTTAAAATAGTATACCTTTATTGCTTTCATTCAAAGACCCTAAATTGTTTCTTTAATTTTTAATTTTACCCAATATTTGTTAAATTTTTTAAAAATTGAAGTATAGTTTATATACAGTGTTGTGTTGGGTTCAGGTGTAGAGCAAAGTGATTCAGTTACATACATATTTTTATATATGTATGTATATAAATATATATATATATAATTTTTCAGATTCTCTTCCATTATAAGTTATTACAAGATATTGAATATAGTTCCTGTGGTATATAGTAGGTCCTTGTTGTTTATCTATTTTATATCAATATACAGTAGTGTGTGTATGTTAATCCCATACTCCTAATTTATCCCTCCCACCCATCCCCTTTGGTAACAATACGTTTGTTTTCTATGTCTGTGAGTCTGTTTAAGTTCATTTGTGGCATATTTTAGATTCCACACATAAGCGATATCATAGGATATTTGTCTTTCTCTGACTTACTTAATATGATTCTCTCTAGGACCATTGATGTTGCTGATCTGTTTAAGTGTCTTCTCTCATCACTCTCGCCATCCCTCAGACTTCTCATCACTTTTTTTTTTTTCAAAAACTACATTTTCACATCTCCTGTTCCCATGCCCAATCCTCCCTCAATTGTTTTTTTTTGCTCTTTAACAACAACTCCAAATGGTTGTACAGTTTTTGCACTTCAAATAAACACCTAGCATAGGCGTAATGAAAGTTAGCTCCCTTTGCTAAACCAAGTATGTTAACCAAAGGTTGGATTAGTATGAAGGAAGGGAAACTTTTCTAATTTGTTTATCCAGATAGGCAATTTTTCTGTCCAAACATGGTTATTTTTGTATTTACCTACAGGTGTGTGTGCTTGCTCAGACCCTGTTATCATTGATAGAAATCTAGTGCCAGTTCCTGGGCTAAAATCTTTAATTGTGTTTCTTTTTCAATCCTCAAAATATCTTTCACATATTGGTTTTATTTATTATACAACAACATAATGAAAACAACCAAAAAGGAATAGTGATTCCAACAGAAAAGAAATATGTTTCTTGTTCCTGTAACATAGACCAAAGTGATTCAAAATTTCTGTCTGCCGGTTACATAAGGTGGCCGTCCACACAGTTATTCAGGGAGAAAAGCATTTGAAGAGTATGCCTTTTACACTTTACAAGTGGGTTTCAAGTTTACCTTGGGCTGTGACATGCAGCCCATAGGAGGAAGGAATGGGGTTGATGAACATCTGGCTGACTCTGCCTCCTAGGTAGTATGCTTCTGGCAACTGAGTAAACTTAATAAGTTTAAGAAACTGCATTATCCTTATCTAGTTAACGAATTTTGAAAATTGGGCTTTGCTGACTCTTTTGATTTCCAAAGCCAGAGCTATTAAGCATGCTTCAATGGATGCTTCAAGATTTAGCTTAAAAAAAATTCCCTGTGAAGTTATTCCAGGATAAATTAATTTATAGAAGGCGTGCAATATGACAGACCCTGTGATAAGCTCTAAGAACTCTTGATGGAAGTTAGAAAGAAATCATCAATATACTTTTAGCACTATATGCCTCTTTGACTTTTAAATTCAACATATTACCTGGAGGTAGTCCTAATTTTGCCAGAATTTTAACAAAATAAAAGATATTTAAAATCTTCTTAAGGGGAAAAATTTAATCACCAAAATAGGTACCATTAATTCTTTTATTTATTCATGATAGCCATACTGTGGACATGGGATGGATAGTCACAATATACTTTCAAATTTTATCAGGGTGGATGTTTCATACAACTGTGATTCGCTGATGTGGGTATTTGAAGTTTCTGAGATGTAATTTGTAAAAACATAACACAGTTCATCCAGAGGGTTCAAATTGGTGCTGATCCTAGTGATGATTTATAATGGTACTTCTCTAATCTTGAGAGCTTCAAACTGTCAGTGAAGGAAAAACTCTCTTTTTCTTTTATGAATGCCTGATATTTTTCAGCATCATGGCAAAGTATACATGTGAATCTTGACAAATTTTAAAGTTGGACATCTTGACGGTGTGTTATACTACAGCATGCAAAGCACTATTAATACTCTTTAGTCAGAGTGGTTTACTTTTAAAACAATTTGATGTATTTGACAATTAAAATATTTTATCTTGAAAAAAAGTGAAAAACTACTTTTTTACCTGGCTTGAACAATTATTGGCATGATCTTTTTTTTTTTTTTTTAACATCTTTATTGGAGTATAATTGCTTTACAATGGTGTGTTACTTTCTGCTTTATAACAAAGTGAATCAGTTATACATATACATATGTTCCCATATCTCTTCCCTCTTGCATCTCCCTCCCTCCCACCCTCCCTATCTCACCCCTTTATGTGGTCACAAAGCACAGAGCTGATCTCCCTGTGCTATGCGGCTGCTTCCCACTAGCTATCTATTTTACATTTGGTAGTGTATATATGTCCATGCCACTCTCTCACTTTGTCACATCTTATAATTGCTTTAAAGAAAAGATGATATGGTTTTGGGAAAACATACACATACACATATACACACACACACGATGGTTAATGTTTTATTGTCATTTTCTTTAAAAATGGTTCAGGGTTTGTATTTATTTTTATTTGTATATATTATTTATAAACATATATATGTATATATATGTATATATATATACACATAAGTATATATATATATATATATGTTTGTGTGTGTATGTATATACACCTCTTTATAAACTTTGCCATGTCACCTCCAGGAATAATAGTATAATAGAGTTGAATATTCTAGTTTTCTAGTAAAGGTAGCAGTGACATGATTTCATTGCTTTGTATGATATCTTGGGACTAGACTGTAAATCAGGATATCTGTGCTTTATTAACAACTCCTTCATAGTTAGTTGTTTAATAAACATTTCTCTGTTATTTGGACTCAAGTTTCCTTATTGTTACAGGAAATATATGCTCTATAACTAGGCTATTTTCTGAGGTCTGTTCTGAACCAAATAATTTTTGTTTTCTACTGATTATAGTCCATTTTTTTAATACTTTAAGTTTTTTCTTTTATTTTATACTGGAGTGTAGTTGATTTACAATGTTGTGTTAGTTTCAGTTGTACAGCAAATTGATTCAGTTATATATATATCTATTCTTTATCAGAGTCTTTTCCCATATAGGTTATCACAGAGTATTGAGATGAGTTCCCTGTGCTATACAGTAGGTACATGTTGATTACCTATTTTATATATAGTAGTGTGTATATGTTAATCCTAACCTCCTAATTTATCCCTCCCCACTAGTTTTCACCTTTGGTAACCATAAATTCATTTTCTAAGTCGAGTCTGTTTCTGTTTTGGAAATAAGTTCATTTGTATCATTTTTTAGATTCCACATATGTGATATCATGTGAAATTTGTCTTTCTCTGTCTGACTTACTTCACTTAGTATGATAATCTCTAGGTCCATCCCTATTGGTGTAAATGGCATTATTTTATTCTTTTCTATGTCTGAGTAATATTCCATTGTATATATGTACTACATCTTTATACATTGCTCTGTCAATGGACATTTAGGTTGCTTCCATGTCCTGGCTATTGTAAATAGTGCTGCAATGAACATAGGGCTGCATGTATCTTTTTGAATTATGGTTTTCTCCAGGTATATGCCCAGGAGTGGGATTGCTGTATCATATGGTAATTCTATTTTTAGTTTTTAAAGGAACCTCCTTCTTGTTCTCCATAGTGACTGTACCAATTTACATTCCCACCAACAGTGTAGGAGGGTTCCCTTTTCTCCACACCCTCTCCAGCATTTATTGTTTCTAGATCTTTTGATGATGGCCATTCTGACTGGTATGAGGTGATATCTCATTGTAGTTTTGATTTGCACTACTCTAATAATTAGATATGTTGAGCATATTTTCATGTGCCTTTTGGCCATTTGTATGTCTTCTTTAGAGAAATGTCTATTTAGTTCCCTGCCTAGTTTTTGCTTGGGTTGTTTGTTTTTTTGATATTGAGCTGCATAAGCTGTGTATTTTAGAGATTGCAACCTTGTTGGTTGTATTGTGTGCAAATATTTTCTCCCATTCTGTAGGCTGTCTTTTTATTTTGTTTATGGTTTTCTTTGCTGTGCAAAAGCTTTTAAGTTTAATTAGGTCCCATTTGATTATTTTTGTTTTTATTTTTATTACTCTAGGAAGTGGATCCAAAAAGATACTGCTGCGATTTATGTAAAAGAGTGTTCTGCCTATGTTTTCCACTAAGAGTTTTATATATCTTGTCTAACATTTAGGACTTTAATCCATTTTGAGTTTATTTTTGTGTATGGTGTTAGAGAATGTTCTAATTTAATTCTTTTACCTGTAGCTGTCCAATTATCCCAGCACCACTTATTGAAGAGACAGTCTTTTCTCCATTGTTTATTCTTGCCTCCTTTGTCATAAATTAATTGACCATAGGTGCGTAGGTTCATTTCTGGGCTTTCTATCCTGTTTTATTCATGTATAATTCTGTCTTCATGCCAGTACAATAGTGTTTTGATTACTGTAGCTTTATAGTATAATCTGGAGTCAGGGAGACTGATTCCTCCAGCTCCACTTTTCTTTCTCAAGATTGCTTTGTCTATTCAGGTTCTTTCATGTTTTCATATAAATTTTAAGATTTTTGTTCTAGATCTGTAAAAAATGACATTGGTAATTTGATAGGGATTGCATTAAAAATGTAGATTACCTTGGGTACTATATTCATTTTGACAGTTTTTATTCTTCCATTCCAATATCATGGTTTATTTTTCCATCTGTTTGTGTCATCTTTGATTTCTTTCATCAACATCTTACAGTTTTCAGAGTACAGGTCTTTGGCCTCCTTAGGTAGGTTTATTCTTAGGTATTTTATTCTTTTTGTTGCAATGATAAATGGGATTGTTTCCTTAATTTCTCTTTCTGATCTTTGTTGTTAGTGTGTAGAAATGCAACAAATTTCTGTGTATTAATATTTTATCCTGCAACTTTACCGAATTTATTGTTGAGCTCTAGTAGTTTTATGGTAGCATCTTTAGCATTTTCTATGTATAGTATCATGCCTTCTGCAACCAGTGGCAGTTTTATTTCTTCTTTCCCAATTTGGATTCCTTTTATTTCTTTCTCTTCTCTGATTTCCATGGCTAGGCTTCCAAAACTATGTTGAATGAAAGTGATGAGAGTGGACATCCTTGTCTTGTTCCTGATCTTAGAGGAAAAGCTTTCAGCTTTTCACCATTGAGTATGATGTTACCTGTAAGTTTCTAACATATGGCCTTTATTATGTTGAGGTATATTCCCTTGATGCCCACATTCTGGAGAATTTTTATCATAAATGGGTTGAATTTTGTCAAAAGATTTTTCTACATCTATTGATATGATCATATAGTTTTTATTCTTCAATCTATTAATGTGGTGTATCACATTGACTTGCAGATATTGAAAAATCTTTGCATTTCTGGGATAAACCCCACTTGTTTATGGTGTATGAGCATTTTAATGTATTTTGGAATCAGTTTGATAGTATTTTGTTGAGGATTTTTGTGTCTATGTTTATCAGTGATATTGGCCGTTAATTTTCTTTTTTCTTTCCTTTTTTTTTTTTTTTTTTTGGTATCAGGGTGATGGTGGCCTCATAGCATGTGTTTGGGAGTGCTCCTTCCTCTGCAATTTTTTGGAATAGTTTCAGAAGTATAGGTGTTAACTCTTCTCTAAATGTTTGATAGAATTTGTCTGTGAAGCCATTTGGTCCTGGACTTTTGTTTGTTGGGAGTTTTTAAATCACAGTTTCAATTTAAGTACTTGTGATTGGTCTGTTCATATTTTCTATTTCTTCCTGGTTCAGTGTTGGGAGATTGTACCTTTCTAAGAATTTGTCCACTTCTAGGTTGTCAATTTTATTGACATATATCTGCTTGTAGTAGTCTCATGATGCTTTGTATTCCTGTGGTGTCCATTGTAACTTCTCCTTTTTCATTTCTAATTTCACTGAATTGAGCCCTCTCCCTTTTTCCTTGATGAGTCTGGATAAAGGTTTATCAGTTTTATCTTTTCAAAGAACCAACTTTTATTTTCATTGATCTTTTCTGTTGTTTTCTTCATCTCTATTTCATTTATTTTTGCTCTGATCTTTATGATTTCTTCCCTTCTACTAACTTTGGGTATTGTTCTTCCTCTAGTTGCTTTAGGTTTAAGGATAGGTTGTTTATTTGGGATTTTCATTGTTTCCTTAGGTAAGATTTTCTTGCTAACTTCCCTTTTAAAACTGCTTTTGCTGCATTCCAGAGGTTTTGGATTATCATGCTTTTGTTTTCAATTGTGCCTAGGTATTTTTTGATTTCCTGTTTCATTTCTTCAATGATCCATTGTTTGTTTAGTAGCATATTGTTTAACCTCCATGTGTTTGTGTTTTGGGCAGTTTTTTTTCTTGCAGTTGATTTTGAGTTTCATAGCATTATGGTTGGAAAAGATGCTTGATATGGTTTTAGTTTTCTTAAATTTACCGAGGCTTGCTTTATGGCCCAGCATGTGATCTACCCTGGATAATGTTCCATGTGCACTTGAAAAGAATGTATATTCTGCTGCTTTCAGATGGAATGCTCTATAAGTATCAATTAAGTCCATCTGGTGTAATGTGTCATTTAAGGCCTGTGTTTCCTTACTCATTTTCTATCTGGATGATCGTCCATTGATGTATGTGAGGTGTTAAAGCACCCCACTATTATTGTTTACTGATGATTTCTTCCTTTATGTCTCTTAACATTGGCCTTAGATATTGAGGTGCTCTTATGTTGGGTATTTACAATTGTTATATCTTCTTCTTGGATTGATCCTTAGTCATGATGTAGTGTCCTTTGTCTCTTGTAATAGTCTTTATTTTAAAGTTTATTTTGTCTGATATGAGTATCGCTACTCCAGCTTTCTTTTTATTTCCATTTGCACAGAATACCTCTTTCCATCCCCTCCCTTTCAGTCTCTCTGCATTCCTAGATCTGAAGTGGGTTTATTGTAGACAGCATATATACGGTTATTGTTTTTGTATCCATTCAGCCAGTCTGTGTCTATTGGTTGCAGCATTTAATCCATTTATATTTAAGGTAATTATCAATATGTGTGTTCTTATTGCCATTTCGTTAATTGTTTTGGATTTGTTTTTGTATGTGTTTTTTCTTCCCTTCCTTTTTTGTTCTCTTGTGACTTGTGATGACACTCTTTAGTGTTGTTTGGATTCCTTTTGTGTGTGTGTGTGTGTATGTATATATCTATTGTAGATTTTCTTTTTTGGGTTTTTCCAATGAGGTTTTTCATATAGCAGTCTATATATATACAAGCTTGTTTTAAGTTGCTGGTCTCTTAATTTCAAATGCATTTCCCATTTCCTGCATTTGTACTGTCCTCTTATGATTGCTGGCTTTGATATCATATTTGTGTGTAGATGATTTCCTACCTTTACTGTATGTTTGCCTTTACTGGTGAGCTTTCCCATTCGTAATTTTCTTGTTTCTACTTTGGGGCATTTCTTTTCTGCCTGGAGAAGTTCCTTTAGTATTTGTTTCAAAGCTGGTTTGGTGGTGCTGAATTCTCTTAGCTTTTGCTTGTCTGTAAAGCTTTTGATTTCTCCATGGAATCTGAATGAGATCCTTGCTGGGTAGAGTATTCTTGGTTTTATGTTTTTCCCTTCCATCACTTTAAATATATTGTGCCACTCCCTTCTGGTCTCGAGTTTCTGCTGAAAAATCAGCTGATAAACTTATGGGGACTCCCTTGTATATTATTTGTTGCTTTTCCCTTGTTGCTTTTGATATTTTCTTTTTGTCTTTAATTTTTGTGAATTTGATTAATATGTGTCTCAGCATGTTCATCCTAGTTTGTCCTGTATAGGACTCTCTGTGCTTCCTGGACTTGGGTGAATATTTCCTTTCCGATGTTAGGGAAGTTTTCAGCTATTATCTCTTCAAATATTTCCTCAGGTCTTTCCTTCTCTCTTCTCCTTCTGGGACCCATATAATGTGAATGGTGCATTTAATAGTGTCCCCGTGGTCTCTTAAACTCTCCTCATTTCTTTGTATTCTTTCTTCTTTATTCTGTTCCGTGGCCTTATTTCCAACATTCTGTCTACCAGCTCACCTATTTGTTCTTCTGCCCCAGTTATTCTGCTATTGATTCCTTCCAGTGTACTTTTCATTTCAGTTACTGTATTGTTCAAATCTGTTTGTTTATTCTTTGTATCTTCTAGCTCTTAGTTAAACAATTCTTGTATCTCCTTGGTCTGTGCCTCCATTCTTTTTCCGAAATCTTGGATCATCTTTACTATCATTACTCTGAATTCTTTTTCAGGTAGATTGCCTATGTCCACCTTACTTAATTGTTTTTTTGGGGTTTTATCTTGTTGCTTTGTCAGGAAAGTATTCCTCTGCCGTCATATAGTTTAAATTTCTGTGTTTGTGGTCTCTTTTGCACAGGCTGCAGGATTGCAGTTCCTCTTGCTTCTGGTGTCTGCCCCCTGGTGGGTGAAGCTGGTTTAAGTGGCTTGTGCAGGCTTTTCTTTTTTATTTTTTTAACATCTTTATTGGAGTATAATTGCTTTACATTGTTGTGTTAGTTTCTGCTGTGTAACAAAGTGAATCAGCTATATGTATACATATATCCCCATAACCTCTCCCTCTTGCACCTCCCTCACACCCACCCTATCCCATCCCCTATGTGGCCACAAAGCACAGAGCTGATCTCCCTGTGCTATGCAGCAGCTTCCCACTAGCTATTTATTTTACATTTGGTAGTGTACATATGTTAATGCCAGTCTCTCACTTCTTCCCAGCTTACCCTTCCACCTCCCCATGTCCCCAAGTCCATTCTCTATGTCCGCATCTTTATTCCTGCCCCTAGGTTCTTCAGAGCCTTTTTTTTTTTTTTTTTTTTTTTTTAGATTCCATATATATGTGTTAGCATATGGTATTTGTTTTTCTCTTTCTGATTTACTTCACTCTGTATGACAGACTCTAGATCCATCCACCTCACTACAAATAACTCAATTTCGTTTATTTTTTGGTTGAGTAATATTCCATTGCATATATGTGCCACATCTTCTTTCTCCATTCATCTGTTGATGGACACTTAGGTTGTTTCCATGTCCTGGCTATTGCGAATAGTGCTGCAGTGAACATTGTGATACATGACTCTTTTTGAATTGTGGTTTTCTCAGGGTTTATGCCCAGTAGTGGGATTGCTGGATCATATGGTTGTTCTATTTTTACTTTTTTAAGGAACCTCCATACTGTTCTCCATAGTGACTCCATAGTGGCTGTATCAATTTACATTTCCACCAACAGTGCAAGAGGGTTCCCTTTTCTCCACACCCTCTCCAGAATTTATTGTTTGTAGATTCTTTGATGATGGCCATTCGGACCAGTGTGTAGTTTTGATTTTCTGTTCTCTAATAATTAGTGATGTCAAACATCTTCTCACGTGCCTCTTAGCCATCTGTTTTTCTTCTTTGCAGAAAAGTCTTTTTAGGTCTTCTGCACATTTTTGGATTGGGTTGTTTGGTTTTTTTTGATATTGAGCTACATGAGCTGCCGGTATATTTTGGAGATTAACCCTTTGTCAGTTGTTTCGTTTGCAAGTATTTTCTCCCATTCTGAGGGTTGTCTTTTCGTCTTGTTTATGGTTTCCTTTACTGTGCAAAAGCTTTTAAGTTTCATTAGGTGTCATTTGTTTATTTTTGTTTTTATTTCCAATTCTCTAGGAGGTGGGTCAAAAAGGATCTTGCTGTGTTTTATGTCTTAGAGTGTTCTGTCTATGTTTTCCCCTAAGAGTTTGATAGTGTCTGGCCTTACATTTAGGTCTTTAATCCATTTTGAGTTTATTTTTGTGTATGGTGTTAGGGAGTGTTCTAATTTCATTCTTCTACATGTAGCTGTCCAGTTTTCCCAGCACCACTTATTGAAGAGGCTGTCTTTTCTCCATTGTATATTCTTGCTTCCTTTATCAAAAATAAGGTGACCATATGTGTGTGGGCTTACCTCTGGGCTTTCTATCCTGTTCCATTGGTCTATATTTATGTGCCAGTACCATACTGTCTTGATTACTGTAGCTTTGTACTATAGTCTGAAGTCAGGGAGCCTGATTCTTCCAGCTCCGTTTTTCTTTCTCAAGATTTATTTGGGGTCTTTTGTGTTTCCGTACAAATTGTGAAATTGTTTTGTTCTAGTTCTGTGAAAAATGCCATTGGTAATTTGATAGGGATTGCACTGAATGTGTAGATTGCTTTGGGTAGTATAGTCATTTTCACAATGTTGAATCTTCCAATCCAAGAACATGGTATATCTCTGCATCTGTTTGTATCATCTTTAAGTTCTTTCATCAGTGTCTTATAGTTTTCTCCAAACAGGTCTTTTGTCTCTTTAGGTAGGTTTATTCCTAGGTATTTAATTCTTTTTGTTGCAGTGGTAAATGGGAGTGTTTCCTTAATTTCTCTTTCAGATTTTTCATCATTAGTGTATAGGACTGCAAGAGATTTCTGTGCATTAATTTTGTATCTTGCTACTTTACCAAATTCATTGATTAGCTCCAGTAGTTTTCTGGTAGCATCTTTAGGCTTCTCTATGTATACTATCATGTCATCTGCAAACAGTTACAGCTTTACTTCTTCTATACCGATTTGAATTCCTTTTCTTTTTCTTCTCTGAGTGCTGTGGCTAAAACTTCCAAAACTATGTTGAATAATAGTGGTGAGAGTGGGCAACCTTGTCTTGTTCCTGATCTTAGTGGAAATGGTTTCAGTTTTTTACCATTAAGAACGCTGTTGGCTGTGGGTTTGTCATAGATGGCCTTTATTATATTGAGGTACGTTCCCTCTATGCCTACTTTCTGGAGCGTTTTTGTCATAAATGGATGTTGAATTTTGTCGAAAGCTTTTTCTGCCTCTATTGAGATGATCATACAGTTTCTATTCTTCAATTTGTTAATATGGTGTATCACATTGATTGACTTCCGTATATTGAAGAATCCTTGCATTCCTGGGATACACCCCATTTCATCATGGTGTATGATCCTTTTAATGTGCTGTTGGATTCTGTTTACTAGTATTTTGTTGAGGATTTTCGCATCTATGTTCATCAGTGATATTGGCCTGTAGTTTTCTTTTTTGGTGATATCTTTGTCTGGTTTTGGTATCAGGGTGATGGTGGTCTCATAGAATGAGTGAGAGTGTTCCTCCCTCTGCTGTATTTTGGAGAAATTTGAGAAGGATAGATGTTATCTCTTCTCTAAATGTTTGATAGAATTCGCCTGTGAAGCCATCTGGTCCTGGGGATTTTTTTGTTGGAAGATTTTTAATCACAGTCTCAATTCCAGTTCTAGTGATTGGTCTCTTTATTTTTTCTGTTTCTTCCTGGTTCAGTCTCGGAAGGTTGTGCTTTTCTAAGAATTTGTCCATTTCTTCCGGGTTGTCCATTTTATTGGCATATTGTTCCCTGTGGTAATCTCTCATGATTCTTTGTATTTCTGCAGTGTCAGTTGTAACTTCTGCTTTTTCATTTCTAATTTGGTTGATTTGAGTCTTCTCCCTTTTTTTCTTGAGGAGTCTGACTAATGGTTTATCAATTTTGTTTATCTTCCAAAAGAAACAGCTTTTACTTTTATTGATCTTTGCTATCATTTCCTTCATTTCTTTTTCATTTATTCCCGTCAGATCTTTATGATTTCTTTCCTTCTGCTAAATTTGGGTATCTTTTGTTCTTCTTTCTCTAATTGCTTTAGGTGTAAGGTTAGTTTGTTTATTTGAGATTTTTCTTTTTTCTTGAGGTAGGATTGTATTGCTATAAACTTACCTCTTAGAACTGCTTTTGCTGCATCCCATAGGTTTTAGATTGTCATGTTTTCATTGTCATTTGTTTCTAGGTATTTTATGATTTCCTCTGATTTCTTCAGTGATCTCTTGGTTATTTAGTAACATATTGTTTAGTCTCCATGTGTTTGTATTTCTTAGTTTTTTTCCTGTAATTGATATCTAGTCTCATAGCATTGTGGCCGGAAAAGATACTTGATGTGATTTCAGTATTCTTAAATTTACCAAGGCTTGATTTGTGACCCAAGATATAATCTATCCTGGAGAATGTTCCATAAGCACTTGAGAAGAAAGTGTATTCTGTTGTTTTTGGATGGAATGTCCTATAAATATCATTTAAGTCCATCTTGTTTATTGTGTCATTTAAAGCTTGTGTTTCCTTATTTATTTTCATTTTGGATGATCTGTCCATTGGGGAAAGTGGGGTGTTAAAGTCCCCTACTATGATTGTGTTACTGTCGATTTCCCCTTTTATGGCTGTTAGTATTTGCCTTATATATTGAGGTGCTCCTATGTTGGGTGCATAAATATTTACAATTGTTATATCTTCTTCTTGGATCGAGCCCTTGATCATTATGTAGTGTCCTTCTTTGTCCCTTGTAATAGTCTTTATATTAAAGTCTATTTTGTCTGATATGAGAATTGCTACTCCAGCTTTCTTTTGATTTTCCATTTGCATGGACTATCTTTTTCCATCCCCTCACTTTCAGTCTGTATGTGTCCCTAGGTCTGAAGTGGGCCTCTTGTAGACAGCATATATATGGGTCTTGTTTTTGTATCCATTCAGCCAGTCTATGTCTTTTGGTGGGAGCATTTAATCCATCTGAATTTAAGGTAATTATCGCTATGTATGTTCCTATTACCATTTTCTTAATTGTTTTGTGTTTGTTATTGTAGACCTTTTCCTTCTCTTCTGTTTTCTACCTAGAGAAGTTCCTTTAGCATTTGTTGTAACGCTAGTTTCATGGTGCCGAATTCTCTTAGCTTTTGCTTGTCTGTAAAGTTTTTAAATTTCTCCATCAGATCTCAATGAGATCCTTCCTGGGTAGAGTAATCTTGGTTGTAGGTTTTTCCCTTTCATCACTTTAAATATGTCCTGCCATTCCCTTCTGGCTTGCAGAGTTTCTGCTGAAATATCAGCTGTTAATCTTATGGGGAGTCCCTTGTATGTTATTTTTTGCTTTTCCCTTGCTGCTTTTTATATTTTTTTCTTTGTATATAATTTTTGATAGTTTGATTAATATGTGTCTTGCCGTGTTTCTCCTTGGATTTATCCTGTATGGGACTCTCTGCACTTCCTGGACTTGATTGACTATTTCCTTCCCCATATTAGGGAAATTTTCAACCATAATCTCTTCAAATATTTCTTAATCCGTTTTTTTTCTCTTCTTCTGGGACCCCTATAATTCGAATGTTGGTGCGTTTAATGTTGTCCCAGATATCTCTGAGACTGTAATCAATTCTTTTCATTCTTTTTTCTTTATTCTGCTCTGTGGTAGTTATTTCCAGTATTTTATATTCCAGGTCACTTATCAATTCTTTTGCCTCAGTTATTCTGCTATTGATTCCTTCTAGAGAATTTTTAATTTAATTTATTGTGTTGTTCATCATTGTTTGTTTGCTCTTTAGTTCTTCTAGGTCCTTGTTAAACATTTCTTGTATTTTCTCCATTCTATTTCCAAGATTTTGCATCATCTTTACTATCATTTTTCTGAATTCTTATTCAGGTAGACTGCCTATTTCCTCTTCATTTGTTTGGTCTGTTGGGTTTTTACCTTGCTCCTTCATCTGCTGCGTATTTCTCTGTCTTCTGAGTTTGGTTAACTTACTGTGTTTGGGGTCGCCTTTAGCAGGCTGCAGGTTCGTAGTTCCCGTCGTTTTTGGTGTCTGCCCCCAGTGGGTAAGGTTGGTTCAGTGCATTGTGTAGGCTTCCTGGTGGAGGGAACTGGTGCCTGTGTTCTGATGGATGAGGCTGGATCTTGTCTTTCTGGTGGGCATGACCACGTCTGGTGGTGTGTTTTGGGGTGTCTGTGAACTTATTATGATTTTAGGCAGCCTCTCTGCTAATGGGTGGGGTGTGTTCCTGTCTTGCTAGTTGTTTGTCATGGCGTGTCGAGCACTGGAGCTTGCTGGTCATTGAGTAGAGCTGGGTCTTAGCGTTGAGATGGAGATCTCTGGGAGAGCTCTCGCCAATTGATATTATGTGGATCTGGGAGGTCTCTGGTGGTCCAGTGTTCTGAATTCAGATCTCCCACCTCAGAGACTCAGACCTGACACTTGGCTGGAGCGCTAAGCCCCTGTTAGCCACACGACTCAGAAGAAATGGAGAAAAAAAAAGAAAGAATGGAAAATTAACATAAAATAATATAAAACAAAGTTATTAAAATAAAAAATTTAAAAAGTATATTATTAAAATAAAAAAGTAATTAAAAAAAAGAAGAGAGCAACCAAACCGATAATCAAATCCACCAATGATAACTAGTGCTAAAATCTAAAATAAGATAAACATAAAAATCAGAAACTAGTCTGTTGCATACAGCAAACCCCAAGTCTATAGTTGTTCCAAAGTCCACTGCCTCAATTTTGGGATGATTCGTTGTCTCTTCATGTATTCCACAGATGCAGGGTACATCAAGTTGATTGTTGAAATTTAATCTGCTCCTCCTGACGCTGCACAGAGATATTTCCCTTTCTCTTCTTTGTTTGCACAGTCCCTGGGGTTCAGCTTTGGATTCGGTTCAGCCTCTGCATGTAGGTCCCTCTCTGGTGTCTGTTCTTCACCCAGGCAGGAGGGGGTTAAAGGAACGGCTGATTTGGCGGCTCTGGCCCACTCAGGCAGGGGGGAGGGTGGGGTACGGAATGCGGGGTGAGCCTGAGGGGGCCAAGGCTGGTGTGACATTGCAGCAGCCTGGGGTACACTGTGTGTTCTACCAGGGCAGTTGTCCCTGCATCATAGGACCCTGGCAGTGGTGGGCTGCACAGACTCCTGGGAGGGGACATGTGGCTAGTGACCTGTGCTTGCACACAGGATTCTTTGTGGTTGCAGCAGCAGCCTTAGTATTTCATGCCTGTCTCTGTGGTCCACGCTGATAGCCGTGGCTTGTGACTGTCTCTGAAGCTTGTTTAGGCAGTGCTCTGAATCTCCTCTCCTTGCACACCCTGAAACAATGTCCTCTTGCCTCTTAGGCAGGTCCTGAGGTTTTCCCAGACCCCCTCCCGGCTATCTGTGGCTCACTAACCCCCTTCAGGCAGCGTTCACGTTCACGCAGCCAACCCCAGTCCTCTCCCTGGGATCTGACCTCCGAAGCCCGAGCCTCAGCTGCCAGCCACTACCCGTCCTGGCTGGTGAGCAGACAAGCCTCTCAGGCTGGTGAGTGCTGTTCGGCACGGATCCTCTGTGCAGGAATCTCTCCACTTTGCCCTCTGCACCCCTGATGCTGCGCTCTCCTCCATAGCTCCGAAGCTTTCCCTCCACCCACCCCAGTCTCCACCAGTGAAGGGGCTTCCTAGTGTGTGGAAACTTTTGCTCCTTCACAGCTCCCCGCCAGAGGTGCAGGTCCTGTCCCTATTCTTTTGTCTCTGTTTTTTCTTTTTTCTATTGTCTCTGGTTTTTCCTTTTTCCTTTGCTGTACCCAGGTACGTGGGGGAGTTTCTTGACTTTTGGGAGGTCTGAGGTCTTCTGCCAGCGTTCAGTAGGTGTTCTGTAAGAGTTGTTCCACAGGTAGATGTATTTTTGATGTATTTGTGGGGAGGAAGGTGATCTCCACGTCTTACTCCTCCACCATCTTGAAGGTCCTCTCTTGTGAAGTTTTAAAATAAATATCTCAGAGATAATTTAAGAAGAGGAAAATTTTAAAGTACATTTCTTAATTACTAGTGTGCTGATTTTTTTTGTTTGCGACACCCTCTCCCACCCAGCTCCTCAGACACATTTTCTGCCCCCGTTTGCCCTGCTCTGTACTCAGGAAGACTAGTCCCTGCTGGCTAGCTCCTGCCCCTAATATAATTCAGCTGTGGACTTCAGGTTAGGTTAGGACAATGGGAGGGAAAAAAAAAAAAAGGAAGGCAAAACTGTAATAAGCTGGAGTAATTCTCCTGCATTCCCTTCAGGACCATGTCTCTCCCACTACATGAGTCCCATCTTTGTGTGGCAAATACTCGGCTCCAGTAAAAATATTTATTGCCCTTATCTTTTCATCAAAAGAGCTGTGGTAGTTTCGCATTGTAGTATTTTTCTAGGCATATTCTCATTTCTTGTTTTTACCCCTAACAGTATATGCTCAGACTTTTGAAGGAAGACTCGCCATTGAAGTCTCATCATTTAAAATGTTTAGGGTGAATTCTAATTCATGCCAAAAACTCAGCCTAAAATGTCTAGAAATAATTACTTTTTAAACTTTGGTGCATATTCTCTATTCATATATACACTCTAGACCTACGTCTATAACTGTACATAGGTGAATCACCTCCTTCGGCACTTTTAATTCACGTTTACTTTTCCTTAGTGTGGTATAGTGGTTAATAGAACTTGATTTGGAGTCAAAATGCCTGGACTAATATCTCATTTCTGTCATTTACTCGTTATGTGACCTTAGGAAAACATATTAAAACATTTCTTCTTAGATGCCTAGTGTTTGACATGGAGAATTTAAGAGTGCCTTTCATATTAAGTATTTCTGAGTGAGCTAAAGATAAAGTGCTGGGAACACTGACTAGTGCATAAGTCTTCAATAAGTTATAGCTTTTGTTGTTGTTATTACTTTGTTCTTACCATTGTCATTAAAATTACTAGCGTTACCTTCACCTTCACATGATAAAAATAATGCCAAGATGCTCAAAAAAGATAAATTTACACAGCTACCAAGAGTGTATAAGAGTGTGTACTCTAACATTCCACAGGAAATACTGGTATTTTGCAATATTTTAAATTTTGGTTTATCTTATAGGAGGAATATCTTATTTGTATCATGTGGTAATTAGTGAATATAAATACATTTTCTCATAGTTATGAGTTGCATTTCTTCTTTTGACTTGCCTTAAAAGTTTTTAATATTTGCTTTGGAAAATTCTCAATGAAATTATCTTTTATTTTATAGTTTTTATCTTTTGTTTTAATAAAAAGGAAAATGAAACCCTTTGTTATTATTGTTGGGTTTATTTTTGAATATTTCATTTTTCTGTCAACTTCGCTAATGGTGTATCTTGTTTTATACAATTTTTTTTTTTTTTTTTTGCCAAGCTGTGCCATGTGGCTTGCGGGATCTCAGTTCCCCAACTAGGGATTGAACCTGGGCCACTGAAATGAAAGCCCAGAATCCTAACCACTAGGCCCCCAAGGAACTCCCTACAATTTTATAATTATATCTTTTCAATAAACCATTCATGTTCTTATGGCTTTTGATGTATATGGTATGTTTAGAAAAATGTCTGAATACAAAGTTATAATGTTTTCTTTTACCCATTGTACTTCTAGTAATTTTTTTTGTATTATTTTTCGTTTTGATCATGGTATAAATACTTTTGAAATATGAGATATATTTTTACATAAGGAGTAGAGGAAAGATGACATTTTCATGTCACTTTTCTCAGCTTCTTTCCTTCAGTGATTTGGAATGCCATCCAAGATGGCATTTCATAGGAACCTCTGAGTCATATGTCTCTACTTGTATTGTGTATTTTAGTATCTTGATTTGACAGATTTTGAAAAACGTATATAATCCAGTCCTTTGCTTTATGTTGAAAATTTTTCTCAATTTATGATGAGGATATAATGTGGTTATCATTTCATTCACAGTATTTTTATGTATCACTTTATAACAGTAAATTAATTCTGTACTCTGGATTCTCATATCAGTTTCTGATAACTACTCTTTTGGGGATTCTTGTTAAATTTCTTCATTTCTACACCTTTATATTCTTGTTTCTCTATTCTTGTGAAGTTTCACTTTCTTTTCTATCATTTTCCTTACAAACCATCTTCAACATTTTATTAGCTAACCAGGGTAATCAATCAGTCCACAATAATCATTGTCACAATTTATAGAACAATGCAAATAAAAAATAAATGCTGAATAAATATTTGTGGTATTAATGTATAGCCAAAAATAATATTAATAATAATTCCTATTAAATAATAATAATAATTCCTATTATGGAATAAATGCCTCATTTCTGATATTAATGATCTCTATCATGGTGACTCTGAGTTCCAAAATAATGGGAAAAACTTATATATATTTTAAATATATATATACACATATATTAAAAACACTCTTTAAAGTACTCCAAGTAGATGATTGGTGTGTTTTCCTCAATAAGTTAAAGACTTCAAGTGAATTTGTTTTAAAACATTTTCTTAGAGGTCCAAAGAAACATTTTTCTGCAGGTACATTTATTGTAAGGAAAGAGATGCAGGTAGTTTACACTGAAGACATTTATACACTTAGGTAAATACACAGTATTATATTATACAAACTCCAAAATAAATAAAATAAATATATATATGAATATATATATGACTTGATCTACCTAGAAATTTATATCTCCATTTCTATTAAAACTGGTTGCAGGACAATAGATATATTAATGCACAGTCAAGGTATATTTATGAGAATATTCATCTTTTAAGAGAAACCTTATTTATCATTATAATTTAAGCCTGTTCTAGCATCAGGTTCATTGCCTTTACAATACATTTTGCTGTGAACACTGACAATAAAGATAAATTCCATTCATAATTTCAGCAAGTTCTCTGAATTCTTCTTAGAGGTGACGATTTTAGGAGATGTGTGTTTTCAGCTACACCACACTAAGTTTAAGTGCCCAAAGGTGTTAAATTGTAAGTACCTCAATGATATTTTAAAAAATGGGTAATAACTTTAACAAGTAGTAAAAATCTCACATTTTCAGTCACATAATACCTAACCATTATTTTTTTAGTAATATCCTATTAAAGAACTATGTGGCAGAGTGTTAGTTGCTAAGGAAACCATCCTCTGTGAAATTGAATATAAAATAGAAACCTTTGGAAAAGATATTCAAAATGCACACTGAATGTTTTATATTAGTTTCTTTTGACTTTGTGGTTGGTATTGGTGTCTTTTGGAATATATATTTTAATAGCAGATACAATAAAATTTATTTAGGGCTCTAAATGTATACAGTGGATTTCAAAGTTTTGCTAATACAGTAGATATGAAACTTGGAGAATTTTATGAAGCAAATGCCTTTAAACATCATGAATTTAGCCAGAGCAAGCTCCAGCAAAGTTGTAGAACTACAATATTTGTGCGTATGCTGCACTTTCAAATATAAATTTTTTTAAATTAATAGCTTTTTAAAAATATATCATTTATATTCTGAACTGAACTTCTGAATAAATCTAAATAAATAATGATTGTCTAAGTGAAGATGAGATTAACATTAAAGGGAGAGCATTTTTAGCCTTACATCTTTTATTATAGTCTCATTCTCTATGAAAGCCAGAATATTATAGTGTTCACAAATCAGTTGAATTTTCCACAAGATTAATGCCTAAATTCTGGTGGAACATACAATTTCCTTTAAACTTTTGTAAACATCTGAAATAAATCAATATAGACGTCCATAACATATTTTTGTTTATGACACATATAAAAATATATTATTTTGTAAAAGAACTAAACAGTGTAAATAAAGAAACATTGGTACTTGACTGCCCCAATATTGTAATAATAATGGTAGTAGTAGCAGTAGAATAAAGTGTCTGTTATAACTAGACTTTGATCTAAGTGTTTTACATATAGTATACACTGATTCTCACAAAATTTCATGAGGTCGATCCTATGAACACTGCCATTTTAGAGAAGGAAATTGAAATATGGAGAGTTTATGTAATTTGCCCAGAACAACATGTCCAAAGGGTAGAAGCAATATTTTCAACCAGGCAATCCAACATCCCCTCCCAAGGTTTCCCAAGGAAACCTTATTTGTCACTATAGCATTCCAGATCATATGCTATACCTTAAAATAATCATGTCCTTACAAAACATGAATTCTGATCAATAAAATAAAATATAATCTTAATGTGTAGCATTCATTTGGTGAATACTTTAAATGTACCAGACAATATGTAAGTACTTGGAATACAAGGACAGAACAATTATGTCATGGACTATAAACACTGAAGCTTAAAATGTGGTTTAAAAGTTAGATATTAAGGACATATTGATGGTACATGACACAGGAATCTAAAAAAGTGCATAAACCAGTTGTTGCATATGATCATTTGAAGTCATATAACAAAGCAAACTAAACTAGTCAGCAAACAACTGTTTTTTTAGGATATTTGTTATAGATGTTTCCATACCAATATTTTCATATGTACCTAGTAGCTTAGAATAATGGTTCCTCAAGGATATCTACATCCTAACCCATGGAACTGAATATGTTACCTTACATGGCCAAAGGGGCTTTGCAGATGTGATTGAGTTAAGGATCTTGAGATGGGAAGATTATCCTGGATTGCCCATATGGGTGCAATGTGGGCAACATAAAGACAAGTCTTCATTAGAGGGAAGCAAGAGGTGGGATTCAGAGGAGATGTGATGATGGAAGCAGAGGTTGGGGTAATGAGGACATGAGCCAAGGACTACTCGCAGCTTCCAGAAGCTGGAAAGATGAAGAAATTGATTCTCCCATAGAGACTGCAGAGAGAATACAGCTGTGCTTATATCTTGGTTTTAACCCAGTGAAATTAATTTCAGAATTCTGACCTCTAAGACTACTAAATAATTAATTTGTATTGTTTTAATCCACTTAATATGTGGTAATTTGTTTCAATGGCAAATAGAAACTAATATGGTACTTTTAACATTGTTGCATTTTATTTCATAACTCATACCCCCCATAAAATATTTTTTAAATCTGTGCATGTCTAGTTAAGGCTTCATAATTTTGAGAGTTGGAAAAATCAGACGGGCACTCCTTTTACTGTGCATGGGTTAGAAAAATTTAAATAATGCTAGAGTGATGCTTTCTTTGGAAATTGGGTAGAATTTGTATAATCATTTAGACTTGGTTTCCTTTGAGGAACATGGAATTTGTATTACCTTATTTTTAAATAAATGTTTTATTTTAGAACAGTTTTCCATGTTCAGAAACAGTGCAAAATTAGTATGGTAAATTCTCATTCTCCCCATACACAGTATCCCCTAATTTTGAAATCTTATATTAGTATGGTACACAATTAATGAACCAACATTGTTATATTATTATTAACTATAATTTATACTTTATTGAGATTTCCTTACTTTTTTCCTAAGGAAAACCTTTTTCTCTTCCAAGTCCTTTTTCTGTTCTAAGATCCCATCCAGAATTCCACACAAAATTTAGTTGTCATGTATGCTTAGGTACCAACTGAGTGTGACAGTTTCTGTGACTTGCCTTGTTGATGTCCTTGACAGTTTCAAGGAGTGTCTTTCAGGTACATTAAGAATGCCTGTCAGTTGGTATTTGTCTGATATTTTCCCTCTTGATTAGACTGGGATTATGTGTTTTGGAAGAAAACATAGGTAAAGTGCCATGTTCATCATATCGTATTAAGGATTCATGCTATCGCCATGTCTTATCATTGCTGGAGTTCATCTTAATCACCTGGATGAAGTAGCACTTGGCAGATTTCTCCACTGGAGAGTTATTCTTTTTTCCTTGTCCATACTATACTCTTTGGAAGGAAGTCACTGTATAGCCCATACTCAGTGAGTTGGGAGTGATGCTCTCCCTTTTTGAGAACAGAGTATCTTCATTAATGATTAATAATTTTTCTGTAGGTGACACTTATCTCTTCACCCCATCTATTTATTCAATTGCTTATTTATACCTGTATGCATCATATATATTTATATTTTGAGATATAATCCAATACTCTTATTTGTTTCTCAAAGTATTCCAACTTTACCTGTTGAGATGCCCCTTGTATGCCTTTGATATGTCCCCATCATTGTGGGTTGTTTTTTGTTGTTTTATATTTTTTGTTTGTAAGCACTTTCTTACTTTTTGGCACTACAAGATGCTCCAGCCTCATCTTCTATATTCAATGCACTCGAGTAAGTAATTTCATTGGAAAATGGATTAGAAAAACCAAGATCTGGGTACTCATTGCTACTGAGGTGTTGTTGCTTCTAGACCTACTCAAGAGGACAGAAAAAGGAATATATGTGTATAGTCACCTGTGTTTATACATGTACCTCTAAATAGCTTTATGTGTTTCCATCTGTGAGTTCACACAGAAGTCCTCAACTCTAATGCATTATCATCTTGATGATTTTAGTCTCTTCCCCTTTCTTATCTATAACTCCACTCCAACAGCGAGGAATCTAGCGCGCACTGTCCGACATCCATTTACTTAATTGTTCTGTTCCAGTATCTGTGTATAATGGTCTCAGAATTGTTAGCTTATAGTCCCACAACGGTCTATTGCTAGGCTTTCTAATAGGTTTCACTGATCTTTGGGAAAGCATTTACATTGTATCACTAGTTATTTTATGTATGGACATTATTTTACTAATTCAAATAACTATTATGTTACCTTGTGAATGTTCAAATATATGTATTATATATATATAGGGCTTTGCACTTCCATATTTAATGCAATACCTACAATGTCTGAAATATCTTAATTACAATATTAATAATTGATGTTCCAGTATTTTCCTTATGTTGATTGATATGGGATTAATTTTTTATTGATAATTGATAATTCTTACTGCTCTTTTTTGTTTTTTTGCATTTTATTATGAAAAATTTTAAAACATTAGAAAATTTTGAAAATTTCCCAATGAACACCCATACACCTATTACCAAGATTCTGCAAAAACTATTTTTACTATATTTAGTTCACATATCTATCTGTCTATTCAGTCCTTTATCCATACATTCATCAATTCCTCTTCTACTTAGATGCATTTCAACATAGGCTGACAAAATCAGTAAACTTCATCCCTAAACATATTAGCAGACATATCACCGATAGGAATTTAATGTTTGTTTACAGTTTTCTCAGGTAAAATTTACATAGGGTGAAATTCAGCAAACTTACTTACACCACTTAATGCATTTTGACAGATGTATGCATCTGTTAACCCAAACTCCTATCAGGATAGATACCATAACATCACCCCAGAAATTTCCTGCATGCCTCTTCCCAGATAACCCATGCTCCTCCAAGGCAACATGGTTATACTTTATTTTTCCACCATGGATTATTTTGCCTTCTTTGACATTTTGTGAAGTTAGTAATACTCAGTATATACTACTTTGTATTTTAGAAGCATCCACGTTGCTTCGTGAATCAATTGCTATTTGTTTTGCTTGTTTTGTAGTTGTTGTCTAGACTTGTATTTTGTGATTCTATCACAGTTTGATTACCCAGTCTCCTATTAGTGGACTTTTAGAGCATTTCTATGTTGTGTATATTATAAATAAAGCTGCTAAAAACTTTCTTGTGAATATATTTTGTGATCATATGTTTTCATTTCTTTTTTCATGGGCATTTGTTTTAATTTGTTTTTTGGTAAATACCTAGAGTTGGAATAATTTAATCATAGGTTAGGTGTATGTTTAGTCTAAAAGAAACTGTCAGATATTTTTTGAAAAGACTTGTATAAAAATGTATGCAAGTTGCAATTGTCCCACAGTCTCACAAACATTAATGTCGTGAGATTTTAAAGATTTCAGCTATAATCATTGGTATGTATATCTCATTATAGCTTAAAGTTGCCTTTTTCTGGGGACTAGTGATGTTTCCATGCCCATTTAAGCCATTTGTATATAATTTTTGTGAACTATAAGCTTAACGTCTTAGGCTATTCTTTTTGAAATTGGGTTTGCATCTTTTTATTTCACTATTGTGGCTTACTTTATATAGTTTAGATACAAGTAATTTGTCAGATGTACATAATAAATACTTTATTCTTATCTGAGTCAATATTTTCTAATCCTAATGACTTTGTTCAATGAGCCCAATTCATGGAATATTTGTATGTTTGTTTTGGTTTAGTTTTGTGGTTTTGTCTTAGTGCTTTTTGTGCCCTCTCTATGTAAGAAATACTTTGTCTCCAGGTGATGAAAATATTTTCTCATGATTTTTATAGTATCCTTTACATCATTGTATATTCCCATTTATAAATGTCATCAGCTTATTTACAAGGAGGTCTGATCTAGTTCAACTATAGTCTCTACAGTCCCCAAGTAGGAGGAAATAAATCAAAGCCTGGCTGTTAGCTTTACTACACCATCTACCCTCTGATCTTGGTCAATATCGTCTTGCCAAATATTTCTATGTATCTTTTCATAATTTGTCTTAAAACATATTTCCTGAAAATACTTCCCCCAAGATTTTATACAAACAAGTCTGTAAACACTCCAATGACTCCTGGGATTTGACCTATCTAATGGAAAATGGGAATTATTTTTTATATAAATCATTTTAGTAATGACTCTATCCCTTCACAGGCATTTTGATACTTTTATCAGCTTGATTATTCCCTTTCTCTGCCATCAAGGATTATTTGGACTTTTTGTGTATGTTAATGAAGGTGTGTCTGATATTTCTTAAGCCTTCTTCTGACCAATCTATATATATTGATATGCATGACATTGATCAAGAGCTTCAGATAAATCCCCCAATATTTTCTAATTCTGATTGGCCTGAGAAGTTGATTTTAATGTAATACTAAAGTTAATAAAGTAGGGACTTCAACATAATATTTGACATACGATGCATAAGTTAAAATTATAGTTTGCATTTTCTTTTCATGTGCTTAACCTATGTACCCATAATTGTAACACCTGGGGTAGTTACTAGAGGCCATTTTTTTCGAAAACCCTTCAGATTCCACGTGGTGTTTGGACATAACCGTAATCATATATCATGGCACATGTTCCTACTAACACAGGACTTTAGGTAAGATAATGTAATACTACCCATTGCCTCCCCAACTGCAATGACACAGTGTTGATTTTTAACATTATTCTTTTAATCCTGACAATTTGAACCACAAAGGAGGTAATTTCACTGCTGATATGTATTACCTGGGTACACAGAGAACAGGAGTAAAGGCCACACTGTCTGATGTCATTCTGCTTCAGCTTAAACTTGTAATGTTGTCCTCATAAATGCACCTCCCTGGCATAGACCACTAATACACCTGGCCACTGACCTTTAAGGTCAGTGATTAGATTATCCAACCACCTTCCTTGAGAAATGGCTCAAACCTTCTCTCCCATCTTTGTTAATGCCTGTCAAATAGGTGGCTTCTCTGGTCCATTCACAAATCCTTCATTATCTTCCTGAAATGACTTCCATTTGCAAACAGTCTCCTGGAAAAATACTTCTTTTATCATCCACATTTGGTTTAACAATTCTTCTCTTTATGATATTACATAGGTAATGTAGTAATTTTGACATTGGTAAATTTACTTTCACAGTATCGATAAAAAATTTATAAGTTCCTTGAAACTCTATTTGTCATATTCCACAATCTGGGTGTCAAAAGACTTCCCATAAGTGTTCCCCAAAGGAACATAATTGGTGAATGGTATAGGACCATCTGAGTAACATTTCTACTTTATTTGAAAGCATTATAACCACAATAAAATTTATAATTCAAACATCGTATTTCCCTCATGTTACTTGAAAAAAAGATAGTAACATAGACCAAAAATCATGTACCAAGTTATCACTGCAACTGGCTACTAGTCAACTAAGTCATCTGTGGTTAGCAAGTCATGTTTTTCTCTAGATTATTTGGACAGAGTTTTAGTCAGTGACCATAAATAAGCATAGTTCAATTTCCCAATTTTTGGACAAAATCAGTAGTGGTTTTTATTAGCATCAGCTATAAATTAACAGCAGATCTGAGCAAATGTAATGGGTATTAGCAAATGCAGTGCGTTGACTTTTGCTTTTAAATGCCCTCATTATTGCATCCTTCCTATGAATTAAGCACACATACAGGCTTCATTACCATTTGCCATGATTTCTCTTGGTTTCCACTGAGATTCCTTCTTAAATCATATTTTCCTTCCTTTGATATGGTGTTTGGTTTTGACTATACAGTGTACCCATAAAGTGAGGAGTATAATCAGTATTACATGGGCCTCTCTCTCTCTGATCCATCCCTGGAAGACATTGAAAGATTTGATGGGTAAAGAATTACAGGATTTCCCCTGCCTTTAGAAAATCGGGATGCATTCACTGTTAGTACAAATCTGGATATATGAGGTGAGGTTTTGACCCAACCCAAGATCCCCTCAGGAGTATATCATGCTGTATGTAGTTCTGCAGGTACCATGTTAAGTTCATCGATGACTCCTTTGATTTGCACACATCAGTACAACCCTTAATCTGGGACGTCCAGATCAGTCAAGATAAATAAAATCTTTGTGAGATGGGAAAGGTATAAACAAAACCTCAATCACTCCTTTTTTTTTAAAGTTTTCATTTTATATTGGAGTACAGGTGATTAACAATGTTGTGTTAGTTTAATTTACCAGTCCTAGAGATCTATCCAGCTGGACCCCAACCACACATTACAGTGTGTCATATTAAAACATGTTTCTTTATTTGACTTAGCCTGTTGAATACTTTTTAACACCTGCTTTCAGCAACAGATATTTTAAATTGCCCATTTTATTTTGTACGGAAACCACAGATGTTGACAAGAGATGTATTATCTACATTATTATAATATTTCCTTGCTTATTTTTATACACTAACAGCAGTAAAATGTGGACCTTGGTAAACAGAAGCATTTATTTATTTATTTATTTATTATATAAGTTACAGGTGTACCATAGTCATTCACACTTATTAAAGGTCATACTCCATTTATACTTACTATAAAATATTGACTGTATTCCCCATGTTGTTCAATATATCTTTATAGCTTATTTTATATGTAATAGTTTGTACCTCTTAATTCCTTACCCCTATATTTCCCCTCCCCCTCCATCTCCCCACTGGTAACCACTAGTTTGTTCTCTATATCTATGAGCCTGCTTCTTTTTTTGCTATATTCACTAGTTTGTTGTATTTTTTTAGATTCCACACATAAGTGATATCATACAGTATATGTCCTTCTCTGTCTGAATTAGTTCACTTAGCATAATACCCTCCAAGTCCATCCATGCTGCTGTAAAAGGCAAGATTTCATTCTTTTTTATGGCTGAGTGCTGTTCCATTGAATATGTGTACCACCTCTTCTTTATCCTTTCATCTGTTGATGGACATAGGTTGCCTCCAGTTTTTGGCAGTTATATATAATGCTGTTATGAACATTTGTGTGCATGTTTCTTTTTGAAATAGTGTTTTTAATTTTTATGAATATATACCCAGGAGTGAAACTGCTGTATCATATGGTAGTTACATTTTTAGTTTTTTCAGAAACCTCCATACTGTTTTCCACACTGGCTGCATCAATTTACATTCCCACCAACAGTGTACAAGGGTTCCTTTTCCCCACATCCTAGCCAAAACATTTGTTATTTGTGTTCCTTTTGATGGTAGTCATTCTGACAAGTGTGAGGTGATCTCTCATGGTGGTTTTGATTTGCATTTCCCTGATGATTAGCAATGTGGAGCATCTTTTCATGTGCCTGTTGGCCATCTGCATTGCCTCTTTGGAAAAATGTCTATCCAGGTCTTCTGTCCATTTTTTAATCAGGTTGTTTGTTTTTTGGATATGGTGTTGTATGGGCTGTTTATATATGTTGGATATTAATCCCTTAACAGTTATGTAATTTGCAAATATTTTCCCCCCATCAGTAGATTTTCTTCATTTTGTGGATGGTTTCCTTTGCTGTGCAAAAGCTTTTAAGTTTAATTAGGTCCCATTTGTTTATTTTTGCTTTTATGTCCTTTGCTTTTTTTTTTTTAAATTTCCTAAACTTTTACTTGTATTATCGATAATTGCTTTTGTTACTAGATCAATCAATAAAGTCCTAGAGTAGAATGAGTGTTAATTCCAACTGATCACTTACTATTTATTTCTGGCCACCACACTGCATAATGTCAGTAAAAGAGGTCAGTTATTAGCAAGTCCTTGACTTGGTGGAATTTTTACCTAGAGCCATCATTGAATGAGTTCTTTCATATTGTCACTAAGTAAAATTTCTTACCATATTAGAGACTTCAGTGAATGAGAAGGAAATGTGCCATTGTTTTTTTTCTTTTTTTTTTTCTTTTTTTCCCCTCTGTGCATGTTTCTTCCTCCTCTTTAAAGAATTTCTGTAAGACTGTTAGTATTTTTCCTGACGTGTTTTGTAAATTTCATCAATGAGATAATCTGGATATAGAGTTGTGTTTGTGAAAATTTTGAGAATTTCATTTTTTAAAATATACAGGTATAGTACATTTTGTAATTTTTCTTTAGTTTTCTTAAGTAGTGATTTTGAAGTGGTCTATTTTGTCTAAGTTTATTGAATTAATTAGCATAAATTTTCATTATAGGGTCTTATAATATTCATATTATGAGTAGCATTCTCAGTGATACCTCTTCTATTATTCCTGATAATGATCAAGTATTTATTATCTATTTGTAAAAATTTTTTACTCAGATTTATCAATTATATTGATCATTTCAAAGAAAAGTTTTTTGGCTTCTTGATATTCTATCATTTCTATTTTTTTCTATTATTTCAGTTGTCTGTACTTTTATTTTTATCATTTCATTAATTCCTTCTTGTTGTGGAAACTGAGAGCACTTAATTTAATTATATTCTTTTCTAATATATGCATGTGAATTTGTTTATTTCTAAGTATTGCTTTAGATGCAGCCCACAAATATTTATATAGTGAACATTTAAAATAATATAATTCTAATTATATCTACCTGAGTAGTCCACAAACTTAAAAAAAATGGTAATAAAATAATTATTGTTGTTTTATATCTGTTAAAATATATAGTCTATCCAGTGCTTTTCATTTCTTAAAATATATCCAAGTTTATATCTTGTAAAATTTTTCTCTATCCTCACTAACATTCTTTGGCAGTTCTTTAAATGTATTTTGTGAATGGGTGGAAGGGGGAGTCTTAAGGAGAAAATTCCCTCAGCTTTTTCTTTTTTCTGAAAGTATCTTTATTTTGCCTTCATTGTGAAATCTTTTTTTTTCTACTGGATATAGAATTTTATTTATTTTTAAAATTTATTTCTATGTTTTATACAATTTTTAAAGGTTACTTTCAATCTACAGTTATTACAAAATATTAGCTATATTCCGTGTTGTACAATTCATTATTGAGCCTATCTTACACCCAAAAGTTTGCACATCCCATGCCTGCACCCCTATATTGCCCCCACCATCATAAGCACTAGTTTGTTCTCTATATCTGTGAGTCTGCTACGTTTTTGTTATATTTACTAGTTTTTTGTATTTTTTAGATTCCATATATAAGCTATATCATGCAGTATTTGTCTTTCTCTGTCTGACTTATTTCACTTAGCATTACACCCTCCAAGTCCATCCATGTTGCTGCAAATGGCAAAATTTCGTTTCTTATGGCTGAGTAGTATTCTATTTTATACATATATACCATCTCTTCTTTATCCTTTCAACTCTTGATGGACACTTAGGTTGTTTCCACATCTTGGCAATTGTAAATAATGCAGCTATGAGTGTTGGAATGCATGTATCTTTTAGAATTAGTGTTTTTGTTTTATTCAGATATATACCCAAGAGTGAAATCACTTGGTCATATGGTAGTCCTATTTTTAGTTTTTTGAGAAACCTCCACACAGTTTTCCACAGTGGCCGCACCAATGTACATTCCCACCAACAGTGTACAAGTGTTCCCTTTTCTCCACATCCTTGCCAGCCAGCATTTGTTATTTGTGTTCTTTTTGATGATAGTCATTCTGACAAGAGTGAGGTGATACCTCATGGTGGTTTTTATTTGCATTTCCCTGATGATTAGTGATGTTGAGCATCCTTTCATATGCTTGTTCGCCATCTGCATTTCCTCTTTGGAAGAATGTCTATTTAGTTCTTCTGCCCACTTTTTAATTGGATTGTTTGATTTTGGATATTGAGTTGTATGAACTGTTTATATATGTTGGATATTAATCCCTTATCGGTAATGTTATTTGCAAATATTTTCTGCCATTCAGTAGGTTGTCTTTTCATTTTATTGATGGTTTTACTTGCTGCACAAAAGCTTTTAGGTTTAATTAGGTCCCATTTGTTTATTTTTGCTTTTATTTCCTTTAAGAGAGGGATCCAAAATAGTATTGCTGCAATTTATGTCAAAGAGTGTTCTGCCTATGTTTTCCTCTAGAAGTTTTACAGTATCCAGTCTTACATTTAGGTCTTTAATCCATTTTGAATTTATTTTTGTGTGTGGTGTTAGAGAATATTCTAATTTCATTCTTTTACATGTAGCTGTCCAGTTTTTCCCAGCACCACTTATCGAAGAGACTGTCTTTTCTCCATTGTACATTCTTTCTTCCTTTGTCATAGATTGATTGACCAAAAGTGTGTGGGTTTATTTCTGGGCTTTCTATCCTGTTCCATTGATCTATAAGTCTGTTTTTGTGCCAGTACCATACTGTTCTGATTAATGTAGCTTTGTAGTATAGTCTGAAGTCTGTGGGTATGATTCCTCCAGCTCTGTTCTTCTCTCTCAAGATTGTTTTGGCTATTTGGGGTATTTTGTGCTTCCATACAAATTTTAAGATTTTTTGTTTTAGTTCTGTGAAAAATGCCATTGGTTAATTTGATAGGAATTGCATTGAATCTGTAGATTGCCTTGGGTAGTACAGTCATTTTAACAATATTGATTCTTCTAACCCAAGAACACAGTATATCTTTCCATGTGTTTGTGTGTCTTAAAATTCTTTCATCAGTGTCTTATAGTTTTCAGAGTACAGGTCTTTTTCCTCCTTAGGTAAGTTTATTCCTAGGTATTTTTTTCTTTTTGATGCAGTGGTAAATGGGATTTTTTCCCCTTAGTGTCTCTTTCTGATAGTACATTGTTAGTGTATAGAAATGCAACAGATTTGTGTACATCAATTTTGTATCCTGCAACTTTACCGAATTCATTGATGAGTTCTAGTAGTTTTCTGTTGGCATCTTTAAGATTTTCTATGTATAGTATCATGTCATCTGCCAACAGTGACAGTTTTACTTCTCCTTTTCCAGTTTGGATTCCTTTAATTTCTTTTTCTTCTCTGATTACTTTGGGTAGGACTTCCAAAACTATGTTAAATAAATAAATAAATATTATTTAAGTAAATAAATAAATAAATATGGGCATCCTTGTCTTGTTCCTTATCTCAGAGGGAATGTTTTCAGCTTTTCACCATTGAGTGTGATGTTAGCTGTGAGGTTGTTACATACGGCCTTTATTATGTTGAGGTATGTCTCCTCTATGCCCACTTTCTGGTGAGTTTTTATCATACATGAATGTTGAGTTTTATCAAAAGCTTTTTCTTTATTGAGATGATCATATGGTTTTTATCCTTCAGTTTGTTAATGTGTTGTATCACACTGATTGATTTATGGATATTGAAAACTCCTTGCATCCCTGGGATAAATCCCACTCAATCATGGTGTGTGATCCTTTTAATGTATTGTTGGATTTGGTTAGCTAATATTTTGAGGAATTTTGCATCTATGTTCATCAGTGATATTGGCCTGTAGTTTTCTTCTTTTGTGGCATCTCTGTCTGGTTTGGTGTCAGGGTGATGTTGACCTCATAGGATGAGTTCAGAAGTGTTCCTTCCTCTGTGATTTTTTTGAATAGTTTCAGAAGGATAGATGTTAACTCTTCTCTAAATGTTTTGTATAATTTACCTTTGAAGCCATCTGGCCCTGAACTTTTGATTGTTGGGAGTTTTTTAAGTTACTGATTCAATTTCAGTAGTGGTAATTTTTCTGTTCATGTTTCCTATTTCTTCCTGGTTCAGTGTTGGGAGATTGTACCTTTCTAAGAATTTATCCCTTTCTTCTAGGTTGTCCATTTTATTGGGGTATAGTTGCTTGTAGTTGTCACTTAGATTCTTTATATTTCTGGTGTGTCATTTGTAACTTCTCCTTTTTCATTTCTAATTTTATTGATTTGGGCACTCTTCCTTTTTTTCTTGATGAGTCTGGCTAAAAGTGTATCAGTTATGTTTATTTGGAATTTAGTTCACTGAACTGAGCTTCTTGGAGATGTGAACTGTTGTTTTTACTCTAATCTGGAAATGTTTTTTCTATCATAGCTTCAAAAACTTTTATTCTTTTTCTCTCTCTGTTTACCCTGGATTTTATTTGTGTTAGCTGATGGTTAGTCACATTACCAGATGACTGAAGCTCTGCTTTAAAGTGTTTTCTTTCTGTGCTGTATAGGTGATACTTTTTGTTGACCTTTTTCAAGTTTTCTATTCCTTATTTTTGCAATGTCTAACCCATTTTTAAGCCATGTGGTAAATTTCTTATTTCAGGCATTTTAATTTTCAGTAGTAAAATTCCTATTTGGTTCATTTTTAGAGGTTACCATTTTTCTTCTGAATTTTCCCATTCTTCCACCCTTTATGTCCATCTCCTCCAGTAAATTATTTAATATATTTAAATATTTGTTTTATAGTTATCACCTGGTAATTCCAATATGTTGGTTATCTGCCTCTTTTGACTGTGTTTTCTTTTATGTGTCACATTTTCCTGTTTCCTTTGCATGTACCATATTTTTAAAAATTTCATATATGTGTATGAAGGAGTGATGGAAACTGATAATGCAGCTTTTTGTTCTTGTTTGTTATAGAGGATTCAGGCCTTTCCTCTTTTCGGCATCTAGGTTGAGTTGCTGATTACTGTGAATCCACCTGAAGGGGAGTTATGCCACAGATTTAATTAAAATGAGTTGATCTATGGTTTGTCCAGCATCCAATTTACCAGATGTTGCCACTGAGGAACTTATCTCTTTTAATTTATCAGTTTTTGAGCTGAGGTGGTTTGAACCTCTGTTTTTGATAAGTTTGGTTCACCTTATATGAAACTGTAGCAGCATCCAGAACCCATGGTCCACATTAAGACTGTTCTAAATTCTCAGTCTTTCCTAGTTTCCCCTCCACTACTGCCTTCTAAGCATTTTTTCTAGTATGTCTGATAGTGTGAAACACAAACATCAAAATCAAAATAGAAAACTTTCTGATGATGAGCTCAAAAAATAAAATTAAAACCATATGAGCAAACACAGCACCATGAGTGATACAGAAAAAAAGTAAGTTATGAAAATGAAATAGGAGATATTTTGTCAACAGTATCCCTTCAATGGGATTTTCTATGTGAAAACATGGAGATTAAAGAATATTGCCCTGAAGTATTATAAGTAAAGCTGACAAGAGATCAGAATGTTTTAGATTAGTTATTTTGATGGAATCTTTTCTATCTGTTTGAAAGATATTATTTTAATGTGTGGGTGCTATGGAGAGGGAAATGTAGTCATAGATGATGGATTACATTTCACATAAAAGCAGCAAGGTTAGTGTGTGTCTGTGTCCAAAATTGTCCTCAAAATGTATGTGGATAGATTTCTCTTATAGCATTCATATATCACTGGATAATATACAGATATTTGGAAACATAGGTGGCTTGGGTTGTGACAGTGATGGAGTACATTGCTGTCATTCAGTGAATGTGAACCAGGGATGCTAAAGATCTGTGATACAGGGACAGTCCTTCACAATCAAGAATTATCCCATCCAACTGGCAAATAGTGACCCCACTTAGAAATATGTATCTGTATAAGTTATGTACTCTTATATACCATTGCCCTTTTACTAGGGAACATCAACTACTGGGATCCATAAATATGTCTCTAGTTACAAGCACACTGTCAAAATTGCCCTTTCCTAATAAGACTACTTTATTAAATTGACAGTTGTCTCATCAATAATCACATACAACCATTCCAAGGTCAGCAACCTATATGTTTATTTTTAAAATAAATGTATTTTTACAGGAAATAGCAAGCAGAGAGGAAAGAGAAACCAATAGAATATATTGATAAACTAAAAATATTAGAGTTTTAACTGAAAGCAGCCCTCCCTTGTGACTCTGCACTACATTAATTTTGCTAGTCTCTCTCTCACATTGCCTGCATATTCTGTTCCAAACAGCCCTGCACTTTATTCCATTGTCTTGCTATTTCATTGTTTGAGTCTAATTCTTGTCTTTTCAACAAGAATATAATTTCCTTGAGAGGTAAAAACATATTTTATGTAAACTTTGTACCCCTCACACCAGCTAGCACATAATAGGTTATTTCACTGGTTGATTAAAATATAACTAGTAAAAATACTTGAAAGTGAAATAAAATCATGTTTTCCAGAAAGTCAGTTATTAAGTTTATTATTCAAGATATTTGATATTATGTTTACTCCAATTAAATAGCTAAGTTTATTTTTCAGGTTTTTTTAAATTCACTGAAAGATGTCTGCTACTTTTAATATAAAAATGCATATGTAAGATATTGAAAAACATATTTTTCCTATCCTCATACACATACACATTTTGTGTGCACACAAAACTATGAGCTGAGAATAGTTGCCCTTATAGGAATGAAAGAATTTGCATATGTCCAAACTCATAAAAATATACACATCAAATATATGCAGTTTTTATATAGCATATCTCAACAAAGCTGTTAAAATAAATAAATAAATAAGGCTTGGAAAAGGTAAATAACTTGTCAAGTTGTAAATACCTAATAAGCTGCCCAACCAGGTATTCCTGATTCTAAACACACAGGATTCTCTATGAATCTTTAATAAAATATTTAATAAGCATAATGTAATATTAGCTACTCTTGAATACATTAAAGAAATTAAATTATTTCTGCCACATTCTTTCCTGTATAGATTCAGAATTCTTAATCTTGACACACAAACACCAAAGTGTTTCATTAGGTACCATAGACTGGAATCAACTGCATTGAAAATTTTAGAAATTCTCCAAAAAAGTCTTCACCAAGACAATGTTTAAAAGAGGGATATTGTCTGGGATTCATTCAGTGCCTTTGAGGAATATTTTCATGATTTAAAACTTGCTGCACATTCTTTTGAATCTGAAATCAAGCAGATTTCCATTATTTTTGGTCAACCAGTGTTTCTACTTTTCTCACAAACATATATCAGGTTGTTGCTTTGGCTGGAATTAAACAAACACAGGTGTTAAAATTACCAGTTTCCTCATAATTTTCCTATGAACTTGTGCTATGGAATAGTCATTAAGTTTCTGTAAGAGACACATTTTCCCAATTCATTACACCTAAAGAAACTGCCAGGCAAAATGTGCTGCCAATATAAGAGCCATTACAGACTTCCCACATGTATTTTGCAAGCAGGTGTTTCATGTGCAGTTTGCCAGAAACAAACTGTTTTTCAGGTGCATAGAGAATTATCATCTTTGTACAAAAAAGGAACAGTAATACCTACTCCTAGTAGAGTCTTTCTCAATAGGAGAGTAATATAGAGTTGTTGCATAAAGGACAGAATTGAACACGCAATGTTTGACAGCCTAAGTGCACCCATCCAGTTGGGTTCCATGTTAATTACTCAACCCAGAATGGGTGGAGATAAAATGCCAGTACAGAGCCAGAAGATGAGGATGAACATGGTTAAAGTACTTTTATGTAAAACACAGTGCTTTTTCATATCCCTGTGAGTTAAACACTGTTATATCTACTTGATAAATGGCAGAAGTGTGGCTCAAATTTTATGCAACTTTCTCAAAGTCACACAGTTAATAAGGATTGTACCAGACTTCATACCCAGGTCAGTGTGATTGGAAAGCCTAATTTCAATGATTTGAATCCTGCTTTGGTTTCTATTCTCTTGTCTTGGAAGCTGTGCTCCTTGAGATTGGAATACTTCATATGAATTCCCGACAGTGAGCAGGATTGTGCCATGATATGGAGAGACTGGCAAAAGATGACCTATAACCTTTCTACTTTCTCAATATTTGAGTTTAGAGCCCAAATCACCATTGAGGTGCTGTGTCTTTGTTCATTTTATCTTTCCTTTTGTGGTGACCATGTGCTATGGCTAGGCTTGATTTACTGTTCCTATGTTAGCACAGAGACTAATAGCAACTTCTCTTTGTTGCTTTAAACTTATACATGTTTCCATTAATAATCATCATATCCTACATGGAATCTCAAAACACAAGATGTACCATCTCATCCAAAACTAAAGCACTCCTGTGCTGGCCCACAGGAAAGAGGGAGCAAAGAAGAGCACTTTAGCACAGGAGTAGGTTGGATGGATTTAATTTCTAACCCAACTCTTCCACTTACTGTGACCATACCTAGGTTACTTAACATTTTTACATTTTAGTTTCATTTTCTACTTAGTGAAATTTAAATGTCTTTTCAACATTGATGAGATAATAAATCTAAATAACTATCGAGAATATATTTCTTACTGTCAAGTATATTATGTTGCTAATAAATGCTTGTCATTTTCATTGCAATGAGAATCTATATGTCTAGATTTCACCTGCATTCTGAAACAATATTAGAATAAACATGTGGAAAACTGATAGAACTTTAACATTAAGACTTTCTCAATTCATGTCTGTATGACACTTAACAAATCTCCTGGTATCATTTCATATGAGTATTAGTTTTTTCAAAAAATAAGACAAAGGAAGTTTCTATATACCAAATTGACACTGATGAGCTTTGTATGCATACCATGTTGGCAGCCTCTGCCTCATTCTTAGGCTAATTTTTTTGGAGGATCACAGAGCTGAATCTAGTGACCCAGGACCAGCCTCACTCTAGGTCCTGAGGCAGTTTTATTTTGGATTAAATATTATGCAAATTCCATGGAATATAAGAAACTTGACACTACATAGTCCCATATAATGCTTTTATACCCTTTGTACTCTTGTTTTTATACATTCTACTTCTAAATATTTTATGTGGTCCACAGTACATGGTTATCATGTTCACATTAAAAACCAATACTTATTTAAATAAGTTAAAAACATAACAGTGGTTACATTAACCCACACATTTACTGTTTCTTTTGCTTCTCATCTCTCTCTACTGGTGTGGGCTCCCATCAGGAATAAATTCTTTTCGTGCCTCAATAAATTCCTTTAGTCAATTTTGCATTTTATCTTTTGTATTATGTAGTTCCAGTATTGCCTTTGGTTCTTATTGGAAAATAACTCCCTTCCTTCTGCTGAAATTTTCCTTCTGTTCATCCATCTTTTTCATCTTGACCTCTTCCAAGTCTTTGGTCAATTTTTAATAATTTATAATAGTTAAAGTTCTTGTTTGTTAGTCCAACCTATGGGTTATTTGCGGTCAGTTACTTTTGACTCTTACTTATGTTGATTATGGGTCATGCTTTCCTGCTTCTTTGTACACGTTGTTTTGTTTTGTTTTGTTTTTTAATGAATTCATGCTAGACACTGTGTGTAAAAGAAAAATAAAGACTGAAATAGAGTCTTCTCCTACCTCCCAGAAGAAATAGGTCAGTTTGCATTTTTGCCAGTGTATCATTTGGAAGTTCCTATAATTGGGATTGCTGGCTCAAAAGTCAAATGCATAAATATTTTTCAATATATTGCCAAGTGGCTTTTTATATAAATAGGAACCTTTGTAGTCTCTCAAATAATGGCATTGTACCTGTTCTGATAGTCATGATATTAAAATATGTTGTCCAACTAGTTTTTTTTTTGTTTGTTTTAGTTTTTTTGTTGTTTTTTGTGTTTCTTGTTTGTTTCATTTTGTTTTGTTTTGTTTTTTCCCAAAGAGGTGAAAAATGGAATCTGAGTGTTGCCCTATTTGTTCTCCATTTTAGTTCTCATAAAATATCAGTGATAGTCCTTCCTTTATCCGTTGCAAATGTTTGTTTTTGTTTTCACACTCTAAGTAGAGTCAATCAGAGAGATGGGGCAAAATAAAAAGCAGGAGAGATGAGAGAGAGAAGGAGGTCAGAGAGATTAAAAGTATGAGGACTTGATCTGTCACTGCTGACTTTGAATATGGTAGAAGGGAATTCAGGCAGGCTCAAGAAGCTGAGTGCAAACCCTGTCAACAGCCAGCAAGGAAACAGGGGCCTGAGTCCTACCATCATACGAAACTAAATTCTGCCAACAATCTGAATAAGCCTGATAAGATTGGAGCTTTGTGAGGCCCACAGCAGAGAAGCTTCCAGGGTCCACTGGACTTCTCCTCTTCGGAGCTGTGAGATAATACATTTCCATGGTTTGAGCTGCTACATTTATGATCATTTATTATGGCAAATTTTTCTATAGAAGAAAAATAATTTGAAGGTTTTTTTTTTTTTATTTAACAGAGTTAAATCTTTGAAGGAAAAATAATAGCTAAGGGGAAAAGGATAACTTAAAATTCAAATAAATTATGGTTTCTACCTATTTATAGAAGAGCTATAGAGAGAAAGAGAAAATGGAATAATAGGAAATAATGAAAGATATTGTCATAGGGTAAACTGTTAGGATTTAAGATGAGAGTTCAGATAATTTATGTAATAAGAATATATAGTGATACTTCCAGGAATAAAGAACTGGGTGCAAATGAAAGTCATTGTAGTTTAAGAGGTCAAGGAAATGTGAGGCTAATGAATTAGATGGATCCAATAATCTGAGCAGTGAAATACCCTAATTGTTGAGTTGGAGAGGAAATTCTGAGACACAAGGCAAAGCCTTGTTGGGATGAGAAGGAATTTTGGTAGAAAAAAATCAAGAGAGGTAATTGGTTGTAAAGTCAAAAGATAAAATTCACAGTAGAAAGATATTTATACCAGAGTGTTTAAAACAAAAAGGCATTTCCCATATTTTAGCATGCTGTTAGCATTTTTATTTTCCAGAAATTTTAATTTATGAAATTTTGCAGTAGAGGATTTTTTATGTCTCCATATATAAATTAATTTAAATTAAATGGCAAAGGCAATTGACATACACTTCTAGATGATTTTTTAAAATTACTTATACATGTCCATGCCACTCTCTCACTTCGTATATACACTACCAAATGTAAAATAGATAGCTAGTGGGAAGCAGCTGCATAACACAGGGAGATCAGCTCCGTGCTTTGTGACCACCTAGAGGGGTGGGATAGGGAGGGTGGGAGGGAGACGCAAGAGGGAGGAGATATGGGGATATATGTATACATATAGCTGATTCACTTTGTTATAAAGCAGAAACTAACACAACATTGTAAAGCAATTATACTCCAATAAAGATGTTTAAAAAATTACTTATATAAATTAAGTTTTAACAGAGATTTATATTAGGCTTTGCTTAAATTTTAATAAATATTAAATCTTAAAATTTTTTTTTTTAATTTGAGAAACATATTCTAGTCGAGATCTTTTTATATCCATGGATTCAACTTTCCCCTGTCTCATGGAAACATCTTAGCTTATAATTGTGTTTATCTTTCTGCATCTTCAGCTATATGGAATCAGTCAGAATTTGGTACAAGAAACAGAAATCACTCTAGATGTTTCAAATATAAAGGTGTTTAGTACAGAATTTCAGATATTTGTACAGTTGTTGAAAGGAGGAAAGGTAAAAATTATAGATCTTTCCTAACTCTGCTTCAAGGTCCTACCTCAGCAGCTTCACTCCAGAATTTGGAAAATATTATTAGCACACAGAGGCCAGAAAAATGCAGAAAAACTCTGGTAACATTACAACTGCCTACAACTAGTGATCAGACCATGGAGAATGGCATTTGTTCAATCTTATGTCTACATAGGCCTTAATAATCTCCCTAGATATTCATTCATATATATGAATATATATTTATATTATATGTAAATATATATATATTTAACTGGTTTTGTGTTCTGGTTGTTCAAATTGAATCGCCTATATTTGCATTACTTCAGATAGAAAGGTATTTGTGTTTGACTCATTCAGGCTCAAGCATAGTTTTTGGGATTTCCCTATTAGCAGGGTTCCTACAGGTGACGAAAAGCTCAGTGGACCCTGCTCTGTGGACCTAGGGTTTAAGAGGCAGCTATCTGTTCTCTCCAAATAGAGCTGCATGAAACAACTCTGCTCTCATCTTCCTATAGAAATGAAATGAGATGAATTCCCCACAGAGTTGAATTCTCAGCTCCCTAATCAGCTTTACCTGGCCTTCATGGGTCATAAGTTCTGACCAAATCATACAGAGTTGACATTGAAATCATCCTTTGAGGTACATATTCCACACATGTCCAATTCTTGCAAGGACCTCTACTTCTGTCCTTCTGAGGCACTCTCCAACTGATTTCCCAAGTCACAGGAGCTAGTGTATTGACTCAGTTCTCCATATATGAGTCCATGAGTGATTGCAAACGAGCCAGGCATGTGGTTTCAAAGTTGCTCAAATCCAACGTATGTGGAAAAAGAAATGTATGGAATTCCCCTTACCCACTTCCTACTAGCAAATATCCTTTTATTATTCCTTGTCTCAGAAAATGATAATAACAATCGTATTTACCTAGTAATAAGCACTTGGAATTTCAGAATCATTCTTAATTTATTTCTCTTTCTCTACTCTCATACTCAATGCATCACCAATTCATGTCTAAGTGACCTTCTAAATATCTCTTAAATAATTTTCTTTTCATCCCTCTTGCCATAACTTTGCCTTGGTTAGACTTCCACAAATAATATTTTAACTGACCTCCAAAAATGCTCAACAGCAAAAGCTATATTTTTGAAACACAAATCATATTCCGTCTCACCAGAAACTGCTACGACAACCAGCATTCCCTCCTGACCCCCCATCACACATGCACTCACTGTACTTAAAACCCTTTTGTACCTTCCTATCATTCTTAGGAAAATATGCAAATCATGCGAACAAGCCATAGGGCTCTGAATAATCTCACTCCTACTATGTCTGCAGCCTTATATCTCTTCAAACTCCTGCTCCATGGCTTTGCTCAGATAAACCGGCATCTTCATTACCTTTAATTTACCATTCTCCTTCCCATCATGAAGCCTTTGCAGATGCTGTTTCTTCAGGCTAAAACTCTTCCCTTCCTTCCTCACCTTACTAACTTCTCTTAAACCCTTAACTCTTACTGTAATTGTCATGTACTTCTTCAAGAAATTTTTCCTTAAATTCTTAACTTATTAAATTCTATATCATAAATTCTCCAAGTGCCATCTATTCTTCTTCACACATATCTCAGTTGCAATACTCTTATATTTGCATGAATATCTCATATTGGCATTTTGTGTTTGAATCTTTGATCATAATCCCCATAAGAATAGAGAGCAAATCTCTTTTTAATCACTATTTTACTCCAAGTGCCAGGCACAGTATCTGAACATCATATGTGATTATAAAGTGGATAAATAAATACCTCCACTCTAGCAGCTTAAGTTCAAATATATTTGTTGAAGTGAATTTTCTTGTCAAATCAATACTTATTCAGAGAATTCTGCTTTGTGAAGGTAATATAAATGTAAATAAGAAAGCTTCCACAACTATGACAGGTATTCACTCCATCAACAAAAAGTTTTGAGTACTATTATGCAGGGATCATACAGAATTTCCTTCTTTTTTAAGGCTGAATAATATTCCATCGTATACATACACCACATTTTCTTTATCCATTTATCCTTTCGTGGACACAGGTTGTTTCCATACCTTGGCTATTGTAATAATGTTGCAGTGAACATGGAAGTGCAGACATCTCTTTGAGATCCTAATTTCAATTATTTTGGGTATATATATACAGAAGTGGGATTGCTGGATTATGTGGTAATTCTATTTCAGTTTTTTGATGAACTTCTTACTGATTTTTATAGTGGCTGCACCATTTTACATTCCTACCAACATTGTACGGGGTTCTCTTTTCTCCACATAGTTCCCAATACTTGTTATCTGTCTTTTTCTTAATAGTTCTTGACAGGTATGAGGTGATATCTCATTGTAGGTTTGATTTGTATTTTCCTAATGATTAGTGAATTTGAGCATCTTTTCATATACTTGTTGGCCATTTCTATATCATGTCTGGAGAAATGTCTAATCAGTTCCTTTGCCTATTGTTTTTTATTTTTTTCCATGTAAACTCACATTTTATTCCACATTTTTCAGGTCTATATGTTTTACATAATAAAATGAAACAGGAGCATTTTATTTAACATCGATGCCTTTGCAGATAACTAAGTAGGCTTCTAGGATTTGTATTCTCTAGGGATTCTGCAGACTCTTAACTTTCCTCATTTGTACAGGTTGGCAGTGAGAGATTTTTTTCCCCACTAATTGAAGTAGTTAAAAAAAATTAGAATAGAAAAAGGAATATAAAACCTTAGCATGTGCTGATCCTTATGACATAATTCTTATGAAGTTTCCATAGCTCTTTGTTGAGTATTTCTCTTCTAAATGAAACACGTTTATGTTTTCAAGGACATGGAATTGGGTCACGGATATAAAATGTTCTCCCTCCTTTACTGTAAAATAGCAGGACATGTTCTTGTCCATCAGTTTTCCATAACCATCTCCTATTTGTGGTGTATGAGATTGTAGATAACATAAAAATGCCACCTTTGTGTTTATTGTCTGTTCTTATTCCTGACTCTAAAAGAGTTATCTGCACATATCCTATAGTGTTGAATTAAAAACAAGGAACAATAAGGCCTATATTTCAATGTTCCAAGCTAAAATAGGGGACTAGTTACATTTACGATTAGGTTTTTTTTTTCCCTATATTGCCCCTTCCCTTTTCTTCTCCCACAGTTACCACTAGTTTGTTCTCCATATCTGTGTTTGCTTGTTTTTTGTTTTATTCACTAGTTTGTTGTATTTTTTAGTTTCCACATATAAGTGATATCACACAGTATTTGTCTTTCTCTGTCTGACCTATTTCACTTAGCATAATGCCCTCTAAGTTCATTCACATTGCTGAAAATGGCAAAATTTTATTTTTTATGGCTGAGTAGTATTCGTGTGTGTGTGTGTGTGTGTGTGTGTGTGTGTATCTCACATCTTTATCCATTCATCTGTTGATGGACACTTAGGTTGCTTTCTTATCTTGGCAATTGTACATAATGCTGCTATGTACACTGGGGTGCATGTATGTTTTTGCCTTTTTCAGATATACACCCAGGAGTGGAATTGTTCGGTAAGATGGTAGTTTTATTTTTAGGTTTTTGAGAAACCACCATACTGTTTTCCATAGTGGCCACACCAATTTATCTTCCCACCAACAGTGTTCTAGGGTTCCCTTTTCTCCACATCCTCACCAACATTTGTTATTTATGTTCTTTTTGATGATAGCCATTCTGACAGGTATTTTTAAATCAGATTTTTTGTATTTCTGCTGTTGAGTTGCTGGAGTTCCTAGTATATTTTGGATATTAACCTCTCATCAGATATATGATTCGCAAATATTTTTTCCCATTCTGTAGGTTGTCTTTTCACTCTGTTCATTGTTTCCTGTGCAGTTGCTTTTTAGTTTGATGTAGTGACATTTGTCTAATTTTACTTTTGTGGCTTTTGCTTTTGGTGACATATCTAAGAAACAACTGCCAAGTACAATGTCGTCAAGTTTTTCTCCTATGTTTTCTTCTAGGAATTCTATAGTTTCAGGTCTTATAATTAAGTCTTTAATCCATTTTGAGTTGATTTTTCTATATGGTGGATGATAAGGCTCTATTTTCATTTGTTTGTGGGTAGATATCCACTTTCCCAACACCATTTGCTGAATAGATTGTCCTTTCCCCTTTGTGTATTCTTAGAACCCTTGTTGAACATCTCTTTTCGAGGGTATACATGGGTTTATTTATGGGTTCTGTCTTCTGTTCCATCTACCCATATGTCTGTTTTTAAGCCAGTATCATATTGTTTTGATTTCTGTGGCTTTGTAATATATTTCAAAATCAGTAAGTGTGATGCATCCAGCTTTCTTCTTTCTCAGAATTACTTTGGCTATTTGAGATCTTCTGGTTCCAAATGAATTTTAGGTGTGTGTTTTTTTTTTTTTTTTCCATTTCTATAAAAAGTGCCATTGGAACTTTGGTAGAGAGGGCACTGAATCTGCAGATTGTATTGAATCTGTAGATGGTCATTTTAATACATTGTCTTCTGATTCATGAGCATGGGATGTCTTTCCATTTGTGTCTTCTTGAATATATTTTATCAATGATTGTAGTTTTCAGTGTACAAGTCTTTCATCTCCTTGGTTGAGTTTATTCCTAAGTATTTCATGCTTTTTGTTGCTGTTTTAAATGTGATTGTTTTTAAAATTTCCTTTTCAGATATTTCATTTTTCCTGTTTTAAAACACACTAATTTTTGTATGTGAAAGAAAGAAATAAAATTATATATATTTGCAGATAGCATAATCTTATGTATAAAAAATTTTAAATACTACCAAAATGTTAGAATTAATTTAAAAATTCAGAAATTTAATAAATTAATAATACAATACCTAAACAAATTGAGACTGAAGGGAAAAACAAGAGTCGCAAAGATAAATGTAGATTAGAACTGGACTTTACAGTATACTGTTGGTTGATTATTGCCCAAAGACAGTTTCTATAACACTTGGACTAAACTACATGTATCTATTTGTTTAGATTCTAGTTCTCTTTCAGAAGACAGATAATATAAAGAGGAATAGATGAATAAATTAAGTTCAACAAAAAAAGACTAAATCTAGAAAAACTTCTAATTGTTAGAAATAAAAGAAAAACACACATAAAACACAAAATGATACAAAATCCACAATATTAAGGCAAATCAAGTAGAATTAATTAGATAAATCCCATGTGGAAAAATTATATTGAACATTATTTGAGTTTTTAAAATACTTTTAACCTGAAGTAGTTTTTTGAAAAGGAGACTTCTTGCTTAATTCCGAAGAAAATGTTGATTTCAGAAAACATAATGCTTTACATTGTTTTACCATAATACTGACGATATTGTCTATTTTCAAGTTTTCACAAAAGAGAAACCAAGTCTTTTTCAGATTACTTGCTGGCAGACACATTTAGCTTCATTGATTATAAAAATTAAAATATTTAAAAGAAAATTAAATTCGTGAATTTGTAATTATTGTCTGAGAAAACTAATTCTAATATGTAAAACATGGTACTTTTACAAGCAAGCTGAGTTATGCATGGTACAATTTTAATAATCCTTTAGAATTATGAAAAATTAAAATTTATACTCCTAGATAGCTTTTAGATCTATAATGGTGACAAAAATAAAACTAAATTATATTTAACCTACTTCAAAATTTAATTTGTCCTTAATTTCCATATTCTATCTGAAGACTTTTAAAATTTTCATATCTTCAAAATTCCTACTAATTTTTATATTTTGCTCTAGTGGTATATTAGAGCATAAAATGGCTTGCACTTTGTATATGACCTTTTCCTTTTACTTTCATGCAGCACACTCTGGCTCTCCTTGGGCAAATATACAACCAGACCTAATTTTTTCAGGGTATATTTCCTTAAATTTTGTGAGTATTCTTTTCTTTCATATCAAAAAAAAAAAAAATGGATGTGAAAAATAAAAATAATTTGTGATTCTGGAGACCATTTATTCAGGAACTCACAATCTAGAGAAAAGTCATTCTGATAAGAATTAATCTCTGCTTTATATTTTAATATAAAAAATTATTCTGTGATAGAGGGACTTCTGGCCATGGCTGGGGGAAGAGGACAGTGATATATAGTCCAGTACAATCTGTGCAAATTTAAAAATGCAAGTTCTAATGGATAAAGAAGATGTGGTACATATATACAATGCAATATTACTCAGCCATAAAAAAGAACGAAATATTGCAATTTACAACAACATGGATGGACCTAGAGATTATTATACTAAGTGGAGTAAGTCAAAAAGAGAGAGACAAATACCATATGATATCACGTATATTTGGAATCTAAAAGACAACACAAATGAACATATCTACAAAACAGAAACAAACAGACATAGAGAACAGAGAATGGGGGGTGGGGGAAGGAAGGATTGGGAGTTTGGGATTAGCAGATGCAAACTATATATATAGGATGAATAAACAAAAGGTCCTACTGTATAGCACAAGGAACTATATTTAATATCCTGTAATAAATCATAATGAAAATATGAAAAATGTATGTATAGCTGAATCACTTTGCTGTACAGCACAAACAACACAACATTTTAAATCAACTATACTTCAATAAAATTTTTTTTTTTATAAATTTATTTATTTATTTATTTTTGGCTGTGTTGGGTCTTCGTTTCTGTGCAAGGGCTTTCTCTAGATGCGGCGAGCGGGGGCCACTCTTCATCGCGGTGCGCGGGCCTCTCTTGTTGCGTAGCACAGGCTCCAGACGCGCAGGCTCAGTAGTTGTGGCTCATGGGCCCAGTTGCTCCGCGGCATGTGGGATCCTCCCAGACCAGGGCTCGAACCCGTGTCCCCTGCATTGGCAGGCAGATTCTCAACCACTGTGCCACCAGGGAAGCCCTAAAATTTTTTTTTTAATGCAAGTTTTCAGAATAATAGTACACATTTTACAAGTATAAAAAACAGAAAAATTTAAAATTTATTTCAAAACAAACTTCTGATAGGGAAGGAAATGAGAGTGTGACTGTATTAAATGTGAATAAATAAGCAAATAAAATCAGGCATGGGCTTGTCCAGGACCAAATATGAAATGTTCAGTAAACTAAGTGATATGATTAAACCTACTTTTTGTAAAGTCAGAAAATAACCAAAACAATTGTTTCTATTTCAGCTGAGTTTATTTCACCACTATTACATGATGATTATCATGGATGCTCACTTTATTTCTGCGAGTTAGTACTTATTGAATTCCTACATGTGCATAGAATTTTGCTTTAAAATTAACAGAATAACCAGCCCTTTCCACTATAAAAATATTATGCATATTATTATTTTTTTAGGTTTCATTGTCTAGAAAAGTCAGTAGCTCAAATGTTGCTGTTTTTAAATAAAAGTAAATTTTCAAATAAATGCAATTTAAAGTACTTTCATAATTTGATAAGAAAGAGAAGCATATTTCAAAATGTTTATACTGAAAGTGAAAAACTTATTTGAAAAACAAATATGAGTACTATAACCAAGAAAAAGATGTATACCACAACCATATATGCACTTAATGAAAATTTAGTGAAGAATAATTTACCAAAAAAAATAAGTCTTCCTGGCATTTAGAATTTGGAAGCAGTTATTAAGTTGAACCATATAGAATTGTACTTGAAGTTCAAAAACATTTGTATGTCAGTCTCATATGGTTTACCACTTTCTTTTAGTAAGAATTCTGATGAATCACAGTACACTAAGAGTGAAAGGAAAATAGCACAAAGATATGTCAGAAACACAGAAAAATATTATCTGACCTGTTTGTGTTGAGTACTTTTTCAATATCCTCATTAACAGAGGAGACAACAATTAAATGAAAATATTACTCTTCTACTTTAGGAAAGTATAATCTTGATATAGTCAGATCACTAAAAAAGTCAAATGCACATGCTTTATTTGCTTGACGCCATATTCAAATGATTTTATTCAATTACAGCATGATATGATATTGTTGACCTTATATAATTAAAGCAAACAATTCGTGGGTTAAAAATAAATATTCAGATGCTTTGTAAGACTTTAATATGATAATCTTATTATTGCACTGAATATTTTAAAATTTATTGGATTTTGAGCTGCTTTTTTTCCTTCATTCTCTCTTTTGAAATATATTCAGAATGCTACATTCTTAAACTGAGTTATTATTTTTGTCTGCCCATTTATTTTATCTTTTTAAGAATAGAATCCAGAAAGATGACCTGCATTTACTAGGTACTCAATAAAAGATAAACCAATTAAATCAAGTCTGTAATCATCACATTTTAAAATATTTAATCCTAAATGAACAAACAAGTCTTGTTTCACACGAAGATGTAAGATATTTAAATATTTTTCTATTTTCCACTTTTGTACACACTGTCTCTTTAGTTCTGAGGCTCCAAGAAGAGGTTATTGACATGGAGTTGAGACAGAGACCAATTCATTAATCAAACATTGTTCTGTACTTTGTAAAATTGTGGGAAATCAAGAATTGGGTAAGGATTATTGGCAAAGATATCAGATAAATAACCAATGGAATATAAAATTTAAGTAAATACTTAAAATATTATATTTATGAGAATAAAGGATGTAGAGGAATATAAACATCAGAAAGCTGGCAATGTTGTAGGCAATGATAATTCATTATTTGTAATTAAAATATATTTTAATTGTTAAATATTTAAGTAAATGGAAAGATCTTTTACTTGGTATCATGAAACTTAAAATCAGAGGACTTTAGGTTGACAGTAGTTTATTTAGATTTTGTGTCCATGGGAAGTAAAATAAATTTTCTCTGAAGGATTTAACGCCATATGATGAAAATCGGCATATGAATTAATGTAAACATTTTGAGTGTCTTGATGTAATGGAAAGTCTTCAGAGAAATATTCAGTGACAGATACCATTCACCTTACATGTGATGAGGAAATTGACATTTTTATGTCATTTTCAAGCAACTCCAAGGAATGATGTGCTTTCCACATGTTAATTCTTTTTGAAATTCATATTAGTAGTAGAAAAGATTAAATATAATAGAGAAAACTGCCAACCTTTGGCAGAGTTTAGGATAAGAATCTTCCAAATTTGAAACATACAGCTATAAAAGGAGATTATAATAAATTTTGTAAAATAGCTTTTATAAAAATATTTGTTATTGGGGTAAAAAATATAATTTTATGACAGAAATTAAACATTTAGAATTAGAATCAGAAACACTTAAAAAATATCTGATTCATTTTGTCTTAAATTAATAATGTATAAGCATCTGGATTTAAAGTATCCTATTTTCAAAGCATTGTACAAGTTCATCTTACTGAATTTTATGCCAGAATCTACCAAATATAAAATATTTTTATATTTTCCTATTTTCCATTCTCCTTCCCTTTGAAAAACTGTCCTGCCCCATTGTAAGCATTCTTGGTGAGACTGTCTTTCAAAGTAACTTTTCCTCCACTGGCCCAAGAATGGGAAATGGAAATGTTACCAAATGAAGTCTATCAAAGCCTTCTAAGGTCTGAATGATAGAAGTGATACAGGACTGGAAAAAGTCAGAGTTGCTTCTTCTAAGGAGGTATCTATCCCGTGATCTTCCACTACTGTGGGTTTCTAGTTTTCCAGAACTGCCTGGCTCCCATCCTTCCAGAGGTCTACCTGTGTGACTTTTCCTGTGGTTTCCGTGAAATACTGCAAATTCATTCAGTAAATCATTTTTTCTTTAACTTAATCATGTTTGTTTTATATTAATAGCAATAAAGTAACCTAACATGAAATGTTTACAGGAATGAATTCTCTCAGAACTACATTGTCAAATACAGAATAATTAAAATGAATGCATTTTTACATTTCATATCAAAGCTTTTATATATTTCTCATTCTAAAAGCTGCTATCAATATACCTAAATGACGTTAAAATATGTGTTAATTTTCTCACACAGATGATCTTTACAATGTTTGTATATTGTTCTTGAGAATGTCATCAAAAAGTCAATAGTTTTTTTAAATCACATACATAATTGTTATAAGACAATACAGAACTCTACATGTGTTCAGTTTTATTTGTTTAGCTTCACTATTTTATGTATTTTTTTGTTTTTCTTTTTTTTTTAATTTGAAGTTATATAAGCTGTTCCCTCCTTCTTCCCATCATGCATCAATTGCTGAGGGCTCTAGGATTTTATCATACACATAGACTTAACTCTAAACCCTGGGTATTCTAGATCTTTATAATGTGAATTCCTAAAAGTTCCAGGTATCTCATTATAAAATGAAAAAATAGTACTTAATTTCAGTTTTATGAAGGCTAGTTGCTGTCATATATTAAAGAACCAAGAATCATTGCCAGCACTATTTATATAAATTCATTCTGGGTATTGATACGTGGTCTTATCTAATTTATAGAGAAATTTTTAAATTTATGTTTGAAAGTATTTTTATTAAAATACGTTTATAGCAGAAGGGGCTGCTTATCTATAAAGAAGTGTCCTCATGTTCCTTTTTTTGTTGTTAACAATTTTTTACCCTTTTTGGGCAGTTCACTGCTTTCTTTTTTATGGAAAGAGGGCAACAATGTGCAAGCTGAACAGTTCTTTCTGTTATCTGTTTATTTTTCTAAAAATATGGATCATCTATCCTTCTCAGCTATCTTGAGGGTCTAAAGACATTTAAAAAAAAAAAGAAAACAAGATTTGATCACTTTAGAATTCTGCTTATCAGTACTGTTATTTATCTATGTAATGTTATTGTATATTTCCTTGGTTATATATCTCATTATCTATGTTGTTTACACTTGTCTTTTAAAATCTATGTTCACTGGATGCAGCCTCTGTTCACCTTTGTTGTAGATGCTCCCCCCTCCCTCCCTGATAGAACTTGTTATTATATAATCTTTCTTGAACTGCATTGTATTTTGTAATTGTTCCCATGTCCCCTCCTTATCCTTCCTTCATTAGCCAACGATCACAACCATATTCATCCATAATTAGTGACACAGCTGTTTTAGAGTCAAAAAAAATTACTACCGTTATTTAGAACAGAAACGAATGTCAAAAAAATTAGGCAATATTTTTTAACTAATCAAGATATGTTATAATTTAATCTACCTCAAGGTCAATAGTTAAAACTTCCATTATTGCTAATGTGAACTGCATGATGATTTTCCATCCCATACCTGCTCTGTGTTACAAGTCTTCTGCAGCTCAAGCAATGCAATCTATCCAATTCTTCAATCCAGTATTCCAGGAGCCATTTCAAATCCCTCCCAGTCTTTTTCAGCAACTTCTAATCCATGAACAAATCCTGTTTATAGCATTTACAATTTATACTTCAAATCCAATTGTTTGGGGATATATCCACTGGCATTATCCTTATTTATAAATAATGTCTGCTTCAAGGTTCTGGAGGAATTAAATAAAATCTGGGTCACCCATTTATAAGCCCTAAAGTGAATGTGGCCAGAAGTAGTTACTGCTTTCATTAGAACGTACCAATATAGTAGCCTCTTTGTCTGCTGTAGGGCTTATTTGCCAATTTGGGAGCAGACGGAATTCTGCTTCACAACCTGTTACACAGTTTAACATCATTATGTAGTTTTGTTAATTTTTAAAAATTGAAATATAGTTGATTTACAATGTTTCAGGTGTATAGCAAAGTGATTCAGTTATATATATATATATATATATATATATATATATATATATATTCTTTTTCATATTCTTTTCCATTATAGGTTATTGCAAGATATTGTGTATAATTTCCTATGCTATATAGTAGGTCCCTGTTGGTTATCTATTTTATATATAGTAGTTTGTAACTGCTAATCTCAAACTTCTAATTTATCACTCCCCCTCACCTTTCCTCTTTGGTAACTGTAAGTTTGTTTTCTGTGTCTGTGAGTCTTTCTGTTCTGTAAATAAATTCATTTATATAATTTTTTTTTATTTCACATATAAGTGATATCATATGATATGTCTTTGTCTGACTGACTTCACTTAGTATGATAATCTCTATGTCCACCCATGTTGCTGCAAATGGCATTATTTCATTCATTTTTATGGTTGGGTAGTACTCCATTGTATATATGTACCACATCTTCTTTATCCATTCATCTGTCGAAGGACATTTAGGTTGCTTCCATTTCTTGGCTATTGTAAATAGCACTGCTGTGAACATTGGGGTGCATGTATATTTTAGAATTAGAGGTTTCTCTGGATATATACCCAGAATTGGAATTGCTGAATCATATGGTAGCTCTATTTTTAGTTTTTTTAAGGAACCTCCATACTGTTCTCTATAGTGGCTGTACCGATTTACATTTCCACCAATAGTGTAGGAGGGTTTCTTTTTCTCCACATTTATTGTTTGTAGACTTTTTGATGATGGCCATTCTGACCGGTGTGAGGTGATAACTTGTTGTAGTTTTGATTGGCATTACTCTAATAATTAGCGATGTTGAGCATCTTTTCATGTGTCTGTTGGCCATCTGTATGTCTTCTTTGGAGAAATGTCATTGTGTTTTCCTAGAAGCCAATGAAGCAGAAAAAGTTTCTACCAAATAAATGTAATAACTGTTGGCTAGAAAGCACTTTAATGAGTCCATAGAGTAGTGACAAAAAGAGTTTACAATTTCTGGAAAAAGTATGGACTCTTTGGGATTTAGGTTGAAAGAGAGATGAAAATGATAGGAGCAAAATCCTCTTATATGAAAAAATCAGCATATTATTTCAAGTATCTCTTTCCACAAGGGCAGGCAAGACTTAAGCTTTAAAACTTCAATATTGCTATATATTATTTAGCTAATGGCATGTGTGCTTAAACCTCCTGTTAATATTGCTTTCAGTGACATAGCTTCTTTCTTTTGTTATATCAGAATAAAATAGAAATTATTGAAGACACAAATTAAACATCAGTTACAAAAAAGGTAAAGTGTAGAAGAAAAAATAGTGCTGTAAATTATGATATACCATAATTTATGGAAGTCCCTTTACCCCTTTCGTTTGTGGGTTTTTTTTTTTTTAATTGAAGTATAGTTGATTTACACTGTTATTATAGTTTCTGGTGTCCATCCAAGTGATTCAGTTATATATATAACTGAATATATACACACACACGTATATGTATGTACATATATATTTCTTTTCATACTCTTCATTATAGGTTATTACAAGAAATTGAATACAGTTCCCTGTGCTATACAATAGGTCCTTGTTGGTTTTCTATATTATATTTAGTAGTTTATATCTGCTAATTCCAAATTCCTAATTTATCCCTCCCCCTCTTTCCTCTTTGATAACCATGTTTGTGAGTCTATTTTTGTTTTGTAAGTTCATTTATATCATATTTTTTAGATTCCACATATAAGTGATATGATATGATACTTGTGTTTCTCTGTCTCACTTACTTCACTTAGTATGATAATCTTCAGGTTCATCCATGTTGCTGCAAATACCCCTATTTCATTCTGTGTTACTGCTGAGTACTATCCCATTGTATATATGTACCACATCTTCTTTATCCATTCATCTGTCGATGGACATTTAGGTTGCTTCCATATCTTGCCTATTGTAAATAGTGCTGCTATGAATGTTGGAGTGCATGTAGTTTTTCAAATTAGAGTTTTCTCCAGATATATGCCCAGGAGTGGGATTGCAGGATCATATGGGAACTCTAGTTTTAGTTTTTTAAGGAACCTCCACACTGTTCTCCATAGTGGCTGCACCAGTCTATACTGAGGAGATTATTTTTAAAATGTGTCTGGCTGTGTGTCAAGGATTGCCTTTTTGCGTGTATGCTTGGTTTGGAAATTGCTTTTCCCCCTTACCAACTGACTTTTTAACTATATTTATATGAACTGAAAAGAAGTCCTGGGACACAGCCTGTGAACCAAAATTGAAACATTGCTTCTCAAAGCACAGTTGTAGCAGGAGGGACACGTTTGTTGAATGAATGATAGTCATGTACTTAAATGAACTGAGGTTGTACCATCGCCAAGTTGGAATGTAGAAAAAATACAGTTTTTTACGGAAGTACATAGATTTGGGGAAGCTATGGGCAACTGTGAACCAATTCCAACTGACAAAACAGATTGTCTTAAATTTTTTAGGGGATAATTTTTGCAAGTAAATTGAGCCAATGTTATCAGTACATACATAAGGTAATGTCTATATGTAATAGTAAATTAGCAAACTTCACATTTGAAGGAAATGGAAAGGACTATTAGTGTGGTTCACGTACTCATTTTTTTTTATTAAGAATATATTAAATACTAAGGATTATCATGTTTGTAAGGAATGAGTAAGTTGTTATTCTAATACAAAGTAAATGCAATCAAAATGAACATATAACACACTTATGGCTATTTAATATGATAACTGTAATTTGCACTCATGCTATGAAAATACATGCTAAAAAACATTTAATTTTCCTTCATCAAATATGGGAAGATATAATGTATGGAAATGCATTTTCACATAAAATACAATGCATTTTCCTAATTAAAAATAACAAATGCTACAGAAATGTTGGAAATTGATTTATAGAAAACAAAGCCCACATATTTTCAATTCTGTGGCATTATTAACATGATGGCAAACATAGGATAGAACTGAATGTAAACAGTAGTCAGGAGTATAAAGTGGTATTGTCATATTATTTTGATAAAACTAATGAAAATGAAAACACACCATGTAAAAACACTGATTTTGATAATATTGTATTCATTAGGTAATTTATGGCCTTCTTAGAAATTTACAATCTGATTAGTTAAAAAAAAAAAAAAAAATTTGGGAAGCAATGTACTGAGCTTCCAACCAAAAAGAAAAAATTAAAAAATAAAGGAATAAAAAACATGAACTAGTAAACTGATAAAAATAAAAACTAAGCAGTTAAGGGACATATTTTTTAACAAAGCTAAAAATAGTTTCTAGAAAACAAAAATAAAATAGACCAACATTGGCAAGTAAGTTCAAAGAAAAGAGGTAGGACTTACAAATAAATAGCTTCAGACATTTAAAAACTATTTTAAAATAATTGCATATAGAAAAATTAAAAAAATGTAAAAATGTGTCATAAATAAATTTAGACCAATAGAACTGAAAAACTAAATGAACCTGGCAGTTTTAAGGAAAAATTTTAAAAGTATCAAAACTGAAAGAAATAGGAAACCTTTGTAAATGCCAGAATGATAATGCCAATAAATTATCTCTCTGTTAAAAATGGCCACCAATCTCAATCAGATCAAAAAAAAAAAAAAAAAGATAAATGTACTGGGATGAAAAGACAGTTTACCACAATCTGTGCAAAGCTTCATGTTTTACAAGAAATTAGGTCTGTGGTTCATTATTTTGTTAGTCTCTTGCATTCATACCACATCCTATTTATACAACATCAGAAGAAAAACTTTTGCCTTTGGGTTTTCAAGGGAGAAGGATTTCCCTCAACCCTCTCAAGGTCCTTGGCTGGGTCTGAAAATTAAACTGACAAAGACAGGTTAACAAAAGAAAAGCACAGAAATGCATTTAATATAATTTCCATGTGACATGGAAGCAATCACAGGAAACAAAAGCCTGAAGAAACAGACCTGCTTTTCTTCATGCAGGTTTGATGGATTAACGGAGAAATAGGATAGGTCAGACAGTACGAGGTAAGTGTAGGAAACAGGGAAACTTAGCAATGCCTCTTTGTTAGGATTCTTCTTGGAATCCCTTTGTCTTTGAAGAAAAGGATTTTTTTTTTTTTTTTTTTTTGGTCTGGATATAGGGAGGGCATTTCTCTTGTGAGGGTTTATGACCTGCTTCAGGGAAGAAGGAGGGGGATGGGAGGGCAGAGTCACCTTCCTGCTGTTTGCTCAAACTGCTTCCATTTAAAATATTCAATTGCCAAGGTGTCATATTTTGAGGTAGCATGTCCTGAAGCCACCAGGCTCTTTCTTTCTTTCTTTCTTCTTTCCTTCCTCCCCTCCCTCCCTTCCTTCTCTTTCTTCCTTTCTTTCTTTTCCTTCCTTCCTTCCTTCCCTCCCTCACTCCCTTCATTGTACTATAGTTTCTACAATACCAGGGATCATTTTCTGTTTCTTTATCTCTAACAGGCATACTACCAGTACCTATGTTTGAATAAAGTTAAGACTAAATTCTGCAATATTCATATTTTAGGTTATTTCTAATTCTTTTGGGAGTTTCAATCTTTCTTGACCTAAGTTGTACTGAATAGATCATACTTAAAGATACTTAAAGATAAGCCCAGTACTGGTTTTTCATCCCCTCATGCCCACCAATATTCATATAAGTGAAACTGTATATTGGAAGGAAAATAATTTAAAAACCCAAAATTTTAAATACAGTCCTATTTGGTGATTCCAACTATACAAAATGCATCCGATGGGTGAAGAAGAGTTAACCACAAGATAAAATGAATGAACAACTGCTATTTTTCTGCCAGATTGAAGAATACAGTGATTTACTTATATTACGTATTTCATCATAGTCCAAATTATTGACATTTTAAGGAATAGCATAATTAGAAATTGAATTTCTAAGGAGATAATAGCTCAGAATGAAATTGATCTTTACTTCTCAGACAAGATTCTCTCTTTAGCCAAACTCTAGTCAGAATCCTCTGTGCTCTTTTTTGACTAGGACCCATCCTTCAACATGTCTTTAAGGAGCCAGTTTTAGCAAGAATCCTGCTGAGACAAGTTTGCTAGAATACCCCACCACCCCACCATCAATGTCTGATCGCCCTTGGCATCTGACCAAATTCCTCATCCCTGACCATGCTTGAGGTGTGGATGAAAAAATGTTGCCTGCCATATCAGCAAACAAAGGATGCTCCGCCCATCAGGCCATCAGCCACTACAGCTGCCCCGATGGTGAGCCCTGAGGGAACTCGGATGGAGACAAACAGGCTGCCCGCTGCCAAGCCCTCAAACATTGCAGCCACCCCAAACTGTACACCCTTAAGGGACGCAGGATGGTAAAGAACAGGATACTGGCCCCAGACAGCTAAGGTGCATATCAAAGGAATGATTTCAATGAACCCAGACTCTTGAATCGTCCCATACATAGAAAAGTGCTAAATTCATTAACTAGAGATGTCTGGTTTTCTTTAACAGTAATTTTTTTTTTTTGGCAGTGCCCTGCAGCCTGTGGGATCTTAGTTCCCTGACCAGGGAATGAACGGGCTCCCTCAGCAACGAGAGCGTGGAGTCCTAACCACTGGACCACCAGGGAGTTCGCTAACAGTAATCTTTTGATGTTCTGATTACCTGGTTTTTGTTGCAAAAATCCTTATGTATCCTGGTTCCTCCCTAATCTCTTTGGAGCTGTCTGAGAGGCTGTCTTCTAGGCTGAAGTCCTCAGCTTTGTCTGCCAAATAAAACATAATTCTCAAATTTTAGAGGTTGTACATTTTTTTCAGTCCACAGTTTGACAAACAATGAAGGGGCCCAGAGAAGGCTCCTCTCCTTCACCTGAACTCTACAAGGAACTGGAGCCTTGGTACCGGCAGAGGCCTTTTGGGACCATCCTCCTCCTCAGAAGCCCAGACGAATTTGGGTGAGTCTCTCCTGGTTCTCAGATCTCCTGATCATTGGTTGACGATCCTGAGGTTTTTAAAAATTTTATTGGGGTATACTTGATTTAAAATGTTGTGTTAGTTTTAGGTGTACAGCAAAGTGATTCAGTTATACATATACATGTATCTATTCTTTTTCAAGTTCTTTTTCCATTTAGGTTATTACAGAATACTGAGTAGCGTTCCCTGTGCTAAACAATAGGTACTTGTTGGTTATCTATTTTAAATATAGTAGTGTGTATATGTCAATCCCAAACTTCCAATTTATCCCTCCCCTACACCCTTCCCCACTGGTAACCATAAGTTCGTTCTCTAAGTCTGTGAGTCTGTTTCTGTTTTGTAAATAAGTTCATCTGTATCATTTTTTTTTAGATTCCACATATAAACTATATCACATATTTGTCATTCTCTGTCTGACTCACTTCACTTAGTATGATGATCTCCAGGTCCATCCATGTTGCTGCAAATGGAATTATTTCATTCTTTTTATGGCTGAGTAATATTCTGTGGTATATATGTACCACATCTTCTTTGTCCATTCATCTGTTGATGGACATTTAGGTTGCCTCCATGTCTTGACTACTGTAAATAGTGCTACAGTGAACACTGGGGTGTATGTATACTTTCCAACCATAGTTTTCACTGGATATACAGCCAGGAGTGGGATTGCTGGATCATATGGTAGCTCTATTTTTAGTTTTTTAAGGACCCTCCATACTGTTCTCCACAGTGCCTGTATCAATTTACATTCCCACCAACAGTGCAGGAGGGTTCCCTTTTCTCTACACCCTCTCCAGCATTTATTGTTTGTAGATTTTTGATGACGGCCATTCTGATTGGTGTGAGGTGATACCTCATTGTAGTTTTGATTTGCATTTCTCTAATAATTAGCAATGTTGAGCATCTATTCATTTGCCTGTTGGCCATCTGTATGTCTTCTTTGGAGAAATGTCTATTTAGGTCTTCTGCCCATTTTTTGATTGGGTTGTTTTGTTTTTGTTATTTTTTTTTTTACAAAGTTCTATTTATTTTCAATAATGAAATCAACACAACAAAGAGGAATTAATCCTCTAATTTTTAAATCTAACACTGTTCTTAGCACAAAACTATCCTCAATAAATAAAAACACATTACTAGTAACCAAGTAAGACTTTTCTCAAGGCTCTCTAGAGTTTTGTGTGTGTTTTAAAGAAAACTGGATGGTAGGTAAAGAAACACATGCTAGAGACTTAACTGACACAGACTTGAAGAAAAGAATAGCCAACAAACAGGCTCCCCAAATATAAGTTGGCAAAAGAAATACTGGGTTTTCAAAGCAGCCCAGAAATCAGAGTTCACTGTGGGATGCAAGGGTTTGACACAGTCCATGTTCAAGGCCTTGTAATTAAATCTTTTCACATTCCTAGATTCTTGATTTGGAATCTATCATAATCTAGAGGAGCTTCTGCCACAGGATAGGAGGCTCTCTATTTATGCTTTCTGAAAAGACCCGTCTAATTTTCTGCTTTGACTTTGTCACTAGCTCCTCTCACCGATACAGCAGGGATTCCATTCCAGAAAGCGATTATTACTATGTAAAACAACCTCTCTGTTTTTGATTTTCCTTTTACAAACACACTGATAGTGCCAGGAATTGTTTTTTTGATATTGAGCTTCATGAGCTGTTTATGTATTCTGGAGATTAATCCTTGTCATTCTCATCATTTGCAAAAATTTTCTTACATTTCGTGGGTTGTCTTTTCATTTTGTTTATGGTTTCCTTTGCTGTACAAAACCTTTTGAGTTCAGTTAGGTCCCATTTGTTTATTTTTGTTTATATTTCCATTACTGTAGGAGATGAATCAAAACAGACATTCCTGTGATTTATGTCAAAGAGTGTGCTGCCTATGTTTTCCTCTAAGAGTTTTATAGTATCAGGCCTTATATTTAGGCCTTTAATCCATTTTGAGTTTATTTTGTGTGTCTGGTGTTAGAGAATGTTCTAATTTCATTCTTTTACATGTAGCTGTCCAGTTTTCCCAGCACCACTTATTCACTTATTGAAGAGACTGTCTTTTCTCCATTGTACACTTTTGCCTCCTTTGTGGTAGATTAATTGACCATAGGTGCCTGGGTTTATCTCTGGACTATTCTTTTTTTTTTTTTTAACATCTTTATTGGAGTATAATTGCTTTACAATGGTGTGTTAGTTTCTGATTTATAACAAAGTGAATCAGCTATACATATGCATATATCCCCATATCTCCTCCCTCTTGCGTCTCCCTCCCACCCTCCCTATCCCATCCCTCTAGGTGGTCACAAAGAACAGAGCTGATCTCCCTGTGCTATGTGGCTGCTTCCCACTAGCTATCTATTTTACATTTGGTAGTGTGTATATATCCATGCCACTCTCTCACTTTATCCCAGCTTACCCTTCCCCCTCCCCGTATCCTCAAGTCCATCCTCTAGTAGGTCTGCATCTTTATTCCCGTATTGCCCCTAGGTTCTTCATGACCATTTTGTTTTTGTTTTGGTTTTTTAGATTCCACATATATGTGTTAGCATACAGTATTTGTTTTTCTCTTTCTGACTTACTTCACTCTGTATGACAGACTCAAGGTCCATCCACCTCACTACAAATAACTCAATTTCGTTTCTTTTTAGGGCTGAGTAATATTCCATTGTATATATGTGCCACATCTTCTTTATCCATTCATCTGTTGATGGACACTTAGGTTGCTTCTATGTCCTGGCTATTGTAAATAGAGTTGCAGTGAACATTGTGGTACATGACTCTTTTTGAATTATGGTTTTCTCAGGGTATATGCCCAGTAGTGGGACTGCTGGGTCATATGGTACTTCTATTTTTAGTTTTTAAGGAACCTCCATACTGTTCTCCATAGTGGCTGTATCAATTTACATTCCCACCAGCAGTGCAAGAGGGTTCCTTTTTCTTGACACGCTCTCCAGCATTTATTGTTTGTACATTTTTTGATAATGGCCATTCTGATTGGTGTGAGATGATATCCCATTGTAGTTTTGATTTGCATTTCTCTAATGATTAATGATGTTGAGCATTCTTTCATGTGTTTGTTGGCAATCTGTATATCTTCTTTGGAGAAATGTCTATTTAGGTCTTCTGCCCATTTTTGAATTGGGTTGTTTGGTTTTTTGATATTGAGCTGAATGAGCTGCTTGAAAATATTTGAGATTAATCCTTTGTCAGTTGCTTCATTTGCAAATATTTTCACCCATTCTGAGGGCTGTCTTTTTCTCTTGTTTATCATTTCCTTTGCTGTGAAAAAGCTGTTTTCATGAGGTCCCATTTGTTTATTTTTGTTTTTATTTCCATATCTCTAGGAGGTGGATCAAAAAGGATCTTGTTATGATTTATGTCACAGAGTGTTCTGCCTGTGTTTTCCTCTAAGAGTTTGATAGTGTCTGGCCTTACATTTAGGTCTTTAATCCATTTTGAGTTTATTTTTGTGTATGGTGTTAGGGAGTGTTCTAATTTCATTCTTTTACATGTAGCTGTCCAGTTTTCCCAGCACCACTTATTGAAGAGGCTGTCTTTTCTCCACTGTATATTCTTGCTTCCTTTATCAAAGATAAGGTGACCATATGTGCGTGGGTTTATCTCTGGGCTTTCTATCCTGTTCCACTGATCTATATTTCTGTTTTTGTGCCAGTACCATACTGTCTTGATGACTGTAGCTTTGTAGTATAGTCTGAAGTCCAGTAGCCTGATTCCTCCAGCTGCGTTTTTCTTTCTCAACATTGCTTTGGCTATTCGGGGTTTTTTGTGTTTCCATACAAATTGTGAAATTTTTTGTTCTAGTTCTGTGAAAAATGCCATTGGTAGTTTGATACGGATTGCATTGAATCTGTAGATTGCTTTGGGTAGTAGAGTCATTTTCACAGTGTTGAATCTTCCAATCCAAGAACATGGTATATCTCTCCATCTCTTTGTATCATCTTTAATTTCTTTCATCAGTGTCTTATAGTTTTCTGCATACAGGGATTTTGTCTCCTTAGGTAGGTTTATTCCTAGCTATTTTATTCTTTTTGTTGCAATGGTAAATGGAGTGTCTCCTTAATTTCTCTTTCAGATTTTTCATCATTAGTGTATAGGAATGCAAGGGATTTCTGGGCAGAAATTTTGTATCCTGCTACTTTACCAAATTCATTGATTAGCTCTAGTAGTTTTCTGGTAGCAACTTTAGGATTCTCTATGTATAGTATCATGTCATCTGCAAACAGTGACAGCTTTACTTCTTCTTTTCTGATTTGGATTCCTTTTATTTCTTTTTCTTCTCTGATTGCTGTGGCTAAAACTTCCAAAAGTATGCTGAATAACAGTGGTGAGAGTGGGCAACCTTGTCTTGTTCCCGACCTTAGTGGAAATGGTTTCAGTTTTTCACCATTGAGCACAATGTTGGCTGTGGGTTTATCATATATGGCCTTTATTATGTTGAGGTAAGTTCCCTCTATGCTTACTGTCTGGAAGGTTTTCATCATAAATGGGTGTTGAATTTTGTCGAAAGTTTTCCTCTGCATCTATTGAGATGATCATATGGCTTTTCTCCTTCAGTTTGTTAATATGGTGTATTACATTGATTGATTTACATATATTGAAGAATCCTTGCATTCCTAGGATAAACCCCACTTGTTCATGGTGTATGATACTTTTAATGTGCTGTTGTATTCTGTTTGCTAGTATTTTTGTTGAGGATTTTTGCATCTAAGTTCATCAGTGTTATTGGCCTGTAGGTTTTTTTTTTTTGTGATATCTTTGTCTGGTTTTGGTATCAGGATGATGGTGGCCTTGTAGAATGAGTTTGGGAGTGTTCCTCCCTCTGCTATATTTTGGAAGAGTTTGAGAAGGATAGGTGTTAGCTCTTCTCTAAATGTTTGATAGAATTCACCTGTGAAGCCATCTGGTCCTGGGCTTTTGTTTGTTGGAAGATTTTAAATCACAGTTTCAATTACAGTGCTTGTGATCGGTCTGTTCCTATTTTCTATTTCTTCCTGGTTCAGTTTTGGAAGGTTGTGCATTTCTAAGAATTTGTCCATTTCTTCCAGGTTGTCCATTTTATTGGCATATATTTGTTTGTAGTAATCTCTCATGATCTTTAGTATTTCTGCAGTGTCAGTTGTTACTTCTTTTTTCATTCTAATTCTATTGATTTGAGTCTTCTTCGTTTTTTTCTTGATGAGTCTGGCTAATGGTTTATCAATTTAGTTTATCTTCTCAAAGAACCAGCTTTTAGTTTTATTGATCTTTGCTATCATTTCCTTCATTTCTCTTTCATTTATTTCTCATCTGATCTTTATGATTTCTTTCCTTCTGCTAACTGGGTTTTTTTGTTCTTCATTCTCTAATTGGTTTATGTGTAAGGTTAGGTTGTGTATTTGAGAGGTTTCTTGTTTCTTAAGGTAGGATTGTATTGCTATAAACGTACCCCTTAGAACTGCTTTTGCTGCATCTCATAGGTTTTGGGTTGTTGTGTTTTCATTGTCATTTGTTTCTAGATATTTTTTGATTTCCTCTTTGATTTCTTCAGTGATCTCTTGGTTATTAAGTAGTGTATTGTTTAGCCTCCATGTGTTTGCATTTCTTACAGATTTTTTCCTGTAATTGATATCCAGGCTCATAGTGTTGTGGTCAGAAAAGATATTTGATTGATTTCAATTTTCTGAAATTTACCAAGGCTTGACTTGTGACCCAAGATATGATCTATCCTGGAGAATGTTCCATGAGCACTTGAGAAGAATGTGTATTCTGTTGTTTTTGGATGGAATGTCCTATAAATATCAATTAAATCCATCTTGTTTAATGTATCATTTAAAGCTTGTGTTTCCTTATTTATTTTCATTTTGGATGATCTGTCCATTGGTGAAAGTGGGGTGTTAAAATCCCCTCCTATGATTGTGTTACTGTTGATTTCCCTTTTTATGGCTGTTAGTATTTGCCTTATGTATTGAGGTGCTCCTATGTTGGGTGCATAAATACTTACAATTGTTATATCTTCTTCTTGAATTGATCCCTTGATCATTATGTAGTGTCCTTCTTTGTCTCTTGTAATAGTCTTTGTTGTAAAGTCTATTTTGTCTGATATGATAATTGCTACTCCAGCTTTCTTTTGATTTCCATTTGCATAGATTATCTTTTTCCCTCCCCTCACTTTCAGTCTGTATGTTTCCTTGGGTCTGAAGTGGGTCTGTTGTAGACAGCATATATACGGATCTTGTTTTTGTATCCATTCAGCCAGTCTATGTCTTTTGGTTGGAACATTTAATCCATTTACATTTAAGGTAATTATCAATATGTATGTTCCTATTACCATTTTCTCAATTGTTTTGGGTTTGTTATTGTAGGTCTTTTCCTTCTCTTGTGTTTCCTGCCTAGAGAAGTTCCTTTAGCATTTGTTGTAAAGCTGGTTAGGTGGTGCTGAATCCTTTTAGCTTTTGCTTGTCTGTAAAGGTTTTAATTTCTCTGTCGAATTTCAGTGAGATCCTTGCTGGGTATAGTAATCTTGGTTGTAGGTTTTTCCCTTTCATCACTTTAAATATGTCCTGCCATTCCTTTCTGGCTTGGAGAGTTTCTGCTGAAAGATCAGCTGTTAACCTTATGGGGATTCCCTTGCATGTTATTTGTTGTTTTTCCCTTGCTGTTTTAATTTTTTTTTCTTTGTATTTAATGTTTGATAGTTTGATTAATATGTGTCTTGGCGTGTTTCTCCTTGAATTTATCCTGTATGGGACTCTCTGTGCTTCCTGGACTTGATTAACTATTTCCTTTCCCATATTAGGGAAGTTTTCAACTATAATCACTTCAAATATTTTCTCAGGATCTTTCTTTTTCTCTTCTTCTTCTGGGACTCCTATAATTCGAAAGTTGGTGCGTTTAATGTTGTCTCAGTGGTCTCTGAGACTGTCCTCAATTCTTTTCATTCTTTTTCTTTATTCTGCTCTGCAGTAGTCATTTCCACTATTTTATCTTCCAGGTCACTTATCCTTTCTTCTGCCTCAGTTATTCTGCTATTGATCCCTTCTAGAGAATTTTTAATTTCATTTATTGTGTTGTTCATCATTGTTTGTTTATTCTTTAGTTCTTCTAGGTCCTTGTTAAACATATCTTGTATTTTCTCCATTCTATTTCCAAGATTTTGGATGGTCTTTACTATCATTATTCTGAATTCTTTTTCAGGTAGACTGCCTATTTCCTCTTCATTTGTTAGGTCTGGTGGGTTTTTACCTTGCTCCTTCATCTGCTGTGTGTTTTTGTGTCTTCTCATTTTGCTTAACTTACTGTGTTTGGAGGTCTCCTTTTCACAGGCTGCAGGTTCGTAGTTCCCGTTGTTTTTGGTGTCTGCCCCCAGTGGCTAAGGTTGGCTTAGTGGGTTGTGTAGGCTTCCTAGTGGAGGGGACTAGTGCCTGTGTTCTGGTGGATGAGGCTGGATCTTGTCTTTCTGGTGGGCAGGTCCAGGTCTGGTGGTGTGTTTTGGGGTGTCTGTGACCTTATTATGATTTTAGGCAACCCCTCTGCTAATGGGTGGGGTTGTGTTCCTGTCTTGCTAGTTGTTTGCCATAGGGTGTCCAGCACTGTAGCTTGCTGGTCGTTTAGTGGAGCTCGGTCTTGGTGTTTGTGGAGCTCTCTGGGAGATTTTTGCCCTTTGATATTACATGCAGATGGGAGGTCTCTTGTGGACCAGTTTCCTGACCTTGGCTCTCCCACCTCAGAGGCACAGCCCTCATGCCTGGCCAGAGCACCAAGTGCCTGTCATCCACACGGCTCAGAATAAAAGGGAGAAAAAAGAAAGAAAGAAAGAAAAAAATAAAATGAAATAAAATAAAATAAAGTTATTAAAATAAAAAATAATTATGAATAAAAATTTTTAAGTAATAAAACAAAAAGAAAGAAATTAAGAAGAGAGCAATCAAACCAGAAAACAAATCCACTAATGATAACAAGCGATAAAAAGTATACTTAAAAAAAAAAAAAAAATGGACAGACAGAACCCTAGGACAAATGGTAAAAGCAAAGCTATACAGACAAAATCACACACAGAATCATACACATACACACTCACAAAAAGAGAAAAAGGGAAAAAAATATATATATATATCATCACTCCCAAGGTCCACCTTCTCAATTTGGGATGATTCATTGTTTATTCAGGTATTCCACAGATGCAGGGTACATCAAGGTCATTGTGGAGATTTAATCCGCTGCTCCTGAGGCTGCTGGGAGAGATTTCCCTTTCTCTTCTTTGTTCCCACAGGTCCTGGGGTTCAGCTTTGGATTTGGCCCCGCCTTTGCATGTAGGTCACCTGGGGGCATCTGTTCTTCACTCAGACAGTATGGTGTTAAAGGAGCAGCTGATTCAGGGGCTCTGGCTCACACAGGCCAGGGGCAGGGAAGGGTATGGGATGCGGGGCAAGCCTGCTGTGACATTGCACCAGCCTGAGGAGTGCTGTGTGTTCTCCCGGGGAAGTTGTCCCTGGATCACAGGACCCTGGCAGTGGTGGGCTGCTCAGCCTCCCGGGAGGAGAGGTGTGGATAGTGACCTGTGCTTTTAGAGGCTTCTTGGTGGCTGCAGCAGCCGCCTTAGCATCTCATGCCTGACTCTGGGGTCCGCACTGATAGCCGCAGCTTGCGCCCCTCTCTGGAGCTCCTTTAAGCTGTGCTCTTAATCCCCTCTCCTCGCGCACGACGAAACAAAGAGGCAAGAAAAAGTCTCTTGCTTTTTCCTGGACTCCCTCCCAGCTAGCTGTGGCGCACTAGCCCCCTTCAGGCTGTGTTCACGCAGCTAACCCCAGTCCTCTCCCTGGGATCTGGCCTCTGAAGCCTGAGTCTCAGCTCCCAGCCCCTGCCTGCCCCGGCGGGTGAGCAGACAAGCCTCTCAGGCTGGTGAGTGCTGGTCGGCACCGATCCTCTGTGCAGGAATGTCTCCGCTTTGCCCTCTGCACCCGTTGCTGCACTCCCCTCTGTGGCTCTGAAGCTTCCCCCCCTCCTCCACCCGCAGTCTCTGCCCATGAAGGGGCTTCCTAGTGTGTGGAAACTTTTCCTCCTTCACAGCTCCCTCCCAGAGGTGCAGGTCCCATCCCTGTTCTTTTGTCTCTGTTTCTTCTTTTTTCTTTTGCTCTACCCAGGTACATGGGGAGTTTCTTGCCTTTTGGGAGGTCTGAGGTCTTCTGCCAGTGTTCTGTAGGTGTTCTGTAGGTGTTCTGTGGGGGTTGTTCCACATGTAGATGTATTTCTGATGTATTTGTGGGGAGGAAGGTGATCTCCACATCTTACTCTTCCGCCATCTTGAAGCTTCTCCCTGTACTTTTCTATCCTGTTCCAGTGATCTATATTTCTGTTTTTGTGCCAGTACCATACTGTTTTGATTACTGTAGCTTTGTAGTATAGTGTGAAGTTAGGGACCCTGATTCCTCTAGCTCCCTTCTTCTTTCTCAAATTGCTTTGGCTATTCATGGTCTTTTGTGTTTGCATAAAAATTGTAAAATTTTTGTTTTAGTTCTGCAAAAAATGCCATTGGTAATTTGATAGGGGTTGCATTCTATCTGTAGATTGCTTTGGATAGTACAGTCATTCTCACAATATTGATTTTTCCAATCCAAGAACATTGTATATCTTTCCATCTGTTTGTGTCATCTTCAATTTCTTTCTTCAGTGTCTTATACTTTTCAGAATACAGGTGTTTTGTCTCCTTATGTAGGTTTATTCCTAGGTATTTTATTCTTTTTGATGTGATGGTAAATGAGATTATTTCTTTAATTTCTCTTTCTGATATTTCATTATTACTGTATAGGAAGACAACAGATTCTGTACATCAATTTTGTATCCTGCAACTTTCCTGAATTCATTGATGAGCTCTAGTAGTTTTCTGGTGGCATCTTTAGCATTTTCTACATATAGTATCATGTCATCTGCAAACAGTGACAGTTTTACTTCTACTTTTCCATTTTGGATTCCTTTTATTTATTTATCTTTCTTCTCTGATTGCTGAGACTAGGACTTCCAAAACTACATTGAATCAAAGTGGCGAGAGTGGATATCCTTGTCTTGTTCCTGATCTTAGAGGAAATGCATTCAGCTTTTCACCATTGAGTATGATGTTAGCTGAAGGTTTGTCATATATGGCCTTTATTGTGTTGATGTATGTTCCCTCTATGCCCACTTTCTGGAGAGTTTTTATCATAAATGGGTGTTGAATTTTGTCAAAAGCTTTTTCTGCATCTATTGAGATGCTCATATGGTTTTTATTCTTCAATTTGTTCATGTGATGTATCACACTGATGGATTTGCAGATATTGAAAAATTCTTGCATCCCTGGGATAAATCCCAGTTATTCATGGTGTATAATCTATTTAACATACTGTTGGATTTAACTTGCTAATATTTTGTTTAGGATTTTTGCATCTATTTTCGTCTGTGATGTTGGCCTATAATTTTCTCTTTTTTTTGTGACATCTTTGTCTGGTTTTGGTATCAGGGTGATGGTGGCCTCATAGAATGAGCTTGGGAGTGTTCCTTCCTTTGCAATTTTTTGTAATAGTTTCAGAAGGATTGGTGTTAACTCTTCTCTAAATGTTTGACAGAATTTGCCTGTGAGGTCATCTGTTTCTGGACTTTTGTTTTTTGGGAGTTTTTAAATCACTGTTTCAATTTCAGTACTTGTGTTTGGTCTGTTACTATTTTCTGTTTCTTCCTGGTTCAGTCTTGGGAGCTCGTACTTTTCTAAGAACTTGTCCATTTCTTCTAGGTTGTCCATTTTATTGCTTGTAGTAGTCTCTTATGATCCTTTGTATTTCTGTGGTGTCCATTGTAACTTCTCCTTTTTCATTTCTAATTTTATTGATTTGAGCCCTCTCCCTTTCTTTCTTGATGAGTCTGGCTAAGGTTTATCAGTTTTGTTTATCTTTTCAAAGAACAAGCTTTTAGTTTCATTGATCTTTTCTATTGTTTTCTTTGTCTCTGTTTCATTTATTTCTGCTCTGAACTTTATGATTTCTTTCCTTCTACTAACCGGGTTTTGTTTGTTCTTCTTTCTCTAGTTGCGTTAGGTGTAAGGTTAGATTGAGTATTTTTTTTCCTTAGTATTTTTTTTTCTTGTATTTCTATAAACTTCACTCTTAAGACTGCTTTTGCTGTGTCCCATATGTTTTGGATCACCATGTTTTCATTTTCATTTATCTCTAGGTATTGTTAAATTTCCTCTTTGATTTCTTCAGTGATCCATTGATTGTTTAGTAGCATATTGTTTATCCTCCACGTTTTTGTTTTTTACACTTTTTTTCTTGTAGTTGATTTCTAATCTTATCAAGCATCTTTTCTCACCACAATGCTATATGATTTCAATTTTCTTAAATTTACCAAGGCTCACTTTGTGGTCCAGCATGTAATCAATCCTGGAGAATATACCATGTGCACTTGAGAAGAATGTGTATTCTGTTGCTTTTGAATGGAATGCTCAATAAATATCAATTAAGTACATCCGGTCTAATAAGTCTTTTAAGGCCTGTGTTTCCTTATTGATTTTTTTTGTCTGGAAAGTCTGTCCATTGATGAAAGTGGGTGTTAAAGTCTGCCACTAATATTGTGTTACTGTCAATTTCTCTTTTTATGGTTGTTAGTTTTTGACTTATATATTGAGGTACTCCTATGTTGGTTTCATATATATTTACAGTTGTTACATCTTCCTCTTGGATTGATCTCTTGATCATAATGTAGTGTCCTTCCTTGTCTCTTGTAACAGTCTTTAAAGTTTATTTTGTCTGATATGAGTACTGCTACTCCAGCTTTCTTTTGATTTCCATTTGCATGGAATACCTTTTTCCATCTCTTCACTTTCAGTCTGTATGTGTCTCTAGATCTGAAGTGGGTCTTTTGTAGACAGCATATAGATGGGTCTTGTTTTTGTATTCATTCATCCAGTCCACATCTTTTGGTTGGAGTATTTAAACCATTTATGTTTAAGCTAATGATTGATAGGTACGTTCTTATTGCCATTTTGTTAATTGTTCTGGATTTGTTTTTGTACATCTTTTTAATTCTCCCCTTTCTTCTTTTGTTCTCTTAACCTGTGATTTAATGATTAATGTTGTATTTGGATTCCTTTTGTGTGTGTGTGTGTATCTATTGTAGATTTTTGATTTGTGGTGACCATGAGGTTTTGATATAACAGACTATATATAAACAAGATTGTTTTAAGTTGCTTGTCTTTTCATTTCAAATGCATTTCCAATATCCTGCATTTGTACTCTCCTCATGATTGATTGCTGATTTTGATATCATATTTGTGTGTGGATATTTGCTACTTTTAGTGTAGGTTTGCCTTTACCAGTGAGCTTTTCATTCATAATTTTCTTGTTTCTAGTTGTGGCCTTTTCTTTTCTGCCTAGAGAAGTTCCTTTAGCATTTGTTTAAAAAGCTGGTCTGGTGGTGCTGAATTCTCTTACCTTTTGCTTGTCTGTAAAGTTTTTGATTTCTCTGTTAAATCTGAATGAGAGTTTGCTGGGTCGAGTATTCTTGGTTGTAGGTTCTTCCTTTTCATCACTTTAAATATATTGTGCCATCTCCCTTCTGGCGTGCAGAATTTCTGCTGAGAAACCAGCTGATAATTGTATGGGAATTCCCTTTTATGTTATTTATTGCTTTTCCCTTGTTGCTTTTAATATTTTCTCTATCTTTAATTTTTGTAAGTTTTATTACTGTGTGTCTCATTGTGTTCCTCCTCATGTTTATCCTGCTTGGGACTCTGGGATTCCTGGACTTGGGTGACTGTTTCCTTTCCCATGTTGGGGAATTTTTCAGCTATCATCATCTCTTCAAATATTTTCTAAGGTCTTGTCTCTCTCTGTTCTCCTTCTGGAACCCCTATAATGCAAATGTTGTGTTTAATATTGTTCCACATGTCTCTTAGACTGTCCTCATTTCTTTTCATTCCTTTTTCTGTTCTGCCCCAGTGATTTCCACCATTCTGTCTTCCAGCTCACTTACCCATTTGTCTGCCTCACTTATTAATTGGTGAGGTGAGGGTATCCCAACTAGTAATATCACTAGTGGCCTGAAGAGAATTATAATTTCTACTAGAATAATTTCCTAAGGGCCATCCAATTAGAGCCTTGGAGTGGAGAAATCCACCAAGGTAACCCAGAAGTACTGGATATATAGATAATTGACCATAATCCTAACAATTGGATTAATGTTAACTCTGCATAAGATTGTGAAATACATTTGGTTCATGAGCAAAGCTGTGAGCAGTTGTCAAAGTAATTGTTATACAGGCCTGGTCTGGTCTGGCATCTTGGGTCAGCTGTCTACTTCATATGTTGTCTTCTTCTCATCCTGGTCTGATAGATTCTCCTTATTTGAACATTGTTTTAAGGTAATTTTGAGGTCAGCTGTCCTCTCTATAGGCCAGTCCAGTGCAGGGGTCCTTTCTAACTGGAAATATTAATCCATGCATCAATTCTCTTCAGTTTTGCATTGCATGAGCTAGTTAAGAGTACCTGATAAGGGTCCTTCCATATAGGTTGGAGATGGTTCTTTAAATTATGTCTTTTCCAGTATGCATAATCATGTGGTTGCAGGTCACGGGGCATCTGATCTTCATCCAAAAATAAGTTACTGAGATAAACTTCAGAAACAAACTTAAAGTGTCATTTTAATAATTCAATTAAATTTACAATAACATAAAAGCAAGGAGCTGTCTGGGAAGTGAGTCTTAGGCAGGGAATACCAACTTCAATTAACAAAACTAGAATTTAATATTCACTGAAACAATCTTTTTCTCTCTAAAATGACCCTCATTTCTACCAAATATAGCCAAATTAAGACTAATCTGTTTGCAAAGTACATCTGGTTTTAATAAACTTGGCATGATGATGTATATAAGTGTAATTGATCATAGGCTTTTTAAAAATTTGCTTCACTGGGACTTTTATAAGCAATCTCAGATCGAAATTTTAAAGGCCTCTCAAGGCCAGGAAAGCCATGCCAAAGGCTTGTCACAGATTTCATCTTACAGATTTAGGTGAATTCCTCTCTTTTTCAAGGTCCCCAGGATACCTTGAGATTCCTGCATCTGTTTGTTAGGAGGTGACCTTCCTAATTTATCTGGTAAAGCTATTAGGAACCTAAGAGTTTCCAATCTCTGGAGGGATCAGGCAGGGAGAAAAGATAAATGTTTCAATTCTGCTTACAAAGGTGTAACTTACCAAATTGCTGTGAGTCATAATTAGCTTGAGGGGAAGAGTTTTCTTAAATCTGGAAAACACAGATTAAAAGCCAGTAATGTTTCAGGGAGAAACCATAAAAATTATACCCATATTCACCAGTTCGCTCAGTCCTGTGTCACTAATCCTTTTTTTTAAACAATTTTATGAAGTCATTAGGCTTCCCATAAGACTTCTTTTTTTACCCAGTTCAGCAGTATGATCTGAAATTAATCAGAAACCTGTACTTGGAAAAAAGTCCTTTCTATGAATCTTCTAGAAGAGGAAGCACTTTTGCAAAGGCATCAGAGTAAAACCATAACTGACCATGACTGGCAAAAGACTTAAGAAGGCATGATAAAAAAACCTGATTAAAAACCTGATTATAATGCAACTGACAAAGAAGTTTGGTTATTGCTGTGACATCCAATATTAGAAGATAATAACTAGAATTATGACTGATAACATTTTACCAGGACATACTAGATTTGAGGGAATTCCATATAATTACTAGAATGCCAATATTAACAACATTTACCCACGCAACATAATCTAAGAAGATTTACTACTCGTTTGACAGTACTTCCCATGGAATTTAACACACCAAATGAACCTAATTAGTTTAATATCTCTCCTTGGGATGTTTCAGGGGTCCTTTGAAGCATCCCAAAATTAGCTAGGGGTCAAAGGAACTTCATTACAATTTGATTTGGGAAGTTTGTCAAAAAAATATAAAGAAGTTTTAAAAGACTTGGTCAAATATCATAGATCACTGTGAAACAATACTTATTCGCTTAACCAAAGTGACTGACAATAAAAGGTTTTAGAGGCAAATATGGAAAGAAACTGTACAATCAGTTATTAAAAGCAGATTAACAACCTAAGAAAGCTTTGTCCTCTTAACAAAGAGACAAACCCAATTCAAGTTTGCACCAGCTACCTTAAAAATTTATTTACTCCAGGAGAGCGGCCACAACGACAAAGCAGAAAGACCCTGAGGTCATCTCCTCTCATAAGCACACCAAAATCACGAGTACCTGCAGAACAACCATCAGGGAAAAAGACCGTAACCTACTGGAAAAGATCTTGTACAACAAAAGACACAAGGAACCACAACAAGACAGGTAGGAGGGGGAGAATTGTGATATAATCAAATCCCACACTCCCTAGATGGGCAACCGACAAACTAGAGAATATATTGCAGAAGTTCTCCCACAGGAGTGAGAGTTCTGAGCCCCATATCAGTCTCTCCAGCCCCAGTATCTGGCACTGGGAACATGAGCCCCCAGAGCATTTGGCTTTGAAGGCCAGTGGGGCTTAACAGCAGGTGTCCCAAAGGACTGGGAGAAATAGAGACTTCATTAATAAAGGGTGCACACAAAATCTCACATGTACTGGGACCCAAGGCAAAAGCAGTAATTTGACAGGAGCCTGGGCCAGACCTAATTGCTGGTCTTCGAGAGTCTCCTGAAGAGGTGGGGGGCAGCTGCAGCTCAACCTGGGAACAGAGACATTGGTGACAGATATATTGGAGAACATTCATTCAGTCACGTGAACACTGCTGCTGCTGGCAGCTGACATATTGGCTCATTAGAACCAAGACCTGGCACCACCCAACAGCCTACAGGCACCAGTGCTGGGATGCCTCAGGCCAAACAATTAAGTGGGTGGGGATACAGCACCACCCATCAGCAGACAGGCTGCCTAAAGACTAAAGAGCGCACAGCTGCCTCTGAACATGCCCTTAGACATGGCTCAGCCCCCTGGAGAGCCAAGACCCAACTCTACACACCAGTGGGCAGGCACCAGCCCCTCCTTCCAGGAAGCCTGAACAAGCCTCTAGACCAGCCTCAACCACCAGGGGCTAGATACCAGAAGCAAGAAGACTATGATCCAGGAATGCAGCCCAGACCCTACCCTAGGACCAGCTGGGCCCTGGCCCTGCCCACTAGCAGGCCAAAGCAACCTTCAGGACACCCCAGACCCCATACCCAGCAATGTCAGTGAACAATCCCCCTGCCCCAACAACAATGTGAAATGAGTTCTGGGATCCCTGGGCCCTGCAGACAGACTCCAGGAACCAGCTCTGCCTTCCAGTAGTCTGGCACTAACCCCAGGATCTGGCGGCTTCACCTCCTAGTTGGTGGGCAACAGCCCCAGTATTTTGGGACCCTGACTGCACCCACAGTGAGCCAGCACTAGCCCTGAGGTCCCCTAGGATTTTGCAAACAAACAGCCACATCATAACCAGGCCCCACTAAACAGCATCATCCACAGAAGACAGGAAATGGCAACCAACCAGACTAGAGACCAAACAAGCCTAGCAGACTGCCCACATAGTCATCCTACCACCACAGAAGGACCCATGCAGTCCTCTTAGGAGGAACCACTAGTGCATTTAGCATGGGTGACAAAAGGGTAGTGCCTGGCAGGGACTCATAAGATACCTCCTAGAGTGGGCCACTTCTCCAAGCTCAAGAAATGTAACTAACCTAACATACATAAAAATACTAAAAGCAAATTAGACAAAATGAGGCAGCAGAGGAATATATTCCAGACAAAGGCAGAAGATAAAAACCCAGAAGAAGAACTAAGTGAAGTGGAGTTAGATAATAGATAGGTAATCCACCCAAGAAAGAGTTCAGAGTAATGATTGTAAAGATGATCAAAGAACTCAGGAGGAGAATGGATGCACAGAATGAAAAGTTAGAAGTTTTTAACCAAGAGTTAGAAAATATAAAGAACAACCAAACATGGATGAAGAATACAATAACTGAAATGAAAAATACACTAGAGGAAATCAATAGTAGACTAAATGATTCAGAATAATGGATCAGTGACCTGGAAGACAGAGTAGTGGAAATCATGGCTGATGAACAGAAAAAAAAAAAGAAAACAAACAGGACAGTTTAAGAGACCTCTGGTAAAAGGTCAAGCACACTAATATTCACATTGTAGGGGTTCCAGAAGGAAAAGAGAAAGAGAAAGGGCCTGAGAAAATACCTGAAGAGATAACCACTGAAAACTCCCCTAACCTGAGAGAGGAAACAGCACCCAAGTCCAGGAAGTGCATAGAGTCCAATACAGGATTAAACCAAATAGGAAGACACCAAGACACATTGTAAACCAAATAAGAAAAAATAAAGATAAAGAGAGAATACTAAAAGCAGTAAGGAAAAAACAACAAATAACATACAAGAGGATTCCCATAATGAGATCAGCTGATTTTAGAGCAGAAATTCTGCAGGCCAGAAGAGAGTGACATGATACGTTTAAAGTGTTGAAAGGGAAAAACCTACAAACAAGAATACTCTACCTAGCGAGTCTCTAGATTTGATGGAGACAGCAAATGCTTTACAGACAAGCAAAAGCTAAAAGAGTTCATCACCACTAAACCAGCTTTACAATAAATGTTAAAGGAACTTCTCTAGGTGAAAAAGAAAAGGCCACAACTAGAAACAAGAAAATTATGGAATGAAAAACTCACCTGAAACAGCAAACATACAGTAAAGGTAGGGAATCATCCACATACAAAGCCAGTAGGGAGGTTAAAAGACAAAATTAGTAAAAACAGCTGTATCCACCATAAGCAGTTAAGGGATACAAAAATTTAGATGTAAAATATGATATCAAAAATAGTATTTGTGACAGGAGGAGAGTACAAATTCACAGTGTTCCAAATGCATTTGGAATTAAGAGATCAGCAGCTTAGAACGATCATACACACACACACACACACATACAAAAACCTCATGGAAACTGCACACCAAAAATCTCTAATAGATACACAAATAAAAAAGAAAAAGGAATCCAAACATAATACTATAGATAGTCATCAAATCACAAGAGAGTGAACAAAAGAAGAAAGGGAAGAAAACCTATAAAAACAAATCCAAAACAATTAACAAAATAGTAATAAGGATATACATAGAGCTAATTACCTTAAATGTTAAGGGACTAAATGCTTCAACCAAAAAACACAGACTAACTGAATGGATACAAAAACAAGAGCCATATATATATGCTGCCTACAAGAGACTCACTTCAGATCTAGGCAAACATACAGATTTAAAATAAGGGAGAGGAAAAAGGTATTCTATGCAAACAGAAATTAAGAGAAAGCTGGAGTAGCAATACACATATCAGACAAAATAAACTTTAAAATAAAAACTGTTACAAGAGACAAAGAAGGACACTACATAATGATCAAAGGGTCAATCCAAGAAGAAGATTTAACAAGTGTAAATATATATGCACCCATCATAGGAGCACCTCAATATATAAGGCAAATATTAACAGCCATAAAAAGAGAAATCAACAGTAACACAGTAATAGTAGGGGACTTTAACACCCCACTTACATCAATGGTCAGATCATCCAGACAGAAAATCAGTAAGGAAACACAGGTCTTGAATAACATAGTAGACCAAATGGACTTAATTGATATTTATAGAGCATTCCACCTGAAAGTAGCAGACACATTTTTTCAAGTGCACATGGAACATTCTCCAGGATAGATCAAATAATTGGCCACAACACAAGCCTCAGTAGATTTAAGAAAATTGAAATAATATCAAGCATCTTTTGCAACCACAATGCTATGAAACTAGAAATCAACTACAAAAAACCCAAAACTGCAAAAAGCACAAACACGTGGAGATGATAAAATGTGCTACTAAACAACCAATAGATTTCCTCTGAGGAAAATCAAAGAGGAAATCAAAAATACTGAGAGACAAATGAAAATGAGAACATGATGATTCAAAACATATGGGATGCAGCAAAAGCAGGTCTAAGAGGGAAGACAATGAACTACCAGAAAGAGAAATTTAGGGAAAAATCCCATTTACCACTGTATCAAAAAGAATAAAATACCTAGGAATAAACCTACCTAAGAAGGCAAAAAACCTGTACTACCAACACTATAAACACTTAAAGAAACTGAAGATGACACAAATGTATAGGAAGATATATGGTGTTTTGGGATTAGAAGAATCCATATTGTTAACATGACCATACTACCCAAGGCAATCTACAGATTCAATGCAATTCCTATCAAATTAACCAATGGCATTTTTCACAGAACTGGATCAAACATTTTTAAATTTGTATGGAAACACAAAAGACCCCAGATAGCCAAATTGATCTTGAGAAAGAAAAACAGAGCTGGAAGACTCAGGCTCCCTGACTTCAGACTATACTACAAAGCCACAGGAAGCAAAACAGTATAGTACTGGCACAAAAAGAGACACATAGGTTAATGGCCAGGATAGAAAACCCAGAATAAACCCACACACTTATAGGCAATTAATCTACAACAAAGGAGGGAAGAATACACAATGGAGAAAAGACAGTGTCTTCAATACGTGGTGCTGGGGAAACAGGACAGAAAGAAATTAGATCATTCTCTAACACCATACACAAAAGTAAACTCAAAATGGATTAAAAAAGTAAATATAAGGCCAGATACTATAAAACTCCTTGAGGAAAATATAAGCAGAATACTCTTTGACATAAATCACAGCAGTATCTTTTTGGATCCACCTCCTAGAGTAATGGAAATAAAAATAAACAACTGGGACCTAGTCAAAAGATTTTGTACTGCAAAGGAAACCATGAACAAAACATAAAGAAAACCTACTGACACAGAGAAAATATTTGCAAATGATGCAACCAACAATGGCTTAATTTCCAAAATACACAAATACCTCATACAGGTCATTTAAAAACAAACAAACAAAAACAATGGGCAGAAGAAATAGACATTTCTCCAAAGAGGATACGCAGATGGCAACATGCACATGAAAAGGTGCTCAATATTGCTAATTAGTAGAGAAATGCCAATCAAAACTACAATTAAGTATCACCTCACACTGGTCAGTATGGCCATCATCAAAAAGTCTAAAAATAATAAATGCTGGAGAGGGTGTGGAGAAAAGGGGACCCTCCTTTAAAAACCTCTAAAAATAGTGTTCCCATATGATCTAGTAATCCCACTTCTGGGTGTATATCCAGAAAAGATAAAAACTAATTTGAAAAGATACATGCACCCCAATGTTCATAGCAGCACTATTTACAATAGCCAAACATGGAAGCAACCTAAGAGTCTATTAACAGATGAATGAATAAAGAAGCTGTGGTGTGTATGTATGTATGTGCATATGTGTGTGTGTGTGTATATAACTCAGCCATAATAAAGAATGAAATAATGCCATTGGCAGCAACATGGTTGTACCTAGTGATTATTATAGCAAAGTGAAGTAAGTCAGACAGTAAAAGAGAAATATCATATGTATCACTTATATGTGGAATCTAAAAAAATGATACAAATGAACTCATTTACAAAACAGATGCAAAGACATAGAAAACAAACTTATGGTTACCAAAGGAGAAAGTGGGTGTGAGGTATACATTAGGAATTCTGGATTAACAGATACACCCTACTATATAGAAAATAGATAAACAGCAAGGACATACTGTATAGCATAGGAAACTATATATATATTCAGTATCTTCTAATAACTGATAATGGGAAAGGATATGAAACAGAATATATATGTAAATGTATAAATATATGTTTATATATGTATATGTGTGTATATATGTATATAAAGTCATTTACTCAATTAAACTTATTCTAAACTTTGATGTCCACAAACTCTTTTCTCAAGTTCCTTTTCCACAAACCTTCCATCCCTTTCTGTATCTGTATAAGTCTGTCTCTTATTTTCTCCCATCCATAAACAACGAGCTCTAAGCCAAAATTATTTTCTTTTAAGAAAATGCAATTCCATTCCTCATACCTTCTTTTACTGAAAACACACATCCTGCCTTCCTATTATACATTGAAATGTTTCCTTCATTATTTCTAGTAGCTTTATTTACTTACATATTTAAATTAGAATCCTCAACTCTTAAAAATCTTAATTTCTAGTGAAAATTAAGAAGTAAGCAATTATGAACTTTTACATTAGCATTCTGTAGATTGGCAAACATAAAGACCAATAATAATTTCTAAAAACATGTGCTTTCTTATAGGAAATATCTCACTGTCACAACAAAGGTATTTATCAATACTCTTAAATATCTTTTGTTTCTCTGTAAAAGGAAGCCTATATTCAGTAATTGTTTTACTATCTTGTTTTATTTGGGAATGACCCAGCTGTTCAATAAACTTCCATCATTTAACTTAATTTAGCACAACTCTAAAATTTCAAGTAACCAAATATCTGGAGAGATTACTTTTTAAGTAGACTTTCCTAAAACAATTATTCCTAAAGAGTTCACCAAAAGCTCTTATCTCATTTGTATTTAATTTAATTATAAAAAATTTCATCATACTGTTATTTTTCTTGCTGACCAATTTGCAACAGATATAAGAAGATCTTATTTGGCCTCTTTTATTGTTATTATACTTGATATTGATGACTCTAAAGACATCTCTATATTAATTAAATCAACAAACTTTAAATTTAATACCAGATATTGATTTAATACTCAATATTTCCCAGTTCCTGTGAATCTGAAATTCATCCTGGCCAATTTCCTTTTATGTTTCCGAGAAATTTATATAAGCATTTAATTTCCTTTTATCCAATCAAGTAGAGCCCATTTATATATTAATTTTGGTAATACTATTCAAAGGTAAAGATACATATATATAAAATGCACAGACATATAGACAGATACTACCAGAGATCTCATAGCTTCATTTTAAATCATAGTCAATAATCGGGTGTTACAATATAAAACTCACTAGTTTATAAATAAGAGTTGGAATAAGTTGAATTTAAAAAGTTGTCTTTTCACTTTTTTTTCTCAGTCTCAGGAATTAGAGATGGTCTAGATAAAGTGTTCCTGAGAACCCTGGTCTCGAGGCACAGGGAGAGAAAAGCAAGTTCTCCTAGAAGGACTTGTTCCCTCAGGGTCAGGATTCTAAAAATACGTTTGTTTTTTTTTTTCCAAACCAGCTTTCGTTAACTGCATATGTAATAAAAGAGCCCATTTTGGCCATAGGGCAAAATTTTCCTTTAATTCCCAAATAGGTAAGTACTTCTAAAAGTTTTGTATGTACATGAACCTGGCTGCAGTGTTAGTTGGAGGCTGGTTTTCTGAGGCCCCTCATTTCTCTGTTTGGAAGGCTCTATTTTCCATTTTAAAGTTGAATTAGTCAGGGATAAAATTTACTAATGAAATTATGTGTTGGGCCAGTGTGCTGTTGTGAGCTCAACTCCTCTAGACATCCCCCTAGAGTCATTTCAGCGTTCTTACATGGCTTAGTGTTCCCTTTGGTGGTCTAAGACCACTGTGGGTGTTTGGATCACTGAATGACCAATTCTTATACGTGGCTCCAGATGAGCAAGTCTTCTAATTAATGAGTGGGTTGCCCTATGGGACCACTGCATAGTATGAGGACCCCACCTCCACCACGCCTGTAAATTTCTCAGTTGGCTGAGAAAGCTGTAACTGACCAGGAGGAGCCTTGTCCCTTTACTTTGTCATGAAGCTCTCGTGTAATAACTTCACTTTTATCCCAACAAGTTCTATTAAGGAAGCCAAATTAAGGAAAAGTGTCAGACCAGTCTCTTACCTAACCACTCAGCCCAGACCACTTAGTCTCTTTCAACTGAACAAACCCCAGTATCTCTCCACTGGGGGGCCAAGTACTTGTTATAGACCTCCAAATAAAACTCATCAACCAATTTGGGAGATCCAAGAACCGGGAGAGACTCACCCAAATCTGTCTGAACTCTCTGAGGAGTTAGATGGGCTCAAGAGGCCTCTACTGGTACCAAGGCTCCAGTTCTTGTAGAGTTAAGGCGAAGGAGAGAAGTCAGCTCTGGGTCCCTTTTGTTGGTTGCCAAAAGTGCCAACTGAAAAAAAAAAAAAGCACAATGTGAGAGTTGTGAGATAAATTTTATTTGGAGCAAAATCAGGACTATAGCCCAGGAGCAGTTCCTCAGAGCTATCTGAGATGCTCTCTCCTGGGTTACAGACCTCATTTTGCCTGAAATAAAACTTAACTCACAACTCTCACATTGTGCTTTTTTTCTTTCTAGTCGACATAATGGAAACTAAAAGATATATAACTGAGATGAAAGTTTACAAAAATTGGTATATTTAAATGAGCTTTATATAAGATGGTTACAAAGAGCTTAACTATATTGTGGGATAGACATGTTTCACTGGGGAACACCTCCCCTGCTTGGTATTATAAGACAGAGCATAGGAATCTACCCCTCAGGAAATATTAAATAAACATTCTAAAGGAAACCAATATGGTTAGCTGAGCCTGTACAATATAAAGTAAAACTGGGAACTAATATTCAGGGGCTAATAAAAATAGTAATAGAGCTTTTGCTCTGGGTCTGATCTGTGCATTCAGAGGGCCTTTGTTGACTGCTTATGCAAGCTTTTGAAGGCATGATAAATTAAGCCCTGCAATTCTGGAACACAGAACTCATAAATTTCAGTTTAGCTAGAAATCTTCTCACTGATACAGAAAAGCAAATTAAAGAAAATATAGTTGGGCAAATCAATTCTTAATGTCATTTAGGTGACAGACCAGTTCTTTGGGGAATTGAAAGCAACTGTCTTTGTCTTGCAAATCTCTTCAAATCAGAAATGTAAATTTAGCTCACAAGGAACTGAGACTGAGCCTAATCAGCTCAATCAGGTAGAACCTGAAAAGTTTAAAAGAATTTAAAAGTGGCCTTTTTAAATTCAAACCACTGGAAAGGCTCCCTCAGCCAAACTCTAATTCATAGCTTCCTTAAGGAATTATCAAGAACAAATACAAGTCTTAAAACTCTTTTCCACAGATAATGAAGCCTTAGGGGGACCTTCAAGATGGCAGAGGAGTAAGACGTGGAGATCACCTTCCTCCCCACAAATACAACAAAAATACATCTACATGTGGAACCACTTCTACAGAACACCTACTGAACGCTGGCAGAAGACCTCAGACTTCCCAAAAGGCAAGAAAATCAACACATATCTGGGTAGGGCAAAAGAAAAAACAAAAAACAGAGACAAAAGGATAGGGATGGGACCTGCACCTCTGGGAGGGAGCTGTGAAGGAGGAAAAGTTTCCACACACTAGGAGGCCCCTTCACTGGTGGAGATGGGGGGTGGCAGGGGGGAAGCTTCAGAGCCACGGAGGAGAGCACAGCAACAGGGGTGCAGAAGGCAAAGCGGAGAGATTCCTGCACAGAGGATCGGTGCCGACCAGCACTCACCAGCCTGAGATGCTTGTCTGCTCACCTGCCGGGGTGGGTGGGGCTGGGAGCTGAGGCTTGGGCTTCAGAGGTCGGATCCCAGGAAGAGGACTGCGGTTGGCTGCGTGAACACAGCCTAAAGGGGGTTAGTGCGCCACAGCTAGCCGGGAGGGAGTCCGGGAAAAGTCTCCAGCTGCCGAAGAGGCGAGAGACCATTGTTTCAGGGTGCACGAGGAGAGGGGATTCCTTCCCTGTGTGCCCACAGAAGACAGAGCACCACCTAAACGAGCTCCAGAGATGGATGTGAGCCATGGCTATCAGTGCGGACCACAGAGACAGGCATGAAATGCTAAGGCTGCTGCTGCAGCCTCCAAGAAGCCTGTGTGCGAGCACAGGTCACTCTCCACACCACCCCTCCCTGGGAGCCTGTGCAGCCTGCCACCGCCAGGGTCCCGTGAGCCAGGGACAACTTCCCCGGGAGAATACACAGCACACCTCAGGCTGTTGCAACATCACACTGGCCTCTGCCGTTGCAGGCTCACCCTGTATTCCAATTATGACTACTATACCCCTCCCTCCCCACGGCCTGAGTGAGCAAGAGTGCCCTAATCAGCCACTGCTTTATCCCCGTCCTGTCTGGGCAGGGAACAGACACCCTCAGGTGACCTACAAGCCGACGTGGGGACAAAACCAAAGCTGAACCCCGGAAGCTGTGTGAACAAAGAGAAAGGGAAATCTCTCCCAGCAGCCTCAGGAGCAGTGGATTAAATCTCGACAATCAACTTGATGTACCCTGCATCACTGGAATACCCGAATAGACAACAAATCGTCCCAAAATTGAGGCAGTGAACTTTGGAAGCAACTGTAGACTTGGGGCTTGCTGTCTGTGACTGATTTGATTCTGATTTTTATATTTATCTTAGTTTATTTTTAGTGCTTGTAATCATTGGTGGATTTGTTTATTGGTTTGGTTGCTCTCTTTTTTAATTTTTAAAAGTTATTTATTTATTTATTTATTTTGTAAATTTATCTTTCTTTTTTTTCTCCCTTTTCTTCGAGCTTTTTGGCTGACAGGGTCTTGATGCTACGGTCTGGTGTCAGGCCTGAGACTCCAAGGTGGCAGAGCCAAGCTCAGGACATTGGACCACCAGACACCTCCTGGCCCCACGTAACATCAGTCAGTGAGAGCTCTTCCAGAGATCTCCATCTCAATGCTAAGACCCAGCAATCTCCAGTGCTGGATACCCCATGCCAAACAACTAGCAAGACAGGAACACAACCCCACCCATTAGCAGAGAGGCTGCCTAAATCATAATAAGGTCACAGACACCCCAAAACACACCACCAAACGTGGTCCTGCCCACCAGAAAGACAACATCCAGCTTCACCCATCAGAACACAGGCACCAGTCCCCTCCACCAGGAAGCCTACACAACCCACTGAACCAACCTTAGCCACTGGGGGCAGACACCAAAAACAACGGGAAGTATGAACCTGCAGCCTGTGAAAAGGAGACCCCAAACACAGTAGGTTAACCAAAATGAGAAAACAGAGAAATACACAGCAGATGAAGGAGCAAGGTAAAAACTCACCAGACCAAACAAATGAAGAGGAAATAGGCAGTCTACCTGAAAAAGAATTTAGAGTAATGATAGTAAAGATGATCCAAAATCTTGGAAATAGAATGGAGAAAATACAAGAAATGTTTAACAAGGACCTAGAAGAACTAAAGAGTAAACAAACAATGATGAACAACACAATAAACGAAATTAAAAATTCTCTAGAAGGAATCAATAGCAGAATAACTGAGGCAGAAGACGGATAAGTGACCTGGAAGATAAAATAGTGGAAATAACTACCACAGAGCAGAAAAAAGAAAAAAGATGAAAAGAATGGAGGACAGTTCCAGAGACCTCTGGAACAACATTCACGCACCAACATTTGAATTATAGGGGTCCCAGAAGAAGAGGAGAAAAAGAAAGGGTCTGAGAAAACACTTGAAGAGATTATGGTTGAAAACTTCCGTTACATGGGAAAGGAAATAATCAAGTCCAGGAAGCGCAGAGAGACCCATATAGGATAAATCCAAGGAGAAACACACCAAGACACATTAAAATCGAACTATCAAAAATTAAATACAAAGAAAAAATATTAAAAGCAGCAAGGGAAAAGCAACAAATAATATACAAGGGAATCCCCATAAGGTTAACAGCTGATCTTTCAGCAGAAACTCTGCAAGCCAGAAGGGAGTGGCAGGACATATTTAAAGTAATGAAAGGGAAAAACCTACAACCAAGATTACTCTATCCAGCAAGGATCTCACTGAGATTCGACAGAGAAATTAAAACCATTACAGACAAGCAAAAGTTAAGAGAATTCAGCACCACCAAACCAGCATTACAACAAATGCTAAAGGAACTTCTCTCGGCAGGAAACACAAGAGAAGGAAAAGATTTACAAAAACAAAGCCAAAATAATTAAGAAAATGGTAATACAAAATTAATGCACAGAAATCTCTTGTGTTCCTATACACTAATGATGAAAAATCTGAAAGAGAAATTAAGGAAACACTCCCATTTACCACTGCAACAAAAAGAATAAAATATCTAGTAATAAAACTCCCTAAGGAGTCAAAAGAGCTGTATGCAGAAAAATATGACACTGATGAAAGAAATTAAAGATGATACAAACAGATGCAGAGATATAACAATGTTCTTGGATTGGAAGAATCAACATTGTAAAAGTGACTATACTACCCAAAGCAATCTACACATTCAGTGAAATCCCTATCAAACTACCAATGGCATTTTTCACACAACTAGAACAAAAAATTTCACAGTTTGTATGGAAACACAAAAGAACCTGAATAGTCAAAGCAATCTTGAGAAAGAAAAATGGAGGTGGAGGAATCAGTTTCCCTGACTTCAGACTATACTACAAAGTTATAGTAATCAAGACAGTATGGTACTGGCACAAAAACAGAAATATAGATCAATGGAACAGGATAGAAAGCACAGAGATAAACCCACACACATATGGTCACCTTATCTTTGATAAAGGAGGCAAGAATATACAATGGAGAAAAGACAGCCTCTTCAATAAGCGGTGCTGGGAGAACTGGACAGCTACATGTAAAAGAATGAAATTAGAACACTCCCTTACACAATACACGAAAATAAACTCAAAATGAATTGAAGACCTAAATGTAAGACCAGACACTATAAAACTCGTAGAGGAAAACACGGACAGAACACTCTGTGACATACATCACAGCAAGATCCTTTTTGACCCACCTCCAAAAGAAATGGAAATAAAAACAAAATAAACAAAAGGACCTAATGAAACTTAAAAGCTTTTGCACAGCAAAGGAAACCATAAGCAGGACGGAAAAGACAACCCTCAGAATGGGAGAAAATATTCGCAAATGAAGCAACTGACAAAGGGTTAACCTCCAAAATATACAAGCAGCTCATGCAGCTCAATGTCGAAAAAACAAACAACCCAATCCAAAAATGGGCAGAAGACCTAAATAGACATTTCTCCAAAGAAGATATACAGATTGCCAGCAAACACATGAAAGGATGCTCAACATCACTAATCATTAGAGAAATGCAAATTAAAACTACACTGAGATATCACCTCACACCAGTCAGAATGGCCATCATCAAAAAATCTACAAACAGTAAATGCTGGAGAGGGTGTGAAGAAAAGGGAACCGTCTTACACTGCTGGTGGGAATGTAAATTGATACAGCCACTATGGAGAACACTATGGAGGTTCCTTATAAAACTAAAAATAGAACTACCATATGACCCAGCAATCCCACTAGTGGGCATATACCCTGAGAAGACCATAATTCAAAAAGATGCATGCACCCCAATGTTCATTGCAGCACTATTTACAGTAGCCAGGACATAGAAGCAACCGAAGCATCCATTGACAGATGAATGGATAAAGAAGATGTGGCACATATATACAATGGAATATTACTCAGCCATAAAAAGAAACAGAACTGACTTATTTGTAGTGAGTTGATGGACCTAGAGTCTGTCATACAGAGTGAAGTCAGAAAAACAAATACCGTATGCTAACACATATATATGGAATCTAAAAAACAAAAAAATGGTTCTGATGAACCTAGGGGCAGGACAGGAATAAAGACACAGATGTAGGGAATGGACTTGAGGACACAGGGAGGGGGAAGGGTAAGCTGGGACGAAGTGTGGGAGTAGCACTGACATATATAGACTACCAAATGTAAAATAGATAGCTAGTGGGAAGCAGCTGCATAGCACAGGGAGATCAGCTCAGTGCTTTGTGACCACGTAGAGAGGTGGGATAGGGAGGGTGGGAGGGAGACACAAGAGGGAAGGGATATGGGGATATATGTATATGTACAGCTGATTCACTTTGTTATACAGTAGAAACTAACACAACATTGTAAAGTAGTTATACTCCAATAAAGATGTTAAAAAAATAAATAAATGAAAACAGTCATCTGTGCAAATAAATTTAACTTATTCCTATTGTTATAAATAACTAGTAAGATTATATTGTAATAGCTGATTCATAACTAAGTTTTTAAAGTGAAGCTATGAGATCTCTAGTTTTTTTTCAGTTTATATGTCTGTTTGTCCATTATATGAGATATCTCTTCCTCTGGAAAATATTATCAAAATTAAACTTATAAAAGAGCTTTATTTACTTGACTTAAAAGTAAGAGCTTACAAACTAAATATTTCTAAATATAAGAGAAACTGGCCAGAAAGCATTTCATGTTTCACGTGATCTAGGAAATATTCAATATTAAATTAACGTCCTGTTTTAAAGCTAGCTTAAACTTACTGATTTAATCAATATAGACATGCCTTACTTTTTTTGAACCTAGGTTTACTAAAGGTCGATTCATGTTATTTCAGTTAGAGTTTTTCAACAATAACATTAACTTGGTATGATAATATTTTCATAAGTTGAAAAATAAAGGTAAATAAGATAAGAGTTTTCAGGTGAACCCTTTGGAAATAATTATGTCTTGGGTATGTCTATCTAAAATAGTTTCTCCAGATTTTTGGTAACTTGTTTTTTGCTAAGTTAAATGATCGGAATTCATTGAATATCCAGGTCATTTCAAGTAAGATAAAATGCTGGAACATTGCTAAATAGGTCTAAATTTACCTCCTTTTGTCTCCTTATAAGAGGGAAACTAAAGATGTTTGGGTTTACAGACAATCATTGTTTTACTCTGATGCTTTTATAAAATGAAAATCTTCAAGAAAATTCACAAAAGCTCTTTTTGACAAATATAATTTTCTGATAACTTCTATATCATACCACTAAACTGGGTAAGAAATTACAAAACTCCAATGGAAAACCTGGTAACTTCATGCAGATCAGCAGGGATTAATACATGGACTGAATGAACTAATAAATATGATTTATAATTTTATGACTTTTTTTCTGAAATATACTGGCTTTTAATCTTTGTTTTCCAGAAAAACCTTTCCTCTTACACCCTGACCTACAAGTTGATAAAGTATCTTTACTGTAAACAAAGGTGAAACATTTATCTCTTTCTACCTGATCTTTCCAGAATTTGGCTTCTCCAGCTGGCTCCCCTGTAGATTTGATTGTTTATTGCAACCAGATTACAACTAGTTATACTAATCATTGATTTGTTTTCTTTGTCTCCAAATTTTTTATGCTTTGTGTCTCTCTCTGCTGTACTATGACCTTATTAATGTTATTACATATATTACTTATCCTGTCTAGTTTATAAGATTTTCTCTTGCATTACCCAATGTGTAACCAAGTCTCCAACAAAATTAATGATGGCTAGAAGTCTTAAGACAGTTTATCACATATACCCAACTCTACATAGAATAATTGTAATAGTGCAACTCTAGATATGGGAAAAAGCAACAAGGGAAAACATTTCCTGATCATGATAGACTAGTAAGACAGGTGATCCACAGAATTTTAAATTAACAGGGACAGATCCAAAAATTAGAACCATGAGTGGCATATCAACAGGATCCTTGCCTGATCTAGGAATGAGACTTCCTAGTGCAATGGGATAAAATTGGTCATGAAATGCTTCCCAAACATTCGTCAAAGTTATGACCAAGGGGAGGCACTGTGGATGAAAAAATGTTCCCTGCCATATCAGCAAACAAAGGATGCTATTGTCATCAAGCCATTGGCCACTACAGCCACCCCTGATGGTGAGCCCTGAGGGAACTCAGGATGGAGACAAACAGGCTGCCCACTGCCAACCCCTCAAACACTGTAGCCACCCACAACTGTGCACCCTGAGAGGACTCAGGATGGGAAAGAACAGGATACTGGCCCTAGACAGCTAAGGTGCATATCAAAGGAATGATTTCCATGAGCCCAGACTCTTGTATTTTCCCATACATAGAAAAGTGCTGAATTCATTAACTTGAGATGTCTGGTTTTCTTTAAACAGTAATCTTTTGATGTTCCCACTACCTGGTTTTTGTCCCAGAAGCCCCTATATATACCGGCTCCTCCCTTACCTCTTTGGAGCCGTCCCTCAGAGCTATCTGAGAGGCTGTCTTCTGGGCTTAAGTCCTCAGTTTTATCCACCAAATAAAACATAACTCTCAAACTTTAGGTTGTCCATTTTGTTTTTTGGTTTTTTTCAGTCAACATAGGTGATGTCTGATCACTCTGGCCTGCCCTCCTTAAGAATCATGTTAGGTCAGTTTAGACAGGATTCCTCCTTACCCCTGATGTTTCCTCTCTGTGATTTTCCATCTGTCGACCATCCAGCAATCCCCCACTCCCACCCTCAGTCTCCTGCTCCATGGATATACATTCCTAGTTTTCCCTCTTGAGGAAGGAAATCCAAGTTGAGCCCAATCTTCTCCCCTACTGCAAAACCCCCTTAGGCATCACAATAATTTCCCTGAATAAAGGCAGCCTTATTGTTTTAACAAAGGTCATAATAGTATTTTAGCATCTCCAAAATTAGAAAAACACTAGTGAACATCCAGATGCCTCATTGTAAGCCAGATATATCCCAGTCTTAACTTAATGCCAGGCATACTCAGAACTGCCTGTGAAACTGTAGATGCTAAGCTAACACAGCATGGACTTGGCAGCTGGTAGAGTTGGGACCAGGGAGGGAAGAGCTGTGATTAGTACTGTGACATTTATCAGTAGATATTTACATGTCTTTTCCTAATTCTGAAAATGTTTGAGTGTGAATAGTTATGTCTGAACTAATTTATAAATCACCTTCAATGCTTAAATAAAATTCTGATTGATCAAAATAATTAAAATCTTAACCTTGTCTTTTGTTCAAAATAAACAGTGACACATGTTTTCAAAAGAGTGAAAATGTTTCTGAAATAAAATGCTTCTCATTTTATGGAGTTCTCATTTTTTGGCATTTAACATACATTTAGAGCCATATGTCTCTTCTGATTTAAAGGTCAGATGGAATGAGTTGAATTTAAAAAGGTTTTGGCATTTAGATGGTTACCCGCATAATACATTAATGAGTTAATTACATTTTCCTGAATCACAAAAAGGGATTTGCACAGGTGAGTCAATATTAACTTTGGAGAGTGGACACATTATTGCTGAGTATTAGAATCTCACCTGAGTGTATCTGTGAGAATTATTTGTGGATATGGAGATGCAAATCATGAAAATACTTCAAAATGTCATATCAAAGAATAAACAGACTGATCGAAGAGAATACAGAGCTCAGAGACAAATCCAAGAAACTTATAAAATCTGTCTTGCAAATGCATTATATTCATAAAGCAAAATTATCTAACTATTATAAATATTATATTTCACTCAGGAAGGTTATCAAATTTAAAAATTAGTTTCAGGTCAGCTCCCCTACCTTATCACTGGCACAAAAGTTATGTTCCCCTGTTATGTAAATAATATCATCATTTATACTCAAGATAATGTTTGTTGCTTTTAATTCTGTTTGTCCATCCCCTAAGAGGTTCACCTTACTGTGTAAATTCCCAGTAACAAGACATTTTATATGATTAAAATTTTAACTGTACTTTAATGGGGAGAACTTCAACACTATCTAATCCCCCATCTTGGCAGGAACAAAACCCTAATTTAGGCTCTTTGTGTATCCCATTCTCTTATTAGAGGAAGAACCAGAAGAAATCCAGGGATGAGACTTTCTAGCTTAAGTTGAAGGATTGGCTTTCCAACAAGACACTACTGTCTTTTTTAACATTAAATTACAAATAATGAGAGTAGAAACAGCATGTTTATCATGATCACATATTGTACTATATAAATAATTTAAATAATATCAGAATACCTTATTTTTCTCATAATTGAAAGAATTACAACTTGTTAAAAACCAGTAGGTATCTGGGCGAAAAAATTGCTGTCCTTTTCAAAAGCCCATGACAGGAGGTAATGCACATCAAAAATTTCATTTAGAACCTTTTGTTTTTTAAGTAATAGATTAGAAATATTAATGATTTATCACAATGCTGCTTTTACTCTTTATTTATATTGTGTATATATATATATATATATATATATATAGTAGTATATACCATTAAATTAGGCATTGTAATTTGTTGGGGGTTGTTATTGTTGTTGATAAAAAGGAACAATCTACCTATATGTTATATTTAAATTATTGTCCTCTATTTCTGATTCTAACACATTCTTCTTGCTAGTTTTCTTATCATTCAATAACAGGTCAGGGTGAATTTGGCAATATATTACCTCTGTTATATAGAGTTAATGACTACTTTCCTAGAGGAATATTTTCATATATACTTATTTAATTTATTTATATATTTCTGTTTTTAATTTATTTTTAACTATTATTTTTAAAACATATGAATACTTCTTCAATTTAGATAAACATTGAGATCTTCAAGCATTATACCAAAATGTTCTTCTTAGAATCTAAATTTAGGCTCCCCTTTAAAATACAATTTCATAAATTCCTCTTACTTGATATATCCTCAAAAGCTGTTTTAAAAGTATAGAGTGTTCAAGTTCAGTTTTTTACTCATTACGTCTTAAGACCTCTTCTCCTCCTTATATCATATAAATCAAAGATTAATCTGGCACATTTCACCAGTAGCTTCAATAACACTATGCAGTGTTTAAAACTTATTAACATTATATACCATCTGTTCCCAATTTAAATATCACACATTGAAATTTCTAAATTTGTACATCTTAAGATATTCTTATTTTTAAAATGTTTCTAGAATTTTCTTCATGTTCTTACAGTCACCTAAACACAATTTTATTTTTCAGATCTGAGCTGTAATCTGAGTGAAATTATATTACAAATATGGGACAATGTGAATGAGGTGTTGAGTGAAAAGGGCAGAGATAGAGTCAGGCAGAATTCAAACTTGAATCTTGACTCTCTCATTTATTTCCACGGCAGTGTGTATAAATTCTTTTAATATCAGGTAGAGGTATTTCCTCCACTGCACAGTATTTACAAGGAGAAAATAAATACCAAACTGGCAAACTTGTTGTGAAAATTAATACTAATAAAATAATAATTAACAGTATTGTTATCACTATCAATCTAATGTTTTATATTTTTTAACTTTCCTCATAACAAGTCAGTGAGGTGGAAAACAACTGGCATTTACATTTTACAGATGATAAAACTAAAGTGAAGAGAGGTAACTGCCTGATGTGATACAGTAAGTGATAAAGGGCATTCCAATTCAGATAGCCTGGCCCAATTATCTCATTGTCACTAAAATTAAAGAAGATAACACATGCCAATGCATGTCTGATCAGTGCTTTGCACACTTTTCATTGTTTCGTAGTTAATATTATTTATATTCTCATGAATTATAAAAAATAAATTAATTTCAACATTATGAAAATGTGGGTTCTGTAATAATAAGATTTTTGCGTTTACATTCTAAAAAGGACTTTACATGTATTACAGTTTTGGTTCACTTTTCTGCCATCACATAATTCTTCTCATGTTTCCAAGTTAATGGCAAAAAAAAAAAAAATGTATTTTGGACTTAAGATTCTAAGTTTAAATGAAAAATTTTAAGTGGAAAACTTCTGTAAAAGCAAAAATGTAAAAGATAAAAGGAAGAAATTTCGGAAATGCAAACCAAAGAGTCATTTTAGGCAGAAATTCTGGCACAGAATCCTTCCTCTCCCTTGTTTCCATTTTCACTAAACATTTTGCTGGGTTTTAACTTTCTGGAGAAACTATAACAAATGAAAAATTAATTCTATGTAACAACAACAACAAAATCAAAGAACTTCACTATTCTTCCATGTGTGTTTATCTGTATCTGTATGTGTGACATTAAATAGGTTTGTCTTGAAACTACATCCATCACCCAAATTTTGTTGATTGATTCAAAAGAATTCAGCAATTGTTATAGAAGTATGTACACTAGAATGCCGTTGGCTTACATATTAATCATTTAAGATACATATTAAAATGGTAAATTCTCATTTTCCACCTCCAGAAAAATGTATAATTTGTAATATTAATTATACCATACTTCTGTAATATAATTATATGCAAAGCATATAATCAACAACCTGATACTTGAACATTTTATATTCCAGATCTCAGAACATTTTTTTCCCATCTTTGGTGGTTTCAATATTTACTCTTTATGTACTCTTATCCAATAATTATGTTTTCTGTCCGACTTAGCCAACACTCTGTTGTCATACGTGAAGTCTTGTTATTATCCATAACTGTACCATCTCCATAATATTGATTTCTAGTATCTCTCCTTTTGACCACTATCATCTGTCTTTCCAGATCATCCCTCTCTTCCTCTTACTTCAAAAGTTACTTGAGAGTATGGGGACAACCAGTCTATTGATTCAATCATCTTTGACCTTTTTTCTCTACCTCCACTTGAATCCTTTCTCTCTTATTTACCTACATAAATTTATCTCCTCTGGCCCATCATTATAATTGAGAGCTACTCTCCCTATTTAGTTACAGTTGTTAAATTACTGTCTCCAATATATTCTTCCCCCTGAAATGTACCTTAAATTTACCCCCTCCTGTTCACCAATATAATCTTTTAAAGGTTACCTGTTATCATAATATTACTAAATTCAGTGGTCAATCATCAGGAGACTTCTTACTGGACTTATCAGAATCATTTATCACAGTTGATCACTCCTGCCATCTTAAAATATCTTCTTCATTAGTTTCCACCTTGTTTTGATTTTTTTTTTCTTTTACTTTAATGCCACTTCTTATATTATTTTTATTGGTTTCTTTTCACCTCTCTGAAGTTGGAATTCAGATCTGCCTTCTGTAGCTATACTTCTACCATATATGTTATTACACATTTGGACAGCTTAAAACACCATCTTACGCCCATGGGTCTCAAATATTTGTCTTTAGGCAATACTTCTCCTGCAAACTACCAATCAACATATGAAAATACCCATGGACGTCTCCACTCAGATCTAAGTGAGGCATCTCATTCAACATCTCTAAATTATTAAATAAATGCAACTCAAAACTATAATGAGGTATCACCTCACTCCAGTCAGAATGACCATCATTAAAAACTCTACAAATAATCAGTGCTGGAGAGGATGGGGAGAAAAAGAAACCCTCCTACACTGTTGGTGTGAATGTAATTTGAAATGGTGCAACTGCTATGGAAAACAGTATGGAGATTCCTTAAAGAATTAAAAGAGAGTTGCCATATGAGCCATAGATCCCATTCCTGGGCATATATCAGGAGAATACTCTAATTTGAAAAGATATATACACCCCAATGTTCATAGCAGCACTATTTACTATAGCCAACAAATGAAAGCAACCTTAGTGTCCACTGACAGAGGAATAGACAAAGAAGATGTGGTATACATACACAATGGGATTTTACTCAGCTATAAAAAAAGAATGAAATAATACCATTTGCAGCAACATGGGTGGACCTATAAATTATCATATTAAGTGAAGTAAGTCAGACAAAGACAAATGTCATATGATATCATTATATGTGTAATCTAAAAAAGATACAAATTAACTTATTTACAAAACAGAAATAGATTCACAGACAAACTTATAGTTACTAAAGGAGGGAAGGGATAAATTAGGAGTTTGGGATTAAAGTATACACACTACTATATATAAAATAGATAACCAACAAGGACCTACTGCATAGCACAGGGAACTCTGCTCAATATATTGTAATAACCTATAAAGGAAGATAATCTGAAAAAAAAAAAATAGGTATATATGTATGTATAACTGAGTCACTTTGCTGTACACCTGAAACTAAAAGCTCATCGACCAGCAATCGTGAGAAAAGGAGAGTACAAATGCAGAATATTGGAAATGCATTTGAAATTAAAAGACCAGCAACTTAAAACAATCTTGTTTATGTATAGACTGCTATATCAAAACCTCACAGTAACTGCAAACCAAAAATCTACAATAGATACACACACAAAAAAAGAAAAAGCAATCCAAACACAATGCTAAAGTTAGTCATCAAATCACAAGATAAGGAAAAAAAGAAGAAAGGGGAGAAAAAAGACCTACAAAAACAAATCTAAAACAATTAACAAAATGGCAATGAGAACATACATATAATTACCTTAAATGTAAACAGATTAAATGCTCCAACCAAAACACATAGACTGGCTGAATGGATACAAAACCAAGACCCATATATATGTTGTCTACAAAAGACCCACTTCAGATCTAGGGACACATACAGACTGAAAGTGAGGGGATCTAAAAAGCTATTCCATGCAAATAGAAATCAAAAAAAAAAAAAAGCTTGAGTGGGAATACTCATATCAGACAAAATAGACCTTCAGATAAAGACTGTTACAAGTGACAAAGAAGGACACTACAAAATGATTAAGGGATCATTCGAAGGAAAAGCTATAATTGTAAATATATATGCACCCAACATAAGACCACCTCAATATATAAAGCAAATGCTAACAGCCATAAAAGAAGAAATTGACAGTAGCACAGTCATAGTGGGGGACTTTAACACCCCACTCTCATCAATAGATAGATGATCAAAGGCCCTAAATGACACATTAGACCAGATGGACTTGACTGATATTTATAAAGAATTCCATCCAAAAGCAGCAGAATACACATTCTTTTCAAATGCACATGGCATATTCTCCAGGACTGATCACATGCTAGGCCACAAAGCAAGCCTCGGTAAATTTAAGAAAATTGAAATCATATCAAGTATCTTTTCTTACCACAGTGTGAGATTACAAATCAACTACAAGGAAAAACATAAACCACAAACACTTGGAGGTAAACAGTATGCTACTAAACAATCAATGGATCACTGAAGAAATCAAAAAGGAAATTTAAAAATACCTAGAGACAAATGAAAATGAAAGCACGATAATCCAAAACCTATGGGATGCAGTAAAAGCAGTCTAAGAGGGAAATTTTTAACAATACAATCTTATCTCAGAAAACAAGAAAAATTTCAAATAACTTCACCTTTCACCTAAAGCAACTAGAGAAACAAGAGCAAACAAAACCCGAAGTTAGTAGAAGGAAAGAAATCACAAAGATCAGAGTGGAAATAAATGAAATAGATATGAACAAAACAATAGAAAAGATCAATGAAACTAAAAGGTGGTTCTTTGAAAAGATAAACAAAACTGGTAAACCTTTAGCCAGACTCATCAAGAAAGAAAGGGAGAGGGCTCAAATCAATAAAATTAGAAATAAAAAAGGAGAAGTTACAACAGACAGCACAGAAATACAAATGATCATAACAGACTACTACAAGCAACTGTATGCCAATAAAATAGACAATCTAGAAGAAATGAACAAAATTATAGAAACCTACAATCTCCCAAGACTGAACCAGGAAGAAACAGAAAATATGAACAGACCAATCACAAGTACTGAATTGAAACAGTGATTAAAAAATTCCCAACAGACAAAAGTTCAGGACCAGATGGCTTCACAGGCAAATTCTATCAAACATTTCGAGTAGAGTTAACACCTATCCTTCTGAAACTATTCCAAAAATTGCAGAGGAAGGAACACTCCCAAACTCATTCTATGAGGCCACCATCACCCTGATATCAAAACCAGACAATGACAGCACTAAAAAAGAAAACTACAGGCCAATATCACTGATGAACATAGATGCAAAAATCCTCAACAAAATACTAGCAAACCAATTCAAGCAATATATTACAAGGGTCATACACCAAGATCAAGTGGGATTTATCCCAGGGATGCAAGAATTTTTCAATATCCGCAAATCAATCAATGTGACAGACAACATTAACAAACTGAAGCATAAAAACCATATGATCATTTCAATAGATGCAGAAAAAGCTTTTGACAAAATTCAAAACCAATTTATAATAAAAAAATCTCTAGAAACTGGGCATAGAGGGAACCTACCTTAACATAATACAGACCATATATGAAAAACCTACAGCTAACATCATACTCAAAGGTGAAAAGCTGAAAGCATTTCCTCTGAAGTCAGGAAGAAGACAAGGATGTCCACTCACGCCACTTTTATTCAACATAGCTTTGGAAGTCCTAGCCATGGCAATCAGAGAAGAAATAAAAGGAATCCAAATTGAAAAAGAAGTAAAACTGTCACTGTTTTCAGAAGACATGATACTACACATGCCACCAGAAAAGTACTAGAATTCACAATGAATTCAGTAAATTTGTAAGATACAAAATTAATACACAGAAATCTGTTATAGTTCTACACACTAACAACAAAAGATCAGAAAGAGAAATTAAAAAAGCAATTCCATTTACTATTGCATCATAAAGAATAAAATACCTAGGAATAAACCTACCTAAGGAGGCAAAAACCTGTACTCCAAAAACTGTAAGATGCTGATGAAAGAAATCAGAGATGACAAAAACAGATGGAAAGATATACTGTGTTCTTGGATTGGAAGAATCAATATTGTTAAAATCACCATACTACGCAAGGCAATCTAGATTCAATGCAATCCCTATCAAATTACCAGTGGCATTTTTTACAGAACTAGAAGAAAAAATTTTAAGATTTACATGGAAACACAAAAGAACCCGAATAGCCAAAGTAATCTTGAGAAAGAAGAACAGAGCTGGAGGAATCAGGCTCCCTGACTTCTGATTATACTACAAAGCTGCAGTCATCAAAAGAGTATGGTACTGGCACAAAAACAGAACTCTAAATCAATGGAACAGGATAGAAAGTTCAGAAATAAACCCATACACCTATGGTCAATTAATCTATGACAAAAGAGGCAAGACTGTACAATGGAGAAAAGACAGTCTCTTCAATAAATGGTGCTCGGAAAGCTGGACAGTTACATGTAATAGAATGAAATTAGAACATTCTTTAACATCATACACAAAAATAAACTCAAAATGAATTAAAGACCTAAACGTAAGACTGGATACTATAAAACTCTTAAAGGAAAACATAGGCAGAACGCACTTTGACATAAATTGCAACAATATCTTTTTTGATCCATCTCCTATAGTAATAGAAATTTAAAAAAATAAACAAATGGGACATAATTAAACTCAAATACTTTTGCACAGCAAAAGAAACCATAAGCAAAATGAAAAGACAACCCACAGGATAGGAGAAAATATTTGCAAACAATGCAACTGACAAGGGATTAATGTCCAAAATTTACAAACAGCCCATGCAGCTCAATATAAAAGAAAAATAAAAAATTAACAAAATGAGAAGACCTATATAGACATTTCTTCAAAGAATTATTAGAGAAATGCAAATCAAAACTAACGTGAGATATCACCTCACACTGGTCATAATGGCCATCATCAAAAAGTCTACGAACAAACAATAAATGCTGGAGAGGGCGTGGAGAAAAGGGAACCCTCCTACATTGTTGGTGGGAATATAAATAGGTACAGCCAGTATGGAGAACAGTATTGAGGGACTTTAAAAAACTAAAAATAAAGCTACCATATGATCCAGCAATCCCACTCCTGGGCATATATCCAGAGAAAACTATGGTTCAAAAGGATACATGCATCCCAATATTCATTGCAGCACTATTTACAATAGCCACAACAATGGAAGCAACCTAAATGTCCATCAACAGAGGAATGGATAAAGAAGATGTGGTACATATATACAATGGAATATTATTCAGCCATTAGAAGGAATGAAATAATGTCATTTGCAGCAACATGGATAGACCTGGAAATTATCATACTAAGTGAGTAAGTCAGACAGAGAACAACAAATATCATATGATATAGCTTATATGTAGAATCTAAAAAAAGTGGTACAGATGAACTGATTTATGAAACAGAAACAGACTCACAGACTTAGAGAATGAACTTATGGTTACCAGGGGGAAGGGTGTCGGGGATGGATAACCTGGAAGTTTGGGATTGACATATACACACTACTATATTTTAAATAGATAACCAACAAGTACCTATTGTTTAGCACAGGGAACGCTACTGAATATTCTGTAATAACCTAAATGGGAAAAGAACCTGAAAAAGAATAGATACGTGTATATGTATAACTGAATCACTTTGCTGTACACCTAAAACTAACACAACATTGTAAATCAAGTATATTCCAATATAAAATTTAAAATTAAAAAAAATACAAAATACATAGTGAATCAACTATATTTCAATAAAAATTTAAAGATATAATTAAAAAAATAAAAGAGGCATCTCAAAGATGAAGTCCAAAAGGGAACATCTTATTTTAATCAAAAGCATGGTCTTCCTTCAGTCTTTCCCACTTTAGAAATGACAACTTTATTCTTTCATTTACTAAGTCCCAAACTTAAAGTCCTCTTTAACACATATTCTTTTATACAACACTGTAACCCTGTCTCTTTAAACTTGTGTGTGAGTATGTGTTTATATATGTGTGTGTGGTGTGTGTGTGTGTATGTGGGATATTGACCACTGCCCACTACATCTACCATTAATGTTCTAGACAAATTAACTAGTAAGTTTCATTGGATTACTACCACAGATTTATTACTAATGTCCTTTTTTCTACTCTTAACTTTTATTCTCTGTGTTCAACAAATCAACCAGAGTTATCCTTACCAATAGATACCAGATCGTATTCTCAGTCCAAAATGGTTTCATTGCTTTCCATTTCAGGGAGAGGAAAAGGCAGTCCTTATTTGGCCATATTTCTGCCCCTGCTAATTCACTGACATGCTTTACTGCATACCCCCTCCCTTTGCTTGCACCAGACAAGCTGGCATCCTTGTTACTCTGCAATATGTAGGGTATGTGGTAGAGTCAGGTTTTTTGCACTTATTCCATATCTCTAGATGCTATTTCGCTAGATATTTGGATGACCTACTCCCTTACTTCCTTCAAGGTCTCGGCCTTATCGGAGAATCCTTCCCTCACTCTTTTCTATGTGCCAGTTATCACTTATTACCTATAAATGCCAAACCATCATTTATTGCTTGGTCTATGAAAATGAATCTGGGCTCCTTAAATATTTGTCCTTGTCTAGTCAGTAGTCTGCTAAGCTTTGTTAATAAAGAGCCAAACCATCGTTCATTGCTTGGTCTATGAAAATGAATCTGGGCCCCTTAAATATTTGTCCTTGTCTAGTCAGTAGTCTGCTAAGCTTTGTTAATAAAGAGCCCTGGAGACACACGGAGGAACGGAGCTGTGCTTCCTGGTTCTGTGGTGCTCCTAGCTGCTTCCTGATGCTGGTGCGCTCCAGTCTGCGGCCCCCAGTGTGTTCAGCATCTTCACTACACCAGCTTGGTGGCCAGCAACGCTCAGCAGCCAGCACCTCCCCCCAGATCATCCCTAGGGGGATTCTTCACCTCTGGTGAAGTTTTTCCCAGCACTCTAGAGGACAGATTTCCAGGAAATTCCACTGGTGAGACACCAAGGTTTACCATTCGATGGTCCATCACCATACCCCCTCCAACAGAGACTGGATCACAGCCCTGTCCAAGGCGAGAGAAGCCTCTTTTGTGCTCCATCTCAGCCCTAGTGGGAGTGGATGCTACATCTACAATCGCCGTATTCTTTAGAATTTTCTTTACTTCCTAGTAGCCGATCCCTTGTAGTGACTCTAATTCCCTTTCATAGTGACTGCTTCTTAAAGTTGAACCTTTGCTATTCAAATTCCTGAGTGGTTTCTGTCTCCTAATCAGAAAGACTTTTCTTGACCACATTATATAAAATATCAATCTTGAGCCATATGGTTATTATTAATCTAATTTCCTCTGCTTTCTTTGTCTCCAAGACAATTACCATCATTTTTCTATATATTTGTATATTGTGTGCCTCCTCTCCCATGTAATAGAAAGTCCATTAAATATAGGCACGTTGTTGTTTTTACTGCTGTACCCATTGAACCTAGAACAGTGCCCGATTATCAATAGGTATTCAAGATATATTTGAGAGAATAAATTAATATTGTCCAAGGATAATACTTGGAAAAATATGTAAATCAGTCAGATATTGTAATTCCATTCTGAAGGATGTTAGTGATAACACATGCAAAAATTTGTATAATATTTTTAAAAATCTATTGGTAATATTTTATAAAATATTAAGGTTTTTCTAAGCGTGTAACAAGATGATTATTGTAAAGTGGGAATTGTTTTCTTTTTTGATAGCTATTCCATGTAATAACAGACATTGATAGAGAATGTAAAAAATTAATAACTTCTTGATAGAAACAAATTTAACCCATAGCATGATTTAAGATGTCAACTTTGATTCTTCAAATTATAAATTTCTAAAAGGCTTACTTTTTCAAGGATGTGTTCTGATTTTTATTACTAGAAAGAGTTAACTGAGAGAGATGTTGTGGTCACTGTGATTTTACATCAGCTTGTTAATATAGAAAACATTTCTTAGAAAATTTGGTTTATGATTAGATATACTAGTGTCATGACAAAGTTCCTTGGGAGTTCCCAACTCTTAGTGGTTGGTACTGGTCAAAAAAATTTCCTGATTTTCAATGTGAGTTTAGCCACAAGTGTCATGGGCCTGGGAAGAGGCCCCTTTCTTTATCCTCTACATTTATTAGACTTCCTTTCACACAATTACATAGAAGAGATCACATATATCAGCAGTTTAATATAGACAAAGTGCAGTCATATATATATATATAAATTTAAAAATAATGCATTTGTCTTATCTTCAATAGCATACTTAAAAAAAGACATTTCTTATTAAGTTATTTTGTTTATAATGTCAAAGCAACTGAGTTTTGGAAATCCCTAGATTACTAAAAAGTGTAGGTTCTTTTCTTTTTTCTGTTTGATACTATGTAAAATAAATTGAGAAGTCAGTCATTTTTGAGGATTCATCCTAGATGTTTATGCATAGCACTGATGCATTGAATCATCTCACCAGAATATACAAGTGTGTATTTATTTCTGACACTTCTGGTTCCTGGACTTAAAAGTCTGAAATTTAAAAACAAATTAACTTTCAAAGCTTCAAAGGCAGAATGACATTCATCCTCACTCTACTGCAGCTACAACAGTAGGAATTGAAGAAGAAAATGGTAAAGCAGATGTCAGGGCCCCTGAGCAATGTGGATTCAGCAGGCTACTTAGTGGAAAAAGACTATTGGGTCATAACTTTAATAACTTGCACATATCTGGTTTTAATTAGTCCTTGGCAGATTGGATGACCTCTTTAAAGCAGTTAAGGAATATTTCCATACTGTCAGCCCATTGAATAGTACCCATGAGTGACATACACTGCCTCTTTTCCTGGAAAAACACGACTTATTCCAGGATGTACAAGGAACAGTCCAATTAGTCTCTGGCCTTGGTAGTTGCAGGCTTTTACAAACTTGCCAAAGTTCAGTTTCTTCCGAGCAAATCCTCTATGTATTCATTACCTCAATTTATATTTCAGTTTCTAAATAGCCTTTCCAATACATGTCAATTTGGTAATCTTCTCTTTAGATTTTCTGTCACTATAGAAATGAAAACAATTGTTATTTCTATCATTCATCATATTATATTGTTATCTTTATCATATAAACTTTGAAGGTTAATATTATTGAATTTACATAAAATATAGCTGGGTCTAAGTATGTGTAGAATTGATTTTCCATGATCTTTTCTGTCATAACTTGGCAACAGTGATACCATTTTCATGCCTTTTTACAACAGTGATTTTAATTGCTGCCTTTGCCAAGTCCATATTCAATTTCATATTTACCTCTTTACCATTTCTCAAAACAAAAATAATGCATACTAAAAGTAAACATAACAAAAATAACCAAAACAACAGACAAGCACTGTAGAAAAAATATCTTAAAATATCTTGTTGCAAATATTTCTTTCACTAAACCTTTCCTTAATGGACTTTTCAATATTCTCTCCAGTCCCTATACTCTAAGGAAGATTTCTGAAGTTACTCTAAATTTTATAGAAAAAAATTAAAAATAAAACCTCCCCAAAGTTCTTTAAAATAAGTGTGTGCTTCTAAAACAGCTCTATATTTTCTGAATAGATATTTTAATTAGATGACTGTAAGTCTCTTCAGTTTTATCTGTACTAGCAGCTTGGGTCTTCAGCAGGACTGCCTGCTGCCTTTTTCTTTAGAGTTTACTCTGCTCACTTTAATTTGTTTCCACAGATGAAGTGCAAAAAGGAGAATATTTTATAAGGAAAGAGGTATTTCTGTGAATATCTGAGAAAGAGCAAAGGAAGAAAGAACACAAATGTTCAGCAAAAAAATGACGGCCGGGCACGTTCTTGTTAATGTTGAGTGTTCACATAACATTATCTAGTTTCTGATGCTTCTTATGCTATTTGCTCTGTAATGACATTAATATCACACCTCTCTGCCTGTCTCTTATAATAATGCCTTTGTCTCTGAGTTGAAAAATTAACACTGTCATTTTAATATAGAAAACTCCACACATCAAACATCATTTAACGTGTATGACTACATATTATAGGCACATTTCTACTGACAGTACATGCCACATGACCACTGAGTAAAATTAAATATATATAATTTAACTTTCCATGAAAAATTTTGCACCAAAGGGTGTTTGAGATTTTGTTTTGATTTGTTTTTAATATTATATAGATAAATCTGTAAATAATAAATAAAAAGATTCACAAAAGAACTGTGAAATAAAGCCAGAATAACAGTTATAAAACTCCTTGATATCTCGAAAATACATTTCCAACCCTTATATTTGACATGCAAACAACCTATGAAAGTCTGTGAAAGATAAAACTGACTTGGTTAGAAATAATAAGCCTATAACTAAAGATTGCACAAAGGATGTTTCACATGCATATATATCATTTTCTTTATAAGCTCATATCATTGTGAATTGAATTACATAATAAATAATAATTGAGCACCAATTATAAAGCCCAGAAGAGTATTTGATATTTTGGAAATATACAACCCCTACTTCCTAAGGCTAGTTGGGGATATGGTCCTAAATTTTATAGAACAAATCAGTAAAAATAGAAGATAGTTCATAACAAACACATGAATGATTTGTGTGGCTTTGTTTAAAATGATAGGGATTTAGTGGCAACGAGGATTTTAATTTAGCTAAATGTTCAGCGTTGATTCTTTGGAGAAACAAAGATAAGACTGGGACTGGAACTTGAGAAAGACCTGAAAGAAGGAAAGACATCCTGGGAGAGATGAACAAGAATGTGGCTGCCATTCCTCTTGGGAGATACCTCTGATGCATCCACTTATAAAAGCACCCCTTCCCCAACCAAGGACCTACATTTTTACTTAGGAAATTCTAGTATTAATTTCAGATAAAGGGGTTACATCTATGTCTCTAAATAGATAAGTAATGAAGGAATGTGTTTTTAGGCCTTTCCTTAAACACTGATAATTTTCTGTCCTGTGACTCTTCTTCTTTTAAAATTCATGACCAAGTATGAACACTTTGTTTTTGATGGTTCCTGATACATACAGCTGAATAAATGAGATCCCCAACAATCCTGAGGTGTCCGTCATACCAATGATAATATTGACAATAATAATAATAATGAGGAGGAGGAGGTGGTGGGAAAAAAGGAGGGAGGAGGAAGAGGAGATATGAAGGAAAAAGATGTGAAAGAAGAGGAAGAAGAAAGTGAGAAGGACCACAATTCCCATATATAGCACATCCTACTATGGATCTACATAAATGATGATTCGATTCTCCCAAAATCTTATGAAGAAGGTGTTACAATTTTCCTTTTTATCATGAATAAATCAAGATAGCATTTTAAGGACATTTGGGTGAGTTAAAAATCAGGAAACAGAATGTCTGTCTAATTCCACAAGCCTTACCCCTGACAGACATATTTTCCTTCAAAAAGGTAAATTTCTCCAACGTTCTTTATTTTGTTGACTACTGTATCTGTATGACCTACAAGAGCTTGTATATACATAATACGTTCTGAATAAAAATTTCTTGAGCAAAATATAATAGAATAATGGCCATATTGTGGGGAGAAAGTCAGCTTTCACTAAGTAATGAAATTATCTGCTTCATAGCCATCATCTGTAGGAAGCAAACAATAGTCCTTTTTGCTTTTGAAAGACCTCAACCAGATCCATTCTTGCCCAAAAGGAAGGGTAGACCTGAGTTTCTTTAAATGTTGTTAGTGATTTCATACATGGCCTCTAGACACTTAAAGTTCAATTGAGCTTTTTCCTTATTGTCCACAAAGGATTTGTATAAAACCAACAAACAGGAAACATAAGGGTGGTGTAGACAGGAATGTGTCAGAGATAGAAGCAGCAGCAGCAAAAGAGATGATTGTTTAATGCAAAGGACATTACACCAGAGAAGTGACCTTAGAGAGAAAGACTGCTGTGAGGGTCATGGTCTGAGTGCTCAGAAGCGATGCTGAATCACACTCCTTTATGCCTGAAACCAGTCTCTGTAGGTGGGGAATTTCATAATGTCAGTATTCATGGTCTACAGATACCTGACAAAAATACCATCTTCATAAAGGTGGGGATTGTACTTTAGTCAGCATCTACCAGCCTCACCAGCACATCGACCAGTGGGGCAACCCCACTCAGGACTTCCTTGTGGCATTTTCTGCTGTTTCTGACTCTTACATCCGTATTTGAGATCTATGTTGTATGCCCAAAGTTGGAGGAGAATGGATTCTAACGTCACAAAATAATTTCCCAAATCTATCTGGCTATCATAAGATGAGACTTTGGGGTTCCATAAAAATTCTCAAAGCTATTCATTCACTTGATAGTCTTCAAATTATTGAGAATGCAGATAGTTTCTAATTATATATTTATGTTCATAAAAATAATCTGTGTGGTAAATTTGAGAGTGTAGAAAAATGGTGCCACAAATTTTAAGGGAAAAAAAAACAACTGGAAACTTAGTAAAAATATTTGTATTTGCAAAAGAGATGTCATCAGGAAATTGAAGATTGATGTTTAAAATACACATCATCCTCTGTGTACCTAGAATAAAAAAGAAAGTGTCTTGTTGCTATCCCTATTTTGTGAACACTGTGATACCCAATGCTTCTTGACTACATCAAGTATTGAATCAAGACTAAAGTTCCAGTTGAACTTGGCCTTTCAGTATACAGAATTTTCAAATTAAGATTGGTTCACTTGACACACAAATTCTAAGATTTAGAGCTTTAGTCTATGTTTCTGGCTTGTAGGTTTAACTTAAATTTATTCTATATTTCACAATCTATTTATAAAAATAACCCAGGCAAAAAACAGGCAGAGGACCTAAAAAGACATTTTTCCAAAAAGGAAATACAGATGGCCAACAGACACATGAAAAGACGCTCAATGTCACTAATTATCAGGGAAATGCAAATAAAAACCAGAATGAGATATCATCTCACATCCGCTCAGAATGGCAATTATCAAAAAGACAACAGAAAACAAGTGTTGGTAAGCATGTGGAGAAAAGGGAACCCTCTTGCACTGTTGGTGGGAATGTAAATTGATACAGCCACTATGGAGAGCAGTATGGAGGTGCCTCAAAAAATTAAGATAGAACTACCATATGATCCAGCAATTCCACTTCTGGGTATTTTTCCAAAGAAAACAAAAGCACTAATTTGAAGAGATATATATTCACCCTTATGTTCATGGCAGCATTATTCACAATAGCCAAGATATGGAAGCAACCTAAGTGCTCACTGATAGATGAATGGATAAAGAAGGTGTGATATATATATAGATATATATAGATATAGATATATAGATATAGATATTGTTATATATGATATATATAATGGAATATCACTCAACCATAAAAAAGAATGGAATCTTGCATTTGTGAAAATATGGATGGACCTAGCATATATTATACTAAGTGAAATAAGACAGAGAGAGACAAATACTATATGATTTCACTTATATGTGGAATCTAAAAAACAAATGAACAAACAAAACAGAAACAATCGTAGATACAGAGAACAAGCAGGTGGTTGCCAAAGGGGAAACAAGTGGGGAAATGAGTGAAATAGGTGAGGGAGATTAAGAGGTACAAACTTCCAATTACAAAATAAATGTCACTGGGATGAAATATATGCTGTGGGGAATATAGTCCCTGACAATGTAGTATCTTTGTATGGAGACAAAGGTAGTCAAAAGGTAGATATTTCCAATTGTAAGATAAATAAGTAATATGAATATAATGTACAACAATATGAATATAATTAACACTGCTGTATGTTACAAATGAAAGTTGTTAAGAGAATAAATCCTAAGAGTTCTCATCACAAGGAAAATTATTTTATTTATTTTTAAAATTTTGTATCTATGTAAGTGATGCATGGACTAAACTTGTGGTAATTGTTTCATGATGTATGTAAGTCAAATCATGATGCTGTACACCTTAAACTTATATAGTGCTGTATGTCAATGAAGTCTCAATAAAACTGGAAGAGAAAAAAAAAATTCTTTCTCTAAAATTTTACTGACTGCTGCATTTTAAAAATATCTCCTTCCTATATTTTCTTCCACAGCCCCACTCTTCCCTGGATTATTTCCAATTTTAAGACTGGTTATTCTTAGGATGTCTTGCGGTTTTCTCTTTCTTCTCTCAGCCCCTAAATGTTGGCTTTCCTTGGTAGACCATACTCTATTTTCTAAACACTTTCCCTGGAAAATTTCATCTGTGTAAATGAGTTTAATTCCCATCTATTTTCTAAATCTATATTCATCTATATCAAAAAAAATCTATATTTCTATTCCAGAATGCTCTTCAACCCCTGGGCATGTATACAAATGCAACTGTTCCTGGATATTTTTAGTGGTGTGACCTACTAGCCTCACAAAGTCAGCTGTTCTGCAAATAAATTACTTTTTTTTTTTTTTTTTTTGCATACCCAAACTTAGTGAATGGACCCAGTATCTATTCTTGACCTTAGTCAGGAGCTGGTGACATATTGAAGATGTTCTCTCTCTCATTCCCCAGACCAATCACTATTTTTTGTTACTTGTGCCTTATTTCGGGTTGGTGCTCTTAATCAAGACCACTGTTGATATTGTCTAAGCACTTTTCTTTCTGTCTACATCAATCATCTCCATGTCATTTCACCCTCCTTATTCAAAGCCTGTTATCCTAAAATACAACCTCAGGTTGCTGCTGAAGATATCTATTTGGAATACAAATCTGAACATGGGGATCTTGTGATCTCAAGTATCTGATAGCTTCCTAGGTTTTTACAGGATGGTTTCTAAATTCATTATCGTCGTACATGAAACACTTTGTTATCCTTACTTGCCTACCAATTCAGCCTGAGATTTTATTTTCTCTTCCTTCCACATCTTACACATTTGCCCATACACACACATACACACACACACACACACACACACACACACACACACACATTTTGGGTAAATAGCCCTGAGCTAATTCAGTTACTTCATATCATTACAAATGCTTTTCCTTCTGCTTTGTCAACCTGGCCATCCACCGTGAAGAGCTCTATCTGTGAAAAACTCCTCTGATCTTGCCCACAGATTTAGGAACAGCTTTACCTATGCAATCACTGGATATATGTAATTTCCTGTGCATATATCAATTAAAGCCTTTTACAGTGCAGTGCTTTTTTTTTCTTATATGTCTGTCTTATGATGACACTATTACATCTTGAATGTAAGAACCATGTTTTTCTACTCTTTTCTACATCCTAGTAAAGTATCTGGAAGACATAGGAGACTCAGTAATAAGTTTTTGAACAAAGAACTGAATAGGTCTTAGATAAAATAAAATTATTATAGTTTACATTTAATTTCATGAAAATACTTTTATACATTTATAAAATATTTGGTACTATTTTTATAATAAATGTTAACTTTTTAATGTGTATAGCTTTCTGTTGTTGTTTGGTTATATCTGACCATGCAGTGTTTCCTGGGATACATACATTATATACTAAGTTTATTCATTCTCATAGAGTTCTCTAGCAAGGACACATTTTTTTTTTCTTCTTCTTCTTTTCAGATAAGTGTTCTCAATGCACTGGAATAGTTTATTTTAATAATTAGCATATATTCTGACACATTGTAAATTCATGAGATGGCCACATGAATGCCACAAGTTTTTTTTTAATTATTTTCTTTGTAATCTGGTGTATTTACAATACCATTAAACTAATAACCTGAGCTCTGCATTACTGAAAGGTGAGCACTCCCTTGAAGTATGTCCTTGGTTGAGATATTTTTGAGACTAATGGATAAGAATAGCATAATATTTGAGGATTGTGAGCAACTTGTTCCCTGGAAAAAAATAAATGCATTTCAAGGTTGAATTTTATACCAAAGAGTTTTATTTTTTTAAGATGCCAAAGAACTTGGTTTTTTCCTTTTGTAAATTAATGATTAGACAGCTAGCAAAATGGGGAGATAAAGAAATTTAGAAATGGATGTGTGTGTCTAGCAAATCTGTAAAATAATTAAAAACCAAATGATGAGTACAAGAAATATCTCAACATCACATTGTAGAGAATCTCTAATTTTATAAACAAAACTAATATTCTGTAATGAAAAGCAGTAAAAATGCCTTGTTAGTATGAATTCTGAGAAATATTCCAAATTTGCCTGATAAGAATAATTGTTATATTATATACTTTAAATATATGAGATTGATATTAAACCATTCATTTGTTAAAAGATGACTAGTCGAACACACTGAGATTAGGTAGGCAAAAATTAATACTTGTTTTCAAATAATTTCACCCATCTTACTATAATTTTTTTTTAAAAATTGCATTCACAGTGAGTTAGAATGATTCCTGTAATTACAGAAAAGCAATTTTAGATCACTGAGTTTTAGAGTTGGAGATTACCTAGTGTCCCCACTAGTATTATGGAGTGCGTCCTGTGAATTCTCCCCGGGGACAGAGAGCTGAATAGGTAGGCCCTCACTTCCTCTTTAGGTAGACACAGAAAATGATGCTTTCATTAAAAAAAATCTATTTTAGATATTTTTCTCCTATCCTCACATATGATTTCCTCCAAATAAAAAGTTGAGGACAAGGAAACAATGGAGGACCTTCAATCATTCAACCAACTTTATAATATGATGAGGATATCAAATCAGAGGTGTTAGATTGCTTACCTCAAGTCAGATAGCTCCCCAAATCTTGGATTAAAGCAAAACTATGTAACTCCTAGTTCAGTACCCTGTTGGAATGTTTTATGAAAGATACACTTCAGTCTTTAAAACTACTCTTCTCTCAGTAAATGTATTCATACTATTCTTGACTTTTCTTGCAAGATTCATGATGTCAAGAATAGTTTACACTATTCAGAAAGTGATGAAGAAGCAGAGACATGGTTTACACCTTGGTCAGTTTGGGAGGTATATGGGAATTTGACTTTTTAAGAGTCTAAAATGATGTAATGTAAGCAGTTGATTTTAATTATTTATATCTCTTTTTTGTATTTTTTATAGCTTTTTATTTAATTCTTCTTCTCCTGTATCTTCTCTCATAAAATCCTATATAGTGACTTGCCATTATTCCTCTTAATCTCCTCTAAAGCTATCTACCTCATTTATCTTCCTGATTTACACTTTCTATTTCTTTCCAGACCTAGCTTTCCCACTCAATAAACTTGCGAAAGTCTTCAATGAGGGATAATAGAACAAAGCAATATTTATATATTGATAAAACATATACATGGTTAGTACTCACCTAAACTATTGATTTACCTTTTTGCTAACTCCTGTGTGTTGGTGGTGAGGGAAGGTGTGGGAATGTATAAGCTGCTCAGCTAGAAACTATCAATGAAAGAATAATTAGACTAAAATTGTTCAGAAGAGATTAAGAAGAAAAATAATGAAATTGTTTGAGACTGTTAAACTAATATTAAAAAAAGGCTGAATGATTTGTTTTTGAATTCAGAGAAAGAAAGGGCTGACTGTTTTTTAATAGAGACATGAAATAAAACAAAATACCTGGGGATGATTTAATTAAGCAGTATATGCTTAATACATGTATATGCTTAATTATATAATATAGAATATGTTAATAGTTTTTATTGAAAAAGTAGGGAGAACTCCTCTGAGAGGAAAACTACCTTTAATAATTTTAAGGCATCTGCGTTAGAAATGTCCTCTATATCTTTAACTATTTTTTTTATTTGTATATTAACTCATTCAACATTTTTGTTGAGTCATTATGAGAGGCTGGGGAACGTAAGACAGCAAAACCTCAGTCCTCTTTCCTCAAACGTTCATTCTGCAGTGGGCCGGGCAGACAGGCCCCAAGGTACTTACACAAAATGGAAAGGGGGAAGATGGAGACTGGTTTACAGATGAGTTACCCTGTCAAGTATCCTAATGTGTTTCCTATAATTCCCTGAAATGAGAGGAGATACTGAATTTAAGAGACAACTAATGACTTACTGTGTAATCGGACATATTAGATTTAGGTCCCTTACTTGCAACATAGAAACCAATGTTCTAAGTTTCTTTTTTCTTCAAATTGCCATCCACTCTGCTTTGTAGTGAAAACTTCTCAAACTCTTTGCTAATTCATCTGCAACAGCTTCATCTTGCCTTTTAGCTCCCTTCTAATCAAAATGTAAGCTCTCTCCCCTCTGCTGCTACTTGTTATTGTTTTTTGTTAATGAGTAAATAAATTTCATGTTTCAATCTACTACTGATCCGTGATAAATGAGGAACAATTGAAAGAATGAACAATGTTTAGGCTGGCAGGGGAGACTGTTTAGTGTATGGAAAAAGAGATCAGGCATATTCCATACAATTCTGAGAAATAGAGCTAAAAAATGTTAAAATATCAGGATTATAGGATTTAATCGTTTGGCAAATATTGAATGCTAGTCATTGTGCTACATGCTTTTGAAAATGTTATTTATTAAAGATAGCTATTATTATCCACGTATCACAAGTGCAAAAATACTGCGTTGGGCTTCCCTGGTGGCGCAGTTGTTGGGAGTCCACCTGCCATTGCGGGCGACATGGGTTCGATCCCTGGTCCGGGAGGATCCCATGTGCCGTGGAGCAACTAGGCCCGTGCGCCACAACTGCTGAGCCTGCACTCTAGAACCCACGAGCCACAACTACTGTGCCCGTGTGCTGCAACTACTGAAGCCCGCGCACCTAAAGCTCGTGCTTCGCAACAAGAGAAGCCACCGCAATGAGAAGCCCGTGAACCGCAACGAAGAGTAGCCCCCGCTCGCCGCAACTAGAGAAAGCCCACGCACAGCATCAAAGACCCAGCGCAGCACCCCCCCCCAAAAAAAATTACTGCATTGATTGCTTTTTAAAATTAATCAGTGAACAAAGCTAAACAGCTTAAAGATATTAGTAAGAGAATTAGTCTTCTTTCCAGTTGAAGCAAAGGTGATTAAAAAGATAAATTTATAAAGAAAATATAAGTTGTTTATTGAAGAAAGTATATAAAAGAAAGTTATATTTTTTATAATACTAAAATATGCTAGCCCTATTGACTGAAAATGCAATGGTCTCTTTCAAAACAGAGTAATGTTTCTGTCTGAATGCTTTAAGATAGGTTTATGCAAAATATATCAAGGATTAGTTGATATTTAAAATATGTTCTTATTTCCATGTGTATTATTACCTAAACATTTCCTTGTTTCAGAAACACACATTTATTAATAATAAAATCTTACAAGGTAACCAATACTGATTCATTAATATAATATCATTGTTTATGAGGATTTTGAGGTTTTGTTTTATTTTTAAAAAGAAAATGAAAAATAAAGTATAATTTTTAAGCTTCAATCTTTCAGAGAAATAGTATTCTCCTACTTTATTTCTCTTATAAGACTTTTTTTATCTGAATAATTTTCATCACTTCTCAGTTGATACAATCAACCTTTGCTTACCATCTTCTTCCTAAGTATCTCATCTTCTTCCAAGTTTCCCTAGCTTAAGTTAGGAATTTCTCAATTTTCACTGCAAACAAAGCATTCTCATAACCCCAATACTCATATGAATTACACTTTGCAATAGATCTTGACTCCACTTTTCCTTCATGTCCAACATCTTTCTGAACTACACCGTATATCAACCTGCTATTTCATTTCCATGTTCATTGTAGCATATTAATAAATATGTATATTAAAGCAACTGTTTTCTAAATAATTTTCTTCTTTAGCCTCTCCCTCAACAAATCCATTCTAATATGTTCATTGTATCCTGTCATTTACCTGCTTAAACAATATCAATGTCTCTCTGTTACAAAGAAGACCAACGTCAAAATACCTACATCAATTAATGCTCTCCAAATCAAATCCATTCTTTTTAACCAATCTCTCACTAGTCCCTAAAATAAAGCCACCTTTCCAACTCAATTTACCCTATAAAAATGGCATATCTGAATCTAAGCCTTTTCTGAATGTCTTGAATATCTGTCTTGAATATCTATCTGTGGTCCTTTGCTTAATCAAGTACAACCTTCAAGTGCTTGAGTATTACTTTAATTACCCCCAATTTTTATAATATAAAACTATACTATTCTACCTTTGTCTGACCTCAGATTACATTTCTCATGTGTACCAAGTATTTTGCCATTAATTATATATTACTTTGTAATATTAAATGGCTAACTGAAGCCTTACCTACCCTATCAGATTGAATGAATGGACTGCATTACATTTATTTATTTTCACTGTTACAGAATATAATTTATTTGGTACCTAATCAACAAATAATAACTTGCCGAATTATTGTTTAATGATGCCAGTAAAATTAATCTTATTAACTGCATGCTTTTTTTTTTCCTTTAGAATACTTTATTGTGATAGATTGCCACCCAAAAAGCTGTACGTCATTAACATCTACAACTAGATGAGTTTAGAGATAAGTATACATCTGGGAAACCATCACCATCGTTATGCCATAAACATATCCATCACCTCCAAAAGTTTCTGCCCATTGACCCAGGCCAGACAGCCAGCCTGCGGTCCCCAGCAACCAGCTATCTCAGAATCTCTGGCCGGGCTGACTGGTGAAGGGCTTACTGTCATTTATGTACATATTTTCCCTCAAAAAAATTGATATGGAAGGGGATGAAAGATTATTTCTGAGATAAATTTTATACCATAACCTAACTGATAAACATATACAGTTGACCCTTGAACAACTTGGGTCTGAGCTGTGTGGATCAACTTATATGAGGATTTTTTCAATAGTAAGTACTACAGTGCTACATCATCTGTGGTGTGTTGAATTTTTGGATATGGGTGTGTCTGTGCCCCTAACCCCTGCCTTGTTCAAGAGTCAACTGTATATCATATTAAAATGCTATAAAGTCATATTTTCTTTATCAATCTGTTTTCCTATTCTTGCTTATTTTTGTTAACATTGCTTTCTAAGTCACATGTGCTTTTGAAATCATTCTTGTCTCTGTAGCCTTCACTCACATCCAGTGAATTGCCAAGATCCATAGTTTCTATCTTCACAATACTGTTACTTGCTGTCCCTATCTGGAGCCCAAGACAAAAATTCATCAGTTTGAATGTCAATACTATGCATTTACTCTAAGCTCAATTCAAGTCCTTGTCCTTTAGATATTTTATTCACATTAATATATGCCACTGCTCATCTCACTTCATATTCTAATCCATGCATCCATCAAATTTCTACCTATTATTTGGACTCTATTTGAAATTCTATTCCTATTGTGAAGCCATTCCCAGTGGTTAGACCAGATGGGAAGAATCCAATATTTAAGTTCACATTTGTGGTAAATCCTAATAATGGCGCTTGGTATCTTCACCTGTCCTTTCTGTTCCCCCTCTATCATTTTATTGCCTAAATAATGTTGTGAAGCAAACAATCACAAAACCTTAGTTGCATATAATAATAATTATTGATTTTGCTCACAAATGTGTTCTGATCTGGGCTTGGCTTTGTTAACTTCTTGCTCATGTGTCTACAGGCAGGTACATATCTGGATGGGTTCACCCACATATCTGGTGGTTGGCTAGTCTTCCTGACGCTGGACTGCCTCAAATGGAGCAACTAAAGTGACTCACCTCTCCTCCAAGTGTTCTATTCTCCAGTGTGCTAGTCTGTAGCCATATTGTAAGTGGTAATGAATTTTAGTCATTAATGTAATTAATCTACCACATCATAGGACCTAAAAGGCCAAAAGCTTTGTTGCTAACACAGTATAGTAATCTGGTTCTGTGTCCCGGATACAGTTTAGGTTATCTGAATGAGATCATCTTTTCTCGTTCACATGCAGACAAGCAGGCTCCCACTGATGTGTTCTACTGTCTCATCACCAGTGAGATTGAAGAAGTTCTTATAAACGTAGGAAAAGACTGATTGTTCTGTATCCATAGTAATATGTAGCCCCCATGTAGTTCAATGAATAATGACAACTTGCCTCAGTGAATATACTTTGCAATGTCAGTCCCTCACCTCTGAATGCCAGTCGGTAAGCAATAGAGTCACACCAGAGAACGTCTCCGAGTGCCAAGAGGTGAACAAAAAGAGTCTCACCAGAGTAACCACACATCTACAGATGAGGCCAACTCGTCCCTCTAAAAGTCAACCAACCTCTGAACTCCATATGTGACAAAATTCCTATGTAAAAATGTCACCTGCTCTGCTTAGAGCAGCATTGGTCTTCCTAAGCAGAGGAAGCAATGCATTCAGCATTGTCTTTTTAGTTTAGATGTTGAGTTGGGGTCTTGGCCACATGAGTGAGAAGCAGTCCTGCTATGCCTCTGGCTGTAGCAACATCAGTCTCCTGCTACATCTGGATAGCAACTAACTGCATGGATCTGAAGACATAATCTTCAAATCTTTTAAATAACATTTGTTAAATATAGACAATATGGATAATCAGTGATTTAATGATAGTAAATTAAAAAGCTCAGTATTATATCCATTAAAATAAATTTCACATATTTTATCCAAAATTGTTTCATGTATACTAAACTTTACATTCAAGTAAAAAGAGTATTCTCTGTGAATTTATTATTTTTTCCCACTTCATCACAGGTAACCAAACTCTCTGTAGGGGTCCAGCACTCCATATCTATGAAAAATAAAGCAAATACTTTATTTGGCTTCAGTTATACTTTAGCTTATCTACCACTAAGAACTTTATCTAAAATGCCAGCATGAACTTTAAAATGCTTTATCCTGAACTGGAAGTGCAGTGTATCCTGATTTGAGTTGGTGAAATTTCTGAAAGGCAATCTGCAGTGGTCATTGTCTCTTTCATACTTTCACTGGGAAATTAGATAATGTTGGCTGTTCTAAGTTGTTTCTTGATTGTCATTTCCTTTTAAAAAATTATTATTCATATAGACTTGATTGATAGGTCAAATGTTATCTTTACTTCTTTTTTTATTGTATGGCTGCTATTTATCTTTGCTCCTTTTCCTTTTCTATTTTTTAATCTATCTTTCAATCAGTTCTCCTAGCCAGTCTTTTCTTAAACTCTAATGCCTTCTTGCTGAATGCCCTAGTTTCCAGCCCCACACAAGTTAAATCCTGTTATTTAAGACATCCATGAACAGAATTAAGAAGCAAGAAGTTGTAGGTACTCTCCCTCAATAATAAAAATAAGTGAATGAGATTCTCTGTATAATTCTAGTCCATTTTATGTACATAAATAAAAATGTATAATAAAAGAAATGTATAGCAATAATGGAAAATAAAATTAAATATGTCAACTGCACAACTCAGTTCTAATTCTCTGAAGTATGAAAGGGAAACTTCATGATTAATATTTGTCCTAATGTAAATTAATGCCTAGCATGTCTTTTTGTTGCATTACAGTTCATTTTATTTGATTTTCTAGCCAGTTTTACTACATGGGTACTTTGCAGAGATATACTAGAAGGGCCTAAATTAACCATGACATAAAATAAAGGCATACATTTTGTATCTCTCAAAGATATTATAAACATGAACTTACTGTTATTTGATCTTAAATGAAATCTCTTATTCCGCTAACTATGACCATAAGAAATAGTTTCCTTAAAATTTTTTAAAACAAAATTTAAGGTATCAATATTACCTCTCATATTTACTTATAGACATAATATAAATCTATAAATCCATAAATATTCATAAATGTATAAATATAGGATTGTAGTAAATTGTCCAGTGTGAATTCCTGTTTTAAATTCAAATAAAATGTGATACCTAAACATATTTTATTTTTTATGATTTTGAGAAAATGATATATTTGGAAGGTCATTGGGCATAAAATATAAACAATTGGCAACGCTGTTGTATGTTGCACAGGGGTCAGGAAAATGCAATTGAAAAAGGCAACTGTCTTTGTCCAAGTCGCTCTGAAGGAGTGATCAATGGCAAAGTATGAGGCTAAGTCTATCTCTTTTTACAAAGCAGGAGAAAATATTGTCTCCTGCCCTAGAGGCGGCAGGAGCAGCAATGGTAAGTAAAGAAGCCCATAACAGACAGTGAGATCAACTCAGCTGGTGAGATCCTAAAAGGCCAGAAACTGGCAAAAGCAAAATGACAGTTTCTGTTTGGCTTGAGAGAAAACTTGCCCCTCTTAGGCAGAGCTTGCTTTAGTTTTCTGGTTGCGAAGGCTGAACTATTTTTGAGAACAGATAAATCCAGTAAATAGGACAATGTTTGACTCTGGGAATGAGAATACAAAACTAATGTAAGGTTTCAGAGGGTAAAACACAGGTGAACTCCTAAGTAGCAACACCAGTGCCATGGACTTCTGTATCACAGAGTGGACGATTACTAAAATGAATTACGGCAATTGTTTGATATTTGATTAGACTGCTCCCATGGTAACAGCGTGTGTTTGCATTATTTACATTCTGTAAAAGAGGGTATTACATTCAGTTTTCTGTTAAATCTTAAGAGCAGCTGATGAGTCTTAATTTTAATCAAAGTGTCTCTTATGAAAATAAGTAAAAAAAGATTGAAGGCTACTGAGAGAACAAAGAATGGACAATGAAAGCCCCCGGCAAGCAACTTACTATTGACAGAGGCATTCAGCCTTTATGATCTTCGGGTAGCAATTCATTAAAAGAAAATAGGTTAGAACTAGAGCACATGGGTTATTTTTATCTAAGTCAACTTTAATGTTTTGAATCAAAAGTTGAATCCAATATAATATAATCTTGTTTAAAGTTGATGCTTTGAGGCCAAATACTGTGCTATGCATTTTCTAGCTGTTAGTTTGTCACTAGGTGGACGTGTGTTGTAACAAAATAGCTTCAACCGATGTGAAAGGAAGGCCCGGACCAGCAATCTTGGTTCCACAGTAGTAAACAAAGAATTGCAAACTACCACATTAAGCTTAAGCACAGGGCAAAGTTTATTTAAGCATAGGTACACTCTGAGAGAGAGAGCTGTTTCTGCGAATCAAAAGCAGCATTTCTATACAAGCTTAAGGGCGCTTTTAAGGAGCACTTTGCAGGGAGGCGGGGGTGAGTGACAGGGGATCATTACTTGATTGACGATCCCGAGCTGTATAACAAGTTTACTGCTGCGCATGCTCTCATCCTTGAATCGCTAAGAAACGCCCACTCAGGGGGGCAAAACCACAGGTAGATTTTATTATAATTATGGTATAAGGAGTTTGGGTTTACTATAGGTTATACACCTGTCTGGTCTGGGCATGCGCAGCCCAGGGACGTCCCCTCGTATTACTGTGGTCCCTCTTTATCAGGATAAGCTGCCCACCACACGACCATAGTTTCAGCCCGATCTGAATGGGGTCAAGGGAGAGTCCCCAGATGGCTGGGTGTGTGACTCGATTTATTCTTCTTGTTTGTCTCACCACTGTTACCTCCTTGCTGCTAATGTCTGACTAACTACCTAACAATTTTATTGAATCCTCAGGTCAGTTCTGTGTAAGTTGTAACCAGAATTATGTTTACTTTTCAATGAAGAGTGTGACGCACAGAGACATTTTCTAACTTGTCTAAAAAGTAGCATTGTTGTTAAATGACAGAGCCAGAATTTAACCTACGCAGTGCCCAGTGTCTTTTGAAGAATATTCTATTATTGCTCAAAATATTCACTGATCCCCTGCCCTTTTGAATTTAGGAGGGGGTCTTATAACTTGCCTTGGTTAAAGAATTTGAGTAAAAATGTCATGTGCCACATGCAATCAAAAGCTTTAAGAGCTAGCCCAGGGACAGCCGTGCATCTTTCCTCTTTACATAAGACCAGTGAAATCACAGATCAGGGTCATTCAGTCAGTCAACCTGGATCCCAACATGAAGGCAGTGGGGAGCAGAATTTGTGCCAGTCTGAGATGAACCCACAGGATGAAAACACTCATGGTTATAAGCCTCTAAGAATTTTTACTGTTGCTTACTGCAACATAACCTAGTTATCTCAACTGATGCAGCTCAAAACCATTAACTATTTGGCTTTTCAATAAACAGAATGCACACACAGAGAACAACCCACTGTGCCCAGAGAGCGGGGTCCACATAAAAACACTGCAGCCCTCACAGCAGTTCTGTAAATAGTGATGAAGTTCCAATGCCCAGGTGAGGGGAAGACAGAGCCTTAAGCAAGTAATCCACCATTCTGTAAATCCATCAAAGAATCATTTTGCAATGTTTATCAGTAATTTAGAAGTCTTCTCATTATGGTAACAAATGATCATTTATAGAAGTCTCTTGTCATTAATTGGAACTCAATGATTTCATTTTCTGAATAGGCAATTATGAATAGTCTTCTACTAAATTGTAATTCTCTACTTCCCTCTTATTAAAAAAAAAAAAAACTGTAATTATGGGTTGTAATTTTTGTAGTTAGCAGTATCTTTCCAGTTTCTACTTGCAACTAGAGACAATCTTGTGACACACTTCTGGCCAAACTACGGAAGTGTTAACAAGGAGGAGCTTTGAAGAAAACATCTTAAGGAGTATATATCTTTTTGACTTTAGAAAACAATGTAAAGTCAAGTCCAGTTATTACATCTAGAGATGATTATATAAGTCAGTTTTTCTCAGAGTTCATATTCTCCAGATGACATTCATTTCTCCTTTAGTGTCATCGTAATCCCAATTTAGACTTTCTACGGTCTTTAGACTAAGTGTTATGTTTAATAAACTCCAAAACACAGAGCACAAAAAGAAGGATTACTGAATAATCATAATAAACATTCTCATTTAAGAAAAGGACAAGCTTTTCACAAAGATATTGCTGAAAGTAAAGAAGGAAACTCCTGACCCTCCCAAAGCTGAAGCCAAAGCAAAGGTTTTGAAGGCCAAGAAGGCAGCACTCAAAGGTGTCTACAGCCACACAAAAATGGAAGACCCATATGTCACCCATCTTCTAGAGACCCAAGACACAGCAGCTCTGAAGGCGGCCCAAATATCCTTGGAAGACCGCCCCCACTATGCCATCGTCAAGTTCCCCCTGACCACTAAGTCAGCCACGTAGAAGGTAGAAGACAACAATAAACAACAGACTTGCGTTCATCATGACCTCAACCCCAAGAGCACCAAATCCAGCAGGCTGTGGAGAAGCTCTATGACATGGAAGTGGCCAAGGTCAATACCCTAATCAAGCCCGATGGAGAGAAGAAGGCATATGTTCCACTAGGTCCTGACTGATGCTTTGGATGTTGCCAACAAAATTAGGTTCTTCTAAACTTATTTATAAAACAGAAACAGACTCACAGACATAGAAAACAAACTTATGGTTCCCAAAGGGGAAAGGTGGGGCGAGGGATAAATTAGGAGTTTGGAATTAACATATATATACTACTATATTTAAAATAGATAAACAACAAGGACCTGCTGTATAACACAGGGAATTCTACTCAGTATTCTATAATAACTTATATGGGAAAAGAATCTGAAAAATAATAGACATGTGTATCACTCTGCTGTCACCTGAAACTAATACAACATTGTAAATCAACTATACTCCAATATAAAATAAAAATTAAATTAAAAAAAAGAAAAAAATAAACTGAATCCAGCTGGCTAATTCTAAATATAAATTTTTTCATCATAAAAAAGAACAAAAGGGCACACACATACAAAAAGAGGAACAGAGAGTGGGCCCAACTCCATAGCATATACTATATTGTGCTAGAGTGAAATGCCAAGGTCTTCTAGTTGTGAAGTGAGTGCTTTCACCAGAAATCTATCCACTCTTGTAATTTTCTCTGAGTGAATATTTTTTGCCCTTCTGTCCATGTTTATATCTAAAAGGAGTGTAGAGGAGGACTTCACTTTCCAGAGCTGGATGGTGTTAACAGTGAGGCTTTCTTTTTCACAGGTATAAGAACTGAGCTGTATTCAGAGGTTGAGAAATCATAGATTCTTATTTGTCAATCTTGTCAATAACTTCTCAAGATTTCATTAGCTGTGTAAGTATCTTTTCAAACAATTCAGAACTAGTAACTGCAATGACAATAGTTATCCGTTCATATTTTTAATATGGACCTCATTTTTTAAAAAAATTTCTCCCTGCTATTAACAGATGTGCTCCTTCTACAATGGTTAGAGAGTAAATTAGTTTTCTTTCCCCTTAGCCCAGTCTGAGAATAAAATTTATAATACTTAAAACTGAGGGCTATATTATAGTACAATGAGCAGAGTAACAATTTAGAGAATAACAAAATCTTCACTATCTTCTGCCCTATTTTAATTCAGTCTGTTCCAGACTTTATGGTTTGCCACTTACAATGACATACTCTGATATCCAATTTCAATATTATGAAGGACTTGTGCATCAAATGTGATATAAAAATGATTTTTCATTAATATCAATAATGGAATGTATGTTTATGTAACAGAATGTTATGCTAATGCCTTGTCAGGTATGCCTAGATTTGGGAGCTGAAGTAATTACGTTAGTGTTTTACGTCTCTATTTTGTGGGTGCCCTTTGCATTTCTTGCATTGAATTTGATGATAGCTTCTCTTTAAATAGTGAAAGACGGCTGTCATGAGCTTCACATTACTCTCTATATAGAACTCCTAACCTAAAATCAAAATGACTTTTCACAAAGCCTACACATTAATTCCAAGAAACATTGTGATTACATGTCTACCCTAGTATAAGGTGTTAGGAGTGACATAATTTATGACCTGTTCAAACTACAGAAATTGTTGCCTCTTTATAGATGAGCCTCAGAAAAGGTTAGGGAAGACCTGTTTTCTTTTTTGTTCAGTTTTATTGAGGTATAATTGACATATAAAATTGTGACCTATTTAAAATGCACATCATGGTGACTTGATATACATTATGAAAGGATTCCTCCCATCTAGTCAATACATTCATTACCTCACATATTTATCTTTTTGTGTGTGAGACAACATTTTAGTAATAATAAATAAATCAAGCGATCACTGGTACAAGGAAGAATATCAAGGCACCAGTCTATAAACAAGGGGCCAAGGTCTGAACATTAAGGGCAGTGGAAACAGGCTTCAAGAGGCTGAACATGACTGGACCTTTAAAATCTAAGGTCTTGCTGTCTAACTCAGTTTGTTGTTAGGATGCTTTACCTAGCTCACTGAATATGTCATTCTATCGTCTTCTGGCCTCTACTTTTCCTGATTTGAAGTCAGCTGTTTATAGTATTGCTCCCAAATATGTAATATGCTAATTTCCTCTTGCTATTTTACCTATTTTTTCCTTATTTTTGACTTTTGCCGATTTTACTATGATGTGTGTATATATGCATATTAATTTTCTACTGCTGCTGTATGTAACAAATTACCACAAACTGAATGGCTAAAAACAACACAAATTAATTATCTTATAGTTCCTGAGGTCATAAGTCTGAAATGAGTCTTACCAGGCTGAAATCAAGGTGTTGGTGGTGTTTTATTCCTTCTCGAGGCTCCAGGGGAGAATCTGTTTCCTTTTTTTCCAGTGTATAGAATCTATCCACAGTCCTTAGCTTGCGGTTCTTTCTTCCATCTACAAAGTAGGTCACTCCAGCTCTGCTTCTATTACCATACATCTTTTTTCTCACTCTGTCCCTTCAACCTCCCTCTTATAAGAGCCCTTGTGATTGCATGGGGTCATCATGGATAATGCAGGGTAATCTTTACATCTCAAAATTCTTAATTCAAGCACTTCTGCAATCTCTTTTGCCATGTAAAGTAACATATTTATGGATTCTGGAGGTTAAGACATGAACATCTTTAGGGAGTATTATGTCTAGAGTACCACAGTGTGGTATGCTGCTTTTATTTTACTTTGAATTTCTTGAGTTTCACGGGGCTGTAAATCAATGTTTTAAACAAATCTGGGATTCTTTTGGGCCATTATTAATTTGAGCATTGTTTCTACTTCTTTTTCTCCTCTCTTTTGAAACTATAATTTCACAAACGTTGGAACAATTGATATGTTCTAACAGATTTTTAAGATTTTGTTCCTTTTCTTTCAATCTTTATGTCTTTGTTCTCCAGAAGGGATAACTGGATAACTGATCTATAATCAAGTTCACCACTTCTTTCTTACACAGACTCAAATTTGCTGTTGATTCTACCTTGTGAAATTTCCATTGCTATTATTATAAATTTTGTCTCTAGAATTTCCATGTGGTTCTTTCTTAAAGTTTCCATTTTTCTGTTAATTTTCTGTATTTGTTAACTGGATAATGGAATAATTTTCTTCCCTTTTTTGGACACATTTATAATGTTTTCTTTGAAGACTTTTCTTTAATAAATTATTGTCTGGCCCCCTTCAGAATCAGCTTCTGGTCACTGCTTTTCTTCCTGTGTTTCACATTTCAGTTTCTGTACATGTCTAATATTTTTGTTTGTTTTTAAAATTTTTTTATTGAAATATAGTTGATTTACAATGTTGTGTTAGTTTCAGGTGTACAGCACAGTGAGTCAGATATATATATATATATGAATATACATATATATTTTTCAGATTCTTTTCCCTTATAGGTTATTACAAAATATTGAGTATAGTTCCCTGTGCTATACAGTAAGTCTCTGTTGATTATCTATTTTATATATAGTAGTGTGTATATTTTAATCCCAAACTCCTAATTTAATCCCACCCTTTCTACTGTTTCTTTGGTTGGAAACTGGACATTGTAGATAAATTATTGTTGGACTCAGATTGTAATTTGTGCTATGAGAACTGCTGGTATTTACCTCAGTAGGCAATTATTTTGTCTTCACTGCAGGGTGCAGCCACAGATATCTATTCTCATTTTTTTCCTGGCTCCCTAGTGGTCTTCTCTATACCTGCACAGTTTGGAAGTCACCCGCTATTCATAAAGGGGACATTCACCTCAAGTCTCAAAAGGTTCCACCTTACGGTGCTCAATCTCTGTATTCCTTGAAAAATGCGTTCAAAGGTGCATTAAATTTGCAAACTCCCCAGATCTTCTGTCTTCCCCAGTATCCTCTGGGGCCCCTTACCTACTTTTCCTGTTCAGCACTCACTGAAGAATATGAGAAGAGTTGCTGTTGCTGCTACTGCAGTCTTGTGTTAATCTTTAACTTTCTGTAGCTTTCTCACTTCCAGAATCTCTCCATTAATATGCTTTCTTCTATGCCACATACTCTGGATCAAGACATCCATTTCTAGGGGTGTGGAAATGGCCTGAGACAAGAAGCCCACAAATGCAATCACTGTTACTTGAGGCAGTGCTTCTCCTTCATGAGGAAACACTTCTCAAAATATCATCTATCTTTGGTCATTTTCTAGGGTCATGTAATAGTATTCTTGTCCAGTTTTATACTTATGTTCTACTTATGGGAATAGTATGGGAATTCATGCCACCAATTGCTAGATGTATTTGTCTGAGTTGCAGGGGTTTGTTTGTTTTTTTTTCTCCTTCTCTTCTTTAACTGTACTGATTTCAAATAGGCATTTTAGCAAGTATCAATTTTATCAAACTTAGTATTATAGTAAGTGAACCTAATTCCAGTTTAAATATATTTTCATTTGTATTTATGGAGGAAAGCTTAGTTAGTGTTGGAAAAAAACCTTAAACTTTAAGCTATTAAACAAAATACAGGGTGATTATGATTTTATATGCAATACCTTATATAATTTCTTATTTTTGAATAGATAACCCTTTTAATCTTCTTGCTTATACTTATCAACCTGGAAGCTAGGATTCTGAACTATTGAGATGCTTTAACATGAAGTGAAACAACCAAATATTAGTTGATCAAAATGTTTTCATCTGAAAGGGGGTTTTCCTTTAAGACATCAGGGATAAAATGTTAACAGTTATACAACCTGAAAACATCAGGACTATAGTTTGAAGGCACAAAAATAGGTAGGCAAAGTTGGGACTGGAGGATAATCATAGTAATTTGTATTATTTGTTTACAATCATTCATTCCCTCTTATTCTTTGTCATGCTTCTCTGTAGGTATAATAGACCTTCCCAAACCATTGAGTTGCAACTCTTGAACATTTGACATGCTTTGACTAATGAGGTATGAAAGATGTGACATTTGTTGTATCTGAGTGAAATGCCTTAATGTATTTTATAGTTTTTGGAACTTCTGCCTTTTACCATAAAAACAAAATGACCTAGATAGTCACTGCTCCTCCAAATTTTGTTCCAGGGTGAGAACTCACATAGAGCTGAGTCCAGCCAAGCCCAGAAAAACCAGGAGAGACCAGAAGAAGACTTGTAGTTGACCCACATCCTTTTTGTAATGTGAGCAAAGAAAAAACTGCATTTGTAAGCCACTGAGCTATTGGTGATTTCTGTTACTATAGCAAAAAATGACCTAAAATAGCAGTCTCCTATATTTCCTTGAATATTTAAAATAAAGAGAGTGCAATCTGCTTCCTACCTTAAAAGGTAAATAATAAGAATATTATGAAATTAAATGTATAAATGAGAATTTGGAGTAATGGCGTATTTGAGTTCAGATAAATCATCACTAAAATTGAGGTAAAATTATTAAAGATTAATATTACTATTGGCTTATAATCCCCTTACATAATTTAAGGAAATCATAACAGTATTATCTAGATTTCTATTTCATTTTTACTGCAGCTGATGATATAGCATATTTATATAGTTTCACTGAGAATTTGTATAAATCTAATAAAGCTCTGATAATTATCAGTCCCTTGTTTTAGGAACAATAATTTATACTCAAGGTGTATCCGTGGCAGTGAAATAAAACAAATTAAACATAGGAAGCAGGAAAAAATTGCATATCTAAAGTGAAATATTCACTTAGGATATTTCAAACTAAACATTACTAGAACAGTATCAGCTCAACTTTTTTGGTTGTAATTCCTTTGTTTATGATATTGAGAAGTGCTGTGACAGCCACAGATAGATCCATTATTTAAGGACAGATGAAAAACTGCACAGTATGAAGGAATAGATTCTCAGAAAAAATTCAGGGGATATAATTTCTAATCATGTCTCTGTCACTGACAAGTTCACAGTAAAATGTAAATAATCACTACAAGAAAATTGCATATACTGTTCAACTTGATTCTGTAATTGTTAATTACACAATTATATTTAAATTGCACAATTAAAATTCACAACAAAATTTGAATCATTGAAAAAAGTCATTACTACATATTATATAAAATATAAAATTTTAAAAATATAAATATATAAAAATATAAAAATTTAAATTGCGATATTAAAATTCACAAGAAAATTTGAATCACTGGGAAAAAATGGTTACTACATATTATAAAAAGTATAAAAAGAGTATATATTTTTGGCATTTGTGTAATTTAAAAAAATGAACCTATCTCATTTGATTCTCCATGGATGTTTTCTATACTAATAGAGAAAAGAAATCTTATGATCTATTTTTATGCAGTTCCACAGAAGATTTCATTTCAAATTCTCTAAACAGTGAGTACTCAGGCATTTTGGAGAGAGTTTCATTCTTTGAGGGACTGTGTCTGAGATCATTTTACTTGCACTGTATTATCTCTACAAATTAAAAGAAAGCAAGCACCAAGTATTGCACCTCCCGCCGTGGGGTGGCAAATACAATAGCAAGAAAATAAACTGCCTTCACTGTGCTGTCTTTTGATGTACTGCTTAACAGTAGCTGGCCCTCCTCTGATCACTGGTTAACTGCCTTTAGAAGCAGTTCAATGCAGTTCAGAAAGGGGACTCCTAGGAATTTTATAATTGGGGCAGAGTCCAAGGACTCTACTAAGTGTGATACCTTAAGGAAAACAGGAGACACTTAGAGTATCAGAGGCTATTTATGACAGGAAAAACAAAAAAACCCAAAAAAACCAGAGAATCAACCCAAAGTGATCATTTTCTAATACATTTTCCCCTCAGGTATACGATATCATGGGTGCAAATAAACTTCAATAGCAGTTTTTCATGATCAGGCTATTATGATCTTCCTTTTATAATTCATTTATTTTATATGGAAGCCCCAAACAAGTTTACCCACAGTTTCTGCATACCCATAGGCACTGGTGAATAATACTATATTCTTTCCTTACTTTTACCCCAGACCTTCTTTTTTCTCCATATCTCCTAACCAACGCTGTCGCTCACAATTTGAGAAAAATAATCAGAAAATGATAAAAAATAATATAAAGGATAAACATTTTTACTCTTAGGTAATAAAATATTGATATCATATATTTTGCTAGGCTCCTGCTAGGAATTTTGAATATAATATTTTTCTCACTTTTTCTCATTTTCTAGTTTGAGAAAATCAGAGCAGAAGCAAGGTTGACCAGCTAGTAATTGCCAAATTCAGGTTTTAAATCTCAGTAGGTCTGACTATAGGATCCATATCATTGTTACATTAAACAAATTACTTACAGAATGAAATATTTTATCACGTATCGTGATATAATGATGGAATGACTGAACTTCTGGATCTATCTATATACAGATATACACACATATTTGTAAATTATATTGTGCCTACCTATAGTAAAAATAATAATTTTTCACTTTAAGAAAAAAGATTTATGAATTTCTGATCATATTAAAGTAAATATTAGTAAATATAGTAAATATTACAGACAGTAAATCCATATTGATGGTTTTGTTCATTGCTTTGTAGGAGAGGAAACTCAGACCCAAGATTATGACCCTATTCAGCTATTGAAAAGTGAATTGTGGCACGTTTCTCATGCAGCCTTGTCTGGTGCAGGTTGCCTAAGTTTACCTTTAAAATTTTTCACACCCTGATTTCCTTTCTTATATACCCCTTCCAAATGTGGTATCGGTTTATTTTGTTTTATCTCATGTTAGAAATAATACACAAGAGTATTTTTGGGATCTAGGGGAAGACATAGATCCTTTTAATCCTCATATTAAACTTGATACCAAAAGTATAATTTATAAAAGTACTCATATATTGTACTTCCAAATTAAAAGCATTTTCTCTGTTAAAGGACAAATTAAGGGAATGAAAAGGAAAATTATACACTGGGAGAAAATACATACAAACTACATATCTAACAAAGGACAGAATCTAGATTATGTAAAGAGTTGTCAAAACTCAAGACTTAAAAACAATCCAATTAGAAAATGGGTAAAGGATAAGAAGGGACATTTTCCCACAGATGATATACAGATGGCAAATGAGTATAGGAAAACATGTTCAACTTCATTAGCCATTAGAGAAATACAAATTAAAACCACAATGGATATCACATCTACCAGAATGGCTTTAGAAAAATAGTGACAATACCAAATGTTGGTTAGACTGGACAGAAACTGGATTACTCATACATTACTGATAGGAATGTGAAACATAGACTTTCCGGAAAACAGTTTAGTAGCTTCTTAAAATAACTCAGCATTCAACTACCACACAATCCAATAAATGCACACTTGGATATTACTCCTAGAGAAATAAAAACATACATCAACATAAAAACTTGAACATAAATGTTTATAGCAGTTTTATTTATAATAGTCAAAAACTGGAGATGACCCAGATGTCTCTCAATGGATAAACAGTTAAGCAAAGTGTCCTACAGGGAATGATGTCAGCATCATGGCAGTATGAGGAGTCCCTCCTATTCATTCCCCCACTTAACAGCTAAAATTCAGCATCCATCCCTGAACAAATGTACCTCTGTGGGAGATGTTGTATCCAGCACCATATGCCAAGGGACCTGGGAGGGGTCTCACCCACCTCTGCATCAGGTAATGGGCAGACAGACCTCATATAGGCTGCAGAACCAGTAAGAATCTGTGAACCAGCTCAAACTCTCTTGGCCACAGTCAGGGACAACTAGAGAGTGCTGACTTGGCCAGATACCCACTGGTAAGAGAACTTTTGTAGAAGTCCAGGATTACTGAGGTCAGCTTCCAGTACTTCATTGGAACAAAAAGTTATACAAGTTTGGACACATTGGAGAGGGTAAGAGGAACTTTGCCAGCACTGCCCCTCCCGCTAAGGAGGCACAGCGTGAGGCTGAACTAGGCAGTGGTGACTTTTCCCCTGGGGGAAAGGGAGAGCCTGAGTGAGCTCCTGGCTTCCCTAGTTTGCAGGACACTGCTAGAGAAACTTATTTCTCTCCTGCAGCACCAAGTATTGAGGTGCGATCCCCATGACTAGGAGGAAGAAAGGGATCCTGTAAGAGGAAGAGAAGAATACTATAGGGTATTAAATGGATGTCGTTCCTGTTGTGTTGTGAACTCTGGCAGGAAACCCATCCATAGTCACTGGGAAATCCTCACTCAAGGATACACTTACCAGGCCCTCATGGCAACCATGATGCACTAGTTACCAAACCCACACACCTCCCACTATGAGACTGACTCCTTGTGTGTGCTCCTGAGGGCCGCATTGACCATGAGTGGTAGAAAGGGAGTGCACACGGAAAAAAGGCCAGGGTCTGTGGTCAAGGGAGAAACCACAAATGAATTGAGGTGCCACCTTCAGAAAAACAAAAGAGAGGCTTCCAGCAGCTGGTCTGGTGAGTAGTAAGATCCACAGAAAATATACAAACTGAAGAATTCTGCCACAAGAGGGAGCAAGAAGCATGGAGCAAGTGTACCCAAACAAGGTAGGAGAAAGCCCCAGATATAAATTGGACAAATGGCAAGTATCTCCCACCTGAAGGCAACTAGTGAAGATTAGAAGAGGTGACAGAGAAGACTCAACTATAGGATGTCTACAAGAGACATACTTCAGCTTTAAGGACAACAGAGAATCAAAGTGAGGGGATGGAAAAAGTTATTCTGTGCAGAAGTTCAACTCATCAAAAATATAACAGTTGTAAAAATATACACACCCAACATCAGAGCACCTACTTATATTAAGTAACTACTAACAGAACTGAAAGGATAGGCAATGATACATTAATAGTAGGGGATTTCAGTACCTCCCTTTCAACAATGGATAGATCATCCAGACAGAAAATCAACAAGGAAATGTTGAACCAAATGTATTATATATATATATATATACACACACACACACACACACACACATACTCATCCAGTAGCAGCAGAATACACATTCTTCTCAAGTGCACATGGAACATTCTCCATGATAGATCATAAGATAGGCCAAAAAACAAGCTGTAGTAAATTTAGAAAGATTGAAATCATACCAAGTATCTTCTCCAACCACAATGGAATAAAATGAGAAATCAAGAGTAAGAGGAAAGCTGGAAAATTTACAAACATGTTGAAACTAAACAACAGACTCCTGAATAACCAATAGATCAAAGAAGAAATCAAAAGGGAAATCAAAAAATATTAAGAAAGAGATGAAAATGGACACATCACACACCAAAACCTATGGTGTGTGATGCAAAAGCAGTTCTTAGCAAGATGTTTATAGCAATAAATACATATATTAAGAAAACAGAACTCAAATAAACAACCTAACCTTACTTCTTAAGGAACTAAAAAATGAAGAACAAATTAAGCCCAAAGTTAGTAGAAAGAAGGAAAGAAAAAAATATCAGAGCAGAAACAACTACAATATAGACCAGAAAAAACAATTTTAAAAGATCAATGAAACAAAGAGCTGACTTATTTGAAAAGATAAACAAAATTGACAAATCTTTAGCTAGACTAAGAAAAAAGAGAGAAGACTCAAATAAAATCAGAAATGTCAGAGGAGACATTATAACTGATACTGTACTATGACCATAGAAATACATAGAATTACAAGAGACTACTATAGGTAATTATATGCCAACAAATTGGATAACCTAGAAGAAATCAATAAATTTCTAGAAACGTTCAACCTACCAAGACAAAAAGTATGATGAAATAGAAAATCTGAACAGACTTGTAATGAGTAAGGAACTGAATTAGTAACCAAAAACTCCCCAATGCAGAAGAGCCCAGGGCCAGATGGTTTTACTGGTGAATTCTACAAAACATTGAAAGAAGAATTATTGCCAGTCCTTTTCAAATACTTCCAAAAAACTGAAGATGAGGAAACACTTCCAAACTCATTTTATGAAGCCAGCATTATCCTGATACCAAAGCCAGATAAAAACACTACAAGAAAAGAAAATTATAGGCCAATATCCCTGATAAATATAGGATGCAAAAATTCTCAACCAAATGTTAGTAAACTGAATTCAACAACACATTAAAAGGATTAATTACCACGACTAAGTGGGGTTTATCCTGTGGATGCAAGGCTGATTCAAAATACACAAATCAATAAATGTGCTACACCACATTAAGAGAATGAAAGATAAAAATCATATTCTCATCTTCACAGATGCAGAAAAAGCCTTTGACAAAATGTTATATCCTTTCATGATAAAAACACTTAACTAACTGGGTAAGAAGGATCAGACCTCTATATAATAAAAGGCATTTATTACAAACCCACAGCTAGCATCACACTCAATGGTGAAAGGTTGAAATCTTTTTCTTTAAGATCAGTAATATGAAAAGTGTGCCCACTCTCACCACTCTTATTGGACATTTTACTGGAAATCCTAGTTAGAGTAATTGGGCAAGATAAAAAAAATAAAGAGCATCCAAATAGGAAAGAAAAGAGTGAAATTTGCAGATGATATGATCTTACATACAATCATTAAAACTCAACAAAAACCTGTTGGAACTAATTAACCAATTCTGTAAAATTGCAGGATATAAAATTAACATACAGAAATCAGTTGTGGTTCTAAACACTAACAATGAAACTCCTGAAAAAGATACAAAGAAAACTATGCCATTCACAATAGCATCAAAATAATAAAATACTTAAGAATAAATTTAACTAAAGAAGTGGAAGATCTGTACAATGAAAATAGCAAGACTGTGATTAAATAAATTGAAGATGACACAAGCAAATGGAAAGATATTCCATGTTCATGGATCATAAGAATATTGTTAAAACATCCATACTGCCCAAATCCATCTATAGATTCAGTGCAATCCATATCAAAATCCCAACGGCATTTTTCACAAAAATAGGAAAAGTAATCCTCACATTTTTATGAATCTACAAAAGACCCCTATTATCAAAAGAAATCATAAGAAAGAAGAACAAAATCAGGGGTGTGACTTTTTCTGATTTAAAACTATACTAGGAAGCTATAGTATTAAAACGGTATGATACTTGCATAAAAAATAGACACATAGACCAAGGGAACAGAATAGAAAGACCAGAAATAAACCCACAAATATATGGTCAACTAATATTTTATTTGACAAGGGAGCCAAGAAGACTCAAAGGGAAAAGGATATTCTCTTCAACAAATCATGTTGGGAAAACAGGAGAGCCATGTGCAAAATAATGTAATTGGACCCCTATAATACACCACCACAAAAATTAACTTGAAATTTATTAAACACTTCAACATAAGACATGATATTGTAAAATTCCCAGAAGAAAATATATGGAAGAAATTTCTTGACATCGGTCTTGTCAATGATTTTTTTGGATATGACACCAAAAGCACAAGCAATGAAAGCAAAAATCAACAAGTGGGACTACATTAAACTGAAAAGCTTCTGCACAGCAAAGGAAACCATCAACAAAATGAAAAGGCAACATACAGAACGAGAAAAAAAAAATTCAGCACCACTAATCATCAGGAAAATGGAAATCAAAACCATAATGTGATATCATCTGATACCTGTTAGAATGTCCATCATCAAGAAGACAAGAGGTAACAAGTATTGACAAAGGTGTGGAGAAGAGCAAACCCTCATGCCCTATGGGTGGGAATGTAAATTGATGCAGCCTCTATTGAAAACAGTATGGTGCTTCCTCCAAAAATTAAAAATAGAACTACCATAAGATCCAGCAATCTCACTGCTGGGGATATATCCAAAGGAAATGAAAACAAAATATCAAAAAGATAGCTGCATTCCCATGTTTACTGTAGAATTAGGCACAATAGCCAATATATGGAAACAACCTAAGTGTCTGTCAATGAATGAATGGATAAAGATGTTTTGGTGCACACAAACAATGGAATATTATTCAACCATGAGAAAGAAGGAAATCCTACCATTTGCAAGAACATAGATGGAAATGAGTGCACTTTACTGAGATTACCCAGACAGAGAGGATAAATATTGTATGATCTCACTAATATGTGGAAGGTAAAAAAATTGAACTAGTAGAAACAGAATAGAATGGTAGTTATCAGTGGTAGGTCAGGGGGAGGGGGGTGAATTGGGGACATGCTGTTAACAGGTACAAGCTTGCAAATAGAAGATGAATAAGTTCTGGAAACCTAATGCACATCATAGTGATTATAGTCAACAATACTTTTATCATATGCATCAAAAGTTGCTAAGAGACTAGATCTTAAATGTTCTCACCACAAAAAAGCAATGAATAATTATGTGACATGATAGAGGTGTTATCTAACATTACAGAGGTAATCATACTGCAATATATAAATGTATCAAATCAACATGTTGTACACCTTAAACTTACACAATGTTATGTATCAATTTATCTCCAAAGAAAGAGTACACTTAAAGCACAAAACAATCTAGTGTAGAGGGTATGGAGTGAAAGGCTTGGGTGTTCTTTGATAATCTTTAGTTTTATTACCTGTAAAATGGATCAATAATACTTCAATACTTCATATAGTTGCTATGAGAATTGTTACGTGTGCCTATGAGATGCTTAGCATAAAAACTGATCATAATATGTATCCAGTGACAACTAGTTATTATGATTTACTTTGACAATTTTACATGTAGTTATGGAAATATATAAAGTAACAAGGGAACAATTACAAATGCATCTATTCACTGGTACAAATATACTATGTTATACAAATACCTATAATTGCCTAGGGAATATGGTATTGAAGTGTTTATAATGGAGAAGGTTAATAAGGCTGAATTATTTAGGGAAAGGAATTGGGAACCAAGTCTTGGAAAATATTATTTATATAAACGAAAAAAAGAGAAAGCATTAAAAAAAAAAACTGTTCTATAGACTTACAATGAAGTATAGCTAAGCAATAAAAGAGTACAGACTATGAATATACAGAACAATCTGGATGAAACTCCAGAGAATTTTGCTGAGTGATAAAGGACAATCCCTAAATGTCACATTCTGTATCATTCCATTAAACAGCATCTTTGAAATGGCAAACTTACAGAAATAAAATATATTAGTGGTTGTCAGGATATAAGTAGGTGGTGGAGGTAAGGAAGTTCAGAGATACAAAAAAGCAACATGAGGAATCCTTGTGGTGATGGAAATGTTCTTTGTGATATTGTCCAATAGTTTTGCAAGTTATCATTGGGGGAACTAAGTAAAGATGGCTCAGGATCTCTGTGTATTATTTCTTACAACTGCCTGTAAATCTACAATTATCTTAACATTTTTAACAATTAACTAAAAATACACAAGCAAATCAAATTGAAGAGGATTAAATTCTTATTTTAGATTTGTGTAAAGCACAACAGTTTCTAGCAATCATAACTCTATGCATTATCTCTATACCACATCAGACATTATATCCCCTGCTTGAAGCAATACTGGATTGCTCTCATTTATATGAACACTGAGTTTGCATCAGTGATAATTTTTCTACCTTTCTTCCTAAATATATTCTATTACTTCAGAAATGATGGGACAAAATGTTTGAATAGCATATAAAACAAAATAAGTGTGAACATCCATAAGGTATAATTGTTTACCTCGTTTTACAAATATATATCTACCTCTCTTACTAATGGAAAACAAAGGAACTAGATGGCCACATCAATAGCAGAATTAAGAATAAAATTGCAGGTGTCAAGCTGTCTCTAAATTTAACAAAAGTATTATGAAGCACAGTATTTAATGCAAATAAAGTAAAAGCATCTTCAAATGAGAGAAAAATAATGATTTAAGATGTGATTTTAACAAAGTACAGATAACTAGAAAAAAGCACAACATTCATTATTTTAAATAACAATTTGTAATTTGTTGGAATACGTTGGAAGCATGTATCTTTGGAAAATAATTTTGATGATTCAAACTCACAATTAAATCCTTGATTACTATTAAACAATTCAAATATTTATGTCTACAAATCATCCACATCAAATCTTAAAAAATAAAATTCACGATATTAATCTGAAACTTAAGCCAATCTTTTGAACAGTCTTTCAAGGGGGGTTTTTTCAGTTGGGGAAATAATTCTATAGTCTCTCATAATGCACCATTTTTTTAGGATATGTTTCTCTGAGCTTTACGAGGATGATTTTGCTTTAAAAATACTCCCAGACAGACTTCTCTGGTGGCGCAGTGGTTAAGAATCGCGTGGCAGTGCAAGGGACACGGGTTTGAGCCCTGGTCCGGGAAAAATCCCACGTGCCACGGAGCAACTAAGCCCGTGTGCCACAACTACTGAGCCTGCGCTCTAGAGCCCAGGAGCCACAACTACTGAGCCCGTCTGCTGCAACTGCTGAAGCCTGCGCACCTAGAGCCCGCGCACCGCATGAAAGAGCAGCCACTGCAATGAGAAGCCCATGCACCGCAAGGAAGAGTAGCCCTCCCGCTGGCCACAACTAGAGAAAGTCCGCATGCAGCAACGAAGACCCAATGCAGCCATAAATAAATAAATAAATTTATATATATAAAAAAATACACCCAGATGAACATTTATAATCTAAATACTTAACACACACATCCTCAGTTTAAAAACCAAGTAGACTTTGCTTCCTAGCATACAGAAAATGCAATCTTATCTACACAAGTATACAACAAGGTAATCTTGGGACTTTGGATTTTTAGTTCTGCATGTAAGGAGCTTGGAAATCACCATTTCACCCTCACAAGTAAAAAACTGAACAGACTGAAAAATTGACAGCTTTTCTCGGATCCATATGAGAGGTAAGAACACGGCAAACCACAGTGTCTAAGATTGGAGAGACAGGCGAATAAAGAAGTCAGCTTACCAGAGCAGAGACTCCGTAATGGAAATCACTGGCGGAACCAGACCTGGGCCAGGAAAACCTGCACTGTAATTGACCAAGTGCTGGAAGCTCCGTGCAGACAACTCTGAGAGTTAAAATCTTCAGGGGGACCCAGTCATGGCGGCCCCACAAATTTGTGAGATTTACCTACAGGAGCTCCACCAGGTTCTCACAGTAAATATTGGAGAAAATTCCCCGTGTACTTCCAGCAAGAGGAGGGGAAAAGGAACCATTTTGAAAGACGCCAGAGCACTTTGCTCCTCTTAATAAGCCCTGCCCTCAGGGGAAACTAGTTAACCAGAGCCTAACCAGCTGCATGTTATAAGAGCCTAATTGACCTGGGGGAAGGGAAATACAGCAGGTCCTCTGTATCCAGGGATGCGAAACCCATAGACGCAGAGGACCTACTGTACTTTGCCATTTTGTGTAAGGGACTTGAACATTTGCAGATTTTGGTATCCCTGGGGTGGGGATGGGGGTCCTGAAACCAATCCTCCCCAGATATTGAGGGATGACTACCCAGCTTCAGTCAGCTCCAGCCATCCTGTCCCACATAAGGAGGGAGGAAAAACTGAGAAACACCTGGGAAGCTCACAGTCTGGAGGCATAAACTCACTGAGAGGCTGAGACCTAATCACAGGACCATAGGACGCTGTCCCTCCCCCTCCACCTCACACCTCACCACCGAATTACCAAAGAGATATTTATAGCAGTTCCTTATGCATTATGGCCAGCTATCAAGAAAAAATTACAAGGCACACAAAAAGGAAGAAAACACAATTTGAAGAGACAGAGCAAGCATCAGAATTAGACATGGCAGGGATGTTGGAAATACCAGACTGAAATGTAAAACAACTATCATTAATATCCAAGCACTCTGATGGATAAAGTAGACAGCATGTGAGAACACATGCATGATGTAAGCAGAAATGGAAACCCTAAGAAAGAATGAGAAATCTCTGAATTTTTTTTTTTATCAGTTTTGCTTTGAACCAAAAAGTGCTTTAAGAAAAATCATAAAAAATAAGAGACAATCTTTCTTTTCTCAGTAAAGGCAAGTTATCTGCTAAATGTGAAAGAAAAATTAAAAAACAGGTGATCAAGTTATCTTCTATCATGACTATTTTACGTTTCTATTCAGAAGCCTGGAATACATATAAGAAAATAATTAGATTTACATGTTAAGAATTGACTAAGTGGTATAAACAATGAAATTCTGAGACACTAAAAAGGTACTAATTAACTGTAATTCTTAAAGCTATAATATATCCATAAAAATTTAGTAATTAATTTTCTCCTAATGAATATCCATCTAAATTTATATTACATGCAAATGTGATATAATTTAACAATTGGTCTTATATACCAAATAAATGTATTTCTCTGACAGGATAATATTTAATTTAGAAAAAATATAAATTTGAAAAGAATCTAATGAACCGATTTAAGGCAAAATATAATTCTTAGTAGATCTAAGCACTGTGTTAAGTATTTGGAATCTAATATTAATATTATCTGTTTTCTGATATTATTAAACAGGCAAATTAATACAGGAAATAGACACATTGAAAAATAACAACTATTATAAAATTAGATGTATTATATAGTAGTATAATATAATAAGAAAATGCATCTGATTATACTTCTGTGAGTATCATAAAATATAATATAGGACAAAATATTTCAAGGTGTTTATCAAAGATGTAGAATTTTATTAGCTGAAAACTAGAAGAAAATTATCTAGGCCATGGAACTGTTGAAACAGAGACATTTGTTGTGAAGGAACATTGCATGTGTAAGAAATAACTGAAATTTTTCAGGTGACTAGAGAATACATTTCATTACTTTAGTGATACAACTAAGACAGTTATGTACACTGTATTTCAGAGGTGTCCAAAATAGGCTGAATACCCACAAAAGAGTATTCTAGATGATTCATAATGGTTGAGGGAGAAAGCTCATATTTTTATTCAAAAATTAAACAAGTATTATTTTGGGATATTATGTCATAAACTAATTCTAAAATAATTAGAGAAAATCCAAAGACTAAACATAACCAAAAATGATAATTCCAAAGAACAAAGGTGGGGAGAGAAACTTGCCTCATTAGATGTGAAACATGCAATGAAAATTATAGGCATTAAGTCAGTTCTGATTTTGTGTAGAATTTGACAAATTGATTAAAATAACAGACTATAGAGCAAAGAGTCAGATGTATACTTTTATGTAAATTCCTTTTATGATAAATATTTCTTTGCAGACAAATGTGGAAAGGATCAGCATTTCAATAAATTTGCTGGGGCAACTGATTTTCCATACAAAGAAAAAGTGAACCCTGATCATACATAATCCACCAAAAAATAATTTTAGGAAAGAATATGAGTTCAGGTAGGAAGATTTCTTAAGTGACACATAAGACATGGACATAATAAAGGGAATATTTGATTTTATAAATATAAAGTGCTTTTTATATAATAGTTCATAATAATCAAAGACATGATAAAGACAAGCAACAAACTTGGAGAAGTCATTTGGAGCACTAACGATAAATAAAGGGTTAAATATAAAGAATAGGTATATTGTCTGAATTAGTAAAAGAATATAAATAATCTACTAGAAAACAAAAGGAAAAGAACAGAAATTTTGAAAAGATGAAGCAAAAAAAGCATCAATTTAGAAAAACATGGTATTAACTATTAAGGAAATGCAAAGAAAAACCATTGTGATGTGTTAATTACTTCCTCAGAAAAAAATATCCAAGTCTGATAACACTAAGTGGAGCAAAGAAAGCCCTCACCTTCTACTGGTTTTGATAATATAGACAAGTAGAACCTGTATGGATACAGTCAGGAATTATTTAATAATTATAAAAACATTTATACCCATGAATATTAGTATGTTGGTCTACATTTGTACAGCTTAGTAAGTAGTTGATTGCTGGCCTACATTCTGATAGGGCGCTGCCAGTGACGTTACAGTGGTTAAATATTCTGAATACCATTCCTGCCCAAACTTTGTAACAGAAAGCCTGTTCCCAGGTGAGTATCTGTAAAGTCTTGCCATTTCCCAGGTGAAGATCTGTAAAGTCTTGCCCTTGTCTAAAGCAGTGTCATAGTTCATCGTCGATGCTATAACAAAAATACCGTAGACTATGTAGCTTATAAACAACAGAATTTATTTCTCATAGTTCTGGAGGCTGGTGGTGCAATATCAGGGTGCCAGCATGGGCAGGTTCTGTTGAGAACCGGTTTCCTTGTTCATTGATAACACCTTCTAGCTGAAACCTCACATGGCGGAAGGGAGGAAGGAGCTCTTTCAGGACTCACATGCAAGGGCACAAATCCTATCCATGAGAACTCCCCCCTCATGCCCTAATCAAATCCCAAAGACTTCACTTCCTATACCATCATCCTGAAGGTTAGGATATCAACAGATGAATTTTGGGGAGACACAAACATTCAGACTATAGCACATAGACATGTCCAAAAGTTTTTATAGCAGTATTTTTTAATAATAGCAAACTTTGGAAACAAAGAATTGTCTAGAAAAGAACAGAAAATTAAATTATTGTATATTTATCTATTGTCATACTAGACAAAAGAAATGTCACAGAAAAATGTGAACAGTGTGATATTTATATAAACTACCCTAACATGGAATGCAGCCTGATATATTTAACATTCTATTACGGGTGATAGTGTCATCCATGATGTGATACTTTTTCCTAAATTAAGAACAACTTTTGATAAAGATCCAAATCAAAGTACAAACTTATTTCAATATAAATGCATTCCTGGAAAATTTAGTGCATGTTAAAACTGTGCAAAAAATATTTCTATAGGTTAAATTAGGTTAGGATTTAGGACCAAATAATTATAAACCATTTTTCACCTGCATAGAAAATATGTATATGTTTTCTATATGTAAATGACTCTCCTGAGCACTTCAGGAAGGCTAGAACTAGAACTCCTGGCCCTGGCCAACTGAATATCAATAAGGACCCCCAATCATTGTAACCAAAAAAGTACACCTTTTCCAACATGACCTCACATGATTACCAGCCCCATAGAGGATCACTACACTAGTTACCAAGTAAAATCTAGGTGATTTAGGCTTTTTTAATGAATAGAATATGGCAAATAGTGATCCAGCTAGAGTGAAATGTCAGTACCCAAGAAAAGACCTATGGATAGGCTAAACATTAGACTTCTTTCCTCGGACACTTTTTATTTTGGGGTTGCCGTGAGAATAAAACTAGAGAAGATATTTTACAGTTAACAAAAAATATGTGTAAGTTTGCCTCTCTGAGACTAATTTGTACCGGGCATTGCTTGACATCCATGGTTTGGTAGCTTGGAATGTAGGCAATAATACATCCTGAAGTTGTTTGAGCTAAATCATGTCTCTCTATATTATCCTGAGACTTGGAGTTGCCAGGGTAATGGCAGGATGAGCGCTCCTTCTGGCAACAGCTAGATTTTCCACCTCCTGGGATGCAGTAAGTCTGGTCTGATAGTTCTAGGAAATTGTATGTATTCCATAAAGCAAGGTTAAAAACTGAATAGAAAATACTATGATATTATTTTTCTTCTTTGATAATAAAAATTACTTAAGGAAAATAGAGGAATGAAAATGATCAAAATGAAGACTGAAACATGAAAAAAATTCACTTTTACACCATAGTAGCATCAGAATACATGCAGGAAAATTATAAAAACGAAAACTGAAATATGAAAAAAAATGACTGCTACTCCCTAGGGATGACAGAATGGCAAACCATCAAGAACATAAGTCTCTGATGACTTATTCTATACCAGCCCTGGACAGCTGACTTCTGAATTTTTAACTGAGAGACTTAAACCTTATCAGTTTAAGCTTCTGTTATTTGAACTTTTATTTTTTCACTCATTGCCAAATTGAACCTTAATTAATATAGAATTCCATACCTGGACACAGCTTATTATAAATGACTATAGTCTATATTAAAAATGCTTCACTTAAAAATCTGTGGCATTAACTTAGTAGGTAACAAGGACTTAAGTTTGTAAGCTGACAAAGTGATCATCTTTATCCCTTTGCAGAAATATTTGTAGAAAAATATTTGATCAAAACTTCAGTCAGCAATACCATGGTGCTCTGGTCTGGATGTTGACTGCTTCTACTAGATTATTGCAAAATCCTAGAAATAGTCAGTTTATAAACAGAGATGAAAGGAATATGTCTGCTCAGGGTAATCTCTGTTCTACAATCTAAGTTTTGCTGTTTTAAAACCATCTATATCCCAAAGAGAAATGATGATAATCAGTTGCTCATAATGGTGTCCTTAACATCACGGTCCCCATACATTTTCTAAACACCTACATAAATAGTCCCATACCAGGCATCAGGGCCAGTATAGCAGCAAAGATCTGATTAAGAGTGTCATTTGCCTCAGATGACCACAGAAGAGCTACCAGTCAGGCTGTGGTGATGGTGGCCATGATACTAAGCCCAGTAAGTAAAAGACCAGGGTCTTCAGGCTTTATGTCTGTATAGTATTTGCCTATGGTTGCCCATTTGCAGAACTGCCCAGAAGCAAAACAACTGAAGTCTGTTAATTTTGTGGAAATTTTTATTGCCACAGAGATAAAAAGTCTAACCTGAAATATTCCATAGGTGTTTAATCCCTGAAGAAACTCTTGGGCTCTCAAAAATACACCAGCAGGATAGAGGCCGTAAAGGCTTTGTAGCCACCAAGACAAGCATGTGCTCAACGCCCACTTCTAATTCTTCTGTGTGGGTTACTGAGGATAAAGACCTTCCCAAAAAGCAGAGTCATGGTCCCTGGAGGATGCTGGTGAAAGGAACTTCTTCCCAGAAAAGCAGAAGGCAGTGCCAAATGGGCTAAATGAGGAACCTCGTCCCCTGCACAGAAAGGGATCTTCACAATTTCAGCTCAGTGGAATTTGGGGAAACTCTACCTAATGCACTGTGGAAACCTAAATGGGAGAGAAGTCCAAAAGGGAGGGGATATCTGTACGTGTATGGCTGATTCATTTTGCTGTGCAGTGGAAGCTAACACAACATTGTCAAGCAACCGCGCTCCAATAAAAACGAATTTTAAAAAAAAGGGCTATGGATCAGTGACTGCTCTGTTTCCCACACTCCTGTCCGCCAAGTAGGTCTTGCCAGGTGAAGTGTTTCTTTTCTTTGTGTTAGGGACAATAATATGTCCTTTATTATAGGTCACAAGACCATGAAGAGTTACAGCTTTTGATGAGAAGGCTAAATATAATCCTGAGATCATGAACTTTGAGCTGAAAGTAGTAACTGGATTGTGCGTCTTCCTTAGGGAGGTGAGTATAGGCATTTACGGGCATCCAAATAGACAGGCTACGACAGAGATTGATAGTTGTTCCACAATATCTGTTCTCTTTTATTCTATGAAAAAAACCTCAAATTTTTGTGTGGGCATGTGGCTGCCCAAAATAAGAGTCCATTTCTTAGTTTTCTTAGCAGCTGGATGTAGTCATGTGACAAAGTTCTGGCCAATTGTATGTGAGCTGAACTTCCACGAAGCATTCTTAAAACCAGGGGCAATGCCCTCCTCTTCCCTTTCTGACTTCCTGATGGCTGAGGGTGGGTATGAAGCCTGGAGCTGCCACAGTCATTCTGAAGCACGAGCGTAACTGTCAGAGCTTAGTTAGGACAGAACTGGAGGGTAGAAAGTTTTTGGTTCTTTGACAACCTTGTGTAACTGCCATAATCAGCCACAGAAGAATAATTTCTGGACAGGAGAGATTTTTTTTTTTAAAGTGGTTTTCTGCGATTTCCAACCTAATAGTAAACAGTATTCCTTTTGGTTTCTCATGATTCAGATAGTTTCTGAAGAAATTCTTTTAGAAATACCAGCAGGAGACAGCTACTTAAAACAATTTGACATGTGGTAGTTCTATTTTCAGTTTTTTAAGGAACCTCCATACTGTTCTCCATAGCGGCTGTATCAATTTACATTCCCACCAACAGTGCAACAGGGTTCCCTTTTCTCCACACCCTCTCCAGCATTTATTGTTTGTAGATTTTTTGATGATGGCCATTCTGACTGGTGTGAGATGATACCTCATTGTAGTTTTGATTTGCATTTCTCTAATGATTAGTGATGTTGAGCATCCTTTCATGTGTTTGTTGGCAATCTGTATATCTTCTCTGGAGAAATGAGGTGTGGGATAGGGAGGGTGGGAGGGAGACACAAGAGGGAGGGGATGTGGGGATGTATGTATACATATAGCTGATTCACTTTGTTATACAGCAGAAACTAACACAACATTGTAAAGCAATTATACTCCAATAAAGATGTTAAAAAAAAAACAAAACAATTTGACATCAGTTCTTATTTATAAACTTCAGCTACCATTTGCTTGGAGCATTTATTCAGGATATATAAATGAGGAGTGACAGAAACCCTGTGGCTATTACTAGTAAGCAGTTTTGAAAAGTTCTGATTTTCATTATATTGTGCTAAACCACAAAAAACTCTATCGCTGAGATACTGTGTCATCCAAAGTGGAAGAAAAGTATTGGGCTGAAGAGGATTTGTGTGTGCTTTTATATTTTCCTCATTTAGTAAAATGTACATTGTCCTGACTATTAATTTTGTATGATGAGTACCAAAAACAGAATACAAATATGTAACAGAGTCATGGTATTTTTATTAAAATATTTATCTACTTTCCAGGGGTAAATAAATGTTTAAAGCATAGGACAATCCTTATACCCTCTCCACCATATTACTCTACTCAACCACATTTCTTCTTTTTGGCCTGCCTGTTTATTTTTTAATTATTATTATTTTTTATTATTATTTTTCGAGTCTCAGATTCTCACTCTAGCTTCAGGGTGATAATGACTCAAAATGGAACTGACAATAGCAGGTATTATATTTAAAAACACTTAATAGAGCACAATATAAAATTTCATAAAAAACTCAAATGCTTCTCCACTTATGACTTAGATGGCTTAACTTCAAATTGGATAGGGCAGAGCAGTTTAATAAGCAGCCTTGTGAACAAAATCACTATAAATATCACTGTTTTGCTTGCCTGGAAAATTCATACTGCTGGTTTTAAAAGTTCTTCTGGCTCCCAGATGAAATTGTTTTTGAAAGTTCAAGTAAGTCTTTTCACAACTCAGAGGCTTCAAAATAATAATAATATGATGAAGAGTGGGAGAAGAAAAATATAGGTATATTATAGTCTGTTCTTATTTCATTTATATCTGTGTATACTGATTGGGTGCATATACCTAGTTTATAAATAAGATTCTTCCCCTGGAATTTTTGGTAGCCAACAGTGGATGTGATTTGTGATTTTTTGAGACTTTATTTGATGTAGTTTATAAGTGTTATAGTAATGGCATATAGAAGTCAAAATTATGAAACCATACTTTTAAATTCAGATACACTTAATATTAAAGTTGAAACCAAAAGTCAGACAATTTTCAGTAGCAGATTCCTTGAGAGAACTGGAACCAATGTTTTTAATACAAGTGATTTGATGCCTATATGCATGTCCTTGTAGGAATTTGTATTTATTAATTTTTTTAATAAGAAATTTATTTTGAATTTATTCATTAGCCTTATAATTGTCAATCTAATAATTAAATCTCAGATCTCATACTAACTAAATCATCCAATAAAATACTGTTCATATTTTCTTGGTATTGGAAGAAATGCTTACTGCTCTTCTATCAAGTGTCAGTTGTAGCGAAAATTTAAAAATTTTGACAATAGAAAATACATTTTTAAAAGACCATACAGACCTTCCATTTTTGCTTAATAAATGGAGACATGGGATTCCCTGGAATTGCAGGCTCTCGTGGAAGGAATATAATAGTATTTCTTAAACTCAAGGTTAAGTTGAGGAGCATAAAAAACGAAGATTCTCTGGCAACAGCCATACTGACTGATTGAAATTTTTATTCCATGGACCTGAAATCTGCATTTGCATAAGCTCTCAGGGTTATCATGAGGTCCACTGAAGTTAAAGAATAATCATATTGGGCTTCCCTGGTGACGCAGTGGTTGAGAGTCCGCCTGCCAGTGCGGGGGACACGAGTTCGAGCCCTGGTCTGGGAAGATCCCACATGCCGTGGAGCAACTAAGCCCGTGTGCCACAACTACTGAGCCTGCGCGTCTGGAGCCTGTGCTCCGCAACGGGAGAGGCCGCGACAGTGAGAGGCCCGCGCACCGTGATGAAGAGTGGCCCCCACTCGCCACAACTGGAGAAAGCCCTCGCACAGAAACGAAGACCCAACACAGCCAAAAATAAATAATAAATAAATAAATAAATAAATTTATAAAAAAAAAAGAATAATCATATTAAAATGCAGGATCATCTTTTGTTGTTGTTTTTTCTCTTGTCATTTCATTCTCTTCGGACCAGCACCACTTAAGCACTGTAATATCTCCCAGGAGAAGACGGATCGGGTCACACACTTTGCTGCTCATGTGCTGTGTGTGCCCCTGTGTTAGTATTTCCTCTTCTTTATTCCCTCCCCTCTACCTGCTATTACGCATTTATTACGAAACACACTGAAAATAAGATGTAACTTGACTGTAGCTGGGGGAAACCTCTCTGATCCTAGGGGCATGACAAAGAAGGCTTATTTGATGGTGGAAGTTTAAAAAGTATATATAGTATTTCATATCTTACCTCTCTATTCCTAGTATGTTACTTGTACATATACTCATCAAATTTCCTTTTAAAAATATCTTAAAGTATCACAAGTTGTCATAAACTCTTACACTTATCACTCAACATAAATTTATCAGCACTGATGCATTATATCTTATCTGAATGTTACATCTTTTAACTTGAGGTCTTTGAATTAATTTTAAATCTCATGTTTATATTCTTATTTTTAAAAATTAAACCTTAATTCCTAATAAAAGATTAATGCAGAGAAATCTATAATTCAAAAAGAGCCATGCACCCCAATGTCCACTGCAGCATTATTTACAGTAGCCAAGACATGGAAGCAACCTAAACATCCAATGACAGATGAATGGATAAAGAAGATGTGGTACATATATACAATGAAATATTACTCGGGCATAAAAATGAATGAAATAATGCCATTTGCAGCTACATGGATGGACCTAGAGATTTTCATACTTAGTGAAGTAAGCCAGACAGAGAAAGACAAATATCACATGGTATTGTTATATATAGACTCTAAAACAAACAAACAAAAAGAACAAATGAACTTATTTACAAAGCAGAAATAGACCCACAGACATAGAAAACAAACTTATGGTTAACTAAGGGGAAAGGGTGGGGGAGAGATAAATTAGGAGCTTGGGATTAACATACACACACTACTATACATAAAATAGATAACCAACAAGGACCCACCACATAGCACAGGGAATTATTCTCAATATATTGTAATAACCTATAAGGGAAAAGAATCTGAAAAAGAATATATATATAACTGTACACTGTGCTGTACACCTGAAACTAACACAACATTGTAAAACAAATATACTTCAATAAAAAAGACTAATGCTTTTATAATTTATGCCATTTTAATCTTTAAAGATTTTTTTCATCCTATTTTTCTTCTATAATTTTTCAACATTTTTTTCTCCATTTATAATTTAAAAAATACTTTGCCATCTTTTATGTTTTCCTTTTATGTGTGCACATTGATTTTTTTTTTTTTTGGTCCTTGTTTTGTATTTTGGTTTTTGTTTATAATAAAGGGTGGCAAGAAAGAACACCACAGTAGTGGTGGCGAAGAAGACAGATGACACAGAGAATTAGAAAGTCTTTCTTCCCTCAGGTTTTCTCAGCACACAGCTCTTTGGTTTTTTCTTAGTGGTTTTGCAAGACAATAATATACTTAAAAAAATCACTATGACTGTAGACACTCACTGTTCATCCCCACTGTATTTCTTCTTGCAATTGGAACATCTGTTTATTAATAAAGTGATTTTTCTCAGATATTTCAGCCTGTCTAATCATTACAAATACAGCATCATTGTCAATCTCCATTCTCTTCAATAAGCACAGTGAAGATTATAAAAGTTGGCAAAGTATCTCCAAAAAGGTCTTACATGCAAAATATTTTAAAGACATGTTCTGTCAAACATTCAATCAAAGATATAACTGATGTTATTTAAATTATTAGACCTCTTGCGAGGGAGGAGACAAATCTAGCCAATTTCGCTGGTTTGTTTTTCTTTCCCTTTTTAGCAGTTTAGTGGAGAAATGGTTCAGCGGGTTTGAATTGAATCAAGAGGAAATTAGGCTGACTCCAGCTGCTGAGAGATTAAGGATTCAAGAGAATCCTTAATATTCATGAGGTTACTTCCCGGATCAGGGACTTCCACTGTTACATGACCCCTAATGCTTCCTACCCCGATCGGTATATATAAATAGATGATTATGAAGCATAGTGTTTCTCAGTCAGGATACTGGTCGTGGTCCCCCCAGACCATCTGCGAGTAATGAAAATTTGGGAGTTTGTGTGTGCTCTACCGATTTATTACTAGTAACATTTTTTTGCCAATAAACCCATTCTGTATGTGCATTGTGCAGTGCTACTGGTGCACACTCAGACCCATTTATACAGATGAAACGAAAAGATGAACTTGTCTGAGGCTGAACTGCTAAGCCGAGCCTTTCAGGGCACAGGTGAGACCAGTCAGGACCTGAAACCCACAAGGTAGGGAGACTTAGGCTCTACTGATTGACAACCATTTTGATAGAATGTGGGGCGGTAAAGCAGGATCGGAGACTGAGGTTCTCACGGGCCAAATAGTGGCAACTTCTAGGCCAGCACCCCAGTCCTTGATATATTAGAGAAGCAATCGGAGCTGGCTCCATTAAGTAGATTAAAAACCTGTCACCCAGAGGTAGAATGCTGGTTGTTTCCCAGATGAAGTGGTGCTGCTACAGCTCTTGTCCGTGTAAGACTCTCTCAATAAAAGCTACACCTGGATTATATGCTATGTCATCATCTGCTACTGTTTGCTTGACACAAATATCCCCAAATGTACATACCAACATGCTAATTCAATCAGTGCTTCTAGCTGTCAGAAACTGAAATGAATGTCTGACAATGAAAAGCTAATATGATAAATAACCATGCATTCATTCATTAAAATGCTATAAAGACATTAAAATAATATTAGACACATACTTATTGGATTCTAAGCAGAATCAGATTCTACAAACTATTAGAAAACTAGTTTGTTTTATGAGTCCATTTATATAATTACAGAGTTATATACCCAAATATTAACACTTGCCTGTACACAGATTTCCATTTTACCTGTGTTTTCTAATGTTTTACAATAAGCATGGAATACTAATAGAAACTGATAGGATATGTTCCTAATGGTAATTTAACTAAAAAATATTTTTAGGGCATTCACTTTCCTGGTTTGCCTAAGATTATTCCAGTTTTAGTGCTGAAAGTCCCAAGAAGCCTCATCAGCTTCCAGCAAACCAGGTGGTTGGTTATCCTATATACACAGCTCTGTTAATAAACATTCCAGGTACATAGAAGGCACTTAATAAACACTTGTTGAATAACTTACTACTAAGTTAATGAAATAATCATCTCTGGAAACTGAAGTAACATGATCAGAAGTAGATCCAACAAACCCTATTAAAGACCAGAGATTAATGTAACATGTGTGACCCAGAATACCTGGCGTCCCCAAGACGTCTATTTCTCATTCTTCTCCCAGACATATAGCTACATCACTTTTGCCAGCCTGCCTTGCAAGGTAAGGTCTGACTGTGTGACTGAGTTTGGGGTAATACAATGTGAACATTAGTGATGTGCTCCATGCTGGGTCCTGGCCCACACAAACCTTTTGTAAATTCTGCCATGTTTTATTGCCCCATCTTTTGCCAGAGGCAGAGTACCTAGTACCTACATGCAGAGTATGTAGCTCTAGCAGAGGGCTCTGAAGTTCCAGGTAATGGCCAAGCCCAACTTCAAGGGAACATGGGTCCCTGAATGACTGCAAAATGCCACAAGCAAATCAAGAAAAAAAAATAGACTTTACATGAGGAAAAAAAAATGAATTTTTGTTAACTTTAGTTACTGACTTTTAGGGCTTAATTCAGAAACCACAGTTATTTATCAAATGCAGTAACCATGTTACATAGTATCTATGGTTTGTTGCATGTGTTCTTTTACACAAGTCCATTTTAACAAACTATATAATTTTCACAAAAATGTATATTCATCCATTCTTAATAAGCCATTCTTCTTACTATTTTAAAAATATTTCCCCATTAATTGAGGGTAAATACTTTTAAAAAATAAAATCCTAGTTAAACTTAAAAGCTTTTGTACATAAAAGGAAACCATAAACAAAACAAAAAGACAACCCTCAGAATGGGAGAAAATATTTGCAAACAAAGCAACTGACAAGGGATTAATCTCCAAAATATACAAACAGCTCATGCAGCTCAATATCAAAAAAACCAAACAACCCAATCAAAAATGGGCAGATCTAAATAGACATTTCTCCAAAGAAGACATACATTTGGCCAAAAATCACATGAAAAGATGCTCAACATCACTAAATATTAGAGAAATGCAAATCAAAACTACAATGAGGTATCACCTCACACCAGTCAGAATGGCCGTCATCAAAAAAATCTACAAACAATAAATACTGGAGAGGGTGTGGAGAACAGGGAACCCTCCTACACTGTTGGTGGGAATGTAAACTGGTAAAGCCACTATGGAGAACAGTATGGAGGTTCCTTAAAAAACTCAAAATAGAGCTACCATATGATCCAGCAATCACACTCCTGGGCATATTTCCAGAGAAAACCATAATTTGAAAAGATACATACATCCCAATATTCATTGCAGCACTATCTACAATAGCCAGGACATGGAAGCAACCTAAATGTCCATCAACAGAGGAATGGATAAAGAAGATGTGGTACATGTATACCATGGAATTTACTCAGCCATAAAAAGGAACAAAATAATGCCATTTGCAGCAACATAGATGGACCTAGAGACTGTCATACTGAGTGAAGCAAGTCAGACAAAGACAAATACATGATATCGCTTATATGTGGAATCTAAAAACAGGGTACAAAGGAACTTATATATTGTACAAAACAGAAATAGAGTCACAGATGTAGAAAACAAACTTATGGTTGGAGGGGGGGAAAGGGAGGGGAAGGGATAAATTGGGAGATTAGGACTGATATATACACACTACAATATATAAAATAGATAACTAAGAAGGACCTACTGTATGGTACTGGGAACTCTACTCAGTACTCTGTAATAACCTATATGGGAAAAGAATCTAAAGATAAACAGATAAATGTATATGTATAACTGAATCACTTTGCTATACAGCAGAAACTAACATAACATTGTAAATCAACTATACTTCAATAAAAATTTTTTAAAAATCCTAGTGAAATTTCTGATGGTCCAAGTAAGTATGTCAGGAAAGCATTACTTTTTACCTTTGTAAATGATGTTTCATAAGGACTATTAACAACTAGGTATCACCCAGCTTACAAACACACAAATATGTACATGCTTACTCACAAACACAAATAAGTTTTTCATTTATATAGAAGCCTAAAGAAGTTTCTAAGCTTTCACTGAATTTATACTTACAGGATTACTTGAACTTGCCATTGTCTTAAGAACAAACTGGCTTTCCTAATCAGAATAGATATTTATTTTCAATTGAAATATGTGATTATGTGATCTATGAGAACAGTTTACAAGTAATGAGAGTTAATATTTCCCTTTTCTGCTTTTACTTTTTCCAAAAAGTAAAAATAGTTGGCCCTGTATCCTTATTTCCATACACCTATGAAACTGACCTTGTAAGTATATTTTAATTTAACAGTGAGAAACTTAATTCAGGTTTATGTCTAAAGAGTATAAGTGGAACTGTTTTCACCTTATCTGCCCAATTAAATCAACATAGACAGTTAGACAGGATAATGTGTACAATTTTTATCTAATGATATGCAGAAATCCATGGATTCTCAGATCTTGAAATGTTTACAACATTGCCCACTTAAAAAGAGCAGCTATATCATTAAGGTCATGATACATTAAATGAGACAATTTAAATGTATTAAATGAGCCACGTTGCTATCTATATATCGTATCATAGGTGCTAAACTGAATGACTCCTCTTTTTGTGTGTCCCTTGAATTTGGTGTTGAGATTTGATTTCCATAAAGGCTAGCTATTTTGCCCTTTGTCAAGTTCTCTAGTCAAAAGGTTGTCTGCCTCATTTCCATAAATAAAAAGAAGGTGCTGTTAAAGTTTAACTAGATTATCTTAAGGACAAAAAGTGAATGTAACTGTGAACTGTGGTTTTTCAAATAGCTAGATTTCCAACTCAATGATTAATTGATCAACAATTATAAGTGTTTTTATGTATCATTCCCCTTTTTGTTAATTTTTTATTGTTTTTAATGATTGAAATTAAGGAAAATGTATAAGTAGTGATTTTCAAATCTGAGCTCTAATGAAATGATTTAATCAAGTAAGATTGAACACAATGCAATAATAATCAAGATGAATAACTTTACAAGTACAGCTATGGTTATTTTTATTGTTATGTAAATATATTTTATATTTACCAGTAGGAACAACTGAGATGAGTTGTATTCTTTGTCTAAGAATCCTTTGTCTAAGATCCTTTGCTGTCCCTTCTCCGGGAGAGGCATTTTTTATTTTTTCTTTCTTTCTTCCTCTGAACTTCAAAGGAAATTTGACTTTATCTTGGGAGCCAGAGGGTTGCCTATTTGTCCTACAGAAGTAGATCAGTTTTGTTTTTACTCATCTCTTAGAATCAATTATGGGTTTTTTGTTCTTTTTCTCTCCTGGGTTTTGAAAGACAGAATTTGCAGCTTCTCCCTCCACAGCTTAAGAATTTTACTTCTTAGGAGAAAAGGTCATAGGTATACGAATGGGGCTTTGTGCTTATCCTCTAGGGACCACCCATCACCTACCGAACATCTGTTCCACCCAGGGAAGCTCTCTATGGACTCCTGCACTGCCCAGTCTTTTTCATAAGCACTCTGGAAAACCACAGAAAAGAGCTTTGTGAGGGTTTGGAACCCTCATCTTGACGTGATACACCCCAATTTTTGCAAACTCACATGACAGCTCAACCTTGGCTTTAACATGTTTTTAAAACTTTAGCTGATTTCTTCTAATTTGGTTTTAAGATAGCTACCTTTTAATAGCTAAGCTTTTAATTTAAGATAGCTAAGCTTTTAATTTGGTTTAAGATAGCTTTCTCCCTTTCTCACTTTGCTCTGGCAAAATTGAAATGTACCCTGACACTATTTCAATGACTTCTCCCTCTTAGGAAGTCAGGGTATTCCTCTGTCCTCTGAAGTCAACTCTCTGATGTGCTCAAGATAAGTTATAATCAGAAACAGGCACACAAAGAGGAAAGACCACATGAGGACACTGCAAGAATGTGGTTGTCTGCCAGACAAGGAGAGAGGCCTCAGAAGAAACCAACCCTGCTGACACCTTGATCTGGTTAGATTACTGGAAGCAACATCATTTAAAATGTTGTATGCCTTAAATCTCTGGTTGCTTTTTAGTTTTGTTCTTTTTCTCTGATTCTAGCAACTTGATTATGATGTGTCTTCATGTGCTTTTCTTCATGTTTCTTCTGCCTGGAGTTTGTTGAACTTATTGAATATGCAGGTTTGATAGTCAGAATAATGAGCCTCCAAAGATATCCAAATCCAAATCCAAAGAAACTATTAATATGTTATGTTACATGGAAAAAGGAGATTAAGGTGGCAGATGGAGTTAAGGCTGCTAATAATCTGACTTTAAGGTAGGGAGATTATCAAAGATCATCCAGAAGGGGCCACTGTAACATTAATATTAAAAACAAAATGGAGAACAGATTTAAGAATTTCCTGAGCCGATAAAACTATTTAAGCCACGTAAGCAAAAGTAAATCTAGTTTATTTCATGAACATAAATGAAACTTATGTTATTTCTTGTAAATGTCTCTGATAATCATAAAAGCAATTTTAGTCATCTCCCTAAAAATGGTATGAGATAGTCATGTTTAACCAATCCCCTCCCATCTGGAAACCCCCATGGGAATAGCCAATCATTGTAGAGATTAAACAACTTCCTCATTTTCATTTTATAGTCATCCTGCAACTCCATGCCTCTGAGCTCCAAAACAGTTTTTTATTTTCGAAAGTTCCCAGTTTGTGAACTGTTCTTATATGCACAATAAACCCTTACTAAATCCTATTTATTAATTTAGTGGCTTTATTTTTTCACTATTTCTGGATTTGGGGCAGTAATTATAAGAGTCCTTAAAAGTGGAAGCTGGAGAAAGAAGAGTCAGTATCAGAGTGATGCAATGTGAAAAACCTTCACTGGCCATTGGTGGCTTTGAAGATGGAAGAGGGGCACCAGCCAAGGAATGCATGTAGCCTCTAGAAGCTGGAAAAGGCAAAAAATAACCTGATTGTAGAGCCTCTACCTGATTGTAGAAAAAAAAATGTGATACTGCTTACACCTTGATATCAGCCCAGTGAGGCCAATTTTGGAATTCAGATCACTACTAATTTAAGATAACAAATTTGTGTCATTTTAAGCCACCAAGTTGTGATAATTTATTACAGTGGCAGTGTGAAACTAATACACTGGGTTTATATTTCTTCAAAAATACATCCATTTTTCTTCAAATAACATATTCAACTATATTCAATATATTTTCCACTTTCCTTCCCCTACTCTCTCCTCTTCTTCTGGGATTCCAGTTGTATGATGTTAGTCCAATTGATATTAACCCACAACTCATTGGTGCTCTGTTCACTGTTTCTTTTTCTTTGTTTTAGTCTGTTTCTTGTCAGGGGTCTATTTGGATAGTTTCTTTTGTGATGTCCTTTAAGCACAGTAATTTTTCCTTCTATAGTGTTCAATGTGCTGTTACTCCATTCAGTGTACTTTATATTTTTCACCACTAGCAGTTTCATGTCTCCCCTCCTCACGTTCATGTTTCTGTCTACTTTCTTAAACATATGGTGTATACTCACAATAGGAGCATTAAAATCCATGTCTGTCTGTTCTATCATCTGGGTTATTTCTAAATATGTCTGTTTTTGTTGATTTTTATCCTGGTTATGGGTCTATTTGTCTACTTGTGTAGATGACTGGTGATTTTTTATTGGGTGCTGGCCATTTTAGATTTTACTCTGGTTGGTGCCAAATTCTGTTATACTTAAAATATCATGGACTTTATTCAGGTTTAGTTAATTTACTTCTAATATATTTAATTCTTTTTTAAAAAGTTTTATTGGAGTATAGTTGATTTACAGTGTCGTGTTAGTTTCAGGTGTACAGCAAAGTGACTCAGTTATACATATACATATATCCACTCTTGTTTTTCTTTTAGATTCTTTTCCCATATAGGCCATTATAGAGTACTGAGTGGAGTTCCCTGTGCTATACAGCAGGTTCTTATTAATTACCTATTTTATATATGGCAGTGTACATGTCAACCCCAATCTCCCGGTTTATCCTCCCCACCTTATCTCCTGGTAACCATAAGTTTGTTTTCTATATCTGCGCCTCTACTTCTGTTTTGTAAATAAGTTCATTTGTACACTTTGTTTTAGATTCCACATATAAGCTATATCATATGATATGTACTTCTTTAGAGAGCTCCCGTTAAGCTTTGTTAGGGGAGGTCCAGAGCAGCCTTTACTCGAGTGCTGATTTTATACATCAAGTAAAACAAAAATGTTCTGAACATTCTATGAGGTGCCACATGATTGAGGAGGTTTTTCTCTCTGGTTGATTGGAGCACAATCTAGTCACTAACTCGTGAGAGCACCAGGGACTATCCTGCCAACTTGTTCTCTGTCCCTCCTTCCCTGGCCGAGGAAATTTCTTTCCATTCATGCATAGTTCAGAACTCTGCTCAGGACTCAAGCAGACAGTTAAGTGCAGATCTCCTGAGCTCCACTCTTTGTGCAGTATCTTCATCTCCACTACGTTTCCCTCTAAATTCGACCCATCTAAGCTTCTCTGAACTCTGTCTCCTCAACTCAGCAAGCCCCCCAAACTCTGTGTGAGTTCACCCTCTCTGTTTTGTAACATGGAAATTCTCTCTAGGCAATAACCTGGACAAATGGAGGGTTTACCAACTTCATGTCTCTTTTCTCCAGAATCAATTTCCTGTGTTGCCTGTTTTCTAGTATTTGAAACTGTTTATCATACCTGTTTTTGATTTTCTATTTAAAGGAGAAGGGCAATTCCAGCCCCTACTACTACATGGTGGCCAGAAGCACAAATACAGAATATTTTTCTTTCTCTGTCCTCTATTTATCCAGGAAATATAAACTAGTTTCAAATAGCCTAAACAGAATGAAATTAAAATAACAAATCTAAATGTTACCAAAAGTCTTAGTATATATCAAAACCAACAAAACAATTCCATTTTTTAATAAAAGTCTAGATTAGAAACTGGAAAAATGTACTACTCTAAAGTAAAACATATATGCTAATTTATATTACAGAATATATTTTATTAATAAGCCCCAAGAGTACATCTATTTTCCAAGAAGAGCATAAATGATATACAGTGATACATTAAAAAACATTGAATTATGAATGAACAAAGAGTTCACTTAAGAGTTCACTTAGTCTCCAAATAATTTAAACCATCTCTATGTAAATAGAGAAACTCTATTAATATTGATTATTATCTAAAAGTAGACATCTAGTGGGGGCTATCAGCAAAATTATTTTATTTTGCAATTTTAATCCCTATCGTGTAAGATAAATCTATTATAAAATAATAGCTATTTTGTACAATACATTATTGTAATAGCCGTAATGAATAAAATAAAAAACAATTGTAAATAAATTGCGTTTAAAACTTTTTCATTTATAAGGCAATTTTTTTTCTTAGGAAAATGGGGGCAAATTAACTACTTAAGCAATATCATTGACAAAGTTAATAATTATTAAAACAAAAACTAAGCTTTAGTGTTTCTTAAATTGTATTAAATACAATTATTACATTACATAAACACAGGTAATAATCTCACCAATAAGATAATCTTACAAAAATGACACATTAGTTTTGTAGTTACCTCCCTTCTATCTTATCTGACTTGAATAATCAAAAGGTTATAAAAAATTCATAAACTCAGAAATTAGCAGTGCAGACAGAAAAGTAAAATTGTATATGAGACATTTTCCTATCAATATTAATATACAAATTGTTTATAGAGAAAAAAAGCTTAACTTGTTTGAATCTTTCTATACTCTTAATTTCATTATGACTATATAAGAACCAAAATGAAGAGACAATCAAACTAACTCACTGGGATTTTAAGTCATACTACTTTCTAGCCATTGGACCTACACTGTAGCCAGTTGATTGACTCTTTTGATATTAAAAATACAAAGAGCCATGGAATATAATGGTATACCACTATACCATGAATACTTTATCTGTAAAGGTTTCCAATGTTTTGGCAATATCTAAACCTTTGTCAAATATTGAGTAGTGCTATAAATCTCATCTGAGCAGGAAGAGGAAATAATTTATTCTTACCATCTACCTTGTTGATGAGTAGGCTTTTTTTTTTTTCTCTTTCTCTTTTCTGTTCATGAAAGTCTGTATTTTCTAGTGAATTCTAAATTTATTCACTAAAGGCAAATATTTGTGTTTTCAGACTGCTTGAAATGGAATTAGAAAAATTATTTTGGAAATCCTGAGGGGGAAGGTGGGGAGGCATGAGGAGAAATGAGCCCACATAAAAAAAAAAACAAAGATTATTCTCAAGACTGAATATTCTTTACAGGGTCAGATTTGTCTTTTCCTTGACAATACATAATTTGTGCCAGATTCTTTTATAAATACTTTCCCTTCAGGAAAATGTTATCTTCAGCCAAAATACAATTTGTCTTTCTATGGCATTATTTGAGGGAAGTTAGTAAAGCTTTCATGAATGAAAATATATCATTCTCAGAGTTACACAAGTTTTACTATTCATACATATTCTCATTCCTATTATCTCATTTACTTAAAAAACACTGCAGCCTCCATCCTGGTGGTGTTTCCATCCTTTCTCTTAGATCACTCTCTCTGGGGGGAGCAAGCTGCCATATTTGAGCAGCTCTATGAAGAGGCTTCATGGTGAGAACCTGGAGTCTCCAGAACCTGGAGTCTCCAGTCTCTTCATGGTGAGAACACCAGAGAGGATGGAAGCCTTGCCAAAAATCACAAGTGGATCTTTCTGCCTCAGTTGAGTCTCAGGTGACTATAGCCACATACTAGATAGATTTTAACCTCATAAACGACCCTAGCCAAAACTCCCAGCTAAGCTGCTTCTGTATTCCTGACCCTCAGAAACTTTGAGATTGTAGGGGTCTGTTGCTTTAAGCTCCTAAATTTGGGGATATCTTTTATGAGTCAGTAGATAACTAATATAACTCATAACTAATTTATAAAGAAGCTGAGGGTGAGAAGAATTAATTCACTTCTCAACATTACTCAGGCAGTCAGTGACTATGTTAGACACTCATTCTTGCCTAAAAATATCAATTTCTCCCACCGTATCACTTACTAATATAAACCCAATGAAATTGTGCTTCAGAGAAAAATAAGCCTTTGGCAAAACCCAGGCAATGATTCTTAATTAAGCTAATACATCATGGTAATTCTATTTCCTTTACGTTGACTGGTTGAAATTTTTGAGAAAAGGATGTGGCAAAATACTAGCAAACAAGAGGATGTCTGATGAAGAACATCTGAGTCAGGATTTTTTTCTGATTAAAAAGAGGTGCTAGGGTAGAAAAGCTTCTTTTACTTTTGCTTGCCATTGTCATACCTGCATCCAATATCTGAAAGCACAGCAGATATCTTAGGGACATTGAGAAGTGGCAGACTTGTTACAGATTAAATGTTTGTGGTTCCCCAAAATTCATATATTGAAGCCCTAACTGGAGTATGATGGTACTTGGAGGTGGGACCTTTGGGAGGTATTTAAGTTTAGATGAAGTCGTGAGAGAGGGGTCCCCATGATGGGATTCGTGTCCTCATAAAAAGACAAGATGAGAACTTAGAGACATTTAGTTTTGTGTATGTGTACACATTTAAGCTTGTGTCTCAATTTTAAATCATAAATACAAACGTGGCTTCATCCTTAATTTTTTTCAGTGTGGAAGATTAAGATAAAAGAAAAAAAAAAAAACCCCATAGTCATGAGGACCACAGGGACCATGAACATAAGCTGTGTTACCTACGTGAAGTTCACAGGGAGTGATAATAAAAAATAGAGGAGGAACTATTTGGACTTCCAAGTCCACTGACTAAATGATGTAGCATTTTGGGAAAATAATCTATTCCTAAAGAATTTATATTTTTGAGTGTAATTGATAGTGAGTATAAATTAACTCATTTAATAGGCCGTGGTGTCCTTTAATTGTTTTTCTTAGTGGTAAGTTTCATTAACATACAAGCAGTTATCTCTCATGCCTCTCCAAAGCTCTGCTCCTATGCTGAGTTTCCTTGCAGTATCAAATTACCAGAAACTTGAAAAACAAAAAACAAAAAACAAGTAAAGCCCAAAATATGAATTGACATTAGAACTATAACATAATTCAAAATGGATAAAATATTCAATACAATCCACTATGTTAAATAAATACATGAATTAATTAACTCAACCTATGGATTGGTTTTCTGAGCTAGAGACCAGGACAAATGTAACAGTGTTAATAACGAAAGATCTAATATTAAAATAAACCTGTACTAAGCTGAATGAAGTCCTGTGTTTCTAGATCAAAAAAGCTCACTGAAGAACAGGCAAAGTAAATGAAATAATACAAACATTTACACATAATGGGCAAAACATTTAAATTTAAAACTGAAGAAAAAATATAGCCAGAGATTTGCAAAGGAAACATATTAAGTTTTCATTAGGACTATCCTCCAGAACACTTCCATCCAATAGACCACAGCACAAAATATCTAGTGTTCTAAAGGAAGAAAGATTACAAAGTAAGAATTTGATAAGCAAGTAGACATTCATTCTTTAGTTAACAGGCCATTTTTGTTATGCAAAATAATTTAAAAATTGTCTAATAACAATCCTCCATAAAACAACAAACACTGGTTTCAGGCAGTGTAAAACTTAACTGCTCAACCATTTAATTTTTTTAAAAAATGCTTTGAGTGTGGATTGCATGTAATCATGCGATTTTGGGGAATCCTGGAGATCCACAGTACAAAGGATGTATGATATTATGTTGCCCTCCTACTGGAAATGTATTTAACTTCATTAAATATTTAAGGTATGGTTAAGTGTTACAAAACTGCCATTAAACTTTGACTAATATGACTCAATAACTTAAAAATTCTAAACTTCTGGATAATGGTATAATTAATAGAATGGCTCTTTAAAATTGGTATAATGTTTTAATAAATGGTGTTAATATAATAGGCTATATTAATTTAGAAATAGAGAGGTATTTAATATCATGAAGATATATCTTTCCTAAGTGGCATATTCTGTCATTATAAATGGCAGGAAACAATTTTGTATATGGTCTATACACATCTATAATTAGACATACTAGTAGCAAAAGAAAAAAAATTAAAAACAAGATTTAAACTTACTTTATACATAGTGTCATATGTAACGCTCATAAACCAAAATATTCTATGCAAAATATATTGGTATATGGTGTGTTATTTTTCCAAGAAAAAAACATTACTTTCCATTGTTTTTAAATCTACCCTGTAAAAATTTTATCACAAAAAGTATGACTGATAAAAATGAATGTAACCACACATACTTTTGAGAAAGTTGCCTTAATATGGAGCAATAGCTTTTCAATTGTTTAAATTGTATTTACTTTACAATTACAAACTTAATTCAGTTTTTACAGAGGTTTAAAATATAGTATTAAAAGTTGATGCTTTCTTTTAATTGGATAAAACAATTTACAACTGTTATTTTTTTTTGACTAATAAGAAATGTTTTCTATAAATCTGCTGTCAAGTTACATGGTGAAAATAAATCTTTCCAGCTTGGCAAGAACTTTGCTATCAGAAGTATATATTTATATGGAAATAATCATTTATATTATTCAATAAGTGGATGAAACTTGCTACAAAATATCAAGGCAAGGTTTTAGATTTTTTTCTTCTGAAGCCAATAAGGTAGAAAGTGAAATTAATTAAATCAATGGACAAAATATTTCTACTTAAGTTTAAATATTTTGCTGATAGATATACAATTATGAGCTGTTAGTAGCTAACAAAAAGCAGTCTCTCATAGAAATTCAAGAGGGATATTTTCCTGTTGCCTCCAAGAATTTACTCATTCTTCCCTTTATTTGACAAATATTTGTTGGATAACTACTATTACATTGTCTAACAAATATTTGTTGAGTACATACTACTCCAGCATGGCAAGCACTGTTATAGACTGTGGGTATACTGAAACCATACATCTTAATCGTTGAGCTCCTGGAGTCTACAGTTTAATAGGGAAGAAGTAAAATATACAAATAAACATGTACATAATGGGTTCCAAGTGCAATGAAGCAAAATGAAATAAGGTAAGGGTAGTGACTGCCAGAGAAAGAAATTGTTTATGTCACGTGATGAGACCAAATTTTTCATAAGTGACTATAGATCGTAGGGCTAAAGTAAAAGGAAAGATAATTGGGAAAAGAGTATGATGACTGAAATAACAGAAAATCCAAATATGCTACAATGTTCTAGATGAAAGGGTAAACATTAGCAAATTGAGTGTAAAATATAACCAGATAAAGATGTATCTGGTGTACCACTTGGAAAAGATTAATATTGTAAAAATGATATATTTATAGGAGCACACCGCTGGTAAAGTGGGAGTGTGCAGATTTGGAAAATGTTAAGGGGTCAGGGCCTGATAACATGATGTGAGGAAGGAACCTTACGTGCTCAGTCATCACGCATGGTGAGTAAAGCAAGTTGGAACTGAAAAGGCCCCCAGTACTCAGGCTCCCACGCAGAGTTCAGACTCCAGGCTTGCTGTGCAAAATAAGCTTATCTAGTCATTAAACTTCTGAATAACATTCAAAGCTAGAACTGCAAAATACTGCCATGGATATATCCAAACACCACAAGTACATTGGCAAAATTTACAACTTGGGACCTTCATAGCCTACTTGTTTCATTCCCTTCGTAGGAAATGCTTCCAAAGCAGAGTAAATTAAACACTAAAATATTTTAAAGTAAAATATCATCTTTACATATATATATATGTGTGTGTGTATGAATTCAGTTTTGTGCCATCCAAGCAAATGTCCAAGTGCCCACTTTCTTTTAAGGGCAATCTTACCTTCTCTTTATTGAATCATTAGAGTGATTTGAATGCCTTCATGGGTAGCATATAAATTAAAATAACTCATGAAAATGTGGAATCTTTTCTCTCATGGCTTTGTCATATTCAGCACAACCCGTACTGAAGTAATTGTTTCTTTGACAAATGAGGAATTAACTAAATTCCCTGTGATTAAAGGATTTCAGCAGAACTTCAAGGACTTCATTAAACAGAGTCACCATTTTTTTTTTTCTAGGTAATCTTTTGATGAAGATTTCCAGATTTTTTTTGGTTTTAAATCAAGATTAAGATTTTGGGTTTGCTCTTTTGGTTTGGGGTTATTTGGTACTATTTTTCTAGAAATTAAAACTTAAATCCTAACATACCTTATTTATAAATTATCAGTCATCCCTCTGCAACTTGTTCATCATTTAATACCTGAGTATTATTAACATTTGGAAGGACTATTGTACAGTATTAGTCATGTGGCATCTATTAAAATAAGATAAACCTCCAAATATCTTTTCATCAAATGACATATTATGAAGACAGAAGTTCTAGGAGCCTTCCATAATTTCATATTTCAAAATTTCCATGATATATCATTATATAACTTGAAACAAACTTTATATATACATTGTAATCACCCTGACATTACTTTTTCTTTTTTCTTTCTTTTTTTTAGCCTACATCTTCCATTAAGTAATACTGAGGCAATATCATAGAAATTGCATTCTTATCTCAGGTCCAACATTTATTAGCGTAATATCTTGGATTTCTCCAAGTCTCTTCTATAAAATGAGGTGACGATAACTAACATACAGAAATAAATGAGATTTATTTATTAGAAAATCATACACAGTAAATGATAAACAAATAGTACTTCTCTTTTCTTCTTAAACATTGGATGGATTTTTCTATGAAATATTTGCCTTTATAATTTCAATTTCTGTTGCTTTATAGCATCTCTTACTAAATGGCTCTTGTAAATACTCAGGAAGATAAATCCCTCTCCTCTTCACACACTCTCAGAACTTTGACCACCTCTTCCTAAGGTCTTAGCTGGTTTCTTATGTAGTGACATGAAGGTATTGGTCTTTGGAAAAGAAACTGGTTTTAATTACAGATTGCATCTTGAGATACAGCCATCTCTTCACCTCTATGAAATCCAATTTTATCATTGTTAGTCCTGTTAACAATGTTTATATATTTATGGTTTGATTCTATTTTATTTTATCTTTTAATACGGAGGAGAAGGACTTTTTATTATTTTATTTTATTTTTTTAAAATTTTTATTTATTTATGGCTGTGTTGGTCTCGTTTCTGTGCGAGGGCTTTCTCCAGTTGCGGCAAGCCGGGGGCCACTCTTCATCGCGGTGCGCGGGCCTCTCACTATCGCGACCTCTCTTGAGGCGGAGCACAGGCTGCAGGACACGCAGGCTCAGTATTGTGGCTCACGGGCCCAGTTGCTCCACGGCATGTGGGATCTTCCAGACCAGGGCTCGAACCCGTGTCCCCTGCATTGGCAGGCAGATTCTCAAACCACTGCACCACCAGGGAAACGCCTGAGAAGGACTTTTTAAATGGTTAACATTAGTCTCGAATTAAATACCTTAATGAACAAAGCTGTTAAGTACAATCTATTCTTGCCTATTGGACTTAAATTATTTTTTGATAGGTACACTTTTTAAAATTTTTTACTTGAAATATAGGTGATTTACAATGGTGTTTAGTTTAAGGGTGTACAGTAAAGTGATTCAGTTATACATATATATATATATATATATCTACACATACATTCTTTTTTTTTACATTCTCTTCCATTATAGGTTATTACAAGATACTGAGTATAGTTCCCTGTGCTATACAGTAGGTCCTTGTTGATTACCTATTTTATATCTAGTATTGTGTATATTTTAATCCCAAACTCCTCATTTATCCCTCTACACCCTCTGCCTTTGGTAACCATAGATTTGTTTTCTAAGTCTGTAGTCTATTTCGTTTTGTAAATAAGTTCATTTGAACCTTTTTTTTAAGATTCCATATATAAGTGATATCATATGGTATTTGTCTTTGTCTGCTTTTTTCACTTAGTATGATAATCTCTAGACTTATCCATGTTGCTGCGAGCGGAATTATTTCATTCTTTTTATGGCTGAGCAATAGTCCATTGTATATAAGTACCACATCTTCTTTATCCATTCATCTGTCAATAAACACTTAGGTAGGTTGCTTCCACGTCCTGGCTACTGTAAATAGTGTTGCTATGAACATTGGGGTGCATGTATCTTTTCAAATTATGTTTTCCTCTGGATATATGTCCAGGAATGGGATTGCTGGATCATATGGTAGCTCTATTTTAGATTTTTAAGGAAACTTCACACTGTTCTCCATAGTGGTTGTACCAATTTACATTCCCACCAACAGTGTAGGAGGGTTCCTTTTTCTCCACACCCTCTCCAGCATTTATTATTTGTAGACTTCTTGATGATAGCCATTCTGACAAGTGTGAGGTGATACCTCACTGTAGTTTTGACTTGCAATTCTCTAATAATTAGTGATGTCAAGCATCTTTTCATGTGCTTTTTGGCCACCTGTATATCCTCTTTGGAGAAATGTCTTTTTAGATCTTCTGCCCATTTTCCGATTGAGGTTTTTTTATTTGTTTGTTTGATATTGAACTTTATGAGCTCTTCTATGTTCTGGAGATAAGCCCTTTGTCAGTGGCTTCGTTTGAAAATATTTCCTCTTATTCTGTTGGTTGTCTCTTTGTTTTGTTGATGGTTTCCTCTGCTGTGCAAAAGCTTTTAAGCTTAATTAGGCCCCATTTATTTATTTTTTATTTCCATTACTCTGGGAGTCGGAGATGAAGAATACAATAACTGAAATGAAAAATACACTAGAAGGAATCAATAGCAGAATAACTGCGGCAGAAGAACGGATAAGTGACCTAGAAGACAAATGGTGGAATTCACTGCCACAGAACAGAATAAAGAAAAACAGAATGAAAAGAAATGAAGACAGCCTAAGAGACCACTGGGACAACATTAAATGCAACAACATTCACATTATAGGGGTCCCAGAAGGAGAAGAGAGACAGAAAGGACCCAAGAAAATATTTGAAGAGATTATTGTCAAAAACTTCCCTAACATGGGAAAGGAAACAGCCACCCAAGTCCAGGAAGAACAGAGAGTACCAGGCAGGATAAACCCAAGGAGAAACATGTCGAGACACATAGTAATCAAACTGACAAAAATTAAAGACAAAGAAAAATTATTGAAAGCAGCAAGGGAAAAATGACAAATAACATACAAGGGAACTCCCATAAGGTTAACAGCTGATTTCTCAGCAGAAACTCTACAAGGCAGAAGGCAGTGGCATGATATATTTAAAGTGATGAAAGGGAAGAACCTACAACCAAGATTATTCTACCCAGCAAGGATCTCATTCAGATTTGATGGAGAAATCAAAAGCTTTACAGACAAGCAAAAGCTAAGAGAATTCAGCACCACCAAACCAGCTCTACAACAAGCACTAAAGGAACTTCTCTAAGTGGGAAACACAAGGATGAAAAGGACCTACCAAAACAAACATATAACAATTAAGAAAATGGTAACAGGAACAAACATATCGATAATTACCTTAATTGTCAATGGACTAAATGCTCCAACCAAAAGACACAGGCTCGCTGAATGGATACAAAAACAAGGCCCATATATATGCTGTCTACAGGAGACTCACTTCAGACCTAGGGACACATACAGACTGAAAGTGAAGGGATGGAGAAAGATATTCCATACAAACGGAAATCAAAAGAAAGCTGGAGTAGCAATACTCATATCAAATAAAATAGACTTTAAAATAAAGAATGTTACAAGAGACAAGGAAGTACACTACATAATGATCAAGAGATCAATCCAAGAAGAAGATATAACAATTGTAAATATATATGCACCCAACCTAGGAGCGCCTCAATACATAAGGCAACTGCTAACAGCTATAAAAGAATAAATTGACAATAACAGAATAATAGTGGGGGACTTTAACACCTCACTTATACTAATGGACAGATCATCCAAAGAGAAAATTAATAAGGAAACACAAGCTTTAAATGACACAACAGACCAGATAGATTTAACAGATATTTATAGGACACTCCATGCCAAAACAGCAGATTACACTTTCTTCTCAAGTGCACATGGAACATTCTCCAGGATAGATCACATCTTGGGTCACAAATCAAGCTTCAGTAAATTTAAGAAAATTGAAATCATATCAAGCATCTTTTCTGACCACAACACTATGAGATTAGGAATCAATTACAGGGAAAAAAAACATAAAAAACACAAACATATGGAGGCTAAACAATATGTTACTAAATAACCAAGAGATCACTGAAGGAATCAAAGAGGAAATCAAAAAATACCTAGAGAAAATTACAACAAAAACACGACGATCCAAAACCTATGGGATGCAGCAAAAGCAGTTCTAAGAGGGAAGTTTATAGCAATACAAGCCTACCTCAAGAAACAAGAAAAACCTCAAATAAACAATCTAACCTTACACCTAAAGGAACTAGAGAAAGAAGAACAAACAGAACCCAAAGTTAGTAGAAGGAAAGAAATCATAAAGATAAGAGCAGAAATAAATGAAATAGAAACAAAGAAAAAAAATAGCAAAGATCAATAAAACTAAAAGCTGGTTCTTTGAGAAGATAAACAAAAATTGATAAACCCATTAGCTAGACTCATCAAGAAAAAGAGGGAGAGGACTCAAATCAATAAAATTAGAAATGAAAAAGGAGAAGTTACAACAGACCCTGCAGAAATGCAAAACATCCTAAGAGACTACTACAAGCAACTCTATGCCAATAAAATGGACAACCTGGAAGAAATGGACAAATTCTTAGAAAGGTATAACCTTCCAAGACTGAACCAGGAAGAAATAGAAAATATGAACAGACCAATCACAAGTAATGAAATTGAAACTATGATTAAACATCTTCCAACAAACAAAAGCCCAGGACCAGATGGCTTCACAGGCAAATTCTATCAAACATTTAGAGAAAAGCTAACACCCATCCTTCTCAAACTCTTCCAAAAATTTGCAGAGGAAGGAACACTCCCAAACTCATTCTATGAGGTCACCATCACTCTGATACCAAAAGCAGACAAAGATACCACAAAAAAAGAAAATTACCGACCAATATCACTGATGAATATAGATGCAAAAATCCTCAGCAAAATACTAGCAAACAGAATCCAACAACACATTAAAAAGATCATACACCGTGATCAAGTGGGATTTATCCCAGGGATGCAAGGACCCTTCAATATATACAAATCAATCATATTAACAAACTGAAGAATAAAAAGCATATGAGCATCTCAATAGATGCAGGAAAAGCTTTTGACAAAATTCAACACCCACTTATGATAAAAACTCTCCAGAAAGTGGGCATAGAGGGAATCTTCCTCAACATAATAAAGGCCATATATGAGAAACCCACAGCAAACATCATGCTCAATGGTGAAAAACTGAAAGCATTTCCTCTAAAATCAGGAACAAGACAAGGATGTCCACTCTCACCACTATTATTCAACATAGTTTTGGAAGTCCTAGTCAAGGCAATCAGAAAAGAAAAAGAAATAAAAGGACTAAAAATTGGAAAAGAAGAAGTAAAAGTGTCACTGTTTGCAGATGACATGATACTATACATAGAGAATCCTAAAGATGCCAGCAGAAAACTACTAGAGCTAATCAATGACTTTGGTAAAGTTGCAGGATACAAAATGAATGCACAGAAATCTCTTGCATTCCTATACACTAATGATGAAAAATCTGAAAGAGAAATTAAGGAAACACTTCCATTTACCATTGCAACATAAAGAATAAAATACCTAGGAATAAACCTACCCAGGGAGACAAAAGACCTGTATGCAGAAAACTATAAGGCACTGTTGAAAAAAATTAAAGATGATACCAACAGATGGAGAGATATACCATGTTCTTGGATTGGAAGAATCAATATTGTGAGAATGACTATACTACCCAAAGGAATCTACAGATTCAATGCAATCCTTATCAAATGACCAATGGCATTTTTTACAGAACTAGGACAAAAAAATCTTAAAATTTGTATGGAGACACAAAAGACCCCAAATAGCCAAAGCAGTCTTGAGGGAAAATACCAGAGCTGGAGGAATCAGACTCTGTGACTTCAGACTATACTACAAAGCTACAGTAATCAAGACAATATGGTACTGACACAAAAACAGAAATATAGATCAATGGAACAGGATAGCAAGCCCAAAGATAAACCCATGCACCTATGGTCAACTAATCTATGACAGAGGGGGCAAGGATATAAAATGGAGAAAAGATAGTCTCTTCAATAAGTGGTGCTGGGAAAACTGGACAGCTACATGTAAAATAATGAAATTAGACCACTCCCTAATACCATACACAAAAATAAACTCAAAATGGATTAGAGACCTAAATGTAAGACCGGACACTATAAAACTCTTAGAGGAAAACATAGGAAGAACACTCTTTGACATAAATCACAGCAAGATCTTTTTTAATCCACCGCCTAGAGTAATGGAAATAAAAAAATAAATAAATAAATGGGACCTAATGAAACTTAAAAGCTTTTGCACAGCAAAGGAAAACATAAATAAGACATAAAGACAACCGTCAGAATGGGAGAAAATATTTGCAAACGAATCAACGGACAAAGGATTAATCCCCAAAATATATAAACAGCCTATGCAGCTCAATATTAAAAAAGCAAACAACCCAATCCAAAAATGGGCAGAAGACTTAAATAGACATTTCTCCAAAGAAGACATACAGATGGCCAAGAGGCACATGAAAATCTGCTCAACATCACTAATTATTAGAGAAATGTAACCCAAAACTACAATGAGGTATCACCTCACACCAGTTAGAATGGGCATCATCAGAAAATCTATAAACAACAAACTGGAGAGGGTGTGGAGAAAAGGGAACCCTTTTACCCTGTTGGTGGGACTGTAAATTGATACAGCCACTATGGAGAACAGTATAGAGGTTCCTTAAAAAACTAAAAATAGAATTACCATATGATCCAGCAATCCCACTACTTGGCATATACCCAGAGAAAACCGTAATTCAAAAAGACACATGCACCTCAATGTTCATTGCAGCACTATTTGCAATAGCCAGGTCATGGAAGCAACCTAAATGCCCATTGACAGACAAATGGATAAGGAAGTTGTGGTACATATATACAATGGAATATTACTCAGCCATAAAAAGGAACGGAATTGGGTCATTTGTAGAGACATGGATGGATCTAGATACCGTCATACAAAGTGAAGTAAGTCAGAAAGAGATAAACAAATATCTTATATTAATGCATATATGTGGAACCTAGAAAAATGGTACAGATGAACTGGTTTGCAGGGCAGAAATAGAGACACAGATGTAGAGAACAAACGTATGGACACCAAGGGGGAAAAGTGGTGGGGTGGTGGTGGTGGGATGAATTGGGAGATTGGGATTGACATATATACATTAATATGTATAAATTGGATAACTAATAAGAACCTGCTGTATAAAAAAATAAAATAAAATTCAAAAATTCAAAAAAAAGTGTTTTCCTTCTATTTTAAAACTTCTTATGATACAGATTATCTCTTTAGGATAAAGAAGTAACTTACATCATATATATAATATGTATTCAAAATAAGCAATATCAGAATTCTACACCAGATGGCAGAATAGAATGCTCCTGCCTTTCCCTCCTCCCATGGACACACCAAATACACAGTTATATATGGATTAATTCCCTCTGTGAGAAGTCTGGAAACTAGTTTAGTGACTCTTACTCACTGGTTTTTTGAAAACAAAAAACAAACGAACAAAAGATAAAATCAACTAATTTTTAGGTAGATTAAGTGAAAAAAAAAAAAAAGGTAGAGGAGAAGACTCAAAAAAAAAAAAAAAAAAAGAAAGAGGGACCATTACAATGGATTGCTCATAAATAAAAAAGGATCATAAGGGATTATTATGGAGAATTATATGTGAAAAAACTGGATAGTCTAGGAAAAGAGGATAAATTCCTAGAAACATACAATTTACCAAGACTGAGTTAAGAGGAAATAGGAAGTCTGAACAGACCAATGACAAATAAGGAGATTAAAGTAGTAATAAAAAATCACCCAACAAAGAAAATCTCAGGACCAGATGTCTTTATGGCTGAATTCTACCAAATAGTCCAAGAAGACTTACTACCAATTCTTAAACTTTTCCAAAAAGTAGAAGTGGAGAAAATACTTCCAAACTCATTTTCAGAGGCCAGCACTATCCTCATACCAAACTCAGACAAAAACACCACAAAAAAGAAACCTACACATGAATATCTCTGATGACCATAAGTGCAAAAATTCTCAATAAAATACTAGCAAACTGAATTCAACAACACATCAAAAAAATCATGTGCCACATCCAAGTGGGATTTATCCCCAGGATAAAAGATTGGCTTGACATATGCTAATGAATCTACACAATACACCACATTAATAGAATGAAAAATAAAAGTATCATCTCAATAGATGCATAAAAATCTCTTGAAAAGTTCAATATCCAAGCATGATAAAAAAAAAAGAATTCCCAACAAAATAGCTATAAAAGGAAATTTCCTCAACAGAATAAGAGCATTTATAAAAAGGCCACAACTAACATGAAAAGCAATGGACAGAAACTGAAAGCTTTTCCTCTAAAATTTGTAGAAAGCCAAGATATTCACTCTCACTACCTCTATTTAACAAAGTACTGGAGGTAATAGCCAGAGCAATCAGACAAAGAAATGAAATATAAGGTATTCAAATTGGAAAGAAAGAAGTAAAAATATCTTTGTTTGCAGGTGACACAATCCTATACGTAGAAAATCCTAGAGACTTCACTTAGAAAAAAAAAAACAAAACCTGTTAGAATAAATGAATTTAGTAAAGTTGCAAAATACAAAATCAACAAAGGAAAATCAGTTGTATTTATTTACATCAAAAACAATATATTTAGGGCTTCCCTGGTGGCGCAGTGGTTGAGAATCTGCCTGCTAATGCAGGGGACACGGGTTCGAGCCCTGGTCTGGGAAGATCCCACATGCCGTGGAGCAACTAGGCCCGTGAGCCACAGCTACTGAGCCTGCACGTCTGGAGCCTGTGCTTCGCAACAAGAGAGGCCGTGATAGTGAGAGGCCTGCGCACTGCGATGAAGAGCGACCCCGGCTTGCCACAACTAGAGAAAGCCCTCGCACAGAAACGAAGACCCAACACAGCCATAAATAAATAAATAAATTTAAGAAAACAACAACAACAACAACAATATATTTAAAAAGGAAATCAAGAAAATGATCCCAGCTGGTCCAAGTGCAGTGGTTTTAACAATTTATTGATCACAGCCAATTACAGATTTCTTTGTTTCTTTCTCCACTCTCAGTGTTTCACTTGACTTGCCTTTGAAAGAAAAAAATAAAAGGAAAATCCCATTTATGATGGTATTAAAAGGAATAAAGTGGTTAGACATCAATTTAATTAAGAAGGTGAAAGATCTGATAAGTGAAAACTATAAGACATTGAAGGAAGAAACTGAAGAAGACACAAATCAATGGAAAGGCATCCTCTGTTCATGAACTGGAATAATTAATGTTGTTAAAATGTCTCTACTACCCAATGTGATACACAGATTCAACTCAATCCCTATCAAAATCCCAGTGGCATTTTTCACAGAAATAGAAAAGCCAATTCTAGAATTTGTATGGAACCACAAAAGATCCTGAATACCAAAGCAACACTGAGAAAGAATAAAGCTGGAGGTATACTTCCTGATTTAAAACTATATTACAAAGCTGTATTAATCAAAATAGTGTGGTACTGGTATAAAAATACATATAGACACACATATGAGACACATAGACATACAGAACAATGGAACAGAATAGAGTCCAAAAATAAACCCACATAATACTGTCAACTAATTTTTGACAAAGGCACCAAGAATACACAATGGGGAAAGGATAGTGTCTCTGGGCAATGGTATTGAGAAAACTAGATACTCTTTTACATCTGAAAATATAAGTCAGCAAACATGAAACTATAATATTCCTAGAAAACATAGGAAAAAATGCTTTGGCATGATCTTTGCAATTATTTTTTGGATTTGACACTAAAAGTTCAGGCAACAAAAGCAAAAATAAGCAAGTGGGACAATATCAAACTAAAAAGTTTTTGTACAGTAAAGGAAATAATCAACAAAATGAAAAAACAAGCTACAGAACAGGAGAACATACTCTTAAACCACACATCTGATAAGAGGATAATACCCAAAATATATAAGGAATTCATACAGCTAAATAGCAAAAACAAACAAACAAACAAAACAAATAACTGGATTAAAAACTGGACAAAGGCCCTCAATATACATTTTTCCAGAGAAGACATACAAAGGCCAACAGGTACATGAAAAGGTGCTCAACATCACTAATAATCAGGGAAATGCAAATCAGAAATAAAATGTGATATCACCTCACACTTGTTAGAATGGCTCTTATCAAAAAGACAAGATACAGCAAGTGGTAGAGAAGATGTGGAGAAAAGGAAACCCTGATAACTGTTAGTGGAAATTTAAATTGGTATAACTTTTATGGAAAACAGTATGGAGGTTCCTCTAAAAATTAAAAATAGGACTACCATATGATCCAGCAATTCCACTGGTGGTATATACCCAAAGGAAATGAAATCACTACCTTGGTGAGATATCTTCACACTTATGTTCACTGCAGCATTATTTACAATTTTTAAGATATGGAAATTGTCAGTCATTTGCAACAAAATGGCTGAACCTGTAGGAAATTATGCTAAATGTAGTAAGCCAGATACAGAAACAAAACAAAACAAAACAAAACCCTGTGAGATCTCACACTATATGCAGAACCTACAAATACACATAGAATTGGAGAGTAGACCCATTGCTACTAGAGGCAGGGAGGTGGGGAAAATGGGGAGATCCTGGTAAAAGGTTAAAAACTTGCAGTTATGTAATATGAATACATCTAGAGATCTAAACTATTGAATACAACATGTTGGCTATAGTTAATAATACTGTTTTTAATACCGGAAATTTGCTAAGAGTGTAGATTTCAGGTTCTCTCATCACACATAAAAAAATGGTAACTATGTGAGGGCATTATATGTGAATTAACTTGACTATAGTAATCAATTCATTATATATACATGCAGCATACTTCAGGAATCACTCAGTTTCCATTCCAGACCACCACAATAAGGAGAATACTGCAATAAAGGAAGTCACATGAATTTTTTGGTTCTCCAGTGGATATAAACATTATGTTTACACTACACTGTAGTCTATTAAGTGTGCAATAGCATTATGTCTAAAAACACAATGTACATACCTTAATTCAAAAAAAACCTTTTGGTTAAAAATAATCATGTGATATTCTTATGTACATAAATACTTCTTACATATTGTCTGTTTTTGAAGACAAGTTTCAATGCATGACCTGCTGAGAAAAGAGATCACAGTGAAGTGAAATTAATTAATGTTTCCAGGAGGCCTGTGAGTTACTTCAATAAATTACTCACTGAATTTAAATAATATTATAATAATCCTAAGCTAGCTAATATCCAGCTGAGTAGAAACCTATACATACTGTTAGAATACCAAGAATGTTGTTAAAAAGCCCTCAAACAAGAGAGAAACTTTACTTTTTAAGTGTAAATAACCACTTTGCCAATTTCAAAAGATGAAATTTTAATATCCAGTTGACACTCTGAGGGCATTATCCATTAGAAAAAAAATCAAAAACTTTCATTGAGAACAAATATCAATAGAGAAACAATTTACTAATGTGCTTATCCCAGTGAACAAATGTCAGCAGTGGTACACACAATAAATATGCTATCTCAAAACACTCTTCCAGCTTTCTCAATGAAGGTAATAAAAGCATTTGGGGTAAGAAACTATCACATAGAAATATCCTGCACAACATAGGATATTTAGTAATCTGAGTTAAAGAAACGAACATTTGCTATTGTTACAATCAGCCACCTCCCCAGCTATACCCGGATTCTACATTGTCAGTCCTCTGCTTATTTGATCCATTCCCCTTCTGATTTTCTTCTTCTCGTCACAAAATTTAAGTCTATATTTCACTAGTGATACCCTAAGCCCTCATTCTCTGTTTTTTAAACTACTACATGTTTAGTTCCGCATTGGGAGACAAATGCGGGTTAAGTTTCTACCTCACTGGGTTGAATCAGAATATTTTATAAAGATAGGATTTAAAATTAACAACTATATAAAATTTTTACCATAATAGTAATTTAATGTAATATATGCAGATTGCTGTTTGTGCCATGTGACCAAAGCACTTAAAGTCATTTGTATTCATTACCTCTAGTTTCCAATTTTATGGCTTGAATGAATTTCTAAAGTTATATTATATGGATACAAGTTATAAAGTAATACTACATCATAAAATAGAAAGAGATACACTTAAGTATATTTAAAAACACCCTCAGGAATTCCATATTAACTAAACACCCTGGAAGACATAAAACTCAAACAGAATTGCATTTGGTGAATAATGAAATTTTGCTATTGACGTGAACATGATTCTCTAATTATGCAATAACCATAATTTGGTCAAGGTGTAAACAATACAATTGCTCAGGTGAGCAGCAGTAAATTAAAATATATCATAAACGTTAATCTTGCATTTCAAAAACTCTTTTGTTTAAAATGAAGTTATGATTGGTTCATAGCTAATTTTATATTCATTTGGATCTGGTTATTTTTGTAATGTCTAAATTGTAGCAGATTAGTTTGAGTTATTCCAAATACCTTTTTTTTTTTCTTTAAACCCGGAGCACTCTCTGTCCCAAACTCAATATTAATGTGTTCTGTTCCTATTTTTAATGCTTGTATTAGCAAAGATATTTATACTTATTTCAGTTACTTTGCATCGTCCTGTTCTGCATCTTTGTTCCTCAGACCCAACAATTAATCTGCAGCCTTGTTTCAGCCTCTGCGGGAGAGAAAGGCCCTTTTCTTAGTCACGCAGTTCCAGATCCGACCCCTCTCCCCGGCCCCCTGCACTAGACATTCGGCAACTCGAAATAGTTCCTTCTTCATAAGAACTGCAGCTATCCGCTACATCAGCATTCACTTCCAAATGTCATCAAATGGTCACAGGTTTTACTGGTTGACTTGGGAGAAAGAACACGGCGGGACTGCTCATTTGAGTTTTAAAGCTAGAAACCTTCACAGGATCAACGGTTTGATTATCAAAGTAATTTTTAAAATAAACAAGTTGCTTAGCTACAGGTGTCAGAATCCACTCTAGTAAGTTTCAGCAGCAAGGGATTCGGAAAGGATGTTAGGAGAGTCACAAAATCCCTGGAAAGACCTCCAAATCAAGCTTAACTATTAAATAACCAGGAAGAAAGTGAGCAAAACATCACAGGTACGGTAGCCCAGGCATGTCGGGCTCCACCAGAGCTGCCCCGAAAGGCCCAGGTGCTTTCACTCCTGCATCGTCGGAAGGCCTCGGCGTCAATCCTTCCTTATCCACGTCGTATGCACATGGATTTACCGAGTATGAAAATGCTTCTCTTTTATTCTTTCCCCAAGGATTATAGATTGTTTTCCTTAAAATGTCATAAAATGTATATTGAAGTATAATATGAATAAAGAAAAGTACATAATTTACAATTTTACAGCTTGAAGAAATATTACAACGTGAATACAACTAGGTAAATACCAGGACAGCATCAAGTGTAACAACTCCATCATCAATTATAAAATCTCCATCACCCCACAAGCCTCATTCTACCCTCTCCCCACTACTCTTCCACTTCTTTTTCGCTAATTTAACTGCTGCTTTGACTTCTAACTCCATAGTTTATTTTTCATTTTTTAAAATATATATAAAAGGAAACATGAAATATGTAGGGTTTTTTTTCTGGCTTTTTTTTTTAACTAAACATATTTATAAGTTTCATCCAGTTTGTTGGTGTGGCTGGAGATTAACCATTTTCATTACTGCATAGAGTTGCTAGGTTATAGAGTCTACCTACCTTCAACATCAATAGATATTACAAAATGCAGATTACACCATGAAAAGTGGTGTTTTTGTTTTATTTTTACCTGAGAAAGTCATAATTCCTAAAGTGGAAATGTGAGAGAACATTAAAAGGATATTCAAAGAATATTGGACGAGGAATAGCAGATTTGTATTTGTAATCAAATGGAATTTTTATTTTACTTTGCAAATGCTCTCTTTGTTAAACCTAGTGTCTCCACAGACTATCATATTTTTAAGTATAATTTAAAGGTATATATGTTATTGTTATTCACAAAATAACCATCTTTTTCTATCTATTTGAGTTTATTTAAATACATTGACTCTAAGATTTATAATCACATACACTAATCTTCTCTTTTTTTCAGCAGTATTCATGTCAAAATCAAACCATCTTCTTCTGAGAAAGACTTGAAATTCTAAGCATAGTGATCTCAGTTTCTATAATAAATGTAATAATGTCTGTTAATTTTCAGATTCTCGGAAGCAGCTTGAAATCTTTGCCCTTCCTCTCCCCTGGAATTCTTAGTCAAGGAAATAAATATTAACATAACCAAGACAATTTTTAGAGAAACCAGCTAAATTAAAGGCAGGTTTTAGAAGAGGAGGTTGTAGCCTGAGTGAGACAAGAGAATAAAAAACGGGTTTATGTGTGATAAATACATCACTTCATGTGTCCCAGTTACACAGTGAAACTATCCTGACTCTTCTCAGGATTTTATCAAAGCAACTTTTGAATATTTCCAAGGAGGAAGCCTACAAGAGCAATACTGCATTATTTGGGAAGGTGCTGCAATGATTTTGCTTATATACTTTTGTTTCTCGAAGGAAGTAAGCTAAGATTCACATGTGAAAGCATTTGCATGTCCAGATAAACCTACTTCAGAGGGGTGGTATGCAACATAGTACAAGGCTCACCCATCCCTTCCAAATATTTTCTTCTCTTTGTAGGAATGTGCTATTGTAAGGCCTTCCATTTTGGGGAATTCTGTTTTAATGCTATTATGTGCTTTTATAGACATTATTTAAAATGGTTTAATCCACCTAAATTTTAGGTCAATTAACGCTTGTGTGTAAATATGACAAAATGGTCATTTAAATAATTTAACTGCTTTTGTTGTATTAAAATCTATGGTGGCAGGATTTTCTTTTTTTTTTCCTTTTGACTTTTGACCACCTTCATCCAATCCCCCTTCCTCCCACCTCCCACCTCTGGTAATCACAAATCTGACCTTTTTTGCTATGTTTATTGGTTTGTTTTTGAAGTATACTTGACCTACAACACTATGTTAGTTCCTGGTATACAACATAGTGATTTGATATTTCTATACATTTCAAACTGATCACCATGATAAGTCTAGTTATCATCTTTTACCATACAAAGACATTACATAATTACTGACTATATTCCCCACACTGTACATTTTATACCTGTGACTCATTTATTTGTAATTGAAAGTTTTGTACCTCTTAATCTCCCTCATCTATTTCACTCATCCCCCCAATCCATTTCCACTTTATCAACCACCTGCTTGTTCTCTGTATCTATGGCTCTATTTCTGTTTTGATATGTTTGTTCATTTGGTTTTTAGATTCCACATATAAGGAAAATCATACAGTATTTGTCATTCTCTACCTTATTTCACTTAGCATAATACCCTCCACATCCAACCATGTTGTCTCAAATGGCAAGATCTCAATCTTTTTTATGGCAAATATTCCTCTGTGTGTATGTATGGGTATACCACATCTTCTTTATCCATTTATTTATTGATGGGCAGTTAAGTTGCTTCCATATCTTGGCTATTGTTAATAATGCTGCAATGAACATAGGGGTGTGTATATCTTTTCTAATTAGTGTTTTCTTTTTATTGGGGTAAATACCCAGGAGTGGAATTGCTGGATCATGTGGAACCTCCATACTGTCTTCCACGGTGGCTGCATTCCCACAAACAATGTACGAGTGTTTTGTGTTGTACTAGATTAAAATCCAGTGCCAGGATTTTTTAACAGCATATACACACACAGGGTTTTTCTCAACTGTTCTTTGCAAACCTGAGTTTATCTCTAGACATGCCTGAAGCCATAGTGCTGATCCTTGGCAAATCAAAGATTAAATGTGCTGATTAGTGATTTAAACAGTTCTGTACTAGAGTTTGAAACATGTCAAGGGGCAGTCTGTATCTATCTTCTAAATATATACACACATATGCACATATATACATACATATATAGTATTATATGAGTTTCAGATAGATGGTTTGCCTCTGGTTTCTGTTATTTTATCTTGTTTTAGTTGTTGAGTCAGATCATGCAGCCAAATGTTGACTGTATAACTACATAGCATACATCATACCCATTCTCAGATAAGGCTGTGGCTTCTGAGACCAAAGTAATTGAAATCTATCTTGGTGATTTTGGCCCAGAGATAAAGGGTGTTCTGTGCCACTGGGGTAACAATTTGAAAGCTGTTCTTGAATGTTTCAGTCTTGCTAGATGATTGCCTGTTCTTTTCTCCTTCTACTGAATAGTAAGCATCCTTCACATTTATGTTTGTAGAGTCTTATGAATCCTTAAAATAATTCAAAAAAGCATAATTATTGTACATGGCATAGTATGTTACTATAATTTTGTGTTTGATGGATAATTATTTCTCCAACAGCCCAATTCTAATTAAGGTTGAAAGGAAATTGAAAATTAAGTTATGGGACTTCCCTGGTGGTGCAGTGGTTAAAAATCTGCCTGCCAATGTAGGAAACACGGGTTCGATCCGTGGTCTGGGAAGATCCCACATGCCGCGGAGCAACTGAGCCTGTGAGCCACAACTACTGAGCCTGTGCCCTAGAGCCCGTGAGCCACAGCTACTGAAGCCCGTACGCCTAGAGTCTGTGCTTCGCAACAAGAGAAGCCACTGCAACGAGAAGCCCGCACACCACAATGAAGAGTAGTCCCTGCTCACCATAACTAGAGAAAGCCTGTGCACAGCAACAAAGACCCAACGCAGTTAAAAATAAATAAATAAATAAATAAATTTTAAAAAGACAGTTAAGTTATAATTGATAACAGATTTCTGATTGGATAGAAGAAATTATTAAATATGCTATTTTTTGTGGTTTTCATAATTTTTTTCTGTATTTCCTATAATATTCTATGAAAATCGATTTTAAAAGGTATTTTAATTCTACATATTTTACTTTAATTTTAAACACTGGTTAATATCAATAATAGATATTCATAAAATATGAAGAGTAATTAAATGATAAATAGTCAATTGTCACCTGATCTTTTGGTAATTTTCTAGTAGAGCTTCCTGGGTTTTTTTTTTTTTTTAATAAAGGTAATAAAATTACTCAGAAATAAAATACATGGTGACTTGCATCATCATATGATTGCTGTTTTTCCTGTCATTTAATTCACCTCCTTTTTTCAATTTTACTGTGTTCATAAACTAATTCAGTCTCCTGAGTCTGAGCTAGTTACTATCCAGAGAAAAGAAAGAAAAGCACCAGAGAATAAGTTTAATTAAAAAGAGATATTGTTTAGGATCCAGAATCTTTCAATCACTGTCCATAGAATATAGCAGAGGAGTGGTCGAAATTTGGAGACATGAAGGTCTGGATTTGAGTCCCGTGTCCTGGCAATGACTTGTTCTGTGACTTTGGACAAATTACCAACACCATCTAAATTCTAATGTTCTCATGTATAAGGTGGCATAATATTATTTGAGATAATTAAATGACATAAAACATACATATTGCTTTGCACATTTTATAGCATGCAGTAAGCAGCTACAAAATATTAGCTATTATTTTATTAAAATAATTCTTTAGTCTCTTCTGTGGTTTCTGGAAAGAGGTTCAATTCTAAGGCCATATATTTCTTTTCTTGCCTATTTCATTATCTATTCTTTTGCCCCTACAATTTATTTTACCAGTCTTAGTAGAATAGCTTCTTTGCGTATATATTGTCATATGCTCAATTGTAAATGAAATAATTGTGAAATTATGGAAGCTTATTTTATCGCTAGCTGTAACTTGTAGGAACTTATTGAAAATAATCAGAGCTTTTATTATTTTACTTTATGGCATTGTTATTATCTGTTTTCTTGCCGTTTTTGTAACTAGACCCCTATTACCAACATAACTCACAAAACGGTCTTTAGTTTTACCATTATAATTGGACCCAAACGATAGGCTATTGATACCGTGGGGCAGAGACTATTTTTTTCTGTTCACCAATCTTTATCAGTAGCCTAGCACAGTGCCTGGAACATAGTAGCTGTAAAATAACTTTTGGATGTATGAATAAAACTAGCATACCTAGACTACTATTTTTGAGGGAATCTGTAAAGAAACTATGTTTCTGTACATCCAAAATTATTCTTTTAGGCTTCCTTGAATATATTACAGAAAGATAACTTTTCATTGTATTTTGCCTATTGTCTTTGAATAAATTAAATAAATTACTTAAAAGTTTTAATTGAAAATTATTATACAATAAAATATTGTTAATAATTATAAGTTCATATTTAGTTCTTATGGTGTGCAGTAAAATATGTATTGCTTTACATAAATTGGTTCACAGGATATTTAAGACAACACTGTGACCCAGTTTATATTATCCCCATTTTAGAGAGGTATAGTAGTTTTTCAAAGTTTATACAGGTAGCAATTTAGAACTGTGATTTACATGTAATCTACATTGAAATTGCTCAACCTTAGCCACTTTATGACCAGATTTCTTAAAATATTTCTAAAAATGAATTAATTTCTCTACCAATATATTTTGAATCTGTATACACTCATCACTGGTTGTAAAAAAAATCTTTGCTAATACTGCATTATTGTTTTTAATATGAAAACAAACATCCCTTTTAATTTGTAGATATTTAAGATAGTTAAGAAGTAAAACACTGTATAACAATGTTAATAATTGACCAGAATGCTCTATTTCTCCAACTTCCATCACCCCATCTGGACATAAACAACTGCATATTTATGATAATCTACATACTCCTATAGGAACATGGTATATCTTTCTGTTTGTTCCATTTCTATTCTATAATTTTTAAATAAAACTGTATATATTCCTTGTATAATTCCTGTTCTTCCTGATTAAATTTTTCTGGATATTTTAGGGTTTTTTTTTTTTTTTCTCGTTATTGTGAACACAATTTTCTCACTCCTATTAACAAAAAAAATAAGCATTAAAAAAAATTAAATGATTTCACAAGCCAGTGGAAGAATTCATAATCCAGTAGAAGAATTCTTTCTTCAGGAGCCTCACATCTGTGAGCTGTGTCTGTGTGTATCCATGATAGGAGTGTTTGTACTTTATAAAGTGAAGGGGCTAGCATATGTAGACTAAATATATTCATTCCACAAATAAATTACTTAAGCAACCTTGAAATATAAGGCACTGTGTGAGACAATGGCAGGAGTAAAGAAATAAAAGTTTAGTCATCCTAGGAGTAAACTTGCCATTCATAGGACTAAGAAATACTCATAGAAATAAAATAGAAGCAAAAAATTGCTAAAGGCCACAATGGGTGGAACAAACACCTTATAATTTATAATTAGGGAACTAAAGCAACAAAGATGCATTATGAACCTAATATGAACTGGGATTTACATACAGTTATCTCCCCAAGTCTGCACAATAAGCCTATGAAATGGGGATCACTACCCAAAAACTTGGAAACGTTAATAGAAGTCTAGACAACACAGACAACAGCACAGCTAGACTGTGATTCCAGACCTCGTGAAGTAACTGAGGAAAGTTCCATGGTGGGAATTAACCTTAAACAGTAGACAAAATTAAGGTATATATAGAGAAATTGGGAGCATGTTATTTTATTTATGAATATAATTATTTGCCAATAAATCATTTAATTATTTACCAATTTAATCAATTTTACTGAATCTTCCAGATAGATAGATATAGATATAATGTTTCTAAAGCCTGCTATAATCGTGTGATTGATCCTTTGAATAGTGCAAGAAAAAAAAAACACTTTTAAGATTATGATTCCCAAAAGTTTGTCTTACTTGTCTTCATAGACCCTAATCCCATCAAAGAAAATTCTCATTAAATATTTGCTGACTGACTGCCTGAACTCATTTGACTGATTATAGAGTGAGAGAGATATGAAAATAAATAAATTTGCTAGATGTTTTAGGGGTAGAATGTACAGGAGATAGTGAGGTCCCAAAGGAGAAATTAATCATTTCATTTGACGAGTTCAGGAAAGGTAGCAAATTAGTTGAATGCTGATGGATGAGAGGTTGCTGGTCCATAAACAAAGTCATTTTTGAAATGAAGGATAACCCCCAAAATCACCTGAGCCACAAAATATGGTGCCCTGCAGAACTATAAATATTTGGATAAGGTTGAATTGGAGAGGTTTGGGGTAAAGCAATTAAAGTCCTGGGCATTTGGAACACCCAGATCACAGAAGGTACAATGCACTAACAGTTTTGAGTTTTATACTGTAAGAAATTGTGAAGATATTTGAAGATATTTGTGCAATGGAGTAATATGGGAAATCTTGCATTTTAGAAAGATTACCCTGGCAGCCATGGAGAGGACAAACAAAGAAATTTAAGAGGCAGAGGAACAATTTTGGAAAATATGACAATAGTTGAGAGAAGAGAAAATGAGAGTCTGAACTAAGGCATTAGCTGTGGAGTTGGAACCGAACAAATGAACAAAAGGTACAAAAATACAAACCTTAGAACTTGTGGCAATAGGAGTAAAGCAAAGTAAAGATTAAATATAGCTCACAAGTTTATTTCCTGAATGACTGGATGAAGAAAAGCATCTGTAATCGAGAAAAGAAAGACAGGAATAGTAAAGAGATATCTGTGGATTTTTTAGTGGAGTTGTCAAGTAAGCACTCTGATATAGAGGACAAAACTTTTGAAGATGCTATGGGCTAAATAAGTGATCTAAAATCACCTACAAAGAGAGGGTATTTGACAACATGGGAGAGAACAAGTTCAAAAGTGAAGGGTGCGTTAGAACAGGATAAGAAAAAGGTTTTAGGGAGGAACATGGGATGTAGCAATATGTAAGAAGCAAACAAAGAAAGCATATTCAGTTAAGTTTTCAATCCAGAGATTATAAATTAATGATAAGAGAGATAGTAGGAGATAAGGCAGAATACGTTGTACCAGAAGCCAAACAGAGGCAGTGCTTTAGAAATACAACCTTTAAAACCTCTCAAGCCTTCTGCTGAGCAAACCATAGGCAATAATGATGCCTGTGATTAAGACATCTGAAAGTGAAATTCTGTGTGAAGAGGATACTTGAGACCTTTTATTTAGGCTAGAATCCTCTAACATCTCATTGATTTGCTCAGTCCCTCTGAGATTAAATAGATCCCTTTGATCATCAATAAAGTAGCATAAAAATAGAAGACACTCCATCATTGCAGATGCCTAATTTATCATCTGATTAAGTAATTTGATAATCAGTTGCTTACAAAAAAGTAAGAATAATGGAATGTGATTAAATGGCAAGACAGATTATATAAGTAAGGGCTGGAGAAATCCCAGGGCCTGAGAAGTCAATTTCAGATGAATCAGATTGAACAAAAACAAGAAGTGGATGTTATGGTTGCCTTGGGGATAGTATTCAATCGAATTATTGGGTAGATTTCTGGTATTCGTGGGTAGAAAAAAGAAGATGAGATCGTTGAACAGACGTATGGAATTGACATTATGTTTTGAAGAATCTTGGTGATGAAATAAGGAAGAAAGATGGAAAAGTAGGATCACAAGGCCAATATAGAACTAAGATTTTCAGATAGAGAAATTTTGTATATGTCTGTGAGCTGAACAGAAGAAAACAGTGGAAAAGAAGACATTGAAAGTACAGGGGAGAAAAGTTCTGAATAGTGTAATGCCTTGGTTTTAAGTGCTAGTTGTACCTCTCAAATTCTTATCTCCATTAAATGACTCACATTATGTACAGAAAATGGACAAATCTGCACAGCTGCTTGAAACTAGATACATTTTGCGTGGTATACATCAGACAAAGCTACAAAAATCATGCCAAGACTGAGTCACAATTTACCCTCCTGATGAAGAGCAATGCCCCAGAAAAATAACTGGAAAGACTACAAGAATTCCACTAACACAGAGGCTTGATAGGCGTGGTCAGGTGTTAAGAACAGACAAAGCACAGGCAAATGGGGACAAGACTTGAATTCTTTCATGCTGTAGAACAGACACACTTACACAATCAACAATACTGGATGAAGTAGGGTTTGCCTGCTGCCTTCCCCAAGCAGGAAGCAGATAAAGGAGAGTGGGAAGGATTTTCTTCCTTAAAGGAATGGGGGCATGGACCCAGAGGAAAACTGGACTTTCACATAGTTAAATTCCCATAGGGAAAGACGTTTTGAAAGAAAGCTGTATGCAGAAACTGGTCACAGCCTAGAGTTCTACACAAGAGGAAGAAGTATAATGTAGATAAATTTATCCAAAGTCTTCAAACTGCAGTGCCCTCCAAATATTTCTCAGGTTACTTAAGCCCTTGACAAAGCAACAAACAGAAATCATCAAATCTCCTATCCAGAAACTGGGGTGTTATTGTTAAATTTTACTTTCTAATAAACCACAAAAGACGCTGTGATTCTATGATTCAAATGCAGGACATGGCCATTGAGCAACTTTAATATAGGGTCAGTTTCATAAATGGTCATTCTGTTTCCAGTCTTACAGTCTTATAATATGCTAAGCATAAAAGCAGAATAAAATTTTCTTAAGCATTATAAGGCTATTATTTGTCTGCCTTAAATCCTTCAGTGATTCCCTGATGGTCTCATGGGTAAGTCCAGACTGCTCAGTGTCATTTGCAAAGCCCTCCCTGATTTTGCCCCTAAGTATCAACACAGCTTCACTCTTTGTAACTGTGTTCTTTGAATTTTATCCTCTAACCATTTATAGATCTCCTTATGGACCAGTAAAGAAGCCAGGCTGCGTTCATACTTTGCACATTCTGTAATCACTTCCTTGGATATACTTTTCATACTCACAACCTCCTAAACTAGACGAATTTCTACTCTTTGAGAATAAAATGGAATTATTGAAGAATGGAAATTTTGAGACAGTTTCTAGGTCTTCCATTTGCTAGAAATAGCATCAACCCATGTTTTATAGGGAAGATTAAATTAAATTACATAATAAAGCATTGTATCTAGCACAAAGCAAGCCCTCAAAAAAGTACGTTTTAGTAGGAGTAATACTATTACTACTAATTGGTTTTGTGGAATGTGCTGATATTTATTGGAGTGCAAAGAAGAATTTGACATAATAATGTTGATTTGGGTTGTTTGATTTATTAGAGAAGTTGAGAAAAAGTGGTTCAATTGAACCTATTTTTAAAAAAATAATTTATATATTCACCAGGGACCTTGTTCTTACACTACTTTATGTAGTTTAAATTTAAGAAAGTTACCAAAAAATATCTCTATCACTTATTATCAATCAGTTACAAATAGTTATTACCAACTCTATGAGTACAGAGTTGATACAACAAGCTATGAAGGTGTACTTATGTCAACCAAGGGATGAACTGTTTGTGACTTTTCAAATCACAGTTCTCTACATCAGTAAAGGAAATAGGAACAGAATTTATTGGACAGAAAAATAAGAGAAAAAATTTTAAATTCCATTAATAATAATACTTAATCAAGTTATCCTCTCTGCATGAAGGATTTTTGTACAGTAGATTTCTCCTATTTTTTGTCCCAGGTGAACTGTTCTAGTTATGAAAAAACAGAAATGTGTTTGTGTGAACCATAATAACCTACTTCACAGAGCAGAAATAATGATAGGTCCAGATGGTCCAGTGCAGGTGGTCGAAATTGCTACCTCAAAAGCTATCATTATTAAGTGATTTTCAAAAGGCTCACACTTCGTCCACCACCACCAATCAAGAGACACTTGCTCAGGCCATATTCCCTTGGATAAAAACTAAGAAGTAATTATTTCCTTTAAGGGATCCACATCAATTTCATCACAATAAAAGTTATAAATATGAGGAAGGAATTTCTTTGCAATTTTTGTGCAGATGTTATTAATTCTGCAAATATAGATGAATACAATGAAAGAAAAAAACAAAGTATCCAATATGGACAATGATTAACATATACTAGTGTACACACACACACATACATACACACACATGTTCACAGAGACAGAACACTACATTAAAGCACCAATTTACTAAGTAATTTTATCCTGAATTTTACATTTTTAACATTTGACTAAAGTAAAATGAATTAATAATTATCACATTTTATGATGGTTTAAATAGGATTGAGAACAAGTAAATCTAAAATACCTAATTTATGAAATAATTGTAATATTCATGTTTCTTTCTTTTTTTTTGAAACAGGACATCAAAAATTTTTATTACAATTCAACATGCTGTTCTAACAATGCTGTGGCCAAGCCACTCAATGTTTTCTTCACATTCCTTCCACACAAGTTAATTTGTTTCACAAAGTGGAACTAAAGTATATTCAAGTCATTAAATGCAAGCTACGTAGATTCCTTATAAGTTACTGTATTAAGGTAGAAAAGAGATGCAAGAAAAAAAGACATCACAGAACTTATAATATAGGTTATCAAAATATTGGTACACAATCTTTCCCAAGCTGCTTCATAATGATCCTAAAATTACCAGTAAGAAAAAATGGTACAAGAATGAGGTTTATGGCTCATCCGACTCCATGTCATAATTACTGTAATACTTATTGGTGTAATAATTCTCATAATTATCCTCAGAAGGATCTCTATGAGACCGGCAAAAACGACAGCTGCATCTAACTCTTTGCACTCTTGAGGGAGTCTCAACGTCGTTCTGCAATGGCTCTCTTTGAGAGTCAGATCGAGAAACTCCTTTGCAGTAGCGCTTTTTAATAGACTGAATCAGCCGCTCCATCTTATCTCTCCGATCAGTTAACATGGTCGTCACCCCTCTCCTACAGGGTATGTTTTCACCAAGTAACCACCCAGTCGGTTGAGGTAGACATTCTGGTAGAATGAAGGGCAATTTGATACTAGGGTTGAGCGTCAAGTTACTGAGGTTCTTTATTAACACTTCAGACATAGTTTGAGAGGCAACTGGAATTGCCTGGGAATTTTCATCGATGGACATTTGAGGAGACTCCAGGCTCCAGGTTGGGTTAACCTCAGATGAATCCATTGGGAACTTGAAGCTCCTCCAGACCTTTGGGTTCCAGTGGAAGGTGATGCTTTAGAATCAAATTGCTACAAAGTAGCCTGGAAGAACTACAGAGCTAAGAAAGAGGGAGAAAAATCCAAGCTGACACACAGAGGTGAGAGAAGAATTCAACCCATGATTCTTTAAATTAGTTATTTTCAATAGGAAGCATTGCTGCCCCCAACAGGCATCTAAAAATTTCTGAGGAAAACTTGGTTGCAAAATAATTGTTATAAACTACTGGCATTTAGAGGCAGAATACCCGGATTCTAAATATCCTCCACATCATAAAACTGTAACACACAAGGAAGACTTGACCCACGTGATTTAGCAATGCCCTTGTCTACCAAGCTAGATCATATTCTAGGTCACTAAACAAACCTTAATGAACTTCAACGAATTAAAATTACTCAGACAATATTCTCTGACAAAAAGAGAATTAAACATAAAAAAATAGCAGGATATCAGGTACACCTACAAATATTTTAAAAAGCAAGCAAAACTCTACGAAATACTACATTGACCAACGCAGAAGTCTCAAAGAAAAATAGAAAACATTTTGAACTAAATGAAAATGAAAAGACAACCTATCAAATCTGAAGAATACACTTACATCAAGATGGGAGGGAAATGTATAGTATTATTACTTGACGACTTAGATGAAATGGACCAATTCCTTGAAAGACTCAAATTACCTAAACTCACCCTAGAAGAAATAGATAACATGAGTAGTACTAAATTTGTAGCTACAAGACTATACTTTCAGAGATCATTTCCATAATTCGTTACTAAATTTGTAGCTAAAACCTTTCTGAAAAAGAAAATGTCAGGCATAGATGGCTTCACTGGTGAATTACACCAAACATTTAAGGAAGAATTAATGCCAGTTCTTAAAAATGTCTTCCAGAAAATTTAAGAGACAGCAGCCCTTCTCAATTCACTTGAGGAGGCCAGCATCTTTTGACACACAAGACAGAAATCATAATAATAAAAAGAACAATATGACATAAAAACAGATGTAAAATTTCTTAATGAAATACTAGCAAATTTAAATAATATATAAAAACAAACAAAAAAGCACAATCAGGAGAGTTATGTTAAGAATGCAAGGCTAGTTCAACATTTGAAAACTAATCAGTGTAATTCATTATCTTAAGACAGTTAACAAAGACAAAAACAAAGGATCATACCAATAGGTGTGGAAAAAGTATTTGCCAACATTCAGCATCCATTCATGATTTAAAACAAAATTCTCGCAAACTTGGAATAGAAGGGACCTTTTTTAATCTGACAAAGAAAAACCACAAATATCTACAGCTAATGTCAAACTTAATTTCAGAAGACAATGTCTTTCTCCTATAATCCATATCCACGTAAAGACTTCATCTTTAACCACTTCTATTCAGACCCATTTAAAGTTCCTACACCTAATTTTATATCTTCTTCTTCTTATTATTATTACCACCACCACCACTACTACTACTACTCAAGAAACCCCAGAAATAATAACTGGACCCACCCCTGTGTACATCTTATCATCTCAGCTATAGATCTGACTCACCATAGGATGTGAAAAAGCCATATACTCCCTCCTCAGGCCTTACAGCTAAAGGGTTCAAGTTATGTGTCAAGGCTTTGCCAATCAGACTTAGCTTGATTTTTGAGGTAAAAAGGACCTCAATTCTGAACACTCCAGGAGATATAATTCACATAGATTTCCCTCATCCTGGAGTTCTTGATGAAAGAAATCTGTGTAGTGGAGTTCTTGCTTCTTCCATTGTAGCAGGAAAGCCTGTAGGGTGTGTTTCCAGCAGGGAGCAACTTGTGGCACTCAGTAGTCAGTGAGAAGGGCAGTGATTTCCTCATCAAACCAGTCCTACAATTTTACTGTTGTTGTTTTTGTTCTTGGTCTTAGTTCCCAACCGGAAGGCACTGAACCTGGTTCTCGATCTTCATAAAAAAATAATGAAATAATGCCATATGCAGCAACATGGATGGACTTGGAGATTGTCATACTGAGTGAAGTAAGTCAGAGAAAGACAAATATCATATGATATTGCTTATATGTGGAATCTAAAAAGAAAGGAGGGCACAAATGAACTTATCTACAAAACAGAAATAACATTACAGATGTGGAAAATAAACTTATAGTTACCAGAGGGTAAGAGGGGGAGGGATAAATTGGAAGATTGGGATTGACATATACACACTACTATATATAAAACAGATAACTAATAAGGACCTACTGTATAGCACAGGGAACTCAAATCAATACTCTGTAATGGCCTATATGGAAAAGAATCTAAAACAAAGAGTGGATATATGTAAATGTATAACAGATTCACTTTGCTGTAAGCCTGAAACTAACACAAAATTGTAAATCAATTATACTCCAATTAAAAAATAAAAGTAATAAAAAAGTTACCTAGTATCCTTTTCATAAACATCTATTCTGCTCTAGTAACAACCCTGAACTTTTGAACAGCCACCTGAAGTACCTGAAGATTGTTTTAAGACTCTGCAAAGGTAGCTACTGCACAAAAGAAATACTTTTATAATCTACAGACAAATATCTAAAATTTGAATTATAGTCCCAATATCTATTCTCTCTGAATCTCATTTTCTGCATCTGTAAAAAAAAAAAAAAAAAGTGTAATTGGCCCATAGGATTGTAAAAGAGACTGCTTTGCACATTGTAATGATGTGCTATAAAAAAAAAGTTCTTTTCATGCAAAATTCTATTATAAGAACTCTCGAATTACTTTTTGTCCACTGAAAATTTAAACTGAAGAAGAAAATTAATTACAAGTTTTTCAGCAAATACTGATTGTTCTGACTGTATTGTAAATTAAAATGAAGGAGAATTAAGTTCTTCATCATGGTAGAGTAGGAGATATATCAATTAAGATTAAGAAAAATATCTGTATTTACCTCAAAGTTAAAGATCGAGGGAAAAGATTATCTTGTGGTATATCAGGAGTTCAAAACTTTAGGTCACTGTTTTATACATTCAGAAGATATAAAAATATAAAACACCCTCAAGCTATCAAACTTAAATCTACAAAATATAGTAAAGTAAATATGAGAGTATTTGTGCTATTGATCTTTTTTTTCCAAAATTGAACAAATGATTCACAAACTGAGGAAAAAAAGGTCGCTTAAAGTTTTAAGCCTAATAACAAAAATAATTTCAATTCACAAATGTTATTTAGTGACTAGAGTTTGCTCTTGGGAAATAAAATTTTATCATTTTAATAAAACATTCAGAAATTCTCACTGTTGTGCATTTTAAAGTAATCTAATTAAAACCTAACACATATATATGGAATCAAAAAAAAAAAAAAAAAGGTCATGAAGAACCTAGGGGCAAGATGGGAATAAAGACACAGACCTACTAGAGAATGGACTTGAGGACACGGGGAGGGGGAAGGGTAAGCTGGGACAAAGTGAGAGAGTAGCACTGACATATATACACTACCAAATGTAAAATAGATAGCTAGTGGGAAGCAGCCGCGTAGCACAGGGAGATCAGCTTCGTGCTTTGTGACCACCTAGAGGGGTGGGATAGGGAAGGTGGGAGTGAGACGCAAGAGGGAGGGGATATAGGGATATATGTATACATATAGCTGATTCACTTTGTTGTATAGCAGAAACTGACACAACATTGTAAAGCAATTATACTCCAATAAAAACGTTAAAAAAAAAAAAAGCAAGCAAAAGATGGACAGACATGGTGCCAAGGAATATATGCAAATGGCTAATAAAAAAAAAAACAAAAAAAACCATGCGGTCTTGCATTATCCTGATGCAAGATTATGCATTTTCTGTTGATTAATTCCAGATGCTTTTCATCGAGTGCTGCTTTCAATTGGTCTCATTGGGAGCAGCACTTGGAATTAATCATTTGGTTTTCTGGAAGGAGCTCATAATCGAGGACTCCCTGCCAATCCCACCATATACACAACATCACCTTCTTTGGATGAAGACTGGCCTTTGGTGTGGTTGGTGGTGGTTCATTTCACTTGCCCCACGATCTCTTCCATTCCACATTATTGTACAGTATCCACTTTTCATCACCCGTCACAATTTGTTTTAAAAATGTAATGTTTTCATTACGTTTAAGTAGAGAATCTCATGTGGAAATACAGTCTAGAGGGTTTTTTTCGCTTAACTTATGTGGAACCGGAACATCAAAGTGATTCACATAACCAAGCTGGTGCAAATGATTTTCAGTGCTTGATTTGTATATTTTGAGTATGTTGGCTATCTCCCATGTGGTATATCGCTGACTGTTCTCAATGAATGTCTTGATTTGATAGCTACCAACTTCAACTGACCTATCCGACCATGGAACATCATCCAGTGAGAAATCTCCAGCATGAAACTTCACAAACCACTTTTGACATGTTCGATCAGTCACAGCACCTTCTCCACACACTGCATAAAACTTTTTTTGTGTTTCAGTTGCATTTTTACCTTTCTTGAAATAATAAGGCATAATATGCCAAAAATGTTGCCTTTTTTCTTCCATCTTCAATATTAAAATGGCTACACAAAAATTCACCAATTTTGATAAGTCTTTTTCTAAATGCACGCTGATATGACAGCTGTCACATACAACCTAACAAAATTGTTTTGAATAAAGTTAAAGATAACTAAGTGCTACTAGAGCCATCTTACGGAAAAAACCGACCGAACCTTTTGGCCAAACCCATATTTAAAATACCAAAATCAAAAAACAAAAACAAAAACAAATCAAGACATCAAAGCATTATATGAAATATGTTCTATCATCCTACCTTGAAAATTATACTTCCATAACAACCTAGAAGGCAAGGATAGGGTTTCGAATTCTTGGACACTCAGAGTTTTATACCAGAATTGAAGACACAAAGAGAACCAAACAGAGTGGACATATCTCTTTAACTCTGTAGATTCCTCCTCCATAAGTGGCAGGGCCAGAGAGAAACCCTTTAAATGATAGGGTACCACCTAAAAATTGGTGTTTTACATCTTAATAATTTAGTCCAGAACTGTGAGGAACAGAAATAATTATATTTCGTGAGGGTTTGATATTGGGTTAAAAAGCAATGAATCATTTCTAGTTTGGGTAACATGATTCTGTGGTTTATACTTTTATCTCTCTACCCCTACTAGAAAATGTTAGAAAATTTTGATGGAATATTATCAAATTTCTTTAAAGCCTATTATGAGTGACAGTACGCAGACATAAGAAAGATTAATACCTTAAGAAATTGAGACAAAAGAAACAACCCAAAATAGATGTGAATACATCTAAATAAAAATAGACTAAATAACAATACAAAAGAAAGACATGAATTGCAGATCTAATCAGACCATGGAAACATGCCAAATAAGACAAAGATACTGGCAGAAAGGCTCAACAGCTTGACTTTAGTGTTAAGGAAAAGTGAGGAAATATTTATCCTGAATTAAACTTCTTGAAATATTAACTGAAACCATGCACCCAGCTGGAGATAAATGAGCATGTTCCTGAGGTTACTATGTACTGAGTACTGATTCAAGAATGCTTCCAAGTTTTAAAAACTGGTTATTAAGTTTTTAAAAAAATAACGTGTAATCTATGACTTGAGCAGCACTAAAATGGAAGTAGATCCACACCCCTGCAGGTGCAACTTTACTAGCAAGAATTTTAAGCTGAGAGTCTCTGGACCCTTCACCTTTCCTTTGTTAATGTGACCCTCACTTACATCAGCTCTTGTCTCCAATCCAAACACGCCCCATTAAGTGGCAGTTACAATGGGAACCGGGTTTGCTGTGTGGTGTGTGCTACTCTGTTCCCTGTTCCGTAAAATTTCTGCAGATTATTGTTGGGAAAGTCGAGTGTGAGTTTGATTGACAATCTGAAACTGAAACTCAATCCAGTGATCTTTAAGCTACTCCCTTGTTGCCTGGAGGAAAATCCTAAAGAGACAAGCTCCACTCTTTCAGTAAATGTGGCATCACCAATGCTCTTGATGGCACAGAAGATGGTACAGGTAGCAAAGTACAAGAATCAGCAATCAGTCAGAAAATTACCCGAAAGAGATGGACTTTGTGCATGCCTTTTAGAAATATTTAATTTACTTTATGTATATTTTCTTTATATTTTTGCAGAAAACCCTGAATAACTCAAATAAAAGACCACATCCAATGTAAATCAAATAAAGAAAACATACAAGCAGTGACAAAGCATCATTACACAGTTTGTGGCAGCACGTTTTGTAACGTATGTGAAATTATGACACATAATTGGCTGCATTTTAGAGTTAATGAAATATATTCTATTCACAGGCTTTATTTGAATACCTTGCTCTTTGTAGAGTATGCTTATATAGCAATGAGTTGTTGATCATAAGCTCTTCTATAAAGACTCAGGTAAAAATATAACCAGCTTACCCGAATATGCCGTGAGTTTCAACACTGCTCACTTTAGGTGTCTGCGTGATTTTTCTGTCCCGCTTCCAGTCTTGACACATTTTCGACTCACTGTCTGGGACGACTTGAATCAGCCAGGTTCATGGAAAATCTGACTACCTTGTATCAAAGAAGTTATAGATGTAGTTATAGATGGAATTTAAGTTGCCACATTAGAAAGATCAAAATCAATATTAAGATGAATATGAATGACTTAAAATGATCATTTAAACTTTTTAAAATTAATAGTGCAAATGTTATTAATAAATCTTTGAAACTATATTCCATATTGTTAAGATAATGTTACCTTAAGGTTATAAATTATCTTGTTTTTATCAAAGAAAAATATGTAAGGTTTTTCACGGAAGGCTGTCTATTCTAAATGGAAATAAAAGAGGAACACACTCCCGTTTCATGACATTTCTGCTACTTTACCTTAAATTTATAAACCCACTTAAAAGGTTTTAAAATCAAGTACATGTCTATTTATCCATATAGTATCTCTATTGATCTAAAAGAGAATACTCTTAGCTATTAATTTGTTTTTTCTATAATACAGTAATATTTCTTTAAAATATTTTCATGGCCTTTGATTTTAAATTGTATTTTGAAAAATGAGTTATTTTATTTATTTTTATTTTTGGCTGCATGTGGGCTTTCTCTAGTTGTGGCGAGCGGGGTTTACTCTTAGTTGCAGTGCATGGGCTTCTCATGGCAGTGGATTCTCTTTGTTGCAGAGCACGGGCTCTAGGCGCACGGGCTTCAGTAGTTGTGGCACACGGACTCAGTAGTTGTGGCTCACAGTCTCTAGAGCGCAGGCTCAGTAGCTGTGGTGCCCAGGCTTAGTTGCTCCACAGCATGTGGGATCTTCCCAGACCAGGGCTCAAACCCGTGTCCCCTGCATTGGCAGGCAGATTCTTAACAACTGCGCCACCAGGGAAGCCCATGGCCTTTGATTTTAAAAGCAGGAAATTTACCACAGTTACATTAATTTGCAAATGCATTCACTCAAACCAAAAGGAATATGTTATCATTCTCAATACAGTTTAATTATCTGTGTAGGGTAAAAATATAAAATATCTAGAACTAGACCATATACAAAAATAACTTCAGAATGATCAAAGCATATAAATCATCTTTTCAATTCTTAGACATTTCTTGCTATAGGTGACTGTGGTATAAGCATCTATTTCATTTTGATATACTTAGATCATTTAGGATTAACCAATAGCCGGCTGGGACAATGACATGATTTTTGTGGTCAATGCAGAAAATCACAGAAAAGATATTTTAGCTTGACTCATTGTTGCATACCAATTTCCATGAGTATATTAATTTCATCCAATAGGAATACTATAATAGGAACAGAAGCTACAACCACAGCTGCTAACTCATTTTCAGTATTTTATCAAATTTTCCTAGATTTTTCCACAGGCCAAATTGGAGAATTAAATATGGAAGTAGTGGGAATATTCATACCCACATCTCAAACATATCAATTTGATCTGAACTTTCACTAATTTCATTTGCATATATAATTTAAATGGATAAAAAATATATTTTTAAAAATTTTTGTTTGTTGTGTAGTGGAATCCTCAATGCTTCCATTTGCTTCTGCCTACCATAATAGCCCCTTTTTCTCGGAATCATGAATTCATTAAGTGGTTTCTGTAATTTGTTGAGTAAATCTAGTGGTGATATTCATGCAGTAACAACAAAATGAACTTGAGATATAACTGAGGTAGTTTAAAAATATGGCCCCCAAATTCCTTGACACTCCTCGCTTTAAGTTTATTATTGCTTCAACCAATAGAGTACAGTGGAAGAGACGCTAAGTGACCTCTGATGCCATATGTACAGCAGAGCTGGTGATTCCTATAAATCTTGGGTTTATTTATTTTTACAGTTCATTTACTGGAAAACTGCTCCTTTTGCATCTTGATTTCATTGGGGGTTTTTTAGGCAGTTCCAGAGAGGTACTCAGTCTAGGGCTAATCATTACCTATAGCTGAAGCAAGATCTTCTTGAATACTTTCCCCAACATGCTGTGAATCAAGTTTTCCTAGTGTGGGTGGTGGGAACAGGCACTATTCCTGGCCCAGCTCTGGGAACTGTTCCCTTTAATCCTCTCAGACCCTTCTTTCCCCAGCTCTTCATCAATGCATGTGCCGATCAGTTGCATACAGGCTTTATCTTTGAAGGGCAGCCTCCCCAGATCTCTGGGGTTTTCTCTTTGCACAGCTCTCTCCTCTCTGATACTCTGTTGTGCAAACTCTGGCACAACAGAGTTTGATCTCCCTGGAGTCTCAGCTCTGTCTCCTCAGCTCATAGAAAGCAACTTGGGCTTCACTTGGATCTCCCCCTCCCCAAGGTAAGTCCTGAAAACTCTTTCAAAAAATAATCTGGGTAACTGTAGGTCTAACATCATAAATTTCCCTTTTCTCAGGTCTTGATTTCCTATGTTGCCTGATGCCCAGCATCTAAATTACCACTGTTTCATGTATTTCACTGATTTTTGTTTATTTCAGGCTAGAAGATAAATCTCATCCCTGCTAGTTTATCATAGCCAGAAGTGGCAGTCTCGACAGTATTAATGTGGTTCTTGATTTCACCTCTTTGATGATAAGTATCAATGAGAAGAAATAGAATTATGAAAAAATATCTTTATTAATAAAGTCTTAGATGAGTTGGAGCATCTTACACTAAACGCATTAGCAATAAATCCATTATAGTTATATGCTATGAAAAAGTATATATATGCATCTACGACTTCCTTGCAAAGGCAAAACTTACATATTTTAAAACATTTAGAATAGAAAAATATTAAAAATGGACATATTAATCTATGAAATGTCATTAATTAAACTTCATGGAAATGTTGCTACTAACATTTTACTGAATATGTAGACATTTCATTCAATCCATTTTGCATGTTTCCTGATGATGACAAGGATTGGAGAAGAGGGAAAAGATGGTGATAATACTTTTAACGCATGTATGATACTAATGATTTTACATGGAATCTTCTAGGAGAGGGTGGCTGAATGGAGGAGAGGCCGTCATCACTGGAAGTTAGGAACCTAAGAGACTAAGCCAGAGGTGTGGAAAGATTCTCTATGTGGATTTTTAGGTCACCACAAGTGGTAACAGTATTAGTACTGGAGACAGTGATAATAAGCCAGCTGTGAATTAGAGGCACTGACCATAAGGAATGTATGACTCTAATTCCAGGACCTTTCCTCCCCCACCCCGTCGCCCCCACCAGTGTTGTACATCACAGAAATATCTGGAAGCGATAATTCAGAGCAAGAAAAACATCCAGTCTTATTCAGGACTGGTAGAGATTATGGGAAAATAATATAAAATTACTTCATTGAGTGAGCCATAGGGATTCTTCATTGCCAAAATGGGTAGGAGTGGAGGAGAAAGTCTAGTTTCAGAAAGAGCAAAAAAATCAAAGGGATGATTCTGCAAAGTGGTTGATGTTATTAGAAAATTTTGCTTTGACAAACCTTCAGTTTCAGAGGGGACTTTGGGTGAATTTTCACAGGTTCCAGTGGGTGATGATTTGTCCAGAACACAGTGTGCCCATTGACACCCAGAGAGAACTGTCTACTGGATGGAGGGATTTTGTAGTCTGGTGGGTGTAAAGGATCAGTTCCAGTGACTTTAGCAGTAGATGGAAAACCAGCTCTAAATAATCTATTTTGGGGACTGGATTCTAAGGCAGTTTGTATTTGCAGCCTGGAAGGAGTTGATGAATAAAATGGGTATTGTGTCATAAGGAGAACTTGGTACTTATAGAGTGCATGTCAATCCAGTTTTATGCTAAGGTTGGGGGCCTATATACTAGGTCCACTGTTGTTGGATATTAAAACTTATTTGAAATTTAACATGAAGATGTCAGAACTTAACAGTTTGCAGTCTGATTTTTTCTTTTTTCACTTTTAAAATTATTTACACACTATATCACATACTTTCATTATATTTTATAGAATATAAAAATATAGAATTTTATAGTTACATAATGACACTAACTTGAAAATAAGTGATAATAGCTTGGTCATGAGCAAAGAGCAGGCAGATAAAGAGGTATTGATTAAACTCATGCCAAGGTGCTGGTAAACCAGTAGTTCTCTAACTACACAACAGTCATCAAGGAGCTTGTTAAAAAGATACATTCTGGAGTTGAAACCCAGAGACTGTCATTTAATTGCTTTAAGACCCCAAATGTGCATTTATACCAAAATCTCTAAGCAATTCGGGTGCAAGTGTTCAGTGGACCAGATTTTGAGATGTCCCCCACCCCTGTCCCAAAACACTGTGAGGCATATCATAGAAGGAGACTGAGGCAGTAGGTGCCAGGCTTTAAAGAAACTATCACCTCTCTTGAAAGGTAAAAGTTTTCTCAAAGACTTAGAGACCAAAATATGATAGAATAAAATCAGCCCCTGTTACATTTGTAAACACACTGGAAAATGACTTTGAAGTGACCATCTGCTTGCTCTGTTCTCTATATGTCAGTGTTACTCTCTTACATAGCCTTCCAAGGAGTTCTGTCTCTAATGTGCCATTACTTCATTTCTAATCAACTAAAAAAAGAAAGACAAACTGGAAGGGATTGGAACCTTGGAGTAAATAAAGAAACAGAAAAAAAGTATAAAATAAATCTTACAATAACTGTGTCCTTGGGATTTACTTAAAGACCATGGCCATCACCTTGTAAATATATAATTGAGAAATTTCTCTCTGTTTCCCCAATGTTTCCTATAGTACAGGAGGAAACAACTTAGGTATGATAAGCACATATACATAGAGCACTTACAGAAAAACTGTAGGTCATAACACAGTCAGTAGAAGCCATTGAAACCATATTTTGTATGCACCCCTCAAGGCATTCAGCAACCAATAAAGATCTCTTCACTATGGAATTTCTCTACATATTTCTTTGTGAAATGTTGCCAAAAGAAATCATATTGATTTTGTTTCACTGTCCTTGTGAATGTCCCAGTCTCATATTTCAAAATTCCTATGAGCTATTTTCTCGATTTCATAAAGAAGTAGACTATAATATTGAGAATTATAAGAAAATTATATAGTGTAACATTTTAACAAAATGAGGAATTACACCATAAAGGGTATTACATTTTTACTTTTGACAGGTTTATTCACTGGCATACCATAGATTTTTTCTGATGGGTAAATAATTGCATTGTTAAGAAGTTCTCAAGGAAAAAAATAACTAATTGTTTGATTTTTTTGTAGTGTCAACAGTGATGGGGTATGTTTATTTTTCATGGTGTGGACACTCAACTTCTGGGACCAGTTCTGAGGTCAGTGCTTGAGCGGCCACCCAGTGGTTTCTTTCTTTCTGGTCTTTGTTGTCCTGGAGGAGTTAGAACTAAAAACATAAGGGTCACGACATGCTGGAAATATGTCATGTTACAAAGAGAATAAAATACAGTAAAAATAAATTTTGTTTAACTAAGTTAAACAAAAATGATGGTTGAATAAGTAATAATACAGGACCCTGATTTCAAGCTTTTACGTTCAAGTCAGGAGATAGATTAGTAAACAGAGGATAAAAATATGTCAACATTAGATGACAGATATTAACTACAGGGTGTGGCAGGACTCCCTCAAAATGAAGTTGAATCAATAACTTGGCACTCAGGAAAAGTTGAAATTAGAAGGATAATTAGAAGTTATTCTGGGAAAAAGATGGGGAAAGGGGCTGGGAGGGGATGTAGAATTTCAGGAGAGGGAGCTTCTTATACAAAGCCATGGATGCATAAAAGAATAAAGCAAATTCTCATAAAGACAGGTTTTAATGTCTAGTGTTCAATATGAAAAGTAAAGTAACTAAAGGAAGACAGAAGGTTAAATATGGCCTAGATTATGAATGACCTTGTAGCTAATACTATCAAATTGACAATTTTCTATACAGTCTACTGTGAATTATTTCCAACCAATCTGTTATCTGTAAATGATTTTTCCCTCTCTCCATACATGTTCTGTCTCTTTTGTGCCTATTTAACCCACATCAATGACTCTGCATTTCACTGGTTTTTATAAGAAATCTTATATGTAAAACAAATTTTTCCCCTATTATAGATTTTACTGAAAATTTGGGAGAAACAGGGAGGGCTCGTTTCACGTATGTAACAGCATTCTGCTACTTTGCTTCTCCTTTCCCCCTCCCTCTCCAGATTTGCTTCCCCCATCGTACAAATTAGTTGTCCTTGAAACTTGATGCAAGTCCTTCTAGAACCTAGAAACTTGATAAGTAGGAGATTTAGTAAGATCTTTGTTCTCAAATGTGGGTCTCTACTTAAATAATTTGAGCTGCCTACTTGGAGAACACTTTTTAATCCAACTTATTGTATACTGTTCTGATGAGAACATATACTACACAAACTCATTGTGGAAAACCTACCCTTGCCCAACTGTTACTTTTAAAATTTATACATTAGGTTTTGGTGAGTTTAAAAAAGTGCTTAATAAACTTTTAGTAATTTCTTCTTTAAAATGAAATCCAAGTAAGCATTTCAAATGGCAATATATTTTGCAGAAAGAAATTTAACTTTGGATCTGGCAAACTATACTCTTGTAAACTCACAAAAAATTTGCACCAATGAAACATTAAAATGAGTGTTTTATTTAAAATAAGAAAAGACCTCCATGCAAACAGACATGAGTTCTCCACCCTACTATACATTCTATCTACTGTTACCTAATTTCAGAACCTTGATTTCCACATTTGTAATATAATACTTACACTGTACATTTTGTATTGTAAGAATTATTGTTAAGGTATATACAGTGTCTAAAAGAGGGGGTACTTAATAACAGAATCAAAATAATGCTGTTTCCCTGCAAATTCAAACACATACACACAGAGACATAATTTTAATGTGCACATTTTTGAGTAAATGAAGTAAGCCAAACAAGTAACTGGACATATGTTCAAAGAACCATCTGTTTCAAAATATACCTCTTCAAATTAGATGTATTGGTTTTCTAATTTATTGTTCCAAATATGGGCCAATCAGTATAATCAATACAGTGGCATCTTAAGGCTCAGTTATTTTACATAAAGTAACTATCTTTTCCCATATATATCAACTCTGGAATGGTATTTAACTGTTAACAAATTAACAGATTAAAGCTGTGACTGTTACACAGAATTAGAGCCATTCTTCAGAAAGGCTAATTATTTTAATTCTAGGCCTTGGATTTGCCTGCCTAAAGTAAGTCACTTTCCATTGTGATTGACTGCAGGTTCATTTGCATTCTGAAGTAGTGCTCCTCCATTCTTTGTTCCACCCTCTGAACACAGCTATTTAAGTGTATTCCGTTCTACTGAGTTTACATGGGCTGCAGGTGCCAGTTCCTGTTGCAGCTGTGCATATATTTTAAAATGGGCTACCACAGAACACAGAGTGCAGTGATACACCACATTTAATAGAGGTCTAGTTTGATTTGTATTGGGTTAGTACTTCCAGAAAGCAAAAGCAGGAACTAAATGACAGGCTTTCAAACTCTTAGGCCATCTAAACCTCTGGACATTGATTACAGAGGTGATGCTGAAACAGAGTCTGTCATAAAACAGCAAAAATTTTTAAAACCATTCCCTTCAAAAGACTAGCCAGTGCATTGAATTCTTATTAATGAAAAGCATATTTGATTAAATGGTCCATGGTTTCTTAAAGCAAATATTACCTTTACAAAGTACGTTTTGAATCAGAATTATTTTGTAGTAAAAAACATTAAGAACTAGAAACATTATTGTTTTGTGTCCTTTTACTTTCTAGAATAGCATCAACTATTCTGGCATTATGAAGTGGTTTATCGTGATTTAAAAATATTTTCATTCCTCTGCCAAAGTCAAAGAATTCCACTGAGATATTGTATTTTCTCCCTTACTGTTTGGCTCTATATCAATGGGGGCTAACACATCCAATGCATTCCCTCAGCTCCAGTGCAATCTGCCTTCCATCTCGATCCACCATGAGGAGGTGTTGACAAAAGACTGGAGTGTGGAGAGAGAGAGAGAGAGAGAGAGAAGCCATAGTATTTGTTCCTCTCCTTCTCTATGTAGATGCTGTTTTTGGCAGTGGTTCTGTCTCCGCCATGATTCTAGCTCCTGGTCAACAGCCCATGATGTTAGATTCTATTGGGTGATCCCTGCTCTTAGGGTCTTATAATCCATTGTGGTATATTGGACAATGTCCTCTCCCCAAATGCTTCCAAGTGTTAATCTCTGGAATCTGTGAATATGTTACCGTACATAGAAAATTAAACTTTGCAGATATAATTATGTTAAAAATATTGCAATGGGAAGATCACCTTGGATTATTTGGATGGGACCAATATAATCACAAGAGTCAGAGGAATCTGATAATACATTGAGCTTATGGAGAATGAAATTACAACATATCAAAATTAGTGGTATAGACTTAAAGCAAGGCAGAGAGGGAAATTTATAGCACTATATAGTTACATCAAAAAAAAAAAGGCCTAAAATCAATATTCTTGTCTCCCTTTTTCAAGAGACCAGAAAAAGAAGAGCAAAATAAACCTAAAGGAGCATAAGTGATGACTAAAAAGATAAGAACAGGAATAAATTATCGAAAAGAGAAAAGCAATAGGAAAAAGCAATGTTCTGGTTCTTTAAAAAGATCAAGAAAATTGACAAATCTCTAGCAAAACTGGTAAACAAAAGAAAAAGAAGACACTAATTACCAATGTTAGGAAGGAAACAGGGGATGTCTTTACAGACACTGCAGAAATCAAAAGGATGATAAGGAAATACAACAAGCACGTCTACACACATAAATTTAACAACTTAGATAAAATGGTTCAATTTCACCACAACTCACCTATATGAAAGAGATCATCTGTTTGGTCCTACAACTATTAAGAAAATTGCATCTGTAATTTAAAAATTCCCAAAATGAAATCCCCAGGCCCAGATTATTTCACTTGAAAATTCTATAAAAAATTTTAAAAAGAATTAACACTAATTCTACACAATTTTTCTAGAAAGCAGAAGAAGAGATAATACAGAGGAACTTTAACTTGATAAACAGTATCTTAAAAATCTATGATAACATCATAATTAATGGTGAAAAACTGAATGTTTTGGGAAATCACTACAGATCCTATAGACATTAAAAAGATAATAAAAAATACTATGAATAATTCTATGCCCCAAAATTTGATAAACTAGATGAAATGGACCAATTACTTGGAAGACACAATTTGCCAAAATTCATACAAGAAGAAATAGACAATATAAATAGTCTATGTCTATTAAAGAAATTGAATCAATAATTAACAACATTCCAAATCAGAAAGCATCAGGATTAATTGGGTTGATTGGTGAATTCCACCAAACATTTATGGAACAAATTATACTAAGTCTTTACAATCTTTTCAGAGGATAGAAACAGAGAGCATATTTCCAAACTCATTCTATGAAGCGAGCATTACCCTTACACTAAAACTAGACAACAACATTACCAAAAACAAACAAACAAAAAAAACTACAGACAAATATCTTTCATGAACATACATGAAAAATTCCTCAACAAAATATCAGCAGATGGAATCCAAGAGTGTACAAAAAGAATTATTCTCCATGACCAAGTAGGATTTATCCCAGGTATGCAAGGCTGACTCAAAATTTGAAAATCAACTAATGTAATTCATCACCTTCAACAGGTTAAAAAAGAAAAAAATACAAAACATAATCATATCAACAGATGCAGGAAAAGCATCTGACAAAATTCAACACACATTCATGATTAAAAAAAAAAACCTCTAAGTAAACTAGACATAGAGGGGAACTCCCTCAATTCCTTGATAAAGAATAATCTTTAAAAAAAAAAACCTTCAGCTAACATCATACTTAATAGTGAGAAACCCAAACCTTCCTCAGTAAGATCAGGTACAAGACATGAATATTCCCTTTCACCGCTCCTTTTCAACATCTTACCAGAAGTTCTAGCTAATAAAATGAGACATAAAAAAGTATTAAAATTATATATATTGGGAAGGAAGAAATAAAACTGTCTTTGTTCACAGATGACATCGTCATCTATATAAAAAAATTGAAAGAATTGACAAAAATTCTAGAAATAATAGATAATAATAGCAAGGTTGCAAAATACAAAGTTAATATATATAAGTCAATTGCTTTCCTACATACCAGGAATGAACAAGTAGAATTTGAAATTAAAAACACAATACTATTAATATTAGCACCCAGATAAAAGAAATACTTAAGTATAAATCTAACAAAATATTTACAATTCCATATGAGGAAAACTATAAAACTCTGATCAATAATTTAAAATAACTAAATAAATGAAGAGATATTCCATGTTTGATAGAAAGATTCAATATTGTGAAGATGTCAGTTTTTCCCTACTTGATCTATAGATTCAGTGTAACCCCTATCAAAATGCCAGCAAGTTATTTCACTGACATAGTAATTCTAAAGTTTACGTGGAGACCCTTGGACCAGCACAATATTGAAAAAGGAAAACAAAGTTGGAGGACTGACATTACCCAACTTTAAGACTTACCATAAAGCTAGTGATTAAAAGCTGTGGTATTGGTAAAAGAATAGACAAACAGAGAGATCCCAGAAACAGACTCACATATATATGGTCAACTTATTTTTGACAAAGGTGCAAATGCAATATAATGGAGCAAATATAATCATTTCAACAAATTGTGCTGGAACAATTAGACATACATGTGAAAAAAAAAAAGAGAAGGAATCTAGACAGACCTAAACTGTTCACAAAAATTAACACAAAGTGCATCATGGCCTAAATGTGAAACACAAAACTATAAAAATACTGGAATATAGCACAGAAAAAACCTACATGACCTTGGGTATAGCAATGACTTTTAGATACAGCACTAAAGTTACTATCTATGAAAGAAATGATGAATAAGTTGGGCTTCATTAAAATTAAAAACTTCTGCTCTGCAAAAGACAATATCAAGAGAATGAGAAGGCAAGCCACAGACTGGAAGAAAATACAAGCAACAGATACATCTGGTAAAGGATTATTATTAAAAAATATATAAAGAATTCTTAAAACTCAACAGTAAGAAAACAAACAGATCTTTTGCCTCTTTAGATAGGTTTATTCCCAGTATTTTATTCTTTTTGATTCAATGGTAAATGGGATTGTTTCCTTAATTTCTGTTTCTGATTTTTTGTTGTTAGTGTATAGAAATGCAACAGATTTCTGTGTATTAATTTTGTATTCTGCGACTGTACTGAGTTCATTGATAAGCTATAGTAGTTTTCTGGTAGCATCTTTAGGATTTTCTATGCATAGTATCATGTCATCTGCAAACAGTGACAGTTTTACTTCTTCTTTTCCAGTTTGGATTCCTTTTATTTCTTTTTCTTTTCTGATTGCCATGGCTAGGACTTCCAAAACTATGTTGAATAACAGTGTCAAGAATGGACATTCTTGTCTTGTTCCTGATCTTAGAGAAAATGCTTTCAGTTTTTCACCATTGAGAATGATGTTTGCTATGGGTTTGTCATATATGGCCTTTATTATGTTGAGGTATGTTCCCTCTGTGCCCACTTTCTGAAGAGTTTTTATCATAAAAGGATGCTCAATTTTATCAAAAGCCTTTTCTTCATCTACTGAAATGATCATATGTTTCTTTTTTTATTTTTCAGTTTGTTAATGTGAGGTATCACACTGATTGATTTTCAGATATTGAAAAATCCATGCATCCCTGGATAAATCCCATTTATCATGGTGTAAGGAAATAATCCCATTTACCATTGCATCAAAAAGAATAAAATACCTAGGAATAAACCTACCTAAGGAGGTAAAAGACCTGCACTCAGAAAACTATAAGACACTGATGAAAGAAACTGAAGATGACACAAACAGATGGAAAGATATACCATGCTCTCAGATTGGAAGAATCAATGTTGTCAAAATGACTATACTACCCAAGGCAATCTACAGAGTCAATGCAACCCCTATCAAATTACCAATAGCATTTTTCACAGAACTAGAACAAAAAATGTTAAAATTCCAATGGAAACACAAAAGACCCTGAATAGCCACAGCAATATTGAGAAAGAAAAATGGAGCTGGAGGAATCAGGCTCCCTGACTTCAGACTATACTACAAAGCTACAGTAATCAAAACAGTATGGTACGGGCACAAACAGTACTGGTGCAACAGACATATAGATAAATGCAACAGGATAGAAAGCCCCCAAATCAACCTACACACCTATGGTCAATTAATCTACCACAGTGGAAGCAAGAATATACAATGGAGAAAAAACAGTCCCTTCTACAAGTGGTGCTGGGAAAACTAGACAGCTACATGGAAAAGAATGAAATTAGAACATTCTCTAACACCACACACAAAAATAAGCTTAAAATGGATTAAAAATGTAAATGTAACCCAGACTATAAAACTCTTAGAGGAAAACATAGGCAGAACACTCTGTGACATAAATTGCAGCAATATCTTTTTGGATCACTCTCCTAGAGTAATGGAAATAAAAACAAAAATAAACACATGTGACCAAATTAAACTTAAAAACTTTTTCACAGCAAAGGAAACCATAAAATAGGTGAAAAGACAACCCACAGAATGGGAGAAAATAGTTGGAAATGATGTGACCAATAGGGATTAATCCCCAAGATAAAGAAACAGCTCATACAGTTCAGTATCAAAAAAAAAAAAAAAAAAAAACCCAATCAAAAAATGGGCAGAAGACCTAAATAGACATTTCTCCAAAGAAGACATACAGATTGCTAAAAGGCACATGAAAAGATGCTCAGCATCACTAATTATTAGAGAAATGCAAATCAAAACTACAATGAGGTATCACCTCCCACCAATCAGAATGGCTGTCATCGAAAAGTCTACAAATAATAAATGCTGGAGAGGGTGTGGAGAAAAAGGAACCCTCTTACACTGTTGGTGGGAATGTAAATTGGTGCAGCCACTATGGTGAAGAGTATGGAGGTTCCTTACAAAAGTAAAAATAGAACTACCATATGATCCTGCAATCCTACTCTTGGGCATATATCCAGAAAAAAACTTAATTTGAAAAGATACATGTAATGTTCATTGCAGCACTATTTACAATAGCCAAGACATGAAAGCAACCTAAATGTCCATCAACAGATGAACAGATGAAGAAGATGTGTTATATATACACAATGGGATATTAGCCTCAAAAAAGAATGAAATAATGCCATTTGCAGCAATATGGATGGACCTAGAGATTATCATACTAAGTAAAGTAAGCCAGACAGAGAAAGATAAATATCGTATATCACTTATATGTGGAGTCTAAAAAATGACACAAATGAACTTATTTACACAATAGAAAGAGACTCACAGACACAGAAAATACACCTATGGTTACCAAACGGGAAAGGCGGTTGTTGGGAGGGATAAACTACGAGATTGGGATTAACATATACACACTACTGTATATAACATAGATAACCAACAAGAACCTACTGTATAGCTCAGGGAACTATACTCAATATTTTATAATAAACTATTAGGGAAGAGAATCTGAGTCATATATATATACATGACTGAATCACTTTGCTGTACACCTGAAACTAACACACTATTGTAAATCAACTGTACTTTAATTTAAAAAAAGAAACAACACCATTAAGAAATGAGCCAAAGTCCTTAACAGACACCTCACCAAAGAAGATAAATAAATCACAAATAAGCAAATGGAAAGATATTCCTCATCAAATGTTAGCAGGTAAATGCAAATTAAAACAACAATGAAATACCACTACATACTTATTAGAATGGCCAAAATGCAAAGCACTGACAACACCAAATGCTGACAAGGATTTGGAATAACAGGTAATTCTATTCATTGCTTGTGTGGATGTAAATGGCACAGCCACTTTGGAAAGCAGTTTGCCTTTGTATACTGTTACTATACAATCCAGTAACTTCACTCCTTGGTATTTACCCAAAGGAGTTGTAGACTTATGTCCACATAAAAATCTGTACATGAATATTTACAGAAACTCTACTCATAACTGTCAAGCCTTGGGAGAAAAGTTCAATAATAAAATGAAAAGAGCTATTGAGCCATGAAAAAACATAGAGGAAACTTAAATGCATATTACTAAGTGTAAGAAGTCAATCTGAAAAAGCTATATATGTTAAGATTCAAAGTATATGACATTCTGGAAAAGGCAAAACTACAGAAACAGTAAAAAGTTCAGTGGTTGCCTGGGGATTCTGCGGGCAGGAGTGGATAAATAGGTGGAACACACAGGATTTTAAGGGCAGTAAAATACTCTGTATGATAATATAATAATGGATACATGTCATTATACATTTGTTCAGACCTATAGAATGTACAATAGTAAGAGTGAACCATAATATAAATTACGGACTTTGGGTTATTATGATGTGTCACTGTAGGTTCATCAGTTGTTAACAAATGTACCCTCTGGGAGGGTATGCATATGAGGGGGCAGGGGTTATATGGGAAGTCCTGGTACCTTCACCTCAATTTTTCTGTGAATTTAAAACTGCTTTAAAAAATAAAGTCTTCATAATAATAATAATAATTTTTAAAAACTCACTGAATATTTTCCACCTAAGTTCAGTAATAAGACGAGACTTTTCACTACTTTCATCAATCTGTTCAACATAGTACTGAAAGTTCTAGCCGATGCAATAAAGTAAGAAGAAAAACAATCCAGCTTTAAACAAAACATTGTTATTCTTGACACCAAAAGCTTGGTCCATTAAAAAAAATGATAAAAAGAAATTCATCAACATTAAAAGCTATGCTCTATAGAAGACCCTGTTAAAAGAATGAAAAGATATGCCACATAACTGGAATGGTTAATGTTATATCATCTGGAGTGGGCATGGGTTTGGCCCAACATTATTCTGGGTGTTTCTGGCTGAGATCAACATTTGAATGGGGAGATGGAGTAGAGCAGATTGCTCTCCTTAGTCTGGGTGGGCCTCATCCAATCAGCTGAAAATCTTAATAGAGCAAAAAGGCTGAGTAAGAGGAAACTTCTGCTTGACTGTTGAGCTGGAATATCAATCTTTTCCTTCCTTTGAACTCAAATTGAAATACTGGCCTTTCTTGGGACTTGAACCTGCAAACTTCCTGATTGGAGTTAACAGCATTGACTTTCCAACTTGTCAGGCCTTTGGACTCAGACCGAGACTAGACATTGGCTCTCCTGTATCTCCAGTTTGCTGACCACAGATCTTGGGACTTCTTGCCATATAATACAATGAGAAAATGGCAAGAGACAGGAAGAAACACTTAGCTAAGGAAGATATACAAACAATAAGAACATAAAAATAACCACGTGGGAAATATGAATTAAAACTATAATGACAATAAAACAGAACAAAACAGTGAGCTATCACTACACTTACCGGAATGTCTATAATTTTGAAAAATATATATAGTGACACCAAATGCTAAAGAAATGCAGAGGAACTGGATTACTCATACATTGCTAGTGGATTGTTGAAAGAAAACAAACAGTTTTGCAGTTTCTTCAAAAGATTAAACATTCAATGACCATAGGACCCAGCAGTCGGACTCCTAGGCATTTATCCTAAAGAAATAAAAACTTATTATCACCTATTTTCACACAAAATTTATACATGACTGCTTATAACAGCTTTTTTAAAAATAATATCCCCAAACTGGAAATAACCCAGATGCCCTTCAACAGGCGATAGGTAAAACGATCTGTGGTACATCCATACTACAGAATAGTACTTGGGAATAAAGCAAAATGAAATATATGTACACATAACAACTCTGATGATCTCCAGAGAGTTACACTGATTGAGAAAGAAAAATACTTATCCCAAAAGCATTCTTGAAATTATAAAACTGTAGGAATGAAGAACAGTTGAGAAGGAAATGGGTGTGGCTATAAAAGGGAAATATAAGTGATCTTTTTCATGGTGACAATGTTCTATATTGTCAATGTATCAATGTCAACATCGGGCTGTGATATTGTACTATGGTTTTGCAAGACATTTCCATTGGAGAAAACTAGTGCAAGGTACATGGGAATCTATGTTATTTCTTACAACTGCATTTAAGCATACAATGACCTCAAATAAACAATTAAAGATGATTAGGGACAAAATTTAATCTCTACTGTGGGAAAAAATAATGGTAAGATATAAAACTTTTCAGAAAAAAATACAGAAAATGATTACCAAAAACCTGCAGGAAAATGTATATTAGAGAGAGATCTTCAGAAACAACTAAAATAATCCCAGGTTCAGATTCTTAGGATTCAGTCTGGTAATGCAGGATGTCTGATTTGCACCACTTTTCATTTATTCAGTGATTACACTTTATTCATGTCATGCCTTTTCTACTCTTTTTACTTCTTTATAAATATCCTGTTTGATAATTCTTATTTATTATGAAAATATTTAGTCTTATGTTCAGTTTTCTAACATATCTGAAAATAAAGTTACCATAATAGTATTTATTCTATTCATTCCATTTTTTTCTTGTTCTTTCCACTGCATTTCCATGCCTTCTTTAGGATAAATTAAATATTTTAGAGTCACTTTCCCCTCTCTACTTCATTATATCATCTTTTAATAGTTATACTAGAGATAACAACATGCATAATTGGCTTTTAAAATATACCATGTAAAGGTGCTTTACCACTTCCCAACACAGCAGGGAATTTACAATAGCTTAAAGCCATTTACCCCTTCTCCTATATTGCTTTGCTGTTATCTGACTTTCAATGCCAGATATGTCAATAGTGTAAACTCCAAAGCACACTTTTATTTTTAATAGATCATTATTTTATATTTTAGTTTTGCCCATATACTACATTATATGGGAGGGTTATTCATTCCTTCTTGCACATTCAGGCTGAATTCTGAGACCCTGAATGAGGCACTACAGTCAGTGAAAGAGCTGAGATTTACAGCTTATCTGAAATGATGCAAAGAAAGTAGATGTACAAAGAGGATAAATGGAGGACAAGAGAAGGTGGTAGAACTAGTGGAAATAAAAGTAAAAATCTAATGAAAATAACATTTAAACACATGGTGTGAAATCAGAGGGTAGAAACGGAAAATAATGATGGATATACCTTAAGCAAAAAAAACTTAGCTAGCCTGATAATGTTATGTAAATGGTCTAAATATTTTTTATATGATGATAAATAATATTTTATTCACAGATATATTGGTATGCTTTTAGCTGATCATTTATCAGAAACCCAAACAGAGGAATGAAAAATTATGGTTGAAAACAGGTATCTAAAAATTAGGGTTTTATCGATTTAAGTTATACAACCAGAGTCATCAGCTATGATTTTATTTAATTTACATTTGAGTAACAGAAGTTTCAGAAACCTGAATTATAATAATTGTAAATAATTTAAAAGTACTGATTAAAGTTCTAAGCAAACAGTTATCTTTTAAAATCTATTTTGTAAGGCATTTGCCATTTTTAAAAAACATAAATGCCCTTTGAGAAAGTTTTAGAAATTCTTGCTAGAGATTTGAAGATAAAAATGTTTTTAAACATCCATTTTTTCATAAGCTTTATAAAATACTGTGTTCCACCAGAATTCTAATATACTACAAACCCCCTGTGGAGTACAATAAAAAGATTTCTATGTAGTTCATATGTCTTTTTTTCTGACTAATGGAAAACAAATGAAATGATGAAAAAGTCACATTAGAGTCAGTCACACATCATAAATTGCCTTTCTTAGTGTGTCATTGTATAAAATGACTTGATGTGCCCCAGAGGAGAATTCCATTAAAACACATACCCTTCTCATTCAGAACTTTAGCTCTATAAAGCAGGAAAGACGGAAAAGTGTAGTAATGCCCATCTGAACCACTTGATGTTATAATACATGTAGGCAACTATAGTTGGGAACCAGTTAAAAGTTATAAAGAATGGAAAATATCCCTTCTATAATATACCCTGTGTAACAAGATTAATAGATTTCTAAGTTCATATTTTCTTTTATGAAACTGCCTAAAATATCCACACATTACCCTAAAACTCATACAACTCTGTCATAAGTGAATGGTAGCAATATTTGTGCACACTGGTCATTTATTAAAAATATTAAATTTTCTCTTTCCATAAACTCATCATGGGAATGGTTTTAAATGATGGGGTCGGTACCAATAAACCCTGCATATAAAGACTGCATTTGGCTGATTCTAAACGATACTCTCTTACATACACACACACACATATGCAATTTTAAAATCCTCTCAAAATGAAACCAAATGAAAAAGAATGAAAAGCACTTTTGCATTTATACCATCTGCTACATTATACTTACAATCCATTTAGCATAACTCCCTTCTTAGTTTGCAAAATGAAACATACTAGTTTTGTACACTCTCCAAATCCAGTAGGCACCAATCATGTAGAATTTAACTTACATGGCCACATTTCACAGCCTTGATATTTTTCCAATTAGTTATTTTTCATTATAATCACTACAACTTTTCATATTGATATGATGGATACTTACACATGAGATAGAATTTTTTAAATGGTGTCCATACCGGTGGCAGTAAAATTTAATCTAAGACACTAGATAGGTACAGCATTGGTCAGCGCTTGATTCTTTTATTATGTAAAATACATGTGGAGTATTCTTTATTTGAAGCTAACTTTTTATATGATTCTTTTATGGAGAGCTATTGTTTAGAAAAACCAGCCCTTCCTTAGCTGTGAAACACACAAAAATAGGAACATTATATTAGTAATATGAGTATACCTGAAGTTACCATCCCCATTTCTACAGTATTTTTATTCCATTTTTACAAGACCGCGAATCCTTTGAAGAACATTTTCTCATTTTTTCCCACTCTATTTGCTCACCTTTTAGCTTAGCCTAGTGACAACTGTCATAACTTGAGTATCTGATTTACTATCTTTTTGCCCACCATAGATATTGTTATTTTATTGAACAAACACATTTTCCACACAGTAATTTTCCCAGCATTTCTAAACTCCACAGATCAAATAATCTTCTCCTCCATCTTTTTTAGCTTCCCACGCTCATGGTCAGACTCTAGCCAAGCGTTACCCAATAGAAATATAATACAACCATACTTAAAAAAACAGTGTAATAGACACACATACACACACTACGAAGAAACAGCTAAAATTCATTTTAATTGTACATTGTTTTTAAACCAATGTATCCACAATATTTTGGACATTGGTGAAAATTCCTGTGTTAAAATTACAATTTGCTCCATCCAAACCAAGACTAACAAGAAAATTTATGGTTTATAAGTACCTGGAAACTTAGGAAAACCTGAGGAAATTGAGAGAATTATAAATAGGATAAAACCTATCTTCAGCCACTCTGATAAAGTTTTTTGAAACAGGAATCAGCTGAGATATAGAATGTAGAAATGGCACTTTTCTTTCACAAGAGCAGAGAGATTAATACCTAATACACTATTAGCAAGAGAAAAATATGTTTTCTCTTTTTATTGTAATACAATTATTTTTGATATGCCAGTGAAATGCTCACTTATTTTCTTTGAAATAATTTCAATAAAAATAATTATAGAATATGGCTCTCAAAAAAGCTCATGATCTTAATGACATGACTTGAAACATACAAATTATAACAAATTACGCTTTTTTATTATCACTTCATACATTTCACACATATTGTCAGTATTTGAATGACATTTTTGGGAAGTTGAAGGCATGCCTATTACTACTTTTTTCTGCTCTGAAAGTAATTGACAGCAGCTTCCTCTTTGTGTCTCCGTTTTGAAAAATTACAAAACTCTATATTGCAGCCATAATTCCCACATGTCCATTAGCACTTCCCTTTGGTAACAAAAATTGTATGCTTTACCTTTTAAACTAAATTTGTGTTTCCTTTTCTGCCAAATATACTTTAATATATCAAGATATAATATTCAATTTAAAAGAAACACAACTAAAAAGAGATTGTCAAAAACCGACAGTCCTCGTTTCCTAGTACCTATTGAACTTCATAAGAAAATTGTGGGATTAAAATAAAATAAAAAATAATGTAGCAATACAAACAATATACACAGAAATATAGGCATCTCAGTTTTAAAGAGAACACTCCCTTTAAGCATGTCTTTATTGAGGATTAAAAATATATACGTAAATTCTGTATAAAATGTGTATACATACATTTATCTATCTCTAAGACTGAAAGGAAAAGGCAAATTTACAAGTGGGAGGAAGAGGTGCTGTCAGCTAGAGCTTATCTCATCCTCCTTACCTTGATAATGCCAGGGAGAAAGGAAAATGAAAAAACTGTTTTGTCAAAATTATTTGCAAACATGCTAATCAATCGTGCTGAATAGGTTCTAATAGAGAAGGATAAGGAGAGTCTTAATCTATGGGATGCTTTTGGCATGGGGCTCCTGGTCTGCCTGGGCTTCTTATGATAAACAAACATGGAATTTTTGTATTTATGGGGCATGGCCAGTGGTCTGCTAGAGTTGGCTCAAACTGGTTTTTGAGCACCAACTGTATACATCCCTTTCCTACTTTAAATCCAGTGACACCACATTGTAGGCTTAAAATCACCCACAATGTATTTACATCACAAAGACTAGCATATGCGGGCTTCCCTGGTGGCGCAGCGGATAAGAATCTGCCTGCCAATACAGGGGACACAGGTTCGATCCCTGGTCTGGGAAGATCCCACATGCCACGGAGTAACTAAGCCCATGAGCCACAACTACTGAAGCCCGCGGGCCTAGAGCCTGTGCTCCAGAAGAGAAGCCACTGCAAAGAGAAGCCCATGTACCGCAACTAGGGAAAGCCCACGCGTAGCAATGAAGACCCAACGCAGCCAAAAATAAATCAATAAATGAAAATTAAAAAAAAAAAAAAGACTAGCATATGCTATAAATCTGGGCTTCTGTACAATTCCCATAGCCAGAGAGCGAATTGTTAAACATATAACAGCATGTCATTTCCATTTTCCCCCTTATATTTGGTTCTAGTGTAAAGAAACACTCCCATCTTTAAAGAGCTCCGGGATGAATTCCTAACCGGAGGAGTTGCCTGGTGAAGACGCAACAAAGGGACGTGTTATGGGGTGGGGGTGGGGCACTTCTGGCACAACTGAGCAAAGAGCTCTTCCAAACAAGCCACAACAACAACAGCAACCTGGGCAAAGCTGTCAAAAACAATCATTTAAAGACCCAGGAAAGTGGTGAAAAGGCATGTAACAACTGAGAAACAGATATTCAAGAATGTCTGTTGAATCTCAGGAAGAGCAGTCGGAGTACAGCATCTTAACCAGAAACTGCTTTCTCCGTGGCTCCCCAGGTCCATGGTTAGAAATTCTACACAGGCAGGTAGGGCGGACCATCAGGCATTAGCAGCTCTGCTGTCTGAGTGCAGGAGCTTGACGTTATTTGAAGCACTGTGTGAAAACATCCATGCCCAGATCTTAAAAGATGTCTCTAGGACCACATAGCTAGCTAGTGGACCACGCTGATGAAAAGCGCTGAGCATATCTGAACTGTCAGCAAGTTTCAACACTTCAAAAACCAAACCATGCATTTTTAACAGTTTCATGTGTATTTCTTCAGCCCGAGTCTGTCTGGAACCTCTCACTTCTGCTACTCTTTGCCGTGTTCCTAAATTCAATTCTCATTCATCAACTGTTTGCCATAGAACCCCACGCTCCAAATGATGTGTGCTTTCTCTCTCCAAACCGTATCTTCCAATGCTAGCTTTCTAACCAACAATTCCCATTGTTCTGCCTTAATTTAGTTCCATTTTAAAGAAATTCCCCCACCCTCATCATATGTAGCATCTTTACTAAGACTTTGTGTCTCCTCCTTGCCTGAGCTAAAATACAGATCTTCTTTGAGGGCACGGTTTCTCCTATGCCATGTACGAAAGGCTGCTAATTTTCTTGTAGCGCATGACCCTAATGTGCAGGGTGATCTGGTGCTGTCACTGATACCTGTTTGCTACCATTTACATTTTCAGTTCATCTTCACCGGAGTAATTTCCTAAGCCTATAGACTCTAGTCCAAATCGACTGAGAATTTGCACCCTGGATCACAATTTCCTTTCCTGCCGTAATCCTAGATGGCTTCTGTGTCTACAAAGATGTCCAAGAGAACACATTAGTTTTTTAATATCAATACCATTTTAATTTCTCTGGCCTGCTTTCCACACCTTCCCAGCACATTACTCTTTAAACAGCACTTTTGATCTTATTACAACTAGGAACTCTTAAAACAAATTAAACACATGACAACCTTCATAACTGTTTCTACCCTTCTAGTTCCTTCACTCCATTATTCCTATCTCTCTTCCTCTTCTCTTTCTTAAGCTTTGAAACACCTGCACTTTTTCATATGCCACCTTTATACTCTCAGCCCCTGTCACTTTCATACCAAAATGATTTTTCTTTCCAACCATAATTTTACTTGCACTTTCAACTACCTTATTCCTTTAAACTTTGGCTATATTCTGTAATATTATATGGTACTTAAACTTTTGTTAACCTTATCATTCTTTTTTTCTAGTCCTTTAGCGGACTACTGGTTATTTTTGAAAATACTGCATAACCACAATAACTACTGTTCAAATTTATGGTCTTCAGTCTAGGGATTGTTCTCTTCCTTTGGAACCCTTTCAAATGCCCTTGGTCAATTTCATCTCATATCTTCTATGGTGTTTCACTGAAAAAAAAAAAAACTGGTACCAACGTTAATCTTGATCACACTTTTATCTTTCTGTCGGTCGCTCACAATCTTTTTCTCCCTCTCTCTGGAAATTACCAGGCCTCTTACTTCACTTCTCCATCCGGTTTGTGTTTCTCTTTAGCTGTCACTTTCCTTCCCTTCACTGCAATTTTTCCTAGAGGTAACGTATGCACAAACTATCTTTCATTAATATTTACTATATGCCTCATAATATGAGCTATATATTTACAATATGTGGTTTACAATAAAATATAGGGGATTTTGAAATGTAACAACAAAAAATATTTACAAAAGAAAATCTGTAGTTTTCCCGGGACTCAATCCATTAGGTTGTTTTTGCATTTATTTGAAAAGTTATAAAGAAAGTATTCTTCCTAGGCTTATATCTCAACAGCTGATATATCAGAGTTTCCCCCTCACTCTTTGAGGTAGGTCACTATCCACTTCTCACCAATATCCAGTTCTTCTTTCCTTCCTGGGTCTCTGTGGAAGGTTGTGACTGGCCCCCAATATAATCTTAGTGTAAGAGATGTGTAACATTTTGGAGCTGAGGCAGTGAAGAAGTCTCCAGAATTCTCCAGTCTCGGATCCCTTTTGCAAATATCATGGGGGCAGCCTTGTATTGAGATACAGAGCCACAGAGTATTACCTGGGGGTAATACCTCTTTGAACTGATATACTTCTCATCTTAGTGATCTTTCTCTGTAGCCTCTAACACGGTTGAATACATCTTTGTTTCTCAGGCTTTCTTTCCTTGACTTCCATCAATTTATTGGGTAGCCTCACACAGATGGCATAGGGCGATCAATAAATCAAAACACAAATTCAACATCTTCCCCCAAAACATGTTTTTTCTCATTTATTATCCCTGCATGATAAAATTCATATATGCTCAACTAAGTCCAATATCTACAAGTCAAATTTTCTCTTTCCTTTCTGCCTGCATCTTAATTTACAAAGTCCAGATTGTACCCCTGAATCTCTCAGAGCCTTTTCCTGCTTTCTTTTCCCATTGTATTTCCATTGAGTCCCTTATAAATTTTTCCAAAAGAATTGCAGTCTACTCCATACCTGGCTTCCTGCTTAGAGGTAAGTGCATTTTCCATTTGGAAAAGGAAAAATTGGAAAATAACAAAAAGCAGTCACCCACTGATAGTACCTATCATATCCTGCTGTACAAAGGAATCAAGAAATCCCAACCGTTCTTTAGGCTCTAATATCTAGAAGAGCTCTCCTGGCTGCCACCTCCCACTGCTGTACCTTGCAGTAGGCATTGTGAGGGTGCCTTTGTTATTCACTCCTGTTGGATGCCTGTGGATTTCCTAAACTGATGGGCAATCCCAAACTGTTATCCAGGCCTGAATTTTCCCTGGCATTTCACATGTCCCTCAAACCCATGGGAGGCTTCAGGGCTTATTTGCTTTTGGTTGACTTCGTTAGCTAGAGTTCTAGAGATCTAGAAATCTTGCCTAAGTATTTCACTTGCATTTTGGTACTTCTGTGTCTTACCTGTAAACTGTCCTTCTCTCTGCACAAATCCTAATCCCATCTCCACATTTTCCACCTTCATTTCCAGACAAGCAATGCAAAACCAACACCTTAGGGCAGTCACCCCAAATTTGTGTTCTATATGTAGCTCTAAATCAGCTTCAATTTCAAAATAACCTTTTTCTCATCTCTTCTTTCTCTAACCGGCACTCCCTCACTGCTCCCCACACATTACTCCCACTAAGTGCTTAACCAGTGGTATCTGAGAAAGGTCTGGGAATATCGGCTTATTCTGTTTGAGAAATCTTTTGTCTGACTCAGTCCTGTCTCAATATTGTACAATTTTGAGACAGGACCTGTGTCTGTATTGTAAAACTTGGCATGGGGCAGATCATTTAATTTTTCTAAATTTCTCAATCTCCAGGTTATGACTGGTCCATATTGGACTTCAGTCTGCAAACAGAAAAGGGCTTTCTTCGAAAATGTGCAATTTCTTTCCTTTCTGCTTTCAAACCACTTACTTCAGTTCATCTCTTTCTCCAATTATTACCCGTGGCTTTAAGAAATATCCAGTACACATTAGACTCCTTACTTTTTTTGTTCTTTTAACCAACCAACTGCAATGGCAATATAAACTAGAGCTGTGAAAGTAAATTGGTGCAGCCACTATGGAGAACAGTATGGAAGTTCATTAAAAAACTAAAAGTAGAGCTACCATATGATCCAGCAATTCCACTCCTGGGCATATATCCAGACAAAACCATATTTTGAAAAGATACATGCACCCCAATGTTCATAGCAGCACTATTTACAATAGCCAAGACATGGAAGCAACCTAAGTGTCCATCGACAGAGAAATGGATAAAGAAGATATGGTGTGTGTGTATATATATATATATATATATACACACACAATGGGATATTAGCCATAAAAAAGAATGAAGTAATGTCATTTACAGCAACATGAATGTACCTGGAGATGATCATACTAAGTGAAGTAAGTCAGACAGAGAAAGACAAATATCATATGATATCACTTATATGTGGAATCTAAAAAATGATACAAATGAACTTATTTACAAAGCAGAAACAGACTCACAGACTTAGAAAACAAACTTATGGTTACCAAAGGGGAAAGCTGGGGGGGGAGAGATAAATTAGGAGGTTGGGATTAACATATACACACTATTATATAAAATAGATCATCATCAAGGACCTACTGTATAGCACAGGGAACTCTACTTAATACTCTGTAATAACCTATATGGGAAAAGAATCTGAAAAAGAATAGATATATGTATATGTATAACTAAATCACTTTGTTGTACAGAAACTAACACAACATTGTAAATCAACTATACTCCAATATAAAATAAAAATTAAAAAAATAAAAAATAAGTAAAGGGAAAATGTTTTGTAAAGAGATCCTAGGCACTAGAAAAGGGAGAGAAGTTGAATAAACCCTGGGTAGAGAAAATATAGACTATACTCTATGCCTTGATTTGTGTTTTCTTTCTAATGAAGTATAAACCAACATAATTCAACTGAAGGAAGAAAAAATAAATATTACTGAAATTCAAGGAAGTTGTATTTTATAAAACAATTTTATAACAAATTCAGACTTTATCTAAATTTGTATTTTGCTAATTATGGTGCTTTTAATTTTGTATGTTTCATAATATAATTTTAAAATTACACTAATATATATTTGATTCAGAAATGCAGCACAGTGTGATTACACCATTAATTTTGCCATTTACACTGTATCAGTAAGTTAACAAAGAGTATAACTAAAAGATTAAAACAAAAGATAAATAAGAAGTCAGTCTGAAGATCTTAATGAATAACTTTTTTTAGAAGTTTAAGCAAAATACTGTTTAAGTGAACTTTAAAGTTAAAATTTGTCTCAACATAAAGAAAAGACAGATACCTAGCTCCCATGTAAAAGGCATTAATAGAGTGAAGAATTAGCTGAGGAGAAAATTCTGCTTTCTCTTGTAATATCAAAGGCATTCAGTTAGGTTAATTATACAAATTAAAAGGAGAATTTTTGTTTGTTCTTCTATAAAGAATGTAATAAAATAAACTGAAGTGTATCAAAATATTATTCCATAGTAGGCCTGCAACAAATGTTTCCTGAATAAACGAACGAGCCAATGATGGTTTTGATTAATTTACACTTTCCCAAGTATGGAGTCATTTTTAATTTAACTTTAATGAGAAAACAAGCTCTCAGAAAAATGAGTTATACTATATTATTTAGTGAAGATTATGTATATACATTATTTTTAGAGAAAAAATTCAAAATACTATAATTTAATACTCTCCTCTTTGTGTCTGCATATCTGATTACCATACTTTGCAAAACTTTCTCTAGGGGACCCTGTGGGAACAGATAGGAATGGGGGAAATATGTTTTTAAAATTCTTAAGTGATCTTTTGGGAGAGTTTAGAGCACAAAAAAGCAATGAATTATTAAAGATGTAAGAAAAAATAACAACATAAAAAGCAGTGCATTCTTGGCAAAGATTTTTCCTACATAAGCTGAGTTTTCCTAAATTCAGCTAAAATATATCATGGCTTTTCAGAGGTCAGGAATGTTATGCTTCTGGTGGCTTCAGTAAGGTTAAAATCATAATTTTAATCAAGGTAATTTACATACTGGAATGACAATAGAATTCATTTTAATTTGAGGAGAACATATGGGAAAAGATTCAATATTCTGTATACAATCTCATGTTTTTTCAGTGCTCGAGTTCAAATGTTGCTTCTCTGATTTAATATAGGAAACTGGATTCTGTTCTATTCATTATGAATATGTGAATTCATTTGTCTGCCATAGGATCTTTAACAAAATGGACCACATCTTACTATGTTTTGCATGCAATAGTGCTTGGCACACAATATTTTGTGGGTAGTATATGGTATAAACAATGATGTGAGCAGTTGTCTGTTGGTGTTTTTTAACATATTTTGCTGTAAGTTTGTAACTGCAGAATTTAACATCAGCTATGATCAAGATGAGTATCAATATTAAGTAGTAAAATTTCTAAAAAAATTGTTCTGAAAATCAATATGAATACTTATTTGGAAAAGAGAAACAGAAGTTCTACACTTATGAGCTGAAAATAGAGGCTTCTGTTTTTCTATGCAGAGATAGAATCCGTGCTTCTCAATATGTAAAGAAATTGCATTTGAAAGGCAAAAAAACACTAAATATATCCTTAAGATTAAGTCATGTTATCAGAAATCTGTAATGGTTGTATGGTGCCAAAATATTGGCTCTGAAGGAAATTATGGAAACACCCAGGTTAAGTACTGATATTTACAATGTTTACAATAGAAGTTACTATGCGTTATGTCAAATAAGGGATGCTAATGATATACATGATATATGGTAGCAGGTTAGTAACAGTTACAGTATTTGAAGTAGTTTTCACGAAGAGGATCGTATTACAATTAATCCTAATGAGTGATTAGTATTCCCATAGGTGAAGGAAAAAGGGAAATATTCTGCCATGGTTAAAGCAAAGGGATGCAAATTGAATGCACTCACCATGTATTGAAGGAAATGTGCACATTAGTAAGATCGGAGATTAGAATTTCATTCACTTATTCATTCAACAAATATTTATGGTTAATACAGTAAATTCACAGTACATAATCTGTGGGTGGTATCAGAATGAATACTACCTAGTCACTGTATAGTATGAAACAAGGGAAGGGGAATTATTGGAAAAAAAGCAAGTATATGATATAGAATGGGGTCAAAAAATATTCCCTGTGGGTCAGATCCAGGCCACCACCTGTTTTTATACATAAAGTTTTATTGGCACACGGCTACACTCATTCATTTACATGCTGTCTATGGCTGCTTCCTTGCTACCATGGCAGCGTTGAGTAATTTTGACAAAGGCCATATGGCTGACAAAGCCCAGAATATTTTTGGTCTGCTCTATTCCAGACAGTTTTCTCACCCTTGGAATAAAATATAAACAGTTTATAGCAGGCCAAAATTATGAGTGCTTTAGGGCAGTCCAAGGAATATTCATTTCAGTCATTGGATAAGTAGATCACTGAAAGCTTTTGATCAGTATATTGGTTCCCTGTAGCTACTATAATAATCAAGGCCAGCATCTTCAAATATCTCTCTGCTACATCTTTACATCACATTTTCATGTACATGTGCATGTGTGTGCATGTGAAATCTCTCTCTGCCTGCCTCTTATAAGGATACGTGCAAGTGATAGAATTTAGGGCTCACATGGATAATCCAGGATAATCTCCCCATTTTGAGATCCTTAACTTAATCACATCTGCAATGCTTTGCCAAATTCAGTAGCGTTCACATGTTCCAGGGTATGAGGACAGGGATATATATACATATACATATATGTGTATAGATATGTATCTTTGCAGGAGGAGGCATGTGTTAGTTTAATACAATCAGTAACTTAAGAAAAGTAACATTTTAATCTGATGACCAAGTATAGTACTAATTATAGTGAAGTGACACTGGGGAAAATAAAAAGGAAAGATAGAATACTTTGTAGTAAATACAGTGAGTTGACTAGTACCTGAAATATGGTTTTGAAAATGTAAATAAAATAGAGATACATTTGTAACAAAGAAGAAAAAAAAGATAGCATTTTACATTTTATTACCCTTTGAGATTTACAAATATCATTCAATTAAATTAGTTACCCAATCAAGAGATTTTCTAATCTACTCAATGTCTAGCCTTTTGCCTTCCTATCTGAACAATTACTGTATGAATATGAATTGTTACTGATGTGAGGGAGTTACAGGTAGAGATTATGGAGGCAGAAAACATAGGAAAAAAGTTTGGGATCCATTATTTTAACCTAATCTTCACTGTATCAGAATTATATAGCTGGTTAGGCCTTAATATATGAAATTCTCAGAAGAGAAATCTATGGTTTAGAGAGTTTAAATGATGTTCCTCTAGTTCTCAAGTCCAAACACACATTTTCTATTTCACAAACAAAAATATTTGGTGGTGCCTTAAAATAAAAGCACTGAGTTCTTTCTTTCTGGTCCATGGCTAGGCCCCAGGATCTGACATAGATTAAGATTAGTCCTCCAGCTGGTTGATTGACTGAGGGAATGAAACACTCAACCACACCTGGACTTGATTTAGACAAGATTCTGGACTTGGAGATGATGTAGTTATGGTACAAGGTATCTGTGTAACTTAGGAAGAGTTGAGTGCATTTTGCATGTGGGAAGGACATGAAGCATTGTGGGCCAGAGGACAGACGGTGGTAGCCAACCTCCACATGGACCCCTGTGATCTCTTCTTCGTGGTTTTCACACCCTTGTGTAGGACTTGCCTACATTGTACTGGAGTTGCTCTACCTGAACAACATATGGTAAAATTGATGTTACATCACTTCCAAAATTGTTATTAAATCTGTGATTTCTGCCTTATTTTTCTCTCTTTTTCTCTCTCTCTCTTCCTTAGGTCACTCTGGGGAAACAAGTTGCTATGTTTTGAGCAACCCATGGGGATGTCCAACTCCCAGGGAACTGAAGCCTCAGGCCAACAGCCAGCAAGGAACTGAGGGCTCCAACAGCCACATGAGTGAGCTCAGAAGCAAACTCTTAAGCCTCAGTTGAGCCTTCAGATGTCTGCGACCCTGGCCTTCAGCATAACTGAAACCTAGTGAGAGCACAGTTAATCCATTAATGAATCCCAGGCACTCAGAAAATGACAAGGGGGTTAAGAAATGTTTGTTGTTTTATACTGCCAAGGTTCACATAATTTTGCTATGTGGTAATATATAATTAAAAACTTTAAAAAATATACGTGTGTATGTGTATACACAAACACACATATACATACTAACACAAACTAACCAAGTTCAGTCTAAAGTTATATAAAAGTAAGCATGTATAAAAGAATAAGAATAGGTCAGAAAGGTAGTATAAGGATAGGCTACCAGTTTTTTCTAAATATTTAACTGTATAAAATCACAATATTTAGATCATAGTGATCCTGGTGCATGAAGAGAAAAATCAGTGGGCAGGAGAAAGGCAAGTTCAAAAATACAGGAAATTTGACATTTCAAATGAGAAGAAGAAATATGAATTTTTCAACATATTTTATTGATACCTCTAGCTAGTAACTTGGGGAAATAATAAAATTTGACTCTTACCAAATATTTTATTAAATTCATTTATAGATGTGTCAAAATTCACTAGTAGAAAGTTAAATTTTAATAACTTTTAAAAATACTGTGAGAGGTCCTGTTGTTTTCTGTGGTTGTTTTAATAATTTGATAGTTTAATTAAGTTAATAATTTAATAATATTGATGGCAAAAGTCTTGGGAAAAACTTAAAACTGAAAAGCCAAAAATAGTTAAAAATAAAAAATTTGATTACAAGATTTTGACCTGTCTACATGGCAAAGCAAAATCACAAATAAACTATAATCATGGTTTTCAAAAGACAAAACAACAAACTAGACTCAAAACAAAAAAAAAATTCAACTCACTCCACAAGCAAAGTGTCCATTTTAACACTATTAGGGTGATCCATATGAAATCTCTCTTATTGCCAAGGAATCAGATATTGATAATTTTTATTATACATGTATATAATAAACAAAATATATATAATATTTATGTATAAAGAATGTATAATCCTGAAAGTTCTTATTATCAAGATCAACAATGCAATTAGGGAAATAAGAGGAAAGGATTCTTAACGCACTTTTATGGAAAAATCAAGCATAAATCATTCTTAATACAAAAAAGATGCTCAGTGTCAATCACCATGAGAGAAATGCTAAATTAAAGATACAATTTTTATTTTATTGTATTGACCAATTTTGATAACTCACTCTTTTGTTGAGTTTTTTTTTTTCATATGTTAGTTGGAATGAAATTTCAAACTAATTGGGCAGTCATTAAGAATTTCTATCAAAACTAAAAGCAAAAATAAGCAAATGGGACCTAATTAAACTTAAAAGCTTTGGCAGAGCAAAGGAAACCATCGACAAAACAAAAAGACAACCTTCTGAATGGGAGAAAATATTTGCTGATGATATGACAGATAAGGGGTTAATATCCAACATATATAAACAGCTCATACAACTCAACATCAAAAAGACAAACAACTGAATTAATAAATGGGCAGAAGAATTGAATAGACATTTTCTTTCCAAAGAGGAAATGCAGATGACCTACAGGCACATGTAAAGATGCTCAACATCACTAACCATCAGGGAAATGCAAATCAAAACCACAATGAGATATCATCTCGCACTTGTCAGAATGGCTATCATCAAAAAGAACACAAATAACAAAAGTTGGCAAGGATGTAGAGAAAAGGGAACCCTCACACACTGGTGATGGGAATGTAAATTTGTGCAGCCACTGTGGAAAACAGTATGGAAGTTTCTCAAAAAACTAAAAATAGAATTACCATATGACCCAGTGATTCCACTCCTAGGTATATATCTGAAAAAAGCAAAAACACTAATTCAAAAAGACAGATGCACCCCAATGTTCATAGCGGCATTATTTACAGTTGCCAAGATATGGAAGCAACCTAAGTGTCCATCAACAGATGAATGATAAAGAGGATGTGGTATACACACACACACACACACACACACACACACACACACACACACACACTAGAATACTACTCAACCATAAAAAAGAATGAAATTTTGCCATTTGCAGCAACATGGATGGATTTGGAGGGTATTATGCTAAGTGAAATAAGTCAGACAGAGAAAGACAAATACTGTATGATATCACTTATATGTGGAATCCAAAAAAATACAACAAACTAGTGAATATAACAAAAATGAAGCAGTCTCACAGATATAAAGAACAAAGTAGTGGTTACCAGTGGGGAGAGGGAAGGTGGGAGGGGCAGTATAGGGGTAGGGGATTAAGAGGTACAAACTATTATGTATAAAATAAGCTACAAGGATATATTGTACAACACAGGGAATATAGACAATATTTTATAATAACTATAAATAGAGTATAACCTTTAAAATTGAGTACACTTGTAGCTTATATAATATTGTACATCAACTATACTTCAATAAAAATAAAAATAAAAAAGAATTCCTATCAAAACTAAAGATAGGAATTTATCTTTAAATTTGAATTTATCTTATCAAAAGATAATAAAATATCTTTTGATCTAGAAATTTCATATTTAGTTAACTTCCTAAAGATATAATTGAAAGTTTGCAAAATAATGTATATATAATATGGTTCATAGGCAATTTTTTCTTCTAAAATATTGTAAGTATTATAATGATTAGAGCTCCATGAATCATACACATCCATGAAATATTTCCATAATCTTTAAGAAGATAAGGAAACTACATATGTCCTAGTGTAGGAAAATCTGCAAGGGAGAGTATTAAGTATAAATAGCAAATGTAGAATAATATGTATAATTTGATATAACTTGCTCAAGATAACAATAAAGATATAATTATGAATAGGCATTGTGTGATGCATGGAATAGAGTTCAAATGATAAAAAGAAAGTGATGTTAGCGGCTGTCTCTGGGGAGGAAACTGAGGATTTAGGGACCAAATTCAAGAGCAATATATTTTAGTACTTGTGAATTTTGTACATGAGCATTATAAATGAAAAACTGCATAAATATTTTAAACTACAAACTACAATATGCAGGGTTTGCATATAAAGTACCCAATGTATATAATGCTCAACTATTAAATAAGCATGAGTTCCATATTTTTAAAATCACCTTTCTTAAGATTTTTAACATAAAATATTTATTTGTAGGTCCATTAAAGTACAGGTCCACGTCATAAATAATTCTATTCAGTGCAAAAGAGATTAAGGATGTGGCTCATAAAGAACAATTTTTCACATGAAAAATTGTCAAAATTAGAATAATTTTTCACTTTTAAAGGGAAAAGGAATAGTAACTATTTAGATTACTTATTAATGAGAGAAAAAAGTCTTTGATCCTAATTAAATTTTGAGAATTTATGTGTTATTATCACCTAATACTTCAGTGAGAAAAAATGTCAAAAAGAAATGAAATGAGGGAAACAAGGGGTGGAAATGAGAATTTATTCCTTAAACATGGCTGGCAGCCTGGATCATTTAATGCCATCACAGTGTATTATAATCTGCAGAGCTGTTAATTATTTGAACATTTTACACTAGCCTTGTAAACCGAGCGTTTTAAAAACACATTTTAGTGACTTTGATTTCAGACATGTCACTTACATTTTGCTTTCTAATGAGCACTAGAGCATATAGTATACTAGGGTACTTGGAAAATTCATTCTATACACTTACTTCCTAGAAGTCAAAAAAAGGAAGAAAGAATAAAAAATGTAGGGCTTATAGCTATTAAAAGAAATTCAAAGATATTCCTTTAAATGAGCATCTTCAAGAATGTTTTTGTTTGCAAGACTATTAAATATTCCGCTGAAATTATTACGTGGGAAATTTAGCCGAATGTCAAATGATGGAACCTGAAAGTGCATTAAGAGCTTTCCATGAATTACTAACTACAGGTGTAGTGAAGTGAATTATAAATTTGACTATAACTTTTTATCAGTAAAGTTGAAAAAGAAAACAATAAAAGGTGAATAATAAGTACCATTTACAGAGAACCATATAACTGTAAAATTAGTACGTCAGATGGTCAAATGATGACATATAAGGGCAAACTGCATTGAGAAATATTTGTATGGTGGAGCTAAATTTTCCCCACCTTTGTCATTATTACTCTAGTCCTGCATATTCTTTGCATTCCACTTTCTTATTGGTATCATTGGTATAGTCTCTCCAATCCTATATCTTTTGAACTACAAGAAAAAAAAAAAACTCTGTTCATAATGCAGCTATTCACCTGGCTCCTTTTCACCATAGTTCCACAGAGGTAATTGAGTGTGATACCCCTTTTCTGCTTGGAAGAAACTGCCTGCTGTCAGCATGATTTCTCTCCTTATAAAATTGTCATTGTGGTTTTGCCTGTCTCTTTCAGGAAAGATGCCCTATCTTAAAGGGGGCCAAGCCAGAAAATCATTTTGATAACACACTCAAAGATTTGTGGCCTCTCTTTGAATATGGGAGGCCTGGCATAATTATATTAAAGCATAGTTCCTTTAGAAAAACTATACATATTAGTATACTATATTGGGAGTTCACAATATTGTAATACTCCATACAATAGAGCGATGGTTCTCGAAATACATTTTCCAAAACAGAGGTGTCATCCTCAGTATCTCCAGGGAGCTTGTTAGAAACATAAATCATTAAACCACACCCCAGACAAACTGAATCAGAACTTCGGGAGAGAGGACCCAAGAATCTGTACGTAATAAATTCTCCAGGTGATTCTGATTCATGTTCAAGTTTTGAGAACTAAATTTAAAAGAAAACAGCTGGGATAGCGGGAAATACCTGAGTTCTAGAATGCAAGTACCAAATTGTGAATACTTGCTCTCCTAGGGGAAAGAGTTGACTATAATTATTTAATATCTTGGTCTCTGTGTGTCTATCCAACAGTATTGAAATTGTGTTTCCACCAATTACAGACTGTGAGAGCTGAAGCAAGATACTTAACATATTGGTTCTAATTTTTATCCTCTGAAATAAAATAATAATAGTAGCTTTTAATGGTTATTTAATAAGGAGTTAATATAGTTATCTGTTGTATTTTGCATTTCATTTATTAATCTTATATGCTCTCTTTGGCAAAATTCTTAGTCTTCTGAGTACCAGTCTCCCTTATCAAAAAAAAAAAAAAAAAAAAAAGGAAAATAATGCTCACTTTGGAAAAACTACTGTACAAATCAAATCTGAAAATGCATGTTACAGCACTTAAGACTGGTCCAGGGTCTGGAACATAAACAATCCAGGTTGACTTTTATTTGTGAGCTACCACATGATCCAGCAATCCCACTCCTGGGCATATATCTGGAGAAAAACATGGTTTGAAAGGATACACGCACCCCAATATTCATTGCAGCACTATTTACAATAGCCAAGACATGGAAGCAACCTAAATGCCCATTGACACAGGAATGGATAAAGAAGCTGTGGTACATATGTACAATGGAATATTACTCAGCCATTAAAAAAGAATGAAATACTGCCATTTGCAGCAATATGGATGGACCTGGAGATGACCATACTAAGTGAAGTCAGACAGAGAAAGACAAATACCATATGATATAGTTTATATGTGGAATCTAAAAAGCAAAAATGATACAAACAGAAACAGACTCACAGACTTAGAGAATGAACTTATGGTTACCAGTGGGGGAAGGGTGGGAGGAGGGATAGATTGGGAGAGTGAGATTGACATGTACACACTGCTATATTTTAAATAGATAACCAATAAGGCCCTACTGTAAAAAAAAAAAAAAAAAAGTTAATTCCTTTATGACATTCTTTTCTTGGCTGTATAATAGGTCTCTCAAAATGAATATGCCCCAAGCAGACCTCCTGACTGGCATTCTATTTCTCCTCCACCAGCCAAGACTGCTCTTTTCCCAAGCTACATTATCTGAGTAAATGGCAATTTCTTCTAATTGCTCAGACCAGAACTTTGAGTCGCCCTTGATTCTTCTTTATCTCACATTTCATATGTAATCTTCCAATTTTCTTTTCTTTTCTCTTTCTTCAAAAATAGATCCAGGACCTGTGCTCATCTTACTATGTCCACTGCGTTCACTCTGGCCTGGGTCACCCTCTTCCATCACCTGTCCATTCAAGAGCCACCTAACTCATGTGCAGCTTTAGGCCCCTGTTCTTTTTCTCTCATTTCCTAACACAGAAGCCAGAGTGATCTTCCAAAAAGTAAGCCATACCCTGTCTCTCCTCTTCTTAAACAATTATTATAGAAATGCTAATAATTGCATTTCTCTAATAATTGTTCTAATAATGCTAATAAATGCTCTCCAATTCCTCTTCATCTTATTCAGAGAAAGAGACACAGTCTCCAAATTAATTCTTCTCCAATTATCTGTAGAGCCATCCCCCATGTTTGCATGAACCAACACTGTTTTAAAAATAAATAAAAATGAATAGAAACTTTTAAAAAAAGGCATGTGGATTCAAACAGTGATGACATACATGGATGTCACAGTAATGTCAAATAGCTATAAAAGTGTGTAAACACTTTCTCTCAATGTCTGTATTTATCTTGGCACTAATTCACGGATTATTTTTTGAACAGCCCTGCAGCAAGTAGTCTGTCCATACACTCTTAATTGTTTGGCCTCATTTCCTACATCTGTCCCTCCCTCAATCTGCTAACTGTGTTGTTAGTATCTCCTCCAGGAGGGCAGGCTCATTTCTGCTCAGACCTTGCCTTGTGGTTGTGTCTGCTCACAGAGCTCTTCTCCCTGAACTATATGTAGATAGATAGATAGAGAGATAAATAGATAGATAGATAATAAATGATAGATGGTAGAGATAGGTGATAGATAGATAATAGATACATAGATAATAAATGATAGATGATAGAGATAGATGATAGATAATAGATAAATACATAGATGGTAAATGATAGATGAGAGTTAGATAATAGATAATGATAGATGATAGAGATAGATGATAGATAAATACATAGATAATAAATGATAGATGATAGATAATAAATACATAGACGATAAGTGATAGATGATAGAGATAGATAATAAATGATAGATGATAGAGATAGATGATAGATAATAAATACATAGATGATAAATAGATACAGATAGATATTAGATAGATAATAAATGATAGATGGTGGATAATACATAGATAATAAATGATAGATGATAGATAATAAATGATAGATGATATAGATGATAGATAATAGATAATAAATGATAGATGATAGATATAGAGAGATAAGAGATAGATCTATCCTGTCTTGCTTTATTCAATGCCAATTTCTCACTGAACCCTTTTCTGACCACCTACCTAAAACTGTTCCACCTCCCACACTCCTTTTCTCTGACTTTATTTCCTCCTTTCCATCTATCCTTATTACCATGTCATGTATTTTCTCTAATTATGTTGTCCATTGTCTGTCTTTTTAACCAGAACGTAAGCTCCACGTGGGCACGAATTTGTGTGTTTGTTCACTGCTGTGTCCACAGGTGGCTAGAATGGTTCCTGATACTTGACAAGTGCTCAAAACATTTTCATTGAATGGAAGAATGAATGAATGAGTGAACACTTGAATAGTATTCAGACCCTTAAAGGGCCAATGAAATTGTCATAGTTATTATGAGAATCCTCAGTAGAAAACATACTTTAACAAAATAAGTATAATGAAAAGAGCACTTAATAAAGCCAAGGCTCATTGATAATCCTGTATGATTTCCCAAACTGCAGAAGAATATATTGGTTCTAAATTATTTGAATTAATGCACATTACACTAAAAGAGGCAGTTAAAGTTCAATAGAAACCCTTCAGGAAATGGTAACTCAGACTAATTTTCAGGAGTGATGCAATTTCTAGTTTTAAATGAAGTTACTGTGTCATTTAAATTTTGTTAGCTCACTAGTTGAATTTCTTTAATAGTTCATCAGGGAATCACAATAGCTGTATAATGCTGGTGTCTTATTCCAGTAGTTGCAAGGACAAAAATTAAATAAAAATCAACCAAACAAACAAAACTCTGGAGGCTGGATATAACAATTTTTTGCTCTTCAAAAGCTCCCACTGTTGATAAAGACTCAGGTATGTTACAAAGATATTTCTTAGTTTCCTAAAGCTTTAGCAATCTCCAAAACATTCTTTGTACAGGTGCAAATGAAAGCATTGGACATTTTCCAGTTACCATGATACCTATTTATATAAATATTCCTGGGGATCATTTAACCCAATGTAACTATTTTAAAGAGGAGGAAGATGAATTTCAGAAAGGAAATATGATTAATAAAAAATAAGTCAGTGGACAGATTTCTCTTCACTCTCAATTCAGTGTTATTTTCATTATACAACCACAGCTCTTATAAAGCTTTACTAAAGCAATCAAAAAAACCAAAATCCTTCTAATTCTAACTTAAAAGGTGGTTAAAAAATAAATCATTAAAATTTTCATGTGTCTATTTTAAATAATTTCATGTGTGTATTTTAAATACTTTAAAACAATTTAAATAGCAATTTCTTTCCTGAACATTTGACATAGAACTGAAGCCTTTGAATACGGACCTGTCCAAGGATAGTGAATTCTCTCTCCCATAAATGACAGATTTCCAATTTGGATTTCTCTAAATTCAGGTGAGAACTTTAAAATTCTCATGAAGTAATCTGAAGGGATAATTATTTAGAAATGTATCATCCCCATAACTATTTTGTAGTAGTCTTATAGTGATCTAGTAAGAAAAAGGATATTTTTAGCAACTTATTTTGATATTTCTACAGCTTTCAACTAAATATCCTTATAGCACATTTCTTCCTTTTCATATTCATATCTGATTTGTTAAAAAATATTATGCCACAACAATGACATATGACTAACATTAATAAACTTAACAAATCTAAAGGACCACATCCTCGGTTTCAGGGCAAAATGTGTCAGCATAAATTTTTTTTTTAAATTTAATTTTATTTTTTTATACGGCAGGTTCTTATTAGTTATCCATTTTACACATATTAGTGTATATATGTCAATCCCAATCTCCCAATTCATCACACCACCACCACCACCCCTGGCATAAATATTAAGGAGTGGCCTTCTGGTCATAAATAATTAGCATCAAATGAACACCAAAAGGCATACATTACAATGGAAATGGATATGGTTGTCTAACTATCCAGTGATTTAAAGGGATTTTTGTAAGGGCGCTTCTACAATACTGATTAAAAACACTATATTTGTGTTTATCTCAACCATTGAGGCTAAACATTAGTGCTAAGATCCTAGGAGTGCCCAGATGTATTTAGAGTATGCATTTTTTTGACTTATTGCTACAAGGAGGCAGAACAGGTAACACAGTGGCTGTGATATGAAAGACTGTTAACTTTCACACATGGTCATATAGAGCTACCTCACTGCTATTAAATGCTGACTTATAGTTAATATATTCTATTATTTATCCGTACATTATCAAAAGAGCTTATTTTCAGTCACTTGAATTGCTCATTTTGATGCAAGGTGGATTATTTACAAAAAGAAATATTATATATATATATACACACGTGTGTATATACACACACATATATATAAATGGTTCATTTTTCCCATTAGATCATTCCCATTTTCCCATTAATCACTATACTTTGTGCTTGCAAATAGGATACATTGAACCTTATACGCATCTGTTTCTTATCCTTCCATGGTAGACGCTAATGAACACTGAAGAAGTAGCAATAATAGGGCAGAAGTAAGGGAAGGGGGGTGGTGATGAAGGACTTAGAAGCAGAAGTCAATGGTCATAGTCTCTCCTTAATATTTTCTTAATTAAAATTCTGTATTATATATACATATGCATACCTATATATATATCTGCATGTGTGTAAATGTACATATCTGAATAATGATGGTATTTAAATACATAGTACTTTATTTTATGTTATGTTACTTCAAGTGAACACACCCTTGAAATGATTAAATGACTATTTTACTGTTTACTCTTTTTTTTTTTTTTAAACATCTTTATTGGAGTACAATTGCTTTACAATGGTGTGTTAGTTTCTGCTTTATAACAAAGTGAGTCAGCTATACATATATATGTTTAGTCTTATTATGAAGGGATAGACATTATTTTAAGAAGCTCATGAAGTTTCAATTTTATATTTTAATTCTATTAAGAGTTTTATTACAGAATTGATGATGGTTGTGAAATTGCTTTTTACCTCAAATTCAGGAAACACATTATTTTTCTGGAAAGCTTTATTTGGGTCATTCATTATGAATGACAAACCTAACAGTAATGCTATCAATACCATAATGGCTACATTTTTCCAAGAAAACAGTCAAATATATTATTAGTGATAAAAACATGAACTCACCTAGAAAACCATCAATTTCTGTGGTAACCTAAATGCATAGGATATGATTTAATAACTAATTGTAGTGTTCCCTGTGAAGACTAAGGGACACAGACCATGGTAAAGATTTCCAACTAAACCATGTGATGAACTGGCACAAACTACGGCTTCTACAAATAGAATTGCTTTTAGAAAAAGTTCACTGAAAAGATAAATTATCTCTTTTTTACCCCTGAACACCAGTATCATTCTCAGAATAGTGTTTGCCTCCTTTTGCGAAATTATACCCAATAATTAAACACTAATAGAACAGAAATGTCAGTTTTGTGAATCCCCGCTTTGCATTCCAGAAGCATTCAACCCAGAGCTGAAGGGAAGAATCACAATTCTCAGTGAATGAAACATTCTCTGCAACATTAAACCAAAATTATTTTTTGAGAATAATTCAGCTTCTATAAGCACAGACACAGCCAAGAACATTAAAATAATCCATGGGCAGTGTGCTACTGATTATCTCCCATTTTGTCAAGTCTCCTCATAGACTTGCGTTTATTCTGTGTTCTTTCTTGATAAGCCTCTTTTTATGCTTCTTTGATTTCTCTAACCGAAACTGGAAAAGCTCACTAGTGTTCCTGTAAAACGTGCTATTTACTTGGAGAAAATGGTTGTACCAAAGAAAAAAGTATATCTTAAACATCAAAACTAACACAACATTGTTAATCAACTATACTCCAATATAAAATAGTTTAAAAAAATTAACTCTAAAAATGGATAAGGTAACATAAATTCTTTAAAATAATAATGTTAGATAATGAACTCAACAAAAATTAGTCAAAAAAGCTATTTCATAAACCTCTTCCAAGATTCATGGAAAGAGAAGAAAAGTTACTGACCGATCACATTTTAAGAAAATATGAAATGTAAAAATACAATCTTTGAAACCTAATTTAAAAGATGATTCCCAAATTTCTTAAAAAATATGTTATGAAATGTGGCCAAGATGAGTCTTATAAAGAGGACCGCTGTCAGGTTATATGGCGAATGCTTTAGGTCTGATTTAAGATTCTTATGTGTTTATTATTACTCGATGCCTTAGTTTGGGCTGTTATAACAGAATACCACAGACCCGGTGGCTGAAACAACAGTATTGTATTTATCACAGTCTGGAGGCTGGGAAGTCTGAGATCAAGGTGCCTGCATGGTCAGAATCCGGTGACGACTCTCTTCCTAGTTTGCACAAAGTTATCTTATTGCTGTGTCCTCACATGGTGGAGAACACAGAGAGATTCCCTTTCTCCTCCTGTTTTTGTAAGTGCATTAATCCCACCATGAGGATCTATAATTTAATCTAACCCTAACTGAGGATTAGGGTTTCAACATAGGAATTTTGAGGGCACACATACATTTGGTCCATAACACTCAAGGTCTACATTGAGGTCCAAATTACAAACATATGAACTCTGATTTAGTACTTTTATCACAACATAGTTCTTCTTAGAGGCTTTTATATATTTTCATATGCTAATTCATACACACACAGGCATGCCATGGACTGAATGTCAGTGTCCTCAAAATTCCTATGTTGACACTCTAAACCTCAAATGTGATGAAATTTGGAGGTCCAGCCTTTGGGAGGTAATTATGGTAGAATCAGAACATATCTCAAGTTCATCCTCACAATTCATTGCTTTGTCCTCTGCCAAACAATTCTTGCTTAAATAGTTTATGAAGTCAAATAAGATTATTGTGAAATAGTGTCCTTTTTTATTCTAAGATATGCATTTTCTATTTTCACATTTTTTGAAATTATGACATATTTTAAGATCAAAGTCGAAAATATGTGCCAGCCACCAGAGTGCTAGACTGTGATGCATTTTGCACTGCCCATGAAAGTTTAAATTTAGCCAAGCCTAGAAGGGATATGAATGTCACCTCAGTTACATTTTTGCATTTGTGTTTTCTCTCCTGCTTGAACATCAGGCAATGCAAGTAAAAAAAAGAGAAAAATATCTAAATCCTAGAATAGCTAATGACATATTCAAAATGTCAGAGGTTTGTGTGACTGAGATGCATCTTGTGGATTTTTACTAGGGCCCCAGCTATCTCTTGGCATAAAGTTTCCAGCTATCTAGAATATATTTAATTTCTAATGATACATGAATCCAGTGGAGGTGTGGTAGGGGGGCAGCAGTTTAACCAAGCAAAAGTGTCACAGGAAACCCTGGTATTCTTCATATAAATTAGAATGTATTATCTGTTCTAAATGTCTAAAACAAGATCTACCCTAAGTATTGAGCATTCATTCCAAAAACAAAAAACAAAAAAGGTCACAGGTTACTGCAATAGTTTCATAATTGCATTGGTCATGAGTAAGTTAAAGAAAACTTTAGATTGTGGATTGAAAAAGATATTAAATAAAATTCTAGTTTTTGCCTAAAACTTATTGTGCTCTTACTGTGCCCCAAGTACTATTTTCAGTACATCACTATGTACAGGCAAACTTCGGAGACATTGCAGGTTCGATTCCAGACCACTGCAATAAATCGAATGTTGCAATAAAGCAGTCAAATCAATTTTTTGATTTCCCAGTGCATATAAAAATTATGTTTATAGTATACTGTAGTCTATTAAATGTGCAATAGCATTATGTCTAAACAATGTACATAGCTGAAATTAAAAAATACTTTATTGCCAAAAAATGCCAACCATAATCTGAGACTGCAGTGAGTGGTAATCTTTTTGCAATAGTAACATCAAAGATCACTGATCACAGATAATAATTTAAAACTATGAAATATTGCAAGAATTATTAAAATGTGACACAGAGATATGAAGTGAGCAAATGCTGTTGGAAAAATGGCACCCATAGACTTGCTGGACTCAGAGTTGCCCACAAACCCTCGATTTGCAAAAATTGCAATATCTGTGAAGTGAATTAAGCAAATTATGATAAAATGAGGTATGCCTGTAAATACTTTTCATTTTTTACCTATGAGGTAAGTACTATTATTTACCCTGGTTTACAAATGAAGAAACTAACAAAGGTTAAAAAAACTGGTAGTATAGTATGAAGACAAAAATCAAACTTAGTTCATCTGGTTATAGAGTGCATACTCTTAACCACTATTTTTGCTTCCCAATTGTGTTACTTAAGAGGAAATTATGTTGTTTTAAAATGACCATGTATTTCTCTGTCTATCTATCTTCTATTGGGAGGATTTCCTTCTTTTAGGAAATTGAGTCTATGCCGCCCCTGTCATAATTTAGCTTTACTGGAATCTTACATGTACTCCACATGACCAAGCTTGAACAAATAAGTACTTTTTTTAGTGGTTTTGGTTGTTTGTTTTAATTAAAAATTAGGTAGAGGCTGAAAATATAACTCTAATCATTTCTGACAGTCATATTTCCTGCTCTGTCAAAGCAACAAGTTTACCAATTTGAAATAATTAAGCTAACATGAGACACATATATTGATACAACCACCCTGCCAGTAAGTATCCCCTGAATCGATCTGGGACTTGCCAGGAACACAGAGCCACACTAAGCATTACAGAAATGAAGGAGCTTAACATACATCTAATGTTGGACTTACAAAAATGTGTAAAGAGCTGGGAGAGTGAAGGTCAAGGAGGGAAATATTCATTGATGACTACATTGCTTGAACACTCAAGCAGCTGCCCAAAATTTGTTGGGAAAATCCCACTACTACCTTAATATGGGTCAGAAAAAGAGTGCTTACAAAGAAGACTGAGAAACCTCTGTGCTAGTTCTGTGACATCTCAAGAAAAATAGCTTTTCCTCTTCCCAACTTTCAAATATTTTGTGAGTTACTCTCAGTGGCAAACCCTAATCTGGAACCATGGAATGAAGGGGAACCTGGTAAACAAAGTTTCTGGGCTCTTCTCTGTAATGCGATGCAGAGGAAACCTTCAAAGGGAGTGACTGACATGCAAAGTTGACAACTGACAACATAACACACTCCTTTCCTGCAAATTGCCTGATCATAGTACACAGTGATTTGGTGTTACAGGTGGGAGATTTGACAGAGGGAAGAAACGATGTGGTCTAAGGAAATGGTAGAGCTGTGCAGAGAAGGAAATGGTGGTCATTAAGGACCTTGGATGATTTAATATCTATGGAAAATCATTCCAACAAAACTTATCTGTATAACTGCTTGATGATTTCATGTACAATGACATGTCTTAAACAACAGGAGTAGTTGCTTACTCTGAAGGACATATAAGATTTTTCATTAACTGAAAATCACTCTACTTCTGGACTACCTCTGAAGACAAACTGGGATTCCTCCAAAATAATTACACTGAGATTTGAGAGATCACAAATATCTTCACAAGTTTATTCCCTCTTGGTGTTTCAACATCCTTCTTATTTATGTTCTGTCTTATAAAAGTTATTACCTTGGTTCATTAATTTGTTTATATTTATACTCCCCAACCATTTTCTTTTCCTGAAGTTTTTTTCTGATAGATCTACGTTCTTTCTAATTAAAGGTTAATCTATCTATCCTACAGATGCATCCTTCCATGCAGAACATTGTCACTCCTAGAAAATCAAATCTATTATCTCTGAAATTGTTTCACCAAAATTTCATAGTCTCCAAATTCAAACTCTGCTTTATGGCTCAGGTCTTGTCCAGTTATGCATCCCTGGAATTTCTCTTATTACCCTCTTTGACAAGTCCATATTTCCTTCTCTTTCCTCAAATCCCCTGTCATGGATTTAGGATATCTGTAATGACGAGTGTGGTGAGTGAATCCTGTCCCCACAAAAAACATCAATTAACCTGGTCACAACTATCTAAGATGATCATTTAAAGTTCTGGAAATTGGCCAAAGAGGATATAACAAGTGCAAAGCATTTATTTTACAAAATCTATAGATACTTAGTAAGAACAGTGGGAGGCTGTGACATTTGTGCCAGGGGCAGCATCTGTCTCCCCCAGTGTCCTTTTACAGAGATCTATTCTGGTTGGGATGGGCAAAACCAAAGACTGGTGGAGTCCATCCCTCCTAGGTCTGTATTGTGAGAGGTATTCAGAATGGACTCAGGTTGGGTCCAGGTCCCCTCTCTCTTAACTCCCTGTTGTGAAGAATCTAGTTTGGGTGGGCATTAGAAGCAAATTAGTGTTGTTCATTCTCACCATTTCCCATTTGGGTAACTAACATTCAGAGTCAGCTAACATCTCTGTTACCACAAAATGTAGGTCAACAGAAATTTAAAAGGGAAAGAGACAGTCAAGGAAGGCTCTGTTAAAATCATACTCATCCTAGTATCTGGAAAACTGTTTGCATGTCTAAATCTGAACGCTTTCAAAAGTGACTGGAAAGGTTGTCTCTGACCTATTAGTCCATGGTGCTGAAGATGTTAAAACTAGTAATCTCCTGAACTTTGAAATCAGTTCACAGGCCACACACAGACCCAATGGTGCAAGTCATATGGGTACAGAGGACTTCACCTTACCTACTGACCAAAAAGTGGCTGATCACTAATCTATGCCAACCCAGTAATGACCCCATGGAAGTCAGATTTGAAAATAAAAGCAAGGAAAAAACACCTGAGCAGAGACATTAAAGGAATCACAAAGCAGGGGAAATAGACTTTGCAGAATTAGTCCAGTAAAGTCATTTAAAAAAGGAAAAACAAACAGCAACATCAAAAGTAGAGTGGGTCAGATTCCAAAGTTGCTATAATACATTATATAAAATCCTGAGTGCTCAACGAAAAATATTTTTGACACATGCAAAGAAACAGGAAAATTTGATCCATATGAGAGAGAGAGAGAGAGAGAAAGAGAGAGAGAGAGAGAGAGAGAGAGAGATGAGAACTTTTAAGGGATTTAAATGTCAGAATTAGCAAAGATTTCAAAGCAATGATTATAAATATGTTCAAAGAACTAAAGCAAATTACGTTTCAATACCTAAAGGGAAGTGTGATGAAGATAACTCATCAAATAGAGACTATTAATAAAGAAATAAAAATTATTTTTAAAAAAAGAAGAAGAATTACTTTTAAAAAAATGGAAATCGTGGAGTTGAAAAGCCCAATAACTGAAATGAAAAATTCATGAAAGGGGCTCACAAGTAGATCTGAGCTGGTAGAAGAAAAATAAATAAATGAACTTGAGATAGATCAGTGGAGATTATACAACCTGAGAAACAGAGACAAAGCATGAAGAAAAATAAAGCCACAGAGAAATGTGTCAAACCATTAAGTACATAACTGATACATAATGGGAGTACTAGCAGTAGAGAAGAAAGAGAAAATGACAGAAAAAAAAAAGTTTCCAGATATAATAGCAGAAAACTTCCTACATTTGATGAAAAACATTAACCTACACATCCAAGAATCTTAATAAACTGGAAGTTGGATGAACACAAAGAGAGTCACACCAGACACATGCTCACACTGTTGAAAGCCAAAGATAAAATCTTGAAAGCAGCAGGATTAAAACGAAACATCGTATAGAAGGAAACCACAATAAGATGAACAGCCAAGTTCTCATCAGAAACAATGGAGTCCAACAGGTATTGGGATGACATTCACAGGGCAGAATCTTGTACCCAGCAAAATTGTTTTTCAAAAATTAAGTCAAAATAAACATGTTTGTACATGTAAAAGGAAGAAACATGAGATCGTTTGTTGATTGTAGACCCTCCTTAAAAGAAATCCTAAAAGAAAATTCTTCAGGCTGATAAACCCTATAATTTCTGCTTATACATATCTACAAGCAGTTGAAGTCATGTGTTGTTATACCAATGAGCCCATCAAGCAAGAATCACCACATTTTTTACCTTCACCTTCAAATTTTTCAGCCTTTCAATTTTTGCCTCATTTTTTGCTGATCAGGTGAAAGATGAAATTCCACATAACCTGTCCAATGTAAATTTCTCTCCATATACTTTCAATATTATATTCTTGTTTTCTTCATGGATTTTCCTCTATCATTCCTTCATCCCTTATTTCATCTCTATCACTATTATTTTTTCACTGTTCTCTCTTCCTTTTGGATAAAAAGCATGCTCAACTTCTTATTTACTAAAAATATCCTAATTTTTCCTCAATCTTATGTCCACCCCCATTCCTATAACAGTTTATCTCTTTCTGTGTCATATAACTGAACTTCTAGAAAATAAAAAAAGGTACTGATTATCCTCTATATCTCTATTTTTAATTCATTTGCTACTTACTGCAATGTAGCTTCCACTTTGACAAAAATAATCCTTAATAATGAGCCTTTACGTCATCAAAATCTTTTCTGCAAATTTTGCCCTCACACTTATATGCATGTGTAGAGAATATAGACTGTTAGATTTAAGATAATTGTCTCTCAACATTTTGAAGGCATTTTCTTTTTTCTTGTTTCTAGCATTTCTGTTAAGAAAACTGAAAATTGTCTAATTATGGATATTTAATATATTTGGTGATCAATCACCTTGGTTTTCCTGGGCAGTTCTGGTGTACATCGTTGGCCACAGGGTCTGTGGCAACCCTGAATTGAGCAAATTGATTGGCACCATTTTTTCAATAGCATTTTCTCACTTTATGTCTCTGTGTCACAGTTAAGGAATTCTCACAATATTTCAAACTTTTTCATTATTATATTTATGTGAGCAGTGATCTTTGATGTTACTATTGCAAAAATATTACAATTCGCTGAAGACTCAGATGGTGGTTAGCATTTTTTATCAATAAAGCATTTTTAATCAAGGTATGCACATTTTTTAGACATAATACTATTACACATTTTATAGAATATAGTATAGTATAAGCATAACTTTCATATGCACTGGGAAATCAAAAAATTCATGACTTGTTTTATTGCAATACTCACTTTACGGCAGTGGTCTGGAACTGAATCCACAATATCTCCAAAGTATGCTTGTAAGTCCATCTCCTCTGCATCTCTATCTATCTGCCACTTATATTGCTGGACTGATCACCTAATTTTTAAAATATAATTTCTCTAAAATTTTCCACTTTTTAAAAATTTTTACCTTCTGGGAGATGGGGCACAGATTATTTTCCAAAACTTTTGGTTAAATATTAACTTTTATAATATTTTTCATTTCAAAGATATCTCTCATTATTACTTTCCTCAGCACCATCTTCCTCCCCTCTATATTTTTTTATACTTGACCTATCTGACATCTGACAAGATTAATAATTCTATTGCTCCACACCCAGTGGTCATCTCCCTATTACTCTTCTCTGCTTCCTTCAAGTTTATCTTGTCTGTTGATTTGTTCTTGGTGTTTTGTGTGAGAAGTTTTTTACTTAATATATAATGATTCTTATTTCTGCTAAAAAAAAAAAAAAGACAGTGAGACATTACAAAGCTCTCAGCCAATGTCACATTGCCCCAATCACGTGACTTTAAAAAAATTTGTTTTCAGCCTATAGGAGACTAATGCTTGCGGTGTGCAATTATTTCTCTGCATTTCTTCTCTTTCTCCATCTTTACAGATGCCAAATTAGCACATATCTTAATTTCCTTGACTTTATTTTTTACCAGCCATGTCTTATGAAAGGTGGAAAATATAACTTTTTAATGTTTTCTTTGAGGGGTTGTGTCTGTGAAGAGAGAGATTGTAACTTGAAAGTAAAATTTTTATTGTTTAAAACTATATATAAAGATTTATGTAAATAATATATAAAAAATACATAAAGAAAAAGATTTCTTTTTAATAGCAATTGTACTCATAAGACCTACGTTTGTTCTGACAGTAGCTTAGTAAAAGTTTTAACTAAATCACGAAAGTGCATTTCAAGCAAAAATATGTTAAATTTTTCTTTACCTATAAATATTTGGGGGGAGGGGAGCCAATATTTATGACTAATCATAAAATAGTTATTGAATACTTTAGAGAAACTTGAAGAAAATTTAAGGTCAGCTGAAAGATTCTAAATGTTTCTTCCAAGAAAAAGAACATTTACACTTAGAGGAAAATGGGAATCAGTTCAAACTTCTTTGACCAGCATTTATTTTTACATGGACAATTTTATAAAGGACTTCTGTAGGAGAACAAAAGCATTATTAATTTCATTTTAATGTCTATCATAATGTGTAATCTGATGGATCAAATTATTGACAGAAGCATAATGTTTTTCCTTTATGTACATTAGAAACCCTGTATAAGTGAAGTTTATTATAATATATGTATGTCCATTCTATGGAGCTTATACCAAATTTTCTTATTCTAGATTCCTGAGAAAGCTAGAGTTGCTGTATCTTTGCTTTGAGAGCAGTTATTGATCCTATCTATGATCTTATACAGAGAAATTTGTGAGAAAGGCAAACTCCTGAAATTTTATAACTGTCTTTATGGGAAAGCACCATTCACTTTACAAGAACTAAATCATGATGCAAATTCTAGGAATAGATTATGTATAGGTTGAAATTTGTGTGCTTTTGATTCTATGAGCTAATTTATGTTTTGTTGTTAAGATATGTGTAGGAGGAAAACAGGTTCAAATGCAAGTCTCAATGTAGAAATGCTTTGAAATTGACTTCTATTTAAGGTCACTTTTAAAAAAAGTGTTGGAGCTATTTGAGCAGTTCTAAACTATCACAGACAATTTGCTGTATAATAACCCTGTCTCATTGCAATATAGCATTTATATAACTTTACATGCAAATTAAGCTATAATCAAAGATGTTATGTTTTAGCTGCATTTAAGTCTATTGCTCAGAAAGTCAAATTCATTTAAAGCTGCTGATGCACTCAGAATATATATGTTCAGGCACTAATCTTGATTTAAAAAAAAATGTATATGTCTACAGGTCAGCTCATATTAGAATTTGACCTGGATCATGCATTTGCTGTATCAGAAACATCATATTGTATTTTATGCTTTGGAAGTAATTCATGTTGAGGTTTATTTATCTTAAATCCATGCAAGGAATAAAACTTGAAAACCACATACATATCTTCCTTCATTAAGGGCATATTGACCACAGTTGAAAGGAAGAGCTATGACACTGTATTTAAAAACCTATGCAGTTCTTTAATGCAGAGGAGGTTGACTTTAGCTGCATTAAGCAAAGAGCTGCTGACACAGTGAAGGATTACACTGTAATTTGGAACAGGATGATTAAATGATGTACAAACTTCCTACCAGAGTCGCATACAGGATACTAGAACATATGGTTCAGGACTCTTTTTTTCCCTCAATAACTACAGATTCTGGCCAGAGATTTTTGTTGATTTGTACAAAATCTCTTGATTAGAGTCCTCAGCCATCTGCTTTAGGATAGCAATGTATGAAAATGTCAGCAGAAAGAACAGAGCTTAAAACTTATTTGTGGAAAGGATTTGAAGCTAGTATAACCATGGGCAAGACAAGGTGATCAGCCCCAATGTGTCAGGAGCTAATTTATGCTGAGAGCGAAAAGAGGGTGAAAATTTTGCCAAAGTAAAGCAACGACAAACATATATGTTCTCTATTGTTTGGAACTCACACAGATGCTGATACTTTGTCCCCTATGAGCGCCAAAATGTTACACTGTAATATTTGAAAACTGTCTGAAATTTTCTGAAGCATAAATAATTATTTAAATTTTTATTATAGAGGAAACCTGAGTAGAATATTATTATTTATATCTTAGTTTTAATTCTATGTAGGGCATTCCACAATACTTAATAATCTAGATTCAACCACCACCATGTCACTGAAATTTCACTTTCATTGATCATCCATGATGACCCAAATTGCATATCCAACTTTCTAAACTTTGCACATTTTCCACTTGACAACACCTCTCTCTCCCTCTCTCTCTCTCTCTTACTCTCTAACTTTCCTCACTTATATTTCAATATAGTATATATTTTTCTCCCACTTTCATAATCCACCCTTTTACATTCTCTTTTCTGACAAGAGTTCTTTCTTATTTGCACTGGCCGTAATATATACATTTCTACAAGTATTACATTCTTGTCATTTGGCAATTCCATTCACTCTTTCATGATTTCAACTACTATGGTTATGCACTAAAACTCAGAATTCTCTCTCAAATTTGATAATCCAATGCCACCAGTATAATCTTAAAAGACAGACTACATTTCTCTAATAATTAGCAATGTTGAGCATCTTTTCATGTGCCTATTGGCCGTCTGGATATCTTCTTTGGAGAAATGTCTATTTTGGTCTTCTGCCTATTTTTTTTGATTGGGTTGGGATTTTTGTTGTTGTTGTTGCAATTGAGCTGTGTGAGCTGTTTGTTTATTTTGAAAAATAAACCTTTGTTTGTCACATTGTTCGCAAATATTTTCTCCCATACTGTAGGTTGTCTTTTTGTTTAGTTTATGGTTTCTCTTATTGTACAAAAGCTTATGTTTGATTAGGTCCAATTTATTTATTTTTGCTTTTATTTTCTATTGCCTGGGGAGTCTAATCTAAGAAAACATTGGTAAGATTTCTGTCAGAGAATGTTTTGCCTATGTTCACTTCTAGGAATTTTATCGTGTTATGTGTTAAGCCATTTTGAGTTTATTTTTGTGTGGAATGTGAAGGTGTGGTCTATTTTCAATGATTTACATGCAGCTGTCCAGCTTTCCCAACACGACTTGATGAAGAGACTCTTTTCATGTATATTCTTACCTCTTTTGTCAAAGATTAATTGACTGTAGGTATGTGTTTATTTCTGGACTTTCTATTCTGTTCCCTTGACCCATATGTCTGTTTTTGTGTCAATACAATGCTGTTTTGATTACTTTAGCTTTGCAGTATTGTCTGAAGTCTGGGAAGGTTACGCCTTCAGCTTTGTTCTTTTTCCTCAGGATTTCTTTGGCAATTCTGGGTCTTTTATGCTTCTGTATACATTTTAGGATTACTTGATCTAGTTCTGTGAAAAATGTCATGGATAATTTGATAGGGATCACACTGAGTCTGTAGATCATTTTGGGTAATATGGTCATTTTAACAATATTAATTCATCTAATCCAAGAGTGTGGGATATCTTTCCATTTCTTTGAATCATTTAAAATTTACTTTATCAATGTTTTATAGTTCTCAGTACATAAATCTTTCACCCCCTTGGTCAGGTTTACTCCTAAGTATTTTTTATTGATGAGATTTTAAAAGGGATTTTTTTTACTTCCCTTTCTGATATTTAATTGTTAATATAAAGAAATGCAACAGATTTATGTATGTTAATCTTATATCCTACTACCTTGCTGAATTCTTTTACGTATTCTAGTAGTTCTACAATGTGGTATCACTTCACACTGTTCAGAATGGTCATCGTTAAAATGTCTAAAAATAACAAATGCTGAAGAGGGTGTGGAGAAAAGGGAACCCTCCTACACTACTGTTGGGAATGTAAGTTGTTGCAGCCACTATGCAAAACAGCATGCAGTTTCCTTAAAAAACTAAAAATAGAGTTGCCATATGATCCAGCAATCCCACTCCTGGGCATGTATCCAGATAAAGCTCTAATTTGAAAAGATATAGGCACCCTAGCACTATTAGTACCCTAGCACCAATAGGAGCACTATTTACAATAACCAAGACATGGAAGCAACCTAAATGTCCATTAGCAGATGAATGGATAAATAAGATGTGGTTTATATACAATAGAATGCTAGTCAGCCATAGAAAAGAAGGAAATAATGCCATTTGCAGCAACATGTATGGACTTAGAGATTATCATACTAAGTGAAGTAACTCAGAAATAAAAAGACAGATACCATATGACGTCATTTATATGTGGAATCTAAAATACAATACAAATGAACTTACTTATGAAACAGAAACAGACACAGAAAAGAAACGTACAGTTACCAAAGGGAGAAGTGGGTGGGGGAGGGATAAATTAGGAGGATGGGAATATCAGATACACACTACTATATATAAAATAGATAAATAATAAGGTCTTACTGTAGAGCACAGAGAACTATATTCAATATCCTGTAACAAACATAATGGAAGAGAGTATGAAAAAATATGTATATGTATGTGTAACTGAATCATTTTACTGTACACCAGAAACTAACACAACATTGTGAATCAACTATACTTTAATAAAAATAAATAAATAATACAGACTACAAAAACATACCTAAAAGCACTCCTCCAAAAAAATTTCCACTTAACTAAAGAAATAACTTTAAAAACAACAACCACCACAAAATATCTTAGCTTTTCTTTCTGACTTTCCCATTTTGGTGAAATGTATGCTAATAAATATTAGTCCCAGAAGAACTAAAAATAAAATGATTAAGAATTGTAGGCACTTGTAATACACATACATACATGCTGCTAGTGCTAATATCAGTAGAAATTGCAGGGCACTCATGTCCTGTACATGGTATAATTGGCTGAGGCTTCCCGTGGCTTAGACAATAAGCAAATTGAAGAGAGGACACTGTTGCCTTAATATCCTAAATGAATTGGTTAGGTCCGAAATGCTATATGGAACTCCTTCCCTATTTCTCCTGTAAGCCAATAAAATAAGGGCTGGTAAACAGATAGGCTTCCCACTCAGAGAACTAATTGGGGGCGAGACTTCCTCTTTTTCTCCATCCATTATTCACCCATAAAGGAGGACTGACATCTATTTTTTTTTTAATCCAGGTAGGAAGAAGCTACTCAAGCATGGTTTTGACCCTTTGAGCTTTAAGTCTCTGTCTTATATTGGCCTGCCTGCAGTTGGAGCTGTCATCCTTTCAAATCTTACTATCATACTGTGCTCACATCAGGGTCAGAGCAGCCTGAGTCCTGGATTCTAGAGTTGGGACTGTAGTCCCATGGCTCTATTCTTGACCAATATTCTTCTGTATTCATAGAATAAACACTGTTGTATTGGTTGGGCAAATTAAGTAGACACCCCATACACACATTTTACTAGAAAGAATTGGATTTACAGAGAGGTAGCATGAAGCCCCCATGCTACAATAGACCCCAGTTTTGATCATTTATCTAAATTAATAAGCAATAAAGAAGATACTATTTTTGAAGAATATAGGAGAAATTTTTTGTGATACTGAGTTAGGCAAAGATTTTTCAGAGATAGCAAAATAAGCACAGTTTAAAAAAGAAAAAATGATAAAAGGGAATTCAACAAAGTAAAATAACTTACACATTGGAAGACATTATTAAGATAACAAGAAGGCAGAAATCATATATCCAGAATATATTATATTATATTATATCCAGAATATATACAATTATATCCAGAATATATACAAAAGTCTTATAACTCAATAATAAGAAGATAAACCATCTAAGAAAAAATAATGGTCAAATTATTTGAACATATATTTCTAAATTATATATATATATAAATATATATACATATATATACACATATATTTATATGTATATATATCCAATAAGCACATGAAATATGCTCAACATCAATATTCATGAGAAAAATGCAAATTAAACCAACGAGATACCAGTACACACCCACTAGAACAGTTTAAGACTAACAAACCAACTGCGGGTGAGCATGTGAACCAACTGGAAATTTTGTAGATTAGTGATGCAAATGCAAGGTGGTCCAACCACTTTGGAAAGCAGCATGGCAAATCTTATAAAGGTGAATATATGCTTATCATATGATTGAGCAATTCCACTCCTAGCTATTTACCCCCAAAATAACATATGTCTACAGAAAGATGACACATAATATCCAAAATCTGGATGCAAGCATACAAACCCATAAGTGGTAAATGGATAAGAAATTCTAGGATAGTCATACTATGAAATAATACTCAGAAATTAAAGGAAATAGAATATTAATATATGCAGTAACATGGATGAATTTCATAACAGTGTGCCAAGTGAAGAGCCAAATACAAAAATTACATATTGTATGATTCCATATATATGCAGTTCTAAGAAAAAAAAGAAAAATTATAATGACTGTAGGCAGATTCAGAGAATGTCTGGGGCCATGGGTGGGTGCAATAAGGAAGTAAGAAACTTTATGATGAGGAAAAGGCTCTATTGTGGTTATACAACTGTAAACAATTATACACATTCAAGGTTTACTTAAATTGAGTGAATTTCATTGAATGTAAATAAGAATTTAATGAAAAAATAATCCTATCTAAGCTACCTATTCTCTCTGTGGCACTATTTTTTTTTTGTTTATTGAGATATATTTGACAAAAAAATCAAATAGTTACAGCATATAATTTGGTGAATTTTGACTTATTTGTACACTTATGAAATAATCACCATAATCTAGATAATGAATGAGTCTAACCATACATGTTCTTATGCCCCTTTGTTATATATCACCCCTATCATATCTCCAGGTAACCACTGGTCTGCTTTCCGTCCCTATAGATCAATTGGTATTTCCTAGAATTTTATATAAATAGAATAATGCACTATGCACTTTATTTTTTCCTGATTTCTTTCATTCAGCATAAATATTTTGAGATTCATATAGTTGAATTCACAAATAATGTGTTTCTTTTAATTGCTGAGACATATTCCATTGTATCAATATACCAAGGTCTATTAATCTATTCAATTATTAATGGACATTAGTGTGATTTCCAGTTAGGAGCTATTAAAAAGCTGCTACGAATATTTGTATAAATCTTTGTGTCTTCTTTTCCCATTATAAATACCTACGTGTTGAATGACTGGAACACGATAGCTGTATGTTTCAAATTTTAAGGAAACTACCAGCCTGTTTTCTAAAAAACTCTACCATTTTGCATCTCTGTTAGTAGTAGATAAAAGTACTAGTCCACACCTTTGAAAACTTATTATGTTCATTCTTACTTTTTAATTTCCTGAAGTATTTTTGTCTTCCGAAATTTGAGACTGTTGTGAGGATTAAATAAGATAATGCTTTTAACACACATAGTATATCTGAATTCAATAAATAGCAAGTTATTGTGATTGCTCTTCTTGTTATTACTCATTGTTTTAAATTTCAGCACCAAGCTAAATCAATGCAAACATATACAGAAATATTTTGCTTTTCAATACATTAATAATGAACTATAAAAGAAAGAAAAATTAAGAAACAATCCCCTTCAAAATCACATTAAAAAGAACAAAATATGTAAGAATAAACTTAACCAAGGAGACACAAGACCCATACTCTGAAAATTTTGAAACACTGATAAAGAAAATTAAAGATGATATAAAGAAATAGAAAGATATCCTGTGTTCATAGGTTGGAAGAATTAATGTTAAAATATCCATGCTAACCAATCAATGTACAGATTTGATGCAATCTCTATCAAAATACCCTTGACATATTCCCAGAACTAGAACAAATAATCCTAAAATTTATATGGAAACACAAAAGATCTCAAATAGCCAAAGCAATCTTGAGAAAAAAGAACAAAGCTGGAGGTATCATGCTCCCTGACTTCAGACTATACTACAAAGTTACAGTAATCAAAACAGTATGGTACTAGAATAAAATCAGACATATAGAATGATGGAACAAAATAGAGAACTCAGAAATAAACCCACACATTTATGGTCGATTAATCCACAACAAAGACATCAAGACTATACAATGGGGAAAAGACAGTTTCTTCAATATGTCATGCTGGGATAACTGGACAGTTACATATAAAAGAATGAAATTATAACATTTCCTCACACCATAAACAAAAATAAACTCAAAATGGATTAAAGACCTAAATATAACACTAGAAACCAAAAAACTCCTAGAAGAAAACATAGGAAGAACACTCTTTGGCATAAATCGTATCAATATTTTTTTGGCTCTTTCTCCTAAGGCAAGGGAAACAAAAGGAAAAATAAACAAATGGGATCTAATTAAACTTAAAAGCTTTTACACAGCAAAGGAAACTATCAATAAAATGAAAAGACAACCTACAAAAGAAAGAAAATATTTGCAAATGACATGACCGATAAGAGGTTAACATTCAAAACACATAAGCAGCTCATGCAACTCAACATCAAAAAACAAGCAACCTGATTAAAAATAAGCAGAACACCTGAACAGACATTTCTCCAAGAAGACTTACAGATAGCCAACAGCTGCATGAAAAGATGTGGTATATATACACAATGGAATATTACTAGACCATGAAAAAATGCAAATTTGCCATTTGAAAGAACATGGATTATGCTTAGTGAAATAAGTCAAATAGAGATTCAGATAGAGTTATATATCACTTATATGTGGGAAGTAGGAAATAAAACAAATGAATATAACAAAACAGAAATAGACTCACAGATATACAGAGGAAGCTAATGGTTACCAGTGGGGAGAGGGAAGGGGGGAGGGGAAACATGGGGTAGCGGTTTAAGAGGCACAAAATACTATGTATAAAATAAACTACAAGCAAATAAAGTACAGCACAATATAACCACTATTTTAAGACTTTTTTTTTCACATCTTTATTGGACTATAAATGCTTTACAATGTTGTGTCAGTTTCTGCTATACAGCAAAGTGAATCAGCTATATGTATACATATATCCCCATATCTCCTCCCTCTTGAGCATCCCTCCCACCCTCCCTATCCCTTCCCTCTAGGTCATCACAAAGCACCAAGCTGATCTCCCTGTGCTATGCAGCAGCTTCCCACTAGCTATCTATTTTACATTTGGTAGTATATATATGTCAGTGCTACTCTCTCACTTCATCCCAGCTTCCCCTTTCCCCCCCATGCCCTCAAGTCTGTTCTCTATGTCTTTGTCTTTATTCCTGTCCTGCCACTAGGTTCATCAGTACTGCTTTTTAAAATTCCATATATATGCATTAGCATACGATATTTGCTTTTCTCTTTCTGACTTACTTCACTCTGTATGACAGACTCTAGGTCCATCCACCTCACTACAAATAACTCAAGTTTCATTCCTTTTTATGGCTGAGTAATATTTCATTGTATATATGGGCCACATCTTCTTTATCCAATCATCTGTTCATGGACATTTAGGTTGCTTCCATGTCCTGGCTATTGTAAATAGAGCTGCAATGAACATTGTGCTACATGACTCTTTTTGAATTATGGTTTTCTCAGGGTATATGCCCAGTAGTGGGATTGCTGGGTCACATGGTAGTACTATTTTTAGTTTTAAGGATGGTTCTCCATAGTGGCTATATCAATTTACATTCTTACCAACAGTGCAAGAGGGTTCCCTTTTCTCCACACAGTCCCCAGCATTTATGGTTTGTAGATTTTTTGATGATGGCCATTCTGACTGTTGTGAGGTGATACGTCACTGTGGTTTTGATTTGCATTTCTCTAATGATTAGTGATGTTGAGCACCTTTTCATGCATTTGTTAGCCATCTGTATGTCTTCTTTAGAGAAATGTTTATTTAGGTCTTCCACCCATTTTTGGACTCGGTTGTTTGTTTTTGTGATACTGAGCTGCATGAGCTGCTTGCATATTTTGGAGATTAATCCTTTGTCAGTTGCTTCATTTACAAATATTTTCTCCCATTCTGCAGGTTGTCTTTTTGTCTTGTTTATGGTTTCCTTTGCTGTGTAAAAGCTTTTAAGTTCCATTAGGTCCCATTTGTTTATTTTTGTGTTTATTTCCCTTAATCTAGTAGGTGGGTCAAAAAGGATCTTGCTGTGACTTATGTCATAGAGTGTTCTGCCTATGTTTTTCTCTAAAGGTTTCATAGTGTCTGGCCTTACATTTAGGTCTTTAATCCATTTTGATTTTGTTTTTGTGTATGGTGTTAGGAAGTGTTCTAATTTCATTCTTTTACATGTAGTTGTCCATTTTTTCCCAGCACCACGTGTTGAAGAGGTTGCCTTTTCTCCATTGTATATTCTTCCCTCCTTTGTGAAAGATAAGGTGACCATATGTGCATGGGTTTATCTCTGGGCTTTCTACCTTGTTCCATTGATCTATATTTCTGTTTTTGTGCCAATACCATACTGTCTTGATTACTGTAGCTTTGCAGTATAGTCTGAAGTCAGGGAGCCTGATTTTTCCAGCTCCGTTTTTCTTTCTCAACATTGCTTTGGTTATTCAGTGTCTTTCCATACAAATTGTAAAAATTTTTGTTCTAGTTCTGTGAAAAGTGCCATGGGTTGACTGATTTGATAGGGATTGCATTGAACCTGTAGATTGCTTTGGGTAGTATAGTCATTTTCACAATATTGATTCTTCCAATCCAGGAGCATGGTATTTCTCTCCATCTGTTTATGTTATCTTTGATTTCTTTCATCAGTGTCTTATAGTTTTCTGCATACAGGTCTTTTGCCTCCTTAGGTAGGTTTATTCCTAGGTATTTTATTCTTTTTCTTGCAGTGGTAAATGGGATTGTTTCCTTAATTTCTCTTTCTGATTTTTTGTTGTTAGTGCATAGGAATGCAAGAGATTTCTGTGCATTAATTTCGTATCCTGCAACCTTACCAAATTCATTGATTAGTTTTAGTAGTTTCCTGGTGGCATCTTTAGGATTTTCTATGTATAGTATCATGTCATTGGCAAACAGTGACAGTTCTACTTCTTCTTTTCCAATTTGGTTCCCTTATATTTCTTTTTCTTCCCTGACTGCTGTGGCTAGGACCTCCAATACTATGTTGAATAAGAGTGGCAAGAGTGGACATCCTTGTCTTGTTCCTGATCTTAGAGGAAATGCTTTCAGTTTTTCACCACTGAGAGTAATGTTTGCTATGGGTTTGTTGTACATGGCCTTCACTATCTTGAGGTAGATGCCCTCTATGCCCACTCTCTGGAGAATTTTTATCATAAATGGGTGTTGAATTTTATCAAAAGCTTTTTCTGCAGCTGTTGAGATGGTCATATGGTTTTTATTCTTTAATTTGTTAATATGGTTTATCACATTGATTGTTTTGCATATATTGAAGAATCCTCACATCCCTGGGATAAATCTCACTTGATCATGGTGTATGATCTTTTTAATGTGTTGTTGGATTCTGTTTGCTAGTATTTTGTTGAGGATTTTTGCATCCTGATTTTTTCATCAGTGATATTGGTCTATAATTTTCTTTTTTTGTGACCTCTTTGGTTTTGGTATCAGGGTGATGGTGGCCTCGTAGAATGAGTTTTTTCCTCCCTCTGCAATTTTTTGGAAGAGTTTGAGAAGGATAGGTGTTAGCTCTTCTCTAAATGTTTGATAGAATTCGCCTGTGAAGCCATCTGGTCCTGGGCTTTTGTTTGTTGGAAGATTTTTAATCAGAGTTTCAATTTCAGTGCTTGTGATTGGTCTGTTCATATTTTCTATTTCTTCCTGGTTCAACTCAGCAGGTTGTGCATTTCTAAGAATTTGTCCATTTCTTTCAGGTTGTCCATTTTATTGGCATAGATTTGCTTGTAGTAGTCTCTTAGGATGCTTTGTATTTCTGCGGTGTCTGTTGTAACTTCTCCTTTTTCATTTCTAGTTTTATTGATTTGAGTCCTCTCCCTCTTTTTCTTGATAGTCTGGCTAATTGTTTATCAATTTTGTTTATCTTCTCAAAGAACCAGCTTTTAGTTTTATTGATCTTTGCTATTTTTTCCTTTGTTTCTATTTCATTTATTTCTGCTCTTATCTTTACGATTTCTTTCCTTCTATTAATTTTGGGTTTTCTTTGTTCTTCTTTTTCTGGTTGCTTTAGGTGTAAGTTTAGATTATTTATTTGAGATTTTTCTTGTTTCTTCAGGTGAGCTTGAATAGCTATGAACTTGCCTCTTAGAACTCCTTTGCTGTGTCCCATAGGTTTTGGATCATCGTGTTTTCATTGTCATTTGTTCCTAGGTATTTTTAAATTTCCTCTTTGATTTCTTCAGTGATCTCTTGGTCATTTGGCAGTGCACTGTTTAACCTCCATGTATTTGTGTTTTTTACTGGTTTTTTTCCTGTAATTGATTTCTAATCTCATAGCGTTGTGGTTGGAAAAGATGCTTGATATGACTTCAATTTTCTTAAATATTCCAAGGTTTGATTTGTGACCCAAAATGTGATCTATTTTGGAGAACGTTCCGTGTGCACTTGAGAAGAATGTGTATTCTGCCACTTTTGGGTGGAATGTCCTAAAAATATCAATTAAGTCTATTTGGTCTATTGTGTCATTTAAAGCCTGTGTTGCCATATTTATTTTCTGTCTGGATGATCTGTCTATTGGTGTAAGTGGGGTGTTAAAGTCCCCCACTATTATTGTGTTACTGTCTATTTCTCCTTTTATGGCTGTTAGAATTTGCCTTATGTATTGAGGTGTTCCTATGTTGGGTGCATAAATATTTATAATTGTTATGTTCTCTTCTTGGATTGATCCCTTGATAATTATGTAGTGGCCTTCCCTATCTCTTATAACAGTCTTTTATTTTAAAGTCTATTTTATCTGATATGAGAATTGCTACACCAACTTTCTTGTGATTTCCATTTGCATGGAATGTCTTTTCCCATCCTGTCACTTTCAGTCTGTATATATGTCCTTAGGTCTGAAGTGGGTTTCTTGTAGACATCATATATAAGGGTTTTGTTTTTGTATCTATTCAGCCAGTCTGTGTCATTTGGTTGGAGCATTTGATCCATTGACATTCAAGGTGATTATCAAAATGTATGTTCCTATTACCATTTTCTTAATTGATTTGTATTTAATTTTCTGGGTCTTTTTCTTCTCTTGTGTTTCCCACTTAGAGAAGTTCCTTTAGCATTTGTTGTAAAGCTGGTTTGGTGGTGCTGAATTCTCATAGCTTTTGCTTGTCTGTGAAACTTTTGATTTCTCCATTGAATCTGAATGAGATCCTTGCTGGGTAGAGTAATCTTGGTTGTAGGTTTTTCCGTTTCATCACTTTCAATATGTCCTGCCACTCCCTTCTGGCTTGCAGAGTTTCTGCTGAAAGATCAGCTGTTAACCTTATGGGGATTCCCTTCTATGTTATTTGTTGCTTTTCCCTTGCAGCTTTTAATATTTTTTCTTTGTATTTAACTTTTGATAGTTTGATTAATATGTGTCTTGGCGTGTTTCTCTTTGGGTTTATCCTGTATGGGACTCTGTGCTTCCTGGACTTGATTGACTATTTCCTTTCCCATGTGGGGGAAGTTTTCGACTATAATCTCTTCAAATATTTTCTCAGACCCTTTCCTTTTCTCTTCTTCTTCTTGGACCCCTATGATTCAAATGTTGGTGCATTTAATGTTGTCCCAGAGGTCTGAGACTGTCTGCAATTCTTTTCATTCTTTTTTTCTTTATTCTGCTCCCTGGCAGTTATTTCCACCATTTTATCTTCCAGCTCATTTATCCATTTTCTGCTTCAGTTATTCTGCTACTGATTCCTTCTAGAGTATTTTTAATTTCACTTATTGTGTTGTTCATCACTGTTTGTTTGCTCTTTTGTTCTTCTAGATCCTTGTTAAATGTTTTTTGTATTTGCTCCATTCTGTTTCCAAGATTTTGGATTGTCTTTACTATAATTACTCTGAAATCTTTTTCAGGTAGGTTGACTATTTCATCTTCATTTATTTGGTCTTGTACGTTTTTACCTTGCTCCCTTGTCTGTAACATATTTTTTTGCATTTCATTTCTGTTTTTTGATGGGTGGGGCTGTATTCTTGTCTTACTGCTTGTTTGGTCTGAGGCATCCAGCACTGGAGTTTGCCAGCAGTTGGATAGAGCCGGCTCTTGGTGCTGAAATGAGGACCTCTGGGAGGCCTCACTCCGATTAATATTCCCTGGGGTCTGAGGTTCTCTGTTAGTCCAGTGGTTTGGACTCAGAGTCCCCAGCACAGGAGCTTGGGCCTGACCTCCAGCCTGGGAAGCAAGATCCCACAAGCTGTGTGGCATGGCAAAAAAAAAAAGAAAAAGAAAAAGAAAAAAAGGAGCAATACAATAACAAAGAATAAAAAACAAAATAAAATTAGAAAGATAAAAAAATACATTAGGAAAAATAAAAATATAATTGAAACAACTGCAACAAGGTAAAATAAAATCACAAAAGAAAAAGGAAAAAAAAAAGGGGGGGGGGGGGCGGTGAACAAGCCAAAAGGAGCAGAAGAATAAGAAAGCATAAAGAATAAAAGAAAATTAGAAAAATAAAATATTAGAAAAAATAAAAATATAAAAGAATCAACAACAATGAATCAACAAGGTAAAACAGAACCCCAATCTAAAAGAGGAAAAAAGAAAGAAAAAAAAAAAGCCTGGCTATGGGGCCAGAGTTTAGGCGGGGTTGGAACTTAGGCAGGGGTGGGATTTAGGGTGGGGAGGGACCTAGGCAGGTGGGGGGGTGACTTTTGAGCATGGGGCGGAGCCTAGACTCAGGACCCATGCAGCTGGAAAAAATCTTGGGGGCGGGGCCTAGGCAGGGTGACTTTAAAGTGTGGGGCATGGCCTCTGCTTAGGACCTGCTCAGAGGCAGAGAGGCAGCACATGGAAAGGAGGCCCTCCAGAGTGTGGAGTTCCAGAATTTGGAGGTAGAGCCCTGGGTGAAGGTGTGTGGGTGGGGTTTAGGCCCAGCGAGGTTGGAGGGGGTCTCAGAGGGGTCTCTGAGTGTAGAGGTAGGGCCCTTGGTGGGGGTGTAGGGGCAGGGCTTAGGCTCTACATGGCAGGAGGGAGGCTCCGAGGGCAGAGGATTAGGCCCCGGAGCCCAACAGGCTCCCCAGTGCCTAAGTGGACTGGGAAAGCACTGGCTGCATTCCCTTCTGTTCCTCGTACCCCTCCCCCACCGTCTCCCCCAGGGTCTCCCCTGGAGACTAAGTGTAGTTTGCTAAATATCCTATACTGACCAGGACAGCTCTCCACAAAAAAAAATCATCTGGCCCCAAATATCAATAGTGCTGCAGTTGAAAAGACATCTTCAAAATAAATGTTTTAAGATCAGTTTTCAAGCATGAGGCACAAGTAAAAATTAAAAGAGATACTACATGAAGAGACTATTTAACATAATAAGAATAATCTCAATCTGGCACTCCTGGTTATATATTCAATGATTCGTAAGTACTTGGGAAAAGAAGATTTGGAAGATTTGAAGTAAAACTATGTGATTACACACCTTAATTATCTGAGATCTTACAGTTGCTAATTCTGCCTTAAAAATGACAGAATGACAAAATATAGGCTTAATGAATACATCTAAACGTTTAAAAGTGCTACTTGCAGTAAAATACCCGGCATTCTTATTATATCATAATGATGGAGAAAACAAAATATTAAAAATTGGACATAGAAAAAATATCTAAAGTTAAAACTAATTTTTATAAAAGATACAAGAAGAAAGGGAAGCAGAGACAAAATGTATGTGCTGTATATATAAGTACAGTTAGAAACAAATTCAAATATATCTTAGAGTACAAGTAAAATTTAAAAATCACAGATAATTATTAAAGTAGTGTCTGTCCAAAATCAAGTAAACGAGGACACAAAGAAATCAGGGATCACATATATTTCAACCATGTTTAATTCAAGGAAAAAACACCAAGAATGACAATGAATGATGATGTGTGCAAAGTCTTTAAAATTTGCAATACAGATGAAACTATGATAATCACTTAGATGTAAAAAAAAGAAAATGAATTATACAAAAAAGCAACAGAAAATAATTATGAAACATAAATTAACACGTTAGTAATCTAAAAAAGTTTGAAATCAATCAATAAATGTAAAAATCATTATCACACCTAAACTGAGGAAAGACTAACCAAAGAAAAAGAGAACATATGTAAATAATTACATGATAGAAAAAATAAGTTAGGCATGACCGCAAATATAGAGACATTTTAAAATCATAAGATCTATTCACACCTAACTTGTGTGCCAGTAAATAACAAAAATAGATGCAGTACTTGCTAGGAAATTATGCATTTCAAAAGCCAAACAGAAAAAAATGAATCCACATATAAAGACAATTATATAATTTTAAAATAAGTACTATCAAAAGGCAATTTGCAAGAAATTTCAGGTAAAAGCTATTACATTTTCCAAAAATAGATTATTTTTATGTTAGTTAAATGGATTTCTCTTTTGTTTTTCACTTAACCATTTATATTGGAAATATGACACCACAATTTTCTAAAACTGTCTTTTTTCTATGATTATGAATATATTTTAATTGCATAGCTATTGATAAGCTTTGAGAGAGAAAACAATTTTCTGTAAGAATTCCATTAAGCACTTAAATTCCTTATTTAGTTTTTAAAAAGATTTCCATTTTGAATTGTCAACTATAATTATGTTATCTAGCATGTTATTTTTCATGTATTCGTTTTATTTCATGTTCAGGTCATTTAGCTGTTTGATTGTTCTAGAACAAATTTACCAGTATTGTATTTTACCACTTGCAGGGTTAGTGGTTACCTTTTAAGTTTTGCATTAGATACTTACGCCTGAGTTGGAGTAAATAATTGATATTTTGTTGTATTTCTCAGGAAATTTACAAAACTGGCAAGAATTTGTCTATGGCAATGCTGTTTGTTTCTGTGTTCTTCAGATTACAGATTTTAACAAAATAAAAGGTAAATTTCAGTGCAAAAATATAATCATGGCATAAAAGACTTATTACTAGACAGTGATGAATTGCTGGTACGGTGTTTCTCATCTTGCTGTACAGAATCTTAACACTAGACAGTATGCACACAGCAACTATTTTCAGGTGTTGGACAATAGACATAGTCCTGCAATCCCTGAGCAAAGAAAAACACACAAAGTGAGCCTCATCTTTACTCTGGCTCTCTGCCTTGGAATAATTTTCAGACACCTGCTTAGGGAGCATAAGAGATAGAACCCAAGGTCAGGACATCCTCATTGAGCTGATGAGGCAGATATTGGAATTCACAGCAGCTGGAGCAGCTAGAACCTACAGATCAGGGTATTTATTATTGGAATAGGAAATGGAAAGGTCGGGTCTAATAAATGTGTGTAATTATTCCCCACTGTCCTTGCTGAGAGCTGGACTACAAATATGAGGGCCCTACCAGCAAGCAGGTATCTCATGGTTAAGAGCAGAACCAAGTTAACAGAATTGTACAGTACTTGGGGACATCAAAGGTATAGACATGTAGAGTGAAGTGATCTCCTAAATACTCAGGGTATTTGTTTTAGGAACTAAAAAAGTCACTGAGGTATTTGACCCCTGGTTGAAAAACTATGTGTGATCTTTCAGGCTCAATAATAGGCCATTACAAAGGCTGAACCTTTGGCCAGCCATGTGAGAGAAAGCTGCCTTCCTAACATCACTTAGTGCATGGTCGTCTGAAGCTGCAGTCAAGGATTCAGGCCCCTTTGGCCGGTCATGCTCTTTTCCTATCTGCATTCTTAGCCCCTGTGCCTTCATTCCCAGGAACTTGGGCAGAGGTCTTCTGCTGAGGTTTCCCCACTCTAACTCAGTACCCAGTGCTTCTCCACTCCTAGCCCTTTGCCTTGCCCTCCTCCCTTGACCCTAGACTCCATAAAACTGCCAGAGCATATTGTTTGGGGGGGGGGCCTCAACACTGAGATGACTCCTACTTCTTTGTTGATCCACTTGATCTTCAACCCATGTGCCTTTCCATGGGGGAAAGTGGGAGAGGGAGTTGGGCTTCTCTCCAGTTTGAGACTCTTGCTTTTGCCATCACAGTAAGTGATTAAAGGCCTAACTCTTTCATTTTTGTCTTGTTGTTATTCTGACACTTGGCAGCTCAGTCCTCTCTCCCAGCTCAGCAGAGCTCCTGACAGAGATGGCTTAAGAACTATATTAAAAAGCTTAAAACTACCACCATGAACCAGTGGAATTTGAAATTGAAAACAGTACCATTGATATTAACACCCCAAAGTGATATACTTATATAGAAACCTAACAAATTATCTGTGAGACCTATATGAAGAAAACTACAAAACTCTGATGAAAGATATCAGAGAAGAACTAAATAAATGAAGAGGAATTTTACGTTCATAGAGAGGGAGACTCAGCATTGTGAAGATGTCTATTATTCTCAACTTGATCTACAGATTCAATGCAATTCCAATTAAAATGCCAGCAAGTTTTTTTTTGTTATTGACAAACTGAGCCTAAAGTTTACATGGAGAAGCAAAGATCTACAAGGCAACATGATATTGGAGAAGAACAAAGTGGGAAGACCAACACTACCTGACTTCAAGACTTATAAAGCTACAGTGATCAAGACAATTTGGTACTGGTGAAAGAATAAAAAAGAGATCAATGGAAGAGAACCAGGATCCCAGACATAAACTCATTTGAGGATGGTCAACTGATCTTTGGCAAAGGAGCAAATGCAGTAAAATGAAGCAAAGAAAATTTTTTCAACAAGTAGTGCTAGAAGAAAAGAATGGACCTAGACACAGACCTTACGCCCTTCACCAAAATTAACTCAAAGTGGATAATAGGCCTAAATATAAAACGAAAAACAAAACAACTCCTAGAAGATAACATGGGAGAAAACCTAGATGACCTTTGTTATGGCAATGATTTTTTAGATACAACACGAGAGGCATGATCCATGAAAGAAATAATTGATAAGTTGGACTTCATTAAAATTAAAAACTTCTCTGTGAAAGATGATGTCAAGAGAATGAGAAGGCAAGCCACAGACTGGAAGAAAAGATTTGCAAAAGATACATCTGATAAAGGAGTGTTATACAGAATATACAAAGAGTGCTTAAAACTCAACAGTAAGAAGACCAACGATGTGATTAAAAAATACATCAAAGACCTAAACAGACATCTCAGTGAGGAAGATAAAAAGATGGCAGGGGAGCATTTGAAAAGATGTTCAGCATCATATGTCACGAGGTGCTTGCAAATTAAAACAGTGAGATATCACTACCCACTTATTAGAATGGCCAAAATCCAAAACATTGACAACACCAACTGCTGGTGAGGATGTGGAGAAAAAGAAACTCTCATTCATCGCTTGTGGGGATGCAAAATGGTACAGCCACTTTGGAAGCCAATTTGGCAATTTCTTACAAAATGAGTGTACTCTTACCATACAATCCAACGATTGCGCTCCTTGGTATCTCCCCAGGAAATTGATACCTTATATTCACACAAAAACCTGCACATGAATATTTATAGAAACCTTACTCATAATTGACAAAACTTGAAAGCAACCAAGATGTCCTTCAGTAGGTGAATGGATAAACAAACTGTGGTACATCCAAACCACAAAATATTATTCAGCACTAAAAAGAAATGAGCCATCAAGTCATGAAAAGATATAAGGGAACGTTAAATGCGTATTACCAAGTGGAAGAAGCTAATCTGAAAAGGCTACATACTGTGTGATTCCAAGTATATGGCATTCTAGAAAAGACAAAACTATGAAGACAATAAAAAGATCAAAAAGTTGGGTAGGGAGGATAGAAGAATGAATAAGCAGAGGCCAAAGGATTTTTAGGGCAGTAAAATGATTCTTTATGATACTACAGTGGTGTATATGTGTCATTATACATTTGTCTAAGCCCATAGAATGTACAACACTAAAAGTGAACCTTAATGTAAACTATGGCTTTGAGTAATAATGATGTGCCAATGTAGGTTCATGAATTATAACAAATGTACCACTGGGGTACAGAATGTCAGTAGTGGGGAAGATTGTGTGTGTATGTGAAAACAGAGTATATGGGAATTCTGTGCACTTTCCACTCAATTTTGCTGTAAATCTGAAACTGCTATAAATATAATGTTTATTAATGAAAAACAAAGTTTTAAATAAATATATATAATTGGAGTCCCAAACTGAATGGAAAAGAGAGAGAGAGAGAGAGATTGATTTTGAAAAGGAATAGGAAGTCAGGGAAATGAATTGAAGAAACAGGCAAAATTTTCCCATATATTTTGAAGTAAATTCAAATTCCAAGAAGATAAACCACCTCAAAGAGAATTAAAAGAAAAAAACAAATACCTTGTGCCCATAATAATCAAGCTGCTGAAAATTAAAAATAGGTTTATAAAAATTGATAACATCCAGAAAGATCCTTTACTTACAAAGGTGCGAGACAGACCATTTCTTACTTAGCATCAGAAATAGAAGCCATAAGACAAAGAAGTGTCATATTTAAAATGCTAAAAAGAGAAAAATTGTTAACCCAGAATTCTATATCCAGTGAAAATCTTCAAAAATTAGAGAGAAATAAAATCATTTTCATGTAAAGGAAAACTAAGAACATGTGTTGCCAGCAGACCTGTCTTACAAGAAGTAAGCAGAAAAATTGTGATACAGAAAGAAAAGTATACCAGTACAGAAACTCAGATGTGCAAGACAGAATAAAAAGAACCAAAAAAGATAAATTTGTGTGTAAATATAATAATCTAGGTTTTTTCCTTCTTGTAATATTGTTAAAAGGGACATATTTGTTTAGAGCAAGGATAATACCTTTGCAAAATGGGGTATATAATGTCTTTGACACATAGAGGATATGAAAAGAAGAGGTAATGAAAAATGTAAAGATTGGAAATGGAAATGTAAAATCATTCTTATTCACAGAAAATACTAGTCTATTTTTTAAATCCCAGTGAAAATACAAAAAATATGTTTGAATAACTGAAATGCAAAAGAAAAATAAGAGAATACTATGAACAATTATATGCCAACATTGTCAACAACCTAGAAGAAATGGACAAGTTTCGAGAAACACAGAGCCCACCAAAATTGAATCAAGAAGAAACAGATAATTTGAACAGACAAATCACTAGAAGTGAAATAGAATCTAATTTAAAAAAAAAAACTCCCTACAAACAAAAGTTCAGGAGCAGATGGTCTCACAGGTGAAATCTACCAAACATACAAAGAAAAACTTTTACTGATTCTTCTCAATCTCTTACAAAAGACTGAAGAGGAGGGAACACTCCCAAAGACATTCTATGAAGCCACCATCACCCTGATACCCAAACCAAAGATGCCACCAAAAAAGAAAATTATAGGCCAAAATATTTGATGAATATAGATGCAAAAATTCTCAACAAAATATTAGCAAACCAAATCCAGCAACACATACATACACCACGACCAAGTGGGATTCATCCCAAGCTCACAAGGATGGTTCAACATATGCAAAGCAATCAATGTGGCACACCACATCAATAAAAGAAAAGGCAAAACCAAATGATCATCTCAATAGATGCAGAAAAAACATTCAACAAAATTCATCATCCTTTCATGATAATAACTCTTACCAAAGTGGATATAGAGCAAACTTATCTCAACATAATAAAAGATATTTATGACAAACCCACAGCCAATATAATACTCAACAGTGAAAAGCTGAAAGCCTTCCGCCTAAAATCTGGAAAAAGACAATGATGCCCACTCTCACCACTTCTATTCAGCATAGTACTGGAAGTCCCAGCCACAGCAATCAGACAAGAAGAACAAATGTATCCAAATTTGAAGGGAAGAGGTAAAACTGTCATTTTATACACATGACATGATACTATATACAGAAAACCCTAAATGGTAGCAGGATACAAGATTAACATACAGAAATTGGCTGCATTTCTTTACACTAACAATGAAAAAGGTTGGCAAAAACAATACCTCTAAAAATCGCAAAAAAAAAAAAAACCCAAAAAAACTTAGGAATAAATCTGACCAAGAAGTGGAAAGATTTATATGTTGAGAACTATAAATCATTAATAAAGAAAACTGAAGATGATTCAATGAAATGGAAATATATCCTAAGTTCTTGGATTGGTAGAATTAATACTGTTAAAATGGCCATACTACCCAAAGCAATCTACAGATTTAATGTGATCCCTATCAAACTACCCATGACATTTTTAACAGAACAAGAACAAATAACCCAAAAATGTATATGGAACCATGAAAGACCCAGAATTGACAAAGCAATCTTGAAGAAAAACAACAAAGCAGGAGGCATAACCCTCCCAGACTTCAGACAATACTACAAAACTACAGTAATCAAAACAGCATGGCTTTGGCACAAAAACAGACATATGGATCAATGGAACAGAAAAAAGAGCCCAGAAATAAACCTACACATCTATGGTCAATTAACCATTGACAAAAGAGGCAAGAATATACAATGGGAAAAAGAAAGTCTCTTCAGCAACTCATGTTGGGAAAGTTGGATAGCTGCATGTAAATCAATGAAGTTAAAACACACCCTCACACCCTACATAAAAATAAACTCAAAATGGCTTAAAGACTTAAATGTAAGACATGACACCATAAAAATCCTAGAAGAGATCACAGGCAAAACATTCTCTGATATAAATCATAGTAATGTTTTCTTAGGTTAGTCTCCCAAGGAAATAGAATTAAAAGGAAAAATAAACAAATGGGACCTAATCAAACTTACAAGGTTTTGCAGAGCAAAGGAAACCATAAATAAAAAGACAATCTACAGAATGGGAGAAGATACTTGCAAACGATGTGACCAACAAGGGCTTAATTTCCAAAATACACAAACAGCTCATACAACTGAATAACAACAACAGCAACAACAAAAACCCAATCAAAAAATGGGCAGAAAACCTAAATAAACATTTCTTCATGAGAAGAAATACAGATGGCCAATAAGCACATGCAAAGATGCTCAACATCGCTAATTATTAGAGAAATGCAAATCCAAACTACAATGAGGTACCACCTCACAGTGGTCAGAATATCCATCAACAAAAAGTCTACAAATAGCAAATGCTGGAGAGGGTGTGGAGAAAAGGGAACCCTCCTACACTGTTTGTGGGAATGTAAGTTGGTGCAGTCACTATGGAAAACAGCATGGAGGTTCCTCAAAAAGCTAAAAATAGAGTTGCCATATGATCCAGCAATCCACTCCTGGGCATATACCCAGAGAAAACTATAATTCAAAAAGATACATACACCTCTATGTTCATAGCAGCACTATTCACAATAGCCAAGACATGGAAACAACCTAAATGTCCATTGACAGATGAATGCATAAAGAAGACGCTGTACATATATATAATGGAAAATTACTCAGCCATCAAAAAGAATGAAATAATGCCATTTGTAGAAACATGGATGGACCTAGAGATTATCATACTAAGTGAAGTCAGAAAGAGAAAGACAAATACCATACGACATCACTTACATGTGGAATCTATAATATGACGCAAATGAACATATCTCAAAGCAGAAACAGACTCACAGACAGAGAACAGACTTGTGGTTGCCAAGCGAAGGGGGGGGGGGTGGTAAGGGGGGTAAGGGAAGGAAGGAATGGGAGTTTGGGATTAGCAGAGGCAAACTATTATACATAGGATGGATAAAAAACAAGGGCCTACTGTATAGCACAGGGAACTATATTCAATATCCGGTGATAAACCATAATGGAAAAGAATATATATATGTATAAATGAGTCACTTTGCTGTACAGAAGAAATAAACACAACATTGTAAGTCAACTATACTTCAATAAAATTTAAAAAATAAAGTGGGTCTGAACTAAAATATAAAAGATACAAATATGAAACTTTTAGAAAAAATATAAGAACATTTTCATGAATTTAGAGTAGGAAAAATTTGTTAGGTGGACTCAAAAGTTGCTAACAATGAGAATAAGAATTATAATTTGTACTTGTTAAAACATTTTGCTTTTTTAAATTGCACTAAAAAATTTAAAAAGCACACAGGTTTGAAAAAATTACTTATACCTATGTGTGTGTATATAAATATATATCTCTCCAAAAATATCATGTGTGTATTATATAACTAAAATATATCAAGAAGACTAAACCCCAACAAAAATGGGTGATGGATCTCTATAGACCTTTCCCAAGATACATGAATGTCTAATACACATACACACATACATGCACATTAAAAGATGTTCAACATAATTATGCATTAGCGAAATGGAAATTAAAAATGACTGTGACCTATAACTACACACCCGCTGGAATGCCAAAATTTAAAAAGTACAATATGTCAACTGAGTAGCGCAATTGAAACTCCCAAACAAGCTTGAGGGAATATAAAATTCCACAACACCAAATGGAAAAAGTTTGGCAGTATCTTAAAACGTAAGTATGATGCAGCAATTTCACTCTTAGATATTTTCCCGAAAAAAATTTAAACATGTCTCTACAAAACTTATACATAAATGTTTGCAGCAGTTTCTTTCATAGTAACTCAAACTGTAAATAACTGAAATGTCTGTCAAGAGGAGAATAAATGCATACATTTTGGAAAATTTATAAAATGAGATACATTCTGAAATAAATAAAAACGTTGTGATATACACAGCATCGTGGAATAATCTTCTAGATGAGTCTGACGTTAATGTGGCCACAAACAGTATGTATTGAATTATTTCACTATATGAAAGTCAAGAACAGGTCTGAGGTTAGGAGGTGTGTTGACTGCAAAACATTAGAAAACTTTCTGAGGATATGGAAATATTTGCTTCTTAAGGATCTCAATTGCAGTGTTGTATGTATTTTTCAAAACTCATTTCAGTTTACACGTCAAGTCTGTGCATTTTATAAAGTATATTGAAGTAAAGATAATATATACATGTATTTCTAAAATATAAAATCAGATTCAATTTGATAAGGTCAAAATAATGAGATTAATTTGTCTGAAGAATAAGCAGTTGGGGATCTTTGCTACTCATTTTGTAAGGCTAGGCATGATTCTGAAAATCCTGAAGCCAAACCAAAACAAAAATTTTAGATCAATTTCACATTGCTAGACATGGAAGCTTATTCTATTTTGGTTCCTGCTTTTGGGTAGGATGAATTAAGTTGTTTTTGGGCAGAATGAAGCCAATTCTCTTCATGTTACATAATCAATTTATTTATTCACAGTGATATTTTCAGTGAAAAGTTAATTAGCATTTATAAAATACCCTTAAATAACACTAAAAAATCAATATTTCACAATAGGCCAAGAAAATTATCAACATAAAAACTGAGCTGACCTTATCTAAAGAAAAATTTAAAGTATATTATAAAGCGACCAAGAATAATAATGAGTCAGTGGCAAACATACACAGATAAGCCATTGTCAAAAAGTGTTCTGAAACAAACTTAATTTAGTTTTTATGGCAATGTATAATAAATGTACCATTTTATAACACGTGTGAGCAAGTGGCTATTTGGAGACAACAATGAAATTCAATTAATTTTTATAACATGCTCTAAATAATTTCAGATGAAATAAGTGTTTACATACAAAGTGGTCTATATGCATACTAAAAGAAAATTGATGTTACTTCTTATTTAATTTTGATGTGGCAAGACTATCAAATGTAAATCAAGAGCAGAAATCAGATGTTACAGATCTATGTAACTTCATTAAATTTCAAAAACAACTTTTTAATTAAAAAGTATGGAAATGTACACAATATATAATATATAAATGTGTGTGTGTTCTTGGTTTAATCTTAATTTGTATATGCTTGAAAGGTTTATTTTATGAACTAAGCAAAACAGTATAACAAAAAATTTTATAAACATGTTCTATCAAAAGGTAAATTTCAGGAACCAGATTTTGCTTGAATGAGTTTTTCCTTTTAGTGGAAATGTATATACCCTCAGAAAGATGAATAGCTTCACTATTTCAAAAAGTTCCTAAGAAATTAAATGCTATTATCATTTGCTTTTGTTTATAATGTATAACATTTATTCATGTGCATTATTAAGCAGCTAATTTTTGTATTTCTCATTAGAAAATATTAAACAATTATAATTAAGTTCTTTTTACTAAAGCTTGACCTTGCATGCTAGGTTTTTTATTAGTTTTTAAAAAAAATTTGTTTAAGAAAATGTATATTGTTATAGGATATAAAGAAGTATCCTCTACGCCTTTACTCTCTGAATTTCTTTTCTAAATTTACATTAGAGTAAGTTCTCCTTTATACAGTAAGGCAACAGTACATTTTTACTGTATTGCCTCAGGATTATTCTAATTCTCTTGCTCATAATTAAAATATTACCTGCAGGAAACCTGGTCATGATCACTTTCTGAAAAAGTCCAAACTCCAGGTGACTTCTCTTTGCTTACACACATTTAATCAACAAAACACCCAAATATGGGCTCATAATCTACAAGTAAAAATTGTTTTAAGTTGTTTATTATGAATAACTTTAAACTGATTTTATGCTGATTCAGACAAGCACTGGAGTAGACTTTTTCCTTGCACTAATAAAAAAAAAAAAGGACCTGGCAAGGAAATTAATAATGTAAACAAGATATGAGGGAGAAATGTTCTACTTAAGGTAACAATCTCTTTTCAATTAAATTAGAAGCAACCATTAGCATACCAATTATAATTAAAAATGAGCCTTATTTGTGCCTTAAATAGGGTTTGGCGGGATTTCTACTTGGTAGTATTTGTATATTAGCTTTAATTGCTGGATGCCCTGGGAATGATTGAAACTCTTCCTTTAAAAGTAATTTGCATTTCAGATTATTAGGATGCTTCCTCTACTTCAGCTGAATTAATGAGATTTCACCATGTTTATGTTAGTGATGCTTAAATCTTTTTCTTTTCTTCTATGTAGGCTAATCCGTCTACACTTATTCTAACATGGAAGTTTTCCATCGTGATGCAGCAAGCTGTCAATCGAAAAGTAAAAGCAAATGCCAAATGATAGACAGGGAAAGAATAGACTGTGAGTAATGACCTTCAGACACTAAGGTTCTATTATTTTAGGATTTTACTATTAAAGAAAATGTGGGTGCACAATTACTGAATCCAACAAAATCATTTGAAAGCTTTATGTTTTTAACCAACTATATTGCAGTCGTGAGACACCACACTCCTGAATATAAATAATATACCCATGTCACAGTTGCCCAGAAAGTCTCATAACAAATTCAGGAAAGATTTTGTACCCTCTCTTGCCTTCCTTAAATAAATGCAATAACTTATTATCCCCTCAGAGGCACCTCCAATAACAGAGAAGTTTGTAGCTTTCTGAGATGTTACAGTGGGAGAGTTTTTATATTCAGAAAGATGTACTGTTCACCTTTCAACTATCTCACTTTGCATAACATTTTTGCCTCTGGGTCAAGAATGAGAACTTGTGATTGAAAGAAGAAATAACTTGGGAACCGGCCCTGTCAGTCACACCATTTCTGAATAATAATAATCGTGATAATGATAAATATATCTTAGAGTGCATTTCTTTCACAGCACGTATAAAGGTCAAGAACGGAGAATTACAATCTTACTCATTTTATCTAGTAAAAGACTCGGGTGGTATAATGTGGAAAATATATTTACGTGAAAGGCTATTCTTCTCAATGATTGACAATGGCGCTATATGAACTGTGTGCCATTGCTAGAATGGCTACTTAACTGAAAAGCACAAATAGCAAAGGCTATTTGGAATCCACTTGCATCCATTTGCATACATCATGGTGTGTGTGTCTGTGTGTATAAACAAAATAGTTTTTAAATAAATTAAACCAGGGTGAGACCGTTATTCAACCTGGGTGACATTACAAAGAGGTACACTTTTTTCCCAGTGATAAGTCACATAGTTTATTCAGCAAAGACTGGATTCAAGGTAAAACCAGAGGTCGCATGCTTATTTTTAGATAGTTATCACTGTCTAGTTGCATAGTTTAGCTGCATTTAGTTCAAGCTAAACCTATACTTATCCTATATGAGTTTATCATAAAGATGAGTTCTCTATTAATCATCTATGAAGTGAAAGATAATTTTTTTTAACAATTTTTAACAATTCCAGCACTTTTTAATTTTTAATTTAAGGCAAAAAAATACATGAATATACTTTTCAAAGTCAAGTAATACTAAATGGCTTATGGAAAAAACCAAAGTCTTTTTCCTTACTTCTCCCTAGTCCGTGGTCTCACTACAAAGTCTTTTAGAATTTTTTTCTCGTATTGACTTCCCTACTCATAAATAACATGTTTATACTGACTCACCTTGATTTTTAATACTAGACATTATTTCTTGGACTATACTATAAAAGACTAAGGCTTACCTCCTCTATACTACATCTTCTCTTGTCCTCTCAATAAAGCAAATTAAAGGTTGTGGTTTTACCCACAGCTTTAAGGTAGTTTTTAAAATTTATTTATTATTGAGGTATAATTGACAAATTTGTAAGATATTTAAATTGTGTAATGTGATGATCTGATATATAAGTACCTTGTGATGGGATTACCCCCATCTAGAATATTTTCATTTTTTAATAATTTTTATTGGAGTATAGTTGCTTTACAATGTTGTGTTAGTTTCTGTTGTACAGCAAAGTGAATCAGCTATACATATACATATATCTCCTATTTTTTGGATTTCCTTCCCATTTAGGTCACCCAGAGCACTGAATAGAGTTCCCTGTGCTATACAGTAGGGTCTCATTAGTTATCTATTTTACACATAGTATCAATAGTATATATATGTCAATCCTGATCTCCCAATTCATCCCATCCCTCTTCCCCCTTGCATCCATCTATATGTTTGTTCTCTACATCTGTGTCTCTGTTTCTGCTTTGCAAATAAGATCATCTATACCATTTTTCTAGATTCCACATATATGCTTTAATATACAATATTTGTTTTTCTCTTTCTGACTTACTTCACTCTGTATGACAGTCTCTAGCTCCATCCACGTCTCTGCAAATGACCCAGTTTCATTTAGAATACTTTCTTTTATTTTAGCCCACGTTCTCTAGAAAACGGAATCTGAACAAAACCTTGAGTGGTAATACTTAACCAGGTACAATCCCAAGGCAGAGTGAGTGAGGAGAGCATATAATGAGGCCAGGAAGGAAGAGAAGCAAATTTCTGGTGGTATGTGATTCAGTTGGCTGCCACTTCAGGAAGAGCAATGACTGGTCCCTGACCATGTGAGGTGGCCCTGGGCAGTCTCTACTGAAACTATTGAAACTATGCTTTGGATTAGTCTATTAGAGGAGAGAATGGAGAGGACATTCCTCTGTGACACTCTGTTGCTACCTGTCACTCATTGGTGCATGAACTTCACACTTCTGAGGAGTGCTGTCTGGTCCCTTTGGCAACTGCTATGGTATCTTAGTCCCCTCCTCTGAAAAATGGTGCTATTATATATGTGAGTCCAGAATTAACTGAAAGGAGCCAAAGACTCTGGATATCAGCCTTAGGAGACAGAGCCTGGAAGGGCTATACAGAGTTGGTCCCTATGGGAGCTCCTAGGGTTGAGCATTACCAAAAGCTCAGGAGACAGGAAAGGTTTAGAAAATAGGATACAATACAGATGTGTCTGATATAGTTCATTCTTCGTGGTATTTAGATCTGATGGTGCCCTTCTGCTGGGTTCTATACTGCAAAATGGCATACCACGTTTGGAGTACTTCTTTACCAATTGTGAAAGTACAAGTTAAATCAAGCAGAGTATCTGTGAAGATCAATCTCAATCTCTCAGAGCACTTAAGAAAAAACATTAATTTTAAAAAATAACAAAAGCTATAGCCTCTACTGCAGAAACCCCCTTCATCACATCACTACCCATTCTAGATTTCTTCATCTTTGCCAATACTTCAAACTGCATTGGGAGCCGTAAGTGGATGGGTGTTAGTTGCAGCTCCTAGTTCAGCATCACCATTAATATGTCCCCTGGTAGAAGTATTTTCACCTGGAAAACTAGGACATCTTTCATAGCAGAACTTAAAGCTGCAGTGAAGAGAAACAAAAGTTCAAAGGACACAGTGGGTGTGATGATCAGATATCCTGCTTCAATCCCTCAGTTCGGTGATCCATTTAATGTAGCTACTGGAATATGCTACCATATTTTGGCAAATGATTCAGTGCATGTTGTGTTTCCTGGAAGGCAGCGCTGAACTTCCTAAGGTGCGTCCCCTAAAACTTACATGTGCCTGCAAATCTTCTATCAGTCTGATTGTTTCTCATTGATAGGGCATATGAAATTATTAGTGATGTCTGTGATTCTAAGCCCACTGCACCAACTCTTTTGTATAAAATATGCCCCTTGGCCTGAATCAACATTGTATTTGATACCATGTTCATGGATCAACATATTCTGTAAGCACTCAGATGATGATGCTATAGAGATATCACAGCCAGAGAAGCATCCTCTGTCTGGAATATGTATTAATTCTGGTAAAGATGAATAGATGAACCCTTCAAAGTACAAAACTGTTCTAATATAACTGACCAGACTTCAGTTAGCAGGCAGCGTTCCCTTTGCAATATCAAGGGCTCAACATCTTTCTTTTTTGCTGGCAGGTTGGGCATCATGAGTGTCAACAGCTAGATGGTTTGCTGAGATTTCATTTTATTCGAAAAATGCATAGTCTTCACTCATGTCACTCTGTCCGCCCTGCCTATGGACTTACTGTAAAACTACTTAGATGACACAGGAGAGAAGCTACCTAATTACACAGCATGCATCATCTTCACCTGTGGCTAAATATCTCCTCTGTGGCAGCTGCTTTCTCTTGAACTTTGCATAAAGCATAAAGACTCACATATTTTGTATGCACTAACACAAATCCACCTATATATCCTTCTGTCAGACCTACCTAATATCAGTCTTCCAGGCTTGTTCTTGCCAGGTGACTGACCAACTGTCCATATTTACCTCTGCACACAAGTTAGTGCCTATGAGTTCCAACTACTTCTCTTCCATAGACAGTAGATGACCAGGTTTAGTGATTGCCACTCTATCTCCCAGAAGGTTTGTCCTCTACCTCTATACTTTGGAATTACCCTGATATGGCAATAATGTGGCAGCAACACATTTCCAGTTAATGCCAACACAGAGCATCCATTCATCATGAAATGGGGTTTGGACTAAATTTCTTTCCTCTTCTTTAAGTTGGACATAGGTCAAGAGGATGTCTTTGGTATATATTCAGGGAGAATGTAAGCAAAGTGAAGTCACCCAGAGTTTGGACCTTTTCAGAAAGTGATCATGACCAAGTTTCCAGCAGGTAATATTTTAATTATGAGCAAGAGAATTATCATAGTCCTGAGTATGTAAATGCAGTAAAAATGTACTGTTGCCCTTACTGTATAAAAGAGAACTGACTCTAATGTAAATTTCAAAGAAAGGAATTGGCACAAAGTAAATCCTAGTGACAGTATTGCTCTGTACTAGTAAATACACTACAGCAGCAGAACAGCTTCAATAAAGGCTATACCCTCGTTAAGTTTACACAGTCCACTGACTTCTGTCATGATATATATGTTCTATTAAGAGGCTGGATAGAATAATTGAATGGAGACCACCACTCTGAGTTTTTTGAGTATTTGACAGTGGTTTTAATTTCTGCATTCATTCAGAAACACAGTGCCTTCTTATTTTCTATCATAAGGATAAGGTTACAGGGTGGTAGGTAGTTGTCAGGTCCTCACTTTGCTCTTCCTATTATAACCTTAATCCATGGGTCAAGGATTATACATAGGACTCGAGGAAAGATGGCAAAGTAGAAGGACCTTGAGCTCACCTCCTCCCACGAGAACACAACAGTCACACCTAACTGCTGAACAACCATCAGTAAAAAAGAATAAGACCTATCAAAAGAGATACTCTACATCTAAGACAAAGAAGAAACCACAATAAGATGGTAGGAGGGGTGCACACGTGATATAATCAAATCCCATACCCCTGGGTGGGCTACCCACAAACTGGAGAATAATTATATCACAGAAGTTCTCCCATGGGAGTGAGAGTTCTGAGCCCCATGTTAGGCTCCCCAGCCTGGGGATATGGCATTGAGAGGAGGAGTCCCCAGAGCATTTGGCTTGAAGGCCAGTGAGATTTGACCACAGGAACTCCAAAGGACTGGGCGAGAGACACTCCACTCTTGGAGGGTGCACACAAGGTCTAATGCACATTGGGACCCAGGACAAAAGCAATGACTTCATAGGAGCCTGGGCCAGAACTACCTGCTGGTATTGGATGGTCTCCTGGGGAGGCAGTGGGACTGTGGCTCTCTCTGGTGACAAAAAGCAGGTGGTGAACATAATCTGGGTACTCATCTGAAGGCTGACATCTTGCTTGGGTCATTAGCACAAAGACCTGGCCCCACCCAATAGTCTGTAAGCTCCAGTGCTGGGATGCCTCAGGCCAAATGACCTAAAATGGGAACCCAGTCCCACTCATCAGAAGACAGGCTGCCTAAAGACTTTCTGAGCCCACAGCAACCTCCAGACATGCTCCTCGACATAGCCCTGCCCACCAAACAGCCAAGACACAGCTCCACCCACCAGTGGGCAGGCACTGGTCCCTCCCACTAGGAAACCTGCACAAGCCTCTAGACCAGACTCACCCACCAGGGGCAGACACCAGAAACAATAAAACTAAAATCCCACAGCCTTTGGAACTGAACTTGTAAACACAGGTCAGAATCTACCCTGAGACCAGCTGGTCCCTTCTTAGGTGATGAGAGAGGAGTGTACTGCTGGGATACATAGGACATCCTCTAAAGAGGGCCACTTCTCCAAGGTCAAGATATGTAACTAACCTTCCACATAGATAAATATACAAATGGAAATTTAGACAAAATGAGATGGCAGAGGAATATGTTCCAGACAAAGGAACAAGATAAAACCCCAAAAGAATAACTAAGTGACGTGGAGATAGGCAATCTACCAGGAAAGAGTTCAGAGTAATGATAGTAAAGGTGATCCAAGAAATTGGAAAAGAAGTGGACGCACAGAGAGAAAAGTTACAAGAATTTCTAAGAAAAGAGTTAGAAAAAATAAAGAACAACTAAACAGAGTTGAAGAATACAATGTCTGAAATGAAAAACAGACTAGAAGGAATAAATAGCAGAATAAATGAGGCAGAAGAACAGATAAGTGAGCCAGAAGACAGAGTGGCAGAAATCCCTACCAAAGAACAGAATTTTAAAAAATAATAAAAAGAAATGAAGACAGTTTAACAGACCTCTGGGACAATGTCCAAAGCAACATTTGCATTATATGTGTCCAAGAAGGACAAGATGGAGAAAAAGGGCCTGAGAAAATATTTGAAGAGATAATAGCTGAAAACTTCCCTAACATGGGAAAGGAAACAGTCACCCAAGTCCAGGAAGCATAGAGAGCCCCACACAGGATTACCCCAAGGAGGAACATGCTGAGACACAAAATAATCAAATTGACAAAAATAAAAGATAAAGAAAAAATATTAAAAACAATGAGAGAAAAGCAACAAATAACATACAAGGGAATCCCCATAAAGTTATCAGCTGATTTTTCAGAAGAAACTCTGCAGGACAGAAGGGAGTGGAATGATGTATTTAAAGTGATGAAAGGGAAAAACCTACAACCAAAATACCCTGCAAGGCTCTCATTCAGATTTCATGGAGAGATCAAACACTTTACAGGCAAGCAAAAGTGCAAAGAGTACAGCACCATCAAACCAGCTTTATAACAAATGCTAAAGGAACTGCTCTAGGCAGAAAAGAGAAGCCCACAACTAGAAACAGGAAATTACAAAATGGGAAAGCTCACTGGTAGAGGCAAACATACAGTAAAGGTAGGAAGTCATCCACAAATATGATATCTAAATCAGTAATCATGAGAGGAGGAGAGTAGTATATTGGGAATATGCAGTATATTGGGAATGCAGTATATTGGGAATGTATTTGAAATTAAGACATCAGTATATTAAAACAATCACATATATATATATATATATAGAGAGAGAGAGAGAGAGAGAGGGAGCGCTATATAAAAACTTCATGGTAACCATGAACCAAAAATCTATAATAGATGTACACACAAAAAGGAAAAAGAATCCAAAAACAACACTAAAGATAGTCTTTAAATCACAGGAGAAGAAAAGAGGAAGGGAAGAAAAAAAACCTACAAAAACAAATCCAAAACAATGAACAAAATGGCAATAAGAATATCCATATTGATAAGTACCTTAAATGTAAACAGATAAAAGCTCCAACTGAAAGATATAGACTAGGTAAATGAATACAAAAAGAATACATGTATATATATGCTGTCTACAAGAGACCCACTTCAGATCTAGAGACATACACAGACTGAAAGCGAGGAGATGGAAAAAGGTATTCCATGCAAATGGAAATCAAAAGAAAGATGGAGTAGCAATACTCATATCAGACAAAATAGACTTTAAAATAAAAAATGTTACAAAAGACAAAGAAGGACACTACATGATGACAATGGGATCAATCCAAGAAGATGATATAACAATTGTAAATCTATATGTACCCAACATAGGAGCATCTTAATATATAAGGCAAATGCTAACAGCCCTAAAAGGAGAAATAAACAGTAACACAATAATAGTGGAGAACTAACACCCCTATTACATCGATGGACAGATCATCCAGGACAGAAAATCAATAAGGAAACACAATAAGGCCTTAAATGTCATAATAGACTAAATGGATGTAAATGATATTTATAGAGCATTCCACCTGAAAGCAGAGAATAGACATTCTTTTCAAATGCACATGGAACATTCTCCAGGACAGATCATATGCTGGGCCACAAAGCAAGCCTCAGTAAATTTAAGAAAATTGAAATCATACCAAGCATCTTTTCCAACCACAACACTATAAGATTAGAAATCAACTACAAGAAAAAAACAGCAAAAAAAACAGAAACACATGGAAGGTAAACAACATGCTACTAAACAGCCAGTGGATCACTGAAGAAATCAAAGAGGAAATAAAAAAATAGTTAGATAAAAGTGAAAAAAACCCACAATGATGCAAATCCTATGGGACTCAGCAAAAGCAGTTCTAAGGAGAAGATTATAGTAGTACTAGCCTACTCCACAAAACAAGAAAAATCTCAAATAAGCAATGTAACGTCACACCTAATGCACCTAGGGAAAGAAGAACAAACAAAACACAAAATTAGTAGAAGGAAAGAAATCATAAAGATGAAAGCAGAAATAAATGAATTAGAGACTACAAAACAAAAAATAGAAAAGATCAATGAAACTAAAACCTGGTTCTTTGAAAAAATAAACAAAATCGATAAACCTTTAGCCAGACTCATCAAGAGAAAAAGGGACAAAGCCCAAATCAATAAAATTAGAAATGAAAAAGAAGTTACAACCAACATCACAGAAATACAAAGGAAAATAAGAGACTACTACAAGCAACTATATGCCAATAAAATGGACAACCTGGAAGAAATGGACAAAATCTTAGAAAGGTATGATCTCCCAATACTGGACCAGGAAGAAATTTTTTAAAATATATAAAAAGACCAATTACAAGTACTGAAACTGAAACTGTGCTTTAAAAACTCCCAACAAACAAAAGGACCAGATGGCTTCACAGGTGAATTCTATCAAACATTTAGAGAAGAGTTAACACCTATCCTTCTTAAACTATTTGGAAAAATTGCAGAGTAAGGAAACTTCCAAACTCATTCTGTGAGGCCACCATCACCCTCATACCAAAACCAGACAAAGATACTGCAAAAAAGAAAATTACAGGCCAATATCACTGAGGAACATAGATGCAAAAATTCTCAACAAAATACTAGCAAACTGAATCCAACAATACATTGTGAACTTCCAAAGCTATGTTGAATAAAAGTGGCGAGAGTGGGCATCCTTGTCTTGTTCCTGATCTTAGAGGAAATGCTTTCAGCATTTCACCATGAAGTATGATGTTAGCTGTGGAGTTGTCATATATGGCCTTTATTATGTTGAAGTATGTTCCCCCTATGCCCACTTTCTGGAGAGATTTTTTTCATAAATCGTGTTGAATTTTATCAAAAGCTTTTTCTTCATCTAGTCCATAGCCTTCAGAAAAGGAAAAAATATAAAATGAATCCAAATTGGAAAAAAAGAAGTAAAACTGTCACTTCTTGCAGATGACATGATACTATAGATAAAAAATCCTAAACACACTACCAGAAAACTACTAGAGCTCATCAATGAATTCAGTACAGTTGCGGTATAAAAAATTAATACACAAATTTGTTGTATTTCTATACACTAACAATGAACTATCAGAAAGAGAAATTAAGGGGAAAATCCCATTTACCACTGAATCAAATGGAATAAAATACCTAGGAATAAACCTACCTAAGGAGGTAAAAGACCTGTACTCTGAAAACTATGACACTGATGAAAGAAATCAAAGATGACCCAAACAGATGTAAAGATACACCATGTTCTTGGATTGGAAGAATCAATATTGTCAAAATGATTATAGTAACCAAGGCAATCTCTAAAGATTCAAGGGAATCCCTATCAAATTGCCAATGGCATTTTTCACAGGCCTAGAAAATAATTTCTTTTTAATTTGTATTGAGACACAAAAGACCCTGAATATCCCAAGAAATCTTGAGAAAGAAAAACAGAAATGGAGGAATAAAGCTCTCTGACTTCAGACGATACTATAAGGTTACAGTCATCAAAACAATATGGTACTGGTACAAAAACAGAAATGACATTAGAACATTCTCTAACACCACACACAATGATAAACTCAAAATGGATAAAAGACCTAAATGTAAAGATGGACACTATAAAACTTCTAGAGGCAAACATAGGCAGAAGAATCTTTGACATAAATCACAGCAATATCTTTTTAGATCCGTCTCTTACAGTAATGGAAATTAAAAAAGTAAACAAATGGGACCTAATTAAACTTAAAAGCTTTTGCACAGCAAAGGGAGCCATAAACAAAACTAAAAGACAACCTTCAGACTGGGAGAAAATATTTGCAAATTATGTGACCGACAATGCCTTAATTTCCAAAATATACAAACAGCACATGCAGCTCAATATAAAAAAAAAAAGTTTGTAGTTGAATTGTAAAATGGAACTCATAACAGAACTGATTGATATAGTGGTTGCTTACTGTAACAGTTTTCAGATCCCATGGCATTTTTGCAGTATGCTACAGACTTGAAGACAAGTAAGAAAATAAAATAATAGTTGAAAACAGTTGCAAAAATTTTTTTCAAAAAGAACAACCCAATCAAAAAATGGGCTGAAGACCTAAATAGACCTTTCTCCAAAGAACACTTATAGATTGCCAAAAGGTACATGAAAAGATGCTCAACATCACAAATTATTAGATAAATGCAAATCAAAACTACAATGAGGTATCACCTAACAGCAGTCAGAACAACCATCATCAAAAATCTACAAATAACAAATGCTGGAGAGAGTGTGGAGAAAAGAGAACCCTCCTACACTATTGGTGGGAATGTAAATTGGTGCAACCACTATGGAGAACAGTATGGAGGTTTCTTAAAAAACTAGAAATAGAGTTACCATATGACCCAGCAATCCCACTCCTGGGCATATTTCTGGAGAAGACCATAATTCAGATAGATACATGCACTCCAATGTTCATGTGGCATTATTTACTATAGCCAAGACATGGCAGCAATCCACCGACAGATGAATGAGTAAAGAACATGTGATATATATACACAATAAAGTATTACTCAGCCATCAAAAAGAATGAAATAATGCCATTTGCAGCAACATGGATGGACCTAGAGATTATCATACTAAGTGAAGTAAGCCAGACAAAGACAAATATCATATGATATTACTTACATGTCAAATCTAAAAAATGATGCAAATGAACTTATTTACAAAACAGAAATAGAATCACAGACATAGAAAACAAATTTACGGTTACCAAAGGATAAAGGTGGGAGAGGGGTAAATTAGGAGTTTGGGATTAATAGATGCACCCTCCTACATATAAAACAGATAAACAACAAGAACCTACTGTATAGTACAGGGAACTATCTTAAATATGTAATAACCTATAAGGGAAGAGAATGTAAAACAAAGTATATATATATATATATATATATATATATATATATATATATATATATATATATATATATATATAACTGAATTATTTTGCTGTATACCTGAAACTAATACAACATTGTAAATAAATTTTACATCAATAATTTTTTTTAAAAAATGAAAAAATAAGAACAAGAAAGTATATGTAATGATACTGGTAGCTGCTAAGTTGATAGATAGATAGATAGATAGATAGATAGATAGATAGATAGATAGATAGATAGATAGACAGACATAGATTCTAATTGTGTGTACGTGTGTAATCAAATATATGTCAGAAACATAATCATAGGATGGATTCTTGAATAAATTGAACCATCTGTAAGATGAACCTTGTAAAAAACTAAATTTATCACCCAACTTCTTTAAGCCTCCACATAAGTTGGAAGACCACAGTGGCTCTTCAGGTACTTTGGCATCAATATGTACAGCCCTTAAATTTATCAATGTATTATTATAAGCTCTAAAATAACATCAAACTACTGAATCCAGTCCACAATCTTCAGAATTATCATTGCTTTTCCCCATATTAAGTGTTATGTCTGCTTGATCTACCAATATCTTAAAATTATGTATTCCTATAACAACTGATCACAAGAAAAAGCTTAAAGCTTTAAAAAGTGCAATGCCACTTCTTGCCAAAGATAATTACTAACTCATTTACCAATAGCAATGAGACTCATATTGCTTTCAAATAGGTTTGTGATTAAAATTCAAACTAATATCTTGAGTATCTGTTCTCTAGTATTAGTTATAATTTTAGACAAAGTAAATTTTAAAACAAACAAAAACTTAAAGGAAAGTTTTAGTATTAATGTATTGATACTTAGGAAGGCCAGGCAATGTGAGCGATGCTAAAATGGATTATTGCAAAGCATAATAGAAAGAAATATAAGTTGATTTATTATCAAGCTCTATTCCTTCCTAAAAAAGACACAGCTAGCATCCTTGGAAGAGTTCATTAGAAAATGACATGGAAAAGTAATTAATTTTCTAGTTCCTCTCCTCATCTGTCCCTCCACTATGCTTCTGTGTAGGTTAATTTGGTCTGTATGGGAGTTTCTGGGTAAACAAACAGGCATATACAGTGTCAGTCACCATCAGGTGGCTCAGGTGGGACAAGGGATGAGAGATGAGCCTAAGAGAATCTGAAACATCCTATAAGGCGTGCACTGAACAGTTAGCAACACTCAAAATTGAGTAGACTTAAAACTATAACAGGGTTTTTTTTATTACCTAAGTCCAAGTTGACGAGAAATGACTATACACATCAGCCCTACTAACAGGCACTGTAACAGTTATCAATTTACTGCCTCTAAGCTCTAAGCCATTCTTCTCTACCCTTCCTTCTATAATACCGGAACTCTGCTCAGTAAACACTTCTCTTTTGCCAGATAGTGCAATATAAGCTATGCCAATAGAGGTTACTGGAATTATGCCACAAGACTATTTCAAGAGAAAGGACATGTCCTCCTTGTCTTGGGGTACTTTTCTTCTCCAGCATGGCTATCACTCAGTGTGCCAAAGGCCAGTAACAATCACCTCAGTGGTCTTCACAGACCACTTCTACACGACGCATATGCACTAGCGCATTTCTTGGTCTACCTGGGGGATCATTCCTGTGGACCAGTTCTAACCCACTTGCAGTATCCAGAAATCAACTCATTCTCATGCATCAACTCCAGCCCATCCTCCAACGAGTTTCTCAGCCACCTAGGATACTCTTCCTGTGAACCAGTTCCATCACAACTGCACCTGCATCTACAATGGCATCTGGCAAATTTCTCCACCACCCTGTAATCCATTCCTATGACTCAGCCTCAGACTGCCCCATTTAACAGCAAGTTTATCCACAGGCAGCTGCTTCTTTAGACCAGCCTTGGCCCAGCACTCTGGGAAGTTTTTTTTTTGTCAACAGCAGTCTTCATGTATCAAAATGCCCTCTCCAACAAGGTCAGAATCTTAGCACTGGGGGGATATGGGGGCATTTTCTGAGCACTTAATTTCTTCCTTATCCACTCTTCCTCAGTCCCAGAGATAGTGGTCACTTCCTTCATTTATCTTTACCTTAGAGTACTCCTTTGCCCCATTCAGTCTCCTTTTAGTAGTTAATAATTCTTTACATTAAGTTTTCCATGTTCAAACTTCCGATTGCACCTTGACTGACACACGTACCACCTTCTTGGCAGTTTTTAGTTCTGTGAATGCCTTTTGACTACAGTGGATTTTTCAAGAGCCCAATCATCTTCCACCTTGAAGCCACCTTGTAAATCTGAATCTGGCCCTGGAGAACTTTGTCTTTGGTGCCATTTTACTGTAAAATTAAAAGATGCAATTTGGTTCAATGGAACTGCTTTAAACACCCTAGTGGTCACCACACTGTGATTCTCTGATCCTTGCAAAATCAGGGTCTGATATTTGAAAACTCATTGATTCCAAATCAAATGATTTATAACTTCTGCATAATTTTTGTGCCCTGGTGATACCTTCTTAAGTCAATTTACCTCTCCTTTCTCCTCAGGAGTACTTAATCTCCCATCAGAGACAACTACTCCTTCACTACTAGCATTACACAGGAGTCTTTTTCATTCCAATATTGCTATTTTTTTCAGAGGGAATAGCATTCCAAAGTAGGATGGGAATTGTTGTAAAATTGGAATTGTTATATCAAACATCTGCCTTTCTAGAGAGCTGATTTTGGACAAAGCATTTGAAATGGCTATCTTAAATTCTGCTACAATCACTTCTGTGTTATATTTACTGGTTGAAATATGAGAATTAGTTCATATGAGAATGAAACTTAGCAGTGCAGGAGACAGTAAGGCTTTTCAGATATTCTCTTTATTCTAAGTATTTTAATGTTTTTATGAAACTTGTTCATTTCCAGCCCAATAAAATCAACTGTTTGTGAGTTACAGTACTGCTAATATTAAATTTTGCTTAGTGTGTAGAAATGAAATTCCCTAGATATCATTTTATAAGAATTGATTCTGCAAAATGCAGTAATTTAGGTTTCATTTATTTTATAGGGCACATAATATAATGCTGAATTTGCATCATATATAAATATGGTTCATTTAAATATAAAATGTCCTAGAGATGCAAAATAATCTACATTATCCACTAAATTTCTTCCTCACTAAAATAATGTTATAATTAATCTTCAAATAATTTTAAAACAGCAACTATGACTATCATATATTTTGCAATAATAAACATAATTTTATTTATAATAGAGTTTTCCACCAATTTGCCAACAGAGGAGATAATTCTACTTTCTAGAATAAAATTATATGGAGATGAAATGAATGCTCTGTCCACAGAGATGCATTTTGAGGATGCAAATGTTAGTGTCTTATGTACAAAATTGACTAAGACATCAACCTGTCTCAAACTATAACTACATCATTGCATCCCATGAATAAACATGAAGAGTAGCACCAATACAACCATTTCAGAACATCTTCATTCAAAAAGCCACAGTGTTTTTAAGCTTTTGTTTTCTAAACTCCATCTGTATATACACTCACTTATCCCTTACTAAAAGGAACCTAGTTTTGTTCAGGCATTCTCGTATGACCCTGGGGAATGTGACCCCTCGTTCTATTCCATCCTCCCATATCCACTGAGATAAATTTCAGGAGTTAGATTATGAATCTTCTAAGCCAAACATGATAATCCTTTTCCCTTTAACGATTACAGGTTTAAGAATAGGCAGGAGATCCAGTAAGGGCCAATGGGAAATAACAGAAAATTAGCTAAGGGTGTTATCAAAAATCTTTCCTTACTCCAAAGAAAGAGGACATGCATGGTTTCTATCCTTGCTCTGAAAAGGGTTAGAGCTGGGAAGTGACAACTTAAACTACCACAGCTACTTATTCCTAGACTGCGGATTAAGTTAATATAAATAGACAAGCTAGACCCACCCATACCTCCACCTTTGAAGGTCGCATTTTTCTGAATAATAAGCTTCCTCTTGTTTAACCCAGTTTGAGCTGTATTTTCTCTCCCTTACAGCTAAAATCAACCTAATTTATTCAGCATATTTTAATAAGCTTGATTATTTTCTACTCCAATAATGCCTGTTTGGCTCTATCACAATAAAAACAATTCTTTAATAACTTGAAGTACATTCTGGATAAAAGTCATTGTATTTGGTAGTAGGCTGAACTAAAAAGAAACTGTTATAAAAATATAAATATATATTTATATAGCCAGAAATGGCTGCATGACATGTCTTCAGCTCTTATAAGACAAGTACTGTGTTAGATTTTATAGAACCAGAAATGACCCCAAGACATGTCCTGTGTCCTCAAGGTGCGAAAACGAGCAGATAAAAATTAAATAAGTATGATGTGTAATCAATAGACTTGTGTTTAATGTACACAATACAGAATGAAATAATGGAAGGCATTATGAAGCATCTAAAACTTATGATAGGGTTTTATAAATTAATTCAGGCAATATTCAAGGGAGGAGACAGAAATAGGAAGTAATCACAATTATTTAGGCAAGATAAAATGAGTGCCTGGACTTTGGTAAGGCAGCAGGTATTGAGAGGTGGGATGGACTTACAGATTGTTTGTGTTGTCTCAGAGAGATGGAAGATATCAAGATGACCTCAAACTTGTATCACTATATGACACGTAACACAATTAAATTGAACATGACATATAAGACAGAGAACAAATTGTGTGTGCAACTGATACTATTTACATGTTATTTGAAAGCCTCTTTAATATATTCAGGTAGAGATGTAGAGTTCAAAATATCTATGCAGGAATCATTGATATACATGGTTTAAAACTATGAGATTGGATAAGTTCTGAAGAATACTTGACAAATTTGAAAAGGGAAGGGAAAAACATGAAACTCTCAAAAAATTGATAATTGATGATCTGTCAACAAATCAGATTGGATAAGGAGGACAAATAAGCTATTGGCAGAAAGTTTTTTAGGAAAACCAAGATGGAATTTTTAAAATTTCTTTGGTCATTTTTGAGAGCCTGCAAATGTGGTTTACTTATGTGGTTTACCACAGTAGGTTAATTCATCTTAAAAATAATATTAAAGATTATTATCCAACATTGGGCTTTAAAGATTTATAGAAATAGAAATTACTGTTTAAGAAAATTTTTAGATAAAAACCACATGATCATCTCAATAGATGCAGGAAAGGCATTTAATAGGGTTCAGCATCCATTCAAGATAAAAACTCTCACCAAAGTGGGTATAGAGGGAACATATCTCAACATGATAGGGGCCATCTGTGACAGGCCCACAGCCTTTATGATATGCAGTGGTAAAGGGCTGAGAGCCTTTCCACTGGGTTTTAGAATGGGATGGGGATGCCCACTCCCACCACTTCTATTCAAAATGCTATTGAAAGTCCTAGGCACAGCAATCGGACAGGAGAAGGAAATAAAGGGTATCTAGATTGGAAGGGAAGAGGTAAAATTGTCCTTATGTGCAGATGAAATGATACTCTATATAGAGGACCCCAAAGACCCCACACAAAAGCTACTGGAATTGGTAAATGGGTTCAGCAGACTGGAGGGATACAGCATTAATGTGCTGGAATCTGTTGCATTTCTTTATACTAACAATGAAATATCAGAGAGAGTAAAAAAGAAATCCTGTTTAAGATCACATAAAAAAAAAAACCAAAACAACCTAGGAATAAACCTAACCAAGGAGGTGAAAGAACTATACACTAAGAACCATAAAACACTGATAAAGGAAACTAAAGATGATTCAAAGAAATGGAAAGATATCCCATGCTCTTGGATTGGAAGAATTAATATTGTTAAAATGGCCATACCACCCAAAGTCATCTACAGATTTAATGTGATCCCTATCAAATTATCCATGACATTTTTCACAGAACTAGACCAAATAATCTTAACACTTATATAGAACCACAAAAGACCCCAAAATGACAAGCAATCCTGAAAAAAAGAACAGAGCTGGAGACATAACCCTCCCAGACTTCATACAATACTACAAAGCTACAATAATCAAAACAGCATGGTACTGGCACAAAAACAGTCATATAGATCTATGGAACAGAATAGAGAGCCCAGAAACAAAACCACACACCTACAGTCAATTAATTTTGATAAAGGAGGCAAGAATATACAATGGAGAAAAAACAGCCTCTTCATCAAGTGGTGTTAGGAAAGCTGGACAGCCTCATGTAAATCAATGAAATTAAAACACACCCTTATACTATATACAAAAATAAACTCAAAATGGTTTAAAGACCTAACTCTAAGACATGACACCATAAACTCCTAGAAGAGAGCAAAGGCAAAACTTTTTCTGACATAAATTGTAGCAGTATTTTCTTAGATCAATCTCCAAAGGAAAAAGAAATAAAGGCAAAAAAAAAAAACAAATGAGAGCTAATCAAACTTAAAAGCTTTTGCACAGCAAAGGAAACTATAAACAAAAAGACAACCTATGGACTGGGAGAAAATATTGGGTTGACCAAAATGTTTGAATTTTTCCATGAAATCTTATGGAAAATTCCAAACAAAATTTTTGGCCAGCCCAATATATGCAAATGTTGTGACTGACACGGTGTTAATTTCCAAAATATACAAACAGCTCATACAACTCAATATCAAAAAAGAAAACAACCCAATCAAAAAATGGGCAGAAATTCCCCAGAGAAGATATATAGATGGCCAACGGACATATGAAAAGATGCTCAACATCGCTAATCATTAGAGAAATGCAAATCAGAATACCAATGAGATTCCTCAAAAAGTTATATAGAGAGTTACCATATGACCCAGCAATTCAACTTCTAGGTACATACCCACAGAGAATTGAAAACATATATCCACATAAGAACTTGTACACGGATGTTCATAGCAACACTATTCATAAGAGTGGAAATGTGGAAAGAAACTAAATTCAGTTGACAAATGGACAAACAAAAGGTAATACAGCCACACAATAGAATACTATTCAGACACACACACAAAATACCAATGAGGTTACACACTACTATATATAAAATAGATAAACTACAAGGACCTATTGTATAGCACAGGTAACTATATTCAATATCTTGCAATAACCTATAATGGAAAAGAATCTGAAAAAAATGGATAACTGAATCACTTTGCTGTACACCTAAAACTAACATAACATTGTAAATCAACTATACTTCAGTAAAAACAAAACAAAACACACAATGAGGTATCACCTCACACCAGTCAGAAGGGCTATTATCAGAAAGTCTACAAATAATAAATGCTGGACATGGTGTGGAGAAAAGGGAACCCTCCTACACTGTTGGTGGGAATGTAAACTGGTGCATCTACTATGGAAAAGAGTATGGAGGTTCCTTAAAAGCTAAAAATAGAACTACCATATGATCCAGCAATCCCACACTTAGGCATATATCTGGAAAACACCAAACTCTAATTCGAAAAGGTACATGCACCCCAATGTTCATAGCGGCACTATTTATAATAGCTGAGACATGCTAGGGACCTAAGTGTCCATCAACAGATGAAGGATAAAAAAGTGTATACACACACATGCACAAACACACACACAATGGAATATTACTCAGCTATAGAAAAGAATGAAATAATGCCATTTGCAGCAACATGAATGGACCTAGAGAATATCATACTAAGTGAAGTTAAGTCAGATGGAGAAAGACAAATATAACATGATAATGACATCCCTTATATGTGGAATCTAAAAAATAATACAATTGCATTTATTGACAAAACAGAAACAGACTCACAGGCATAGAAAACAAACTTATGGTTACCAAAGGGGAAAGAGGTGTAGGGATAAATTAGGAGTATGGGATTAACAGATACACACTACTATATGTAAAACAGATAAACAAGGACCTACCTATAATGGAAAAGAATATGAAAAATATATATATAACTGAATCACTTTGCTGTACACCTAAAACTAACACAATATTGTAAATCAACTAAACTTCAATTTTTTGAAAAAGGAAGACAAAAGAAGTTTTTTTGTGAAACGACCATAAGGAGCCCAAATCTGAACAAAGTCAAACATAGGCTGTAGGTTACAACAGAGAATCAAACATAAGCATATAAATGTGAGGTAAATGATTGTGGCAATACCATGAAGAATAACAACAACACTACTTTTAAAACTATATATCAGTAATAGTATTTAATCCATATAAAAATGTAATATCATCCTCATTTAAAGATGAGAAAAATGAGGCCAAAAGAGTTTACACACTTTACCAATTTTAAACAAAAATTTGTCAACTTTGGATTTATATCCATACACTCAGACTTTTGAGTCCCTATTACTAATCCAGATTGGATATCTGAAAGACAGATTCTAGATTATAGAAAAGTAGTGTATTGAAAGTCCTATTTTACCAATAAAGGCAGAAATTCAAAATACATGAGGGAAGACATAATAAATTCCATAAGCTTCTAAGGACAATGAAATATCTGCAACTCCACTTACAAAGAACAGCATTAGGTTAACACAAAATCATTCTGAAAACATCTTTTCCTTTCTTATGAATTCAATCTATTTCATATTTTGTTATAGGCCTCTATCAAAATAATTCCCTTCTAAATGATGATTGTTGGGAAAACTAACATTAGAAAATATACAGTATGCAACTGCAAAAGGTCAGAGCCATTAGATGATATTTTTATGGATTAAGCTATAAAAAATTTTCAAAATAAGAATGCAAAAAATCAGATTACCAGGGAAGAATCTTACTAACCTCATTCTGAGGAAACGATTTTTAATGCCCTTCTTAAAATTTTAACGAGTATCTACAAATGAGGTTAGAATACTGACACTTACTGAAAGTAGGAAGCATATCCTAACTATATCTTCCCCTGAACTTTTTTTTTTTTAACATCTTTATTGGAGTATAATTGCTTTACAATGGTGTGTTAGTTTCTGCTCTATAACAAAGTGAATCAGTTATACATACACATATGTCCCCATATCTCTTCACTCTTGCGTCTCCCTCCCTCCCACCCTCCCTATCCCACCCCTCTAGGTGGTCACAAAGCACCGAGCTGATCTCCCTGTGCTATGTGGCTGCTTCCCACTAGCCATCTATTTTACATTTGGTAGTGTATATATGTCCATGACACTCTCTCACTTCGTCCCAGCTTACCCTTCCCCCTCCCCATATCCTCAAGTCCATTCTCTAGTAGGTCTGTGTCTTTATTCCCATCTTGCCCCTAGGTTCTTCATGACCTTTTTTTTTTTTCTTTTTTGGATTCCATACATATGTGTTAGCATACAGTATTTTTCTCTTTCTGACGTACTTCACTCTGTATGACAGTCTCTAGGTCCATCCACCTCACTACAAATTACTCAATTTCGTTTCTTTTTATGGCAGAGTAATATTCCATCGTATATATGTGCCAAATCTTCTTTATCCATTCATCTGTTGATGGACACTTAAGTTGCTTCCATGTCCTGGCTATTGTAAATAGAGCTGCAATGAACATTTTGGTACATGACTCTTTTTGAATTATGGTTTTCTCAGAGTATATGCCCAGTAGTGGAATTGCTGGGTTGTATGGTAGTTCTATTTTTAGTTTCTTAAAGAACCTCCATACTGTTTCTCCATATGGAGAACAGTTCTCTGTATCAATTTACATTCCCACAAACAGTGCAAGAGGGTTCCCTTTTCTCCACACCTTCTCCAGCATTTATTGTTTGTAGATTTTTTGATGATGGCCATCCTGACCGGTGTGAGATGATATCTCATTTTAGTTTTGATTTGCATTTCTCTAATGGTTAATGATGTTGAGTATTCTTTCATGTGTTTGTTGGCAATCTGTATATCTTCTTTGGAGAAATGTCTATTTAGGTCTTCCGCCCATTTTTGGACTTGGTTGTTTGTTTTTGTGATACTGAGCTGCATGAGCTGCTTGCATATTTTGGAGATTAATCCTTTGTCAGTTGCTTCGTTTGCAAATATTTTCTCCCATTCTGAGGGTTGTCTTTTGGTCTTGTTTATGGTTTCCTTTGCTGTGCAAAAGCTTTTAAGTTTCATTAGGTCCCATTTGTTTATTTTTGTTTTTATTTCCATTTCTCGAGGAGGTGGGTCAAAAAGGATCTTGCTGTAATTTACGTCATAGAGTGTTCTGCCTATGTTTTCTTCTAAGGATTGGATAGTGTCTGGCCTTACATTTAGGTCTTTAATCCATTTTAAGTTTATTTTTGTGTATGGTGTTAGGGAGTGTTCTAATTTCATTCTTTTACATGTAGTTGTCCAGTTTTCCCAGCAGCACTTATTGAAGAGGCTGTCTTTTCTCCACTGTATATTCTTGCCTCCTTTATCAAAGATAAGTTGACCATATGTGCGTGGGTTTATCTCTGGGCTTTCTATCCTGTTCCATTGATCTATATTTCTGTTTTTGTGCCATTACCATACTGTCTTGATTACTGTAGCTTTGTAGTATAGTCTGAAGTCAGGGAGCATGATTTCTCCAGCTCCGTTTTTCTTTCTCAAGATTGCTTTGGCTATAAGTGATCTTTTGTGTTTCCATACAAATTGTGAAATTTTTTGTTCTAGTTCTCTGAAAAATGCCATTGGTAGTTTGATAGGGATTGCATTGAATCTGTAGATTGCTTTAGGTAGTAGAGTCATTTTCACAATGTTGATTCTTCCAATCCAAGAACATGGTATATCTCTCCATCTATTTGTATCATCTTTAATTTCTTTCATCAGTGTCTTATAATTTTCTGCATACAGGTCTTTTGTCTCCTTAGGTCGGTTTATTCCTAGATATTTTATTCTTTTTGTTGTAATGGTAAATGGGAGTGTTCTCTTAATTTCACTTTCAGATTTTTCATCATTAGTGTATAGGAACGCAAGAGATTTCTGTGCATTAATTTTGTATCCTGCTACTTTACCAAATTCATTGATTAGCTCTAGTAGTTTTCTGGTTGCATCTTTAGGATTCTTCCCTTAACTTTTAGTTCAAACATTTTTTATTCTGTGTTTTGAAAATAAACAAGTTATCACATTAAAGGGAACATTAATCGCAACACACACATGAGTATTTGTCTATTATTTCAATAACACTACATGATCTTTTGCTGAAACCATCATTTCCAATATCCTTTTGTATACATAATTTAATTATACAAATAATTAAGTGTAACAATAGCAGTTCTAGTTCATTGGCCTTTAGTGCTACTTAAATGGCTTGTATTTCCAGATCAGTGAGAAGAACTGCTAACTCTGCTCTCCTTTGGCCAAGCTGTCCATCAAAGGGAGCAGCATCTCTGTCCTCAAACTCCTTTCACCTCAAACTCTCCACTTTTCTAGGATCATCAAAAGAATGAGGTAGGTTGGTAACACTCTGATATAGCAGACTATTGCTGTAAAGAAATGAAATTTGTTTCACTTATATAAGACTATGAGGTTACATTTTAAAGGGATTCTGATGTTAAGCCTACTATCTTTATTATCATAATATGAGAAGACCAAATTAATTTGAGGAATAAATTAAGATTATAATAATAATCAAAAATTAATACCAAGTTGAATGACTCCTGATTTTATTAATGAAGGATTAACTTTTAACCTTATAATTTTATAAGTTGGTCATACAGTTAAGTCAGTTTTAATCATTAAACTTTAGGAACATGAAGAGTAATTCAGTAGAAAATATACAGATAAATGTATGAGCTTAAACTTGGTCTTGAAAGATCTGAGTTAAATGAACATGTGTTAGATTGTGTTTAAGAACATGTGTTAGATTGTGTTAGGTTCTCTTCAGGGAGATTAGTTTATTATAGCATTTCAGGTCAAGGTGAGTGGCACTAAATATCCCTGCTTCATTAAGAAAAATGAGATTAGCATCATTGGTATGAAACAACTCATAACACTTTCAAACATGTGAACTGTACCCAAATTTTAAAAAGCCCAACATTGCAAAATTAAAGTTTATATTAAATGTGATTAAAGAAGTAATTATTTACATTTTAGACAGTTTCCTCTTATTCTTTTCAAAGAGATCAAGTTTTCCTCAACATATTCTCAGTGATGGTGATTTATGTTGCCAAATAGAAAAGTGTCATAGTATTGACTACTTAGGATAGGATATTGCAGTAGTGGAAAAATATACTATATTGTTAAAATTTTATACATTTACAGAAGGATTTTAACAACTGTTATTTATTGAAACTTGATATATTATTGTCATTTTAATACATCAAGTATATTTATAGTAACAACACTGAAGGGTGATATTATTATACTCATTTTGCCAATATTGAATCTGAAGCTTTAAATTTAAATATTCAGGTGGTTTTGAACACAAGTGTATCTGACTTCACAGTTAGTGTTCTTTGACATATTTGATAATAATTAGTGTAATTTGTCAAACATTTCTAAATGTCCTCTGGGAACACAGGGTTGCACTTTCTGAGTCTCTTGTAACTGGGTTATTACCAGAAGAATAGTTTTAACCAATATGAGTGAATTGAGGTGTGTCTTTTCGAGGAGTATTTTATTTCCTTATGAGCTCTTCCGAGCCACCTTCCCTTTGCCACAATGACCTCCAAGGTCCAAAATTGCAGCTTCCTTGTCAGTCTGTGTCCCAGATGATGGGCACATAGGGGGAGAAAGAGTAAACCTTTGTTGTTATAAGCTACTAAGATGTGAAGAGTGTTTATCACTCCAAAATAGCTAGTCTTTTGAGATGAAACAACACAGATGAAACAACAGGCAATAAGAATGGCATATTCCTAAAAAAAGACACAGTTAAATCTGGGTTAGGGGCTTGATCCAGAATATTTAGCCCTTCTACTTCCTTTTCTAATCCATTTATAGGAGCCAAAACACACATTTAACATCTTCATTTCAGCTTGCATAGTTGTGGCTGCTGAAATGTGTGTGGGCTGGCAAATACCAGGTCAGAGGGCATACAAAGTTTTATTTATAGCCACACTAGGAAAAATCACGGCAAAACGGAAACTATTGAATAAAAAAAAAAAAAGTGAGAGAGAAGGGATTCTAGTTGAAAAACTGAGATTAATCAAAAGTCCCACCAAAAACAAAATGCCCGACTAATCCTAATTCTGTCACATTTGTCTAACTCCCTACAGATTATATTCCTTCTTGCTACCTATACTTAATGATATTACCTCAAGTATAAGCACAAAGTGTCATCCAAAGCATCCTATTTTTCTACCATTATTTTTATTCCACTTTTTTTTTTCTTTTCTACAAGTCTCCAACATCCCATTCTACACCTTTCTTTGCTTTATGGTGATTGATGTATGTATATATTTACATTTTTTCTATGATATTCATCTTTACATACTCACCAGAATTAAAATCTAACTTTCCCAAAGGAACATGAGTTCAACAATTCTTTCCAGAGAACAGTGGGGTTGGCCTCTTCCTTTCTACCCAGTGCCTCTTGTAGCTTTCATAGCACTGCATATCCTATATGGCCTTTATTTGAACGTTCTTCTTTTTCCTCCCAACCTCACTATTCATTTTTATACATTTTCATATCAATATTATAAAATCTAAAACTGTTCCTCTCTTCTCATATCTGGACTTATCATAATTGGTTTTCCAATCAAAAAGTTTTTCTTTTTTCCATTCAATGACTAGTTTAAAATTGTCAAGTTTTTTTTTCCCCAAGCCTTCAAAATTGTCCCAGTCTGTTTCTCAGTTTTATATAGCAATAGGTTCACTAATACATAAATGCATAAATCTCACTTTCCCTGCAATTGAAATAACTTTTCACTCACCGAAAAAGCATTGTGCTTTTCATTCACAGTGCCTTTGTTCTGATATTTATATTTCTCTAATAATTCTTCATCGTAGTCAGTAAAACCCTTCCCTATATTTCAAAGTCAGTTTGCCTCACCACTTCTTCTATGATACCTTACTGGTTGACTTTGATTACAGTATTATAACAGCTATTATAACAGTCAGTTGAATAATTCACAATCATCAGCACCTGGGATACTAGTGATATGTTTGTGTCTCAAAACCCGTAAATCAAACTTTTTCAAGTTTGAATTGAATGTGAACATATGGATCAATTATATGAATGTTTGAAAACATTAAACTATTTGATATCTTGTGAGTAAAATATTGATTAAATTTCTCTTTTCAAACAAATAAAAATCCCTGCTCATGATAGTGTAAGTACACTATAATTTTATATGTCATAAAATTAAATAGAAACAATTTTGATACATGATATAAATCTTTACTTGAAATTAAAAATATAATTTTCTCAAAGATTAAAAAAGCTAAGAATAACCATATATGTGCTTAAAATTGTTTTTGTGTCAACCTTTTAAAATTTTAGTTTTTATTTGTGACTACTTACTCCAGTATTGAGAATACCATCAAAAATTGTTGCCATCAAAGAGCAAAACTGATTGTAACAATAGCTTCAGTGTTCTACTTAGAAGAGTCAGCCTTAATACTGTACCTTTAAAATGATAACTTTCAAACTTGGGACCTTAATTTGATTTTAATTAAAATTAAAAACTCAGGGAAATTAACTTTTTGATATATCTCTCTAAACTTATCAGTGTGATTATTTAATTAAATAGAACATTAATTATGGACATGGAAATTAGTCTAAATTATTATTTGAGAAAGTCAAATATATAACAAAGTTATTGATCTACTAGTTTTGTTTAGACACAAAGACTAATTTCATCCATTATACTATTTAGAGCAGTTTCTATTGAAACATCTTGATTTCCTGAGTCTTGTGCTTGAGTGCAGCTGAAACTTATTGGACTATAAAAGCAAAAGTACCTGGAGCAGAAGGTATTTTTAAACACATGTTTTCCCAAAGTAGGCAGCTGCTCGCTGCATGAATTCTTTGAGCACTGCTGTTCTCAGCAGTTAACTTTCTTTACTTGAAGGTACCAGGGCAAGTAAGATAACCTCAACACATTGTTTTTCTATCATTTTTACTATGTTCTCAGTACTATCAAACGGCTGATATTTGACAGCAAATAAATTATTAAAAAATACTTTGAATAAATTGAAGTTTCTTTCTTAGGGGAAATATTAACAGCAAATCTTCGTAGTTACTTTAGTGAGTATTTTTCTAAAGAGTAGCAAAGTCAGTCTATATTTTCTCTACAGAGAGAAGAAACTTCTGCCTGGAACATTTCCTTTTCTTTGGTCGTTTTACTGCTTGTTTTTTAAAATATTAACTTGTACTTTCATTTTATCCAATAATGCACTGACATTGTAGTACTGAATATAATTAAATTAAAATGAAGATAATATTTGTATTCTTATCACATACTCTGCCTTTGTACATATGAATGTGTAAATACATCTATTAGCTGATTGCTCATAGAAAACGTTAATAAATGCTAACACTTTTTTTTAGATATGCTAACCTATTGCCAACTATGATAATTATGCCAGGCTAGAATTACTTGTCATTAAAAAATGTATCTATGTATCATGAAAATATGCTTCAGGATTTGTAGCATTTGAGGCCTGTATTGATAGGTGTTTATAATTAGAATGATACTCTTTTGAAGTTCAAGTCAAGAAAGTCCTGTATTAGGCTGAGTGAGAGAGCACAGAATTTTTGGATAAACAGAGAAAAACAAGTTCCAAACTGCCAAAGAATCTAACAGTTGACAAAATTACAATTGCCCCCCCTCCCCCAGAAAAATAAGAAAATGACTAAATGTTTACTTTCCCCATCTCTAACACTGAGTATAATGCTTTCCTGATAGTCAAACATGAGGGATGTGTGAACACTGATTAAGTGACACAAGCTACCCTTCCCGAGAGTGCTCCGTGGTGCCTTCCCAGGAAATTGATGTCTTGTGAGTGTTAGGTAGCTAGAATCAATTCAAGAATCTCACTCATCAATTATATCTTTTGCAAACTCTAATCTCAGCGTTCTTTTCCAGTCTTTGAAATGTATTGCGCTGACATGCATACAGCATTCTTTTCAGTTGTCTGTGACTCCCACAATTTTAAATAGCTATAAAAAAGTAAATATATATTATTTTTTCAATGGCTAACTTTTACAGACAATGATTTAGTTGAGATTAAAGAAGAGTGTTTACCTTAAGTAGTAGGCAGAACAACTATCCCCAAAGAGGCTCATCATGCCCTAATCCCAGAACCTACGAATGTCACCTTAAATGGTAAAAAGAGACTTTGCAGATGTGATCATGAATCATGTGATAGGAAGATTATTCTGGATTATCCCCATGGGCCTAGTGTAATCATAAGAGTCTTCATAAGAAGGCATCAGAGGGTCAAAGTCAAAGAGCTATGACAATGGAATCAGACATTTAAATTCTGGGCATTGAAGATGGAGGATGAAACCACAGCCAAGGATACAGGCAGCCTCTCAAAGCTGGAAAAGGCAAGGAAACAGATTCTCCCGTAGAGCTACCAGAAAGGAATGCAGTCCTGTGGGCACCTTTATTTTAGCCTAGTAAGACCCATTTCAGACTTCTGACTTCCAGAACTATAAGACAATAAATTTGTGTTGTTAAGTCACCAAGGTTTTAGTAGTATCTTAAAGCAGCAGTAGGCAAGTAATGGACCCTATGCAGAACATTTTGCGTGGAAAGCAGAAATTACAAGAAAATTCACTGAAAGAATTCCCAGTGACACCGTATGGGATGACAAACTCAGAAATGAGCTAAATTATAATCCTTATCAAGTAAATATTTATTCCAGTATTTCTATATTCTCACTTATCTCAACAGTTGTGTCCATTAGAGTATTTGAGAGTGGGAACTTCTGAACTTTCCTTAACTGACCTTATCCAAGAATTCACAAAAAGCACACTACAGATTTACTTTTATGTTTAAGTTTATGAATGACACAGCAAGCTAAACTTGTTACACAATATACAAGCATTTCAAGATATTTTCCATAAATATTCTTATAACTTATTATAACCTCACTGCAATATATAGGTATAGCATGTCCGTTTATAAATATCATATATGTCCTGTCTCATTTAAGTCTAAAGATCTTTAATTTGTGTACTTTTTCCAAATCTAAGAAGTGAGCAAGATATTCTCAGTGTGACAAAGATTGTCAATCTACACAATAGTCTATATTTCTAAGAGATCATCTCTTAGAAACATAAATGGAAATGGCATAAAATTCCCAGAACACTAATGACTCTGTAATCATGCTAATAAAGACCTAATTTATACTCTTTTCACCTTTGGTTCTTTGTAATCAGTACTAGAAAAAATGTTTAAGTAAAAGAAACTTTTAGACAATAGCCTTCCATTTCATAATGTTGTGTTCTTTATATCCTAACTGATTTTCATGTTTAAATCTTTCAAAACTGCTTTATTCTGTTACCAATTGTTCATGCCATTTTGATTTCAAGCACAATGTCTCTTCCAATATCCAATAGCTACTGGAAAAATATCAAATCATTTATTACCTTTAATAAACATTAACTTTTATTTTAATTAAGCAAAGTAAAACTTCATTCTTCAAAACTAGTTGTTTTACTTTAGAGCTGATATAAAGCAGATAAATATATCATTAAGCAATTATTACCAAGTGATCTGAATAACAGGTGATTATAAAATCAGGAAAGGTAATCATTAGTGTCCTATAGTTGTGAAATTAGTTTCCAAATTGCCCAAAAGTTATTGACTTAACACAAATTTATTATCTTACGGATTTATAGGTTAGCAGTCTGATGTGGGCTAAAAATCGAGATGTCTTTTCTGAAGGCTCTAGAGGATAATCTCTTCCCCTGTCTTTTCCAGCGTCTAGAGGTTGTCCACATTCCTTGGCTTGTGGCCTCATTGCTCCATCTACAAAGTGACCAACAGTGCATCTCCCTGACCATTTTTCAATACTCACATCTTCAGAATCTAGCCAGGAAGGTTTCAATTTTAAGAATCCATATAATTAGGTTGGGCCCTATTTGATCATCCAGGATAATCTCTGCATCTCAAGGTCCTGAACTTAATCTTACCTACAAAGTCCCTTTTGCCATATACGGTAACATATTCACAAATTCTAGGGATTAGGATGTGGATATTTTGGGAGTCCCTGTACTATTCTGCCTACCACAGTAATCTTTTACAGCATTTCATTTTTTTCCTTCAGTAGTGACTTGAGAAAATTAAGATAAGAGATAAAGGAAACAAATTTGACTACTGACAAAATCACTTTGGTAGACTATTAGCTATTCTTAAAAAGATAATTGTAAATTTCTAGGTTTTTTAAAAAACCCAAGCCAACCACCAAAATGAGAAGAAAACAAAGACTTAAAAGAAATTATGTAGAGGGAGGAGTTAGGGCTTTTAGCAAAATCTAAAAACAATACGAAACAATTCGGGTGTACAATCTACTCAAAAAGCTGAGACACTGTCTTAAGCAGAATTTATACAAGTGCAATTTTCAGAACATGGAATGTGGTAATTTAACAAATTTCTGAGCTGGCCAGATGAGAACAGAAGCATTGATAAATTAGGATGTGTCAAGAAGAGAGTGATTGGAATGAGAAATAAAATGAAATTATGCTGGATGAGGAGCAGTTAACACAACTACAAGTGGTAAACCAGGATTAATACAAACATAGTGGTTCTGACACATCAGAAGTACCATGAAAGAAACTAGTGTTTAATGAGAGGCTTTTCTTTTGCCACTTCAATTTTCTCATTTGATTGTTGTAATCTTACTCTATTTTTATATTTGTATAAAAACCTCTAAACATTTTTGAAATAAAGTAGAGGCATAGGTAAATTAAACTCCCAGGCATAAACTATGAGAAATGAATTTATATGCAATAGTTATCTGGACAATACTATTTTATAAGAAACTAACATTCTCAACAGATAATTGAATTACACAGCTCTAAAATTCACTAGCATTCTGACTTATGATAAATTAAGCTATAAAGCTGATGAATTTGTTAAAGGACATTTATCATATCAACATTGTTTATCTCAGTAACTTTCAGTTTATCATAATAACGAGGGTTGACAGATTAATAAATAAAAATATAGGACCCCCAGTAAAATTTGAGTTTGAGATAAAGAAAAAGCTTTTTAGTTTATGCATATTCCATGCAATATTTGTTTTTTATCTGAAATTCAAAATAATTCCTGTATTTATCTGGTAATCCTAATGGATTAGGAAAATACAACCATAAAAAAACCCATCATTACATGTAAGAAAGACCATTCCAAAACTTCAAGATTTACTTCAATGAGAAATAAAAACTTGTGAATCAAGTAAGCTTGATGATTGTTCATTTTTCATTAGTCTTTGCTTTCTAAGTATGTTTCAAATTTATTTTTCACTTTTTATCTTCATTCTATACTTGTGGATGGCTTTTGATACATTATTATTATTTAATAAAAGGAAATTGAAGAACTTAGAAATATACAAAAAGAATTTGATTTCCATGAAAAGTTGATCTGATAAAAACAAATTAATCTGAAAGAAGACACGTCAAAGAAGCCAAGGTTGTACTATTTAGTAAATGCATAATGATGTTATATCCAAGTTTTCCTCACTTGAAATTCAACATAATTCTCATCTTTTCATATTCCAAGAGTTTGGGATTTGACTGCCATTTTGGAATATTATAAAAATTGCCTCATTAATCACTGTGTCCAAAGAGGGAAGAATCCTGGCTTAACAAAGAATAACAGTCTAGACTTTAGAGGTATAACACACAATCTCATGTTAAAATAAAAGAATGAAAACTTATAAAACAGATTATTTATGAAGCATTATTTCTATCATGGCATGCATGTAAACCTGGAGAGTGTTAAATTACACTGGAACTGGCATTTACAGAAACATAAATGGATATTGAGGATGTTATGCTAAGTGAAATAAGTCAGAGGGAGAAACACAAATTCTGTACGTTCTCACGCATACGTGGAATCAAAGAAAGCTGAACTCACAGAAATACAGAGTATAATGGTCATTGCTAAGGACCAGGGTGTGGGGGAAATCAGGAGCTGTTGGTCAAAGGGTACCAATGTCCAGCTATAAGATGAATAAATTATGCAGATCTAATGTTCAGCATGGTGACTATAATTAACAATACTGTATTATGTACTTGAAAGTTGTTATGAGAGTAGATCTTAAACATTCCCACCAAAAGAGAAAATGGTAATTATGTGAGGAGATGGCAGTGTTAACTAACTTTATTGTGGTGATCATTTTGGAAGACATACATGTAACAAATCACCACATTACAAGCCTTAAAACTTACATATGTTGTATGTCAATAATATCTCAATAAAGCTGAAACAAATTTTAAATAAGTAACACTGGAAAGTTTCTCTGGTGATGTGAAAGAAATTGTCAATACCTTTGACATATAGGGAAAGAAATGAGTTTCAGAAATGGTAGACTTCAACTTGGTAAAAGAAATGTGTGTGAATAGTAGCCAGAGACCCATCATAAAGAAAACTGTCTAGAAGTTTTGATGGTGTGCAGGACAGCCTCTGAAAACTAGTTAAACATTTATGACAAAAGATCTAATGGAGTTTTATGAATGAAGCAGCAAGTCAGGCCCAAAGTCATGCTAAAATATTGCTCTCCTGCCATTTGAATTTAAATATAGTACCTTAATATTATCTGTTCTGAGTTGCCTTATTTTTTCATGCTCACTGATTCAGAAACCCAAGGTTTCCATGGTCTCCTTTATATACTTCTATTATAATTCACTGCACAGTGAATTTTAGTTTTAGGTGACTTGCCTCTTGTTGGCTTTTGTGTTATAGCTGTTAAGCTCCAGATAAAGTCTCCTTCTGACTATTCTTAAAATAAGCTGGATATATGATAGATAATAAATATTATACCAATTCTACAGTCTTTTTGAACAAATGGGTTTTAATGATTAGGCTGAAATACAATTGGTACTTGCCTTGAGACTAATAGTGTAGGAAAGATAAACTTTAAGACAACCCAGAATGACTTTCCTGGTGGTGCAGTGGTTAAGAATCCGCCTGCCAATGCAGGGGACACTGGTTCGATCCCTGGTCTGGGAAGATCCCACATGCTGCGGAGCAAATAACCCATGCACCACAACTACTGAGCCTGTGCTCTAGAGCCCACGTGCCACAACTACTGAAGCCCGTGTGTCTAGAGCCCGTGCTCTGAAACAAGCCACCACAATGAGAAGCATGTGCAATGCAATGAAGAGTAGACCCTCGATCCTCACAACTAGAGAAAACCCATGCACAGCAATGAAGACCCGACGCAGCCAAAAATAAATAAATAAAATAAAATAAATTTTAAAAAAAGACAACCCAGAATGAAAGATGACACATTTCACTTAGAAATCTGCAAGTGTTCAATTCTATGGTATGTTATTGAATATATATTTCATGTAACAATTGCAGTTTTTAGAGAGCTGTTAATTTTCAAAGTAATTTTAATACAGTAAGATATATTTAACATCAATGAAGTGACACTGACAATCAACTAGCAAGGATTCAGAAGCTATTTTAGAAATTTATGGGGATCCACACTGGTCATTTGCAGTACATGTATGCATTATTTAGTTCCAAATCTGTGACCTTTGGCAAGCTTCTGTATTTATTTATAATAATAGCACTGACAATAATCAGACCTATATACATGCCAAACATTGTTCTATATGTGGTATATAGGTTAATATTTGACAGTACTATAAATAAGTGCTATAATCATCTCCATTTTTGAGATGAGAAAGCAGAAGGTAAAAATCACAATTTCAGTGTTTTACACTGAGCATAATGGTGAAGCTACGTTTCAAACCTAGCCTCTCTGGTTCCTTGCACCAAGTAATTTCTGATATCCATTAATGTCTGAGATTCTGTTTTATATGTATTTATCATGTTATTATAAAACTGAACTTGAGAAGGATGTACTTACTAATACTCTAGGTACAGCAATCTCTAAGTATTGCATGTAGCATCGATACAGGGAAGTCAAACAGGCACATTCCTGGCCATTCAGTAGTTATAGATCAATATTTTTTAGCAATTATATTGTTACTACTCTTGTGGAAATAAATATAATTGTTGGCAGTGATGTACATTGGATTAAGTGATTCCCAGCAAGGTGGTTTCCCTGTGTCTTTCCAGTTCAATGACAATATAATAAAATGAATTTTAAATTTGTTAAAACTAATAGCAATGGAGTTTTATAATTTTCATATAAAACATAAATTAATTAAACAACAATGAGAGAGCAGCAAACAAACAGCAGCGAATAACAGCAAAGAGAGAGGGATAGAGAGAAGATAGAGGAAGAAGAAAGGAAGGGAGACAAGGGAGAAAAGAACCAGAGAGGATTAAAAGTTATAATATGGTAATTCTACCTACTGATTAACTTACTGGGTAAATGCCATAAATGAAGACCGCCATGTCTGCCACCAGCCTCAGCTCTTGAGCACTTCACATAGTGAGAGAATCTAGCCTCATGGAGTGTGAATTTCATTTTTGACGTTAGTGTGTATGTTACATAAGATGGTTTCAATTACTTTATCTGGAGCTTAAATAAAAAGAATTTGTTTCAAAATGGAAGAGAAAAAAATTTGATCAAAAGTTTTGAGAAACCATATGTTGGATTACAATATAGTGTCTAAATATGGCCATGTACATGTTGAGGGAAAAGATGAAATTAAATTTAAACAGACTTACAATTTTGTCTGGAAGTTTTCATCCAAATATCATTTCTCACTAATTTCTCTTTGCCAAACTGCCTTTGGAATATCATAAAAATTCCTCTTTCTTCCTTACAAAAAATTACTTCCTAAGTTCAATTTACAAACCACAAATTACACCAAGATAAACAGTCAACATGATTCAGCTTTTCTTAGCCAGATGACTGTCTGAGATCAGATAAATTTCAAATTTCTAGAAATCATATGATAAGTGAATAAAAAAAAAAAACTAAAATTTACTTTGCAGAAAATTTGAGTCTCATTTACATTAACAACTGTGTAGGATTTGAGGCCATTCCCTACTTCAAACCCAACAAGTTATTCTGCCAAGCCTTCACAGAAGACATGAGACTCTTGATCAAAAGCAAGGAACTTAATCACTCATGGATCAGCAGGCAGCATGAGCTTCACATTCACATTAGTTCCTTTTATCTCTCCCCTCCGAGTCCCACAGGGACATCGAGGATGGGCCCAGATGGATGATGCACAATCAAGAGTTGTGTCATGACTGACCAAGGTCAGTTTTAGAACCCCCCAATAGTATATGGAGGGCTGCTAGCAAACCTGCCCAACTCTCCTAAAATGATATCATATTGATTATTCTGCTCAAGAAAGAATTTTGAACTCTGCACTCAAGAAGGAGACACTATCTCTAAATTCCTAGTGTGTTTAATATCCTTGAAAAAATAGTATAAAGCAGAACCTGATAAAAGATGTGCAGAAGTGTGAGACTCGTGGAGAATTCTTTCCCAAAAATATGCTCACATCAAAATACTTTGGGGAGAATAAAGTTTTCTTAATAAGAAAGTCATTACAGACTAGAAGAAAATATTTGCAAATGATCTGACTGACAAGGGCTTAATTTCCAAAATCTACAAAGAGTTCATACAGCACAATAACAAAAAAAAAACAACCAAATCAAAAACTGGGCAGAAGACCTAAATAGACATTCCTCCAAAGAAGACATACAGGTGGACAATAGATACACGAAAAACTGCTCAACATTGCAAATTATTAGAGAAATGCAAATCAGAACTACAATGGAGGTATGACTTCACACTGGTCAGAATGGCCATCATTAAAAATTCTTGCCACAGCAATCAGAGTAGAAAAAGAAATAAAAGTAATCCAAATTGGCAAAGAAGAAACAAAATTGTCACTGTTTGCAGATGACATGATACTATACATAAAAAATCCTAAAGACATTACCAGAAAAATCCTAGAGCTCATCAATGAATTTGGTAAAATTACAGGATACAAGATTAACACACAGAAATATGTTGCATTTCTATACACTAACAACAAAAGATCAGAAAGAGAAATCAGGAAACAATCCCATTTACCATCTCATCAAAAAAGAGTAAAAACCTAGTAATAAAACTACCCAAGAAGGCAAAACACCTATATTCTGAAAACTATAAGATGCTGATGAAAGAAACTGAAGATGACACAAACAGATGGAAAGATGTACCATTTTCTTGGATTGGAAGAATCAATATTGTTAAAATGATATACTACCCAGGGCAATCTACAGATTAAATGTAATCCCTATCAAATTGCCAGTGGCATCTTTCACTGAAAAAGAACAAAAATTTTAAGATTTACATGGAAACACAGAAGACCCCAAATAGCAAAGCAATCTTGAGAAAGCAAAATGGAGCCAGAAGAATCAGGCCCTCTGATTTCAAACTATACTATAAAGCTACAGTAATCAAAACAGTATGGTACTGGCACAAAAACAGATATATAGATCAATGTAACAGGATAGAAAGCCCAGAAATAAACCCACGCACCTACGGTCAATTAATCTACCACAGAGGAGGCAAGAATATACAATGGACAAAAGACAGTCTCCTCAATAAGTGGTGATGGGAAAACTGGACAGCTACATGTAAAAGCATGAAATTAGAACATTCTCTAACACCATACACAAAAATAAACTCAAAATCGATTAAAGACCTAAATATAAGACTGGATACTATAAAATTTCTAGGGGGAAACAAAGGCAGAACACTCTTTGGCATAAACTGCAGCAATATATTTTTGGATCCGTCTTCTAGAGTAATGAAAATAAAAACAAAAGCAAACAAATGGCACCTCATTAAACTTAAAACCTTTTGCATAGCAAAGGAAACCATAAACCAAATGAAAAGACAACCTACAGGTTGGGAAAAAATACCCACAAACGATCTAACCTACAAGGGATTAATTTCCAAAATATACAAACAGCTCATACAGCTCAATATCAAAAAACCAAACAGCTCAATTAAAAAATGGACAGAAGATCTAAATAGACATTTCTCCAAAGAAGAGATCCAAATGGCCAACAGGAACATGAAAAAATGCTCAACATCGTTAATTATTAAAGAAATACAAATTAAAAATACAATGAGGTATCACCTCACACCAGTCAGCATGGCCATCATCAAAAGTCTACACATAAATGATGGAGAGTGTGTAGAAAAAAAGGAACCCTCCTACATAGTTGGTGCGAATGTAAACTGGTACAGCCACTAGGAGAACAGTATGGAGGATTCTTAGAAAACTAAAAATAAAGTTGCCATATGATCCAACAATCCCACTCCTGGGCAAATATCTGGAGAAAACTCTAATTCAAAAAGATACATGCACCCCAATGTTCACTGCAGCACTATTTACAATAGCCAAGACATGGCAGCGACCTAAATGTCCATCGACAGATGGATGGATAAAAAAGATTTTGGTGTGTGTGTATACATATATATACATAAATAAATATATATATATATATACACACACACACACACACACACACACACATATATACATATACACACAATAGATTACTACTCAGGCATAAAAAAGAATAAAATAATGCCCATAACATTGTAGATCAACTATACTTCACAAAATTAAAAAAAACAAAGAATAAAATTATGCCATTTGCAGCAAATGGGTGGACCTAGAGATCATACTGAGTGAAGTAAGCCAGAAAGATAAGACAAATACCATATGATATCACTTATATGTGGAATCTAAAATATGATACAAATGAACTTATTTACAGAACAGAAAAAGACTCACAGACATAAAAACTTATGGTCATCAAAGGGGAAAGGTGAGTGGAGGGATAAATTAGGAGTTTGGGATTAACATATACACACTACTATATATAAAAGATAACCAACAAGGTCCTACTGTATAACACAGATATTCAGTATCTTGTAATAAACTATAATGGAAAAGAATATGAAAAAAAAAATATATATATATACAACTGAATCACTTTGCTGTACACTAGAAACTAACACATTATAAATCAATTATATGTCAATAAAAAAAGAAAATCCTTGTTTATAAACCAAGTATTAGTTAACTCATCATATTCTGTGTATCACTCTGTGTGTCAGGGAGTATAAAATCAAACATAAGTGATAATGTAAGGAATTTTACTAATTTTGATCATAGATTATTTTCACTTTACTCACTGAGTGTTAGCCTAAGATGTTTTCCCTTTCTTCTCATTTAATTTTCAAAACAGCTGAGAGCTATGAATTGTCATTATTATTGTTACTGTGTTACATATAAGACAAAGGAGGTTCATAGCAGCTAAGTAAGTTTGCCAAGGTAACACAGCTAAAAGGTTTGTGTTAAAATGTAAAATGGTGTTTTACGAAAACCATTACCAAAAGATGACAGTTCCTTCCTTTACCATAGATGTGAAGACTTTAAGATAAATATTAACTTTTTTCCCACATATTTGTTTTTTTCCTGAATTTTTCAATTCAGATCAAACTTAGAGAATATAGTCCCCTTCTTTGAAGAAAACTCACAAAGTACAATGGGAAGAATAACTTCTTAGAAGATGGCACCATGTCAAAAGAATACCATTTCCATTATTTATTATCACTATAATCATGGTAAGGACTTAATTTTTCTGAGTCACTTTCTCTGTATTAGTAAAATAGGGATAATATTATTTACCACAGAGCTTTTTTCTTCAGACTAAGTCTGATAGCATATGTAAATATAACTGCACATAATCGGTATTCATTAAATTGGAGTGATAATGTTCATATTCTGAGTAAACTATTTCAGCTTTTCTCTTCAGTTTTAAAGCTAACAGATGTAAGGATTCTGAATTGTTTTAGGAAATTAGAAGACAGAATTAGGAAACATTTTTACAGATAAAAGAACTGCTCCATTAATTTTTTACAACATCATAAATCACTTTTTAAAATAAATAATTCAAGACCTTTTGGTTATTAACATGTTGGTTCATGTTCTACCTCAAATATACAATTTTAGTTAAGCAAAATATTACAATATGTCAGTTGTTTGGGTATTTTGTGTGACATGCTAAGTCATCTATATCAAATTATAATTTTACAGTCACCTTACAACTGCTTGCAAAAACTGAAGAATGATGTAAAATTCTCTAGAAACACATTCTAAGTAGGTCTTAAAATTATTCTCGCTCAATTCGCTATATGAAGCTGGTTTTCCATTAGGCATATATTTTCCTTTGAATTCTTGCTTCACATTTTATGCTTTTATAGTTACTCTGCATATTTTACATTTGTAGCAAGTGCATTTTCATGAAAATATTACTATTATCTTTTGAATTGGTAAAGGTGAATATATTTTAATTGTATCATTGAAATAGAATAACTACATTCCTAAATTAATATGTGTTGCCATAAATGTCACATAAAATGGATTTAATATATCATTATGATATAGTAGATAATCAAATATTCACAGTTCCCTTTTTTCCACTACACAAGTATTAGAAGTATTCTTACTATATAAGAGTAAGAGTTGTAGACCACCTGCAACCTGAAGACCAAATCTGGCCCACCACCTGCTTTTGCAAATAAAGTTTTATTAGAACGCAGCCAAACACATTCATTTACATATTGTCAATATATGCTTCCTCATTTCAGTGGCAGAATAAGGTATTTATGGCAGAGAGCATGTGTCTCTCTCAAAGCCTAAAATATTTACTGTCTGGTGTTTACCAAAAATGTTTGTTGGCCCTTGCATAACACAGTTGCATTATGTACTGTTTGCAAAAACACAGAAGTAACTTATCTTCACATTATTTTTGTTAAATATGCCAATGATATTGAAGTATATAGGCTAAAGCATGAATGATTCTCACTCACTATCTCTCACCGTTGCTCCCCCCACCTCAGAGTAACCCCTTAATTTTAGTGTTTATCCATTTAGACCATTTTATTTTTAATTACCCAGAGTGTACTTTTATATTTAAACATCTGAGATTCCATAGAAAAAAGGGAAAATATGCACAAAAATTTAACACCCGTGCTTTGAATACCATCTAATTTACACACATACCCATCCTATCCTTTTGTCTCCTATAGGTAACCACCATTATCAGTTTGAAATGAGTCCTTTCAGACTATTTTGAATACACTTATAGAATTATTTTTACCTATAGAAATACGTACTTGTGTTGTGCATGTGTGTATTTGAGTCAAATGCATCTTCTCTTCAGATACCATTCTTCTGCAACTGCCATTTTTCACTGATCTTTGGCATTTATTGATATTAGTATGTTTATGTATGGACATTTTCTCAGCCTTTTCATAGATTGCCTGTGTCATAATTTTTAAAAAATTCTTTTACTTTAAAATATCTAGGTTATTTCTAATTCCTATAAGCTACATAAAGCTTACCTCCCGCTTGAAGGACTAACTTGCTGTATGAAATTGCATTTCCTTGAATGACTGCAAAGTTGGACATCCTTTCTTTATTGAAAACTGTATCATTACTCTAAAACTGTATATTCACATACTTTGATATCTTTCCCCACCTTAGTGACCTGTTTATCCCTTTTGTTCCTTAAAGGTAAAACAAATGAAATCCAGACACACAATAATATTTACAATGTCAAGCAATGAGTCAAAAATACTAAAAATGCAAAGAAGTAGGAAAATATTACCCACAATCAAGAGAAAAATGAGTCAAAAGAAAATAGACCCAGAAATTACAAAGATAATGGAACTAACAGACAATGACTTTAAAGCAATTACTAGAGATGAAAAATATAAGATCTGAAATAAAATATTCACTAGTTTTGATTAACAACAGGTTAGGCACTGCAGAAAAAATAAAGTGAATTGAAGACATAGCAATAAAACTAGAATTAAACATAAAGAGAAAAATGCTGAAAATTTAACAGAGTTTCAGTGAGCTGCAGTAAAATATTGACTGGTTTAGAATATATATTATTGGGTTCCAGAAGGAGAGGAAAAGAATAGTAAAATATTTGAAAAAGTAATGACTGAATATATTCAAAATTTGCTTAAAAGCATAAATGCTTCTGTGAAGGAGGGCAAGGGAAGCAGATAAAGAAAACATACTCTGTATACAGCTAAGAGCATACTTTTGGGTGAAAATAAAATGCATTTCTCCCAAGACTGGGAATAAGACAAGAATATCCACTCCAATATTTCTATTCAACATTTTACTGATCATCATTAAGCCAGTAGAATAAAGCAATAAAAAAATTTACATATAGAGTTAAAGTAGTAACACACTCTTTATCTTACCACAGGTTATGTATACAGAAAATTTAACATAGAGGACTGCAGACTTTGCATAAAGGGCCAGTTATTAAATATCTTAGGCTTGCAGGCCATCAGTCTCTTTAGCAACTACTCAACTCTGAAATTGTAGTTTGAAAACTGCCGTAAACAAATGTAAACAGATGGCTGTGACTGTATTCAGTAAAAATTAGCTTGTAAAAAGACCAGTGGTATCAGTAAAAATGGAGGCGTAGGGAACTTTAGGGTCTATCCCTCCCCAGAAACACCAAAACACATGGCAAACTGCCAGAATCAACCTTCCTGGGCCTCTGGAACATATTCTAATGTTTATGGCAACCAAGCAAATGCTTAGTCAGGATAAAAACCACTGAAAGAGAGTAAGAGAGTTTTGTGGCATATTAACCAACCTTCATCCTCAACCCCTCTCCACATGGTCGTGGTCTTGAAGGTGCCAGCTCGTGTTTCTTGTGTGAACAGATAATTCTTGAGGGAGCAGAACAGACCTTGTAACCAGAGAATCATATTTATCTATTTTGAACTGACTGGGGTTGCCTCCCTCTGCCACAGGGGGCTTCCTGTTGTTTTGCTTAATTTGGAACTCTATCAGATCAGAGAAGCTCTGCAGTCCTCAAAAACAATGAAAGTCAAATGAAAAAGATGTTGCTGCTGTCTGGGGGAAAAAAAAATGCAAACAATAAACACACCAAATTATGGGAGAAAAAGCCAGAGAATGAGTGTTTTGAGGGAATAGGGGTTTTTAAAAGCTGCTGTGTATGTGGAGAAATTAGGGTCACATGAATTCTCAGGTCAGTAAACATGTTCACAGAAGACCTGAGAAGGCAATAAGCTTTCAACTATCACTGGTCTTTACTCTCAGAACAAACAGGAAGTATGACCAGGCAGAGTGGTAAATGTCCTGGTTCAGCACTAAAGGAGTGCCCAGGATCAATATGCAAAAATTTGAGGAGTAGAATTTTTCTTTTGTTTTTTTTCTTCCATTACCCTTTCTTTTCATTTTCTTTTTTTCTTCTCTGTTCTTTCCTTTCTCCCTCCCTCTCTTTCTTCATTTCTTTCTTGCTCATTGTCCCCCTCAGTCTTTCTTCCTTTCTTTTTTGCTCATCATAATACTAAAAATGTCCAATTTTTAGAAAGAATTTTAAAAGATTGCAAAGAAACAAGGAAGTATTGTCCAATCACAGGAAAACAAGAAACAGGAAAACAGTCCATGAGAAAGTGCAGATGTTGGATTTTCTAGATGAATACTTTAAATCAACGCTCCTAAACACTCTCAATTAGCTTAAGTAAACCAATGACAAACAGAAGAAATGAGGGGAACAAGGTATGAAGAAGTAAAATATCAATAAAGAAATAAGAAAGTATAAAAGGGGACAAAACAGATTCTGGAGCTGAAAAGTACAATAGCTGAAATGAAAATTTCACCGGAACTGTTCAACAGATTTGAGAAAACAAGACTGAATTAGGAAACTTGAAAATAAGACAATTTAAATTAATCAGAATGTAAAGAAGAAATGAAAAAGAAAAAAATTGAAGAGTTGTAGAATCTTATGGGACACTATCAGTCATACCTACATATTCATTATGGGAATTCAAGAAAGAAAGAGAAAAAGCAGAGAGAATATCTGAGAAATAATGGCGGAAAAATCCCAAAATTTCTTGAAGTACATGAATCTAGAAAGCCAAGGAACTCAATGAACTCTAAGTGGGTTAAACAAAGAGATCCACACTAAGATACATTATTTTAAAATTGTAGAAAGCCAAAGATAAATAGAATCTTGAAAGCAGCAAGAGATAAGTGACATCACATTCAAGGGCTACTCAGTAAGATTAACAACTGATTTGTAAGTAGGCACATGGAGGGAGAATGGCAGTGAGAAGACATATTTAAAGTGCTGAAAGAAAAACACTGCCAAATAAGAATTCTAACTGTGGAAAAACTATTCAAGAATAAAGGAGAAATTAAGATTTCCCCAGATAAACAAAAGCTGAGTTTGTTCCTAGTATAACCAACCTATTAAAAATGCTAAAGATAGTCCATCAGACAGAAAATGGACACCAGGCAGTAATGTGAAGTCATGTGAAGAAAGTTGGAGCACTGATAAAAGTATTATAACTACACAGGTAAATATAAAAGCCAGTATTATTGCATATTTTGCTTAGTAACAACTTTTTTTCCTATATGATTTAAAAGACAAATGCATATAATAATTACTCCTCTCTTAATGGATATATAGCATATATAGATGTAATCTTTAAAATATTAAAAAGTAACAAAAAAAATTAAAGGGATCATGATGTATAAAACAAGTTTTGTTCAATATTGAAACTAAGTTAGTATAATTCAATGAGATTGTTATAAATTTAATGTTAATTTTAATTCCCAAAGAAACCAGTAAGAAAATAAATTTTAATTATACAGACAATGATAAAGAATTCGAAATAATAAAAAAAATCAAACACAAAATAATGCAATAATGGAGGAATTGAGGACCAAAATGATATACAGAAAACCAATAGCAAAATGGCAGAAGTCCGTCCTAGTAATCATTTTGAAACTAAACAGAGAAAACTCACCAGTGAACAGAATGACAATTGCAAGATGGATAAAAACCATGCTATAATTATAAGCTGTCTAAAAAAGACTCACTTAGGACCAAAATACACAAATAAGCTGAGCTTGAAAGGATTGAAAAATATATTCCAAATAAATAGTAAATAAAAGTGAACTGCAGTGGCTCTACTAATATCAGACAAAATAGACTGTAAGTTAAAAATTGTTAAAAGATGAAAGTAAGGTCTTTATAACTTGGTAGAAAAGAAAATTCATCCAAAAGGTAACAATTATAAATAGATATGTATCAAACAATAGATCTCTCAAATGTATAAAGCTAACATTGATGCGATTGAAAGAAAAAAAAGAAATGTCTACAATTATAGTTGTGGATTCAATACCCCATTTTCAAAAATGGATAGATCATATAAACAAAAGATCAATAAAGAAATAGAGGAATTGAACAATAGTATACACCAAGTAGACCTAAAAGATCTAGAGAGAGCAGTCCATCCAAAAACAGAAAAAATACATTTATCAAGTGCATATACCAGCAAGCTACAGTGCAGGACACCCCATGCCAAACAACTAGCAATACAAGAACACAACCCCATCCATTAGAACAGAGGCTGCCTAAAATCATAATAAGGCCACAGACACCCCAAAACACACCACCAGATGTGGACCTGCCCACCAGAAAGACAAGATCCAGCCTCATCCACCAGAACACAGGTACTATTCCCCTCCACCAGGAAGCCTACACAACCTACTGAACCAACCTTAGCCACTGGGGACAGACACCAAAAACAACAGAAACTACGAACCTGCAGCCTATGAAAAGGAGACCCCAAACACAGTAAGTTAAGCAAAATGAGAAGACAGAAAAACACACAGCAGATGAAGGAGCAAGGCAAAAACCCACTAGACCTAACAAATGAGGAGGAAATAGGCAGTCTACCTGAAAAAGAATTCAGAATAATGACAGTAAACATGATCCAAAATCTTGGAAATAGAATGGAGAAAATACAAGAAACGTTTAACAAGGACCTAGAAGAACTAAAGAGCAAGCAAACAGAGATGAAAAACACAATAAATGAAATTAAAAATTCTCTAGAAGGGATCAATAGCAGAATAACTGAGGCAGAAGAACAGATAAGTGACCTGGAAGATAAAATAGTGGAAATGACTACTGCAGAGCAGAATAAAGAAAAAAGAATGATAAAAATTGAGGACAGTCTCAGAGACCTCTGGAACAACATTAAATGCACCAACATTCGAATTATAGGGGTCTCAGAAGAAGAAGAGAAAAAGAAAGGGACTGAGAAAATATTTGAAGAGATTTTGGTTGAAAACTTCCCTAATATGGGAAAGAAAAGAGTTAGTCAATTCCAGGAAGCACAGAGAGTCCTATAAAGGATAAATCCAAGGAGAAACACGCCAAGACACATATTAATCAAACTATCAAAAATTAAATACAAAGAACAAATATTAAAAGCAGCAAGGGAAAAACAACAAGTAACACATAAGGGAATCCTCATAAGGTTAACAGCTGATCTTTCAGCAGAAATTCTGCAAGCCAGAAGGGAGTGGCAGGACATATTTAAAGTGATGAAAGAGAAAAACCTACAACCAAGATTTCTCTACCCAGCAAGGATCTCATTTAGATTTGATGGAGAAATTAAAAGCTTTACAGACAAGTAAAAGCTAAGAGAATTCAGCACCACCAAACCAGCTTTACAACAAATGCTAAAGGAAGTTCTCTAGGCAGGAAACAAAGAGAAGGAAAAGACCTACAATAATAAACAGTTAAGAAAATGGTAATAGGAACATACATATTGATAATTAACTTAAATATAAATGGATTAACTGTTCCAACCAAAAGACATAGACTGGCTGAATGGATACAAAAACAAGACCCGTATATATGTTGTCTACAAAAGACCCACTTCAGACCTAGGGACACATACAGACTGAAAGTGAGGTGATGGAAAAAGATACTCCATGCAAATGGAAATCAAAAGAAAACTGGAGTAGCAATTCTTATATCAGACAAAATAGACTTTAAAACAAAGACTATTACAAGAGACAGAACAACACTACATAATGATCAAGGGATCGATCCAAGAAGAAGATATAACAATTGTAAATATTTATGCACCCAACATAGGAGCACCTCAATACATAAGGCAAATACTAACCGCCATAAAAGGGGAATTCGACAGTAACACAATCATAGTAGGGGACTTTAACACCCCACTTTCATCAATGGACAGATCATCCAAAATGAAAATAAATAAGGAAACACAAGCTTTAAATGATACATTAAACAAGATGGACTTAATTGATATTTATAGGACATTCCATCCAAAAACAACGGAATACACATTCTCCTCAAGTGCTCATGGAACATTCTCCAGGATAGATAGTATCTTGGGTCACAAAAAAAGCCTTGGTAAATTTAAGAAAATTGAAATAGTATCAAGTATCTTTTCTGACCACAACGCTATGAGACTAGATAACAATTACAGAAAAAAATCTGTAAGAAATACAAATACATGGAAGTTAAACAACACACTACTTAATAACCAAGAGATCACTGAAGACATCAAAGAGGAAATCAAAAAATACCTAGAAACAAATGACAATGAAAATACAACAACCCAAAACCTATGGGATGCAGCAAAAGCAGTTCTAAGAGGGAAGTTTATAGCTATACAAGCCTACCTTAAGAAACAAGAAACATCTCAAATAAACAACCTAACCTTACACCTAAGGCAATTAGAGAAAGAAGAACAAAAAAACTCCAAAGTTAGCAGAAGGAAAGAAATCATAAAGATCAGATCAGAAATAAATGAAAAAGAAATGAAGGAAACGATAGTAAAGATCAATAAAACTACAAGATGGTTCTTTGAGAAGATAAACAAAATTGATAAACCATTAGCCAGACTTATCAAGAAAAAAAGGGAGAAGACTCAAATCAACAGAATTACAAATGAAAAAGGAGAAGTAACAACTGACACTGCAGAAATACAAAGGATCATGAGAGAGTACTACAAGCAACTATATATCAATAAAATGGACAACCTGGAAGAAATGGACAAATTCTTAGAAATGCACAACCTTCTGAGACTGAACCAGGAAGAAACAGAAAATATGAACAGACCAATCACAAGCACTGAAATTGAAACGGTGATTAAAAATCTTCCAACAAACAAAAGCCCAGGACCAGATGGCTTCGCAGGTGAATTCTATCAAACATTTAGAGAAGAGCCAACACCTATCCTTCTCAAACTCTTCCAAAATATAGCAGAGGGAGGAACACTCCAAAACTCATTTTACGAGGCCACCATCCCTCTGATACCAAAACCAGACAAAGATGTCACAAAGAGAGAAAACTACAGGCCAATAACACTGATGAACATAGATGCAAAAATCCTTAACAAAATACTAGCAAACAGAATCCAACAGCACATTAAAAGGATCATACACCATGATCAAGTGGGATTTATCCCAGGAATGCAAGGATTCTTCAATATACACAAATCAATCAATGTGATACACCATATTAACAAATTGAAGGAGAAAAACTATATGATCATCTCAATAGAGGCAGAGAAAGCTTTTGACAAAATTCAACACCCATATGATAAAAACCCTCCAGAAAGTAGGCATAGAGGGAACTTTCCTCAACATAATAAAGGCCATATATGACAAACCCACAGCCAACATTGTCCTCAATGGTGAAAAACTGAAACCATTTCCACTAAGATCAGGAACAAGACAAGGTTGCCCAATCTCACCACTATTATTCAACATAGTTTTGGAAGTTTTAGCCACAGTAATCAGAGAAGAAAAAGAAATAAAAGGAATCCAAATTGGAAAAGAAGAAGTAAAGCTGTCACTGTTTGCAGATGACATGATACTATACACAGAGAATCCTAAAGATGCTACCAGAAAACTACTAGAGCTAATCAATGAATTTGGTAAAGTAGCAGGATACAAAATTAATGCACAGAAATCTCTTGCATTCCTATACACTAATGATGAAAAATCTGAAAGTGAAATTAAGAAAACACTCCCATTTACCACTGCAACAAAAAGAAGAAAATATCTAGGAATAAACCTACCTAAGGAGACAAAAGACCTGTATGCAGAAAATTATAAGACACTGATGAAAGAAATTAAAGATGATACAAATAGATGGAGAGATATACCATGTTCTTGGATTGGAAGAATCAACATTGTGAAAATGACTCTACTACCCAAAGCAATCTACAGATTCAATGCAATCCCTATCAAACTACCACTGGCATTTTTCACAGAACTAGAACAAAAAATTTCACAATTTGTATGGAAACACAAAAGATCACGAATAGCCAAAGCAATCTTGAGAAAGAAAAACGGAGCTGGAGAAATCAGGCTCCCTGACTTCAGACTATACTACAAAGCTACAGTAATCAAGACAGTATGGTACTGGCACAAAAACAGAAATATAGATCAATGAAACAGGATAGAAAACCCAGAGATAAGCCCACACACACATGGTCACCTTATCTTTGATAAAGGAGGCAAGAATATACAATGGAGCAAAGACAGCCTCTTCAATAAGTGGTGCTGGGAAAACTGGACAGCTACATGTAAAAGAATGAAATTAGAACACTCCCTTACACCATACACAAAAATAAACTCCAAATGGATTAAAGACCTAAATGTAAGGCCAGACACCATCAAACTCTTAGAGGAAAACATAGGCAGAACACTCTATGACATACATCACAGCAAGATCCTTTTTGACCTACCTCCTAGAGAAATGGAAATTAAAACAAAAATAAACAAATGGGACCTAATGAAACTTAAAAGCTTTTGCACAGCAAAGGAAACCATAAACAAGACGAAAAGACAACCCTCAGAATGGGAGAAAATATTTGCAAATGAAGCAACTGACAAAGGATTAGTCTCCAAAATATACAAGCAACTCATGCAGCTCAATATCAAAAAAACAAACAACCCAGTCCAAAAATGGGCAGAAGACCTAAATAGACATTTCTCCAAAGAAGATATACAAATTGCCAACAGACACATGAAAGAATGCTCAACATCATTAATCATTAGAGAAATGCAAATCAAAACTACAATGAGATATCATCTCACACCGGTCAGAATGGCCATCATCAAAAAATCTACAAACAACAAATGTTGGAGAGGGTGTGGAGAAAAGGAAACCCTCTTGCACTGTTGGTGGGAATGTAAATTGATACAGCCACTATGGAGAACAGTATGGAGGTTCCTTAAAAAACTAAACATAGAACTACCATACGACCCAGCAATCCCGCTACTGGGCATATACCCTGAGAAAACCTTAATTCAAAACACACATGCACCCCACCCAATGTTCATTGCAACTCTATTTACAATAGCCAGGACATAGAAGTAACCTAAGTGTCCATCAACAGATGAATGGATAAAGAAGATGTGGCAAATATATACAATGGAACATTACTCAGCCATAAAAAGGAACAAAACTGAGTTATTTGTAGTGAGGTGGATGGACCTAGAGACTGTCATACAGAGTGAAGTAAGACAGAAAGAGAAAAACAAACACTGTATGCTAACACATATATATGGAATCTAAAAAAAAAAGAAAGAAAAGGAAATGGTCAGAAGAACCTAGGGGCAAGAAGGGAATAAAGATGCAGACCTACTAGGGAATGGACTTGAGGATACGGGGAGGGGGAATGGTAAGCTGGGACAAAGTTAGGGAGTGGCATGGACATATATACACTACCAAATGTAAAACAGATAGCTAGTGGGAAGCAGCTGCATAGCACAGGGAGATCAGGTCAGTGCTTTGTGACCACCTAGAGGGGTGGGATAGGGAGGGTGGGAGTGAGGGAGATGCAAGAGGGAAGAGATATGGGGACATAAGCATATGTATAACTGATTCACTTTGTTATAAAGCAGAAACTGACACACCAGTGTAAAGCAATTATACTCTAATAAAGATGTTTAAAAAAAAAAGTGCATATAAAAGGTGTTCCAGGACACATAATATATTAGGCCACAAGTCTCAATAAATTTGAAAATGTTGAAATTACACAAAGTATCTCCTCTGATCACATGGAATGCTGAAAATCAATAACAGGAGAAAACAGAGTAATCCAAAAACATGTGGAATTCAAAAGCACGCCCTTAACCAATGTGTCAAAAAAAAAAAGGTATCACTGGGGAATTATAAAATACTTTAAGGTGAATGAATATACTTTGAGGTGAATGAATATAATGAATTAACATACCCAAAGTTATGGAGCAAAAACAATGAGCAGAGGGAAATTTATAGCTGTAAATGCTACATTTAAGAAGAAGATACAGTTCAAATCAATAACCTAGCTTTATACCTTTTCTAGGAACTAGAAAAAAAGAAGAGTGTAATAAACCAAAATAAGCAGAAGAAAGGAAATAATGTAGATTACAGCACAGAAATGCACAACAGATTAGAAAAACAATAGAGGAAATTATTAAACCTAAAAGTTGGGTCTTTGAAAAGAACAAAATTGACAAACCCTTTCCTAGATTGACTAAGAAAACAAGAGATAAGATGCACATAACTAAAAATTACAAATGAAAGTAGGGACAATACTAACAATCTTACAGAAAAAAAATTATAAAAGGACCGTAAGAGAATACTATGAACAATTGCAAGGTGTATTAGTTTCCTAGGGCTTCCATAACAAAGTACCAAAGACTGAGTGGCTGAAAACAAGAGAAATTTCCTGTCTCATATTTCTGGAGACCAGAAATCCAAAATTAAGGTGTCAGCAGGGCCACGCTTCCATTAAAACTTAAAGGAAAATCCTCCCTTGCCTCTTTCTAGATTCTGATGATTTTTCATCTTTAGCATTTCTTGGCTTGTAGGTGCCTGACCCCAAACCTCCATGCTCACATGGCCTTCTCTTGTGTCTCTTCACATAGACTTCCCCGGTACATCTGTGTCTATGTCCAAATTTCCCTTTTTTTTTTTTTTTTTTTTTACAAGTGCACCAGTCACATTATATTAGAACACATCCTAATGACCTCATATTAACTTCACTACGTCTGCAAAGAACGTATTTCCAAAAAGAAGCACTGGGGGTTAGGACTTCAACATATATTTTTGGGTGGACACACATCAACTCATAGCACTCCACTCTCTAGCTCTCCCAAAGGAGCATGTCCTTTTCATGTTCAAAATGCTTTCACCCCATCCTAACATCCTCAAACTCAATCATTCCTGCACTAAATCTCCAGCTAAAATTTCATCTAAATACCGTCAACTCAAAGTTCAAAATCTTATCATCCAAATCAGTTATGGGTGAAACTTAACATACTATTCAGCCTGGAACAAAATCCTTTTTCATCTCATCTGCGCACCTTGAGACCAGACAAGTTATCTGCTTCCAAAATACAATGGTAGGACTGGCTTAGGATATGCGTTTCCATTCCAAAAGGGAGAAATAGGAAGGGAAAAAACGGATCAAGTGTCCCAAGAAAGTCTGAAACCCTACAGGGCAAATTCCATCAGATTTCAGAGCTTGAAAATAATTCACTTTGGCTCAGTGTTCTGTCTTCTGTGCCAGCCGGGGTGGGGGGCCCTGCCCCACTGGGCCCTGTGTGCTGTGCCTGTCCTGAGAAGAAGCACTGTCCCCTCAGCCCTATGTGGAAGCCCCACCCCTTTAGTCCTGGAGAGGGGGGGTCTTCCCCCAGGAAGTAAGGAGACAGCGGCCCTGTCTTCTCCACCTGTGGTCTCTGGGTCTGTGGTGGCAGCAGCAGCCGTATCGGCTTCTGATATTCCCTGAGAGTCACTTTTTTTTTTTTCTTAAGGCCTAACACTTGTTCCAAACCAAGTGGATCTATAGGCCTATTCCCTGCCTTTGAATCTTGGAGGTCTGACAGCCTCACTTTGTTTCATCCCATCTCTGCCCCCTTCAGTCCAAGTTGGCAGCATTTCTGCAGTTTCAGTAGATTGGATTCATAAGTCACAGGCCTAATCTCTTTAGAAAATGGTTGCCCAGCCACACCCTTAGCATTCTCTCCAAGTATGCTTTCTCATTTCTTTTGCAATACGGATAGCCTGAGAATTTTCCAAGTCATCTAGTGCTCATTCCTTCTTGCTTAGCATTTTTGCTTTCTCTCTTTCCTCTCTAATTTTACTATAAGCGCCAAGGAGAAACCAGGCTCCTCCTTCTATATTTTGCTTAATCTCCTCAGCCGAACATGCAAGCTTATAAAAGTTCTGCTTGCCACCCAGCAAAACACATTCAGTCAAGTTTCTGCCACTTTCTAAAAAAAGATTACCTTCCTCCAGTTTCCAGTAACATGTCCCTCATCCCCATCTGAGATCTCAGCAGAAGTACCTTTGTATTTCTACCTCAAGTCTCCTTTTTATTTTTTGGTCACACGTGGTGGCTTGCAAGATGTTAGTTCCCCAATCAGGGATCGAACCCGAGCCCCCAGCAGTGTAGGTGTGGAGTCCTAACCACTGGACCACCAGGGAATTCCCAACGTAGGCTTTTTTTTTTTTTTTAAATCAAGCACCTCAGAACTCTTTCAGCTTCTACCCAGTACCCAATTCCAAAATTACTTCCACATTTAAAGGTATGTTACAATAGTACCCCCCCTTGCTTGTACTAAATCTATATTAGTTTCACAGGTCACCTTTACAAAGTACAAACTGGGTGGGCTTAAAACAGAAGAAATTTATTTTCTCACAACCCTGGAGACAAGAAGCCTAAAATTAAGGTGTTGTCAGGACCATCCTCTCTCTGAAACATTTAGGAGAATTCTTCCTGTCCTCTTCCTAGCTTCTGATAGTTTTCTGCCAATCTTTGGCATTCCTTGGTGTATCGATGCATGACTCCAAACCTCCATCTTCACATGACATTTTCTCTGTGTCTCTTCACATAGTCTTCTCTGTGCATGTTTATGTCTGAATTTCTATTTCTATAGGAACACCACTCATACTGGATGAGAGCCCACCCTAATAACCTCATCTTAACTTGATTACAAATAAGTACCACATTCCGAGGTACTGGGGGATTAGGACTTCAACATAGATTTTTGAGAGTGACACAATTTAACCATAAAATATTGCAACAAATTAGATAACCAAGATTAAAAAGATAAATTCCCAGAAATACACCAAAATTGACTCAAGAAGAAATTAAAAATCTGAACAGACTTACAGCAAATAGAGTGAATCAGTTATCAAAAAATCATTCAAATAAGAAAATGCCAGAACCAGATAGTTTCATTAGTGAATTACACAAACCATTTAAATAAGATTTAACACCACTTCTTAAGTTCTACAGAAAATTAGAAGAGAAGGTAACACTTCCTAACTTATTCTGTGAGGTTACTATTACCCTCATACAAAAGCCAAAAAAAGATATCACAATTAAAGAAAACCATAGACCAATATCCCTTATGAATATAGATAAAAAAATTATCCACAAAATACTAGCAAACTGAAACCAACAAGATATTAAAGAATTATGTACCATAACCAAGTGCGATTTATCCAAGGGATGCAAGGATGGTTTATCATCATAAAAACAATGTAATATACCACATCGATAGAATGAAGGGGCATGATCATCTCAATTGATACAGAAAAAGCATTGAAAAAATCCAGCATATTTTTATAATAAAAACACTCAGAAAACTGGGAATAGAAGAGAACTTCCTGAATCTGATAAAGGACATTATGAAAAACCCATACCTAATGTGATGCTCAACGGTAAAAGACTGAAAGCTTTTCCCCTAAGATACAGGACAAGATGAAAATGCTTAATTTTGCCACTGCTGTTTACCATTGTGCAGGAAGTTCTAGCCAGAGCAATTACCTAATAAAAGAAATAAAACACAACTAAGCTGGAAAGTAAGAGGTGAGACTATCTCTATTTGCAGATGACATGATCCTATGTATAGAAAATCACAAGGAATACACAGACACACACACATATGACTAAAACTAATAAATTCAGCAAAGTTGCAGAGTACGAGATCAACACAAATGAATTAGTTGTGTTTTACACACTAGAAATAAACAATTGGAAAAGGAAGTTAAGAAAACAATTCCATTTACAAGAGTATTCAAAAGAATAAAGTATCTAAGAGTAAATTTAACAATGAAGATTAAAAAATTACACACTGAAAACTATAAAATATTGTTGAAATAAAGAATACCTAAATAAATGAAAGACATCCATGTTCATGGATTGAAAAACTTAATATTGTTAAGATGAGAATACAACCCAAACTTATCTATAGTTTCAATGCAATCTCTATTCAATTTATTGAATCCTTATTTCAATGTGTTTTTTTTTTTTTTAGCAGAAATGTAAAAGCCAATTCTCAAACTCATTTGGATTTGCAAGCCATCCCAAATAGCCAAAACAATCTTGAAAATAATAATAAGATCAATGCATTCACACTTTTAGATTTCTAAACTTATGATAAATGTACAATTATCAAGACTTTGTGGTACTGATATAAGGGTAGACATGAATCAATAGAATAGAATTAAGAGTCCAGAAATGAACTCATATCTATGACCAATTCATTTTTAATAAGGGTGCTGTGACCATTCAATGAGGCAAGAAAAGTTTCTTCAACAGTGATGCTTGGATAACTGGTTATCCATTTGTAAAAGAATGATGTTGGACCCCTAATTCACACTCCATACAAAATCAACTCAAAATGGAGTAACAATCTAAATATAAGAGCTAAAACAATGAAACTTTTAGGAGAACACATAGAACTAAATCTTTATGACCATGGGTTTTTACAAAAAACAATGAAACTTTTAGGAGAACACATAGAACTAAATCTTCATGACCATGAGTTTTATAATGGATTTTTAGATATTACATAAAAATCATGAGCTACAAAAGAAAAAAAATAGATAAACTGAACCTCATCAAAATTAGGAATCTTTGAACACCAAAGGGCATTTCTAAGAAAGTGAAAAAACAACCTACAGAATGAGAGAAAATATTTGCAAAGCATACATCTGATATGGGTCTAGTATCCAGACTATATAAAAACTCCTAAAACTCAACAACAAAGAAAAACAGCTCAGCTAAAAATGGCAAAGTAGTTTAGTAGACATTTGTCTTAAGATATATAAAAGTTCAACAAGCACATGAAAATATAGTAAACATCATTAGTTACCAGGAGAATGCAATTCAAAACCACAATGATACACTGTCTCATTTTCTATTTCTTATCTCCACCTGAGCCTCAAAAAAAAAAGATATAGCATCTGATATTTTTCCTTAAGGAATGCTGTTGTACTTTGAATCTTTCTGTACTCTTTTCTTCTAACTGGGTGGTTTCTAAGTATCCATCTTCAACTTTAAGTTTATTGACTCATTCTTCTATATAACCTAAATTGCTGTTATGTCAACCCAATGATTATTCTTTATTTTTACTTCAGATCTAGAATCTGCATTTGATTATATTTAAATTTTTTTATTTTCCTATTGAACTGTTTATTCATTGTGTCTATGTTTAAAACAGGTGCTTTAAAGTCTGCTTATTCTAATAAAACAACACTTGGATTATCTCAGGGTTTACTTCATTTTGGGTGCTTTGTTTTGTTTTTTGTACAGATGGTGTCTTTGAAGATGGAAGAAGAGGGCCATGAACTAAGGACCTCTAGAAAATGGCAAAGGCAAAAAAATGAATTCTCCCCTAGAGCCTCTAGAGAGGAACTCAGACCTTCAATATCTTGGTTTTAGCTCAGTGAGACCCATTTCAGATTTCTGACATCCAGCAGTGTAATAAAATAAGTATCTTTTAAATTTAAGCTACTAAATTGGTGTTGATATTTTCAGTAGCAATAGGGAATTAATAAGCTTCCTAACCAGGTGACATCTGACAGCTAATTTAACCTATGACTTTATATGTCAAAAAGGAAGATAATAAGCATATTAAACTCAACAATGTATTAGCAAGATGAATGAAGTAATGCATACAAAATACTTATCTCCATAACTGGCAATTGGAAGTGTTTAGTAAATGTTCATTTACTCGATGAGATTAATCAAGTATCTACCATGTGTTAGTTTCTATTCTAAGGGCTGAAAATATAGAAGGGAATAAAAGGGAAAAAATGATGCTCTCATGTTATTTAAATTCTAGTAATAACTAGTACTTGAGCTTCTCTCTGTTCATCACTTTTGTAAACATTTTACATATATTAATTCACACAGTTTTCACAATAACAATATAAGTTCTATTATCATTCCTGCTTTACAGATTAGAAAATTAACTTGCCCAGCATAAGTAGAAGACCTAGAATATGAATCCAGACCATTTGTCTTAGAATGCATGCCCATAAATTTTATGTTGTCCAACCTCGTATTGTACTCTGTATTACTGTAATTATGTGATTTAATGTTCAAGGTGAAGGGCTTCATTACAACATGAGAAAATGTGTTTAGATAAAGAATAAAAATATTACTTTCTGGAGAGTAAGCTAATGACAATGATAGTGATTGAAATTAGCAGGTGATAAAAGCACAGTCACACAGGTTCACCAGTTAATCTATTGTTCCAAACACCATGCAATGTATTTAGGATATAAAGATAAAATATTGAGTGACAAGTTGATTTGGTAGTGCACATTATCCTGATATTTGAAAAATAACTTTTTGAGACCTAGAACATCATGTGGAAATTAGAAAGTATTTGAATACTTCTTGAATAAATGTTGAGTTACTTTTTATTAAGGCATTCTTTGTCTTATTTTCATATTTTAATGGCAACTATAGAAAGGCAAATATATTCCAAATCTTGAATATGGTTTTCCTTTGTGTTTTTGAATGTTGGGTTTGTTTCAATCTTAACTTATAGTTGAGATTTGTTTAATTCTTCCGTTTTAATCTCCTAACATCAGTATTTGTTTCTATTCATAGTCATATTTGGAAAGAAAGTGATTTTTTTTTAAATGCTTTCCTTTGAGGAATTCTACTATTTTTTATTTCTAATATATTTTAAATTTCTGTTTTATTTAGTTGTTTTGTCATCTCTCTAGACTTTTTTTTTTTTTTTTTTTGGTTTCTACTTTACCATCATGTGGCTTTTTTTTCTGGATTAGTTAAAATCATCATGTAGCTATTTACGAATATACGTTGATGTGGGATGAAGTTTAAGCCACACTGAGAGAGTGTTTAAAATTTTATGAAAGGAGCACATTAAGATATTTCTGTATATGTAGATAACCACACATATGCATACTTATATATTAACTTGCTATATATTTTTGTGCATATATAAATATATATAAACTATATTATATATTACACATTATATATATAAAACCTTATACAGAAAAATGTGTATATATATGATGCTTTAAAATGGCTTTTTCGTCCAGAGATAAACCCACACACATATGGTCACCTTATCTTTGATAAAGGAGGCAAGCATATACAGTGGAGAAAAGACAGCCTCTTCAATAAGTGGTGCTGGGAAAATTGGACAGGTACATGTAAAAGTATGAAATTAGAACACTCCCTGACACCATGCACAAAAATAAACTCCAAATGGATTAAAGACCTAAGTGTAAGGCCAGACACTATCAAATTCTTAGAGGAAAACATAGGCAGAACACTCTATGACATACATCACAGCAAGATTCTTTTTGACCCACCTCCTAGAGAAATGGAAATAAGAACACAAATAAACAAATGGGACCTAATGAAACTTAAAAGCTTTTGCACAGCAAAGGAAACCATAAACAAGACCAAAAGACAACCCTCAGAATGGGAGAAAATATTTGCAAATGAAGCAACTGACAAAGGATTAATCTCCAAGATTTACAAGCAGCTCATGCAGCTCAATAACAAAAAAAACGAACAACCCAATCCAAAAATGGGCAGAAGACCTAAATAGACATTTCTCCAAAGAAGATATACAGATTGCCAACAGACACATGAAAGAATGCTCAACACCATTAATCATTAGAGAAATGCAAATCAAAACTACAATGAGATATCATCTCACACCGATCAGAATGGCCATCATCAAAAAATCTAGAAACAATAAATGCTGGAGAGAGTGTGGAGGAAAGGGAACCCTCTTGCACTGTTGGTGGGAATGTAAATTGATACAGCCACTATGGAGAACAGTATGGAGGTTCCTTAAAAAACTACAAATAGAACTACCATACGACCCAGCAATCCCAGTACTGGGCATATACCCTGAGAAAACCATAGTTCAAAAAGAGTCAGGTACCAAAATGTTCATTGCAGCTCTATTTACAATAGCCAGGACATGGAAGCAACCTAAATGTCCATCGACAGATGAATGGATAAAGAAGATGTGGCACATATATACAAAGGAATATTACTCAGCCATAAAAAGAAATGAAATGGAGGTATTTGTAATGAGGTGGATGGAGTTAGAGTCTGTCATACAGAGTGAAGTAAGTCAGAAAGAGAAAAACAAATACAGTATGCTAACACATATATACGGAATCTAAGGAAAAAAAAAAAAAAGAAGGCCATGAAGAGCCTAGTGGCAAGACGGGAATAAAGACACAGACCTACTAGAGAATGGACTTGAGGATATGGGGAGGGGGAGGGGTGAGATGTGACAGGGTAAGAGAGTGTCATGGACATATATACACTACCAAATGTAAAATAGATAACTAGTGGGAAGCAGCCACATAGCACAGGGAGATCAGCTCGGTGCTTTGTGACCACCTAGAGGGGTGGGATAGGGAGGGTGGGAGGGAGGGAGATGCAAGAGGGAAGAGAAATGGGAACATATTGTATATGTATAACTGATTCACTTTGTTATAAAGCAGAAGCTAACACACTATTGTAAGGCAATTATACTTCAATAAAGATGTTTAAAAAAAAATAAAAAAAATAAAAAATAAAAAAATAAAATAAAATGGCTTTTTCAATTGTGAAATTAAGTTTTTTTCTTATTTCTTTTTAATTTTTCTACAATGAACAATCCATTGTATATAATTTTTAAAGAAAAAATGGTTGAAATGTTAACTTGTTGATCAACAATAAACAGTGCTAATAAGAGATCAAAGTCTGTTACAGAATAAAATCTGTACATTGGATTTAGCAGTAAATGAGTTTATTGACACATCTGTAAGAGTAGTTTCAAAAGACTATGGTGATAGGGACCAAACTGCTTTTAAGGAAGAATTTAGGAGCATTTACATATCAATTATTCTACAATAAATTCCTTTTTAAAAAAATGAACTAAAAGGAAAAGAAAATCATGGAACAATTAGTAAAGAGCATTCTTCAAAAAGTGTGACAAAGAATCCAGTTCCTGGAATCAAGGGAGGGCACAGAGATGATACTGTTTTTCCAGAGAGGAGAGATTTGATATATCCTTATGCTGAATTGGGAGAGTGGTTGAAGATATAAATGAGAGGGAATATACTTGATAAAATATGATTTTTGAGGGGGAAAAAAGTTGATGGAATTTAGTTCATACATAGACAGGTCTTTGAAAAGAGAAGAATACTTTTTTCCAATTAGCAAGAATAAAGACAACTGATATTATAGAAATGAAGAGTGGGGTACAGATTTTGATCTGTGAAAGAAATACAGAAGTAATATGGTATTTTGAAATGTTTGCAGAATCAAATACATTTTTTCCTTTTGTTCTATAATTTATATATAAGTAGCAGTATGTTATTATTGATATAACAATTAATGGCCCATGGCTAATCTTGGTTCACAGAAGTGTTTTGTTTATGCCTCAGAGAAATTAGAGACCTCCAAATAAAAATCTGGATTTCTGTCTCGTTTTGAAAAATTGAAAGTATTCTTTTGCTGATTCTAAAAGGTCCCACAATAACAATATTTTTGAAAATCACAATTCTAGGACAACTTAAGCTGTTTTTAAATTTTTTGGCCAGATGCATTATAAGAAATCTACAGCCCTCCATTGACTGTTCCAATCTCTGCTACACACCACTGCCTTCTACTTTTTAAAACCTATGTAATTTCTATCCATAATATTTATCCATTGAGTACACTGGGAACTATGAGTTATAGAAAGACGCTTATTTGTGAGCCAGGAAAGGAACACCATTGCTCTCATCTCAAGAAATCGATCACCAATGTGTGGGATGAGGCCCTTATATCTCAAAGCTTTGATGAGGCCCTTATATCTCAAAGCTATGAGATTGGAATAGACAAAATCTCCCATGAACTTTGTGGGTAGTCAGACTGATAAATCTGTAAGGCTGAAGTGTACATTAGCAATAATGGTTCTTTGTAGTCCCACAATCTTAATACTATGATAGTGGACGTGAGTTCCAAATTCTGGAAAATCAATGTTTAGGTTTATTTTCTTATATAGTTGTATATTTTCCATTTTGTTATGTTTTCAGTAGTATTTTAATGGAAGTTTAGAGATGAGTATGTCAGGATTCAAAATGCCAAACTAATGCCATTTTAACCTAAGTATTGAGAATATATCTCTCATCAATATACCCCCTTTTTTTTTCCTCTAGGCATTCTGTACCCTCTATTTCTCTTAGTGAAATACATGTCTAAGGAAAAGGTACAGAGGGAGGGGTAGGGAGAGAGAGAGATGTGTGAGAAGGAAGAAAAGAGGGAGGGGGTAGAGAAGGAGGGAGAGAAGAGGAGAGGAAGAAAGGGAGAGAGAAATGTGAATGGATTCTTGAAACTTCATAACAGAACACATTTGTTTGCCCAGATGATGGATTTGAAAAATAAACAAAAACAATATTTGCAACAGGAAATCTTTTTTCACAAATTACCCATGCTCCAGGCTGGAAAGAGAATACTGAGTGGAAGCAATGAAGGAAAAAGGCTCTAGAACCAGGAAAGTGAGATAGTAGGACCCTGAGGGCTTTGTGGAGAGAAATGAAGAGACTGTCATGATATGCACAGCCCTTAGATCTATAAGTCCATTCCCAGTGGCTGGGAGCCAGATCAGCTCCCACGTGGACTCCCTATTCATGACAACACTTAAACTTTCTGAATCTGAGAAGCTTCCTGGATTGTCTTACCAGTTGGCTTCAGGTTCAAAGCTGATCGCCCACCAGCAGTTGAATGTTTAAGATACTCAGCCATGCCCTAAGACCTGAACCCCCTTCCACCTACTCCATGTATTAAACAGTCTTTCCATCACCAAGGACATGTATAAGTCCCTCAAGAAAGGGAATGGGTTCATAGACATCTACCATTACACTCAGAATAGTGCTTCCAATTCTCAACTAATGATTAAGTCCTCCAAAATCTGGAAGGACAATCCCCAGGTACATCTGTACTACCTAAACTGTATTTGGGTCAAATTGATTGCCACTAGCTGAAGATTTTTCCCTGAACTGGCACAGGGATAAACCGCACTGTTGTTATACAAGTTGAGGAAACTGGATATAATCCTGAAAGCAATTGGCAGCACTTGTTGTGCTTTAAACAAGAGAGACTAGAATTTTTTTTTTTTTTAATTTTAGGAATATCACTCTGATTTTAGTGTGGAAAATGGAGATAGCAAGTGAGGTTAGGACACAGTCTAAGTAGTAGAAAGACCTGGGGGAAAAGCTGTTAAAATTGCATTGACATATGTGATCTTGAGCAAGTTACTTAACTTCTTGGAACTCACTTTATAAAACAAAAATAATAATTGACACACAATTATGTTGTGAGATTTCAACTGTATTGTTCCTATGACCATCTGACATTGTGCAACCACATAATATAAGCTTCTCCCACCAAAATATTAGTTTCCTAAGGGTAGGGAGTGCATCTAAGCACATAGTAAGCACTTAAATTCTTCTTCAATAAACGATGAATATGTATATGTGTAATAGTAATGTGTAAGTAATACTGTTTAAAATAGGCTCAATTATTATGAGCTTCTAAAATTTACAAAAATGTTTATTTCTTTATACAGTTGATCCTTGAACAACACGGGTTTGAACTTCATGGTGCCACTTTACATGAATTTTTTTCAATAGCAAATATTATAATACTACATAATTCACAGTTGGTTGAATCCACAAATACAGAACCACAAATACGAAAGAAGAGTGGATACTGAAGAACTGTGGATACCAAGGGCAGACTATAAATTATAAACAGATTTTGGACTGTGCAGAGGGCTGGCGCTCCTAACCCCACATTGTTCAAGGGACTATAGTATTTAATGGCTTTAAATAAGAATGTATAATCTAGAATACATACTTGTTTATAATTAAAGAATATATGAGGAAGATTGTAAACTTTTAGGGACTCTTCTTGGATGCTTAAATATATGATGTGCATAGACCTAAGAAATGGGAAGATGCATAGATAGAATTTATTCACTGATAAATGTAACTCCCAAAATATCAATGTGCTGAAGTTCATAATTATTTAATTCTAATATTTAGCAATTAGTCAGTATTCCCATATGACTTAATTTTTCATACGGTTAAATAATTAATGACTTTACAGTCATCCCCTAAGTTATCTTGTTGTAATGCTCAATCTTTCAAGCTTGGATGAAAACTTCCTTTAGGAGAAAAGAACTCTTAATTCAGAACTTTGGGAGTATTATTTGTTATATTTATTATTTGAAAAGGTAAATTTTCAAGAGTATATTCTTTAAGCAGATTTTAAATAAAGTATGACTGCATCTATAAAGGAAACACAATGAAATGCTTTGACAATTAATCCAAAACTCATTTTTTCAGATGGACCATAACTTTAGAAATAGCAGTTCATCAGCAATATCTATGGCTGTATCTTCAAAGAAATTTCCCATATGTAGTACTATATTAATTTCCAAGGATAGAAATTTCTTAAGTCTAAACTATAGGGTACCTCTTTGAAACAGTGAATATGTATTCAATTTAATAAAATAGACTTGTGCACTAGTGGTGTGAAAGTATTTTATTCTATGCAAGTAAAATATTCTTTCAAATACTAAACAAACCACACATCTATTTTAATAGAAAAAAAATTCCTTAAAATATTCAGTCTCTAGTTACCGTTTGTATGCTTTTTAATAAGGACCCAACACAGTGGTTAAAAGTACAAGTATACTCAGGGATCCAAGGCATTTATGAATCTCTGTGCTCATAGCTAAGATGATAATAAAAGTACTTTTTCATAAAATTATTGGAAAGAAAATAAGTTTGTATATGTAAAGTCCTTAAAATAGCGTCATATATGTGTATAACTTTATAAGAAGAACCCATGGTTATTATTAATGGTTTATATAATATAGTCAATAATACCACTGACAGTTTCACAAATTCAGTAATAAAGCTAGGGAAAGATACATGAAAACAATGTATTTTAATGTCATGTACCATGATAATTAAGGAGACATCCTATGGCAGACAAATGTACATGCTAATTATTATCAGCATACTCATTAAAGCTTCAATATTTTAGCTAAATCACTGTGAAAGAAGATCAGTTTGACCCCATAAGACATTTTGATTCCAACAGTGTCAGATGATGGCTTTTCTATTCCAGCTGTGGTGTAGCTATTAAGCTGCTTGGCAAAACATAATTTATGGTGGAGATTTTTAATGGGAAAACAGTAGATAATTGCATGTTTGGTTTTTTCTTACTCATTTCAACTAAACTCCTCTCTTCTGTTCAGTACTAATGTACAATCAATTTACTGACAAAAATGACATTGATAATCATGCAGATTAAATATTATATTGAAATAGGATTCACTAGTACAAGTCCTGAATGTTATACATTATTGTTCTGAACATGCACTCCAAAACTTTTGAATGAAGATGTAAGAAAAACTCTTTCAAACTGGCTTTCACTACACAGAAATTCAGAGCTGAGGTGTGTTCAGAGTTGGTAATTCAGTAGCGCAATGACAACATCAAGGACCCTGATTATTTTTCACCCTATTTTGTTGTCAAGGTGACAGCTTTGCCCTCAGCCGGGCTCCTGTCATAGATATAATGATGGCTGAGGTCATGTCAAGACACAATAATTATCTGAGGCATACAGGGAACTAGTTTTTCTATGCCTCTCCTTAAAAAAAAAAAAAAGAAAAGAAAAGAAAAGAAAAGAAATAAGACCAGAAATACCAGCAGACCTCTCTGAATATCTCGCTGGCCAGAAGTAGATCATATGCTAACCCCTGAACCAATAACTAGCGAAGGGAATGGAAACCTCTTTGCCTTAGAACCAACCAAGCCTTACATCCCAACAAATGAATGGAGTCACTTTCCCCTAAGACACATGTTGAAAGGATGAACGTATTAATAAAAAGGGGATTATGTTACTAAATAGAAAAGGGGAATGACATTTGTTAGACAACAGTATCTGCTTAAATAATCAGGAACATCTTTTTCTTCCAAAATCATAAACTACGTTGTACATAATCAACTTCATATTTGATTAGTTACAGATGAAGAATGCTAGACTTTGCTAAAGTATTTTGTAATATAATCTATCGAATTGATATAATAGAATTAGTTAAATTTCAGATTAATGCATTATTTAATTCATTCTCCATTTATTTCTTGGTAAAAAAATGATAATTATATACCATATCTGAGTTAGGTATTAAATGTAACTTTGTAAACAAAACACATATGGTAGATATATGATGCTAATAAGCTTAGAGTGATAGGCCAAGCATTAATATACAATAGATATAAAATTAGAGAATATAAATGATATGATGGGAAATTACAGGATACTATGAGACAGTAAAATCTGAGGGGTAGAGGAGATATGTTAGACTGTGGAATCTGAGGGATTTCAGGGGGTCTCAAATGAGAAAATGACATTTGAGTTGAGTCCTGAAAGATGAGTAGGTACTGACATTCTTTCCTTGACCTAATTCTATTCAGCTTCCCCTGAACTTTACAAGCAGGCCCAGTTTGTGTTTTCTCTGTGTTGTCCAATCTTAGCCACACTCCTGATAGGTCAGTTTAGCCAGAATTCCCCTCACCCCTGATGTCTCCTCTTAGTCTTATTTTCCATCCACTGATCTCCACACTGCTCCTTGGTTATAAATCCCCTGTTGCCCACACTTTTATCAGAGTTGAGCCCAATCTCTACTCACAATTCCATGCAGTGGTTCCTACACCTGTGCTGATTGCCCTTCCCTTGAATAAAGTCTGTCTTATTGTGCTTTCACAGTACTGTTGAATATATTTTTTCTTAAACAGTGTTCACTGTGTAAAGAATTGGTGGGAGGGGGCAGCAGCCCTGAAAGAGACCACTCTCTGCAAAGAACCTTAAGAATGAACTTTTACGAGTACAGAACCAATAATTTAAAAAAATGAATACTTCAAAGTAATGATCAGAAATCATAGTTTAAACTTTATTAAGTCCCTTTTAATTTTAAATTTAATCTATTAAATCTTGTTTGTAACACATTTTATATGTAATGTGTTTTTTACATAACTCAATGCTCTTTTTAAAAATATGTAACTAATTTTCCTTTTAGCTGGGGAAGCAAATTTATGAAAATTGAAATTCACAAATAGAAATTATTTGAAGTCTTGTAACTTCAGTAAAATACGCATTTTAATTAGTATTCAAAGGATGCTTTTATATTCATATTAATATAGCATAAGTGAATCTTTCTAGAATTATCAAATGAATGGGATTTATAATAACACTACTTTGATATTATTCATCTTTGAAAAACATTCATAGTGACTGCTTTCTTTAGCAGAAACCATATATGTTTACCTCAATGCTTACATTGTTTTGTCATTTAACAAAAGGGAAAATTGATAGGAAGTAGTTAATAGCATGCATAAGATGATATTTGTAACATCAAGAAAAAAACCCCAGGACTCCTGATTATTATAACCATGAAAAATGTTCTTCAAGTTCATGACTCTTTATATTTGCCCTAGACACAAATAAAGGAAGTTTTTCCCTTCTACTATTTAACACTGTCTAACTAGAGCCTCGTTAGATTAGAATTTCCTCAGTTCTGCCTCTTCTTCTTATGTGACCCCAGGAAAAATATGTAATTACTATAAGCCTTTATTTACTCACATCCTTCTAAAATATAAGTTCTAAACAGGCAGGAATGTTTGTTTTGTTCCCTGGTGTATCTCCAGCACCTAGAGTCCAGCACATAGTAGGAACCCCAAACATATCTGTTTAATAAAGTTAAGTTCTTTAATAAAACTCTTTGGAAGTTTCTATGGCTATTAAATGATATTGAACACTTAAATGCTGTTGAAAAGGCTGACAGTAGGTGCTTAACAGGTATGGTAGGTGTTATAAATAACATTTCCAAATGTAAAATATCTAGCCTTTAGAACTATAATAGCATGATTATAAATAAATCTAGTTTTTTCCCCAGATTAAAATGGGTAACAATTTTATTATTTAACTATTTTAGCATATACTCATTTCAAAACAGTTTTCAGAGAGAAAAAAATGTGTTTATACAGGAGGGGAAAAGTCAGTGCTGTGTTTTATACATGCTAACTTTAGTAGGCTAGTTTAAGTGACTGGGTCATATATTTTGCATTTTTAGTCGCATAATCAATCTATTGATAACATTTACATTTCCTGAAAAGTCAAAAGGCATTAAAAGATTCAAGTACACCCATGAATAAACAGATTGGCTACTGTAACTTAGATTGAGAAAAGAGGTGATACTATATTGATTCATTGGGATCAACATAGTGAAAAAAAATCAAAAACAATGTTAAACGAGGAGCTATTGATGAAACTAGGGATGGCTTTTTGGAATAAAATAAAATTGGATGTTTTAAAGTGATTCTAGTACTTAATTTCCAATGTGTAGGGGGTGGGGATGGAGAGCCCAGCAATAAACCCACGCATCCGTGGTCAGTAAATCTATGACAAAGGAGGCAAGACCGTACGATGGAGAAAAGACACTCGCTTCAACAAGTGGTGCTGGGCAAACTGGACAGCTACATGGAAAAGAATGAAATTAGAATATTCTATAACACCACACACACACACACACAGAAAGTCAAAATGGATTAAAGACCTAAATGTAACACTGGATACTATAAAACTCCTAGAGGCAAACATAGGCAAAACACTCTTTGACGTAAATCGCAGCAATATCTTTTTGGATCCATCTCCTAGAGTAATGGAACTAAAAGCAAAAATAAACAAATGGGACCTAATGAAACTTAAAAGCTTTTGCACAGCGAAGGAAACCTTAAGTGAAACAAAAAGACAGCCTACAAAATGGGAGAAAATATTTGCAAATGATGCAACCGACAAGGGATTAATCTCCAAAATATACAAACAGCTCACACAACTCAACATAAAAAAAAAAATCCAATCGAAAAATGGCCAGAAGATCTAAATAGACATTTCTCCACAGAATACAAACAGGTGGCCAAAAAGCACATGAAAAGATGCTCAACATTGCTAATTATTAAAGAAGTGTAAATCAAAACTACAATGAAGGATCACCTCACACCAGTCAGAATGTCCATTGTCAAAAATCTACAAACAGTAAATGCTGGAGAGGGTGTGGCGAAAAGGGAACCCTCCTACACTGTCGGTAGGAGCGTAAACTGGTACAACCACTATGGAGAACAGCATGGAGGTTCCTTTAAAAACTAAAATAGAGTTACCGTATAATCCTGCAATCCCACTCCTGGGCATATATCCAGAGAAAACCGTAATTCGAAATGATACATGCACCCCAATGTTCATTGCAGCACTATTTACAAGAGCCAAGAGATGGAAGCAACCTTAATGTCCACTGACAGATGAATGGATAAAGAAGATGTGGTACATATATACAATGGATTATTACTTGGCCATAGAAAAGAACAAAATAATGCCATTTGTAGCTACATGGATGGACCTGGAGCTTATCATATTAAGCCAGACAGAGGAAGATATCATATGATATCATTTATATGTGGAATCTAAAAAAAAGATACAAATGAACCTATTTCCAAAACTTAAAGAGACTCAAAGACATAGAAAACCAATTTAGGGTTATCAAAGGTGAAAAGAGGAAAAGGGGGTGGGGGGAGGAATAAATTAGGAGTTTGGGATTAACATATACACACTACTATATATAAAATAGATAACCAACAAGGACCTACTGTATAGCTCATGGAACTCTACTCAATATTTTTTAATAACCTATAAGGGAAGACAATCTGAAGAAGTATATATATATATATATATATATATATACACACACACACATATATGTATAACTGAATCACTTAGCTGTACATCTGAAACTAATACAGCCTTGTAAATCAACTATAGTTCAATTTAAAAATTGCTTAATAATAAATTTTAGATCTATTAAGGTCAGTTGGTGCAAAAAAAAGGTAATAAATTCAGTCACTTTATTGTACACACAACTGAGGTATGTTTGTCTATTTATGAAATTTATATATTGAGTATTAGTTTGAATGATTAACACAATTACTTTCACTTTAAATACTGTATTATGGATGAATATTCACGGCTCCAAGTCCAGCTCTCTCCTGCCTAGTATATTACTGACCTTTTTAGATGTTAACTTTCCTCATCCACCTAATATCTGATTTTTCTTCTAACAAAAACCTGATTTTTGTCTCTCTGCTTTCTAGTTTTTCATATCCTTAAATGTACTATAAGGCTTATAATTTCTTCTTTTATGATTTCTAGCTATTTTCTGAAAATGTTGACATCACTCTGATTGTAGAAAATTGGACAGGTATGGGGTAGAAGGTGGGTGGGTTCATGACCAAACTGCAGAAAATAAAGTTAATGGGTAACATCCAGATACAGGATTGCTAAAAATAAATCATGTCTGCGGGCTAACTTTTGAACCTTGGGTACCAGTCTATGAACATTAGGATTCAAAACTGGAGGTAGCGTGTTATTATTGGGAAAACCAATAATCAAATTTTTCTTTGAGTGATACATTTAAGAATTATGCTCGGGCTTCCCTGGTGGCGCAGTGGTTGAGAATCTGCCTGCCAATGCAGGGCACACGGGTTCGAGCCCTGGTCTGGGAAGATCCCACATGCCGCGGAGCAACTGGGCCCGTGAGCCACAACTACTGAGCCTGCACGTCTGGAGCCCGTGCTCCACAACAAGAGAGGCCACGACAGTGACAGGCCCGTGCACCGCAATGAAGAGTGGCCCCAGCTCGCCGCAACTAGAGAAAGCCCTCGCACAGAAACGAAGACCCAACACAGCCATAAATAAATAAATTAATTTAAAAAAAAAAGAATTATGCTCTACAATAAACTTTTGTTAGAAGTCAGAACAGTAGGTACCTTTGGTGGATGGGGGACAGAGAGCGACTGGATAAGGCTCCTAGAAGGGTTTAACAAGACTTTTATATTCTGCTGTGGATTTGGGAGCTGGTTTAACAGATTTGTTCAGTTTGTGAATACTTAGAATTTCATGCTTAGTACAGGTATACTTTTCTGAATGCATATTTTACATCAATAAAAAGTTTAAGTTTGTCCTATATTCATGCTTGATTATTCAAGAGTATGAGTTGACTTTATTTTTATATAGACTGGACTAGAAAGGATATTAATAAAATAACAATTCCATGTTTAAAAAGTTTTTCATTCTGTTTATAATTGTTACTGTAATCATTGTAATCAACCATTTTCAAGTTAATCTATTTTTAAAGATACTTTATAGCTTATTTATGGCCATAAATTATTAGACAAACTATTATGACTTAAGAAACCAATGAATAGATGCATATCATATGAAGGGAAGCGTTAAGATAGAATAAATTACCAAACATTAGTATTAAATTGGGTAGACATTTCACAGAATTTCAAATTTAGTAAAATATATTTTTGGTAATTATGCTTAGTGTTGGTAGGAATTTATGACTTTATTTGTAAGAGTAAGGGAATTGTATCACCTCTCTTCCCTTGTGTCTTAAGTGAAGAGATTATTTTTAACAGATTAGATTGTATCAGTTTTCCCAGCAATTTACTAATTCAGCAAAAAGTAGTGGTTAATTCATTATTTTATTCAGTGGACCAGTTGATTGAATTTTAAGTTAATCCATTTAAGTCAACATCCCTCTCAAATACATAAACACCAAGTATAATCTGAATTTGAAGCAATCTGACATTACACTCATCAAGTTACAGTCTTTTAAGCACCAGTAAGCATCAATAAAGTATATTTTCTAATTTTAAACTATAGCAAAACTTACAGGCAGACCTGAGAGGGCATATATATGTAAAATGAGAGATTTCAAGTTTCTCTATTCCAAATTAATGCTTGAATTCCCCAGATTATACTCACTCAAAACTATGTCACCACTTATTTTTCTTATCATGAAAATTCTTATGGTCAAATCAAAGTCAAAAGACTTTACATAGTTTTATTCCTAAAATATTAGCTGTCAATGTAATGTATACCAAACACTGGGCTGGGTACAGGGGATATAAAGATGGGTAAGTGTGTAGTGAAGAATTAACTTCACCCAAAGAGAGGTCTGGCCTTTGTCGCAGCTCCTGAGAGGTAACCTGTAGGGCTGTGTTAGGAATCGCCCAAGTGGTAGGAGTGTCTTCTGTAATCATAGTGAGCACCTTGGACCACATCTGATACTTTATGCTAAAGAGGTGACTCATGGTGGGCCCCTAGACAGCATATGCTAATAGGATAACTCAGGATGGAAGCTGGCCAAACCACAAGACCAAACGTGATTAGAGGGTTGATGTTTTAAGCCATAAGATATCAACCCTACCGCCAGGGATGAGAGGGAGGCTGCAGATTTAGTTCAACCACATGCACATAATTAATTAAATCACTATGTAATGAGTGTCCCTGTTGGCAATACTCTGAGGATTGACCCACTTCTATGCCAGGAGGTTAATGCATCCCTGAAGAGAACAGAAGCTTCTGGTTTGAAGCCTCTCACACCTTACTCCATGCCTCTCTTCCTTTGATGGGTTCTGACTTGCATCCTTTTGCTATTATAAAATGGTAATCACTAAACATAGTGCTTTTCTGAGCTCTGTAAGTCATTCTGGCAAATATCAAACTTGAGAAAGTTCATGGGAGTGCCACATTTGTGGCATGCTTGTCTGAACTAAAGGTGGCTCTGGGGAACCCCAAATTTGCAGTTGGTGTCTTAAGTGAGTGCATTTTTGTGAAGGACTGAGTCCTTGACCTTGAGTTTGGTTAAATCTGGGTAGTGAGATTCTGCCCTGCCTTTAAAAATTAGCAAGACATAAAAGAAATATAGTTAGAACTGAAAGCAGAAGATCATTATCTGATATCCACAAGACGCTGTATAATCTTGAGAAATCACTTAAATATTGATTTTTTTTTTCTGTTCCCTCACACCTGCTACTCTTATCTCAAAGTGTTGATCTAAGTTATTTGAATCTCAACATATAACTTCCAAGGCCAGGTACTAAATACCCGCTTCACCTGGAACCGACTGAATTAACCAACACAACAGAACATCAGACCAAGAACAATGAAATCTTGACAACCTTGTGAGAGGTCCAGAGTGTTTCTGCTGCCCCTGGTAAGACTTTCTCTCCCCAGACCTTGTAGCTCTAAGAACAGTGAAAACAGAATCCCCAGATACATGCATACATAAATACACACACATACATACATATACACACACACACACACACTCCACAACTACTTCCTGCCTTACACTTCCAAATGACCTAAATGCTTAGTCCTTTGACATGTTATAATTAACTAGAACTTATTAACTTATTTATTGTCTTTCTTCCCCAAAGAGAGAATCAAGTTTAATTCCATTGTATTGTACTTTACAGCCTATTTATTTCAGTTATCACCAGAAAGCTGGGTCAGGTCTCTTCACCTGGACTCTCATCCCCAAAGATTTCCTAATTTGATACAATCCATCACAGCTTTCTAAGCTATCATCTGCCTTCCTCTTCACTACAAATTCTCCTACTGTGCTTCCTGGGACACATTGGACACATCATTGATCTGTCATCAGCAAAATCTTTTCTTTCCTAATCTTCTGCTCATACGTTCACCTTGATTCCACAGAACCTGGCTCTTCCCTAGTAATACTCTCCTTGGCAGCGCTATCAAACTGTGGCTGTTCATTCCTTATTTTCCAGGTATTATATGATCTACAGGCTGTTAGGAAACATTCCTGCTCTTCATCTCCCTTGCAGATCGTTTAACATCTGTCCTCAAAAAAACCCACAAGTTCACTCCATCTCGGCACAGGTGCACCAGTGAATGATTGATTGACAAGGAGCCGTAAATTGTGACCCCTCACCTCAAGGTCAGATCAGCCCTGTGACCCTATTTTCCCTGCAGAACTTCTCACAGGACTAGGCTAAAGGTAGTGAGTATCCTAGAACACATCCTTGTTTAGCTTTCCTCACCTGCCCTAAACTACTTCAACCCTCCCCCAACTCCCTTGTGCTGAGACCAATCATTCAATAAATGACTTTCTTAAAAATCCCCTTTTCAGGCTCAGCCTATAGGAAGCCAATCCAAACCCACTTGGAGGCAGACATATAAAAATCTCTGGGTAATTTTTGTTGTCATTCTAAGATTTTAGCAATGGGTTCAATGTCTTTCTATGTTGCCTGGCATAATTCTTGGTGATTTCAGTATAAATATAGGTAGGCATCTGATAACCTCACTTCTACTAATTATTTCCTATTTCCTTCTATGACTGTATCCTCCGTTCCACATTCTAGGCTTTTGCATTACCAATATCTGCACCCCCAACATATCAACTTCAAATTTCTCACTCATCATTTGAACTGTCATTGCATTCACTTTCCAGCATCATGATCCCAATCATTTGTTTTACTATAACAATTATTTGATTCATGGGAACCTTCAGTCGAACCATCCTACTAACTTTTCACTCTCTACCCCCACTTGCCTAGCCTTCACTTTGATTGATAACACTCAGGTGCCATTATTTCTTTTTAACCACTCCCTTGCATTTTCTTCACAACTCCCTTGCTATTTTCTTCCATTTTCATTCTCACTCCTGTACTTAGTTGACTGGTGTCCTTCAAAAATGCATGGCCATCCAGAATTTAAGAATGTGACCTCATTTGGAAATAGATATTTACAAATATAATTAACATTATGTCATACTGGATTAGGATGGACCCTAATCCAGTGTGACCTGTGTCCTTATGAGAAGCTCATGTAAAGACTCAAATATACAGGTAAAATGCCATGTGACAGTGAAAGCAGAGATTGAAGTGATGTATCTACAAGCCAAGGAACACCAAGAATTGCCAGAAACCACCAGAAGCTAGGAAGAGACAAGGAAAGGATCCTCCCGTAGAGACTTCTCAGAGCGTGTGGCTTTGGTGACACCTTGACTTCAGACTTCAAGCCTCCAAAACTGTGATAGAATATATTTCTGTTTTTTTTAAGCCACCCAGTTTGTGGTAATTTGCTATGGCAATTTTAGAAAAGTAATACACCTGGGAAAGCAACAAAAAACAAAAAACAAAAAAACCCAAACTTTCAAAACTCTCCTCATACTCCACATATGTACTCGAACTCAGACAAATGGTCTCACTGTATTTTTATAACCACATTTGTAAGTCTCGCTTCCTGACAATCCTATTATATTTTACTATTAAATGATTCTACTCTTCAAGATAAATCCTTCACACTTTCTACTCTCTCCTCAAATCTCAAATTCTCCAGCCCTCCTTGATCTCACCTGATGAAACTGCTTCCTATTTTTCTGAGGAAGAAAAGCAATACGTAAAAATCTTCCACATTCTCTCATTCACCGAATTTTAGCCATGGGCCACTGTTTGTGCTTTATTCCTGATATCCTTCCTGTTACTATGAAACCCTAGCTATGTTCTACTCTAAGACCATCTCCTACTTTTCTGCACATTGAAATCTCTCTTAAATCTTGCTCCACAAGTTATAGCTCCCTATCTCTGTACCTTAAAACAATTATTTAGAATAGGTATCTAGGGCTTCCCTGATGGTGCAGCGGTTGAGAATCTGCCTGCCAATGCAGGGGACACGGGTTCAAGCCCTGGTCTGGGAAGATCCCACATGCCGCGGAGCAACTAGGCCCGTGAGCCACAACTACTGAGCCTGTGCGTCTGGAGCCTGTGCTCTGCAACAAGAGAGGCCGCGATAGTGAGAGGCCCGCGCACCGCGATGAAGAGTGGCCCCCGCTTGCCGCAACTAGAGAAAGCCCTCGCACAGAAACGAAGACCCAACACAGCCAAAAATAAATAAATAAATAAGCTCATTTGTAAAAAGAAAAAAAAGAATAGGTATCTATACTACTGTTCCATTTTCTTCCCTTTGGTTCTCTCTTGAATCTCTTCCAACTAGACCTTTCTCTAAAATTATTTGGGTAAGTGTCATAAGTGATATCCAGATTTTCTCCCAAAATGATCCATCCTGAATCTCCATTTTACTGGAATTCTCAGCACTACTTAATTCAACACTGCTTCTTTCTTTAAAGACTTTTATTCCCACTTGGCAAAACATTATTCTCCCCATTTTCTTGTGGCTTCCTCATGTCCACTCCTTTGCAAATGCCTTGTTAGTTCCTTTCCATCTTCTAGACTTCTAACTGTAGGGGTAATTGAGGACTCAGCCTGAGAATGACTTCTTTTCCACAGCTGTTACTACTTCACAGGTGGTCGACACAAGCCTTAAATACTTTCTTTAACCAAGGCCCTCCCACTTTTATACCTCTACCCTTCCCATAAATTCTGGAATCCCTACTTGTCATCTTTACTTGGATTTCCAATAGTCATCTAAAAACAAGTATACTAAAAAAAACTTAAATATCTGCCTCCAAATCTGCTCTTCTATCAAATGTCCCCAACTCTGTGAGTGGTACCACAATTCTCCCAATAGCCTAGGTCCAAAATTTGGTATTATCCCTGACTGGTTTCTTTCTTACAGGCTCCACAACACGTCAGCCAAGAAATGTTGCCTAACCTCAGCAATTTCCCCACTACAAGCCCAGGTCAAACTATGCTCTCCCAGCCTTGCATTCGATTCCTTGTTTCCTCCCCTGCCACAGAAAAGTTACTGTCTAAATAGTAACAGGAGTGATACTTTAAAATATAAGTTAGTTTCATCACAGTTCTGGTGAAAGCCCTTCCCTAGTTTATTTCACATAGAATAAAACTCTTAATGTCTTGCCTGTGGTCTGTGAGGCTCTCCATGACGATCCTCTAACCAGATTCCTGAGCTCATTTTCTCTCCTCCCTCCCCCTCTGTTTGTTCTGGAACTCTGGCTTCTTGGCTTTACCCAAACAGGGCAAGCGTGCTTCCTACTCAAGATTTTTGCAACTGATGTTCTCTTTCCTGAAACCTCTTTCCCCAGTGATGTCATAAAGAAAAGTGAAATTGTGTAAGAAATACAAAAGGAAAGTACTGTTATTTTAAACAAAGTGGTTAGGAAAAGATTAACTTGTTAGTTGGCTTTTAAGAGAGACATTTAAGTGATCACATTTTCTGTGTAAATATATACATATTTACATTGACAGCATCATTACACTGTGCCTACTAGCTAGCTCCATTTCCGTATTTTAAAGTCCCTTTTCTGAAAGTGAGAAACCTGACTCCCAAGTTTTTTAACATACTTAAAAAAAAAAAAAAAATCACTCAATCCTACTCTGTGCAGCCAACCTCCTATGTCCACGGTCGCCTTTTTCACCACACTCAGTTCAAACTCCCCCTCCCCACCCCCCCCGCACCCCTACCCCTTGCTTACCTCCTCGGCTTCTGCCACCCCCGCCGGGCTGCCTCCGTCCGTGGTCTCCCTCTCCCTGTGATGCACCCAGCAGCTCTCCTATGAAGATGCGCTCCTCATTGCTCCACCTCCAACACCTGCTCTGGGCTGCCCGCCACGGCTCCCCGCCCACTCTCCCCATGTGTGCGCTATTTTGCCTGCCTTCTCATAATGGCTTTAACCTGAAGTAGATTTTAAACGCTGTCATGCAGAGATGACGGTAATACACCAAATCTGTTAGGGTCAGAACTCTCCTTATTTAAAAGAGGAGACACGAAATCGAAAACACATTAAAGGACTGGTGAAACCAGTTTGAAACATGAAGTAACAGAAAACTTTTTGCTCAAGGTGTGATGAGAAGGATACAGATTGCAAAGTGTTTCAAGAGCTAGCTGCGTACAATTTCATTATACACCTGCACTGTTTTCCCCTCAAAATCTGTTTTTTTAAATACTCTGTGAAATAGGCTGATGTGTAAAACAACTGTGACAGAGGAAATGAAAGAGAAGAGAAATAAAACAGTTAAAAGAGTAAGCTGATTGAGATAAAGAGAATGTAATGAATCTAAAAATCTAATGTTAAAAAAATCTAATTAACAGCCAAAACTCACAAAATTGAATCAATAGTGTATTAGAAGAAATTCTTCTTCAAAAACCACTCTCGCCCTTGTCAATCCCTCTGATAAAGTTGTGGATTTCATTCTCCTCTCTCTCTGCCACACCTCACCACCCTCTCCCATGAACCCACAGTGATAAGCAAGTATCTCAGGCCTAGCCAATCATAATAGCACGATCTGGCAATAAGACTGCTGCAAGTCCTCCAAATACCATCCCATCGATGAAAGGTCTTCTATGGAATTCTTATTCAGAAGTTTAGAGGGGAAAAAATGCAACTGCATTTTAAAGCAAAGAAAGTTGCTTCTGGCTCTATTAATTGTCACACAAACGTTTCTGTGCTCTGAGAATAAAAATCAAGAATGCATGATAAAAGATGAAAAATGGATGGAAAGAGAGAGGAAGCAAAATGCACCTCACGTGGTAGGTGTTGGTTCCAGCTCCTGAGCCCCCGGCTCCTCAGATGCTCTGCGCTTCCAGTGAGTCTGTTACATATTCCAGCGTGTGCTGTCCACTCCCTGCCCTCCACCTCTTCGCTGTGTCTCTCCAGCATTTCTTCTTGATGTCAGAGCTCACCTCTCACAATGCAGGATGAAAATGGTAAGCGTTTTTGCAGCCTCAATTCAGCTAGACTCTAGGCAGAGCTCTAGCTTATGACTCCTGAGAAGAAATCTGCTGATAAAATGAGGGAAATGTCAAAAGAAAGTTCTCCCTTTTCTTAAAGTTTGCATGTTGTTTAAGAATAATTGGGTGCTAATAAGAACCTACTGCTAATACGGGACCTCTACTCAATACTCTGTAATGACCTATATGGGAAAAGAATCTAAAAAAGAGTGGGCATATGTATATGTATAACTGATTCACTTTGCTGTACAGCAGAAACTAACACAACATTGTAAATCAACTATACTCCAATAAAAATTAATTAAAAAAACAAATAAACAAAAAAGAATGATTGGGTGCTGGAGACAGTGATGAAGACATAAAAAGAATCATAGAAAAGCTGACTTCAAGCCTTGATACTATGGAACTCCTGAATGTCTCCCAGACACACTAATCTGAAAATTATGTTCAGTTTAAGAAAATGAAACCTCCGTTATTTAAGAATTTCTAAATACATATCCTATTACATACAGCTAATTGACTGCCAAATGATATGCCTCTTCATTAGTTTTAGACTAAAAATAGAATCCTACCAAGAATATAACTCCAAAAATCATGGAAGGAAAAGAGATATTACCAAGTAGCTGGGGGTGAACAAGAAAAGTTAAGAGCATATAGCAGTGCCAGAATGTAAAGAAGTACCCAAAGGGGGGAAAAGAAAATAAAGGTAGAGGAATGGGGACATTTTAAGTGATACAGAGCCTACTGCATGATTTGTGTATCCTCATAATTTGTGGGTGTCCATGTTCAACGTGGGGACATCTTGTTCAAAAAAAAGAAAACAAAATTTGTTAAAATTACTAAAATTATATATTTTTCCTTTCCCCTGAAGTTTCTCTCTCAAATTGGCATGATACCTTTTATTAACAATGTGCTATAGACTGAATGTTTGTGTTCCCCCCAAATTCATATGTTGAAACCTAAGCCCCAATGTGATAGTATTTGGAGGTGGGGCCTTTGGAAGGCGATTATTTCATGAGGATGGACAGCTCATGATTGGGATTAGTGTCCTTATAAAAGCGGCAGAAAGCTCACTCTCCTTCTGCAGTGGGAGGACACAGTGAAAAGTCCACTATCTCTGAGCCAGGAAGGGGTTCTCACCAGACACCAAATCCACCAGTGCTTTGACCTTGGACTCCCCAGCTCCCAGAACTGTGAGATACATTACTGTTGTTTATACATCACTCAGTCTGTGGTATTTTGTTAGAGCAGCCCGGATGGAATAAGACATTACTTAATATTGTCCTAAGAAAAGAGAATTTTAAATTTTAAACATTTGTATGCATTTTACTGTTCATCTTTATATCATGTGATGACATCTAACCTATATGCAGAATTACAAAAATTGCACAATTTATATTTTGTAGCTTATTCCCAAAGGTGACTCCAGCAGGCCTGAAAAGACAAAGGGAAGCCAGAATCAGGAAAGTTGGACGAGGAAGCAAAGAACCTTCCAGGCATGGAACTTGCCTAAGAGAGTGCACCCTAGGGAAGCACTTATTCCTGGGCCAAGTAAGACTCTCACAGGCTTCTGAAATCCCCTTGCCTCCCCTGACTAAGGGCATATGAGGCCTGAGAGCTGAAGTATTCCACCTCCTTCCGGCCTCTGGCCTCTGGATGGATGTGCTGCAGCCCAGCTGGGGGTGCACACTGGGAAGGTTGAGCTGGTCATTTTCCTTTTCTGTGTCCCATTGTCCTGACCTACAGCAGAGACAGCGCCCAAGGATCTTCACCTCTGCTCTAGTACAGGCTAGTTGCCTGGACTGGGGGGTTGGGCTGGAAACTAGAGACTCAGCCCTCCCACAACACAGTCTCAGGCTGGCTGCCAACCAGACAGACAGGTGCTACCAGCTCAGATGCGAATGGCCATGGCCGGGCCCCACTGAGACACTCCAGGGCACGTGGGCACAACTTGGATTCTCTCATTCTTAGTTCCGGGCAGAGAGTGATAGCAGAACGCAGTCCTTCTCATGCCAAAGGGACCTAGGTCACCTGTGAGCAGGGCATCAGTTATCTCTGGGCCCTCAGGGGAAGGAGGAAACCAGATCACACCCATGGGTCCAAAGGATGTGGGAATAAGACATGGACAATATGTCCCAAGAAAGAGGAGTCAGGGAGAGGGACCCTGTGTGAGGAAAGTCTCCAAGCCCCCAGCACATGACTCATTGTCCCATCAGATGTCAAGTAGAAAACCCAAATTTAAAGATAAAATGATTAAGACGTTAAGATGGTGACAGCAGAGCATTAAACCAAGCATAGAGGTCTCCTGAATGTGGACTCAGGGGAGACTACAGAGGTCTCAAGCCCCTGAGTCCAGTTCTGCCCAGAAGCCAGTCCGAAAGAACTCCCAATGGCCAAAGCTGGAAAAATCTGAGCAACAAAATAAGTATAAAAATATTGGATTAGAACCCAAAGTATAAAATAAATATTCACGAGTACATGTTAATATAAATAAGTAAATAGAAACAAAGGACAGATCTTTTTAAAGAAGAATTATAAATAATACATGTAGATACATGCCCTCCTTCCCAATTCATCCCCAGGTAGAGTTTAATTCACCTCCCCTTCATCGTGGGCTAGATGTAGTGATTAAAAAAAAAAAAAAAAGGAGTATGGTAAGGAAAAATTTAAAGAATTTAAAGAGAAGAAATATGGCAAAAGCCACCCTAAACAAGTGCCAAACGTTAATATCACTAACAATAAGTAAGGGAAAGAACAGGTGAGTATAATTTACAGAACAAATGTAAGAAAGAGCTAGTCATGACCATCTTGAAAAGTACCCAGTCAAGTGATTTCTTGCAAAGACAAAGAATATATAAAATTCTCTATAAGAATTACAAAGGGAGCATCTCATCCATGACAGGATCTTCACTCAATGGATATGGGATCCTTACATGACTTTTGTGATAGGCAGAAGTCTAAGGGGCCCCCCTCCAAATCCCCAGCCCTTTGCGTTCACACTCCTTCTGCTGGATATTCAGTTAACATTTTAGCTACATACTGCTGTAAAGGGATTTTGCAGATGTAATTAAGGCCCACAGTTAGTTGCCATTAAAATAGGGAGATTGTAGGAATTCCCTGGAGGTCAATTTGTTAGGTCTCCACGCTCTCACTGCCAAGAGTGTGGGTTCAATCCTTGGTTGGAGAACTAAGATCCCTCAAGGCATGCAGTGTGGCAATAAATAAATAAATAGACAAACAAACAAATAAATAAAATAAAATAGAGAGATTGTCCCAGTGGGCCAGACCCAATCATGTGAATCCTTTAGAAGCAGAAAGTTTTCTTCAACTGGTAACAGAAGAGGAAATCAGAGAAACATGCTCTAGCTGGTCTGGAAGAAAGCACACATTCATGTTTGGAACTGCCTTTTGGGGCCACGGGCCAAGAAACTGCAGATAGTCTCCAGTTGCTGAGATGGTCCACTGAACAACAGCTAACAGAAAAATGAGAATCTTAATTCTGCAACAGGATGCAAATGAATTCTGCCAATGACCAGCGAGCTTAGAAGACCCTGAATGCCAGCTAAGAACTGCATCCCTGACCAACATCTTTTTTTTTTTTTTAATTTTATTTATTTATTTATTTATTTATGGCTGTGTTGGGTCTTCGTTTCTGTGCGAGGGCTTTCTCTAGTTGCGGCAAGTGGGGGCCACTCTTCATCGCGGTGCGCGGGCCTCTCACTATCGCGGCCTCTCTTGTTGCGAAGCACAGGCTCCAGACGCGCAGGCTCAGTAGTTGTGGCTCACGGGCCTAGTTGCTCCGCAGCATGTGGGATCTTCCCAGACCAGGGCTCGAACCCGTGTCCCCTACATTGGCAGGCAGATTCTCAAAAACTGTGCCACCAGGGAAGCCCCTGACCAACGTCTTGATTTCAGCCCCATCAGGAGACCCTGAGCAGATCCAGCTCTGCCATTGCATCTTTGGACTTTTGACCCCCAGAAAATGTGAGATAACAAGTGTGTGCTGTTTGAACGTATTTTTTAGTAATTTGTGACCCAGTAATTGAAAACAAATATACTATCTATCTCCTTAGTCAAGTTAGGGGAACCCACGAATCTTATACATGATTGGAAGCTTCTGCATAATAGTCCACTTCATGTAACAGCTCCATAATTTGGGAAATCTTTTTTATTAAAAATGTGTAGTTCCTATGTTTTTTAGGGGTATTTTTGTTTATCAAATCAGATTACTATTTAAAAAATTATGCAAATAGAAGAAAAATCTATGAATAAACTATGAATAAAAGGAAACTTTCATAATATGACAAAGAATATCTGTCTCACATCTAAAGCCAAAATCATACATAAAACTTACAATAGAATAACAAGACACTGATGGCAGAAATCACAACTTTTGTTTAAAATAGCTTTTATGTCCCAACAATTCAGTTGTAAAGAAAAACAAATAACCGTATAAATATTGAAAATGAGAACAAGTAACAAGACGGTGATGGCTTGTTCAATATAGCTCTGACATTTCAAAACAATTGAGTTACAAAATAAGAACACAAATTATTGTTTCCTACAAAAGAAATGCTTATTTGCCTGCAAAATCCAGGAAAATTACATGAAAATTCTTAGGATTAATAAAGGGATTCATTATACATTTTGATTTTAAAAACCCTTAAAGATAGAATAAATTGTTTTCTACATATGGTGCACTTGACAAGTTAGAAAGCATTATGGACATGAAATCCTATTCATAATAGCAATTGCAATATAAAGTACATAGAAAAAAACTTAACAGCAGGATTATAACATTATACTGTTATGCAGATTAAAAGAAGGCAGGCATGGGAATGAACATATATTTCTAAATTTCTCTGTTAAAGATTTTGATACATGTTCAATGATTTATTTTAATTTTTACTTCAGCTATGTCAATTTATCATTGTTGGAATTTGTAGGGTTCCTCTATTATTTAATCTCATCTATTACATTTTATTTCCATCTGTTACAATCAGTTCTCCTCCTATTACAATAAGCCACCTTTATTTTGTGTTAATTATGTATACATTTTATTTAGGTATGTTCCTACAAACTGTGTATTTCTATTTTATGGACATGTATTTAATTCCATGTTTGTTTTTATATTTCACCCAACATTTTTACAGAGAAATCTGGTTTTAAAACACAACTCTATTGCTGTATTTACAACCTATACTTGGCTTCTAATTGCTGGACAGTAGTTCACAGTACACACCCACCATATTTTATCCATCCTCCCTACAATGATGGAAAACCACATCACCTCCAAATCTCTACATCACAAATAATGTTCATTGAGCATACTTGTACCTATCTCCTTTGGAACACTGTAGGGCTTTATTTGTGATACTTACCCGGTCACAGTATTGTTATAGAATAAATATGCCTCTACTTAATTTGCCTAAGTGTTGCTAGATTGATCTCCAGAACAGCTGTTCTCTACTCTCCTTCCAGCCACCAACACATTAAGGTCCCTTATTCCCATTATTCACCAACAATTAACTGGTTTACATCCTTATTTTTGCCAGTCTAGTAGAATATTGTTTTATCTTTTTATTTTAATTTGTATGTCTGAATCCTAATTCAAATATTGTTACCATGTAAGAGTTTCCTTTTATAAATTGCCTATTTATATTATTTACCTGTTTTTCTCTTGAATTGTCCTCTTCTTATTGATTTGCAAAAGTCTTTGTATATTATAGATATTAACCATGTTTCAGTTTTAAACATTGTGAATATCTTCTAAAATGTTATCTTTCTATTAACTTTGTGATATGCTTTATTAAATAGAAATCTTTAATTTTATTATAATCTCACTCATTAATATTTTGTATTATGTTTTGCTTTTGAAATTTTGGGTTTTTTAATTTTATTTTATTTTATTTCATTCTACTGTGGTTAAAACACTTAACATTAGACAGCACTATCTTAACAAATTACTATTAAGTGTAAGCTACAGTATTGTTACAGCAGATCTGTAAACATATCCATCTTGCTTAACTGAAACTTTGTAACTTTTGACTAGTAACTCTTCTTCCCCCCGCCCCCCCCCCCCGCCCTTAACTCCTGGAACCACCATTCCACACTTTAATTCTATGAATTTGACTATGTTAGCTACCTCATACAAGTGGAATCATGCAGTATTTGTCTTTCTGTAAGTGGCTTATTTCACTGAATTTTTACTTAAGAAATCCTTCCCCATCTTAGGTCACCAATATATTCTATATTTGTATGCATGCACAGATTGCCCTAAGCCAAAGGTCCATCCAACTAAACAGCCTTGCAAGTAGGAAGGACTCAATACACATTTTAACACTGTGGAAATGACAGCTGTTCAAAACATCTTTTTAACCATTTTGTGCTTGCAAGAATAAAAATTTTAGGAATATCGGCTGTGTGTAAAAAGTAAAAAAAATGAATCTTTTAAAAAGGATTGTTTATATTTTCTGTTGAAATATACCAAATGTATTTACATTAAATGTGAATCTTTTCCCAAGGCTCCAAGAAGCTTCACTGAGAAACTTAAATGCTCCAAACTTGAAATATTATAAAATCTTTCTGAATTTTAATCTGGTAAAATTTATATGGTGACCCAATGTCTAAGACTACAAATATAAAATTTTGTAGACATCTTATATAAAGCTTTTGAAATGTGTGAAGTGGAAGCATCTATCTTCTCCCTCTGCCTGCCACCCAAGTGCACAGTGTTCTCCAAGCCTGTAATTCTTCTGAATTAGAGATTCTGGAATCAGTTGTTGCACCGATACTTATAAAAGAACTAGGGGGACTTCTGTGGCCAGTACATGTTTACTTATACTAGTGAAATGTGGGTAACTAAGTCTAAACATTAAAGCCATCAAAGACAGCCTGGTGAAACCAAAAGGTTATTATATAGAGAGCGAAATATACATTTTTGCACATGGTTTAGCGTATTTGAGTTTTTTCTATATTAGAAGGAGTGTACATTTTTAAATGTATCCCTGGGCTCTACTAATAAATACGTTCCTGAGCCACTTTTGGATGAAATAGTCATTCTTCAGAATAGCATTTTTACTCTTTCAATTTTCCTAAAAATTTTCTCCTTTAAGGTAAATGGCTATCTAGCAGAATATTAATAACAAAGACTTTCCCATGTCATTCTCTTCATTGACTTGCAAATGCAATCATTCTTGTTCTCTTTTGAGCACAGAGGAATATAGTGCATTGCGTTACAGACTGCAATTCTCATCAGTTGTGCGAAGAGCTAGTTCTGTTTCTAATTCATATCTGGAAGAGGACTATTGAAAAATGCCATATTTTGTATGTAAAGTTTATTCTAGCCTTCAATCAAAAAAGAAGAATCTACCTTTCTCACTAAGGCATAAGTAATATAAGTAAAGTCAATGGAAAAGTCCATATCAGAAAAAGGAGAAAATCTGGGTCCAAGAGTCAAATACAAAAAGTCAAATGACTTAAAATAGAGATATGTGTGAATTCCAAACAATGGAGAAAATGGAATTATTTTCAGGTTTTGAAGAAAGATTTAAATGTATTGCTGTTTTCTATATTCCTTAAAGTACTACCTCATAGGCAGGATATGTCAGAGCTGTGAATGTATATGTACTTGTGTGTGTGTGTGTGTTTTCTAATTTTGTGGCATATATTTCAACTCATTTGATTATGACAGGTCTTAAAAATGAAATAGATTTAGTGATAAAAGGTTATAGTGAATTTATAGGTAACAACCAACATTAAAAAAGAGAAATAAATTTGGAAAATTTGACCAAAGCATCCCAACTGACTATCTGGGCCAGTTAAAACCCTTTTCATCATGTAACAGAGAATGGGAAAAATAGGATATAAAAGTATTAAAAAGTCAGAAGTTCAGGAAAAGCCTGGATAAGTGATTTCATTATTGTTTGTTGTCTTGATTTTTCAGATAAAATCCAATGCTACTTATCTATCAGTTAAGGGTAGGAGTAACAGTAACAAAACATGCTCTGTTGGAGAAATATTTAAAACAGTATCATTTTGAAGGTCCCTCCAACTTTGGGGTTTTTGAGAAAAAGAGAAATCTAATTGGCAAATAAAGATACAAAAAAAAAAAGAACACATCTATCTCAATACAAATTTACCTAAGGGTGTTTTTCCTTCCTAGACATTGCTGTGAGAAATTCCTTAGTCTCAAATTCAGTTTAAATGAATGATAATAATAGCTTATTGGCAAAAAAATTTAGGATATTTATATTTTTATCTTTTTTTTTTAATGTACTTCAAATGCCGCTTGTTCAGTTGGCCCTCTCCAAAGCCTTTCAAATGATGGCTTGTATTTTAATTTAGAAAAAGCTGAATTTAGGATTTGGTTGCAGTTTTAGGTCAGAGACACTTAAGTTTTGATTTCAACTCCTCTTTAAAAAACTCAACTGAAAGAGACAGGAAAACAGTAGTCACATAATTATGTTTTTTACATAACAGCTCCATGATGAATTTTGCTGTGACAAATTCCCATCTCATAACGTGTACTGGTTTTTATTTATCTTCTTTTATGGCTTGTTTTCTAGTTCTGAATCAATAAATGTTAAAATTATGGTTTATTTAGGTGTAGCACTGCAGGCAATCAAAGCATCACTTTTAGTATTTCAAATATTAATTTTAATAAAAAGTCCTAGCAAGGTTGAAATTTTGGAAGTAGGCAACTAGTGTTCCCAATGCTAAATTTGCTTTCTTGAAAGTTCAGGAACATTTAGAAATGCGAGTAGTCGTTCAGGGCACAAAAATACCATAAATCTCTCCTAAAGTATGACTTAGTACTCTGAAAAAAAAGCATATATTCGCCAAGTCCAATACTTACTCTCCTAATGAAATTTATATTCTAGTGAGAGCAGAGCTAGTAAGCTTCTCAATTCTTTTTACTGTGCTAAAAGTAGAGAAAATATTAACGAGTAAATGATAAGCCAGGCTGCCTGATGTTAAAGGTGCAGATCAGTGAGGGAGAGATGATACCTGTCATATGAAGGGCCTGGTGCCCTGTCCAGACAGGGCCTCAGGCTGCAAACTCAGATGTGGTTATAAATTCCACGATCTGTTTGTAATATTTGCATGTGCTTGAAGGAGTGTGACCTTCGTGGAAATGGCTCACATTAGCCAAATTCACAAGAGACTAACCTACTGACAAAATGACAAACCATTAATGTATAAAGAGGAATGTGAAATGACAAATCACTAATATATAAAGAGAAATGTAAAATGGCAAATCATTGATGTATAAAGAGAAGTGTAACTCTCAAGGAATGTATAACATTCATTTCCCTTTCTCAGGACAGATACTCCCAGCAGAAAAATCCTCATGAAAAGCACAAAAATTATAGTTGGATCATGGCAATAATTATCACTTAGGACCAGAGGTGACCCCATCTGCTGAGCAGGGCTCTCCTAATGGACACGGCTGAAGACACAACAAAACATCCTTACTCTTTTGAGTCTTACTTTTTTAAAGATAATCTGGTTACTATTCCCTTTCTGTTCACACAGCCTTCTTTTAGACAGGGTATATTAGAATAAATTGAGAAGAACCAAGCTTGGTTAATTCAGATCTTACATAGAATCTCGCTATATGGAGAGCGGGCAGCGTAGCTGATCAAAGTGGAACTGAAGTGGTTAAAATGGACTTGAGGTTCCCTTTTCCTCCACCCCACAAACTCTCCCACTCACTGCTATCCTGTTTAGTCCCTAGAGAACTCTGGAGCTTTGCCAACCAAGATTGAAAGCCACTGGATTAAAGGAAGCAGTCTCCTCTGGTGGTCAGTGACAAAATCTTATTTGCCTAAGGTTTCTTTGCTCATAAAACAAGATGATAATATCATATTCCTGGACCAGTTTGGGTGAGCTAGTTTACGCTTTAGTAAAAACAACTCAAATCTCAGCGACTTATCAAAAAAGCTTGTTCTTCACTCATATTCAGGCTTTTCACAATTTTCCTGAATTGTTTTTGTTCTTAGGACTCACCCACTCTCTGAACATTGCTGGAAACTTTTTTTTTTTTTTTTAACATCTTTATGGGAGTATAATTGCTTTACAGTGGTGTGTTAGTTTCTGCTGTATAACAAAGTGAATCAGCTATACATATACATATATCCCCATATCTCCTCCCTCTTGCGTCTCCCTCCCACCCTCCCTATCCCACCCCTCTAGGTGGTCACAAAGCACAGAGCTGATCTCCCTGTGCTATGCAGCTGCTTCCCACTAGCTATCTATTTTACATTTTGTACTATATATAAGTCCATGCCACTCTCTCACTTTGTCTCAGCTTACCCTTCCACCTCCCCGTGTCCTCAAGTCCATTCTCTACGTCTGCGTCTTTATTCCTCTCCTGCCCCTAGGTTCTTTAGAACTTTTATTTTTAGATTCCATATATATGTGTTAGCATACGGTATTTGTTTTCCTCTTTCTGACTTACTTCACTCTCTATGACAGACTCTAGGTCCATCCACCTCACTATAAATAACTCAATTTTGTTTCTTTTTATGGCTGAGTAATATTCCATTGTATATATGTGCCACACCTTCTTTATCCATTCATCTGTCGATGGACACTTAGGTTGCTTCCATGTCCTTGCTATTGTAAATAGAGCTGCAATGAACATTGTGGTACATGACTCTTTTTGAATTATGGTTTTCTCATGGTATATGCCCAGTAGTGGGATTGCTGGGTCGTATGGCAGTTCTATTTTTAGTTTTTTAAGGAACCTCCATACTGTTCTCCATAGTGGCTGTATCAATTTACATTCCCACCAACAGTGCAAGAGGGTTCCCTTTTCTCCACACCCTCTCCACATTGCTGGAAACTTTGAAGAGGAAAAGGAGAGGATGTGGATACACACGCAGGCTCTAGAAACTTCCACCGAGAAGTAACATAGGTTAATTCTGCTCACTTAGCCAAAGACATGAGTCGAAGGCCAATCTCAGGGGTGACAGGGCAGCATAATACTGCTGCAAGGAATTCTAATCATTGTAACACACAACCTAATAGTGACCTTTACTACAAACTAGAGAGGTGGTCAAGGAAATGACCAAAGTTGCTTAGGAAAAATGTTATGGCAGTTATTCTGTTTATTCTTAGTTCTATGTTGGAGGTAAGAGAAAGATTTGTGGTCATTTTGGAACACTTCCCATCAGGAGAGTTTTATTTATCTTTAAGTGTTTGTCCCTCAAGTGGGAAGTAGAATGGACACATGTCCAGCAACGTTAGAAAGAGGACATAGCCATGCTTCCTGAAGTCTTTCTTGTTTTATTGAGATTGATCTTGTTTCTTATTTTCCTTAACTATTAAGGAATAGTTTAACTATTAAGTATGTTTATTCTCTCATTGATCCTGAGAAATCAACTGGACAGTTTAACCAGAGCAAAATCTTAGAGATGATTGAAAACTTGTACTCCACAGAGATCTGGGCAAGTTAGTAAGCATTGGGTCCAAATATCTGATGTTGGAAATGGCATACTTTGTTCTTCCATAGTCAGCCATCAATACCACTGAGAATCGACTACTGGAAATAGAGAGTATTTGGTGGACTTCTCAGCCTTCTCAGTCCATCTATTCCTTAGAACTAAACATACGTTTGGGTGAAAAATCATTGAATTACATATTTTGATATATACCGTGATTATAATATATTGATATATTATACAGATAGTCTTTCAAGTTTTTTCAAAAAATAGTTTTCATCTGGCCTCGTATTTTCAAAATGTGACACAAAGTGGCATTTCACATATCCCCTTTATGGTCTGTACAATACCAAGAGAGAAGAGAAGCAAGAGAAATTCACATCCTCAGACACCAGGGCCCCTACCCCGCTCCAGACAGAGTAACTCCACTTGTTTTTATTTACATATTTCTATTTATATTTTTTAGATTTCTGTTTGAAGAAAGGCACCATGGCTAATAACAACAACAAATCAAAACAAAGGTAAATACAAAAAATAAGTGAATTCCACTAACCTATATGATGTGAAGGACTCTAAAAGAGTCTGATAGCCTCATGATTAAGACTGCCGTCTCTGACACTAGACTGCTTGAGTTTATAAAAATAGGTCTGATATACAGTATATTCAAGTCTTCTGCTTAGTTAGTCATAGATTTATTCAGAGAAATGGTAAACAAAGCCCATTTTCAAGTTCATATTTACTAATCCAAAGAACACACAAAAATGTTTACTAAAATGTTAATTAACTCTTAGGGAAAATGTTGGAAACAAAGGAAATTTCCAAATTAAAAGATGACTTCAAACTTAAACTAAAAAAAAAATAAAAAATAAAAACAGAGGGTCAGCGTAAAATGTTAATCAACATCACCAAATACAAGTAATCTTTATGTAACAAGAAAGGAAGGGTACTGACTGCTTCTGATTCAGGACTACAAAGATTTTGTTTTGTTTCGGGCATTTTTATATTTTTAGTGTAGTATTACACTATCAAAAAGTTTGTGGCAATTACATCACTGGAGGTAAATTCTTTTCTTAAATTCTTATTTTATATAGTATGACCAACTGATAGCTTCCTATTAAAGAAAAATAGTTTGGAATTGACTGTATTTCTTCAGAAATAGAGCCTCTAAATTTATATTTGGCCCATAAATTCAAGTTAAGGTCTAGTTCAAAGTCTCAGGAAGAGGAAGATGTAACAGCAACCTCTACTTCCCTTTTAGCTAAAGAAAAAATTATAAAATATGTTTTAAAAGTAAATTCCAGCATAATCTGTAAGTATTCAATACATTTGAGAGGAATGGCATCAGCATGCTAGACTCAAGAAGATTACCCTTAGGTTTCTAGTGTCCTCTGAATATATAGAAGCTGAGAAAGACATTGTTTCCAACATTCTACCAAGGAAAAACATATACTCTATAAAGGTCATAATTTTTCTTGAGCTCATTAAAAAGCTAAGATCACATGGTAACCCGTGAGTTTGAAATCGAAGGGAAGACAAAGCCTTGAAGATAAGAGATAAGAGCCTCCTCGGAACAGAGAATAAGATGAAGCCAAGGCTCTCCTAGAAGACGGTAAGAAGGTTTCAGTCACACTTTCAAGGAATGTCTCGAGGTCGAATATGGACTGGAGTGAGACACGAGGAACTCTGGTAGTTGTGAGGGGAAATTGAGCCTCACTAGCATTTTCTTCTCCACTGGCCTCAATGGGTGCTCACAAGTGACACTGAGAGCCAGGCAGGGTACCAGAGGGTTTCCTGGAGTGATGGAGGCCTGCTGGATGGAAGCTGTAGAAGCACATGCCTCTACTCCATTATTTCCCCTTGGAAGGAAAGCCTTGCTCACAGTGACAAAAGCCGCCAAAGTCCAGGGCCTAGGTCAAGATGCCATGGGGGATGGTAGGAGCAAGAAACCAGCTTAGGCCTAGACTGACAGGGTCTTATTAAAGGGCTGGAAAATCCCTGTGACAGGAGACCCATCAAAGATTCAGGGAAGAATTGTCTCATGGGAAAGAGGATGGAAATCACTGAGGAAACCCACTCCTTACCCTGAGAGAAAAGGCCTGCCTAATAATGAGACTGAATGAATACAACAGAGGACACCCCCTAGAAAGAAAAAATTATAAATTTTAATCTAAATGTATCAATAATTACAGGAAAGATAAATGATCAAAATACACCAATTAAAACACATAGTTTGGCATACCGGATTTTTAAAAACAAAGACTGATTTACGCTAAGGGAAACTCACATAAGTATAATAAAAGTGAAAATTACAGTTGTAGACTTTAACATTTCTGTTTCAATCAATAGAAGCAATAAAATCAGTAGGAATTTGGAAGATACAACCAAAACTATCAATCAATTAGATCTAACTTATATTTGTACAACTTCCCACCAAACAGCAAAATAATATACATTATTTTTAAGTGGGCATAGAACATTAATAAAGTTAGGCCAAATTCTGGGTCATGGTCAAGTAATTTAAATCATATAAAGTATATTTTCTGGTCACAATGAAGTTAAATTAAGAATCAATGACAGAACAGAAAAATACCTGCAAAATTCCTAAATATGTAGAATAAAATATCACTCTTATATTTAACCTAAACATCAAAAAGGAAAGTAACAAATGGAAATTAGGAAATATTTTATACTGATTGAAAATGAAATCACAACATATAAAATTTTATGTGATGCAAACAGAGCACTATTTAGAAGGAAATTTAATAGAAAAGAATATTGTAGAGCAATGATCTAAGCTTTCATTTAATAGCTAAAGGGAAAACAGAGGAAATTAAACCTAACAAAAAAGAATGAAGAAAATAATAAGACAAAAGTAGAAGTGAAAATATAAAAGCAATAGAGGAAATCAATGAAACCAGTAGAAGGTTGCTTGGAAAGAACAATATAACTGATAAACCAAACCGGAATGACCAAGAAAAAAAAATGAAAAATACAAATTAAACATAGACGATATCATAACACATCTTACAGACATTAAAATGATGACAAGGATATATTAGACTTATCTGGTCTTATATCTGTTTAATAAATTGAATTCATAATTGAAAACTTTCCCAGAACACCAATCATTCCAGGTCCAGGTGTCTTCAATGGAGATTTCTACAAATCACGCATAGAAGAAATAATATCAATTCTATTCAAACATTTTCATAAAGTAAAAGAGTATATAAAACTTTCTGTTCCTTTTATGTGGTCTGCATTAGTCTGATATAAAAATTAAACATAGACATTGCAACATAAGTAAACTAGAGACCACTATCACTAATGAAAATAGAAACAAAAAAAATCTTCAACAAAATACTAGTGAATCAAATCCAGCAATATGTTAGAAGAAAAATATATAATGACCAAGGGGTTTTATCTGGGATATGCAAGGCTGATTCAACATTTAAAAATTAGTTTAATTCAATAAGACAGAAACATGGGCTCAGGCAGGAACATACCTGCTAGGATAGCTCACTAAGTATTTATAACTTAGAGGCCCAACAAACAAAATGTTCAACAAAAGTCTTTTATGCCTGAATCTCAAATAAAAACCCCAAATCTAATATGCTGAAATTAGTAAAGGTGTAAATAAAGAAAATTTGGCCCTAATATACATATTTGAAAAACTTTTACACTATTTAACATAATTTCATTGTGTAGTTGGGAGAGGAACCACATACATAGTCTTTTGATTCTCCTATTATTTTTATTAAATTGGAATTTTAGTTTTAACTCTTTAATGCTCTCTCCTCAACTTTTTCTTCAGGTTCTTCCTATCCAAGTGAATTACTAAGAGTTGGTAGCAGCCCTTTCTATTAATATATCATTTTATCACATACTGGATGCCTAATATTCTAGAAGCACAGCTAGATCATTTAATTAAGGAAGTAAGAGAAAGAAGAGATAATTGTATGTCTGAAGAGCGCTTAGTAACACTGATTTCAATACTATAATATTGTAGATTATTAAAGAAAGTGTAAAGAGTTTAAGACAGATGCCTTGGTCCAAAGTCGGCCACTGTCTGGTTGGCATGGTAACCAAATTATACTGACTATAGACCCACTGCTGCCCCTTAAAAGCAAATCAGAATATCTGACAATTGCTTAGACTAGTATGTTAACACAACACATAAACATCTTGCGGGATGAAATTTCTTATAGTTTTATACCTACATTCATGCTTCAAACTGGATTTCACTTATGTTTAGTTCACCCAATTTGTCCAATCCAGTGGAATCTCCAAAATAACAGAGCTTATCTAAAATTTAATTACATTTCTTCTACAATATTCACGAGAAAAATCCCTGAACATAAAATAATTTTGTTTTGTCCATGATGCCTATATATAGCTATCCTAAATTGATGAATAAAGGTAGTTTATAAATAGAGGTAAATTGAACCATAAAAGGTAATAGAGGATTTTTAGAAGTTACCTTATTTTCATTAAGTACCCAATGTTGAAAAACAAAACTATATTCAAAAACTCATCAAAATCATTAATAGGATTTAAAAAATGTAGCATGAACATGCAATCCTTGTAAAGGAAATATACATTGATATTTTTATAGTATGTCTAACCTGCTCCCCAGTTACATTCTCATGTCTTCTTTTCCATCCTATACTGTACAGTTCAAACCTAAATAACTACTTAGGCACAATGATTTGTAAGGCGTTTCACCTAAGTTCAGTTAAGGTTTATAAAAGATCTCATTCTGAGAATATAAAGGCACATATACTTTATTATAAAACACATACTCGATTTGTCTGCATTGCTGCAAGGTGAATATTCTATAAAATAATCAAGGAGAAATAATTTATTTTTTACACTAGAGTTCAAAATATGCTTCATCAATTACCACAGGACCAAAAACTATTTTAAAAATCCAAGTTTACATGACTTTTAAAAAAATTAGAACCCTGCTTAAACATAACTGACATAGCAGTATATATTAAAACAGTGGTATATTGTACTTCTATGTACCTTTTTCTGAAATACCTAGTTGAAATAAAATATTATCCTTGATCATGATTACTATTATCTCCTATCTACATGTCAACTTTGTTTATATATTCTCACCAAAATAGCACATTAGATGGCAGGTTTGTGTTCCTTCTGCTATTTTTTTATATCATAGGTTTGCCATGGATAACATGTAAAAGGAGATTTCTCTTAGTCATGAAAAGAACAGTTTCTTTTGCATGCCTAATACAAAAATGTTTATTGAAAAACCATAGTGCCTGGAACACATCAATGGAAAGACAGGCATGTTCCCTGCCCTGTTGTAGCTCACATTCTCTATTCTTTGTTTCTGAATGAAAAAGACACATTTTCCCCTAGTCCCTCTTTATAACAATAAAAGAGGGCAAATCCTCTTTGTTCCATAGGTCTTCTCCTCTTCTTAAATTTTGGGGCTTGCTGTAGAGCTTTTAATAGTTAAGCACTTGACGAGCTAGTGTAGTTTGCAGTACATGCTTGAATGTGTCTCTCATATCATTTTCCAAACTGTTACAGCACATGCTTTATCTGTATAGATACACAACAGCAATTCCTATTTTACGTTGGAAAGTATTGTTTTGAAAACTCAAAATTCTTGTAGTAAAACAAAAATGCTAGACAGCTCTGTGTTTTTCATTCTTTACTTCTTTTTTTTCTTTCTTCTTCATTCTTTCATTCTTCTGGCACCATACCTTGTCTTAGTCAGCTCAGGCTGTTCTAATAAAATACTGCAGGCTGGGCAGCTTAAATAACAGATATTTATTTTCTCATGGTTCTGGAGGCTGAAAGTCCAAAATCAGAGTGAGAGCATAGAGGGTTTCTAAGCTCTCTTTCTGGCTTGCAGAAGGCCCCCCATTTTGCTATGTCTCATATGGCCTTTCTTTGATGCATGCATCTGGGGAGTGAGAAAAAGAATTCTCTGGTCTCTTCCATATGGACACTAATTCTATATGATTAGAGTTCCTGCCCTTATGACCTCATTTAACTGTAATTATTTCCTTAGAGGCCCCATCTTCAATTACAGCCACACCAGGATTTAGGGCTTCAGCGTTTGAATTTTGAGTGACAAAAACATTCATTCCAGAACACAGGGGATTGAGAATGGTGACAAAGACTGATTCAGGGATAGTGGAAATCATCCAGAGCAGGACAGACAGACATGAATATATTAAAAGACTGGTGAAAATGGAGGCATTTACAAAAAGACTGTATAAGGATACTGAGACTGAGAGCCAAAGATATAACTGAGGAACTGTGGATACGTTCATTCTGGTCGACAAAGCAAAAGAATATTTCAGCAAGGAAGGTCTGAGTCGGCTGTTGCCATAAGTCACATAAAAAGAGAACTGAAAGATATCTACTGAGTTCAGCACCATGGCCATTGGAGGCCCTTGAGTGATTTGGTAGAGCAACGTTTCCAGAAAAGAGGTAAGTGTGCATTAAGGAGGAATTTTTTGAAGAAAATAGAGTTGGTTTTCTCTGTGTAAAGCTGTTATTTATTTTGTGATGCTAAAGTCATTACAACTGTGATACTTCACCCAACGATAATCATGTTTAATAGATTAAAATTAATGAAGTTAATTCTCTTTGATAAGTGCGTGAGAATTTGTCCAATATAGGTGCTTCCCTTGAATAATAAGAAACTCCTGTAAATTGAGTGCTAATTAGCACAATCAGCTCACAGTGGATAAAAAGTTGATGCTTGTTTCTTTGAAGAAAAAATGACAACATATTCATTAGCGCTAACTTTAGATTCTAGGGGGTCACTAAAAAACTGCTGTTATCAAGAAAATGAGAAGACAAGACACAGACTGAGAGAAAATATTTGCAAAAGACACACCTGATAAAAACTGTTATCCAAACTATACAAATAACTCTTAAAACTTAACAGGCAACTCAACTAAAAAATGAGCCAAAGACCTCGACACCTCACCAAAAAAGATACACGAATGACAAATAAGAGTATGAAAAAAATATTCCCATCATATGTCATCAGGGAAATGCAAATAAAAACAATGAGATACCACTACACACTTACTAGAAAAATGCAAATCCGGAACACTGACAACATCGAATATTGGCAAAGATGTGGAGCAACAGGAATTCTCATTCATCATTGGTGGGAATGCAAAATGGTCCAGCCACTTTGAAAGATAGTTTGTTGGTTTCTTACAAAAATAAACATACTCTTACCATATGATCCAGGAACCATGGTTCTTGGCATTTATCCAAAGGATTTGTAAATTTATGTCCACACAAAAATCTGCACACGGTTGTTTACAACAGCTTTATTTATAATTGTCAAAACAAAAGCAATCAAGATGTCCTTCAGTAGGTGAAGGGATAAATAGACTGTGGAAAATCTAGAGAGCAGAATATCATGTCACTAAAAAGAAATGTGCTATCAGGACATGAAAAGATTTAGAGGAAACGTATATGCATGTTAATAAGTGAAAGAAGCTAATGTGAAAAGGCTACACACTGTATGATTCCAACAATATGACATTTTGGAAAAGGCAAATACATACACTATACAGACAGTGAAAAGATCAGTTGTTGCCATTTGGGTAAGGGAGAGGGAAGGTCCAATTGGCAGAGTATATGAGGGTCGTAAGGGCAGTAAAACTACTCTGTATGATACTACAACAGTGGATATCTATCATTATACATTTATCCAAACCCATAGAACGTACAACACCAAGAATGCACCATAATGTAAATTACAGACTTTGGGTGATTACAATGTGTCAACATAGATTCATCTACTATAACAAATGTATCACTCTGGGGGAGGCATGTTGATAATGGGGGAGGCTGTGCATGTGTGGGGCAGGCAGCATATCTCTGTACCTTCCACTCAATTTTGTTGTGAACCTAAAACTGTTCTAAAAATAAAGTCTATTTATAAACAAACTGCTGTTAGTGGAGAACTCCATGAAAACTTTTAATTAACTCATTTCACCAATATAGCCTGAAATCATTTCCATTAAACTTAAAATCTCTGCATATTACAGTACAACTAAAATAGAAGAACCAATTGGAAACATTATAGGGAAAACAAAAACTGCTCTGACCGTGATTTGTAGATAACTGCCATGAAATTGAATGAATATTGGTCCTCTAAGAAATGACTCTGTAAACAAAAGAAAATGTGGTGCCACTGATTCTGCTAACCACAAACAGAATACCTATCACCAAGTTGTTCTATAACCCAGTGGACTCCATACTATATCTTCAAAATAACTGTTATACCATATTGCTAAATAGTTTTGGGTATTGAACATTCAGTTAGAATATACTGCTGTTATTTACAATTTTACATAAAAAAACTACTAAGAATTTCAATAGACATTTATTATAACTATGTACCCTGAATTTTTTATTTATTAAAAATGTATCTCATACTTTTAATGACTATGTAAATAAGTGCATGATAAGTTTCATTCCGTCACAGTTTGTAGGTTTAAGTATTTTAAATGCCAACAGATAAATATTTTCCTTAATCAATTTATGGCTAAATATATATCTAGAAGCAATTTTTTTAAAAATTTGGACCATTTTGAGAAAGGATATGCATGATTTTTTCTGCTTTTGTGTGTTTCCTTAATAATAGAATCATTTGTTAGGGAAGAAGAATCAAGGGCTTAATGTTACCAGTAATTATTATTTCCTGTAATAGTGTGTATGAACGCAGTTAATTTAAAAAATTTGTCTTTCCCAGAACCCCAAAGTCAGAAAGTATACTTATTTTTTCAATGAAAACTGTTTCTTACAAAAAAATGAGAGAAACAAAATTGTCCTCACAGAGGAACTAATTAACATAAAATAGGTCTCAGAGACTGCAAGTGTTGCGTGAAGTATAGGCAGCTTGGAAGAACTAATTAGGATTTGTTATTTAAACAGTACTAACTAAAATAACCTTTGAATAAATGCGTTTTTAGAAACCTTTCCCTTTTATGTGAATAGATCATGGATAAGCTCATTTGTTCATGTCACTGATTTTTGTGTTCTTTAACATTAAATGCTATAGGCAAAATATTTAAATATTTGAAGATTTAAAGCAAAATGTATCTTTTTATATAATTAGTTCAAATATATAATTTTAGTTTCTAATAAAGAAATTGATCAGGTCAGAGTGAAAGAGTGCTTGATTTAGACTCAGAGAAAGTATTTTATAGCTCATATTCTGGCCTTTTTAAAAAATTAATTAGACCTATATTACAATAGAAAATTAGGTGGGAAATAATAATTGTAAAAATGTACAATTTTGCAGAATATGAAGAATATAAAATTTAGTAATATTTGATAGATTTAGGATAGGACAGATCCTAATCTAAACTCTTAGCACTAATGAAACAGGAAATTAGAATACTCCCAAATTGAGGTTCAGACGCCAAATAATTGAGTCCATATATCTATCTCTTTTTATGTTGTGTTTAAATTGGAACTCATATTTAGTGAAATGCACTCATTTCAATTGTACAGTCCAACAAGTTTTTGCAAGTGTTTATACCTGTGTACTTTCCACATGGTCTGGATATTGAATCTTTCCATCACCCAAAGGCACACTGTTCCCTTATACCCCTTTGCAGTCAACCCCTTCCTCACAGGTTAACTACTGACAATCACTGATATGCTTTCTGTCACTAGATTTGATTGTTACAGAATTTCACATAATCAGAATCATGTGGAAAGAAATATCATGGATCCTGACTTCTTGCACTTTGCATAGTGCTTTTGAAATTCCCCCACGTTGTTGTTCGTATAGCTAATTCACCCCTTTTTATTACTGCAGAGTATTCTGTTGTTTGGCTATCCCAAAATGTGTTTATCCATTCATGAGTTAACAGACATTTGAGTGTGTTTTATAGAAAGTTATTATGAAAATTTATGTTCAAATCTTGTGCAAACATGCATGAAATTTAAAAAGCTACAATTTTGATAAATCCTGTGAGCATGTCTTTTTGCGTTGCTTTCATTTTCTGAAAGTATGTTGTTCTGGTTGTTATTCATTGTTCTCCCTTATAGTAACTTTATATGGAATTAAAACGCAATTCTTAACTGATTTTTATGTGAACTGTTCCTAAGCTGAAGTAGGTATGCATCAGGATAAATTTTCTAATGACACAGAACTCCAGCTTCTGTTGTTTTGTTTTTGCTCTAGTGTTCAAAAATATGGCTGTTTTGCTTTGTGAAATTTCCTGGTCCAGCTTTCCTCCTCCACTTTTACCTGTAGCTTTCCTCTCTTTTGTCCCTTTGTTGTCTCTAAATTGCTTATTTTGATGCCACTTCAAGTAGTTTCTTTTTAGTGTGTCACCTTATCCTAAAAGATAGTGTTAGCTGATCAGTTTTGAGTGTTCATTGTGGTGGTACCGATCCAGCCATGGGGAACCAGGACATTGACATGCTGTATTGAGTTCCACTGTTTTTTCTCAGCAAATATAATATTGACATGAACTTCTTGTGTCTGTTTGCCTTTATTTAGTCTTTGAGGTTCACGGAGACACCTCGTCTCCAAATTTCACTGCAAATAGTATTCATAGGTTTTATATTATGGATATATAATTACTCTCCTGTTTTTTTTTTTGTCAGGATTTAGAAAACTATGCTGCAATCTCCATCTTCCCAAAATCTCCTCATTATTTTTGAACACCTTTATACAGCTGGCTCAGAAAGTGCTTTAGTCACTAGTTTTAGTTCCCAAAGTCATTTTCTTATTAATTTTTAATGGGATGCCCAAGATGAATATGATTAGCTATGGTCATTCTACCAGTAAATTGCTAATGTTGAAAGACAGTTTTCTTCTTTTTCATGACTTGCATCGATGTTGACTTTAAGAAGTAAAATGTATAAATAGTTCTGCAATGTTTTCAAGTGGTCATACTTAAATTAAATGGGACATATGTGATATCCTCTATAAGATCTGTATGGTATTATAAAAAATAAAGTTGTTTGTATTGTTTGTTTAAAATTCTTAGTAGTCAGACTTTTAAACTTTTAAGCCTATTCCTTCAAATTTGAGAACAAAGCCAATGTTCAAATGAGCAGAAAGAAAATGAGTATAAAATTCAAAATATACTTAATAAGTTCAAAAAAATCTATAGAAGTTAATTTTAGCTTGTTTTGATAAGAAAACTATCCATGGAGTGGGAATATACTTTGTTTTACTATAGACATTGGCTTATTTTAAGTATTTATTATGGGACTTAGTTTGGCCAATTCACTGAGCATAAATTGGCAGTTACTATTGTGGGAACAAATGCTACAGAGCCACATATTTGTATAACTCCCTGTTTTTTGTCTGAACTAATGGGTTTCTTATTGAACTTTCATGTCCAGTTCACATTCTCACAATTTCAGCTGAACTACAACACATCCAGGGTAGAAAATGAAAATATGTACAGTATTGCACAGAGACATTAAAATTGAAGACCTTCAATATTTTCATTAGCCAGCATAATTTATTTCAGACTTGCCAATTACTTGTCAACGCTTTTTACTCCCGATAATTCTGTGATTTATTATGACATCTGGCTTAGCACCAAAATTTAATAGTTTTACAGTATCTTGTTCTTAAATTTCTCCAGTCCTTCATCACAATAGGTGAATTAGTATTTGGCTTTTATAAAGGAAATAATTAGTCATACAAGTTGAACATTCTTCTGTTTTTCCACTTATGAGTTATTTATGTAAATACATGAGAAAAATTTATAAGTTTGACAATATAAAGGAAGACAGATTAAAAAATAGAATGTAACTACAGGTTGCCAGTAAATATAAATAATAGTTGGGTCCAGTATACAAAAAAACTCTTAAATCTGATGAATATTCCAGTTGTAGGAATGGGCATTATTCTCATATGCTAATATGAATAGAGTTGTCAAAATATATGCAACATTTTAAAGCAAAGTAGCAAGCAGGTGACAATAAATAATTGCTACTAACTCAATAAATTCTTAGAACTGGAGACTGAATTTATTTTCTTCCCCCAATATCACGTTTACATCACCTTCATGTTGATACTTTCTCCTTGGCTGGGAAACATCTGCCAAAAGGCTTTGCAAACAATTCCAACAGTGCTAAAGATTTAAAAACCCAGATACATATATATATATATATATATTAGAAAAATATATGAATATGACTATAGAACTTATACATAATACATATTATAATATGCAATATATGTGTATTACTTTCAGATGAACTTTTATCCTATAAATTTTACTGAATTGATCAATCACCATATGAAAATTCTTCAGCTCACATTGCTGTTATTCTAGGAGTATCCCAAGGAGAGAAAAGAAACATTAAAATCCATCAATATTTTCTTTCTATGTGGCTTCAGGCCCTGGCCATACGGGAACATGTAAACTTGCATGGCTGAGCTAAAGAGTTGAAAAATAAATCCTCTTAGTACAGTAGCAAATGTACTTGCTTACAAACAATAATTTTTTAAATGTATAAAGTGCTCCTCTATGTACTAATGAACATTTATTTTACAAACAGAAGGAGAAAAATAGGCCAAAAATACAATTCTCATGTTGATATTGATCTATACCAATTTCCACCTCTGCACATTTAACAAACTGTCCTATAAGATATTCTGACCAAGTATAATATTTTATTACCATCTTCACATCGTGTCTTATAAATAGAAAGAATTGTGAAACAAATTTCCTAGAATGTCTCTCCTTCATGTAAAGTCTTCTAGTTATTAAAGGATGCAGTAATGGGGCAAAGTTTCAACTGAGATTTGATAAGCAAGTAAGGAAGGATAGTATTTATTTTTATAAAAGGAACAACTGTGTAGCCTTATCTTTAAAATGCAATTTCACTCTCAGGAAACCATCCTCATATTTAATTTATTTTTTTTTATCACATAACTGTCTTTGTACTACATGATATTTTACTATAAAACCATTAGCGTTTCCGTTTGCATTTGAATAAAAGACCTGGGACTGAATGGGAAATGTATTTTTTAAAAATAAGTATGAGTATGAAAAAAATCAAATTAGAATTTAAAAATACATGAATATATTTTTCATGGAGAATATTTGGTGCTCAGCTGGTAATTTAAACCATTTTACTCTCAATTTAAACTTTCAATACTGATCTCATGCCCAGCTAATCTATGTCCTTGTTAAATGTTGAGGAGGAAAGAGGTGATCTTTTTTACTCATATAGTGTCTCTTCCAGTGGTTGGATAAAATCGTTAGCAGTAGAAGCAGGCTGAAGATGTTTGTAAACAGCAATGCAGAAGGCATAGATGGCCCTCTCTGATGTGAGACTAAGAAAGCCTGATCAAGTGGGTAGCATTTCTTCTATAACCAGCTCTTAGCAGCTGCGTGGCTATGGGAACCATTAGGATGCTGGTGATGGTACAGTGGCCCCAGGGCCTTTCTCATTCACCCCATCAGTAGTGAGGCAAACTACATACTTTATTTTAAAATTTGAGACATACAAGTAACTTCTGGAAGACAGAAATGCCTGCTGTGTGATTAAACTAGGTAGCAGTGTTTATATTCTTTCCAGTACAATACATTTACATTCCACATTGTCTTTAGCATGTATTATATAGTCTTGTATTTCTTTCTTCACATTGCAATTGCCCCAATGTTGAATTTCTTGAGGGTAAATCACAAATCCAATTCCTCTTTATAGTCATAACTTTTTTTATCGTCACTGCACATAGGGCAGTGACTAGAACATAGTAAATATTATATAAAATATATATATATTTAAATTAGTGACTCATAAGGAAATTATGTTATAAAATGTGAATATCAACTCAATTAATGATGGCATTGAAATAGCCATATTATTCTCTTATACGGTATTTTGTCACAGTAAATATTTTAAATAATAATGTTAAACTCAGGAGAAGAAAGCATTTTAGAAAACATAATATGAGCAAAACTTATTTGGTGTGACACTGTAAAATCTGTTATTACTTAAGGTAAATTAAGGCTTTATGGTTTGAAAAAATAGCAAGTTTCTGAATATTTTTACATTTTGGCCTGTGGTGCTTTCTCTGATATAAAAGCAGAATTATGCATTTAATCTACCAAGGTCAGGATATAAACTTTTTAATCTCTAAATTAGAGTTAGCCAATGAGTACTTTCCAGACAAAGCATTTACCAAGATAAATATAATACCCCTATAACTCAAAATTTCACTGACAACAGAAAAAAAATACACATAAGCATGGTGTGAATATCCATAACACATGGAGGAAAAAAGGCAGGAGCTGTTTTCTTATCAAATTATTTTTTGTTCTATGCCACAAAAATTAAAATTAAGTATCATTATAAAGTAATACAATATAAATGTTGTCAAATTATTTCGGATGTATCATTTTTCACACCAATCATTTTATAATCAGTTATGATTGTCTATTCCAATCCAAAATAAATACAGAGAAGGGGGGGTAGGAATATAATCATGGTCTTAACAGTATTATCTAACTTAAAGATCACTAATTTTATTCTGATTCAATGGGGCAATAGGTTTTAAATAAATTAATGTGTTATAAATATTGGAACATGGCACTTAGAACCATATGTGACAGAGAAGGACCCTGCACAGTGTTGCAGTTCCTACGTGGAACCACACTACTTCAGGGTCTAATTGTCAGTTTTAACTTTCCAGAAACTGAATTTCACCACAGGATTCACAAATGAATAGACACGTAGAGAATGGTTCATGCTAATCAAAGTCACATGGCCAGAGGACATTAGAATACAAGGCTTTACAAGGAGAATGATAATTTTCATATGTCTTCCATATTCACGTCAGCCATATTGAATGCCTCCTTCCTGACATCAAATATCCTAAGTGATTACCCGGTTTTGAGAAAGTTTCATATTAAACATGCAGTCGTGCTTAAATGGTGTGCTTTAATAAGTCTGAAGACTTAAAATAATTTTTATTTTGCATATTTTTCTTGTCTCCCCTTGGCCTTCTCCCCATCAAGCAAGTTGTATTCATTGCTTCAAGAGAAGTTTGGATTTAGCCTAGAACAAATAATTTAATTGATTAATGAATCCTAAAATACATAGCAAATGGAAGAGTATGAAAGCAAAAATATTTAAACACACTTTTAAAATATATTTTAATAAGTTTAGACTTATACAAAAGTTGCAAAGATAGCAGTAGTTGCAAAAGATAGTAGAACATCAGTTCTTCCCATTGTTAATATCTTATATTACCATGGTGCATTTATCAAAATGAAGAAGCTGGCATTAACACATTAGTATTAACTAAACTCTAGATATTATTTGGATTTCACTTTTCTATTAATGTCCTCTTTCTGTTTCAGAATCCGTTTCAGGATTCCACATTCCATGTGCTTAAAGTAGTCTTTGCCAGATCTCTGAACTCGAAAGTTACTATATTTTTCTTTGCATATCCTATTCTTAGGAAGCAAGTCACTAAGTCTACCTCACCCAGGGCTGGGGGTGGAGGTGGAGGAGAAGGAGGAGGGCCTGGTAATTAAGCACTTCTCCTGAAGGGAGTGGTATCTATACATGTTACTTTGAATTCTTCTCCAAGGAAGACTTGTCCTTTGTTTCCCTCATTTGTTTATTGATTCAATAATTTGTTTGTGTCAGTTTGAGCTTTTTTTATTTTTAGTTGATATTTTTATTTAAAATATTTTCCCAGCTTTATCAAGATACAACTGATATATTATATTGTATAAGTTTAAGGTGTACAATATGAGGGTTTGATACTTACATATTATGAAATGATTACCACAATAAGGTTAGTTAACACTTCCATCACCTTGTGTATTTACCATTGTGTGTGTGTGTTTGTGTGGTGAGAACATTTAAGATCTAATCTCTTAGAAACTTTCAATTATATAATAGTATTTTTAACTACAGTCACCAGGCTGTACATTAGATCCCCAGAACTTACTCAACTTATAACCAGAAATTTGTATCCTTTGACCAACATCTCCCATTTCCTCCACCCCTGAGCCCCTGGCTACCAACATTTTACCCTCCACTTCTATGAGGATAGACTATCAGTTTGGATTATTAAAGTGAGGCCATACAATATTTGTCTTTTTCTCTCTGACTTATGACACTTAGCATATTGCCCTCAAGGTCCATCCATGTAGTTACAAATGGCAAGATTTCCTTTTTGCTTGTGGCTGAATAATATTCTATTGTGTGTGTAAAACATCTTCTTTATCTATTCATCTGTAGAGAGACCTTTTGTTTGTTTTCATATGTTGGCTATTGTGAATAATGCTGCAACAAACGTGGGAGTGCAGCTGTCTGTTCAAGATCCTGGTTTCATTTCATTTGGATATACACCCAGAAGTGGGATTACTGGATCATACGGTAGTTCTATTCTTAACTTTATGATGAACCTCCATAGTGTTTTCCATAGTGGCTGGACCATCTCACATTCTTACCTGCAGTGCACCAGAGCTCCTTTTTCTCCACATCCTTACCAGCACCTCTTATCTCTTGTCTTTTTGATGATAGCCATTCTAACAGGTGTAACTTTACATTTCTAACAGGTGTGAAGTGATATCTCATTGTGGTTGGATTTGCACTTTTCTGACAATTGCTGATGTTATTATTGATGTTGAGTATCGCTTCATTTATTTTTTGGCCATTTATATGTCTTCTTTGAAAATTTGTTTATGCAAGTATTCTGTCCATTTTTTAGTTATTGTTTTCTTGCTATTGACCTCTATGAGTTTCTTACATATTTTGGACAGTCACCCCTTATCAGATCAATGTTTTGCAAATATTTTCTCCCATTTCATAGGCTGTCTTTTCATTTTGTTGATTTTTAATTTGCTAAAATTTAATTGTGCTCTTCTTATCAATTCACTCATTCTTCTTTTTGTAACTCATACCAATTTATGAAATATATTTATTTTATTTAGATTTATGAAATATTTGGCAAATGCTAACAGATGTTCTTGATGGTGAGATTTAAAGTGATACTTCAGTCTTTGCATTCTTCTCTATCATGTGAGTTTATTTTTATTTTTAAAATAAGCATTTATCCTGTTTAAAAATTCTAGCATTATAATTTTTAAATGTCCCTCATAATCCAAAATGAAGAGTATTTGTCTCTAATAGAAGGTTGAAATGTCTTTATTCAAAGCCCATAATCAGAAAGGGCAGGCAAAATTAGTAACTGCATTTGTATTTACAAGATGTTAAACAATTACTCACAAGTAGGCTAATTTTAGTATCTGTGTTATGTTGAGATTAATCACTTTCCTGAATGTGCCGTGTAGATTGTTGTTTGTCAGTTGATTGTGTAATTGAACAGTTTAATCACTTCTTGTTCTTTATTCAAGGAAGGAAGAGTTGAAATTGAGCTTTTAAGAAGTTTAAATTTAGAGACACTAAGCTTTATCTGTAACATTGGAATATTTTTTATTGAATCGTCATACCCTTGTGTGTGCAACACACACACAAAGCATGAAGTTTAGGTTGATGGATTGAATCGGGCCAAACTAAAACTATTATTTTTAAAGTTGCTAAGAGACTAGAACTGAATTGTTCTTACCACAAAAAAAGAAATGATAATGACGCTATGTGATAGAGGATTTGGCTAATGCTGTGGTGGTAATCATATATTGCAGTGTATAAATGTAACAAATCAGCAAATTGTACACCTTAAATTTGCACAATGTTATGTGTCAATATCTCAACTAAAAAAAAAACACACAGGAAAAGAAAACACATAAAACACATATACACATAAATACAAAGTAAACCAGTATTCTTATCTTTGGGACAAATTCTAATGCCAGAATTGTGACATTTCCTACTGCAATATTTGTACTAATAATGTAACATTTGGTGATTTTGTTCATTTTGAAATACCATACTTAAGATGTAAACTATTTGAAGTATTTTACTAGGCATTTATTTTGTTCAGGGGTATATATTATAATCATTTTACTTCTTTCTTTGTAAATACAATATCTCACTAAAATTATCTCTGGTGCCAAATACACAAAACAAAGGTAGTGAAACTTCAAACCATGACTATGTATGATATCTTTTATTGCTCTTTTAGGTAATGTTATAATTTAAAGTGAAGAAATTTGTTTATGTTGCCATTTATGTTGTGTTATAAACTTAAACTTTGTATCCCAGAAACTTACTGGACAAGGACATGCAAATAAAATGAGGTAACTAAAACACACAAATGTTTTGGGCATTTTTATTTCAGCTCGTATCTTATTAATCTTTGCTTCCTTTAAATATACTCCAAAGATCTCAGCTATGAAGTTGAGTTCTTAACTAATGTACATTCAGTGTATTTTCTTCTCTCTTTTTTTTACATGTGGAATTGCACAGGTTTTGTAGTATTCTAGTATCATTTTGTGTGCATTTTCATTGTGGCTTCCTCTTTAGTTCACTATTTATTTAGGGGTGAAGTATTTAGTTTCCAACTGTATTAGTTGGTATGTTTCTTTGTTTTTTGAGGTCCTCCCCTTTTATTATGTTCATTAGATACTGATTTTTTTATTTATCTTGCTCAGGACTTAGTATAATTTTTCAAAATTAAAAATCATTCTTAATCTCTAGGAAAGTGTTCTCTATCATGGTAGAATGTGTACCTTTCCTTATTTTCTCTATATTTTTTATTTTGTAAGTCATTTCAGAAACATGGAAAACCGACTCATTTTGCTGTCCCAAACTCTGAAATCCTATTTTTTCATCTTTTTATCTCACTCCAGTGATTTCTGGCTCCTTCCCTGTATAGGCCTTCGTCATTTCAGCCTGTTTTCCCGTATTGATTTTAAGTCTACAATGCAAATAGACATTATTCATCCCTAAATATATTCCTGGATAGTATATAACTCATTGTACTATATTTGGAGCACCTGTTCATATGATCACTATTTTTCTTTTGAGGTTTCACTGAAGTTTAATTACCATATGACTTTTTGATTTAAAAACATAATTTTTGTAATATCCACTTTTATGTACCACTACCACTAAAAGGTCACACTTCACATTTTTAGTTTATATTTACTGGAAGATTATTTATTTTTTAGATATGTAGCACTATTTTTCTTAGCCCTTACAAAATTTACTTGAAAATTTGAAAGAGCACTGTTATACTTATGTAGAAATAGATTATTTTAATTTGCATGACATTTAACTTATATATAAACTTAACTTTACATTTAACTATATTAACTTACATGCGTATATTAGGAGGACAATAAGGATAAATAAATTGGATAAATGTTTCTAAAATGTCTTCAGAGTTTATCTTTTCTGAAACACTTTTATCTCAGAATTGTCCATGTTTTATTTGTCCACATAATTTTCTCTTCTATGGCATTAAGAGAGAGAAATATGTAGCCTGTCTTAAAAGAGAGAGCCCTTTGCTCCTAACGTTCTCTTCCAAGTCAATAAACATTCAGTTCTACCGGAAGGTGTTGAAAGATGGCTTTTGAATAACAGCCAGAACATACACTTCTTTCTCAAATGGTTCTTAAACAGATTGCTTGTTAGAATATTGAAGGTTTTTGTTAGACAGTCATAACACCAAGATTAACATTATTATCATCACAAAATTGACAGTAGCAACTTTATGATGCTCTTACTAACTGCATCATGATTTTAGTGATACTGATATTTTAGGAAAAGTGTTCATTTGAGGACATTTGAAATGTGATATATGCATAGATAAAACCTCATATTAAATCATGTTTAGTTTTTATAATAAGCCATAATTGGCAATGTTTTATTACTATTGTAGTAAAAAGTATGATGAAATTAGCTAAATATTATTTAGAATTTTTATCTCACTTTAGTAGGGCTCAAAACACCCACTCTGTCAGATGTTCATCAGGTTTTGTGAAATAAAATTCAATATTTTGAAATATAAACTATATTTCAGAAGAAAAAAATCAATCTAATTGAAATAAATTGTTCTCTAATATAAAATTTTAAAAATGTATCCTTAAAATTTTGCAGATGCATTATCTTTGTGGTAATAATCAATGACATTTGTTCTGATTGTGCCTTGTTTATTTAAAACATTTATTTAATTATCAACATCCAAAAGCAAATTACACCTAGGAAAATTAGGAAATCACCCTTCTTATATCTTCATATTTTCCCTATCTCATGATTTTTGTGTGTATGATATTATCTAGTGCTTCTGCATATTTTCTATTTTTGATTGCCTTTACAACATGTATATTTCTCAAGAGCTCTTTTTTTTTTTAAACATCTTTATTGAAGTATAATTGCTTCACAATGGTGTGTTAGTTTCTGCTTTATAACAAAGTGAATCAGCTACACATATACACACGTTCCCATATCTCCTCCCTCCCAAGAGCTCTTTTTGACACTTGAATTCCCTTATAAAATCATGTACATAATAATTTATGTTTAATTAAAATTATATTTTTCTCTCTTCCTCATATAATTTAAATTGTAATATCAATGTTTTTTCCAAAACACAATGGTGAAACATAAATACCTCCATGATTAATCCTGCTTTCTAAAGCTGACCTCTGATAAGAATATAAGAGTAGTTTTCCAGATGCTTTGCTGTGTTTAGCAAAGCATAAATTGTAGAATGATATACACTTTATTATGACCTTTTGTGAAAATAATATATATACATATAATGGGTACATATGTATAATTTATATCATCATATTCAACAAATACTCTAAAATTTGATATTTTGCCATACAAAAACTATGTACATATTTGAGGGTTTTTTGCCAGGTGATTTTTTAATTTTTGTCATCCTACAAAATCCAGGGTAACAGAAGCTTAAGCTAAGCTGAGGTATAAATCGTCAATAGTTCCACATTATCAGTGGCATTAAAAATATTGACAAGTTCTCCTAACACAGGATTTTTTTTTTTTTTTTAGTAAATGATGAAACTTAAGACACAGTAGAGTTGCTAATGATGGAAATGTACCTAATTCTCTATTTTTAAGGCGGAGGATAGATGTATTGGAGGGGTTTTTTTTGTATTTTTTTCTTCCAGTTTTATTGAGATATAATTGACATACAGAACTGTACAAGTTTAAAGTGTAGAACATAATGATTTGACTTACATGCATCATGTTCACAATACATTTAGTGAACATCCATTATCTCCTATAGATGCAAAATTAAAGAAATAGAAAAAAATTCTTTTGATGAGAAATCTTAGGATTTGCCTCCTTAACAACTTTCATAGGTAACATATAGCAGTGTTAATTATATTCATCATATGATATATTACATCCCTAGTACTTATTTATCTTATAACTGAAAGTTTGTACCTTTTAATCACCTTCATCCAATTCCTCCTTCCTCCACCCTCCACCTCTGTCAACCACAAATTTGATTTCTTTTTCTGTGAATTTTTGTCTACTTTCTAAGGTAATGGACCTACAACATTATGTTAGTTCCTGTTACACAACATAGCGATTCAATAGTTCTATACATATCAAAACGATCACCAGGATAAGTCTAGTTACCATATGTCACCAAATAAAGATCTCCCATAGCTGTTGACTGTATTCCTCACACGGTACATTTCATACCCCTCATTTATTTTCCAGTGGGAAGTTTGTACCTCTTAATCTCCCTCACCTATTTTTTTCTTCCCCCAACCCCCTCCGCATCCAACAACCACCCATTTGTTCTCTGTATCTATAAATCTGTTTCAGTTTGGTTATGTTTGTTCGCTTGTTTTGTTTCTTAGATTCCACATATAAGTGAAATCATACAGTCTCGGTCTGACTTACTTAGCTTAGCATAATATACTCTATGTCCATCTATGATGTCACAGATGGTAAGATTTCATTCTTTTTTATGGCTGAGTAATACTCTATTGTATACGTATATATTATATAGATATATATCTCACATCTTCTTTATCCATCCATCTACTGATAGGCACTTAGATTGCTTTCATATCTTGGCTATTGTAAATAATGCTTTGATAAACACAAGGGGTGCATATATCTTTTTTAATTAGTGCTTTCAATTTCTTCATATAAATACCCAGCAGTGGAATTGCTGAAGCATATGATAGTTCTATTTTTAATTTTTTTGAAGAATCTCCATACTGTTTTCCACAGTGGCTGCACTAATATTCATTCCCACCATCAGTGCATGAGGGTTCCCTTTTCTACACTTCCTCAACTAATACTTGTTATTTATTGTCTTTTTGATAAAAGCCATTCTAACAGGTGTGAGTGTATGTAATTGTTGAATGGTATTCTGTTGTTAGATGTGCCAAATTCTAGTCAGATATCCTGAATGTTGAAACTTACTCTGTTGTTATAATATTATTATTTATCCATTGTAAATAATACTGAAATAAATATATCTGTACACATATTTCTATGTATTTGTAGAAAGTATTCTATACAATAAATCTTTAGATGTGAAATGGCTGGGTCTTAAAGTATGTGTATCATTAATTTTTACTGATACTGCTTAATTGGCATCCAGAAAGCTTGTAGTAAACTTTACTCTCAATAATTGAGACTCTGAAAGTGTATTGCTAACCCATAGTATGAAGAATCTTTTAAATCTGGGCCATGCTGATTAGGGAAAATCTACACACAGTGTTTAATTAGTTTTCTCTAATTACTTTTTTATTTGTTCTTTAACTGATGTAAATTCGATTTACGTTATATTAGTTTCAGGTTATACAACATAGCGGTTTGATATTTTCATGAATTATACTCCATTTAAAGTTACAATATAATAAAATAATGGCTCTATTTTCCTGTGCTGTACAATATATCCTTGTTCCTTATTTATTTTATGTGTGTTAGTTTGTATCTCTTAGTCCCCTTCTCCTATCTTGCCCCTCTCCCTTCCCTCTTACCACTGGTAACCACTAGTTTGTTCTCTATATCTGTGAGTCTGTTTCTGTTTTGTTATATAGATGTGTTTGTTTTATTTTTTAAATTCCACATATAAGTGATAACAGAGTATTTGTCTTTCTCTGTCTTACTTATTTCACTAAGCATAATACTCTCTAGGTCCATCCACATTGTTGCAAATGGCAGAATTTCATTCTTGTTTATGGCTGAGTAATATTCCATCATATGTATAATTATATATATATAATATATATATATATATAATTATATACATCTTCTTTATCCATTCATCTGTTGATGGGCGCTTAGGTTGCTTCCGTACATTGGCTATTGTAAATAATGCTGCTGTGAACATTGGGGTGCATGTATCTTTTTGAATTAGTGTTTTTGTTTTCTTCAGATATATACCCAGGATTGGAATCGCTTGATCAAACTAGCACTTTTTAGTTTTTTGAGGAACCTCTATACTCTTTTCCATAGTATTTCCATGTTTTATATTTTTATGTACTTTTAAATATTTTCTTTTGTGAAAATAAAATGATCAATTACTTTGTACAGTTTTGTATAGTTTTATCCACTTTTGTAAAGATAAAACATTTCTATAATATTCATATACAAATAAAATTATAATGCTTACATTTTTGTTAGTAACATTTCTTTTAAGACTCTCAATATATTATTCTGACTTTTTTCTGCATTAAGTTTGATGAAGAAATGTCTGAAGGAAGATTGATATGTAGACATATTTCTTTGTAGAACATCCATATAACTTAAGTATGAACAGGATTTGTTTTTATATTTAAATTCTTTGAAGTACTATTAGAAGTATTTATTTCTTTAAAGGACTTTTATTTTTTGTTTGATACTTGGTGAGATATTTGTATATACACAATTAGATCTTTCATAAGCTCAGGAAACTGTACTTCTAGTATACCACTGAATATTATTTTATTTTAATTTAAAAAAAATTTCTTCTTTGGCAATGGTTAATATGCATGTGTTTGCCCTTTTTTTTTTTCTCTGCCATATGCTCAATTCCTCATTTACCTTAGCAACCTACCAGCTTTTTTTTTCCCTTATCCTCTAGAACATTAATTATTTTTGCTTTGACTCATCAAATTTTATTTTCACCTCAACTTTATTTTCCCTTATTTTATTGAGGTGAAATTCACATAACATCAGATTAACCATTCTAAAGTGAATAATTCAGTGACATTTAATTTATTCACAATGCTGTACAACTACTGCTTCTAACTAGTTCCAAAACACTTCATAAGCCCAAAGTAAACTCTTGCACCCATTAAGCAGTTATTCCCTATTTACTCCTCTTCCTAGTCCCTGACAACCACCAATCTGCTTTCTGTTTCTACTGTATTGATATATTCTGGATGTTTAATATAAAAGAAATCATGCACTATGTGACTTTTTACATCTTGCCTCTTTCACTTAGCATAATGTTTCCTACATTCATCTATGTTTTAGGACGTATCAATATTTAATTCCTTTTTTGCTTGAATAATATTCCATGGTACGTATGTACCACAATTTGTCTATTCATTTATCCATTGATATTTGAGTTGTGTCCATACTGACATTTTGGCTATTGCAAATAGTGTTGCAGTAAACATCAGTGTACACCCATTTGTTTGAGTATCTCTTTTCAGTACTTTGGGTTATATAGCTTAAGAGTGGAACTGCTAGTCATATAGTAATTCTACTTTTAACTTTTTAAGGAACGCCCAACTATTTTTGATAGCAGCAAACAGAATCATTTTACCTCCTCACTAGCAATGCAAAAGCGTTCCTATTTCTCCACATACTCGCCAACACCTGTTATTTTCCATTCTTATGACTATAGTTATCATAGTGGGTGTTTCACCTCGAAGCTTCACTTATAATTTCATCTTCTATCTCTTATTTTATAGAATTCATCTTTACTGGAGACAAAAGAGTATGTACTAGGTAAAATCATGTTTCCTATGGTAGCTCTCTTCAAAGAGAGGGTTGTTTAGAATCTTCTTTAAAGTTATTTAAAGTTTCCACAGATACTTAGGATTTTTCCAGTCACTCATATATACTCAAGCACAATATCTGGTGGGGAAAAAACAGTCCTGCTCTGTCGACAACTATTGCATTTTTTTCCTTGGGGCTATAGTTAATTCTAGAGTCAGCTGATGCAAATTATTCAGTCAGGAATTTAATGGACTGAGAAAACTGGAGAGATTCTGTGCTTTCAGGTCTTACATTCAAATGTTCAATCCATTTTGAGTTAATTTTTGTGTGTGGTGTAAGATAGTGGTCCAGTTTTTGGTTTCTTTTTTATGTGACTGTCCAGTTTTCCCAACACCATATATTAAAGAGACTGTCATTCCCCAATGTGTATTCTTGGCTCCTTTGTCATAAAGTAATTGGCCAAGTGTGTGTGTTTATTTCTGGGCTCTCTATTCTCTTCCAAAGATCTATATGTGTCTGTTTTTATGCCGTACTAACCATATTGTTTTGATTACATTTTAAATGAATATTAAACATGTCTCTCAAAGCATGTGCATGGTAATTAAATGAGGATAGGGTATGTGCAATATTTACCATGGTGCCCAGCATATGTACTGAAATAATATTAGTAGTAGTACTAGTTCTAGTAAATCACCACAGTTCTATAAAATAAATAGTCTATGGTTAATATTATCTATATTCCAGATTTAAAATACAACACACTGATTATGCCAATATATGCCTGTCAAAATTAATACAGTACAAAATCAGATACACAAATGTGTGTGTGTTTATGTATTCGCATGCCAGCACAGAGATAGAAGTGTGGAGCATTAAACAGCCTTTAGTTTCCAGTATTTCCCTGTTAAATCACAACTTGTTATTTTCCCAAATGCATATCCATGTAGCTTAGAGCTGAGAAAATTTTTGAAAAGCTGACAGGTAAGGAGACTGTGAGAGTTTGCAGTTTCATGGTTTTACAAAATTAACTTCACTGATCAGTTGGGAACAGTTGCAGGAAGGAAAGTGACGAGAGTGTTTGAAATCCATTAGGAAGGCTGTGTACATGTTGGGGACAAGAACACCAGACTGGTATTCAGGAGGCTCTGGAATGAATCCAAAATGTGCTACTTTATAAATTGAAAATTTTGGAAATTATTAGCATCCTAAGGTTGGATTTTCTTGCTTTGACTTAAGGACAAAAATGATTGCTGTACAAGATTGTTGAGCAAAAAGCAAATTTAAACTATGTATAGGACATTTATAAGGATTACACATATTTTTAATAGTCAACAAATATTAACTGCATTTTTTATATCAAAACAGGTAAAAATAGTTTCCAGCCTTAGTAGTTGGGTAGACTGTTTTACTTTGTTATAAATAATACCTGTAATGAATCAAGTTTCTTTAAATACCAATATCAGTTATCTATAGTCATGTAAAATATCCACCTCCCAAAACACTGAGTTTTTTCACTTTCTGTAATACTGATCAATAATTTTGATGGAGGTTTTTGATTACTGATTCAATCCCCTTACACATTATTGGTTTGTTCAGATTTTCAATTTCTTCATGATACATTCTTGATAGGTTGTAAAAGAATAAAATACTTAGGAATAAATGTAACTAAGAAGATGGAATACTTGTACACTGAAAACTTCAAAATATTTATAAAAAATATTTTAAAAGATAAGACAATCCATGTTCATGAATTGGAAGACTTAATATTGATAAAGTGTACATACTACTCAAAGGAATCTTCAGATTCAATACTATCTCCATCAAAACCCCAATGGTATTTTTTTATAGATAAAGAAAACAAATTATAAAGTTTATATGGAACTGCAAAAGACCCAGAATAGCCAAAGCAATCTTGAGAAAGAAGAATGAAGCCAGAGATCAAACTTCCTGACTTTAAAATATATTACAGAGCTACAGTAATTAAAGCAACATGTTACTGACATAAAGACAGACATATAGACCAATGGAACAGAATAGCTGGCCCAGAAATAAACCCACACATATATGGTCGACTGATCTTTGACAAGAGCATCAAGAACGCACATTGGGGAAGGACAATTTCTTCAACAAAAGGTGTTGGTAAAACTGGATATTCACATGTAAAAGATTAAATTTGGACCCTTAACTTAAACTATATACAAAAATCAACTCAAAATTTATTAGAGACTTAAATGCAAGCCGTAAAACTCCTAGAAGAAATCACGGAAAGTTTCTTGACATTGGTCTTGGCAATGAAATAAAAAACACAGGCAAGAAAGGTGAAAATAGGCAAGTGGGACCACATCAAACCAAAAAACTTTTGCACAACAAATGAAACAATAAACAGAGTGAAAAGGCAACCTATAGAAGAGGAGAAAATATTTGCAAACCATGTATTTGATAAGGGCCTAATATCCATAATATATAAGAAACTCAAGAGCAAAAAGGAAAAAAAAGAACCTGAATTCACATTTGTCCAAAAATGACATACAAATGTCCACCAAGTACATGAAAAGGTGCTCAACATCACTACTCCTTAGAGAAATGCAAATCAAAACCACGAGACATCACCACACACTTCTTAGAATGGCTGTTATCAAAAAACTAAAGATAGTAAATGTTGGTGAAGATATGGAGAAATTTGAACACTTGCACACTGTTGTAAAATGGTGCAACCATTATGGAAAATAGTATGGAGATTCCTCAAAAAATTAAAAATAGAACTAGAGTATGATCCAGCAATCTCACTTCTATCCAAAGAATTGAAATCAGAATCTCAAAGAGATATTGGCACTCCTTTGTTCATTGCAGTATTATTCACGACCATCAAGATGTGGAAACAACATAAACATCCATCAAGAGATGGATGAATAAAGAAAATGTAGTATTTACATACAGTGGAATATTATTTAGCCTTAAAAAAAATTCTTCAATTTGAGAGAACATGGATAAATTTGGAGGACATTATGCTAAGTTAAGCAAGCCAGTCTCAGAAGGACAAATACTGTATTAGATATCTAAAATAGTCACATTCATAGAAACAAAGAAACCATTACCACGGTCAAGGTAAAAAATATATCCATCACCTCTAAAAGTTTCCTTGTGTCCCCTTTTTTTGGTATGTTTGTGATGAGTGCTTTTAATGAGATCTAACCTCTTAAAATTTTAAGTTCACAATACCCTGTTGTTAACTATAGATGTATGTTGTACAGTGGATCTCTAGAACTTATTCCTTGACTTCTCTGGCAGTCCAGTGGTAAAGACTCCACACTTCCACTTCAGGGGGTGTGGGTTCGAGCCCTGGTCAGGGAACTAAGATCCTGCATGCAGCCAAAAAAAAAAAAAAAAAAAAAAGGAAAAAAAGGAAAAAAAAGATAGAACTTATTCCTCTTGTATAACTGAAACTTTATACCCATGAACATAAGTCCCCATGTCCCCTGCTCCAACCCCTGGCAACAACCATTCTATTCTTTGTTCGCTTGGGGAAGGAATTGCTAATTCATTGTATATTTGAAGTTTTAAATATAATGGCAAATTATTTTACAAAATAGTCACTTGATGTATATTCCACAAGCAGTGTGTGTGTTTCTGTTATTCTACACCCTAGCCAAAATTTGGTATTGCCCGAGTGTAAAATATCATTGCATTTTGGTTTTAATTTGCTGATCATTGGTTATTAATTCTCAGTTTAACAGGAAAAACAGTCAGCACCTTTTACTAACTGGATTTAATCAAACTCTTTTATTTAAAAAAAGTTATTTTGGTTTTACTATTTTTAAATGCATTTTAAAAATGATTTTACAAATACTTTTACAACAGTATCAAGCAACTTTATTAGAAATTTTCTAAGAAATTTAAACAGAGAAAAACCAGATTTTTGATGTATATTTTCCTGGTTTTTTTTTTTTTTTTTTTTAAATAAATTTATTTATTTATTTATGGCTGTGTTGGGTCTTCGTTTCCGTGCGAGGGCTTTCTCCAGTTGCGGCGAGCGGGGGCCACTCTTCATCGCAGTGCGTGGGCCTCTCATCGCGGCCTCTCTTGTTGCGGAGCACAGGCTCCAGACGCGCAGGCTCAGTAGTTGTGGCCCACGGGCCTAGCTGCTCCGTGGCATGTGGGATCCTCCCAGACCAGGGCTCGAACCCGTGTCCCCTGCATTGGCAGGCAGACTCTCAACCACTGCGCCACCAGGGAAGCCCTATTTTCCTGGTTTTAAAGGCAAACTGCATATGAATTGTTCTTCAACTATCATGCAAGAACCCGGAACATATCGATTTGGTAAATACTGATTCCAGACTTTAGCTCTCAGATGGTTTCCAGCTTACCATTACTTCTGTATTTTTTGTTACAACAGATTGTCAAAAAGCCATACTTTGGAAAACTCTGTCAGTTTACTATTTTTTTAAGAAAGTGCAATCATCTTCTTTGTTCTACATTTGCAAATATATATATATATATAACTCTTAATTTTAGGTTTATAACACAAACTAGAATGATTAGTCCAATATTTTTTTCTGTATTATCTATTTCTCTCCAATAACCTTTTTGTACACTCCTGCCTTCAACATTGGTTTTACAAACTGCATCAAGTAAATTTTGGTGCAGAGACATTACAAAAGATGAAACTATGTTGTCACATCTTTTCTTTAATAAAATGAAATAAAGTTCTTATCACAAGATGTTAGGCAGTACAGTCCTTACTGTTCAATGACTAACTGTATAAGAACACCCTATTTCCTTTATCTTTATAAATAATTGTTTACTAATCGATTTTTGTTTTTGATAAAATTCATTTAGGTTCCTATCAACTGAAGACTCATAGTCAGCTTTTGTTTACAAAGTCAAATTCACCATCATCATTAGCATCTAGGTTGCTACTATTGTTCTCTTCTTACACATCTGATTCAATCAATAATTTAAAACATCTTCGGCTGTCATTTTTCTATTTATTGTTAATATGGGCTAAAAATAAAAAATCTAAATTCTCAACAGTATCCAGTAAAATCTAAAAAAATAAATAAATAAAAAGGCTACACACATGATCTCTCCATATTTCTGTCAAGATGATGCAGTACTTTGAACACCACAGTAAGAAAATGAAAGATGATGTAACAGTAATGATTAGTTTCACTACTGTATCATCTATATTTGGGCATTTCCATCATTCTTCCATTTTCTGTTTTTCAGTCTTTACAGCATAAGCTGGGTATAATGGTGAGCAATGGAATAATTCCTAGGTTGAGGAAAGAGGTGAAAGTTTCCTGGTATAAGAAAAATAAAATCTGAATCTATAGATCAATTTTGGGAGAACTAATATCTCATTACAGTAAATTTTTCTATGCACATCATTTGATTTGTTATGTTTTCTTAATGTTGCTAAATTAAGTTTTATAATTTTCTCCATAAAGATCTTATATACCTATTGTTACATTCATCCCTATGTAAATTATATTATTGTATATGTATTGTAATTGTACTTGTATCAACTATAATGAATATCTTTTTAAGTCATGTTTTTAAATATTTGTAGTCAGTGAATAGATAAGCAATGACTTTTATATATTGCTCCTAATATAAACCTACCCTATTAAATCCTTTATTTTTTCTAAGCATCCTTATGTATATTCTAATGGTTTTTATATTATGTCTCCTATACATATGAGTTTGGTTTTTATACTTTCAATCCTTATATCTCCAATTCCATATTATATAGTAAATGTGAGCCTCTTTGTCTTATTATTGATACTAAAGGAAAGTTATTAGTGATTTAACCTGAAAAGCACAATGTTCCCTGGAGATTTATAGTAGGTAAGGAAATTCCCTACTGTCTCTAGTTGTTGAATAGCTTATATCATTAATGAGGGTTTTTTATTCCAGTTGTTCTTTCCGTAATTACCTGAGTTGATCATATTGTTTTTTCGCGTCTAATTTTATTTACATATTATCTAATTGTCGACTGACTTGCATTTCTGTCATAAACTTAATGTCATTATGATATATTACTCTTGTTTTCCCTTGGGTTCACTTCGCCAGTAGGCAAAGATTATAGAGTCACTGTAAAGCTGTCCCACTTTTCTCCTGTGTTTGAGTCTCTTCCAAAATGCAGGTGACAGTAGCTGACTTCATTGCTACAGCAAACTCTGAATAAATAATCTGTGCTTGTCCTCATGTGGTTTGCTTCATTTACTTCCACAAGCTATACATTTCCCTTTAAAAATCACTTTCATTGACCCTCACATTTTGATAGGAAGTGTTTTCACTAAAATTCAGCTCTAACTATATTATTTTTACTATAATTTCTTCTTTGATATATGTGTTATTTATAAGTGTGTAACATAAATTTCTAAATTTGTAGGCATTTTTAATCCAGTTTTTGGTATTTCTTTCTTAGTTAATTCCACTACAGCCAGAAAATTTCACCTTCATGGTAATTGTTTCTTTTTATTTGCAAAGATATTTTGTGAGCATAATATGTTGGCTTGGGAAAAATATGTGTTCTCTGACGTTGGGTGTAGTTATTTATGTGTATCCATCAAATCAAGTTTATTACTTACCTTGTTCCAGTCTTCTCTACCTTTACTGATTTGTGACATTTTACAAATAATTGGGAAAATATAATTAAAAACAAAATCTCCTATCCACCCAGAAGATCCCTCCACAAAGGTAGAAGAGAAAGAAGACAGTTCTATTATTGTATACGTATTGAAGTAAGCGTGAAGTGCATCACAGGGATCACTGAGAATATGCAAAGACACAAAAAATCTGACCCTTTTACAAACCAAGCAGGCACAACCCATTATATATGTGTTCTCAAGATAAACAATAACTAGTCCCCGAGTAAGAGGACCTGACAGGACCAGGTGTCACACAGAGTCATCCTAGATTTACTTGGTAACTGGGAGACCACCTGCATTAGCTAACTGATTTTATCCAAAGGAAAAACAAGCTTCTCATCTTCATGACAGGAGGTAGTTTGGGAGTGAGGGGTCTAGTAAGGGCACTTTCTTCTTTAATGATTACATTTCAAAGAAATAGTTCCCAGGTCCTTGAGAAAGACATTCCTGAATCTTAAAGCTGAAAAGAGGTTTATTCAGCTTTAAAAAGATTTACATACATTTCAAAGAGAAAGAAAAAGAATTTACATTTTTTTTTCTAAAGTAAAAGCTCTAAGAAAAGGGAGGGGGCAGACTCTTCCCTTGTTTTCAAAAGGGAGAATTAAGTCTCTTCCTTTTAATTTGTATTTGCCCTTATAATGTCAAGTGTTGAAAGAAATTTATAGAAACCTCTTACTATATTGTTGTCATTTTCTATTTATTTTTTAGTGGAAAGGTCTGTTTTCATCTCTTTTATGTTTGGTTTTCTTTTGTGTTCACACCATCTTGAGATTGTTTTACCTTTCTGGTGAGTTAAATATTTTATAAATGTGTAGTAATAAACTTTGTCACTAATAATACTTTGGTTTTAAAAGTCTATTTCATATGATGTAAATATATTTTCCAACTTTTTATTATAATTTGCAATTTTTATATTTTTCCAACATTATAATTTCAAACGTTTCATGTTTATTTGTATTGAAGTATCTCTTGAAGAAAAAATATATAGCTGATTTTTTAATGTAGAAAATTTAGTACCATTAATTTGGAATTACTAATATATTTGGACTTTGATTTGTTTCTACCATTTTATCTTTTGCCTCCTATGTATTCTGTTTTTAAAATTTTTATTGAATGATTTTTAAAACATACATAAAAGTCATACAACATAAACATGAAGTTTCATCAATTACTAGTAATCAAAACCTATGTAACACTATTTAAGTCAAGAACTAGAATATTCCCAACATTCTCTAAGCCTCCATCCCCATCCCTTGCCGTTTCCTGTTTAGTCACAGACCTCTCCCTCAAGATTACAGAGAATCTGTATCCTGAATTTTGTGGTAATTTCCTTGCTTGCTTTTTTTTATAATTTTATGACATATACATGCATCCCTAAAAAATAGTTTGTTTTATCTCTTTTGAACTTTATACAAATAGAATCAAACTGTTGCAGGAAGGGGGACCCCTTCCAGGGCCTGAGAGTGGGCTGTTGTCTAACACTTGGAAATGAATTGTCCCAGGAAACACACGTGCTGACAAAGCAAGAGATTTTATTGGGAAGGGGCGCCTGGGGAGAGAGCAGCAGGGTAAGGAAACCCAGGAGACCTGCTCTGCCACGTGGCTCGCAGTCTCAGGTTTTATGGTAATGAGGTTAGTTTCCGGGTTGTCTCTGGCCAATCACTCTGACTCAGGGTCCTTCCTGGAGGTGCCTACATTGCTCAGCCAAGATGGATTCCAGCGAGAAGGATTCTGGGAGGTTGGTATAGACTGGTGTTTCCTCTCTGCTTTTGACGTTTCCCAAATTCTTCCAGTTGCTGGTAACTTGTTAGTGCCGTGTTCCTTACCAGAACCTCCTGTTGTAGGATAATTCATGCAAGTGGCTACTATTGTGCCAGGCCAGGGCAGGTGGTTTTGGTCAGTGGTTCCCTTAACAAAGCCTTGTGTATTTTTTGCCTTTCAGGCTTATTCTTTCTTTCTCAATATATTTTAAAATTCATCCTTGATGTGTGAGCAGTTGTCGTAAGTTCATTTTTATCCTTGTGTCATGTTCCACTGTGGAAAGAGAACCAGTTCATTGATCCCTTTTACAGCCAGTCAATATTTGATTTGCTTTCCGTATGGAGCTACAATAAATAGTGTTACAGAGAGCATCCTTTTTCATTATCCTAGTACTCACAAGCATGCATTGCTGTAGCATCTATACATAGGTGTGGAATTGAAGGATCCTTGGTTATGCATGACTTGAAATTAACCAGATGTGGGCACATTATTTTCCAAAGTAGTTTTAAAAATGTATTCAAGTACTCCTCAGTCAGCAGTGAAAGGGCAAGAGTTTCATGTACTGGCAGACACTTGACGTTGTCAGACTTTAACAATTAGATTTACTATTGTTTATGCGGGATATTCTTATGTTTTGTGGAAAGCCCCTTCTGAATATCGAATTCACCACAATTTGCTACCACCGCAAGAGCACACTAGAATGGGGGAGAATAAAGATGAAAATATCAAACACTAGTGAAGATGAGGAGCAATTGGGACTTGCATAGGCTGCTGGTGGGATCGCCAACTCTTAAACACTTGTAAACACCAGGCATCACCTCCTGGGAGATAGATATACACGGTAGTAGGTAGAGTCATGAAAAAGGCTCCAATTATTGTTCCTGCCCATGTGACTTTGCAATCCTTCCCGTTAAGAAGTAGGGTCTATTTGCCAGTATTTGAATTTGATATTATTTGTCTTGTCCAGGAGCAAAATGTGGGCTCTTTCTGAGTTTAGGCTTATGCCGTTTTTTTATATCAATCTGTGAAAGTGAGATGATTACTCATAAGTCCTGCAATTTTAAAGTAAGATTAAACAGATCCACATTCCATCAGTGGATTTTATTTTCTCTCCATGCTACAAAATTCTAACAAAAATTGGCACGAGGAAAATAATTATAAAGCTATAAGTAACACTAACATTGACATAAAACCTAATTTCCCTATTCCATTCTGTAGAACTTCACACTATTCTTTATACAGCTTGAAAGGGGGTCTGTTTTGGATAGCATGGGGAACCAAAGGTAGCAGTACTTAATCTTTAATGAAAATCTCCAATGCTTTTATCATAGAAAATTTTACATTAAGATTGCTCATTAAAATAAATACTAAAATAATTTTATATTCAAGTAAGTCCACTTTTTAAATATTTGTTTCTGTTATTTCCTTAGAATGTTAAAATATAAGGACATGGATGTACTCCTTTTTATCTGTTAAATTTAGCAAATTTGTGAAAGCACTCTTTTATAAACAAGAAAGATGGCCTGATTTGGGTTTACTGTTACAAAATGAATTGGGCGTTATCCATACTTCAAAAAGATCTTCCTTTCAGATGATTATTCACATGTAATACTACTGCCTGGAAAGTTAAGCTTTACCAGTTTTTTCCATGCATTTTTTTAGTGTTTTTTTTTTTTTTGTAGTTGCTTTAATTTCTTTAAATGAGAACACTCAGCGTAGCTTACGATGTCCCCACAGCCTGCTCTACTTATTTCATATCATGTCTGTTCCCCTTGGGCCTCATGCTCCAGACTCCATGGATATTTTTTCGGAGGTCCTTGAATGTGCCACATTCCTTTCTGCTTTATAGCTTTTAAACAGGTGGTGCTCTCTGCCTGGAATTCTTTTTCCCTAAAATTAATATTACTGCTTTCTAGACAGCTTTCATTGTTTAGATTACCTAGATTATTTAGAGAAAGCCATCTCCGACCTTGCAGTCACTCATGTTTTCATTTAATTTTCCTGTATTGTATTAAATAGAATGTCTTTCAATATTTATTTTTGGGATGATTTGTGTAAATTCTTTCTCTTGCACTGGACTTTAAGTTTTAAGAGAGAAATCTAAGTTTACTTTCTTCACTGTTGAATTCCTGGTACCTAGTACTGTGGCTGTCAAATAGGAAAAATACTTTTTTCTAAATGTGATACATAAACAAGTGTATGAATGAGTATGTAGATCAGAAGAGAGAGAATTCCCAATGACTTCCGGGATTCTGACGTTTCTAGCTCATCAGTTTTATTCATATCTGAAACTTCATTACCTGGGAGAGTGCCTGGTGCTCAAATATAGGTGCTAAAAATACTTGTGGAACAAACAGAATTTTGTCTTGATGGGAGTAAGGCTGATCAAAAGTTCAGTGATTTCTATTTTCCAATCATTCTTTATTTGGAAATTTTCTTCTGTCTCAGAAATAAGAAGTAATCTATATCTTCCAGAGCAATACAAATTTAAAGTCATACTCTACTGAGTTTTATCAATTTCAAAGTTTATAACATGTGCCTTACTTACTTAAAATGTACTATACTTAAAATGTAATACTATATCCTAATGTAAATATAATAGTAATATAAATAATATAATGCAATGGTAAATGCATTGTACAATTCTGGTTTTATAATTTTTAATGTGCAATTGTTTATGAAAAGAAATGAGTTGTGATGCAGACAATAGTTGCTTTTATAAGAAAAGGGTATATACATTATTCAGATGAAGTACAGCATTATGATGTATATAAAGTACAGCATCAACTTCTTTTTTTTCCCCTTGGGGTATAGCGGCTTTACAATGTTGTGTTAGTTTCTGCTGTACAACGAAATGAATCAGCTATATGTATACATGTATACATATATCCCCTGCTGTGCTAATCAAAGTGATCTTCAATATACAAACATAACTATCTCTACATTTGTGCAGAAAAAGGAGCACAGTGCTTTAAAATACTGAAAAAAACGTTTTGGAGTTTTTGATAAAATATTTTGGGTAGAAAATTAGGCAGAAAATATCTCAAACACATTCCCCCCCAAAAGTTACTTATTTAATTAATAAGAAGCAGTCATAGACTCTAAGAAGAAAAGTCCGTTTAGGAATTACGTTTCTTTGTTTTTGAAAGAAATGCTTCAGCCACAGTTTAAGTTGTCAACGGTACTTCGGTTGGGAATGATCACAATATTAAAGTTAAAACCATATAATAGTTTGCAGACTTTAATTAAGTCAGTTCCTTTAGCTGGTAAGTGCAAGAGTTTCAAAGGAAAATAATGTAACTTTTTTGGGAAGGAGATACATGTAGCCTCTTTGCCTATGAATCTAAATACTCACTAAACAAAAATTGTAACAGACCTTGATTTAAATTCCTGTTTTACTGAGAGCTTTTCCTAAAAGTCAAGGCGTGATTGGATGCCCCTTTATGTGTTCCCATACCACCTTTCCTTACCTTGTCCTAATCCTCATCACACACTACACCCTCTTTTTACTTTTTCTCACTGCATAATAAGCTCAGTGTGTCTTGAATACCTCTGTATCCCCAGGCAAACAGTCAGCGATCAATAAATATTTGTCAACTGAACACATGAATGCACTTTTGGCTGAAAATGTTAGAATATCCTACAGAATTATTCATTAACTTTTGAATCACTCATGGGTTTAGGAAATCACTACATGAATAACCTGCTGTTTCCTTTGACATATCTGCATCCCTTTATTTCTCAACCTGACAAATTTTATTAATCATTAGACTCCTCCAATAAACCTTCCCAGTGCTCCCAAACGTATTTTGTTTGTTCCATGCCTACTTCTCCAAAAGACTTTGTTCAAAACTGAATCCATAGACATCTTACTCTGTACTCAACACTAAGCTAGAAACTCAGGACAAAAGCCTGACCATCTTTTCACTGTAGAAATTTATAACTGTGCCCTTTAATGTGCTTGTGATATTGCATTTCTGTGCATTTTATGGGTTTTCTCCCAGTGAAGATGAAGCAGCTCCAGAAGCATAGTTTTCATCTTTGGGGTCCCATGTATTATACCTCTTTATGTATATGCGTTCACCATGGTACAGGACATGAACAGATTCCTAGGTGATTTCTTTTCCTCAATGAAGATATTTTGATTCAATATCTTTGTAACAACATACCTATATAAAATAAACTATTTAAGACTTATTTTAACTGTTAAATATGTAAGTCAGGATGCTACACAAAATAGGCTTTGTAGCAATGAAATTATGCAGATATGTTAAATTTAGTCTGGAATTTTTAAATGGAAGCAAACAAGAACCTGAGTAGCCTTATGGAGTGATAAAATGGCCTTAATGGATTTAATTAACTTACCCTATAAGTAATGAAAATTAAGGAAACATTCTTGTCTGAACTGAGCCATTAATATAGTTTTAACCGCAGTCTTTATGGCCAGAAAGTCTTAGAGCAGATGGTAAATTTGTAGTCCTTTTGCCCCTATGGAGAAGAAACAAGGGGAAAATACAGTGCAGGAACTGTACGTGTTTCATGAATAAACTCAGAATGCAGGTGGTTGGAACCATTTCTAAATGGTGTATGAAATTTACCATCATTTATTCTAAAACTGTAAAAACAACACATATTTTTATGCTTTGATAAAATGGTCCATAAATAAGAAAAAGAACTTGTTCTCTGAAATACTAGCAACGGTTTTACTGGAATAACTGAAAGAAAGAAATTCATATGTATCCTTGTTTTCTAATTAATTTTAAATACATAAGCATGAGTATATATAAGCATTATGTATATAAGCATGAAATATATTTCCTTGAGTTATTATTTCACCACATCCAAAATTAGAACTATATTTTGAATGTATAACATATGCCAAGAAATTTTCTAAAAGCCATATATGTGTGAGTGTATATAATGTGATTCTTATACATATCTAAAATTTATATATAACTGTATATACATGCCTACCATATATTTTATAAATACATATATATATACATATATAAATGTATATGATTTACATCTTTTGTATGGTTTAAAAAGCATGTGTAATGCAATCTATAATACTATCCTTTAGCTTTAGAGATATTAAAAAGGATAATTTTATTTAAAAATATTGGAAGTAAACTCAAAGTAGATCAAACAGTTGTCATTTTTTTTTTTTTTAATAATGGAATTTAACCTTATTTATTTATTTATTTATTTATTTATCTATGGCTGTGTTGGGTCTTCGCTTCCGCGCGAGGGTCCTCTCCAGCTGCGGCAAGCGGGGGCCACTCCTCATCGCGGTGCGCGAGCCTCTCACCATCGCGGCCTCTCTTGTTGCAGAGAACAGGCTCCAGACGCGCAGGCTCAGTAATTGTGGCTCACGGGCCTAGCTGCTCCACGGCATGTGGGATCTTCCCAGACCAGGGCCCGAACCCGTGTCCCCTGCATTGGCAGGCAGACTTTCAACCACTGCGCCACCAGGGAAGCCCAAACAGTTGTCATTTAATGATTAGAATAAATTCTTACGTGAAACTCCCAATGGTAATCAATTATTTTCCAATAACATTGTTTCATGTTCCCAAGTTTCATATAGCTAAGATTCATCCTAAAAATAAAATGTCGATAACGTTTAAATATAACTCTGGAATATAACTTTTGCTTTGATTGCATTATATGACAGAGACAGGTGAATACTCCATTTTATAATTGTTGTATATTTTATAATAGCAAGTTCAGGATTTGTTTGGATATTTTTGTATCATGCCTTACAAATAAACCATATAGATACAGATATAATAGTAGTAATAATAATAGTAATAATAGCTAACATTAATTGAGCACTTACAATGTATCAGATGTTAATGCATTTGTTTTTTATTTCATTATACCATGACCACTAAAACAAAACAAAGAAGTATGTTAACATCGTAGGCAATATAATGGTGGGAAAATAAAAACAAAAACAACATCACATATGGTGCCCAAAATTCAATGCACTAACATAGCGGGTCATATTAAATAGTGTCCGGTGGGTCTGTAAATAGTACAGGTTAAAGGGAAAAAGTAAAAAAGCAAAGCATGGCATCTTTTGTGTGAAAGAGTACTTTTTTCATATTTCTAAATATTTGTACTAGTTACCATTTGTTGAGTACTCATTGTTTGCCAGGCATTAACTGCCTCTAATCCTTCAATGTAGATCAATGTGATGTAGATTAATTTACAAATGAGGCCTTGAAGGTTCAGAGAAAATAGATAACATGACCAATACACTTCAGACCTCAGATTCAAATCTAGGTCTGTTGAGTCAAAATATTACATTTTTTCTAACAAATTAAGCCACAACACATACAGCTTAGAAATATTCTAATTCAATTCTGGCATTTTGTATAAGATGAGGCTCAGAGATGGTTTTCTTGTCTTTAAAAAAAGCACTGCACGTCGACTGTATCAGATTTAGATCGACAGATTGATAGAAAGGGAGGGAAACATACTTTTAGTATTACGCTATGAGCGAGCTGGAAACTCTGTTGAATCTGTTTCTTTCGGTAGACTCTGTTTTCCTGCACTATTATGCTCCCTGTGATGATGATGATGATGAACTGATTATATGACCCGTTTTTTGCTGTTGTTGCTCTGGGAAGAGTAAACCAGACTCAACTGAGGTTCAAAGAGATTCTCCCCTCAGTGAGATACTAACACTGGATGCAACAGCTCAGAGATTTTACTCTTTAATTAATTCACCCCCAATAGTGGGTTGGATTAAATAATGACCAATACCTTTCCAAGTTCACAAAAATAAATAAATAAATAACGTCTTCAGTTCTGATGCAAAAAGAGATAATCCTGTAGATTTCTAAAGACCATCCTGTTTTGCCCAGAGGACCTTGACCTAGCATAGTCCCTGGATCTTGCATCAAGTGCTAAGCATTGTCTCTCTCTTCCAATAATGGCATAATATGTCCTTCAAATGAAAAACATAATTTGCACAGTTTCTAAAATAATTATTTTCTACGTAAAGTGTAACTATTCATACTTCCAATACTGTTTTTGATGCAATCTTTTGAAATATATTTGAACAGTCTTTTGTTATTATATTGGTTATTTTGGGAGGAATCTTTAACCCTCCTCTTATTCATTTTTTTATCCTTATTATGACAGCTTCCAGGGTGAAAGTCAGACACAGATCCAAGGGATGAGAACAAAAAGTTTTTCTAAACATAGTGTTCTTAATATGTGCTAGGTCTATGGGAAAATATAAGAAGATTAACAAGACAGCCCATCATATATGTAATAAAATCACTTTTCTAAAGCTATGTACAAATATGTAGTATATACATATATACTAATACATACATATACACGTTATGAGAAATTATGCAGGACAATCGTAAAATGAACACTTGTGAATCATTGCCTATCTTATAAACTATATTCATACCATCACATCTACATTTATACATTTATACATTTTCTTATCTCATTACCTTTCTTTCCCTAGATAAGAAATTTTATGTTTATTCCCTCATACCTTTAGCGGATAGTTTTATTACCTATATCCTCAATAAATGCATTATTTACTTTGTATTTTTTAGTATCATATAAATATTACCATACTCAATGTGGTGTTCACCAAGTTTGTTTCCAGTTAATATTATATTCTGAAATCTAACCCACTGGTGTGTCTTGTAATCCATAACTTTTTATAATATTCCACAGGACATATATATATATATGTGTGTGTGTGTGTCATAATTTATTGACTTCATGACACTAAAGTATTATTTTCTCCCTTCAGTATCTAGTATTACAGATAACACTGGTGAGAACATTGTTGTATTGATTCTTATGCATCTGTGTAAGAATAACACATGAGGCACACTGAATTTCATAGACCTTTATAAGAACCTTTAGCTTTACTCTGAGAAAGATAAGATTTTGATTGTTTTTTTAGCAGATTTACATTTTAACTCTGGTTGCCATTTGGAGAGTGCACTGAGGAAAGCAGACATAAATGACCAGTTAGAAAAACATTGCTTTATTCCAGAAAGAATCCAGACTAGTGGTAACAGGGTAGATGGGAAGAAGTGTCTGGTTTGAGGTATCATTTACCGTTTAAGCCGGTGATGTATTGGTGATGACTAAGGCCTGATTACAGGGCGTTTTGAGAAATGAGGGAAACAGAATCTGATGCTAGGAATTAGGGAAAACTCTATAGGGGAATTTAGCTATAAAGGGGAGCAGAAAGTCAGGTGGCAAATGGAAGAAAATATGTACTTAAGAGAGAATTCTTTTTATATGAGAAGATAAACAACTGATGACAAAATTCCAGGAAAGAGAGAAAAATGATTCCAGGGAAGAGAAGGGAGAATTGTGGAGAAAAATCCTTGAGTAGGCTAAAGTTACAAAATCTCATCAAAATGTGGTGGATTGTGTTTTCACCATGAGCTCTGATTCATATTAGAAAGACAGAACGCAGGGTATATGTGTACAGATGCTCCTGGGGGCTTGTGGAGTATCTTTTCTTATACAGCTGCATTTTCTCAATGAATAAGAACCAGAGTGATAATCTGACTGAAAATGGTGGAAGAGGTATTGGATGTTTGAAGGGATTGGAGACGGAACCAATGAAACAGACATCTAGTAAAGAAGAACAGTGAATTACGAGGGCAATGTGCTATGTTTGATAGGTAAAATAAAGGACCCACTTGAAGATATGAATTTCAGGTTGCTTATTTTTTTTAAATGCACCAGCTACACAGGTGCCAGAGTAAAGGTGGTGACTTTAGGGTTTAACCAGAGAAATGTCATTGCTGAAGGAGTATAGGAAAATGAGAGTCAATGTAGTTGAAAAATAAACATGAGAAAAATGATAATTGTTGCCCATAAAATTTGATTTTGAAAGGGACATGAAATTGTGTTCAGGATGAAGAAGACCAATGTATTTTATTTTCATTTTTTAAAAAATTTTTATTGGAGTATAGTTGCTTTACAATGTTGTGTTAGTTTCCACTGTACGGCAAAGTGAATCAGCAGTACGTATACATATATCCCCTCTTTTTTAGATTTCCTTCCCATTTAGGTCACCACAGAGCATTGAATAGAGTTCCCTGTGCTGTACAGTAGGTTATTATTTATCTATTTTATACATAGTAGTGTGTATATGTCAATCTCAATCTCCCAATTCATCCCACCCCCCTTCCCCCTTGTATCCATCCATATGTTTGTTCTCTACATCTTTGTCTCTATTTCTGCTTTGCAGATAAGTTAATCTGTACCATTTTTCTAAATTCCACATATAAGCAATATTATACGATATTTGTTTTTCTCCTTCTGACTTTAAGTTCAAGTTAAGTGGAGTTAATTGCTGGATCTAGACATAGTGGTCACAGAGGGTGGTGTGACTAAAATTACAATTGCTAGTAGTATTGTATACAATAACTCGGGGTGTGGCAATGGGAGAGATTGGCTAAGGAAGCATTCAGGACAGGATTACTGATAGAGAAAAGTCAGTGAGGAAGTAGGAGTTTGGAAGTGTGACTACATAATTTAACCGATTATTAAAATCATCAGTTAAACATAGAAGTTTGCATCAAGATAGAAGCTAAAATATCGAAGAAATGAAGGATGGTGGAAGGTCCCAGAGTGGATACGTGATTGCACCAAGGATTGGTTCTGTGTGTGTTTGGTGTCGTATAATTCTAAGGTGGAAGTTTAGGATAAATGATATTTTCTATCCCAATATATGCCTTAATTTTTTCTCTGTTTTATGCTAAATGTTTTAAAATTTTGCTTTCCACGCTTAAGATTTTAATCAATAGGAAACTACTATTTGTGTGTAGTTAGGGGGAGGAATTTAATTTAATTTAATTTTTTCTCTATAATGTTCGTGTTAGTCATATATATTTAATAGTCTTTCATTTTCCCTAGCTATCTTCAGGGAAATATGAAGTTTTGAAATTAATTGACCACAAAATGAATGGTTTATGTAAATATTTTATTGTTTTAATCTCTGGCATTGATTTTAGTTATATCCCCCTTTTCTGTCCTTTTAATTATTCATTTGTGTCTTAATTTTTCATAATCAATTGCACCACAGATTTGCCTATTTTCAAAAAACCAACTTTTACTTAGTTCATATTCTCCATTGTGTAGTTCTTGTCTATAGCACAAGTTCCTTCTCTTATCTTTATTCTATAAGTTCTCTACTTCACTGGAGTTAATTCCGTTCTTTTTAAAATTTTTTTTAAATTTTATTTTATATTGGATATAGTTGATTTACAATGTTGTGGCAGCTTCAGGTGTACAGCAAAGTGATTCAGTTATACATATAAATATTCATTCTTTTTCAGATTCTTTTTCCATACATGTTATTATAGAATATTGAATAGAGTTCCTGTGCTATACAGTAGGTCCTTGCTGGTTATCTGTTTTATATAAAGCAGTGTGTGTATGTTAATCCCAAATTCCTAATTTATCCCTCCCCCCACTTTTCCCCTTTGGTAACCATAGTTGTTTTCTATGTCTGTGAGTCTACTTCTGTTTTGTAAATAAGTTCATTTGTATCATTTTTTTTAGATTCCACATATAAGTGATATCATATGGCATTTGTCTTTCTCTGTCTGATTTACTTCACTTAGTATGATAATCTCTAGGTCCAACCATGTTGCTGCAAATGGCATTATTTCATTCTTTTTTATGGAATTCTGTTCTTATAATAAACTTATATCATTAAAATTTTAGACTTTTTTACATAATACAAATATTAAAACTGCATTTTTCTCTATCTATTGCTGTTTTAATTTTAATTCCATTATAATTTTTAGTTATGAGTTATTTAGAAATAACTAAATATTGGAAATATTTCAGTTGTTGCACTGCCTTTACCTGAGTGCATAATTGAGACAGATATCACATATGAATGGAGCAAGTCACCGTCACTCTTTCCATAGGAATATTGACCAACACCCCCTTCACTCATGCCATGCTAGATTTAGATTTGCCTTGCTAAATGTGAACGTTAGAACTGCCTAATCTCTCTTTGATAGTTAACATTAAAGCAATTCAGAATTCCAGGAAGGTAACAAGGAACCTTGTTCTAATTAAAGAAATGGTTGAGGCCAGAAGTTTAATTCCCACTAATTAACTTTTAAAATGCTCTTTCTGGCCAGTCAGTATGGTTTCTCATCATCTTGGAAATATTTGTTCCTAGAGGTTAACAGTAGACTATTCAGCTAAACCAGTTGGTTTCTCCAAGTGTTTTTGTTGTATCTATATGGTAAAGATTTATAGGATGAGCAACAAGCCAAGGTGAACGGGTATAGCCTTACAGATCTGGTTAACACTTACACTTGAACAGCAACAAAGGTTTCTATACTAGGTCTTAGGATCTAACTTCTTACTGATACTAGATATAACAGAACCTATAGATGAGGACCTTTGGTAGAGATCTGTAGGTCTTTTTGGTCTCAGTGTTTTGGGGTTTTGGACAGGAAATCTGCCTGAAGCAGCTGTTTATTATGATCTACTTAAAGGTAATGTCTTTCTTGCTCCTACCGGACTTTTATCCAAATCATCACTGATCCTGAAGGACATGAGATAATTTTTAGGCTTGGAATTCTGACCCTGCTTTAAGTGGTGTCAGAGAGACTATCAAATAGGTAGAGAACCTCATAACAAAGTTTAGTCATAAAGTGGAAGTGATATGTATTCAATAATACTCCCCAGGGAAGAAGTTTAGGAGCTTTTACTTATCTGTCCATAGTATAAAATATGGAGGTCTTATAAGACCTCCCTCCAGAATTAGCTGTGTGGCCTAAAGCACTGAATCTCTCCCAGTCAAGGCAAAGCAGGTTGTCTGGTTTACTGATGCAAGTTCCTGGAAGGAGGGCTGCATTGCTATTTGGAAACCAGCAAACATACGCTTTCAGTACAGTTAAACCTTAATGGAAAAGGTAAGGCAAGAGATGACAACTGAATATTTACCAGTGGAATTGGAGGTCCCACCCTTTAGGAAATATTTGGATATTCACATTCTTGATCTGTAGCCAATAGCTTTGTTGTACATTATGTAAATCAGCTCTGTGTGATTGGACAATAAAGAATACCCCCAAATTGATCTCTCTGTTACGGTAAAAAATATTCCTGCTCAGAACACTCAATTATGGTTTAAAAAAAATCAACAATGTATAGAAGATTCAGTTATGAACATATTTTGGGGAATTTAGAAGAAGTATTAAAGTGGACCATGTAAATGTCCACCAAAAGGGAAGAAGAATAAGAAGGAGGAGAAGAAAAAAGAGAGAAACTGCCACAAACTTGCTAGCTCCGTGGGGACTTGAACCCTTCTCTGTATAGCCAGCTTCCTAAATTTACAAGATGAGCAGGCATTTGGGTGTTCAGGCCATGCATCAAAGGGCTGTAAAGTAGCATTTCCCCTTGTACTGACTAAATGACCAATGTCACAAAGAATTGCACCCAGTGACAATGGGAAATAAATCCTGTGAAAGTGGCTGTGGATAAAATTCTCTAGGGACACATGCTGGAACCAAGCTGGTAAGTGAATTACATCTGACCTCTTACTAGTAGCCTTGGGAGACTATAAACTGGGTTTGATACTTATTCTATTCTAGGGTCACTCATTCAACAACGGAAGTAACCTATAGTTGAAGGTTTGGAAAAGTGAATTCTCTAACAGTTACCACCTCCTTTGAAATCTTTCTTCTGATTAGAATGTGCACTTCATTGCCACCAAAGTACAGAAATTGGGAAGGAAAAATAGAATTATCTACTGATGCCATACTCCTTATCACCCTCAGAGCAGTGGTCTCATTTAAAATTGAAACAGGCAAGTAAAAAACTTGTTACTCAAAATGAGTGTTAAACAAGGTTTAAAGGCTAAACAGATGCATCCAAAATTGAACATGAGACTCAGCTGGGAAGTTTTCTATGATTGGAAGATGGAAATTAGGGATTGGAAGAGGATGTAATCACACAACTATACATCTTTCCCACCTCAAAATTTTTTTCCTTTCCTTTTGCCTAATCCAGTGGTATCAGGGTTTAAATTTACTTTTATCCAAGGAAAGTGGTATATAAGACTCAGTGCTAGGCAAATGAAACATACTAATTCATGTAGTATCTTTGAAGGAAACGATGTTTCATTTTATTTGGGGGATAAATGGTTTGTAGTTTTAGGATAGGTATTATTTGTATTATAAAACTGTGGTATGCATCCCACATTATCGTCTTTATAGAAGTAGGAAAAATATCTCCACAGAGAACAGTAGTATCAGTAGAAAGCATTTTTAATATGTTCTCTATTCTAGTCAGAGCAGCCATTATTAAGATGTAGTCCAAAAGACTTTTTTCAGAAAAAACACATAAATTTCCTGAACAAATCTGCAAAGCACATTATGACCTATGGAGTGTGCGTTTTGTGTGTGGATGTGCAGAAGGGGGTAGCATAAAAGCATACAAGCTTAGTAAAAGAAGAAAAATGCAAGGGAATAAGAAGTTACTATTATTGTAAAATTAACTCTAAAGCTGCCACTTTTTCAAATGTGTCCCTGATCATGACTAATATTTTTGTTTAGTGAACCTGATTATGGTAGCCATTACAATTTCTTTTTTTTTTTTTTAAACCTATAAACTTGATGATTACATAAGTTGCACACAAATTCACATCCCTATTTTGTTTCATACAAGAATTGAAAAAACTCATTCCTTTTAAAGTACTTGATACAATATGCTTCTTTAACAGTGCAATTCTGAATTAATATTAAAAAACCACTAACATATTCAATGCCCATTAGTCTATGGTATGCTATTAAGTATTATAAATAAATTTAAATAAATACTGCCCTGAAATTTTAGAGATAATACAAAGAGAAAAAGAAAACTTAATATACATGAGAGTGTTATCATTAAAAAATATTCACATTAGACAGTAGAAAATTTGTTTTTCAATCTGCATTTAGAAGGACATGATAGACCTTTACTCCCAGAGTAACAAGGAAATATATTATTAAAAATAGGATTAAGATGATCATTTCTATGGTATTAGGAGAGCAAATTTGTACAGTCTCATACATTCTTTTTTTCTTTATATATAAATTTATTTACCTATTTTTGGCTGCGTTGGGTCTTCGTTGCTGCACGTGGGCTTTCTCTAGTTGCGTCGAACGGAGGCTACTCTTCGTTGTGGTGCATGGGCTTCTCATTGCAGTGGCTTCTCTTGTTGCAGAGCACAGGCTCTAGAGTGCAGCCTCAGTAGTTGTGGCATGCGGGCTCAGTAGTTGTGGCGCACGGGCTTAGTTGCTCCGCGGCATGTGAGATCTTCCCGGACCAGGGCTGGATCCCCTGCCCCCTGCATTGGCAGGTGGATTCTTAACCACTGTGCCACCAGGGAAGTCCCACCTCATACATTCTTGTGATGCTTGGCTTCTGGAGTCCTGAAAGGACTGAATCTTCAGGTTGAACTTCAAACTGGAGTTTAACCTCTTCTCAGCTGAAGTATTAACAAGATCAAAGATCTCAGCCCCTTGATGACAAACCGAAGGTGGACTAAATTGAATTAAACTGTTGCCCTGTCTCAGCTTCTTTAGCTTCTTAAAGGAATCTGAGTGATCAGGCCAAGGCTGTCACGGTAATAAAGAAGAAAATGTTGGCACTTTCTGGACCAAAAAAAAAATCAAACATATTATATTTTCTTGTTCACTGTACTTTCATAGGCAATGTCTTGATGACAATAAATTATGCAGCAGGATAAGGAACAGGAAAATGTAACACAAGATTGAAAAAAAAAGAACAGTAAATAGAAGCAGACCCACATATAACTGAGATAATGGATAGAAAACTAGGACTGTAAACTAACTTTTGTACGTATGTTAAAGAATTTACAAGAAGAGATGGCATAATGGGAGAACAATGGTGATTTAAATAAGAGCCTGGTAACTCTAAGAAAATGCTGAAGAACAGATATTTTAGTCTTGAAAATCATGGTATCTGAAAAAATGCACTAAACAAACTGCTCTTACATTTTAATTTTCTTTCTTCAAGTTAATATTAAAAGGCCATTGAAACTTAATTGAAAATTTAGTATGTGTCCACTATGTCTAATCTACATGCAAAATTAATGCATCATATTTTTTATTTTTATGTATGTATGTATTTATTTTTGTTAAACATAATATAATATTATATTAGTTTCAGGTGTACAACATAGTTCAATATTTTTATAGATCATAATTTGTACATATTTCTATGTGTTGTATAATATATCCTTGTTGCTTATTTATTTTATACAGAGTAGTTTATATCTCTTAATCCCATACCCCTTTCCTGTCCAACCCCCCTGCCCTCTCCCCACTGGTAACCACTAGTTTGTTCTCTATAAATGAGAGTCTGTTTCTGTGTTGTTATATACATTTGTTTGTTTTATGTTTTTAGATTCTACATTTAAGTGATAACATAGAGTATTTTATCTTTCTCTGATTTATTTCACTAAGTATAATACACTTTAGGTCCATCTATGTTATTTCAAATGGCATTATTTCATTCTTTTTTATGCCTAATATTTCAGTGTATATATACATCACATCTTCTTCATCCATTCCTCTGTTGATGGGCACTTGGGTTGCTTTCATATCTTGGCAACTGTAAATAATGCTGCTGTGAACTTCGGGGTGCATGCATCTCTTCAAAGGAAAATTTTTGTTTTCTTCTGAAAAATACATCTTAATTTTAATTTAAGTAAATTATCTTATAAATTTAATTAAATTTAAATTATTAATTTTTTAAAACTCTCATGAAGTAAAGAAAATGTGTGGACAACCCAGATGTTTGTTAGAAAATGTATTAAGAAATAGTCATTTATTTTAGCATCCTACAATGAGAGATTGTACCATTCAGAGCCATCTTCCTGCTGAAGACAATGAGAGAAACTGGATAAAACATTTTTTAAAACCCCATAACTGACGGCAACTTGGACAGAATCTGAAGGAAGGAGTCCCAGGGATGTGAGCCCGGCACAGAGAGCTGCATCTCATCTGGGACTTTGCGGATTCCGGGCCAGGTGGTGGAGTCTGAGCTGTGCTGTGAATCATCTGGTTCCTCTACAGAGGAGGCTTTGGAATCCAGGGCCTGCTAAACGGCGGGGGTTGGGAGTGGGTAGCCAGGGCTGGTCGAAACTTTATTTGTGGTTCGAATCTGAAGGAAGTCACCCTAGAAATAAAGGTGTATAATGATTCAGTTATGTTTCAGAATGCAGAAATCTGCTGTACAGCATAGCACCTATAGTTCACAATACTGTATCTTGCACTTAAAAATGCGTTAAGAGGGTAGATCTCATGTTAAATGTTCTTACTCTCCACTCTTCCGCCAGAAAAGGGACACAAGGAAATTTGGGGGGGGGGGTGTGATCGTGATGGTGGTTTCACGAGTGTTTGCATATGTCCAAACACATCGGTTGTATACATTAAATATGCGCAGTTTTTTGTAGATCAATTATACCTCAATAAAGCTTTTTTTCTTTTTTTTTAAGAAGTTAAGAGCAACCTAGTGACTGTAATTCAAATTCAAATAATCTCGAATTCTTAGATATGGTTGATGTTACCCTGGATTGCTAGTTCCCCAATGGAAATAAATTTTTAAAAATTGCTGGAGGAAAATGATATCATTGCAGAAAACACATAATCTCAAAAAATTAATATTGCAAATAATGAAATCTGACATATAAAAGAAGATAACTGGGAATAATAGAAAAAAGCAAAGATAATACAAATGTAACTGATAGGGAAAAAATAGGAGACCATCACAGACAATTGGAGTTATAAGCGCAGATTTTGAAATACATGATACGACTTTGAGAAAGAAAATCTATGCAAAAGATCTCACAAATGAAATTGGCTCAACCAACAGCAATGAGACAACTTGCAAAGAACTTGGAACTAAAACAGTTTTTATCTTCAGTTCATATTATGGAGCAAAATTAAGTTTAGGTAATTTAAATATGTAAATATTATGTAAAATTGGACAGTTTTGAATCCAGTAGAATATAATAAAATTGTAATTTAATAGGGTAATACTTTATTTTTTGAACATATGAACTAAATCAGGAAACAAATTTGCTCTTTAAAGGAAGTCCTTAAAATAAGAAGTTATGCCCTGCTCATTCATTTCCCTCGATTCATTGTGGCATAAAATCTTAGCAATATGTTTGCCAGTATAATCAGAGTTTATCTCATTCACACCTGTTTATGTGGCAATATGACAATTCAGTCTGATAGATATGTGTTTATCCGTTTAACAAGTATTTATATTGTGCACGTTTTGTGCCAAACACTGTGACATCTGCTCGGAGATCTCAGCATACAAAGCAGGTAAATCTTTTGCTTTGAGGATTCTATAATCTCATGGGGGAAAATATATATTAAAGAAGTAATTATCGGAAATTGCTGGGTGTTTTAAAAGCACTCTTATACAAGTTAGGGCATAATCATGATCAAGTGGTTGAATGCATTCAAAAAAGTTGATATTTTTTCCCCCTCTGAATACCTTGAAGTAAACAGAGCAATTGATTGAATGAGATGGAAGAAAAAATAAGTTCTTTATTTTTCTACCAACATCATGCTCATCTCTCGCTTATCTATCCTAACGGGGAGGAGCAGTATCGTGGAACATCCAGGATACCTGATAATCATAAAGTCATGATGCTTGCAAACAATTTAGATGCCATATATTTGAGTAGCTTCACCTTCCTGGTAATATTTTGCTTCAGTGCACGTTAAGATGAGTTTGTATTCTCTGTGTTCACACTATCTAGGTGATAAGGGAACATGTCCAGAAAGGTGCAGTACAGTTAGCAGTAACCTGTCAAATAGGTAATACACAGAGCAGACAACCTGTGTCCTTAACACAAAATTGGTGCAACATCTACATGAATCTGCTGATGTGATTGCAGGCTTAGCAAGAATGTTATTTTTATTACTATCAGGTATGTTTATCTTCCCTTAACCATATTTAAGAGAACCTAAAGCAACTTACATCTGAAAGCATATTGCAAAAATTTATATTTATTGCTCAAACAGAAACAAAACTAAGGAATGATACCGACCACTAGACATGAAGAGATTACTAAATTAGGTCATTGATTTTTCTCTGAGTTTTCTGATACCTTAGGAAAAAAAGAAAGCAATTTTAGCTGAATTTGGTTAATAAAATGTACTGCTTTTATTTCTGCAATTAAAAATAATGACTGTTCACTTTCAAAAATTTTTAAATCCTAAACAGTTGAAGAAAAAATTACAAAAATTAACAGTAAGTTCACCAACAAAGAATAGGGCCATTAGTGTTGTATGTATTTCATTGAAGTCTCAAACAACTACTTTCTTTTATAACAATTAGGTCTTACTGAGCATTGTGTTTTCCAAGCTATTTTCTTATATATCCTACCCTTTGAATATATTTTAATGTTATCATATTATTTACCAAAACTGTTAAATATTTTATTTAATTAAGGTCTTATCACTGAATATTAAGGTTGCTTGCAAATGTTTCAAGGACAAGGAAATATTGTGTAGTGGTTACAAGTTTGAACTTTAAAAGCATAATGCCTTGGTTTAAATTCTATTTCTGTATCTCGCTGTTATTCAATAATAATTTATTTCCCAATTTCGGTTTTTCTAGGTAAATTATTACAAACTTAGTAACATTATTTATTTAGTATCCCGGGATTATTTGATTATTTGTATTCAGTTAAATACTGGCATGAAAGGTAAAATTTAAAAAGCAATTAAAATGAAGAGGCTTATTCAGTATAGCCCATTAGGAAGCTGAAAGGATTCAAAACTATTGTTCAGGTTTTGATTAAAAGACAACATTATTTGAATTATTATTTTAAAAGATCACTCTGGAAGAGATAGTAGGGAAGTAAAGGCAAAAGCAGGGAAACCATTAGGAAACTATGATATGGAGACACAGTGGACACTTGCTATAGAGTATAGAGATGCTGAATGGTGGTTAGGATGGAAATATTTTTTTGTAAATAGAACTGAAAGAATTTGCCTAGAAATTGCATGTGGTGCTGCAAAGGGAAAAAGAAAGAAGAAGGTGAAGAAAATTCTGATGTTTTTGACATGAGCAACTGGAGAAGATATTGTTTGCATTTACCACACTGGAAAAAAGAAAGAGGAAAATGCAAGTTTGGCAGAGATGGGGTCTCAGGAGTTCGGTTCTGGACAGGTAAGTCCAGGAAGCTTCTCATCTAAGTGGAGATGTGCTGGAGGCTGCTGGACCGTTCACTTTGGGAAGACGTCTGAGCAGGAGATATAAATATGACAGTCATTACAACGGACGGGTTTTAAGTCTGAAGACAACGTGGGTGGGAGTGGGGATAGAAAAGAGTTGTGAAGGTTTAAAGAGTCTAGAGGAGGGAGAAGAGTGTTTTCTAGAAGGCAAGTATAGGCAGCATTTCAATGAACAGGGGTGAATGGATGAATCAATGGTGGCAATTGTAGCAGATGGGACAAATCAGGACTGGGAAACGACCGTCGGATTGAACAACTTGGAAGTTGCTTATGACCATGTTTTGTTTTGTTTTGTTTTTTCTTGGCATAGTGGAGCCAAAGATCTATTTAAAAAGAATTTAAGAGAGAATGGAGAGAAGAAACGAGGAAAAATTAGAGACAGAAGGCAGAAGGTATAGGCGCAAAGCAGTGGGGCGGTACCTGGGTGATTGATGCTGGGGAAACACAGTAGGGTTTATAAGATGGGAGAAATTATGTCCTGTTTCTCGCCGTTGTGCACGATCCTTATGGATCATTCTTACTAGAGAGAAAAACTTAATGATACAGAACGGAGACAGAAAGCTGCCAGAGCCATGTTTATGAGCGAGTGTGAGAGCTGGCATCTGGAGCACAGGTGAAAAGTCTTGCCTTTGATCAAAATGTAAGCAGTTCATACACAGTCACAGGAAGAGGAGAAGCATGTAGGGGCCCAGGTCATAGTGTGAGGGAGATGTAGGAAGGAGCTTGGAGAAATTCTTTTTGGATTGCCTACACTTTCTGCTGAGAATGAGGCTAGATGAGCAACTGTCAGATTCAAAGAAAGCAGAAATGACAAAATAATAATCCAGGAGATTGGGAGAGTAAATTGGGAAACGTGGCAGGATTTCCCAGTCATATTAAGATGATGTTTGAGGCTATTGGTCGGGGATTTGATCCAATTTAATGTGGCTTTCCTCCAGGAGAGGTAGATTCAATGAGGCTTGGGGCGTTTACGTGAGAGAAGAGTAGGAGGGCCAAGGCTAAATGTTAAGTGAGTAATTATAACAACAAACCATGGCTTCTTAACTGGTTAAGCGAAAAGTGAGGGCATAAGTGAGTCGTGATAAAACCAGCGGATTGTCCGTTTCGTTACTTTAATTATGAGCTGGACTCATTCGGTTAGGAACTAGAATACAGCTGGAAATTCAGGACTTTGTGATCAGAAACTGGGTTGCTTCACAATGATATGATTGAGGGTTTTGCAGTTGATGGTGACAAGGGGACAGGCCTGACACAGAAGTGAGTCACTATGATAGTTTCACAAACCAAGAGAACAGGAGGAAGGGGGACGCAAACCTCGCTGGTATTTCAAACTTTAGGTAGTTTAATCCAGAGAAATAGAGACGTCCATCCTTACAGGTGGAGTTGGGGAAGCAAGCATGGGGAAATCAAAAAGTCAGGAATCACAAAGAATTCTCACCAGTATTCTCAGTCGTCTGCAGGACGAGGCTGAGTGATTTTCAGGGAAGTAGCTGGGAGCCGCTGGCAAAACCTTCCATCTTCCAAAGGCCAACCATCTGTCTGCTGCAGCCACAGAAGCTCTGATTGCTTCTGCTTCTCTTTCACCTTCAAATTCTCACATGATTCCTTCAGTTTGGCAGAATGCTGTTCTTATGCTTCCAGCTCCTGTGACAGATGAGAAAGTATAAAAAATAAATCGTGTTAAATTGCCACCAGAAAGTAGGTACAGTTTACCCCTTTGGCTATGCTGATATCATATTGTTTTCTTTTAATTTAATTTTTATTTTATATTGGAGTGTGGTTGATTTACAAAGTTGTGTTAGTTTCAGGTGTCCAGCAAAGTGAATCAGTAATCCATATACATATATCCATTCTTTTTCAGATTCTTTTCCCATACAGGTCATTACAGAGTATTGAGTAGAGTTTCCTGTGCTATACAGTAGGTCCTTGTTGATGATCTGTTTTATATAATAGTGTGTATATGTTAATCCCAACCTCCTAATTTATCCCTCCACCCCCTTTCCCCTTTGGTAACCATAAGTTTATGTCTGTGAGTCTGTTTCTGTTTTGTAAATAAGTTCATTTGTATCATATTTTTAGATTCCACATATAAGTGATATCATATGATATTTGTCTTTCTCTGTCTGACTTACTTCACTTAGTAAGTGAAGACTGATCTCATACTCTTGAACCCATATTTACACTTAAATAACCCCAGCAGCATCAGCCTGTGTACTAGCCATGGAGTAGAGATACCCTACTTGCATCTCCTCCACTTTAAGGCAAAACTTGGTTGCCCCAGATGCTGGGAGTCCTATCAGGGGTTGTCTCAGCTGCACAGAGTTGCCCCCCAGAGTATTCTCTCCATCCGAGGGCAGGGCACTCCCACTGGCTTATCACGGAGGTAGAAAGTCCAGGTAATTAGGAGCCAAGCTGTGACACGTCTGTTAAGCCATGCACATCCATAGCTCACATTGGGAGCTGACCTCTGACCATAGCAACTCAACTTTTCCCGCTGACCCATCTTAGTTCTGCCCTTTCTCTTCCACAGGTATTATCCAAACAGCATTTTCTAATAAATATTACACTCTGTAGTACTAAACTAAACCCAAACTGCGGCATCATGCTTCCACAGAGTGTGATGCAACTAGATTTGCTCAAAGGAATCCCTTCATATAGAATAAAAAGAAGACGAAAATTCCCATTAGTAACTGTATCCACCTGAGTCGTGATTATTCTTTTCTTCAGGCACACTTACTTTTTTTTTTAACATTGTGTAATGTAAGACTTAGCTGTATAATTGTCCAGAAGCAATATCCTTTATATGAACCAGTTATGCTAGGAGAAAAGGAAAAAAAAAAAAAAGAAATAGGCAGTTGTGTACAAATCAGACGAAATATTTATTTTTTATTCTATCACAGCAATGCAACCACAAAGGGTGTTGTTTGCTAACATTTATTGTGACTCTGTCTTTAATATGCCGTCCCACAATTCTTTAATGTCAGCTGATTACAGAAAATGGAATATGCATTTGTATCAGAGACTCTCATGGTCATGAATCAATTGCCTTATATTTATGAGTCTATATCTATTATCTATCTATCTTTCTATTATCTATCTGTCTATCTATCTGTCTGTGTGTCTGCCTATCTACTCACCTACCCATCTATTTTTCCTACATAATGTATCCTTCGTCGGAAGCAATATTTTGTGGAACAAGGTCTCTGAGAATAAAGTGGTACCTACACAGATAATGGGACTGGAGAAACAGTGGTAGCAAGAAAGGCAAATCCATATCCAGAGTAAGTGTCTATCACGGTGGAAAAATTGATATGATATAAATGAGATGATGAAAGCTATTCAACATGATTAACCAGCCGTCTTGTGGCTTGCTAATCCTCCTGTGAAACGATGCGTATCTGGTCCTTATTACTGGTCTCAGTGGTGGTAAGTTAAGCACTCAGCAGTGTTGGGAAGCACATAAGCATACTCGGGAGTCAGTGGAGGGATGGAATCCACATTTTTTTTACCTTGGGCATAACTTCCTTTCTTACCTGTGTGGCAAATATATTCACAAGTCCAATGGTCAAACCTAGGGTGATTAATCTCCATGAAAGATTTTTTTCCACTCAATTTTTGCTGTGGGTGTTTTTCATGAGAACTCACAGGGAACACAAATAGCCTTACCCTCTTTCCATATTCTAAAATGTCCATCCCACACTGCTTGTGTTATTTTTTACCAATCCATCAAACTTTCCCTTCCAAATCCTGGACAATCTTGCAAAATCATTAGATATGATGTTGTTATATCACTACCCATTAATCCTTCCAGGAAAATTGGAAAACTAGAAGAAATTCTTGGACTCCACGCCTGTTGGAGTTATTTACCCTTCCTGATTGCTTGGACTACACCAGTAGTACCCTTGTTGCTGCTCTACTCTTAAACCAGGCCCAATTTCTGTCTTCTTCAGTCAACTGCTCTTAAGGCATTCCCCATGAGGACACTGGTGTGAACTGAGGAAGAGGTAGCAATGAACCTGAAGCAGGTACAATGGGATTCAGATCCAGGGAACATAATATTTTCTTGTGTTTTTAGGACAAGGTTGAGACTGATTTCTTCTAAAACATGTCTACCTACTGATAGGATACTGCCAAAAGTGCCCACCTTTATGGCTTGGTAGATCAGATAATGCTGACTTCATAATAAATAACTATCAGCTCAGGTCATACGGTTACTTGGGATTCCACCAACAGGCTTTCAATATCTACCAGGGCCCAAAATAAAATCTGGATATATTTTCCAAAATATGAATAGTTAGTTACAGGAAAGAGCATATATTTGATAAATGTATATATATATATCATTTTTGGTAAAATGTATATTTATCAATAAATAAATATAAATGTGTTATAAAACATATTTTATAAATACATATTTTATATATTACATATGTGTATATATAAACATATATTGAATGAAGTGTGTGCCCACATATGTATGAGTCTGTCTTGTGATTCTTCTGAGACTTATTAGAGGCTCCATGGGACACAGATACAAAAAGAACAAATCAGGCATTCTCTGGGTCACAATACTCTGCAGAGCTGGTTCTGGTGCTGGTTCTTGAAACTGGATGCTTTACGGTCTACACAGTAAACTTGTTATCTTAGCTGTGTTGGTTTCCTTTTGCTGTTCCAGCAAATTATCGTGAATTTAGTGGGTTAGAACAACACAAATGAATTTTCTTTTTAGTTCTTGAGTTCAGAAGTCTAAATCGAGGTACTAGCAAAGCTGTGCTCCTTCTGGAGGCTTTCAGTTCCCTGGCCTTTTCCAGCTTCAAGGGCTGCACGCATTCCCTGACTTAGCCCCTTCCTCTCAGCTTACAGCCCCTCCTCCATTTTCAAAGCACATCCCTCAACCTCTACTAATGACCATAGGATTACATAGTCCCTCCTTCTCCAGAGCCTTAACTTAGCTACATCTGCGAAGTCCCTTTTGTCATGTAAGGTAACATAGTCACAGATTTTCAGGCTTAGAATGTGGACATCTTTACGGCAAGGACATTATTCTATCCACCACGGGAGTTCACTCTAACTTGATGTATGTTGTTTCCTAAATCCAAAGAGATTTAACTATCATTGCACCTCCTTTTCCTTTGTGAAAAACAAAAATGTATAAACTTGCTTTTTATTTTGAAAGAGTATCTTACTATGTCACCGACATCAGAACTCCTAAAGTGTTTACCAGTGATAAGGTCCCTCAATTTTCATGGTCAGGTACATTTCTTTCAAAAGCAGCTTTCAAAATTGCATTTCATGATCAACAGTCCCAATCAGCATGACTCAATCAATAGAGCAGTTCGATAAATCAGATCAGCATAATGTACCACAGGGTGGTGATACAATCAAATTTGCTTGGACTAGATTATAACAAAGGACTCAGGTTGTCAAAGCACTGAGATAAGACACTGCTGTGTATCACTGCAAGTGCTGGTGAAAGAGAACTGCTTCAGTACAACTTGCTAATTAGTGGAAGGAAAAAAAAGCTAACTTAATGAGTAAAAGGTACAGGAATTCATTGCAATCCACTAATGCATGCTCGTTCCTATTACCAAAGTCCCAATATTTGCCAATAAGCACCCTAACTTTCATACAAAAGCCATGAAGAGATTATGAATTCAATGTGTATGATAATTTTATATTCTGAAAATCAAACTATAGATCTGGATTACATCAACCCTTTGACTAAAAAGGTAGCAAAATGTCTCAAAGCAATTATGGAATTCCTCTAGTTTTCTAACCATGTCTTGAACTAAGAACTGAAAAGCGTGAGCTTGCTGTTGTCTTTGTGTAAATAAGTGTTAGCCCACCCCCAAGTTCTTGTAGTCATTTCCACAATAATATTATATGGCAGGAGCTACTGCTTTCCCAAAGCCTTGCCTTTAATAGACACTTTATTCCAGGCAATCTTTTAATGAATTTTCCATAACATGTCACAGATTATCAGTATACATTCCTGGACTGATGATGAGATCATTATTACCTTCAAATATAAAGAGGTCAGATATCCTTCTCAGATTACATTGTAAAATCTTTTTGCAAGACCACTTCCAAGTACAAATAACAGTCAAGAGTCTAGCAAAAAAAAAATCAGTCACTCTAGATATTTCAGGCTGGAACGGATTTAATACAGAGAATTAGGGGCATACAAAACTATTGGAAGAGGTACATCCTTCAAGATGATCCTATTTGCAAAGCAGAAATAGAGACACAGACGTAGAGAACAAATGTATGGATAGCAAGGGGGAAGGGGGGCTGAGAGGAATTGGGAGATTGGGATTGACACATATACACTATTGATACTATGTATAAAATAGATAACTAATAAGAACACACTGTATAGCACAGGGAACTCTACTTAATGCACTGTGGTGACCTGAATGGGAAGGAAGGCCAAAAGGGAGGGGATACACGTATATGGATGGCTGATTCATTTTGCTGTACAGTAGAAACTAGCACAACACTGCAAAGCAGTTATACTCCAATAAAAATTAATTAAAAAAAAAAAAAGAAGAAGAAACCTGAAAGTGCTCGAATCACAGGGAACTTTCATCAACAATCTCCGCTGCTGCGGGCCTGAAGCCAATGACTCACAGGAGAACTCACAGAAACAAATTTTTTTCTGCCATTTTCTAAAAGCCAAGGATCTAGTCATTGTTGCCAATAGAGCAGTAATGGTTCCTGCTTCTTTCCCCTTCCAATCTTGCATTTCCTTGGCAGATATGCAATTATTGGACTTACCAAAATAAGAGACTAGGAGGACATATTAATTCCTGACAGATAAGCACAGATGTTGAAACCAGTTATGTGAGGAATAATGCTGGAAAGAGGTAACAGTAAGAGATAGACCTTTAAGGAGTAAAGGAGAGACAGCTTTAATCCAGTAAACTGGATTTAGCTTTTAGTTTTAAAAAATTACTTCTTAAAGCTTATGCCACCATCTCACTCCACGTGAAATGTTATTTGTTATTTTTCTTTTATCATGCTCTATCACTGACACATTTGCTGACTTTCTGAAAATCAGTGAGAAGTTCTCACTCGTCTTATTTGTTCCGATAGAGCTTCAATTACATTTGAATTAATTATACCTTGAATATTCAAACTCCAAACATTTTAAAGAAACTTCTGCTAAAATTATACCTACTTAGAGAATTTTTAAACATAAAACTGACAGCCCTTTTATTTTATTTTCTAGTCTTGTTATTCTGTTTTTCTATCTTTTTTAAACAATTAGGCATTTCCTAATTTTTAAGAAAAATTATGAATTTTTGTAATTCATATAATGAATTAGTAATGTGATTTTTAGTACATTTCTATATTTGTTAACACGAATGTTACATGATATACCCTAATTTTTGGAGAGCCATATTGTACAGTTATTATTACTGTGGGCTTTGGGGTGAAAATACCTAGAAATGAATGTCAGCTCCCGCTCGCACTTCTCATGTGCTCCTGGTTTAACGGTTGTGTGTTCTCAGTTTTCACATATAAACTGAGAATACTATCAGTACTTATAGAATTTACTGTGATGATAAAATAGTTCATAGTACCAAGTACATAGTGTGATCAAAGTTGTCAGTTGTTATAATAACTGTTCATAACAGCAAACTAGGTTGTCTTTGCTCTTACCTGTAGAGACAGGGTTTTAGGATTTGCCTTTAATCCTTTATGAAAAGAAAATAGTTGTTTTTACCTCTTCTTTTTTTCTGTACCTCAAGGGTTCATAGCTTTTTCTTTTTGTTTGTTTGTTTGCTTGTTTCCTTTCAGGGCTACTCTTTGAGTTGAGTGCCTTATGAGACAAGAAAATCACACTTTACCCTACTGTCACCCACGTCCAGCCATGGCCTTTGGCCTCCAGAAGAGAATAAGTGAATCACAAAGCATATAATGCTGGCAAGACCAGTAATCTCCTAGGAGGCTAAGCAGTGATCTCGAGAATATATAGCTCTTAAAAATCCTTTTCAGAAAACTATAGAAGATGGGGGAACAAAACACAAAAGTGGCTGGGTTTGGCCTTAAGTGTGTATACACTACATCTTGGCCTTCCAACTATGAACTATAAAATAGATGTGAACATACTAATACTTACATTTGCCTATACCTATGTCCTCTTCTTTGCCAATTTTTAGCAACATTACATCCACAATTGTTAGGACTTTATATTCTAATATTAACCAGTGCGAGCATATTCCCTTCCATACATTCAGTAACTCATAAAGTAATTAAACTAATTCAGAAAAGGTACCAGTTGAGCGGCATTCATTTTACTCCTTTGGGGGAATATAAAAAGTTATTCTATGGGTATATGAAGTTATTCTAGCTTAAGGAAGTAGAAAAAAAGTCAATTACTCTCTAGCCTGCTAACTGCTACCATACTGGGCAATTTGAAATGTGATGAGCCTGGAAGAAACTCAGGAGTACGGCATGAACATGGGGAAGCAAAAGACAACAAAGAAATACAAAATCATGAAGCAAAATGCTTAGTCTCAGCAGTCAGAGGCTTAAAGGAAAGATAGAATAAAACCTAAAAGGAGGAAAAAAAAAAAGAAAGATCTCAGTGAAGGAGAAGTCCCCCACCAATCTCCCTGCTCACTCTCACAATGCACTCTTCCAGTGCATCACTCTTCCAATGCGCCCATGTTTTCCTTTCCTGGTTGATATCAGCTTTTCTGTTGAAGTCTAACTGGATGAGTACCGTCAATAATGGACTGTCTGCTTGCTAAGTGTAGCACCTGTGTACCTGTTTCATGCCTGAAATTGAGGAAATGGGGCACACATCCTGAATGCCTCTAAGGGTTGTCACAGATCCAAGATTTAAATGATTACCATGCACACACAAAGGAACTTATGCAGCTGACTGCTTAGGTACAGCGGGTAACTCAGCACAAGTGTTCTATTGCGGCCACAGGACCAGGACCTTAAGTGAAGAATCTGGACTATCCCGGGAATCCCTACCAGGTGCCTGTCTAAAGGTAGGTACAACATCAAGCAAATGCCAGATGATTATGAAGCCCCTCAGATCTAATTCTCACAAATTCTCTGGCGTCCTTTGCCTGGCTTTCTCTTTTAGTAGTTCATTAAACAGGCTGCAGCATGAATTATCTTTCCAGTCACTCATGTGTTCTGTTATGAACTAATCAAGTATGGTTAAGTACACTCACTTCTTGATGCTATTTTGAAAAAGATAGTTTGTCTTGTTTAAAAATGTATTGCATCATTTCATAAATCAGATGATACCCACATGATTGCTCTCATAATTTGATGTTCTTTTTTTATATGAATTTGCTCAACAAATATGTATTCAACCCATACTACATATTTAATAAGATATGGTCCCGCCCTTAAGACACTTACATTATGTGGAGGAGAGAAATATGCCATTGAGTAAATACAGTTCTCAGGGGCAGGGTGTAGACACATAAAGGAGGAAAGAATGGTTTATTCTTACTTGCTTAGGATAGAGAGAGAGGAAAGGCTAAAGGCAGTGATGGTTATGTTCATCTTTAAAAATGAATATGTGCTTGCCCAGCAAATGAGGCATAAAAGATGAGGCATAAGAAGCAGTGTGAACAAAGGCATGGAGACAGGAATATTTCATGAAATGAATGTATTTGCTCTGTCTGGATAAGCACCAGAATGTTTTTGTAACTCAAATAAGGAAATAACTGGGGAAGGAGTCTGTACCCATATCTGAGATTCCAGAGGAGGGAGGCAAGAGGGTTGCTAAAGGGTCTGGACTTGATCTTGAGGTCCATAGAGAGTTATTAAAATAGTAAGCAGAGTGGATAACATGATCAGATTAGATTTTTTTAATGTGTAGTGTAAGAATATATATATATATTCTCATATATTTGAAACAGAATAGAAAGTCCCTAAACAAATGTATGTATTTATGGGAGTTTGGTATATTACAAAGGTGGTACTTTAAATCTGTGGGAAAAGAAAATTGTATTAGAAGGGTGAATAGTGTAGGGTCATTCTGCTAGGGCTAGAATCCTGGTTCTACCAATTAACATGTGTATGAATTGGACAAAACCAATAACCATTTGATGCCTTACTTGTCCCTTCTTTAAAATGTTTTGTTTAATCCTCAAACCAACCCCCAAAAAAGTAGGGTTAACTTGAAAAGTACCTGGCACAATTAAAGGTTGTTCAATCGATATTAGTGATTATTATATTACTAAATGGCAAGTTAGCTATCCATGTAAAAATATTTAGATTCATAGTTCACACTATTCATGAGAATATATTTCAAGTGGATCAAAAACCTAAACATTTTTTTAAATTATGGAAGTATCAGAAAAAAACATAGAAATGGTTTTTTTAACTTTTGGATAGAGAAAGCCTCTTAAATAAGTATGTAAAAACTCTCAAATAAAAAAGTGTAAGTTTGAGAATACTCCAGTTATGGGTTTCTGTGCAAGACTTCCCCTGCTCAAAATGAAGACAAATGACTGACCAGTAGATTTTCCATTACCCATAACAAGTGGCCTCAAGGGTGCGGGGAGATAGGTATTCATGTTGAGCTCACAAGAGTGCAAATAGGTGTAGTCATTTTAGACAGCAGTATGGCAGGATTCATTAAAATAAAAATGACAGATGGGTTCTGTGAACCCATTTCTATTTCTTGGATATTTATAGGCATCATACAGGTAACTTACTTTAAAATACCTCAACATAAACAACATGATATACATGTGTAAAGAAGCATTCACAACTATGCTCAAGGAAGCACATAGAAGGATATTTACTGTGCTTCTGCTTGTAATAGAAAAAAATTTAAAACTACCTAAATGTCCATTAAAAGGGTTTTAACTATACTATGTCTAAATTATGGAATATCATGAACATTTTAAGAGAATGAGAAAGAGCTATATTATTTGCATGAGAATAACTCTATGACATATTGTTAAGAGAAATAAAAATTGTAAAACAGGTACTGTGTGAGATCTGCTTTAAGCCACAGAAGTATAACCTTGTTTACATAAGAATATGTACATATAAATGGATAGAAGAAGGTTTGAAATGGTGCCTTCCCTTTCCTCCCTTTTCTGGCTTTTTGGGCTTTAATTGTACACCCAAGCCTAATCCTTACTAATATAGGATATTTGTCTTCGTAACCAACAAGGAGGAGAAGTGGAAAAAGAGAAATCTAAGTTGTTTTAATGAGTGGAATTTGTCAAAATACATTAAATAACATCACCAGAGATCTTGGAGATCTGTATATTTCACCATATGTTCACTTAGCATAAGTTAAAATAAACAGAAATGCAGAAAGGGGGATAGAAGAAGAAATAATGGTACATAGAAAACATAAAATAAGATGGTCAGAATAAATTCAAACACAGCAGTCTTGATGAATATGACTAAGTTAAATTTTATTAAAAGACAAATGCTATTATTAAAAGACAAATGCTCATAGTTGATATTTTAAAAATCATGTGGTTCTATGGCATTTACAAGGCACACTTAAAGCAGAATGACATAGAACAGTTGGGAATAAAGAAAAGGGAAAGCTACACTTACCATGAGACCCAACAATTCCATTCAAGAGAAATGAAAATATATGTGCACAAAAAAGACAACACAAACACGAATGTGTTTATTAACTTTATTCATAATAGACAAAAACTGGAAACAAGCCATTAAGCTGAGCAAAAAAGCCAGAAACAAAAGAATACATACTGTATGATTCCATTTGTATGAAACTCCAGAAAAGACAAATTTAATCTGTGTGATAGAAAGTAGGTCAATGATCACCTGGCTAGGGATGAGGTGGGTGTGGTCACAGCCACAAGGCAATTGGGTGAGTGATGAAAATGTTCTCTATTTTGATTGTCCTGCTGCTTACTTAAACATATTGATTTTTCAAGACTCATTGAGGGATACACAAAATGAATGTATCTGATTGTATGTAAATTTAAATTTGGTAAATAAAGAGATGGAAAAGGGAAAAAAATATATATGAGTACAGAAAAGAAGAAGCTAATTTAGTTTTGGAGGTTCAGAGAAGGCTTTTCTCTGACGAGGCATCAGAGCATTTTTATTTTGTATTTATTTTTTTTTTGAGTGAGATCTGAAGGAACAGTAAGGCTGAACCAGTCAAAGAGGAGGAAGAAAGAAGAGTGTTCCGGACAGAGGCAGCCGTAAGCTCAGATTCATGGGACAGATGGGGAAGATTGAGGCTCATTTGAGGAACTGGGAGGAGGTCAGCAGGACCGGAGAGAACAGGTGTGACCGAAGAAGAATCAAGTGAGGGTACCTGTCCTATGCTTCGCATAGGTGACACTGTCTTTATTTTGCCCTTGAACATAAATGACATTTTGTTCAGGTATAGAATTCTTGGCTCACGTTCTTTTTTTCCCTTAATATTCTGCAGGTTTGGTCATTACCATTTCGTACTACGTGTTACTGAGATGTCTAAGGTTGCCTGGTGTTTGTTCCACTGCAGGTAAACACACTTTTCTCTTTTATTGAATATAATGCATGTTTTGATCTTGTTTCATAAATATTATTTTTCCCTGATAGTCAATGAGTCTGAAAAACCCATGATTCATGTTATCACTGATGATGCCTTTACTGCAAATTGTCTCCTTTTGGAAGTCTTACCATCCATACATTGGAACTCCTATGTTCTCCATGTTTCACCTTTTCTAATAAATTTATAGCCTGCATTTCCATTTCTAATGAGTTTTGAGGGAAGGTTTGTTATGCTTGTTCTTCTCCCTTAAGTTGATTTTTGGTTCTATTAATAACTCAGGGTTTTTATTCCTTTATTATTGTCTTAAATTCAGCGATTGTTTGCCAGTATGTGGTCTTTCCCTTTTCATTGCTACCAGAGCTTATTCCGTAAGCACAATGTCCTCTGAAATGTTATAATGGAATTAATGTAAATTTCTATTTATATTATATATCACTCAGGGTTCTTCAGAGAAACGGAAACAGTAGGAATAGCTAATTAAAGAAATAAAGAAAAAGGGAGAGAGAGAGAGAGGAATTTTAAGAAATTGGCTCACATAACTGTGGGAGCAAGCAAATATGAAATCTATGTGACAGGATGGTACCTGGATACTCAGGCAGGATTTCTATGTCACACTCCCATCCCTGTTTTTTCCCCATCTCTATTTTTGAGGGAAATCTTTTTACTTAAAATCAGCTGATTGTAAATGTTAAGCACATCTACAAAGTACCTTCATAGCAGCATCTAGACAAGTGTTTGACCAAATAACTGGGACCATAGTCTAGCCAACATGACACACAAAGTACACCAGTTACTGTTACATTCATATAAAATATCACAGTTGCCTATGATAGTAATACTCCTCTGGTTTCTTGTACTATTCTACTTTTTATAAAACCATTTGTTCCAATTCCTCCATGCAGTTCCCTTTGGATGAAATGTACTATCCTTTCATTTACCCACATTTTTGCTTGTGTTTTGTTTTGTTTTTTAACCAATATAGAATTTGTGTGAATGCTTGTCCAGATTTGGAAGTTGAAATGAATTCTGTCAAATCGGACCACGTTGGGTAATCTATCTCGGATTTCCATTTTACAGTCTCTTATAAGTAGTAAAAATAATAATCTTTTTAGTAAAAGAAATATGTTTGTAGTAACCTCTTTTTAGTCTCTGTCAGGTTGAAAACTCATTTCCAGCTAAAAGTGATAACTCTGAGTAAAAAAATGTTTGGATCCTCATTCAAAACTGTCCTATGAAATTGAAGCCAAAAAGTCACCACCATAAACAATCAGAATGATTGATTTAGTAAGCTAGACAAAAAGCAATTTTGGAATTTTGTTAAAATAGTTAAAAATAAACTATCATTGATACCTTTCATAAAAGTAAAGGGAGTGGTCAGTGGTTATTAATAAAACAAAGAGTGCCATCTACTGACAACACAATTCTATTATGAAAGTTGCCTTAAGCATCAATGTGATACCACACAATTTTCCAGTGTGATGGTGTTATTCATTTGATATTCTGAATTTTCCAAGAATTTTTGTTCATTTAAAATGATCACATTTATATCTCTAGTTCTGCTAACTGAAGTGGAATTTACATGTGCTTAAATCAAATGACTGCCACTTTACAAAATCACTGTCATCAAGAAGTAATTTTTTTAAATTGCCCCTTTGTGCTAGGAACTACGTGATGTAAAAGAAATACGTCTATATTCTCCTCACACAAGACTCGACAACAATTGTCGAGACTGCAGAAATGTAAGAACAATTAGACCCCATCCCCCCCAAAAAAAACATGCTGAAATGATTAAAGAAACGCAAGCACTGATGTAACTTCCTGATAAAGGAGACACTGAAACATATTTCATAATAGGTATTGTAAGGAGGAGTTAGCGCCCATCACCTTTTAACTCAGATATGATTTTATAAAGGAAGTAACATTTAGAGTTTTGTGAACAACCAAAATAACACAGTAATTGGAGAAGAGTATGATGTACTGCATTTAAATAGGATTCAGTGTTTTTAAAGTGCAGAGACAAAGCTTCCTCATGTGCCCCACTAGTGACATTGTGAAGTTTCTAGAAAGTAGAGCAGGGAAGGGAGGGCTGTGCTCCCAGAGCAGGGCTGTAGTGTGTAAAGGAATAAATGGCTCCAGAGCCAGGGACTTAGGGCCAAGGAGGTGCATCTGCAGGAGACACCATTCAGGCCCACTGCTGGCTTCAGGGTCCCAGGCAGAACTGGATGAATACATTACCCTGTCCCTTACACTCCTTATATGTTAATAGATCAGATGCCACATCAAGAAACAAGACTGATGCTCCTATCAAAGTACAAAACACTAATCTCTTCTGGTGATAATTCTTACGTCCTGGATTCTCTGCTTGATTAAGGCTTTCTTGACAAGAGAGGAATCGTGAAAGTCTATTATAAAAATAGAATTAGCAGTACATTCCAACTTCATTCCTTTGTTCACTCATTTCATAGAGTACTTCAAAGCAGAATGGGTTCACATAACCCATTCTTCTATATAATACTGTGTTTTGTTTGAGTTAGAATATTTTTTGTTAAAAATCAATAAACGGAACAACAGCACATGCATCCAGTCCTAGGGCCCATCAGGAAGGATGTATAGTGCATAGGGTGTAAATTCTAGGTTGTAAGCCTTAAACTCAAGGCCAGCGAAATCTAGTAAAATCTTACATCCTTCGGAGGGTATGCTTGAATGCAGAAGATAAAATTGTAGGAGTTTACAAGAACAAAATAGATTAAATTCATATCTACAGGCTGTCTCTGTTGAAAAGGTTCCCAAGATAAACTTGCACTTCATATGCATTTTGTGATGGGAAGGAGAGAACTGGTGAGAAACTAATTAGAAGTAATGGGAATTTGGGATCTTAGAAAGCAAAAGCTCCTCTCTCCATGAATCGGGCTCTAAAGCACTGCTTACCTGCCCTATGAGGCAGCAATGCCACATGGGCAATCAAACATAAGATTGCTAGAAAGATTGTAGGCTGACAGTATCTATCTTAATGCAGGTAGGGGTTCAGGTTAGTTGCAACAGAGTGGTCCCAATCAATTTTATAGGTAAAATTTAGAACAAATTTTATTCCTTTAAAAATTGCAATGATACTCTAATTCCCTAACTCCTTGTGGTCAGCTAAATAATGGCCCCTAAACATATTAGGTCCTAATCTCTGAGACCTGTAAATGTTACCTTGTGTGGAAAAAGTGGTTTCAAGATGTGATTAATTTAAGGAGCTTGAAAGGGGGAGATTATCCTGAATTATCTGGGTAGGTCCTAAAGGCAATCACAAGTGTCCTTATAAGAGGGAGGCAGTTGACATACACAAAGGAGAAGGCCATGTGACGACAGGGAAGAGAGAGATGTGAAGATGCTGGCCTGAAAGATCTGAAGATGCTGACCTTGAAGGTTTGAAGGTGCTGACCTTGAACACTGTAGTTATTTGGGCAAAAGCCAAGGAATGGCAGAGCCACCAGTAGCTGGGAGAGACCAACACCTTGATTTGAGCTCAGCAATATTGATTCAGACACGTGGCCTGGAGGACAGTGAGAGTATACATTTCTGTTGCTTTAAGCCGCCAATTTTTTGTTGTAATTTGTTATAATTACAAATTATGTAATTTGTTGTAATTTGTTATAGCAGCCATGGGAAACCAATATACTCCAAGTCGCTTTCTCTTTCTATAATCTTTCATAATATGGGATATCATTTAAATACCTTTGGCATTATTAGTACCATGCTAAATCTTTTACACAGTGTCTCCAACCCTTATATCTCTTTTCTCCCGAAATCATACTACTCTTTTCCCTGATCGCTCTGTTCCATCCATACTGAATGCCTTAACATGCAGGAGTATTTCAGGTTTGTGCAATGGTTGTTTCCTCTGACTGGAATGCTTTTACTCAGACATGATAATGATGAACTCTCACTTTCTTCAAATCTCAGCTCAAATATGCCTTCTCACTGGGTCTACTTTTGAACTACTCTGTTCAACATTGCAGCCTCCTTCCCTACCCAGTAATTGTATCCATTTTCTTTTATTACTTTAATGTCATTTCAATCTCTAAAGTGTTAAGTGATTTACTTAATTGCTATGTTTATTTTATATCTTCTTTTTGTTTCCTCTAGAATGTAAGTTTCATAAGGTATAAGATTTTTCTCTCTTTGGTTCACTAATGTATTCCCAATGCATGGAAAAATATAGCATACATAATAGGCACCCAGTAATATTTTTCTTGAATGAATAATTGAGGAAAAACATTTAAAAGAAAATCACAATAAGTTAAAGACTTTGAGATCCTAAATCATATGAAAATGAATTGTAACTTTCAGTTCAAGGTGACACGTCAAAACTTCTTGTGCTTTTATTATTTTAATATCTGTTCTATGCTAGCTAAAGGTTCAAACTTCATTTATAGGACCACAGAATTGGCAATAATTTACAGATATGCTGCTATATTCTTCTGTTTATCAGGCAGGATGATAGCTTTCTATTTACATAAGTTCTCAATGAGTCTCCACAAAAATCTATCCCCTTGGGTAGGGGCAGAATTGCCAGGGACTGAGTTTCTGCATCAAGGTTGATCTTAAAACTACTGCAGAACCTGTCAGGTAGTTCCCTAAATAGGCAGAAACTCACATTGAATGGATGTAAAGAAAAAAAAAATGTTTGAACATTTTCCAAATAAACTGGATAACACATGGAGAGAGGAAAATTCCTTTTGCAGACTACTTATTTAAGATCTTCTCTTATCTATTTTTTTTAACATCTTTATTGGAGTATAATTGCTTTACAATGGTGTGTTAGTTTCTGCTTTATAACATAGTGAATCAGCTATACATATACAGAGGAATTTCCTATTTCCTTAGGCAGAGAAGCTGAAATACTGAAAGAGTAAACCACTTTACATTTTTTAAAATTTATTTTTTGAAGTGTAGTTGGTTTACAATGTTGTGTTAAATTCTGCTGTATAGCAAAGTGATTCAGTTATACATATATATGCATTTTTTTCATATTCTTTTCCATTATGGTTTATCACAGGATATTGAATATAGTTCCCTGTGCTCTACAGTAGGACCTTGTTGTTTATCCATCCTGTATATAATAGTTTGCATCTGCTAATCCCAAACTCCCACTCCATCCATCCCCCAAACCCCCTCCCCCTTGGCAACCACAAGTCTATTCTCTATGTCTGTGAGTCTGTTTCTGTTTCGTAGATAGGTTCCTTTGTGTCATGTTCTAGATTCCACATCTAAGTGATATCATATGATATTTGTCTGAGAGCGTAAATCACTTTAGATAAAAAACAATTTGCACTATGTTACAAAATGTGAAGCTTTACAAAAGAAGTTCAGAGTGAGCCTGGGAAGGCCCGTGCTCTAAAGTGAAGTAGCGTGGAATAAGCACTAGCAATCTTCAGAAAAGCAAGAATCAGTGCAGGAAGCTGAGGCTACAGAACTTCAGTGATTGTCAAGTGGTAGACAAGCAACCCAGGGAACATGCTAGCGAAAGAGAACGTCCCAACCATTTGAATACTGAGGCCAGACAACAGGCAACTTTCAATACCATTAGCTAATATCCATACTTCCTTGATTGTCTTTTCCAGTGTTCTTGAAAACTAATCTTTACATCTGATTCCAAAGTGCTTTGGCTTTGTAATCTGCGACGCATTTTTCCCTTGTGTGCTTTAGATATGCATTTCAACAATAAGTAGGAATAAAGGGAATTTGTGTTCTACTTTTTTTTAAAAGGAGATGTATTTATTCAAATTAAAATTAACATTGTTAACAGGTTTTGAATATTCTTATAAGACGTGAGAAATTTATCACCCAATTCTGTTTCCAAAAGGTGTGTTTTAACTTACGTATGTAGAATTTAATGATTAAAAAAGGTACTCTCAGGGAATGTTATGGATCACAGAATCCCAGAAGTAATAAACCACAGAACACTGGTAGTAAAAGAGGGGGGAAAAAGACTTAAAATGTGAAAAGACTTTAGTTCCAACTTATTTAAGAAATTTAAAAAACGAACCAGAAATAAAAGAAACTTGGAGACAAGTCCACAATAGATAATACGATATCTAGCTAATTATATAACACTAAAGATTAAAGAAATGGCAAGGGGGCATGTGGCATGATCATGGTAGAAATGTCTATTTGAAGCAAATTATTTTAAGTATAATTATACAGAATATTAATTCTACAAAGCATAATTACCAGATCATTGGTACAATCTAGAATTTGGGTAGGAAAGAAAAATAATAATTCAGATAAAATGTTAATAAATCTGATGGATTTTATGCATTTGTTTTTAAAACTAAATGATGGTAAGAGTTTTATTTAGTATCATATGCTAAACTGTGTTCATTCAGGGGTGCAGTCATTGAGTGAGGCTCTGTAAATATAAACATGAGAGAAAGCAATCCCTGTCCTAAACTGCTCAGGGTTTTGTAGAAAAAAGGTACATGGATTGACTAACATCAGAATAAAATTCAAATTAAGAAAATCATGTTGACACATTGTTTTGGTCTTAGCTGTTTTATATAGTCATGATTGATTTTGCTAATTCTCAAAAGTTTTTTGTTTTTTTAAACTTCCTTTATGTTAAAATATAATCCTGTCCCACAAGGATGAGTGTTCTGCAAAAAGGCATCATTCCAGGCATAGGAATCAACCTATGGAAAGAAAAGCACAGGTGGAAATAGGGTTCATACAGGAAGAAGTTATTGCAGTAATCCAGGAAGGCAGTGAAGAGAACACAAAGTTGTATGTAGAAGCAATGAATCCAATAGAAGTATTAAAGGAAGGATCACCAACCCTATCATATAATGAAGTATGTCTGAGCAGGGTCCATTTTGGTTCCAAGCACTGCGTGTGATACAGGATTAGTATGTTTGGAATGCAGGGTGGGAGGTGAATCTTAAACAAAATCCATATCTCTCAGGGTAAAATATGGACACGGAAGAGGGAAGACCCAGCTGCAGTCCAGAGAAGACCAGTTTTGAGATGTGGGGCATAGTACCCTCAGAATACAGGAGCAGGTAATAGGTTGCACACCAGGCAATGTGTGGTAGTGAAATTCACTAAGGAGTTACAGTGACATATCCTATCAGACCTGTGAAATACAGTGATGAAGGGTCTTGAAGTAGTGAATACATAAGTGTTTGAATTCAGCTAATAAAGAATATTAGAATAGATCATTAGTTAGAAAAAACAATGAGTTATATTGAACTACAGTCATAAGGTTAGGGATTGCCACTACTCCCAAGAAAGAATAAAAACAATAAGCCAGGGACTTGGTTACTGAGGGATAAATCAAGGACCTACTTGAAAGAATTTGGATATAAGATATAGACCCGGTCAGAGGAATAATGTTGAACTTTCCACCTTGGTCAAAGAGTGTCCAAGAATTTTTCTAATGATACATAAAAATAGTCATTAGCCATGGACTTCTTACATTTCCATAAATTAAGTCTATCACTAGTCTCTATATTTTGATAGGCGGGCGATATCTGGACCAAATTATTGGAGCAGTTGTTTTTTTAATTTTTATTATGCATAAGTACCACCAGAGTGTTTATTTAAAATTCAGATTCCTGGCTCCATTTTTCAGAGCTCTAATTCACTACATTTGGAGTAGGCTCCAGGAAATATCATTTTGGACAAAAATTACAGGTGACTCTGATAAATGTTATCAAGGTGGACACACCTTGAGAAACAATTAGATTAAAGAAGAGTCAAGAAATAAAACTAATATTAGATTGTCTTGGTTTCCAGGACTGGAAAATTTCCAGGAGTGCACTACTTGGGAATATACAATATATTGGTGACCAGCATCTGTTGATGGGCTTTCTTCTCCCAGTGGCCAGATGGGGCGGCTTTCAAAGTTCATCCATGTAACCTAACCCACCATTTCCCCTTCTGGACTTACCTCTCTCTTTCCTCACTGAGGCCAGATATTGTCTCAGACGTGATCTATGTAATCCCTACATGTCAGTCTCAGCAGCTAAAATGATTGTTGTTCTAATACTAGATGATAAAATGGATCTCTACTCTGTTGGTAGGGAAAATAATGAATCAAATTGAATCACCACTTTACTTTTGCATAATTCTTTTTAATCACAAACTCAAGTGTCCAGTAAATTCTCTAGTCTAAATATGATTGTTAAAATGCTTTGAAACCACTTGACATAACTACACGGATGAATGACGTGACCAATAACCACACCGTGTCATTTGCCGATCTACCAAGTAATGCAGGCCAGAGTTGCCATGGAATTTCATGCTTATAAGTGATATGAAATAATACTGTGTTCTTAGTAAGTAATTTGGTGGTAAAAAATTGCATTTCTAATATTTCAGAGCTCTGAAGAAATCTTCAAGTGACCCTAAGAAATAGAAATAATAATTATGATACTCTACCACAGTCACAGTTAATAAATAATACACAATTTCAAAATTCTATACACAGTGGGAATCTAGGTAGACATATGACGTGCAAAGAAAATTTTATACTTGAAAAGGTAATTTTAAACATAGCTATTTGCTTTCAAGAGGTACGCCTTTAATATCATTGATATTTTTTTAACACAAATCATATGCAAGTACTTTAAAGCTCATTTTTCTTAAATCATCATCTACCAAAAAAGCACGTGGAGTAAATGACAAGGAAAGGAATATGAAGTCAATGTATAATTTGTATCCAAGACAATGAAGAAAGTAAAATCAAGTAATGATTCATACTTCAGAATAAGTATCGCTTTCAGTACAATTATCCTTGAGCTGTTTTAGAGAATTAAATAAGAGATTTACATTCGATGTTTCTTCAGGGTTGCATACGAATGGGTTTCATCAGTGCGGATTAGTACAATACAGACAGGCATACCTCAGAGATATTGCAGATTTGGTTCCAGATCACCACACAGCAAATATCAAAATAAAGTGAGTCACAATTTTTTTTGTTTTCACAGTGCATATAAAAATTATGTTTACCCCATACTGTAGTCTATTAAGTGTGCAACAGCATTCTGTCTAAAAAGAAAAAACAACGTGCATGCCTTAATTTTAAAATACTCTATTGCTAAAAACACTAACCATCACTGTAGTCTTCAGTGAGTAGTAATCTTTTTGCTGGTGGAGGGTTTGCTTTGATGTTGATGCCTGCTGATTGGTCAGGGAAGTGGCAGCTGAAGACTGGGATGGCCGTGGCAATTTCTTAAAATAAGACTAAAATGAGGTTTGCCATATCGATTAACTCTTTGTTTTGTGAACAATTTCTCTGTAGTCTGCTGTGCTGTTTGATAGCATTTTATCCACAGTGGTACTTCTTTCAAAATTGGAATCAATCCTCTCAAACCCTTCTACTGCTTTATCAATGAAGTATATGTAATATTCTAAATCCTTTGTTGTTATTTCAACAATCTTTATAGCATTTTCACTTTCATCTTCACAGTAGATTCCATCTCAAGAAACCACTTTCTTTGCTCGTTATAACAAGCAACTCCTCATCCTTCAAGTTTTATCATGAATGAGACGGCAGCAATTCAGTCACATCTTCAGGCTCCACTTCCAAGTCTAGGTCTCTTGCTATTTCTACCACACCTGCAGTTTCTTCCTTCACTGAGGTCTTGAACCCTTCAAAGACATCCATGAGGGCTGGAATCAACTTCTTCCAAACTCCTATTAATATTTTGACCACTTCCTATGAATAACAGATATTCTTAATGTTCTTAACAGCATACAGAATAGTGAATCCTTTTCAGAAGGTTTCCAATTGACTTTGCCCAGATCCATCAGAGGAATCACTGTCTATGGCAGCTATAGCCTTATGAAATGTAGTTCTTAAATGATAAGAGCTGAAAGTCAAAATTAAAATTAATCCTTGATCCATGGACTGCAGAATAGATGTAGTGTTTGCAGAAATGAAAATAACATGAATCTCATTGTCCATCTCCATGGACAGGATGTGACCAGGTGCATTGTCAACAAGCAGTAATATTTTGAAAGGAATCTTTTTTCTGAGCAGTAAGTCTCAGCAATGGACTTAGAATAGTAAACGATGTTATAAACAAATGTGCTGTCATCCAGACTTTTGCTCTTCCATTTATAGAGCACAGGCAGAGTAGATTTAGCATAATTCTTAAGGGCCCTAGCATTTCCAGAATGATAAATGAGAACTGGCTTCAACTTAAAGTCACCAACTGCATTAGCCCGTAAGGAGAGAGTTGGCCTGTCCTTTAAAGCTTTGAAGCCAGGCATTGACTTCTCCTTTTTAGCTATGAAAGCCCTAGATGGCATCTTCTTTCAATATAAGGCTGTTTTGACTACAATGAGAAATGTTGTTTAGTGCAACCACCTTCATTATTTATCTTAGCTAGATCCTCTGGATAAAACTTTGCAGCTTCTAGATCAGCCCTTGCTGTTTCACCTTGCACTTTTGTGTTGTGGAGAGAGCTTCTTTCCTTAAACCTCATGACCAACCTCTGCTGGCTTCAGACTCTTCTTCTGCACCTTCCTCACCTCTCTCAGCCTTCATAGAATTAAAGAGAGGTAGGGCCTTACTCTGGATGAAATTTTGGCTTAAGGGAATGTTGTAGCTGCTTTGAGGTTCTATCCAGACCTCTAAGACATTCTTCATTCAGTAATAAAGCTGTTTCACTTTGTTATCATTCCTTTCCTTCAAGAATTTTTCTTTTGTAATCACAACCTGGCTAACTGATCGGTGTGAGAGACCTTTGTTTTGGCCTATTTCAGCTTCCGACATGCCTTCCTCACTAAGCTTAATCACTTTTAGTTTTTGATTTAAAGTGAGAGACGTGTGAATATTCTTTTTACTTGAACACTAATAGGTCATTGTAGGGTTATTAATTGTCCTAATTTCAATATTCTTGTGTCTCAGGGAATAGGAAGGCCCAAAGAGAGGGAGAAAGACAGGGGAATGAGTGGTCAGTGGAGCAATCAAAACACACAGAACACCTTTTGATTATGTTCACCATCTGATATGCCTGTGGTTCTTTGTGGCACCCCACAACAATTACAGCAGTAACTTCAAAGGTCACTGATCACAGATCACCATAATAAATATAATAATAATGAAAAATTTGAAATATTATAAGAATTACCAAAATATGACACAGAGACATGAAATGAGCAAATGCTGTTGGAAAAATGGGGCCAATAGACTTTCTTGATGCAGGGTTGCCATGAAATTTCAATTTGTAAAAAATGCAATATCTGCAAAGCACAGTAAAACAAGCACAATAAAACGAGCTAGCCTATAGATGAATGTTTCTGTCAACTCAAAATTTCACCGCCTTCGTATCTTAATATGCAACTACAATCTAAATCCAGATGGGCCAAAGTATGCAATTTTTTTAAAGAGCTTGTGGGAGGTTTATAAAAGGCTTTAAATCTATCTAAAACATATTTACTCACATACCTGTTTCTGGCATAGGATTTTTTTTCACATAACCATGCTTAATGTAGAATGGGTGCCTAATTTATATTTGGATGTTGCTTTCTTCACCAAGAGAAGACAGATTCCCATCATTTTAGTTAGTTTTATTTCTATATCTCAGGCAAATAAAAAAACAATAATGTTGAGGTCTATAAGAAGTCAGATGCAGTCTGAAGAGTCAGAGGCTGTACTTCATCTGATAGAGAGCAAATGCTTCCAGAACAAATGATATCCTCTAATGAAATTGGAGTTAATTTTTTAAACATGAATTTTTAAAATACTATTTAGGAGATGTCATTTAAATAATATTTATGCCTCATTAAAAATTGGTATTAAGTTGAGACATTATCAGGCTGACACCCATCACATTCTACAGCTTTTGGAAGAGCAGCTGGGTAGATGGTCCTAGTGAAAAAATAAAGAATGCAATTAGATAATGAGATTTAAAAGTCAACAAAGATCATGAAAAAGTATTGTCCCAAAAATGAGTGTTGCAGAGTTTCTTCTGCTAGTCAAATCTGTAGACCATGAATGTTTCACCTCATGTGTTAAGAAAAACCATGGCCTCTGGCTGAGCATTATTGTGTAATGCAGATTAAATCAACTTGGATGTTTTTAATCACATTAAGTCAAAAAGCCACAAGAGAATCCATAGTCATAAGACTAAGATCCATAGCCTGCTGTGTTGCTTAAAGGAAATACACTAAGAAGACTTCAGTTTACAGCAATGAAAAGCTATATAACAGAGGAATCCTTCCTCAGCCTCAAATTTCCCTAATGAGAAATTGCAATATACATGCATTTGCCTATGTATATATTTTCACAAATGAAAGGGTTTCTAATCAAGAACCTATGGGTTGCTACTTATTCTGAATCCTTCTAAGAGTGATTCTGAAATAAATATTTTAAAAAATTCAACATTAAAAATTAATTCAGGGCTTCCCTGGTGGCGCAGTGGTTGGGAATCCGCCTGCCAATGCAGGGGACACGGGTTCGAGCCCTGGTCTGGGAAGATCCCACGTGCCGCGGAGCAACTGGGCCCGTGAGCCACAACTACTGAGCCTGCGCGTCTGGAGCCTGTGCTCCGCAACAAGAGAGGCCGCGATGGTGAGAGGCCCACGCACCGCGATGAAGAGTGACCCCCGCTCGCCGCAACTGGAGAAAGCCCTTGCACAGAAACGAAGACCCAACACAGCCTAAATTAATTAATTAATTAATTAATTTAAAAAAAAATTAATTCAGAATTAAAAGACCCTAGAAAAGAAAAAATAGAAGTTTAGCTGAATTGAAATGAGATGAAGTTCCTAAAGATTATATAGTCAAAATGAGACTATGACAAATGAAAAATAATGGTATATTTCCATGAACTCTAATTCATAAGCCATAAACACAACTAATTATCCCTTTATTTGATATGTGATTCACTGGTGTATTTGATAAGCATTAAAAAGTTACTAAGGATTTTCATAGGTTTGCGCTCATACTTAACCCCCCAATAGATTGTTATCCACCATAATTATTTAATTACTTAATGTATTTTTCTAAAAAGAGGAACTTTAGTAATGCAATCTTCCTATTAGCCACCTCAAAACCTCTTTAGAGCCCAATGGGTTACAAGGAAATATTTAATGGCAGAAAAAAAGAATAACAGGAAGAAAGAAAGGAGGGAAGGAGGAAAAAAAGGAGGGAAGGAGAAAAAGAGGAAAAAGTCTCATGACTGAGGAAGTTAAAGTCTTATGTAATATGGTACAGAGGAAATCTCAGAAAATGAGGAAAATCACCAAAAACCAAAACTTCATACTTCACATTTTAATTAAGGAATAACCTTGACTATATGTATCATTCTAGATACACAAACATTTTCTCTGTATGTTGGTATTTTTTATATTTTTACATTTTTCCCGTGTGTGTATATTTTCATTTTTTCAACATAATTTTAGTGCAATAGTTAATTTTCTATTTATGTCACTGCATAAAAAGATAAAGATTCATAATGTTAGGGTAGAAATGGTTATACATTATAGAAATTAATTAGTAATAACTGATGGGAGGAGTGATCATATTTCTGAAATGAGGTTGGAAGCGGCAAAATGAGAATTAGTTAAATAAATCATTCACTAATTAAATAAACTGATTTTCCCAACACATCACAGTTTTGACCCCAACTAATAAAGTGTGTAGGAAGTAAAAATGAAAATTAGCATTTTAATGATAGGCATAAGAGAAACTGAATGAGTTCAAACCAAAAGCAGTCTACAAATACTTGCAAAAATATAAAATATATTAAGTAGGCCTTTATATTGCAGTTCACAGATTATCCAAATTATAGCTATATTTATTCCACTGTTCCCATCCTTAGATCCTTTTGGCAGTTCTACTTCTCTGGAGATATTATCTACATATTTAAATATATGTCTTAAATACAATTTATAAAGTCATTTAGGAATACCAGTTGCAAACCTATTATTAACATTAAATATGTTTTAATGTGATCCATTGCCAAAGCTCATGTGCCATATGTCAAGTTATGAGTTATTACTATAACAGTAAAAATATCACTCCTTATTTCTCTCTTCAGAACAATTATTCTCACAAAGTTGCCTTTATCTGTTGAAATAAGCTGAAAATATTAGATACAAAAAAGAAACTAATCCAAGCAAAATGGCAAGACACACTTATTAATTATAAATAAAATTGAAAGCTATTCTGTATCATATTAAGAAATATCAGGCAAGACAGCATGACATTTATGGGGGGAGATAATGTTTGTAGAGAAAATAATTTATATGTGTATTTATGTCAAGACAGAGAGTATGTTTTATTCACCAGTACTCCTCTTAGAAAAAGCACTGTATTATTGGAAGAAAGAGTTTGATAAACTGCAATGATAAACAGTTAGTGAGAAATTCATCACCAAGGGCCTACTATTAAAATGTTACATAAAACAAAAAGAGGAATTATTATCTTTCTCTTGTGAGAAGTGAAGGGAAGGGAGGAGGCTGATGGGGGAAGCAGACCAAATTACTGATACTAAATTTTTCATTAGCCTTGAAACAAATTGAAGATATATTGAATTTGATTTAAGAAAATAAATAAATATGATATTTCTAGGACATAGAGAGTCATGAACTTGACCATGCTTCTTATATTTATATAAGAAACTTTAGGTGATTCATTGCTTCTTTTCATTAATTATAAAAATGGTAAATGCCACTGTCTCTTCTATTTATTGTTTATTCATTCATTCGTTTATATTCATCCTCTCAAGGACTTTTCTCTTTAAAAAATCAAGTATACTATAAAAATACTGCTTAATATTTAAATATAAAGGAACCTTATTAAAAATATGTCTATGGAAACACTAGAAGACAAATACCATACTTACATTATCTCGTAATATCGCTGAGCAATATTACAAAGAAAAAGACTTCAAATTCATTGACAACCCTCCCATTCAAAGGTAGGGTCTGTACACATCCCTTTGATTCTGAGAAGACTGTGAACAGCTTCAACCTAGAGCGTACAGAGGAAAGAAAGCTATGTGACTTGCAAAGCTAGATCATAAAAGCCACACATCTTCCACGTGGTTCTCCTGGAAAATTTGCTCTTTGGAACCTCCCACCCCCCAATTTGTACACTCCTACTTAGAACCCAGATGACATGTTCAGAGAAACCCAAGCTACATGGAGAGGTCAGAGGCAGATACTCATATCAATACACTCAACTGAGCCAGTCCATCAGCCCAGCCCAGAGACTTGTGAGTAAAGAAGCTATCTTGGAAGTCTTTCCAGCCAAGGACCCAGATACTGTGGAGCAAAAAAGAGCCATCCTCCCTATGTCATATCCTGACCGTGACTCACAGACTCTATGAGCAAATAAATTGATTCTTTTTTAAACCTTAATTCTGCAGTGGTATATAACATAGCAGCATTCACTACTAAGGATAGGAATAAAAGAAATGGAACCAGTTCAAACCAAGAACAGGCTACAGATATTTGCAAAATAATAAAATATACTGATAGGCTTTTATATTGTAATTCATAAATTCTCCAAATTATAGCCATATTTAACCCACTGTTCCCATATTCGTCAACTGGGTAAACCCAGAGAGGCATGGAAATAAGAGCTACAAGTTCAGTTAAGAGAGAGCAAATTGAACAGCCCCTGTAAAGTTGAAAAACAGATAGTGTTTAAGGACCTTTCTTGTGACACAGTTCCAACATCATTTACGTTGCACCACATACAGTAATTCAATGAGCCTTTCCACCAGATGTACCTACTATCAGATATCAAACATGTATACAGAAAGACTTTTTTATTATTCCCGATAATTTGCAAAAGAAAAACAGAAAAAATGAGAATGATGTGACTTGTAAAAATGAAATTATAGTGGCTGAGAAGCAATGTTTTGTTTTTAGTTTTTCTTTCACTTTTAAGATAAATAGGTTACAGCAAAAATCCATTTCAAGGATCACTATAAGAAGACCATTGCTCCATAAGAAGCATACCTTGAGTCATTGTAATATGCTAATTTGAGAGGGGGATGAATTTTATACATTAACATAACTAATATATCTGAATTTATAAGATTTTAACATAACCAAGAAAAATTCAGTATAGATTCTCATAGTAGGCTACTTTAAGTATTTAAGAAGATAACAAAAGCTTTGTGGATCATTGTTAGAACATGTAACATTTCATCTCTTTCATTTCCTTTTTAATAAGTAATTTGAATAAACTATGGCTTGCATTGCCCAATATTTATGCAGTGGCTAAACCCAAATCCAGTAGGTTTAAAAATAAGTGTATGACCATATTATAAATGTATATAAGCAGAGCAGTGCTTAGCTATACACAGCACATCCAACAAAAAGTATTGTGAACATACTATATGGATATCTACTCACTGCACTGTTCCCCATCAATTCCCCAATTGGTCACTAGATAAAAAATATCACACTCCTAAGTCCTGTTCTCTAAGCTGTTTTCTCACTGCCAAGCTTTTGTATCATGCAATCCCCTGAAAATATTCTAAACTTTCCTATAAAAAGATATTTTGGATTTTGCATTGAAGTAAAAAAAGAAAGAAAAAGAAAAAAGTAGATTGCTTATTTTTTGAAGGAAAGCAGTATTCTATAAGGCTCCAATCACGATGCCCTCAATGATTTGACATTACTTGACTCCATGAATCCAAGGCTTGTAACTTAAGAAGATTTCTGCCAGAGATTGCCTAAGTATAGGTTATTGAAAGTCAATGGGAGGCGATTCACTAACCTTGGTGGGGGAAATTAACTTGCAGAAACGTCAGATTGAATATATTTCTTTAGCACACAGTGTTTTATCTTCATATAATTGAATAAAACAGAATAATTAGATTAAAATATTAGATGGCTTCTTTCTGAAAGGTGGGTACTTTCATCCTAATGAAAATAAACATTGATAGACATTTAGATTCACTGGTCAGAGAATATAATGCCATTTGTATGGGACTGTATTGTCTACTGCTTCTAGAAAAACCTCCAAGTTTAAAGGTAAAAATGAGCAAAAAAGTAACTTCCTTTAAACTCGTGATTGTGTCTTGAAATAAACTGAAATCATTATTTGCACACCTAAGGCAAATAATAATAATAATAATTTGTTCCTTGGATTTTATTCTATCAAATCTCAGTGATTTATATCCAGCCTTTCTAATGGTGATATGAGTTCATTACTGGAAACATACAATTCTGCGTGAACATACAGAGCTACTTGTAATTGATCTCTTTACCAAGATTTAATATTCCTCATGGTTGAATAATGACTTCATTTAGAGAACTTATAAAGTTTTCACCTTGCTTTCCCATTGTTTCTTTCATCAATCACAGAACTACAAATAATTGGAGGGTCTTTTTGAGGACAGAAGCACTGGGAAAAAGCATAACTATTAATGATTTAATAACTTTTTAATTTTAATAACTTTTTAATTTTAAACTTTTTAATTTTTAATTTTAAACTTTTATTTCACATTAAATTATATTTTAAGGAAAGTATTGAGAGTTCCTAGTTTGAAACTCAATATTTCAAAGTATCTGTGTTATATCTCTGAATGTGGTATATATAAGAAATCATAATCCATGATGGAAAAATCAATTAAGTGCAAATGACTTATCATTTGAAAACATCCAGGTAGTCTCTTATTAGATTTTAATGATGTTAAATTATTATTTAACAAGTATTTTGTATTTTTTGTTTCCAAGATGCAGTTGAAGCAGTTGAAAAAATATGTTTTAAATAAATATGCTGAAAAAAGTTGATTTCAATTAAATCATAAATGTCCATTGACAGAGTTTATGTAAACAGATTAAGAATAACAAAGAAGAATAATTTTTAAAAAGATACTTTTAGAGACTAAACTTGTATGGATCCACTTTACTGAGAAGGTAGCTAAAATCTTTTTCATTTACAGTTTTATTTGTAAAATTCATTTTAATGTTTGGTTTATAATGTAAATTTTTTTAGTCCAAATTCAGAATAACTTTTAAATATAATTGGTTCAACTGGTATTGCTAGTGAGTTACCTGTATGAAAAATGGGAAAATAAATTGCTGATTTACTGATCTATAGATGACCTTGAGTGTATTAAGTAAATGGATGTTTAAATATATAGATTCTTAAGACATTGTGTTATTTTGAAGCTTTCCCTCTGTATAACTTCTGCTTATGCATTTGTATAACTTTAATTTACTTAATATATTTGTCCATAAAAAATAAACACTTCAGGTTGCTGTATTGAGTGTGTTACTAAAATGTTGGCTTTGATTATATTTGGCTACAGAGACTGCTCATTGTTGAATTCAGTGAAAATAATTTCTCTATACCCTAAGACCTATCTGAAAGTAATGATTGACTTTCTATTCATTCAACATCTAATAAATAAATAAATAATACATATATTATTTATGCATATAATAAACCATATATGAAGATTATTTATCGAGGTAAAATTCACATAACTTAAAATTAACCATTTTAAAGCATACGTCTTGGCTCAGTGGCATTTAGTATATTCACAATGTTGTGCAACCATAGTTTTTTCCAGAATCTTTATATATAAGCATACATATTGCATTCACATATTACTAAAAGCTAATTTAATTCAGAAAGATTTTAAAAATCTTTCAATTTTTATAACTCCACTCAATTTGTCACATGGGTGTATGTTGATTTAAGTTATCTCTGTTCAATTAATGGATGAATGCCTTGTTTCCTTAATCAGATTGGAAACACCTCATGGCAAAATAAAAACAGGTTTTTGTATTCACATAAAGCAAAGTTTTTCATAAGGGTTGGTGATCCCTTAGAATGTATCTAGATGTCCCCAGGGGTCAGTATCTGCCCTTTAATGGAACATCGCTAAAAGGTGAACTTTTGCAGGATCACTTAATTATTACATTTTAAGTCAAATGCCAACTTGAGCACAGATATTGGGTAGCAGTGTTCTTTAATAACATCATCTCCCAGAAGATCTGAAAATACATGGATGGGGAATACATTAGATAGTTACTAAATTAAAAAGAGGTATGAAATTTAACTACTTTATTTTGTAATTTTTTTGGAGGCAAAGACATTTCAAAGCCCGTAAGAAATAATTACTATACACTTTACAGATAAACATTATACAGAGGTTAATGTTTTACACCAAATAGCAGAAAGGTTAAGCCCCCAGAGCACTGGAGCCAAACTTGTTGGACTAGAGTCTTAACTTTCTACTTGATAGCTGTGTGGCCTCAGAGAAACTCCTGAACCTTCAAAAAATTCAGTAAAATCGGAAAAATAGTAAAACCCATACACCATTGGCTCATTATGAGAATTAATTGAGTGAATCTATTTAAAGTTGAGCGAAGTTACATTTGTAAATCCTAGAAGCTCAGTTTGTTGGAAGTCAAACCTGAATTTTGTTAATCTTGTCACAGCTATATGGAAATGCATAAAATATTATTTTAAAAATAACAAAGGAGAGTTCAAGGACAGTGCTTTGAAGTCCAAACTAGGTAGGGAGAAAAATTATAGTATATTTATAACCCAGCAAAGTGTATAAGAAGTTTAAGATAACTGTTCCAGAATAAAAGCACGGTAATAAAATAAAAACAACTAAAAAAATAGGTCTAGAGTCAAACCAAGCGCTAGGAAAAAATCACCAGAAATTTAAAGATTCAGATAAATAAGTATAAAAAATTCAATAAATGCCTCCTTTCTCCTACTCTAGTCTTGAAATTTGACATACACTTTATTTTTTAAATACATTTATTTATTTATTTTTGGCTGTGTTTGGTCTTCGTTGCTGCGTGTGGGCTTTCTCTAGTTGCGGCGAGCGGGGGCTACTCTTCGTTGCGGTGCGCGGGCTTCTCATTGCGGTGGCTTCTCTTGTTGTGGAGCACGGGCTCTAGGAGCGTGGGCTTCAGTAGTTGTGGCACACGGGCTCAGTAGTTGTGGCTCACAGGCTGAAGAGCGCAGGCTCAGTAGTCGTGACGCACGGGCTTAGTTGCTCCGTGGCACGTGGGATCTTCCCGGACCAGGGCTCAAACCCGTTTCCCCTGCATTGGCAGGCGGATTCTTAACTACTGCACCACTAGGGAAGCCCAAATTTGACATACACTTTTTAAAACTAAAAATACTATAATTTTAGACATCACTTTTAATAGATTTAAATGAATGAGACAGTACAATAGTACTTAACAATGTTGCAGAAAATTGCTGCATTAAACTGCATTCAGATTCATTTATTAGGACAAGCTTCTCAGTGTGACTCTAACAAGGGTCTTAGGAAAAGGAAAGGAATAGAGATTGTTCCTTTTTCTCATTTCACTTCAGTTCACCTTCCTTCAGGGGAAGATACTGACGCAGTTTTCAAAACTGAAGGTCCATGTCATATATTACATTAATGAAATAAACAACATTTAAAAGTAGACAGACTCTCCCATTATCAGAGGCACTGACAGGTATTGAAATATTATAGTAAAAGTCATTCACTTGGAGAAAAAGCATAATGTAAACAGCCTGTGTTTGCCTTCAGCATTTGTTAGATCAAACTGGAATAATGTCTTAGAAAATTTTAAATCTTTTAATGCATAGAAATGACCACAGAGGAACTATTTTTCTTGCCATGAAAGCTAAGCTGTCTGTTGCCTTGAGGAAAAGAAAATAATGAATTTGGAAAGTGACATTCATATTTTAAATATTGCCAGACTTGGTGATTTGTTTTTTATTTGCTATGTTCTAGTGTAACTTGGAAGAAACTGGAAACGAATACTGATTAGAAATTTAATCAAAGAGTAATGAAGGCTTTTTTGCTCTCTTTAAACCAATGTTATTACATTTTTTCCCAAAGTCCATGCCTCCTAACAAAAAACAAATGAAATTCGGACTGCAATGCAAATTCACAAATGGCTATGGATTTGTAAATGTGCCTAAAATGTGCCAAGAGACTCTAATAATAAGACCACATTTCAAAATATATTTAGATTGTAAAATAGTTTGCAACCCAGAAGATTAAATGGTGAGCAAAAGTCAGTGATGTAATTCTAAGACCCACTGATTGAATTCATAGTTTTCTGTCTCTTCAACTTTCCCACTCTCCCTGACATTCAGCCTAGTGGCAGGCAGACAACAGACTAGTCACAATAGTATGTGTATTGACTATGACGAGAATGTTTCAAATGTTGCAAGAACCATATAAGATGCACACTGAACCAGCCCTTGTGGGTTCAGGGCAGTTATCCCAGAGAAAATTACATTTATATCAGAGCCGTAACTTCTAATCTTAAATTCTTCCCCAAGGAAACCAGTCATCATTTGACTCTTTCTAATGTATAATCATATTTATTAAAATGAAACTTTGGTGTGCCAGAGTCTCAATAAATGCTTAGCAATGACGACGTTTCTTTTCTTCCAACAAATTTCAACGTATTTTATACTGTTTTAAAAACATTGCTTTTGTCAACTTAACACATCTACATAGTTTTAAAATCATGAATTATCACCAGATGCATATTGAAAACTCTACCCCAAATCCAAATAGCCCACTGCAAAAGCAATCACCTTAAATATTTTAGCCATTTCTTCACTTACTTACCTATAAATTCTCAACATTACTTTTATCCTGCTCTCTTGATTATTCAGCTTCAGACACTATTGCTTTTTCTCTACAGAAGTTGAAAATTCAACACTCTTTACAACACTCACTTGACCACGAACATTCACATGTAAACAAAACACACTCTCACACACAAACACACATATTCACAAAAGCATTTTCTTCCATTATTTCCTTGGTATGGTTATATCACAGTGTTGTCACTATTTATATTACAATGAAAGAGATAAACTCTATACTAAAATTGCATTATTCACTGTATTATCATTTGTTACTCAGGATAATTTATTAAATGTTAAGATTTGATTATTTGTTAATGTATCCATTACTATTCCTTCCCAAACCAACAGTTATATAAAACCTCTTTCAATATTATCACATACTTCTGGTAATCTCTCTAATTTTCATTTGTGGCTTTCAGAGACCTATGCCCCCTGGACTTTTGCCTTGGTACCCTCGGCTCCACCATCACCCGAGATATTCCTCCATCTTTCTCAAGTGTTGACTACCTCTTGATGTTATCTCTTGTTTGGAGCTCACTTTCCAGGAACTTTTTGAGAAAGAATGAATAAAACTTACTTATTTTGATAACTTACATGTCCAAAGATGTCTTTACTATATATTCACATTAGTTAAAAGCTTTTCTGAGTTTATCACTCAAAGTTGCCAAATGTTTTTCCTCAAGATTCCAAAGGCAGTTCTTGTGTCCTACAATCTAATGTAGTGACTTTCAAAGCCATTCTGATTTCTGACCACTAGTATGTGACTAGCTTTTTCTCTCTGGAAACTCTTCTGAAATAGCATGTTCTCTGCTTGTTTCTTTTCATAGCTTCCTGTTCCTGTTTACGGAGGTAGCATTTTCTCTTGTCTCTGAAGGATATTAATTTTACCTTGTTTCAGTGATTCTCCTGCTCCCTTCATGACTTGTTCCCTTTAAATTGCTTTTCTTTCTCTTTGTTTGTTTCAGGATCCTCTTTCGTGTTGAAGACTCTGTTTTAACAAAATATGAAGATCTCTGGCTCTTATTAGATATTTTAGAATAGAGAAAAGATGAGTAGATGTTCTGTGTTTATGGGCAGGAAACAGAGACCTTGGGCTTGAGAGTATAATGATCTAGCAAGAACCAATTAATTGCATTGTTAACCCCTGTAGTAAATGATGTCTCATTCACCTGTGCAGGCGTCAAAGGCAGTGGTAGGAAGGGCAGAATCCTGGCTCCCAGAGTCCTGAGATTGGCGTACAGGACGGAGGCCGTAACTCTTGCCATTCTATGTGTAGACTTTCTTATTCCCTTCCTGTTTTCAGTATAACTTCTAAGCTCTATTCTCAACTGTGCTCAATATCCTGGAGCCCCTCTGTCAATTTTTGCATAGAATTATCCTTCTGTCTCCCTACTGAAAATACCAGGGGGAGGTAGGGGAGTAGGGTCTAACTGACCCTAAATGTCTTTAAGCACCAAATTCTCAGTCCCACTCCTAACTTCTGGAATCCCTGACCTTTCCAGATTTCTACAAGATGAATTAACTTGCTTTTTGTCAATTTGTTAATCTTCAGGGACCTAGGTTTTAGCTTTCACTATTCTGATAAGTATCCATCAAGTGTTCATCTTACCAATTTTTTTCTTTTTTTTTTAGCATTTCTCCTCCACCATTGTCTTCTCTCCATTTCTCTTTGCCTCCATAAGATTAGATTCTTTTTCAACTTTTTTACTTTCATTTTTTCTGAAAATTTAGGAAAAATCATGGAGATAAACACATGTAATCAATTGTTACCTATTTATGGAATCTTTAGGTTGAATACATACATGTTGCATACACACATACCTACATACATACATCTGCTGATGGATTTCCTCATATAATATATTCCAATGTTGAGTCAGTCTTAAGTCATTACGCCATTACCTATTACAAATCAGCAATAGTATTGTCCTCACGCCAATGCAACATTCATCTTGTGTTTCCCCAGGGTTTGACTCAAAGTAAGTATTTGTTGAATATAGATGCCTGACTGACTGATACACCACAAAGAAGTCTTGAGTCATTGAATTTTTTAAAATTTTTATTGGAGTATAGTTGATTTACAATGTTGTGTTCATTTCAGGCGTACAGCAAAGTGAATCAGTTATACATATACATACATCTACTCTTTTTTAGATTCTTTCCTCATATAGGTTGTTACAGAGTATTGAGTAGAGCTCCCTATGCTATACAGTAGGTCCTTATTAGTTACCTATTTTATATATAGTAGCGTGTATATGTCAGTCCCAATCTCCCAATTTATCCCTCCTCACTTACCCCCTAGTAACCATAAGTTTGTTTTCTACATCTGTAACTCTATTTCTGTTTTGTAGATAAGTTCATTTGTACCCGTTTTTTAGATTCCACATATAAGCAATATCATATGATATTTGCCTTTCTCTGTCTGACTTACCTCACTCAGTGTGACAATCTCTAGGTCCATCCATATTGCTGCAAATGGCATTATTTCATTCTTTTTTATGGCTGAGTAATATTCCATTGTATATAGAGTCATTGAATTTTATAGTTTGTGTCCTTATAATTATGATGGTGTGATTTTTTCAATAGAACAGGATTGCTATAAACCAATTCAGCAGAGCCTATTAGAAGACAGACTTTCTCTTGATACTGCATGTATTTATTTATTTTTTAATTTTTAAAATTAACTAGACTTTATTTATAGCATATAGAATTGTATTAGTTTATAAAAACTGAATATGTTTATATTTGTTATGAAAGATCTTCATTTTAACAAAATATCAGCATTTAACTCTATGTAAACACACTGTTGATTCAGACCTTAAGATGAAGTTTATAAGGAAATTAAAAATTGAATTATCACATAATCCAGCAACTTCGCTTCTGGGGATATACCCAAAAGAACTGAAAGGAGGTACTCGAACAGATATTTGTGTACTCATGTTTATAGCCACACTGTTCACAATAGCCAAAATGTAGAAACAACCCAACACATATTTATTTTAAAATTTAGTTTTAACTTATTATTGTACATACACCAAACATTGTTCCAGGCACTATGGCACTGTGCTCTATTTTCAAGCTCAGATGACTAAGGCTTTATATGAACTGGAAAGTTTCATTGCTTTCAGCAGAGCTGGCACATGGTTTGTTTGAAACCCTGATTATATAGGGAGACTCTCTTGCACTCTCTAGACTTCCTGGAACATTGCTTATCAAGTCCTGTCTGACATTTCACCCTGTATACTGTGCTGACCAGGCTGCTTATGAGTCTCATGACTTTGCCCAGTTTAAGACTAGATTCAGGCTTGCCATAATCTATCACGGTGACCTCACCTGAGTTGCTTTGCCAAGTCTGGATGTCGCTTCATGCCTACCCAGTAATAAGGTAGCGTCCTAACCAAATCTTTCCCATGTCAGTTCATATGCCTGCTCAAGACAGAAAGGGCTTCATCTAGAATAATGGTAAGCTTTTCCCTGCTGGGCTTTAGAGTCAACATATCACTTAATTTCTTTCATACTCGGCTTTGTGTATCCTGCGCACATGCCTTAAACAGCTGTAGTCATCTTTAGTCAGATTTTGTTTACTTAAATCCTTGATTAGATTTCTGTGGATTACAGTGATATACAGAGGGCATAACTTTGTATTTCTAGCAAAGCAACTACTCTTTTTTGCAAGAAATTCTAAACTTTGGTATGAAAAATCAAATTTATATGAGGTATTTCTTTTCCTTTTAACTCTAAATTCTAATTTTTCCTGAAGAAATAGCATCAGCTCTCAATATATTCTGAAAGGCAATGCAAAGGTAAAGTAAATGGAATTTGGAGTCAGCCTGAATATAACAGAATCCTAATTCTTCCTCTAACTGGCGGTGTAACCTTATTCAGGTTATTCTATATTCCATGAGCTTCTGTTTTCCCACCTGGAAAATAGAGATAATCATAGTAACTATCCCTTAGGGATTTTCAAAGTATTACATATATTAATATATACAAAGCATGTATAATATGTCCAACACATAGTACACATTATAGAAGTATTTGTTGTCTTTATTTTTCAGGGTCCCTGCATTTGGAATGAGAGCAATTTTTATTAATATCTAGAAATTTTAATTGAATATCTAAAACATATCATTTACCAATGGAAGGAACCAACCTGTATAAAGTCAAAGTTTATTTAGCTACATCTCTGACAAATGAATTTCTATCCAGCTCTTCAAATACGGCATGGGAATTCCATTTTATCCAACTCCTGCTAAATTATTGTACAGTTTGATTTGTTGGAAAATTCTCTTATGCTGACATACATGTGTTTCACTGTAATTTCCCCTCAATAATTGCTATCAATATTTAATTATAGATAGAGGGAGAAAGTACATACATTACCTCCCATTCATGAGTGTCTCAAGCCCAAAAGAGTAGCTGTCTTTTGACACACTGAATGCACAGTATCCTTAAATTAGCAGGATTTGGTTCCTCTAGTTGGCAACAGAAAAGTTTTCATCAATATAATGATATTTATTCTTTAACCAGCATGCTTCATATATTTTTCTAGACCAACCAGAAAAGTGTTCAGAGTATCATCCAATGCATGTTTCACCATTTTAATTCACAGGAAGCTGTGGTCAAAGGTCCTGTTGAAATGAAAATATCAGCCTTATTTTCAACTTCCCATAATCTTTCAGCCCAATGAGGCCATCGAAGAAGTGGTCAACAACAGACATAGCTGTATTTAAAATCAAGTTCTGAATCAGTAAACGTATGGGCCACTTTAAGTAGAGGAATGTCTCAAGCAAAACCATCACACACTGTGATGACACAGGTAAAAATTCCCTTGGAGATCAAGAACAGATTGTGAGGGAAGACGAGAAACAATGGTCCTATGAGAATTTACTCAAACCAGGTCCTTTATTACCTCAAAGAACCCATCTCATTTTATGTCTGATTAGGTCAATGTAAATTATGTTGCTATGAATTAACTGCAAAGAAAATCATTACTAAAGGAGACTAAAGACTTTCCTATTACCAGAACAGAATGCTTCAATTGAAGGGTATCTTAACACCATGCTTCTGAGAGCAAAGCTAATTTCCTTTGATTTACCCAGTGACTCCTGCACCACTGATAATATTGTGGGTTTGTTGTTTTATATTATTGTTGCTCGAGACTTTCTTTTCTTAGATAAAGATGATTTAAAGGGCCCCAAAAGGCTTACAATGGAAAGTCAAGTCACATTTCATTTTGTTTTATAATTAGGCATTCAAAAACCATACAGTTCTAATTAAAATTGAGAAAATAAACGCAAAAATTGTCAAACTCATCATTGCAACTACCGTTTACTTATCTCATTGTCTAAATTAGTTCCATTAAAACTTGGTCATCTCAGGGGATTATAAATAAACACTAAGTTATACGTTTATGTTTTACAAGGTCATAGCTCTGGCTCCATCTCAAAACATTTGGACATCATCCGTTTACCAATTTGCAAACTGCTGTATGGTAATTCAGTAGGCATTTGAGTTTTTTTATTTAAGAGTTTTTAACTTTAAAGCTCTAACCACGGCTAATTTGAATGCATCTAACTGTGAAAACAACGTTATGACATTATTCTTTCGTAGTTACCCAATCCAGGGGATTTTGTTTTCTGAACTACTACAAGGTTCTTCCAAGGAGATTTAATCTTGTTTGTTGTGTTTCAGCAAAAGCCTCAATATAACACCAAGCACTCTACCTCAGTTCAAACTGAACACCTCTACTCCTTGCTTAGGTAAACTATAACAAATATCATTTTCGATTTCTAGTTTCACCTGTTATTTCCCTCATATTTCATTCATCTTGCCTTAATGTAAATTGTTCCCTAGGACTGAGTTACAAGACCCAAAGAGAAAAAGAACATTGTTAGTTTGGGAACTACATAGTTATAGAAAAGAGATACTATGTTTGTTAAATCATTGTTTAGACAGAGCACGTTTATACACTATTATAAAAATGTACATATTATAAGCATAATAAAAAAGTAAAATAAAAAACATTAAAAGGCTTCATGGAAGTAGCACAAAATAAGATTTGGGCTAAAGGGCTCTATTAAAGAAATTCATTTCTTAGGCTATATTTTTCATTGGTATTTCGTAGAGATTACCTATCTTTTCCATCTTATTTTACACTGTTTGTCTTCTTGCATGTTGATGACTGATATGTTATGGCTGTGTTATGTGACCATGTTATCGTTAATCCTCCTGAAATTATTGCTGAAATATCAGTGAGTATTTTTACACAAAACTAAAACATAATGCTTAATTTTTTTCTAGGAAGTATTCCTGGACTCCTAATACTCTATCTTAAGCAAATTTTTCGTGTAATAGCTGCCATTGGTTTCTATCCTGAGATGTTTATGGATATTATATGGTCAGCATTATTTTCTGGGTTAGCTATGAGCATTGATCATTTGATCAAGTTAGTATTTTCAAAATGGTATCGGCATTTTTAGATCTTTAATGTTCTTTTGAAAAGACAGCAACTGAAATTTGTGGCACAGAACCTAAATGTATTTTTTAAAGATTGAAATTAGTTTGTAAAAGTAACGTCTATATCAATGTTAATAAAATATAGAGTAAATTAATTTCTCATGAGTATGCTTGGGTGGATCTCTGAGTTGTTTGAGAAGTCTTAAATTCTTGGTAAAAATACGCACATTTATATACATACACATAGATTTAAATTTTTGTCTCCAATACTTTTTAGAACTTACCTGATAGCTAATATCCAACACAAAGCGTAGAGAAGTACCATTCTCACAGTTCCAGAAGCAGTGAGTTAACCAGCTTCACTTTTCATTTTTCACTCAACCGGTTTATAAGCACTAAACTTAATCAACACATCAGCAGGCGTGGGATACAAGAAAGAACATGTTCTTGAAAATATTGTAAAAATATATTATTTTAAAAGGTTTATTATATTTAAAATATTATTTTCAGGTAAGAGTTTCTATGGTATTGATTGAAGCTTTCTAGGCAAATTCTCATATTACCTTCCTCATAAAAAACCTCTCTGGCTTCAGGCAGATTCAAATGAGATCTCATAAGGGTGGTCTGAAGGATAAAGTGTGCCAGTTTTTTCTTGCTAGAGAATCTGGTCCGTGTCCTGTAACACAGTGAGAATGGAGCATACAGGAAGGCTAACAAGAAGGTGGTGGATCCAGGTGAGGTCCAGGCAGTGATCAAAGTGGTCACTGTGCAAAGGGAACCTTGTTCCTTCCTCCAGGAATTTTATTGCTGGACACCCAGGTGGTGTGAAGTTTACCTATTTGACACACAGTCTTGCATGATTATTAATGTTCATTCAACTCGTCAAAAACAGTGTAGCAACATTGTATTTTGAAGTTTGGAGACAGTTGATTTACAGTTGGACTGGGAATGTTCTCTCTGTCTCTGGGGCACATACATGCCTGATTTTAAAATCTTGGACAAAATAAGGGTGGTGGAATATATGTGCTGTTTTGAGTTTGTAATCTACCATAGTGACCACCGGGCTTAGTTTCTTTACTAACAGTTTGCAAATGTCCTAAGCAGTTTGAAGAGCCCAGCTTGATTATTGAAAGGGCTACTGAGAGCTTTTCCCAGGGAGCACTCCCAAAGCCAAGATGCCCTGCACTGAGGTTCAAGCCAAAGACAGGTGCAAACCCCGGGGAGCTGACAGTGAGAACGGCTCTCAGACCTCCTCGGCATGCCTGCAAACTCTTTCTCTCATCACACCACGTCCTCTGCTAACATGTGCACACCGTGTAGAGATTCTGGTGGGTCTCCCTTATGAGAACATGCTCTGTGCTATTTGGATTTTGGTGTATCTTTCAGTGTTGGTCTGAGACCTAGTGTTTAGGTCCCATTTAAAGTCTTGAATCATTAATGCCTTTCAAACAGTGTATCTTACCTGGTGTGAAAACAACTTTTCCCAACTTTGACATTTTTTTTTTTTTCTTTCAACAACCTTCCCACAGAAGTTCTCAGTTTGACCCAGGTAAGTATTACCCAGAGGCTAACGCACTCCATGGCTGAGCTGGCCTTAGAGTGTCCTAGCGGTCACGCTGTGTCCCCAGCCAGTCAGGCCCAGGTGGGAAACAGCACAGGTGGATTAGATCCAAGTTCATGATTCAGTATAAGATATGTAACCTCAGTCTAGTCATGAGAAAAACATCAGACAAATCCTAATTGAGGAACATTCTACAAAATATTACTGGACCAGTACTCTTCAAACTGGGTCTGCAAGTCTCACAAAACAAGAAAATTCTGAGAAACTATCACAAACAAGAGGAGCCTAAGAATACAAGACTGCTAAATGCAATGTGGTATCCTGGATGGATCCTGGAACAGAAAAATGACATTTGATAGAAATTAAGGAAATCTGACTAAAGTATGGATTTTAATTAATAACACTGTATCAATATTGGCTCATTGACTGAGATGAATGTGCCATACTAATGTAAGGCGTTAATGGAAAAACTGGATGTGGAGTTTTCAGGAACTCTCTGCAATATCTTTACAATTTTTATGTAAATTTAAAACTATTCTAAGATAAAAATTTATACCCCAACATTCATTGCAGCTCTATTTACAACAGCCAGAACATGGAAACAACCTAAATGTCCAACGACAGATGAATGGATAAAGAAGAAGTGGTACATATATACAATGGAATATTACTCAGCCATAAAAAGGAACAAAATTAGGTCATTTGTAGAGATGTGGATGGACCTAGAGTCTGTCATACAGAGTGAAGTAAGCCAGAAAGAGAAAAACAAATATTGTGTATTAATGCATATATGTGGAATCTAGAAAAATGGTACAGAGGAACCTATTTGCAGGGCAGGAATAGAGACATAGATATAGAGAATGGACATGTGGGGGGAAGAGGAGAGTGGGATGAACTGGGAGATTAGGTTTGACATAAATACACTACTAAGTGTAAAATAGATAGCTAGTGGGAACATGCAGTATAGACAGGGAGCTCAGCTAGGTGCTCTGTGACAACCTAGATGGGTGGGATGGGGAGGGTGGGAGGGAGGTCTAAGAAGGAGGCGATATACGTATACATATAGCTGATTCACTTCATTGTACAGCAGAAACTAACACAACATTGTAAAGCAATTATACTCCAATAAAAAAACAAATAAATAAAAGGCATTCAAATGCAGTATTTCCTTCCTATACATTGTTTTATCTTTAATAACACATACAGTAGAGAAAACAAAGCATATTTAACCACACTAAAGTCTTTCAAAATGACAGATTATATTCACAATATATTCTAGGCATTTTACACATTCAAGAACAAAGCAACAAGCATGCAATATTTTCAAGAGTGCTTAGACTCAATACTTGTGAATATTAAATTAAACAAGGGCAATTCATATAAAATTTAATCAAAATTATGAGTCTGATTTCTATCATTTGTCACATGGGATGTTATTCATATGTATACTTACAATTTATATTTTTCTATGACCTTAAGAGAAATAATTGTCAAAGTAAAAGTACTCAGGGAAGTTCTTCAGTAAGAAAGATTTTTATTAGAGTTTTAATTTATATGTCTTATTAAATAAATCATTGAATATTATTTATTAAGTATATGCTTATCATGTTGGGTAGAATCGCTCTAAATAACTTAGGGGTATTTCCTAGTACAGTCATGATTCATAATTCTCTTGAACCAAATCTTTGACGTTTCAATGTATTTTTTCTTTTACTAGTTTAGATTTAATTTTCACTTTTTTGTACAACAGAAACTAACACAACATTGTAAAGCAATTATACTCCAATACAGATGTAAAAAAAAAAAATGGTCACATAAATTTATACCAGCCAAGAAATGTATGGGTTACTCCAATTTTTATATCACCATCACTATTTCATATCATTCATTAATATTCACTAATCTGGTGAAGAGATGAGTTAATTTGCAATTCTGGATCAACAATGAAGTTAACATTTTGGATAAACATATGGGAAAATGCACATAACCTCTATCTCATACCATATACAAAAATCAATCCCAGAGGAATATAGATCAGAATGTAGAGGTGTAATAATAAACCTTCTATTAGACAATGTAAGGAAACATTTTCATGGCCTTGGGCTAGGGAAAGCGTTCTTTAAAAGGAAACAGTTGAATTAACGGTAAAGAAATTACTGATTGATTACTAAGTTAAAATTAGGAATGCATGTTTATCAAAAAAATTAAAGACTGAAAATGCAAGCCACAAAATGGAAGGAGATATTTGCAGCAAATTTAGCTGACAGAAGACTTTTATTTGGACCATATAAAGAACTAGTCTAAAATAATAAGGAAAAGACAGATGCCTTGATAGAAAAGAAAGGACATGAAAATCAAATAGAGATTTCTTTAGCAAGCTATCCAAATGCCTGATAAATATATGAAAATACTAAACTTCATTAGTCAGTCATCGGGGAAATGCAAATTAATACAATGATGAGCTACGCCTATAAGTTCACCAGACAGGCTAAATTAAAAAGAACAATGCAAGATATTTCTGAGATGTGCGACAGTCAGAAACCTTATGCATTGTTACTGAGAGTATATATTTACAAAACCACTTTAGAAGACTATGCAGTTATCCAATTAAACATACACATCTGTGATCCAGCAATTCACTCTTAGATTTATGCAAAATAGAAGTGTATATGTAAAAAACAACAAATTATATAGTATATATGTATTATATAATATATATATTCATTTTATATAATTTTCATATTACTTTATATTATTTTTAATAGCCCAAAGTAGCAAACAATACAAATGCCCATCAACACTAATGTGAATAAATGAATGGGATTATTAATAAAATACTACAGCCATGCACAAGAAAATAAGACTTCAAAAACATAAATTGGAGCAAAAACACACAAAAATGCATATTTTTAGGCACAAAAAAATATTTTTTTTAGGCACAAAAAATGCATATTTTATTATTTGAATTATATAAATTTCAAAAATAGTCAGATATATTATGGTGGGTTAAAAGTCAGAGCAAGGTTTACTTTGGGGAATAAGTGAAAAGCTCATAAGTTAACGGGGGCATGAGATTTGATTTTAAGTTTCTGGGAATATTCTATTTCTTGACCTGGTGGTGTTTACATGGTTATGCTCATTGTATAAAAGTTTATTTAACTGTATACTCATGGCTCATGCACTTTTTCTTTATGTAAATTATATTTCAACGATATATTTGAAAATTACAAATGCTGTCTAGGTAGATGGTTTTAAGAATATATCTTAAATTTTCAGAGAGCAATTGTATGAAAGTCCAATTTTTTTTAAAAGACAATTTTTTCTAGCCTCTTAAATTGTTTTGTGTCCTGGAACATGAGAATTATCACAGTTTTACATTTTATAGATAGTTCATTAGAAATTACTATGTGCACTATAAGTGAATGAGAAGTGTAGAACATCATTTTATTTGTGAAATACCACTGGGTGGCTAGCCCTATAGGCATCTCACATGACACAATCATATTTTATATTTTGGGAAGGATACAGAAGAGCTCAAATAGATAACAGAAATGGTTTCCCAATGAATACCTGACTGACTGCATCCATTAATCTATCCCAGAATGTGGTTTCGAATATCACATTAAGTTGTAAGTTATTACTCCTATAAAACTATATGTAAGTTGCTAGAACACCAAAACTACTGGTGAGTAACTGATCAGGATGTAATAATTTACTTACAAATTTAAAAAATATTTTCTGTGCTATCATGCCTGCTGATACAGCATCTTCCATCTTAGCAAACTGTTTTGTAAAACATCTTCTAAGGATCTGAAATAAATTCTGAATGTCACTGAAAAAAACAGCAAAATAGGAATTGAGCCAGGAAATTGCCCTTCAAAAAGAAAGATCAGATTTAACGTTAGGATACTTAAAGTTCTTGTTAAATGTTAAAGCACTCATTATCATATAACTCTGGATGCAATATGAAATGTAGGTAATAATTACCTGGTCACTGAATAATGCCATAGGCCTTGTATGAGAAGCAGCAGGAAAGCAAGGGGATGGGCCTGAGGTCAGTGTGTCACTTACCAGCTGTGTTGCCTTGAGACCATTTAGCCTATCAAAAAAAAAAAGAAAGGAATAATATTGAACTCCAAGGTGTTTGATAAACATGCTTTAGAATTGTTGCTTTCTTTCTCTATGGCACTGTCACAAACAGGTAACATTGCACATTCTGTGCAAATAATACATGTTCCACACAAATGACACATTTATTTTATTTTTTTACTTCCCCAATTTTCTTATTATTAGTTTGGTTTAAGGGTATGTTGTCCAAATATATCTCCCTGCATAAATGATAACTTTTACGATCCAATTATAGTTCCCAAATATGATAACTGGTTTCAAATTTATTCATCCATAGAGACTTATTTTACTACAAGTACATTAATCAGTATAATGAATGCAGGTGAGCAAAATTGTAAATATGCTAGAGAAAACGCAAGGAAAATGCATAAGTAATTATCATATTATACAGTATAAACTATTTTATCTTTTTTATATATTAACCAAGAATAACAATTAATGGAAAACCTCCTGGAAGGAAATATGAATTTCACTATATTTATTCCTTCAGTAAAACATGTTTAGTGAATACCTACTTTGTGCCAGTAATGGTAATCTATTAAGTAGGAACATAAAAGGAACTAGAGATAAGAATCTCTGTTTTAACAGAACTTAACATTTGTGCGAAGGACAGAGAGGATAAATGAGTAAGCAAATGAACAGATGATCCATGTTCAGAGATTGATAAATGTCATCAAGAAGATGAAACTGATGTGAATGACTGAAGATGGTGATACCAAGCAGGACCCTGTGGGGCTCCTGGGCACAAAAGCCTTTCTGTGTCCCCCATTTCTTGATTACAGGAAATAGGCTTTTTTCAGCCTCCGTGACACTCTCTGAATTTCAACAGGCAGGTTCAAACAGTTGTTAATTAGGGAAGGGAGGGAATGTGGGACTAGGGAGAAACAAACAGTGAAGAGTTTGTCAAGAGCTTGTCATAGTGCAGCCTTGGGGCAAGGTCCTGATTCCCCCTCAAGGGATATACATAACAATACCTTTGAGCTGTTTTACAGATACTGAAGCCCCCACCAGGTGGAAGAAGTTACCTGTATGCTGCCCACAAGCACGGAGACCCCAGACCAGTTGGAACTAGGTTGACGATGCTGACTTGCCTCACCACCAACCAATCAGAAGAATGTCCATGAGTTGATCATGCCCTCTTTGAACTATTACTATAAAACTTCTCACTACCCCTTCCAGGTTGGGACACACAGTTTAGAGGGCTTTGCCCGCTGTGTCCCCCTTGCCTGGGAAAGCAATAAAGCTATTTTTTTCTACTTCACCCACAACTTTGTGTCCAAGATTTAATTTGGTGTCAGGGTACAGAGGCCAGATTTCAGCTTCGATGGCAGGCAGAGAATGTGAACTAGGGTGGTCAGGGATGTCTAGGTCCTGCCCTAAGAGTCTGATAGTCCCTTATCCCATGTAAGACAGGATGAGCTATGCCAGTTCTCAAAGGCTGATGCCGATTTGGGGATTAGAGAGAAGGATGACTTGAATTCAATTGAGTTTACATTCATTTAGTTTTACTATTAAAGTGTCAAAAACTTATGCAAATAAATTCAGCTGCAAGAAAAATGATGATATGAGTGTATGTGGCTAACACAGACAGACCTGAAATTCAGTGTGGCTGGAGCCCAAGTGTAGAAAGATTTCGCCAAATAAGATGTACCTATGCCCGTGGACTCTTCTGCTTTTCATACTGTTTTAGGACAAATTACTTAAAGATTCCCCTTAAGACCAAGAAAGAAATGTATTGCTGATCATAATTATAAACATCCAACTTAATTTCTTGTTTCACTGTTAGGCTTACTCGAAATTTCTGTGACAATCCTGATTGGGACCAGATGACTTCTGAGTTGAGGTCTGAATGATAACATAGACACAGATGTGTGAAGATCTGCGGAAATAGGGCGAAAGAATCAGGGCATATGTTTGAGTTGAAGTCGTGGTGTCTTGACTATTGAAAGGAATGTGTATTCTCCTTCAACTAAAACGAAAAGTCAAAGAGGGGACTTCCCTGGTGGTGCAGTGGTTAAGAATCTGCCTGCCAATGCAGGGGACACAGGTTTGAGCCCTGGTCCGGGAAAATCCCACATGCCGTGGAGCAACGAAGCCCGTGCACCAAAACTACTGAGCCTGCACTCTAAAGCCTGTGAGCCAAAACTACTGAGCCCATGTGCCACAACTACTGAAGCCCACTCACCTAGAGCCTGTGCTCCACAACAAGAGAAGCCACCGCAATGAGAAGCCCGTGCACGACAACAAAAAGCAGCCCCCACTCGCTGCAACTAGAGAAAGCCCGCTCGCAGAAACAAAGACCCAATGCAGCCAAAAATAAATAAATAAATAAATTTATATATAGAAAAAAAAGTCAATGAGGATGTTTAAGCAGAATTTCATGATCCAGTTTCTATATTTGAATGATCACACTGGCATTAAAAGGGAAATGCGCAAACAGGACACATTTGGAAGCACAGAGTCCAGTTAGGAAAGTAGAGACAATCCTTTCTCCAGAAATGACAGAATGGTGCCACTGGAAATGGAGAGAATATGGAGAGGATGTGTCAACATCAGGTTTTATTTTGGAAAGAAAGGTGACAGGACTTCCTAATGGAATAGATGTGCAGACTAAGGAAATGGGAATAATTAAGGATGCTTCTGAGGTTTGGTGATTTAGTAACAGAGTGGAGGATGGTGCCAGTTACTAAAATGTAGATGACTTGGGGTACACTGATGGGGAGCAGGTTACGAGGAGCATGCAAGCTACCTTATTAAGCTTATAATGTATGTCTGGAGGGCATATTAAATTTGAGATATCTGTATACTATTCATGCTCCTTCAATTTAGGAGTTTTCATCACATAGATGATATTTAATGTTTATGAGGCTAGAGGAGATGACCAAAGAATTGGTAAAGGAATTTATTTATAAAACAGAAATAGAGTCACAGTTGTAGAAAACAAATGTATGGTTACCAAGAGGGAAAGGTGGGGGAGGGATAAATTGGGAGATTGGGATTGATACATACACACTACTGTATAAAAAAGAGACAACTAATAAAGACTTACTGTATAGCACAGGGAACTCTACTCAATATCCTGTAATGATCTATATGGGAATAGAATCTAAAAAAGAGTGGACATATGTATATGTGTAACTGATTCACTCTGTGGTATACCTGAAACTAACACAACATTGTAAATCAACTATACTCCAATAAAAATTAATTTAAAAAATAAATAAAATAAGATAAAATAAAAATACAGTAGAAGGAGGCCAGAATCAAGCTCTGTGGATTCCAGCATTAAAAGTACAGGAGAGGAGAAGGTACTGATAAAGGGGTTGTTAATGGCAACTAAGAAAATTATTTCATATCTGGAAGCAAAGGGAAGTTTGTGTCTCAAGAAGGAAACTGTGTGACCAATCACAAGTAATGAAATTGAAACTGTGATTAAAAATCTTCCAACAAACAAAAGTCCAGGAGGAGATGGCTTCACAGGTGAATTCTACCAAACATTTAGAGAAGAGCTAACACCCATCCTTCTCAAACTCTTCCAAAAAATTGCAGAGGGAGGAACACTCCCAAACACATTGTATGAGGCCACCATCACCCTGATACCAAAACCAAACAAAGATACTACAAAAAAAGAAAATTACAGACCAATATCACTGATGAACATAGATGCAAAAATCCTCAACAAAATACTAGCAAACAGAATCCAACAACACATTAAAAGGATCATACACCATGATTAAGTGGGATTTATCCCAAGGATGCAAGGATTCTTCAATATACACAAATCAATCAATGTGATACACCATATTAACAAACTGAAGAATAAAAACCATATGATCATCTCAATAGATGGAGAAAAAGCTTTTGACAAAATTCAACACCCATTTATGATAAAAACTCTCCAGAAAGTGGGCATAGAGGGAACCTACCTCAACATAATAAAGGCCATATACGACAAAACCACAGCAAACATCATTCTCAATGGTGAAAAACTGAAAGCATTTCCTCTAAGATCAGGAACAAGACAAGGATGTCCACTCTCACCACTATAATTCAACATAGTTTTGGAACTCCTAGCCATGGCAATCACAGAAGAAAAAGAAATAAAAGGAATACAAATTGGAAAAGAAGAAGTAAAACTGTCATCATTTGCAGATGACATGATACTATACATAGAGAATCCTAAAGATGCCACCAGAAAACTACTAGAGCTAATCAATGAATTTGGTAAAGTTGCAGGATACAAAATTAATGCACAGAAATCTCTTGCATTCCTATACACTAATGATGAAAAATCTTAAAGAGAAATTAAAGAAACACTCCCACTTACCATTGCAACAAAAAGAATAAAATACCTAGGAATAAACCTACCTAGGGAGACAAAAACCTGTATGCAGAAAACTATAAGACACTGATGAAAGAAATTAAAGATGATACCAACAGATGGAGAGATATACCATGTTCTTGGATTGGAAGAATCAATATTGTGAAAATGACTATACTACCCAAAGCAATCTACAGATTCAATGAAATCCCTATCAAACTACCAATGGCATTTTTTACAGAACTAGAACAAAAAATCTTAAAATTTGTATGGAGACACAAAAGACACCGAATAGCCAAAGCAGTCTTGAGGGGAAAAAACAGAGCTGGAGGAAACAAACTCCCTGACTTCAGACTATACTATAAAGCTACAGTAATCAAGACAGTATGGTACTGGCACAAAAACAGAAGCATAGATCAATGGAACAAGATAGAAAGCCCAGAGATAAACCCACACACCTATGGTCAAGTAATCTATGACAAAGGAGGCAAGGATATACAATAGAGAAAAGACAGTCTCTTCAATAAGTGGTGCTGAGAAAACTGGACAGCTACATGTAAAAGAATGGAATTAGAACACTCCCTAACACGATACACAAAAATAAACTCAAAATGGATTAAAGACCTAAATGTAAGACCGGACACTATAAAACTCTGAGAGGAAAACATAGGAAGAACACTCTTTGACATAAATCACAGCAAGATCCTTTGTGATCCACCTCCTAGAGAAATGGAAATAAAAACAAAAATAAACAAATGGGACCTAATGAAACTTCAAAGCTTTTGCACAGCAAAGGAAACCATAAACAAAACGAAAAGACAACCCTCAGAATGGGAGAAAATATTTGCAAACGAATCAATGGACAAAGGGTTAATCTCCAAAATATATAAACAGCTCATGCAGCTCAATATTAAAAAAACAAACAACCCAATCCAAAAATGGGCAGAAGACCTAAATAGACACTTCTCCAAAGAAAACATACAGATGGCCAAGAAGCACATGAAAAGCTGCTCAACATCACTCATTATTAGAGAAATGCAAATCAAAACTACAATGAGGTATCACCTCACACCAATTAGAATGGGCATCATCAGAAAATCTACAAACAACAAATGCTGAAGAGGGTGTGGAGAAAAGGGAGCCCTCTTGCACTGTTGGTGGGAATGTAAATTGATACAGCCACTATGGAGAACAGTATGGAGGTTCCTTAAAAAACTAACAGAACTACCATATGACCCAGCAATCCCACTACTGGGCATATACCCAGAGAAAAACATAATTCAAAGTAAGATACACAGAATTACATCCATAATTAACATGAATGCCAACATTTCAAGCACCCCAATGTTCATTGCAGCACTATTTACAATAGCCAGGTCATGGAAGCAACCTAAATGCCCATCGACAGATGAATGGATAAAGAAGATGGGGTACATATATACAATGGAATATTACTCAGCCATAAAAAGGAATGAGATTGGGTCATTTGTAGTGAGTTGGATGGATCTAGAGCCTGTCATACAGAGTGAAGTAAGTCAGAAAGAGAAAAACAAATATCATATATTAATGCATATATGTGGAACCTAGAAAAATGGTACAGATGAACCGGTTAGCAGGGCAGAAATTGAGACACAGATGTAGAGAACAAACGTATGGACACCAAGGGGGGAAAGCAGCTGTGGGGGGGAGGGGGCAGGTGGTGTGATGAATTGGGAGATTGGGATTGACATGTATACACTGATGTGTATAAAACGGATGACTAATAAGAACCTGCTGTATAAAAAAATAAATAAAATAAAATTCAAAAATTAAAAAAACCAAAAAAACAAAAAACAGATTAATAACAACTTATATTAACTATCTACTCAGTTAAAGTTTTTTAAAATGTATGGGAAAAATACTAAGGGAAGAAAATATCCCAACACTATGTAAAGGGTCCAAAATTAAAATTATTTTGTACATAATTTATACAACTTTTGTTATATTTATATTTAAGCATTTAATAATTTTAAGGCTATTGAAAGTGGTATATTTTATGATTTTATTTTTAATTGCCTGTTGCTTATATATAGAAATACAACTGATTTTGTGTATATTGCTCTTATATTCCACAACACTGCTAAACTCATATTTAAGATCTAGTAGGATTTTTGTACTTTCTATAGGATTTTCTATATAACTGACTACGATACCTGCAAAAAAAGACAGATTTACTTCTTACTTTCAAATTTAGATGTATTTTATTGAACTTACATATATACTGTATCTTATGGTAAATTATGTTGGTTTTTCAAATGTTAAACTGATTCTGAACTACTGTGATAAACCTCGAAGGATCATATAATGTATTAAGCTTTTGATATATTTTTAATACGATTTGCTAAGATTTTGCTTTACAATTACATCTATGAACATGAAAAAAAAAAAAAAAAGGAAACTGTTTTAAATACTGAGGTCAGAAAATGACATTTAATGTGACCTCACTTTTACTTAACCAGAGCAATTCCAGGGGAAAGGAGGGGTGGAAATCCAATTGGAGTGAACTGACCAGAGAACAGGTGGCGAGGAATAGAGTCAATATGTACAGAATATACTTCATAAAATGCTCACTGTGAGGGGACTTCCCTGGTGGTCCAGTGGTTAAGACTCCAAGATTCCACTGCAGGGGGCGCAGGACCCTGAATGCCATGTGGTGTGGCCAAAATCAATCAATCAATCAATCAATCAAAAAATAAAATGCTCACTGTGAAAGGGAGGAAAAAAATAGGGTGAGAAACATGAGCACAGGTAGATTCAAGGTATTTATAACTGCCTTTTTTGTTTCATCTTTTTTTAAGGAAAGATATTCCTTTTGTTTTCTTGTTAATGAAAATGATCTAGTACAATAGGAAATATTTAGATTTCTGACTGGAGATTATTTCAGGAATGAATTCTCTAAGGGGCCTAGAGGGTATGAGAATTAGAGAAAAATTGGAGAAGTTGTACAAAACTTTGACAGGAACAGGAAATACAATTTTCCTCGTAAGAGGCTTGAAGGCAGGAAATACTAGAGGCTGGTAGTGTAGTATTGCAGATATGAAGCATTTTAGGAGTCTTGTTTATATGAACTTTTAAAAATGAATTATGAGGTAATTCTCAGAGGAGAAGCAGAGAATTGAATTATTCCAAGTTTATAAAGAGGAAAGAAGGTCTGAACTATTCTCATTAGGTAGGAACAAAAATTTCCCAGAAAAATGTAGAAGGACTAAAAGTGACATGTTTTATTTATTTATTTGATTATTTTATACCCCAACCGTATTCGAAGTATTTAACAATAAGCATTCAGGATTTCTGGAATTCTTAGAAATCAAATGAATACTTCAGCATATAAAATAATGACTAACCTAAGATTTTGAAGTGAGTTGACTTCTTTTTAAATATAGATATAAAGACTTAGACTGAGTTTGTCTAACAGCGATATTTAAAATGAGATGTTTAAAACTTCTTCTAAAATTAATTACAGACTTCTTTTAATTCAGCAATTTTCTCCCCTATGAAAGGAACAATGTGATTTTGTCTCTTCCTGGGTTAGTTTCATGCCTGAGCTTGTTGAACTATTCCTTTAGCCCTACTGCATCTGCCTCCACGACAGGCATATGCTCCCAGAGATTTTATCTATTTTAATCTAATATTTTGTCTTTCGCATGTACATTAATTTTGAAACTATATACGTTGGTCTAATACTAAACTTTCCTCTTTCTTGCTTTTCAATATCTCTTACTCTGTTTTTCTAATACAAATCTGCCTAATCTGTGTTCTAAGCTTTGCACATAATGATGTTAATCACATAATGATTTTAATCACAGTGAATTGGAAATAAGTTCAATGAACTAGTAGTAAACGATAAAGTAAATCATGGAGGAATGCAACCTCATGTAGTCATTGAAATAAAACAATATTTATGAAGAGCTCCAAAAACCGGAGATTTTTCTTACAATGCTAGATGAAAAAGCATGACACAACTTACATTGAAGGACTGCTTAATATTTCCTCCTTTGTTCCAAAAAACTTAAGCTAGCTTGCAAAATCTCATATTATTAAACACAGCAAAAATATATTAAACTTGGGAAATGATTAAAAAGGAAAAATTATTAGGGAAAATAAAGTGAAACATTAGTCAATTTTACTTCCAAAAATCTGTCAAAGATGTTATACACATTTGCCGTATTTGGACACATAATTTACCCTAAGCATCCTCAAAAACAGGTATGCCTAATAAAAACCAAGTTCAGTTACATAATGTAGAGCATCTGCTAGAGAAAGCAAACCAGCTGCTGCAGGGGAAGCCAGCTAAACTTGACACGTCACCTGCTAGACTTTTCTGTGCTGTCTCAGACTCCTTATCACTTGTGGAGCAAATTTAGTTCTCTTCAGTAGGAAGGGAGATGAAACGGAAGAGAAAAGTGTAACCAGCTTTCTTAAAAACACTACTGTCATAAATATACAACTGAAAAGAGATGAATTATTCTCTGGTTCATCAAGAGACAATCCCAAAGATCTCCACTCATTTATTTGCATTCAAGTGAAAATTACTTCTACTGCTGCTGCTGGTGATGATGGTGATTAACTATTGTCTCCACAATATTGTTTAAACAGAAAGAATAAGCCACTGATATGTTGACCTACAATCATACTCTCTCACTAAATGAACTATAGTGACCTTGACATGGGAAGGATGAAGGTACAGCCCCACAACTCCATGACCCCACACCCTTGGGACCAGAAATATTTTTTAATTCGTTTTTTACAATTTTTGGTAAATAATACAATATATAAATTACGTGCTATGTTACACTTCATAAACAAACCCATTAATATTTCTGCAGGGAAGCAAGTGGATATTCTCACTTGGTTGGATGAAAAAAACTACAAATAACATAATAGCGTCACAGTTTAAAGCATGATTTGCTACCAAATAAATTTACAAATACTACAAACAAACTTATTTTTTGCCATTTTTACTTTTTATTTAGGAATAGTAGGTACGGGGTCTTGACCTGAGCGTTCTGTGTAGGGTTGTTGTGAAGGTTAAGTGTGGGGATTTAAGTCATTTGATTGACGCTTGCTATGTGCTCATATACATTATGTATTTTGTCTGAGTTTCTGGCAGGCCCCAGGTCCCATCCAGCTTGCTATTTTTATTGCAAACAGGGAATGTAGGACATATATACATGTACACACAGCTGTTTTTCTATCTCTGATTCATCTATCAGCTATCTACATACGTACATAAAATATAAATATTTGATAGAATCTATTCTTTTTCTCTCTCTCTCTCCTCTCTCTCTCTCTGTCTTTCTGCATGTTTTAGATACCTTTAGAAACTCTCCTATTTCAGAAATAACAACTGTTGATACTCTATTTGCAACACATTATTATATTTCTCAGCTCCCTATGATAGTATTTATTTCTTACTATTTTAACTTATTCACAAGATTTCCAACTGATCTGCACTAAAAACATAACTATAAAACTCTAAACAGTCACCATTATCAACCTCAAATAGCACTCCTCAATATTTTTATTAAAAATGATTTGACCTGATTAATTATACACATCAACTGAAGATTTATACACAGTTGAAGATCCACTGATAGGCTGAGTTTTTGTTGTGCTCCCCTGTCTGTGGTGAGAAATCTAATTGCATGTGTTTCTGCATTGCTTAAATCATTATTATTCTTTATAAATCCACAACAGTATGTACTAAGGTATATTTGCCAAGGAATAATGAGTCTTCTTTCACTATAATAGAACCCACTCCATTAAGGAAAATGCTCATTAGTAATGTGTTTGTTTGTGCCTTGAGTGAGGACTACATTATGAATCATTATTTCATTTTAGAGCAGATGATGTATGAAAAATTCCAGGAAAACTTCAAGCCATCATCATTTGGGCTAATCCAAGTGATTCTAAAAAAAGCATTTTAACATCACAATTTTACATGTAATAGACCAAGAAGAGCGAAATCTTGTTTCTCATTTGCAAGCCTGCTGTGATCAGCTTCCTACAGTCACAGGAACTGAGGAAAATTGGCCAGAAATATCCTTTGGAAGGGGGTGGAGTGAAGTTTGCTGTCATGAAGGACATTGCCTCATACAGGGCAATTATTATGAATGGCTCCTGCAAAAATGAGCTCTGGTGCCACTAGCATAGATGGAGCGTTAGACCGACTAGATAATTTGTTTAGTGCACTTACTCTTACATAGTTTTAGAAAACAAACATATCTGAAACATCATATGAATACAGTTGTCTCTAAATGTCATTGAAATCATTTTAAAATGATTTTATGAGTAATGGTAATTTTTTTTTCTGTTTTCGAACACATTGCGATGTTGAGTAAATTACGATTTACTCACCTGAGCTTCACACAGCCCTAGGAAGTAGGCACAATGTATATCACTGTATTACTGTGGAGGAAAGAGAGTGTGGAAAGATGAAATACCTTGCTTAATATCTCAAGCCAGGATTAAAATTCTAAAGGTCATGATCATAACCACTAAGCTAATTAATTAATTATTTTTTTATATTTATTTTTGGCTGTGTTGGGTCTTCCTTTCTGTGCGAGGGCTTCCTCTAGTTGCGGCAAGTGGGGGCCACTCTTCATCGCGGTGCGCGGGCCTCTCACTATCGCGGCCTCTCTTGTTGCGGAGCACAGGCTCCAGACGCGCAGGCTCAGTAGTTGTGGCTCATGGGCCTAGTTGCTCCGCGGCATGTGGGATCTTCCCAGACCAGGGCTCGAACCCGTGTCCCTTGCATTGGCAGGCAGATTCTCAACCACTGCGCCACCAGGGAAGCCCAAAAATCAGATTTAAAAGTATGGAGCAGACCTTAAGCTAGAGACACTTTTTGATATTAAGGCAAAAGTCTGGGATTGTGGAATGGAGATCAAATCAGAGTTTTAAAATAGATCAGTAAATCAAGTCATTGCCTTTTTAAAATCTTAATATTACACGTATTACCTCATATTTTTTACTTCTTTTTATGTTTTCTACTCTTTCCAAAACCAATTTGGGCCAAAAAATAGTGGAATAAGATGGGCAGGAATAAGTAAGGGTTATGCTAAATTATAACACTACCTGAGTCAGCTTCCACTTCCAGCCCATATGGATGAACACAGAACAGGTTTAACTAGTTGACAGTGCTAGAAAGTGAATAAGTAGTTGTCTGAGTGGAGAAGGGGCACAGGAAGGGGAGAAATAAACTTCAAAAGGGTATGAGGAAACTCTTGGAGGTGATGATTTATTCAGAATCTTGATTGTGCTGATACTTTCACAGATGTAAAAGGGAAGAACTTAAGACATAAATTTGAGAGTTATCTTCATATAGCTGGCATTTGACATATTGAAAGTGGGTGGGACAACCAAGAAGCTGTGAGTTTTGAAATTTTCATCTTCCTGGATATTGAAATCACTAAGAGTTATCAAAGTAGAAATTATGAGAATTAGACATCTAATCAAGAATTATAGTCGTAGAATGAGAAGCCAGCTTGGGTATCCGAAAATGTCTGCAATATGAAGAGATACAGGATGGTTTACTCTGATGACAGAAGAAGCAGACCTGAATGTTTTAAGGAAGAATAGAATAAGGAGGTTCTAGAAGTAGCATTGGGGAGCAAAGCACAGAGATTCAGATACTAACAATTTAAAATCAATGAAGTGCACAGAAAAGGCACAGGTATATGAGTAGAGAAGTGCAGCGGGTACTGCAGAGTCATTGGATTTTACTGCATTTTTGCAGAAAGTTTTGTGTATTAAGATAGTTGAAGATTCTAATTGAGTAGCTTGGCTTTAAATTGTATTCCCTTAGACTCTATGTACCTGAAATTTACTCTCAGATTATGTCTGTTATTCTTATTTTGAGGAAAATAAAATTTTAACCCTATAGTTATGAAAAATCATTATTCCAATATAAAAAGTTAACACAACTCAGGGCAATAATTAGTGTGTTAATTACTAATAGCCACAGAGAATTTAGATTACATTAGACTTAACATCTGCATCAATCAAAGTGTGGTTAGCCAGAAGCAATAATATCTACTGCTATACTGAAAAGTACTGGTTTCTGGTTCACTACTGTATTGTAAAGAGAGTAAATAAAGAACAAGAGAAGACATCACATTTTAATCCCACTAATCCAAGTTGACAGTTTTATTGATTAAAGATCAAGCATTACCTATTTAGTAATATTTACTAAATGACTATGTATTTTAGTCATTTAGTCTACAGAGCACAAATGCAAATGAAACCAAAGGATTAGTTGAACTAGAAAAATGAAAGTGAGCTCCACAGATAGCACATGAAAAAAATGTGAAAATAATTCATTCCAATGACTGATTCCTAATATTTGAAACTTCCACCAATAACTAGCCCAAAATGCACACATAGAAATATATGTGTTACTTTTATACATAATTAGCAACACCATAACATTATATAGACAAAGGATGAATATTTGTCTTATTGCATAAGTGTCACACTTTTGAATGAATGCTAGCATGGTAACAGTTTCCACCTCAGGGCTCTTGTAGCTGGGATGTTATTCCCCAGTCTCTGGGCATGATGGGTTTCTTCTTGTCTTTCACCCTAGTTGTATGTCTATTACCTTAGTACAAATACTACTTATGTGAGTTACAGAGATTATTCAAACTATATAATAAATTCCATCATCAAACACCAAGATTCAAATTGATTCTTAAATTATAAGCATTGAAGGGGTTTTCTTTCTCTTCTGTATAATTTTCCCTTCTGTCACAAAGTGCAGCAATACCAATATCTAGAGGCCTCCATTGGATCTAATGGTTAGCTGTAGATGGTCTACTTTGTGGATCATTTTGGCAATATTTTAATTCCATGCAGATGTTCCTCTCCAACCTAGAACCATTTTGAACCTCCGCTGACATTCCTTTAATTGTTTTTTGTCAAAGAATTTGTTGACAAGTTCTGAAATAAATTTTTATTATCTTGAGAAAAAGTTGATTACAAACGTAAGCCACTGCCATAAATAAACCAAACATTTTACCAACTCAATTTTCAATAAAATGTCTATTTTCTTATTCTCCTTTTAATTTGTTTCATGATTGCTAATGCTTAATCTAAACAAATCAATTTAGAGAATGTTCTAATAATGTTACCGGCTGATCTTAACTCTAAAATGAGCCAGAAATACAACGTCTCTGGCATGGCAGTATGAGATAGGAAAATACATTAAAATATTCCTTTGACTTAATGAGGATTTTTATGTGGAACTACATGTTGTTGATTGTTGTTTATTAAGTGTAAATGAAGAAATAACTTAAATTTCTTTAAATTCAGGTGAATGAGGTAGAAAAAGGTAAAATTTTATTTGCTTCACTTCTGAGAATGCTTTACTTGTGAATTTAGTGTATTTAGATAATTTCTAAGTTAAAGAGCCAATGAACGTGCTACTTCCAAGTAAAACTACAAAGATCACTTTGGATGGGTAATTTTAAGTATTCACTTTGCTTCAAAAATTGTGAGTAATAATTTAAAAATCAGACTAGCAAAACATAGGATGTCATAGGCAGGCAGCATTCCACATTCAGTGTTGTGTAGAAAAAGAAATGCTAGCCTGACAGAAAAGAAATGCTATGAGGTCACTATAAGAAAGAAAGAAAAATAATGATGCATTGTTTAAAAGAATGAAAAAGTTACAAAAGTTCAATGTTTCATATATTTCGAAATCATATTCCAAAACCTATTTTTATTTTGGTATTTTTATTGCAGTCTTCCATTTCAAATAGGTAGATCATTAGAAGAATATAAAGTTAGGTCAGAATGAAAGATGGATTATGTTTATAGATTCAATTTTGAGCTGAGCTACATAGTATTGAAGATGAAAGAATAATGATTACTAATTTTAGTATATCACTTTAGAGTTAAGAGATCTTCTTAAGCGGTCTTATTTGACATTCAAAATGACCTTGTCTGATGGTCATTGATTTCATCCTCCTTTTACTTGTGAAAAATTAGGAATTAGGAATTGAGTAAATAATCTGAAATCATGCAGCCAATGATTACTAGAGTTTGGACTTGATACCAGGTCTCCTGAATTTGGACCCAAGGACTGTCATATATGCAGTGGAGAGAACGACCACTAGAGATATGAAAGTCTAAATAAATACCGCTGCAGTTTTTAATGTTATGTATTCAAATTATGAGTGAAGTCTAGATTTTGTTGTTGTTCTTGCTTGGTGTTTTTTGTTTGTTTGTTTGTTTCTTGTCTATTCCAGTGGCAAAATCTCTTGCAATATATATAGTTTGGCCGCCATGATTCTTGTAGCATTCAGAAGGCAGCCTTAGTGTTACTAATAATTTCACTGTGATTATACAAATTATAATTTCTCTTTGTTTACACTCTGTTTTGAAAACAATTAGGAGGCAGTTAAATGATTTTTCAGGTACCTGTAAAATCTAAGAGCCACTCTTTTGGGTTCTGCACCCAATTTTACCATGGGGAGGGTAGCTTCCCCCATACCACCAAGCAATTCTCCAGACACTAGCTGGGCATTCTACAATTCAATTCAGTTTAACTCAATTCATACACCATTTACCTGATCTACCCAGAGACAGCATCAGATTCCATAAGTTAAGAGTTCAGCCCTACCAGACTGCCCCACCCCACATACCTGAGACACCAAGCACAAGCCCAGGTGTCACCTGTGCTTCTGACTGACTGACTGTAGATCAGTGTTTCCCACAACCTCCTCCTTGGGTTCTATTATTTGCTAGAGTGGTTCACAGAACTCAGGAAACCCATTTATTCACCAGATTACCAGTTTTTTAATAAAAAGATATAACTCAGGAACTGCCAGATATGTAGGGCAAGGCATGGGGAAAGGGTGAGAGCTTCCCTTCGCTCTGAGAACACCACTCTCCCCAAACTTTCACGTGTTCATCAACCCAGAAGCTCTCCCACACCCAGTCCTTTTGGATGTTCGTGGAGGCTTCATGACTTAGGCAAGATTGAATAACTCATTGGCCACTGGTGACTTCTTCAATTTCTAGTCCCTCTCCCTTCTCTAGATGTCCTGGGGTGGGACTGAATGCTCCAACCCTCTAACTGCAATGTTGGTTCCCCTGACAACCAGCCCCCATCCTTAGGTGCTTCCAAAAGTCACCCAGTTGTGTTAACATAAACCCAGTTGTGGCACAAAAGAGCTTGTTATGAATAACAAGACGCCTATTTCACCTTTATGGCTCTGAAGAGTTTTTTAGGAATTGAGGACAAAAGACTAAATATTATCACAAAAATGCTACCATTGCTCTTATTTCTCAAGAAATTCCTCTTGCCCCATTATCTCTACATGGCATGACAAACATTTGTTTACCAAGCATTTGTTCTTCCTATCTCCCTATAAATTGTCTTCCTCCTCTTTGGAATCCCAGACCCCTACCTCTTCTTCTTAGCTCAGGATGGCACACAAGCCTTAACTGCCTGTCTTGGATCCTCTCAATTCTATGTGAGGCTCCACATACACAAAATTTCATTTTTTTCCCCCCTGTTAATGTCTTATGTCAACTTAATTATTAGACCAGGCGAAAGAACCTACAAGAATAGAGGAAAAATATTTTCTCTTCAACAGTACTAATATCAATTTTTTAGTTATGGACATTGTACTATAGTTTTGTAAGTGGTTATCACCAGCCGAAGTTTGGTAAACGTTACAATGTAATTGATGTAGTACTTTTGGAACTTGACATGATTATGTAATTACTTCAAAATACAAAATTGAAAAAAATTCTCAAATGTAAAACAATGTTTCTTCTTATGAGCTAGACTTTTTACATAGTACAAAAGCCTGCTAAAATGATGTAATCTGAAATATAACAAATATATCAGCTTAGATAATTATAAAACCCAAACATTATGCAGAAAATAAGATATATATTTTAAAATTTCTTAAGTATTCTTTTATCCATGGATGAATAAAATATTTATTCTAAAGTTAAGTCTGAAATAGAATCATTTATTCAGTCTTTCTTCAATGAACATTAGTTGAAAGCTCACTAAGTGCTTAGAGTTTATTGGATAACCATTGCTTGGATTGCTTTTTGGAATGATGAAATAGCTACATAAGAAAACTATGGCAGGGAAATTAGCAAAATGGGGTACTGGGAGGAGTAGCCCTAAAATTTCACTATAAGTAACTATCATAGAGGCCAAATGAAACCTGAACTACTATATGTCAACAAGATCATAAAGAAGGATCAGACTGCTCACTCATAAGGTATAGCTTGTAACTTTATGGCCTCATTGTAAATGATATTGCATTTTTATGCTTGAATTTTTCAAATTAACTTAATACAAAGTAGCAACATAATAAATATTTTATAACAAATTGTCTTCTTATTCCTTTAATAAAAAGAATCAAATGGCCCCAGTTACTAGTAAAATCTTAATGGAAACTTTATAACTATTTGGGAATGTTATTCTTTTCCCTTTGTTGTCTGTATCAACTATTTACATTTCTAGATTCTTTGATTTTGTAGATCTTTCTCCCATCACTTTTGAGATGAAGCTCCTCTATCTCAGAAAAACTTTTCTTGAAATAGATTATCTATTTAAAAAATACAATCATAATAACTAATATATTATAGAAAGTTGTTTTTGTCATTTACTCATACTAGTTTAACAGAAAAGGGCTTCTCCTACATAACAGGATTTGATTCTCAAGAGTAGTATTTTCCAGTAACTATGAATAACATTAAACATGCAAAATAAGTACTATTGAAAACATATGCGATATTTAGGGGAAATGAAACATTTTTGCAAGTGTAATTATAGAGAGTGCTTTGTTCCTTTTATGTTTTAGTTTTCCTCCACTTGTTTTGCCTTGAGTTGGAAAAAAATGCTTTTGATCATATTCCTTTTGTAGTGTTTTGGAAGCCTTTGGAGAGAGAGGAGTGTTGCACTTGTGAAATCATTTTTAGGGAAACTAGTATGTGAATCGTAAGAGCGCTGCACCCGTTCCCATTTTATTTTTCTGGCCAGTGTTCCTGAATTCAGCACTATGCAATTATAGTAACTGCCAAAATGAACACTAACTCAATAGAAATAAGAAAACGGGCCCACTGTTCTTGCTTTTGAAAAGTAATTACATAGCGGCATCAAGAAAATAAGAATCATCATGTAAAAAATACTAAATAGGAATACTGGAAAATTTTATGGCAGCACATGAAGCTATTTTGACTATCTTGTGTAAAACAGGTCAACAGGAACCATTCAACATAACGTGTCTGAAATATCTAAATATCTCTGAATTGCTTTTTTCCGTTGTATTTCAGCTTTCTTAGAAAGTCAATTTTGGTCTGATATGAAGAGATAGAGGAAACATTTTTTAAAGTGTTTTTTAGTTTAGAAAGCCTGCCTTACATTCATCATCTCCATAACTAAACCTAGGATTATGTTTACTACCCCTCGAAAATTAGTCTTCTCCAGCTTGTGTAGTTTTGCAGTTTCCAGCGCATAACTAGGTCCTTCTAGCAGTGATTTAAAAAACAAACAAATAAAAAACACTCTAGGGTTCCCAGGGACAGTTTCAACATTCATGGGAAAGGACCAGCTCTTATTCTAGCAATTTATGGGTGAGGTCTAGCCCACAATTTTATGATGTGCCCCCTCAGAGGATCAGACAATCTCCCTGCTGTGTTTCTTCCTCTCCCTCAAGAGAGACAGCCCTCAAGAGAACTCTCCACTCATGAAGCAACACCAGTCTGGTAGATCAGATTTATCATTGTTTACTATTAAAGCAGTTTTAAGTGTTTACAAGAAGAGTTTACTTCAAAAGTTAAAGAAAAATATTAATGTAGATATTTCCATACTTTCATAAAGCATTCTGAACAACACAGTAGAAATCACACCTTGTTGGGAATTAGACTGAGGTTCTCATTGGTCATGTTTTTAATTTAAGGTCATGACTCCCTGGCATAGAGGTGGATCAAGATACCATAAGTCCCATTGGCTTTTATTAGCATCATATTCAAATTAGGGCACTGATTCTGTATGGAGACATACAGAACTACTGCAAGAGCATATAAAAATGGTAGATGCTGACTCCCTTCCACAGATCCAAAACGCCTCCTCCTAAAAGCATTGAACAGACATTAACCACTTTAGAACCACTGCCTGTTAGAGCGTGACTGGTTTTATTTGAGATGACTCAGCTGATGATACCTTCAGAAAGGAATTAAAAACAAAAACAAAACAACAACAACAACAACAAAAACAAAACCTATAACTTTCTTTTTGTGTTAATTGTTGACCCATTCTAACTATATAACTTAGAGTGGAGAGAATTCCAACATTCTCCATATTCCTTTTCAGAAATATTTGATAACACTCACCAGTAATATCATCAAAGAGTTGTATGTTATTTGAGAAAAAAAATTTTGTCTGCCTTGTCAATTACTTCTAAGAATTACTCTATGAAATTTTTTCTCTAAAAAATCATTTATTTCATCTAAAATTTTTAATTTATTGACATAAAGTTATATATAATAGACTCTAAAAATTTTGTCTGACTTTATTTTCCTCTTTTTGATTTCTCAGTTTATGTGTACCTATAAGTGATCAAATTTGCCAGTAGTTCTTTTGGTTTTTTTTCCCCAAGAGACTAACATTGGGTTTGACTGAACAATACTAAAGTTTTCTATTCTATTTAAAATTATTATTTTTTGTCTTTTAGGGTTTCCTCTGCCTTGAGTTTATTTTATAGAATAGATTTTCACAAAATAAATCTTGTTTTAGCATTAGCCAAATAGTAATTTTACACATTTTCTTTTTAAAATTTACATATTTTCCTGTTATGCTAATCATATCACACATAATATTTCTATTGCTAAAAATAATAATTTTAACTTTATTCTTGTTCAAGAATTATTTAGAATAGTGTATTTTATTTTATTTAATGGTGAAATATAATTTTGGCTAACTTTTTGCATTTTGAAAAAGTATAGAGTAAAATTAGTCTTTTTCTTTTAAAATTACTTGACATTTCCTTTAAGATCTAGTACATGGAAACTGTCTATTAATGTTTCTATACATGTTTCAAAAGAATGTAAATGCTGGGCTTGTGGGTATATGGTTCCATATACATTTATTAGATCAAGATTTTCAATTGTGTCAATCAAATTCTCTTTATCCTATTCTTTTTTTGCTGTTGTTTACTCTATCTTTTCTGAAAGAAGTATGTTCAATTTCTTCAATTTTATAGTGATTTTTTATTGCTATATTGCATATCTAGTTACATGCCTGAAGGTCCATGAATATTATGAATTCTTAGTATATGATCTCAAAACAATTGTCTTCGTCTGCTTGGCCTGCCATAACAAAACACCATGGACTGAGCAGCTTAAACAATAGAAATTTACGTCTCACAATTCTGGAGGCTGGCAAGTCCAAGATCCAAGCACCATCAAGGTAGGGTTCATTATGAGGCTTCTTCTCTTAGCTTGGAGGCAGCTGCCATCTTGTAATGTGCTAACATGAGCCCTCCTTTGTGTATGAGTGGAAGGACAGAGACCAAACTCTCTGGGGTTCTTCTTATAAGGGAACTAATCCCATCCTATGAGGGCCCCACCCACATGACCTCATCTACCCTAATTACCTCCCAATAATCCCATCTTCAAATACCATCACATTGGGGATGGGGGCTTCTACATCTGAATTTGAGGAGAACACAAGCATTTAGTTCATAACGATAATCTGAAATATCCTTCTCTATTATATTAAAGTTTTTTCTCTAATTCTCTTCTGTCTGATAACATTAATATATCTGCTTGCTTTTTGTTAGCAATTAGCCTGGAATCTTTTGCAACCCTTCATTTTTAACTTTTCTGTATAACTATAATTTAGGTGAATCATTTGCAAAATGCATATGGTTGGATTCCTTTTTAAACCTATTTGCCTTTCACAAAAGAAATTTAACATATATAGATTTACTATATTTACTGATTCTTAGATTTATATCTACTATCTTAATTTATGTTTTATCCATCATATTTGCTTCTTCTTATTTTTTCTACCTCTTTTGTATTTATTCTATTAGCTCCATGTCTAAGATATAAGATAGCAATATGCATTTCCATGTCATTTCATTTCTCTTTGGTTGTGATGTAAAAGTATAGCTAAGGCAGAAGTTTAGTTTTATAATTCTGGGATGGTCACAGTACATCAGGAGCAGAGGTGGGGACTACAGATGTTACAACTGGTATTAAATATTTGATATGTTTTACTCAAAAAGAGTTTAAGCCAATTTGAAAAAAAAAAAATTATATGATTGATCATGTGTCCTGGGTACAGCACAGAGAAGAACTTGCCAAATGTTTTCTATTTAGCATTCAAGTTTTGCTAAATGTTTGCCGTTTTATTGCAGTCTTCCATGACCTCTTTTTTTTTAAGTTGCAAACCAACATAAATAGCAAGCACAAATTTTTAGCAGTTTTGTTTACTGATTTTCATCCAGTTCCTGGAAAAGTGCCTGGTAGATAGTAAGAGCTAAAAAAAAAATGATTTAATAAATAAATTGAAAGTTTTAAGAATACTGAAAAATGTTGGAGCTTAGGTAGTCTCTACATATGAAGGAGGAAAGCACATCTCAGCTGTGATATCTCCATATGAACTGCTTAATTTCTTTGAAGTATATTTCATGTGATTAATACAAATGGAAATATAATTAGTTGGACTCTACTTGTTTCTCTACATTTATCATATAGATTAAGAAAAACAAAATTATCTGAAGAAAATTGATTGTATGTGTCCCCTCTGCTTCTTTTATGATGTTACATAAAGAATTTCCTCTGACACAGAGGAAAGTTTAAAATGCTGAAAAACTAATATCGTTTTTGGCAATGATAACATAGTTTTCTACCATGTCCTTAAATGTCTCGATAAACTATAGTTTCCATAATATTATTAGAGTTAAGTGCCTATTTAAACATTCTATAATTTTTTTCCTGAGGTTCCTATTTTTAGAATTTTAAATAGAACATATAATCCTTAGGTTACTACTGGTCTGATTTAGTTCTATTTGCCTTGATTTATATAACAAAACTAAATATGATGTTGAAGGATAGATTTTTTTAAAAAGACTCTATTGTGTTTTTCTTCAAAATGTTCTCTCTGTTCTAAGCCTTTCAGCCTAATATTAAAGATCCTATTCCCTCTTGGACCAATTTAATCAGGATTTGCCCACACTACCCCAAGGGAACTTTTTATCAAGGCCACCATTGGTTTCCATGTTATTAAATTCAATGATCTGTTCTCATCTTACTGTCAACAGAATTTGATATAGGAAATCAGCCCTACTGTTTTTCACTCAACCTAAAAAAAACTCATACTTTCTTGAATTAAGGCCTGCTTCCCTGTTTACTTCTTCTGGTCTCTTTACTTCTTCCTCCTCTGCCTGTCTTCCTAACATGGGCAGGGTTCAGGGTTAAGTACTTATCTTTCTTCTCTTCTCAACATACACACACTCCCAGTCTAATGAGAAGGAACTATTCTGATTTTTTTTTATTTTTAAAATATTTTTAATAGATCTTTATTGGAGTATAATTGCTTCACAATACTGTGTTAGCTTCTGCTGTACAACAAAACGAATCAGCCATATCCATACACAGGTCCCCATATCCCCTTCCTCTGGAGCTCCCTCCCACCTTCCCCATCCCACCCCTCTAGGTCGTCGCAAAGCACAGAGCCGATCTCCCTGTGCTATGCTGCTGCTTCCCACCAGCCAACTAATTTTTATCTCTAGCATGAACTCACCCTGCAATCCAGTCTGACATATTCCTTCCAACTATGTACTTAATATCTGATGTTATGTATCTAAAAGATATCTCAAATGTAGTGTGTAAAACTAAATTGATCTTGCTCAAACTTACCCACTTAAAGTGGCAACCATTATGATTAATGGCAATATTGTCATTTCATAAGTTCAGGCCAAGAACTTTAGAGTCTTTCTAGACTAGTCTTTTTCTCACAACATCCATTCAATCCATTAGAAACTCCTAAGAGCTCTATCTTCTGAACATATCCCGAATTTAATCACTCTATCCTATCAACCCATCTGCTACCATTATATACCAAGCCATCGTGATATCTCATATGGATTACTAGAATAGTCTCATAATTCATTGATGTGTATTCAACCATGCTCTCTTGTTCTTAAGTACTACAACAGACTGATTCTTTCAAAATCCAAATCAACTTTCCTCTCCTCAAAACGCTGTAATATGTCTGTATTTCATAAAAGGTAAGAGAAAACATCCTTATGATGGTCTACAAAGCCTTATACAATCTGGTCACCTTGTTACTTCCCTAATTTCATCTCCTCCTTTTCAGCCATTGTTCACTTAACTTGCCACACTTGCCTCTTGGTTGATCTTGAAACATGCTATGCATTAGCATTTATTATGAAGCTGAATCTGGTTTCTGTATCCTGACATCAAATTAAATCTTGGAGACAAAATTTTGGGTGAAGTAGAAAAGAAGAGCTTTGTTGCTTTGCCAGGCAAAGAGGGGCACAGTGGGCTAGTGCCCTCAAAACTGTGTGTCCCACCCTGGAGGGGATAGTGAGGAGTTTTATAGCAATTGTTCAAAGAGGGCGTGATCAGCTCTCGGGCATTCTTCTCACTGGTTGTTGGTGAGGTAAGTGGGAGTCAGCATCATCAACCTTCTGTTTCCAATCAGTCTGGGGTCTCTGTGCTTGTGGGCAGCATACAGTTAACTTCTCCCAACTGGTGGGGGTTTCAGTATCTGCACAAAAGCTCAAAGATATTGTTATGTGTATCCCTTGTGGGGGGAGGGGGAGCAGGACCCTGCCCTAAGGCTGTACTATTGTTTCTTGACTGTCCCTCCCCTGTCTCTGCATCCCCTCCCTTCCCTAATTAACAAATGTCTGAACATGCCCATGCTCCTTGGAACTCAGAGAAGGTCATGGAGGCTGAAAGAAGCCTATTTCCTGTAATTAAGAAATGGGGGACACAGAAAGCCCCACAGGGTCTTGCTCTGTTTCAATTATGCCTTTTACTTTGTTGGTTCTTCCCCCAGATATGTTTATGACTCATACCCTCATCCTCTACATCTTTGCTCAAAGATCACCTTCTCAGTACCATCAAAACAGGTCACTCTTTTCAAAATCATGCATCATCCCCTTTTCCAATTCTCCTAATGCTCTTTATGACACTCATTTACTTTCATGTATTTATGTTATAAAAATTCTTAAAATGTGGTCTGCAGCATTCAATGAGTCCTCAAGACCTTTTTAGGTTATCCGGAACACACAGACTATTTTCATAATAATGTGATAGCATTATTTGTTTCTCCACTGTGTTGCCATTTGCATTGATGACACAAGAGCAATGATGGGTAAAGCTGCTGGCCTTTTGGCACAAATCCAGGGATGGCACCGAACTGCAGTGGTCGACTAGTATACTACATGCATGAATGGTCACTTTATTCTTCATCGTCATGTACGTACACATTTTTAAAGGCAATCCTATTTAAGAAATCTCTTGATAAATCGATAGCAATTACTCATTTTCATATATCTGGATCTTCAAGTGGACCTCATTTTAATCTTCTGTAGATGAAATGGGACATGTGTATAAGTACTTCTATTACACAAAGGTCATCTCGAGGAAACACACTTGTGCAATTATTTGAGATGCAAGCCAAGCCAGCTGCTTTTTTAACAAACATTTATTTTTACTTGAAAGAACAAGTGACAGACAAACTATGGTTGTTCAGACTTGGGTATTTACAGATATTTCTTGAAAATGAACCAAGTGAGCCTGTCACTTGAAGGAAAACCCCTGACAGAATTTCTTGCCTCTTGTGTGGGTCTCAGCCTACTGATGGTGATGTTCTCTGCTAGGAATGCCTGAGGGACTCACCTGGTCTGGTGCCAACAGACTCCCCCTCTCACCACCACCAGGGCCCTTGTTGTGGCTGGACAGACTTCCCAGTTCCTATTAGGATGACAGGACGTACCTCAGCAAAACCATCAGGAAACTTCGAATAAGACAATTTATTACTCACAAGTCCTGGAAGGTACCTGGTACACCTGAGGCCCACACAGCAAGGGTCGTGGGTAGAGAAAAAGAGAGGGAGCGTGGACTTGGACTCTGTCTTTTATAGGTGGGGTGCCTAGGATTTTGTGAGCTCACTCTTTATTGGTGCATAAGCATAAGGAGTGGGAATTAGGGTGAGGGTAGGGAAAAGCTGTCGGTTATCTAGGTCACTCAGGGCTTTCTTTCTTTTTTCTTTTTTTAATTGTTATTGGAGTATAGTTGACTTGCAATGTTGTGTTAGTTTCATGAGTACAGCATAGTGAACCAGTTATATATATACATATATCCACTCTTTTTTAGATTCTTTTCCCATATGGGTCATTACAGAGTATTTCCCCCATGGTAACCATAAGCTTGTCTTCATCTGTTACTCTATTTCTATTTTGTAAATAAGTCCATTTGTACCTTTTTTTTCTTTTTTTTTTTTTTTTTTTTTTTAGATTCCACATATAAGTGATATCATATGGTATTTGTCTTTGTCTGACTTACTTCACTCAGTATGACAATCTCTAGGTCCAGGGCTTTCTATAAGGGGACCTTCTTGAGTAGAGCAGTCTGGTTCCTTACCTAGTTTTTTTTGCCAGTAGCTGTGTCACACAGCTGGCAATATGTTTATTCAAGATAAATGCCTTTAAAATGGATGCCTTGGTAATCAAAAGCTTAATGTTAGGCATTTATGTTACAATTAAAAAGGTTAATGCTAGGCACTACATTGCCAATAATACAATTCAATTTTTAAGCAAAAATTAGCATTTTGGAAAACTTGTATCAGTGTCCCCGTATTAATGGCTTTTCTGATGAAATTGGTAGTGACTTTTTATATTGTATAATGAAATATGTCAACATAAGACATAATCACCATTTTCTTAATGGCCAATATATGAAGTTACAAAATCATGCATATGTGAGAGACCCAGTCAAAGTGAAAGAATCACCAGTGGATTTTAATGTAAGAGAAAATGAAGAATTCATTGCCATAGTTACAGATTCCACTTTGCAAGCAAACTCTAAGAAATTAATAGTTATTTAGTGTTGATGTCATATCAGAGAAATATATCCACCATCATCTGAAAAGGCTGGTAAAATACCCTTCTCTTCCAACTACATAACTGTATGAGGTGAGCTTGTCTTCATTTTCTTCAAGGAAAACAACATATCTCAATAGATTGAATGAAGAACCCAATACATAAATCCAGTTATTATCTAATTATTAAGATATGCAAAAAAATAGATTTGCAAAAATATAAAACAATGCCACTCTTCTCACTATTTTTATATTTTGGATTTGAAAAGTATAGGTTTTTTTTTTTTTTTTAAATATTGGGCTGTCTTGGTGAGCTGTTTTTTGTTTTTTTTTTTATAGCTACTTTATTTATTTATTTTTGGCTGTGTTGGGTCTTCGGTTCGTGCGAGGGCTTTCTCTAGTTGCGGCAAGCGGGGGCCACTCTTCATCGCGGTGCGCGGGCCTCTCACTATCGCGGCTTCTCTTGTTGCGGAGCACAGGCTCCAGACGCGCAGGCTCAGTAGTTGTGGCTCACGGGCCGAGTTGCTCCGTGGCATGTGGGATCTTCCCAGACCAGGGCTCGAACCCGTGTCCCCTGCATTAGCAGGCAGATTCTCAACCACTGCGCCACCAGGGAAGCCCGAAAAGTATAGGTTTTTTTATAAAAGTATGTTAACCTGTAATAGGTTAATTATTGTCACTTTTAAACAAATATATTTATTCTAAACGTCTATTTTAATATCTAATATGGTAAATATCAACATAGACAGAAGCTTTTTGTGATTTGCAACCATTTTTAAGAGAGCACAGAAATCCTGACTCCAAAATATTTGAGAAAAACTCTTCTAATATTCTATTATTCATTTGTATATTATGCTTATTGTGTCTTGGCCTATATCAATTAGTTATTGCTATAGAACAAACCACTCAAAATCTCAGTGGCTTAAACCAACATTGCTCAAGCCGCTGAATCAGTGGGGTATTTCTGCTGGGTGATCTGAGCTGGACTCAGGCACACAGAGCTCTGCTTTGATAGTGAGCTTGGCATTAGAAAAATGAACTCAAAAAAGGAAAATTTTTGACAGTTTTGGCTTCCAATGTATCCCCATTGCCTAGAAGTGCCCTTGTCACCCTGCATGATCAATAAACAGTTGCAAGGTAACAAAGAAATTGCAAGAGGTGCTAATCTGATAGAAATGAAGTATCATATCATTGCTCTCTTGGATATTGAAACATACTAGCATTTGCCAGGTGAAGATTCCTAATATAATTTAAACTCCTTGAGAATGAGAGCTAAACTCAGCACCTAATAAGCCCTCAGTAAATATTTGGTGTATTGAAACTTCTCCTTAATGAATGAAAAAAAATTAAAATATTAAAAGAAATCGAAAAATTATTATATTTGAATAATTAATAATTTATTTATCTGCTTACCTAATGTTAGTTAATACTTCTAAGAGAGGTAATCATGTAGACATATATTTTACAAAGAAAAAAACTAATCATGAATTATATAAAACAAAACCACAGACAGGGACATGAAAAAGGAATACTCAAGTTAATGCTGGCATTAACTTTTCCTTTTTTCCATATTTGCTCTTTTATTCTCTGTCATTTGTTATACACCAAGGAGATAACAGTGTTTCTAAAGATCCCCCCCAAAAATTAAATCACCAATTTTTAATTGTGCTATTATTTATAATTTTGGAAAACACAGACAATAAAAAATCAGAGCAAAATCAATAAGTCAAATGATGCTTTTAAGATAATAACTATGCAATTATGTTATTGTAATTTTTTAAAAACCAAAGTACAAAATGCCAAATTGAAATTATATAGAATACATGTAAATAAATTTCTTTTCAGAGATAGTATTGTCACTTCTGAATGTGCATTGACTTTTGTAGCTATTCTTTCTTCAGTTACTGAATAAAAATAATATTTGCAAAAGAGATTTTTATCTTCATCTCAAAAAAAGGTATGCTGAATACATCCATGTGTGGTAGGAAAAGTATATGTGCCCTTTATTAGAAAAGTCTCACATATAATTAATGTTCTCTAAATCATCATGCATGCCTGAGGACTAGTGGAAATACAGTTACATACTATTTTTTAAAGATCAGAGTTCTAAAACGTTCTTCTTGCCCAAAGTTTCACAATGCGCAATGATAAAGTATGCTTGGCCTAGTGGCCCCTCTGTTGGACCTTGCTACTTGTCTAGGGCGGACAAAATCTTCAGAGGGCCACAAATGGTGTGGACTTTTAAAAAGCATTCTCAGCTGAAATATGATGGTTATAAATGCACTCAGTTCTTTAGTTTGACTAAAATATCTTTCAGATAGAAGAGCAATGAAATCGACCTTTCTAGGTCTTTTGGCTAAGTTCTGAGTAAAAAGCCACATACAATTCAGGTCTTAAATTACAGTTAAAAGCTTGAAAATGTGTAGACAAACTCAAAACAATTAAAATTTCATTTGTAAGCTAAGCTATTCAATCGAATAGGTACTATTCACATTTATCCAATCAATATGGATAAAATGCAAAATTAAAAGTCAGATATAGTCTATAGATCATAGAAAGCTATCTCACTCATAATCGTGTTCTTTTGATACCGGCTATTGCCTAATACAAGCAATTTTGTGTGATATTATAGGAAAAGAATCAGAAGATTATTGAACCCCCTAGTGAGAAAGAGCAGGAATCTTATCTGTGCTATTCTTGATTGCTCCATAGTCTTTTGAAATTTTGATCTTGAAGAAAAAGAATACTAGAATATTTTCCAATCTCACATTAGTTTTTCAGTGAAACAACTTAGAGTTAATAAGCATAGACTCTTTACATATTATTTTTCAGGCTACATTACTTCTTACTGCAATTAACAGAACCCACAGAAAATAAAATAGCATGTGATTACTTATAGGATGTGTCTGAACCCAGGAAATTAAAAAAAAAAAAAAACTCACTATGCTAAAAAACTTTGAAGTAAGAAAAACAAAATATATAGACTATAGTAATTGGAGGAAAAGTGCCTTTGCCAGTATGTCAGTTTTGGGAATATTTAGGCAATAATTCACTTGTAATTTTTGGAAGTAAGTAGATAAGAAAAAAGATTTTTAAAATATGATTTATATGTTTTTTAATACACATGTACTGTTTAAATATTATTTCTTTGTAGGAACAGTTATACATATACACTCGCTTGTGCGTGTGTGTGTAGACACACACACACACACACACACCACCACGTATTCTTCTCCAGAACATAGACATTTATAAAGTTACACATTAAAGTCAGTAACTTCTAATCATTTTGATGGGAAAATAAATTAAAAAATTAAATGTGTGATTTTAATCTCCCACATATTTCATGATGTTTCTTTACACTACAGCAATAAAAAGAAGTTCATGTAATGTCACTGCTAATAAATATCACAGACCCAAAAATGTCTCATGATTTTTTTTCAGCTTTGCTTCTGGTCATGATCTTCTCACCATCTTACTTAGAACAATTGTGTTCTTTATAGTCCAGCTCAAATTGTATCTCCTTGAAGCCTAGAGAGCAGCAATCTCTTCCATCAAGGAAGTGATATGACACTTTATATATTTGTCTTGTTTTTGAATTCATTTATTCATTCACTCAACAATGCCTACTTCATTCAGGTTACTGTTACTGAGGAGACAGCTTGGATCGTGTACTCAAGGATTTTTGTTGTTGTTGTTGTAATTTAGGCAAATCATAAATGAGTAACTATTTGTGTCAGCCTGTAAGTGGTATAAGAGGAAAGCAAGCATTGGGTAAGTGGGTAAGGATGCTATTTTCTATTGGGTAGCCTAGGAAGGCCTTTCTCGTTCTGTTGTCTTCTCTCATCTGTTTATAGACTTGTCACGTATTGTTTATGGCTTTTATTTCTTTATACAACCTCCAGAGTTCCAGCTGTTATGGGGATTGCCTGTACCCATTCACACCCATCTACGATGTTTCCTTCCACAGAGAAGAAACATAGCACTGCTGGGTTCTCTTTATTCCTCTCTCATCCTCTCATAATGGCATATATTCAGTTGCATAATGATCTTGCTTAAGCTTAGCTCTGTTTTTTCCTCTCCTCTTTTTCTAGGGAGCCAACTTTGACAAAGTGTGTGCAGGTAGGATGGTTCTAAACTGTGATTGTCTGAGTGACTCTGTCTATATCCAGGGTCTGTTATTAGGAAGACTCTCAGCCCACATATATAGGCCACAGTCTTAAATGTTGACGTCATCATTTACAAATACTATATTTCGCTCCCATATGCTTAACTTACTTCTTTTATTTCTTAATTCATTTGAAATCCAATGAGGAAGAGGGAGGTTATTCAAAGCACCATATTTAGGAATTATGTAGAAAGGACAGGTCTAGAAAAAAAAATGGTCTAGAAAAGAAGAAACAAGAGATGAATGAGGACATCCAGGAGTGCCTCTTATGAAGGAATCTAAACGATAGTAGCTCCTTTGACAAAGGGTGAATCAACCATTGGATTAAATGTCTCTCGACTATTGGATAAAGTGAGGAGATAAAAAGTATGTACCTGTGGAGTGGCCAACACAGAGTTCATTCGTGACAATGGAAAGGATGGTTACAGCAGATGGAGAAACACGAAGCCGTGTTGGTATGAGATGAAGAGTGAAAGGGTGCGGAGCCAGTGCCAACAACACTAGAGGATGAGGGTCTGGCCACGTGCAGATGCTGCAGGCTTCTGGGAAATGAAAATGTAATCGCGGAGGGGCGGGCGCGCAGCCCTTATGCGGAGCCCATCAGCGCTGCGCTGAGAGGTCCAGCTCCTTCAGCAGCCAGCCCGGCCGTGGTCCTCACGGCAGAGAGTGCAGTGAGAGGCGGATCTCGGCCTTCTCCCAGGGCCCTCCAGGTCCTCTGGCCCCGGGGCGGGCGGGTGAGCTGGGGACAGGCTGAGGGCCGTGTCCCGCGGAGCTCCAGAGCCCTCGGCACGGCCGCCCACCCGCCAGGCCCAGGCCTCGAAGCGGCACCACCCCATCCCTCTCCCGCCGTCCCTGCCTCGGCGACCTAATGGCGGCAGCGGTCCCCATGGGTCGTGGTGCACAGAGGCCTCAGCACCTGGAGGACACGGACACTGTCATCCAGGTAAGAGCTTCAGCCAGCTTCAGACTCTCTGCTCAAGGTTCAAAACTTGCTCCAGCTTTGACCAGCTGCCCACCCACCCCAGGAGGTGGCCAGAGCTCAGGGTTCGGCTGCAAGGACTTTGCACGTCATTACTGCAGGTCCGCCGCTGTGGTTGGGCTGTTCTCCAAGAAGGGCAATTGCTGGGAGCTGGGAATTCACCTGACTGGTATTTGCTACAAATGATTCTCTCCAGTTTACAGGAAAAGCCTGAGGGCCGGCGGGGTCCTAGGCTCCTGGCTCCCTCAGTCATGAAGGCTGGGCCTCAGGGTCTGGGGACCCTGAGAGTCACTGTGTTCTGATGAGATTACCTTTTAGAGAGAATTACTTTGATGATATATGAGAAAGGGGTGCACACTTATGGAGTGACGTTTCTGAGAATAGGAGGGTCTGAGATGAGAGAAAATATGGAGGCATTGGCATTTGCTGGAAGAGAATGTTACTAAATAGGAACAAGAGGATGGTTTCAGTCACATCAGAAATATGAAGCTCCTATCTAATCGTATAATCACAACAAAATGTAAACTGAGACTATGAGTTGGAAGGAAGTAGGGGTGGAATTAAAAAGCCAGGCACATTAGAAAATGTGTGTAAGACCCCTTGCTGAAAATAGGAAAACAAGCTTAAAAGAGCTAACTGGAAAAACAAGGTAGAATTACTGGGTGTGGTTGAGGGCCTATTGGAGTTACCTGTGATGTTACTGTAATGTTCTTCTCAGCTCTGTGATTTTTGCCGAGGATTCTCCTTAACTCGGTGGCCTGTCTTCCTGCACTCATATCCTCCATGTTTTATCCTCCCCTTCTCCCTAATTTTACATCCTACCCTATCTCCTCTTTAATTTCTCCTTTATCCAGCCCTTTCTTAGAGAAACAGCTTTACTGCCAATGACATCGTTAAATTAGCTACTATATGGGGAAATATTTAGCAGTGTTCCTGACAAACAGTGGTTTAATTCTAGTCAAATATTACGTTTTTTTTTTCTTTTTCCTAGAGACATAGTTACCTTTGAGAGCATACTATTCACCTAATAAAGGATGAATTCTTAGGTGTTATGTTGCTTCTTAGACATTACAGAGAGACAGCTGCTAATCAATTATATAGAAATTTATTTAGACTGGCATCTGCCATATTCCCAATAAAAGCAAAGCACTTACCTAAATCCATGTGATGTTTTAGTAAATGCTTTCTTCAACATTCTAGAGTACCAAATCAGAAGGCTTTTACTAAATTAATAACAGCTTGTTGAATACAAAGTAAGACTCCATAGAGCCCTCCTGGCTAATGTTGAGAGATGAAACATCTAACACTAGATGAAAAGGAAAAGCAAAAATGTTTACACTATAACTTTATTTCTTCAGAAAACTTTCCTAAATGAAAATTATCTGTATGTTAATGCTATCCCCAGGATACATATTCAACTTTCATTAAACAAATATATTTGAGGACTTCATGTGTGAAAAGTTGTGGCAGAAACTGCTAAATTGTTCTGGGTCCTTGAAGATCCTCTTAGAAGAGATCTACCCAGGACAGGAACACCTGTTTGGGACTTCATGTGATTAATAAACACACTTCAAGTGGTAAATCCACCGGGAACTAGGGGTTTATCTTTGGAGCTGTAAGCATCTCCTTCACCAATAGTTCCATACCTTGTCCTTCCCACTTTCTCAGGCTGAACTATACACTTAGAATGACAGCAACTGGGTCCCTGTAACAAAGTCACCTATAACAATGGCACCATGGACTAACAAGAATTGCCCTCCTGCATCTAGATTCCTATTTGAAGGAAAATCAAATATCTATTATCTTTGAGCCACTGTTATGGGAGCTCTTTGTTCCAAAGGTTCACCCTACACCCTAAATTAGTGGTGCTGATGACTTAGACTGCATCAGCGTCACCTGTAGGGCCTGTTAAAACCTAGATTTCTGTTAAACATAGATGTAAACCCCCAAGTTGAAACAATAGATGCAAAGATAGCGTTATTTTATCATAATTATTGAAATAGATTTATGCATAAGAAATGAGGCATGAAAGAATTATAAAGCTAAACCTTAACATACGGTCGTGATACTAAACATGCTACTTGTCAACTACTCTTTGATGAAATAGGGCCTGTGCACTGTTATTGAAACACACTCTACCCTCCAAAGTAGCACACCTGGCCTTTCCCTCAACTGTTCTAACTTTTCAGTCTAGATAAATTTCACCAGGGGGAATTCCCTGGTGGTCCAGTGGTTAGGACTCCGTGCTCTTACTGCTGAGGGCCCGGGTTCAATCCCTATTGGGGGAACTAAAATCCCACAGGCTGTGTGGTGTGACCAAAAAAATAAATAAATAAATTTTAAAATTAAAAATAAAATATTCACCAGGTATGATAATGACATTAAACTCATGGCTTAATATTTGAATGTAGTTATCTTCATTTCACTCCTTGGTCACTGTTGTTTGCTTTAAAGCAGTATGGATTTTAAGGAAGTCTGAAAGCCAAGTGTAAACATGTTTTCATGTCAGTGAAGACAAAGCCAAGTTCATGACCAACTGATAAATGGCGTAGACTAACATACGGAATAGAAAAAGTATTGAACTAGAACAAAACGAATCAGAGCGTTATTCTTGACCCTGGAATTAAGGGACAAGTCAATTCATAATGTTTGGTTTTCTCCCCTGCATTTACAAAACAGCAGCAATGCTCCTTGTCACAATCTCATTAAGTTTGTTTGTCTGTTTTTAAAGATTTATTTTGATGTGGACCATTTTTAAAATCTTTACTGAGTTTGTTACCATATTGCTTCTGCTTCATGCTTTTTGGTGCTTTGGCCCTGAGGCATGTGGGATCTTAGTTCCCTGACCAAGGATCGAACCCACACCCCCTGCATTGGAAGGTGAAGTCTTAACCACTGGACCACCAGGGAAGTCACCAAGTTTGGTATTAAGTATATTAAGTAGGTGGAAATGTCTTGTAAAGTTCTAAGCAAATGTGTTTATTTGGATAACTGTGTCATAATTTAAATAGGTTAAGCCAAATGTGCACATGCTCCTTTTTATTGAATATTCTGGCCATTAATTTATTTTTGAATATTATCTATTTATCTAGAGTAAGAAGCCAGCTAATGGGGAAAGAAGTTACTTAAGGTGTATTTGTATGTGTTCAGATTTACTCCCTTATTATACTTTTCTTTGCCCATAAAGTGAGAAAAATACTGTTTGCAAACATGACAAATTGAAGTATCCAAATGAAAACATTTACTCCAAAGGGAATGGTCTTGCTTTACAGACAAATTAAAAACCAGCTGTGCCAGACTTCATGGAAAACATTACACAGCAACTGATTTGTCCACAAATGAATCATTTCAATGAACACAATACATAAGGCTGCAGGTGGCATTTATTTTGACAAACTAGGTTTATTAAGGTAGTTGAATTTAAAAAAAAAAAAGTTCTCTGTAAAATAATTGAAAATTGCTCTAAAAGCTATCTTTTAAGTTTAAAAGGAAGGGTTCTTCCTACACTTAATTGAGTTTCTTGGATTTTCTATTGTTGTAACACTGAGATACCACATAGATAATACAGAACAATGCATAGTAATTTCGGTAAGAGTTCAAAGCAGAAAATCCAACAACGGGAGTCCAATTGGCAACAAGGTATCATTATATAAGATAGATAGATGATAGAGATATAATCATATACTCAACAGTACTCACTGAGCTCCAATGCTGAGCAAGGCAGTGTCCAAACTGCTAACATTTCAGTACCGAATAATGCAGAAAAGTCATTACTCCATAGAGCTCACAATCTAATAATGGAAAAACAGATATTAAACAACAAATTTTGTTACTGTATTCAATCATAATTTTAATAATTTCAGTTATGTATTTCCTTAGGTGACTCAAATTACTGCATTGTAATTTGATTCCATTAAAAGTACACATTTTCAGTTGTGTGTCATACATGACTGTAGAAGTTGGGGATATAACAATAAATTTTTTTTAAAAAATGAAATCTCTGCTCTAATAGAGTTTAAATTTTCATGAGAGACAGACAGGTCCTAAAATGTTATGTTATGTAGAATATTACTAGGTGATTAGTGCTATGAAAGAAAATAAACCAGATAGGAGAATAAGAGTGTTATAATATTCAAGGGTAGAATTAGGAAATTATTTACTGAGGTGAGCCAATTATTGAAGCTGAGGGAGTGGAATGTGGGACGATATTTGCCATATATTTCCAGGCAGATGAAACAAGAAGTATGAAAGGCCATGGGGCAGAAGTGTGTCCAGTGGAAAGCAAGTTCAATAGGGTGAAAAGAGGTAATCAGGGGAAGATGAATAGAAGATATGGAGATACATGTTATGGACTGAATGTGTTCCCCCCAAATCCATATGTTGAATCCCTAACCCCCAGTGTAATGGTACTTGGATATGGGACTTAGGGGAAGTAATTAGGGTTAGGTGAGGTTATTAGGATGGAAAATTCAGGAGTTCAGCATAAGATGGTGTCCTGGTCTAGGCCCACCGGAAAGATGTCATCTATATGATGGAAAGTGCTCCCTCCAAGATTGGGACTTGTTCCAAGTCATGGCCAACCCATTGATGGCAAAGAGCCCATGAATTTGGGCAGGCTTGTGGAAGGACATTAAAGGTGTAACCCATTCCATGTGAAGGCAAGCTATCCTGATCATCCTGGTGGAAAGGAATGCTTAAAAGTGCCTTTGCAATGTCAATTACCAAGTACCCTCAGTTTGGGCCATAGCCTGTAGCAATCACAATGTCAGGGAAGCACTGCAGGCCCCAAGGGCTGAACAAGAGTGTTGAGCCTTTTATTACACATGGTGACTCTCCAGGTACCTGCAGCCTTCCACACAGGCAACATGGGGCTACTGAATAGAGAAATCATCTCAGAGAGGGCTTTGACTTCCTGGAGCTCAGCAATGAGGGCAGCTGTTTATTTTTCTCCCTCAGGCAGCCAGTATTGTTTTTGAGGAAGAACAGCACTAGGGAGGGTAGTAGGGTAGGTGCGTGGTCTTCCATATGCCGTGCGAGGATGGTCCTAATTGCAGTACTTTCTGGCAGGGATTGGGGGCGAAAGTGAGCAAGATGGCACATAGATAATAGACCTATTCATTCAGTAGCAGGAGGTTCAGAAATGGGGGTTTGTAGAGGCACTAAGGGATCCACCTATAGTCAGCTTGGGCAATGGTCCCAGAGGTGGTGGCCTCAGCCCCCATATCAGAAGCTGTGATTCTTCCCTACGTCCCCATTGCACTGTAACCTTGGCATAGGGCTTCCTGTTCTCCTGGGAGTAGATGGACCTTGGCTTAACCTCTGGTACTGTCTTGTCTTTTTGTATTTTGTTTTGTTGTTTTTTGAAAGCTCAGAAGACCTGGGTCAAAGTTGCTGGGGCACTCCAATTCATCTCCAGATTCATGGGAAGGGTCAGAGGGAATAGCACTCATATTAGTCATGGGGACCACCATGAGGACCCTAGCAGGGTCACCCATGGCACCCTCCATGCCTTGTACCTGGCCTGGGGAGTTCATCCATCTCCTCCACTGAGACCTCATGTTTGAAACACCAGACCCAGAGATCGCTTTGGGAAGATCCTTGCCCACATCATCTAGGGGAGGGTGTGTCATTACCACTTTTACGTGTTTTTTTTCTGTTGGTCAATTTTGCTATTTTGGCTGTAGCTGCCTTTTCCATGTCCGAGTTTGTCAGTTAAGATCTGGGTTGTGTCATGGACAGATAGAACTGACCCTATAAGGAATTTAATTGGCCTTGAAAACCAGCAGGATCTGCATGAACAAATATGGAAATCTGACTATGCCTAATAATCTCACCACCTGCTGTTCCCACTCCCTCATTGTAGAACCAAGAGATAACCAGGGTGGCTTGCAGGGGCACCATAGCCTCTGTGAGGGTGGTCTAGAATGTTTTTCAGTGATGGGGAACTCATCACAGGTGGACAAACTTGTGGGAGCCCAAGTAGTACCCAAATGAGGAAGAAGGGGGTCTGGGGTGCTGTGGGACCCACACCTTCTTCCCGCTTAGGCAAAGAAGATGATGTCAAGGCACTCCAGAGGAGAGGGTCTATTTCCAGGAATGCATTCAAAATTGAAAAATCAATTAATGAGTCTCCAATTTAACAACAAATTAACCAACTAAAGATCAGGATCAAGACAAGGATGTCCACTAGAAATTCTACCCAGAGCAGTTAGAAAAGGAATTAAAGGCATCCAGATGGGAAAGGAAGACTGAAAACGATCTCTATTCATAGGCAACATAATCTTGTATATAGATAAACCTAAGGAATGTGCTAAAAGACTTTTGGAACTAATAAGCAAGTTGAGCAATTTTTCAGGTACGTGATCAATATACAAAAATCAATTGTATTTCTACACACCTGCAATGAAAAATCCAAAATGGAATTAAGAAAGCAATTCCATTTACAATAGCATCAAAAAGAAAAATATAATTAACAATAAACTTAACCAAGAAACTGCAGAACATATATACTTTGAAGACTATGGAACAGTGTTGAAAGAAACTAAAAATGATTCAAATAAATGGAAATAGTTCACAGAACTCATGAAGTACTATAGGTAAGATTGCAATACTCACCAAATTTGTCTAAAGATTCAACATAATCCCTATCAGAATCCCAGCTGGCTCTGCTGCTGAAATTGACAAGCACACTCTAAAATTCATATAGAATGGCAGGGGACACACAAAAGCCAAAACAATCTTAAAAAATAAAAGTTGTTAGACTCACAGCTCCCAGTTTCAGATCTTATTACAAACCATACTAATCAAAACAGTGTGGTACTTGCATAAAGATAGATACGTAGACCAATGGGACAGAATTGAGAGTCCAGAAATAAAACTTTGTATCTATGGTCAATTGATTTTCAACAAAAGTGTCAGCACCATTCAACTGAGAAAGAATAGTCTTTTCAACAAATGATGCTGGGACAACTGGATAGCCACATGCAAAGTAATAAAATTGGACTCCCACCTCATGCTAAGTACAAAATTTATCTGAAAATGGATTCAACATCTAAGTATAAAAACTGAAACTATAAAACTTTTAGAAGAAAATATAAGGATAAGTTTCTGTGATCTCAGATTTGGCAAAACATTCTTAGATATGACACCAAAAGTATGAGCAACCAAAGAAAAAAATTTTTAATTGGACTTCATCAAAAATAAAAATGTTTCTGCTTCACAGGAAACTATCAAGGAAAGTGAAAAGATAACCCATAGAATGAAAGGAAGTATTTGAAAATTATGTATATGATAAGGTCCTTTTATCTAGAATATTTGGAACCATTGCAGTTCAATAATAAGACAACCCAATTAAAAAATGGGTGAAGGATCTGAATAGATATTTCTATAAAGAAGTTATGTGAATGGCTAATAAACATATGAAAAGATGCTCAACATCATTAGCTATCAGGGAAACGCAAACTAAAACCACAATGAGTTATCACTTTGTACTCACTAGTATGGCTATAATCAAAAAGTCAGGTAATAAGTGTTAGCAAGGAACAGAAGTATCAAACTTCTCATAGACTGCTGGTGGGAATATAAAATAGTGTAGCCATATTTGAAAACAATCTGGTGGTTTGTGAAACATTATTATATGTTACCATATTACCCAGAAATTCCACACCTTTGTATATAGCTAAGAGAAACTAAAATACATGTCCACACAAAAATTAGTAGGAGAATATTTATAGCAGCCTTATTCATAATAGTCGAAAGATAGAAACAACCTGAATTCCATCACCTGACAAATGGATAAACAAAACTCAGTATATCCATACAATGCAAAATTATTTAGCCATAAAAAGGAACGGAGTAGTGATACATGCTACAATATGGATGAATCTTGAAAACATGATGCTAAGTGAAAGAAGCTAGTCACAAAAGACCACATAGTATATGAATTGTCCAGAATAGGTAAATCTATAGAGACAGAAAGCAAATTAGGAGTTACTTAGGTTTGAAGTGAGGGGTTAAGGGGAGTATAAGATGGTAATAGCTATAGGGTTCATGGTTTCTTTTTGCTGTGATGAAAATTCTAAAATTGACAATAATGATAGTTGCATATGTCTGCCTATATAGTAAAACAGTGAGTTATATCCTTTAAGTAGGTGAACTGTATGTTATGTGAATTATATCTTAATTACGCCACTATAAAGAAAAATAAAACATTTGGTGAAGAATTGGAGATAGAAAAAAAAAAGAACAACTATTTTGAGAAGTTTTATAATAAAGTGGAAGAACTTAATGGGGCCAGAACTAGATGAAATAATATGGTCGGGGGAGTTTTTGGGTTTTCGTTTGTTTATTTTTTAAGATAAGGTAACATAACATGGAGAGAAAGGAGCAAGGAATTCATGGAGGGATGTTGTTTAGATGCTGGAAAGAGCATGTGAGTCTATTTAACAAAGACAATGGCTTTATAACAAATATGCTATTAGAAAACTTAGTTACTTCTGCTTAAATGAATATCCATTTTGACCCTAAATAAATGACTACCTTGAGCTAAGCCAAGTATATTCCTAATTATTTATTTATGGAGCTGGATTTTTTTGGTCCTAAAATCAGTTCCTATTCTATTCCATAACCTGGGATTTGAATAATGCTATTTAGATTGTTATTTTTACAAATTCTGATCAGTCTTTCAAGTCCCCAATTTCAAATATATCTATATCTATATATCTATATAATTCTAATATATAGAGTTATATAAACTCTAATATATATATGTATATATACTATATATGTATATATGTATATATAGTCTATATATCACACAATAACTATTGTTACTGTGTTTGTTGTTATAATTATTTCAATTTGGTACAGCATAGGTTTAGACTTTAAATACTGATTCCAGGTTTTCTGCTGCTTTAATCTTGTTTAAATTACTTCATTTTTCTCACTCTCATTTTTCACAACTATACTTATCTGTAAGCATACTAACCTGTATCTTGATTGTCTGTAATAATATTAAATAAAAGTGACATATACATAGAACCTCTCCTCTTTACCCATTGTTTAAGATGCTTTCCGTTTTTATCGCTTTTGTCACCTTTTGTGTTTAATATCACATGAAAAATTTTTCTCAGTATGTGTGTGCTCAGTAATTTCAGTCAAAAATCAATAATTATGTGATAAAAATGCACTAATCTAGATATGGTAACCTCCATTTTATACCAAATTATAGTTTTGAACTTAGCAATCAAGAAAAAATAAAGGAACTCATTATCAATTCCATGAGTTATTCAATACCTTTACATATTACTTTTGGTTGAGAAAGAAAACTTTGAGAAAGTCATTTTTCATTCCCTGAGAGGTGTAATTATTTAACTCATTAGCAGGAATCAAACTGACTGCTAAATTTTGGTGATTCATACCAAATAACTAAAATTTGAATATTTTTCTAGTAACTTCTTTCATAATGTCAACTTTGAAAACCAAGAAATGATATAGGAGAAAAAGTTTGTAACACTAATGGATGTTCTTTTTTTTTTTTTTTGTATAATTGTTTTACAATGGTGTGTTAGTTTCCGCTTTATAACAAAATGAATCAGCTCTACATATACATATATCCCCATATCTCCTCCCTCTTGCGTCTCCCTCCCACCCTCCCTATCCCGCCCCTCTAGGTGGTCACAAAGCACTGAGCTGATCTCCCTGTGCTATGAGACTGCTTCCCACTAGCTATCTATTTTACATTTGGTAGCATATATATGTCCATGCCACTCTCTCACTCCATCCCAGCTTACCCTTCCCCCTCCCCGTGTCCTCAAGTCCATTTTCTATGTCTACCTTTTTATTCCTGCCCTGCCCCTAGGTTCATCAGAACAAATTTTTTTTTAGATTCCATATATTTGTGTTAGCATACAGTATTTGTTTTTCTCTTTCTGACTTACTTCACTCTGTATGACAGACTCAAGGTCCATCCACCTCACTACAAATAACTCAATTTCGTTTCTTTTTATGGCTGAGTAATATTCCATTGTATATATGTGCCACATCTTCTTTATCCATTCATCTGTTGATGGACACTTAGGTTGCTTCCATGTCCTGGCTATTGTAAATAGAGCTGCAGTGAACATTGTGGTAAATGTCTCTTTTTGAATTATGGTTTTCTCAGGGTATATGCCAGGGATTGCTGGGTCATATGGTAGTTCTATTTTTAGTTTTTTAAGGAACCTCCTTTTTTGATGCAAAAAGGGTAAACTAAAACACTTCTTATTAAAGAATCTCAATTCATCACAGCAGGCTTGAAAACCTGGTGCAATCTGAGTTTTACAAAAAGCTAATATTAAAGCTGTTATTAATCTCTCATCTGAGATGATAGAAATTCCAAAAGTCCTTGAAATATGTTATCACCTTTAAAAGTATTGCTTATAAAGTTATTCTTTTCAAAATGTACTTCATGTTTCCAAAGTCAAACGAAAACCTCAGCTCTCTTTTTCCATGTCTAAAGGCTCACTAAAGGTAGAGGTATATTAAATGTATATTAACACTAAATACTGACTGTTGGGCACAATAAAGAGAATTAGCCAATAAATAATTAAGATATGCTTCTGCTTACACTCATAGGAATATGTCAGTTGTTAATATTTACTTTAACCCTCCCATTTAGCTTCTGAGAATGTACATCCTACATGCACACACACAAACACACACACACACACACACTCATTTATACACTGTATGTATTATATCATTTTAATTGACCCTAAGAAACATAATTTCCCACATTATCTCCTTTCTGATAGTTTAATGCTTCTTATCATCAGTGGAGTCTTACATTTGCAGGCAGGAGGGTAAGCAGTAAGAATAATGTAGTTGTCATTGCCTGACATTTGGCTTATATTTTCCACTTTGCATACACACCAAAGTATGTATTAAATATAAGTATTTTTTTTGAATTTTATTTTATTTACTTTTTATACAGCAGGTTCTTATTAGTTACCCATTTTATACATATTAGTGTATATATGTCAACCCCAGTCTCCCAATTCAGCACACCACCACCACCACCCCCCGCCACCACTTTCCCCCTTTGGTGTCCATATGTTTGTTCTCTACATCTGTGTCTCTATTTCTGCCCTGCAAAGCAGTTCATCTGTACCATTTTTCTAGGTTCCACATATATACGTTAATATACGGTATTTGTTTTTCTCTTTCTGACTTACTTCACTCTGTATGACAGTCTCTAGGTCCATCCTCATCTCTACAAATGACCCAATTTCGTTCCTTTTTATGGCTGAGTAATATTCCATTGTATATATGTACCACAACTTCCTTATCCATTCGTCTGTTGATGGGCATTTAGGTTGCTTCCATGGCCTGGCTATTGTAAATAGTGTGGCAATGAACATTGGGGTGCACGTGTCTTTTTGAATTATGGTTTTCTCTGGGTATATGCCCAGTAGTGGGATTGCTGGGTCATATGGTAATTCTATATTTAGTCTTTTAAGGAACCTCCATACTGTTCTCCATAGTGGCTGTATCAATTTACATTCCCAGCAACAGTGCAAGAGGGTTCCCTTTTCTCCACACCCTCTCCAGCATTTGTAGTTTGTAGATTTTCTGATGATGCCCATTCTAACTGGTGTGAGGTGACACCTCATTGTAGTTTTGATTTGAATTTCTCTAATAATGAGTGATGTTGAGCAGCTTTTCATGTGCTTCTTGGCCATCTGTATGTCTTCTTTGGAGAAATGTCTATTTAGGTCTTTGGCCCATTTTTTGATTGGCTTATTAGTTTTTTTAATATTGAGCTGCATGAGCTGTTTATATATTTTGGAGATTAATCCTTTTTCTGTTGATTTGTTTGCAAATATTGTCTCCCATTCTGAGGGTTGTCTTTTCGTCTTGTTTGTAGTTTCCTTTGCTTTGCAAAAGCTTTTAAGTTTTATTAGGTCCCATTTGTTTATTTTTGTTTTTATTTCCATTACTCTAGGAGGTGGATCACAAAGGATTTTACTGTGATTTATGTCATAGAGTGTTCTGCCTATGTTTTCCTCTAAGAGTTGTATAGTGTCTGGCCTTACATTTAGGTCTTTAATCCATTTTGAGTTTACTTTTGTGTATGGTGTTAAGGAGTGTTCTAATTTCATTCTTTTACATGTAGCTTTCCAGTTTTCCCAGCACCACTTATTGAAGAGACTGTCTTTTCTTCATTGTATATCCTTGCCTCCTTTGTCATAGATTAGTTGATGATAGGTGTGTGGGTTTATCTCTGGGCTTTCTATCCTGTTCTATTGATCTATATTTCTGTTTTTGTGCCAGTACCATATTGTCTTGATTACTGTAGCTTTGTAGTATAGTCTGAAGTCAGGCAGTCTGATTTCTCCAGCTCCTTTTTTTTCCCCTCGAGACTGCTTTGGCTATAAATATAAGTATTAAATATAAATATTTAATAACACTGTGTTGTAAGATTATATAGATAGTTTCATTGGCAAGGTTTTTTTTCTTTTTTATTAATACATAAGATAATGGTGACTTAGATTCAAACAATGATACCTTAGGTTCGATATTATACACAATAAATACACATACACATTTGACTTTGAATTCATTTCCAAGAATATTTCCTTTCAACTCAATTTCATTGAAAAGCGGTTTGTACTCATTCTCTCCATTTCCTCCCTGCCCATTCATGGTTCAAGTTGCTTGACTTTTGTTCCCACTATTGGATAACACTTTCCAGTAAAATGTAACCAATGACTTATGGATATTTAGTTCTTACTCTTTGTATCTTTCCTGAATTTCAAACCTTTGACTATTTTGTTCTTCTTGAAATTATTTTCTCCCTTAGCCTTTTGGCATTTTCCTTAATTTTATCCAGTATTAGTTACCACTGTTTCCCAGTCTTGTACACTGGAATGTCTTCCTTTAGACACTTACATCTTACGATTCCACACAGTTCTGTCTTCAGTTTTCTTCTCATTCAACTTCTACTAACTTCATCTTAATTTATTTAACAACATGGTTTCAAAAATCACCTGTTTGCCAATAACTCCCAAATCAATACAGTCTTCCCAGACATTTCTCTTGAGCGTCAAAATGTATGTATCCAACATTTTATTATGTGTTCCCCTGATAATCTCCTACCCATATCAAACTCCAAATATCTAATAATGAATCATAACTATTCATCTACTTAATCATTTTAAAAGATTTTGCTAGGAAATATGCATTGATCTTCATATTCAAACAGTATTTCATCCTGACTTCTATACTTTTATTTGTACCATAATCTGCATAGTTTCTTGCATTAAGAATTGGGAACACAGGCAATACTTTATTTCCTCATGTCCTCACATTAAATTAATAGATAATTAACAAGGACCTACTATATAGCACAGGGAACTCTACTCAATACTCTGTAATAACCTATATGGGAAAAGACTCTGAAAAAGAATAGGTATATGTATATGTAAAACTGAATCACTTTGCTGTACACCTGAAACTAATACAACATTGTAAATCAACTATACTCCAATATAAAATAAAAATTAAAAAAATATGTTTAGGATCAGCAAATTCTGCCTTCTAATTATATCTCTGATCCTCTCTCTTCTGTTCATTCCCGCTGTCTATTAATTTAGATCTTTTCTAACATAGTTCACCTTTGGAAAGGCCCCCCTCATAGTGTTCTTTCTGACATTTATTCTTTAACCATCCTTCAGATTGCTTCAAAAGTGATAGTTTGGAAGAAAAAAAAACCTGATTATTATTTTCTTAATTAATTAATGTATTTATTTGGCTGTGTCGGGTCTTAGTTGTGGCACATGGGATCTTCGCTGCGGCACACGGGGTTCTTTGTTGCCACGCACGTGCTCTCTAGTTGTGGCACGTGGGCTCAGTATTTGCAGCGCATGGACTCTCTAGTTGTGGTATGGGGGCTTAGTTGCCCCGCGGCATGTGAGATCCTAGTTCCCCGATCAGGGATCAAACCCTTGTCCCGTGCATTGGAAGGTGGACTTCCAACCACTGGACCACCAGGGAATTCCCCAAAACCTGATTATTTTTTTCTCTTAATTAAATCCCCTTAATAGCTCCCTGTTCCCTTCCAGAAAAAGTCTAAACAACCTAGTGTGTTTCTTAGCAAGTTTGATGATTATAATACAATAGCGTTGTCTATATTCACTATGCTGTGCATTAGATTTCTAGGGCCTATTTACTACTTATTGCAAATTTGTATCCTTAAACAACATCTGTCCTATCCCCCACCCTCATCCCCTGGTAACCACCATTTTACTCTCTATTTTTACTAGGTTAGCATTTTTCGATTCCACATATAAGTGATAACATACATTATTTGTCTTTCTCTATCTGCCTAGATCTTAATTATTCCAGCCACTAAAAATAAATGGAAATTTTATGACATGATAAAGAAGCTAATTATTGCTACAATGGCAATCGTATTACAATATATATGTATCACATTAATGTGTTGTACAGCTAAATTTGCACAATGTTATACATCAAATGATTTCAATTTAAAAAATAAATAAACAACCTAGCATGCTATAACCTGGCCCTGGTTACATCACCAAGATTATCTCCAGCTATACTTTACATTCACTATGAATTATTCAATAGTTCTACTCTTTTCTAACTGCCCACTACTATCTCCTACCCTTTCCTAATAGTCATTACCTTTTATTTGCTTCCTGGAAAACTCCCATTCATCTTCAAAAGACAGGTCATAAATGACTAAAGAAGATGTTCTCTGATGCTTTTACTGTTATATTAAAGAAATTCCACTGTTTGTTTGCACGTCTGTCTTTCCAACTACCCTGTGCATTTCTTGAGGAAAAAAAAAAAGTGTTTCTTCATTTATCTCTATGTCTGCATTGCTGTGCACAAGGCCCAGAACTTAATAGGAGCTCCATCCATGTTTACTAAATGATGAGTGAGAAAATAGTGAATAAATATATGGATAAAATTAAAAATGAATAAATGAATACCTTTATAAAATTAAAGTTAAGAATAACTCTGTTTGTTTTGAGCCTGACTTCTTTATGTACTGGGTTAAGATATATCCCAGGTATTAGCTTCAGTAATGTTTTCAGTCTATAACTGTTATACCTTAATCTGTCTCTTTCCGATTCTGTACTAAGTTGCAGTGTTATTAGAAAAACTTGGCTGAGAATATCAAGGAGAGGAGGACATTACAAAGCAAGTTAAATATTCTGAAAGAAGTCTTTTAAGGTAAGGTTCATGATTGTCTAGAAAAATTTAATGAATGAAATATAAGGGGTCTATGGACTTCCTGAAATTGTACACAGAAGGTGAACTGCATATGTGAGGAAAGAATCCAAAGACAAAACAAAATAAGGAATTGTGTCCCAAAGGAAGCTTACAAGTATGGCTCTAGAAATTCATCTACTAAATCAAATCAATAAGCTAAAAACCAAAAATTTCACCAAAATCTGCTCTGATTATTAATATTACAGAGAAAAACACTCTGAAACTTCCTTGACTAACATAATTTAATACTGGCTTTCACATTGCTGTGTGAATTAATAGGGCTCCGATGGACAACTCTTGCTTCAAGTTCTTGATGCAGTTGCCATACAATAGGGGCAGGTTAGAGTCAGCTGAAGGCTTACCTGGTCTGTTCATCCAATGCGGAGTACTCACTTGGCTAGGAGACTCGAAGATCAGCTGTCAATCAGAGCATCCAGAGAGCCTCTCCGTGTGACTGGGGTTTCTCACAGCATGATGGCTGGGTTCAGCATAAAAGCATCCCATGTGCAAACGTCCCAAGACAGGATACAGAAGCTGCCAAACAAGCTAAGGATACACCTGAAATAAGCAAAGCATCCTTTCCCACTGTATTCTATTGGTCAAGGCAATCACAGGACCCTCCTAATAGTTTTTTTTTTTTTTTTTTTTTTTTTATTCACACACACACACACTGTATTTTATTTTTACAAGACATAAATAGACTGACACCAAGCATTGTACATGGATGACCACAACAAAAGCAACAATGATTGCAATTACCAAACATGAAACACACTCATACTATGTCATAATATTGACATTCAGTCCAGTAATCCTCCACTGTAACAGCTCCTTTACTTTGCAGTGAAAATTGATTTGTATATTCTTTGCCTCTGAGTCCTTGTGGGATTTTTTTTTTTTTAAATTCAGACAGAAAGTCACAAAAATTATACTCATCCTCATCAGTTCACTCAGTCCCATGTAATTAATTTTTTTTTCATCTTGATCTTTTGTTAGCACTTTTATGAGTTCATCAGTTTTTCATTAGAGTTCTGAAAATGCTTATTCATTCAGTTCAGCAGTACAGTCAGTTACCAGAAACCTGTACTTGTCAGAGACTTTTCCATGAATTTCTTGAAGATGAAACCCTTTTATAGGAACATATTTGCAAAATCATCAGAGTACACCCAGAACTGTCTGTAAATGACAAAAGACTTAAAAATGACCACGGTTAAAGATTTGATGAAAGTTCATAATAATGCAGTTGACAAGAAAATTAGTTATTTCTGAGATATACATTTTAAAGTAATAACTAGGATTATTACTTATAACATTATACCAGAACATATAAGATTTTTAGAAATTTCATGTAATGTCTGAAACATTTATATTAACATATTTCCATACATATTTCCATACAAATACAAATATAAGATTTTTAGAAATTTCATGTAATGTCTGAAACATTTATATTAACATATTTCCATACATATTTCCATACAAATACAAATATAAGATTTTTAGAAATTTCATGTAATGTCTGAAACATTTATATTAACATATAACGTCCCAAGACAGGATACAGAAGCTGCCAAACAAGCTAAGGATACACCTGAAATAAGCAAAGCATCCTTTCCCACTGTATTCTATTGGTCAAGGCAATCACAGGACCCTCCTAATAGTTTGTTCTCTTTTTAAAAAAAAAAAAAAAAAAACAAGGAGAAATAGACTCTATCTTACGATGGAGGAGGGGTAACATCACACTGCAGAGCAGAGTGTGAGATGGGAGATATTGTCTTGGCAATCCATGGAAAATAAAATCTTCCATGGTGTTTACCAAGAAGAAGGACTTTAGGAAAAGTAAATGAGGATTTTGGAAAGCTTATTGATGTCTTACAGTGGTTATTTGCACTGAGACAGGTGCAAAGAAAGAGGAAGGCAAAATAATAAGGAGTGATTTATTGTGAGGTGAGAAGAAGATCAAAATACTCAAAGTCTTACAAGCACTGTTAAGTATCTTGCATCTTATCAAAAATTAATGGTAATCTACTTTAAGAGTTTTAATCAGGTTGATGAAATTAATATGTATATTTCCAATAATTGTGCGAAGTATCTGTGAATCAGTTATGTTATCATTATGGCAACTGTGTCAGAGAAGTATTAAAATTAAGACCCTTTTACAAATGAGGAGCTTGAGGTTCAGTTACACTAAAAACAAAACAAACAAAGCAAAACAAAAAAAAATTGCTCAAAGTTATGCCTTTAGTAAATGTCAGAGCTGGCATATGAGTGAGTCCTGGACGGATGGCTGCAGCACAGGATCACTTAGTGACCAAGCTAGAATTGTTGTACACAACACTTGAGTTTGCTTTCCCTAACCACACCCCAAATTAAAACAAAGATAAAGTCATATTAGTCAGAAAAGGAAATGCTGGGATGGTGAATCATCTCTAGCTCTGAGACGGGGGAATGCCTCAAGCAAGACTTAAAACCTTAATAGGCTCTCGAGTTCCCAGTTCATATATTGTCTCCTGGAATAAACTTTTATAACCATGAAGAAGCTATTTAAAACCTTCATTAAGATGCTTCAGCATCTCATAACCAGGGATAAATAAAAGCAAATTTACCTGAAGTAGGAGTGAGTAATCTCTTGAATAGAATAGTGCTTTGCTCCAGGCACAAGTATTGCTGTACGTAAAGTGCTGAACAAGAGGAAGATTACAGGATATCCATGGTGGCAGCACAGCTTGGAGCAAAAGAGAGCTAAAGCAACCCTTCTGTCTTTGTGAAGGTGCCAGCAGGAATCCACCAGAGGTAGGACTTGCTAAATTTAGATATAGAGCTAACAGAAGACCACTCTGAATTTAGGAATATGGTCAATTTATGAAGACAGAGGCCCTGACTTTAGTGCACAGTAACAGAGATCATACAAGCCATCCTGGAACCAGTGCCCTAGAAATGTCAGGGCAGGGAGAAGGAGAGTCTAAAACATGCACTGCCCTTGATTGGAGGATTCTCAATATAGACACTCTCTGGATTGTTTGTTTTGGTGTTTGTGATGCTGAAACTCAGCCTCTGTGCACCGGTGCGGAATCAAATCTCTGAGAAAGAGTTTTGGGTGAAGTAGGAAAGAATAGCTTTATTTCTTTGTCAGGCAAAGGGGGACACAGTGGGCTAATGCCCTCAAAACTGTACGTTCCAACCCCGGGAGGATTTGGTGAGGAGTTTTATAGCAATGGTTCAAGGGCAGGGTTGTTGGTAAGGATCAGGGTGTGAGAGGGGCCTGCATTCCTCTAATCTGGCCTCAGCTGGTCTCCTGGTGAGCTTCTGTGGTTCTCAACATTATCAGTGACCTTCTCTCTGGAATAAAGAATGCTTCATCAAGTAGTTAATAACTTCCATTTGTTGGAGGTTTTAGTCCTACAGAAGAGCTCAAAGATATTGTTCTGTGTATCCCTTGAGGCAGAACCAGGACCCTGCCCCAAGGCTGCACTATTATTTCTTGACAGCTCCTCCCTTGTCTCGAATCCCCTCCCTTCCCTGATTAGCAACTGTTTGAACCTGCCCTTTGAACTCGGGGAAGGTCAAGGAGGCTGAATGAAGCCTATTCCCTACAAACAAGAAACAGGGGACACAGAAAGGCTTCCGGGCCCAGGGGCCCCGCGGGGTCCTGCTTAGTTTCATTTGGGGGAAGGTTTTCTCTAACCACACAATTCCCTGACATATTCACCTCCATAGACAATGGGACCACCGTTAGATCTGCGGAGAGGAAATGTCACAGGAAACATCTCAAAGCAAGCCCAGGTAACCCGAGACATTCTGTCACAGTTCACATTGGAGGAGCCTTCATCTGTCTTGAAAATAGGATCTATCAGCATGGAACTAGATGAGTTTGGATTCCAAACTAGTGAGAGGAAGGCACAGGCTCTAGCTTTCACAATCCGTCTGAAAACAAACTACAACTAATAGCATGTTAGCACACACTACCTTTGTCTCTTTCTTTTTCACCTGCTCTCTGAACACAACTCCAACTTCATTATTGAGATTTCTGAGAAATTCAACTCATTCTACAGAAAAATGTAACTTCTTGGCAAAAATATTATGAACTAGTTTATCACATTTGGTCAATCAGATCATTTGATATAAGTGACTATTTTATTTAAAGATTGGTCACCAAAAAAAATGCTTAGTGTCTATTTTGGTATGTGAAATGCACTATTTTGAATCAATATAAAGGCTGGTATTTTTGCCATCAACATTATTTGAATTAATCATGCTCTTAAATTCATCCAGTTATTGAAAACAGTAAAACCCTTTCAATATATACCTTGTATATATAAAATGGGTGCATTATTTAATTGATTAAATAGCTAAACTAAGGATGCATCCATCAATTTATTATTTTGTACAAGAACAGAATACTAAATAGAAGTTAATTTAAGTACAAGGTGCAAAAATGATAGAAATGTTTTTGACAATCAAGCAGAAGAAAGTGTTTGTGTTTCCCCTTAGGAAAACAATTCATTTGAAAAATTGGAAAACTATCTTAAATATGTAATATAATACAAAAAAAAATAAAGTGGTTGTAGATATTTCAATTACTATTTCACTATCTCTATTAAAATGCTTGAAAGTGATCCTAGAGCTGTGCTTCTCAAACAGAAATCTGTACCATGACAGGAAGAACCCTAAGATGTCACTACGATTCCTACCTCCTTGTTTCAATGGCTTTGTGTCATTCCTGCCCGTTAGTGTGGGTGGGACTAACAATTTCCCTATAACAAGGAAACTGTGGCAAAGGGATTTTGCAGATGTAATTTACGTCCCTAGTCAGTTGACTCTAGGTTAATCTAAAGGGAGATTATCTTGGGTAGAGCTGACCTAATGAGGTAAGCCCTTCAGATGAGAGTCTAGAGGTGATAGACTCAAAACAGTAGAATCTCTCTTTCCTTACAGTTCTGAAGAAGCAAGCTACCATGGGTTCTACAACTTCAAGGAAATAAATTCTGCAAAAGAACCACGTGATTTAGAAAAGGACCCTGGACTCAGATGAATCTGCAGCCCCAGGTGATAACATCAGTACAGTTTCCTGAGAATCTGAGCAGAGAATCCAGTTGAGCTGTGCCCAGACCTCTGACCTATGGAGACTGTAAGGTAATAAATGGGTGTTGTTTTAAGCCACTCAATTTACAGTAATTCACTCTGCAGCAAAAGAAAACACATACAGGTGGTATGCAAGTGCATGTATATTCAATGTCATAGGATGATGAACATGGAACCGCTTAAGGGAAATTTTATACTAACTCAGATTTTGGAGAAGAATCACTACCTTTTAAATTGTTTTCAGGAACATAGCTGTTTTATGGATTAAAAGTCAAAATTCACATGACCTTTTAAGAGATAACCTGAGTCATCAAAGATATGCAATGTCTACTAAACTCTGAAAGTTTCAAGTGTTGTTTTTTCTTCCCTCTAACCTTAAGTGTTGGGTATGAAGGATGAATGTCATTGCTCCATCTTCCATGCCTGAGGAAGTTCTGGTCTTGACCAGATGTCCTTTTACAATATTGTTGTGATTCACCTGGGGAGAAGCTATCCCAGGGGCTGTTTGGGTTTGCTAGGTACCAAGTTGCTATCTACAAAGAGTTTGAGCAGGATATGCCTCATATATCTAGATTCCTTATCACCAATAAACTGGCGATTTCTGGATCTGAGCCACAGAAGCATTAGAATGAAAATAAGCCACATAGATTCTTATGTGGGGTATAAAAGAATGGGGTATAAAAACTTAAAGACTCCAACCTAAGCTCTCAAGGGGTGTCTTAGGGCAGATCGCTCATACTTCCAAAATGCACCCCAGCCCCCAAAAAGAGAATTTCTCAGGAAACTGCATCTGACTAATCAGGAACCCCAGATACTAATGCTAGTCCAGGAACCTTCTCCAAGCTTCATGGGGAAGGAGCAGGAGGGCGGAGGTGACTGTGTTTACTTTGTTGGCGTCAAAATATGTCCTGGCTTGTGTGCTCTGTGTATACGTGTTATCTGTGTGCGGATAAGGAAACCCAGCCTTGAGGGGGTGAAAGGATTCCTCAAGCTCCCTCTGCAGCCAGTGGCAGTGGTTTCTTGTTTTCATATTTTGCTAATCATAAGTAAAGCTTGGCATTGGGTAGGACTTGTGATTCATGTGAGTCCTTGACAGTTCACCTATTTGTGCTGCTGCAGAGGTTTTGAAACTGTTAGGTGGCATTTTGGGGGGCTCCAAGGAGCTGTGGTCCTTTATGTCTCAGTGCAGAAAGAATTCAGTGAGAGGTAAAGTGATAGATAAGAAGTGATTTATTAGAATAGGACGCTTGTGAGGCTTATAGGCAGGTGGGTGAGAGGGTGCCATGCCCCAAGAACTTAGTGGGCTACAGTTTTATAATCAAAGGAAAAGTGGGGAGGGGGAAAAGACCACCTTCTTCCTTATTCTTGAGTAGACATCATGCTTCCATCATCAGTTCCTCCTCTATGTCAGGCAGGGGAGTTTTCTTGTCCCTACATGGTCAAGCAGGGACTGTCATGGCGCAATGGAAAAATTATTTCAGGTCTCAGTACAATGAGGGTCTTTCATTTTGAAATGTCACCTTTCCATAAATTATGATTTTTTATGTGTGCAGAGAGCATGTTCTAGGGGTCATTAACTTACTGAGCTCACTGGGCAGGATGTGGGTCTCATGCCACTATTGTTTTATTGTTTTGGGGCACATCTCATGCTTCTGTTGCATGGTTTTGTTGCCAAGCAAGCTTACTTTCTAGAGTGATCATTAGCTTACAGGGGTCTCCCATACTTTTTTCTTTAACTAGAATCCCCTATGGGATTAACTATTTAATCACCTCCTTTGTCCCTTTACTCTGTCCCTACCAATTTTGCCTGTAAATGTAAGATCAGAACTCGGGAGGTAGCGTAAATGAAGGTCCATCTCTAAATGAGCCCAGATCCTTTTTCAAAGTATACACGCACAGGTCGTCCACATAAGGACTATGAAATTAGAAGTTAGTGATGTGACAAGCCATGTGTATTCTGGTAAACTGCCCCAGATGACACTGAAGGTTAAATGCTTGGTTAGAATTACAGCTTTTAAGATGTCAAAAGGTTGAGGATTTAACTTTGGCCATCAGATATAAGCACATTAAGACAATAATGGGCTCTATCCTTTATTTTTAATTTTTTTAGTTTTTAAAAAAAATTATAATACATCATGTTAGTGAGTTTTAGTGAGCGTATGGGGGATACGATTTTATAAGCAGTAATGTGAAATTATAAAACTATTATAGAAGATATTCTGGCATTATGCATCAAAATGCTTAAAATATTTATACAACACTTTGACTCACTAATTTTACTTTGACAAGTATATTACTAGGTTTTAATCATACAAGCAATACAAAATTGCTTTTCAATAATAACAATATGGTAAAGCCTCTATGTTTTAGTCAAGGCAACTATGTTTCTTAGAATATCCACAGTTCCTTTCCATTATGGAAATAAGAGCAGATGTTGTATCTTATTTATCTTTGTAATCCTTTTGTAATTCCTTGGAACAAGATATTTCCTGAGTGAATGAAAATAATAACTACATTTGATTCCTTAGATTAGGAAGGTTATATGTCAAAGTGGTTTACATATTTCCTTTCACAGAGGTTTATCATGTATATTTTATTTTTGAATTAAAAAATAGGTTCCTTGTTTTTAAAAATGAATACCTGCAGTGATGTTTGAAATGAACTTTCAATAGTAGTTTATATTTTCTCTCTTGCATATATTACTTGTACAAATTTGGGCCTAAGAATAAATTCTCATCAAAGCCTGAATATGTCATATGCCAAGGATGTTTACTCTCCAAGCAATTACTGAATTGAGCCAACTTTTCTGTTTGATTATTTGTTTTTTAATTAGCCTGGTTGATATATTGTCAACAACATCCTGCCTCTTGGAAATGGCTTAGTGAGTTCATTTGGTTTTTATCTTAGAAGTTAAAATTTTCCAAAATTACTTAGGGATTAATTAGTTAGTTATTTTTTAATTAAAAATTTGCTGTTGATTTTTGGGATAATGTAGGAGAGTTCTTAGCTGCTTGAGGCCACATCCAGAATGGTGATGGAATTAGATTTGCCCAAAGGAGTGCAATTTGGGTATGTATGTGTCTTTTTTGATGGTTTGTGAGTTTATGAGCAATGAGACAAAACAGAGGATGAAAACAAAGTTGCCCTGCCAAATCTTCTGCTTTAATTATTTTTATATCCAGTCTAAATGTTTATTTGAATAATCTTTCTAGACATTTTCAAATGAACATAAAAACATATAATTCAGCAGGAAGTATCATATCCCTACATTGTGCTGAGGTAGGAAATAATCCCAAAACACACACACACACATGCAGCTATCTCAGAGTTGAAGGCAGGCTGACAAGTTACCTGAGATTGAATGCCATTTTTGTGACTGCTTGAAACAGAAATGGATCAATGGGCAACATTTCAGGGAGGTAGTTTTCATCTCTGCAAAAGAGAAATCTCCCAACATGCAAAGCTGTAGAGAAGGGAAATGTGCATTATTGGGAAGTGACCACTGCTGACTGGAAATTTGTGCAATTAATTTTTAAAATTATGTGCAGTAAATTTCACTCTTGGGGTAGTCAGATATGTGTTTTGACAAATGTGGTATTGCTATGTTTGTTATTTTCTAGCCATTGTAATGCATATGCAGTGATGACCTTGGGTTACAATTTGCATTTCTCTAATGACTAATGACATGGAAGTTGAGCATATTTTCAGGTCCTTATTTACTGTTCATATATATTCTTTGGTGGAGTTTCTATTCAAATACTTTGCCCGCTTTTTAATTAGGTTGTTTGCTTTCTTATTGTTGAGTTTTGAGAATTAAGTATTCTGGATACTTTTTACAAGTCTTTTCTCAAATATGTCATTTACAAATATCTTCTCCCAGTCTGCTGCTTTTTTTTTTTAATACGTTTAACAGTACACTTCACAGAGCCAAAATTTTTGTTCTGATAAAGCCAAATTTATCATTTTTTTCTTCCATGGATAGTGGTTTAACTGATATATCTAAGACCTTTTTACTTATCCCAAAGTCACAAAAATTTTTCTCCTATGTTTTCTACCAGACGTTTTATAAATTTGTGTTCATAGTTAAGTTTGTGATCCAATTTTAATTTTTGAATAAATTCAAGGTTCATTTATTTTTTTAGCATGCAGACATTCCATTTTACAGCCCTTTTTTTAAAAAAAAAAAGACACTTCTTATTCTATTGACTTGTCTTTATACCTTTGTCAAAAATCAGCTGATTATATTTCTGTGGGTCTATTTCTGGACCCTCTACTCTGTTCCACTCATATATGTATATTTTCCTTGACAATCCCCCACTGTCTTGACTGTTTGATTACTGCAGCTTCATCATAGCTCATAAATCAGGTAGTGTGAATCCTCTTTTCTTTTCGAATAAATTATGTTTTCTAAATTTATTTTTATTTTATTTTATTTTTTTGGCTGTGTCGGGTCTCAGCTGTGGAATGTGGGATCTTCACTGAGGCCTGCAGGATCTTCTCCTTCTGGCACAAGGTCTCTTCATTGCCACACGCAGGCTTCTCTCTAGTTGTGGCGTGCGGGTTTTCCCTCTCTAGTTGTGGCACACAGGCTCCTGAGCACATGGGCTCTGTAGTTTGCAGTATGCGGTCTCTCTCTTTGAGGCACACGAGCTCAGTAGTTGTGGCGCATGGACTTAGTTGCCCCTCGGCATGTGGGATCTTAGTTCCCCGACTGGGGATCAAACCCACATTGCCTGCATTGGAAGGCGGATTCTTTACCTCTGGACCACCAGGGAGGTCCCTTGAATAAATTATCTTAGTTCATCTTATTTCTTTGTGTTTCCATATACATTTCAGTATTAGCTTGTTGTGGTCTACAAAAAGTTCTGCTATATTTTATCAGAACTGCATTGAATCTATAGATTTATTTAGAGAAAATTGACGTCTTATTAACATAGAGTCATTCAATTATGAACACAGCACATCTGTCTATTAAATAGAGCTCTTTGGTTTCTTTCATCAGTGTTTTGTAGTGTTCAGTGTACAAGTCTTGTATGTATTTGATTGCTCTTTACCTGTTTACTTCATTTTTTTGTGCTATAATAAGTGATACTCTTTCTTTAATGTCAAATTACAAATGTTCGCTGCTGGTATATAGATACGATTGGATGTTATACTTTGCAACTTTACTGATTTACTTATTAGTTCTAGGAATTATCTTTAGAGTCCTTTGTATTTTCTATGTGAATAATCATGTCAACTGTAAATATTCAGTTTTATTTCTTCCTTTATTTCCTATACACCTTTTATTTTATTTTTTCTTGTGATATTTTTCTGGTTATAAATTTCAGTGTAATGTTTTATAGGGGTGCTGATAGAGGACATCCTTACTTTGTTCCTGATTTTTGGAGAAAACATTCTATCTTTCACCATTAATTAAATTATCTGTATTTTTGTAGATACTATTTATCAGGTTAAGGAAGTTTTCTTCTATCCCTAGCTTGTTGTTAGTATTTATAATGAAGTTTATTGAATTTTGTCAAATATGGTTCCTGTATCTATTGAGATGATATAATTTTTCTTCTTTGCTTTATTGATTGGGTGACTTACACTAATTGATTTTTCAATGTTGAACCAGCCTTGCATTCCTGAGGTAAACCCTCAGTCTTAGCCAAAGTGAGTCAAAGATTTAGTGAAAAAAATTATTCTAAAATAGAGACATGAGTCAAAGACCTACCCCTATTTGAACAGTTGTGATAATGGACAGTACAAAGAAGGGGAAAAAATTAAATAAGAAGATATACAAAGGACAACCAGAAAATATCTCATTTCTTATCACTTGTAAAATTTTGTTTAGTTTTTTTCACTCCATATGTCTTCTAAGTCTACATATAAGTTAAGATCACACTAACTACTCTCATATATATCTCAAGCACACACGTGTGCATGAGCACACACACACACAAAATCCTAAAATATAAATGTTTCTAAATATGAGAGGCATTTACTTTGTTTCCTTACAAAATAAAAACTGCTGTTTATTTCCAGTAGTCATAGCTCTCCTGATTAGTGATATAATACCTGTGTTCAACCTTAAGCTCTGCCATACTGAATGCTTGGCTTCTAGTGTCACTATGCCTTTCAGCAGCAGGCTGGCAAAAGGCAAACAGAATGGAAGGACACATGTAGAAGGTCTTTATGTGATGGGCCTGAGAGAGGCAAGTGTTCTGCCCTTCGCTTCCCAATGGATAGCACTTAGTCACGTGACCTTACTTCACAGTAAACTGGTTTAACTGTATGTCTAGGAAAAAATAACAGGCAGGTTGAATTGGTCTCTCTTATAGCCACTGATGATTTCATAGTTGATCATGAATATTCATATCTAGTAACCATATTTATAAACACATAATATAAATTTGGTGGGGAGTTCTTTGTTTTTAAAAACAGCATCCTGCAAACACACACATCAGTAGTGTTAAAAAAAAGTAAAGCTTCCATTTTTAACATGAAATTCTGAATAATGTTTGAAGCAATATCAACTTATATTTATGAGTTATATACTTATACATACTTATGCATTACTTTTTAAAAAAATTTAATTAATTAATTTATTTATTTATTTTTGGCTGTGTTGGGTCTTTGCTGCTGTGCGCGGTCTTTGGCTGCGGCGAGCGAGCACTACTCTTCGTTGTGGTGCGCGGGCTTCTCATTGTGGTGGCTTCTCTTTGGTGCAGAGCACAGGCTCTAGGTACGCGGGCTTCAGTAGTTGTGGCATGCAGGCTCAGTAGTTGTGGCTCGCGGGCTCTAGAGCGCAGGCTCAGTAGTTGTGGCGCACGGGCTTAGTTGCTCCGCAGCATGTGGGATCCCTTACAGCCGCTCTATGAGTCGCTCCCCCGCCAAGCCCGGGGGGAGGGGGCATCAGTCACAGGCCCTAAGGCCTCAGCAGCATTTTGAAACAGCCTATGCATTACTTTTCTTGTATGAAAATGCTTAAATTTTTCTTCACAGTTGCATAGTTTTAAAAACTAACGTAGAATGATTGCCTCTTACATACATTTAAACATTTATTTTCTCATATGTGAGGGTATAAAACATGTACATATACATTTGATATATTCTTCAAAATGCCATATATGTAAATATAACAGGACATATAAAATATTAGTTTTCATGCTTGATTATTTTTGTTCATTATTGTAATTTTGGGAAGTAAATTTTAAAGGGTAGTATAATTCAGAATAAAATGTAATTTTGAGATTTTATTTTATTTTTATATAATATCAACCAACAAGCTGATGATAATATATTCACATCTGTCCATGTACAGTTTTACAAAGTTTTAACCATTAACATGAATTCATTTCTTTAAGACTAAGTAACACGGAAAATGATTCCCAATTTTTTTCAAAGTACTTTGGGTCCTTCACTCCTATTGTCAAACTAAGAAAGAACTAGAAAAAGTACCAAAGATAAGAATGAGTGGAAGTATGGCTTAGTCATGAAATTTAGTAAATTAGAAAAAATAACCTCAAAACAAAGATTTAAATATTCAAATATACTGAATAATTGAGCTATTACTAATATTACTATAATATACATTAAATTACATAAACTTATGCTTACTGGAACCAAGTGATTATTTTCTAAATCATAACTCAAATAAAATATTCAGCCTCTAAGATGAGCCTAACATGTTTGTATGCAGTGCTCCTAGGGAAAAAAAATAAAATAGCATCATTTTCAAGTTATACATCATGCAAGATTGGATTTTAATGTGCTTCAGAATACCTCAACAATGCTACCAAATACAGCAATGCTATGGTAAAAATGTTATGTTAACAGGCATCCTATTTGTGCTTCATAATAAAATAATATTTACATTGAGATTTGAATTTTATTATGTTGGTGTTTTATTTACACTTTGAGTTGTAACATTAATAACACTAGGTTAAATCAAGTCTAGCCTAATTTCATTTTTCACAAACTTGCTTTTATATACATTTGCATAATTTCTAGCAAACAGTAATCACAGTAATTCAGCTCCCTATAACCTCCTCTAACCATGTCATTCATAATTGCAGAAAATAGAAATTAACCTTTCTGAAAGCTGAATAGCATAATACTCTTTGCTGTCACGGAAAAGGTAGCAGGTGTGGCAAGTGGGCTGCAGTCATTTGTCAGGTAAACCATAATGGTGGCATCAAGACAAAAATTATGCTAACGTAAAAGTAATGCTTCTCAACACTATTACTAGCACTCTGCACCAGCAGAATGATAATGAGACTTAAATCACTTCTGAATTTCCAAATTATTTTTTTCATATGGTAGAGTGTTCCTTAGATTCTTTTTTAGATGCTGTGCATGCAGAAGTAAACACACTGAAGGTGCTTAACAAACTGTAAATGGGTTGAATGTAACCTAAAGCTCAGTGATAATTAGGTAATATTAATATAGTCTCTCACATGATGTTTATTAATTTTTTATAAATGTAACAGTTTTCAGTATTAATGTTACTTAGAGGTTTAATACCACATTAGGGTCTCTTCTCTCCTTTACACACATGTTTAAGTTTCTCAGTAAACGGCATATCAAAAATATTGTCTTCTTCCTTGTGACTCAAATTTACAACCTGAGTTTGAGGCCTGAACCTGCCCTAGCAATGTGAACTTCAGAAAGTAAGTCAATCTCTCTTGATGTTTGGTTTCTTTATATGTTAAAAAAACAAAATGGTAACCACTCATTGTCATTGTAAGGGTTGATGGTATTATGTGTATAAAATCACTTCGTGGATTTTAAAGCACAATATGCCATTAAAATACAAGTGTTACTTAATATTGCTTGACAACATTTAAAATCCTCTAAATTAAGTAAGTCAATGTTGGGAGAAAATAGGCAATCTATCATTTGAAGATTCCAAATATTGAAGTCTAACTGGTTTTGTATTTTTCTGGCTAGATCTGAAACCCGATAAATCAAAAGGATATCAAGTAGCAGAATAATCTGGTTAAGTGCAGAGCCTCCTCTGTACCACTTTTACTTGGCAAGAGATTAGGCTGAGGATAAGCAGCCTCACAAACAAAATTTAAATATCTGTGGCAGGCATATGAGCCCCACGATGAGGAAGCTGAAGAGGAGACAAGTGTCTTCCTCCATCACAGAGCTAAACATGGAAACACCTGGGATTTTCACACTGACTACTTGACTGCCCAAGGCCATGTTCATCATTTCTAAGCAGATGGGGTGCAACTTCTCAGCAACCATGAATCTATTAAATTATATTCAACAAAATTCCTGTGGTAAAATAAAGATGGCCACAAAGTCTTTGAGACTCTTGCTATTGAAAGGGGGATTCTAATTCTTCTCCCATTGAATCTGAACAGGTTTCTTAACTCATTTGTCTTACAAAATTAGGCAGTGGTCCAGATTTGGTCTACAGATCATACTTTTTGACCCCTGATAAGAGTGAATTGGGTTTAGCCTGTAAGTGAAAACTGAGTGGTTCTGTATGCTATAGTACTCTTTACTGCAGCCTTAGAGAATCCCAACAAGTACTTCACATTTTCCAAGTGACCTTTAAGAGACTCCTACTTTTTAGTTATTTTAGGAACATACACTAAAACCCATACACTAGGTTACCTTCAATGCTTGTCGATAGACATCCGACAAACAGCCGTAAGATTTCCTAAGTTGCAAGCATTGTGTTTTATTCCTGCACAAAGTACCCATTTTCATTGAGACATACAACCCAGTCATTTGTATTTCTACTAAAATACAATAATCATGGAAAGAAATGAGCCAATTATGTTTAGGTTACACAGATAGAGGAGTGAAGTGGGGAGTGAGAAAATGAGAAGAATCAATGATGTCTCCTAGCTTTCAGACTTCATCAACTGGGTGACTTGCAGTATCACTCAGAGATGGAGAATACCGGTGTGATGATTGTAAACACAGCCGCCCTTTTCCATTTCTCCCCTCAAGAGGTGGAATCTATCACCCAGTCCTTAAGTCTTGTTTGACCATGTGACTTGTGGCCAATGGAACATTAGCTAACGTCACACCACAGAGACCTGAAAAGTACTTGTGAATTTTAGTTTGCTCGCTTAAGAACTTAGAACTCTCCTGCCATCCTGAGAACAATTCCAGAATACCCTGTACACATGGAGAGAGGACCAAGTTGATAGCCATTCCAACCAACGCCTTTATGAAACATCCACAGTGGCTGACCTGCCAGCTGGCAGACACATGAACCAATCAGCACAGACCAGAACTCTCCAGTAGGGTCAAAACCAATTGCCAAACTGCAGAATTGTGAGCTAAATGGCTAGTTGTTATTTTAAACCACAGTTATTTGGGGATTGTATTAGTTACCTCTTATGTAACAAAGTGCAACAAACTTAGTAACTTAGTAACTTAAAGCACCATGCATTTCTTATTTCAGTTTTCACTGTTCAGGAGTCAGGGCATGGCTTAGCTGGGTCCTCTGCTAGGGGTCTCTCAAGGTTGAAATTGCATCAATAAGGCTCTGCTTTTATCTAGAAGTTTGACTGGAGAAGAATGTACTTTGAAACACACTCAGGTTGTTGGCAGAATTTGCTTCCTCGCGGTGGCAACACAGAGGATTCATCTTCTTGCCAGCTTTCGGCTGGAGGCTGCCCTCCACCACCAGAGGTTGCCCACAGTTCCTTGCCATATGGGCTTTGCCAACATGGCTGTTTCCTTACTCAGCCAGCAAAGAGCATCTCTGGAGCGAATCTACCAGCAAGACCAAGTCTTCCTTAAATAACATCCTTTTCTTTCTGAATCAGAACTTCCAATGGCTGGGACTTCCCTGGTGGCACAGTGGTTAAGAATCTGCCTGCCAATGCAGGGGACACAAGTTAGAGCCCTGGTCCGGGAAGATGCCACATGCCATGGAGCAACTAAGCCCATGTGCCACAACTACTGAGCCTGCGATCTAGAGCCCATGAGCCACAACTACTGAAGCCCACGTGCCACAACTACTGAAGCCTTGGCACCTAGAGCCCCTGCTCCACAACAAGAGAAGCCACCGCAAGGAGAAGCCCACACACCGCAACGAAGAGTAGCCCCCGCTCACTGCAACTAGAGAAAGCCCGCACGCAGCAACGAAGACCCAACACAGCCAAAAATTAATTAATTAATTAATTAATTAAAAATAAATAAATAAATAACATCCTCAAGGAAGTGACACAACATCACCCTTGCCATATTCTGTTGGTTAGCAAGTCACAGATTCTACCTACACTCAGGGCAGGAGATTATACAAGGTCACAAATACCTGGAGTCTATCCACCACAAGATCATTTGTTACACAGGAGAAGTTAACCGATATGACCAGGTATGAAGACATTATGATTTTTGTGCTTAAAAGAGTAGGTTCTGTAGCTAGACTGCCTGATTTTATATCCTGGGTCTGCCACTTAGCTGTGTGATATGAGGCAATCCATCTAACTTCATCCCTAACCACATAAACAATTTCTATTTTAACAATGTTTGTAGATTTTTGACCTATGGGATTTATTAATAACAACCAAACAAGTCACAACCATACCAATACCTTTTACTCATATCATATTAATAACAAGAAAAAGAAAATTGGAATAAGATGTATCTATCACAACTTTATACCCAAACACAACTTCCCAGTAAGAAAAAAAAATCTGTCGGCATCGGCACTGTGGAAAACAGCACAATGCAAATCTGCCTTAGGCAGCTTTTAGTGACATAAATATTGAAGCCGCTGAAACATTAATTTGAATTTGGGATTCATGCTGCAGTGATTTTACTGTATTGTGTAGTTGGCTAGGACTTCCCACCTGTTCTTCCACAAAACTGAAAGTAGGAAACCACTGAAATTTAAGTAGGCTTTTACTTAAACTTTCTCATTTGTAACATCTAAAAAGGCAGGATGTAACAGCTAAGAGGATAAACATTCCATTTGGATGTTAACAAAGTAATTCCTTTAAACTTTATTCTTCTGTTTAAAATGGAAAATACTGTCTATAAACGCTCTCCTATTGCACATATTATTTACCCATATGATTTTTAATATATATTACCAACATGATTGGCATGTGATATTGCAATTTAGGCTGAGCATTAAGTGGCATACATAAAATAACATAAAAATAAGACATTTTATTCTTGTATTTTTATTTTTAAACTTTTGGGTACCTCAAGAGTATATTAAAATAAGCCTGACATTTCATGACCTTAGAGGAATAATTGACTCATTATCTATGAAGAAAACTGGGGAAAACATAACTACATTGTTTTAATTTATTAATGGCAAGTGTGTGGCATCATAGCTTTAGAAATCCTTGATCCCCTACAAATTTTTGTACATGGAATTCTTACATAGTTCTTGATCTTTTCTGAAGCAAAATATATTTTTCTTTATTGTCTTATGCTACTTGCTGATTCAGAAAAATCACTCCGTATTCATTGCCCTACACTCTTTTAATGGTTCATTGCCATTACTTAGAATATGTGTTAATGAAAAAATGTTATGAAGAGTATCTGAAATTTAACTTATTTAATCTGAGAAAAAAAGCAAATAAGCCTTTTAGGTCATTGCAAACTTGTGAGTTGGAAACAGTAACTTGTAGAATCATTAGAATGCTAAGGTGGAAGAAAGAGAGAAAGAAAAGCCCTGAGTATTAAGCATAATGATCTGCACCTGCTTTCAATCACGACTTTCTGCGGAAGCATCGACCGTTTTAGAATACAGATTTCAGTGCTTGCACAGCTGGAATACAATGCTACTTTCCAGACAGTGGAAAGTCATTAAGGGCATATAAATAGACCACAGTATGATTTTGGAAGATTGAACTATGAAATTTACTGAGGGGTAGGATTGTTTAAAAAATGTTTGGTTTGTTCAGAACTCCTTTTCTTAAATAGCCTAAAAATAAATACAGAGAGGATCGTGTTATTGCCTGTCTGGGATTGATTTACACGAAGTCTATAAATACAAGAGTGATTACCATCTAATGTGGGAGCTATTGCTTCTGTCCAAAATTAAGCCCCTCTGTATGGCTCCAAAGGGTAGAAATTCTTCTACGAGGGGAACAGACTTGATTTTCCACTTATCTTTTAATGACTTCCTGCAGGCAAAAACCTGGAGCCAAAATCCTATTGACATCTGTTTTTTGGTATGGGTCTTGTTTAGAACCCCAGTACTAGGTAATTATTCATTTTTTGTTGGCATTAGGATTGCATAGCTCACAATGTTTCATGACATGTAAGCTATAATAAAGAAAGGAATAAACAAAACTCTTCTCCTAAGTGCTCATTTATATAAAGCATCTGCAAAACAAACCGGAAAGCTTATACCATTTATTGCTAGATTGGCACTGTTTACAGTTCACATTTATCACTAACAAATGGAAGAAAAGGAAACTGCTAGCTTTTTCATCTTAAATCAGGTCTGATATTTTAATGATCAAGGAAAACTTCATATTGAAATTTATGCTATTATGTAAGTCATCCTGTGGAGTATTTTCTTTTATCCTTAGTATTTATTTTTAGGGCACTATGACTTCACTGACTTAGAAAAATGTGGATTTAAGCCCAAACCTGACCTTAGAGATATTAGGAAAATCTCTTAACCCTTCTAAGCATCTTTACTCCCATACTACATAGAGATAACAATATTTATTTCATAAGGCATAGTGGAAAATAATTTAACAGACATAGGGTATATGACATCACTATCTTAGTAATGCTTTATATTCTCCCTAAACTCTTCTGCTACTTGCTTTGAAGTGTTTAATTTTAAGCACAAATCTATGCTGACCAAGTTGTTTCGCATGGAAAGACAGCCCTCGTCAATTCAATTTAAAGATAGGTAAGTTGTGAGCCAACCGCATAATAGAACTATTAGTATGGCACTTCCCAAAGTGAGAAAGATCCAAATGGGGCCCATGTTTATGGGAGGCTAAAGAATGTCCCCAGGAAATCAGGACCTAATTCCCACAACCTGTGAATATCACCTTATTTGAAAAAAAAAGATGTGATGACTTGTAAGGATTTTGAGATGGGACATGATGCCGGGTGATGCATTGCCTTAGGGTGGGCCTTAAATGCAGTCACACATGCTCTTATAAGAAAGAAGCAGGGGGAGGGTGAACATAGAAGAGGAGAAGACACACAGAAGATGGTGTGTCCATGGAAGCAGGTGTGGGAGTGAGGTGGATACAAGTTAAGGAAAGCTGGCAGCCACCTGAAGCTGGAAGAGGAAGCAGATTCTCCCCTGGGGCCTCCCAAAGGAACACCACCCTGCTGACACCTGGATTTCCAGGCGATGACACTGAATTTGGACATCCTGTGCCCAGCACTGTGAGAGAGTATATTTCTTTTGTTTTACGTCATCAAGCTTGTGGTAATTCATTACAGGAGTCTCCGTGACTAGTACAATGCTCCTGATTGTTTACAGGTCAGTGGACTGACTCACAAGTGATCCATGATGCAGGAGGAGATAAACACCAGACACATGACACATGTGCTAGAGGACCAGGATGCAGTCATCACACATGTGATATCTGAGGGGCACTGAAGGTTGTAGAGTTCACAGGAATGACAAAGAATGGGAAAAGGACATTCCAAATGTATTACATACATGAGGCAAAAAAAGATGACTGAAAAGTCAGATAAGAACTAGTTGGTGTTGATCTTTTCTTAAATGTGAACTTCTTCTGCTGAGATGGAGAAACCATGTGGGGAGAAATTTAATTTTGAAACCCAGTAGTAAAGAACACAGGCAAACAGCTCCTGGGATTGGAGTGAGGTACTTGCATGGGTACGTGTATGAGCAAATATCAATACACTAAAGAAATACAATTGATAGGTGTTCTTCACTTAAGTATCTGAACCCTAATGCATTACATAGACATCTTCATAATTCTCTTCGTGTAAAAATATACCTGCCCTAAAAGAGGAAAGTAACTAGTCTGGTCCAAGGTGCACTGTAGCGTACAAAATGAAGTGAGGTGCAGGTTGAAGAAAGAGACATATCCCTTAGCAAAATCTGGTTAAGAGTCCCAAACACTGGTTAGTGAAAAGAAATTAAAGGAGACTCAAAATGACGTTAATTTTAGATGGGTATGTTAACAGGTTTTGTTTTGTTTGTTTTGTTTTTTGATGATCTAGCTATATGGTGGATATGAATGGGTCATCAGATTAAATTAAATGTTAAGTACATTATATTTATTTAATTGCTTTGTGTATGGTTCATGTATCTGAATTGAAATTTTATGTTGTTTTTCCCTGAGTTAAAATACCCATTCAGGTATTTTGGTAAAGAACAGTATTTCTAAGGGAATAAGACATATAGCCAATATTTTGAATCCCAACCTATGCAAATTAGGTAGGTAGGTAGGTATTACCATTTTAATAAAAATGTCTCAACCACTTTCATGTCTTTCTAAATTTGGAGGAGTTTACTCATGCAGAGGAAGAATATCTGCCCCAATATCAAGACATGAATAGGCATGGCCTTTTGGGAAAAATGGAAACAGTTACCAGTGTTTGGAATGTTGGCTGAGTGGCCAAAGTAACAATAGAAAAGACTCAGCAGGGGATTTGCAGCAATATTGAGAAGATCTTCTATGGGGAGCAGAAGAGTTTAGAGGCAATGTACCTAGGATGCAATAAAGAAGAGAATCTGGAGCCAGAGTAACCATGGAAGGTAAAGGAAACTCAACTAGGAAATGATTTTAGACAAGAGAAAATGCAGGCCTGAACTAAAATAACAGCGATGTCACAAAAACAACATCTAACGATTCAGTACATAGGGTTCATCTTGAGCACCCCACGAAATGACAAAATGAGGCAACAAATTCATATCCTCCTTTCTTCCCTCAATATACTTTGTGATCTGATTATTGTGACAGTACTTTGACTATGTCAAGTATTTATTATGCCATTGCGTTTATGTTTAATATTTAATATGCAGTAATATACAAAGGAACAGAACTCTGAATGATAATCTGTGCAGAGAAGCAAAAAGTAAAGCTTTTACTGTTCTCATCAAGGTTGTGAGCTGCCTGAAATGAGTCCATGTTTTTCAGATAATATTGACTCCTGCAGTAGTTAGCAGACATCAAAAATTGCATTTCATTATAAACCAGTCTGGGTTAAAAGGAAATTTCTGCCACTTAAAAAATCAATCATACTGATACACATATAAGTGGGAAGAGTTACTTAAATTTTTGTGATTATTAACTTATCACCAGGGAATAGAGTTTTGCATAAAGTAAATATTGGGTTGGCCAAAAAGTTCGTTTGGCTTCGCCCACAACAGCGTACAAAAACACGAAAGAACTTTTTGGCCAACCCAATACAAACGAAACTTGATCCAAGACTGAATGAGGAACAAATAGAAAAGATGAACAGACCACTCACAAGTACTGACATTGAAACTGTGATTTTAAAAACTCCAACAAACAAAAGTCCAGGATCAGCTGTCTTCACAGGCAAATTCTATCAAACTTTTAGAGAAGAGTTAACACCTATCCTTCTGAAATCATTCCAAAAAGTTGCAGACGAAGGAACACTCTCAACTCGTTCTATGAGGCCACCATCACCCTGATACCAAAACCAGAGAAAGATACCACAAAAAAGAAAATTACAGGCCAATATCATTGATGAACATAGATGCAAAAATCATCAACAAAATACTAGCAAACTAAATCCAACAATACATTAAAAGGATCATACACCATGATCAAGTGGGATTTATCCCACAGATGCAAGGATTCTTCAATATCTGCAAATCAATCATTGTGAACCACTACATTAACAAACTGAAAAATAAAAACTATATAATATCTCAATAGATGCAGAGAAAGCTTTTGATGAAATTCAACACCCATTTATGATAAAAACTCTCCAGAAAGTGGGCATAGAGGGGAACTATCTCAATATAATAAAGGCCATATATGACAAACACACAGCTAACCTCATACTCAAGGGTGAAAAGCTGAAAGCATTTCATCTAAGATCAGGAACAAGACAAGGATGTCCACTCCTACTACTTTTATTCAACATAGTTTTGGAAGTCCTAGCCACAGTAATCAGAGAAGAAAAAAATAATATGAATACAAACTGGAAAAGAAGAAGTAAAATTGTCACTGTTTGCACATGACATGATACTATACATAGAAAATCTTAAAGATGCCACCAGAAAACTGCTAGAGCTCATCAATGAATTTAGTAAAGTTTCAGGATACAAAATTAATGCACAGAAATCTTTGGCATTCCTATACACTAAAAATGAAAGATCAGAAAGAGAAACTGAGGAAACAATCCCATTTGTCATAGCATCAAAAAGAATAAAATACCTAGGAATAAACCTGGCTAGGGAGAAAAAAGACCTGTGCTCTAAAGACTGTAAGATGCTGATGAAAGAAATCAAAGATGACACAAACAGATGGAAAGATATACCATGTTCTTGTATTGAAAGAATCAATATTGTCAAAATGACTATACTTCCCAAGGCAATCTACAGATTGAATGCAAACAATATCAAATTACCAATGGCATCTTTCACAGAACTAGAACAAAAAAATTTAATATTTGTATGAAAACACAAAAGATCCTCGAAAGCCAAATCAATCCTGAGAAAGAAAAATGGAGCTGGAGCAATCAGGCTCCCTGACTTCAGACTTTACTACAAAGCTACAGTAATCAAAACAGTATGATAGTGGCAAAGAAACAGAAATATAGATCAATGGAACAGGAGAGAAAGCCCAGAAATATACCCACACACGTATGGTTAATTAATCTATGACAAAGGAGGCAAGAATATAAAATGGAGAAAAGACAGTCTTCAATAAGTGGTGCTGGGAAAATTGGACAGCTACATGAAAAAGAATGAAATTATAATATTCTCTAACACCATGCACAAAAATAAACGCAAAATGGATTAAAGACTTAAATGTAAGGCCTGAAACTATAAAACACCTAGAAGCAAACACAGGCAGAACACTCTTCCACATAAATTGCAGCAGTATCTTTTTGGATTCTTCTCCTAGAGTAATGGAAATAAAAACAAAAATAAACAAATGGGACCTAATTAAACTTAAAAGCTTTTGCACAGCAAAGGAAACCAGAAACAAAATGAAAAGACAACCTACAGAATGGGAGAAAATATTTGCAAAGGGACCAACAAGGGATTAGTCTCCAAAATATACAAATAGCTCATGAAGCTCTATATCAAAAAAAAAAAAAAACCCAATCAAAAAATGGGCAGAAGACCTAAATAAGCATTTCTCCAAAGAAGACATACAGATGGCCAAAAAGCACATGAAAAGATGCTCAACATTGCTAATTATTAGAGAAATTCAAATCAAAACTACAATGAGGTAGGTATCACTGCACATGGGTCAGAATGGCTATCATCAAAATGTCTACAAACAATAAATCCTGGAGTGGGTGTGGAGAAAAGGGAGCCTTCCTACATTGTTGGTGGGAATGTAAATTGGTAAAACCACTATGGAGAACAGTATTGAGCTTCCTTTAAAAACTAAAAACTGAACTACCATATGATCCAGCAATCCCACTCCTGGGCATATATTCAGAGAAAACCCTAATTCGAAAAGATACATGCACCCCAGTGTTCATTGCAGTACTACTTACAGTAGCCAAGACATGGAAGCAACCTAAGTGTTCACTGACAGATGAATGAAGCAACCTAATTGTTCACTGACAGATACGTGGTACATATATACAATGGAATATTACTCAGCCATAAAAAAGAGTAAAATAATGCCATTTGCAGCAACATGGATGGACCTAGAGATTATCATACTAAGTTAAGTAAGTCAGGCAAAGAAAAATATGTTATAACTTATATGTAGAATCTAAAAAAAATGATACAAATCAACTTATCTGCAAAACAGAAACAGACTCACAGGCTTTAAAAACAAATTTATGGTTACCAAAGGGGAAACATGGTGGGAGGGATAAATTAGGAGTTTGGGATTAACATATACACACTACTATATATAAAATAGGTAATGAACAAGGGCCTACTGTATAGCACAGGACCTCTACTCAATATTCTCTAATAACCTCTATGGGAAAAGAATCTGAAAAAGAATGTATATGTGTGTATGTATAACTGAATCACTTTGCTGTACATCTGAAACTAACACAACTATACTCCAATATAAAATAAAAAATTAAATTTAAAAAACTTGATTTTTGATCTGGAACAATAATAATAAACAAGCAAACAAAAGTGTGAGGTTTTCTTCCCAAAATAGCAGTGTTTTACAGAATAAAATTCATTTTTCTGAATTTTAAAACGTTCTATTGATTTTAATATATGGCATATGCGGTAGCTAGATAACACTCAACTCATTAAAATTAGATGAGATTGCTACCAATTACAGTCACTGGCATAAAAAGCAATTGGTTTTGGAAGTTAAAAATATTGCCTAAAAGAAGCTATGTGTAAGCTATTTTGAGTAACTATTGAGGCAAAAGAATTTAAAATTTATTTTTCATGTGCTACAAAAGTACTAGATAGAAGAGTTTGTATTTATCGGTTTTGGCTAATAATAATTTCTTTATCCTTATGGAAAAGAATTTAAAATTTCTCAGCCGATAAAAAAGTGTGGAGTTTATTTTTCAGTTTAAAATATTCGTATAACTATATAACTATATTTCTCCACCAACTTTAAAAATAATATATTGAAATTAGATTAGCAGTTTCTATATTAGAGATTTTTTTACACTTTTTAAAATATAGTAGTTTTCAAATATTTATCTTATTATTCTATAATTATATTAATATATGAGAGTGTCCATAACGTAGATCAAGTATGAGTTAAGATTAGAAGCTATCTTCAGGTTTAACCGTCTCAGAGACTATTACAGTAAGTCCCTACATACGAACCTTCAAGTTGCGAACTTTCAAAGATGCGAACGTGTCCAGAGAAAAGACGAAGAGTGACAAGAGGAAGAAGAAGTAACTGAAGAACTGAAGAGATTCACGATGCAGGAAATGGCAAGGGGACTTTCTTTATCTGAGGAGGCACTGTTAGTTTTTGAGGCACAAGACCCAAAGGTAGAACGGTACACAAAGGTTGCAGCAGCCTTTCAGAATGCAATCCAGTGCTACCGTGTCATCTATGATGAGAAAAAAAGAGCTACTACCCAGACATCACTGGATCATTTTTTCAAGAGGGAAGAGAGAATTGAATCCAGCAAGGAACCAGAACCTGTGCCATCAACGTCAGGCGTGAGTGAAATTGCAGCTTGCCCTCCGTCTCCCATTGCTGAGGATCCTTCAGCTCTACCATCTCCCACCTCCTCTCCCTCCTCCAGTCAGGAACTCTTCTTGCCTTTTCACTCGATGCCAGCTCCTGTATGCCAGCTGTTGTACTGTACTATGATACTTTTCAAGGTACTATACTGTAAGATTAAAAATGTTTTCTTAATTTTTTGTTTGTTTTTTATTTATAGTTTGTGTGAAAAGTATTATAAGCCTATTACAGTACAGTACTATATAGCCGATTGTGTTAGTTGGGTACCCAGGCTAACTTTGTGGGACTTACAAACAAACTGGATTTATGAACATGCTCTTAGAATGGAACTCATTCATATGTAGGAGACTTACTGTATAAGCAACTTTCTAGTGACAGTGAAAACTACATTAGTGGTTTTAACAATGTGCTTTAAATATAAATATTTAAGGATGATGTCTAATATTAGGAATGAAGATTTCACAATTGAAATGGCATCTGTGGAAGAGAAGTAAGTCACCGTCTTTCGAGTCCACTTTGAGAGAACTTTGCATATACAGTGTATCCTTAAAGCCAGTAACTGTCTACTTTTCCATGTGCTCTCAGGGTTTAGCATATTTTCTGTTACATCAAATTTGCTGGAAAAAAATATTTAAGAAAAGAATATATGAGCATTAAGCTAGTCACTTGTCCCCAGCGAAGAATCTATTTCCCAGGGAGTTGCTGTCCCAATAAGAAAAGAGGCAGGATTAGACTCCAGATTGGTGTGCTCTGCCAGGCAGTATTGTATTTCATAATTATAGGCGAGCCAACTGATAATAACGTGAAATGGAAAAATTCTGGTCACAACATCTCCTACATACTTTTTTTTCTAAGCACTGTCAGTAAATTAGGGGGAAATGAATGAGTGTTCAGGGTTTTAAAAAGGTTCATGTCGCTATAGGAATTAAGTATAATTTACATATCAATTATAACTTGGATATTACAATAACGTTTGGTTGACCTTTGCCTTTTTCTAAACACTTGTGTTTTCTTTTACCTGCGGACTTTTAAAAATATTATTAGAGAGGTTGCTTCAGCACCTTACGTTCATCAAAGTAAGAATTTATGTACCAAAGATGGCTAGAAGATGAGGCTATGAACTTAACTGTTGTCACAGCAACTCCTTAACATAACACATATTATTTTTCCATATTTTGACTCAAAATAATTTTACCTTTTCTTTTTGGCATCACAACAGCCAATTGTTTGGATTATTTAGAGGAATGATCATATTACTTTATAAATTGTATTGAAGGTGAGTATTTATATTGTCTGAGCCACTGTTGGAGAGGAGGAAATTTCCCCCTCTACCCTATTGAGGTCTTGTGGCTGGACTAATAATAAAATTGACACAAGACAGATTAACAGGAGAAAAGGAAACACATTTTAATCATGCCCACAGAGGTCTCATAGAAATGGGACCTAACAAGTGACCAAAGCAGGTAGCTTTTATCTTTTTAGACAAAGAAACAATAAATTTGTAAGAATTGACAGGACAAAGAAACTCAGGTGTTGGGTGTTTAATTAGTGAAGAATCTAAACGTAGTTTGGGCTTGGAGTAGTAAATTAAAGAAGTCACAGGGTTTGTTTTTATGGGCTCCTTGGCCCTGAATTCCCTGTCTCTGGCGATAAGGATGTCCTCTTACCTCCAGATGCAGGAAGGGCACTTTTCACGTGAGAGTTTTATTTTTTGCTTTCAAGGAGACAGAAATGAGGGTCAGGGTGTCCCTCTTACCTTGGTCATTTCTTAAGTAAATTTAATTTAATTTAATCAATATACCATTGAAGCACATTTTGGGGTGGCCAACCCTGGAACCCAACACTACCTATTTTTTTTTTAAACAAGCATGCATTAATCAGCTATACTTTGACTCTAGGAATCTGATTCCTGGAGGTGGGACTTGGAAACTACATTTTAATTTACTACCTGAGATTCAAAACTGCTGCTATTGGAGCATCTCAGGCCCATTTCACACCTACCCATGATTTTGAGAAGGAAGTAAACCTTGATCATGATTCAAGGACACAATTATTACACTGTGGTAAGGAGGCTAATGGGATAAGTGAAGGAATTCTAAATAGATTTAAACTAAGACAAGCAATCTCTTGGCCTCTCCTCTGAGATGTCTTCCTCTTTCAAATTTATTCCTCTTTGTATTGGATCTTTTTTCTTCATCTTCTCATGCAACCCATACAATAAAACAAGTTTCATGATACCTATCACTTTGAAAGGATTTCCTTCCATTGAGTTGTATAGTTTGTAGCAAAACCAAGTGGGGCCCATAAGAAGAGAAGGCTTAGGCTGCAAGATAAATTCTTTTCTAGAATTTTTTCTGGAGAAATGTTTTAATTTTTGTTGGGTTTATCTTACCATCGTTACTCACCACTCTTTCATTCACTCACTCAGTTAGTTAACAAGTATTTATTGAGTTGCTACCATATGCCGGGCAGTGTCTAGGCACTGTTGGACAGGCCCTAAAAGTGGTCAAAGAACCGATTCTCATAGGGATTATCCCATGGAGGTAGTGGACTATAAACAAATTATAAGTAGATACATAATATTTCAGTACTTAACATCCCTATGAGGAAAAAAATAAGCAGGTCATTAGGGATTGGAATTTAAGAAATTTTAAAATATAAAAGACCAAATCAAGAAGCTATTCAAGAAAAGACCAGTCCAAGCAGAAGCCACAATATTTAAGATGCCTCTGAAGGTAGAGTGTTTGGTCAGAAAAGATCAGTTAAGGGACCAGTGTGACTGAACTAGAGAGAAAAAGGGAAGGATGATAGGAAATGATGCCAAAGGTAGCGTGAGAAACAGACCACATGTGGCCTTTGAGGTCAGCACGCAACATAGAGTTTGGCTTTATTCTTAATGATGTGAGAACCCTCTGGAATTACCATGTCAGAATAGAGAAATGCCACGCCAAAATCAAATTAAAAATGCTCTGTCAGCCTCCAGCATATGTAGAAAGAATCATTGCTTTATCCAGCCCAGCTTACCACACTTAATGTGCATTTTCAAATAGTTTAATTAGTCAGCTGAATGTCAAAGTTATAGCTTGTAATAAATATCATTTCCTTGTCTAAAGGTCTTCTTTGATAAAAAAAAATGTAAATCATCTTGTACTTGACAAAAGCAAAATAATTCCAGTCTTAACGCTTGGCCATTGTGTTAGTGAGCGTTTCAGCTGGAAACAGAATCAAACCCGGATGTTTCCAGAGGCTTCAATGAAGATAGCATTTACAGAAGTGTAAAAATACTATAATGAAACAAACAAAAAACCAAAATATTGATGAACCCAAAGAACAGCAATGACAGTAAGCCATTATCTCTCCTGGGGCTGAAGGGGTCAAGGAGCCAGGTGAGTGGTGAAGCTATGAAAGAAGAGATGTTGCCTGAGCAGTGCGCTGGAACATAGCCACTACCTGAGGATGGCTCAGAGGCATGAGAAAGCATAGAGACCCAGACCTAGCTCCTATCACCCACTGATCCTGTGATTTCTCTCATTGGTGGATTCTACGGTGCTTTACCTAAATCGCCACTTAAAAACTTAGGCACCTGTCCCCCTGCTCCTAGGAATCTTTAACTGCTGATGGCTCATAGTGACAGGCTTCTCTGGGACATATCCTTGGCTTCAGGGAACTGCCTCACCAAAGGAATCTTGTCTCCCAGGGAACAAGGCACAATAAGGGATGTGCTGAGGTGGGGCTACAAAGGTCTGACCCTTGCCTGAAATTGGAACGGTTGTGAAGGGTCATTGCAGATCTAGAGCTCGCCCAAGGATGAGTGAAGCTTCAGATGTCATTACAGTGCAGGTCGGCTTCTCCTTGTGCCAATACTTCCTTGCAAATGTATGTTTAGGGAGAATCACCATTAATCTCTAAAGAACGCTCCATCTCAAAGTCTGTTTTCAAGAAGTTCAGTCTAAGATGCTCTCATTAGCTAAACCAACACAAAATCAGCCAGTAGGAACGCCCAGGCAATGACCTTCATAGCAGCCAGTCTATGAAGGGAAGAAGTGGGAGTGGGATTGGGAGGCAAATAGAGAATAATAAAAAACTATCAACAAAATTTGGAATAATCTCTTACATTTTGTAAATTATGACTTTCTTTCCTTGCTAGTAAGCTTATGGCAAATTTAAATACAAATAGACCTCAGATTCCAATAGTACATAGGGTACCATCTTAATAAACATGTAACACAAATACCTGCATTTTCACTGCACTTTGCTCACTCTGTTGAGTTTTAGCCAATGTCCAAATATGAAACCAATAATATTTTCATGACACACACACACATTTTATTTCAGATGTTCAAGGCTTCTCTTTTAAATTTTATGATTCTCCCTGACTTCTTATTATATAAATATAAATATAGATAAAAATAATATGCTCCTAAATTAGTTGTGACAATGCTAAAAGACCTATCCAAGTTTCCCTTAATTGTAAACATAAGACATATAAAGATGGGGGGAATGTAAGGGATGTATAAAATGACTTTTTAAAAACCCAGTTCCATAATTCAGAAAAAAAGTTCTACCATTCAACAATTATATTTGCTATGATTTAGACTCATAGAAGAGAGAGATTGTTCAAGATGAAGTAGAATAAATGAGGTAGGTGAAGCAATACTCAGTAGAGCACAAGACAATGAACTTGAAGACGTATGGGACTCTTTCACAAACCTCACTATTCTCATAAGTGCTAAAAGTAAGGAAAGACTCATACCTAAAGTGGAAGAATAACAGTTCATGGATGACTTAATCTTGCTTCATCTACCCTTCCATACTCTATTATTCAGCAAGAGATGGTTGGCTCTACTAAAAAGCAAATTGTGTTTACAGACATTATTAGACAATTTTTAAAATAAGATAAATAAAGTGTTTATGCTGGTGGCAATGATTCCGTAAAAAGAAGAGAATTTTTGATCAAAAAGTAAGGAGAGTTTCTCAAGCCATGTCCTTGTAGACAAGTGTGAGAACCTGTGTATTAGATAAGAGCATCGCTATACAAGAAAAGGTATAGTAGTGACATAAGATTGAGATGCTGGTAGGCGAGTAGGTATGTTTAGGAGATTTCAGAAGATTTTCTCTTTTTTATTGTTTCCATTTTTGAAGAAAAAATAATCTGTATTTTTTTGTTATGTTTTTAGATAAACTTTGCAAGTTAAAGAAGTTCTCTTCTATACCTACTTTGCTAAAAAAATCGTGAGATTGTTATTCTTTTTATGATAAATGAATGCTAAAGTTTTACAAATATGCTACTTTTACTGCAGTGAATCCATTGTTCTACTCTTTAATCAGTTAAGATATTGATTTACTTTTGTTAATTTCTAATAATAAAACTTACATTCCCCAAGACAGATCAAATTTCTTCAAGATGTATTTATGTATTTACATATTTCTGAATTTGTTTTGAATTTTTTTTGAGAATTTATTACACCCATGTTCCTATGTGAAATTGACTAGTCATTTTCCTTTTTCTTACTATCCTTGTCAGATTTTGGTGTTAAGGTTTCCCAGCCTCATGAAATGAGTGGAGTTTATCTATTCTCTAGAAGAGCTTCTATAAGATTGGAAACATTTCTTCCTCATTTGTATGGTAGAATAAAAGATAAGCCATCATGATCTTGAGTTTTATTTGTGGAAAAAATATTGATAACATTCCATTTCTTTAAAATATATAATACTCATTTAATTTTTTTCCATGGGCAATTTAGCAAGTTACTTTTCACATCTATTTTCAAATCTATTGCTGTTAGATTGTTCATAATGCCCTTTTATTACCTGTTTAATGTCTTCTCCAGCTATAATCACCCACTCTCTGTCATAACTGATATTTACATATTTATGCTTTCTCTTTCTCTTTTTTTCTCTCTCCATTAAGTAGCCATTGTTTGGTTGATTGTATTATTCTTTTAGAAGAAACATTTTTTGGAGCTTTGTTGAACTTTGCTGCATGTACACTTTCTATTTAATTATTTTTTCTCAAAAATGTTTTCTTCTGTCCACTTTTTAGACCCAGGTTGCTTTTCATTTTGCAACTTTTTCAGATGATACTTTATTTCTAAGGTATACATTTAAAATTACAAATTCCTTCAAAATGCTGTTTTACTTTTTCAGACAAGATTTCATATGCATTATTTTGTTATCAATTAGAATCTTTTCTTAATACACTTGTGTATTTCTTAATATCTAAAAATGTGAGGTGAGGGATATTTTACTTGTAGTTTGCCATTGATTTGTAATATAATTGCATTGTGTTTTTAAAATATCTTCATTTCACTTCTGAAAGGTTTCGTGATTTGCTTTTGGGTCTAATATATTTGTAAGTGCAGTGCTTATAAATGCACCATATATGCTTAAAAAATAATGTATAGTCTAGAGTTACTTACTGACCTAATTTTGTCGCCTTCTTCTTTTTAAAGTTATCTATTTTTATATAAAATAATTATTTTATTTTTCTAGTGATAAATAAAATTTATAGTGCAAGAATATATTTTATAGTATCTACTTTAAAAACATCTTATTGCTCCAAAGAAAGTTGAATAAAGTAGATATTTATTAAAATACGGCAAATTCACCTACCGTCCCATAAGCACATCTCACCAAGTTATAAACTAGTTTTTAGAGCAGCTTCAGATTAAAGAAGAGTGAAAATATTTGAATCTACTGAAGTAGATTCAACCAGCTTTTACTTCCTCCCTACCAAAATGTTTATTTACCACACAGCAGTGAGAGAATTTCTTTAAAATACAGGATACCCTGTTCTTTTGAATTTTAGAAAATGAATAAAGTATGTCCCATGCAATATTTGGGACATGTTTTATTTCACATTCATTCATTGTTTATCTGAAGTTCAAATTTAACTGGGCATCATGTGTTTTTTGTTTGCTGAATATAGATGTTTCTCTTCTGCTCAAAATTCTCCAATGGCTTTCCAATCTCATATAGAGTAAAAGCCGAAGTAAAAACCAGTTTTAGACATGGCAACACAATCTCTGACCTGGACTAACTCTCTGATCTCATTTCCTAAAATAACATCCAACATTGCTCCAAAATAGCCGTAGTGACCTTCTTGCTCTCCCTGGACGACACAGAACACACTTCTGCCCCAGGGCCTTGCTATTCCCATCCTCAGTTTCTTCAGGTGCTTGTTCAAATGGGTCACCTTTTGAGAGAGTCCCTCCCTGACCAGCTTATGTCAAACAGCGACAATTTCCACATTCCCTGCTCCTTACACTCATCTTTCTTTGGGATACTTATCACCATCTGATGTTATCTAATTTTGTTTTCTGACTCTCTCCCAAATAAATACATTTAAGCTCTACAAAGCCAAAGACTTTGTTTTACTCACTATTGTATACAAGGTGCCTAGAACTGTACCAACATGTAGTAGGGACCCAATATATGTTTGCAGATGGAATAAATGGAATAAACCATTGCTTATCCAGAAGGTAATAGAGTTGTTTTCATTCATAATATTATTCTCCAGTGTACCATCATCCCAAACATTGTGTATACAAGTCAAAGGAATTTTATGTAGAGTATCAAGGTGATTTAAATGATCATTTCAACCCAAATTGTATTTAGCCTTCAACTAGAAAGATTAATATTTAGATGAGAGAGACATCATCTATTTTCATGCCATCTTATGCTTTACTTAAAAATTATTGAAGCAAATAAGTAGGAGACATTAAAATTAATGATGTTATCATATTACTAGATACAGTGTTAAAAGCAATTAAGATTTTTATGATTTGGCTTTAAATTTACCCATGCAATTATTTTGACTCTTCTCAATATTTTTATAAAACTGTACCTAAACTTCTATGTTTTTTTTAAAAAATCTGATTGCAAACACTCATGTGTTTCTTTTAAAAATTTGATGTATTAGAGAATAATAAAATACTAAAAAGTCAGAAATGCATATAACTCTACCCCTACAAATAATCAAAACTAGCCACGCAAGTCCAGTGATACTCGATGATTATGTTTCTAGAAGCTGCTCTGAGATTGGGATTGGAGCTCATTCAGATCACTCTCTCATGCTAAGGTATAGTTTGTAAAGAATGATATAGTGCCAGAGTGGTTGCACTCAGGGACTTAAAACCTCAGCTGTAACCTCAGTGCCAGCCCTCTACATAAACAGTCAGACCATTGTGTTTATCCATGGATGCCACAAAGGCCTCCACTTCCCTCAAGATGTTTTCCTCTTAAGAATGTGGAGAATTATCTTTCCAGAGGACATGAATTAGAAGCTTTCCATCCCATTATGGAGGTTCCAAAAATATTGAGGGAAAAGAGGTCCTGACCCTAATTGTTTTCTTCCTAAAAAACTCCTTGAGCATGTTGGCAAAGGTGCCTATAATTTAGTGTTCAGCACTGCCAATCCAAGCATATTTAGAGAGGCTAGCGCCTTCACTGACCTACAAATGTATTGTTAGTTTGTTCTCCAGGAAAATGAGTGGTTACTTGCTTTACATTTGCACAGCTATAAAAAAAGGCCATTCAGCAATTAACTCTGTGTGAGGAAAGGGTGGGCCGTGCTCTGGTCTGCTCTTTACGGAGAAACAGTGCTTCTCTCCAGTTGCTCCCTTATATCATTATGACAAAATAACTGAGAAGACCTGGAAACAGAACTTTATTTTAATTTTAATTTTATTTTAAAATTTTTTTTGGCTGCACCGTGCATCTTGCGGGATCTTACTTCCCCCACCAGGGATCGAACCCATGCCCCCTGCAGTGGAAGTGCAGAGTCCTAACCACTGGACCACTAGGGAAGTCCCCAGAGCTTTATTTGTTTAAATAGCTACTACATTTTGATATCTTAATTCAAATATTGTTAACATTAACTCTAACACTTGGTTGAAAATATGTGTATGAGAGTGAAGATTAAGGTTTAGATCGGGCTTATTAACAAAGCAGAGACTAAAATATGTTGAAAATATTTCTCTAAATTTCATGCAATTCAATTATCGTAGTTACTACAAAGCTGCATACACTATGAAAGAGAAAAATCAAAATTGTCTATTAACAATGAGACTCCTCCCAACTATAGCTAATATTTATTGTAAACAAAATTGTTATTGAAAACTTTAAGTTGCTTGGAATTTTATAAGATCCCTCCAACTAGCATCAGACTGTGGAATGGCTGTATTTTATTTCACCTGTGCCTCTTTTTTTTGGTGGAAAAGGCCTTTGAATTATTATGATTTCAAGACAAACCCAGTGGCTTAAATTCTTACAATATTTCTGAAGGTACAAACAAATTATGTTATTTCAAGTTAAAGCAGTAGAGTCATTTCCAAGTTCTCCCTCATAATGAGTTTATTTCAGAGAGAGAGCCAAAAGAAATAAGAAAACAAAAGCATTTTTCAGGAATTACAGATGCAGGCTTTACCAACAACTTCAGTTCAGGTATCAAACTGGGACTCCTGTCCTGGTGACACCCCCATCTTACCAACCCAGCTGTCTCCTCCGTCTGTCTCTCTCCCCTCCTCCTAGGCTCAGTACCGACTCTACTGCCCTGCTTCTGGGCTTTCTCTCTGGGTATTATATTTAAAACTCCCAATCAGAGAGGATGTGGTTAAACTGTTTTGTCGCTATCAAATTGGGATCATCCTTATTGGGGAAGTGTGTGTTTGCGCTCTTGTTTTTTGTCTTTTTTTTTTTTTAACAAAGCAAGATTGGGATTGACATTATCCCACTAACATATATAAAATAGATAACTAATAAGGGTCTACTGTATAGCACAGGGAACTCTACTCAGTACTCTGTAATGGCCTACGTGGGAAAAAGAATCTAAAAAAGAATGGATATATGTATATGTATAACTGATTTGCTTTGCTGTACACCTGAAACTAGCACAACATTGTAAATCAACTAAACTCCGTAAAAATTTAAATAAATAAATAAATCAGATTATACTCCCCATCCCCCCCAAAAAAAGGCATGGTCTTAAGTCCAGTCCAAAACTACCTTTGTCTAAGATGCTGATTCCTGATTCAATTACCTGTGGATTAAGAATCAAATGTCAAATCAAAGAACTGTGATTATGACTTTATTATAGAGTTTCAGGGTTGGTCTAGTACTCTAGAAATATTTAGCCATAAACATGGAAGAAATATGTTATTTTTTATATACTTTCAATTAAATAAATAGTACTTATGAAGACTCTAACAATAATTTACAAATTCTTACCAGACTGAAAACAGCATGCTATTCTAGTCATTATTATGTTTGTGGCCCTCTTTAGAAAGCATTACTAATGCAAATACATGTCATCGAAGTGTATTTTTTCATTTTTTAAAAGTATTTTTAAGGGCTTCTTGGTGAATTTGATCTCTCTCTCTTTTTATTCATTTTTTTCAACTTAGTTTCAATAAAAACTTAAATTAAAAATGTAATAGCTTTTGCAGACTGTTTGCCAAAGTTATAGTTCATATTTATTTACTATGATCCTGTTACTGTAATAAACTGAATATTTTGTAATGTACATAGGAGTAATCAATTTGCACTTACATAAAAGTAAAAATTAATTTGTTAAAATTTTTACAAATACAAAAATGTGTTACTTGTCAAATCAACATTTTCTTACTGATGTTATAATAATTATAATTATTGACTGCAATGAATTTCTTCTGTTAATGAAAATGTTTTCCTGCCCTAGAAAACTGTGTTGGCATATATATATATGTATACAATGGACTATAATTCAGCCATAAGAAAAGGATATCTTGCCATTTGCAACAGCATGGATGGACTTTGAGGGCATTAGGCCAAGTGAAGTAAGTCAGACCGAAAAAGACAAATACTCTATAATCTCACTTATATGTGAAGTCTATAAAAACAAAATAAAATACCGCCCCCCCCAAAAAAAAAACTGAGATCATAGATGCAAAGAACAGATTGGTGGTCGCCAGAGGCAGGTTGACAGGGGGTGAAATGGGTGAAGGGGGTCAAGAGGCACAAACTTCCAGTTATAAAATAATTAAGTCAAGGGGATGCAACATACAACATGGTGACTATAGTTAATAATACGCTACTGAATATTTGAAAGCTGCTAAGAGAGTAGATTCTAAATGTTCTCATCATAAGGAAAGAAATTGTAGCTATGTATGAAGACGGATGTCAACTAGACTCATTGTGGTGACCATTTTACAATATATACAAAGATCTAACCATTATGTTGTACACTTGAAACAAATATATAATGTTATATGTCAATTATATCTCGATTTTAAAATGTTTTATTAAAGTCTTCTTTCTGCCCATTCTCTGGTCTAACACAATTGTTGTATTCAATTATGTCTATATCTGTTTATACAGGTTTCTAGTCTACTTTGAACCTCATAATAATAATTATATTGAAACTAATTTCCCTGACAAACATTTATTGTGTCAACTATATGTGAAACACATACTAGGCATCGAGGAGACAGAAATGATGAGAACTGAGTTCTGCCCTCAGGAACATTTGTTTTAGCACTTATTCCATGTGTGTTATAAGCCAGGAACTATGCTAGCACTTTCTATGCATTATCTCATTTGATCCTCTTTCCAGAGAAGAGGAATTGCGGCTTCTAGGAGTTCCTAGCTTGATCAAGATCACAGATAAAAACCAGCAAAGCTGAACTGAATCCCAGGCTGCACAATTTCCAAACCCACACTTTTAATCCCTAAGTTCCTCTTTAATGTGGGAGTTCACATCCGGACAAAACAATGACTCTTTTTCACTTTGCAAACAGTTTCTATTTTTTTTAGTAACCTTTATTTACAAAATTTGCAGATGCTTTATACCCAAAAGACGTTTATTTTAAAACTACTTTTGTGGAACTATGTACAATGCAAGCTATAGAAGTTGTTTTATATAGGAAAAGAAAGCCGGAAAAGACTATAGCCAGTAATGATTGTGTGATCAATTTCATCCACTCTCAAAGGAAGTGTAGATAAAGCGACTATGAAGATGATCAAGATGGTAAAATGTGCTATAAAAAGTGATAGAGGGGCTTCCCTCGTGGCGCAGTGGTTAAGAATCTGCCTGCCAATGCAGGAAACACAGGTTCGAGCCCTGGTCCGGGAAAATCCCACATGCCGCGGAGCAACTAAGCCCGTGCGCCACAACTACGGAGCCTGTGCTCTAGAGCCCGCAAGCCACGACTACTGAGCCCACGCGCCTAGAGCCTGTGCTCTGCAGCAAGAGAAGCCACTGCAATAAGCCTGCGTACCGCAATGAAGAGTAGCCCCTGCTCCCTGCAACTAGAGAAAGCCGCATGCAGCAATGAAGACCCAATGCAACCAAAACAGATAAATAAATAAATTAAAAATAAAGTGATAGAATAGATATAATACTTTTATCATTATTAAATTTTATCAAATTTAGGACCCTACAGTTACATATCCAATGCTTAGAAATGTCAGGTTTTACTTATATGATATTATTTGCTCTTTTTAAAAAATAATTCTAGTCCTTATTAAGAAAATATAATTTGCTGAGCACCTATGTTTCAATGACAGAGCGAAATAGACTATGTGGACAGATTTTTGCACTTCGACTCTATGATTCTTATAAATTAAACCCAAGTCTGGCTTACTAAAGGAATAACAGTCTCAAACAGATTCCAAAATTGTCCACACTTACATATTGTTGCAGACTATCTAGAAACACTTTCCAGGCCCCAAAGATAAAAGGCAAAGACATAGAACAACAGTGAGGGAAGAAAAGAGGTTTCCCTTGGTTTTCCTTCCTCCCAGAAGAGAAGGGAAAACTTAGCAGATGTAGTGGAAGCTGGCTGAGATCGGGAAAACCAGGCAAGTAGGAGACTCTCAGATCCCTCTCTGCCTAAATACTTGGTGTGTTATTTCCATTTCATAGCCACTAGGACTGCTTCCAGGTTGACATTGGCGAGAGTCCCAACCAGAAGTTCAGCCCAGACATCACTGTTCTGGAAATCCCAGACAAATCTAAGGGGCTTTATCACTCTCTAAGAAGGGTTTTGACCCCAGGAGAGGGCAAGATGCAGACAGGAATCATCTGAGCTCCCAGCCGTGACTACACACAAGTCCTACTAAGTGCACCAAGCCTTCCACCTGCCATTTGCAATCTGAGATGGATTGTGTGACAAAGAACCTTTGGGTCTACTCTACCATGTGTAGTCTGAGTTCTTCTAGTTGTCAACTTTGAGCTTAACAAATATTTTTATTTTCCAAAAGGCAGACTTCTGCATAAAGCGGTAGCTCTCAAGACTAACTTTTCACGATGGACCTGGAAAAGTCTCATTTGAAATTCAAAAATGATCTGTGACATTTTTGTCCTGTGCTGTATGTGTTTCCCCTGAGGCAACATTTGCTACTGACTTTGTAAATCAAGGGATAGTAAGTATATAAAGAAATTCAGGAAGAAGCATGTCTGTTAAACATTTTCACATGCTATTTGGTTCCAGTAGTCTCTGCATTTGTAAATAACAAAGGCAAGATATATGCAGTATCCTTAAATAATTTTTAGTACAAAGTAAAAATATTGACAGACATCAACAAAAGTTTAGCTCAATAATTTTGTGACCTTAGTATAAACCATTTTAATTTTTTTTTCATATATATGTTGTACAGGTAGAAAGCAAAAAACTGGAATTCAACCTCCAGAACTAGAATCTTAATTCAGTTCTATTTCTAGAATTTAAATTTAAGATTTTTATTACTTTCAAACAAATACATTACTATAAGAAAGATACTGTGCCAGGCACTATGTCTAGAGAGATGACACTCTTTGAAGATAAATAAGCATGTGAATATCTATAATTCAACATACAAAATGACTTAGAAATTAATTTTAAAAAAATCTATATCACTGTAGACAAAGAAACATTGGGTACAATGGGTCTCTTTCTAAACCAGACTCTAATACAGGAGATGCCATTTTGACAGGCTGGTGTACTGTGACTTAACCGTCCCTGGACTTACGTGCCTTTGAAATCCGAAGGAGTCCTTGAGCAATTTTTAAAAGACCAATATCTTCCCTGGTTCCCTTCTAAGATGGTGAGGTGGCAGTACAGTTTTCCCAGTTCTTCTGGGGCCTTTCCAATATTGCACAAAAACAGATCTCACTAAGAGAATGTTAAGGAAACCCATGCTTTAAAATGTCTCGGCACAATACAATAATTTTTAATCAAAGAATACGTCAAACATACAAAGTTAGCACTAGCACAGGGCATATTCCATATTTCTAAAATTATTACACATTTCTACTATTAAGGTGCATCATTAAATCTTGATTCATTCTCTCTGCTGCTAAACCATGGTCTTCTCAAGGAAAAGAACCATGCTTTATTTTAACCTCTCTGTCTAACAGCCCTTAACATTATCTCCATCATGTAGACTTCCCCATGCTAAAAATCCCAAAGAACCTATAAAAACCTATTTAACTTATAAATATAATAAAACTGGGCATTCTCAGGTAAAATATAAAAAGTAATGCAGCAAAAGCAAGAAATAAAACAACAAGAAACAAAGGGAAAAAAGAATTTTATCATAAATTTGTATTAATTTGCTAGTATTTGATTATCTGCATATTTATTTGAAAATGACATAATTCTGATTGTCATTTTCATTTTCTACAAGACTATTATTGATTAATGCTAATGCCTTTATAGAATTTAAGCTTATTTTAAAGCTTAGTGTTTTCCTTTTATTTTTTTCCTGGCTATTGGTATATCATTGGCAATATTAAATTGTATAGATTATGATTAAGATAATACTGTGCCTTTACTTTGAGAATATAGAGAAAAGAGTAAGGGTTAAAGGGATCTTCGGGTATAATTAAGGAATGACATAACTATTAGTCTTCTAAATCATTTTAAGGGGACTGAAGCAACTTAAAAGAAAAAAAGAAATATATATATATTTTTTTTGGCTAATTATTTTTTTTATTTTTATTTTTTAACATCTTTATTGGAGTATAATTGCTTTACAATGGTGTCTTAGCTTCTGCTTTACAACAAAGTGAATCAGTTATACATATACATATGTTCCCATATCTCTTCCCTCTTGCATCTCCTTCCCTCCCACCCTCCCTATCCCACCCCTCTAGGTGGTCACAAAGCACAGAGCTAATCTCCCTGTGCTATGCGGTTGCTTCCCACTGGCTATCTATTTTACGTTTGGTAGTGTATATATGTCCATGCCACTCTCTCACTTTGTCACATCTTACCCTCCCCATATCCTCAAGTCCATTCTCTAGTAGGTCTGTGTCTTTATTCCCGTCTTGCCACTAGGTTCTTCATGACCTTTTTTTTCCCTTAGATTCCATATATATGTGTTAGCATACTGTATTTGTTTTTCTCTTTCTGACTTACTTCACTCTGTATGACAGACTCTAACTCCATCCACCTCACTACAAATAACTCAATTTCGTTCCTTTTTATGGCTGAGTAATATTCCATTGTATATATGTGCCACATCTTCTTTATCCATTCATCCGATGATGGACACTTAGGTTGCTTCCATGTCCTGGCTATTGTAAATAGAGCTGCAATGAACATTTTGGTACATGTGTCTTTTTGAATTATGGTTTTCTCAGGGTATATGCCCAGTAGTGGGATTGCTGGGTCGTATGGTACAGCCACTATGGAGAACAGTATGGCAGTTCCTTAAAAAACTAAAAATAGAAAAAAAGAAATATTTAGACTACACGTTTCCTTAGGCCCGCGGTCCTCCAGTTTTCACTGCTAACGGAAATCATGGTAGATATTTACCAGAGTAAGACACAGACAGGGAGGATGGCAGGGCAGTGGAGATTACCCAGTTGGCTAGGAACATTCCTGATAACGTGGCACCTAGAGAAAGTGACGTCTCCATAGGTCACCCACCAAACATTTTGTATATCTGACACTTTTTAGTTTCAGTATTTTAAAAGTAACAAAGTGTATCTTAAAATTTTTGAATAACGTATACATGTTCTATTTAACACCTTTCATTTACATTTCAATGTTATTGCATGAATACACTGATGATAAGAACTAAGCTCCACGAAGACAGGAAGATTTTTGCCTTGATCAGCAGAGTATATCCAGTACCCACACATGGTTTATAGCACATAACAATCCATAGTTCCCCAATGAATTTTTTTTTTTAATATTAGGGACTATTAGGACATGAGTAAGTTAAGATTCCTAAAGGCTTTGAAAAATATTGGATCAACATTCTTGTAAAAATATAGTTTATAATTTTTACACTAAATAAATAAAATGCCTTAAAATATGATAAAATAATGTATCCTAATATACTAATCCATATAGATTTCCTTATGGTATATATCCTATTACTAACAATGAATGTCTTAATGATTTTGTATTTCTTCCAGCAATTTGTTCTAAATTGTATTCTGAATAAAAATCCAGCTTCAAAGAACAGTGGTTAGTTAACTAACTTCTGAAATTCTTAAAGATCTCAGTTAGCATTTTCCCTTATTCCAAAGTAAATACATAGAGTTCGGCATTTAAAACCTAATGTAGAAAAAAATAATTTTTTTGACATATATAAAATCAGTGAATGAATCCAAAGCAGTCCATTTCATTCTGCTACAAATTGATGAAAAGCAAACTGGCATAAACAGTAATTACATTTCAGGCAATGTTCTGCAAGGCATGTTCAGCTTCTGAAGAATAGAGCAGCTGCTTGTAAAATGTGACAATCTCTTCCTCTTAAAAGAGGAGCAGAAAAGTCTCATAAAAGCAGAAAATCATATGAATGGAATAAGTGTTTTTTCTTTTAAATCTATGGATGGATAATAAACTTTAACTTGAACAAGCAGAAAAAAAATGTAATACTGGTTTCTACATGAATATTATGGAATGTTAGTATTTTCATTATTTCTTCTTATAAATTTTCAGATATAGCACAAATCATTCAAATATTTTAGAAACTGTAAAATCTATGTTTTATCCTATCTGTCACAAAATGTAATCTCAGAGTACATAATATTCAACATAAAATCTGAAACCATTCCTGATACAGCTCCATAGGTAATGCTCACAAGTCGTTAAACTGATTTTCAGATTAAATCTGCTGCAACAGTTTCAAAATTAAGTACCATATCTGAAATCTTAGCACATCTTTTATTTGAACTCAAACCACTTCAAACTGAGTCACTTTTCTCTGATTAAAGCCTTGGCAACCACCACTGAGAGCTTGCTTTTAACATGTCAATTCACAGACTTCAAGAATTCTACTTTTTCTAAAGTTCACTCACGGTTTAGCAAATAATTTTCAGATTTCAATTCAGGGGAGAAATGGTACCAAGAGGACCTATTTAAGGATGACAACTTTTCCCCCTATTCACTACTCTCTGTTGAAAAACTTGTAAATATAAAAATTACAAACAAGTATGATTCAGAGGAGTTTATCAAACTGGATTTGACTAACCCACCTAGTCTTCTGATGACAAGATAAAGTAAGCATGCCACCACCAAAATAAAGTAGCCTAGCATAAGTTTCTCATATTTTCTGGTATGTTCCCTTTTTGCAGAAACAACCGTAATTTCCAACACCATTTTAAAGTGCAGCTAACAGAGTGAGGAAACTTGCTTAAAATTCAGCATCGGAATCTAAACACTTGACTCTGAGGAGGATTCCCCATGATGGTTATTCAGAATTTATTTACTTTTTACTTATAAAACATGAATAACTGCTTTCTTGTAAGGCAGAAAACACACAAAACAAATTTAAATAAGATGTTTTGTAAAATCAGAGATGACACCTACAAGGATGGAAATGGGCAAGTACAGTGGATGGAAATGGGCAAATACAGTTTTTCAGTATAACACCATTAGGTCAAAATGATAGCCTCAATTATCAAAAGGGTGCCACTTCTACATTTTATTTAAGAAAGCAAGGAGGCACGCACTAAATGATTTAGAAATATTTCAAAAACTGTTGTTTTTTAGATTGTTATCAGTGGGAAATAGGCAGAAGTATTTACAAAAACAACAAACAAGAATGTTACTTCTTCCTTACGGTTGCTTTTTAAATGAGCAGCGATTCCCTGTGGGAGATACCTTATTGGAAAAGGTTGTTTTCTTAAGTAACCTATGGGATATTTACGTCGTAAAGAGCATTGCTTTAGTGCATTTGAACCAGACTAATAAGAAGAAATAATATCAATAGCATATTACCCCCTTAGATCATTAATTTAGTCACTAGTCAACTGTAAATTGGGTCGATTTCTCCCACTTTGTAGAAGCACTTGAACCAAGAGATGAATAATTTCCTGGAATGGATTAAGTTTATTAAAATATCTCTTTTTGGTAATTTGGCATTTAAAATATAAAGCAGTGAAATTCAAACAAGTAGAACTCGAATTGTGAGTAAGATACCCAATATATTTTCCAGTTTAAATAGATTTAGTCATAGTAGAAAGAGAAAAAAAATGTCCTTTTTCCTACTTCCTTTCTCTACCTGCCATTACAACTGCTGGTCCCCAGTTTGGCTCCAAAATAAGCTGCCAGCTCACAGTGGCAAGTTAAACAAGGCAATTTGATGAATATATAAACAAAGAATGCAAGTGTACCTTTGTACCACTAGCCAGGGCTTTAACTTTTAAGCACCTTGTGGGTAAATTTAAGAATGCCTGATTTTCAAAACTTAGAACCCAGGAAGGCAGAATCAGTGACTCAATACTTTAGTAACATTCATCACCCCATATAGTTACAAAAATTTTTTTTTCTTGTGATGAGAACTTATTTATTTATAAAATTATAACCTCCTGATATCTCGAAACAGAGGAGTCATAATATCAAGATTAATAACTGTCTCAGGGTATATTCTCTGTTCATCAAAAGAAGAATATTTGTAGCTACATGTTCTTCTTTTGGAAGCAAATGTTCCAAGTGAGATTCTTTTTTTGAATTAATTTTTACTGGCGTATAGTTTGATTTACAATGTTGTGTTAGTTCCTACTGTACAGCAAAGTGAATCAGTTATACATATACATATATCCACTCTTTTAGTCTATTCCCACATAGGTCATTACAGAGTATTGAGTAGAGTGAGATTCATGCTTTGTACATATTGAAGAAAAGAAGATTCTGCATTGCTTTAAAAATTCAGTGAAACCTAAGTAACAATAACTTTAAGAAATACACATTCTAAAGTGAAAATAGTTTTTGACCTTCTACAACGTTGTCAGATTTTCTGTATCAGGAAGAGATCATTCTTCTCAGCAGGGTACCATATATTGCAAAGTGCAGTGTCCAAAGAATTTTTTAGAAAGCAATTTTGTCAAATTATGTGCTTAGCCCTCAAATTAGCCCTTTGAGATGGAAAAAACTTTGGCTTATGAGTTAACTCTTGGTTCACTTGGAATCTAAATCAAAACTGAATGTGGAAAAGAGTGAGAATAATATAACTTCATAAAATTCTGAGAAGCCAAATGAATTTCTTCAGTGTGGAAAGTATCTTGAAAAGAACAAAGCACTACAAAATAGCTTCACTTTGTGACGATGATCACTAATAATGATAACAAAAGTGTTTTCTTCATGATTTTTACTATTGCAAGACATGGCAAATTTTCAGAAATTTAACAGTTACAAGACTATCTGAAAATATCAAGATGTTTAAAAAGAACAATTCACTTCACTACAGCCATCACGTAATGATCAGCCTCCCAAGAGTCGGCAATGTGAATTAAATAATATTTAACACAAAATAAAGGTAACAAGAGATACATCAAGTAAGATAAAAAAACTTTCAAGTGTTTTTTCATATTGCAGTAACATAAGCAATTAAAAATTTTAGGAACTATATATAAATTTACATATGCAATAACAAAATGATTCATTGCAATGTTGTATTTAAACTCTGATGGTATTAAGAACATAATATCCCAATTTACCTAGACTTATAGAGACCTTTAAGAAAAAATGTTTGCCTTCATCCATGATGTCCCAGAATTCATGCTCTCTTTGACCTAGTAGACATTCTTATATTTTATCAAGTGTATATTACTTGAGCGGTCATCAGTTTTCTTTTGAATGTGTTTAATTTAACGTACATATTTATGTGGAAAGCAGCCTCTAAGTTGAGCCCTGATGATCCCAGGCACCTGGTATGGTGTGGGTTGGTTGTACTGACTTGCTTCTGGAGAACAGAAAAGAATAGAATATGGTACAAGTGATGGGGTGTCACTTCTGCGATTACGTTACAAAAAGACTGTAGCTTCTGCCTTGGGTGCTCTCTCTTACTCTCTTGCTTGCTCTGAAGGAAGTCAGCTGCCATGCTGTGAGTTGCCCTGCTGAGTAGCTGCCCCGGCTGAGTACAAGGGTTGGAGTGCTGATCAAGGAAAAGACAGTCAAACACTTGACTAGTATGCTTCCAAAAGTACTTCATCAAGGTCATGGAAAGCAAGAAAAGACTTAGAAACCATCACTGAGGAGCCTGAGAAGACATGGTGACTAAATGCCATGTGATATCCTGGATCTGATACTAGAACAGAAAAAGGGTTTTAGCGGAAAAACTGCTGAAATCCAAAGAAAGTGTACAGTGTAGTGTAGAGTAATAGGCCAATGTTCCCACTTGAGTTTTGACAAAGGTACCATGGTTATGGAAAAAAATAGCATTTGGGGAAATTGGGTAAAGTGTAAATAGGAACACTGTACATATTGTCTTTGCTACTTCCCTGTAAATCTGAGTATATATTATGTGTTATACATATAATATATATTGCATATAACATAAAATTAGAAATAGAGAACACTTGGACAATTAAGGTTTATTAAATGTCAGCTACTTATCAATTTTAAGAGAATGCTATAACTGTCCTTAATAAAATGTACTTTATGTCTCTTAAAGATTAATTCATGAAATATTCTTCCATGGGGATTTTTCCATTTTAATTTGAACTATAATAACTGATTTTAGTCCTGGGATAAATCTGCTTCAACTCTATGTATTTTTAAATAGCTTTTATATGTAGAAGCTCATTTTATCTTAAAAGTACCTTGTTATATCAACAGCAGATGTTTTAATAAGTCCATTTTAAATATAATAAAACTGAGGCCAAGAGATTTATAAGAAATAAAGACCTTTATGTGCATCCTCCGATTTCAGTATTCTCTCCTCTATGGCAGTGACTTAGGAGTTCTCTTCTTTAAAGCCTAGGGCTATACATGGGGTACAGAGACACTGATAAGTATGTTTTGTGTCTCTGATTACCCCTGATTATAATGTAGATGTATCATGAAACTTTGCTTTTAGATGATTGATGCATTTCAAGATGACTAGGATTAAAAGAGTTTGTTTAGTATTTTACTGAAATTTAAAATAAATACATGTTTAATTAGCTTCTGTCAGCTACAGGATTGGAACTGTAAGTATATTTTGTGTAAGTATTCATAAAGATTTTTGACAGAGAACTATCCCTTTGAGTCCTACCTAACTTTCTGCACAGACTTAAATGATGCTATTGTTTATTCATGTTTCATTCATTCTTTGTACTTCACTGCCCTTAAATATGCAGGGAATCACAGAGTTGAATTGTCTTGATAGACTTATACTAATTTCCCTATTGCAGATTAGTTGAGTATGGATACGTATACAAATCGGATGCTTTTGGGGAGTTTAACTATAATTAACAGTGGGTTATTATACTATATGGCATATAAATAGAGAAAATAAGCTAAATATTATGTTATAATATATTAAATAATCCTTATATGCATATATATATCTGAAATGCAAATATACCCATATATATTATATATAGTATATATGAAATTGATAATTGATACTGATAAATATCAATTGATATAGCTTGCTATAGATTTGTATAGTAAAATATAAATTTCCATAAAATGTGTGGTCTTATACTCATTACTTTGGAATAAATTTCACATTTTCTTTTATGCTCAGAAGTAAAGGAAAAATATTGATACAAAAATCTAAAGATACTCATTTCATTTTGTTTGAAATCATATTATCTTATTCAAGAAAATATCATAGATAAAAGATAAGCAAATTTTCATGGTCCTTAGTATTCTAACAAAAAGAAAGGTAGGTAAGGCTCCTTGATACTCAATAATGAATAGATTCAGAAGAATGAAAATACTGAGCAGGTCATGAGGCATGACTTGGGATCTAACCTATACATAGTACTGACTCCTAACTGCAGTATCCATGAAACATTTTGTATATGTCATGATCAGGTTCAGACAGAGACCCCTTTGTCACTCATAATTCAAGGATTATTTAGAATTGTGTTGGGAGAGCCCTGGGACAGAAGACTTTTGATATGCATGGTGGTTAAAGTAGTTTTGAAAAAGGTGTGTGGGAAAGGAGATAACAAAGAAGCTAAAGAATATTTTTTATAAAAAATTTTAAGCATACCACTTCATTTCAGATTTCAGAATTAGAGAATATAATTCGAATAAAACTGAAATCCCAAACAACTAAAAGTGGTATAAAAAGGTCAAAAAAAGAATGTTTTGATCAATAAATCAAAAGTTTTTAGTGTATATTAGAGAATAACTTTGAAGCATAATTGGTCAAATTGCAATAGGCAAGTTTTCTTGGTCTGTTTTAAAGCTCAGATACAAAGTTCTGAGTAATTCCAAATGAATTAACCAGTTAGTTAGGAATTATAAGAATCAGCATGAATGCTTCACATGTTTCCTGTACAAATAGAGTTCAGAAGCTTGGATGACAGAGATTCAGAGAGAAATAAAATAATTACCTTTCTTTATGATACTATTGACAAGGATATAAAGCTTTATATACTTATAAATAATTTGCCCAAAGCCCAAAACATTATAATTGCTAAAGTCACTTCAAGAAAAATAAGGTAATCTAAATCATTTAACTTTCAAAAAATATAGGTTATCTAAGTAAGAGTAAAAGGCAGTGTGATGGAATAAAACAAATGTGAGAAAGTCGGGGGGGTGGGGAGGGGTGTGAATTTCAGACTGAAATTTGATTTTTAGAGTTTGATTTTTAGTTTCTGTACTTATTTATGTGGCACTAGGAAAATTACTTAATTTCTTTGGGACACAGGTTTTTCCTCTCTAAAATAGTATTGAGAATACTACCTTGTAATATTGTTGTAGGCATTCACGTTAGATGTAAAGTCCCTTGCTCAGTGCTTGGCACATAGAAAGACTTGACAAATGCTATCAATTATTTTGAACATAGAAAATTACTGGAAAAAAACTAAATAGTAAACTTAGGAGATTTTCAATTCTTAAACACTCAATTATGTAATCATTTGCATTTAGGAAAATCTTGCTTATGATTGACTGATCTCCTCAATGATCAGGGAAGTAATTTAGAAAGCCATAAATAATATTCTTTTGTCAAATATTTTCTGAATGTTTCATACCCATAGGAAATATAAATACTAAGGCAAGATAACATACAAGATGTGTCACATGGCAAAACTGCATATGGTTACTATCTACCCTTAGGTACTCATAAGTTCCATAGTAATTTAGAATTTTTAAAGATGGTTTCCCTATATGTGTAGAATGATCACATAGTACAGTTCTGATATGTTTCTATTCCTTCCTTTTGCTTCCCTCACCCGCATATACTCTATTCCAGTCTTATAAATAATGCTTTACTCTGAACACCCCAAGTTATTTCACAACTTGTGCCTTTAATTATGCTCTTCCCTCGGCCAGGAATGCCTGTCTTTACTATAGACTGTAAGCTACAAATGCGCCAGAATTGTCCTCTCTTTGTAGGGCTCTACGTTCGCTATATGTCTAATAGTTGTAGCAAAAAATGAATGTCCCTCCAGAGAATCCCTCCTTATTTCTCAAGACTTGTCTCAAGACAAGTTTAAACTTCTTCACTGCCAAATCCTTCTCTCCTACATTTTACAGCTCGCTGTAGAATTATATACCTCATCCTTTGAGCTTTTAAAACATCCCAAGTTTGCAACTAGTATAAAATTTAAGATCAACAGAATCTATTCAGAAGTGAGGATAGAAAGGGAGAAACATCATTAACCTCTTAGAACTCTCTCTAAAATAATTTTTAGTGATACACTCAGGAGTTCTCAGATTCATAATTCTGTAGCCCTGAAGATGTAGTACTGTGTTGTTGGCCTGTCTTTAATAAATCATGACCCTCCCTGAATTAAAGTCCATGTAAGGTAAATTATAAAAATATACCAGAATGTTTCTACATAGCTTTTGATGAAACCACAATTTTATAATAAATTGTAATAATTTAAATAGACCAGTTACTGTAGAATCCAAACAATAAAAACAGAATTATTACCCATGGATTTTGAGCACTGCCATCTCCAGGTATCACAGATTTTCATGTTTTTTTTAAAAAAAGAAAAGACAACCTAAGTGTCCATCAACAGATGAATGGATAAAGAAGATGTGGCACATATATACATTGGAATATTACTCAGCCATAAAAAGAAATGAAATTGACTTATTTGCAGTGAGGTGGATGGACCTAGAGTCTGTCATACAGAGTGAAGTAAGTCAGAAAGAGAAAAACAAATACCGTATGCTAACACATATATATGGAATCTAAAAACAAAACAAAAAAATTGGTCATGAAGAACCTAGGGGCAAGACGGGAATAAAGACATAGACCTACTAGAGAATGGACTTGAGGACACGGGGAGGGGGATGGGTAAGCTGGGACAAAGTGAGAGAGTGACATAGACATATATACACTACCAAATGTAAAATAGATAGCTAGTGGGAAGCAGCTGCATAGCACAGGGAGATCAGCTCGGTGCTTTGTGACCACCTAGAGAGATGGGATAGGGAGGGTGGGAGGGAGGGAGACGCAAGAGGGAAGAGATATGGGGATATGTGTATATGTATAACTGATTCACTTTGTTATAAAGCAGAAACTAACTCACCATTGTAAAGCAATTATACTCCAATAGAGATGTTAAAAAAATAAAAAATTAAAACTAAAATGAAAAAAAAAGAAAATACATAGCCAGTTAATGATTGCAAGTTGAGCTATTAGTAGGAAAAAGAAAATCCAGAGATTATAGAAATTCAACTAGTGAAAGGAAAATAGCAAAATAAGGAAATTAACTAAATTACTATGTAATAGCAAACTGCTTAAAGTTTATTTTAAGCTGAATTTAAAGCAAAACAACAAATCTTGATGTTTCCTGTTTTTCTAGAAGTGTCATTAAAAAAAACATAACTTAATGCTTTTCTAGGTATTGAAAATGGGTCAAAAGTAGTTCTTTTGAAATTTATGGGCATCACACATTTTGCAAATAGACCTACTATTCCCCACTTGAGAGTAGAAAAGGGAAGTAAAAATTCCTGGCTCTGAAATCCTCTCATTCATTCTCTTTGGTTTTGTTCTTGACTGCATTAGCAACACGTCCCAGTTTATTATCGTCAGCTTCTATTTTTAAGATCATGTTGGTCAGAGTTTGTCACCGTTGGTCTCAGCGTTTTCTAAAGTGATTTACATCATGTTTGCTTCCCTCCTCTGACTTTTATGGTTGTCTCACTCTCTCACTGTGACTTTTCCAGCCTGTGTAGGAAACAGCCTCAAAATAGTCTGAGAAGTTGTACTTCTAGGGGATTAGTGGGTCATCATAGCCATGTTTTCTTTCTTTGCCTGAAATTATATTTTTGACTGTAAACCTGTGGACATGGTGATAGGGATGACAGGAGAGAGGAGCCAATATTTATCAAAAACTGTCTGTGATAGACATGACTTTACCTTGGAACCTCTCCTGATTTTCCATGTGAAAACAGCTTTTCTTTTATGGAAGTGAATATTATAGTTTGAAAATTGTAGCAAATCCCAGATCTGTTCAATTCAATAAGGTCCTAAGCTTGGCTCTTCCTGAATAATTTTTTATTTAGTCCACTAGTGCACAAACTTTACACCATTCACAGCAATTTCCCTTACTGTTTAAAACACTAAACTTTAACTATCAGCTAGTGTCCTATACCTTATATATTTTCTATGATTGATGTTATATGCTGTAAGTATTAAAATGTAGAGTCAGCTAATTGGATAACAGTGTTACATTAGTTTAGTATTTCTTGTTTTACTTCAGTTTTGATTTTTTTTGTTTTTGCTTTTTCTTTCCATCTCAAATTTTCTGTTTGTTTTTGTTTGTTTTGTTTGTGATGGGTATTATGGCTTTGAAGCTAATAGGTAAAACTGGAATGGACTTGATATTGATAACTGCAAATGATTTTATGCTTGCCATGAGCTAAATTTAGCCAAGCTGATTGATCATGGATATTAACTAATTACAAGAAGACAATAATTGGTAAACACAAATAACTTTTAAATCAAGTCCTAAATTATTATACCACTGTCATCATTAGCAAAAGACTATGTTCCCCAAGTCAATCATTCATTCATTTATTCATTCATTTTTTCATTGAATAAATATGCTTTGCATGATTTTACCAGTCACTGTGTCTTTGAGTAATGGCCTGAAAAGAATTTTATTTCACTCATATATCTCTACCTTAAATTTAGTATTTTAATATGTGCAAAGTTTAGAATAGCAATTTCCTATTTTTATATGAAATGCTTAAATATTTAGGGTTGAATTAAGTAAGGGTTTATTACAATACATGATAGGCAATCCTAGTTTACATCAATTTTGTGTTGCCATAGTATTAGCTTAATAATCTAGAAGATTTTAAACTCATTAGACTTAAATTAAGTCCCCAAAACTAATCAGCTATTTCTTATTTGTACTCATAGCTTATATTCAGGCAGTCTTACTCACTTTATATCCATAAATCTAATTTTTCTTTAATGATATTTTTATTCTTGATTTTTAACTCTGAAATTTTCTTATAAATATAGAAGTTTTGACAGGAAACCAGAAGAAAATTTAAATATCTGCAATCTTACGTACTAGACGTAAAACACATCTGTATAGATGCCCAGCACATGTTAGTATTTTGCTTACTCATAAAAATTTATTCTGCCAGGCAAAACAGTGAACATTTAGATGCATCCCTTTATGAGACTTTCACTACCCATAAATAGCATATATATATAAAATTAAAAATTGGCATCCTCTTACATGTAGATAATCTGATGTCTACATCTTAGTATTAACATTATAATAATTAATATATATAATGTTATTATTATATATAATATAATAATATAATGATTGTGAGCACTTTCCAATATCACTAAACATTCTTTGAAAAGATTTCATTGTCACCATAATACTAGTGTCCTGTACTCTATAGTTTAAGATACCTAAGTGCATCTGTCCAAATTTTATTACAATTTTTATATAAAAACCTTTGTACCTATCTTTGTCCACAGTTCTGATTATTTCCTAGTTTTGTCTAAGATAATATACTGGGTTAAAAGTGTAACTTTAAAGGCTTTGGTAGGTATTGTAAGAATAATTTCAAGTTATTCCTATTGTTTGTGCCGCACTGAACACTGTTTCCTTTCTCACATTTCATGATACAACAGTAAGATGCTTATAAGTTTCCCATATATTTTGCTATGTTTTTTCTTTGGATTTTTCCCTACTTAAATTTTATTCAATAATCAAAAATTAATTCAAAAGTTACTCCAGAAAACTTTACTCAACCTCCTCAGGCTGGGCGAGATGGCCTTTACTGACTCTCATAATAGTCTGTGCATATCCCAAAGTAAGACTTGTGTAATTGTGCGTATTTGTGTCTCACTCAAGAATGATGATCATATCTCTCTTTGTAGCCCCTGTGACCAGCACAATGCCTGGCCCATGGTTGACATCAAATAATTTTTTTAATTAAATAATCATCCGACTGATATACTATTCAGTCAATAAATTTGATTCTCACAACAAACTTTTCATGTGGGCAAGTACAATTTTCCACTTCATATTGAGCAAAGAAATATAAAATGGATTACTTTCTTGGAGTCAGACAACTAGAAAATGTATTCAGTGTGTTTCTGGAGCCAGAAACAGACCTTATGAATCCTATTATATTAATTTTCTCAAATTTGACACAGGAAATCTATGATGGAAATAGCCGAAAGAATTGGAAAATCAGCTTGGCAGTTAGGAAGTGTTAGGTTACAATAAATATCATTATTTTTGCCCATATGATATTAATATGGATTTATATTACCTTTTCCATCGTTTTTTATTTCCACATTTTTAATTTCTTTGTAATCAAAAAATAATATGAATTGATTGTCATTAAATAATGTATGACATGATAAATCATTCTTAGTAATTATTCATATAGCAATCTATTTAAAGACAGAGGATATGAGATTTACAGTGTGATTTATAAATGTGCATCATTAAAATATTTGAAATATGTTTTTTCAAAAACATCTGGTAAGCATTTTATGTAAAATTGTCCTTTTTCTTTTAACTTGGCCTCAGCTAGAGGAGTATATCTAGGAAGTCCATTTTTTCCCACCACAATAACTTACATTGCTTTAAAACGGCATTCTTTATCAGTAAAATGGCAGAGTAGAAATAGCATGAGCTTTGGAATCAAACAGACCATATATTTGAGCCCCAGGTCACCCCACTTCAGGATGTATGATGTTAAGAAACTTATTACACTTTCTGATCCTCATTGTAAAATGGAGATGGAAATAAATGCCCTGATAATAAACACCAGTCATATATTGTGAACATTCGTAAATGAAAGTTTCACTTTGTTTCCATCTCTCTAGGAGCAAAGATGGTGTTGCTGGACAAAAGGCTGGGGAAATAAATGTTGGGTCTTTTATACCTCATATAATGAGTTTTCCTTCAGATGGTTATGAGATTTACAATAGAAGATTCTAGGGCCTTAATTTTGCTATGAATATGTAAGGTTGGTTTGACCTTTGCATAAGTGTGATTGATTGGTTGTGATGTAAAGCAGTGAATTAGCTTGGCTTGTTTAGTAGCAGCTGATAAAATCCACAGCTTTACCGAGTTCGCCTCACAAAGTTGCTTGTCTTCCAAACTGACTACTGGCAGAAAAGTTCTCTCTCTTCTGGGTAGGGAAAGAGTAGTTCTTGGCAACTGAAGTGAGCTGCAGCCTGCTAAATTGAGTTACAATTATTCTGTAGTTTGTTGAGATTTCATGGGGCCAAAAAATAATATCATATACGCTAGGGATGTGGTGAAGATAAGGAGTCCCAATGGGCTTCTGCATCATTCTCTCAGAATTAGCAGACTTCCTCACTGAGTCACTGGCAGTCCTGGGAAATCACTGACCACTTCTCACAAAGGCAAACAGCCGACTTCAAGGCCATGAGCAGACCAGAATGTTCCCAGTCTGCAGGCTGGCAGAGCCACAAGAATGAGAGCAGAGAAGGGCCTTAGAAAGGTCAATTCCTTCTCCCAATTTCCACAACCAGGTAAGCTATTTTTCTTTCCTTAGGAAGGAATTTCCGAGAGGTGTGAACTGAGGCAAAGAGTATTATAGTAAAGCAATAGTTCTCGAAATGTGGCCCCCAGATCAACAGCATCAACATCACTGGGAACTTAATGGAAAGGGAATTTCTCAGGTCCTGCCTCAACCTATGGAATTAGAGACTCAGGATACAGAGCCCAGCAATCTGTTTTTTAACAAGCTAGACAGGTGATTCTGAGATGTTAAAGTTTGAGAACCATTGAATAGAGGAAGTCTCCTGTGCTACTTTCCTATCTATTTCTCTATAACAAATTACCACCAATTTAACAGCTTATAACAACACCTATTCAATATCTGATGCTCCACAGGTCAGAAGTCTAGGTAGACTTAACTGTTTTCTTTTCTATGGGACTCAAAAGGCCAAAATGAAGGTGTTAACCAGGCCGGCATCTTATGTGGGGGATCTGGGGGCTGGGGGCAGGTATCTGATTCCAAATTCAGTTGGGTTTTTAACAAAATCCAATTCCTTGCTGTTCGTTTGCTGCAGGCTGTTGGCTGAGGGTTCCTCTCTGCTCATAGGACCAGCTCTCAGGTCCTTCCCATCTTGCCTCTTCCATCTTAAAAGCCAACAATGCAATATCCTCTCATGCCCAAATTTTCTCACACTTCCAATCTCTTTCATTTCTCCTTCTGTTACCAGCCAAAGAAAACTCCTTGCTTTTTAAAGAGCCCATGTGATTAGATTACATCAACCTGGATATCTGGTACCTTTTATTTCTGCATTTTAAAATAATTTTCTGCATTTTAAAATAATTTTCTGCATTTCTCAAACTTTCTATAACCAACATATTTATCTTATAATAATAGAAAAAGAACACAAATTCTTGTTTTGGCACAGAGTTTGGTCTTACCTTGTATAATTTTTAATTGGGCATTTAAATGAACAAAACCTTATTATTCCTGTGTAGCAGGAGAAAATTGATAATTTTGTAGACACCCAGCACTTGAACTACTACTTAGATGCATGAAAATGTCCCACTATCCAGGGCTTGTTGAGAGACAAATATTTCAGATACTTAATTTCTTAGCACCCACCTGGAGGTAGACAGTTGCACCGAACTTAGGCTCACCTTATCAGATGCCCTGCCCTAGATATTATATCCAAATATCTAACATTTTTAAAGCTAATTATGCAGAGATAGAATAGATATTTCACTCTGGCAACACAGTATTAACAGCAACATCTAGTCTCCAAATAATCAGATGTAACAGCAACTCCCCAATTTTCTCCCCAAATTGTGACAGTTTTAGAAAAGTAATATCAAAGAATTACTGTAGAACCAGTTCAATGAACAGGAGTTTTACTACCATTATGACTATGTGAAAATCATTTCTCCAAATATAACACCTAAAAACTCTTCACAAGATTTTAAAAAATTGCCTGAAAATACTTTACAGTAACCGTAGCCATTCTAGTGAAGAGTGGAAATTCTGGAAAACAGAAAGGACAAGATGGTGAAACCCAAAATATGTCAAACTCTGATGATACTAACATCCATATTAGCAAATCAGTCCCTATAGAGTAATTTCAGATGCTTATCAAAGAACGGAGTTTATTTAATATCACAAATTTTATTTAAAATAGGATATTAAAGATTAGAATTATTCAAATGAGCCTGTAATTATTGAATTAAAGTCTAACTTCAAAAGTCACAAGCAATCAGAGTATTTCTATAGCTAGTTCTCACATTTTTTCTTTTTTCCCTGTTAATGGTAACTTTTACATTTTATTTTTCACTGAACTCTCTGTCTCCCCAGTTGGAAGTCACTGACTCTGTCCTTTCTCTTCTCCTGCAAGTACAATTTGGTCTAAAAATGCCTCGAGTATTTGTTGATGTAAAGTCAACTTTACTGAAATTTCTTCTTAATATGAAGTAAATGAAATTTGGAAAAAAATACCCTGGATTTAGGTTTTCTTTGTCTTCACACTGAGCTGTGTAATATTAATTGGAATGCCTTACCTGTCAAATTTTACTCTGTCATAAAATGGGAATTAAAATAGCCATTCCACAAGCTCACTGTGAGTAATATTAAATATATATGTCAAAATTTTTTTTTTGAAAGTTTTTCCTTCAGCATTTTTTTTAATTTTTTAATTTATTTTTATTTTTATTTATTTATTTATGGCTGTGTTGGGTCTTCGTTTCTGTGTGAGGGCTTTCTCTAGTTGTGGCAAGTGGGGGCCACTCTCCATCGCAGTGTGCGGGCCTCTCACTATCGCGGCCCCTCTTGTTGCGGAGCACAGGCTCCAGACGCGCAGGCTCAGTAGTTGTGGCTCACGGGCCCAGTTGCTCCGCGGCATGTGGGATCTTCCCAGACCAGGGCTCGAACCCGTGTCCCCTGCACTGGCAGGCAGATTCTCAACCACTGCGCCACCAGGGAAGCCCTGTCAAATGTTTTTGTACAATAAAACAATTTTTGCCTACAACAGACTCTTATTTGCCATTGTGTTATTTGATTTTAAATGACTTTGACTAACCGAGTGGACAGCAATTGCTTATTGAAACCTGGGTAATAATCCTAAGGCTTAAATATTGTGCTTTCCTATTTAGGAGTGAATGATGGAGAACAACACTGGTTTATCAGGATTCAACTCACAGGGTTCATTTACCTTACAGTTTTAAAATTGCAGTCTTTTCGCCATACTGAACACCAAATAGGAAATGTTCTTAAATAAATTATTTATATCTCTAAAGAAGTTTCATGTCAATTCTTAGAATATTTATAAAAGAAAAGAACCGACTATCTGAACTGAATTGTTCACCTCCTGATATGTCTTTTTGAATAGGTCAAATCTTCATTTTTAACCTTCTTAGAGATATCTTTACCTCTGTTTAATATTAAATAGATGTAAGATGTAGTATTCCTACAATTTTAGCATGGTTACAGTTTTTAAAACAAAACTATAATTCTCTGGTCTGGAAACATGAATAAATTGTGAAAACACTTCTTTAACATTACCATAGTTACATTCAAGATGTTAGCTTTATATATATATTTTTTAAAATTTTGCTTCATTCATCATAATTGTTTTAACAAGTAATATTATTTGACAAATATATATTTCCTATAAGGTGACTACAGGTTGCAGTACTAGCTGACCTAATAGCATTTTGAACTCAGAGAGTTATCCCATATTATTCTAGATCAAGTGAAATCATATTTCTAAGTATCCACACACCACTCCTAGACGAAAAGCACATTATCACAGTTCTATCTACGAGTGAACAGGATTCTGTTCCTACTGTTTTGAATAGACCTCCTGCAGTTAATGATTCTACACAGGCATTAATCACATCCTCTATCAAGTAGCCTAATGATGCTGAGGAAGTAGAATCATTATGATGCTAAATTATATTTTGCCTGACAGGGAATGAAAATTCTCCTTTAGTAATTATTAAAGAGATAGGTAATAAGAACAAGAAAATGACATGTGAGAAGTATTATTTTAATTTTTCTTTAGAGGAAAAGAAATTATTTGCAAAAAGTGAGCTGTCCTTTTCATCACTTTTCCCTTATTTCTTGTCAAGTTATTACATTGTCTATGTGACCAAAGTTACCTGTCCTGTTTGGAATATGTTGGAGTATTATACTTTTCTTACACTAAGCATCACTTGTAAAACTTAACTGGATCACATCCTCGTAACAAAGGAATATTTTACTGTTTTATATATGTGAAAAGGCTTTCAGAGCTACAAAGCCCTGTATAAATGGTCTGGAACTCACTGCCAATTTTAAATTTTACCTCACAAGTAACTGAAGCCTGGTTATAAAAAAATAACAACCAAGTGAAATAAATTAACTAAAGTAGACTTCAGAAGAATGCTATTCAGAAGAGGATGAATACTGCAGATTAAGAGTTCTGGGAGAGAATTATAAGTGGGAATTAGCAATAGGTTGTCTTTGCTTTAAAGTGAAAGAATAGTAAAGCTTCTATTTTAACATCCAATTAATTATGGGAGGATGGTAGAGTTTTACGTCTTCCTTTCTTTCCCCTACATCCAATATACAATCATTTACCAACCCTTGTTAATCTTACTGCTTTGCATCCTTCAAACCATCCACATAGTCCTCTCCATCAAAACAAGAACAACCCAGTTTATCTCTATCATCTCTGACCTTTATTCATCCTCCTCCTAGTGACATGTCCACCTTCATCCGTGCTCTCTTCCCGATGTCCTTCCATTCCCCAGAGTTATCTTCTGAAACACAGGACTCATCTTGCCACTCTCCTGATTAGAAATTCAACATGACGGTTAATTTTATATGTCAGCCTTCTAGGCTATAGTGCTCAACTGTTTAGTCAAACAATAATCTAGATCTTGCTGTGAATGTCTTCTTAAAGATGTGGTTAACATCCAAATCAGGAGACTTTGAGTAAAGCAGTTTATCCTCCATAGCCTGGGTGGGATTCATCCCATCAGTTGAAGACAAAGACAGATTTCCTGAAAAAAAGCAATTCTCAAGATTTTAATATAGAAAACTTGCCTGCCTGAGGGTCGAGCTTTCTCTCTCTTTATATGTATGTGTGTGTGTGTGTATGTATGTGTGAATATATATGTATTTCTGTTTATGTATATATAATATATATGTATATATAATATATATTTCTGTTTATGTATATATAATATATATAATATATGCATATATAATATATAATATATATAATGTATATATAATATATCTATATATTTTTTTCTGTTTCTCTGGAGAATTCTGACTAATATATCTACACATAACCTTCAGTTCAAGTGTAAACTTAATACCAGATGCTCTGTGGCCACCTTCCATGTTCAGCTTCATCTCTTGAATCACCTAGCACAGCACGCTGGTCCTGATGAATTTTCTGTATCTCTTTCTCCTCTTCTGTCTGCATACTTGACCTTGGTACACTTTGCCCCATTCAATACCTGGTTACTGTGTTTCGGAGCCCAGCCACCCATCATCTGCTTTTGCTCCTGCATCTTCCATGCCTGCAAAAACTGGACTAAGAAGTTTCTGCTCTTAGAGCATCCTGTGTGTACCATTATAATACCATTTATCACACAATAATCATGGATTTATTGTCTAGCTCACCACTGTAATTTTCCCAAGGGCAAAGCCAACATTGTATTTTTCTTTGCGTCCCCAGACTCTTTTGCTATTCTAAGCACATATTAATTGTTGAATAAATCAATTTGTAATCAATTCATTGGACCATGTCATTCTGCCAAGTAAAGCCTACCAGATAGGTGACTCCTTTCTCTTTTCTGTTTACTTTATTCATTTGAAAATATACTTAAAATAGCTGTAATATTTTATTCTTTGAAAGGGATCTGAAGCTACTATAGACTTAAGAATAGAGGAGAAAGGAGTGACATCAAAGTGTTTTATTCTGTAAATCAAAGGAAACTCTGTGTCGAATGCACAAAATAAAGAAGAAAATATACTCTAATGATAAGAGTGTTTACTGTGTGTCAAGCACTGGTCTAAATACGTTATGAACTCAGAGATATGAGAACCTTATGAGGTACACATCTGCAACGTGCATTGTATAGGCAAAAACCAAGATACAGAGAGTTTGAGCAGTTTGCCAAAGGTCACAGAGATAGAAAGTGACAGAGGTGGAAAGATGAACCCATAAAGTTTAGACCTAGCATGTATGTGCTTAGCCACTATATGTGTAACTAACTAGCCTTCTATTACCTCTAGTTCAGCCTTAGATTATTTGTACAATAGCTTCTTGTTAAATTTAGCCAATTTAAGTGAAGAAACAAATAATGGTAATTTGTAATTAATGACCATAAACTACTTGTTATTCTTCCTTATGTTTATTTGCTTTCAACATGTACTTCCCCAGACTTCTAAAGTCACTCCAAATACATTGTAACCAGAGGCAGGTTTTAAAAACCAAACAAAACAAAGAAAAACAAAAACAAACAGGTAAACAAAAACCTTTATCTTGGCGGTACCTTACTGAATATGATAACAGTCTCATTTGGGTGTTAATTGCCAGAAAGGAAGATGTGCTATTTAAAAAAAAAAAAAGTTTCTTATACATTTTGGAATTTGTATTTAATAATGGTGATACAATATGGTTTTCTAGCTTCACTTTAGAAATAGAAAGAACATGTTTCTTAGCTATTTTAACATTGAGTGCAAGCAGATAAGAATCTATGTTTAATATTAACAATAATCTGTGTGGAGTAACTTTAGCATTTGCTTCTTTAAGAATCCATTTCCAATGTACTCAGATTGCTGAAAATGGACAATCTTAGTGTCGTAACAGATGTGATTATTGAATTCTATCCCTGTGTCATAGACAGAGAAAAGAATTAAAAAGAGGGGTCTAAATTCTTTTTTGTCATGTTCTTTAAAGATCAATCTGACATCTTTTACTTATTAAAGAAAATAGACAATTGAATTGTTTCACTTATACTGTACTACTAAGTTACAATATTTTCCTAAAATAAAATACGTATTTTTGACCATTATAAAAACAATATAGGATACAGACCAGAACCGAGTTTCAAGACTCAGCAGTGCCCTTTGATAGCTGTTTGATCTTGGCCCCATATCACTTGTCCTAGTGTATCTACCTATCTGGTCTTTATAAAAATTAACCAATACATGGTACAGAGAGGAACATTTAGTTTTTGTTTGTTGTTTCTACTTTTGCTAGAATAACCGTTTCTAGGCTGGTATATATTTTTTTAACATTGATTAACAAAGAGAACACACTTTGTTCTCAAGCTGTGTAACCACAAGCAGTAGAAATAATAAAGAAGTTAACAGTTACATAGATATTTGTCTTTGTCTGTCTGGCTTACTTCACGTAGTATGATAATCTCTAGGTCCATCCATGTTGCTACAAATGGCATTATTTCATTTTTTTATGGCTAATATTCCATTGTATATACATATACCACATCTTCTTTATCCATTCATCTGCTGATGGGCATTTGGGTTGCTTCCATGTCTTGACTATTGTAAATAATGCTGCTATGAACACTGGGGTGCATGTATCTTTTTGAATTATGGTTTTCTCCAGATATAGGCCCATGAGTGGGATTGCAGGATCATACTGTAGCTCTATTTTTAGTTTTTTAAGGTGTCTCCATACTGTTCTCCATAGTGATTGCACCAATTTATATTCCCACCAACCCACAGACATAGAAGACAAACTTACGGTTACCAAAGGGGAAAGAGGGGAGGGAAAAATTAGGAGTTTGGAATTAACATATACACACTACTATATATAAAATAGATAAACAACAAGGACCTACTGTTTAGCACAGTATTTTGTAATAACCTATAAGGGAAAAAAGTCTGAAAAATAATATATATGCATAACTGAATCATTTTGCTGTAGACCTGAAGCTAACACAACATTGTAAATCAACTATATTTCAATTAAAAAATAAGGTTAGCCATTTTAGCTTCCTAAAATTTCCATTTTCTCCCTACAGATCTTCTTCCTGGAGAGGTTATTTCTTGATCTTCATGGTGGGTGTTTCTGTATTTCAGGTCATTCCTCTCCCCACTAATGAAGAGCCAGTTTCACCTATGTCCTAAGTGACCAGTTTTCCAATTCCAGGTGGCTGAACAACTTGAGCCCAGTAAGCTTAAGAAAGATTCGCGCCCTGAACATTTATTTATTGTTTCCCTTTTAAATATTTCAAAAACTTTGAGTCAGGGGTCAGAAATCAAAGGTGATCACAGAGAAGCAATCATAGGATTAAAAAGAACAAACTTCTCTTTGAAAAAGAACTTTTCCAATTTCTTAAATCTATGTTTTAAATGATAAAAGAACCACATGTTCATTGTAATAAGTCTGAAAATGTAGACTATATATATACGTAAAATACAAATAGCATATCCGTCTCCAGCAACAAAGTTATACGTGTTAGTAGTGTGTTCTGCAGGGCCCCATACCTTTCCTCTAGTACATTTTCAATGTTGCAGTTTGTAATTAGATTTGTGATTGTCCAGATTGTGACTGGTAGATCAGTTCCAGATCATTTGCTACATTTTTACATCAATCAATACTCGCAAAATTAGTACTTGTAGAGTAGTATTCATGATAGTCGAAATATTTCTAAGATGATAATTTTCTAAGAGGATGGTGTTGATAAGTAGTAGCAATAATCACAGGTCCATAGGTCTTAGTGAGCAGAAATTTTCTGATGCCAATAGCAATCGCCCAGGACTGTGGCTAAGTATGTCATGTGGTGCCTTTGTGCAACTAGAAACTGAACCGGCAGATGATCCAGAAGAATACTTGGAAACTTTCCTATGTAATAAATGACAATTTCTTGAAAAAGCCCCGTCATTCTCTTCTGAAATGGAGTAATATAATTTTAAAAAATTATTAACTCAAGAAAATACTTTGGACACTCAATAAATTATCCATTTAGCCAAGTGATTTTTGAAACTCTATCACAAATGAGAGGTTTGGGCTACTAGAGAAATCGAAGATGAGATTTAGAATAAAATATATATTAGATGCTCAGTAAATGAATTTTGATGTCATGAATAAATGTATATGGACCAGAATAATGAGTAAAGATTTTAGCTATCATGTCATCAAAATCATAATTTTATTTTGAAGGTATAAGCAAGAAACAAATACTTGCTAGCTTAGAAAATATCAGAGATGGAGGCAAAACAGGAAACGTATTAGTTAGGGTTTAGTTTCGTGATTTATATCAAAATAAAAATGATTGTTGGGTTGAATTTTTACCAAGTATATTAATTTCTAGGGCGGCTGTAACAAAATGCCACAAATGACAGAAATTTTATTCTCTCATGGTCTGGAGCCTAGAAGTCTGAAATCAAGGTGTCAGCAGAACCATACTTCTTCTGAAGGCTCTAGGGACAATCTGTTCTATGCCTCTCTCCCAGCTTCTGGTTGTTGCTGACAATTCTTGGCATTTCTATCTGTATCACTCCAGTCACTGCCTCTGACATCACATGGCCTATTTACCTCTGTTTGTGTCTGTATCTCTGCGTTCAAATTTCCCTCTTCTTATAAAGACACCAGCCATTAGACTTAGGGCCCATGCTAAATCAGTATGACCTCATCTTAACTAATCACATCTGCAAAGACCCTTCCAAACAAGGTCACATTCACAGATCCTGCATGGACATGAATTTTGGGGGCACACTGTTCAGTGCAGCACCCCAAGTCTACCTTGTAAATAGACAGTGGTTTTCAACTGGACTCTATTACCAAAGTTACTTTTAGGAGCATTTTGTTGTCAATAGCGTTTCTTTACAATATAAACTAGGTATATTTTAAAACTGTTGAAACTCTTTTTCTGTTTCTTATGTTTAAATGCTTTCCTCTGTTAATTCAAGGGAGGTTTATTCATCACAAGTAAATTGAAGACATAATATTTGTTAATTTTAAGTTACTAGTTATATAAGGATTATGTGTGTGTGTGTGTGTGTGTGTGTATATATATATTTTTTCTTTTTAGTGTCTTTATGGTAACTCTTAGACAATAACTAATGTCCTCCTTTCTTTGTAAGCAGATAATTTTGTTCAAATTGCAGCCTCATTTTCCCCCAAAGCTTTTTAATACTACATCATCTTCAGATGATTTGAGTATTTTTCTTCTTTTATATTGATCCATCTCTAAAATAATGTGCTTTTCAGAGTGCTGGACACCATGACTTCTACTGCAGCCTTACATTTTCCATGGCTGATAATGGATGTGCAATTGGGAATAACTTTTTAAAAAAGATTGGAAGCTACTGTCTCTTATTATTATTGCTCTTTTTCTCATTCTATTCTAGAGAGAGGAAGCTGAAATGCGATAACACAAACTTACTTTTACTGATGTTAGTAAGATGATAGAAGTAATACTTAGAGAGTCTCATAGTCTTGTCTGTGGCATTTTTAACAAAATGTTCAATAGTAATACATTAATTTCTTTTGGAAAATGTAAAGACTTTTAAATGTATAACTGATCTTAAACTAAAATTCTTATTTCATTATTACTGTATGAAAATAAAAGACCCTTTTTCATTTTAGGTATTTTTCTATATACCCAGTAGTTATTTTAATTTTTTTAAATGTCTTAAAATGCATGTCGTTTTATGGCTTGATAGCTTATTTCCCTTTAGTGCTGAACAATATTCCATTGTTTAGATACACCACAGTTTATTTATCTAGTCACCTACTGAAGGACGGACATCTTGGTTGCTTTCAAATTTTAGCTATTATGAATAAAGTTACTATAAACATCTGTGTGCAGGTTTTTGTTTGGACATACATTTTCATCTCCTTTGGATAAATACCAAGCAGTGCAATTGCAGGATTTAATGGTAAGAATATGTTTAGTGTTGTCAGAAACAACAATTTTGCAAAATTTTTAATTTTAATGAAGTCCATGGATTGTGCCTTTGGTGCTGTATCTAAAAAGTCATCTAGGTTTTCTCCTATTCATATTCTAGAAGTTTAATGGTTTTGCATTTCATATTTAGGTCTATGATCTACTTTGGGTTAAGTTTTGTTAAGGGTGTAAGTTTTGTGTCTATATTCATTTTCTTGCATGAGAATGTCCAGTTGCTGCAGCATCATTTGTTGAAAAGATACACTACTGTTTTAAGTGGAGAAAAATTATTTTAGTTATAAATATAATTGTAAGCATTCAATGTTTATTTGTGATTTGGTAAAAATATTTCTCTTAAATAGTTGGGAAACACAGGGTCTAAATATGCCGCTCATGGTGAAACCTTTCTACTTACCCTATTTTCCAGCTTCTGTGTTTATAATGAATTAGATAATCTCCAATCTCCTGAGGATTTTTGTCTCTAAAATTCTTTGAACATGAAGTATCAGATTTGAATTGATTCATACAAGTACTTGGGAAGAGTCAATTATTGGAAACTTAAAATATCTTTTAGCATAGTGTAGACACAATCTTAGAATCAGTGGGACATATTTTAGGGAAAAGTGAAGAAGCCCTCAGTGAAAAGATGGTTCATTTAGTTCTACTTCTGCCTTTTTCCTGCATTTTCCTATTGTATTTCAGTTTATTCACCTCTGTCAATATTCTAATTTGAAAATTATCTTAGCAATGGTGAAATACAAATCACCACTGTTTTTATTACTTACAAGAGAGAAATTCAAGGACTATTTGACACATCTATGTAAAATATTCAGGTAATTAACATAGAATTTTGAGGCTCATAAAAAAATCACTACACTCAACAGAACTTCCTGACATCACATAATAGATTGATTTTTAATGTAGTGTAATGTTTAGTCTCAGTGAGTAGAGATTTCTGACTATAATTAGCTTTGATGACTTAGAAAAAATATTATCTATGGTGATTGATGATACTTTAGCTATGTATGTGAGAGTCAATAATTAAATTACATTCAGAGCATAGAGGTATTTATGTCATTTTATTTGTGCATCATGAATTTACTGTCCTTATCTCAGAATTCTTCAGTAATGTTTTGGCCATTCCAATTTTATTTCCATGGATTTATATAAAATTTTTACTTGTTATTAATTATTTGGCAAATTTCAAGTCTGAGGTGCAGTGCTGCTTTACATATACATTTTTGCTAGAATATTTCCAAATGATTATTCTGATTAAGGGCTATTTTACAAAACGTTTTCTATTGCAAACAATCTTGTTTTTTTTTTTCTCTGAGACTGTGATAATGTCAGTGCTAATTGAATAAACTAGTAACTTGATCCGTCTAATTTCCTTAATTCATGCTGTAGAAGCCTCTGTCTAATAGAGAAAATCATACAATTTGTTATCTTGGTTGACTCTACATTCCAGATGCTGAAATAATGGGCCCAGGATATTTCAAATTTATTTGAAAACAGTTTATATAATCTCCCTTAGTTAAAGAAGCTACGAGCAGGATAGAATGATTAAATTATGATATTCCAAAATATAGACATGCTCCTGTCTTCTACTTCCCAGATTTCTTTTCCTATGCTTCCTTTTCAATTCTAAGGAAAGGACACCACACAAATTTTGCGTGCACGTAGAGTCCTCACTGAGCTGACCTCACAGGTGTTTCCATCGAATCCTAGAATATGTGTCAAGCTCACCTCACACTAGATCAACAACCTCCAACAGTCTGTGTACTTTCACATTCAAATTCCCTCACTTATGCTTTGTTTTGTAGTCATAACAGGGTAATATGTGTTCCAGTTCCCCTTCTTTTCCAAGAAAATGGTAACACTGTACTTTTCTGCTCCATTTGAGGAGTGATGTGGACATATGATATAGCTTGACCAGTTAAACATGAGCAGAAGTCAGTTGCAGGAGGGAGATGTAAGACCTAGTGAATTAATAATTATACCCTCTCCCTGTGCCATAAGGATCTTAGATGCACGTGTGTGAAGATGAGTCTCCATCAGCCTAGATCCTAAGTGTCTACAATGGGCAGAGCTTCTGCATCAGTCAGGCTTCTGGCAGGAAAGAGAATTCAACTCACTTGGTTCAAAGAAGATAATGTAATGAAGGTATGACTTGGAGAAGCAGGGCCAGGGTTAAGGGGAATCACCATAAATGTCAAGGCCCCCAGAGGTAAGGGGGAGAAAAGAACATTTCAAGTAGAGGAGGTAGCAGGTGCAAATGAAGGGGGGAGGGGGCACTGAGCATGGGTTTTCAGCACTAAAGCAAATTAAAAAACTACAGAGATTGAGAGTGAGATAATCATGAAATGAGAAAGAAAAGTAATACTAATACTATGGTAAATTCATGTCTAATTGAGTGAAAGCCACTGCTCAAAATACTTTATCTGTGTTAGCTTATTCGATTTTTTAAATGATTATATGAAGTAGGTACAAGTAATAACTTCTCTGAGAACTGAGGCTCAGAGAAGGAAACATCTTGTATAGTTCATCCAGTTAAAGTGTGAAGGTGTTTAGGGTTGAACCCAGGCAGTGTAGCTCCACAACTCTTGTCTATAACAACTACACTAAATCCGCTCACACAGCTGGGTGAAAGATCATGCAAGACTTGTGTGGCAAATGAAGGATTTCTTTTTCTCTTCCTCCTAAGAGAAATAGGAATCCACTGAAGGGTTTTAAAGGATAACTTGAACATATGTGATTCTAAAATGGCTATTCTTTTTGTAGTGTGGAGAACTGGATGGAGAGCAAACGGTACAGGTTAGCGAAACTAATTAGATAGAATCAGTATTAGTCTAAGCAAGAAATGGTGGTATTTGGCTTAGAGTGAAAGTGGTACTGATGTTGAAAAATATGAATGACTTTGAGAGAGATTTAGAAAGTAAACTTGAAAAATCTCAATGTGAATTATATACAGAAGAGAGAAAGTGCAAGCATTAAGGACAATGCCTATGTTACTGTCTTATTCAACTGGATTTACTACGGGGTTGTTCATTAAAATGAAAATAGTGAAGAAAAAGAACAGCAAAAGAGAGAGATGAGTTTGGTTTAGGACCGGCTGACTTTGAGTTGACTTTTATTTATCCATATGTAGATACTGATTAAGCAACTTTTGGTGATGTCTGATTCTCACTAGATCTACTAATTTGGAGCCTATTTTCTAGTGGTGACATTTACAACAATAAACATGGATCAGATTACCAGGACAGAGAATGCAGAGTGAAAAAAATGGGGTCTCAGACCAGGTCTTAATTGCTCCGACATTTAACAGCTCAGGAGAAGAGGTAAGATTTTAACAAAGAGGAGGTAGATCCCCAGCAAAGAAGAATATGAGAAAATACTATAAATAGTGCTAAGAAGAGTACAAAGATGAACATAACCAGATACTTAGAATAGGAAGCAGAATGAAGAAATTTCAGTGAAACCAAGAAGAGATTGTTTGAGAAGAAAGGCCACAGTGTTGAAAGTTGCTAACAGTTCAAGCAGTTAGAAAAATAAACGAATGGCTCTTGGTGTCAGATATGACCTTAAAAACCAGTTATTCCAAATTTATTATTGTTAGTATATGAAACTGAGATCCAAAGAAATTGAGGAATATGAAATATGTATTTTATACCATGTTATACATAGCGTCCATCATTACTTTCTCATTTAATTATCTAAAACAGTTAAAGTGCTCTACATAATCACATCAGGAGGCATATATTGATTGTCATTTATTAGGAAAAATTATCCAAAATTTGCAAATAAGACAAAGGGAATGTGGTATGTCCTTTCAATGTCATGCAGGGGCATTGCTTAAAAGAATCACCCAAAGATTATGTAATTCTCCAGGAAAATGTACTTGAGTTAGATTTGGCTCTTTACTATTTGATTAGTGCCCAGACACCACTGTAAAGTCACATTTTAGTTTACAGGTTTCTCACCAGTAAAAAAGAAAAGAAAAACAACATCATAAACCCAAAGTTTATGATTTTATTGCCCCAGAGAATTTTAATTAGTGTCATGTCTTTCATGGTATTATTTTTATTATTTCTTATTCTACTATTTATAAATGCCTTAAAATGTTCTTTGAACCAGCTTTACTATCTCTCTGCCCCCCCTCAATAATGAAATAATTTTTAGTTACATTTATATTTGCATAAGTAAGATAATTTTTAAGTTATACTTTCACATAATCAATCAGTTTACTAGATTAAATCACTGTTTTACTGTAGCAAATAGCCCAGTGGTAGTCTGAAAATTATTGGTTCACTACAGATTATGTGAGGAAATATCAAAAAAAGCTTACCTGAAAATACTTTTCTAGAAGTTACATTTTATTATGCGTAGTAGGATAACAAAATTGAACTATTTCCTTCTCAGACTGAGACTGTAGCACAATAAATGCCAATTGTTCCCACATCCCAAGTTGAATTGTGATTCGACTATTTGAAATGGAGTAAAAAGCAAGCTTTTTTTTTTTTTAATCTAAAGCTTCTCAACTACATAGAGACAACAGAAGTGTCAGGATTTAGAGATTAAGAGAAGATTTTTTTTTTTTTTAATTTATTTTTGGCTGTGCTGGGTCTTCGTTTCTGTGTGAGGGCTTTCTCTAGTTGTGGCAAGCGGGGGCCGCTCTTCATCGTGGTGCGCGGGCCTCTCACTGTCGCGGCCTCTCCCGTTGCAGAGCACAAGCTCCAGACGCGCAGGCTCAGTAGTTGTGGCTCACAGGCCCAGTTGCTCCACAGCATGTGGGATCTTCCCAGACCAGGGCTCGAACCCGTGTCCCCTGCATTGGCAGGCAGATTCTCAACCACTGCGCCACCAGGGAAGCCCTTAAGAGAAGATTTTAAGGGAGAGTTCTTGAAGTGCTGTGAGTCCCCAAGGAAACAATGTGGAAGGTACTTCCCTCTTCGTATAATGTGAAAAAATAACAAGTTTAAGAAGACCACTCAGATAGCTTACTATGGCCCCGCCTTGAGCTTGAGGAGCACAGTGTATTCTTGTCTGACTCATATCCTCCTAAGGAACAAAAGACTGGATAGCTAGGTGGTATTAGGTCAGATCAAGGACAGAGGTGTCTGAGTTGAAATCAGCCTTCTGCCAGATTCTTCACGCTGCCACTAGGGAGGCTAGAGGCTTCCAGTGATTAGAGGAACATGAGCGCTGTAAATATCCTCTCTCAAAATCCCACAACCAGGTGAGATGTTACAGTGAAAGCAAGGCTTAGACCAACTTCTCTCACTCATAGAAAAATGAATTGACAAGCAGAGCCCAGACAGTCCTGAGCTGTACTCTTGCAGCCATATTCAGTCCTATATCCCATCAGTTCATCGGTATTCAGTTCTACATTTAGTACCTTTTCCTCTAGTACGATGACAGATTCCTCCATATCATGGTGGCACCGAAGGAATAAGCACCTGGGCTAAGACCCCCACTTGGGAAAATGTTACACCTTGAGTTCTCTAGAACTTGTCCAAAGGCCGAGTATCTGTACAAATTTGCTAGTCAATAAACATATCTCAACCACTACCCGTTTAGCAAATACATACATATTTGTAAATTCCCTTAGGCTGTTTAACAAATCCTCTATTGCAGATTGAGATAATGATAGTTCAATCGTTTTTAGTTGAAATCTACCTCTTTATGATTTTTCCAGGGGTTCGTTATTTCTCTCAGTAGAAATCAAAAGTTCCTAATTTTCAAATGCTGACTCACTACCCCTAAGGTGAATATTCCTGATTAAAGTATTTCAAGTGTCAACCAAATACCTAGAGGGTATAATACAAATACGTATTCCATAAATGTCACACGTGTGATGATGAGTTATTTTTAAATAAATTACTGACAATATAAGACCTAAAGTTCTATAGGGTTTTCTGGCAATGGATTGGGTAGGCTGTTTGCATAGGACAAGATATAGGCAATAGCTAAAACTAACCATCCAGAATAGAGTTGCTCTTGGTAACCCTAAAGGGAACCACATGTGAGAGATTCCCAGTGATGGGGCAGTGGGGTCCGAAGAACCCACGCACCACGAGAGAAAGTGTCAGCTTTAAGCATCTACCAGGCACACACAACATTATTAATCTAGTAAGAGCTTTCATGCCACACTCCAACAACTAGTGTGGATTGAAAACTTCTCCCTTGATGGGGGGTGGGTGGAATTTCAACTTTAAATGAAATACATAATGTTGAAATTAATACAGTGGATTGAACAAAATAATTATTGAACTGAGACTGTGTGTGGAAGTGGAAGTTACTGGTGGATTCTTGTTATCTGAAAGTGACCATGGCAGGTATGGGATGTGCACTGCTTTTCACCCAAGGAAGCAAAGGCAAAACAAGTCTCACAGCACAGGGGCAATGGACAGTGGCAGATAAAAATAAGGCTCCTTTATATATGCTCTCAGTGAGTCCCATTCTTCAGTATAATCATTCCTGTCATTCAGATGATTCAGAGTGAGGCACCTTTGAAATAAACTTATTTTTTTTTATCACTCAGTCTTTTATAGCATAACTTTAATGAGTTAAAGGGAGATTCTCTTCCTGTAAGAGTGAGAAAAGAAAAGAAAGATAAAGTAAGCAAGGGAAACTGAAGACACCATCCTGCCTCATATGTTTTAGGACATTTTATCGGCAGCTGTTCAAAATTTCAGATTTAAGATGATGTATCAACTTGTTGGCTAAATAATGTCATTCAATAAGCCTGCCCCTAGCTACCTATTACATACAGGTTTTCTCTGGGCTATAATTCCTCTCTAATAATCTCTAAAATGACCATTCTAAGTGCTTTTGGCTTAAAAGACTATATTCCAGAAAAAGTATAATTGGAGAAAATTGCAGATTGGGCAGGAATTTGAATAATGTTATAATTTCTATATATTTAATTACCTTTTCTTCTTGCATCAGCTCCAATCTTCCACTATTTAACATCATTATGTTTACTTATCATGTACATTTCTGTGCAAATTATCAAATGTGCCAATAAAATTATGGAAAAAAATTGTCAACTAATTTTAGAGTAAAATAAATGATTTATAAAATATTATACTTAACATATGATCCTTGATAAATTAAAATTAGTTTTTACCATCCTCAGTGATACTTTTGTTCACATAACATAGAACTACCTAGAGTGACCTGATTCTTCCATGGAACTAAGAGCATCATTAGATTTTAGAGGAAGAATGATGGTTGTAGGGAGACACTGTTGACTGGCTAAGCTGCTCAGATGTTCACACTACCTCCCAATAGCTGAAGAATTGTGCCCTGGAGTTATCACGTCAGAGCTGCCAAATGCCATCCTGACGTTGTCATAAACCAGTGTCATCACTGATCAAGCTTCCCTGAGTTAAGTATGAAACTCCCAGCTCCCCTCCATAAGCTAACTGAGTCTCACTGTACTCTCTCACTTTGATATCTGTGATGAATTTAAAAGCTTATAATCAGTAGAAAAGTGTGTTTTTGGTTGGGTGAAACAAGTTATAACTAGAGCTGAGTATAAATGCTGTTATACTCAGGATAGCTATCAGTAATACATGAAACTATAAATGCACACGTTTCCTTTGAGATCAACTCAAGGAAGAAATGAAAAATGTAAATAGCCAGATGACATAGTCTCCGAACAGTGCATCCTCAATTAAAATGAATATAGTACATAGCTTACCTTCAGTATAAAAGGATAATCAAGTTTCCTTAAGGAAGACTGCATGTCAACAAAAGCAAAAATTAAAATTGCAAACAGAATGAGCTTTCTCATGAATTCGTAAGATATAAAGGGAATGTGTGTATGAGTGTGTGGTTGAGAAATATTAAAGGAAAAAGAAGAATCTGTGACCTCCTTGTTTTCCTTTCTAAAAAGACTATATTCAGAAAGTTCTGAAGGTTCTGCACTTTAAAAATATATTGATAGAAAGAACTAGTAATACTCCCAGTTATAGGAAATGTAATTTTTAGGAACTGCCCAGCAGGAACATAATAAGTAGGCGAAAACTTGCAAAAAATACAGAGAGTCAATCTTGAGGATTAGTAATCATGCGATTTTTCCATGAAGACTTTGAGCTGCTGAAATGAGAAGGTTTGTATTTGTTGTAAATAAAACAAGTAAGTACTTTTATTAAAACTTGAGAGAAAAATCACTCTTTCTTACAGCCTAGTAAGTTGCAATCAATAGTCTGCTTGCCTAGTTGAAATATTTTTATCAATTTATCTGCAATTACCAAAGAAATATCATGTAGAGGTAATTATGTGCTGTTCTCACTTTTTGAAAAATAGTGTTTTATCAAATAGTGCTTGTATGTATCTATTGACCCTGCACAAATTCAAAGGGAATCTGGAGAAACTACTGAGGGAAATGATTGTACTTTGCAATTCCATTTCAAAGTTATAGAGAGTTAAGGATCCAACTGCTGGTTATAAAACAGTTATGTGCATCTATTGGTCTGACATTTATTATTTTAGCAATATCTCTGTGTAGAAGCAGTATCTCTATATTTAAAAGATACATTATTTTACTTTTATTAACTAAGGTCTTTACTCCTTTTTTTTTGGTTAATTATAAGCCTTGTCCTTTAGATCTATATAGTTTCATAGTTTTTTAGCAAGCACAGAAGACAATATTATTATGGGTAATATCTATTGAGCACTTACCATTTGCCAGGTGCTATGTGAAGGACTTTACATGAACTAGCTTATTTAATCTACAAAACAAATCTTGGAAGTAGATATTTTGTTATCATCTTAGTTTTTACAGTGAAAAGAAATAAGGCACAGAGAGGTTATGGCATGCTGTTGGTTGCAGAGCAGGCTGGGAGCAGAGATAGACTTTGAAGTTAATAGTTATCTCTGAAGCCTGATGCCTGACCACAGTGCCATGTTTCCTCTGCTACAAAATACTCAGCCAAATAAAAGGAGAAGAATGTTTCTTATAAACAGTCAGCCTTTCAGGCAAAATCACCAGCAGCTTACAAAAGGTGATATTATTTAACATAAATAAGTAAAAATTACTACAAAGCAAAATGTTTCAAGTACCTTAGGAAAAAAAAAAGGACAAGTATACATAAAGAATTTCTGTAGATGTACAATATACTGAGATAAGGCCGAAAGCTCACTAATGGTGTGTTCATAAAGCATTGTTTTAAAACACAATGCATGGAGAACTTAACACATTAGGAGGTTATTTTTCCTTTGACATGATGGCTGAGGTAGGGGGTGGAGGGTGACTTTATCCACAGGCAAACCATTGTTTTCCAAAGACTACAGAATTATTTGTTTCCATGTTGTGGCATATAATTATTTTTAAACAAAAATACTCTATTTTTAATCCTGTGTTTGAAAAATGTTGGCACATTTTAGGACTTGAATGCTTTGCAAATATTGGAGAAGTAAGTGTGAGAGCCCCTCTCTGTGGTGGGAAGCTATTACTGTTTTAAAAAGAGAAAAACGTTTTGAAAAAAGACTTTTTCAGGAGCTAACAATTATTTTGTGTATTTTCCAAGCCATTTGTCTTTCTCCTGACTGCAAAGTTCTCCCTCTTTTCTTCTGTTAAGTATTGCTAGCAAATAAGTAACATTTAGGGTGTTATGCTACTCCTGACTTTCAAAGAAAAAGGCACAGTGTAATTCCGGATCTTTAGGAAAGTTAAGGATAAGTTAATGACATCATATTTCTTTCTTCTATATTTCTAAGAAAGAATGTATTAATATTCATTTCCAGAATACAAAGGGAATATTTCAGTACAGGTTCAACAGAAGAAGCAGAACTACTAAGAAATGATGCCCTTCTGTCCATATTCTCTCCCTGACTGCACGTCCTGTGGACGCCAAGCTCCAGTATCAGACACAAGAAAACAGTCTGACCTAGACAATTGTGTGAGGTCGAATTCTTAGGACTGTGTCTGATGCTGGAGCTTGGGGGTCACAAAGTAGGCTGCGAGGGAGAGAATATGGATGTAAAGTAAAGTAGCAACAATCTGGAACCCATAAACCAAAAAGAAAAAGCTAGAGGCCACGAAAGCAGAATGAAACCTATGTGAGCCCTTATTGCCTCTGACCTTGACTGTGTGGTTTTCCTGCAGAAGTTAAGCCCCTTCCTCATGGAACTAAATACCCACACTGGTCCCAGAGTAGAAGAAGCTGAACGAAGGCCCAGTGGAAGGTGGGCAATGGCAGACCTGGCCACTGTCTCTCACCAATGAGATGAGCCAGCAGGTCAGTGAGGACATAAAATGACTGCTGCTTCATTTCCCCTCCAGTCCCCTGTAAGAAACTCTGCTATACCCCACCCTAAGCAGAAACATACAGAAAAGAAGTTCTGGAAAGTGTGGTAAGGCCTAGCCAAGTGGCACATCACAAAGCCACCATAGCTCACCCCTTGTCAACCCATGCAAATCTCCTTAAACTGTATTGATCTCCAAGTATTGAACACAGCTAAGTCATGCTTCCACCTAACATGGTACAACTATCCCAGGTCCAACTGAAAACAGATGAATCCCTTCCTCAGAAGGGATACAAAGTCCCTTTTTTGTCTTTGCGTGATAGTCATATTCTATTAGTTCATTCATACTCTCTCATTGATATCCTGCAGCTTAAATAGGGAGATATAAAGTTAGATATTATTAACGTATCTTATTTTACATGATTAGAGTATGAGAAAGAGGAGAACAGAAAGAAAAAAATTGTGTGATGTGATGTGTGTATGTGGGGGGGGGAGATTTATCACACACACATACACACAAACATATTCATATCAAAATAAGGAAGAAATACTCATAACTATTACAGTCTGTGTTTCTCCAGATGATCACATGATCACAGCTGGTATGTATAACAAGCTTCTTCCACTACCATCCTGTACACCCTATACCCTCAGCAAGCACTCCTGTTGGTCATAGATTCTTGCCTGCTAAACTTACCCAAAACTTCATTCCTGAAGAAACTGGACCATAGCAGCCCAACCTGAATTCAGTTATGATAGTTTTCCACTGACTTTAATCATAGCAAATGAAAGTATTAAAAGGCACCCTGGAGGATCTCCTGCATCCCATACAGACCCTCCTTTACCCACATTATTTGGTAGCAACCCAATTTCACGTTGATAGAAGAATCTCTCCAACTAGTGCAGAAACCCCATTCTTTGCCTGTTAATTCAGAAGTCCCATCTGGCTAGGTCAAACTCTCAACTTCTACTTCAATGAAATTATTGTCAGGTTCCCTGGCAGAAGCATTGTTTTCTTTGGAGCTAAGATCTCACAGGACTTAACGTCGTGGAGATGAGAAGCAAATATTTTGCTAGTGGATCACTTGCAGTGATAGTGGAGGAGCCTCTCCTATTTTCCTCCTTTGATTCCCTGACCCAGGAACTCTGACTGTGGGAGATATAGCACCATATGTGAAGGAATGGTGAGCATACAGAACACTCTGGAGATATCACCTCAGCCCTGAAAGGTATTGCCATCTAGCTGGCACCATAACTGAGTCTCTCTTAGACCATTGCACCATTACATCGGTGGTTCTGTAAGGAAAACCATGGTTAGACTAATTAATTCCATGAGAATGGACCCATTGCCACATTTCATTTGCTGTGAAATGAATCCTTTGGTCAATGATGGCGCATTGGGGAAGAACATCATGATGAATAAGGCATTCTGTAGCATACATAAGGTAGTCTTGTGGGCGGATTGGGCACTTGGCAGTGCCTGTAGCCAGTAAACCTTCACTTGGGACACAAATATGTTCAAACTGTGTGTCTGTTTGGAGGATTTTTGTCACCAGTTGACCATCCAAGCAAACAGCTGGCCATAGCCCATGTATCACTATAGACCTGAACCTCTGGTTATTTCTCATTCGAAGCAAAATGAACAACAGGGTGCCCTTTTCCCATTCTGCCCATTGGGAAGGTTTCTTTTCACCACTGTCCTTCAGGGCTATCCCATAGTGGAGCTGGAGAGCTGCCACTATCCTCTTTGAGGGTACCTAAATATTGTGCAAGACCACAGATAACAGACCTGAGGGGTTTTTTCCCCTCATTCAATTGATTGTAGGGAGCTTTCCATGAGACCATAGACGTGGACGGGAGAGAGATGTCTATATAGCAGGAGTCCATGAGCAGTGGGGCCATCTCCTTGAGCAACTTACTTGTGTCTTCAGGGCCAGCCCAGCCCCATCTCATATATACCACTGCCATCTGATGGTGGAACGCTGCTGTGCCTGCCCTGTTTTATGACTTGGTGGGTCAGACACACCCAGTTCATGATGGGCAGTTCCCTGTTGCATGGTAACTTGGTGGTCCATGGTCAAGTTTTCAGTCTCCACTTAAGCCCAGTAGCAAGCCAAAAGCTGTTTCTTAAAAAGAGTGTAGTCATCCACAGGGCTTTGCTCCAAAATCCTAATAGTCTATGTAGTGATTCACCTATGACAGGCTTCCCAAGCCTTCAACAGCACCACCATCAAATGTGCTGAGCCATATGGCCCAGGGGTCAGAGTAGACTGTTATACAGCAGCCTGGACCTGTGGCAAAGGCTCCTTTTATTCCACGCCTGACTCAAAACTGCCGTTTTTTAGTCATTTGGTAAATGGCTTGGAGTAGCACACCAAAATTTGAAATTCCATTAATTCCTAAAGTCTTTGGAGTAATTGAAACGATTTCTTGGAGACATTCAAATTTAATATCATATAAGTATACTCTGATTCCCAAATCATAAACAGAAGTTCAAATCAGATTTGGAGACATTTATAAAGATACATAATCAGGGAATTTCAAAATGTCCATCTGTCACTATTTAAAGATTTGATTGTTTCCCAATCAAAAATAAAGTGTATTTCAATCAATGTGTCCATTTGTGGTCCATGGGGTAACGTGTGCCTATGATTCCATTTATGTGATAATCTCTTTGGTTCAAATGCTGGAAATATTGATGTAGTAGCTCATTAGTTTCAGTAAACTCAGTTCATGCTGTTTTCTAGAGGTGAGATATTAAGGTAGAACACAAAGAGCTATAAATGAGAATCCATAAAAAGTAGTATTACATTGGCAAATATAAATGATGAAGAAAATTGAATGTTGACGATTTAGCCTATAAAGGAGAAAGCTAAAGGAACTATGTTTTGAAGAAGATGTAAAATTTCTTCTAAAGTGAATTTAAAAGAAAAAAAAAAAAGAAATAGAAAGGAAGTATGGGAGGGAGGAAGGAAGGAAGGAAGGGGAAAAGGAAGGGGGAAAAGTATAGTTTCTCCACACTGGAAGTGTACTACATAGAGCCAAAAATGACACAAGAGAGAGATATGTTTAGATTTCCTCTAGTTTCATTTTTCTAACTCATGTTTACAATCCAGAAATTATAAACATTTATATTCAACACTAATATTTAACAGAAAGGTGAAGCCTGAATTTTGAGTAAACAGATGGCATCTACTACAGGAAAACGCGCTCGGCTCCACTTCTTGTTTGCCTACATCTGCTTCCAACTTGGATCATTTGTTTGGCTTCCTTCCGTGCTGCACGTGCACAGATTAAACAGGTTTATTCAATATGCTGTTTATTCAAGTTAATATCTTATTGAGATAGAGTAATTCACTAATTTGCTATATTTAAGACTAATACCTTATTGTACGGCAGGTTTTGGTCCATGTTTTCAAAAGAGGTGCTGATGCAAAGACTGAACTACCAAGGTAACTGTCAATAAACCCTTCCTTCTTTTGTTGAAGTGCCAGTTCCCATTTCTCCTGCTGTGACTTTTTTTTTTTTTAACATCTTTATTGGAGTATAATTGCTTCACAATGGTGTGTTAGTTTCTGCTTTATAACAAAGTGAATCAGGTATACATATACATATATCCCCATATCTCCTCCTTCTTGCGTCTCCCTCCCACCCTCCCTATCCCACCCCTCTAGGTGGTCACAAAGCACTGAGCTGATCTCCCTGTGCTATGAGACTGCTTCCCACTAGCTTTCTATTTTACATTTGGTAGTGTATATATGTCCATGCCACTCTCTCACTTCGTCCCAGCTTACCTGTGTTTTCCGTGGAGATGGCATGGCGTATTACCCTTCAGGAAGCCCTCCTTAGTAACTCAGGTTGGTGACCCGGGCTCCTTGCAGGAGAGCAGAGGATTAACTGCAGACTCTCCTGCTGTTCTCAGTCAGCAACCAGGTCGATCACTGGTTCAAACAGATGTTTCTCTTGTAGATCTTTAAGAACTATAATTGGGTGGAAAAATAGCATGTTTCACTTAGTTCAATTTACTAGTTGCATTCACTTGTTGGAAACTCATTTAAAATCCACATAAATATGTTGTTTTGAATAAATGAAGGGAGTCTGAGGTGTATGATTCTGTCCAGACGTCAATAAAATATATTACACAATGGTTGACACTAATAAATGTCAGCTTAACTCATTGAGAGAATTCTCTGTGAACATATGCCTAACTCACTTGATAACAAAGGTCTTGATGTAGTGTCTGAAGTTCTCTAGGTCAAGCAACTTCTCTATCTGGGTTACTGCAATATATTTATCTTCTGACATTGACAATTAAATACCCAGTAAAACTTAAGTAAATACCATATTCAAATATAGGGTAAACATTTATACATATTAAATACATATTGTACTATTATATTTATTTAGCTATATGATGTGATATACAAGAGAATAATTAAAGGAAAAGGATAAAAATATAATTGCATGATTATTTCGTATGTATACAATACCTTTGTTATTTGCAAATATCAGTAAGTTCTTTTAATTTACTTTGTATTTTATTAGACACTAAAACCAATGGAAATGGAAATATAGGGAGAATCCAACATATTTTATTTATTTATTTAAATTAATTTTTATTGGAGTATAGTTGATTTACAATGTTGTATTAGTTTCTGCTGTACAGCAAAGTGAATCAGTTATACATATACATATATCCACCCTTTTTTAGATTCTTTTCCCATATAGGTCATTACAGAGTATTGAGTTTCCTGTGCTATACAGTATGTTCTTATTAGTTATCTATTTTATATATAGTAGTGTGTAATGTCAATCCCAGTCTCCCAATTTATCCCTCCCCCCTTTTCCCTTTGGTATCCATAAGTTTGTTTTCTACATCTGTGACTCTATTTCTGTTTTGAAAATAGGTTCATTTGTACCATTTTTTTAGATCCCACATATTTTAAATAGTTATTAATTTATGGGAAAGAATCTAAAGAAATTATAAGCTTGAGAGATGGAGTATTTTTAAAATGTGATCTGTAATTTTGAAATTTTTATTGACAGATGAGAGTGGAGGAACCAATGTAGCAAAGTGCCCATTCAGTTGATCACACAGAATTTTATATTTTTTTGCTGTTACATAATTTTTTAACATTCATCTCAATTTGAACCAATATGGCACATTAATTCATCAGAATACTGCATAATTATACTTATGGGTTAGTTGGCCATTTTGAACAGTAAGACTCAATAAGAATTTTCTTCTGGATGTTTTTTTTTCATTAGACCCATATTCAAGATCATTCACTGTGGTTTACATATTTTTAATATGAAGTGGAAGACTTCAACTTAGATTTTGTTTTAGAACACATTAGGAAATTCTGTGGAGCCATAGTTTTGGAGGTGGCCCTGGAGTTAACATCCAATGTTTAAATAGTTTATTAATTTAATATTAGGGTTTTACTTTATGTAACTGTTGTGTTTCTAAACATTTTCTCTGTATTATTTCTGGGATAACTTACACTCAAATTAGTTCTTAAAAAGCTCATTTTGAGAGTTAACTATAAATTCAGGGACTCACTCAATTTTAATTTGTTTCACCATTGCATGGGAGATATTAACAAAGTTATACTTCTTACTGAATGAAGGATAGCTGTATATAAGGCATGTGATTTTTTTGTTAGTAAACACCTTGTCATATAAACAAGTTTGTAGGACATACTAACAAGTTCAGAACACCTGAGAAAGCTATTTTCTATCTCTTAATAAAGCCATAAAAAATCTTTCACTGGACCAATGGAAGTCACATAGTGACAACCTAAATAATTATAAATATTAATCTTTATTCAAGTCATATCATCTTTCAAATTCAGCAGGCAATTCAAGTCATATCATCTTTCAAAGTCAGCATTCCTAAAATACTTAATCAGAAATGTGGCACACAAAATTTTTCATAGCAAAACATCATACAATCTACCAACAAAATACTAAGAAAAACATTAATTATAAATTTTAAAATATTCATTCATCAGAATCATAATCTGTGCCATAGGTCTGATCCTCTAAAGATTATAGTCATCATTTTGTCAAGTCTATTTCAGGTAAAAAAACATGCCCAGTTCTGCTATGAATAAGTTTTCTTCTATTCATATCTTCCTTTCGATCTCTCACTATATCTTCCATTTCACAAATTTATTATAGAGTCTTGGGCCATCTGCCTACCCCCTTCCATATACTCTCAACATTATCAGAGAATTCTGACAATTTTGAAAGTCAAACACTGTTAAAATGTTCTCTCTCATTAATAAGGACGGTCACTTTGAGACAATTATATCTCTCTTCCCCTTTTCCCACCACAGCACTTAACTCCATATGTATTCAGGTTAAAGAATAAAATAAAGTCTTTAAGGAAAAGAAAAAGCACAGTATAACAACCTAAAAGCCAGCCAATTTATGGAGAAGAAAGTTAAATAATAGAAACCTAGATTCTTAATATGAGAAAGAATCCTTTCCCTTAATGCAGAAAGCTCCTATGTAATAACCTGAAAAAAAGGTTAATAGTCTTTGCTTCAACAATTATAGCAGTGGGGAATTCACTACTTTATTGGGGAGTTCATTTTGTTGCTGGACAGCTTTAAAATTGGAAAGTTCCACCTGATATTTGTTCATTTTTCCATGTAGATCATGAGCAAAGTGTAAAGATAATGTAGCTGACCTCGTCCAGACTCTGGACAGGGGTGACCTCCCTGGATTTGTGTGCTTTGTACTGCAGATAATTTGACAGTAAAGGGCCATGTAATGTTCATCGTTCAAAATGTTCATGTGTAAAAATATCTACACAGATTCTTTTATTTAAAATTTTGTACAGATGATAAAATACTTTCTTGATAACTGAACTCACACTCTGAAATGAGAGCCTGACCACACAAAGAGTTACCAATCTCCTTTTCCTCCTCACCGAGGATATGGTGAAACTCTTCACCCATGTGCCTGAAATAATAATCCTGGTTTGGTCTGGATCTTACACAGTGTGCCCTTTGTAGTTTTTGCCCTATTCAATGTGATCTAAAAATACAGTTGCTTCTTTTAAACTAAGTCTGCTAGTCTATTGATTTTGCCCTTGTTCAAAGCATAATCTTTTATACTAAGCATTGTGTGTTTAAGAAATAGCTTTGCCTCCTTCCAATGTACCTGGCTGGATGCCAAAGGGGAATGTGTAGGGCTTCCCACCTGTCTGAGCTTTATAGGCTGTGAAGATGGAGGGAGATTAGCATTGAGGACTGTGGACATTAAAGCCTTTTTAGAAGGCAAATCCAAACCTGCTTAGTGTTTGAACTCAAAAAAGTGTAGCACATCTCTTCAACATTGGGTCAGTGCAGCAATAACGATCCCCAAGTATCATTAGCCTAGGACATGATGGTGTTTGAGTTTTACAAAGAAGTTTTAATTTTAAACATTTTCATATACACACCATCCTGTATACCTTCTAACCAGGACACCAACTACCAACTTGAAGTATCTGAATTTATATAAACTAAGTGTCTAAAACGAAAAAGCTTACCCCTAATTTTAAGTGACAAAGGCTCAGACATTTATCTAAAATATCACAGTGGTATCAGTACTGGTTCTTTGCTTACATTCATGCTGTCGAAGCCCTTACTAGTTTTTAGCTACAGATAATACAAACTAATACTTTGTCTATATATCCAGATAATCAGAAGCAAGACATCAAACTACTATAAAGATACAATATTTCTAAAGATGTGTTTTAATTAATTTACTCAAAAAGACTGCAATACAATAAAAATAGAACACGTGAACTGATATTTGACACAAAACTAAGTTGAATTGATATTTGACACTAAGTTGTGTTAGTTTTGACACAAAACTAAGTTTGACACAAAACTAAATTGAATCTTGCAGAGTTACACTCAAGGAAGTATTTAGATGTTTTATTTAGAGAACATTCTTAAAATGGTTTCAAATGCTTGAGAACAACTAAAGGAGTCACTTTTCTTTCCCAGTGATGTTTCACTTATTTGTTATTTGAGAAATCTTTCCAGACAATTATGCAAAAAAGTGGGAAAGATAAGGACAGGATTTTCTGAAAATGATAAAAAGAGATTATTTTTACTAGCTATGTCTTTGAAAAAGGAGAAGCCACATATTAAAGATGTAAAAAGTAGAAAAATTAGCATTCATGTACTGTATTAAATTCAGACAGAAGTTTCACTAAGGTGAAATAATAAACATATGGAGCAAGTCACCAAGGAGACCAATTAAAAATGTCATCAATCAAAAGTACTGTCATCATCCTGGTGAAACAGAAGGAAACAGAAAAACACAAGAGAAAACAAGTAAATGTTTTCTATATTGACAGAGTTCAGCCATTATTATTTTGTATCTTAATATATACAAAGTAGACTCTCAGTTGGTATAAATTCCTAACAGAAATCTCACCCCTGCGTATAAAATTTTTAAATTAACATTTTTCGCATCAGAATTCTACTCTAAAATACCCAGTCTTGTATTTTTATTCTCCCAATATCTTCATTATTCATTTTAGAATGACTACATAAAATTCTGAATTTTGTTAGAGCACACTGAGATTTACTTTTTTCATATTTCGGATTATTATAATTGATCAAGATACAGCCAGATCTACATACTGAGGTAATCTTTCACACATAGTAGATACACTTATCTTTCTTCACTTTCTAAATGCCTTCACCATTTCTCCAAATATTGTTTAAACAACTAAAAATTTAATATTTCTAGTTAAGTCATCCTGATCTTTCTGTTAAGATGCAAATTCCTCTACATTGATTCCTCAGTCATAATCAGGTGTACCCTCTAATAGGGTCCATTTATTGAACAGCTTTCCAACATCACTATTGATTGAGAGAAACTGTAACCTGGGTTAAAGTAACTTCATTGTGTAGAGAGCGTCAAGGATGCTGCAAAGTGCAGAATTTTGCTCATCTCTAGGTAAACATAGTCTCCGGGCAAGTAAGGACCCAGAAAGGAAAGACATAGACCTCTGGGAACAGAAAATGGTTGGAAGAAAAAGTTGGGACAGCAGAAGCAAAATGCAGACAATTTAAAAAAAAACAGAAAACCTACTTCACAATGTAACCTCTACATTTGGATTAGCCAATGTGTTTTATTACCTTAGTTCCATGTATCATTAATGTCTAGACATTATTATGAAAATAAAAAGTGTAAATCAGCTTATCAAAATTAGGATATAAACGTTTTAAAATTAATGTTTATAAAACATTTTAGTAGAAAATGATGAAATAGACCTGATATCTGTTCATTTACTCTGCAAATAATTCTCAAACGGACTACTCACAATGAACTGTGCTTCCACATAACTTACAATGAGGCAGAGGGCATGAATGACATTTCTTTAGTGCTACAATTGGCTCTTGCAAATATTTTCATACTTTGACTTGTTTAATCTTATGAGCTTTAAAATTTTGAGCGGGACTCTGGGATTACATTATTAGAAGGTAAGTTTATTTATAAGAACCATTCAGAAGGAGAGAAAGGATATTGCATCAGAATGATTTAGAGAGTTACATTTTTAAAAATTATGATTGTACTTAATTGAGAGAAGATTTAGAGCACGTATTCTTGGAAAAACTATGGGTCTATGATATTTTCAATTTTTGTTTATAACCTCTGGAAAGGAAAATATTATTATCCATAATTATGGATTGATACATCTGGGTATCAAGCTTCTTTGGAAAGAAATGATGGCTTGTTGATATGTTCTCTAAATCATTTCACCATCTAAGATAAAATTTTACTGGTTGATGAAATCTTTAAGAGTTGCCCTTTAGGTAAATTATTTTACATTTCATTTAGTTTTCTATTTAACTTTATATAAAATTGGAGCTGGATACTTCTGGAAAATAATTTTAATGCTAAGATGTTATCAAAATGCATAACAGAGTATCGCACACTATAAATTATAATAAAATTATAGTATTTTCTAATTTAATATTATGATTAAAATAAGTTATAATCATATAATAAAAGATAACCAGCTTACTAAATATTGGAATACAAGCTTCTCCTTGTGTGTGTATATGTGTATATATATATATATATATATATAAATATATATATATATATGCAGTACACAAAATAGTGCCAATCACATAGTAAGGAACTTCATGAATATTGGTTAAGTGAATAAATTAATTTAAGTTTAAGTGGGCAAAGTGACTGCTTACCTGAGTCACTCATGTTGTACTCAAATCAATGCATTTCTTGAAAACACTCAGTTCAAAGTTCTATGTTAAGCAAACAAGTAAATCCTACTTGAGACCAAAAAAAAAAAAATGGTAATAAAGAAAGAGAAGGAGGATTTGGGTCAGGAAGAGAAGACAAAGAAAAGCATTTACCAGTTACCTTTACCTCTGGCACCCTTCCCCTCCTCTTAGTAGCTTTTATCCCCACCTTGGTGCATCCTTCCCCAATTCCTACTAAGGGGCTCAGAGCTACTGTAGTATTTCTGGGATGCCTTTGAACCTGCAGCGGCCCATCAGTGGCTTGTCCTGGGAATCATCAATGCCATGAATCTCCCTCAACATACTTACAAAATGTTCTCTTCACACATATTCTTCAACAACATTCTAAATTGAAAATTACATAATAAGATCATGGATAACCTTCTAGTTGGTAATTAAGGGCACTTGCTTCATGAGATATTCCTTGATAACCAAAACAAACAAGCAAAAAAGCAACCACAAAAAAGCCCTAAACAAAACATGCAAACCAACAAAAGATCATGTCTCTCATCCTACATCTAAGACGCCCAGCACTACCAGGGAAAATTACACACCCTGCATATCTATACTTTGATAACTTAATGTCTTAGTTTCTCCTCAGGGCATTTGACTCTGCTTCTTAGTCTGTCTCCTCAACTGCTCTTTGAAACTTTATCACCTCAAATCCCCATCTGGTAGTCATCCCCTGGGTAATTTTCAAATGATAATTCCTAATTCATAAATTTCCTCAACTTTTTCTACCCACAGAGAAATGCCCTCACCTTTCCCTCCAGTCTCAGAAATAATAAAAACATAATAACACCCTGGACTAATGTACACAAAGAATAGTGTTTAACAGAGTCATGATCAATAATTGTTTCTCAATAATGACAACGATGCTCTGAAATAAATACTAAAATTGTTACCATTTTTTTTTTTAAATAATAAAACTGAAGTTTAGAGAAGTTAGGTAATATTACCATTTTCATGTAGTTAGTAAGTAGCAGAACCAGTATTTTAACCCTCCTGTTTGGAGATCTCCTTCTCACCTTCACTTAAATTGAAAGAGAATAAGCGTTCTCCTCTGGATCCAATTTAATCTTCAGTCTACCACGAATACTCCCTCAAAAATTATCCTTTGGGGACGTAAACAGAAAAGAGTGTGAAGAAGAGAAGATGGTCAATAGTTTTGTTTCTTAAGTTCCCAGCCTCTTTTCTTACCTCTACTAATGATCCTTGTTCTACGGGTATCTAGAATATCTGCTGGAATGGATGTGTGTGGTTGATATTCAATAAAGATACACTGAATGGATAAATCTCAGTTTCTCCTCATAGCCAAGAAAAGACATTGTCTTCAGGGTATTTTCTAAACTCTGTGCTAATTCTTTTGTTCCTCATTCCCCTGGTCCTTAAAGACTGGTGAAACCCAGAATTTTATCCTTACTCGTCTTATTTCACCCTAACCCCTTTCTTTGGGAAATTTATTCAACATCCAACACTCAGTTTCCACTTGTAATATGCTAATTTATTTCAAATCAATCAATATCTTATGCTCAGGGCTCTTATTTTCTTTATTTGCCTCACACACACAACTTCTATTTATACGTGAATGCCCAGTATGCATCATGAATAAAAATAAGCTTATTTTCCCCCATAATGAGTGCGTCCTGTATTCTCTGCCCATACAAGTCAGCAACAATTACCTAATTCCTTAGGTTAGAAGCCTGGGAGGTATAAAAGATCGCTCTTCTTTCTTGCTCATGTATAACTTTTCCACATTAAAATAGAATTTATTTTCCCCTTTTGGCCATCTCTACCGCATCAGGTTATACTCTATCATTTTCTTTGTGTAATAATTTCTAACTGAGAATTATCCATATTTCACAATGCATCGTAAGTGAATTTTCAAAAATACAATTCCAATGCTGTAATACTCTTATTTAAAATTCTTTACTGGTTCCTATTATCTTCAGAATGAAAATCCAACCTCCTCTATGTTGCATATCTTCTCTCTATATCTATCCTTCATGTTCTGGATGTGTAAGATATATAGCACTTTCTTTACCAAATTCTTCTTCCACGACGTCTATACCCTTACTATAGGTTCTAATCATCCTGAATGAATTGATTTTCTGAAAATAAGATGTATTTTATTTTGCTCATGGCTAACAATCTGGGTCTCAAGATTCATTCCAAGTAGCAACTCCTCTGAGACATTTTTCCCATGACTTCAAGAAAATGTCCCCAGGTTGCGACAACGTAGCATTATTTACAAAATTCCATCATAATGGATTACTTTTCCATCTCCCTCTTTAGGCATTGCCTGTCACTAAGGATTTTGTTGTTCTTCTTCTTCTTTTGACTTGCTAGTGGAAACTAAATCTCTACCACTGGAATTAGAAACATCAGTGAAAGGCAATTTGAACATATAGGTTACATATCCTCTTAAATAAAGCATTTTTGGTTAGGGCTTACATATTTCAGTCTGTTTTCAATAATGATTTCTTGTTCAGATTCATTACCTAAAAGTGTTAGCTACCAGACAAATTTTACTCTAAATGTGGTTTCGGTTCCTAAGGAAGTTATGAGGGAAAAATCAGAGAAGAGGAAGAATGTTAATAGATTAACTTCAATACCAGGTAAATTACTATATTGCAATTATCAAGAAAGTATTATGTGGAGAATGTCATTATTATTCACCAAACTGTGAAGTCCAAGGTAACTATCCTTTAGTTGACACTATGACATATCTTTCCATTACCCTTGCCCTCAATTCCTCTGCATAATCAACCTTGTCCTTGATGGTAGGGCTTTTATCACTGTGTTAAAAAGTATAATCTGTGAGTGAATAAATCAGTCTTTTTAACTACATGTTTATTTATATCCAAACCATATCCATATCTAGATGTTTCAAACACATAACAAGTATGATAGTTATAACAGAAATTGGTATATATGTATTCTTATGAATTTTATATCAACATGATGTTCCTACTAGCAAATATAAATTTCCCACAAGTCTCAAAGTATCATGTTCACATTAACGTAATTGCATATATTTTATTATCTTTAAAATAAAGGCCATTATTAGACAGGACTTGGGGAATAGAGACAGCTGTAATATTACAGACCCCCATACCAAAATGCATCATTAATTTATATATTTGCTTTAAAAAGTGGGATTGCCTCTCCATTATTTTTGCATAGATAGGCATACAAGTTTTCCACTTTATTCATAACCAAAAAATATATGTAAAATCTTTGTTAACCAAATTGAACAGCTGCTTTTTTTATGCAGTTGAGTGTTACTATAACAAAGGCAAAATATAGGTCATTTCTTTTTCTCTCAACTGGTACATTTATTCAATTCAGATATATAGCTGGGAATTTTTTCAGTGTTTTTCTTATTCTGTTAGTCAAAACAGCACATCTAAGATTGTAAATGAACAGTTCAATTTCAGAAATATTGTGAATGTCATTTAGACAGCAGGCTCTGTCCTAGTGACTCTGTTAGAATTCCTTTCCCTGAAGACACAGTTTTTTATTATATTCTCTATATCACACAACAAATTGCTAGTGTCCGGCAGACAGAACGTCTAAAGTCAGGTTTAAACCTGATGTTAAATATATTCACTATCTTAAGCAGAAACACATAGAAATAAGGAAATTAAAAATCATATTATCTCCTGCTATGATGTTCTCTATTTCCTCCCACAGGGGAAAAAAAAAAAAAAAAAAAGAAATCTTGAAGGATACTAGTATAGGACTATTCAATCCTGTGATGTTGAATTTTTCACCCTTGTTGTTTAATTTTAGCTCCATCTAATTTATTACTTGAATTTAAACCATAAACTTTGTCTTTAGGCTCCAGCAGCATTATTTTTATTTCCAACTTTTATTCTTTTTTGATATTAAAGCTTTATACTTCTAAAAATTAAATATAGATCACATTTTAACAAAAAGCCCATTTTCAATGAAAATTTAATTTCTAATCTTCTGATTAGCCAACCTGAAAGTGTACAACTTGCTTTTTGTAAATGGTCTTTGCCCTAAAATACCTGACATTTCTTGCTGGTATTCTTCTGTATTCTGTGTGTTCTTCCTACACATTTTTGGGTTGTTTTTCCTGCAATTATTTCAAACCCTGATTATTTTGATTCACGGTTTAATTCAGGTGACATTTATTGAAATTCTGCCCCCAAAAATCTTAGTTTTAAAGGATACAAATATGAAACAAGCACAGACCCTATCCTTTAGCTTTCAGAAAAAATTGAGAAATCCGACATTTATTGTACATCTAATATGCACCAGATTGCCTCTGATACATATTATAATCTCAACTGCTGATTCACAAACAACTACCCTGCAAAGATATTAATATTGATTATTTATTAATATGAAGGGTTCAGAAACATTAGATAAAAATGTCTTAAATAGTAGGGCCAAGATTTGATGTAAGAGCATATAATGCCAAGCACATATATACACTACCATGCGTAAAACAGATAGCTAGTGGGAACCTGCTGTATAGCATAGGGAGCTAAGCTCAGAGCCCTGTGATGACTTAGATGGGTGGGATGGCGGGGGGAGGGAGGTCCAAGAGGGAGAGGATATATGTATATGTATAGCTGATTCACTTCGTTGTACAACAGAAACTAACACAACATTGTAAAGCAACCATACTCCAATAAAAAAATAATAAAAAATTTAAAAAACCATACTCTTGCCATATGACCCAGAAAAAAAAATACAACATGCAGTTAAAAAAAAATTTTTTGGTATCAGTGTAGTTCAACGTTATATTCCTTGGTGAGAATTTTAAATTCACTTCTCATTCAGTATCATAGGACTCCAGGTATTTTCTTTTTTTTTTTTTTTTAATTTTTATTTTTTATTTATTTATGGCTGTGTTGGGTCTTTGTTTCTGTGCAAGGGCTTTCTCTAGTTGCGGCAATAATAATAATAATAATAATAATAATTTGGAGTTTTCAGTATGAGACTTCTGTACTTCTGTCAGATCTGTCCCTGAATTGTATTATTTGTTACTGTCATGGCATAAGACCGTCTGGAGGCTATGACATGGAAGGAGAAGAGGGGCAGGGTAAGAGGGGGCTAGAGAGGGGTGTACATGTCCAGGTGAGCAATCCACTCAGCAGCACAGCCAGGGACCTCTGGATCAGAAAACACCCAGGGCTGTGGCAGCTTGGGCTCTTTTTGTAGCTGCAGGGCTTATTTTATCTATGGCTAGCACAAGGTGCAGATTTGCAGGGTACAGAAAGCCCCCAAATGGCTAAAAATCTGCTTATATTTAAAGACAGTTGGATGTGCAAAAAATTTGAGTTTGGTGCCAGTGGGCTTTTGAGCTAATGCGCCCCAACTTTCTATGAAGAAGTAAACAACATAGGCTCACTATACAGAGGCCATCTTTAGCTCATTTATATAACAATCCATCCCTTGGCCCCATAGTGCTTTACAATCTAAGTTGCACATTATAACACCTGAATCTGAAGAAAGGGATAAAGCATCTTCAAGACTCAGAATCCTTAAGGGCCATAATCTTGGATTTCAAAGTCCTTTTGCAGCTAATCTGACCATATAGTGGAGGAAAACCCTGGAGAATAGATGAGAAAGGAGATTCTGATTTGGTCAATCTGTTTAGTTAGTAAAGTGATATTATGGCCCCTTGGCTGTGTGTCCCTGGCTACCTGTAAAGCAAACTTGGCCAGTGTCATCTACCCACAAGCAGCAAGATGCTCATCAAGTGTACAGATCCCTCCTTCAGCAGCCAATAAATAATCTAGGATCATGTGATTATCTACCACCATGACCGGTAAAGCACAGTGAGATACGGCCAAGAGCTCCAGCCCTTGGGCCGTTTGTTTAATTTGTGTGAATAACTCCTTAGATATGGCTCTCTATGTTGTGTGGTGTCCTATACATGTGAAGTCCCTACTGCCTCCAAAATTAGCGACCTGAGGGTGATGAGTTCCAGGTGGACTCTTTGTAAAGTTCATTTGCAGTGTTGGAGAGTTGCGGCAGTGTAGTTTGTAGGAACAAGAACTTTCATGGGGAAGAGAGGTGGGCAGGATGTTCATCTGCTGAGTAAAAACCTACTGGAATTTTGAGCCAAACCCACGTGCAGGGAAATATTGGCCAGGGTTGGATGAGGAGAAGCTTAGGGGAAGCTATTTGATTCCCTCACTGGTCCACGAGTCTCCCTCTGCTACCTGTATTCTCTGTGTTCTATGAAATAAGTTTGTGTGGCTTAATACCATTCCAGCTGGTGTTAATAGGAGCATAGAAAGTTATAATGAAATAAGCTTGCGTGTCATCTGTCTTGCATTCAGCACATGGGTCAATTAAATTGGTTATGGGTTCAGCCCATTATTGTCCACATATCAGCAAAACAAAACACACAATTAACTAGTGCCATCAGGCAAACAGAGCAACGGGGCCACTACCTATGAAGTCTCATTTCTGTAATGCCTAGAGATTGTATTCAGCCACTGTTACTACCAGAATACTCGTGATCGGTGCAATCAAATTAAAGCTGCTGTAACCCATAGGCAATGCTATCAGATTCTACAGCATTGCAGAGATAAACTTATAGCTCTTACTATAATCCTCATCTTACCCTGGGATGATGATAAATGTAACCTCTGACAACAACGTACACCCCTACAACTACTGGCTTCTCTTCCTATTAATTGTAATAATCTCTCTCCCCCTCCCGTACAAGCCCCATTTATCGGGGTGGAAAGAAATTGCACTAGCCCAGTGGCTAAGGGCACCTTAACACAGATCTCCTTCTCAGCTGTTAGTCACTAAATACAAGGGAGACAAAGTATACAAAATAATATGTATACAAAAAAGGCAAGTTTTACATAACACTCCACGGCAGCCGGCTCTCCAATAATTGCTGAATCAGGTGCCTGTAATACATAGTCATAGCTCTTGGCAAGTTAACCTCAGAACTTAGATGTTAGCCACGTCTAAGACTCCAAACCATTTACCCATGTTATTGCAAATGTCACCTGTGGAGGTAGCTGTACCTGGTAGAGGGAAGAGCGTTGCTTAATTCGCTATAGTCTGTACTTAGCCTCTAGGCATTAGTAGCTGGCTTTAAGCACAGACCATGCCTGGGATCTGAAAGGTGAATGAGTAGGAATTAGTACCCCTTCTTTAAGCTAAGACACTGCAACCCTTCAGGGCTTTGCCTTGGGGGCACTGTGGCATGTCACCACGCACACCAGTAGGGGAATGTTTCCTGGTTCCCACTAGGCAGCACTCAGCAGCAGCATACAAGCTCAGGCTTGTTCCGTGAGTAACCTGCTGACAGAGGACGTACCTTCCAATAATGAGAAAAAAGACAGTCTGAGGCAGAGGGGTGCAGTGAGGAACAACCAGGACAGAAGCATCTTTCAGCAAACCTGGGCCAATTTTAATAGTTAGGTGGGTGATGACCCCTTTATTTAGTCCCCCCAGGAAGCCAGCACTTCCTGAAGCCAGGTCAGGGGAGAGCAGGATCTCATAAAGCATGAGGTCTTCCTGGGATGTGAGATTTGGGCCCCAGGATCCCAGAGAGCCAGCCAGTGTTGTTTATTTTTTGGAGTATAAACTACAGTTAATGGGGTAAAGGGGAGATTGTCTACAATCTCACAGGAGGGGACTGCTGGATCCCTCTGTGGGGCAGGTTTCTACCATTCCCTGAGATGGCGGCAGGAATGGAAGTGTAGGGGAGCAAAGCTTGTCACCCCGAAATGTTTCTTTGGCATGGGGATTATTTCCAGATGAAAAAAATCAGGGCTCAAAAGCCTCAGGAAGAAATTTTGACCTCCCCCCAGCTATGCATTCTTCATCCGAACCACCTTCCCAGCCCAATTCCAAGTCCTACTGTCCACTCCCCCTACACTAGCCTTTTTTCCAATTCCACAGACATTCCCCGCTCCTCCCTTTCCTATAACACCTTTCGTCTTCTCCTGGCCTGTTCCACTGTGCCCACTGTAATCTCCATCTTCTGCCTCAACACATCCCAGCCCCTAGTAAATTCCTACTCTTGTTTCAAATCTCAGATAGCTAACAATTTTTCAGGGAACCTTCTCTTGAGAAAGATACATAAGCCCCGCACCACTTTATACCATGTGTTTTCATAGAAACACATATCTCTCTTTGTACAACTCATCCCAGTAACATGTATTCAAGTGAATATATTTTTCATGCATATGTGTCCCACAGTTGACTCTAAGCTTACTGAATTCTAAACACTGAGTTCACTTCCTGGCACATGTAGTGAGCCAATGCATATTTGGTGAGAGGAAATAAATGAATTAAAACATGTATTGATTACTTCTTCTGGGCCAGACAGAGTACCTTATACAGAAACAGCCATATTTGTAGGGGTCTTATCCTAAATTTGTAACTTTAATTTTTAATTGCCAATTATCAGAATTTAGAGGTTAAGGTATTAATGTAATTGTTCTGATCCTTAATTTTCTGCCACACAGAGTTCAATTACTGACTATTGTGCATTTCAAATACTTGTTACCAACAAGGTAGAGAACTGAAAAATAGGTTAAAAAATAATAAAATGAGATTCTACTCAGGGAATGATATGTACCACCATATATCTATGGAAAAAATAATAATCTAAAATACAAATGAAAGGGCAAGAGTTACCTGGAAGTGTGTAATGCCATGCAAAGCATTGCATGAGGGTAGATAGCAAATTGTATACAGTAAGTCCCCTACATACAAATGAGTTCCATTCCGAGAGTGAGTTCGTAAGTCCAGTTGTTCGTTAAGTCCAACAAAGTTAGCCTAGGTACCCAACTAACACAAGTAGCTATATATTACTGTACTGGAATAGGTTTATAATATTTTCACACAAATTATACATAAAAAACAAACACAACAAATAAAGAAAATATTTTTAATCTTACAGTGTAGTACCTTGAAAAGTACAGTAGTCCAGTACAACAGCTGGCACACAGGGGCTGGCATCGAGGGAACAGGCAAGAAGAGTTCCTGACTGGAGGAGGGAGAGGAGGTGGGAGATGGTAGAGCTGAAGGATCGTCAGGAATAGGAGACGGAGGGCAAGCTGCATGCAGTTTCACTCTCACCTGACCCTGATGGCATGCACATTCGCATCTTTGGAAGTTCACAACTTGAAGGTTCGTATGTTGGGGACTTACAGTGCTAAAAATAAATAGATGTCCAAAGGTCAGTTATTCCCTGTGCTGACAGTGAGATTATGGTCTCCATGTATTAAAATAAAAGCAGCACATGATAATCCACCTGCTTCTGTTGGGCAATATGTCATGGGATATATAGGAAATTGGTGAGTAAAAATGAATTTAGCACGTGTTTCAGATGTTGGTAACACATGGTCAGAGCTATTGCAAGGATGGAAGAGTAGGTGATGATGCTACACTATTTACCATCAAACTGTAGTCCTGCCATGAACGGATGACAAATAGATTGCAAATCTTTTCTCAGAAATTCTCCTTTGCTCTTCATTTTCTTCTTTACAGAACCCCTGTTGCATCCGTACCGTTTCATCCTTTCTTCATCAACAGCCCTGATCTGTACATCTTAATGGACAGTTTCTCAAGTTCCATTTTCTTTTCCTTGTAGAGATATTGATTAATCCTGAATTTATGATTATAACTTTATTCTCATTTATAGCTCCTTAACTTCAGGAAAGCATAATAATGATGGAAAAACCATACACACTCTTTGGAGCCTTAAAAAAAACCTGTTTCATCTTGTTAAATCACTTGTTACCACTTTGATCTGGGAAAACCATTTAAGCCATGAGACTTAGATTTCTTATCTAAAATGGAGAAAATAAAAAAGTCTGGAAACAAGTGTTTATAAAAACTACTGGAAACGCTTTAAATGTTAGTTCTCTTCTTCCCCTTAAAATAAATGATATTTAGTGAAAAAGAAAAAACAAAGTGTGGGTGAATGAGCAACATGAACCTCATCTGGCATTTTCTCCTCCATCATCTTTGTGCACTTGGAGTCAAAAGTGTTCTCCCATTTTCTGAAATACAGTTTTATTAATTAAAGCAATATCTTATAGTGCACCTCATGATCTCTAAAATTAATCAGATTAAAATTTTCATTTCATATCTAATATTTACCACTATGCTAACAATAAGATTGGATTTATAATGTTTCATCACTTGGCTCACAACTGAAATGTGAGACTTAAAATCATGTGCATGGCTTCTTATATGAATCATCTTGGCAAGACATTAACATCAATATGAGGTTGAAGGCAGATGAAATTCCACAAATCATTGAATCAACAACCTCTTTTTACTATCCTACATGATTATACTATAAATAATATGAGACATATCACAAAACAATCTCTAACTTCAAGGGCTTTTTCTTCTTGGAGTAACTATTATCTTCTAAAAACCGGCTTATTTTTGTCATTTATGAAAAACATAAGAATGGAAAAAGAAAGATTAATGGATTAACTTTTAAAGAAAAGATAAAACACATATTCACTGAAATTAACAAAGTCCGTTTTGGGTACAAGATATCAACTACTATGTGATGTCACTGGGAATCAAATATGAATTCCCTTTTTATATTTAAGGATCAATATCATCTCAAAAAGAGGTTTGGCAAAGTTTTGTTTTGTTTCAAAAATCAAGTGTCAGTCTGATTTCATTCGGTAATTTCAATGTAGGAGTTAAATGTTAACCTAAACTCTATTGTGCAGAAACCTGAAAGTGATTCTTTTGTATTACATTCCATTGTTATAAAAGGGAAACAAAAGTTTCTCTACAAAGAGCCATCAAAGAAAGGAAAAGAAATGTAGTGAAACATCATGTTCAGAAAACAAGCATCTTGTACACACATAACCCTTTCAGACAAGCCCTTGAGCAGGGTCATTTCAAGATGACTCTCACCCAGCTTGAGTTCACTGTACCCCCTGACCATGCATTGATATGGATGGAAAAGCAGCTTGCTTTCACTCCCACCCAGGATATCAGGGCAACCTCAGTTATTTTTTCAATCTTGACATCTTTATGCACATTGGACACCAGATTTTTACCTTTCAAACTCTAAGGGATACTCATCAATACTTCTAAGGTTTCTCATTCTCAGGTGGTCCATGATGGCCCTGACCCTCCACTGGTCTTGGGTTTGACATGTGGGAATGAACATCCTTCTCCCCTCTCCTATGGCTAAGGGAAGAAAAGTGTTTCCCACCACACAAACAGCTGTTTGCAAGGAAATCCAGACTTCGATCAAGCTCCTTCATGGCCCTCCAGGTTTCTCCTATCCAGAGGCTGGAAGGAGGCGATGGGTTGGGGATTCCAGAAGATACTTTTGGCCACTTTTTAGAGAGTCCTGCCAGGATGTGTCCAGCATCTTTCTTTTGAATGTGTGGGTCTTTCACACCCATTGTCATCAACATGGGGGCATCAGTTAAAACTCTGGAAGACAATGGAAAAGTCAGTTTAACATCCTTCTAAACGAATACCATTAAATCCCCACAACCTGTCTACACAAGCATTATTTTATTTTACAGGACAATACGCTAAGCAGATTAAGTAATTGGCCTGATAACACACAGCTAGAAGGAAGAATGGCAGGAATTCCAATGCAAATAGCTTGAACCCACTGTAGTTCTACAAGGTGGAATCTTAGTAGGCACTTGAGTTTACTGGCCTGTGTTTGTCAAGGACCCTCCTCAAGTTTAGGGCAGCAAGTCCGATTTCCAGCTTCACTCACTGGAGAAAATGGGGCCACTAGTATACTGTCAGGCTTCTTAATGACTGGTTCTAGCAGAGAACAGAGGCAAGTCCACATGGTGAAGGACTCCAGGTCTTGTATTAATTAAATGAAAGTAAGACAGTGTAGGGTAAATGGCCAATGAGGCAGTACATAATGGGAAAAAAAAAGAAATTTATTACTCTCAGACTATTTTAAGCAGGTAGACCACTATGTTTCATGTGTCTTTTTAAGAACAGGAGTACTTTACAGATTACTTTGCCATTCCCTAGAGTATCCTCATCATTGTCAAGGCCAAAGCTAGGCTGATACGTGCAGATTCTAGACAGAGAGAAGGGAAAAGTGTTTGTGAGGCATAATTACCATCCAAAGGCACCATAAGGGACGTGCACATTTCCACCAAGTCCATGGGTGAGGACTTACTCATGCAGTCACACCTAACTACAAAGGAGGTCGGGTAATCAAGTTGATAAATGGAATATTTCCTGCCATATCAGTTAACAAAGGATGTCACAGTCATCAGCGATTGCAGCCACAGCCGATGGTGAGCTGGTGAGCTCTGAGGGAACTCAGAAAGGAAAAGAATACCTGCCACCTAACAGCCATCAGAGTGCAGCCACTCCCAAGGATGAGCCCTGAAGAGACTCAGGAAGAGAAAGCACAGGATGCTGGCCCCAGAGAGCTGAGGTGCAGATCAAAGGAATGATTTCGGTGAGCCCAGACTCTTGCATCTTCCCATACATAGAAAAAAGCTATATTCCTTAACTTGAGATTTCTAGTTTTCTTGAATTAACAGTAATCTTCTGTTCCTACTACCTGCCCTTTGTGGCAAAACTCTCTCATGGTTACTTGAGATGCTGCCTTCCGGGCTTGAAGTCCTAAAAATTCCCACTGAATAAAACCTAACGCTTAACTTTTAGGTTGTGAATAATTTTTTAGTCAACAAAGTACAGCTGGGTAACCAAGTACCTGACTACAGTCCCAGCATTAGGTAAGAAGGGAAGAACAAATTCCTGTGGGAAACTAGTAATATCTGGCATTGGCCTCCAGTAAGACACAACTGCAGAAGGAAAAACTGAGTAGATGGAGAGAAAAGACAATGGAGTTTGGAGAAGAGACACAACACAGAAAGGCAACGGGTGTCCACAAAATATGATTGCCCCACCACGTGAGAACCATGGTTGACAATGACATTTACAACACACACATGACAGAGCTGAATGCCTGAGAGCAAGATCAGTGATGCTGGGTGGATACGAAAGAGCCAGATTTGCAGAGGAATTGTGGGAGGACAAGAAGAAGGTGTAATGGAAACTATGTGGTTTAGTAAAAAAAAAAAAAAAAAAGCACAATCAAAAACAAAACTTGAACAAAAAGCCAGACACCTGAATTCCAAGAAGGCATTTACCGTTGATTTTCTGGGCAACATAAGGTTAAGTCAGTCTTTCTGTACCTCAAACTTCTAGAGCTACACTCTGTAATTCAGTAGCCACTAGCGACATGTGGCTACATTTTTTTTATTATAAGATCTTTATTGAGGTATAATTGACATACAGTAAATTGCATATGTTTAAAGTATACAATATCATAAGTTTTGTCACCACAATCAAGATAATACACATCACCCCTAAAGTTCCCCTCGGTCTCTTTGTAAACCCTTTCTGCCAACCTCATCATTCCCTTCCATTCCCAGCAACCAATGAACTGTTCTCTGTCAGTGAAGGTAAATTTGCATTTTTAAGAATTTTATATGAATGAACCCCACAATATGTTTTACTTTAAACCAAGCTTCTGTTACTTGACACAATTATTTTGAGATCCATCCATGTTGTTTACATTAATAATTCATTCCTTCATGTCGCTGAGTAGCATTACATGGTGTGAATGTACCACAGTCTGTTTATTCACTTGTTGGACTTTTAGGTTGTTTTCAGTTTGGAACAACTAAAGTTGTTATGAACATTTTTGCGCAAGTCTTGCTTTTGTTTCCTTTGGGTAAAAACTTAGTTGCAGAATAGCTGGATCATGTAGTAAGTAAATGTTTACCTTTTTTAGAAACTACTAGGCTGTCTTTTAAAGTGATTACACCATTTTACATTTCCAGCAAACATGTGCAGGAGTTCCAGTTAATCCACACTTTTGTCAACACGTGTCAGTCTTTTTAATCTTAGCTTTTCCAATAGGTTTGTAGTGGTATCTTGTGATTTTAATTAACATTTTTCCCATAAATACTGATGTTGAATATCTTTCCATATTTTTTATTTGCCATCAGTATATCTTCCTTAAAGTATCTTTTCAAATACTTTGCCTATTTCTTAAACTAGATTGTGTGTTCTCTTATTAAGTTTTGAGATTTCATAAGATATCCTGAATCCATGTCTTTCATCAGGGACGTCACTAGCAAATATTTTTCCCAGTTTGTGACTTCCTTTTCCATCCTCTTAACAGTGACTCTGATAAAGTCAATTTAGTTAATGTGTTATTTTATGGATTTATGTTATTTTTATTTTGTTGTCATGTCTAAGAAGTCAGTGGCTAACCAAAGCCACACAAAATTTCTCCTGTTTTCTTCTGAAGATTTGACTGCCTTAGGTTTTATATTTAGGTCTGCAATCCTTTTTGAAATTTAATTTTTGCATATGGTGGATGGTATGGATCGAAATTCATTAGTTTGCAGATGGATAAATAATTGTTCCAGCTCCATTTGTTAAAAAGACTATAATCCTCCAATACATTGCCTTTGCAACTTTCTCATAAACCATTTGACTCTATATGTGTCTATATGTGTCTATATATGTGTCTTCCATATTCTTTCTTCTGAATTTGTCTATCTTAAGGTCAATACCACACCGCCTTGATTACTATAGCTTTATAAAAGGTCTTGTATTCAGGTAATATAACTCTTCCAAATTTACATCTCCATATAAATTTTAGAATCAGCTTACCACCTTTTACAAAACAACAACGAAAAAACACCACTGGCTATATAGTGGAACATAAGCACTTGACAGTATTGAGTCTTACAATCCATAAACACAGTTCTCTCTCCATTTATTTATATCTCTTTAATTTCTCTCAGCAATGTCTTGTAGTTTTAAGTGTATAGGTCTTGCACGTCTTTTTCCAGATTTATCCCTTAATATTTCATAGATTTGATGCTACTGTATGGAGACATGATAAATGGATATTTTTCTAAGCAGAATGTATACTGCAGTACTAACCATATGAAACATACATGATGCAATGTTTTGTCAATTTAGTCTTCTCAGAGGTCTCTTCTATTTTGTTAAAAGTATATGTTTTAAAATATTGAGAGGGTTTCTTGTATTAATTGCCAAAATGCCTTGTCATCATTCTCAAGCCACTGAGAATTATGATTAATAAGAAAATGGCTCTAAAGACATCAATCCCTTATTTAATGATTCTGAAAATTTTTCATATCATGGCTGCCATAGACTGAATGTTTGTGCCACCTAAATTCATACATTGAAAACTAGTCCCCAGTGTGAAATCTAGTCCCCAGTAGTTAGAAATGGGACCTTTGGGAGGTGATTAGGTCATGAGAGTAGAGTCCTCATGAATGGGATTAGTGGCCTTGTAAAATAGAGGCCAGAGAGAGCCCTTGCCCTTCTGCCATGTGAATGAAGACAGTGAGAAGGGGCTGCCTATGTACCAGGAAGCTGGCTCTCTCCAGACAAGTACTCCCCGGGTGCCTTGATCTTGAACTTACAGCCTTTGGAACTGTGAGAAATAGATGTTTGTTGTTTAAGCTACCCAGTCCATGGTACGTGGTTATAGCAGCACAAACCGAATAAAACAATGGCGTAATAAAATGTAATAATGGGGCTTCCCTGGTGGCGCAGTGGTTGAGAATTAAAAAAAAAAAAAAAAAGAGTAGTAGTACAAGTGGTTGTTTAAGGCTATTTAAAAAAAAATGTAATAATGTTTGTATGGCATGCTGGAATAAGCAGGAGAGTTGGGCACATTTATGGGACTAGAGAAAATAAATCAGTTACATTTCCTTCTTATAATAAATAGATAAAAATAATAAAATAGATTAAAAAATAAAATAAATAAAATAGATAAAACTGTTATCGTGATCATACAAACCAGATCATATGCCCCTTGATATCCCTTTTAGGAGCTTATTTCAAATTCCTTACATAAGGGTGAATGAAATCAACATACTTATAAGCTTTAGCAGTCTTCTAATATACTCTCTAAATATTGGAACTCAGAATAACTAACAATAAATATGTCTCTGGCAAAGACATTAACAACAATTGTAACATGACAATGTAAAAATTATTTACTCCTATTAAACAAAAAGAAAACACGTTCTATAAGCAAGCATATTGATTTCTGCAAGTTAAAAGTGCTAAAACATACTCTCAATACTTCTCATTAATTATATGGTTAATTAGAACTTTAGGAAAAATCACATTGAAAAACTGCCTAGTTTCCTAAAAGCATTGATGTTAGAAACAAATTAGTCGGGGAGGGAATTGTGTGGCATGTTGTGTTAGACATGGAGCGCCGGGGGCATTTTAAACATCGACAAGTACCATTTTTGTCACGCTCGCGTTCCCTTTCACTGTAGTTGAGACATCTGACAAGCAGTCTCCACGCTACAACAGACAACCTCCCCAGACACCAGGAGCTTTCAACAATCTTAATCCAGCTGGTTGCATTTCAAAAGAGTTTCAGTAAGTCCGAAAAACCAGGGGGCTTCTCTTCTCCATACGCACTGCACGAACAAGAACCATATTATTGCAAAGTTGAAGAGGATTAGTGATTATGCCATCTGGCTTCATTTTATTATTATTATTAGCATTATTATTATTTGAACACCATTTTTATTCTCAACTGGAATAAATTTGGCAATTCTTAATTCAGTATCAAAGTTGGACTATATCACAACAGAAACAAATCAGCTTTTCATTTGTTTTGATGTAATACACATGACAATAGTCTAGAAAAAGTGTGGCTTGGTTACATTAGAGGTTAAAACCTATACTTTTCCTCTGATACAATTTAGGAAGCAATAGAACTTTGAATAATATTTTTTACAACAATTCTCCCTCATCTCTCCAGGGACACATTGTTACCAATACCCTAATCCAGGCTAGCATGACCTTTTGCTTGGACTAACAAAGTAGCCACATCATCGGTCTTCCCACCAATCTCCTCTAATCAATATTCCATCCACAGGTGTCATTTGAAAATCCAAATGTGATCACGTTCCTCCCCTCCTTGAAACCTACAATAGTTTCCCTTTGCTTTTCCACCGGGATCCTTTAAATCCTTACAATCTCTATACCAACAGCTTCAAAGCCCTCTCTTTGTTGTTCGAATGCCCACACTTAGTTCCAACATGAATCTTCATGTAGCAAATACTACTATTCTCTTTGCTTGGACAAGACTCTGCTCTCATTCACCCAACACCACTTTTGACTCATTCCTTACCTTAGTTCCTTATCTCAAAAGTCCCATGCTCAAGGAGGTCTTTCCTAACCTCTGAGACTCTGCAATTTCCCCATTTAATGATCTCACAGGAACCTATATTTCTCTTTTGCAACAACTGTAAACAAATGACTAATTGTGTATTTAGTCAGTTGATGTCTGCATTCCTTGCTAGAATTTAATTTTCATGAGGGCAGTTCTAGGGAACTATCATCACCCTGCATCGTAGAAGACCATTAAATATTTATTGAATATGCAAATTAGTATTGTTCAATGACAGAAAATAAAATACTAAACTAACTTGTAATTATCATTATAATGTACCCAAAGAGAAGTATGTTAGAGAAGTTGTCATAGAGAAGTTAGGTGGCCCACAAACAATCAAATCCTTAATACTCAAAGTAGATTGGTGTCTATAATACTGTTGGTATTATGCCAACATTACTAAATACACCTTAAAATAAAATTTCAGTCAGTTTAAAGCAAATAGAAAACACTGGTAATTGTACACCCTTTGTATATATATATATGTTATAATGCTGAACCACTTTATTTTTCTAAACATTTTTTCATAGCTGACACAAAAAAGAAAGCTTATTACATAACAAAGATTTCAACTTAGAAAGATAAAATAAACTGTCAGTTCCAGACTAACAGACAGGCTACGGAACTAGAATGTCTTTTCTTGGAAAAGTAAAGCCCAAATGAAATTTAAAATATGGCATAAATATTATCTAAAATGAGTTACAGACAAATTAAAAAGCTCTGTATTATAAGTATTATTTAAAATATTATAATATTTATATATGTAATTTAAATTGAAAATAGCATATTGAACTCTATAAGAATGTTTATTAAAAAGTTTAAGAAAGAAAAGATAAACAATAAAACTAGAAAATAGTCCTAATTTTTTCACTTAACAGGTATTTATTAACATAAACAATGTTCCAGACATTATGTATTTTGAGCACTGGGAGATAAAAGATGGGCAAAAGTTGATATTGTCCCTATCTTCACTGAACTTTATATTCGTCAGAGATCCAGACATTAATCAAATTATCACAAAATTAATGGAAAAAGTTAATTGTTATGAATACATTAAGGCAGGGACATGATGGGGTGAGGCATATTACAAAGACACTTGACCTTTTCTGTGGATTTTGGAATGGTTTATAGTATTTGAGGATGAATATTTAGTTAAGAGTTGACTCGGTGAAGGTTTAGGGGAACAGAAAATGAATACCTGGTAAAGGAAATAATGATGGATTCAACAACCAAAAAATTTCAAAAGCCAGTTTAACAGTATTACAAATTATTTTTCTGTCCTTCTCTGTGTGACTGATACAGAGTCACTCAGTTGGAGAATGGAGGGTGGTTAGACACACACACACTCACAATACACACATATAGATAATAATACACGCATATACACTTATATATGAATGACAGAGCAAAGGGAATAATTCAAGAACTTAGGAGGAAAAATTTTAAAAAGGCATAAACTCAGCTCTGCAGTCTTAGTAGGGAACAACGGTCCTGACTAGTGGCCAAGAAAGATTTTAGCCTTAGTTATATTTTCTTTTCTTTTTGGTTTGTTTGTTTTCATTTTCCTCTCTTTGTCACTTTTCAGAAATAATCTATTAATCAATTAGTTGTGTAGTTTAAAGTTAATATTATTAACTTGGTAATCCCCAAAACGCATTCATGGCTAAATATTTTTAAATATCCATTTTACTGAAAAAAGTTATTGAATTATACTTAGAGTAATACATTTGGTTACTTATTAAATATTGAATACTTAATGTTTTAATGACATTTTATGGTGCATATAAAGTAATAAACAAAGTTTCAACTTGTTAATATCAAATTAGTAATTATTACATTAATATTTTATATGCTCCTATAAATGTCTATCCATCCCCCAAGTGTGTGATTGCCTCTGCTCACAAACCAGGTTTAATTTAAAAATTCCAGACTTGCTTACAGGGTTATGCAATTTCTAATTTTATAGAATTCTAACTCTCTAATGATCACTGTACTACAGAAAACTAGTACAATATAGCGTCTGCAACCCAAGACACATACATATTTCTGACCACCACTAATTGCATGAGTAAATCATTTAACTTATCCCAGCTACAGGTTTGCATCTGAAAAGCAGACATTCTAAAATTAAACTTCAGAATTGTTTTAAGGATGAAGATAATGGTTTTAAATTACCTGCCACCCTTGGTGCGCTTCCAAAAAATATGCCACAACAAATGCAATATGGTGGAAATAAAATTAGACTGGGGACAATATGATTTGGTTTTTTGTCCTGGCAAAAGCAATTAACTATTTGATTCTTGCATGTGACACAACTCCTGAGCTTCTGTTTTCTTATATATGTAAGATAGAAAGAATAAAGCCTGCCCTGCCGTTCTATGAACCTACAATGAGATAATATATGAGGAAAGGCAGCAGAACTGAACTGATGCCACCGATGCTTTTGAAATAGACTTCTGAGAGTTCCTCCCACGGTGTTTGTCTAGGTGGCATTTCTTTGACCAAGGAAAGAGCCAGAAAGAAATAGGTAAGCTGGGGCCACTCAATGCACTCCAAATAACTAGGAAAAAAAAAAAACTTTCACTGCTTCCTATTCCATCATCCACCCCCTACTCATCCTTGCTTAAAATAAGACCCCTGCAGGAAAAAGAAAGCAAGTAACGTCCAAAGAGATCTAGGCTGGATTTTGCATCAGTCAATTTGTACTAGTTATTCTACTGATGTGAGAGTGCTGTATTCATGAGCTATGATTTTTTTTTCTTACAGGTCCAATTGCTGTACGTTAAAAAAAAAAACAAAAAACAAAAAAAACAAGAGAAGTTATATCCTAACACTGTGACAATGTGATGGTAATTTTACTTGAATCTTTATCTTTTAATCTAATTTTAAAGACATAGAATGAATGTAAATGTGTTTTACTTTTTAAAACAAAAGACTTTAGCACAGTAGATATATTACACAAAAGAGTAAAGTCTTACGTTTATGTTATTTGGAGCTATGTAACTTTTTCGATGATATTTGAGATATGTATGAAAAGCTTAGAGGAAAACTGATGAAAGTAAATGAAAATAACCCCATTGTTCTAAATTTTTGCCTTTTAAATTCACATAATTCCCCTGATTATTTTCATTTCTCATATACCCATATGATGGAGAATATGTTTAAATGATAATAGAATACTTCTTTGTCCCATCTTATGTAACACTGCTGTTTCAATACATACACACTTGTGTGTCTATGTACATATCACAATATACACACTATCAAATATTCTCATAAGCATTATATATAATGAAACTTACTGGCAACACTGCTTTATTGAAGACTGCATTTTTAAAGAAAGCATATAACCTTTGTTTTTCTTTCTCTGAGAATTAATATGTGGCTTGAACTATGCCAGGAATTTCAATTTCGTGTAAAACTATATTTTTGTAAAGAAAAAAGTGGAAAAGATAGAAATTTGGAAGGCAAGGGAGTTAACTGGAAAAGAAATGGTGAATTTCTCTCTGACTCCATCATATGTGCTAAAAATCCCTGTTGTGCATACTTTAGACACTGAGGTTTATTAATATTCAGGAAGCCTAAATGAAAGTAGATATGCATACTCAAATTTAAAAATAGGAGATTTATGAAAGGAAAATCCTCCAGTGACCAGACACAGGCTCACATTTTTCCTTTGACCAAATGAATGAACGTCATTTTGCCTGGGCATTAAAATCGATTAATCCTGGATCAATTGCAGCAAGATGCATTTCAGATGGTATAAGGATAATTATTAGGAAAGTGTCCTTTCAGATAAATGGTTTATGATATCCATTATCCTATGTTTTGCTAGGATGAGTTTTTAAAATAATATTTTATCGAAGATTAGGAGAGAAACAAAAGACTGAAAAATTGAACTATCTCAACGATTTAAAATAAATTTCATATCTGTCAGAGCTAATACGTGAGAAATCAAGTAATACATGTTTACACTGCAGTAGAATTCCAAACAAATTGTATTAGCCGTCTGTTTTGTATTATTCATATATACCCTTGTGAATTTGATTTCTTTCCAGAAAATTTCCCTCGTTTTTAAAGCTGCAGCTAAAATGCAATGCCTGATTTCTGCCGGATGTTATATATATATATATATATATATATATATATATATATATATCCATCCCTCTCTAATAATATTTTATTGGTCCCTGTGGAATTATTTTTTAATTTAATTAGATAAAAAGATAAATACTGTTATATTATAACAATAGATTTGAAATCTTCATAAATTATTTATCTACTAAAACAAGAACCATAAAATTTGAGGATTCCATAAATATTTCCTGAGAATTTCTCTGTGACTTTTTGGGATTTTTGGCCCTGAGTATAACAAAAACGAAAACATAATGGCCTCCATGATTTCATAATCTATTAAAAGAATTACACACTCCTATAAGCAATTATCCAAGAGATCAGAACTATTAATTCAGCATTAAGAACTATGAAGAACATTCTCAGCAGAGATGAAGAAGCAATAAAGTGTATTGTTTATGGAAAGTGAGATGACAGTGTTATGGAGGGAAACATTGAGGAAAAGCTTGGCTGGGAACCCAAATATTCTAGGGAAACAAGAATAGGCTATAGTGTCAGAAATACCTGTAAACCGGCTAAGACATTGTGACTTGGGGTTGAATTCACCCATTCTTATGTACTTTGTGCACTCATGAAGGCAAGAATGCCTTTTTTACAGAAATAATGTATCAGATGTGGAATTGTATGCATACTGCCTGACACATACAGAAGGCCAGTAATTGCTAACTATTAATTTTAATTACAAAGAAAGTAATATTTTTTAATTAATTATTTATTTATTGGCCGCGTTGGGTCTTTGTTTCTGCGCACGGGCTTTCTCTAGTTGCTGAGAGCAGGGGCTACTCTTCCGTTGCGGTGCACGGGCTTCTCACTGCAGTGGCTTCTCTTGTTGCAGAGCATGGGCTCTAGGCACGCGGGCTTCAATAGTTGTGGCTAGCGGGCTCTAGGGCACAGGCTCAGTAGTTGTGGCGCATAGGCTTAGTTGCTCCGAGGCATGTGGGGTCTTCCCGGACCAGGGATCGAACCTGTGTCCCCTGCATTGGCAGGAGGATTCTTAACCACTGCACCACCAGGGAAGTCCAACAAAGAAAGTAATATTTGAACTCACCCTAGAAAATGACAACTACTTCTTCAGATAGAGCATGAAGAATGTTAGTTTCAATTTGAAAGAAAACATAAACAATAGATGGAAATGTAGCACATGTAAGGGAAACATTAAATATTCTGTTATGAGTAGAAGCTGTACAGAGATAGTGGTGGGAGATGATGCTGGGGAAGGAGACTGGATTCTGATAATAAAAAATTTAAATGTCTTACTCGTAAGTGTGGACTCCATAGTGTAGATAATGGGAACCAGGAATAAGTGATAGATGGCTCAAGTGGGTACTGGTATATTATCTGTAGATAAAACTTATTTTTGATTAATTGATAATATGAGCAATACTATCACATTATGATCTATTTATCTATATTATATAGAAATAGAAAACAATCCTAAAATTACTTTGGAACCACAAAAGACCCCAAAGAGCCAAAAACACTTTGAGCAAGAACAAAAAACCTGGAGATATCATACTTCCTGATTTCAAAATAGTTTACAAAGCTGCAGTAATCAAAACAGTATTATACTGGCATAAAAACAGACATATAGACCAATGGAACAAAATAGAGAGGTTGGAAATAAACTCACTCATATATGGTCTCCTAATCTTCAACAATGGTGTCAAGAATACACAATGGGGAAAATATGGTCTCTTCCACAAATGGCAGTAGGAAAACTAGATATCCACAAGCAAAAGAATATAAGTGGACCCTTATCTCACCCCACAGAAAAAAATCAACTCAAAGTAGATTAAAGAGTTAAACATTAAGACCTGAAATCATAAAAATGCATAGAAGAAAACATAAGGATAAATAAACAAGTGGGACTACATCAAACTAAAAAGTTTCTGCACAGTGAAGAAAACAATCAATGAAATCAACCTATGGAATGGGAGAAAATATTTATATACCATACATCTGATAAGGGGGTAATATAAAAAATATATAAGGAACTCCTATAACTCAGTAGCAAAAAGAACAAATAATCTGATTTCAAAACGGGCAAAGGACCGGAATGTTTTTCCAAAGAAAGATATACGAATGGCCCACGAGTATGTGAAAAGATGTTCAACATTGCTAATCATCAGGGAAATGCAAGTCTATGAAAACAGTGTTTAGGTTCCTCAAAATTTTAAAATAGAATTACCAGTTGATCCAGCAATTCCAAAGGAATCAAAGTCAGGATTTCGCAGAGATATCTGTATTCCCACATTCCCTGTAGTACTGTTCACAATAGCCAAGGTATAGAAACAACCAAAATGTCCATCGCTGGAGTAATGCATACAGAAAATGTGGTATATACATATAGCAGAATAGTATTCAGCCTTCAGAAAAAAAGGAATCGTTGCTATTTTTGACAAAGTGAAAGCACTTGGAGGCTTTTATGCCAAATGAAATAAGCCAGACACAGTAAGACAGACATGGTTTGACCCCTCCATTATAAGGAATCCAAAATAGTCAAATGCATAGAACCTAAAGTGGAAGAGTGGTTACCAGGGGTCGCAGTAGGGGTGGGTGGGAGGTATTGATCAAAGGATGCAAAATTTCAGTAATGTACATACTACTCTAGATATCTACTTAACACTTATGTTAAGTGTTCTTACCACAAAAGAAAAAACAATATAAAAAAAGGCAGAGAAGGGGAATGGGAGAAAACTTCTGGAGATGAATGATACATTTATGGCCTCATCATAATGATGGTTTCCTGGATGTATCCTTATCTCCAAATTCATCAGTTGTATGCATTAAATATCCATAGCTTTTCATATGTCAATTATAACTCATAAAGTGAGTTTTTTGCAAAGGAATATATCTCATTTATTTGTAAAGCACATAGGGGAAAGGAGGAATGGATTACAAAGCTACAACAGGAGATTTTTAGGTGTGGTGGTTACATTCATTATCTTGATTGTGATTATGTTTTCATAGGTGTATACATATGTCAAATCTAATCAGATTTTAAATTTGATATATTTTAAATGTCAAGCACATCTCAATAAAGCTGTTTTTTAAAGAAAGAAAAAAATACCTTGAAAATCAATATCCAAAACACCTAAAGAAAATATACTCTACACAAGTCTGTTGCTTCTAAAACAACATTAGGGAAGAAAATTGATAATTGAAAAATAAATTTATTCCATGCCCTATCTTGTAGACCAAATTGTTGCCAGAGCTGTGACCTTTGAAATCTTCAATTACTTATTAGTAACTGAATCTTACCTCTGAGTTTCTTTACAGAGCTTGCCCAAGAACTCATATCAATCTCTGAGCAAAAGGTCAGAATGTTTTGCCATGTAATATGAGTTTTCATTATTTCCTTATAAACTATGACATTTTCAAAATGTCTGCATCAGAGAACACTCTAGGGTTTTTCATTCTTTCTTCTTGATATGTACTACAAAATATATTACATGGAATTCATATGAAATAAGTTTATATTGTGATGAGTAATAATTGGTGATACATAATAGTAATATAGAGGGCTTTTAAACAACTTTTCTTAAAGAATTTAAAGGCAAATTGAGGTGTGTTTCTAAGTTATCTAAGAATACGGATTACATGTGTGTTATCAACCACACTTTCCACTTAAAATCTCTCACACTTAATTTTCTTGTGGAGTCTGAAGTCACATAACAAATCAGTGAAACTCAAATGTGGCCTTCAAGTGAAGAAAATCGAAATCAGTAAGATATGCTGTGTAAATTTGGACTAATTAAATAAGCATAAATAATTTTCCCATCAAAGTGAAAATGATTTTAAATAGGTCCTTTAAAAAATGATTAATTTAGTAGTTAAAGTTCTTAATATACTCTATTTTAAAGTATGTTATTCTAATCTCTGCTCAGTATAATACTTAAAAGGCAATTTCTTTGAATCAATTGCATATACACTCCAAAAACAACTAGTACAAATATACCACATACTTTTTCACTTAAACTGGCATTTACATTTTCTAAGACCTCTGACTTCCAGTAGGCTACCATAATTTAATATTTGCTACATTATATCCTATTTGGTTTAATTTGTTCATTATTAACTCTGGATTTTTTGAAGTATAGAGTGAAAAACAAAATCATGCTTTGTTATTTTCAACAGCTTTTTCAGGCTACTAGAGAAGGAGATTGTGTGTGAATTTGAGAAGGCGCTGCTCCCCAATCGTCATTTATTTCCCACCGGATCTGACCTATGGAAGGTACTGTGTGAAAATACACTTCTGAAGGACACATGTTTTTTTCAGAAAAAGAAAGGTCTGACTAGGTTTTCACTAAGGTGTAGTCCTCATTTTATTGTTTTTTTTTTTTTTCTTTAATAACTAACTGAAGCAGTTGCTGTGGTTAAGTGTCTACTGAAGAAGTAGCATCTGGAAGATGAATTAGTATTGTGTGTTGAATTTTATTCTTCTGAAAGTGAGATGGGGAGATTCCCATCAATATATTAATCATAGGCTGGTGAATAGATAGAAAATTAGCAGCCATGGCGCTGCATTGTATCCATACACTAATATTACATGAACTATATACAATGTTAAAAAATATTACAAAACATGAATATGGGGGGAAACAAACTTTGGTATCTATTAACCACGGATCACCAGAGTTGATTCCGCTGGAATTTCTCATTCTGAATGGAGAGATGGCTACAGGACATGCCTCCTTCTGGAAACTACTATGAAGCTGGAAAATTTCAAGGCAACAAAAATTCCGATGAAGGAATATAATCGTTAAAAGAAGGAAAACACAGAATTGTAGACCCATGTTCGGACTGGATTCCTGCCTAAGGGCACTTTTCACTGCCCGGTGGAGGGAGGTTGAGCCCAAACAAAACCCAACAGTCTCACTACATCAAGGATGCCAAGGTCAAGCCTGGAGAAGAGGCAGGACTCTCAGGAACAAGAGGGGACAGAGCAGCACAGAAGAAGGGCATCCGATATTTGCATGGGGATCCACTGTGGTGTCTTAGGTAAGGGGCAGGCTAAAATGTACAAGGCAAAACTCCTTGAGGACCACCTGTGCGTTTGAAAGCCAAACAGGTACCAGAGATCACTCAACACAGGGATGGGTTAGAGCTGCAGGTCAGCCAGAGTTGAGAGATTCTCGTGAACCTGAAAGAACAAGGTCCATTCCTTATTACTGCAGACAAAACTAAAATAGATTTGCCCTGACAAAGAAATGAAAATAAGGCTGGCAGAATCAGTCAAGAGAATTCTCCAGTAACCGAACTGCCTGCCATAACAAAACGCAAATATGAAATAGCAACGAGTACCCAGATCTGAACACTGGTTGAGCGAATTGACATTTACCAATTTTATCCCCAACGACATAAAAGGTAACTGAATAGTTTCATAGCTGTTTTTTTAAAATTAATTTATTTTTGGCTGTGTTGGGTCTTCGTTGCTGCGTGTGGGAGCTACTCTTTGTTGCGGTGCGCAGACTTCTCATTGCGGTGGCTTCTCTTGTTGCGGAGCACAGGCTCTAGACGCATGGGCTTCAGTAGTTGTGGCACACGGGCTTCAGTAGTTGTGGCACACGGGCTTAGGTGCTCTGCGGCATGTGGGATCTTCCCTTACCAGGGCTCGAACCCGTGTCCCCTGCATTGGCAGGCAGATTCTTAACCACAGCGCCCCCAGGGAAGTCCCTCATAGCTGTTTTTAAAAAACTAAGTTTGTCTGTAGAAACTTTAAAAAAGGACTCAAGGCCCGGATGGTTTCACTGGTAATTTATATCAAATTATATCAAAGTTATAGAATTATATTAAACCCCTTATCTGCATTTTGCTTTCAGTGGTTTCAGTTACCTAAAGTCAATTGCAGTCTGAAAATATTAAATAGAAAATCCCAGCAATAAGCAATTCATAATTTTTAAACTGGGCACCATTCTGGGCAAAGTGATGAAATCTCTCTCCTTCCTGCTCTTTCCCGCCCAGAAAAGGAATCATAGCTTTGTCCAGCATCTATGCTGTACATGCTACCCACCAGTTAGTATAGGAATAAACATACTATAAACGGGGTTCGGTATTATTGATAAATCCCCCACTTTCAGGCATTCACTGGGGGTCTTGGAAAGTATCCCCTACAGATAAGAGGAAACTACTGTCCGGATTCAAGAGGGTGGAGAAAAGCACTACAGCTCTTGAATGAGGAATAGCCAACGTGACGGTGCAAAGAGCACATGTAGTGGCAGTTAGTGCTGCAGATATCCTTGGAAAACATAATCTGTCACATAAATATTTATTGAATTTCCAGCATGTGAAACTGTCGGATGCTTTAGGATATGTAGTCCTGGAATCGGCTAGCCATCTGGAGTGGAACTCGGCAACAAAACTTCAAATAACAGAATACAAGGTAGAAGCTGCCAAAGCAAAGAACAGAGTGCTGTGGAACTTCCAAGGAAATAATCGACATTCTAGTGGGGAGAAATTGAAACAATAATGCACACAAGAGTTGGAGTGCGAGGTGGCCCTTGAAGGAAAGATAAGCTTTTTTACAGATGAGGAAATGGGAAGCAACATGTAATTAGTGACTATTCTATTTGTGGAAACAAAGAAGAAGAGGAAGGAAAATGGGGCAAAGCTTCTGGAATCTTTGTAGGAAACAAGAAAGAACAGTGTGTCTAAAAAAAAACACTAGAAGTTTTAAAAAAAAAACAGGCAGGTATGTGGATATTATAAGGCGGAGAGAAGGACAATGATTTGAGTGTCAGCAATGCAACAGGAAGTATCCTGGGTATGTTATGTAATTTAACTCATGTTATCTTCATAGCCATCTTGTAGGTTTTAGTATCGTTAAAGGAAGTGGGGCTTTCAGAGTTTCAAAAACTTGCCCAAAGCAGAATAGAGAGTCAATTCATGTTCTGTTCTGGAGCCCATATGTTATACACTTCACCAAGTGCCTCCCCTTGAATGAATCTGATTTGGTATTTAGCAGAGATTCATAGAAGGGTGTGGACAATTTTAACTGTGTTTTAGAAAGATTCTGGTGGCTTGAAAAGAGAACTAAAAGAAGTTAGGGAGAGCATTCAACAGGCCACAACAAATTTCCATGACAAAAGATGTGAGACCTTAAGTTTTGATCAGGCAGGGGCATATATCCAGAGAAACCTATAATTCAAAAAGATACAGGCACCCCTATGTTCACAGCAGGACTATGAACTATTGTCAAATAGCCAAGACATGGAAACAACCTAAATATCCACTGACAGATGAACGGATAAAGGAGACGTGGTACATATATACAATGAAATACTACTCAGCCATAAAACAAAGAATGAAATAATGCCATTTGCAGCAACATGGATGGGCCTAGAGATTATCATACTAAGTGAAGTAAGACAAAGAGAAAGACAAATACCATATGATATCACTTACATGTGGACTCTAAAATATGACACAAATGAACCTATCTATGAAACAGAAACAGAATCACTGACAAAGAGAACAGACTGGGGGTTGCCAAGGGGGAAGGGGGAGGGGGAGAGATGGAGTGGGAGTTTGAGGTTAGCAGGTGTAAGCTTTCATATATATAATGGATAAACAACAAGGTCCTACTGTATAGCACAGAGAACTATATTCAATACCCTATGATAAACTATAATGGAAAAGAATATTTTAAAAAAGGATGCATATATATATATATATAACTGAATCACTTTGCCATACAGTAGAAATTAACACAACATTGTAAATCAACTATACTTCAATAATAAATAAATAAATAAATAAATGCCAGGCAGAAAAAAATAGAAAATAGAGAACAGATTTAAAGGGACTTGCAGACTTAGCCTAGGACTTGACAATCAATTGTACATGTACATCTGAGACATTTGGGCAGCAATGGGTCAACGGTGAAGCCAAAGTAAGAGATTGATTGGTACAGATTTAGTCAGAGAAGATGCTTGAAGGTATATTTGGTCTTTGAGATATTGATGATTTTTTTAAAAAGATAAACTGTAAAAATAGCAACTGACATTATCAAAAGAGAGATGTAATGGCATCACAGAAAAAGCATTAACAATGGCCTTGAATATTAATGGAAGGATAAAAATTCTCTGAAATCTCTGTGAGCTTAGCTACCAAAAATATATGAGAGGCAGGTGGAGTTTACAACCAACCTGACATGCAGCTTTATTACGTGCAAAGAGTTTTGAGTATTTAGAAATGAGCCAGCTATAAAACCTGCAGCAATATCTTACTGTTTCTTATCCAGGCAGAGGTCCTTGATAACTGAAATATTAAAAAGTGAATGTGTCACAATTCCAAAGTTTTACTTGTCTATTTCTCTCAAAGAATGATCCAATATTTTTATGGTTGGCAGATGGTCTTTTTTCAGTGAAACACTCACCTCTACTTACTAAGAAACAAAATGAATGGGGGTCACATTTCTTACGGATTTATCGGTGTGGTCTCTTCCCTTGTAAACTATTGATTCATAAAGTAATACTGTGTTTCTATAGTAATTTTAATTAAAGTCAATATTATATATTAGCTTAATTTTATCCATACAGCTCCCCGAGGGGAGGAAAATTATGATATTGTAGTCTCTGATCTCCATTAAATAAATGTGGAAAGTGTTACATAGAAGAATTCATTAACTTACCCAAAGTCTTAGAGTCATTGTAAACTTGGCACAGATATTAGAACCCAAGGAGCCCAACATCCACAATTGATACTATTTCTCCTAAATTGAAATACTTTTTTTGTCCATAATAATAAAAAAAAAATCACATTTACCTAAATAATATTCTATTCCATGCCTATGCCCAACGTGTTTACAGGCCTTAAAATTGTCCACCCCTATGAAATACACATACTCAAAAATTATATATATATATATATATATATATATACACACATATATATACACACACACATATTTATACAATTGTAAATATGTGTATATATACCTTCACATATGTGTATATATTCACCATATGTATATATTAATATACATTAGCCATATATTTATATTTATATAGTATATGTACGGTATTATATGTAATATTTATATACAGTGAATTAAAACAGTGTATATATACAAAAATACTGATTATTTCCAAATATGATCTTTAGGAAACCAAATGAAAGTTAGAAGTTCAATGTCAAATCAAAACTAAAATTATGCCAATATTGGACTTCCTGATTCATAACTACTCTAATTTATCGTCCACTTTTTGTGGGAAGGGGGCATGCTGTTCCCTCTGGAATGCCAATAAGAGACCCTGAGTCCTGACTGACATCCTGCACTTCCTGATAAGATTGATTCCCTGAGGGGAAAGCAGGGTGCCGCTGTGACAGTCCCGTCAAACTGCATCCGTTGTTGATCGAATCATGAGGAAACACCGCACAAATGCAAATAAAAAGACTTTTTACAAAATGGCCTGGGATCTTCCAAAAAGTCAAGTCATGAAAGCCCAGGAAACAATAAGGACCGGATTTGGAGTAAGGAGACTACGGAGAATGGCAGTTAAATGTATTAGATCCTGATTCAGTGAATTTTTTTTCTCTTTCTAAAGAAATTAATGGAACGATTACAACATTTGAATGTCTATAGACTAGGTAATAATATTGTATCAGTATTACTTTTCTGATTTTGAAAATTGAACTGAAAGGATATAAGAGAATTCCTTGCTTTTAGGAAATACATATGAAATTACTTTTGAGATAAGGCATCAGGTTTGCAACTTACTGTCAAATATTACAGAGAAAAGCACACATACATGAATACACATGGAGAGGAGAGAAAGAAAGACGTAAAGCAAATTAGACGACATCTTAACTTTGGGGTCATCTCAGCAATTATATGGGAATTCTTTGTATTATTTGTGCAACTTTTCAGTGTCTGAAATTTTTCAAAATAAAATGTTAAGAAAGATTATAAATTCTCATTCATTCTTATTTTGCTCATTTGAATTTTCTGAAGCCAAGACAAGTGAAATTACACACATTTTAAAAAGAGAGAACTAAGCCAAACAAACAAGATAAGAGCAATTGCTATGTAAGATGATAAATTACAAAACTATACCCCAGAAAACGGAATGCTGAGTGGTTTGCATTTAGTTTCTAAATATCACTTTGAAAGTTTTTGTTAACGTCTCTGAATATATGGGGATGGATATTAAGTTACAATCAGAAGATTTCAAGTTAGATATACTCCAAGTACCATGCACCTGTTAACACTATAAAATTTTGTTGAATCCTATTTCTTGGCCCTTCAGGGACAAAGCCGTATTGCAATATTTAGTATCTTTTTGTGTATCTGTTTCTTATAGATAGGAATACATAATTCCTTCTTTGAACTTCTTAATCAAAAAAATGATTCATAAATGAATATTATTCTTGTGAGTAGTATATATAATAACACAGTGGGGGAAGGGTCCTCAGCAGTTCTGCCCCAGAACTACTTTACTTCCTGAAAACTATGCTCTCTCATCCCTAGAATAATCTTTCCCCCTCAACTTCAACTCTGAATTATCCCTTTCTTTATACTCCATAGTTGTTTATACTTCTTGTAGAGACTATCACATCTCAGTATAAATAATCAGTCTCTTTTCTGGATTGTAATGTCTTAAAAGACAGGTACTAGCTCATATTTTTCTTCGAATTTGGCAGTTTGCCCATGCCTGTCACATAGTAGACACTCATTAGTGACGCGGAAACGCTGAAAAACAATGGGGACTTTGGTGTCAGACATACCTGTGTGAACTCCAGCAAATGACTTAAACTCTTTTGGATTGAGTTTCCTCATATGTCAAGTGAGAAGAGTAATTTTATGTCACAGAGTAATATTAAAGCTAAAGTCAGCTAACATCTTTAAAAACTAACCTGTTCTCAACATGCAGTGAATGTTAAAAAAAAAAAAAAAACTTCCTAAAGGTAAAACTGAATTCAATGAATCTTTAAAAAGTTAACAGAACACATAATATGGAAAAGTACAGTGAAAAACTGAGCCTATCTTCACTTTCCACGAATAATCTGTACTTTGAAATATTAAGTGATTATACTGAAATTCTTCCACATTCCTTTCAGAAGGGTATTTATTACTGTTGTGTAGGAAGTAGAAGGATATTAAAAACAGCATTGTCTTATAGTTCCTACTTCAAAAAGGAACATGCCCAGCTCCTAACACAATGCCAGGCATAGCCAGGCACTAAAAAACCATGTACTGAATGGATTATTGAGTGAATACATACCCACTAGTGAATAAATGAGTAAATACCCATTCTCTTCTTCTTTCAATTGTAATCTCATCAATTGTTACCTGGGCATATATTGCCACCCAGAATTAAGACTGCATTTCTCAGCCTCAGGTGGACCTCATAGGACTTCACGGAAAAAATCCCAAGGAACATGAACTCATAAATATATACTTTTACATTCCAAAACATGGAAACAAGGCAACATGGGCAAAGGCAAAAATCATGAACAATTGAATCAAATCACAAAGGCACCACACATTGTAATCAAATTGTATATTTTATTAAATGTTTATGATAGACTCAAACAGAATTTTGGAAATATAAACAAAGAACAAGAAATTATCTTAAAATAATAAGGCATATTTAAAAAAGGACCAAAGAGAACTTCCCAATATTGAAAATATAATGGTTGAAACAAATAATTAAAATGTGGTACCTATTTCAAACAGAAATTCTGAGCGCTATGGAATCTTCAATAGAGAGGGATGCAGTAATGTGTATGTTATCTTACTGGCTTTTCTATTTGCAGTAACAGCATTGGAAACAAGATAAATTTTAAACATTAAATCAACACGATACCTTAACAGAAGGTTTTGCTATAGTAAGCATGTTTTCAAGTGCATTTTTTGAAGTTAAAATACAATATAATGTCAACTGACCTGGTACATTTGACATCCAGAGTGAATTATTTATTAGCGCTGCCTCAACAACAAAATCATTTCCAATAATAATCATGAAATAATCAGTAATAATCCTTCATTTCTCAATTTGTTTTAAAACAAAATGTCAACAGTCAATATCAAATTTAAATGCATTATTCAAAATCATTTTCAAAAAAATGCATTATTCAAAGTGAGTAAAATATTTCATGTGCATATTATTTATTAATTTATTTAAATTTTTTTTTGCTGCACTGGGTCTTCGTTGCTGCACGCGGGCTTTCTCTAGTTGCGGGGAACTAGTTGCGGGGAACTCTAGTTGTGGTGAGCGGGGGCGACTCTTCGTTGCGGTGCACGGGCTTCTCATTGCGGTGGCTTCTTTTGTTGCAGAGCACGGGCTCTAGGCACGCGGGCTTCAGTAGTTGTGGTTTGCGGGCTTAGTTGCTCCGTGGCATATGGGATCTTCCTGGACCAGGGCTTGAACCCATGTCCCCTGAATTGGCAGGCGGATTCTTAACCACTGCGCCACCAGGGAAGTCCTCATGTACATATTTAAATATGCACATACTAAGCAAAAACACTATATCTCTTATGTCACTTTGTTTCACTCTTTTAATTTTAAACACATACCAAAATAAACTCCAAGTGTGCATATAGAAAAATAGAAATGAAAGAAATCAAGTTCTGTTTCTTTCCCTTTATAATCATTATGAAATCATCTTTAAACATGAACAAGTAGGGTTTCTCAACCAGGGTTCCGTGGAATGCTAGTTTTGGGCAAGAGGTCACTAGGGTCTCTGTGAGCAACTATGGTTAAACAAGAACAGTTATTTCCACTTTACGTGCCACATGACCCGAGTGCTCCCAGTGATAGACAGTGAGCAGCCCCTTTACCAATTGCACTGAGGGATGTTCTAGCCCACTTGGCACCATACAGAAGAACGGTCCCTTTGGCTGAGTCCAGTCTGCATTTCCGATGTGCAGGGACAGAGGCTATTGATAATTGGAGGGTGTCCAATGGCTTAGAGGGACCTAAAGCTGATGATGTCGTTCTCTCACTCATCAGTCAGCTCTTCCCAGCTCCCCTCGCTGGAGCTGACATACCTAATAGTGAGAACATGCTTTACTCTTAGGATAAAAAATCACAGGGGAATTTCCATCCTAAAGAAGGAATTTATTGTGACCCAGCTGCCCCAGTCATCTTGCTATTATGTTAAGGGCTACGAAATGTGGATTATTCAGATTAGAAGTAAATTGTTGTGTGAAGTTTTCATATGTTTTTCATCTTGTCACTCATCTATTAAGCTCTTCCGTTTTATCTTTTATTAGTGTTTACGTTTTGCAAACTTGTCTGATAGTGTTGCTGAAACTCAGCCTCTGTCCACTGGTGCCAAACAGAAAGGTGGAGACAGAGTTTTGGATGAAATAAAAATCAATAGCTTTATTGTTTGCCAGGCAAAGGGGGCCACAGTGGGCTGCTGCCTTCAAGACTGTGTGTCCCGCCCTGGAGGGGGTGGTGGGGAGTCTTATAGTATTCAAGGAGCAGGGCGTGATCAGCTCGTGGACATTCTCCTGATTGGTTGGTGGTGAGGTCATCAGGAGTTGGCATCATCAACCTTCTGGTTCCAACCAGTCTGGGGTCTCCGTGCTTGTGGGCAGCAGACCGTTAACTTCTCCCACTGGTAGGCGTTTCAGTATCTGCAAAACAGCTCAAAGGACATGGCTCAGAATATTATCTACAGTCCTTGAGGAGGAACCAAATGTCCTTGACTTTGTTTACCGGCTAAAGTATTCTTATTTTGTCTTGCTTGACTGTTTTCCTTTCTGCATTTTCTCACTTCTCTGATTAAATTTATTCTTTGGCTAAAGTTTTTCTACAGACAAAAGGCAGGTGGAGGACATGGGTGGCATCTATTCTGGGAAGGCCTTGTAGGGTCCTGCTTGGTTACAATAGTCTAATGTGATTATTTTTGAAGATGACGTATGGGATGGAAGAGAAGGATTCTGGGTCTAAAATGATGAATTAATTGGTAACGGTGGTGATAAAGGATGAAAATCTCCACTGCACTAGTGCAACAGAGGACACAAAATAAATCCTTTGTTACAAGGAAAACTACTTATCACTGGGTCTTACACAGGCTGGTGGTCCAAGCTGTCTGATTCCATTGTGCATTGTCTGTGGCAAATCAGTCAGGATGAGTCAGATATGCTGCAATGGCTCTGGCCAAGTTCTAAAGCTGCTTTGCTAAATATCAAGGCATTTGAGAAGTAAAGGTGCTGATTATTTAAGACAAGTATTGGAATCTCAAAACAGAGTATAACTTTAAAAAAAACAGTTAGTGAAAAGGTTCAAGAAGAAATTATTGCCCCGAGAAGCAAAATTACACAGATGGTGAAAATCTGTAAGACAATTATGGAAGTAAATGCTAGGTCAAGATGTAGTATGAAAAGTTGAAAAGATTCCACTCTCATAAAGTATAATGAGTTGACGTATTGATAATATGTCACGTGATGCTGAAGAGGCTTTGTGTAATAAACTGATAAACAATAGCTTCTATGTCCAGGCAGATGAGTCAACAAATCTGACCACACTGTAGCTGTTTTAGATTTTGTAAATGATATTGAAAGTTAAGAAAACTTTTCTGCCGCAAAGAGTAACCTAAAATAAGCAAAGGTCAAGATCAATTTAATGTTTTGTCTTCATAACTGGAAGCAAAAGCTGTGTCTTGGAGAAACTATGTTGATATCTTTACTGATGGTTTTCCATGGTTAAATCGACCTCCAGCCTATAGATCATCAAAACTGATGAAAAATATGCATATTCTTTATAATATGCTGTGATATAATTGATTATCTTTTATAAGAAAGACTCCAAAGTATTGGAACGTCAATTTAGACATAGTATCTGGCCTCAGTAAGCTGAAAAATCTATCGAGGGAGCGGCCCACACACATAAAGTCCTTTTAAACAATGGTATAAAGTTTGGGGGAAACAATAAGCAGCAGAATTCCTGTGATGATCAATGTTTACGAAGACAGTCAGGAAAGTGAAATATAAGTTGACTTCCGTCTCTAACAATAGACCTTAACCAAGGGGAAAGTATAGAAGCTTCACCAACTGTTAGCCAACATGCATATACATTAAAGGAAAAAGGTTGAGCGTTTTGTTTGCATTTTCTCATAAATCCAGACATTATTATTTGAGTCAGGCTCACAGTCAAGAATTCTAATGAAACACTCATTGACTGTTTTCGTTACCCAGGACTAACGGCCATGGCAGATGGAAAATATTATAACTGGTTCATAATCTCTGAATGTTCATATTATGTCTTGAATTTAGTTTTAAAAGGGGAATAGAACATTTTGTCCATATTGTGGATTGGTTTATAAAGAACAAGTTCAGGTACATTTTGATCATTCACAGTTAACTTCAGGGTTATTTATAGCAAACGTTTTACCATCATTTCCTTAATACTTAATAGTGTCGTACAAACTAATATATTTTGTATTTGCTTAAAAATGAAATATCTGGATGTCCCCTGTAAAGTGGAAAAGTGAGAGAAAATGGACAACAGTTGAAAATGCCAATTCTGTTTTTCATTACCTAGAAAGATAATTCACTTTGTAACAAATGCCCAAATATTACACACATATACTCATGTTTAAATATATGCTGAAATATTTATTTTGAGCTCAATAATGTCTAAATATCACTATTTTATACTATATAAATATAATCCATCGTTACTCATGTATAATGAAATTGACTACATTCTTATATATGCATGCAAAGTTTTCAATTAAAATCACAATAAAAAACATAACTTTGTACACTGAAAAACAGACCTCTAATGAGTTGTTTGACAGGCATTGGATTTCTAGAATCGTACTATTATTTCTTCTCTCTGCATCATTGCATGGGACCTGCCACGTGGCCACAGTTGATTGTTCCAGGGGTAGACATGGATCCAAGTTGTACAAATAGGTTCTTTTACTGAGAACTTTAGATCAGTACGTTAGGGAGAGAAACCATTTTCTCCTCAGTGTTGGATGTGCTATGAAGTTTTACTAGGGGATTATCGGAAGAAATTTTTCTTGCTATATTGAGAAAGCTAAACTGCAGCTACAAAGAATAAAGCAGGTGAGTGAGAATAAACAGAATAAAGCAGATGTAAGAGTGCAGAGGGGACAAGAACTCACTGGCCAGTGCCCAGGGCTTCTGCAACCATTGCCCGCCCAGCTTCACCGTTGCTCAGGGATCCACAGACGTTTCCTCACATAATCCTCACAAATTTATGAAATAGCATGAAAAATACCAAGTTAAAAACGCGGAACAGGGTGATGGCAGGAAGATGGCAGAATAGGAAAACCCAGAACCCCCTTCCCCCATAGAGACACAGATTTAACAACAAACTTGAAAAAATACTTCAGAAACCAGTTAAAAGATTCCTGCATTCCAGGTAGGGACCAAGTCAACCACACTGAAGCCAGGTGCAAAATTGTGACAATTTCTCCTCTCTCTCAGCAGAGGTCCTCCCTGAACCCCCTCTGTTAAAGGAGAAACCTCCATCTTCCACCTTCTGTACAGGGAAAAACCCAGTTCTTTCCTCCTGAGTCTCTCTTGTGTGTCTCCTCTACACAGAAGAGTTCACTTCTGACACTTCTGGTCACCAAACATGTGGAGGTTTCCCCCCATCAAGCAGGTTTCTGGGAAGCAACTAGGTGTCCTATAATTTAACTCAGTTCTGACACCACCTACCTGGAGATACAGCATCAGATTCCACAGGCTCAGCCCCACAAGGCAGCTCTCCACTTCAAATGCCAATCACAAGTCATATGTCCTCAGGGTACCCACCACTTCTGTTTGAATTGGCTACACATTGGAGGGTCCCATGACCCTCTTCTCAGGTTTAATTAATTTGCTAGAGTGACTCTCAGAGGAACTCAGGGAAATACTTACTTTTACCCGTTTACTAAAGAGTATGAGAAAGGCTACAGATGAACAGCGAGATTAAGATATATAGTGTGAGGTCTGCGAGGGTCCTGAGTGCAAGCGCTTCTGTTCCCATGGAGTTGGGGTGCGTCACCTTCCAGTGTGGATGTGTTCCCCAACCTAGAAGCTCTTGGAAACCCCTGCTATTGGGATTTTTATGGAGGATTCCTCACGTGGGCATGATTAATTATTAACTTCATTTCCAACTCCTCTCCCTTCTATGGAGAATGAGGGGGTAGAGCTGAAAATTCCAAGCATCTAATTACAGCTTGGTCTTTCTGGTGACAAGCCCCTCATCCAGGAGTCATCCAGGAGCCCACCCAGAGTCACCTCATTAGAACAAAAGACACTCCTAACACCCAGGAAACTACAAGGATTTCAGAAGCCCTCTGTCAGCAACCTGGGCAGAGACCAACATATATTTTTCTATTATTTCACAGGGATAAAATCCCCAACTCCCATCTTCTCCTTGGGAAGACACAGGAGTAGAACACCCATCAGACTGACTTTGGGGGGCACTGATGAGGGACTGGTGTCTGTCTTGTCTTGAGGGTATCCAAGTACCATCAGGAACAGGGTGCCAGGTTGGGGGTCTCTGGTACCAGGTACCAGAGTCTGCAGTACCATATATAGACACCAGGTGGAGCCTGAGGACCATGATTTACTTCCACACCAGAGAGGCTGCAATATCTCAGATAGACATCAGGGGAGCTACTGAGTAAAAACCAACAAACCTCTTCAAATAGGCAATTACACACACAAGACAACTGGACCTAACAGACATGTACAGAACACTTCACCCAAATATTGCAGCATACAGATTCCTCTCAAGTGCACATGGAACGTTCTCTAAGATAGACTACATGTTAAACTACAAAACAAGTCTTAAATTTAATAAGACTGAAATTATTCAAAGTATTTTCTCCAACCACAGTGGAATAAAACAAGAAATCAACAGCAGGAGGAAAATAAAAGAAAATCTACAAAAATGTGAAAATCAACACAGTCATAAACAACCAATGGTTCAAAGAAGAAATCACAAAGGAATTTTGAAAATATCTGGAGATAAATGAAAATTAAAATACAATATACCAAACTTCGGGGATGCAACAATAGCAGTACTACATGAGAATTTTATAGCAGTAAACACTCATATTAAAAAAAAAAAAATCTTGAATCAACAACCTAACCTTACACCTCAAGGAATGAGGAAAAGAAGAACAAATTAAACCCAAAGTCCACAGAAAGAAGGAAATGAATAAAGATTAAAACAAATATAAATGAAATAGACAATTGTTTTAAATAGAAAAAAATCAACAAAACCAAGATTTGGTTTTTGAAAAGCTCAACAAAATTGACAAAACTTTAGCTAAACTAAGACAGCAGGGCAAAACTCAGAATATCTAAAATTAGGAATGAAAGAGGAGACATTACAAATGATGTCACAGAAATAAGAAGACTCATATGAAAAACTATATGACAAGAAACTGGATTACGTAGAGGAAATGGATAAATTCTTAGAAACATACAACCTACCAAGGATGATGAATCATGAAGAAATTAAACATCTGAACAGACAAATGACTAGAAAGATTGAAGCATTAATCAAAAGCCTCCCAACAAAGAAAAGACTAGGTAGTTTCACTAGGGAATTCTATCAAATATTTTAAAAGAATTAACATAAAAGCAGAGGGGACACTCCCAAACTTATTCTATGAAGCCAGCATTACCCTGACATAAAAGCCAGACATAGACACAACAAGAAAAGAAAACTAATGACCAATATCCCTGATGAATTTTGACAAAAATAAACAAAATACTAGCAAACTGAATTCAACAGCATGTTGAAAGGATTATACATCATGACCAGGTGGGATTTAATGTAAGGATGGTTCAACATATGAAAATCAATCTATGTAATAAACCACAGTCACAAAAATGAAGGTGTATAACCATATTATCACATCAACTGATGCAGGAAAATGCATTTGACAAAATTAAACACCGTTTATGATAGAAACAGTCAACAAACTAGCAATAGAAGGAAATAATCTCAACATAATAAAAGCCATATATGAAAAGCTTACATCATACTCTATGAGGAAAGACTGAAAGCTTTTCCTCTAAGGTGAGGAATAAGGCAGGGATGCCCAGTCTCACCACTTCTATTCAATATAGTACTGGAAGTTCTAGCCAGAGCTATCAGATGAGAAAAAAGAAATAAATGGCATACACATTTGCAGAGAAAAATTAAAATGATTCTGTTCACAGGTGATATAATCTTATATGTAAAACAAAAACAAAAACAAAAAACCTAATGATTCCAGAAAAAAAAAAAATTGTTGAAACTAATAATCAAATTTTTGCAGGATGCAAAACAGCACTGAAAAATCAGTTGCATTCCTATATTCTAGCCATGACCAAGCCAAAAGGAAATTAAGAAAACAATCCCATTTACTAAAGCACTTAAAAAGATAAAATACTTAGGAATAAATTTGACCAAGGAGTTGAAAAACTTGTACACTAAAAACTAAAAAACATTGTTAAAAGAAATCAAAGAAGATACAAATAAATGGAAATACATCCATGGATTCGAAGACAATGTTGTTAAAATATTCATACTACATGGACGTAAAATAGTATAAAGAGTTGGTACCCTTACTATAATCAAGCTATTAATACCCAAACTATACAAAGGATAGCATATTTTATACTTGTTCTGCACTTCCCTTTTAAAGCATTAAATATCATGTAGATAATTTTCTATCAATTCATAAGAAGCTTCTTAATCATATTTTATAATTGCCTTGTACTCTACGACATACCATGATTTATTTTATTCTATACCTTTTGTTTAAGAAACAATATTGTCTGTAGCCTTACATGTTAGTAAACTAGTCATTTTACACCTGAACGACTTTATCTATAGTCGATCTCTAGAAATTGAATAACTTAGCAAAAAGAGTGTGTGCATTTGTAGTTTTTATAGATATTGCAAAAATTTTACTGTAAAGGTTGTACCAATTTATACTCCCAGCAGAAATGTGTGAACATACTGGTTACCCATATTTTTGGTCCACAAAATTTAATCTAACTTTCTGAACACTTTCAATATGATAAATAAAAAATAATGTTTCAATGTGCTTTAAATAAATAAATGTGGCTAAATATCTCTTCCTGTATTTAAGAACTATGTACTTTCATTCACAGCCTTTGAGTATTCCTTGGTTATTTGTTCTAGTACCAGTGATTGTATATGAATTTTTATAAATACAAATGCCTGTAGTCTTCATAGCTGTTTGGAAATTCCTATGAAGGTGTTCATCCTGATTCTTGCATATATGCTCAAAATAGCCTAATTTATATACTTAATTTGATCATTCTTCATTTTTTGCATTTTTATTAGTATATATCAGTCTTTTTATTGGCCCCTGGACACTGGAGGTATACATTTGAATAAGACTCTTACTCATAAAGATATTATATTATAGTTTTGAGGAAAGACAATTAAAACAGAATGATAAATCCTACAAAGTTATTCCCAACCGTATATAGGAATATGGGGAAATTGCCTAATCCAGAATTGGGGAAACAGGAAAGTTTTACTAAGGGTCCATCCTGACTGTTAAATAAAACATAACTAGTAAAATAATGGAGGGAGGGCATTCATTAAAGTAGGAGGAACATTTGTTGTTGCTCAAAGTCAAGAAAACACACCTTTAATGTGAACCAAAAATACTCTTTTAATTTCAGAAGCTGAAGTCGTCTTGGAACTAGATTTCCACATCGATTGTGAAGGTAGGTTTTGTGACTTATGAGGCTGGAGAGATAAATGAACGTTTAGAGGCTGGAGTTTACACTGAGAGCCCCTAAAGGATTGTGAGCATCCAACTGACACAGAGTCATGCACTTTAGGAAGAAAATATTAACTCAGCAAAGACTGAAGAATGAATTGGAGCAGTGATAACGGTGGCAGAAATAATGCAGGAAAGGCATCGTGCAAGAATGAATGTGGGAAGTCAATGAGGGACTTTTTTGCTTGGAAAACCTTGCAAACCAGACAGGGTTCACCTGCAGTGCATGATTTTGAAAGTCTGGAGTTGTCTGGAAGTAGCTTTTATAAACAAGGAAAATATAAAACAGTCCCAAACTTGAAGGTACATAAGATACGCAGTTATGTATAACAGTATATAGGAGCGCATGGGAAGTTAGCTAATCTAGAACTGGGGACACAGGGAAGCATCTCAACACAGATGACCCCTCCCCAATTTAGAGATCTGTATGAAGTGGCATTGTTAGGGATAGAACTGATTTTTTTTTAAGGCAAGAAAGTATGGTGGGCATTTTGTAAACAGATTAAAGATATATTTTGCTTATCATACAGTGAACTTTGCAGAGGTCACAATCCAAAGATTATGAAGAGTAGTGTACAGTGAGAGATTGGATCCTGGGAAAAGAATCACAGAGCATTTTGAGAAAGAGAATTAAGGGAAACAAAGTAATAGATGACCTGAAGGGGACAATATAAGAGCAAAGAAGACAAGGAGGTAAATGATGGAAGTAGAATTAGCCTCAAACATTCAGATAAAATTTGAGGCAAAAATGCCAAGGGAGGTGTCAATAGAGGACTCATTTGGAGGTTAGAGGTTTGGCAATGCCAGCAGGAAGTCTGGACTTGTATATGTTCGTTTTTAAGGAGTGCTTGGGGATTAATGCAGACCACCCTCACCTGGAAACCTTTGTTTCATTGATAATTCCTTTTCTATCTTTATTAATAAAATAGCTAGATCATCTCAGATAACCGTTGAGCTTTCAGAAAGTTTCATTTTCTGTATATGCACCAACGGAACTGCATGTTCCAACCTTCGACTGAAGTAATAATGCTACGAAATTTCTGAGTTTTCCGCATAATATCTGTATCAGAGTCCAGTCAGGAGAGAGAAATGATATTGGTTTATTTTAACAGAGAGAAAATTTTCTTTAATGTATTAGCCGGTGTGAGCTTATTAACTTGGCGACTGAAAAAGGAAAAAGTGAAATTATCTTGGAAGGAGCAAATGCAGGAAGCCGCTATGACATCTACGTCTGGGTGAGAAGATGTAGAGGCTGGAGTTACTGAGCCTAGAAGCCTGGGGAGAGGGCCGTGGACTGCTGAGACGCAGACCCCAGGGAAGGGCACGGTGCTTGGCTCGGCTGGCATCTCTGAGTTTGGGGAAGGAAACCTGGGGAGGAGGACTCAGACCTCTGAGCAGATGTACGGAGGGAGCTGCATTGAGATTGGTGCTGCTGTGTTAGAAAAGCCGCAAGCTGGACTTAGATGCTGCCAGGAGAGGGCGCTGTTGATGCTGTGGCTGCAGGTGCCGCTGCTCTGAAGAAGGGATCCCCCAGGAACGTGAGGCCCAGGAAAGAAGGTGGAAGGAAGGAACCCCGAGCCTCCCAGTCTCCCTCTAGCAGCTTCTGTTGGTGGAGTTTATCAGGGAAAGAGCTGGTAAAGCAGAAACGTGGTTTGCCGAGCTCCAGCCCCAGTATCACAAAGCTGAGTGTAGAAGGATGGAGTTAGACCCAGAGCCCATAGCGAAAACTCAGCAACCGTATTCATGACTCACAGTGTATAAATTATACCTGAATATCTGACCCAGAAAAAGTGCTTACCTCTAATTATATGTGTATGCACGTGTGTATGTGTGTGTGGTGTATAATATATACATAATATATACCTGAATATATATATTATTAGTATATATCTTTATAACATTTATATGTATATAGATGATTTTATATATATATATGTATTTGTAAAATGTATCTACTACAAAGCCTCCCCCAGGGTGTAATTGAAAAGCCTCCATTCTTAATGGGTAAACAACAAGGTCTTATGGTATAGCACAGGGAAATATATTCAATATCCTGTGATAAACCATAATGGAAAAGAATATAAAAAAGGATATATATATATATGTATAACTGAATCACTTTGCTGTATAGCAGAAATTAACACAACATTGTAAATCAACTATACTTCAATAAAGAAAGAAAAGCCTCCATCCTTTAACTAGTTTTGACATGCACTTTCTCTAAATGTTGTACTGTGAATGTATTTTCATTCTGTTTTTCTTGAACTGTTTCTTTACCTTTAGTAATTTCATTTAATATTTGAGTAAATTGTCTGCTGTCTTACAGCAGCTAGAAACATTACCCATTGCAGCCATAAAATCTTATGGGCCTTAGTAAGTGAAAAATGCATTAGTGTCTGGCTTGCAGCTCTAGCCGAGCGTCCTGCTTCATTATGAGAGAAAGGAATCTGCAGATCTGCCATCTGTCAGCATTTTCCCTGGTACAGACTCTTCTTTCCCCTGCTACTTCACCTGTGAGCTAATACTCATAAACATAGCTTTCCAGGACGGTGGTATTATGCTCGGCCCCTCTGGCAGCAGAGTTTGGAAATCCATTTGTTTGACTCTCTTAAATCATGCAAAGATTTTTTTTTTAATCTTCTACTGTGCACTTGTCATCAAGCCTAAATAAGCATCTGTTTTTTGTTTAAATTATATTTTCATTCACTGAAATAGAAATAAAATACAAATATTTATGTGCATACAATAAAGCCACGAGTAGAGCTGCAGAGGAAAATGAATATTCATTTAAGTAATTTGAGCACTATTATTTCACAGAAGCTTAAGCCTTTATAGGTAAAACGCTGTTTGAATTTTCATAAAAGTTTACTCAAGGAAAGGAGAAAACAACAAATGCCTTAATAAAAGTAAATCATTAGAAAGAATAATATATTTTTTTAATTTATATTTTTATGAACTAAAACACTTGTAGAACATAGGTTACTCATTAGGTCTTTTTACGAGAAAACTGACCAACTACAAAAGATAAAATTAAAATACACGTATTTCATATTTCATTGTTTCACTAAAATATTTAGTAAATATTTCTCATAACATTTCAGAAACTCAAACATGCATTAGTTCACATCATTTTATTTTTAAAAAATATTGGGGGTATTATAAGATTGGGGGTTCACGTTCTCATAACCTAAATAGTTTGTATTATTCTTTAACAAGTCCCATAATAAGGCTGTGAAGCTGTATAGAAAATTTTAAATCATATGAATAATAATAATCATATGATTAGTTCTGTGATAGAAGGATAATGCATTCAAAGTATTTGAAGCACAAATTAAATGATAATATTGAATGATAATATTCATTCAATATTATCATTCAATGATAATATTCATTCTCAGTAAGAGAATGCGCTTACTGTATTATTTAAAGTAAAAGATGATAATTTGGTTTTTCATTTGGAAAAGAAGACCTAGTTGTCGGGGAGAGAGGCTAATTTGTCTAAACTGAAGCTCATGGTCTAATAATAATTATTTTTAGAATGTTTATTCCGAGTACGATTTGAGAAATGTGAGACTGTGCTAACACGACAATAAAGACAACCAATTAAAGTTGGAAAATCAAACCTTTTAATTTGGTGAATTTCAGTTATATCACAAATAGTATAAATTGGCCTTACTTTTCCCCCAAATAATTCAGGCATACAGTCATATTATTGATCGACAGATATATCCTTTAAATTTTTTCCCCAGTATTTTAGTGAGAATCTTTGAAGGACTCTAAGCCCTTGTATATGTGTGGTAGCCACCCCTCAAAAGGGCCCCCGATGATCCTTGTGTCTTGGCACTCAGGCCTCCTGTAATCCCTTCCCCTATTGAATAGATCTGACCTGTGTAAGCAATAGGATATTGCAGAAATGATGGGTGTCACTTCTGAGGGTAGATCATAAAAGACCGGGTGTTTCACACTTGCAAGCTTTTAAATCACTGCTCTGTGGAAGCAGGTTGCCAAGTCATAAGGACACTCGAGAAGACTGATGGAGGGGTCCAAGTGGTAGGAACTGAGGTCTTCCATCAAAAGCTGGGAAGAAACTAAGGCCTCCGACCAACTGCCCCGTAAGGAGCCATCTTGGAAGTGGTACCCACAGCCCCAGTCAAGCCTTGAGTTGACAGTAGCAGTATCTTGACTGCCATCTCATCAGACACTCTGAGCCTGGACCACCCACCTAAACTGCTCCTGGAATCCTAATCCCAATCTACAGAAATAACTTAAGATAATAAATGTTTACTCTTGTTTTAAATCACTATATTTAAATTTGTTGGGCATCGGTAGGTAACTAATAAAAATGCGTTTAATATTAAACTTGAATTCTTTGTTAGGGTGATTTTTTTAGACATCAATAGGTAGTTAATAAATTTATGTTCAATGCTAACCTGAAATCTCATGAGAGAAGAAACTCAGAATTCTACTTAAGATTACTCTAAATCAGTCATAAAAGTGTCTTATGTCTTTGAAGACTAGCTTGGAGATTATTGTAAGGCTGTTCAGTAATTAAACATTGACAAATGGGCCTGAACTTGGAACGCTTTCTTTTTAACCACAGGGCCCATGCACGCAGAATATCGAAGGAAAGAGGGGTAATTGCATAGACACAAAATGATGACAGTAGTCGTAGGTAATCATTAAAGATAGGAGATGTAGCAGCAAGATCACTCTGGCTCCAACAAGCCAACGTGAATAAAATCTAAAGATTCAATGACGGTCTTGACACAAATTTGAAAATGAAACTTTCCTTGAGAGGTAATCTGGTAAAATATCATGCACTCTGGATGTGATTAATCACTTGAGGAACTAACCTAAAGGCTGAGTCTACACTAATGACTGAAGACTTTTGGGGAAACATGCAATTTAAATCAAGGTGACTTGAGTATTATCTCAAAGAAAAAACAACTGTAATGTGATTGTACTACATACAGAAACCTAGGCTGTTTATTTTGTCCCTGTTTGCAGGAAAAATAATAAACTTAATGTAATGCCGATTAAAAAGAAAAGTCATACGACTTTTCTAGAGAACTCGAAAAGTTGATGCAAAATTTCATATGGAAAAATAAAAGGCAAAAAATGGCAGAAAAGTATGAAGAATGAGTATGGGGGATGAATTCATCCTACCAAATATCTTTCTAAAGTGGGTGGGAATATACAAAACAATAGAGAGCGGATAAAAAAGATATGTTAATATACGACAGAAGGGTATTACAAATAAGTAAGGAAGAGATAGGCTAGTCAAATAGACATATATAAATGTATTATTATATATATTTCAGTTATCCATATGGAAAAAAATGAAATTGTATGCCTACTTCAAATCATATACAAAAACAAAATGCAGATGGATAAAGGTCAGATGTGAAAACTCAAACCATAAGAGTAAGCATGGAGTCTATCTTTAAGACATCAGTATCAAACAAGACTTTTTAAACTAGTCACAAAACGCGTGAACTGTAAATGAAAAGATAGACAAATAGGCCACATCAACATGTATTTTAAAATTCTTTGAGTACAAAGACAACACAAAAACATAGGAGATTGGAGAGGATCTTTGCAATGCATATTATTAGCAAAGGATTCGTTTCTGTAATGTATAAATCATTACTACATTAACAAAATATAAAAATAATAATAACCCAATAGAAAATAATTGCAAAGGAATAATATATCTGAAGTGCCAGTAAATATATGGAAAGATTTTCAGACTTATTAGTAATCAGCAATGCATTGAAACATTAAAATACTACTTTTTCACCAAGATTGACAAAATATAATTAATCTACTAATATTAAATGTTGTCAAGGATGTAAAAAAATAAGAACTCTTGTGCATTGCTGCTAGAAGGGTAAATTGGTTTAACCATTACAGAGGGTAATTTGACAAATTTCATTATATTAGAATATGTATTCACTCTAACACACAAAATGCTATTTATACAGGTCTACCCTAAAACTTTTTATCTTCTGTGCAAGGATGTTTGTTGTAACATGGTTCCTAATGACAAAGCTGGAAACAACTAAACTGTCCCTCATTATAGGAAAAGTAAATAAATAAAACCTGCTAATTTATACAAAAGAATAGTATGCTTAATATGAGTGAGTGAAATCTCAGTGTGGTACCATAGATAAATCACATAACTCAAACCAAGGAAAAAAGCAAGTTGAAAACATATACACAGAGTAAGAGATTTACGTAAAAATTCAAAGCACCTATAGTTAGATACTGTATGCACAGGAATGAAATAAAAAATATTTCTATGTGGAGGGCGGAATAAGTGGAAAAGTGGGACAGGACCAGTGAAATAATTAAAGCTGCATTTGGCTTATTAAAATTGGCAAAATATTGACATCTTTTTAATTGTGGGGTAGGTATATAAAATTGTATTCAGTGATGAATTTCAAGAAATTACTTAAAGGCGCAGAAGCCTGCTGCTGGAATATTCTAAAGTAAAATAAACATGGATAGTCAAAAGAAAAAAGGAGCCCCAGGCCTTAGTGTTTGCTTTGGCACTGATTTCTGCTGTGATCAGGAAACTTATGCATTCCCTCTGGACCTCAAATTATCACTGACCGCCAGCCAGCTTTGACATCCTGAGAATCCCGGGTCTGTGGCTGTGAAACACCGAGGGATATCCTCACAACAGTGGAGGAAAGTAAAATAAAACACATGTGGTTTGTGACCACCTAGAGGGATAGGATAGGGAGGGAGGGAGACGCAAGAGGGAAGAGATATGGGAACATATGTATATGTATAACTGATTCACTTTGTTATAAAGCAGAAACTAACACACATTGTAAAGCAATTATACTCCAATAAAGATGTTAAAAAAAAAATAAAATAAAACACATGTTATTTAGCAGAAGAATACCATTGTAAACTTTGAATTTAGTCTCCTTCAGTTCCGGAGTTTGGTTTTCAAAGTCTTAGTTAAAATGTTACATCTTGGGGTCTTGAGGGAACCCCTTCTTACAGCTCTTTGAACTATCTGCTAAAAACAGTTATGATGAACTGGGCCGGAATGAAAAAGATGGAATTTCATCCTGGAGAAACAGGGCAACTTGGAGAATACTTCTGTGTTCTATAAATGCTCTCCCAATCTGTGTCCCAGTTTACAGGTATAAAAATATATATGTGAATTCCGATTAAAGCAGAATCAGAGGAAGCATTTATTTTGCCAACATGTGACTCCTCTTAGAAAACAGCGTTCTCCTTACTAATGTCAAAGCTGGACTTACCTGAAGTTCACACTCCCCCAGCCCTCCAGGTGTAGTATGAACCTAGATTTCATAAAGAATTACAAAATTAGACTGATAGAATTGGATGTGTATTACAAATGTAGATAGAATAATAAATATATTCTATCAAATAATTCAAATAATATAGAATCAGATGACAAGCATAAATGGACGCTTAGGAGTCACAGAGATGGCACCAAACACACCTGTTTCCCTCCACAACTTTGTTTCAGTTCACGCACACATCCGTGTTTTGTGTACCTAATACACACCAGGCACTGAGACGGCATATACAGTAAGAAAACAGATATGTCTACTCCAGATGAGTACACATATTAATGGGAAAGGTGAGTAACAAATAAGTAGTTACAGGTATAGCAGGATGCTCAATGAAACTATTCTTATCTCATTTTCAGTCGAGGCACCAACACAAATGAAGCAAGCCACAGTCAAAGTAAGGTGAGACCCTGCCATGAATGACTTCCTTAGAGGATGCAATACAATCTGCTCTGTCCAGAAAAGACGGATGCTGAATGATCACTAGGGTACCAATTGATTAGGACTTTTCCAGTCCTTTATCCCCTCTCCTATCCTGCAGCTCAGTCCCTAGAAGGAGAAAAGAGCTTCTGGGTAATAAGTTAGGAGAGAAATGGCAGAAACACTAGATGGGAAAGAGAGAAGAAACTGACTGTGGTCCCTCCTTCTCCAGGGACCCAAACAGGGTCAGAGAAAAGTCTTAGCTCTAAATGAAATTTGATTTTTTAAAATTACCATTACACTAGAGTAGATATAGTAATTGCTAAACTGAGAGTTTTATGACTAGAAGTAACCAAAGAGATTTTACTATTTAAAGATGATTAAGACTATCACAAATTGTAAATCAACTATACTCCAATATAAAATAAAAATTTTTTAAAAGAGATACAAATTGTTATGTATAAAATAGATATGCAACAAGGACATATTCTATAGCATGGGGAATTACAGCCATTATCTTGTAATAACTTTTAATGAAGTATAATCTGTTAAAATACTGAATTACTATGCTGTATACCTAAAACTAATATAATATTTTAAATCAGCTATACTTCAATTTAAAAATTATGATGAAAAATATAAAAAATACATCTCTTAATTTTAAAAAAAAATGAAAATGATGAAGAAAGTCCTGGGACTTACCCTGAAATTCATCGAAGTGTCAAAGGGAAAACCCCATGGAGTGATTATGAAAACACAGAGAGGGAAACAAAAAACGTTTTAAAAAAATTAAATGTTGCTCATTCAATGTTATATGATGAGCTATAAGAAGGGAAGTAGAGTGTGCTATGAAATTCTATAAAAAGAAGGATCTAAATTTGTCTGGAGATCAGCAAAACCTTTCCAGGAGACAGAATTTAAGCTCATACCAGAGGGATGAGTAGAAATTAGTTAACTAACGTGTACTGTGTGCATCGTCTATATCAGACACTGCATGATTTAAGCATGTAGATACTATTATTATTTCTATTTCACAGACAAGGAATTTGAATGGCAGAAAGTTTGATAAACTTGCCTTAATGATTTAACAAGCGATTGGTGGTACCAGGATTCAAACTGATACCTGTGGGGTTCGAGAGCATTAAATCTTAACCAGATGCAAAATTGACACACAAAGTTTGGTTCAGTCTAGACTCAATAGGCAATTTAAGCAGACAGAATGCCAGTGCTAAGAGATATTAGATACTTCTGGAGAATCAACACCGCTACACATAAAGGAGAAATACACACCACTACTCATAAAGGAGAAATACAGCTTCTACTACAGGAAGGGGATTGGTGTCAGGATGGTCCTGAGGTGGGTAACGTAGGCAGTTATCTACACACCATGTTTCAAAGGGCATTAAAAAGACCCCTGACTCCAGTATATTTCCGTCAGTAGTCTTGTCTTTACACCTGAAATTCTAATAGACACTCTCATGATTTAATGTGTTGCAATGCCTAATCAAACACATATTTATTTTCTCCACCCAGGCAGATGCTACTGCCTTAGGGTGGAAAGATAGATAGATAGATAGATAGATAGATAGATAGATAGATAGATAGATAGATAGATAGATAGATGATAGATAGATAGATAGATAGATAGATAGATAGATAGATGATAGATAGATGATAGATAGATAGATAGATAGGTAGGTAGATAGATAGATAGATGATAGATAGATAGATAGATAGTTAGATGACAGATAGATGATAGATAGATAGATGATAGATAGATAGATAGACAGACAGACAGATAGATCATGTTAATTTCTGAATAATAGAGCCTAAAGGAATAAGTGAGAGTGTTATGTTCTGAAGAAAGAATAAAGTTTCAGAGTGTAGTATCTCTTCTGGAGACATATACCTAGAATTTCATCAGAACTGGAAATGCTATGAAATAATCCTAAGACAGAATTAGAGAGGGGTAGTAAAAACTATGGCAGTAAAAATGCAGAAAATATATGTGTAAAAGAGAGAAATGAACCAGTTGAGACGTTACCTTGACAGCTTTGACTTTGGCTAGTCCCAAGGCTAAAACTAGGTTAAGCCTAGATGTAAACGTGATACCATTACATGACGGCATTTATTGGTTTTGACGTATGGTGTGATTAGGAACCTTACTAGAGTAAACTGTGGCAATTCAAACTTGTCTGCATCATTTGTCAAAGAAAATGAGTTTTTGTAGATGTAACTAGTGTAAAATACATTATAATGTAATGAAGTGTAAGCAGGTAGGAAATAAAATTTAAAAATTGATGCTGTGACACAACACAGAATTTCCGCGGGATGGAAAGAATTTCCCCCGGAAGGTCCTGAGGTAGTGCCATAGCCCGTTACCTACATGCTGTGTTTTAAAGGGCATTAAAAGGATCCCTGACTCTAGTATATTTCACTCACTAGCCTGTCTTTATACTGAAATTCTAATATCATTCTAATATCATCTAACATCATTCTAATATCATTCTAATATTGAATGCTGGTAAGAACATCAGCCCAATTAATAGGTATTTACTGAGAAGACTATAATCTGTAAGTAGTATAAGGTAATCCATCGAATGAAGATTCTTCATTCATTGATAGGAGGATTATTTATCACAAGGAGGGGTAAAGGGGAAGTTGACAATTTAAAATCTTGCAGATAACTTAAACCTAAAATAGCAATTAAAGGACCCATAATCTAAGGAGAATCATCCTTTTCATCTCATTCTTTTCTGAAAGGCTGGAAAATAGACATTTCTGCCTTCTTGGAAGAATCAAACAAGTGGATTCTGCCCTTCTCTGTCTCACGGGCTCTTCACCAGGAATGAGTTGTCCAGCTGTCCGATTGGAGAGATTGTCAAAAGTTTGAAGGACACGTGCGTCACCAAGTCTGAGGTCTTTTTTGTAAGGGAGAGCCCTTCCACTGCTTCAGCTTTGACTCTCTGTGTTCCATCACTAAGGAAGGCTTCATCCCTGGGACTTTGCATTTCCAAGCTACACTTTCTGGCACCATGAGAGTCAGTGCAAACCTCATTCCCCCCTTGGTTAGATCCCAAGGTCTGGACTTGGAAAATGCAGAGAATCCCAAATTCTGAATTCCAAGTCCAGTCCCAATCTATGTCCCCCAATGCAGCTCTACTGGAAATAAATCTTATTTTTTTTATCTCCTTCTGGTCCTGGGTCTATTTCTACTAAATCCAGAGTGCTAAGATTGAGCTAGTTTGATACATTTGATTATTATCTTCAGAAACTAAATATATAAGAATTTTTTAATACTTCCATTCATTTACATCCCAAAAGTTTGGACTATCTTGACCTCTATTACTTTGAATGCATAAACTATGTAACACTGAGTGACACATTAACTTTGTAATAATTTGTTTAAATATTTGTCTGCCTCTGGTAAACTGTAAGCTGAGTGAGGGCAGTAATCCTGTCTGTTCATTTCACTCTCACGACCAAGGTCTAATGCTGTGTCTGGTACACAGATGGTTCTCAGAAAACACTTTAATAAGTGAATTCAGCAATTATTTATTGAATTCACATCATCCTAGTTCCCCAGAATCCTATACTAAACACTATAGATATGATTTCAGGCTTCAAAGAACTTTACTTTTTCTATCCTCTCTCTTAAAATCTCTCTCATGGTGACCCGAATGGTAGCAGCTCTCATGAATAAAATGTTCACAGAATAAAAATTGAGAATGTGCTTGTGATGTTATCAGAACCATCTAGGGGTTGAGGAAGTAAAAGCTCTGAAAATTTAACTTGCAAAATTTTTACTTTTCTTCCTTTTATCACAGCACCAATACACTCACATACTTCCAAGCTACTCTTGTTTGTTTATTCTCTATTTTTATTCTACCGGGAAATGAGTTGGTAACATCCACACTTCAGCCTGGCCTTTTGGATTTCAAAGCAGAGATTTTTCATAAGACAAACTTTTGGACTAAGATGCTTTCCTCCCATGAATAATTCATTCTGTGCCCACAGTGCTCTTATTTCTAGAAATAATTCATTCCTTAGATGTAGTAATGGATGTTGTTGGGGGAAAAAAAAGCTGAGAAAGGGGGTGAAATGACTGATGGGGTGGGGGGTGGGGTTTGATATATGAAGTATGTCTCTGATTAGGTGATATGTGAGCAGGACTCTGGAATAAAGGGAGGGAGAAAGTTATGCCAAACTACGGATGGAAAATATTCCCAGCACAAAAAACAAACAGTGTAACGGTACTGAGGTGAGAACGTGGGCCTCTTTGAGGAATAACCAAGGGCCAGTGTGGGATGTGCCATACTGGCTGTTGAAATAAAATGCAGCCCATCTCTCTCTGCCTTCTCTCTCTCTCTTTCTCTATGACCTTAGTTCCCCCTGGGTTTTGCCGAGACCCTCCTATAACTTTTTCTTTTCCTCTCCTTTTTTTTTGGATGGTTGTAATGCATTTTTAAAAATTGAAGTATAATTGACACACATTTTTCCTTTTCTTAACAAAAGCCTCAGATGCTGTTATCAGGCCATAGTAGGATTTATTCCACTTTTCTAACTGTGACTGTTCATTGTTTTGCAAGAAACTGCAGGGCAGGTTTATATTCAATACAAAAGAGATCCTCCAACTCTGAAGGCAAGTTGATTGTCTCAAACAACTCAGATATGTTATATCTAGTTCCCCCCCTTGTTTCCAGTCATATTCAAGAATTTACAAATTTAAATTCAAAACAGAATAAAACACATCCTGAGTCTTTATATTAAAACAAAGTAGAAAGCTTAAATCCTCTCCATCAACAGTCCAGCCAATCAGCAAATCCTAAATATTTACCTTCCTAAATATCTCCCTTATTTAGCCTCTTAGCAAATGATCCAGACACTATGGTAGCTTCTGGGAGAATTAAGACAAGAGGCCCAGACATCATCAAGAGTTGCTTATGCTATTACAACTATATTTTTTTCCCCCAGCCTCATACCATTCTGTATTTTTTTTCTGAAAACACTGATTTGATCACATTGTGATGTTGCATAAAACCTTCTTTCACCTTACTTGGTTTGGAAGATAAAGTCCAAACTCCTCAGTACAGGCTGAAAGGTCTTTAGCTCTGGCCTTGACCTGGCCTCCAGGCTTGTTATCAAGCTCATCCTCCCCAACCTTGCTTATGTCCTAGCACGATGGTTCTCAACTCTGGCTACCCACTGGACTCAAAATGGGGAGCAAAAATGCCAATGTCCAGGTACCACCCCAGAAAAATTAAACCAGGTTCACTGCGAGTGCAGGCTGGGCGGCAATATCTGTTAAAAGTTCTCTGTATGGATCTAAGGTGCATGTGCTGAAAATGGTTGAAAAGTACTCCCACGGCATGTTGCTGTTTGTGTTAGCAATTTAGCCTAATTTCCAGGTGTACTAATTCAAAATCAAATTAAGGAGTGATGTAAAATAACCACACTGAGCTTATTTCTCAAACATCCATAGGTTTCTATGTTCACAAATGCTTTCAGTCAGCTTAGAACAATCTTATGCACCTTCTCAATCTGGCAGCCTCCTATTTATATTTCAAAAGGTAGCTTAAGCACAGACATGGAGAACAGACTTGTGCTTGCCAAGGGGGAGGGGTTTGGGAGAGGGTTGGATTGGGAGTTTGGGGTTAACAGATGCAAACTATTATATAGAAAATGGGGAAACAACAATGTCCTACTGTATAGCACAGGGAACTATATTCAATATCCTGTAATAAACCATAATGGAAAAGAATCTGAAAAATTATATATATATAACTGAATCATCGTGCTGTACACCAGAAACTAACACAACATTGTAAATCAACTATACTTCAGTTTTTTTTTAAATGTAGCTTGAGTACCACTCCTTGAAAATGCCCACAGTTCCACAGGACAGTTAGTAACTTCTGGTTCTAAACACCACAGAACTTTGAATTTATCTCTCTTAGGATGTTGTAGAAAGATTACTGTCTCACCAGCTTACCTCCTGCATAACGAAATATCACAGCCTTGAGGACAAGGAACCAGACATGTTTTATGTATTTATCTGCCCTATTCCTCCTGAAAACTGTAACCAGTGAGGTAGAAGGAAAATCAGGGGGATGTGGGGTCCCAAAGCCAATGGAAGACAGATTTTTGAAAAGGAAGAAATAATCAACTTGTTAAATGCTGCTGATAGGTTAGAGATGACAAGGACCAATACTTGATAATTATATTTAGAATATGGAGATTACAGGTGAGTGAGAGAGGTGATAGAATGTAGATGGACCTCAGAGCTGTCTGCCTGGATTTTAATCCCACCTCCACTTCTTACCAGCTACTTCGCAGGTTGCTCTGAGGATTAGATAAACAACTAAACAGTCTTATAAAGCACTTGGAATGTAGTAATTAGTATATTGGCATGAGCTGTTATTAGCAATATTTTTACGTAAGCAGTTTCACTAGAGCAGAGAGGATAAAACAGTACTTGGAATACGTTTAAGAGAGATTTGGAGGAGAGAAAGGAGTATGTGTATTCTTTTGTGGAATATTGCCATTAAAGACAGAGGAGAAATGAGTTAATAGCTGGAGGGCAATATTAAATCAAGAGAGAACTTTTATTTTTAAGAGAAGAGAAATAACACTATGCTTGTTTGCTAATGGGAATGGTTCAGTGTTGGAGAAAATTTAGCAGAATTACTGAAATGATATCCTTTAGGAGATGAAATAAAAACACCTGGGTATCAGTGCATACATGGGAAGATTAGACTTGGAAGTGCCAGCAGTTTATCTTCGGTAAAAGAAGGCAAAGAAGAGATCATGATTCCTGAAACTTTGGGGCACAAGAATGGTAAGTGGCTAGATGTGGGGGAAGACGGTAGAAGTTCTTTTCCAGTTGTTTTGATTTTCATGGTGAGGTAGAAGGTAGAATTATTAGCTGATGAGAGAGGAGTTGGTGGGGATTTGTGGAGAGAGCTGGAGATGCAAAATTCTGGCCCAGAAGAGTGGAAGAGTAATTGGATTACGGGACTATCTTAGAACTGCCAGGTGGCATTACGATTATCCATCACACTTTTCATAGCAGGCTTGACTCTAAGCTACCGGAGGGCAAAATCTGTGCTTACTACATGGCACAGTACCTGGTAGGAAGTAAGCATTCAAAAAATGTTTTAATAGGCTATGAAAATATCTATAACACAATCAATAATCAAGCCCCTTGTGGCAAACAGAGTAGTGGCCTCCAAAGATGTACAAATTCTAATCCCCAGAATTAGTGATTATGTTACCTTACGTGGCAAAAGGGACACTGCACATTTGATTAAATTTGAGATAGTGAGGTTATCCTGAATTATCTGGAAGGTTCCATACACAGATCTTCCTGGATTCATGATGGCATAATGTCCTGATACACCCATTGTAAGTTGCAAATATTGTAGGTCAAAAATGCAGGTAAAACACCTAATCTATTGAACATCTCAGCTTAGCCTTGTCTACCTAAACGTGCCATGAACACTTCCATTAACCTACAGTTGGGCAAAATCATCTAACACAAAGCCTATTTTATAATAAAGTGTTGACTATCTCATTGAAATCATTAACTACTGTACCAAAAATGAGTAGAATTGGGAGATTAGGATTGATTAGGATTACACTAACATGTGTAAAATAGACAGCTAGTGGGAACCTGCTGTATAGCACAGGGAGCTCAGCTCGGCACTCTGTGAAGACCTAGATGGGTGGGATGGAGTGGGGGTGTCCAAGAGGGAGGGGATATATGTATACATATAGCTGATTCACTTCATTGTACAGCAGAAACTAACACAACATTGTAAAGCAATTATACTCCAATAAGAAAAAAATTTTTTTTAATTAAAAAAAACAAAACAAACATGAAGAACAGAATGGTTGAGTGGGTACAGAATGGGTTGTTCACCCTCATGATCGCGTGACTAATTGCTGTGGCCCAGCATCACAAGAGAGTATATTAATTCATATCCCTAGCTCAGGAAAAGATCAAAATTCACAATTCAAAGTATGGTTTCTATCGCATGCATATTGCTTCAGCACCATCGTAAAGCTGAAAACTTCTAAGCAGAAGCATCGTAAGTTGGAGAAGGTCTGTAACCATGAGAGTCCTCATCAGAGGGAGGCAGAGGTGCTGGGGGATGGGAGCAGAGTTTGGATGATACACTTGACAATGGAGGATAAAGGCCAGGAGTCAAGAAATGCAGGCAGCTCCCCGCAACTAGGAAAGGCAAGGAAACGGATTCTCCTCCGGAGCCTAGCGAAGGGACACACACCTTGATGTTAGCCTCTGAAGACTCTGTTTGAACCTCTGGCTTCCAGAACTATCAGGTAATAAATTTGTGCTGCTTTAAGCCAATAAGCTTGTGGTAATGTGTTGTAGCACCAGTAGGAAACTAACAGACATGGTAATTAACTGATTATTTCCTTGGACTGTAAACTGAACACTCCCTACCTCTATAAAGGGGCTGATACAATCCCTAGTAGATATCCTAGTCCTGAGGGCTGAATTTCTATCTCACTTCCACATAAACACTTAGATAGCTTCCCTCTGCCTTCTATTACCCCATCCTTTGACCTTCAAGATGGAGAATAAATACTATATTTAAAATGGATAACTGACAAGAACCTACCGGATAGCACAGGGAACTCTGCTCAGTATTCTGTAACAACTTAATTGGGAAAAGAAATGAAAAAGAATAGATACACACAAAATAAATAAATACATAAATTCCCTTTTCGCTCAAAAAAAAAGATGGAAAATAAATGAATTTCATTATGATGATAGATAAGTGTGACACAGTTGTATCTTCATGCCATGTGTGGTTATAATATGATAAAAAAAAAACCCAGCATTATGGGCTTGTTTCATTTTAGTTGTAAATAACATTAGATGTATTTTCATTCTTATATACATTATAGCAATTCCTTACGTGATTTAGGCTCAGAAACTGTCTGGCAAATGCCGTGCAGGTGGATTCAAATTTGAGAAAATATTGGCAACCAGCTAATAACTTCTTGCACAGTCAGTTGTGAAAGTGACTTACAGTGACAAAATATATTATACATACTAAAATATTTAAGCTTTCTGGACATATCATGAATCATAAGGCAATGGTATTTTATTTTTGATGCAGCTAAATGCATCTGCAGCTTGATGGCCCTCATAAGTAATAATCTGAATTGCCTATCAGAAGAGAGTGCTGGAGTTATTTACAAAGAAAAAACCAACCCAATAACCCAAGGTGTCACCATTTTATGCAGAAATAAAGTGAATCTGGCAGCAAGAATAATGAAATGAGATAAGCCACACACTTGAAATGTTATGTTTCACATTAAAAAAGTCATGAAAACTATTTATAGACATCTATAGGTTTACTGAAATGGAATTCATATAAAATGCATAGAAGATCAGCTAAAGAGATGACTCTGAAATTCCTTGTAATGATTCCAATCACTGCTTCCCCAAGTGTCTGTACAATTCAGGTCTTCTAGGAGTCATGCCTCAGGCTGATTACCTCTGGGTTTCTCCTTTCCCTCAATTCCCCCAAGACAGAGCCTATTTATTCCACAGACTGTGTCCACGTCTGCCATTTCTCTGTTACTTAATGGAACCACCCAGCCCAGAAGATGCTCTCCATATAAGCCTTAATTTTATTCAGTAGATACCAGCATTTTGGCTATAATTATTGTCATGCAGATTAAACAAAAATCTGTTTTCCTTACATTTGGCCTATGACTTCTGTTCGTTTGTAACCTCCTCACAAGCTTTTTTCAAGTCTTTTTATTTTTTTTAATTTGTACTATGTTCACAACTGACCTTCATTTTCCCATGATTCCTAATTATCACTGTATTTTATAATTATCGGTTAAGGGGAGAGAATGAGTGTTATGGGAAGAACATATATTCTTGGGAGACAACCTCTGCTATTACTTAGTTGTGCGGGACAAGTAAAGTTATTTATAGTTCTGAACTTCAGTAGTCTCTTCTTTGAAAATTTCTGTTAGGAAGAAGAATTCAGAATGCTGAGAGGAAATAAATAAGCTGAAGTACATGAAAGTCTCTAATACCAAAGTTGGCCCATTTGGTGTATGATGTGTTTTCTTTTCTTTCAGTGTTTAAAGATATTGGTATCCAAACAGGGAAAGCCCTTGCCCAAAGAGTGAGGGACGCCATATTTACCTCTGGGAACATGCCATCCAGCAGCAAGAGAAGCAGCAGAAGCTACAACCATTCATCCCAAACATCTGATTCCTTAGCCCTGCGGTTCTCAAAGTGTGGTTCGGGGACCATGGAGGTCCTTTACAGAGGATCCGTGAGGTCAAAAATATTTTCAGAATAACCCTGAGACAGTACTTGCCTTTTTCTCTCTCATTCTCTCTCAAGTGTTCATTGGAGTTTTCCAGAGGCTGTGTGATGCCTTTATTGCAACAGAGTAAAGGGAGAAGCAAACATAAGAATCTGGCTGTCTTCTGTTAAGACTTTATCCAAGAGATTTGCAAAAATGTAACGCAAGGCTATTCTTCTCATTATGATTTTGAAAAATGCAGTTATTTGCCATAAAATATATTATTTATGTTAAAACCTAGTGGGTGTGTCATTGTTAATTTTAGCTAAATTATTTAATATTCTTAAATGTCTCAGCTTTAATTTCTCATTAAATTTAATTAGATTAAATTTAATTTCTAATTGAAGTAAGCGAGATAATCTGGAAACACAAAAACTTCTCAGGGGTGGTCCTGAATAATTATCACTAATGTAAGGAGGTCCTGAGAAGAAGGTTTTGGATCTGCTACTCTAGATTTTCTTCTCCTGGTGGATCATTCACTGTCACCCTCATTCCAATTGAGTCACTTTACTACCCCACTGTTTTCTACTGTAACATGTCCTGCTCTAGTTCCCTGTGAATATTAATTGATAATACTGCCCTCTGGGCTTGAATGTGCTCAACCACAGCAGATGTATGCAAAGTCCTGTCTTACTGGAAGAGCCCCAGTGCTCCAATCTACATTTGTTAATTCCATGGAGGACAAGTGCTCAGAACAGGGTCTATGGTGTCTTCTTAGTTTCACTGGATATGAAGGCACTCTTCCCTAATACCCAGTCTGAATCCTGGAACATTCATCTCCCTGCATGCCCTTGGATCCCATCTCAAAGTCTGTCCCTCCAACCAAGAGGAGCTGTAGACACTGAAGCCTGCATTTCTGCTCAGATGTTGCATCTTCCTTCTTCGCTACAATTTTGACAAGGATTCTGACTGTAGCATCTTACTCGAGAGAATCCTGGCATATGCTAATTCCTTCCTGTCAGTTAACAAGTCCATAGGGGAAGGCTTATTGTCTTATGCTGATGGACTGATAGATTCTCTGGAAGAAAATTGGTTGTAAAAATCACTGGGCCTAACCTTGTTAACGAAGCCGGAAGTGATCTAAATTTTTAGACTATCATACTCTAACAGAGGGTTTGGTTTGTGTGATTGCTCTTTGTTTATTTGGGAAAGTGGTGTTTCTAGAGCGTATCAAGTCCCATATTCTAGAACCATGCAGTCCAGTGTGGCTGTTGAGCTCTTGAATTGAGATGTGTTGCGAAATACACACCAGGTTTTGAAGACTTGGTACAAGTGGAGACTGTCTATCCCTGTACTTCCAATCACATTGCTCTGCTCTTCCCACTTTCACCCTTCTGTTCCTATAATCCATTCTCCAGGTACTAACCAGAATGAAAACAATAAGTCATTCCTCAAGACTGTCAAGGTCACGAAAAACAAAGAAAGTAACAGACCAGAGGAGTCTAAAGACACCTGACCATTAGAGGAGACAAAGGAGCATGACAGCTATGGAAAATTTGGTAAAATCCAAATAAAGTCTGGAGTTTAGTTAATAATAATGTACAGATGCTACTTAGTTTCTCCAAAGTACCATGGTAACATACGACATTAACAATGAGAGAAACTGGGTGAGAGGCACACAGGGACTTTTTGTAGCACCTTTGCAACTTTTCTGTAAATCTAAAATTATGCCCCCAAAACGGGCATAAAAATTAAATCAGACTAGGTTATCCCTTTCCTTTGATTCTTCAATGTCTTCCTACTTTTCATACAGTGAAATCTAAGCTCCCTGCATAGTTCACGAGACCCCTGGCCACGTCTCTGTTCCCACCTCAAATGCTGCCCCCTTAAATATGTCGAGGTAATTCCTATCTAAGGTTCTTTGTATTTACTGTTCCTTCTGTCTAGAACCTTCAGGATATTATATGGTTGGCTACTTTCATCATTCATATCTCAGTTATTTTTTTCAGAAATTCTTGTCATGATCTTCCTACCTTAAATTACCACCTCCCCTTGAGGCACTGAATATCACATGAACTTATGATACACATTACCTTTGTTTACGTATGTATGCATGTGTGTATTATTTTATAGAACTCATCACGATATGAAACTAAAATTTTCTGATTACTACTACGCTTTTAATTTGTCTGTTTCTCCTAACTCAAATGTGGGCAGAATTATGCTTATTTTATTTACTGTTGTATATGCAACACCAAGAAAATTACTGGTAGCTAATAGGAATGTTCTGGCTATTTATTGCTGCATAACATTCCAAAAGTTAGTGACAAGCCCATAGTTTTGTGGTTCAACAATTCAAATAGAGCCTAGAAGGGATGTTTGGAGCTTCTGTTGGAACAGAGCAAATGGCTGGGCTGGAATACTCAGTATGTCTCCATCAGTCACATGGTGGTCCAGCAACATCACTTTTTCTACATGTGGTCTTACCCAAGTCCTCCTCACAGCATAGAGTGGGTTCCAAGAGAAAGCAAGCAGACTACCAGTCCAGTAAACTTCTACTTTATTTTATTGGTCCAAGCTCTCATGGACCAGAATCAAGGAGCTAGAAAGAAAAAGACTTCACCTCTTGATGGAGCAGTGGCAGGATCACAATGTAGAGTGGCATGTGGGATGGGAGATATCGTTGGCCACCATGATTCACATGCAAAACGCACTGACACCATACCTGATATTCCCAAAGTATCATCCAAATATGGTACCATGAACATCTGCCACATGCTATCTGGGGCCTCAGCTGAGATAACTCAAACAACCAGGGTTGAAGGATGAAAAATGGTTGGAATCAAAAGGTTGGGGCTTAAGGCCTGATAATCAACTAACAAATGCCAGATTATGAACGCATTGGCGGAATTCCATGTTCTTTTAATATCTGTATGTCTGCGTGTGTGCTACCCTGTACCTTAGCAATCACACTGAATAGTGAATAATGGAGATTAATGAGATTCACCTGACTCGTCACACTATGAACTGAACTAACCAAGCTTTGGTAACAAAATACCAGGACTGGAGGAGTTCTGAAATGGCCCTTCACTCAGATGGCATCCTCTGAAACTTTAAAATCTCTGAGAAGAATTGTGGGATCGAAAACTTGCAATCCTGAGTGATCTGACAGCATTGCTAATCACTCTGCCCTGAGAGCCAAGGGCAGCGACTTCCTTCTATATCCCTTAAACAGTCCCCCTTGCTTGATTTACTGAAGTGTGTCTGAGGTTGCTCGTTTCATCAGTCTGAACAAACTGTTGACAAGATAGTTGTGCACTTTCCTGCCAGAGGTCTGACTATCTGGATTCGGAAAGCATCAGAGCCTCCTTGGGGATGCACACTTGGGGTCTCTGTACCAGCGAGCACATTAAAAAGTGTGTTTTCAAACAAACAGAAGAGCCACAGCAGGCCCTGACTGAGGTTCAAAGTGACTGAAGCCCAGTCTTCTTCCCTGGGGCCTTGAGAGGACCCTGGTCCTCTGATGTTGCAAAGGGGGATGCAGAGACCCACGCCAAGCGGAGCCTGGGACAGAGTCAGGGGGTCCTACAGCATCAGTCATGCAGCTGCTTAGTACCCACCCTTTAAAAGACACTTATGAGCCTCCTCTTGGGCACTGCTTTTTGCTATATGTGCTGCTGAAGACCCCAAGTAACTCTGAGACCAGATATGATGAAGACTACATATTTTGCAAGGAAAACGTTTAAATATGGAACGAGCAGATTTTTGAAAATTCACTAATTTAACGATAAAAGCAACTAACCCCGTCTCTCTGGAGAAAGACAGCACCTACAGGCGCCTAGACACAAACCCCAAGCGTTTGCTTACCTGGGACAGATGCCAGAATGTCACGCGTAAGTTGGTTGGCAGGTGGAGCTAGAACCTTTGATTGACAGCTGAAGACTGGATGGGGGCCGCGTGAGAGTGTGACCCCCCCCTGGGATGCAGACACTGAGGCGTTCCTTCTCTTTTGTAGGCTTTTCCTCCATGTACATCGCCCGGCATCCGAGGGGAAGCTTGGGGTGGGGGGGGCGGTCCTGGAAAAGGTTTACCTGTTTTTGCCACCTGGGGAATGCAAATAGCCGCCGCTGCCAGAACAACGCTACACGAATCCATCTCCTCCAAGGGAAGCTTTCATCTGTATGGAAAAGGACCACACACATTTTCCCCTGAAGGCTTGCAGGGGAAACTGCAGCTCTTGGGGTATGAGAATAGGGGAAAACCTCTATCCCTGGAGAAGGAGCAGGGAGGCGTATTAGGCTCAAAGTTATATCTACAGGGGAGGCAGGAAGCCCCGTGAAAGCCTCATTCCCAAACCTGGGTTCCCAGTGGTGCCTAAGATCGAGGCCTAATCAGAACACCAGAGAAGATCCCATTCTCCACTCCGCCCCTGGCACTGACAGGCACGAAATAAAAATAAAAGTGGGTACACGGGGACAGCTGCCCTAGGCAGATTTTCTTGAGGCACAACACGAAGGGAGGTCCAGAGACAAGCAGGGAAAAGACATTCAAGAATAAAAACACCAGCAATTAGCTCGCAACAAACACAAGGTGTCAGTAATTTGACATCTCCTGTGCAGTGAGAGCCACCACAGCACGAAACAACTATAAACTCAGTCCAGCTCCTGAAGAGATGAACACAAATCCCCACTCTAAAGGCCTGTCAGAAGGAAAGGCGGACGCACCTCCAAGGAATAAAGATATTTACCTTAGTATCAACTGTCTTATATGACATGTCATACACGCACACACGTACGTATTAGGCACAGAAAAGTGATTAGTATGTGAAAGGTACCAAAGGAAAATGTAAAGACAAAGTGACTCAAAGGATGGGAAGGAGAAATTGGGAATATACTATATATTATCCAGGATCAAACAGGTGTTTTCGTCAGAGAGACAGACACTGTAGAAACCCAATGGAAATTGGTGACCCGCAAGATAGATTGATAAAAGCTACAAAAAACTGAAATGAAGAGAGAGAGGGGTGTGGGTAAAACAAAACAAAATGACCAGAGCATCCAAGAGCTATGGCACAATATCAGTGGTCTCATATATAATTGGAATTCCAGATGAAGAAGACAGAGAGAAGGGGGTAGAAAAATATTTGAATAAGTATGGTGGAAAAATAGACATGAAACCACAGATCCAAAGCTCAGAGAACCACAAGCAGTATGAATAATAAATTTTTAAAACCTTAGCATATTATATTCAAACTGGTAAAACAAAAAAAAAAAAAGAAAAGAAAAGAGGATATCTTGAAAGCAAAGAAAAAAGACACATGAACTACAGTAAGGAAAGGATAAGAATTTTAGCAGATTTGTCACAATCCATGCAAGCAAGAAGAAATGGAGTGACATCCTTAAAGTGACAAAAGAAAGAAACAAACTATCATAATTCTATACACAGAGAAAATATTCTACAAAAGAAATGGAAAATTAAGATTTTTCTCAGTAAAACAAGAGCTGAAGGAATTTCTTGCTAGCAATCCTGCTTTATAAGAAGTATTAAAGAAAGTCTTTGGTAAGAAAGAACGTGATATGGGTCAGAAATCTGAATGTACAGAAAAAATAAATTTTCAGAAATTAAATAATTGAAAGTAAAATATATTTTTATCTTTACTCTAAAAGATAACTGTTTTAATGAAAACTAGTTATAATATACTGTGTGTTTGTAGTACAGGTAATAGAGAAATGTACAACAAAGTGACTCAAAGGATAGGAAGGAGAAATTGGGAATATGCTATATATTATATAAGGTCCTCATGCTACTTAAGAGGTGGTTTACTATTCTATGAACATAGACTCAGATTACTTAAAAGTGAATATTGCAAAGCTTATGAAACTATTGAATTAGTCAAAAAGAGACATAAATAATAAGTCAGTAGAGGAGATAAAATAGAATCATAAAGAAGACACAAACTCAGACAAAGCAGGAAATGAGGGGAAAATAAAAGCAAAAAAAAAAAAAACAAGTGGAAAAAAACATCTAGCAGACTTAGATTAATAAAACCATATTAACAATCACTTTCCACGTGAATGGTTTAAACACATCAGTTCAATGAGAGAGATTGTCAAATTGGGATTTAAAAGCTAGACCCAATCCTATGCTATCTACAAGAAAAAGTGCTTTGGAAAAAGTGGGGTATGAATTTCCTCCTTGGCAAACAGAAGGGTTTGCACTTGTGACACGTACATTGCCCTTCAGATTAGAGACTCTGCGTTCTCTTTCTTGTCATCAATACTTTGCACCTATAAGCAGAGAGATGGGACATGATCCTTCCTGGAATAATCTCACAATCTAAATTAAACGGTCACAGGAAATACATCCTAGGGAAGAAAATGGGAATGGGGCCATATTCCTTACAATGAGGTACAGTCGATAATTAGAAATTGTGCATTATGGAGAAAAATTAACATTAGATTTATAGTGTTGGCAACAGTTTGGAATAAAGCACTGTGAGATGGTGCCCAAGAAAAACGAAATTGGTTGAAATGGCCCCTCATTCCAGCATAAGGAGTGGAAAGCAGTGACTTGGAGTTGTTTGGTTACACTCACTATTAACACCTAATATGAATGACACGAATTTTGACGGCCTTTTCTCTATTACACTTTTCATACTTAGGACACATTTCCTATGGATTAGAGACTGTTATCTTTATCTTGTCAAGCCCTTAGATTCTAGAATATTTTAAAGCTTAATGATAATAGAATTTCTTCAACTTTTTTCTAGAATGTTTAACAAGTTAGTTCATAACTGGAAATATTTCTGACTTTAAATGAATTCCTCTATATAATGCATGATACACAGGATTTTTCTTTGTTCAAATACAACTTTGGTTTTAAAAACTATTAAATACTTTTTGGAGTATTAAATTAGCCTTAAAGGTTACAATAAGATCTTTCTCAATAATTTACATGATGATAACCTTTTTGAATTTTAGATAACACAAAACCAGTTCTTAAAATTACAGTAAAATCACTAAAAAAAAGACAGTGCTGTATAAGTTTCATATGGTAGAATATTCATAGGAAGCTTTATATTGGAATAAACCCAGCCTTGATTAGTTTGCAATGAAAACTATTTTAAGTTTGGCCACAAGATGGTGCTATCACAAAGCAATTCCAAATTATATTCCAAAGTATTTGTACTTTACTTGTGTTTATTTCCAAGGTAAGTCTTTAAATATAAAAATTCTCGTCAGTCAGTGTCTTCTCCCCACTTATTTTGTATTTCTTGATCTGTTCCATGTCTGCATTTTGGGGTTTTTTTTTTGGTGCCTCATATCTATTGCCTCAAAGGAGATCAACTAAGTCTATTGTTTTGAAATCTATATGCAATGTTAGCAATATAATATTTCAAAAGTATGAAATAATATACTTCTATTTGTATTCATTATTGTTGTTTATTTGTTTCTTGTTATTTAACAGAAAAGAGATTTCCCGCTCCTGGACCAGTGTCAACGTAATGGTGACAAACAGAGCAAGCACTTGGAAAATAACAAACTCAATAACAGGCTGAAAGAATATTTTCGTTAAGTTGGCCAGGTGGTCCCTCTTTTTCCTCACCCTCTGGATCTCCATGTATTGAAAGTTTTGCCTAACCAGCAGAGAAAACAAACAATTAAGAAACTTCTCCAAGATACACAGAAATTGAGAGCAAACCTTAACAAAGCATCATTCCCAGATGATTTCACATCTTTCACACTGCATTCGATGGTCTTGTGTCCAAAGGGTGTGGTTACTAATTATTACTGCTTCATGAGGCTCAGAAAAATTTCAGGACTGTAATGCTGCAACTTGTCTAGAACCTAAGTGTAACATCGAAAGTCCTAAAGACCCTCAGTGTATCAGAGGACAGTGATTTCAGGGTTTGTTGAAGCAGAGAATAAATTGTACTAGAAATTGCAGAAGCTAATGGTCCAAAGGTGAAAAATGAGACAGTCTATGCACTGTAGGTATAGATTTTTGGAACTTTCTTGGACCATCTCAGAGTTAGCACCACGTTGGCACTTTGTGCATGTACATATTAGGTAACTGCCCTTCATTAACTGAATGATTTTGTCACACCCCGATTGAATAACAGATGTTGAAACTGATCGTCTGTATACAGGATCTCACAAACAACGCTAGATCCCCCCTTTGCTATACCCAAGTACCTCATTTTATTGTGTTTTGCTTTCTTGTGTTTTTTACAAATTAGAAGTTTGTGGCAACCCTGTGTCAAACATTTCCAATAGCATTTGCTCACTTCATGTCTTTGTGTCCCATTTTGGTAATTCTCCCAATATTTCAAACTTTTTCATTATTATTATATTTGTTATGGTGATCTATGCTCAGTGATCTTCGATGTGACTATTGCAAAGAGATTATGACTTGCCAAAGGCTCAGATGATGGTTAGCAATTTTTAGCAATAAAGTATTTTTAAAATTAAGGTCTATACATTTTTTAGACATAACGCTTTTGCACACTTAATAGACTACAGTACAGTGTAAACATAACTTGCACTGGGAAACCAAAAAACTCGTGTGACTTGCTTTATTGTGATATTCCCTTTACTGTAGTGGTCTGGAACTGATCCTGCAGTATCTCTGTGTAAAAATCGGTCATTTCTACAAAATAACAATAATTAATATTTATTGAGTGATTATTAAATATATTAACACATGTAAATCCCATAACAACCATATGAAGTACAGAGACTTATACGCACGTCATATTGAAGAAACTGAAACACCAAGTTAAGTAACTTGCCTGATGGTCTGTAAATACTGAATTGGGGGCCCGGAGACTGACCCAGCCTCTCTGATTTCAGAGACAACACTATTAATCACTTTGCCACGATGCCAGCTTAGGTCCTGCTAAATAAAATCAATCTTAATACATCAAAGCAAAATACATTTCTGGCACCTGCATAGAATTGCAGCTCCATTGAAGCTGATTCTTGGCTACTGAGAACAATCCTGACAGAAATTACATACTTTTATCAATGGGAGAATTGAACTTTTCCACTGGAATTAGATTTCTGTTCTTTTTAGCTATGTTGCTTTGGGCAGATTGTGTAACTTCTCAAGGGCTGTTTCTTAGTTTGAAAGGCAGGTAATAAAACCCACCTCATATGATTGATCCTTAGGAATGTAAACTGATGGAACCAATGCAAAAGTGCCTGGTATAGAACTCGACAATTTACATCTGCCAAGAATGCTGTGTCACAAATTGTCTCAAAATACAGTGGCCTGAAATTAAAAGCATTTATTGTTTATTTCTGTGGGCCACCTGGGGGTCAGCTGAGCCAGGGTGAGCACGGCTGGGCTAGACTCCACGAAGCAGTTTGGTCCAAGTCTGCCTTTATGCCTCTCATCTTCCCCAGACCTGCGGGCTGATTAGGGCACATTCATCTAATTGTAGTGATACAAGAACAACAGAGCAAGTCCAACCCCACCAGCGCATCTCAAGATTCTGCTTGCATTGTGTCTGCTTCTGTGCCATTGGCCAAAGTCAAGTGGGAGAACACGAAGTCAGGGCGTAGAAATGCACCCTGTCTCTGGGGGAAGGAACTGCAAGTTCGCAAGGCAAAGAGTATGTAGAGAAAATAGAGCAAAAATTCAACCCTGACTCCTAAGTCTTTGCACACATCAAGTCAAGCAAACCATCATCTACAGAATCCAAAATGATAGTGACAGTTCAATTGGCTTTCACATAGTCAATGCCCTAATAGACTTATAGCAGTTATTTCCTGTTCAATAAATGGTGTTTCAGATCCACTCAACCCTTCCTTCTTTCTTTCCTTCCTTCCTTTTTTTTTTTTAATTTGATAGAAAAACAAGAATAAAAATTCAAACCAATATTTTGGTCTCAATCATATCTGAAATGTGTTACTGAAGATGATTATTATCTAAGCTTGGCTCTTTTCCCAATATCCATGGTAATAAGCTATAGCATTCTAAGTGATGATTTCAAAACACTAAATAAATGATCTATAATTCCACCCATCAAAATGTCATAGTAAAATAATAATAATATTTAGTTTAGTCAGGGTGCTGTGGAGATTTAAAGCTGGCATTACCTTGCTTGACAATATATTCTAAAGCGCTGACGTTATTCAGAAACTCTGATAAAGAATTCCTATAAATAGCCACCTTTTTCTCTGCCCAAGAACTGAGCAGCTGATAGAGGTTGAGAGAACATGGCTTAGTTTTGTGGCAACATGATGCTTCTAATACTGAAGCCCAGAGTCAAAGACTTGCCCATATGATCTCAGGCTGCCCTGAAGACACGCAGGTCCCCTGCCAGGACAGAGCCCTTATCGATAAACCTAAGGCACAAATGCCCACCAGGCTCTCTGCTGGCTTATAGGGCCACAAATGAGGAGGGGGACAGGAGACTGGGCTCTGAATGGTCTTAGCTCTTCCTCCTAACTTATCATTCCGAGAGGCTTAGAATGCTGCTCTAATGACTGTCTCCACCTTTCGTGAAACATCAAGAATAAGTTAGGAAAGCATTAACGTGTCTGAAGATGAATCTTTGGCTATAATCCAAGGTACAAACATATAGAACCCAAAAGTATGAATCACAATATTAATTGTAGTGTCAAATAAGAAAAAGGACCTAAATATATACATTTATTTATATGAGTATTATGATATAAATATCCATTATATAATATATCAGTCAGGAGTTGTGAAGCAGAAAAAAAGGGTGGGTTTGGAGCTGGAGACAATAGCTTAATAACCATATGAAAATGGTTACATTTGGGTGTATATAAATGATGGGACATTATACAGTTATAAAAATGATGTTTTCAAGAATGCTTCAAAGCTATGAAAAGTCCCACAGTAGAATACTGTTTAAAAATCAAGATATAGGGCTTCCCTGATGGCACAGTGGTTAAGAATCCGCCTGCCAATGCAGGGGACACAGGTTCGAGCCCTGGTCTGGCAAGATCCCACATGCCGTGGAGCAACTAAGCCCACATGCCACAACTACTGAGCCTGTGCTCTAGAGCCCTTGAGCCACAACTACTGAGCCCACGTGCCACAACTACTGAAGCCCGTGCACCTAGAGCCCCTGCTCCGCAACAAAGAGAAGCCACCACAATGAGAAGCCCGCGCACCACAACGAAGAGTAGCCCCCGCTCGCTGCAACTAGAGAAAGCCCGCACGCAGCAACGAAGACCCAGTGCAGCCAAAAATAAATAAATAAATAAATTTTTAAAAATAGAGAAAATAATCAAAATAAAATTAAATTAAAAATTTTAAAAAATCAAGATATAATACTGCAGATGAATCTAATACAATATTCGATATACATACTACATTGAGAAAGTTATGTAGAAAGAAGAAAAATACAAATATATTAATAGAAAATATGTTTGGGAGCTGGTATTATAAATTATAATGATTGTCTTTTTCATATTTTATGTATATTCCAAAACCTCTATAAGCATATATATAACTAATTAATAATAGCACAAATTATTTAGATACATTGTGTATATTTACCTTATTCAAGCAAAAACATTGTTGAGATAAGCCTTAGTTATAAACAGAGTGCTTTTTTTTTTTTTAATGTCCCTCCATCGTGGATATAAATTCATTGATGTTGGGCAATTTCTCTTCACAGATTGGACTAAATTATGCATTTATAACTTATATTCTGAAAAATCGAGTACTATAACTACACTTGTGGAAAAGCTTTTATTGATCATTCTTACTGTAGGGAATCCCAAGTTTTCCTACCCTTGATGAAAGCTACAGACCACTTCCTTCTCAGGTTAAAGTAAATTCTTGACCATACTTAAGATCATAAAATCAAACTATGATAAACTCAGTATATTTTTCTTCCACTGGCACACAGTACATACAGTTTGCAAATCTCTTCCATAAACCAAAACCACTGAAGACAGGTAGAATAGAACAATTCTTATTGGTTTCAAAAATATGTACTTTTTTTTAAACATCTTTATTGGAGTATAATTGCTTTACAATGGTGTGTTAGTTTCTGCTATATAACAAAGTGAATCAACTATATACGTATTTATAGATACACACACATAAACATTTTCAATAATGTTCTAGGCAGTGCATTAAAATACACAATAATTGCTGTCTAATCTAATGGAAAAAAGACATTAAGCAAATAATAACAACGTAACTAGTATGTAACACAAATGGCAAACATTCAAAAATGATGCAGTGAATAAGTATAATGGGGGAGGGAGGCATTGTGGGTTGGGAGGTTTGAGAAGGATTCTGAATAATAGACATTGATACTGTGACCTGATATATTTAAATTTGGGGAGTCATCCACGTGAAGATTGCATATATTCATTAGTTTATTGCAGAAGTAAATTAAATTGCCTTCAGAAAGAATGTAGGTTGTGAAGACGACTATATCTCGGTGATATGAAAACCCTCAGAACTATTTATTGATGTTCTTTGCTTCTAGTAGAATCGTTACATTTTCTTTATTTTTATATCCTATTTATCTAGAGGCTTTTTGGTTTATTTTTCCTTGAACTATTTCCCTTTGATTTTAGTCCAGCCCTGACACTAGCCTGAATGGCAACTTTGGGCAAAGTACCTCTTCTTTAAGATATTTAATTCCATTTGACTTAAAATCATTTGTTATATGGATTTTCTAGGTGCAAGGCATTTTACTGCTATCTGGAGAAAATTGTCCTCAGAAATCTAAAAATCTTCAATGTGCTCATTAGGAAAGTCACCGCCTTTAGATTTAGAACCATACAGGGTAGCTCCGACTTGGTTTATTTATTTATCATAAGATTGATTTTATTGGGCCCATGGAGCTCCCCATCCACTTTCTACAATATAGTAAATAGTTTCCCTCTAATCCTGCATCCCATCCTTCATTGTTCTTTCCTTTTGCTTGTGTATATTGACAAAAAAACCTCATAAAGAAAAAAAAAAGATGGATGGGAGATAGATTATCTGAGTCCTTCCATATCTCAAAAATAACTTTTTTTCTACCCTCAGAAGACACTGATAATTTTATTTGGTACAGAATCAAAATGGAAAACAATTTCCTTGAAACTTTAAAAGTGTAGCTCCATTATGTTCTAGACAGAGCATAGTAAAGAGAAATCTGTTGCAGATCTGAAATTCATTTATTTCTAGATGGCTTGTTTTACTTGTGTGTCTGTTTGTTTTTCTTTGTTTCTCTGGGAGCTTTCAGGTTGTTATTTTTATGACTCATGTCCTAAATCTCATGGTGTGTCTAGGTGTATGTGGCAGCTGTTGGGTATGCTCACTAAATATTGTCAGCTCTCTCTTCTGAGCCCTTGAGGTAGGTTGGACCATGTGACCAGCTATGCACAGTAAGGGTGAGTGAAAGTGTTCTGTCTCTCTGTATCTCCACAGACGTGGAAAGAGACAATCTAAGCAGAGTAAGATGGTCAGGTTTAAGGGCTATATTCAAATTTCAGACCCCACTACTTGACCAGAGAATGGATGAAAGATGAACTGAAATCAGGTTATTGCTTCATAATTATGAATGCAAGAAAGTAAAATAAGAAGGGTACATATATGCAAGATAGTTTAAACAAACTACTCCTGTCATTAGTAAAAATGGACCAAACAGTGTCCTGGACTTTGGAAAAGTAGATTAGATTTTCTACTACTTGAAATGAAGTAGAAAGATGAAAAGAGTAGATTACTCACCACAGAAATTATTATTGTATCCTCATTTAAGGAAATGTGGTGATTTATCAGCATTTGGTTTTCTGTTGATAGACATGATATTAGTGTCTACTATGTTGTCAGATATGTATTCTTTCTGCTCCTGCGGTCAGAATATTCTTGTTCAAAATCAAAATGAACTGACAACATTAAAATATTTTTTGCTTGTTATACGTTTTCAGCATCATTTGTATCAACTATATGAAACCAAAGGTATAACATTATTTTCAGATCCAAATTTCACTTCATTTTACCTATAATGCCAAAGGATTAAGATAAATGAGAAAAGAAAGACACATATTTACTAAATAGGGAAGATCAGCGCTTTAGAGCTGGATATACTTTCTCTATTGCAATATATCAGCTTCCGAAGACACTTGAAAAAGTTACAAAACATGAGTCACATAAAAACAGCAATTATCTGTTCTCTGCATTTCATAAAATTGTCTTTCTTAATCTGTACCATCTACTTACAAATGAGCTATTTACTTTTTCATACCTCTGGTGCCCAAACCCAATACTCTTTTAGCTCCAATTATAAAAGGAAGATAATTTGTTTTTAATTTTCAAAACAAAATTTTTCTGAAAGAAGAAACTTCATCCCTTAAGGAAATCAAAGCAACAAAAACCCTCACAATGAATGCTTCTACCAGAAATCTGTTTACTATGAAAAAAAAAAAAATGTTTAATGGCAATAGATGAACTTTTAAAACCAATGAGAAAAACATGTATTCATAGGCATATGAATTTTTTAATCAATGAAATACACAAGTGTAAAGACTAAACATCATTTTTGGTATTTTTTAATCTATTCCTAATCATATAAGAAGTCAGATGGAGACAGTATCAGGAAAACCTGGGGAAATGAAACTGTGGTACAGGGTTATCCTGTGGTTCCTGTATTTATGCGAAGTGTTGAGAGAGACAATTCCTCTGAAGATGTAATGAAAGAAAGTAATGAAGAGGTCATGATATTATTCAACAGAACTTTTAGGATACATAAGAAAACTTGACCCATAAAGTTCTAATGGGTATAAAATGGGTTACTATCTATGACTCCAGTGTCCATTTTTTCATGAAAACAGACTCTGATGTGTGTGATAGAAGAGAGATTCTGATACAAAAACTATTAGCAACAATTTCACCATCAAAGCTTTATTTCAGTGACTTCCTATGAGAAGAATTTTGCCTATATGAAATTCTGCTAAAGATGGTACATGCTAATGGGTGTTTATCTTCAAGTACAATACTTAGATTTTCTTTCTGGAACTGGATATGTGCTTTTAGGATCTTTGGCCTCAAAAAATCTACACTGCATCTTTCAGCATTAGCTATAAACATTTAGAAGATGTGCACATAGGTTTAGGTCTTTAGAGTTTAGGATTCTCGATAAAATTGCCACCCAGAATATCATTCTTTAATTTATATAAACTTAAGTTTTCTTTATGTCTTTATAATAACCTTATTACTGCACATCATTTTTTTTTTTCTACTGAAATGATTATACTCTGGAGACTTTTTCAAGCAGGTAAACTTTCTTGTTCTGAATAGAGAAGAATTGACTCTATCACAATCTGGGCTCTTGTGATCTTCTGTGTTCGCTCTATGAAATTCAAGCTATACCACAATTATGAGATTCAAATTTGAGTCCATCATAATTTTAATATCAAAAGAAAAACATATAACTAAAAATTTAAAGATGATTTGATTATCTGAAGTTGTTGATTCCCTACTGATATTTATTATGTGTGTAGCTTTGAGAATTAGTCGGGTGAAAATAAAGTAAATTCAAATCAAGAAGTATTAAATGATTATAGAAAGCATAAGAGTTACTCTGTGGGAATACAATAATGAATAATAAGTGATTTGTTATGGTTTTGCACACGTACAATTTTCTCCTACCAAAGTCATTTCCAATTTCATCACTCGGGTACCAAGGCCGGTGGTTTACAGCCCTCAGACCCTCAGACAGAGATTACCAGGTTGGTAAGAAATATCACAGAAACAACAGCCATGTTACAAGATTGGGGAGTTGATGCTGGGTGACAAAGCACCTTTCCACACAGCCAAAATTTCCCACTATTGAGCTTCTGCACGCCCAGCACTAAGTAGCTGCCTCTGTAAGTTGGTGCGGTAAACCATACCAGGACGCAAGATGTGGCAATTACAACACAGGTAAGTCCAGAGACATGATCAATATTGCATACACAAAACAAATTACTTACCCTTGATCATCACCTGTATCCTGTAGTTTATCCTGTGACGATTATGGGAAGAGTTACAAGGAAAAAATTGATTTTGGACTCAGATGAAAATTGTCTTCTATCCACGATACAAAAAGACATTAAATTACTTCACTAAGTTACTTCAAGTTTACATGAATTTAGTAATTGCTTTGGTGGCTATTTTATATCAAAAGGTAGACAAAAGGAAGGTGTTGAGGAATATTGAAATATATCATGGAAGTCTGATTCTTTTAATACAGAAAAATGGCTCTGTAAGTCCAAATAATTATGAGGCAGCACAGATCTTGTCAATATTTCTAAATAGTTTCTATTTAACAAAACATTTACAAATATTACAGGAACTCTTTTGAAATGCTAAGCTTTTGTTCTTGCAGATTCTTTTTTTTTTTGGCTGCACCACAGAGCATGTGGGATCTTAGTTCCTGGACCAGGGATTGAACCCGCGTCTCCTGCAGTGGAAGCGTGGAGTCCTAACCACTGGACCACCAGGGAAGTCCCCTTGCAGATTCTTAATAATACACTTTTAATAGTTTATTTACAGGACGTAGTTTTGTTGATCCAGATGAAAATGTAAAATGAGGCAAGCTCAAAATTGTCAAAAAGATGAGTTTCTTCAGGAATAGCAGAGGAATTGCTATTTGGGACGTGCAAACAGTAGTAAACTACAGTACAGGCAAGTCTGTTGAGGGTTTGGGGTCGGCTGTATTTATGGGCAGGAATGTAAAGAGGGGAGAGTTCAGTTGGAGTCTTTTAAAGTCAAAAACAAAGGGAGACCACCTTTGAAAATTCCCCATGCAGACAAAACCAGCCCTGCCATACAAACAAAGCTCAATTCAGTTTATTTTGTGAGACCAACCTGACCTGGGTCAATTTTTGTTCATCCCTGTAGAAACCATGAAAAAACTTCCTTAGGTTGATATGAGGCAACACCAGACCAACCCCCTATCATTTAAGAAATTCTAATATTATCAGTTTTCTATAAATCAGGCATTTATAGGAAGTCAATTTCTCAGTCTTTAAGTTTTTGTCTTCCTGAAGGCACATGTGTGAGATTTTTCCATTTTATATCCCCTGATCCATTTTAGATGAAATTCTTTCACTATATCAATATTTCAGCAAACAAGAAAAAAAAATGATAACATGCCCCCAAAATGACAACAAAATAAAATTATTTTATTAAGTGATTTTTAACTTATAGGACCATCTAATAAATATCACAACCATGTTGTTAAATAGAAATTTTTCAACAGACAGATTTTTTTAAATGTGCCCTGAATTATTTATATTCCAGAATGATCAAGGAACCATCTTCACTCCTGCTAACACAGGTTCTTGAGTTTGTAACAGTGACTTGGAGGTAACTGATTACTCTCCATTTTGCTTCAAATTGGATTTCAATTTGTTTCCTAGTGGAAGGATAAATTTTAATTTTACTCAAGTGAAAAATGAGGATTGCCCACACTAACTTGGAGGACATTGAGTACCTCGAAATAAATGATTTTGCTCCTTTAGTTAGAGATAATAAATCAAGCACAGCTACTTAATTATTTTTAGTAACATGTTTTCCAGTGAAAATGTTAGTCATTTTATAGTCATTTCACAGCATGCTTTTTGCCATAAACATTAAAAATCAATTAGTTTTTATTAAAAGGCAATCATAAGATAGTCTCTTTTCAAAATCAATTCATTTGCAGCTTAGTTGGCGCAAAATATCTAAAATTGAAGTATTTTTCAAGTAGTTAGTGTTTTCTCAACATTTTTCATCTAAGTTTGAATTCTTAGTTAAGATAGTAAATATTTCCATTATATTTATACTACTCCAATGATTTGAATATCTATATTATTCTAGTAATTGTGTTTACAAACCTCAAGTTCAGTACTTACCTCAGGCCTAGTAATAAGAGCATCTCATAGGTCCTATCTTTTGTAAGTTGAGAATATTCCAAGACCTACATAAGCTTTCTTATTCTATATAAATATTAATAACATACAGATCAGGGAAAGGCAGTCTGTAAATTCAGGAATGTTTCTTTTTGGAATTGTATTTAACTTTCAAGTGCAAAGTTATCTAGCCTGGTAGCACATGAAATGAAACATATTTTGTATATGATAGATGGAAAACATAAATCTCTGTGTAGAACTATGTATTTCTTTGGAGTGTGACTAAATTATAGTGCAGTTTCTTATATTTCTGCTATTACTTATACTTAGGAAGACAATTATTTTATCTCTATTGAAACATTTTTAGATATAAGCAATAGAATAAAATTCTGTTGAATATTATGATAGCACATAAGCTTCAATTATAAGCCAAATAATGGTTTCTTTAGAACCAGTTGCTATAATCTTAGATTGATCTACCATAGTTAAAGCTGACCTGTCCCTCCAAATAATATAGAGAAGTCCTATAAAAAATCGGGGAAGATCAAAATGAAATAGAACTTGTCTTATGCTCCTAGGAATAAGCATTGTCTGTCTTAAAAATTTCCCAGCAGACACTATTTAATTTGTTGAATTTTCCCAATATCTGTCCTTCAGATTCCAGTCCTTGGAATTTGATATCACCATTATCTCAGATTTATTCAGATGGAGAACTCATTTATGCATCCAGTCTCAGCCAGGGTTCAATCTGGAGAAAGGAACTACACAGTGATTTGGACAGAGAAAGTTTAAGATAGATAATTATAAACTGTAACAGAGCTTTGGAGTAATGACAGATTGGTTAGTAACAAGTAGTAAGAACTTGAAATAATATAGCAATAGCAGATACAAGGAGCATGCATTGTCTTCAGAGCTGAGATACAGCATCCCATGAAGAGACCCCAGGGCTGAAACCCAGACTCTGTTGGCACTGCTGTGGCTCAAAGAATTGCAGAAAAGTCACTGTGGTTCTCCCTTGCTGGAAATCTCAGGAGAGTCTTCATGGGGAAGGGTCTCACTGGAGGCACTTGACTACACCACCATCCGAGGGGATGCTGAGGGAAGCTCCTAGCCACTGGGTGTGTTGACCACCATATATTTTAGGAGACATTCTCTGAACAAGCCACTCACACTGCAGGATCATCAGGAGGCTGGTGCTGTGACAGTTGCATATGCTACAAAGTCGGTCCCTTGGAAGAACAGAGCAGGTTTTTCTTGGTAATTTTGTCTGTGTTCATTAGTATTTCCCTATATCCAGAGCAAGCTCCACAGAACGCAAAAAGAAAACCCAGAGAACTCACCACCATGCTGCTCCTCAAGCCCAAGTTCCCTAGTCCATCTTCCTTCTTCTCTTTACCTTTCAGTCTTCTTATGCTGGATTGATATATAATATCTGTTACTCAACCAAACTTGCCCAAGACCAAACTTGGTCTTCTTGCCCAACGTGCAGCAAAGCCAATTTACTGACACTTGGTTGTGGTGAAGGAAAGTACAGGATTTACTGCAGGGTGCGAAGCAAGGAGAACAGTCAGCTACTCTTCAAAAGACTCAAACTCTCCACTGGCTTTCGAGGAAGGGTTTTTAAAAAGGCAAGGTGAGGGAGAGGGTCCTGTGTGATCAGCTCATGTACATACTTATGATTGGTTGGTGGTGAGGTAACAGGATGTTATTTCAGGAATCTCAATTATCAATTTTCTGATTCCAGCTGGTGTAGGGTCTACAGGCAGCACACAGTCAACTTCTTCCCTCTTGCGGGGGTTTCAGTATCTGCAAAACAGCTCCAGGATATGGCTTAGAATTTATGGCCCTTGAGGAACTAAGGGTCCTTGACTGTTTTATGGTTGAAATATTATTATTTTGTCTTGCTTGACTGCTTTCCTGGGACATGGTGCGGGAGGTGTCTGTTCCTGGGAAGGCCCCACAAGGTCCTGCTCAGTTTCATATCTAGGGTTTTTACCTGTACTTAGAAGGAATGGGGAGAAAAGTCTCTATTCCATTTTCCTTAGATCAAAAGTCTAGCTTTGCATTTAAAATTTTTATTTTCTCTAACCAGTGCTTTTCTGGCCTTTAAATGACTGTATTGAGACATTATCTTCCATTTTGTAAAAAAAAAAAAAAAAAAAAAATTCTCTTCTGGCACCTACATTGTTTTCGTTTTGCCTTCTTTTTCTTCTCTCTTCTTCCCTTTCCTTTTCTACTTTTCCCTCCCTCCCTTTGTTCACTTCCTCTTCTCTCTTTCCACCCTCCCTGTCCTTCCTTCCTTCCTTCCCTTTTCCTGTGACATAGTTATTCAGGAGCTATTATGTTAAGAAGTAATTCAATGAGTTTATTTATGGCTATCTTTTCCAACGAGATCACCTTCATGCTTATATTGGTTTTGAAATATTAAAGTGACAAATGAAAATATAATTGCGACAAATCAAAATATAATTTGTCTAAACACCTCAAGTTTTGGCAAAAAACATCAAGAGTTTTCATCATCAGAAATAATTTTATTATTTATTTTAAAGCAATTCAGTGTAACTGGTAGCAAAATGGTACATAGACAATAAACAGAACTAAATCCCATAGGGTTACAAGGACTAATGTTGACTTCATCTTTTATTTTCATATGCAAGTGTAAGTATTTAAAAAGGCAACTGTTTGTTAAAAGGCTTTTATAAGTATGTTTTTATTCTTTAAATAACAGAAAAGCTAATAAACTATCATTATTATAGCAAGCTAATATGAATTGTGTCAAATATTAAATTTGGGCTAATGTTCATAATCAAAAATAATTATTGTAAAACTTATGAAACAAATTTTTTAGTGTTATAGGAAATATAGTCAGGTCCTAGCTTAAAATCCTAGTCTTGACAACAGTCATAATGCAAAAATACTCAACTTGAGATCTTGCGGGGAAATAGAAGATTCATAAAATCTTACATTTATTCCTAAACATAACTGTAATGGAGTAAAGAAAAGGCAACTCAAAGAAACATCAAACTTAAATATCAATGTGCAAATATAAAAAAAGTTCATCAAACTTATTATTGTTCTCCATTACATGTATTTGTTCAATTCCACCTTTAGTTTGAAATTTTACATGTGAATATGTGTTTGTCCAATATATTTCACCTGTCTTTATAACATACACACATACATATGCATACAATCTTTGTTTTAAGATATGCTTCCAATTTTAAGTAACCTGTTATAAATTCTACTTCCCTGTATAGTTAAAGAAAATTAAATACAGGCTCTCCCTATTTTAGGGGAAATTCTTGATGTTCTTGTCATTCTAAAATGAGAGTAATGTAAAATACTAAACAAATAGGCATTTCATATTCTCAAAGCCAAATTATACAATGGCTATATAATCTATAATTTCACACTTTATGTTTTATATTTTTATATCCATAGAATTATTGGGGAAATATTAGGCTTTCTTTATTATTTTTAATCCTTCTATTTTCCTTTCAATTTATCTGCCTCTTTATGAAAAGAAATGATAACATGTCTCTTTCTAGTCTTATGTGTCCTATTTTCTGTTGAATTAAAATTTAATGTCAAATTCAGAAATAAAAATATACAAAATTGGAAGAAAAATATCTTTTTAAATTTGTCAATGTCTCTTTCATGGGAATAAAAGTGCATTTCAACTACCTGGCAAACTGTGCTCTGTGCTTTTCAACCTGGTTCTGAAAGGGAATAATGCAATGCAGGTACAAGCACTGGTGTCGCCAAAGGTCAGCGTTTCTTTATTTATAACTGTCAAATTATGTATGGTTTACCTTACATTTAAACAGCAAAACCTACTTATTTTTATTTTATGCTTTTTCCTCACAATGTTAAAACATAGCTCCTATAGATAACTTTCCAAAATTAGATCAAAATTTTTGATATACCATTTTTTGGTGTATTATTATTTCAATACTAAAGGCATAAAGGAGGACTTTTAATGTTTTGAAATTTCTTTGTATTCTATAAAAAGTATAATTTTGCTTCTTTTAAGTTTAAAGTATCTTTCTAATGAAATATACTGTATAGATATATAAAAAATGTTAAAGCTCAAGCGTCTAATGAAAATCATTACTGAATATTTCAATTAATGCTTCAATTCTTAGATTAGATTTAAGTCGACAAATGTGTTTTAAGTATTCTCTATGTTAGGATCCTTTTAGGAGAACAATAAATATTTGCTTTCGTATACTGTTCTTGGCATACAACGTGTGTTAAACATAAAGTTAGGGGAAAGTTCATGTAGTCGATATTTCTTTTTGTTTGTTTTGGTTTCTCCAGAGTAATAAAACATGCTATGAACAGCTCAAATTCTAAAATGAATATATCATATGAAAAGTCAACAAAAAGGGTAAAATGACTTAAAGATTCATATTCTAAAGCAAACTATGATTCTTACACAAAAGTCAGCCACACAAGTTTGTCTGTTAATCTGTGTAGAGAAGGCCGGACACTTGTGATGAGCTCATTTTTATAAAACAGCAAGTTTAAAGAATATAATAGGACACATTTAAATTTAAGTGGAGCAACAATCTTCTATGTCCATTGGGACGCACCAAATATAACTGGATTTCTAGTTTACTTTCATAAACCTTAATACTTTTTAAAAATTGGCTTCATACAGTTTGTATTATTGTCAAACAATGAAACATCAGGTTCAAATTTTTGTGTTTCAATTTAGGTTTTCAAAATCATTCCATTGATGCCTTTCAAATATTAATGGGAGGAGTACCAACAAAGCAGTACTTTAAATTTCAAAATAATCTAAACTTCTAGGAGAATAGATTTTTTTTAAATATGAGAGAATTGGATATACTCCAATCTAGTTTATTTCATGCCAGCAACACTCTTATTTTTCTAAGATTTAGAGTTGTTTCAAGCAAGATCCTTGTAGGAGAAAAAAGTCTCTTATTTTCTTTTTTATCAAAGCTGAGTTTCCTCCCGAGAGTCTTGGCCTGTGGTGTTGCAGATACTGTTTTTTCGACTGGGTTCACCATTTGGTAAGTAGGCCAGTGGATCGGGTCGGATTAAGTATCTAAGAAGAGAAAACAAGGCAAATAACTGTAATCAAAAAAACTAGTTCACATTGACACTTTAGATTGTTACTTTAAATTTATTTGTTCAGTGTTTAAGGTTATCGAAACTTGTCTCTATGTAACGTTGGTGGAAGGACTTGCTGTTTATTTGGCAAAGGCTTGTAATAATTCTACACCTAAGAAGATTATCAAGATGAATGTGGATGAATGAAGAATCATTATCTTTCAAGTTAGGATCCATTTCACCACCTCCGTCTTTTCAAAAGTTTATGTTTTATTTTAGTATTTTGTTGATTTATTATTCTTTTCTTTGGCTATTTTTCTATCAGGATACCTAAATCCTAGCCATGATTATATTACTCAACTGCTCTTAGTGTTATTTTTATCATTTCTAAATCAATTTGACCTACATTATTCTATAGGCTTTTTAATTTAAATATTCTATGATTCTATAAAATTAATGATTTCATAAACGCTCTGGAGGATATTATGCCTAGATAATATTTTAATTGTTGGGAAATTTATTAACCTAAAATTCAGGTTATGCTATAGTAAGAAATTGGACAAAGAAAATAATTCTCAATTCATTCTACTAGTAAATAGGAAAATGTTCACCTGCCTAACTCACACATTTCGATAATGTTAGAATTTGTTTCAAGTGAGATGTTTTACTTCAGACCGTCAAGTGACATGAGCGTCTGTTTCTTGAGCATGTCTGGACTACTGGGCTAGGTCCTGGGAATACAAAAAACCATACATTTCTGATCCCTGCAGAGGATTAACAGAGTGTAATTTATGAAACACATAGAAAGATTAAAAAGAAATTCCAAACATCACAGAAAGACGAAAAGAACAACAGTGAATGAGGGAATAGTTTATTGAGGAGGTTGGATTGATGGCTTTCCAGGCTTAAGTGGAGACAAACGGAGAGGAAATGGGACACAGAAAAGGATACTCCCAACACGTTTAGAAAATGAGTTTGACTTTAGAGGACCGGTTAGACCAGGAGATGATGGTAGGTAAATTCAGGAAGAAACATAGAAAGCAGCTAATAAAGGACTTTAAGTTTCAGGGTAAGTATTTTCTATTTCTGTTCCAAAGGCTTCCCACTGGAAGCCACTGAGGTTTTGGAAGGGAGAGAAGGAAAGTAAATATATGTAATGCAGCATTCTAAAAGTCTTGTTCAGGTGCAAATGCAATTAGTATTTCATAGTTTTATAATAATGTTCGGAATTACAAAATAAATGGAGAAACTATTTTAAAAGTGGGGACTCTAATGAAGATTTGTACTTCTCCTCTTAAAAACCAAAGGAAAAATATTCATAAAATATGTCCCTTAAAAGAGCAATTTCAAGCACTACAGTCTATTTTCTTGGATCAAATGAAAGTTGAGATTAGCGTCCTTGGCTCTATTAACTAGATTTTGTTATCCAACCACCTGCTTTATAATTACTTTGAATATCAATAGCATAATAGATCAATGAAGAAAACTAATAGTGCACATTAAGCTTTTTAACACCATATCACCTAGTGATTTATTGTTCTTTGAATCAAATTATTGTTGCACCTTCATTTAAAATGAACCTTTGAAAGTGATTTTTTAGTAAAACATAAAAGTTATGAGTATAATCCATTATCCCCTAAATTCATTGATGTAGCTGCAAAATTTCCTTTCCCTATTATAATCACTACTAAACATATGAGTCTAATAAAATAAATTTCTTAAATGCATTTTTTGTACTGCTTGTCATGGTAGCATATTTTCTTGCTCCAGTTATACTAAAATTTAATTATCTCAATGCAAAACAACAGATCATGGCAAAAAGAGGTTTTTTTTTTTTTTATAGCAGTCAAGTTGATGTTTTAGCTTAAAATTAATAATAAATAATAGCATCCAAAAGGCAGAAAATTCCATGCTTATTTTACCTGTATATATTGTAACATTATATGCTTTATTTTTACATTTCAGTTTTAAAAAGTCTCAGGAATTATTTTGAATTATAAAATCTGTCTGATGGAAGGATTTGTATTGATACATAGACTCAAAAGGTTAACACTATCTTCCCATGCCATCAAAAATAATCATGGAAAAGAATTATATTAGGCTCAAGAAACTTACAATTTGTTATGAAATAAAAATAAGGTAAGCCCAACTTGAAAAAAAAATATATAGTTGATAATTTGAAAAAGAGACATATGAAAGTTGGGACTACAAGGGCAGATTTAATAAAATTGCCTGATTTTATGAGTTAAAGGAAGAAAGACATGTGTAAATATGGACGCAAGAAAAACGGAGCAGTTTTGTTGTATTACAGTCATATACTAAGTGAAGTCTCCAGAATGGGCAGTTGAAAGCCAGGTGCATCACAAATAAGATATTTTCATCTAGCTTAAAGTGCTCCAAAAATTCAGCGTCCCCACTGGATATAAATTTTGACAGCCACCTGAAGAACTCTGGCAGCTGGAATTACCATTCATCAGATTCCCCCAAGTTCCTATACTCTAACCAGTATCATCAGATGGCAAAATAAAGCATTATTAAACTTGCTAGTTGTATCTTAGGTGCCTTATAAAAATCTTTTCACACTGATTTTGGGTCAAAGTTACTCTTGCTGATGTATTTTCCTAAGAAGCTTTTGAAGCACATTCGTCTTTTTGCCCTAAAACTGAGCAGTACTCAGCAGGCCAATATTCATTCTTCTACTTTTCCTTCTTTATGTATCGCTTTTTTTCAAGAAATCATTCTCTTTTCAGTTTTATTCATTTAGAAGGTGAAAAGTAACTAGTTTCTATATAGAACTAGCTTCTTTCCAAAGCTTGGTACTGTATCTCTATATGCTTTCTAGACTTTTCCACTTGGCACATTGAACAATGTACCTAAACTCCGGCTCATCATCTCTCTTTTCTCCATACCCAACGACTGCTCTTTCCTGCTTGAAAAAGTGCCTCCCTATACGGACTTGTTTCAGTGAAGCAGTAATTTCTTTTGCAATCACATAGATTTGAAATCTGAAAGCCATGTGAGAGCCCTTATTTTCCGATTCCCAGACCAATGAACAAGTCTCACTCTTTCTGTCCATAAATTTACCTCCATAGGATCTTGTTTTTACAATCCATCATCCAGATGTTATGACCGATTCTTATCTCCATCCTGCCAATCAATTCTATTGCTTTTTACAGAGCTCTTCTAAAAAAATTGAACCCTCCAACCCCAGCCAAAATCTCCCACGAAACTGACAGCATCTAATTGCTGGCATATTACTAGCTTTAGTTCTAAATCACTTGCGTGGATCCACTTTACGCTCTGCATCACAGAATGTTCTCACTCTTCCTAGTCCCTGACCTTATTACTTATTTCCAGGTTATAGATACAAACACATCCTGTGGACCTAACACCCACCAAGACTTTTGAATCTTTGGCATTTGTTTTATGTCACCAATACAACCTGGAGTTAACTACCCAGTGTAACCAGCCCTTGGTGCAGCTCATCCTTAGGACCATGAACCTCAAGCTCAGATTCTTATTAGGAATTTCTCACCTAGGCTTACACCTACAACTGTCAAAATGCCTTTGCTAAAATCCTGCTACTTTCTTGCTCATATATCCAAGTGCTGCCCATTGCCTATAAGGTTGAATATCAATTCCTTATTTTGTCATCTAAGGTCCTTCCAAAGCCAGGTTTAATATGTTGCCAATATTATGTTTAACTAATTAACGACAGAGATGTTAATAATACAAAGCTTTTACTCTGGTCAAACTGGGCTCTGTAGTATTGCCAGCTGGCACGCATTATGCGATGCCCAGGCAGTGCATTTTCTCAAGCCATCTCCCTGCTCTGGAACGTCCCCTCCTCTCTCTCCACCTGCACAAATTCCATCTACCCTGAGTGTCTAGTTCAAGTCCGTCGTCCTTTGTAATCCCTGTGGCTCACAATAATGGCTTCTCTCCTGAGTTTTGAAAAGCACCATCTCACTTAAGCAATGCTTAAGTCATGTGACAAAGTCATATATATATTGCTATTAAAACTTTATGCTTAAATTGTAGTTTTGTTAATTAGAATGCAAACACTTTGAAATCAGGGAAAATGCCTTATTTGTTTCTATAGAGCACACTTTTAAGGCAACACTAGTACAATTGAACATGCATAATACATAGTTTTTGATGAATTAAATTACTACCATAGATCCTTTCCTAATAAGGGTTTTGACCAATTTTACCTTGGCTTTGAGAAACTCTCAGGTATTTCAAACTGGCTAGCGTGGGATATTTTAGGTTTTCCTTTGAGTTGATCTCTTCTTATTCCACATATTTTCTATTATTTGTCCAAATGTATATTTGCTCACAAAATACAAAATTCATGCTGCTTTTTCCTTCTTTTATACTTCTACCATCCTACAATGCTTTTATATAGTATTACACACAGCAATATACAAAATGCATTTGTCTATTGGACACAAAAATTAGACTTTGATTTCCTAAGCATTTGTATCGCAAGAAAGATAAGGGGCTATTATGGTGGAAATAAAAATATGAAAGTAAATAAATCAGTGGTTTTCTGAAAATACATGCCTTATGTGAGATCAACTTACACAACATCATTCAGCTCTAGTCTGGTATCTGGAGATGGGTTTATCAGGATGTAGGAGAGGGTACTTTGATGATCGTTCATTTCATCTAGAAGATAAATAAATGCCAAGTTTGTTATACCACTTACAGAAAATTACAGGAATTATTGTAGAGTGTCTTATCTTCAAACCATAGAGCTGTCAACAATAACTTGCTATAGTTTTGTCCACAGCAGGATTGTGTATATAACTTTGACTATTTTCAAATTACTGCCACTGGAAATATCTGACAGGGACTCATTTTTTGTTCCAATAGATGTTAAAAATAAAGTATCTAATTCTGTTCAGAACAACCACAGTTATAATCTACCTCGTAAGCTATTACACTGAAAAAGTATTTCTGTTAATGAAATAGCTAGACAGGATGTTTACTTAATTTATTATGCTTTAATAATTATAAAAAAAAATTGTGGTTATAAATGGCCATCCCAGACAGGAACATTCATATGGGAATTCTGCGAAAAATCATCTAATGTCATCGTGTTTAATAAACACAACAGAAATGTACCTAAAAAGCACGAAGGCCCTAAATACATTTGACTTCCTTACATGATATATCTGATATGAGACATGGTAATGTTCTTGCCAAATGCAAAGAATCCCATGGAACAGAATTCAATTGTAAGTTTTAAGGGAAGTGTACCACGGGATCCTTTGTTTTTTCTCTAAAACAATACATATTTAAAAAATAAAAAGCTGTGCCCTTTAAGTTTTGTCAATTCACCCTGAAAACATCATCAGACTTCAAGTATGGAGAACTGAATCGGCACTGAAAAGGAAAAGAAAATAGCTTTGGGATTGAGATTTTTTTAGCTGCTAAGGCTATGAGAAGGTGTAAATATAAAGCCACATGGACACATAATAAATATTAATCTTCCCAAGGGTAAAGTTTTTAGGCTGGGAGGGTACTGTTTCAAACCCTGCTCTAGAGCCATAGTACTCATCTAGCCACTTCAGTTGCAGACAAACTTGGTTCCTAAAAGTAGTACTAAATTTTGCAGTTTGATCCAAAATCTAAGAATATATTTCATGCTAATAGAGATATATCAATACTCAAGTAGCTGCCTAAAATTAAAGACCTTTTTTAGGCCAACATAGCTGATCCTGATAATTTCCTACACTGGAAAATATATATTATTTTCATAAAATAACATCTACCACTAGGTTTAACTAGAAACCTGTCACTTGACTGTGAAAGACAGTAATTTCGCTTATGATCTTTCAAGTTGATATCCAGATGTGCCTTATGCTTAAGTCTGTAAATGAACATCCTTATCTTACAAGAAAGATAAACTGCAGTATAATCGAACCCACCATAAGTTTGCCAGTAAAGCTATTATAATCATAAGATTATCAAATTAATACTCAAATAAAGGAATATATTCGGTTGCATATTCCAGGGGCAGACACAAGGAGCTGTATCCTGTCATGGGGATAAGGTTGCCAGGCAAAATAGAGAATGCCCTGTGAAATCTGAATTTCAAATTAAAAATTAACAATTTTTTAGCATATATATATATATATCCCAAATATTATAGGTAACACGCTTATACTAAAAATTATTTGTTGTTTATCTGAAATTTAAATTTAACTGGGAATCCTGTATTTTTACTTGCTAAATCTGCCAATCATACCTGGGGGACGGGGTGGACGGCTAATTCAATCAGCTGGAGCTTGGAATTCCAATGAATATATAACGATGAGCTTACTCCAAATAAGGTGCAATTTCAACTCAAAGCATATTGTACTGGCAGAAGATTATCAGAATCATCTTTCTACATAAAAAGCAATTTTGATTTATGTATTCTTTTTGAGAAATTTCCCCCTTGTGTGAATTTCCACAATAGCTAAACAAAAGAACAGAGGTTAACAGTGCATTCTGGAGACTAAAGCAGGATGCCCTGAAATGTGATAGGCCATTAGAAAATCTCCACCTATTTGGCTATGTATAACTCAATTTCTCATGTAAACAGTGGCACTGTTGAAGTCTCTTATGTAAAGCAGTGAACATTATTGAACAGTGGCATTAGAGGGAAAATAATTTTAACAAATAACTTCTCAGTTAATATTGATACTCAACCCTTCTCCTTGATTACTAACATGATGTTGTACTCATTTTTGGTTCCGGGATGAAGTCAAAATCTTATTTGTGACTTGGTATGCCTGTTACAAATGTAAAAACTGTCTAGATAACTGAGAACTTTACAGCACTAGATATAACTATCGTGTCTGTTCAAGTAGATAGTTTGATTTTATCTTTCTGAAGATTTTTGTTTTGCCATGGACTCCAGGAATTGGAGCAAACATTTTGCTGATGTGCTCAATTCAATGATCCCATAAGGTTTATATGGAAACGTGGGTAACATCGCAGTCAGAATTCATCACTCCTGGTCTTTCCTCACCTACCCCTCACTGACCTCCTCAGTGTTAACAGAATTAAAATAAATTGCTGAGTTCAAAGCTGTTCTCTCTTTCCTTCTGATGCCTGCCTTGCTGTAGGGTTTACCCTTGTCTGCTTGTTCTCTGCCGTGCTGCTCTGTCTGGAAGTCCTACAGTTCACTCTCTTTCACTTTGTGATTTTATGTTTAAGGATTAGACAGTGAGCTTTTAAAAGCCCATTGTAGTCATCTATCAAAATCACATTCAACAATCTAGTTTTATCAGCCCCAAGTCTGGTATTTTTGTCTCTACCAGTTATTCCCTACATATTTTTTAGTTATTTCTGAATTCTGGAGGGGGAAATATGGTAGGTTTCCTGTATTTTTAAGACCCTATCATAGTCATCACCATTGGTGGTGGCAAAGACATGAATGGATTAAATCTCTTGGGACTTCCCTGGAGGTCCAGTGCTTAAGACTCCATGCTTCCAAAGCAGGGGGCGTGGGTTCGATCCCTGGTTGGGGAACTAGGATCCCACATGTCGTGCAGGCAGCCAAAAAAAAAAAAAAAAAAAATTGCAGATTGACTCTCCATATCTGTGGGTTCCGTATCTGCAGATTCAACCAACTGAAGATCAAAAGGCTCTTTACCACAAGTATAATCACATATTTAGCGAAGAAAATAAATTTACTTAGGAAAATTTGGCTCATGAAACAGAATTGAGATTTTTATCTCCTACCCAGCAAAAATATCTACTAAGGAAATCTATTGTGAGGATATTCAATGTGTTCTTAATAAGCAATCTCTGACCTTGGTAAAATAAAAAGCACTATATCATTTAAAGTGTCTTATAGAAATTATTGTTCAACATTGACATACTTATCTTAATAAAACTATTCTTCTTTGAAAAGTTGAAATAAATGAGGTAGAATACTGAAAACTTTAAAAGAAATTTGAGAGTCAAGTTAAACAACTACTAGTAGTATTTACCAAGAAACTTATTTTGCTGTATTAATTAGCATATGTAATTATTCAATTGAAATCTTCATATAGGAAATACTCTGCATAGAGTGTTTCAGGTAAATAGATCATAACAGAAAGGATATAGGTGTATATTCCTATTGTTCTTACATAATAATTGATTGAGTCCCATTCCACACACATGAGTTTCATATTTTTGTTTTGTTTCAGTTTTTAAAACGTCCCTTTTTTTAAAAAAAAACAAAAACGTCCCTTTTGAAGTATTTTAAAAGCAGTTTTAAAAGAGAATAAAATTTGATAAAATAAATTTAAATCTTACATGTATTTGTGTAGGTTTCGTTAAATAAGACTGCCAAAAACACACATCCATTGTGTACTGTTATCAGAGAAGCATTTCAAAGAATACAAAGGCATCAATGAAAAGCTCTGTTAAGAACAAAGACCATGAAACCAGAGGGCTTGCATTGAAATCCTGGTTTCCCAATTATGCGGAGACCTTAGGCACATTACTTAATTTCTTAATCTTTCTCTGTTCAGTTTCCTCACCTGTAAAATGGGGTAGCAATAGTTTTTTGTCTTAAAGCTTATTATTAAAATTAAATGATAAATGAATAATAAGTATAATTTAACATTAATATATCAGAATAAATATACAGTTCTTAGAATCAATTCTGATTCAGAATATCAAGTGCTGTATAAAGGTTGCTTATTATTATCAGAGCAGGCAAATTCAATCCATAACTTGTAAATAATAATTGTACCTATATTGTGATATGAAGGTGTTGGCATGCAAAGATAGGGGAAGAAAAGTTTGCAACAAAGAACAACAAATGCGAAAGGCTGAAATAGTTGAGTTTAAGTTGCAGAAAGCAGGTCCTTGAGAATGGACTAAACAAGGAGGAGTTAATTGGAGACAATGTCGAAAGGGCAAGCTGGGTCCAGACCCTGGAGAGCTTTAGAGACCTTCATCAGAAGTTTGAATTTTAGTCTAAAGGCACAGGGAAGCCACTGAAAAGTTGTAAGGATGGGAGATTTGGAGGCATGATCTGATTTTGTGTTGAGTATATCACTTTGGCTGCTCTGTGGGAAATGGACTTTGGGAGGGCTCAAATTTGCTCTCAGGGAGAGTAGGCGAATAGTACAGAAGCCCAGGGGAGAGATGATGGTGGCTTGGGAGCAATGGAAACACAGGAAATTTGGGAGGAGGGAGGGGAAGATAGATGGAGAGCTTGAGAGAGCAAGAGAGCCATAGAGAGAGAAAGGGAGGGGAGGGGAGAGCAGAGTGAAGGAGGGAGGAAGGGAGGGAAGAAGAGATGGAGATGTTTTAGGATGGACACCACAGCGTATCTGAATGCTGATGGAAAAGGCAAGTAAAAAGGAAGAAATTCATCTGTACCAGCGTGAGAGCATATTTTTTCTTCAGTGACACAAGAAATACCTAAGAAAATACTCTCCATTGCACAGTGCTCATCTCCTCAACAGGGTCCAGTCCAAATAATTGGTAATAGCACAACCTAGCGATGATATCACTTTCACCTCACCTGAATTTCCATCCACATTATGTGTTATCCACCTATGTAACGGGTTAGTTTTTCAGTGCTGATTTAACTGGTTCATGTATTCCAGTTTAGTATCAAACTGTGTTTATGAGTACAACTATTTTGTTCATTTTACTGAACTTACCAGTCTATTTTCAGGGAAAAAAAGGTGGCTAGAGGTACGGATAAAAGAATAAATATATTTAATCACCTCTACTTAAAATAATTTTCATTACCTTTCGATAATTTGCAACTACTTTATGACACACAAGATAAAAAACAAACTCTCTTAACCTCCCTTCATATAAACATCCATAAATCAAGATGAGATGAAACAATTAGCCAAACAAGAAGAATGATACAAAGCAAAGCTTCAGAAATCACTCATTTTCAACTGTCATGAGCCTCCCCATCACTTACTAGCTTCACACACAAAACTAGTTACTTTAGACTCAATTTTCCTTTAAAATGGAGTATTTGATATTTCTTAACATTTAAAAAACTATATTACCGGGCTTCCCTGGTGGCGCAGTGGTTGAGAATCTGCCTGCCAATGCAGGGGACACGGGTTCGAGCCCTGGTCTGGGAAGATCCCACATGCCGCAGAGCAACTAGGCCCGTGAGCCACAACTACTGAGCCTGCGCGTCTGGAGCCTGTGCTCCACAGCAGGAGAGGCCGCGACAGTGAGAGGCCCGCGCACCTCGATGAAGAGTGGCCCCCACTTGCCGCAACTAGAGAAAGCCCTCGCACAGAAACGAAGACCCAACACAGCTATAAATAAATAAATAAATAAATAAATAAATAAATAAAAGAAATAACTAATAGCAACAAAAAAAAAAAACAAAAAAACAAAAAAACTATATTACCACCTTGTATAAATAGTAAAAGACCAAAACCCCCTTGCTATTTTTTAATGTGATAGAGAATTCAAAAAAAAGTGAATAATGTGTCTAAAAACATACTATTTCTTCAATGGTTCAGGTTCAGTTTTGTTTTGTTAAAATGCTTTCTCCACTGCCCCCCCTCCCCTAAACAAGTATTGACCTTTAGAGCTATTCTGTGTCCCTAGTGAATGGAAACTGCTCAATAAATGCTAGTTTCTTTGAAAATACTATTACAATACTTTACATTAAGTGATGTGGGCTGAAACAGTAGAGATTGTCTGCAAAGTAACAGACACAGGTACACTTTAAAAAATAGAACATTAATTACATTCCCAAATAATGGGTTCAATATATTTTCAGGTGAATACTTCTAAATTTAAAACTATGGTCTAGCTGATAATCTGAAAAAGTAAAATAAATACACTTCTATACAGAAAGTCCAAAAGGTTTTGGAAAGACCTCACCTCATTTATTTTCATTTTAGTAGTTGGATACACTACTTTAAACTTAAAGGTACTTCACCTGAAATAGTATCTGAGATTGAAAAAAAATGTATTGAATGTATTATCTGAACAATTTAAAAATAAGTATATAGCATGTTTTTCAGTTTTGCAGCTAACCTGTAGTACCACCGTATGACTTACCAGAGGCATTTTTATGATTAGTTGATAATCATAATTTATCACATGATATTCATTATTTTATTCTCTAATTCAGTCATTTAATAATGTTAACTGGGCATGATTATAGTCACAAATAATTCTAAATCTGGGGACAGCAATGAACAAGATAGGCAAAGTCTATATATTTACCTTTAACACGTTAACTGTAAACTTCCTATATGATTTTAAGCATATCATTTAAGGTATCTTTGGATAATCATCATTGTTCTGTTTATCTCATAGACTTATTGGTAAAACAAAGTAAGAAATTTACTAATTCCAAATGCACATTCAATGAGTTTTGATATATGCATAGAATAGTGCAAACTCTACCATAATTACAACACAGAACATTTCTATAATGACAAAAAGATCCCTCTTACCCTTTTGCAGTCAATTCCCACCTTTCACCTCCAACCCCTAGAATCAATGATTTATATGAACAACAACTCTGCTAAGATCTTACAGTGTGTTTCTGTGTGGCTTTTTTTTCCCTTTGTGTAATGTTTTTGTCAGGCATCCAAGTTATTGTATGGACCTACTTTAATATTAATATAGCCACCCCACTTGTCTATGGATTTGTGATTACATGAAATATAATTGTATGCTTTTACTTTTAATCTATTTCTTTGTTCACATTTTAAGTGGGCTTCTTTTAGGCAACACAGAGTTGGATATTGCTTCTTTTAATCCCATCTGATGCCTTCTGCCTTTTAATTGAAATGTTTAGTCTATTTATATTTAATATAAATATAGTTGAGTTTAAATCTACCATGTTGCTAGCTGTGTTTCACTTGTCCCAGATGTTCTTTGCTCCTCTTTTCTTTTTTCCCTGCCTTCTTTGGATTAATTGAGGTTTTAAAAAGCTCTTCATATGATCATTCCATTTTATTTGCAGTATTAGTTATTAGTTATATCTCTGATTTAGTTGTGTTGTAGTTTCTCTAGATCATGGGTTGGCAAATTTTTTTTTTCTGTAAAGAACGAAATAATAAACATTTCAGACTTTTCAGGCCATATGAGCTCTGTTTTACTTATTGAACTTTTTAAACTGTAAAGTGAAAGCAGCCATTAAAAAATACAAAAACTAGCAAGAATGGTTGCTTTTTTTTTTCTCCAAAAACTGCTGTGCTGCAGTTTGCTGTCCCCTGCTCTAGGGTCTAAAATATACAGCTTTAACTTTTCGGTATCTACTCTTAAATAATACACCACTTCACATGTAATATAACAAGCTTACTACATTATAGTTCTATTTCTTCCTTATTATTTGAGTTATTACTGCCATACTTCTTTGCTTCTATATATGCTATGAACCTTACAATGTTTGTTATAAACAGTAAATTATCTTTGAACAAAATTTTAAAAATAGAAATGTATCTTTTACATTTTCCCACATACTTACTTATTTTGTTTAGATCTAACTTTCCACCTGGCATCATTTTCCTTCTATCTTAAGAACTTCTTTGAACAATTTTTTTAGACTGCAGAGCTGCTGTTGACAAATTTTCTCAGCTTTTTTCCCTAAAACTGTCCTTACTTGCTTTTAGTTTAGAAAGATATTTTTACTATGTATAGAGTATTAGGTAGACTATTTTTTCCAGTACTCTAAAGAAGTTTCTCAACTGTGATTTGGTTTGAGAAGTTTCTGACAAGAAGTTCGCTATTGTCCTTTTATTTGTCTCTCATTCAAAATAAAAAAAGACTTCTTCCTCTGGCTTCTTTTGAGGTGCTTTATCATTGGCTTTCGGCAACTTTTTATATTGTGTCTTGGCATTATTTTATTTGTTATATTTATATTGCTTGAGTTTCACTGAGCTTCTTAGATCTTGAATAGAGTTCCCATCAAATTTGGAAAAAAATATTGGTCATTATTTCTTCAAATATCCATTCTCTTCCTCCTTCTGGTACTCCAATTACATGATTATCTGATATTGTCCCACAAGTAACTAACACTATTTTTTCAAGGTTCCTTTCTTTTCTTCTCTATTCTGCATTTTGGATAGTCTATTGCTATGGCTTTATGTTCATTGATATTTTCTTCTGCAGTAGCTATTCTTATGTACATCCCATCAATAAAATAAAAGTATACATTTTATTTTGAACACTGCATTACAAATTCTAAACTCTAATAAGAGTTTCATATCTTCAATTTCTCTCCTTATCATTCTCCTGTTTCCCTCTACCATCTTAAACATATAGACAATATAGACAATATTGTAATAACTACCTAATATTCGTGTTTTCTGAATCTGTTTCTGCTGATTGATCTTTTTCTACTGGTACAGGTCATATTTTCTAATTTGGGGTCCACTTACATGACTTCCAGCCTGTAAAAAGCTCAACTCATTTGTTAACCTTTTCTTGGGTAACAAAGTTATATGCTAATTTTTTCCAACATCTGCACACACTGATTTATATTTTTTCTAGTTATTTAAATTGAGAGCATAAACAGTCATCATAAATGGAAATTTCTTCTTACTGTTTCAATGCATTTCGAAAGCTCATTCTTTGCTCTCATTGACTATTTATACTCAACTCATAATAAAATGTTGGAAGTAAAAAGTTCACTCAACCAATTAAATTTTTTTCTCAATGACAAAAAAATATTTTATTTTATTCAAATGGCCACTTACACTTATGCCAAAACACAATATTTGAATTTCCAGTTATAAAGATAAAATATATGTATATTTAAGTGCAATTAAGTTAACCATGGTGTTAAATTATGTAAAAATATTGATATCATTGAGAAATTAATGTTCTGGGAAGGATATGATATGACTCTATGAAACAAAACTTTATAGTTTTACTTTAGGGATATATGGAAAATTCATTGCAGAAATAATTTCATTTACCATAAATCATTATCAGCTCACCAATTACCTCCTTTGAAAGCTTCATTACTTTAACTATTAAGAAAACCATTGACTATGTTTCTTTCTATTAACATTCTATATACAGAATGAGATTAACATAAAAACCATGGATTTATCCTTCTGTGTCTGCCTGCCACCCTGTGAGAATGGGTCATTTCTAGAAACATTAAATCGTCCATTTTCTAGAAATCTATACCAGCAGTATATACTGATTGTGCATGTCAACACTATTGTACTCTTATATTGGGAGATGGAAAATGACATATTTCAAAAATCAATAAAAATCCAGTGTCAATTTCTTTTGAAATAATAAATTGTTGTTGAAGTCATTACAGTGATCTCAGATACTTATGTTATTCCTCCTAAATACTAAATGTTGTAAAACACGTTAGAAAAATATCTAGATTTGATGCCTTTTCCCTCTTTGGTAATTTGTTTTAGGATAAATTTGTAAGTAATCCTTTACTAGAAAAAGTTACCTGACCTATTGTTTAGAATTTGGGGGAATTTTTTATTAAAAGCCTATATGAAAATGGTCAATGATTTATAAAAGAGTCTAAAAATAGAAGTTGACGGTTTTACTATTACTATTACTGCTACTATTACTACTACTGCCATCACCATATATATCATACATTTGGGTGGGAATAACAATCCTTTCTTGTTATTTTTGCTTGCTTCTATCCCATAAGAAAGAGGATGACTAAGAATTAAGTCACCATATTAACTATAAAAAAAGCTCTTGGTTAACCCATCCATTATTTCAGGCAAATTATGAATTTACTTAACAAAGAAACTAAGGCTTCCTGATGGATGTAATGAAAGCCATGTCTAACTAGAAGTTACTCTTTGTCACTTAAAAGGATTTCATTTTTTTCCCCCTTGGCATTCCCTCATTTACTAACAGTATGAAACGTAAAACAAACCATGTCACAATCAGCTAGAATCTGCAGCAGCGGTCACACCAGGAATACTTACTTGCCGATTTATAATATTAAAATATATTATATTTTATATAATACAAAATATCTTATAATATAAATATTGAATATTTAAAAATGCATCATTCTAAGTGCTAATCATTAAGAATCTGTCAACAGTTTTTAAGAATAGCTCTTAGTGAGTATGAAAGCCAAATAGATTGTTAAAGAATAATGCCAGTTATTAACAGAAAAAAAATAACTATATATTTGCAGCACAGTTTATAGACTGAAAAATCTTTTGTCACATGCATTCTATTATTTCATATCTCACCCCTTCGGAAGATCTGATTACCCTGATTTGATGGTTGAAGAACATGAAGTTCAGGGACACAGTGACTTACCCAAGGACACATGGCCAGTTAGTATATAATGCCATGATCTTTGAGGTAAATAAGTTTTTAAAGTTATATCGAAGATGTTTTCAAAAAAATTTCAATGAAAAGCAGGCAGAATTTGTAGATTGTCATGTTATTTAATTTCCCAAGACAGGCAGGTCCTCAAATTCTGTCTCCCAAACCCTTGGGGCCAGATGTGTACCAGAACTGAAATTTTTAGATTTAGAAAGTAATATTGGGCACATAATGTATTTCATGTAATACGCTCAGTTGGGCCTGAAGCAACAGAAAATTTCATATTTCTGTAGCAAACATATGAATATTCACCATAAATCTGATAAAGGATACAAAGAGTTTCAAGCAGTTTGGATCAGGTTCAGCATTTATACAAGTTTTAGTGTCAAACCTGCTTACAAATTCAGTCTTCAGAAATTTTGGATTTTAAAATTGCAAGTGAGGGATTATATACCTGTTACCTCATTAATGTCTTTTTGGGGATAGGTATATGTTTATCTTAGTTAATACACACACAAGCATTTATAGTATTTCAACCTAACCTGTAGAGGTAGGCATGTCAGGAAATATTAAAAATGTTATCCTCTAGTTTTTAAGAATTACCTTTCTTCTGGAATTGAATACTATAAAAAACAAGTGAGAGGTAATCCATGCCTTCAGGAAGCATGGTTAATTATCAAATATTAATTTAGTGACTTTTTAGATTTTAAGCATTTTTTTCAGTGTTACTTTATGATTTCCTATTATTTGAGATATAAGTAAGTTTTTCTTTAAATAGTATAAAAATAACTTTTCTAATGTATCATTTATAAAGCAGCACTGTTCTACAAGTTTGATCATTTGAAGTAATTTTCATGCAAACAGTTGAAAGCTAAATTCAGAAAGAGGACAGAGAAAGAGAATCCAGGAAAGGCTATTGCTGTAGATAGAGCAGGGAAAATAAGAATCCTTTGTATGTTACAGTGTTCTCAGAAAAGGGGTAGAGAAGGAGAAATGTGTGGAGAGTAAATGTGAGGTAATAATGCACAGACATGGAATGTAATTAGTAGATAAAAGAAAGAACACAAGAGAAAAGGTGAAGACTAAGGGGTGTGTGTGTGTGCATGCACGTGTGTGTGCGTGTGTGTTTCTGCTGGGATTACGGGAAGGAGACCTGATTTCCTTGGAAGAGGAACTAAGAGAAAGGAAAGGGAGAAACATGAAAGATTAGGAAAGAGTGGGATTAGATGACAGAATCTGGATTTGAAGGAGCCAGGAAGAAGTAGGATTAAAAGCATAGGAAAAGAATCCTTTCTTTTCATCTGGAGCAAACAAGCTAATTATAAAATTAATTCAGAAGAAGAAGCATCCAAATATAGCTAGGCAAATATTGAAAAAGAAGAGTGCAGTGCTCCTAGCGTTACCAGATATCAAAGACTCTAATTAAAACAGTAGGTGTTTTTGTCAGAAGAGGCAGACAAAAAAAAAAAAAAAAGAAGAGGCAGACAGACCATTGTAACACGACAGAAAGTATAGAAATAGACCCAATAACAAGTACAAATTTAGGATCTGCTAAAACAGGATCTAAAAATCAATAGAATGGGGTGTGCATTTTAATAAGTGGTATTGTATAACTAAATATGAAAAAATATCTTAGATAATACAAAACTGTGTTCCCTTGCTCACCATATATACCAGGATAAATTCCAAACAGATGGGATATTTAGATGTAAAATGTGAAACCAAATAAGTAATTGAAAAAAAAAACGTAGAAGAATTTCTCTCTAAATTGGAAGAGAAAAGTGTTCCTATTACTTAAAATTGATCAGTAATAATGCAAATGCTTTAAAAATTGGATTAAAATATTAAATAATGAAAGTAAAGGAAAAAGACTAAGCTAAGAAAGAAACATCTGCAATTAACATCCATAGTTCTAATTTACCTAATATATAAGCACCACTAAAAATATTAAGAACAAAAAATAAATCTATAAAAATTGGCTAGATATAAATAATTCACTAAAAATGACTCTTAACCACATGAAAGGATGCTTGACCTCATCAGAATAAGAAGGCATGCTGAGATACCACTTAAAAAAATCTATTAGATTGGCAAAACATGCAAAAGTCTAACAACACATTCTGTTGGCAAGGTTTTGAGAAAACGGTCTCTCATACTTTGCTGGCAGAAATGCAAAATCGTACATATTTAAGGAGGAAAATTTTTCCAATAGCAAAATTTTATATGTATATACACATTTAATCTTTAATCCAGTAATCTCACTTTTAGATATCCATCCCAAAGACACACTGAGAAAAAACACAGAAAGATGTAGGCATGTGCCTATAAATTGCAAGACTTTGTAATTAGAAAAGACAGAAAGGACTAGCTTAATAGACTATGATACATCTGTACAATGGAGCATTAGGCAGCTGTAAAAAGAAATAAGAACTATTTCTATATTCTACTAAATCAGTGATCTCCAGGATATACTGTTAAGTGAAAGAAGCAATGTGGGAAAAAAAAGAAAGGAACATATGATGCTATCATATATATTTTTAAATTTATAATTAAAAATGGAAGGATAAACCATAAAGTTAAAAAAGGTTACTCACGGAGGAGAAGGAGATTGTGTGGCAGTGACAGGGACAGATGTTAAATTTCTTTGAATATGACTTGTATTAAATATTTCTCTTTGGACTGTGTACATAGTTTACATAACTAAAAAACAAAATTAAATTTTAGAAAAAGCAATTCTTAAACACTGAAAACAGAAATGAGTCTAAATTTATATCCAATTGATAGTATAACCACATCAAGAAGAACTTTTCCAAGACTTAGAATAATTTTACTAAACATCCCTATTGGGCTAGTCTATAAAGTAAAGAATGCATAAAAAATGCATTTTTAGCAATTATAGTATTAATATTAGCATTACATTATTATTCTGAGACTGTTTTATGTATATTGTGAAAAATACAATATGATTTTTTATAATTCTATCATTTCTATTGTTATTGACAAGCAGTAATCTAGGTGTAGGAAAAAGAAAGTACAGATACAGGACAGAAAAAGTTAAATAAAATCCCTATAGCCTGCATTTTAATTGTAAGTATCCATATGAACTGGTGAAATAGTTTACCTATCTATCTATCATCTATCTATCTATCTATCACCTGTCTATCTATCTATCTATGTACCATCTACCTACCTAATCTTTTAGCTCTCGACTGAAAAACTCAGAAAAAGTGACAAACACAGTACAAATGAACATCTCTGAAACTTGGTTTAATCTTGAAATACCATTTCCCACTAAAAGAGACAGGATCGTTGCAGGGATGGCTTATTTTATGTGGGGAGCATTTAGTCCTACAGAGAGCAAGGGAATTCGATCACAGACGGTTGATGTCATGACAAAAGGACCCAGGAGGCTATTTGAAGAAGCTCCCACTGGCCAAATTTAGAACAACATGATGAATAATCTAATAACATATGGATTAAAACATATAAAATATATTTAAATCTAGGAGTTCATAATAATAACAAAAAATGGTTAAAAAAAGAAAAGGCAGGGAATAGAATGGGCCAATTTAGAGTGGAAATTCAGAGTCTAGGAAACCAAAGGACAGAAAGTGAGTTTCTTCAAGAAATAGATTGCAGTAGGAAAAATACAAAATGAGGGAAATTAAAAATGATTTAACAAACTTGTCAGCCATCTCCATGCACAGACCTTCATTAATCCTGATTTAAATAAGTCTAAAAAAATTATGACATTTTTGAGGTCACTGGAAATTTGAACAAGTGAATACTCGATGATATTAAAATTATTTTTAAGTGTGAAAATGGTAGCTGGCTATATTTTTTAAACTAGTACTTAAATGATAGAGGTATCTACTGAAATATATGAGGCCTGAAATTTACCCGAAATTAATGAGACGTGAAGGAAATTGGTGGGCATATACATGGAAGAAAATAGGCCATGAGTTCATAATTGTTGAAGCAGAAAAATGAGTATACGTGGGTTCGTTATATTTTTCTTTCTACATTTATTCATGCTTGAAATTTTCTATATTACTTTTTTTTTAAATCAAGAATAAGACAGAAAGGTTAGTCTCGCACAGAAAGGACACCTTTTCCTCTGAAGCTGCAAACATTCTGGCGTATTTTTAAAACACTCACCCTTCCACTCTTGCCATCATTCTCAACAGATGATTATACCTCTTACTATCATGTGAAATATTACTCAACTTCCTGTCAAAATACCTACCTGTTTATGCATTTTAAAACAGTCAACTTTTCCTCACTTCCAAGTATCTAAGCAAGGGCTCCAACTGTGATCTCTATCCTGTATTTTCTTTCAACTTCTCCACTGGTGGCTTAATCTTATTTAAACATGCTCTTACCTCTCTGACCCTAAAAAAAAAAAAAAAAGAAAAAGTAATCCCTCTTCCCTCTCCACTTTCTCATCCAGATTCTTCCAGATTTCTCACCTCTCCTTCACAATGAAATTTCTTAAAAAACATCCACTGAGTCAGAGAATAGTTGTCTCTCAGAAGACATTTGCCTTGTCTTCTTAAATATTAGATTTAGGCCACTGAAAATGAAACATACTTGCTTGCCAATGGGACATAGTGGAAATGGTGTACGCAACTACTTGGTAATATCTTTTAATTGAGGAGACAACCCTTTCTTCTCTGGTCTCTGCCTCCTTCCTCCTGGATGGAATTTCAACATACGTCTTGAACCATGATATGACTTTGGCAATGGAAACAATAGATCATGGAGCAATAAGACAGAAGACTAAATTTTCAATATCTTGAGGTCCCTAATATATGAAATCCACTATATCTAGATCTTAATTCATCCTCAAGCTACTCAAATCTGGCTTTCATACATGCTATCCAACTGATACTATCCTCACCAAGGTCAGCAATGAACTATCACTATACTTTCTGCACTATTAATCATTCCCTCCCATTTCTCTACTGCAAAATGTCAACATTTTTTTCATATCATAAAACACATAGGACATACAACTTTATATTACATTGGGGTAGCAGACAAACCTACTTATGACTACAAGTGACCAACTTCTGACCAACCCAGGCCCCACCTGGCCTTTGAAAGGTATAAAGAATCGATGTAACAATAAAACATGTAACCAACTGATGGCATATTATTGTACTATGACACATCTTTTGGGTAATTCAGTTCTAGACACTTCAGCCTCTTGTTTTATAAAGAAAATACTTCTTCCCTTAACATTCCAGAAAAGTATTTTCTAGAGTTCTCTAGTAGTCCTTCACCTGGGGTTATTCCATCTACTTCTATGACCTTACTTAAAATCTATAGGCTGATGACTCCCAAGTCTATATACACATCTCATTTGTTCTTCTTGAGCACCAGACAGCAGAAATCTAGCCTCTTATGTATCATTATCCATTTAAAATCTTCCAGGCACCCAAATTAAATGTATTATCTTCTCCCCCAAAGTATTCCCCTTCTTCTAAGCTCAGTGAATGTCACCACCATGCACTTACTTGCTCCAGCTAGAGCCCTCAAAAGTCATCTTTTGACTTTCCCTTTTCTCTCCTTTCTGTCTCATATCCAATAGGTCAAAAGAAATCTAGTCATTCTCTTGAATCAGGTGACACCTACTCAAGAAAAATCAGATTATGACTCGTGATTAAATCAATCATCATGCATTGTGTATAAAGCACTTAAAAATATTTCAAATCTGTAAAGCACTACAAAATATTGACACTAATGTAGGAAAAATAAGTGGTCCAGTGGATACACAAAAATATATGGAGTCAAAAGCCACAAGTTAAAGGACTGACTTGAGTGTATACTAGGTTGGGAGACCCAAGTAAATCGTTTATATTTGAGACCCTGTTTTCTCATCTGTAAGCACTCCATTTGTTCATGCAATCAACATGCAGCTACTGGGTTCCTATGTGTCAGGAAATGTGTAATTGGTTTAGGGATACAAAGATTAAAGAATGAGTAAGACATTTCCTTTTTCCCAAAAAAAGAAAAAAGAAAGGCAAACATGTAAAACAATAATTGTCTCATAGCATGTATTCTGCTTGAAGACAACATTGCCCCCAAGGGTGCAAAATGTGTTGGTTTGTTTGTTTTTTGAGGTGGGCAAAAAAAATTACTTTTTTAATGTATAAAGCACAGACAGACACACAGTACTTAGACAGATACACAGTAGATCTGTGGGATTAGCTGAATGCCAGTTCTGGGCTAAGCACAGTATTATTCATTATCCCATTTGTCCTTCACAACAAAACCTACAACATAGGTATTATTATTTCTATTCCACAAATCAGAAAATGGCCTTGAGAAGTTAAATAATAACAAACAAACAAATCTACCGGCTGACACTAGAACATAAATTCCATAAATGCAGAGGTCTTGTCTGAATAGGTCATTGGTCTATTCCGAGTGCCTGGAACAGTGCCTGACACTAAGAAGGCAACCTAATAATATCTGTTGAATGGATGAATTATTGTGAGTTAGTAATAAATGGAGACGTTCAGAGGGCCATGATGCATTAGATTCCAAATCCTGTTTTCATAATCACTATGTTATTAGGGGGTCCCAATACAGGACTTAGAATGGATTGATGGATCTATGGATAGATAGATGGATAGAATGGATGGAGAGAGAAAGAAGGAAAGACAAGAGAAAAGAAGGTGGACAGTATCTGTTCTTCCTTCCTGTAAGAATTAGCATGAGAATTAAATTAATAAATTTACTTAAAAATAAAAAGAGAGAATGGCTAAATGCAAGGTAACTGATAGAAGTTTTATTAGCAATAACATAATATGCTTCCCTGATGATTCTCCCATGCAGTCAGTTCATGCATCTTGTGTCTCTCAGAGTCAAACTATTATTTGCCACACTGCCTTCAGGACCAGCCTGGGGTTATAATGTTCATGAAACACAGCTGGAACTTGGATGGATAATCACTTACTAGAACTTTAAAAAAAAGAAAAAAAATACCTGAATAATAACTAGAAAAAGTACATGTAATTATAGGACTGTAAGAAGTACAATCATACTTAATGTCATTAAATTGGCAAAGAGCTCCTAATATAATTTTTAAATTAAGATTTTTTCTTTTAATTTACCTCAATATAAGACCTTTCATGCTTATATTAAAATTATTGGTCATGAATGAGTCTGTACTACATTTTAAGTAAGTGAAATATCATTATGAATTTCAAGTACCTATGGAATCCTGACTTCAACATATTTCAACTTTATGTCCTCGAGCAAGATCTTTTACCTCTTGAACTTCAACTTCTTGAAGGGCAGAATGGGACACACATCTAATCAGTGTTTATAAGGAGTAATAAGAAAATATACATAAAGCACCTAACACAATTCCTGGCATAGATTAGGTACTCAGTAAATATGCTTCCTTTTCTTGTTCAAAGAAACACAGGTAACTTCTTTTAAACTCCATCCAATTCAATGATTAACATTTCTCCCTATGTATACTGTTTCAAGTTGAGACTTTAATAATAAAGATGAGATGGGGGCAAATATGGCATTTATTCTATGTTATCCTTAAAACCTACATGATACTGACATCTTAGCTCCTGATTTACCCAAGTTATGTATATATATATAACAAAATAAAATACCTTATTTATTATTTGATTTTCTCATATGTTGACTAAATTTCCTTTAAATAAAATTCTTATAGTGATAAATGACATATTTTAAAATTGTCTTTGCATTATTTATTTAAGCTGTGCTATGTGCAATGTATCTATATTACAATCACATATCAACATAAGAGCATAGCAATCATTGGGACATATCTGCACTGTATGAGATCAAGCACTATTTGAGCTTCAGATTAAAGGTTTTGAAGATTCTTTGTTTCTGGATCACAACAAACTGAACAAATTTTATAAAAACATTTTGGTTCATCTGTGGCTCGTCCATTTAGTTACTTGTCAATGTCACACATTTATTTTATCCCAGGCCCTAAAATAAAATGTGGTTTGTGTGTGTGTGTGTTTGTGTGTAAAACAGACTTTGGAGCCAGACAGACCGGGATACAAATCTCAGTCAGGCTATTAACAAGCTAATTAGCAAGTTACTTGACTTAGTTTCCTTATCTCTAAAATGGAAGATTTTTTGTGAAAATTAAAATTAAGATAATTCTTGTAATGGGTTCAGCACAGTGTCTAGAGACCTGAGCAAATACTTAAAAATTTTAGGGCTCTCTTTTTAATATCATTGTTATAATTGTCTCTAGGAGATTAGACATGTGTTACTAGTCCCTTCAAATTGACCTGTGAAACAAAAATGTGATTCTTAAGTTACTAAATTAGAGCCAGCTCTGTTACAACTAGCTGCAAGAAATCACAAGTCCACATCATACAATACTTGTAAGGAGCATACCATATCCCACTGTAGAAAGACCCAAGTGTTTCATTCTATTTTTCACAAGTTCAGCAAGCTCTTGTCTTTCTGACCTCCTGTAGAGGTTCAGGCGCTGCTGGGTTATTTTCTCAGCTGTTTTACCGGAGTGTTTGGGACCTTTTCTGCTCAGTCTTCGGGCCCACTGCATGCTCTTCCTCCTTAGCAGGGGATGGTCAGACTGGTCACTGGATGTTGAGTTGCGGTGGTTACTTCGGTGGTGACCTTGCTCTTTGGCGTCTTTGGTGTCTTCCCACTCTTCCACACTGATGGATATTTGAGACTTTAAAAGAAATGCATATTGGTAATTAGATATTTTAGGAATCATGTAGCCTGGAGTTATATTCTTATTTTTTGCTAGTATCTTAATATAATTATATATCTCATGAGAGTTTTTACAGAAAGAGCAAAATCATAATCATTGATACTAATTTTCTGCTACTAAAAAATTAGAAAATATGTTTTTTGAACTTATATTTGAACCAGATAAAATATCCTTGCATCCTCCAATATGTTTCTTTATAAAAAGAATTTAATTTTTTATGTATCAGAGTTATCTTATCAAATGACTACTAGCATAGAGTTGTTTGAAACCACAAGCAAAAGAACTAGATATTTTATAACTTTATTCAAATAAAGTCAATGTAACGGACTTTTCTCAATTTGCTCCTAGTATTTCACATGAAATTTAAATAAGGATTATAAAAGTTGTTTTATTTTTGGAATTAATAATATTTTTTAAGGTTTTAAAATTATTGCTCTTTCCAAAGAAGGCATTGGTCTGAACTTTATAAAATGTGAATTTTTTTATTTGCTCATATGACCCAGAGGAAAACAAAAAGTACATTTTATTTAATTCATGCATTAATTATTCACCACATAAAATGTTTTCTGATGGAAATATTACAATATATTTCAGGAACTGTTCTCAGTGTTCTAAGTGAAAATGTGTTGTAAATATTAGTATTTCACAAATGTATTCTAGAATCACAAATAAAACTTAAATCAGGCTATTCTCCATAGGAGGGGAAAACAATGAACATATTCATAAATTCTATTTTGATCTACTCTTTTACTACTAAATCTGATTTTAAAGTAAGAAGCTTTCCTTTGATTATAGGAAAGTTTCCTGTTTCAAAATTGTTGCTTTTCATACCAGGAAGTCATATGAACTGCAACACGGTTCAAAGCAGAAAGCCCTACTTTCTAAAGCATGCACATGCAAAGGGACAGCTTCCTGCATTTTATTCTGCATAAGAGCCATGTTTAGGAATCCTGCTGTGTTTCCTGTCTGTGAATGGAAGTTTGAGCTTCAGCTACAACATGCATGTGTCACTGGCTTCCAAACTAATAGAATTTAAATTACCAAGTTAAGCAAGGTCAGGAGGCAGATCCAACAAGATCCTTTAAAAGTGAATATGAATTATGGAGGCTCAGTCAATGCCTTACACACAATTCCGAGTGGCAAGCGATGCAATTGTCTCACACTTAAATTCAATAAAAAATGTAAATATTCACTCACATTTGTTCCAAAACAGCACTGTAGAAGAGTGATATCAAAACAATTTGTTTAACCTTCATAGCTTCATGATAAGAGACTATTTCTCTCTTTTTTAGATTGAATTATTTCTTTTTTAAAAAAAATTAAAGTATAGTTAATTTACAATGTCGTGTTATCAATAGTTTCAGGTGTACAGCACAGTGATTTAGTTATATACATATATAAATAATTCAATCTAAACAAGAGAGAAATAGTCTCTTATCATGAAGCTATGAAGGTTAACAAATTATATATACTATACATATAATTTCTCAGATTCTTTTCCCTTATAGGTTATTACAAGATATTAAATATAGTTCCCTGTGCTATACAGCAGGCCCTTGTTGGTTATCTATTTTATATATAGTAGTGTGTATATGTTAATCCCATTGGGATAAGAGAACATTTCACCCAAAATATAGAAACCTCATTTTAGCTATAGAAATTTAGGTTGGAAGTATTAAAAAATTTAATACCATGGTTTTGCAGTAATGGATACCTTTATAAGTCTTAACCTACTCTAGTTTTACCTGGTTGATAATATACTGAAAATCCTCTTCTCTGAAAGTAAAATACATAAACCCTTGAGTAATATCTACCATCAGTAAAGAATATCAATCTTTGTTCAGTAACTTCAGTTTATGTGTACTTTGTGGCAAAAATGAAAACATGTTAGTTCATTCATATTTAGATACTTGGCTTGCAGAGATTCGTGAATCACAATATTAAGTTTATTGAAGTAATCTTTCTAGTCATAAGTCCCTGTAATAGTTTGATTCCTACAAATATGTGGAAATAGTAATCTTGCTGGACCAAATACTCAAGATATTATGCCCATATAATGTCACTGACAATTCAAGTCATGGAACCGTAAGTTAATAAATATTTTAAGGGAGAGATTGGAGATTCGCTTCTCTTCCAGGTAGAGGATACAATAATATTTGTCTTTGTGAATGCTTCCTCTTAGTTCTGTGTACCAGGAATTATATCAAGTATATATTAGCTAAATAATACTGGATCCCCTATTCACCATTGTTTTGAATTCCCTAGGGAAATATCATGATTTATACAAAAAATCCATAGGACTCACAAGGCATTTTTATCATTATTTCAATAAAAGTAACATCTCTTTTTATATATCAGTTTAACTAAAGAAAAAGGGAATTAGAAGGAATTGGGGATCAATTTTAAGAAATCTAAACTGACAATACACAGATTGTTCTCTACATGTTTGGAATTTGTATGCCTTTCTCCCATCCTTCCAGTATGACATAATAAAAAGTACTTTGAATTTTTCTGCATTAAGATACACAAATTTGATTGATATTTTGGATATTTCCTAGCTCTGTGCCTAGAATAAACTGTGTAACCACTATGTAACATGAGAATAATGATGCCCATTTTCTACCTCATAGAAATGTTGTGCAAATTCATATAACACATTAATATATAAAGAAAACATGTCACCTGTAACCTTCCACACATAATAATAATATTAATATATCCTAGTAAGAATGATGATCCATAATATCAGTTACAATGGTAATAAACTGAGTTATTCTATTGCTGGGTACTGAACGTGTGTATGCACACATGTGTGTGCCTCTGTGTTTTAAAAGAAGGTCAACTTATAAATATATTTTCCTGGTGCCATTTCATCACCTGGTTGTAACTCTATTGTGTTCCTAACATGACATCATGACCTACTGGAAATAGAGTAGTGCTAGGATACACGAACGTGCCTTCATCGTAGGACCTTTTCCTGAACGTAGAGTCAGGGTTATAGAGTGGTTAAAAGCAAGTATTCTGGCATCAGATAGAGCTGGGTTTAAATACAAGTTCTACCACTTGCCAGTTCTGTATTCTGGTTACGTAACTTAAAAGATTATCCCCAGTTCCCTATCTGAAAAATGATAATTATATTATTACTTTGCTCAAAGTGTTTTTCCAAGCAAATCTAAAAGATGACTCATGAAAAGTGCATAATATAGTGACTATCTCAGCAAGTGATCAGTAAATATTAGTAAATATTATGGTTCATAATCTTATATGAAAATACCATAAAAGGGAGAAAAGAAAAATAAATAATTATGAGGAGCTATATAAAAGTGAAGTATAAGTATGAAAAAGGAATGACGCATATTTTGGTGCAGTTTCTCTACCAGTGACTATATTTCATAAGAAATCAAGGTGCTATAATCAAATTCTTGGGGGTGAAGTTTCCTCAGTTAAAGTTTTGTGAAATCTGAAAAACAAAATAGGTATTTAAGTCAAAGGGGAGATTTATTATTCTGTACTGCTTCTATGAATTATTTTTCACTATTTCTATGAATAATGGGAGAACTCTGGCTTGACTTTTTTATTGTCAGAAGCCTAACATAATTATTAACTTGAAAAACCAAGGTTTAACACTAATGTTTGTGAGAATGAAAAAATATATTTGCATATTGCCATGGTCTGATCTGAATGTTTGTGTCCTCTCAAAATTCATATGTTGAAATCCTAATTCCCAAGGGTATTTGTAGGTGGGGCCTTTGGGAAGTGATTAGGTCAGGTCATGAGGGTGGAGCCCTCATCAGTGGGATTAGTGCCCTTATAAAGGAGATCCCACACTGCTTCCTGGCCCCTTCTACCATGTGAGGATGCAAGGAGAAGTCTGTGAACAGAAGAGGACCCTCACTGGACAGTGCTGCCACCCTGATCTTAGGCTTCTAGCCTCCACAGCTGTGAGAGATAGATTTTGGTTGTTTATAAATTACCCAGCCTGTGGTGTTTTGTTACAGCAGCCTAAATGGACCAAGACACATATTGTACATGAAATGATTCTAGAAACATATTTATATAGTTCAATAAGGAAATGAAAAATTCATATGGCTACTCCAACAACAATTTTTATATACATTTAAAACTTCATCTTTTTTTAAGTTATATTATTTTCCAAATATTTATCAAACAGTATGGTTGAAAAAAGCTAAAAGTGTATCTTCATAATAGTAAGACTGGAAAACTGAAAAGTAAGAAAATGTTTCTTATGCTTAAAACAGCTTAATTACCTTAATTTTTAGAAAGGTAGAAAGTGTCAGATTGATAAAATATATGAGACATTCTTTCCCACACTTCACATGTGCACACACACACACACACAGCTGACTCTATTCAACTTCTCTCAGCTTTTTATTGAACAGTTATTCATGTCATAGGTTATTGAGCATCTGTGGAACAAAGTGGTATTTTAAAATAAATCAATTCACCCAGTAGTTTGAAAGTGTTTGTAATCTGGATTCGTGGCTCCCTTAAGAATAGTTTTACAACCTTTATAATAGACTTAAACTGTGCTAGCTGATTTATGTACGAAGACATTCTTAACTGTTGCTGAGGAAAATGAAATCACTGGAGATATGTTAGTTGAACCTTATATGAAAGAATTCCTATAAAATGTTTTCCATTAAAATAGATTAAATTATAATAATATTTGAAAGATCATGTAAATTTAAATCTACAAGCACCATGGCTAGTAACTCTGGGTCCCCTGGAAATTTCTTTTTATCAGTAAAAATCTACAGAAAGACATTTCTCCATTTTCAATAAAGACTCAGTTTAATAAGTTCATTTAGTCTGTGGTCTAAGAAGAGATATAAAATAACTAGTTACATTGTATTTAGATGTATTTTCAGAATCACAGAGATAATTAACAACAAACAATATTATGGTCTAAAAAATGCTGTATTTGGAATCAAATGCTAAGTTGTATTTTTAATCACATCAGGTAAATGCTTCATGACTTTGAGCAAATCAACTGAGCTTCTTGAAAAATAGTGATAATAATACTTATCCTGGTTTTCATAGCAAAAATAAACAAAACTTACAAGAAAATAGTAGTAAAAATCTCACCAAAATTCTAAAACCAAATAACTTCTCAAGAATTCAGGCTCAAATAATAGATTTTCTAAAGCTAATAATTTGATAGAATAATCAACATTATTCCAATCTCTTGGCTTCATCCATATCTAAAAATAAGATAATTCATCTACAGGTTCTCTTAGGCACCTTTCAATTTTATCTGTTATTCTATGAATATAAGGTTTACTAGTAGTAGGTAGAATCTCCATTAACTATTAACTCACCATTTCAATCCAATAACTTCAAAAGTCAATGTTTAATTTTATGTCCAAGGGAAAAAAAAATTCAGATTCTCTAAAGATAATGTTGAATAATCTACAAATTTATGTTACTTATTTTCCACTATGGTCAGACCACATCTTTTCCTCCTCCTCCCCCTCCCCTCCCCCTCCTTCTTTTCTTTCTCTCTCTCTCATATGTAACACCTATCTTTCTGTTATTATCTGTAAGAGAAAATCAAACCTAGTCAGTTACTTTTCTATTTATGAGTTAAATCTCATTTTTGATTATTTGTTTGTTCTAAATGTACAATTAAGTTATATATTCACACATCTTTGGTTTTCCGTGTGTGTGTGTGTGCTGTATGTGTGTTTAATTAAATCTCTGCTTTCTTTGCTGTGAAATTTGAAACTTGGCTAATTTATTATCTCGATATCATTTCTCACATTGGTCATTAATTTTTTTCCTTTGAGCCTTCAAAACTGTCATTCAGAAACAGCTAGTGTACAAGGGTTTCAATTATCTAATGCCTTTCCTAGTGCTTTAAGCTTTAAATCTTACTTTTCTCTTCTTTGTTTAGAATCTTGAATACTATTATCATGAACTTGCTAACTACATGGTGGATGTTTTCCCTTAAAATTTAACTAATTCATCTCGGTTCAGAAGAACAAATTGAGAAATAATTTTGACCTGATTTTAGTTGGTTGTTTGCGTTCTTTTACTAGGAGTCTTGTAAAGTGTTTATAAATATGTAGGTGTTAGTTGGCATATATGTTACTCATTTTATTTTTTATCACATGCTTAGGAAGTTACACTCCAAAAGAACTACTTCAGTTTTTTAATTTTTACAGACCAAAGTCTGAGGAGCATGTTTGGGAATGGATATTAAGGGTATGGTGTAATGGTGGAAGAAACATAAAGTTGGATCGGGCAGGATTTATTGGGCTCACTAAGCATTTAACGTTACAGCCTGGGGAGTCAGAAAGGGTTCTTAAAGTTGTAACAATTGGTACAGGAGGCAGGGTATCTAGGCCACGACTGCCAGCTACGCAGTTTTATGTTGCATTTATTCAGTCCTCCCATGCTTCTGTTTGGATTTAACCAACCTAAGTTAGAAGTTTCAATAATTGGCATTTAAGGGCAAGAGTATGGAATTGGGGCTCTTGTTAAAGTGGTCCTGTGTCATATGTCTCAGACTTATCTGAGTGTTTCATATTGAATTTTGTGCCTAGATTCCAGTAAGGAGCACGACTGACATTAAGTTCAGAGAATTATCTTTATCCTGTGACCAGTGTTTGTGTGTCTAAAGCAGGCATCAATCCGCATTGCATAGAGCATTCAGGGAAAATGCTGATACCCTGAGCATCCTACAGCTGGATTACGTGGTTGCTTGTGTGAAGGAAGAGTAGTTGCCATGCTGAGATCCACAATCCTGAATACAGCTCATTCGGACCCTACAAAATGCTTCTGCTGCTGCTGCCTATGCTTCTGGAACAATAGAGTTGCTGATCCCCATAGCAATAAGGAGAAGTACCCACAGGTCCCTGTGGCACAGCCAAGGGGTGAATTCAAAACTGAGTTAAGCCTCAGGTCCTTAAAATCTGACAAAGCAACGATAGAGGCCCATAACTCTGAAGATACTGACTTCAGACTCTGGAGCAGGAGACGAATACACATGAACAGGGTAGAAAAGAGCTCCCAGAGTGTCTACCAACCAGAGACAACAGCAGCAACAAAACAGGAGGAAATAAACAACTGCAACAGAAGTCCACAATTAGTCCAACTAGAAAATTCTTAATTTACCAAAAGAGTTTATTAAGACCAAGAAAAATACAATAAAAAAGGGAGCTGATTGGCTTTGTGCCTCTACAACATAGGTTCCAAATTAACTTTAACATCTCCTGAGATGTACTGATTGGGGCTTCTTTAGGGCCTTCTTTTCTCTTTGAGTTGGAGCTCAAATTATAGTTATGACTGAAGATCGCACTACTTTTAAACAAAGACTCTAAATATGGAGATTGCTCTAAAATTAGGTAATCTGTACACTCTTAGCGGAGTTATCAAATATAAAATAGAGGACAAAGAGGTATGCCTCATCTTAACCATTAGAGCTATCTATCGCCTTGCCTAAATTTCCCATGGTCATAACACCTATGGCCCCAAAACATCCCCTAGTAGACATGCACACTCTTCCAATGAGTAATAAATTAAAATTAAATGAAATAAAACTTTTGGTGCTTACAATCAGTTGGACAAAATGGGACCCTATGAACCTTCTGTCTGCCCAATATAGTTAATAAAATCTCCAAGGATTGTACAGAGCTTTCAAGGATTGAAACCCATTATAAGAACTATTTAGAGAACAGATGATAACCACCAATGCTTCTCCATTTAACAGCCAAACTGACCTGTTCTTAAATCTGTTCTTAAACCTGGAAAGAATGAATGGTGCCCCACAGTAGACAGTCCCAACCTTAGTGCCCCGCTCCCACATATTAAGGTGCCATGCCCAATATTGTTGAAATTACTGAATCTATTCAGTTGGCAACTGGTAAATACTTTGCAGTCATAAATTTGACTAATATGATTTGTTCAGTGCCTGTTTTGATGGACTCAGCCAGTTTCCCTTCACCTTCGAAGGGACAGAGTACTCCACTTAACTATACATGGGGCACCTCAACAGCCCTGCAATCACACACAGGCTTCGTGGGCAAGATCAACACTGCATCCAACTTTCTCTGGAATACAGGTATGTCATGACATTGATGACTTATCATGCAAGGAGATTCATTTGACACCCTCATTCAGGACACAGAAACATTCACAAAGGAGCTCATGAACAGGGATGGGCCACTGTCTCACACAAAGTACAAGGTCCCCTCAACTTAGGAATATTTCTAGACATTATTTGCTCAGTCAAGGGGTTCTCTATCTCTGACACTGTCGAGAAATAATTATTGATCTGTGAGTACCGACAATATTAAGACAAATCTAATACTTTTAGGCCTTTGGGTTCTGGAGACAACGTATTTCTCATTTACATTTTTTTTAAAGCTCATGTATGGTGCTACTCACAAACTGGCCTACACTGAATGAGGTCAATTACAAGAAAAGACTCTAAATTCTCTCCAAATAGCAATACAACAGACAATTGCATTAGTTTCACCTTTCCCTCCTCTGCCTCTACCCCCAGATTCCTTCACTGCAGAGGCCTCCTCTAGGACCTCCTGGAGACTCTGAACCGCTCACAACAGCTAAGTTGTCTATGGGCTTCCAGTGCAAGAAACTGTCCTCCTTGGTCTCATGCTCACACCTTCAGAGCAGCAATTACAAGGCATGTATCCACAAACATTTACATAAAATTAAGGGTAATACGATAATTAAGGGCACAATTTATGACAGATGTGGTACAAAGAAAATTATATAAATTTGAGTAGATTTGAAAGGATGACTCCATGTTGAGAAGGAGATCTGTGTCTGATTTCAAGAAACATACACTTGGGCTTCCCTGGTGGCGCAGTGGTTGAGAATCTGCCTGCTAATGCAGGGGACACAAGTTTGAGCCCTGGTCTGGGAAGATCCCACATGCCGCAGAGCAGCTAAGCCCGTGAGCCACAACTACTGAGCCTGCGCGTCTGGAGCCTGTGCTCCGCAACAAGAGAGGCCGCGATAGTGAGAGGCCCGCGCACCGCGATGAAGAGTGGCCCCCGCTTGCCGCAACTAAAGAAAGCCCTGGCACAGCAACGAAGACCCAACACAGTCATAAAAATAAAATAAATAAATAAATAAATAAATAAATAAATAAATAAATAAATAAAGGGAAAAAGATGGGTCAATTAAAAAAAAAAAAAGAAACATACACTGAACACTTGTGCAAGGCACTGTCCAAGGCACGTGGGATACAATAATGAAAAGATAGATGTGGTTTATCGATAATTCCCTAATTTCAAATCTTATACCTCAATATCCTCAGTTGGAGAGTATGAAGTAGAAGAGAAGTGAGAAATTAAGAATATAAGAGGAGGTAGAAAAATGGATTATCTTGGAGTCCAGGAAGATGTATTTCTCATGGAATGGAAGGGGTGATGAATACTGTCAAATAGTTCCTACTGCAGCTTTTCTTCCCTCTAACACAGGGGTCACCGGTCTGAGGAACCGGGCCTCACAGCAGGAGGTGAGCGTGAAGCTGCATCTGCCCCTCCCCATCGCTCACATCACCGCCCGAACCATCTCCCCACCACGCCCGTCCGTGGAAAAACTGTCTTCCATGAAACCGGTCCCTGGTGCCAACAAGGTTGGGGACCGCTGCTCTAACTTACATGTCATAAATAATACCTGTCATTACAGAGACATGAGGAAGAGGAAGAAAAGTTATAAAAGGTCATTACTTTATCTAGGACCATAGCATTGCCCTATGATGGAAGTTTTTTTAGTAAAGGTTAGGCATCTTCCACTCATATAAGTATGTTATAGAAATTATTGGTGATCTTGAGAAGTGAATTTTCTAAATAGCAATTTGAAATATTTAATAGTTAATACGTCTAACATATTCATTGCTTTTTTGAGTTGTGGTGTTCAGAAATACATTTTAAGTATTTAATGAAATTGCCTTAATTATGTCATGTTTCTATATCATATAGCTCTATCAATGCGGCAGCACTACTTTCTTTCATTGTTTTTCTTATGAACTCAGGTGACCTTCTTTCACTGTGCAACAGTGGAATGTTTTTATCTTTTCTGAAGCTACAACATTTATTTTCTCCTCAAAATAATGTATTTTTAAGGTGAAGTAATAATATTATCAGCATCAAAATTATCATTACTGTACATTTTGTAACTACCTTTTTTGTAGGTCTCAAGGCATTTCTTCACTCTTCTAATGGTTATTTAATATTGACTGTTGTATTTCATGTTGATATGTGTCTGGTAGGTTAGAATCAAAGTCTGGCTCAAATCTAGACTAACTTCATCCTCATTAACTTTTAGTTCATTAAGAAAACTAAAAAGCAGTTTTCTTTAACCAAATGATTCATTTTATATCTAGAAATAACCAAATGTGTCAACATATTTTCTTTCTACATGAAACGTCCTTTTGGGGTACATATGTTTTGGTTTTTATGTATTGTACTTACTTATATATGTGTGTGTAGAGAATTTTCTTATACACCTGAATAGCTTTCAACTCCAAATTTGACTTATAAACAAAAAATCAATAAATGGAAGAGTACTTATTAAGCACACAGGTTCAACACAGCAAGAAAGGCATTCAGATAGTTTACATGATCAGAATCATAGTTTCATTGCCAGCTCTGTCATCTTCACAGTACAATTCTCACTCATCATTTTCTAGAAGTTTCTAGAATTACAGGAATACATAGCCTAAAGCAATGGTTTCAACCACATGTATATGTGTGTGTGTAGACCCTACATACTGTAGGGTAGGTGAAGGGGGCTATCATTCTATCACCTCCGGAATCTTACAGTACAGAAGAAAACACCTAAGCGTATAAAGTTAAAAAAAACTATTATAGCGATTTCAATATGAGTATAGCATCAATTCCACCATACCCAAACATTTTACACACACACACACACACACACACACACGCACACACACACACACAGTCCTCTTCTCTTTTTCAGCATTTGAGAACCACCCTAAAGCATATAACAGTTATGAATAAATGAGACTGTGGAAAGAAAATTTCTATGATATATGTAATGTCTTAACTAAGGAAGAGAGTCAATGGTATAAGACTTGGTAGATATGAATATTTATATTCTTATGTAAAGAATCTATATAAAACGGTATTATTGATCCAAGTATACTGTTGCTGGACGATCATCACTCCCTTATTAAGACCTAGATGGCTTAGATCAACCTTATAACTTTCAATTCAGTTCTGATTTTGTAGACTCCAGCACCCATGCAACAAGAAGTTGTGACTGAAGGCTTACTTTACTTCCTGTGGCAGGGTAAAGTGAAAGAATGATGTCGTGCAGTTTAAGATATTAAGTGAACAGAAAGCCATGACTATGTAGTTAAAATAAAACACATAGATTGGATGCATTTAAATAGCTTCTTGCTAATAAGTGTGCCAGGGAGACTCTTTTTTCTCTTCCCCCCTCCCCCAAGCCACACAGCATGCAGGATCTTAGCTCCCCAACCAGGGATGGAACCCACACCACCCCCCCCCTGCAGTGGAAGCTCAGAGTCTTAACCTCCGGACCGCCAGAGAAGTCCCGTGCCAGTGAGAGTCTTAAGTTAAAGTACGTAAATAATGCACATAAGAAATGCTTTCCTGGCGTTGAAAATAAGATAAGAATTAGTAGAGCTGGGAAATATTATAAAAAAGAATAATAAAATGGACTAAAAATATTCGAGTCAAATTTTTATAAGAGAAAAGTGAAAGAAAATTACAGGTGAGCTGAGACCCATGGTGTGTGTGTATGTGTGTGTGCCTGTGTGTGAGTGTATGAATGCCCTTGAGGTTAGTGAATATATCTATTTTTGATAATATTACAAGGTATTTATCCAAATCACAGGAATACTTACTATTATTTCATTTATAAATTTAAGTGTATTGACACAGACATTTTCTGAAGCAGTGTTATCCACTCAAAAATGAAGAACCAGTGAAAAATGATGAGATAAGATCTATGTTACTCTATGTACCCTGGCACAGAATTGTTTGCCATTAACTATGAATGATTCACTTAACACATTTCTGCCTTTTTTCTAACTGATGAAGTGATAATAATAAATCTCCCTACAACCTCCACTCTGCTATGTGTTGAGAACAGCCCAAGTTCACACACAGCTAGTAAAAGCAGGAGCCAACTTTTAAACATAGATTATCTTGTTCCAAGTCTAGTGCTTTTATGGTCAGACAAAATAAATGAATAAATGAATCTTCCCAGGAACAGGGACAGAGGAGAATAAAGAATGGCTAGAATATAGGAACTTAAAATTTGGCAACAAGCAATTGACTTGGTATGACAGGCACCAAACATCCACCATTAGGCATCATTAATCTGTGTGTATTACGCAAGACACTGAAGGGAAGAGAATTTGGATGTTGTGAATCCACCCAGAAGTAATTAAATCCAAGAATAGGCATGAAATGTTCATGTCCACTTTCTGAGAAATCTTCCTGGCATGTTTACTGACTCATTCCAAGCACCTAGATGAGAACATCTGGACCTTGGTGGTGCTCAGTAAATATCTGTAATTCGGGAAGATTATAAGACAGGAAGTATCTGGCAGATAATGAGTTTGTTCTTCATGTTTAGGAGTTAGAAGAGGGAGGGCAGAGAACAAAAATTTGCCATCCCTCAACCTCGAAGTAATCATTGAAACCACAAGATACATTGAGTGCTACAAAGCCGTGTGTTGAAAAGAGGAAAGACTATACACACAGCTTTGGTAAATCCCCAGTTTTGGTTCAAGTGGCAATTCCCACGTTGATTCCCAAACAAAGCACTTTGGGATCTCAAAGCAGATGGTGGAAAAGAGAGAGGTGGCCAGAAATTGGTAGAAGCTCCTACAGCGAAACCTAGTGATTAAAAAAACAGGCTCTGATGTCAGAAAGTGATAAAGTTCAAGTCCAGGTCTGCTACTTCCTAAGTTTTTATTTTATCAAGTTAATGTGTCTAAGTCTCTGCTCATTTACAAATGGGAATAATATCATCTGCCATATTAACTTGCTGGGCAGATTAAATAAAACAAGAAAGCGCTTAGCATTGTTCAGGGATCGAGATTAATGCTCTGGGAGAGATGACCTGCAGTGAAGTTTAGCCCACCCTTAGGTAGATAATGGAGTACTTTCTGGAATCTAAAGATGAAGCCCCATCCTAGGGTAGGAGGTGAAGGTGATCGCTGCCTCTCCTTGGGGTCCTGAGTTCTAGAGCCAATCCCGAGACAGGAGATTAGACAAACCTTCAGATGGAAGATCACAGTAGCAGCATCTAAAATGAGCTGTTATAGGCAGAAACTGAACAGCAAAAAAGGGGAAAAAGACATAAACCAGGGAAAACAGGGAAAATAGGAGTAATTCATGATATGAAAACTAAGGATAAGAGAATTTTAAGATGTAAGAGATAATGAACCCTGTTCAAGGTTCTACAGAGCTTAAACAAATTACAACTAATTTAAAATGCCAATGATTTGGCTAAAAGAGATTTTTAATAATTGAAGAACAGTACTGATAAAGTAGTGGGGGAAAAAAATGGGAGATAAGTAATAGAATGGACAGCATACATGAAGTCTTCTGAAAGCTTAACAGCAAGAGTAAAATAAGAAAAAGCAGAAAAAAAGGAGAAAAATTTCTTGAGATTTGGGGAAACCTGAACATATTTGAAGGGGGAGAGAAAAAAACAAAACAAGACAAAACAAAACTAGAGGTGGAAAGGACGGAAATTGTATAAGAAAAAACTGGAATTACAAGGATAAGCATATTTTCACATCTAAAGTACAATTAGAGCTTTTTCTTCATAAAAAGCATTGTGAGAAGGATACTCATATTGGAAGACTCAAACTTCCCAGCAAATTAAAGGGAAGACACTTTATTTATATAGGGAATTGACTGGAGGATTTTGAGACCTAGAATAGTAACTATGAGAAAGAACGCAATCAGGAAAAAAGTTATGAGTCAACTTGTAATTGGCTACGAAAAGTCAGAAATGAGCCAAACCTTTGATTTTCTGCATCTGAAATGGTAAGTTAGAGAAAAGAGGAGATAGTGAAGCTTGACATCTGAATAAAAAGTGAAGAACATATGAATCAACATGGAAAACCACAATAGAGCCAAAACCTACATTTAAAAAATTAACTCTACTTTCAAACATGAAGCTATAAAGTTTTTTAACAAATGAAAACTTTGTTCTTACTGGGACATGGTGTGACCACTAACTAGTGTTTCTACCACTGTGGACCAGGTCTGGACTCATGCCCTAGAAAGCCTTTAGGAGAGGCAAAGTGAAGCAACTTGGCTTGTGACATGTTCCTAAAATACTTTCTAAAATAATGTCTGCCAGTTCATTACAAATAAAATTAAATTTTATTTGTGAATCAGGTCAGGTCAAATGCTGGTACAAATTTAAAATTTTAGAAATATATGTTTGATCTCATTTGAGCTCAAAGAATTATAAAACATATTCTAATAAGGCAACTGTAAGAACCCTAAGACGAGCTCCCCAAACCTTGCATGTGCCAGAGCTGTGTTCTGCATTGAACTAGAACTTTAATTTGCACCACCTGTGGTGGTAGCTGGAAGCCCTGAGCAGCTTCATGCTAAACAAACGTTACTATTTTCTATGTACCATCATGTGAAAAAGGTCGGAAAGCATCTAAAACATTATTCTTACAGCCCAAAGCGAAGCCTCCTTAGTAAATATTTAGTAAATTCCAAAGGAATACATATATGGGAAAACAAAATTAGAATATTTAAAAATATAATAAAGCTAGAGCTTATTAAACCTTAAATAATTTAGGATGTTCAAAATAATTTAATAAACAGAATTTGCATTTATTAGATGGATTCAAATCTTTGATGTAGAGAAAACAACAGTCACTCTGTCAAAATGTTGGGTATTATGATAATATAGAACTTCTCTCCAAAATTCAACAAGCTCAAAAATAGACTCATACCTTTGGTTGGTAATTTTGGCACACAACTTTTACACTTGTGACTGTGTTCTCCCAGTGGGCTGAATGGTACCACTGCTTTGACATTCAAAATGCAATTTTTAAAGTTGAAAATGTTTATATTTGTAATAGTTTCTTTAATTCTATTTAATGCTTGGGAGTTTGTGTTAAGTACTAAGGCCATAATGACAATTATTTATCGTGATTTACATGAAGAAAATGGAAAATAAAATTAAAAATGCAAATCACATGAAGATAACATCAAGGTTTCAGGAATATAAGAAGTGTATGTAAACATACATAATGTATTATTAAGAATTTTTTTATTGTAGTAAATCAATGATTATCACAGGTTAATATTATCAAACATTAAAGTGATGGTTTCTTCATGACAATAAATTAAAGTTATTAAAGAATAAATTCAGCATTAAAAAGTGTCCCAGAGGAATCCATCACAGGTCCTATTGTTCCCATAACCATTTCTAGGGGGTCCAGCCTACATAAGAAGCGAACTAAAGGTATGTTGTATATCAAGACCCCCATTCCCTTTCAGTACCACCTGATTGCATTGAAGGTGGCACCTCCCTTGAGGACCATCTACAGCCAGTAAGTGACTAGCTAGTAATGACACCACACAGTAAAATATGTGATTGGATTAATACATAAACATAATTTGAAGACAAACAGGTAAAATTTGGAATCAAATTAGGGAAATATAAATACACTAACTTGAAAATAGAGCATTTAAAAGTATTTCAGCTTACTTGTTTTCTTTTAAAATCTGAAATATTGAATTCAATCTTTAATATTCTTTTCATTTAATAACTGAATTAATATATTAGACAATTTGAGGAAAGGGAGACAAACAAAATACTTACTTGTGATGCTATTTCTCGACACTGACACAAAGCGAGGGAAAAAGAAACACACAAAATACAGTTTAAACAATGACTAAACAATACATACACAAACGAATCAGCAACAGGACAGTATATGACAGATACCACAGAACACATCATCTAATTATGTGTTTGATTATTTATCATAGCACTTTTGAATAAAATTAGGTAAAGAATAAGCTAATATTTTAAAAAGTTGCTAGAAACTTGTTCTTGTTAGAATTTTTTTTTCCAAAATCGTCTTTCTAAGATTTGATAGAAAGTTAATGTGGTGCTAATAGAAAATAAAACAATTGATAAGAGCTTATGAAAGTGCTATATTCATGAGAGGATACTGACATAATCATTGATATTCAATAATCACTATTGGTATTAATAGCTTTACTATTTAAAAAATTTTAGACCTTATAATAAGATTGTTTTTTCATCTCTTTGTATACATTTAAGTAACTTTATAGAAATAGTCTTAGTTTTCACATAGGCTATAGAGGCTAAAAATTGATCTGCCCAGTCAACATATAAACCCTAAATATTTAGGGGTTATAAAAATCATGCTATCTTGTTCTTCAGTTCTGAGGAATAATATCTTCATTCCTCAAAAGGTAGAAGTGAAATTTTCAATTATATTCTTTGGTGTAATATAACTCAAGTCTAGCCCATTATCTAACATTCTCACTATTGTTACAAATATTAAAAATGCATAATAAATATATGAATATAGGCTCCTTGAAATTATTTGTCTGCAGATTCTTAACACTTGGCCCAATGAGTGAGTGACTAAATGCAGAGAATGGGCAGCTCGAGTTTCAAAACTATTTTATCTAAATCCTTACTAAAATCATTGTATTAATGTGATTTTATAAAATGAAAACTTTAATTTTAATAATATATTTAACATATTACTTTCCAATTTAAGGGAACCCTCCCTTACTGTTGGTGGGAATGTAAATTGATACAGCCACTATGGAGAACAGTATGGAGGTTCCTTAAAAACTAAAAATAGAGCTACCATATGACCCAGCAATCCCACTCCTGGGCATACATCTGGAGAAACCCATAATTCGAAGATACGTGCATCCAATTTAATTGTAAAAAGTTAATGGTTGGTAGATGGTTAACTATTACCTATGCACATTTTTAAAAAATACAGGATTTATTGACGATGAAGGTGAACAACAGAGTAACATATTCCACAAATTTATTGGTTATACTGTAAAGATGTTGGTATTTTAATATGCTTTAAAATGATCTCTTTCTAATATCTAGTAAAATTTTCACTGGTCATAGTTCATTTCAAGAAAATGTGATTTTCAGTACACTGGAAAACTGAAGGCAAATACAGTTTCACATTTTCTTACCAAAAAATGAGAATAAATATTTTTTTTTAATTCAGAAGTTTTCAGATTTTGGAAAGTATCATATACTGAATAGTAGGTAATACCTTTGGAGGGTCTTGGGTAGCATTTTATAATAAAAACACTTCTGTAATGAAAAACATGAATATTCATTTTAAGGGGAATAAGTAAGTATTATGAAAAATCTCAGAACAGTTAAAAGTGAGGTTTTGCCACCAAATCAGTTTAGTAAGCTTTTTGAATTTGAGAATTATGGAGAAAATATTGTGGACAGAAATACTGTTCTCCTTTGTCCCCAAGAGAAGCACGAGTCCTTGTTGATCCTCTATTTATTTTTGGAACCAGGAGACTATGGTATTTGTAAAAATTCCCTGAAAAAGACATGTAGAGAGTGGTCTATTCCGGCTTGGTGTTGTACAATTAGGTGAAAAGGGGCTGATCCAGCTGTACCCGACTCTCCACGGACTGATTTTCCAGTCCCTGTACACACTCCCACTGTATGTTTGTCTTTGTATGAATCCCCCTTCCACCAATTTATAGCCCACAAGGAAAAAACTGATAAGTGTGCCAGGGCTTTTATAAATTTCATGATTTTAACTATGTGTATTTTTTATCAGCACATGTCTTTGCAAAGACATCTGGAAAAGGATTTGGTGCTTCCCCTCCTCCCACAGCCAAAGCAGTGACATAATTTAACTTTTTTCTCTATACACCAAATACGGGAAGATACTGAAGTCAGATTAGGAAATGATGTGGCATGAAAACCTGCATCTGCCTTTAAAATGTATTTTTTTCAACTCCATGAAAAAACAAGGAAGCAAGACCTAGATTTTTTATATTAGTTTATCCCTCCTACATTCTTATATGAAATGTTGACATTAAATTTAAAATATTTCATATATTTTGAATAGAATTGAATATTTAAAAGCATAAACTGAAGAAACGATCAATGAGTGAGTCTGAAAATGAAATTTTACAGCTAGAAATTTATTAGTTGTTTTTATTAGTTATACATACATAGTTTAAATAGTCAGAAAATGTTATGGTTTGTTTTGAAAAATAGCAGCTCGCACCATGATCTCTTTTATTTTCCTCTCATAGGACCCAGCTACTTTTACCTCTTTTAGCTAGACATGTAGGTCCTTATCTTTGTGTCTCTATATAACATGTTTGACTGTCATTTCTTAATTTTTTTGTCAGTTTCTACTTATATCTATTGACTTCTCACTCTGGAAGAGAGAGTAACTATCTTTTCCACCCACCATTGCTATATCCCATCATTTCAAAATGGTTGAAGTGTAATTTTGGTTAGATCAAAATTCAGGGCATATTATGGCTACAATTTACAGGTGAAATACATGGGAAATGTGGTTACTATTCATTGCCTGCATAATTTTTTGATGTTGGTGGTGGTGATATTGTATTCCTAGAGTTAAATAATTAATTTTATTAATTGCTTCGTTAGATTTGTACTTGGTAATCCATCCTGAACTCTTTGGCAATTGTCTAATCTTTCCTTAAGACAGTGAGATGCATCGTGTATCCTACGGCTTTCATTTTCCAGAAGAAAAATTTTCTGAAGCTTTCTGACCTGCTCCAGGTTGCACTTCTTGCCTGGTGGTCCTTTCATCACCTTCCTGACTTTTGCCTTGGCCTCATACTTGTTGCCAGGTTTCCATAAAATGTCTGGCTTCTTTGCATACATGATTACTTCCTCAGTTTACTCATTCATTTTGGTGGAAGTAATTTCCTTAGAAAGCAGGCATGGGAGCATATGTTTGGAGAAAATGTTGAAATATAATTAATCCTACCCTAACACAAGTTTGGTAGTTTTGTCTGAATATGGAATTCTAGTTTGGAAATAATATTCCCTCAAAATCTCGAGGGCATTGTTCCATTGTCTTTTGGCTTGTAGTGTTGCTGGTTGAGAAATTCAAAGAAATACTTTGAATGTGACCTACCCTTTGGTTTTCTCTCCCATCTCTTTTAAGATCTTCTCTTTTCCTTCAGTGTTCTGAAATTTTATGATACTGTGCCTTAGTGTGAGCCTATTTTATTCACTGTGGTGGGCCTCTGGTGACCCTTCCCATTTGGAACATGTTCTGTTCTAGGATTATTATTAAGTTATTAAACTGATATTTCTTCAATTTGTTTCATTTCCTCTTTAGGGAAGTCTTAAAATTCAGATCTTAGACTCTTAGACCTCCTGGACTAGTTCTCTAATTTTATCTTTTCTTTACTATTTTCCATGTCTGAATTTTTGCTCTAGTTTCTTGGTGGTTTTCTCAGTTTTATGGTACAAACTTTTTCACTTCTGCTCATGTACTACCAATCCCCAAGAGTTCCTTTTTATTCTAAATGTTCCTTTAAAAATACAGCTTCCTATTCATCTTTTATCCTTACAATATCTTATCTTTCTAATAATATTAATTATAGCTTTTCAATATAGAACTTCCCTAATACATATTTGACATATCCTATGATTCACCCACTTCAAGCGTAAAATTCAAGGATATTTTAGTAAATTTACCAAGTTGTACAACCAACACCATAAAAAATTTTTAGAATATTTCCATCACCCCAGTAAGTCCCATCATGTTCATTAACTGTTACTCTCCATTCCCTCCACCTCCCCCTGTCTTAGGCAATCACTAACCTACTTTCTGTCTGCATACCTTTCACCTTTTTTGACATTTCACATACTTGGAATCATACAATATGTGGTCTCTTGAGTCTGTATTCTCCCACTTGACATAATGTTTTTGAGGTTTATCCAAGTCACAGCACATATAAGCATTTTGTTTCTTTTTATTGCTAAATGGTACTCCATTGTATGGCTATACCACATTTTGACTATCTGTTCACTAGCTGAAGGACATTTAGGTTGTTTCTAATTTTTGGCTATTATGAATAATACTGCCGAGAACATTCATGTGCAAGTCTTTGTATGGATATATTTTCATTTCTCTTGGGTAAACAGTTAGGAGTAGAAGTCTTTATTATATTTTGTTTTATATTTTCTTTTCCCTCAGTGATCTGTCTTTCCTACTAGTTCAGTTTTTTCTTTCTGTTTGTTTACTTTGGTATCTCTATTTCATTCTATTCCCTGAAATAGGGAATTTTGAGTTGTCTTCTTATATTAAGAGTATAGGGCTAATAAATTGATTGAAAGCTCTGGGTGTGGTGTTTTTAGTGTGAGTTTCATGGTCCCCTGACTAGATTATTGACCTGGAGACTCTCCCGTGTCTGTATCATTAGGCCGTTCACTTGGCTTGGTTAGATTCCCTGGGGAAGACTCTTCAATCTGCTGTTGAAGGGTAAAGGACACAGATTGTACCTTTGCACTTAGCTCTGTGAATTCACTGCGATACTACTGCCTGCAAACGTGCCCTGTCTCCCCGTCCACAGACCATCTGTGTACCCTCTTCATAGAGTCACCTTTCAAACCGCCCCTGCGGGGTGAGGGACCGCAACCCAGCTCTGCAAGCTGTTAGGGAGAACGAGGACCTGTGAACCATCTAAGAGAGAAGATGTCAGATGTTTCAATTCTAATTATTGAATGAAGTTTCTACCTCCTGAAATCTGGTGTCCTTTTTTTTTTTTCTTAATTTTTTTCTTTTTTTTAATTTATTTTTGGCTGCGTTGGGTCTTCGCCACTGCACGCAGGCTTTTTCTAGTTGCGGCGAGCGGGGGCTACTCTTCGCTGCAGTGCGCGGGCTTCTCATCGCAGTGGCTTCTCGTGTTGCAGAGCACGGGCTCTAGGCGCGTGGGCTTCAGTGGTTGTGGCACGCGGGCTTCAGTAGTTGTGGCGCACGGGCTTAGTTGCTCCGCAGCATGTGGGAACTTCCCAGACCAGGGCTTGAACCTGTGTCCCCTGTATTGGCAGGCGGACTCTCAACCACTGTGCCACCAGGGAAGCCCTGGTGTCCTTCTTTAATTAAAGTAAGAGAAAAATTGGCATTTTGGACAACGATAAATTATTTGAATTCTAACACTTGAGTGTTCTCGAACCATTTGAAATTTGAGAGAGATGGTGGAATATATGAGCCACTCTTTCATTTCATTAAATCCACTAAGCTCTTATTCTGTGTTTTTATATAATCAGGAAAAAGAGAATGTTCTCTTCTTTGTACAAAACCCAATGTCTTTACTGAGTTAATACTGAATTGATGTTCCCCTCTTTTAAAAAAAGAAATAGAACATTGACTTAAGGGATATTCACCTTACTGGTACTTTTGCATCTTGCAAAACTATAATTAAAGATAGATAAAGTTCATCATGTTATCTATCTCTTAAATATCTCTAAATATTCAATGTCTTAAATAAGGAAGCACATAATATACTCATTCTTTTAACAGTGATCAGGAAAAACAAATCTTTCTCTAGATGAACTTACATCCTTTTGTGTATCAAACTACAATTATTATAAAACTCAACAGTTCTATTTTTGCCTTATTTGCCAGGAAAATAAATGTAGAACTCCTTTTCAACTGTAGCAGTCACTTCATTTTAGATGTAAAGTAGCATTAATTTCTCTGCCCCTATTAATATATTTTGCTGTAAAAGTGCTTGAAGGTCCTATTTTTATCTTTAATTATTTAAATTGCCTTTTTTTTCTATAATAGGCAGAATATAAAATCTAAATAAAAATATGTGTTCCAGAAGATGAACTGAATTCAGTATAGGAAGACAACAGGTATTATCCTCATTTAAACCAGATCCTTTTATTTTTCCAAGGATGTGTGCTTTTAATATAAGCTAAAGGGTTGGGGCTTTATAAACATTTTGCTGGGTTGTGATAGGAAGAACTGACCAAAATGTAACATTAAATACTCCTTGATGACAGTACAAATACTCAATTACTCTTTCCCTATCTGTACTGTAAACAGCATACAACAACATCCCTTAATAATACAAAATGACTGAACATGGATATGAACTTGACCAAGGGCAGAATTTACCATGTTCAAATTCACAAAGTCCATATTATAAGATAAAAACAGGATAGTATGCTGCTGTGTGAAAATCTTCTTTGCTCTTATCAAGTTCAAATAAGAAATGGTTAATTGCTTAGGTGTGAAAGCACTTTTTTTCTCATAACTTTTCATCAAATAATAATTTTTTGGATGCAGTGTTCTTTAAATTTTAGGCATATCTGGCTAAGCTGTCTTACACATTTAACTTTCTGGTATGTTTCTCCCATCAATCATTCCTGATTTTCTCTGATTTTGTCTTGCTCTTTGTGGTGTGAACCACGGGGACCACAGCCAATGACAAACTCAGATTCAGTAGCAGAGTTGGCAATAAAGCTTCTTTTAGCACCTCTGAAACTGCAGTGAAACCACTAAAGAGCATCTCAGAAAAACTGAACTATCTTCTTCTGGCCTCAATATCACTTACTTAAATGTCAAACTATAAATTATATCAAGAAGATAAAAATCTACTCCATTACCCTTATGCTTCTTATAAAGCTCTTCTTTTCCACACATGGATTCACTGATTTTGATCACAAGCTGGTGTAATGATTACATGACTATTAAAATGCATGTAATTAATCTGAGCCTCATAGTTGAGGTTCTATTTTGCATAAGACCAAAGAAAGAAATGGTTAACCAAAATTTTGAATAACTTTGAGGTATCTGAAGAAGAAAAAATATTTCAAGAATATAAACCGTAAGTTGGAACCACATAGTGTGACCAAATTAAAATGTGAATATGTTTTTGGTCATACGCAGGCATCAGAAATTCTGTTGCATTTTAATAGGCTCTAGTTTGCTTTTATAATTACTGAGCTTTCCTCTGGGAGGGTCTGGCACTGATCCTAGAGTTTTTTCTCAGCTTCAAAGTAGTCCTCAACCTAGAGTTTGAAAAATGTGAGTTTCATGCTTCCTAACTTATCTTTGTTTTCCCTCTTTCCAAATGCTAATATGTGGAGTTGAAGATTATATTAGAAAACTAGTTTGCTTGCCCTGAGAACTTTTCTTATGTACCCAAAAGTTACTTAGAATTAACTTACTTCCTGAAAACCTACAAAAGACATTCAGAGCCCAAAGTCCACAAACTCTAAAACAGTCCTTTACCCAACATTATTTTATGAAATTCCTGACATAATTTACATAATTTAATGACATATTTCAGAAATAAGTTTCTAGGCTTAGGAATGGCAGTATTCAATAAGATTAAACATTAAGACAGGAATATTTTGATATTTCCAAACCTCAGATGTAGTAAGTTTTTGAGATTCAGTCCTGTAGATTCCAATGGGAACATCTCCGGTAGAAGAACATAACTTCTGATACAGTCTGGCATAAGTCCTGATCCATAAGTCATCCTCGGTGATTTTCATCTACAATCATAGGAATTATTTACATATCAAATTTTTAAGAAATAACCCAATGGTAATTTTTCACTCTTTAAAGGTAGGTTTTATTGATATTTTGAAATCTCAAAGTGACATTTCATAAGTGCTTATACATGTATTAAAGTTTTTTATTACATTCCATCTCAGCCTTATCCCTGGGGTTCACCCAAACTTAAGAAACCAACTGCTTCATTTGTGGCAGCATGGCATTGTATTAGTCCCATGTACGTGGGCAATATCACTGGTAATTGATTGGGAATTGTTGGAAAACCTGTAAAGACTTGTTTGAATATTGCAATAACCTTAGTGGATGGGGTCTGCTGATGTTACAAATCTTGAGGTGCAAAGGACATTCCAGCACAAAAATGAATTGTCCATCCAAAGTTCTACTAGTACCCATACTGAGGAAGATGTGTAATAGTATGGAGCACAGGACTCACAGACAGGAGGCATAAGTGCTGGTCTCTCTTTGCTAATCATGAATTTGAATTTGTTAGCAAGACACTTCATTAAATACACTTAGGCATAGTACACTTATTTATAAAACAGAGAGGTTAAATGTCATGATCACTGTTTTCCTTGGCAGTGTAGCATCCTATGTCAGAAACTGTCAGTCTCAAATACCTGCTAGAATTTTGTACAGAACGGCTACCTTCAGGATTATTTTTGTTCTGAATTTTGTACAGAATGGCTATCTTTGGGATTATTAATTTAAATAATGTTTTCCATAAACATAGTTTAAGGAATTAAAAAAAACTAGGATGCTATTCTTTGAGCACATATTAGAAAAAAATAAATAAATGACATAGAAGAGTTAGCCAAAGATCATTATAGACGGCTTTCAGAATTGCCTGTCAGAATAATCTACACCAGAGATTAGTAACTTACAGAGCAAAGAAACCCCGATCCTGGTGTAGTGTCCAACCCCAACAGAAGTCTGGTGATAGAAATCATGTAGTCCTTCACAAATGACTGCAATATAAACAAAATATGTATTTATTGTGTGTAGGAAATACATAGAATAGCTTAGAGCATGAACATCTTATCACATCTTAAAGGTTATTTCTTGTAACACATCATTAAGCCCCCATAAAAAAGGACATAAAAATCTATCTTGCCAGTGTCCTAAATACACATGCACAGTTAAGCTGTCCTTAAAGAAATATGGGAAATGATTATTTTCTAGAATATCCAGATATGCTTAAATTTTATGGATGTTATTGGACGTGACGAAAACATTTTTAGATTTTTAATAACAAAAAACTATAAGCCTACATATAATAATGTTTTAAAAAATCTAAAATGACTAAAATTTACAATGAAATATTTCAACCAGCATTTGGTTTTTTGTTAGGATTAAACTTTATGCTAGTAGAATACATTTCTATATAATATTTAAGTAAATCTAAATATTAGTGAATTAATAGGTTATATTAAATACCATCATGAGACTATTTTATTTGCTAACATATGATATATTTTGACATGTTGTTAGAATATTACTCAATAGTTAGAATATTAACTGAAAAATGCTTCTAGTTTCTTAAGTTTATTTTTTGGTCTGAGTGAAAAGAAAGACTTTCAACCCATACAAGCAAATTTCACCATGACATGTAACAATTACTTCATAAATCGTATGAAATTACTGCCTTGAGTTTGATCGTCAGGTGTTAACAAGTGAAACATTTAAATAATCATCTAGGTATTTTGCATCCTTGTTGCTGCAAATGGCACTATTTTGTGCTTTTTTATGGCTGAGTAGTATTCCATTGTATATATGTACCACATCTTCTTTATCCATTCATATAGAGATTATCATGCTAAGTGAAGTAAGTCAGAATGAGAAAGACAAATACCATATGACATTGCTTATATGTGGAATCTAAAATATGGCACAAATGAGCCTATCTACAAAACAGAAACAGACTCCTAGACATAGAGAATAGACTTGTGGTTGCCAAGGGGGAGGGATGGGCTAGTAGATGCAAACTATTATGTTTAAAATGGATAAACAACAAGATCCTACTGTATAGCACAGGGAACTATACCCAATCTCCTGGGATTAACCATAATGGAAAAGAATATTAGAAAAAAGAATGTATATATGTTTATAACTGAGTCACTTTGCTATACAGCAGACATTAGCCCAACATTGTAAATCAACTATACTTCAATAAAAAAATAATAACAATAAATCATCTAGTTATTTTGTATAGCAAAGACTTTAAAAGTTATGACACCTTTTAAATAAATCCTCTAGACTACTTTGTTGATTGCTAATTTCTTTTACCAAGAGCTAGTTTCAAAAAACTAAACCCATCAAAAAAAGAACATAAGGAAACACATCCATTCCATTTTTTCCAGGCCATTTATTTAAAAGGCCTTTTGGTTTTCAAGGTATATTAATCTCCTAGTAATTAGGACATGAACATATTGGGGCCACCAAGAGGAGCTGTGACACGCACCCCTGTTAGCATCATTCAAGTTCATTTGTAACTCAGTGTGTGCTAAAGAAAAATTTTAAACCAATTCTTGGGCACTTAAAACTATTATTTTCCAAAATGAAAAACAGAAAGCACTCATGGAAGAGAAATTAAACTGAAGATTTGGCAAATGACTATTTTAAATTATTTTAGAGCCAGATGTGGTAATATAGCTAATGTTTACTGTATTCTTCATCAACACATTCTTTGTCCGGAGGTCATCCGTCCTGTAACTTCATCAGGGCATAGACTAGAGTTAGGTGTGAGCCAAAAATGTGGGTAGCCCCATTTAATATCACAAAATCCATGCATTCAGTCTTATGTGATGCGATCATAGAAGATTTTTCATAGAAGATTTTTTAAATATCTATTTAATTTTATTTTAGGTAATAACTTTTTTAATAATTGTCTTTCTTGATCTACACAGATGAGAATTAATAAAAATGATTAAAAATATGAAAGCGATCTGTGTTTCAAGTGGGATATAATAAAAACCAACAAAACAACCAAACAAACTCAAGCATTATACAAAAGCAAAGTCATTTACCACAGGAAAAGGGTCGGGATTAATCTAATGAGGTATGCATGGCTTGAAGATGAGTATTCCCACTAAACACTGGATAGTTGACCTTCCTGAGCCCTTGTCTCATCCATATATTATGATTGATAATACTGCCTATATTACAGTTTTCCTTGGGGAAGCAAATAAAATGAGGTCTAGAATGGAATTACATTAATAGTAAATCACTATACAATTGTAGTCATCAATAATAGTTCTTGAATATAGAAGCATTTATCTTTAAGAAGATGGGTTTAAATCATTAACCAAAACAATTAGATTGTATATTTTACGAATACAAGAATGCATTTTATATAGTTTTAGAGAATAAAATGTTTTAAATTTCTAATCTTTTTTTAACCTGTAAATAAATACTCTTTACCTATCTGAAAAACGTACCATTAAAATATCTCATTTGACATCAGAAGGTAAATGGGCAATTACTACTTTGAAAATTATTGTTCTAGTTCATTCTTTCTGCAGCTGCTAGCTTTGGAAAAAACACAATTTCCTGTATTTCTATGTGTAACAAAAAAAGTGAAACAAAAATGAAAGGAAAGTAATAACTACTGCTCTCCAATTCTGCAGAATGGTTTTCCTTCTACTTAGCTTATATATCAAAGACTTTCTCATGAGATTTCGTTTAAACATAAGGTACTGTGGCTAAAATATCTGAAAACCACTGGTGCATAATGACAGCAAGCATTTGACTGCTATTGATATAAATCCCCTCAGATGCAACACTGCTCTTCAAACAATCCCTCCCTTGAACCCCCTCTTTGAGAGATCAGAATTACGTGTGCCTGGCAGTGGGGTCTGGGGTGGAAGCCTGGCTTCCGGAGTACCCAGATAATGTGTCTGGAAACTTTCGGGAGAACAGGAGTGTTTATGGTTCTTTACTGTGTTGTTCCCGCACTCATCTGGCATAAGCAGATGGTTTGAAACACGGCCAGAGACAGTCATAGGCATAATTAGCCCAGAGGCCAGTAGAAAAGCTTTAACTCTCTTTGGATTAGTTTATTCAGTCAAGCATGGAGGAAGAGGGTACATAAAATACATGATCAAAAAAGACAACACAATGCTTGAATGCGTAATTTGAGATTAAAGTTATCTAATAACTTAAAGCCCTATGAATATCTTTTTTCTCTTAATGGATATATTTTAAAATTATCTGATTACTTGAATCAGAGAATATGAAATATTGCTTTTGTTCAGTTTCTGACAGAGTTAAAAAAAGATTAAAATATATTTGTGTAAAATAAAATCTCTATGAACTTCTTAGCTAAAGTTAAGAATGATAAAATGACAATGTAAAACTCTGGCATTCAGGAACAAACTGAATGGTTCTTAGTGGTTGTAAAATCTTCCTTACATTTTTCTGAAGTAGGCGATAATTAGCAGATGTTTAAAATGTCCTTGGTTTATCAGTTTATTGACATCATTTGGTATCTTACTAAAAACATATGTATTAGAAAGAAAGCTGTCTTTTTTTTAACCTAGTAATTCCTTCTTAGCTTTTTTTTTTTTTTTTTTTAATTAATTAATTTATTTATTTTTGGCTGTGTTGGGTCTTTGTTTCTGTGCGAGGACTTTCTCTAGTTGTGGCGAGCGGGGGCCACTCTTCATCGCGGCGCGCGGGCCTCTCACTGTCGTGGCCTCTCGTTGCGGAGCACAGGCTCCAGACGCGCAGGCTCAGTAGTTGTGGCTCACGGGCCTAGTTGCTCCGCGGCATGTGGGATCTTCCCAGACCAGGGCTCGAACCCGTGTCCCCTGCATTGGCAGGCAGACTCTCAACCACTGTGCCACCAGGGAAGCCCTCCTTCTTAGCTTTTATTTATTGTCTAGTAATGTGCTTAGAGAAATATGCAAAATGTATTAAAATGACACATGAAACATTGTAGGACACTGGTGTCATAGAATGCCTAATATCATTTCATAGATTATTCTGAAAAATAATTTTTTCTTACAGTGTGTTTCATAGGCACATTTATGTCATTAAATACATGAAGTAAAATATTGGATTACTTCCAGAGCCAATTTTAAGTTAATGGCTCCGTGAGAAACGCTAGTTGTATTATGCGTTTGATAGAATCTAAAGAAAACAGAAAGTCAACATTTTAGAGAGAAACAAGAAACACTGCATACCTGGTACAGAAGCGTGTCCAACATGCTGATACTGAACACCCTCCCAGCAGCAAAAGGCAGTCGGAACATAAAGGCCAAATTAGAACCTCGCTCTCTTTCTTTCTGTTCAGAAATTTGAAAAAGAAAAATTTGTGAGCATTCTCTATTTCATGCTTTTCTACTTACTTAAATTTTCCTAACATACGTGAAGAAAGCCATTTTTATCACGTGGTTCTTAGCTATGAATGTGTCATGACTTCACTTTTAATTGTATTTTTAATGTCCCTTTACTTTTCATAACCAAGTTTTCCTGGTTAAAATACCCAATAGTAAAGAAAGCTTAATCCTTTCATACATTAAACATTTATTTACTCTTAGTACCTACTTCTGAACAGGATTTGAAGTGACATTAATAAAAGGAACAAACATAATAACATTATTTCATCAAATATAAAAACACCTAAAGCCACATACTGTACCCTAACATCTAGAATATCTGCTTTTGAATATTCTCATATGTAAGGACAAAAAAACATAGGCAAGTAGGAGCGATCACAGCCAGTGGTTTCTAGCTTTCTGTCGTTCGAGTTTTGATTTACCCATCTGCCTTTAAAGTTGTGCCAGCCACACCAATCTGCAGCTAAGCTTCTGTAAGTGACAAAAAAGTGTGTGTGTTTGCGTGTGTATTATGGTGTATGAGGGTTTCTTTTGAAAAATTCTGTTGCTATTAGTGCCCGTTAATAAATGAAGGCCTAAGACCAGATGTTTGTGTAAGATTGGAAGGAATTTCTTAAGAATGAAACTTAACCTTGTCCTTAAGTGGTAACCTCAAAAACACTCGTTTCTTTTGCTGCAAACTTCCATTTAACAAGAAATACAAGACACAGCTGAGCAAATAAAAAAATCACCCCTCGCTCTCAGAGGCAATGGGAGAAAGCCCCTGTTTCTAATGTAGCAAATTTGGGCGATCTCAAGGGAGGGGACGTCTCTGGGTCCCCCTTTTTAAGAATGGAGGGGAGGGAGTATTGCTGAAGGAAGGGGTCTTGGAGAGGACGGGGGCCACTGCTGCTGCTTGCTGTCGTGATGGTACTAGAGAGACTTGACCCCTGGGCTCCCCCTGAACAGACAGATGAGGCTGGCGCTCAGCATCGACCCTTTCAGGGAGCGAGAGGAGTTATTCCACCACATCTAGGCCCATCCAGACTATAAGGACATCCTCACTTGAGATGTAGAGAGAAGGAGGGATACGCAAGCGGTGCCCCCTTGGTGTCCGTGTCCATTACATCACAACGCAGTCTCTGATTTATTAGCCTTGGTGTCAAAAATGCTTCATTTGAACCGCCTCGGTGGTTAGGAGATGCCTGGAATGAGCTGTCTTCTTGCAGGGATAGGCAGGCTTTCCTGTGAGTTGGGGGGCACATCTGGTTCTTAAGGTGTACTGCCAAAACCATAGATCTTCAGCCCAAGTTAAAGCAAGTAGCCAGAATAAAGTGCCGAGACCCTGAGAATCGGAAGTCCAGCATCTGTCACGAGGTCAGGTGGGAAACAGCAAGTCTGCTGGGCTCTGCACACGGCTCATTCAGGGTCTTCTCTCCCAGAACTTGGCGACCGATCTCTGTTATCTGACTGGGATCTTCTAAGCCAAGGACCATCATCTCTGTTCATTGTTCACTCCTCTAGCTAACAAGGGGCATGGGACACATGGCAAAACACGATTTTATGCTTTTGCATGTTTTCTCATCCCTTAAAATTTTTAAATCAAGTTTTGTTCTTTTTTTTTTTCTTTGATGCAGACTTAGCTGCAGTAGAACTAGATAGGGAATTAACTTGTTCATGGTTAGACTCAGAGTCATGGTGGTTGGGTGGTGGGGATGGAGAGGCACAGGATAGTGTTCCCAAGGTGATCATACGTGGGGCTGGGGTGGGTGGGAGGCAGGGAGCGTGCAGTGGCTGCAGAGACGGAGATCCGAGGAGCTGGACACACTGAGCACGTTCCAGCTGTAGAGGAAGATGTGGTCTCAAATACCGTTCAAAACTCAAATCGGAGGAAGACTGAGAAAAACCATAATTTAGTGATTAGAACATGATTCCAACTCTGGCCTCTCCTCTGCTCTGTCAGTGTGTAACCGTCTAGTCTTTGGCTTTAAATATCTCATCTTAGGCTTTCTAAACCCATACATTAGCGTTCACATCTTTCCCAAAGTTCAGTTACAACTATCAGCCTGAATATCTTTCTGTAAACTTAATCTCATGCTTTACTAAAATGAATTTCTCATCATGCTGAATAATCGCCTAACTAATTAATCAAAGGTACTGACTAGTCAATCAGAGAATCTCTGACCACCATCTCCGCATCCTTCTCCCCAGGCCATCCATTAGATTTCCAAACTCCAGCATTTATCCTTAGAATTATCTTAGAATTATTCCCTCTTTGCATCCTACTGCTACAGTAGTACTTGCTGGGGCTTAAACCGACTATTAATTTGCCAGCCTCTAGTCTTTTGTAACTCCCAGTCATCCAACACGGTGCTGCCAATTCATATACAAACAATTGCAATAATGTAAATTTTTGTTCATAAATCTAAAATCAGTTTACTCTAAGATTCAGACTTTCTTGCGGAATACATGCCTGGAGAACTCAAAGGCAAGATTTCTGTGAAAAAGCAACATGTCTTCATGAAAAGAGCTTGTCCTAAGAATTTCCTGACAAAAACTTGAGTCTATGGTAAGCTCAGTGGATCACAGGTAGGGTGGTCTTTGGCATATAGCGGTTTCTTTCACTCACATTATCCCTGCTCAATGATATACTGACGGAGAAGATACATTTCCTAAATCCAGTGGGTTGTTCTCTAATTTTAATAAAGGTTTAACCAATATTTCAAATGTTCTCTTTCATTATATACTTACATTTACATAGATGCTTCAGTTAAATTACATTACGCAGCACATTTAATTAAAAAAATTTTTGGTTCAGTTACATTTTCCAGTTCATACACTGTATTTTCCAAATACAGAAATATTCTTTTACCTTCAGGGCTTACACTGAAGGAAAGGTACTCTCTTCCTTTTTCCACACATCTGAATCCTATTGATAAGTATCATTTTATAAATCATTCATTATTAAAGGTTCCAATCAAACACTAACTCATTCATTTATTTACTAAATTAGTCAGTTAACAAAAAACAAATACGTGTTGACAAGTCTACTCTACATAGGGCATTATCCTTAGTGCTAGGCATACAGAATTCCTGTATAGAACTCATAAATTCTGTTAAGATAGAATTATTATGCATTGAATATGGACCAGGCACTAGTAAACAAATATGGATACTTTCCTTGCCTACAAGAACTCACAAACTGTGAATGATACCAATAACAAATAGGGAAACCCCAGAAAACCGGGGTGAGAATATGCAACAAAGCAGGGGCAGATGCTTGGGTAGCACGTAGGAAGGGCGTCTACCTTAGTCTTCTGGTGGAAAAGTCGAGAGACGGAATTAGAAGTGATGTCTAAGTGGAGACTCAAATATGAGCGAAATTAGCCAGCAAATTTGAGAAGGGCAGGTGTTAAGCAAAAAGTTATAAGCAAAAGGTTCAGCATATGCTAGAAGCTGGAAAGGAATAAAGCTTAAAAGACTTGAGGAACTATAAGCAATTCTGTTTGAATACAGCACTGAGTGTGAGTGTACGGGCTGGATGAAGAGGTCAGAAGTGAGACTGGAACAGGAGCCAGGAATTAGATGTTAAAGTTCCAGGACACTTGAGAGGAAAAAGGATGTTATCAAGAATTACACTGAAAAACAAGGGTGTAAATTGGGACAGTCCCAGGAAAAACAGGACATACAATGAACCCATTTTGAGATCATGTTAACAATTTTGAATTGTATCTTAAGTGTCATGAGAAAAAACTTACATATTTTTTAAGAGGAGGAGTGATATGACCACATTTCTAGAATGGTCATTCTGATGACAATATGGAAAATGGACTGGAAATTGGGAGGTGGCACGGGGAGACCAAGCAAGTTAAACAAGGGTATTAAGGCAGCAATTCTAGCGAGAAATGAAGGTTTACAGAAACAGATCTTCTTCAAGTATATTTAGACATGAGACATTAAATTTGAGGGGAGTTTTGACTGAATTGGGTAGTAGAGAGAAGATGAGGATTGATACCCCACTTTCTGGATAACTGGGTGGATAAGGGTGCCCTTCTGTAAAAAAAGGAACTGTGGAAGAAGAGAAGACTATAAGTTAATTTGAACTTGAGTTTCAAGGTTAGTAGAAAAGTCCAATTGCTAAAAATGTGGATCCAACAGACAGTATAACACACAGTGGTTTGGAGCTTGGATTCTAAAGACACACAAGGTGACCAGTCAAGTATTGCCACTTCTGGTTGGACGATCTTGTACAAGTTACTTAAGCTCCTTGTTCCTCTGTTTCATCACCTGTGAAATGGGGTTCATATTGGTGATGACATTGCATTGTCATTATAATAAATAAACAAGATAAAACATCTAAAAGTATTATGTATAGTAAGCACTTACTGTCTTCTATTACTAGTAATTCTTCAAACACATCAAATGATGCATCACCTTGTGGACTTGATATTGCTTGCTTTCTTCCTGTACTGATACTTCCAAGTTTTGCCTGGGCTGGTCTGGTGTTATCATTATAGCTCAAATATCACCTCCTCAAAGAGACCTTACTTTATCACCTTATTTAAATCAGGCGTTCCCCAGTTACTTCTGAATATAACCCTGTTATGACTTTCAGAGCCCTTCTGAAATCTATAATTCCTTGTTTATTTTTTTATTAGTTAACTGTTGGTCTGAGGTAGCTCAGTGAGTCCCAGGACAATGCCTAACACCATGCCTGGCACACAGTCAATGAAATTTTATTGAACAAATGAATAAATACTTTCCACTTATAGTAGTTGCCTACATCTAGTGAAAATTTGTTGCATAAAGTTTATAACATTTATATTAAGAGGGAGGAAGGAAACACTTTGAGGTTTACTCAATACCCCTTCTTCTCACTTTGGTTCTTAGGTTTGAAGATGGAAAAACTGCAGTGTTTGTGTTATATAAAGTTCTCTGACTTTAGTATTTCTTTTGACTATTGTGTTTTATAAATACAATAGTAAATATTTCTATGATTGCTTCTAGTATAAATATATAATACCCTTTTTTCAGACATATCATATTTGCTTCCTTAGTAGAATTCTAGATTCAATTGAAGTTTCAATGATGATTTTGTGTTTTCCTAACAACCACTTATCTAAAATTACCTAAAAGAAATCTGAGAAATCCAAATCAGTATTAAAAGATCCCAGACACTTTAATACCCTTGGTCTTACCTATTTCTTTCATTTGGTTTGTTATCATGAACATATGCTTTTGTTGGAAGAAGGAATTTGTTTCTGGCAGAAATTGTGTTTTCTTTAAACTGTGTCCATCCAGTACCATATGGAATAGATGATAAAATTGTTGGACTTAGCAGAACGGTGTGGGAGGTGAAAAAAAATTCAAGAATTTTATTGGCATAAATTAATGGTTTCTATCCGTATTTTCTCAACGATTGGCTTTTCTCACCATTCATCCTACTTGACCTTCTTTACACTGTTTGACATAACATCTTCTTTTTTTTCCCTCTTTTCCTCCCTCTTTCTCCCTGACCCTACGCTAGTTCACCAACAACCCTCAAATCCTATTTCCAAATTCTCAGGTCCTGGGCAAACTAACTCTGCCTTTCCTCTCACAAAACTGCTTGCCCAGGGAGTGGCCTCTTGAATGCAAATACAGAAAATCCTTATATTAAAATACCAAAGCCTTCAATGAGTTGCTAGGGTTTTATGTATCCTGTTTACAGAGCCTTCCTCTGAATATACAGATTCCTCTTTCCTCGGAAAGAGACTTGTCTCTACAGAAGGTACCCCATCACAGGGGTTCTGCACAGCAGCTCTGAGATGCGCTGGCTCTTCCAGAACAGGTTTCCTATCAGAGCCTCTCACTGAAGTGTGTGCTTGGGAACTGGGGAGAGAGAGGACCCTGGGTCATCCATCGGTGGCTTTAAATCAATTACTCTCTTTCTCTTTCTTTCATTTCTCCTCTCTTTATATAGCAAACAGAAAGAGGAGGCGAGTCAAGAAATAAAGAGCATTTCTCTCTGCATGGTCACTTTTCTTCTTACTGGAAAGAGTAGGTTCCCACTACACCCATGCACACACGCACGTACACAAACACACACACACACGCACACACACACACAACTGTTCCATTCTAAGTGGCAGCTTAGAGGGGGTGCATTTGATAGACACTCAAGGAGTCCACCTTGTTTATGAGGACTCAAGGCTAACTCAGACCCACGTCCCATAAAACCCTTGAGTCAATCCAAGGCAAGTTCATGCTGAAGGAGTTTGGGGTGTGGGGGACCCTCTTCCTTATCTTAGAGAGGAATGCAGGGTCTTCTAAGCAATGTTATTATCCTCCTACACTAAAATACAAGTGCTCCTTGCCTTGTAAATAGGGTGATTATGTAGTTAATCATCCAAATCAGGACATCTTGACAGGAGCTCCTAGTAATTATACTGAGACAATAGACATACACTAGGAGTGATGGGCAAAACTGGACTTCAACCATGCCACTTATAAGTTAGAAATATGTGCTTTACAAACAATACACACAAATGGCTTCCTGCACCCTGTTCTCCCGTGAAGGCCCTGATGCTCTTGAGAATTGAGAAATTTGGAAGAGTGGAAGCTTCTGAAAGACAAGTGGGTTCAGAAATAAAGAAAGAAAGGATGTTGAAGGATTAAACATGTGAATTTTGGTGGGGGGCATAAACATTCAGCCTGTGACAACTTTGAACCTATTGTGTGAAATCATAATACTATGCACACTCTTTTTTTTCTCTTTTTTTTTTGGCTGCGCTGCGCAGCTTGCAGGATCTTACTTCCTGGACCAGGTATCGAACCCAGGCCCCAGCAGTGAAAGCGCAGAGTCCTAACCACTGGACTTCGCTATGCACATTCTTAATAGATACATTTGTACATTAAAATAGTTATCCATATAAATTACATATCATCACTCCTCTAGAGTAGATCAGGCAGTGCTTTACTACATTTAAAAGCAATAGAAACCAATTAGTGTTCTCAAATTCTTCCTGGACCAATATGGGGAAAGGTAAATATTTTCTTAAAAATTGGATAAGAAATTTTCCTAATGAATCCGGAAGATAGCACCAAACTCTCCCTCAGCCATTATAGCACTTAGATTATGAATAAAAAGTAGTCCAACTTGTTTGGACAGAAAAAAAAGAATACGGCAATGTGTTTTTGTTTGTTCCGATATATCTGTCTCCCATCAAATTACAAATTCTATGGTTTTATTCAAATTCATAACTTCTAGCATTGAGGAAGGCATATGGCTCATAGTAGGTGCTCAGAGAATATTTAGTGGCTTGAATTTAAATTGAGAATATGTAAAATTTTGCCTTCTGGCTTCAAGACCGTGAATATGTTAAAAAGTAAATGATATTCTTGCCTATTTCTCCCAGAATATATCTCCAATGTGTATTATTTTGCTCTACCATTGACTACCTAGCAATATATGATTTATAGACATGACTGTTTATATTCTGACACTCATTCTCTAACGCCAACAGGGTGTCCTACAATTCAATTCTGACGCTCGCTACTCAGAGTTGGCTCAGACCCCACAGGTTATGGGGCTCAGTCCCGCAAGACTGCTCTCATTTCAGCCACCATCTCCAAGTCCTTGGTGTCTCCAAACCAACAGCACTTCTTCTCCATCCAGCTACAAATCTGGGGCTCCCCGTAACAACCTCAGTTTCAATAATTCTCCAGAATGCTCACAGAACGTGTGAAAGTGCTATACTTAATGATTATCATCTTAATATAAAGAATGCAAATGAACAACAGATGAAAAGGCACACAGGGCAAGTCTGGGAGGGTCCTGAGCACAGGAGCTTCTGTCTCCATGGAGTCTGAGGGCACCACCCTCCTGGTACATCAGTATGTTCACCAATCAGGAAGCTCTCAAGCCTCATTCTTCAGAGTTTTATCAAAGTTTCATGATGTAGGCATGATGAATTAACTCATTAGCCACATGATTAAACCCAATCTCCAGCCCCTTTCCCCTCCCTGGAAGCAGGGAGGTGAGGAGGTACTGAAAGTTTCAATCTTCTAATCATGTCATTGCTTTTCTGGAAACTAGCCTTCATCCTGAAGCTGTCTAGGGGCCCCTCCATGAGTTGCCTTGTTAACATAAAATCAGGCATGGCTGAAAGGTATGAATAACAGAAGACACTCCTATCACTTAGGAAATTCCAAGAGTTTTTGAAGCTCTGTGTCAGGAACTACGGACAGAGACCAAATATTATTATTTTTTTATTATACCATATTATTCATCTCACTTTTTCATTACCTTGCTTCTTACATCATTGTGTAATTACCATATGATTGCTAAAGTGTAATTATGATCATCACAGGAGAAGGTTCAAAAGCAATTTTGAAAAAGCAGTCTTGAAGCAAATTGCACCATAAGCATGAATAAAATGCATTTTCATGAAATGCATCAAAATAAGAGAAATGAAATAAGTCTTTAGAGGGAGATGAGACAAAAAATTTCTCTTTTTTTTCTATTGTTGTTTTCCTCTCTTCGGGTTCCTTGTTACCCATCACATTTCCCATCTCTGCTTAGCTCTCATACTGTGTTTCTGATGCCCACTACATCAGATTTTTAGGAGGAGTGTCAATGACCCAATGATCAATGACTGAACATGGGAAGTACAGTTGGTCCTCTGTATCTGCAGGTTCCACACCTGCCAATTCCACCAACCACAGACTGAAAATACTGGGGAAAAAAAAATTCCAGAAAGTTCCCAAAAGCAAAACTTGAATTTGCCACCTACTGGCAACTATTTACATAGAACTTACATTGTATTAGGTATTATAAGTAATCTAGAGATGATTGAAAGTACACAGCAGGATGTGCGTAAGTGATACGCAGATACTACACCTTTTTATATAAGGGACTTGAGCATCCTCAGATTTTGGTCCCTGCTGGGGGGGCGGTTAGAAGGGAGGGGTCCTGAAACCAATCCCCCATGGATACCGAGGGACGACTCTATTTTTGAGTAAACAGTAGTAGTAAGGTAATGTCAATATCCAGGACAAGAAAGATAATGTAATAGAAAATAAAACAACTCAGCAACAATGAAAGAATGATCAGATGAAAAAAATACAAACTAAAGCATGATGGTCTGGTCCATTAGGAAGTTATTATTGTGGATATTCTTCAGTGAGTTGTCGCTTCCAGAGAAACCCTGAAGAGTATTCCTTCTATTACCAATGGCAACGACATATCTACTAGAATGCAAGGTCTACCAGGAAAACATCAGCAACCAGGCTCAATGAAGGCTAGCCTTCCATACTCATTCTTGCAAATCCTATCACTTCTTAAATTTGAATGACAACCACTTCATGACAAAAAAAAGTGTCTTAAGCAGCCAAGCTGGTGTCTGTTTCAAATTCAAAACCTTGATTGTGTTTCTAAAGGTGAAGGCCCCATCCGTGAAGGTGCAGGTGCATCTAATTATAGGTAGAATAAAATGATATTCATAATGACGTTCACAAGAATAAAAATCCACCTCTTCCTCTGCCAATAGTAACTCTAGAAAATATTATTGGGAATGTATTTGAATATTGGAAACAAAGATCAGTTTCCTAATACTATAAATACCTCCCTGTGCTTAGAATACAAATATAGGAAGATAATTACTTTAAACAGTAAGCTAGCTGTATACGTATAAGTGATAAGAAGTACTGGTTAGAAATGAACAGTTACCATTATCACTGATGGCACGTGTGTGAGATTGCCAGGGCTGCCATAAGGAAGTATCACAAACTGAGTGGCTTAAACAACAGAAATTTATTGCCTCTCAGTTCTGGATGCTCAAAGTCTGAAATCAAGGTGTTGGCAGGTTTGGTTCCTTCTGAGGACTGTAAGTGAAGGGTCTCTTCCAGGCCTCTCTCCTTGGCTTGTGGATGGCTGTCTTCCCTTTAAATGTGTCTGTCTCTGTGTCCAACTTTACCCTTTTTATAAGGATGCCAGTCATTTTGGATTAGGGTCCACCACAATGGCCTTCTTTAACTTGCTTATCTCTGTAAAAACCCTATCTTCAAATAATGTCACCTTCTGAGGTAGTGGAGGTTAGGACCCCAACACATGTTTTTTGGTGGGGGGAGGGACATAATTCAACCCATAATAGCACAACAGTCTAAAACGTTTCTATGTGACGATCTTATTTCAATGGATAAAAATGATAATAAGTGAATTAAAAAAGGATTTTCCATGGTTTTATAGCATTCAAACCATTGGTTTCAATTCCACTTCCCCTAACTCCTCTGTTCCTAATAATTAGGTAATGTATTGATTTTTTGTATTCTTCTTGGGAAATATCTAGAAGATGCAAGGGTAAATATAAATCTTAAAAAAATGAATTTCCCTGATGCCAAAAAAGAAAGAAAACTCCCCTCTCCCACTTCTTTTTCCTAGAGAGTTTCCTTAAAAAAACTTGGAATTGTAAATCCTTTCCATGTCTCTTTGAGATGGATACAAAGCCTGAATAACCTCTAGCTAGCTTTGTATCCCGGGAATGCCTTTCTTGCGGGGGGCCTTGGAACTATCTTTTTGAAATGTGAACGTAATGTATCCTGTCTCTCTCTTTGGGAGCTTAGCCTACGTGCCTGGCTCCAAGTTGTAACTTTTTGCTTGCTGCAAAGTTAGAAGACATTTTATTTTTCCTTTGGATCAAGACAGTTAACATCTACGTAAATGACTGTATCTGCCTGGCTATATAAAAGGATAAGATGTCTTTCTGTCTTTGCAATGTCTTTAGTGGATTGCTGAGATGCATATCACAGTCTGGTTTAATGCTTATTTAAACAAAACTTTTCTACATTTCTGAAGAGGACTTCTAGGTTGGATGAAGATTTTATTTTTAATTAATTCCCCCAAAGAGATCAAAATCTCATTTTGTTCTTCTTTTTCCCTCATGCAGTAGACACACAATAATATAGACACACACATTTACCAATATGAAAATATCTTCCACAGTTATGACCTTACTACATCAACTGACCTGGAATAAAACTGAATACACACAATAGAATATTTATTAGTGATGATGTCGACAACAGTAATTTATAATTATGATTTTAGAGCTACTTATTTGAGTACTGATTATATGCCAAAACTGGGCTAAATATTGTGACTAGATTGTGTGGTGTGATCTTTGCAATGACCCTATCATTTGGCTATTACCACTATTTTCCAGAGACAAATCCCAAGGCTACAAACGTGTCATAGATTTATCCAGGTTCCAATCCTACAAAGTAGTAGAGCCTGTCTTCTTCATCATGGGGTGAGCCTCCCTCACTTGTCATGGAGGAGACTGTACCACACCAGGCCAGCACGGGTTCCACTGGATTCCCATCCGTGGGTTTGCCTTTGGATGCTGAGTCATTCAGCTAAGATTCCCACCCTTTCCATGTTGTTAAAGCAGTGTGACATAAGGGATGCTTTCTAAACATGAATGGCTTTAAGTTTCTCTTACTGCACTCACTCAATGAAACTGAGCAGGATCCTGCCTTTTTTTTTTCAGTCTCCTAGACCTTCCCTGAGTCCCAAAGGGCAGATTCACTTACTAATTAGGGGAGTGAGGGAATGCAGAAAGAAGCAATTGTGCTCCATTTATAGCTATTATAAAATACTGGCTATATTCCCCCTGTTATCCAATATATCCTTAGAGCTTATTTTATACCTATAGTTTCTCTCTCTTAATCCCCTACCCCTATATAGCCCCTCCCTCCTTCCCTCTCCCCACTGGCAACCACTAGCTTGTTCTCTATATCTGTGAGTCTCCTTCTTTTTTTTGTTATATTCACTAGTTTGTATAACCTTTAAAAATTGTGAATCACTGTATTGTATATCAAGTATACTTCAATAAAGAAAGGAAAAGAAAAGAAAAAAGGCAAGGAAAGAAAAGAAAAGAATGGTACAGCAATGGGGCCTGGTTCTGGTTCCTCCTTGGGGGATGTACAAAACATTTACATACGTATCTCTGAGTTCTGTGGGAACTAAGGCTCCCACCCTGGTGGAGGATGGTAACTTCAGGCAGAGCATAAGCTCGTGGACCCAGACTGGTTGGAATGAGAAGGTTGATGATTGAGATTCCTGGAACACCACCTCCAACCAATCAGAGGAGGATAACACACCCTGCAGCCCCCTCCCCCAATTTTGCCTATAAAATGTCTTCCCAAAAAACCATCAGAGAGTTCAGGTCTTTAGAGCACGTGTTGCCCTGTTCTCCTTGCTTGGCCCTTCAATAAACCTTTCTCTGCTCCAAACTCTGACTTTTCAGTGTATTTGGCCTCACCGTGTGTTGGGCACAACAGTTATTTAATCTGTCTTAAACTCTGTTTCCTCACCTGGAAGCAGTGCCTAACAACAATGTAACTATGCCTATAAAGGGGCAGTGGCAAGGCTCTACCAACACAATGTATGTGACCAGCATTGAAGATGGAAATCAACAGACAAGAATACAGAAGTGACCTCACTCAACAGTACGTCACCCAGGAATCAGGACAGTGCCCGACGTAACAGGTAATCAAAATAAAATGAAGTGAAAGAAAAAAACTAACCAAAAAAAAAAATGTAAGCCATCCTTATCTCTATTTTATAAATATTATTACAAACAACAAAGATGGCATAGGTAACAGGTAATCAACAGGTAACAGGTAATCAAAATAAAATGAAGTGAAAGAAAAAAACTAACCAAAAAAAAAATGTAAGCCATCCTTATCTCTATTTTATAAATATTATTACAAACAACAAAGATGGCATAGGTAACAGGTAGTCAACAGGTAACAGGTAATCAAAATAAAATGAAGTGAAAGAAAGAAACTAACCAAAAAAAAAAAATGTAAGCCATCCTTATCTCTATTTTATAAATATTATTACAAACAACAAAGATGGCATAGGTAACAGGTAATCAACAGGTAACAGGTAATCAAAATAAAATGAAGTGAAAGAAAAAAACTAACCAAAAAAAAATGTAAGCCATCCTTATCTCTATTTCATAAATATTATTACAAACAATAAAGATGGCATAGATTTAACACACTTTCACACGTATAAGATTGGATCTTATTTTTTTCTCTTACATCGAATTCTCCCAGTACACTAGTATCAAGTACACCTGGAATGCAAAATCCATTTATCCCCACACTCAGCCTGGATACTGAGAACGAAAACCACACCTTTCTGTCCCCATAACATGACTTTGCAATAACGCCACTGTCTTCCTTAGCGTTTTTCTCTCTTCCCAATCCTAATAAGTCCCCACTTGAAAAGAGCCTCATTAAATACAATTCCCAATTCTTGATAAACTTTGACCTTCTTTTCCCCACTCCAAGACATTGACAAAGCTCTCTTGAGTCTTAATCAGCTCTATTTGATTGCAGGCATTTTTTAGATTTGTGTGGAGAAAATTCATCTTTGGCTGTTAAAAAACCACTCTTATTTCTTAGGTGGACTTGAGTCTTTGACATGTCCAGGCCAACTTTTTTTGGATCCCAGGTATATGTTTTTATTCATGGATGGCTCACTTGGGGTACAAATTTTGGAGACCTTTTATATAAAGTTGTGAAGAGAGGTGTTGGCTAGGAAGGCAAGGAACAATGAGTTTTAAGCAAAGGCAGATGTTCTGTTATCCTGAAGATTCCAAGGGCATTTATGACAGCAGTAATGCATCTTAACAGGTGACAGGCAGGTGGATGGATGCTCATGGGATAGAAGAGCAAACAACTTTCAATTTTAATAAATATTTATAAACCAAAAAAAAAAAAAAGGCTCTCTTGATGTGACAGCCTCCCTTACGTAAGCAATAAACTTGGCTTTGTCTCAGATTGTGAGCTTGTGTCTCATATTATCTCCTTTGGGAACTGACTTTCAACAAAGCTTACAAGTTTTCTAGGACTTTAAGGATTTATGAAAACTGCAAATTCCTATATAAATATAGATGTCTTGACATAGCACTCGTGATATTATCAATAATGGACATTATAAGTGAGTATATATATTCCTGTTGCGTTCAATTCTTTCATATATCATGCTTTCAATTTATGATTAATGATGATGGAACGAGATACCTCCATCATGTTCACTTGTGATATAAATGGTTCAAATCCATCAATCCATACTTCTAAAAAATTATAAATTAAGATTTTAGCCCCCAGATAGGAATTCAAAACAGCATTTTTATTTTTACTATTTCATGGCATTCCTTTCTACATGTAGAAATTTTAGAGTTAGTCTTTCAACCCAAAAGGTTAAATTAAATGCAACTTACTTCATGATGTGAATTCTTACCTTTTCCAGCTTTGAAAGAGCAAGGGAGTAACAGTCTTTGGCTCTGAATTGCATGAATCTCATGTTGGCTGGGTGGGTGAGCTCTGTGATAATACTGAGACTGGAAAACAACCTGCATTTCAAAGAAACATTTGCATTACGCTAACAATCCAATATGGTATTTTTTATAACAACATATTTATGAGTGAGTGATACCTAGCTGTAGGCATAAAACTACATGCAATTATAAGAGCAGGCCATGCCACATCAACTGTTCTGTGCAATGCAAGAAAAATGAAACCCTCTTTCCCAAAGAGTATTTTAACCAACATTTTAGCACCATAAGAAAAATAAATTCAGGAATTTGGCTTTTATTAGGCATTTTCTCGCCACAAATTCATAAAGCTGATTGAAGAAGTTACCTCATGGATAATATTGAAATAGAAATTTGTAAGATGAATATCCGGATTGGCAAAAATTTCCTATGATGAGCTTATTGTCCATAATTGAGTTCTTTGATCTTCTATGGTTCCCTGTTCTCATAGTATGTGCTTTTAAATGCCAAATCCTGCTACAATGAACTTCTGAGAAGAGCAACTATTTTAACTGAAATAACAACTCATTGTAATGAATTGAGGTCACGGCTCAATTGACGGCGTTGTTCTAGAAGGATCCTGAGACTTCCCACTTGCCCAGAGTTTTGCATTAGCGTTCTTTCCATTTACCTACTCTCCCTCAAAAACACACACGTGTGCACACGCACACACACCCATGCACACGCATGATTTCTCCCCCCCCCCCAGAAAAACCGGGCAAAATAAAACCACAGCAAACACCTTCTTATTGTCGCTGTGCTTGGTGATCTGATCTCTAGCTGGTGTCTGTGGTCACTGGTAGCTCTCCTGGCTCAAATATTTTGAGATTCTCTGTGGCAGTCACGTCATGTCACGTCACGTCAGCTTTGCTCTCCACACAATATGTCTTCAAACCCAGTTATGGCCACTTCAAATTCCTACCAGTAGCTGATCCCATGCCTTGAACTCAGGCACTAGAACTGACTGAAATATGCCGGCCAGAAACATCTGGTTCGTGGCTCAGAAACAAATCAGCATCTCCAGCTGATCTCGCACTATCTGCGGGGTCCAGGAGTGAAGGCACTGTTACTCCATCTGCCTGAGCGCTTGGCTTGGCGTCTGAGAGAGGAAGCTAGGAGCCCTGACTCTGAACTCCAGAATGACGGATGTGATCACCCCTTTCCTCGGCTCTAACTCCCTAAAGCTGATGGATGGTTTGCTAGACTCTCTCCCTCCTCCCAGGGAGTGAGGGCCTGCCTGCAGGCTTGCTGGGCCTTCCCTGAGGGGCCCTCAGGTCAGTTTCCAGGGGGCTTAGTCACCCTATCAGTTAAGACCTAAAAAATGCTTAAAAATGCTATATTTCAGAGTTATCTGTGAAAACTGTATGTGCCCTCTTGGTTACATTGCTGGACCGGTATCGAGACTTACCTAATCAAAGCCTTTGAAAACTACGGTAATCATCAGGTGTTTCATGAGATCCACTCTTCGGAGGAACAAATATAGCCACACAGCCTCATCTCCATTTTGAGAGAAAATATTATTGTACTTTAAGTACAACAGGTAACTTGTAATAAGTTGGATTGAAATAATATCAGCAAAAGAACAATCAGAACATAATTTCTTTTGTTGACTTTTAATGTTAAAAGTATAATTTTATTTGTGCAGTTCATCACGGTTTACAATAGTTCTGTTACCTTGAGTTGATTGAGGAAACACTAAACCTCAGATTCTGTACAGGAGAGGTGGTATGAAACTGAGAGATACAGTTTGTGAAAGACTTAGCATAACAGGTCCTGATACATAACAGGTCCTGTTCCTTAGTTGTGGTGGTATTACTATTTTCTTAACTTTTTTCTTTTTTCTCCTGTTGCTATTTCTGCTTGAAATGTAGTTTCCTCCCTCCTTACTTTCCTCCTCCACCTCTATATTTGGAATCTCAACAATTATTTAAAGTTCTTATCAAATCTCATTGCGATGAAGCTGTACCATTGCTAAAAGTCAGAATCCACAGTGGCTCCTGGTATTTGGTTTATTTGTAATACTGCTTATTACACTGCATTTTGCATTAAACTCTGGTTGGTTTCATCCACACCTCAGCCCTCCTACTAAAGCACAGCAGCCAGAAAGGCAAAGTTTCCCTCCTAGTGTCCTAGTAGTACCCATTATATTCCTCTAATTGATAATTCTTTGTTACAATAAACACATCTCACAGTTCTGATTTGTGTATTTTTGGTTTAGTGGATTAAATCTTGATGAAGAAGGTGTGTGATTTAACTAGATTAGTTTATGGAGAAACACCATATAATCTGTATTCCTCAGGACTTTCTTTTAGAAGCTCTATTCTCGCTCAAAAGTCCCCAATGGTAGCACGTTTGATTAAAAGTTCATTTTCTCAGAAACTTTTGAAAAATTAGAAGAGTGGCCTGATAGAAAAAAATATCAATTGACTTTTGGGCTGGTGCAACTTCATCTGGTAAGCCTAAGAAATGACAAATCTCGTACCATATGGAAGTTTCAAACGTTATTCACTTAAGAAATATCTTAAAAGAACAATGTCTCTAAAGATATTTACCATGATACGGTGTGTCAATCGGCTGTCACAACAGAAACTAAAATGAATAAATAAGAGTAGCAACATGGACCAATGAAGATAAAGCATGTAGTCTCATTTAGAGAATAAATGCCATATTCATGATCTGAGCTTCTAAAAAGGAAAATTAACTGACCTGAGGTTTTTCTCTTTGTCTTTTCACTTTTTTGTTCTTTTTTTATCTTTTGGAAGGTTAAAGTAAGGTCCAAAACCCGATAATATCTAAAATTGACAGAGCATTATTCTTAGAGCTGCACCCCCTGTTCTCTGGGAGGAGTTGGGGACATACAGCTCACTCCTAACTCTGCCTTTCCAGTATCTCTGGGTGTGTGCTGGTCTGAGCCAGGCCATGAAGTGAGCCCAGCCCTACAGGGCAGGCCCAGTGGTTGTCTAGCAGGGCTCCTGACCACGTTTCTCCACTACCGCCAGGCACCAACGCTACACAGTTCTGCCTAACATGGGATCCCCAACTGCCTGACTTCTTTGGGTCTCGATAGTTTCCAACTTGTTTAGGAAATCGAGAGAGTCTCTCACTATTTCTTCAAATTCCAAAAACTACTCTATGATTTACTTACAATTATTAGCTTACAGTCGAAGAAACTGAGGCCCAGAAAAACCAAATAAAACGTTCAAGGTAACATTCTAGTAGGTGGCAGAGCCTGGGTAACACACAAACAGTCCGGGTCTAGAACACAAACCTGCCCCCCTCCCTATTTTAATAAATAGGTAGGTAGGAAAGGAAACTCAAATGACCCAAATAAAATAGTAAGTTATTAAGAATATCTAGCAACATGTTGGAGTTTCAGATATTACAAGTCAACTCTATTTTAAACTTTTGTAATCTCTACTTCTGTATCTACCCGGAAATAGTAGCTGTTAGATCATAACTTCATTATTGTTGTTTCAATTTACTGAGGACACTATTTAGTATCTAATTTAGCAAATAAATATCAAGTGTTTGCTGTTGGAGAGCTCTGGTCTCCAGGAGATAAAAAAGAAGTAGAACGTGAAATTCCTGCCTTTAGATTAGACTCTTATGATCTAATAGAGGAAACTGCAAAAAATTCATAAATTATAAGGATGTACATATTTTTCTAAGGATGATAAATGTGGCTGACTGAAATCTGTGGTTCACAAATTAAATAGCTTTAAGATGCCAGTGAATGGATAGCTTGTGAGGAACATCTTGGAAGGTACTGAGATATATGGCCAGAGAAGGAATTTCTGAGGAAACAAAGAGTAAACAAATGCAAAATATGTCTCATCTTTTGGAAATTTTTATTTTCTTTGAGAAATATGGCTTTTATCTTTCACATATATTATTTTTCTAACTTTAGACAAATTTGTGACCACTTGAATTCTTTTGTTTATAATCCTTTTCTAATACATTACATCAAACAGAAATATATATATATATAGGTAGCCAGATGTATTTGAGGTCTTAGTAAGAGTCAGTAATAAAATGATTGAGTGATCTAGTCATTGTATTTAAGTGACTTCTAGAGTTGAAATTAGATAGGACAACAAAATTTATGTGATGTGCCATTTCTGTTCTATATAATTGAACCTACACCATTTATGTTAGTTTAAACTGAGAAACTGCACTAAGTCTGCCACCTAGTGAAAATCTAGAACTAAATAATACTTAAATAATGAAATATTTTATTGTAGTGCCCTTCGTATCTATAAAATATTACTTGTATTCAATTATAATACTTTATATTTGCAAATTTGGTTGTCTAATAGATTTAATTATATAGCTTTAAAATACTAATACTGTACATCTATTTCTGAGCCTTAATATGACCTAAATACATTTTGAATATATAACATTTTAGAATTAAATGACATCATAAGTCTCTTTTCCCTAGGTACTAGGATCATCATAAAGCAATATAGTAATTGAAAATAATGTAGTTTGTTCTATTTTAAATTGTTCTACAATTACTTCTCTAGTTAATTCTCTAGTTTAAGTTTTAAATGACTTGTTTAATACTTTCCTTGTACATTGGAGCAAAACTTGCTATCCCAAAATGTCTTTGGCAGTTGAAATGGTTGTTTTTTATTCAAGACACATTTTGATGGGCCAATTTACTCGGTGATGTAAGTATAATTGTGTAAAATATCTATGGAATTGTCACCTGCTTGAATTAATTCATTTAATGAATAATTTTGACATGCCCAGGTATGTTAACCAACACAAAGATGAAAACCACACCATATACTCCATTTCAGAGACTGGGAGAACTCTGAGACTAGCTGCATGTATATATTAAAGCAAAACAAACAGAAGAACATACAAATCTGAAAACTGTTTACAATATTTTAATAAAAATATTACTTAGTGAGCTAGTGTGTTACACTATAAATTTTGATCTGTGGTGGCTGGGAATGATGTTTCTGAATAACAAAGGGTGTATATTATGATGAAAGGTATAGAAACACACTTAGATGCATGAGACCCCAGTTTTAGACTATGATTGAATATTGGCACTAAAACAAACATGAACATACTTTTTCACAAATGTTTTCAAAACACTTTAGATCTGAGTCTGGGGTAGTAGTAATACATGACAGTATAATAAATATCAGATATCTCCTGCATTTAAAATTTTAATCCATGTAAACCAAACAAAATATTAAAATTTTTGCACTGTATAAAAAATCACTCTTGCATTGATATGTATTCGGTATCAATGTTTTGAATTACATCACTTCCCAAGTGCCTATGTGTGTTATTTCTTCAGTAAGACTATGACTATTTCACCAGGCTAGAGAAGATATTCCTTTTTTATTTTTATTTTTAACTCGACATTTATGCTCTTATAGTCCTTGCAATTCAAAAGTCTTCTAACTGGTCGGTTTTCACCCACTCTCACTTTTCCCCAAACCATTCTTCACACTGTAGCTAAAATAATATTTTAAACTTTCCTATCTTTCAATGATTTCCTGTTATTCTTAAAATAAAGGGCAACTTACTAAAGTGTTCTTCAAAGCCATGAATAGTCTGGTTGCTGGTTTCCATCTCAGCCTCTGGCGGACCTTCCTCTGGCTCTACTCCAAGTCCTTGGATGTTTAGTACCTAGAGCCTTGGTATTTGCTGCCCCCCTGTGGAATGCTTTGTTCATCTTTTAAGCCCACTTACTGCCTTTATCTTTTTAGTAAAAGACCAGTTCCTCAGGGAGAGGCATTCCTTCACCCACTGGACTCGATCACATATATTCTTCTATTTTCTTTCAGTAGTTGCCAAATTTATAATCCTCTAGCTAAGTCCTTAAATGACTTGCTTTATACTTTCCTTGGAGAGTAGAGCAAAACTTCCTACCCCAAAATGTCTTGGGCATTTGAAGTGGTTGCTTTTCATTCAAGGCACTTTTTGATGTGCCTATTTAAATTTAATTTAGATAATAATATTCGTTCATAAAAATGTGAAAACGTTCAATATATTCCAAATGTATCGAGCGCCTTGTTAGGTAAACCTTTAGCAAGAGAAACTTAAATTGGAAAGTGAGGACCTGCTTTTCTTTTAATTTGGAAATCAGACAGGGGATCTTTGTGCTAGGAAGACTCACTTGAGTGTTTCTCTTAGAAACGTAAGGAAAGGTGCTTAGACAGGTAGGAGAGAAAGTTTAACAAGATCTAACCTGAAAAAGACCTTATCTGCTAATGTCTTCTGTGCTCTGAAATGCTCTCTGGGGGACGTGGTGGGCCAGCTGCGAAGGATTCACAGTCTCTTCTGAGCAAAGTAGTGGACCATTCCCTTACTCGGGGGGTCTGGAACCCCTGGGCTAGAGGTCATCCCAGAGGAAGTTTGCTGCTATATGGGGTTACTATGAACCCATAAAGGAAAACTCACCTTGCGAGAAAGAACACATCTGGGTAAGGACCCACTTAGGTCCTTCTGGAGAGACAGCTCATGCTGGCACAAAGCATGGCTGGAGGCTCCTCTTGGTCCAGCCATCCTAGCACACACTTCAGAGTGCTCACTAAACGAGTGTTAAAACTCTAGACACCATGCTCTAGGCTTTGAATGTTAAAGATGAATCACTTCCTGGGTAGGTTCTCTGGGGCCAAACCAGCAAATAGGGAATTGCCACACAATGTGGATGAAGACACATTAAACTGTGTTGTCAGCTTTCAATCACAAAACTATGTCACAGATGCAATTCCAGATGGAAAGGAATTCTCCCCATGTCCCCAAGGCTCCCCTAACTCCTCCTCCCCTCTCCACCTCCCACACACATAAACACTGCCAGTGAATTAAGGAGCTTCTCCTGTTTGCCTTTGGTCTTTTGGGACTAACTTTGAAGGTCCTTGGACAATCCGGGGAGAAGAGAGCCCTGTTGAGTGAAGCTGTGTGTCCTAGTAAGCTGGGCAGGTAGGGGCTCAAGCGATCAATCTGGGCTTCTGAATAACAAATTTAACCTTATTCCAGACTGGTCATACCAGTTACATCAACAGGTTGTGAACTAGAGCACTCTTACTTTCTTTTCATAATTGAATTCCATCTCATTCTTGTCTCCTGGGCTCTAATATAAGCACAGATTGAAGACTTTTCTAACATACTCCTTTACAGTTTTAGAAGCAAAAAATGTAAAAGTCAAAAAACCCCACATCCAAACAGAATGTCAAAATAATCAAGTTAAAATGGCATGGCCCAAACAGCTAAACAGTCAGAAATGTTAGCATAAAATATAGCATCACCCCATATAAAGTAACAGTATACAGTACTCTTTATTTGCCTAGTACCATCCAGATACTACAGAGATCACAAGATTTGATTGTCTCCTAGAAATAAATAAGCCAAAGAAAGTATTGCATCTAAATTCCTGCCCAAATTTTCTAACTAATAAAGTAACCATGATGTCTGCTTACACATTTTCATGACCACGATATTTTAGAAACTGCAACTTGAGGACACTGCCGATTATTATCTGCCTATTATGTGCCAGGCGCTGCTGAGTGCTTTTCAGAAATCATCTCACTTAGTCCTTTCAACAACCTTGCTTGGCAGGATGATGCAATAGTGTGCGCACATTCAGGCTGCCTAGATTAAAATGAACTTGATGTTAGACTTTGGGACTCTTCTGATTTAAATCCCAAGCGCCATCAATACCAGCTGCATGACTCTTAAGATAGTTCAAACTTTACGTTAAAATGCTTCAGCATAAACAGTGTGATAGGTTCAAGGTTTGGTTTAAGAGAAACTCCTGGTGCAGCTAAGCATTCTATTTCACCACCCAGGGTGGCACAGTTTGTTTTTTAAATCAGAGTACACATCCCAGAATTGAAATGGTTTCTGTTAGCCATACTTCTATCAACACCCCAGCCCTACTAGTTAACCAATGAGAAATTGGCTCTCGTTTGAGGAAATGAATGATGGTCATAAAGATGCAAGGATTGGCTGAGATCTTTTAGACATACTATTGTTGAAATAATTTCTAGGCCCAAGATGGAGTGGCTCCTGCCCTGGGTGCCAAATCAGCAAACCAAAACCTAAACTTTCCTGTTCCTGTAAATGTCCCACTTGACCAGAAATAGATTATAGTCAGTCAGCCAACCCCCAAATGCCAAGCCAGCTCTGGGCTCTGTACTTATTTCCCTGATCCTTATTCACTTTCTATTTTTTTCTCTTCCTTGTTTCTTCTTCTTTAAGCTATAAAAACTTTCTGCCTCTCACCCCAGTTTGGAGTTCTCTGGACCCTTGGGAATGGAGACTGTCCACTTCATGAAGTGTTAAAGTTTGTTTGTATTACCTAAATCGTGTTCTTTAATCATGTTTAACACTATTTACTCTTGCATACTCGATGTGTAAGAATCTAGTTCCCTTGGAGATGGGGCCCTAGGCTTTTATCCTAAATAAATAGTCTGCTATCCACCCACTGTGACTGGACTTCTGGGTGCCTGATGTTTACTTATAAGAGTAACTGGATCCTGTCTCTGCAGTGCTGTCATCTGCCTCTAGGAAATTTCATGCAAGCTGGTGGGTAGAAAATCTGAAAGGACAGAAAACTGGGAGTAGGAGGAAGACAGAAAAGGGAAACAGAGTTGAGATCTGTGTCAGCCCATAGTAGATAATCAGTAATTGGCTGTTTAGGGTTTCAGCACAGGACTGTTTGTCATCACTGATCTTGGAGTTTAATCTGGGTAAAGAGGGAAGAAGAGCCCTCAGGTGACTAAGGACAGTAGAATCAGTGGACAGTAGATTCCAGTAGAAAAGGACTGTTTGGAGTGGGGGATATGGGAAGCAATGAGGTAGAAAATAAGTAGTAGTGCTCAGGCAGTTGAATGAAATTCAGAATATGGAGGGGGAATTATTGGTACTCTAATGACCATGAGAATAGGTGGCTAAGGTCAGACATCGAAAGGACCATCTGGGTAGGATTTTTGAAAACATCAAGAATTATGGTAGAAGCAGGGTTGGCAAGAGTCACAGTGAATCAAGAAACGAAATCTTCAAGGAATGTGGCGGAGTGACCTCAAGGGTGATATCTGACTGACTGCACTGATAAAATGAAACTACCAAGTCTGTACGATTTGGGTCATTTATCTACATAAATGGTATTCCATATACCACAGGGACCCACTGGTATCTGACTCTTTTATTATGTAAGACTAGCCTAGTTTAGCATGCCTAGATTAACAGCTGATGAATCACTCCATAAAAAAGTTTCGTAGATTTTTTTTAAAGTCTATTTTAATTGGATATTTTTTCTAATTGAAGTATAGTTGATTCACAATGTTGTGTTAGTTTCAGGTGTACACCACAGTGATTCAGTTACACATACCTATATATATATATATATCTGCTCTTTTTCAGACTCTTTTCCCTTATAGGTTATTACAAAATATTGAGTAGAGTTCCCTGTGCTATACAGTAAGTCCTTGTTGGTTATCTATTTTATATATAGTCGTGTGTATATGTTAATCCCAATCTCATAATTTATCCCTCCCCTCCTTTTCCCCTTTGGTAACCATAAGTTTGTTTTCTATGTCTGTGGGTCTATCATAATTTTTTTTCTCCTGAAAAATATTGTTATGTACTTAGAAAAATGATAATGCCTTTATGGGCACAGGAAAAGAGAGAACAAAATTTGGGTATCTCATAGTTCTTTTCAAATTTCTGCTTGAAACCATTCAGTCTAGATATTTTTATGAGCCATACAAATCTCATTATTTCTAAAATATTCTGCTGAAGATAGGTAACCTTAATAGTGAAAAGATCCAAAATCACTCATTCAGTCATCCAGTCATTCTTCCAATATGTGATATCTCCTCCACCAGGTACTCAGGGAAGGCAACCTTCCCACCATCAGCAACCATGTGTGCAGCTGCCCTTAGTTATTCTGGTCAGCTAGTTCACGGAAAAAGATTAATTAGAGCCTTTGCACCTCTCAGTTAAGATGGGGGTTTATTATTCTCTTGAAATAAAAATAATTCATTCAGAGAATATGTCAAATCAATAGAACTGTCACCGTAAGAGAAATAAACTCACAATAAGCTGAAAATTAAAATGGCATGTTTAATCAAAAAGACCAGGACCCTCTCCTGTTAAAACTATAATTAGCTTTTGCCAAGCATGGAATCAAAAAGTATGATTTTACTTTATTCATTGGCTATAAATCTCATCCATCTGAATTCATTTTCTACCCTGTGGTTTCCTTTTTCACTCTCTAGAGAAAAAAGAATGCTTATATATTTATATATGTCATATTTTCAACATGTGCTATGCTACCTTTAAATGTTCTATTTACATAGCTCAATGACTAGTTAGCTATATTCTAAATGAACTGCGCATGACAGTAACTTTAGAGGGTGTATTACTCCTTCTGGAACAGGGGGAGGTTCTAATGCAAGTTAGGGTAGATTTTTCCAATTGCTGTGACAGATTCTTTACATACCTGATTTCCTGTCCTCACACTGACACTGTAAGAAGGGTTAATTATTCTCCACATGCATTTTATAGATGAGGGAAACTGAATTTCAATGAGGTTAAGAAACACACTCTAAGTCACAGTAATTTTCTGTGGGAACCTCTGGGATAGAGATCATGTCAGATGAAGTTTGTTGCTATATTGTTCCAAGGTCTGTAGCTTTTCCACTCTGCCCCACGTAAGTGATAAGTCTATGGCTAATAATTATAGTAGCTAACATTTATTGAGAAATTGAAAATGACCAGGCAGGTACTCAGGCATTATATGTTTTTAAATCTCCAACAACCTTGTGAGTAAGACATCAAGGTTTAGAGAAGGAAAGTATTTTGCCTAAGATCATATAATAAATAGTCAACTTAAGTGAGACACACATCTTGGCTCTCTCTCCTGAATTCTGGCCTCAAACTATAAACAGATAATTATCCTCAATATATGGTTTGCTACAATACAAAGGTATGAAGTGAGGGGAGATAAAGATAGAGTTCAGATTGCTTTATTTACTTTCGTAATTGGGTAGCTCAGATATTTCCCTTAGACTTCTGCAAAATTCATAAAACTGAAATAATGATCTTTTAGTTATTTAAACTTTAAGATGATTTTAGGAAGAATCATTCCAAGTGACGCCGATGTCTTGATTTATTGGCAATTTTGACTTTGCTCACAGCATGAACTTTTCTCTGGTCAGTATTGCTCATTCTTATGCAAAGATGACCATAATGGGAATTCCTACCCGGATGGGTTTAATTATTGAAAGACAGGAAGTGTCTTTCGTGAGGAAGTGAAGATAACATTGTGACTTGCCTCCTAACATGGGTATATTAGCCTTGCAATCTTTTCTTCCTGGTTACTCAGTATGTAAATGCATACCTTTGGCCACTGCTGGGCATAAAACCAAAATTAAACATGTGTGGTTTGGCAAAAATCATGACTGCTACTGCACACAGTTTTTTAGAATTTCTTAAACTATACGAGAAAACAAATGCATTATTCTTTTTATTTTTAAAAGAACTGCTGACCTGGTGTTAAAAATTAAACTTCACACAGTACCAGCCATACATTAGGTCCTAAATAAGTATTTTTTATGATGAAATGAAAAAACATAACTGCAGTGTAAATGTCTCATGTTCATTCTTTATACACAGAGTCACAGTCATACATTTCAGAGATGTTTAAGGGCTGGGTTACCCAGACATTTACCTGAAAAGGGTCTGCACGTTTACAATCGTTTTGGCATCTGCCATGTAGTCTTCCTCGGCACTCATGGTGCTTTCTTTGTCCACAACCACCATGTTGGCAGCGAAAGTCACTCCACACCTGAGTAAATCGTCTAGACTTTGATAAAAACCAACAGAGAAAAATGAACTTTCAATAAAGCTCAGTACTAGGATGGTGCTAAAACTTGCTTACACCCCTGCGCTTATAGGCGTATAGGTTGCCCTTATACGTGGCTTTCACAGAGTGGACACTGGCAGATATTATGGGAGCTAATATAAGATAATATTCTCTACTGATATGAAGTAAATTGTATTTGGGGTTTCTTTATGTTTCATTAGATCTCAACCATTTCAAAGCACATGCATTAAGGATCTTTATTTAATAATATTTATTAATTTTATAAATAAAACATGGAAACACCCATTTTACAATCAAATAGAATTAGAACACGTTAGAACCTTGTTTTTACGATTAGCACATTATTTCAAAGACACGACATTCACATTTTTTATCCCTGAGGCACTTTTGGTAAGAATAGAAATGAACACATATTAATTTAGATGGTCAAGCCTAATAAGGAAATATATTTATTAAAAATACTTATTTTTAAATGTCTATTATTTATCTGTGTAAAGCTATGTGTTATAGATTGGTTCTACACAGCCAAGAGCACGTAAAATACATAAATATCGGTTGCATTCAAGCCTACCTTTTAGCCACTTTTGAGCAAGTGATTGAATGAACTAATTTTGTTGGTTGCAGGAAATAATTGCTAAACTAGGACACAAGTTCCTATGAGTTACCACAGAGTCAGTCTTCTCCTCTATCACTGATAAAAATTTTACTTAGCACTGAATTTAAAAACAATGTTACCATAAAAGCTGAATTAAGAAAACCATTATCTCATTGCCTTTGCTTCATACAAACTACAAAAATAGGACTGAACTGGATAAGGGAGATTGTATCAAAACTTGAATGAATGCAAGAGTATTCTAGGTTCAGAACTGATTGAAGATAGATAAGAAGAATTGGGCTAATTGATTTCTACATCTTTTGATTTAAAATGAGAAGTGTAAAACTTAAAGAACAGTAGCTCTTTTTAGCTTCTTAAATGGAAGAGTCAGTTCCCCAACGATCTTCTCCAAGTGCATGATCACTTGAATTAGTCATCTCACTAATTCACTAGAGGGAATTTTCCTTTTATGGGAAGGCAAGAGGCAGAATTTCTTACTCTGTTATATGGTGAGAGAATATTACCAAAGCTTTGAGTCCAAGATCCCCAGGAGTAGTCCAGAAAAAATATTTCACTTGAATCAGGCACAGTGTTCTGTGGCAGGGATTTTATGGCTAAAACTGTGGAAACAGAATATTATTCCAAATAAATTTCCTATGGTGAGAGGGGCCAGGACCATAACATCCAATCAATATGATGACCAAGTTTAAATCTCTATGAATACTTTACTAGGGTGTTCCTTTTATCTAGGAAATTCATAATTGTTCTTACATCTATTAAAATACATTTTTTAAAGAGAAAGAAGTAGGTGGAAAATGAATGTGATATGGTCCCTTATGTACCATAAAAATGATGCCTAAATCTTATGTCTTCAACTGACCTTATTATAGTGGTAATCCACTTTCTCATATTTCATTTCTTACAATCTTTACTTCCCTGATTAAAAAATTATAATTGTTTATATAGGAAAAGGGAAAGATAAGGTGGTAGAAGGTAAGCTTGACTGAAAAAAGATACACAAATAGAAGTGATAATAAAAAATGAATATTTCATCAGCAATAAATCAATGAAGTTGAGACTTAACAAAAACCTTAACTATGAGAATTCCTGTACTAAATAGTCACTAACTACCTAAACCTGTATATATCAGTTAATTCCATACTCAAAATATTGGCCGTTGTAGTTGACACATAACTTTGGCAAATGATTTTAGTAATTATTATTAAATATGAGTTTAAATCTAAAGAAATCTATAGAATCTATAGAAAATATATAAAATTGGAATGGCATTTCTGAACCACATAGAAACTTTTTTGTTCTTCATGTTTTAACTTTAAATTATTTATAGTCATTTAATATTGTATTGTATTCTTTCTTTCCTTTTTTTATTTGGCTACCGATTTATTCTTATAATTCTGTGTCTATCATAATTTCTCCCCACTATCTTATCTACAAGGCCACTGCCCATTTTTTCTTTAGCACTATTGCTTTACACAGTTTGGTCACCAGATGGCGGCCCAAGAAAAAAGTCAACATGGATGAAAAACGGTTACAGATAATCTAACTGACATTGCCCCTCTTTCTACCTTTCTCTGACTTCCTTTTCGAAGAGAACTAGAATGTGAAGGAATGAATATAGGTGAATGTTTGTGAGTGTGTTCTAATTCATTCATAGTTTTCTTTGTTTATTTATGTTTAAGAAAAATTTCAAACATAAGCAGAAGAGAATACTATACTGAACCTCCTGTACCAATCACCCAGCTTCAATAATTAGCAACCTGTAGCCAATCCTGTTTCATCTCTAATCCTAGGAATTTGATCCTTTCCATTCTTCTTTTCCTCCCCGTAAATACTTTTATAGACAGAGAATTCATTATATAGTTTACATCAAAAAAGACAGATGAGAGGTTTATTTTATATCTTTTAAATATAATGTTCTAATGAATTTTAATAGAATACCCTCACAACAAAGAAACATTATTATTGATAAAATATGGATTTCACTTTCATGGATTTAAATAATAGTTTTAGTACATCTACATTTTAGTTAGTTGGTTAGTATTATGCAACTGATAATGTAAATTATATTAATGTAGAATGGAAGCTAAATATACGTTAATCTGTTTGGCCTTTAATGTGTCCACAGCGAATAAACACTGTCAAAGTTACAAAGCTTCGTTTTTTCAGCATCTACAAGATGAAATGTAAGCATGAAAGTTCTCAGTGGATAACTTTTAGTATTTTATTTGGAATGCTCTGGGCTGATTTTTTTTAGAATGGAAAATTAAGATATTTTATAAGCATACCAGTTTTCTGATCTTTTAGTTTTTGTATTTGTTATTATGTCATGTTTATGCATATAACAATCTGTATTTTAAAACTGAAGCATTGCACACATTTGACCTTTAATTAAAAAATTTTTGGGAGACTCTAATATGTTACCAGAATAGACTGTCAAGGAAATGCTCCAATTAATAAATCTGATTTAAAATGAGCATTTCCAAATTATTTTGAAGGTTTCCAGAAGTTACGATAATGATACCAATGCATCACAATGTTGAAATTCTAGGTTTTCTCTACAAAGATGTTAACAGTAATAAAGTTACTGCTATAGATGACACAAAACTGGAATAGCTTTAGAAAGGGAACAAAATTGACATGCAGCAAGATTTGTTTTAATTCAACAACAGATTACTGCTTAGGAAGTTTGAATGCAAGATGTATAACACGAGAACATAAGCTCCACATGCAATATACATCATATTTTCAACACTGAAATGGCAAATTACACTCATCATGCAACACAGGGTGCAGCACATGACAAACCACAGGACACCACACTAGTTAGTGTGCCAAAGATTTTGTCACCTACTTGTCAATAGAGCCCACCATGTAGTAAACCATTGGAAACCAACAGATTGCATCCAGAAAATGCATATCTGGCCTAAGTAGCAGATGGGTTACAAAATGAAACACAATGTCACAACAGTGGCAGCACTTCTAGGGAAAGGAAGTAAGTTGACTTAGTTTTCATTTCCAAAACTAAACACTGTTGACAAGATTAATTTTAAGTGCCTTTTCTCTTAACATTAATTTTAAAATGTCATTTGCACTTGTTATGAATAATACAATGCACTCAACAATGATAAAAGCAAGTTGTATTTCTGCTTTCTAAATCAGAAACATTATGGCATTATTCTACAAAAACACTGAATTGATACTCTTAATTTATGACTAAAAAGTCTTTGTCAGTGAGTTTAAAATTATTCATGCTGAGAAAGTCTTGTAAAATGGGGAAATGATGATTTTATTTTGATGTTATAAAACATAAGGAAGTAAATTAGCATGCCTATTAAGAACAATTTTCTCCAAGGGATATACAGAATCACAACATGTCCCTTAATATATCAACATATCAATAAATAAATATAGTATATGTACCCATCAATATATATATATTATATAAAATTAAAATTAAAGTAATTCACCTTTTACATTACTGATTTCCTCAATATATATTGTTGAACAAATCTGTATTGCAACTGAAATCTTTACTCTTTATGCATATTTGGGGAAAGAATCATGAACCTGGAAGCTTCCTTAGAAATTACCTAATCTACTGTATTCAGTTTGTAAAGTTATTAATTCTTTCATCCATCTATTCACTCAGCATATATGTATCCAAAAAGTTTTATCTAACAGACATTTTAGTATACGCAGGTGTATGCAAAAAGAATATGTTAACTTGTACTGTAAGAAATAGAGTTTTTGGAACACATAAGTAAAAGCACAAAATTACAACACGTTTTAATCTGAAAAAGTAAGGAATAGGTTGCACTCAGGAGACAGAGTTCAGGATCACTTCACAGAGGAAATATTTAATTTGGATGTTGAAGAATGAGTAGGAGTTGGCTCAGTAAAGGAGAAGCAAAGGGAACCTCTAGGCAAAGGGCAGTACAGCCCCTACAGTATCCCAGGTGCTTCTCCCAGCCTGAAGAAGTCTTGTCCTCCCTGATTTATTTTCTTCCTGTTGATCATGCTCGTCTTTTTCCACTCTAAAGAAAAATAATGCTCAGTGCAGTGAAGCATAAAAAGAAAACTTCCAAAGACTCTCCCTGTTGATTACATTCCTACCATCAATAAATTACTTCCTAACCATTTTAAGTGGCCCCATATTACTACATATTATAAATGTACTACAATTCATTTTAAAAATCCTCAATTATTTCATTTATGTTATTTTCACTTTTGTGCTATTAATTACTGGAGTTACAAGCTATTTCCAATATCCTGCTATTATAAATGTTACTCGTCTGGACATTTTTGGATGACTCTTTTTCTAGCATTTGTTTTTATCATTTACCCCAAAACATTCATAAAACTTTTCACATTAGTGAATCACAGGTTACAAATATTTTTAAAGCTCATGCTGTAGGTTGTTTTCAACAAACATAATCATATACAGTCCCAGTAGTGGTCTTGGCTAGTGCCTGCCAATTCTTCTCTTTCTGGGCACTGCTCTGCATCTTAAAATTAGAAGGGTTATTCTCACTGCTGATTCAAGACCCTCCATGTCTCTTACCCACCTCGTGATTATAGAAGAATACGTCAGGATACAAGTGACACAAGACAGGGACAGCACTGAGATTCTGTGGTGCTTTGAAAGATCCTTTTGACTGTCATTTTGGGGGTTATTATTTTGTTTTATCTCTCTTTGCTCCAACATAGTTCCAGTCAGATAAAGTGAGTAGCTCAATAACTTGTGTAGCAGAGCTGGGTCCATAATTCCTCATTATTAATTGCAGAGCTACACCCTGTCTGGAATAACCTCCTCATTTTTTAAAATTCAGGTTATTTCAATTATTTACACTATCTTTGCTGACCATCTGTCCACTGTAACATATCTGTCTTCCAAAGTCTTGCAACAGTAGTTAATGTTATTGAATAATTCAACTTAATAAAGATACCAAAAATTTTCCATGCGATAAGAAGTACCGGGGTCACTAGTCCTTACGTTATGCCAACTCTTCTGTTAGAGCTAAAACTGAAGATTTGGCCTCTGTATTTTTTTGTTTTGTCCAGTAGAAATCATTCAAAGTACTTAGACATCAAAATTATTGCCTTATATATTCCTAAAACTCATGAATCTTACTGACATGCAGTTCTGCCACAAACATGTATTTACAATGCACAAACAATCTTTCAAATCCTTAGAAATTAACATCTGTATTGTGGTAGCATGGTTCATCCTTACATGAATCCAGCTATGTTACAAGGCAAGGCAAGTCACCTGAAACCTGGTAAACATATAATCTTGATGAAGCATATCTAATGTAGGGAGTTTAGTATGCCATACCCTGCAAAATTCAACTTGCATAACAAACAGATCCATGCACTACTTTTACTGATAAAGGTGGTTTAAAAGGAAACCTGAAATATAAAGAATGTATCAACTATACGTTCATATGGATTATGTTGGCTCATTTAAGTAAATCGGCAAAGGTTTTTATGGCACTAAACTGCTTAGTAAAAAAAATGAGCACATCATTCATCAGAGTCCTAACTGTAATTCTATTAAGAAACTGACTATTTGAGTCTAAGTATCTTCATTATATTTAAAATGTCTTCATTATATATAAAAATTTTCATTATATGCAAATATGAATTAGCTAGCTATTGATAGGAAGTTAAAAGTTTTGGGAAATTGCATGGATTTGCAAGTTGAAGATCATTTTTTTCCATTTAACTAATAACTATAATGAACTTAATTTTTTAATTTCAAATTCAAGAAAAGAATGCAGTGAGAGTTTATTTTACTAGCATTTCATAATTCCACTTTTAAGAAGTTTATTTCTCCCTTAAAAATATAGTAGTAGCTTAATTTCAACAACTTGAAATAAATTTCCTTTTGTTAATTGGGTTTTCACAGAAATTCCCCCATCAGTTTAAATAGTGACAATGTCCTTCTCTTGATTGGTAGAAGGGGGGGAAACTGACATTTCCTCACTGCCTTTTATGAGTCAGATATTGTACTAGTGCTTCATATACATCATTTTATATACTTGCAAAATAACTTAAGATAAATGTTCTACTCATTTTATAAATGAGAAAATTGAGGCTTACAGAAATTCCATAATACGCAACAGGCCTATCAAGAGGGTAAACTTAGATCTTATTTCAGATCTGTATGAGTCTAAGGTCTGAATGTCTTTAATAAGGACCCTGACATATCAGACAGTTTATCATTACTTTTGAAATAAGCTGAACTGGAGCTTACTTGTAGCTATATGTGGAAAGAAGATTGATTTAGTAAAGGGATAGTTTAAACAAGATGATGTAAAAATTAAGAAGATAAGCCTGGATCTTGTACTTTAACCTTGTGTAGCATTGGGTAATGTATTCCAAAGTGTTTGACTCTCTTTTCCATGTCCCATATGAAATGGTATCATGAGATGACTAGATGATCTTTCAGGGTGAGATGGTAATCAAAATATTTAAAATCAGTGTGGTACAACAACAGGCCAAATAGAACAGATGGCCAATCAATCAGAACTGAGACCAGCTCTAATGAACCAGTATCAAGTGTAAGATGTTTTCCAATGTGCCCGGGTTTTATTTAATTACCATATGAAATGGGGAAGGCTTTCTATTTGGAAACATTGTGAAGACTTATTTTGACATATTATGTATGTGAATATCATAAATTTAATTTACATTTTTAAATCCCATATTTGTGGTATCTGTTAAATTTGTTTCTGGTATATTGAATAAATTGGTCTTCAACTAAATTTCCTAAGTAGCCATGTATTGATATTATTTTCAGCAATGCTCATGTGCATTTAAAATAAAGTCAAACCCCACTAAGCTAACTAATAATTGTAGAAGTGTGTACAATTATTAGTGTGCAAATTCTTATAACCCAGAAATATTTTAAAGAAAACATCATATTTCTTTGTAATACTATAGGATAGATTGAAAAATACTAGCCACAGCAGAGAAACAAGTATCTCATTGTTTAAAAAAAAAGAAGAGGATTGCATAAAACTTCCTGGAACGTTATTTATTGGTGTTTAGTTTTTGTTTCCTCATTCTCAATCAAAGGAACAGAGAACAACAAATAAAAATGTTAGATACCGCTTTCGGGAAATGCACAGGAAGCTGATAAATTTTACAGCCCGAGTTTTCATCCCAACCCTTTGAAAAAAAGTCAAACCCCATTAAAATCATTTAACAAACAACATCATGTGAATAGCTAGATTCCAAACTGTAAGTCCTTAGGAAAGCAAAGAAAAAATTTAACGCAAAATATTCTAAAGTTAAAATATTCTTGTTTCTAAAATCAATTGACAAACAATGTATTTTTGCATATATCAAAAACCTGTAAGTAAAGTAAGGTCACATAGTTGAAAGATCAGTGAACTATGAATTGCAGAGAAGGTTCTAATTCTAGAATTGACCTTGGAAAAAATCATTTAACTTCTTTGGCCTGTTTTTTCCTTTCTATGAAATAAGAGGCAGTGGTGTAATCAAGTCACACAGACTGAATTCTTTAAATGTTATCATTGTAATTTGTAAGCTTTGAGATCTTAAGCTGCTTGGTACATCTTTCTGAGGATAAATCATCACTATATGACATGGATATATTTTTTATGGAAATACAATGTGAAATAAAGGTTAGGTATCTACTATGATGATTGCCATGTAGTAAATGGTCAACAATTATTACTATAATAAGCAGAGGGTGGTGGCAAAGAATATTAATTTTATTAAATAGTCGCTACGGTACTATTCAGATAAAATATTCTCTGATAAAAGCTACATCTATATTTATATTGAAATACTGACCAGTTTGCCAGTAACTAAGAGAAACAGAGTCTTCAGATTTTTCTATGATTGATCAGATTCAGGAATTAAGACTCTAGAAACAACCACTTGATTTTTATATTTCTAATATACAAACCAATCAATCAATCATTCAGTCACTGGGCATTTTGGTAACCTGTTAATTCAAAACCAAACAGAAAGAGGCTGATTTAGTTAAGGCAATTCCAAAGTCTACACCAGGTACACAGGTTAAGAAATCCTAGCTCCTGCCACCTGCTCATTGGAATAATAAGGGGGAGAGAGGGGGATTAGTGACTCTGAGATAAGATTACTTAGCAAGACTGGATCTGGAAAAGGAGTGGAGCTCATCTCCATTCCATGGAGTAAACTCCACTCCCAAATTTGGCAAGACTGATTCTTTTATTGTGGTTTATAAGGAATGTATATTTGGCATTCACATTCAGATTTCTCACATATATTTGGTCTTCACCACATTTTCTAGCTCACAGCTCCCAAAGCCCTTGGAATTTCCTCAGTGATAACAGCAATGGGAGCATCTTTTGTCGTAATATTTGGTCTATAATCCTCAGTTCCTGAAATCACTTCAGAGCCAAAAAAGGTGAAAGGGGTGTCTTGTTCTTCATAACAAGCCCCTTTTCAGGACCACTGGGTTTAAATTAATGAGGTGCCTTTTGGAAAGTACCTAAGGATGGGGCTGTTTGCCAGGGAAAGTGAAGTTCCAACCTGAATAGAGGGTTGGAACTTCAGTCCCACCCCGTGATTTTTGAGGAAGGGGGAGGGGCAGGAGATTGAGTTCAATCACCAATGGCCAATGATTTAATCAATCGTGCCTATGTAATGAAGCCTCCATTAAAAACCCAAAAGGATGGAGTCTGGAGAACTTCTGGGCTGGTGAACAGGTAGAGATTTGGTGATAGTGGTGCCCACATAGAGGGCATGGAAACCCCATGCCCTTTCCCCATACCTTGCCCTGTGCATCTCTTCCATCCAGTTATTCCCAAGTTATATGCTTTTATAATAAGGTGGCAATCTGGTCAGTAAAATGTTTCTCTGAATTCTGTGAGCTGCTCTAGCAAATAACTTGACCTTGAGTAGGTGGTTGTGGGAACCCCCGATCTACAGCTACTCAGTCAGAAGTACAGGTAACAACCTAGACATGCAATGGCATCTGAAATCCAAGGAGGGGGTCACTGAAACTTCCCATCTATAGCTGCTCAGTTATGGGGTGATAACCTGGTTTGTGATTGGCTTCTGAAGTGGGGGTGGGACAGTTTTGTAAGACTGAACTTTCAACCTGTGGAATCCGATGCTATTTCTGGGTAGATGGTGTCAGAAGTGAGTTGAATTCCCCTAGAACTGAGCTGGTGTCCTGAGCATTGCTTGCTGGAGGTGTGGAGAAACCCTCTGACACACACATACACATTGAAATCGGGACCAAGAACCCAATTAGGAGATTTACACATCAGGACAAGAAATTATACCTTGAAATAATATAAACAAGGTGAAAGGATAGTTTTTACCCTCTGCTTTATCACAGGGCTGCTGTAGGCACAGTGCCACTTCTTTCTTTTCAAGCCTCTTCCTATCTGCTTCTCTGTATTCTGGGGCCTGAGCTGATCCACTTTGATCCAAGCCATCCGAGATGGGAATGCTCTAAGTCAATCAGCTTGTAAATACCCCTGTCTTAAATTCATCTTTAAGGCAGTGGACACATTACACCATAAGCAAAAAGAGCCAAAATTGTACACTTCTGAATTCACATAGTTGATGAGCATCTCTTATGTGCCAGATCTTAGCCAGTTTCTTAGAGCCTCCTACCACAGAAGTTCCAGAATAAGGGATATATCCCAAGGCCTTGGAGGTGCTTTGCCACCATACTCTATCACCCTAGCCATCCAGTAATCCAACTTTTATTCTCCCAAGATTTGTTTTATTAAGCTTTTATTTCTTCTGACATTGGGTCCAAGTTTTTGTTCCCCTACAACTGCCCTAAATTTACCTCACCTTTCCTTGGATGCTAAAGTAGTATCAAAAAAGTCATTGAGACATCAGACCTGAAAATTCTTCAACTGAAACCTCTAGAGGTGTGCTCAAGTTTTAGAGTTGATTACCATTGAGATACTGACTCTAAAACAAGATGCATCAATGAGTATCTTGATATTCATATATTCAGAATAAATAATGTCATGAAGTTACAATATATTGGGGAGATATCTCTGTTTTGAAAAAATTCTTTTGATAAATTTTAAAAGCAGAGACAAGGCAGCAGATTTTGGCCTCATTTGGTTTACCCTGAAATTTGCATCACTTTAGAGTTTAAGAGGAGAGTTGGAGGAATCTAAAATATGGTATTGATTTAAGGACCATCTGCTACTAATCTGAATCAGAGAGAGAAATACTGCAATTTTAGTATACAATGGATTTGACCACAGCATTTAGAGATATATATTTAATATTCGTATAAGGATTTTGAAATGTTTAAGTAGTCTTATTTCACAAGAGTATATCAAATATTTTCAAAAGAAATGAACATGGTAAAGCACAAACTATTCATGTTATGTTACAGAATATATGTTTTAACAGTGGAAGAATCATAAGAACTTATGATGATGTGTAATGGTATGATATAAAATGGATCATTAATATGCTCCTCTGATAATTAATGGTTCTTTACAAAGACAATGAAATTGTCCAGTTTTGGCAGAGATTTTCCAGGCTAGTTGATTAATTTAATGAAAATAACTATAATTATTTCAGTGGCATGTTTCCCACTGGTAGAGAGCAATGACCACTTGCAAAAATAGTTTTTTTTAAATAAAAGGCTCAGAGTACTCCGGTGATGTTTTAAGTTGTATTTGTGAAACACGATCATATACAATGGTTGTTTTCTACCACAGCACAGAATATATCTCTCAATGAATCATGTGCCATAATGTATCTGATTTAAAATATTCTAAGTAAATTAAATTATTTTTGATAAAATATTAACAAATTTTTGTCTTGTTTGTACATTTTAAAATATACTTACGGGTTATCCAATAGCAGTATTACGGGATTAAGTTCTTTCTTTGGTCTATAATATGCCCTGAGAGGAACGATAAAATTATACAATCCATTTCCAGCTGTTTCAGCTGCAACTATAATTAGCTTATTTTTGAATCCATAGGCTTTTGCGTCCTCATAGCAGTTATGCTGGCAACTCTAGAGAAGAAAAATTATACAAAGAAAGGCCATTTTTATACTCCACTAATATTGGGTAAAAATATTTAGAAGATCTGGAAATGTGAAATTAATCTAACCTAGTAAATCCTTTGTTTTCTAACAAATATGAAAATAGTTACATTTTTCTATGCCCAGTTCTCCAGCCTGAAGGTGTACATGGACAAGACAAATGAATTGCAGGTATGCAGCTTGATGTGGGGAAGGAAAAGGCAGCAACACAGTGTACGCATGTTCTGCTGCAAACTGAAACTTGCTGCCAGATGACATCTGGGTATCAATATTAAGTAATCATCACAAGGTATATGTATATCAAAGCATCATGTTATATACCTCAAATATACACAATTTGTATTTTTCAATCATACCTCAATAAAGCTGGAAAAAAATAAATAATCTGCCTCTGACTTTATTTCCAGAAATAGAGTAGTATTAAAATTAAATAATCTTGGAACATTTCAAGTATGGAATACCAAAGGATGGATATCGATATCGAAAGGGATTTTTTTTTGGTTAAAAAACAAAAACAAAAATTAAAAGAAAAAAACCTTAATTGTCTAAATGTATACCTGAGCTGGCAAGATAACGATGCAAATACTCAAATGTAAAATACTAATGTTAACAATAATAACAACAACAAAATGACAACACATTACCAAAATGTGTTTTCTGAGGATATTTTGCTATTCCCTAGGGAGCTAGAATTTACTGGACTTAGCATTATTAAATCAAGATCCTTTTAAACAAAATTATCTGCCTGGAGAATTGCTTTAGTGTTCTGTTTTTTTAATCTTTATATGTCTTTATGAGGGTTTCTTTTTATTTGGGTTGAGATTTGTTGATTCTCTGTGGATTCATCATCAACTCTGGAATGTTCTTTGCCTTTATTCTTTAATAAAAAATTACAGAACATTGTTGGGAACAAGGTACTTTGAGTCAGCAGAAACAATAAACAACAGAATTAGACTCACAAAGATTACAGATTTCACTGTTATAAGATTCAGAATAGAAAATGAGCGTGTTTACTATGTTTAAAGAAATAAAAGAGAACATTCAAAGCATGAGCAAAGAACAAGAGGGTATTTAAAATATTCACTTAAATGTTTAAAGAATTACATATACTCTATTCTGGAACTAAAAATATAACATTAAAAACAGAAACTCAAAAGATGATTTAATTTTCCCATTTGATGCATCTGAAGGGATCAACCGCATGACTGAATTGAAATAATTACTCAGAATACAGAAAGAAAAGAGAAAGTAGTACAGAAAAATTAAGATACTTGGAAGATAGTGTGAGAATGTCTAATACACACTTAAACAGAATACCTGAAAAAGAGATGCAAGAATCAGCAAGAAGCACTATTCACATAAATATTGACTGAGGATTTTCTAGAATGAATGAAATATCCAAATCCTCAGGTTCTGGAAACCCAATGAATCCTAATCCAAATAAATAAAGAGAAATCCAGTGTCATACACATTGTCATAGTGCAGAACAGCCAAGACAACAAGAAGATCTTAAAAGCAGCCAGAGAGGAAAGAGAGCTTTAACTACCAGAAACACAAATTAGAACGATGGCTTACTTCTCATCAGCAGTGTGGAGTGTAGAAGGTAGTAAATAAAATCCTAACAGGCTAAAAGAAAAAGAAAACTCAGAGCCTGGAATTGGACACCGAGCAAAACTACTGTTCAAGAAGGAGGACAAAATAAGGACATATCTAGGGAAAGTGAAATTGAAAGAATTTACCACTAATAGGATCTCATTAGTAGAATTTCTAAAAGCTGTAATCATGGAAGTAGGAAGATCAATCCAGCAGGAAGGATTAAGGCATAAGAAAGAATGGAGAAATGGGGAATGGTAAAGGAAAAGAACAGGAAGTCTTCACTGGAAGTATGATTGGAGAATTACTACTATAAACAGGATCTGAAGCCACATGAAATTAGGTCACTTACAAAGAGATGGTGGAAGGAGAAGGATGACAGGCTGAGGCTGAGATTATTAAGAACTTCATTTTTACGAGATCAAATGAGGTAAAAGAACTAATTTAGAAGATTTAGAAGTAGCTCAACTAGTAAGAAAAAAAAAAGAAATAGAACAAGGACAAAACAGGGAATTCAGTATTGATAAACCTTGGCCAAAAACGAGCCTGCTGATACTGATGCAAGACGGACTGGGCAACAAAATACCTGCTCACAGACTTCATGGACACAGTAGGATTGGCTGCATAACCCCATCTGCTAATCGCAAAGTGGGCACTCATTTACAGAGCAGACCACCACCTCCAGCCAGACTAACGCCACCTAAAGAATGGATAACCCCAGATGTTATCGGCCAATCAACGATACTTGGAAACATCGCTTTTTTACTTTGGTAAAGAGACAACTTGTCTTTTGGCTTTAAAAGACTGTTTCTCCTCCAGCAAGCCTCATCTCTGAAAGCTTAACTTTTCCTGTATCAGGTTCCCTTCTTGGGAATCAGTGGAATCATTTCGACTCTTTGGTTTCCCAACATTACTTTCATCTTTGTGTGTTAAAAAGTAAAATGCCACCAGATGTGAACCCAAGCTTTATGGGACCTAAAGCTTATATTATTTTGGCAATCCTCTTTAAGGAAAAAAAACACAAAAGTCATACATAAAAAATCAGTCACAGGTTCTTGGAAGGGGCCAATAGAGGAGAAGGGCTCTGAAGCTTAAGATGCATCAAGGTTACCAAAGATGCAGAGTGAGCCAGCGCTAGAAATGCTGTGAAGCAGGAAAGTAAAACAAGGACTGACAAAAAATAAGGCATCGAGAGACGGAACTGTCCATCTTAATGGACCCAGATGAACATTTGGGAGCAGTGGTAAGGATTCACAAAAAAACTTTAGGAAGATAGAGGCAGAAATTTTCTAATGCTCTGCTAATCTTCCTCAGGAGTGACAGCAACAGCCAAGATTCATAATGTTTATCACATGGAAAAAATAATAGTAGTAAAAATATTAACAAAGTGTATTAAGTGCCTTTACGTTCCTGGCACTGTGAAAAGCTTTTTCCATGCACGAATTTATATCATCTTCACAAGAACCCTATAAGGTTCATATTAAAATTACAAGCATTTTGGAGATATAGAAACTGAAATTTAATGATAATGTTATTTGCCCAAATGGCCGAGCCTGTAAGCAGAGAGCTGGGATTTTTAACTCCAGCTAACTCCAAAATATAGAATAAAGGAAGAAATTCCTGGTTAGAATTAGTGGCACATTTTAATTTCTGGGAGATGGGGGGTTTGAGAGTCTTCTTTTTATCTGCCCTCTGACTCATCATGAAAACCAATTCTCACCCAGGTCATGTCCAATGGCCATACTGTGAAAGAGAAAGATTCCTGCTTTCTTGGAATCTTTCTGTTTTGGATGGTTTCTCCTGAATATCAAGGCAGGAACCAAGAACTACTGTAAAATCTTTAGGAAAGGGGACATTAAGCAAGACACTTCCAGTCTAATAATTCAATAATGAATTATGACTAGCTAATTTCACCATGTCAAGCGATTCCACTTTGAGATTTGAGGCAAAAATGTCCAGTAAAATAAATAGAGTGCATCTGGCCAAAATGATCTGGGGAGACTCTGGTTTGAGGCTCTGGCATCTTTGTTTTTCTCTTTGAAACAAAGACTGACCAACTCGTTGGCTACATTAGTAGAGGGTAAAGCACTTGGGTAATCTTTAGTGCAGTTAAGAAAGTAAAATTCACCACTTTATGTATTACATTTACATTTGAAATATAATATTCTTTTAACATATTTTAGTCAAAAGACTATACAAAATTATTTAAATACATGTAATTACACAATGCCATCATTTTAGTTTTACAGAAAATAACAGCAGTAAGTGCTTACCTTGTCTAGTCTTAAGCAGCAAAATGGCACTTTTTCATGAAGGAGATGACAAAAAGTGGGTGAACTTCCTATATATGGAGAGTAAGGTGGGTAGCCTTTAGCATATCTGTAAAACAATATGAAATATTGAATTGCCTTGAATTAATGCAGGCAAAGTCAGACAATCAAGTTATAGCCATGTCCCTCTACTTTGATAAAGTTAGATGCAGTAATTCTTTATTTTGATATGGAAATAGTTTAGAACAGGGCCCATGGACCTAATCTGGCTCATCACATGGTTTTGTGAACTAAAGTAGTTTTAGTATTTTTAAATGGTTGGAAAAACAAGTCAAAAGAAGAATAATATTTCAGCTCGTGAAATTATATGAAATTTAAATTTCAGTGTCCACAAGTGAGTTTTGTCAGAACAATGTCATGGTCACTCATTTTATGTATTGTCTTTGGGTGCTTTCATGCTTCAGAAACAGAGTTGAGTAGTTGGGGCAAAGACCACATGGTCCATAAAGTTGGAAACATTTACTAGCTGGTTCTTTCCAGAAAAAGTTTGCCAATCCTCAGTTTAAAAGATTTAGACACATTTTAGAAAATAGTAATGTTAATCTTTACAAAATATATTAAAGCAAAATGCATTATTATGATTCACTCTATCAATATTCATCAGTCATGGATGCATAACCAAAAAAGAGTAAATTATTTTAGATTGAGTAAATTATTCCATTAGACCCACACAAAAGCCAGAGTTTTTGCTGGAATCATGCTTAAATATTATCAAAGATACTCAGTTTATTTGCTGACTTTATAAAAATAGTCACCTGCACATTATGGCTGTAAAATTTTCAAAATGAAACTCTCAAAAAGTAGCAGCATAAATGAAAATTAAGAAATAAAAGAAAATTTAGTAGAGGCAAAGTTATTTTATCCAGTATGAAAGCTCTTTTATGATAAAGAAAATTCATCTTTCAAACCAAGAAATTTCAAATCTACTTAGAACTATTTTCCAGACATCATTAGCTAGGATGGTAAAATGGAGAACATTTTGCAAGTTTAGAAGTTGATAGTCTCCCACTATTACTTCAACATCTTTTTCATTTTTCTAGATATAAAAAAAATTCCACCTCAGTTTTTTCAGTACATGTAAAGAAAGAATTTGTATCACACCACACAACACCATTTCTAGAAATACACTGGTGGTCAAACCTCTTCTTCCTGTCAAATATTTCATAAATCTATTTGAGTATTATTAATTTCTTGGAGAGTGGACTTGTCTTCTGTGGGTATGTGTAAGTTTCTTGTAATAAATATTTAAAAGTGTGAAGGACTAACAGAAGGATTTTTCTAAGTTTCAATTATATTTCAGTTCATTTTAGTTCACTTCAACGTTGATTGAACTTCTATTATATGAAAAATATTAGAAGTGTTTGAATGATGTTACCTTTGCCACTACGACTAATACTACACCAAATAGTATTTAATACTCATTGAATGCTTACTCTGCACAAACCATTGTCCTAAGCACATTACTCTGTTATCTCAATTAATCTTCATATGAACACTATTTACAGATAAAGCATCCTGGGTCAGAAGATTTTAATCAAAGTCACTTGCACACAACCAGTATAAGGTAGAACTGCCATGGGACACAAATTCCTTCAGACTCCACGGTCAAGACTGTTGAACACTGTGCTTTCCTCAAGAAATGCCAACATAGGGGCTTCCCTGGTGGTGCAGAGGTTGAGAGTCTGCCTGCTAATGCAGGGGACGTGGGTTCGAGCCCTGGTCTGCGAGGATCCCACGTGCCGCGGAGCTGCTGGGCCCGTGAGCCACAACTGCTGAGCCTGCGCGTCTGGAGCCTGTGCTCCGCAACAAGATAGGCCGCAATGGTGAGGGGCCCGCGCACCGCGATGAAGAGTGGCCCCCGCTTGCCACAACTAGAGAAAGCCCTCGCACAGAGACGAAGACCCAACACAGCCAAAAATAAATAAATAATAAAAATAAGTGAATTAAAATAAATAAATAAATTAAATAAAATAAAATAAAAAATAAATAAATGGCTGTTGTTAAAAAAAAAAAAGATATTCTAGGGCACATGTATTAAAAAAAAAAAAAAAGAAATGCCAACATAATATATGAATACGACAAGTAAACAAACTCTACTGTAGGCTAAAATGTGATTAATAGCTTAAACATTGATACTATCTGTTATGGAATCTTAGTAAAGAGAACTAATACTTCCTTTATTCATTCATTCAAAATATTATTGATGTACCCTGAATAAAAATGATTGCTGAATGCTGAAATAAGAGAAGCTTAATGGAAGAAGCTGCATTCCATGTCACTGAATAATTGATTGAACTTCAATATGGAGGTGAAAAAATAAATGAGAGGTAGAAGGTACATTATAATTCAACAAAATCATATAATTATGAATACACAAACTGTATCCTTAAAGAAAAATATGTAAAATATGATATAGGTTATATCATGGAAATGCTGATTTACCTATTTTTTTCTTTAAGGATAAAGGATAATATAGAGAAAAATGAGGCTGTCAGTAGCTGTTGAAGCCAGAAATTTGAGGACTTAGGATACTTTATCATCAAGAGAGATACTGGCTAAGAGGAAGGGTGTTTTGGTAGAAGCATGTAGGATTGATTCTAGGATGTCCAGAAGGGAAGGATATTAGTGTTTCATGGCCAGCACAAATCCCAGTAAATCTTACATACTCCACATTTGAGGACATTTCTTCATCTGGCGTAGTTTCATCTTCTGATTGATCACTTAGAAGATCGCATGTTTGAATTGATGATGTATCTGCAACCTCTAAAACAGGAGCAATGCTGGGTCTTCTGACTTCTTTGTTTCCTTCTGAAGGAAGAGACAGGGTAGGGCCACTTGCTGACCTACAGCTTGTGTCTTGCAAGTCTATGGCCACAGTACCTGGAACAATGAGACATGAAAATCCATCAAAGCATGTGCCACCTAACCTATAGGACCTGTCAATCATTTAATGATCAAAGTGAGATGAAATACAGCCAGTATAACCAGGAAATATGCTGTATATTGTTTATCCTTTAATCTCAAAGGTTATTTCTTTTTAATATGGGTATTTTTGTCCGCATGGATAAAAAAATTTCTGTATTTGTGCAAAAGTGTATTTGCTGCAGCCAGCTCCATAGTAAGAAACATAAGATTTGGGAAATCCTGAAATACTTAGAAATTTAAGTTAAAAAAATACCTTGTTTCCATTTATATTTATTTAAAATTTATGAAAAAAATTTAGGCCATTTCCATTTTGTGGATTTCTCATTATATCTTTTTTCCCCATTTTGTTATCTTTCTCTTACTGATCTATAACTGCTTTTTTACATTAGAACCATTAATGTTTATATTTATTCAACAAATATTTATTAAGTACTCTGTGTGGCAAGCACTAGTCTAGGCACTTGAGATATGCAAGGAACAAGGCAGACAAGGTTTCTACACATATGGATTTATCTTTAAGATAATCGAGTGGACAAAGAAGTGAAAAAAGTAATTCCTGATAACACTAAATGCCATGCAGAAAATAAAACAGAATTATGTGATATGGAATAGTGGGGATAGGAAGCTAGAGGAGGGATGAGCTTTTCACTAGGTGATGAGAAGGGCTACTCTGAAATCATGACATTTGATTTCTTTGACCTAAAAGAAAATCATGAGCACAGGAGCCACGGAAATACCTTGGGGCAATAAGAAGAGCAAATCTAAATAGCTTAAGGCTTTTGAATTCTTGGGATACTCAAGGAATAGTAATGGGAAGAAACAAATTCCTTTGAGATTTTTAATTAACATTTAAAAACTAGTCTAAACATCAGTATATGGAAAGTGGATGTCTCTCCCCTTCTGGAAGAAATAATCCAATCTAACGGATAAGTGCCTCCATATTTTACGATCACTCACTTCATGTATGCTCTTACGGATAGCCGGTCATCCTTCTGAAAGCCCTTAGTCCTCATTTCGTCTCATTCTTCGAAGCAACTATTAAAACACTCTCCATTTCCTTCAGACTTCTGTCTGACCTTGCCACCTTCTTCACTATAACAGCCTGAGTTTGTAAAGGGGGGGGAAAAAACCTCATGGGTTTTGGCATCTCAATGTTTCTGAGTGTGAAAGTTGATAGAAACAAGACTGGGGAGAATATCTGGGTATTCCTCAACATTGAAATAAATGTGGGAGGTCGGGTTTTAGAGGCTAGTACCTCTTCATATACTATACGCAACACTCAGATTAGACGGAGGGGTAGGCTGGTGTGTCTACGGTCAACAGGGAAGACGCCTGCGAGGGGCCTGTAAGAAGATGTCTAGAGCTGCTGTGCCGGAGGAAAGGACGTGATGACCAGCAGTCAGCAATTCCAGTATCTGAGCAGAGACAAAGGCGGTTGGCATCAGAAACTGTACACTCGGCCAATGTTTTAGCACCATAAATAAGGATTAATTTATAATTCAATCTATCTTAGAGGGGAGATGGGGATCTTAGAAAAAATGAGATTGACTTTTCCACTAATCAGGTGACTGGATCTGATCAAACATGAAATTTTATAAGTTTGATTTATCAAAATAAAGCCATATGATATGATTTGCATCTTAATACTATTAATCCAAATCCATATTTATGACATTTATCCTCTGCAGATGACCACGTCATCTAATTCAGAGAGAAAAGAGAAGTTACCGCAGAAGAAATCCTTCAACTCCCTATCTTCAAGCAACTGAACATTGGAGTTTCACCAAACAGTTTTTTTCCCCCTTATTTACGTTTGGAATGAAACAGACATACTTCCATTTATGTAAAACTAAGCCCTACTCTTGCAGTGGGGATAAGTCCCCACCTGCTTCCTAAGGAACCATGTTCTCTGAATTCCACCCCCTCCCAAATATGTCTCCACATCACCTCCAATTACCTCTTTACCATCTTCCTGCCCAACACAGGAAATGTGGTCGCTCCCTGACAATTCTGCCAACACTGATGTCTGGCACCAAGCTGGGCTTGGGGGATATGATCAAGAGAAAGTCAGAATTTAGCAGAGGGAAGACACAATTTTAGAAAGTAGTCACAGTTACAGAAACAAGTTCTTCTTTGAATCCTTCCTTCCCCTAACAAAACCTGGCTCTTCTCCGACATCTTTCCCTGCAGTTCTGAAGGCTGCAACACCTAAAGAGATGCCTGTGTTTTGGAAGTGGGGAGATACCCTCAATGTTCTCACTGCCTCTTTCAGACCATTTTCCTTTCATCCCCTATAATATCGCAGCTCTGTACCCACTATCTTTCACTATTTTCTTTGTTCAGTCCTGTGTCTGTCATCCCACGTAGTGTTTTTTTTTTTAATTGAAGTACAGCTGACTAACAACATTATATTAGTTTTATATTAGTTTCAGGTGTACACATAGTGATTCCATGTTTTTTTATAGATTATACTCTACTAATGGCCTTTTCTCCCATCATTCCTTAGCCATTCACTTTCACGGTCATACCCCAGATTTTATAATTACTATTGATTACACATAAGCTCTATTTCTGGCATCTCATTCTTTGATACTTATTGTCATCTCTTCTCTTTCCAGCTCCCTCCTTTTTGATTCCCACTGGAACTATAATCTATTAAATTCACTAGCTTTTCAGTCTCCTTCAAGCAACAGATGTCTTTTCACTTCCTTACCTAAATTAAGTTCCATGGTCCATCACTGTACTCATTCTCTTACATATACTCCTGATTAACTTGCCCTTCTCACTTTCTTGCACATCTACCGTCGCCACCAAGTCTTTTCTTGGTACTCTTTTTCAGCACAACTTTTTGAGAGTGGTCAAGACCTAGTTTCTCCACATTGTCTCCTGCCATTCTGTCATAAAACCCTCTGATCTGGCATTCTCCACTACCACGTCATTGAAAGGGCTGTTATCAAGACAAAGAACGCTGTTTTGCTAAATGCAATGGCCAGTTCTCAGTTCTCATGTTATTTGACCTACTAGCAGCATCAGACATGGCTGGTAACTCCACCCTCTGCATACACTTGATTCATTTGGATTCCAGGACAGGACACCCATCTGGTTTCCCTGCTACCTTGTAGTAGCTCCTTCTTTGTCTCCTTTGTTGGTTTCTTCTCATCATCCTGATATTTATATTGACATGCTGCAGGATTTGGTCCTTTGTCTTTATCCCTTTTCTGCCCACAATCATTTTCTCAATGATCTTGTTCAGTCTCATGGCTTTAAATACAATACGTAAGCTCAGGAATGCAAAATTTACTTTTTCAGCATACACCTCTCTCCTGAACTCTAGACTCCTATCTAATCTCTTGTTTGACATCTTCCTCTCCATGTCTAACAGATATTTGAAATTCACTGTGTCCCAAACTGAACTCTGTATCTCCCCTGGCTCTCATTAACCCTCTACTCCCCCACCCTCATTGATGGCCATTCCCTTTTTCCTGCTGCTTATGTGAAAAACCTTGAGTTCTTTACACTTCTCTTTTTCTTACAGTTCACTTCCCATTCAGCAGCAAATCCTGGTTCCTCTCCCTTCACAGTATACACAGAATTTTTTTCTTTTTTAACAATGCCACTTGAAAATACACTGGATCCTTGACCTAAACCATCTATTCTCAACAGCAGCCAAAGTGATTGTATTAAAACGGAGTTCAGCCCAGGTGGAATCACGCTGTTCCTCTGCTTAGAACCTTATCATGACTCCCACTTCACTCAGAGTAGAAGCTACAACTCTTACATTGACTTAAAAAGCCCAACATGATCTGACCTCTTTTCACCTTTTCCCTCTCATCTCCTGTACTCTTGCCATCAAATCATCACGTTTGAGTCACGAAGGCCTCTTTTATCTTTTTAAATTAATTTTTATTGGTGTATAGTTGCTTTACAATGTTGTGTTAGTTTCTGCTGTACAGCAAAGTGAATCAGCTATACGTATACATATATCTCCTATTTTTTAGACTTCCTTCCCACTTAGGTCACCACAGAGCACTGAATAGAGTTCCCTGTGCTATACAGTAGGTTCTCATTAGTTACATGTTTTATACATAGTATCAATAGTGTATGTATGTCAATCCCAATCTCCCAATTCTTCCCACTCTCCCCCTTCCCCCTTGGTATCCATACGTTTGTTCTCTACATCTGTGTCTCTATTTCTGCTTTGCAAATAAGATCATCTGCATCATTTTTCTAGATTCCACATGTATGTGATAATATACATTTGTTTTTCTCTTTCTGACTTACTTCACTCTGTACGACACTCTCTAGGACCATCCACATCTCTGCAAATGACCCAATTTTGTTCCATTTTATGGCTGAGTAATATTCCATTGTATATGAGGGCCTCTTTACTGTTCCTGGAGCACATAAGTCAGACTCCTACTCCTACTTTAGGGCCTTTGTACTGGCTATTATCCCTGAAGGAATGTTCTTCTTTCAGACAATCACAGGGATAATTCCCTCATTTTCTTCAAGTATTTTCTCAAATGTCACCTTTTCCATGAGGCCTACAATCCACTCAAAAATCCAGTTCTCCCAAAATTCATACGCACTTTTACTAGCTCTGTTTTCTTCTCTCTTTTATCTTATTACATATCACCTTCTAACATACTAAATAATTTACTTTTTTTTTTTATATGTGTTATTTATTGCAAGTCTTCCCCATGATAGAATGTTAGCTCTGGGAGCTAGGGATCTTTGTCTGCTTGTTCTCTAATCACAAATAAATACTTATAAGAGTTCCTGGCACACACTAGGTACTCAATAAGTAATTCTTGAATATGTGAAAGAAATGAATAGAACTGCTATGGAAGAGAAATAATCATGTTATATCAATGACAACCAGATTTACTTAACAAAGTCCAAGCAGGGCCAGGAAATATGCCTCAGAGGGGGTGATATTGGGACTGAGGTGCAAAGGATTAGAAGTAGTTACATAGGCAAAGTTTGGGGCTGAGGAGTAGATCCCGTCCAAGGAAACAAAGCATTAAGGTCCACTGGTGAAAAACCATTAGGGAAGATTGAAATGAATTAATATGATTGGGGCTTAGGAGAGCAATTGAAGAGATGATGAAAATCCATTAGTGAAGACTGAAAGAAATTTAGTATGATTGGGACTCAGGAAAGCAGTTGAAGGGATGGTAAAATGTGGGACTAAAAATATAAGAAAGAATCATTTAAAAAAACCCAAAAAACTTGAAGTAAAGTGACTGTGTAATTTATCTTCTAAACTAGGATATTCCTGAGAGTCAAAGTACAGTTTTCTTAATAATGACACCAGGACAATGTATATAAACTGGTACTGTCCTGGGAAAACTGGGATTGCCTCATGTAAAAAAGAGATTTCGATCATCCAATTATAAGCCATGTTATAAAATTTAGACTTTTTTTCCAATGGCTCATAGGAAGCAATTAAAAAGATTAATGCAGGGGAATGACTATAACATTACGTAAACATTATTACTCTGGTTGCAAGGTGGAGGAGACCGTAGGGTAGCAAGGCCGGAGGTGTGGAGAAAAGATTGGGGGGGGTGATGCTGCAGTGGCGGGAAAGGATGAGGGAGGTTCAGACTGACCACACTGATAGCACTGAGGGTGGACACAGAAGTGAATGACATTAGGGGCTACTTAATGATCAGATTTAGTAGAATTCAGTGAATTATGAAGTATAAGAGGAGAGGAATCGTAAAAGTCAGACTTGTGGCATTACCAATCAGAGGACGATGATGTCCCATTTGTTTTTAGCAAAAAAAAATGGAGGTGGAAATGGTTTTGAATGAGGGGGGAAAGATTAGCTCCATTTGAATATGCCGCGTCGGTTTTTCCCGTAGGCACCCAGATAGAAATAACCCACGGACAGTTGAATATATTGTTGTGAAGAGATGTTTAAGGTAATGATTTAGGTAAGGGAAGCATCAATTTATGGAGGACAGTTGAATCTCTGAGAGCAGATGTGACTCTTTAGGGAAAATGAATGTACAGGATGCAGAGGAAAAGCACTGGAGCGTTTTAAGAACTGTCACACGCTGCAAAGATGTCCACTGGATTTCGTGACAAAGAGGAGAGTGGTGGCCTTGCCAGAGTAGTTTCAGTGATATAACGATTGCAGATTTCAGACTAAACTGGTAGAGACGTGCGGGAACAATAAGATTTCAGGCCATCAACCGCAGACAGCTCTTTAGAGGAATTTATCTGTGAAGATGATGTTGTAACATGAGGTCCAGAAGTGTGTGTGTGTGTGTGTGTGTGTGTGTGTGTGTGTGTGTGTGTGTGTGTAGAGATGTGAAGTCAGAGAGAGAGACAGAGGGAGGGAGGAGAGAATGAACCAGGGATTTTGAAAAAAAAAAAAAAAACAATTTAGGTAATGAGGATGAATAAAAGACTGAAGTCCCCAAGGGGGAAATGGAGAAGGGTCCATGGCATAAGTGAAGGCATTTATACTAAAATATTAGAAGTTAAAAGAAGAAACACATTTTCCTTGTGATAGAAACTAAATGCTTATAGGTGTGTAGGAGGTTTGGTGGCAAAATTTAAAGGAAATTCTTATTTGTCTGAATCTTTTTTTTTTTTTTTTAATTTCTGTGTCACAGAAGCCAAGTTCAATGGTGAGAATTAGATGAAGGATAGGAGAGTTTTGAGAAAAATGGAGAGTATTTGAAATAGCCACTACTGATAACTGAATAGAGAACTGACAAAGAAACATAGAAGTGTCAGGTGCTTATATACTAATCAGATATATGAAATCATCGTTAGAAGTTTTGAATTAGCTTAATTTCTTACCAATTTAACAGATTAGAAATTTTGTTCTGTATACTTAGCTACACCAAGTTTGTAATACACACAAGTATGTTTTAAATTTGGCTTTGGAATTTTAAGAAAAATTAAAGTATATTTATTATTCTTTTTAAAGAAAGAGACTAATGATATTTCCAAATGTATTTATACTTACCCATGCTGGCAATTATGCTATGTACAGGTAATCTAGATGGTCCATGATAAAATGACCTTGATACATTGCTTTTTTTCTGATGGTCGTGGTTTTTAAATGCCGAATTCTCTTCTTTGGTAATATTAATATAGAAACATATATCTGTAGCATTCATAATACATCGAGGACCTGGATTCAGCAAAATGTTTTTATTATCCTCCCTCCTAATACCAATCAAGCAGACACCAAACCTTAATTTAAAAAAGAAAATAAAAGAGTTTAAGGGTTAAATTCAGCAAAGGTCTTAGTTTTTTTTTTTTTAAAGTTCACATATATAAGAAAATAATTAAACTATTATAAGGCAGAGAAAAATTAAAACCTCAAATAAGAACATTTTAAAGCTTGAAAAGATTCTAAAAGTTCAAGGCTCTTGTTTTTAAAGGAAAAAAAACCCAAAACTATGTCCTTAGTGTGTTGTGAAATCAATTTAGTTAATTAAGACTATATATGTTTTTTAGTAAAAAAGAATGGAATAAAAGATAATAGAAATATCAGAGTACATATCATTTAGTAAGGGTAAGAGTTTTATTGTAAATTTTGTGTGTGTATACTGGGTCTTACCATAAAATGTATACCTTAATTTGGTCAAAAAAGATAAAACAGTATTTCTTACTTTGGTCAAAAAATTTGAAAGCCATTGGCTTAGGGGAGAGGAAGAAACTTACTCAAGGTCACAAGAGAAAGAATTTAGGGTCCCTAAATTTATTTTTGTTCTGCTTGAATTTTAGAAAAAAATTTAGAAAAAAAAATTAAATAGCATTGAATAGGTATACAATTTAATTAGGAGAAATAATAACCACTGAATGTAACAGGTGTTACTTAAAATTTCTTATATACTTTTTCAGGTTATGTTCCAAACACAAAACCTCCTGAATATTTTTATCTCAATATGTCTTATAGTGTTACAAATAAATCAAACTTAAAAATATTTTTTAAATATATAAAAAGTATATAAACAGAATCATGTTGGGAATTAAAGTAGAATACTTTAGATATTAGATTACTAGAATATACTAGATTATTACAAATCTTTAAAATGTTATATTAATATTTTATAATACTAATAATATATTATTTTCATGTTAGACATACTTTTTATTTCTTAAGTAAAGAATTTCTCTCAAAAAGAACAAAAATAATAATGTTCTATGTTTGAATTGGAAGGTACTATCATTTATTTTTTAACTTATTTTTCTGGCCAAAGCAAGTTTTAAAAAATGTCTAGTTTTTATAAATGTTATTTTTACTTTGTTTAAATTTTTAATCAACACTTTAAAATTTAGATTTATAAAGAAGATTCATTTTCATGTAAATTTTTACAGGATTAAAATATTTTTAAAGATAAATTAAAAGATACTAAAGTCAATATTCCTACTAAGTTATACTATACACCCAAGGATCTTAACTTGTAGAGACCATACAAAAGGCCAGAATTCAAATGTCTCAGTAATTATGTCAAAAATTCAAGAATACTTGCAACTTATGAGCACCAATATGGGTTATATTATGGAAAACTGTGTTTAAAGGTATGACTGATTAATATTTTAATTCCACTCTGGAAACAGAAACATACTTTTTGTGTGCATGGAAAGAAGCATAGGTGAAGCTCTTTCCTTCATATTCAGCAAAAAATGTACTTTCTTCCAAAACGATGTGGTACACTTCATTCCCAGAGCATCTGCCGTACATCTTCTGCCATTGTTCTGGCGATTGCTGGCCTTCTCTGCAACAAAAGCATACACACATACACACAGAGAGAGACAAACAGTGAATGCAGTTCAAAAAACAGTCCTTGTCATACATAATCTGGAGTTTTCCAACTGTAAGAATGGACAAGCACAGTTCAAAGAAGTTATCTGTGTGGTGCTCAAAATAATGACATGATTTACAAAGAGTTGCTATAAAAATTTCGAAACTAACACAACATAGAAGCTTGAGAGATGGCAAATTTTTAAAAAGTAGAAGGTTTTCACAATCCAGTTAATAAAAGCATTTATTGTGATCATGAACCAGTGAGCTATAGCATCTGATTTTTAGTCTTTGTTTATGTATATCATGTCATGCACGACCTATAATACTTGTCTTATAGTCTCAGTAATACAGCCAACTTCATCCCCTTTACGATACCTGCTTGGCTCCTGTATGTAATTGACTTTGCTTTGTATTTAAAATTATGAATACATACATCTCAACTTATCAGTTTGATTTTATAGAAAACATACTCTTAATTTCTGTACATATCATAGCAATGGATTTCTTCCAATTGTGTACCAGTTAAGAAAAGATACTTCTTTGTGATAAAAGTAAGGATCTCTAAAAGAGATTACCAGAAGTATTTTTTAAAAGAAGATAAGTTTATCACAGAAAGTGCAGTTTCTTTTTTATTCTAGAATATTCTGCTCAGTGAGTTTGGAAATTTATTAAAAACTCAACTTATGACAAAATTTATTGTGAATATACAATAATGATTTTTCCCATTTTGTACAATAAATTCCATTTACTTTTGGTGAATAAAGTTTAGGAACTCTGTAAGTACAACAAATGTACCTTCTAGAAGAAAAGAGATGAATTTATAAAAATCAAAATATTTCATCATAATCTCTGTAGCTTCTGGATGGATTAAAGCAGACAAGTCATTATTTATCATATTTTAAACTCCAAGTTTTGTCTGAAAACATTATAAAACATTTATAAACATTTTCAAAGTGTCAATAAATTTTTAAAAAACCATATATTTTCCAGGTATGTTTCACTTGCACTTCATTCCTTCTTAAGGATGCTTAAGGGTTAAGAGTCTGGGCCTTGGAGTCTGACTGCCTGATCTGAACCCTAACTCTGCAATCTTGGGTGAGTTATTTAACTTCTCTGTGATACTTTACTTCTGTAAAAAACATTATCAGTCTTACTGGGTTGGATAAAATGCAGTAAATCAAGTAAATCATTTAGCAGATGTTGGGAACATAGTAATCTTCAGTAAATGTGAGCATCTATTATTATTTTGCTGTTATATCTTCCTCATTGCTAAATTCAGGAGCCACTTTCAACATTCCTAGTCACAAAATGAACAATATTGCTCTTAAAATCTTCACCCTTTCTTCTGTAATGTTAATATATTTTTGAAACTAGGAAAATAAAACAAAACACATTTGACTATTGACTATATATGGTTACACCTAACTACTACTTCCTAAGAATGATTGTTCTTGGTGGAGAAAACTTTTCCTTTGGCCAACAGAAATAAAACTATTTTTGGTACGTAACATATTGCTACTTGGCAACATAGTACTTGGCAAAGACAGAATCCATTTAAAGGGCTGAAAATGTAAGAGAAGGTGCCAGTAATTCATCAGGGTTTGTTTGTCATCCAAAAGGCCTCATGGGGTCAAATAATTGTCACATAAGGTCACTAAAAGCTATTCAAGAGAATCACAATTCTAATTCCAGCAGCTGAAATGGAAATACAATATGGTAACTTGGAAGGAAACAGAAAAGGACGGGGTCAGACAAGGACAGTTCTGATGAATTTCCTTAAATCACTTGCTAGTTCTCATGCTATTTTATATTGGCACCTTTTTACCAAACATCTTTAATGAATCTCTAAATTCAGCTAATTGTAAATATACAATTTTTTTTGCATTCACTTCATGTTAATTACTTGAGAAATGTTGGAAATTAGCGACTCCATCTCCTACTAATGGGTATGTCCAGGTCTCACTTATTAATTCCTACACGAAATATTTATTGAGCACTTGGGATGCGGCAAGAAAAGTTCTAGATTTCTAGGCGATGGCAGTTGACAAAAAGGGCAGACATTCTTTCTTGAATCCTTTAGTGGAGGAAAACTGACAATACAGCAAATTATGTGTTGGAAGTGATAAGTGGTAGGGAGAAAAATAAAGCGGAGAGGGAAATCGTTTTCAGGGGTGGATTGGAATATAAATAGTATGACTGAGGAAGACCTCACTGAGAGAATGACATTTAAGTAAAAATCTTGAAAAGGGTGAGAGAGGTAGTCACAGGGGAGAAGACTTTCTGGCAGAAGCAGCACCAAGTGCTTCCCTGAGGCAGGGGGATGCCTGGTATGGCTGAGGAGAAGCAAGGAAGCCAGTTTGGCTGAGGTTGAGGAAGGAGGAGAAAATGAGGCCAGAGAAGTAACTGGCAGGGAGACAGGTCATGAAGGGATTTCTAAAATCTTACTCCTTTGATCTTTATAGGGAAAATTCGCAAAATATTCTGACTTATACTTCGCAAAAATCCCTCTGGTCATTGTTCTGAGAATAGACTGAAGCAGCAGCAATGACCAGTGAGTAGTTTATTGCAATGATTTAGCAAGAAGATGATGGCTTGGACCAGGTGAGATTCTGGGTGTGTTCTGCAAGTGGACCTGAAAGTATTTGCTGATGGAAGAGAAAAATAAAAATAAACACCTTAAGTGCCCATGGCCATCAGAAATATGAAAATTAAATGAATAAATAAATATCCATACAGATAAAAGTGAAAATGTAAGTACTAATGCTTATAAAGCACCATGGGGAAATCTCAAATACAAAATGTTAAAAGAATTAAGTAGCTCTAGGTGGCTCGTTTAGTTAACTAGGTCCTAGGGAAGAAGACACGTAAATCAGAGATAGTATATGTGGGCTTCACAAACATTTGGAATGTTTATTTTTTCTAAATTTGGAATGCTAGGTTCATGGATGCTCATAATAATATTCTTATACCTTTGAATGTCTGAAATATTTTCTAACAAATAAAAAATAAAATGTATCACCAAAGTGAAAACACAAACCAGGACTAGTAGTAAGGATTTTAAGCTTTTTGTTGTTATATATTTTTTTTTTAAACATCTTTATTGAAGTATAATTGCTTCACAATGGTGTGTTAGTTTCTGCTTTATAACAAAGTGAATCAGCTACACATATACACACGTTCCCATATCTCCTCCCTCCCGCATCTCCCTCCCTCCCACCCTCCCCATCCCACCCCCCCAGGCGGTCACAAAGCACCGTGCTGATCTCCCTGTGCTATGCGGCTGCTTCCCACTAGCTATCCATTTTACATTTGGTAGTGTATATATGTCCATGACACTCTCTCACCCTGTCACATCTCACCCCTCCCCCTCCCCATATCCTCAAGTCCATTCTTTAGTCGGTCTGTGTCTTTATTCCCATCTTGCCACTAGGTTCTTCATGACCTTTTTTTTTTTTTTTCCTTAGATTCCATATATATGTGTTAGCATACTGTATTTGTTTTTCTCTTTCTGACTTACTTCACTCTGTATGACAGACTCTAACTCCATCCACCTCATTACAAATACCTCCATTTCATTTCTTTTTATGGCTGAGTAATATTCCATTGTATATATGTGCCACATCTTCTTTATCCATTCATCCGATGATGGACACTTAGGTTGCTTCCATGTCCTGGCTATTGTAAATAGAGCTGCAATGAACATTTTGGTACATGACTCTTTTGGAATTATGGTTTTCTCAGGGTATATGCCCAGTAGTGGGATTGCTGGGTCGTATGGTAGTTCTATTTGTAGTTTTTTAAGGAACCTCCATACTGTTCTCCATAGTGGCTGTATCAATTTACATTCCCACCAACAGTGCAAGAGTGTTCCCTTTTCTCCACACCCTCTCCAGCATTTATTGTTTCTAGATTTTTTGATGATGACCATTCTGACCGGTGTGAGATGATATCTCATTGTAGTTTTGATTTGCATTTCTCTAATGATTAATGATGTTGAGCATTCTTTCATGTGTCTGTTGGCCATCTGTATATCTTCTTTGGAGAAATGTCTATTTAGGTCTTCTGCCCATTTTTGGATTGGGTTGTTTGTTTTTTTGTTATTGAGCTGCATGAGCTGCTTGTAAATCTTGGAGATTAATCCTTTGTCAGTTGCTTCATTTGCAAATATTTTCTCCCATTCTGAGGGTTGTTTTGGTCTTGTTTATGGTTTCCTTTGCTGTGCAAAAGCTTTTAAGTTTCATTAGGTCCCACTTGTTTATTTGTGTTTTTATTTCCATTTCTCTAGGAGCTGGGTCAAAAAGGATCTTGCTGTGATTTATGTCATAGAGTGTTCTGCCTATGTTTTCCTCTAAGAGTTTGATAGTGTCTGGCTTTACACTTAGGTCGTTAATCCATTTTGAGTTTATTTTTGTGTATGGTGTCAGGGAGTGTTCTAATTTCATACTTTTACATGTATCTGTCCAATTTTCCCAGCACCACTTATTGAAGAGGCTGTCTTTTCTCCACTGTATATGTTTGCCTCCTTTATCAAAGATAAGGTGACCATATGTGCGTGGGTTTTGTTGTTATATTTTTCATTGCTACCTTTCAAGGCAGCATTACAGGCTACACTATACAAGGCCTCCCTGCTTACCAATATTTTGAGACTAACATTTTATTTAGGCAGAAAGTAACATTTTCCCCTCTTACTATGATGAATGTATCAACAATTTTTTTCCAAATAGCTACCCAGTTATTCAATTTATTGAATAGTCCATCTTTTCACACACTGGTTTAAAATAACTCCCCTACGAAACACCAAATTCCTGTTGCCTATGGGCCTCAATCTCAACTTTCTAGTCGGGCAAATTGATTTGCCTCTACCCATTCCCTAACACTACCTATGTCGACTATTGTAGCTATAAAATTGTTTCAAAATACATCAGGATAATCCCTCTCATTATTATTCTCCTTCAAAAATTTTCTTGCTATTCTTGTCTCTTCATTTTTCCATACAAACTTAAAATCAGCTGGTTTACTCTGAAAAGAATACCTTTGATATGATTATTGGGATGATTAATAAATTTGGGTGAAACTGACAGCCTTGTGATATTGACAATCTTCATTTGTATGTTTATTACTTGTCTATTTCTGCCACCATCTCCCACTCATCCTGAAGCAGAATGTAAGCACCAGAACTTCTCAGTCCATTGTCTATCCTGATCTCTGTGGGATCTCCAGTAACTAGAACATCTTCTAGAATACAGTGAATGTTCAAAAAATGTTTGTTTAATGACAGCATTTAATTCTTCTGACAATCTGTGAGATGCATGCTAGTATTATGCCCACCACACAGATAAAGAAACTGAGGCTCAATGGTTTCAAGTCTTTGGTCTTGCCAGCATGGACAGACCAAAGAATTCAACCCAGGCAGTCTGGTTACAAACACTGCCCTTTACTCAGAAGCTTCAGTTCTGAGTAACTTCAGTATTTAGTGTGAATGTGTAGCTGTTCTATTACTTTTCTTCAGGATACTAGAATTTGAGAGCCAAATTTTCCTTTTACCCTTATTAATAATACAAGGCATTTTATAACCTGTAGATTTGTAATAAACAAAAACAAAATAAAAAACTTCTGATTTGTCTTCAACTTAGCATTCTACTCGAGTTTTCTTTTGTCTTTTCCTACTTTATGTATCTGGGGAGACTTAATTCAAGATTATTTTTGAATGAGAGGAAATTTATCATATAAATAAATAATATATTTCCAAATATTTTATACAAAAGAATTCTTTAATTCTACCACTTAAGTAGCTCTTAAGTAGCACTTACCCATTTCTCTACCATCAACTCTTACACTCTTAAAACTGTGCTGACCCATCTCCTAGCTTCCTTGCTTCCTGTGTTGATTGGTGCTACAATTGGAGTGAATTTCAAAATCTCATGTCACTCTCCTGCTGAAAATAGTTAAAGGGCTTCCTCCTTCCATTTGAAAAAGGTGAACTTTCTTGCCATCATTACAAAGCCCTCCTGACCTATGCCATGCCTGTCTTCCAAATTTCAAATATCATTCCTGTGCCCTTTCTCTTGAGTTCTCCAGCCTTGAGCAGTCTTTAATTTCCCCTGAAGAAGAAACTCTCTTATCTTGGTCTTCTCACAATGCTGTTCTTTCTTCCTCCTATGCCTTCCTCGTTCCTGGACCCACAGCTCAGGCATTACTTTCTCAGCTGTGCGGTGGTGTACTTCCTTCATGATATTATAACACTAAATTGTATTAACTAATCCTTAATGTCTTGCTTCCCTGTGAAATAGGCCCCATGAGGAAAGGGATCATGTCCTGTTTACCACTCTATCTCTGAGACAAGACATCTGTTCTGACACAGAGTAACTGCTTAATAAATGTTTTGTTAAATGAACAAAGAATAACCTAACAATGTTCTTCATGCTCAGTTACTAAATGTTCTGCTTTTCTAATTATATAATTCCTTTCTCCTTCACCAGAATCATTTTTTAGGTCTCACCAATTACTTTCCCCATGATGAATTTGCTGTTAGAATGGGGGGTGGGGAACCTTCACTGAGTTTCATAATCATAAGTGGATATGAAATGAACTTAACCTCAGCAGCAGTAAACAACACAAAAGATATTAAGGATAAAAAAGCAAAGAATGGAAAGCTCTGTGAAAAGCCATTTTAAAAAGACTTACTATGTGCTTACACTAATCAAATGAACATTTAGGGAAAATAGTTGGCTTCTGCATTTAATTCCTGTTAACCTCGAAGTAAACTCCAACCTGTAAAGTAGGATAGCCCGTAGTCTATTTCATACCCTTTCGAGGCTGCTCTACCATATTGACTGGAAATTAAATAGTAATCAATTCTTCCTAGACAGGTTTATGTCCACCTTTATTTTCAAAATAATGCCAGCTCCAGCTGTTCGCAAAGGTGTTAGTAGAAAAAGAAAGAAGAAGAGGAATATGAAAAGAAAATATTCTACTAAGAAAGTAAAGGAAGTACAGAACGAAAGTGTATGCTCAGTACTTGAAAGAATCTCTTTAGATCTCTATTTGCCCTGAATAAAGGGTAATGCTGTGAAATCCATGCATCCAATACCATAGTCATGAGAGCCTTAGAAAAATGTCAGTGGGCAGCCTAGAAGGAAAAGAAGCTTGTGCCTGCTCTTGTCTGCATTTTAAACCCTTAACAAAGGTCTTAGTGAGAAAAATATTTGGAAAAAAAAAAAAAAAAAAAGGAAAGCGTAAGGACAGGTGATAGAGACTTGTTTATGAGAAAGCAAACAAACAAAAAAATGTCCGGTGAAGTAAGTTACAACTTCCATGTTAAAATCTTCACGACCTTGTAGCCTTCAGCCATGCTCTGTCAAATCTCCATCCCTGTCTTATAATAATAACGTCTTGGGCAGATCCCACTTCTTTCCAATCATGTTCAGTTATTAAAAAACCCAATCCCATCTGATTTGAAGCTCCAATCTTCCCAGCTCAGGCTAATTCTCTCTAGAATGCTGCTGCTCTAACTGGTCATCAATGGGCTCTGTGAAGGTGTCTTGTAGAGACATGTGAACATACTTTGTGGGGTATGAGGGGTGGGCCTCTGGGCACCATCACTGGGAAGCAAGAAACTCTCTTCCACTCTGCCTCACCTACTTCCCAGCAACACATCCCATCCACCCTATGGCCTCTGGGCTGCTTGGGTTTCCTCACCTTGTAGGAAGAACCCTTAGAGGGGGTACCACAGAGAGAACGTGCAAATCTTTTTAAGCCATCAGCTGAGCTGCTGGAAACCCACGCATGGGAGGGAAGGCTCTGCCATCTCTCTCTCTCAAATTCTTTTTTCCTCATGTTCAAATAATCACAGAAAACTACACACGCAGATGTCCAACTAGGGAACGAACTGCCAGTTCCCACTTCCTGCAGATACTCCACGAGTATTAGGTCATTTTTTGGACTTCACTTTATGAGGCTGGGCGTAGGTGCAAAAACACTGTGCTGCACTACTGGTCCCTCTCTGATCTTCTCTTTCTACAGAAAGGTGGGGAGATTAGAAAATGGGATACTTGACTCTTTTTCCTCCTCGGTTTTAGGTTATGGTCACCAATCCTGGGACAACATGAAAAGTCCCTCTCATGACCATAAAAGGCCAAACAGTGGGCAGTGACCCAATTCCTGGAAATCTCTGTCCCTTCCCCAAAATAGTTGGAATAATTCTCCCACTAATTAGCCTATGAAATTACCCAGCCCATAAAAAAACCAACCACCCCATATTTCAGGGCCTCTTTCACTCCCTGAGATGGACCACATTCTGTCTATGGAATTCTGTCTCTAAATAAACCTGCTTTCACTTTTAAAAAAATAAATAAATAAAAATAAAATAAAAATTTAAGAAAAGGTATGTTCGTTCTATCCTGTTTATTGTTCCCAAGTTAGAAATATCATTTGCTCCAGTTAACTTTTCAGTGGTGCATAAATTCAATTTGACAACTGATTTTATTTTTCTTTCAAATGCAAGCTGCACATTCCTTGTTAATCCACGATTACACTTTCAAGGCAAATGGGTTTTTATTGCCAGAGAGCAAATTAACTCCCATACAGTCTCCTGTGCTTCAACACAACCAACCAGTTGGAACAGGACAGTCACCTAGTAAGTGCTTGGTCTGCAATTTGCAGAAACGTGCTTCATACAGGCCTCTGAGTGCAATAAAAGAATCTGATATGGTTTTGGCTTTCAAATTTTCCCCACATCAAATTTTCCCAAAAGGAGAAAATAAGAATCTAACTGGAATTTCCTGTTCCAGATACAATACCTTGAAGTCTTATTATACTGCATTCTCTGTTCTTATTTCAGGAATGTACTGAATGATTCTGCTCAGTAATGTGGTTTGCATGTTTTTAAAAACAGCATACAACCTTATTTGATGGACAATGCCCTATTTTTAGGAAGATGTATGTTTTTTGTAAAACTCAAACTAATAACTTTTAGAAGGTAAAATTCGACTTTTACGTTCATGTTTTCTTTGTGTATTTTAAAGATGCCACCAAACTAAAGGTAAACTCAAGAAGTGTAGGCAGGCATTACTGCCTTCAAGGTTGTACAATGAAATTATTAGTGCAAATCCACCTCTTCTACAGTATTATATCTGTCATTTTAAACACCTCTGCATCGTAATTATCAGATTTAGTTCTGCTAGTACATTTTGTTCCCTTCAATCCTAAATAAGGCATTTAAATATACCATAAATGGTTAGTTTCAGATTTACCAAAATTGACACAGATTGCCAAATTAGTTGCTTTTATATACTCATTTTTATTACCAAACTAAATTATTTTCATATCAATGGGAACAAAGAACATATTGTCACAAGGTATCTTTGGTATAAAATCCGTTCTTTGAGATGTAATAAAACGCTTTACATATAACTGGAGGAAATCTTTGCCTTAGGAAAAGATGTCATTTACATTTATACTTGCAGAGTTACATAAGATAAAATTTCCTTATGATGCTTTATTTTAAAGATAAGAAAATCTATTTATTACTTCATTATACTAGATTGAAAGTAGATTTAAAAAGTCTAAAACAAGTGACCCAAAGGTTTTAATCTAACTGAAATTAACATATTTTATTTAATTCTATACTCTAGTAGTTCACCAATTTAATGTCAGCTTGGTTCCAGATAATTGTTTATATTCTTTACAGGAGCCTCTCTGAAAACACACATGAATTACATTAATTCACAACGGTCTCAAGCTTTTACTTTATTTAAAAATTAAAGTATTTAAATGGTATTCCAATTCCTTTTACTATTAATGTCAGGAATCTACAGTGAACACTGCAAGTAAAAGAAATGATTTTGACAAATTGTAGCCTGTGTCATTGAAAGCATAATTGTAATTTATGGAGTGGAAAGGGCATATTAGAGTAGATGGAAACTTCCACTACAGGTGAGGCTACAAAAGAAAGAGCTAACACAGAACTTCAGATGAACATTTATTCTTGCTGGTCTGGGGATCGATCTGACACACAAATTGGATTATCTTATCTAGTAAGAAAAGCAGTCAAGAACTCTAAGTAGAAGAGGTAATAAAACTCAAGATTAAGTAATAAAACTCAAGATTAAGCTGAACTTCCCCTGCTTTTTATGGTATCAGACATCAAAATCAAAACCTGAGTCCTAACATTAAAACCATGTAGAGGATGATAATCAATTTTCAACCACTAGATGGAACCAGAAAGCTGTTTGCCATTCTCAGGATAAGAAAAATTGCTGTGAAAGTGACGAGAGTAGAGAAATGCTATACAGCTTTCAAGCATTGTTAATAGTGAACATAAACAATGAACACCATTTTGAAAGAGATTTCAAAGAGAAATGAAATAAAGCTCCACCGTTAAATTTGAAAGGCTGATTGTACATGAAAGTGGCCCAAACTCACTACCCTAAAGTTTGTTTGTTCTTCAAAAATTCTAGTGTGGTTTTCTGAAGTGCTCACTTAACTCAAGAAGCCACCTAATTATCACACACACAAATCCTAAAATTCTGTGAAGACTTTTCACCTGCTTTTTAAACTGTCAGGTGAAAAATAAATTCATCTCTCATAATGACACTGAATTCTCAGCTCTTTAATTCCATTATTAAATAAGTCATATCCCACTGATTTTAAACTGTTCTCCTTTAGCATTAATAAAAATCCATAGCGAAGGTGTACCTTCCCCCTCTCTCTCAGAACACAGCCTGCTTGCTTATGAATAAGTACCATACGCTTAGCTTATGGTCAAGTGCTCCGTGCCCTTGTGCATTTGCATTGCTCTGCTGTATCTGTCACTTTAGTTGAGAACATCATAGTGAAGTCTTCAGAAAAGTTGTATTCCATAAATATTAATATTTAGGGATATAGGAGTTTCATAAGCTCCTATTGTTGTTATTCACATTTTATCATTTTGAGTATGTTTTTTGCTCTTTTAAAATTATGTGTAACTAGCAAGTTTCTTCACTGGCTGTCCATGTTGTCATTTGGTTTATTCTCAAGGTATGCAAACTAATCTTACCATAGCCAAAAGAAACTACATTATAAAATAAATCTACTAGGGGAAATTTATAATACATTCCAAACATACATCAGCCATGTTTACATTCTGTTCTGCCTTGTGTTGAATATTAGTTTTTTGTGATCAGAATGGAACGTTTTCATTTTTGCATTTCCCCAACTCCTAACACAGTGCCTTACACTGTAGAATGCATGTGATTGTTATCGTGGGATGAATGAATGAATGACCAAATCATAACAATATTTTAACTCTATTCAGTGCTATTTTTAGCATGGGACTTCATTCATAACTTAAATTGACCAAAAAAAAAAAAAATGCTCCCAGATTCTGGGCTTAATTTGAAGAGTTTTGAGGTATCTCAATAAAAATATGTTATCGAATTTTATTACTATGTCATTGTAGGCATTTTCTATTGACCACCATCTCTGAGGTGTGAGAGAAAAGAATTATCTCACAACAGATTCCCCACAGGGCTGTAAGTATAAAGTAGCAGTGACTATAGATACAGATCTCTTGATTTTCCATTTTGTAAGCTGAGGATATTAGCTACTCTCCCTTCCACATCTCCTCCCTACTTTTCTCTAAAATATCATTTGCTGCACCTTTTTACATTGTTGAAAATGCAAATATCTGTATTTTGTTCCCTGGCTATAAATAAATCAATGGCTTCAGATAAAAGTGGAGAACCCATTGTACATCTTAAACTTATACGTTACATATCAATTATAATAAAGCTGGGGAAAAAAAGTACAGAGAACCTGAGTTCAGTGATTACATTATTAGGATTATTGCAACATAGTTCATTTAAGAGTTCAGTGGAATGCTATAATTATATAAACTTCTCTGTATTCCCTGAGCAATTCAAGAGAGAATACAAAAAAAAAAAAAAAATTCCTTACTTACTGACCACCTATTGTTCAGTATTATGGCACATTTTAATTTGATTTATTATAGTTTCTTTTTTATTTTCTTGGAGTTTATGATTGCCTTTTTTTTTTTCCAGTTGGGAGAGAAAACAGAAACTTCCTTTGCCACATCCCATTGTATATGTTGCTTTTAATCTAGTCCAGTCTCTTGTTGAGACTTGTCTGGCTTTTCCTATCTTGACCACAGCTTTTAGAAATCTTTGGTTTTAGCTATGGTACAGACATGTGACCTAGGTTCTATCAATCAGACACAAATGCGGGAGTTTATTTTGGAAGTGAGCTAAATGAGGAAACAGGCAGGCGAGGGGCATCTATACTGTTGTGATGTCTGGCTGCAGAGGTAGCTGGCTCCCAGGATGTTCAGAGGTCAAAGTTCCTTATTGGGTTAGTTGTGAGGTGGGGCAGTGGGAACTGTTCATGCATGTTGAGCCTAAATAAAGGCTAACTTTCCTGTTCTGTGAGTTACCTATATTCCTCCATACACCTCTTTATAATCAGACTAGCTCAATGAATATCCTTGTCTAAAGTTAAGAATCCTAGTCAATATTGAGATTTCTCTTCCTTTCTACAAGTTTAAGAGAATTTTTCTTCACCATTACTGCTTTATAATTTGGCAGTGTTATGTCTCTAGGTGTGGTTCTCTTTCATTCATTGTCATTCACAAGCAAGAAACCCTGTCTATTTAAAGATTTAAATCTCCCTTGTTCTGTTACAATTTCTTACATTCTATTCTCTCCATCCTTTCTGGAATTCCCATCAAATCAGATATTACCTCTTTTAGATTGATCTCGTGTACTGCAAATTATTTTTCCTACATATTCTATCTCTTTCTCTTTTTTAAAATCTGAAATCCTTAAGATTTCTATGATGTTACCTTTCAAGGTTTTTATAATCACTCTGTTAATTTCAAAAGGTCTTTACTTTCTATTTCTCTACTATAACTCCTTTTCATATCTTCCTGGGATTAATAATTACAATTATTTTTAGCATTCTGGATTTGTGTATTTATGTATTATGGCTTTTCCCATTATTATTGAAGAGAAAATCAGATCCTCCAGAATCATAATCAACAAATTTAAGTTAAATATTCTGAAAATTTTAAACTCTACAAATAAAAAAATTCCTCAGCATTTTATTCCTTTGAACAATCATTATCACCCTTTCATAATCCTTCAGTATTCTTGTGAACTATTATTTATAGTTCTCTACTGTTCAAAAATACATTTGAATTTCTTTTTAATGTATTTTTGTTCTCATTTACTGTGACTCTCCTTGCTTACAAACATTTGACTCTCCTTTCAAATGTTATAGTTTTTTGACCTTAGAAAAAATTGTTTACTAGTGAGTAGAAGACCCAACATCCCTATTATCCCAAAACAATTCCAGTGTGAATACAGATATTGTTCTCTTCTAGCTGGATTTGTTCCCTTCATTTCAACCTGCATGCTGGTTGTCAGCAAATGACAAGAGCCATATTTCAAAGTTCTGAGTATAATATATAGGGATATTAAATAGATTCCCTTGTCTGTGAATATGATTTGTTAAGTCACAGGTTACATCTTATATTAAGCAAGAAGGGCTCAAACTATCTAGTCTGGGGTCTCTAAATGCCAGATTAAGAGGGTTGAACCCCAACCCCAAATTATATGCTAGCTTATAATTCAGACTAATTTATTTAGGAAAAATCTGATTTTTCCCATGGTAAATGTCTGACTAAACTTAATTATAGAGAAATGGTACTGTGGTGGAGGAAACAGGGTAACTTGTTCTGTATACAGAAATTCAATCAAAATGTGTCCTCTTTTTTTCTAGGAATGTTGCACCCCAGAGCCTCACTGGGGGCTGGGATTTTGTCCTGCTGTATCACCTTCTAAACATATGCTGGGATGGAAGTTTCATCAAGTTCATTTACCCACTTTCCATCGTCTAGAAATTCACTGAAATCTCTTCTTTTTCACTGATAAAAGCTTATGACTTTTATTTATTTGCTATCATTTCAGTGGAGCAGATGAGGAGGAGCAGATGAAGACTATGGATCATAAACTACTTTGAAACAGGGGCCTCAATGAATCATCTTTAATATATCCTTTACTTCATTTACTTAACTAGTGTTTTTTGAGCATTCATGCTGTGAAACACTATAGAAGGTATAAGAATGAGTAAGTTCCAATAAAGATGTTAAAAAAAAAAATGAGTAAGACATGTTCTCCACCTTAAACGAAATTATACCCTATTATGTAGGAAAAAATAAAGGGACCATAACACATGCTCTGGCAGAATGTCATAAAATTCTATGTGAGTTTGTAGAAGGGAAAGATCACATTAAATTGGGGAGTTTAAAAATATTCTTGAGGAGATAGAATTTTCGAATTTTAGCAAAACCATCTAGGAAGGCAGAAAAAATTCAAGGCGGAGGGAACAACGTTAAAAAAAGATGTAGAAGGCGGAAACCGCAAAGTATATTTAGGATCATGTTATTTGGAGAACACGATACATATGAGTATCATGAGAAATAAGGATATAAAAATAAATTAGTACTAGAGCATACAGGGCTTTAAATAAATAAAATGGATATACTTAAATCTAATTTGATAATGAAAGATGAGCTATTAAAGCCTTTCCAAGCAGAGGACTGTCAGACTGAGCAGTACCTGTATTTCTCAAGATATGTTTAATAGAATAATATTCTAGTTAATCTTTTAATAGGTGTGATTAGGAAAAACATTTCTCGGGTAATCAAACAGATTTTGGATACACCTAATAAAATGTATTTCTGTGGAGATTTTCAGTACATGTTAGTTTGTATAAAAGAAAAATGAGTAACCTTCAGACGTATATCGTTTCTCTTTCTTGCAATTACTCCATTCAGACCTCCAGTCTTGAAGTGTGTGTGTGTGTGTGTGTGTGTGTGTGTGATGGGAGAAATGGAGAAAGGGCCACCAGGGATATACAGACAATCTTTCTTAATTGCCATGATCAAAGAAGCAGCCTTCTGTGGAACCAGCAGAACCATCTGCTGTGCAATAGAGCTTTCATTATTTTTCTTTCTTATCTTCCTGGACAAACTTAATGAAGTGGCGGCCTTCGACCAGGCTTCACTTTCTTATCATCTCCTTATTTGTTCACACTATCTCAAAATGAGAAAGTCTCCATCGTCCAAAATTGTTTTCTCAGAATTTCCCAGAGACCAGTGACCTACTAATTCTGTTTGCGTCTTCTCCATCTTAAACCGTCTGTATTGTTAACCATTCAGTTCTTTCTAGAAATCCTTGCTCCTTTTTGTTCTGTTAAGTTATACTATAGTTGCTGTCCTTTTCTTCCATCTGTTTCCTAAGGAAAAGCCTTAAGTGGTCAGTTTTCCCAAATTCCCACCATTTCTGCTTTCACCTCTGTGGCCCTGAATAGCCCTGATCTCTCCTCAGGAACCAAGAGTAGCAGTAATTTCCATGAGCAATGATACCTGCATCAGAAAGCAAATAGATCCAATACCAAACTCCTTTCTCCTGCCAAAATCACACATTTTATAGTTCTCTACTGTCAAACCTCAGTGTGTAAAGGGATTTTTTTCTTTTTTTCTCTTTTCTACATCCATAACTCATCAGTGGCCAAGTTGTGTAAATTCTAACTTTGCAATATTTTTCTTATCAATTCTCTCTTTCCTTCCCATTGATGATCACTAAGAGCAAAAATATTACCTCTTGGATGGGACTAATGAAATAAATAAATATTTTCATGAAAGTAAATGGAAAGGAAAAGAAAAAAATTAAATTTTGATAGAGACGAAATGTCATCAAGATGGGCCAACTGAAGGTCTACCAACTGTTCTGATAATTTGGCATCTCCTTGCTAAAATCATCACGGTCCATGTTTGACAGCCTACAGTGATATCGGTCCAAAGAATAAACTTCTGTTCATCTTTCCAATGAGTTTGCCAAATAGTTCAAAATGCTAATTTAATTGACAATAAGAAATACCCCTGCCAAGAGCACTGAGCACTCAAATGTAAATGAAGTGAGTGGGAGGGGAAAACTATGAAGGGCTAAAATACAGAGTAAACTTGAATGAATAAAAGGAGCACAGTTATTCAAAGTCACCTAAAGTTAATATCATCTAGTTGACTCACAGATCAACTAGAACAAGATGAGTATATTAACATCTAGGAAAAGAAAATGTAAGATCATGACAGCATTAATGAGCCTTGGGAGACATTGTTCAGGGTCCCAGCTAAGTTGCTCCAGAGACTCCAAAATACAAGATAAATATTTTTAAAATTAATATTCCCCATATAAAAGTACAGAGGTAGGTAATTCGTACTTAATATATGGTTTCCATCTTTCTCCCCATTATCACGGGCTAGAGGAAGAGAACTAAGAAAAGGACGAAGGTGTTTTAAGAGAGCAAATCTAGGGCTTCCCTGGCGGCGCAGTGGTTGAGAGTCTGCCTGCCAATGCAGGGGACGCAGGTTCGAGCCCTGGTCTGGGAAGATCCCACATGCCGCGGAGCAACTAGGCCCGTGAGCCACAATTACTGAGCCTGCGCGTCTGGAGCCTGTGCTCCGCAACAAGAGAGGCCGCGATAGTGAGAGGCCCGCGCACCGCGATGAAGAGTGGCCCCCGCTTGCCACAACTAGAGAAAGCCCTTGCACAGAAACGAAGACCCAACACAGCCATACATACATACATACATACATACATAAAAAGAATGTAAGCAGACAAGAATAGCATTAAAAAAAAATTAAAAAAAAATTAAAAAAAAAAAAGAGAGCAAATCTAATTCTAAGGCTGAATTAGGAACTCCATTCTCAGACTTAAGGCAGGTCTGTCACTAAAAGAGCTGACCTTTCTACCTCTAACTCCTGCTTCCTTTGTCTATCTTATTTGTTCCAGAACTCATATTTATTATTTTCCTTAAATATCTATAATCTATACAACACTTAATTTAAAAATATATTTTTAAGTTAGACTATTATAGGTTTTGTATTATATTTATGTCTGTGTTTGTTGGGTCTTAAAGTGTTTAGCTTGTGAATATCAACTATTTTTAGTCAAAAATCACCATTAAAAGTTCATTTATTATATAATGAACTTCTAATAATATTATTCTCTCTCCTTTTTTAATGGGGAAATTTGAGTATTATCGTAAGTTTTTTTTCAATTAGTGGTTTGATAATCTTTGCATAAAGCATTTCCTAGACTATTCAACATTTTCCCCATTATACTACTTAATTCAGCTCCCGAGTTTGCTCTCTTATTATTAAATCAATATGTTTGAGCTCTCTGATTTCTGCTGATGCTCAAAGGCAAAATTTCAAACATATTCTGTTAATAAGTGAATCTTCACTATACCTTCATTTAATGCATAATACAGAAGATAGTACAAATTACTTTAGTCATACAATATTCTTAATAAAATATATTAGATATTTTAAATTAAGTGATCTGTTTGGATGACTATTTATATTCAAGTGATGGTATTTATCTGTTTAAGGATCTGAATAGGTTTTTCTTCAAAGGTGATATGAAAGTGGCCAATAAACACATGAACTAATGCTCAACATTATTAGTAATCAGGAAAATGCAAATCAAAACCACGAGACAGCACTTTACATCCACTAGGACAGTTATGATGCAAAAGGCAGATGATAACAAGCATTGCTGAGAACATGAAGAAATTGGAACCATGATACACTGCTGGTGGCAATGTAAGATGCTATAATCCCTTCAGAAAACATTCTGGCAGTTCCTAAAAAGGCTAAATCGAGTTACCCGATGACCTGGCAATTCCACTCCTAGATATAGACCCAAAGAAATTAAAGCACATGTCCACACAAGAATCTTCACATTAATATTAAGACCTGCCTTATTCACAATGCCATAAACAACCCAAATATCCATCAGCTGATGAATAGAAAAGTAAAATGAAATATATCCATACAATGGAAAATTATTCAGTTATAAAAAGGAATGAAGTAGTGATGCATATTACAATATGGATGAACTTTAAAAACATTATGCCAAGTGAAAGAAGCCAGTCCAAAAAACAAAAAAGCACATATTGTATGATTCCATTTATATGCAATATGCAATGTCCAGAATAGGAAAATCTATAGAGACAGGGTAAGATTAGCCTATGAAAGAGTTTGGATACAATGTGGGTGGCTGCAAAAAGGTAAAGAATTTCTTTATGGGATGATGAAAATATTAGGAGTTAGCAGCGATAGTTGCACAGTTCTATGAATATACAAAAAATATTACATTGTATACTTTAATGTGTAAATTATATGGTATGTGAACTATATCTCAATAAAGCTGCTATAAAGAGAGTTATTTTGGTGGACTAAGGCATTTATTGTGTCACTTAACTGGGAAATAATTTTGCAGGTCAATCTTACTTATGGGAAATCCTCAATTATGTGGTAACAATGTATTCAACAACATCACTTTCATTTTTAATATGACAAAATTCATTAGAGTATATTAGGAAAAGTCCTATTTTACGTGTCGCTGAAATTCTTTTTAAATTTATGTTAAGTGCAATTTGTTCACCAGGCAATATTGTCTGCCAAAAAATAATATTTACTAGGAGTTGGAAAATGTAATTTAACCGATCTATAAATACTAATGTGTGTTAGTGGTGATGGGCCTCATTTTATCACTTGTGCAAGAGAGAAGCTGGGCTAGATATTCAGCTCTAACGCTGTATGATTCTATGACAAAGATGGATGACAAAATAAAGAAGCCATGTGATAAGTTCTATGAACATTCAATTAGTTGGTGACAAAACAGCTTTCAGATGACCATTCTCTACATTTGTGTCTCAACTTCTGCCCTGCAAACTGGCTCATCTGTACCATTTTTCTAGGTTCCGCATACATGCATTAATATACGATATTTGTTTTTCTCTTTCTGACTTACTTCACTCTGTATGACAGTCTCTAGATCCATCCATGTCTCAACAAATGACTCAATTTCGTTCCTTTTTATGGCTGAGTAATATTCCATTGTATATATGTACCACAACTTCTTTATCCATTCGTCTGTTGATGGGCATTTAGGTTGCTTCCATGACCTGGCTATTGTAAATAGTGCTGCAATGAACATTCGGGTGCATGTGTCTTTTTGAATTACGGTTTTCTCTGGGTATATGCCCAGTAGTGGGATTGCTGGGTCATATGGTAATTCTATTTTTAGTTTTTTAAGGAACCTCCATACTGCTCTCCATAGTGGCTGTATCAATTTACATTCCCACCAACAGTGCAAGAGGGTTCCCTTTTCTCCACACCCTCTCCAGCATTTGTCGTTTGTAGATTTTCTGATGATGCCCATTCTAACAGGAGTGAGGTGATACCTCATTGTAGTTTTGATTTGCATTTCTCTAATAATTAGTGATGTTGAGCATCTTTTCATGTGCTTCGTGGCCATCTGTATGTCTTCTTTGGAGAAATGTCTATTTAGGTCTTCTGCCCATTTTTGGATTGGGGTGTTTGTTTCTTTGATATTGAGCTGAATGAGCTGTTATATATTTTGGAGATTAATCCTTTGTCCGTTGATTCATTTGCAAATATTTTCTCCCATTCTGAGGGTTGTCTTTTCGTCTTGTTTATGGTTTCCTTTGCTGTGCAAAAGCTTTGAAGTTTCATTAGGTCCCATTTGTTTATTTTTGTTTTTATTTCCATTACTCTAGGAGGTGGATCAAAAAAGATCTTGCTGTGATTTATGTCAAAGAGTGTTCTTCCTATGTTTTCCTCTAAGAGTTTTATAGTGTCCAGTCTTATATTTAGGTCTCTAATCCATTTTGAGTTTATTTTTGTGTATGGTGTTAGGGAGTATTCTAATTTCATTCTTTTACATGTAGCTGTCCAGTTTTCCCAGCACCACTTATTGAAGAGACTGTCTTTTCTCCATTGTATATCTTTGCCTCCTTTGTCATAGATTAGTTGACCATAGGTGCGTGGGTTAATCTCTGGGCTTTCTATCTTGTTCCATTGATCTATGTTTCTGTTTTTGTGCCAGTACCATACTGTCTTGATTACTGTAGCTTTGTAGTATAGTCTGAAGTCTGGGAGTCTGATTCCTCCAGCTCCATTTTTTTTCCCTCAAGACTGCTTTGGCTATTCGGGGTCTTTTGTGTCTCCATACAAATTTTAAGATGATTTGTTCTAGCTCCGTAAAAAATGCCATTGGTAATTTGATAGGGATTGCATTGAATCTGTAGATTGCTTTGGGTAGTATACTCATTTTCACAATGTTGATTCTTCCAATCCAAGAACATGGTATATCTCTCCATCTGTTGGTATCATCTTTAATTTCTTTCATCAGTGTCTTATAGTTTTCTGCATACAGGTCTTTCGTCTCCCTAGGTAGGTTTATTCCTAGGTATTTTATTCTTTTTGTTGCAATGGTAAATGGGGGGGGGAAAACTGCGGTGAGGTGGGGATGGTGGTGTGCTGGATTGGGCAATTGGGATTGACATGTATACACTGATGTGTATGAAACTGATGCCTAATAAGAACCTGCAGTATAAAAAAACAAACAAAACAACTAATACTAAACTTTCATTGGGTTATTTGTATGGAAATATGTTAATATAAATGTTTCAGACATTACATGAAATTTCTAAAAATCTTATATTTGTATTTGTATGGAAATATGTATGGAAATATGTTAATATAAATGTTTCAGACATTACATGAAATTTCTAAAAATCTTATATGTTCTGGTATAATGTTATAAGTAATAATCCTAGTTATTACTTTAAAATGTATATCTCAGAAATAACTAATTTTCTTGTCAACTGCATTATTATGAACTTTCATCAAATCTTTAACCGTGGTCATTTTTAAGTCTTTTGTCATTTACAGACAGTCCTGGGTGTACTCTGATGATTTTGCAAATATGTTCCTATAAAAGGGTTTCATCTTCAAGAAATTCATGGAAAAGACTCTGACAAGTACAGGTTTCTGGTAACTGACTGTACTGCTGAACTGAATGAATAAGCATTTTCAGAACTCTAATGAAAAACTGATGAACTCATAAAAGTGCTAACAAAAGATCAAGATGAAAAAAAAATTAATTACATGGGACTGAGTGAACTGATGAGGATGAGTATAATTTTTGTGACTTTCTGTCTGAATTTAAAAAAAAAAAAAAATCCCACAAGGACTCAGAGGCAAAGAATATACAAATCAATTTTCACTGCAAAGTAAAGGAGCTGTTACAGTGGAGGATTACTGGACTGAATGTCAATATTATGACATAGTATGAGTGTGTTTCATGTTTGGTAATTGCAATCATTGTTGCTTTTGTTGTGGTCATCCATGTACAATGCTTGGTGTCAGTCTATTTATGTCTTGTAAAAATAAAATACAGTGTGTGTGTGTGTGAATAAAAAAAAAAAAAAAAAGAAAAAAAAAAAAAAAAAAAAAAAAAAATAAAAAAAAATAAAAAAATAAAAAAATAAAAAAAAAAAAAAAAAAAAAAAAAAAACAGCTTTCAGTATTTTATTTAATTCCATCAAAATGCTAAGCATGTCCATCAAAGAAAATCAATTTTATTCATGATCCTGTTACATCCTTTCCACTGCAAATCTTAAAGGCTTATAAATTTATAGAATAGAAACATTTATATTCAGAACTTTGAGAAAATTGCTCCTGGGAAAATCTTTCTGTCCCAATAGAACAGAGACATAGTTAGAGGTAAGAGAGTAAAATTTACTTAAAATACCAGAGGGCATTTACTATTTTTCAATTAGCAATTTCCTCCGTCCAGGACTAAATCCCAGGAAAGAATTTTCCTTTTCCTTGACTTATTTGATTTGGCACTTTACTTAAGTAACTATCAATTAACTCACTAAATTTAAATTTTCATAACTACAAGCACCATGGTGGAATTTATTTAGAAAATCAACATTTTGTCTAAAATACCAAGTAAGGAATATGAAAAGTATGAAATGCAGTGCAACATTTGTCTCTTTAAATAAGGGCAGTGACTGTGTTCGCTGATTGTATTTTACTTGATTATGCAAGTCAAAAACAACCTCTATATTTTATGAAACTCTATCAAAATAAACAAAGAGGAAAAAATGTTTTGATGATATAATTTCCCTCAATACCCTGAAATTCATATTAAACATTATTTCTTTTATACTACATTAGCTGATTTTATCAACTACTTTGTTATCATTCTATAATAATTTTAAAATTTTAACTTTGAGCTCATTTGTGCACATATAGCTTTCAGATAAAAACTTACCTCAGAAACAGAAAAAAACCGGCTTTAAGGCCATACAGTAATGACTGCTGTCATCCTGCTTTTACAAGTTTTATTTGCGAATTATTAATCTTGAAAATAGAAACAATGCCCTAATCCTAGGCCTAACAAGTGATGAAGACATAAAATTTAGGATGAAACAAATTATATCAAGATTAGTTAGAAAAGACAGCAAATCACTGTCAATTTCCTATATGTCTTAGACCCTGTAACAGGTTTGTATTTGTCTGTCTGTCTCTCTACCTATCTATCTATCTGTCAGATGATGATAACACACAAATACAAGTATAGGTACATATCTAGCTGTATATACCTAGGCTTACTACTGTATTTCTAAATCACATAACTGCACTTATATTTTTTATAATTTAAAATGCATTATCTTAAAGAAAAAATATACTTACTGCCCTCTAGAGGTATGAACCAGTAGTGTAATAAGTGTAGATGTTGCTGGGCATATACAGTTTAAAGCTAACATGGCGTATTTAAACTCTTCTTCACAAACAACATGATCTGTTTGAAATAAAATAGGTAAATTAGAATAATTTACCTTGGGATAGTAGTATTTTAAAATAATATGAAAAATAAAACAATGAATAAAATTATAAAACTTTCCATATAAACACACTTGTTTTAGAGAGGTTTTTACATGTGCAAATTTATCCCCAGGAAAAATGATTCATAAGAGAGAGTACTAGACTATGAGGTAAGTTACTGAGGTATGGAGGATCTGGCCCCAGACCTGTCTTTAATAAAATTGACAGCCTTTGGCAAAATGTTTATTTTTCCTGTGCCTCATCTGTACAAGGAGGTAACATGTAGGTAGGTTAGAGGTACAGTCTGGATAATAAACCAGAGACTATATAAAGTCTCCTTTACTTCTGATAATTCTATGGTATGAAATACAATAGTACTGATTTATAACATAATTGATTTATCAACTTCATAGTCAACATAAAGACTTAGAAAGTGATTATTAAAAAATGTGGTAGATAATATTTGCACAACATACAAGTAATAGATTTTTTATAATCAAAACAACCGTAATGACCAATCAATAAAAATTAATCCTGAAATAAATATAAATTTAAATTATACTTTAACCTCAGGACCTAGGTCAAAAATTCAAAAGATGATAGAGTCCAGTCAGAAAAGATAATAAATGGCATAAAAAGAAATTCAATGACATAAAAACAATAAAGAGTGTTAGAAAAGATGGCCCGTAAGGGGGCGCAGGTCATATTAAAGGGGGGTGATGCTACTCAGCCCAAGTATATTATTTTCATGCAAGAACGAGGGCCCAGATGCCATATACTCAATTTTCCACAGAAATCATATTTTAGAGAAGCAATTAAAGTTTGTTTGGGAAAAAAGCTGTTTGTTTTGGGAAAAAAAACTTCCCTTCCAAGTAAACTATTATAGCTGGTATTGGAACTAAAGACTGTTTAAAGTTCTAAGAAAATAAATATTCTTAGGCAGAAAATAGCAGTTTTAGCTAAATTAAGAAATAGAAGGTTGAATAGGTGAGTCAGATCTATAAGATGAATACATACACCATACAATTTATGAACAAACAAGATTACTTGGGAAATGGTTCATCAAATGCTCCAGACAGATAAATAATAACATTACTCCAATTTGTATAACATGAGTTAGCATATGAAAGAGCCCATTATTTTTTTCTTTTTCCTTCATTTCCTTATTCATTTTTTTTCTTTCACATTTTATGGAAGAAATTGTATGTTATGGTTACATATCAGGATTTACTCTTAAAAATATCAAGAATCTGCTAATAATGTCTCTTTCTTTGTTTCTCTTTCCTCTTTTTTTGCTTGTCAGATATATTATAATGATAATGTTTAAGGAAAATCTCAAAAATACATAACCATGATACTTAATATTTTGCAGGAAGGCAGGTAGATTCTAAATCCAATTTTGAATGTGGAAAAGTATACAAAAATATTTGCAAAATAACAGTGACTTAAACCACTATTTCGATATTTCTCAAAATAATTTTTGAGTGTGTATGCCCTATCTATGAAAATAAAGTAACAAAACTGCTAAATGAAGACTGTTATTACTTTAGAATTATATGATAGCCATACATATGGGGTCCATAAATTTTAAACCAAAAATTGAACATATGATTTAAGAAAAATGTTTACATGTATTATGACATGAGATAGACTACCAGAAAATTTAGAAGGTATGTTTACCATATATGCAAAACCACATGCAATTATTAACTTTCCCTTGGTTTAATGTACAAACCGTATTTCTTCTAGTAGGGGACCATGAGAAAATGTGATAGTTCTGTGATAGTTGAAAAATATTCCATCTTACTTCCCTTCAGTGGTTAAAAAGTAAAAAATTGGGTCCCCTTCCTTCCCTTTTCCTCACTTAATGTGTTCATCTGTGTTTGGTTGGGGATGGTTGATGGAAGATCATGTTGCACTGGCTAATTTTTCAAAAACTATACTAATCTGTGGGAAATGGAAAGAAGGGAAAGATTAGTAAGTTTTAGGTAGTAATATTTATTTCTGTATATGCTTTTTTCTATAAGTAAGTAAAGTTTTTACAGTGTCTATTAGCCTATCAAGCAATGTACATATTACTGGAGGCTATTTTACACATAAATACAAAGTAGGTTTTGCACTATTTTAGTAAATACTGAATTATTTAGAAAGACAACCACTGTATAAATTAAGAGAAAGTTTATTTTGTTTAGAATTGTATGTGAGTCATTAATACAAATTTAAGATATGATCATTAATAATAAGTATGTGCCCGCTACTGTCAGTGTCAGTAGTGGGCACATACTTATTGGTGCAAGCAATTGTCTCTCTTGTATTGTCTTTTTTTGGTTATTCATACCTGGGCATTTACATATTGAAATATACACTTCCTTATTATTAATTATTTCCCTTCTCTTTCTCCTTCATATTACAATTAGGACATTATATTAATTATTTAAAATGTATTCATATAGATATTTACATTTACTCTGAATTTCATTCCAGGATAGTAAAGGAAGTGCTACAAAATATTTATCATAAAAAAGAGGTATTGGATCAGATAGGTTGAAAACAATCATCTTAGATTAATGAGTTAATTGTATATAATGTTGGGATTCCTTGTTAGATAATAAGAAAAATCAGTACTCTTTTTATAAAGAAAACATCTATGTAATCAATAAGGAGGATGATTAGCACAGGGAAAGGACTATGATACAAAAATATTCTTCATTTGCATAAATTACAGAAACCCAGTCTGCAAAACAGAATTGAATATATCTCTAGATCTCTCCTCTCAGGTCCAAATCTATCCCTCCTTCTCAGATATTTTTTGAATACTCATCACTATCCATTAACTTGAATTAAAAAACTGACAATATTCTTTCATCCTACTTTGCCCCTCATTTCCCAATGTCATATGACTGCCAAGGTTTATGGACTGATTATACCACTAAAGCCCTCTGTCTCTCTCTCATTCCCCTACCCCCATTCCCACTCTCACTACTTACTACAGGCTTCTGATCCTTGTCCATACTCTTAAGGGCCAGCTATCAGCTTTTAGAATTAATTTCTTTTTCAAATTTTGGAAAGACAATATGCTTCATCTTGCAAACACTATGTAATATGTGTAGGGAGCAACCTATGCTTACGTCTATTATTTCTGCAGCTAATGTGGAAATACTCATACTAATTTTAGGAATAAACCTATCTAAAGAGACAAAAGACCTGTATGCAGAGAACAATAAGATACTGATGAAAGAAATCAAAGATGACACAGATGGAGAGATATACCATATTCTTGGATTGGAAGAATCAATATTGTGAAAATGACTACACTACCCAGAGCAATCTATAGATTCAATGCAATCCCTATCAAATTACCAATGGCATTTTTCACAGAACTCGAGCAAAAAATTTTACAATTTGTATGGAAACACAAAAGACCTCGAATATCAAAAGCAATCTTGAGAAAAAAAATAGAGCTGGAGGAATCAGGCTCCCTGACTTCAGACTATACTACAAAGCTACAGTAATTAAGACACAAAAACAGAAATATAGATCAATGGAACAGGATAGAAAGCCCAGAGATAAACCCATGCAACTATGGTCACGTAATCTATGATGAAGGAAGTCAGAATATACAATGGAGCCAAAGACAGCCTCTTCAATAAGTGGTGTTGGGAAAACTGGACAGCTACATGTAAAAGAATGAAATTAGAACACTCCCTAACACCGTACACAAAAATAAACTCAAAATGGATTAAAGACCTAAATGTAAGGCCAGACACTATCAAACTCTTAGAAGAAAACATAGGCAGAATACTCTTTGACATAAATCGCAGCAAGATTTTTTTTGACCCACTTCCCAAGGTAATGAGAATAAAAACAAAAATAAACAAATGGGACCTAATGAAACTTAAAATCTTTTACACAGCAAAGGAAACCATAAACAGAGGAAAAGACAACCCTCAGAATGGGAGAAAATATTTGCAAACGAAGCAACTGACAAAGGATTAATCTCCAAAATACACAAACAGCTCATGCAGCTCAATATCAAAAAAATAAAAAACCCAATCAAAAAATGGGTGGAAGCCCTAAATAGACATTTCTCCAAAGAAGGCATACAGATGGCCAGCAAACACATGAAAAGATGTTCAACATCACTAATTATTAGAGAAATGCAAATCAAAACTACAATAAGGTATAACCTCACACTGGTCAGAATTGCCATCATCAAAAAATCTACAAAAAATAATTTCTGGAGAGGGTGTGGAGAAAAGGGAACCCTCATGAATTTTTGGTGGGAATGTAAATTGATACAGCCACTATGGAGATTCCTTAAAAAACTTAAAATAGAACTACCATATGACCCAGCAATCCCACTACTGGGCATATACCCTGAGAAAACCATAATTCAAAAAAACACATGCACCTCAATGTTCATTGCAGCACTATTTACAATAGCCAGGACATGGAAGCAACCTAAGTGTCCATCGACAGATGAATGGATAAAGAAGATGTGGCACACATATACAATGGAATATTACTCAGTCATAAAAAGAAACGAAATTGAGTTATTTGTAGTGAGGTGGATGGACCTAGAGTCTGTCAGAAAGAGAAAAAAAATACCGTATGCTAACACATATATATGGAATCTAAAAAAAAAAAAATGGTTATGAAGAACCTAGGGGCAGGACAGGAATAAAGACGCAGACATAGAGAATGGACTTGAGGACACAGGGAGGGGGAAGGGTAAGCTGGGACGAAGTGACAGAGTGGCATGGACTTATATATACTACCAAATATAAAATAGATAGCTAGTGGGAAGCAGCCACATAGCACAGGGAGATCAGCTCAGTGCTTTGTGACCACCTAGAGGGGTGGGATAGGGAGAATGGGAGGGAGATGCAAGAGGAAGGAGATATGGGGATATATGTATATGTATAGCTGATTCAGTTTGTTATAAAGCAGAAACTAACACGCCATTGTAAAGCAATTATACTCCAATAAAGATGTTAATAAATAAATAAATAAATAAATAAAATTTTAAAAAAAAGAAGATGTGGTACATATATGCAATGGGATATTACTCATGCATATAAAGGAACAAAACTGGGTCATTTGTAGAGATATGGCTGGACCCAGAGACTGTCATACAGAGTGAAGTTCGTTAGAAACAGAAAAACGAATATCGTATATTAATGCATATATGTGGAATCTGAAAAAAATTGTATAGACGATCTTGTTTACAAAGCAGACATAGAGACACAGACGTAGAGAACAAATGTATGGATACCAAGGGGGAAAGGGGGGAGTGGGATGAATTGCGAGATTGGGATTGACATATATACACTATTGATACTATGTATGAAATAGATAACTAATGAGAACCTACTGTATAGCACAGGGAACTCTATTTAGTTCTCTGTGGTGATCTAAATGAGACGGAAATCCAAAAAAGAGGGGATGTATGTATACGTACAGCTGATTCACTTTGCTATGCAGTATAAACTAACACAATATTGTAAAGTAACTTACCCCAATAAAAATTTTTAAAAAAATTAAGTTCAGTGCAGGGATTGCTACCAAATAATTTCAGGTCAGGTCAGATTTTAACACCAACACAAATACTAAAATATTTTCTTTTCTCAGAATTTTCTGGATTGGGGATTACAGTTAAGGGATGCCGGACCTTTATTCAAACTCTCATAATCTCTCACCGGGGGTAACGAAACAGCTTCTGAACTGCTCTTCCTGTTCTCCAATTCTTCAGCATCCCACCTATCACCCTTTTAAAACTGTGTTGGCCAATATGGTTGCCTCAGCCATAAAAAGGAATGAAATAATGTCATTTACAGCAACATGGATAGCCCCAGAGATTACCATACTAAGTGAAGTAAGCCAGACAAAGACAAATATCATATAATACTGCTTATATGTGGAAGCTAAAATAAGAATGATACAAATGAACTTACATACAAAACTGAAGTAGACCCATAGACATAAAAAACAAACATGATAATCAAAGGGGAAAGCAGGGGGAGGGATAAATTAGGAGTTTAGGGATTAACCTATACATGCTACTATATATAAAACAGATAACCAACAAGGACCCACTGTATAGCACAGGGAACTCTACTCAATATTTTCCAATAACCTATAAGGGAAAAGAATCTGAGAAAAAATAGATATATACGTATGAATAACTCAATCACTTTGCTGTACACCTGAAATGAACACATTGTAAATCAACTATACTTCAATAAAATAATTAACTAATTAATTACATAAAATAAAAATGAAACTGCTGGCCAATACAGTTGCCTCTGCTACATGTGGCTATTTACATTTAAATAAACTAAAATTATACAGAAATAAAAGTTCAATAACAATTAAGTTCTCAATAACACTTGTGACTACTGGCTAGGTATTAGACAAGGCAAGCAGAACATTTCCATTATCAACAATAACTAGAGAGTGCTGTTTGATCTTCCAAATGGACTAATGATCTTTCATAAATCCTAAAGCTTATAGTATATACTTCGAATTCCTTAAAATGTCATTCCTAGATTGTCAGAATTTGGGTAATCTTACTAACATAATATATCACTCTTTTCATGCCTCTTCTCAGCCATATTGCTACTAAAATTGTTCATCTATAACAACAGGAAAAAAGGTAGAATATATGGGCGTTCTACCTTCAGGTTGGTGGGTAGATGTGTAGGCAGACGTGTACGAAAATTTTGTTTTTCTTCCAATTGTTCTACTCTCTTTTTTTTTTTTTTTTTAATATGGATACATGGGAGCCTTTTTTTTTTTTTTTAAGTATTTGTTTATTTATTTATTTATGGCTGTGTTGGGCCTTCGTCTCTGTGCGAGGGCTTTCTCCAGTTGCGGCAAGCGGGGGCCACTCTTCATCGCAGTGCGCGGGCCTCTCACTATCGCGGCCTCTCCTGTTGCGGAGCACAGGCTCCAGAAGCGCAGGCTCAGCAATTGTGGCCCACGGGCCCAGCCGCTCTGCGGCATGTGGGATCTTCCCAGACCAGGGCTCGAACCCGTGTCCCCTGCATTATTGGCAGGCAGATTCTCAACCACTGCGCCACCAGGGAAGCCCCTGTTCTACTCTCTTAGTAAAATAGGTGGAAATGATGATTAGGGAAGAGGTTGGAGTTGAGAGGAGAAAATATGGTATCACTGTTTAAGAGAGTGGGAGAAGAAACAGAATTGAGAGACAGAATGATTGTTTGGCAGCTTCTAGACCCCTAAAAATTAGTGATCATGAATTTAATGGAGGAATAGCCTGCAGGTCGTCTTTTGTTTGGTTTCCTCTGGCCACATTCAAATGCATGGAAGTAAACACCTAGAAGACAGAGAGTTGTTCACTAGAGTTGATTTCTGACAAACAAGTCTAACTAATGGAAAGTCAACGAACTAGGCTGAATTGAAATTATGGGTTCTAAAGGTGTGCCATGGGATGCAAACAGGTTAAGAAGGGAAGACAGGACCAACAGGTGAAAACTTGGTCAAATCAACAAATCGCAAGTCCCAGTGTAGTCAAAAGATTGTTGGAGTTCTGTATTAGAGAACATGAACTAGAAAGATAGGGGGTGGTGGTCACAGAGGGGGGACTAGGAATAGCCATGATAGAAGGCTCACATTTACATGATGTAGGGAATATGCCTCTGGAAGTGGGTGCAGAGATAAGACGTGGACAAGAACACTGAAAGAAGGGAAATCACCGAAACACAAGTCTAGGGCACTGAAAGAAGCATTTTCCTGGCTATCCGTATGACCAAGCAGTGTGGAAAAGAGGGACAATGACTTAGGAGATTGGGCAGTTTTTCAGCTCATTTTTTTTCATCAGCTACTTACATTTCCTTTTGGGGACATTTCAAGCCACAAACTGCCAGTTTTTATCAAGTGATTTTCTAATTAAAAACTGGCCATCATCAAAAAATCTACAAACAATAAATGCTGGAGAGAGTGTGGAGAAAAGGGAACCTTCCTACACTGTTGATGGGAATTTAAATTGGTGCAGCCACTGTGGAGAATAGTATGGAGATTCCTTAAAAAACTAAAAATAGAGCTACCATATGATTGATCCAGCAAACCCACTCCTGGGCATATATCCGGAGCAAACCATAATTCAAAATGATACATGCACCCCAATGTTCATTGCAGCACTATTTATAATAGCCAGGTCATAGAAGCAACCTAAATGTCCATTGATGGAGGAATGGATAAAGAAGATGTGGTACATATATACAATGGAATATTACTCAGCCATAAAAAAAGAACAAAAATGGGTCATTTGTAGAGACATGGATGGACCTAGAGACTGTCATACTGAGTGAAGTAAGTCAGACACGGAAAGACAAATATCATATATCACTTGTATGTGGAATCTAAAAAAAAAAGGGTACAAATGAATTCATTTACAAAACAGAAGTAGAGGCACAGATGCAGAAAACAAACTTATGGTTACCACGGGATAAGGTGGGGGGGATAAACTGGGAGATTGGGATTGACATATACACACTACTATATATAAAATAGATATCTATATAATAGATAACCTGCTGTATAGCACAGGGAACTCTACTCAATACTCTGTAGTGACCTATATGGGAAAAGAATCTAAAAAAAAAAAAAGAGAGTGGATATACGTATAACTGATTCACTGTGCTGTACACCTGAAACTAACAACACTGTAAATCAACTATACTCCAATAAAATTTTTTTTAAAAAGAAGACTAAGTTATATAAAATTTAAGTACTATAGAGACGCATAATGTAGAATTATATCGGTGACAGAAATTGCTATCTTTCCCTATTATCCATTTTCCCCTCTGAATGCAGAAACTACCTGTCGATGGAGACACGTCTGGGAGAGGTATCAGAAAGGGCAAGAATACTAACGTGGGTGACAGCACCTTGCTGATTTTAGTCAGGTATACAGAGACAGATGATCTGGGGTAAAAATCGATCACTCTGCAAGCAGAGAGAGAAGGGAACATTGCTTGAAGCCAGAAACCTAGGAGTCCAGGAATCCGGACAGTTGCAGAACCAAAACAGTGAACTGTACCCTAAATCGCAGGAGATGACACTGTCTTTCAGAATCTTTATCAGCGACCTCCTTTTAAGACTTTTCAGCCAGATCAATAAAGCTGGACCTAATGTGGGGATCAGATAAAGGTGCTGTGCTGCCTTCCCACCCAATAAACCTATTGTTTCAGATGATGCCGAGGTAGTTGCCATGACAACCGAGAGGGTGATATGGACACGGTAGCAAAAGCCAGTAAATATGGCAAGTGCAAGAAAGTTCTTAGAAAAGAACTTTGAGCACAATTATTGACACATAGAAAGGACTGGCGGAAATCTGTTCTAATTTCAACATTCTCTGTAGCCACAGAAGATAGTGACCAAGGATCTATGTTTATGAATAGACAAAGGAGTTATTTTCTAAGAGCAGGATGAGTGTCTAATCAAAAAAATTACTGCAAGGTCTCTGCAATTCATGTCCCACAGGATTTCACCATTCCTGTGGAACAATGTCTGCTGTGTGTCTCCCTTTCTTTTTCGAAAACCCACTATTTTATCATAGCTATCTTGCCCTGCTATTATATATGCATATGGGGTGGGGGAGAGGTAACTAACTCACTTATTGGTGTGTTCATTGCCAGACTATTAGGATCTACAGCTAGCAATGACTTTGCATTATCGAGATATCCTGCACTTTGAGTTGGATGCAGCAATTGAGGCAACTTTGGGGTATTTTGCATAATAATGAATGAGTATCTTAATGTATAAGGGAAAAACACTGTACATGGATACTTGCGTGGACAAAAAGGTTTGAACTGTGGCTGAAACTACTCTCACCCCATATTCATTCTCTCCTTCTTCCTTTTAGTAAGAGACTTCATTTCCCCTCACCCATCTCCAAGGTTTAGCTGGGTGCGTGCCTGTCCAGGGAGAAATGACATGTCTCAACTCCTCCTTTAGTTAAATATGGTTACTAGACTAGGTTCTGTAAACTTCTGGATCAATATTTTGTAGACAAAACCACTTCCCCTACACGCTGTCCCTCTTGCTGGTGAGACCACATATGTGGCAAAAGTCCAGTTTTGATTATGCAGACAAAGATTACTCCTTACCAATGATCAAATCTGTCCATGTTTTCTTTCTAATTTACTTCCCTTGTTGAAGAAAGCATTTCCTCTTTCGAAATCTTGTATTTTCTTCTCATCCCTGTAAAGTTTCTGTTTTGACTCAGCTCTTTCTCTTGGGTTGCTTGCCATCAGGGCATAAGCACATGAGAGCAAACGGTGTCAACCCCAAGTGTGCCAGGCCACAGGCAAGGTCCTGATCCCTCAGAGCCTAACTTGCCTTATCTTTAAAACTGTGAATTATAATAATATTTATCTCATAGGGTTTTCTGCAGAGAAAAGTAGATAATGAATATAAAATGCTCATCAGAATTCTAAACAGGTACTATTTATCATCACAATCCTGCATTATTAAAAATAAAAAGATAGATTTCAATAAACCATCTTGAAATAATGTCAATAATACAGTTTTAAAATGTAAGTAGCAAAACGATACAATATAACTCCATGGATAAAAAAGCTGACTTCTGCATATATGTTCATGTGTGCATACGTATGTGTGAATAAGCATGAAAAATTGTAAGAATGGGAATCAAAATGTTAAGAGTAACTATCTTAAGGAATGGGAAACAGTTTTCAAGGGCTACGACTTTTAAAATAGCAGGATTATGTGAGATTCGTGGTTTCTGTTTTATTGCTATTTTTATTATGTTTGATTTAAAAGCTCTTCAGATAAGCAATTACAATTAAAGCTACAAATTTACAGACAGATATGATCAAATCTATTTTCAAGGCCCTTTTCCTTTATGGAAAATCAATTTGTTAATTACATTTTAACAAGTCAGAATATCTTTTTAAAAGTCTGCCTCACAGTATTTTTTGAGCTTGTCTATGATTTAAAGCACTGGAAGCTTCTTCCATGCGGTTGCTAGGTAAAAGCTCTTCAGAAAGCAGTAAGCAACAGTGGACAGTGCATGAAAGCAGTCTAGTCCTGGATTTTGATTTACAGAAATCAAATATCCTTTGGAGAAAGAGCTTTTAAAGAGAAACACGAAACAGGGTAAATTTTAAAAATTGAATGTTATTTGTTTTTATTTTACAGGGAAAGAGTTTATTACATAGACCGACTGAACAAATTGCATTATAAACCTCTCACATAGCCTTCGCTTATTAGACTCTGTTTATAAGCATGAGTGGGTTGATTGCCATGAAAATTGCTTCTTTTTCTTCGAGGAGAATAATCTCTAACAATCGAGTTTTATTTTGGTCCTGTTGCTTTAATCAATAAAATACCAGTCAGAGTGTGTGTGTGTGTGTGTGTGTGTGTGTGTGTGTGTGTGTGTACATGAGCAGACATCATACTTCTGCCAATTCTAGGACTGTGAACCATTCAATGGCTAAGAATAGGTTTAAGTAAAGCTTTAAAAGTCATTTAGTTTCACAAGATCTAAATATAAGATGCTTATTAAATATACAGAATTCAACCCAGTTTGACGTTGGCAACGTTCTATATACAGATGTATTGCACTTCAGTAATATTGAGTATAAAACACATTTTTGTGTTTTTCTAATTGCTTGAATCCTTATGTTAATGCTGTAACTTTTTTAATGTATCATACTAATTAAGTGCTCAAAGGGGAATCATTTCCTGTATCCTAGAGCAAAACAGTTTTAATTTTAATAACCTCCCTTTTTTTTAAACATGTCACAGAAACAGCAGTCTTAATATTTTTTGAAAAATTGCTGACCTCAGAACTCCATTTATTTAGGTACTAACCGAAAGTATTCATTTCTCACTAGCTCATGATAGTAATTGATATCATGAGAGTTAATGATATAGTTATTGAATTGCCTTAATATATTATAATACTAATCCCAAATAGGATTTCAACTTTTATGCTAAATGGTACATATATGTATGTATGTGTGTGTGTTATTAAACCTCACAGAAGTTTTATGATATATATTGTGTTAAACAGTTTTCAGATAAGCAATTAGATGTTCACAGAGGTCAAGTTACTTGCCTAAATCCATTATTAACTTAAATTTACATGGCCTATAAAGAACTCTACAAAAGCTATACAAGTCTAAAATTGATTAACCAAGCACATTACAATAAGTGAATCTTCTAGTGGTTTTTCTCTCCCCTGAACTTACTTTAAAGCTTACTACTTGCTACCAGACGGACAAGTGGTTCAAACAACCACTTAACTGAACTGATGACTGAAAAAATACAAACACCACGTTTCCCAAAACCCCATCATTTAATGAGGGAGTTTGGAAGGAATGTAGACAAGTCTGACCTTGAAATCAATTTCACTGCTTTTCAATCACACACACCCCAAAATCATAGCTGGACTAAAATGATTTGAGTCACTGATTCAAAGGGATTTTGAAAGATCTCTAGAAAATTTATTAGTAGCAAATATACAGTGATAAATTTTATAAAGGACATAAATGCAAGTGCTCTAAGAAGATACAAAAGGATACGTTTCCTGCTCTGCAGGAATCAGAAAGAGTATCCCCAAGGAAGTGATGTTTAAACTAAGATTTTTAAGGATAATTAACAGTAGTTAGTTGAAAGGTGAAGAAAGCATACAGAGGTGATTTTCTTAAAAGTAAATCAGAGAGGTAGGAGGATGTTTAAATTTTTACGGAGATAAATTAACAAAGAAAGAGATTTGAAGATTAAGGAGAGAAAAATATCACAAGGTTGCTGACGAGGTACAAGGTGATGGGGTCCAGCCTGGAGATAAGGAAATCCTATTGTAACAGGAGAAAAGCAGGAAATGGTAAGTGAAAAGGAAGTAACATTAGGAAAATACGGTAGCAAAGATCTGAGGAAATTTTCACTCATTGGCTTCCCCTACCTAAGAATTAAGAGGTGAACTAAAGATTGAAATGGTAACTGCAAGAGTAAGAGTGTGTTTTGATAAGGAAAAAAAATCCACACTGTTAAGGGCCTGTGAGCTGCCAGACCATGAGTTCACAGTGATATGAGTCTGACCCACGGTGTGATTTTTTTTTTTCCTAGCAGCGCTCAGTCAAGGAGCAGGAAAAAAGAATCCATCTGATAAGAATTTTGTTTGTTTGTATGTTTGTTATTGTCAATCAGGAGCCATAAAAAGTTAAAACAAAGGAAAGCAGTATACAGATATGAGGTTGACTGAATGACAGACCAGAGTTCAGGTGGTTTAAAGAGGACAGGACAGAAAAAAGGAAGGTGAGGCACAGAAGACTCTAGACCGATAAGGCATCAGAGCTATGTTTCTCAGCTGTTCGTGATGAAGGACAGATGTTTTTTTCTTTTTAATTTCCAATGCATTGCAGATACATATGCAGTTCTATCGTGCATGCCTGTATAGAACTCATGCCATATGTGACTCACCTATGAATATGATATGATCCAAACCAGTCTACTCACTTACCAAAGAGACAACACACTGTGATGCACGAGGGTGTCACAGCAATGGCAGATTGCTATCAAAGTTTCTAAATGCTCACTCTCAATTTGGTATTTATTTTATAGCCTAGTAAAAGTCTGTAGACTGAAACTGGTTTTGGCCTACACTTTGAGTAGCACTGTGTTAAAAGCTAATTGATTTACAATGTTGGGCCAATCTCTGCTGTACAGCAAAGTGAAAAAATAAAATAAGTTAAATAGGTCTCACATCAAAAAAAAAAACAGAAGCTAATTGAAAAGCATTGCATCAGTGAAGTGGAGGGGAAGGCTTTAGATAGCACTAGATGGTTGAATTAGCAAAACGGAAGATTGAGTTTGGGTATTGTGAGGTCTGAATAGTGTAAATAGGCCTGAAATCATTTGGGAGGATGTCAGGGGACAGGTATACACTCCACTACATATCTTTTTCACTCTAAATCTCTGGAAATCATTGTCAATTAAACTGGAAAACAGACTTTCCGAACCACACATTCTATGAAGATTAAAATATAATCCCAGCGTTTGCAGAAATATGTTATGAAGTAGGAAAATGTTGCAAAGGTGCTCCTGTACTTGATTGAAAGAATCATTACATTTGGAGCCACAAGGCATAAGTTCGAATTCCACGTCTTTCAGCACGTTAAGGCTCTGAGCAACTATGCCTAGTATCATATTAGACAAATTGGTATAGTTATTTATATCTGTCTTACACAAATGTAAACTTCAGATTGAAATAAAACAGAAGAGCATGCAGCAAACTACAGAGTCCCATGATAAGTAAAGTTTTTTCTTTCATAAAAATAGACAATAAGTGGAAATATGCACTTCTGTGAGTACACACCTTTTCCTTACCAAAGACAGACGATGCTACAATCTGCCTGATCTTCCCACGCAGACGACAACCCATAGCCGTATTTATAGCTGTCATGTATAACCTGAGACAGCTGTTTTCAGCCATGTCATTACTCTGGACAAAACTGCAAAGGAAACTCTCACCTCATCTCTTCTATTGGGTATTTAGGATACACTCATTGGCCACCGCCAATGAGTGTATCGTAAATACTGTTTTTCAGCAGTCTCCCATAATAACCAAATCTTTTCCTTTCCGTCCAAAATGTCCATGCTTACAGAAATAAACAGGTAGATAGATGCTACTATCAATTAGATATTCATCTAACAATCTTAATAAAGAGACATACAAAAGACGATTGAAATTTCAATTTTACCAGAAGGCATATGCAATTTAAAAGGAGTTTCTTAATGCAAAGTCAGGTTGACTTAATGGTATAATTGAGGCACGTGTCTTGTCTTGCTGAGTCCTTGCCTACTATGGACTATTCTTCCACCAACCAGCCCCTACAATTTTTCAACATGATGTTCACATCAACAGATTCCAAAAAAGTGAAGTAAGTTAGGCATTTCAGTCCTTCACGATCCACACATTCTTTTTGATCTTAGGAGATAATTCTAGGGGTTGCTAAAAACGCTGTCATTAAAAAAAGTAACTATTGGAAAAATAAACTGATTTGAACTATTAAATGATGGATCCTTGGATAATCTAGAGGCAAAAATCATAAAGAAAACATTGATGATTGTGCAAGAAAGAGACAAAAATTCTGTTAGTTAAAAACACCATAAACACAACCGAAAGAAAACTGGCAAACTGAAAAAAAAAAATGCAACTTTCAAAAAGTCAAAATGTTAGTAATTTTAGAATACGAAAAATCTCTACAATTCACTAAGAGAAAAATAGTCACCTCTGTAGAAAATAACGGTAAAGCGATGTTTTATACACAAATGCACACACAAATTAAATGTACAATAGATACATGGAAATGTGCAACTGTTAGTAATCAAAACTTTAAAATTAAAACAAACTATTAGTGGCAACACCACATATCTCTTAACAGCACACGTTCTGGAGACAGAAAATGTGCATTTAAGGTCCAGCTGTACCACTAAGTTATGGTACCATCAGCATTTTACTTAACATCTTCCTGTCTCAGTTTTCTCATCTGTAAAAGGGGAATAATAATGCAATCTACCTGTGGCAGCTAGCCTTCCAGACAGCCTCTATGATTCTCATATCCTGGGATTTAGATCCTGTGTCATTCCCACTTACACAGAATAGGACTGATCTTGTGACCAGTAAGATATTGTGGAAATGACAGAGTGTGACGGCCAAGGCAAGGACATTCTGGCTTTTGCCTTAAGGAAAAGTCCAAGAGGTAAGGAACTGAGGCCTCCTGCCAACAGCCAGCACTAACTTGCCAACCGTGTCAGTGAAAAGGGGACCACCCTGGATGCAGATCTTCCAGCCCAAGTCAAGCCTTCAGATAACGTACCCCCAACTTACATCTTTACTGCAACATCACACATATCCTGATTATTACTCCTCCCAAATTCCTGATCCACAGAAACTGTGAGACAATGAGTGTTTACTGGTTATACAGTGAAGATGTGAAGTCATTAACTCAGTATCAGCAATAGATAACTAATCTACTATCTTAACAAGGTTGTGATGAAAATTCATTGAGTTACAATACTCTGTAATGACCTATATGGGAAACGAATCTAAAAAAGAATGGATATATGTATATGTAGAACTGATTCGCTTTGCTGTACAGCAGAAACTAACACAACATTGTAAATCCACTACACTCCAATAAAAAATTAATTAAAAAAAGAAAATTCATTGAGTTAATCTATAAAAAGTAATTCAGAACCGTAGTCATTGCACATAGTAAGCATTAAACAAATGTCAACTGCCACAATAATAATAATAATAATACAGTTCTTATATTATTTTTCATTCAGCCAAGGGGCAAAAGTTAAAAGGAATATTGCTCATTCCTGCAATAAGTTATTCATTTCTGGAGAGCAAATTGGCAAATTGTGTATTAAAAACCATAAAAGTACACATACCATTTAACCTAGGAATTAAACTAGATAATCACCCTAAGGCTATTATAACACAAGTTCACAAAAACCTCTTTTATGATAATTGAGCTTTTATTTTACTTTTTTTAGTTCCAGACAAAACTGAATCTTAAGAAGCTGAAAACCTAATAATGAATAAAAAATCGAAAAAGAAACTGATTTTGTCAAAATTACTAATTTACAATTTCAACATATTACAAATTTCTTTTTCTTATTTTTAAACATGTAAACTTCCAAAATTTTTTGGAAATAACTTATCTCAGCTAATTACATTCACCTTGGTGGTTTCAAAAATAGCTACCCCTTTTTAAATTGACTTATTTTTCATTCCTTATTGGAAGGTGAATTTAACATTCTCAAGGAGGAACTACGTATTGGCTAATTCATCAGATTTAGTCCTTATGATTTACTACACAGAATAGCTTGATGGTTTAAATGAGAACTGGGCACCAGTGAAAGTTGTCATTATATCAATATATTAAATGAGAGTTGGTTGTGGGTTATATAACAATATGCTAATTGCACAGATCTGTAAATTCACATACATTATCTTTTACCCACATAATAGTGATATTTCAGGTCTATACAAATATATTATAGCCTATACAAACATAACCCCTTGTTGTAATTAAGTGAACATATTCCCTGCTTAGATATAACTATTTGCAAATTTTTTCATGGCATTAATTACACTTGATAATTTGGATCTTGTGGGAAAAATGTGAAAATGTAAACTATAAATAAATTAAAAACAACCATCTTCAACAAACCTACCTTCTAGCTAGTATTACGTTTCCATATAAAAATGAAATACAATTTAATGTACATAAATAGTATTAATAAAATTGTTACCCTACTTTAAGGAATTTCCTATCTTGCTTATTTCATCTGTACTACTCTTCATTTTAATATAATTTCTAACAATGACTTATAGGTGGATAATTTATATACACACCACATCTTGTATATCTTACGTATGTATTCTCATATGAGACACTTTTACTTCTTTCTACATCTATTCTTACAATAAAAACTGCAATGGATGTCTTTTTATTTAAATGTTGTGTGCAGGTCATATTATTTCCTCATGAAAGCTTCATGTAATTGTATAAACCGATACTAGCTGATGTATCCATCCTTTTTGGATTTCTGCATGTTTATCCTTTTACTACTTTATACAATACTCTCATACCAAGCATTTCCCAACAAAACCTCCAGAGTAGCATTCTACGGACACACATTTTAATGACACTGCTAGAAAAAACGAATGATGCAGAAAAAATTATGGGGTCTGTACCTAGATTTCCGGTGTTCTTTTCCTGTGTCACTCCTTCTCCTGTAGAATTCTTTGTTACCACATCACGGTGGAAGATTACTTATTTATTTGAAAACTTTTTGTGAGATAATAGAAAGTATATATATTGATTTCTATTCCCTGTTTTCCTGACACAGAACTCCTGAAACCATTGTAATTTCCTGGTTGATAAGAACACTAGGAACATCTCTTGTTATTATATTTGTCTTCAACCCAGTCGCTGACACGGAGCTCTTAAAACTGTTGTAAATTCCTAAGTGAAAAGAGTACTAGAAGCATCTTTTGTCCTAATGAGGTGATTCTGGGTGGGCTTCTGGATGGCTCCAGGATGGGACTGGTCACCGGAAGGACCAAGTTGTGATTAGAAGGTTGGAATTTTCAGTTCCAACCCCATCTTCCAGAGAGGGTAGAGGGGCTGGAAGTGGAGTTAATAAATGGTCATGCCTATGTGAGGAAACCTCCATAAAATACCAGTAGTCAGGGGTTTGGAGGGCTTCCAGGTTGGTGAACACATCCACCCTGGGAGGCTGATGTGCCCCAAACCCACAGGGACAGAGGCTCCTGTGCTCAGGACCCTCCCAGGCCTTGCTCGATTTACCTCATCATCTGGGGGAGTCTTGCAGGTCTGGTCCCTTAACCTGTGGGATCTGATGCTATCTTTGAATAGAAAGTGACAGAACTGAGTTGAATTGTAGGACACCCAGCTGGTGTTGCACAGAATTGCTTGGTGTGGGGAAAAAAATAACCCCACACATTTGGTGACCAGAAGTGTCAGAAGCGAAGTGCTCGGTGTGAGAAGTAAAGGTCACAGCAGAGAAACACAGGAGGAAAGACCTGGGGTTTCCCCGACACAGGTGGAAACTGTACTTTTTTTTTTTTCCTTTTCACTATTTCATACATTTTTGTGTATTTTTAGTCTACTGAGTTATAGTATTACTTTTCAACATTCTTAACAGATCATTTAAGTTTTTAGATCATACAAGTTAAATGAACATCTAAGCAACTACAAATAGATTCGTTAACTGTTATAGTATAATTCATATTAAATATAAAAATACACAAACAAGAGATGGAAAGTTGCAAAGATAAAATAAAATTATTTCTCACTCTTCTGTGGTTCTCACAGTCAATTGATTATGAAGTCTAGAGAACGTCTGAAATGATTCGTGAATCCGTTCTCACCCTGAACGACCATTAGGTTCAATCTCTCAGTATCGCTCACCTGAACAAATATAATAACTTCCTAAATAATCACCCCATGAGGTCCTTTTTGTCCTCTTCCCTGCGCTCCATATTTCCCCTGGAGTCACTTTGTTAACTAGTTAAAAATTTACACCTTTACCTAAAACTTTCGTTAGCCTTTCATGGCTTCTCCAACAACATTCCAATTCTTTAGTAAAGCCTAATTCACAATGGCACACACACACAACACCCACACATGCACATGTGCACAATATGTCCTTACATAGTATGATTTGAGGCAATGTTAGATTAAATAAACATCCCATTATAATATTTTCTCTCTCCACTTGTTGGCTATCCTAGTATTAGTATCTCATTCTTTTGGGGTTAAAAATTGTGTTTTAAGAGACTCTTTTCAATACAGAAGTAACTATTCCAGGAACAGGGATATTATATCAAATCATGAAAACTTTACTAAATTAGAACATAATTGGGATCATGAGTTTTGATATATAAGGAGGGTGGCAAGGGTTGAGGAGGAGGATTCTAAGGTTACAAATGAAGTTCTCCGTAGAAAGAAAAAGCTGAAGTGCTATTCTTGGGATGAATGTAAAGGCGCACTCCCTGGTTATTAAAGGGTTAGAGGTAAAGAAAATTAGAAAATCTGCCATTGGAATAGAGAGCTACTCCATCTTCATCTTCATTATACCACTAGTGCCTGGAACAATTTATTGCTCACAGTAGGACTCAATAAAAATGTTCTGAATGAGTAAGCAAGAATAAAAGAGGATATACCTGGTTTTCTTTATGAAACATTCATATCAAGAAACTACTTTACAGACTGAAAATCATAGGCCTAGGTTATGATAGAATATGCCTGGCACTTTCCCAAGACAGAAGAAGAAAAACGCTTCTCTGGTTTTCAGAACCATGAAAATGAGTCTTTGAGAAATATACAACCATAAGAAAATTAATGGAGAAAAACATAAAGATGCTTTGAGTTAATTAAATTATAAGTGGTCCACAAGAAAATGGCTTTAAATACCTAATGGTCAGCAGCAATTAATCAAGTGTCAAAGAGATAAGGCAGGAAATATGGTTTGGCCCATATATTAAACTTGTAAAAGTCACAGAAAGGAAAAACAAATACATGATTGATATTTTATTAGGAGGAGCAAAATACAGGAATGCATTTAACTTAAAAATAATCCACAGCAATGTTAATTTTTAAAATTTTGATTAAATGGGCCATGGCTATATAAGAAGTTAACATTCCAGGAAGGTGTGTTATGTGAAAGGGTACATAGAAGCACTCTGTTCTATATATACCATTCCTCTGTTGATCTAAAATTACTTCTACAAAAAAAATTAAAAAGCAAATGCAATTAAAAATAAAATGCTGATTTTCATCTCTTCAGGGTGAAAATGTTACCTTGGCTATGTAGCAGAATGTGATTCTTAGGAAAAACATGCTTATGTAAAAATGTGTGTGTTTGTGTGTCTGTGTGTGTGTAATACACAAATAGAAGATGAAACAAATGTGGAAAATGTTCACTGTTGAATGTAAATGGGGGTAATACATGTTTTCATTGTATAATTTTAAAACTGTATGTTTGATTTTTTTGCAAAGTGAAAAGTAGTGGGAAAAAAAAGTAAAAACTCCAAATTGTGCTGGGTTTGAAGATGGCCTTATGTTAAGTGGTTTCTGATAATCTTCACAATAAGACAAAAATCAAAAAGAAAATATTTCCATCTAAAAATGGAGAATTTTCAAAGTTTTGGTAATTTATCTTTTGAAAATATAAGAATTCAAAGCATTATGTTTTTAAGTAGGTTGTAAGAATGAAGTTTAACATGGTGTCTATGTGGGTGTATATGGGAAATGAAATTATTCAGCATGAAGAACTCACACCTCACCATTTGGTAAAAGCCAAGCCTTGTGCATACATATGTTATTTAGAAACAGCTAAGATAATTTCCAATATTTATATTGCTTAGAAATATTTTTCCACTCTCTTTTTGGGGAGGAAAAATTGAGGCATTGGAGTGTCTGCTGAGCCAGTAAAAACCGATGGCTAAACTTTTAGTCAAATCATTTCTCCAATATGTGTGTGTGTGTGTGTGTGTGATTTTAAACAATACTGTTTTTATAACGGTAGCCATCCATGACTATATACTATAAGAAAAACATATGTTTATAGAGTATTGTCAATGATATTGTTAGAAAGTATTTCCTTTTGCCCATTTTAACTTTTTTGCAATTAAAATCTCTTTTTTTTGTTTTTTTTTAAGTTCCTAGAACTAACTCCTATAGTTCTAGTATCATGAATCATTCTTCTCGGCACGCCTTAGTGGTGAAGGAGAAGGAATTTTATTCATTCAGCACTTTACTATTGTGGTCTGATTCTTCCATTCATTCATGAACTTTAATTCAAATCTGTTACTTAGGAAATATCATCGAAGCATGGGAAATAAAATTCATAGAAAATTCACAAATCACTTACAAATTGAGTTTTATGTTCTTTACTCCTACAAATTTATTTACAAACGTATGTTTACATTCTTTACTCCTACTTGTGGGTGAAAATTTATCAATTTGATTTTTATGTCCTCCTATATTTGTTAAAATGAAGTGGGAAATTTCCAGAGAATGCAGTAGTTGAAAGAAAATTAGTCGATAAAGAAAAGGGAATTGAATAGTCACAGATGACCTAACACTTTATTTGGCAGGGGGAGTATAGAGTGGGAACCTAAAATTAGCAATTAATTTACTCAGATAATAGGGGTTCACGCTCCCACTGATTTTCTGAGTAATTTCATCTGACTAGGAGACAAACAGCAAAGATTTTACATTCAAGTGACAAACTGGAGAGTACAGTTCATTCTTTAAGTTCATTCAAGGCTTTTCAGTAAAGGAGTTCTTTTCCTAGTAAGGTACATATTTTTCTTGTCCGTTTGTTTTGTTTTGTGTATTTTTTTTTAATGAGTTTCAGAATGTACAGTGAAGAAAAAGATATGGGTTTGGTTTTATTCTGATTAAAACGTGGGCTACAGAAACACATCTAAAAACTGAACTACTATAATGTTTTGCCTTTTTCATCACAGTTTTGTCACTAAGGAGAGACAATTTATGAAGGGTTCAGCAATGTGGAGGCGTAATCTTTTTTCCAGGTAATTTCAGATCAAATATTTGACCCTGGAGAGGCTTTACTGGAATTGCTAGTCCCACAAGAGGCTGACAAAGAGTACAAGATGTTATAAAACCACATTTTTCTATTAGTCATAGTTAGGGAACACTGCCATTACCTCTTCCCATGTTCAGTACCAATTCCCACTTCTAAAAAAGAAGTGCATTGACAAAATTATTTTTCACAGGAAAAAAGATTTAACATAACCAAAGCTATATTACCATTCAATTTTTCATCTACAGAGGTTGACAAAAAATAATCCACTAGAGTCTTTTAAAAATAATGATGTTGGGACTTCCCTGATGAAGCAGTGGTTAAAAATCCACCTGCCAATGCAGGGGGCACGGGTTCGAGCCCTGGTCCGGGAAGATCCCACATGCGTGGGGCAACTAAGCCCGTGCGCCACAACTACTGAGTCCACGCGCCTAGAGCCCGTGCTCCTCAACAAGAAAAGCCACTGCAATGAGAGGCCCACGCACCACAACAAAGAGTAGCCCCCACTCGCCACAACTACAGAAAGCCCACGCGCAGCAACGAAGACCCAACGCAGCCAAAAATAAATAAATAAATAAATTTTTTTAAATATATAAAAAAATAAAAATACAAATAAAGATGTTGTAGAAGAATGTTGGCATCCATATACTGAAAGGAGGAAACAGTGAGTTTAGGCTGACATCGATGGTATGAAGATGTAACTGCCTACTACAAGACACAAATGACATTCATTATTGCAAATATGATGGGAATATGAGAGCAGCAATAAGCTTATAGATACAATTTGTAAATACTCAGGAAAAAAGGGAAAGGGAGTGTTTTGAAACAGCCTAAGTAAAACATGATTATGCCATGGACAAGGGTTGTGTCTGTGGATAAGCCTGAGATATTCAGGGAGTGGAACCATATACCACTTGATGGGCTGGATACAAACAATGGAAGAATGAAAGACTCATGGGTTTTGGGCTTGAGTTCTAAGTATTAATAGATGCTGCTGGGAAGAATGGGGGTGAAACAGATTTTAGGTCAGGGAAAATCAGTAACTATCTCTAGATAGCTTAATTTTGAGACAGCTATTAGAAACCTAACAGGAGACACTGACTATTCAGTTAGAGGAACAAGACAGGAGTTCATAGTGGATATTTGAAGGAGAGACTCAATTTTGGAAATCAAATAAATGGATGAGCTCCCCTAAGGAAAAGGCATTCTAGGAAGAAAAGAAAATTCTTTTGAATTTTCTTTGTAGAAAATCTTATGATATGTGGATAATGGCAATTTTATTTCTCTTTTTCCAATACTTATTCCTTTTATTTATTTTTGTAGTCTTACTGCATGCCTTAGGATTTCCAGGACAATACTGAGTAAAAGTGGTTTTGGTAGGCATCCTTGTTTGTACATAATCTTAAAGACAGACTCTCAATATGTGACCATTAAATATTTGTTTTCCTCTAGGTTATTTTGTAGATAACTTGCCTTAGGTTAAGGAGTTCCTTACTTGTAGCTTCCTAGCATTTTATATTTTTCTTTTCTCAAAATTTTGAAGGGATGTTGAATTCTCTCTCAAATGCTTTTTTGTATCCATTGAAGTAATAATAATATTTTCTCCTTTAAAATGATGGTCTACTTCTAGAATAATTCCAACTTGGTGATGATACATTATTTTTTAAATACATTACTTTGCTAATATATTTTCTATAATTTTTCAACTATGTTAATCAATTAAATTGGTCTCTAATTATCATTTCCCATACTATGCTTAATGAGTTTTGTATCAAGGCCATAATCCCATACAATGAGTTAGGGAGACATCTTTCTTTTTCTGTTCTCTGGAAAATACGTGCAAGCTGAAAATTATGTGCTCTTTGAATGTCTATAATAAGCTCTTTGTAAAGCTTCATGGGAAACCCTCAGTTACTTTTCCGGAGACAAAGATAATACAGACTTATTAGGAGGATGAGACATAGGTATTCAAGATTCATGACAATCATCAATTTGATAGGTACTAATTACTAGTGGCTGATGTTCTTTTGAGTATTTTTTTTTAATCATAACAACCCTATGGGATAGTTTCTCTTATTACCCTCACTGTACATATTGAAGAACTCAAGCTTGAGAGATCGAGAAGCCTGAGATCATGCAGTCATTACATAGTAGAACGAAGATTTGACTGGGGTCAGCCTCATTCCGTAATTTGCAATATGTATCTATTCACTTTGACAAATTTATTATAAAAAGGGGCAAACTGTTGAAAATAAATACTGTTTTTCTATGAACCAAATTGAGTTTATTTTCTTCTTGAAAATTGTGGTGATTAAAAGAATCAAATTATCTGTGAAGGATATTTTCATTTTATTTGAATCATTACAATTTGTACTTGGGCTCTTATTCAGAAATCTTTTATTGTAACTATTATTCTGCTGAGGATTTTGTTCTTTCTAACTCTAGGCTCACTATGTTAACTTTCTCTCTTGTTGACATGAGTAAGAGCATATCTTTTCTATTGCTGAAATCATGTCCATATGGACTTTTCTTCTGTGAATCTGATCAAAGTGTAGAAGATAATTGTATTTATAATTAATACTATAATAATTCATATAATAATTCATTCAAATAATAGTGTAACAATTCCATAATTTACTTTAATGAATGCTTACAGTCTTTTTGTTCAGGAGAAAATGATCCATGAATTATATAAATGGTATATCTGCATAAAGTAATAGTTACTAGGTTGTTACATTGTTTTTGCTTTCTAATATTTTCCATACATATCAGTTGAATTTTGAAGTTCCTCCCTTTCATATTTTAAAAACGTGGATTTACTTTAAAAAAATACATCAATGATAGTCATGCTAGGAGTTCCACAATTTAGGGGAACTGAAGAAAGTAATTAAATAAATGGAAATAAAAATATATTTTATATCTTGTGATAATTGGAATCATGCTATTTAATACTCATGAGACTACAAGGACAAAAGTATAATGAATATTACCAAGTAAATATGATTTAAGATTAAAGCAATTATTATTTTATTACAAACAGTATTCATTATCTATTGCTGTATAACAAATGGCTCCAAAACTTAGTGACTTAAAATAATCATTTCATTTCTCAACATTCTGTGGGTCAGCATGGTTTTTTGGGTTGGTTGATGGGTAAGTTGGGAGCTAGGGAGGTGGGGTGCCTGGGATGGATGAGCCTCACTTTCCATGTGATTTTTCATCCTTGGAAAGACTAAATCGGGATTCTTCACAAGCAGTCTCTGGGTAGTGTTCCCGTGAAAGGCAAGCAAAGGCTGGATGGCCTTTTAAGGCTTAGTTTCTAAAGTCACACAATGCAGCTTTTGTCACAGTGCATTGGTCAAAGCCAAGTGACAGGACAACCCATACTCAAAGGGTGGAGAAATAGATTCCACCTCCTCATGGAAGAAGCCGCAACGCGGAATCACAACAGGACACAGACACAGGGAGCATGGCTCATTGGAAGCCATTATTTTAACAAACTACCACACCAACTAAATGACAGCTTGATACACTGCCTTTTGAAAGGTTAAGTCCATAATCTTTTTAACCTCATGCTGAGATATAAAGCATATTATATTGGTTTGAGAGTCTCATACATCACCCCAAACTGTTTCTTATGGCATTTTAATGAAACCAGGGTGCTTTCATCTTTTCATATTATAAAAAGAGTTCCTCTGAGATGTTTTAATCTCAGCCATAAAAGAATACAGACATTATTAAAACGGATTTCAGCAGATGCCATCAATGAGAAATAATGAGATAAACTATTGGGATAGAATTTTAAAACTGTTCATTTTGATGGATTTATCGAAATAACAGCAAAATAAGGATGTGAAAGAGAATCAATTCAAATCGTCTTTGTAATTTTTTGTTTGTAAAAATAGACAATTTCAGTGAGTTTGGTGTGTTGTGAGCACATCAATGGCTTGCTAAAGGGAGAAAAACTGAAATCTGCTCTGAATTTTAGTTATAGCACATTCAAAATTAAAAATTGTTTTCCCAAACTACATATTGTTTTAAGATCCACATTCAATATTCATTTATTGAAGACCTAATATGTCTTATTAAATATTATTTATTTAATCCTTACTGCTAATTCTAAACAATGGAATAGAGACATTATATCATTATGGCCATTTAACAAGAGAAAAATATAGAAGCAAAAATACTAATATGCTGAGCTAAATCTTAAATGTTGGCACTCAAAGTTAAATATATTTTTAAGAACTTTAGTGCTGTGCCATTACTACCTTCCTAAAAATTTTATCATAGCAAGTCATTATGAGGTATGAAAATTTTGCAAAAGTATTCTTTTCCTAAATAATAATAAAAATAAGGCAGCTTAGTTACAAAGGTTTTTTTAGATAAATAATTGGCACTTCTTGAATGTTAATAACAAATGTAGCTGGTCAAGAATGGAATACTTTACATGTATTTTTCCATTCAATTTCAAAAGATTGTCTACAAAGGAGGTACTGTTACTTTTAATTTTCGGTTTAGGAAACAGGCTTAAAGAAACCCTGGCACCATCTAAACCATTTACATTCTCAGAAACCATTTAAATTCTCAGAATCTTTGGTTAGTACTTTAAAAAAAAATCTTCAAAACAGATTGCAAAATGCTGCCAAAGTTGAGAGTCATTGCTTTAAGTTGTTTCCTATACTTTTTTAGAAAAAAGTGATGTCATTAGCAGCAAGGTTAAAAGATGAGTCAGAGAAAATTGAATAGCAATAATTTCATGATTCTCATCATTATTTTAAAATTTCTTAGTGTTTATAATGTTTCTTTTAAATATCATATACTAATAGGTAAGCATTTTAAGGTATGTGAATACATCTTCTGAAGGACATACATTTTGCAAATGCATACTTAAAATGATTTACATTTTAACGACTTTTGAAGGTTTAGACCATTAAGGTGAAATTTTATAAAAATGGTTCTTATATTTGAAAAAAAAAGTATATAAATTACTGCCTGGATCAAAATTAATTCCTACAGAAGCACTTAAGAAAAAAATAAAGTACCATTTTACTGTTCAATTTTCTAACAGTTTAATGTCTTGTGGATAATTATTTTAAAAGCAGCGCCTGAACGAAAAATTCACCTGTATCTTGTTCTTGAATTGTTTTCAAAATCTACCCCCAAATTAAGTCTATTTAAAATACTTGAATATATTATGTTATTCTATTCCGTGGTAAGTTTATATGTATATAAAATGATCTATAGCAAAGTATTGTCTATCTATATGTAAACATAAGTATAAATTAATACGTATAACATTTGAAACCTGTGTCTATATTATGTACTCAACTAATCACGGCTAATCTATTCAAGCTTACTAACGTATCCAGCAAATTCGGTTACTAAAATCACCAAATTATATAAAAAAGTAAAAATTCACCACAAAGATTCACATTTTAAAGTGAATAAATCCTCATAACAAGTAGATGATAAAAAGGAAATTCTTCTGTTCTACAGAAACATGAATGCAATAAGTTACCACTAACTTCAGAGACATAACTCTTACAATCAAAATGGGAATTTGAGGCAATTCAAAGGATCTCATTCGAGGCCAAACTTACCAGCAAATTTGATATGGAATTTATTTTCAGGCTTTAAGATCTGGACATACAAAGGGCAATTTGGAGCAAAATCTTTTACAGCCCATGCTCTCAAAATTGTTTGGTGGTCCTGAAATGATAAAAATCAAAATATCATGAGACAAATTGAAAATTTTATAATATATTAAGTAAAAATCATCAGTGTGTGAAATGGTCATATCTACAGTTTAAAATTAAGCATATAAAATCATTCATTGTGAGGTCTTACTATTAAAGATAGTTATTATTTCTATAAAAGAGATCAACAATACCTAATTCAATCAGTAGTAATTATCAACACTTAGGAAATTAGCAGAGATTAAGAGGGAAGTCTCTTGACAAGCTTAAAAATAATTTTCCCAGAAAATACTTGAGGGGCAGAAACCTTCAGAAATGCAGCACAACTGTTAGTCTGTAATAACAGTTTCCATGGAAAAAAAATATGGACATAAAATAATTTTAACATAGTTAGAAAGATTGGTAAAAGGGGAATGACTGCAGTGACTATTTGTGAGGAGAACACATGAGTTTACTTTTTATATGACAGTAAAGATAAAAGGATTTTGACTGTGTGTATGTGTTGGAAGACCAATAACTTTCAGATATTAAAAAAAAACAGAAAAAAGATCTTTTAAAAAAGATGCTAAGACTGAGAAAGGCAGTGAAAATCATGCTTACCATGAAATTTTACACATAGTGTCACCCTATAAATTATTACTTAATTAACTGAATAAATCAAAGCAAATTACAGCTGTCCCTCAGTTTCCAGGACTCTCCATGGATAATAAAATACAAGGATGCTCAAGTCCCTCATATAAAATGGCATAGTACTGGGGGCTTCCCTGATGGCACAGTGGATAAGAATCCGCCTGCCAATGCAGGGGACACAGGTTTGATCCCTGGTCTGGGAAGATCCCACAGGCCGCGGCGCAACTAAGCCTGTGAGCCACAACTACTGGGCCCACGTGCCACAACTACTGAAGCCCATGTGCCTAGAGCCCGTGCTCTGCAACAAGAGAAGGCACCACAATGAGAAGCCCGCGCACCACAATGAAGAGTAGCCCCTGCTCACCACAACTAGAGACAGCCCGCAGGCAGCAACAGACCCAACGCAGCCAAAAATAAATAAATACAATAAATAAATTTATTAAAAAAATAAAATCGCATAGTATTTGCATATAACCTATATACCTCCTCCCATATACTTTGAATCATCTCTAGATTATTATAATATTTAATACAATGTAAATATGATGTTAATAGTTGCTGGCAGGCAGTAAATTCAAGTTTTACTTTTTGAAAATTTCTGGCATTTTTTTTTCAAATATTTTTGATCCACAGTTGGTTGAATCCAAGGATGCAAAACCCTCAGATACAAAGGGACAACTGTATTGGAGAAATTTGCTACTCAGCTACATTTATTTTATTTATTTACTTTTTTATCGAAGTATAGTTGATATACAACGTTATATAAGTTACAGGTGTGCCATATAGTGATTCACAACTTTTAAAGGTTATACTCCATCTATAGTTATTATAAAACATTGGCTATATTCCCTGTGTTGTACAGCTTATCTTATACATAATAGTTTGTACCTCTTAATCCCCTACCCCAATATTGCCCTCCCTCTACCCCTCTCCCCACTGGTAACCACTAGGTTTGTTCTCAATAAATGGTAGTCTGTTTCTTTTTTGTTATATTCACTAGTTTGTTGTATTATTTAGATTCCACATATAATGATATCATACAGCATCTGTCTTTGTCTGACTTATTTCACTGAGCATAATACCCTCCAAGTCCATCCACGTTGCTGCAAATGGCAAATTTTCATTCTTTTTTATGGCTGAGTAATATTCCATTCTATATATGTACCACATCGTCTTTATCTTTTCATCTGTTGATGGACACTTAGGTTGCTTCTATATCTTTGTAATTGTAAATAATGCTCCCATGAACAGTGGGGTGCATGTATCATTTTGAATTAGTGTTTTAGTTTTTTTTCAGATATATAACCAGGAGTGGAACTGCTGGGTCATACGGTAGTTCTATTTTTAGTTTTTTGAGAAACTTCCATACTGTTTTCCACAGTGGCTGCACCAATTTACTTTCCCACCAAGAGTGTACGAGCGTTCCCTCTTTTCCACACCCTCACCAACATTTACTATTTTTGTTCTTTTTGATAATAGTTATTCTGACAGGTGTGGGTGATATCTCATTGTGGTTTTGATTTGCATTTCCCTGATGATTAGTGATACTGAGCATCTTTTCATGTTCCTGATGGCTATCTGTGTGTCCTCTAGCCACAGAAATTATAGAAGAAAACAAAATAAAAGAACTCCAAACTGGAAAGGAAGAAGTAAAACTGTCACTGTTTGCAGATAACATGATACTATACATAGAAAATCCTAAAGATGCCACCAGAAAACTACTAGCGTTCATTGATGAATTTGGTAAAATTGCAGGATACAAAATTAATATACAGAAATCTGTTGCTTTTCTATACACTAACAACAAAATTTCAGGGAGAGAAATTAAGGAAATAATCCCATTTACCATCGCATCAAAAGGAATAAAATATCTAGGAATAAGGAGATAAAAGACCTGTACTCTGAAAACTGTAAGACATTGACGAAAGAAACTGAAGACCACACAAATGGATGGAAAGATATATTGTGTTCTTGGACTGGAAGAATTAATATTGTTAAAATGACCATACTCCCCAAAGTAATCTACAGATTCACTGCAATCCCTATCAAAATACCAATGGCATTTTTAATATATCTAGAATAAATAACCTTAACATTTGTATGGAAACACAAATGACCCCAAATGTCCAAAACTGTCTTGAGAAAGAAGAACAGAACTGGAGGAATCACACTCCCTGACTTCAGACAATACTACAAAGCTAATCAAAACAGTATGGTACTGGCACAAAAACAGACACATAGATCAATGGAACAGAATAGAGAGCCCAGAAATAAACTCACATATGTGTGGTCAATTAATCTACAACAAAGGAGACAAGAATATACAGTGGATAAAAGACAGTCTCTTCAATAAGTGGTGCTGGGAAAACTGGACAGTTACATGTAAAAGAATGAAATTAAAACATTCTCTACCACCATACACAAAAATAAGCTCAAAATGGATTAAAGACCTAACTGTCAGACCAGAAACCATAACACTCCTAGAGGAAAACATAGGCAGAGTACTCTTTGACATAAATTGTAGCAATATTTTTTTGGATCCATCTCCTAAAGCAAAGGAAATAAAAGCAAAAATAAACAAATGGGACCTAGTTAAGCTTAAAAGCTTTTGCACAGCAAAGGAAACCATCACCAAAGTGAAAAGACAATATACAGAATGGGAGAAAATATTTGCAAATGATATGACCAAAAAGGGTTAATATCCAAAATATATAAACAGTTCACACAACTCAACATCAAAAACCAAACAACCTGAATAAAAAATGGACAGAAGACCTGAATAGATATTTTCCCAAAGAGGACATGCAGATAACTAATACATTTTAACAAAGAAAGCAAAAATATGTTCTAGTGTAGCACTGTCCATGCAATAGCCACTAGCCAAATGTGACTGTTTAAACTTAAATTTAATAAAATTAATTAAAATTAAGAATTCAATTATTTATCACACTAGCTACATGTCAAGAGTTCAAAGCAACATGCAGCAAATTCAAAGCTATATTGGATAGTGGAGATATAGAATATAGAGCATTTTCATCATCACAGAAAGTTTTATCTGACAATACTATTAGGGAAAAGGAGGATTAAAAATACAGGTAGATCTGAGGGACTACAGTGCAGAAAGAAGAAACTGTTGTCAATAGTTTGTAACTTTAAGTTGCATGAAAGTTAATGAAGAGTAAACCAGAATTTTTTACGTGAACAGTGTGTGTCTTCCAAAACATAACAACGAGCCTAATATGGTGTGATAGTTAATTTTATGTATCAACTTGACCAGGTCACAGGGTGCCCAGGTATTTGGTTAAACATTGCTCTGGCTGACTGGGAAATACCAGAATATGGAGAGGCAGAGAAGAGAAACCACAGACTGTGTGTAAAAATTTACACAACATTGGCTGATCCCTGAACCGTACATGCATAGGGCCGAATAAAAGCAACCTGAACTAAGATTTGAATCACTGCCAACTGCAAGGGTGACAGAGTTTTCCTTTTGAGCTGGATCAAATTAACTGCTTTCTAAAACAAGAACATCAATACTCTTGGAGGAATACAAGAGAATCCAAGGCTTCACCACAAAGCACAATAAACAGAAAACAATGCAGAATTACTGAATATGTGAAGTGGCAGAAAAATGTGACCTATTTTCATAGGAAACAAACAAATAAAACAATACCCAATAGCTGCTAGCCTCTAGATGATCTAGATATTAAAATTATCAGACAAGGATTAAAGCAGCTCTTATAACTAAAATCAGTGAGGTAAAGGAAAATAATGCTTGTAATAAACAAAGAAAAAAAATCAGTAGAGTAATAGAAAATACTTTAAAATTAAATAGAAAACTAAAATATCTGAAAAATATTCACTGGATGGACTTTGAGATAGAATGGAAATGACAGAGGAAAGAGTAAGTGAACTTGATCACAGATCAATAGAATTTATCCAATTTGAAAAACAAAGAAAATAGGAATGGAAAAAGGAACAGAGTTCAGGGACTTTTGGAACAAATGTGAAAACATCTTAAGTAATGTAATTGGACTCCCAGGAAAGAAACAAAAGATAAATTAAAGCAGAAAATTATTTGAAGAAATAATGGTCAGAAACCTCCCAGTTTTATGAAAGACACAAATTTACAAGTTTAAGGAGTTCGGCAAATCCCAAATTATGTACACAAAATAATAACCACACCTAAGCACATTGTAGTCAAACTGTTGAAAACCAAACATAAAGATACTATCTCAAAAGCAGCCAAAGAAAAACAGTCATAAGACCAAGGACTCTCATCAAAATCATGGAAACCAGGTGACAATGAAACAATAGCCTAAAGTTCAGAATGATGAGGAAACAAAACAAAAAAACTGTGAAACCAGCATTTTATGTATAGAGAAAAATCCTTCAAAGACGTGAAATAAAGGACTTTTCCAATAATAAAATCTAACAAAATGCGCTGCCATCAAAATCATACTACAAGAAAAGTGTAAGAAACTCCTTCAGGCTAAAGGGAAATGATACCAGAGGGAAAGTTAGAACTTCAGAAACCAAAGAAGAGTATTAGAAATGGTTACCATTAGAATGAATAGAAAAGACTATTTTCCTCTTAATTTCTTAAAAATATATGTCTGTCTAAAGCAAAATTTATAGAATTGTCTGTGGGGTTTCAGATTTATAAAGATAACTGACATCTGACAATTACAACATAAAGGACAGCAGAAGAGGAATAAAGGCAAAGTATCTCATTTTAAGAAGTGGTATAATATTAACATGAATTAGACTATAAAAAGTTAGTGAAGTGTATTGTAGTCCCTAGAACAGTCACTAAAAAATATTCAAAAGGTATTTCTAAAAAGCCAATAAGTATATTAAACTCAAATTCCAAAAAAAATTCAAATAATTTTTAAAAAAGTAGAAAAGAGGAAACAGAGGAACAAAAATCAGTGGGAAAAAATAGAAAACAATTTAGACTTAACAGCCAACCACAAGAATGATGATATTAAACGTTAATGGACTAAACATACTAAAACATAAAGAATATCAAAAGGACAAAAGAAGTAAGACCCAACTATGAGCTACTAAGAAGAGATGCATTTTAAATATAAAGTTTCTGATAGGATAAATGAAGTAGATAATAACAAGAAAACAAACAACACAATTTAAAAATGGGCAAAAGATCTGAACAGACATCTCACCAAAAGCATGCACAGATGACACACAAGCATACGGAAAGATGCTCAACATATTATGTTGTTAGGAACTGCAAGTTAAAACAACAATGAAATACCACAACACACCTACTAGAATGACTAAAATCTAAAACAGTGACAACACCAAATACTGGTGAGGATGTGGAGTAGTAGAAGTCTCATTCATTGCTGGTGGGAATGCAAGATGGCACAGGTACTTTGGAAGACAGTCTGTAGTTCGCAGCAGCACTATTTACAAAAGCCAAGACATGGAAGCAACCTAAATGCCCACTGACAGATGAATGGATAAAGAAGATATGGCATTTTTTATATATAACCACAAGTCTGTTCTCTATGTCATCAAGTCTGTATGCATATATATATATATATATATATATATATATATATATATATATATATATATATATATATATATAGTGGGAATTTGGGGTTAGCAGATGCAAACTACTATATATAGAATGGATAAACAATAAAGCCATATATAGCACAGGGAACTATATTCCATATCCTGTGATAAACCATAATGGAAAAGAATATAAAAAGAATGTATATATATGTATAACTGAATCACTTTGCTGTACAGCAGAAATTAACACAACATTGTAAATCAATAAATACCTCAATAAAAAAAGATGTGGTCTATATATACACAATACAATATTACTCAGCCATAAAAAAGGATGAAATAATGCCATTTGAAGCAACGTGGACGGACCTAGATATTATCAGACTAAGTGAAGTAAGTCAGACAGAGAAAGACAAATATCATATGATGTCACTTACATGTGGAATCTAAAAGTATAATACAAATGAACTTATTTACAAAACAGAAATAGACTCACAGACATAGGAAACAAACTTATGGTTGCCAAAGGGTATAGCAGGGGGAGGGGAGAGATAAATTAGGAGTTTGGGATTAACATATACACACTATTATATATAAACTAGATACACAGCAAGGACCTACTGCATGGCACAGAGAACTATATTCATTATCTTGTAATAACCTACAATGAAAAAGAATCTGAAAAAGTATATATGTATATGTGTATATACATATATGTGCATATATATGTATGTATGTATAACTGAATCACTTTGCTGTACGCCTGAGACATTGGCTTTCATTACTCTCAGTATCAAGTCCAAACTTCTTAACAAGGCTTGCAAGACCGTTTACTCAACTGTCCCCAAACTACTTGCCCAGCCTTTGGATTCTTTATTCCAGTGACAAGGCATTCTCCCCTCCTGAGACTCCAGGATTTCCCACGTGGAACAATCTACCTGGAACCATTTGTCATTCACTCTAGGAAGTCCTTTCTTCGGACTGAAGTCCACGGTACTTGTTCCCACTGTATTCTGTCTCTGCCTGATCATACCATTAACCCTACATATTTTTTTTCAAGTTTATCCCCACTAAACCATGAGCGTCATGAAGTCAAGGGCCATGTCTGCATTTTACTCACCCTAAGCACAACCCTAGCACCTAGCTTTCATTTGCATTTCACAGATGAATAAGAAAAACAATATTTATTTCATAGGGATATTGTGAGCATTCAGTGAAATAATATAAAGACCAGCAACACATAGAAAGCATTTAGCAAATATTTCAGTTCAGCAGAGAGATGGGATGAAGTACCTATCGTAAAGGCCCAGAAGCCTTCTTTATTTTATTCATGCATAGTGCCCTACCAAGATATAAGCAACATCTATGATCCTGTGAGCGTTGCATTAAGTGAGAAAAAAGGAAAAAAGATCAGTACACTACAGCATAAATTTCACATAAGGAACAGAAAATAAATATTTTCCTACTACAGGTAATAAAATTGGCACAGAAACAAGATTTTTAATTCATTCTTCTAAAAGTAGAGGATGATATTAATTTTTTTTAACTTTCCTTGCTGACAAACTAGTCCTCAAAAAAGATACTCTATTTAATTGTAACCAAAAAGTAAAAGTGCCAACTGTACCAACTTTGGAATAAGCAACCTATGATAATAAAGGAAGGTAGTAGCATAGGGTATGTTTAGGGCATCCTAGTGTCCATTGCTACTGTGAAAACAGAACATTTCACCTATATTCAGTTCACCTAAAAATCAAATTGACTAAAATGTCTTCATAAAATTCAACTTTAATAATTTGAAGCATGTAAAAATTATTGTTGGCATGTTAAGGACCTAAAATAAATCACTGTATCTACTGCAGGTATTTTTTTTAACTGAACTCCAAATGACCATGAAGGAATTGAGACATTTCAAGTGAAATTTTATACATGGATTGTTTCCCTCTCCTCCATAAGAATTTGTAATTCTCCTTACAGTCTCAAACAGAGTCTGTGACCCAGAAAACGGTAAGATATTGGTCTGGTCAAAGGTCAAAGGTCACTTTCAACCCAATTTTCAATTTATAAAATACATCTATAGCCCTTAGAAATGATAGACTTTAAAAAAAAAAAAAACAAGAATTGATAGACTTATTTTTTTACATTTTGAGTATATTTTGCTAATTTATCTATTGGATACTTTTATAAGATGACACTAATTTATAAATTAAAACTGAATTATGAAACTTAATATTTGAAAATAAATATTTATAGTCAACTGAACAAAGACAAAACATTTATACAAGAGAGAGTAAAAAGTCTTGCCACAAACTGGATAACAAATCTTTCCTAGAAACACTCAAATGTGTTGTTTTATAAAAAATTCTTGTTAAATATAATCCTTGCCCAGAGAACAATTTACACACAGAAAAGCTTGTAAAGACTTTGCATTAGATTAGACTCAAAAGCACCTGAGTACATAGATCTGTTTTATTCACATTTAGGTTGTCATAAATTATAAGGTTAGATTACATATATAGATGTCTATAATGTAAGGGATGAAATGCAATTCTGATACAAAGTATCTATAACATATATCATCTATAATTAGTTGGTCTAACTTTATTACTGAATTAAAAAACTACAAGATTTCATTGTAGTTAATTGTAATTGATATCTTTGGAGAAGCAGGCCTCAAATTTGATATATACTTACTATAAATACAAAAGTAATTCAGAATGTTCTTAAATAAAATACTTGAAAACAAAACATATAACCAAAACCCTTAAGATACAAAAACATTAAAATACATTGCTGCCTTTTAGACTAAGAAACTATTAGAAAGCAAATGATCAGGCCATCTAGTTTTAGTCAAACACCTATAGGCTCAGCAGTAACTCGGTCTGCAAAAATAATCTGCACCAGAGGCAACAATAATTAAAGAAGCTTTAGTCCTGCATTCTGGACCTTGGTATCAAAACTCATAGAGCTGTGAGCATAATTTTATCTTCCTGCCATGTTTAAACAGAACAGTTTTTACATTATGTCTGGGACCTGTTAAAGAGAAAAACCCCAGGCCCAAAATGGCATCACTTGTGCTGAAGTCCATGATACCAACCTTAGATTTAATACCTAACCTGCATTTCTGACCTTTACCAGAAGTGTAATCTTTTTTTCTTAAACTTTGGGTTTGTTTGTTTGTTTGTTTGTTTGTTTATTTATTTATTTATTTATTTATGGCTGTGTTGGGTCTTCGTTTTCTGTGCAAGGGCTTTCTCTAGTTGCGGCAAGCGGGGGCCACTCTTCATCGCGGTGCGCGGGCCTCTCACTATCGCAGCCTCTCTTGTTGAGGAGCACAGGCTCCAGACGCGCAGGCTCAGTAGTTGTGGCTCACGGGCCCAGTTGCTCCGCGGAATGTGGGATCTTCCCAGACCAGGGCTCGAACCCGTGTCCCCTGCATTGGCAGGCAGATTCTCAACCACTGTGCCACTAGGGAAGCCCAAGAAGTGTAATCTTAATCAATCAGTTTGGAAATTTCTGGTCAGCACCAGTGAGGTAAGATGTCACGTGGGCCCTTCTCCAACTCCACCAGAGCAAGAAGAGGTAATCTGCAAGGTAAACCCCTTGCTGATCTCCTGGCCCCAAATATCTCTTTCTTTCTTTTGTAATGACTTCCTGGATCCATCCTCCTTTCTATAAAATCCTTCCATCTTCTACCACTCCTCAGAGTTCCCTTCTAGTTGCTAGATGGGATGTTGCCTGATTCATGGATCCCCTATTAAAGCCAATTAGATCTTCAAATGTACTGGGTTGTATTTTGTTTTTTGACAGACTGAAAAATTATCTTGGATTCCAGCTTTAAGATTACTTGTACTCCCTTGCTCTTGACAATGACTTCTCAGGGATTGTAATCCTACCTTTGATTTCTGAGAGTATACTAATTCTCACAGATATGTACTGGCAAAAAACCTGACTGCCTGTCTGAATTTCTAGATAGAACGTATTCTTAGAATGTCACTGGAAATTTTGGGACTGAGAAGCAAGTCAACTATAGTCAGTTCGCATGTTTACTTTCTCTTTCCTTATACAGAATCTATTTTGGACTGTGCTTCTCAGAGCTGAAATCCTATACTGTTTTCTAGTGCTTGTTGGTCTGAGTTCCAGCCACTTATTCAAAGCCCTGCATAGTGCCTTTGGCTTATTTAAATCCTCTCCCAGGTTCTGGAGGAATCCGCCCTGAACACCAAATCCAACTCCAGACTGTAATCCTCTTGAGTCTCCTTCATTTATTTATTCTTTTTAACAAAGTTATGACCATAGTGCTCAAAACTTCATAAAAATCATTGACAAATGTCAAATGAATAATAATGAAAGCGATTCATAAAAAGTCTAGGCTATCATGAAACTGTGTAACTGAAGCCCAGTGATGATCTGTCAAGAATTTACCAAAAGGTATTTCCGGACAGATTAAAACACAAATTAATACTAGTGACCCCAGGGAGTCCTAGTAAGTTTAAAAGCCACAGTTTAAAATTCTGTGATTTTATGAATTGGTAAGAAAGATCTTTTTGAGAACAGGTTAACCATTAGATTGAATAAAAAGCAAAATAAAATTGCAAAACCTCTCTAAAGAATTTAAGGTACATTTAACTAGGGAATAAAATAATAGAACGATTATGTATTACAGTGTTTTAATGCCCCAAATGGATCTGCTTAAAACAAAACAAACTTAAAAAAAAAAAAGTTTAAATTGTGAAGGGTAGCAGAATATGCTAACCAAAATATGCCTCTTTAGCATAAGGATTATTTTGAGCTGATTATTTTTGAGAAAAAGCAGACACAGGAGGAGTTCTTAAATCAGAGTAGAATTTATCCTTTTGTAAGGGCAATTTATATTCAAAAGGGAAATCTCCATTTGTAAGGATATCTCTCTCTTTGTACCAAGAAGGCTGACTATAAATCACAAGAAACTCTGTATCAGTAAGGAAGGCACCAGACTTAAATCTGCATGACAACCTTACTGTACCTTTCCTGATAACCTCCCATAACTAGCCTCCCCTCTCCCAACTCCTTTCTTTTGTCTTTAGTTGAAGATAGTATTTGAGGTGGTGTCTTGGACCCTTTGGGGGAGTTTTACTCAGTCTTCCTAGGTATCGCCCAGGTACACGTGAGTTATACATGTTATTAAGCTTCGGTTTGTTTTGCTCTCCTTAAGCAGTCTTCTATTGCAGGGGTTCTCAGCCACGGAAGGTATTGAGAGAATGTTAAAGGAAGATTATTTTTCTTCCCCTGCAATTGCAGACATTTTATTTCAGTTCTTTTCTCGCGCTCTCTGAAAGGGTCATCCAGGGAAATTACTGTCTGAGCGCTCAATGATTATTTGCATTCTACTCTAAGATCCCATATATTCCAAAATGCATGTAATAATCAGAAAAAAAAAAAAATCTTTGACATTTAAGAGGAAAGCTAGGGCTTCCCTGGTGGCGCAGTGGTTAAGAATCCGTCTGCCAATGCAGGGGACATGGGTTCAAGCCCTGGTCCTGGAAGATCCCACATGCCGTGGAGCAACTAAGCCCATGCGCCACAACTACTGAGCCTGCGCTCTAGAGCCTGTGAGCCACAACTACTGAGCCTGTGTGCCACACTACTGAAGCCCACGCACCTAGAGCCCGTGCTCCGCAACAAGAGAAGCCACCACAATGAGAAGCCTGCGCACCGCAACAAAGAGTAGCCCCCGCTCGCCGCAATGAGAGAAAGCCAGCGCCCAGCAATGAATACCCAACGCGGCAAAAAAAATAAATAAGTAAATTTAATTAATTAATTTAAAAAAAAAAAAGAGGAAAGCTAACCATATGGTCTAAGATACAACTTTTTCTGAGAGTTAGAATACCAAGTCTTTGGAGTTGGATGACCAAGATGGCCTTAAAGTTCCCCCAGGCTTGACTTTCTGACAGGTTTCTTCAAAACTATAGGCCCCTGGCCTCCCTTTTCTTAGAGCATTTACTTTAGAAAACTTTCAATTATAAATTCTTTCTCTGTGCCTTCAAGATATAAATCTTCTCCTGGCCTCTCACCAGATTTACAAGAGAGAAAAGTCTTTCTCGAGGGCCTGGAGGTCATCTCTTTGAAATGTGATCGTCAGAGGTGAAATCTTCCTGATCTCCACTCTCTGTGGCCAGAAGACAGCTGAACTTTCATACACAGCAGTCAGCAAATGATGGCCTAATCACACTGACCAAGCTCCCCAACCCAGGGCTTTTCCACTAGCTCACCCCAGAGTGTAAAAATCCTCCAGCCTTTTGCTTCAGAGGAGTTGAGTTCAATCTCCCTCCACGAAGCAACAGCCTTTATTAGTCTTCCTTGCCTGTTTAACTCTGTCTGGTACAGTTTTTCTTTGACACAGAGTAGGGTATAAATACAAGGTCAGTGAGCTACTAACCCTATATCCCTAGAAGATTAAATAAAATAGCTAACCTGAGCCTTGGTTTGTTAATCTACCAATTGGAGCTAGTAAAAACTTCCTTGCAGGATTGTCGTGAGAAATACATCACATGCATAATATGTATAAATATATATAAGTAGTCTCTAGCCTGTAACTGATATTTAGTGATGGCTAATAAATGAGGGTGTTATTGTGTAGTTCTTTTCTCTTTTTATTCCCAAGAAGTCTAAAAATCAGTAGTGCCAAAAAAAGCTAAAAGAGAAAAGCAGACACTATTGGTTTTTTCAGAACCAGATCACTTTAAGTAAAAATTCATATGCCTAGTTCAGCTAAGAAAATCAAATTCTTTCACCACTGCAAAGAAAGGCTATCCAGAAGGTAAATCAATTATGCTTCCTGCATTATAACGACTCAGAGAAGAGACTTAGCTTTGAACAAATCTTTAAATTGAACACATCTACTGATAGATTGAGTGAACAAGATGTTCAAAAGTAAAGTGTCTGAACCTTGGAAAACATATCACAATATAAGACACCCTCCTTCCGTCCTTTCACTGCCCCTTACTTCCCAGCTCACTGTCTAGGACGGTAATTCCAATGAGTGTCTGACATCATAAGCAAATTCAATCTATTGACACTACTGATTTTCATTCCCTGTTACCTCTATACCCTCATCTTCGTTTTGCTTCTTATCAGCTTATATCAAACGTTCCACCAAAATAACCAAACCCTTGTATAAACAGTCCGTTTGCTTGCCTCCCTCACCCAGGCCTACTCTATAGGCAAAATTACAACCTTGCTGAATCCAACGATCCATCTACTGCAAAGAACAAAGAACAGTTGTCTGGGCGTAAACACAAATAGATGATAAATAGGTCCTTCTTTAAATTCATAGTCCATAATATCATCCAGGAGGTGAGCCTTGCCCAGGAATTCCACATCTGTCCAATCCATCCCTTCTCCCACTATTTTAGAGAACTATTTCATATCTTCTTCTCTCTCCTCAAACCTCTACCATCTGACGATTTCAACTGCTATAAAAAAAAATAATAATAATAAAAACCAACATAGAAACGGTAAGAGAAGGACTTCCAAAGCTCTCTCTATCACATTTGACCATATACTTGTCTCTGGATCTATGTAGCTTGTCTTCCCTGTTTTTAAAATACATGAGCATTTTACCCATTTATTTATCAAAGGAAAATCTTCCAATTTTCCTTTTCCTGCATCATTCATTTTACTCTCTCTGGTAGATCACTTCCTTTAGCATATAAGACTTGCTAAAAATTTTCCCACTTAGGAATATAAAATATGACACAAATGAATCTGTCTGTGAAACAGAAACAGAATCAGGGACGTAGAGAATAGATTGATGGTTGTCAAGGGGAAGGGGGTGGGAGAGGGAAGGATTGGGAGTTTGGGATTAGCAGATGCAAACTATTATGTATAGGATGGATAAACCACAAGGTCCTACTGCAGAGCACAGGGAACTGTATTCAATATCCTGTGATAAACCATAATGGAAAAGAATATGAAAAAGAATCTATATATATATGTATAACTGAATCACTTTGCTGTACAGCAGTAATTAACACAACATTGTAATTCAACTATACGTCAATAAAAAATAAATTAAAAAAAAAAGAAATGGAAAAAAATTTTCCCACTTAAACAAATGGGCAAATATTACCCATCAGTTGCTGCCCTATTTCTCTGCTCCCACTTACAGAAAGCACTTCTGAAGACTGTAATTGTTGTCTCCACTTCCTCTTTGGTATTCAATTTTTAAACTTCTTTTCTAATACAAGAATTTAAAACTATGAATCCCTCTTTAGGCACTACTTGAGCTGCATCCTACAAATTTTGAAATGTTGCATTTTTCATCACAATTCAATTAAAATATTTCTAATTCTCCTTGTTATTTCATATTTTATCCATGGGTTAAAAATGTATAATTTAATTTTTAAATATGTGGGTATTTTCCTGCTATAGTTTTATAATTGGTTTCTTATTAAATTCTATTATGATCAGAGGACATACTCTGCATGTTTTTTAATTCTTTTATCTTTTCTGTCATTTCTTTTATGGTCCAGCACATGGTCCATCTTTGTGAATGTTCCATATGCACTAGAAAAGAACGTGTATTCTGCAGTTGAGTGTAATGTTCCATATGTCAATTGATGAAAATGAGTTCAAGTTTTTAATAACCTGAATGATTTTCTTTCTATTTGTTCTATTAATTACTGAGAAATACTGAAATTTCTAACAATAATTGTACCTTTTTATGTTTCCTTTCTGTTCTATTGTTTCATACTTCATAAATTTTGAGATTTTATTACAAGGTGCATACACACTTAGGAGAGGTATGTCTTCTTCATGAATTAATCGTTTAATAAATATAAAACATTTCTCTTTATCTCTGTTAAAAGTTCCTGCTTTTGAAGTCTTCTTTATCTATTTTATATGGCCATTCCAGCTTTTGTATGACTAGTGTGCACACAGTATATCTTTTTCCATCCTCTTACTTTTAACCTAATTGTACGTTTTCCTTTTGAGTGAAATTTCTGTGGATAGTACTTCATTTGGTCTTTTTTTTACTTATCCAGTATGAAGATTCCTACCATTCAATAGTGAATTTAGTCCATTCATAATTCACAGAGTTATTGATATGGTTGGGTTTAAGTTTACTATCTTGTTGTTTTCTACTTGTCCCATTTGTTTTTTGTTCTTTTCCTGCCTTTTTTCAGATTAAGTAAATATTTTTAGTATACCATTTTGTCTTCTGTTTTATCTTTATCATGGTCATTCTGTTTTATAACATAAATCTCTATCAAACTCTTCATTCAAATAATATGTAAAGCGCAAGAATCTTATTACAGTATATTTCCACCATCCCTTTCCAATCTTTGTCGTATTATTGCCATTAATTTCACTTCTACATTTCTTACAAATTTCACAACTGTTTTTTTGCCTTAAACAATAAATTATATTTAAAAAATTAAAGTCATTTATATTTACCTACATATTTACCATTTTTCTTTTTTTTTTTTTTTTTTTTTTTTTAATTAATTTATTTATTTATTTTTGGCTGTGTTGGGTCTTCGCCTCTGTGCGAGGGCTTTCTCTAGCTGTGGCAAGCGGGGGCCACTCTTCATCACAGTGCGCGGGCCTCTCACCATCGTGGCCTCTCTTGTTGAGGAGCACAGGCTCCAGACGCGCAGGCTCAGTAATTGTGGTTCACGGGTCTAGTTGCTCCGCGGCATGTGGGATCTTCCCAGACCAGGGCTCGAACCTGTGTCCTCTGCATTGACAGGCAGACTCTCAACCACTGCGCCACCAGGGAAGCCCATATTTACCATTTTTGCTCTCTTTATTTCTTCATATAAATCTAAGTTCTCAGAAGACATCATTTCTTTTTGTTGAAGAACTTTAACTTTTTAAAAAATGTAGTCTGTTGGCAATAAATGCTCGTAGGTTTTGTTTATATAAAAATGTTTTTATCATGGCTTCCTTTTTGTGAGATATTTTTACAAGAAATGAAATAGTATATTGACAATTTTTCAAAGCACTCTAAAACAGTTGTCCAATTGTCTTCTGATTAAAATTGTTTATTCCTCTGTATGTAATGCATCTTATAGCTACATACGTCTATCTTATTGATTTTCAGAAATTTGATTATTACAAGTTCCAGTGCAGTCTTTTAAGTAATCATACTTTAGATTTGTTTTATGAATCTGTGGTTTTGTAATTTTTATCATAGTTGCAATAATTTCAGCCATTATTTCTTTATTTGTTTTCTGCCCAGAAGTGGAAACTTCCTCTCCGTATATTCAACTACATCAGGGAACGTTGATTTCATCTTTTTCCAGAGGCAGACCTCCCTTCTTGCACTCTCTTCTTGCTTTTGTCCCAGAATCTGCTTTGACCATAACCTTGGGAATTCCCATTCCCTCACCTGAGTTGTATTCTGTCTTCACTCACTCCTTAGTTTTGGTAAGACACATCTCCCAGCAGCCTCCTGAGAATTGTGCATTTTTGAAACGTTTTAATATCTGTAAATATCTTTCTATCTTCTTACTTGTGGAGCCCTACATCAAGGACACCTTACATCAAGGACACAGGACAAAAATTCTGGAATTAACCGAGCCCCCATAGCAACTGTTGCCATGGGCTCTCCTAATCTAAACTGGACAGCCCCCCAACTCCATATTAGGTAAAATAATCACCATGTAGTAACCTTGTAGCATCCTGACCAATCATCTAATGACATCCTGCCAGCAGGAATTTTCTTTGTCTTGAGGCTATAAAAGTTGGCCACTAGCCCACAAAGGGGATCGGCTCTCCCTGGTCTATCAGGAAGTCGGCCCGCTGTATTTGCAGCGTCCCTCACTAACTCTGCTCTTTCTTCTCAATAAACTTTCTTTTCTAAAATACTTCCGGTCTGGAAATTCTTCTTCCAACCCACGCTCAGACCACGACATTACTGAAGTTTTGCCAGGATATAGAATTCCAAGTGGAAAAGTACTTTCCCTCAGAATTTTGAAAGCCTTGACCCACTGTCTTCTGGCTTCTGGTATTACTGCTAAGTCTGAAAACTCTAATTCTCCATCCTTGGTTTTGAGTGTTTTCTTCTACTTTACCTTCTCTTCATTTTCATTCTTTTCTTCCTCTTGGTCCTTCTCGTATCTCAATTTCTCTGGCAAGCATAACTTTTTTAGTCATTAATCTCTAATAAGTGGCCCCTCTCAATTTGACAACTTCAGTCTGAGAAATTTGTTTTAATTTCTGGGGTTTTTTTAAATTTTTATTTTGTTTTATATTTTTGCTAATAATTTCTCCCATTTTCTAGACCTTGTTCCTTAAATTCTTACTATATGGATATTGTTTCTTCCTGACTACTCCTTTAATTTTCTCTTGTTTTGACTCCCCTTTTCCATTATTTGATTTTATTGTTCATTTTATTACTCTTCATTCTTTCAATGTCCTTAGATTTATCTTCTAAACATTTTGTTTTTCATTTGTTACCTATATTTAATTTCCAGAAGCTCTTTTTGGTTCACTGAATGTTCTTGTTTTGATTTGTCTTGTTCTATAGCCTACTATTCTTGTTTTATATATGAATACTCTTCTCATCTTCTCAATTACTAAATTACTAAAAATAGGATATTTATTACATATTTTGAAATTTATTTATTCTCCCAGAATTCTATGGCGGTATTTGTGTTTTCCCTTAATTCCTCTTTTCTATATGCTTTTTGTATGTCTGTTACTTGGTTCCTTCTTTTTCTTGTTAGGAAATTCCTTAAATGTCTAGTGATCACTGTTGTTTGAACATATGTAGGAGTGAAGTACTCAAAAGCTGTTTGGGACCTGAGTGAACGCAGGAAGCTTATTTTCACATCCTATATACACACACACACACACACACGCTTGGCCAAGAATGCTCCTAGTCCTGATGTGTGTCTACCAACCAGTCTTGCTGCACCAACCAGCCCAATACCAAGGGAGCCCTGCTGGGTGTTCCTGGAGGGTCCCCACCCCACCATCTGTATCATGCAGTAGCCTGAGCTGTCTCCACCATAAGTGGGCAGAGGAAACAGTCTCCTGCGTTTCCTGTCCCCCAACTGCTTCAGTAACTCACACTGACCTTCTCTGAAACTGCAAAGAATCAGAGGATTTTGCTTCCAATGCTTCATTCCCAGGGGGCATCAGTGGGTCAGGAATTTGTGCCGCAGGCTAATTTCCCACTCTTTCTTCCTGGGCAGCCAGAAAGTGTTTATTTTGGCCAAATTCCCCAAATAGTAAACCTATTTTCCCAGGATGGGGAAAGGGACCAGCCATGGATGTGTGGAGGGGTTCAGGGAATCTAACTGCTTCTCCTCCAGACTTTTAATCACTGTTCATATATTTAGTACCACGTATAACCCTACTTGCAGAGGCATCTGGTGCCTCTATTTCCTGAGATTTTTGAGGCTCCATTGCAAAAAAGAGCCTGCTTCTGATTTGTTTCCTCTCTCAACTTAAATGTTACCTTCCTTCTGTCTGTTAAGTCAGTTACCACCCATCCATCTGCTTTCTAGCTTCCAAACTTGTATTAAGGTCACCTCATCTACCATCTCCTTTGTCTTGACGAGTGAAGTCTTTTTATGAATTTCTTGTAAATTTACTAGAGTGTCAGGAGGAAATGGAATGCATTTGTTTAATAGAAAGCATACGAATTCACCTTGTAAAGGGTACTCTAAAAGACATTAGGTAATTATTTCCTAATGTTTACTCCCCCCTTGTTACATAGATACTGGAAGACTGGAAGTATTTTGAAACTAAGTTGCCACTGGAGAGGCCCAAGATTCACAATTACATAAGTTAAATAATTATAGAAACATAAGGTAGAGTATGTTCAATTCCAGTTCACTTATTCAATAAATATGTTTGGAGCATCTAATGTGTGGAAACAATTAAGAAAACATTGCAATAGTGCATAAGTGGACCGAGGAGAATCTGGTCTGAATTAAGACAGTAACTGTGGAGAAGGAGGGGAGCAAGTAAATTTTAAAATATATATATTTTAAAAAGAAATATTTTACAAATTTTGCAATCATTTGTTTGGTCTATGGCCTTGCATTAGTTTGCTAGGGCTGCAATAACAAATACCACAAACTGGGTGGCTTAACGAAAATTTATTGTCTCATCTTCCTGGAGGCCAGAGTCCAAAATCAAGGTGTTGGTAAGGTTGGTTCCTCCTGAGGGCTGTGAGGGGAGTGTGTGTCCCAGGCCTCTCTCCTGGCTTAGAGAAGACTGTCTTAATGTGCATGTGGCATTCTCCCTGTTATCTGTCTGTCACCACATTTCCCTTTTTTACAAGGACACAGCTCATATGGGACTAAGACCCACTCTAATAAACTCATTATAAGTTGATTATCTCTATTAAGACCTTATCGCCAAGTAAGTTCACATTATGAGGTACTGGAGGTTTGGACTTCAACACACGAGTTTTTGAGGGACACAATTCAACACATAATAGTCCTCTTCAAATGAAGGATGAGTAAGTTGGTTTAAAAATGAGTAAAAATTTTAGTTAAATTAGAGTGAGAACAGCACAAAGCCTGTCACATTCAGGACTTGCAATTCTAAAGTAATGTACCAGAGCACATCTATTAGATGCTCCAGAAAAGTGCAAATCATGTCCCTAAAAGACCCAGACATATTTTGCCTTTTCCCCAATCACTACAGAAGCCACCAGTGTTCTCATCTGTCTGTGTACCACAGGTATGACTACCGATGAACTTACTGGCTTAGAAACACAGGAGTTAACAGCACATCCTCAACGTAGAATAATAAAGCACTTTTTAAAAGTAATAAAATTAAAATGTGTTTAAAGAATAGAAGTTATAATTTGGTAAATTATAAGATTTAATTTAATTATGAGTTTATAGAACTTTAGACCTAAAAAATGTATCATGGAGATCATATAAGCCAGAGATTTCCAAATTGGGAGGTGCTTCAAAATCACCTGGAGATCTTTTAAAAATACACAGCTTCCCAATCCCCACCCTGCATATCCTGAATAGAACTTTCACAAATGCTTATTTTTTTAGAAACTCTCCAACTGATTTTATGCAGACTGACTGATCCATCTGCCTTGTTTTTAAGTTGAGGAAATTGAGATCATTTGAACAAAATCACATAGCACAGGATATATTTAATTAAAAATGATCTAGTTCTGTTTATACGTGACTCATTTCATTTTGATCAACAGAAAACCCAGGGATTAGTGATAACTACTTCAAGAATACTTTCGTTGATACAGTCAATGATGCAACTATTCTTATATTTTGGCAAGATAGTTTAGAGACATTTACTTCCGTTCAGTAAAATTTTAAGGTCATCAATATTTAATGTTGGCAGATTAAAAAATAAATAAATTAAAAATCTTCTAAGGCAAAAAGAACAATTTACAAAAAGAGATTTTAGAAACTTACAGAGGATGTCCTATCTACTTCACAACGGCTGCTCAGAATAAAACAGGCCTCAGCGTCATCCATCCTAAATGCAGATGGAAAAATAAAATAATCACACACTGACATATCTGTGCATATCTATGCATTATCTGCAAAATAGAATTCCAGTGCATATAAAGTATACGTGTAAACTACGGACATCCTTAGGTTTAAATGAAAGTAGGATTTCTAGGATCGTAACTATATTTGACTGTAAACAAAATAATTGTTGTAGATTGGCTATATAACTCAACAGCTTATAATGACAGAAGTTAAAAAAAGTCAAATTTTATTTTCTCTTTTATCATTATATATATTTTTTCATATATATACTTTGTGTAAATTGAGGGAGTTGTATTCGCCTTTAGTTTAGATGGATTACATTTTGGCTTCAGTATGTCAACAAAACTAAGAGAGAGGAAACAAAGCTGCTTAGTATTTGTAAGCCAAACTCTACTGTACATTTATATTTCCTGGAGATGAATCATCAACTGTTCCAAACCCTTTCCTTTCATGCTAAAGTTCTATATTTCTTAAATGTAGTGATAAACAGTAATTACGCTTCAGTGCTTGATAAGTAATGTTCTAAAAATATAAAACTATGTATTTTCAAAATAAGGAATTATTTATCTTTCTGGTTCATTATGATAAAAGAATTTTTCCCAAAAATATTTTCTATGAAAAATCCATGGAATTAGACCAAACCAAACAGTTCTGGAAAAATGTTAAGTAGTCATGGTTATTAAGACACTATGAGCATTGTATAACATTTTCTAAACGTCATGTTCAACAAAGCAATTCAAAACTCATACAACTAACCTTTGGAGCTGGTTTGGAGAACCCTACTCCTTGTTTCTTGCATGGGGAATTGTACTGAAGAATGTATTAGTTAACATTAAATCCCAAATCTTCATGTGACATAGGATAAGAAATGAACATAGAAATGGTACCTTCTTTCTTAATTCAGCTTTTTCAGAATTACCAGCCTGCTACCTCTCACTCATCCACACTTTTCTTTTTTATTCTTATGGAGGAATGCTTCTTGCAAATGTGACTGATTTTGCTAAGAAACCATTATTAACACTATTAATACTAAATGAGTGTGTTAATCCTAGGTAGTATCGAGCTAAGATACTAATAGCCAATCCTAATGGCTTAGATTAATTTATTAGGTAGTCAAAAGACTTCATTTATCACAGAAATTCATACTGACCATAATATGTGCATGACTCATTCTTACCATATGAAGACTCATTATAATAAATTAAGCATATTGATTATCTATGCAGATGAATATCAAGATCCAAGTTATATTACTGTCTAAGCAACTATTTCCTTATGGTTCCCAAATAATGAGTATAGATAGCAAATAGCAAACACCTGTGTTTTACTTGAGGTACTGGGAGAATCTGACTTATTCTAGAACTGTCATGTATAGTGACAACGTATATGAAGTATGTAATCCACAACAAATGCTAATATTGGGTGGGCCAAAAGGTTCGTTCAGTCTTTTGGGTAAGATGGCTCTAGTATGGAGAAGGTGCTGCGACTGACTGAATGTGTCAAAAGTGGTTTGCGAAGTTTCGTGCTGGAGATTTCTTGCTAGACGACGCTCCACAGTCGGGTAGACCAGTTGAAGTTGATAAGGATCAAATTGAAACAATAACTGAGAACAATCAACGTTATACCACGTGGGAGGTAGCCGACATAACCAAATCAAGCATTGAAAATCATCTGCACCAGCTTAGTTATGCGAATCGCTTTGATGTTTGGGTTCCACATAAGTTAAGCGAAAAAAACCTTCTTGACCATGTTTCCACATGCGATTCTCTACTGAAACGTAATGAAAACGATCCATTTTTAAAACAAACTGTGACGGGCAAAGGAAAGTGGATACTGTACAATAATGTGGAATGGAAGAGATCGTGGGGCAAGCAAAATGAACCACCACCAACCACACCAAAGCCAGTCTTCATCCAAAGAAGGTGATGTTGTGTATATGGTGGGATTGGCAGGGAGTTCTCTATTATGAGCTCCTTCCGGAAAACCAAACAATTAATTCCAACAAGTACTGCTCCCAATTAGACCAACTGAAAGCAGCACTCGATGAAAAGCGTCCAGAATTAGTTAATATAAAACCCATAATCTTCCATCAGGATAACGCAAGACCTCATGTTTCTTTGATGACCAGGCAAAAACTGTTACAGGTTGGCTGGGAAGTTATGATTCATCCGCCGTATTCCAGACATTGCCCCTTCAGATTTCCATTTATTTCAGTCTTTAAAAATTCTCTTAATGGAAAAAATTTCAATTCCCTGGAAGACTGTAAAAGGCACCTGGAACAGTTCTTTGCTCAAAAAGATAAAAAGTTTTGGGAAGATGGAATTATGAAGTTGCCTGAAAAATGGCAGAAGGTAGTGGAACAAAAAGCTGAATATGTGGTTCAATAAAGTTCTTGGTGAAAATGAAAAATGTGTCTTTTATTTTTACTTAAAAAACTGAAGGCACTTTTTGGCCCATCCAATATATTCTCGAAGAAGCTTAGTTTTCCAATTATGTACCATTCATTATATCCTGACAGTTTCTACTGACTTTTTTGTTTCAGAAGTTATTAAATCTTTGGAAAAATCTCAGTTAAACTGACCTATTATATATAAATCAAAACTAATGTCAGATTTCCTGTTATGAGCTATCTAGTCATCTTTTGCAGGAGTAAGCAGCAAAAAGGGGTTTGGAAATTTTCTTCTGTTCTTTTCCGTCACCCACACACCCCCTCCACCATACACACACAAACACAAACACACAGAGAACATGCATAAAGAAACACAGAACACACACAAACACATGGAGAACATGCACCAACACACACACTAACACACATACTCAAGCGTTCTGGAAAAAAACCAAAACAACAACAAAGAACAACAAACAACACTTATGTTATGAAATTGAGGGAAGATACTTTTAAGCCTAGAAGAGTTTGTAAGACAACTCAAGGATAAACATGAAGATATGTTTAAAACTTGTAAAACAAGAGAAAACGTTGAGCAAAGCTACCTGCGCTAAGGATCTCTTCTGGCTTCTGAAACTAAGGATGCTGTTTTGCAGATGCCCTGATTCCCCAGTGTCTACAGTCTAACCAACCATCCTCTCACTCTGCCCCCATGAAATGACCCTCATGACCTGTGACAAATGTGTAAGACTATGTCACCTTTAAGCCGGGTGGGCTGGCATCTACACAACAAGAAGAGAGAAACTAAGACCCCTGTCACCTTTCTGATTCTTTCAGTCCCCAAGGACTCTTTCATCTCAGACACCAGGCAACACAATTGTTACCTGCCCAGTATATAATACAAGCTCCTTAAATTTAAACCCTGACGCGAACTGCTTTGGCATCTCACACAATTTTAGCCCAAGATTTTTATCTGTGGAATAAAAACAGTATCCAGGGATTTGGAGATGACTCTCCTTGAGTCTGGATAACTCAGCTCACCTCCCAGCAGCCTGAGATAATTACACAACACCACACTTCTCATCGTGTTGTGTGGACGTGGTCTGCCGAATATCCCTGCCCTGAGAAAGAGGAGCAAATACATGGATTTTATATCTTTAACCTTCCAATTTGACCAGCAGTGGGACTAAAGCAAAAGACTGTATTCAAAAACACACCTTGCAACACTGAAAACTGCTAAAATTTGGAGGAGAGAAAAGATATTAAAACACTACAAGATGGAAAATATTGAAGAGTTATACTCACTTTGCTCGCAACAGATCCTGATCTTTAAGGGCTGAACCTTGAAGGTAGATGACTCTTTGTGACCACATCGGAATCTGTAGGACCCTTCGGACCTGCACATCCATTTCAGTAGGACACAAAATCACCACATAATAATCCTACTCAAAACAAAGTGGGCCATGGGATAGAGACAATAATGCTTTGTTTTATACTACGTAGGTAAATAGAATATCTAAGAACATTTTGAAATATGATAAAGTAGAAATTAACTCTTACTAACAAATAAAAGTTTGCATTTAAAACCTAGTGTTAAATAAAATGATACAGTAATAAACATAACAGACATATAAAAATCTCATAAATCACTATATTCATCCTGATCTTTTTCAATTTTATTAGTACCAGGAAGGGAAGGTAATCGGTGCTTATACTCAGCACACACTTCCAGTCTATGAAGTTTTCAGTTACAACTTCAGGCTGATTCTAAAAGATAAATTGCATACCAGCCAGAAGTCCTAAGGATCAATTCATACTTCGAATTGTTACTTTTAGAATAAAAACTGTGATGGTGATTTGTATCATTTGGTAATATTATTATGAACTGATAATATTGAAAATATTCTGATGAATATCTGAATGGAAAAAGATTCACAAAAATATTGATAACACTGACAAAGTAACTTAAATTTAAAAGTTTGAGATCAAAATATTTCAAAATAATGGTCTTTTGGAGAAAATAAAAAACAACCTGTAAGAACTTAAAATCTGTAAGAATTTAAAATAATTTATCTATAAGAATTCAAATTCTCTGGTAAACATTCACCATTTTATCACTTTATAATATATCTAGTAGGAATTTTTGGAGTGCTAAGAATTCTCCATATTGATATTAGACAAAATAAATTACTAGGGATCAAAATTTGAAAGGATCGAATTTTCCCTAAAATAGATTTTCTTTGTGGGTTATAATAAGCATCTGAAATTATTTAATATGAATAATAAAAAACCTAACCATTAAATATGGAATTCCTGCAAAAAATGAAAAATAATTTATGCAAAAACAGAAGAATATGTTATATAAGTATCACTTCTAAATTAGATTTTTTTAATCCAAAAAATAGTATTTTGAAAGTTCTCTAAAATATTCAAGAAAAAAAATCTCTTTATTTAAGGGAGAGATAATTGATGTACTCAGCACTGTCTTGACCTCAGGATTATCCAAACTCTTGCCACAAATTTATTGGGAAAACACAAGAAATTCAAGTAGCTCTTTGCTGTTTGGACTAGATTAAGTGCCTTGAGCAGCAAAGGAGATGACCTAAGTCTACACTGACCCAGAACCATGGCAAGTGGAAGAAGTAACCGAGGACTTTGTCTGCATAGACAGAAGAAGAGATTTTTCTGAATTTATGATCTCAATCAGCAAGTTATTTCCCAAATTCTGGTCATTTATTATTACTATAAATAAGACCTAGTTTCACTCCAGGAAACAAAAGGAAAAATGGAACTTCCAGACTTCCACATTTCTATCAGCAACACTTGATAAAATTCTGAAATATTCAAGTGAGCAGATGATATTGAAATGATTCTTTTATTGTTTTATTATATTTTATGTTAAATTTCACTGTATCATAAAAATATCATTTATGCATTACCCAAGGGAGAAAAAAGCAATCATTTTAATCAAAGAAAACCTTTCTTTGTAGCAGTAACATAATTCCATCTGTCTTTCAGTATAGATACAGAAGGAAACTTAACATACTGTGTATTCCTCCAGCATTTTTTTCTATGTTCCTGGTTATATTTGTAGTTCTTCATTTTCTCTTTCTAAATTTGAGTGTATAAATAAAAATCCTGCAGAACACAGGCTGTACCATGATTAACTGACTTTGACAATGTTAGTAGGTATGATCTGTTTAAAGGTACCTGGAGTCTTGGATGAGCATAGAATTCATTCAAAAAGTCCATGAGTAAGTCAATCTTCAGTGAGCTGACACACAGAACAACGTGCTTTTCAGTTTGAGCTCTGTGTCGACTATAGTTTCCACCTGACTTTTGTCTCTCCATCCACAAATAGGCCAGCTGTTCAAACTGTAATGCATTTTCCACATGTGAATGAAAAACACTGGACATGAAAATAAAAATCAATGCAATACATCTGTTGTTTACTAAGTATACTCAATTTCTTAGATGAAAGTCTTTGAGATTCAAATAATCAGTGTTCCCTTCAACAAGAGGCTCTTCAAAGGATGGCTGCAGAGCTTGCTAATGCTTCCCAGGGCCTTCAGGTCTTCAGGAAACACAGTAATATGATTTTCCTATTGTATCATAGCAGGGCACTAAGAGGTCCGTGCCTCTGCTCTGTCCAGTAGGGTATGCAGCTATATATGTCATGCACTGAGTCAAAGAGAAAAGCCTCACTTTTTTCTCCCACATTCTTATATCAACTTCAGCCCACATCTCCTGCAAGGGGAGATACCCTTACCAGAAACGAAAGGCCACATTCTAGTTATTTAGTAGCTGGTATCTAAGGGTTGTGGAGTGTATAGGGGAGGTGTGTCATTAAGGATGACATGTATGATTGGATAGGAACAGGAAGATCATTTTTATACCTATGTAAAGTATATTTCGATACACTGTGGCCAATGGTTCTGTAATGGAACATGCACGTTTGATTTGTATTGGCCACATCCTGTTTCTGACCTGCCCACCCATGGACACCCAGAGTTCATTGCAGGAAAAAGTTGAAGATTGCCTCTATGTATCTTTAGTCTCATTTTATATCTCTGTCCCTTTGCTATCTCCTTATCCATTCTCCAAAATGCTGCATGATAGCTATGTATCATCTTCAGATTTTGTTTTAGTTGACTAGCTTATGGAAACAATTTTTATTCATTACAACATATGGCTTTTAGATGTATTTTCAAGACTCAAGAGAAATCAACCCTTCACAAGTATATTTCCTTGAGCTATCATTCTATAATTTAAAAATATACTATCCTACAATCCTATAATTAACATAAATACTCTACATTTGAAAGAAAGCACCTTGAAGAATTGAAATGAAATGTGAGCTATCAATTGTGACTGGAGGGAAAAAAACCTCAATGTTTCTAATACAATGCAAAAAGGCATTTCTGTTACAATTGTAATTAATGGACTGGATGGAATAATAGCAGGTGTTAATATATTATTGTTAGGTTAAAAAGCCACCCTGCATTTTTTTATTAAATGTGGAAGATTTGATTTCATAAGACTTTGCAGGTTCCTACAAAATTTAACACGGTTGTGTTTACCTGTATGGGGAGAACCACAAGAGCAACACAGATCATGGCAACAACAAAAAGCTTGGATGACCATGTTTCTGGAGTGACATCCCCAAAGCCCACAGTAGAAAACGTCACAATGCAGAAATAAAGGGAGTCGAAGAGATTCAGCTTCTTTCCTATTCGTTCCAGATGTTGGATTCCACAAATGCTAAAGAAACACATATGAATTACAATTAAAACCTTCAAATTAGGCACACTGCTTCTCATCGTGACTCTCTTGAAAACCAAAGCACATTTCATAAAGCCACTTAGTAGTTGGGGTCTTATATTGAACAATATTTTAGTTGAGAAAATATAATTTTTAAGCTTTTTTTCCTACATCGAACAGATATAGTCTTATTTTGATTAGTAGCCAAAAATTGTAGCCAAAATATCACGAAGTATATTTGAATAGCATGTAAAATAAATAGACTGAATTTCATGGGTGACTTACACAAACATTTTGAATGCGTGTCAAGGAAACATAGACACCAGAATTCACTAGATCTATTCCCCATCAAAACAGCAATTGTCAGGGGGTGGTGGTGGGATGAATTGGGAGATCGGGATTGACATATATACACTAATATGTTTAAAATAGATAACTAATAAGAACCTGCTGTATAAAAAAAATAAGTAAAATAAAATTCAAAAAAAATAGCAATAGTCAGTAGTCTTTTTTTTTTTTTTTAACAGAGAGACATTTTTCAGTATATACATGTGGTATAGATATACGTGTATATATTCCATGTGTGTGTGTTCCATACACAGTCATCCTTCAGTATCCCGTGGGGTCTGGTTCCAGGATCCCCACAGATACCAAAATCCACAGATGCTCAAGTCCCTTGTATAAAATGGCATAGTATTCATATTTGCATATAACCTATGCACATCCTTCTGTATACTTTAAATCATCTCTAGATTACTTATAGTACCTAATACAATGTAAATGCTATAAAAATAGTTATAAATAAGTTGCAAAGGCTATGTAAATAGTTGCTTGTATGTGGCAAATTCAAGTTTTGTTTTTTGGAACTTTCCAGAAATTTTTTCCCAAATATTTTCAATCTGTGATTGGTTGAACCCACAAATGTGGAACTTGTGGATACAGAGGGACAACTGTATACAGGAAAGACTTGAGGAGTTAACCATTGCTAGGTGCCCCTAAAAATGAGTCTCTAAGTAGATCGATTATCTGTACAAAGCTATTGATGATATGAAAGTAAGGGAACAGCATAGAAATTGTTATAAGATGTTCCCAAAGTAGAATTGCTAAAATAGCATTAGAAATAGCACTGCTACTAGCTAAAAAAAAAAAAAAAAAAAAAAAAAAAAGTAAGGCTATGAAACATGCATATATGTGCAATGTTGGAGGGAAATAAGATTTGCAACATAAAAAATCAGCAATAAAAAGGAATCTAGTACTGACGCATGTTAAAATATGAGCAAGCCAAAAAAAAGATGACGAGTGAAAGAAGCCCGATGTAAAAGACTACATATTGTATGATTCTGTTTATATGAAATGTCCAGAAAAGACACAGAAAGCATACTAATGGTTGCTTGGGACTGATGGTAGGAATGCGGTGATGAAAATGTTCTAAAACTGGACTGTGGTGATGATTGCAGAGCTTTGTAAATATATTAAAAATGATTGAACTTTCCACTTAACATGAATGACTTTTATGGTACGTAAATTACACCTTTATAAAGCTGTCAAAAAAAAATCCCTGTATGCTTCTGGATACTCCTTGCAACTTCTATACAGAACAAGCAGACACAGCTTGATTATGATGACCAAGAAGATGTGCTATTCAATGTTTAAACTACAGAAATGCCTTTTCCAGCCTTTTAAGATATCTATGTATTTGTCTAAGTTACATATCATAAATATTCAATTATCTTAAATCTTTTTAAGGCACAGTATAAACCATTGGATAGTTAGGAAGATGGGTAGGCACACAGGTAGATAAACCAAGGGACAGAAGAGAAACAGTAGGGGTACGTGTTATCATTTTGCTTCTGAGGCAGGAAATGTTCTGTTCTTTTTCTGTTTTCTTAACTCCAGGTCTCCAGAACATTTCAGCAAAATTTCACTTGCTCTATGTTCAGAAATGTTGTGTAAGCTGCCAGGTCATAATAGTTGGCTCACGTCAATTTATTTTCTCAGCTGCCTCTATGCAATATAGCAGCCAAGCTAATTCTAAGACTATTCAGATGGAGCCTTCATACAACCAAAGAGAACAGCTGTTTGATAACAATAGACCTTTCTGTGGAATATGTTTTTTACTTTATTTAAAATAATTTATATTTGAGAATGTAAACAACTTCGTATAACTTTTACACTTCAGTAGGAAATCGAATGAGGAAAAATATAATTTATATATTTTTAAGAATTCAAATGTTATTGAAGGGCTTACTATATTTTGCATAACTACACATTAAAAGCAAATCTCTGTTTATAGATAAAATGTACATTTCCTAATTCAGACATATGTTACCATGACCAGAACTACCAGAAAAAATCTCCTGCTTTGCTTCCTGGTCTTCAGTTTGTCCTTCTTTTAATGCAACCCACTCATAAAGGCCATATTCATATTCTTTAAACACAGCTTGGATATATCAATCTCAGGTTCAAAAAAGCAACTGGGTTCTCACTGTTGAAGAACACTTTCTAATTTGTGGTGTGACATATTATTATAATAGCTGCCAATAAATCAATTCTTATGTTCATTCTCCTTTGCAACATGATATTGCTGTACTTCCCACTAAGGTGTACAGTCTGTCTCTCCTTGACCTTGAATTTAAGCTGGCCTATTGACTTGTTTGGACCAATAGAGTATTGTGGAAGTGATGCTGTGTGAGTTGCATAAGCCTAGACCTTAGGGGACACTGAAGTTCTTGTTCTCACTTTCTTGGAAGTCTAAGACCAAGACTTCCAAGTCTTGGAAGTTCTGAAGACACTGAAGTTCTTGTTCTCACTTATGGTGCTGTGCAGCAGCCCCATATAGTCAACTGGAGGATGAGGGGCCATGCGGAGGAAAACCAGGATGTCCCAGCTGCCAGCCAGCACCAACAGCTGTGCAGCAGAGAGACGCCGTCTTGGACCCTCCAGCACCTGTGAGGCTGTCACGTGACTGAAGCCGAAAGAGTAATCACAGGTGAGAACAGCAGAAAAACTGCCCCAGTCACCCATCACACAATTGTGAGAAACTACAAAGTTTTGGGTTTGGCAGTGGCTTGTTATTCAGCAATAGATACGCGGTGCATATAGAATTAACTAGAATCCAGGGGCTTCCCTGGTGGCGCAGTGGTTACGAATCGGCCTGCCAATGCAGGGGACACGGGTTCGAGCCCTGGTCTGGGAAGATCCCACATACCGCACAGCAACTAAGCCCGCGAGCCACAGCTACTGAGCCCACATGCCACAACTACTGAAGCCCGCGTGCCTAGAGCCCGTGCTCCGCAACAAAAGAAGCCACCGCAATGAGAAGCCCACCCACAGCAACAAAGTGGCTCTGCTCACCGCAATGAGAGAAAGCCCGCATGTAGCAACGAAGACCCAACGCAGCCAAAAATAAATAAATAAAATAAATTTATAAAATAAATAAAAATAAAATAAAATAAATAAGGTGCCTCTAGTAAGGTGAAATAAGGTGAAAAAGTAGCAGAAATAATAATCATTTGATAAATCTTTGCAAAGCTTTGTAAGAAAAAAGAATTAACTAGAATCCAAAACCTGGATCTAACCTGTTTTTTCTTCAACGTTTCTCTCACTTATCTCCCCTTTACTTGTTATTTGGACTGTTTGCTCATCATAATATATACCCATGCCCCAATGTATACTTTTTGCCCAATCTGTTTCTTTCAACTGAAAATCCTCTTTCTCCAATACCCACAAGAATTCACATTTTTTGAAACCCCAGCTCAAATATGACCTCCCTCATGAAGACTTCTTTGTATCCCGAGTTGCAGTGTTTCTGATGAATTTCTAAAGTATATATGAGTTCATGTCTTAGATAGCTACACTTTTACAAAGATGTATATATATATATATATATATATATATATATATATATATATATATATTTAGTGTTAAATATTTATCAACCCTACTCAACTATTATCAACCTCAATGACAGTATTTATACTTTATAATTTTCCTACAACACTTAGAACGAAGTACATAGCAGCTATCCAGTAACTAACTGCTAAATGAACAAAAGGACACTTAATTAAACCCTGTTCAAATAATATATACAAACAAACTCCAAAAAATAGTTCATGCATGTTTCAGTTTTTTATTACGGCATAACAAACTCCCCCAAACTTAGTGGTTTAAAAAAGTAACAATTTATCATCTCACATGGTTCCGTGGGAAGCTCCTCTGGTTTTCTTGGGCTCACACCTGCAGCTGTGTTCAGCTAGAAGTCTGGCTGAATGGAAGGTCCAGGACGGCCTCACCACTGCGGTCTATGGTCAGGGTTCATTGTTGGCTGTGGTGCCCAGTTTCTCTCTATGAGACCTCTCAGCCTCCAATCAACTCAACCAGCTTCCTTTTTGGCATGGCAGCTGCAAGCCCTCTGAAGACCTAGCTTTGATCTGCCCATTCTACTTGCCCAAGAAAATCACAAGATCATCCCAGATTGAAGGAGTGTGGAAACAGACTCCGTCTCTTCATGACAGGGGCCACAAAATATTATGGCTATGCTTTTCGATCTACCAAACTGTACAAATGATAATACCTATCACAACCTATGTAAATCTTAATACATTTTGCTGAATAAACCATATTACAAGGTATTTAATTTCCTTGATATGGTTGTAGTTAAATCTATACTTATAATCATTTTTTATAATCCTTATGCAACATTCCATTTACTTGACCTGGGAAAATCATGTGAGCCTTTCACTTATTTATTAATATTACACTTACACTTAAAGGACTTGGTATACCTTAATGCTCTCTAAATTGATATGAAAATGAAGATCCCTAAAATGATAAGAAAATGAAACCAGTTGTTGCATGTTTGGTATAATTATACAAAAGCAAAATCAACTTTTAAAAAAAGACTAATAAAGATGAACACACTGAATTACTTCTAGAGTTTTCCTCTGATTTTGAATAGGCTCGTCTGCTGGTTTCTCTTAGGGGCTCATTAAATGGGCCACTGCTTAGGTTCATGAGTAACAATGTCAGTACAGCTTTTAAAACATTGACGTCAACATATTATCTTCTAAGTCAATAAATATTTTTGTAATAAATAAATGACTTTTGTTCCTTCTCCCCAAGAGAAAATGAGGCAGAGGATACTTAAATATCTAGCCCAAGAACACAATAATCCTTTTAAATTATAGGTCAAATCTTGTTCCCTCTCTGTTTATAACTCTCAATGCCCTTCTTTCACATTCAGAGTAAAATCCCAAACACCTGGCTCTTCTCTGACCTCGTCTTCCGAGATCACCCCTAATTCACTGTCCTCCAGTCACTCAGCCTCACTGCAGCCAACCATCAATCAGCTCCTCTCAATGCCTTCCCTTTATTTCTAATAGACATCTCAAAGTTGACATGTCCAAATGGAATCCTAAACTTCCTCTCTAAATTTGCTTCCCCCAAACTCTTCATCATCATATGGTGGCAAATAGAGCTTTCTTGAGCCAAAATCCTGGAATCATCCTGGACCTTTTTTTTTTTATTATAACAACCCATATCCAATCTCTTAGCAAACTCCACTGCTTCTAACTTCAAAATATAACCAGAATCCACAATCACTACTCACCATTTATACTACTACCACAATGATCCCTGCCATCAGTTTCTCTTCCCTCCACTGCAGTAAACATCCCCACCCTTCTTCCAACAGCTTATAGTCAACCCATCAGCCAGAGCTGCCCTATGACAACATGGGTCAGGCCATGCTATTCCTCTACTTAAGTACTTTAAAGGCCTGAGAGGGCTCTCTATTTCACTTAGACTAAAAACTAACAATCTTTCATTTGTCTCCAGCGCACTCCTGTATCTGACCCTTCCCTATCCCTTTTGGACTAATTTTCTACTTTCCTCCCTGTGGTTTGCTCTGCCCCAGCTACACTGGCATTCTTGCTTTCTGACCAACATGACAGGCATGGTCCGGACTCAGGGTCTTGGCATGGACTGCTCTCTCTGGCTGGACCCTATTGCCGAGATATTGTCATGACTATCTCCTCACATCCTTCAAGTCTTTACTTCTATCCTGACCATCATATGTACTCAGCATATGTACTACATATGTAGTCTTTCTTATCCTGCTTAATTTAAAAAATATATAATAGTTTTAGTCATTTGCTGGGTTTGATGCCCATTGTCCATAAACCTCTATAAGAATGGAGTCTATTAGGACAGAGTCATGTGGTTTCTTCATCTATGTTGCCTGAGCACCTATATTACTACCAAGAACATAATGATGTGCATTAATATTTCCTGAATGAATGAGGGTCTGAATGTAAAATACACAGATCTCTGTTGCCCACATTTAAATCACCTAGCTATTTAGCCTGTTTAGATACAAACTAAATACAGTTCATTAAAGAAAGAGCACACAAAAATGTTTATCTCGTCACTGCCTTAATGGTGGAATCTAATAGAACTAAGAGGCAAGGCTAAATACTTCTTTGTCAAAAGAGGCAAATGACTTTCCCACCACCTTTTGAAATATTCGAGAACTTATAAACAAGTAAATTAGGTTTTATTTTCCTTAGTAATTCGCTTTTGTAACTCCATCATTTGTTTAGTTAGCACTACTTAATATGATAAATACAAAATTGGAATTTAAATGCATTGACTTACTTATTGAAACCCATTCTGCTTGGGTAATAGCGAGCAAATTGTATAACTAAAAATTTGTCTTTTATAAAATCAAATTTAGTATTCAAATATAAAACTTGTATTTATTTAGTCTTGTTTAACATTCTAAACTTTCTGTCATCTAACGTATTTAAAAACAGTTTGAATTACTGAATTAAACTGACTATATTTCATCACGATTTACTAATCAAAAGTTTTACCCAAAATCCCATTCATGTTAGTGAGTGAATCTTGCATACATTAATACTAAGTTCAGGCAATCAGGTTAGTTACAATAACTATCATAATAACAAAAGTATCCAGCTTATGTTTTATGGAAGAAACAAATTATTTCAAACATTAGAGAGAGATTTGCCTACAATACTTTATAATCTTGACTTCGTTGTTGGGATTCACTTTCACATGAACTTCCGCAACTATTTCCCTTACGTTCTCTTGTATTTATGTAAAGAATCACATTATTTGAAGGGTAGAAACAGTTTAGAAGGGAATTCTGCAGAATTTGCACTAACATCAAATTCTAAGATAGGATCTTCACATTATTTAAACAAAAAAGTCTTTCAAACCTCCTCTAGAATTATAAAAGTTAGATTTTAAAAGTATTTTGAAAATTACTTGTTGCATGTTTTTATTTTACAAAAGTAAATACTAACACATGGGGAAACTTAATAAAAAGGCAGAGACCAGACTACTCTGATCACATTATATGGACACAGCATCACTTTCTGATACTAGTAATAGAGCATCTACATGCAACACGTGGAGAATGTTAAGAATATCTGCCAACTTATTACATACCATTTTGGTTATAGGCGACGCAACTAGGAATGTTTTAAAGAAATATGAAAACTTATATTACTCTTCTATGTCAATCATTCAAATAAAAATATTTTAATATTGTTCATATAAATTATCTTTCTAAACAATAATTCAGCTACTTTTATGAAGGAACGTAAAAAGTGCACTTTCAGGAGAGATAGATACACAGTTTACTGTTACTTTATTATATAATTCTTGAGGCTAAGACAGTTTTAGCATTGAAATACCCTTTTATTTTACTATGCATAAACATTGATATTTCATTTATACGTTAGCTATTTTTCCTAGCACTGTGAATGCTACAATGTGCTGTATAAGGATTTGAAGCTACTCAGTGATTATAATACATTTTAATATAGATTGTTATCTTATTTCATTCACAGATGTCTTTCGAGCCATTATTAAATGAAAACTGCCTCTTCTCCCTGATCATAATTGATGAAGTTCAGTTAATTATTATTTTGTCTCTGTACCCAGAAGTGATTTAATGATGGCACAGATTTTCTGATAAATTAAATCCAAGAATGTGCTCAAATACAGCACATTCATAATCAAAATATCCTATTTTGCCTTCTTATAAAAGAGATACATCTGTTCAGTCAGTCAAAGCCCAAGGTAAACTATTTAAATTATATCCTGAAACCAAAGTAGCAGTAGGATTTAATAATATAGAATTAAAAAATAAATAATCATAACTGGTGGATATTAGTAAATACTCTGTTACCTTCAAATTTTCTCGTAATCAAATTTAATGTTGTTTTGTGACTGGGCCATAATATTTAAGAAAAAAAGCTCACTTAAATGCTTAATTTTAATGGATACCTAATTGTAACCAAATTTTTGTTTATTATCACGTATCCCCTGCCTAAACATTTGAAATTAAATAATTTACTACAATATAAGATATAAAAATAAACCAATATCACACCATGTTCTATTTGCCTTTTTGTTTCTTTAATATGCATGCAAGTTACTCAGATTCATTTATAGTGAGTGACTTTGAAATGGAAAGTTGCAAATGCATATATTTTTCTTATAATTTCTCTACTGTAAAAATACTTATCAATTTAAATTTAAAAAATGATTTCTATAAACCAGTAAGTGCTATAATATTTAATCAAATGTTTAAAATGGAAAAAAGGATGAACTAATATCGTAAGGTAAGTCATGTTTATTCATACAAATACACTTATTGATGGTTTACTAGTGCCAGGCACTGCGCTGTATGTTAGGGGTGCAGATACATGACATCTTAGTCTACACAAAGACAGTTTCTAAAATCTAAAGTGAATGATTTTGACCTCAACTTTATAACACTAATTACTACTAGCAATAACACCATAAATTAATAATCAAACATTTAATTCATAACTTGATTAATACTTAGGGAAACTACTTAAGCTTTTTAAATATCATGCTCCTCAACTGAAAAGTAAATGTAATCATGTTAACTTCTTCATTTGGTTATTATGAGAATTAAGTGGCCTAATGCTCAGTGAAATGCCTGATACCTAAGAACCTTCAATGAATTCATTAGTAATTTTGTTATTTATATGACAGCCCCGGCATAAAAGAAAAAGAAACACAAAAATGAGTCAAATATAAGGATCCAATATCTCCACATAAGTGTTAAAAAGCCCTCTCCACTTGACAAAAGGCTAAATGTACTATTAGCAAGAGAGTGAGGGACTGTGGAGGAAGAGAATGGCAATGAGAAAACAGCGTGTCTGTTCTCTTTGCTGTGGATTAGCTGACAGAGTTGTTAGCAGCAGAAAACCACCCATGGGTTAATGAATATCTGTAGTCGTGTCCAATCTTTTCTCCTCCCTGTAACTCTTAACTGCTAGGGGAAGTGGAAACGTGGGCAAGTGTGGAGGGCTCTAAAAAGAAGAGTTAGGCAATTTGCAAGGTAAACCTATAATCTTTAACTATTTAGAAAGATGGTTCTGCTGATATCAGTTGACCTTTGGAGGGTTCACTGTCGTCATTTACAGAAAGGGGCAACTAATTCTTGGTAATGCAATAAGGGAAAAAAAAAAAAGTTAGGTGTTATTTCTGGGCCAAAATGTCAATATCAGGCTAGTGACTTGTTCTAAAAAGGAATACTTATTTACAAAAAAGGACTACTTATCCCTGAGATTGATTAAATGAAAGAATTTCTATTGTGATTATACAAAAGACTGTACATATGTATATAATATATGTATCTATTTTTAAAATTCACTGACAGGTAACTACTAAGCATATCATTATATGGTAATATTTTAAGATTTAAATGTTAAAATCATAATATTTTGAAAAAAAACAGTACAATTTTCTCTTTTTATATTATTTAACATATTAACTCATACTCAAGGCTATCATTTAAATATGTATTTAATTTTATATAACTTATGAATTTTCTATCTTATGAAATTAAATATACCTAGTTTTTGAAATTCTATGCATTTTGAGAAGCAGAGTATTCCTGCCATTCATATATTTATGTTTTTTTCATAATTGTGGTCAGTATTCACAATACTGGGCTTAAACTGGAATTTCAAAAATCTTTCACATAGCCATTTCTGCCTGAATGCAATTTAGTTTTATAGGAATACTCACTTGAGACAATGTCTATTTTAAAGATCATTGTCACAGAATAAAAACCCTTGAGGAATTTTATAGCAAGGACTTTGGAAAGTTTTTTTTTTTTTTTAAATCAAGTGAACATGCATTTAAACTATGCAGATTGGAGGACGAAATGCCAACTAGTTAAATATGTCTTTAAATACCAACTCAGAACTTGACTACCACCAACATGTACCAGAAACAGAAATGCCCTTGAGATTTCATATCATCCAATACTTCCACAATCAATAAGGACAAAGATTGACTATATGACTAGAATCATATGAACAAACACAGCTCATGAACGATACAATGCTTTGTTTGGTTTTCAACCAATATTTGTTGTTTTTCAATATGACCTATTGCCTATCAGTGACCTATTGCCTATCAATATGCCTATCAAGGAATAAAGGCAACAGATAATATCGGCATAAGAAAAGAAACAGTAGGAAAAATTTCGCAGATGGAGAGGGATATAAATTATTTTATTTTGGGATAGGTTGAATTTATCATTCCTGTAAAATATTATGTCCAATTCATTGTAATAAAGTAGTTTATTAATATATATGTATAAGAAGCCATACCTACACTCCCTGGGTAAATCTTACCTGATGGTAATTTTTTTACAGTTCTAATATTTTCAATTCCAAAAAAACAGGAATATGCACTTGTTATTACAAGACAAATAACGAAGATATAAATAAGAATTAATATCATTCCACCTCTTTCTATCCATGAGGTAATAATATTTAGTATATACCCTTTTGCTTGTTTGATATTTTGTTTTGTTTGCTTTTGTCCTTAATGTAAATGCACTTTTGATTTGAGTTTGGCAATTTATTACTATAGGATTTTTATATCTATTTTTTTAAAGTGATCTTGGGTTACAGTTTTATATCCCAACCCATGTTCCCTGAAAAGCCAGTTTGCTGACCAGACATAGGGGTCTACAGTCAAATACATCTGGCAACTCTGAGTTAAGTATATTTTATTTAGCAAAGGAGTTTTCAGGTCACTTTAATGAGTTAATGTTGATCATGAATCTCTGAGAATAGAATACTTTTCATAGGATTAACCAAACACATCTGCCAAAGTTCTTACTTTTGATAAAATATCTTGAAGTATGAGGGTTTTATAAACTAAAATATGAGAACATCAGCCCATAGTTTGTGCTTTGAGTATTTTAGAATAACTGTTTAGCTTAATCATTAAATGATTTGGGTAACTTTGTACCTTTGTCCATGTCCTGAATTACACCACCCTGGATTTACTGTTCCTTAAAGAAGTTTAACAATGAAACATTCAGTCCCTGGAGTTTTTTTTCTTTGTTTTGTTTTTTGTCTTTTTAATTGAGATCAAAAGATATAATTTTAAAATGCAACATTTTAAAGGCATTCCATCTCTACCCTTAATCTCAATTTAATACTACTTAAAAACCCATAAATATGCATTTTGGAATGACCTACCATTCCTTCCATAGATCCACAAGAATCAATATGCCTCGCTCATAATTCCTTGGTCTTTACCAACTTCCTACAAAACTGAACTTTGAGCACATATGACAAAGGACAGTTTATAAATACAGGCCCACAGCAGCCATACTGAGTGCTGGATATACATAGAAGAGCCCTCTCTTCCTGCTCACAAAGAAGCTAAGAGAGTAGGACACATTTTTTCATAAGCACTGTAATTATTTAGATGTGGATCGCCAAATTGAGCATGTTATATGAAAAAGAAGACTCCAAATTTTATCTCATTAAAAAAATTATAAATTCTTTTTTGTTAACTGAAATAGTGTTAAATCTTAGGATAATTTTTTAAAAAGTATTCAAACACATGCAAAAATCATGATCACATTAATTAAAAAAGGACTAGCTCCATTTTATACTAAATATATAAAGCGATGATATATATTATACCACACATTTAATTTCTAGTTAAACTTAGGAAAAAATAAAGGCTAATGTAAAGTGTTTATTTCTTAAGTCCCACTTTCACTAAATACTCCTCCATTTAGAAACGCTAACATCTTAGTTTATATATTTTAAAATCTACTTTTTTTCTCTTTCACTCACTTAGTGAAAGAAGGATCACCAGGGTATGAGTTAGAAATTATGTAAGGCTATATGCTACACCAACCGTAACAAAATGGTAAGTGTTCTTTCTTATACTAAATATTTCAATGAAAGAGATTCCACATTGTCCCTTACCAGTCCTACAGAATACATTTATTTTCACAAAATTACATTAAATTTCAGTTTATTACATTTCCTCTCTTTTCATCAATAATGACCTAAACAAAATAAAAGCATCTACTCAATAGTCTATGTAAATTACTCATAGGCTCATCAGCCTATAGGCCATTACTAGTATATTGCACACAGATGGAAGTAGGATTTTTTTTGTTCATGGTAGGAAAGATGGAACTTATAATCATGTAGTGTTTCTTTCTATGTTCCTCAGGTTATATGCTGAGCATGTATTCATATTCATCCATAATTATTTATTTAAAAAATGGGTACTGTGTGTCAATGTAAAATGTATTTTCTACTATAAATTGTGAAGGAAGTGGGCAAATGAAGAAACAAGGCAGTGGGATAAGAAAGATGATTAAACAGATTAAACTAAGAGTCCAAAATTCAGAGATTAAGCCCTTACTGGAAAAAATGGAGAACTGTATCACTAGCAGAAAGCTACTAAAATTATGTTTATATTTTTAAAACAAAATTACATGGATAAGACAGTAAATAAAGACAACGTGATACTTAATCATCTTATATTCTTGTTAATAAGTGAAAACATTTTTTACTTACTACTCCTTGCTTTCTGGAAAACTTTTAGGATTTTTCTCTCCTGAAGCTTCAATAAAGGGCTTGTAATTTCATTTCCACTGTGTTGTAGATCATATGCATTTGAAAAGTTTTTACATCTATTTGTTCTCCTATTTGGTGAGTGTTACTAAGTGTTGGTCTCAGTACCAGGTCCTGGGGGAGAAAATGGTATAGAAAAACTTGCAAGACTACTTCCTCAATGGGAGTTAGAGTGCAATGGAAGAGACAGAAAATGATGACTAATGTAAATATATACAAATAACAAAGGAGAGCCCTCCAGGGCTATGAGTTCCTATAATAATGGAATCCAACCTACTCAGGAGAGTCAGGATTCAACAAAAAAAGTGATGCTTATGTAAAAAGGTGAGTCTGACCTTAGTCTGCAGAGAAGGCAGAGCATTTTAGGAAGGAGGGTCGGGGTTAATCTGAAAGAGGAAGCAGAGGAAAAAAAAAGAAAAGCAGAGCTTCTGAGCAGAAGAAAGATCAAGGATGTGAGATGAGAAAGAAAAGATGGGGGGAAATCCCGATGGTGCAGGAAACTTAGAACTTATTAAGGAGTTTTGTATTCATCCCACAACACATGGAAAATCTTTAACAAGCATTAAGCAAGTGGTGACACAATTGTATTTACATTTCCCAGCGCTCACTGCGGTGGCCACGAGATGAATGGTTTGGAAGGGAACCAGAGTGGACAACAGGAAAACCAGTTATAGGGCTATTGCCATAAAGAGGTTATGACAGTTTAGATAAGTGAGGTGAGACTGAGAGGGACAGAAGTGGGAAGATTTGCAGGATATTTCGGAGGTAAAGTGTATGGGATTTGTTTTATCATGTACCGTGTAACAGAACAGGAGGTGTGACGAAAGACTCCATTCTTTGGGATTGTCCAAAAAATGGACAGTCGCTGCTATTTCAGAGTTACGGACAATTTGGGGGAAGAAATAGCGTAAGTGTGCTTTTGAACATATTTCGTTTGAGGAATCTAAGAGGAAATGGCACAGAAACGGCTAACTATAAAGGACATAATTAAAACCATAGAAACTGGCCCAAGACAATTTGGTTACAATTATTAGGTTCTTTCTGTTGCACATTTGTAAACGCCAATGAAAAGAGGAAAAGTTGTGGTGTCAGAATCTCTCCCTAACAACCTTGCTGCCAATCACTACACAGTGAAAGCAAGTCATAGACTGAATTCTGCCACATGAAACACTCACGAATCCCTGTTCTGTAAGATCCAAGAGCTTCCTGTTCTCTTGTCTTTCTGTGCATAACAACAAATACATTGAAAGAAATGATCATACCAAAGAAAACCTGAAAATGTACTGAGGGCAGTTTCTGCTAATGGTCTGTGGGATCAGATGACAAAATGCTCTAAGTAGGAACAGGTTTGAAAGGGTCTCTAGACCTAAGGCATAACTTCCTTAAAGAGTTAGGCTGCTGTGCTCACCAAATTCTTCTAGTGCAGTTATGCAGGGGCAGAAATAACCAAACAACACTTTCTTGCCAACTATATGTCTAGAAAACTATTTTTAATTCCATTTATGTTAATTTGTAAAAATTCTGACACAGATATTGATGCTTTAAACTGGTGATACCTGATAATGAGTCCTTGATGAGAATCCTTCAGACACTTATTAACCATCCCTAGATTTTAACTTGTCTGGACACGCGTATACCATGCTGTCCTGTGGTATGTATGTGATATTTACGGGATTACAGAAAATATAACTAAAATATATGATACATTCCTAGAAGAAAAATAAAAATAAAAAGGCTGAGCACTGACTGCTGAGAAAACACAATCATTTAAATGAAATGTTATAGAAGAGAATGAAAGACATAAAAAGAGAGTGTATCTGTGAACGCCCATATGGGGGTGTGTGTATGTGTGTCTCACAGGCCCAATGCATTCTCATAACCCCCATGTACATGATAAATTATTCTTCATGTAAATTTCTCTGACTTTAATACTGGGAAATATTAAAATAATATTTAATATTAAAATATTGGAAATATTAAAGTCAGTGACCTTACGGCTGGCTTTCTGAGTCCTACTGTGATATCAGAGATTCCTTCAAATATATTTTTGCTCCATTTCTAGTAATAGAATAACAGAACAAAGTCAATAGCTCTAAGGATCATATTTCCTTTTTTCCTCATTTTAAGGCTTAAATTTCAAAAACAAACAAAAAAGTATGATATCTATTCTTCTTTCCTCTTGATTTACACTTTTTATTTCTAACCATAAGTTTACTTTAAAAGAGAAATAAAAAGTATTCTTGATAGGAAAAGCTTCACAATCAAGTCATGAACAGTTCAAAGTAACTTCTACTGGTTGCAAAGAAGATAAAATGGAATCTTGCATAAAAACCTCAACTGTGAAAAGCATTGCCTATAGTGCAATTGCCTACAGTTATAGCCTTCAGACTAAGACAAATAAGGGAAGATAAAGCAGGTGATGTAAGACAGGAAAAATTGTAAATTGCTTTCTATACAACGCCGAAGAATTTATACTATACTGAAGACTCCAAAGACACGAATGAAGAATTTTAAGCAAGAGAATGAATGATGTGATCAAATCAAATAGTGTCGAGCTCATTAATAAAAGTCTGCTGATACTCTGAGTGGTTACTACTGCTCCAAGCAGTAACCACATTTACACTAGACTCTCAGTCTCCAGGCTGACAAATCGCCTTTAAGACACTGCCCATGCAAATCATCCAAGTGAAGTTCCGTCTGTGAGCAGAGGAAATAATGGCTACTGAATTCAGTCCTAAAGTTTTTTCTAGGTTTGAGCTCTTGCCTCTCTGCAATTTACTTTTTTTTTTTTTGCTTGATTTTTAAAAAATTATTCAGTTCTCAAAAGTGAAGTGTATAACCAATAAAAATATTAGTTTGTACACATCATTAATTCCCATTATATATTTAAAGATAGGTTTATAAAAATAAAATATGTATACATCCAGAATCTTTTCAGAAAATATTTGATTTACAATGCATTTCTATTTTACTATCAAGAAGCTAGTAAGATAAACACTAATTCATATGTTTCTGGACATATGAAATACGTTAACAGTGCCAAATAAATATCAGCTAATTTAGGCTGGTTTATACTCATTTAACGTGTTCCCACAGGAATGTCTTGTTAGTTACTGTCACATAACAAGACCAATCCCAAATATTCAGTCACTAGTCAACAGTTTCTGGAAATCAAGTAAGGCACAAAACAAGGCTTATTTTATTCTATCTGAAATGATCCAAATTTAATTAGCCATTAGAAATAAAAGAAAACATAGACCTTCACATGTTACTTTATATTGTAAGGAGTGGGAATTACTCCCATAGCAAAAGTGACGCTTACTTTTATGTAATAATTTACTTGAATCCAATTTTTAAAATGTAATATTGTTATCATGTTCATTAGCAGAAAAGCTGTCATACTGATAACACTTTTACATTCATAACACTTAATCTATGCTTAAAAGCAATTGAAAAATCTCCCCTTTCTAAGAGACAGTGAGGTGAACCTATAACCATTTCATAGACTCTATGAAAGCTAATATTTTGGGAAACTCTGTAATATAAAATATTTCTATATGTGAGTCAGAGCACTCGTGAGAAGTATCTAACTGGCTCATTTGAGCATTCGACTAATTGATGGTGTATTTACTGCTTCTAAGCTAACGCCAAATGTATCAGTATCTATGTAGAATTGTCTCCTAGGTAAATAATTATTTTTCGTTTTCACTGGAAATTACAACTGTTTTCCTGAGAGATAATATTTGTTCAAAGAGCAGTTTCAGGAGGTCAATGACACATTCTAAACTAAAGAAATTTACTGGAAATGTGGTTTGCATTAACATTTACCTAAAGCACATTTTACTCCAATGGCTTCAATTTTTAAAAAATTTGTACCAGCTTTCCCATATCAGATTATATATACTCAAAGAGACTAAGCTAGGAATTAATATTGCAATTAAGGTACTACCATTCACAAAAATCTTTGATTTTTATTTTTTGGGTATCCAAAAGAATTCACTAAGCAAAACAACAGCATTTTTAGGGTCAAACATACACAATAAATATGGCATTTCCTTTACTTTTTTACGCATCATGAGACTCATTCAGCTCAAAATTTCATTTAACAGACATCATCCCTAATAGAATTTATCCTCCTTCTTAGCAATTATGAATGTCATAGAATGATATAACTTCAATGACCCTGCTGGGAAAGTTCTGGGACACCCAGGGTAACATGGCATACTGGATTGAGAACAACTGATTCTAGTCCCGCTCCTTTCTCTTCAGAGACAGCATCTCAGGGAAGAAAAGAAGTCCAACACTTGACCAGGCTATCTATACTCTTAAGAGGGAACACCAGGAAGATAACAAGTTTCTTTTCCCCCTAACCCACAACTTTGTAGAGATTAAATAACACAAGTTTTCTTTAATAAAACTGTGAAATTAGACATGTTTTTGTTTGAGAGAATAATTAGAAAGGAAACCAATTGCCTCAAAGCAATTTGTTAATTTAAGTTGTAGGTTCTAAATCCTTCCTGTACCAAAAGGAAACCAAATTTACAATCCATGAACTAAATGACTAATGATTTATTTAGTTACTAATTAACTAGGGTGAATGTCCCAAATAAGATGAAATTTGACTAAGCTATGTTGTCTTTCCTGAGTGACAAATTTGTGTACAATATCTTCCACGTAGGTAAGGCGAAGAGGAAAAGACTCATGTAACATCAATCCTTTTACTACATTCTGTCTTTAACCATCTGAAATGTAAACCTATAAAACATTTTGATACATGCTTTAGTACTTGTGGCAAAGTGTAAAACAGGGCTAGTATAGGAGAGAATAATAATCTATAAAGTGATCTTTAGTATTAGCATCTTTAGATATGACTGAACTTAAAATCAGTTTTATATTTTACATCTTCAATAAAGTATTTTATCCCAGACTTACAGTACAAACTCAGTATCATTTCATTACCTATTTTATATAAGTAAAAGAAAATAAGTCTAATTTCTGATAAAGACAGATGATTAAGATAACAGAAGCCTAGTGCACTGCAGAACCACTGCTTGTGGATGGTACAGCAGAGTTGTCAGGACCCTTGACTGAGTTGTTAAGAAAGGTTCCATTAAGGCTTTAACATATGAACTGAGACCTTAAGGACGACAAAAGCTAAGTGGAGATTATACAAAGCAAAGAGAACACTGTTAAGAAACCCCGGAGGGACCTTCAAGATGGCGGAAGAGTAAGACGCGGAGATCACGTTCCTCCCCACAAATACATCAGAAATACATCTACATGTGGAATAACTCCTACAGAACAAGTACAGGATGCTGGCAGAAGACAGACCTCCCAAAAGGCAAGAAACTCCCCCACGTACCTGGGTAGGGTAAAAGAAAAAAGAAAAAACAAGACAAAAGAATAGGGACGGGGCCTGCACCAGTGGGAGGGAGCCGTGAAGGAGGAAAGGTGTCCACACACTAGAAAGCCCCTTCGCGGGTGGAGCTACGGGGGGCGGAGGGGGGGAGCTTCGGAGCCACGGAGGAGAGCGCAGCCACGGGGGGTGCGGAGGGCAAAGCGGAGAGATTCCCGCATGGAGGAGCGGTGCCAACCAGCACTCACCAGCCTGAGAGGCTTGTCTGCTCACCCGCTGGGGTGGACGGGGATGGGAGCCGAGGCTCAGGCTTCGGTCGGATCGCAGGGAGAGGACTGGGGTTGGCGGCATGAACACAGCCTGAAGGGGTTAGTGCGCCACAGCTGGCCGGGAGGGAGTCCGGGAAAAACTCTGGAGCTGTCGAAGGGGAAAGAGACTTTTTCTTGCCTCTTTGTTTCCTGGTGCGCAAGGAGAGGGGATTCAGAGCGCCGCCTAAACGAGCTCCAGAGACGGGCGCGAGCCACGGCAATCAGCGCGGACCCCAGAGACGGGCATGAGACGCTAAGGCTGCTGCTGCCGCCACCAAGAAGCCTGTGTGCGAGCACAGGTCACTCTCCACACCGCCCCTCCCGGGAGCCGGTGCAGCCCGCCACTGCCAGGGTCCCGTGATCCAGGGACAACTTCCCCAGGGAGAACGCACGGCGCGCCTCGGGCTAGTGCAACGTCACGCTGGCCTCTGGCGCCGCAGGCTCACCCCGCATCCGTACCCCTCCCTCCCCCCGGCCTGAGTGAGCCAGAGACCCCGAAGCAGCTGCTCCTTTAACACCGCCCTGTCTGAGCGAAGAACAGACGCCCTCAGGCGACCTACATGCAGAGGCGGATCCGAATCCAAAGCTGAACCCCGGGAGCTGTGAGAACAGAGAAGAGGAAGGGAAATCTCTCCCAGGAGCCTCAGGAGCAGCGAATTAAATCCTCACAAGCAACTTGATGTACCTGCATCTCTGGAACACCTGAATAGACAACGAATCGTCCCAAAATTGAGGCAGTGGACTTTGGGAGCAACGATATATATATATTTTTCCTTTTTCTCTTTTTGTCAGTTGTATGTATATGCTTCTTTGTGTGATTTTGACTGTATAGCTTTGCTTTTACCATTGGGTTCTGTCTGTCCGTTTTTTTGTTTTGTTTTATTTTGTTTTTAGTATAGTTTTTAGCACTTGTTCTCATTGGTGGATTTGTTTTTTGGTTTGGTTGCTCTCTTCTTTCTTTCTTTTATTACTTTTTTATTTTTTATTTTTAATAATTTTTTAAATGTTTTATTTTAATAACTTTATTTTATATTTTATTATTAGTTATTTTTTCTTTCTTTATTTCTTTCTTCTTCTCCCTTTCTTTCTGAGGCATGTTGGCTGACAGGGTTTTTGTGTGCTCTTACCGGGTTGTACAGCCCTGAGCCTCTGAGGTGGGAGAGCTGAGTTCAGGATATTGGTCCAACAGAGACCTCCCAGCTCCATGTAATATCAAACTACAAAAGCTTTCCCAGAGATCTCCACCTCAACACTAAGACCCAGCTCCACTCAACAACCAGGAAGCTACAGTGCTGGACAGCTTATGCCAAACAACCAGCAAGACAGGAACACAATCCCACCCATTAGCAGAGAGGCTGCCTAAAATCCTAATAAGTTCACAGACACGTCAAAACAAACCACTAGACATGGTTCTTCCCACCAGAAAGACAAGATCCAGCCTCATCCACCAGAACATAGGCACCAGTACCCTCCACCAGAAAGCCTACACAACCCACTGACCCAACGTTAGCTACTGGGGGCAGACACCAAAAACAATGGTAACTACGAACCTGCAGCCTGCAAAAAGGAGACCCCAAACACAGTAAGTTAAGCAAAATGACAAGACAGAGAAACACACAGCAGATGAAGGAGCAAGGTAAAAACCCACCAGACGAAACAAATGAAGAGGAAATAGGCAGTCTACCTGAAAAAGAATTCAGAGTAATGATAGTAAAGATGATCCAAAATCTTGGAAATAGAATGGAGAAAATACAAGAAACGGTTAACAAGGACCTAGAAGAACTAAAGAGCAAGCAAACAATGATGAACAACACAATAAATGAAATTAAAAATTCTCTAGAAGGGATCAATAGCAGAATAACTGAGGCAGAAGGACGGATAAGTGACCTGGAAGAAAAATAGTGGAAATAACTACCACAGAGCAGAATAAAGAAAAAAGAATGAAAAGAACTGAGGACAGACACAGAGACCTCTGGGAGAACATTAAACGCACCAACATTCGAATTGGTGCGAACATTTGCACATCCCAGAAGACGAAGAGGGAAAAAAAGGGACTGAGAAAATATTTGAAGAGATTATAGTTGAAAACTTCCCCAATATGGGAAAGGAAATAGTCAATCAAGTCCAGGAAGTGCAGAAAGTCCCAGGCAGGATAAATCCAAAGAGAAGCATGTCAAGACACATATTAATCAAACTATCAAAAATTAAATACAAAGAAAATATATTAAAAGCAGCAAGAGAAAAGCAACAAATAACATACAAGGGAATCCCCATAAGGTTAACAGCTAATCTTTCAGCAGAAACTCTGCAAGCCAGAAGGGAGTGGCAGTACATATTTAAAGTGATGAAAGGGAAAAACCTTCAACCAAGATTACTCTACCCAGCAAGGATCTCATTCAGATTGATGGAGAAATTAAAACCTTTAAAGACAAGTAAAAGTTAAGAGAATTCAGCACCACCAAACCAGCTTTACAACAAATGCTAAACGAACTTCTCTAGGCAGGAAACACAAGAGAAGGAAAAGACGGACAATAAAACACCCAAAACAGTTAAGATAATGGTAATAGGAATATACATATAGGTAATTACCTTAAATGTAAACGGATTAAATACTCCAACCAAAAGACATAGACAGGCTGAATGGATACAAAAACAAGACCCATGTATATGCTGTCTAGAAGAGACTCACTTCAGACCTAGGGACACATATAGACTGAAAGTGAGGGGATGGAAAAAATTATTTCATGCCAATGGAAATCAAAAGAAAGCTAGAGCAGCAATTCTCATATCAGACAAAATACACATTAAAAATAAAGACTATTACAAGAGACAAAGAAAGGACACTACATAATGATCAAGGATCAATCCAAGAAGAGATATAACAATTGTAAATATTTATGCACCCAACACAGCAGCACCTCAATACCATAAGGCAAATGCTAACAACCATTAAAAGGGGGGAACTTGACAGTAACACAATCATAGTAGGGGACTTTAACAACCCACTTTCACCAATGGAAAGATCATACAAAATGAAAATAAAAAGAAAACACAAGCTTTAAATGATACATTAAACAAGATGGACTTAATTGACATTTATAGGACATTCCATCCAAAAACAACAGAATACACATTCTTCTCAAGTGCTCATGGAACATTCTCCAGGATAGATCATATCATGAGTCACAAATCAAGCCTTGGTAAATTTAAGAAAATTGAAATCGTATCAAGTATCTTTCCTGACCTCAATGCTATGAGACTAGATATCAATTACAGGAAAAAATCCGTAAAAAATACAAACACAGGGAGACTAAACAATACACTACTAAATAACCAAGAGATCACTGAAGAAATCAAAGAGGAAATCAAAAAAATACCTGGAAGCAAATGACAATAACACAATGACCCAAAACCTATGGGATGCAGCAAAAGCAGTTCTAAGAGGGAAGTTTATAGCAATACAATTCTACCTCAAGAAACAAGAAACATCTCAAATGAACAAAGTAACCTTACACCTAAAGCAATTAGAGAAAGAAGAACAAAAAAACCCCAAAGTTAGCAGAAGGAAAGAAATCATAAAGATCAGATCAGAATAATGAAAAAGAAATGAAGCAAATGATAGCAAAGATCATAAAACTAAAAGCTGGTTCTTTGAGAAGATAAAATTGATAAACCATTAGCCAGACTCATCAAGAAAAAAAGGGAGAAAACTCAAAATCACAGAATTAGAAATGAAAAAGGAGGAGTAACAACTGGCACTGCACAAATAACAAAGGATGATGAGATATTACTACAAGCAGAAATATGCCAATAAAATAGACAACCTGGAAGAAATGGACATATTCTTAGAAAAACAACAACCTTCTGAGGACTGGAACCAGGAAGAAATAGAAAATATAAACAGACCAATCACAAGCCCTGAAATTGAAACTGTGATTAAAAATCTTCCAACAAACAAAAGCCCAGGACCAAGATGGCTTCACAGGAGAATTCTATCAAACATTTAGAGAAGAGCTAACATCTATCCTTCTCAAACTCTTCCAAATATAGCAGAGGAAGGAACACTCCCAAACTCATTCCACAAGGCCAGCATCACCCTTGATACCAAAACCGGACAAAGATGTCACAAAAAAGAAAACTACAGCAACATATCTCTGATGAAAATAGATGCAAAATCCTCAACAAATTACTAGCAAACAGAATCCAAGAGCAACATTAAAAGTCTCATACACCATGATCAAGCGGGTTTATCCCAGGAATGCAAGGATTCTTCAATATATGCAAGTCAATCAATGTGACAACCATAGTAACAAACTTGAAGGAGAAAAACCATATGATCATCTCAATAGATGCAGAAAAAGCTTTTGACAAAATCAACACACATTTATGATAAAAATCCTCCAGAAAGTAGGCACAGAGGGAATTTACCTCAACATAATAAGGGCCATGTATGACAAACCCACAGCCAACATTGTTCTCAATGGTGAAATACTGAAACCATTTCCACTAAGGTCAGGAACAAGACAAGGTTGCCCACTCTCACCACTATTATTCAACATAGTTTTGGAAGTTTTAGCCACAGCAATCAGAGAAGAAAAAGAAATAAAAGGAATCAAAATCAGAAAAGAAGTAAAACTGTCACTGTTTGCAGATAACACGATACTATTCATGGAGAATCCTAAAGATGCTACCAGAAAACTACTAGAGCTAATCAATGAATTTGGTAAAGTAGCAGGATACAAAATTAATGCACAGAAATCTCTTGCATTCCTATGCACTAATGATGAAAAATCTGAAAGAGAAATTTAGGAAACACTCCCATTTACCATTGCAACAAAAAGAATAAAATACCTAAGAATAAACCTACCTAAGGAGAGAAAAGAACTGTATGCAGAAAATGATAAGACACTGATGAAAGAAATTAAACATGATATAAACAGATGGAGAGATACACCATGTTCTTGGATTGGAAGAATCAACATTGTGAAAATGACTATACTACCCAAAGCAATCTACAGATTCAATGAAATCCCTATCAAACCACCAATTGGTATTTATACAGACTAAAACAAAAAAATTCACAATCTGTATGGAAACACAAAAGATCCTGAATAGCCAAAGCAATCTTGAGAAAGAAAAACGGAGCTCGAGGAATCAGACTCCCTGACTTCAGACTATTCTATGAAGCTACAATAATCAAGACAGTATGATACTGGCACAAAAACAGAAATACAGATCAATGGAACAGGATAGAAAGCGCAGAGGTAAATGCACACACATATGGTCACCTTATCTTTGATAAAGGAGGCAAGAATATACAATGGAGAAAAGACAGCCTCTTCAATAAGTGGTACTGGGAAAATGGACAGCTACATGTAAAAGAATGGAATTAGAACACTCCCTAACACCATACACAAAAATAAACTCAAAATGCATTAAAGACCTAAATGTCAGGCCAGACACTATAAAACTCTTAGAAGAAAACATACGCAGAACACTCTTTGACATAAATCACAGCAAGATCCTTTTTGACCCACCTCCTAGAGAAACAGAAATAAAAACAAAAATAAACAAATGGGACCTAATGAAATTTAAAAGCTTTTGCACAGCAAAGGAAACCATAAAAAAGACTAAAAGACAACCCTCAGAATAGGAGAAAATATTTGCAAATGAAGCAATTGACAAAGGATTAATCTCCAAAATATACAAGCAGCTCATGCAGCTCAATATCAAAAAGACAAACAACCCAATCCAAAAATGGGCAGAAGACCTAAATAGACATTTCTCCAAAGAAGATATACAGATTGCCAACAAACACATGAAAGGATGCTCAACATCACTAATCATTAGAGAAATGCAAATCAAAACTACAATGAGGTATCACCTCACACCGGTCAGAATGGCCATCATGAAAAAATCTACAAACAATAAATGCTGGAGAGTGTGTGGAGGAAAGGGAACCCTCTTGCACTGTTGGTGGGAATGTACATTGATACAGCCACTATGGAGAACTGTATGGAGGGTCTTTAAAAAACTAGAAATGGAACTACCGTACGACCCAACAATCCCACTACTGGGCATATACCCTGAAAAAACCATAATTCAAAAAGGGTCATGTACACAATGTCATGTACCACAATGTTCATTGCAGCTCTATTTACAATAGCCAGGACATCGAAGCAACCTAAGTGTCCACTGACAGATGAATGGATAATGAAGATGTGGCACATATATACAATGGAATATTACTCAGCCATATAAAGGAAAGAAACTGAGTTATTTCTGGTGAGGTGGATGGACCTAGAGACTGTCATACAGAGTGAAGTAAGTCAGAAAGAGAAAAAACAAATACCGTATGCTAACACATATATATGGAATCTAAAACAAAAAAATAATTGGTTCTGAAGAACCTAGGAGCAGGACAGAAATAAAGATGCAGACGTAGAGAATGTACTTGAGGATATGGGGAGGGGCAAGCTGGGACGAAGTGAGAGAGTGGCATGGACATACATACACTACCAAACGTAAAATAGATAGCTAGTGGGAAGCAGCCGCATAGCACAGGGAGATCAGCTCGGTGCTTTGTGACCACCTAGAGGGGTGGGTTAGGGAGTGTGGGAGGGAGTAGCAAGAGGGAGGGGATATGGGGATGTATGTATATGTATAGCTGATTCACTGTGTTATACAGCGGAAACTAACACACCATTGTAAAGCAATTATATTCCAATAAACATGTTAAAAAAAAAAAAAAAAAAGAAAACCCAAGTCAGGAATCATCATAATATCATCAAGGAACAGAAAGAAACCAGTGGTTCAGAGGAAATACAGTATAAGTTGAGGTCAAAGAGGTAAGCATGGGCCAGACCGTGGACAGCCCCATAATTATTTTTGGTGTTTTGATCCAAGTGCACTGGGGGGAAGATAGAGGTTCTTAAACTTGTAAGAATATTCTTACTGCTCTGTGGAAATAGACTGTAAGAAAGCAAGGGTGTCAGCAGACAGACCAGATATCCAAGCAAGAGACAATGGCTGTTTGAGGGGTAGAGACAGTGCAGATAGAGGGGGATGGTGCCTGGAGGGATCTTGGCCTTAAAGCCAGTAGGCTTGCTGATAGATTGGATGCTCTGCCTGAGAAAAAAGGAGCGGGCCAGATGACTCCACGTACTTTACTTTTTTTAAGGGATGGATCAACAGTGGGATCATTGAGAACATATAGGTGAAAACTGCCTGGAAACAGAGAAGAATTAAAAATGTTTTGGGCTGCTGAAGTTGTCAGCTTACAGATGGTTTTGGAAGCCACAGGCATCAATGAGCTCACCTAGGCAGATAGAGTAGCCAGGTCCTGGAAATCAAGAAAAGCCTGGATAACTTTCTCTGCCAATTCTTAGCAAACGTCTGTAAAAAAAAAATTTATGTTGGAGAAAGTTAGGTGAAAGTACAAATGATCTTTCCACCCTCTACGTGTTCTAATTTATCTCCTAGAATAAAGTTGAACCCTGCCAAGCACCATAATTTGTACCACCACACATTGTCTCCTGAAAGAATTGCTTTCACGCACCTGTTAAGGCCTCATATGCATAGAAAAGATGACAGGTCATGATCAGACAAACCTGGGCTCATTCCCGGAGCCCCACTTACTTCGAAAACGCCTTAACTCTTTCCTCTGCCCTTACTGGTCTCCTCTCCGAACTAGGGATAGAATGCATACCTCAGAGTGTCATAAGGCTGTCATGGGGGCTTAGTAGAACACTAAGCCAATAAGCAGAAAACCAATGCTATCTTTCCATTATGTAAATTTTTTTAAGATAATATACATTGTGCATCTGCCCTTATATATTGTCTCTGTATCAGTCTGTCTACAGAATGAGGTTCCTGAGTTCTGCAGGAAACAGGGAAAGAGGACATTAATTACATTGAGGTATGTGTGTGCTTTCTTTTTTCTGATAATGAGAGCTCGGTATAATTCATTTCTCCCCCCACCTCAGCTGTCTTAAAACTTAATAGCAGGTTTATACTTCATCCCCACTATGTTGATTTGTTGTTTCTTCTACTTCTGTTATAATGACCCAATTTCATGTCTGTTTTGAAAACTGCCTCCAACTTCTGTTGAAGATTATACAGTGTTTTTCTGTCTCCATTTGACAAATGAATAAATTAAGCCTCAGAGAAGCTATAATTTAACTGAAGTCACAGCAAAAAAGTGACACAACCAAGAAATCTTCAAATCCAATGAATTTCTGTTTTTACCTAAAGCCCCTCCAGAAAGCTGCATATGTCCCTGTGAGAAATAAAGCCTAAGAAGAATGATTTCTTTGTTAAACTAAAAATCTGTCCCCTGAATTATGGCAATGAAAAATACTACTTTACATTTACATTTACATGTACTTTACAAAACGCTTTTATATAAATGATCTTGATCTTTGCGTTTATTCCGCACTGGGTCCTGCTTGACTTTATAATTAGAAAATAGAGAAGATTTAGTGAAAGGCAAACGAACAAACCAAAAAAGTCCCGTAGAGAAAAATGAAAGCACTTGGGGGATATCTGACTTGAAGAAAAGAAGACTGTGCTTCAATTGTCAATATAAAAGCTAATTATAAAGCATGGGATTGAAAGTGGTTTTTCACCTTCCCAGCCGGCACACTAGAGGGAAGAAGCTCATATGAAATTCAAATGAGGTATTTAGAACATCCTAAAATCAATTTGCTAGAAAATGAGGAGCCTAAAAATAAATACTAAAAACTTAAATATAAAGGTAGAACAAGGGTCTATAATAAATATAATTCAGTGGGCTAATAGACAGGAATGAGAAAGAATTTTAAGTAGCTGAATGAGCCTGAATTATTAGGGATAATCAGAAATATTCTGTATACCATTTGCATAGCAAAATGTTGGTGAAAGTTACTATAACCTTGGGGCAGGAGATACCACCAGAATAAGCAATGGGTCTAGAGAAAGGAGACAGTGCTGAAATGAGGCTCTCAACACTCTGAATCAAAAATACTCTAAAGCACAGAAAGAGGGTAAATTACAATACCCTCTATCTATTTAAATAAAATATAAATGTGAAATATTATATATTTTATAACATAAAATAATTTAGAGAATTTACTAACAGGAAATTGTGAGAATAACAGCAATGATACGTGACCCTGAGTATAAGGATACTAAAAGTCAGTTGAAACGCAAAAGTGTCTAAGCAATTTAAGGAGTTCAGTAACAGAAGAGGAATTAATAAGGGAAAGACAAGATGAAAAAATGAGGAGGAACTTTGAAAGAGAAAAAAAAAGATTTTATGGTGTTTTAAAAAGATGTATGAATTTTGCACAGGCTTCGTTGCTTGACGGTAAGAAAATGCTTTTATTATAATGAAAATGTACTATAAAAGCTCTGACGTTGACTATGGTTTGAAATAGACAGCCATCTGGTTGGACGGTATAGAGAGGGCTGTTTGGAGAAGTGAAAAATAAGAAATATTCTGGGATCCACTTGAGTAATATGATTCTTTATTAAAGTCTTCTGCTGCTATTATATTTTTATCAAGTTCTCCTTGCATTTTCACTAGTTTTTACTTTATATATTTAACTGCCACCTCTTTTGGATACAGAGGTAAATGAAGATCCTGTCTCCTTGTAAATTGTGCCATTTATCTTCTCTTCCTACCCTGTTAAGGTTTTTGTTTTGCTTTGTTTTTAATCAGAATTTCTATTGTGTTCATTCCCTAGGTGCTCTTTTCTAATCCATTGCCTTTAATGCTGGTCCATATGTTGATGGTTACCAAATTCACCACCTGGTCCCCACCCTTCTCCTAAACTCTGGGCTCCTACAGACACATGGCTACTCGACACCTTACCTTAGGTTTCTAAAATGTGTCTCAACTAGAATGGACTCTTTTCCTTCCTCTTCATGTTCCTTTCCAGATTTCCTTATCCTCACATATGGCATGACATTCAGTCAGTTTCCCAAAATGTAAATCTCAAAGCCATCTTCAATTTTCCTTTCTCTCTCACCTTACGTCCAATTTGTCATCAAAACTGTGTTACTTCTGTTAAAAAAAGAAACCATGGGCTCCAAATGGGGTCACTTGTGCTGAGCCCCACATCAGCAAACCAAGACTTAACTGCAGTTTTAGTCTCTCCCAAGAATGTACTCTTTAACCAGTCAGTCTGGAATCACCTGGTCAGCACAAGTGAGGTCATCTGCTGGATAGACCCCTGCCTTCCCCCATGGGAAAGTGACCTTGCCTGAAACAATCTACTCTTTGCTAATAAACTTCCTTTCCCCACCCTCTTTCTGCCTTTAAAAACCTTTCCTTTTCTATAGCTCTTCAGAGCTCCTTTCTATTTGCTAGATGGGCTGGTGCCCGATTCACGAACTGTTGAAGAAAGCCAATTTGATCTTCAGATTTACTCAGTTGAATTTCAGTTTTTAACCCTTCTAAATATTGGAGTAAAACACTTAACATGAGATCTACCCTCTTAACAAATCTATAAGTGTACAATAAATGATCTAAAGGTATAGTCATGGAATTAATCAATGGAAAAGGCATAACATGAACCCAGGATTGTATTGCTCCAATTTATGATTTTTACCATTATACCAAAGAGCAAGCACACCTCAGAGCTCACCGAAAAATAGCAACTCTGTGGTCACTCTGGTATGACAACAGCTGTCATTAAGATAGAAATTAAAGAAGTTCTTAATAAGTGACAGAAAATAACTGTGTTAAGACCAACCTGAGCAAAATGCACACAGAAAATGAAAAAGTTTCAGCACAGATTGAACCAGAATGGAGCATTTCTTAATTGTTGTAATGCTCTCTATTTTGGCCAAGGTCTCATATACCATTCTTACGGAGGAGCCAGCCGGTAACATAAATCAGTACGTGGCTTGTCCTGACCTTGAGGGGAATGCACTCACAGCTTGAGAATACAGGTAAGACAGTACAGGTGAGTCATGGCCTCAAATTGCACCATTCACAGCAGTGATGGACCTGGGCTCACAGCAATGATAAGAACTAGAATTAGAAGACAGTGCCTTGGGCACTTGGAAGGCTTATGCAGCAGTTCAAGACAAAGCTTCCAGTGCACAAATGGTTGGAGCTACACAGATGCAGCATAAGACTTACCAAGTATCTCAGCCCCAACCTGCAAGGAGGTCAACCTACCTTATTAAAATGACATATATAGAGTTTTGTTAATATGTGGCTGCTTCATTAAAAAAACAATACTAAAAAATAGTATAGGCACTGAAAACTTATACTTTACATTCACATGAATTAAATACATTTTTTAAGTTTCAATGTTAGCTTACTATTATTTGCCTTTTAGAAAAATATGTTTATTTTTGAAATGTTTCATGAAGAGTGCTGGATTTAAGAGTCTAGTGAGCTTTGCTTCTTTACAAAACATTCTTAAGTGCTATCTTTGACACAGATCCATGCAAAATAATTTTAGTGTTATACAATTCTAAAACAAAATGTGAACATTTATTTAGGATTTAAAATACAGACTCTCATGCTACCCTCTTTAAAACGACTGAAAAATCGTAATTGATTTGCTTACTTAAATAGGTTCTAAATATAATAACAAAAGCACCTTAATTTCTAATCATTTGTAATTAGTGCTTTTTAAAATGGGCTTCTTTTAATATGTTAACTATACATTTAGTTATACAAGCTTTTTAAGCTTTGGCAAGGTTTATAAGGAAAACATTAATTTGAATGAAAGGAAATATTGAGACTGTAAACTTTTTCACCACAAATTTCACCTGGTAAATGTCAATTTGTACAACAAAATGTTTTCAGAGGGAAAAAAAGTCACATGGCAGAAATAAATAAATATCAATGCACTCCCTATGAATCCCACTGCTGTGCAGAGTTACTGGAAAAATTTAATTAGCAATGGCATTCTGTGCTGAAAGCATCTAACACTTTGATTTCATGCTTGTAATTCAGACATTAGCATTCAAATCAGCCCACAACTTGCAATTTGGTATTTACTGAATGAATACCAATTAAATTGTTCCAAATAATCATTTTCATTTCCTGTAGAATGTCTGCCTAAAACCTAAGATTCCCATGGGATTTAAGATCATTTGAGATGTTGGGATTTCACATTTTCTAGAGAGAATTGTTGCTTTTGAAGTAATAATAAATATTGTTAAAAGAAAGTTCCCACTCTGCTGGGCATTGTCTTCGTGTCTATGCAAAAAAGGTTAGTAACTGATATCATAGGCCACAGGTCTGAAGTCAACATACACTGCAATTTAGTAGTTCGTGAAAAGTGACCACACCCCACCCTATGCCCTGATGCACAAACACGCATTTTCTTTATTTGAAAATAATAGATAAACAGACTTTTCAGGAGAGGATTGGGATTTAGATCAGATGGGAGAAACAAAAGTGAGATCTCAGGAACCAAAAAAATCAAAGAAAGAAGTAGAAGAAAAAACAAACAAACAAAAATCCTAAGAGATGATGGGAAGAGAAAAGCATGATAGTACATGTATTCCAATGCTCTCTAGTATCACATAGGAGGTGATAATTTCAGTAATTTTATTACATTGTTCTGCTCTCTCAAATTCTAACATTAAAAGAAAAATTCTCAAGATGTAAATTCTGAAGTTATATGGAGACAAAATTAACAGCCAAAATTTGATTTATCTGGAAGCTCCTATTTATGAGGTATGTGCAAGCAATTTATAAAAATTATCTCAAAGAGCATCTCTTTTTAACTAAAAAAGTTGTAGAAGTTTTGCCTCTCAGTTATATCTCTTTGACAGAAGTAACAGAACTAGAATGTCTTCATAAAACCATAGTGGCATAGAAGGTTACAATTATAAAGATTCTTTCCATCACCTGACACCAAAATGTGAAAAGAAGGCATTTAAAAGAACATTCTCAGAATATATGGTTTGAACATGCTTAGTTTACAATATATTTAAGTATCTTCAGTTGATAAGGAAATTGTCCTGGGATTTTTAACCCCGGAATGTTATTTTCTATCAATCGCAAACATTTGTTAAGCATCTTATATTTTCCAACCATAAGAGATACTGGACATAAAATGGTAAGAAAGGAAAACTGAAACTTTGTTATATATGATAAAAATCTGGCAGGAAACACTGATAATTAAAGAAGCATTATATATTTTATAATTTTTTCCATCACTGAGAAACATAAAGCTTGGGCATCTCCCATTAATTCAGATAAACTTCAAGAAAACTTCATAAAAGAGCTTCAATCTAAAAGTTGAGTCAAAGGATAAGCAGGAGAGAAAGGTGAGGAATTTAGGTTAAAAAATATATATATGAGAATCATTTTACAAATGTAAAGAAATTAATCATACAAATCATATTGAATGTGATCCTTACATTTTGCATTTTGTGTTAAATTTTGTTGCCTCTTTTTACATTCCTTAATTTTTGTGACTTTGTTTTGTTTTAAAAACTTACACATATTCATTTTGAAAATCTAAACCATAGCAGAAAGTATAAGAAAGTTAAAAAAAAAATCCTATGTCTGTATAGAATCACTTGATATATTCTTAGCTATATCTCTATAGAAACATAGAAGTATAGAAAGAGAGACAGATGAACAGGTAAATGGAAATAATTTGAACAAATTTTAATCATGTATATATGTGGTAATTTTATCTAAACATATATTTGCTGGTGATAAAACTAAAAAAATAAAGATTAGAAACTTGCTAAATTTAAAGTAACTATTCACACAAAAGAGAAAGTAATGGCTAAAATAGTTTTCTATAGTTAATCCAAAATATCTTTACAAATGAAGAAAGTGTCATCTTAATGTCTTATTAAACTATTATCCTACTTCAAACAGTAATTTAAAATTCACAATAGAAATGAACAAATTATCATAATTCTATTTGATTTTTTAGTTTGATTATAATTTTTATATATCTAGGTTAATGACTTCTAGAACTTCACACAAATAATATTACAAAGGTTAAGGATGTGGGCTCTGGAACCAACCAATTTGCCTAGGTCCAGATCTGAGCTCTGCTTCTTACTAATCGTAGACTTTGGATAAACTAAGGCTTATCTTTCCATCTAACCTTTCTGTGCCTCAGTTTCTTGTCTGTAAAATGAGAATAATACCTACCATAGAAGGTTGTTGTGCAAAATTAAACAATTTATTACATGTAAAGCAATAAAAAAATTGGCTGGCAAAGAAGGTAAACATTAAATAAGTTTTAACTATCATTACTATTATGATGACATTTTAGGATCTCTTTGGGAACAGAGCATTCATGTCTGCTGCTACAAGTAAACTGATTTATCTCTTACTTCAAATCTTTTATCAAGACTTCTTTATTTTCCTTAATTTTGTAGATTTTGTCCTAAGGTAATTTTTTCAAGGAGACCTCACATGTGTCACACTCCCTACGTGTATTCATTTTTGAGATTATCAGTTGATGGCTTTCATACATAACTGACCATCTTGAGTGGTACAAAACCAATGTCACAGAGCCTTTCCCACAGAACTATTATTCTCCTAAAGACCATCAGAAGTCGTTGATTCTCAATTAGTGTGGTATGACAACTGGCTTTCTCTCACACCTTTACCCCATCTTCTAAGTGGAAACCTCCCTTGGCTAGGTGTCTTCACCATGGACAATAAAAATGGGGTCTCCGCCTCTGCTTGGATAAATCTTCAACTACACTTCTGATAAAATGAAGTGTGAAGATGGGGTTTCGCAGAGCCAGATCCAATGAGTACCTGTTGCACATACCACTGCTTCTCATAACATATATATTTTTTCCTTTATCTTTTTTTTCTTATTTTTGTAATACATGTTTAATGCTACATAGGTAGCATACTTTCTAAGTTCTTGTATATCTGAAAATAACTACATTATTCTCATAATTCAATGAGGGCTTAAATTCTATCAAAGTTTAGGTTCTAAATCAATTTTTCTTGGAAACTTGTGAACTGTGTTTTAGAAACTTTTAACTCAGATGAGAACATGGATATCAGATTGATTCTTATTCATTTGTAGGTAATGCCTTTATTTTTTCCTGAAGTCTTAGCACAGCTTACAGTAGATAAGTGGATATTTAAGATAGATATACTTAGTTGTTTTACTTTTTTTGCAAATTCCTTAACAACTTCGTGCCTCAAAGTTTCTTCATCTATAAAATAAGGACAATAGAACTTACCTTATAAGCTGTTAAAGGTTAAATTAGTTAATACATGTGCTCAGAAAAGTGCCTAACACATAGGAACCCCTTGAAATGTTAGCCATTATTCTCAGTATTTGATGTTTGAAAATAACTATACATTATTGTCATATTTCAAAAATTGCTTATTTGTTGCAGAATTTTAATTCAAAACCATGTTTCTTAGATTTTTATATTAATAATAATTACATTATTATTATTTATATACATTCAATAACCATATTCCGCTTTTCCTCAATTTGAATTCACCTTACTTGGTTAATTAACTGCCTAAAACTTGGCTGCTCACTTATGCAAAATTGAGTTGGGACAAATAGTTTTCTATTTGTTCTAGTGTGAAACAAGCCTGGGGACTGTTAGTCAGTTGCCAGATCTTTAGACAAATGCACTTTCTGTCGTTCATTTGTAATATAAGCAAAACAAATGTGACCAAACAAAACTAGTAATCAAATATCACAATGGTGTTGTACTGCTAGACCATGTTGTAACACTTTCTCCAAACTACAGTACTTAGCTTCTCTCTGTCCACTTCCCAAGTAGCTCTTTGCCTTAAGAGTCAATTCAGTAAATAGAGTTCAAGAACTTAAGCATCCAGTATTCAATAAGTATTAATCAAAGATGCACAGGAAAATCCCAAATACTTTTGAATTAAGCATGTTAATAATGTAATAGGTTCATTTTCTCCTTAAATAAGACTGAGGAGGTAAAATAAATTTTTTTACATTGGACTAAAACACAAAATATCCACTAACCTAATATAGCTCTTTGTTTTATAACTCTACAAAATAATATGAAAATATGTAATACATATTCAATTAAAAAATTTGAATCAAAGTAGGTGCAAAAATAAGTCTACTAGTGTAAAATTAGAAACACCAAACGCACTATAAATTAGAGTACTTATTATTGGTTAGAATATGCTGATAATTAAGCTAAAGTCATGCACTTAATTACCAGATGGACCAGTTGTCTCTGCTTTATTACAGAGACACAGGCTGAATCACAATTTCCAGCTGTCTTGGAAGCGTGTATTACTGATCAGGAGGGGCACACAGCCGACACGTGGGAAGATTAGTGAAATTCCATTACAATGACAGGAAAAGCAATTCTGAGCACATTCCCTACAGGGAGAGGTCAGTAGCCTAATTTTTATTTCAGTTTGGCACTGAGCATGGTGTCTCTTATAGACGAATGCTTAATGATAGTCCTTTTTAATGTTCATAATGTTGAAGACAAGATACATTTTAAAACCATACAGCAGCTTTCCAAACAGGTAATATTAAGATGGTGAGATCCATGAACAACAGAGCCATTTCATCAAATATTAGTTCCTGAATCATTTGGGGCTTAAAATTTAATGTATGTATTAAAAGTTCTGATTTGGAAAAGCAATGATAGACTTGCTCTATGATACAACTTAACAGCAATTAATTATGACTAATTTCACCACAATGGAATATATATGTGTGTATATATACATACATACATAGATACAAATATATATACATACACATATTTACAAATATACATATAAAAATATGTACATATACACACAAACATATATATACATACATATATATACATATATATATATAATGGAATATTACTCAGCCATAAAAAAAGAATGAAATCTTGCCATTTGTGGCAACATGGATGAACCCAGAGGGTATTAAGTTAAGTGAGACAGGGAAAGACAAATAATGTATGATTTCACTTATATGTGGAATCTAAAAAACAAAACAAATGAATAAACATATCAAAACAAACAGGTGGTTGCCAGAGGGGAGGGGGTCTGGGGACTGCATGAAATAGATGAGGAAAATTAAGAGGTACAAACTTAGAGTTACAAAATAAATGAGTCACGGGAATGAAATGTACAGCATGGGGAATATAGTCAATAATAATGTAGTATCTTTGTATGATGATGATGGTGGTCAAAAGGTACAAACTTCCAGTTATAAGATAAATAAGTACCACGGATGTAATGTAAATCAGGATTAATATCAATATAATTAACACTGCTCTGTTATATATGAAAATTGTTAAGAGAATAAATCCTGAGTTCCCATCACAAGGAAATTTTTTTCTTTTCTTTTATATTTATATGAGATGATAGATAGTCACTAAACTTATCATGGCAATTATTTCATGATGTATATAAGCAAATCATTATCCTATACACCTTACATTTGTATAATGCTGTATGTCAATCATTTCCCAATAAAACTGGAAGGGAAAAAAAAAGTAGTCAGTCCCCTGTCTGCTGCCTAGAATCATTTTTAGGCATCCTGATTCAGTTTCATAGTATTATTAACAAATTATTATGCTTAAACATTTTAGAGTAAATCTCTTTTTGCAGGTTCACATGATAATTCAATCATCTTGTATAAAGAGGACTTTTGAAATTAAAATTTTTGGAGTGTTTACACCATATGCCATGCCCTCTGCTAGACAGACATTTTATAAACATATCCAATTTAATCCTCATTTGAAAAAACACAAAAATCTTATAGGGTGATTAATGTTGTACTCATTTAATGAGGTGGAAAACAAGGCTAGATAAATAAGTAATTTGCCCAAGGCCTCCAAATTAGTATAGCCTTGAGTTTTAAACAAACAGTGTACATGTAAACGTTTATGACTTATCATTGCCAGAGACTGCTTATTGTTCCACAGCATCGCATTTTTCTTTTTCTTGATAATATAATATTCAACTGGGTATTTGTTGCCCCGCCAGACTACATTTTTGCAGATCCCCTGCAGCTATTGTGTGGGTATATGACCAAATTCTAGCCTAAGTTATGCACACAATTTCTGGGTTGTGCCTTATATTCTTCTTTCCTAAGGATGGAGTTAGGATGTAATGGCAAGAGCAAAGCAGCCATATTAAACCATGGAAACGCTGTTTTGAGAATGGCTGAAAACAAGATATAAGCAAACTTTGTCTCCAACAGTATTAAGCTGATGTAACAATCTTGGACAGACTACCTAGATGTTTCCATTTGTGTAAGTTCTTGTATCTTTGTGCATATTTGTATTTTATAATATGTGTGTTGTAACTCTTTGGTAAAATAGCCTGATGATATAGCATTAGTAATGTATCATTGTTCATATTTTTCTTGTAGGTAACCCCACCATCAATGGTGAATTCAAATAAGACTTATTCTACCTTACTATGATGATCATGATTTATGAAGACATTTTGCTTGTAATGCTAGAGAAGAATACACAAAGAGATCAAACTTCAGTTTTTCCATCCTTGATATTATAATTTTAAAACATATTAATGTAAATGTATTGAGTACGTGTGATTAAAAACAATAACATTTTATGTACCTAAGCTAACTCTATATAATAATTGCACATTAAAAGGTAGACTCATATCCACGTATTGGTGACAGCTTTAACATTAGATAATACCTGTCAAAACTACCACTCAAATGTCTAAAGTTTAAACATACATACACACAACAACAACAAAGTAACTATAATTGCAAATAAAACAAAAAGTGAAACACAAATGATTAAAGTGACAAATAAACTGCATAATGGAAATTACATATAGATCATGAAAACCCTTTATCTAGCACAGAACTGTGGCATAAGAAAGTGGCAAAATTTGTGTAGTTGTTTCCTTTGAAAATAAAAAGTACTCAAGAAATAGATGTATAGGCAGAAAGTAAGAGCAAATAGAGAGCCCACTGTGGGTAGTTCACTGTGATGAGGATTCCTCCAGAACCAAAGTACTGGACTAAGTGTTATCATACAAAAATAATCTGTCCTTACTTTTGCATTAAAATTTCAATTACCTCTTTACCAAATTTACTTTAACAGATTCCCATAATATTTAGACTTATTCATTTTACTTTTTGTAATTTTCCAGCAACTGAGAAAGTAGCATGTGCATAGGTATATAAAAATTTTAATTTTAAATAATACTTTTCCTTAAGTAAAATGAGAAAATTCCTAAATTATCTAAATTGTGTATCTTAAAATTAAGAACTTTTTGTGACATTAGAAGAGAAGGCATTACTGTTCGTATTTCAAATTTATGCAGTTAGATATTTACTAGGTAAATAATAAAAACAACTTGTGAAGAGTTAAAAAAAAATTAAATGATAAGATGGCATTGTGTCCATTTTAAAGGGGTATTTTATATTTAAAGGCATGGAATATCCTAAAATGTTTACTTTTTAAATATAAAAGTATGCAGTAAAACATATTTTAAATCCATTTAATAGAGGAATTAATTGCATACTACTTAGGTGTAATAGTTGTTATATTGCTGTACCTACAACTATATTTACATACATATATCTATAGCTATACTTTAATCTAAAAATAGTATTGTACTAGTGATGAAGGCATTCTTCCTATTGTAGTACTTCCTAGTTAGCTTTTTCTCTTTCTCAATAGGTCAAATCCAGGTCAGAGCACAATTACACAAAATTAAGTTGAAAAACAGACATATCATTCTACCTCATTTTTTGATTTTCACATTTTTTTTTTCTCTAGTAAGGCTCTGCATGAATCCATATGGGCAGTGCATCATTTCTCATTCCAAAAGAAGAAATACTGCTGGACATCACTAATCATTAGACAAATGCAAATCAAAACTACAATGAGGTATCACCTCACACCAGTCAGAATGGCCATCATCAAAAAATCAACAAACAATAAATGCTGGAGATGGTGTGGAGAAAAGGGAACCCTCTTGCACTGTTGGTGGGAATGTAAATTGATACAGCCACTATGGAGAACAGTATGGAGGTTCCTTAAAAAACTAAAAACAGAATTACCATATGACCCAGCAATCCCACTACTGGGCATATACCCTGAGAAAACCATAATTCAAAAAGAGTCATGTACCACAATCTTCATTGCAGCTCTATTTACAATAGCCAGGACATGGAAGCAACCTAAGTGTCCATCGACAGATGAATGGATAAATAAGATGTGGCACATAGATACAATGGAATATTACTCAGCCATAAAAAGAAACGAAATTAAGTTATTTGTAGTGAGGTAGATGGACCTAGAGTCTGTCATACAGAGTGAAGTAAGTCAGAAAGAGAAAAACAAATACCGTATGCTAACACATATATATGGAATCTAAAAAAGAAAAAAAAATGGTTATGAAAAATCTAGGGGCAGGACAGGAATAAAGACGCAGACGTAGAGAATGGACTTGAGGACACAGGGAGGGGGAAGGGTAAGCTGGGACAAAGTGAGAGAGTGGCATGGACATATATACACTACCAAACGTAAAACAGATAGCTAGTGGGAAGCAGCCACATTGCACAGGGCGATCAGCTCGGTGCTTTGTGACCACCTAGAGGGGTGGGTTAGGGAGGGTGGGAGGGAGACGCAAGAGGGAGGAGCTACGGGGATATATGTATATGTATAGCTGATTCACTTTGTTATACAGCAGAAACTAACACACCATTGTAAAGCAATTATACTCCAATAAAGATGTTTAAAAAAAATAAAAATGAAAAAAAATTAAAAATTAGTTCGTAAAAAGGAATAAAAACTGTTTTCTATACTAAAGCAACGTACCAGTTGCCTCGCACTGTGGTGTCTGCCCTCGCTTTCTGCCTGGATGCCTGAGAGAACAGCGGGGGCGGAGGGGCAGGCAGACAGGGACGGGCACGGGCAGTGTTCTCAACAGCAGTTCTGCTTTGAAGATTATGGAAAGATGAGGGCACCCCCATGCCAGCAGTTTGAAGGAAAAATTCTTGTTTGACAGCTGTGGCATGCAGTACAAATCCTTGTGATCTGGTTGTTTGCAGCATTTGGAAAAACCTCAGAGCTGCAGTAAATATCAATACCAAATGATTGATGTGCTTTCTTGTTTTTTTCCTTAAGACTGAAGTAAGGATTTTACTTCTATTTCTGTAGGTGACCATTACTTTTTATAGTGAATATTTATCTATTCATTTATTGTAGTCAAATCTTAATTAAAGTGGTTTATTATATGTTTTTGTAGAACTATAATTAAAACAAAACATAATAAAAATGCTGATATGTATGATCTTACCAGGTGAAGATAAGGCATAGTAATGTAGATATTAAAATCAAAACTTGATTAAACATTGCAGACTGTGTACGCTGAATGGCTCTGTGTAGATCATTCTGAAATAATACAGAACAAGCATATTTTAAATTTTGATAGATACTATGTATTCATGAGTTTTGTTACATTTATTACTATGTATTACATTTCAACTATCTTGTGCATACTCAACACATATATTTTAAATGGATATAGCAGCATATTTTCGTTTTTGCTGTGGTCTGAATAACCTTACTGTAACATTCATATTACCAAGATAATACTATGGGAGACCACCAAAGCACCAAGTTTTAGTTTACTCGCCTTACAAACATCTGTAGAGTTGTTACACTGACTCCCCAAAAGCCCTCCACGCTGAGTATGCTCTCTTGTGGAAAATTCTAATTTTAAAAGATCAGAAAATAATATGTTCAATTAAGGGGAAAGTAATAGCTGGATCAAACTACAACCATATCTCATTCTCTGAATCAGGAAAAATAACATGAATTATGCCAGGCAATGTGTCATAAAAATAAAAAATTATATAGCCAATGAACATTTTTAGATTAATTTCATTCATATTAAGAGAAATGTGAATTCAATATATAATTTTATTTTCCAATTGAAAAACACTGAAAATAATAATACCCACTGTTATTTAATATGCAAAAAACAAGCACTCATATATAATACTACTCATGTAATTTGTTATAAATTTCTTGAAAGTAATTTGGTAATACAGGTCAAAATTCACAAGTATGCCCTTTCTACTTCACGGATTTATTCATTTAATTAGTATTTACCCCATAACATAATTTCTAAAAGCTAATCACATGAAAAATATGAGATGGAAATCGAATACTTATGTATGTTCATCTTTATTACAAAATTATAATATTTATTACGTGAAATAATGAATGTCCATTACTATTAAAGTAACTAAAAATGCAAAAGAAAAATGGTTAAATAAATTGATCAAAACTAGAGAGCAGATTTAGATGCATCCATTAAAAATGGTTTGAACAGGAATATTTAATGACATAGGAACCTGTCCACCACATACTATTATATGACAAAAAATTCAAATTATAAAATTAAACATACAATTTTGTGTGTGTGTGTGTTTTCATAGAAAATATTAGAAGAATATAAATTATTACTAGTGCTTAGTCTGTGTGGAAGGTTTGTAGTTTTGCATAATGTTTTATTTTATGGTTTCCTGTTGTATAAATTTTTTATAATAACATTTTAACAGTCTGCATATCAGGACTGCATGAGATAAATAACTTCATCAATACAAGAAAAGTCTCAATGAGCCATAGTTTATCTTTCTCTACCACACATTTAACCAGAACTATAATAAAAACAAACTAAGTTGACTAGAATTTCACCTCGCATCTCTTACTTTCTTCTAACAGAGGTGTTAATGAACAGAAAAATAAATTAAAATTTAGCAACCAGGGAGAGGAGAAGTAAAATATAGAGCTATGATGGAAAATGAATCCTAAATTAATAATGCAAAGCACTACTTCTACTCCCAACGACTGACTAATGATTCCTCTCTTGGTTAGGTTACTTTTTCCAACAGCTAATAAACGCAAATTAGCAAAGACGTTTATTTTTTCCTGGAGTATTTTTTTTCATTAGGAAATTAGGCAATCTATATTTAGTGAAATAGTATTTTTTTGGACAGTTAAGACAGCCTGATGTTTCCACAAACCATCCACAGGCTACACTATCCCTTTCTTAGCCATGAACTTTCATGAGGCTCCAGTGGTTACTTAACACAGATGTTTAGAAATATTCACCTGGTTGTGAATATTCAAATGTTATCCAGATATTCCTTTTGGCCACAACTTGTGTCATAATTTCTGTTAAAAAGCTATTTACATTGTAAAGCAATCATACTCCAATAAAGATGTTTAAAAAAAAAAAGGTTTTTTAAAGAAAAACAAGGTTGCCTCCAAACAAATTTAATTTCTGTGTGATAAAATTAATAATATTGAGCCCTTACTATGTTTATGCTAGATACAAGATTTTACACATACATATATATGCATGTATATATAAGTTCATTTAATTCTCACAGCAAGCCTGTATGTAGGTACTTTTATTCTCTTTTGAAGATGAAGACATTAGCAAAGAAGTTGAATCATTTGCTTATCTTATCAGAGCACTTAACATAGAGTGGACTCCTATTAACATCTGTAGAATAAATGACCAAACAGCAAGCTCACTCATAAGTGTCCAAGCCTATTATAGCAAATAGATTTTGGTCATAGTTATAAATCAGTCCTTCTGAACAGGGTCCGCCTTGGGCAAAATGCAACTATGGCACATCTCTGAGTTCTGCATCTCTTCCTTCCTGCTTCCCTTTCTCCCTCCTAATATCCTACTCCCAACCCAACCCAGCCTAAAAAGGTGACTTTACATGAGGGCCTTCTGGCTCCAATATAGGGTCTTACAAAACCCCACAGATTTTTATGTACTGTGAGACTACCTACAGTTAAGAACCGTTTGACAATGTTACCTCCTGAAGCTTTAAAACCAGGGGTCCCGTTATACGTCAAGAGATTGCCTTAGAAGGGAAGGCTGTTTGTCTTCAGGAAATTGGCTAATTAGTTGGACCAGTCCGAACAGCAGTTAGTTTTGATTTGGTGATATTTGGAATATCTGAACTATTTTTGTTCACCAGTTCATAGCGCCTTATGAAGGAAGGGACTTGGCAATATGGGCATTTTATGACTTTTCATTCTGATTAGGATATAAGCAGACTTGGGATCTATTAGCTTAGACATTTATGCAACACGTCACTTTAATGAGGTAAGAAATAATGGAGTGTTGAAAAATATTTTTGTCTTTGCACTTGTCTTTTATACTTACAATCATATTTTCCAAGGCATGTTTGGCAAGCCAACAGTTTAGAAAGACTGGGACAAATAGATTTCTTAAGGAAGGCCAGAATATCTGGAAAACAAATCAAAACTAAACTTTTATCTCAAAGCAAGAAATCGATATGATTGAGAAGAAATGTGAAACCGAAATAAGTTATTAAAAACAATAGAATGATCTAAAACATGTGGCAAATACTTTAAACTCATATGACTATTGAAATGCAAGGAGCAGACAGGATCTTTTCATTCATTCTCTAAGTCTTACTTAAGGAAAAATTCTTAGGAAAATTATTGTAGAAGCAGAATGAAAATAATCAGCTCTCACAGGATGTCAGCTATAACTGTGCTAATTCGATCACTAAATCTTTTAGCATGACAGTTTATGATAGACATCACCTCTTTCTTTCCTGCAACTGAAAGTAAAAAGTAGATGTAAGGAGACAGAGCTTTAGTTTTTCATAGCATTACCACTTAGCCTCTGAAGATTCAAACATTCTTAGTGACACTGGGGAACTGTACTCCATTGGAATTATATTTAATTAGCCAGTCATTCAATCTGGGGCCAGTTGCTCCTCTAGATAAATCACTCAAATTAAAACAATTGTCAGAACTGAGCAACAGCTTCAGATCGTATGGACTTATTTTCATAATTTTCCAAATAAAATTCAAACAAATAAGGTGTTAGAAAGCATATTACCAGTACAGATATTACTGTAACTTTATCAAATAGAGATTAAGACCTAATTTTGCAATGGGAAAGTGCTAGTTACATATTCTGTAGTTAAACAGGATCACTGTGGAATTGGTCCTCCACAGACTTTGATAAAGAAGCAAATTACTGGTTGTCTGGCTGATGGCAACTTCCTTAGTAAAAAGAGAACTGGACTTTGGAAATCCTGTGGTTAAGCTCGAGATAAACATATTCTTAGCATGAGAAACTTTCATAAATACTTGGTTTTACTCGGTTTCTATTTTTTTTTTAATTCCACAATATACACAAGAAATGGAGTGATTAATTCCTGCTCTGTTTAGACAATACTGACACTTGTTAACATGGCACCTCTAGAGCATATATTTCTAAAAAGTATTTCATTTTGCTATTGTACTAAATCTCATTAATTTTCACTTAATTTCACAACCCAGTTATCCAACTGATTTTACTATTTATTTTTTAATACCATGATTTAAAACAATAACAAAGTCTAAATTCATTCATCTGAGCTAATATGTTATCTATTACTATTTAGATTTAAAGACTTTATGTCTAATAAAAAACTTATTTCTTTTAAAGATTCTTTTAGGACTTACTGAGATAATGAAGGGAACCGCATTAATTATTTCCAAGATGAAGGGTATTCGTAAAATCTGTTCCCAGATGTTTCCCTTCCAAGAAAGAATGAGTAAAAATGAAAGTCAATTATAACTGAATCCCATTAAAGGGGGAAAAAGACAGCATCAGAATTTCTCTAGCAATAAGGATGCTTACATTAACAGAATACCAAATCATTATTTAGAAATGTAGCAATGACTTTTAGAGATTATTTTGCTGAATGTAATTGTGCCCTCTCAATTTTGTAGTCAGTTTAAGAAGTAAAACAAATGTTTGTAGTAATCCTTGAATATTGCACATAACACATTTTAATCATATCATATTTCATGGAAGAAAACTTACTAGTAAAAATAAAACACATTAAAAAACCTTACAGAATCAATGAAAAAGCGACTCAGTCTTAATTTTTTTACTATAATAATTACATTCACAAACTTTAAAGTATATCAAATAGTTCGCAAATACAAACATATAACAATGTTCCTTGGAATTAACATTGTTTTTAGATTAATAAAATTTAAAGGGAGGATTTTCTCAATCTTCTGGATTCTAATCTTCCAACCCACATAGTGCAACAATATTAATCAGGCCTGGCTACCTAATTTGTGGGGCTAAGGGCAACATGAAAATACAGGGCCTCTTATTAACAAATTATGAATAATTTCAAGAAGGTGACATCAGAGAATTAAAACAAGCACAGGCCCTTCTAATTGTGCAGCTCTGGGACACTGCACTGACTAACAGGTCATTCCTGAAACTTTCTTGAACGGTGTCTAGCAAAAAAGAACTCAGAACTTCCTAAAGCAGTTTATTCATCTATGAAAAAAAGAACTACCCATTAGTAAGGCAATTTGAAATCTGACTCCTTGTAATGTCTAATTATTTTATGACACTGGCTATAATATTGGGATTCTTTATTTTTCTTGTGGTCCCAGAGCCTTAAAACATTACAATGATGTAAAACACCTCCACTTCACAAGGCAAGTTCTGGATCAGCAATCGTCTGTGTGCTAAAGAGGTTTTGTTATCATTGGTTCATCACCCATCTGCAAGCTGTATAAAGAGTGGTGGAGGGAGCTGGTGGAAGAAACAGAAGCAATGAGACCTCCTCTGTGTAGAGACACAAGGGTGCTGTGGTACTTCCCTCACCACAGCCAGCTCAGTGAGGAGAGCTCGGGTGAACCACTCAGACAGCTGGCTCAGACATGGGGGCCGCATTTGGCGAATGCGTAAAACATCATCAAAAAACGGCAGAGCAAAGAGAAAGAAGGTTAAGATGAGAACAGGCCACACTTATGCCAATCCTAAGAGGTACTTATTTTCTGGGGATGAGATATAGACCCTAAAGAATGAAACTTATGATCATTCTAAGTTCACACTCAGGAGGGCTGTGTCCCTACAGGGACATGGAACCGTGACAGATGGTGGCCCTCAGGACCCCAGGGCCTGGGTCAGAGCCCTAGTGGCCAGCCCGAGGCTTGAGGCATCAAGGAGCTTTGGCCAAAGGCCTCGGGAGAACCACATAAGCCCCGTTTGGACCTGCCACCAGAGCAACCCAACCGCAGACTGTTCTTGTGCCAGTCAGGCAACTTCATCCCAGAAGCTGACCTCACTTCTCCCCGTGCCTCCTCAGCCCTGAGGGACCAAAATCAGCTGGTGTCAAATAAGGGAGGAGGGGGAAAGAGGAGATGGCCCCCAAGATGATCCCCTGCCCCATGTGGTTCCAGGCCAAGAAAAAGCTAGAACTGGATAAGAATTTTAAATTTTTACATACTGATCATAATTTCTTAAGTACTAAACTGAGATTTGCATTGGGATTGAAAAGTGTAAAAAAGCTAAGATACCTGCCCAAGATTTCATCTGATGAGTATGGCTCGTAAGGACAATGACTGAATTTGAAGGAGAGAGGTAGGAAAACTAAAGCCTTTTCCTACTTGCACTGAGTCAGGCCTACCTATTCAACAAACCATTTATAATTGATTTGAATTATGTGAAGCTCCTATCTTTTATTGTGCATGTTAACATCACCATTTTTTTCATCAGTTTTTTCCATGACTCAGTTTCCAGAATGCTTAACACTTGGCTTACTCTTTCCCTACTGTGTTTTTACTTGTCATTGTACATCGTTCCTTGATGTCAATGATTCTGTACAGGAAAAGAGACTGATGTGACCAGAAGAAGACGGCAGGGTGGAGTTGGGGTGGGGGGGTATGGGTACAGTTACCACTGGTCATACGGCAGGATCTTTCTACGAATACACAGCAAGATTAGCTTTAGTTTTCGTAGCTGTGGCACACTGGAAAGTTTAGTTCATAGTAAACCAAAAGCCTTTCTATCTCTAATGTCCCTCCTCATTTCCATTTATAACACACCAATTTGATTTTTATGATTTTTTCTCAAACCAGTAAAAGAGTCTCATGACTGGTATGTGACTTGGTTGGGTTCACTTCTGATTTATCTTCCATATTAAAGCCAGAGAATTCTTTCTAAAATGCCAAATTTCCATTGCCATCATATTAACATCCAAACTCCTCATTACATCATATGAAGCTTCATAATTTGGACTCTGGCTACTGGTTTGGTTTGTACCTACTATATTCCTAGCCCACCTTGAATTTAGCTACAGATTCATCACATGTAGAACTGATTTTGATGCAGTTCTCTGAACACACTAGGCTATTTCATACTTTTACAACTTTGCTCACACACTTCTCCCTCTGCTTGGAATGTCTCAGTCCCCATACCTTCACCACTAACTACCTGGATACATGTTTGTAACATTTTATAAAACTTATTTGTTTATATGACATTTGGACTCAATAAGCATGTTAATGAATAAATGAAACTTTCAAATATTTTATACATATTCTTCCCTTCTTGGTATAATTAATTTTTGAACTTAAACATTTATATTTCTTTCTACTGAATCCAAATGGAAACCCCTGAGAAGAATATTATTGTTTAAAGCCTTCCTGGTGCAATTATAAATAAGTTGTTAAACTTATGGCCACAAAGCTCGACAGAAATTTTCTGGAAGAAAGAATTTCAAGAGTACTTGGCTGTATACCCAACTTAGGTAATCTCATCTATGTGTCAACTTCAACATATCATCAATAATAAACCAATGTTGTATCTCTAGCTCAGATCAATATTCTATCTGAGAATCTCTTTCAGATCTCCACTGCCTAATCCACTGCTTCACACAGATGCCTCAATGGCACCTTGTGGGTAATATGTCTAAAAGTAAAATTTAAACAACAATGAAAACACGACAATCCAAATCCTATGGGATGCAGAAAAAGCACTTCTAAGAGGGAAGTTTATAGCAATACAATCCTACCTCAAGAAACAAGAAAAATCTCAAATAAACAATCTATCCTTATACCTAAAGCAACTAGAGAAAGAAGAACAAACAAAACCCAAAGATAGTAGAAGGAAAGAAATCATAAAGATCGAAATAAAGGAAATAGAGACGAAGAAAACAATAGCAAAGATCAGTGAAACTAAAAGCTGGTTCTTCAAGAAGATAAATGCAATTGATAAACCTTTAGCCAGACTCATCAAAAAAAAAGGGAGAGGATTCAAATCAATAAAATTAGAAATGAAAAAAGAGAAGTTACAACAGACACCACAGAAACACAAAGGATCATAAGAGACTAACAAGCAACTCTATGCCAATAAAATAGACTACCTAAAAGTAAAATTTATGATGTTTGCCCTGACTGGTTCTCCAGTAACAGAAACCAAAAATTCTGGAGAAACTCTTTACACCTTCCTTTCACATGCTAAACAAGAATAATTCATCAATAAGACTTCCTGATTCATATATGGATCTTGAGTCCTCTGGTTCTCATTCTAACGCTAATCTCACTCCAGCCTCCTAACCGGTCTCCTCCCCTTCCTTCTTGCCCCATTCCCATTCACCTCCCACAATGTTACCAGGAATACGTTTCTAAGGCACATCTCATGTGCCAATCCCTACCCCTCACCCCACGCCACCCCCACTCACTTTGAAACTCTTGAACAATTCAGACACTTGCACAGCGAAACACAGATTCTATTACAACCTACAAGGCAACATATCATTTAGCTCTCCTTGACCTCTCCACCCGAATTTTAAAGATCATTCTTTCCAAAGACCTTCCACTCCTTATATATGCCAGGGCCTTGGCACGTGCTTTTTAAGAGACTTGGAGAATCTCCACCTTCCTTTCCAATTTCCCTTTGTCTAGTTAATTCGCACACATCTTTCAGCTCTTAACTCAAAATCTTTTGAGTGTTTTGAGGCTTTCCTTGCCCCCTCATTGCACACACACCAGACAAGATCAGATTCCCACACTAGGTTTTTCGATCTTCATCAACATCCTTCTCATTCCTTTTTGCAGTTTGTTTTTATATATTTAATCAACACTTGATTTTAATGTCATGAGGTCCAGGTGAGAGCATCTGTTTAGTTCAGGATTCTTTGCACAGTCCTTGACAGTCTGAAGCTCCTCAATAAAAACTAGAACTGCATTATGTCAAACACGCTCCCGTTGATTCATAGCTAATGTGTGTGTATGTTTGTGTATGTGTGTGTTGTAGCAAATAAGGAATTTCCCCCTGAGGACTAATTTTCGCAATCTAAAATTATACAGGGAGGCAATGTACTCATTGCTAAAAATAAGCGAATACATTTCGATTATATTCATTAGGTTTAATTCTAAGATCTCAGGTTGTCTGCTGAACGTTCATAAATTATCTCCCCTAAAATGAGCTGATGAAAAATAGATAGAAAAATTATCTAAAAGTTGCATTGGCTATTAGAGAGTCCCCATGGGCCTGCGTCATATAAATCCACATGATAAAAGTAATTATAGTGAAAAAAGAAAGCCTAAATCCGGAGAATGCCGCTACATAGAGAAGCATGAAATAAGATCCAAAAGGCAGGCACATGCCTTTCAAAATTAAGTTAAATACCTGTTTCACTTAATCTTATTTTCCTGAACGAGATGAAAGGCATTAGTCTTCTTCCAAAAGGTAACCTAAAGAAAAAAAAAGTTTCTAAAAAGTAGTTTTTTCTGTTCTAAGCGTGTAGAGCTCTCTGTGTTCCTCTTCTTATTGACAGAATTCAGTAAAATATAAATAAAGCCTAATCTAACCATTCTATAACATTTGGTATGGATGTAACTTTCCTTAACCAATAAAAATGCAGGACAATAGGTGATTTTCTAAGATGTATCAGGCTTTTATTTTTATCATAAAAGAAATTGCAAGTTTGGAACTATTACCTAGGTAACTCTAAAAAGCACTTTAAAAATTATAAGACTTATGGTAATTTAGTTGTTGTTAGCCCAGGTTGGAACATGGGACTTTTAAAAAGCATTTTCTTCTATAATATTAAGAATACCTATATTTAAAATATTTAACCAAAAAGACTAATAACTTACTTTCCTTCAGTGAGTTTAAATTGTGGAGTAACCCTATGGCAGTCTTTTGTATTTCTGAATGTAAACTCAACAACATTCAGATTTACCATTTCCATGGCATGGTAAGTAGAATCACCAGGATCTAGGCGTCCTAGTCCAAATCCTTTGTTCTTTCCAGAAATAAGCCCATCATGATGTTAACATTTCAAAACTGTTGCTTTTTATAAAGCGATTACTGTATAGAAAAAAGAATTGTAGATTTAACCAAAGCCTTCTAGGTGTGCTGAACTTCTGTTTTCAGAGATTTGGAAATTACGCCAGGGTGTGTTTTTGTTTCCTTTTGAGTTAATGAATGTGTGTGTATAAATAGAGTTCTATTTTGAAAGCAGCTGATAAAGACATAGAGGGTATCCATCTGACAGAAGAATAAGAACTTCCCTCTTGGGCAATCCCTGCGACTCTTTTGACAAATAGCGATAAATAAACATGAACTGAATGATGATTTAACTTCAGACCTGCAATTCTGTATGACAGAGGACAAAATAAGTGGATATCAGGGATTTGTAAGTTATTATCTGCTAACCTCAACATACACTTTTAAGAGTTTTTGCTCATTTTGCTTTTATTCATTAATCTTTTGATTTTAAAAACACTATAGTCTCCATGATAGTTTAAACTTTTTTAATTGTTAAGAATTAAGTCATGCTTATTTTAGAAAGTCTAATTTTAAGAACTATAAAGTACTTACAAATAAAGTATTAAATTTATTTTTAAATATCACATATAGACATATATGTTGTATGTGTAAATATATACATTATCTGTATATATATGCAGATGTAAACAAATATGAGAAAATTGTATGTTGATTTGCTATTGATATTTCAGAACTAGAAATATCAAAGAGCAATATTAGAAATGGATTTCATTACTAATACAATATCCATTACTGCATACCTGTCTATAATTTTTCTTAAAAGTCTAATTTGAGAGAAGGACCTCATTTGAAGTTCTGCTGTATGGATTTGCCTTATATATATGCCATAAATAGTTATCAATTATTTAATTTTTTCATTCCAAAAAATGTATCCAACAGTTTATTGAAAAGGTCAGAAGAGTTCATGAGTTTGACTGAATATATGAAAGGAAAAGAAGGTAATTAACAGCAACCTATCCTTCCAATGTCACCTAACTTCTTTTTATCTTTTGTGTTGTAACACACAGTACTCATTTACCATGAACCTCTCCTCCATCTAGACATTAATGTTTATGAAGGTCAGAATGAAAATATTATATGTCATCTAGCTCTACCTGCTAGGTCTTTGCTCTCATTTTATAAATGGCAGGAATTAATTGATTACAAATGTCAGCACCATATAATTACAATGGAAAATTATAATTCCATCTTGAATCTCTTCGTGCTTTTTAAATGACTATTATTAGCAAAGCACCAAAGTTAATTTCATATTACTTTTTAGTTAGAATTTGGAGCACATACATTCACCAATGCAGATTAATATTTTGGCCGGTTTATGCATTTGTACATAGTCTTGTACTAGCGGAAGAGATTTCATTAAATTACAAAAAAACACCCACATGCTTAATTTTTTAGTATGTCACTTTTTGCATATCATATTCAACATTTATCACATACTTGAATACTAAAGACCTTAGAAGATAACATCTTGGCTGTTAATTTACTTGATTTTTATTTTATTCTTCTAGGTATCCAAAATCCAGATTTGTCAATCAGTACATATTTATAGAGCACCTATTCTGACAAGAAGATATACTAATAAGCCATTAAAAGATCCCTCCTCAACATCTCATTCTATACTGTCCATCACCAAGCTAGTACTTTCTAAGTAATTTAGGATTAAGTGACCAGCTATGTGCAAGATCTTTCAGCTTCCTCCTCTAATTTCAAAATATTCCTTCAGGCACCATTTTCCGTCTCCTGTGCTCTCAGAAAAGAACAGAATGTATCCAAAGCTAATTAGTAGTCCTCAACTTCCTGTTCTAGCTTATTCTTACCTTTTATAAACCTTGCTTCATCCGTCATTTTTTCCTGTCCCCTCTACTTGCTCTCTTTAAAAGATGCAGATTTTTATCATCGTGAGGCAATCTTCCACCTCATTATATTGCCTCTAGGGAGCTCCTGTACCAGTCAATCAACATTCTTCATTTGACAATTTTACTCTTAATTGTACTCCATTGAAATTGGGCTCTTAAGGGTGAATAACAAATGATCTCCCAAATTGTAAAGCCAAAGGCCTTTCTCAAGCTTCTTAATAAACTTTCCAAGGTCCCCATGCTTTCATTTAACACTTTTCTTCCCTAGACATTTCTAACATCCTATTTTTCTCATAAATATTAAATCAATCCATTTGTATTTTTTTTGGAAGGCACTCACTCTTTTCTTTCTACACTTTCTAATTCATCAATCTCACCTTATTAGACATTGGCCTTATGTTCTTTAGGCGGAGTTAATGAGAATTTTAAAAAGGAAGCCAGCGGATAAGGTGAGAGAGTTTGTAAAGACTTCTTGCCCTAAGTTTAGGATTAAAAAGTAGTCTAGGGAGTGTTATCTTCAAAACCTTACATTATGAAGTGAGAAAGAAATTTATATGGTAGATAAGAATCCCCCCAAAATAGAACCTTGAGTGCACTTGTTGACATCGTACAGGCAGAAACTGCGAACTGGAAATCCATGATGACTATGACAAGCATTCTGATGACTTTCCACGCTTCTCACCTATTCCTCTGTCTGCGCTCATTGCTCGGTTCTTCCGATGGCCACACTATAAGCATCTTCATTAACGTGGGCCTTCTCTTCTCCACTGGTTACTATCCCATCCTTAATGGACTTGCATGCTTCCTTCATCATCTCTATGGAAATGACTGCCAGTTCTTAATAAATCTCTCCTGCAAGTCCCAGATCCTCCTTTTCAATTGCCTGCATGTCACAGCTATTTGTCCAAAAATACCTCAGATTCATCATTTCCAAAACCATTTTCATTATTCCACCTATCTCGACCCCAGTCTGATTTTTTTCTTGATGTAACTTTTCTTGGTTTTACTGCCTTGTTCCCAGTCATTTGGATTTAGGAAATCTTAAAATGATTTTTGACATTTTCTTCTCCTCATCTATTTCAACTAATCAGTTGATGATTTCTTTAGTTTCTACTTTCATGACTTTTCTTGCATTGAATGTATTCCTTTTACCCAGCCAAAGCTCACTCGAAGTTTTCCTTTCATACTGCAAATGCGTCTTAACTGAGCATGTGGTTTTCAGTGCCATGTCTCTTTGACCTGTGCTGCACAGATGTTCTGAACTAATACTCCTAAAACTTAGTTACAATTATAGAACTCTCATGTTCAACATCCTGCATCAACTCCTCACTGTAAGTTGCCGTACAAGGCCCTCACTATATTGTCCCATCTTTTTCCACCAATATTTTCCCACATATGCCATACTCTGCCCAAGCCTAAATACTTATTCAGTCTTCCAATTTTATATGCACATTCCTTCTTTTATGCCTTTGCTGATTCTATAAATCCCTGTTGCCTTTTCATCTTTCTTTAGTGAAGTTACTGATTCAAGGATTCTGCTTAAATCAGTCTTTTCACCCCATACGACCTCTCTCTATGAAGCCCCACAGGACTTTATTTGCACCTCATAGGAAGTACCTATTATTCAGCCTCGTATTATTGTTGTCTATATAATTTTCTCCTGCCCACCCCCCTTTCTAGATCGTAAATTCATTGAGAAAAAAACATGCACAGTGTGGTGCTCTTCATCAAATAAGAACTTAATAAACATTTGTTAAATTCGGTTAGCCAAGCAAACCTTCGCCAAAAATGAAGGGAATTCATGAAAATAATTCCTAACAGACATGTTTTTCTCCCTCAGTGTTTCCTGTACAGATCAGGAGAAGAGGTGGAGAACAATAAAAAGCCAAACCATTCCATTTGCTTGTCTCATATGAGCATGCACGTAATGGGCAAATTAGCCCATGGGAATTAGTGAAGTATGTTTAAGCCACCAAGGAAAACATTACCATGTTACCACAGCTTTTTATCACATACTGGAGAGGTTCAAAAGAGTTAAAGGGGTTTAAGAAGAGCTTGCTTTATCCCCAGAGTACGAATTATAAATAGAGCAATACTGGGTCAATGCTAGTAATGTGTTCTACCAGCAGAAAACTTCTAATTAAAATAACTTACCTTATAACTGAGATAACCAAGTAGTATTGTTTCAAAGAGACTTATCAATGCCACTGAAACCTAAAATATAAATTATACCTTAATGAGAAAATACAACAAAATCAAAATATATATTCTGATTACAATACTTTTAACTTTATATATATGTGCATATATGCATATATATTTATATATATATATATATGATATAGGAGGTGCTATGTGGCACTTTAATTTCTATATACAGGTGGTAGGCAGCAGGCTGTCCCAGTCACTACAGCTTAGTTTTTACCATTTCTAATACTCCTCAATAAGTCTTTTTTAAGTTTATTACCACAAATGTAAATGTGGGATTAGAACAGTCAGACGGCTGGAATCTTCACCATATGTAAAGAATAGGTTTTGTTTGTGTGTGTATTCTTAATACACACAATCACACACAACTGTCCCACCACAAATAATGCTCTCCCCCAGCCACACCACCACCATCTCAGTACACCCAGCAAAAATGGCAGTTCCCTTCAGAAAATAAAAGAATACAAGCTTGGAGTTGAAGGATACTTTCCATCCTATCACCCACCTCAAACAAAATGAAACATCCTCAAACACTAAACAAAGTAGTCCATGTCAGCACTTCAAGATACTTTCAGATTTTATTTGAATGGACTTCACAGCCAATTCTCCTTCTGCCATTGGGCATGGGCATCCTGCAGCCCCCTAGACAAGCTTCCACTTTTCTCTCTATTCTCTACTCTGTATACAGTTTCCTCTGCTCAGCTACCAAAGAGCTATGATTGCAACAGAAAAAGTAACCAGTAAAGACATCCAAATTATTTTGTGTTAAAGACCCTAAGCACTTCAGGAGACAGGAATATAATCAAAATAAGCAAGCATCAACATGAAATAACTGAGATAACAAATATATTTGTTCATAGATTTGTGAGGGTGAAGTCAATCTGCATGAGAAAGGCAGATACCCTAGAGTTTTAGATTCTGCCTCTTGTTGGAATGAAAACTTTGATTTAGGTGAATATTAAAATATAAGGACAATTTAAAAACATATGAATGCATGACAATCTAAGTAAAATAAGTCCAGAAGTACATACAGTAGACAGACATTAAAATAGAAATTTTTCACTTTTTCAATTTTCTCCACAAATTCTCTAAATCATAATCTCTTACTTTTCTAGAGGTACACATTGTTAGATGATCTCGAGACCATTTTTAGCATGAATTACCCAAAATCCTATGTGAAAATGAGTGTTTTTATTGTTTTAGAATATCACTAACAGATAAAAGCAATTTGAACAGATCAAAATATATTTCAAGGCCATATATAACTATTCATAAAAATATTAACTTACTTTACAAGTGTGTACGGCACTGCAATGAAAGTCAGTATCAAAAAACCGAAAACACAACTTGACTTCAATAAAATACAAAATATGCAGACACAGTAAAAACTTGATTCATAGTTATAATCACAATGCATACATAATTGAAGTAATTCATTGTCACATATAAAATGTACAGACCTCACAATCATCCTGACTTTAAAAGACAACCCAAACATTTGATTTTAAAGTATTTTAAAGGTTGTCTATACACAGTGAGACTTAAGAGTCCTTCCATTCCTTCTAGACTCAACTGTCTTCCAATCTCTAATGTTTTTAATCTTAGAGACTCTCCTCTTCGAATAATTTTTGCTTTCGAAAAACAACAGAAACTAAAAAGTATCTGCAGGAAAGAGACAGGAGTAGAGGAGATGGGAAGTTGTAAAAAGTTGACCTGGCATGAAATTCAACAAAAAAAGGAACAAAGAGAGATCCAGAGGACTCCAGGGAACACCACAACAATGTAGTTCAGACACACTGTGCTCCACACGTTTCCTTACTCCTTCTTCAGGACTTCTTTTATGCCAGGGCACACTTTTTGTTTTATTTACAAAATTATCTGCTTAGGGACCAAGCTCTTCCTGTTGGTAATACGAACTGTTTGTTCATTTGTTTATTCATTTAACAATTATTTATTGAGATTCTACCATGTTCCCAACATTGAGCACATAAGGTAAAAAATGCAAACATGGTTATGGGCTTTTGATTAATTTTTCAAAGATGATATAACCTAAGACTTTAGGAATGCCTAAGGTAGTTTGGGGAACTTGTTGTGCCTTCAAACAAGGTCGGGTTTACTTTAGTTTCCTTCAGATCCTCAAAAGCTTTCTGAAGTCTAAACCTGATCATGAGGAAATTCTCAAAAGGTAGAATGGAGGGCTCACGTAAATGTGAAGAAAGGAATAAAAATTTTAAGATGTGCATCAAGATTAATTAAACAATAAACCAAAACTCATTTTTAATGTCAAAACTTTTCTCCCCGGTAGTATTGCTCAGTAAAATATGAATAAATCCAGAAATATAGGAATAAAACAAAATTGTACATAACCTGTAAGCCCCATAAAGGTAGACTTCTGTTCACCCAAAAGATATGAGACCTATGAAAAGAATGATAAAACATTAGTTTTTTTTTTATGAAAAAACAATTCATTTTCACATTTTGACTAAAGTTGGAAATATTTAAATGTTGTTAGCATAAAAAAACAATAAAATACCACAATTAAAATTAGAAAAAAATCTTATATTGCTTCAATTTTCTTTTTGGTAATACTCGTTTCTGTTCCAGGAAAAAAAAAACCTTTTTAATTTTGTTTTCGGTCTCATGTTAATCGTGTAAGAAAAGACAATGGGCCCTTATTTAAGGAGTGAGGATGGCAAGGTAGAAAAACTCAAACCACCTGCTAATCAACTCTCCATTGAAAAGCCACTTAAGGATCTTCCATAAACTCTAGGACTTTGTTATTTTTAACACAATATATCGGCAACACACACTGAACAGTCGAAATAATCAGAAGAAAGTCAGTGACTCAGATTGCAGAGCACATTTATATTCAGATTTGAATTTTTATAAAATATTTAATATATCACCCAAAAACCTGTGACTGAGGTTAGCATAAAACATTATGCAGGACAAGGAGTAACTGTCCTTAAATGTCTCTTAAAAATCCTATTATCTCTGACGTTAAAAATTGTTTATAGTCTGCAAAGAACACCATACATTCTAATGTCCTACTAGTTATAATTTCTCACTGTTTATACTTCACCCTTATCTACATCATTTGGTGTACAGTTGATTCAAACACTAGTCATTCACAGCAATACACTCTACTTAGGAAAAGATGAAAATAGCTGTATTACACTGCCCAAAATATGCAAATAAAAAACATACAAAGCAGAACAAAGCCTACTCACTAGAGTTATGAAGTATTCGAGGAATCCCATAAAAGACTGTGTATTTTTAAATCTTTGAATCATTTTCTTTTTCATAATATGTTAAACAAAAATAAAGGGCAATAAACTCTTTAAAATTCTTGTTTTAAACAGAATTGCATGGGCTTTCCTGGTGGCGCAGTGGTTAAGAATCTGCCTGCCAATGCAGGAGACACGGGTTCGAGCCCTGGTCTGGGAGGATCCCACATGCCGCGGAGCAACTAGGCCCGTGAGCCACAGCTACTGAGCCTGCGCATCTGGAGCCTGTGCTCCGCAACGGGAGAGGCCGCGACAGTGAGAGGCCTGCGCACCGCGATGAAGAGTAGCCCGCACTCGCCGCAACTAGAGAAAGCCTGCGCACAGAAATGAAGACCCAACACAGCCAAAAAAATAAATAAATAAATTTATTAAAAAAAAAATAAAAAGAATTGCAAACCTTAGAAAACTATTCAAAGAAATTACCGAGCATATTAGACTAAAGTACTCTTTGTGATTGCAGAATGTAACATCTACCTGGGTGATTAACATCTTCAGTTGCTCCAAACCAAACCTGTGACCTTTCTCACCAAAACAGGGCCTCTCAGGTTTTCACATCTCAGTAAATGGAACCAAATTCCATTGTGTTTGGTTAGCCCAAGACTTAGGCATCATCTTAGATGCTTTCCTCTCCTCTATTTGTAAATACTTAATACATGAGTCACCAAACCTTTTCAATTCTTCCCACCAAATATCTGTAGGATGTATCTACCTCTCTTCATCTCCACTACCACAGCCACCTTAACCTAAATTATCATTTTTTGCAACTGGACTCTTGCAAAAGCCTATAACTGGAACCCTACACCTTCTTTTGCCTTCTACAGTTTTTCTCCAAATTACAACTACAGAGATTATTTCTAAATGCATGTCATCACATCACTCCACTGTGTATTTTTTTAAAGCATTTCTTTTTTTAAAAAGAATAGTTATGTATTTATTTTTGGCTGCTTTGGGTCTTAGTTGCAGCATGCGGGATTGAACCCACATCCCCTGCATTGGAAGGTGGATTCTTAACCACTGGACCACTAGGGAAGTCCCTCCACTGTGTATTGACACTTCACTTTTGTCAAGATAAGGACCAAAACTCTTGACCTGGCATTCTTAGACTTAGTCAACTGTGACATGCTCCTTGCTGTCACAGCCCTTTTCACATGTTCTTCCCTCATCCGAGAGCTCTCAGCTCAACCCTCTCTCAGGGAAACCTTCCTGAAGGCTCCCCCTTGATCAATGTAGCCAATGAATCTCTTAGGCCATGTCACTCACCATACCTCCCCTGCCACTCATCTCGGTTGTAACCTTGTATTTGTTTGTAAATGTATTTCTTTAATAGTTGACGCCTCACTAAACTGCAAGTCCCACAAGATGAAGTAGTATGTCTCTTTCACCCACCATTATGGTCCTAACATCTTCCCAAGTACATGCCTATAGTAAGTAGGCTAGGCATTCAATACAAACAATTGGACGGTGCCAGTAAAGGCAAATTGTGAGTGATGAACTCAGCAACACTGTCATTTCCAGAACACATCTCACATATGTGCTCAGTAACATTTGAGAAATCAGGCCAAAATACAGTATGCAGGAGCGAAGAGGGATAATATATATGTTTTTTTGCAGATAGAAATGGTGTGCTACAAAAACTATGAAATAATTAAGGAGATAGCAATCTCTGTAAAATCATAAAATAAATTGCAAATAAGATGTTTGAGAACATTTTCAAAAAGAGATTGGTAATTAGCATAGATTTACTAAAAGCTAGTTATCAAACTAATGGCATTTTCTTTGATCTGACGCTGTTTTAATAGGTCTTGAAAGATCAGATACTTAAATTTAAATAAGACTTTGAAAAAAAGATTTTTTTTGGACAAGACTGTGCCATGTGGAATAAGTTTCATGATCCTTAAAAAAAGTTTCTACAAGACTGTAATATGTAAATTTTGATAAAAAGTGAGATCTCCAATGGAAAGTCATCTTTTACATCCATTTACCAGGCACTAAACTGAATAAATGTATAGAAGGAAAATGTACACATTCTAATAAAAAGCTAGTGCCTAAACTCTCCTGCATAAAATAAATTTATCAAGAAAAAATGTGGGATCTGATCTGCACAGTCCTAGAGAACCATCAAAACAAACAAGAGTTGAAACTGAAACTAGCAGACAGTCTAATTCCAAACGAGGCTTCAATCCCATTGACAAAAAAGCACTTGGAGGAAAGAAATCCCGTTCAGAAATATTTATTGCAATATTATTTATAGCAGGAAAGTAACTGGAATCTACCCGACCAACAAAAAGAGAATAGTAGTAAGTAGGCTCCTTATCATTAACAACAGCAAAAATACCATCCATGAGAAAAAAGTCACTGATAAAAATGATGTAGATAATATTGTCATAATTGTATCAGTGTGAGTGTGTTACACATATACGTGTATAGATAGAATTTACAAAAGATTGGTGGTCAAAATACTAAAAATACTTATTTCTAGGTATTGAGATTTTAGGTAACTTTTACTTCCGTTTCCTTGCCCTATGTATTTATACTGCAATAATCATGAACCATTTATAAAGTCATAAAAATAAAATAAATTTCACTTTTTAAAATTATAACAATAAAATAACAAAAGCAAACATAAAAACGAAATTTATATTACTCAGTTATTCTAAATTAAAGTAGGCCTATAGATAAAATCATGTTGAAGCATCATTATGAAAACTGGAAGAACCATATCAAACAATGGAAATAACGAAGTTAAATATGGAAAATTAATAATAGGCAGCCCCAGCCACTCTTCACAGCGTGCTTATTTATGGTGAATAAATACCTCTCCTAAAGGTAAGAAAAGAGCTGCTGAAAATGTCAGAACTGCTTTGGCCACAGAGGTGGAGGTCAGGCGGTGAATATGTTGACCAGAAGGATCAAGCACCTGGTAAACATGCGAAAGTAACAGGGTCACCACATGGGGCAGAATTCATATGAAAGACTTGTGGGTCACAGCTCAAGGTGAACTCGGGTTGCCAGAGCTCCAAACACAGAAGGCAAGCTAGTATTGTATTAACAAAAGTGTAAGATCCTAAACCAGGGAGGAAAATTATGACACTCACCTAACCATAACAAACACTAAGCAATGAGTACTACCTGTGGTTCTAGGTCCACGTTTTTAAAGACAGACAAAATTTAGCAGGTGACCAGGATACTGAAGCATAGTAGAGTCTTGACAATATATTAGGAACATTTTCCAATAGCCAAATCCTTTCAAAACTCAGGTATACTTCACACCAACTGTCGGGGTGTGGAGGAGAGAACTAAATGTTGAGTCTTTGAGAGAATGGAAGTTAAGAGCCTTTCCATCTGACACACACGGGCTGAGGCAGAAGTGGCTTTCCGTCTATCAACACTCGTTCTCCCCTTCCACGGTACAGAGCTGGGTGCAAAAAGCGACTCTTCATCTAAAGGTCACATTTCTCAGGCTTTGTGTCAAGGTATGACACGTGACCGATTCTCAGATGAGATCTGAGTATGAAATACAAGAGTAATGCTCCTCATTTGTTGGCCAATAACTTTAACAAGTGTATGTGCCTTCTCCATGCTCTCTTCATCTTTCTGAAAGCTGACTGCGAAGGATTCTAGGGTCTTAGGACAGCACATAGCCACAGAATGAAAGTGGCTTGCATATATAATATTGAACTTACCATGTTGTGTGTGTGTGTGTGTGTGTCACCATATGGAGAAGTATATTAAGAGCACCAGCATTAGACTCTAGTAAACAAAGAAATTCTTTTGAATTTTTGAGCTTACATGTTCCAATACTTGGAGATGCTTTAATCTATACTATAACCAATGTATATGAGAGAAGAAAAGGTCTACATTATGATATTCAATGTTATTGGTCATCAGATATTTAAAAATACTGTGAAAATTATATTTCTTCTTTTAATAGTTGTTACCCTAAAGAAGAAACACTCTTTAAAATTGGAATGTCATCTCAACACACTTGTTGCTCTATTAGGCACTGATTTTAAATGCAAATCCAAGTACCATAAAATATAAGCACATTTACATGCTTCTTACTTTTGTCTTTATCATTGGATGTTGAAAATTAATCATCACTTCAACAACTTTTAAAGTGGGAAAGGATGCGTGAGTTTTGACCCATTGAAGAACCACCATAAGCATCAGCAGGCAATGAGTCAATGTTGATGATTCAACTCTCAATGAAATTCATAAACTACATGCTGGATGTGCTTCCTTTGCTAATGCCTTTAAATCATTTACTACAAACTGTGTGTACATGAGAGCTTGTCATTTGCACAATTCCATACATTAAGAGTAAAATTCTTTTCATATCCTTCAGTTTGTCCACACCTGCAACATTTTCATATCAGTTTTGACTCCTGGGACTTAAAAATAAAGCAAAGCGGCACAAAATACCTTCAGCTTTATTATGTCAGAAGCTCTAATTAAATAAATCTCTTTGCCGAATTAGCCTGATTATTTTAAAATAGAGCCTGTGCCCATAAGGGCCACTGCTGTTTTTCGTTAACCGATATTACACTGACAATGGGAACTAAACAGAACATCGTATTCAAAATGGAGCCCTGAGTTTTTTTGTTATATTTTTTCATTGCAGTAATCTGATTTTTCAAATGTATATCCTCTGTAATTACAGTTGAATATTCTTACCAATATGGCACAGAAGTTAATTATGGGAAACTTTGTTCCTCTTAATGTTTTCAAATAATATTATCTCACTTTGCTATCACCTGCCAATGCCCTTTTACTGTTAGAAGGATTCTATCATGCCTCATTTTATGATTCCCAGGTCTCTCTAAAGTACATTTTATTTATAAATCACCAAGTTTTAAAAACAATGCTGGGGCTTTCCTGGTGGCGCAGTGGTTGAGAATCTGCCTGCCAATGCAGGGGACACGGGTTCGAGCCCTGGTCTGGGAAGATCCCACATGCCGCGGAGCAACTGGGCCCGTGAGCCACAACTACTGAGCCTGCGTGTCTGGAGCTTGTGCTCCACAACAAGAGAGGCCGCGATAGTGAGAGGCCCGCGCACCGTGATGAAGAGTGGCCCCCGCTTGCCACAAGTAGAGAAAGCCCTCGCACAGAAACGGAGACCCAACACAGCCAAAAATAAGTAAATAAAAAATAAAAATAAAGTAATTCCTTTTTAAAAAGAAAAAAAAACAATGCTGGAGGGTTTTTGGAAGGGTTTGAAATGTGATCCATTTTTAATAACACATAGACAGAAAATGTAATAAACGTAATATTCACTGACATCTCTAGGCAGTGGTCTTCAATCATCTGGATTGTGCAACACTATCAGTAAAACCATTGAGCATAATTCCATTAATTCAGCAACACTCACTGACCCACCAAGTCCTATGCTAAGTATGAAAGCTACAAAGGCAAATACAACATGGCCCTTGACCTCGGTGAATGTATAGAGAGAAGAGAGAAGTAAATAGTGAAATCAAGGGCAACATGTTAACTGTGGTGACAGAAATATGTGGGGGACACTCGGAGAATCCCCAGAAACCACTCCTAACCCAGAGTAGCACTGGGTTATAGGGCATGATGTCAAGTGAGAGTGTCAGATTAAGTTTTATCCAATAAATTGTGGTCCTGAAGGTCCAAGGGTCCTGAGGTAAGTTGAAAAAGAGTGAATGGGGAGGGACAGGAGTGGAAATCATAGGCCCAAGAACTGGGAGCAAATGTTCAAAGGCCCAGAGACAGTGAAGAGCAGAGTATAGGTAAGTAGCTTCAAGTAGGTCAGCATGGCCGGACTAAGAGGCTGGTGAGGTGAAGTAAACAAAGGACCTTCATTTATCCATGCTCACCCATTACTCAATCAGTACTCACTTGTTTAATAAGTACTAGTGCCATATCGTGCCAGGCTCTTTGGATTCAGACAACCATCTGTGCCCTCGTGAAATATCTATTGCAATCTACATGGAACACACAGAAAACAAAATAAACAAGTAACAGACATACCCTATGCCAAAGAGATAAAGGCAATGGAGAAAAATGTAAAAAGAAAGGGAAAAAGAGTATTCAAGAGAGTCTTGTGAGGTGAATACAACTTTAAACAGGATGTTTGGGTAAGGCTTCACTAAAAATTTGATTTTGAGTAAAGATCTGAGGAAACGTGCCAGAGTTACCTGATGGAACTCCAGACAGAGGGAACAGCAGGTATGAAGGCCCTGAGCTGGCAGGGTGTCTGGTGTGACCCAGGAGCAGAGAAGAGGCCAACGTGGCTGGAGCAAAATGGGTGGGTGGGTGGGGGGGTGGGTAACAAGGAGGGAGATGCAGGGAAAATGGGGGTTCTTATAGCCATGGCAGGTACTTCGGCATTCAGAGCACAGCTATGCCAAGATCTGACTTATACTTTAAAGGAATACTGGCTGCTTCACTAAGAATAAACCAAAAGGGAGAAAAGGCAGAATTAGCAGGACTAATTAGGAAGGGTACTGCCGTAATCCAGATGAGAGAGGAGATGGTTTGGCCAGGATGGTAGCATTGAGAAGTGATCGTATGCTGAACTATCTTGAAGGTGGAAATGATGGGACTTTCTGCGCGTTTTGCACAAGCTGCAGAATGTGAAGAAAAAAGAGAAGTGAAGACTTACTGACTCCAAAACATTTGGCCTGAACAACTGTTCGGATGAAGTTGCTATCAGCCGAAATGTAGGAGGCTGTGGGTTGAGCAGGGTTTGGGGAAGGATGGGGTTGCCATTCACTGAGATGTAGAAAAGCACAAAAGTCGACTGGAACATGGCAAGTTTGCAATGCCTATCTGACCTCCAAGTAGAGAAGGTGAACGTGTAGTTAGAATTTGGGGGGTGGCAGGGAGGTGCGGGCTTCCTGCAGCCAACAAGTTAATCAGGGATAAAAAAAATTACTGCTGAGGTTCTCAAAGTGGAGGGAAAATAGGAGAGAACTTCTGCTTCTTTATATGTAAGGTGGGAATAATAACATTAAGTGTGTATTGAAGGAAATACCATATATAAAACAACTAGCCCAAAGCCAGAAGATATAAGAACTCTAAAATATAAAACCTTTTAAAGGGCTGAAAATTTCCTGAGGGTAGTTAATGGTCCTTTTCGTAGCTATGTCTTCATTTACAGCAATATGAATACATGCTAAGTATTCAAAACAGATATAGTGAAATATCCATAATTATATTCACTGAATTATATCATAAAGAATTATCATGTAAATTATTACACAATGAAGTTTCACTTGTTAATCTTTATCTCCAAACCCTTTAACACATATGAAAACATTTTCACTATCTAAACAAGCTGAAGAGTAACCAATTCATTTAAATGCATATTATGACTTCATTTTCCACTTAACTTTGATCTTTTTTTTTCTTTACTTTTCTTAGAGCGAACCTCCACATGAAAAAATAATTGTACAGAAGTTAGACATCAAATTCGTTTTCTGCTTTGAAAATTATTTTCAATTTAGTAGGCTGGACAGAGACCCACAGTGGCTTTGAGATAATTATTTAGGCCATTACACACCTAGTCCCCTTCCCTACTGCTTCTAGCAAAAGACAGAAACTAAAAGGAAAACCCATAAATGAATAGAAATGCAATTTAATAAAAGCAACATGATAACGAATGGAAAAGTAAGTTAAAATAAATCAATGTCATTTAACTCAAATTAGATAAAGAACTACACAAGCTATATCTGAGACTTGAATCAGGAATCCCAATAAATGCTTATATGTTTCTATTCAAGAATAAATAACCAGTTTTGATGTTGTTTTGTTTTTTTTGTTTTAAGATTCCACATGTGAGATCATATAGTATTTATCTTTTTCTGCCTGACTTATTTCACTTAGAATAATGCCCTCAAGGAAACTTAAAAAATAGTAATGTCTAGATTATAACTGAAAATACTTACAAAACTGGTATACAATAGAGTAAACCTTTTTGGAGTATATGTGAATCAAGAACAGAAAAGTATTTGGGTCTTTAAAGAGACTGATTCATTTCAAACAATTAAATAGAGTACTTTGACTAGCAATAAAAATTGTATGGGTAGGTGTCAAGTATTAGCATTAGACAAACAGATAAACAAAATAAGAGATGTTTTCAAAGAAACTACAAATATTACATTGATGTATTAACTGAAAACCAGATCGATTTAATTGTGACAAACACCTAAAATGTCCTTGAAGAAATAAATTCTACACAACATTCTTTAAAATTATACTGCAATTCAGGAGGTGATTCAGAATGGCAATGTAGAAAGATCCTGAACACATCTCCTCCCACGGACACACCCAATCTATTGCTACATATGGATCAGTTCCCTCTGAAAAAGACCTGAAAACTAGCAGAAGAGTTCCTCCGCAACGAGGGATAAAAGGGCCACAATGAGACACGTAGGAGACGCAGAGATGCAGTCGCATCAAAAACCCCACCTCTGACGCAGTGACCCATGGACGGGAGGAATCTCACGATACGGAGCTTCTCCCTGAGAAGCTGGGAGTCTGTGCCCCACACAGACACCCAACCCTTGGGACCTGGAGAAATGAGGCCAGAAAACCACCAGCTTTGAACACCAGTAGGACTTAGGTTCAGGAGACCCAAAAGGCTGTGGGGTGTTAGAAGTCTGCTCTTAAAGGGCTCACACGCAGACTAACGCACCCTAAGACTCAGAGAAAAGGCAGCAGTTTGAAAAGCACCTAGACCACATATGCAGGAGATTCATTAGCCAATCTTACAGCAACTGCCAAGGGCACCGGGGTCTCTTTGGACATCATCAGGAAACAGAGGCACCGGTGGGTGCCATTTTCGTGTTCCCTCTCCTTGCTAGGATCACCCACACTGTCTTGTGGCCCCAGTGAAGCCCACAGGTGCAGACCGTCACTACAGGTGATGCCCCTTGAGTACCCGGCCCTGGTGGCCAGGGAGGCCTGCATTTCTGGGCCTCAGGAGACTGAAACAATTAGGCATCACAGCTCTCGGCAGGCTACCACCCCCATGACATAGCAGACTGAAACACACCCCCAGTTTTCCACTAAAAAAGGCCTATTTTCTTGTCCTAGAGCCTCAGTGCAAGGAATAGCTTCAGGCTTTCCACACATCTAGTGGTTACAGAGGAGCTCTCAGGGAACCTAGGCTAGGGGAATGCCATCTTTGCACCCTCCCAGGCCTTGCTACAGCTCACCAGTACCTCCCAGAAAAGAGCATATACACTCGTCTACAGCCCTGACTTTTGCAACTGTCACCTCCAAATTACCTGGTTTGGAGGTCAGTAAAGATAACAACAGTGGTCCCACCAGACTATATATATTTGCATACTTTAAAGCTGTTGCCTGAGAGTCTGCCTTCAAATCAGTCTGAAACTAGGGGCTGACTGAGATCCCTACCTTTGAACACTGATAGGGCTTAGCACAACCTCAAAAACTGGAACTTATCAAGAATAAACCACACTGCTTAAACAATCACAAAGATTTGAGAGACCACCAAGAGCTAGGGCAAGGTCAAACAATAATGTTCACTGCTTACACAATAGAACTCCTTCGAGACTGGGTGAGGGATCCTCTTTTGCCTAATACATAGAAACACAGAGAGACAAGCAAAATGAGGAAACCAAGGAAGATGTTTCAAAAGAAAGAGCAAGATTAAATTTTTTTTAAAAAATCCTTAATGAAATGGAGATAAGTAATTTACCTGATATAGAGTTCAAAATAATGGTCATAAAAATGCTCACCAAACTTGAGAGAAGAACAGATGAATACAGTGAGGACTTCAACAAAGAGATAGAAAATATAAGAAAGTACCAAAACAAAAGTCACAGAGCTGAAGAATACAATAACTGAACTGAAAAAATGCAATAAAGGGGTTCAATACAAGACTAGATCAAGCAGAAGAAAAAAACAACAAACTCAAAGACAGGATAATGGAATTCATTCAGTAAGAGCAGCAAAAAGAAAAAAAATGACAAAGAGTGAAGCCAGCTTAAGGGATTTATGAGACTCCATCAAACAGACTAATATACACATGATAGGGATGACAAAAAAGGAAGAGAGAAAAAATAAAAAAATAAAAAAAAATAAAAAATAAAAAATAAAAAAAAAAAAAAAAAAAAAAAAAAGGAAGAGAGAGAGAAAAGGGGCAGAAAGTTTATGCAAAGAAATAATGGCTGAAATTTTTCCTAACCTAGGGAAGGAAACAGACCTCTAGGTCCAGGAAGACAAGAGAGTTACAAATAAGACAAACCCAGAGAGAGACACATTACAATAAAAGTGTCAAAAGTTAAAGAGAGAATATTAAAAGCAGCAAGAGGAAAACAACTTTTTATGTACAAGGGAACCTCCATAAGACTACCAGCTTATTTTCAAGAAGAAGCTTTGCAGACCAGAAGAGAGTGGCATGATAGATTCAAATTGCTGAAAAGAAAAATCTTCCAACCAAGAATACTCTACTTGGCAAGGTTATGATTCAGAATCCAAGGGGAGATAAAGAATTTTCCAGACAAGCAAAAGCTAAAGGATTTTATCATCCCTAAACCACCCTTAAAAGAAATGTTAAAGGGACTTCTTTAAGCTGAAAAGAAAAGGCACTAACTAGTAACAAGAAAACATAAGAAAGTAAAAATCTCACTGGTAAAGGTAAATACACAGTAAAACTAGTGGACTGACCATTTACTAAGCTATTATTAAGGTTAAAAGAAAAAAGTAGTAAAATTAACTATAACTACATTAGTTATGACATACATCAAATTTTAAAAATAAAAATATGCTATCAAAAACATAAAACGTGGATGGCAGTGGTAAAAATGTAGAGTTTTTAGAATATGTTCAAACCTAACTTGCTCTCAATTTAAAAGAGACTGCTATATATATAGGCTGTTATATGTGAACATCATGTTAATCACAAAGCAAAAACCTTCAGTAGGTACACAAAAATAATAAAGAAGGAATCTAAACATAACACTAAAGAAAGTCATCAAAGCACAAGGGAAAGGAGCAAGAGAAGAAGAAAGGAACAGAGACAAACTACAAAAATAGCCAGAAAATAAGTAATAAAATGGTAATAAGTACATACCTATCAATAATTACTTTAAATGTAAATAGAATAACTTCTCTAATCAAAATACATACAGTGGTTGAATGGATTAAAAAAAAAATTCATCTATATGTTGCCTCAAGAGACTTACTTCAGATGTAAGGACACATACAGACAAAGTAAAGGAGTGGAAAAAGATATTCCATGAAAATTAAAATAAAAAGGAAGCTGGTGTAGCTATATTTATATCAAACAAAATAGACTTTAAAACAAAGACTGTAGTAAAAGACAAAGAAGGGTATTAGATAATGATAAAAAGGTCAATCCAGCAGGATGATATAACATTTGTAAATATATATATACCCAACTTAGGAGCACCTAAATATATAAAGCAAATATCAAGAGACCTAAAGGGAGAAATTGACTGCAACACCATACTTACATCAATGGATTGACCATTCAGAGAGAAAATAAAGAAACATTAGCCTTAAATGACACATTAGATCAGATGGATTTAATAGACACATACAGGACATTCCATCCAAATTCAGCAGAATATACATGTTCAAGTGCTCATGAACATTCTCCAAGATAGGACACATGTTAGATCACAAAACAGATCAGAAGACTGAAACTATACCAAGTATCTTTTCTGACCACATGGTATGAAACTAAAAATCAATTTTAGGAAGAAAACTGGATAAATCACAAATACATCAAGATAAAAAGACATGCTACTAAACAACCAATGGGTCAAAAAAGAAATCAAAGAGGAAATAAAAAATTATTGTGAGACAAAAATGACAACACAGCATTCCAAAACCTATGGAATGCAGCAAAAGCTGTTCTAAGAGGGAAGTTCATACAGATACAGGGCTACCTCAAGGAACAAGAAAAAATCCAAATAAACAATCTAACTTTACACCTAAAAGAACCAGAAAAAGAAGAACAAATGAAGGGAAACGTTAGTAAAAAGAGGGAAATAATAAAGATCAGAGTAGAAATAAATGAAATAAAGACTTAGAAAACATTAGGAAAGATGAATAAAACCAAGAGCTGGTGCTTTGAAAAGATAAACAAAATTGACAAACCTTTCACTGGACTTACCAAGAAAAAAAGGGAGCAGGCTCAAATAAATAAAACCTAAAATAAGAGCGGTATTACAAATGATACCACAGAAACACAAAAGATCGTAAGAGATTATTATGAACAATTATGTGCCAAACTGGACAACTTAGAAGAAATGAATAAATTCTTTGAAATATGCAATCTTCCAAGACTGAATCATACAGGAATAAAAAATCTGTAATAGACTGACTACTAGTAAGGAGATCTCATTAGTAATTAAAAAATTCCTAACAAACAAAAGTCTACCACCAGCTGGCTATACTGATGAATTCTTCCAAATATTCAAAGAAGGTTTGAAACCTAGCTGGCTAAAATTCTTCCAAAAATTGAAGAGGAGGGAATGTTTCCAAACTCAATTTTAGAGGCCTGAAACCCTGATAATGAAACCAGACAAGAAAACCATACAAAAAGAAAATTACAGGCCAATATCCCTGATAAATATTGATGCAAAAACCCTCAACAAAATATTAGAAAACCAAATTTGACAATACATTAAAAAGGATCATACATCATGATCAAGTGGGATTTATTCCAGAGATTCAGAGTGGATCAACATCTCATTAACATTAACCACATTAGGAGAGACCTTCAAGATGGCGGAAGGTAAGACGTGGAGATCACCTTCCTCCCCACAAATACATCAGAAATATATCTACATGTGGAACTGCTCCTACAGAATACATACTGAACGCTGGCAGAAGACCTCAGACCTCCCAAAATGCAGGAAACTCCTCACGTACCTGGGTAGGGCATAAGAAAAAAAAAAACAGAGACAAAAGAATAGGGACAGGACCTGCACTTCTGGGAGGGAGCTGTGAAGGAGGAAAAGTTTCCACACACTAGAAGCCCCTTCACTGGAGGAGACGAGGGGTGGCAGGGGGGAAGCTTTGGAGCCATGGAGGAGAGCACAGCAACAGGGGTGCAAAGGGCAGGGCAGAGAGATTCCCGCACATAGGATCAGTGCCAGCCAGCACTCACCAGACTGAGAGGCTTGTCTGCTCACTCACTGGGGCATGTGGGGACTGGGAGCTGAGGCTCCAGCTTCGGAGGTCGGGTCCCGGGGAGAGAACTGGGGTCAGCTGAGTGAACACAGCCTGAAGGGGGCTAGTGTGCCACAGCTAGCTGGGAGGGAGTCCGGGAAAAAGTCCGGAACTGCCTAAGAGGCAAGAGACCATTGTTCCAGGGTGCACGAGGAGAGAAGATTCAGAGCACTGCCTAAAGGAGTTCCAGAGACAGTCGCAAGCTGCGGCTATCAGCTCAGACACCAGAGATGGGCATGAAATGCTAAGGCTGCTGCTGCCACCACCAAAAAACCTGTGTGCAAGCACAGGTCACTATCCACACCTCCCCTCCCGGGAGCCTGTGCAGCCCGCCACTGCCAGGATCCCGTGATCCAGGGACAAATTCTCCCAGAGAACACACGGTGTGCCTCAGGCTGGTGCAACATCACGTCAGCCTCTGTCACCGCAGGCTTGCCCCACATTCTGTACCCCTACCTCCCACCAGCCTGAGTGAGCCAAAGCCCCCTAATCAGCCACTCCTTTAACCCCCTCCTGCCTGGGTGAAGAACAGACACGAGAGGGGGACCTACATGCAGAGGAGGCGCCAAATCCAAAGCTGAACCCCAGGAGCTGTGCAAATAAAGAAGAGAAAGGGATATTTCTCCGTGCAGCCTCAGGAGCAGTGAATTAAATCTCCACAATCAACTTGATGTACCCTGCATCTCTGGAATACCTGAATAGACAACAAAACATTCCAAAAATGAGATGGTGGAATTTGGGAGCAACTGTAGACTTGGGGTTTGCTTTCTGCATCTAATTTCTTTCTGGTTTTATGTTTATCTTAGTATAGTATTTAGAGTTTATTATCATTGGTAGATTTCTTTATTGATTTGGTTGTTCTCTACCTTTTTTTGTTTATATATATATATTTTTTTTTTTCCTTTTTCTCTTTTTGTGAGGGCGTATGTGTATGCTTCCTTGTGTGATTGTGCCTGTATAGCTTTGTTTTACCATTTATTCTAGGGTTCTGTCTGTTTTTTTGTTTGTTGGTTGGTTTTAGTATAGTTTTTAGTGCTTCTTATCATTGGTGGATTTGTTTTTTGGTTTGGTTGCTCTCTTCTTTTTTCTTTCTTTTTTTTTTCCTTTTTCAATACTTTTTAATTTTTAATTTTTAATAATTTTTTTAATTTTTTATTTTAATAACTTTATTTTATTATTTTATCTTTTACTTTCTTTATTTTTTTCTCACTTTTCTTCTGAGGCGTGTGGCTTACAGGGTCTTGGTGCTCCGGCCAGGTGTCAGGCCTGTGCCTCTAAGGTGGGAGAGCCGAGTTCAGGACATTGATCCACCAGAGACCTCCACATAATATCAAACGGCAAAAGCTCTCCCACAGATCTCCATCCCAATACTAAGACCAAGAAACACTCAACCACCAGCAACCTACAGTGTTGGACACCCTATGCCAAACAATTAGCAGGAAAGGAACACAACCCCACCCATTAGCAGAGAGGCTGCATAAAATCATAATAAGGTCACAGACACCCCAAAACACTCCACCGGAAATGGTCCTGCCCACCAGAAAGACAAAATCCAGCCTCATCCACCAGAACACAGGCACCAGTACCCTCCACCAGGAAGCCTACACAACACACTGAACCAACCTTAGCCACTGGAAACAGACACCAAAAACAAGGGGAACTACGAACCTGCAGCCTGCGAAAAGGAGACCCCAAACACAATAAGTTAAGCAAAATGAGAAGAAAGAGAAACACACAGCAGAAAAAGGAGCAAGGTAAAAACCAACCAGACCAAACAAATGAAGAGGAAATAGGCAGTCTACCTGAAAAAGAATTCAGAGTAATGATAGTAAAGATGATCCAAAGTCTTGGAAATAGAATGGAGAAAATACAAGAAACGTTTAACAAGGACCTAGAAGAACTAAAGAGCAAACAATGATGAACAACACAATAAATGAAATTAAAAATGCTCTAGAAGAAATCAACAGTGGAATAACCACAGCAGAAGAATGGATAAGTAACCTGGAAGATAAAATAGTGGAAATAATTACTGCAGAGCAGAAAAAAGAAAAAAGAATGAAAAGAATTGAGGACAGTCTCAGAGACCTCTGGGACAACATTAAACGTACCCACATTTGAATTAGAGAGGTCACAGAAGAAGAGAAAAAGACAGGGACTGAGAAAATATTTGAAGAGATTATAGTTGAAAACTTCTGTAATATGGGAAAGGAAATAGTCAATCAAGTCCATGAAGCACAGAGTCCCATACAGGATAAATCCAAGGAGAAACACGCCAAGACACATATTAATCAAACTATCAAATATTAAACACAAAGAAAACATATTAAAAGCATCAAGGGGAAAACAACAAAAAACATACAAGGGAATCCCCATAAGGTTAACAGCTGATCTTTCAGCAGAAACTCTGCAAACCAGAAGGGAGTGGCCAGACATATTTAAAGTGATGAAAGGGAAAAACTTTACAGACAAGAAAAAGCTAAGAGAATTCAGCACCACCAAACCAGCTCTACAACAAATGCTAAAGGAACTTCCCTAGGCAGGAAACACAAGAGAAGGAAAAGACCTACAAAAAAAAAACCCCAAAACAATTAAGAAAATGGTAATAGGCACATATATATTTATAAATGCCTTAAATGTAAATGGATTAAATGCTCCAACCAAAAGACATAGACTGGCTGAATGGACACAAAAAGAAGACCCATATATATGCTATCTACAAGAGACTCACTTCAGACCTAGGGACACATATAGACTGAAAGTGAGGGGATGGAAAATGATATTCAATGCAAATGGAAATTTAAAAAAAGCTGGAGTAGCAATTGTCATATCAGACAAAATAGACTTTAAAATAAAGGCTATTGCAAGAGACAAAGAAGGACACTACACAATGATCGAGGGATCAATCCAAGAAGAAGATATAACAATTGTAAATATTTATGCACCCAACACAGCACCACCTCAATACATAAGGAAAATGCTAACAGCCATAAAAGGGGAAATCAACAGTCACACAATCATAGTAGGGGACTTTAACACCCCACGTTCAACAATGGACAGATCATCCAAAATGAAAATAAATAAGGAAACACAAGCTTTAAATGATACATTAAACAAGATGGACTTAATTGACATTTATAGGACATTCCATCCAAAAACAACAGAATACACTTTCTTCTCAAGTGCTCATGGAACATTCTCCAGGATAGATCATACCTTGGGTCACAAATCAAGCCTTGGTAAATTTAAGAAAATTGAAATCGCATCAGGTATCTTTTCTGACCACAACGCTATGAGACTAGATATCAATTACAGGAAAAAATCTGTAAACAATACAAACACATAGAGGTTAAACAATACACTATTAAATAACCAAGTGATCACGAAAGAAATCAAAGAGGAAATCAGAAAATACCTGGAAACAAATGACAATGAAAACACGATGACCCAAAACCTATGGAATGCAGCAAAAGCAGTTCTAAGAGAGAATTTTATAGCAATACAATCCTACCTCAAGAAACAAGAAACATCTCACATAAAAAACCTAACCTTACACCTAAAGCAATTAGATAAAGGAGAACAATAAAACCCCAAAGTTAGCGAAAGGAAAGAAATTCCAAAGATCAGATCAGAAATAAGTGAAAAAGAAATGAAGGAAACGATAGCAAAGATCAATAAAACTAAAAGCTGGTTCTTTGAGAAGATAAACAAAATTGATAAACCATTAGCCAGACTTATCAAGAAAAAAAGGGAGAAGACTCAAATCCACAGAATTAGAGATGAAAAAGTAGAAGTAACAACTGACCCTGCAGAAATACAAAGGCTCATGAGCGATTAATACAAGCAGCTACATGCCAATAAAATGGACAGCCTGGAAGAAATGGAAAAATTCTTAGAAAAGTACAACCTTCCAAGACTGAACCAGGAAGAAATAGAAAATATAAACAGACCAATCACAAGCACTGAATTTGAAACTGTGATTAAAAATCTTCCAACAAACAAAAGCCCAGGACCAGATGGATTTACAGGCAATTTCTATCAAATATTTAGAGAATAGCTAATACCTATCCTTCTCAAACTCTTCCAAAACATAGCAGAGGAGGAACACTCCGAAATTAATTCTACGAGGCCACCATCACCCTGATACCAAAACCAGACAAAGAGGTCACAAAGAAAGAAAACTACATGGTGATATCACTGATGAACATAGATGCAAAAATCCTCAACAAAATACTAGCAAACAGAATCCAACAGCACATTAAAAGGATCATACACCATGATCAAGTGGGGTTTATCCCAGAAATGCAAGGATTCTTCAATATATGCAAATCAATCAATGTGATAAACCATAGTAACAAACTGAAGGAGAAAAACCATAAGATCATCTCAATAGATGCAGAAAAAGCAGAGGGAGATCAGCTCGGTGCTTTGTATCCACCTAGAGGGGTGGGATAGGGAGGGTGGGAGGGAGACGCAAGTTGAGGGGATTTGGGGATATATGTATACGTATAGCTGATTCACTTTGTTATATAGCAGAAACTAACACACCATTGTCAAGCAATTATACTCCAATAATGATGTTAAAAAAAAACATTAACCACATTAAAAAAATAGATGAAAATTATATAATCATCTCAATAGATGCAAAAAAGGCATTGTTTAATTTTGATTTAACATCCACTTATGATTAAAAACTCTCAGCTAAGTAGGTATACAGGGAATGTACCTCAACATCATAAAAGTCATATACACCAACCTACAGCTAACAACATACTCAGTGATGAAAAGTTGAAAGCTTTCCCTCTAAGACCAGGAACAAGACAAGGATGCCCACTCTTGCCTCTTTTATAAACATAGCATTGGAAGTCCTAGGCACAGCAATCAGGCAAGGTAAAGAAACAAAGTCATCCAAATTGGAAAGAAAGAAGTAAAACTGGAATTATTTGCAGATGACATTAGACTACATATAGCAAACCCTAAAAACTCCACAAAAAAAATATTAGCACTAATAAATGAATTCAGCAAAGTTGCAGGATACAAAATCAATGTACAGTCAACCCTCCTTATCCATGGGTTTTACATCTGTTGATTCAATCAACCATGGATCAAAAGTATTTGAAAAAAATTCCAGAAATTTCCAAAAATCAAAACTTGAATTTGTCACATGCTGGCAACTATTTACACAGCATTTATACTATATTCAGTATAAGCAATTTAGAGATGATATAAAGTATATGGGAGGATGTTCATGGGTTATACGCAAATACTATGCCATTTCCTATAAGGGACTTGAGCATCCATGGATTTTGGTATCTGTGCAGGGGTCCTGGCACCAACTCCCTTTGGATACCTAGAATGACTGTACAGAAATCTGTGCATTTCTATGAATTATAATGAAATATCAAAAAGAGAAATTAAGAAAACAACCCCATTTACAACTGCATCAGAAAGAATAAAATACCTAGAAGTAAATTTAGCCAAGGAGGTGAAAGACCTGTACACTGAAATCTGTAAGACATTGATAAAAGATATTGAATAAGACACAAAGAAATGGAAAGCTATTCTGTACTCATGGATTGGAAGAATTAATATTGTTAAAATGTCCATACTACCCAAAGTGATCTACAGATTCAATTCAATCTCTGTCAAAATTCCAATGACATTTTTCACAGTACTAAAACAACCAATTTACAAATTTCTATGGAACTACAAAAGACTCTAAATAGCCGAGCATCTTGAGAAAGAAGAACAAACCTGGAGAAATCATGCTCCTTGATTTCAAACTATACTACGAAGCTATAGTAACCAAAATAGCATGGTATTGGCATAAAACAGATACATAGATCAATGAAAGAGAATATAAAGCCCAGAAATAAATGCACATATATATGGTCAATTAATTAATGACAAAGGAGCCATGAATATACAATGGGTAAAAGACAATCTCTTCAATAAATTGTGTTGGGAAAACAGGACACACATAAAAAATGAAAGTAGACCACTGTCTTACACAATACATAAAAATTAATCCAAAATGGACTAAAGACTTGAATGTAAGACCTGAAACCTTAAGACTCCTAGCAGAAAACATAGGTGGTAAGTCCCTTGACCTAGGTTTTGGTGGTGATTTTTTGAATCTGACACCAAAAGCAAAGGCAACAAAAGCAAAAATAAACAAGTGGGACTATTTCAAACTAAAAAACTTCTGCATAGGAAAGGATACCATCAATAAAATGAAAAGGCAACCTAAAATGGGAAAAATATTTGCAAATCATATATCTGATAAGGAGTTAATACCCTTAATATTAAAGAACTCATTCAGCTCAACAGCAAAAAAAAAAAAAAAAAAAAAAAAATTTGGAATAAAAATGGTCATAGGATCCAGATAGACATTTTTCCAAAGAAGACATACAGATGTCCAACTGGTACATGAAAATGTTCTCAACATTACTAATTATTAGGAAAATGCAAATCAAAATCACAATGAGATATCACCTCCCACCTGTTAGAATGACCATTATTAAAAAGAAAAGAAATAAAAAATGTTGACGAGGCTTCAGAGAAAAGGAAATCCTCTTACACTATCGGTGAGAATGTAAGTTGGTGCAACCACTATGGAAAACAGTATGGTGGTTCCTCAAAAAATTAAAAATAAAACTACCATATAATCCAGTTATTCTACTTCTGGGTATTTATCCCCTAAAAATCCCCCAAAACTCTAATTCAAAAAGATATACACACACTCCTATGTTCATTGCAGTAATGTTTACAATAGCTAAGATATGGAAACAACCTAAGTGTTTATTGATGTATATATGAATAAAGAAGATGTGGTATGTATGTATATATACACACCCACAATGAAATGTGTTATTCAGCCATAAAAAGAAGGAAATCTTGACATTTGTGACAACATGGTTGGACCTAGAGGGCATTATGCTAAGTAAAATAAGTCAGACAGCGAAAGACAAATACCATATGATTTCACTTATATGTAGAACATAAAAAAACAAAACATGCTAACAAAACAAAACTCATAGATTGTTGGTTATCAGAGGAAAAGGAAGAGAATGGGGTAAAATGGGTAAAGGGGATGGATTGTATGGTGACGTATGGTAACTAGACTTATGGTGGTGATCACTTTGTCATGTATACAAAGATCAAATTATTATGTTGTACACCTGAAACTAATATAATGTTATTTTTACCAGTTTTACCTCAAAACTTATAATACAATTTAAACTAATAAAAAGAATATTGTAGAAAATCAGACAAAGATACCTTACCATTCATTTCCTTGTGAAGGGTTTTCTAGTAGCACTCGGATTATGTACAAAAAGCAGCTTAATAATTTGAGAGAAAAATTGAACAGACGTATTCTTAGACCTTTAAACAAACAACAAAAATTGCATTTTCATTTGAACTCAGTCCACAAAAGACTAAAAAGAATTGTCAAAAATATCAGCTTTAAGTACAGCACTTAAATTGTGTTTAGAATCTACAATACCATAATTGCTTACCCACTCTGAAGTTCTAGGTGGCTAAATATTGAAACAAAAAATGAGAATGACAGAACGTATGAACTGCAAATGACAGTGAATATTATACACTAAGAGTAAATCTACATTTGAGCATTCAGAAGCCACAAAAATCATGTCCAATCAAGATTGGTTCAAGTATGCTTAGAAGTTTAAGCACTTTATAGATCCATGAATTTTGGAATAAATTTTAACTAGACAGAAAATCTAGCTGCTTACAAATTCACAGGATAAGTTATAAATCTTGTATCTTCTGAGCACCTTGTAGGTTTGACTGTAGAGAAATTATAATCATGTATATAATTATGTATTATACATTTAATTAATAATTATATAATTATAGAGAAATCCTAATAGCATATGCTGGGAAATACACAAGCACACACACACACACACACACACACACATTTTTGAGACTCAACCAACTTTTTACTTTAGGTTTAAATACCAATGAAATCTTAAAAAAATTTTTTGTGGGAATTAAGACTGCCATGTATGTATCTTTGAAACTGTGTCGTTCACAGTTATGTGGCCTATAATACTTGATGATGAAGAAGAGTAATTAATATTAAGCAAAATGTGCTTAAAGTCTGATTAATAGAAGCATTACCTTTCCTGCAATTATCAGGTGGTAACTGATTCACAGATTGTGAATAAAATTTTGAGGTCTTCCTATAATTAATTCTCAATAAAATCTGGAAATGAAATGTCATTTTGTTTTTACTCTGCTATAAGTGAGTGTACCTGAGGTAACATTTCTTAACAGTAAAAGGTTAATGCTTATTAATTGCGTAATTTTTCCTGGGTTTTCCTACTAAAATGCTAGGTGCTTATGGGTTAGCTTCTTTATAAAGTCTTCTAAACCGTTAATGAAATTGCCCTGGTTTTATAGAACTGATCTCCTCAAATGACAGCTTAGTCAAAGCTGGCTGTTGTTAAAGTATTCAAATAATACATCTATTCCTTCTGGCCTGGAGAAAGAAAATTTTTAGTAAAATTTTTTAAATTTTTTAAATAAAGGAAACCTTCTATGCAAATGATGTGGCCTCTCCAGGTAACATCTATTGGTTGGGACCACCTTGGGAATTCAAAACAACTGGATTAGAAAAGCATTAGTTACTATTAGCCTAATCCTAAAACTAACCAGCCATTAAGATTCTCTAACCTGTGTGCCTTACAGATTGAAACATTCCCTGTAGTCAGTATTTCGGTAACTGCTCACAACTCAAGTTTCTCTCTATGAACTCTATAGAAGCACAACTTACTTTAGACCACCCCAGGAGGATTCAGAGGTCAAAATTCAAAGAGAGCAAAGTCTACACCAATCTAATGTAGACCTCTCCAATGCTTCTTGACGTCTTAAGCAATAATCACATGAAAAAACTGCATATTGGTTCATTATTTATGGCTTTTTCAAAGTACACGGTACTAGGGGGAGGCAAGTATGACTGGCACTTCAACCCTGAACAGGCTTAGAGGTCAGTGATTATGCTAATTTCATGCCTCCTTGAAGTTCCAATGTTTCCCAAGTTTCTTCGTTGATAAGGATCACTGGGATGTTATATGCTGAGTTTAGCTCTATACGTCCTGATTTTAAATCTCCCAGGGGAGGATGCTAGTAATCTGTACCTTTCAGATCACCTACATGTTTCTTGTTATTAGGTGTGATGGGGAAACTCTTCCCTACTAAATCACTAAACCAGAAAATTATTCCCCATTATGATCACTTGGAATCACCAGTCTTCTCAAAACAAGTTTTGGTATCCCTCACAGTTAAAATATGGGGAACCCTCACTTAAATGATTTTCCTCAATGTTCCTACCAATCCAAATGGTCCACTCAGAAGTCTACTTACTGATGTGGGATTTCGAGAAGTAAAATAGTCAAGAAACCTTGACTTGACACCACCAGATGTAACATCTATTGTTTTCTGAACTTTAATGCCTGGCAGACAAGACTATCAATTTTACTTCTCTCTATAAAAGATATTTTGCAAAAGGATTGCAAAGCTGGAATTTTTTAAGGTAAACATATATACAAATACATAGACAGGGGAATAAAATGAAAGACTTACTTGATCTCTGGTTTTTGATAAAAAATAACTTTAGTCTCTCTTTAAATGTGTTTTCATTCATATAAAATTCAACTTGCACCCTGCAAACAAAAAATAAAAACATAATTATCTAAAGACTAATATATAAGAAAATAAAAATAAATTATTTGATGTGATACATTGTATACTTTGAGTGAATCCCCACCACAGAAAAGGAGAATTGAGTAAAATGCTGTTTTTTTATTTTTTGAGAGAAGCAGTTACTTTCCAATTTTAAAGATATAGTCAGTTCAAATATCATATGTAGTTGACTTGATTATTTGTATCAGTGGATATGATGAGTGGTATGGGTGATTCCAAACAGCAATAATGCAAAAGTCTTTCATATGTGTTTTTGGAATAATTTTTCATGAGCGTTTTCCTAATTCTTTTCCCTGTCATCAGAATCAACTGCATGCTTAAAAAATTCAGGTTGAACTAACCACTCCAGATCTACTGTATCTGAAACTTAAGGGACTGGGCCTGAAAATCTATTTTTAGCAAGTCTTCACTTTATCTTGAGACTACTTGGGACACCACGTATGGAACACTTTACCTTTTTATTTATCTAGTTCATATTAAAATATATATGGATCAACAAAGGAGTGGTAGTGCAAGTGGAATGTTAAAGTCACCATAGAGAAGTTACAAACCAGACAAATCAATTAAGGGACTGAATATTCTACATTTAATCTACTATAAACTGATACCAACACTCTAAAACATAATAGCATTCTAATAAATGCATTTGCTTTCTCCCTAAATTCTAGCAAACTTCTCTTATGTGATAGGGCTTAAATAATATTTTCAAAATACTGAGTGAAAAGAAACATTGTGTTCAGTGCATGGTGACTTGTGAATAATCATCTGAAATTTTCTTAGTTAAATAGTCTCAGACATATTTATTATAGGTTAGGATTCCAAAAAAATTAAGAAAACATTTTAATGCTTACAAAAACAACAAAGACATAATTTCATTTTTCCTTATGTGACAAAATTTTGATAATGTAATCTATATAAACGAGATAGTTTTTTGTTTGTTTTGTTTTGCAGGAATACACAAAAGAGATAAAACTGGAGAAAAAATAATTGACATGTACCACAGAAATATTTCACTCCTAAATTCTAAGCTGCATGTTCAAGAAGATCCATGAATATTTTAAAAGCAATCTCTTAGGCCATAAAAACAAAAGCTCTTTTGTCATCAATTGCAAAATAAGTTTTATCTGTTATACCTTCTAGAAGACTTGAATTGCTCTTTTTCTCTTATTCCTAAAGAAAATATCCTCACCCATAAACATTTTTTCTTTTCTTTGCACCATTTTGTCATTTACTGTCCTCTTTTTTACTTTATATGTAAAATCACAAAAATCAACACATAAATCATGATTCTCTTTACTTGTTAATTTCTTTAGCAAGAAGCCATGAAAATTGCAACAATATCTTCTAGCAGAACACCTCTATATGCATGCCTGTGTGCATGCACACGCCACTTCACATATATGCAAACCTTCACACTCACATGCTATAAAAGTACGTGCACACACATGCAGTCCCACAACTCCACTAGTATCTCGGAAAGCCATGACTGGCTCTGTTTCCCTTGTTTATCAAATGAAAAGGACTTTATTTTAAATAAAGCAACTGTAACACTGATATCAAGCTAAATTAGTTCATATTTGCTACGGATACAAAAGCAAATTTGAGAGGACATATGGCTACTGCACAAGTAATAAAGCAAAGGCCATGTAGATTTGCTTCCTAGAATTATCAAATTTATAAAAATATGAGTCCATTCTTCATATCAGGAGTGCAGTACTGGGTATATAATTGAGGTGCATTTTTCAACTAAAATGAGATCAGCTAAAAGCCTGAAGCAAAAAATGAGGGATCTGGAAAGTATTTCATTGGATGACAAGTTTAAGGAACTGGAAATGTTTAACCTAAATATGAAGAATGCGCACTAACAAAATGGCTGTCTTTAAATACTGAAGTGACCATCACTATTAAAATGAGATGATTCATAATATGGTGCTCTATTGTATAGGATTAATTATAGAAAAATATGAGAATTATGAATGATATTACCCGATTTTGAAATGGCCATCATTATAAAGTGGAGAGCTCGCCAATCCATATAAATGTGCCAAAGACTAGATAAGAGCTTGCAAGTGACTGGATTTTTTTCCTGAGGTAAAAACAATTTTGCATGGTGTGAGGTCTCTCATTAAATGACTTCGAAATTCCATTTTAATTATAATATTGTGTGAAGTAAAACTCTTCTTTTTTTAAAAATTATTTTATTGTTTTGGCTGTGTTGGGTCTTTGTTGCTGCGTGCTGGCTTTCTCTAGTTGCGGCGAGAGGGGGCTAATCTTCATTGTGGTGCATGGGCTTCTCATTGTGGCGGCTTCTCTTGTTGCGGAGCACGGGCTCTAGGTGCGTGGGCTCAGTAGTTGTGGGACATGGGCTCAGCAGTTTTGACTTGCGGGCTCTAGAGCATAGGTTCGGTAGTTGTGGCGCATGGGCTTAGTTGCCCTACTGCATGTGGGATCTTCCCGGACTAGGGCTCGAACCTGTGTCCCCTGTATTGGCAGGCAGATTCTTAACCACTGGGCCACGAGGGAAGCCCAAAACTCTTAATTAATCTAGTGATCTCTCCAAGTCAATATCACTGAGGACCATGGATGATATTAAAGCATAAATTTATACAAATGCTTTTCAAAGCTAAAATGAAAAAAACAAACAAAAAACAAGCAAAATGCTTCTTGACCCATGTCTTCTATCAGGTACAAAAAAATGTCCTTTGGGTTTACTATTTATAATATGGAATGGATTTTTCTTTTATTTGATCCAACGGCAACTCTTTGGGAATCAAGTCCACTGAGTGTACTGTACAATTTCGGGAACTCTCCAGCACCATAAAGTTCTCTAGTACTCAGGGATTTAGGACAGAGTTTACTTTTTATCTTTCCCAATTTTTTTCATGATTTTAGTTGATTTTAAATATCCTCTTGGTATTTCCCTTTCCAGATTTAAATAGGCTTTTCCTTCCTTCCTTCCTCCTTTTCTTCCCTCCTTCCTCTCTTCTGATCTTCCTCTTTCCTTCTTCTCTTCCTTCCTTCCTTCCTCTTTTATGGCCTGCCTCCTCCCATCTAACTTTATCTGAATTTACCTCCATCCAGGAGGTCATTTTAGCGGACTCAAACTATATGGTTTTGAACAATACACCAGGGCAAATCTGCCCTCATCACTCCTTAAAATGTCATTTTTCCACATGTTTACACTCAAAATAAAATTAAGATCATTTTGTCACATTTATCCCAATATAATAGTGGAAATGGGTGTATTTAATAAAAAATAAAGTGGAGTTGCAATCCTTATTAGGCCATATCTGTTCTTACTGATATACGTTACCATTGGTTAATAACATTATTTTTATGTTGGTCAACAATGTTTTATTTTTTGATTTGGGCAGATCCTATAATTTTGTTTGCTATTCTAAAAGTGTTTTGTTCCAACCTTTAACTTTTGTTTTTGATACTGTAATTGACTACCATGTTGAACTCTCTCATAGGTAGTGATATTTTTCAGGTTTATTTTCTGAGTTTTCTAGGCAGACAATCATGTCATCTGGAAATCTCCAATATTTGTATTCCCATTTTATTGTTCTTGTCTTATTACATTGACTAGAACTTTTTGATGAAAAAAAGAATAATCAAATAACCATGGTATGCATTCTTAGAAGGCTTCTAGTGCTTTAGCAGTAATTATATTGTTGACCATGAGATTGCAATAAATACTTATGTTTTACTAAAACTCATAACAGGAATGAATGAATGTTGATGTTAAAAAAAACCTATCTTGAATCTATTAGTTGATGGTACATTTTTCTTTTTCTCTTGATTTATTGATTTGGTAAATTATTTTAATAGTTTTTCTATTAGGTAATTATTTTTTTCAATTGTGGGATAAGTTGTTTTCGTAGTAGTGAACTATTCATGTAATTTACTGCTGGATTCATTTTCCCATATTTTAGGAGTTTTCTTCTATGCTCATAACTAAGATTGATGTGCTACTACCTTTAGATTATTCTAATATCTTCAAATACAGACTGAAAAACTCTCCAGATATTTTATGCTCTGGAACAATTTTAAGTATATAGAGATTTTTTTGTATAACCATCATCAATTTGTCTTAACAATATCAACTGCCTTAATACTGATTTAAATGCTTTATTTTTTTCCCATTTCCCATTGCTCTGGTTACTTGAATTTAGCATAAAAATTATGCAGGATCTTGTTAAAAGGCAATTTCCTCGTTTCAGTCTTAAAATTCTTGTTTACTTTCTTTAAAATACCAAAAATAATTGTGACCCAGGTTGTCAGTGCACCATTCTTTCAGAAACACTTTTTTTTTTTGCTCTAATAAGGCCTTGGACTCTTTTTAGGATGCCAAAGTTTTGCAGATATTCTCTTTTGGAAATTATGTTACATACAGATCATTACCAAAGGAAAATTCTTCCTCTGTGTCCACTTGGTGCTTTTCCCTTCCTGCCTTCCTCTGATGCTGTGATATTGGTCATGGAGTCCAGGTACCAGTTTTTCTATTACTACACTCATTCAAACAAGGCAATATCTACCTGGACTTTCTGGTCTAACTGGTGTTCTTCCCTTCCAATCATTCTCTATGATGGTGACAGTAGCACTTCTTAGTCATATGAAGTAAGTCCATTAGATTGTAGGCTCCATGAGGGTGGGGACCATATTGCTCATGCTTATGTCTTAAGTATCTCTTAAGTTACTTGAGACCTATTAGGGACCTATTCCTGTTCAATGCCTGAATGAAGGTCTCCAGTTCTTTCTTTGGTACAAACCTTAAGGACTCTGAGTCGATAGTGTAGTGGAATAGATAAAGTCATCTTCCTTTCCTTAGGTTATAACTATTTTGAGGATGCAAAACTTGGGTTTGTGGTGAGCTGAATCCTCGTAAGCTCTTATTCCAACTTGGTCTACCTTGCGATTCACGATCATTCCCTGCAGGTTTTTTTTTTTTTTTTTCAATTTTATTAATTTGGATGTGTTTATTTGCACCATCCCCCCATGATTTAATGAACATTTAGAAAAATATCCACTACTGTTGACTGATTTAATTTTTACAGTGTTGCTATGACTTGGGTAAGGCAGCCATCAACTTTATTTTATAGAGAAAAAACTTTAATTCAAATAATTTTAGCGACTTGCCCAAGTTTATAGCTAGTACTGAAACAGAATTGGGACACTGATCTTTCTGTTACTACTTCTTGCTTCCTGCCTCCTCATCAAGTTAGTTCTTCATTATTAGGAGAGTTCTAGGTCACCTGCAAAGTGTTACAAAAGAGCACTGCAAACACCAAACCCACATAGGGGTACTGAGAAGTGTTTGTTTAATACTGCCCTTTGATTATTGACTCTAACCCAGAGTCCTATCCACTTCCAAATATTCACTCTTAACTTCAGGTAACTAAATTATTTAACAGAGCTACCATTCAAGTGGAACCTTGTAAAGAAATAAATTAAAAAATAAGCCTACCATTAATTTTTCATTTTAAAAAATTAGTTTCACCAGTTCATGCTCAAGTGCTTCCAAAGGCCTTCTACCTGGCTTCCAATCTTTACTACATGCACAAAAAATAACCTCACTTTAAATACTTTGGAGTCCCTCCTAAAGCATTTCCCAACATCTTTTGGCCCATCTTATTCTTTTTCAAAATTATGCAAGCCTAACTTTTCCACCTCTTTTAGTTGGTAACATCTTACAAGGAGGCAGAGATTAATTCTGGAGACTTTCAATAGCATTCTCTGCATTTTAAAAATAAGATTTAAAATAATGTCATTTTCAGAAAGGGAAACCAGCTATTATTATATGCATATGTATATATATATATATATATATACACATATATATACACATATATGTGTTTAAATAGATATATGTTTATATATAGTACATGTACATATATATGTGTTTAAATAGATATATATTTTTATATAGTGATGATAGATAGATAGATAGATAGATGTAATGGTAATAAGGAAAGATCCTGGGGTGCTAATCACTCATCAATTTTCTTTCATTCTGGATAATGCTGATACCCCTCAATAATAGCATTTATGCTTTTGTCACTCCTTGGTAATCACAGCTTGCTGGTAGCTGGAAATACATAGTTTTGCAGTTTCCACGGGAAAACAATTTAGAGGTCCACCCAGGAGTATTTTTTTATTCAAGTCTCTCTTCAGTTTGAAAACTCATGTCCTCATGTCAATGTTCATTTTCAGGACCTACTCTCTGTACTTCCCCATTTTTCTAAAAATAATTAAATTTAAGCAATCCCAATTTAACTTAAACCTATGCACAGGAAGCAAAACATAAAGAAAGCTAGGATAAGTATTTAGCTTTATTTAGGTATAAAGATACACTTTTTTCATCCTTAAATTGCAAAGAGATTTTGCTTCTTCATACCCTGGCCCAACTGCATTGTGGGGGGCAGGTCTGGATCAAGTAGGTATATATACATACACATACAGGGTATAAAGATATATATATATATACACAAATACATGAACATGCATAAATGTAAACATATGTTCGTAAAGTATAAAGCTGTTAGCCACAGGAAGGCGGGTAAGCTTACATAATAATGACTACAGGTAGCATGGCCTCACCACAAGCCTAACGGCCTCCCAATCAAAACTCATAACAACTACAACATGTAAATCCTCTTTGCTTTTTCTGTATGCATATAAGATAAGAAGAGGATAGACGACACCATGTAATTTCTAACTCAGATTGGACTCTTGCACCAGTCATTTGAAAGCCTTGAAGGAAAAATATAACGATGCTCCCACAGACCAGGATTGCTAGGAATGGGCAGCATGATTAAATAGCAAAGCCCAGTTTGGGAAGAAATGTGTGTGTTTTGGGGGAGGGAGCTATTGGGTCTCAAATAGTCAGGGCATGGTCAACAGATACTAGTTGTTAGTATGAAACTGGAAATTACACAAAGACTTCCATATGCAATGAAAGAAGCACCTTTTAGTTTTACTGAATTCTTTGCACCAATGTCATAAGATTTTAAATCAGTTCTGCAAGCCCTCTCCCATTCTGCACCTCAAAAGTCATAGATCAGTAATAGTCACAGCTCACTGGGGACACACATTTCTTTAGGATTTCTTTTATTACTTATTATTCTTACTTAAGTTAACATATATGATTTTAATAGATAAATCATACTGGGTTGAACACAGTTAAAGACATGGTCCCACAATTTGGAGAAAGAGGAGGAAACAGTCACAAATAGAATTTCACTCAATAAATATTACAATAAATCGAATGGGTTTTCTAGAGAAACTGAATTTTTCCCCACAATAGTTTGTTGGTATGTTCATGTATTTGTTTATTTTGTAGTGTAGTATAAGAGCTAAGAGGGATAAGAGCACAGACTGTGGAATCAGATGATATGCATCTGATTATCAGATTTCCTAACTTTTATTCTCTGTAAAATGTGGATATTATTTCCATTAACAGGTTATGAAAATTAAAGAAGATACTTTCTATGTGAGACAAACAACTGGACAATGGCAAATAACTTTTTTCTGGTATGTTGGTAGTTTAAAAATGTTCCTAGAATAAACACTTATAAAAGGAAAAACAAAAACTGTGGATCACTGATGCCTATTTGATGTAGTTGATTCCTCCAAGATATATTTGCTTAGGAAAAATAAGGATAAAAGGCAATAAATAACTTCACTGTTTACTCCAGAAAACTCCTACAGATCAATTTATTGGGGACAATAGTCCATTTACCTAGGCAAACACATCACTTATTTATAAGACATTAAGACTTGCATTGTCTTGTTACTTATTACTCATTAAGAGTTCAAAACCTTCGCTTTGCTGTGTCGGCCAATGCTAAGTGACTTATCCTTTTTCACCATGAAAGATCCCTCTTACACCACTTGAGCCCTTATTCCAAAGCCTAATAAATATCTCACTTCTAACATCATCTTCTGAAGCATTGTTAATGCTTACTCACTAACTTCAGGGAGTTTAAATAAACTTAGTTTTGCTTCATTTACAAGCATCTGGTGACATGTCACTTATTTAAACAACAGTATAAAGGAAATTATCCTACATCTGCTGATTTACAAAGTAATTATTTTTACTCAATCATAGAAGATGCAGGCCTAGATTGTCATTTTTAACACTGCATGATATTCTTCTATATATTCCTCTATGTTAACAATGCACCATTTTTTCACAATTCTCTTACATACATAAATGGATTTTTAGGTTTTGTTGGTTTATTATGAAAAAAATAAGAAAAAAATCATGCACTTTTCTAATTAATAATAAATATATTGTCTATATTTTTACTAAATAATATAAAATCTAAATGTCAAATCAATTTAAACCTATGTATATGACAAATAACATAGCAGTAATCTAAAAATCTGGTTATCATCTTATTTTAACAGTCAAATAAGTTTCTCTTAGAGTACTTTCCCAATACTTTTTTCCCAAACTGTCCAAGAAGGTAGACAATGATACAGTTAAAATGTTAAACTGTTACACTACAGAAACATTTGCTGCCAGTTTTGTCAGGAAAATTATCCAAAACTTGGAAGTAGGCAAAAGAGATTACTAGATGTTCTTTTAATAAAATGCTGGCCTTGACTTTGTATTTTCTGTGCATTTTTACAACTGTGGAGGAACAGACCTTAGTGAGCAAAGCTGTGTCAAGTAGACACGCAAAGAATCTCCACCCAACAAAAGAGAAAGCTCCAAAGGTTAATGCACATGGCCCGGTAGGACTTCTGGAGGTTCTGCTAATCCAACCACCTTATTCTGACATTGCCTGGAAACACCTAGCTTCTTCAGTACTCTACCAGTTTTAAATTAGTACTGTTTCCCTCCTTAATCAATGAGTTGAATATAAGTTTTGACAAGTTTTCATTTCATATTTGGATGAGGGACATGATCTTTTAACCTTTTGAAAATTGTACTCTAACAGTTCCTCCTCTAATAAGGGCTTCTTATTAATTACCAGCATAATTTAAGTTGTCCCAAATGCTTTGGAAAACAATTTGGTATTTATATTATAAAATAAACCAAAGGTTCTATAAAATTCCAATCAAAATCACATAGGCAATGTTGTGGAACTTGATAAGCTTATTCTATAGAAGGTGAAAGATTAAACTAAATAAGACATTTGTGAAGAAGAATAAAGAGTAGATATTTTCCCTACCTGATATCAAGACTTATGATCCTACAGTAATTAAAAGATTATAAGTATCGCACAGAGAAAGAAAAACTGATTAGTGGAATAAAACAGTCAAGAACTTGACTCATGCATATATTGAATATTATTATGTAATAAAAAGAGTATGGCAGGTCAATAGGAAAAAGAGGAACTTTCAATAAATTGATTTTTTAAATAGTTATCCAAATAGGAAAAACAATGAAATTGGACCCCTATCTCATACCATATGGATTAAATCACCTTTACATAGATTAAGGAAACTTTTAAACTCTTATTAAAAAATAATGGTGAATACTTTTTTGATATTTGAATAGTCAAATAGTACTTTAGATAGAAAAAGAAAATTATAAAAGAGGTTTTGCCTGGAAACATAGTATAAATCAATAAATAACGGATGGGCTCAGGAAATTCCCACAGCTCAATTTATAAATTTTAAATTTAAATTTTAAAGACAGTGGAAAGCAAGCTCACAACTGGGAGAAGATATGTGGATACAAAACCAGTAAAAGTTAAAAATCAAAAGTATATAAAGAATTCCTAAATCACTAAGAAAATAACAAACATGTAGCCAAAAGATGTGAAATGGCATCTAACATAAGAGGAACTATATTGGCTAATAAACCAAGGAGGAAATGTTCAACCTTATCAGTACTCAGGAAAATGCAAATAAGAGTCTATTGAGATAATATTTTATATCCATTTAATTGGAAAAAAATCAAGAAGCATAATAATGCCAAATGTTGGAGAGAAGGTAAATCAAAGGATTTCTTAATTGTAGATGGAGTATAAATTGGTGCAATCACTTTTGTAAACAATTTGGCGTTATCTAATAAAATTGAATATTCACATAGTTACAATTCAACCATTCCACTCCTAAATAAATGCCAGACAGAAACCTACACACATGCATGAGGATGCATGTACAAGAGTGTTCCAAAAAGCACTGTTCATGAAAGCGCAGAGAAAAATCAGAAGTAACTCAAATATCCACTTACAGGGAAATAGGCAAATCTGGCATATTTTTACAATGGAGTATTGCAGTAAAAATTAATGAAGTATGCAATAATATGAATGGATCTTGGTAACCAGATGTTGAATGAAAGATGCAAGTCTGAGATGACTACATGTAGCATGGTGCCCACTTTGTCAAGTTCAAGAGCATCTAAAACCAAACAATAACTTGTTTAGGGATACACATAACATCTGTTAAACTATATTTGTTAAAAGGAAAAGAAAAGCCAAAATGAGGAGAGTGATGACCTCCAGGAGGGAGCAGGGGAGAGAGCGGAGGAATGCAGAGCTAGTTGTAAGTTATTAATAAAGTATTAGTTCTTTGAGTGTCCATAGGTATCTATATATTAATAAATTATGAATAAATGAAGGAAAGAATGAATGAATGAATGAAATAAGAGTGTGTCCACAGCACAATATGGGGTGTAACACAAACTAAAAATTACAACTAAACTAATTCTGGGGATACAAAAGAATTCTTAAAGATGTTATATTTATAAAAACTGGGGGTGAGAGGAACTCTGGGGTGCTACATGAGAAATAATTTCCATACTCCACCAAAAAAGTAGATGACTCAAATCTATAACACAAGAAGGAATTTGTTACGGAGTCAGAGTGAATAGGGTTGGCAAGCTTGGATGGAAGGAGAGAGACAAACCCAAGGCCTTTTCTGATATAAGAAATGGCAGGTACAAAGGGAAAAAAAAATGTGAGAAAAAGTATAGTACACGTATGGAATTAAAAGGAGTTAAAATGGCTAGAGCACAGGAAGTGTATCAGGTAATAGCAATACAGGAAAGCAGAGAGGCAGAGAAGAAGACAGATAATTAAAAGAACTTGAATAGAAGCCAAGAAATGTGTTAATAAACAGTGACTAACAATAACATGGAGCTACTTATTGAAAATACCCAAGCACTACACTGAACACAGAGATGTATTACCTCATTTAATTCTCAAGACATACCCTTAATGGGTACTATTACTATTTCCATTTTACAGATTAGGGGACAGAGGCATTTGCCCCAAATCACACAAATCCTAAATGGTGGACCTAGCATTCACAACCAAGCAGTCTAACTCCCATACGCCTAAGCCTGATGATAGATGAGCTTTAACCAAGAAAGAAAAATCGTGGTATATAAATCAAATTTACTTTTCTTTTTGCTATTTTTTACTGAGATATAATGGACATGTAACCTATATTAGTTTCAGGGGTACAACATAATGATTTGATATTTGTATACACGGTGAAATGATCACCACAATCTAGTTAACATCCATCACCACACGCAGTTAACAATTTTTTGTGTGTGATGAGAACTTTTAAGATCTACTATCTTAGCAACTTTCAAATATGCTATACAGTATTTTAAACTACAGTCACCATGTTGTACATTACATGCCCAGGACATTTATTTTATAGCTGGAAGTCTGTACTTTGACCATCTCCACACCAAATTTACTTTTTATTTTTTAAATTATTGTATTTTTTTCTGATTACAAAATATAGTAAAACGGATTATAAAATATACAACCATAGCTGATAGACATTTTTGGAATTTATTGGATTAAATTTTATTGACACAAGAAATACTGCCTAACAATTCCACCTTCAACTATTTTAGTTTAGTAAATAAATATTATTCCTAAGACTGTATCATGATTAAGTACCATATAACTGAATATGGTAGACGTGGAATTTTGGCACCCAGACCCCTCTCCTTCAATGATAGCTGGATAATTGCTAGCTCTGAACTGCTACAGGCTCTGCCTCGGTTGCAATGAGCCAGCCTATCTGAGATCACACCTTCCACAACCCAAAGTCCTATCAGGGTCTGCTTCCAGAGAATCCAGTCAGAGACACTGGCAATTACTTCTTCCAGAGAATCCAATCAGAGACACTGGCAATTACTTTAGATAGCTTGTCTATAAGTTTAACGGCAACTCAACTTGATCAAAAAGCAAGCAACTGATTGTGATTAAATTGGCAATATATAGATAACAGCAAACTGCTTTATCACAAAAAAAAGACTTCAAAGTAACTCAGGATTTTGCTTCTGACAATACGGTAAAACATATTCCACAAACTCTTCCCAAGTGAAATACCTTGAAAAGTTAAATAAATTATTAAACGCACACACTCACACACACACCGCACGCCACATTTTTAACATGTATGTCTTAGCTAGTAGGAAAGTAAGGGAAATTCTTAGAAGCCAGAAAAGACAAGAAATTAAGAAACCAGAGATATAAGTTAGCATTAAATCTGCTGTTCACGCTGGTGCTTTCTGCCAATTTTTGATGATATAGAGTTTCTATTTTGACAGACAGGAGACCTGGCAAAGAAATCCCCCACAGAAATCCCCTAGAAAGAACCAGGGTTATTGGAAAAAGCAATGTACATCATCAGTGCATGAACTAAGGAAAATCCCTTATAGCAGAAGAAGATGTGAATGCACTTAGCCGTCTTGGCCATGCATTGATCCGTAATGAAAGAAAGAGACACTGAGACTTGCTGTATTCATTTTCTAGAGCTGCCATTACAAAATACCCGGGTGACTTAAACAACAGAAATTAATTTTCTCATAGTTCTGGAGGCTGGAAGTCCAAGATCAAGGTGCCAGCGTGTTGATTTCTCCTGAGGCCTTTCTCCTTGGCTGGCAGAGGGCACCTTCTGTGTCCTCACGGGATCTTCCCTCTGAGTTCAAGCATCCATGGTGTCTCTGTGTGAGCAAATGTCCCCTTTTTACAAGGACACCAGTCAGATTGGATTAGGGCCCATCCTGATGGCCTCATTTTAACTTAATTACCCCTTTAAAGGCCCTGTCTCCAAATACAGTCACGTTCTGAGGTACTGAGGATTAGGATTTCAACATAACGAATGTTGTAGGGCACAATTCAGCCCATAACAGTTACAAACAATAAACCTAAAATCATTGGCTCCAATTCTTCACCTCTTGTTCTTTCTTAAGCCTATTCCACTTCTCCACCAAATCTGCAATCATCAAGGTCACCAGTGACCTCTACGTGGCACGATGCAGAAATCAGGTCATCTTACCTATCCTATCAGCGTTGGGCATAGTCGATCACTTCCTCATCCTTGAATCCCTTTCTTCACTCTATTCTCTTGGTTTTCTTCCACCTTACAGTTTACCCCTCCTGGGTATCCTTGGCTCATTCATTCCCTTCTGTCCTTAAAATCCATCCTTTTGCAGCTATACTCAAAGAGTAATGAATCTCTATGCCCAAGTTTGCCAAATTTATATATCCCGCCCACTCCTCTCTCCTAAACTCATACATTCCAATTCAACTGCCTACTCAACTTTTCTACTGGGGTCTCTAGTGGATGTCTCCAACTTGGCATAACCAAGACCTAAATTTCTGATTTTTTCCCCTGAAATCTTCTCCCAATCTGAGCTGATGTTAAATCCGTGCTTCTGCTGGTACACACAAAAAGTCATGTAGTTATACCCAAATCCCCTTTTCACTTGAGCACATATTAATATTATTCTCCAGAGTTCTTTGAACAGTACAAATCTTTTAGCAGAATAAGAAAGAAGAAACTTTAAAAAAAAACGCTTATAATCAACATGTTTGCTCAACACCAGCTTGCAAGAATGACCTAAAGATATTTAAACCTGCCTGCAGGTTAAAACTGATTTTCAAGGCAAGGTATGGAAAAACAAAGTGAAACAGAACTTCAAGTGATAAATACAAATACTGAACCCAAATGGAAACTTCATCCATGTATCAATCTAGAAAAATAGGTGCAAAATATTTCACATCACTGAAAGAACTGTGATGTGCAAAGTCTTCTATTCTGAGGCATGACCTTTAATTAGATACCACTGCAAAAACTGCCAGATTAGATACCTAGGGATGTATAGTGACACAGAGGGAAGTATTGGAAAGGAAATAACCACCCACTTTCTTCTTCCCATCACCTTATTGTGTCTGAGAAAGGAGATACTCTGATCTACCTGCTAATTTTCCCTGTGCTATCCCCTCGCTCCCCCCAATTAATTCCAATTCTATCATCCAGAGTTCTATAAAAATTCAGGATTAGTTTGAGGATAAAATTTGTCATCGCACAGTTTCTTAAAGCCTCATTAAATCGCAAGCTCCACTAGAGCGATACTTATCAGCTTTTGCTTATAACTGTTTGCCCAGGGCCTAGAATATAGTGGATGTTCACTAATATATATGGAATTAAAAATTATTTGGCAGTAGTTGCTTCTGACACCACATTAGCATCCAAAGTTGACAATTATCAGCATGCAGAGGCTGGCAATCTGTGGCTACTGCCATCTGGCATCTATGCTGGGCAACAAGAACTCCCAAGTTACCTTGCTCCAAAAGGAAGAACACATTTGTCAGTTTGCAAATGCATGCTTCTGATTTGCTGTGGATAATATGCATACTCTAGCATGCCACAGTCACTCTTTACTTTCTCAACCAGACTTAATTATCATACGAGTTACTGGGCTTTTAAATTTGTGGGTCCACTACTTTTCAATAAAAAATATTCAGCTGGATCTTAAGAAAAATGAACAACTCAAACTAATTAAGCTTTCTTTTGCCTTCCTTCTCGGCCTTGCTCTGCTTCCTTCAGGTCTCATTTCAGATGCCACCTGAACCTCCTTCCTCACCAAAGTCTTTAAGTGACACACATGTATTTTTGCTTAGCGCACTCAATTCCTTTGACCACAGTGCTTATTATAATGTATCAGAATGATCTTTTTAAAGGTGTCTGTCCATCAAATAAACCTTACAGAGCACAAAACTAGTTCTATGGCATAGAACACAGAAATGTAAAAGAAGGAAAAAGTTAACTTTTAAATAATATTTACATAATTAGAAATTTGGTACATTTACATTTTGAAAATGTATACCCTCCTTGAGCAAAGCAGAAACAGCTTAGCTTAGTGCTTTGCAAGAATAAAGAGCAAAAATAGACTGAAATAGACAGGAAGCTACCAAGTACCAGATGGAATGCATCATTAATAACATCGAACTATAAGCCTCATCAAGAGTTGATTTGAGGGCATGTTTCTTGCTGTGTGTCCCTCCAAAGCTGCTAGTAATGGCTTTGCTTGGCTCTAAAATTGTAAGCGCAGGAACTGTGTCTATTTTGTTCATTTTGATTGTGTTCTCAGAAGCTAACACAGTGCCAGGTACACATAATAGGTACTCAATATATTTGCTGAGTGTTGAATGAATTTTGCTATAAAAGTTTGCTTTTTGCTCGTTATTATTTACATTCTTATCTGCCAAATCATACTGTCAATTTAAAATCTCTTCTGTAGATGTTTCTAATTTTCCATCATCCTTCCTTTATACATTCTGATGTGGAAGCATATTTGAAATTTCCACCCAGTATTTCCTTCAACCTTCACTCCTCAATATTTTCTTCTCTGTGGGAGAAGTACTATTGAAAATACATATATTTTTCTTTCTGATACTTTCAGAATAACTATTGCACTTCACAAAAATTACTGATAAAATGTGGCTAAAAATGTGTACCATGTGAACATTGACTTATATATTTACTTAAATATTTAAATAAGTACATGTACAGTATTTGAATAGTAATTTATATATTTAAATAACTAATCAGTGGTATCTCTATATTTATATAAAAATATAAGATAGTTGATTTCCATTTATTTATTTCTGTTGGATATTTTTCTTTTACATATTAATAAATCATTAAATCCCAAAAGTATCATTTTGGTAATTCTGCCAAAAAACATGGCTTTTAGAATCGTGAAACTATTTGCCCCTGAAACGAAACATGTAAGATATCTCCCAGATCAAATAAGTCTGAATTACAATCATCAGTTTTTAAGAGGGAAACAAAACTGAATAGAGCTCATCTCAAAGAACAAATGAAACAAAGCCACAATAGATGACAGAATCCATCCTAGATGGATGGATTGAACCTCTTGTCAGAACCCAAGTCTCTGGTTTAGGGAATCTGAAAAATATGTTCTAAAGTACTAAAACAACTGGGGAAAATTCTGGGTCCTGGCTCACCATCATTGATAATATTCATGGAAAGGAACTATGAACATGGTTGTAAAGCATTTGTAGCATTTTTGAAATGAAGGCCATTTTACTAGCAACCACAGCTATGGGTATAACTACAGCATGACCCTTTCAAGGATCCTGAGGTTTGTCACCAGAACTCAGAAAGCTGCCACCTCACATTTTAATCCCTATTAAGAAGGCTTCCAACTCTAAATATCAATACAAGGCTTTTAGTTTTCTGTTAAAAGGTAGTCATTCTACACTATAAAATAGATGATAAGCTCAAGAACACTAATACCATGCAAACTTGCTTACCACTCTAGTATTTATGAAAATATGAATATTTCATTTTAACATTTATAAAAGTTGAGCAAGCACTGGCTCACCATTAACAAGGAAGGTGTTCCTTAGAATTAGAAAAAAGTTGAAGTGAAATTAAAGCCTGATTATAGATACATCTTGTGAAAATAACTGAAATTCAATTGTAATGGAATTTTTCTTCTTAATGATGGAATCATATTTTCCCTCATTTAAAGAAAAAATGGAAATGCCAAGAATATGTGTCATTTTATCTAACAACCAAAGAATATAAAGATCTCTATAATTATATTTAACAATATGTTTATGCAGAAAGAATCTCTACTTGGCAATTCCATTTCAAACTAGCTTTCACTTTCTCCATGCATATCCCACAATTCTACCCTTTTTTTCTTATTAAACTTGTTTGTAAATGTACTTGGTATTAATTCATGTTAACAAAAGTTAAAATTAAAGTGAAAAAATTAATTTTGTTGCCCATAAATGTTATAGGTCTCTTATATACAAATGCTGAAAGATACTACATATGCAAAAAGTATTATTAATAGAGATGCCAGCAGTTTCTGAAGAACAGATTTACATATACCAAAACAATGTTATAATTTATACAAAGAGTCAGTAAAATCTGCAGTAATGAAGTTACTAAATCTTACATGTTTATGCTTCGACTAAAAAAACTTGCAGATGCCTGAATTGACTATATTATTTGCTATGTGTTATATCACTTAAGACTTCAGTTTGCAATTGAGGAAGCAAACCTATTCAAACTATCTTAAATTAAAAAGGAATTTAAACTCATTCATAATTGAAAAGTGCCAGCCTGGGATTGACTGCCAGAATGGCTTGAAGCAGGAGCTCGTCAATTTCACTGACTTTATTTTTCTCCATCTCCCAACTTCATTTCCCTTACTTTATCCTGAAACGGATTTTCCTTTATGGTAATTAGATGTCTACAACTCCTCCAGAAATTGCATCTGTTCATGTGAAGTGCAGAGAAAAAGAAGCAAGTCTTTACCAGAATCTCATTGACCACAGGGTGTCAATGGATCTGATTGTGCCATATATCCATCCCTAAATTAAACACTGAGGTCAGGGGATGAAGTTCTCTGATTGGCTTAGCCTTGGCCATATAGTTCGGCCTCAAATCTGGAGCTTAATTAGGGGTGGGGTGGAGGGAGGAAGGCACTAAAGCCCATGGACTGAGATGGAGGAATTGGTGGTTTTCCAGAGAGAAATCAAGAATCAAGATCAAAAATGAGCAACTGGATGCCAGTGGTATAAAATAACTAAAGAGGCAATATGATGTATGATATGATGCAAATTATACGATGTAAAACAATATAGTTCACATTAAAATCACACATAATCAGATTTATTTTCAGTGCTAAGCAAGATCTTCATGTTCCTATATCTTAAATATCGTTATCATAAATAATATTGAAAAATGACATTAGAAGTGCATTAGGACATTTCTACCTTGAATTTAGTATTTGGGGTATCAGTTTATTGAGGCAGTTCCTAGCTATCAAAATTTCACTTTGCATACATCTCTAGCTACAAGTAGATAGGAAAATCAAATTAGATATAATTTTGTGTTAAACTGTCCCCTAGCTTAGAGAAAATTAAGCTAAATAAAATGCCAGGTTTCAACTTTTATAAATACAGGGAGTGTTTTGTTATATAATCCTCAGTTTTTACATCTATTTTATATTGTTATGACTGGAGTAGAGAAGGGGAAGGAAGGTGATCATGAAAAGGTGGCAGGGTTTCATAAGCCACATTAAGGAGTTTGAAATTGGAGTTTAAAGGTAACGAGGAGCCATTTAGATAGAGAATTATTTGTTATGTCTGTGGTTTTTGATAGTTCTAATCAGTATAGACATTGCATTTAAAGGGTCAAGGTTAAATATGAGGAAACCCCAGTAGTCCAGGAAAAAGGTGATGTTAAGTAAATTTAAAAACGAACACTTATTTAGGGCTAGAAATAAGACAATTTGGTGATTTGTTGTATATCAAGGTCCCTGTGGAGAAAAGAAGTCAAATTTGACTCCCAGATTTCTAGCTCAAGCATCTGATTAGATGTGGGTGTCATTTAACAGGAAAGCAAATATCAGAAAAGTGATATTTCAGTGATTTTTAGTTGTTGGAGAATAGCTAGTGAAGAGATAGAAAATGACAAAATCAACATTCTCAGTAACTGTTTCACGGTCATTTGTGGATTTTCACAAAGCAGCAAAAAATGTGAGTCTTTAGGGTGAGTTTCCAGCTGAGGTTGAACAAGATGCTCTAACTTCTTTTATATATATATAAAACTTCTCATACTTTGAACAAGTGCCTTTTCTGTGGTCTATTTAGTGGCATGTTTTTTGCATTTTGTGTGCTTTTTGTTGGTGATTCCGCTGTTCAAAATAACCCGCAAGCCACAATGCTGAAGTACTGTCTGGGTTCCTAGATGCCAGGCTGGGATGCACCTTATGGAGAAAATATGTTTGTTAGATAAGCTTCATTGAGGAATAAGTTAGTGTTATTGGCTGTGAGTTCAATGTTCCTTCAGAAGAAGGAAGTTCACCGATCTGTATGTGAGCCTGCTCTGGAAAATGTCTAATTGAGATCTATAGTGTATGACGAAGCTATGGAAAAGTTGGAAAACTGGCTAAATGTGTGGATTCATGAGATGTGGACAATGAGATGTTCACACATGCATACATGTATACAAATTATATATACAGTTAACCCTTAAACAATGCAGGGGTTAGAGATCAGTCAAAAATTTACTTGTAACTTTACAGTCGGCCCTCTGTATCCTTGAACTTAACCAACCACAGACCACGGACTACTGTAATTTTTACCATTTAAAAATATCCACATACAAGTGGACCCATGCAGTTCAATCCTGTGTTGTTCAAGGGTCAACTGTATATATATTATATAAACATAGATATAATATGAAGTATCACTTGTACTAATCCTTGATCAGGACCTACCTTGTAGTTATACTTGGATAGTATAATGTATTCTTGTCTGCTCTTCAAATGTTACCAACACAAAGGCACTAACTGCCTTATACATTTTTACATTCCCCACAGTGTGTTGGTTCTACAGTATACCCCTCAAAGTTTCCTGTTGAAGAAACAAAGGGTTTTTTGAAATGGCAGATTATCTTTTATTCATTTTAATGGCAATGGAAAAGGTAGACCTCAGAGCATTTATGAGCCATTTATTAGCTTCAGTAATTTGCCTTTTGTTATCAAAGTATAAGGTTTTACTACCACAAAGGCTGAAAGCACACACACAGAAATCTATCACACGAAAATAAAGTTGGTTAAAATTAACTGAAATGTGTTCCGAATTATTCACACATAATGACACTTTACTAGCAAAACAGGGTGACCTGAAATCAATGGTATTAATAATCTAACAAATTTCCCCAAAATGAGGCCGTTATCTCTACAGTTTCAAGTACTTTAAAAGCTGCTTGAATTTCTTTCACAGGGAAGAATATTAACAGGAAACCATTATTCCGTTTATAAATCAGCATGTGTCCTTTGAAAGTAGCATATATTTCTAGCATATGAAGGATATATGCTTAATAACTCAGAATCTTTCATTTAAATAAAAAAATAAAGTTGCAATTTGAAAAGTTTCCATTACTTTAAATAATTTAATGTGAAACAAAGTTCCTGATGCACATGAAGGAACATAATTCATATAAAGAAATATACGAAGCTTCAAGTTGAATTCATTTCTCACTATAATCTGCAGATGTTCAAACGATTTTTTTATTTGTTTAGTTCAGCAGTTGCCATGAAAAGATCCAATCTGTAAGTCAAGAAACTATTCAAGAAACCTGTTTTTACACTTATGCATCTTCAACAATTACATAGCTCAAGCACTTTGTCCTAAGTATGTGCAAGGCAAATTGACAAGTATGGGTAAAAGGAAACAGAAGGAAAAAACAATCCCAAATGACTAATATGAGCAAGAGGAAAAAATTTTCATCACCAATAAAAATTTTCATCTCCAAAATGTACTTGTATTAGATTAATCATAAATACCATCTTAATATATGTCTGCTATATGCTAAGAATTTATTTTTATTGTTGTATACAACTAATGTACAACATTAAGCTAGTTCAGGTGTACTACATAATGATTTGACATTTGCATACATTATGAAATGATCACCAGGATAGGTATAGTAACCATCTTTCAGCACACAATGTTATTACAATATATGACCATATTCCTTATGCTATATATTATATCCCTGTGACTTACTTATTATAAAACTGGAGGTTTGTACCTTCTAACCCCTTCACCTATTTTGCCCACCACTCTCCATTCTGGCACCCACTGGTTTCTCCTCTGCCATCTATGAGTCTGTTTTCACTTTCTTTTGTTTATTTCTTTTGGTTTTTAGATTCCACATATAAGCAAGTTTGTGTGTTGTCTTTCACTGTCTGACTTATTTCACTCAGCATAATACCCTAGTCACAAAAAGATTTCTCCTTTTTTATGGCTGAGTTACATTTTATTGTGTGTATATATACATATATATATATATATATACACACACACACACATACATACATATATATCACCTTTTCTTTATCCATTCATCTATCATTGGACACTTAGGTTGCTTCCATATCTTGCCCATTGTGAATAATGCTGCAATGAACATTGGAGTGTATATATCTTTTTGAATTAGTTGTTTTTTTCTTCAGGTAAATACCCAGAATTGAAAGTGCTGGATCATAGGGCATTTCTATTTTTAATTTTTTGAAGACTCTCCATACTGCTTTCCATAGTGGTTTCACAAATTCACATGCTCACCAATAGTACACTAGTGTTCCCTTTTCTCCACATTTTCATCAACATTTGCTATTGGTAGTCTTTTTGATGATAGCCATTCTGTCAGATGTGAGGTGGTATCTCATTGTGGTTTTGGTTTGTATTTCCTCGATTAGTGATGCTGAGCATCTTTTTCAGTTACCTGTTGGCCATTTGTAGGTCTTCTTTGAAAAAATGTCTATTTAGGTCTTCTGTCCACTTTTTAATCAGGTTATTTGCATTTCTGATGTTCAGTTGTATGAGTTCTTTGTATATTTTAGATATTAACCCCTTTATTGGATATATGGTTTGCAAATATCTTCTCCTATTCAGCAGGCAGCCTTTCTGTCTTGTTGATAGTTTCCTTCACTGTCCCAAAGCTTTTCAGTTTGATGTAGTCTCATTTATTTTTGTTTCCTTTGCCTGAGGAGACAGATCCAAAAAAATATTCCTAAGACTGACGTCAGAGTGCACTGCCTGTGTTTTCTTCTAGAAGCTTTATGATTTCAAGTCTTACATTTAAGTCTTTAATCGGTTTTGATTTTATTTTTTTATATAGTGTGAGAAAGTATTGTGCTGGCCAAAAAGTTTGTTCGGGTTTTCTGTAACATCTTATGGAAAACCCGAACAAACTTTTTGGCCAACCCAATAGTTCAGCTTGATTCTTCACTGTAGCTGTCTAGTTTTCTCAACACCATTTATTGAAGAGGCTCTCTTTTTCTCATGTATATTCTTGCCTCCTTTGTTATGGGTCAATTGAACACATAAGTGTGGTTTTATTTCTGGGCTCTCCACTCTGTTCCACTGATTTATGTGTCTGTTTTTGTGACAGCACCACACTACTTTGATTACTGTAGCTTTGTAGTATAGTTTAAAATCAGGGAATGTGATACCTCCAGCTTTGTTCTTTTCTCTCAAGATTGTTTTGGATATTCGGGGTCTTGTGTGTTTCTATACACACTTTAGAATTACTTGTTCAAGTTCTGTGAAAAACGCCATTGGTATTTTGATAGGGAATGCACTAAATCTGTCTTGGGTAGTATAGTCATATTAACAATACTAATTCTTCCAATCCATGAGTATGTATATCCATTTGTGTTGTCTTCAATTTCTTTCAACAGCATCTCATAGTTTTCCAAGTACAGATGTTTTACCTCCTTGGTTAGATTTAGTTCTAGACATTTTATTCTTTCTGGTGCAATTGTAGATGGGATTTTCTTAATTTTTTTCTGATAGTTTGTCATTAGCATATAGAAACTCAACAGATTTCTGTATACTAACTTTGTATCCTGCAAATTTACTGAATTCATCAATGAGCTCTAATAATTTTGGGTGGAGTCTTTAGCTCTTTAGGAATTTCTACATATAGAATCATGTCATCTGCAAAGACAGTTTTACTTCTTCTGTTCCAATTTGGATTCCTTTTACTTCTTTTTTCTTGACTGCTTGTTGTGGTTAGGACTTCCAAAACTATATTGAGTAAAAGTGGTGAGAGTGGGCATCCATGTCTTGTTCCTGATCTTAGAGAAAATGCTTTCAGCTTTTCACCATTGAGTATGATGTTAGCTGTGGGTTTGTCATATATGGCCTTTATTATGTTGAAGTCTATTCCCTCTGTACCCTCTATACTTTGTTGAGAATTTTTATCATAAATAGACATTGAATGTTGTCAAAAGCTTTTCTTCATCTATTAAGATGATCATATAATTTTTATACTTCAATTTGTTAGTGTAGTGTATTAGGTTGATTGACTTGCAGATATTGAAACATTCTTACATCACGAGAGGAAATCTCACGTGGTGAGAGTTTATGATCCTTTTAATGTATTGTTGAACTTGGTTTGCTAATATTGGTTGAGGATTTTTGCATCTATGTCTATCAGAGACATTGGGTTATAATTTTCTTTTTTTGTGGTGTCTTTTCTGGTTTTGATATCAGGGTGGAGCTGGCCTTGTACAATGAGCTTGGAAGCCCTCTTTCCACTTCAATTTTTTGGAACAGTTTGAGAAGGATAGGTGTTAACTCTTGTTTAAATGTTTGGTAGAATTCACCTGTGAAGCCATCTGGTCCTGGACTTATGTTTGTTGGAAGTTTTTAAATTACTGGCTCAATTCCATTCCTGGTAATATCTGTTCAAATTTTCTATCTGTTCATGACTCAGTTTTGGAAGATTGTATGTTTCTAGGAATTTATCCATTTCTTCTAAGTTGTCCATTTTATTAGTATATAATTGTTCATAGTAATTTCTTAGGATCCTCTGTATTTCTGTGGTGTCAGTCATAACTTGTCTTCTTTCATTTATGATTTTATAGATTTGGACCATGTCTCCTTTTTCCTTGATGAGTCTGGCTAAAAGTTTATCAACTTTATCTTTTCAAAGACTAAGTTTTCTACTTTTTTTTTTAAGTCTCTATTTCATTTACTTCTGCTCTGATCTTTATTCTGTCTTTCTACTAACTCTGGGTTTAGTTTGTTCTTCTATTTCCAGTTTGTTTAAGGTTGGATTATTTGAGGTTTTTCTTGTTTCCTGAGGTAGGCTTGTATCACTATAAACTTCCCTCTTAGAACTGCTTTTGCTTCATGCCATAGATTTTGAACCAGTGTATTTCTGTTTTTGTTTGTCTCCAGGTATTTTTTAAATTTCCTCTTTGATTTCTTCAGTGAACCACACATTGTTTAGTAGCATATTGTTGACCCTCCATGTGTTTGTATTTTTTCAGTTTTTCTAGTAGTTGATTTCTAGTCTTAGACTATTGTGGTTGCCAAAGATATTTGATATGATTACAATCTTAATAAATTTATCAATACTTTTGTGTCCCAGTATGTGATCTATCCTGGAGAATGTTCCATGTGTACTTGAAAAGAGTATTCTGCTGCTTTTGGATAGAATGTTCTATAAAAACCTATTAAGTCCAACTGGTCTAACATGTCATTTACTGCCAGTGTTTCCTTATTAATTCTGTCTGGATAATCTGTCCATTGATGTAAGTAGGGTGTCAAAGTTCCCTACTATTATTGTGTCACTGTCAATTTCTCCCTTCATGTTTGGTCCCAGAGGTCTATTAAATTATCCTCATTTTTAAAAATTCTATTTTCTTTTTTCTGTTCAGCATAGGTGATTTCCATTACTCTTTTAATTCTCTGATCCATTCCTCTGCATCATCTAATCTGCCATTGATCCCCTCTAGTGTATTTTTTATTTCAATTGTTTATTTTTCAGCTCTGTTTAGCTCTTCTTTATATTCTCTAACTCTTTGTTAAAATTCTCACTGTGTTCATCTATTCTTCTCCAGAGTTCATTGAGCACCTTTATGATCATTACTTTAAATTCTTTATTGGATAGATTGCTTACCTCCACCTCATTTAGTTTTCTGAGGTTTAATTTTGTCCTCTCATTTGGAACATATTCCTCTATCTCTTTATTTTGCCAAATTATCTGTGTTTATTTCTATGTATTAGGTAGGTTGGTTACATTTCCTGATCTTGGAGAAATGGCCTTATGTAGGAGATGCCCTGTGAAGCCCAGCAGCACTCTCCCATCTGGTCACCAGAGCTGTATGATCTAGGGGTGCCCCCTATGTGGACTGTGTGGGCCCATCCATTGCAGCAGGTCCAACTTCTCTGGGTGCACTGTAGGCAGGGCTGGCCCCTGGCCTGGTTGGCTGCCAGGTTCTGCCCTTTACTGTGGCCACAGGCCAGCTGGTGGGTGGGGCCATTTCCTAATGCAGCTGGCTGTGGGGCCCAGGAGATCTTGGGGCTGTGCTGGCCCACTATTTGGTGTGGCCAGGTCTGAGGGCAGCTGCCTATGGGGGCCAGGGATCCCCTGGCTGGTGCTGGCCCACTGATGAGCAGGGTTGGGTCCTGGTCACCGGCTGTAGGGCCCAGGTTGAAACTGGGGCTGGTGCTGACCTGCTGGTGAGGGGGTAAGCCCCCAGCACTAATAAGATAGAGGGAGAATTCCCAAAATGGTGCTTGCCAGCCCCAGTGTCCTTGTGGTAGAATGAGCTCCACAAAATGACTGCTGCCAGTATCTACATCCCCAAGGGGAGTTCAAGTTGCTTCCTGCATCTCTGGGAGGACTGCCAAGATCAGCAAGCAGTCTGACCCAGGCTTCTTTCAAATACTGCCTGTGCACTGAAACTCTGAGCATGTGAGATTTTCTGCATGCCCTTTAAGAGCAAACTCTGTTTCCTACAGCCCTCTGGCTCTCCCATAGGTAAGCCCTGCTGGCCTCAAAGCCAGACATTCTGGGGACTTGTCTCCCAAGTGCAGGATCTCCAGGCTGGAGAGCCCAATGTGAGGCTCAGACCCCTTGCTCCTTGGGGAGAACCTCTGCAATTGTGATTATCCCCTCACTCATGCGTTGCCTACTGTGGGGTGTGGGTGTTAACTATAGCACATCTCATTATGGTTGGTTCCTTCTTTATAATTTTAATTGTGGAAAATGTTTTCTGCTCGTCTTCAGGTCTTTCTCATCAATATTTGCACTATAAATGCTTGTAATTTGGGTGTGTCTCTGGGAGGGGGTGAGCTCAGGGTCTTCCTGCTCCACCATCTTAGCCACACACTTGGCATATTTTTTTCTAATATTACAAAATAACTAAGAATTATTATTTTCATTATACAAATGAGACAGATGGGGCTCAGGAAGTTCAGTATTTACCCAAGATCACACTGCTAGTAAGTCATGAAGCTGGAATCTAAAAGAAGCGCAACTTTGCAATGAAAATAAAATGAATCTTGAAGACTTACCCCCATATTTCTTACAGTTTATCTCATAAAATCACTACATGTAAAGGGCCATAAGTCCTTCTGCACAAAAGTTCTTTGGAATTAGATTTATAGTTAGAAACTGAAGCCCAGAGTAGATAAGCGATGTGACTAAGGTGCATCCCTTTCACACATAGTGTCAGAGCAAAAACCGAACACAAGTCTGATTCTCAGATCATGGCTCTTGCTGATGTATTAGATTTCTTCTGCCATATCTCCCCTACTTTTAACCTACCAACTTTCTTAGCTTCAAATCAATTTTGATTAACTACCTCTAATAAACATTTTTAAAGAAAAAACAATACGATAATGATCAATAATGGAATGACAGCCATCCTGTCACTAGTCTTACACTCTCGATAATCATCTCTATGGGAAAATGACCACTTGCAGGTAAAAAATTAAAAGGTTATGCTTTGTCAGTCAAAATAGCCTGTCTCATTTTTAAACAATGTTTTAATTTCTTTAGTACATCAGTGCTGTGATCATTGTAAACACATGATCATTGAAAACAAGTCCTTTTGATTTTGCATAAGATAATACCTTCCGGAAAGTGAATAAGATGTGGAATTACTCTGAACAAACATTTTACCCCCAATATTACAACCCTGGGTGGCCCCAAGCGTTTACAAATGCTGAAAAATATCTTCAGATACAACTTATTTTATTATTCTTTGTTTTCCTCTGAGCACAACAGGAAATTCTTAAGCTGCCATTTCAATTGCAAAAACAAATTATGTGTGATCCTTTCCTCATTTCTCTCAGAGTGACTCTTTTTGTTCAAGCAAGGATCAAAAAGAAATGGCATATATTAACTTCTAATTTTCTAATGATATCCAAGCCAAAGAAGGTATTATTGATCTAAGAGCCAATAATAAATGCAATAAATTTTTATTCACTATGGGTTATCGCCCAAACTTTTACTTGACTACAGTCCATTTAAGGAAGAAGCATTTTAGTTTTAAGTGTTGATCATAAAATACATAATCATTAATGGAGTAGAGATATATCTTTTATGGGAGTTTCCTTTTTACCGCCTCAGACTGCTCGTCAGTAATAAAAATTGGATAGAACTTCCCTTTCCCATTAGATAGAATTATTCCCTTGACTGGTGACATCAATGTATCTGGAACAACCCATCTGCAAGGCTGACAGCCTGGCCTAAATCGTGCCAATAAAAGAAGCAGAAGCAGGAGTTGGCATTTGAGAGAAAGCTATTGTAGTCAATCAAGAGCAGGAAAAGTCAGGCAAGACATATCTATGCATTAGATTGCCCCATACCTGTCATGCTTACAGTTAGGCTATACATAAATACTTAACTACTGAATATGTATCTTAAAATAAATAATGTGATTGAATGACTTTTTTTAGAACAAACGTTGGGCTTAACATATTCAAAATACCTTCCATTTAAATAAAAATGTTAGAAACAGAACATTATGTTGAATCAGAGCAATTTGATAATGATTTAAAGTGGGAGCATATGTTATATACTCAATTATGCTACGGTATCTCAAAAATAAATTGCTAAATTAAATATTACTAAATGCTAAAAGAATTTTCTTAAATGTATCTCTCTTTTTGATCATTAAAATAAATATATTAAAACATGCAATATAAGTTCACTGAAATCACGAATTATTAAAAGTACTCTGGGATATTAGTAAATTAGTAAAGAACAAATACTGATAGCTCTATCCATGTCAACATAAGCACTTGAACATTGTTTTCATTTTTTCAGCCCCTTGATGTTGTAGCTTACCCTACAGTACCTTTCTCGTGAGTCAGATATTGATGGCTGAAGTCGTGGAAAAGGCACAAAAGTGGAGCCACAAGGAACTAGCTGTGGAGACATTATGATCTTCTGCTCAGATATTTGTTCAAGAGAAAGAAATGTGTTTACAGCCACAAACTCCTTTCATCCAGTTGCAAGATCAAAGGAATGAAGACTTCTGTTTTTACCATGACTTTAGAAAGATTTGATAGGATGTCAACATTTCGGCTCCAGCAGCTGATTCTAATTTCTTTAATGCTATCTGTAATTCGGCGTTGCTTGACAGACTATTAAGGAAATGTCGATGATGCAGGAAGACCAGCGCATGTTAACATAATTATTCCACAGAACACTGTGCATAGTGAATAAATTGTCACAACATTCCTCTCTATTTCTTTCTAAGAATCTTTTATTTATCTGTATTTAGTCTTGGGATGTTTGATGTTCAAAATATAGAACATATCACTTGTTTCAGAAAATACATAAACTTTTCGCTGGTAAATTATGAAGAATTTGAAAAAGAATAGATTTGTAAAAGAAAAGAATCTGAAAAAGAATAGATACGTATATGTATAACTGAATCACTTTGCTGTACAACTGAAATGAACACAACATTGTAAATCAACTATACTTCAATAATAAGAAAAAAACAAAGTATCACACTATCCTCAAGAAAAAGGTCTTTGTTATAAATTCAGACTTTTCATGCTGAAAACAAAACAAATTCAGATGCTAATTTTCAGAAAAGTCCATGGTACTGAGACCATATCTACCAAACACACAACCCTTACAACTCAGAACAATATGAGTGATCATATTTCAAACATCAAGGGCTTTCTGAAACTAAAAAATATATACACACTAAATGTTAAATTCCAAGAGGACATTATTGTTTAGCATGGCCCTTTAAAGTGGCTGACATATTGAGGGACACAGTAAATGTGGAGAAGTTTCTTCTAGGCATAACTGGAATGGCAGAGTATACGAAAGAAAAAAAATATATATATGTATGATTTAATAAAAATACAGACATACATAAAATGTACAAGTCTCATTAAAAGGCAGTGATAATGTTAGGAAGATATTAGCAATTTATATGATAACAATGGTGCACAGAAGTATATAAAAATTTTTTTTTTTTGTAGCCTCACTCATTATAATCTTGTTTGGATTGTGAAAAATCAAAGCAATGTAACTGCCCAATAATAGAAAATCAGATAAATATTTTTGGCACATCAATAATATGGAATAGTAAGCCATCACAAATAATGATGGAAAGCTAATCATAATATATTATTAAGTGGAAAACCAATAAATAAATAAACAAACAAAAATAGGTTACCAAATACCATTGTCATTTGATTCTGTTTAGATAAAGCCCATACATTTCAAAATAGAAAAAAAAAATCTGGATTATTATACACCAAGTTATTAGCATTGATGAAATTATGTTTTTTGTGGTTTTTTTGAAGTTTCTGGTGGTTGTTGTTAATCAATTATTTTCCACCTTTCCCATAGTGACCACGTACTACTTATGTAATAAAAATAAAGCACTAACTAAAGGAAATGAACCAGTTGTACCAAGTGACATCACTATCACAAAGTTTGACCACGATTTTACTTCCTAAAATGTGCATCCCTTCAAAATCACTTTCTGGATGTCATTTACAAAGATCCAAATAATTGCTCTCTGGTGACATTAGGTCATTTTAAAGTATGTCATGCTGGAAATCACATGACTTCCAGAGTCAGAATCGAGAGCTCCTCATCCTAACTGCTACTTACTAGTTAATTCAGCCAATTAGACTTCAGCCCCTACCAGCTTCCCAGGGTTATTTGCTAAGCTCAGAAAAGAAGTTTAGAAGAACAAATCAAAGGCCAAATATTTACTGTAAATAGCAATTTTACAAAACATAAGTTCTTGACCTTATCACTACAGATCAAGCACCGCATTACCTAATATCCTTATCTACCTTATTAATATCATTACCTAATATCCTTATTAAGTTATCCTATAACTTATATTCTTCCGCAGAGTCTCTGGAGGTTGCTTCTGTCATTCCTTCTAGTACAATGTATGGGCTTTGCTGTTCAGAGCTTAGGAGGCATTTTCTTCAACTCAACGGAGCTGGACCCATACTTTTCCGCCAGTCCTATCAGGGAGTCCCACAGTTCTCAGAGCAGAATCCCTAAGCAGACTTCCTAGAGAACAGGTTACCATCTGAGGATTATAATGTTGAGGGAAATGGATAAAATTCAGAGCCACAGGACTTGCATAGACTGGCTAGTCCCATAGGACTTTGAACAAACCAAGGTTACTTAACTGTTCTGAGACTCACAGTTTCCTCGAAGTGGTGAAATGGGGGTAGTAATTCTTACTTCCTAATGTTAACGAGAACGAAATGAGAATGCGTGTGAAATACCTAATATAGAAACTGACATAGTCGCCTCTCGATTTTCTTTCTCATATCTTTATTAGCCTGGTATTCTTAAGATAACCATCATTATCAAACAAGGCCGATAAAATTTTACCCCACAGCAAATAGACATTTTAGTAAGGCGTCCCAGTATTATCACTAAGAAATGTAGATTTGTGGTAAGTTTATTGAAACAACAAAAATAACTCAAGGGTTCCGAGATGATTACAGCAGGATCTCTAGTCAGGCTGTACTACAGTCTCTCTCCATGAAGTAATCAGAGATGCCTTTATTCCAGCAATTTAATGTAATTAGACCAAACGGCTGCTGGTGGAAGTGCAGAAGCACAGCTGAAGCAGTATTTCCTAGCATTTAGAAGTTTTATAAAGTGATGGCAGAGAGTACCTAGGTAGGCTTATCTGTGAACTAACTTTTTTGCTCTACCCATGCATAAGCCGTCAAAATCCTCAAATTTGTGATTTAGCTTCATTTGCTCAATACTACAGTAAAGTGGGTTTTCTTAGTAAACAAAGCCTTCATTAGTCTTTTCTCCCTCTTAGGAAAGAAATGCCTTATCACATGCTCACATTCATTTATTTCACAGTGACTGCAAATGAGGATCAACAGAAATAATATTCTGACTTAAAACTTTAGTCCACGAAATATCTTTTCAAAACATCAGAGTTTGGGCTAACAGTGTACGCTGCCAGAAACAACTCATTCTGACTGAATAGTATCATCAACACCAGCAGTAGCCAAGCAAGAAGCAGGGAAAAGTAGGTGATTTGTACCATTTCCATGTAATGTATCTGGACATCATTTGAGTTTCCAGAACCAAATCAACAGAACCATTCAACAGCTAAGTTCATTTTTAAACTTAATATGCTGGAGCCCTTTAACATTTCTGAGCTCAAACTTGGAACATGAGTCTTACTAACCAGAAAGGAAGGAAAATGTAGAGATAAACAAATGAGAAGATAGATAGAATCCTTGAGACCACCATATGTTTCTTATTTCATACTAGAATGTTCATTATACCTAGCAGGATTCTATGTGCATAATATTTATTAAACGAAATAAAAAGAAAAAGTCAAAAAATTGTAACTATATTGCAACCTCCAATAATTTATCAGCAGAACACACTTTTTAATATATTTAATGATTCCCTGCGGCTGAGCCAAAATCAATTACCTCTGCTTTCTATTTGAACTTTTGCATGTGAAAAGGGATGTTTATAGGATAATATCCCACTCTATTAATATGCTTTGATGAATAATCAAGTTGTTGAGCTCTTCTTATAAACCAAGGCTTAACACCATATGACTTATAACATAAAGCAGTACAATGAAATAAAGGGTCCGAGACTGCTTACCTCCCCATGTAATCCTGGTAATATTGTTTCCCCCCCCACATACACTTTGGTCACTCAAAATCTACCCCTTCTTGAGGAGAGCAGTAGCAATTCAAAAGCAAAGGAAATTCTCAAATAATCGACATACACAAAAACCCCTATCCAGTCACACTAAAATTTCATTCTTTTTCTGAGCAAACTAAGGATTATATACATGATGGAGTGGATATAATTTGCATTGCCAAGTTAGTGACTAAGGTGATTATCAAGGATATTACAGTCCAACCTAGGTATTGCTTACACTCACTAATGTCTTTTAAAACACAAGGTTTTCCTCTGATGCTGGCAGAATGATTATGAGAATAGCTACTGATGTAGTTACATACATCATAGTACTGATGTAGAGAGCTACTGAAGCTCTCTTTCAATGTTCAACAATTATTGGTCTTCTCAAGACTCTATGGATAACACAAAAATTATCCCTCAATTACAAAACGAGATCATGGTCCTTATTTCTCTGTGGAGATGTCCTTATGTCTCAGAACTACAAGAATTACTTTGAAAGGAAATATGATCATCCAGAAAGGAGCAAGTTTGAAAAGGAACTAACTATATATAACTGATCACTATTATGGACCAATGCATCTGGGAACTGTTCAAGTTCTTCCATCTTCTGGGATGCTTAGTTTCGCAACCTGTAAAATGAGACTGACAGCTTCCTCCCAGGTCAGAAATCTAGCAATTCTTTAAATCAATCCATGTGGAAAGAAAAGTCTCAGCGTGGTTACAGACACGTTTATTTACTCATTCAATAACTTCTGTGTCTTCTATTGTGCTTGATATTATATATATAGCAGTGAATAAAGGAAAAATTGTCGTTGTTCTCACAGAGCTTATCTTAGAATCAAAACAATCAGAAAATAAACAAAGCAATAAATGTTCAATTACAAACTGAAATAAGTGCTGTGAATGAAAAGTTCTAGATGGTAACAAGTGGTTAGATTGAGGAGCTGGGAGGTAGCAAAGGCCTCTCCATGTGTACCATGTTACCTGGGCCAATGCACTTCTCTTCGCATAGACAGCCCCAAAAGTAATTTTGTTCACTGAAAGTTGATTTTCATTCACAATTTGGGGATAACACGTGATACCTGTCTTTAAGCCCCAGTATTCTTGCACTCAATGGACAAAAGTTTGGAGTGTGATGGATGGGGGAAAAAAAGAAGGAATTTTTTTTTTTCTTTTTACTTGAGACATAAATGCACTATGTCAGAAAACCACAATTTGCAAAGACCACTTCCCACAGTTGATAACTGTCCCTATTTCAATGCCTTTCATAAATAAACATTTTCAGTACATTTATACTTTGAGAGAAAACCATAAACAGAGGTATTGTTCCATGGAGTAAACTGATTACCTAGGACCATGAGGAAAATGGTTTCTGCATTCAAAGTACACGACTGGCTAGGTATATTACTTTAAAGCTTCTCATTCTGAAATCCTTCTCCAGGCAACAAATATGCACAAGCCACAGAATAATTATTAAGATAGTATTTGCTAGACTTGAGAGACTAATGATTTGAGCTGATATCAAAATGCCTATGTCCGAAGATTATTCTCAAATAAAAAATAAGAAGGAAATGGGGATACTAGGAAAGCTGCTGCAAACTAAATTAAAGTAGAAAAAGCATATTAAAAGAAAGCGTGCATTGTAGCCTTTAAAATTTTTAAAGGAAAAAAAATAAGAATGGGAGCCTACTTCTTAGACATTTGATTAAAAGGTAAAGCCCTGAGATAAAAGAAAGCAAATTCAAAATCCACAAAAGTAAGGTTTATTCATTTTACCACTGTATAATAAATAGATAGATCTTAAAGTCTACTGCAAGAAAAAGCAGACTGTTTTATAGAACTGACACACTTTCACTGATTTCTCTCTGCTAAATCATCTCAGTGAGGGGAATATGAAAACAGATGAATTGTCAACCTTCCTAATAATGGAGAAAAAATTCTTACAAGTCTCCTAGTGAAGACTAGCTACATGGATTACATACTAAAGACCCTTCAAAATCACCCACCTCCCTTTTCTTTCTCTGATTTTATCGAAGTATAAGTTTGGCTTCCCTTTGCACGCATACAATTTAATGAGGACAAAGTCAGTACCCTAACATTATGGACTGTATCTCTGACATACTATATAGTTTGCTGAGCACATATCACTCGGTTTGAAACTGCACAACTCTGGATGTGCTCACAAAATCAGATGCCCAGCATCCCAAGAGGAGTCCAAGACACTGCATCATGGGCCTCACCAAGGAAAGGCCACTATGACGTATTCAAATGGCCAACTACCATCCCATTTTTTCTGTGATTTGGCTTTATCTTCAAAATCTCAAAGGACAAAATTCCAATTTTTTAGTCATTACCTATCTGTAAAAATGTTTGTCCCAGAAATACTCATTTAAAGGCAGTATCAAAAGATGCTCAACATCACTAATTATTAGAGAAATGCAAATCAAAACTACAATGAGGTATCACCTCACACCAGTTAGAATGGCCATCATCAAAAAGTCTACAAACAATAAATGCTGGAGAGGGTGTGGAGAAAAGGCAACCCTCCTACACTGTTGGTGAGAATGTAAATTGGTACAACCACTACGGAGAACAGTATGGAGGTTCCTTAAAAATGAGTTGCCATATGGTCTAGCAATCCCACTTCTATGCATATATCTGGAGGACACTACAATTTGAAAAGATACATGCACCTCGATGTTCATAGCAGCACTATTCACAATAGCCAAGGCATGGAAGCAACTGAAGTATCCATCGACAGATGAATGGATAAAGAAGATGTGGTATATATACACAAAGAAATCTTAGCCATAGAAAAGAATGAAATAATGCCATTTGCAGCAACATAAATGGACCTAGAGATTATCATACTAATATGTGGAATCTAAAAAAAAAAAAAAAAGATACAAATGAACTTATTTACAAAACAGAAACAGACTCACAGACTTAGAGAACAAACTTATGGTTACCAAAGGGAAAAGGTGGGGAGAGGGATAAATTAGGAGTTTGGGATTAACAGATGCACACTACTATATATAAAATAGATAAGCAACAAGGACCAACTGTATAGCACAGGGAACAATATTCAATATCTTGTAATAATCTATAATGGAAAAGAATCTGAAAAAGAACGTGTGTGTGTGTGTGTGTGTGTATATATATATATATAAATATATATACACGTACATATATATATATATATCTCACTTTGCTGTATACCTGAAACTAACACAACATTGTAAATCAACTATACTTCAATTAAAAAATAATAAAGGCAATATCAGTAGCATACAGGAAGTGGGAAATCCAAACCTCCTGAATCAGTTAATGACAATTCCAATGAAAAAAGACAACTGAAAACAACTCTAATAAGTATTTGAGAAAATGTAGTAAAATTGGGCTCTTTAAAAACAGTCCAAAAAATGTTTTTGAGTCATGCTCATTTTCTTTGTACATTTTTATAACCTTGGTTTTGTAGCATCATGACCTGATAGGAAAAGAATATTACATGTAACACAAGTTATAGGTAATTATGTTCATAGGGAACTCTAATCTGAAGTATCTATAACTGTATATAATGTCAAGCCATATTAAAATGAGATTTTACTAAATTGTAAGACTCCATTTTCAATATACCATTTGACTGTCTTGATTCATTAGTCTCAAAATTTTCTAACTTCTGCTTACTATCCTAGCACCACCCAGCTGAAAAATTAACTTAAAAATGTATTCAGAGGATTAGAGCTTGAGAAATGAAATATGCACTTCCATGAAATGTATCTCTATTTGAATGAAAAATAAATAAATGGCTTTAACTCCCTTTTCATGTTTTATTATGTTACAGTTTTATATTTTGTTGAAGCGAGGGCATTCCATGTATTTCATGCAAAGTGTTGTTAAATAGCTTCCTGAAGACAGAAATCAGAAATGAATACAAAGAATAATTTTAAATAACTAATATATTTCAAGAAATTATCCATTATAAACTAACTGAGCTTCTTCAGTTATTAAAAAAATAATAGGACTATTTACTGAGGATTGACAAAAGGATATGAAAAAATAAGATTTGGAGGGGAATAAAACAAAGTAGACAGAAGATCAGTGCCATTAATTCATTCATTCAATAAACATTTGAGTATTCCATATGTACAGGGCACTGCATGGCCTGCTGAGAATACTATGCCCTCCCTCACAGGGCTTTCTGAAATCATTATTATGCATACATAAAGTATAATCATTGGTATATTTAATAATTTTCAACATGCTTATCATGTTTTAACTATAAATTTCTGACTTCTGTGAATACATATCAAAATATTAATATCTTACACTCTGTAAAAAAGTTTAAAAATAAGAACAGCTAATGTTTTTAAGGGTATTAGTGTCTCTTACGTAGAACGGCATTATTCCACATTATTGACAAATATTTTCAATTTCATCACACACAATATTTAGTTTTTATTTTAAATAAACTACTCTTCTTACAAAAAGGGGCTTTTCCTCCTCCTTTATAGTCATTAAGTAATGACAGCAACTCTTATCAATAGAATAAAATGCAATGGCATGATCTTAGTATTAGCTTCTGCTTTAAGTTGTGGAAGCAGATATGAAATAAATTTTTTCTCTGACATCTACAGGTCAGTAAGTGAACCTTCTGATTATTAACCTTTAAACGATCATTAAAATTAAAGAAATTGTCTGATCTCTAAAGCCCTATGATTTGGAATCAATAATTTAATTATTTAATTACAGAATGCTCTTGTACACCAGAGATAAACCCACAAATCTCTAAAAGGATTTTAAAATGTATATTTGCCAGGGCTAAAGAGAGAACGTCTTAACAGCATGGCAGATGACTGTTGAAGGTCATAATCATCCAATTGGTTAGCATATTTCAAGCTATTAGCGCAAGATTCTAATGCAAAATGAAAATTTAACCTTTTCCAAACAAGTGATAATATTAATTATGGCGTGCTACTAGTTTTTGCTTTCACTGAAACAATCCTGTTCAAATAATTTAATAAACTCCTAAAATACTCTGAAATAATCTCTATGCAATAACTCAGTATCTATTCAACAAAGGTTTGTTTAAATTTAAATAGTAATAAAGTAAAATGTATTTCCTATGTTGAAGTCTCTTTTTAAGGGTAGCTGAATTTTACTCTCAACATTATGGCTATAATTCAATGCTGTTGTTGGGATGAAAGGATCACACTCTTAATTGTTTTAAGTCCCGAAGAAAGAGTGCATGCTTTAACAAATGTTATAATCCCTCCAGAAAAACACTTCATTCTCCCTCTAACCACTGCGAAAAACAATCCCCTGATATCGGGTGTCATCCAATGTTCTGAACATCTGAGGATGCAAGAGGAAACAGACTGAAATTGCAGAACGAAAAATTAAATTATACATATAACTGCAAGTCAGGGACCATATTTGGAAAAAAAAAAAAATACTCTATTTTAAATTCCATTTGCCAATTTTCCAATCCAATTCCCCTTAAAAGGAAGCTAGATAAAGTAAAATCACTCAGGTGAAAATTATGTAATGAAAGTCACTATGAATTCAATTTTCCTGTTTATATCTTTGTGAAAATAGCAGCATTGAACATCAACCTACCAACAGACAGCAACAAAACTTTGAACACCTAAGTTCCATGAGCATAGAATGGTGCCAAGTGGAAGCAGCATATTTATGTGACTGAAGAGTAGTTGCTGTTGTTCAGTTCTATAACCATGGAGTACAATCAACCTCTGTTAAAAACTACAGTCCATCCCCTAGCTAGTACACGGGGGAAATGTTGCTAATCCTCTCCTTCCTCATTACTTCATCTATAAAATAGAAATAATAATATCTACTTCATAGTGTTGGTAACTGGATTAAGCGAGATAAAGTACCAAGTGTCTAGCATCTAATCATCACTCAAAAGTGTTATGTCTTCTTCCCTAAGTAATATATTGTATTGAACATATAAGACAAAAAAAAACAATTAAGATATTTAATAATCAGTATTTTGAATACACTAAAGCAAAAATCATCAGTTAAAAATGAAATGAATTGTGTTCAGAACCCAACAACATATTTTGCTGTACTTCAGGGGTCAGCAAACGATAGCTCAGAAGGCAAATCTCGCCCACTGCTTGTTTTTTTTATAACCTATGAATGAAGCATGGTTTTTATATTTTAAAATGTCTGGAATAAATTCATAGAAGAAGAATATTTCATGGCATATGAAACTCAAATTTCAGTGTCCATAAATAAAGTTTTATTTCAGCTCAAACATGTTCATTCATCTACATACTGTGTACAGATGCTCTTTAAGTTACAACAGCAGAGTTGACTAGCTGTAAAAGGGTCCTTATGGCCTACAGGGCCTAGAATAATTACAGTAATATCTGGTCCTTTCCATAGGAAAAACTTGCTGATTCCTGTTCTAGCAAGCAGAATATCCTATCTTCTGCCATAACGTATTTTGTTACATTTTAGCAAGACCTTTAAGAGACTCACTTTTTGATTATAGAGGATTTGTTTTAATTCTCTGATAATACACTCTGGACTTTTAACTAATCCATATCCTATGAGATGAGATGATGTCAGGACACTAAAAAAAATGCTTATTGAATGGAGGTATGGATGAAAATTGGGTAGAGGACAAAGCCAGGAGAAAGACTTTTCACAACATTCTTGTACAGTCATTGATTATTAATATATGTAAATATGTTACCTATTCAAAGTATATGCTTATTTTTTAAGAGAGGAGATGATCAAACCCTTTAAGCACAATCTTTTCCTCTGTCAAATTAAGAAAAAATTGTGTATAGTTTTTATAAAAGGAAGAAATATAACATTTATAATTTTAAAAATCAAGATTTAAAAGGCTTAAATAACTAACTCACTTACACTGAGTTAAAATCTACCTAACGTATTCTATTAAAAAATATATAGTTTCTAAGGTGTACTTTTTAATCTAATTAGAATTTCTTAATTACCTTCTATGAATTGAACTAAATATGCATTACCCTTCCAAAGACATAGCCACAAAGTGATATCGTCTTTTCAAGACAAGGAAAAGGAGCAACTTCCATTTGATTTTGTATATAAAACTTCATAACATTCGATTTATGTATGTAAAACTTCAGAGATCATTGATTTGGAGTAAACATTTAGGCATTTTCATAGAACTCTGCCCAACATATAGAATACTGGATACAGGAGCCAGAGGTCTAACATAAGTCTGGAATATCTGGAAGTGGTTGGAGGAGACTAAATTCCAGGACAACTTTCTAGGGTTCTCCCTTCTTCTTACATAATCTTCCTTCTGAGTTATCAGCCTGCTCAGCCTCAAAGAAATGGGAATTAGAAACAAATAACTTAGTTGAGAAAGAATCATGAACATGTCCATGGAACTTAGAAGTTGGGAGGTATTTTTAAGTCTGTTATTTCATTCCCTCAACCATTCAACGAAAATACATAGACTTACTGAGTGCCTAAGATGGGTAAGGCACCCAGCTTGAGAGTGGAGAGAAAACAATGAACAAGAGAGACATGGTCCTCCTCTTGAAGACAATGAACAAGAGGTTCTGTTAAAGGATGATGGATACTGAAGATGTCGGCATATGTGTTATAAGAGGAGAGTTAAGGAAACATATAGAAGGAGGGTTTAACCTGGTCCGGAGTTCAGAGTGCTCACTTAGGCATCAGATATAACAAAACTGGAACCATGCAGAGAAGATAAGCATGGTCCCTGTGCAAAGGTGACAGAGTTCCACAAAGCCGAGAAAATAACCAAGGAATAGAGATCCGAAGGGTCAGAGTCACCTAAAGAAAAAGCTGGTAGAACACCAAGGAACAAAGTGAAAAACAGAAATAAATACTGTGAGATATTATGTATTGTTATAAATTGATAATATAACTATTTAGCTAATATGTAAGCAAACCATTCATTTAAAATATAGTGGTAGTGGTCTTGAAAGCTATTGACTTACAATTCTTCAAGGGAATTCACTAGAGTTAAGCTTCATGCATAAGAAATTTGGTTCATGATTTAATTTGTAACTTCCAAACAATTATATTTGATATGTAGATAATTATCCCATCTGTCTCTCGGCAATATCTTAGAGAATTAACATTTTAACATACTGCAATTGTGAGGGTTCTAAAATCAGAAGACTAAAGTTTAATCTCAGCAAAATGTCTTGTGTACATCTCACGAGGGATTATCAATCAGAAGTCTCTTCTGGTATAACCACAGAAAGATAAATTTTGTCAGATTGAATAGCAATTAAAACATCACACTACCATCTTAATACTCTCAAAGGTAAATCTGTGAAAGTAAGAATATAATGAAAAAGAAAATATTGAGAGACAAAAGGAGTCCAGACAAAAAACAAACTTAATTTTTAAAACTTGTAAAGTACATTTAACTTATGTTTTTTTAATCTTTAAGGAACCATTCCATGTTGGAAAAACGGACATCTCCAAGACTTCGTATAAAGTGAAAAAAAGAAATGTACAAAATAGACCATATAATCACTAGCATTTGTATAAAGATGAAAAAAAGAAATATGCATATATATATATATATATATATATATATATATATATTTCCTTCCAAATTTGTAGAATGTTTCTTGAACCATATACCAGAAGCAAAGGACCAGCTAAACTGCTTGTCTTTGGAAGTGCAAACTGTGAGGGGGTGGGGGGGAGGAGGGAGAATTTTCATTCTATTTCTTCTATTCCTGTTTGCACAGTTTTAAAATGTTAAGCCATGTGAATGTATTACATATTAAAAAATTATTTTTGAAAAATGATATATAAATTTTTATAATTATATAAAATAGATATTATATATTATATAATTTTAATTATAATAATATATAATATATATTATATAATTTTAATTATGTAAAAAATATTTATACATATATATTTCAAGTTCTAATAACCCTCTTCCCAAACTAACAGAAGTGTTTTAATTATAAATGAGGTTACAATTATAAACCTAAAAGGGCATCTTGGGGAATTTTAGATTTAGAAGTTGGAAATAAATTTGCCTAATACATCTCTAGTCTGGAAGTGAATTGCTGGATGTCAGAAACTCTCTGATGGTTTGAACACTTTCTTTGATATGATTCCATATTCTCACTGAGTAGTCTTTTCTTCCTAATTTGTTTTCAGACATAAAATTCACTGGAAAAAGAATGCCCTGAGCAGTGTTAAAGCACATCAGCAGGCCTGGCACTTTGATGTCTCATTATACGTGATCAAATTTGTTTTGTAATACAAATAATGTCTCCTGTGAGATTAAGCAGTGAAATTTTTCTCAGGATGTGAGCAGTTGAGGAAAAAACTTTGGAATAAAAACTGACCACAAAAATAAGAAGAGTGGGTTTAACTCTGCAGTTTATGAAATGTTTTCCTGGACAAGAGGAAGAGAAAAAAATCAATCCTCATTTCATTCTTAGCAAAAGATTAAAAAAAAAAAAAAAAGCCCTGTGGACTTCTCAAAAGCCTAGCAGGCTTGGAAAACATGATTTGGCTCAAATATATTTCTGTTTTCTCCATACATGCCAAAAGTTACTAGCAGGAATTACAATTCCTGTGAATTATGAGTTATTTCCCACAACCCTAATCCCAAAAACAACCATTAAAAAAATTGTCTAGGTTTGGATTTTTACTTTCACCAGAGGTTTTTGGAAATCAAAAAAGAAGGCTTTGGGAGACAAGCAGGGTATAATTATGCAGTGACTGTGATATTAAAAAGAAAGCAAGGGAAGAATAAAGCCTCCGCCATGTGTTAGCTCTGATCTTCACCAGGACCATGAAAGGAACCACCTGGATTGAGGGGAAGAGGGACAGAAAAATGGTACCAGAGTATGAGCAGAGCCATGACCTTGGGGAAACAGTCTGACTGGGAAGACTGCTAATATCACGAGGGACCAAAGAGAAACCTGGGAGCAAGACTGCACTCCACCTGGCTTTTTTCTTTTAGTGATTTTATTGTGATATAATTCACATAGCATAAAATTTACCTATTTAAAATATCCAATTCAGTGGTTTCTAGTATATTAGCAGAGTTGTGCAACCATCACCAAACCTAATTTTAGAATATCTTCAGCCCCCCAAAGAAACCCTATACCCATCCACCATGAGCAATGTCTCTACATCCCACTCCCGACCCACCCCAGACCCTGGCAAAGACTAATCTATCAATACTTTGTGTTTTTATAGATTTACCTATTCTGAATATTTCATATGAATGGGCCATACAATATGCAATCTTTTGTGACTGGCTCCTTTCATTTAGCATAATATTTTCAAGGTTCATCCATGTTGTACCTTGTACCAGTACTTAATACCTTCATATTGCTGAGTAGTATTCTCTGGATGGATATATCACATTGCACTTACCCATTCATCTATTAATGGGCACAGAGCTTGTTTCTATTTGGGGGCTATTATGAATAAAGCTACTATAAACACCCATGTACAAGTTTTTGCACGAACGCATGTTCCCATTTCTCTTGAGTGTACACCTAGGAGTGGAATTCCTGGGTCATATGGTAAATCTGTGTTTCACCTTTTCAGAAATTGCCAGACTGCTTTCCAACGCAGCTGCACCATTTTACACGCCCAGCAGCAATATATGAGGGCACTGACTTCTCCCCATCCTCATCAACATTTGTTATTATGTCTTTTTACATCATAACCATCTTAGTAGGTGGAAAGTAGGTTCTCACTGTGGTTTTGATTTCCATGCCCATGATGGCTATAATGCTATCTTTTCTTATGCTTCTTGGCCATTTGTATACATTCTTTGCAGAAATGCCTATTCAGATCCTTTGCCCATTTTTAAAAACTGGGTTATTTGTCCTTTGATTACTGAGTTGTAAAAGTTGTGCATATATTGTAGATTATAAATATCTAGAATATCTGATATATGTTTTGCGAATATTTTCTTCTATTCTATGGATTATCTTTTCACTTTATTGATGATGACCTCTGAAACACAAAATTTTTTAATTTTGGTAAGGTAAATTTATTTTTTTTTCTTTTGTCACTTGTACTCCTGATATCATACCATGTGTCGTTATTATAGAGGAAACTATATATCTTCTGAGAGGGGAGCCTAATGAGCTACTTGCCATCTCTGGGCCATATGGGCCTTCTAGTGATAGCAGCCAACAATGTGACATTTATATTATCAACAGATGGACATCTTCCCATAACTCTGAGTGTTTTCCAAGTCACCTCTGCTTGTACCCTGTGGCCACAGCTCAGAACACTCATCAGTCTCTGAAATAGAACATTGGTGATAATTCCTAAGGGTAAAGATATAGTACAGAAGGAAAAATCTAAATATCAGGGTCGAGTGAGTGATGAAATCTCCCATTCATAACAAAACCTGTTATCACTATGCTGAAATAGAAGAAAAACAAACAAATCTGAACACACAGATAGAGTTCCCAAGAAAGGGAACAAGTAAAATGGAGAAAAAAATTTAAAACTTTATCAAAGAAAACTGTACTGAAATAAAGGAAACTCAAATCTACAGCAACTTACGGCACACTGTGCACCACAAAAAAATTGATAGTAAAACTAAGATATTCTGGTAAAGTTACTAAACTTCATAGAAAAAGAGTTGTATATATACTCCCTAAGTACAAGAAGGGGGAGATAGGTGTATTAAACTGATCTGAGATTTCTTCAAGAAAATAATCTCTGAAAGCACAGCAGTATCACCAGTATTAAGCAACAAAGAATAACAAAGTACATATCCATGCACTTTGGCCTTCCAGGAAAAGGACAACATGCCTTCTCAAGCAAGAAGCTAAAGAAAACAATACTCGTTGGACTGTCTTGGGAAGAGAATAATAATATTTAATGAAATCTTTGCATTTAAGAGATGAATCAAAATAAAAATTCAGGATGGTAGATGTTGTAAGTACTACTGATAAGATAATTATACCCCTAAATAAAGTAGTTAAGCTTAAACAATTATTAAAATTATGATGGTAGAATGGAAGGTGAATATTAGAAACCTTGACATTGCAAAAAAAATTGTTTTGAAGAAACCAAATCAGGAGGTGAATGTGCAAAGCAGTGCAATGATATTTATTTCCTCATCCTTCACTGGACAGACAACAGATGTCCAAACTTGAAACACAATGTTATTACATTTTAGAAGACATTTAAAATCTAATACCTCTTCTTGTAAACATTTGCTTCAAGTTCAGCAATACCTTCAATTTCACTTAAATTTCTTCGTATTTATAAATTCTCAATAATTCTGATTTCAGAAAAAATTAACTTAGTATCTTTCATTTTAAAATGTTTTATAGATAGCATGATTTCACTTCAGTAAAATTTTCTCTCTCATCCTTTCCCCATCCATCCATCCATCCATCCATCCATCTTTCAACCTATAGCTACATCTATATCTGTATATAGAGATGTCTAAAATTATCATATGATAATGTTATTTCTGAGTGGTTGAGTGAGTTTCCTTATTTCCATTTCTCTGTGTTATCTTTATATCTTAAATAAACATGTATAATTTATACAAAAACAATACAGCTATTTTTTAAAACATTATTATTAAAAATTTGTAATTTCATAAGGTAACATATTAAAAGTAAACTCCAGTCTGGTAGAGCCCAAAGAAAAGTATTTTAAGGTAGCACTTCTCAAATTTTAAAACAAATACAAATCAACTAGGAATCTCATAAAATGCAGGTTCTAATTCAGTAGGTCTGGACTGGGTCCAAATTTTCAGCATTTCTAGTAAAGGCCCAAGGCCATCCACTGAGCAACAGATTTTAAGGAATTTCATGGAGTTGCTCATTAAATAAGCAGAACTTTTATTATAAGCCATGAAAATGAGTATATGAGGGGAATTAGAGAAAACAATAGTAACTAATAAATAAAAATACTAAAAACCTATTCTTGGCATTGAACTTCTACAGTGAGTCACTTAAGGAAGATCTGTTTTTATAGTTTTTTAAAATATTCTTTTACCCAATCAAATGGGCAGAAGATCTAAATAGACATTTCTCCAAAGACGACATACAGATGGCTAAAAAGGACATAAAAAGATGCTCAACATCACTAATTGTTAATGAAATGCAAATCAAAACTGCAGTGAGGTACCACCTCACACGGGTCAGAACGGCCATCATCAAAAAATCTACAAACAATAAATGCTGGAGAGGGTGTGGAGAAAAGGGAACCCTTTTGCACTGTTTGTGGGAATGTAAATTGGTACAGCCACGATGGAGAACAGTATGGAGGTTCCTTAAAAAACTAGAAATAGAACTACCATATGATCCAGCAACTCCACTCCTGGGCATATACCCAGAGAAAACCATAATTCTAAAGGATACATGCACCGCAATGTTCATTGCGGCACTATTTACAATAGCCAGGTCATGGAAGCAACCTAAATGTCCATCAACAGATGAATGGATAAAGAAGATGTGGTACATATATACAATGGAATATTACCCATAAAAAAGAACAAAATAATGCCATTTGCAGCAACATGGATGGACCTGCAGATTGTCATGCTGAGTGACGTCGGACACAGAAAGACAAATATCATATGATATTGCTGATATGTGGAATCTAAAAAAAAGGGACAAATGAACTTATCTACAAAACAGAAATAGAGTTATGGATGTAGAAGGCAAGCTTGTGGTTGCCAGGGGGTGGGTGGGGGGAGGGATAAATTGTTACTACTATATAGAATAGATGATTAATTTGTAATTTTGAAAGTTCATTTTCTTCCATTTTTCTCAATTGTGACTCCATTTTTTTACACATGAACTCTAGGTGAAATACTATGTGGGAAAATTCACTGGAGAAAAGAAACAGAATTATTCTGCAGGAAATAGGCCCTGCGCCAGAGAGTGAGAACTGTCTAAGGAGTAAAACCTATAAAAATTATACACAATTTTATTATGTGACTTGAAGCATCATGTCGCAAACCCCAAATAATCTATCTATAATTTAAAATAAATCCTTCTAAATCTCTGACAATATACAAAAATCCTAGACCTATGTTTCTCAAATAGCCTCCAAATCTGTTAGGGAATTTGTTCAAAATGGACATTCAGGGGCTGGGGCACCAGGCGCCAAATATGGGCTTTCAACAAGTGATGCATACTAAAAACTGAGAACATGAACATGGAAGTCTGCTACTTAGATTCATTCGAGTATTTATTTTTTATTGCTAGCTGAAAGCAGAGTTTAATTGGATAAGGCCTGGGTATTTTGGTAGAGGTTAAGCTAAACAGCAAGTTATAAAAGTCATCATAAACCTTTGCAAGAAGGAAGAAGTTCAGTAGGAAACCTCGTGGGCCCTGACACCTGAATATTTTCAGCAGAAAGCAGATGAGCAAGAAAGAAGAGGGCAGAGTGGCAAAGAAATGCAGGTGAGAAGGCCCCAAAGACAGACCTCGTGTTCTCACAGATGTTCTAAGACTAGCCTGTTTCTTTCTTTAGTCAAACAAACTAGAGCTAGAAATGGTCTTCCGGTTCAGTCCCACTGGTTTACAAATGAAGAGACTGAGAACCCACAAAGTTAAATGGTTGTGCTAATCTAGTTTCATAAAGATGTAAACAAAACCCAGGTCTCCATTTCCTTTTAGCTATACCTCTAACATATACCACTTGATTTCTCAGAAGTCTATTTTCTCAATAGATACAGAAGAAAATGTATTTATAAGTATATCCTTTAAAATCAGTTAATGCCTCTAGTGTATGTTCTCTATCTGTTCAAAATCTTTCTTAGGAGCATAGGACTATATATATATTATAATATATTATACTGTTATATAATATATGTTATATATATGTTATATATATGTAATGACATATATATACTATCATATAACATATATGTTATTTTATAATTATAAAATAGAACATATTTTTATATATATATATATGTTATTTCCAAATACATGGCTCCGAAAATAACGAGATAACAAAAGAATGGTGATAGGATAGGTATAATAATAATATTCTTGCTGCCACTATGTGAATTTCAGTATCCCTCTCTGCTCCTTAATTCTCTTCCTTGAAGAGCATAACTTTATAACTCTAAGGACTAAGCAAAATAATCACAAGCCCAATTATGAAATATACTCCAACCATACGTTTCTTCCTATAAGCTCCACATCAGGATGTTTTTTACTGAACTTTTAATACACTTCAGCCTATCACTGGATAGTTAAAAAAAAAATTTTGATACCTTACATTTTTTGAGTATTCAATAGAAATCAACAGCTTGTCTCAAATTCAATCCCACTCCCATATGCTTATTATCATCTTAAAGGGGAAAAAAAGCATTGCTCAAATAGACTAAATTTCAAAATGTATGTACTTTCTCAGCAGGAGTGAGAGAAAAAAAATTTTAACTCAAAGATTCTGGCAAAATCATTTGGAAAATCAAACATTTGGATTGTCTAGATTCCTCTTAAGTGTTTTGCTTCCAGTACCATGTGAAAGAAAAAACACAAAATGAAGATTGGTTATTTTAAACATCACACATTTTGTGATCACTCTGTCAGAAAAATGTGGATTTTTATATTACACATAATTTCTGTTAGATATACTATTATAACAAAAGATTATCAAAATCAAGGAAATAACTTCAGCCTTGTAGTCTTTCGACGTCATCACTTATGTTAACATATAGGACCTCATTTAGGATTTTGAATGTAGACCACATTTATATTTTATCCAAGTACACAGGCTTAAAAACAAACACAAGATCATGTGTACAGGTTCTAAAATAAATCAGCCAGCAGACACCAGATCTGCTCTGTTTCTCACTTCTATTCCCTTTCCCCTTAGCTATCATGGGAACCTCTGTTTCCTTCAGGTAGATGCTTCTGTTCTCAGAACCAGAGGCTTGGGGACAGTAAAAGGAAAAACAACCAAAACAAAAAACAAAAAACATGCTAGGAAGAAGAGGGATTGTTGAGAGTAAATTCAAGTTGACCTCATGGGACATTTAAAAGTGACATGGGAAAACTATGTTCCTAATGAAAATTTTTTTTCCTACATACAAGCAACTGTTCACATTCACATATTTATGATTCATGAGTTCTGATACTTGAAGAAGTTGTGCCAGACCATGCTCTCTCAGTTCAAGGTGTGTGTTTTTACAGCACTGCCCCTTGGGGCGGAAGTCACTGAAAAAAGTGGATGGGCTCATCAGGGCCTCCAGGAGACATGTCGAGCTTAGAAGTTCCCTGTTCTTGCCTCTTCCAGGACTGAACACTTAGATATTGATGGGGATGTACTCATGCTTAAACACCCTCTGAGATCATTCCATTTATTTTAAATCCATAACTTGTGTTGAATTATTTTCACCAGATTGTAACACAAAAGCACTGAGTAATAAGGGCTGTTTTTGTTTGGATTTGAGGGAGAGAACAAATTTTGAATTGTTTGCATAAACAGTGGAACTAGAGGGAACAGGAGAGCTGGTGCATGACAGGTACACGTGGGGCTTTGGAGATTTTGAAGACGGGAGAACAGTTTTAAAAGGAGAGGGATTCTGAAGTGCAGAGAGAGAATTAGAGAAATAAACTCTGACTACTTTGCTATTTCATTTAGATCGTGGTGACTGCAGTGTTTTGTAAGCTAAGGACATGAAAGTTAGAATCATGTAAAATTAAAATGCAGGCGTACCTTAAAAGGTACTTTCTTCTATGCCCCAGAGAGATATCTTCTAAATCATCCATGAAAGATGAACACCAGTATTGGCAGTCAGACTTAGTGTTAGGGAACCCACTTCCTTCATTAGGATGAAGTCTATTCCTAAATACAAGATAATTCTTCCTCTATGTGTTTTCCTGCAGCTTTTTACTCTCTTAGTGTTGCCCTGAATCATGACCAAAAAAAAAAAGTTTCCTTTTTCAATTACGTTCATTTAAAGAACACCCACTGTAAGCTACATGTAGTGCTAGGTAAAAAGGCTACCACGTCAAGTTAAATAAACATGGTGGTCACTTCCTTGAGAAGCTTAAATATCTCCAGGCATCTGAACATAGATAGAGCTCATACACACTCTCCACCCTTGCATTTTAATTCAGAGAGTGTCACCCTTCTACCTGCCCTGGTTGGTACCCTTTGTGAATTGGTGCACCTATAACTAACCACAACATGTGAGACGAATTTTGAGGAGTCCATAATGCAGTAGGAATCCAGGCACTATTACTAGATTAAAAGTCATGTGATTTGGGATTCAGAAATATTTATAAACACGATGAACCTCAAACTGTTGCCAGTTCTTCTGTTCTTCCTATCCTTGTCTATCAAGTCACCACAGTACTTGCCTCCCCAATTCCAACCCCTCCCTAGAATCAGAATAAAATAGGTTAAAAAAAAAAGAGAAAGCAAGATAGATATTTTTATGCCAATGAGAAACAAAGAGACCATACACTAATTCTAAAACAACACTGCCCAATTCTCTCCACAGCTGTGCCCACCCCTACATTATATTTGTTCCTAAAAACAGGAATTACTGACTGTTCTATCATTAAAATCATGAGTTTTTTCACTTTCTGGGTGTCTCTGTATTAGTTCATAAATACTTCATAGTACTGTTTTAGAAAGACAAAGACGGCATAAAAAATCTTTCTTCTACAAAATTCTAACAGTATTTGCATCATAATTTTGATTATGAATTAACCAAAACATAGCAAATATCACCCTACACCATTTCTTAAGGAATATAATGATCTCGGTGTACATTCCCACCAAACTTTATCACCTGTAGCAGGCAGCTTGGTGTTAATTAACAGTCATGAGGTAATTTTTCATGGTCCCTGTGGATATTCTCCTCTTACAAAGTTTATGATTCAACATTATCTCTGTGTAGAAAAAAAAAAAAAAAAATGGTAGGCTGATAAGAAGAATGACAATCTGGCCCAGCACATACAGAGAATGTATTAATTAACAGCAAAGTAATTCCATTCTGCTTAGCAGAGCCCCACCTAATCACATCAAAGTGATGAAAAATACACAAAAAGAAAAAAAAAACTTTTGAAAAATTATAAAATCACTCAAAAGTGAGGGGTGGGTAAAAAAAAGTTCATATTTTAGAAGTCTTATTTGTGAACAAGAGCAGGTAATTTACTTAAGAAAATCCGTTTTCCGGTTATCTACCTTCTTTTAAATGAAAACATGCATCATTCACTATTTTAAAGCACATCTTTTGTTCCCTAGGAAATCAAACTTCTTCATCAAAGAATACCTTTCAGGACTGGTTCAAGATGGCGGAGTAGACGGACATGCTCTCACTCCCTCTTTAGAGAACACCAGAATCCCAACTAATTGCTGAACAATCATCAATAGGAAGACACTGGAACTCACCAAAAAAGATACCCCACATGCAAAGACAAAGGAGAAGCTGCAATGAGATGGTAGGAGGGGCACAATCACAATAAAATCAAATCCCATAACTGCTGGGTGGGTGACGCACAAACTGGAGAACACTTATACCACAGAAGTCCACCCACTGGAGTGAAGGTTCTGAGCCCCCCGTTAGGCTTCCCAACCTGGGGGTCTGGCAACGGGAGGAGGAATTCCTAGAGAATCAGACTATGAAGGCTAGCAGGATTTGATTGCAGGACTTCGACAGACTGAGGGAAACAGAGACTCCACTCTTGGAGGGCACACACAAAGTAGTGTGCGCATTGGGACCAAGAGGAAGGAGCAATGACCCCATAGGAGACTGAACCAGACCTACCTGCTACTGTTAGAGGGTTTCCGGCAGAGGCGGGGGGCAGCTGTGCCTCACCGTGAGGACAACGACACTGGCAGCAGAAGTTCTGAGAAGTACTCCTTGGCGTGAGGCCTCCCAGAGTCCACCATTAGCCCCACCAAAGAGCCCAGGTAGGCTGTTGTGTTGGGTCACCTCAGGCCAAACAACCAACAGGGAGGGAACCCAGCCCCACCCATCAGTAGACAAGCTTATTAAAGTTTTACTGAGCTCTGCCCACCAGATCAACAGCCAGCCCTACCCACCACCAGTCCCTCCCATCAGAAAACTACCACAAGCCTCTTAGATAGCCTCATCCGCCAGAGGGCAGACAGCAGAAGCAAGAAGAACTACAATCCTGCAGCCTGTGGAACAAAAACCACATTCACAGAAAGATAGACAAGATGAAAAGGCAGAGGTCTATGTACCAGATGAAGGAATAAGATAAAACCCAAGAAAAAAAACTAAATGAAATGGAGATAGGCAATCTTCCAGAAAAAGAATTCAGAATAATGATAGTGAAGATGATCCAGGACATCTGAAAAAGAATGGAGGCAAAGATCAAGAAGATGCAAGAAATGTTTAACAAAGACCTAGAAGATTTAAAGAACAAACAGAGATAAACAATACAATAACTGAAATGAAAACTACACTAGAAGGAATAAATAGCAGAATAACTGAGGCAGAAGAATGGATAAGTGACCTGGAAGACAGAATGGTGGAATTCACTGCTGCAGAACAGAATAAAGAAAAAAGAATTAAAAGAAATGAAGACAGCCTAATAGACCTCTGGGACAATATTAAACTCAACAACATTCGCATAATAGGGGTCTCAGAAGGAGAAGAGAGAGAGAGAAAGGACCCGAGAAAATATTTGAAGAGATTATAGTCGAAAACTTCCCTAACATGGGAAAGGAAATAGCCACCCAAGTGAAGGAAGCTCAGAGAGTCTCATACAGGATAAACCCAAGGAGAAACACACCAAGTCACATAGTAATCAAATTGGGAAAAATTAAAGACAAATAAAAATTATTGAAAGCAGCAAGAGAAAAATGACAAATAACATACAAGGGAACTCCCATAAGGTTAACAGCTAATTTCTAAGCAGAAACTCTACAAGCCAGAAGGGAGTGGCATGATATACTTAAAGTGATGAAAGGGAAGAACCTACAACCAAGATTACTTTACCCGGCAAGTATCTCATTCAGATTCAACAGAGAAATAAAAAGCTTTACAGACAAGCAAAAGCTAAGAGAATTCAGCATCACCAAACCAGCTCTACAACAAATGCTAAAGGAACTTCTCTAAGTGGGAAACACAAGAGAAGAAAAGGACCTACAGAAACAAACCCAAAACAATTAAGAAAATGGTAATAGGAACATATGTATCGATAATTGCCTTAAATGTGAATGGAGTAAATGCTCCAACCAAAAGACACAGGCTTGCTGAATGGATACAAAAACAAGACCCATATATATGCTGTCTACAAGAGACCCACTTCACACCTAGGGACACATACAGACTGAAAGTGAGGGGATGGAAAAAGATATTCCATGCAAATGGAAATCAAAAGAAAGCTGGAGTAGCAATACTCATATCAGATAAAATAGACTTTAAAATAAAGAATGTTATAGGAGACAAGGAAGGACACTACATAATGATCAAGTGATCAATCCAAGAAGAAGATATATAACAATTATAAATATATATGCACCCAACATAGGAGCACCTCAATACACAAGGCAACTGCTAACAGCTCAAAAAGAGGAAATCGACAGTAACACAATAATACTGGGGGACTTTAACACCTCACTTACACCAATGGACAGATCATCGAAACAGAAAATTAATACGGAAACACAAGCTTTAAATGACACAACAGACCAGATACATTTAATTGATATTTATAGGACATTCCATCCAAAAACAGCAGATTACACTTTCTTCTCAAGTGCGCATGGAATATTCTCCAGGATACATCACATCTTGGATCACAAATCAAGCCTCAGTCAATTTAAGAAAATTGAAATCATATCAATCATCTTTTCTGACCACAACGCTATGAGATTAGAAATCAATTACAGGGGGAAAAAAACGTAAAAAACACAAACACATGGAGGCTAAACAATACGTTACTAAATAACCAAGAGAACACTGAAGAAATCAAAGAGGAAATCAAAGAATACCTAGAGACAAATGACAATGAAAACACGATGATCCAAAACCTATGGGATGCAGCAAAAGCAGTTCTACGAAGGAAGTTTATAGCTATACAAGCCTACCTCAAGAAACAAGAAAAATCTCAAATACACAATCTAACCTTACACCTAAGGGAACTAGAGAAAGAAGAACAAACAAAACCCAAAGTTAGTAGAAGGAAAGAAATCACAAAGATCAGAGCAGAAATAAATGAAATAGAAACAAAGAAAACAATAGCAAAGATCAATAAAACTAAAAGCTGGTTCTTTGAGAAGATAAACAAAATTGATAAACCATTAGCCAGACTCATCAAGAAAAAGACGGAGAGGACTCAAATCAATAAAATTAGAAATGAAAAAGGACAAGTTAAAACAGACATGGCAGAAATACAAAGCATCCTAAGAGACTACTACAAGCAACTTTATGCCAATAAAATGGACAACCTGGAAGAAATGGACGAATTCTTAGAAAGGTATAACCTTCCCAGACTGAACCAGGAAGAAATAGAAAATGTGAACAGACCAATCACAAGTAATGAAATTGAAACTGTGATTAAAAATCTTCCAACAAATAGAAGTCTAGGACCAGATGGATTCACAGGTGAACTCTATCAAACATTTAAAGAAGAGCTAACACCCATCCTTCTCAAACTCTTCCAAAAAATTGCAGAGGAAGGAAAACTCCCAAACTCATTCTATGAGGCCACCATCACCCTGATACCAAAACCAGACAAAGATACTACAAAAAAAAGAAAATGACAGCCCAATATCCCTGATGAATATAGATGCAAAAATCCTCAACAAAATACTAGCAAACAGAATCCAACAACACATTAAAAGGATCATACACCATGATCAAGTGGGATTTATCCCAGGGATGCAAGGAGTCTTCAATATATGCAGATCAATCAATGTGATACACCATATCAACAAATTGAAGAATAAAAACCATATGATCATCTCAATAGATGCAGAAAAAGCTTCTGACAAAATTCAACACCCATTTATGATAAAAACTCTCCAGAAAGTGGGCATAGAGGGAACCTACTTCAACATAACTAAGGCCATATACGACAAACCCACAGCAAACATCATTCTCAATGGTGAAAAACTGAAAGCATTTCCTCTAAGATCAGGAACAAGACAAGGATGCCCATTCTCACCACTAGTATTCAACATAGTTTTGGAAGTCCAAGCCACGGCAATCAGAGAAGAAAAAGGAATACAAATTGGAAAAGAAGAAGTAAAACTGTCACTGTTTGCAGATGACATGATACTATACATAGAGAATCCTAAAGATGCCACCAGAAAACTACTAGAGCTAATTAATGAATTTGGTAAAGTTGCAGGATACAAAATTGATGCACAGAAATCTCTTGCATTCCTATACACTAGTAAACAAATGGGACCTAATGAAACTTCAAAGCTTTTGCACAGCCAAGGAAACCATAAACAAGAGGAAAAGATAGCCCTCAGAATGGGAGAAAATATTTGCAAAAAAGTCATCGGACAAAGAATTAATCTCCAAAATATATAAACAGCTCATGCAGCTCAATATTAAAAACACAAACAACCCAATCAAAAAATGGGCTGAAGACGTAAATAGACAATTCTCCAAAGAAGACATACACATGGCCAAGAAGCACATGAAAAGCTGCTCAACATCACTAATTATTAAAGAAATGCAAATCAAAACTACAATGAGGTATCACTTCACACCAGTTGGAATGGGCGTCATCAAAAAATCTACAAACAACAAATGCTGGAGAGGGTGTGGAGAAAAGGGAACCCTCTTGCACTGTTGGTGGGAATGTAAATTGATACAGCCACTATGGAGAACAGTATGGAGGTTCCTTAGAAAACTAAAAATAGAATTACCATATGATCCAGCAATCCCACTACTGGGCATATACCCAGAGAAAACCGTAATTCAAAAAGACACATGCACCCCAATGTTCATTGCAGCACTATTTACAATAGCCAGGTCATGGAAGCAACCTAAATGCCCATCAACAGACAAATGGATAAAGAAGATGTGGCACATATATACAATGGAATATTACTCAGCTATAAAAAGGAACGAAATTGGGTCATTTGTAGAGACGTGGATGCATCTAGAGACTGTCATACAGAGTGAAGTAAGTCAGAAAGGGAAAAACAAATATCGCATATTAATGCATATATGTGGAACGTAGAAAATGGTACAGATGAACCAGTTTGCAGAGCAGAAATTGAGACACTGAAGTAGAGAAAAAACCTATGGACACCAAGGGGGGAAAGCGTCGGGGGGGTGGGTGGTGTGATTAATTGGGAGATTGTGATTGACATGTATACACTGATGTGTATAAAATGGATGGCTAATAAGAACCTGCTGTATAAAAAAATAAATAAAATTAAATGAAAAAAAAATGAATACCTTTCAGAATTATTAAGAAAAAGCAGTGAGATCTAATTATTCTTATGTGGAGAGATGTGAGAGATTGCACACTCTGACAGGGAATGCTCTGTAATATGTTACCTCACTGTTTTCACCAAAATGTTACAAATTAGCATCCTGGTAAACTGGGGGGCGTCTAATACTTTCCACAAAGCACTCTTTAACCACAAGCTGATATTGTAATAGAGTGAGTGATTAACTTTTATTTCTAATTAGAAAATAACATGATACAATGAAACCGAAGACATTTCTTCAGTAACTGTAGTCTCACATCCTATGCATTGCCAAAGAAATTATATATGCAACTCTCATATACCATAGAAAAATGTGCATAAAGGTCAAATTGAATCAAATGGTGAAATCTATTAAAATCGACCTCCAATTATCAATTAACAAGGAAGATCATAAAGTAAGGATATTATATCTGTATTATTATTTTATAATTTTTAAATTTGCCTTAACTTGTGTGGGGTTTTTTTCTTTCTTTTTTTCTCCTTCTTCTCCCTTCCGTTTTTTGGTTGTTTTTTTTTTTCTTTTTTTTTTTTTGGTTTTTGTTTTGGCCTGCAGCTGTTGCAGGAAAATGGGAGAAATTCTATTCCCACAACCAGTGCAACAAGCCAAGTAATATGTACTTACCAGAATCTCTAATGTCTTTGGGGACCTGGTCAATGATTTTCCAGGAAATAGAACAAAAACAAATAGGCTATGAACTAAGAGGAAGAAGACAAAATGCTGAATTAAATAAGCTCACAACCAATCTCTTATACTTGCCTTTTGTTCAAGTATTTTTCTCATGGTTTTCTATTTACTTCTCTTTTTACACAGTCAAAATGTGTTTTCTTTCAGAGTTGAAATTTATTTTTAATTATTTTGTGAAAATACAGTAAAACTGAAAAATATTCACTGAATCAAATGTACCAGCTTCTGAATTTTTTTTAGTATGCATAGAAAATTTAGTTATAAATCTCTAATTCTAACACACAGGTTTATATACAGTTTTATGAAAAGGTGATAATACATGGCTATTCTTCTTAATGCAAATAATATCTTCAGAGGGACATTTATTTGAAATACACATAAAGAAAAGGCATGCCTAAATAAAAACTAAAGAAGTAAACAATAGTTGTTTTACTTGGGGAAAAAATTCACTGAATATTCTCCTTAAATTGATCACACCTAACTAAGAGCTTTTTAAGATCACCTGAAGGTGAAGTGTCTTTTCAACAATTCTTATATACATATAAAATCTAATTTTTAATATAGGTCATAGTAAATAAGTGGAATGTTGTTTTTGTTATTTAATATTATTATATATGTGTGTGTATATATATCTGTTCAACTTGGCAATAAATACAAAAGGACATATTTCCATGCTGTTAAAAACTACCTGAAAACATCATATTTTGTGCCTGCACAGAAATTCATCCCATAAATATACATATTCTATAAATTAGTAAACCATTCCTCCAATTTTGAATATTTAGCTTGTTTCCAGTATCACACTATTAAAACAAACTGTGAATAATAAGCATCTTTATGTGCTAAGTTCTTGCTGCATTCCAGAGGCCATTCCCAGAAGTGGATTTACTTGTTCAAAGAGTATCAACATTTCAAGGCTCTTCATAAATATTACCAAGTCATTTTGCAAACAGTTGTACAAATCTACATTCCCACTAGGAATGTAAGAAACTTTTACTATATCCTCTTCCATATTAAATAGTATAATTGTAAAAAGCACTGCTAAACATGACATCTAACTTTAGTGTGCATTTCTCAGCTTACTGGCGATGTATTTTTTTCTGTGGTTGGTATTTATTTCGATATCGTCTTTTCTGGATTTTTTTACCTAATTCTTTGTAAAATATCCTCCCCCCAAAATTATAATACAGTACTTAATTCATTGCTGTATTTTTCCAGTGTATTATTTGTCTTTTGATTTGTGTGTGTTTGTGTGTGTGTTTACACATGGGACACTTTAAATCAAATTTATCATTCTTTTTCTTAAAGAAACCGGTTCTACAGTCTTTTTTTAACCATTAAGAAGCTTTCCTCCATTCAAATATTTGGTAAGTATTTAATCAATTTCTCTTTTACTTTTTTACTAACTTTTTAATGTTACTCTTTTTCATTAATTCCTTTAAAAATATTAGTAAGGTGCTTACTATGCATAAAGAAAACACAGTTTAAACTTGGCATAAAGCGATACTGAAAAAAATCTGATACAGCCCCTGGGCTCATGCAGCTTAAAATCTCATGCAAGAGGCAGCTATTACTGAAAGGAAGGCTCGAGCTGAGATGTAAAAGATCTGATCACGGCTAAATTTGTTGAGGGGATGGTGAAGCAGAAAAATTATCTTATGCTAAAGCAATGTGGTGTGAATTCTGATACAATAAAATAAGAACAATGTAGCTGAACATGTGTGTGAGGAGAGAATGGAGTCAGAGATTAAAGCTGGAGAGAGAGGTAAGGCAGCATTACAAGCCTATTAAGATTTCTGGTCTTTATCCTAAGAAGAATGGAAAGAATGGAAACATTTTTGGTGTTGTAAAGACAAACACAAATTAAAAATAAGAGGCTTAATTCTCCCTGTTGAAAATAAAGAGATTTCCCCAACCTCCTTTTCCTCTGAGCATTTCCTTAAAAAATCTGTACTTGTAAATACTTTGCTCTTTTGAAGTGAGAGAAATCCTTTTGAAAACTAGGTCAGCCTCTTGTGGGCTTTACAGACCTAGGACTGCCATTCTTTCTCAAGGACCTGGGAGCAATCTCTCTGAGATGTGAACGTCAATGGAGATAGCCCCTGTCTCTCAGTTTCTGTAGTAGGACAGCAGTCTATCTTCAGGACTTCAAGTTGCAAAACAACTTCCTGTAATAAAGACCTGGGAAGTTAGTTTGGTTGTCCTCTGGGTAAAGCCATTTAGTTAACACAGATGGTCACTCCAATTACTAGGTAAAGTTAAGATGAACTGTGTGTGCAAATGGTGCTGTCAAGTCCTCTTACTCGAGAATGAGTTACTGTTATCTTGAGAACGTGTAAGTGATGGGTTGTATCTACTTGGCTATATCGGAGGATGAGGTTTCTCTTTTTGCTCTCGCCTAGTGGGGTGCCCGTGATGTGTCTCACGTTCCAGTCTCAGGCTTACTCAATGACAAAAGTGTTTTCTTTCTCTCCTCCCTTCATGGAGAGAATTCTCTGGACTAGAAGAAGACCGTGTTTTTAATCATTTTCCCCCAACAGTGTGAAGGGAGGGAAAATACACTTAGTTTTATATTTCAAAATGATCTCTTTGGCTGTAAAGAAGAAAATGGGATAGAGGAAAGGAAGTCTCACCCAAATAAAAAACATTGTGGGTGAGAAATGGGAGAAGCTTGGAATAAGATGAGGATGGTAAAGGAGAGAAGTGGATGTATTCACAGATATCTCACATACAAGAGCAATAGGATCTGATAATGAATAAGATATAATGGTAAGAGGTGTAAAGATAACTCCTAAATTATTTTATAACAGGATAGATAGTCCAAGAAATATGGCCACAGATACATGGCCATTTCCCTTGGTTGGGGAAATACTGAATTTGAGGTGACTAAAAAAAAGTCAAATGAAAATAGTAAGTTAACCATTGCATAATTTATTTTGAATTATATTTTAGTGAGTGAAGTAAGGTTCTAATTACTTTTTATTCTTTTTTTCTATTTTTCTGAATAGCTAATTACCTCCAGGGCAAGTTCTATTTTAGCTTGGTCCCATTCACAAAGTTCTCTCTTGCCAAATGCAAACAAATAAAACAAAACCAAGAACCTGAGAACCCAAGAAGAATATTGTTTCCTTCACACCAGGTATTTTTCCTTTCAATTTAACTAGACTCCACCACCTAAATCTAATGCAGAATCTTTGCTTCAAACTCATTCATGCTCTCCACCTACCATCAGTGTAGAGAATTAATATAAAGGGGTAGGTATTTGATTCTTTAAGACACCATCCTAGTATTTGAGCTTTCCAACCTCTAGGACTTAGGCTTCAAACCATGATTATTCTTTGCCTTCAGCTTTGGGTCCTTCCCAACAGTTGCCAAGAATCTAAGGACTTTAACCTATGTCCTATTCATCAGCCTCCCAATTGCCCGGGAAATTAAGGCAGCGTTAGGAATATGAGGAAAAGAGAAAGCATTTTTTGCTAGCGTTATTCTTTTTGAGGGAACAATTTTCCTCCCAGTGCCCCCCAACCTGGCCCCCAGCATTCCTTTTCTAATCACAGCCAGTGAAGGAAAAGATAATTTGGGTCAAGAGATCACTAAAGACACTTACTGCCAAGGGGAGTGGGACGGCTGCCTGTAGGTCCAATTTCATTGGGTTCAAACAAAGGAAAAAATGACCTTCCAGAAAGAGAAAAATAATCAAGTAGCAAAGGACACGTCTACCTGAATAGAGCAGCTTGAATGATTTCATAGGTAATCTGGTATCGGAATTGGTGGTCTTTAAATGTTAAATTGCAGAGTTTAGACCGTGTCCTTTGGACTATAAAAAAGGCATGGGGGTGAACAATAAAAGTTGTCTCGATGAGACATGACACGATCCAAGAAATTGTTATTGACCCAAGAACAATAAAAGTTGTCTCGATGAGACATGACACGATCCAAGAAATTTTTGTGAACAGGAGTATGGCAACAGTGTGCAAGATTAGTTAAATGGGATGGAGCAGGAAACCAATGTCTTAAGAGGCTTATTTCAAGACCAGATGTGAAGTTGTAAAGAGGCAGGTTAACATGGTGGAAGTAGGAACGGAAAACAGAAAAGCTTTACAGAATTTACATGGAAGCTTACCTACAGTTTCACAGTGAATAAGCTATTTTTATGGCTTCATCCTGGTAGTCCCAACGGACAAATAGCTATCTACAGGACATTTCCTTAGAGATAAGAAGTAAATCGTATACCGTTACCATAGCTAAATGTGGTCGGTGAATGCCACACAGAGAAGTCAACTGAATAGGGTACCTCTTACAGGAAAAGCAGAAGATGTACGTAAATAATCAGATTTAGCACTTTGTTCTATTACAAGATATTTTTTAAAGTGAGAAAAATGTTATAGGTTTTGAGTATATATTTAAAACGTATGAGACAATGCTTTGCAACATGAATAAATATACGTAAGGTCTACAGGCAAAAATACACACTAAAATGCATAAATAAACACATAAATAAGTAGTACATAAAAATAGCCTCAAGGTTCATATAACATCTAATTAAGAACTGTAGTGATTAATCAATATACTCCTTAAGCAAAAACTTACTGGCTGAATATTAACTGCAAAATTAAATATGAATTCCTCAATTTAGAGTAAATCAATCATAAAACAGTTCAGTCTACTCATTCATATCTCTCACCCCTCCTCTCCATGAACATCAGCGTTTTAATTAAGCTACTCTAGACTAAGCACCATTTCTGGAACATAACTCACTTTTGCATGCCCTCTTCCATCCACCTGGAATGCCTTCTTTTTTTTTAATTTAATTTAATTTTTTCAATTTTTATTTTATACTGTAGTATAGTTGATTTACAATGCTGTGTTAGTTTCAGGTGTACAGCAAAGTGATTTAGTTATACATATACATATATCCATTCTTTTTCAGGTTCTTTTCCCATATAGGTTATTACAGAATACTGAGTAGAGTTCCCTGTGCCTTCTTGACAGTGTAACCTCCTGGAAATCCCCTTATCTGTCAAGAGCAAAATTCAAATGTCCCTTCTCCCCTGACATCTTATCTTGCGATAACATAGTTTGTAAGTCTCTGCATGATGAGATTGAATCTTTAATGCTACTGGCATAAACCTAGGACTTTCCACGTTTTTCTACAATCTTTACAAAGAGGATTGATTATGCTTGAGATTCACCGGGAAGGGAGAGCAGACGGGTCCAGGGAAGGTAGACTACGCATCCCTGGAAAGATATGTCTTCTTGTGTCATGAGGTGGGAGTGTACTCACCAAGGCCAGGTCTAAGAACCTGAGGAACTCTCTTGTGTGATGGCTTCTACCTTATCCCTGAAGTGGGAAGCTAAGCCTTCTGTTAAGAAAGAGAGGAATGTAGTGAAGAAGCACTCCTGAGCATAGTGGAGCGCATCTCACAGAGCCTGCATGGGAACGAGACGTCAGGGAACAGCACAGGAACTTCAGGGCAGCACACATCTCCAACTCTCCCCCAGTACTTCAGCCTTCTTCCCCCCAGGACTTTGATCTCATTTAGGAGAACTCGATGCCTTGAGCCTTGGGTTCCAGTTTATCGGATCATGGTTTTCTTCACAATCCTCAGCAGTTCTGATGTTGTAGCATGACGGGCTTCTTTTTTTTCCTCTCCAGAGTCTGACACAACTGAAGCAAGTAGTAAATGTTGGTTGAATGCAGGCCAGAAAGACCCTATGCTAGGAATGTAAAGACAGAGTTCTGGGCTCAAAGAGCTCATAGCATGTAGTCAAATCTACGGATGTGTTCCCTTGTGATATTTTCTATCCTTTTAAAGAAAATGATAATCCAGGGCAAAGGATGGGGCAGAAATCACTGAGTAGATTAAGAAGCTAAGTATAAAACAAAAGTCCTGTCATTAATGTAGAAATTAATTTGAGGATATCAATGAAAGGATGGAAACTTATTAGGAGTAAGTCACTGTTATTATAATTTTATTCCTAATAAGTTTCCATGCTTTCATTTAAATCCTAAAATTAATTTCTACTTTCTCTTAGTTTGTCTAGCACTATTGTTTTATGCTTAGCTTCTTAATCTACTGAAATATTTGTAAACTGGCTTGATTTTTATAGTCAACTACATCGCTAAATTTCTTTCTTCAAATTTTTTTTAATCAATTTATTTATTCATTTATTTTTGGCTGCGTTGGGTCTTTGTTGCTGCGCGTGGGCTTTTCTCTAGGTGCAGCGAGCGGGGGCTACTCTTTGTTGCGGTGCGCAGGCTTCTCATTGCAGTGCGCGGGCTTCTCATTGCAGTGGCTTCTTTTGTTGGGGAGCACGGGCTCTAGGCACGCGGGCTTCAGCATTTGTGGCACATGGACTCAGTAGATGTGGCTCGCGGGCTCTAGAGCGCAGGCTCAGTAGTTGTGGCGCACGGGCTTAGTTGCTCCACGGTATGTGGGAATCCTCACGGACCAGGGATCGAACCCGAGTCCCCTGCACTGGCAGGCGGATTCTTAACCACTGCACCACCAGGGAAGTCCCCAAATTTTTCTTTAAAAGTTAATTGATGACTTCCTATCATGTCAGGGCTATCTAAACTGCTTCACTGATCTCTACAACTACTGTGAATGAATATTTGGTAGTATCTGTCTCTATTTTTTCAAAATGACCTCTTGTATTCTCAACATTTATTTTTCAGATTATTTTGATGGTGATATATTGATTTTTCAATAAAAGATATATTTTAAAACTTTTATTGGAATTGTAATAAGGCTATAAATGTATCTGATATTTGGTGACCTCCTTAGGATAAAGCTACAGCCTTACATTTGTCTCTATTTATATATCCCAATTAAATTTTATAGTTTTCTTCAGGGTCATTTGGAAGAATTTACTGCTCTGGCTATTTATGGAGAAACATGACTGAAGGAGTTCAGACTTCTGGAGAGACCCAAAGAGCCCCTGAATTCTTAATGAAGTTAATTCAAAAGGATCACAACAGGGAAGTAATATTGGCTGCCCAGAGGGAAGGAAAAGAATAGCAGACATGGGGCTACAGATCCCTATTCAGACCTGAGCAACTGGGGTTCATGTTCATCCAAATTGGCCAGACTGGGCAGAAAATTAAAAGACTGCTATTCACTACACTGTGAGAAATTTCTATTAAAAATAAAGTCATGCTTTTGTTTTGATTACAGGGCAAATGGACAATCTGGGGGGAGGTGTGATGGGCAGAGATAGAAGGAAATCTATAGCTAACTTGGTCATCTCCAAAGTCACTCAAGGATTACAGGGGTCTTCTGCTCATGCAGGAGAAGTTCTGACTAACAAGTCTCCAGGGTCCAGGAAGTCTGAGCCAGAATAGAAGAAGCCCTTTGAGTAAAAGGATTTCGTGTAATGGTGGGCTATGAAGTTCAAAACAACACCTCATTCTGCTAAAAAGAGAAAAAAGAGAGAGAACCTGTTCTTAGGGTAAAATTCAGTAACTGTGAAAGGAAGAGTCTCATTTTGAGGAACTGCTGGAATATGATAATTCTTATTGTTAAAAGCCTGTTAAATGTTTGTGTTGGCAGATTTTTACAAGGTGTTTTTATTACATAATTTTGATGGGGCCTAAATAAACCTGACTTTAAAACAATCAGATAAACTTTTTTGTACTATAAAGAAAGGAATCTGAAGCTTTGCTGACTTGGAGAGTTCCTATTTGTGGGCACTTCATCTCAACACTTTCATATACCATGCTGGTGTCACACTCTTACTCAATACCAAGCCAACTGAAAAGTTTTGAGTTTTGAGTAGAGAATACCACTTGCAGTAGTGTTCTCAAGGCAAGAAAATACTTTACACATCTTATAAGCCAGCAGATGCAATGGTACACAAGTTGTCTGCGGCAGATTAGGGTGCTATAAAGAATGTGTGTCAAGCTCTCACAGGAAGAACCAAACAGGGATGCCTAGGATTCTGAAGCAAAAATAAATCTTCCTTGAATGAGTAACTCCCGTCCTTTTTTCAGAAACAGCAAGATTCTGGCTTGCTTCTAGAACTTGGTGAGGACAAAATGTCTGACCATTAAACATCAGAGTTCATCTTGAAGGTGCCCCATAAATAACTGGTTGCATCTCATCCATTTGGCCAAAAAATCAAGCATTCATCATTTCCTCTAAAGGAAGTGCCCAGAAGGCAAAAGTCAGTTACAGGAGCAGACAGCTCACTCCCCTAGCCTACTCCTGCCACACTGCTCTGATCTGGTCCCATACGACCAACCTCCTATATTAATTTGTCTTCCCCTCCCCTTTCGCTGTCCCATGAGGGCAGAAATGTTTGCCTATTTTATCCACCTGTACAACCTCAATACTTTGAATAATGACTGTTACCTAGGAGATGCTCAACACATATTGGTTGAAATAATAAATGATTTAAGATTAGATATTTTTGCAGAGAAGGACAGGATGTTGCTATTAAACAGAAAAGGTAGAAATAAGTTCAATATAGATCCATTTACAGTATCTGTTGGAAGAACCTGGGCAACATGGGAAAAGACACGAAAAATTCCCCCGACTCTCCCCTGCTCAAGCTATTAATTTTGGAGGAGAAAGAACGAGAGGTGACATGACTATTTTGGAGGAACATCCCAGAATACAGTAGCACTGGGACTCAGTTCAGACACAGAGCTGAAAGAAATGTAGAAATGAATAAAATAAGCCCCTTGATGTAGAATTTTTGGTACTCGAGGGACTGGAGTTAAGGTAGTTTTTCAACACAAAAGTGTCCTCAAAAGAGATCCCGGTTCCTCGTTATTAACCATGCTGATGAGTTTGCCTCCACTGTAGAATTCTTGTCTATAAACAAGATAATTATGATCAATAGGTCAATCAGGTCCTGATACCTAGCAAATACGAGTCCCAGGGGTACAAATCTAGAAGGCATAGGACGGCAGAGACACATATTTCCAGACATGCAGTAAATTTCATTATTGCCCCAGAGATGCAGAAATCTCTTTCCATGGAAAGGGGCCAGAATAGCTTGGAATGAGGGCTGATGTGTGTTTTGGGGATGTCACAAAGCAGAAATATCAATTCTTTTGTTTTAGTAATGGATATAATGTGTATTTGGGGGAATGTATATCCATGCTAAAAGTCTGACCCTGATTGTGTGATTATGCAGATGCTAAAACTTGCCTAAAGGAGATTTTAAAACTGAGAAGCAGGACCTGAGAGGTAATGTATTCCAACACCATGAATGAAACAATCCAACTGACTCCATAAGGCTCAGATCCTGTAGAAAGAGGCTAATGAGCTTTAAAAAGTGCTCACCTTTTAATCTCTTTCTCTGGTGGACTAGCAAATGACAAGAAATCTTGACTGTAAAAGAAGAGAATATGGTAGTGACATATTTTGAGAGTTTACTCACCCTCTTGCAAAAATTTAACCCTGCAAATTGAAGTTTTAGATCTGATACAAAGATCCACTAGGGGCTTGGGATTTCTCCCAATGCAGGGAAAACTCTGCCTGACACAGGATCCTCCAGATCCAGAGTAGCCTAAGCTTGGGTGGTAGAAGTTGGTATGATGACCTAGTGACTGGGCAAGTGAATGAGGGTGTCTCCCAGCATCTAAAAAAGAAGGCAGATCTAGATATCAACACACAAAAGGGATCTTAGGGGTATTAATTTTGGCCTTCTAGAAGTAAACAGAGTGAGAGAGTGCCATGAAGTGAATTAGAGAAGGCTGAGGAAGAAGTATCCAACTGACAAAAATAAATATGCTTCGTCACCTTGTTAGCAAATCAGAGCCACCATCACCACGTTTGGTGGGATAATCAGTAAGGCACCATTGTTATGGCATGCAGATGCTTTCTAATGAGTGTAGATATTATCATTAAAAAGCTGTTTTATTTTATTGAGCACCATGATGCATTTGGATAGGCAAACGTAGGCTTTCACGAAAAGCCGATGACAAAGGAAAAGAGAAATTTCCTGAGATGCTGGAAGGCCAGGCACTTTGTAAAATGAAGTAACACATGGGAACCACCAACAAAAGAGTTGCTGCAAAGGCTTTAGGAGCAAGAAGATCTAGCATATGATTTTCAGTTGTTTCTGGATGCATGCTGACTCTTTTTTGCTTCTCAGAAAACTTTAGGCATAAGTTCTACTCCATATAAATGGGGCTATAAATGGAAAGGGGCTCTAGTGCCTCAGGTTTAGATGGATGCTAGGATGAAATAAAAGATCCCATGTACATCAGAAAGGAAAAAATCTCCAGGATTTTTTAACCACAGCAGGCCTTGTCTTTTCAGAATTTTGAAAAAGTTGAGTGTAGGTTTTTAACTTCCGCAAGGCACACAGTGGATATTTGACCAAATCTTCTAATTCGAGGGATAGGTAACAACTGTCACAAAGACTTCGTCCATTGCATTTAACTTCAAAGAATTACCTTAACTGTCTTCATGGAAAATGTGACAGTTATGACTAATGTAAAGTTTTAAGAATAAAATAAAGCTGAGAGAGAGTGAGAGAGAGAGAGAGAGCAAGAGAGAGAGAATTCTGAGAGGTATATTTAAAATTCTATGAACGTAGAGAATATAATTCCTAAACATACATGTGTGTGTTTAATCACTTCATGGCTTACTCAGATCCAAAATCAATTGAACTTTTTGTGGTTGGAATGAGCAGAAACAATGCTTTGGATTTGGTTATACATCCAGCATTACATTTCATTGCTTAATTATCTTTTTTAAAAAGTTACTCAGGGACAGTCTTGATTTCTAATCAGACCAGGTGAAAATGATCTTAACTTGATGAGTCACTCTGTAGAACTCAGTTAGATTGAAGATTTGATATATGATATTCATATTTTCTTCTAGCTGTTTATGTATCCTTCAAAGTGTTTTGAACACTAAATAACTGATGACTAAAAGAAAAAAAGAGAGGGAGGCACAGAGAGGAGAGGAAGAGGGAGGGAGGAGCGTCTGAATGTGCTAATACATAGAAAACTGGCTAAAATATTCATAAGATTCGGTCATTTTATTTCTAACAATTTGCAGTGCTAATGGAGGAGACATGAAAACTGTTCTCCCCCAGGAGGCATTTATTTTATTTATGTTTCTCGCTTGCTTTTTTTTTTTTTAAGTCTTTTATCTTGAGATGATATAAATTCACAAAAGGGCAAAGATCTTCCGAGATGTTCTGTGCACCCTTCACCCAGGCTCCCTTGATGTTAACATATGACGTAACTATAGCACAATACTAACACCATAAAAATTGAAATTGGTGCAATTCAAAAAGCTTATTCAGATTTCACCAGTTGTAAATGCACTCACTGGTATGTGTGTGTTGTACGTGTAGCCCTGCAAAGCTTTATCACCCGTGTAGCTGCCTGTAACTACCACACAGTCAAGATATTTAACTGTATCATCACAAGACTCCCTCCTGCCATCTACTTAGAGCCTCTCCACCAACCAGCGTCGCTTATACCTCGCTACCACTAATCTGCTCTCCGTCCCTATAATCACATTATTTCACGAAGGTTAAATACATGTAATCATGTCGTATATATTCTTTTGAGGTTGGCTTTTTTTCCTTCAGCATAATTTCTTTGAGGTTCATTCAAGTTGTCGAATTTATAAATCATTTTTCCTTTTTATTGCTGACTAGTATTCCATGGTATGGATGTACCACTGGTTATATAACTAGGGACTGGCTGCTGTGAACATCTGTGTACAAGTTTCTGTATGAAAATCTAAGACTGCCTTAGACTGAAATTGCTGGGTCATATGGTAAATCTATTTTCAGTTTTAAAAGGAACTACCAAACAATTTTCCAGTGTTGCTGTACCATTTTACATTTCCACCAGCAATGTATGAGTGCTCCAGTTTTTCCACAACCATACCAGCATTTGATGGCAAGGATCACTTTTTTTTTTTTTCCCATTCTGAGAGTTATGTAATGATAGCTCCTTGTGGTCTGAATATGCATTTCTCTAATGGCTAACAATATTGAACATCTTTTTATACACTTATCTGCCATTTGTATATATTCTTTGGTGAAATGTCTGTGCGTATCTTTTGCTCATTTCCTAGCTGTATTGTTTTTGCTTCTTTTTCAATGCTGAGTTTTGAGAGTTCTCCGTATATTCCAGAAACACGTCCTTTATTGAAATGTGGATTGCAAATATCTTCTCCCAGTTTGTAATTTGTCACTTCATCCTCCTGACAAAAGCTTTGAATTTTGATGAAGCACAATTTGGGCAGGGGGGGCGGGGGGTTGTTTTTAGTGTTGGTCTGAGGACCATTTGTCTATTCTTGGTCCCAAAGATTTTCTCCTATGCCTTTTCCTAGAAATGTTAGTTTATGTTTTACATATAATTCCATGAACCATTTTGAGTTGTTCTGTGTTAAGTGTGAGACTTAGGTCCAGGTTCATTTTTTTAGCTATGGAGGTCCAATTGCTCCAGCAGTGTTTTTTGAAGAGGTTATTCTTCCTCCGTTGAACAGCTTGTGTTCCTTTGTTAAAAATTAATTGGACATATTTGTATGGGTGCACTTCTGGGTTCTCTATTCAGTTCTGTCCAGCTCTGTGCTTCCTTCCTCTAGGACCACAGCATCTTGAATACTGTGCCTATACAGTAAGCCTTAACATTGAGAAGAGCGATTATTTCCACATTATTATTCCTCCCACAAAACTGTTTTGGCTATTCTAGAGACTTTACCTTTCCATAAAAATTTTGGAATAAATTCATCTATGTCTACAAAAAAACCTTGCTGAAATGATGAGAGAAATTGTCTTAACCCAACAGATCAATATAGGGAGAAATGACATCTTTACTATATTGAGTCTTCTGATGCATGAACGTGTAAACTGTTTCTTGAACCCCACTATTTCCAAATTCATTTTTTACGGACACTGACATCTTTGTGAGGCACCAAGGTGGAGGTGTCATGTTTGAGTATTACGTAATTAAGCCAGTGCTTTTGGTAATTTCTATTATCTACTCCAATTTGATACTTTGACAAGCTTATCCCGGTCTGAATAACTTCCTTTATATGCAAATTTTATCACAACATTTATCATAATTACAGCTGCTGAAATACATGTTAATCCCACCTGAGAGGGCTAGGGACTATATCATTCATCACTGTATCCACAGTCCTGACTTGAGTGCCTGCCACATCGTGAAGACTCAACAATGTTCACTGAATGAGTGAAACCGTTCTTTAACCAATGAGGGAATATCTATACGTACTTATGTCAGATTTTTAAAGATCTGGGGTCTCTGAATCTTCAGTACAAACTAGGAATGCTCTCCCCTAGGAAGCTCCTCTCTATTTTGCTTTGTTTTGCCATACATTATACTTCTAATGATAACATATATAATACAGCATAAAACCATATACATAAATACACGTGTATGTGCACACACACATCCACCTACATACACACTCTTACCAGGGCAAAAAATTACCCATTAAAATCTCAAAATGTAATGACATAGTTAGGCAATCTGCTTTTATCTCTAAGAAATAATTCATTGACTGTAAAGAACTTTCCCAACAGAAATTTGAACCAGAAATTATATCTATTTTGCATATATCTTGTGTCACAGCCAGACTTAATCATCCAAATCTTCGCTGAAGCAAAGCTAACCTTTAGCACACACAGAGGAGAAAGATCCAAAACTGGATTCCCAGCAGGTCACTTCGTGGTTTAAAATTATTCAGTAGCCTCCCTCCTCCATCAGTCAAAAAGGTCTAGAAACTTGAGAGAGGCGTGGAGTGCCTTCATGATCAGAAAGTTCCCTACCTTCACAATGTTATCTCCTGGGATTCTCCAGCCCCTGGCTCGCCAGTTCCTTACATTCGCCACGCTCTCTCGTGGTTCTGCACCTTTGCACATTTTATTCCTTCTGCAGGTTCCTACCACACTGACCTGCCGGACTCACTCAAGCAACTGGTCCACTTCAGATCCTCCCCTGGTCCTTCCTTTCATCGTGCTCTCACGACACCTGCAACTTGATCACACCACGCTGCATGGAACTCTTATTTACTTTCCCAGCTACTGTAAATGCCTTTATCGCATGGTTTCCTTTATAATAGTACCTGACAGGCAGGTACTTGAAATTTCTTGAGATAAAGAGAGAAAGAAATAGACTGACATTTCTAAGATAAAGAAAACTCGACTAAGTACACAAAATTAGGTAGCGATAGAATAGTACGGTAGAGTGGGCCTGGGTTTGAATCCCAGCTCTATCATAGTTGCATGGTCCTGAGAAAATCATTTAGTTTTGCTGAGAATCAGTTATTAATAGTTTTATTATCTAATCTGGAGAAAAGAGAAAATAATACCTAATTTTTATTTTATGAAATAAAGCATAAGTGGAATAAATGAAGGTTCCTATGACACATAAGTGGAATAGGTACGCAAAGTATCCTGTTAAGAAATGCAAACACGGGAATTCTCTGGTGGTCCAGTGGTTAGGACTCCGTGCTCTCATTGCCAAGGGCCTGGGTTCAATGCCTGGTCGAGGAACTAAGATCCCACAAGCCACACAGCACAGCCAAAAAAATAAAAAAATAAGAACATAAAGAAATGCAAACAAATGAAATTTTGTGTTTTATTTTATATTAATTAATTTAGGAGTCAATCTCCATATACCAAATAATCTGTATATTGTAAAGAACTTTAAATTACCAATCACTTTCAAATATATCATCTAATGTGATTCTCACAACAATCCTATGAGACAGTGAAAGTTTTGTTTCATTTTGGAAAGGAAGAGCTTAGTGTCACAATTGTTCACAACTAATCAGGAAGAAGGTAGCAACAGAAGAGCCCAAAACTTGGGATCCAGGTTTTCTCTCTTATATTTCAGTATTCTCTCCACTCTACAACAAAATTCTAGTTTCATCACAAAGGTATCATACAGAAACCTAAAATGGAATAGCTATAAAACAAATTCTAAATTTGCAAATTGTTTCTCCAACAGAAATAATTTCTTAGTGAGGTCTTAATCATTACACAATTTTTAACAGGGATCAAAAAGTTTTTTTTTTTAAGATTTAAAGAGACATATTTGATTTGTTTTTAAAATTATGGAGAATATAATTTATGAGTTATTATAGATATTTCATATATAATTTATGTACAATTTTTTGCATTATTCAGTTACAACTGGAGAATATTGGAATGAAAAAACATACATGAGAAAAAGGTTTTTCCTTTCTTCTTAAAAATTAACATCAGGTAAAGAAGAACTTAAATCAAATTTCTCCATATGTCTCTCCCAGATTTTTCTCCTACCATTTTCAACAAATAATATGCTGCCTGTGTTCAATGATCTCAAACAAAATTCAAGGCTCATTATCAATTGATGGCATTTTCTATATTAAATAAATTGCACTGTGTCCGTTTGGGGAAGAACTCAGTTAAGACATTTCAAAATCATCGTTAGAACAGAGAGAATTTTAGAAATGGAAATTTGCTATTTTCCCAGAGAAAATAGTGAGGTAAAGGTATTAAGTAATCAATCAATCAGAGAGGATTTTCAAAGATCTTGTTTTAAATACCTAACAATGATTGGCAGATATCCATATACAATTATTGACCACTTTCCTAACAACTGCCTTTTAAATTCAGAATTCTTGGATCTACCATGATTTAGTTGGGTAATTTTTTGTTTCACCAATGATATCTACATCATTTTTTTCCTTTCACTCAGCATCTCTCTTTTGAGATGATGCACATAATAATATACTACAGTTTTATAGTGAATGAGTCATAAGTAAAACGTTCATAGCACTAAGCTATGTCCCTTGCCTACAGCAGAGCTGCTAGTGCCCTGCCCTCTAGCCAGGAAACATTCCAACCATTATTCAGATGAAGAAAGGTTTGTCAGTTGAGCTGACTTTAATGTACTAACCTACAGATAACCTGGCTATAGGTTTATAGCCTATAGCCTGTATGACTACCGCAGATATAACATGACCATATAATATGCATTGTTTTTTATATTTTTCAAAAATGTTTCTATCTATAGTCTAAAATTCATATCCCAACTGCCTTGTTAGCTTAAGTTGGGGACGGTATGGTAGCTAACATTTGGTGAATATTTGGGAAGGGCCAAACAGTGTTTCAGGTTTTTTATATACATGTCTTCAATGAATCCTAACATCAACAATTCAATATGGTGACACTCAGTTTTGATGGGAAGAATTAAAGCTCCCAAGATTAATTAACTCAAGGCCAGTGATATAAAAAGCAATATAAACACAGATATATCTGATTCAAAAACTAGTGTTCCTGGCTTTACTACCATTTTATAAAGAGGAAACTGAGATTTGGAGTATTAAACTAATTATCCAAGGAGATACATGCAGGGATATCACAGGAATTTGAATGTTTTTTTCTATTTGAATCTACTGTCTTCTAAAGGACCTATACTATTTAGAAAAACATTCCAGGCAAAACTCATTAGGAGTACAGTTAGTAGCGTGTTTCAGACTGAAATAGATATTGTCATACATAAGATTATGTGAAAAGTTTGCACGTTATTCCTAGTGTACAATTCTAAAAGCATCTGGAAGGTCTCATAGCGAAAGAATGAATAAACGTGTATCTGAAAATTATAAAGTAAATGGAAAATACTGCTAATACGTTATTCAACATCTTGTATTATTTTTTCTTATCTGTAGAGACCTGCCCTTTTGAATAAAAAAAGTACCTTTGGCTACATTTAAATATACATGTTTACATTATATAGTGAATTAAAGATTTTTAAATCACTAGGCATTGTTGGTTTTGAGTTCATCTATTTTTTTTTCAATCAATTCTTGTTGTTCATGGATTCCATATTTGAGAATTTGCCTACTTGCTAGCACATTGCACAGTATGTGGGATATTAGTTCCCTGACCAGGGATCTAACCCATGCACCCTGCAGTGGAAGCGTGGAGTCTTAACCACTGGACCACCGGGGAAGTCCCTGAGTTCATTTATTTTTTAATTTTTATTGGAGTATAGTTTATTTACAATGCTGTGTTAGTTTCAGGTGTACAGCAAAGTGAATCAGTTATACATATATCCACTCTTTTTTTTTAGATTCGTTTCCCATATAGGCCATTACAGAGTATTGAGTAGAGTTCCCTGTGCTATACAGCAGCTTTTTTTTTTTTTTTTTTTTAACTTTTTTTTTTTTTTTAATTTTTATTTATTTATTTATTTTTATTTATTTATGGCTGTGTTGGGTCTTCGTTTCTGTGCGAGGGCTTTCTCTAGTTGTGGCAAGTGGGGACCACTCTTCGTCGCGGTGCGCAGGCCTCTCACTATCGCGGCCTCTCTTGTTGCGGAGCACAGGCTCCAGACGCGCAGGCTCAGTAGTTGTGGCTCACGGGCCTAGTTGCTCTGCGGCATGTGGGATCTTCCCAGACCAGGGCTCGAACCCGTGTCCCCTGCATTGGCAGGCAGATTCTCAACCACTGCGCCACCAGGGAAGCCCCATACAGCAGCTTCTTAATAGTTATCTATTCTGTATATAGTAGTGTGTATATGTCAGTCCCAATCTCCCAATTTATCCCTCCCCCCCTTATTCCCTGATAACCATAAGTTTGTTTTCTACATCCGTGACTCTACTTCTGTTTTGTAAATAAGTTCATTTGTACCCTTTTTTTTTAGATTCCACATATAAACAATATCATATATTTGTCTCTCTGTGTCTGACTTCCATCACTCAGTATGACAATCTCTAGGTCCATCCATGTTGCTGCAAATGGCATTATTTTGTTCTCTTTTATGGCTGAGTAATATTCCATTGTATATATGTACCACATCTTCTTTATCCATTCCTCTGTTGATGGACATTTAGGTTGCTTCCATGTCTTGGCTATTGTAAATAGTGCTGCAATGAACACTGGGGTACATGTATCTTTTTGAATTATGGTTTTCTCAGGGTATACGCCCAGTAGTGGGATTGCTGGGTCATATGGTAGTTCTATTTTTAGTTTTTTAAGGAAACTCCATACCTGAGTTCATTTTTAAAGATTGCTAAAAATGAATTCCTTGAGCAATCAATCCCATCAGTGACAGTTCTCCTTCCTTCTTGCCCATATTTTCTTAAGTGATGCAGTCAATGAAGTTAATTAAACTCTTCTTTCCCAGCAAAGCATTTTCTTGAAAAAAGTGATCAACTCTTGTTGTCTTTGCACAAAGGATTTCTAAGTAAATATCCATGTAAGGACTTCTGATGACACATTGAACAGAGAAAAAAAATTACTTGAAGGAATTCTGCCATTTTTATCTGATTATACCAACAAATTACTCTTAGTGTATCAACTGCTAGAAGAAAATATAGAGTTCTTATAAGAATGTGTACAGTGATAATCAGTTAAAAACCAACATCTATCCTGTAGCTTCTACTGGCCTAGATAGAGTAACAGACACCAGATCCACACACACACACTCCAGAAACAACAAAAAGACTGACAACACACACACACACACACACACACAAAATTTCAAGGCAATGAACCTCAGGCAACAGAGGATGGTATTCCCGGAAAGATGAGAAACAAACGAGGTGAGCCCTACAGTTGCCTCGGTTTACTGTAACTGCTTTGAGAAAGTTGCTCACAGACAGGAAGATCCAGATGGAGCCTGGCAGCCTCTGAACTGAGAAGACAGAGCTAAGTGTCTGGAAAAACCAAGGCAGCTAGAAATCACAGGATTCAGGACCAGACAGGAGAGGGCTGCACAGGGAAAAAACTCTGGAGATAAGCAGACATTCTCAAGTACTCAGCTGACTGCTGATTATCACATGCATGCCAGGAAACTAAGGCTGGGAAAGAACCAGCGGTAACAGTGCCTGGCAAGAACAAAGGGCCAGGAACTGTACCCAGGCTTACACCAAATAGCCTGCAGAAACTCAGGATGCCCAGGGCTAGAGGACTCAAAGGGTCTTGCCTCAGTAATGGGAAATAATAAACGTTAGTCTGAGCACTGCTCTGGGGCTGCCTGACAAATTTCAAAAGCAAGACCTGAAAGGATCAAACAGTTTCCAAATAACAACATTCCAAGATAAAGCTCAGAATATTCACAGAAATATAAAATATCTGTCTCAAAAGATAGAATGCACAATGTTTGGAATCCAATACAAAATCACTAGGAAAAAAAAAAATCACTAGGAATGCAAAGAAACCAGAAAATACAATCCTTTGAAGTTCAAGTTCTTTGTTTCCTTCTCACGTGTGCTATTTTAGAGTTTGTGGATACTTTTCTCATTAGGAAAAAAGGACAACAAGCCATGAGAAATGTAATCTGCACTGCTTTCAGGATGTTGTAAGATTTTACTTAATGCTATGTATTACTTATTTGCTGTCCTAGATCACTGATAGAAGAGAACAGAGCTCAAGGCACAGAGATTGATATTAGAAAAAGTTTTCATTTGTAAGCAAAATTTAGAAATGAGTAGTCATTACAGACTCCATCATTAGCAGAAAAATGAGTCAACTGAAATGGCTCCGGAACTGACACAGATGTTAGATAACACAGAAGGACGAGAAGCACCTTTGTACCTGGAAAGACCAAGTTACTGGGAAGTGGGAACCTTGGGAGTAGAGGAAGGGCTGGTGAGAAAACAGAGTGGATAAAAGGTCTATTAGTACCAACATCCCCTGCTCCATCACACACAATTAGGCAAATATCATTCCCTGACCCCCAGAACACTGGACGATGAAAGAGGTTAGACCAGGGTGGACCAAGGTAGACCAGGGAGAACAGAAAGTGGGGAGGGAGGTGGCACTGTCCAAGGCAGGGGGCTTATGCTAAAGGCTGCTATTGTAAGTTAATGTATAAATGACTTCTTTTCCAAGGTTTACAGGATTCAAATCTGGACAAACTAGCCCAAGAGGTAAAAGAACTACAGATTGGGGGAGGGGGTGGGGGGGAAGGGGACAATGACAAAGAAACAGGCAGCTCCTCTCCATATCATCCCCAGTAAAGTCCACAGGCAACAAATCCCATCCATTCATAGAGCTTCCAGTTAATTTTTGGTCATTCACTACTAAATTAATGAAATGTAATAATAAAAAGACCTACACCGAGGTACGTCATCATGAACTATCAGAAGAATGGAGATGAAAGTTTTCAATACCTAGAAGTGAGTGACATTCAAATGATCATGGGGTTCTCAACAGCAGCACAGGAGAATAACAGACAGTGGAACAGTTCCTTCCAAATTCTAAAAGGAAATAATTTTCCAAAATAAATTTTGTATTTAGTCACATGTAATGGTAGAATAGCAATATATTTAGACATGTCCAAACTCAAAATCTTTCCTTTTAAAAACCCTTTCTCAGGAAGCTTCTGGAAGATGTATTCCACCAACAGAAAAGAGTAAACAAACTTAGAAAATAGGAGACTCCAATATGAAAATGAGGAGAACCCCCAAGATGATGGAGCAATGATGAACTGAAGTCCCAGATCAACAGAGAGAAAGTGATAAAGAAGCTGAAAGAGTTGAGTCCAGAATGAAGCATGAAGATGGTTCAGTGGGAGGGCAAGGGGTACCTGAGTAACTCCACAGAGAACAAGTGAGGATTTGAGGCTGTTTCTGACCTTAGCACAACTTGAACCATCCTGACTGACAATCCTTGATGTGTTTGACCACACTGAGAAAGCCTTTATATATAGTTCTGCTAGAGTATTGTGGGAAAACTAGGCAAACAAACAAACAAACCCAAAAAATGAAAATGATTAAACTCCTAAGAAGCAAAAAATCTGAATAAGAAAAATTTAATCCTAATACATTACTACATTACTCAGCTCTGAGCAATATTTCAATAGTCGTAAAATATACATCCTTGGCATCCCCTAAGCAAGCAGGATTATAATGGGGGGATGGGGAGTGGAAGGCGTGTGTGGTGGTGGTGTAATTGGACTTCTAACTCCTCATCTTCTATAGAAGGAAGTCAACAAATACTGCCTGAAATTGAAAAGCTAAGAAATATACTACAGTGAGTTAAAAACTCTATAGAAGAAACAGATAAAAAACTGAAAAGTGTTTCTGTCTGAAAGGTAAACCATGGAAGGGTTGATAACATGATGGCAGGGGCCAAATGTTTTGTTTTAATAAATTTATTTATTTATTTATTTATTTTTGGCTGTGTTGGGTCTTCGTTGCTTCCCGCGGTTTTCTCTAGTTGCGGCCAGCGGGGGCTACTCTTCATTGTGGTGTGCGGGCTCTAGGCACACGGGCTTCTCACTGTGGTGGCATCTCTTGCTGCAGAGCACGGGTTCTGGGCGCACGAGCTCAGTACTTGTGGCTCGGGGGCTCTAGAGCGCAGGCTCAGTAGCTATGGCGCATGGGCTTAGTTGCTCCGTGGCATGTGGGATCTTCCCGGACCAGGGTTCGAACCCGTGTCCCCTGAATTGGCAGGCGGATTCTTAACCACTGTGCCACCAGGGAAGTCCCGGGCCAACTGTTTTTGTTGGTCTTGTTTTCTTATTCTAAGCCTTAGGATAACTGCTGACTTTTTGAACAATGTACATGTATTTTGATAAAAACACTTTTTCAAAACCAGGTCATTTATTCTCAAGGAATTACAGCAACTACAGCTATTTATAAAACAAGCAAGATTTTAAAACAGATTAAACATTTAAACATCGGTCTATATGGAATACAATCTTTTTAGCATTTTTAGCTATTAATATCACAAAGGCTTAGCATAAGATCACATAAATGCTAATCTGTGGCAAGAAAATACAGATTAGGTTGCAGTGCTTCACTTTTTTATATAATAGAAAAATTGTTTTTACATATTTAGGGAGTGGGAAGCAGGAGATATTTTTCCTAAGTATTTCATTTTTGTAACTTCCCAAATCCATTTGCTTACAAAGGCACTGCATTCTTTTATCTATTTATCTATTTATTACTTTAAATTTGCATGTTATCTTAAACTTTAAAAAATGTGAGGGAGGAAATCTGGTGGGAAAACACAAGGAAAAGGCACATCACCTTATCTGACATTTTAAGCTCTCTCTTTGGACTCAATATGGTAAGAAATAAATTATAACTTCTGATAATGTATAATTATTGTCATGGGTTAAAAATGCAAGGTCTTACACCCCAATGTTCATAGCAGCACTATATACAATAGCCAAGATGTAGAAACAACCCAAGTGACCATCAACAGACAACTGGTTTAAGAAGATGTGGCATATATACAATGGAATATTACTCAGTCATAAAAAGGAATGAAATAATGCCATTTGCAGCTACATGAATGGACCTAGAGATTGTCATACTGAGTGAAGTAAGTCAGACAAGGAGAGACAAATATTACATGATATCACTTATATGTGGAATCTAAAAAAGAATACAAATGCATCTATTTACAAAACAGAAACAGACTCACAGACATAGAAAACAAATTTATGGTTACCAAAGGGGAGAGGGAGAGAGGCAGAGATACATTAGGAGTATGGGATTAACAGACACTACTATAACATAAAATAGGTAACTAACAAGGACCTACAGTATAGTACAGGGAACTACATTCAATATCTTGTAATGACCTGAAAATCATAACTAAGTCACTTTAAGGTACTCCTGAAACTAGCACAAAATCGTAAATCAACTATACTTCACTTTGATAAAAACCACCACCAACAACAAAAATGCAATGTCTAATGTGGGCACCTTCGGTACTAAACAAAAAGAGTTACTTTCCTTTTTATGCAAACAGGCAAAGTGAATCTGCAAAAGTGAAGCTGAGATTTGAGAGGATTTGGGGGATTAGGTAGAAGGACAGAGGGCAAATTGTGCAAGCTGCCTTACCAAAGAAGGTCAAGTTCCCAGTTTCTTCAGTCCTGACCACTATCTTAGTACCTCTAACAAACACTCAAGACAGGGCATCTTGGACTGGGCTTGGTTCAAAGACCACAATTGGTTCTGAATTGTGTTCTCACCACATCATTTACTTTGCAGTGATCCATCATTGCATGCTTAAGCTGCATAAGCTTATCCAAACTAGAAAAAAAAGTAGAATAAAGTTTGATGAAGGTTGGGAAAGAGTAAAATATAGAAGATTATGAGAATAGAGATCTATAGAAAAGAAAGTCTTCCTAAAAATGCTGAGACAAAGGCTAATAAGTAAGTAATGGCTGGTCAAAAATATGGCTGGGTGGCAGGGTGTGGGTGGAGTGCAATGTCTCTGGAGGTGGTCACTCCTTCCAGACAGAGGAGCTCTCAGACATCAGCCAGAGATGGAAACCCTGAGGCAAAAAAATTAAGACAACTCTCAATGGTCTAGATGAGAAGGATGACCGCATCCATTATAGAAGTAAGAACGAAAATGGAGACATTTACATGAGCCGTCTATGAGTTGAATCAGTGAGATTCACACTAAACCAAGGTTTAGGTAGAATTTCATGCTCCTGGTTTGGGCAACTGGTTGTGTGTTGCTACCATTCCCCCAAAACAAAATACCAGAGAAGAGATAGTTGTAAAGAGACAAAATTAATTTTGGATACCCTACACTGAGGTGTCTCTTGAATGTCAGCTATGCAAAGACGTTCAGTGGGAAAAGGTAAATATAATTTTAGGTATATATAAATTTAGATAAAGGAGCAAGACAAATACAGAGATTTGGAAATCATCAATGCATCATTAAAGTTACTAAAATTTGAGTGAAATGAACTAGAAAGAGGTAAGAAGTGAAGAGAGCAAAACACCAAGAAAGGGCCCTTGGTAAACCATAATTTTTAGGAGTAAGTAAAAGAAAGGAAAACCTATAAAGGAGAACTAAGAAAGAACGTACAGGACATAAACTGAAGGAGAATGATGTTGTAGAAATCAGGAGAAGGAGGTTTTGGGAATTCCCTGGTGGTCCAGTGGTTAGGACACTGTACTTTCACTGCCAGGGCCCAGGTTCAATCCCTGGTCAGGGAACTAAGATCCCACAAGTGGCGTGGTGCTGCCCAAAAGAAAAATTAAAAGAAAAAAAAAAAGAGAGAGAGAGAAAGAGATATCAAAAAAGAAGAAGAGGAGAAACAGAGAAAACTGTTCATTGGATCTGGCATAATAAAGATGATCAGAAACTCTAAGAGAAGTGTCAGTGGAGCAGTAAGACAAAAAGAAGTACAGGAAGTGGAGGGTAAATAAGAGGCAGAAAAGAAAATCAGAGGCTAGAAATGAATGGCGAGAATCCTGGAAGTGGAGTGGAAAGGGACTGAAGCTCTTGCTGACAGGTGAAAGTCAATCAGTTTGGTGCCAGTGAAGACATGAGGGCTGCAGGGACAAGAAGTCATACAGTGGGAGGTTGCAGGGTATGTTCCCAGAAATAAAGCAATTCTGGTCACAGGAGGGTCCAGCCTTACAAGAGGATGCTGAAGAAAGCTGGACGTGAAAGTCATCAAAATAAAGGAACCACAGAGGCAAGATCCCGAAGGGGTCATTCACTAAGGTAAGGAAACTGAAAAGGGGAATAGCAGAATCTGGGATGAGAAGAAAAAACGGAAGCTGTACCCATACCCTCCATGACTATGAAAGAACCACTAAAAGTTGGGAGAACACAGTGACGAGGAAAAAACAAAGGTCATAATAAAAAAAATGCACCTCAAAGATACGGAGATGTAATGGTCTATAATTTATAAGGTCAGCAACACACCCCCAGACCTGTGGTATGTGGGGAACAGCGTGAAAATGGGCAGTTTTCATGGAAAAGATGTTCACGTTACAGCTTGATTCCTATTAAAATAAGCAGATGTGGACTTCCCTGGTGGCGCAGTGGTTAAGAATCCACCTGCCAATGCAGGGGACACGGGTTCAAGCCCTGGTCAGGGAAGATCCCACATGCCGCGAAGCAAGTAAGCCAGTGCGCCACTACTACTGAGTCTGTGCTCTAGAGCCCGCAAGTCACAACTACTGAGCCCACGTGCCACAACTACTGAAGCCCATGCGCCTAAAGCCCGTGCTCTGCAACAAGAGAAGCCACCGCAATGAGAAGCCCGCGCACCGCAATGAAGAGCAGCTCCCACTTGCTGCAACTAGAGAAAGCCCATGCACAGCAACGAAGACCCAACGCAGCCAATAAATAAATAAATTTATTTTTAAAAAAAAAGATTTAAAATAAGCAGATGCAGCATCATGGATGGACCTAGATATTGAGTGAAGTAAGTCACAAAAAGACAAATATCATATGATAACGTTTATATGTAGAATCTAAAAAAAAGGGTACAAATGAACTTACAAAACAGAAGTAGAGTCACGGATGTAGAAAACAAACTTATGGTTACCAGGGGATAAGAGGGGGGAGGGATAAACTGGGAGACTGGGATTGACATATACACACTACTATATATAAAATGGATAACTAATAAGAACCTGCTGTATAGCACAGGGAACTCTTCTCAATACTCTGTAATGGCCTATTTGGGAAATCCAAAAAAGAGTGGATATATGTATATGTATAACTGATTCACTTTACTGTACACGGGAAACTAACACAACATTGTAAATCAACTGTACTCCGATAAAAATTTTTAAAAATAAAATAATATAAGCAGATGCAGTGGACTCTCTTTGAAAAATATTGAGTGCATAAGAAAATGTATTTATGATGGTGCAAGAATTCCAGAAGATTCCGAAGAAAGTAGGGTTAGCAGAGAGGACAGTGTCTGCACAGCTAAATCAGCAGAGTGTGGGGATAAGACAAAGAGAATACAGATGAATGAACATATTCCCAGAAAAGTATATCACCAAACATTGCCGTGACTAGAAATACTGTTGTCAAAAGGAAAATCCTGCCTTTTTTCCCTAACTGAATTTTTTGTTAATAGTAAATTGATAGGCTTTGCTAGAACAGGAACCTTGGGACTCAGGGTGAAATTACTTGGCTTCAAGATTCCATAATGGAATTCTGCTTAAGTTTCTAGGAAGACAAGTGGAGAGAAATATACAGCCAAAGGAAAATAGTCAAGACAGCTACTAAAATAAAAATTGAGGAAAAAAAAATTTTTAAACAGTAAGCAGTACAATTTACAATTTCTTCCACTATATCTCACCATAACAAACTATATATTTTTCACAGGTCCTTCCCTTGATCTCTTAACTGCAGTATTTAATAAGTGCTCATGGAAGAACAAAAGTCTCATTGTCTGTGACTAATGAAAGAAAGAAATCCTCACCTTGGAGCTTGACTCTCCAAAGCACAATCACCATATTTTGTTAAAATAGACTCAAAACCTAGGAAACAAAAGACAGCAATAAACTTTCACTATCAAGATTCAGCTTTTTTCAAAGCTACTTTATCTCACTCCCAAAGGCAGTAAGATTATTACCCTAATTTTATAGTTGAGGACTCTGAAAACTACAGAGATTAAATAATTGCCCAAGACCACACAGTTACTAACTACTATTTCAAGAGTGAGTGGCTTTTTTTTCTTTTCTTGGCCATGCCACGAGGCATGCGAGATCTTAGATCCCTGACCAGGGATCGAACCCGGGCCACTGGCAGTGGAAGCATGGAGTCCTAAACACTGGACCGCCAGGGAATTCCCAAGAGTGAGTGGCTTTTGAATATCTCAGCTTTTATAGTTCAACGTGAATGTGAATTAAATAGTAGTTGAATGGGGATGAAATATGCAGGAAAACAAAAAACAGGGAAAAAAATAAAACATTTAAAACAGAAAGCTGCTGCCCTATTGTCTTGGGAATAGTATGCCTTAAATGTGATGATTTACTTGAAATAATAAAAATCTTACTATTATTCATTTACATCATTAGCTTTTCCTAGCAGTCAAGGTCTATGTGTGATTTGTTCATCTTTTCCCTTTCTTTTTGTTGCTACCAGCACAGAGCAAAATAGAGATTTTACTAGCAAGCAAAAGCATTATCTTATTGTAAGCATTTTGAAATTTCATAAAAGCAGTAACTTTTATTGTTATTCCTAACACATGCACTGACGTGTCAATTTCCTTGTTTTTTTCTTCTTTGCTTTTGTTTTGCCAATAATATGCATGTATGATGATATAAGAAAAATACATAAGGAAAGTAAATATGTATAATGAGACAAGGATGATACCCAAGGAATGTAGAAAAGACTAATATAGCACTCCCTAGGCAACCATGTTATAAACTTCTTTTTTACAATGATCTAACACCTGCATAGTTATGGGCACTAATTAATAATTACTGTATCTAGAAACTGAAACATATTTCTAGAGTACAGTATGGAAATACACATTAAAAGCTTTAAAATTGACATGGTAATTCCACATTTAGGAATTTATTTTAGGAAAATCAACAGCACAGCCTTAGAAATGCTTACAAATATTTGGAGACAAGAATGTGAACTATCAGCATGAAAGCAACCTAAAGCCTAATAACAATACAAATTAAATAAATATTATACACTCATATCATGGAATACTACACAATCATAAATAATCTCATTTCAGGAATCTACTTAAAGATACACTTCACTTAACAGATTTAATTAGATCTACTTGACAATATGTTAAGTGAAAATAGCAGTTGACAAAACTGTATCTTCGAGAGGACAGACAGCAGAAGTAAGAAGAACTACAATCCTGCAGCCTGGGGAACAAAAACCACATTCACAGAAAGACAAACAAGATGAAAAGGCAGAGGGCTATGTACCAGATGAAGGAACAAGATAAAACCCCAGAAAAAAAATTAAATGAACTGGAGATAGGCAACCTTCAAGAAAAAGAATTCAGAATAATTATAGTGAAGATGATCCAGGACCTCAGAAAAAGAATGGCGGCAAAGATCGAGAAGATACAAGAAATATTTAACAAAGACCTACAAGAACTAAAGAACAAACAAACAGAGATGAACAATACAAATGCAGAGATGAACAATACAATATCTGAAATGAAAAGTATACTAGAAGGAATCAATAGCAGAACAACTGAGGCAGAGAATAGATAAGTGATGTGGAAGACAGAATGGTGGAATTCTGCAGAACAGAATAAAGAAAAAAGAATGAAAAGAAATGAAGACAGCCTAAGAGACCTCTGGGAAAACATTAAACACAACAACATTTGCATTACAGGGGTCGCAGAAGGAGAAGAGAGAGAGAAAGGAACCAAGAAAATATTTGAAGAGATTATAGTCAAAAACTTCCCTAACATGGGAAAGGAAATAGCCACCCAAGTACAGGAAGTGCAGAGAGTCCCAGGCAGGATAAACCCAAGGAGAAACACGCTGAGACACATAGTAATCAAATTGACAAAAATTAAGGACAAAGAAAACTTATTGAATGCAACAAGGAAAAAACAACAAATATATACAAGGGAACTCCCATAAGGTTAACAGCTGATTTCTAAGCAGAAACTCTACAAGCCAGAAGGGAGTGGCATGATATATTAAAAGTGAAGAAAGGGAAAAACCTACAACCAAGATTACTCTACCCAGCAAGGATCTCATTCAGACTTGACAGAGAAATCAAAAGCTTTACAGACAAGCAAAAGCTAAGAGAATTCAGCATCACCAAACCACTCTACAACAAATGCTAAAGGAACTTCTCTAAGTGGGAAACACAAGAGAAGAAAAGGACCTACAAAAACAAACCCAAAACAATTAAGAAAATGGTAATAGGAACATACATATCAATAATTACCTTAAACATGAATGGATTAAATGCTCCAACCAAAAGACACAGGCTTGCTGAATGGATACAAAAACAAGACCCATATATATGCTGTCTACAAGAGACCCACTTCACACCTAGGGACACATACAGACTGAAAGTGAGGGGATGGAAAAAGATATTCCATGCAAATGGAAATCAAAAGAAAGCTGGAGTAGCAAGACTCGTATCAGATAAAATAGACTTTAAAATAAAGAATGTTACAAGAGACAAGGAAGGACACTACATAATGAAAAGGAATCAATCCAAGTAGAAGATATAACAAATATAAATATATATGCACCCAACATAGGAGCACCTCAATACATAAGGCAACTGCTAACAGCTATAAAAGTGGAAATCGACAGTAACACAGTAATAGTGGGGGACTTTAACACCTCACTTACACCAATGGACAGATCATCCAAACAGAAAATTACTAAGGAAACACAAGCTTTAAATGACACAATAGACCAGACAGATTTAATTAATATTTATAGGACATTTCATCCAAAAACAGCAGATTACACTTTCTTCTCAAGTGCACACGGAACATTCTCCAGGATAGATCACATCTTGGGTGACAAATCAAGCCTCAGTGAATTTAAGAAAATTGAAATCATATCAAGCATCTTTTCTGACCACAACGCTATGAGATTAGAAATCAATTACACAGGAAAAAATCGTAAAAAACACAAATACATGGAGGCTACACAATATGTTACTAAATAACCAAGAGATCACTGAAGAAATCAAAAAGGAAATCAAAAAATACCTAGAGACAACTGACAACGAAAACACGATGATCTAAAACCTATGGGATTCAGCAAAAGCAGTTCTAAGAGGGAAGTTTATAGCAGTACAAGCCTACCTCAAGAAACAAGAAAAATCTCAAATACACAATCTAACCTTACACCTAAGGGAACTAGAGAAAGAAAAACAAACAAAACCCAAAGGTATTAGAAGGAAAGAAATCATAAAGAGCAGAGCAGAAACAAATGAAATAGAAACAAAGAAAACATTAGCAAAGATCAATAAAACTGTCAGCTGGTTCTTTGAGAAGATAAACAAAATTGATAAACCATTAGCCAGACTCATCAAGAAAAAGAGGGAGAGGACTCAAATCAATAAAATTAGAAATGAAAAAGGAGAAGTTACAACAGAGACTGTGGAAATACAAAGTATCCTAAGAGACTACTACAAGCAACTCTATGCCAAAAAAATGGACAACCTGGAAGAAATGGACAAATTCTTACAAAGGTATAACCTTCTAAGACTGAACCAGGAAGAAATAGAAAATATGAACAGACCAATCACAAGTAAAGAAATTGAAACTGTGATTAAAAATCTTCCAACAGGGGGCTTCCCTGGTGGCGCAGCGGTTGAGAATCTGCCTGCTAATGCAGGGGACACAGGTTCGAGCCCTGCTCTGGGAAGATCCCACATGCCACGGAGCAACTAGGCCCGTGAGCCACAACTACTGAGCCGGCGCGTCTGGAGCCTGTGCTCCGCAACAAGAAAGGCCACAATAGTGAGAGGCCCGCGCACCGTGATGAAGAGTGGCCCCCGCTTGCCACAACTGGAGAAAGTCCTCGCACAGAAACGAAGACCCAACAAAGCCAAAAAAAAAATGAATAAAAAAAAAAATCATCCAACAAACAAAAGTCCAGGACCAGACGGCTTCACAGGTGAATCCTATCAAACATTTACAGAAGAGCTAACATCCATCCTTCTCAAACTCTTCCAAAAACCTACAGAGGAAGGAAAACTCCCAAACTCATTCTATGAGGCCACCATCACCCTGATACCAAAACCAGACAAAGATACTACAAAAAAAGAAAATTACAGACCAATATCACTGATGAATATAGATGCAAAAATCCTCAACAAAATACTAGCAAACAGAATCCAACAACATATTAAAAGGATCACGCACCATGATCAAGTGGGATTTATCCCAGGGATGCAAGGATTCTTCAATATACGCAAATCAATCAATGTGATACACTGTATTAACAAACTAAAGAATAAAAACCATATGATCATCTCAATAGATGTAGAAAAAGCTTTTGACAAAATTCAACACCCATTTATGATAAAAACTCTCCAGAAAGTAGGCATAGAGGGAACCTACCTCAACGTAATAAAGGCCATATACGACAAACCCACAGCAAACATCATTCTCAATGGTGAAAAACTGAAAGCATTTCCTCTAAGATCAGGAAGAAGACAAGGATTTCCACTCTTCCCACTACTGTTCAACATAGTTTTGGAAGTCCTAGCCACGGTAATCAGAGAAGAAAAAGAAATAAAAGGAATACAAATTGGAAAAGAAGAAGTAAAACTGTCACTGTTTGCAGATGACATGATACTATACACAGAGAATCCGAAAGATGTCATCAGAAAACTACTAGAGCTAATCAATGAATTTGGTAAAGCTGCAGGATACAAAATTAATGCACAGAAATCTCTTGCATTCCTGTATACTAATGATGAAAAATCTGAAAGAGAAATTAAGGAAACACTCTCATTTACCATTGCAACAAAAAGAATAAAATACCTAGGAATAAACCTTCCAAAGGAGACAAAAGATCTGTCTGCAGAAAACCATAAGACACTGATGAAAGAAATTAAAAATTTAACCAACAGATGGAGAGACATACCATGTTCTTCGATTGGAAGAATCAATATTGTGAAAATGACTATAGTACCCAAAGCAATCTACAGATTCAATGCAATCCCTATCAAATTACCAGTGGCATTTTTTACAGAACTAGAAAAAAAAATCTTAAAATTTGTATGGAGACAAAAAAGACCCTGATTAGCCAAAGCAGTCTTGAGGGAAAAAACCGGAGCTGGATGAATCAGACTCCCCGACTGCAGAGTATACTATAAAGCTACAGTAATCAAGACAATATGGGACTGGTACAAAAACAGAAATATAGATCAATGAAACAGGATAGAAAGCCCAGAGATAAACCCATGCACCTATGGTCAACTAATCTATGACAAAGGAGGCAAGGATATACAGTGGAGACAAGACACTCTATTCAATAAGTGGTGCTGGGAAAACTGGACAGCTACATGTAAAAGAATGAAATTAGTACACTCCCTAACACCATACACAAAAATAAACTCAAAATGGATTAAAGACCTAAATGTAAGGCCAGACACTATCAAACTCTTAGAGGACAACATAGGCAGAACACTCTATGACATAAATCACAGCAAGATCCTTTTTGACTCATCTCCTAGAGAAATGGATTTTAAAAAAAATAAACAAATGGGACCTAATGAAACTTAAAAGCTTTTGCACAGCAAAGGAAACCATAAACAAGATGAAGACAACCCTCAGAATGGGAGAAAATATCTGCAAATGAAGCAACTGACAAAGGATTAATCTCCAAAATTTACAAGCAGCTCATGCAGCTCAATATCAAAAAAACAAACAACCCAATCCAAAAACGGGCAGAAGACCTATATAGACATTTCTCCAAAGAAGATATACAGATGGCCAACAAACACATGAAAGAATGCTCAACATCATTAATCATTAGAGAAATGCAAATCAAAACTACAATGAGATATCATCTCACACCTGTCAGAATGGCCATCATCAAAAAATCTACAAACAATAAATGCTGGAGAGGGTGTGGAGAAAAGGGAACCCTCTTGCACTGTTGGTGGGAATGTAAATTGATACAGCCACTATGGAGAACAGTATGGAGGTTCCTTTAAAAACTACAAATAGAACTACTATACGACCCAGCAATCCCACTACTCTGAATATACCCTGAGAAAACCATAATTCAAAAAGAGTCATGTACCAAAATGTTCATTGCAGCTCTATTTACAAGAGCCAAGACATGGAAGCAACCTAAGTGTCCATCAACAGATGAATGGATAAAGAAGATGTGGCACATATATACAATAGAATATTACTCAGCCTTAAAAAGAAACGAAATTGAGTTATTTGTAGTGAGGTGGATGGACCTAGAGTCTGTCATACAGAGTGAAGTAAGTCAGAAAGAGAAAAACAAATACCATATGCTAACACATATATATGGAATCTAAAAAAGAAAAAAAAAATGGTCATGAAGAACCTAGGGGCAAGACGGGAATAAAGACACAGACCTACTAGAGAATGGACTTGAGGATACGGGGAGGGGGAAGGGTAAGCTGGGACAAAGTGAGAGAGTGGCATGGACATATATACACTACCAAACGTAAAAACAGATAGCTAGTGGGAAGCAGCCGCATAGCACAGGGAGATCAGCTCAGTGCTTTGTGACCACCTAGAGGGGTGGGATAGGGAGGGTGGGAGGGAGGGAGATGCAAGAGGGAGGAGATGTGGGAACATATGTATATGGATAGCTGATTCACTTTGTTATAAAGCAGAAACTGACACACCATTGTAAAGCAATTATACTCCAATCAAGATGTTAAAAAAAAAAAAAAAGAATGAAATTAGAACACTCCCTAACACCATACACAAAAATAAACTCAAAATGGGTTAGAGACCTAAATGTAAGACCGGACACTATAAAACTTAGAGGAAAACATAGGAAGAACACTCTTTGACATAAATCACAGCAAGATCTTTTTTGATCCACCTCCTAGAGTAATGGAAATTAAAACAAAAATAAACAAATGGGACCTAATGAAACTTCAGAGCTTTTGCAAAGCAAAGGAAACTACAAACAAGATGAAAAGACAACCCTCAGAATGGGAGAAAATATTTGCAAACGAATCAGTGGACAAAGAATTAATCTCCAAAATATATAAACAGCTCATGCAGCTCAATATCAAAAAAACAAACAACCCAATCCAAAAATGGGCCAAAGACCTAAAAAGACATTTCTCCAAAGAAGATATACAGATGGCCAAGAAGCACATAAAAAGCTGCTCAACATCACTAATTATTAAAGAAATGCAAATCAAAAGTACAATGAGGTATCACCTAACACCAGTTAGAATGGGCATCATCAGAAAATCTACAAACAACAAATGCTGGAGAGGGTGTGGAGAAAAGGGAACCCCCTTGCACTGTTGGTGAGAATGTAAATTGACACTATGGAGAACTGTATGGAGGTTCCTTAAAAAACTAAAACTAGAATTACCATATGACCCAGCAATCACACTACTGGGCATATACCCAGAGAAAACCGTAATTCATAAAGACACATGCACCCCAATGTTCATTGCAGCAGTGTTTACAATAGCCAGGTCATGGAAGCAACCTAAATGCCCATCAACAGATGAATGGATAAAGAAGTGGTACATATATACAATGGAATATTACTCAGCCATAAAAAGGAATGAAATTGGGTCATTGTAGAGACGTGGATGGATCTAGAGACTGTCATACAGAGTAAAGTAAGTCAGAAAGAGAAAAACAAATATCGTATATTAACGCATATATGTGGAACCTAGAAAAATGGTACAGATGATCCGGTTTGCAGGGCAGAAATAGAGACACAGATGTAGAGAACAAACATATGGATGCCAAGGGGGGAAAGTGGCGGGGTAGGGGTGGTGGTGTGATGAATTGGGAGATTGGGATTGACATATATACACTAATATGTATAAAATGGATAACTAATAAGAACCTGCTGTATAAAAAATAAATTAAAAAAACAAAAAAAAAACTATCTTCTCTGGTAAAACTCCATTCATGTAAACAAAATCCATTAAAGTCACTACAAATAAAATAAACAATATGTATACATAGATATGCAAATAGTCAAAGTATTTTATGTATTCTTTGAACAATTTTACACATTAAAATGTATCAACCATATTTAAAAATGTTATAAAAAATACTATTTAGCATAGTATTTGTAGTCCAGAAGTTATTGGGACTAAAGAATAAAGTTTGATTTTTAAAATAAAAGAATAAAATTATTTGAATGATCTATTATCAACTGAGTTTTCTAATAAGTTTAAACATAATATTTTGCCTCATTTTTCTGTTCTAAAACTAAAACTAGCTATCGTTGGGGTGTCTACACAATCCAAAGACAACCTCCCTGAAAAGAGCCACATCCTTCTCAATCTAAGAAGTTGCCCCTCCCTTATAAAAGTATGAATAGGTATATTTGTGGCATTTATTATATTCATTGACACATTATATTTAGCTACCACTGCATATCCCTGATATTCTTGGATCTCTATGGGTGTTTTGAAAATATCTAACTTTCCCTTTTATTCATTGTGTCAGTTATTGAATCCAAAGCCTATCATATTCATGTCATTTCATTAAAAGCAGCCTTTAATTTAGGCATATAAATAGTTAAATCAATTTTTACTAAGCATTACCTAGGATGTGCTCCTATAAACCTTCTAAAAGACATTTTTTAAATAAAAGAAATGGCTTTCCTCTTGCTTTCCTCATTCCTATACCAGAGAAAACATTTTTGTAGCCACTGTTGTTTTAAAAACAGCATGGCCTGCTAGACTTTGGGAAATCACCAAAATGTTAAAGAAGATATTAAAAGGAATAAGGCTAAGTGCACTACTTCTTTTCAAGCATTACCTGATCAGTTACGGTCCCTCTTTCTCATAATTCATCTTAAATATGCCAGATCAGCAAAATTATAAAAGGAACTATATAAAAATTCCACACCTGCCGTACGTGATCAAGAGATGCCTGCTACTGCCAGACCCCACATTTATTAACGAGCAGAACATATTATAATTGTTACAAGAAAGACTTGTTACAAGAAAGAGATAAAGTGCTGTAGTCACTGGGATGCAGGCCAGGTTTTAGAAGATGTCCCAGTCCCCCTCCTCCTCTTCCCCCTCCCCCTCCTCCCCCCTCCTCCTCCCCCCTTCCTCCTCCCCACCTCCCCCTTGCTGTAGACCTGAAATGAATTAAGGTCGGGAACTCCGCATCATGTCAAGGCTAAGCCAGGCCACTCAGGCCCTCAGGAAGCCCGAGGCCAGCGACATGATCCGGACCATTGGCCCGGGCCCCCGCTAGGCCCCGTCCTGGGTCAGCAAGGCGTTTCTGTCAACCAGTTCGGTAAGGAGTTCAACGAGAAGACCAAGGACATCAAAGAAGGCATTTCTCTGCCTACCAAGATTTTTGTGAAGCCTGACAGGGCATTTGAAATCAAAATTGGCCAACCCACTGTTTCCTACTTCCTGAAGGCAGCTTCTGGGATTGAGAAGGGGGCCCCGCACACAGGGAAAGAAGTGGCAGGCCTGGTGCCACTGAAGCACGTGTAGGAGATCGCCGGTGTCAAAGCTCAGGATAACGCCTTTGCCCTGCAGGACGTGCCCTGTCCTCTGTTGTCCACTCCATCACTGCATCTGCCCGTTCCCTGGGCATTTGCGTGGTGAAGGACCTCCGTTCTGAAGAGCTGGCAGCTTTCCACAAGGAGCGAGCCCTGTTCCTGCCTGCTCAGAAAGAGGCAGATTTGGCAGCCCAGGCAGAAGCTGCCAAGAAGTGACCCCTGTCCCCCACCCTCCAGGATTTTGAAGGGGGCCAGTTGGGAAGGCTGGGACAGAGGGGAGGAAGGGAGGTCACATCAACCTGACCTCTCCCTGGCAGAGTTCAGCCCACCTGTTTCCCCATAACCTGGCAGGACCTTCAGTCTCTTCACTGCTCTTCCAGATAATGTAGGATGTGCTTTTTCAGGTAAAGAATGACTCTTCAGTGAGGGGGGTTGGTGTGGTTGGTCTACATTAAAATTTTAGATAAAAAAAAGCTCCTGCTTCTAAATTGACATTTTGAGTAATATCACCTGGCAGTTAGGAAGCATTCACCTCAGCTACACCTTATATATCTATATTATATATAGATATAGATCTATATCTATCTATATATCTGTATTCCCTTCCTTATTATCTACTATCAGCACCAAAAATACCAAAACTTCCTCAACACCTGTATGATTAAATGTTGACTCTGTGAAAAGAAGCTTTGCACTCTCAAGACCCGTTAACTACCATAACATAGGGATGATTTACAGAGGCTCACAATTTTCCAAAGGGTCCAGTTACAAGTTAGTGCAGTGTTTATAACATTATAATTGTTTTGTTTGTTTTGTTTTGTTTTTTGGCCGCACTGCGCAGCGTGCAGTATCTTTGTTCGGGACCAGGGATCGAACCCATGCCCCCTGTAGTGGAAGTGCAGAGTCTTAACCCTGGACCGCCAGGGAAGTGCCTATAACGTTATAATTTTCATAAGGGAATTTAAGAACCTTCCCATATTGGACCATTCTGTTTATCAAGAGAAGACTTAGGATACCTGCTGAGATTACAATTTCCTCTGAGAACTGCTCAGAAATGAAGGCAAACAAACAGTTAAAGAATTACACTTAGAGTTAGAATTATACTTAGAATTGGAATTATGGGTTCCCTACCCCAATAGCCATATCACTTGCCTAACTTCCATCCCTCCTCACCCACCCACCAACACACACACATACATTTTTTTTTTCCCCATAAACAAACCTGATTTTGTTTGCACACCTTGAAGTGGCAAAGTTCTTCAGAGGAGGCTGAGTCCGCCTCCAGCCCCCGAGGTCTCATTGCTCTGGCCATGGTTTGGTTTGGGCACAGCACAAACCAACTCCAGCCAACAGCACATGAGAGCATATCTGTCAGGATGCCTCTGGCAACGCTTTTCTCACTTTAAAGAAGGGCTTAATACAAGGACAATTCTTTTGTCTACCTCTTGACTTTGTCACTGGAACCAGAGGAGCCATTCAGGGACCAAGGGGACAAGCTCCAGGAGACAGATAGAGTAACACATGTCAATGGAAGCCATGGAGAAAACAGACATATCCTGGGGTCTAAAGTCAACCCTGAAACTATAGTAGTTCCAGACATCTTGTTTTATTGAGTGTATCTTAGCTGGGTTTTCTAGGATTTGCCACTGAGAGAACAGAGACTTTCTGCTACTGTGTCAGGCATTTAAATTCTCTTTAGTTGAAGAAATAGACTCACAGACATAGAAAACAAACCTATGGTTCCCAAAGGGGAGGGGGGGGGGGGGAGGGATAAATTAGGAGGTTGGGATTAACATATACACACTACTATATATAAAATATGTAACCAACAAGGACCTACTGTATAGCACAGGGAACTCTACTTAATATCTTGTAATAACCTATAATGGAAGGGAATCTGAAGAAGAATATATACATATGTATAACTGAATGTATAACTGAACTGCTATGCTGTACACATGAAACTAACATGATATAGTAAATGAACTATACTTCAATAAAAAAAAGAAGAAAAAAATAAAAATAAAAAATAAATTATCTTTAGTTGAGTTTCTGCCTATAAAATGCAACATGAGATTGGTTTACCTTTCCATACATGTTGTGAAGAATACAAAACCAATAAATTTTAAAAGGATTAAATACAATATAATAGCTTTTTTATGTATTAATGTACATAATATCATCACATAATTCTTTTTCCCCTGTGCTAGCTCCACAATTTACTCATACTTATTTTTATGTAATATGCTATACAATAATTGCTTGTTTATTTGTCCTTCTCTCCTTTCTAAGATAAATGAAGGTGGGAACACCTTATTCTTTGTTTTCATAGGCTTAGCACAGACCACAATTCATGGTCAGGCCTTAACTATTGCTTGTTGAATTGAATTCAATGTTATCAATAATGAAAATGAGTATATTAAAGAGCACCTTCCTTGGATGTTTTGCAAGGCATAATTAGATACTAGAGATTTTGCTCCCTAGAATTTATAACCCCAGTGAATAATATCAAGTTGCACTGCACAAACATGACAAACACTAACCCAAATTGATCCTCTTTTCATATTTCCTCTCATTTCACAACATTGATATTCTTCACCCCGATCCATTTTCACATTTGTTAATGACACTTCCAAAGTATTTTATTGAATTCTTTTTTTTTTTTTGGCCATTTTCACTATCACTGCTCTACCTCTTTTATCCCATTAAAGTAGCTTAATGAATTTCCTACTCTTCCAGTACTTTCTAAAGCTACAACTTTAATCACGCCACTTCTTTATTCAAAACCTTTCAACAATTCCCCACAGTCTACAGAAAAAAAAAAAAAAAATCACACTCTTCAACTTGGCAATATAAGTTCTCCTACAGTCTTCCCCCAAACTACTGATATCCATTATTGATCCACAAGTATCCTATACTATGTCCAATCTAGTCTACTTCCTGCATCTTTTCCTAGAACATGCCCCATGGAAGACCCACCATACCTCTGGGCTAGCCATTACTACTTTTTGTCTAATACATGAATCCTAATATATAAAATTTACTTTCTAAAACTCTCCAAGAAGCTCTTTCTAATACTCCCATAATACTGTCCCTTGTACCATGTTCTACTTTATGGGAGTTATTTTGCATGTCTTATGTCTCCCACACAATATAAGCTCAAGGATGGTATGAGCGTGGGATTGTATCATTCAAGTACCTCGCATACATCATCCTAACTCATATGGTAGCAGGCATAAGTTCAATGTGAACACAATTTGAGATGCACAGAGGAACTTCCCCTCACTTTATTATACGGGTTTACTAATAGGAGACATTACTTGGAATATGTAGTAGGAAGAACAGAATCAGCAAGTCAGAGCAACTTTATAATGAACATTAGTCTTTTTTTTAAAAACACATTTAATTTTATATTTCTGTAAGTGACTAGAGTTTGTTTCTCTCCTACCTGCCATGTGGTAAAGAGATGTATTATAAGCTTCTTTCTGATACTGAAGAGGAGAATGAAGTGAAATCAAAAGTGTTCATTCTATTGGACAAAAACAGCAGGTAAAGATCTGACTTGGTAAATAGAATAATAATTGGAATATACATGTTTTGGAAGAATGTGCCTCCTTCTATTCAAAGACTTGGAACATGTTTAGATAACTGTCACTGATATATTTCACATATTTTTTATTCCTCTAGAAAATCATTCTATTCACACTAACACTGCAAAATTAAACATACTCAACTATTATAAGCACTGTTCCTCAATTTAAAAAAAAAACTTTTTTTTACAGTATTTAAGACCAAAAGAATTCCTTCTGTTAATCCCAATTATATAAGTATTACTACCACTACCTATCTGATCTTTTCAACACCTCCACAAGTCTCTTGGACAATGGCACTGCTGGCTGTCAAGCAGACTGATGGCTTTCACTGAGCAGCCCTATATGTAAAATTCAGAATTCACTTTAACAGTCATTTGAACTGTCACTGTACGAATTATGGACTGAAGCACATTCTGCTTTGCCATTTTGAAAGGAAAGCTTCTTGTGAATATTAAACTAGAAGTGGGAATGGTATTTTCAACTCAAATAATTTAAACTACATACCTGGGTTTAGAAGGAGCTTTAAAAAACTATTTTGTTTCCATGGAGAAAAACATCTCAAATTCAAATGATCTTGTACTTTTATTATAATAATGTATAGATGTATGTATGTGGTGCACATATATATTCATGCTGTGACTTTTTTTTCTTTTAAAAATATCTTCCTTATATTACAGAATTAAAATTCTTGGAGCCTTTGTGTAAACCACGTGTGTTAAATAATATAGGAAGATCCAAAATGAATTGAAGACATGACTTTTTCCCTAGAAAGTTATATGTTATACCTGAAATAACATGTGAGTAATTGTAAAACAACATCATGATACGTAAAATATATTGAATAGCCTGAGTGATTTCAAAGATTTCATTAGTAACTCTGGCTCTGTGTTTGGATTTGGGTCCAATCATGAAGCGGGGGGATGACGTGAACAGGAAGAGATGCCAGGAAGCCTCAGAACGTGGTGTGATACCAGCAAAGGCAATGAAGTGGATATCAGTATGGGAGGTGGGGAGTGATTTCTGTGAGTAACTACAGTGACTAAATTTCAAAAAGCAGTTTAGGAAAAATTAATGAAGATATTATGTGCTCATAGACTGGAAGAATTAATATTGTTAAAATGTCCATACTACCCAAGGTAATCTAGAGATTCAATACAATCCTTATCAAGATTCCAATGGTGTTTTTTCACAGAAATAGAACAAACAACCCTAAAATTTATTTGGAATCATAAAAGACCCCAAATAGCCAAAGCAATCTTGAGAAATAAGAACAAAGCTGGAGGCAACATGCTCTCTGATGCCAAACTATATTACAAAGCTATAGTAATCAAAACAGTAAGGTATTAGTATAAAAACAGACACTAGATCAATGGAACAGAATAGGGAACCCAAAAATAAACCCATGCATATATGTTCAATTAGTTTACAACAAAGGAGGCAAGAATATACAATTAGGGCAAGGACAGTCTCGTCAATAAATGGTGTTGGGAAAATTATGCAGCCACGTTGAAAAGAATGAAACTGGACAATGATATTACACCATGCAAAAAATTAACTCAAAGTGGATTGATTAAAGACTTAAACATAAGACCTGAAACTATGAAACTCCTAGAAGAAACCATAGGCGGTAAGGTCTTGACATAGGCCTTGGTGATCATTTTGAATCTGACACCAAAAGCAAAAGGAACAAAAGCAAAACTAAACAAGTGGGACTACTTCAAACTAAAAAGCTTCTACACAGGAAAGGAAACCATCAACAAACTGAAAAGGCTGCCTACCAAATAGGAGAAAATATTTGCAACTGATAAATCTGATAAGGGGCTGATATCCAAAATATATAAAGAATTCATACAACTCAATAGCAAAAAAGCAAGCAATCTGATTTTTAAAATGGGCAGAAAATCTGAATAGACATTTTTTTCAAAAAGACATACAGACGGCCAAAAGGCCAATGAAAGATGCTCAGCATCATTAATCATCAGGAAAAAGTTAAACAAAACCACAGTGAGTGGGGTGGTGGTGGTGGTGGTGGGATGAATTGGGAGATGGGATTGACATGTATACACTAATATGTATAAAATAGATAACTAATAAGGACCTGTTATATAAAAAATAAAATAAAATAAAATTCAAAAAAAAAATCAAACCACAGTGAGATATCACTTCACACCTAGTCAGAATGGCTATTATCAAAATAACAACTGTTGGAGAGGTTTTGAAGAAAAGGGAACCCTCGTGCACTGCTGATGGGAATGTAAATTGGTGCAGTCCCATGGAAAACACTATAAATTTCTTCAAAAAATTAAAAATAGAACTATGATATGATCCAGCAATTCCACTTGTGGGTATTTATCTGAAAAAAAGAAAACACTAACTCAAAAGGATATATGCAACCCTATGTTCATAGCAATATTATTCATAATAGCCAAGATATAGAAACAACCTAGGAGTCCCCTGATGGATGAATGAATAAAGAAAGTATATCAAATATATATGTGTGTGTGTATATATACATATATATTTCAGCTAAAAAAAAAAAATGAAATCTTGTCATTTGTTACAAATGGTGTTGGAAAAATTGGGGAGCCACATTGAAAAGAATGAAAATGGACAACAATATTACACCATGCAAAAAGTTAACTCAAAGTGGATTAAAGACTTAAACATAAGACCTAAAACTATAAAACTCCTAGAAGAAAACATAGGCGGTAAGGTCCTTGACATAGGTCTTGGTGATCATTTTGAATCTGACACCAAAATGGTGTCAGATGGACCTCGAGGGCATTCTGCTAAGTGAAATAAGTCAGACAGAGAAAGACAAATAAAATATGATCTCTCTTTCATGTGGAATCTAAAAAAATAGTAAGTTTTTTAAAAAAGAAAAAGCTCATAGATACAAAGAATAGATTGGTGGTTGCAGAGGCTGGGAGAGGGAGTAGGAGAAATGGGTGAATTGTTTGTTTTAGTTTAAATAAATTGACTTATTTAAAAGAAAAAACTGCGCCTGCAGTTTGAAGACATAAAAATGTGTTTTCAGGAAAAAAAAAATTAATGGAGGAGTCAGTTAATGAACATTGAATACTGGGCTGAGCATTTTAAATTTTACATAATAAGCATCAGTGACATGAATATTATGTTAAAATTATGTTAAGAAGATTCTGATGAAAATGCTTAAGTTGAATGAGACTTGAGCTGGCCATGGAGATTATTGGAGGTGGGGTGCAAAGAACAGGCTTGGAACAATGAAGCATGCTAGCAAGAGCTATATTAATTTAAATAAGAAGGAATGAAATCCTACCAAAAAAGAATAGATGGAGATCAAGAACTAAAAAAGCAAGCTGAAAAAATAATACAAAACGACTGTGAGTTTTGAAATGCAGAATTCTGGAGGATTATAATGATATTGGTGATGGTGGATAAACTGAAAAAATATTCTAGTTTGAGGTTATTTGTATCAATTAATTAGCAACCAGAAGTCTGCTATAAAAACTATGTGCTTAATATATATCTCTATCTATGTATATGAAGATACATAGGGCTATATAAATAACTAAATTCAGGATATTTACAAAGTCTTTATATAATGTTAAATTGTATGATATTTAAGTATTTGTGGGAAAATAAATGAATTAATCTAACCTTTGTGAGGAGGTGAGAATAACTACAATTCAGTCTTGTGTTTTGGTTAGAATCTTGGTAGATTCTCCATGAAGTGAGTCATCCTACCCACTATTGAGTACATTTATACTTCAGGTTCACAACGAAGAATATAACCCTAAAGTCTTTGCATTCTTAATTATTAATCAAAGCCATCTATATTAAAAAAGTTTTTAAGAAAGATTACATGAAAGATTCAGTAACCTCAGGAGTTTCTCTTTTTTTTTTTGTCCTAAAATATGTATCTGAAATATGTGTATGTCCTGTAGATCTACTTTAAGTGAATAATTCTTTCTAGTTATATCAGAACCTGACAGTGAGATGTCACAAAAGTCTTATGAAATTTGCTCTTCTTTTATGACAGGAAAGTGGGTGAGGATATTGTACACTAACCAAGATCCACGGGGCCAATGTCCTTTCAATCTGAACACCAAGGAAAGCTGTATTTCTCCTGAACTGCTGGTTTATTTCTCATCTTATGTGACCGATCATGTCTTTGCTCTAACTCTGTGGTCCATCTCTGGTAACTACACAGGAACTAATGGAATTCATATGGTGTACCAACTCTACACCTGATTCATTTTTACCCCCTTATTATATTTTTCTTCAGCTGTTTTTTTCTATTTATGCTATTGCACAAATTTATGTGAACCACTGCAAATCTTTTTTGGAACAGGTGAAACATACTAATAGGTATACCTAAATGTTAAGGCCTCCATCAAGTAATTTGACATTACCACATTTAGATGTCATAACATCTCTGCAAGAGGATTTTCATGATCACCAGCACAATTACTGAGAAAAATGAATTTCAGGTGGGTACAAATACCTTAGGGAGTAGAAGTGTAAGCAGAAAACCCTAAAGTTCTACTGAGAAACATTAAAAAAACCTACCCATATCAAAAGAAAGGTAATTGTTGTGAATTGTTGTGACTCCTGGGATGTCAATTACCCTTAGCTTGTTTCTACTATAAATAAATAAATATTTAAGTAAACAAAATCTCTGCTTTGTTTGTTTCACTAATCTCCTATTTCAATCCACTTTCTTCAGACTGTCAAAAGAACAATGCTCTATATGGAGAGGGGAAAAATTCTTTTCTCCCAGAAAATATTACCAACTTCAAAAATGCCATAACTTTCCTCGAGTTACTCATTGTGATGCTGACCTAAAGGGATGCAGATGCTATGTGATTCTTCTACCTTCCAAAGCATTCACATTTGTTTGCGTTTTGTTCTTTCTGTTATTTCATAGCATTAAATCACATCTGTTTAGTTGTAAACATAGGGTGTAGGCATAATAATTAGATTCTGATTCTAGCTCTTAGGATTATGTAACTGGGAACAAGTCATGAATTTCTGTACCTCAGGGCATTCATCTGCAGGAAGGGGAGGATACCAGATTCCTCAGACATGGTGTGAAGATTCAATGAAATAATACACGGGACAGGCTTAGAACAATGTGTGGCGTTCTATACCTTCTTCAGTATCATCACCTATTTTCACTTCATCTTCTGTATTTTCAGGAAAGAGGTGGAATAGCACAGGAACTCTTGTGGAGAGATAGGCAAGAAATAGAAACATCATACAAAAGCTTCCATCTGCAATTTGCCAGTGTCATCATCCCATGGTGTGGTCGTGACTAAAGTCATTGCCATCACTCCTGACTGGAACTTGTGCAGCTTACTAATCACCAGATCCGATTCCTAGGGGATGGAGTGGTATTTCAATTTTTGACAGACCTGACACAGCAGGCTGTCCATTATTAAACCACACATCTGGTCCCTCTTGTTAATAACTGGTTGTTTGCAAAATGTGGACAATCTGCAAGTCTTCCCACAGGGAGTTAAATGAGGTTGAAATGTGTTAATCCACTTTTATCCCTATTCACACAGTGATTTACAAGATGGGTTAAGTGTGCGCCCATAATAATTCATCATTCTGTTTCTGTGCAAGGTCCACTGCAAGACAGCCAAGAACAAGCTGTCCTTTAGTCCTTAGATTCACCGGTTTTTGGCTTTGTGCGCAAAGTCCATTTCTTGCACATACATAGTGTGAAAAGTAGAAATAATACAACTCTGAGTTTAAGAAAGGCGCACACAGAGAGAAATGATTCTCACTCTTTAAAGCCGTGGCGTAATTGCAGTAGTGCTGAGAGGACTAAAGCACAGTCCAAAGAGAGGCCCAGTTAAGAGTCTGAACAGGAAAGGGGTCCAAGAGTTGAGACTTGCTGCCAGGCAACAGTGCCCTACAGACCAGCCAAGCTTGGCAGCCTGGGTTTCTGTTTCTACTTCCCTTCACTGCTTCTATTTGTCAAAAAAAGACAAAAATAAATATGATCAATCCAAGACAAAATCGGGGAGAGAAATCTCACTGTCCCCGGTCTCCCTTTTCCATGGATCCTCTTCTCAGAATCCGCAGGAGTATTTCCCCCCTACTCCTTTCAGGTGACTAGGACTTTCCAGCCTCTACCGAATCCCTTTCCCAACTCCAAACCCATCCCCACTTCCCAGCCAAAGAGGACAGGTAAATCTAATACCACTGGAGCACTCAATTAGTTTACACAAATGATTTACTTTTCCGAGTATGTGCAGTGGTTCTTCCTTCCCTTGAAATTATACTACATCTCAGATTCTCCTTAAGAGAATCTAGTTCTGGTTATTGAGAAATCAAGGTCAGATATTTTGAATTCACTCTTCTGCTTCCAGATGATCAGATATGAAGGACCCAATGCCATTCTTACAGCGCTTTCTTGCCTTCACAATGCCTGGGTTTTTATTTATCTTCTGCAAGCACGTATATGGTCACTCTTGCACATGAGAGATATGCACTCAAATATCACAGTGGCTCAGGGCCATGCAATACCCAGACACTGTGACAAATTACGAGGCCAAACATACACGAACAAAGATTTGGGTTGGAGCGATGGTTGGGAATACAAGGTAACCTCAGCTCCTAAGGAACCATAGCCTATGCTCTGTAATACATGAGTGTATAACAAAACAACAGTGACATAATACAGAATATTAGAAATGTTATCAATATTAATGATTGTTTTAGGCGAAAGAAAACTAATAATGTGATTTGGCTGGCAAAGTAAAGCTCATGATTGCAAAATGTGGCAAATTTAGTGCTCGCTTCGGCAGCACATATACTAAAATGTGGCAAATTTCTTCGTTTCTACGTTAATTAGAATCGAAGTACAATAATCATTATAAATGTGTATTAGGTATAAGTATTTAATATGGATTATATTAAATGTTTGACAGATTAACAATGTTCTATATTTTATTGAATTGCAAGGGTAAAATATCTATGCTCAGTCTTTATAATTTGTTCATAAAGTTTGGTCATTTGCTTACAACTTTAAAAAGCTTACATACCACCACCATGACCACCAGAAAGAAGTTTCTGGCTCGGCTTATCTTTATCCACTCTACTTGGGCGGTACACTCAGTATGAAAGGGGACTCCAAGTCCCCGCCCACCACCCACTTCACTCACATCCTAGTTTTTACAACTCCACACAGCCAGTTTGAATTTGTACTGAGGTTGAGATTTTCTCAGGGCTACAGATGCACCTTTTTCTTTTTACTCTGTTCTCCAAGTAGTTTTCTCTTAAATTGCAACTTGATTGCTGTCTGATGACTAAGATACTTGTGAAAAAAAAAAAAAAGTGACCTATTAAAAAAAAATCCCATATCCAGTCAAAAATTGTCAAAGAGTAAAAGTAATTGTCCTTCTAGATTATTACCTACTGTTTTGATTACTTTTACAGAGAAATTTTAAATTAGCAACTTAAGACTCAGGAAAAGCATTAGTTTAAAGACATCTTGATTGAAGGTATTAAATATAGCTCAGAAAAGGCCACCCTTATTAAATTTCAAACTATAAATATACAAAGCTACTGGTTAAATTTCACTGTAAAAATACTTCTGTTTCATTTTCTAAAGGCAACTTAGACAAGCATGGCACATAAGTAAGACAACATTGGCAATACATAAGTACACTAATAAAAATAGATGAACCATCAATGACAAAATGATATATAAACATATAAATGATAAACAAGAGCATGATATTTTTTGCTTTTTTTGGGGGGGGGGGGCGGGGTATAGTTGTTTTACAATGTTGTGTTAGTTTCTACTGCCCAGCGAAGTGAAGTAGAGTTCCCTGTGTTATACAGCAGGTTCTCACTACTTATCTATTTTATACATAGTAGTGCATATATGTATAATCTCCCAATTCATCCCCCTCTCTTTCCCCCCTTGGTGCCCATACGTTTGCTCTCTACATCTGTGTCTCTATTTCTGCCTTGCAAACTGGTTCATCTGTACCATTTTGCTAGATTCCACATATATGGGTTAATATACGATATTTGTTTTTCTCTTTCTGACTTACTTCACTTTGTATGACAGTCTCTAGGTCCACCCACATCTCTACAAGAGCATGATTTGAAAAAGCCAATAAAAGTATCACATTCACTATTAACCTAGCTACATGTACACGTGATGACTAAAGATATTGTTAATTTTTATTTTGTACCAATAATGAAGACCAAAATAAGCTTTCATTTGTACTACTTCTCTTACTACCTTTCAAATCTATTTTTGCAGAAGTTGAGTTACATTACTAACAGAGAAGGAAAAAAGTATGTTAATTCTGATAAAACAATAAGTTAGCTGAAATCATTTTCTTGGTCATCCATCTGGATTTATGTCTTTCTACCCATCCTCAAGACTAACTTGAAGCTGCAGTGGAGAAGCTGTTGAGTAGAAAGTTTAATCTCCTTAAAATGTCACATACCTCATGTGGAAAATGAAATTGCTACATTCCAACTTCCTTCACCCAAGATTTATTATACATAGAGGTATCTTGAGAAAAGTGTAATACTCACAGAAGAGGTATTACAAATAAGTAACCATATACAAAAAGTGGATATATAAGAGTGGTTAAATGGAATCAAACTTTAAATTCCAATAAATTTGAAAAGCCATATTTCAATTTTATTAATAAGAGTAGGTAAAAAGAAAAATCATATGTTTTTATATAAAATATGAATGTCTGACTTATTGGTAACTATTGAAAAATAATAATTATTACACTACATTTTTCTCTGCATTTTATATATTTTATATATATATATATGTAAAGTCAATTTTTGCACCATTACCTACTTCAGTAGTAGGTAATTTTTTATTGCCTTATTCAAGGAGATTTCTCTTAATATAATAGTGCTAAAAGACAACAAATAGTCTGGGTTTTCTGATAATAAATGCTTAAATCATTTTTATAGATATTGCATATGCATTGTTGGTTCCACTATATAATTAAACAGTAAAAATAACATTTCATTCTTTTTAATAACACTTAAAATATTTTAAAAGTATATTTACTGACCTGAACATAAAAACTTAGAATAAGAACTTTATATTAAATGGCTACTTTTAAAAATAATATATAATTTAATAAGAAAGATAAAATTGGTAACACATAAATGTGCCAGATGCCAATCCAAAACCCATTTTCCCAATTCAATTTGATTACATAAAGTCATATTGCATATTTTCATTGTATGATATCTAAACTTACACATACTCCAAAAGCTATCCAACATTCTCCCCATTTTATAAATACTTCTTAAACTATTAATCGATTGAACTATACCCTTTGTTCAATTTCTTTTATGTTTTCAATTACTACAATGCATTAGGTGACTTGCTTGCATTACTTTTAAATTCCACCTACAAAATATGAAAGATATACTTAAAATTACTGGAGCTGCAACACCTGACCAAATATCTGAAAACTAGAATAATGTTAATTAAATAAATGGCCTACTCCCATATGACTGCAACTGAGAATTGTCCATTAACAGTAATTTATCCACAGCTGTGATAATTTATCCACATCAAGTGCATTGTGTTCCAAACTTTAAAATTACTGAGTCATGATGAAGGATGAGAAGGGCTTGTCCTAAGTGCCTAAAGGCATTTAAAACCTGAAATTTACCAATCTTTATTTTTAATATTTATCTTTAATATTGTTTAATTAATTCTTATTAAAGAATAAGAATTAATTAATATTCTTTAAAGAATTCTTTAATATTTAATTCTTTAATATTTATCTTTAATATTCAATCTTTAATATTCTCTTAACTGGAAGAGAATATTCTAAATTTTTATTGCTTTATGAATCTTAGCAACATTAAAATAGAAAAAAAAAGTATTTTAACACTACAACAATTTTACATATTACAGAATGGCTCCCATATAAGATCAGTTAAATTCTGTCTCTACTCATATTGGTTTCAATCATAGAGTAACTTTGATGATATTAAGTATTCTAAATATTAAATTCAAAGTATATTAAGATTTTGAGCCATCTCTAATATAGTGATTTTAGCTACTGTATTTTCAAGCCAGCACTGAATATCCTATCTACAAATGCTGGATGCTCTTCTTGACAGTCTTAAAACAGAAATTCTGCAAGGATATCATCATAACATAAGCAATACTTTCAACATTCTGGGGGAAAATTCACCTCTAATTATATCTGTGAACACCTCCTGATCAAGCCCTGTTTCATATTCTTTCTTATATTCTTCCCAAAGCCTAACTTAATGAGGCTCTCAGATGTAGCATGTATTCAAACATTAGCTGATTGGATAAATGACCATTAAAGAAATATTATACAAACCATTTACATTAGATTTTTGTGTTCAGGATGCCAAAAAAGTAAACACGCATTATATATACAACAGACATCCCTAAGGCATAAGCAGTGTTGTCATTTAGCAACTCTCAAACTTATTCATGGCCTCCCAGAACTAATGTTATTCCTGTGCTTAAATTATCTTCACTGCTCTAACTCTTTTCCCTTCCGTGCTACTTAGAACAGGATATCAGAATGCCAATAAGGGAGAGGTAATTATGTAAGGATGCATTGACCTATACGTTACATAGTCATTCCATATATTTCACATAGAATACAGATCTATCACATATACATTATACATATACATACTTATTGCATGTATTTTAAGTGTGTGTCTGTTTCCCTACCAAAAGGTGGTACAACGTAAACGTAAGTGAACTATCCAAGGCTAGTTCACAGACAGTCTACGGTGTGGAGTACACACTTCCTGTATCCTGATAGACCCACCAATATTCCCTCTGTAACAATACGCCTTCACACATCAGTGATATGCCTCACTCATTTTCACATGCCAGTTCACCACATCCTACTAAGAATGAATTTAAAATTCTTAAAATGAAGGGCAGGGTAGAAAATGTCTACTTTCCTATCATCTAATTCCCCCGTCATTTCTAGGATGTGACTCTAGATGGGGAAGGTATCCAGCCTGATCCAGATTCCCCCGGAAGAAGACCTTGAGATAAGGATCGAAGCCTAAACAGCGTATTTGGGAAATGATACAGAAAATACCAGTTAGGGAGAGGGGGAAGGAAGCCAATAAACTCGCAATACCAAGCCAGTTACCACCGTGAGCCAACTAGAGCTGAGTCCCATTGGACACAGTGTAGAGAACATGCTCCAGAATGGTCCCAACCAAGGAACTAGGAGGCTAAGGTATTTGTCTAACAAATCCGTATTTACTCAGTGGCACTTCTGCCTTGCTCTCCAAGAGGCCCTGGTGTGCACCTGAGGCCAGGAGAAAACAAACAAACAAAAAACCTCAGACAGGCAGAGGGTGTTCATAGAAAATATCCAGAAAACATGGGCAGAGGACTAAATGCATCTGTTGTTAGAAACTGTCTACTTACTCCTGTATGAAAGACTGCTTCCTCCTCGACTCTGCAGGAATTGAGTCCACAAGATAACTGAGTAGAATAAGATTGCTATTCAGACTTAATCGCAAAGAGGAATTTGTGACAATACTAAAGACAAAAGAGATGATTTTACTTATTGCATATTAATTTAAGTTTCTGAAGAAAATTTTAAAAGTTGCAAACTTCGAGTCGTAGGTGAAGAAGGGAACTAACATTAAGAGCACCTCACCTATGCTAGATGCTGTAAAATTATTCTTATAAATTCAAATTTAATTAAGTGGAGGGAACTTCGCAGCTTCTTGAGTAATTTCAGTCACAAAGTCATCTTTACACTTGTAAGATATATCACCAACACAAGTATTTAATTTCCCAGAAACTGAGTTTCCTAGTCCTTAAAATAATTACTTACAATTCAGGGACTATGTGAGGATCGACTGAGATAACACATATCATAAGTTAACATATACATGTGTTTATATATATATATGTTACCCACACACATACATATAAGCATATAACATATAGCATAGTTAACATATAGCACTAGCCAAGTACTTAGTACCAACTAAGTGTTAGTTTTACAGAAATATCTTACAGAAATAAGATTACTGAATTTCATAATGGTGGAATGACTTGCCCAAGGCCACTCAGGTAGTGAAGAAGTAAGCATAGGATTGAAACCTGGGTCCCTACTAATCAAAGGCTCTTGTCTTCGAAGATGGACAACTAATAGAACCAAAACTAAGTTTTCACGGAGCCACAAAATTACCTTTAAAGTGGACCCACGTTTGGTTCAGTAACAATACCTCATTTTAACAGTACATATGGCCTAATTTTAAAGTTAAAGTTGGTCTAGCATAAACTTTCAGTATAATACGTATTTTAAAGAAATGTGCAAAACTTTTTTTAACATAGCAACGACTCATTTAGGAAGCAGTCAACTAACCAAAATTCTTAATTCCTGAAATATAACTGCAGCACCCCTAGAAGAATGAAGGCAACCGCATGAACAGTTAGTATCTTGGATACGATACTAAAAAAACAAACAAACAGTGCTACCACCACCAAGTCCAAAATATGTACTCCATGGGCTCAGCCCAACTCAGACTTTTACAGTGAGGATTTCTACTCTACATGATGATCTTGACCTCCTGAAGTAACAAATACAGATCCAATTACTATGAACACCTCACTGTACTTGATGAGCCATTGAGCTAAGTTAATATAGTTTATCTAAATGTCAATTAGCATTGAAATTTGTTTAAATATTCTTTTCTTCATCTTCAGTCAACCAGAACACCTTACGTTCCAAGCATACTCGTAAATTGGTATTTGTTCTTTAATTTTTTACCAATATATATGTTTTTGCCTAAAAAGAAGAGATTGAACTGAAATATTATCCTCTACAAAACATCCCTACCCCTTTAAATTACTAACATGAGACCAAAGAAGAAGTCCACAATTGGCACTCAAGATAAAATCCCCTGTGTGTAGGGTAGGGGTTGGTATTGAGAGCTGAGATGGGAAGGAAAAGAAGGAAGGTATTTCCCAGTGGTTGAACAAGGAGATTCTAAATGGGACCAATAATGGATCTTTTATGCAATTAAAATAGAACATCAATACCAAACTGAACTTTAAGGAAACATTTCAATTGAGTTGAAAGACTACTTGGTATACACATATTATTTTAAAACAAGGAAATGTGGCATGTGATACCTAAATGACTATTCTGGAAAATCCTAAATTCAATGAAACATAAAATGTGCTTTTTAAATAATAAGACATAGCAAGAGGAATTCCAGAAGTTTAACTAGGCAAAACAGTGATGCTATAGACAAAACACATGAGCAATATTTTGCTAATAATAAATATTTTAGTTTTGAGACTTAGTTTTAATTTTGTGGCATATACACTATTTAGGTTAAGTACATTATTTATGAAAAGGTTGGATCATACTATACAAACACCATTATTAATAATAGTCACAGTTACCCGTTCAAAGTGAGTATTTTCCATTGCCAACGCTGCCATTTTCACTAACTACCTGTTACATATTTAAACCAATTGTCTACCTGCGTCTTCAAATGTTTAAAAAGCATAAAATTCCCAGTGGCATGTGTCTTGACACCTAATCAAGACAAGACTGACACGGAGTAAGTAAACAGGTGGGTGCAGGTGATTTTAAGTTTATAATGTGCTTTTTCAATCAACTTGGATGCATTTTCGAATTTGGTTAACAACACCTAAGGAAAAAAAAATGAAAATTGACTGGCACTGATATTGCGTGCCATTTGGATGTAATTGTACCTCTCACGCCAGCCTCATACACACCCTAAGAAAGCACAGATAGACAAAAGAATAAGCACAAATAAATGCAACAAATGCACTGCAGGGATCAGAAAGTGAAAAGGCAAAGAGTTCCTTGCCTACAGCAATTGCTCTAGAGAGTCAAAATGGAGAGACACGTCAAAGAGTCCCTTTTCCTCCCTCCCCCAGCCTCTGGCTCCTTTCCCTCCTCTCCCTCCTTTTCCCCTTCCAGCCTCCCCATCCCTCCCTTTCCCAGCTGTATCTACGGAACCACACTGCAGCACACCACTCACCTGTCGTCGTTCTGCCATCCTTGGTCCCCTAGCAGCAAATCCCGAAACCTGTACCTGGGAGGCAGAGGGGGCACTTCGCTCTCCAAATCAACCATCCTTCCTCAAAGAGTGGGAAACGTAAAACAACGAATGGAGGCGAGGAGGACGAGAGAAAGAAAATATTGCGGAGTAGAGGGCGAGGACTAACGAAATGCGGGAGATGGGCTGGAGCAGGGGAAGGGGCCTGGGATGGGGGAGGGGGGGTCTGCTCCCAGCCGGAAGCTGAGGCTGAAAGGGGCCGGCTCCTCTCTCCTGAGGGTGTGATGGGGATGATGCAAACCCAGCCCAAGAGCAAAAGTCTGGCTCTGACAAGAACCAACGCTGCCAAGGAACCGCCCCCAGGATCGGCGCCGCCTCTGGTCCCCAGGACTCGGGGGAGGCGGGAATGCAAAAGTTACTTCGCCCGAAAGAAAAAAAGAGAAAAAACGCGCGGTGCCTAGAAAGAGGGGAGAGGGGTGGGCGTGCGCTCGGCGTTAGGGTGAAGCACTTTCCCGCACGGCGGACGGCGAGAGGCTCCTCCGAGGACAGCTCCGGGCAGCAGGTCCCCTCGGGCGGACGCCCCGCACGGCCGCGCAGGCGCCGGGGGTCCCGGGGTTGGAGTCCCCGCGCGGCGGACGGGCTCTCCCCGTGGGCGGGGCCGCCGCGGAGGCCCCGCCAATGAGACGCCCCTCGTTAGCATAACGGTGACGGCCGTGCCTGGGGAAGACCAATGGGGGCGAGCCTAATTAGCGGGTTCCAGGGCTCCAACCCCCTCTCCGGAGGAGGGGGACGCGCGCATGGAGTGTCCCCAGGTCCCCCAGCTCCTTCTCCTTGGCCGTCTCCAGCCAGGTAGGCGGGGTAGAAATGGCACGTTCCGGGAGAGGGAATCCCCGCTCCCAGCCCCAGGAAAGTCCTAGTCTTTTTTCTCACTGGCTGAAAGCAAGGGAGGTGTTTCCCTGATCCTGGAAAAGAATGAAGGGCCACTTTAGGCCGCTGCAGAGAAACGATTAATGCATGGAGGATGACATACTAGGAAATGAGGGCTGCTGCCACCCGTGGTGCTGTGGGCTTCCAAGTGGCCTGCACCTTGCTAGGTGTGCTCCTGTTAGTGGCCCACGCGGTCAGAGGAAGGGTGAACCCGAGGGTCCACAGCCTGTTTTTCAGTATGGACCGCAGCTTATGGGAACCTGCTGTGTATAAAAGCCCTAGTCCTATTTGCCTATACTGTTTTTCCACCAAGAACCGATTCCATCAGGGTACGTACAGACACCAAATATTTCCCCTCTGAGAGACTCGGGCCTGAGGATACAAGACTGTATCACGGCCTGTGCCCTCAGGAGTCTCATCGTTTGCTTGCAGGAGCAAGCTTATAAATGAAGTGATACAATATGAGACACAGTAATCAAGCAACATATAAAGAGTTTTGGAAATACCTGTGAGATAACACACTTTTTCATGCAGGGAAGGGTCAAGACATAGAAAGTGAACTAAGTCTTCTATGCTAGTTTGCAACTTATTCAAGGGAAGGGAAGAAAGCAATGGAGTGAGGAAAGAGAAGCCTATGAGTAGAGGCAAAGGGATATTTTTACAGAACGTTATTAATTCAAGAAGAAATCAGCAAAAAGGTAATAGCAGATAAAATAGAACGAGTACCTACCTAAATCTGAAGAAAAAGTGGAAATAGATGTCTCTGTCGTCCAGATCCAACCCATTCTTCCAGACCCATCTCAAATGACATCTCCTCTATTAGATTTCCTGATGCGTCCAGCTGGTTAAAATGCCTTCTTCCTTTGAACCCTTCATACCCTCTGTGAGTATTTTGCTTGTAGTGCTTATTATATTATGGCCTGCTGTACATTTTTCTACATCTTATCCCCCTTCCTGTGGCTTATCTCTCTAGCACACTGCATTCAAAAGGAGTAAAATCTTAACAATGTTCAGATTTATTAAAAGCTTTTAAAGATAGTAAATTAATCTTTTTTCACATTTGCTTTAGCTCCAAAGTTGTGTATTTATTTATGTTTTTTTGCATGAACTTTTGTGATCCCTTAGCCAAATGAGAAAGTTATATCACTACATTGTTAGTTGGGGGGAGATGGGGCGGGAAGAGAGAGAGAGAATATCTGTTTTATATTTTGGACCTTATCATCTGCTATTAAGATAGCTCTGTGAAGTTTACTTTTTTTTTTAACATTCCAGGCTAATATTTATATTTTTATTTGTATTATTATAGTCTGCCTTTATATATTTGGCAGAAATCTGAAATATTTATGTATCAGTAACAGACTCAGAAGCAAGACACTAAAAACAGGAAAAAAATAGCTGTTGAGTGTTAGACTTCTGCAGTGCTAGAGATTAGAGAGTAAAGCAAAAGCATTTGACTTAAAAGAAAGCTGTGCTATGCAGCAGCTTCCCACTAGCTATTTTACATTCGGTACTTTATATATGTTGATGCTACTCACACTTTGCCCCAGCCTCCGCCTCCCCCTATGTCCTCAAGTCCATTTTCTATGTCTACCTCTTTATTCCTGTCCTGCCCCTAGGTTCATCAGTACCATTTTTTTTTTTTAAGATTCCATATATATGTGTTAGCATACGGTATTTGTTTTTCTCTTTCTGACTGACTTCACTCTGTATGACAGACTCTAGGTCCGTCCACCTCACTACAAATAACTCAATTTCATTTCTTTTTATGGCTGAGTAATATTCCATTGTATATATGTGCCACATCTTTATCCATTCATCTGTCGATGGACACTTAGGTTGCTTCCATGTCCTGGCTATTGTAAATAGTGCTGCAATGAACATTGGGGCACATGACTCTTTTTGAATTAAGGTTTTCTCAGGGTATATGCCGCTAGCGCAGTATTGTGAAGCAGTTATACTCCAATAAAGATATATTTTTTTTAAAAAAAGAAAAGAAAGCTGTGCACCTTATTTTGGTGTCACCTTTATGGCAGTCTTAATTATTTGGCTTCCAAGTGCCCAGAAAACATTTTAAGAGGGAGCAGGTACCTCAGAAAGAAAGAAAAAAAAATAGAATAAGTAAAAACTTGCTCAACTAGTAGTGTCATAGCCCAGCTGTTAAGGATACAAAGGGTACAAAGGACCCTACTGTGTCAAAGCAGGTGGAGACCACTATGTGCCTTAAAATTGTCACAGCGAAGAATCTTATCTTTCTAAGTTTAAGAAAATTAAAAGAATAATGCAATCTAACAAATACTATCCTGACATTCTTAAAATATAGCAATATTTGGACATTGAAACTTAAATCTATAATTGGAAGATCCTTTGCTCTCCATTCTATTTTTTTGTCAGTTTTCTGAAGGCAGACTTTTCATTTTTTGTCATTAATTTTGACTTTTAGCTCTCCCACCTGTCTTTCTATACATTTTCCTCTTTTTTGTCATGTCGTGTCATGTCATTTCCTGCTGTTAAAATATATTTTCCTCTTTCACTCTTTTTATCTTGGTTTCCTTTTTTCATTGTGCTCTTTTAATGTCCTATTTCATAGACTCTTTTTCTCTGTGTGTGTGTGTGAAAGCTTTCATCCTACTATAACATGAGATTAGATTTTTAGAAACATTTTTAAACTTGGTTCTGTACATTACAATTTTGCACCTTACTCACTGGTGTTCTTAAGCACCCTAACCAACATCTAGTGTAGATTAGAGCAATAGACTAATTTGGTCCCATACTACTAAGAGAGTACTCACCAAAAATCTTCTGAATTACAATGGTGATGGAGTAGAGCATGTTAAGAATGAGAATTAGGGAGAAGATTCATTTCCTAGTTTAAGAATTTTTCTTTCCAGAAAACACATTTGAGAATATCTTCTAATTTCTTCCTTTTCTGTAAAAGAAAAAAAATTGTTTTTTTAAATCTTTGATTTCCAGTACACTGATTGATTATATTAATATTTAAATATAAAAAGAAATGAGAGTCATTCCCATGAGTGAAGAATGATTTTACTTACAAAAAAACAATTTCTTGATAATTATCTTGTGAATAATGAACATAGTTGCGAGTATAGAATATGATGGGGTTTTTTTACCCCAAAAATATGTGCATATTACCTATGTTATTTTTATGACAACATTTTCAAACTGTCAATGATTATGTCTACCTAGACCTGTAAAAGCTATTTGAAAATAAATTTTAAATAGAAAAAAATAACTTTCTATGTGTTGGACTACCTACTTCATAGATGCTTCATCTGTGTCGGCAGAAAAAGACAGGATAATCCACATCTATTCAGCATCATTAAGCTACATAGCAACATCTCAGTGTAATGGAGAGAGATGTGTTCAATTAATTTTTTTAAACAAAGAGTCATGGAGTAGTTACTATGAATTGAACCTCTCATAGTCTTAATGGGGGAGAGGAAGACCATCCAATAGTTACACTAGAATGTGGCAGGTCACACTAATTTGCACTGGCAGGCGTGTTGCTGAGGAGCACAGAGAGACATATTCTGGTTTTGGAAAATCAGGGAAGGCTTTCTGGAGGAGCTCACATCTATACTGAAGAATGAAAAAAGTGAGTGAGTAAGAGAAGCATCAGCAAGTATACAGGTACAGATAATGGATATAAGAAAGCGATGGTAATTTGAGCTCAGGGTCTGTATTTAGACGGGGAGGGGGCAGAGAGGAGGGAGAAAAATTGGCAGGAAGATTAGCAGCCAGGAGCTGCCTTCATTTATCATCTGGAATGGCCAGGCAGGCCATGCCAACAAGCTTGGGTTTCAACTTGTAGACAATGATGAATCTCTTGAGGATTTTTAAGTAAGTAAGTGACAAAGTCCAGTTTATGTTTGGAAAGACCACCGCGGTTAGCAGTGCAGATGATTGATTGGTGGGGAGGACAGGAAGGGAAGAAAGGAGACCATTTATGAGCCATACAGTATGTCAGGAGAGATATTCCAGTTGTCTGAAATGAGGCAGTGGTTACAATGCAGATGTAAAGGAGAGGACAGATTTGTAGGAAATTAGGAAGTTGGTACTGGCAGGACTGGGTAAGTAAGAGAGTATGAAATTTAATGGGGAGTGAAGAATCGATGATACTTTCTAGGCTTCTGGGATGAGTAAGCAGGTGAAGAGTTTACTGTTGGGTGAGATAGGAATATAGAAATAGGTTTGAGTGAGAAAATGAGTTCACTCTGAGCCATCTGCAAAAGGGAGAAGTCAAGAAGGTTTGAATCTGTGGGTCTGAATATAAGGAGCAAATTCTTATCCAGACAGAAAAAATCAGGAAGCATCATATAGAGGGATAAATGCACCTGACTCGAGGCACTGGGAGAGAAGAGCTGGGCAGACACTGAGCCTGTAAAGGTTCCCGGGAAAGGGGATGGGCTGGAGAGGTGGGAGGGATGACAGAAGGGAATTCAGCTTCTACCCCCAGCGTAGAGACGGGTGTTTCTCTATTTTCTTAATTAGTTTTATTCTGTGACCCTTGATTCAAGCTAAAATAGATTCTATCTACAGGAAGAAAAATATAACAAACCCTGCCCTATATTCTAAGCATGTCCAGCCACATGAGCAGAATAATTTTTATTTCAGCAACACTGAAAAGAGGAAGCAGTAGAGAGAAAAGGAAAAGGCAGACTATCACAACTGATTCACCAATTCCACCTGAAAAGCACAGGTAAGTAGTTTAGAGGAAGGCCATCTGGAGATTTATGAAGATATTGTGGTAATTAACATGATTTACCCAACACTTCTAGTGGTTTTTGTCATTCTAAAATTAAAACTTGTCCAAGAGGCAAAATCTGTGTTTGTACTTTACGGTGTAAGCTTGTCAGGAGTTGTATTAATTTAATATATTAATATAATATTTTATTATGAATATATTAAGAGCAATGTCCTCTGTGAGCTTCCTCCTTGCTTCCTTCCCTTTTCTCAAAGCTCTCCCTCAACACACATCTTATTCAGCATCACTCTTAACGATAACACACATCAACTCCCTTTACCTGCTTCTAAACTCTCTTCCTTTGACTGAATTTTTGGAGGAAGAACACAGAGCCAAAGGGGGAATTATTTAGTATCAAATGTGATTCAATACCTTCGAAGCATGTTATCTGACAATAATCCAGGAATCACACCCACATGAGTCTTCTACCTACAAAACAAATATATTTTCTGCAGGGAACAAAATCTCCAGCAGGTTTGGAAAACTCCAGTTCTCATCTTCGATCTACCCATCCTTATGTTGCTAGGGTCCCAAATCCAGCTCTCGGGTAGATCAGAAGAAGCACCCTGTTCATGTTCGTTCCTCCACCTTCACCCTTGTCATCTCCAAACCTTCTAAAGCAAGTAATGGCAGCTACGACTTGGCCTTTTTCACAAGGGTTGTCAATTAGTGGGTGATCAACAACCGTCTAGTGAGTGAGTGAGAAGCTACATATGTGAATGGATTAGGTCGTATCCTTGTCATTCTTCAAACATAAAAACGCACAAATGCTAAAAAAATTAATAGCTGCGGTGTAACTGTTATGTGCCAGATATTATGTAGGAGATTCACAACAATTATGAAAACCAAATAATTTTGTCCAGTTTTGAAAGATAGGAAAACCTAGGCTCAGATAATATCACCCAGATAGAAGGTGCTAGGCCAAGATTCAAAACCTTGATTTTCTGACTCCAAAGTGCATGTTCTTCCCAATAGAGCTGAGAAAGAAGGTTTATGGTCAATAACTAGTAGACATCTGTGTTTCCCGATTGGTTATCTAAATTAAAATAAAATTATAAAACTCCCCAGTCAAAGTCCTACAGATCCACCATCATTTACCTCCTTTTCCACCTGAGGGACTTCCCATCACTTGTTTGTTTTCCCTGAATTGCATTCCCCCTTCTTGCCACGGCTGCCTCATAACTTCCTTGTCACGTCATCAGAGAAGACTCTTCTAATCATCCAACACAGAGATGCTCTTTGTGTTTGTGTTTCCCTAGTCCTCCACTCCCACTATGATCGATATAAGCTCTATGAGGGCAGGGGCCTTGTTGATCTTGTCAGCATGCAGAACAGTGCCTGGTATATAGTATGGACCCCAAAACAGAGTTTGTTCAATGATAGAAAGGAAAGTAAGGCGGAGTAAAGGAAGAGAAAATGATTCAATAATCTTGTTGAATAATTGCCTAGATTTTTCAATTCCAATATGGGAAAATTGCATTGCACATATAGATATTATTTTTCTGTGTGTGTGTACACATGCATGTGCATGTGCCATGCTTAACTAAGGCATGCCAATTTTAAAAGCGTTTTATCACAGCCTTATATTAAGTGTAATAGGTCCTCTCTCATGAGGGTGTGATTTGAGAAATAGAGTAATGCTTGCTTGCAAGAAAGAAAAAGTATATGGGGTATGATCTTTGCAATTAAAATGGTTTTACTTGTATCGAAACATTGTCATTAATTTTTTTATTGATTCCTCCTATTTAGAAATTTAATTTACAAGGAGGAAAACTTTTGGTGATTTCTGTATTATTTCTATAATATATTAACAACTTACACGGTTACTGTATGTCCATTTCAGTGTTAAAAGTGACCCCAGACTCATTTGTTTAAAATTTATAATAATTTGACAATATTTTATATTAAGAGAATAGATATTCTTCTCATTTTGAAGATGATTAGATAGAGGAAATGGAAAGCTAAAATAAATCACTCAATACCCATTTCACTATAAATGACATGGAAGTCCAATTTTCCTGATTATTATGCAGTGTCCCTAGGCTATGAGCTAATAGTAGTAATTTTCATTGCAAATAACATGATGGTGTAAACACAGCACATAATAAAAAAATCAAAGAAATTAGAAAAATCTCACACTTTTTTTTCACAAATAATAGTGTTAGATACATTGAGGTTACTGGTGTTTATGAATACATAAGACTCTGGACACTCATGTATTTTCTTTAGCTATAGTGTTATGTTGTAAATATTATATTGCTTTCATATACCAAATTTTGATCTTATTTTCAGATAGCTCTCCACTTTAAGGTATTAAATAGTAGCTCTGCATCCATTGCCCTCTTGATTTGTACCATTTGAGTGTACAGATTATAAAATGTGTATTTACTGTACATTTTTCTATTGTCATATAAAAATAAGAATGAAACAAAACTACAAATACTGATACTAATGACAAGATGTTGAATACTCGTACTAGGGATTGAGAAAAGAGAGGGAATCATTAGGCACGACCATTAGCAGCAACTGCCCAGCCTCAGTTGAGCCTTCTATATTCAGTCTTCAGGAAAAGGACAAAATTATAGAAAATTAGATATATCTTTGAAGAGGTTGCAGTTTAAAAGGTGATATATTATTAGTGATTTCACACTTGGTAGGTATCTGAAAAGCTATTATTTGAAAGTAGTGAGTCAGTATGTATCTCATTTTCAATGTAAATGCTACCTTTTCTACCCCTAGGTCACTCCAGCCCAAGGGGTACAAAAGTTGTATCCTATCTTTTACACACACACACACACACAAATAAAATCTTAGTAAATCCTTTCCTGCAGTTCCATCATTTAGGCTCTGAATTCCAGAAGTGGGCATAGTTTGGCATAAAACCTACCCTTTCCCTTGACCTCCCCGCATACCTGGTCCCATTGCCCACCAGCCCATCCACCCAGCTACCTGAAAAGCAATATTCTTTGGTGATCAGGTGTACACGTTCTGAGTCTGGACTGCTTGGAGTTACACCCTGACACTGGCATTTATCAGTTGCTTGACCTTGGGCAACTTAACCACTGTGCTTCAGTTTCCCCATCTATGAAATGGAATAATTAGAGCACTTATTTTTTGAGGATCAAATACATTAACACGTCTAAATATTTTAGAAGGGTGTTCACCACATACTATGCCATTGTTATTACATGTGTTTTTCAAAATGTAGGCATCCGCATTTTTAGAAGTCTTTTCCTTAATATAAACTCGTCTTTGCTGTTTAGCAACTAATGAATTTAATTACGCGTTTCCAATTTCACACAACTGGTTGAACAGCTTTGATTACCTTTTAAGAGATAAACTAAAATATGTCCCCTCAGAGCAATTGAAGCAACGTAAAAATATACTAAAATTAAAAAAAAAAAATATCTGGCTGCTCAGTGATTCTTCTGAACTCCCATGGAAATAATAAATATGGATAATCAGAAAGTACCTTAAATATTCTCTAGTTAGAAGCCAGATCACGGAGGCTTTTAAAATTAAAACAAGCATCTTGAATTATTTTCACATGCAAAGTAGAAAAAAATACGCACCATATTGAGTTCAGATGCAATAAGCTGTACATGTGCTACAGAGCTCCATGAGAAATGCAGTTTTTACACTGGCTTCACACAAACTTTACAGTTGCAGAAAATAAGGATATGGCAAAAAGCAATCTGGAAATGTCATAGCCAAATCAATAATTAGGAGGAAAGGTGACCACCTCCTACTCAAATATCAATATAAAATATATTGAAATACTGATTAGTGTGAAGAAATGCAATATATATTTGAGAATATTACGATGAACATTTTTAACAAGGCATTCACCCAGATTTAGGAAACATGAATAAGAAACAACTTTAACTTGTCCTTTGCACTTCTATTTCTTTTTGTTTTGCCTCTAAGCCTATACACTCACTTGGATTTAAGCCCTGAGAAAATCACCACCGTTGCATAGGGTAGTACAGAAAACCTGAATGCTATTATATGTTAATGACCTGACAGCCAAAGTGAGTTTTCAACTAATTTCTTGAAACATTAGTAGATAAATTTCCTAGGAGTTGACTACCAGATTCTCTAAGATCATGATTTCTCTGTGACTTACCTGTTTTACTCAGTCTTTCCAAAACAATTTATCCAGTTTAATTATATTAGAACATGGTTCAGATAGGACCAAGACTATAAAAGTAATAAATCAAATAGCTTTGTTTTGAAATTTCCCACCTTCTCATTTTCTTTCAATGCTTTTTTGCTTTGCTAAGGCTCAGCTCCCTGATCACAGATGAAAGACCGATTCCAAATTCCTAGGTGAAATTCAGTTGTTAGAAAGAGCAAACTAGAAGCTAGGTCTTTTATGCTAGAGTCATGTGAGAGCTAGTGAGTAGGAATGAATCAAATAGGAAAGAAAATAAAGTTGCCAAAATCGTAACTCAGTAGTAATAAAGAGACCATGTTAGAGATTCTGCAAAAGCTGAATTGGATTCTAAAGAAGATCCAAGTCAGTAGGTCAAGTCAAAAGTAAAATGAGGATGCTCAGTACAGAGGAAATATTCTAGGTACTAGGTCTAGTTAGATAGAGCAAGAGGAGTTATAGGAAGAGGGACATCAGAGAACATTAGGTGAATATGACATATCCAGATTAGCAGATTATTAATTCTCATGAAAGGAGATTTTGACACTTAGTCAAGGCTAAGGGCCAAAATAAGCTGGACTATCACTTAGGATGTTCTTGATTATTAGTAACAAAATACCTGATCTACTATGCCATAAAACATTAAAGAAGTGTATTATCTCATATATGGAAAAATCGAGAAGTAGAACATCTTTAGCCAAAGCTTGATGTGGTGACCTAATGGTACCACAGAAGACTTAGTTCCTCTGCATTTAATTGTCCTGCCTTCTATATTCCTTCCTGTGATTTCAAGATGCTTGAAGAAATTCAGAGGACTATTTCATTCACTTCCAACAGAAACAAGAGAACATCTTGAAACCTAGGATTCCAAGCAAAACTTGAAACTGCCAGAGTAAATATCCTGGTGTTTGGTTTTCCAATCTGCAGCTAAAGAATAAAGAACACTGAAATAGCCTTGTCTTATGGTTTGTTCTTTCCTCCAGTCCTCTTCAAAACAAAACAGAAGAGGCTTCAGGGACTCTGCACATACTTAAAGTAGAAATGCAAATCCTTTCCCAAGATTATATTGCAATCAGGATATTGAAAGAGTACAGCCCAGCTAATTATATTGGACTTAAGTTTTGCTCTACCAACATCCTGTTTTTGTACATAAAAGTCCTACTGTTCTCATTTGATCACGGTGGAATTCAACACACATTCTTACATAGCTGCATGATCCAAGTTGGGTCAAAGAGTATGGACAATGGGAAAGGGGAATCTTTCATGTATGGATATTGGGAGTGAGCAATTCTCTTTCTGCTGGGGTTTCTAAGAAGTTATGTGTGTCCTTCTTGTAAATAACTTGGAACTGACTGGACTTTTGCAGCAATACAAGATATTTTTTAAGCTTCTGGGGCTGGCCATAACTAAAGTAAGGATCATTCTTAGAATACTCAGTCATAGGAATCAATAAGCTCTCTTTTTTTCCTTAAGATGGTTTGAATTTCTATCATTTGCACCTGAAAAAAAAATCCTAACCAATAAATAAACTTATGTCACATATGACAATCTCCTCAATCCTGCTATGAATAATTACCAGTCCTTTTTTTGGTCCCATACCAGAATCATTTCCTAATAAAACTAAGTAGTACAACAACTTTACGTTTTCTTTCTCAGCAAATTTCACTGCTGTTTGGATGGTAATTTTCACATCATTGGCATGGACTAACATTCCATATGCGAGTCCCAAATTTTACATTCTGCAGTAATCAAATATCCACCACAAAGCAGCAGACCACCTGATCCCGCAGAAAAATGTAAAATTGCATGATAATAACAGACTTTAAGAGATGAGCAAATTAGAAAATATTTTTACTGACCAAAGTTTTACCCAATTTCAGAGAATTAAACATTGTTCCCTTCTGTAATTTTATCTATTTTATTCCGTAATGCCAACTGAAAGAACAACTAAATATAAAAAATAGGGACTGCTATATCTTCCATGGGAACAGGAAATAGTCACAGTGCAAATCACAACCTCCAAAAAGAAATTAAAGAAAAATATTATTGGGACCAAAATGGCAAAAGGTGACAAGAGCAAATGCAAACTCCTAGAGACACTTTAAATAGTGCAGAGGTCCTTCAAAGTAGAGAGAACAGCTCTAAAAGGATCAAAGATACCTGGAATGGAGGTGTGAGCAGAGTACAGGTGTCTAAAGCAAGCCTGAGAAGTGAGGGAAGGCTAAATAAGAAGATTCATACATACGTCATCTTTTCAGGAAGCAGACAAGAAGACAGAGCATACACCACAGTCATTGTGGTGACAGCTAATCAAAGTCCATGAAAATAAATGAATAATGGTGAGATATATCATAGACACCTGAAACATAGGGCTTTACTGTGAAAACTCAAGATTTTCTGCTTACCAGACATGGGAAAGGTAATAATGAGTGGAAACATTTACGAAGGAGACGACAAAACAGAGGTGATGAAGATGTGTCCTGAGCTTCCACTGCTTTAGTTTACACCTCTCAGCTTTAATATATTTCAGCAGATACTTCAACCAGATATATGTGCCCCATTCAAAATTAGTAAAAGTCAGAAAGAAATAAGCGTGGATGACATACTCATAGGTAAAAAAAAATTAAACATGTAGGAAAAGAGCAATGTAAGAAGGGCAAGAAAACCATCAACAAAATGAAAAGGCAACCCATTGAATGGGAAGAACCTATTTGCAAATGATATGTCTGATAAAGGGTTAATATCCAAAATATACAAAGAACTCATACAGCTCAATAGCAAAGAAAAACAATTTGATTAAAAAATGGGCAGAGGACCTGAATAGGCATTTTTTCAAAGATGTCATACAGATGGCCAACAGGCACATGAAAAGATCTCAACATCACTAATCATCAGGGAAATGAAAATCACCTGGTCAAAGTTACTAGACCAATGACAGAATGGGAATCTGACATTTACAATACCTAAAACCAATGAGGGGTAACTTTAGAATATATTAGAAATATATGATACAAGAAATTTCTGCATATTTACAATGAAATGTATGATTTCTCATTAAAAACATAAAAAGGATATGAACAGGAATTTTGTAGGAAGGGAAAGGAAAAAAGCTAATAAGTATATGAAGTATAGAAAGAGATGTTTACACACATTAATAACTAGAGCAATGCAAATTAAAACCATAGTGAGATGTGAGGATACAGGGAACTTCATGTGCTGTGTGGGAAGAGAGACAGGTATAGCCATTCTGGAGAGCAGGTAAAGTGACTTTGGACTAGAGAGTAAGACTGTCTCCACTGCTTCTGGACTTCAATTTTTAAAAATACATAATAAGCTTAAAGTAATGATTACATAGCAAAAAAAGCGCAAACCAATGTTTTTGAAAATATTGATTTTCAAAGATGGATAAGGAATTTTACAAAGATAATGTTCTATTTCTTAAGCAGGGTAGGTTTGTTTCATAGTAATTCTTCATTATATGTTATAAATAACAATGCATACGTTTTAGATGTTGAATACAAATTTTAGGGGGGAATGGGAAAATCTGCATATCTTTGTATACCAGTATAGAAAAAAAAACTTGAGTAGTATAAAACTGTTAAATAAGTTACCTTAAAGTAACTTAAACAGTGCATTATCACTACAAATCCACAGAAAATTACTAAAATGAAAAAGTCACACAACACTGAGAAGGATTTAGAGAAACCAGAACTCTCATTTATTGCTGACAGAAATGGACATTGGTGCAACTACTTTAGACAACCCTTTGGCAGAATTGACTAAATCTGAACACATGTATATCCCACCATCTAACAGTTCCATTCCTAGGTATATCTTTTTATGGGAAATGTATAAAAATGCCCAAGGCAACACTATTTGTAATGGTCAAAAAAATACCCAAATGCCTATTAACAGCTGAATGGATAAATAAATTGTTGTTTAGTCACCAATTGAATATGATACAGCACTGAGAAAGAACAAAGTACAACTACCCAGAACAAGGAAAAGGAATCTCACAAACATAAAGTTGAGGGAAAGAAGCTACAAAAGAGTGCATAGTATATGATACCATTTATATAATGTACAAAAACACTAGTTTTAGAAGTCAGGATATGGAAGAGGGACTTCTAGAATGTTGGTGATTTTCTGTTTAACGATCTTGTGTCGGGTACAGTCATGATCCATGATCATTTATATATAATTCTTCAATAAGACATTTTATCAAGAAGACCTTGCTAAATAGGCTTATAATCACTAACAAGATTTTTTTAAGAAGCATCATTAAACATACGACAATGAGTCAAAACTCTACCATCCTTTCCACATAAGTACAGTCTTTGACACCTGAAAGTATGGAAATTTAGTCTTCTTTCAAACGGCTCACAAAATGTAGTTCAGATATGATTATTCAAACTATGCACGCCTCTTTTCATTTGATATGGCACTCTGTAAGCAAATGCTTTTATTAATAAAAAATAACTTCGTGTCATGTTCCATCTGTCTTTGTTTCTATGTGAAATTTCATTTACCAAAGAACTTCTTTGTTTTCCCTCCTTTAAAAAACAAGCAAAACTATTTTAGCTGTTAGAATAGTGGTTACTCCTTGGGGAAGGAATGGAGCATGAGGGGGCTCCTAGAATGCTGGTGTTGTACTGTTTTCTTATCTATATGCTGCTCACATTGGTGTATTCACATTTATAAACTTAGTTTGCATTATGTATATGATTTGCACATTTTCTGTATCTGTGTTATAATCTAATAAATATGTATATTTTTAGAAAAACAAGCTTAGGAGAGGAGATTGGTGGAGGATATAAAGGCTATTGACATTTTCTCTGCCTCTGTGCTATATGAATGATTAAAATACCACATCTTATTTTGTAACTTAAAAGGTAAATAAAATTACATTTAAGTTAGTTAAAAAGTAAAAAGCATCCTATGGGCATCCTGGGGACAAATCATGCAAATGAGCAAATAAGAATAATATTAAAGTCTTGCACATAATCATATGTTTAAAATGAGTGAAATAATGTTTATGAAGTCCTTATGAAAAAGAAGTGCAATTCAAGACTTTTTTTAAGACTTTTTACATTCAGTCAAGTTGACATTTAGTATAAAAAGAAATAAATTCATGAATATGCAAGAAATCAAGGATAGAGTCCAAAATGCCTGTCTTTAAAATTTGATTATGAACTTCAAGGAAAAAAATCAAAATTAAGATCTCGATAACAGAGAAGCCACAGTTGGAAAATACCAGTGATTAAAAAAAAATACACTCAGATATAAAACTAAGATTTGCAGAAAATGGAAAAATTAGTTATGAAATTGAACATAAATGTTAGAACCACAGAATACATGTTAAACCGAAGACAACCAGGAAGTGATGAAAGGAGGGTGTTGGAGGTACACAGCAGAACTGACACAGTTTTTATATTAAAAACATGCCTGGAACATGACTTGGATGATAAAACGAGAGCTGAGGTGACTTGTGTGATCTCAAGGCAGAAGCTTTAAGAAATTGTATGCAATTTGCATCTCTTTCCCTCTGTCCTAGTGACTGGTAGTCCCACATGGCCTGGACCCTGGGGCTAGAACAACATGTACTGTCAATCTATGGGTTGCCCATTAAAAACAAGTAGCATGAATGAGAGATAATATAAACAAGTGTAAACTATTGTTACAGAAACATATTTATAAAACATAATATTCATTTAAATGTTTTGCACTTTGTATATTGTTTGTACAATTACAACATTTTGTATATGTTTGCATTTTGTGTGTTTGTATTTTTACATAGAAAAACAAATAGAAATATCATCTTCAGCCATTGAGATTCTAGGATATCTATTGCTGCCACTTTATCTAGCTGCTGGGAGGGACACTTGGGGCTCTAAAATGTTCCAAGGCACAGTGCTGACTTCTGGAACCTGGCAGAAAAATAGGCCTTCAGTATTCCCACATATCAGGAAAATATTAGTTGACAATCAAAAATCATCAAACACACACAGATTCTTGCCTTCAAGAGTGAGAATGATCAAAAACAAAAACCAAAAGATTGACAATCACATGGACTTTAGATATTGAAATTATCAATCGAAGAATATAAAATGTATAAATGTGAATAACCCAAAATGCATGTGAAAGAGAAATAGAGGAAATAAAGAGAAGGCATAATGTATCTCTAATCTGAGTCTGAGAAAGAATATATAAAAGGAAAAAGAGAGAACTCTTGAAGAGATCATGGCTGAGAATTTTTCAGAACAAATGAAGATAGGAAGCCAGGAACACAGAAGGCATGTAAATGACTAAATATGCATCTACATCTTGGCATATATTCATAAAACTTAAGGACACCAAAGACAAAGAGAAAATTTTAAAGCAGGCAAAGATAAATGACAAATCACCAACAAAATGAAGACGACTAGACTTAAGATGCCTTTTAAGCAAAGATGGAAACTATTAAGGTGGTGGAATGCTCTCTTTATATAGCTAAGAGTAAATAAAATCAGCCTCTAATTGAGAACGTAGAGATACTATCTTTGAAGAAAAAATATTAAAAAATTATTTTTAGATAAAAAACTAAGAATTTACTAAAAATAACCAATTCAAGTAATAATCTCACCCAGAAACACCCTCACTGACACACCCAGATATAAAGTCTAGCTAAATATTTGTGTTCCCCATGACCCTGTCAATAAATACATATAATTAACAATGAATGTTTCTATAAAATAACAACAGAAGGATAGTCTAAGGTGCAGTTAAGTTGGTAAATCTATAGATATATTTAAATAAATATTGTTTTTTTTAATTTATAATAATTTTTAAATAGCAGTGTTGAAGGAAACGTTTAATTAGTGAACAATAATAGCATGTAAATTGGGAAAGGCATAAACAGATATATTAAGTATTAAAATGTTCCCTTGTTGAAAGGTGAGTAAAATATGGATTAACTTCATATTTATAAAATTTAAAGGTAATCATTTAAATAATAAAAATAGAGGTAGAAAATTGAATAAGAAAAGGAAACTGAAAAATGAAATCTTGCTATTTGCGACAACATGGATGGATCTAGAGGATATTATGCTAAGTGAAATAAGTCAGACAGAAAGACAAATACCTCATGAACTCATTTATATGTGGAATCTAGAAAACAAAACAAAAGGAAAACAGACATATATACAAAAAACAAACGGGTGGTTGCCAGAAGGGGTGGTGGAGGGAAGGGTGAGCAAAATAGGTGAAGAGGATTTACAGGTACAAACCTCCAGTTAGATAGTAAATAAGCATAAAGAATATGGTCAATAATATTGTAATAACTTTGTATGGAGACAGATGGTTACTAGACTTGTCATGGTGATCATTTCATAATGTATGCAAATGTCAAAGCATTATTTAGTACACCTGAAACTAACATAATATTGTATATCAACTATATTTCAATGTAAAAAAAAGAGTAGTTTCCAACCACCCTTTCCCTTCTCCTATGAACTGTTGTCAGTGACAACCATCATGTTGTACTGCCCTATATAAGTTGAGTTCCACACCAGACACTCTTTTTAGACTTTAGTACTTGGATAAATTTTCTCTCAAAAAAAAAAAAAAAAATCAATGTACTTTCATTTCTTAGAAAAGGCATTTTCATCTATTTTCACACTGAATTTGCAGTTGTTAAGGAGAACTATGTGAACCAATGTTTCCCTTTGTTTCCTGGTTAGGAAGCTCAGTGCCAAATTTAATATTAAATTATTGTACTATGGTAATAAAGTTTTTGCTTCCTATAAAAAGAAAGAGAAGAACACTGAAAAATTCAGAAAATGAGAGAAATAGAAAAGTATAGAAATAGGGAATAATTATTATAAGATGGCAGGAAAAAAATAGAGACAATTGAAAATCACAATTACACTAATTGGACTGAACTCAGCAGTGAAAAGCCAGAGTTGTTGAATTGAACTGAAAAAAACTCCATTACACTGCAAAACATTAGCAGAGGTAAAGAGGATCAGTACGTAATGGCAAAATGTGTATTTAACAATTTATAAAAACTTCTAAATTTTATCTAACAACATACGAGGGAGGAAGAAAGGGAGGGAAAAAAGAGAGAGGAAGAGAGATTGAGAGAGAGAGAAGAGAGCAAGTAAAATTGACAAAAGTATCATCATTCGTGTTACTTTATTATATCTCTCTTAGTAGTTGATAGAATAAACATTTTAAAAATAAGCAATTTGAAGGCTCTGATCACACCATTGACAAATTAGAACTAATAATATATACAGAATATTGTACCTTCACACTTGAAAAATATACATTTTTTCACGCACATATAGAATATTTATGCAAAGTGATGGTGTGCCATGTCATAAAAGTAGTTTTTAAAACTTTCAAATATTTGCTAATATTGGAACTTGTCTGATGACATTGCAATTAAGGAAGATAATGATAACAAAGAATGACTAGAATAAAACTACATTTTGGAAATATAAAAATTAGCACATGCAACTCGTGGATTATAGAAGAAATCACTATGGAACTTAGGCAATTTTTAGACATTTAAAATAGTGGAAATACTAGGTGTCATAACTTGGAGTGTTGGGTAAATGGACAGACTAAAATTCCTACATTAGGAAAGAAGTGTAAAAATTAATGAGCTAAATATCTATCTTATGATATTAAAAATAAAAAACAGACTAAATCCAACCAAATAAAAGGAAAATAATAAAGAGAAGAACAGGTCATAATGAAGTTGGAAAAACAGATGACAAATAAAGTCAAAAATTAATTTCTTTGAAATGACTAGTAAAGTAGATAAACCTTTGATAAGATTAAGATTAATCAGAACTAAAAGGAGAACGAGTAGAATTAAACACTATTAAGAATGAAGTATTGTACATAAATAATGCTACAGAGGTTAAACAAATAATGAGGCTATTATGAACAAATGTATGCCAATATATTTGAAAATACGTGAAATAAATTCCTAGAGTTCCTAGAATTCTTATTATTTAAGTAGAAGTTGATAAAAACTGATTTAAAAAGAAATAGAAAATCTGAACAGTCATAAAACCATTAAAGGGGGCTTCCCTGGTGGCGCAGTGGTTGAGAATCTGCCTGCCAATGCAGGGGACAAGGGTTCGAGCCCTGGTCTGGGAAGATCCCACATGCCGCGGAGCAACTGGGCCCGTGAGCCACAATTACTGAGCTTGCACGTCTGGAGCGTGTGCTCCGCAACAAGAGAGGCCACGATAGTGAGAGGTCCGCGCAACCGCAATGAAGAGTGGCCCCGCTCGCCGCAAACTAGAGAAAGCCCTCACACAGAAACGAAGACCCAACACAGCCAAAAATAAATAAATAAATTTATTTTTAAACAAAAACCATTAAAGACATTCAGTCTTCAGTTGAAATTTACGTGCTGATTGTAAGCAGTCCTGAGAATTCTCATTATTTCACAGCATGGACCAGGCATCCATGGACTCTGTGGACCACGGCCAGGAGCCTGGGCAAGAGGAGAGTCTCCAGAAGAGAGAATAAGCCCTGTCTCCACTTCATGTCACATATATTTAGTTTAAGGGATGCTTGCGAATGCATAACTTAATTAAAAAAGTGTTTCATAGAATCCCAGAAAGAACAACTACAGAGAGGTCATTCTAAGACCAAAATCTGCAAACCAAGTGCTATGGGGAAAACCTTGAATGCCAGGAATGCTGTCATCAGTCAATGGTTTTGTTCCAGTCAAGCTAGTCAGATCTTTGCTATGCTATCAAAAGGGGCACAGACATGAGCCTCCAAACCATCCTGATGTGTCTCTCATACCCTGGGGAGACTCAGTAATTGTAAGTCATTCTATTGGTTCTGATTGACACAAGCTCCTAGTGGGTTTCACGGTGTGTCTGGGAGTTGAGATGTTTGCCCACTATTTTCTGAGGATGGAGCATCATTGAGAAGCCATGCAGCTGGATCAAGTGGGATGTGGCATAGCCACACTTAGGAGGGATTCAGATTCATAAGGCATTGCCTAAAAGCTTTGTAGAAAGATAGTTCAGGCTGTTTGTATATGTCTGTAATAGAAAGAGGAAATTTTTTATTTACTTTCTTCCCCCTACTCATCTCCCAGGGTCAGGGATTTTTATATCCAACCAGCTAAAGTCTGAATGCCCTCTTGGGAATGAGACAGATCGATTGCCCTGTGTCCAGAATAATGAATTGTGTAGGGACATAAAGCCATCATGTTGTTCTCATAAGCAATCTATGGGGCTGAGAAGAGGGTCCATAAAACCACTTGAGGCAAACTCAGTGTCCAAGGTCATGTCTGCTCAGGTGTCCTTGTTTGAGCAATACAATCTTTGCCTCCACCTACTGAGGTTAAAGCAAGCATTTAAAATTGTTTCCTTGTATCTTCAGAGATCAGAAAAAGTACACACACGCACACGCACATACACACGGTAGATGTTACACATATTTAACAACACTGCCATGAAAAGGAGGAAGACGTACTGTTTCTTCTCAAAATTTTCTCATTCTCCACTCCCTGATTCATGTGTTTCTAGGAGTACTGCCAAGGCAGAAGGGGTATGGCCATGTGAAACTTACAAGTATTTGAAGACAATCAGATCATTTGTCCTTGCTTGTATAATCACAAATAATAAAGGCTTTGAAAATAACACTGGCATTCTTATATGGTTTCATTTTCTTGGTACCTTTGAGTGTACTATGTGGGCTACACCAGAAATAATAGCCCTATGTTCTTGATTGGGCTTTGTCAGGAAAATACTTTGACTGAAATATAGTCCCTTTACTTGGACATACATGTGTGTGATGTAAAGATTAAGTTCATGAACAAGTTATTATATCCGGTTTCATATAGATGTATTTTTAGTGTTATAGCCCTAAGTTCGTATCCAATAGCCTGACAATTTTTAGGCTTTTAGTGTTGGCCCAAGAGTCTGTGTAAAGATGAATTTCAGTTAGTGTTGAGATGATGTGCTCTGTGTCTAGAACACTTTTGATGTTCAGCCCACTTTGCAGAGCCTCACTGCTGTGGGCTATTGGTGGTCCATCATTATGCTGGAAGGCTGCATTAGTCCACTAAATGCATCCTCTTTGTGTCTAAAGGTGGATTTGTTAGAGAGGCCAAGGATGCAAGGCCCTGTTTGGCTCTTATTTGGAGGTTCCAAATAAGAGAGTCATGACTTGTAGTGAGACAATCTCTGAATCTACTGGGCAAGCTATAGGCCCTTTCATGCAGAATCCTGGAGGCTGAGGGGTACTGATGGTCTATTGCCAAAGGTTCCAATCAAAAAGCTGTGAGGCCGTACACAGATATGTGTAATATCGTGGGTTCTGAAGGAGGTATGGGCTTCAGGACAGCACTTGAGGTATTAATGTTTGGATTGATTTCAAGGCCTCTAGCTCAAGAGATTAGGCTGCCTGTCTGTTGGCTTGGTGCAGAGGCAGCAGCAAAATTTCCGCTTGTGCTATATGCTATCTGCAACATCCAAAGAAGTCGGTCAGGTGTTGGACCTAACTTCTTTATAGCTGCTGGCTGCAGAACCAACAGTTCATCTCTACCATTTGTATTAGTCACTTAGGGCTGCCATAGCAAGATACATAAACTGGGTAACTTAAAGAACACGCATCATTTTCTCACAGTTCTGGAGGCTGGGAGTCCAACATCAAGGTGCCAGGGTTGGCTTCTAGTGACACCCCTCCTCCTGGCTGGCAGATGGTGGCCTTTCCTCTGTGCATGTGTGGAGGGAAGGGGATCTCTGCTGCCTCTTCCTTTTCTTACAAGGACACCAGTCCTATCGGATTAGGATCCACTCTTATGACCTCACTCAATCTTAATTACTTTCTTTAAGACCCTATCTCCAAATACAGTCACATTGTGGGTAAGGGTTTTGACGTCTGAATTTGGGGAGGTACAATTCAGTCTATAACATAACTATAAATTACAGTCCAGAAAGTTCCCAGAGTGGTAACTTGGTGGTACTGTGGACTTTGGCTTCATTCAAGGTTGATCCATTTTGTCACTTGTGCTAGGATGGCACATGATGTGATGTAAGGAGTTTTCTCAGGATAGCTATATTCAAAAATCATCATTATAAGAAAATCTGAACACACACTGAGTCAGTATTGTTTTACTATTTGTCCAACTTATTAATGATTTGTCATTCGCATGACTTAGTTTCTTTCTTCAGAGTCACTGTTACTTCAGTGTGGAAACGATAACCACTATATGCCTCTACAACGTGAAGTGGCTCCATTGTCTGGTCAGGGCTGTTAAAATCGGAGATAACTTGAGACAGTGTTTCCACTTCCACTAATCCCTCTGTGAAAAGACCAAATACTGTTTCTTCTCCTAGTCTGAGACATTGTCTCAATTGTTCAAGCTAGACAAGCATCCCAGTGACCATTCTCAGTCATGCACTACTCTGACAGAGGTCACCAATAACTATATCCAATCAAGATATTTTTGCATTTGAGCAGCTGGAACATTCGTATCAACAATATAGAGAACCTTTTGGGAATTCCCTGGCAGTCCAGTGGTTAGGACTCTGTGCTTCCATTGCAGGGGGCACGGGTTCAATCCCTGGTCGGGGAACCAAGACCCCTCAAGCTGCGTGGCAGGGCCAAAAGCAAAACAAAACAAAACACAAAAAAGAACAACAACAAAAAAACCCAAAACAAACAAAAACCAAAAACAATATAGAGAACTTTTAGTTCCAGCAAGTCTTCACTGCTGTCCTTACAAGAAGAAAATCTGGATAAATTGAAAATCAACAATTTTTCTTGAACCCGAAAAAGAATTGAGTTTGCAGACAAACCACTACCCTGAAATCTGGAAAGAAAGGTAAATCCAGAGAATCACAACCAAGATCTGCTTATCTGGAGCACAAGTCACTTGATCCATGAACTGGTAAGATTTAATTGATAATGTTGACAATTGTTGAAGACTAAGTATGGACTAGAGTAAGATGAGAAGCTCCTGGGGGCTTTAGCCTTGTAGGAGACCCCCACACTTTTGTGGGCTTTACTTCCCAGAACCCTATCAGGTTCTCAAAATGAAGATCTGAGAAATATTCCCCTCCTGAATCTGCAGGGACAGAGGGAGAGTAATCCTTGTGAAATATGCCCAGACCTTCTCCATAACAAAGCCCTTCCCTCCAAGAGGAAAAACTTGATCTGAGCCTTATCCCAGAATCATAGGAAGGACATTCCTCTCACTCCAGCCCCCTCTGTCCTTCCTGTCTTACCTTGAGAGGAGGGATTTTTCTAAAGGCTATACAAGAAAAACAAAAACAAAAACAAAAACACTTGTGAAGGTCACCAGCCAAAGATTAAGGCTCACTATAAGAATGAGACTTAAATGGAAAATTACAGAACATTCACCCCCCCACACACACTTTGCCATCACACCAACAGGGTTCCTATTGATCACAGATGAAACTGCTATAAGACACATTCTTTCCGTAGACGAGTATGTAGGAAAGCCTGAAGTCCAGAAGGGAGACAAAACCTAGGACACTAGAGAAATTTGAAATCCCTGGCACCTATAGCTTGATTAAACATGAAACAAAGCTCAGATCCTGATAAGATCATAAATTCTCATGGTAGAGGCCTGTTTACCTCAATTCTTATTACCTGATATAACATGTCTAGAATTCAATAAAAAAATTACTAACTGCACCAAAAGGCAACAACAACAAAAACAGTTTGAAAAGACAAAGCAAACATTAGAACTACACTCAGATGTGACACAGATGTTGGTATTATCAAGCAGAATATCTTAAATAACAGTGATTAATATGCTAAGAGCTCTAATGGGATAAAATAGACATGCAAAAACAGAGGGGTAATGTAAACAGAGATAGAAATTCTGAGAAAGAATCAGAAGGAAATGCTAGAAATCAAAAACACTGTAACAGAAATTTAAAAATGCTTTTGGTGGGCTTATCAGTAGACTGAATAAGGCCAAGGAAAGAATTGGTGAACTTGTAGATTGGTCAATAAAAACTTTCCAAACAAAAATTCAAAGATAAAAAAATGAATAATTTGAAAAAACCACAGAACTACTAAGAATTCTGGGACAAAACAAAAAGGAATAACGTATGTATAATTAGAATACCAAAAGGAGAAGAAACATAGAAGAGAGCAGAAAAAATATTTGAAGAAATACTGGTCAAGAATTTTCAAAAATGAATGACAAACTCCAAACCACAGATCTAGGAAGCTTAGACAATAGCAAGCAGAATAAATACCAAAAACTACTCCTAAGCATATCACATTCAAACTTAAAAAAAAAAAAAAGAAAAAGTAAAGAGAAAATTTTAAAGAGTCTAGGGAAAAAAAAAAAAAACTGATTTCTCATCAGAAAACACAGGAGAGTGGAGTGAAATATTTAAAGTGTTGAAAGAACAATCTACCAACCTAGAATTTTATACCTAGCAAACTTATCCTTCAAAAACGAAGAAGTAAAGACATTGTCAGACAAACAAAAACTGAGGGATTTTATCATTGATAGACTTGCCCTATGAGAAATGTTAAAAGATTTTCCTTCGGCAGAGGAAAATAATATAGGCCAAAAGCTTGGGTCTATATAAAAAAAGAAGAGCATCAGAGAAGAAAGAAATGAAGGTGAGATAAGATCTATTTTTCTTATTTTTAATTGATCAGCTATGTAGCATGGCAGAAGAACTGCAAGTACAGTCCAGACACAAAATACAAAATAAAAGCCATATAAAATCTGGTCTCTGGCAAGTTCAAGAATGTTTGAAGTCTTCCACCTGTGAGGCAAGTAGGGGACCAGATCATATACCTAATCTTTATTCCTGATTGTCCCATCTCTGTAATTTTTTTGAAGTTCAGTCCAGGTTTTTTTATCAACATGCTGAGGATAAAGTAGACTTTCTTGGGATGGAGTTGGTGAATCAAGAACTTTGTTTTATATATGTTAGGCTTAAGATGTCTATTAACTAGTTATTGATGCTTCAATTCAGGGAGTCTCTTGACATAACTATACTAATAAATCAAAATTTAAGAAACCACTGATAGTACCATAGATCATAAACAGATATTTGGCAAACTTCAGTTGTTTGGTTTTTTAATGAAACAGTTAAATAAGAATAGATGGAAATTTGATGTTTAATGATGAAACACTGGAAGAATATATATTAATGTCAGGATATGACACTATAGCCCCAATTATGACAAGCTTTAGCAAATAAATTAAGGTAAATAATGTGTATAAAATATGGATATGGTGACAAATTCATTAAATCTTGTTGTAGCCAGATTTGGTTCATTGAATAGCTCCATTGATGCATTAAGAAATATAACTCAAAAGAAAGTAGTCTTTCAGAGCTGGAATTCCTTATATGTTAGCAAAGTGAAAGTTTCAATATTATACTCCCCTTCTCTCCCAGCCTTCATTATAATAATTCAGAGGAGAGACAATTTAAGACTTTAGCCAAGACAGTAAGAGGTTTACTGGAGAACAAGGGAGCCAGATAATAAAAATCAGTGAGTTAAAAATTCACAATTTGATTAGGTGAAACACAGGAGATTTTTTAGGGAAGTGAAACTATTCTGTATGGTACTGTAGTGGTAATTGATGACATTATGCATTTGTCAAAAGCTCATAAAACTTTATATCACAAGGAGTAAACATTAATATATCCAAATTCAAAAAAATTACAAGGTTGAGGGAGCTCAGAATGAAATGCAGAATGTAAAAATTATTAAGTATATTACAAATGTGTGACCTAACCTCACTGTGGGGCGGGGGGTGGTGGGGGGCAGGGAAGAAAAGCTTCTGACCTAAGTAACTTTAGAAATTATTGGACCTGTAAGACTAAAGGCAAAGGAACTGTGTGTAAGCTCTACTCTAGTTGGTAAAATTATTTCTCATGTGGACATGGGTTAATAATTCTGAAAATGCTATGCATATATACTGGAATTAAATAAAACTAAACAGATGTTAGATGTGGGAACCGGGCTTCTCACCATTGGAAAGGGAGATTATAGATAAGCAAGAAGGAAGACTAGAATAAACCTTGTAGAACAGGGTTATAGTCAGAGCCATTAGCCTGAATTCATGTTTGGCTTAATGCATAGATGGGTAGATTTAGAAGTTACTATAGGTATATGTATAAACATAGACTGGGATACACGCATATATTTCCTAGCTCTGCTGGCTGAAAGATCCTAGAAGAAATAACACTCCAGTAAAACAAGCACGGTTAGTATCCAGATCTTTGTTTCTAATACTATTTTCCAATAAAAGGAACCAGGGCTCCTCAGAGAAATCACTGATTCTAGGGCTGAGGCAGAAATCTACAAGATGATCCTGAGTTCAGGATCATCTTTTAGTGCTAGAAAGTAAGGAAGTGCTAAAAAACCAAGATGATGGGGGCATGCCATAAGTACACTGGAGTCATCCTAAAAGAACTCTCAATGGCCAAAGTTGGAACAATTTGAGAAAAAATATAAATATGTAGTATTGGATTATCACCTAAAGAATAAACTAAACATCCACAGATCCATGCTGATATATGTAAATGATTGAATAAATAAAGGGGAGTGAAGAACAAATTTTCAGTATGGAAGAATTCCAAATAATTTATGTAAAGACTCTCCCATCAAGAGGTGGGGCTTCATTCCCCACCTCTTGAACATGAGCTGTGCTTAGTAACTAATTTCCAATGAATACAATATAGGAAGGGGGGAAAATAGCTTAGTGTGGAAACCTTACAAACAGCACTTCAGCTTAATTGAAGTTAGCATCATCAATGATGTCATGTTGATAGCATGTACCTTTGATATGATGTAATGAGAATGACACTTCCTTTCTTTAATCTTCTTCCCCAAACCCATAACCTCAATACAGTCATGAGAAAAACAGCAGACAAACTCCAGCTGAGGGACATTCTTCAAAACAGCTGATCGTTCCCCCTCAAAATTGTCAAGGAAATAAGTCTAAAAATCTGTCAGTCCAGATGAGCCTAAAAAGACATGATGACTAAATATAATGTGATATTTATAGTTAATATAATTTGGATGGGATTCTGGAAAAGAAAGAGGACATTAGGTAACAACTAAGGAAATCTGAGTAAAGCATGGAGTTTAGTTAAATACAATGTATCCATACTGGTTCATTAGTTGTAACAAAAGTAGCATGGTAATGTAAGATGCTAACAATGGGGGAAACAATAGAAGTATACAGGGGTTCTTGGCACTGTCTTTGCAATATTTCTATGAATTTAAAACTATTCTATAAAACGTTAACACAAAGAGAAATAGTAATAGGAACATTCCTATATCAATTAAAGAAATATTCTTCATCATTAAAACCTGTCCATCAAGAAAAAGTGTAATAGAAATTCATGAAAATTAGCCTGGTAAACACTTTTTCATTTTTTTCAAAATTCAGTTTGAGTGTCTTCTCAATTCTGCAGGCTTTCTTAATGTATTACTTATGTCCCTTTTCTACTCAGTTTTATACTTATTGATAAATCTACATATGTCCCAGTTTTACTGTAAGTTCCCAAGCAGGGACTATGATTAATTTTCTCTACATAGCCAGAGTCCAGCAAACATACGTACGTGTAGTTACTGGTATGTGCTTATTAAATGTATGGAGAGTCAGATTATGGAAGAAAAAGAACTAAAGCCAAAGTTATTGGAATAGAGGAAACAAGAAGATAAAACAAGAAGACAGAGCCAAACAAGGTTAGAGAAGATTAAGAACAGAAAAATTCAGTATCCCAGAGAACAAGAAGGGGGAGTTTCAAGAGAAAAGGTCAGTAGTTTCAAACGCATCAAAGAGAATATGGGGAATTTTTATTAAGATTGAGTGTTGTGGGTTGAACCATGTCACCCAAAATAGTACGATCAAGTCCTACCCCCGTACCAGTGAATGTAACCTCATTTGGAAATAGGGACTTTGCAGATGTAATCAAGTTAAGATTAGGTTAAACTGGAATAGAGTCCCTAATCCAGTGCTTTGTGTTATAAGAGAAAGAAGAGGGAGATTTATTCACATAAACACAAAGACAGCACACAGGGAAGACAGCCACATGACGATGGAAGTAGAGATTGGGGTGATACCACTGCAAACCAAGGAATTACAAGGATTGACGGCAACCACCAGAAGCTAGAAAGAATCACTAAAGGATTCTTCCCCAGTGTCTCTGGTGGTGGTCTGGCTCTGCTGACACCTTGACTTCAGACTTTTGACCTCCAGAATTGTGAGAAAATAAATTTCTATTGTTTGAAACTACCCAGTTTGTGATAATTTATTATAGTAGCCCCAGGAAACCAATACCTTGAAAGGGACTAAATGATTAGAGAGTACTAGGAGTGTTCCAAGATAATTGTTTTCAAGGGAAGACAAAAGCCAAAATTATGAATAGCTGGGAAATGTATGACAGGTGAAGAAAATAATTACATGATCATAAGCCACTACTGCAAAAATTTTAAAGTGGTCAATCCAAAAATAATTTATGCTTTTCCACCTATTATAATAATTATTGTTTAAAAGTTTTATATTAAGCAGTTCTGCAAGGTCAACAAAGCACCTAATAGCATGCTTTCATGTGCTTTTTTTTCATTTTTTTTTTAACATCTTTATTAGAGTGTAATTGCTTTACAATGGTATGTTAGTTTCTGCTTTATAACAAAGTGAATCAGTTATACATATACATATGTCCCCATATCTCTTCCCTCTTGCATCTCCCTCCCTCCCACCCTCCCTATCCCACCCCTCTAGGTGATCACAAAGCACCCGACTGATCTCCTGCTGCTATGCGGCTGCTTCCCACTAGCTATCTAGTTTACGTTTGGCAGTGTATATATGTCCATGCCACTCTCTCACTTTGTCCCAGCTTACCCTTCCCCCTCCCCATATCCTCAAGTCCATTCTCTAGTAGGTCTGCATCTTTATTCCCGTCTTGCCCCTAGGTTCTTCTGACCTATTTTTTTTTCTTTTTTTTTCTTTTTTTTTTTTAGATTCCATATATATGTTTTAGCATATTGTATTTGTTTTTCTCTTTCTGACTTTATCCACTCTGTATGACAGACTCTAGGTCCATCCACCTCACTAAAAATAACTCAGTTTCGTTCCGTTTTATGGCTGAGTAATATTCCATTGTATATATGTGCCACATCTTCTTTATCGATTCATCTGTTGATGGACACTTAGGTTGCTTCCATGTCCTGGCTATTGTAAATAGAGCTGCAATGAATATTTTGGTACATGACTCTTTTGGAATTATGGTTTTCTCAGGGTATATGCCCAGTAGTGGGATTGCTGGGTCGTATGGTAGTTCTATTTTTAGTTTTTTAAGGAACCTCCATACTGTTCTCCATAGCGGCTGTATCAATTTACATTCCCACCAACAGTGCAAGAGGGTTCCCTTTTCTCTACACCCTCTCCAGCATTTATTGCTTGTAGATTTTTTGATGATGGCCATTCTGACCGGTGTGAGATGATATCTCATCGTAGTTTTCATTTGCATTTCTCTAATGATTAATGATGTTGAGCATTCTTTCCTGTGTCTGTTGGTAATCTGTATATCTTCTTTGGAGAATGTCTATTTAGATCTTCTGCCCATTTTTGGGTTGGGTTGTTTGTTTTTTTGATATTGAGCTGCATGAGTTGCTTGTATGTTTTGGAGATTAATCCTTTGTCAATTGCTTCATTTGCAAATATTTTCTCCTATTCTGAGGGTTGTCTTTTAGTCTTGTTTATGGTTTCCTTTGCTGTGCAAAAGCTTTTAAGTTTCATTAGGTCCCATTTGTTTATTTTTGTTTTTATTTCCATTTCTCTAGCAGATGGCTCAAAAAGGAGCTTGCTGTGATTTATGTCATAGAATGTTCTGCTTATGTTTTCCTCTAAAAGTTTGATGGTGTCTGGCCTTACATTTAGGTCTTTAATCCATTTTGAGTTTATTTTTGTGTACGGTGTTAGGGAGTGTTCTAATTTCATTCTTTTATATGTAGCTGTCCAGTTTCCCCAACACCACTTATTGAAGAGGCTGTCCTTTATCCACTGTATATTCTTGCCTCCTTTATCAAAGATAAGGTGACCATAGGTGTGTGGGTTTATCTCTGGGCTTTCTCTCCTGTTCCATTGATCTATATTTCTGTTTTTGTGCCAGCACCATACTGTCTTGATTACTGTAGCTTTGTAGTATAGTCTGAAGTCAGGGAGCCTGATTCTTCCAGCTCCGTTTTTCTTTCTCAGGATTTCTTTGGCTATTTGGGGTCTTTTGTGTTTCCATACAAATTGTGAAATTTTTTGTTCTAGTTCTGTGAAAAATGCCAGTGGTAGTTTGATAGGGATTGCATTGAATCTGTAGATTGCTTTGAGTAGTAGAGTCATTTTCACAATGTTGATTCTTCCAATCCAAGAACATGGTCTATCTCTCCATCTATTTGTATCATCTTTAATTTCTTTCATCAGTGTCTTATAATTTTCTGCATACAGGTCTTTTGTCTCCTTAGGTAGGTTTATTCCTAGATATTTTATTCTTTGTGTTGCAATGATAAATGGGAGTGTTTTCTTAATTTCACTTTCAGATTTTTCATCATTAGTGTATAGGAATGCAAGAGATTTCTGTGCATTAATTTTGTGTCCTGCTACTTTACCAAATTCATTGATTAGCTCTAGTAGTTTTCTGGTAGCATCTTTAGGATTCTCTATGTATAGTATCATGTCATCTGCCAACAGTGACAGCTTTACTTCTTCTTTTCTGATTTGGATTCCTTTTATTTCTTTTTCTTCTCTAATTGCTGTGGCTAAAACTTCCAAAACTATGTTGAATAATAGTGGTGAGAGTGGGCAACCTTGTCTTGTTCCTGATCTTAGTGGAAATGGTTTCAGTTTTTCACCATTGAGGATGATGTTGGCTGTGGGTTTGTCATATATGGCCTTTATTATGTTGAGGAAAGTTCCCTCTATGCCTACTTTCTGCAGGGCTTTTATCATAAATGGGTGTTAAATTTTGTCAAAAGCTTTCTCTGCATCTATTGAGATGATCATATGGTTTTTCTCCTTCAGTTTGTTAATATGGTGCATCACGTTGATTGATTTGCATATATTGAAGAATCCTTGCATTCCTGGGATAAACCCCACTTGATCAAGGTGTATGATCCTTTTAATGTGCTGTTGGATTCTGTTTGCTAGTATTTTGTTGGGGATTTTTGCATCTATGTTCATCAGTGATATTGGCCTGTAGTTTTCTTCTTTGTGACATTTTTGTCTGGTTTTGGTATCAGAGGGATGGTGGCCTCGTAGAATGAGTTTGGGAGTGTTCCTCCCTCTGCTATATTTTGGAAGAGTTTGACAAGGATAGGTGTTAGCTCTTCTGTAAATGTTTGATAGAATTTGCCTGTGAAGCCATCTGGTCCTGGGCTTTTGTTTGTTGTAAGATTTTTAATCACAGTTTCAATTTCAGTGCTTGTGATTGGTCTGTTCATATTTTCTATTTCTTCCTGGTTCAGTCTCTGAAGGTTGTGCATTTCTAAGAATTTGTCCATTTCTTCCAGGTTGTCCATTTTATTGGCATATAGTTGTTTGTAGTAATCTCTCATGATCCTTTGTATTTCTTTTCATGTGCTTTTGAGGGTGTGGGAATTAGGATAACATTCTTGGACAACAATGTGAAATGGTTGTAATGTAACAATTCATAGCATCTGTAACACTTCATAAATTTATTGTCATTTTAGAAATGTCCTTCCTAAATTTATTTTAATAATCAATTTTCAGGTGAGTTTATATTGAAATAAGAGTTATCTCTTTCTTTGTCTCTCTTTGTGCCTTCCTTCCTTCCTTCCTTCCTTCTTTCCTTTATTTTTCTTTCCCTGCTGTATAATCTAATTCAGGTTTTCTTTGCAGCCAGTTCTATGTGCAAAGAATCAGGATACCATTTCATTCCATGTTACAGAGGTCGCTATGTAGTTCAATCTTAAAATAACTTAAGGACTAGACCAATACTTCTGTTTGGCTCCTGTAACCCTGAATTCTGTGCTGGGTTTGCCATTAGATAGATAGTGTTTATAGAGGGATTACATCAACAGCTCAGAGCAACCATTTTTTCATCAAGAATAGGTTTTAACTGAATTTGACCATTGTTTTTAAGAACAAAAGGAGATTATTAATTACAAACTTATCAAAGAAAAGTCTTGGTAGAGCCAATATTTCCCACTATTAATGTCTTTTTAAAGTTAAGTCCTGTAACTAGTTCAAGATGTCACTATCAGAATAGTCATTCTTATCCTTGTGTCCACAAAATAGATCATTACAATAAGGCTGAGTTTGGACTGTTACTAAGAGGACAAAAGATAAAAACTGAGACAAGTATTGTTGACTATTTTATTCAGTAATTCTACCATTTTTTACATAGAATACCCTAGCACTGTAGTCTTTAAGAAGTGACTATTTTAATCTGCAAACAATTAAAAAATAGATTTTATATGCAGTTATAAGAGATCTTCAAAATCTTTGCATTCAAATTTATTTCTAATCATTCTCCTGAGGGAATAAAAATAAAACTGGAGTACTATTAAGGCGGCTACCAAGTAATTAAGAGTATGCTCCATCTTTTGGTTTATTGAAACTATATTATGAGTTAATTTTCAAATTATAGTGTTTCTATAAAATAAAATTTTGGAGAAGATTACTTTATAATTGTTTGTTTCAGAAATACTTTGTGAATGGAATTTTATTCTCTTAGAATATCTGAAAGAAAAAATTTTATGTTTTCCAATCATGTCTTTTTGCTGTTTTGCTGATGACATAAATAGGAATGTTATTAATAACATGATGTTTAATGATTAATAGGATTTCTTAATAGAATAAAAAATGTTAGTAGTGGAACTAGCAGCAACCATGTTGTTTTTGATATGAAATAAATAGAATCTTGTACCTAATCTACTAAAACCTGGTCATGTACCTAGGGTGATTTTTACATATGTTTATTCCTTTTGATTATTGATACATGTCAGAATTTAAACAATTGTGAATTCTTAGGTATTGTTTTGTATTTGAATTTCATTTAAATGATAACATATAAGTTGACCCAGTTGGTTATATTAACTGTGTTACTGACCATTTACTTTTAGTTAACTACACATCATAGGCAAGACTCGCTTTATTTTCCCCAAGAAATGATTATTTCCATCTTGAAGTACATAACTTATTAGATATTTTTAGGATAACTTTCAATAAAATTACAGTCTACCAAAATGCAGCTTAATATCATTATACAAAATACTGCATTGAATCCCTATGAGTCCTCATTAGAGACTGGAAAAAGACCGATTCTAAGAGTTTCCTCTGTCCAGAGGAAAAATTAATGATGAAGTTTTTGGAATAATACACATTTGGAGTCAAAAAGGTGGTGAGTCTAGTGTTTAAATATTCAACTGTGGGACCAGACAGTTTGGGTTCTAACATAATTAAATAAGTTGCTTAACCCTCTCTGAAATTCAGCCTCCCTATGTGTAAAAAGGGAATGATAGAACTATCTCATAAGGTTTCTGAGGGAGTTAAAGTATGTAATACCTTTAATACAGTACCTGACACACAAAAATTAATCATTATTAATTATTAACAGATTAATAGTGTCTGGAAGGTTGAAGCAGTGTTAGTGCAGGGGCAGTCAAGTGACTTTGCTCACAGATTTCTAGAAAAGGCTCATAAATGTGCAGTTATGTTGTGTGTTGTACCCTATGGTGAATGCCTGGAAAAAGGACATTAGGGAAGGGACAACCAGTTTTCTCTGAAGGCTTTAGAGCTTTCTGCATGTGCTCCATATGCTTGAATAAGTTGCCAAGGAGATAGCAACTTGTTTTTTCTTCTTCCTCTAAAGGGTTGAATTATTTGGAAGAGCTTGCAATCTAGTTTTAGAAATGCACCTAATAAAATAAATGCAATAATTAGGAATTGAGGCCATGTGTGTTTTCACTTCCTTACAACTAGAATTAAACAAATCCAGAGTCACTGTTCTTCGCTTCTATGCAAATTATTAAACTGGATTATGCTGGCAGTGTCCCCATGGGAAGAAGTAAAGGTACTAGCCTCCTAAGGAGTGGGAAAGGGAACTCTGGAATGTTTAGGGCTTCTCCATGCAAGTGAGGAGATATTCTAAAATAAATCTGAAGGATGATCTTTATCTAAGGCTATGCTTGTATAGTGCAACTTGTACATTGTTCTTCAGGATGTCAAGGAGGAAATATGACAAGGAAATGTGTCGGGATGTTTTAAGCTCTTTCCTAAAGGAGATCATTGCACACCTGAGTAGGTAGGGGGAGGAAAAGTTAACCTCAGATCAGGAACAGTGATAGAAAAATGACAAGCTGTTCCTGGCTTAAATTAATTAGAGAAAGGATAATGAACTCTTCACAATTTCTTTTCCTATTTTTTGCAACTTTAATTTGTATTTGCAATAGTAGTGGTGCTCTCAAAGTGGTCGTATGAAAAAGAAGGCAACATTTTCTATAGGCTGACATTGATATATACTCAAAAGAGGAAGACGTGAGACAACGGTTACCAAATTATATACAATTGTGACTGCAGAATATACCTCACTCATCTCCAACTACATGTATTCTCTCCTTGACTTCTTGGTTGAGTCCTCCAAAGCCTGTAATGCCAACTAACTCAGTGGAAATATGATGAAGGGGGAAATTAGAGTAAAAAAGACAGTAGTTTATTCTCTTGCAATTAAGACATCTTTCCAATTTTTACAAAAATATACGACCTCGAAACAACATCACTAGGGTCCCTCTCAGGTCCTTGATGGTGTCTGTTCAAACGAGAAGCCCTGAAGTGTAAACTCCACCAGCCTCAAAGGAAATCAAGCTCTTGACTGTTTTCATCAGTTTTTCCCTTTTTCCATCCATTGAGCTTCTGTATAATTGTTGCATGATGAATTCATCCAGTTATCTGCTTAATTTGTTCTCCTACGTCCTTTTCTCTCCATCCATCCTAACACAACGGCCAAAGCAATGCTACTTAAACTGCATTTCCTACATTCCTTTTCCTTGATTAGATCTATCAATGATTGCATATTGCTTATAAAATAATTTACAAATGTTTTATCTGGAATTCAAACCTTTCCTCATTCAAAGCCCCTCTTACTTCTTCCACAGCTTCCTTGTGCAAAACCACTGCTCTGCTGTCGATATTCTCATTAATTCTAGAACACTCTCTACACTTTTCCATACCTCAGAGTCTTTGCTTGGATGTCCTCTTCCCCTAAATTAGAATTTAATAACTAAATATTCTTGAGACCCTCCCAAATCAAGTCTTTGGAAGAAATTTCTCTTTCCTTCAACTCCTGTGGTACATATTGACCATAATAGTCATTTGTTACTTAGTACAAATATTACTTACTTATAATTTTAAAATAGAATTTTTAAAGTCTCCTAATTCTTATAAATTTTTCCTAACTTTTTGCCCTACAAATACGTAGAACACATTTGTTGAGAATGTGGCAACATGGATATTGAGAATAAATACAAGTGTTTGGGGCTTAAATTTAGTACTAACGGTTAACTATTTGCAGTCTGTTCTTGCTAATAGTAATCTAATATGGTAAGTCCCCTACATACGAACTTTCAAGTTGTGAACTTTCAAAGATGCGAACGTACCCCTGTATGCCAGCTGTTGTACTGCACTACTATACTTTTCAAGGTACTGTACTGTAAGATTAAAAATGTTTCCTTTATTTTTGTGTTTGTTTGTCTTTTATGTATTATTTGTGTGAAAAGTATTATAAACCTATTACAGTACAGTGCTATATAGCTGATTGTGTTGGGTACCTAGGATAACTTTGTTGGACTTATGAACAAATTGGACTTACAAATGCACTCTCAGAATGGAACTCGTTAGGGGACTTACTGTACCATATAACAACTTTGTGTTATGAAATAATAACATGTTGGTAATTTTCTTATGTTCTTCTAAATCTCTTTGAAATAGATACTTGGTTTTAAAAATATTGATGAAAATAAAAAGGAAACAAAAGCACTCAACTGATGACTTAGCCATCAGTCTTTGAAATCAAATAGAAGAGAAAAAACAGGAAAAATAACACATCTAAAAGATATTGTTGAAATTAATTTGAAGCCATTATTTTCACTTGAACAGTAGAGTGGCACCTTAAATGTTCAACAACTGCAAATAAAGTGAAAATCTGTAAGGTAAAATCACTCCTGAAAATACTTTAAATTCTCCGTAAACATATATGTGTTTGTGTACGTACATTAAAAACTTGTACGGTAATATGTTTACATAATTATAAAATAAACATGTAAATGTGAAGGTATTTACTAAAATACATATGCAAATATTTATAGCATTTTAAATTATATAAAGGAGTTATTGACAATTTAATTTATATGCATTTAATAGTATGGGAAGCAAATCATTTGAAAGGCAGATCTGTATGGGTTAAAAGTAAGATTCAGGGAATCAGATCGCTGGGTTCCATTTTGGTTGTTGCACAATGTCTTTTGACTTTGAGGAAGTTGCTTAAATGGCCTGCGGCTCAGCTAAATGACCAATTGTGGCATGAAAGTCACTCAACTTCATTCCTTATCAGTAAAATGCATATTAAAACCTCAGAGAATTACTGCTCCGTGCTCACCAGAATGTCTAAAACTACAAAGATGGAAAACATCAGTGTGTTGAGGGTGTGGAGTAACTTACACACTTGCTAATGGGAATGTCAATTGATATAGACCTTTTGGAAGAGTGTCTGATGAGCCCTATCACACCTAGAGATATTCATACATTATGTCCTAATATTCCACTCCTAGGTATGTACTCATCAGAAATGAGAACACGTGTTTCCCAAAAGCTTCATAATTTGATGTTCACAGCAGAACTATGTGCATTGTCTCCGAACTAGAAGCTACCCAGATGCCCACTGACAGACACACAGATAAATAAAATGTAGCATATTCGAAGAATTGAATATCATACAGCAATAAGGTTTAATAATCTACAGCAACACCCAACAGTGTGCTGGGATAATCTAAACATAGTTTTTAGTGGAAGGCTCCAAGCACAAAAGAATAAATATCTTATTATCTGATGTATACAAAGTACAAAACCAGGGAAATCTGTCCCCTGTTCACAGAGATCAGGAGAGTGTGTCATGGGGGAGGGGGTAGGGGCACTGAAGTGGAGGCTGGGCCTTTCCTGAGAGATTGCTACTCTTCACCTTGGTGCTCTTAGCACGTGTGTCTTCAGTTTCTCCGGATTCAGCAAACCATTGGCTTACATTCTCTTTATGCATGTTATATTTCAGTACAAAGTTTACAAAAATTCAGCATTTCAGTTTCTTGATTTTTGAATTATTAAACTCATTCATACCTAAGGAGAGTGAGCCTGTTGCTTTATACACACCTTTATAACAAGTCCTTAGAAGACTAATTTCATGAACTGCAGGCAAAGCAGGCCCCCCAAATCAACCAGCACTGCATTCCTGGCAAAGTTTAGTTCTGTTGTCTGGGTCTTGATTGTGAAAGCATTGCCTAACCTCAAGTTCTGTAAATGATTTCTGAAAGAGCTTTTATTTATTTATTTATTTATTTATTTATTTTAATCTTCTGAGGTCTACCAACGGTAGATCTGAATGGGGTCTAAATAATTGGAGGGTTTATGAAATGCGGAGAATATCACCAGTTATGCACATTCCAAGAACCTGAACGTTTCCAGTGAAGAACATGCCTGGGTTTATAAAAACAAATCAAGGGCAGGTCACGGCATTAGCTTTCAGTGGGAGTGCAGGTTCAAACTCTGGCACTGCTGGGGCTCCTGGCTTATTTTTTTTTTCTTTTACTTTGCAAACGTTTCTGATGGGCGGGACATCTAGCAATCGCTTTAATCCCCAAGCTGTGTTTCGACTTCCTTTTGGAGCAAGTAGTTTCCTGCACTTTTCATAGTTTTTAACAGAGGAGAACCTGACACAGTGTTAAGCACTGTCAACTACTAGATGTGCCCCTGAAGGGTCCCCAAAATGAGATTTCCAGCAGCAATTGTGTGGCTTATGTTATGGACTGTTTGTGTCGCAAAAGGTAAGATTAAAAAAGGAAGGCTTTTTTTTTCTATATTGCAAAACATTTGCTTACATGCTTTTTACGGTGGAAATAAAAATGTGGTCTAGAAAATGTGTTTAATTACTGTGCTGTAACCTAGTGTGTGAGACGCTTTTGACACTGTTCAGTTTAAAAAATATAAGCAGCTTATTTGAATGGCATATCTAATTATTCATCATAATTTTATTTAATGTAGAAGTTCAGAAAATGTTTTAATAATTATTTTCAAAAAAGTGACATGTCATGATCATTTCCCTTGTGATTATCATAAAATGTAATTTACTTTTTTTGCTTAGAATTTTCACCAAAATGCCTATGTGAATGTATTAAGAAGTAGTTGAACATAGAACAAGAAAATGAATTAGACAATAAAAGCCTTCAAGCTGCAATGATTGGACTTATTTCAGATAGAGATGTTAACTCTTGCTAAAGAAAAATTGATTTATCATTTACAATTGATATTGCCATGGCTTTAAAAGTCTTGGAGACAACCATCACTTGTATCGTTTGAATGAAAATGTATAAATTTGAAAAAAAATTGAATATGCAACCTTTGTAAAAGTTACTCAATAGGGTTTTCTTCCCCTGTGGTTGATATAAGATATGCTAGTAGAAAAGCCTTTAGGAGTAGTGAATCTGAGTGCAGGAGTTTTTTTCTGATACCAGTAAGAATTTATGGATAATTAAATTTACTCCTATCACTTTTCCTTGATAGATGAAAAAGTTTCTTCTTGGAGCAAATTTGGTTTCCTAGTTCATGATAGGTAACCAATTATGTGATACATGTTTGACTGACGTTTTTTAAAGTTATCATTCATAAATTCCCAACATTCTTCACTAGGTCAACAAATTTCGATTGAATGCTTATTTCAAGTCAACCTCTAGGCAGTGAGGAATATTAGCAAATAAAACAAAACCCCTGTCCTTGAGGGTCTTTCAATCTAGAAAATAAAGCCAGATATCTTTTTTAAGTTGTATTAAGTTGTAATTTTTTTCAGGTCTTTCTCAAGTGTGTTTAAGAGTTTTTGAAAGATAGTCTTTTTCTCGGTTATACACACTAATATGGTATTGCTTGATTTTTAGCTTGTAAACCTTATATCCAGCCACTTTTAAACTAGGTATACAATCATTTCCCTGTCCATAAAAATATTACAACTAATAATAACTAATATTACAACACAATATACCAAAATATGATTATATTGGCAAAGAGTTCTGGAACAATGTTAATGTTACCAATAGCAAACATCTTTTTCTTTACACAAGTGTTTTTGTCTTTTCTTTAATAGGAATACTCTTAGTGCTTCACGATTTACATATTGTTTGCTGAGGTTTTATGTAGATTGCATTTGTCATGTATGGAAGATTTGTTTGGTTTCTAGCTCATGTTTAAAGCTAAGAATCAATGCTAAATTTAATTAAACTGTTTCAGTGATGACAAAGTGGAATTTGAAATATTATTAAAATTGGGTGCTACAAGGTGTAAGTGATAAAAATTAAATAATAGTGATTTAAAACTCCCTGCTTCCCTAATTGATTCCAGCTGATTCATTTCACTTGTATTTTATATTTCATGAACGTATGTTGGAATGTGACAGCAGTTTCTGCTGGTGAATTGAGCTTTAGCACTACACGCATTACAGTGAGAATGGCTGTAAATCTGACCACTTCCTAGATAAAGTACAGCTTTGGTATTTAAAGTAACACTTACATTAGCCTCATGGTTTTCACAAAAGCACACACAATGCACAATCAGTTCCATCAGTCTAGCCCTAACAGAAGTTTTACTCAACAGAGTGGCCTTGATCATTAAAAGTATCCACATATCCTTCAACATTTGCCTCTGTTTTTGTCTCCCATGTAGAAATGACGATGGAATACAAATTGAGAAACTGAGAAATACTAAACTGAATACTGAATGCTAAGTTGAGAAAGTGAGAAAAGACAGTTGTGTATACTCTCACGATCTGCTTTACTCAACTAGATACTGCATTTCAGCCTTTCCTAAGTGGTCTCCATCCTGTTAAGAGTGAACATTCCTCAAAAATACTAATCACTACTAAAGAGGAGTAGTAACCAACAGGAAGAATTTATAAGCTCAACTTTCTATTTTTCCCCCTTTTTAGAAAAGGATATTGGAGACCAAGCAGTACCTTTTTAATGCAGTAGGTGGTCTGCATTTTCATCCCTAGCTGTACAGGAACGTCAGCTGCTTGCGGGGGAGTTCACCCCAGGCTACTAAGAACCTGGTCAGATTTACAGAGTTCAGAGTAACTGTTCCTCAGTTATACCACATCGTTTCTGCTTTCTGGAATATCTTGTGACCAAGCTTTTCAAGAAGACCTTTTAGATTTAAGATCCAAAAAGCATATGCTCTTTGAAATTAGCCACGGCCCCAAAATTCCAGGCTGATTAAAGTAAATAAATCAAAACACAACTGAAATATGTCCAAGTGCACGCTGGCTATGTTGTTTGGAGAGATGTGTTTTCTAATTCTGGAGGTTTAAAGGGCAAAAGCGTTCTTTTAGGACCTGAAATATGTTACATATCAGAGAGATTCTATTCCAACAGAGAGAGGAGAATTTTTTTTTTTTTAATGTATTGTTTCAAGTACAAGATGGTTTTGAATTTGAATTAACTAATACAAAAAAATCAATATTATGATCATAAGAATTAATTATAAATTCATAAAAATTACTTTTTAATACAAAAAAGAATTGATATTATGATCATAAGAATTAATTATAAATTCATAAAAATTACTCTTTTTTAAGGATAGATGTGAATATTATGTATACTCATCTAATCCAGAAAACTTGTGATAGCGGTTTATAATCCTAAATTCTGTGTTTCAGTTCCATTGTGATAAATAAGAATTCCCCGTCTCCAAAAAATCCCACATTTTCAGAGGTAGTAGTGTGGGTATTTATACGGTGGGATCTAAAGTGGAGCAATGGCCCAATTGTCTTCAACATCTTCCCTTCTCCTAAAATGTTTTACATATTAATAATACCATAAATTCAACCAGTCTGAAATTTATGTGGAGTGACAATACTCTGAGTAAGAGTTGGGACAGTTTAATTTAGTATTATGCACCACAATTATGTGAATTACTCTTCACAGTAAGTTTTCTGTCTGATAAGTTTTCTGCAACAATTTTAATGGGCAGAGGTAGAAATGAACGAGGATGTGGTAAGAACAGGACCCAGCAATCCTGGAAGATGAGGTTTTCTCAGGAAGGAAGATCTGACAGGGGAAGCACTCTCGTGGGTGCTTTGACCAGGGGTAGAGGAAACACCCCCAGGAATGTCACGAGAGCGAGAGCCTTGCTGACTTTTAAGTTTAGGCACAGCCTGGGAATGCACATGCTACTCTTCTGCCTGCACGTAATTTCAAATTAGAACTAAATTATTTAAGTATTGCTAACAGTATTCTTAGCTAGAAGTAAGTTTTCAAATATACGTGGAAGCACAGTTTAGGGAGGATTCTTTATTTTGGGCCTTTGGTTGCTAGGGCTTGAGCCTCAGTCTGAGTTGGCCCACTTTTTTATCCCCTCCGTCCCTGACGGTTCTACAGCCTTGGCCATGTTTCCTTCTTCCCGGCTCTGTCTCCTCCTCCTTCTCACCCCACACCCCATCCCCACCTGCCTGCCCGTGAGAGTCTGCCAGCCAGCCTACCCCGTGCTCGCTTAACTAATGTGCACCTTACCCACTTCTTAACAGCTTTAACCGGTCTCAGAACACAGTGCACCAAAAGGACGTGTTGCCCCTGAAAAACTAAAGTGTTACCTTCCAGCTTAAGATTATAAGGAAACACTATAAAAAATGGTTCAGAGAGAGTAAAGTAATGGGACAGAGAAAAAAATCACAAAACTAATACAAAGAAAGGGAAAGAAAAAGATTTGACAGAGCACTTTTATTTGTTTTGACATTTTGACCAAGAGAGCCAAGTTTCTCCTGAACCTTGTTAACCAGAACTGTAATAGATAGAAAAGTGATTATAGAAATGTTCCTTCAAAGGTTCCCCGAAGTTTTTTGAGCTAAATTAAAATGATTCCTGACTTCAAAAAAGTATAACATAATTCAAACATAGGACACATAGACAGGATGTAGAATGGAATTTTACAGATGTTAGATTTCTTGGGTTCATGCAACAGAGGTTTAAGTGCACTAAACATTTGTTCTCTTATCTTATCTTTTATGTTTGTTACCGTCTACAATGCCTTTGCCCCAGGTTATCCATAATCTACAGATAAAATGGAAAGTCTTCGGGGTAGCTTCACATTCATTCATCCATTCATTCATCTATTTATTTGCTCATTCAGTGATCATTTTTTTTCTTTTGAGTGACTGCTAAGTGCCAGGCACTATGACAAGCACCTTCCAACAAGAGGTCACTTAGGAGGCAAAACAGAAGGGATGATTATTGTATTTTACTAATATATTGTATTTTATCATATAAAGTGTTTTGATGGAGATAACTGAAAACACTGTAGGATCACTTAGGGAAGACAAGATGCTCAAATTGGAATGAAAGGATGGAGTAGGGTGGGGCTGAGGAGTTGGTTTGTAAGAGGTGCAATGAAGAGAGAGAAATATATCAGGGTTGTGATGACATCATGGGTAGGTTTTGACGGATTGTGGTGACGGTCTTTATTCTTGGGGAAGTTACATTTTGATGGGAGGATAGATACATAAACATAACTATGAACCATGAATTATGTTGTGAAGGAAGTAAAGTAGGGGCTGAGGGAAAATAACAGAGATGGGGTTGTGGGGTGTCTTGCCTACCTTGCCTAGAGATAAGTGGACCACTTGGAGGAAGTACCTGAAAGATGAGACAAAGCCAGACACCAAAAATCTGTGGTTAACGTGTTCAAAGAGGAAAAAAATGACACGTGCAAAAGGCCTAGGGGGAAAAATTCATTTGAGATGCTCATCTAAATATAAACAAACTAGGGTGGCTTTGGCACAGTGAATAAATGGTAGAGGTGATAAGATGAAATCAGAGAGCATGGCTAGAGCCAAATGTGGGTTCCAAAGCCAAGGGAAGGAGAAGTCACAGGAGAATTTTAATCCCAGGAGTGACATGACCAAATTTGCAAAAATCACACGTGGTTGTGAGGCCAATGGGAGAGGGGAGCTTGGGGACTAGTTAGCAGGTTGAGTCTTTACCGAGCTGACAGATGATAATAATCAGAACTAAGATTTTGGCGATGGCAGTGGAAAGATGGAACAACAGAGTAGGGGGCGATAACATTTTTTTCCTACGGAGTCAAGAGATACAATTTAAAATTTTTGGATTTGCACTTCTCTAATACTTAGTGATGTTGAGCATCTTTTCATGTGCCTCTTAGCCATCTGTATGTCTTCTTTAGTGAAATGTCTATTTAGGTCTTCCGCCCATTTTTAAATTGTGTTATTTGTGTTTTTAATGTTGAGCTCCATGAGCTGTTTGTATATTTGGAGATTAATCCTTTGTCCATTGCTTCATTATACAGCAGAAACTAACATTGTAAAGCAATTTTACTCCAATAAAAAAAATAAAGAAATATACACCAAAAAATAAATAAATAAATAAAGTTTGTGGAAAAAGCACCAGAGTTTTAAATATCATTTGAAGTAAAAAGTGTAATGAATATGAGAACTGTTTATATGTAGTAAATATGTATACACAGAGTAAATATTGTGAGAATCTGGTAGAAAGATGGTATGAAAGAGATGTATCCTTGTCTTTTATGTCTGGGTGTTAAAAGTAAGTAACACACATGATTACTCTTTGGGTAAATGCATTGCTTTAATAAAAATCATTTAAATTGAATAAGTTAATTGATAAGAAAATTTTATTACTTTTTTCCTTGCATGAGCTTAATAAAAGGATAGGAATTAAATTTATCAAAATGTTGATATATTAGTGAAAAGTGGTTCTCCACTCACAATGTTGGCATCTACATTTGAAATTTAACTAATTAATTTTTCCAGTAACCTAAATGCCATGAAGTGGATCTGAATTTAGAAAGTGGAAAACACACATATTATCCTGTAGTTAAACACAAAATTTCCATGTAAAAACATGATCCTTAAGTTGAAAAAACAAAACCAAAAACTCTGGCTTTTTTGGGGGAAGAGGGTTGCTGGTAGGAAGAGGCGCAGGCAGTTTGTGTTGTTTTATGGTAGGGTGTTAGCACCATCTAGTGGAGTAAAAGTATGTTCACCTAAATTTTAGAAATCAAAACTAATGTGGAATCATCGATTACAAAGTTTCCTAACAAATGTGCTAAACATTTGCAAAAAAGTCAAAGAAAAATTAGTGCATATGAAAGCCCACACAAGTGTTATTTATTACACAAAAATGAAGTTTCATATGGAGTTTCTGTTCTACGAAATGTAGAATGTTTTTGTAATGGGATCCAGCTCCGTTGATTATTTTTTCCCCTTGCCTTTACAAAAAGAAATTCTAGAATACAATGTTAAACCATTCTTATAAAACCAAGTAAGAAAAGGAGTTTAACAATGAAAATAATATCAATAAATATATATATGGTGAGAAGTATCTTTGAATTTGCCAATTTAAAAATAATGTGTTAAAGGTCAACTAATGAAATCACCCTAATATCAAGGGTAGTTGTATCTAAACTAAGCAGTAAGAAGTATTAAAAAGATTAGCAATTATAATCAGTAGGCATGAGCTTCATTATTAATTTTATGTATTCCCTTCTTTATATGTCATTTTGTTAATGAATTACTTTTTTGGAAAAAAAGAATCATACGGTACATGCAGATTCTATTACTTTAGTATCTTTATTGTGAAGTACATGAGTGAATAAAATATGAATGTACTGTATTTAAAAATAGTTATAATTACCCACGTCAAGAAGTAGAGCATTCCCAGCATCCCCCAAATACCCTTGCATTTCTTCTAGATTAATACCCCTTCCTTTCTTCTAGAAGAAAACATTATCTTAATATTTATGGTAATTATATTTTTGCTCTTCTTTAATACTTTTTAACCGTCTCTATACACATACCTATTATATATGTCTGTTCTTGAATTTTATATAGATGAAATAATTTTGTAACATTTGATGTACCTTTGTGTCTTTTTACTTCATGTGATTATTATTATTTGTTTCTGCGGCATTTTGTGGCATTGGTGTGCTATTCCAATGCATGGATATACCATAAATTTTAATCCATTCAACAGTTGACAGACATTGGAGTCATTTCCATTTTTAACTATAAAAAAAAACCATATGACTGTAAAATGTTACCATATGTGAAATCTAGTTCACAGTGTGTATGAGTTTCTCTAGGATATATTCCTAAGAATAAAATTGCTGAGTAATAAACAATGGTACCTTCAACTTCACTATGAGTTGCTAAGCTCCTCTCTTTGTGGGGCGCTCTGATTTTCCTTCCCACCAGCAGTACCTAAGGATCCACATTCTTTCCAAGTGGTAGGATTTTTAGACTTTAAAAAATGTTGCCAATGTCATGTCATTTTATACATGATTTATTATGGTTTTAATTTTTATTTGAAGTTTGACCAATTTTTCATCAGTTTATTGATCACTTGGATAATATAGTAAAGTATAATTATTTATCTGGAAAGTTATTCTTACAACTCTATGTAGATTTAATTTCTGTACAGTAAAATATATATCTTATATATATTAAGACTTACATTTGCAGAGAAATGAAGACTAACAGTGATACTATGATTAATAATAAGAAATACACATTTTGGCCTAATCCATGGTTCCTGGCACACAGCTCCAAAACTCTTATAATTTCCTAATAAATACAGAGCAAAGGAAGTATCTTTTGTTGATAATTTTTGGTCTTTTGTTCTCAGTCCTGAAATAGCTCCAGAGGCTAAGAGGTGAAAGTAGTGTCTTCTGTTATTCACAACAAGCCTCTTTCAACCACACCTAAGTTTATGTTAATGAGGTGATTTTGGGAAAGGCCCTAGAGAACCAAAGGATGGGGGCTGGTTGCCAGGAGGAACCAACCACTTGATTAGAAGGTTGGAACTTTTAGCCCCACCCTCCCGCAGTCCCCAACCTCAGGGGTTCTGGGAAGGGAGGCGGAACTGGCGGTTTAGTCAGTCACCTAGGGCCAGTGATTTGATCAATCGTGTCTATGTAATGAAGCCGCCATAAAAATCTGTAAAGAATGGCATTTGGAAGCTTCCAGGTTGGTGAACACAGGGAGGTGCTGGGAGAGTGACACACCTGGAGAGGACATGGAAGTTCCACACCCCTTCCCCCAAGTCTTGCCCTATGCATCTCTCCTATCTGGCTGTTCCTGAGTTGTATCCTTTCATAATAAACTAGTAATCTAGTAAGTAAAAAAAAAAAAAAAAAAGACTTACATTTGGATGGACCTGTATAGTTTTTTTTAATAAAAAATAACCTAAACGTACTGCATTTTTAATAGTTATTTAAACACCTATTGTGTTTTCATTTCTTTGTAGATTGTCAAGAACCCCCTCCAAGAAAAGAAAGAGAAATTCTGTCAGGTTCTTGGACTGAACAAACATATCGAGAGGGCACTCAGGCTACGTATAAATGCCGCCCTGGATATAGAACTCTTGGGAGTATTGTAATGGTGTGCAAGGATGGAAAGTGGCTATCTCTTCATCCTTCGAGGATATGTCAGAGTAAGTCGTTCCTACATTTGTGAAATCTGTGAAAACTTTTAGTTGTGAAGATACTGGGTGCTACTATGGAAACGCTGGCTGAATTCTATCACTATTGTCATTTAAATATAAAATGATACATCCTCATTATTTTCTTTTTAACTTTTTATTTTATATTGAAGTATAGTTTATTCACAATGTTGTGTTAGTTTCAGGTGTACAGCAAAGTGATTCAGTTATACATACACAAGTATCTGTTCTTTTTCAAATTCTTCATCGTCATTATTCTTAACAAGGTGTTGTCATCTTCCAAAAGGTACAGATAACTTTGCCATTTTTCACTTTTCCGTATTTTCAATTCTGTCCTCTAACACAATATCAAATATCCCTGTCCTCGAACTCATGTAAATTGTTACTCCCCATGCTACATACTAACATTACATCCTTTTTTTTTTTCATTTTAGAAAAGCCCTGCGGACACCCTGGAGACACTCCATTTGGTTCTTTCCATCTTGCAGTAGGAACTCAGTTTGAATACGGTGCAAAGATTGTTTATACATGTGATGAGGGGTATGTAGCCAATAGAAAAAGAGGCTTATAATTCAGATAATTCATAATGGAAACAGTAAATAGAAACTGTACTAATTTATGTGTTTAAGGTTACTATATTTTTCTATGAACGTATTTATAAGTAACATACAAGCAACCTGAAAATTTAAACTATAATGGAAATGATTATATATTGATATAATTATCATCTCCTCAACACTGAAAAATTAAAATGAATTATGATTACTCTGGGAGAGTGTAGTTATAGGAGAGTGGGAAAATAGCATGTATATAAATAAAAATTCACTGCCATGAGTCCTCACTACATTCTATTATGTGCAGAGTATTATAGGAGTTTGATATGTCAGGGAGAGTGGGAATAGTAACAAACTTACAGTACATGGTATCTATTTTGATAAAATTTTATAAAATTTAGCAGAAACAAGACTTTTACCTGAAATAATAACTACCATTCTTTAAGGTTCCACAAGCTGTAAATTATACTTATCACATGGACCAAAAATGCTGCTATGTTCGGAATCAGTGACTTTGTGCTTTCTAAGCACCTGTTGGTTTTCACGGCTAATCTTAACCCTGTGTTATCTCCTCAGTGTTCTTTCTTTCCTAAGATCTCCAGCCAGGCCAAAAAATTATTTTGGAGAAAGCTTCATGCATGGGAAAACAGGACCATTGCACTTTTATACTACGTAAATACACATAGGATCAAGAAATTACACATGGAATCATTATTCTCTTTCCATTTATTTCTTGAATTGAGGCAGTAAAATAAAATATTTTAAAGCTTAGGCTTTGGAGTAAGCCTATATTCCAAAACTCTACCACTTAATAACTATATGTATTTTTAAAAACTACCTCTTTACTCCCATGTCCTCACTTATAAACGCAGAAACATATCAAGTGCATCAAAGGATTGGTGGGAGAAATAAATACGACACACACCTGAGGCCCTTAGAAGAGCTCCTGGGATATTGTAAACACCCAATAAGTATTAGTTCTTATAACTTAGTCTCTCCTTGGTCACTATCGGAGGGAGATTTTTCAAAGAGTTTTTACCCCAATCTCTGAAATATCCCTTTCAATCCAGGCTAGTCTGGTCCCTTTAAGTTCCACCCTTGACCTAGCAAAAGGGATCAAAACTCATAAACTTCCTACTAGATTCCCTAAATCTCAGTATAAATAATATTATAAATTGGTAAAGAGGTTAGTGACATATGTGCTTTGACTCTGGCTCTGTTTAACTCATCTTTGCCACGTTCTTCTTGTATTAACTATGGATAAACTGTCATAGACCCTGTAAGAGCAACTGTCTCCACCACCCAGCTTGGGCTTTCAACAGGACTAGATATTTGTCAGGAAATAAAAGTCCTTGGACTGTTGTAAGGTCAGCATCAGAGGGGATATAAGGTCTTCTGACCCAGTAGTGGGATCTGATGATAGAGGTGGGTTTACTGTCCCCACGGTTTCTGCCAGCCAAACCCACCTGTGTGTCCTCTTGTCCCATCCCCCTTTTTGTCTGCTGTGCACCCATTTAGCTGAATACTAGCCACTTACCAGAATACTCAATTGGAAAACCAGTTGATCCTCCTACAGGGAGGGAGTCTATAAGAGGCCCTCTGCACAGTGTTTCTGGTATTTTGCCAGCTTGGGGTTGCAGAAACACAAGCCCTTACTTTTCTCCAAACCAACATTTGGACAATCTCTCTATCTTTCTCCCTCCCTCGATGTACATGGGCCCTAGCATTACTGACCTTTTCGAGTCGTCTTAACAAGCGTCCTTCTGCCCGGTGTTCTTTCAGCCAATAGAATGAGACCGAGTTGGGTTCAGAAGTCAAAGGAAGCTTCATCATTTTTTAAAAAATATTTTTATTGGCGTATAGTGGGTTTACAATGTTGTGTTAGTTTCTGCTGTACAACAAAGTGAATCAGTTATACGTATACATATATCCCCTCTTTTTTAGATTCTATTCGCATATAGGTCAGATTGTCATACTGAGTGAAGTAAGTCGGACAGAGAAGGACAAAGATCATATGATGTTGCTTTTATATGGAATCTTAAAAAAAAGGGTACAAATGAACCTATTTACAAACCAGAAATAGAGTCACAGATGTAGAAAACAATCTTATGGTTACTAGCGGGGGGAAAGGGGAGTGGGGAGGGATAAATTGGGAGATTGGGATTGACATATACACACTACTATATATAAAATAGATCATTCATAAGGGCCTACCGTACAGCACAGGAAAGCTTCATTCTCCCAACAGGTGGCAAGTGAGCGGCTCTGCCTTATAGGGTCTTGTCAGCTGGGAGGGGGCGGGGCAGCTGCTCTGCTCAGGCTCCAGACCACACTGCCGGGTGCAGCATCTCTGCACACGGCCCGCTGCTGCCATCTTGGATGGAGTGTCGTGTGCAAGGTGTGCACACGGCCCTGAGCTGAAGTGCCGGGGCCATTTTGAACGAGCAACTCCAGTTTGAAGAGCCGGGTGCAATTCCTCTGCATGTGAGACCCTGTGAGCCAGTGAAACTAGACTAAGCTGGAGGGGGCGGGGGGGGGGCGGGGGGAAGGTTAGATTTATTCCCCAGATTCTGGTTTTATTCCCCAGGCTTTGCTGGTGACGCTAGGCGGTTTTGTGTAGAATTTTGCAGAACGCCTGAGAGAGATTTGGGCAAGTGGATGGGTCCCTGGTGTAGATGGAAAATATTCACCAGGAAATCTTCTTTCTCTGTTATAAGGTAGAGCCAAGAGAGGAACCAGAGAAGAACCTTTAATAACCAATTATTTTGTTCCTTCGTGTGACAGAGGCACAGAGTAAAAGTTTGACTTCAAGTTCTGTGACTCCCATTTACTCTGTTGAAATGTTTTCTTCCTGTAGAGAATTAGGAACAAATCAATCCCAATCCAAGAAAGACACAGTGGTTTTTGAAGGAGAAAATTTCTTTTACTTGTGTAATTTGCAGAACAACTCTTATTTGCAGACAAAGGAAACATTTGTCCACGTAGAATTCTTTAGAAGTTCATGAAAGACCATTTGTCAAAATTCTCTCTTTTGTGGTTATCAAAATGCCTTCCATTATTTATTTTTTGAGAAAAAGGTTTTGTTTGTTTGTTTTGTTTTTTGCCTCCAACCGTCCAATGTAATAAATATTGAGAAGGATGCTTTGCCTTCATCTGAAGCATCCGGGGATGACTGCACACTGTACACCTGCCCAAGGACCTTGCGTTAAAGTACAGCATCTTTGGTTTTAAGCTCAGGCTTGATGAGTTACTATAATTCGACATTGAATGACTTCTATAAGCAGACTTGACTCAGCGACTGCCCTCTGGAAAGCATCTTGGATCTCGGGTATAGAGACAGGGAGATGGAGACCAGTGCTGAAAATAAGCCACACTCAGACATTTTTGTTAGCACTATCCTTGACCATGTAAAAAGCCCAAAGCATCCAGAAAATATCACAATCATGGAGGGTAGGAGTATGGATAGAAATATGGAAAAAGAGTGGACGGGGGTGACATACAGTGACCTGTTGTGTACTATCATGTTTTTATCTTCTGTTTTTGATGATTGTTCGTGGAGCTTATTACATTGTTAAATGTACCTCATTAGTGAAAAAATAAATTAATGAAGGAATAAAAGTGCATTGTGTGTGAAACAGTAATGAGTTTGTGTCATGAACCAAGGGTTATGATTATTCCAAGTCCATACACCTGAGGGTTTGAGGGCCTTTATTTTCTTTTTTTTTTTTTAATTTTATTTATTTTTGGCTGTGTTGGGTCTTCGTCGCTGCGCGTGGGCTTTCTCTAGTTGTGTCGACGGGCTTCTCATTGCGGTGGCTTCTCTTGTTGTGGAGCACGGGTTCTAGGCGCTCAGGCTTCAGTAGCTGTGGTGCATGGGCTCAGTAGCTGTGGCTTGCGGGCCCTAGAGCGCAGGCTCAGTAGTTGTAGCGCCCGGGCTTAGTTGCTCTGCAGCATGTGGGATCTTCCCGGACCAGGGCTCGAACCCGTGTCCCCTGCATTGGCAGGCGGATTCTTAACTGCTGCGCCAGCAGGGAAGCCCGAGGGCCTTTCTTAAGAAAGGAAGGAGGGAAGTATATGCTGTTAATTTTCCTTGAAATGGAGTTTCTGGACATTTGAAATGGTATCAAACTTAAAACTGGGCATAAACACGCATTAGCTCACAACTCTGTTATTGTTGGTTTTTAGGTATCAGATGCTGGGTGAGATGAATTTCCGTGAATGTGAAACAAATGGATGGACCAATAATATTCCCATATGTGAAGGTAGATGTAAAACTGATTTACAAGTATATTAAAACATATACTTAAAATATTAGGATTTTTTGAAATGTCTTACATCAAATATTCATAAAGTCTATAATTAAATATTTCTTACTCAAATTATTTTTGTGGATTCTACTGTAGTACAGAGTGGATATCTAATCCTTTTATTGCTACGTTATTATGTGTTTCAATAACCAAATATAAATACAGGCTCATCTGATCTAATAGTTAACGTATTACAGATTAGAAAAATCTAATTTTTTTTTTCCTTTTGGATTCTAACCACTAGGAATAACACAAGTATCACATCAAAATGAAGCTGAGAATTTCAGCTTTATTCATGAAGAGGCACTGCCCCAAATAACGACCCCAGTGCAGGGATCTCTGGTAACGGCTGAAGTGGAGAACATGATTTAGCCACCTCCTCCCTCTTGCCTGGCAAGGGGAGTTTTCCTATGGTCTTAGTTGTACTGAAAAGAGACAGGAACTAAGGAAGACCTCTGTCCTTTCTTACTGATCCATAAAGCAAACAATGAGAATGAAAAAATGCACATCCTGTTCCCAAATTTTGAACTAGTAATTCCAATCTCTAGTCATCATGAAAATAAGAGATCAATCAGAATTGTTTTTCCAAGTTCCATGGTGAGGAGTAAGGAGAGAGGGAGAAGAAGAGAGAAGGAAAGGCACAAAGGGAGACAGAGAAAGAGAGAGAAAAACAAGGAGGAAGCAGAAGAGGAAGAAGGGGAGGGGGTGGGGGGAGGAGAAGAAACATGGTGACTCAAAAATCCCGTTGTCTGAAAAAGAGAGTGGATCTTTCATCTGCGGAAATGAGGGGAAGGACATCAATGTTCTAAGGAACATCCACATTGGAATCACCTGGGGTGTTTCTTAGAAACTGAAATTTTTGGTTAGTAAAGATGTATGGAATCAGTATCCCTGGGGTGATAGGGCAGCCATAGAATTTCCATTTAACAAGCATCCTGGGTGATCATTGTAAAATAAAGATTGAATATCATAAGCTAAGGGATACCGGAAAATATTAAGGAAAATCAAAAAAGTGCTCAAGTTATTTTGATATGGAAAAAGGAAAATTAAAGACTATTTATTTATTGAAATAAACATAATCAGAAAGTTTGCTTTTACACCTTTTAGGAATACAGTTTTATATTATTGTGGGGCTTAAATGGAAATTTTGTATTTAATTATCCCAAACTTTATATTTCTCAATTATTTAAGAAACACTTGTTTGCTACTACAAAATATATAAACTGTCATTCAAAAATCCAAAGTAGTAATTTTCTTTGTTCACTCTCATAGAAAAGAATCAGAGATAAACTTACAGGGTTTTTTTGTTTGTTTTTTGGGGGGTTTTTTTACTTAGTAGAATTTATTTTTGGCTAACAGGTATATCAAATACATCTTTAAAGAATTTAATTTCCTCCAATCTTGCTATTGGTTATATATATGTTATATTTTTATATACTCATTTTTCATAATAAAATTTTCCAATTCTACTAGAAAAATTTATATTTATTTTTTCAGTTGTTAAGTGTTTACCAGTGACAGAACCAGAGAATGGGAAAATTTTCAGTGGTGCCCTGGAACCAGACCAAATATATACTTTTGGACAAGCAATACAGTTTGAATGTAATTCAGGCTACATACTTGATGGACCTAAACAAATACATTGCTCAGCAGATGGTATTTGGAGTGAAGAAAAACCTAAATGTGTAGGTAAGATACACTTACTGTTTGATTATTTGAATGAGTTTAGTTTTTTTTCATGAAAATATGCCTTTCAAAACACTGTGCCTCCTACAGAATCTGAAAAATACTAACTCACTAGCATTTATTCAGCACTTACTATTTCCCAGTAAGTGATCTAAGTTCTTTACACATGTCATCTATTTTGCCTTCCAAATGACTATGTGATTTTTGTACTGTTTTCACTGCTATTTTATAATTGAGGAAATCATGGTGCAAAGAAATTAAATCGGGCTTCCCTGGTGGCGCAGTGGTTGAGAGTCTGCCTGCCAATGCAGGGGACACGGGTTCGAGCCCTGGTCTGGGAAGATCCCACATGCCGCGGAGCAACTAGGCCCGTGAGCCACAACTACTGAGCCTGTGCATCTGGAGCTTGTGCTCAGCAACAAGAGAGGCCGCGACAGTGAGAGGCCCGCGCACCGCGATGAAGAGTGGCCCCGCTTGCCGCAACTGGAGAAAGCCCTCGCACAGAAACGAAGACCCAACACAGCCAAAAATAAATAAATTAATAAATTAAAAAAAAAAAAAAAGAAATTAAATCACATGTACAAAATTGTCATGGCATATATGGTAGAGGTAAGATTTAAACGTAGGTTACCTGACACTAAAGTCCATGCTCTTAACTATAATTAAATTGTAATTGACTCTTATGACTAACATAAAATCTTAAACATTTCTGCTACAAGTTTAATATTAAAACTCCAGAATAGGTCATTTTTTTATTTGAAAAACTATCATTATTTATTTCTATTGATGTGTCATGATAACATTGTGTTTTTGAATAATGCTTCTAGGAAGTGGCCCTGTTTTATACTTGCACTGGGAGTTTAGTATAAATATTGCTGAACTGAATTGAATCCACTAAATAAATCTTTGTCTTTAAAAAAAAGTTCCATAGTTAGCTAGAAGTTAGCAGTTCTTTAGTTTTAATACTACTGACCTGTGCCTGATGATCAATATGATGATTCTGGCTTTTGTAATAATATATTTTGGTCAATTTATTTAAAAGTACCATACTTCGTTTGACCAGTATTTCTTTGGCAGAAATTTCTGCCATATTTGTTTTTTAACATTATCTAAAATCCCCAAATTATTTACACTTTCTTAGTCTAGTCTGTCCTACAGTGAGATGAAGAGAGAAGCGTCCCTCTTCCTAGGAAGTCTTTTTTACAAAACTAGTTCTTTGAGTTAATAATGGCAAACATATTTATATTCAGTGTAGCAATTACTGTATACTCTAGAGGTTCATGGATGGGGCTTATTTCTTGCAACTAAATTTCTGTGGTTAGTGAAACCTTTCTGGAATGACTGATGCAGAAGATAAGTCTTAAAGGAAGAATGAGAATCTTTCAGATGAAGTTGAGGAGGGGAAAAGCAAACCAGCCAGAAGAAGTTAGTGGAGAGGAAGGGACAATGGCCTTGAGGCCTCTTTGAGCATGAAGCTCCCCTATTCCCACTGTTCTCAGGGGCCTTAACTTAGGATGCAGGCAGGGAAGAAGTCAGTGATGGAGTGAAGATTGGCAGTCCAAGGTTCTGCGGGGCTACGTACACCATGCTGAAGAATTAGGCTTTATACAGACTGAATTGGGAATCAATGAAGCGTTTTAAATGGAACAATAAAGTGACAAGAAAAAAAGATCTTAAGTTACAAACAGGAAAAAAAGATTAAGATGAAGGGAGAATAAGATCTGGGAAATTAGTCACTGTTGCTGGAGTCCCAGAGAAAAATTTTGGAGTGACGATATTGTGAAAGATGATGGCCAGCTCTTTTTTTTTTTTTTTTACGGAAAACTTGGATGGATAGCAAAACCACAGAAGCTGGTCAGTTGCTTTTTGGAGATGTAATAACAATGAGATATATTAATTTCTTTGACAAGTGTTTGTCAATAATTACTCTATTATCCATAACTAAAAAATATGTAATTTTTACAGGTCACAGTGAAAATACATATCACATTAAACCTATTTCTGTATTCAATTTTATATATACAGTTGTGAATGTTACTGGCCACTATTTATTTCAAGAGGGACTAATTTATCCCCAACTAAATAAATTAGCAACATGATTTAAATCAGAATTTTTACTTACTTCAAAAATGAATGTTAAGAAACAACCGATAATTATTCACAAGCATTCAAGTCAAAACAGGACTTTTGTTTAGTTGTCTGATTTACCTAATGGAAACAAGAGTTGTATCTTTTATATAACTATGTTTGGGACACAGTCCTTTAATATATAACAAACCTGTTGGAATTTAATCCCTTTTGTTTAGAAATTTCCTGCAAACAACCAACCATTTTAATGGATATCCTCTATCTCTGAAGGAAATTTATAAGGCAAATGAACGAGTTCATATAAATGCACAAGTGGTTTCGAATACGGGGAAAGAGGAGATGCCGTATGCACTGAATTTGGATGGGCCCCAGTTCCTTCATGTAAAGTAATGCTATGTTTCTCTTCTATATCTTTTGCTGTATATTTTACCAATTGTTTTAATTCATATACTCCTTACGGTTAAGCAGTTTATTTTTTCTCACAATGGAGTATTAATGTTTATAGGAATCAACTATTACAAAGACGTAACATTTTATGTGTGCAAGGCCTGTTTTGAGATCAATTGGTGTGATTCTCTCACTCTGAAGATAGACATAAACAGGACCAGAAAAGTTCAATAGCTCATGAAATCTTTGGTCTATGGTCACAAAGCAAATCTAGAGCAGAGCCAGGAATGTAACAGGTTTCCTAATCCCCAGGTATATATACCTCTCAAATAATTAGATTCCTCTCGTAAAGCCCAAACTTTCACTTTAAAAAGTAAATTATATTAATACCAGATGAGGTAATCCTCCATGGATAATGGAATTAAATAGAAGAAACTGGAGATTTCATTAACCACAGGCTTCATACGAATCAACTGTGGTGATGGTGCTGAAAACAGTTCCTCTTTTAGGCTTCGTAAGGGAAGGATGTTACACAGACTCAAAGAGTTCATTTCAACTGTGCTCTTTGCCCACCAGAAATTATGTCTGCTTTTTTTGTGTTCTACTTAGCCTACCTCATTTAGAAAGGGATAGTTTCAACTATCATGGCTTAGAAGAGAAAAATATATCAATAAATAGTTGAGGAATGTAAGAAGTCATAAGAAGAGCAGGCAGATACAGCTATAGCACGGTAATAACAGTGTTGAATTATTTGCAAACACTTATGAAAGGAGGGAGTTAGCTTTGATGAGGGCTGCTTCACCGAGTAAAACAAGTAACAGTATTATCACACATGACATCCGAGACAAGTGACTTTCCAAGAGGGCAAACTTTTACAGGTATGCCACACTGTGACCTTCACCTCTTAAGAGCCCTCTGAACTTTAAATCATGCTATTCGTAATAACATATATAAACCTGCTTTGGTGATCCTCTTTACAAAACTAGAGATAGTTTTTGAGCTGATTTTATTCTTAAAAAAATTTAGTTGAGCCCACGAGCAGCTCCTTGGAAAATACATCCTCCTGAATGACCTTCACTTTCAAGCATTGTTAAGAAAATATTTAGAAAGAAGTTAAGAACACAAGACAGTGATAACTGTTACCGAACCAAACTTGGGTGCTGCTCACCTGCACACAGTAAAGCTAATCTACTGACACCAGGTTGTGGTGAAGGGAAGTGCAGCGTTTATCATAAGGCACCAAGCGAGGATTCCAGGGCAGCTAGTGCTCAAAAAGTCCAGCCTCCCCAGCCTCCCCGATGGGTTTCAGCAAAGCATTTTTAAAGGCCAGGTAGGGAGAGGTGTCCCAGGGTATGTGATCAGCTCGTGCCAATTCTCTGATTGGTTGATGGTGAGGTCACAGGGCAGTGTCACAGGGGTTAACATCATCAATCCTCAGGCTCCAGTAGGTCTGGGGGCTACGTGCTCATGGTCATCAAGTAGTTAACATCTTCCGTTTGATTGTAGTTTTAGCATCTGTAAAACAACTCAGGAAATGTGCATCAGATGCTATCATCTAGGTAGTTCAGAGAGGAGCTACAGCAGAGGATATGGGGGAGGGGTCTGTCCCGGGAAGGCCCCACAGGGTCCCGCTCGGTTACACAACCACATGAGATCTGTGTGCAGCTGATGCTGTGTGGAGCCCAGCTGTTTATCTCCATGGCATTCGTGGCTCCTGAGCAAGAAGGTGGATGCACAAGTCCTCTGGCGTCAAAGTCTGCCATATATGCTTCTACTTCCAGAGCCCCTCTTTTATCCATCCGATCACCAAAATATAGCTTATAAACCACTTATTTATATCAGGACTCTTGTCCCGTATTGAGGATAAACATTAGAATAAAGTTTCAATGAATTCCAGGTTCAATGAATTCAAAGTAAAGCCTCAGGAATTCAATTTTACTTGGACATAGGACTCAAGGATAACATGACGTAGAAGTCATTGAATTATTCCTTTTCTTGGTCACTTACCTACCTACTTAAAACTCTTCCTTAGAACAGATCCGTTTTAGTAGTGGGAAATTTCTGTTTTCCCACAGTGTTACTACAATTTCTAGGCTTACTTCTCTTAAAACTAGACTCCTTTACACACAACACATCAAAGAATCCACATTTATAAGACATTTTCCTTTTAGAAGTTCTTTTCATTTTCCTAGTCACAAGTCATAACTTAAAATTCAAGACTGTATGCTTTAAGGTCCTGCTTTCTTTAGCGAGAGAGATACCAGGATTAGGACTGGTACTCTCTTTTTACAAAAATAATTGCTAAAGATCAATATAAGTAAAGAGTGGTTCACCCCAAATTAGATAAGCATGCTCTGTCTCTTAAAGATGCTTCATTTTATTAAAATGCATTTTACATTAACTAGATATAGAGACGTCTTTTATTAAAAGAAACTCCACTCTCTGTACCTCAGCTAGTGACACAAATACCTCTCCCTATTTTCATGGTACATTGGAAGGATCTACCTGCTGATAATGATAAATTCCAGATTAACGTATCTTATTTTATAGAACTCTATAAGAAATTTGGAATTAAGTCATAAAAGTAAATTTAAATAAAATAGTCTAGGATAAAACACTTAAATTGTCTTCTATCTGGTCTATGATTTGTACGTGTCAGGGGTTTTATTTGAGGGTGATTTGTCAAAACTTTGGTCTCTGTATCCAATAAGGAACAGTCTCTGACAACAAGTCACTCACAGGAATAAATAAAAGTATCAAGACCTGTTAAATAAAAGCCACCTTTGATGCAAATCTCTCTGTTCCCTGTACAGACTGGATTTTCTACGATTCACAACAGAGTGTTAACCTTGAATTAATTATTCTTATTTCAAATGCTTAATGGTTGCTTCTAAAAGTAGAAAAAATTTGGCCTTACATATTCGGACAGTCTCAAATATTATTATTATTATTATTTTAATAGAAACACCTGCCCTGGCAATGTTTTAATAACATTATTTATTTTAATGAAGATCATGAGTAGGGAATCAAAATTTATTAAAAGATTTATATATACTGCTTGAAAGTAATCCCTAGAAGTTCTTCTACTCTTAATTAATTTAACAAAATTCTCCCAATATTATTTAGTAGGTATCTTAGTGAAACACATGTTTATTTACATATTGTGACTTTCGACTTCAAACTTTGGTACTAAGTTCAGCTGTAGCATGAAGTAAAAACTAAGACATGTAAACTGGACTTCAATGTGTATATGAAAATATGATAGATATAGCAGAATGAAGTGAAAGAGAAAAAACAGAAAAGAATAAATGAACACATTTAAGGCTTATTTGAAGTTAGTGTTAAATAGTGAAGACCTATTTCACATAAAACTTGTGTTTAGGTGATCACATTGTGATTTCTATTATTTCTAATATCATCATTGCTAATAATTATATTATCATGTTAGCAACAGAGGCATATTGACGCTTATCTGGCAAAATGGAAATAAATTTAAGACCAACTAGGAGACCTACTGCACTACCTCTAAGAGATGACCTTACCAGTGGAGGTGTCTTATGAAAGGGAGGAGATATATAAGTAATAATACCAACTTTATAGAATATGGTGTTTGACTGAATTTTGAAGTGATGTGGAGGAAGGAATGTAGGGGTAAATTTCCAGGCGTCATCATGAGGTTCTTGTGTCACAAATTCCAATGTTATAACACAGGAAGAAAAGCATATACTGAAAGAAGGATGATGACTTGAGTTTGATATATGATAAGTTGAGTATGCTTTTGAGTTGTACCCATGGACCTGTCCAATGTGAGCTGCACTGGATGTATGGATTGGGATCACACTGAAGAATTTATTAGCATAACAGGGAAGCTTCTGTCATGGACAAGTCTTGAAGTACACAGAGAGTATGATGAGGAAAACAACAAAATCAAGGACAAATACTCACGTAGAGCCAAGTACAAGGCATCTCTCTTCATTCTACACCCTTATAGGGTCTTCAGGGAAGGTGTTTCTGGCGTGGTATAAGCATCACTATGAAGATTTAGAGGAGAATCGTTCAAGACACAAGGAACAGAAAGTGCCAATGATAGGCATAAGCTTGGCATGTGTGAGAAACCAGACCGAAGGCTAGTGTGTTGGTAGCACAGAAAATAAGTAGGAAAGTGGTAGGGATGCGATTGGAAAAGTAGGCTGGGCCTAAGAATTAAGTGGATTGGTGGAAGAAGAGAGTAACTATAAGTAAACTAAACAAAATTAAATCGTGTTGTTCAGACAAAGGTAAGGAGAAGTAGAACATAAAAAGTTAATGCACTGGGGAACTTCAAGAAGTCGGTGATCAGCAGTGTCGAATATTACAGAGTTTAGCTAATAATATACACCAGACACTGTAATATGTGGAATACAAGATTTTTGAATTTGGAAATTGGGGGACATTGGTGACTTTTGTCAGAGCAATGTCAGCACGATGGTGGTGTGAGAAGCCAGATGGAAACAGGTTGAGAATAAATGGGAGGAGGAATGGAATACCTTCGTGTCGTGTAAGTGTCTGGGACATTAACTTTTGATTGCCAAGGCATACATTTTAAAGGCATTTATCCTGAGTAAACATACTGTCAGCTGTGTGACACAGCTACTGTCAAAATAACTAGATAAGGAACCGGACTGCCGCACCCATGAAGGTCCCTTTATAGAAAGCCCTGGGTGACCTAGATAACTGACAGCTTTTCCCTTCCCTCACCCTAATTCCACTCTTCTGCTTTAAATTCACCAATAAAGAGTGAACCTGAGAATCGTAGACACCCACTCTGAGACCTAATAAAAACAGAGCTCCAAGTTCGTTCTGTCTCTCTCTCTCTCTTTCTTTCTCTTTCTCTCTTTTTTCTACCTCTGACCTCACTGTGGGACACTCCTCAGGTGTACTGGGTACACTTCAGGACCTGTGAGTAATAAATCTTGTTCTTCAGAGTTTCCTGATGATTGTTGCTGAGGGGCCTCTTGCAATCATAATAAGAACCACAGGGCTGGTCCACCCACAGCCTTGACTTCTGTCAGGAAAGGTCTGCGGAGGCTCCGCACAAGCAGTACAGCCCAGGTGGGTGCCTCAGACAACCCAGCTGGCAGCGTCCCTATGGATAGGCTGAGAGTGATACAACAATTACCTAAACTTGGACAAAGGGTAGAGAGAAGGAGTTTAAAATTGGGAGAAGTTTGCATATCCATCTAAGACAGAGTGGTTGACAAAATGAGAGAGAGAGAAGAATTAAAGAGTGGTGCAACATCCATGGAAAAATGAGAAGTTTGAGAAGCTATCTTGAATTTGAACACACAAGAAACAAACAACAACAGCAGCAACAACAACAACAACAAAAAACACACCTTATTATCAAAGACTAAGGGAAAGGCTTAAGTCCAGGATAGATGCAGCTAAAGTTGAAGAAATCTTGGGAAAAAAATCTAGGGAACAACTCACGACTGGTAGTCTCAATTGTTTCCTGTGAATGCAAGGACTTATTATCTGTTGATGAGAGAGCAATTGTGTTTAGGTGCCTTGAGCAAAGTAAGGAGACTGTGGGTCACTGACTTTGGGAAATGGAAACAAAAGTAAATTAGGAGCATATAAATAAATGAATTTCAGGCAATGCTGAATGTCCACCACAGGTTTTTAGCCCAAAATACAACATGGCCACCATTATAGATGGCTGTGTAACATTCTACAATAGTTAAAAAGCATGATATTTATTAGAAAAGGAATATTGCAAATTGCTCATTGTTGAGATATAGCAAAGTTTACATAAGTGACTGAGAAAAGCTTTATAAATTAGGAAAGGCTAGGTAAAGGGATAACACACTCTAATCCCCGTGTCAAATCCAGCCTGTGCCCTTTTTTGTGAACAAAGATTTACTGGAACAGAGCCGTGCCCATTTGTGTGTGTGTTGTTTATGGCTATGTTTGCCCTACAGTGGCAGAGCTGAGTAGTTACATCAGAGACCTTTCATCTGGCCCTTTCTATAAAAGGTTTTTCAAACCCTGGATTAGGTTATTCTATTACAGGAAGAAAAATGTATTCCAAAATCTCAGTGGCTTAATACACTAAAGTTTATCTCCTATTCATGCTCACATCCAATGTAGGTCAGAAGGGTCTCTGCTCATCATTTTCATTGTAAGAATCAGGGGATGGAGACATCACCTTTCCATGTCCTTCTTTTAATCACTGCAGCTGTGGGGAAGAGAACATAAAAATTCACGCAATAACTGTTACAGTCACAATGACTGTTCCTCCCTAAAGGAAAACATATTACTTCCATATTCATTTCATTGTCCTATGCAAGCCATGTGTTTATGTCTACTTCAGAGGGACAGGGGTATACTATCCAACCAAGCATCTGGAGGGAGGAGACTCAGAATATTTGTAAATAGTACTTGTGAGAATGACAGAAGCTGAGGAACTTGCAGAAAGTGGAAAGAATAGCTGAAGTGATATATCAAGAATTCATTGCCGGGTATGGAATATCATGAAGCATGTGTTGGCTTTGGAGAAAGAGTATTCAAGAGTCCAGCGGGCACAAATACATTAGATGAGAAATACAATGGAGGGAAATATGAGTGATACAGCAGGAAGGGCATGAGGCTGTGCTCATTTTAATGACATTTTGTGCTGTACTAAGAACAAATAACATCCACTTTTATATTTTTATATACTTGATTATTTTTAATGGATAGTTATTTCTATATTGTACACATATCTTTTCTCTTTTCAGAAATAACATGTGATCCTCCTTATATTCCAAATGGTATTTACACACCTCAATTAACCAAATACAGAGGTGAAGATAAAGTCATTTATGAGTGTAAAAGTGGCTTTTCTCCTGTGATCCAGGGAAATGTTGCAATGTGCACCAGCCATGGCTGGTCACCTGCTCCAAGATGTTCCTGTAAGTTTCACTCATATCTTGACCTACTTCTTAATTCTGAAGTTTCTTTCTCTTAAACATACAAAAATGGGGACAGAATAAATCCAAGTATTTGCCCTACTGTGTATGCAAAGTAGAGGCTTTAGAGGCATTCTTTGCTTTTCAAAGTAGACAGTTCTAAGGAGGAATAAAAACATTTTTGTAAACTAAAACTCTTTAAATTTTTTGCTACTCAAAGTTAAATATATGTCTGTGTGTATGAATATATAATTCTCTAATATAATTCTAATATCTGAACTAAACATTGAGTAAGACTTACATCAACCCAACACCTAGTATATTAGTTATCTAGTGCTGTGTAAAAATATTCTCCCAAAACATATGGGCTTAAACAACACACCTTTATATTCTTAGAGCTCCTATGGGTCAGGAATTAGGAAGTGGCTTAGTTGGTTAGTTCTGAATCACACTTCTTGGGTTGCAGTCGGGGTGCTGGCCTGGGCTGCAAGTCACCTGATGTCTCATTTGCTTCCTAGGCTCTCTCACCTGGCTTTGGGCGGGAAGCCTCAATACCTTACCACATGGGCATCTCCGCAGATTGCTTGAGAGGAAGCTATCTTTCCCCAGAGCTAGTGATCCCAGAGAGAGAGAGAGCAGGAAGTTTCCATACCATTTATGACCTGGTCACACACTGTCACTGTCACTTCAGCCATATGTATTCTTTAGAAGTGGGCCACTAAGTCCAGCACATTCAATTGTGGGGAATTAGGCTCTAATTTTGGGAGGGAGGAATGTACAAGACACTGTGGAATTTTCTAAAACTATCACATTTAGAAAAATGTCACTCAACTGAACAGAGTATTTTATTTCTAGGGATGCTTCCTTTACCTTTTTTCAAGTGTTTTCTGTCTCTACAATCATATTCTTTTTCTTTATACATCATAGTTTATTGTAAAGATGCACTACAGTTAAACTCGATCTTGCATGAAAGAAAAATGTAATGATACAAATAATAGATCAGTGACCTCAATGTTAATTCCAGGCAAAAGTCCAAAATGATTTTTCAAAGTATGAGTCCCTTAAAAAGGAAGCTGTTATCAGTATGAAACAGATTTCAATGTGCATAAGAAATATAAGAGAAATATTTAATCGTGTTAAAGTTTGGTTTATGAATATGGCAGATGAGCCTGACTGTACCTCAACGAGTTTATCCCACAAGGGAACTTCCGAAGTTCTTGTGGACAAGATGGGGAAATTGACCAGTTAGATGGTTTATCAGATATTCATAATTTCGTTAAATAAGCCTCTCTGATTATCAGATTCAGGACTGTGTTCTCAGGCCTGCTCCATTCCTCTAGTTTAATGGTGTAGAGGAGATGCAGTACAAATTCACCGCTGGAATGATACAGGGGTGCTGAAAGAGAACCTGCATTAGGACAGGTTCATCACGCAGAAAGACTCCCATGTGCGAGGTTGGATCTAATAACATGAAACTTAACAGTGATAACTGTAAGATCCTGGGCTTGGGTCATAGGAGTCAGCTGCACAAGTACAGAAAGACTAGAAACACTTTTAAAAATTAGTGAATATTTTAACCAGTTTTGAGATCAGTCTGAGCCAACACTGTGATGGCACAGCCAAAGCTGCTCATGAGACCAGAGCTCGTGTTGGTAGAAGTGTGAGAGTGTAGTGAGGCTGTTCTAAGTCCTGCCAGTGTGAGTGCTGATCCGACCACAGTGGAATAGTACATGTGCTTCAGGAATTGATCTGGTTAGAGAGATACAGACACATTCACATGTGACCAAATGAAAGACAAGAATAGGAACAGGGCTCGGACCAGTGATAGTAATAATACTTACTTTCAATTATGCCCTCTGTGTGTACCTTTTAGAAATGAATCTCAGTGGATTATTTTACTGTATTCATATTGTATGAAGAAACATAATGAAGTGGATAAACATACTAGTTCTGAAATCAGATCATCAGGATTCAAATCTCTGCTCTACAATTTAATGGCAAAGTTAATTGAGTTCTTTAAGATTTGGTTCTTGCAAATACAAAGACTCAAGCTTGCCCAACATAGAATTATTGTTAAATACACATATCTTGACATAACATGATGGAATTTGTAAAATCCATGGATGAAGAGAAAATCTTCTAAATCTCCAAAAAGTAGTGTGAAAAAAAACTAGTCTGTTACTTAAAAGGAATGAGAGTAAATAAGCATTTCAATCTTAAAAGAGTGGGAAGCTTCACAAAAGTGGGGAAAACCTATCAATGATGAGAGATACAGACTATAGGACAAGAATCTATACCAAGAGAAGGTATCATTCACAAGTCTTTGTTAAAGAAAGACATTAGGGTATGCAAAGATTCAAAGTTTATAATTCACGTAGCAAGTCTATAAAAACAGCTTGAAAGATTTCTGTAATCATACAAAAAAGAAAACGGATCATTGATCTTAAGGAAGATTAAAAATGGTAATGAATATTGTGTGTGTGTGTTGTACATTTTTTTAATGTGTTGCATATGTGTTCTTGTAATATCATATTCATGATGTAAAATAAATACTAGTGTAGTATTAAAAGTATTAGATTACCTCCAAACCATCCAATAAAAAGGGTAAATTTTTCTGAAAAATATTATATATAAAACTGTTATAAACAACATAACACTTAAGAATACATGTGAAAATTACTCAATATATAAGAATAACAATAAATGTAATTATATTATACCTCATTTAAAATATTTATAAGAAACAGTGAAAAAAACATCATTCTCCCATTAAAATTAGAAATAAGCATTTAAGTGTTTCCCTTAATCATAACCATTTGGATATTAAGAATTATTCATTCATTGTTCATTTCTCTGATTAGATAAAGAAGGGAAAATATGCCTTCATGTCTAGTTTGAGGGTTAAATAAGAATTTTTTTTTTCTGTGTAATGTGATCAATGGATCAATGGCTCAACTGTTGTGCTTCTCTACACTTATCACACATTTCCAATAAATAGAAAAATAAACTAATGAGTGTTAATCTATAAACAAAAACTGTTTTCCTACATTGACTTGGTCTGAGAATAAAAGCCAGGATCCTGATTTCTGATGAGAATGAAAAAGAAAGAAAAAGAAGACAGATGAGCTGCACGATAAAATTTATACTTTCATCTCTCGATTAAGATGCTAATTTAGTCAACCAAGGCTAGGACTTATGTACTTAAGGATAATTAAATCAATAGCTCTGTATAGTTTTCTACCAAGAGAGCTCACATATAAATTTTATGTAATATGACCCACAAGACATAAGTTGATCTTGATTAGCAAGGACATCCTTAAATACCTCAATCATCTGAGTTTTCTGTAACTTTTCTTTTCCTAGAAACTCTAACGCAATGAGGGTAATTAAGCTAATAGGAATATAATTCATAGATGAAACATCTGATCTCTAATTTGATGGCTTACTAAGGTAAAACATTATTCATACCTTTTTTTTTTTATTCCAAGTTAAACCTTGTGATTTTCCAGTAATAAAACATGGAAGGCTACATTATGCATATGGAGAATACTTTCCAGCAAGGTTAGGTCAACAGTTCTCCTATCGCTGTGATCAGTATTTTGTGCCTCCTTCACGAAGTTCCTGGGATTACCTTACTTGCACACCACAAGGGTGGTCTCCAGAAGTACCGTGCCTCAGTAAGTAAACCTCTTTAATTTTATATGTATAAATCTTCCAAAGAGTGGAGCGACAATAGTACATAAGTGAGTACAATTAAGTCTTGCACAACAAAAAAAAGGCCAAGGGTCAAGTTCTGTGAGCAAAAAGACCCAAATAAGCCTTCTTTTTATGAGGAGCTCTCCATGGATATCACATGAGAAATATAGAGACTTTACAAGAATATCTGCATCATTTACACATATTGTAATTATAAAAACTAAAGATAAATAACATGGTATATTGATTTTTTTTCTTTTTTAACAAACACGTGGTAGTAGCTTTCATTTTCATTAAGTTATTTGTTCTTTTTGAATACTAATGCATTGTCAGGTAAATACTATAAAGTTAATTTTTAATGTGCTATTTTACCAAATATATGTTATTTTTTTTCTTTTCTATTGTCTTTATGATCCTTAGGACAATGTACTTTCAATTACTTGGAAAATGGACATTACCCAGATTACGAAAAAAAATATTTACAAGGTGAAACTGTAAGAGTTCACTGCTATAATGGCTACAGTCTTCAGAATTACCAGAACACAATGACGTGTACAGAGAATGACTGGTTTCCTCCTCCCAGATGCATCCGTGTCAGTGAGTAAACTGGTCCGAGATCCCAGTATATTTATAATTTTCTAAGACTCAGCTATATTATCCACTGCAAAATGTTTTTATCAACTTTTTCTTGTTTTGCCAAAAGACTTATTTAGTTTTATTTTTTACAAGTGTGTGTGTGTATGTACAGACTTCTTGATAAGTATATAACAAAATAAATGTGCTATTGATAGACATTAGTCAAGAATACAGGGGGGGGGAAAAAAAGCCACAAAGAAGAAACCTATAATAACAGAGAGATGTCAGCAAGATGGCCGAATAGGAGTTTTACTGTCTCTCCTGATACAAACTTTGACAATCATGAATCGATGAGAATATCTTTGTGGGATTCTAGGAGTCTAGCAGAGAAATTATAGCACACTGTTGGAGCACAGAGATTCAAGACTGAATGCATCAAAGAGGGTTAGAGGAACAGTTTCACTTTACCTGTGTCACCTCTCCCCTAAAGTAGCACAGCTTATTGCCCAGAGAGACCCGTTCATCACAGGGTTTCACCTGTGGGGGAAAATAAGAGCATGTGAGTAAGGGCCAGCTTCCTCCACTTGCAATACTGATCAAAAGGCCCACTTCTCTCTCACCCCATCCAGAATACTGGGGTAATCTGCATGACTGAGGGGTGGGGAGAGGCCAGGAGTACAGCATCCAGGGCTAGAATTCATCAAGAGACAAGGATCCTACTGACCGTTTTGTAGACACCACCAGCTGGCTGAGGTAGAGGTGAAGAAGTTCAAGAAGATGACAGAGGGCCTCGGTCCCAGCACCCTCAGGGACCTCGCTGTGGCAGGACTGGAGATGCAGGTAAAACTGCTCCAGAGCCTGGGCCTAAAATCAACCCTCATCACCGATGGCTCCACCCCCATCAACCTCCTCTTTAACAAAACTTTGGGTCTGCTGGGGCTCAGGTCTGAGGCCCAGCCCCCAGCCAAGAAGGCGGCCTCGGGGCCCAGTGCCCAAGAGGGCTTGCTTCTCCCCTCCACTGCTGGCTCTCTAACTCTTAGAAGCAACAAGTCATGCCTTAGCCCCCTACTGCACTGACAAATAAAATTGACACTTCTGGGCATTTAAAAAAAAGGAAGCCCATCCTCTAACCATTGCAGACACCTAGTTTGTGAATCCTTCTCACCCATGGACACCCTCAACACATCCACATCCCCCTGCCCCATGGCCAGCTCCCTGTGTATGTCCCCAAGGTGGTGATGCAAACTTTTGCAGATGACTAGTGAGACATCTAGAAGCCAGCCTGACCCTGTGGGATTGTAAGAAAACACACAAACATGAGCATTTGTCATTGCCCCAGGGAAAGCAACCAGAAAGCTGTCAGCACACAGACTGGCTTTGCCAGATTGAGGGAAGCATACAAGCTTCAAAATTCTCTCCCATGAGGGATCAAGATGTGTGGAACAGGTGTGTCCTTTAAAAAGGTCTGGAAAAGCCTGTAGCAGTGTGACAGAATGTATTTTCCTCCCCAGTCAGTCTGTAAAGACTGGAGGAAGCAATTGCTTCTTTAAGTGTGAAGACAGCAACAGGCAACTTCAAGAAACAAAAAAATCAAAGGACTACAATACAAACAAAGGAACACAATAGTTTTCCATTAACTGACCTCAAATAATGGATATGTACAATTTATCTGATAGATGCTTCAATATAGTTACTTTAAAGAACTTCACTGAGATACAAGAAAACACGGGCAATTCAAAGAAGTCAGATAAACAATAATTGAACAAAACCAGAAGTTTAACAGGGAGATAGAAAACATAGAAAAACAAAACAGTAATTCTGAAAGTAAAGAATACAATGAATGAAGTGATAAATACAATGGAGAGCATCAACCACAAACTATCAAGCAGAAAAAAAAAAAAAAACTCATTTGAAAGTATCCTGTCAGAGTGAAGAGAGCCTACAGGAATGATTGGAGACCATCAAGAGAAACATTGTAGAGATTATGGGTGTCCCAGGAGAAGAATGGGAGAAAGAGCAGAAAGTTTATTTAAAGAAATAATGGCTGGGAAGACATGGACATTCAAAATCATGCATTTCATAAGTCCCCAAACAGATTCAAACAAGAGATATTCTATATACAAGACACATTGTAAAAAACTGTCTAAAATCAAAGGCAAAGAGAATTTTTGAAGCTGAGAGAAAAACCTCCACAAACAAAAGGGATTCCCCATAAAGATATAAGCAGGTTAATAAAACTGCAGAAACACTGCACACCAGGAGAGAGAGGGATGAAATATTCAAATTACTAAAAGAAAAAACCCTGCAACTGAAGAATTATTTGCCTGGAAAAGCAGTCTTGTAACAATGAAGGGGATATAAAGACTTTCCCAGACGAATAAAAACTGAAGGAATTCATTAGAACTAGATCTGTCTTACAAGAAATGCTGAAAGGAGTTCTTCAAGCTGAAAGAAAAAGATGTTAATTAGTAATGTGAAACCATGAGAATATACAACACATACAAAATAATGTAAATTGTGATATCAAAAACAAAATAGGTGGGGAGGAAAGTGAAAGGGTAAAGTTTGTATGCAATCAAAGTGAATTTGTTATCAGCTACAAATAGACCATTAAACCTATAAGATATTTTGTGTAAGCCTTGTGGTAACCACAAAACAAAACCTATTTTAGATATACAAAAGATAAAGGAATCAAAGTATACCACTACAGAAAATCATGAATTCTCTAAGAAAGGGTGCAAGAGAAAGACCAAGGAACAGTATTTACTATATAGCTGCCAGAAAACAGTTAATGAGATTGTATTAGTAAGCCCTTACCTATCAAGTAATAACATTAAAAGTAAATGAATTCTATTCTCCAATCAAAAGACAAAGAGAGTGCATAAAAAAAAGGGTGGGTGGGGGGAGACCAAACAGAAGATCCAACTATAAACTACCTAGAGGTAAAACTAAACTGAAACTCACTTCAGCATTTAGGACACCCAAAGGCTAAAGTGAATGAAAAGACAATATTCCATGAAAATGGACATCAAAAGAGAGCAGGGATAACAATACTTATTTCAGAAAAATAGACTTTTAGTCAAAATTGTAAACAGGAGACAAGGAGGTCATTATAAAATGAAGGGGTCAAATCAAGAGGATTTAACAATTGTAAATATATATATATATCCAGCATGGGAGCACCTAAGTACATTAAGCAAATTCTAACAGATCTAAACAGAGAAATAGCAGTATAATAATAGTAGGGGAGTTCAAAACTCTACTTTCAAAAATGGGTAGATCATTCACCCAGAAAATCAAAAAAGAGCAATTCGACTGGAACCAAACTTAAACAAATGTACCTAACAGACATCAGAACATTCCATTCAACAGCAGAATATGTATTCATCCTAAGCATACACAGAACATTCTCCAGGAGAGATAACATGCTAGGTCACAAAACAAGCCTTAAAAACCTTAAGATGATTGAAAGTATACCAAATATTTTTTGGACCACAATGGTATGAAACTAAAAAATCAGTAACAGGAAGTAGAAAACTGATGGTTTGTGGAAACTAAACATTCCTCAACAATGGGCCAAAATAGATATCAGGGAGAAATAAAAATATAAAGGAAATGAAAATTTAAGCACAACAAAAGTAGCTGTATGAGAAACATTTGTAGTGATAAAATCATACATTAAGAAAAAAGGAAGATCTGCAAAAAACGAGCCAATTTTACACTCAAAGAAAAAGAACAAACTAAGCGTGAAGTTAGCAGAAAGAAGGAAATAACAAAGATCAGAACAGAAATATGTGAAATAGAGACCAGAAAATACAACAGAAAAGATCACAACATACCTGCTTTTGCAAAAAGATATACAAAATGAACAAACCTAAAGCTAGATTAAGAAAAAAAAGAGATAAAACTCATATAAGTTAAATCAGAAATGAAGGATGAGACATTACAATTGATACCACAGCAATGCCAAGGATCATAAAAGACAACTATGAACTATCATAAGCCAACAAATTGGATAACCTAGAAAAAATGGATAAATTCCTAGAAACTTATAATTCAACAATACTAACTCATTTAAAAATAGAAAATCTGAACAGAATAAAATTAGAAATAAAATTGAATCAGAAATTTACAATCTTCCAATGAAGTAAAGCTCAGGACCAGATGGTCTAATTGGTAAATTTTACTAAGGATTTAAAGAATAAATGCCAATCCTTCTCAAACCATTCAACAAAACCCAATGGCATATTTTACATAAGTAAAATAAATAATCCTAAAATTCATATGGAATCACTAAATACCCCCTTTTCTTGAGAAAGAACAACAAAGCTGGAGGCATTACACTTCCTGATTTCAAACTATAGTTTGAGAGCAATAGTAATCAAAATAGTATGATTCTGGCATAAGTAATAGACACATAGCCAATGGAACAGAATTGAAACCCAGAAATAAGCCCATGTGCCACCTAATATTTAACAAGGCAGTCATGAATACACAATGGGGAAATGATGGTGTCTTTAGTAAATGGTGCTGGGAAAACTGGATATGTACAAACAAGAATGAAATTGGACCCCTATATGAAAATACCAACAAAAATTAACTCTAAATGAATTAGAGACTTAAATATAAGACCTGAAACCATAAATGTCATAAAAGAAAACTTGGGGAACTAGTTTCTTGACATTGGTTTGGGCAATGATGTTCTTTGATATGTCACCAAAAGCGCAAGTAACAAAAACAAAATTTAAGTGGGACTGTATTAAACTAAAAGTTCTGTTCAGCAAATCAACAAATGAAAAGGTAAACTATGGAACTGAAAACCATATATCTAATAAGAGGGTAATATTTTTTTAAAAAGGACTTTTACAACTCAATAGTAGAAAAATCAAATAATCTGATTTAAAAATGAGCAAAGGATCTGAGTAGACATTTTTCTGAAGAATACACGCAAATGGCCAACAAATACATGAGTAGATAGTAAAACAATTACTAGTCTTCAGGGAAATACAAATCAAAACCATAATGAGATATTACCTCACACCTTTTAGAATGTCTTTTATCAAAAAATATAATTGTTGGCAAGGATGTGGAGAAAAGGGAATCCTTGTACACTTTGGTTGGAATTTAATTTGTTACAACTCTATGGAAATCAGTGTGGAATTTCCTCAAAAAAAATAATAGAACTTTCATATGACCCAGCAATCTCATTCCTAGGTATGTATCCAACAGAAATAAAATCAATATCTCGAAGACATATCTGCAGTCCCATGTTCATTTTAGCATTATTCACAGTATCCAAGCTTTGGAAACAACTTAGGGGTCAGCAAAAAAAATAATAAATAAAAGAATAAATAAAGATGTGATCTATATATGTAAAATGGTATATTACTCAGCCACAAGAAAGAAAAGAAGTCCTGCCATTTGATACAACATGGACGAACGTAGAGATCATTATGCTAAGTGAAATAAGAAAGAAAGAAAGAAGGAAGGAAAGGGGGAAAGAGAGAGAGAGAGAAAGAAAGGGAAAGAAGAGATTGAATTCATAGAAACAAAGAGAAGGAAGGAAGGAAGAAAAGGAAGGGAGAAAGGAAGGAAGGAAGGAAGGGAGAAAGAATGAAAGAAAGAAGAAAGAAAAAGAAAGAAAGAAGAAAGAAAGAAAAGAAAGAGAAAAAGGAAGGAAGGAAGGCAATAAGAAAATAGGAAAACAAGAAAGTGTTGAATTCACAGAAGGAAAGAGTGGAATGGTAGTTACAAGGACTTGAAGGTGAGGAAAATGGAGAGATGCTGGTCCAAAGGTGTAAGGTTTCATTTATAATATGAATAATTCTGGGGATATACAGCTTGGTGATATAGTTAATAATACTATATTGTATGCTTGAAATTTGCTAAGAGAGTAGATTTACAGCATTCCAAGCACATACAAAGAAAAGGTAATATGTGAGGTGATGGATGAGTTAATTAACCCTATTGTGATAAATGTATATGTATATCAAATCATCTCATTGTATACATTATACATATAAAGTTTTAATTGTTAACTATACATCAATTAAGCTAGGGGGATACCTACAACAGATACACAAAAGATAAAAAGAAAGTAAAAAATTACAAAACAATCAAATAACAATGAAAGATAGAGAGAAAGACATTGAAATAGCAATTGCAGAGTAAGCTAGTTAACAAAATATCAATAGTAAGTGCTCACTTATAATGATTAATTTAAATGTAAATGGACTACACTCACCTATCAAAAGGAATAGAACATCTGAATGGTTAAAAAAACAAGATTTAATAATTTGCTGTCTATAAAAGGCTCATTTTAGAATTAAAGACACAGATGGGCTAAACATGAACATATGGAAAATGATATTCATGCAAATAGAAGCCAAAAGACAGCAGGAGGGGCTGTCAGAAAAAATTGACTTTTTGTCTAAACTGTTTCTTGCAACAAAGAAGGTTGTTATATAATAGTAAAAGTGTCAAATCAACAGGAAAATGGATTATAAACATATAAACACCCACCATCAGAACTCCTAAATATATAAACCAAATATTCACAGATCTGATTAGAAGAAATTGAGAGCAATACAATAATAGTAGGAGATTTTAATACTCCATTTTCAATATTGGATAGAATGTCCAGACAGAATTTTAATAAAGAAAGAGCAGACTTGAACAACACTGTAAACTAAATGAACCTAATAGGTATGTACAGAACTTTCCACTCAACAACAGAAGAATACACATTCTTCCCAAGTCCACATGGAATAATCTCTGGAAGGATATGACCTGTTTGGTCTCAAAACAAGTCCTGACAAATTTTAGAAGAGAGAAATCATGCCAAGTATCTTTTTTAACCACATCGAAATAAAACAAGAATACAGTAACAGAAAAAAAAGAAGAAAAGAGAAAATTTACAGATATGTGCAAACTAAACAACAAACTCTTGAACAACAGTTTGACCAGAGAGGAAATCATAAGGAATTTTTTAAAATATCTTAAGACAAATGAGAACAAAATAGGACATACCAACAATTACAAGATACTGCAAAAGCAGTACTGAGGGAAGTTTTTTATTATAAATGCATACATTAAAACAAAGGAAAGATCTTATGTAAACAACCTAAATTTATACTTTAAAGCACTAGAAAAAGAACAAACTAAGACCAAAGTTAGAGAAAGGAGGAAATAATGAAGATTAGAACAGAAGTAAATCAAATGAAGAATAATTTTTAAAAAATCAACAAAATGAAAGGTTGGATTTTTGAAAAAATAAACAAAATTGATAAAAGCTTAGCTAGACTAAAAAAGATAGACCACTTAAATTTAAGACAAGTAAAATCAGAAATGAAAGAGGAGACATTATACGGGATGACTCAAGAATAAAGATAATCATAGGGACTAATGAACAAAAATATGCCAACAAACTTTATAATCTAGAAGAAATGGACAAATTCTGAGATACATATAACCTACCAAAACTGAGTCAAGAAAAATATATATAAAGTCTAAAATGTCCAACAACAAATAAGGAGATTGAAGCATATCTCCATCAAAAGAAACCTCCCAAAAGAGAAAATACTGGGAACAGATGGCTTCATGGGTGAATTCTTTGAAGCATTTAATAAGAATTGGTAACAATCCTGCTAAAAACTCCTTAAAAATCAAAGAAAAGAGAATACTTCCAAACACATTTTATGAGCTCAACGTCACTCTGATAGCAAAGCTAAAGATACCATAAGCAGAGAAAACTATAGGCCAATATCACTGGTGAACACAGATGCAAAAAATTGTAGTACAATGATAAAAGAAATTAGGCACAGGTAACTGGAAACATATCCAGTGCTAGTGCATCAGAAGCTTGAGTGTTGTTAAAATATCCCTACTACCCAAAGTGATGGACAGATGCAATTCAGTCCCTACCAAAATCCCACTGGTGTTCTTTACAGAAATGGAAAAAAATCATAAAATTTGTATGGAACCACAAAAGGCCTGAATAGCCAAAGCAATCTTGAGCAAGAAAAAAAAGCTGAGGACATCATGCTTCCAGATTTCAAATATATTACAAAAATTACTGTAATCAAAATAGTATGCTACTGGCATAAAAACAGATATACAGTCCAATGGAAGAGAATACAAAGCCCAGAAATAAATCCACGCATTTGTTAATAATACATAATTGAGACACAATCAACTTATCTATGACAAGGGAGCCTAGAATACACTACTGGGAAAGGATAGTCTCTTCAACAAATAGTTTTACTGAAACTGGATATCCACATGCATAAGAAAGAAACTGGGCCCTTATTTCACACGACATAACAAAAATCAACTCAAAATATATTAAAGATTATATGTAAAGTCCCTTTATCATTATATAATGCCCTTCTTTGTCTTTTTGTTATAGACTATGTTTTAAAGTCTGCTTTGTCTGATATGACTATGGCTACCCCACCTTTCTTGTCATTTCCATTTGCAGGAAATATCTTTTTTCATCACCTCAATTTTAGTCTCTGTGTATCTTTAGCAGGCAGCATATAGTTGGGTCTTGTTTTTCTATCCAATCAACCACCCTAATGTCTTTTGATTGGAGCATTTAGTACATTGACATTGAGAGTGATTATTGTTAGGTACGTACCTATTGCCATTTTCTTACACGTTTTTTCGTTGTTTTTGTAGTACTCGTTTTGTTTTGTTTTGTTTTTATTGGAGTATAGCTGATTTACAATGCTGTGTTAGTTTCAGGTGTACAGCAAAGTGAATCAATTATATATATACATATATATGTATGTATGTATATATATCCATTCTTTTTCATATTCTTTTCCATATATGTTATTACAGAATATTGAGTAGAGTTCCCTGGGCTATACAGTAGGTCCTTATTAGTTGTCTATTTTTATATATACTAGTGTGTATACATTAACCCCAATCTCCTAATTTATCACTTCTCCCTGTGTTTCCCCTTTGGTAACCATAAGTTTGATTTTGAGATCTGTGAGTCTGTTTCTCTTTTGTAAATAAGTTCATTTGTATCATTTTTTTAGATTCCACATGCAAGTGATATCATACAATATTTCTCTTTCTCTGTCTGACATACTTCACTCAGTATAACAATCTCTAGGTCCATCCATGTTGCTGCAAATGACATTATTTCGTTCTTTTTTATGGCTGAGTAATATTCATATATATATATATATATAATACCATTATATATATATGGTGTGTGTGTATATATATATGGTGTGTGTATATATATATATGGTATGTGTATATATATATATATGGTGTGTGTGTATATATATATATATTATATATATATACCACATCTTCTTTATCCATTAATCTGTCAACAGACATTTAAGTTGCTTCCATGTCTTGGCTGATGTAAATAGTGCTTTAATGAGCATTGGGGTGCATGTATCTTTTCGAATTATAGTTTTCTCCAGATATACGCCCTGGAGTGGGATTGCTGCATCATATGGTAGCTCATATTCAGTTTTTTAAGGAACCACCATACTGTTGTCCATAATGGTTGTACCAGTTTACATTCACACCAACAGTGTAGGAGGGTACCCTTTTCTCCCCACCCTCTCCAGCATTTATAGTTTGTACATTTTTTGATGATGGTCATTTTGACTGGTGTGATGTGTTACCTCACTGCAGTTTTGATTTGCATTTCTCTAATAACTGGTGATGCTGAGCATCTTTTCATGTGCCTCTTGGCCATCTGTATGTCTTCTTTGAAGAAATGTCTATTTAGATCTCTTTCTGATTTTTTGATTGGGTTGTTTGTTTTTTTGATATTAAGCTACATGAGCTGGTTCTATATTTTGGAGCTTGATCCCTTGTCGGTCACTTTGTTTGCAAATATTTTCTCCCATTCTGTGGGTTGTCTTTTCATTTTGTTTATGGTTTCCTTTGCTGTGCAAAAGCTTTTAAGTTTAACTAGGTCCCATTTCTTTATTTTTGTTTTTATTTTCATTACTCTAGGAGGTGGGTCAAAAAAGATATTGCTGTGATTTATGTGAGAGAATGTTCTGCCTATGTTTTTCTTCAAGATTTTTATAGTATCTGGTCTTACATTTAAGTCTTTAATCCATTTTGAGTTTATTTTTCTGTAAGGTGTTAGGGAGTGTTCTAATTTCATTAGTTTACACGTAGCCATCCAGTTTTCCCAGCACCACTTATTGAAGAGACTGTCTTTTCTCCATTGTATATTCTTGCCTCCTTTGTTATAGATTAGTTGAACGTATGTGCTTGGTTCTATCTCTGGACTTCATATCCTGTTCCATTGATCTGTATTTCTGTTTTTGTGCCAGTACCATACTGTCTTGATGACTGTAGCTTTGTAGTGTCATGAAGTTAGGGAGGCTGATTCCTCCAGCTCCATTTTTCTTTCTCAAAATTGCTTTGGCTATTCATGCTCTTTTGTGTTTCCATACAAATTGTAAAATTTTTTGTTCTAGTTCTGTGAAAAATGCCTTTGGTAGTTTGATAGGGATTGCATTGAATCTGTAGACTGCTTTGGGTAGTATAGTCATTTTCACAATATTGATTCTTCCAATCCAAGGACATGATATATCTCTCCATCTGTGTGTGTCATCTTTGATTTCTTTCATCAGCATCTTATAGTTTTCTGAGTACAGGTATTTTACCTCCTGAGGTAGGTTTATTTCTAGGTATTTTATTCTTTTCAGTGTGATGGTAGATGGTATTGTTTCCTTAATTTCTCTTTCTGATCTTTTGTTGTTAGTGTATAGGAATGCAGGTGATTTCTGTGTATAAATTTTGTATCCTGCAAGTTTACCAAATTCATTGATGAGCTCTAGTAGTTTTCTGGTAGCATCTTTAGGGTTTTCTATGTATGGTATCATGTCATTTGCAAACTGTGATCTTGCTTTTTAGAGTATCCTAGGTTGCAGGTTTTTCACTTTCATTCCTTTAAGTATATTTATGCCACTCCCTTCTGGCCTGCAAAATTTTTGCTGAAAAATCAGCTAATAACCTTAGCGGGGGCTTCCTTTTATGTGACTCTTTGTTTTTCTCTTGCTGCATTAAGAATTCTCTATCTTTAACTTATGCCATTTTAATTGTGATATGTCTTGGAGTGTGTCTGTTTGAGTTCTTTTTGTTTGGGACTCTCTGTGCTTCCAGTATCTGTATATCTGTTTCCTTCTTCAGGTTTTGAAGTTTTCAGCCATAATTTCATGAAATATGTTTCCTACCCACTTCTTTCTCTCTTCTTCCGGGACCCATATAATGTGAATGTTGGTATGCTTGATGTTATCACAGAGGTCCCTTAAACTGTTCTTTTTTTAAAAAAATTGTTGTTCTTTTTGCTGTTCTGATTGGATGACTTTCATTACTCTATCTTTAAGATCACTTATGCATCCATCTATATCACCTAATCCACTCCTAATTCCTTCTAGTGTGTTTTTCACATTAATTATTGTGTTCTTCAGCTCTGACTGGATCTTTCTTATATTTTCTAGTGCCTTGTTAAAATTCTCACTGTGTTCTTCTAATCTTTTGCCAAGTTCAGTTAGCATCCTTATTACTATTGCTTTGAATTCCTTATGTGGTAAGTTGTTTATCTCTGTTTCACTAGGTTTTTTGTTTTTGTTTTTTACTTTTTTCACCTTGTTCTGTTATTTAGAACATACTCTTCTGTCTTTTCATTTTCTTTAACTTTTTCTGTCTCTGTGAAGTTAGGTGAAACAGTTACCTATCCAGTCTAGAATGTGTATTCTTGTCTGGGAGCGTCCCTATACGGTCTGTGTGTGGCTAGTGGCTTTAATGATAAAGCTGGATCTGAAGTGAGTGTGGGTCACATCTCCCCCCAGGGTGTGCTGTCAGCTTTCATCTCGGTGGAAGGTGATATTGGAGATGGAGGGGATAGAGCCAGAGCCAGGTGTGAGCCAAGGCTTCTCCTGTGCTCAATGATAGTCACCACCCTATTGGGGGTGGGTAGAAGACCCTGAGATCCTGGAGCAGAAGCTCTTAGGGTCAGATTCAAGCCAGATCCATTCCCTTTAAGTGCACATACACTCCTTGGCAACTGCACCTCCGCCCTAGGAGAGCAGCTCCAGAGCAAAAGGAGCTGGAGAGGGTACCTGGTGCAGGCCCTGGTGCACAATGGGATGATTCCAGTGCACCAGTCAGAGCCCCAGGCAGTTTTCAATCTGCTGCCTCCACGCACACATTGCTCCTGGTTGCCTTTGTCCTGTTCAGAGGCTGGGTTGGGTTCGAGCCAGCTCCATTCCCTTTCTTTGTGAACACTCTCCTTGGCAATCACACCTCCACCCTATTAGAAAGCAGCATCAGAGAAAGAGGGGCTGGAGCAGGCAGACAGTATAGACAGGGTTGCATGCTGGAGTGGTCAAGGGAAACTGACCAGAGCCCCAGGCACTATTCAGTCTGTCTCTTTTGCCCTGTTCCTGGGAGTAAGCACTTGTGCACGTTCTTCACAAGTGGAGTCTTGGTTTCCTTCAACCCTCCAGTTAAGTCCCACTGGTTTCAGTCCAGCTAAGAGGACTCATCTTGGTGTCAAACCCCAGGTCTGGGGCACCTAGTTTGTGGCTCAAACTCCTCACTCTCCAGGGAGAGTCTCTAAACCTCTGATATCCCACTCCTCTTCTGAGTCACCTGCTAGGGCTTGGGTCCTGACCCACTTATTTCCCTCCTTCCTACCCTACATTGTGTGGACCTTTCCTTATACCCTTTGGTGTAGAAGAGCCTTTCTTCCACTTTCCAGATTGTTTTCAGTGAGAGTTGCTCCACATGTAGATGTATTTAAAAATTTTTTTTTATTGAGGGATAGTTGATTTACAATATTGTGCCAATCTCTGTTGCACAGCAAAGTGACTCAGTTATACACATAGACATTCTTTACTTTTGATGTGTTCTTGGGGTAGGTGAGCTCAGCATCTTCCTACTTTGCCATCTTGATCTCTCTCCTCTTTTTCCAATTCCTTGAGGTATATTTAGGTGGCTTATTTGAGTTTTTTTCTAAATGTAAACATTTAATGCTACAAAATTCCCTCGGAATTCATGTTGCAGTATCTGATAGTTTCATAACATTGTGTTTGGCAAAATACTTGTTATGAATTCAATCTTCTTACATTTTCTAAGACTTGATTTTTGACCTGTCACATGATCTATCCTGCAAAATGTTCAGTATTCAATTTAATAGAATGTATATTCTGTGGCTACTGCATGGAATGTTTTGTGTTTATCTGTTATGTCAATATGCTGTAAAGTTTGGCTCAATCTAATGTTTCCTTGTTGATTTTGTGTCTGGGTGATTAATCCATTGTTGATAATGGAGTCTTGAAGTCACCTACAATTATTTAATTGTTGTCTATTTCTCACAATACATCTGTTAGTATTTGCTCAATATATTAGGTGCTCTAATTTTTATCTTCTTGATAAATTGATGTCTTTATTAATATATAATGACCTTATTTGTCTCTTGTTACTTTTTTGGCTTAACGTCTATTTTGTCTGATAAAAGTATAGCTATCCTGCCTCTTTTTTGTAATTCACTTTCATTGAATATCTTTTTCCATTCCTTCACTTTCCGCATGTGTGTGTCCTTAATGCTGGATTTAGTCTCTGGTAGACAGATAGTTTAGTCTTTTTTTTTATCCATCCATTCATCCTATGTCTGTTATTTTACTATTTTTTAAATTGGGGTATACTTGCTTTGCAGTGTTGTGTTAGTTTCTGCTGTATAACGAAGTGAATCAACTATATGTATACATATATCCCCTCCCTCTTGGACCTCCCTCCCACCCACCCCCATCCCATCCACGTAGGTCGCCACAGAGCACCAAGCTGAGCTCCCTGTGCTATACAGCAGGTTCCCACTAGCTATCTATTTTACACATGTTAGTGTATATATGTCAATCCTAATCTCTCAATTCGTCCCACCCCCATTTCCCCTCCTGTGTTCACACATCTGTTTCCTATGTCTCCATCTCTATTCCTGCCCTGCATTTGGTTCATCTGTATTATTTTTCTAGATTCCACATATATGTGTTAATATACGATATTTATGTTTCTCTTTCTGACTTACATCACTCTGTATGACAGATTCTAAGCCCATCCACATCTCTACAAAGGACCCAATTTCGTTTCTTTCTAAGGCTGAGTAATATTCCATTGTATATATATATATATATATATATATATATATATATATATACAACATCTTCTTTATCCATTCATATGTTGATTGTCATTTAGGTTGCTTCCATGTCCTGGATATTGTTAATAGTGCTGCAATGAACATTGGGGTACATGGGTCTTTTTGAATTATAGTTTTTTCAGGGTATATGCCCAGTACTGGGATTGCTGGGTCATATGGTAGTTCTATTTTTAGTTTTTAAGGAACCTCCATACCATTCTCCATAGTAGCTGTATTAATTTACATTCCCACCAACAGTGCAAGAGGGTTCCCTTTTCTCCACACCCTCTCGAGTATTTATTGTTTGTAGATTTTAGCCATTAGATTGTAGCCATTCTGACTGATGTGAGGTGATATCTCATTGTAGTTTTGATTTACATTTCTTTAATAATTAGTGATTGAGCAGCTTTTCATGTGCCTCTCGGCCATCTGTATGTCTTCTTTGGAGAAGTGTCTATTTAGGTCTTCCCCCCGTTTATTGATTAGGTTGTTTGTTTGTTTGTTTGTTTGTTTTGATAATGAGCTGCATGAGCATTTTGGAGATTAATCCCTTGTCGGTTGCTTTGTTTGCAAATATTTTCTCCCATTCTGAGGGTTATTTTTTGTCTCATTTATGTTTTTCTTTGCTGTGTAAAAGCTTTTAAGTTTAATTAGGTCCCATTTGTTTCTTTCTGTTTTTATTTTCATTACTCTAGGAGGTGGGTCAAAAAAGATCTTGCTGTGATTTACATTAAAGACTGTTTTTCCTATGTTTTCCTCTAAGAGTTTTATAGTGTCCAGTCTTACATTTAGGTCTTTGATCCATTTTGAGTTTATTTTTGTGCATGGTGTTAGGGAGTGTTCTAATTTCATTCTTTTACATGTAGCTGTCCAGTTTTTCCAGCACCACTTACTGAAGAGACTGTCTTTTCTCCATTGTATATCCTTGCTTCCTTTGTCATAGATTAGTTGACCATAGCTGCGTGGGTTTATCTCTGGGCTTTCTATCCTGTTCCATTGATCTATATTTCTGTTTTTGTGCCAGTATCATACTGTCTTGATTACTGTAGCTTTGTAGTATAGTCTGAAGTCAGGGAGCCTCATTCCTCTGGATCTGTTCTTCTTTCTCAAGATTGCTTTAGCTATGGATGGTCTTTTGTGTTTCCATACAAACTGTAAAATTTTTTATTCTAATTCTGTGAAAAATGCCATTGGTAATTTGATAAGGATTGCATTGAATCTGTAGATTGCTTTGGGTAGTATAGTCATTTTAACAATATTGATTCTTCCAATCCATGATCTATCTCTCCATCTGTTTGTGTCATCTTTGATTTCTTTCATCAGTGTATTATAGTTTTCTGCATACAGGTCTTTTGTTTCCTTAGGTAAGCTTATTCCTAGGTATTTTATTCTTTGGGTTACAATGGTAAATGGTATTGTTTCCTTAATTTCTCTTTCTGATCTTTCATTGTTAGTGTATAGGAATGCCAGAGATTTCTGTGCATTAATTTTGTATCCTGCAAATTTACCAAATTCATTGATTAGTACCAAATTCATTGATTAGTTCTAGTAATTTTCTGGTGGCATCCTTAGGATTTTCTATCTATAGTATCATGTCTTCTGTGAACACTGACAGTTTTACTTCTTTTCCAAAGTGTATTCGTTTTATTTCTTTTTCTTCTCTGATTGCCATGGCTAGGACTTCCAATACTGTGTTGAATAATAGTGGCGAGAGTGGACATCCTTGTCTTGTTCCTGATCTTAGAGAAAATGCTTTCAATTTTTCACCATTGAGAATGATGTTTTCTGTGGGTTTGTTGTATATGGCCTTTATTATGTTGAAGTAGGATCCCTTTATGCCCACTTTCTGGAGAGTTTTTATCATAAATGGGTGTTGAATTTTGTCAAAAGCTTTTTCTGCATCTATTGAGATGATCATATGGTTTTCATTCTTTAATTTGTTAATATGGTGTATCACATTGATTGATTTGTGTATATGGAAGAATCCTTGCATCCCTGGGATAAATCCCACTTGATCATGGTGTATGATCCTTTTAATGTGCTGTTGCATTCTGTTTGCTAGTATTCTGTTGAGGATTTTTGCATCTATGTTCATCAGTGATATTGGCCTGTAATTTTCTCTTTCTGTGATATCTTTGTCTGGTTTTGTTATCAGGGCGATGGTGGCTTCATAGAATGAGCTTGGGTGTGTACCTTTCTCTGCAATATTTTGGGAGAGTTTGAGAAGGATAGGTGTTAGCTCTTCTCTAAAAGTTTGATAGAATTTGCCCATGATGCTGTCTGTCCTGGACTTTTGTTTGTTGGAAGATTTTTAATTACAATTTCAATTCCATTTCTTGTGATTGGTCTGTTTATATTTTCTATTTCTTCCTGGTTCAGTCTTGGAAGGTTGCACCTTTCCAAGAATTTGTCCATTTCTTCGTGTTTGTCCATTTTATCGGCATATAGTTGTTTGTAGTAGTCTCTTATAATCCTTTGCATTACTGCAGTGTCAGTTTTGATTTCTCCTTTTTCATTTTTAATTCTATTGATTTGAGTCTTCTCCCTTTTTTTCTTGATAAGTATGGCTAAAGGTTTATCAATTTTGTTTATCTTCTCAAAGAACTAGCTTTTAGTTTCATTGATTTTTGCTATTGTTTTCTTCATTTCTATATCATTTATTTCTGCTTTGATTTGTATGATTTCTTTCTTCATACTAACTTTGGATTTTGTTTGTTCTTCTTTCTCTAGTTGCTTTAGGTGTAAGGTTAGATTTTTTATTTGAAATTTTTCTTGTTTCTTGAGGTAGGATTGAATTGCTATAAAATTCCCTGCTAGAACTGTTTTTTGCTGCATCCGATAGGTTTTTGGTCGTCATGATTTTGTTGTCATTTGTTTCTATGAATTTTTTGATTTCCTCTTTTATTTCTTCAGTGATTTCTTGGTTATTTAGTAGTGTATTGTTTAGCCTCCATGTGTTTGTATTTTTTAGTTTTTTTCCTGTAATTGATTTTTAATTTCATAGCATTGTTTTTGGAAAAGATGCTTGAAAGGATTTCAATTTTCTTGAATTTACTGAGACTTGATTTGTGATTCCAGATGTTATCTATCCTGGAGAATTTTCTGTGTGCACTTGAGAACAAAGTGTATTCTGCTGCTTTTGGGTGGAATGTCTTAGAAATATCAATTAAGTCTGTTTGGTCTATTGCGTCATTTAAAGCTTGTGTTTCCTTATTTATTTTCTGTCTGGGTGATCTGTCCATTGGTGTAAGTGGGGTGTTAAGTCCCCCACTATTATTGCGTCACTGTCGATTTCCCCTTTTATGGCTGTTAGCATGTGCCTTATGTATTGAGGTGCTCTTATGTTGGGTGCATAAATATTTATAATTATTATATCTTCTTCTTGGATTGATCCCTTGATCATTACGTAGTGCCCTTTAATGTCTCTTGCAACAGTCTTTATTTTAAAATCTATTTTATCTGATATGAGTATTGCTACTCCAGGTTTCTTTTGATTTTCATTTGCATGGAATATCTTTTTCTCTCCCCTCACTTTCAGTCTGTATGTGTCCCTATGTCTGAAGTGGGTGTCTTTTAGGCAGCGTATATATGGGTCTTGTTTTTGTATCCATTCGGCCAGTTTGTGACTTTTGCTGGGCATTTAATTCATTTACATTCAACGTTATTATCAATATGTATGTTCCTATTAACATTTTCTTAATTGTTTTGGGTTTGTTTTTGTGGGTCTTCTTCTTCTCTTGTGTTTCCCACCTAGAGAATTTCCTTCAGCATTTGTTGTATAGCTGGTTTGGTGGTACTGAATTCTCTTAGCTTTTGCTTGTCTGAAAAGCTTTTGATTTCTCTGTTGAATCTGAATGAGGTCCTTGCTTGGTAGTGTAGTCTTGGTTGTAGGTTTTTCCCTTTCATCATTTTAAATATATCCTGTCACTTCCTTCTGGCCTGAAGAGTTTCTGCTGAAAAATCAGCTGATAACCTTATGGGGAGTCCCTTGAACATTATTTGTTGCTTTTCCCTTGCTGCTTTTTGTATTTTTTCTTTGAATTTAATTTTTGTTAGTTTGATTAATGTGTGTCTTGGCATGTTTCTCCGTGGGTTTATCCTGTATGGGACTCTCTGTGCTTCTTGGACTTGTAGTTTATTTATTTATTTATTTTTATAAGTGTCTAGTGACCTTATCTCTTTTTTATTTATTTATTTATTTATTTATTTATTTATTTATTTATTTATTTATGGCTGTGTTGGGTCTTCGTTTCTGCACGAGGGCTTTCTCTAGTTGTGGCAAGCGGGGGCCACTCTTCATCGTGGTGCGCGGGCGTCTCACTATCGAGGCCTCTCTTGTTGTGGAGCACAGGCTCCAGACGCGCAGGCTCAGTAATTGTGGCTCATGGGCCCAGTTGCTCCGCGGCATGTGGGATCTTCCCAGACCAGGGCTCGAACCCTTGTCCCCTGCATTGGCAGGCAGATTCTCAACCACTGCGCCAACAGGGAAGGCCCATAGTTTAGTTTTATAAACTAAAACTAAGACTTATAGTTTTTGGCTGTGATCTCTTCAAATATTTTATCAGACTCTTTCTGTTTCTCTTCTTCTGAGACCCCTATAATTTCAATGTTGGTGTGTTTAATGTTGTCCCAGAAGTCTCTGAGACTGTCTCGCTTCTTTTCATTCTTTATTCTGCTCCTTGACAGTTATTTCCACCATTCTATCTTCCAGCTCACTTATTTTTTCTTCTGCCTCAGTTACTCTGCTATTGATTCCTTCTAGTGTATTTTCCATTTTCAATTATTTTGTTTTTCACCACTGTTTGTTTATTCTTTAGTTCTTCTAGGTCCTTATTAAACACTTCTTGTATTTTCTTGATCCATTCTTCCATTCTATTTCTGAGATTTTGGATCATCTTTACTATCATTACTCTGAATTGACTTTCAGGTAGGTTGCTTTTTTCCTCTTCATTTATTTGGTCTTTTAGGTTTTTACCTTGCTCCTTTGTCTGTGACATATTTTTTGTCATCTCATTTTTTATTTTGATGTGTAGGGAGGGATGTGTTCATGTCTTTCTGGTTGTTTGGCCTGCTGTGTCCCGCACTGGAGTTTGCAGGCAGTTGGGTGGAGCCAGATCTTGGTGCCGAAATGAGGACCTCTGCGAGATCTCATACCGATTAATATTCCCTGGGTGCTGAAATTCACCGTTAGTCCAGTGGCTTGGACTCGTCGCTCTCACCACAGGAGTTCAGACCCAATCCCTGGCCTGGGAACCAAGACCCCGCAAGCCATGCAGCATGGCAAAAAAAAAGAAAAGAAAAGAAAAAAAGGCCAGAAAAGGCCTTGGGGGTGGCAGGGATTAGGCTCAGGGCCTGTGCTGCCAGAGGGGGCCCAGGAGTGTGGAGTTTCAGGCCCAGGCCTCCAGCAGGTTTGCCAGGTCAGAGTGGGCAGGGGAGACACTGGCCATGTTCCCTTCTTATCTCCTGATCCCCTGAAGGCCTCTCCCCATCTCCACTGATTCTCTCACTGTGAGTTGGCCCCTCCAAGCATGGTAACACCTCCCCTCCCCCAGCTGCCCCTCAGGCGTGCCAGTCCCATCCCACCTCTACTTTTCCTCTCCTCCTCCTCCCCCGACCCCCACGTCCTACCTGGTCACATAGGGATTCCTCTCTTCCCCTTAGGTGTCCAAGGTCCCCCACCAGCACCTACTAGGTGCCCTAGTTATGAGGAGACACGAACTCTGCATCCTCCTACTCCTCCATCTTATCCATCCTATGTCTTTTTATTGAAGAATGTAATCCATTTTTTAAAAAAATTATTTATTTATTTACTTTTGGCTGCATTGGGTCTTCATTGGGTTGCACGGGCTTCTCATTGCAGTGGCTTATCTTGTTGCAGAGCACGGGCTCTAGGCTCGAGGGCTTTAGTAGTTGTGGCTCTCGGGCTCTAGAGCACAGGCTCAGTTGTAGCACACAGGCTTAGTTGCTCCCTGGCATGTGGGATCTTCCCAGACCAGGGCTCGAACCCATGTCCCCCTCATTGGCTGGTGGATTCTTAACCACTGCACCACCAGGGAAGCCCAATCCATTTTTATTTAGAATAATTATTGATAGGTAATGACTTACTAATACCATCTCTTTTTTTAAGACTCTTTTGTAGTTTCCTAATTCCTTTCTTCCTCTCTGACTGCCTTCCTTTGTGAATTAATGATTTTTATAGTAGTATGCTTTTAATAAACTTCTCTTTACCTTTTGTGAATCTAGTGTGGTTTCTTGCTTTGTGTTTACCATGAGACTTAAATAAAACATCTTACAGAGACAGCGGTCTATTTTATACTGATGAAACGTGAGCATCAACCACATACAAAAACTCTTTCCTTTTACCCTCCACCCTTTTATATTTTTGATGTCATGATTTGCCTCTTTTTATGGTGTGTACTTATTAGCAAATAGTTGTTGCTATCGTTATTTTTATATTCTTGTCCTTTAACTTTAATATGTTAAGTGTTTAACATTCCATATCAAAGTCCTAGAGTATTCTGTATGTGGCTGTATACTTAAATTTACCAGTGTACTGTGTATTTTCATGTTATTAATTAGCATTCTTTTACTTTAGCTTGAATAACTCCTTTCAGTGTTTCTAGTAAGACAGGACTAGTGGTGTTCAATTCCCTCAGTATTTGTTGGTCTGGGGAAGTCTTTATCTTCCATTCATTTCCGAATGACATTTTCCAAATAAAGTATTCTTGGTTGGCAGTTTTCTCTTTCAGCACTTGGCTCTCTCCTGGCCCACTAGGTTTCTGCTAAGAAATCTACTTAGAGCCATATGAGGGTTCTGCTGTAAGTTCCAAGGTCTCTTTCTCAGGATGCCTTTAAGACTTCTCTTTTTTTCTTTGATTTATTTCTGTTTTATTATAATATGTGTTGTAGAGGACCTTTTTATATCGATTTTGTTTGGTCACCTAAAAATGTTATGAACTTAGATATTCAAATCTCACCCTTGATTTGGGAAGTTTTCAGCCATTATTTCTTTAAATAAGCTTTCTGCCCCCATTTCCACCTTTTCTCCTCTGGAATTTCAATAATTCACAGATTGGTTCTGTTGATGACATACCATATATCATGTAGACTTTCTTAATTCTTTTTCATTCTTTTTTCTTTGTTCTCCTCTGACTGGATAACTTCAGTATATCTGTCATCTATCTTACAGATTCCTTCTGCTTGTTTCATTCTGTTGTTGATGCTACTCTATTGCATTTTCATTTCATCATTGGATTTTTCAGCACCAGAATTTCTCTTTGGTTCTTTTTTTGGATTTCTATCTTTTTGGTAAACTGCTCATTTTGTTCATGTATTGTTTTCCTGATGTTTTTCAGTTGTCTTCCTGTATTTTCTGGTAGCACACTGAGTTATTTAAAACAGCTATTTTGAATTCTCCATTGGGTAAATCACAGATCTCCAATCTTTGAGTTTGAATACTGAAGATTTTTGTGATACTTTGTTGATGCCATGTTACTTGATTTCATGTTCCTTGAAGTTAAGTGTTGTTGTGTTTGCTTTGGAAGTACCAGTCTCCTTTGGGGGTGAGACAACTTCCTTCAGCCCTGCTACAGACTTTTAGACTATCTCAGATCTTCTATGGGAACACCAGCTCACACTTCTTCTCCCTCTAGTGGCAGAACTTCTGTGCTTGTGTGCCTTGTCTAGATCCTACAATGCACCAGGATGGGTGCTGACAGCCTGTCTTTTGTTTCCCCAAAGATGGCACTACATCTTAATCTTCTATTCTCTCCCTGGCCCACAGATTTGAGCCAAATTTCTGTGCATGCTCACTAGCTGTCTATCAAAGCTTGCTTTTACCTCCAATGTCAGTTGTGCCCACAGGGGTTGGCCACAAGATGGGAGGGTGTGTGAGTGAGGCAGACAGAGCCCTGAAGGGGCCAGTGGGCCAGTTGAGTGAACAGGAAGGTGAGGCAGTCCCAGCAGCTTTTGAGTGAGTCCTTCGATGGAGTTTGCAATACAGTTAGTAGGATCAGCCTCCCTTTAATGCTCTGTAAGTGTCCAGTCTTCTGCTTTCATAGCCTCTTCCTGACTCCCAGACATATAGCTCATTATTAGTACTCTGGATGGAATGAAAGAGAAATGAGCCTTTTGGCAGGTCCCATACAGATGGGGAAGCTGCAAGATCATACACACACTCCCCTGCGGGAGAAATCAGGGGCCCAGGAAGTTTTCTATTAGCCTTAAGCTGTGCCTCCTTTGGGGGAGGGGTGATGAAGGTAAAGTTGAGCTGTTCCTCTTACCCAGTCCAATGAATCCAAACTCATATTTTTTTTTCTCCAGTGTGTGCTGGAGCTCCTCCTGTGAAAACCTGGACTTTCACATAAGGACTCTCCTCCATGTGTGATTGTATAAGATAGTGTTTCCAGTGACTCCTGGACTGAGGCTGAGTGAGGCTAGAGCTGGTTCATGGGCCACTGCAGACACCACAGTCTGGACAGAGACCTGTCTGCCTTTTATTTCATGCATATGTGGGTGAGACTCCTCCTGGGTCCCTTGGCATATTGTGTTGAGTCCCACACCTCCCTCAAAGACAGGTTTGTCTGTGGATGGATGTCAAATTTCTGTTGTTGGTTCAGGAACAAAAACAATGAATGTCTTGTGCCTGCAAGATCCCATGTTTTCTGGTAAGGGTTTAAAGTCTATTTTGTCTAACACAAATATCACTAGCCCTGCTTTCTTTTGGTTACCATTTTCATGGAATATCATTTTTTCATCCCTATATTTTCAGCCTGTGTTTTTCCTTAAAGTTAAAGTTAGTTTCTTATAGAAAACATAAAGGTGGATCTTGTATTTTTATCCATGCATCCAGTTTATGTCTTTTATTGTTGCATTTAATATATTTACATTTAAAGTATTTTTATTGATAATTTTTTACTTTTACCATTTTATTACTTATTTTCTGTTTGTCTTGTAGTTCTTCTGTCTCTCTTTTTCTTTCTTGCTATCTTCCTTTGTGTTTCATTGGGTTTGTTTCCTTATTTGTTTGTTTGTTTGTTTGTCAGTTTAAATAGGCTTTGATTCCTTTCTCTTTTCCTTGATGTAATGTATAGGTATACTCTTGTTGGGGCTTACATAAAATATCTAATTTTTACAGCTATAAACTTGTATCTCTCTCCCCTTCCATGTTAAGTTGTTGACACCACAATTTACATCCAATTTTGTTTGTAACCATTTATATAATTTTTTATATTTATTCATAATACTTTTGTCTTTTAACTTTTATACTAGCATTAAAAGTGATTTGGGGGGACAGAATCAAGGTGGTGTTGTGGAGAGACGTGGAGTTAACATCTTCCCACCACTAGGGTGCCTGCCAGCTGCTGGTGGGGGACCCTGACCCCCCAGGAGACAGGAAGAACCCCCAGGTGAACGTGTAGGATGTGGGGGGGATGGAAGGGGGAGGAGAAGTGGAGGCCAGACAGGATTGGCACCCCAGAGGTCAGGGAGATCAGGAGAGGCAGGTGGGAGGGACACTTGGGAGGAGTAGGAGATGAGCAGAGGACATTGGCCCCACCCACTCTAGCCCAGGAAGCCTGCTAGGCTCCCGGGTGAGGTTCCCTTGCCCTCTGAGATGAGGGGTGGGGGACATGCCTTGGCCCCTTATGTTCCTTGAGCCTAAGCCCCACCCCCCACAGCTCCCAGGGCCTTTTCTAGCCCTGTGGGTCCTGAGCATTGGCCCCACCCACCACCCAAACCTCACCCTTGCTTAGACCCTTCCCTCCACAGCCAAGGCGTTCCTGCTCCTTTTTTTTTGTTTTCTTCTTTCTTTTTTTTTTTTTCTTCTTTTCCCTCCTCTGCTTTTGTACTATTGTGGTACTGATGTACTTCCCAGTTGTTGATTCATCTGTATTTTTATTTTTATATTCTTTCTAATATATCTGTTAGTTTCCTAATCTAATTTTATTTTTTACTTTGTTATTGTTCTCTTTTTTTTTTTTTGCCACCCCATGTGGCTTGGGGGATCTTGGATGCCCCATGGGCCAGGAGCTGGGCAAAGCTCCTTCTGTGGGAGCTCGGAGTCCAAACCATGGGACTATCAGAGAACCTAAGACTGCAGGGAATATTCATCAGAGTGAGGCCTCAGGGAGGTCCTCATCTCAGCATCAAGACCCAGGTCTACCCAACAGCCTACAAATTCCAGTGTTGGAAGCCTCAGGCCAAACAACAGTAAGATAGGAGCACAATCCCACTCATAAAAAAAATTTTAAAAAGAGGCAGCAAAAAAATATGTCACAGATGAAGGGGCAAGGTAAAAAAGTACAAGACCAAATAAATGAAGAGGAAATAGGCAATCTACCTGAAAAATAACTCAGAGTAATGATAGTAAAGATGATCCAGAATCTCGGAAATAGAATGGAGGCACAGATTGAGAAAATACAAGAAATGTTTAACAAAGGTCTAGAAGAACTAAAGAACAAACAAACAGAGATGAACAACACAATAACTGAAATGAAAAATACACTGGAAGGAATCAGTAACAAAATAACTGAGGCAGAAGAACAAACAGGTGAGCTGGAAGACAAAATGGTGCAAATAACTGCTGAGGAGCAGAATAAAGAAAAAAGAATGAAAACAATGAAGACAATCTCAGAGACCTCTGGGACAACACTAAACATATCACATTCGAATTATAGGAGTCCCAGAAGAGGAAGAGAAAAAGAAAGGGTCTGAGAAAATATTTGAAGAGATTATAGTGGAAAACTTCCCTACTAACATGGGAAAGAAAATAGTCACTCAATTCCAGGAAGCACAGAGAGTCCCATACAGGATAAACCCATGGAGAAGCACACTAAGACATATATTAATCAAATATCAAAAATTAAATTCAAAGAAAAAATACTAGAAGCAGCAAGGGAAAAGCAACAAATAACGTTCAAGGGAATCCCCATAAGGTTATCAGCTGATTTTTCAGCAGAAACTCTGCAGGCCAGAAGGGATTGGCAGGATATACTTAAAGTGATGAAAGAGAAAAACCTACAACCAAGATTACTCTACCTGCAAAGATCTCATTCAGATTCGATGGAGAAATCAAAAGCTTTTTAGGCAAGCAAAGGCTAAGAGAATTCAGCACCACCAACCCAGCATTACAACAAATGCTAATGAAACTTCTCTAGGTGGGAAGCACAAGAGAAGAAAAAGATCCACAAAAACAAACCCAAAACAATTGAGAAAATGGTAATAGGAACATACATATCAATAATAACCTTGAATGTAAATGGGTTAAATGCCCCAATCAAAAGACACAGACTGACTGAATGGATACAAAAACAAGACTCATATATATGCTGTCTACAAGAGACCTACTTAAGACCTAGGGACACATACAGACTGAAAGTGAAGGGATGGAAAAAGATATTCCATGCAAATGGAAATCAGAAGGAAGCTGGAGTAGCATTACTTGTATCAGATAAAATAGACTTTAAAATAAGGCCTATTACAAGAGATAAGGAGGGACACTACATAATCATCAAAGGATCAATCCAAGAAGATATAACAATTATAAATGTTTATGCACTCAACATAGGAGCACTTCAATACATAAGGCAAATGTTAACAACCATGAAAAGAGAAATTGACAGTAACACAATAATAGTAGGGGACTTTAACACCCCACTTACACCAATGGACAGATCATCCAGACAGAAAATAAATAAGAAACACAAGCTTTAAATGACACAATAAGCCAGATATTTAATTGATATTTATAGAACATTCCACCCAAAAGTGGCAGAATACACTTTCTTCTCAAGTGCACACAGAACATTCTCCAGGATAGATCACATCTGGAGTCACAAATCAAGCCCTGGAAAATTTAAGAAAATTGAAATCATATCAAGCATCTTTTCTGACCACAACGCTATGGGATTGGAAATCAGTTACAGGAAAAATACTGTAAAAAATACAAATACATGGAGGCTAAACAGTGCACTACTAAATAACCAAGAGATCACTGAAGAAATCAAAGAAGAAATTTAAAAATACCTAGAAACAAATGACAACGAAAACACGATGACCCAAAACCTATGGGACACAGAAAAAGCAGTCTAAGACGGAGAGAAGTTTATAGCAATTCAATCTCACCTCAAGAAACAAGAAAAATCTCAAATAAACAATCTAACCCTACACTTAAAACAACTAGAGAAAGAAGAACAAAGAAAACCCAAACTCAGTAGAAGGAAAGAAATAACGATCAGAGCAGAAATAAATGAAATAGAAACAAAGAAAACAATAGCAAAGATCAGTAAAACTAAAAGCTTGTTCTTTGAGAAGATAAACAAAATTGATAAGCCTTTAGCCAGACTCATCAAGAAAAAAAGGGAGAAGACTCAAATCAATAAAACTAGAAATGAAAAAGGAGAAATCAAAACTGACACAGCAGAAATACAAAGGATTGTAAGAGACTACTACAAACAGCTATATGCCTATAAAATGGACAAACATGAAGAAATGGACAAATTCTTGGAAAAGTGCAACCTTCCAAGACTGAACCAGGAAGAAATAGAAAACATAAACAGACCAATCACAAGTAATGGAATTGAAATTGTAATTTAAAATCTTCCAACAAACAAAAGTCCAGGGCAGATGGCTTCACGGGCAAATTCTATCAAACTTTTAGAGAAGAGCTAACACCCATCCTTCTCAAATGCTCCCAAAAAATTGAAGAGAAAGGTACACACCCAAGCTCATTCTATGAAGCCACCATCGCCCTGATACCAAAACCAGACAAAGATATCACAGAAAAAGAACATTACAGGCCAATATCACTGATGAACATAGATGCGAAAATCCTCAACAAAGTACTAGCAAACAGAATCCAACAACACATTAAAAGGATCATACACCATGATCAACTGGGATTTATCACAGGGATGAAAGGATTCTTCAATATACGCAGATCAATCAATGTGATACACCACATTAACAAATTAAAGAATAAAAACCATTTGATCATCTCAATAGATGCAGAAAAATCTTTTGACAAAATTCATCAGCAATTTATGATAAAAACTCTCCAGAAAATGGACATAGAAGGAACTTACCTCAATATAATAAAGGCCATATATGACAAACCCACAGCAAGCATCATACTCGATCATGAAAAACTGAAAACATTTCCCCTAAGATCAGCAACAAGACAAGGATGTCCACTCTCGCCACTCTTCTTCAACATAGTTTTGGAAGTCCTAGCCATTTCAATCAGAGAAGAAAAAGAAATAAAAGGAATATACATTGGAAAAGAAGAAGTAAAATTGTCAGTGTTCACAGAAGACATGATACTATACATAGAAAATCCTAAGGATGCCACCAGAAAACTACTAGAACTAATCAATGAATTTGGTAAGGTTGCAGGATACAAAATTAATGCACAGAAATCTCTGGCATTCCTATACACCAACAGTGAAAAATCAGAAAGAGAAATTAAGGAAACACTCCCATTTACCATTGCAACAAAAAGAATAAAATATCTAGGAATAAACCTGCCTAAGGAGACAAAAGACTTGTACTCAGAAAACTATAAAACACTAATGAAAGAAATCAAAGATGACATAAACAGATGGAGAAATATATCATGTTCTTGGATTGGAAGAATCAATATTGTGAAAATGACTATATTACCCAAAGAAATCTACAGATTCAATGCAATCCCTATCAAACTACCAATGGCATTCTTCACAGAATTAGAACAAAAAATTTTACAATTTGTAGGGAAAAATAAAAGGCCCCAAATAACCAAATCAATCTTGAGAAAGAAAAACGGAGTTGGAGGAATCAGGCTCCCCGACTTCAAACTATACCACAAAGCTACAGTAATCAAGACAGGATGGTACTGGCATAAAAACAAATATAGATCAATGGTGCAGCATAGAATGCCCAGAGATAAACCCACACACATATGGGCAACTAATTTATGACAAAGGAGGTAAGAACATATAATGGAGAAAAGACAGCTTCTTCAATAAATAATGCTGGGAAAACGGGACAGCTACATGTAAAAGAATGAAATTAGAACACACCTTAGCACCATACACAAAAATAAACTCAAAATGGATTAAAGACTTAAATGTAACACCAGACACTATAAACTCTTAGAAGAAAAACACTCTTTGATATAAACCACAGCAAGATCTTTTTTGACCCACCTCTTAGAGTAACAGAAATAAAAACAAAGATAAACAAATGGTACATAATTAAACTTAAAAGCTTTTGCACAGCAAAGGAAACCATAAACAAGACAAAATGACAACCCTCAGAATGGGAGAAAATATTTGCAAATGAAACAACAGAGAAAGGATTAATCTCCAAAATATACAAACAGCTCATGGAGCTCAATATCAAGAAAACAAATAATCCAGTTAAAAAATGAGCAGAAGACCTAAGTAGACATTTCAACAAAGAAGACATACAGGTGGCCAAGGGGCACATGAAAAGATGCTCAACATCACTAATTATTAGAGAAATGCAAATCAAAACTGCAATGAGGTATCACCTCACACCAGTCAAAATGGCCATTATCAAAAAATCTAGAAACAATAAATGCTGGACAGGGTGTGGTGAAAAGGGAACCCTCCTGCACTGTTGGTGGGAATGTAAATTGATACAACCACTATGGAGAACAATATGGAGGTTCCTTAAAAAACTAAAAATAGAACTACCATATGACCCAGCAATCCCACTACTGGGCATATACCCTGAGAAAACCATAATTCTAAAGAGACATGTACCACAATGTTCATTGCAGCACTATTTACAATAGCCAGGACATGGAAGCAACCTAAATGTCCATCAACAGATGAATGGATAAAGAAGATGTGGCACAGCTATACAACAGAATATTACTCAACCATAAAAAGAAACGAAATTGAGTTATTTGTAGTGAGGTGGATGGACCTAAGAGTCTGTCATACAGAGTGAAGTAAGTCAGAAAGAGAAAAGCAAATACCGTATGCTAACACATATATATGGAATCTAAAAAAAAACAAAAAACAAAAAGGTACTGATGGACCTAGTTGCAGGGCAGGAATAAAGATGTAGACATAGAGAATGGACTTTGAGGACACGGGGTGGGAGGGGGAGCTAGGGCAAAGTAAGAGTAGCACCGACATATATACAGTACCAAATGTAAAATAACTAGTGGGAAGCAGCAGCATAGCACAGGGAGATCAGATCGGTGCTTTGCAGTGACCTAGAGGGGTGGGATAGGGAAGATGGGAGGGAGGCTCAGGAGGGAGGGGATATGGGGTCATATGTATGCATATGGCTGATTCACTTTGCTGTACAACAGAAACTAACACAGTATTGTGAAGCAATTATACTCCAATAAAGATCTATTTTTTTAAAAAGTTATTTACCCATCACTGTATTCTATATTTGTCTCTATATTTACCATTACCAATGAGTGTCATACTTTCTTATGCTATTGTGCTGGTGTTTAGCACCCTTCTTTTTCAACTTGAAGAACTGCCTTTAACATTTCTTGGTATGCACATCTAGTGGCGATAAACTCCCTAAGCATTTGTGTGTCTGGTAATATTTGTACCTCCCCTTTATTTGTGATGGTCCAATTTGCTGGTGTAGTATTCTTAGCAGTTTTTTCTTTCAGCACTTTGAGTATATCATCCCACTCCCTTCTGGCCTTCAACGTTTCTGCTATAAAATCACCTGGTAGTTTTACGGTTCCCTTCTTTGTGATGTTTCCTATTGCTGTTTTCAATATTTTACTTTGTCTTTGACTCTAGACAATTTGATTATGTGTATCAGTCGGGGGGGTTGTATGTTTCATCTTACTTCATTCGGGCTTACTGGATCTGGATGTCTATTTCCTTTCCCAGATTTAGTGCATTTTCAGTTGTTTTAGTATGTTTGATTCAGTTTTCTGCCCCTTTCCCTCTCTCTTGTCCTTCTCAGTCTTCTGTAACATATATATTGATCATTTTGGTGGTGTCCCATAAGTGCCGTAACCTATGATCACTTTTTTTTATTGTTTTTTCTTTTTGCTCCTCTGACTCAATTATTTTTAGTGACCTCTGCGTCCACTGATCCTTTTTTCTTCTTGTTCTAGTCCGTTGTTGAACCCCTCTGTTTAATTTTTCAGTTTATTTATCACATTTTCCAGTTCTACCATTTCACTTTTGGTAATTTCTATATTTTCTATCTCTCTGTTGAAATTCTTACTTTGTACACATATGTTTACGTGTAAGCATGTATGTTTACATTTATGTTTTACGTATGTAAGCATGTGTGTTTACGTATGCTTACATGTAAGCACGCATGTTTACATGTAAGCATGGTTATGATGGCTATTTTGTGGGTTTTGGGGTTTCTGTTTGTTTGTTTTGGGGTTTTTTGCCATTGCAAAATGCATTTCATTTCTAAATATTTCCTAGTAATAAACCCACAAGCTTTAGTTACAAGAGGGCGAACATCAGAAGCAAGGGAAGAAGCTGAGTACTTAGGCTTGGACATGGAAGCTGCCCGTGACACTCACCTGGGACATATGCCAGGCCCAAACCACCTCTGCTTTACTCTTTTGTCAAATTTTTCGCTCTATGACTGCTATTTTGAATGTCTGTTGGGGAAATCACCTGTCTCCATTTCGTTAGTGTTGGTTTATAGATACTTATCTTGTTCTTCTGACTGGAACGTATTTCTCTATTATTATTTTTCTTGAATCTCTGTGTTGATATCTGTGCATTAGATTAAACACCCACAACTCCTAGTCTTCACAGACTGGACTCATAAGTAGAAAGCCTTCATCAATCAGCCTGGCCAGAGATTCTGGATGCCTGTCTAACCTCTATGCTCATCCAAACTGCTGTCTTTGTACTTAGCATCTTCCAGGGGTCTAGAGTATGCCAACTCCCATCTACGTCCTGAGACAGGTGAGCTAGAAGCCAGAAAAGCTGGTGAAGCTGGGAGCTGGAGTTTATCCCCTCACTCACTCTGCACTGAGCTGAGGAGAAGGGCTGTGGAAATGCCTGCATGCTCCTTCAAACCCTGTGCTCTTCCAAACCATGATTTTGCTCTCTGTAGTCCCCAGGCACCAACAAATTCTGGGCTTCATCAGCTCTCAGAGAGAGGTTAGTTAGGAGCCAGTTCCTTAGGCAGCAGCTAGAAAAGATGAGGGTCTAGATGTGTAGTCTAACTCCTTCCATGGAGAAACTGGGAGCTGCTCACTCTGCACTAAGCTAGGGGATGACCTGTGAGCAGTGCTAGCGCAGCCATTCCTAACTGCCACTTTGTCCTCAGTAGTCCCAGGGGACTGGAAATGCTGGGCCCTCCCAGAGGCAGGTGAGTTAGAAGCCAGACCCTGGACTAGCCGTTGGAAAACTGGAGCCCTAGATTGTGGTTCAAACTCTTTGCTCCTCCAGGAGAAGCTGGGAGTTGAGGGTTTCCTCCCAATTATATGGTGCTGTGCCTAGGTGGGGTTTATTGTGAGAGTGTGTCTCAGTTTTTCCTAACAGTTAGGATTTTAGCATTTTCTCACTTGCCTTGAATGCAGGAGCCTCTCAACCAGTGTTTTGAATAATGGGAGCTGATACATGCCAAAGGCTATGGTAACTGTGGTGGAAGATTCTGAGATCATCACCTGATCTGAGCTACCCCAATTTGTTAACTGTGTTCTGGGTTGCTTAAGAGATCCAGACTAAGCAATGTTTTGAACAAGTCCCAGGAAAGGAAACCTATTGTTAATAGAGTTCTGACATGCTGTAGGATTCCAGATCCATTAGACAAACAGATTTCTAATAATTTCCTAGTAAGGATTCTGAGTACTTTAAATCTTGCTTTGTTCTAAAAAAATGAATAAAGTGTCTTGATTTAATATCTTTGGAAACTCATAGATTTTTTTCTCTCACACCAGAACTTAAATGATTAGAATTTTTCTAGGTTTACATTTATAAATGACTCCCCATTTTTCTATAGTTATATTATTTGCGTCCTTATAAAATGTTTATCAAATATATGCTTATCTTTTCTTTATGCTTTCTCCCTTTTAGAAACATGTTCAAAATCAGATATACAAATTAAGAATGGATTTTTTTCTGAATCTACCTTTACATATCCTTTAAATAAGCAAACACAGTATAAGTGTAAATCAGGATATGTAACAGCAGATGGTAATACATCAGGATTAATTACATGTCTGCAAAGTGGATGGTCAATGCAACCTGTATGCATTAGTAAGTAATTGATTATTTTAGTATTCATTATCCTAATGATCACTCTAGAGAAGTTTTCTTTAACTTCATTCTTTTTATCCTTTTTTTTTTTTGCTGGGGTGGGCTGGTATGAGGTGTTGATGTGGTTCCATGGCTGTATTTGAAAAGATAAATTTAAAAATGTGTATCATTTTTTACCTTTTATGATTAATTACTAGTAGGGTAGAATATCATTGCATCCTTCACTTCAAGGTTTTTTCACTTTAAAACATCCCGTGATTAAAAACTAATTTAGCTAGAAGACATACCTATAGTCTGGTATAAACTCATTTATTTTTAGCTGAGTCCTTTATGCCAATTGTATCTGATTTTATTTTATGAGACTTTTATGTCAGAATCTTTCCTCCTAAGCCAAAAAGTTATGTTTTTAAGTGAAGATATGAGTCCATAGTGCATAATCTTCAAATAATATAACTTGTAAATTTTATATGTTTGAAACTGTAGGGTAGATCCACTTGCAAAAAATTCTCTCTGTTAGGAAATCTTCATAAACATCTAGTAGGACCAAATTCTGCTGTGCTGAGAGGTTTTTCTGTCCCACCACACAGACGTTTATGACGATTTTCTAAGGACAATTTGCTGAGTTTATCTTATTCATCCCAAAGCTGCACAATGATATTTTTGAAGTGATAGTTTACATATTCACTTCAAGAGAAGTGGATGTTTAAGATATCCCTTTCTACTGTTTACATTTTATTTCTTTTGCTTTCCAATGTCTATGCTTAATATGGGCACTAGCCAAAGAGAAAATGATAAAAGTTGCCCCCATATCAAATTCACTTTGCACTAATATGTGACCAATTTTCCATTCTAACGCTCTTTTCATGGAAGAGAAAAGTTCTCTTTTGTTTATACTAGTATAGTTTTGCTTTAATTTTTTAAAGTTTTAAGCTAGCTGGCTACATAACACATTATGAAATTTGAGATTAATTATTTAAACCTTTATTAACATCACTCTATTACGGTGTTAGTGAAAATTGATACTGTTCAATTTTACTTTCTTATAAAGAAACATTTTACTTTCTTGTAACTTGTTATAAATAATAGAACTACTTCTGCATTCAACCTTGATAAATATAAAAGAATACACAACAATTAGAAATATATTTGGGAAAGCAAAATCAGCATGTGACTTTAAATATTAGTGTGTTTTAAAGTAGAATTCTATAGAATGTTTAAAAATTTACTTACCTTGTTGAAAATTACTTTTTTTCAATTAATCAATTTTTCTCTGGCATATATGTCACAATTGCTAATAAGTTCAGCATATTAATTCAGAAAATGCTGTTATAAAAATAGTACAATACATCTGTAATGGCTTATTTTATTACTAGCATGGGAAAAATGCGTAAGTATAATTAAATTGAGAAAAATGTTCATAAAAGAAATATTTCAGAGACATTAAGTGTTGAGAAAAATGTTGTGTAAAACATATTTTTTCAGGAATTCCCTGGCGATCCAGTGGTTAGGGCTCCGCACTCCCACTACAGGGGTCACGGGTTCGATCCCTGGTCAGGGAATTAAGATCCCGCAAGCCGTGTGTTGCAGACGAAAAAGACAATAACAGAAACATATTTTTTTCATTTTGAGTAACTATTTCAGGACAGTGATCTATCACTGGTATTCTTGGATTATTTTTGTATCATTATTTATTAGCACATACTAATTGGTAAAGTCCCCTTTCCCCTTGAGGTGAGACTTAATCAGATTGCCCACTAAATAATATCAGAAATGAAATATTTCTATTCCATTATCCATTAGAGTCCTGTGATATGCCAGTATTTGAGAATGCCAGAGCCAGAAGCGATGGCACATGGTTTAAGGTCAATGACAGCCTGGACTACGAATGCCTTGATGGGCATGAGAGCCAAGATGGACACACCACAGGCTCCATCGTGTGTGGTGAAGACGGCTGGTCTGACAAACCTGCATGTTATGGTAAGAACTCCTTTTCAGGTGTTATTCTTCTCAAAATGAACATAATTAACAATAATCATCAAAAATGTTTTATTTTTACCAAATTTCACTGATCTAGAGTCATTGTTAAGGCCCAATGATTAAAATCAATATGTCTCCTTCTGCTTTAATATAAACTGGGTAGAGGGGAAGTTTTGAAATGCAAAGACTCACTCATTACCAAAATGACAGTGTCTTACAACCTCTTCAACTATTTTGCTCCTGAGTTTCTGCTTTATACCTCCTACCTTGAGTATTAATTTCTGCAGGTACTGAGAGGAGCTCTTTATTTTCCCACTGTGAGAAGTTCTGAGGACAGTGACATGAATCTCTTTTATCTTTGCCAATCAGCTGTCTTTTCTCCAGGGCTAGAAACAGGGCTACAGTCTCTGGCCAACTGAGTGGATGTTGAATGTTGCAAGCCAAGGGAACAGTATATGCAAAGCTTTGGCAACAAAACAATATTTGGGAAATACCAAGGTTAATGGATTCTACTCAAGGTGTGGGAGAACTTTATGAGCTGAGGCTGGATAGGAGGCAAAGGAAAGATTATCCAGGTTACTTCAGGGCATGTTCACATTTGGATTAATTTTATGATTGATGAAAGGTCATAAGGAATTTTAAGGAAAGGAATAATATAATTTTATTTGGTTTCTTGAAAGTTTTTTTTTTTTTTTCAGGAAGCCATGTAGGGTGAGAAAGAGTGGGGATTAGATAAGGTTATGGCTGAAGAGATGCACAGCAGAGGATAGATTTGGGATATATTTTGTTGGCAGAAAACACAGATAATGTCACTAAATGGTGGATGTCGAAAAGAGCAAAAAGTCAAGGGACTCACGTGCTTGCTCTCCATTGCTTCATAAGCAAGCAGGTAAATGGAAATGACTTTGTCAGGTGCTACTGGCAAGAAAGAGAACACTTTGGGAAGAACACTGCAACTTTTGACTTGAACACATTGTGATTGGGCTGCCCATGGACCATAAAAATTGGATATATCCACTACAGAGTTGAATACATGGGTCTAGCCAGGAGATACACCTGTGAGATTATCACCCTATAAATAATGATATCGCATTGGGAAAGAATGTAGAATGAAAACAGAAGAGAGATCAAGACTGAACCCTGAAGCATTCCAGCATTTAGGTGTCAGACAAAGAGGAATAGATGGCAAAGTAGATAGGAAAAAGGAGAACCCAGAGAATTTAGGGGAAAAACTTAGAAATGAATGTTTCATAGATGTGGAGGGAAGAAAATGTGTAAAGGTAAAGGAAGTATAATAGATCGACTAATGGTGAATCCTGTGGAGTCAGCCTGGATGGGTTCTAATTCCAGTTCTACAATTTGCTAAACATGTATCTTAGGGCAACAACCAAGCCTATTTGAAGCTTTGTTCATGCTTCCTAATCTGGAAAATGGATTAGTAATTACAAATGTTCTAATATTTCAAAGGATTTTGGACTAAATTATTCATATAAAGTTCTTACCATAGTGCCTGCCATACAATAAAATCAAGGAAATTGTCATCTAATTACATTATTATGATTGTTAGAGTGGTGAATATTTCTAATTCAGTAGATACGTCCAGTTAGAAGACTGTAAAAATGTGGTGGATTTGGCTACATAGAGGCCAACAAAAACTGCAACAGAGATGGTTTTGGATGGAGTAGACAGGAAAAAACCTACATAGAACCTGCTGAAAAAAATGATTAGTAAGAAACTTAATACAGCATGTGGACATAACTCTTTCAAAAGATTTGCTTGTGGCAGAGAAGAGGAGGTTCAGGATATATTGCTAGGGGAATTACGCACTGAATAAAGAATTGTTTTAATGGGAAAGATGAGAGTGTATTGAACGCTGAAGAGGATATGCTAGAGAGGGGAGCAGGCAGAGACTGAACACAGGAAGTTCCCTGTGAAGGAGAAGGGAAAGGAACCAGCGCTGCTGAGAAAATACTGGGCTTTGGTGGCAACAGCTCTGCTTCCAACTTCCTATCAGGAGGAAGGAAGGAAAATGGATGTGTAAGTCTAATGCTGAAAAGAAGCAGTCGCTGATGGTTTCTACTTTCCTTTGAGGTAGGAGACAAAGTCATGTGAGATTAAGTGGTGCACAGGGGAAGAAGGAGAAGGAACACTAGGCAGAGTAGAAAAGATTAAAAATAGAGATTTCAGACAGACACACAGTGTGAATTTATAACGGAAATGAGACAGGCTTGTTCAAGTGTTCTGGGCACAAATTTCACTTTTCAGGCTGTCAGCAAACACCTAATATGTCCTAGAAGTAGGCTAAGAGAAAATGGTGAAAGATACTAACAGGGGATCTGCCTTTCAAGAGCTTTCATTCCACTATGAAAAAACAACAAATAATTAAGGTAAATAATGAACCAAAAGGTAAAATATTTCTACTATATTTTCCAAATAACTGTATTTGAAGAACAAAAGAATCCAAGTGCTTAGAAAATAGGAGGGGACTGAAGGCTCTAGTTCCTACAGGAAGACATCTATGCAAAGAAAAGTTGGAAACCATTCATTCAGCATAGAGATAAAGGTCTGTGCAACAGCCGAGGCAGCAAAGAAATTGACCTATTTTAAAAATTCTGTATTGACTCCGACTCCAGGGGCGGACAGATGACATTGGAAGTGTAGGCAAGGAATGGATTGTAAAGTGTCTGGAGCTTATTCTAAGTAAAAGGAGAGGCTCTTAACATGATCATGGCTTTCTTAAAGTCACTGTCTTTATGTGAAGACAGCAGTTGGAAAATAGCCTACAACTGATGTTATTGTTAATGCAGCATTTTTCACAATATGATAAAATAGGAATTTTATATAAGCACAAAATATATAAACACAGACACATACCAATAAAAGTATTGCTATGTGGAAATTTGGAGTAGAATTTTTGGAAAGGAATCTCAGTTGTTCTCATCAAGCGTGACCTTCTCAACTAAGCTACAAAACTCAATATTAACACAAAAATGAAAACTATTTTTTGAGTTATTTTTTGTGACATTACTTTTAAAAATAGTTAACTTACATCTAACTTTATGATTATGTGTTAAGACTTGACTTTCAGATGGTATGAATTTTCATTTTGGTAAAATTCTAATGTTCAAATTCCAGTTTTGAATTTTATAAGTTAATTAACAAGATAGGAAGATTCCAAATAAGAAAAATGCAATATTTCATAATTTGTAGCAATGTCACAAATTTCATACATTTTATAAATTTGGGGATATAATTTTACACATTTCTAAATTGAATCAGGATAATTATAAATATATTAATAGTAAGATCATTTATAGGTACAACAAGAATAGATATTTGTATATCATATACATAATCATGACACCTAGAATATGCTTATCTCTGTGGCCTTGAACATGTTCCTCATTTTGTTTCATGTTTCAATTTGATCATGTTTCAGTTTGATTTCCACACTTGTAAAATTAAGGGATTTTTAATGTTCCTGTAACTCAAATAAATGAGAAATGTCTCCCTTGTGTGTTCTGGTTTCCCAATTATATTTTTAAAAATACCATTTTTCATTTGTGTGCAATTTAAAAATTGTAGCATTTGTTTTCTTTAACGTGAGAGAATCTTTTTACGTTTTGAGACAGAAAAAGTAACATTAAATTTTATAAATGTCAGTGATAAAATCATATCCAGTTCAAACAAGCTGACTTAACAAATAAATTATCAGGACACACACGTTGCTGTTCAATACCTTAATATTTCTCAAAGAGCCCCATATGAATGGAGAGGGTGTATGAAACCTAATATGTAATGTTTTTCAAGGAAGAGCATTTATGTGCTGCCCCTCTGTATCTGCATGCAGTACCCAGCACCTCATTTCTACATGACACATATAATATTTATTTGGCAATGATTAGTTATGCATTCTCACTAAATTATTTGTCTCTTTCTATAGAAAGAGAATGCAGTATTCCACAAATGGAAAACAATTTAGATGCTAATCCCAAGAAAGACACATATAAATTTGGAGACGTGTTGAAATTCTCCTGCATACAAGGACGTATTATGGTTGGAGCAGATTCAGTTCAGTGCTACCACTTTGGATGGTCCCCTAATCTTCCAACATGTAAAGGTAAATATTTATCTTACAGCTGCTGAACAAGAGTTAAAACCTTAGACATCAACCATTTTTTTCCTCTCTTAATTTTCTGTCTGCTACCAGTGCATCTATAATCTAATGCATTAAGCCAGAGGTATACCCACCAAGGACAAGTGTTGGGTTGTAGATAAAACAGTTTTCCTTATTTAAGAAATTAATCTCCAGTTGCTTCTTGAAATGTGTGGTGGAAGTATCCACAGATATGTATAAGGAACCTGACACTGGCAGGATTTCTTGTTAGTTTTCCTTTTGCCTACAATTCCACCATTAATATCGGACATTGTATATAATGTGGGACTTACCTTAAGTGTCATCAAGTGTGTCTGAACAATGTTCAAGTAGCTTATAGTCAATTCAATCATATGTATGGCTGGAATAAAAGTTAAAACTTGATCAAATGCTTGTTTCAAAGGATGATATTTTCTCAAAAAGTTTTGATACAATGTTTCCATGGAATAAGAATATTACTATAATTTGCACACCCATATTGATTAATTGGTTTGCATACCTATTTAGGGAATCTAGATTATTGAACACGTTTTCTGGGCTTACATAGACTTCCAATATGTTAGCTCAGGATGAGTAATAGAACTAGGAAACAGAGTCTGGTGTAAACACCATTGTTTTTTCATTGTTTAAGAATGCTAAAATAAATTATGTAATAAATAATAAACTAATTAACAAAAAATCTCTGCATTAGCTGGATTTTTAAGTTGTAAAATAGACCACGTAACCATTATTTACACAGTATGTCTACTGTAGGGCAAGTAAAATCGTGTGCTCCACCTCCTCAACTCCTCAGTGGAGAAGTTAAAGAAACACAGAAAGAAGAATATGGCCACAGTGAGGTGGTGGAATATGTTTGCAATCCTGGATTTCTGATGAAGGGCTCTCATAAAATTCAGTGTGTTGATGGACAATGGACAGCTTTGCCCATGTGTATTGGTAATGTATTAAAAATAGTAATATTTAAAGGTAAATCAACACTTTTATTTGTATTCTTATACAAACTTAAATGATAAAGACGAACATATTTTTGTGAAATTTTCCAGAGGAGAAGAATACCTGTGGAGATATACCGGAACTTGATCACGGCTATGTCAACCATTCTGCCCCTCTCTATCACCATGGAGACTTGGTAGAGTTCAGTTGCAAAGAAGCATTTACAATGATTGGACCCAGATCAGTCACATGTATTAGTGGAAAGTGGACCCAACCTCCTCAGTGTATTGGTGAGAATGCACTTCTCAAATTGACATTTAACATTTGCAACCATATTGTTGAAATTTAGAGATATCCTTGAAAATGTCAGCTTAAATTATAATGATTCCCAACATTTGTTGTTTATAATTCAATATGTGTCTGAAGAGGAAAAGTATAAACTAGAAGAGAATTTTATGAATCTTTCTGTCCTGATATTAACATTGTTTATCTTTACAAGTGTGAAGCTAAATCTTACTGATATTCACATGATTAAAATATGAGTACTAGTTACAAGGAAAATACAACTATCTCTGCAGAAATACCATTTTTGTTTTTATATGATACTCTTTCTTTTAGGACCTTTAAAACAAGGAAATATAGCTAAGAAAATACCCGTTTCATGCATTCCTTTAGGAATCTTGCCTCTCTCAAAACTTCTAACAATGATGATTTCTCAGTCAGTTTCAAATGCAGCAAAAAGAAGTTAATGTGCTGGAGGGAAGGTGGGCTCAGGCCCTCCCAGTCAGTAGGTAACTCAGTCACAGGAGGCCCTTGGGCTGGGGTCAGGAACCTGCCCTGACTGATGCATTTCACTGTAAGTGAATCATCCTGACCTTTGGATGACCAAGTCTTTGATGACTGACCGGGAGAATCTTAGCTATCTTCATTCACTTTTCCCTTAGATGACTTCTTTCCTGGAGTTTTCCTGGGTCCTGCACTCAAAGAGAGCCCTGGATGCCCAGTCTTATTTATTCATCAGATTTCTAGTCATTAATTATTCCAAGAAGAAGGTAGGGCTTAGGCTCAGGCTCCATGAGAGCAGGGATTCATACCTGTTTTGTTCACTGATATATTGCCAATACCAGAAGACTGGCTGACAGATGGGAGATATTCAATAGGAGCTTATTAAGTTAATCAGTAAATTTCATTGTTTATTACTCCCTACAGTTTTACTTAACACAGTCCTGTCCAAGGTATTGCCAGTTCTTCACCAACCCTCATCTTTATCCTCTTCCATCTCCACAAATGACCTCGCCTCATTAACTTTTCATTCTACCTTACACCAAAGCATGTGCTTCAATTATTACTCCCCTGATCTCAGAGTTTTCCTTGCAAAGGTTAATCCTCTACCTGTATTCAGTTTAACATAATCCCTCTCAGCTATAATAGACCTTATTCCAATTTTCTCCTCTCAGTGTTTATTTTGTAACTCTGTCTAGTCTAGCTTTTCATTCTTCTTGCTATATTTATATTCTCCTAATAAATAAGTTTGCTTTCCTTTCAGAAACCAGTCAATCATAGGATGATGACAGCAGCCACCACTGCTCCTTTTGAGTATACATCTTCCTTCAGTTACCGTTCCCTGAAGAATACTATTGGCTTTGTCTCCCTCAACACTCTGAACGAATCCTAAAACTAGGGCTGATTCTCAGCCCTAGTTTTGAATTCATCTCCTTATTTCATGTTATTTTTTCATGTTATTTTTTCAGGGTTGCATTTTCAAATCATTACTTTTCGAGAGCCAACTACTTGACTTTTCTTTATTCTGTTATCCTCACTTGACTCTTATCACTAACAAATCATTAACAAATACTACCAAAGACCTATACTGATATTTTGTCATATTCAAAAAGGACTTCCACCTGCACTGATTTTTTGAAATAGGTAGCTATATAAAAAGCTTTTTTAGTCCATATTTACCTTTTTTTCTGGAGCCGGAAAAAAAAAATTGTTATTATGGCATTATATTGGATCATAGAATGGCCTGGTGTGTAATATAGCTTCTCAAAGACTCTACGTGTATATACAGAAAACAGGTTTTAACTTTAAGTACCCACTTTCTTATTCCAAGTATTTGTTATTTTTTGGTGATCATTCAAAAGATCTGCTTAAAAATTAAGATTCTATTAAAAAAAAACACTTAGATGTACTTTTCTTACTATGTTTCATTACTTTTCTTGAAAAAATATATATAAACTAGCAACTTGATATTCTATGTCCACACATAATTGTTTTTATTTTAATGTTTTAAGATTGTGAATTAAAAGTAATGCAGAGATGCTTCAGATCTAAAAACAAATGAATGTGAACATTTGCACACGTTTCAAGTTTGGGACCAGATTATTCATGCGATGACTATTCACTATGTAGATCATGCAAAAATGTTCCAATCCAAAATGCAGAATGTCTTAAAGATGGATATTTTCTCTGAAATTTCAAAAACTGGACGCAGGACTCAGGTTCATATATAATAGTCCATTTCATGCAATTTGATCAGTAATAACTTGGTTGGTGGAATTTGTAGGCATAAATTGTAAGTTCATCATATTACTGACTCCATAGCTATTTATGGTATTTGTTATTTGGTTCTTAGAATTAGTCTTTTCAAGGGAATATTTTCATTTTATAGCAACAGAGGAACTTAAGAAGTGTAAATGGTTAAAAATATTTGCATCTGAGGGAAATCCACCAGATACGACTGAATTTGACCATAACACCAACAAAAGTTACAAATGTCGAGGAAAATCAGAATACAAACACTCAATCTGTATAAATGGAAGATGGGATCCTGAAGTAACTTGCAAAGAAGGTAAACTCTTCTTTATAATGTTTTCAAAAATGTATTCTATTTCTTTCTAACTTGTAAAAGTAGTATCTTTGTGTCTTCCAAGGAAATTGTTATTTATCATTACAAATAATTTTCAATCTGAAAGGTAATTTAGAAACAAACCAAAACACTGTTTCTAAATATTAATTGTATCGTGTGCATTAGTCAGCTATATGACACAACACCCAGAACGTTGGTGGCTTTAAATTAACATCTGGGCAGTAGGTGTGTTCATTAGCATGGGAAAACCATTGCTTCTGATTTCTTACATTACACATAAATGTGCTTATGTCTATGCTGAACTATTATGTATTTATTCATGTATCTATTTATGTATCAATCTATGTATCTATCTATTTATATATATTTATGTATCTATCAAGTCATCTATTTATCTATTTGTGTGTCTATAGCTATCTTAAAAAGTCTTGAATTATATTGACACCACCAATTCCAACTGAATAGGCTCATTTCAGTTTTTTACTTTCACATCTGTATCTCTCTTCTCTAACTGTAGGACACCTTGACTCACTATCCTCAATATTTTTACCAATTTCTACAAGCCTATAATATACAGAAAGTAGCTTCAAACCAATATAAAAACAAATCTACTATCTAGTGTTCAACATCCTATAGTTCTTTCTTATATGCAGTTCTCTATGTAAAAATCATACCACACTAAAGCTGTTAAAGGAGAATAAATTATTTAGAAAAACATAAATATTTGGGAATTAAACAACAAACTTCTAAACAACTGCCATGGCAATATACAATGTGTACTGTATATTATACATGATACATTTATGATTGCTTAGTCCTTGTGAATTAACTTATTTTTTTATAAAGCTGATTTTTTTTAAATTAATTAATTTATTTATTTATTTTTGGCTGTGTTGGGTCTTTGTTTCTGTGCGAGGGCTTTCTCTAGTTGTGGCGAGCGGGGGCCACTCTTCATCACGGTGCGCGGGCCTCTCACTTTCGTGGCCTCTCTTGTTGCGGAGCACAGGCTCCAGAAGCGCAGGCTCAGTAGTTGTGGCTCATGGGCCCAGTTGCTCTGCGGCATGTGGGATCTCCCCAGACCAGGGCTCGAACCCGTGTCCCCTGCATTGGCAGGCGGATTCTCAACCACTGCGCCACCAGGGAAGCCCAACTTTTTTATTATTATAAAATATTTATTTATAGTTTTTGTAACACACCTTGTCTGCAAGTCTATATTAGCTTATTTAAATATAGTTAATTTATTTAAAACAATTTATTACTTGCATATGATAAAGGAATGCCCAACAAATTTCAGGTAATCAATGTCCTCAAATTATTCTCTCCAAATTAAAAGCAAATATAAAATTAAAAGAGAACTTGCTACACAACTGCCTCTTTAAGGAAACAAGTAATATTTAGAGGCAGTGAAGTACATGTGTTCTTCTACATTTTCTTCTAGAAGCTTCATAGTTTTAGTATGTATATTTAAGTATATTATCCATCTTACATTAACATTTGAGTATTGCATAAAATAGGAGTTGATTTTTTTATGTATGGATAGCCAATTGTTTTAGCAATATGTGTGGAAAAGACTTTGAAATGAAAATCAATTGACTATGGAAGTGTTGATTTATTTCTGGACTTGCTATTCAGTCCATTTATCTGTCTATCTTTATTCCTGCCAAATTGCCTTTGTAACTAGCTTTTTAGTAGACTTGAAGTCTGTGAAGTCTGATATGTAGTCTACAAGTATGTTCCTCCTACTCAAAATTGTTTTAGTTATTCTGGTCTTTACATTAACATAGAAATTTCAGGGAAAGCTGATTAATTTTTATAAAATATTTGTTTGTATATGGAAAGGGATGGCTTTATAATGAGAAATAAATTAGGGAGAATTGACATCTTTACCATATTGAATATTCACATCATAAACATGGTATGTCTCTTTATTTATTTCTGCTTCTGTTTTTCCAGTAATGTCTTAAGCGTAAAACACTTATAGTTCTAAAAAATTTTGAATTTACATGTGAAGTCATCTGATATGCAGTTTGCTTTTTTTGGAAGTTTCCTCTGATGAAGAATTCAATTTCAATAGGGAGTGTGCTATTCACATTTTTGATATTGTCTTTTGTCAAGGTGTGAAAGTTGTATTTTTCAAGAAATGTCTCCATTTTACCTAATTTATGAAATTGATTGATGTAAAATTCTTTCTAATAGTCACTTAACATTCTATTTTTCTTTTAATTCTACAGTATATTTGGTGATATCACTTCTTTCATTCTTGGTGTTGATAGTTGTTTCTCTCCTTTATTTTGATCTTCTCCCAAGAGTTTTGTTTTTCAATATTATTATTTTCAAATAACCAATTTTAACACTCTTGATTTTCTCCGTTTCCTCTCTTCTCTAATTTTTAGCTTTGTTAATTTTCTCTGTTTCCTCTTTTTCTATTCATCTTTCTCTATTTTCTCTCTTTCTGGACTTAATTCTCCTTCCTTATAATTTTCTTGAGTTTAATTTTACTCTCTCATTTCTTAAGATAGAAAATTAAAACATTGATTTAAGCCATCCTACTTTCTAAATGTAAACCTGTACTAAACTGCCTTTTTCCCTTCTAAGTGCTGCTTTAGCTGTGTCTCAAAAAATTATAAATATATCCAATTTACTTTCATTTAGTTCTATGTGGAATATTTTCTATATTCCTAATGACTTCTTCTTTGACATGGCAGTTGTTAGAAGTTTGTTTTTTAATTCCCAATATTTATGTTTTTCTAAATAATTTATTCTCCATTTAAGAGCTTTATTGTGGTATGATTTTTTATATAGAGAGCTGAATATATTTAATGTATACAGTTTTGATGAGTATTATGGGTGTTTGCATAGATAATTTATTCTTATTGATTTCTAATCTAATTCAATTGTCACAGAACACACTGTGTAATTTTTCAATATTTTGAAATTTGTTGTTTCTTTATTGCACAGCATATTGCCTATCATTGTGGTATTTCCTTTTTCATATAAAGCATATGTATAATCTAGTTGCTAGATCGGGATAAAGTGGTTCCTAGTGTTCTAAAAATTTATCTATGTCTTAAAATGTTTTTTTCTAGTTGTTCTATCAGTCAGAGTAAGAAGGGTATCAGTATTGTTAACTAGGATTATGGATTTGTCTATTTCTCTTTTTAGCGCTGTCCATCTTTTGCTTCATGTATGTTGATAGATTTTTAGATACATTATACATTTATAATTTGCTTAGTCCTGTGAATTAACTTTTTTATAATTATACAATATTCTTTATAGCTCTTGAAATACACCTTGCCTGGAAGTCTATATTATGCTTATTAAATATAGTTTAATTAATTTAAAACAATTTATTACTTTCATACGATAAAGGCATTCCCAACAAATTTCAAGTAATCAATGTCCTCAAATTATTCTCTCTAAAGTAAAAGCAAATATAAAAGTAAAAGAGAGCTAGCTACACATCTTATTCACACATGTCACAAATCTCTAAACTAAAAAACCCCATTGTCGGTGGTTTACTAACAGAAAATATGTTAAATTAAGTAAAATAAAAAGGCAAACAGTATACTTTGAAATCTATGGGATACAGCAAAAACAGAGATATTTGTAGTTTAAAGCATGCATTACAAAACAAGGAACAAACTTAAAGTAATAGGAAGTACAATCTGGAATCTAGAAAAGAACATACACCCAAAGAACATAGAAGGAAAGAATAATTAAAATTAAAATATCAATTATTATAATAAGCTAAAAAATCATAAATAGCTGATTTATAGAATATTAATTCAGTTTATAGGGAAATGTAGTGGATAGACCAACTTCTGCAAGACTTATTAAGAAGTACCAGGTTAATATTATTACGACAAAGTGGTTAAACACAGACACAAAGAAATAAATTCTTGAAAATACATTGAAAAAAAATGTCAAGATAGTTAAAACAGAAATAAGAAAAATATTTGGATGAAATATAAAATACTTCTATTGATGTAGAGCAAAATAGAAAATCTGATGATACTAGTAAGCATGAATGAAGTGTATTCAGTCAAATATTTCTCTGAATTTAATACAAAATATTGAACAATTGAAAGGATTTACTAGACTTTCCAGTATATACTTGCATACGGCTTCTAATGAAATAAAAGTACAGTATGGCAGGAGAAAACAAAATCAAGGAGTCACAGAGAGGTCCAAAATCTTCCAGGTATAGTCATGCAGAATCTTCCCTCAGTTGAGCAGGACAGTCTTTGTCTTCAAATTATGAACTGCCAATATATATCTGAGGTATCTCAATTTTATGGGACTCAGACACAGTTTACAGAGGGTCTTTTATACCCTGCTGGTCACGTAACTAAAGCCAGGTTGTCTAATCCGTTAAACCAGGTGTATTTTCATCAATCTATATATCTCTTAACAGCAACAGGAAAGCTAGTAAATTGTACCTCCAGAAGAGTTCTGAACTGTAAACAGTATACTATAAATCCCAGTGAACATATCTAATTCTTACCTTGGCCAAGACTCTGCATCAAATTAATCGATCATTAACTAAGTGTAATTTTTCCTCTGGCTAATCTGCTTCCACTGGGAGAAAATCTTGTGAGGGTTTTAAGCCGGTTCCAATACATCTGATCACCGATATCTGTAAAAAACAATACCCTGATATCAGTTTTTACTTAGTGCCTGTAATTGAGTGAGCAATTCACTTAGAACATCCTAAAGGTTAGAAGTAATTAAAATCAATTTTACGTAAATTATGCAGATTGACCACAGAAAGAACAGAAGGAAGAACCTGCAAGGAAGACCATGACACTGTAAACCAAGTGTGATATATTAAAGTACTAAACAAGCTTAAGAGTATAATTAAGAGTCTAATATGTTTAATCATTTATGATATATTATTAGAGCTTTCTATTTATTGAAAATTATTCCTTTAATATTTTTAACATGGTTTTTAATCAAGAAATCTAATTTAATATTTTCAGAAGCACAAATACAATCATGCCCACCCCCGCCTCAGATTCCCAATACTCGAGATATGACAACTACAGTGACATATCAGGATGGAGAAAAAATATCTATTCTCTGTCAAGAAAATTATCTAATTCAAGATGCAGAAGAACTTGTGTGCAAGGATGGGAGATGGCAGTCAATCCCACGCTGTATTGGTCAGTAGTGCATAACTTACTTTATAACATTCTTTTAAATAAGATTAATACTCCTCTAAGCTTTGTATGGATCAGCAAGGTCAAGGTCTCTCTATTCCACTTTATCTTGAAATGGTAAATCACAATTAAGTATATAAATTAATGAACATTCTTTCACTTCTAGTGTGAAGTAAATACAGACAAAATCTTTGGCCTACTATGTAAATACCAGGTAAAATTTATGTTTATGCATATTTTATTCCTAATGATCAAAAGGACAAGAATGAAGGGGCAGTTGGGCTGCCCAGCCTGGGAGTCACACACTTGGAGGATAAGCCCCCAGCATGTCTGACTTAGAAGACCAGTGTAGCTTGTGTACAGGAAAGCCAGAGGGCTGTAGGAAACAGAGATTCTGTTCTTAAAAGGCACACAAAAATTCTCACTTGCTCCATGTCCCAGTGCAGAGGCAGTAATTAGAAAGAAGTCTGGGTTAGACTGACTTGCTGATCTTTGTGAACCTCCCAGAGAGGCAGGAGGCAACTGGGGACATGGATGCTGGTGCCAGCCATTATAAGAGACAAGTGCCACTTTGGAGTTCTCCCTATAGCTTATTAGCACCAGAAGCTTACCAACCCACGAGAGCACCAACTCCAGGCCCCACCAGGCCCCACAGCTCCTACAATGGGACCTGGCCCTGTTCCTGGGTGGGACAGCACCAGCCCAGGTACCCTTGGGTCCTGCAGCCAGCTGCCCCAGGACTTGGTCCTGCCCACCAGTGGCTGACAGCCTCTGCATGAGGCAGAGTATGGTAGCCAACCAGGTGGGGGGCCAGCCCCACCTACCAGTGCACCCAATTGACCTTGCTACAACAGATGGGCACCCTTATAGCATATAGATCTGGTGTATAGATCCTACAGAGGGGAGCATGCTGCTGGGTCCCATAGACTTTTCCTACATAAGGTCACTCCTCCAAGATCAGGAACATGCCTCACACATATAAATACAGAGAATTAGGCAAAATGAGGAGACAGAGAAATACATTCCAAATGAAGGAGCAAGACAAAATCTCAGAAAAAACTCTAAACAAAGTGGAGATAAGCAGTATGCCCAATAGAGTTCAAGGTAATGACCATAACAATGCTCAATGAACTCTGGAGAAGAATGGATGAAAACAGTGAGAATTTTAAGAAAAAGGTAGAAAATATAAGGAAGAGCTAAACAGAACTGAAGAATACAGCAGCTGAAATGAAAAATTACACCAGAGGGAGTCAACAGCAGATTAGAGGATTCAGAAGAATGGATCAGTGATCTGCAAGACAGGGTAGTGGAAACCACCCAAACAGCACAGGAAAGGGAAAAAAGAATTTTAAAAAAAATGAAGATAGCTTAAGGGACATCTGCAACAACACTGAGTATAGTAACATTCTCATTATAGGGATCCCAATTAAAGAGAGACAGAGAGAAACAGATAACGTATTTGAAGAAATAATAACTGAAACATTCTAACAGACAGAAACAGACTTCCAGGTTTGGAAATCAGAAAGTCCCAAACAACATTTACTCAAAGAGGACCACATCAAGACATATTATCATTTAAATGGCAAAAATTAAAATAAAGAGAGAATCTTAAAGTAGTAAGAGAAAAAGCCATTAGGTACATAGAAGAGGACTCCTCTAAGACTATTAGCAGATTTTTCTGCAGAAAACTTTGCATGCCATAAGGGAGTGGCAGAACATACACAAAGTGATGAAAGGAAAAAACTTACAACCAAGATGACTGTATCGAGCAAGGCTATCAAAGGATGGATCAACAGTTTTACAGATAAGCAAATGATAAAAGAGTTCAGCAGCACTAAAATGACTTTACAAGAAATGCTAAAGGGACTTTCTAAGAGGAAAAGTAAAGACCACAACTAGAAATAAGAAAATTACAAAAGAAAAAAAATCTTAATGGTAAAAGCAAACATACAGTAAAGGTAGTAGGTGCTAGTAGGAAGGTTAAAAGACAAAAATAGTAAAATCCTCTGTATCCACAATAAGTAGTTAATAGAAACATAAAACAAAAGGATGTAAAATATGAGGTGGGGAATAGAAATGCAGGGTTGTTAGAATGTGTTTGAACTTAAGAGACTATCAACTTATAACCACATATGAATATAGGTTGTTATATATGAATCTAATAGTAACAACAAAACAAAAAATCTATAATAGATCCACACACACAAAAGAAAGTAATCCAAACATAACACTAAAGATAGTCGTTAAATCACAAAGGAAGAGAGAACAGAGGAAAGGAACAAAAAAGAATTACAAACACAACCAAAAAACAATTAACAAAATGGCAATAGGTACTTACCTATCTATAATTACTTTAAATATAAATGAACCAAAATGCTCCAATCAAAAGACATAGACTGGCTGAATTGATTTAAAAAAAAAAAAAGACGCATATATATGCTGCCTATAATCACTCATTTCAGATCTAAAGAAACACTCAGACTGAACGTGAGGGAATGGAGAAAAGCATTTCATGAAAATAGAAATAAACACAAATCTGGGGTAGCAAAATTTATATCAGGCAAAATAGACTTTAAAACAGAGACTGAAACAAGAGACAAAGAAAACATTATATAGTGAGAAAGGGACCAATCCAACGAGATTATGCAACAATTTTAAATATATATGCACCCAACATAGAATCACCTAAATACATAAAGAAAATACTAAACAACACATACAGAGAAATAGACAGTAACAAAACAATAGTAGAGGACTTAACTTCCAGTTACGTTTAAGGACAGGTCATTCAGACAGAAAATCAAGTTTAAATCCAGTGAGAAACATTGGACTTAACTTTAGGTCGGATGGACTTACTAAACATATATAGAACATTCCATCCAAAACCATCAGATAAACATTCTTTTCAAGTGCACATGGGACATTCTCCAGGATAGATTACATCTTGGCCACAAAAGAAAGTTAAGAACATTGAAATCATAGCCAGCATCTTTTCTGACCACAAATGTATGAGACTAGACTTCAACTACAGAAAAAAACCCAAAAGTGCAAACAGTTAGAGGTTAAACAATATGCTACAAAACAACCAAGGGGTCACTGAAGAAATCAAAGAGGATATTAAGAAAAATACTTGGAGACAAATGAAAATGAAAAAACAATGGTCCAACATCTATGGGACTCAGCAAAAGCAATTCTAAGAGAGAAGTTTATAGTGATACAGGCCTACCTCAGGAAAGAAGAAAAAATCCCAAGTAAATAATCTAACCTTAGACCTAAAGAACTAGAAAACGAAGAGTAAACAAACCCAAAGTTAGTAGAAGGAAAGAAATAATAAATACAGAGGAGAAATGAATGAAATAGAGGCTTAAAAAAACAATAGAAAATAATCAATGAGACTAAGAGCTAGTCATTTGAAAAGATAAACACAATTGATAAACCTTTAGAAAGACTCACCAAGAAAAAAGAGTGAGGGTCTGACTCAATAAAATCAGAAATGAAAGAGGAGAAGCTACAACTGATACCACAGAAATATAAAGAACCATAAGAGATTACTATGAACAATTACACACCAATAAAATGCACAACCAAGAAAAATTGATAAATTCCATGTAATGCACAATTTCTCAAATATAAATCAGCAGAAATATAGAAAATATGAACAGACTGATTACCAATTAAAATTGAATCAGTAATTTTAAAACCCAAGAAACAAAAATCCAGGACCAGACAGATTCACAGGTGAATTCTACCATTTACAAAAGAGTTAACACCTATTCTTCTCAAAATATTCCAAAAAATTTGAAGAGGAAGAACACTTCTGAACTTATTCTGCAAGTTCAGCATCACCCTGAGACCAAAACCAAAGATGGTGCAAAAAAAGAAAATTACAGGCCAATATCACTGGTGAACTTAGGTGTAAAATCTTCAATCAAATATTAGCAAACCAAATTCAACAATACACTAAAGGATCATACACCATGATCAAGTGGGACTTTTCAGAGGGATTCAAGTATGTTTTAATATCTGCAAATCAATGTGATATACATCAACAAATTGAAGAATAAAAATGATATGATTATCTCAATAGATGCAGAAAAGCTCTTGACAAAATTTAATATCTATTTATGTTAAATCTCTCAGGGAAGTGGGTAGAGGGGAAAACATACCAAAACATAATAAAGGCCATATATGACCAAACGTCCAGCCAATGTCATACTCAATGGTGAAAAGCTGAAAGCATTTCCTCTAAACCAGGAACAAGACCAGGATGCCCACTCTCTCCACTTTTACTCAACATAGTATTGGAGTCCTAGACACAGCAATCAACAAGAAAAGAATAAAGGAATTCAAATTGGAAATGAAGAAGTAAAACTATCACTATCTGTAGATAGCATGATACTATACATAGAAAAACACCACCAAAAACTATTAGAACTAATAAATGAATTCATGTTGCAGGGTATAAAATTAATATACAGAAATATGTTGCATTTCTATGCCCGAACAACAAAGTTTAGAGGGAGAAATCAAGAAAGCAATCCCATTTACAATTGCATCAAAAAAGAATAAAATAGCTAGGAATAAATCTAACCAAGGAGATAAAAGACTTGTACTCTGAAAACTATAAGAAATTGATGAAATAAATTGAAGATGACAAAACAAATGGAAAGATATCATGTTCACGAATTGGAAGAATTTATATTGTTAAAATGACCATGCTACTGAAAACAATCTACAGATTCAATGCAATCCTTATTAAATTACCAATGGCATTTTTCACAGAATTAGAACAATTTTTTTTTTTTATTTGTAAGGAAGCACAAAAGACCAGAAATAGCCAAAGCAATCTTGAGAAAGAAAAATGGAGCTGGAGGAATCAGGTTCCCTGACTTCAGACTATACTACAAAGCTAGAGTAATCAAAATAGAATGGCATTGGCACAAAAACAAACACATAGATCTATGGAACAGATTAGAGAGCCCAGTAATATACCCACATTTATATGGTCAATTAATCTATGACAAAGGAGGCAAGAACATCATGGGGAAATGATTGCCTCTGTAAATGGTGTTGGGAAAACAGGAAAGTTACATGCAAAAGAATCAAAGCTGGAACTACTTTCTCACACAATATACAAAAATAAAATGCAAATGAATTAAAGACTTAATTGTAACTCTTGAATCCATAAAACTTCTAGAAGAAAACAAAGGCAGTATGCTCTTTGACATCAGTTTTAGCAATATTTTGTTTTTTTGGTTTTTTTTGGATACGTCTCCTCAGGCAAGGGAACAAAAGCAAAAATAAGCAAACGGGACTGCATAAATAAGAAAGCTTTTCCACAGCAAAGAAAATGATCAATAAAATGAAAGAGGCAGCCTACTGAATGTGAGAGATATTTGCAAGGATATATCCATTAAAGGGTTAATATTCAAACCTATACAAAGAATTAATGCCAACCAACATCAGAAAAACAAATAACTCAACTAGAAAATGGGCAGAGGACCTGAATAGACATTTTTTCCAAAGAAGACATACAGATGGCCAACAGACACATGAGGAGAGGCTCAACATCATTAAAAGTCAGGCAAATGCATGTCACAACCACAGTGAAATGTCCCTTCACACCTGTCTTAATGGCTGTCATCAAAAAGACAATATCAAGTGTTGGCGAGGATGTGGAGAAAGGAAATCTTTGTGCACTGTTGGTGCGATTGTAGATTGGTGCAGCCACTATGGAAAAGAGTATGGAGTTTCCTTAAAAAACTAAAAATAGAACTGCCATATGATCTGGCAATTCCACTTCTGGGTATTTATTTCAAAGGAACCAGAAACATTTGAAAAGATATATGCACTCCAATGTTCACTGCAGCATTACTTACAATAGCCAAGGTTTGGAATCAACCTAAGTGTCCATTGATAGAGGAGTGGATTAAGAAGATGTTTTATATATACACACAGAATGAACTATTACTGAGCCATAAAAATGACACATTTCCATTTGCAACAACATGGATGGATCTAGGGTGTATTATGGTTAAGTAAAATAAGTCAGATAGAAAAAGACAAATGCCACATGGTCTCACATATACGTAGACTCTAAAGAAGCCAGGGGGATGTGTATTCAGCATAAGGAATATGGTCAGTGATATTATAATAACTTTGTATAGGGACAGATTGCTATTAGACATCCTGCTGGTCATTTCATAATATGTGTAAAAGTCAAATCATTATGTAGTAGACCTGAAACTAACACAATATTTTTTTAATTTATTTTTTTCACACCTTTATTGGAGTATAAATGCTTTACAATGTTGTGCTAGTTTCCACCATACAACAAAGTGAATCAGCCACATGTATACACGCATCCCCATATCCCCTCCCTCCCAAACCTTCCTGCCACCCTCCCCATCCCACCCCTCTAGGTTGTCACAAAACACCGAGCTGATCTCCCTGTGCTATGCAGCAGCTTCCCACTAGCTATCTATTTTACATTTGGTAGTGTATATATGTCAATGCTACTCTCTCACTTCATCTCAACCTCCCCCCACCCCCATGCTCTCAAGTCCATTCTCTACTTGTGCGTCCTTGTTCCTGCCCTGCCACTAGGTTCATCAGTACCACTTCTTTAAGTTCCATATATATACGTTAACATACGGTATTTGTTTTTCCCTTTCTGACTTACTTCACTCTGTATGACAGATTCTAAGGCCATCCACCTCACTACAAATAATTCAATTTCGTTCTTCTTATGGCTGAGTAATATTCCATTGTATATATGTGTCACATCTTCTTTATCCATTCATCTGTTGATGGATATTTAGGTTGGTTCCATGTCCTGGCTTTTGTAAATAGTGCTGCAATGAACATTGTGGTACACGTATCTCTTCGAATTATGGTTTTCTCAGGGTATATGCCCAGTAGTGGGTCATATGGTAGTTCCATTTTTAGTTTTTTAAGGAACTTCCATACTGTTTTCCATAGTGGCTGTATCAATTTACATTCCCACCAACAGTGCAAGAGGATTCCCTTTTCTCCACACCCTCTCCAGCATTTATTGTTTTTTTGTTTTGTTTTAAATTTATTTATTTTATTTATTTATTTTTGGCTGCATTGGGTCTTCGTTGCTGTGCACAGGCTTTCGCTAGTTGTGGCGAGCAGGGGCTACTCTTCATTGCAGTGTGCAGGCTTCTCATTGCAGTGGCTTCTCTTGTTGTGGAACACGGGCTCTAGGCATGCGGGCTTCAGTAGTTGTGGCTCGTGGGCTCTAGAGCGCAGGCTCAGTAGTTGTGGCACATGGACTTAGTTGCTCCACGGCATGTGGGATCCTCCCGGACCAGGGATCAAACCCGTGTCCCCTGCATTGACAGGCAGATTCCTAACCACTGTGCTACCAGGGAAGCCCCTTATTGTTTCTAGATTTTTTGATGATGGCCATTCTGACCATCACCATGGTTTTTGATTTGCATCTCTCCAACGATTAGTAATATTTGAGTATCTTTTCATGTATTTGTTGACCATCTGCATGTCTTCTACAGAGAAATGTCTATTTAGGTCTTCCACCCATTTTTGGACTGGGTGGTTTGTCTTTGTGATACTGAGCTGCATGAGCTGCTTGTAAATTTTGGAGATCAATCCCTTGTCAGTTGCTTCTTTTGCAAATATCTTCTCCCATTCTGAGGGCTGTCTTCTTGTCTTGTTTATGGTTTCCTTTGCTGTGCAAAAGTTTCTAAGTTTCATTAGGTCCCATTTGTTTATTTTTGCTTTTATTTCCCTTACTCTAGGAGGTGGGTCAAAAAGGAGCTTGCTGTGATTTATGTCATAGAGTGCTCTGCCTATGTCTTCCTCTAAGAGTTTTATAGTGTCTGGCTTTACATTTAGGTCCTTAAAACATTTTGAGTTTATTTTTGTGTATGGTGTTAGGATGTGTTCTAATTTAATTCTTTTACATGCAGCTGTCCATTTTCCCCAGCACCACTTATTGAAGAGGTCTACTTTTCTCCATTGTTTATTCTTGTCTCCTTTGTCAAAGATAAGGTGACCATATGTGCATGGGTTTCTCTCTGGACTTTCTGTCCTGTTCCATTGATCTATATTTATGTTTTTGTGCCACTACCATACCATCTTGATTACTGTAGCTTTGTAGTATAGTCTGAAGTCAGAGAGCCTGATTCCTCCAGCTCAGTTTCTCTTTCCTAAGACTGCTTTGGCCACTCGGGGTCCTTTGTGTTTCCATACAAATTGTAAAATTTCTTTCTTTAGTTCTATGAAAAATGCCATTGGTAATTTGATAGGGATTGCACTGAACCTGCAGATTGCTTTGAGTAATATAGATTCTTCCAATCCAGGAGCATGGTATATCTCTCCATCTGTTTATGTTATCTTTGATTTCTTTCATCAGTGTTTTATAGTTTTCTGAGTATGGGTCTTTTGCCTCCTTAGGTAGGTTTATTCCTAGACATATTATTCTTTTTGTTGCAATGGTAAATGGGATTGTTTCCTTAATTTCACTTTCTGATCTTTCGTTGTTAGTGTATAGGAAGGTCAGAGATTTCTATGCATTAACTTTGTATCCTGAAACCTTACCAAATTCATTGATTAGTTCTAGTAGTTTTCTGGTGGCATCTTTAGGATTTTCTATGTATAGTATCATGTCATCTGCAAACAGTGACTGTTTTACTTCTTCTTTTCCAATTTGTATTCCTTTTATTTCTTTTTCTTCTCTGATTGCCATGGCTAGGACTTCCAATACTATGTTGAATAATAGTGGCGAGAGTAGACATCCTTGTCTTGTTCCTGATCTTAGAGGAAATGCTTTCAGTTTTTCACCATTGAGAGTGATGTTTGCTGTGGGTTTGTCGTACATGGCCTTCACTATGTTGAGGTAGGTTCCCACTATGCCCACTCTCTGTAGAGTTTTTATCATAAATGGGTGTTGAATTTTGTCAAAGCTCTGTCTGCATCTATTGAGATGATCATATGGTTTTTATTCTTTAGTTTGTTAATATGGTGTATCACATTGATTGTTTTGCATATATTGAAGAATCCTTGCATCCCTGGGATAAATCCCAGTTGATCATGGTGTATGATCCTTTTTTTAGAAAAAAAAGTTTAGACTTTATTTTATTACCCAGATTCTTGTTTTTTTTTTTTTAAGGGAATGGTATTTATTTATTTATTTATTTTATTATTTATGGCTGTGTTGGGTCTTCATTTCTGTGCGAGGGCTTTCTCTAGTTGCAGCGAGTGGGGGCCACTCTTCATCGCGGTGCGCGGGCCTCTCACTATCGCGGCATCTCTTGTTGCGGAGCACAGGCTCCAGACACGCAGGCTCAGTAGTTGTGGCTCACGGGCCCAGCCGCTCCGCGGCATGTGGGATCTTCCCAGACCAGGGCTCGAGCCCGTGTCCCCTGCATTGTCAGGCAGATTCTCAACAACTGCACCACCAGGGAAGCCCTGTATGATCCTTTTAATGTGTTGTTGGATTCTGTTTGCTAGTATTTTGTTGAGGATTTTTGAATCTATGTTCATCAGTGATATTGGTCTATAATTTTCTTTTTTTGTGATATCTTTGTCTGGTTTTGGTATCAGGGTGCTGGTGGCCTTGTAGAACGAGTTTGGGATTGTTCCTCCCTCTACAATTTTTTGGAAGAGTTTGAGAAGGATAGGTGTTAACTCTTCTCCAAATGTTTGATAGAATTTGCCTGTGAAACCATCTGGTCCTGGACTTTTGTTTGTTGGAAATTATCGATTATAGTTTCAATTTCATTACCTGTGATTGGTGTGTTTATATTTTCTAATTCTTTCTGGTTCAGTCTTGGAAGGTTTTACTTTTCCAAGAATTTGTCCATTTCTTCCAGGTTGTCCATTTTATTGGCATAGAGTTGCTTGTAGTAGTCTCTTAGGATACTTTGTATTTCTGCAGTGTCTGTTGTAACTTCTCCTTTTTCATTTCTAATTTTATTGATTCGAGTCCTCTCTCTTTTTTTTGTGATAAGTCTGGCTAACAGTTTATCAATTTTGTTTATCTTCTTAAGAACCAGCTTTAGTTTTATTCATCTTTGCTATTGTTTTCTTTGTTTCTATTCATTTATTTCTGCTCTGATCTTTATGATTTCTTTCCTTCTACTAACTTTGGGTTTTCTTTGTTCTTTTTCTTGTTGCTTTAGGTGTAAGGTTAGATTGTTCATTGAGTTTTTTTTCTTGTTTCTTGAGGTGAGCTTGAATTGCTATGATCTTCCCTCTTAGACCTGCTTTTGCTGAGTCCCGTAGGCTTTGGATCCTCATGTTTTTGTTGTCATTTGTTTCTAGGGATTTTTTGATTTCCTCTTTGATTTCTTCAGTGATCTCTTGATTATTTAGCAGTGCACTGTTTAGCCTCCATGTATTTTGTTTTTTACCTGTTTTTGTCCTGTAGTTGATTTCTTATCTCATAGCATTGTGGTCATAAATGATGCTTGATATGATTTCAATTTTCTTTAAATTTTCCAAGGCTTGATTTGTGACCCAAGATGTGATCTATTCTGGAGAGTGTTCCATGTGCACTTGAGAAGAAAATGTATTCTTCTGCTTTTGGGTGGAATGTACTAAAAATATCAATTAAGTCTGCCTGGTCTATTGTGTCATTTAAAGCTTGTGTTTCGTTATTTATTTTCTGTCTGGATGATCTGTCCATTGGTGTAAGTGGGGTGTTATTTCCCCCACTATTATTGTGTTACTGTCGATTTCTCCTTTTATGGCTGTTAGCATTTGCCTTATGTATTGAGGTGCTCTTATGTGGGGCATAAATATTTATACTTGTTATGTTTTCTTCTTGGTATTGATCCCTATGCTCATTATGTAGTGTCCTTCCTTATCTCTTGTAACTGTCTTTATTTTAAAGTCTATTTTATCTGATATTAATATTGCTACTGCAGCTTTCTTTTGATTTCTATTGCATGGAATATCTTTTTCCATCCCTCACTTTCAGTCTGTATGTGTCTCTAGGTCTGAAGTGTGTTTCTTGTGGACAGCATATATACAGGTCTTGTTTCTGTATCCATTCAGCCAGTCTGTGTTTTTTTGGTTGAGCATTTAATCTATTTACATTCAAGGTGATTATTGATATGTATGTTCCTATTACCACTTTCTTAATTGATTTGGGTTTGTTTCTGTGGGTCTTTTTCTTCTCTGTGTTTCCTGCTTAGAGAAGTTCTTTAGCATTTTTGTTGTAAAGCTGGTTTGTGGTGCTGAATTCTCTTAGCGTTTGCTTGTTGGTAAAGCTTTTGATTTCTCCATTGAATCTGAGTGAGATCCTTGGCAGGTAACCTTGGTTGTAGGTTTTTCCCTTTCATCATTTTAACTACGTTCTGCCACTCCCTTCTGGCTTGCAGAGTTTCTGCTGAAAGATCAACTGTTAACCTTATGGGGATTCCTTGTATGTTATTTGTTGTTTTTCCCTTGCTGCTTTTAATATTTTTTCTTTGTATTTAATTTTTGATAGTTTGATTAATATGTGTCTCAGTGTGTTTCTCTTTGGGTTTATCCTGTATGGGATTCTCTGTGCTTCCTGGACTTGATTGACTATTCCCTTTTCTATGTTAGGGAAGTTTTTGACTATAGTCTCTTCAAATATTTTTCTCGGACCCTTTCTTTTTCTCTTCTTCTTCTGGGACCCCTATAATTCCAATATTGGTGCATTTAATGTTGCCCCAGAGATCTCTGAGACTGTCTGCAATTCTTTTCATTCTTTTGTCTTTATTCTGCTCTGCTGCAGTTATTTCCACCATTTTATCTTCCAGGTCACTTATCTGTTCTTCTGCTTCAGTTATTCTGCTATTGCTTCCTTCTAGAGTATTTTTAATTTCAGTTATTGTGTTGTTCATCACTGTTTGTTTGCTCTTTAGTTCTTCTAGATCCTTGTTAAATGTTTCTTGTATTTTCTCCATTCTGTGCCCAAGATATTGGATCATCTTTACTATCATTACTCTGAATTCTTTTTCAGGTAGATTGCCTCTTTCGTCTTCATTTATTTGGTCTTGTAGGTTTTTACCTTTCTCCTTCATCTGTAACATAACTTTTTGTCGTTTCTTTTTGTTGTTGTTGTTGTTTTTGATGGGTGGGGCTGTATTCCTGTCTTACTGGCTATTTGGCCTTAGGCATCCAGCACTGGAGTTTGCAGGCAGTTGGATAGAGCCAGGTCTTGGTGCCAAAATGAGGACCTCTGGGAGGCCTCATTCCGTTTAATATTCCCTGGGGTCTGAGGTTCTCTGTTATTCAGAGTTTTGGACTCAGAGCTCCCACCACAGGAGCTTGGGCCCAACGTCTGGCCTGGGAACCAAGATCCTGCAAGCCACATGGCAAGGCAAAGAAAAAAAGGAAGATGAAAGGAGCAGTACAATAACAAAGACTAAAAATCAGAATAAAATTAGAAAGATAAAACTATATTAGGAAAAATCAAAATACAATTGAAACAACTGCAATAAAGTAAACAAAACCACAACAGAAATAAAAAGTGGGGAGGGCGGGGAACAAGCCAAAGGAGCAGAACAATAACAAAGTATAAAGAATAAAATAAAATTAGAAAAATAAAAGATTTATTGGAAAAAATAAAAATATAAATGAATCACAACAAGGTAAAACAGAAGCCCAATCTACAAGAGGAAAAAAGAAAAAAAAGAAAGGACGAAAAAAAAGAACAAAGAAACAGAAACAACCTTGGCTATGGGGGTAGGTGTTTTAGGCAGAGATGGAACTTAGGCAGGGTGGTTTAAGGTGGAGTGGGACCTAGGCAGGGAGGCTGATGTTTGAGTGTGGGTGGAGCGTAGGCCCAGGACCCATGCAGCCAGAAAAGGCCTTGGGAGTGGGGCCTAGGCAAGGGCCATCATTCAAGTGGAAGCAGAGAGACAGCAAGTCTAAAGGACTGCCTATGGAGTGTGGAGTTCCAGAGTTTGGAGGTAGGCCCTGGGTGAGTGTGTGTGGGTTGGATTTAGGCCCAGCGTGGTTGGAAGGGGGGTCTCAGAGGGGGTCTCCAATTATAGAGGTAGGGCCCTGGATGGGGTGAAGGGGGGGTGGCTTGGGCTCTGAGCCGCAGGAGGGAGGCTCCGAAGGCAGTGGATTAGGCCCGGGAGCCCAACAGGCTCCTCAGTGCCTAAGTGGACAGGGAAAGTGCTGGGCCCCGTTCCCTTCCATTCCTCTGTGTCCCCCCACGTCTCCCCCAGAGTCTCCCCCATTCCTGCTGGACCCCTGACTGTTGGTGTGTCTCGCTGGGTGTAGGAACTCCTCCCCTCCCAAGCCGCCCCTCAGGGGTGCCAGTCCCAGAGGTCCAGCCTTTACTTTTTGCTCCCCCTTCCCACCCCCACTCTCTCAGGACCTGCACAGCTGAGGGGGCCTAGGTGGCGAGGATCAGGGCCCGGATCTCAGTAGCCTCCTGGGGGCCCAAGAGGGCAAGGGGAAACCTGGCCACACTCCCTTTTGATCCTCTGCCCTCCCAATGGTTCCCCAATTTCCCCCTTTGGGCAAGGGATCCCTTCCCCTCCCCCAGCACCCCTCAGGGGTGCCAGTCCCATCCCACCTCCACTTCTCCTCCCCCCTCACTCTCCCTCCCCCCCATGACCCCACGTCCCTACCTGGTTGCTGGGGGTTCCTCCCATCCCCTTAGGTGTCCGTGGTCCCCCACTGGTGCCTGGTAGGTGCCCTAGTTGTGAGGAGACGTGAATTCCGTGTCCTCCTGGTCCACCATCTTGATCTCCTCTCCCTAACATACTATTATACATCAAATATATTTCAATAAAGATAAATTTTAAAAAGGATGAAGGGGCATACTGAACAAGTGGATAGGAGCATAGTGGTTATGAGACAAATACCTTGCAATTTCAAATATTTTTCAGCTTTAAAATTCCTAACTTGTTCAAATTATTCTTATTTTAATGTATTTTTAATTTAAACATTATAACTATACTTTACCCTTTGATCTCTGTTTTTCATGTATAAAAAACTTCCATGTTCTCACCACCTCAAGTAGACAATGGAACGATTAAATCATCTAGCTCTGCAGAAGAAAGGAGAGGAAACATTTGCACCCAGCTTTATGCACATGGCACCAAGTTAAGTTATACCTGTGAAGATGGTTTCAGGATATCCGAAGAAAATGTGATACATGCCACATGGGAAAGTGGAGTTCTCCACCTCATTGTGTAGTGAGGACAGTATGCAAACCAAAATTCTTTTTCAGTACCATTCTTTACTAATCAATTATCATCAAAGTCATGGAACAGAATCCTTTAGATTCCTAAATATATCAATTATTTATATATTTATAGGTCATTTATGTATTAATATAATTTATATTTTTATACATTTAATCAATTTTTGTATATTCATTTCTGTTAATTTCATCAGTTCAGTATAGAATCACTTTAAATCTGGCACTTTCTTTTGTATTAACACTGTATGTGTAAAAAAAGTAAACCTACCTATTCACATAGTTAAACCTATTTATATTCCTACTTATTCATATAAGTTTCAGTGTATGCATTGCCACCAAGATTTTTCAAAAAAACTTATGTTCTTCCTACAATGTCCCTTTTGATGTCTTACAATATATAGTACTTTTCTTAAGATGATGAAGTCTCAGTGGTTTTCTTTTATTAATCATAATTGCTTAGAGATGCACTGATGGTCTCTTTCATAAATATATTGGTATTGTTAGTTTCAAGTTCTTGTTCAAGTGGATAGCTGGAAACACACCAAGAATGGTGATTTTAGGGTGCCTTTGTGCACTTCTCTGCAATGTGATGGAAGTTCCTGTATAATCATTTATTATTTTCAAGTAAAACTACCAAGTATGGCAAGCAGTACATCAATTAAATTTCAGAGTTAGTGAAACATGAAATCGTTTTTTCATTTATTCCTAGGACTTCCTTGTGGATTTCCACCTTTGATTCAGAATGGTGTTGTATCTAATGAGAAAGACAGTTACCAACAGGAGAAGAAGTTATATACAACTGTGATGAAGGTTTTGGGATCGATGGACCTGCATCTATAAGATGTTTAGGATGAAAATGGTCCTTCCACCAGATGCATAAGTATAGTATATTTCATTTTATTCTAAGGCTGATAAATATCTTTAATTCAGGACATAAATGGCACAAGTATGAAACTAAGCTGTAATTCTAGAACTAAACAAGGTGTCTTTGGAAAGTTCTGGATTCTGGTAGAGAGTAATAACCCTAGTAATAATAAAAGTTTGATTCATGAACTAAATTATCTCACTATCACATCATCTTGTGTACACTTTGGACATCCTCTGATACACATTCTCAGACTTCTGGTCTCTGTTCCTATAACATAGCTGGCCCCTGCTCATCAGTCTTATCAGCACTCAATTTACTGTTAATTTATCATTATTTCTTTATAATATACAATTTTCTAAGATATTTGACATAAGTCAAGGGAACAGATTTTGATAGAAGCAAAAAAAAGAAACTCCATAATGTAGGTGACCTGTGATGGGGAAAAATAATTTAAATGTGAGAAGTATGGTCTCAAGCATCAAAGGCATCCCTGTCTCTTTGAATATCACCATTCCCATGTTATAGTTTTGATGAATATAGACACATTCAATGTAACTAAGTCAAGACTTCTAAACATTTGTTTTAAGTTGTAAGAGAAATATTGTACAGTATTCATTAGTTTGATATGTACATATCTATTTTTCTAGAATATAATTATTGGCCACTATTATTTTTAAAGATGTACTAAACAAATACTTTTTTTTTTCAGACACAGATTGTTTTAACGTACCCAGCTTTAATGATGCTGTACTCATAGACCGGAAGAAGAAATCATATAGGTCAGGAGAACAGGTGGCTTTTAAATGTCTACAATATTATCAGTTGGATGGAGCCAATACTGTACAGTGTATTAAGAGCAAATGGATAGGAAGGCCAGCATGCAGAGGTACTTTGGTAAAATTTAAAACTTTATTTATTAAAGTATCTTAAGTAACATAATACAGAAAAGTGCCTCTACCATCATAAAATGGACACAGATTCTTTTCAGGCCAAGTCAAAGAAGGTTTATGCCTGAACATAAAAAGGGATGGAATTGTGTACTTCAAGTGCTCAGTCTTGTAGCCCAATAATTCTCAAAGCACAGCCCCTGACACAGCAGTCTTAGCATATTCTGGAAGATTATTAGACATGCAAGCACAGATTCATAGGCTCACTCATACCTGTTGTATCAAAAACTCTGGGGATGGAACCCTGAAACTGTTTTAAAGATTCCCAAGGGATTCTATGCACATTTCAGTTTAGGAACCATAGCTATAGCATATTGTACTTTACATCCACCTGAATCTCACTGATGAATTACACATTACTCATTGTTGTATACGGAAGCATTTGCAAAAATATATTATTAAAGAGCATTTTAATAAATACATACATTTAATTTTCTGTTATTTTTCCAGATCTTTGTTTGGATCTTTTAATTAATCATCTTCTTCTTTCAACTACGGTATTCTTCAAAGTGTGCTAACTCTTGATCAAGTCTTTAAAGAAGTACCTAATGTGTTTATTTTCCTAAGGGCCTAAAGTTACAGTTCATAAACAGGATGACTATAAACCGAATCCTGATGTCAAATGATCTTTTATTATGATTTTCTTATGGTTTATAAATTCATTTTGAATTTATATAATTTATAACACTTATTTTACTAAACTCAGAAAGAGATGTCCAGAAAAGCTTTCATTTTCACTGGCCTAAAAAATGTGTATCAACCGTCTAGTGAAGGATGGGGGAGAGATTTAAGATACAGAAGCTTAATTTGTACTAAAAAATATTGCTTTATCTCCTTATCCTCAAACTTACATGTAAATTTATTAAAATCAGCAGTCTTTCATGACAGATTAACTCTTGATTTTAAATGACCATGGAATATATGTGACACCCCCCTTGTTAGCTTGCTGTTCATAATGATCATTATATTAGAGATACTATTTTTCTTTCTATCTAGATGTTTCCTGTGTGAATCCACCCAAAGTGGAAAATGCTATTATACAAAAAGAGAGGTCTAGATATCAAAATGGTGAGAGAGTACATTACGAATGCATCAGGCCTTATGACCTTTTTGGGGAGGTAGATGTGATATGTTTAAATGGAACTTGGACAAAACCACCTCAATGCAAAGGTAAGAGTATCTTACACCATCACCCCCCCAATTTTAGAGAATATATTAGGGACAAAATATGTTGATATAAATGTATAATGAAGTAGTTCTTATGGAATTTTTTTTGTTGCAAATAAAAATGAAGGTGCTTAAAATCCAGGTCTTTTGCGGACTGAATAAGCAATCTGACATATTTATTGTATGAAAGAGTTGACCAGATTTGAACAGTTGGAATCTTGGAACATTTCTTATCTTAAATATTAAGACATTCAGTTACCTCCTGGTGAATAAATGTGTTGACGACACCATAAGTACATTTGACAGCCCAAGAAATTCCACTTTGAGACATGGAATACAGGCAGCCAGGGCCTGATCACAGAATGTGACTTAAATTTGGGCATCTTCAGCATATTCATGATATTTAAAGGTATGTTACTAGCTGAACTCATTCAGGGAATTAGTGTACATATAAAAAAAAAAAGTCTGAGAACTTGGTCCTGGGACACTTCAGTGTTTAGAGTTCAGGAAGTAAGGGAATCCAAACCAAGAAATATATTAGCCACTTATAGTTTTTCAAGTTAACTTTTTCCTGGTATGTATTTTTTGCAGTCTTCCACTTGAACATGTTTTCATGTTTGGAGTGATTTTCTTGTAGACAGCATATAGATTAATCTCGTTTATGTGTCCACCCTGCCATTTTCAGTCTTTTCACTGATATATTAAGGCTATTTACATTGAAAATATCTATTAACATAACAGAGACAATGTCAGCAATTTTATTATTTGTTTTGTGTGTGTTTCCTCAGTTTCTCATCCCCATTTCCTTTTCTTGTCTTCCCTGTGGATTTTTGAACATTATAAATAACTTAATTTTTATACATCTGCATTGCTTTGGAGTATATGTCTTGGCATGTTTTTATTAGTGGTTGCTCCAAATATTAAGATACACATAGCGGCTTATCACTCCCCTACTTGGATTGACATTTTACCACTTCAGGTGAAATGTGGAAACCTTACTTCCATTTAGATTCTTTTTATCTCCCCATATTTTAACATAAATGTCTTTAGTATTCTCTCTATATACATTGAGCAACATATCAAATGACATAATTTTACACATAATTTAACAAAATCATTAGGGAAAAGATATTCTTATTATATTTACCCTTACTTTTAAAAATCAATTCCATTGTTTTTTCTTCCTTCCTAAAGTCTCAATCCCTTTTCTAGTTTCCTTTATATTTGAAAATTGCTTTAGCAATTCTTTAGGTATAGGTCTGCTAGAGACAATTCTCTCAGTTTTCCTTTGTCTGGGAATGTCTTTCTTTCTCCCTTTAATCCTAAAATATACTTCACTCGATATAGAATTTCGGGTTGACAATTCTTTTCTTCCAGCCACTGAAAAATGATGTCACTTCTTTCTGGATCTATGGTCATGGATGAAAATCCTACCAGTTTTTTTAATCCTTTTTCCATATAAGTATTGCCTAATATCTATCTAGCTCTTTGAGATTTTTCTTTTCTTTAATTTCCAGCAGTTTGATTTTGATGTATCTTGACATTAATTTCTTTGGTTTTATCCTGTTTGGAATTCACTCAGCTGTTTTATTATGTAGATGTGTGCCTTATGCCCTATTTCAGAAATTTTTCAACCATTATTTTTACATTTTTTTTTTCATCTCATCCCCTTTCTTTTCATTTTCTGGGTCTCCAATCTTTTGCTATTTTCCCATGGGTTCCTGAAGCTCTGTCCTTTTCTTTTCAGTCTATTTTCTTTTTTTTTTTTTTAATTTTTTTAACATCTTTATTGGAGTGTAATTGCTTTACAATGGTGTGTTTGTTTCTGCTTTATAACAAGTGAATCAGTTATACATATACATATGTCTCCGTATCTCTTCCCTCTTACATCTCCCCTCCCTCCCACCCTCCCTATCCACCCCTCTAGGTGTCACAAAACACCGAGCTGATCTCTCTGTGCTATGCAGCTGCTTCCCACTAGTTATCTATTTTACATTTGGTAGTGTATATATGTCAATGCTACTCTCTCACTTTGTCACAGCTTCCCCTTCCCCCTCCCCGTATCCTCAAGTTCATTTGCTAGTAAGTCTGCATCTTTATTCGCATCTTGCCCCTAGGTTCTTCATGACCTTTTCTTTTTTTTTTTAGATTCCATATATATGTGTTAGCATACGGTATTTGTTTTTCTCTTTCTGAGTTACTTCACTCTGTATGACAGTCTCTAGGTCCATCCACCTCACTACAAATAACTCGGTTTTGTTCCTTTTTATGGCTGAGTAATATTCCATTGTATATATGTGCCACATCTTCTTTATCCATTCATCTGTTGATGGACACTTCGGTTGCTTCCATGTCCTGGCTATTGTAAATAGAGCTGCAATGAACATTTTGGTACATGACTCTTTTCAAAGTTAGCCTATAGTCAAGTTTATTTATCCTTCTGGCCATCTGGCAATGTATTATTGAGCCTATCCAGTGTGTTTTTTAAAAAAATTATATTACTCTATTTTCCAGTTCTATCAATTTGACTGGATTATTAAAAACCATTGTCCAATAATTTCAATATGTATGTCATCTCAGTGTTGTCTTCTTTTGATTATTTTTCTCTTTGAGGTTTTCCTCATCCTTGGTATGATGAGTGATGATCAACTGTATTCTGACATTTTGGGTATTATTTTTGAGATTAAGATTTTATTTGAAATCTTTTATTTATCAGACCTCCCTTACTGCCAGCAGGGTGCAAGTCCAGGGGTCCCACCTGGCCTCCACTGACTCCTGGAGAAAGGGGAGAGGTGTCTTGTTCCCGCACCATGTGGGTGGAAGTCTGGACTCCTCTACTTGGCCCCTGCTGATCAAGGCGGGGAAGGGTTGGTCTTAGGTTCTATGGTGTATTTCTCGAGAAAGTCAGGATTGTAAAAAACTGTTTCTGTCTTACTATGCTGATCCTTTCCTGGGACTTTGCTTAAAGAGGATCAAGTGCTTCTTGGACTGTTTTTTTTTTTTTCTTTCTGAACTTGCTATCATTTCTGGGTTGCAGGCTCAGTGGTCCATCCAGGATACAAAGAAGGGAAAGGAAAACCCAACAAGTCTCTGGACTGTAATTCCTTGAATCCCAATGTCTCTAACCAGATTAATATCTTCTCTACATCTTTCACAGTCTCCTGAGTTGGTTATTATAATATGTTCAGGATTTTTAGTTAGCAGAAAGAAGACAGAGCAGATGCAACAAGCAGAAATATTTCTACCTCATCTTGTTCAGAAAGGAAGACAGCATTCCCTCTCCCACTACTGAAATCTGTAATTCTTGACTTTAAAAAAGCAGCTGATGGGGCTAATGTTCGTTTTGTAATAAAAATGAAAATCAATAAAATATGACTAGAGATTCAATAGACACTGCTGTATGTTGTATACAAGGATAATTTTTTTTATCTAGCTATCCATCTGTCCATCATATATTCACTAAGAAACATGTTAATACCAGAACACTGCAAAGCAGACATATTTGTTAATGTATTATGTGTACTTTCATGTGGGGTAAAACTAGGGACTTAAAAATGTGCCTTTTCATTTAAGTGATTAAAATTTCTTCAATAAATCATTTCTGTCATCAGAAATCACAAGCCTGGTTATTACATATTAGGCTACATTTTTATCTTTTTATTTTAAACCGTGGGATTTCTTTTTCTTTTTTTTCTCTTTAAATAAATCAAACAACATATTTTTTAGACTCTCAAGGAAAATGTGGGCCTCCCCCACCAATAGACAACGGAGACATTACCTCATTCCCGGCACCAGTATATCCTCCAGGATCGACAGTTGAGTACCAATGCCAGTCCTACTATGAACTTCAGGGAAACAGACACATAGTATGTCAGATGGAGAAGTGGTCAGAACCACCAAAGTGCTTAGGTAAATATTCAATCTTCTTGTGGATCCTGGAAAATCGGTGTACTGAGTATGATGTTTAGCTGTTTATAATAGAATTTTCATGGATTAACTACCAACCGTTCTGTTGCGTGCCTGACTACCAAAAAATAATATGTGTGGAAATAAAGTTTGAAAATTTCCTGTTCAAGCAACAATAGCAACAAAAGATTCCTTAATGAAAGCTCTTCATATGATAACTGACATTATGAATCTTTGATTATAACATTTAATTATTACACTAAAAATAGTACCTCATTCTTACAACATTAACTGTTTAAAATGATGGAAACTACATTACTGGATTTTCAATGAGTTGGTTTGTAAAAGGTTTTGAGAAGGAATTTTTGGACCAGAGCAGGAGATTCTACTTGAAAGCCTGAAATTCTGTGGAAAATATTTGTATACCACTTAACGGTTTTATGTTTATTTTTTTAACTTCAGATGCATGTGTATTCAGAAGAAATTATGAAAAAACATAACATCCAGTTAAAATGGAGACGTGATAAAAAACTTATTCTAAAACAGATGACACTGTTGGAATTTACGTGTAAACGTGGATATAATCGAAGGCACCAAATCGTACATTTCGAACAACCTGTCGGGAAGGAAAACTGGCATAATCCTACTTGTGGATGAAACAGTGGTTATAGTGTGTTGTAAAACTGAAATATTACATGTATTCAGAATTTTCATTATTATGCCAATTCTCAGTTTCTTTTTATCAAGTATTGTTAACTCATCTTTATTCATAAATCAGCTTCATGTTAAACATTATAGGGATGGTGTAATTATATCTTGGAGACCACTAATTACTTCTTAAAAGCACCTCATTAAAACTTGGCAACCAAAATGCTACGTGTCCTGTTGATAAAACATCTACGGCAAGAAATTAGATGCAATCACTCAGGTACCTCCTTTCATCCATCAGTTTCCTAACTTTCTTCAAAGATTTCTCCATAACTTCTGAGGTTTCCTAAGATTCTGTTTCAGAAGAAATGGGAAGAAATGCTTGTCTCCATTTTCAAAATAACATCACTTCACAAACATGTAAACACACACTATGTAATACCTATATTAGTAACTAACTGTAAGTAGTTATTTCTTACTTTGGCTCTTTCCGTCAATAGATAAATATACCAAAAAATAATGAAAGTACATGATCTTTACAAGACGCCTATCTAGCACACATAATAATTCACATAAAGAGGAATTAGAGGACTTCCCTGGTGGAGCAATGGTTAAGAATCCGCCTGCCAATGCAGGGGACATGGATTCGAGCCCTGGTCCAGGAAGATCCCAACATGCCGCAGAGGCAACTAAGCCGTGCACCACAACTACTGAGCCTGCGCTCTAGGGTCCACGAGTCACAACTACTGAGCCCACCTGCCACAACTACTGAAGCCCGCACGCCTAGAGCCCGTGCTCCGAAACAAGAAAAGCACCACAATGAGAAGCCTGCGCACCGCAACGAAGAGCAGCCCCCGGTCGCCGCAACTAGAGAAAGCCCGCGCACAGCAATGAAGACCCAACACAGCCAAAAATAATAAATAAATAAATAAATTTATTTAAAAATACTATACTAAAATCAATAAAAATAATAATATATTAAAAAAAGATGAATTAGAATCAAATTGGTTGCATAACTATCATAACATGACATATAAGTGATTTTTAAAATCCAGCATCAAGTATAAACACACATACACATATAAACACAATATGCCTTGAACACTGAATACATTTTTTTTTACACATCTTTATTGAAGTATAATTGCTTTACAATGGTGTGTTAGTTTCTGCTTTATAACAAAGTGAATCAGTTATACCTATACATATGTTCCCATATCTCTTCCCTCTTGCATCTCCCTCCCTCCCACCCTCCCCATCCCACCCCTCTAGGTGGTCACAAAGCAGCGAGCTGATCTCCCTGTGCTATGCGGCTGCTTCCCACTAGCTATCTATTTTACATTTGGTAGTGTATATATGTCCATGACCCTCTCTCACCCTGTCACATCTCACCCCTCCCCCTCCCCATATCCTCAAGTCCGTTCTCTAGTAGGTCTGTGTCTTTATTCCTGTCTTGCCACTAGGTTCTTCATGGCCTTTTTTTTTTTTCCTTAGATTCCATATATATGTGTTAGCATACTGTATTTGTTTTTCTCTTTCTGACTTACTTCACTCTGTATGACAGACTCTAACTCCATCCACCTCATTACAAATACCTCCATTTCGTTTCTTTTTATGGCTGAGTAATATTCCATTGTATATATGTGCCACATCTTCTTTATCCATTCATCCGATGATGGACACTTAGGTTGCTTCCATGTCCTGGCTATTGTAAATAGAGCTGCAATGAACATTTTGGTACATGATTCTTTTTGAACTATGGTTTTCTCAGGGTATATGCCCAGTAGTGGGATTGCTGGGTCGTATGGTAGTTCTATTTGTAGTTTTTTAAGGAACCTCCATATTCTTCTCCATAGTGGCTGTATCAATTTACATTCCCACCAACAGTGCAAGAGGGTTCCCTTCCTCCACACCCTCTCCAGCATTTATTGTTTGTAGATTTTTTGATGATGGCCATTCTGACCGGTGTGAGATGATATCTCATTGTAGTTTTGATTTGCATTTCTCTAATGATTAAAGATATTGAGCATTCTTTCATGTGTCTGTTGGCAATCTGTATATCTTCTTTGGAGAAATGTCTATTTAGGTCTTCTGCCCATTTTTGGATTGGGTTGTTTGTTTTTTTAATATTGAGCTGCATGAGCTGTTTATATATTTTGGAGATTAATCCTTTGTCCATTGATTCATTTGCAAATATTTTATCCCATTTTGAGGGCTGTCTTTTCGTCTGTTTATGGTTTCCTTTGCTGTGCAAAAGCTTTGAAATTTCATTAGGTCCCATTTGTTTATTTGTGTTTTTTATTTCCATTTCTCTAGGAGCTTGGTCAAAAAGAATCTTGCTGTGATTTATGTCATAGAGTGTTCTGCCTATGTTTTCCTCTAAGAGTTTGATAGTGTCTGGCCTTACACTTAAGTCTTTAATCCATTTGGAGTTTATTTTTGTGCATGGTGTCAGGGAGTGTTCTAATTTCATACTTTTACATGTATCTGTCCAATTTTCCCAGCACCACTTATTGAAGAGGCTGTCTTTTCTCCACTGTATATGCTTGCCTCCTTTATCAAAGATAAGGTGACCATATGTGCGTGGGTTTATCTCTATGCTTTCTATCCTGTTCCATTGATCTGTATTTCTGTTTTTGTGCCAGTACCAACTGTCTTGATTACTGTAGCTTTGTAATATAGTCTGAAGTCAGGGAGCCTGATTCCCCCAGCTCCATTTTTCATTCTCAAGATTGCTTTGGCTATTCGGGGTCTTTTGTGTTTCCATACAAATTGTGAAATTTTTGTTCTAGTTCTGTGAAAAATGCCAGTGGTAGTTTGATAGAGATTGCATTGAATCTGTAGATTGCTTGTGTAGTAGAGTCATTTTCACAATGTTGATTCTTCCAATCCAAGAACATGGTATATCTCTCCATCTATTTGCATCAATCTTTAATTTCTTTCATCAGTGTCTTATAATTTTCTGCATACAGGTCTTTTGTCTCCTTAGGTAGGTTTATTCCTAGATATTTTATTCTTTTTGTTGCAATGGTAAACGGGAGTGTTTTCTGAATTTCACTTTTAGATTTTCATCATTAGTGTATAGAAATGCAAGAGATTTCTGTGCATTAATTTGTATCCTGCTACTTTACCAAATTCATTGATTAGTTCTAGTACTTTTCTGGTAGCATCTTTAGGATTCTCTATGTATAGTATCATGTCATCTGCAAACAGTGACAACTTTACTTCTTCTTTTCCGATTTGGATTCCTTTTATTTCTTTTTCTTCTCTGATTGCTGTGGCTAACACTTCCAAAACTATGTTGAATAATAGTGGTGAGAGTGGGCAACCTTGTCTTGCTCCTGATCTTAGTGGAAATGGTTTCAGTTTTTCACCATTGAGGACAATGTTGGCTGTGGGTTTGTCCATATATGGCCTTATAATGTTGAGGAAAGTTTCCCTCTATGCCTACTTCTGCAGGGCTTTTATCATAAATGGGTGTTGAATTTCTCAAAAGCTTTCTCTGCATCTATTGAGATGATCATATGGTTTTTTCTCCTTCAATTTGTTAATATGATGTATCACGTTGATTGATTGCATATATTGAAGAATCCTTGCATTCCTGGAATAAACCCCACTTGATCATGGTGTATGATCCTTTTAATGTGCTGTTGAATTCTGTTTGCTAGTATTTTGTTGAGGATTTTTGCATCTATGTTCATCAGTGATATTGGCCTGTAGTTTTCTTTCTTTGTGACATCTTTGTCTGGTTTTGGTATCAGGGTGATGGTGGCCTCATAGAATGAGTTTGGGAGTGTTCCTCCCTCTGCTATATTTTGGAAGAGTTGGAGAAGGATAGGTGTTAGCTCTTCTCTAAATGTTTGATAGAATTCACCTGTGAAGCCATCTGGTCCTGGGCTTTTGTTTGTTGGAAGATTTTTAATCACAGTTTGAATTTCAGTGCTTGTGATTGGTCTGGTCGTATTTTCTATTTCTTCCTGTTTCAGTCTCGGCAGGTTGTGCATTTCTAAGAATCTGTCCATTTCTTCCAGGTTGTCCATTTTATTGGCATAGAGTTGCTTGTAGTAATCTCTCATGATCTTTTGTATTTCTGCAGTGTCAGTGGTTATTTCTCCTTTTTCATTTCTAATTCTATTGATTTGAGTCTTCTCCCTTTTTCTCTTGATGAGTCTGGCTAATGGTTTATCAATTTTGTTTACCTTCTCAAAGAACCAGCTTTTAGTTTTATTGATTTTTGCTATTGTTTCCTTCATTTCTTTTTCATTTATTTCTGATCTGATCTTTATGATTTCTTTCCTTCTGCTAGCTTTGGGGTTTCTTTGTTCTTCCTTCTCTAATTGCTTCAGGTGCAAGGTTAGGTTGTTTATTCGAGATGTTTCCTGTTTCTTGAGGTAGGCTTGTATTGCTATAAACTTCCCTCTTAGCACTGCTTTTGCTGCGTCCCATAGGTTTTTGGGTCGTCGTGTCTCCATTGTCATTTCTTTCTAGGTATTTTTTGATTCCCCTTTGATTTCTTCAGTGATCACTTCGTTATTAAGTAGTGTATTGTGTAGCCTCCATGTGTTTGTATTTTTACAGATCTTTTCCTGTAATTGATATCTAGTCTCATAGCGTTGTGGTCGGAAAAGGTAACTTGATACGATTTCAATTTTCTTAAATTGCCAAGGCTTGATTTGTGGCCCAAGATATGATCTATCCTGGAGAATGTTCCATGAGCACTTGAGAAAAATGTGTATTCTGTTGTTTTGGGTGGAATGTCCTATAAATATCAACTAAGTCCATCTTGTTTAATGTATCATTTAAAGCTTGTGTTTCCTTATTTATTTTCATTTTGGATGATCTGTCCATTGGTGAAAGTGGGGTGTTAAAGTCCCCTACTATGATTGTGTTGCTGTCGATTTCCCCTTTTATGGCTGTTAGTATTTGCCTTATGTATTGAGGTGCTCCTATATTGGGTGCATAAATATTTACAATTGTTATACCTTCCTCTTGGATCGATCCCTTGATCATTATATAGTGTCCTTCTTTGTCTCTTGTAATAGTCTTTATTTTAAAGTCTATTTTGTCTGATATGAGAATTGCTACTCCAGCTTTCTTTTGATTTCCATTTGCATGGAATATCTTTTTCCGTCCCCTCACTTTCAGTCTGTATGTGTCTCTAGGTCTGAAGTGGGTCTCTTGTAGGCAGCATATATATGGGTCTTGTTTTTGTATCCATTCAGCCAGTCTGTGTCTTTTGGTGGGAGCATTTAATCCATTTACATTTAAGGTAATTATCGATATGTATGTTCCTATTCCCATTTTCTTAAATGTTTTGGTTTGTTATTGTAGGTGTTTTCCTTCTCTCGTGTTTCTTGCCTAGAGAAGTTCCTTTAGCATTTGTTGTAAAGCTAGTTTGCTGGTGCTGAACTCTCTCAGCTTTTGCTTGTCTGTAAAGGTTTTAATTTCTCCATCAAATCTGAATGAGATCCTTGCTGGGTAGATTAGTCTGGTTGTAGGTTTTTCTCCTTCATCAACTTTAAGTATATCCTGCCCACTCCCTTCGGCTTGCAGAGTTTCTGCTGAAAGATCAGCTGTTAACCTTATGGGGATTCCCTTATGTGTTATTTGTTGTTTTTCCCTTGCTGCTTTTAATATGTTTTCTTTATATTTAATTTTTGACAGTTTGATTAATATGTGTCTTGGCGTGTTTCTCCTTGGATTTATCCTGTATGGGACTCTCTGTGCTTCCAGGACCTGATTAACTATTTCCTTTCCCATATTAGGGAAGTTTTCAACTATAATCTCTTCAAATATTTTCTCAGTCCCTTTCTTTTTCTCTTCTTCTTCTGGGATGCCTATAATTCGAATGTTGGTGGATTTAATGTTGTCCCAGAGGTCTCTGAGACTGTCCCCAATTCTTTTCATTCTTTTTTCTTTATTCTGCTCTGAAGTAGTTATTTCAGCTATTTTATCTTCCAGGCCACTTATCCATTCTTCTGCCTCAGTTATTCTGCTATTGATTCCTCCTAGAGAATTTTTAATTTCATTTATTTTGATGTTCATCATTTTTTGTTTGCTCTTTAGTTCTTCTAGGTCCTTCTTAAACATTTCTTGTATTTTCTCCATTCTATTTCCAAGATTTTTGTTCATCTTTACTGTCATTATTCTGAATTCTTTTTCAGATAGACTGCCTATTTCCTCTTCATTTGTTAGGTCTGGTGGGTTTTTACCTTGCTCCTTCATCTGCTGTGTGTTTCTCTGTCTTCCCATTTTGCTTAACTTACTGTGTTTGGGGTCTCCTTTTTGCAGGCTTCAGGTTTGTAGTTCCCTTTGTTTTTGGTGTCTGTTTCCAGTGGATAAGGTTGGTTCCGTGTGTTGTGTAGGCTTCCTGGTGGAGGGGACTGGTGCCTGTGTTCTGGTGGATGAGGCTGGATCTTGTCTTTCTGGTGGGTAGGTCCACGTCTCGTGGTGTTTTGGGGTGTCTGTGACCTTATATGTTTTTAGGCAGCCTCTCTGCCAATGGGTGGGGTTTGTGTTCCTGTCTTGCTAGTTGTTTGGCATAGGGTGTCCGCACTGTAGCTTGGTGGTCGTTGAGTGAAGTTTGGTCTTGGCGTTGAGATGGAGATCTCTGGGAGATTTTCACCATTTGATATTACGTGGAGCTGGGAGGTCTCTGGTGGACTAATGTCCTGAATTTGACTCTCCCACCTCAGAGGCACAGCCCTGATGCCAGCTGGAGCACCAAGACCCTGTCATCCACATGGCTCAGGACAAAAGAGAGAAAAATTGAAGGAAAGAAAGAAAAATATTAAATAAATAAAATGAAATGAAATAAAATTAAGTTATTAAAATAAAAAAATTATTAAAAAACATTTTTAAGTAATAAAAAAAAGGAAAGAAGAGAGCAACCAAACCAAGAAACCAATCCACCAATGATAAGAAGCACTAAAAACTATACTAAAAAAAAAGGACAGGCAGAACGCTAAGACAAATGGTGAAAGCAAAGCTATACAGATGAAATCACACCCAGAAGCATACACATGCACACTCACAAAGAGAAAAAAGGGAAAAAAAATTTATACATATATCATTGCTCCCAAAGTCCACCTCCTCAATTTGGGATGATTAGTTGTCTATTCAGGTATTCCACAGATGCAGGTACATCAAGTTGATGGTGGAGGTTTAATCCGCTGCTCCTGAGGCTGCTGGGAGAGATTTCCCTTCCTCTTCTCTGTTCGCACAGCTCCCGGGGTTCAGCTTTGGATTTGGCCCCGCCTCTGCGTATAGGTCGCCTGAGGGTGTCTGTTCCCCGCCCAGACAGAATGGGGTTAAAGGAGCAGCTGCTTCGGGGGCTGTGGCTCACTCAGGCGGGGGGGAGGGAAGGGTACGGAGGAGGCGGGGCGAGCCTGCGGCGTCAGAGGCCGGCGTGACGTTGCAGCAGCCGGAGGCGCGCCGTGCGTTCTCCTGGGGAGGTTGTCCCTGGATCACGGGAGCCTGGCCGTGGCGGGCTGCACAGGCTCCCGGGAGGGGCGGTGTGGAGAGTGACCTGTGCTCGCACACAGGCTTCTTGGTGGCGGCAGCAGCAGCCTTAGCGTCCCATGCCCACCTCTGGGGTCCGCGCTGATCGCCATGGCTCACGCCTGTCTCTGGACCTCATTTAGGTGTTGCTCTGAATCCCCTCTCCTCGCGCACCCCTAAACAATGGTCTCTTACCTCTTCGGCAGTTCCTGACTTTCCCGGGCTCCCTCCCGGCTAGCTGTGGCGCACTAGCCCCTTCCGGCTGTGTTCACGCCGCCAACCCGAGTCCTCTCCCTGCGATCCGACCGCAGCCCGAGCCTCAGCTCCCAGCCCCGCCCGCCCCGGCGGCTGAGCAGACAAGCCTCTCGGGCTGGTGAGTGCTGCTCGGCGCCGAGCCTCTGTGCGGTAATCTCTCCGCTTTGCCCTCCGCACCCCTGTGGCTGCGCTCTCCTCCGTGGCTCCGAAGCTTCCCCCCTCTGCCACCCGCAGTCTCCGCCCGCGAAGGGCCTTCCTAGTGCGTGGAAACCTTTCCTCCCTCACAGCTCCCTCCCACTGGAGCAGGTCCCATCCCTATTCTTTGTCTCTGTTTTTTCTTTTTCCTTTTGCCCTACCCAGTTATGTGGGGAGTTTCTTGCCTTTTGGGAGGTCTGAGGTCTTCTGCCAGCGTTCAGTGGGTGTTCTGTAGGAGTTGTTCCACATGAAGGTGTATTTCTGTTGTATTTGTGGGGAGGAGGGTAATCTCCGCATCTTACTCTTCCGCCATCTTGAAGTTTCTGTAAAGCTTACCCTTTTTAAGCAGACAGTTCAGTGAGTTCTGACAAACGCATTCAGTTACACAAGCACCATCTACTCAAGCTATAGACGGTTCTATAACGTGAAGAGGTTCCTGTGCAGACAATCTGCTCCTTCCAACCCCAGCATCTGGGACCCTTGATTCGTCTTCTGAACCTATAGTTTTGCTTTTCTGGAATGAGTAGCCACAAACTGGGAATAATCCAAGTGTCCAAAAAATGGTGAGTGGATAGTCCTTTGATCATTTCTTTTATTTAAAAATTTTTTATTTATGTTTGGTTGCGTTAGGTCTCTGTTGATGCACTCGGGCTTTCTCTAGTTGCGTTGAGCAGGGCTACTCTTCATTGCGGTGCACAGGCTTCTCATTGTGGTGGCTTCTCTTGTTGGGGAGCATGGGCTCCAGGCGCATGGACTTCAGTAGTTGTGGCGTGCGGGCTCTAGAGTACAGGCTCAGTAGTTGTGGCACATGGGCTTAGTTGCTCCGCGGCAGGTGGGATCTTCCAGGACCAGTGCTCGAACCTGTGTCCCCTGCATTGGCAGGCAGATTCTTAATCACTGTGCCACCAGGGAAGTCCCTGGACCTTTGTTCTTATTGGCCAGCTTCTGTTAGTCATATGTTTCACTACTGGAGATAAAACCATTGATACTTATTCTTCAGTTTCCAATATTATCATATCATCATCAATATACATTTGAGATCTGCATTAACTACAAATCTCTTCTAACCAATTTATGACCTAAATTCAGGTAGCACTTGGCAACATAGTAAATGTATCAATACACATGAAAGAGAACTGTAGTTAGCTGTTTTTCAAAGAGCTATTGATATTGGAAAGAAGATGGAATGCATCCCCCAAAATCCCAATGTTGAAACCAAACCCCCTAATATGATAGGATTAAGAGGTACGATCTCTGGAAGGTGATTAGGATTAAATGAAGTCCTCAGGGTGGAGCACTTATAAATGGGATTGGGGCCCCCATAAGACTAACAATAGCACTTGCTTCCTTTTGCTTCTATTTGTGCTTTTTATACCATGCTCTCTCTGAGAACTGGTAGAATTTTCTTTGCTGCTCTGTAGCTTCTGGCAGTGGCCATCAGTCTGGGTGTTTCTTGGCTTGCAGCTGCATCATTCTAATCTTTGCCTCTCTGGTCACAAAATATTCTCTCTGTGTGCTTTGTCTTTACTTGGTATTTTCTTCTTCTTAAACGGACATCAGTCATATTTCACTGGAGCCCACCATAATGACCTCATCTTCACTTGATTACATCTTTTAAACACCCTAATTCCAAATAAGGTAATACTTTTAAGTCTTGGGTGTAAGGACTCTAAAAAGTCTTTTGAGGGACACTGTTCAACACATAACAATCCACATTGTGGCCTCTCAAATTTTTATCTTTCCCATATGTAAAATATATTCACCCAATCCCAACATCCCCCAAAGTTTTAACCTTTTCCAGTATCAACTCTAAGGCCCAAATTTCATCTAAATACCTTCTAAATCAGTTATGGGGAAGACTCAGTTTCTGGTCCATCCTTGGGCAAAATTCTTATTCACGTGCGACCCTGTGAGCCCAGAAAACAAGTAATATGCTTCCAAAATAACACGTTAAGACTGGTATAGGACAGATATTACCATTATAAAATGGAGAAATAGACATTTTAAAAAGGGGGTCTCAGGTCTCAAGGAAATCCAAAACCCAGCAGGAGAAATCTCATTGGTTTCCAAGAACAGAGGACACTCCTCTGTGAAATTCATGCTCTGTCCTTGGGCCCCCTGGGGTGGCAGCCCCAACTTTTTGGACCACCAGGGAGGTGACCCCACTTTCTCAGCTGAAACAGTCCCTGTTGGCCCAGGCCTCCGTATGCATCGCCCAATCTTTGGAGACTTTCCTCCTTTATTTGTATGATCCCTGCCCCTTTCATTCCCTGCTGCAAGCATTTCTGTTAGTATAACATTCTCAAAAATCTTGTCAGTCTCTTGTGCACTAATAGGTACAAGCTCTCAGACGTGAGGGTACATTCCAGATCTTCCCTGGATAATAGTGTTTCTTCTGACTTAGGCTGAGACAATTGCTTGGATCTCAAGTCACATGCCTAACCTTTTAAGCAAAGGATTATCCAGCCTCACTCTGGCCTTGATTGGTGAATACACTATGTGGATAGGCTGAGAATTTTCAAATCATCTCATGCTGGTTCCTTTTTGCTTGACAGTTCATCCTTCAATTTACATCTTATCTCACATATTTTACTACAAGCAGCAAGAAGAAATCAGGTGGATCTTCCATAGTCGGTTAGGAATCTTCTGAACTAAATATGCAAGGTCATCACTGTACTGGTTAATTTTGTGTCAACTTGGCTAGACTACACTACTCAGGTACCTGGTCAAACTATCAGTCTAGATGTTTCTGTGAAGGCATTTTAAAGCCGTGATTAGCATCTATTCACAGACTTTGAACAAAGCAAAGCACCTTCCGTAATGTGGGTGTACTTCATCCAATCTGCTGAAGCCTTTAAGAGAAAACATTGAGCTCCGTCCAGGAAGGAGGAACTCTGCCTCTAGACGGCCTTCAAACTCAAAACTGCAACACATGCCCTTCCTGGGTTTCCAGGCTGCTCCCTGCCCTGCAGGTTCCAGACTTGCCAGCCTGCCCAATCACATGAGCCAATTCCTTATCACAAACCTCAACATCCGTGTTTGTCTCTCTGTCACTCCCTGTGTGTGTGTGTTTTACTGATATAGGATATTGTTTCTCTTCCTCTAAAGAGAACTTTGACTACTACAGATTTTGGTAATGAGAGATCCTGAAGAAAGAACATCTTCAGGATAAATTTTCTAACCTGTTTCTGGGATTTCTGGAATTTATTCTCAAATCTGATATATTTAACATCACTGGCACCGATAGTCCGTGGCATGATGTGACAAGAGAGATACACAAAATATCAACACTGGGTACTTCCAATCATATTTATAGGTGGCACGTATTTGATATCGTAGAGCATTTTTGTCAAACTAATGAGAAGAATTGGATTGACTGGTTGATCTTCGTTGCACGAGACGAAGTGGGGAAAGAAAAGGTTGAGCTCAGGAATTCAAATCCACAGTTCAGATGCTGCGCAAATGCCCTTAAAGTTTCTCTGTTGACCCTGAAAGAAACCCTTATCTCCTGTATCCCCAGAGCTGAGATCTCTGAAAAGTAAACCCAGAGTCTGATCCTACGAGTAGGTGGATTACAGTGCAAATTAAATTTCCAACTACACGGGATGTCTGCTGTTCAAGTAGGAAGGAATGGGGTCCTGAACTTTGGTAGGAAAATTGGTCACAAGGAGATGAAAAGAGGTATGTGGCTAGATCTCTCTGATGAGCAAAAAAGGTGAGGATATTTATATCCTATGTGATGCTCAGCAAAGGCTGATCTCAGCAGATGCAGATTTATGGATCCAGTGGATAGGGCGACCTCTGTGATGGATTCCAGTCAAACTCTGTCCCCAGCCACTGCTGTCATTTCCTGGTGGGGTCATGTACAATGGCCATGGTAATAGGAATGGAGGTTATCTGTGGGATCAGAAACATGGACTTCCTATCCCCAAAGCCTATGTGATTAGCCACTGCTGAGGGCCCCGTCTCCTAGCAGCAGAAACCAGATGAGTTTTTGGTGAGGCACAATCCCTGGGGTGATCAGCCAGCCACCTGATGGCAGGTTGATTACTTTGGACACTTCCATCATGGAAGGGGTTGTGTTTTGTTCTTCCTGAAATAGATACTCAGCCTGGGAATGGATTTGCCTTCCCTACCCACAAGCTTCTGCCACATCAACCCTCCGTGCGCTTATCCACATAGCGGTAATCCACACATCATTGCTTCTGATCAAGGAACTCACATGACAGCAAATGAAATGCAGCAATAGGCTACATTTTTGGAATTCACAAAAATTAAAAGAATTTTTCTTGGATCATGTTCAAAACATAAACTAATTGGGAAAAATTGACATCTTTATGATGTTAAATGTTCCAATCCAAGTTCGTCATCTTCTCCTTACTTGATTTGTCTTTTAATATTTTTCTCAGCAATGTTTTGCAGTTTTCAGTGTAGCTCTCTTTAAATATTTTGTCAAATGTATTTCTTAATACAGTTTTTATTTATAAAAGATGGTGTCCTTTATAATATTTTTTCAACTTTGGTTTCTATATAAAGTTTTGTATATATTATTTCTAATAGCCTTTTTTGTAGAATCCTGAATTTTTAAACATTACATAATTATGCTTTACTCTGTCCTTACATGCCTCTTTTTCTTTTGCCTTGGTGAATTCAACATTATCTGAATTATTTATTATTATAAAATACTCTTCATTATTCTCTGATAATCCTCTTTTGAATTTTATTTTATTTGATATTGGAACTTCAGCCCGTAAATACTCATGTGGATTTAGTAGATAATTTAAGGAGTAATGTGAAGATTATCGCAAATTTCCCTGGTGGGGCTTCATGGATTTCTCCTCTCACACAGCAGATGTCCTGCCTGCCCCACATACAGGTCTCTAAATTGTCACAAAAAACAAACTCTTGCTTCCTCCTGGAGCTCAACCACTCATCACCATGTGTATGTGAGTGTGTTCTAAGTTCAGAAAATGGGTAAATACGGATCTCACAGTTTGGTTCCATTCTTTCAAAGGTTGGACACTTTCTATTTTCTGCTAGCTTTTACTCTCTCAAGCAGTCATTGTTATAATTTGTGTTAGCAAATAATTTTTATTCATAGAAAGTTTAGCTTGATATAAGCTATTTTGCTATTCTGGAAGCCTTAATTACATATATTAATAAATTATTTTATATTTTGAAACGATTGTAGCTATATTAAGAAAATAAATAAATAATTTCAATGCATTAACTCTCTGACATCTCTGACTGGTTTTTCTTTTCCTTTATAGTAATACTATATTTTCCATATTAATTATCTGTTTGAAAGCAATTCTCTTATATTAAAGAATTGTATTTTACATTACATTGAATAGAATTGACTATATAAATATTCATATATAAATAAAATAGAGAATAAGTGTAATTAAGTTAGTGAAAGACCAGGTGAGGATTTTTGAGTTATAGTCCTACAACAAAAGGGATATCATTTTGTGCATCTGAATATTTCAAAAAAAAAAAAAAAGAAGGTCCCTCAAGCACAGTAAAGAATATTTAATGCCAAGAATATGCTGAAACTCTTGTACTCACTAGTGTGATCCCACATAAGTTAAAAAAAAAGAATCAGTGCTTCCCTAAGCACAAGAGAATACAGATGATAGAATAAGATCCAAATACATGTTGGTTTTCCTAGACCCCTAAGCAAAGAAGCTGGGTGAAGGTAAATAAAAGACATGAGAAAGTGATGGTGACATGGCCTCAGAGTTATTCACATATGACTCACCTGGTTGAGAAAGAACTCCACCTATTTTAAAGAAGTGTTTACTTTAACAATTAGTGTTTTATGTCACTTCTGGAGCCCGCCTATTACTGTCCCGCAAAAAGGTTGTGCAAGCACTTATCAGGGAATGAACTTAAGAAATTGTTGTGAAACCACTAACCGTAATTCAGGGATTTTGCAAAGCTGTTTGAACTTTGATATTTACTAAGTGACCTCAGTTAACTAGAGCCATAGTAATGTCCTTAAGTTCAGAGTCACACTTGATAAACCGCTAAACAACCAAGCAACACAACTGGAATACTTGTATGAACGTGCCTTTGGGAATATCTAACATGCTGTTACTACTCAATGTCATCCTCACCCTGTGGGTTTCCTGTGCTCATGCACAAGGTAAGTGGAAACACCCCTGAACACTCAGCTTCCCTCTTGAATGTAACTCCACGTTTTATCTACTTTCACCTGTCTTTATATTTTAATGATAGACTAATAGGAATTGTCTGTATTGTGTCATCATGATAGAGTGTAACCTTACAGGAAAATTATCTCATATTCTCTTAGGGGAAAACGAAAAAAAATTATGTTTTTTCTGTTTTTTGAGTTCCACAGCAAAAGGACTCTCAACGCTGATTATAAAGATAAGTGAATATGCTCACACAACATTAGGAAAGAAGTCACAGGCTAGCTTCTGACTTCAAAATGGATGGAGGTTTCTTAGTTTTAATGCAAGGAAATATTTGGGAGTGATGGATATCTTTATAATCTTGCATATGGTGATAGTTTTATGGATTCATATGTCAAAACTCATTAAATCAGGCATTTCAAATATATTTAGTTTACTGTGTTTTAATTATACTTCATACAGCTGTTAAAAGTCATTGACATCATGATCAATTTAATATTTCAATAAAATAAACAGCAGGTTAAAAGAAATATCCATTTCAACAAAAAGTATAGTAAATTCTTAATTCCAGTGGAATGACAATTAATTTTACTTTACATTTTTGAGGTCAGAAGTAATTGTTGGGCAAATAAATTAATAAATAATTTTTAGAGCGTTAACCCTAGCACATTGTTCACTGATGTGTTTTCACATTTATAGTGAAATTTTCTATATTAATTTACCTGAATGCAATTGTTCTATATCAAAAATTATCTCTTATAACATAACAAATATTGTGGATCCTTTCACTTATCTTTAAATTAAGGAGCACTTTATTTTTGTATATTAATTCTAATTTTACATGTACACATCAAGATTTTATTGACACAGTTTTGTTTATTTCATTCTTTTACAACTCTATGGATCCTTCATCATGATATCTTTTTAAAGTGTCTTATTTCTTTTAAAATCAAAATCTCCTTTCCAAGTTATTGTAAACAAAACCTCTAATATGCTTTAGGATTTCTCATTGCACCATTTATGATTAGAATATGAAACACTATTTGTTATTTTTAATTTACAAGAAGAGTGAATCTAAATAATTTTTTGCATGGTTGGTTTTGTATGCTATTTAAGTCTATATTTGGGCAATTTCTTTCATCAGCAACAACAGTAACAACACAACAACGATTCCTGTCCAATGTAAACTATTCTCATTCAGTGAACTCTTTCTAAAAGTAACCTTTGAGCTGAAAGCCCCGTAAGCTTGAGTTGCACCAAGGTTTTTCAGCAGAGAATGGAAGCCATTTTGTGGAAGCACACCTGTGTGTAAACAGAAACATCTTTGTGTATTTAGTGGACGGACACAGGTTGAATTCTGTCCTCCAAAATTCATATGTTGAAGTTCTAACTCCCAGGAGCTCAGAATGTGTCTGTACATGAAGGTACGGTCTTTAGAGAGGTAATTAAGTTAAAATGAGGTCATTATGATGGGCTCTGATTCAATAAATCGGGTGTCAGCATCAGAGGAGGAAATTAGGACACAGACACATAAAGGGAAAACCTCGTGAAGACACAGGGAGAAGACGGTCATCTACAAGCCAAGGAGAGAGGCCACAGAAGAAACCAGCCCTTCTGATACCTTGATCTTGGACCTCTCACCTCTAGAATTGTGAGAAAATAAATTTCTTTGTTTTAAGCTTCCCCATCTATAGTACTTTGTATGGCAGCCCTAGCAAATAAATACAATCATACTTACACATTTTGAGTGTACAGTAATAATCAAAAATTCTTTTTCTATTTTCCACTCAAGTATATTTAAATTCTTGCATACATATTTTTAGAGGACATTCATCACAAGTTAGTAATTATATCTTAGCGGTTTTTTGTTGCTAGTATTTTTCCTTTATGAATATTTTATATTCAAATTGTCTTCACTGAAAAGGTTAGACATAGTCATATATACATGTATGACTATATGTATATGAATATATATATTCATATGCGAAGGTATATTTGTTCGTATATGTCTCCTGTGCAACATGTGACGTGGACTGGGAGAGGAGGCATGGAAAGGGCTGAGACGCTGGGGAATCTCTGTGGAAGACACAGGAAGAAGAGGCACAAGAAATGAAAGGAGAACTACAGACAGTCCTCCCATCCCTCCAGAAGCAAACGTCTTAGATCTGGGAGGTTCACTACATAGAACCACTTTTGTTCTCTTCCTCAGCGTTTACATTTTTCTGTGTGATTTTAATCTTGAAAATGCTTCCAAAGAACTTAAACATACTGAGCTCCTCAAGTACCTATGTACTCTTAGTTATACATTGTCCCAGATCTCGGTCACTAATGCAAGTGGAAGAATTAAGCTAAATAGAATAATAAATTCAACAATGGGATTATTAACATAAGTAGAGCTATTCATTAATGTAGGATACTATTTCTTTTCTTAAGGAAGAACGTGTGATTTTCCAGAGATAAAACATGGAACCATATATGATGAAAACAGTTATAAACAAATCTTCCCAGTTGACATAGGGAACTATTTCTACTACACCTGTGATCACAGCTTTGTGTCCCCTTCACGATTACTCTGGAATCGAATAATCTGTACACAGGAAGGATGGTCACCAAGACCAAAGTGTCTCAGTGAGTAAACACCCTCCTCATTGTCCGGATGAATTACCCAGTGTGTTCAGTGAGTGGAGAGGCTCGGCCTGAAGGTATCACAGAGCCTGGACAGTCATAGCAGTGGGAACCAGAGGGGCCAGCAAAGATGACTTATGTTATTGCTCGTTGTGAGAAGCTGTTTATAGAAAGTAGCTTTACAAATGTACATTTTTTCTATATTCAAGTCTTAATTACTGGCATGGCATTTTAATTTTTTACATGCATGGCTTAATTTTTAAGAAACAAAATTTTTGCACTTGATTTCTCTTCTGAAGTTTGCAAAATGTTATGCTCTTTCATTGCAAGATTTGTATCTGTCATCTTTTGGCTTTTAGGACAGTGTTTTTTCCCTTGGGTGGAAAATGGTCATTCTGCATCTTCAGGACAAACACACCAGGAAGGTGAAACTGTACAAATTGTGTGTGACACTGGCTATAGCCTCCCAAATAATTGGAGCAGCGTTACATGTGCAGAAGATGGCTGGTCCTCCCCTCCTAAATGCAGTCGTGGCTGTAAGGAAAACACTGTCCTCTGGGATCTTGTATTCTTTTATATTTTATAGAGAGATAACAGTATTTAGTATATGCAGTATTGCTGTTTCTACTATTGTCACCTTTTCAGTTTCAGGGTTCCAACTGTGTCTAAGTAGACATGCAAATATCTGGGTCATCACTAGAAAATCATCTTGTCTACTTACATAAATTAAATATAGGTGCTAATAGAAAACACTAGCCAAGTACACAGTGAAAAACTATGATTCTCACATTATATAGTTTCTTCAGTGTATTTTTTTAATCAGAATCAACAAACTTGATAATACATATTGTGCTGCTTCTCAAATATACAGAATTTTTAATATAATTCCTAATAATTTCACATAATATAACAATGCATCAAAAGAAGCAAGTCAAAATATGGTTCTCTCATGATGCTTTAAAAGGTGGCACAGTTTAATTCTGACAAGGTCATTTGGCAAGTTAGTGAATGATTCAAAGGAAGGAGACAAAGGGAGAGAAGAAAACTAGCCTTTATTAAGTGTGCAAAACCAAATTTATAAAATTGAAAATTTCAGTTACCACATATGGCTTTTACTTTACTTCAACTTAGGATAAGTCTATTTATAATTCTGCTGAAAGCTGACTGCTCTCCCACCCTGCCCCCTTCAGAATTCAATCACAAGTCCAGCTTGTCACCTGTGCTTCTGTTTACTGGCTATACATTAGAGGTTCCTGGGACTTCCTCTTCAGGTTCAATTAATTTGCTAGAGTGGCTCATAGAACTCAAAGAAATATTTGATTTACCAGATTCCCAGTTTAAGGAATATAACTCAGCAACAGGCAGATGGAAGAGATGCACAGGGCTAGGTACATGGAAAGGCACAGAGTTTCCATGCCCTCCTAGTGGCCACTCTCCCAGCACGTCCACATGTTCACCTGCTAGGAATCTCTCAAAATCCCATCCTTTTGTTTTTTTTATGGCGGCTTTATCACAGGGGCAAATCGACTAACCCATTGGCCATCGGCAGTTGATGCAATCTGCAGCCCCTCTTCCCTCCCTGGAGGTCAGGGGTGTGGGACTGAATCTTCTAACCTTCTCATCACAAGGTGGCTCCCTTGGCAACCAGCTTAGGTGCTTTCCATCGCATATATACAATGGAATACTACTCAGCCATAAAAAAAGAATGAAATAGTGCCATTTGCAGCAACATGCATGGACTTAGAGAATATTATCCTTAGTGAAATACGTTAGACAGAAAAAGACAAATACTGTATGATATCATTTATATGTGGAATCTAAAAAATAATACAACTGAATGCATATGCAAAGTAGAAACATACTCACAGATATAGAAAACAAACTAGTGGTTACCAAAGGGGAGAAGGAAGTCAGGAGGGACAAGTTAGAGGTGTGGGATTCAGGGATACAAACTACTATGTACAAAACAGATACGCGACAACGATATACTGTATAGCACAGGGAATTATAGTCATTGTCTTAACCTATAAGGGAGTATAATCTGCAAAATTATTGAATCATTATGCTGTACACCTGAAACTAACACTATATTGGAAACCAACTATACCTCAATTTAAAACAACAAAAATACTGATCATCCTGCTTGTTAGTGAGGATGAGAATCAACTGGAACTCTTACACATTGCTAATGGGAATGTAAGATGGCACAATCACCCTGAAAACCAGTAGGGTAGTTTCTTGTAGATTCAGTCAAGCACATATCAGATAGCCCAGCAATTTTACTTTTAGGTATTTATCAGGAAATAGTAAATATATGTTCATTCAAAGACTTGAGTTCAAGTGTTCATAAATAGCTCAATCATAACTGCCACAACCTGGAAACACTCCAAAAGTCACTCAACAGAGGATAAAATGGATAAACATATTTTATATCCATAGAAAGCTACCCTGCTCCACAATGGAAAGGAGTGACCTAGTGATGCAAGACGCCACATAGAAGAATGGGTTTGACTTTGGATGAAATAAAGCAGCCAGATGTAAGACAATGCATGCTGTATGAATCCATCATACAAAGTTGTAGGAAGGCAAAATTATAGTGACAGAAAGAACATGGGCTTCCTAGAGGAAGAGAGTTGGGGGAGGCGGAGTAGAAAGGAAACCACAGACTTTTAAAGGAAGGTGAAAACTGTCTCTAGTTTGGTTGGGTGGTTACACAGGTGTACACATTGTCACATCATTGGCCCACATGCTAATATGTGTGGATCTTATTGTATGTAATTCATATCTGAATAAAGGTGATTTTAAAAATGAGCACTTGGAAACCAAAGATATAGTTGTCCAAAATATTGTAATGTGATTGAGTCACTAGAAGAAAAGAAGCCATAGAAATCTGCCTAAATAGGAAATTAAAAGTGAGAGAGTATATAAAATTATTAGAAACCAGAAGCTCCAGACAGAAAGAAAAGAAAAAAATTATAAAATATAAACAAAAATAGCACAAAGGAGAGAGCGATTGTCAGCAAGATAAAGGGTAAGACACTCCTCCTGGTATCCCACCTTCAACAATAATAATTTAGCATCTATCCGCAAAAGCCCCTTTATGGGAGATGCGGGACCCAGGTTCCAGGAGATTGTGAAACCCCAGGGGTGCAGTCCAAGCACAAGCACAGGTATCTTGTTCCCTCCCAGTGTGGGTGAAAGTCTAGACTGAACACTTGACCCCTGTTGATCAAGGTGGGGAGAGGGTTGGTCTCAGGTTTCCTCAATGGTGTTTTTCTAGAGTGAGTCCTGTACTGTGAAAAAAATGTTTCTCTCTTGCTAGGCTGATCCTTTCCTGGGCCTTTGGCTAAAGGAAGCAGAGTCTCCCTGGGACTCTTTTTTTGTTTGTTAATTTTGCCTGAACGTGAGATCATTTCTGGGTCGTGGTCTCAGTGCCCAAGTCCAGGATACATACAAGGCAAAATGAAAACTCAGACAACCCACTGCAGTGTAACTCCTTGAAGCCCAAGGTCACTAAAAGATCTACTTCTTCTCTACACCCTCCACAACCTCTTATGTTGGTCTTTATAATACGTTCAGGATTTTTAGTTAACAGAGGGAATATTTAGCAGAAGAAATAAATAAGCAGAAATGTTCCCATCTCATTTTGTCCAGAACAGGAAGCCAGAAATTCCCTTTCACATTATACACATTTGTAATTCTTTGAATTTTGTTTAAAAAGCTGATGTTTCTCTTGTAATAAAAATGAAAATCAATAAAAAAAAATTACCAGAGATTCAATACATACATACAGCCACTGCAGTATGCTTAATATATAAGACCAAGAAACTTTCTTTGTTTATCTTAGCTATCCATCTCTCTAGCATATATTCATTAAGGAAAACATCTTTAAATACCAGAATACTGCAAAGCAGACATATTTGTTAATGTCTTATGTGTGCTTTCATGTGGGGTGAAAGGAAGGGCTTAAAATGTGACTCTCGGTTTAAGTGATTAAACTTTTTTCAGTGAATCATTTCTGTCATAAGAAATCACAAGTCTATTACATATTGTTCTATACTTTTATTTACTTTCTTTAACTTGTGTTTGTCTTTGGTCTCTCAATGAATCAAATTATTTTTCAGACTCTCAAGGAAAATGTGGGCCTCCCCCACCAATAGACAACGGAGACATTACCTCATTCCCGGCACCAGTATATCCTCCAGGATCGACAGTTGAGTACCAATGCCAGTCCTACTCTGAACTTCAGGGAAACAGATACGTAGTATGTCAGAATGGAGAGTGGTCAGAACCACCAAAATGCTTAGGTAAATATTTTAATCTTCTCGTGGATCCTGAGAAAATCAGTGTAATTGGTATAATATTTTGCTGTTTATAATAGAATTTTTATGGATTAACAATTCTATTGAATGCTTGGCTAACAAATATTAATATGTGAGAAAATAAAGTTTGAAAAATTCTTGTTCAAGCAACTATAGCAATGAAAGGTTATTTAATAAAAGCTCTTAATGTGATAGTGACATTATGAATCTTTTATTATAACAGTTATTAAATTAAACATAGTACCTCATTTTTATATCATTAATTGTTTAAAACGATGGAATCTACATAATGGATTTTCAATGAGTTGGTTTAGAAAATATTTTGAGAATGAAATCCTGGACCAGTGTAAAAGATTCTACTTGAAAGTCTGAAATTCTATGGAAAATATTTGTATGCTACTTAATGTTTTTTATTTATTTTTTTAACTTCAGATGCATGTGTAATTTCAGAAGAAATTATGAAAAAACATAACATCCAGTTAAAATGGAGACGTGATAAAAAACTTTATTCTAAAACAGATGACACTGTTGAATTTACGTGTAAACGTGGATATAATCGAAGGACACCAAATCATACATTTCGAACATCCTGTCAGGAAGGAAAACTGGCATATCCTACTTGTGGATGAAACAGTGGTTAAAATGCAGTTGTAAAATTGAAATATGTACATGTATTCAGAATTTTTCATTATTAATCCAATCCTCAGTTGCTTTTATCAAGTAAATCAGAATTTGTGTTAAGTATTATGTGGATGATGTAATTATAATCTGGGAGACCAATGAATCACTTCTTAAAAGTACTTCATTAAAACCTGGCAAACGAAAATGCTATGTGTCCTGTTCACAAAACATCTGTGGCAAGAAATTAGATGCAATCACTTCAGTGCCTCCTTCCATCCATCATTCTCCTAACTTTCTCGAAGCTTTCTCTGTAACTTCTGAGGCTTTCTGAGACTGTTTCAGAAGAAATGGAAAAAAATGCTTGTCTCCATCTTCAAAATAATATCACTTCACAAACACGTAAAAAGCAATCTGTGTCATACCTATGTTAGTAATTAGATCTAGCTATTACTTACCTTTGCTTATCGATCAATAGATAAATATACCAAAAAATGATGAAACCCGTGTTCTTCTACAAGGTGTCTATCTAGCACATGTAATAAACGAGTCATAAGGAGGAGTTAGAATCTAATTGGGTATATATCTATCATGTTGACATAAAAAGTGGTTTAAAAAATCCAATATGAAGTATAAACACACACACACACACACACACAAACACTATGCTCTGATACTGAATAAAGGTTTATAGAACAAAGATTGGTAGGAAGTGCAATAAAATATTTTAAAAAACTATAGTTGAATTTAGAAATAATAGGGGTAAGAGGTGGTGTTTAACTCCTTTATACTTATGTGGATTCTAAATTTATTAACCTTTAAAGTATATATATCACCTTTGAATATTTTATTTTAAATAAGGATATATATAAAGCAAGACAATACATAGTGAGAATTGTAAAGACCTCTTTGGTACTGACCTTCAGATCTAATAACATTTTCATGAGTTTGCTGGTATAGAGAGTTTTGGAAACATTCAATCACAAGAGTCTGAAATGTGGTCTTTATGTTTTTAATTTCAAACAGCATAGCTAAAAATCAGTTGACTAGAAACATTTTAAATAGCTACAAAAAATGAACACTTGAAGATGAAAATAAATATATAAATAATTTAATATATTTTAGGTAACACCTTGTTACAGTTGTGTGTAAATATCCATCACTATACACTGTCACCAAAGTTTTTTCTTGTGATAAGAACTTTTAAGATCTACTATCTAAGCAACTTTCAGATATACGATACAGTATTATTAACTATAGTTACCTGCTGTGTGTTACATTTCAATGACTTATTTTTTTTACAGCTGAAAGTTTGTACTTTTTCTTTACCCATTTTGCCCAATCCCCCATTCCACTTCCAGACTCTGGCAACCACTAATCAAGTCTCAGTATCCATGAGCTCAGTTTTGAGTTGGTTTAATTGTTTTTTGGTTTTGTTTTTAGATTCCACATGTAAGTAAGATCATATGTTGTCTTTCTCTGACTTATTTCACTGAGCATAATGCCCTCAAGGTCCATCCATGTTTTCACAAATGGCAAAATTTCATTCTTTTTAAGGCTGGATAATATTCCATTGAATACATACACCACATTCTCTTTATCCATTCCACCATCCGTGAATACTTACATTGCTTCCATATCTTTACTATTGTAAATTATGTTGCAGTGAACATTACATGTATCTTTTTTCTTTTTTAAAAAAATTTATATAGTTAGTTTTGGCTGCATTGGATCTTTGTTGTGGTGTGCGGGCTTCTCATTGCAGTGGTTTCTGTTGTTGCGGAGCATGGGCTCTAGGCACGTGGGCTTCAGTAGTGTGGCATGCGGGCTCAGTAGCTGTGGCTCGTGGGCTGTAGAGCACAGGCTCAGTAGTCCTGGCGCATGGGCTTAGTTGCTCCGCGGCATGTGGGATTTTCCTGGACCAGGGCTCGAACCCGTGTCCCCTGCATTGGCAGGCAGATTCTTAACCACTGCGCCACCAGAGAAGCCCCCATGTATCTTTTCAACATCTATTGCAATGATCATATGATTTTTATTAGTATTTTCATTTTCTTCGGATAAATACTCAGAAGTAGAATTGCTGGATCATATGGTAGTTCTATTTTTAATTTTTCGAGAAACCTCCATACTGTTTACCCTAGTGGCTGAACCAACTTGCATTCCACCAACAGTGCATGAAGGTTCCCTTTTCTCCATATCCTTGATAGCACTTGTTAACTTTGTCTTTTTAATGATAGCCATTCTGGCAGGTGTAAGGTGACATCTCACTGTGGTTTTGATCTCTTCATCTGGCTCTTGATTTGTAGCCTTTAATGTCCTTTGGAATAAGCTGATAATCCAGTGAGTAAATGGGTTTTTCTGAGTCTCATAAGCCATTTGAGTAATTAATCAAACCCAAGAAGGGGAAGATGGGAACTTCAGATTTATAGCCAGTCGGTCAGAAGTACATGTAACAACCTGGACTTTGACTGGCATGCTGAGTTGGAGGGGGTTGTTGGAACCTCCAGTCTGTAGCTGGTTGGTGAGAAGCATGGGTACAACCTGGCCCTATAACTGGTGTATGAAGTAGAGGGTGATCTTGTGGGACTGAGCCCTTTACCTGTGGAATCTGATTTTATTTCTGGGTAGTGTCAGAATTAAATTGATTTCTTGGGCACCTTGCTGATGTCTGGGAATTGCTTGCTGGTGTTGGAAAGCCTTCACACAGGCACACAACCACATTGGAACTGGGTCCAGGAACGCTTTTTAGTGGACATCCTTGTCCCTCCTGATGATAGAGGAAAAACTTTCAGCTTTTCATTGTTAAATATTATATTAGCTGTGTACTTGTCATATATAGCCATTATTATGTTGAGGTATGTTCCGTCTATACCCAATTCATTGACAGCATTAACATAAATGGAGGTTGAATTTTGTTAAATGCTTTCTCTGCATCTATTGCAATGATCATATGATTTTTATCCTTCGTTTTGTTTTGTTTTTGTGTGTGTGTCTGTGTGTGTTCACTTACTTTAATAACACTACATGTACCATGTTATCACCATGGAATGTAAATTCGGGTTAGACAAGAGAATTTCACAAGTACAACAAAGCATTCTGTAGTATACCGAAGTTTGTATAATGTCTGACCAAACCAGTTTGCTCATAAATCACTTCCATTATAGGCAATTTATTTAGTTTAACATTTATGATTCTTTCAGAGAAAATAAACAGACTGCACACATTTAAAAAGTATTTTTCATTTACCTTTGCATTAGCACTTAAAATACACACTTCTATTTCAAAATGCCATTTAAAAATTATTCTAATATAACAGCAGCAAACTATAATTCTGCAATTACAAAAGAGCTAAACGGGGATCTACAGTTAAGTTATTCTCATGTTTACAGCTATGATTTTGAAACAGATACTACTTCAAAGCAGCTGTTACCAGCTCTTTAGGTTTGGTTTAAAAACACACACATAGTTGCCGGGAGCTTTATAATGTTGTATTCCATGCACTGTTCTGAAAGGGTTCTTCAAGAGCCAACCAGACCTTAAAAACAGTACTCAGTCCACAAAGCAGTCAGAAAGAGTTAAATTAACTGGGGTAAATAGGATTCCTACATTACATCAAAAGCATATGATATTCTGCAGCAACTGGGAGCATTTTCAGGTTTGGCATGTTGTCCTCTTTACAACTAATTTTATCAGAAGAGTTTAAGAAGGTGGACATTGTACGACTATCAAAAGCATTTAAAAGTGACATGGTTTTGTGCTAATCTGACTCCCCTGAATGACCTAGCTAGTGAACTAGTCACTAAGCAAATCAAGCCTGCAAGAAAGGAAGCCAATATTCAAATTACCGTGTTATTGTTCGACGCACAGAATTTATTTTCAACATAAACATATAACCTCAATATGAGATGTCTAACTAAAGCAAGCACCACCAAGATCAAGACAGCATCTCCTCTTCTAAGGTTTAGGTTTTGCCCAGAATTCTTGATACGTGGAAGAGCCCATCCCAAGAGCCATTGCTCCCACAACAAAGCCTTGGGCTGCCACGTGCACGTGGATCAGGTGAACATTTTAGTATTGCCCCAGCTCTTCCATTTATATAATCCATATACAACGATTGCTGCAAAACCTGCCGTTCCAATGGGGACAAATGGTGCCTCTCTAGCTTTTCGGGTAAGTTTAGATCCCTGATCTTCATCATATGATGAAAGAGAAACATCTGTGTCACTTGACATAGTGATTGAAGAATCTTCCTTCCTAGGGCCAAAGAGGGTCGCCAAAGGTGGAAGGGAATAGCGGCCCGGGGAGAAGATGAAGCCTATGGCAGGAAGGTCGTTTGGTTTTACGCCCTCCTCTCAACCCTTCAACTTTCCTCCCCTCTCTCTTCTTGTGACCTTGTCAGAACCCCATGGCCGGAGCGCCCGCCCTCTCAATCCCGCCTCACCCACCCTGCTCTACGAGCTCCCCGAAGTCGGCCCCAGCCCCGTCCCTCCGCAGCTCCAGCCGCGACGCTTCGCTCCTCAAGCCTTTGCTGCAACCCCTCATAGGCTCCGTGCGCCCTCACCAGGCTCCCCTGCCCCGCCAACCAGACTCCGCCCCCTTCAGCCCAGGCATCGCCCCCACTCCCAGCCCTGCGACCCCCAACCCTCCCAAGGTGCCCTCAGCCCGGCCCAGCGCGGCCCCTTCATTTTGTTAATGTGGTGTATCACAATGATTTGTGAATGTTGAAACATTTCTGCATCCCTGGAATAAATCCTACTTGATCATGGTGTATGATCCTTGTAATGTATTACTGAATTCAGTTTGCTAATATTTTATTGAAAAATGTTGCATCTATATTCATCAGCAATATTGGTCTGCAATTTTCTTTTCTTGTGGTGTCATTATCTGAACTTAGTATCAGAGTTAGTGTTGGCCTCATAAAATGAGATGGGAAGAGTTTCCTCCTGTGAAATTGTGATTTATAAAAATGCATATGTATTTGGACATTAAGATGACCAAAATATATTTCTCATACATATTTAGTCTTCCTCCAAGTTTCCTGGTTCACAGTTCCAAAAACCCTGGGAATTTACTAAGTGCTGAGAGTGATAAATGTGTATATTGTTATGTTAATGGGGTGACTTTGGGAAAGCACCTAAAGATGGGGCTGGTTGCCAGTGGAGCCCACCATGTGATTAGAGCATCAGAACACTGTCTCACCTTCTAGCCTCCAGGTAAGATGGCATTTGGCTAAGGTTATTAAGAAGTAGAAGTTATGGAGTCTAACTTATTTTACATATATCGAGTTTGCAGGAGTAGAAGGGGAAAAAAGCAACATTGTTTTATAATTGCCCTAATATTTCAGAACTCCAGGTACAAATAAAATTCATTAAGAATTTCTCTAGTCTGTAAGCAACCATTTATGCTTTAAAAATCCCAACAAAGTGGTTATAGAGAGAACATTCATCAACATAATAAGGGAAAACTTTTCGTGAATGAAGAGCATGCACACTTCTCATTGTTTTTTCGTCTCGTTGCTTGGTATTCCTGCTTTGTAATTACAAAATTTTTATTCCTTGTAACAATCGGACTTTTCTTATCCCTGTGGACAAAACTGTATTACAACTGATGAGTGCGGCTGCCAAAAAATGATCACAGAGGTGGGCATTTGGCTGCTCCGTGTTGTGTAGGAAGTGTTCTGATTACGGGATTTATGATGTCCACTAAAGTGGAAATGCCTTTGAACTTAGTTTTCAGTCTCCAATCCTAAGTTTTCTTTTTAATCATTAGAACACTTTTGAAAACAGTTACAAAGAAAAATCTAAAATATCAAGATTTATTATTTTGTCAACTGTGTGTAAAGTATCTTGTGAGTTTTATAGATATTTTGACTGTCTCGTGTGTCCTGACTACCAATGTCTTTATAGAAAAATTCAGTTCTATGTGAAGACTAGGAAGTGTATTGTATATTGAACTAGTTCTTTGTGTTGTTTTGATATTTAGAATAAAGTTCTTTGGTCCTAATAAAGCATATCTAGGTTTTACTGAACACATTTTCACAGCATGACAATGCAGTGCTCTGCCTGCCTCCTGAAAAATTGAATAAAAAGACCATGAACAACACACCATTGTAAAGCAATTATACTCCAATAAAGATGTTTAAAAAAAAAAAAAAAGACCATGAGCACATAGAAAACCAGTGTCTTGGGGCACAGTTATTAAATTTTTCTTTATTTTTCATAAACTAGATACCATTTTGAAATATTTTATATGTTAAAATGTATAAATCATTATTTAATGGCTTTTAAGTGGCTAATTAATATAAGTTTAAATATTAATAGTGGACTATTATGCTTGAAGTAGTCATGCGCTGTTTTTCCCCAAGGAGCCTGAAGTGCAGAAAATCCCATGAATGGGCTGGTCCCTGTGACAGTGAGAGGGGTCACTCTCACCACTACCCCTCATTCCCAGAACTGTACACTCTGGTCACGGGACGGACCGCTGCTGGTCTAAGGCACGAGCTGAGTGACAGGACACACCCGACCTGGCCAGCTGTCATCTGCATCTGGCACCATAACTGAGCCTCCGCAGGCAGCTGGTAGAAGACTAGTGAATTCCAAGCCTTCCCACTGGAGGCGGTGTTGTGTGGGACACCTAATTCTCTATTGCTGTGTAACACATTAGACCAAATGTAGTGGCTTGAAACAACAGACATTACCTCACAGGTCTTGTGGGTCAGGAATCGACTGGCTGAGCTGGGTGGCTCTGGCTCAGGGCCAGAGGTTGAAGTCAAACTTCATGGGAGCTGCAGTCTCTAGAGGCCATCCTGGGGTTGAAGTCAAACTTCATGGGAGCTGCAGTCTCTAGAGGCCATCCTGGGGTTGAAGTCAAACTTCATGGGAGCTGCAGTCTCTAGAGGCCATCCTGGAGCAGGCTTCACCTCCAAGCCCACTTCTGGCCATAGTTCCTCCCCACACAGCCTCTCTCTACAGGGCTGCCTGGTGATAGATACACAGCTGCTGCCCCCAAGAAAAAATGAAAGAGAGAGAGAACACAGGCAGGATTTAAGTTGCAGTCTTTTAGAACCTAATCTAGGAAGTGATAGCACATCACATCTGCCACTGCGAGTCCCTAAGTCCACACCACTCAAGGGACACAAATTAAGATTCCCCTCTTGAAGGGAGAAGTGATCAAGAATTTTAGACACACTTTGAAAACCTCCACAGATTCATTGGTTCTAGAGAAAACATTCTGTACGTCCGTGCATGGATATTGGGGGCAGGTACAGCAATCTAGACTCAGAAAATGCATCTACTCCAGAGAGGAAAATACCACCTCTTCTGTGATAGAAAGGGTTTAATGTAACCCACATGCCACAGGTAACTGGTTGGTCCCTGGGGAGTGGAGTCACACTGGGGGTTCTGCTTGGCCTCTGTTCGCAGGTCAGGCTCTCAGCGGTGGGACATCCGATCAGCCTTGGAAAGAGGGAGACTGTTTAAGCTCTTTCGTAGCCCCCATATCTCCAGCCATGGCCAGTGTATACATGGGTTCACCAAGTAAGAATGGGGTCTCTGAGGAAAGAGGTTCTGACATCTAAGCAGGACAGGTTGTCTTGTTTGCCTGATTTTTGAGCTCTTCCTTTGCCTTGGATATTCTCTGATGGCATTTACTAGGGACACAAATTTCTTAACTTCCTGCCCCTATTTTTCTTTTTAATTAATTGATTTATTTTTGACTGCGTTGGGTCTTTGTTGCTCAGCAGTTGTGGCGCACGGGCTTGGTTGCTCCGCAGCATGTGGGATCTTCCCCGACTAGGGCTCAAACCCATGTCCCCTGCATTGGCAGGCGGATTCCTAACCATTGCACCACCAGGGAATTCCCCCGTCCCTATCTTGAGATGCCCTTTTACATACCTCTCCTCCCCAGACTTACTTGTCACCAAGTTTTCATCTTGCTTTTTCCACACCCTTGACCCGCTGCCCAACCTGTTGACTGTGCCCTTGAGTCAGCAGAGAGCAGAGACGTGCCTTCTCCCTTTTGAAGTGGATTAGATGCACCATCCAAAATTCTGCTCACTGAGTGTTCTCATCTACCCTGAGGGGAGTTTAGATCATAGCTCTGCTCACATCTGGCCTGCCATACACATCCATCCATAAACCAGGCTTTTTCTTCCTTTATGAAATGGTCAAGGAAATCCCCAATTTCCCCGAGGTATAGACTGAGAGAGGCAGCATAGGAGGAGGAGATATTACAGGACCCGAGTCGTCTGTGCAGCTTGTGAACCTGGGGCCTGCTCAGCCCTGGGCTGGTGTTCACCACTTTGACTTGATAATGGAATGTTGCTTGTCACATCCAGTTGTTTGGTTCCTTGGATTAGATCCCCGGTCGGCAAACTTCTTTGTAAAGGGCCAGATACTAAGTAGTACAAGCTTTGCAGGCAATATGATTTCTCCTGGAACTATTCAACTCCGCCTTTGTAGTGTGAAAGCAGTCGTAGATAACATGTAAAGGAATGGGTGTCTCTGTGTTCCAGTAAAACTTCAGTGGGGTAAGTCACAGACCCTCCCAGTTCCTGACAGCTGTTTCTTGCTCTTCAGATTTAATTAGCAAATGTCATCAATATAACGGACCCGTGGAGGGGCTGCCTCTGCTGGTGAGGGAGGTTTGTGGAAATAGGGAGAATTACAAGCTCTCAGCCTTTAAACTTTTGCCCAAATACCATACTCCTTCCCAGGGTCCCCCTCCCTCCCCTTAACTAGGAGGGCTGGTAGGGTCGAGCATTTAATCAGTGCTGCCACATTTACCAGCAGCCTCGGGATTAGTCCTTGCCCATGTGTTCCCTGGGACCACAGGAAGTGAGGGGCTTCTTCAGGCCTTCCGTCCACACATTCTTGTTCTCAAGATATGTTCTTAGTGGTACTCTTGGATGTTCACAGAGTTTCATTTTCTTTTTCCCTGTGTATGCTCTCCAGGGTGGTCAGGTGAAACCAGGTGACACTCTACGCTTTATAATCATTTATAAAGTGTTGGCATAGCCACTGTGTGCCCCGGTCACCTGATCTTTGAATAAATTGCCCTTCGTATACACTTCATCTCATGCTGCCACCACAGATAGATAATTTGAGGACTCAGGATGCTACCGCATCCCTTGGATTATCATGATGTGTTTCTCACTAGCAGGAGTTTACCCCTGTGCTCCTCAAATATGAGCAACTTAAGAACCTGCCCATTCTCTCTAGTTTATAAATGTTTGCTTTTCTTTTCGTGAAAAGCTATATACTTTTTTCTATCTACATAATACTTCTACTTGTTCTTTTTTGTTTTGTGGAACTAAAGTTTTTGGGTTTTGTTTTTTTAGAATTACACTTTTTATACTGTAAAAGTTAACTGTTCTTATCTTTTAAACCATCCGTTTATGATGTTTTATGGCTTCTGCTTTAAAACAAAACTTGTCTTTTATTAGCTGTTGATTTCCCTCAGCTTCAGGTCTGGGTGTGCTGATTCCACTCAACCCACCAAACCACTAAGATAATACATACAAACATAATGTTTACCTTTTACAAATTCTCTTAAACTCTGTTGCCTTATTTAATCCTTACATCACACTCATGGAGTCCTTATCCACATTTGCAGATAAGGCAACACTATCAAAGGGTTTGTGTGCAGTGGGTCAGGGTAGGCAGCTCAGTTCACTCTTCTGAGTCTTCTGTGTCTCTATTTTCTCATCTCTTAGCTGAAAGTAATGCCAACTGCACCTGTGCATGGTGCTCAAATGAGAGAAAGCTTCAAGCAAAAGTCTGGACTCTGTGTCCTGAATAAATGTTCTCTTCCTGATTCTTCATGAGGAAATATGCTCAGAGGGTGGAAATATTTATGCATGGTTTTATTCTTAGCAGTTGACAGAGCTGGGATTCCCATCTAGGTCTTATAATTTTAAATCCCATGCACTTTCCCTTATATTGATTTATAGACATGAGACATGGTTCCTTCCTAAAGACATATGTTAGGAGGTTGAGGGAAAAATTCTAAGAAGAAGAAGCTGCATCAAACAGCTATCAAGGAGGATGGGATGGTTTGAGGAGACTGGACATCAGAATCACCTGGAGGGCTGGTTAAAATACTTTTGGGGCCCCACCCTCAGACTTTCTGATTCCATATGTGTAGAGGAGGACCAGAACTTGCATTTCTAAGAAGTTCCCGGGTGATGCCTCTGCTACAGGTCCAGGGACCACATTTTGAGAAGCACTGTAGTGGAAAATAAATATTAGAACATCCCTCATCTAAAACACACCCCACACCTCCAGTGAATTAGCATGTCATGGTCTGACTAAGCAGCGCTTCTCTGAGGTGCCTGCAACCACTTGCATCAGATTTGTCCGGATTGCTTGTTAAATGAGGGAGATTTCTACTCACCACTCCACACTTACTCATGTGACTTTCTGGGGGTAAATACAGAAAACTCCATTTTAAACAAGGTCTTATGTATGCAGATGGCATCTCAAGAACCACTGGGTAAAGTGTTATAGTTGCCAAAGAATGACAGAAATTCACAATTAGTATAAAAATAAGTCTACCATACAATATATCTAGGCCTGAAGCGGAATGAAGACCAAGAGACTGTCATTTGGGATATTTTTGTAGAGCAGATTTATTGGGGCCTATCCAAGGAAAACTTTTTTAAATGATCTCTTGGGTTTCTTTTAATCTCCTAGTCATTCTTTTTAAAACTTCAATAATACCGGTGTGTTAGAATCTGCATAGGACTGCTGTAATGTAGGGGGTTTGTCATTTGGGTCTGGGTCTTCATAATGACATTCAGTTAAAATCACCAGCCATCCTACTGAATGGGATTAAGCTACGTGGTGTTTCCATCCTGATTGCACGTTACCTCAGTGGTGAGCTTTAAAAAAACCACGGGTACCAGGACCCCACTTCAGCATCACTCCTGGGGAGGACATAGAGGAGGGTCGGGGCATTTTTACTTTTTACAAACTTCTCAAGTGATCTCTGTAACCAGGGTTATGAACAACTCAACTGGATGGTTTAACTGACTCATTGGTGCCAGTTCTGGAAATAGGAGCTTTTGCTCTGCAAACGAGTAGAGGCTAACATGAGGCCGCTCGCACTTCTTCAAGAAAATAAGCCACCCGTCTATTGTGCAATGAGTTTGATGCTAATTTGATGTGACTGGGAGACTGGCAAGGCAGCCCCAAACCTGACTCTTCCCTCCTCCTTCACAGCCAGGCTTCTCAGACAGTTATGGTCATTGCACTTACGGCCACAAGGGGGCGGGCCAGATCCATTTAATAACAAGGCAGCTTCAGTTGTCACTGGCTGCAACTACCGTTTTCTGATCTGTCACTAATAAAAAGTTTGTAAACAAAGACCACAGACTCTTAGGACTAGATGGAATTATGAGAGATCATCTTGTTTATTGATTGTCAACATTTTTTCAATCTTCTCCCAAAGGAGGGAGATGCAGCCCACTTTTTTTATTGTAATTCTGACTTTCTGCTGTCTTTCAGAATCTAGATAAAATAGTAAGATTCTTACCTCAGACACATGGCAATGCTTCTGTTCAAAAAATTAACAGTGATGCATATCCAAGAATGCCATTCCTGAAGGTAATAGAGGCATATTTAAAAGAAAGTAGTATGACAGATCTGTTCCCTCATTTGTTTGAGTTACCTAAGAAATTTTTTTACAGGGTGGAGTTGGGGGGCGGGAGAGACCAAATAAAGATTTACAAAAGGGAAAAAGTAAAATGCTTTACGTTTTATTTCTGTTTTTACACCTCTGAGGGTATTTGTCTCCATAAAAGCTGAAGTTTTATAGCTAGACTATCACTGCAGTCTGAAAAGCAGGTATCAGTCATAAATCCCTTTGTGTCTCTCAGAACTGATTTGCTCTCCCTGCCTTAGTCTATAGATTGTCACAAATGATGGAAGCGCTTCCTCATGGGAAGTTGGATGGAAGAGGAGACGGCAGAGAAAGGAAAGATGGAGTGAACACTTTGAGCATCTTTTTTGCATATGTGCTCTCCTCCTGGGTTAGCCGATTAACCTTTCAATTAAGGATAAAAAGACTAGCACTACATTTTGTTATGCCTTAAGAAAGAAAACAGACAAACTAAAAATCAAAAGCCTTTGCAGCCACAAAACATACACCTAAGTAATGTTGTTTATAATTCAAATCTACTAAATAAATTACATATATACAACCATCCCCAACATTTTGAAAGATATAATTTTAATGAGAAAGTCATAACTGAAACTTCCTTTGACCCCATAGATAATGTTAATGGCCAAAGTGAAGAGAATAGTAAACTCATTCTTACCCCCAAACTGTTCTTCAACTTTGAACATCACACAAAGCCAAGGAAATTTTCTAAGCCCAGATTTTTTTGTGAATAATAGCCGTGTAGCTAATAATGAACCAGAATTAGTGGAATGTCTTTCACCAGATATGTTTGTAAAAGATTATTCAAAGCCTGTGCATTTGGAATCAAAACGTGTGCGTGAGATTTACTGCACAATTTTAAGTCCAGATTCTCTCATAAATGATAATTACAGACTAAATTAGGATCTAGAATCAGAGTCAATTAGTCCAATTCTATCCCCAAGTCAATGTGTAAAAGATAACATGGCATATATATGTATATCTCAGCATATATGTAAATTATCACCATCATCAAATGAAAATTCTCAGGCCTCACAACCTCCTCAAGATGAGAGAAGAAATGAAGTTTTACCTTGATTCCTGAATGTCAGGGTTCAAAATCTCCAAAAGCTATTTTTGAAAAATCCAAGCTTTAGAAATGAAGTCAAATTATTGCACTTTTAAGAAAACATAACCAGCCTAAATTTTCTGCAGTTCAGGATATTTCTAATCACAGCCATAATAAACAACTTAAGTGATGACTGCATGAGGTAACCCAAATTACAAGACTCTGATAGTGCCTGGCACACAGTATTCAACTATTAGCTGTCACTGTTATTTTTAATAGTATTGAATTCTTTTCTACCTCTTCCAACCTCTTTTTTGTCTTGTTTTTCTTATCTGTGTTGTTGGCTCCGGGCACTCTGCAGTTCAGTGGAAGGCCCCGTTCCTGCTGTGTCACGTCCACTGCAGGGTCAGCTCAGGGTCACCCCCGCCAGGAGGCTGTCCTGCCGTTTAGGTGACTTAGCTCTCCCTCCCCTTGTCCCATGACTCCTCATGTGTACTTCTCCTTATGTGTATTGTGATTCTTTCTACACTTCTGTACTAGACCGAGAACTTCCTGAGGGAAGAAAATGTTTTATAAAAATTCAAATTGCATTTCAGAATTTAATTTTAACAAATCACATTCTTTAAGGGCTTAGCTTTCTAATTTATAAAGAGGGTGGAAGCAGAGAAACCAGTTAGGAGAGGCTCTCCCATTAGTCTGGGTTAGAGGTGATCATGTTGGAACCTGGACAATAGTGGTTGTGAGAAGTGGTTCGACTTGGGATACAGTTTGCAGGTGTTAAGTGTCCCGAGAGCTCCTACCAAGGATGAAGTGTCTCTCAGAGCTTACACCGCTCGTTGCAAGTGAAATAGATTACGTTGTGCTGCGTGTCATTTATTTACTTCTGAAAAAATGGTTAAAGCTATGAGAAAATCTTGAAATTGACATTGAAGTTAAGCAGTTATTTCTTGGAAAGATGTGGGTGAGAACATTACAGAAATCTTGAGATTAATTCTTTAAACTTTAAATTCTTCAAATATACTCTAGAAATGTTGTATTTCAGAGTTTGGCTTTGCTGCCTAAAATCTCACAAACGTAAACGTGATCATGTATGTATATTAAAGAGTGGAAGTATACTTTATTTAAATTATTTCATGTATGCGACTTTCCTTTTTTGCCACTGATTTCTCTCCGTGAAATTTTATTGACTATCTCTATTTGATTAGTTGTCTGAGCTTACTTGCTTTTCACTTGCATTTCAGGAGAACGACAGAAAGTCCTGAACCGGTTGTTGTCATATAATCCTCTGTGGCTACAAATCAGCCTAAAGGTAAGTATACCATTTGATTTTTGAAAAAAAAATAATTTTTTTATTATATACTTTTAATAGATTCTTTAATAAAATATGGTCTCACTTATAAAGACATTTGGTTAGCTTAATTGACCTCTCAGTATGAAATTTAAAGTCCTTTAATAAATGCTCATTAGGTTAATAGACCCTGTCTTATATATTATTGCCATTTTGTTATATAGCAATTTTCCTGTTAGTTTCTTTTTTTTTTATTTATTTATTTATTTATTTATTTTTGGCTGTGTTGGGTCTTCGTTTCTGTGCAAGGTCTTTCTCTAGTTGTGGCGAGCGGGGGCCACTCTTTATCGCGTGCGCGGGCCTCTCACTGTTGCGGCCTCTCTTGTTGCGGAGCACAGGCTCCAGACATGCAGGCTCAGTAGTTGTGGCTCACGGGCCTAGTTGCTCCGCGGCATGTGGGATCTTCCCAGACCAGGGCTCGAACCCGTGTCCCTGCATTGGCAGGCAGACTCTCAACCACTGTGCACCACCTGTTAGTTTCTTAAATATATAAGATGTGGTACCAGATGTAACAACAAGTATAATAAACTCCTTCCTGAGCATTACAAATGACAATACTAGGATGTTTTAAATACATTTTCTAGTTTAAATTTTTATAAAACCCAGTGAGGTATGTATTATTATTTCTACTTCACTGACGAAACAGAAGCTCAGATGTTAAGTGACTCGCTGAATGCCAATGACTGGTCAGGACTGGAATCTACACCAATCTGATGCCACTGGAACCATTTTGATGGAACACTGCTCATAAAAACTTCATTGGAATTTGAGTTTTTCACATGGTGCATGGTTCAATAATATTTAGAATGTTAAAACTAACTGAATTAGAAAACCACTAGGGGACTTCCCTGGTGGTCCAGTGGTAAAGAGTCTGCCTTGCAATGCAGGGGACACGGGTTCCATCCCTGGTCAGGGCACTAAGATCCCACATGCCACAAGGCAACTAAGCACGCGTGCCACAACTACTGAGCTTGCGCGCCTCAACAAGAGAGCCTGCGTGCTGCAAACTACAGAGCCCATGCGCTCTGAAACCCGCGTGCCACAACTACAGAGCCCACACGCCCTGGAGGCTGCGCACCACAACTAGAGAAGAGATAACCTGCACGCCACAACTAGAGAGAAGCCCGCGCACTGCAACGAAGAGATCCCGCGTGCCGCAACTAAGATCCAAAGCAGCCAAAAATAAATAAGTAATAAATAAATAAAAATATATTTTAAAAAAGAAAACCACTAGGAGTTGACTGTTTTAAAAAATTAATCTTTTATTAAAATCCTCAATGTTTTCATTTCCTTTAGCCTTTAACTGGTGTATTCTTCTATTTTCTGTAGGTTTTTTTACCATTGTCATGTTGGAAAATCTGATGGTCCTCAGAGAGATGCATGCCCTCAGGATTCTGCAGCACGATGGGCACAAAACCCAGGATGTACCTGTGGTAGTCAAGTCTATATATCAAATAATACTGCTTGTTGGTTTTTCTTTTAAATAGTTGCTATGCTTAACTTGTATGGTTTGTTTGTTGGTGTATTCTCCATTACTGAACTTCAGCTGTGACTTTACATTTTGTTCAGGCAGTTCAGTTTTATTTAAAAATGATTAATTGATTTTAGTTTATTAACAAAAAGATTTAATTGATTTTGATGAACTAGATTAACTCATGATGTTTAATTTTCTTCCTTCCCTCTTCCCTCCCTCCCTCTCTCTCCCTCCCTTCCTCTCTCCTTCTCTCCCTCTTTCCCTATTTCCTTTCTACAACTCATCAGTTCTCTACTTAGTGCAGATCCAACAGTGTTGGCAGTGACCTATTTTGGCCTGGGTTATATAGCAGTTAGTTTTATAATTACTCATAATTATACAATGTGTAATAGTTGTAAATTGGTTTTGTGCATGCATGTTTCACAGTATAAGGTAAAAATAGTCTACTTGCATGAAATTTATTAGTGGGAACCATCATTACATATGATTTTTATTTAAGGACTGGGTACATTTTAATATTAATTATCTTGTAAAAACTATTAACATATGAATGAATAGGTTCTTTTTTTTTTCCTTTTGACATAAACAAGTTTTCTGAGGTAAAACTCCCAACAGTATAAATGTACCCTTTAATTAGGTATGAAATTCAATGAGTTTTGACAAATGTATACAGTTGTGAAACCACTACCACTGAGATAAAATATTTCTGTCACAACAAAGTTCCCTTGTGCCCCTTTGCAGTCAGTTCTCTCCCATTAACCCCTAGGTTCTGGAAACTGCTGATGTGAGTTTAGTTTTACCTCTAGTTTTGCCTTTTCTGCTGTGTCCCATAAATGGAATCATACAGAGGTAGCTCTTTGCGACGGGACTCTTTTATTTAGCGTAATGCTCTTGAGGTTCATCCATCTCGATGCATGGCTTAGATCGCATCTCTTTCTTCACAGAGTGCTGTTCCACGGTAAGGGTATATACACCCACTCTGTCTGACCACCCCCCAGTTAATAGCTGTTCGGAATTTTCACTGGAAAGAACAGGAAGGTGGAAATGCATATAGGGGTGGGGATTCATGTGAGGAAGGTGGATGTGCTGCTGTTTCCTCAGTGAAGAAGGAGATGATAAACATTAGCTCAGAAGCAGATGGGGGAGGGTGTGGAGGGGACGTTTGGAAAGAAGGAAACAGTCATCTTGGGGAAAGAGAAAGGAAGCAACTTCTAGGTAATTTCAATCATTGGCATAAAATCAGCCAGCCCGGTTGTCCAGGTTTTCTTTAGCAACGTCCAGCTGTGCAGGAATGGAGAAGGCAGATGCCTGGATTCAACTTGGAATCCACATAGAACTTTCCAGTTGAATTCAATAGGGAAGAGCAGCAATAGCGTAAACGGCGTTTGCGACGGAGATGATACTGAGGGACCCGAGCTAGACGGGAGGGAAAGGAGACCAGCATTGTGCTGGGTGACAGGCATGTGCTGAGGTCCCCTGAAGCGGACACCACAGTGGGAGGAAGCTGTGAGCCGTGCACGTATCAAGTCAAAGGGCGTGGATGAATCCCAAGTGGTGGTTCGGGCTGGAAGGCTCAGACTGAGCAGTCGGTGGCCGGGCACTTTCTGAGGGTGACAGAGGCTAATCTTGTGATTGTGTGACGGGGAGGTGTGCTGAGTGGACCCAAAGGAAAGGGGGCAGAAACGGAGAGGTGAGGAGTCGGCTCTTTAGCTACAAGGCTGCTGAAGTTCTGAGATGGGGCAGGAGTTGAGGGAAGACCAGGAACCGGGTTTACAGACAAAACCCTGGGGTTTGGTAGCTGAATAGCCTGAGCTTCAAAGGAGCCAGGATCACCCTTCAGGGAAGATGGAGAGAAATAGTCTATAAACGGCAATAACATGAAGCCTCCCACCCGCGTGAGGGCCTGTGAGGGAGTGATGCGTCCAGGGGGGACCACATTTCAGTTAAGACAAAGCGATGCACGTGAGTCTTCTAAGAGAGGAACTGGATTAATGCAAGGTTTTTATTCTTCTCACAGACTTAAACCGGATTGGGTGTTGAGAAGAGATAACTTGGAAGAAATAATGAATCCTCTGAAAGCTATTCAAATGGTGATGGACACACTTGGCATTCCTTATTAGCAAAGGCAAATATCTCAGTGTGTACAGGAAAAGAAATAGGAAAGCTGATCACACGTATGGAAAGTGCTTTTGCTCTCCTTGTACAACTTCTAAAATCTGACTTTGTGTTAAAGTAAAAAGATATATGTAACAAACAAACTTTTCTATTCTTCGTTTCTTTATCTAAAATTTAAAATTCTTTCTAAAATTCATTTAAAAATCTTTGCTGATTAAGAAAATACTGTCTTTTGGATTGCTTGTTGCTAGTAGCTAGGCTTCCTAACAGGCTTCCTTTTAATTTTTATATTGTTCACTCAGTCAAGAAAGAGTGATAATCTACTATAGTTCTGCTTTTATTAAAACCAAAAAGGGAGAATTGCGATGAAAATATTTTGCTTATAGCTTCTTTATCAGAGGTAAATATAATGCAGATAAATATTTACTTACAATTTCATTTGAGGGCATGTGTATTTGTTGGTGTGTGTAAAAAATTCCAACCTATATAAAGGAAGAAGGAATAGTCCACAAAAGCTGCTTATTTCTAGGAATACTTAAGGGGGGTCTACATAAAGCAGTGCTTCTGCATCTTGCATAAATTATGGACCTTTTTTTCTCTGATTATACAGAAGCCTATTTCAGAAACCAGTCTTAGAGAGTAGAGTTTTATTCTATGAATAATATTCCATTATTACTGCAGATAACTTTTGTGTTTGGAATAGTGATGGTTTATTTTGAATTATCTAAATGAGACCAAAATGAAACTTGATCTAAACTTTGCCCTTGCTTTGCCAAAGCATCATTAAGTTTCATACCTGCTGAACATTGTTTGAGTATTTGGAACAGATTCTTCCTCTTACAATAATTTTGATTGATCTTTATTGTGGTACATTTGAAGAACAGTCCAATGACATTTATATTCACCTTAACAATGTTATTAAAGACATAGGCTCGGGCTTCCCTGCTGGCGCAGTGGTTGAGAATCTGCCTGCCAATGCAGGAGACACGGGTTCGAGCCCTGGTCTGGGAAGATCCCATGTGCCGCGGAGCGGCTGGGCCCGTGAGCCACAAATACTGAGCCTGTGCATCTGGAGCCTGTGCTCCGCAACAAGAGAGGCCGCAAAAGTGAGAGGCCCGCACACCGCGATGAAGAGTGGCCCCCACTTGCCACAACTAGAGAAAGCCCTCGCACAGAAACGAAGACCCAACACAGCCATAAATCAATAAATAAAAACAAATACTTTAAAAAATAAAAATTAAGACATAGGCTACTCAGTGTCTTCCTTCTATTGTTACTTTTTCTCTGAGGCTATCTGGGTTCCATGGCCACTTTCCTACAAGACCATTCAATTCCGTGTTATGTTCCTATCTGCTCTAAAATAAGTGCTGACCTACTAGGACAGGCAGCAGTGATCTGCTTCCCTCACACCCAGGCAGCTTTCGAGTGAAAATCCATCCTGATTTGTAGCCTCGCTCTCAGCGTGCAGGTGTTTGCTCTTCAGCAACTTCTATGCTCCACATTTAGAGATGCTGTTTACGTCAGTGGTTTGAAGTATCCCGTTGTATGCCTTGCTCAAGGCTCAGGATGTACACTTAAAAGTTCTGCATTCCTTTGTAAATTTCATGGCAAAAGAATCTTTAAAATTACTGGGTTAATGATATATTTGCTTTAGTTTTTAGAGGAGCACACACAACTACCTACCATTTACTTTGAAATGCATCAAAAAAGGACAGATGGATAGATGAATAAGTACATGATTTTAAAAAGTATAATAAAATGTGAATGGTAGAATCCAGGGGGAGGTTATGTTTGAAATTTTTCAAATTAAAAAATAATCTTTGGGCTTCCCTGGTGGCGCAGTGGTTGAGAGTCTGCCTGCCAATGCAGGGGACACGGGTTCGGGCCCTGGTCTGGGAGGATCCCACATGCCGCTGAGCAACTAGGCCCGTGAGCCACAGCTACTGAGCCTGCGCGTCTGGAGCCTGTGCTCCGCAACAGGAGAGGCCGCGATAATGAGAGGCCTGCACACCGCGATGAAGAGTGGCCCCCACTTGCCGCAACTAGAGAAAGCCCTCGCACAGAAACAAAGACCCAACACAGCCATAAATAAATAAATAAATATTTAAAAAAATAATAATAATAATAATCTTTGAAAATAAGCAGAGCCCATCTTATATTCCTTAACTGGAAGTCACCCAAATGTCCATGAAGAGTAGAATGGGTGGGTAATTCGTGCCATATTAGCAGAGTGGAAAACGGCAGGAAGGAGTTTCTTCTACAGCCCAGACCAGAACGAATCTCACAAGCAAAATGTTAAACAAAAGAAGGCAGATATTAAAAAAAAAAAAAAAAAAAAAAACTCTAGGATTTCATTTATGTAGAATAAAACCAGGCAAAAATTGACCTATGCTGTCAGCAGCCAAGATTGTATTTATACTAGGAGTAACCTCGCCAACACCCGGAGCAGGGACTCTGGGAACTAGTGTATCCTCTTGTTCTGGGTGCTGGTTCACAGATGTGTTCAGTTAGTGAGAACCCATTGATCCGTGCACTAATCGTAACATGCACTTTTCTCTTAATATGTTGCATTTAATAAAAAGTTCCTGAACTGAATAATAATAGTTCCCACCTCACAGTATTATTTGTAGTTTAAACTAAAACCTATTAGAATGTAAACTCCATGAGGACAGTCCACTGGAATCTATTTTTTCACTGCTATAAACCCAAGACTAGAGCATGTCCTGGTATAGACCAGATAGTCAAAGCATTTTTCATGAATGATAATTCAGCACAGTGCTTATCTAATCACCTGCCACAGCATACAACCTCTCTCAACATTAGACTTTACAATCAATAATATTATTCTATCATCACTGCTCGAGACAATTAAGGCCACTTTTTCCTTTAGCAGTGGCAATCTAGACAACACTGTTTCACATCAGGGATCCATTAATTCATGTACCTAAGTTCATCCCTTCATTTGATCTACAGTGGTAAAGAAATCAATGGCCACCAATGAACTTTACTCCATGGACTTACATTGGGAAATTAACATTGAAAATTTACCCTGGTTTTTTTTTTGCAGCCTGAGTTAATTATTTTGCTGCTGTTATCATTGCCCTCATCGGTGGTCATGTTCTTATTGGACTGTGGTGTGAAAAGTACTGTCAATTAATGTAGTTGTGTATTTTTAGTATTATTCTAAACTGTTTTAAATCAAATGTAAGGCTTGTTACAAAGGGACTTAGATGTTGTAAATAATTAACTTTTTTCAGGAGATGTAGTGTACTTAATGCGGAGTCCCTATACTTTAGAACGGTTAAACCCTTTATTAAGACACCATAGAAGATGAGGTCGAAAGGCTTGGCTTTGATTATCATATTAATCATCTCAAGAGAACTCAATGCAGAAGGTAAAGTTAACTTTAAATATTCTTTACTCTCTAATAATTATAAGGGAAATCCTAACATTATTTTTCTTGAGCTTTTAATATAGTCTTTCATTTTTTAGACCAATTTTATAAAAAGATACTTATAAATATAATTTGTTATAATATTTAAACAGACTTTTTCCTTTGAGAAAAACTACTAAACTTTCTAAGCGTAACATAGCTTAGAAAACCAAAACTAGACCAAAAAAAACCCTTTGCATCTTTACTTTTGAGGGTATAGGAGACCAGGATCTAAATGCTTTAAAGTGTTTTCAGGCTAACACGCTGATGGTACCAACCATTTGAAGCTGTAAGTTAACCTTAATTCTAATTTCAGACTAGAATTCATTCCTAACACTGCACGGCTTACAATTTTAATTCTCGCTCCTTAAAGAGAGAGCTTTCATGTGGGAAATTTAAAAAGAACCATAATCATCAGCAAAATCTTGACTCTTGACACCTTGATTTTTATCCTAATTTTTATTCTTTGGTTGAAGACAGTAAGTAATGTAGGAGGACCATATGATTGATTATGTAAATGAGGACATGTCTCAGGGTGAAAGCAGGTTTTATTAAACTCAATGGGACGACAGGGGTAAATCAGTACTGTCCAGACAAGCAATACCTGTGGACCCCTAACTGTTAGAAATCTTTCTGCCCAGACTGCCTCATGTGTGAGGTGAATTGAGTGTGCAAGTGTGGGTTATTTAGGAATAGTTAACGATGTTCTTGGGCTGTAGGGATAAGAAACCAGGCAGTCATTAAGTATCAGCAAGAGGAGTAGACAAAGTAGGAAACCACAGCCATAAGCCTCTTTTAAAACACCTTAGGAAATTTGTTGAAATAAAATATCCGACAGATTATATATAATTGCCTTAGTTGAATAGTTTACTACAAATTTTCTGCCAGAAGAGGCTCTGCAATTAAAATTATGAAAGTGAAATAAATAGAATTCATCTTACACATTTAAATCTACAATAAGATAATTTTTGCATAAAGTTTCCTTTTATTTTTCTGTCTAAATAGGGAAAAAAACAGCTGATATAATTGTCTATTATCTATAACCGTGGAAACAATATCTATTCTAGCTAATTTTTAATTATTGTGTAATTATAATGTTCTTTCACACAAACAAAGAAATGTCAGCTGCCTGAAGACAGGGACCATGACCTCATATTCCCATGTTTCCCCCACCCCCATCCGGAATCTTGGGGGCAAGTTAACTATACTCCTCATTTCATATGACCATCACTGGCCTATGAAAAGTGTCACTTTTGTTTTATTTATACATTTTCCCTCTTCATTTCCTGACCCTGAATTCCATTTCCCTTTCAACCAAACTGTTGAAAACCCAACTGTTGAAAACCAAACTATTGGGACCCACTATAATGTTTGATATATCCTTAAATATGCAAATATCTTTGTAAACTATGTCTGGTTTTGTGTGTTTTACATTCATATAAATGGAAACTTGCCATAGATTTTATCTCCTTATTGTTTCATTTTACTTGCTACTGTTTAAACTTATTTCCTCCTTGCTGAATCTAGTTTGTTGCTCTTAAGTGCTACCTACCTTCGTATATTTACTTATCCACTCTCCTAAGGATGGACACATAGTTTCCTCTAATTTCCTCCTAACCTCAAGTAACTCTGAAATGAGTGCTTTCATGTAATCACCTTATTTCTCTGTGAAGATTTCTCTTGCCTGTATATATCCCCCATGTGGGGCTATGGGCTCAATTCCTTTTCTTCATTTCCTGATTTATAACAGATTAGCATTTCCCTCTGCTTTCTGCCTTTTAAAGAGCTGATTTGTGAGAGCTCTTTGCAGACAATACATTTTAACTTCTTGTCACTTTTAGACATTGCAAATTCCTTCTTCCAAAATGTGATGTGTGTGTTTTGTCAACAATACTTTTCATGGAAAGACATTCTCAACTTTCATATAATCAGATTCGTCAACTTTTGCCTATAGTTTCTGCTAGTTCTAAAGAGTCTTCTTTGTAAATCCCTGGGTGGTATGGGTATGGAAAATGGTGAGAATCTTCAGGGACGGGGCCTCCCCTGCGCATGTTTTTACTGCCCCTTCCTTCCATCAGACTCTGGAAGTTTCTTTTACTCATATCCTTGCCCACTTGCCCCACTTCCCTCAGCCCTGGGAGGGCACTGCTATTATTTTATGTCTCAGGGTAGCAAGAGGTTGACTGTCGTCCCCCAAGGCATTGAAGGCAAAATAATCCCATCGGCCCGGGTCTTTCCACGCACTGCCGCTTCCCACTCCTCCCCGCCCAACACACAAACCCTAGGGGCTGCTCAATAACTGCTTTCTTTTAAGTGTATTTATGATTTAAAGTCTCCGAACGTAAGGATAGATTTTTAAAAACAAATGTTGTCTTGGAGTATAATGTATGCATAAAAATGCAAAAATCATGCGATGCCCCTCTATAAATGTGTTTTACTGAAATTTTACTGCACCCGGATCAACATATAGAACATTGATTGGTATCGCAGAAGCCCCTAAATGTCCCTTTTTAAAGGACTAAAACCTCAGGTAACCATCCTGACTTCTCTGACCATGGATTATCTGGCACGAGGGGATGTGCCAGAGGTGGGTGGAAGAGGCTTCCAAAGGGATGAGCTCTCCAGAGCCATCCTGGAACAGGAGCCAGTGCTGCCAAGCCCCAACTCCCCAGAGACCAAGGAGGAGCCTGCCCCACCCCCTGAGCTTTGAACACATGGCCCAGAAAAAGCACAGGAGCCCCAGGAGAGCTGTGGGACTGGCCTGGGCCACCAGCTTCCCTGTGGCAACCCTCTTCCCATCCTCCTCTCCGCGTGGCACCTTCCTCTCCATCCTCCTCTTCCCCGTGGCACCCTCCTCCCATCCTCCTCTTCCTCTTCCTTCCTTCCCGTGGCACCTTCTCTCCATCCTCCTCTTCCCCGTGGCAACCCTCTTCTCCATCCTCCTCTCCCCGTGGCACCTTCCTCTCCATCCTCCTCTTCCCCGTGGCACCCTCTTCTCCATCCTCCTCTTCCCCGTGGCATTCCTCTCCTCCTCTTCCCCGTGGCACCCCTCTCTTCTCACCCTCTTCTCCATCCTCCTCTTCCCCGTGGCCCCTCCCTCTCCATCCCCCTCCCCCCCGTGGCACCCTTCCTCTCCATCCTCCTCTTCCCCCCCGTGGCACCCTCTTCTCTCCATCCTCCTCTTCCCCGTGGCACCTTCCTCTCTCCTCCCCCTCCTCTCCCCTCTTCCCCGTGGCACCCTCTTCTCCATCCTCCTCCTCCTTCCCGTGATTCTCTCCTCTTCCCCGTGGCACCCTCTTCTCCATCCTCCTCTTCCCCGTGGCACCCTCCTCCCATCCTCCTCCCCCCCCGTGGCACTTCCTCTCCATCCTTCCTCTCCTCCCCGTGGCACCCTCTTCTCCATCCTCCTCCCCCCCGTGGCACCTTCCCTCCATCCTCCCCTCTCCCTGTGGCACCCCTTCTCCATCCTCCTCTTCCCCTCCCTTCCTCTCCTCCCCCCGGCCCTTCCTCTCCATCCTCCTCTCTTCTCTCCTCTTCCCCGTGGCACCCTCTTCTCCATCCTCCTCTTCCCTGTGGCACCCTCCTCTCCATCCTCACCACAGGGGAAGCAGGAGAGGACCATCTGCAGAGGATGAAGTCTCCGCAGACCATGAGGCAACAGCGCTGCCGAGGGTGAGAGCCAGGGGCTGGGCCTCCCAACATGCATCTCCTGAGGTGGCACCCTCCCCTGAATGGACTGACGCGGTCCCAGACTGTAGAGTTCTTTGGGTTTGGCCTCAGTCCTGGTCCTTGCCTCAGGTCCAAGGAGGGCATGTGAAGCCCTGGCTGCTGCCAGCCCCACCCTCCCCAGAAGCCATCCAAAGGCAAATAAAGCTAGTTATTTGGTGGGAGGCCTGGTGAAGGGGCGTGGGAACTGCTGAAGCAGAGGATCAAGCAGAGGCTGGTGGATGGGGGTGAACCGCCCCCCAACCCAGCCATAGACCCCGGACAGAACCACACATCAAAGCAACGAGCACCCAAAAGAAGAATCTGGGGGGACCCTCTTATATCCAGGGGGCCTCCTGCCTTCCCTCCACAAAAAGAAAAAGTCCTTCAGACGGTGGAACTGCTCCTGCAGCTGGGGCTCGTCATCTTTGGCTCTTTCTCCCTGACCTCTGCCACCCGCTCCCAAAGCCTGACTCTCCCCCTTGCGGGAGCGAGGGCTGGAGACGAAAGAACAGGGAGGCCCTGCGGTTTGGATCGTTTCTCACTCTGCGAGCACCCATCCTTCCTGGCCCAGGCCTGCTGCCCCCATCACGGCCCCCTGGGCTGTCCACACGGGGGACCCTGGGATCAGGAGCAAGGACCAGCCTCCTCGGAGAGTGCCTCCAGGCCTCCCTCTCCGCGTCTCACAGCGGGGCGTGTGCACCTTGTCCGACGGCTCCCGGCGAGGCCGGCTCTGGGTGAAGCCCAGTCCTGGTGGGGGAGGCTCCTTTCCCTGCACGGATGCCCTCGGCTGCCCGGCTGGACCTCCTGCGCGATGAGCCAGGGACCCGGGCGCGCAGCCCGGCCCCCTCGCCTCGCGCGCTGTGTCTTTGGGAGCTCCGGGCAGGCTCTTCTCCTCGCGGTCACACTGCTCTCTGGACCCCAAGACTGTCCTCTGGCCTTTCTCGGGTTGGCAGGTGGCCTGAGAGACCGAGTTACCGTTCAAGCTCTGCAAACTGATGGAGATGCAGACGACTCCCGCCTGTGGCCGCTGGCGGGGCCGAGGCAAGAGCGGTGCAGTCCGCCCAGCGCTGCCGGAGGACCCACCGGGCCTCGTGCGAAGAAGGGACGCTCAGGGCGCCTGGGTGGGCACCAAGCAGGAGCGCAGCACGGCCATCCAGCCACTGGCTCCCCTGAATGTCCACGAGTCAACCTTCCTCCCCCGCGCGCCTGGCACCGCCCATGGGTCCCAGGTCCTCCCCGCGCTCCGTCGCCCCCGCGGCAGCTGGGTGGCGGCGCCTTTCAGGAAACGCGAAGGCAGGTGGGAGGAGGTGGTGCCTGTGGTGACGGTGGCCCCTGGTCTGGGAAGGCGCCTCTGGCCTGCGTGTCTGAGCTTGATGCCACCAGGATCTCTGAGCCCAGGGGCAGTGGCCTGGGTCAGTTCCCGCGGGCGCCAGGCTGCCATCGGCTACAACCACCGCTTTGGGTAAAGGTCTGTGTTTCATCGGTTCCTGTTGGGATTGAGGGCAGAACCCCCGGGCCTGATTTTTCTCGGCCATCTCTGCTGAGTTCCTGGTTGACCCTCGCCCCGCACCCTGATGGTCGGAGGTCTGATGGGACAGGAGGGCGCCGGGCTCATCCTCTGAGCTGCCACCACACGATACTCTTGAGAAGATAAAGCGCCAACCACCCTAGGACCTCAAGTCTGGGTGTAGGCTCCCTTGACGTGTCTGCAACGGCACCTCCCACCGTGCAGTGTGAGAACCTGAGAACAACAACCTATCCCTCACATTCTACCACCGGCACCGATCCCTGCCTTCAACCTTCTGTTGCGGGGGGGCCAGTTCTTCACTTCCCGTTTTACTACATTTCTCCTGGCTGTCTCTGCCTGACAGCCGTGGCAGCTTCCAGAACGGACTGGTCCTCCTGAGGGGTAAGAACCCAGCTGGCACCTGCTGGAGGGGTTCCAGACAAGTGTACCCACAGGCAGCCTGCACATCTGAGGAGATGGGCATCGGGCCTGGAGCAGGTCCATGGCTGAGCTCTCCAGTGAGGCGACAAGGGCCCAGGGCGAGTGGCTGGGGGCTTGGTTGAATGAGTGGGGGAGGGGTGGGGGAGATGAAGCCTAAGGGAGGAGGGCACTCCTGGCACTCCTTCTGCCGGGAGTGAGGCCTGTGGCACAAGTGGGGAAGGTGGGAGGTGGTGAGGTTGGCAGAAAGAAAAAGGAGGGGACGCAGTAGGAAATTAGGTGGCACAGCGGAGACAATCATAGGTCTGTGAGATTCACCATCAGCATCAACACTCGTGTTGCTGTGTAATATCCCTTGTGTGCATAGTCTGACACGTGCTTGTCTTTTCTGCCATCAGTGGGCACTTGGTTGCTTCCAGTTGGTACCACATGCAGAGACTTGCCAGGAACACTCTGTTACACATGTGGGCGCACAGAGATGTGCTTTCAATGTGGTTTGTACATATTCTGCCGTACTGTTTTCTCAGGAGGGGTCGTACCTGTTTACACTCTTACTTGCAGTGGTCTTGAGCTCCCTTTTCTCCATGTCCTCCCCAACCACTGGGGCAGTCTGTCTCTTCCAGGTCAGTCATTCCTGTGGATGTGTGTTTCTATCTCACGGTGATTTAAATTTGTCTTTCCCTGATGACTGATAAAGCTGAGTCCTCTTTATTAGACCTCTGACCGTTTAATGTAAGGTTCTCACTCAAGTCTTTTATTTTTTCAGTTGGTTGTCTGTCTTTTTCTTAAAAAACGAAACAAGACAAAAGCCATTCATATGAAAATTTGTAACTGCCTATCTTAAGGAGAACCTCATCTATTCTAGAACTTTCCCATCCAATAATACAGTGGCCACTAATCACATGTGGCTTTTGAAATGAGGCTAGTCCATATTGGGGTGTGCCATGAGTGTAAATATACACTGGAGTTCAGACTTAGTAGGAAAAAAATAATATAAAGTACTTTTAATATATTGGGTTAAATAAAATCTGTTATTAAAATTAACTTCAACTGTTCCTTTTATTAATGTGTCTGCTAGAAATTTAAAAATACATATATGGCTGGTGTTTCTATTAGAACGTGCTGTTTGACAAAGTTAGGGAAGGCTTCTCTGAGGAACTGGCCTGCCCAGATTTATTCTGACTGTTGGGTGTTGTGGTCGCTAGCAGATTACTTCCTGATTGAAAAGGATTGTCAAAAAATACCCTAAAATGTTAAGTAATAAAAATAAGTCCTAGGTACAGTGTCTGCAAACACTTTGAATTTTAAAATGTATTGTCACTTGATCACAAATTGTATGGTTTTAAATATATTTTTCAGTGTTCAGCTTGATATTTTCTCATTTCAGAGAAACCCTGTGGTTTTCCAACTGTGGAAAATGGAAGGATTGCCCAATATTACTATACTTTTGAAAGTTATTACTTTCCAATGAGCATAAACCAAAATCTGTCATTTTCCTGCATGGCTGGTTATACAAGTGAAACTGGGAAACAAGAGGCCCGGACCACGTGTACGGCAGCAGGATGGTCCCCAGAACCACGGTGCTTCAGTAAGTCAGTGGCGGGGTCAACATCATGTGATAACATGGAAATAAATGAGCTTGTAAAACTAGCGTTCCCTAAAATATGGCCGGTGTCTAAACCTTTTGGTAGATAAGAACAAAATTACTGACCCACTGTCTTTTTTACAAAATGAAAGCATATACTGTAATTCTGTAAATCACATCTTTCATTAAAATGTTATCTTCTTTATCTGTTTTTAATATTACCCTGTGAAGAGAATACGGATAGTTATTGAAATTGTTATTATCACATTGCAAGGAAGAGAGACACCACTGAGTTATTTTAAAGAATGAGGGGGGAGGGGAGCTTCAAGATGGCGGAGGACTAAGACGCGGAGATCACGTTCCTCCCCACAAATACATCAGAAATACATCTACATGTGGAACAACTCCTACAGAACACCTACAGGACGCCGGCAGAAGACCTCAGACCTCCCAAAAGGCAAGAAACTCCCCACGTACCTGGGTAGGGCAAAAGGAAAAAGAAAAAACAGAGACAAAGAATAGGGACGGGACCTGCACCAGTGGGAGGGAGCCGTGAAGGAGGAAAGGTTTCCACACACTAGGAAGCCCCTTCGCGGGCAGAGATGAGGGGTGGCGGAGGGGGAAGCTTCGGAGCCACGGAGGAGAGCGCAGCCACAGGGGTGCGGAGGGCAAAGCGGAGAGATTCCCGCACGGAGGCTCGGCGCCGAGCAGCACTCACCAGCCCGAGAGGCTTGTCTGCTCAGCCGCCGGGGCGGGCGGGGCTGGGAGCTGAGGCTCGGGCTTCGGTCGGATCGCAGGGAGAGGACTGGGGTTGGCGGCGTGAACACAGCCTGAAGGGGTTAACGCACCTAAGCTGGCTGGGAGGGAGGCCGGGAAAATGTCTGCAGCTGCCGAAGAGGCAAGAGACTTTTTCTTGCCTCTTTGTTTCCTGGTGCGCGAGGAGAGGGGATTCAGAGCGCCGCCTAAACGAGCTCCAGAGACGGGCGCGAGCCGTGGCGATCAGCGCGGAGCCCAGAGACGGGCATGAGACGCTAAGGCCGCTGCTGCCGCCACCAAGAAGCCTGTGTGCGAGCACAGGTCACTCTCCACACCGCCCCTCCGGGGAGCCGGTGCAGCCCGCCACGGCCAGGGTCCCATGATCCAGGGACAACTTCCCCGGGAGGACGCACGGCGCGCCTCGGGCTGCTGCAACGTCACGCCGGCCTCTGACGCTGCAGGCTCGCCCCGCCTCCTCTGTACCCCTCCCTCCCCCCCGGCCTGAGTGAGCCAGAGTCCCCGAAGCAGCTGCTCCTTTAACCCCGTCCTGTCTGAGCGAAGAACAGACGCCCTCAGGCGACCTACACGCAGAGGCGGGTCCAAAGCCAAAGCTGAACCCCGGGAGCTGTGCAAACAAAGAAGAGAAAGGGAAATCTCTCCCAGCAGCCTCAGGAGCAGCGGATTAAATCTCCACCATCAACTTGATGTACCTGCATCTGTGGAATACCTGAATAGACAACGAATCGTCCCAAATTGAGGAGGTGGACTTTGGGAGCAACGATATATATTTTTTTCCCCTTTTTTCTCTTTTTCTGAGTGTGTATGTTATGCTTCTGTGTGTGATGTTGTCTGTATAGTTTTGCTTTTACCATTTGTCCTAGGGTTCTGTCTGTCTGTTTTTTCGTTTTTGTTTTTTTTTTTTTTAGTATAATTTTTAGCACTTGTTAACATTGGTGGATTTGTTTTTTGGTTTGGTTGCTCTCTTCTTTCTTTCTTTTTTTTTAAATTACTTTTAAGTAATTTTTTTTTAATAATTATTTTTTATTCTAATAACATTTTATTTTATTTGATCTTCTTCTTTCTTTCCTTCTTTTTTTTCCTCCCTTTTATTCTGAACTGTGTGGATGACAGGCTCTTGGTGCTCCAGCCAGGCATCAGGACTGTGCCTCTGAAGTGGGAGAGCCAAGTTCAGGACATTAGACCAGAGACCTCCTGGCCTCACATAATATCAATCGGTGAGCGATCTCCCAGAGATCTCCATCTCAATGCTAAGACCCAGCTCCACTCAACGACCAGCAAGCTACAGTGTGGGACACCCTATGCCAAACAACTAGCAAGACAGGAACACAACCCCACCCATTAGCAGAGAGGCTGCCTAAAAGCATAAAAAGGTCACAGACACCCCAAAACACACCACCAGATGCGGACCTGCCCACCAGAAAGACAAGATCAAGCTTCACCCACCAGAACACTAGTCCCCTCCACCAGGAAGCCTACACAACCCACCAACCTTACCCACTAGGAACAGACACAAAAAACAACAGGAACTATGAACCTGCAGCCTGCGAAAAGGAGACCCCAAACACAGTAAGTTAAGCAAAATGAGAGGACAGAGAAACACACAGCAGATGAAGGAGCAAGGTAAAAACCCACCAGACCTAAAAAATTAAGAGGAAATAGGCTGTCTACCTGAAAGAGAATTCAGAATAATGATAGTAAAGATGAACAAAAATCTGGGAAATGGAATGGAGAAAATACAAGAAACATGTAACAAGGACCTCGAAGAACTAAAGAGCAAACAAACAATGATGAACAACACAGTAAATGAACTTTAAAATTCTCTAGAAGGAATCAATAGCAGAATAACTGAGGCAGAAGAACGGATAAGTGACCTGGAAGATAAAATAGGGGAAATAACTACTGCAGGGCAGAATAAAGAAAAAAGAATGAAAAGAACTGAGGACAGTCTCAGAGACCTCTGGGACAACATTAAATGCACCAATATTCGAATTATAGGGATCCCAGAAGAAGAGGAGAAAAGGAAAGGGACTGAGAAAATATTTGAGGAGATTATAGTTGAAAAATTCCCTAATATGGGAAAGGAAATAGTTAAGTCCAGGAAGCACAGAGAGTCCCATACAGGATAAATCCAAGGAGAAACATGCCAAGACACGTATTAATCAAACTGTCAACAATTAAATACAAAGAAAAACTATTCAAAGCAGTAAGGGAAAAACAACAAATAATATACAAGGGAATCCCCATAAGGTTAACAGCTGAAAATTATATGACACTGATGAAAGAAATTAATGATGATACAAATAGATGGAGAGATATACCATGTTCTTGGATTGGAAGAATCAACATTGTGAAAATGACTCTACTACCCAAAGCAATCTACAGATTCAATGCAATCCCTATCAAACTACCACTGGCATTTTTCACAGAACTAGAACAAAAAATTTCACAATTTGTATGAAAACACAAAAGACCCCAAATAACCAAAGCAATCTTGAGAACGAAAAATGGAGCTGGAGGAATCAGGCTCCCTGACTTCAGACTATACTACAAAGCTACAGCAATCAAGGCAGTATGGTACTGGCACAAAAACAAAAATATACATCAATGGAACAGGATAGAAAGCCCAGAGATAAACTCACGCACATATGGTCACCTTATCTTTGATAAAGGAGGCAAGAATACACAGTGGAGAAAAGACAGCCTCTTCAATAAGTGGTGCTGGGAAAACTGGACAGCTACATGTAAAAGTATGAAATTAGAACACTCCCTAACAACATACACAAAAATAAACTCAAAATGGATTAAAGACCTAAATGTAAGGCCAGACACTATCAAACTCTTAGAGGAAAATATAGGCAGAACACTCTATGACATAAATCACAGCAAGATCCTTTTTGACCCACCTCCTAGAGAAAGGGAAATAAAAACAAAAATAAACAAATGGGACCTAATGAAACTTAAAAGCTTTTGCACAGCAAAGGAAACCATAAACAAGACCAAAAGACAACCCTCAAAATGGGAGAAAATATTTGCAAATGAAGCACCTGACAAAGGATTAATCTCCAAAATTTACAAGCAGCTCATGCAGCTCAATAAGAGAAAAACAAACAACCCAATCCAAAAATGGACAGAAGACCTAAATAGACATTTCTCCAAAGAAGATATACAGATTGCCAACAAACACATGAAAGAATGCTCAACATCATTAATCATTAGAGAAATGCAAATCAAAACTACAATGAGATATCATCTCACACCGGTCAGAATGGCCATCATCAAAAAATCTAGAAACAATAAATGCTGGAGAGGGTGTGGAGAAAAGGGAACACTCTTGCACTGTTGGTGGGAATGTAAATTGATACAGCCACTATGGAGAACAGTATGGAGGTTCCTTAAAAAACTACAAATAGAATTACCATATGACCCAGCAATCCCACTACTGGGCATATACCCTGAGAAAACCATAATTCAAAAAGAGTCATGTACCAAAATGTTCATTGCAGCTCTATTTACAATAGCCAGGACATGGAAGCTACCTAAGTGTCCATCAACAGATGAATGGATAAAGAAGATGTGGCACATATATACAATGGAATATTACTCCGCCATAAAAAGAAACGAAATTGAGTTATTTGTAGTGAGGTGGATGGAGTTAGAGTCTGTCATACAGAGTGAAGTAAGTCAGAAAGAGAAAAACAAATACCGTATGCTAACACATATATATGGAATCTAAGAAAAAAAAAAAAAGGTCATGAAGAACCTAGGGGTAAGACGGGAATAAAGACACAGACCTACTAGAGAATGGACTTGAGGATATGGGGAGGGGGAAGGGTAAGCTGTGACAAAGTGAGAGAGTGTCATGGACTACACTACCAAACATAAAATAGATAGCTAGTGGGAAGCAGCCGCATAACACAGGGAGATCAGTTCGGTGGTTTGTGACCACCTAGAGGGGTGGGATAGGGAGGGTGGGAGGGAGGGAGATGCAAGAGGGAAGAGATATGGGGATATATGTATAAGTATAACTGATTCACTTTGTCATAAAGCAGAAACTAACACACCATTGTAAAGCAATTATACTCCAATAAAGATGTTAAAAAAAAAAAAAAAAGAATGAGGGGCTTTTACAGAGAGTTCTGCAGGAGACAGAAAAATGCTTGACACTGGCCTTAAGAAGTATATGTAGGGTTGTTACTCTAGTATTTTATCATTTGAAAGACTCTCCTTTGTATGACAACTTCTTCTCACATAATATCCTTTGAAAAATGTGTTTTTTTGAATTTTGAGTTCAAATTTGTGAAAAGGAAATCTGATCGGCTCATCTCAATATTTCATGTCAGGCTACACTAGAGTCAAACTATCAGCTGTCTTCCATGGAGTCAGGTGACCTCTCTTGATTGACACATTCCCCAAGCTCTGTTTTGCAGAGTAAGGCGCTTTGGTTGAGTCAGTTTCATTTAGAAGAAGTGGGTATGGTGCTTACGGTGGTCGATATGTCCAGTGAATATATCTATTTGGGATAATTATCCACTCCATGACTTGAGGACGGAGCATCAATTTAAGCATTGCACTTTTCGTATTAACATGGACCATAGATTAACTGTAATAAATACATCTCACTCATAACTAGAGCATAAAAGTAAATTCAACATCTTAGATGAGATGATGTGAGAGCAGTGAAGTAGGACCCAGAAAAGGATGATGCAGGCTTAGCATTGCAGTGTCAGCATTGAGACACCCTCTGTGGCCAGACTGCCGCCTGTGAATCCTGCTGCACCACCGAAAAGTGGCTTAAACATTCTGAGCTGGGCTTTCTCACCTATAAAATGCAAATAATACAGCTTCGATGAGATAATCTTTATAAAGGGCTTGCCACACAGCAAGTACAACATATATTTAAACTAATATTAACTTTGGACAAGTCTCTTCACCTTTCTGGATTGGTTTGTTACAAGGGTCCGTTAATGAGGCTTTAAAAATAATTAAACTCCATACAATGCTAAGGTAAATGTACTATCCAACACATCACAGTCCCAAGTATTTAGTAAAAATTAGCTCTCTGAACTCCGAGGTTTTGAGTAGCATGTCTGTGACTCAGTCACAGTTTACATGGACTGACCATGGAGTCTTACTGTGCAGGTAGGCGATCAGAGGCTTAAAAAATAAATGAACACAGTTTTCACATTAAATTGTCTGCATGATTCTTTAAGGATCCATAGAGTAGGTATATGTGCTTTAGTTACATAATGTTAAAAATTATCAAATGCAGTGGACTCAAAAATATTAGGAAGTAAACCCAAAAGAAATTCTTTCTCTTTTCCAGTAATGACAATTAGTTCGAAGAAGATCTCTGGATATATTTTCTAAAGTAGATGAGGTAGGGGTGGGATGACTGTGAGAACTGAAGTTAGTACATCCAAGAATTTTAGTGTCAAATTGAATCAACTTTTAAAGAAATTTCATGCAAAGCATGCAGGATAGTTCCAAAATTAAATTAAATCAAGGAATTGTGGAGTGAACATTTTTCTCTCTCCTTAAAATTCCAAGAATAATATTAAACTTTTGCATTGCTAGTTTTACAACTCAGTAAAGAACAAGCTTAATTTCATCAATTTAGAACAGAAATATTTTGTCCCCACAGAAAAATGCCCTAAGCCTGACCTGAGGAACGGTTACATCTTTGACACAAAATTATTTTACAAAATTCAAGAGAACATGCGTTATCGTTGTGCATCAGGGTACAAAACCACAACAGGGCAGGATGAAGCAGTGGTTCAATGCCTCCCTGATGGATGGTCTTCTCAACCAACCTGTAGGAAGGAACATGGTATGTGTTTAAGAATCATCTCCTAAATCTGAAGATAAGAGCTTGTGAGTTCAATGCTTTCTTATATTGGTAGGCATTCTTGTTTAAATATAATTGTTATTTTATTATGTCTCCCGATGCAGGAAGTTATTTTATTGTTTCTCTCTAATGCTGGGTGTTTCCTTAATCCAAGGATTCCCAACCTCTACCACACACCTACTCCAGCAGTTCCTATTTTTTACTAGTAAACAAAGAATTGGAGTGGAATAAAAGGAAAGACCCTTAATGAAACTTTCTGTCACAACATACAAAAATTATTATTTCCTTCATTAGAGAAGAGTTCGAAATAATGCACATTATTTTATACCTCAAACCAATATCAAATAAACTTAAAAATAACCCAATCAGGGACTTCCCTGGTGGCGCAGTGGTTGCGAATCCACCTGCCAATGCAGGGGACGCGGGTTCGAGCCCTGGTCCGGGAAGATCCCACATGCCGCGGAGCAACTAAGCCCGTGCGCCACAGCTACTGAGCCCACGTGCCACAGCTACTGAAGCCCACGCTCCTAGAGCCTGTGCTCTGCAGCAAGAGAAGTCACCACGGTGAGAAGCCCGCGCACCACAACGAAGAGCAGCCCCCACTTGCCGCAACTAGAGGAAGCCCACGTGCAGCAGCAAAGACCCAACACAGCCAAAAATAAATAAATAAATAATAAATAAATTTATTTAAAAAATAACCCACTTATTTGAATATATATATGTAGTTAGTGTGGTGTTATCTATTTAAATTATACAAATCCACAGATGGGACATCATCAAAAAATCGCTACTGCACAAGTTTTCTATTGAATTGTGGCCTTTGGCCAAATACACTAGAGTAGAATTTTAAAGACTGAAGACAGGTAGAGTTAGGATGCAGGGTGCATGAAGAAAGGGAATCCAGAGACAAAGGCAAACTTTGATTATTTTTCAATTTTGCCAAGAGCTGTCTCTGTCATATATTGTTAAGATTCATAGAAAATACTTTTTGAGATTTCCTTTTAATATTCTAGGTTTAGGGATGAAGTTCATAAAACAAATGACTTTAATTTCTTTTTTGTTTTTTAGAGACATGTTTGGCCCCTGAATTACATCACGGAAATTATTCCACAGCACAGAAGATGTTCAAAGTGAAGGACAAAGTACGATATGAGTGTGCCTCTGGGTACCACACATCTTCCGGGAAGAGGACGGAGGAGGTGGAGTGTCACCCGTACGGATGGGCCCTCACCCCACGATGTGCCAGTAGGTTCTCACTTTGAAGACGACTGCTTTCACTTTGAAAAATCCCTCCCAGAAATGGGTACAAGTTGTTATGCGAATTATGTTCCTTTTTTCATATTTTTTTGCTTCTGGTTTTAACGATGTTGACAGTAGGCTTTCATCATTTCAAGCTCTCAAAGAGGGAAAAATCCTTTTAGCTCAGATACTTAAAATAAGCTTAACGATATTCAATAAGTATATAAATTGACAAGCTTTTACTAGGAATAACAAAATTTGGCAAAGTTGCTGATTTCTAATTCAGATATGGTGGGTAAGTAGTGGGTGAATTTTGTTCTAGCAGGAAAAATAACACTTCTTTGTTTTTTATTTGTTCTTTCATTTTTAGAATTAATATGTTCTTCTTTAAGATCAATCGAAAATGGTTATTTTCATCCTGTAAAGCAAACCTATGAAGAAGGAGATGTAGTTCAGTTTTTCTGTCATAAAGATTATTATCTAAGTGGATCTGATTTAATTCAGTGCTATAACTTTGGTTGGTACCCAGAATCTCCTGTCTGTGAAGGTAATTTTTAAAATTTCATACTCACACAAATAAAATATCATGTTTGAATCAGCTTTAATTTCTATGAAAAAAAGTCTCTGGTGATATCTAAGTCTTCTCCCGAGTGCTATTTTTTAAAATAAATATTGTCTTTTAAATCAGTGCTATTTTCAACAGTCTTTAATACATTTAATCTGAAGAAATCTTAATTTTTACATTAGTTTGTAGAGTGGACATATCTTTTAAATATATTTTTTAAAATCTATTATAAATTGTAAATCTCTTATTATAATGAATAATTTTTCTTGTTGGGAATTAACTAGATCCAGTTGTCCCAAGGTGGCAGCTTTGTGAAGGTACTTTCTTATTACTTAGCCGCATATTCCCTGATGTGAAAATACAGTCTTCAAAACAGTGGGGTAAAGAGCAGAAAAAGCAGCAGAATGCTACCCAGAGTGAAAATCAAAACTGAGGTCATCTACTAAGAGCCACCGTCAAATGGGGCGTCTATGGTTCCATTTATATCACTGGCTGTGTTCAAGCAGGTGGTATGATTACCTGTTAAGAGACATCAATTCAATAGTCATATAATCACACCTGCAATGCTATATGAAGGAGGTCCTGGTCTAGCAGAGGAAACAGAGACAAGTCATTGATACAATGTGACAACTGGTATAATAAAGTCAGGTATAAGGTGTTTGAACAAACATTGAAGGTTCTGATTGATATGGTGTGGGACAGTGTTTACAGGGGTGATGGATAATGTCTGAACTGGGCCTTAAAAGATAAATAGGACTTTGAGGATTGGGAAGGATGGGGAGAGGTAAAGGGCTTGATAGCCTCTGTTGTCTCTGTAATGTAGGAAATAGTGTCATTATTAACAGGCAGGAGAAAGACAGGAAAGGAAACCTTGGAAGAGAGTAGTGAAGATTTGAAACAGTTGTTGGGAGGAATGAAAGAGGGGTCACCAGGGTTATGCAGTGGGGTTTCCCAGAACTGCCATCATTCTCTAAATGCACTAAACAATGACTTTAATTTTTTTTATTAGAAATATTCTTTTTAAAACTTTCCAGTGGTGCCCAACAGCCTTGCTCTCACAGCAGAGAGGAAGATTGTTAGCAAATTACCTGTAGCGTATTATTTCAAAATGAAATGGCAGACCTACCGACTTATCACCTGTTCGCCCCACTCCCACCAAATTAAGTCAGATGCCAACATTCCTGCTATCGCTTTCTAGCAAACAGTCCTTAGATGTAGGATGGGAAGTGTAGTTGTCTGAGTAATGCCTCCCTCCCTCCCAAAAGGAGATATTCATATTCAAGTCCCTGGAACCAGTGAATGTTACCTTATAGGGCAAAAGGGACTTTGCAGATGTGATGAAATTAAGGATCTGGAGAGAGGAATAATATCTGGGATTATCCATGTGGGCCCCAAATGTAATCATAAGCATCATAATTATATAAGAGGAAGGCAGAGGGAGATGTGACTACAGAAGATCAAGTATGAGATGTGACGATGGAAGCAAAGGTTGGAGTGAAAAGGGAAGGGGTCATAAGCCAAGGAGTGCACGCAGCCCCCGGAAGCTTGCAGAGGCAGAGAAGCTGCTTGTCTCCTAAAGGCTCCGGAAGGAGCACAGCTCTCCTGATACCTTGATTTCAGCCCAGTGAAACCGATTCTGGACGTTGGCTTCCGGAAACGTAAGAGAATAAAGGTGTGCTATTTTAAGCCACTCCATTGTGGTAATTTGTCACGGCAGCCATGGGAAATTAATATAGTCAGTATTTTAGAATAGATAAGAGCAGGAGATTTTAATTCAGATAGACACGGGTTTAGGAACAGATCCACCACTTACTGATAATTTACTTACTTCATAAGCTTTAGTTTCTTTGTCTATAATATGGGAGACGTAATAGTCCCCGCTTAACAAAGTTATTTTAAGATGAAAGGAGATAATGAATGTAACGTGCTGGCTCTTTTAGTTTTCTATTGGCACGAACTTAACAGCCTGAAACCACACAGCTGTGTCTTTCACAGTTTCTGTGGGTCAGGATTCTGGGTGTAGCTGACCTGGCTCTGCGTCCATGTCTAACAAAGCTGCGGTCAAGGTGTCAGGTGGGACTGCAGTGTCATCTGGGGCTGGACTCGGGAAGAAGCTGCTTTCAAGTTCACTGTGGTCTGTGGCAGCATTTGGAGCTTGGCAGGCTGCTGAGCGGAGGGTTTCAGTCTCCTCCTGATGCCCTTGCAGGCAGCCCTGTGCCCCCTGCCCTGTGGCCCACCCCATTTGGAAACTCGCGATGAAGCAGCTTGCTTCTCTTCCAAATCAGCTGGGAAAGAGCTCGGCAAGAACGGCCTTACCGTACTGTGTTGCATCAGTGTGTGTGCACGATCACACGTCCATCGTTGTGGCTGTGTTTAAACAAGTCACATGCATCCCATCCTCTTGGCTGCGTTCATTGCTTAGAAGCAAGTCCCAGTTCCTGTTCTTGGGGAGGGGCGTGACTCAAGGAAGTGAGCGTCAGGATGTGGGGATCCAGGGGGTGACCCCAGTCCGTCTGCCATACTTCTTAGGGTCCTTGGCACAATGAATGTGCTTATGAAATCTTAACTATTATTTTTTTGGCAATTATATGACTAAATATACTGACGTTTTTCCATAAGGAAGAAGAAATCGATGTCCTCCTCCCCCTCTGCCTCTGACCTCCAAAATTCAAACGTACTCAACCACGTATCGTCACGGAGAAACAGTTCGTATAGAATGTGGACTTAACTTTGAGATGCAGGGATCAGAAGAGATACGCTGTGAAAACGGAAAATGGACAGAACCTCCCAAATGCATTGGTTAGCAGCACCTCAAATAAGCTTTCCCTACAATGAAACCTGCGTGCATGTGGAGCTAAATGGTCTCTTCTGTTTAAATTTTCCCTTTTTAGAAGAAAAGCAGAGGATGGTCTGTGAGGACCCACCCTTGGTTGCGAATGCTGCAGCAAACCTATCCTCCAAGGTCTATTATAATGGGGATAAAGTGACATACATGTGTGAAAGAGGGTATCACCTCCGGGGACCAGAAGAAATAACTTGTAAACGTGGAAGATGGACCCTTCCCCCTGAGTGTGTTGGTATGTGTGCTGCGTTTCACATCCAGAGCTAAGCCTAGTGTGTAAAATTTTCCTTTGTTTAATTCACACACTTACAGCAACAGTCCATGGCTTAGAAGAGTTTGAAACACACAGATACAGCACTTACTCTGCTATTTTTCCTGAGCATATGGAGCTCTCTGTAGAATTTAACTGAATATAAAGAATTGGGAAACAAACAAGTTTTTAACATCCTGATGATAGTACTTCTGCATCTGGCCATTCTGAGCCCTCCACCCTCTGAGCCACATACCTGCTCTTTCATCTAACTGAAGGGCACAACCAGGGCACCACTCCTCGGTGCCACCCTTCCTGTCACCCTCCTCATTTCTTGATCAGGTCCTGGAGAGACCTCCACAGACATGTTTACCGAGGATATCTGTTGTGTAAGAGAAAAGCTATTAAAGATGCTAGAGAAATTAGCCGAGTAGGAGAAAGACTCTGAAGACAGAGAGAAAAATGGAAATTTTCATCCATGGGTTGACTGAGATCTGAGATGAAGAGAGATGAGAAGGAAAAAATAAAAATGGAGAGGATTCCCTGGTGGTGCAGTGGTTGAGAATCTGCCTGCCAATGCAGGGGACACGGGTTCGAGCCCTGGTCTGGGAAGATCCCACATGCCGCGGAGCGGCTGGGCCCGTGAGCCACAACTACTGAGCCTGCGCGTCTGGAGCCTGTGCTCCGCAACAAGAGAGGCCGCGATAGTGAGAGGCCCGCGCACCGCGATGAAGAGTGGCCCCCGCTTGCCACAACTAGAGAGGGCCCTCACACAGAGGCGAAGACCCAACACAGCCATAAATACATAAAAATAAACATTTTTTTTTTAAATAAAAATGGATAATAACAAAGGACAGTTTTTAAACGGACCATAATCGTTAGGTTAAAGAACACTGTTTATCTTTCTGTACATTTTAAGAATATCTATAGCATGAGTCCTTCAGAAGCAAGAAAAGTGAAAAATCGACTGCATACTTGTCCTTCAGCAAAACATTTGCTGTTTAGTTTGGCTTAGTAAATTTTAACAATACTTAGCTGAATAAAGTTTCTCTGATTCTGGTAATCTGAGAGATCAATTGTCCTAAATTACATAGTGAAATATTAAAGTACTATTGTATGGGCAACTGTATTATATCATTATGTTGTTATGTTTGTATTAATTTTAAAATATCTTCTTTTCTTAGGAAATACTGAGAATTGTAATTCTCCACCTGATGTAATAAATGGAGCTGTTATTGGTGGATTATTAGCAAGCTACCCGACAGGATCCTCAGTGGAATATAGATGCAATGAATATTACTTATTGAGAGGAGCAAAAATATCTCATTGTGAACAAGGAAAATGGTCATCCCCCCCTGTTTGCTTAGGTGAGATAGAGAACACATTGAATTAAAAAAATTTTTCCCAGCCTTATTGAGATACAATTGACATATAACCTTGTGTATGTTTAAGGTGTATAATGTGATGATTTGATACACAAATACATTGTGAAATTATTACCACAATAAGGTTAGTTTATTTATCCTTCACCTCACGTAATTTTGGGGGTTGTTGTTATGATGAGAGCATTTAAAATCCACTCTTAGCAACTTTTAAGTGCACAACATTGGGGTGTTTATTTTTTTAATTTTTGAATTTTATCTTATTTATTTTTTAATATATTTTTTTATATATTGTTTTGTACATTAGGTCCCTGGAACTTACTCTGCTTTTAGCAGGACACATTGAATTTGTTTTACCCTTATGTTTGTGTTCTTACGTGATTTTCATATAATGTTTTATAGCATGGAAAAGAGAATTTTGTATATATCTTTCATTCTTCAAGTGTTTTACCTTATCGTTTCTGTCAGCAGAAAAATATCCCTAGTATCTTAGGGTTTAGGCTATACTAGTTCTTACCCCACTGCATTTTTTTTTTAAATGTGGTAACATAAGAACAACAAAACTTTACCATTTTAACCATGTTTAAGTGTCCATTTCAGTGGCATTAAACATAATCACATTTGTGTGTCTGATTACATTTGTGTTGTCTTTCTCCTAACTGGAATTTCCCCTGGTTGTTTATATTTCTTGTTGTCTCTCTTATTGTCCTCAGAATGTCATTTGGACAGAAGAATAATCAATCCAATTCTTTCCTTGGTAGAGCATGTCATTTATAGCTTTCTTTGCCACTGCTTCCTCACTTTTGTTTTATCTTGTTGAGCAGATAAAAACGTTTGTAGTTACTCTAAATATATTTTGGATTAAGGCATGGATTAATTAATGTTAATGTTTTCAAGTAGAAAACTGAGGCAGCTATCTAAATAATTACCTAAATTGTAATTACTTTGGGAAAACAATATTCACCTCTCATTTCAAGCCTATAGATTTGCCTCATTTTTTAACTTTGCTAGTCAGAGTTACATTTAAAAGTAACATACCTGTTCACTACAGTTGCAAAGAACTTCTTACCTTGTGACTTCTACAAATAGAAAATTGCATGATAAGCTCCCTATAAGTTAAAAAAGACATTTAGTTAAAAATATTAGCCCTTTAAACTACAAAAGCAAATCATTGTTATCTACAAGAAAATTAATAAACATACAGAATAAACTAGAAGAAAACAGAAAATATCAGTAACCTTGCCAGAAACAAATGCTGTCAATGACTTAGATAATGGTCTTTTACACCTTTTTCTACACCAGCTTCCAACATACATATTCACAAAAATGTATGATATCATGAAGAGGCTATGAATCTTGTTTCTTTCACTTAAACTATATTATGAACATGGTTTGATATATCTCTACATTATATTTTAATGGCTGCACAGTATTCCTTAATGCAGATATGCCATAATTTAATTAATTACTTTTTGATGGACATTTAGTGTGTTTTCAACATTTTTATATTCCACACAGTACATCTTGTACTAAATATTTGTACATGTAAATAATCTTTATTTTTTAATAAAATAAAATTAATTCTATTTATTTCGCATGTTTTGTTTTTGTTTTCAGATTATCTGAAGAGGAATTTCTGGATCAAAGAGATCTGGAATTTTAATTAAATTTGTTAATTGCCAAACTGCCCTTCATAAAGTTTATTCTGATTTATGATCCCAGCATCAGTGAATTAATGAAGTAGTTTCTTAATCTTTGTGAACTTGAATATCTTAATCTTTACATAGTGTTAATTAAGCAATTAAAATTACTTTAGTTGGATTTATTTGAGTATTAAACAGTTGACATTTTTCAGTTTTCTAATGGCCACAGGTGGTTTTTCAATGAACTGATTGTTCATAGTTTAGCGATTTTTCCATACCCATAAGATCTTTATCTATATAAATTATATTATCCATTTGACAGTCATGTATATTGCAACAATTTTTGTTTTCCTCTTCCTTTTATTTATAGTGTTTTTAATATACATAAATTTAAGTTTTAAGTCAGCTCTTTCAGCCTCTCCTTTGTGGTTTTCTCCTTCAAGTCATTCTTAGTTTGCTGTTCACATTCACATTCAGATATATCTTCACCTGTAGTTTTTCTATTGCTCTCATATTTTCATAAATGATTTTGATGTTAAGCTTTTGGTGATGTGATTGATATTGCATTCATCTCTGAGGATAGAGACTGGACCGAAATTGTAAAGGAAAAGCTAGTAATGGAACAACCCCATAGAGAACAATAAGGTTTAAGGAAACCTATCATTTTCTGTCTGGAACAATTGCCTCATGACATTTCGGCTTGATGCCCACAGCCTAAAACAAATACTGAGTGAAGATCATTTATTGTCATCAGGGCAAGAGGAAAGAGTTTTGTCCATCTTACTTGTCCTGTGGAACTGAAAGTACTCTCACTACGAATGGGAAAGATGGTGTTATAAGGAACAGCATTTCCCATCTGTGAATTATTCCAGATGTTATGAACTTCACAACCTCCCCCCTGCTGGTCTTCCCTGCCCATATCCTACTTCAGCCAGTCTGGTCTCATTACTCCTCCCCAAGTAAGCCAGGTGTGCTCTCACCTCAAGGTAGTTCCCCGTGCCTGGAATGCCCTTCCCTCAAAAAATGACTTGGTTCACTCCTTAACCTCCTTCAAGTCTGTTCAAAGATTACTTATTTAAGCCTGTCCCAACCGCCTTACCTAGAAGCACAATCCCCCTTCCCCCACGCCTCCACTATTAATTTTCCTATCTCACTTATTATATGTAGTTTAAAGATGGCCCCAAATTATAAGATCCATATATTTATTACATTTATTGTTTATTGTGTGTGTGTGTCTCCCAGTTAGAAGGTAATCTCCATGAGGGCAGGGATCTTTGTTTTATTCACCGACAAATATCAAGTGGTAAGTGTCTCACAAATATTACACAGTAAATACATTTTCTATTTGAAGATTTTATTTTATAGGAAGGAAATCAGGATGAACCTAAGTGGTTGTTGTCTTTAAACAATATTTTTAATGTTTCAAATTAAGTGGTTTTAATTTATGATATATTGAAGATAATACAAAATATATAAATTCATTTGACAGCAATAAAGTGTATCCTTTATTATGTATATATGTGAAGAGTTTTAATAATGATAAATGGTAAATATAAAACACGCTTTTGATGCCTGTCATAATTTTTTTTGTAAAAATATATCACTTTCATACTTGTGAGATGAGTGAAGAATTGAAAAGACCCTTTGTTTTACAGAGCCGTGTACAGTTAACGTGGATGACATGAGCAGAAATAACCTAGGGATGAAGTGGAATTATGAAGGGAAGATCTTACATGGAGATTTAATAGATTTTGTATGTAAACAGGGGTATGACTTGTCTCCATCAACTGCACTCTCTGAATTATCGGTGCAGTGCAACAGAGGAGAAGTGAAATATCCTTCATGTATTAGAAAAGGTAAAACAATAGTGCTTCCTGACAATTTCTTGGGTGACCAATATCACAGGTGATCAATATGAGTTCAAAGGATAAGACCCTAAACAATCCACCACCCTCATCATCTAATCTATAAAATTGGGAATGACCTGATCAATTTCCAATCAGCACATACCCTTAAATAGGATCTATGCTGACATCTTTTAATTCTGTAAGTCAGTTTTGAGAGAAATCATGAGATTTTGTACATATCACCAGACTTTCAGAGGATGGATCACCCTCTTGTGAGCAATCAACAACCCTGTAAAGCATTGCTCTCCTCAGGGTTTGCAGGGGAGCGTTGTCTCAGAAGAGGGCTTAAGGTAGAGTGAGAGATTTTGTGTACTCCTTGGGCATGGGACTGTCACTTTTAATAAGGAAAAAGGAAGAGAATGCATACAGAAAGCATGGCCTCAAGACGGATCTTATATGCTTTCACTTTTGGCAAACAGAAAGGGGAAAAGTAAAATCACAATTGTTAATACTTTGCTAGTTTTAAACGTGTATTTAATATTATGAGATTCTAATTGCAATCATAAATTTTATGTATGAAGTTATTGCAGAAATGCTTTTGATATTTAAAAATTACTTGAGAGATGTCTTAAAAATGCTTTTACATGAAATATATTGTTTTATTTCTGTAGCGATTATAAAAGCACTGGCTGCCTATTGTAGCAATTCATTGCAGACTTTATTATTTTTGCAGAATCTAAAAGAACGTGTGCATCTCCCCCACTTATTAAAAATGGAGTTATTAAGAGTTCAACAATCAGGACCTATGAAAATGGTTCCTCAGTGGAATACAGATGTTTCGAGCACCATTTCCTACAAGGGTCTAAGGAGTCCTATTGTTTAGAGGGGGTGTGGACTACACCACCATTGTGTTTGGGTAAGTACTGCCACATATGTCTCTATTTCTTAAAATAAAACCATATTTTTCACTTCCTCTTCTCTTTGAGTTGATATAGCACTAATATAAAATTTAAGTTTTGCATTTTTGTTATTTTATTAGTGTGCTTGTTGAATTACTGGGTTCTACTCTTTCCTCTAGATCATAAATATCTAGAATCCAGCTCATTCTAACAAGTATTTTTTAAGTACAAACCATACATGAGGTACTGGGTTGTAGGAACTATAGGATGGATAAGCCGTGTGGTGTGGGGAACCAGTCTAACAGTTGTCATTCAGTGTTATTGGTGCTGTGCTAGAAAACACGAGGACAGTGGGAAACAGATATAGGAATGGTCCCCTCAAGCTGAAAGATGATAATGCCTTGTTGATGAGGCATCCTAATAAAAGTAACACTATCTCCCAAGATTCTCAGGAGTCGTAAAATAGCATATTTTTAAATAAAAAGAAAATATTTCTTTGTGTTTATATCTGACTTTCATTTATTTTCTTATCTTATTTCACTGTCTTGGACTTCAGTATAATACTGAGTAGAAGTGGTGGGTATCTGTGTTCCGATCTCATAATTAAATCTTTCAGTAATTCATCTTTAAATATGGTGTTACAAATACATTTTAAAAAATCAAAATAAAGATATAGAAACCACCTATTTCTATTTTGCTAAGAGTTTAAAAAAACCTTCAGTGCGTTTAATTTTAGCAGTATCTGTTGAAACAATCATATGATTATTATATTTATTTTTTTCCCTGGAATTACATTGCTTCTTTTTGAATGTTAAAGCAGGATTGTATTTCTGTAATAAATCCCACATGGTTGTGATGAATTATGCTTTTTATATATTGTTGAATTTTATTTGCTAATATTCTACTTAGGATTTTTGCTACTATTTTCATGAGGGAGATTTGTTTGTTATTTTCCTTTTGGGTTTTGTATCAAGTTTCTGCTAACTTCATACAATGGGTTGGGAAGTATTCCCTCTTTATCAATTCTCTAGATTTTTGTCTAAGACTGGTACTATTTCTTCTTTAATAATTGTAAGAAATCATCAGAGATGCCACCTGGGCCTTGAGGGTTTTTTTGAGGGAAGATTTTAATAACAACTTCAATTTGTTTAATAGATATTAGGTTATTATTATCTTCTCTCAGTTTCAGTAGGAAGTGGTTTGTAAGAATGTGTCCATTATATCTAAATTGTCAAGTTTGTTGACATAACGTTCATGACATCCTTTTATACTCTTTTTAATGCCTTTAGTGATGTGTCTATTGTTATACTGCTGTGAAGAAGTATGTCTTTCTGATATATCTTGCTGAGGGTCTGTAAATTTTATTGGTCCTTATAAGCAATCAGTATCTGCATTTTTTGATCCTTTCATCAAATGTTGTTATTTCATTAATTTATATTCTTGTCTTTATTATTTCCTCTCTTCTACTTTCTTGGATTTATTTTATTACTCTTTTTCTAGCTTGTTTAGATTTATACTTAGAGTTATTAATTTTCATCCTTTATGTTTTTCCCTAAAAATGAATTTAAGGATATAAATTTCCCACTGAGCACAACTTCAACTTCATCCCACACATTTTTATATTTTTGATTTTTACTATCATTCAGTTAAAAATTTATAATACCCATTTTGATATCTTCTATGCACTCTGAGTTATGTAGAAGTTTATTTTTTAAATTCTAAACATTGGAGGATTTTCTAGTTTTCTTTTGGTTGTTGATTTCTAGTCTAAATCCATTGAGACATACTTTGAATTATATCTGTTCTTTGAAATTCACCAATACTTAGTCTATTACAAGCATATACTTGTTTCAGGTAAACCTTCTTTTTACTTGAAATAAATTAATTTTGTCCTTGTTGGGTTCACTGTTGTTACATACATGTCAATTGAATTGAATTTTGTTTTTCATGTTACTAAGTTCATTCTTATCTATCCTGATTTGTGTTTGTTTGTTTATTTGTTTATTTTTCTACCAATTACCAAAAGAAGTGTGTTAAATTCTCTCACTTGGTACATTTAAAAATATTTATCATTTTAGTTCTGTCAATTTTTGGTTATGTATTTTGATGCTATTTTATTAGGTGCACACCGATTGAAACATGTTGAATCCATATAATTTGAGTCTTTCTTTACCTATAGTAATGCTTTGTTTTTGTTTGGTTTTGCCTTAAAATCTACTTTAGCTGTACCAACTGGTGATTGCCAAGTATTTACAAGGTGTACAATTTTTCATCCTTTAACTTTCAACTTTCTGGGTTCTTACTTTTAATGTGTATGCCTTACAAGCAATATATAGTTAGTGTATGTAAAAATACGCTTATTCAGTCTGACAATCATTTCCTTTACAATGGATTATTTAGTCCATTTACATATTAATGTGATTACTGATACGTTTGGGTTTATAGCTACTATCTTACTATACTAGATATATATCCTATCTGTTCTATGTTCTGTTTTGTCTCTCTCTCTCTCTTTTTTTTTTTTTTATTGCTTTCTCATGGGCAAATCAAATTTTTTGTTATACCATTTTACTCTCTCATAGCTTGTGGATTATATGTTCCTCCAGACTTCCTTTAGCTGTTATCATAGAGATTTCATAATGCAAAATTGCCTTATTACAATTGAGTATAAATTCGTACTTTTACCATTTCTCTAGGACACAGAACGCTTTAACTTTATTTACTCTTCCCACTTTTTGTATTATTATGTCATGCATTTTCATTGTAGATATAGTTTAAGTCCCAAAGATATATTAATATTATGTTGTCCAACAATATTCTTTTAGATTCACCCATATATTTATCAGTAATTTGTTCCTCATCTTTTCTTTTTATTTATTTATTTTTTTATACAGCAGGTTCTTATTAGTCATCCATTTTATACACATCAGTGTATACATGTCAATCCCAATCTCCCAATTCAACACACCACCACCCCCACCCCACCCCCACCACTTTCCCCCCTTGGTTTCCAAACGTTTGTTCTCTACATCTGGGTCTCAATTTCTGCCCTTCAAACCAGTTCATCTGTACCATTTTTCTAGGTTCCACATATATGCATTAATATGCGATATTTGTTTTTCTCTTTCTGACTTATTTCACTCTGTATGACAGTCTCTATATTCATCCACGTCTCTACAAATAACCCAATCTCGTTCCTTTTTATGGCTGAGTAATATTCCATTGTATATATGTACCACAACTTCTTTATCCATTCATCTGTCGATGGGCATTTAGGTTGCTTCCATTACCTGGCTATTGTAAATAGTGCTGCAATGAACATTGGGGTGCATGTGTCTCTTTGAATTATGGTTTTCTCTGGGTATATGCCCAGTAGTGGGATTGCTGGGTCATATGGTAATTCTATTTTTAGTTTTTTAAGGAACCTCCATACTGTTCTCCATAGTGGCTGTATCAATTTACATTCCCACCAAAAGTGCAAGAGGGTTCCCTTTTCTCCACACCCTCTCCAGCATTTGTTGTTTGTAGATTTTCTGATGATGCCCATTCTAAATGGTGTGAGGTGATACCTCTTTGTAGTTTTGATTTGCATTTCTCTAATAATTAGTGATGTTGAGCAGCTTTTCATGTGCTTCTCGGTCATCTGTATGTCCTCTTTGGAGAAATGTCTATTTAGGTCTTCTGCCCATTTTTTGATTGGGTTGTTTGTTTTTTTAATATTGACCTGCATGCGCTGTTTATATATTTGGGAGATTAATCCTTTGTCCATTGATTCGTTTGCAAATATTTTTTCCCATTCTGAGGGTTGTCTTTTCGTCTTGTTTGTAGTTTCCTTTGCTTTGCAAAAGCTTTTAAGTTTCATTAGGTCCCATTTGTTTATTTTTGTTTTTATTTCCATTACTCTAGGAGGTGGATCAAAAAAGATCTTGCTGAGATGTATGTCAAAGAGTGTTCTTCCTATGTTTTCCTCTAAGAGTTTTATGGTGTCCAGTCCTACATTTAGGTCTCTAATCCATTTTGAGTTTATTTTTGTGTATGGTGTTAGGGAGTGTTCTAATTTCATTCTTTTACATGTAGCTGTCCAGTTTTCCCAGCACCACTTATTGAAGAGACTGTCTTTTCTCATTGTGTATGCTTGCCTCCTTTCTCATAGATTAGTTGACCATAGGTACGTGGGTTCATCTCTGGGCTTTCTATCCTGTTCCATTGATCTATATTTCTGTTTTTGTGCCAGTACCATATTGTCTTGATTACTGTAGCTTTGTAGTATAGTCTGAGGTCAGGGAGTCTGATTCCTCCAGCTCTGTTTTTTTCCTCAAGACTGCTTTGGCTATTCGGGGTCTTTTGTGTCTCCATACAAATTTTGAGATTTTTTTGTTCTAGTTCTGTAAAAAATGCCATTGGTAATTTGATAGGGATTACATTGAATCTGTACATTGCTTTGGGTAGTACAGTCTTTTTCACAATATTGATTCTTCCAATCCAAGAGCATGGTATATCTCTCCATCTGTTGATATCATCTTTAATTTCTTTCAACAGTGTCTTATAGTTTTCTGCATACAGGTCTTTTGTCTCCCTAGGTAAGTTTGTTCCTAGGTATTTTATTCTTTTTGTTGCAGTGGTAAATGGGAGTGTTTCCATAATTTCTCTTTCAGATTTTTCATCATTAGTGTATAGGAATGCAAGAGATTTCTGTGCATTAATTTTGTATCCTGCAACTTTACCAAATTCATTGATTAGCTCTAGTAGTTTTCTGGTGGCATCTTTAGGATTCTCTATGTATAGTATCATGTCATCTGCAAACAGTGACAGTTTTACTTCTTCTTTTCTAATTTGTATTACTTTTTTTCTTTTTCTTCTCTGATTGCTGTGGCTAGGACTTCCAAAACTATGTTGAATAATAGTGACGAGAGTGGACATCCTTGTCTTGTTCCTGATCTTAGAGGAAATGCTTTCAGTTTTTCACCATTGAGAATGATGTTTGCTGTGGGTTTGTCAAATATGGCCTTTATTATGTTGAGGTAGGTTCCCTCTATGCCCACCTTCTGGAGAGTTTTTATCATAGATGGGTGTTGAATTTTGTCAAAAGCTTTTTCTGCATCAATTGAGATGATCATATGGGTGTTCTTCCTCAATTTGTTAATATCATGTATCACATTGATTGATTTTCATATATTGAAGAATCCTTGCATCCCTGGGATAAATCCCACTTGATCATGGTGTGTGATCCTTTTAATGTGTTGTTGGATTCTGTTTGCTAGCATTTTGTTGAGGATTTTTAAATCTATATTCATCAGTGATATTGGTCTGTAATTTTCTTTTTTTGTAGTATCTTTGTCTGGTTTTGGTATCAGGGTGATGGTGGCCTCATAGAATGAGTTTGGGAGTGTTCCTTCCTCTGAAAATTTTCGGAAGAGTTTGAGAAGGATGGGTGTTAGCTCTTCTGTAAATGATAGAATTCACCTGTGAAACCATCTGGTCCTGGACTTTTATTTGTTGGAAGATTTTTAATCACAGTTTCAATTTCATTACTTGTGATTGGTCTGTTCATATTTTCTATTTCTTCCTGGTTCAGTCTTGGAAGGTTATATCTTTCTAAGAATCTGTCCATTTCTTCCAGGTTGTCCATTTTGTTGGCATAGAGTTGCTTGTAGTAGTCTCTTAAGATGCTTTGTATTTCTGTGGTGTCTGTTGTAACTTCTTTTTCATTTCTAATTTTATAGATTTGAGCCTTCGCTCTTTTTCTTGATGAGTCTGGTTAATGGTTTATCAATTTTGTTTATCTTCTCAAAGAACCAGCTTTTAGTTTTATTGATCTGTGCTATTGTTTTCTTTGTTTCTATTTCATTTTTTTCTGCTCTGATCTTTATGATTTCTTTCCTTCTGCCAACTTTGGTTTTGTTTGTTCTTCTTTCTCTAGTTCCTTTAGGTGAAAGGTTAGATTGTTTATTTGAGATTTTTCTTGTTTCTTGAGGTAGGCTTTTATAGCTATAAACTTCCCTCTTAGAACTGCTTTTGCTGCATCCCATAGGTTTTGGATTGTCGTGTTTTCATTATCATTTGTCTCTAGGTATTTTTTGATTTCCTCTTTGATTTCTTCAGTGATCTCTTGGTTATTTAGTAACATATTGCTTAGCCTCCATGTTTTTGTGTTTTTTATGTTTTTTTCCCTGTAATTCATTTCTACTCTCATAGTGTTGTGGTCAGAAAAGATGCTTGATATGATTTCAATTTTCTTAAATTTACTGAGGCTTGATTTGTGACCCAAGATGTGATCTATCCTGGAGAATGTTCCATGTGCACTTGAGAAGAAAGTGCAATCTGCTGTTTTTGGATGGAATGTCCTATAAATATCAATTAAATCTGCCTGGTCTATTGTGTCATTTAAAACTTGTGTTTCCTTATTAATTTTCTGTTTGGATGATCTGTCCATTGGTGTAAGTGAGGTGTTAAAGTCCCCCACTCTTATTGTGTTAATGTCGATTTCTTCTTTTATAGTTGTTAGCCGTTGCCTTATGTATTGAGGTGCTCCTATGTTGGGTGCATATATATTTATAATTGTTATATCTTCTTCTTGGATTGATCCCTTGATCATTATGTAGTGTCCTTCCTTGTATCTTGTAACATTCTTTATTTTAAAGTCTATTTTATCTAATATGAGTATTGCTACTCCAGCTTTCTTTTGATTTCCATTTGCATGGACTATCTTTTTCCATCCCCTCACTTTCAGTCTGAATGTGTCCCTAGGTCTGAAGTGGGTCTCTTGTAGACAGCATATATATGGGTCTTGTTTTTGTATCCATTCAGCAAGGCAGTGTCTTTTGGTTGGAGCATTTAATCCATTCACGTTTAAGGTAATTATCGATATGTATGTTCCTATGACCATTTTCTTAATTGTTTTGGGTTTGTTTTTGTAGGTCCTTTTCTTCTCTTGTGTTTCCCACTTAGAGAAGTTCCTTTAGTATTTGTTGTAGAGCTGGTTTGTTGGTGCTGAATTCTCTTAGCTTTTGCTTCTCTGTAAAGCTTTTGATTTCTCCATCGAATCTGAATGAGATCCTTGTTGGGTAGAGTAATCTTGGCTGTAGGTTCTTCCCTTTCATCACTTTAAGTATATCATGCCACTCCCTTCTGGCTTGTAGAGTTTCTGCTGAGAAATCAGCTGTTAACCTTATGGGAGTTCCCTTGTATATTATTTGTTGTTTTTCCCTTGCTGCTTTCAATAATTTTTCTTTGTCTTTAATTTTTGCCAATTTGATTACTATGTGTCTCGGCGTGTTTCTCCTTGGGTTTATCCTGTATGGGACTCTCTAAGCTTCCTGGATTTGGGTGACTATTTCCTTTCCCATGTTAGGGAAGTTTTCGACTATAATCTCTTCAAATATTTTCTTGGGTCTTTTCTCTTTCTCTTCTCCTTCTGGGACCCCTATAATGTGAATGTTGTTGCATTTAATGTTGTCCCAGAGGTCTCATAGGCTGTCTTCATTTCTTTTCATTCTTTTTTCTTTATTCTGTTCCACAGCAGTGAATTCCACCATTCTGTCTTCCAGGTCACTTATCCATTCTTCTGCCTCAGTTATTCTGCTATTGATTCCTTCTAGTGTAGTTTTCATTTCAGTTATTGTATTGTTCATCTCCGTTTGTTTGTTCTTTAACTCTTCTAGATCTTTGTTAAACATTTCTTTCATATTCTAGATCTTTGCCTCCATTCTTTTTCCGAGGTCCTGGATCATCTTGACTATCATTATTCTGAATTCTTTTTCTGGAAGGTCGCCTATCTCCACTTCATTTAGTTGTTTTTCTGGGGTTTTATCTTGTTCCTTCATCTGGTACATAGCCCTCTGCCTTTCCATCTTGTCTATCTTTCTGTGAATGTGGTTTTTGTTCCACAGACTGCAGGATTTTAGTTCTTTTAGCTTCTGCTGTTTGCCCTCTGGTGGATGAGACTATCTACTTCATCTTTTCTTGTTTTTCTCTGTTTCTCATTGGGATAATTTTCTGTATGCCTGAAAAAATTAGTTCTTTATTATTTTCTCAGTTTGTGTTTGTCTGCAAATCTCTTTATTTTTTTTCTCCTTTGAGGAATATTTTTGCCTGAAATAGAATTCTAGCTTGTCCCTTATTTTCTTTCAATGCTTTAAGGATGTCATTTCATCCTTTTCTGTTTTTGTAATTTTTGTTAAATAGTCAAAGACCATTTTAATAGTACTTTTTTGAAAGTAATATCTTTTACTCTGCTGTCTTTGAGATTCTCTTTGCCTTCTCAGTAGGTTATTTTGGACCTAGATGTTGGTTTCTTTGTGCATTTTATTCTCCTAGTTGGTAGGACTTCTTGAATCTGTGACTTGATATCTTTCATATGTTTTGGAAATGTTTGGCTAATGTCGTTTCAAATATTTTTAACATTTTCTCTTTTCACTCCTTCTGTGATTCCATAAAACACATGTTACATCTTTTTCCAGTGTCCCCTGTCTCTTAAAATCAATATTTTCTCTCCTTTTATCTTCTCATTGTTTCAATTTGGTAATTCTCTGCTGATATATTTTCCAGTTTCCATGAATCCTCTCTTTAGATGTGTACAATCTGCTTTAAACTTGTATACTGAGTTCTCAATTTCAACTATTATCTTTGCATTTCTAGAATATCCATTTCATATTTTTTTGTAGATTTGAGTTGTCTGATGAAAGACTTCATCTTAACATCTATTTCTTGACCATATTAGTCGCAATTATTTATCTTTAACTCCTTGTCTGCAAATTCCAATATCTGGATCATCTGTAAGCTATATCTATTTTCTAGCCCCATTTCTTGCTATTTCTGTTAATGGCTGATTGAATATCAAATATTATGTGTGGATAATTTTAGAAGCTTGAGACAATGATGCCATCTTATTCCAGACAATACTCATCCCATTTTCTGGCTGATGGTGTAGGGAAATTTGTTCTCTATTCAGTGAGAGACAAAAACTTTCTCTAAGCTTATTTTCAGAACTTTGTTTGCTCCTGCTCATAGAATGTACCCTGCAGGGTTCTTCACTAGAGTTTGGTGTGTATACCAAGGTCCCCCTTCCTGCCTGGCTCTGATATTCCTGGGAGATGGCCACTGCTCACTGTAGCTTTTCATTCACTTCAAGCTGAGCTCCTCATTCTCTCTCTGCACAATCAAGAATAGGCAGATGCCCCCCTGGCAAAGCCAGAGCAGAGTATCAAGCTCATTTCCTCATACCTCCCATCTCTCTGGGCTCTGACACGTCAAGTCCTGGCTGTCTTGGCTGACCCACTTTTCTATCCTCAACCCCATGGGATTTCCAGCAGCTCTTCTGGCTCTTTGTTTGTTGTTGGCCCATCTCTATCTAGTCTCTCAGCTTGCGCTGAAAATCAACAAAACCCCAAGAGAAAAATGGCACAGAGTGTGGAGCTCATCTGAATGGGCTTTTACCAGGCCCTTAGCCTCTGGAGTACTGCCTGCCTTGGAAATTCTCTGATTCCTTGAAATACTTGCTTTGTGTCTGTTTTCAGATTTTCTAGTTCTTAGTAGAAGTGCTGGTCTGATATAGGCTACTCTGTCATGGCTGAGAGCAGAAGTTCCGTGAAACAATTTTGAACTTGTTTTAATTTAAATTGCATGTTTTGTAGAACATTCTAAACAATAGTACCATTTGACCTCATTTTCAAAACTATTTTGCAGTGACTATAAAGATCCTGTTAGACTCTTTCTAATCATTCCTGTCATTTTTTTTCGAACTATAGCATTTCTAGGATGACATCTGACACACAGGCCTTCACTTGAGAACGACTGAATAAAGAAGTATTTTAGCGTGTCAGTTGTATGATTCATATGCTCTGTTAGCAACTCTGGACCTTTTTTTTTTTTTTTTTTTTTTTGTCTGTGTTGGGTCTTTGTTTCTGTGCGAGGGTTTTCTCTAGTTGCGGCAAGCAGGGGTCTCTCTTCATCCGGGTGTGCGGGCCTGTCACTATCGTGGCCTCTCTTGTTGCGGAGCACAGGCTCCAGACGCGCAGGCTCAGTAGTTGTGGCTCACGGGCCCAGTTGCTCCGTGGCATGTGGGATCTTCCCAGACCAGGGCTCGAACCCGTGTCCCCTGCATTGGCAGGCGGATTCTTAACCACTGTACCACCAGGGAAGCCCTGAACCTTTTTATTTATCTCAGAAGCAACTGCTTGGTGCTCAGTCATCCAGGAGGCAAATATGAACACAAGCAGCCCCATTTTCTGACATGATTTGACATTTGGTGTTTTTAAAATACCAATGTTTTTATCAAGGAAAAGAAACCAGAGAAGTTTGCTGGGTATCCTAGTTCTTAAGTTTTTATTTTGTTTTGTTTTAATGCGTAAGGAGAAGGACACAATAATACTGTCAATGCTTAAAATTTAAAGCATCTCAATCCAATCTTAATAATCCTTAATAACTGAAATTTAAAAGAGAAGAAACTGTTAAGTACTTTGGATATACTTTATACATCAGGTCATAAATTCTGAGTCAGTTTTGAGACTCGAGCTTGTTTCTACATTTCCATAAAATATTATCTATCCAACCATGAATGGTTTGTCTCATGGGTGTTTTATTTGCACTTTCTGAAGAAGAAAAAGGAAAAAAGAACACTATTTCAATGACTATTATTAACTATCAATGTTTTTTTAAAAAACACCTTTTTTTGCTTTCTGCCTTTGCAAATCTTAATGGCATAAAGCTCAGTAACTGGCAGGACATACCCTTTTTCCAAATTCAGGGCAACAGAGATAAATGACAGGCTGTTTTCTGTGAGCTTTGAACATATTTTCTGACTTGAATATGAATTCAAACTTACTTGCTGCTCTAATGCCTGGGAATTTTAAGGTTATTATGAGAAAGCAACACAATGGTTCCTGTTAATACTGAGAGGTATCAAGATCGTTTTCTTTGTTTTTAATTTTTTTCAGAGCCTTGCACATTATCTTTTGATACAATGGAAAGTAATAATTTGCTCCTGAAATGGAGTTTTGACAATAGGCCATATATTTTCCACGGCGAGTATATTGAGTTTCTTTGTAAGAGAGATACTTACATAACTGAGCTTCCTATTATCGGATCAGAATTGAGAGTGCAATGTGACAGAGGGCAGTTAAAATATCCAAGGTGTATTCAAAGAGAAAGGTAAGGAGAGGCTTGTACCTGCAACTAATTTTTTTTCTGTTCAGGTTGTTATTCATGAGATTCATTATGTTATAAATTTCAGAAACATTAGGTTCTACAACAGTCCTACTTTATGGTCATTATAAAGGGAAAAAAATCACGTCTTTATTTTTTTAAACCAAGCCAACTCCTTGATGTATTAACTAATTCAACAAGCTTTCTGAGTGGTCTAAAGTCAAAGCACTGTTTGCTATTTGATATTTGGACTCTTTGGCAATCGGGTAAATAAATCAATTTGAGCGATATTTAAATGTGGAAAAATTAACCTACATGTTCTGAGATAAGAGAAAATCACACTTTCTCCCATTCCTCATTAGCGGTTCATAATAACGATGGGAAACACAGTTGTACAAACTTGATACTGAGGGAAAAGCATGTTAATAACAAAGATTAAAATTATGGTATTTGTTTTCAGGAACACAGTTCTATATAAGAATTTGGAAGTTATTTCTGAAGTGTTTTCTCATATAGCAATTTTTAAAATATATTTTCTACTACTTGATCAATGGAAAACAATCCTGTTCTTTTCTTAGAGAAACGTTAAAAGAATGCAATAAAATAATGTAATTCATTTTATTGGGTCAGAATTTTGCCCCCTTTGAAGATACATTATAAAATGGGAATTATACTCTAGGTTCAACTAAGAACATTTTTAAATGACTTAACGGCAAAGTGCATGTGGTACTCTTCTAATGGTTATAAAGAATGAGCTGTATGAACTACATAAGGACAGTTTTTTAGATACTTTGAACATTCTAGAAAAAAAATTCATAAGACACACACAAGCGGAAAACTTTTTTATTTTTAATTTTTAATTGCGGTGAAAATCAGAGTAGAAAAATGTATGTGCTATTTAAATTTTTTATTATATCTTGCATTTCCTATTTCTAAGAGAAAAAGTAATAAGTAACTTAGAAAAAAAATTGTATAAAATGGTGTTATTGTAGTTAAAGACATTGAGTTTTTAAAAAGAAATTGGTGGTATAATTTACCAGGGATGGTTACTTGCTTTTATCAGTACCTCATTAAAACAAGGACCAGTTATTTGAAATATTGAAGGGCTAAGACTGTAATAAATACTTGACCAGAAATGATGCTTATTTCAACCCCACCTTCTCTCTCTTTTTTTCTTATCAAGGATGTTGTCTTATCAAGAACCCTTAAGGACATGAAAATGAATGGCAGAAAGAAGAATAACATTTTGACACATCATAAAATCCTTTATAAAACATAATTGTTAGAAGAAAAATGTTGAATTAAAAATCTCTGAGTTTTTACTTACATGAAGATTTGAATCTAAACTGTTTACGCTGGACATTTTCTTTATTTATAAATAAAAGCTACACATGCTGTTGTTTCACTTCTGGTTTGGATGACTTGACATATGACCTCACCTTTGCTGCATGTCTTTCATCTATTAAAACATCAACCTGCACATCAAAATATTTCTGGTTCCTAATGCCAGTTCACTGGACTATATTGTCTTCAATATATGTGCAAAAATTCACATTTGTCTTTACCGTCTTTGTTAATATCAGGGTTTTCTGTTACTTTGAGTTCAATATTTATGTCAACACAAAAGAACCAACCACACTAGAGCTGAGAAACTATACATCATGTTAGAGGATTTACTTTATTAAATGAGCCGAGACTGCCCTTCAGACTTTCTAAGTGTAAAGAACTTTTAAAATTAACTGTACTATTAGCTACCATTTGTTAATAATCAAATGGTTTGTGAATTAGTGAACCTTCCACATGTTTAAATGTTGCCCAAAGAACACAGCTATGAAAAAGAACAACCCTTACTATTTTTATATTATACACTGTCAATTTTTTTCTTAGATCGGGTAATTAATGGAATCATGCAGATTCTGAAAAATAAAATCTGAAGTCAGAGAGACCTTCAAGCACCAAAAAATGGTGTGTCAGTAATACTAGGACCTGTCAGAGACCTGAAATACTGCGTCGTCACTTTTCAGTGTGAAAGAGAGTTACTCACCCAGTTGTTATTACGGCTCATTCATAAGCACTACCTGGTTCTAGGACCCTTGTTAGGACTGGTTGTTGTTCCCAGAACAGCACATTTTTCCTCCCTAGAAGATCTTCAGTTCATCTAACTCAAGACCTTATTCTCCCAGTATGATGGCATTCTTCAAACCCCAATGTACAATTCCTGCTCCTGGGCTATGAGAGCTTCTCTGGAACTGAAGCCACACCTGGACTTAGCTCTGTGGATTAAACATGAATTCATTTGATGTTCAAGCATGTATGTTTTAGAACTGTCCTTCCTTGAGTTCATATGCATTATTTCAATTAATCTCCAAGAGTAGCTTTTCACAGTGGATCTCATAAAATTGAAATTTGACTGAAATATCAATAGGAAAATATTAATCCTTTCCAATTAATTCATCGACCAATCCATTAAGAAATGATATTGATCAGGTGCGGTGTCCCAGGAAACATGCTAGGTAACGCAGGATTCAGAGATGAATAAAATTCAGCTCATTATTTCAAGGAACTCACAAAATAAGGAACTACTTAGTTTAGGAAAAGAGTTAAACTTGTATTATTGGTCATAAACTCTGATGCCTGGGGGCAGGCACAACACGTGGATGGGTGAAGCAGGTCTAGTGGTATTTCTGGGGAACTGCTCATGGCATGCTCTCTTTAACCTGGGTAGCTTGCTAGCTTCCTGATTTTAGTGTTTAAATGTGGGTTTCTGCATTTTAAAAGTAATTTAGCAATGGTACATAAAGTTTTGTAAGTTGAAAAAAGGTATTAATCTTTTGCAATTAATTCATCAATGAATCCATTTATAAATGATATTGAGTACCTGCTTTATCCCAGGAAACAGAAGGTTCGCTCAAGGAGGATAATTGTCATGTGGGAATATTGTATCCAGTATTGCCATATCTTCTGATTTGTTAATTGTGAAATCTACTGATTTTTATACGGGGGGGTGCCTAAAAAAATCTGTGACTCACATCGTGGCTCATCAGCAGCCAATTTGTAAACTCCAAATGCTAAAGCAATAGAAGTGTGAAAAGTGCAGCGATGGAGCATGTAAAAGGAGTGGCATTGAGGAAACAGTAATCAACTTTTTTGGTATTAACTGGGCTGTAGGAAGATTCCTGGAAAAAGTTAAGTTTACAAGACTAGGGAAGACATTCCAAGTAGAAGGAATGGCACACACAGAATCAAATACGGAGCACACACTATGTGCCAGGCCTGAGGCCCCACACTGGAGGTATAGCACTGAATAGGACACGTTGTTGAAGACCAGGTGTTAGACAGTATACAAGGTTTCCGTTTGACAGGGATTTTAACTTGTTTTTATATACTTTCAGAATAGTTTGTGAGAAAATAAAAATTCAGTTTTGTATTTACTTAGCATCAAGTACATTTTTCTATAACCAGATCTCTTAAGAATTACAATTTTAAATAATTTATTATTTTTTCAAGTATAAGAGCAGCTCTGCAACATTGTAAACAGCTCAAACAATACAAATGTAATGGGATAAAGAATGAAAATTTCCTTTATTCTTCCCAACACCCCAGATGTACTTCCTCAGTCTACAGAACAACAATGAAAAGCATTTGCTCTGTCTTTCAGATGTAAATAGGCACACTTAAGTATGTATTTATATACACACATGCATATTTTAATTTATACATATATACATAAATTGAGATGTATATTACATATCATACTGTATATTATCCTAAGTCTTTTGTTTTTTTCTTGATATATGATAGACCTATCCCCATAACAGTAAACCCAGATTGATCTCACTTTTTATAATATCTGCATAGTATTTCATTAGCTAGAGGTAACACACTTTATTTAATTATTCCCTGATTGATGGACTTTTAATTATCTTCCTCACTTCCCTCCGTTCTACCTTCCTTCTGTCCTTCTGTCCTTCCTCCCTTCCTTCCTTCATGGGTTATAAGTGGAAATCAAATAAAAATAATGTAAAGCCAAAATGAAATTGTAGAATTCTAAGTGTATTTAAAAGAACAAATATAAAAGGTCTTAACATTCAATAGACTTGGATCATGGAGGAGAGGGAGGGAAGGAGAAGGGAGAAGTTGTAGCTAAATTTATTGTTTCCCACGAGAGGGATAGATACACATTGCCCCAAAGTTGAGGGAATAGGGTGTCATTAAAAGATATTTGCATAATGATGACTTATCCCGTTGCTCTCACTTCTCAGGAAACTCCAAGGATTTGGGGAGCTATGAGCCGGGAACTGTGGATAAAAGCCAACTATATATTTCTCATATATTTTGGTCATCTGAATGATCATTTATACATTTTTCCTACAAACTTACACTATCACGCGGTATATACACACACCAAGAGGGAGCCCTAATGTAAACTGTGGACTTTGGGTGATATTGATGTGTTGCCCTAGGTTCATTGATTGTAACAAATGCCCTACGCTGGTGCGGGGTGTTGATAGTGGGAGAAGGATAGTTTTGATAGCGGGGCATGGGGTGCTTGCGGGAGCAAGGGATATATGGAAACTCTGTACTTTCTGCTCAGTTTTGCTGTGAACCTAAAACTGCTCTAAAACATAAAGTTTACTTTTAAAAATGAAGTAATTTGTACAATAAATTGTATGATTACCTTATCCATCCTTCACTGTATTCTTTATTTTAGCGTTAGAAAATCCCAATTTGTATCTGGAGATATGACTTCCTGTTAAGAGATTGTTTCCTAGCTTCCCTTGAAGCTTGTAGCCCCGGGAATACCTAGCGGTAAGGTTATTGCCTAAGAAGACATCAAATTAAGAAATACTAAATTTTAACAACTAGATACTTATCATATACTATGTTTCAAAACGTTGTATAATTAATATGTGTGATCTTCACAAAAGTGCTTGGATAGTGAGTATATGATTGTAGCTATTTTACAGATGGGGAGATGGCAGCCACACATTTCATAATATATTACTGAAGACGTCACATCTGTCTCATTCTCGTGCCAGGACTCAAATTCATGTTAGTCTGTCTTTAAAGACTGTACCATTAACAATGCTATACTGCTTCTCAAATGTACAGGATGGTTTATATAGAATTCCGTGTAATATCACACAATATAACAATACATCAAAAGAAGCAAGTCAAAGTATGGTTCTCTCATAATACTTTTTTTAAATTAATTTTTATTGGAGTACAGTTGCTTTACAATGTTGTGTTAGTTTCTACTGTACAGCAAAATGAATCAGCCATACGTATACATGTATCCCTTCCCTTTTGGATTTCCTTCCCATTCAGGTCACCACAGTGTTCTCATTAGTTATCTATTTTATACATAGTATCAATAGTGTATATGTGTCAATCTCAATCTCCCAATTCCTCCCACCCCCTCCTTTCCCCCTTAGTATCCATACATTTGTTCTCTACGTGTGTGTCTCTATTTCTGCTTTGCAAATAGAATCATCCATATACCATTTTTCTAGATTCCACATATATGCGTTAATATACAATATTTGTTTTTCTCTTTCTGACTTTCTTTACTCTGTATGACACTCTCTAGGTTCATAATACATTAAAAGGTGGCACAGTTTTATTACTCTGACAAGGTTAGTTGTCAGGTTTGTGGAGGATGTAAAGAAAGGCAAGAAAGGGAGGAAAAAACTAGCTTTGTTTTAATTGTGCAAAACCAAGTTGGTAAAACTGAAAAGTTTCCATTACCACACATGGCTTTTACTTTACTCCCACTGAGGATAAGTCTGTTTGCAGTCCTGACTGAAATATGCTATTTGAGTTTGATGATATTTCTTGTTATGATGTGTGTGTGTTCCACACCTCCAAATGATTCTTCGATACCAGCAGGGTGTCCTACAGTTCAACGCAGTTCTGACACTGTCTACCTGGCAGCAAGTGCCGGATTCCACAGGTTACTGGCTCAGGCCCACAAGACTTCCTACCTCTCCCCAACTTCAGAAGCCAACTGAAGGTCCAATTTGTCACCTGTCCTTCTGACCAACTGGCTATACATCAGAGGTTCCCATGACCTTTTCCTCGAGTTCAATTACTTTGCTTAAGTGTCTCAACAGAACGCAAAGAAACATTTGGTTTACTAGATTCCCAGTTTATTACAAAAAGGTATAACCCAGGAAGAGTCAGATAGAGGAGACGTACAGGGCAAGGTGTGAGGAGGAGCACAGACTTTCCAGGCCCTCCCAGTGGCCACTCTCCCAGCACCTCCACATTCTCACCAGCCTGGAAGCTCGCAGAACCTGGTCTCTTTAGGTTTTATGGAGACCTCCTTGCATAGCATGGTTGATTAACTCATTGACCTCTGGCAACTGATTCAACCTCCAACCACTCTCCCCTCCCTGGAAGTTGGGAGCAAGGGGGAGGGTAGAACTGAAAACTCCAACCCTCTAATAATACGATTGACTCCCCTGGCAACCAGCCCCCATCCTTAGATGCTTTTCAAGTCACCTCATTAATATAAAAAAGCTACCTTTATCACTCTCAACACTTAGGAAATTCTAAGGGTTTTTTCAAGCTCTGTGACAGAAACAGGGACAAAGACCAAATACAGGTACTTCTTGTTGCATGTTTTATATTACATTTCACTTGACTGTGCGTCTCAGATATTGCATTTTTCACACATTGAAGGTTTGCTGCAAGCTTGCATCAGGCAAGTCTATTGGTGCCATTTTTCCAATAGCATTTGCTCACTTTGTGTCTCTGTGTCACATTTTGGTAATTCTCACGACATTTCGAACTTTTTCATTACTATTATATTTGTTACGGTGCTCTGTGACCTTTGATGTTACTACTGTAATTGTTTTGGGGCTCCATGAACCACGTGCTACAGGATAGAGAACTTAATCAATGAATGTGTGTGTGTTCCGGCTGCTCCACCGACCAGCTGCTCCCCTGTCTCTCTTCCTCTCCTTCAGTCTCCCTGTTCCCTGAGACACAACAATATTGAAAATAGGCCAGTAACCCTACAACGGCCTCGAATGTGCAAGTGAAAAGAAGAGTCACAAGTCTCTCACTTTAAGTCAAAATCTAGAAATAATTAAGCTTAGTGAGGAAGGCATGTCAAAAGCTGAGACAGGCTGAAAGCTAGGCCTCTTGAGTGAAACAGCTAGCCAAGTTGTGAATGCAAAGGAAAAGTTCTGGAAGGAAATTAAAAGTGCTACTTCAGTGAACACACGAATGATAAGAAAGCAAAACAGCCTTATTGCTGATACGGGGGACTTTTTAGTGGTCTGGATAGAAGATCAAACGTTCCCTTAAGCCAGAGCCCGATCCAGAGCAAGGCCCTAACTCTCTTCAATTCTATCAAAATGAGGAAGCTGCAGAAGAAAAGTGTGAAGCTAGCAGAGGTTGGTTCATGAGGTTTAAGGAAAGAAGCCATCTCCATAACACAAAAGAGCAAAGTGAAGTAGTAAGTGCTGATATAGAAGCTGCAGCAAGTTACCCAGAAGATTTAGCTAAGATAATTAATGAAGGTGGCTGCACTAAACAACAGATTTTCAGTGTAGAGGAAACAGCCTTCTATTGGAAGAAGATGCCATCTAGGACTTTCATAGCTGGAGAGGAGAAGTCAATGCCTGGCTTCAAAGCTTCAAAGGACAGGCTGACTCTCTTGTTAGAGGTTAATACAGCAGGTGACTTGAAGTTGAAGCATTATACTTATTTTAAGAAATTGCCACAAACACCATGACCTTCAAAACCCACCACCCTGATCAGACTGCAGCCATCAACATAAAGGCAAGACTCTCCATCACCAAAAAGATTACGACTCAATAAAGGTTCAGCTGAAGGTTAGCATTTTTTTTTGCAGTAAAGTGTTTTTAATTAAGGCACGTACATTGTTTTTTTAGACATCATGCTATCGCAAACTTACTAGACTACAGACTAGTGTAAACACAGCTTTTATATGCACTGGGAAACCAAAAATCACGTAACTAGTTTTATTGTGATATTTGCTTTTTTGCAGTGGTCTGCAACCAACACACAATATCTCCGAGGTCTGCCTGTATATACTCCTTACTATTAATCATAATATCACAACTATACAAACATTATTGTAAGGCAATTGGGATTGTAGCATATTGGCAGTACTATCTCAACTGCTATTTTTTGTTTGCTTGAAGACATTTTCTTCTATTTCTCTTTGCAAGAACTTCATTTTTTATACTGGATTTTCTTTTTTTTTTTTTACCAAGTATTAGTATTGGATTATTTTTTTATCTGCACCTGTTAAGATTTTTAATCATGAATAATGTTCTTTTTCCAGGGTTACAACATTGTACTCTGCTAGTTTAGAAGGTTTAGATGATAAGATACAATCCTTTCACCAGGGGAGAAATCAATATTTCCCTTTACTGGAAGTTGAAAGTAACTCTCTGTCATCTTGGGCCTCTCATGTCATTGAACTATCAGGCATAGAAGTGGATTATGGACACAGGCTAGGGATATTGAAGTCAAATGTCAAAGGGTCATTGTCTATTGCTACATAATGTGGACAGGGAAATTATATTTGGATTCAGAAGATTCTCTGAGGTTTCTCCTTTGTACTTCTCTGTGTATAAATAAAGGTTAATAGAAGACAATAGGAACCTACTAAGTGTAAGAGCTCTGTAGATTCTGACCATTTGGAAATGAAGTTTAAGTTATCCCTATCAGGTAAAGGACCTGGACTAGTTTTGATGCTGGCTGAAGAAGAAGGAAACATATAATGAGGTATAGGAAAAAGAATTTATAATATCAACACACTCCAGTGATCACTATTGAAGTGAGAATTGCTGCAGTGTGCTTTCTAGTGTGATATTTATAAATATAGTTGTATATTTTTAACCATTTCTCCTCTTTGCCCTTATGCTTTTTAAAAAGAAATTATTCTATTTTTAAGGTACAGAACAACTCTGTGGGATTGTGACTAAATTAAATAAGGTAATAATGTCACCAAACATAAATAGGATGACTCTTGGAAGTTTTGACTTCCGTTTATAGAAAGAGAACAAAGGAATCATCGTTTTAGATGACATTTAATATTGCTTTGTGGAAACATCATTATTGTTATTGTGGTGGACAATGGTGAACGACACTGATTATTTAATTGGTGTCACCAAGCACCACACCCAACTTCTACACACTACTAGGTACTCTTAGGGATTAGAGCTTATAAACGATTATATTTCACGCTCTTCTTTTTTTGCTGGCTTTCATTGAATTTTGGCCGTAGAAGTGTTGGAGTGGGAAATCAGAAACAAGGAAGGTTACTCTGCCTGTTGACCATCTGCATTTCCTCTTTGGAAAAATTTCCATTGAGTGCTTTTGTCCATTTTTTTTTTTTTTTTTAATTTTATAGCTACTTTTATTTTTTTTTATTTATTTATTTTTGGCTGTGCTGGGTCTTCGGTTCGTGCGAGGGCTTTCTCCAGTTGCGGCAAGCGGGGGCCACTCTTCATCGCGGTGCGGGGACCGCTCTTCATCGCGGTGCGCGGGCCTCTCACCATCGCGGCCCTCCCGCCGTCGCGGGGCACAGGCTCCAGACGCGCAGGCTCAGCAGCTGTGGCTCACGGGCCCAGCCGCTCCGCGGCATGCGGGATCCTCCCAGACCAGGGCTCGAACCCGTGTCCCCCGCACCAGCAGGCAGACTCCCAACCACTGCGCCACCAGGGAAGCCCTGTCCATTTTAAATTGGGTTTTTGTTTGTTTTTTTGTTTGTTTTGTTTTTTGATGTTGAGTTGTATAAGCTGTTTGTATATGTTGCATATTAACCCCTTTTCAGTCATATCATATGCTTAGTGTTTGTAAGGAGTATATTTCCCATACTAATATTTTCTAATCATTATGTCTTGGTTAATTATTCAGTGGGCAGGAAAGGGATGCACTAGAAAAGTTTACAGAATCTAGAAAGGCAATTACATAGGTGGGTCGTGATGAACAAGCAGAGAATACATACGGGTGAGTAGCCTTTTATGAAAATCAAATGAAAAATAACAATAGCATTCTTTACAGAATGTATGGGAAATCTCCACTCATCTAAATATTTTAATTTTAAATTGAGTATCAAGGGTGAATTCTACTGAGCACTTAAAAAAAGAGTTAATGCCTTTCCTTCCACAAGTATTCCAAAAATGTGAAGAGGAAGGAACTTTTTTTTTTTTTTAATAAATTTATTTATTTATTTTTGGCTGTGTTGGGTCTTCATTTCTGTGCGAGGGCTTTCTCTAGTTGCGGCGAGCGGGGGCCACTCTTCATCGCGGTGCGCGGGCCTCTCACTATCAACGGCCTCTCTTGTTGCGGAGCACAGGCTCCAGACACGCAGGCTCAGTAATTGTGGCTCACGGGCCCAGCTGCTCCGCGGCATGTGGGATCTTCCCAGACCAGGGATCGAACCCTTGTCCCCTGCGTTGGCAGGAGGATTCTTAACCACTGTACCACAAGGGAAGTCCTGAAATATGTTTTAACATAATCCTACTTGATATGTAGACTGTAATACAGAAACTGTAAAGTAGACAGGACTAGCACAGCTCTGGATTAAGACTGCCTGATCCATAATCTTCTCCTACACTTGATAAAAATCACCTAGGGAAAGTTTCACTTAATTTCTCTTTGTCTCACTTTCTTCATTGGTAACTATGAGATAATTATGCCTACTTTGAAGAAGGAGTTTGGGGGTTTAAAAGAGATAAAAATTGTAAGGGCAAGTCCTAGAACTGCTAATTAAATGTTGGATATTACTATAATTTATTTTATTCAATCCTAAAATTTTCATTAGATGAAATTTTATTAGTCTATGGAAGGAAATGTGAAGATGATTAATTTATTGATTCTATGCTTATTCTTTTAGATGCATATGTAATATCTGAAGATAATATGAACAAAAACAACATACAATTAAAATGGAAACTTGGGAAAAAAGCTTTGTGCAAAGCAGTTGTTATTGAACTTGTATGTAATCCAGGATATACTACAAAAACATCAAGACAATCATTCTTAGCAATATGCTAGGAAGAAAGACTGTAATAGACAGGATGTGAATAAAATAAGTGTGTTTACCCCGGTGTATGGGGTACACTTCCCTATTTCTTTACATGTCTCATCACATTTTTTAAACTTTTTATTTTATATTGGAGCATAGTTGATTAACAATGTTGTGTTAGTTTCAGGTGTACAGCAAAGTGATTCAGTTATGCATATACATGTATCTATTCTTTTCAAATTCTTTGAAAATTCATCATATTTTTTGTTGCTGTTGAAAAATGGATATTTTAGATAACATATGATAATAAATACGAATTCTGAATCCTCCCCAATCAAGTGCTTGCTGCAATTGCTAACTTTTGTTTCTTTGTTTCGTGACCAGCCTGGACTAGTTCTGTGGATTTTGATTCTTCCACAGTGCATAGATTTTGATGGCATTGCTCAGTTTTTTATTTTTCAGTCTGACTTCCTAGGAGTCATTCCTGAGTCAGCATAGCTCAGTAGTCAACCAATAATTGGTCAGAGGTTTTGCTTAAACATATTGACCAAGTAAGCATCCCACCTTTTGTCTCTGGAACTGCGTGGGGTCTGGGAAAATGCTTACAAAATTCAGGGAGTTTACAAGTCTGCTCCATACTTAGCCAAGGACTAGTGTCTCTCTCGTTTCCCTGATTGAGCAGTCGTGTGTGTATCCATTGACTTCTGACCACTAGCAATAAGGGGCATCTTATGGGGACACTTTGGGGCTGTCCCTTTCTCCAAATTGCCCTGTTAAATGTCTGGCTGGGCTGCCATTTTCCTACTTGCCCCAAACAGTATCATCTAGAGATGTTGGCCTTTCCAGATTGTTTCCCACTATCATCTCTGATGTATTCAATGGTGTCATTGGGCGTGGATTTTTCCAAGCTCTGCTATGAAGTCGGTTCCCTCCAGGAGGGGAGTAGAGCTTCCAGTCTACTTGGCTTGCCCGCCCGCCCAGGGTAAACCTTCTGAGCCAGAGGGAGAGAGGAGCCAGGGAGCAGCCACTCTTTTTTACTGAATAAACATTTCTCAAGAATATACTCTTTGACCAATTTCCAGAAACTGTAAATGCTGATTTTTTTTTGCCCAATTTTATTTCTGCCTTGGGGGAGAGAATATATCAAGCTCCTCTCATAGACATGCTGAAAGTCCTTCCTAAATAAAATGATTTATGGGGCTTCCCTGGTGGCGCAGTGGTTGAGAATGTGCCTGCGAATGCAGGGGACACGGGTTCGAGCCCTGGTCTGGGAGGATCCCACATGCCGCGGAGCAACTGGGCCCGTGGGCCACAATTACTGAGCCTGCGCGTCTGGAGCCTGTGCTCCACAACAAGAGAGGCCGTGATAGTGAGAGGCCTGTGCACTGCGATGAAGAGTGGCCCCCGCTCGCTGCAACTAGAGAAAGCCCTCGCACAGAAACGAAGACCCAACACAGCCAAAAATAAATATAAAAATAAATTAAAAAAAAAAAAGATTTATGAAATATAATTTGTTCAAAAATTTCAGGGAGCATTATTTGGCAAAATTATTCTTGAGTAGATCTTCAAAATATTTACAAATACGAAACTATTAAGAAGGAACTTAATTCTTCATGCCACTTTAAAAGGAGTGTATAACTGTAAGATTGATGCTGTATTAAAATGAAGTCTGATGACCTACACCTGGCTGTCCCTGAAACAGCGGACTTCCTGGTCAGCAAGTAGACAAGAAGGGGCTTCATCTCTCCCCCTCAGTGGTCCATTTCTGCACACTTCAAAGTCGGAAACTGAGTGAGTGCAACCACAAAGAAGTTGCACAGCTAGTATTGTGCTCAAATATCAAGTGATGAATTCAGAGCATTCATGTGAAAACATTGATCAGACATTATTTAGTTATTTCACACTACCCTGTGTGAACTTTGATGTTTACCAAAAGGATTTCATTACACTGGCTTCCTGGTAGTGCACTGAATTCACAGTCATGCGCATAACTGTAAATGAAAGCAGCCTTCAGACCAACACCATCACTGGTGGACCATTTTCAATTACACGCCACTGGGATAACTAGCATGTTGGTCTCAACCGTCCTTCTAATCTTATGGATTTCTACTGTGGGGGGACAAGGTAAGCTGAAAACATGAAAACAGCTCTGAATATGTATTTCCTCTCTCAAATGTGTGTGTTGGTTGTGTGTACATATATTTTGAAATGAATACATGGGTGAGAACATTGTGAAGGAAGGATCATCACTTTTATTTTTATGGAAATATTTTCTAATATGCAATTAGAGGAAAATAGAATTAAATAAATGTTCTCTGTTCTTTAAGTTATGAAGTGTAAATAGCCACCAAATACAAAATCTGGAGAGGAATTAAATGCTGAAAAATCTGCATATAATGAAGGCAAAAGAGTGAAGTACCAGTGTAATTCTGCATAAATTCTGCAATGCCACTGACCAGGAAAAGTATCCCAAGATAATTTGGACACCTTCAACGTGTTTGAATTTTCATTTTTGAATTTAAGATTTAAATATTATTAAAACCAAGAATTTCCTATTTCAATCTAATTATCACTTGCTAAAGAAAAATCTCTTATTTATTTATTATTTTTTATTAAAATATAGTTTGATGTACAATAGTATGTCACTTTCAGTTGTGCTACATAGTGATTTAACATTTGCTTACATTATGAAATGGTCACCATGATAAGTCTTAGTAACCATCTGTCCCCAAAGTTATTACAAAACTATCGATTATATTCTTTATGCTGTACATTATATCCCTGTGGCTTATGTATTTATATAACAGGAAGTTTGTACCTCCTAATCCTCTTCACCTATTTAACCCCTCCACCATGTTCTTCCCCTCTGGAAACCACCTGTTTGTTCTATCTGTGAGTCTGTTTTTGTTTCGTCTTGTTTGTTTCTTTGTTTGTCTGGTTTTTTAGATTTTATATGTAAGTGAGGTCATACAGTTTTGTCTTTCTCTGTCTGACTTATTTCACTTAGCATAATACCTTCCATATCCATCCACGTTGTCACAAATGGCAAGATTTTCATCTTTTTTTATGGCTGAGTAATATGCCATGATATGTACAAATACCACATCTTCTTTACCCATTCATCTATCTATGGACACTTAGGTTGCTTCCAAATCCTGGCTATTGTAAATAATGATGCTATGAACTTTGGGGTGCATGTATCTTTTTGAATTAGTGTCTTATCTCTTTTAATAGACAGTAGAGTATATCCTTATTTTTATATGTAATAAAACTAGTGAAATATCAATAAATTATTTGCTTTTTCTGAGCTTTTCAACAAAGGTTGAAAATGAAAAAAAAAATGTACATCACTTCCCCATTAACACCAAACACTATGTCTCACAATATTTAAAAAATTGTCACATTTTATTTCGTGTTGAAATAAAATCCATCATATCCAAATAATTGCAAATGAAATCTCTAACAAGGTCTAGGCTAACTGATTAAACTAAAATGGGATTTTAGTCATGTGTTTTACTGTTTGATTTCCAGAAAGCATTTATTTTGCTGCTTTGTTGCTTGCTAATTTTTGCACGTAGTTGAAGTTTTCTTTGGGCAGTGTCTCTTCAGTCCTAACATAATAAAAAATAGGAACTATAAAATTCTTCCCTTAAAAAGTTGCAAAACATTATCTCTAGAGACTTGAAACTCATTCTAGTTTGTTTCTACTTTTATCATTGAGTTATAATCACAGGACAAGAGTTAACTAATGGGAAAAAAAGGAATTTTTCTCCAATAACAGACATTGCTTTGCCAATTAAAATTACCGACTTCTCTGGTTAGCTTACAGTAAGGGCTAGATCTTCACCACAACCTCACTGAAGAACTGTGTGTATGGGTGTATTTGATTTTTTTTTAACCTGTGTGTCTGGTATATGTTGTTTTAAACACCACTTAGAATGGACAGTAAGAGGGGATTTCTAAATGGGGAAAAAAGCAGAGGAAGATGAGTGTGAAATATAATCATATGTATGATTTTGACAACCCCTAATCCAGAAAAAGATGCTCAAGCTTCAATCTAGTCTCCTGGAGAACCTTTAGTGAAGCTCTATCCGAAAGTTGTGTAGATGTTAAATGACTTGTATGTTTGTGTTGCACTACTGTTTATATGCCTATTGAGAGACTGGCCAAAGAGCAAAAGCAACACTCTAAAGTAACGCTTTTGTATAAGTCGAAAATTCTTCATGCTTTCAGTAGTAAAATATTTGTCAAACACTATATGCTTCACATTGCATCAAAAAGCTCAAAAGAATGAAAACTCCATGTCTCTTTACAACTTACAGTGTCCTATGAGGAAAGCAAACCATGTAAACAAATAGATTGCAAGATTGTGTGTGTGTGTGTGTGTGTGTGTGTGTGTGTGTGTGTGTGTATCCATGCGCATCCCATAGGAAATATACTCACAAGGTTTTACCAGAAAGTAGGGACTTGAGAAATTATTTTCTACTTTTGGAGTGGGTAATTGGGTAAAGGAGACCGTGAAGAGAAGTTAACATTCAGAGCCAGCACTAGTGCTGATATGCACAATGCCTATTTGCTAAATGTTGAAGAATGAGCTTTGAAGCATGGGTAGAATAGGGACAATTGGAGGATAGAAGCAAAGTTATTATGGATAGCAAAGAATATGTAGGTGCTATATAGAAATGCATGGAAATCAAATACCGTAATTTGAGGGGTAGACAAAGAATATCTGTAAAAGAATTATGGGAGGTACTACTCTCAATGTGTGAGGAGGGTCTTTTCTCAAAACTATCTAATGTAACATTTTTAAACACTTAGATAAGCAGCGTCAGGTTTCACAGGTGAAATACTTCTGGAATTACTAGTTTCAAATATTGTGCAACACTGAGAATTACCTCCAGATAAGTGGAAAGGGGGAATTTCCCTGGTTAGCTAATTTGTGAGCTGAGTCTCTGTAAGTTTTTTTTTTTTTTCTTTTTCCAAATAAGGAGAAAAAAAAAAAACTACTTCATCTTCACTGCACCAGGAAAAAACAGACAAGATAGAGACTTCAGGTGGAGACACCTAGGACTATGATTCAGACTAGAGAAAGGACATGAATGGAGATGCCAGCATGCCATGTAGACCAGTGAGGTCTACTGTCCTACTCTGCTTGGTTCTTAACCCGTTGTGTGAAATTTTCTTCTTGAAGATACTACAAAACAGGTTATATTTTACATGACTCCAACATGTACATTTTACATTCATTGACAAGAGCCTCTTCAAATACTCTTGTACTCATAATTAGAGATCTTTCTTTGTTCTTAACTAATTAGTACAGTGGAAGGCATTAAGCTAAAGGAATTTAAGCTGGATGAAAGAAAACAATATCCATAAGATGACTAAAACATGATTTGATGATTCACAAATGTAGATTCATATTTAATACTTCAGTTTTGTTTTATTTTTCCCAGTGAGACATTGTGATTTTCCAAAAATAAACCATGGAATTTTATATGAAGAAAAGAAATACAAGCCATTTTTCCCACTTCCTATTGGGAATTTTTTCTATTATTCCTGTGAATATAATTTTATGTCTCCTTCAAAATCCTTTTGGACTCGCATAACATGCACAGAGGGAGGATGGTCACCGACACCAAAGTGTCTCAGTGAGTAAACGCTTGATGTGGATGAATCATTCAGAAGAAGGATGTGGCAGATGGGGTCACGAGGTCTTGACAGACAGTCACAGGGATCAGGGCTAGAGGAGCCAGCAGAGATGAGAGATGAGTCCTTCTCTTATTGAGAAGTCTTTTATGAGAACCAAATGAGGAATAAATATATGAACTTTCTCGTATTATCTAGAAGTATGCTGCATATTTTAATTTTAAAAACTGATGATTAATATATTTCACTCCTAATATTTATTTCCTAATATTCATTTGGAATCAGCCTGGTCATATTTTTTCTTTAAAAAACAGTCATTGTGCATATACATTCTCTTTTGAAATGGACCATTCTCTTGAATATTGCAAGGATTACATAAGTTTTAGTATCTACGCTTTTACATTTTCCATAAATCACTTCTTTTGCCCTTAAAATTATGTCTGTATTAACCCTTCAATAAATGTGAAGAGCATACTCCGGAGGTAATAAGTGTATTAAAAGAGAAAAACAATGGGGGAGCAGAATAAATGAGCCAACAAAGGAGATAATAATGTTTTTTCTGTAAGAAACATTTATGAGAATTAAGAGAAAAATAGATATATTAAGATATTGTTTATACCTAAAAACATTTATAAAAATAAAATATTTTATTATAAAAACCATAGAAAAACAGAATGAAATGTTCATTTCCTTTTGTATATGAAATATATATGAAAAGTATATATTTCATCAATATAGTAGTATAATCTAAATTCTTTTAAAATTTTATTTTCATATTTTAATTTTAGCTTTGAAATTTTTCCATTTAAAAAAAGATTGTAAAATGCAAATGTATTTTACTATTGTTTTACCACTTCCATCTGGTACATTGAACAACTTTTGGTCCCTAGGACTGTGTTTCTTTCCTTTTGTGGAAAACGGTCGTTCTACATCTTCAGGACAAACACACCTGGAAGGCGACAGTGTTCAAATTTCCTGTGATAAAGGCTACAGCCTCCCAAATAATCAGAGCATCATTGCATGTGCAGAAGGTGGCTGGTCCTCCCCTCCTGAATGCATATCCACCAGTAAGTAAAATGCTGACTTCTTAGATCCTGGAATATGTCGTGATTTTTTAAAAAGAAATAAATCTATTGTCAGGTGTTAAATATAGATTTCACCACTTGCTTTTATCATTACGCATTTGTTTTTTAGTTCCAATTGTCTCTGAATGATTGTACAAATAACAACTTGCCTGCCTACACAAATCAAATGTATGTAATAAAAAGAAATATTAGACAAGAATACAAACACTTGAAGATAGTACTTTATGTTAAAGTAACACCCATTTATTGTTTACAGTACATTAAAATGGTCACGTTAGTTGAAAGTAAACAACTACAAAAGTAGAATATTAAAGGGAAAAAATCCAATACCAGTTAAAATGTCTTAAAGCTAAGACAGTTTTTAATAATTAACCTTTTGTGTTAATATTAAATTCACATGCTTGATTCAATAAGCAATCAATTTCTATGCTTTAAAAATTTTGCACTTGTGAGAGTTATTTCTATTTGTCAGTGGCTTAAAATCTGGAAAACAATTCCTTTGGAAACTTTATAATATGATGGCATCTCCCAGACCTGTGTGAACTCTTATAATTATCTTTCTAGCTTCCTGTAATCATTCTTAACTCTATGCCTGCACAGTTTATTATTCAACCAGAGATTCGAGGAGACATAAAAACGTCTCTAGCTGTTTCTCATCATAACGCCCATTCTTTGTTACTCTGCCCTGTGAATTCTAGCCACCATGGCCTCCAAAACTCTTATCTTGCTCTTCTCAGAAAGACCACAGGACCCTGCCTGGCTTCTCCCTGCCTGGGAGCTGGGACACTCACAGATATGCTTTGGGGTTTGGATTTTGTTTACTCGACTTTTCTTGGCCATCACGGGCCTGCACTGCCCAGTTTCCAGTTTTCCAGAAATACATTTTTTACAGTTTTCTAACTTTTTAACCAGTGGGAGGGGATGCTGATACCAGCTACTCCATCTTGCCGGGAAGTGGAGTCTTCTGGTATGCTTTTTAAAAAAAACAATTATGTTATCAAAATTATTCCACATCTTCAATATTTAAACCTTTAGAAAACAGAGTCTTATTAAAGCAGCTTGAATGACAACAGTCTTTCAGTTACCAGTGAGGCCATGGTTTCTTTCAATTACAAAGGGCTTAAACATGACCAATATTTGCCAAGAAAAATAAAAGAATGAATTTATTGACATCGTATCTGAAATGTCCAGTGGTTGAACAGGGTTCATGATGTATAGGCTTCAGTTATGGTACAAATATTTTATTGTCTTCTCCATCTCTAGAACAAGCTCTCTTCTTTTTGTGGGGTGATGGCAACTGCCAGCCCAGCAATTGAATTTCAGAAGCCTGACAACTCCATCTGAGCAGTGGTAACCCACCCAAGCTGGGTCCTGAGTACATTTTGTAAGACTCCATTTGCCTTTGAACAATTCTGTTGTTTTGTGGCACAAAAAGCATCCCAGGTTTAATTCATACTCACCCTGACCCAGAACTGGAATCAGCCACATCTCCAATGAGTCTTAGTTCCTTTTAATGGGTAATAGTACTTAGAAACTAAGTAGCCAAAATTAACCTGCTTCAAAATTTAGTGTATTTTGCATTCAGACAAGAAGCATAGCAACTTATCTTTCAATCTCTCATCTGAAAATTGGCGCCTTCTCTTTCTGCCTGTTGCTAAATATTCCACGAATACAAGAGGACATTCTGAGTTTAGCAGAGTAAAAGCAGGAAGTCAAGGGTCTCCCAAGTGGAGGTACCCAGCAGAACACTGTGGATCCAAGGTCGTGTGGTGTATTCAGAACACCGTGGAGGGTCAATGACGTTCCAGGGCAACTGAACTCCAGCACCGGTTCTGAGAAACGTTACCTTTGTGTCCATGAGTAAATGACCACCTATTTGAGCTAAGGTTGCTCATCTGTAAAATGAGAATGTTAAACCAGTAGGTCCCTCCCACTGCTCTCTCATTAACAATGACTAAAACCTGAAAGATTTTTCTTTATTTAAATCTCTAAGCTTTTCCCACCTGTGGTGGAAGCTCATATTTTATACCAACTGTGTTAGATTTATTGACAAATATTTAGTGAGAAATGGCTTTTTTAAAAAGGAGGATTCAAGTGGCAATGGAGGAAATAAAAAAAACTGGATAATGAAATAGTGGAGAGAGATACAGGAAGATGAAAAACCAGTTAAGAGGACTATGAGGAAAGAATAGAGAAAAAGAAATAAATATCTAGAACAAGGGTTCTAAACCTTTCCTGAAGTTCGCACACCTTTTGTTCCCCAAAATAGGCTGTGGAAATGCTGACAAAATCATTAATCCTTTCATTAAATTAATCATGATACATGCATTTAATTTTTTTGGCAATAATAACAACATTGTAAATCACATGTTTTGGGTTTTCTCTTAATGCCATTGTCTTAGAAAGAAAGCACATTTCTGAAAATCGTATCATTTGTATTTAAGCAGCTTCATGCCTTTATTAGAACCTGCAAAAGTGAAGAAAACCATGTCTCACACTAACATTTTCTTAAATATAGCAAATAAATTTTCAAGGAAGTCCTTTCATCATATCAAACTCTTTTCAAATACCACTGATTTTCTTGCAGTAACAAATTATCTTTGGTTTTATTTTCTTAGCATAGTAAGGTCACTACCAGTGCAGGCAGTCAACATGAAGCAATATTAGCTTACCTTCCAAAACAGGTACCTGCATTCAGTTACTCAAGTTATGTAAAAGACAGCCCCTGAAGTTATATAAAACAAAATATGTGCAAAACCCATTGCAGCCCTGGTACAATAATCAGTCTATTACGTCTATCTATCTGACCTTTTATACATATACATATATATATATACACATATCTACATATATATGTAGATATAGTGATTTCTCTCTTATGGTAATTTTCATAGGTTCAGACAAACAAAAACTATTTTATGAATTGTTTCTACTTTATGTATCAATGTTACCAACTCACAAATTCATCTTAAGGACTACATTTGACATTTTCTATACTCTGTCGCATCCTCTTTTTACCATAACTTTTTATATTATTTGATAAAAACAACTTGATGCTTATTTTTATCATCAGATCACAATACTACGTTTGAACAGTATTATTTTGGCCATTTGTTGAGTTATTAAATGTTCATAGACATCTCTAAAGTGTTCTATCAGTTCCCAATTATTTAAAATTAGGAGACCACTGTATCTGCTCTACCTGCTAATTTACCTCTTCTTTATTTATTGATACACAATTGTATGTAACTTAAGAATATGTTTCTGAAAAATTTTTAAAAATGAACAAAGTCTAAGATTCTGAAGTTTCTGCTATTTTAGTGAAAGTCATATGGGCTTCAAGGATCAAAATGATTTTCAGTATAGCTCCCATATTCTTGCTGAAAAGGTCAGAGGTCATTTGTGATCATGTGTGATGCTATCTTTATAGGCTATAATTAAATTGATAGAGTATTTAAAGGCAAACTTTAAAACCAATTTATCTAATTGTAAAACTCTAAACAATAGTGCTTCACAATTTGTTTGTCATTGTATTGGTTTCCTATGGCTGCTGTAACAGATTGCCACAAACTTGGTGGCTTAAAACAACACAAATCTATTTTCTTACAGTTCTGGAGCCCAGAAATCCAAAACCAGTTTCTCTGGGCTAAAGTCAAGGTGTAAGCAGGGCTGGCTTCTCCTGATACCTCTGGGGAAGACTCTGTTTCCGTACTTTTTCCAGCTGCCAGAGGTCACCTGCTTTCCTTGGTTTACGGCCCCTTCCTCCATCTTCAAAGCCAGTAGTTTAACATCTTCAAATATTTTTCTCCCTGTCCCTCTCTCTCCACCATCACATCATCTTCTGTATGACTTTGACCCCTCCTGCATCCCTCTTACAAGGACCATTGTGATTACATCAGGCCCACCTGGATAACCCAGGAAAACTGCCCCATCTCCAGATCCTCAACTGGATCACAGCTGCAAAATTCTTTTGCCGTTTGTAACGTTCACGGGTTCTGGGGATTAGAATGTGGACATCTTTGGGGGCCACTGTTCAGCCTACCACAGTCATTTACAATAAAAACAATGAGCATATGAAATCACAGAATCCTACTCCTTAAAAACTAAAGGAATGGAAAGTCTACCTGAGTAAAAACCTGGCCTCAGAGGAGCTATCCACAGCCTCATTTTCCCTGTTCTCATTGTCCTGTCTCAACATATCCCAAACTTCAAGAGACAACTGCTTTACTATTTATTATGTAGTATTTGGTTCCCCAGTTACGAATTCAGTGCCACTTCTGATCTGATACAGGACCTGCTCTGAGACTCGAGCTAAGTGAATTCTGACCACTAAGAAGTCCAAACCAGTGTAAAAACTTAAGCAAGGGGCCCAGTTTATTGCAAATCACCCATAATTCTTTATAGGGAATTATTAAATTACTGAATCAAATTTCTCTTTTGCAAACCAAAACTCTACTGGCAAGAGTTCTTTGCTTGCTTTTTTAAGAACAACACAGTTATTTATGATTTGCCTTATTCTATGTAAAATATTTTATATAGTTTCCTAGAATATTTTCTTTGAGACTTTATAGCTAGTTTATTTTTAACAAACTAAAAGTGTGGACTGCAAGGATAATTCTAAGCTGTAGTTTTCCTGTCATGCGGCTTACTTTTTTCTTTTTATAGTTGTATTCATTGATTTATCATGAAAAATTTTAACAAATACTTATATTTTCCATGGTTTTTTTTCAGAAAAATGTTTAAAAACTGATATTGTAGTTGGCAATGGGTTTTTGTCTGAATCAGAATATGCTTATCCCATAAATAGAGAAACACAATATAAATGTAAACCAGGATATGCAACAGCAGATGGAAAAACGTCAGGGACAGTTCAGTGTTTGCAAGGTGGATGGTCAATTCAACCAATTTGTGTTAGTAAGTAATTTTATATTTTCCTATGCATTTTTCTGAACCTGCAACATGAAAGTTTACTTCAGCTATTTTTTTTCCTTCTTCAGGGATTAGGTGACACCATAAAAAATGATGTCAAACTCGTTTTAAAAAAATGTATTAATAAAGTACATTATACTCCTATGCCAGATTGATTTAACTTCCTTGGTTATGTTTTTCCATCTCTTCAAAGGAGATAATCCTTCTCTTGAGTTGTTTTTTTTTTTCCTAGAAGAAATGCCATTATTTTAAAAATGGAAAGAAAACAATTAGGTTTACAGAGCTTCAGGCACAGCTTAATTTACTTGAGACTAAGATCTTTATGCACTTATCTTCAGCATTTTCAAATTCTCAGTCTCCTGTAGTTGATTTCTTGTTCCTTTTAATACAAGTTGTGAGTCTAGGGAATAAGCTGCATCCGCGGTGCAGCGTTCAAAGGACACTAATACTAAGCTCTTTTCAATCCATAATCTGATGCTGCAGAGAAGGAACAGGTCTAGAAATTCTTATAATTTGTGAATATTTGAGACGTATGGGTGGGTGGCAGGCTCTTGTTTCTGGGAAACTTACACCCAATGGATTTCTGATTTTTATAGTTTTTCTTAGGGAAAAAAGAAAGTGCTAAATCTGTACTCTTTAATCAAGTTAAGAGGCATGGAAAAAATCTTAAATTTGGTAGGATTTGAAGTTATACAGGGATATTTTATTCTCTTTCTTAATGCAGACATCCTAAAATTGATGTCATAAGTGTATTATTATCTAAGTTTTACTCAGTCATATTTTCAGAAACTTCAACTTCTACTTCTACTATATCTTCTTCTACTTCTTATCCTTTCTTTTAATTTCTGTTCTTTTCATAGATTCTTAGTAAAGAAGAGGTATAAAATCTTTTCTTATAATATACTCAGTTTATGGAGTTCTAAAAGCCAAGTTTGTATTCTTTACTTTTACTAAAATTAGGAAGAATAATCTATCACAAACTACACTACTACAGAAGAGAAAATTCTTTCTATTAGTATATGTACTTATGTATCTGAATACAACTCTTTTGGATACTTACTGTATTATTGTTTAACTGTAACTGAAAATCTATCTGAACACATAAACACAGAAACTGTTATTCCGGAGTCTGGAAAAAAATTTTTTTCTGTTGCTTCCCCCATCTATAGACAGGCTTCAAAGTGAAAATAGCACAGTCCAAAAATGCTATTTATGTCATTGTGAAGAGTTAGGTCATTCTGAGGCTCATTGAGGACAAAGACATGACCTCGGGGTGGCAGTTGCACACCGTGAGCTTTACTTGGGTGCCATGGGGATAGGGGGATGCCAGGAAAGTCCCTCAGAGCAGGAGAACTTTCCAGAGACAGCAGTGCGTGGCTGCACCCAGAGGGGAAAGAAAACAAGGGAGCTCCTGGGGCAGAGGGGACTCAGAAAGGAAGATTCACACACATCTGAGGGGTACTTCCAGCACAGCAGGGCGGCTCGGGACAGAGAGTTTGCGGGGCTGTAGCAGCCTGGCGTCTTTTAAGGCCACAGGTGTCTGTTTTAGGAGATGTTCATAACTTCCAGAGGAGAGTTCTCTTTCCCTTTCTCTCCTGAGAGGAGAATAGATCAATATGCCAGCTACCCTATAAGAGCTCAAGTCTAATAATGTTGAGGTTCCTCTCCTATGGTGCAAAGCCATTGCATGGGCAGGATAACATCAGGCTGCCTTTGCATCTGGTTCATCGGGACCTGATGGATTAGGGACACGGGCTCTGAGAACTTGCACTATGGCTGTCGGTGGGCAGTAAACTACATAGTATCTTATTCAGAGAACTAATGTTTCCTGTCACGATGTGTGTGTGTGTGTGTGTGTGTGTGTGTGTGTGTGTGTGTGTGTAGATACGTATATATGCTGCCTGCTATTTAGTGCATTACTGTTAGAATATATACTATAGATAGATAGAACTACATATATATATGTATTTTTTACCAAAGACTTGGTGTATTTTATCCAAGAATGGATAGATAAGGAAAATGTAACTAAAATTAATTTTTATTAAATTATTAGTAATGATGTTTTCTATAAGGTCATTTATTTATTAAGACATAATGATTGTTAAATGTTATCGTTGGCTGGTTGTGTGCTTGGGGTTAACAGTAGAAATAAAATTCTGATTTTTTATTTGCCTCAGAGTCCTGTGATAGGCCGGTATTCGTGAATGCCAGAAGCAAAGGTAAGGACACGTGGTTTAAGCTCAACGACAGGCTGGACTACGAATGCCACGAGGGCTATGAGAACCAGGATGGACGCACCACAGGTTCCACAGTGTGTGGTGAAGACGGCTGGTCCCATTTGCCCACATGCCATGGTAAGTACTTGTTTATCTAGAAAATAAAAACAATTCTTGATGGGTTTCTTTTTGGTAGGCTTTCTAGAAAGATGTTTCCTAAGTAGCAATCGTCAAAATTCAAGGTATGTCCACATAGCTTTAAGAAGCCAAAGTAAAATACGATATAATAACAGATCTTTGCAAAGCACTTAGCCCGCTCAGAATAAGGTTGCTTGCATGCCGTACACAAACGGATTATCTTAGAGTTTTGGAGGTCCACGTCCTGAAATCAAGGTGTCATGTAAATAAGTTCATTTGTATCTTTTTTTTTTTAGATTCCACATATAAGCGATATCACACGATATTTCTCTTTCTCTGTCTGACTTACTTCACTCAGTATGACAATCTCTAGGTCCATCCACGTTGCTACAAATGGCATTATTTCATTCTTCTTAATGGTTGAGTAGTATTCCATTGTACGTATGTACCACATATTCTTTATCCATTCTTCTGTCGATGGACATTTAGGTTGCTTCCTTGTCTTGGGTATTGTAAACAGCGCTGCAATGAACATTGGGGTGCGTGTATCCTTTCGGACCATGTTTTTCTCCAGATATATGCCCAGGAGTGGGATTATAGAATCATATGGTAGCTCTAGTTTTAGTTTCTTAAGGAAACTCAGAAACAGACTCACAGACTTAGCGAACGAACTTAAGGTTACCAGCGGGGAAGGGTGGGGGGAAGGGATAGCTAGGGAGTTTGGGATTGACATGTACACACTGCTATATTTAAAATGGATAACCAACAAGGACCTACTGTAGAGCACAGGGAACTCTGCTTAATATTCTGTAACAACCTAATTGGGAAAAGAATTTGAAAAAGAATAGATACATGTATATGTAGAACTGAATCACTTTGCTGTACACCTGAAACTAGCCAACATTGTTAATCAACTATACTTCAATATAAAATAAAAAGTTAAAAAAAAAAAAGAATGCTTGCTCTGGTAAGGTGTATGCATTTACGTAAAATGTGTCAGATCAAGGTTCCTTCTGGAAAGAATCTGTCTCCTTGCCTTTTACCATTTCTCTAAGCTATTTGCATTTTTTGGCTCATGGCCGCTTCCTCAAATCACTTCAACCTCTGGTTCTGTTGTCACATTTTCTACTTTGATTCTGACCCTCCTCTCTCTTATAAAGACCCTTGTGATTACGTTGGACCCACCACTGCACAGGTAATTCAGAATAATCTCTCTTTCTCAAGGTCTTCACCTTAATTACATCTGCAAAGTTTGTTTTCCATGTAAGGTAACACATTTGCAAGTTTCAGAGACTAGGATATGGACATCTTTGGGGGCCATTATTCCGTCTACAGCATCATATAATAACTTTACGTGAATAAACAAGCTGGAAAATTCTGTATCATCCAAGATCAAGTATTTTCAATGGAACTTTTTTTCCAATTGGATAAGAAAAATAATGTAAACAATCAGTAAAGAATTGTTGTGCAAAATATTGGAATAAAATACAGATACAAGGATGTAAATTTTATAGAAGCTGAGTGAGTTGCATTCCAGAGGGATATGCATAAATAAACTGTTATTAAACCATTAAATTGCCAATAACGATACATAAAACTGGGTAGTTTAGATAATATTTCTGAGATTATTTAATTAGAAAATATCTCATTGCACTTTTCTGATGTGTGCCTGATCTATTGAGAGTGTTTATTTTGTCTTGATTGTCATTTATATTTTCACATGTGAATTTCAATATATTATTTTATAAATGAATCTTTAATAACAGAAGGTCAAATGAGAAAGATACACACATATATTCATTTATACATCCATTTCTAATTGAATCAGAAGGTATCCATAATGTTTTAGTTTTTACAAACATACTAGGTTGACCTGAAATAAATGGACTGTCAGTTATTTCTCCAGCAATGAGTTTATTTGGGATCAGCAGAGAATTGCAGCTTGGGGTCTGCAACCATGAAGAGCCACGCGCAAGTCCCTGCATGGCAAGGGAAGGAGACCTCTGCTACAGAGCAGAAAAGGAAGTCAGGAGGACTATGTAAACAATGGCTTTTCATTGGCTGAGTCCTTGCAGGAAAGAAGAGTCTTTCTTCTTCCTGTTGGGCTCTGTTATGATCACAGGGTGTGAGAGCTCCCCCTTCTGGTCTCCTGACTTTATTGAATTGAGGTTTCTGTTAATTTTTTACAAGTGATACAGTTGGATATAATGGAAAGATTCAGAAATCTAGAGACAACTGAGCCACGTGTTTTTGATATTTAGTTCCTTGTTTATAAAATTAAGAATTGCTTTTTAATGCTCCCTCCTACTTAAAATTTCTATGTCTTATTCAAGCATTCCAGCTATCTACTTTCTAAACATAACTATCATTTTTAATGAGAAAATGTAATTAAATACGTTGTGCTTTAATTTTTATTACTGGAAAGAAGGCTTTTCATGTGCTTTGAGTGTGAAAATTATTCCTATTCTATTTTATAAACAAATTATAAAAGTTATTAAATTTTATTGTTAACTAAACAAAGTGAATAATTTATTTTATAAGTAACTTCTCAGAACTTGTCTATTACAATCCTGAAGAGATTGTCATAGAAATTTTACCTTTCTACTCAATTTCCTAATTTTTCTAAGGGGTCTTACACATATTTGTTGGATGCAAATATTTTTTTAAAGGCAAGAATATATGCTGCTCTGTATATGAAGCCCCCTGAATCTTATTTTTATACAGCAGATGTTAAATTCATTTTTGCAATGATTATTTCACATATATTCATTTACTTTAATTTTATCTTTAGAAACAGAATGTCATCTTCCATTTTTGGAAGCAAATGTAGATGCTCATCCAAAACAAGAAAAATACAAAGTTGGAGACGTGTTGAAATTCTCCTGCAGACAAAGACTTAGAAGAGTTGGGCCAGATTCAGTTCAATGTTACCAATTTGGGTGGTCACCTAATTTTCCAACATGCAAAGGTCAATATTTATTTTAGAATTGATGAAACAAGAATTAGATTTTTATATTAAATCTATGCATTTTATTGACTCACATCTGTAATTGACAAACTGCAAAAAATGTCAAAGGTGGTATTTTAACTGAGAAGGAGGAGGGGTGATAGGCCATAGTAATTGAGTTGCATAGATTATTTAATTTTTTTTTTATCAAGGGGTAATTCTACCTCTGAGTTTTGAAATATATAATGGGATTTTATAGATCAAAATATAGTGGCTGGGATTAACAAGTGCTAAGGTGTTTTCCCCTTAATCTCGTTAAAAATATATACTTTAAAAAATATTGCGTGGGCCTTGATATATTTCTATTAAATAATTAAGGAAATAACCAAATCATTGTAAATATGTGTTATTCAATTTAAAACAATGATAATTTGTAACTTGTTTCAGTTGACATTATTTGATCAAATTGTTGTAGGTGTTTATAGATATTACTTAATAAAAACTATAATTGTATGTGTATATCATACCACATATTTGATACTTATTAACTTTTGTATAATATACAGATTATTGACCTACTTTAAAATCTTTAAGCGTGCAACTTAATATCCTGGCTATGTAATAAATAACCTGCAAAATATTGTGGTTAGGGGAAAACCAGGATATTTGGATTTAGAAAGAATATAAGATTGTACTAAAAAATTATTGCTAGTTTGAAGAAATGTAATAAGATGTTTTATGAATGTAGGTAAATGTCCTTATTTCTTAGATAGATATTCCAAAGAATTTAGAAGTAAAATCTCACTGTTTATCATTTATTTTAAATTACTTCACAAAAAAATAAGCAAATTGGGAAAAATGTAATATTTATATACCTAGATGATCAATATATGTGTTTATTATGCATTTTTCTTCGTTAATTTGTTCAAAATTATTCATACTAAAATGTCAAAATTTGAGAAAAATAATAGACAATGAACTATATACACAGTAAAAACAAACCTGAAAAAAAATAGGAATGTAGTATAAATGTAATTTAGTTCCAGATCAACCAAAATAGTAACTCCACATTTTGCCATATTTATAAGACCATGTAAGCATTATTTACAAAGTTTATTTTATTATAGGGCAAGTACAGTCCTGTGGTCAACCTCCTCAACTCCCCAATGGGAAAATCAAGGGCATAAAACAAGAAAAGTATGAACACGGTGAAATGGTGGAATATAATTGCAATCCTAATTTTCTAATGAAGGGACCTAAGAAAATACAATGTATGGATGGAGAATGGACAACTTTGCCCACCTGTGTTGGTAAATAGATATTTATGTTTAAACAGAAGAGTTACTTTTACTTTGTACTTATATATAAATACATATGTAAAAAGATTTAAAATATTTTAAAGCTAAACATATCTTTTATGATGTTTTCTTAGAACCAGGGAAAACATGTGGATTTATACCTGAACTTGAGAATGGCTTTGGCCAGCCCTCTGTCCCTCCCTATCGACATGGAGTTTCAGTGGTGTTGAATTGCAGAAATACATATACAGTGATTGGAAATAATACAATTACTTGTATTGGTGGAATGTGGACTGAGCTTCCTAAGTGTGTTGGTGAGAATGCATTTCTCAATTTTATATGTGATTGTTTATAACTTTTTAAATCAATAAATATATTTATAGCAGCACATGCTGGTGCCCACCAGGTATTAAATTGTTAGGATGTAAGACACTTGTTGTTTGCTCCTTATTACTTAATAAACTGAATGGTTAAGGATTTCCTTTGATCTATGGATACTGTGCAAGATTACTGAGACACTAAGGGCTCTGTGAATCAAGAACATTTGGACCTCTGCTGTTTTTTTTTTTTTTTTTGGCCGTGCCAGGTGGGATCTTAGTTCCCCAACCAGGGACCGAACCCATGCCCCCTGCACTGGGAGCACGGGTCCAGTGGTTAAGACTCCGTGCTCCCAATACAGGGGGCTTGTTTATACGTTTCCTCCACAGAAGTCATAAGATTTATTCCAGGTTTTTCTATCAGTCTATCTGCCTTGTGCTCTGCTCTTTCCCCTTGCGTTCCAGCAGTCCTTGGACTTCCAGCCATAATGCGTTAAGTATTTGCCAGTTTTCTCCTGATAAGGTCAGATACTGGCCTCTTTTGTCCCATTTCCAGCAACCCCAATATATTAAAGCCTTTAATTTTGAGCTTTAAAAACTAGCAAGACTCTCTGCTGCTGTTCTTCTTCCAGATTCTAAAGTAGACAACTCAGAGCCACTCCTTTTCCCCATCTCCTAGACTTTTGGATCATCAACTGACCTACTTCTGGGGATGAAAAGTTTAGCTGTTGCACCCCTTTGAGCCTGGCAGACACCTGGTCACTGGCAGTCTGTGATGACTCACTGGGAGGAAATGTCTCCCACCCCCAGGAAGGTGTAAGCTGTTCATGGTCACCGATCGTAGAAGGGGGATGCAGACATCCAATCACCAGCGTCACAGGCTGTACATTTAAAGTAGGAATTGTTGGAGAAAAACCACTTATCAGCAGAGAAGTAGCAGAACCCTCCATGTCTCATTATCCCATCCTTTGACACACTAAGGGGAAGGTTCCATAACAATCTATATATTTGTGGACAAAAGGGGAGAGATGTAACAATAAAAACCACCTCAACAAGCAGGAGCCTATTGGAAATGCATGTTTGGAGGGTGGATAGTGTTATCAGGGAAATTCTCCCTGGAGCATGGGACTGTGGGTCTTTGCTAAGCTTCTGAAATGTGGGAGTGATTGAACCTCAAAGAACATCCATCTCTCCTTATTAATACTATACTTACTCCCACAGACATACTTGTGCATCGCCTCTTTTTATTATTTAAATGCTTTGAAAATATTTGAATGTAACTCCAAAAGGACTGTCCTTCAGTCAAAACCCTGGACCCGAGGAATCCATCTTGCACTCTCATTTCTCAAAAGACTTTCTGACATATTATTTTGTCATTCAAAGACAGGATACAGTTTTTTGCTTTCTTTTTCATTTTTTTGACAGCACAGCCTACCTCATGTAATGAAATGAAGAATAATTTTGTAGGATATTGCTTAAACGCATCAAGCATAATTTAATGATACCATAAGTATTTCAGATATTTTATTGAGGTGATTGCTTAGTTTCTGTTTAATAGTCTTATCTTGTATGGATATTTTCCTTTTTGATAGCAACAAACCAACTTAAGAGGTGTGAAAAACCAAGGCTTTATGCAAGAGGACTGTTAAGTTCATATAGGCATGAATTTAATCATAATGCCAAAATAAATTACAAATGTACTGGGAAGGATACATACGTACAAACAGTCTGCATCAACGGGAAATGGGACCCTGAACCAGACTGCATAGGTAAGATTTGTTTGAAAGATTTTGTAGATTCTTTGCTTCTTCACCAGAAAAATTCTCTTGAAATTGACATGCTTTTAAATTAAATTATTTACTGTGACATATAATTTTAAAATTGAAGATAAGTTATAAACCACTCATAACACTGTTTCCAGACAAACATTATCCTTTAAGAACCCTGGATTTCTGGTCAAGATGATGTAGTAATGCCATTTTTACCCTACTACAGTCTCTCTAAGCCATTAAAAAAAAAAAAACCTGTAAAAATAGAGCAAAAAGTCAATCTTCAATGACATTAGGAAACAACTAAAACCCAAATTACACACTGTGATGGATAATTGACAAATATTGTGAATTCTGGACCAGAAGTCCAGAAAGTAAGCTGGGAAGAAAAAAGTACCTGATGTAAAAATTATTTCCATAAGAATAAGTTTGACATTCTTTGAAGGCCTATTTTCAAATCATTTAACTTGAATAATAAGGTTATAAATCACAATTATAAATGGACACTGTATTAGATTAAAATAAACCAGGTAAAAAGGCAGAGAGCTAACAGTGAAACGGCAACAAGATAGAGAAAATGGAGAGGGTGGATTACAGACTCCTTGTCAGCAAAGTAGGAAGCCAGAAGAAAACAGAGCGATTTCTTCAAAGTGCTTAAGAAAGTAATTGGTGACCAATTTTTCTATATACCAATATTATCCATTAATGATTACAAAATAAAGAAAATTTCAAACATAGGACAGACTAAGAGAATTTACCCCTCAAAGACATACTTTGAAAGAGATCATATAAAATATATATGATGAAATAGTAACTCTTAACCAAAGAGTATGATAGCATTAGAAATTGTGAGGGAGAAAGTAATTGGAATATATTATTAAATTTAAATAAAGAATGATTTCAAGAAGATAAGGTAACTATAATTTGTTTAAAACAACTAAAATGTTTTCATTTTTATTAAATATTTTTTTCAACATATTTTTATTTTTATATATAGAAGTGAATATTGTCCTGAGAGTTTCAAGAATTTCAAAGCCTTTTATGTGCCCATGGAATGTTTACTTAAATTAACTAGTTATTGTTCACTGTTACATTTCCAATATTAAAACACTATAGATCACTTTCATAACCACAAAGAAATAATATTTAAAAGTAATAATGAAATTTGTCTACTCCCCTAGCCTTCGTTTTGTGAAATAATTCACTTCCAAATAACCTAATGAGATAGTATTTAAAATACTAAATTTTAAAATACTAAAATATTTTAAAAATACTAAAATACTAAATTTATATTATAATTATAAAAGCACATAGTAAAACCTATGAGGTGCGCAGTAACCAAAATTTAGAGTGACATTCACAGGCTTAAATGCACATTATTTCTGGAAAAAATAAACTTGTGTATATATAGATATATATTTAGCTAATATATATATATTAGATAAATATATAGCTAGGGGAAAATGTACATTCCAGATATTAAGAGGAAAAAGAAATAATAAAATAAAAGCAGAAGTGAATGAAATAGACTATTTTACTTACAGCTGATCCATTAAGTAAAACTAATTCTTGAAAAGATTAAGCAGATCTAACGAATTTTACTCTAATCAAGAAGAATGGTGGGCAGTCTGAAAAAAAGCATTCTGCAACCAAAAAGTAGGTGAAAATACAAATATAGGAAAATATGAGAATACGATTTTTAAAATAAAGAAATTTAGGGAATTCCCTGGTGGTCCAGTAGTTAGGACTCCCAGCTGTCACTGCCGAGGACCTGGCTTCAATCCCAGGTCCGGGAACTAAGATCCCGCAAGCTGCACGGCGCGGCCAAAAATTTTTTTAAATTTTTAAAAGTTTTTTAAATAAAATAAAGAAATGTAAAACATCATTGAAAAGGAAAATACCATAGGGCATTTATAGATTCTTGGGAGAATGCTTTTTCTGAAGATCTCCCTTGACATGGGTTAGTTACCTTGTAAAAGCTCTGCCAGCCCTGGATTTCATGTCCATTTCTCTGCTGACCTTTTCTCACTCCCCACAGCTGACTTTCCAGGTAGAGGCCTCCCCACGGGTACCATTCTAGCCACTGAGATTTAGTAATGGGTGATGTCACCAGTGCAGCCATGTCTTCAGATGTTTTATCAGTCAGACCACTTTGGTTAATCTTTTGCGTGTGTGTGTGTTCCTCCATTTTTTAAAAAAATTGAAATATAGTTGACATATAATACTATATTTGTTTCAGGTGTACAACAGAGTGATTCAATATTTTTATAGATTATACTCCATATAAAATTATTGTAAAATATTGGCTATATTCCCTGTGCTGTACATCACATTCTTGTATCTTATTTTTATTTTGTACTTAACAGTTTGTACCTCTTAATCCTTTTCCCCTATCTTGTCCCTCCCCCCAGTCCCCTCCCCACTCGTAACCACTAGTTTGTTCTCTGTATCTGTGACTCTGCTTCTGTTTGTTATATTCCTTTGCTTGTTTTATTTTTTAGATTCCACACATAAGTGAAAACATACAGTATTTGTCTTTCTCTGTCTGACTTATTTCACTTAGCATTATACCCTCCAAATCCATCCATGTTGTTGCAAATGGCAAAAATTTCATTCTTTTTTACGGCTGAGTAGTATTCCATTGTATATATATACCACATCTTCTTTATCCGTTCCTCTATTGATGGGTACTTAGGCTGCTTCCACATCTTGGCTATTGTAAATAATGCCGCTATGATCATAGTGGGGCATGTATCTTTTTTCAAATTAGTGTTTTTGTTTTCTTCAAGTATATACCCAGCAGTGAAATTGCTGGATCATATGGTAGTTCTATTTTTAGTTTTTGGAGGAACCTCCATCCTGTTTTCCATAGTGGCTGCACCAGTTTATGTTCCCACACTTCAGTTAATCTTAAGTGTGAGTCCGGGACTATTCCCTGTACCATCAATTCCATGGGGAAAGTGGTGGTCTAGAAGCTTCCTACTTTCACTTAGCTTAAGATGAATGGGAGTTTCCCCTACTCTCCCCTATAATATAACATACAGACAGCATTTTTTAAAGAAACCTTCACTACTGGCCCCTAAAAACTCATTTCTTTACCCTCCTATGCTTATAGTAGTATTTTAAGGCTTGTAGAGCACGTTTTATAATCTCTTGACATATCTTTTAAAAGTTGTTTGTCATCTTACTTTAAATCTTGGGATAATCGAACTTGAAAGACCAGGCAAAGGAAATAAGAAAATTAATTATTTTAATGCTCTGCTTTGTATGTACAAATACTAACGGATCTCAGAACACAATACTTCAGGAAAAAAGCAAGCTTCCCCATTATATGCTATAGCATAGCTCTTATGGATGCCAAAAAAACCCAATTCACAGACACTAAAAATATGTTAAATATGGATTCACAAGTATGTGTTTAGAAAATAAGAACTGTAGTTACACATATGTGAAGGGGTAGAAGGAAAAATAATGAAACTAAGTATGCCACAAGAGTAACTTTATTTTAGCTGTAAAATTTAGGGGTTTTTGTTAAGAAAAGAAAGAAGAGACTGTTACTTATACCCTAAAACCAAGAGAAATCAAGACACACTATAAAATCACAGGTTTTTTTAAAAAGTCCATCAGAGAGCTAAGAACACAGAGAACCCTAATGAATGAAATTCCAGGAAGTAATGTCTCTCCAAGGAAAAAAAAAAGTCACATCACTGTTTTCATCCTTCTTGGAACAGTGAGAGGTTAAGAAAGCCACCAGATACATGGATATAAATAAAATAGCAGAACTTTCAGAGAAGGTTTACAGGTGGTGTGAAAGTTGGCATGACTGTTAAATTTTCTGGGAGCCCCGAAACAAAAAAGTCTCTCAATCTTTTCCAAGGGTCCTGCTAAAATCTGAGGTTAGGGCAAGAAAACTGAGATAAAGCATTCAAAAACTCTCTCTCCCGAACTTCAATGTTGAGATGAAGTCAGGATGCCCGTCTTTCTTCCTCCTGAGTTCCCTTTCCATATTCTATTCCTTGGTCATTCCTTCACCTCGACAAGATCTACACAAAATCTTGGGGAAAAGAGGTTGGAATTATTGGTCCAATGGTGCCTGGAAATCCCAGGGATTTTTGTGTAAATTTGTCCACTTCCTGACAGCCCTTTTCTCCTCTCTACCTTCCCCATTCCCTCATCTCCGTTTGAGCAAAAAAGGTAGTGTTTGCCAAATGACAAAAACAAAATATCCTGCCACTCTCATTCTGCAGGAAATGCCTTACGTTGGTCTGAGAGAGCCACTCAAGTGACTCTGGAATAAACCATATCTGCCTAAATGGAGCAGCAACAGGCTTTGTTTTTTCTAATTCTACCCCAGTCGTACTTCACTATTAAGCCTATTCTCATATCACATACATTAATACCTATCCTGCATTGTTCATTTAACGTTAGAACCGAAATGTGTTTCTATATTATATAAAGCTGTACACAATGTTCCATTCCTCCATTGTTGTCAGATTACTGATAATTTTAATACTTTAAACTGCTATAAAATTTACAAGAACACATTAATTAACAGTGGTATTTAGAATCTCCAGATATTCAATATGAGCTAGATGAAAAACTATAAAAATTTGATTTATTGCATCAAATTGATTTTCATAAGGGTTGTACTTGCAGTTAGTAAAATTATACTCCTAGAATGAGGTTAAAAAAAAAAATGAGGAGGAGTTTCTTTTTTTAATAATAATTGGGCATTTTCTTTTTCTTTTTTCTTTTATATTTTTGGTCATGCCATGCGGCCTGAGGGGATCTTAGTTCCCCGACGAGGGATTGAACCCGGAGCCCTGGCAGTGAAAGTACCGAGTCCTAACCACTGAACCACCAGGGAATCCCCGAGGAGGAGTTCTTGAAAGTTGAAAGAGTCAGATAACAATTTTGAGAAGTAGTGGTGGTGGTAGGTGGAGAGAGACAGGGAAATTCGTCACACAAGCTGCCAGATTTGTTCTAAAGAAAGACAATAAAGTTCTTTATTTTACAAATCAGGACTACAAAGCCCCAAGAAGTTACTTGGTCAAAGTCAAGATGGGAACCTGTTTCTGGGTTCCTCTATCAGTTCAGTCTCGACTAGACTACCTACACTAGGTTGAAATTTCCAACCACGTTGCCCCTAATTCTGTAAGGCAAGTAAGTTGGACAACTGAGATCGTCATGTACAATTCTTTTTATCTGAAGTATAACAGCAATGATATTTGTATGGTATCTGAACATCTAACTTGATTAGCTGGGACTTTATTTACCCTTTTTTTTATCATGATTTATATGTTTGAGATTATAGACGACATCAACCTCCCCACTTCCCTGCACTGGGACCTCTAAGAGGTTGTCTGCACGTGATTGCCAACCCAAGATTGGCAGCGCAGGCTTGATGCTCATTTAAAAGTTTTGACGATACCCAATAAGTATTCATCCCTGTGACTTTTTATTTAAATAAAAATATTTGAACAACTAAACAGAAACGAATTAATGTCAATACAAAATACCTAAACAAAGAGGAAAGGAAATATCTAAGTAGGAAATCTTCTACATAATAAATGAGGTAATAAACCGATTCATCTCTCTATTGAATGAGTCTGAAATCCTCTTTTCGTGTGCTCTCCAGAGCTTGTCCTCAAGCTTATGAGACAAACATTGTGAATCAAAAATGTACAATAACAATAACACCAGGCAAATCCTTATCTTCTTTTGCAGAGTTAGTTACTGAACCAAAACAGACTATAAAAGACTTGGTCCTATTAAAGTTTGACTAGAAAAATGATGCAACTGGAATCAAATTCTTTCAATTCACATATTTCTTAAGCCAATAAATAAACAGGGCAAATCCCATAGAGTATAGGAAAATGCATGAATGGACCCAGCTCCCAGATACCTCTCTAGTTTTTTCATAGAAACAGCTTTTGCTGAGAAAATTTGCACTATAGAATGCTAGTGTGCCTTCCTTCCCTTGAAAAAATAAACCACAATCCAATGTAAAATTCAGATAATATGCATGCTTCGGCTTAATTGATACTGACCTTTGGTTTTACTCATATCTAATACTTTCTTTGTAATAATTTTGAAGGGAGTGGGAATTCCCTGGCTCCCTGGCGGTCCAGTGGTTAGGACTCCATGCTTTCATGGCCGAGGGCGCGGGTTCAGTCCCTGGTTGGGGAACTAAGATCCTGCAAGCTGTGCGGTGGGGCTGAGAGAAAAGAAAATTTTGAAGGGAAGTTGCCACTAGACAGCAGCCGCTGCCCTTGGCGGGGGCGGGGAGGGGAGGAGATGAGCTGAAGGAAAACACTGCTACGAGCCTTGGTCAAGTAGCGCGCCTGTGGCTCAGACCATGATGCTCTGGCATCAAGGTGATTATTTAAAATGTTTCCCTAAGAACAAGCCAAGCAAACAAAAAGAAGTTAATTCCTAGTCAAACAGAGGCATTCGAATTACATCCATCAGCAAGCATTGTTCCGTTTAGAAGAAAATGCAAATCATGAAAATCTTTTATTGTGATCAAAGGTTAGGTTGTAAGGGGAAGTCTTAGTTGATTCTATCATTACTGTTCCTATTTATATATATTTTTTGGTTCTAACTTGTTTGAATCACATGTGCATAACTTTTTTGAATGATATGGATTAGCTAGAAAAAGATTAAAAGGGTTAATTTGAAAATTATACAAGAGTACTGACTGCATAATGAGTAGGAGATAGAACGGGGCACCTGAGAAATTTTAAATCAATTGCTATAACATGAAAGTGCTTTTTTAAACCATAAACTATGTTAACATAAAATACAGTTATTACTATAGCATCATAAATACATACATCCATATACTATGTATATATATATATATAGAGAGAGAGAGAGAGTGTGTTAGTTATTGGATGTTCCATTATACCAAAATGTTATCTTGTTGAGCTGTTTTTCTTTAGCTTTTATTAATCAAATAATTTAATCTTTCATAGGAAAAAAGAAACAACTCTGCCCACCTCCACCTCAGATACCTAATGCTCATAATATGCTAACCACAGTGAATTATCAGGAAGGAGAGAAGGTAGCTGTTCTCTGTAAAGAAAACTATGTACTTCATGAAGCAAAAGAACTTGTGTGTAAAAGTGGACTATGGCAGTCATTACCACGCTGTACCGGTTAGTGTTTATTTCTAAATAATGTCATTTAAAAAGAGGTTACTGATCCTCTTTATCTAAAGAAAAGGAAAAAAAATTCATGACCTATTTGTTACACAATATTCTGAAGCATTAAATTGTCATCTAGTTACCCAATTCTGTCCATTTTTTAAAACTGTTTCTCTAAGAGGTATCTCTGACAGTGATCATAGAAGAAATAGTTTTAAGATATCTACTGGATACCCAATTCTATTAAATATATTTACTCGATATCCAGCGTAAGATGTAGAATGGGCAATTTGAGAGTGGTCAGGGCTAGGGAATGAATTTGGTAATTGCTGCTGTAGAGATTATATTAACGCTTTGGGACTGGATGGGATCACGTGAAGAGCTCAAATGTCTAAATAAGAGGACGATCTGGGCAAGGAGAAGGAGTCAGACAGGGTTGTAGGAGAAAAATTAGGGGTGGCTGCTAAAATGATTCCAGGACCCTATTGCAATGTGGGGCTGTTACCCCACATTCTACAAGCAAGTGTCTGACACCTGCTCGTCCCCTACAATTTGACTCAATTCTGACACTGTCTACCCAGAGGCAGCATCAGATCTCACAGGTTGAGGACTCAGTCTTACAAGGCTGCTCCCTGTGGCCTCACTTCAGATGCCAGCTGCACGTCCAGGTCGTCACCTGTGCTTCTGACCGACCATGTATAGATTGAAGGTTCCCATGACCCTCTCCTTAGGTTCCATTAATTTGCTAGTTCAGCTCACCAAACTCAGAGAAACATTCTACTTACTAGATCACCATTTTATTATAAAAGGCTATAACTCCAGAACAGCCAGATGGAAGAGATGCACAGGGCAAGGTATGGGGAAAGGGGTGCAGAGCTGCTATGCCCCCTCCAGGGTCATGCCCCCTCCATGCCCCCTCGTCCCACATCTCCATGTGTTCACCAACCTGGAAGCTCTCTGAACCCTGTCCTTTCTGGGGGTTTCTGGAGGCTGCATTACATAGGCACAATTGATTAAATCATTGGCCATTGGTGATGGATTTAACCTCCAGCCCCTCCACTCTCCCAGGAGGTCAGGATGGGACTGAAAGTTCCAACCCCCTAATCACGTGGTTGCTTCTCCTGGCAACCAGCCCATCCTTAGGTTACCAAGGGGCTTTCTAAAAATCACTTCATTGACATAACAAAAGGTGCCTTTATTGCTCTCCTTACTTAGGAAATTCCAAGGATTTCGGGAGCTCTGTGCCAGAAATGACCAAAATTTGTTTCCTATTATGAATCACAATATCAAAGCTGGTGTCCCAGAAGCAATGCCAGTGACATAAGTCAAAAAGACTTATTTTAAAATGTTATTTGACAGGACATCAAACGTGTCAAAGACTGCTTAGAACTGGGCAAGTTGCCTGATAATTGAACAGTGGATTTAGCTACCTGAAAGCCATTGGTGACTTTGCTTTTACCTTATTAAGTTGTGACATTTCCAGCATGTTTCTATGTTGGTTACTGATTCAATAGAGGAGAAATAGATGATACAGCAGAAAGAGGACAATTAATGGAGCAGGGTCTTTGCCTAATTTAAAGGGTGTGGAACCTAGTGCCCACATGAAGGAGTTGGTTTGAGAAAAGAGACAGTAACTCAATGAAACAGGAGATAAAACAAATTATTAGTGATAAGATTATTTATTTGGTCATTCCGCATCTGTAGCTTGCGTGATTATGTAGGGAGATCAATCAGTACATTGGAACGTATTCCAGCCAATCTTCACATGAAGTTGAAACATTTATTGACGGAGAAAGAGGCCTATGATATTATTTGGAGTCAAAACAATAAATGCAGAAGAGTATTATCTACAAGTCATTTCAGTAAAACTAAAAGTTCATGATCATAACTGATAGCTATGTTCTATTTGCATAAAGTAACAGTTGCCCCAGAGAATAGAAATGGGAAGGGAGTCATTTATTTTTACCTTTCCTCTTTAAGTAAACATTTTTATGAGGAAGGGTGAAAGAGACCAGAGGTTTACTCACCTGTTCGTCATGCTTTAAACAAAAATGATTCTTAATACTTATATGTCCTTATATATACTTAATACTTATTTTTTGTGTGTTTTACTTTAGGGTGAAAGAAAGTGCTGTAATTATTTTTGGTCATCAGGTTGTATGCTAGAAATTCTATAATGAGTTATTTGGACTCTCAGACATCACATAAGATACTGAAGATATGATATATGGAGCTTTGTATTATTCCATTTAAACTATATACTGATTTTTTTCAACACTCGCATGTTATTTTCCAGAGTCCACACAATACTGTGGGTCCCCTCCACCTATTAACAATGGAGACATCACCTCCTTCTCCTTATCAGTATACCCTCCAGGATCGACAGTTGAGTACCGTTGCCAGTCTTTCTATGAGCTTCGGGGCTCCCCGAATGTGACGTGCAGAAACGGACAGTGGTCAGAACCACCCATGTGCATAGGTGAGTTTTGCATATTCTTCCAGAGTCTGAGATTTGATATTTATAGAATTTTCATCACTAATTTTGTAGGATAATTTTTACTTAAATTTCATTCAGCCGAAAACTTGTCTAACAAGTGTAGACATAGAACAGAAAATTTTGAAAAATCTGCTTTAAACAGAGTGGAAAAAAGTTTCTTTAAAAACTATAAATCAAGTTTTGGGACTTCCCTGGTGGTCCAGTTGTTAAGACTCTGTGCTCCCAATGCAGGGGCCCAGGTTCAATCCCTGGTCAGGGAACTAGATCCCACGTGCCACAACTAAGACCTGGGGCAGCCAAATAAATAAATAAATAAATAATTTTAAAAATTTTAAAAATAAAAACTATAAATCAATTTTTAAGAGACCTACATATGCTAAGGTGCATTATAAAACTCCCTGAACATCCAAAGTTACTTAACCGCAGGATATATTCTCACGCCACTAAGCATTTTCATGTTATAAACATCTGAGGGTTTTTTGCAGAGATCATTTGTGAAAGATTGGTCTAGGAGTTGTCCTTTATCAGTATATAAGATTCTACTTGTAAACCTGAAGGCTCTTCCTGGTAGAACTCTCAGCAGACTGCTACTGACCTGGTTTTCTACTTGCATGTTGCCAGGAGTTGTGACAAGGAAAGTAGAGAAACTGGAGAGGCTAACAAGTCATTTCCCAAATCTTCACGTTCCCTTCTTTTTACTCTATCTTCTTCATCTACACCAGGCCACCGATACACATATTCATCACCCCCAAACCATGGGAATCTTGTAGCATTAAGAGCGATATACATAGTTGACACTATGAAAAGGAGAGTCACAGGCAGGGTTTAACAGGGACTTCACTGGTCTCACAAACTGAAAGGGACAAAATATAAGGGAATGGGTCTCAATAACAATGGGAACACCAGTAAGAGCATGAACACCAGCTTATTCCAGGCTAAGTGAGGGAAAGCTAGGACTTCATAAAGTCCTTCTGTTTTCTGTTCCCAAGAAGGACACCACATTAATAAGGACATGTTCTTGCAACAGTTCTCAATCCTGCCAACTCCTCACTCCTCAGGGCTAGACCAGATGCTCCTTGAATTCTTGGGACTTTATCACTCTGACTCTGCCACATTCTCTCGCCTTCTGTAATCACTAATGATCTCAGTGCTGCTATGATGTGCACTGTTCCTTAGGCTATTAGCCACTCGTATGTGAGTCCCTTTTCCTAGGATGTCATTACAGTAATGTGGGAACCAAACTCAGAAAGTGTTGAATTAGAATATGGCAAAAGTATCATCTGCACAGTTTTGCTAGAGCAAAGAAGAGCTAGGATTCAAAGGTAACTTCTAGGATTTAAGTGAGAGTAACTGATAGGTAGATGAAGATGCCATTACCTAAGATACTAAATGCAGCAAAATTTTGGATAGTATGAGGTTTGAAATTAGGTAGACATTATCATGGGCAGAGGCATTAAAATAGATTTCCAGGAGAGAGGTAAGACCAAAGTTACAACCTAAAAAGTATACGCCATGTAGACGAACAGAGTTTGCAGGAAGGGCATTCTAGCAAGGAGAAACAATTCTTTGAAGAACAATAAAATACCTCATCATAGTCATGTAGACTATTCAAGGAAAATGATCTAATAGCTTTCCTTAGACTAGAAGATTCAAGATAGACAACTCTGGAGAAACAATTTTTTTCTAAAGCCAGATCTAGACTTCTTTGGATGCTTCACAATTACTGAGTGTGGTTGGGAGCCATTAAAATTTTAATCACAGTTTTCTGATGCAGTGTTTTAAAGGATCAGTTCACTAAGACCATGTGGTTATATAAGAATGAGAAGAAATACTTTAAAGAGATTGCTTGGACAGATTTGGGTCTTGACTTGTAAGCAAGGAAATACAGACCAAAAGAAAGAGGAGTTAAACTTCAAAAATCCTCAGTGACTTATGGGGGGGAATTCTCAGGTCCTTCACATGTAATAATTCCTAGAAATAACAGAAACTCAGCAGAAAAATATGCAAACGACATAAACAAAAAAATGAAAAACATGGCAACATGAAAAATGCTCATCCACACCAAAGTAAAATTTTAATGAAGTGGCAACGTTCAGTGAGGCAAAAGAGGGAAAAAAAGAACAATACTAAGGCTTGGCAAGGGTGTGGGGAGTTAAGTACTCTCATACTCTCTTAATGAAATTATAAAGTGGGCCAAACTCTTTGAAGAACAGTTTGGGAATAAGCCTCAACATTTAAAAACACACATCCTTTGACATCATTATTTTATTTCTGGAAGACTAGTCTATACACGCACTCCTGCGAGGGTAAAAGAATCTGTACAAGGATATTCTTTTGCCACATTGTCTGTCATAGCAAGAAATGGAAACTACATAATTCCTATCAATAGTCTTATGGAATTGGTATTATTAACAACCTGTGCATATCCATGAAGAAATGGAGACACCATCTGCAGCAGCGTGGATTGACATAGAGATGGTCATACTAAGTGAAGTGAGTAAGAAAGACAAACATCATACGATATCGCCTATCTGTGGACTCTAAAATAGGACACAAATGAACTTCTCTATGAAACAGAGACAGAATCACAGACATAGAGAACAGAGTGGTGGTTGCCAAGGGGAGGGGGGATGGGGGAGGGATGGAGTGGGAGGTTGGGATTAGCAGATGTAAGCTTTTATACATAGAATGGATAAACAACAAGGTCCTACTGTACAGCACAGAGAATTATATCCTATGATAAGCCATAACGGAAAAGAATATATAAAAAAAGAATTATAGATATGTACAACTGAATCACTTTGCCGTACAGCAGAAATTAACACAACATGGTAAATCAACTGTACTTCAATCAAAAAATTCGATTAAAAAAAAAGAAACGGAGGAGTAGGGGCAAGATGGCGGAAGAGTAAGACGTGGAGATCACCTTCCTTCCCACAGATACAGTAGAAATACATCTACACGTGGAACTGCTCCTACAGAACACCCACTGAACGCTGGCAGAAGACGTCAGACCTCCCAAAAGGCAAGAAAATCCCCACGTACTTGGGTAGGGTAAAAGAAAAAAGAAATAACAGAGACAAAAGAATAGGGACGGGACCTGCGCCAGTGGGAGGGAACCGTGAAGGAGGAAAGGTTTCCAGGCACTAGGAAGCCCCTTTGCGGGCAGAGACTGCGGGTGGCGGAGGGGGGAGCTTCGGAGCCGCGGAGGAGAGCGCAGCCACAGGGGTGCGGAGGGCAAAGCGGAGAGACTCCCACACAGAGGCTCGGCGCCAACCAGCACTCACCAGCCCGAGAGGCTTGTCTGCTCACCCGCCGGGGTGGGCAGGGGCTGGGAGCTGAGGCTCGGGCTTTGGTGCTAGCCGGGAGGGAGTCCGGGAAAAAGTCTGCAGCTGCCGAAGAGGCAAGAGACTTTTTCTTGCCTCTTTGTTTCGCGGCGCGCAAGGAGAGGGGATTCAGAGCGCTGCCTAAACGAAATCCAGAGACGGGTGCGAGCCGCGGCTATCAGCGCGAATCCCACAGCAACAGGGGCGCAGAGGGAAAAACGGAGAGACTCCCGCACAGAGGCTCAGCGCCGAGCAGCGCTCACCAGCCCGAGAGGCTTGTCTGCTCACCCGCTGGGGCAGGCGGGGCTGGGAGCTGAGGCACGGGCTTCGGTCGGATCGCAGGGAGAGGACTGGGGTTGGCGGCGTGAACACAGCCTGAAGGGGTTGGCGTGCCGCGGCGAACCGGGAGGGAGCCGGAGAGGAGGTCTGCAGCCGCCGAAGAGGCAAGAGACTTTTTCTTGCCTCTTTGTTTCGCGGCGCGCAAGGAGAGGGGATTCAGAGCGCCGCCTAGACGAACTCCAGAGGCGGGTGCGAGCCGCGGCTAACAGCGCGGACCCCAGAGACGGGCGCGAGCCGCGGCCATCAACGCGGACCCCAGAGACTGGTAGGAAACGCTAAGGCTGCTGCTGCCGCCACCAAGAAGCCTGTGTGCGAGCACAGGTCACTCTCCACACTGCCCCTCCCGGGAGCCGGTGCAGCTCGCCACTGCCAGGCTCCCGTGATCCGGGGACAACTTCCCCGGGAGAACACACAGCGCGCCTCAGGCTGCTGCAACGTCACGACGCCTCTGATGCCGCAGGCTCGCCCCGCCTCCTCCGTACCGCTCCCTCCCCCCCGCCTGAGTGAGCCAGAGCCCCCGAAGCAGCTGCTCCTTTAACCCCGTTCTGTCTGGGCGGGGAACGGACGCCCTCAGGCGACGTACATGCAGAGGCGGGTCCAAATCCAAAGCTGAACGCTGGGAGCTGTACGAACAAAGAAGAGAAAGGGAAATCTCCCCCAGCAGCCTCAGAAGCAGCGGATTAAAGCTCCACAAACAACTTGATGTGCCTGCATCTGTTGAATACCTGAATAGACAACGAATCATCCCAAATTCAAAAGGTGGACTTTAGGAGCAGGATATATTAATTTCCCCTATTCCTTTTTTTGTGAGTGTATATGTGTATGCTTCTGGGTGAGATTTTGTCTGTATAGTTTTGCTTTCACCATCAGTCCTAGGGTTAGGTCCGTCCATTTTTTTTTTTACTTAAAAAAATTTTTTTTTCCTAATATATGTTTTCTTAATAATTTTTTCCGTATTTTCTATTTTTAGAAATTAAAAAATCTTTTAATAAGTTTTTTCATATTTTTTATTTTAAAAAATTAAAATTTTTTTTCTTAATAAATTTTTTTCTTAAAAATTTTTTTCTTATTTTTTACTATAAAAAAATTAATAAATCTATTTTTAAAAATTAAAAAAAAATTTTTTCTGAATACATTTACTCTTCATAATTTTTTTTCTTATTTTTTATTATAATAGCTTTATTTTATTTTATTTTATCTTCTTTTTTTCTTTCTATTTTTTTCTCCCTTATATTCTAAGCTGTGTGGATGAAAGGCTCTTGGTGCTCCAGCCAGGCATCAGGGCTGTGCCTCTGAGGTGGGAGAGCCAACTTCAGGACACTGGTCCACAAGAGACCTACCAGCTCCACGTAATACCAAACGGCAAAAATCTCTCAGAGATCTCCATCTCAACATCAAGACCCAGCTTCACTCAACGACCAGCAAGCTACAGGGCTGGACACCCTATGCCAAACAACTAGCAAGACAGGAACACAGCCCCATCCATTAGCAGGGAGGCTGCCTAAAATCATAAGGCCACAGACACCCCAAAACACACCACCAGACGTGGACGTGCCCACCAGAAAGACAAGATTCAACCTCATCCACCAGAACACAGGCAATAGTCCCCTCCACCAGGAAGCCTACACAACCCACTGAACCAACCTTACCCACTGGGGACAGATACCAAAAACAACAGGAACTACGAACCTGCAGCCTGTGAAAAGGAGACCCCAAACACAGTAAGATAAGCAAAATGAGACGACAGAAAAACACACAGCAGATGAAGGAGCAGGGTCAAAACACACCAGACCTAACAAATGAAGAGGAAATAGGTAGTCTACCTGAAAAAGAATTCAGAATAATGATAGTAAGGATGATCCAAAATCTTGGAAATAGAATAGACAAAATGCAAGAAACATTTAACAAGGACATAGAAGAACTAAAGAGGAACCAAGCAACGATGAAAAACACAATAAATGAAATTAAAAATACTCTAGATGGGATCAATAGCAGAATAACTGAGGCAGAAGAAAGGATAAGTGACCTGGAAGATAAAATGGTGGAAATAACTACTGCAGAGCAGGATAAAGAAAAAAGAATGAAAAGAACTGAGGACAGTCTCAGAGACCTCTGGGACAACATTAAACACACCAACATTCGAATTATAGGGGTCCCAGAAGAAGAAGAGAAAAGAAAGGGACTGAGAAAATATTTGAAGAGATTATAGTTGAAAACTTCCCTAATATGGGAAAGGAAATAGTTAATCAAGTCCAGGAAGCACAGAGAGTCCCATACAGGATAAACCCAAGGAGAAACACGCCAAGACACATATTAATCAAACTGTCAAAAATTAAATATAAAGAAAACATATTAAAAGCAGCAAGGGAAAAACAACAAATAACACACAAGGGAATCCCCATAAGGTTAACATCTGATCTTTCAGCAGAAACTCTGCAAGCCAGAAGGGAGTGGCAGGATATACTTAAAGTGATGAAGGAGAAAAACCTACAACCAAGATTACTCTACCCAGCAAGGATCTCATTCAGATGTGATGGAGAAATTAAAACCTTTACAGACAAGCAAAAGCTGAGAGAGTTCAGCACTACCAAACCAGCTTTACAACAAATGCTAAAGGAACTTCTCTAGGCAAGAAACACAAGAGAAGGAAAACACCTACAATAACAAACCCAAAACATTTAAGAAAATGGGAATAGGAATATACATATCGATAATTACCTTGAATGTAAATGGATTAAATGCTCCCACCAAAAGACACAGACTGGCTGAATGGATACAAAAACAAGACCCATATATATGCTGTCTACAAGAGACCCACTTCAGACCTAGAGACACATACAGACTGAAAGTGAGGGGATGGAAAAAGATATTCCATGCAAATGGAAATCAAAAGAAAGCTGGAGTAGCAATTCTCATATCAGACAAAATAGACTTTAAAATAAAGAATAAGAGACAAAGAAGGACACTATATAATGATCAAGGGATCGATCCAAGAGGAAGGTATAACAATTGTAAATATTTATGCACCCAACATAGGAGCACCTCAATACATAAGGCAAATACTAACAGCCATAAAAGGGGAAATTGACAGCAACACAATCATAGTAGGGGACTTTAACACCCCACTTTCACCAATGGACAGATCATCCAAAATGAAAATAAATAAGGAAACACAAGCTTTAAATGATACATTAACAAGATGGACTTAATTGATATTTATAGGACATTCCACCCAAAAACAACAGAATACACATTTTTCTCAAGTGCGCATGGAACATTCTCCAGGATAGATCATATCTTGGGTCACAAATCAAGCCTTGGTAAATTTAAGAAAATTGAAATCGTATCAAGTATCTTTTCCGACCACAACGCTATGAGACTAGATATCAATTACAGGAAAAGATGTGTAAAAAATACAAACACATGGAGGCTACACAATACACTACTTAATAACGCAGTGATCACTGAAGAAATCAAAGGGGAAATCAAAAAATATCTAGAAACAAATGACAATGGAGATACGACGACCCAAAACCTATGGGATGCAGCAAAAGCAGTGCTAAGAGGGAAGTTTATAGCAATACAAGCCTACCTCAAGAAACAGGAAACATCTCGAATAAACAACCTAACCTTGCACCTAAAGCAATTAGAGAAAGAAGAACAAAAAAACCCCAAAGCTAGCAGAAGGAAAGAAATCATAAAGATCAGGTCAGAAATAAATGAAAAAGAAATGAAGGAAACAATAGCAAAAATCAATAAAACTAAAAGCTGGTTCTTTGAGAAGATAAACAAAATTGATAAACCATTAGCCAGACTCATCAAGAGAAAAAGGGAGAAGACTCAAATCAATAGAATTAGAAATGAAAAAGGAGAAGTAACCACTGACACTGCAGAAATACAAAAGATCATGAGAGATTACTACAAGCAACTCTACGCCAATAAAATGGACAACCTGGAAGAAATGGACAGATTCTTAGAAATGCACAAACTGCCGAGACTGAACCAGGAAGAAATAGAAAATATGAACAGACCAATCACAAGCACTGAAATTGAAACTGTGATTAAAAACCTTCCAACAAACAAAAGCCCAGGACCAGATGGCTTCACAGGTGAATTCTATCAAACATTTAGAGAAGAGCTAACACCTATCCTTCTCAAACTCTTCCAAAATATTGCAGAGGGAGGAACACTCCCAAACTCATTCTACGAGGCCACCATCACCCTGATACCAAAACCAGACAAAGATGTCACAAGGAAAGAAAACTACAGGCCAATATCACTGATGAACATAGATGCAAAAATCCTCAACAAAATACTCACAAACAGAATCCAACAGCACATTAAAAGGATCATACACCATGATCAAGTGGGGTTTATCCCAGGAATGCAAGGATTCTTCAATATACGTAAATCAATCAATGTGATACACCATATTAACAAATTGAAGGAGAAAAACCATATGATCATCTCAATAGATGCAGAGAAAGCTTTCGACAAAATTCAACACCCATTTATGATAAAAGCCCTGCAGAAAGTAGGCATAGAGGGAACTTTCCTCAACATAATAAAGGCCATATATGACAAACCCACAGCCAACATCGTCCTCAATGGTGAAAAACTGAAACCATTTCCACTAAGATCAGGAACAAGACAAGGTTGCCCACTCTCACCACTATTATTCAACATAGTTTTGGAAGTGTTAGCCACAGCAATCAGAGAAGACAAAGAAATAAAAGGAATCCAAATCGGAAAAGAAGAAGTAAAGCTGTCACTGTTTGCAGATGACATGATACTATACATAGAGAATCCTAAAGATGCTACCAGAAAACTCCTAGAGCTAATCAATGAATTTGGTAAAGTAGCAGGATACAAAATTAATGCACAGAAATCTCTTGCATTTCTATACACTAATGACGAAAAATCTGAAAGTGAAATTAAGAAAACACTCCCGTTTACCATTGCAACAAAAAGAATAAAATATCTAGGAATAAACCTACCTAAGGAGACAAAAGACCTGTATGCAGAAAATTATAAGACACTGATGAAAGAAATTAAAGATGATACAAATAGATGGAAAGATATACCATGTTCCTGGATTGGAAGAATCAACATTGTGAAAATGACTCTACTACCCAAAGCAATCTACAGATTCAATGCAAGCGCTATCAAACTACCACTGGCATTTTTCACAGAACTAGAACAAAAAATTTCACAATTTGTATGGAAACACAAAAGACCCCGAATAGCCAAAGCAATCTTGAGAACGAAAAATGGAGCTGGGGGAATCAGGCTCCCTGACTTCAGACTATATTACAAAGCTACAGTAATCAAGACAGTTTGGTACTGGCACAAAAACAGAAATATTGATCAATGGAACAGGATAGAAAGCCCAGAGATAAACCCACGCACATATGGTCACCTTATCTTTGATAAAGGAGGCAAGCATATACAGTGGAGAAAAGACAGCCTCTTCAATAAGTGGTGCTGGGAAAATTGGACAGATACATGTAAAAGTATGAAATTAGAACACTTCCTGACACCATGCACAAAAATAAACTCAAAATGGATTAAAGACCTAAGTGTAAGACCAGACACTATCAAACTCTTAGAGGAAAACATAGGCAGAACACTCTATGACATACATCACAGCAAGATTCTTTTTGACCCAGCTCCCAGAGAAATGGAAATAAGAACACAAATAAACAAATGGGACCTAATGAAACTTAAAAGCTTTTGCACAGCAAAGGGAACCATAAACAAGACCAAAAGACAACCCTCAGAATGGGAGAAAATATTTGCAAATGAAGCAACTGACAAAGGATTAATCTCCAAGATTTACAAGCAGCTCATGCAGCTCAATAACAAAAAAACGAACAACCCAATCCAAAAATGGGCAGAAGACCTAAATAGACATTTCTCCAAAGAAGATATACAGATGGCCTACAGACACATGAAAGAATGCTCAACATCATTAATCATTAGAGAAATGCAAATCAAAACTACAATGAGATATCATCTCACACCGGTCAGAATGGCCATCATCAAAAAATCTAGAAACAATAAATGCTGGAGAGGGTGTGGAGGAAAGGGAACCCTCTTGCACTGTTGGTGGGAATGTAAATTGATACAGCCACTATGGAGAACAGTATGGAGGTTCCTTAAAAAACTACAAATAGAACTACCATACGATCCAGCAATCCCACTACTGGGCATATACCCTGAGAAAACCATAGTTCAAAAAGAGTCATGTACCAAAATGTTCATTGCAGCTCTATTTACAATAGCCAGGACATGGAAGCAACCTAAATGTCCATCGACAGATGAATGGATAAAGAAGATGTGGCACATATATACAATGGAATATTACTCAGCCATAAAAAGAAATGAAATGGAGGTATTTGTAATGAGGTGGATGGAGTTAGAGTCTGTCATACAGAGTGAAGTAAGTCAGAAAGAGAAAAACAAATACAGTATGCTAACACATATATACGGAATCTAAGGGGGAAAAAAAAGCCATGAAGAACCTAGTGGCAAGACGGGAATAAAGACACAGACCTACTAGAGAATGGACTTGAGGATATGCGGAGGGGGTGGGGTGAGATGTGACAGGGTAAGAGAGTGTCATGGACATATATACACTACCAAATGTAAAATAGATAACTAGTGGGAAGCAGCCGCATAGCACAGGGAGATCAGCTCGGTGCTTTGTGACCACCTAGAAGGGTGGGATGGGGAGGGTGGGAGGGAGGGAGATGCAAGAGGGAAGAGAAATGGGAACATATTGTATATGTATAACTGATTCACTTTGTTATAAAGCAGAAGCTAACACACCATTGTAAGGCAATTATACTTCAATAAAGATGTTTAAAAAAAAAAAAAAAAAAAAGAAACGGAGACACAGAAAGCCTTAGTATTTAATTCAAGCTGCTTGGCAAGTATCTGGCAGAGTTAGGATTCCGACACAGCAATCTGGCTCCAAATTCCATACATTTAAGCCCTATGCTGTGGTGGCCTCTCACATCCATAGATAGAAACGTCAGGGAGATAGAGGTCAGCCTCTCCTTAGCAGTACAAGGACTGGTCTGTCATATGGCATCAGGAAAATACTTGGCAATGTATCTTAGGGTCTCCTGGGCACAGGTAAATCTAGGTACAAAAAGAAGTTCCTTATGGTTGCCACTTCCTAGGATGGCTCCTTAAATTAAACCCTGGGCTTTTTTCAGCATCTCTGGACAATCCCTAGATGAGGGATTATGGGCTGTGGAGAACACACTGCTTAGCTGTGCCAGAGTGAGTTATCTACTCAGGGAAATGCGATCTCTTCAAATGGCTAATTTCAAAAAGAATCAGTGGAGTCAGTGATCATGCGGGAAGGTAACATTGCTTTTCCACAGAAATCAAGGGCTCACCAGAGATGATGACATTGTGGAAAAGAAGCTCCAAACAAGCAACATAAAAGCTGGTAGAATTTTTTGTCCCATTGATAAAGAGTTATCTTCAAGAATATGTTAAGTGAATATTCAAAGAGATAATGGGTTTTTAGATGTATTGTGTCTTCTCCAGTTCACGTTCCATACTGTGTACCTGACAGGAAGAAATAAACTTATTTTTATGATAATATATGGAAAGAGGTTAATGCATTTGCAGTGTTCACACCGTGCACATTGTAGAAACTGTAAATGTAAAAGAATCTTGAGTTAGGAAAGGGGGGTATATAGCACTGACCCAAATAGAACATTTTAATTTAACCCTATTTGGTATCCAGTTTTTAGGCAGGTAAAGCACAGGCTCTAAATTCATACCGACGGGGTCCATATTCTGGCTCAAAACACTCACTAAATTATGTGAATTTGGAAAAATTCATTCAACTTCTCTGAACCTCCATCTCCTCCTGGGTAGCCCAGGGAAGTAATGCAAAGTGTTTAGAGATGATGCATACAAAATGCTAAGAACAGTGCCTGGCACAACTCAATAAATATTAACTTTTAATGTCCTTTTATAATTTAATTTATTTCCAAATTTTCTTAAATGAGATTTCACCATTCTTGGATAGGGAAAGATATATTATTAATAATTTATTTTATTTTATTATTTTTTTCTTTCAGATGCATGTGTCATATCTGAAGATAACATGAACAAAAATAACATACAGTTAAAATGGAGAAAAACCCAAAAAATATATGCAAGGACAGGCGATGTTGTTGAATTTGAATGTAAACAGCCACATAAAGCAAGAACATCTATACAATCATTTCGAGCTCTCTGTCAGGAAGGGAAATTTCAATATCCTACGTGTGAATGAAACAAGCACAGCTTCCCTGGATGTACTCTTAAAAGTAATCTTACAGGTAAGCTGTAAGTATTTGTTATGTAGTCAATCCTATATTGTCTTTATACTTTCAAGGATGGTTTATCGTAGTTTTAATTAGAACTCTGGATTTCCAGAGGTTCTTAAATGTTTAAGCTGAGAAACCGATGCTTCATTTATTAGGATGACCATTTATACCTGGGCACATCACCGTCCTGGGTCTCCCACTCCTATAATATACACAGAAACGTACCCACATTCAGCATTTAATTCTAGTACCCTCTTCTCATTGTCTGAAATTTATAAGATAACTTCGAGGGTTTCTGAGTCAACTCTATTTCAGAGGAAATGGAGTTGTTAGGGTAATCCCTCTCTTTGTATTACTATCATTTCATAAAAATACAAACACCATCACCTCGTATGTTTGCAGCAAGCATTAGTAAGTATTTATAAGTCCTCTAATGTGACTCTAACCATCCATCAAACACTAAATACCCCTTAAAGGATTGAATACATCACCTTCTACAAATAAGTGGAAGACTTTGAAATTTACACAAATCTTACTGAGGGACTTCTAATAGTCAAGAGGCGACATACACATACAAAAAGGTAACTATAAGTGAAAATTATTAGGTTACAATATTACATGTATAGAATTGTCTAGGTAGGAATAAACGGATAAAGAAGATAAAACTGAGAGGAAATAAAAATGCTGGCTATAATAATTCTATGTGATTTGAGATTAATAGTTTTAAGAAATTAGAATACTTTCAAATTACTGATATTTCCTATATTTTATCACTTTCATTTTGAATATATATTGCTTTTATAGTCAGAAAAGCGTGATCAAGAACTGTTATTAGAGACCAAGAAAATAGAAGATGAAAGTATAAAGACCCTTTGGGTCATGATGCTGATTTCATGCAACAATTCCTTTATTTTTTGATGTACCATAGTTTGGGAAATACTGAACAGGAAGTTTGAGAATTACACTTTGGATGTTCTTCTATTGTAGACAGCATGTCTTAGTTAAAATAATCTTTGGCTGGCATGGTTTTTGTTTTGTTTCGTTTTGTTTTTAAGTATCTATGAAACAGATGACTACCAATACAGGTGAAAATATGGCCTAAAATTTTCATGACCATGGATTTGGCAATGGATTCTTAGATATGACATCAAAAGCACAAGAAAGAAAAGAAAAAATAGATAAATTGGACTTCATCAAAATTAAAAACATTCATGCTTCAAAGAAAGTAAAAAAGAAAAAAAAAAGAAAATGCAAGTACAGCAAACAAAATGGGAGAAAATAGTTACAAATCATATAACTGTTAAGGGCCTTGTATCTAGAATATATAAAGAACTCTTACAACTCAAAAGAATAAGAGAAATAATCCAATTGAAAAATGAACATAGGATCTGAATAGACATTTCTCTGAAGAAGATATATGAATGGCCAATAAACACGTTGAAAGATGTGTAACATCATCATCGTTAAGCAAATTGAAATCAAAATCATAATGAGATACTACTTCACACCGACTGGGATGGCAATAACTAAAGTCAGATAGTAGCAAGCGTTCTCAAGGATGTGGACAAATGGGGACCCACAGGCACTGCTGAAGGGAATGTAAAATGGTGCCCTCTATTTGGAAAACAACCTGGCAGTTCCTCAAGAGGTTAAACATAGAGTTACCATTGACTCGGCAATCCACTCCTAGATAAATACCTGGGAGAAATGAAAAAATATGTCTACACAAACTTGTACCTGAATGTTCCTAGCAGAATTATTCATAGTAGCCAAAAGGGAGAAACAACCAAGATGCTCATTAATATACACAAGAAATAAACAAAAGATACATCTAAACAATGGAATATTATTGGGCCATAGAAAAGGAACGAAGTACTATTACCTGTCATAATGTGAATGAACCTCAGAAACATTATGCTAAGTGAAAAAAGCCAGTCACAGAAGACTACATGTTATATGGTTCCATTTATATGGCACATCCAGAGTAGAAAACTATATAGAGACAGAAGGTAGATGGGTAGGTGCTTAGGGCTAGAATGGGGGAGGGGGTGAGGGTTGAGAGCTAAGGGTGATAAATGTTCTAAAATTGATTGTGGCGATTATTGTACAACTGTGATTATACCAGAAAACACTGAATTGTATATTTTAAATGGGTTAATTGTATGGTATGTGAATTATGCTTCAATAAAGTTATTTAAAGAAATAGTGGTCAACATTTTTAAGTCAATGAAAAAGAAACACTGGGAATTTAAAAATCAAAAAACTTAAAAATTAAAACAGTATCAAAATTTATAAGGAATTTATACTAACTCAAAGATTGGTGGGGTTGAATAAAAAAATAAGAACCTGGAACTCACACTTGCTATCTGTTAAAACAGTTGATCTCTTGGTTAGGAAGGAGGCAGGTAGAAGTTTTATTTCTCCTCAGTTTGGAGGGGGAAATGTTGAAATGGAACTATTACCTAAAATTTTCAGAATAACAAAATACATATAAAAATGTTTTATTCAGAGCACAATTTGAAACAGTATTTTAAACTTGGATACCCTCTCTCAGTTTCTGAGGATTTCTTTCATTCTCAAACTCTTTTGTGGCACATATTCCAAAGCAAGGAGCTTGGGCAGCAAGGCAGAGCTGGTTGCTCAGCTCACTACCCTCCTCCACGATGTGAAGGAGTCAGAAAACACAACAGGGGTGAGACTGGAAGCTGGAGGAAGCATTTTATAGGTAAGCATCAGGTGCTGAGTCACAACCACCTTTCTTGGGGAGGGGGGGTAGCATTTCATTCCCTGTTCCTCATATCTAGTCAGGAGGGCTTCGAAGAGGCTATTTGGAGGCCTTGATATTTACTTTTTATGGACTGTGTCTGATTCACGACTGAATGAAATTAAGGAGGGAAAGAGAAACAGGCAGAGAAGAAGAGTCAGAGGCAAAGGAGAAACTGGCATGAAGCCAACTTTAAAGGACTTACCCAAAAGGTCCACCTGCAATGGCTCTAGTTAACAAAAGGAGAACCAGCGAGACTTAAAAAAAAATTTTTTTTTGAAGTAGAGTTGATTCACAATGTTGTGTTAGTTTCAGGTGTACAAAGTGATCAGTTATACAAATACATATATCCACTCATATAGGCCATTACAGAGTATTGAGTAGAGTCCCCTGTGCTATACAGTAAGTCCTCCTTATAAGTTAATTATTTTGTATATAGCAGTGTGTATATGTCAATCCAAATCTCCCAATTTATCCCTCCACCCCTCATCCCCTGATAACCATAAGTTTGTTTTCTACATCTGTGACTCTATTTCTGTTTTGTAAATAAGTTAATTTGTACCTTTTTTTTTTTTAGATTCCACATATAAGTGATATCTTATGATATTTGTCTTTCTCTGACTTACTTCACTTGGGTATGACAATCTCTAGGTCCATCCATGTTGCTGCATGCTCAATATCAAAAAAAAAAAAAATCCCGATCAAAAAATGGGCAGAAGATCTAAATAGACATTTCTCCAAGAAGACATACAAATGGCCAAAAACACATGAAAAGATGCTCAACATTACTAATTATTAGAGAAATGCAAATCAAAACAACGAGGTATCACCTCACACCGATCAGAATGGCCATCATCAAAAAATCTACAAACAGTGAATGCTGGAGAGGGTGTGAAGAAAAGGGAACCCTCCTGCACTGTTGGTGGGAATGTAAATTGGTACAACCACTATGGAGAACAGTAGGTTCCTTAAAAAACTAAAAATAGAACAACCATATGATTCAGCAATTCCACTCCTGGGCATATACCCAGAGAAAACCATATTTTGAAAAGACACATGCACCCCAATGTTCACAGCAGCACTATTTACAATAGCCAGGTCATGGAAGCAACCTAAATGTCCGTCGACAGATGAATGGATAAAGAAGATGTGGCACATATATACAATGGAATATTACTCAGCCATAAAAAAAAGAGTCAGCAAGACTGAAATGCAAAACAAAAACAGGTCCCAAAAGGTTGTTTAAGTAATTATCCACAAGTGTATCACTCCACCTTTTCTTCTTCTATGTTTCCCAGAGGGGCCAAAGTCCTGGCTGTTGAGTTGGAGGGAGCAGAGTGTGGGAAGAGTTCTGGGGCGACAGAGAGGAAGCTGGCCGGGCCCTTACCCACACCTTCACCTCCTGGAGGGCCTGGGGCAAGAGAGGCCAAGCTTCACTTTGGACCAAGCTCAGATTTCTGATTATTATATTGAATCGATGGCAAATACGTTTTGACGTGGATTTTATATTGTATCACCACAAAAGACATGTTTCGCTGACAAAACATTCCTGATGTGAACATTGAGCTTGAATTAGGATGATGTACAGTCATGCTTTTTCCCTTCTGTCTGTTAAGAAAATAAACTGTGTGCTTTTGCATTTGAATGGGACAAATGTCCAGTTTCCATAATGTATTCATGCATTTATCCATGTTGAGTTCTAAAGGAGAGCAAGATGGGAAAGCCTGTTTTAAACGCCCATCACACATTTCCCCGTCAGCTTTTATTTTACGACAAGTATACACACAGAATATTTGATTAAACAGTTTTACTCAACAACTGTTGAAACATCTAAATTCAACAGTTCTTAACATTTTACCATATCTGCTTTATCAGTTTGTCCAGCTATATAAATTCATGTATATACTTACCTTTCTTTACTTTCGCTGAACCAAGTTAAACTAAGTTGCTGACATCATGACAATTCATCACATCATCTTCAACATACATTTTTAAAAATCAGAAGAATGGGAGTTCTTCCATCAAAAGTGGATTGGGTTGTTCTGGCTCAACCCTCTTGTTGATAGCAACTATAAATAATGAATACTTCGAAAATATTTGTAAAAGCTGTTGGAAACCAGTAGTGCGTGACTAAGACACAAGAATCTCAGGGCCAGGATTTAAGAGAAAGAAAGTGCAGAGATCTTATCTCAGCATTTAGGAGGCACTTTTCCTCTCACAGCAATCCATGATTTCAGAGTAACGTTAAGAAGACTCAGAAGATGAGCAGAGCTATCAACAGACCCTGGGGTTTAGAAAACCGAACAGTGGTTTTCAGAGTCTGTAAGAGAAAAGGAAACTCTAGGGCCTTAAAAAATAAGAGTATGTGAGAAGTAGACATAGACTAGCCTGCCTAGGGACCGAAATCCATCTCGAAACCATCTCAACCTAAATTGGATAAAGGTGACGTGAGGCAGCCGGTGTTTCTCGCCTAGTTGTCAGCTGGGAGCACAATAAACTCTGTGGAGAAGATGACATCATTCACAACCTTGCATTGTATCTGAGTTTTCATATTTAATGTCCTCAATTAATTTTTTAAAAGTAAAATTGTATTTTTTTGAAGGAGAACGAAACAGATGATAAACCACCTCTTCAACTTCTGCTTTGAATATGCACAAGTAAAATTCTAAGAGATAACAACTATAAACTCTGAACAAAAGCCAAACTAACCCCCAACCCAAACCAGAAAACCAAATACATGGATGCACAGCAGAATGGAAAATAGCAGATGGTGGATGGGAGGATTCAGCTGAAAGAAGGTAACGGAGCTAGTTCTCTCAGGCAGCAACCCATTTTTACAGGTTACTGCCTGAGAGAGGTCTGCAATCAACACTTTTGCAATGGAGTTAAACCTTGGACGAAAAGAAAAAGCCCACAGCATTCTAGCCAGAGGTACCAGTGAAGCGGGTGTGGGGCAGTCACATCCACTGAGAAAGGAGGCGGACGGGTAGATCAGACTAGTGAGAGCAAAAAGAGGGCCCCAAATTTTGTGTGTAAATTCTACATAAATCTCCAAATGACTCTTGAATATCTATGTATTGGGCAAATTCAAAGTAACTCAGATAAGAATAAAAAATAATTGAAATAAGATTTGAGCTGCCACCCCAAAATCAGTGTTCAGCTTGAGCCAACCAAGTTGTTAAAAAAAATTTTTTTGGAGGACTAGATGAGAATCCAGAGTCTCCACAATATAACATTCAACATGTCTAGGATACAAGACAAAATTATGTGATATACAAATAGTCAGAAGAATGTGGTCCAGACACACTCACGGAGGTTGCTGAAGAGCAAACACCTGCACGCTGAGAGCGAGGCTACAAATCAGGATGGATTTTCACTCGAAAGCTGCCTGGGTGTGAGGGAAGCAGATCACTGCTGCCTGTCCTAGTAGGTCAGCACTTATTTTAGAGCAGATAGGAACATACACGGAATTGAATGGTCTTGTAGGAAAGTGGCCATGGAACCCAGATAGCCTCAGAGAGAAAGTAACAGAAGGAAGACACTGAGTAGCTTTACGTCTTTGATAACACTGTTAAGGTGAATATAAATGTTACTGGACTATTCTTTGAATGTACCACAGAAAAGATCAATCAAAATTATTGATAAGAGGAAGAATCTGTTCCAAATACTCCAACAATGTTCAGCAGGTATGAAAATTAATGATGCTTTGGCAAAGCGAGGGCAAAGTTTAGATCAAGTTTCATTTTGGTCTCATTTAGATAATTCAAAATAAACCATCACTATTCCAAATACAATAGTTATCTGCAGTAATAATGCAATATTATTCATAGAATAAAACTCTACTCTCTAAGACTGGTTTCTGAAAAGGCTTCTGTAAAATTGGAGAAAAAAAGGGTCCATAATTTATGCAAGATGCAGAAGCACTACTTTATGTAGCCCTCCATAAGCATTTATTGAAATAAGCAGGTTTTGGGACTATTTTCTTCTTCCTTTACATAGGTTGGAAATTTTTACACACACCCACAAATACACATGCCCTCAAATGTAAATTGTATATATTCATCTGCATTACTCTTACCTCCTGTGAAGAGGTTATAAGCAAAGTATTTTCATTGGAATTCTTCCTTTGTTGAAAGCAGAACTACAATAGTTTATCACTCTTTCTTTATACCAAGAAACAGTGGCAGTTAAACAATATTAAAATTAAAAGCAAGCCTGTTAGCAAGCTTAGCTACTAGCAAAAAGTAATCCAAAAGACAGTATTTTCTTAATTCGCAAAGATTTTTAAATGTATTAGGCTTTCATTGCTACAATGAAAAATTAGAAGTTATAAACATAATAAACCTGGAAAAAAATCACCTATTGAGAAAAATTCAACAATTTTGCATAACAGATTGCACAATGTGAATTTCTTCCTCTCAAGCAGCATTAAGCCAAAATATGGTATGGGTAACAAGCTATATTAGGGATAGATAAAAATTTCCAAGGTTGTAAAAGTATGGATTTTTTTTTTTTTTTTTGCGAAAATCATAACTGTGTAACTTTATATATGTACACATTTAAAACTAAATTAGGGACTTTCCTGGTGGTCCAGTGGTTAAGACTCTGCGCTTCTACTGCAGGGGGCACAGGTTCGATCCCTGATTGGGAACTGAACTAAGATCCCACATGCCTTGCAACATGGCCAAAAAAACCAAAACCAAAACCAAAACAAAACAACCAAAAAAACCCACTAAATTAAAAATGACACTCTATGGTTATAATGACATCTACTGGAAATCTGGGTTAATTACAGACAAGAAGGTGAATTTAAAATTCACCTAATTTCACCAGTAATAAACTCACCTAACACAGTACTAGATTGGAGTTAACATATTTATATTCCTTCTTTAATACAATGTAATCTCTCTGTAGGAAACAGCAACTTCTAAAGAAAAAGGCTTAATTACCTCTCAACCATTCCTTCCAACCACACACACACACACACACACCCACACACACACAAGCCTTCCAGCCTTCAGGAAGCCTTAGAATCCTGATATGGATTTATCACATACATTTAAGAGGACTATCCTTCACATGAAAATAGAATATTATGTAAAATTTAAAAATTTTTAGTCTGAGTTCCAACAATAGAAAAACTTTGAACATCTGGAAATCACCTTTCATGTATAACTTCATAGAAATATTTCTTGTGCAAATACTAATTGGTTATAACCATCTTAGGGGAAATTAATACCAATAACATTTTATGTTGGTTGATTATATCCTAGTGGTATAATTTACCAAGTAAATAAATTGCTTACACTAAAATTCTGTTAAATGAAAGAGAAAAATTTAGGAGAGTCAACAAAAACTATAGTATTTGGCAAATTCAAAGTAACAACAGTTCTCCAAACTCCAAACACTTCATTGGAAGAAAAAAAAAAATTCTAAAAATTTCTAGTTACTTTCAATATATTCTTTAATATGTCAATATGGTCTTTATTCTAACCAAATCTCAACAGTCTCTGACTAGGTTTAATCCTCATTCCAACAAAATAATAAAGTTAAGTAGTTAAATGGTCTCTCCATTTCTAGCTACTACTGATTTATTTCAAACACTTAAAAACTGTCCTGGCCCCCACAGCTAGACAGTCTTTGGGACCCGATCAGATTGCAAACAGCCACTGGAATTAGCCTTCTGTGGCTCTGGAATCACACTGGTTCAGTATTGGTAACAGTGACCCAAAGCTACTGAAAATAACAAGTCATGTTTCAACACTTGAATCATCTTCAGGTCTGTGCTCAGTGACTACACAATGAGTTTCTACTACAAGCAATACCTTGCTCTTCCCAGGTCAAATTACAGCTCCACTCAGTTCAAAGTCAAGAGTTTTTAATATATGAAGGGGTAAGCTGAATTTGTCTAATTTCCCCAGAGGGGCTCATTTGCCCATCTTGATGGTCCCGTCAGTCAGGAAACAGGGGTGTTGTCTATGGCATTTGTGGGATTATTTTATCCCCACTTCTACGTGAGTTGGCAGAATCTTAAATTTTCAACATTTATTTTAGATAAATGCCTCAATTTACCTATAAAACAGGAATAATAAGCTAATCTTTTCCCTTTAGGAATATGATTATATTCAAACTAATATAATATTTTAAGACGACAGACATAGATAACAGTGTTGGAATCATGCCATGATATTAGTTTGTTTTCTGCATAAAGCTATTAAATAAAAGAAACAAAGAATATAAAAAGTTTATTTGTTACATATCTCTTTTTAACTTTAACACAAAGTCAGATTTTAAAAGTTGTACAAAGAAAGCCAAAAGCACTTTCCACACGCGTGATCAGCTTTCCTATTTCTTTTCCTGTACATACTGAGGCGTTTGCCTTTGCTAATAAGGAATGCCAAGTGTGTCCATCACCATTTGAATAGCTTTCAGAGGATTCATCATTTCTTCCAAGTTATCTCTTCTCAACACCCAATCCGGTTTAAGTCTGTGAGAAGAATAAAAACCTTGCATTAATCCAGTTCCTCTCTTAGAAGACTCACGTGCATCGCTTTGTCTTAAGTGAAATGTGGTCCCTCCTGGACGCATCACCTCCCTCACAGGCCCTCACACGGGTGGGAGGCTTCATGTCATCGCCGTTTACGACTTTAGACTATTTCTCTCCATCTTCCCTGAAGGGTGATCCTGGCTCCTTTGAAGCTCAGGCTATTCAGCTACCAAACCCTAGGGTTTTGTCTGTAAACCTGGTTCCTGGTCTTCCCTCAACTCCTGCCCCATCTCAGAACTTCAGCAGCCTTGTAGCTAAAGAGCCGACTCCTCACCTCTCCGTTTCTGCCCCCTTTCCTTTGGGTCCACTCAGCACACCTCCCCGTCACACAATCACAAGATTAGCCTCTGTCGCCCTCAGAAAGTGCCCGGCCACCGACTGCTCAGTCTGAGCCTTCCAGCCCGAACCGCCACTTGGGATTCATCCACGCCCTTTGACTTGATACGTGCACGGCTCACAGCTTCCTCCCACTGCGGTGCCCGCTTCAGGGGACCTCAGCACGTGCCTGTCACCCAGCACAATGCTGGTCTCCTTTCCCTCCCGTCTAGCTCGGGTCCCTCAGTATCATCTCCGTCGCAAACGCCGTTTACGCTATTGCTGCTCTTCCCTATTGAATTCAACTGGAAAGTTCTATGTGGATTCCAGGTTGAATCCAGGCATCGGCCTTCTCCATTCCTGCACAGCTGGACGTTGCTAAAGAAAACCTGGACAACCGGGCTGGCTGATTTTATGCCAATGATTGAAATTACCTAGAAATTGCTTCCTTTCTCTTTCCCCAAGATGACTGTTTCCTTCTTTCCAAATGTCCCCTCCACACCCTCCCCCATCTGCTTCTGAGCTAATGTTTATCATCTCCTTCTTCACTGAGGAAACAGCAGCACATCCACCTTCCTCACATGAATCCCTACCCCTATATGCATTTCCACCTTCCTGTTCTTTCCAGTGAAAATTCCGAACAGCTATTAACTGGGGGGTGGTCAGACAGAGTGGGTGTATATACCCCTACTGTGGAACAGCACTCTGTGAAGAAAGAGGTGCAATCTAAGCCATGCATCGAGATGGATGAACCTCAAGAGCATTACGCTAAATAAAAGAGTCCCGCCACAAGGAGCTACCTCTGTATGATTCCATTTATGGGACACAGCAGAAAAGGCAAAACTAAACTCACATCAGCAGTTTCCAGAACCCGGGGGTTAATGGGAGAGAACTGACTGCAAAGGGGCACAAGGGAACTTTGTTGTGATAGAAATATTTTATCTCAGTGGTAGTGGTTTTACAACTGTATACATTTGTCAAAATTCATTAAATTGCATACCTAAATAAAGGGTACATTTATACTGTTGGGAGTTCTACCTCAAAAAACCCTGACAGTGTCAAAAGGGGAGGAAAAAAAAAAAAAGAATCTACTCATTCATATGTTAATAGTTTTACAACGTAATTCATATTATAATATGCCAAGTCCTTAAATAAAAACATTATGTAGAAATAGTTCCCATTAATAAATTTTAAGCAGACTATTTTTATGTTATACTGTAAAACATGCAAGAACAAAACCAATTTACAACTATTATACAGTTTATAATTATGAGTAATTATAAAGCTAACTGCTATATAACCCAGGTCAAGAAATAGTGCATTGTCAGTGGTGCAGGATTTATACCTAGTAGACAATTGTCCAGTCATAGAAAGGAAGGAGAGAGAGGGAGAGAGAGGGAGGGGTTCTAATGATTCCTGCATCTAACTTATATCTCTAGAGCATTTCCCTAATTTATATCTCTAGACTGTTTCTTCTGCCCAGAACCAGAGAGCAACAACAAATGTCCTCACGAGAGACACAGAGGAGGTAGAGGGACGAGAAGCCCTGTGAAGACTTAGGCAGAGGACAGAGTTATCCAGCAACAAGCCAAGGACACTTAGCCGCCAGAAACTGGACGAGCCAGGGAAGGATTCCACCCTAGAGCCTCAGACAAGGTGAGGCCCTGCCGACACCTTCATTTCAAACTTCCAGTTTCAAGAACTGTGAGAGAGTAAGTCACTGTTGTTTAAGGCCACTAAGTTTGTGCTAATCTGTTACAGCGGCTCTAGGTAACTAATACAAGGTCAAAAAGAACTTCTCTAGGAGGAGAAATTTCAGGCATCGGGGTGATTATGCAAGGAGTTGGAGGTTGATGTTTTGGCCACCAGGGACCTTCGCCAGCTCCCCAACAGTGCAGCTTGTCCTACATGGAGGGGAAAAAATGATACGGCAAAGCTTATTCAGAGCTAATTATCAGCCTTAGCACGTACCTTGTTAATACCAGGAATTTACCCAATAACTACTAAATACTCATAGCTGCAGTGTTATTACTTCATTAACTGCTGAGATCGTCTCCTTTCGATTTACCAAAGATTTTCTTCTTGTTCACATGCTGTTTCTCCATTGTCAAGCACAGTCTCTTGCTCATAGTAGGTGCTCAATAAATGTTTGCTAAGTGGATGAATGAACGAATGAATGAATGGTGACACAAAACTATAGGGTACATTTACTGCTCACCTTGAAACCATTCTGGTTCTTACAGGTGTTTCTGGAATAAAGGAAATGCTCATAGAAGATTTCTGCTTTTGTTTACAAAGGATTCTTTCAGTATTCACTTTATGTTTATGAGCTGTAAGTTTGTAGAGACTATAAATACGATCAACAACTTTGGACCTACTTCGAACATCCTACAAAAGAAAATGTGCATTTATTAAACTAATAAGAATTCTGTATCCCTTCTATGCTAGCAAAATCAATCACAGTATACAAGCACTATGCAGTAAATTACGAGCTTTTAACAATAAAAAGCCGAGCTCTCCAAGTTCAGCAGTTAGATTGGTTTAAATTATGAATTTATAAGACAATTATGAAGAAGGCCAATATTCAAAAATTGTACACTTAACTCCACACTAAATAAAAAAGCAAACATTAAAGTCAATATACCTATTACATATGGTTACCAAGTCCTGTGAATTTTACCTTCTTAAAGTTTCCAGAGTTACCCGCTTACCTCTGCCTGATGTGACCCCAGGTCAAGTACAGTCTCTTGCCCAGACCACTGCGTGTCTACACTTGCCTCTTTCCTTAATGGTCTCCCTATACCCACACGCTCTCCCAAATCCATTCTTCAACCAGCAGCCAAAGTGATGTTAAAACTTAAACTGGAACATATCTCCTTGTTTAAAATCCTTCAGTGGTTTCCCACTGTTCTCAGGATAAAGGCCACAGTCCCATCATGGCCTGCAGTCACCCCTGCTGACTGTAACTCCTGGAGAGGATACTCAGAGGCCTCACCAGAGAAACGCTTGTCACGTCTTTATGTCACAGCAGGAGGATGAGGAGTTGTACACATCTGGATTTCTACCTTGCTGGGACAGCTGTTGCTTCTCTCAAGTACATGGGAGCTGGTTACTCCTAGGGCTGTGATAAATTCTACTTCTAGAATTCAGCTTCTCTGACACATAAGAAACAATTCATATCAGCACAAAAAGCAGGTGTGAACACACGCAAAGCCCTATTTCAGTTGTGATAACTGCTTAAAAGTCTTGGGCTTAAGAACATGTAAAAATAACCTCAAAGGAAAAAAACTGATGAATACTTACAGAAGCTCGATTTGTCCTCTTCAGTAAAACAGCTAACAAACAACAAGTTTTTGTGAAAATGCTTCTACTCTTGTCTGCAACTTTGTCACCGGGCTTTTCTTGGTACATTTGCAGAAGCTCCAGCAGTGTATCTACACAGTTTTCTACATCATAAACTGCTGAAGTCGTTTTCTCATACTGGAAGAGAACAGAACCAAGTTACAAATTATAATAAACACAGATACTGGGTTGGCCAAAAGGTTCGTTTGGTTTTTTCCGTAAGATGGATCTAGTAGCATTAGTTGTCTTTAACTTCATTCAAAACAATTTTGTTAGATTGTATATGGCAGCTGTCATATCAGTGTGCATTTAAAAAAAGACTAATCAAAATTGATGAATTTTTGTGTAGTTATTTTAATATTGAAGATGGAAGAAAAAAAACAACATTTTCAGCATATTCTGCTTTATTATTTCAAGAAAGGTAAAAATGTAACCGAAATGCAAAAAAAGATTTGTGCAGTGCATGGAGAAGGTGCTCTGACTGATCAAACGTGTCAAAAGTGGTTTGCGAAGTTTCGTGCTGGAGATTTCTTGCTGGACGATGCTCCACAGTGGGGTAGACCAGTTGAAGTTGATAGCGATCAAATCGAGACATTAATTGAGAACAATCAGTGTTATACCACGTGGGAGATAGCCGACATACTCAAAATATCCAAATGCAGTGCTGAAAATCATTTGCACCAGCTTGGTTATGTGAATTGCTTTGATGTTTAGGTCCACATAAGTTAAGTGAAGAAAACCTTCTTGACCCTATTTCTGCATGCGATTCTCTACTTAAATGTAATGAAAACGTTCTGTTTTTAAAACAAATTGTGACGGGTGATGAAAAGCGAATACTGTACAATAGTGTGGAATGGAAGAGATCGTGGGGCAAGTGACATGAACCACCACCAACCACACACCAAAGGCCAGTCTTCATCCAAAGAAGGTGATGTTGTGTATATGGTGGGATTGGAAGGGAGTCCTCTATTATGAGCTCCTTTCGGAAAACCAAATGACTAATTCCAGCAAATACAGCTCCCAATTAGACCAACTGAAAGCAGCACTCAACGAAAAGCATCTAGAATTAGTCAACAGAAAACACATAATCTTCCGTGAAGATAACGCAAGACCGCATGTTTCTTTGATGACCAGGCAAAAACTATTACAGCTTGGCTGGGAAGTTCTGTTTCATCCGCCGTGTTCACCAGACATTGCACCTTCGGATTCCCATTTATTTCGGTCTTTACAAAATTCTCTTAATGGAAAAAATTTCAATTCCCTGGAAGACTGTAAAAGGCACCTGGAACAGTCCTTTGCTCAAAAAGATAAAAAGTTTTGGGAAGATGGAATAATGAAGTTGCCTGAAAAATGGCAAAAGGTCGTGGAACAAAAGGGTGACTACGTTGTTCAATAAAGTTCTTGGTGAAAATGAAAAATGTGTCTTTTATTTTTACTTAAAAACCGAAGGCACATTTTGGCCAACCCAGTATTTTAGAAACACCAACCAAAAAGGAAGCCAGACGTGATTAGAAGAGGTTCTGCTGTTCTGATACAGCGCAGTGTACAGGCTGTCAGCTCTGGAGGGAGACGGACGTGAGCCCTCCACCACTGACCACACGCTGGTCCTCGGGCGAGGACCTTACCTCCTGTAAAGATTATCCCTCCACTACAAAATGGGAAGATAATACCGTATGAACCGCCTTAGAGGATGAATGGGAGGACTAAATTAAATGATGCATGGAAAGCACTAGCACATAGTTAGCAAGTCCTTAACTAACTTGCTGTTATTACTGTTATAAAAACAGGAGAAATAAATCATAAAAAATTACAGTTTCTATGTACAGTTATGTTAACAGAGGAACCATTCCCCCCGCCCGAAGACTATGGCACATAGTAAATGACCTTTAACTCGGAGATCTGAGTTCTAGTGATGAGCAAGCATCAACCTAACTTGCTGGGGGAGGTTTCTTGACCAAGGAACTCTTCGTTATCAAGACGGAAACTACCTTGGCGACGTTAAGCAAGACCTGCACAGCGTATCCGATGACCTCCATACAAGGGACACTACGGTTACAGCTTCGGATCAAGACGAATATTTTAGAAATTGCTCCACTCTGGGCCATATTCTCACAGCAAAGTGAAGACAATCTAGTAACTACCTCTGAAAGGGGAAAAAAAAAAAAGAGATACATTCACAGCAACAAAATCAGTATCATATTATTATATTCTTTGTACGACTCAAGGGTAAAAACGCATTTCTAACCTTATACAAGATATTGTTAAAACAAACTAACCCAGGTGCTTTAGAGCCTCAAGAATAGCGGAAAGGTACTTGTATGTCAGGAGATAGTGCAGGGCAAGTGCGGTTCTGTGGTAGAGCTTGTTTTCTTCTCGAATCTCCCTGTTAACACACTGAAGTCTCTGTCGAATGGCTTTAATTTTTGTACAATCATTTTTCTTCCTCCAAGAATATCCTCTCCATAACGCCTTAAAGAGACAAACCAGTAACTTTAAGATTACAACCTCTGATGTTGTGGACTTAACATCTACATCTACTTCCACAAAGTAAATATTTTCAGTAAAATTATACGATGTGATCTTTGCAACTACAACTTCAGTTCAGGTTCTAATAAATAGGAAAAGCAGTTTTTCTGGGAAGAAATACATATAATATTCCTGTATATAAGTTAAAGCATCATTCGCTGGCCAAAGACGGCTAAATCTATTCAAAAGGCAAAAATACTTTTGCATCTTTCAATCATCAACTTCTTCTATGGAATGTGAAAATAAAGGGCTTAACAATGAAATTATGGTAGCATAGTGTATATGAATTATTCTATTGGCCAATCTCAGCTTTTTAAAATTAGCATGACTGTGTTTTTTAAAATGTTAGATATTGGGGATTCCCTGGCGGTCCAGTGGTTAGGACTCGGCACTTTCACTGCTGTGGCCCAGGTTCAATCCCTGGTTGGGGAACTAAGATCCCGCAAGCTGCGAGGTGCAGCCAAGAAATAAAATAAATAAATAAAAATAAAATTCAATAAAATGTTATATATCGTGTAGATGAATTGCAAACCAAAGTCTTGAACTAAAATCATAATATTTTCAGTTACCTGAATTTTAGTGATTCTATCATTAAATTTTTCCTGCTTTTTACGGAGGAGAAAACGGCATACGGCTTTCTGTATTACTGATGCAGCCCTATTTTGCTGGCTCATATGTTCTTGAGCTTCATCCTGAATTTTTATGAAGCTATGTTTCTGAAGAAACCTCTTATGCTGTAATCTTGCTCGAAACCATCTCTGTTTAAAACATATGAATAGTTTTTTTACTTCAGGTTTCTTTTTTTGTTTTTTTTTTGAAACTTCAGGTTTCTTAATGGAATAAATAGAACATTTATTGAAATATCTTTCAACCCTCCCCAGTGGCATTACATTTCCACTCTAGTTGCTGCAGAAAATTCCAGGCCACAGTGGGTGTGAGTGTGTGTGTGAGTGTGAGTGTGTGTGAGTGTGGGTGAGTGGGTGTGGATGTGAGTTGTGTGTGTGAGTCTGTGTGTCTGTGTGAGTGTGTGTGAGTGTGTGTGTGTGTGTGAGTGTGTGTGTGTGTGAGTGAGAATTTAACCCCGCACAACATATGCCTCATTTCATAATTGATATAAATCTTGTCAAGCTGTATATTATTCTTCAATTTGTTTTTTTACTCAATATTTTATATGTAAGTATATTAACATATACTGTACAAACAGGATTCTTATCCAGAATACATAAAGAACTCCTATAATCATTAAGAAAAATAAAACACTCAACAGAAAAATGAGCAAACTATGTGGAAAAAAAAAAATTTTAAAAGCATACCATACACAGATAAGAATTTGAATAACCAACACAGAGGAAAGATTTTTTAGAATTGCTAGCAATCATAGGAAATCCAAACCAAATATGAGATATAATTTGCCATTCATCAAAATGACAAAATCACAAAGTCTTGTAATGTCACGGGTTGGCAAGGAGGTCGAGAGAGAGACAGGTGCCCTGGGTGCCGCTACATGAGGGGTAAATGGGTACCGTGCACCACAGGATAACCTGCAGCCTTAGTCCTGCGCCATAAAACGCAACTCACCTCTAAGCCAGCCAACCACCCTAACGGCCACGTGGCAAAAGCTAAATACTATATAACTTTAGCAGGGGTATTTGGAAATTGTTTATGAAATATTAAAAAGTTTCAAACAAAAATTATGTCATAGTTTTACTGGGAAGGAAAAGCTAACCTGAATACAGATGGCTGAGTTAACCTGTTTATTATTAGCATTCTTCAGAGCCCTGTGAAGTCTGTACGCTCTTTGAATTCTAAGAGCAGACAGGTGATAAAAGGCAGCTGCTGTGAAGTGAAGAAGCCTAATTTTGGCTCTCTGTTCTAAAATCTAAAGGAGAAAAAAAGATTAACAACCAAATAGTTGACTCTTAAGACAATCAACCAATGTTTATTTTTGTATATCCTCAATACCAAATTATATAAATTAGCAACAGTAAACTAACTTGTAACTATTAAAATTATCTACATTGTAACCTGAAGTAATTATACTCCTTTACTATACAATACTTTCCATGGTGTAACCCCTAACTGAGGGTATAGAAAGCACAATTATATTTGGGCACTTCACTCAAGAATTTAACTAGACTACCCAAGGGCAGCTAGATAAGGCTTTGAAGGTACTAATTATAATGGGAGAAGTCTAGGAACAGTAAACTGAGAAAGGGTTAGAGTGCTCCAAGCAGAACCGCTGAAGATGGTGATGTTAAATCGGACAAACATTTCATCCGACTTCTCCAGTAGCAGTCTCGCCACATCCAGCACAAGACTTTTGAAGCAGAAGCTCCCTCCAGGGAGGGGCCTTTGGCCTTCAGAGTTTCAATTTATACTCAGCGAACAAAACACAAAAGGTTTCTCCTTTAATTTAATTATTTTCTGTTTACCACTGCTTCACGTACTGGATGCCCAGAACGCCAAGAATTCCCTAGGGAGGATTCTCTCCTGCTGAAGGTGTGGAAGTTATCAACGGAATGGTCCTACAACCCCTGAGAGAGTTGCTTGGTGGTAGCAAAAGGTGACTTGAATAACAACCTCCTTCACGTGTGGGGAGGAGGAAGGGGAAGCTGGGACGAAGTGAGAGAGTGGCATGGACATATATACACTACCAAACGTAAAATAGATAGCTAGTGGGAAGCAACCGCATAGCACAGGGAGGTTAGCTCGGTGCTTTGTGACCACCTAGAGGGGTGGGATAGGGAGGGTGGGAGGGAGACGCAAGAGGGAGGGGAGATGGGGATATATGTATATGTATAGCTGATTCACTTTGTTATACAGCAGAAACTAACACACCATTGTAGAGCAATTATACTCCAATAAAGATGTTAAAAACTTAAAAAAAGAACCAACAACCTCCTTCACGTGTGGAGTCCTCCTCATACTTCAGTTCCTCTGTTAAGATTTATTACACGAGAAAAGTTATTTTGCATTTTTGGTGAGCATCTATGGGAAATAGGATCATAGAACAAAAATCTGTGGCAACCAGTGATCCTGTTACATGGGGCTCTTCAGAAGCTGAATAAATTCTAGTTAATGGCCATATCAGTTCTGAAATTATCCTCCAAAATCTCAAATTTCTTAACACAATTTAACATCAGGTATTTCCACTTCATAAGACTGAGATATCCTACTTAAAAATACTTACCCTTTTTCTTACTAACCAACCACGCACCAGTGCTTGTAGAACAACTGTAGATTTTTTTAATTCAACATATTTTATCCTTTCACACTTCCCAGCCTTCCTGGCTCGTATGTATCTTTGTATGGTCAAAGCAGCTGATTTCTGCTGGAGAAAGACCTGCCTTCCTTTATATGCTCTGAAATTTGCTTGGATCAAACAAGCAGCTTGATGTCTCTATAAGGAAAAATTTGCAAGTGACATTAATAGGTAGAAATAATAATTCAACCCACTGGAGGTTCTGGAATTTCTCAATGAAAAATAAGATGGTATAATTATGATCTTTTTTTTTTTTACATTTTTAGTTTAAGAATGTCATATTTCACAGATTTCGAAACCCACAGAGGGCTACAGCTGAAAATGAAGTTTTTATGAAGGTGCAAACCAGGGACCATAGATAACCTGGTGCTTTTTCCCTACCTTCCTCTTGATACTTTTCATTGTGAATGAGCAAAGGACTAGTATTACTACAGGACAAATGCATTTAATACAAAAGCTAGCTACACTCTAGAGAACAGAATGGGCATTATAAGCAGCTGTGATGGAAGCTGTCTGCTGCTTTGAGAACCAGTGTACTCCCAGCACATCTTAGATTCCTCAATTCTAGAACATCCTGACAATCAAATTCCAAGACACATAAAGTATCTGGATTGAAATGAAAACTAGGTTTGTTTTACAACATAGACCCCCACCTACTAGCTGAGTGACCTTGAGCAAATCTCTTTAACCTCTCCAGGCCTCAGTTTACTCATCCGTAAAATGGGAATGCTGATAATAGCTACCTCACAGAGTTATCATGAGGATCCGATTAGTTAGTAAATATATAATAGAAGGTGTAATAATAATAGTGGGTATATAATCATACATAGTGAATATGAACATCAAAATTTACAAGTAAAATTTTAATTTTGACTTCTTTAATAAAAGACCATAGGTACCACCATTGTTCTAGAACCAATGTTAAATATTTTAAATAGATTACCAAATGTGGCTTAAAGAGTGTGTGTTGACTCATACAGACAGGATATGCTACATCTATTATGATTTTCTTCAAATAAGTCAGTTGAAACTTGGGTTTGAGACTATGTTATAAAAACAGATACACAAACAAAAATACAAATAGCATTTTTATGAGTGAATATAATTTTTAATTGACTGCAATGATGTCTTTAAAGTAAATGTATAGTTAGATCTTTAAATCATTTTTTCTTTTCTGTTTTTTAAAGTAGTTCTTTACATATGAACTGTTTTTTTAACACCTACTTTTGTCATTAAGAATTGCTCATGAGCTGTTCTTCCAGAAAGTACTGCTCTCCATTTTCTCTGAATGATGATTGTTGATGCTCTCATGTTCAAAAACCTGAAAAGTGATTATTGGAAAGCACTTTCAAATTAACTCATTTAGTAAGCATTCATTGCCCGCCCCCTATAAATACTAGAGGAGAAAGAAAATATAAGAAAGGCAATGAGAGAATAAAAAAAAGTAGAAAAGGATAATTCATACTTAGGTTCTAGCAATCAGAACTTTACAAACACACACACACACACACACACACACACACACCCCACACACACTCTTGCCCACGCAGCTGACACATTTACCGTCTTCTCTGCAGTTTGGTACAGAAGCAACCCTGAATGATTCTAACAGCTCTTAACACAGCCAGATACTCTTTACGTGCTTTCCAACACCTGTACCAGGCTTGAATCTTGCAGGCAGCTTTCACTTCACGTATATATTTCCTGGCTTTATGTCTCCTCCACACAGTCTATTAAACATATAAACATAATAAATATGCAATGAGATGTCTAATTTTTTTTGTAAACTGGAAGACTCAGTATTGATAACAGTTAATATAAGGTCAAGCAGACAAGATCAACTGCAGAAATGCAGTCACACCCCAACTCCTCTATGGGACTCGCTCACTCCGGACACGTGAGCCCTCTGAGAACAGCGGGCTGACCTGTGACCTCCTACTACCTGCTTCAGCACATACCCTGTGGCTGGCTGCGGGCTAAGCCCAATGCAACCCTGAAAAGTATTTAAATTGTAAGATGCACGCAAAGCCTGGGAAGCCAGGTGTGTGCACTGCCCTCACCTTCTCAGTCCATGTGAAGGAACGAAAGGAAATGAACACACTGATGCCTTCAATTCCAGGGAAGGGACAGGAATTCTTCCCACTGCCCTCCCCACCCACTGCAGACACATCCTGGGTTCTGTGTCCAGCCTGTTGCAGAATCCTGAGGGCATCCATCTACCTGAGGACCATCAGATTTTCCGACTTTGGCAACCTTGTGGCTGACTAAAAGCTTAAGTAACAGCTACAACTTCTTAAGTGCTTAGCGCTGTACTAAGCACTATGATTCTTTACAGTAACATAGGTAGGTAATACTATTATCTCTAATTTAGAGATGAAAAAAATGAAGGCCCAGAGGAACTGACACCAGTAAAATTACTTGTTGATGTCACAGGTAATAAGTGACAGACATATCTTATTTAATCCTTATAAATATCTTGTGAGATGATTATTAAGATCTCTATACAAAACAGAAATTAACGTCAAGAGACTTGTTACCACACAGCCAGCAAGTGATAGAGTCAAGATTTGAACCTGAGTCTATCTGACTTCAAAACACCTACAGCAAATACAATAGCTCCACCTAACATGGGGAATCAGGCTCTAAATTCAGTTGACAGGCGAGAATGATATATACGGTCAAACTTAACTCTCGTGATGGCCTTAACTCAGAGTATTTCTATATGGTTCTTATGTAAACAAAACCGAATACCAACATAGTAGTATTCATAGTGGAAGCCAGGTATCAGTATTTTTAAAGAGTCCAAAGTGATTCCAATGTGTGCTAAAGTTTAAGACCACTGGTTGGTATGTGTTAAAAACTAGATGTGCTAGTAAAGAACATATACAGATCTATATGATTTTCTTTTTATATAAATGGGGGTAGATTTGTTTTTCAACTTGTGCATATTGATCCGGAATTTGCTTTTTTTTTTAAACTCAGGTCTTGGCAAACTATGGTCTCTGGGCCAAATCTGGCCCCAAGCTTGTTTTTGTAAATAAAGTTTTATTGGAACACACACACAAAAAAACAAGATGTGCAACATGCACTTTTATAATTTAGCTATATAAAAGAAAAAACAGGGCTTCCCTGGTGGTGCAGTGGTTAAGAATCCGCCTGCCAATGCAGGGGACATAGGTTCGAGCCCTGGTCCGGGAAGATCCCACATGCCACGGAGCAACTAAGCCTGTGCGCCACAACTACTGAGCCTGTGCTCTAGAGCCTGTGAGCCACACCTACTGAGCCCACATGCCTAGAGCCCGTGCTCTGCAGTAAGAGAAGTCAGCTCAATGAGAAGCCTGTGCACCGCAATGAAGAGTAGCCCCTGCTCGCAGCAACTAGAGAAAGCCCCTGTGCAACAACAAAGACCTAATGTAGTCAAAAATAAATAAATAATTAAAAAAAAAAAAAAAACCCCCAACTAATTACTAAAAAAAAGAAAGAAAAAAGAGTTGAATTTTCCTAAGATTGTTATTTTGGCTTTTCTAACATGACCCCAACTAATACATGCACTTGACACCCACCAGTCCTTGACTCCTGGCAGCGTCTGGAACTTGAGCACTCCTTGCCTCCTCCCTCAACCCTTGGTTTCTTTATACCACAATCATTAGCTTCCTTTGTTCCCTCTCAATACCATAGGTTGGCTTCTCCTCTCAGCACCCCTGAATTTTGATGCTCTTTAGGGCTCCAGTCCTGGGCCCTCTTCTTTTGCCCACTTGATGCATTCTCCCTAAGTGATCCCCTATCTCCCACAAGTTCCATTATCAGTGTATGCCAACAATGTAGAAGTCAAATTCCAAAATCCGTACTGCTGTCCAAATTACAGCGAACATAGCAACTGCCCCGCTGGACGCGAGGTGGTCACGTCAGCTTCACGTACCCCAGGCCGAGCTCGTCGGGCTCCAGACCTGCTCCTCCCGCTGTTCCCACGTCAGTGAAGGGTACCATCTGCTGAGTCACCTCAGCCATAAAGATGGCTGGGCTCCTTGTTTACGCTCTATACAAGGCCAATCCCCTCCTCCACGCACACTGACCCTGACAATCCTGCTGTCACTGCCCTCTGCTAAACGGTGGTTCACTTTCCCTGACCTACTGCCTGCAGTCTCCTGGCTAGCCGCCCGGCATCCAATTCAGTCCATCTTCCACATCCCTGCCTGAGTAATTTTTTTTTTCTTTCGGTCGCACCGCATGGCTTGGGGGATCTTAGTTCTGTGACCAGGGATTAAACCTGGGCCATGGCAGAGAAAGGGCTGAGTCCTAACCACTGGACTGCCAGGGAAATCCCATCTGAGTAATTTTTTAAAAATAAAGTATGATTCTGGTCTTCTCCTACTTAAACTCCTCTAGAACTTCTTTTAGTCCCGAGGATAAAGACTAAACGTTTTCTGTCTTACACAGCTGCCCACATCTCACTCCATGGACCGCCATCCTGGTCACAGGTCACCCTTTATTGCACACCTGTTCTCTCTCTCATTTTTGAACTCCGTGTTACCTCCTACAGCTGGAATACTCCTTCCACACATTTTACTTGGCTATTTCCAGTTCATCCTTCAGCTCAACATCTCAACTTAAACGCCATTTATCCCGGGAAGCCATCTCTGATCACTGGGACTAGCTTAGGTTTCTCTTCTCTGCATTCCCAGCAACAGACATTTCTCATTCTGTATTATCATGAAGAAATTTCCACACACTGAGGTATGGGGAAGTCATTCTGGCTAATACAGGATTTAATTTGAACTTTATGTTAACTAGAACAGGCTGTCTTGTGGCCTGTTAAACATATATTGTGTATCCGCTTTCACCATTAAAGAAAAGAATGCATTTAAAAATCAGAATGGATTAACTGTGGTTCAGGCATCTACAATGGAGCCGGGTGGCCATTGTGGATGTGGTTTCAGACACGTTCCTACATCACTGAGAACTTGAACTGTATCAGACTCAAGGACACCACCAGCTGTTCTCAAAACAACATCGGCTCACAGCTGCCAGCTGCAACCTGATGGTCTCAAGGTCTCTGCTTTTAACTGTGCAACCATAGTTGCAACAAGCTTAGGATGTCACATCCAGAACAATCCCAGTTCTGTGCCGTCTTCGGTGAATTATTTTTGGCACCCTTTGCCCAATCTCAAAAATGTTCCATTTTGGAAGGTAAATGAAATGGCCACGTAAACTAACTATTAATCTTTACAACCTGCTTAAAGCTCATTTTATAAATTCTAAGAAATATTAGTCAAAGAAAGAATGAAAGCTTTATATTTCAATATATAAATACCTGGATTTTTATGGTGCTATCTTTAATTCTCTGAAACTTCCGTTTTTGTATAAATCCTTTCATTCTAGCTTGAATAATTATAACACTGCTTCTTATTTGTAAATAAACTTCTCTTTGATGTTTTGCAGACAAAAAGGCTCTGTGGTGATTCTGTAAAACAACTGCTGCTTCTCTATACAATAAAAACTGTTTTCTGGTTTGCCTTCTCCTGAAATACCGCTGTAAAGTGATAGCTGCCCTTTTCTGCTCAATGAATCTTCTTCGATACACAGCCATCTGAAGGAAGGACTGAATTCGCACGGCAGCACACTTGTGCTTTTCCAATCTTTTTGTGACCATTTTACGAAAAGCTTTTTGAATTGTTACTGCAGCCTTTCTTTCAGAATGGTACTCTGCTTCCTGTAAGGGACCAACTAGAGAAGCTTTACACCGTCTTTGAACCATAAGTGCTGGGATTTGGCCAGCTTCATACTGAGTTTCAGTTCTGTGACAGCAGAATGCAGATTGGGTAGCAGGGACTGCCATTTTTTCTTTGGGCATGTTTTTAAATTTCTGTCTAACTTTCATGCCGCTAAAAGCAGCCTGAATAGGTCTTACAGATTTCTGAATGGCTAAAAATTTTTTTCTTTCCATTTTAACTCTGACATATGACCTGTAATAATTCTGTATAACAACAATTGCCATTTTCTTTGCCTGATAATCCAGTCTGGCCCTGTGCATTCGGTAGAATGACTGAATTCGGGTGGCAGCCAGGTGCATGAGTTGGATACCCCTTCGTGCCTTAAAGCCTCTGTAATAAGACTGTATACAAATGACTGCCTGGGTTTGCACTGCAACTAGTGCTCTGTACCTTCTTTGAACAAAAACTACCTTTGCTCTAAAGTAGAGATAGTGCTTCCTTGTTTTAAAGGCTTTAAAATGCTTCTGAACAGTAATGGCAGCCTGATGCTGCTTTTCCTGAATCTCTCTCCTTATGGTCATATCCTGAAAGTCTGCTTGGACACAGTTTGCTGCTTTCTTGAGTGCATTGTGTTGAAGAGCTTTCTTTTTATTGGCTCTGTATCTTTCTTGTACTACTTTTGTAGCCCACTGAAGCTTTTGGTAGAAAAAATACTGCCTGTACATTCTGTATGTGCTTTGTATTATGACAGCAGCTCTGTGCTTTTCCCTTAAAAGCTGCCTTGCTTTCATCCCCTTATATGCAGCCTGAATGACCACTGCAGAATGCCTTTGTTGGACGTAACGCTCTCTTTGCAATTTTGCAGCTCTGTATGCTCGGTAATGTTGCTGAATGAGAAGCGAGGCGTGTTTCCAGGTCTGAAAGGTAAGGTGTGTTCTGTGCATTCTGAAAGTTGCCTGGATGAGGCCTGCAGCCCTGTGCATCTCCTGTAACTTCTTCTTTACCATCAGCCTTCGGTAAGACGACTGGATTGTAATGACTGCCTTCTGTAACTCCAAGAATTGGTGCAAGTGATGTCTGGCACAAATGGTGGCTCGATATTTCCTCTGAACAAAAAGAGCAGCTTTCTTGAGGGAAAGGAATCTTTTCCTCATCACTAAAGATCTGAACCCGCTCTGAATCAGGGTTGCAGAGGCATGCATCCTTTTCAAATGTCTTCTGGTTTTCATACCCCTGAATGCAGCCTGGAGGACCACAGCAGAGTGTCTTTGCTGGCGGTAGAGCTGCCTCTGCAGCAGTTTGGCCCTGCTTGCCCGGTATCGCTGCTGGATGACCCGCGAGGCGTGCCTCCGGGCCTGGTATCTCACACGTGCACAGTGCCTTCTGAAAGCCGCCTGGAGGACGGTAGCAGCCCAGTGCATCTCTTGCACCTTCTTCCTCACCATCCACCCTCTGTACCAGGACTGGATTTGAGGGCTGCCTTTTGTAACCGTAGTAACTGTTGTAAGCAATGCTTTGCGCAAACATTTGCACGATATTTTCTCTGAATCCACACAGCAGTATTCCTGAGAGACAGGAATCTCCTTCTCATCATCAGAGTCCTAAATCTCCTCTGAATTATAGCCGCGGCCGAGTGCATGACTTTTAAGTGTCTTCTAGCTTTCATCCCCCTAAAAGCAGCCTGAATGCAGATTACAGAATGTCTCAGTTTGCTATACCTTTGAAATTGTATGTTCCTTTCCCTCATTGCCCGGTACTTTTGCTGCACCATTCTTGTCACCTTCTTCAACTTATTAAAATAAGCTTGTTGTTTGCGTCTTCTGTAGTGGGACTGGATGAGTGTTGCTGCGGTCTGCATCCTTCTCAGGGTCTGCCTAACTCTTCCTCCTCTGAAACTGGCTTGGAGAATGGTAACAGCTTTCAAAGTTGTCAGGTACTTTGCACGTTGAGTTCTACCCTGATGATATGCTCTGTATCTTACCTGAATTATGACGGCTGCTGTTCTCATTTGATGATATCTCCTCCTGGATTGCTGCATTTTAAACACGGCTTTAATAAGGGTGGCTGCTGTGTGCATGTGCTGAGTCTGTCTTCTCACTCTAACACCTCTATAAACAGCTTGGATTTTCACAGCCGCCTTCCTTAAAGTAAGATATTCCTTACGCTGACGGTCTGCAATTTTAGTATCTCGATACCACCTCTGGATTTTAACAGCTGACGCTCTGTAGGTGGCGTGCTTCTTTTTGGTCTGGTAAGCTCTGTAACTAGATTGTATAGCGGCGGCCGCCTTGCGGTGCTCCTTTATTTGTTTCCTCACTCTCACCCCTCGGTAAGCTGACTGTAGGATGACTGCTGCTGCTTTGGTTTTCAAATACAAATGATGCTGTTTTCTCCCAGTACTGTAAGCCCTATAGTACATTTGAATCAGACAAGCCGCTTTTCTCATGATTTTCCACTTCTTTCGCCGCACGTACATTCGGTAGCACGACTGTATGAGGACAGCGCATTTGTGCTGCTTCTGAATCTGTCTTCTCGCTGCTCTGCCCCTCCACGTGGACTGAAGCATCACTGCTGCAAGGCGGAGCGCAGTGTACTCCATCCGCCCCCTCCTCCCGGCAGCCCACGCTCTCAGATGTTGCTGGATGACGGATGCTGCCGTTTTTAACAACCCGAACTCTTTCTGGGCCTTGGCCATTCTGAAAGCAGCCTGAATCTTCACTGCAGCTTGATGTTCCCTTCTGATCTGCTTCCGAACTTTCCAGCCACGGTAAGCGGACTGTAGAGAAATCACAGCTGCCCTTGTCTTTAAAAAATGTGTTCTTGTGTCAGAAACAGTCTTGCGTGTCCTGTACCATCTCTGAATCTTGAGAGTAGACTGAAGCACAGATTGATATTTCATCCTCTTACTATAGCCTCTAAAAGCAGTTTGAATTTTAAGAGCAGCTGTAGATTGTTGTTTGATTAGCTGGCGTACCTTATAACCTCTGTAAGTGGCCTGCAAGCAGATAACTGCTCTTTTGACTTGCAAGAAGTTCTTCCTCTGATTGACCCGTGCTTTGTATGCACGATAGTAATTCTGAATGACGACAGTTGCTTCATAGATTTTCAGGTAGTACAGGCGCATTTTTCTCATCCTGAAATGAGACTGTAGTGAAACAGCAGCTTTTCTCTGCAACCTCGCTTGCTTTCGAACCAGGTACCCTCTGACAAAAGCTTGCAGTTTGATGCAAGATGCCCGCATGTGTTCTTCTCTCTTTAGTGCAGCTGCTCTTAAATGTAAATATTGTTTACGAGTTTGCTTCATCTTGACAATGGATTGTAACTTTACTGCAGCATTTTTTAGCCTCAGAAATTTTTTTCTGGAAACATAAGCCCTGTAATATGATTGAATCCTTGTAACAGATGTGAGGATGTGGATAAACTTTTTCCTGGCCTGCATCCCTCTATATGCAGACTGCAGAACAATGACAGCAGATCGCGTCTTCTGGTAAGAAGCTAGAACTTTCTTGGCTGAAATGTAAGCTCGAAGATGAATCTGAATTACAAGGGCAGCTTTCTTCATCTTCTTATATTTCTGTAATTGTTGATGCTTCCTTATGTGTGCCTGCAACCTGATAATATTTTTCTTAAGGTTTAGAAATCGAAGTCTGTCCTGTCTCATTCTCCAGTATGACTGAAAGACGCAAGCGGCGGTGATCTGTTTGCGTAAGTTACGAGCTTTCATTCCCCTGAACGCGGCCTGTAGTCGGATGGCTGCAGCCCGTTTCTGCAAGTAGCTGGTGCGCTCAACCTTTCCTTTCAGATATGCTTTGCGGTACTTCTGGAGAGACAGGATAGACTCTTTCTTCCTTTTATATAACTTTTGGGCTTGAAAGCACCGAAATCTTGTCTGAATGATGACAACACAAGACCTAATATGAATGTATTTCCGTAATTCTCTCTGCATCCTGTACCAGGATTGTATGACCGTGGCAGCTTTCTCTTCTTTAACATGCTTCCTGACACACCATTCTCTAAAAGCTCTTTGCAGTGTTATTGCAGCTTCTGTTTGTAGTTGCATTTTACGTTGCCTCCATCTTCTGAACACAGACTGGATTATAAGGGTTGATGATCTTAGCATTTCATATCTCTGTTGATCCTGCTTTCTTCTTAAACAAGCATGCCAACGCCTCTGAATTGTAACTGCAGCCCAAAGGTGTCGTTTGTAAGAAGCAACAGCAATGATCATTCTTATCCTAGATTGCAGGATGATTGAATAATATTTCAGTTTCAGAAACTGTTTTCTAGTGGAATATCTTCTCCAATATCTCTGAAAAAGGTAAGAAAGGACACAAAGTAAAATAGACACATCTTTCTATACTTAACATCCTTGAAAGTATTAATTTTTCTAACATTTTGCTTAAAAACAAAGACATTAATTTTAAAAGCGATATATTTTTGAAGAAGATACTTGTCTCTTTTGTTTATAGTTTAGTTTCTGTGTTGATACAACTGTAGCCAATTCAAACTAATGATATTTATATGGCATTTGTATTCAGGAGACATAAGAAATATAAACAAGTTTATGTTATATTAGAATAACATATTAGAAGATTTAAAATGAAACTATAGTAATATTCTGCTATCTATTGATTCTAAGTAATTTCCTATGAATGTATCTCTGGATCTTATATTTTCCCCTTTTATCAAGGTTGCTAAGCTATCTTATAATGATTGGAAACTGTTTATAGGAGGGGGTCTGTGTTACAGGCCTGGTAATGTCAACACAGGATTTTGAGAAATATCACTGAGCCAGATCACTCTCTGAGTCAGTATTTTCATTAAGAATAAAATTTAGGAATTATAGATACATGGTTAAAAAGCAGAATTCTGGAAAGACTTGAGAAGTAATAAAGCTTTTTCCTCTTGCTTCCTTCCCCACCACCCCACGTTCCCTAACTCCTTAGTTATCCCAGCAACATGCGAGCTATGAAGTCTCAAGCGGATCCTGGCTACTGGTCATCAAGCTCTGGACGTTCTTCTCGCAATAACACCATTCCTTTGTCCAAAACACTCCAAATACTGCTAAGATGTGGCGGGGACTAACGGAAGGATTAAAAGTCTCAGAAAAAAACCATCAAAGATACAACTAAGAGCCAAATGGGAATATTAGAACTGAAAACACAATAACCAAGACAACAGCAACAAAAAACCTCACTGGCATGGCTCAGTAGCAGAATGGAGATGACAGACGAATCAATGAACTTGGAGATCAATACAAATTCTCTAGGCTGAACAAGAAAGAAAAAAAATGATTGGGAAAAAAAAGAGAAAGAAATGTCTTAACAAACTAAGAGTAGAGGGGAACCTCCTCAGTATAATAAGAACATTTACACAAACCTACAGCTATCATCAGATTTAACGGTGAGAAACTAAATGCTTTCCATCTTAGACCAGGAATAACACAAGGATGTATCCTCTCACCAAGCCTATTCAGCATCTACTAGAGGTCCTGCCTAATGCAGTAAGAAAAGGACATAAAATCTATGCAGACAGAGAAGAAATAAACCCTTTTTTTTGTTCATAGATGACATGATCATTTACGTAGAAAATTCAAAGAAATGACAAAAACAAAAACTCCTGGAATAAGCAACTATAGCAAATTTGTAGAATATGGAAACATTAACATTAGTAGCAAAAAAAAGAGAAATACTTAAAAGTATATCTAACAAAATATGCACAAGATCTGTCAGAGCTACAAAACTCCGATGAAAGATATCACAGAACATCTAAATAAATAGAGATATATCATATTCATAGATAGGAAGGCTGGATTTTGTTAAGATGTCAGTTCTTCCCACCAGGATCTATCAATTCAATGTAGTCTCAATCAAAATCTCATCCAGTTACTTTGTGGACACTGGCAAACTGCTTCTAAAGTATATAAGGTGACGCAAAAAACCCAGAATAGGGCTTCCCTGGTGGCGCAGTGGTTAAGAATCCGCCTGCCAATGCAGGGGACATGGGTTCGAGCCCTGGTCCGGGAAGATCCCACATGCCGCGGAGCAACTAAAGCCTGTGTGCCACAACTACTGAGCCTGTGCTCTAGAGCCCGCGAGCCACAACTACTGAGCCCTCGTGCCACAACTACTGAAGCCTGCGCACCTAGAGCCCGTGCTCTGCAACAAGAGAAGCCATGGCAATGAGAAGCCCGCGCACCGCAACGAAGAGAAGCCCCCACTCGCCGCAATTAGAGAAAGCCCGCGTGCAGCAACAAAGACCCAACGCAGCCAAAAATAAAAATAAAATAAATAAATTTATTAAAAAACAAAACAAAACCCAGAATAGCAAATACAATAGTGAAGAAAAACAAAGTTGGAGGACTAACATCATCCAACTTCAAAAGTTATTATAAAGCCACAGTAATTGAGACAGTGTGATACTGGCAAAATAATAGAAAAATAGATCAATGGAACAGAATAAGGAGCCCAGAAATAGACCCATGCAACATAGTCAACTGATGTTTGATAAACAAACAACACAACTGAATGGATAAAAGTTTTGTCAACAAGTGGTACTGGAAGAAGTAGACATCCATATGAAAGAAAAAGTGAGTCAAGCACTAACTCTTAACCTTTCACAAAAATTAACTCAGATGGATCATAGATCTGAAAGTAAAATGCAAAACTATAGAACTTCTGAGAGATAACAATAGAATATCTAAGTAACTTTGGGTTTGGCAATGGCTTTTTAGATATAATGCCAAAAGTATAATCCATGAAAGAAAAAAATTGAGGTCAGAGTTTATTAAAATCAAAAAAAAAAAAATCTGCCCTGTGAAAGACTCTGTTAACAGAACAAAAAGATGAGCCATAAACTAGGAGGAAATATTTTTAAAATATAAATCTGATAAAGGGTTTGTATCCAGTTATACAAAGAACCCTTAAAACTCAACAATAAAGAATTCAAAAATGGGGAAAGAATTTAAAGAATTTTAAAATGGGGAAAACATTGGAATGCTTCACCAAAGAAGATATACAGATTGTAAATAAGCATATGAAAAGATGCTTAACATCAAATGCACTAGGGAATTGCAAACTGAAACAGCAATGTGATGCCTATACACATTCATTTTAATGGTAAAGTCTAAAACAGTGACAACACCAAATGCTGGCCAGGAGGTGGAGCAACAGGAACTCTCACTCATTGCTGGTGGGAATGCAAAATGGTGCAGCCACTTTGGAAGACAGTTTGTCAGTTTCTCACAAACCTAAACATAGTTTTGTCATATGATCAAGCAATCCCATTCCTAGGTACCTTCCCAAAGAAGTTGAAAACCAAGTCCACAGAAAAACCTGCACACAGGTGTTTATAGCACCTTTATTCATAATGGCCCCAAATTAGAAGCAACCAATATGTCCTTCAATAGGTGAAAGGATAAAAAAAACTGCAGTACATCAATATGATAGAATGTTATTCAGCAATAAAAAGAAACAAGCTATCAAGGCAGGAAAAGACATAAAAGAAACTTAAATGCATATTGTGAAGTGAAAGAACCTATCTGAAAAGGCTACATATTGATGAATTCAAATTATAGGACATCCTGGAAAAAGCAAAAGTATAGAGACAGTAAAAAGATCAATGGTTGCCCAGGATTTTGCAGAGGGATAAGAGATGAATACGTAAAGCAGAGAGGATTTTTAGGGCAAGATTTTTGTCAAACACATAACTATACCACATAAAGAGTGAAACCTATGGAAACTAAGGACTTTAGTTAATTACAGTGTATCATCACTTGTTCATAAATTGCAAAAAGTATACTATAAAAAAAAGAAAGCAACAGAAATGAAAAATATCTGCATTAATAGGATATTATTCTCATGTACTCTTTAAAATATTTATTATGATTGAAAGAAAAAATTATCAACATTGCCTGATGTAATTTTATTTGTATGTAGGTTTAATAAATAAGACCGCTAAAACATAAAAGTCGGGGGAGCAAAGGGACCTAGATAGTGGCAAGTTTTCTACATTCCATTTAAAGGGATAAAATATTGATTCTAAGTAGATTAAAAGTTTTGTATACTGAAATGCCTATAGCAACCAAAAAAAGGCAAAAAACCAACCAACCAAACAAACAAAACCCAAATAACCAAACCCCTGTACACGGGGATAAAATAATAACTAAAAAGAAAAAAGATAAACTAAAATGTAATACTAAAATGTATTCAAATAATTGAAAAGACAGGAAAGGGGAAAGAGAAGAATGAAAGAAAGTGAACATTCAGAAAACTAAATAATAAAATGATAGATCCAAATCCAAACATATTGATAAATATCTGAAATATAAATGGTATAAATCATCAATTAAAAGACAGAGATTTTCAAAACATAAAAACTATATGCTGTCAAGACTTTAAGCCATATATAATGATGTAAGCAACTAATAAGTAAAAGAAAGGAAAAAAATATACCCTGCGAATGATAATCAAGTGAAAACTGGAGTGGTTATAGTAAGAGCATGCAAGGTTGACTTCAGAGCAAAGAAAATTATGAAGGATAAAAAAGGAATATTACACAATGATAAAAAATGATTAAAAAAATTCAACTCACCAATGATAAAAAATGATAATGATAAAAACCAAAACTCAACTCACCAAGAGGACATAAAAATTCCAAATGTGTATGCACCTAACAAAACATCTTCAAAATACATGTAGATAAAACCGAAGGGAGAAAGATATATCCACAATTATAGTTAGAGACTTAAATACTGCTCTCTTGGTACAAGACTAAATAAACAGAACACCAGTTAGGATATAAAAGAACTGTTAAATATCATCACCCAAATAGATCTAATTGACATTTATAGAACACTCCACCCAACAACAGAATACACATTCTTTTCAAGTACACAGAACATTCACCAAGATCAGAGACCAGCAAACTCTGTCTGTAAAAGGCCTATTGATTAAGAGAAAATAGTTGCAAATCACTGACAAACAACTTGTACCCAGAATATAGAAAAAGTCTCAAAACTCAATAAGATAAGCTCTCAATTATAAAAATGGGCAAAAGATTTCAAGAGACACTTCATAAAGAAGATAATTGAAAGGCAATTAAGCATTTGAAGACATATACATAGCCATTAGGAAAATAGAAACTAAAACCAAGACACTGCTACACATCTATCAGAATGACTGAAAAACATAGAAATCAGTGTTGCTAAGGATATGGAGCAATTAGCATCCTTACACTTTGGGGGTGGGCAGCAAAGTGGGTTAAGCCACTCTAGACACAGTTTGGTGATATCTTATGAAGCTAAACATACACTTACCAAATGACCCAAGCAATCTCATTCCTAGCTGTTTACCCTAATGGAATGAAATCACCTAAAACTGGAAACAATGCAAATACCCCTCAACAGATTAATGTATAATCAAATTGTGGTACATCCATACAATGGAATACTGTTCAGCAATGAAGGAGAATAAACCACCGATACATGCAACAACTTGGATGAGACTCAAAGGCATCCTGCAGAGAGAAAAAAAAGCCAGTCTCAAAACCTACCTACTGTATGGCTCCATTATGTGACATTCTCAAAAAGGCAAAACTATGGGAATAGAGAGCAGAGCTTGGGTGCCTGGGGCTGAGTGAGGAGGGAGAAAGGACCGCAAAGAAATAGAATGCAACAGTCCTTCTGGGAGATGGAACTGCTCTGTATCCTGATTGAGGTGATGATTTCACAACTGTGTTTAAACACATGTGTACGTGTGTTTAAATCTGTGGAACCACACACCAAAAAAAGAAAAGCACATTTTACTGAGGGTTAATTTAAAAACTAAAATTTTAATTTTAATCAACGTAAAGTTAAAATTTATTAAATTTAAATTTTAAAAAATTTATAATATACCTAGGAACAAATGAAGATATTTAAGACCTCTTGCATCAGATCATAAAACCATTTTAGGAGACTTTTAAAGAAGGCCTAAGTAAATAGGAAATAAATACCATGTTTAGTAGTAAAGATATCAATTCTAACTAAACTGACCTATTCAATTAAATCTCAATCAAATTCCAATATTTTTTAAACTTCAGATTCAAAATATGTGTGAAAATGCAGAGGACTTTAGAATAGCCATAAACTTCTTAAAGAAAACAAAGAAAGTTTTATCTACCAGACATCCAGATTTCTTGTAAAGCTGAAGTACATGGCTCACTGGTAGACAAAAAGAACAATGAAATAGAAAAAAAACTTTAGGGGGCTTCCCTGGTGGCGCAGTGGTTGAGAATCTGCCTGCCAATGCAGGGGACACGGGTTCGAGCCCTGGTCTGGGAAGATCCCACATGCCGCGGAGCAACTGGGCCCGTGAGCCACAATTACTGAGCCTGCGCGTCTGGAGCTTGTGGTCTGCAACAAGAGAGGCCGCGACAGTGAGAGGCCCGCGCACCGCGATGAAGAGTGGCCCCCACTTGCCGCAACTAGAGAAAGCCCTCGCACAGAAACGAAGACCCAACACAGCCATAAATAAATAAATAAATAAATAAATAAATAAATAAATAATAATAATTTAAAAAAAAAAAAAAGGTTCAAAGAAAGAGAATTTATCAAATCAGAATCTCTCACTTTCAGTAGTAGTAGCCAGAAACAAATGTTCAAATTTATAAAATAGATAAAATTCAATGGCATTTACATAGGGTAAATTTAAATAGTACACCTCTCTGATGTTATTAAAATAGAATGTAATATCAAAGACTAACATTTGGATGTAAGGAATATGTCCATTAAGTAAAGTAGATACGTTAAATTTTTTTTTTTTACTCAGTCGAAAAATTACATAGGCATTCTATAAACTGATTATAAGTAGTATTTCCAGCACTTGCCAACTAAGTGGGCTGGAGAGGAAGATGTACACTGTTATCCCCAAAGAAAAGTTTCCAGGACTCATAGTATAGATGAAAAAGAGAGTGTGGCTGGGTTTATGGATATACAAGGTAGAAGGGTACAGTGTGCCAGCATGACCCACAGTGGAAGATTGCAAACCTCTAATGTAAAACAAAGAAGACAGCACGGGGTGCAGAATTAGACTGTTCCCTCCTTCAGAGCAAAGGAGGTGTTTCGATTTGTTTGACGCTTATGCTGAACACAGCCAAGAGTTTTACATGTAGTAGGGAGGTGTCAAATATTTGTTAAGGTTAAGCACTAGATAAAATATAGAAGCCTAAAATATAATAATTTAAAACTTTATCATATTTTACTTTCTTAAAAAGTGTCATTATACCTTTTTAAATTCAAAAATTCAGAATACTATACCTGAATAACAGATGCTGATTTATTTTGAACTTTTTCTAGTTTTTCCTTTTTTAACATTAATAATTTTCTCTTTGCTAAGAGTCTTCGCCAATATTTCTGAATGACCAATGTTGCGTTGACCTCCTTTTTAAATCGTCGTTTAGTTAGAAAATTGATTACAGCTGACTGAATAATTCTTGCAGCTTTGTCTCTCTTCTAAAAAAAAAAAAAAAAAAGCACTTAATCCCTTAAGACCGTAAACCATTATTTGTAAGAAAATCACCTGTTAAATATTAATCAAATTGATCCTGGAAATAAAATGTCCCCCAGACTTATTGTAAAATATGCTCATCTTTGGAGTATAGACACTTTTGGGCATGTTGAAATAGCTGATATATTGTTGAACATATTGAATAGACTTGCAGATATAGTTATATGATAAAACAAAGATTCCTAGGAAATATCATCCTAAGATAAGGATCACAGACATGTTTGATTTATCACAGATCATCGGTAATCAATATAAAGTCAATTTAAATGTGGTATGTGTCTCAGATTATGGTGCAGTGAATTCATGTTTGATTTTTGAGAAAGGGATGGACTGTAGGAGAAAAAAGAGACTCTAAAACAAAATGCTTTACAGTATAAGGTGGTACTGTTTTGCTACAATTTGAAGAAAGGAATTCACAAAAAAGGAAAGGCAAAATACCCTCCTTTAGCCCCAGAATACATTGTGGCTTTAAGCCATTGAGGTTGAAGAGAACAGAGTACTGGGTCGTGATAAGTGATGCCAGGACTGCCCTACAGCGTCGGTGGCCAGAGAGAAGCTGGCTGCCCCGGGAGCACTAGAGGCCAGTGCCCTGCACATCTCTACTTCTTACTTCTAATCATGAATTAGTATGAATAATAAAAGATTAAATACCAGGTGTCAGGCACCATTCTAAACACTGCAGGAATGATTCATCCAACCTCACAACAACCGTTAAGAACAGATGAACAGGCACTACTCTCATGGCCATGAGGAAACTGGGGCTGAGTGGTCAGGTAGATAGTCAGTCCACCAGGAGGATGGCCAGGATTGGACGTAGGTAGTCTGGCTTCAGAGTTCGTGCTCTTAATCATTTTGCTGTACTCTTCAAGGCTAGATCTATCACTTCAGTTCACCTGAATTAGAAACTGGAATATAAATTATTCATCTAGTGAAAAGGAACAACTTAAAGATCGTCTGATAACCCTTTGCGTTGCTGTCTGGGACAGTGCACTATGCAAGAGTGGGCTCTACACAGAGATTAGCTATAAATTCTAATTATTATTTAATTAGAATCAGTTGTTGGTATCTGTGGATAGAAACTGCACAGTATGAGAACACAACTAGGGAAGGGATCAAACTGCTATTCTGACAGAGGAAAAAGGGAACTAATGGACTGAAACATATACTAAGGAATGGTGGGGGCCATACATTGGATCACACCCTTGAGTGAGGAAAGACTAGACAGTTCTAAAATTAGGCTGAGGAATTATGTCCAACAAGTGGATTCAGCCATCTAACATCATTGTCAGTACTCTGTGAAGCCTGTGGCCTTTAAGGCTGTAAAGATCCAAGTTAAAAGCACATCCCCCTTCACCAACACCCACAACTTCAAAACATATCACAAAGCTACAATAATCAAACAGTGTGGAACCAGCATAAAGACAGATATATAGACCAATGTAATAGAATAGACTGCCCAGAAATAAACCCCCATGTAACTGGGTAATTGATCTTTAACAAGGGTGCCAAGACCACTCAATGGGAAAAGGACAGTCTCTTCAATGAATGGTGTTGTGAAAACTGGTGTTTTGGATACCAACATATCAAAGAGTGAAGTTGGACCCTTATCTCACACACTATACATTTATTAACTCAAACTGGATGAAAGTCCTAAACATTCAACCCAAAGGTATAAAACTCTTAGTAGAAAACATAGGGTAAAGTTTCATAACATTGGATTTAGCAATGATTTATGAGATATGACACCAAAAGCATAGGCACAAAAGCAAAAATTAGACAAAATGGGATTACATCAAACAAAAAAATTTTGTTCATCAAAGGACACAATCAACAGAGTGAAAAGGAAACCTACATACTGAAAAAAAAAATTTGCAAATCATATATCTAATAAGGAACTTGTATCTAGAGTATATAAAGAACTGTTACAACTCAACAATAAAAAATCAAATAACCCAGTTAAAATATGGGCAAACGAAGATATTTCACCAAAGATGACATACAAATGGTCAACAAGCATATGAAAAGATGCTCAACAACACTAATCATCAGAGAAATGCATATCAAAATCACAATGAGATATCTCTAAACTACTACAAACAAACAAACAGAAAACAACAACTGCTGGCAGGGATCATGGAGTAGCTGGAATCTTTGTTCACTATTGGTGGGATTGTAAAATGCAACCCACAGTGACTACTATTGGAAAACAGTATAGTGGTTCTTCAAAAAAATCAAAAATAGAATCACCATATGATCCAGCAATACCACTTTTAGGTAGATCTCCAAAAGAACTGAAAACAGCGTTGAAAAGAGGGATTTGTACACTCCTGTTCATAGCAGCATTAGTCACAATAGCCCAGAGGTGGAAGTAACCCAAATGCCCATTGAATGGATAAAGAAAATGTGGTATATACACACAATGGAATACTATGCAACCTTTAAAATGAAGGAAATTCTGCTGCAGGCTACAACATGGGTGAACCTTGAGGACATATGCTAAGTGAAAGAAGCTAGTCACACAAGGACGAATATACTGTATTATTCCACTTATATTAGGTATCTAAAGTAGTCAAAATAGAAAGTAGAAAGGTAGTTACGAGGGATAAGTGGGGGAGGAAATGGGGAATTGTTAATGAGTACAAAGTTGCAGTTCTCCAAATTGAAAAATTTCTGGAGATCTGTTTCACAACAATGCAAATATACTTAACACTACAAATGGTAGTGTTCGGTAAACTTAAAAACTATGAATAATCTAAAAAACAGTTAAGATGGTATATTTTATGATATGTGTTCTTTACCACAATTTAAAAGAAAAATATTTCAGAGGAATAAAAACCACCCAACTTATTAGCTTAAAAAAGAATACGATGCAGTTCAAAAGTAGCTTTTGAGTCAAAAGCTATAAGGACCAGGGGCATTTTTGGATGCAGTAAGTTGACATAAAATGAAACTGAATTAATTCAGCTTGTAGATCATCTCAATCTCACGCAAACTAATGTGGAACAATTGTATGTGACATTAGAAAAGCTACAGGGAAAGGAAAGTAGATAAGGTCAAAGAGCCAAATATATTACAAAAACTAGCAACTATTTGAAAACTTACATAAACCAATGGCAAAAGTTGCCATACCCGCAGTCACGGACCACATGTCATCGTTTCTAATCCTACCATGTGGCTGAGCCAATCTGTTACCAGTTTATTTTTAGTTTGCTTTGTATATGTAAAGGACTTACTTTGCTTTGGAACTGGTGCCTACTCACTCAGGAAGAACTAAGAGGTAGAATGTGTCGGGGACCCTTGGATAAGCCTGCTTCATTCGTCAGGGAATTTGGGCTGTTTAGCCAATGCTTCTCCGTCACAACAAGAGCTTGAACCATTCTATTCTCAATAAATAGTTTATCTAAATTACAATAATGACTAAAGGAAAACACAGAACCTGGAAAATAGCTACCTCAAGGTAGTGTTTATGTGCTTACTAGCTTGGGATATTTCTACAGGAATATGAAGGGAACCTGGTGCTTCATGTTCCTAATAGCAAATGAAGAGGTATTCTTGGATCTTAGTGTAATTGTATAAGAAAAGGAGCATTGTCACCTGGAGAAAGGAGAGAAGCAGTGGTTTTCTAAAAAAAAAAAAAGGGAAATTTCCAATACTTGGACAAAGGAAATAAATCAAGAAAAGGGATCTTGTGAGGAAAAAGCTAAGACATTTCTGCAATTGATATGTGATTAATACAAGACTATCTTGAGCAGAAAACTAAGATTTCATTACCAAAAGAAAGAAAAAAAAAATCTAATTGATACCTGTTTCTTAAAATCTTAAATGTCTCATTTATTGTCCTATAAAAAGAATTAATGAACTAATTTGAGGACTCGCCAGGAGGATGTCCTCCTTGAAAACTTTCCTAAGACAATTCTCCGAGAAGCCTCCGGAAGTGCCAAGTTATCTTCCAAGGATATGTGGGCAAGGAGGCAGACCCTGGGAAGATAAGGGGGGAAAGAAGGCACAGAGAATACGTGGCAGCAGAGAAGACCCCTTGCGAGTGTAAGCCACTGCTTACTTCCCAAAAGTTACTACCAAGACTTTAGTGGGGCCAGAGCATATTATTTCAATTAGTGTTATTTCCAGGTCTGATATGGTGTGAGAGAAAACACGGTATGTTTATGAGTCGCCAAAATTTAGCTACTTTACAGCTACTAAGAACTTTATCATAAATGCATTGTAATTCAAAACCGAGGAGCCATCCTGGGTGAAATGTATTTCTGGAACATATCTGATAAGATTTCTTAAGCATGGCTGCTTCTTTGATTTCTCCAAATAAATACAGCATTATTAGTGGAAAGAGTATGGAGATAAAAGGATTAAAATAGTTTGTTCAATTTGATCAAGGAGACCATTTCTCAGATTGTTAAAAATGACATGTTTTCTCAGAACTCAAGAAAACACTTATTTTATGTTACTGCAAAATTCACCCTATTGGGGTTGCAAAGGAAAACAGTAAATAACATCCTTCTCCCTGTGCTTAGGTCCTAAACATTTTGAGACATAAAACGATGGAAACCGAAATGCCACTTTTAAACTAACAAAGGATAACCTAGAAGACAGTTTCATGGCAGACAAAATGAGCTGGCTAATTGAACTGCAGAATCAGGCAGGGGACACCCAGGCCCGAATGGCACTGGTGGAGGTCAAGCCTTCCAGAGCACAGCATGAAAAATTAAAGGAAAACTCCTGTTTCCTGGAGGCAAGTCAAGAGTCCAGGAGGAAGGAGGGAAGAGCGGAGTCAGACCTCCCCGGTTAGCTTTTCACAAATTTACGATGTGGTTCAGGTACTCCATGTCCCCTGGAGCAGATTAAGTGAAACGATGGCAGAGGCTGGAAGAAATATTGAACGAAGGAAACATGAGGAGTTTGGGGAAAATATTCATCCCCAGCTCGAAACACACACAATTATGAACATTACCTCAGTAATTTCCTACCTCGGTAAAACGTAAGAACAGTATCAAGAATCAATCAGCTGACTGACATCTTATGAACTACAATTTAGGTTACAGTGTTTTTTCATTTCTGAGGAGTACCTGATGGCATTTTAGATCTTTTCTTAGCTTGTATTTTCTCCAAGTTGTTTGTATAAGTCGAGCGGCTCTCGTTTCTTTACGAAGATCCAAAAGCCTTGCGCAAAGAAATGACAAATAGGTAATAACCACCTAAGAGACAACATAAAAGGTGAAAACAGAAGTTTCCATGAGACAGAGAATATAAAACTTCCTATCATCTGAGACTCTGATTATTAAGAGGTATGGTTGGTTAAGACACTTTTACTTACCTTCTCGTCGGGAATTGTATTTGACATATCTGAGTGATGGATCATAGCAGGTATCCCACCGAGGTCTCTAGCTGCAGACCTGACCAACTGAAAATTTTTCTTTTCGTTTTCTAGGAGTTCTTTGTATAGTTCCGAAGTATTTCCTGCAATGCAAGTAAAAGAGAGGGATCAGATTAGACTGCTCTTGCCAGAAATCAGACAGGCCAACGAAAAAACTGGAAAAGTTAATCAACCAAAAGGGACTAACCCTGATCAAGTGCTTTAAGAGACAAATCCAGGGAACTTTCATCAGATTCAGATGATGAGTTTAACACCACAGAACCAGTTTGCGTACACTCTACGGTTTGGGTGGTACGCTGACATATGGCAGCAAAAGGCACATAGCAAGGATGGTAGTGGTGGATCAGGTAACATAACACCCGGCCATCTGAGAAAGACACTGTAAAATTCTCCACCTGATTGGAAATATCAGAAAAAGAATGAACTGTATTTAGATAGGAATATAGATTCTAATAGTTTTATAGTCCATATTTCCTTTGAATAGTTGACTATCATGTTAATTTCTAGTAGTGACTAGTATAATACCATATTCACGGCCAAATCCTCACCTATAAAATATCAGTTATATTGTTGTTCTGGGTTGGATAGTGTTCGTCAAAAATTCGTGTCCTTCCCAGAATCTCCGGATGTGACCTTATTTGGATACAGGGTCACTGCCGGTTTAACTAGTTAAGGTGAGATCACACTGGAGTAAGACGAGTTCTTAATCAGATGTGACTGGTGTCTTTATAAGAAAAGGAGAGACGCAGAGACAGACATACAGGGAAACTGCCGTGTGAAGACAGGCAGTGATTGGAGTGATGTGTCTACACAGCAAGGAAGGCCAAGGGTTGCCAGCAGGACCGGAAGTTAAGAGAAAGGCATGGGGCACATTCTCCCCTAGAGCCTCAGCATTAGGGTCTTCAGGGCTCTCTAGTACTATTGAAACATAGATGATTACCCATATATTTGATGGTTTTTCTGTTTTATAGTCTTTACCAGATATTTTATTCATGTGTGTCAGGACCATTTATTTTCATGTATTTACACTTAAACGTACATTTCATACAGAAATACAGGATCAATCTGACAAATGATTGTAAAAGACACAGCTTAGACTCCTCTCCTCCTCTCTAATGTCCCTCTGTGCATGGGGGGGTTTATTTGCATTCACTCTTGTAATGAGGGTGTGATCCTTTGGCCCACAGTTCTATGCAAGCACCTCCTATTAAGACTCCCAAAAAAAAAAAAAAAAAAAGACTCCCAACTAGGGCATTTTTTTTTTCTTGGTGATACATAAAATAATCGTGCATTATACAATTGGTGACAGATTAGATGACACTAGGTACGTGACAGTACCCTTACTCATTAGAGGAAAAGTTTGCTTATACATATCAACTAAATTATTTAAGAAATGAAAGAAAATATTTCACATGCTAAGTTTGACTTTAACCAAAATTTATTTAAAGAAACTGGGCTAAAACAAAGAACTTACTTTTTTATTATAGAAGTCACAGACAGCATTTACCCAATCCATCAGCAGCTTTACGCTTTCACTATATTGTTCAAAGTGACCACTATGTCTTTTGTCTTTTTTCTTACTGATAACAGCATCAGAATGGCATGACACTGCAGACATTGTTCTCTTCATACTCTGTGTGTGCTTTAAAAAGTCAATTTCTTCCTTTAACTGATCTAAATTAAGGGAAATATCCACCTGAAATACGAAAAGAGGATACAAATCTTTATATTTTTCATATATTATTTTTGACCCACAGAAGCTAAAGTCTTCTATTATCATGATTTTTTTTTAAGGCAAACACAATCTACGCGGAAGTGATGGAATGTGTAAGTGGTTAAGTGCATGGGATCTGCGGCCACGCAAGCCTGGGTTCTAATCTCCTCTCTGCTTCTGTTCAATGCTGAACCCTAACTCCAGTCTCCTCCCCTATGAAGTAATGACAATAGCTACTTTATAGGGGCATTGTGAAGATTAGACTGGAATATACTTAAAGCAGTTACCACAGTTCCTGGGACAGAAGAAAGTCTAGTTAGTAATAACTACTACTGTTAGTCTTTATTTGATGCAAAATGCTTTTATAAATCAATATTGAAAATTGACAAAAAGTACAAAATGTACCAAATGTACAATACCTGAAAAGCCAATACTATCTTCCAAAGCAAAGCCAGAGTTTTTTCTTTGTGCCTATCCACAATATCCTTAGAGAGGATTGTATTTCCTGCAAATGGAAAGATAGTCCGTTAGCACAATATATGTACACATCAATTTTTAGTGAGAAGAAAAGTTTTATAGTTACTCAATTTTTACCATGCTCATCATTCAACTGAATTCCTCGTGATTTAAGAATTTCAAGAACAATGTCAACATTGTGCATCTTTTGTAGACGACTTATTGCAGGAATCCTGAGTTTCTTTGAGAGATTCCAGTTTCGTGTGAGAAGTTCCATGGTTCGCCTAACAATAAAGGAATTTTCAGATGAAACTGTTAGATAAAAACATACACGAAAAATGAACTTCATTTAAATAAAGTAATCACCCACATCAATCTTCCCGATTTAAAGGGTTTTAGGTTAGAAAGACCCCAAAATACTATCTCAAAACTCTGTTGCTCCATAGTTAGCAAATAGAGTTATTTCTCATTTAAGTCGGGGGGTTAAGGTCTGTGAACAGAATGTAAGAATGAAAAATAAGATGCACACACACAAAGGCACACAGGAACAGAAAAACAAGGTTCTATAGGGAAAGGAAAGGAAAATGGACATTTATTGAGGGGCTACTGTATTCTACACATCAAGTAAGTGCTTTCTTTTCTTATTTTAGTCCCCATGGCAAATCCCACAATCCGGCATTATTATCCCATTTTTGGCGGATGAAGAAACCAAAGCCCAGAAAAGTAAAGTAAATTGCCTGTGATCATACAGCTAGTAATGACAGGACTAAGATCAGAACTAAAACCCAGTTTTACAGTTTCCAAAGCCATGCCCTTATACCTATACCAGATAAGATAAAAATGTTTGAGTGCCTACCTTAAGAAGTCACTTATACCACAGTTTAAATTCAAACTCTTAGTATCATCTAGTGTTTCACACTAGACAAAGATCCCTGTTTCCACAGAAACATCAAGCCCCAACTGATTACCATATATAGCTAAAATTCGGCAGAATTGTTTACAGAACCATATTTCTAAAGGTTAGGAAGCAATGTACGATCATTGTAGGCCAGCCACTCAGTCAACGTCTGAAGCGTTTCTGCAACACTAGACTGACCGTCACCTACAGCATCAGTGGATTAACCGTTCCCAAGTATCCTCAAATGACCCTGAAGACCTACGGTCATTTTGCTGACACTGAAGAAAACAGAAACTTGGTATGCAAGATCGAGTCTCTTAACTAGCAAGAGTTCCTGACCAATGACAAAGCATCAACACCCAACACTGGGAAATCCTCAGTAACTCCTATAAAAGCACAAAAATGTCCTTCATTGTCAAAAATAGCACTGAACATAAAGCCAATCACTGCTCCTCCTGGACGGTGGAAAAAGTCTAAAATCGTGAATTCCTATTGGCCAGAAAACAGATGTGGTGGCTTGGATTTATGAAATGAAAAATTAAATATAAAAATAATATGGAAAACATTATCAGCAAATGCTCTGGCCTATATGGAAATCACTCAAGTGAGAGGAAACTATAGTAAAGTTCAAAAGACTGTTACCTTGCCATGAGAATATATGATCAGAAAAGAAAAGAAATTTCATGGAGATTTAATTTAGAAGGCAACAAGGGACATGCATGCTGTTTTTGAAGAACTGGGGATTCACAGAGACATAGGGATCCCTTCCTCACAAACGTCAAACGTAATATAAATTAGAGAGTTTCCTAGAAACAAGACGGATGTCTTCAATCCACATGTCCTAAAGAAGCCAACCAAGGCACAGTGTAAAGGCCACTCCTCCCAGAGCAGGCACTGGTAACTGCTGTCACACCAAAGCCAATGTTGAGGATTCCAGTTTGTTACTGAGGAAACAGCGTGTGATCTGAAGCCAGACATCCCAAGCTGAAGTCCACCACCACTGTATAAAACCCGGGCAAGCCACTTTACGTCTTCATCTCACGTTTCCTCACATGTAAAACAAGGTTAACACGACTAAAACTGGTCTCAAATGATGTACTCATGAACCCACTGCAGACGTAAAGCATTATTGAAATGTTTGATAGTTTAATTAGTTCCATGCTTTCCCCAACTCCTATTCTGGGGTATCAGTGGTTCCTACTCAGACTCTGTCACATTCCAGCAGGGAGAAAAAAATGTGGATAGGAGACAAGGTTTCTGGGCCGAAAATTTTCCCGAACTTATCCCAACTTTTTTAAACCCTAGATTTATCCCATTACATAAAGGAGCAAGAAAGATTGTGTATGTACAGAAAAAAGTGTTTTCCAGAAAATTTTAGTCTATCCTAGTGAGCAAAATAATTCCATTTCTTATACTTACACAAGACGCACCCCACATTGCAAGTCTACAGCAAGATTTGTAACAGCAAAATCAAATTCATCGAAAGGTGTCTGAACATGGTTCACAGGTAATCCCAGGAAGCTCAGGTGACGGGAAAGGTCACCTTCACCGCCTAGGAAGTTTCGTGAAAAAGCCAGAAGAATTTCTTTACTAGCCTATGGAAAAACAAGTGGCAGGTATTATATTCTAGAATTATAATTTTATTTACAATAAAAACAAATTCTTCAAATCATTCTGTGCATATAGAAATAAAATTAATAGTAGTATAAAAAGACGGTCAGTTTCATATCCTATAGTAACAATGCGAGCCTCATATATTTCCAATTTAAGACCTTTTAAGAAAGTGCTCATAATTAATAATACACTCTAAAAATTAGCATTAATTTGGTAACATACTAAATTAGGAAAGAAATTTTCTCCCAAATTAATTCCTCAGAAGCATAGTTACATTCATTCTCAAATCAAAGTTAAGAACAGGGTGATATGCTGGTGAAATGTCAACCAACAAAAGTTAGGCAGGGTTAGAACTATTGGGTAGGCATTCCTATCCTACTCCAGAGTCCTGTTCTTTGGGAAACTCACTTTTTCTAAGGAGGAAATATACAATAAAAACAGGCGAAAGTCTTAAATGTGAAATATAAAACAAATATAAAATGAAAACTATACCTTGAACTCAGCATCTTTACAGAAGAGACAAGGATCATGGTCAATAAGTCTGGAGATTTTAGCATAATCAAGGAAACAAACCAACAACAATAGCTTTTTCAATGTAAACTTAGACAAAGCTTCTTCATGACCTGAAATAAAATACAAAAAAGCCTAGCAAGTTAATCTGTGTAAGTTCTTTTTTTTTTTTGGTTCTGAAATATTTTTCTATATTTATTTATTCTGTTGTGCTTTTAGTCTATATATTCCTACTAAGGATGCTTGAGATGTGTTTTATATTTTAAAGTCAAATTATCTTGGAATTCTTTATAAGATTATAAAACTCCTTATATTTACCTTTTTTTGTGGCTGGGTTGGTTGCTTTGTTTTGGCAGGGGGAACGTAAATTGGTGCAGCCACTATGGAAAGCAGTATGGAGGTGCCTCAAAAAACTAAGACTAGAACTACATATGATCCAGCAACTCCACTGCTGGGTATACATCCAAAGAAAACAAAAATGCTAATTCAAAAGGATACATGCACCCCAATGTTCATTGCAGCTCTATTTACAATAGCCAAGAGATGGAAGCAACGACCTAAGCGTCCATCAACAGACGAATGGATAAAGAAGATGTGGTATGTACATAATATATAGACATATAGATATATCTGCAGTTGAGACAGAACCACTTACCATCTCCATATAGATGAGGAACGGTCGGGTGCCTATACTCGGCTGCAATATCAGGATTCCAAAGCAAGCGATTCAGAATAAACATTGCCAGCCCTGTGACATCACTGTTGTCTTCCAAAGGGATGAGTTCTCCATATATTGTCTAAAAAGAAATTCATGCTAAAGTTGGGACTGTGTCATCTCTAAGGAGCATTGGGATGCTAAAGGGGGAAGACAGACCATGACATTCTAAGGAACTGGCGCTGTTCTATGTCCTAGACAGTATGGGAATAATAGGGATATTTGCTACAACTCTTTGGACTGAACATATATGTTTTGTGCAATTTTTAGTGCATATAGTATATTTCACAATGAAAAAGAGACGAAAGCTCATGACTAAGACGAGTTCTTAAAAATCATGTGACAAGTAATATTTACATTTTAATTTTTTCCTTTAAGAACTATCAAATGTAGGCCTGTTGTTCAAATTTAATTATGACTGTCCCACAGAGTATATCATGAAGGTACAACAGACACGTAAATAATTCTAAACTTTCTAATAGTTAACAAATGGAAAACCATCTGTAAACCACGGTTTTAAACCATCTGGGACGTTCAGATCTGTATATAATCAATGATTAAAATATGTCATTAATTTAACATCAATATGATTATTACTAACGATTTTTAAAGCAATTAGAAAAAATTAAAAATATATCAAATTATATTTTATAACCTTACATTGACAAAACTAGGCAAAAGCATGGAAAAGTATTAATATCTGCCAAAATACAGAAATTTTATCTTTATTTACTTATTTTTTTTTTTTTTTTTGGCCTGTGATGCTTTTTTAAGATCCTCAAAGGTCACACCCACGAGCAGAACCCTAAGGTGTGGTGTAAGGTAGAATGTTTTGTCCACAATTATTCATCCCTCCCTTCCCTTTAAAAGGTCCTATTCCCAACAAATGGCATAGACTTGGTGTGCCTCTTGTGAGAGAACAAATATTTCTGCCTCCTTTGTGTCTGGACAGATGATGCACTTTGGCCAGAAATATGGTCGGTAGTGATGCACACTACACGTAAGCAGAAGTTTTGAGAGGCATTGCGTGTTTCCACCGAACTCTCCTACGTTCTACCTCTGCCACAAAAAAGCTATGCCCCAATAGACAGGTTCTACTTTAATTGAGGTTCTGGAACTGTTTGACATGTGAAAGCACAGCCAGTTGATAGGTAATTTTCTAATTAATCTTTCACTGAAAGAAATAAGAAATTGAACTGAATTTCAAATCAATTGAAATAAGAATTAAAGTAAGAAGTCTTAGCAAGGACACTATCGAGCTGAGTGACCAGAGTAGGCTTCTTATTCATTGTCTCAATTCCTTGATAAATAGCCAGATTATTGTAAAGATTCCTTTCAGTACCAAAGATTTTTTTATTCAAAAGCCTAGAAGTAATTGAAGCAAGAATGAGATATCCCACGTGACAAAAGTAAAAAGCCTAAACAAAATATGAGTACACCAGTAAAAGACTAAAGGAAATGGAAACACTGAGGATTGTAATAAAAGAATATTTTTAAGAGTCGACTCCTAGTGGCTTTCTAATTCAGTTAGTTTTAACATTCTAAATATTATTGAACCATGCACCACGTGAAAAACTCAAATTCCTATGATGCTTTCGTAAGAGGTGTTCCATCAAAATGGTTCCAAAGGCATCAGACCGGTGTAGATTCCAGTCCCGACGAGTCATTGGCATTCAGCGAGTCACTTCTGAGCTTCTGTTTTGTCAGTGAAGTTGAAATAATAATACATACCTCACTGGGTTTTACAGAGATTTAAACTAGGAAATGTATTTACAACAGCCTGGTATTGTCATTGGTAAATGCTCAGAAAGGAGCTAACTATACTTGTTATTACATCTGGTACCAAATTATATATTGTATATATTTAAGAAACTAACAGGAAAATTGCTATATAACAAAATGGCAATAATATATAATGATGGGGTCTATTAACCTAATGAGCATTTATTAAGGGACCTTAAATTTCATACTGAAAGATCAATTAAGCTAACCAAATGACTTTATAAGTGAAACCATCATTTTATTAAAGAGTCTATTAAAAGTATATAATAAAAAGATTTTTCCTTTTTCAAAAACTGAAAGGTGTACTTACCTCTAGGCCGATTCGTAGCCACAAAGGATTATATGACAACAGCCAATTCAAGACTTTCTGCCGTTCTCCTGAAATACATGTGAAAAGCAAGTAAGGTCAGATCACTAATCAAATAGAGACAGTAAATAAAATTTCATGGAGAGAAATCAGTGGCCAAAAAAGAAAATCGCATATATGAAATAAGTTAAAGTATATTTCCACTCTTTAATATACGTACATGATCACATTTAAGTTTGTGAAATTTTAGGCCGCAAAGTGAAACCATGTATATATATTTGACTCTGAAATAAAAAATTTCTAGAGTGTTTTTAAACAATCTCAAGATTTCTATAATCTTCTTACCCACATCTTTCCAGAGGTGTCTGTCTTTTCGAACAATTAACCGCCTAGCTTCAATTTCAATTTCAAGCTTTTTCATAGCTTTAACCATTTTTCCAGAAGTAAATAAGCGACACGCAGCACGACGTAATCTATTCAACCTGCAGCGAGCAGTATAAGCCCTGAGAGACACTTCATCCTTGGTAGGAGCTCTCGGGACACTTATTTTATGTTGACTCTCTACTCCCAAAAGAAGAGTGGAAGCATTTACTGGGTAAAAACGAAAGAAAGAATGTTTCTGGTTAAACAATATTTATATACATTTTAAAACCCAGCAATAAATGCAATTGAAGATGGCCAAGACAGAACCTATTCCCCGCCCCTTCCAGCCTGCTTCTTCTCTTTCCCACCTCAAAATAAAGGTGTCACCGTTCACTCAGAACCTTAGGCCATCCTATCCTTGCAACCTCTTGGCTCTGCCTTCAAACTGTATCCCAAGTCTAACCATTTCTCACAACCACTACTGTCCAGGTTCCAACATGATCACCTCTAACCGAGACTAATGGGAGAGCATCCTAACTGGTTTTGCTGCTTCCACCCTCTTTATAAATTAGAAAGCTAAGCTGCTAAAGAATGTGATTTGTTAAAATCAGTTAAATTTTGAAATGCAATTTGAATTTTTATAAAACACATTTTCTCTCAAAGACAGAACTAAAAATCATGCTTTGTTTACTTTTGGAAAATAAAGAAAGTACCGCAGAGATCATCTAATCAAAGGGCCTTTTAATGTAAAATTCCCATACACACTTCTCTAACACTTACAGACCAGTGTCTGCTGGAGCACTGCAGCAAAGGAGAAAGCATCTCCCTAAAGTCAGCCTGGGTGTTGCTTTGGCAAGTTAAATATTTTAAAAGGTTTTTCCTTATCTTGAGTAGAACTGATCCCTATAACTTCCATGGGAGAGCAGCCCAAGTGAAGCTTCCTTCTCTCAGGAGAAAATTCTTTAGATATTTGAAGGATACCATGTTTCCATCCTGTTCTATACTTGAGTTTTTCTCTTTTCCAGAACAAACACTGAAATATTTTTTAAATTCCCATATCAACTGGTTTTCAGAGCCCTCATAATTATATACTTGTCTACAAACTTCTTAAACTAAGGTACAGTGGAGACAACACCCCTAAAGTGATCAGGCCACACAAGACTTAAATTGATTCACCAGGACATCACACTTTATTAATGCAGCTAAGACTGAACTGGATTTCTAGGCAGCCATGTCTCACTGTTAGTGCACATTGAATCTATACTGAAATAAAACCCATTCACTGGAAAGGCTAGAAACCGAACTGGCTGAGGAGCAGGAAGAGAAAGCAAAAAGAAAAAGTAAAGTTTGGAACTTTCAGCACAAAATTCCCTAAAAATTCTCACCCGCACAATCTTGAGCATTTGTGTTAATGATCTAGTGAGCCATGCTATTAACTACAATATAATAAACATGTATAACTAAAGAATGAAAAATCACGTTAAAAAACTACCTGTTAAAAGTATTATTTAATCTAAACATTAACTAAATGTTTACCTTCAGAAATATTTGTTTTTACAGTGAAGTCATCAGGAGTTAATATAAAATTTAGCCACCAAGTAAAGCCCTGTTCCTGCTTTTCCTTCCAGCGTTCATCATAAAACACGTTTTTTGCAGCAAACGGCATTGGGTGTCTAGGAATACCTAAGAATACAATTAGGTTATGGGATAAGAAATTTTCCTTTAAATTATTATACAATCTATAGCAAAAGACCATTTTTACCAGCAAAAGCACCTTTAAAACACTGAACAATGTTTGCTTTTTCACTACTTGTTAGAAATAGTTGAAAGCATTTTGGGTCTAAAATGTAGTCAAAGTAAAAGAGAAAAAGTAAGGCAGTACCTCCTGGTTTTTTAAAAATCCCAAGTAAAGTGAGTCAATTTCACTGAACTCTGAGAAAATATCCTGTTATTTGAATACACACTTTAACAATTCTTCAAAGCTTTTATTTGACAAAAAAGTATCAATTCATTTCCATTTGAAATGCAATTAATGCTTCATTCCATGTCAGTTTTTTTTTTTTTTTTTTTTTTTTAAATTTTATTTATTTATTTATTTATTTATGGCTGTGCTGGGTCTTCGTTTCTGCGCAAGGGCCTTCTATTTGCGGCAAGTGGGGGCCACCCTTCACCGCGGCGCGCGGGCCCCCCACCACCGCGGCCTCTCCCGCTGCGGAGCACAGGCTCCAGACGCGCAGGCCCAGCAACCGTGGCCCACGGGCCCAGTCGCTCCGCGGCATGCGGGATCCTCCCAGACCAGGGCCCGAACCCGTGTCCCCCGCATTAGCAGGCAGACTCCCAACCACTGCGCCACCAGGGAAGCCCCATGTCAGTTTTTTATAGACTTTAAAGATATTAAACACTTGCCTGTTTTTAGTGGTTTTATGAAGGTCAAATTAGATTGTGCCACAGGAACAATGGGTTTTGTCTTTTTGTTTGTTTTAAAATTAGGAGTTCTGTGTCCTAAAGAATCTAAAATATATGAGAAAACAGAATAATAGCATTTAAAAAATGAAATAAATTCTGTGAATGAACTGTTGTCAAGTTAAAATTTGGGCTCTCCAAAATCATATCCGTTTAGAAAATGCTGAATAAACACTATGTGCCAGGGTATGAACTCGGGTAATAAAACTTATGTCTGGAAGTTACAGACCAGAAACTACAATGTATTTTGTGTCTACAGAAGCTAGGGTTCAGATTCAACCAGTTCACTGTGTGTGTATATACACCAGACTCCGTGCTAGGTGCTGAGAAAGCAGAATGGAAAGATGTGGTCCCGGCCCTCAGGAAGTTCTCGGTCTAGTACAGAAGTGTAGAAAGAATCACAATACACTATGGAAGAAGTACACAAGAGGAGTCATGGGACAAGGGGAGGGAGAGCTAAGTCACCTAAATGGCAGGACAGACTCCTGGCGGGGGCGACCCTGAGCTGACCCTGCAGTGGATGTGACACACCAGGAATGGGGGGCCTTTCGCTGAACTGCAAAGTGCCCGGAGCCAAGAACACAGATAAGAAAAACAAGACAAAAAAGAGGTTGGAAGAGGAAGAAAAGAATTCAATACTATTAAAAATAACAGTGACAGCTAATAGTCGAATACTTTGTGCCAGGCACTATCAGAGTCTTGTAATTTGGGTTACCTCATGCAATCATCGCCAGAAACCTATGAGAAGTGCACTTTTATTCTCTACATTTTATGGAATCAGGATACTGGAGCTTAGAGCAACTAAGCCACTTGGTCAAAGTCACGCATGCTAGTAAGTGGCAGAGCTGGACAGTATAGCTCCAGAGCCTGCACTATTATTCATTCAGTTACAAGTACCTGGTGGGCCAGTGAAGGATTAAAGTCCAGGCAGTAACACCATCATATATATTTCAGAAGACAGAATGGACAATGGACTGAAAGGAGTCAAGACTAGAGATGGAAGCCAAAAGGAAGCTATCCCAGGGGCCTAAGTTAGCTATGATGAGAACTTAAAGGAACACGGAAGCAGTGGAGACAGATTAGAGAAGAGCTATTTTCACAGCAGAACTAACAAGGCTTAATGTCAACTGAATAGGCAAGTGATGGAGACTGAGAGCCCCGATGGGTCCCCGTGCCTCACCCCGGTGATGAGGGAGGTGGTGGGTGGTCCCTACAAATAACCTGTCCGAACGCAGTTCACTCCCTCAAAGGCAGGTTTCACACCAGCTTGGGCTGCTGCCCGATACAAACAAGAAGCCAATAAAGGCAGAGGAGGCCAATAAAGGATAAGGTCCAGGGCAGAATCCAGCCCACGGCTGTTTGTTTACAGTCTGCAAGCTAAGAAGAATTTTCACATTTATAAATACTAGTTGAAAAAAAAAAAAAACCTCCAATTATATTTCATGACACATGAAGATGATATGAAATAGTCACACCTGTTCATTTACACATTGTCCATGGCTGTTTTCCCTTCCACAATGGCAGAGCTCAGCGGCTGTGACAGAGATCATATGTCCTGCAAAACCTAAATATTTACTATCTGGACCTTTAGAGAAAAAGTTTGCTCAGCTTTGATTTAGAAGAATTGCAAATCTATGCCAACTGTCAAAATAAGGAGTATGACCAAATTGTTACATAATAGTTATTAGGTTATAAGGGTCTTTGCATTTTAACGTATTTAAAAATAAAAATATGAGGAAAAGTTCCTTATTCTGAAGGCTTGCAAAAGCTGGTCCCTCTGCCTAGAACCATTTTATTCTGTGGGAACCTTCTTTGGACAGGTCTCACAGCTTCTCGTCAGTCACGTAAAGCCAAGTAAAGTGCCCCCCCTTCTGTGCTTTTGCGATTCCCTGTGCATAGCTCAAAGGACTGGGAACAACTTGAGGACAGGCATGATACCTTTTCTCCGTGTATCCACAGAGCCCAGAACAATGCATAGGACATAGTAGGTACCTTATCAAGGCTGAATAAATGCATCTTGAAAAACTGACTTCTTTTTCTGCTCTCCTGGGTTTGTCAGAATAGAAAGAAGGCAGACACTCTTAGTGAATTACCATGCTCATAAATCAGATATCCAGTGTGTGCAATTCTCTTTAAACCTTGCAAAGAGGCTCAGCTCAGCTAGGCGGCCACCTCAAACAAACTGCAGGTTCAAGTGTCAACACATCAGTGGTTTATTTGCTCATTCATTCATTTACTATGTCATTCAATCATCATTTATTGTACACCTTGTAGGAGGTCAAAACAGATACGTGGGCTTCCCTGGTGGCGCAGTGGTTGAGAATCTGCCTGCCAATGCAGGGGACACGGGTTCGAGCCCTGGTCTGGGAAGATCCCACATGCCGCGGAGCAACTAAGCCCGTGAGCCACAACTACTGAGCCTGCGCATCTGGAGCCTGTGCTCCGCAACAAGAGAGGCCGCGATAGTGAGAGGCCCGCGCACCGTGATGAAGAGTGGCCCCCGCTTGCCGCAACTAGAGAAAGGCCTCGCACAGAAACGAAGACCCAACACAGCCAAAAATAAATAAATAAATAAATAAATAAATTTATAAAAAAAAAAAAAAAAAAAACAGATACGTTCCTTACATTCAAAGAATTTGTTATCTGGTCAGAATATTTCTATAGGAAATAAAATGATGCGAGCAAAGAAATGGAGTTAACAGGTAGATACGAGATGTCTCGTATGCTGCATTCAAATTTGCTAAGGGAATATACATAGAGGAAAAAGTCATCAGGGAGTAAAGTACTAGAAATCAGTGAAAGATTTGAGTTAGTGAGAAAACAACATATATGAAAGTTAGTAAGAGGATACGTGGTCAGGAACAAGATAAGGATGCCCACTCTCATTACTTTTATTCAACATAATCTTGAAAATCTTAGCCACAACAATTAGGCAAGAAAAAGAAAGAAAAGCCATCCAAATTGGAAAGTAAGAAGTAAAAACTGTCACTATTTGCAGATGACATGATGCTATATATAGAAAACCCTAAAGACACCACCAAAATACTGTTAGAACTAATAAACAAATTCAATGAAGTTGCAGGATATAAAATCAATATACAAAAGTCTGCTGCATTTCTATACACTAATAACAAACTATCAAAAAGATTCTTACTACATCAAAAAGACTAAAATACCTAGCAATAAATTTAACCAAGGAGGTGACAGCCTTGTACACTGAAAACTATAGGACATTGTTGAAAGAAATTGAAGAAGACACAAATAAATGGAAAGATATTCCTATGTTCATGGATTTGAAGAATTAACATTGTTCAAATGACTATACTATCTGAAATCTACAGATTCAATGCAATCCCTATCAAAATTCCAATGGCATTTTTCACAGAATGAAAACAAACAATCCTAAAATTTGTATGGAACCATCACAAAAGACCCCAAATAGCTAGAGCAATCTTGAGAAAGAACAAAGCTGGAGGCATCATGCTCCCTGATTTCAAACTAGATTCAAAAGCTACAGTAATCAAAACAGTATGATATTGGCATAAAAACAGACACATAGATCAGTGGAACAGCATACAGCCCAGAAAAAAACCCATGCACATATAGCCAATTAATTAATGACAAAGGAGCCAAGAATATACAATGGGGAAAGAAGAGTCTCTTCAATAAATGGTGTTGGGAAAATTGAACAGCCACATGCAAAAAAATGAAACTAGACCACTATCTTATACCATACACACAAAAAATAACTCAAAATGGATTAAAGACTTAAATGCAAGAACTGCAGCCATAAAACTCTTAGAAGAAAACATAGGGGGTAAGATCCTTGACATCAGTCTTGGCAATGATTTTTTTTGATCCCACACCAAAAGCAAAGGCAACAACAGTAAAAATAAACAAGTGGGACTACATCAAGCTAAAAAGCTTCTGCACAGCAAAGGAAATCACCAACCAAATGAAAAGGCAGCCTACTGAATGGGAGAAAATATTTGTAAATCATATATCTGATAAGGGGTTAATATCCAAAATATATAAAGAACTCATACAATTCAATAGCAAAAAACAAACCATCTAATTAAAAAATGGACAGAAGAGCTGAATAGACATTTTTCCAAAGAAAACATACAGATGGCTAACAGATACATGAAAACATGCTTAACATCACTAACCATCAGGGAAAGGCAAATCAAAAGCACATTGACCAAATCACCTCACACCTGTCAGACGGCTGTTATTAAAAAGACAAAAAAAAAAAAAAAAGACAACAAATAACAAGTTTGGAAGGGTGTGGAGAAAAGGGAACCCTCGTTGGTGCAGCCACTATGGAAAACAGTATGGAGATTTATCAAAAAATTTAAATCAGAACTACCAAATGATCCAGTACTTCCACTCCTGGGTACTTTCTGAAGAAATGAAAACACTACCTTGGAAAGACACGTGTTCACAGCAGCATCATTTACAACAGCCAAGGTGAAAACAACCTAAGTGGTCATTGATGCTGCATACATATGCCATGAAATATTAATCAGCCATAAGAAAGAATGAAATCTTGCCATTTTCAACAACATGGCTGGATCCTGAGGGCATTATGCTGAGTGAAATAAGTCAGAGAAAGACAAATACCATATGATCTCACTTACATGTGGCATCTGATGGAAACACAAAAACAAAAAAACTCACAGATACAGAGAACAGATTGGTGGTTGCCAGAGATGGGGCTGGGGATGGTGAAATGGGTGAAGGGGTCAAAAGTTACCAACTTCCAGTTATAAAGTAAGTCCTGGGGGTGTGATGTCCAGCGCGGCGGCTGGACAAGACTGCACTGTGTATTTGAAAGTGGTCGTGAGAGCAAATCTGAAAAACTCCCACATAATAAGAAACAATTTTTTATTATAATTATGTATGATGAGAGACGTTAAGAACAACAACAACAAAAAAGGATACCTGGACGGAATGGCAAGAATAGCATGGCTAGAATGTTGTTGAATAATAAGACAGCAGGCTGGGTAAGTGGAGGTCACATGAAGACAATCTTAAATGACAGGATAAGGAGCTTGGAGATCATCTGGTGACAGCAGAGGGCCACTGAAGGTTCTGAGGCAGGAAGCAGGTAAAGCCACGTACTGGACAGCAAGTGCCTCGAGCTAACTGGCACATCACAAGTTTGAGGCTGGTAGATCTCCAAAACTGTCATCCTTGGTCAGTGCCCAAAATAAAAACCTCATGTCTACCCACTCTCTCTCTTACTTAAATCACAGTAGGATAGAAAGATGTGGTAGAACACGTACGTTGTAGACAAGGAGACCTGAGTTTAAACCGTGGCTCTATTTTAGGAGATTTTGTGACCTTGGGCAAGTTACTGGCCCTTTTGAGGTTGATATAAGGGACTTAGAGAAGGAAGTCATTCTATACAGAGGGGACAATTAACAGCAAATACCCTGAGGGAAGAGAATGTTGAAGGGTCAAGGATAACAAGGAAGCCAGGGTGACAGAAGCAAGGACAGAGAGGAACGACGGAGGTTGGGAGGAGATTGGGGCAACACAGACCTCACAGGGCCTTGTGCATCATCATTGTAAGAACCTGGCTTCCAGGGAGATGAAAGGTCATCAGGGGCATAGAAACGGACAATGTTAGAATCCACTTAACAAATATTTGAAAAGTATCGCCCTGGTGGCTAAGTGGAAAATAGACTCCAGAGAAGGCAAGGGTGAAAGCAAGATCTGTTAGGGGGCTTGCAGTGTCACAGACAGGCTCGGATGGTGCCATCAGAAATGGGAGAAGTGATCCAATCCTGAATGTACTGATACTTGGAAGGAACAGAAGATAGGGTTTGTTGATGGACTGAATTTGGAATCAGGCAGACTGTGTGCATCTATAGAGAAAGGGTAGGAGAGAAACACACTTAGGGACAATCCCAAGGTTTGGGGCCTGAAACGAGAAGAGGTCAGAACAGAAGTGCTGTGTTGGGAGTGATACAGCAGGTACACGTGTCACGGGAGTGGGGATAGAAAAGGGCTGGTTCTGGACAAATTAAAGATGCTCATTAGGCAGTCACGTAGAAATATGAGATGTTGGATAAATGAGTCTACAGATTAGAGGTCCATCCCAAAGATATAAAATTGAGAGGTCTCCATGTATAGAGAGTACTGAAAGCTGTGAGATGGCCTGAGATCGTTAAGGGAGTGAGTGAAAGTATGAAAAAGGTTCAGTGACTAAGTCTTCATGTACTCCAGGGTTGAGAGGCTGGAGAGACACAGAGGGCTCCACAGAGAAACCTGAGAAGCAGCCAGTGCCGCGGGAAACGGACCAGGAGGAAGTGGGGATGGCAGGGTAAAGCATTTCGAGAAGAAAGAGACTCAAAGCATCAGTCTGCCTAATAGTTCAAGATGAAGACTGAGAAGTAACCACTGGACTCAAAGTGTGGATGTGTTAATGACCTTGACAGGAAGTTTTAGTAGAGTCGTCAAAATCTGGTTGAAGCGGTTTCAACAAATAGGAGAGAAATTGGAAACAGCTAACATAAGCAACCTTCAAAGTGATTTTTTTTTAACCTTAGAAAGCACCTTTTAATTCAAGCATAATGTTTACCCAGGAAAGTATACAGAACTCAGTGAACTATCACAAAGTGAATACCTAGGTTCTTTCCAAGAGTTTTGCTTAAAAGAAAGCAGAAGAAAGGAGCAGGGCCTGAACGAGTAAGTGGTATCAGTAAAAAGTCTTTGTTTCTTTAGGAGTTGGAGGTAAGAATGGCACATTTGTGTGTTAATCAGAAATGACCCAGGAGGGAGTAAAACACTGGAGATGTGGGAGAGAGAAGGCAGCTGCTAAAGCAACATCCGTGTAGAGGGCGTCCGGGCTTTTGGTGCCGGTAGAGCCCGGCCTCACTGGGCATGCAGACCTTTCAGGCTGTAACAGGAGGGAAGGGAGCAGCGGATGAAAACACAGCGGGGTGGTAGATGCTGCGGAAGTTCCCCTCAGTGAGGCAGGAAGCAGGTTGGCAGCGTGGGTGAGGAGCAGAGGACCAGCTCCAGAGCCTCCCGCCCAGGTGGTCCCCCAGCCCGACCACTCACCACCCGTGACCTTAGGCAAAGTACTCGGCCTCTGGACACGTAGGTGTCCTCATCTTAAACGTGGATTCATGACAACATCTACTCAGTATGATTGCTGTAGGTAGGTATGAGAGGAGGTAATAGCAAAGCACTTACAACTGGGGCCGCGGAGAATGCAGTCAGTAAATGTTCACTGCTGTCATCCATCCCGAGCGGAGGAAGGCGGTGCTCGAGAAAAAGGGAGGGATGAGATAGCCTGTAGCAAAGGGATCAAGTCAATAAGCCAGGAAGATAGAGCCAAGAAGAGCTACGGGCTCCACAGCGCTTAGTGGTCATGAATTTCAAGACCAACCAGCAAGGTTCAGGCACAGAGCAGGCAGAGTTGGACTCGGATTGGAATTTGCCAGACAAGTACAATGAATGTAAGAGAGGTGAACAAAGGGGTTATGAGGAACTGTGGAGTCCAAGCTGAATAAGTAAGGAAGTGAGGATATAATGAGGTGAGGGCTGGGGAAATGGGGCTGGATTAGTTGGGTTTCTAGAGAAAATGCTGAGATCATAGCGAGGGAGATGCCTTTAGGACAGTGTGGCCTAAGTAGGCTGGAACTAACAAGCCAGGATACTGGAAGGCTCTCCTACAAGGATCTTGAAATCATAAAGAATCATCGTAAAGTAGTAGTTTTGGAGAAGGTCTCGTGAGCCAAATGTAAAAAATCTCGAGTTATCTCTCACTGTAACAAGGAGAACTCTGGATGGGATAGTATGAAAAACGAACTTCAAGCTGTTTGTTGCTGTTTGCTTTCTTTTCATTTGTTTTTAAGGAAGAAAGGAGAAGCAGTAGTCTGGAAGCAGATATGAGATGGCGGGTGGTCCATTGTCCCACCGAGATACTCAAGGTCAGAGGAGCAGGAGAGAAGACAGCCAGTGCTGGAGAGGGTTGCAGGAAAGCAGTGTTCTCGGGGGAGGGCCAGGCTCAGCGTGGGGACAGGTGCTAAGGAAGGGCAGTGAGTCCACAGGGCACAGACCCTGTAAAGAGCTGCGGAGAAGGAGTGAAGATGGTTCCAGTTAGGCGGTGTGCAAAGAAAAATGAGATAAAATACAGGGGTGTGATATTTCCTAGGAGTCCTAGAGCTCTTTTAAATTACCTGTTAAATAACCTGTGTGGTTTGTTTCCCTGTGGGGACCTTGATGGGCATCTGAGGGAATTGGGGTTAAAAGGTCATGATGGGATTGGTCCTAACAGTTTTCAAGGCAGACAGTGGTAGTACGGCTGTGAGCACTAGGGAAGGAATGGTGAGGTTTTCCCCAGAGGAATGAGGAGCTCAGGTGCCCTGTCTTCATTCCTAAATAACGGCCGAGTAAAGGCTGAGCAGAATGATGCCCCCGGAGCACAGGGAGTGGAAAGGCCTCCTCTGCATCCCCCCAGGTGGTGTGATGGGGCCAGGCATCCACTGGGTCCTCCCATCAGGGCCTGGACCAAGGTGAGGCACGTAAAGTACTACACTTGAGGCGGGGGCCAAAAAACTCAGTAATCAAGTATTTTAATGCAATATTTTTTAAAAATCAAAATTAATGCAGAAAAATCATGATGAACAAAACGTTAAAAGTTTAAAGAAGAACGAGATCACAGTGATTGCAGAATTCAGCCCTGCACTACGTTTGCTCCATCTTCCACTAAGCAAATTGGTAAATGAAAAGTACAAGTAAATTCAAACATATCGATAGCAATCTACTAAACCAAAAGAAACAGAAAATATGCCCTGCACAGGTATACTTTCATTAAAGATTTTATTAACAAGACTCACCAGTTTTCTTCTTCAGCTTTAATTTCTCTTTGTTGCTAATACGTTTCAAGGTGGAGGTTATCACTTTTTTTGTGTTTTTAACAGTTGACGTTTTGGACTCCACAGGAGAATAATGGATCCTTTTGATTTCTTGTACTTCTGTGTATTCTGTAACTGTAACCTTCAAATTTGCATCTTCTGTGTTTCCCTCACTCTTTCTTTTACGAGCAACTAAAGCTACCTTTGAGGGAGGAGTTATCACATTTTTACAACTCTTAGGTCTACTCAGTATTAAATCTCTAGCTGGAAGAAAAGAATGAAAATCATCTTTCTCTTTGTGATCATCTGTTTCTTTTTCACACTCACCCACTACAACACTGAGACATCTTTTTGCCTTCGGTTTATTAGCCTCCGTTTGGTTTTCTCTGGCACAAGTGGGCTTTCTTTTAGTAACAGTGGCAGAAAGTATTGGGCGTCTCTTAAGAGGTTTATCGTGGCTGTGACTAGAAACATCCTGAACTGCAGAAAATTTAGGCTGGTTCCGTTTCTTAAAAGTATAACAATTTGACTTCATTTCTAAAGCTTTGGATTCTTCAAAAGTAGCTTTTGGAGATTTTGAACCCTGACATTCAGGAATACAAGGTAAAACTTCATTTCTTCTCTCCTCCTGAGAAGGTTGTGAGGCCTGAGAATTTACATTTGATAATGGTGACAATTTACATGTTTGCTGAGATACACATATGTATGCCATATTATCTTTTAAAAATTGATTTGGGGATAGAATTGGATTAATTGACTCTGATTCTAGATCCTGATTTAGTCCATAATTATCATTTATGAAAGAATCGGGACTTAAAATTGTCCGATAAATTTCACATACACTTTTTGACTCCAAAATCACAGGCCTTGAATTACCTTTCACACACATATCTGGTGAAAGACACATCACTAACTCTCGTTCATTATTAGCTGCACGGCTATTATTCACAAAGGAATCTGGACTTAGAAAATTTCCCTGGCTTTGTGTGATGTTCAACGTTGAAGAGTAGTTTGGGGTAAGGATAACTTTACTGTTCTCTTCAATGTGGTCATTATTTATGGAGTCCAAGGAAGTTTCACTTATGACTGTCTCATTAAAATGAAAATCTTTTACAATGTTGGCACCTTCTACTTTTAATAGTTCCCCATTTTCAGATGCAGGAAGGGATGTGTAGGTAGTAGATCGACGGACAGAAACTGGCAAGCAGGTCTCCCCATGGCACTCTTGGAAAGTGGGACTGATAGGTGATATGGGTATTTTATTTTCTTCAAGGAGTAAAGAATTGTTTTCTGTTGGGGAACAGCTGTCGTTCGTAGCCAGATTCTCACGTGCTTCTAGAGGGCTCCTAACTCTGTCACATTTTGAGGAAACGTTAAATGTTTTATTTACATTTTGAATATTTGAAATCTTCTGGTTATGACCTGAAGAGGCTGATACTTTCTTTTTATTAATGGTATCCCAAAGACTCCTCTGCAAAAATAAGCAAAACACACAGATTAAGTTGATGACTATTGAATAGTACCTTCAAGCAAAATTATGTATGCTACCTCAAGACTGTTAACAAAATAATTTTTACATAGTATTATTTTCCTAGAGTAAATTACAGAATGATGAAAACTTAGTACCTTTTTCTTTTTCGGCTCTTCTGCATTTCCTAGCAATATAGCTTGGTGTTTCAGAACATCATTTACAAGAAATGTCACGATCTCTCTTACTCGGCCTCCTTTTAATGGTGTCCAGGTAATAGAAATAACAATTTTTTCTTTAGGCTATAATCAAAAGAATACATTTTAAATGACTATAACTGTAGTGATGTATAATAACCAAAATATATTATATGTAGCTTAGAATACAGTAGACGATTAATAATTGTTACTCACCAACACTCTATACCCTAACAACATTTAGAAATCAAATATATTTTCCTACCCTATCTCGTTTCATTATAAGGAAGAAAGTTACTAGTAATAACAAGGTTCACAACAAAATAAAATTATAATAATCACTCAGTGGTTTTTAAAAATTTAATCACATATTTCCACTTCTTTAGAATATGTACAGAACTTCTATTTCAAATATAATGACCTTACATTAGAAAGACTTTTTCAGAAAGAAATGTAAAGATGATCAGCTAAATTCCTTGCTCTCCACTTCTCTAAAGTCCATATTATCATAATTGATATTTGTTAAATACTTACTTCGTTCCAAGCATAGTTTCAGGTATCTAATATAACTAGTCAAATCCTCACATCCCTAGGAAGCAGACACTGTGATGATGCACGTTTTACAGATGAAGTAATCAAGGTCCAGAAAGCTTTAAGTATTTTGCCAAAGTCATACTGCTAGTAATTAGAACCCAGGCATTCTGAGTCCAGAGTTTAAACCTTAACATCTACACCCTACAGCCTGGCAGGAATTTGCCAAATGCAAAACCCTCACATGACAAAACAAACTCTGTGTTTGTTGTTTTTCAGGGGGAAAAAAAGACAAGTTTTGTTTGTTTGTATGTATGTATGCATGTATTTAGACAAATTAAAATAGAAGTTTTTACTGCAGAAGTTGTATTACGGTAATGCCAGAAGGGAGGAGAGATGGTAGACCAGATACCAACATTAGGACCCACGATCACACAACCTGACAGACAAGAAATGGTAGAGCTGAACCGGTATCAGCCTCACAGAGAAGGTCAGACCTTTACAGCTTTTCCCCTGGACAGAAAAAACAATTCTCCTGTCCTCTTCACAGTACCTGGGCTTCTTAGAACTCACACTCCTAGAGTTTAGTTATATAGGTGCCTGTTTTTAGTACCAAGCTTGCCTGACATATAATAAAAGTCCTTACTTTGATATCTGTCTTTTATTCCCTTCCCTATGCTTGGCCATGGGCCCAGTAGAAGCATACTCCAGTTTCACGATACTGAATGAATATCTTTGGCTCTTTCTTGTTGAGTTATGCTAAATCAGTTAAGTGACCAGCTACAGCAAAAACAACAAGAATAAAATCACAAGAAAAACTCTGGTGAAGGCTAGCCTCCCCCTTGTCTGGCCTTGCAGAATTCCTGAGCTTCTCAACAACTTAGTATCAATAATTAGGTGAGTGTCCGAGACTCACTTTCAGAGCTTTGAAGGCCTTAGTAGATGGATAAACTGGAAAAATCTCAGGCCCAGAGACCACACACACCATCTTCGACCCACCTGTTGTTACCCTTTGTCAGATCAGACTCACACAACTCTAATAAAAGGAAGGGGGATTACAAGCCAAGGTTAGGGTTGGAAGATCCCCCGAATTTAGAGCTTAAATGGGCTTTTGTCTCATTTCACTAAATTTCAACTCATCACTTTGTTAAATTAATGTTTAACAGCACATCTGTGGTAGGCTAGATTATTCTGGCTCCAGGGTAGGATGTTTCTGGTTGTGTGATGTGTGCTCCGCATATAGAAATCATTAGGTCAGTGAATGTTCTTTCTTTTTTTGTCATATACAGACATACCTTGTTTTACTTTTCTTTATTTCGCTTCGTAGATATTGTATTTTTTTTTTTTTTTAACAAATTGAAGGTTTGTGGCAACCCCTCATTGAGCAAGTCTATTGGTGCCATTTTTCCCACAGCATTTGCTCACTTTGTGTCTCTGTAGCACATTTTGGTAATTCTTGCAATATTTCAAACTTTTTCATTATAATATGTGTTCTGGTGCTCTGTGATCTTTGATGTTGAGACACAGATGTAGAGAACACACGTATGGACACCAAGGGGGAAAACTGCGGTGGGGTGGGTGGGGATGGTGTTGTGCTGAATTGGGCGATTGGGATTGACATGTGTACAGTGATGTGTGTAAAATTGATGACTGATTAAAAAAAAAACAAAAAAGAAACAGCATCGCAGGCTACAGAGAAATTGTTCATGAAAGGAAGAGTCAATCAATGCAGCAAACTTCACTGTTGTCTTGTTTGAAGAAACTGCCACGGCGACCCCACCCTTCAGCAGCCACCAGCCTCATCAGTCAGCAGCATCAACATCGAGGCAAACCCTCCACCAGTGAAAAGATTAGTTTGCTGAAGGCCCAGATTGTTAGCATCTTTCAGTAGTAGTCTTTTTAACTTAAGATATGTATATTGTCTTTTTAGACATGATGCTATTGCACACTTAATAGATTACAGTATAGTGTAAACATAGCTTTTATATGCACTGGGAAACCAAAACATTCATGTGACTCGCTTTACTGTGATTTTCACTCTATTGCAGGGGTCTGAAACTGAACCCACAATATCTCCAAGGTCTGCCTGTACAACTTACTTAATGGGCATATCTATCAAATTTTGTTCTTACTGAGATTCAAATGAAATTATCTGTTTAGGATAAATTCAAGAGTGTGAACTCTTACTATTTGCTTCTCAATTTATATATAGAAAATTTGAAAAGGGGGTGTCCCTTCTAAAGAGTTACTGTTACTTAACAAATAGTTATTGAGTGCCTAATGGCATACATAGTGCCTGACACAGGATGGCCATACATTAAATATTTAAGTGACAAAATTATTGAATGAATGAAAAGCAGACATGGTCTCTGGCCTCATGGACACTATATTCTTCTCAATAAAAGAAATTACAAAATCTAAGTGAAAAGATAAATACAAAAATACAAGTCCCCAATACTGTTATCAATGAAACAAAAAAAAAGGTTTGAGAGAGCCATAGTGAAGGGACCTATAATCTCTAACTGGGTGATCAGAGGGTATAATATTAATATTTAAGCTAAGACAAAGGATAAGAATGAGCTGGACAGACAGAGCTAAGGGAGGAGCAATTCAGCAGAACGTGCCAGCATGTACACAGCCCTGAAATAAGAAACTGCTTAGTGTAGCCCTAGAAACAGACTGAGGACCAGTGCGGCTTAACGTTAGTGGGAAGGCAAATGACCTGCGATACATGAGGTTGGAGAGAGAAGCAGAGGACTATCGTATATATGTAATCTCTTTAACAGATTTGAACATCATAAACAGCATCACTTAGGTGTACATTTTGTGGCTGCAGAGGTTTTGTTTTGTTTTGTTTGTCTGCCTATTTTCTTTAAGGCATACCAAAATGAAGTGCTCGTCTTTTTATCCGTAGTTGCAAGGTTACTCAGCTAACCCAGGAGGAGAGCACATTGGGAGGGAGATGGTCAGAGTGCTCACCCCCTTTTCCTTTTCCATGCCTCCTCCTCCTCCATCCACCTGCCCAAGAGGAAGCCCTTCGGTAATCTGTAACAATCCATAGACTGAGACAGTGAGAGCGAGTCAGTTCTGAAAAATATGTCAAGGGATTTATAACTGATACATGCTTTTTGGACTGCAGTGATAGTCTAGCTACAAAACTTCACCTTTTATGGAGACAAATACCCTCAGAGGTGCAAAAACTGAGATAAAACATAAAGCATTTTACTTTTTCCCTTTGGGAAATCTTTATTTGGTCTCCCCCGTCCCCCAACTCCACCCTTTAAAAAAATTTCTTAGGTAACTCAAACAAATGAGGGAACAGATCTGTCATACTACTTTCTTTTAAATATGCCTCTATTACCTTCAGTAATGGCATTCTTGGATATGCATCACTGTTAATTTTTTGAACAGAAGCATTGCCATGTGTCTGAGGTAAGAATCTTACTATTTTATCTAGATTCTGAAAGACAGCAGAAAGTCAGAATTACAATAAAAAAAGTGGGCTGCATCTCCCTCCTTTGGGAGAAGATTTAAAAAATGTTGACAGTCAATAAACAAGATGATCTCTCATAATTCCATCTAGTCCTAAGAGTCTGTGGTCTTTGTTTACAAACTTTTTATTAGTGACAGATCAGAAAACGGTAGTTGCAGCCAGTGACAACTGAAGCTGCCTTGTTATTAAATGGACCTGGCCCGTCCCCTTGTGGCCGTAAGTGCAATGACCATAACTGTCTGAGAAGCCTGGCTGTGAAGGAGGAGGAGGGAAGAGTCAGGTTTGGGGCTGCCTTGCCAGTCTCCCAGTCACATCAAATTAGCATCAAACTCATTGCACAATAGACGGGTGGCTTATTTTCTTGAAGAAGTGCGAGCGGCCTCATGTTAGCCTCTACTCGTTTGCAGAGCAAAAGCTCCTATTTCCAGAACTGGCACCAATGAGTCAGTTAAACCATCCAGTTGAGTTGTTCATAACCCTGGTTACAGAGATCACTTGAGGGGTTTGTAAAAAGTAAAAATGCCCCGACCCTCCTCTATGTCCTCCCCAGGAGTGATGTTGAAGCGAGGTCCTGGTACCAGTGGTTTTTTTAAAGCTCACCACTAAGGTAACGTGCAATCAGGATGGAAACACCACGTAGCTTAAGCCCATTCAGTAGGATGGCTGGTGATTTTAACTGAATGTCATTATGAAGACCTAGACCCAAATGACAAACCCCCTACATTACAGCAGTCCTATGCAGATTCTAACACACCAGTATTATTGAAGTTTTAAAAAGAATGACTAGGAGATTAAAAGAAACCCAAAAGATCATTTAAAAAAGTTTTCCTGGGGCTTCCCTGGTGGCGCAGTGGTTGAGAATCTGCCCGCCAATGCAGGGTACATGGGTTCGAGCCCTCGTCTGGGAGGATCCCACATGCCGCGGAGCAACTGGGCCCGTGAGCCACAACTACTGAGCCTGCGCATCTGGAGGCTGTGCTCCTCAACAAGAGAGGCTCTGACAGTGCGGGCCGCGCACAGAGATGAAGAGTGGCCCCCGCTCGCTGCAACTAGAGAAAGCCCTCGCACAGAAACGAAGACCCAACACAGCCAAAAATAAATAAATAAATAAAAATAAATAAATAAATTTATAAAAAAAGTCTTCCTTGGATAGGCCCCAATAAATCTGCTCTACAAAGATATCCCAAATGACAGTCTCCTCCTGGTCTTCGTTCTGCTTCAGGCCTAGATATATTGTATGGTAGACTTATTTTTATACTAATTGTGAATTTCTGTCATTCTTTGGCAAGTATAACACTTTACCTAGTGGTTCTTGAGATGCCATCTGCATACATAAGACCTTGTTTAAAATGGAGTTTTCTGTATTTACCCCCAGAAAGTCACATGAGTAAGTGTGGAGTGGTGAGTAGAAATCTCCCTCATTTAACAAGCAGTCCAGACAGATCTGATGCAAGTGGTTGCAGGCACCTCAGAGAAGCGCTGCTTAGTCAGACCATGACATGCTAATTCACTGGAGGTGTGGAGTGTGCTTTAGATGAGGGATGTTCTAATATTTATTTTCTACTACAGTGCTTCTCAAAATGTGGTCCCTGGACCTGTAGCAGAGGCATCACCCGGGAACTTCTTAGAAATGCAAGTTCTCGTCCTCCTCTACACATATGGAATCAGAAAGTCTGAGGGTGGGGCCCCAAAAGTATTTTAACCAGCCCTCCAGGTGATTCTGATGTCCAGTCTCCTCAAACCATCCCATCCTCCTTGATAGCTGTTTCATGTAACTTCTTCTTGTTCTTAGAATTTTTCCCTCAACCTCCTAACATATGTCTTTAGGAAGGAACCATGTCTCATGTCTATAAATCAATATAAGGGAAAGTGCATGGGATTTAAAATTATAAGACCTAGATGGGAATTCCAGCTCTGTCAATTGCTAAGAATAAAACCATGCATAAATATTTCCACCCTCTGAGCATATTTCCTCATTAAAAATTAGGAAGAGAACATTTATTCAGGACACAGAGTCCAGACTTTTGCTTGACGCTTTCTCTCATTTGAGCACCATGCACAGGTGCAGTTGGCATTACTTTCAACTAAGAGATGAGAAAATAGAGACACAGAAGACTCAGAAGAGTGAACTGAGCTGCCTACCCTGACCCACTGCACACAAACCCTTTGATAGTGTTGCCTTATCTGCAAATGTGGATAAGGACTCCATGAGTGTGATGTAAGGATTAAATAAGGCAACAGAGTTTAAGAGAATTTGTAAAAGGTAAACATTATGTTTGTATGTATTATCTTAGTGGTTTGGTGGGTTGAGTGGAATCAGCACACCCAGACCTGAAGCTGAGGGAAATCAACAGCTAATACAAGACAAGTTTTGTTTTAAAGCAGAAACCATAAAACATCATAAACAGATGGTTTAAAAGATAAGAACAGTTAACTTTTACAGTATAAAAAGTGTAATTCTAAAAAAACAAAACCCAAAAACTTTAGTTCCACAAAACAAAAAAGAACAAGTAGAAGTATTATGTAGATAGAAAAAAGTATATATCTTTTCACGAAAAGAAAAGCAAACATTTATAAACTAGAGAGAACGGGCAGGTTCTTAAGTGTAGCGGAACCACTGCTTATGCACAAGTCAACAGACCTCAGATTAAAGCCTCTTCTCACTGCCTTAGGAAGCGGTTATTTACATAAGGAGTGAGACTCCCTCAGCTATTTTTTTTTCTTTTCACCCTTTCAGAGATTCTAATCAATGGAAAGACCACAGAAATCAGAAAAAGAAAGTAAATTCTCTAGATTTTGGTGACAGGAATGGGAGCATTACTCTGGCCAATGCAATGAAGAAAAGCTACCCAGGAAGTTCTTGAAACAACAGTCATAAAATTAAATTTGAATCACCGGTAAAACTACACTACAGCAAACAAACAAAAAAAAGATTAAAATAATAAAGTGTTCATACTTGTTGAAAACAACACTGAGGAAGTGTTTTTGGTTTTGTTGCTATAGACGTTTGGCCAAAACAAAGTTCACCGGAATAGTAGTTACCCTGACTCTGTGGAATCAGTTTCCCTATGGAAACTAAAGTGGATATTTAATATGACTGATGGAAAGCAATTAAAAAACCCTGCTCTAACCAAAGTACTCCTGGCAGTTTTAAATACAGACAGATGGGTGGATGGATAGATGTATGGATAGAGAGACAGATGAAAGATAAGAATATTAATTTTAAAAGTGCCATCCATTACTCTAGAACCGCAAGTCTTCTCGAGGCCTGAAGCGCTTCTCTGCAACAGAAAGCTAGGAAAGGGCTTCTAAGGATGCTCCGCGCAGGCGCGTGGACGCGCTGTCACCGCCCGAGTCCCCGCCGACCCAGCTGCTCTGCCCCGGGGACCAGGGCTCACCCAGCGTTACAGGGAAGGACCTGGCTTTATCTCCAGGCCTCAGGTCCGCTGCTGCTCGTTCCGAGACCCCTCCCGGAGCGCGGCGGGGAGACCGCGGAAGGCCCACTCCCCTCCTACCTGCAGCACGAAGGCGCTCGGCCAGACGGTGAAGCCGCACTCGGCGGCCGGGCCACGAGACAGCTTCACGGCGGCCACCTCCTCGTTGGGGTTGTCCAGGGCCAGGGGCAGCGTCCGCGAGGCTCCCAGGCGCACGTCCCCGAAGCAGAGGAAGGGCGACCTGCAGAAGTGGCTGAGGGACAGGACCGGCGGGGAGGCCGCCTCCTCCTCGGCCCGGGGGCCCCGCGGCCCCGCCCGCGGCCTCGGTTCCGGGGGGCTCCGCTCCCAGCTGTCGCGCCCCCGACGCCTGGTCGCCATGGCGGCCTCTGGGACCAACGGGCTGCTCCGAGCCGCCCCTGCAGGAACGCCCACCGTGTCCTCTTGGGAAGCTGCGGGGAACTGAAGCGAATTCGCCCCCTTTCTCGTGCGATCGCCGGGACCCGGGAAAGAACCTGGGCACACAGACTCGCAAACTGGAAACAGGAGCAAACAGCGCAGGTTCTTTGCTCTGTTTAAACTTCCCGCCTCCACCAATGGGCGCGTCCGGCCCCACCCACCTCCGCGCAGGGCCAATCACCGGGCAGCAGCCCCGGCCAATGAGAAGACGGCGCCTTATTTAAACGTGTCGACGGCAGCGCGGCGCTCTGCGCGCGGAGGCGACAGTGGCGTCGGGGTCTCGGCGGCCCCTGAGGCCCGGGGCTCAGACTCGGAATTCGCCTTTCGGTTTTGTGAACAGGTTGCTTGAAAGAAAGAGAGTCACAGCACTTCCACCGTAAATGCAGCAGTCATTGCGATGCTGGGACAGTCATTTCCCTCCCCCAGTGTACCCGGCCAGGGTCACAACTCTGAGCTCCCCTCAGAGGCTTCCTGGGCCCAAATGGGAGAAAATGAGGAAAATTAAATGTATAGTTAGTGTGAACGTGCTGATGTCAGTGCCTGACCCCAGCAGGGGCTCCGTGATACTGGGAGCAAAACTAGGTAAACAAGCAAAACCCGAGATTCCCAGAAATTCATAAGCGATCGTCTTGACGGGCATTGCCCTTGACAAATAACTTCTCGGTTTTCATTTTAATTGTAGACATCTGATAATAATGGTTATCGCTTACATGTTACTCTTTGCCAGGGATTGTTTTAAGCCCTGGACATATTTATCTCAACCTTCACTTCAACCCTGTGAGGGAGGTGCCATTATTCGTGCTTCACAGATGAGCGAGGCTGGTGTCCAGCCAGCCAGGAAGTGGCAAAGCCAGGAAAGGGACACAGGCAGCTCGGCTGGTCTTGCTCTCACCCCTGCACCTACTGCCTCTAAAGACAGGAGGAGACTTTAAAAAATAACGTGTGGATGTGTGTACGCGTGCACGAAATATATCAAAAGAAAACTCCCTGGGTGGAAAACCAAAATGAGGAAGGTGGGATCTGAAATTATATTCACTGACACCCATTTTGACCTGATGTTGAACCCTGTTATCTTAACGATATTTAATCAAAAGTGTTCACGGAGGTTTCTTAAAATCCTAATTTAGGATTCCACTACTCCATAATTTTTTAGCAAAATGGTAATGTGAACGACAATAACCTTCATATACACTTAATTTATATTTATTATTTCATACTGTGAATGTTGTTCATCAAATTAACATTACAAATATAAGCCCTTAAGCTTAAGTCACTGACATATTTGTTTCAACGCTTTTTAACATGATAGTAACACATCTTGTTTATCTATGCTGTCCCCTCGCAGTCTCTCTTCATAAAGCAATGCCCTTGACGCACGGTTTTAGAAAATCCAGAATAAACTGCATGGGATATTTTTCATTTGCCCTCCACTTCCACCCTCCACCCTTTTCCAGCCTGCCCTTTGCTGTGGGATGCTGGCCTGTGTTCTGTATTTGCTACATCCATAGGTTTTTTACTCTGTAGCTTCTGTTTTACTCAAAGAGGGAGGTAAGGGTACTTCCCCCATTCCCGCCCCCTCTTGGGCTGACTCCATCTCAACATTAAAATCACAAGTAGCTGGAGAGGTGCCCTCTCCTCATGGGTCTCTGGGGATCTGGGTGTGGGGATACCATGGTGTTACTAGTCCCAGGATATGGCACTATTGCTTGTTTCCCTGCATCCCTGTCACATCTTTGCAAATAGTCCCTTTATTAAACTTCCTTGAATTCCACTAAATTGGAGAGGGCCAACTATTTCCTTAGTGTCCCTGGCTGATGCAATAGTGGCCTTAGGAAATTGCCTCTTAAGATAGAATTCTGAATTGAGTTGCTCATATTTGAGGAGCACAGGGATAAACTCCTGCTAGCGAGAAACACATCATGATAATCCAAGGGATGTGGTAGCATCCTGAGTCCTCAAATTATCTATCTGTGGTGGCAGCATGAGGTGAAGTGTATATGAAGGGCAATTTATTCAAAAATCAGGTGGCCGGGGCACACAGTGGCTATGCCAACACTTTATAAATGATTATAAAGCTTAGAGTGTCACCTGGTTTTACCTGACCACCCAGGAGAGCATACGTAGGGAAAAAGAAAATGAAACTCTGTGAACATCCAAGGGTACCACTAAGAACATATCTTGAGGGCTTCCCTGGTGGCGCAGTGGTTGAGAATCTGCCTGCTAATGCAGGGGACACGGGTTCGAGCCCTGGTCTGGGAAGATCCCACATGCCACGGAGCAGCTGGGCCCGTGAGCCACAACTACTGAGCCTGCGCGTCTGTAACCTGTGCTCCGCAACAAGAGAGGCCGCGATAGTGAGAGGCCCGCGCACCGCGATGAAGAGTGGCCCCCGCTTGCCGCAACTAGAGAAAGCCCTCGCACGACCCGAAGACCCAACACAGCCAAAAATAAATAAATAAATAAATAAAGTAGCTATAAAATTAAAAAAAAAAAAAGAACATATCTTGAGAACAAGAATGTGTGGACGGAAGGCCTGAAGAAGCCCCTCACTTCCTGTGGTCTCAGGGAACACATGGCCAAGGACTAATCCCGAGGCTGCTGGTAAATGTGGCAGCACTGATTAAATGCTCGACCCTACCAGCCCTCCTAGCTAAGGGGAGGGAGGGGGACCCTGGGAAGGAGTATAGTATTTGGGCAAAATTTTAAAGGCTGAGAGCTTGTAATTCTCCCTATTCCCACAAACCTCCCTCACCAGCAGAGGCAGCCCCTCCACGGGTCCGTTATATTGATGACATTTGCTAATTAAATCTGATGAGCAAGAAACAGCTGTCAGGAACTGGGAGGGTCTGAGAATTACCCCACTGAAGTTTTACTGGAACACAGAGACACCCATTCCTTTACATGTTATCTACGACTGCTTTCACACTACAAAGGCAGAGTCGAATAGTTCCAGGAGAAATCATATTGCCTGCAAAGCCTGTACTACTTAGTATCTGGCCCTTTACAAAGAAGTTTGCCGACCGGGGATCTAATCCAAGGAACAAAACAACTGGATGTGACAAGCAACATTCCATTATCAAGTCAAAGTGGTGAACACCAGCCCAGGGCTGAGCAGGCCCCAGGTTCACAAGCTGCACAGACGACTCGGGTCCTGTAATATCTCCTCCTCCTACACTGCCTCTCTCAGTCTATACCTCGGGGAAATTGGGGATTTCCTTGACCATTTCATAAAGGAAGAAAAAGTCTGGTTTATGGATGGATGTGTATGGCAGGCCAGATGTGAGCAGAGCTATGATCTAGCCTCCCCTCAGGGTAGATGAGAACACCCAGTGAGCAGAATTTTGGATGGTGCATCTAATCCACTTCAAAAGGGAGAAGACACGTCTCTGCTCTCTGCTGACTCAAGGGCACAGTCAACAGGTTGGGCAGTGGGTCAAGGGTGTGGAAAAAGCAAAATGAAAACTTGGTGACAAGTAAGTCTGGGGAGGAGAGGTATGTAAAAGGGCATCTCAAGATAGGGACGGGGGAATTCCCTGGTGGTGCAATGGTTAGGAATCCGCCTGCCAATGCAGGGGACATGGGTTTGAGCCCTAGTCGGGGAAGATCCCACATGCTGCGGAGCAACTAAGCCCGTGCGCCACAACTGCTAAGCAACAAAGACCCAAAGCAGCCAAAAATAATTAATTAAAAAGAAAAATAGGGACAGGAAGTTAAGAAATTTGTGTCCCTAGTAAATGCCATCAGAGAATATCCAAGGCAAAGGAAGAGCTCAAAAATCAGGCAAACAAGACAACCTGTCCTGCTTAGATGTCAGAACCACTTTCCTCAGAAACCCCATTCTTACTTGGTGAACCCATGTATACACTGGCCATGGCCGCAGATATGGGGGCTACGAAAGAGCTTAAACAGTCTCCCTCTTTCCAAGGCTGATCGGATGTCCCACCGCTGAGAGCCTGACCTGCGAACAGAGGCCAAGCAGAACCCCCAGTGTGACTCCACTCCCCAGGGACCAACCAGTTACCTGTGGCATGTGGGTTACATTAAACCCTTTCTATCACAGAAGAGGTGGTATTTTCCTCTCTGGAGTAGATGTGTTTTCTGAGTATAGATTGCTGTACCTGCCCCCACTATCCATGCACGGACATACAGAATGCTTTCTCTAGAACCTGTGGAGGTTTTCAAAGTGTGTCTAAAAATTCTTGGTCACTTCTCCCTTCAAGAGGGGAATCTTAATTTGTGTCCCTTGAGTGGTGTGGACTTAGGGACTTGCAGTGGCACATGTGATGTGCTATCACTTCCTAGATTAGGTTATAAAAGACTGCAACTTAAGTCCTGCCTGTGTTCTCTCTTTCATTTTTTCTTGGGGGCAGCAGCTGTGTATCTATCACCAGGCAGCCCTGTAGAGAGAGGCTGTGTGGGGAGGAACTCTGGCCAGAAGTGGGCTTGGAGGTGAAGCCTGCTCCAGGATGGCCTCTAGAGACTGCAGCTCACATGAAGTTTGACTTCAACCCCAGGATGGCCTCTATAGAGACTGCAGCTCCCATGAAGTTTGACTTCAACCCCCGGGGAGACCCTGAGCCAGAGCCACCCAGCTCAGCCACTCGATTCCTGACCCACAAGACCTGTGAGGTAATGTCTGTTGTTTGAAGCCACTACATTTGGTCTAATGTGTTACACAGCAATAGAGAATTAGGTGTCCCACACAACACCGCCTCCAGTGGGAAGGCTTGGAATTCACTAGTCTTCTACCAGCTGCCTGCGGAGGCTCAGTTATGGTGCCAGATGCAGATGACAGCTGGCCAGGTCGGGTGTGTCCTGTCTCTCAGCTCGTGCCTTAGACCAGCAGCGGTCCGTCCCGTGGCCAGAGTGTACAGTTCTGGGAATGAGGGGCAGTGGCGAGAGTGACCCCTCTCACTGTCACAGGGACCAGCCCATTCATGGGATTTTCTACACTTCAGGCTCCTTGGGGAAAAACAGCGCATGACTACTTCAAGCATAATAGTCCACTATTAATATTTAAACATATTAATTAGCCACTTAAAAACCATTAAATAATGATTTATACATTTTAACATATAAAATATTTCAAAATGGTATCTAGCTTATGAAGAATGAAAATTTAATAACTGTGCCCCAAGACACTGGTTTTCTATGTGTTCATGATCTTTTTATTCAATTTTTCAGGAGGCAGGCAGAGCACTGCATTGTCATGATGTGAAAATGTGTTCAATAAAACCTAGATATGCTTTGTTAGGACCAAAGAACTTTATTTTAAATATCAAAACAACACATAGAACTAGTTCAATATACAATACACTTCCTAGTCTTCACAGAGAACTGAATTTTTCTATAAAGACACTGGTACTCAGGATACACGAGACAGTCAAAATATCTATAAAACTCACAAGATACTTTACACACAGTTGACAAAATAATGAATCTTGATATTTTAGATTTTTCTTTGCAATTGTTTTTAAAAGAGTTCTAATGATTAAAAAGAAAACTTAGGATTGGAGACTGAAAACTAAGTTCAAAGGCATTTCCACTTTAGTGTACATCATAAATCCCGTAATCAGAACACTTCCTACACAACACGGAGCAGCCAAATGCCCACCTCTGTGCTCATTTTTTGGCAGCCGCAGTCATCAGTTGTAATACAGTTTTGTCCACAGGGATAAGAGAAGTCCGATTGTTACAAGGAATAAAAATTTTGTAATTACAAAGCAGGAATACCAAGCAACAAGGCGAAATAACAATGAGAAGTGTGCATGCTCTTCGTTCAAGAAATGTTTTAAAATCGCCAGCAGTAATGCAAGCACCGAAACTACTTCTTTACCTAAGAATTTGGAAAAAAGCAGAACAAAAGACGTATATCCATCTTTGTATAACCTCTAGTCTCTGAATATAATTCTTATTTTCTCTCTTTATAAATGGCTACGGAGGCTAAATTTAAATTGGGGATTTTTCAACAGTCACAGACTCAAGATCAATGCACAGCAAGTTGAAAGGTGAAGAGTAAACACAGTACAGACGCTCTCTCTACCAGACCTTTCCCTCATCCTCCACATGACCTAATGCTGTAACTTCTACCTTATTAAGGCCACTTCCAAAGAGGAAGCGCAGAAAACATGCCACTATTGCAGGAAAAAAGTACCTTGAAGTAGAAACAATTTTAGAGGAAATAAGGGAACGATCCCCCCTGTCAAAAACCACTATAGACTTTACTGAGAGGAATGTGCAAAAGAAAGGGGGGGACCTAAAAAGAATTGTCTATGGTTCCTAGAAATTATCAAAAAATTATTCTCACATTATCCATTATTCAATCTAATAGTAACATTTACCATAACACTATTAAAAGTTTTAGAAATGCTACTTTGTTTCTTATTAAAAAATACATTTTGAGTCATTTTAAATTTGGCACTGAATCTTAGAATAATCCAACATGACTTTAAAAGTCCTAATTTTTCCTGAGTTCATCAACTCAATTTGTCTGTTGGTTGGGATGTTGCTGCTTTTTATGAGACCCATCTCAAGCCAACACCTCTGGCTCAGTTTCAGGCAAACTGAAAAAAGAAGCTGCTCAGTGTAGAGCTGGGTGGTTTGGTAACTGATTATTAACAAGAAAAGGTGGGGGATGGGAGGAGGAGAGGCAGACACACTGCTCTTTTTACTTTACTTGTCAGATTCCTCTAATGAGCATCTAGAGACAGGCCCAGGAGTGGCTTCACAGTAACTAGAAAGGCCACAGTAGTAGAGATTAAAAAAAAAAAAAAAAAAAAAATCACACTAGTACTTGGTGCCAATTTTCCTACAAAAACATAAAGCAACCTAAAAAAAACTGTTGCCTGACCAGCAGGCAACACACACATAAGACCCATAACAACAACAAAACAACCACAATCATTTATTAACCAAAACAGTCCGGCCAGCAGAGTCAACTCTAAGCAAGTATAGCGCACTGAAAAGGCACAAAGCATTCAATCCAGAGAAGACTGGGCATATATAAAAGGACACTGTCAAAGAGCTAGCTGATGCTTCACGTCTGACTTTCCACCAATGATACCGCAGAGTGATCTGCTAGGAGGAGAACACAAACTTACACACCAGTGAATGGTGTTGTTAATTCGTTTGCAATTACAGAGTGAAAAGCAATGAATGATATTTAAATACTTGTTAGCCCTTAACTAATAGCTTAGAGTCACTCCTCAAAGATGTTTTGACAATTTTAAGGTTGACAGAAAATTATTAATGTACCTACTTCACGATCTACCGTCACTTTAAATTAAGTCACTTAATAAAGCACCAGTTTAAAACTCTATTTTTGCTACTCCTCTTCAACAGATGACTAAGTTACTTACTTAAAAGTATGCAAAGATCACTGCCTTCACAGTTGTTGGTGAAATCTTGCTGGCATGAAGAACAAACCCTAATCTTAAATAGCATTTAGGCTGCAAAAAATAGGTGGGGTTTCTTACAAAAAAAATCTTCAGCTTGTCTTAAAAAAAATTCTAAGGCAAAATTAATTAATAGTGTAGTGTAAAAAGTAAGCTTACTTTTAGCATTTAATAGTGACCACTTAAAAGATAACATTCAATTAATTAAACTGAGGAAAACTGAGTATTTTTATTTGTAACTGGTTTGTCAGTATGACTATTCCCAGAGTATTTTCTTCTGTTCTTATTTTTATACATATAAACACAAACACTTAATCTTAGTATTCAAACGATTTTTTAAAAAAATCCATAATCCTAGGACTTCAACTGTGCTTCTTTGGACAAATATTTATTCAAACAACAAAGAATTTAAATTCTTTTAAACTATTTTAATACCTACTAAAAATCTTTGGTGCATTTAAGTAAAAATGGATTAGGTTAACAAATTTCTACATTTGATAAATTATTCAATTTACATAATAAGTGCTAACTGCTATCAACTACAAAATTAATTTAAAACAATAAATTATACTCATAAAATAAAAAATTCTGCAGGAGGCTAAACTTAGTTGCAAGATTCAAAAGTTTAAGTATATAATTTACAGAATTAATGGGTTTTAGAGTTAATGGAGCATCTGTTCAAAATGCTCCAAATCACAACGTGACAAAAGGTTAACTGAAAAGAGTAGGCCTCATTTCGTATTTTTTGTGCCAACTTCAAAAACTTATATACATTCAGTTTGCTCAAATCCATGAGGTTTTCACAATTGTAAAATTTCTTATATTCTAATTTGGAAATTAGAGGCAGCAGATTTGTTTGTCTGTTCACCCGCTGAGGTTATTTCTTCATAAGAATTATACTACCTACCTCCCAGACTGTTTTCAAGATTACATGAGAAAACGCAGTGCCCGGCACCTTGTAAGCATTCATTAATGCTCCATTTCTTTCCCTATTGGTAGCTCTGCCACTTATTAATGATGTAGGCTTAACCTCAGATTCTTCATCTCTCTAACACGGGAATACAGTATGTCATTTCTATTTCAGAGCTGGTTATGAGGTTTAAATGAGATAACTGTGAAAGCATTGTATAAAACAGTAAACTACTATTCAAGTTTGTTATCTACAATAATAACTAAATATAATTATGTTTCACTTTATATAAGAGATGTATTCCAGAAAAGTTCTATACTGTAAACCAATTCCTACAATCAAATCATATATTTAAAGCATTAGGAGATTATTATTAAAAGAACCCTAAAGTCAATACCTTCAAAAAGCAAGGTATGCTTTTGAATGTGAAAATGCAACACCGCAACACCCTCTTTTTCTGCTACCAAACATATAATATACCACACACATACACATATATACCATTTGCCTTTCTATAAGTCCAAACTTTCCTACATTGGTTTATATGCAAGGCAGGGTACATTTTTAGATATGATATCTTTTCATCATACTAAGTTTTTTAGTTAAGTCTTATACGTCTTTATGATAAAAATCATAAAGATATGTATTTTTTAAAGTCATTTTGAAAGACAGAATAATAGTACCTCATATAGTCAAGTTCTATCATGTAAGTACTCCAGACATAACATTTCCACACAAAAGTAAGAATGCTTTATAAAGAATTAATACATAACTAGTATCTATCGGTCCTAGGATGATTATAACCAAACTTTGATAAATGAGGCAAAACTCAGGTTGGTTTTATTACTTATATGAGCTGCTTTGGTTAACTGCCCTAATTCTCAACTTTTTTTTTCTTTTGTTTTATTTCCATTAGTGTGGTGAGTATTCCTGTAAAGTACCTTCATTTCTTAAGTGCTTCAGCAAACAAATTTCCACATTATTAAGTGGTTAAATTTTATTCACTAAAACTTCATTATTTTATTTGTGATTTTTTCACAAGGGCTGGGCCAGACTTTACACAAAAAAAGTGCTTAAAGCAATTAGGAGTGTAAACAAAACTGAAATAGAAAACTCTTAAAATTGCTATTTTCCAGTAGTTTACATACAAATGACATGCTAATAATAAATCAACCCTGCCTATTCTCTAACCCTTTAAGCAGCTCTACTAGGAAACATCCTAGTTTAAGTTTAAACTGACTTGAAAATATGGAAAGTGCACATCTTTAAAGGTATTTTACAATTCTGACTGACTTTTTCCTCATTTAATTTTAATCAGTGAGGTTTTGCTCTAACTGCTATTTCCTTTTATCAAGTCCTCAACTTTTGTCTCATACAAAAATAAAAATCAAGGATAATTACAGACATTAGGCTATGTGTAAAGCAAAAATAAAGATCTAGATTACATGTAAATCTGTATACAAATAATGGTTCCCTTTAATTGGAAAACATTAAGTTCAATTAGACACAAATTTTATGTTTGTTTGGCACCTTTTCTAACAATCATATATGAAATCTGTAGGTTCTATTTCCCAGAGTTTCAGTTAGCAAAGGTAAATGAGACCAAAAGTAGCTTGTTAATTAAATTTTCATTAATTAGTTATAACTGCCCTTCCCATAGTAAGACGAAGATATATGTTGTGATATATTATTGTTTCTGAAATAAATGGCAAAATACAAAAGGTGAACTTACCTTGAAAAATATCTAGTTAAAACTGTCATATTTTGCTTTTAACACATTTTTAACTTGTGTAATTTAATGCCTAGACCTGTATTTGCATTTCTTATTCATAATAATTGAAGCACAGGTAAAAACCAATCATTTGGGTAATTATTTCAATTCTACATTTCCTTTAATGAGCTAATCCTGCATTAGTTAGCTTTCTGGCTTTGAGTTTGTCAAAAGACCAAAGGATAGTGATAAACTGAAATTATGGCCAGATGAAAAAAGAACACAGAACTATCCAAGACTTTCTTATAAATTCAAATTCCTGATTTCAGTTTTTAAAAATCTGGAAGAAATAATAATGAAACCTTAGTTAGGATAAGGAACAGTTGCAATTATCAGTACTATATACTCTTGTATTCTTTCTTAAAAGCTACATCATCCTTAGCACTTGTTTGGAAGATGGGGAAGGGAGAAACGAGGAATGAGACTAAAGAAGAATAAAAATTTCCACTGATGACTAAAAACAAATACCCTCATAATGTTAACAGCTAATAGTTTTGAAAAGTTAGAGAAACCATTAAAAATTAGCACTAGTCTTTAAAAAAATCACAAAAATGTCCATTTCAAATATTATACCTCAAAATATGTCCAAATATTCATATGTTCAGTAAACAGAGATACATATTTTTCTTGATTTGAAACGGTTCTGAGGACTTGAGAAACCAGAGAAAATGAAAAAATAGCAGCCCCACTAAGTTAAAAGCTGTCAGCTCTAGGCTACCATTAACGCGTAACCACGGAAAAAGTCTGTGGAATGTTTAGGTTTACTCATGAATGATGCTCACTATTAGAAATACTTTGTACAGCAGTGGCATTATCGAGGCCCAATAACGTTCCAAGGTAAGACTGTTCTCTAGGATCTAGCATTTGTTCAGGTCGGACTGGATGAACTATATTTGCAGGCTGAGGAGTAAGAGTGTATTTCTCCAGAAAAGCTAAGTCGGCTGCTCGTGGGTAATCAGTGGATGGCGGCTGTGGCGACAGGATCTCGTGAGAAGGTGGAGGGAGAGTGGTGGTGTGACGCACCAGGTCGCTCTGAGCATCAGGCATCTGGACTGGAAGCAGCGTTACGGGGACACACACTTCAGCAGACACACTCTGCAACATAGTCTTGGTGTCCGACGGGTAAACTTTGGGCTGGTCCATATACTGTTTTGTTTCTGTTTGAAAGATTTTATCATCGGATGAGTACTCTACTGGCAAGGATACAAGCTTCTCCTCAGAAGCACTGAGAGGATCGTCAGGTGACTTGATGCCATGAACGTGGTCAATGTGGTATTTCAGCTTGTCTTTCCGCTTAAATGTTGCATTACAGTGCTGACAGTTGAAAGGCCGGGCATCAGAATGAATGACCAAGTGTTTTGTTAAAGTTTTCTTAATTCTAAAAGATTGATTGCAAATTTGACACTTGTATGGTTTTTCACCTGTAATACGAACACAAATGAAATTAACTGTAAAACGCAGTCACTTGGTAAGACAATGATTTTAATTAAGTAGCAAATTTTCCATGGGAATACTTACAAGAACTTAATAAAAGCAGTAATATATGCTATCACAAAGTGGAGACGGTATAGTAACTGGTAAAGAGAATGAGCTCAAACATCCAAAAGATCTTAGTTTGAATTCTAGCTACACCATTTACCAGGCAAACCTGGAGCAAGCTCCCCAACTTCTAAGCATAGTCTCCTCACCTGTTATATGGAATAATATCAGTACCTACCTCACAGACTTGGTGAAAGGACTGAATGAGAAAATGAAATAATAGTGCTTAGCATTACACTGGCACATGGTAAGTACTTGATAAACCTAGGCTGTTGTCATTATTGCTTGTTTGCTATTATTCCCACTATAGCCCCTAAAAGAGTTGTAAACTAGAGCATTTGATTTCCTCCCACCCAAGAAGGATAAAAGCTAAAACAGCAACTCAATTAACCTGGTTCTTTGGATCAGAATGAGAAGTAGTAACACCAATGTCTAGCCTGACATTAGAACAAGGAGAGTTGATGAGGATCAAGAATAAGGAAGCTTGGCCAGTTTTCAATTCTTCCGGAGTCAGGTTCTCACACGGCAGTTTTTGGTTTTTGTTTTTTTCACATGAAACATAAACTCCTACAGTAGCCAGGGTGGTTGGCTAATCCCCGAAAGGTATGATTTTGTTACCTTACATGGTGAAAGGGTCTCTGCAGATATGATTAAGGTTAAAGATCCTGAAGTGGGGAGATTAACCAGGTAGGCCCAATCTAATCACGTGGGTCTTTAAAAGCAGTGATAACTGAAGATGAAAAGGTCAGAGAGCTGTGACAAGAGAAGTCAATCCCGAACTGCTGGTTCTGAAAATGGAAGAAGGAGGCTAGGACCCACGGAATGTGGCAGCCTCTAAAAGCTGAGAAAGCTCTCAGCTTACAACCAGTTAAAAAACTAGAACCTGGGCCCTGGTCCTGCAACTCAAAGAATCGATTCTACCAGTAACCCAAATGAGCAGGAAACAGATTCTCCTCTAGAGCCTCCAGAAAGAAATGGAGCCCTACCAACACCGAGGTTTTAGCTTGGGTTACACTTCTCACCTACAGATTTGTTACATCATAAACTTGTATTGTAAGCCATTTGCAAGAGAGAGGTACATAAGACAAAGCGAGCAGTCTAACATACATATAATTGGAGTCCCGAAAGAAAATAGAGTATAGGTCAAAAACAGTATTTGAAAGAAAAACTGACTGAGAATCTTCCTAAATAAAAGACAAGTCATAGATGCAATAAGTTCTACCCATCTTACAAAATACAAAAAGAAAGAAAAAAAAAAAAAAACAAGCCCAAAACACATCTGGGCACACTATAATAAAACTACTGAAAATCAAAGACAGAAAAATCTTAAGAAGCAGTGAATTAAAGAGAAATTTCTTTTAAATGAGCAACAATAAGACTGCCAGTATATTTTTCAACAAACACTAGAGAAGGTCAAAGAAGAAAAAAATGACACATTTAAAATATTGAAAGAAAAATAACTGCTAACGTAAATTCTACAGTCAGCCAAAGAGTCTCCATAAAGTAAAATAACATTTTCAGACAATCAAAACCTAAGAGAATTTGGTGCCAGCAGATACGCACAAAAGGGAATCCTTCATGAAGAAGGAAAATGATTCCAGGTAGAAGAATGGTCATGAAGGAAGGAGTGAAGAGTAAAGGGTAAATATGGTTAAAAATAAATGAGTTATTGAAAGCAAACAAACAAAATAATAATGTTTTACATGGTTTAAAGTATATGTAAAATTAAAATACATATAACACATAAGGGCTGAGAGAGATGGTGTGGTAAGGTCTCTGAATTGTCTAGAAAGGTATCAAGAACTAATTTAAGATAGACTCTAATAATTTAAGAACACATGTTGTGATCTTCAAGGTGACTACTAAAAGAATACTGAAAGAACATACAATTAACAAGTAAACTGAGGGAAAATGGGTAATAAAAATACTTCATAATTACAAGGAAGTGAAGATAAGAAAAAGAAAGCATCAAGAAACAGATGGGACAAATAGCATGATGACAGATTTGAACCCAAATAAATGAGAAATCACGTGACATTTAAATGAACTAAACATCCTGATTAAAAGAGATTATCATAATAAAATATCATAATAAAACTCCAAAGACACACATCTTAAATACAGGCCCATATAAGGACTGAAAGTAAAAAGAAAAAAATACCACATAAATATTATCCAAAAGAGAGCTGGTCCTTTATCCCAGTATAAAAAGGGACATTTTACAATGATATAAAGGACCATCAACAGTAAGATATAACCATCTGCACATAGCTAATAACACAGCCTCAAAATATATAAGGCAAAAAACTGAAGAATTCAAAATGAAAAATAGATAATTTATAATCAACAGTTAGGTTAGAGATTTTAACATATAGCTCTCAGTAACTTATAGAATAAGTAGACAAAAATATCATATTAGAATGCAGAATATTTGCATAAAATACATTCTCTGACAAAAGTGGAATTAAGCTAGACATCAGTAACATAAAAATACTTAGAAATCCCCAAATATTTAGGAATTGGGCAATATAGTACAATTTAAAATAAAGCACAAATGAGAGAATAAATCAGAAGACATTAGAAACTATTTTTAACTGAATTCTAATGAAAACATAAAATATAAAATGAGGTGTGAACTGTAACTAAAGCAGTGTTTAAAGTGTTTAGAACTTTAAAATATGTATAATAAAAAATAAGAAATGCCAAATTTAATTAAGTTAGGCATCTATATAAAGAAGATAGGGAAAGACAGAAATTAAACCCAAATAAAATAGAAAGAATAAAAAAGAGAAAAGCAGAAAAGAAATATACAACAAATATAAAAGAGAAAAAAAATTCAACAAAATCTAGTAGTTCTTTGAAAGATTAATAAAATCAATAAATTTCTAGAAAGAAAAAACAAATTACCAATAGGAATAAAATAAGGTTATCACTTAAGACCCTATAATCATTAAAAAGATAAATAATACAATACTCTGAATTTTGCCAATAGATTTTATATTTTAGATTAAATAAAATTCCTTAAAAATGAAACAAGAATTGAAAATCTGACAGCTCTGAAACTATTAAGGAATCTGTAATTGAAACCTTTCTCCAAAGAAAACAAGTTCAGTGGAATTTATCAGTGAATTCTTCCAAATAGTAATGAGGAAATAATGCCAATATTATATAAACTCCTCCAGTTAACTGAAAAAGATGTTATTATTTCCCAAATTATTTTTTGATGCCAGCATAGTCATAATAAAACCTGTTAGGGACATAACAAGGAAAAAAAGACAATATATCTCATGAACATAGACCAAAACAAACAAAAAAAAACCCCAAACAAAAACAAAACAAAAAAATCAATGTATTTTAATCACAATAATAAAGAACAAATATATAATCACCTCAATAAAAGCAGGGAAAAATCTGATAAAATTCAACACCTATTCATGACAAATACTCTAAATAAACTAGGAACAGATGATAATTTCTTTATCTGAAAAACAGTATCTACAAAAATCTATAAAAAACATACTTAGTAATGAAATATTGAAAGCTTTTCCCTGGAGACAAGGATTTCCACTATCAATATACCACTGATGATATGAACCAAAGCAATAAGGCAGAGAGAGAGAGAGAGAGAGACATGCAAGGACTTAAAAAGGGAGAAACAAACTGTGATTATTCACAGATGGCCAGTTTGTATGCTTAGAAAAATCCAAAAGTAGCTAGAGGGTATTTGTGTTTGGAAATTAATAAGCTGTTTCTAAATTCATATGAAAACATAGAGGAAAAAGAATAAGAAAGACACTGAAAAAGAACAAAGTTGGAGGATTTACACTACAAGATATCAAAAGCCACAGTACTTTAAATGGTATAGTAATGGTGAAAGAATATACAAATAGTCCAATGAACAGAAGAGAGTTCAGAAACAAACCACACATATATGATCACTTAACTTAAAACAAATATGCCATTGAAATGGTCTGAGACAAGGATGGTCTTTCCAATTAACGGTGCTAGGGCCACTAGATAACCACATGTCTAAAAAACAAAGAACTTTGACCTTACCTAATAATAAACACAAAAATAAGATAAAGTTCATAATCTAAATATGTAAGTTAAAATAAATTGTCAGAAGGTAAAAGAAAAAAATATTAATGACCCTGGGGTAGGCAAAAGTTTCTTAAAGGGGATACAATAAACCTAACATGAAAGAAAAAACTTGATATAAGACTTCTTTAAAATCTGGGACCTTCAGTCATTGAAAGATATCATTATTAGAGTGGGAAGGCCAGCCACAGACTAGAAGACACCTGTAATTTAGATATCCAACAATGAACTCATAACCAGGATATAGAAAAAACTCCCATAAATCAATTTGAAAAAGATGGACAATCCAATTTAAGAAAATCAGCAGAAGAATGAATCATGTGTTCCATAAAAGTGAATATCCAATGACCAATAAGCGTATGGAAAGGTGCTCAATATTATTACTCATCACAGATACGCAAATTAAATCCACTTTGAGACAGTGCTACATATGCATCAGAATGGCTAAAAAAAGAGACACTATCAAGTACTGGTGAAAATGTGGAGCAACTGGAATTCTCATACACCATACACTACTGGTAGGAGTGTATGTAAACTGTCACAATTACCTTGGAAAACTGGTTAGTAGTGTCTACTAAATTAAAACATATGCATATCTTACGAGCCAGCAATCCCAGGGCTAGGCATGTACACAAGAGAAATGAATGCACGTGTGTCTGAAAAATCATAGACAAGAATATTTAGAGCAGCTTTATTTATAATAGACCCAAGTAAACACAAACCAAGTGTCTATCAAAGTACAATGGATAAATACATTTTGATATATTCATATGAAAACGAAAAGAAACAAACTACTTCCATGGATGAATCTCATAGACATGATATGACTGAAAGAAACCAGACAAAAGAGTGCATACTGTAAGATTCCATTTATATGAAGTTCAAACAGGCAGACTAATTATTGGTGACATAAGTCAAAATAATGATTATTTTGCAAGGAGATTACTGACTGGGAGGGGCCAGGGAGGGTGCTTCTGGAATTCTGGTAATGTCCTACATCCTGATCTGAATGGTGGTTACGGAGAAGCACTCATTTATAAAAATTCATTTGTGTACTTTATGTGTTACACTTCAATAAAAAACAGCTTAAAAATTCTGCCAAGTCTAAAATCAAGCCCTAAATTTACCAGCTTTACACCCATTTTAACTGAATGTATTACATCTCAACAAGACTACTGCTGAATAGACACAATTACTACTCTGAGGATTACATAAGCAAAGCACATAAGAGATGAGAATAAGGCATTTGTAGAAAAAAATCTTATATCCATTTTCCAGTGAATTTCTCTAATTGTGTGGTTTGAAAACATACATGAGTTTAGAGGGTAGTTGTAGGAAAACATGATAAATTCATTCCTTGAATAAATATTTATTAAGCACCTACGATTTGCAAGTCCTGGGCTAGGCGCTGATCATATCTATTCATTTGAAGCACTTAAGGGTACTGACCTGGCCAAAACTAAAACCAACCCATTATTTGTACCTCTTCTAAAGAAGGAATAATGGAAGAGAAGAAGTCTGTAGGGAGTCCGGCAAGGGGATTCCAGAAAACGAGACTCTAACAGTACAGACAATGCACTAAGGGTACCTGCACTAGAGAAAAGGAATGTGGGGAACACAATTACTCTCGTCACCAGCGAGGTGCACTGTTAGAACAGGAAAGATGGCTCAGCATCCTTCACCATCTCCTCAGTAAATGATTCCATACAATTATTACCTAATTTTATTCTGTAACTACATTTAGCAATTCTCCTTCTGGTGAATAAATTTAGCAACTCTGCTTCCTTGATAAGAGAAAAGGACACCTTGGCCAGTACACATTAATATCTCATTCTCTAGAAGGTGAATAGTAAGCTGACACTCTGGTGATTCTACTTCCAGTGGTTATTGAAGAACTCCTCAGAATACTTATAACTATTAGTGCACAGATATACAATTGAGTTTCTGGACCTGTAAATCTCAGGAATGGACTTGGGAACACAGCACCCAGTTCTCGGAACAGCTGCTCTGTGAAGTCCTGTCTGGGTAGCCTGCTGATCACTTTAGATCAAGAGGCGGCAAACTGTAGCCTGAAAGCCAAATACAGTCTCTTGCCAGTTTTGGTATATAACGTTTTCTTGGAATGTGGTCACATTCATTTATTTATACCGTTCGATGACTGCTTTCATGTTACCACAGAGAGTTGAGTGGTTGTGATGGAGACTGTCTGGCCCACAAAAACTTAAATATTTACTATCCAGCCCTTTACCAAAAAAGTGGGCTGACCCCTGCTTCAAATGATTTCTCCCTCTCATTTCATAACAGCCATAAGCTTTATCTTATTCTGTAACAGAGCTCATTTCCTCAATTTTCAATGGGCAGAGGGATTTGCCCCTAATTCCAACTAACTTTGAGATATCCAGAGATGAGAATTCCACGGTCATTGGTCATCAACTAATTACTACAAATCAGTGCTTTCAAAAAACTTAATGCAGTTATAAAGCCAGCTCTTATTAACTTTCTCCTCTAGGTAATTCCTGTAGTTTTACAATTCTTAAATCATCAGTGGTTTCAAAGTAACTTTTCGTAAGTTCACCATCTTTTTCAAATCATGAGTTTATTAGACATATTACTTATAACTAGTGTGGAGACTAGCATTAATATAGTTTCCTCATTTTTTACTTATATATACTTATATATATATATATAATATTTTTTTACTTATATATACTTTTTACTTATATATATATACTTTTATATATATACTTATATATATATATATTTACTTATATATATATACTTATAGTATATATTATATACTTTTTACTTATATATATATATATTATATTTTTACTTATATATACTTATATATAAGTATATATACTTATATATTTATTTATATACCCCCCAAATTATGACTTTCTCATTCTGAGAGAGGTGTAATTTTACTTTTAACAGCAGTACTATATCAGTAATAAATTCTTTACTGAAATTCTTTGCTACTGAAATTGCCCAAATCCAGTTATTTCCAATTCTGATATTTATGAAATCAATTATTTTTCCCTACCAGAACAGCAGCTTGACAAAATCCAAAGTAAATATAAAGCAAAGCAGCCATAAATGTATTAATGGGTTTCTTTCTTGAAAAGAAGGAAAGAAAGCTTTAAAAATTGTTAATTTACATGAGAAGTCAAACAAGAACTATGACTACATATAGGAAACAATCCAACAATCTACGTTTCAATATATGGTAGCACTGCCAAGGGAAAAAAGGGAAGATTAAGAAAATAACTTCTGGAAAGCAGCTGAAGCAAATCATTCTACTATAACTACCTATAAATCACAATAAGTCATTCTACTATAAATCACAACTGACTATGTAAAAAGGAAAACTACGCAACAGTAACTTGGGGGCTTTCCTGGTGGCGCAGAGGTTAAGAATCCACCTGCCAATGCAGGGGACACGGGTTCAAGCCCTGGTCTGGGAAGATCCCACATGCCACAGAGCAACTAAGCCCGTGTGCCACAACTACTGAGCCTGCGCTCTAGAGCCCGCGAGCCACAACTGCTGAGCCCATGTGCCACAACTGCTGAAGCACACGTGCCTAGAGCCCATGCTCTGCAACAAGAAAAGCCACAATGAGAAGCCCACGCACTGCAATGAAGAGTAGCCCCTGCTCGCCGCAACTAGAGAGAGCCTGCACGCAGCAACGAAGACCCAATGCAGCCAAAAATAAAGAAAGAAAGAAAGAAAGAAAGAAAGAAAGAAAGAAAGAAAGAAAGAAAGAAAGAAAGAACAGTAACTTGGTAAGCAGGACAATGAGGTCATATTTGAATTACTCTTTTAAAAGAGAAGAAAATAAAAGAAATGTCTTCAGAGAGTCTCATAGATATACAGGAACCATAAACAACCAGAAAAGGGGAAGATGAGAACTAAAAGTTGAATGAATTCCCTATGGAAAAAATGTTTCCCAAATTCTACAAAATGATATTCAAAAGTATTGAAACTTACATAATATGGAATAGTAGATCAGAATATTGTCTGTTCATGACATCAATTTTAATAAGTAAAAATCTTACTGGGAGAATAAACAAAACAATTTCACCAAGAACAACAAAGTATAAATGTCCATATATCACTTCTGAATAATTACACAAAAATATTTATAAAATACCCATTAGGTTTTACCTGAATGTGTCCGAAAATGCATTTCCAGACTTGATTTGCCTTTAAAAATTTTCTTACAAACATCACACTGATGAAAGGTTGCTTTATATCTAAGAAAATAAAAAGGTTTGAGTTTTTCAATATAATTTTAATAAATAACATAATGAAAATAAGTTACAACTTCACTTACAACTTCATATATAATTCTCACATTAGTAAAGCGTAGAACTCCAAATGAACATGGAAATACTTTTTAAGTATCAACCTTATCTCTGATTCTTCCTTCTCCAGTTATATTCAACAAATAAATCTATAAAAGATGTCCTTAGATTTTCAACTTTAAACTGCTTAATTTTAAGCTTTAAATCAATAAACTTTTGTATTATTATTTTCCGTTAAAAAATACCAAAGGAAAAATTGTAGGGACAGAAAAAAAAAATCAACGAGAGGGGTACAAGGGGGTTGACTACAAAGGTACATGGTGGAAATTTTAGGGGTGATAGATCTGTGTCTCAACTTATGGTAATGATTACATGACTGCATGCATTTGTCAAAACCTGAAGAACTACACACTAAAAAGAGTGAATTTCTCTGTATATAAATTGTACCTTAGTTAAAATAGATGCAAAAATGAAACTGCAGCAGTCTCAAAATCTGCATTCATCAAAAGGGGACACTTTTCTTCGGTAGGTACGCTTTATAACAAATAAATATTATAAACTTAAAATAAAATAAATTTTACACCTAAGTAAAAAAGAATGAGATACCAGTCCTTTATTTTTATTGTAGATTAATAGACATAAAAAGCTATAAATTACTCAGAAGTTAACTTAGAAGCAAAGTGTAGTGCCTAAGAGTATGTATTTGTGAGTTAAACAATCCTAAACTCAAAATTTAGTTGTTAGGATTAATATATTTGTAAAATGATTAGCATTTAAGTGGTAGTTACTAGGAAAGCCATATCATCTCACCTTGGAAACAAGTCACTTCTAACGAGTACACAGAAAAACAAATCAAACACAGGCTACCATAATGTTCTAGAAGACAGTTGGCCTTAACATATCCACTGAGTGTTACTGGAACGTTTCGCATGTTGTTACTAATATTAAATAGCAATAGTATACCTAAGGTTTCAAATGCCATTCTCACTTTTCAATTCATCCAACTCTACATTTACAAAGTAGCTACAGAGACACCATGCAAGGCCCTGTCTTCTAGGAACTTACTTCTACTTGATGAAATGGACATTTAAAAAGATAAATAATGTGGATTTAGTGAACTGGGAGTGTCATCGATAAACTTAGCAAAAGACTTGCAACCTGTATGCCTGGCTTGTCTTATTCCATTTATATCCGTGGTAAATATAGAGATGCAAACAGGGTTCCCATGGGCACACAGAGAAAGCAGCAGTGGTAACTCAACTAGGGGCAGTTTTGACCCCCCTGGGACATGTGGCAATGCCTGAAGACATTTTTGGTTCTCACAACTGGGGGTAGGTAGGTGCTACTGGCTACTGCCATCCAGTGGGTGGAGGCCAGGGATGCTGATAAACACCCCACAATGCACAGGACGGCCCCACAACAAAGAATTACCAGGCCCCGATGTCAGTAGTACTGTGGCTAAGAAATCGTGGTCTGTACTACAGACAGAGTGACATTTTAAACACAGATATGCTCAAAACACAAACTGCCTCACAGTGGATGTAGGAAAAAGATAAAATCTACAAGGACCTGCATGGGTCAGGCTCTATGTATGTATCTCTCCATTCTCACGCAGATGCTAAAGAGCAGAGATTTTCAGGGCAGGAGTGATACACAGTTCCAAATGGAGCAGAGGTGCCTAGTATGAAAGGGATTTAAACATGTCTACTGGATTTGGCAATAATATCAGACTCATACTGATAGCAACTGGAGAGGGACAGTAAGGTCAGAGGTCACATCCCAACAGCTTACAACAGTGAACAGAAAGTGAAGGAGAGGATACTGAAGGAGTCACCATTTAAAAACATTTAGAAGAAGAGACATTTGAAAATAACTGGTTGGGGGGGGGGTGCTAGTCCTCCTCACTCTCCACATTCTCTCCTTGAATAATCTGCTTTTATGTGCTCACATGTAATTCTTTATACACAGCCTAGACTTCACTTCTGAGATGTAGACTACCATCCACGTATGGGATTTTATGTTTCAGTGTGCACTGAGCATCTCAAAGTCAATATACACCAAACTCATCATCTCCCTATGTTATATTCTCTAACTCAGTGGCTGGTATCAATCAACCACTCACTTGGAAACAGGAACTCCTTGAAAAGAGGAATCACCTGTGTCTGCTCCCATTCCCTCAATAAAGGCCTAAATATTGGTCAAATAAGTACCTTCCACTGTTCATTATTAACGCTACTGCCTAGTTTAGGTCCTCACCATCTTTTCCCTAGATTATAACTGCCTTCTAACTGGTTGATTTACTTGCCTCCAGATTTATCCACCACTAATCCAGCTTCCATACATCAATAAGAGTGATATACCTAAAATACAAATCCAATTGTGTTATCCTCTTGTTTAAAATCTTCAATGGCTTTTTATCTCTTAGAAGTAAGTGTTGGTTCCACGAAATGATCGTAAGACTCCATATTCTAGATCCACCCTTAGCAGCCCTTGCAGAGCATGGAGAATACAGATTCTGGTTCCACAAGTATCTAGGCCAGCAGATAGGTCACAGGCCCTGCTGGTGGGGAGAGGATCCCAAATCTCTTTCATAGGGTCTACGAGATCAAAATCATTTTCAAAATCATACTTTAAACATGACTTGCTTTTCTCACGATGTTGACATTTACACTAAAGAGCAAAAGGAACAGTGGGTGAAAGTGGTGGTGCCTCAGCTCTAAACAAGGTAGTGATACCAAAATGTACTAATGGTCACTGTACATTTTCACCATGATGTACTCACAGAGAGAAAAACAACTGTGACAAAGCAGTAAAATTACTAATTTTATTAAAGTTCACCCTTTGCACTGTGGCCTTTCCGATAACCTCGTGCTGAGGTGGGAAGCATGAAGCTCTACCGCGCGCTGGGTACCCTGTGTGCTCGAGGCGCCTGCGAGACCCGCTGTGAGCCCAGGGAGCCCTCCCCTCACGGAGCACCATTCCACTTGAGGAAACGGAAGTCAGAGTACAGCTGGACTTGAGTAGGTGGCAGACATTTTCTTGGAAATTCAATGAAGTAAGCCTGTCACTTCAGGGAAAAAACTGACCGTATTTGTTATCAATGATAAAATTTGAGCTTTCAAGCTAATTAAGAATTTTGGAAAACTTGCATCTGCCCCTGTGATCTTGACAGCTTCCCAGTTCTCCTTCTGAGAGACTGGAAGCAATGTTAACAAGTGTGATTTGTTGTTCCTGTACTGTGAAATGTGGTAACATTGGGGAAATCTGCGTAACTCAGTGAACCCGTATTTTCTAAATGACAAATGCATATTACAGTAGGTTAAAAATCCACTTCAGAGCACGAGATAGACCAATAGACTGAATGGAAGAGTATGAAAGCTTCATGAATCTTGTTTCAGATTCCTCTTTGCAACTACCTTGAAGAAACTACCACTGGTTTAGTTTTGGTGTGGCAGCAAAGAGTAACCACAATTTTCTAAGAAGGCTTAATATTCCTCTACTCCTCGTTTTACCAACTATGTATCTGAGTGAGCTAGATTTTCTTCATTTACTTCAAACAAAATAACACATAAAAGCACATATGACAATCCAACTGTCTTCTATGAAGCCATTAAAGAGATTTACAAAAATGTGAAACAATGCCACTCTTGGGACTTCCCTGGTGGTCCAGCGGGTAAGAGTCTGCACTCCCAACGCAGGGAGCTGGGTTCGATCCCTGCTCAGGGAACTAGATCCGCATGCATGTCGCAACTAAGAAGTCCACATGCCACAACTAAGACCCGTCACAGCCAAAAATAAATAAATAAAATAAATAAATATTTTTAAAATGCCGCTCTTCAGTATTTGTTTTTGTTTTGTAAAGTAGTTATTTTCCATAAAATGGCTATTCATGTTAGCATGATGGGTATATTATTACTTTAAATGAATAAGTAAGTACTTAATTTTTAATCATTTTAATTTCTAATATGATTACATAATTTATTTAAGCAATAATGTTATTTTTATATTATATGATTTCTATAAACAAAAGCCCCCGAGGTACTGAATAATTTTTAAGGGTATAAAGGAGTTGAGAAAAACAGTTATAGAATCTCTGGAGCAAGTGAGTTTGCAGTTCTATTTTCCACCCACTCATACAATATGCTGAAGTTTTTATTTTCTACTCCAGACAGCATCATGTATATCTTTATATCCTAACACTTAGCAGCATTCCTTGTATCTAGTGCATACAAGAGTTCAATGACTACAATGAATACATTGATTCAATGAGTGTATCACTGAACAAAATCAGTGAAAGAAACAATAAACCAATACATGAAAATGGAAAAAAGAAATATAAATCAACACTCCTTACTCTTCTTCAAACTGGCCTATCATTTACTACATTTACATATACTATGTGTATTTTGTTGATCATATCATTACACTAAGTTTCTTGACACCTTAGACCAAGTCTATTACTTACCATTTGCTCCAAGTACCTAGTCCAAGAACAGAACTTCTTTGAACATTTTAAACTCAACAACTAATCTCAGTTAAGCTTGGATATCTAAACTGTACTAAAAAGTTGATGTTCAAAGACAGTGCATACCTCCTTCAAATAAAATACCATTTTAAATGTTTAGTGTGAATAAAAAGAGGTTTAAATTCTGACAACAAACATTTTCCAGTAATTGTTGTCATATTAACGACAATATATGTAGGCAGTATGTTTATTTATATTTAGCTCTCCAAGAGCCCCTGAAACCAAACATAAATGAAATCCCCAAAGAAAGCCAAGATTTTATACTAGTCATTCACTTCAATGTCTACCTTCTCCTAGCCTTTGAATCAACGAAAACAAGTATGAAAAATATGCTACATTCAATTCCTTTAGGTCTGCAGAAAAGCTATAGAAGCTAGAGAAAAATCGTTGATTAACCCAACCTCAATTACATAAAATGAACTATGAGACAACTTTCCTCCACCCCAGACTTAATCAAGGTAATGATGATGAGAAACTCTGCCTTTTCACTTACTTTTGCCACACTTTCTCTCCAAGGTGTACACTTTTGTAATGGACAGTGAGATGATCCCTACGACCAAAGCATTTTCCACATTCTTCACACTGATGAGCCTTCTCACCTTAAAGACCCAAATATTTTCGTTGATAAGGTGCATTTCAATTTTTTTTTTATCCCCAGAAACAAATTATCCAACAGTAAGATAACACGGTAGAAAACATATACCAGGAAGGTAAAGCCACCCTGTATCCGGGCTGTTTGCCTTATATTCTTACTCAAATGTCTTTCTTCAACGACTCTGTACTTCTTTTCATGGGTGTGAATCCTCCTTCCCACTTGGAGAAGGAGTCAGTAGCCTCTTGCTGTACACTTCAAATTTTGACTTTCAGTGTAACAGAGTAAGATAAATGAAAGGACTTCAAAACTCAGGATGTTTTTTAGGAATATGTAAGTCTGGATATCAAACACCTCAAATGAACGTACATTTAATCAAGATGAGGCTGTCTTATGTTTATAAAAAGGACCTGAACATTTTCAGATCTCTGTACTTTACTTTTAAAAGATTTTTCATCTGTGGGGATTTCTTACATTTGCAATGAGCCAAAATACAAATATAAAGGAAAATTCTAGATGAGTCCAATTTGTCATCTCTATTCTTATATTCAGTTACAAAGTCTTGGCCTTTAAAAACCAGTCTCAACTTAATATCCGTGTGCAATTAAACCATGTGACCTCTAGGATTAGGAATTTAGAATTCTCCTCCTGAAAATGGAAATGCGCAATTCCAGTGAGAAAGTCATCAGACCTTTAGCATCTCTTAAAAGTGGCAATAACAACCGCAACCTGCCTCATTGGGGTCATTTAAGAAAATGTTATATCTGTTGCATACTTTATATTTTAATTATGTTTAAAATAATAATAATAATCACCTGTTCTACTGGGCTCATAGAGATGGCTCTTTCCCATTACTGTGCTCATATAGGTGGCTCTTTTAGCACTTCCTGAACATCAATCTGAGAGGAAAATATGAAAGAAATCCCCAGAGTATAAAAATTATAAATACAGAATAAAGATCTGAAATTGATCAGGATTATTAAGGTACTCTTCCAAAGATAGGGCTTCAAAAACTCACTAGTACATCAATTTAACACCCCAATTATAATAACTCTCTTCAAGCATCCAAGTTTTGCTAATTTCTTTCAAATCCAATCAAAATGAGAAATATTATCTTGGCTTCTTCCTTCAAAGAAGTGCCAATAGTAATTATTGCACATATCTACATAATATGCAAAATGCAAACCTTGAGAATTTGATTAAAACAAATTTTAAAATACAGTTTGTGGTCATAAAGGGTAACCAAATGATTAAAATTACAGTAACCAAAAAACATGTCACAAAATTATGTCTCTTTCAGATGCTTTTTAAAAAAGGTTTTTACAATCAGCATTACAAAGAGGTGACCAAATACACCAAATTATTTAAATTACAGCCAAAATAAACACGATGCGGTTTTCAGGTGTTTTTGAAAAGGATCTTGGAAACATCATTACAAAACGCGCCTCACCTGAATGTATTTTCTTGTGCTTTGTAAGGTGATCGTGACGAATGAACGTTTTCCCACATTCATCGCACTCATATCTTTTATCGTCGTGATGTACTCGTAAGTGAAGTCTATAAAGAAAAAAAATTGAAGCCCATTGACACTAGTGACACAGAAGGAAAAAAAAATTGAAGCCCATTGACACTAGTGACACAGAAGGAAAAAACTTGGTTAACTCTACATAACGAGAGCTGGCTGCTTACTCCACCACGCTCACCCATTATTTGCTCCATTTCTGACTTTCAGGGTCCTTCCCACTTTCACCACCTGACTCCAGGGCTCCCACTCACCAGTTTCAAAGCAGCACTTCAACATCTGCACAGGCTCCCACGACCTCTGGATGATACGCCTTCCTGACTTTAAGATCCTAAATCTGCTTCTGGGAACCTACCAAATGTCTAGGGGCGTCAGCCGATGTTGCAGAGGGAGCAAAAGGAGGACTGAATCAGATGGAATTAGAATCGGACACGGGGTAAGTGCACAAGTGACTTAAACATATGATGATAGCAAATTACTAAGGATTAATCCTATTCTGGACAACTGACACCACTTATACACTGACAGTTGAGAACTTAGTAAATTTGATAAGTAATCAACTTTCTGACAATCACATTTTACTACTTTTCTTCACACTAACCAAATAAAGTGTGGCTCATTTCATAGTCACCCAAAAACAGATTATAAAAGATTATAATAGGTTATTAAAATTCATTTAATTTGAATTACTTTTATCCCCATAATCCTCCATCTATATATCAATACATCCTAGTGAAATGAACAGCCTTCCCATTCAAGTTGTCCAAACAGGTGTTGATTCCCCTATGACTAAAACCAGTAAATGAACTGGACTACATCTAAAGGGGAAACATTCTGTTTAAACTTAAAAAGAGGTACGTAAGAAATGATAGTGTAAAAACTAGATTCTTAAGAATATTAATAAAATTTAAAATTGTATACATATCTCACAGTAAGTAATCTATTATTTATTCATTAAAAAACTACTTTTCATAAATTGCAAATGTAGTCAGCACTCAGCTATACAAATATTACGTAAGTTACAACTAATACTCAGAAGACATTCTAAAACTGAGAATCCTGGAGTTTTCAATTTTGTCATTATTTTCATACCAAAATATTCTTTGATAATTAGGACTGAAAAAATACACCAACTTCAGAACACCAGAGTTTTCATGAATTTTGATTCAAAGAAAAATAATGAAATATTTAAATGACAACGACTTAGACAGTAAAGCATTCAGCAAACTTAGTGATGAGGAAATATTTTAAAATATTTTATACTACAAAATGAATATTAAAAGGTAGGGGCAAAAGTCTACACAAAGTTTTCTGCACAACTTTGCTTATCACAAGTGCTAAGACATGTTTTAATTCATCAAACAACTAACACAATGATAAGACAAGAGAGTTAAAACAGAGATATAATTTTATCATACTTAATATTGGGGAAAAAAAATGGCTTGACCTACCTGTATGAGCTTCCATGACGAAAACTTTGCCCACAAATACTACAAAGATGAGGCTTTTCTCCACTATGGATTCTCAAATGTTCTTTCAAAGTAGTTCTGCATTAAAAATATATATATATTTACCTACCGATTTTTTAATGCCAACGTATGTATTAAACACAGATTTCTAGAAAGCTTACTAGAACAGTGTTCAAGCTAACAGATAACGATGTCAATTATTCCCTTTTTCCTACAATATTTTTGCTCTTTATTGGATTAGTCGCACCATCATAATAAACATGTTTATTATGTCTCTCTCCTTAAAAAAAGCAAATAATTTAACTTTGGCCTCCTTTGCCATTGGTTTGCTCAAAGATTTAATATATATAGCTTATGTAAACTTCCAAGAAATACAAATGAAAAATGCTCAATTGTCACTACTGATTAGGTAAAACTGATGTTAATTTTAGTGGACAGTGTTTAATAATATATAAGAAATCCAGTTTATCAGTACTATTCCTTTCCAATATGTGCTCAAAACTTGTTAAAACAACGTTTTAAGGCAAAGAAAACTTTACAGGTACTTGTAATTTCCAGATGCCAATGTTAAAAAGGGAAACCATATAAAGGATACAACTCTTGCTAGTCCTAAATCCTCCCGCCCTACCAACCCTGGATGGGCCACTGTGTAACCACTGCTGCATTTCCTACAGTTCTAACATTCGGAGATTTCCCATGTACATAAACTGCTGAGTAAGGATGGACAAAGTTATTTTGGGGGGGAAGAAAGGAAAACACATGGAAAGGTTGTTTTTTTTGGTTTGTTTGCTTTTTGTTTTTACAGGAAGACCTTTAAGGGAAAAAAATTTATAATGCATAAGATAAACTATAATTTACCAATCTGTAAATACAAGTTTTCATATAAATGTAGCACACTGATTTTCCTGCCATCATACCCATTTGTTTTTTCTAGGAAAGTGGCATTTCTAATCTTTTTAAAATAATGAACTTCTATACACTGAAGGATATAAATATACACATATTGTTTAAAAACAGTACTAAACGCTTAAATGCAGGATAAGACAGAGGACATTCCCGTCCCTTACAACACTCCACGTGCTCCTCCTTGGTCCTATCCCCCACCACGTCCCTCTCTCAGAAATAACCATTTATGTAAGTATTCCTTTTCTTTGCTTTACCACCTATATAGTACAAATCACTAAACTATATATCGTATGTTTTTGAAAAACTGAGTAGCAAGCACAAACCTAACAGTATGGCCACTACTGGATAAAGGGCCCACAAGGCAATAGCAACAGGATCTCCGTGTCGGCCTGGCCGCTCAGCTTCCCTGAGCGTTGGCACCAGCCCTTTCCAGCCTGTCAGCAGTAAAGTCATGACCAAATACTGCAAAGCACAGGGTTCATCCCAACCAGAGCATCTGGCTGGCTGGAGGGGACCTGGTACTGGAAGCTGGCAGAGACACGGTCAAAGTGAGTAGGCTGCTGTGTATATTTGGCTCCTAGGCGTACCATGACCTACGTCTAGTTCTCATGGACAGGTCACAAAAGAACATTTCTGTGAAATGAAATGAGTATCCTCAGTTAAATCAAGCAGCCAGGCATAAAGACAACAGCAGGAGCCTCTGTAGCATACAGGTACTATACAGCCAGCAGAATACAGGTGAAAATTTGGGTCAGCGAGGGGGACGTGGGGAGTTGCCGTTCATGGGTATGAAGTTTCAGTTACACAAGATGAGTAAGTTCTAGAGACCCAGTGTACAGCACCGTGCCTGTGGTTATCAACACCACATTGTACACCCAGACATGTGCTAAGAGGGTAGATCGCGTGTTCAATGTTCTTACCACAGTAAAACAACAAAGCCTTGGGGTCAGACCTACTCCAGCGTTCTGTCCACTAGTTAACAGAGGAAACATGTCAGAAGGGATCTCAGCACTGACTACCCTCAACACGTCATGGGTCACGGCCACTACGAGTGTGGACTCAGTACCCATCACATAATCACATGTGACATCCTGGGATCTTCATTCACCATCCTGCACACGTGACATCCTGGGATCTTCATTCACCATCCTCCCGTGAACTCCCTTTGCCTGTTTACCGTATTAAAATTCCTATTTCCTGTTGCCTTGGTCTTCCTCTTCATCAGTTTACTTTCTCATTCTGGTGAAGCACACCTTCTAGTGGCTTCATGAGAAAGATTGCAGTGAAAGCTAATTTTTTGACATCATGAAGAGTATCTTTATTATCCTCAGACTTGACAGTTTGACTAAGAACAGAATTCTAGGTTGGAATTTATTTTTTTTCCAAATTTTGAAGGTACAATTGGACCACCTTACTTCCAGTGTTGCTGCTCAGAGAGAAGTCCGAGTAACTCATTCTTAATTCCGTGTATGTGACTTTCTCCCTAGAAAAAGCAGAAGCACAGACAGGCTTCTCTTTGTCCCCAGTGTTCTGAAACATCATAGTGCTGCACCTTGGAGTAGGTTTATTTTCATCTAATGTCCTAAGCATTTAATGGGTCATTTCTGTCTGGCAACTCATGTCTTTCAGTTCTGGGAAATCATCTTGAACTATTTCAGTGATGATTTTACTCCCTTCCATTTTCTCTGTTCTTTCCTTCTGGACCTCTTGCCTGGTTTCCAAATGTTCTAATCTTTACTTTTCAATTCTGCATTTTTTTGCTCTACTTTTTTGGAGATCCCTTAACTTTGTCCTGCAATCTCTCTGTTAAGGTCTTTACTTTGTGGATCATGCTTTGAATTTCTGGGAGTTCTGATTTGTCACGTCAGTGACTCTTTTGTATAACATCCTGTTCTTGTTTAATGGATTCTATATCTTCAACTGAGGATATTAGTAATTGTTTACTTCTTTTTTTGCAAGTTTTCTTCTTCCTGCATAATGTTTCCTTCAAGTTTTTGTTTCGTTTTGTTTGTGTTGGAATATATCTCCCATGTTAAAGGTTCTCCTTCTGTGTCTTGTGATTCTTCACTGTCTGCTCGTGATTAAGTGTGAAAGGCTAAACACAGATGGGAGGATCAAGGAGCATGGGTAGGCCTTGATGACTCTGTGTTTCACTGTAGGTGATCTGGGTGTATTATTTACCAGGGAATATATTTGTCCTTTGGTTGCTCATGTTTTCAGGGAATTGTTTTCTAATCTACTGTCTGAAGGGTAAAATCTAGAAGCCAAGATGTCCAGCAGCAACGGCCTGTGTGGGTGACGGAAGAGAAGCCAATGATCTAACTTAACTTCTAGAGCAGTTCTGACTCCAGTGCTCCTTATTCCTTCACCCTAGTTCCAGAGGTATCTGAAACTGCCAGTTCCCATACCTTTTGTGGATTCTGGGATGTAAACTAGGTTCTCAATTTCTCCATTGCCACTTGGGGATTTGTCTTCCTCAGATCTGCTAAGTCAGTTACCACTGATACATCTGCTTTCTAGCTTCCAAACCTGTGTTGCTCTTGTCACTTTTCTGTCTTGCTGTCTTTGTAGCTTATGTCTTTAAAATAAATAAATGAATGAATAAACAACCTTTAACGTATATTTAGTGGGGTTTCAGAAAGACGCAAAACGGTATCTTTGTTAAATTCACCATCTAAATCTGCAAATCCTGACTTCATATCACCTTCTATAATACATTATATAATTTCTTTTATCATTAAATTTCAAATTAAAGCATAATTCAAGTACCTTGTGTCTTGTGTTACCCTAATCCTTATAAAATACATTCATTAATTACTTCTACATAACAGTACCAGGATGTTTCTGGGTTTTCAGATAATTCCTCACCTTTCTCGTACTGATTTCCCACAGATAAAGCAAGTCCATTTTCTCTTTCCACCATGGGTACACTCTATATGGCGTTTCAAATTTCCAGTGTCGTTAAACTGGCGACCGCATATATCACATGGAAAAGGACCTAAAACGGAAAAAAATAGTGTGCATCTAAACTTTAAGAATAGATACTAAGTTAAATTTAATACGTATGTTATAAATTCATACCTACCACTACTAATGCATATATAATAACACAATCAATTATTATTTTTTACACAATTATTTATTTATAGTTTTCTCTTCCCTTCTAGAGTGTTTATTTTATTCCCAGCAGACAGGTTACAATCATCTCTATATTCCTAAAGCTGAGTATGGCACCAGGCATCTAATATAATAAAAGCTGAATAAACTAATGAGTTTGTTATAAACTGAAACAGCCAATTCCTAGTTTGAAATCAGACTGGGTCAAACTGAAAAATGTTACATACCAAATTTCTGGGGAAAGGAGGTAATAAGAAACTTTCAAAAAATAAACAGAGTACTTAAGAGAGCTCATGGTCAACTGAAAAGACTGTGGCACATTTGTTTCGTCCTACAAAATTAAATACAAATTTCTTACAGTAATATTGACCTTAGCTGGATTCAAAATTTCACCATGACTTTACCAAATAACTGGAGAGAAGACAGAGTTCTACTGAAGGGCAGACTGAAAGGATGACAAAGGATGTGTGAAAAAGAAGTATAACTCAGCTCACTTCCCCCCCCCACCCCCCGATATCTGTGGATTCAACCAACTCCAGATAGAAAATATTTGAAAAAAATTCCAGAAAGTTCCAAAAAGCAAAACTTGAATTTGCCAGGCACTGGCAACCATTTACATAGCATTTATATTGTATTTACAACTATTTAAATAGTATTTACATTGTATTAGGTATTATAAGTAATCTAAAGATGATTTAAAGTATACAGGAGGATGTGCACAGGTTATATGCAAATACTACACCATTTTATACAAGGGACTGGGGCATCCTTGGATTTGGGTATCTGGAGAGGTCCTGGAACCAACCCCCATGGATACTGAGGGGCAACTGTATTCCTCATTGTGCAATAGAGCCTTGAAAATATCTGAAGATGGCTGTTCTGTCTTCCTTTCCCAAACAAAATATTTCAAGGTCCTTCAAAAGTTTTTCAGATGACATGATTTTAAAGCCCTATGTTGCCATAATTACCCACTTCTAGAACATATGTCAATATCCATCTTGAATGTGGTATCCATAAATGAATGCAATATTCCAGATCAATTTAAAATCAGCAAGATGATTACTTTCCTAATTCTGAACAATACATTTTTATTAATGTAGTTTAAAACTACAGTTGTTTTTGTCAGTCATATGACATTACTGGTTCAGACTGTGCCTCTGCTATTAATAAGCCCATCTAAAAAGTGAGGCATTTGGATTCTGTACCATTTTACAGCTCTGCAACTCCCAATGATTAAAAAAAGTCAGATCATTCCCATGTATACAACTTTGTATTTATTCTTAATTAATTTTAACTTTTTTTTTTTTTTTTTTTACAGCAGAGAGGTTTTTTTGTTTTTGTTTTTTAATTTATTTTTGGCTGCCTTGGGTCTTTGTTGCTGTGCGCGGGCTTTCTTTTTAGTTGTGGTGAGTGGGGGCTACTCTTCATTGCCGTGCGCGGGCCTCTCATTGCGGTGGCCTCTCTCGTTTTGGAGCACCGGCTCCAGGTGCGCGGGCTCTAGAGCACAGGCTCAGTAGTTGTGGCGCACGGGTCCAGCTGCTCTGCAGCATGTGGGATCTTCCTGAACCAGGGCTCGAACCCGTGTCCCCTGCATTGGCAGGCGGATTCCTAACCACTGCGCCACCGGGGAAGCCCCCAAGAGTTTTTTTTTTTTACTTTTTTATTTTCTGCTGTATCAACTACCCCTGCCAGCTTTATGTCATGTAGCGTATTCATAAAGCATGAAATATATTATTTTTATCCAAGTTGTCAATAAAAACATTGAATAGGATAGGGAAAAGGCTACTTGAAAGATAATAATTCATTATTGGGAGTAACTGTCATAAATGTACCTAACTGTACTACCATCTGGAACACAAGTCTCCACCTTGGCCATAAGCATGAGGGAGAGAATTCATCAAATACAATACTGAATTTCAAATATACTAAGTTTACTACACTCTCTGAAACATGAGTTTTTTTCCAAGACAAAAATGCCTACCCCAGGCACTCACAAACCTATCCAACAATCAACTGTAAATAAATGCAGTTATGACCACGAACACCTCTGCCACCAGAAAACAAAACAAAACAAACCCCATATTTACTCATCTCCAAGAACAGCAGCAAATCCAGTGCCCCTCCCCACGTACACGACCTCCTTCTCCTCAGTGATTCAACAGCAGCAGCCTCCTCCAGCATGACGTGACCACCAACAGTTGCTGTGCTGCTCCTAGAAAAATTAATCTGCTTACCCAGATGGAACTTTTCTTGATGCTTTAACCGTGCAAATCGTGACTTAAAATGTTCTTCACAATAGGTACACTTGAAAGGTTTATCTTGAGAATGGAGAATCATATGTTCCTCCAAGTGTGGTCTTCGAGTAAAAGATTTCTTACAAATCTAAAAGAAAATGCACATAAAATGTAAGGGAACCTGAATTTAAAATAAAAGTACAAAGCTCATGACGAGAAATAAACACATATACTCAAGTAGCTAAAGAGAAATTTCTCCTAAAAGAAAAAACTTACCAGAAGTATCATCAACTATTGTGCAGAAAAAATACCTTGGAGGAATTACAGTAAGAATTTATTTTAAATTAGTACTAAAGTTAGCTAAATTTCAACACCTTACATTTCTGATAGGCTAATTCCTAAGATCATACAGTAATCCTACTATCTTAATCCTGGCCAACATTTCTAAATCCATTAAATTTATATTTTAAATCAATTATATGTTATGAATAAAGGTTTTTATCATGCTTGCCATATATGTGATTAGGAATAGGAGTAAGAAACTTCAGAAAAATTACTTTAAAAAGTTTATCTCTTGAGGTGGTCAGAAAGAATAGACACAACATTTTAAAGAAATTTGGCAGACATCAGATTTAGAAAAGGGGAGGAGGAACTGCTGTAACAATATAGCATACCCTATACACCAAGCATAACAACCACCACAATACAGCATGTACTATACACCAGGTATAACAACACAGCATCTACTATACGCCAGGTATGTAACAACATAGCACGTACCGTACACCAGGTGTAACAACACAGCATCTACTATACGCCAGGTATGTAACAACATAGCATATACTATACACCAGGTATAACAACACAGCATGTACTATACGCCAGGTATAACACAGTGTGTACTATACACCAGGTATAACACAGAGTGTACTATACACCAGGTATAACATAGCATGTACTATACACCAGGTATAACAACACAGCATATACTATACGCCAGGTATAACACAGCGTGTACTATACACCAGGTATAACACAGTGTGTACTATACACCAGGCATAACACAGTGTGTACTATACACCAGGTATAACATAGCGTGTACTATACACCAGGTATAACATAGCATGTACTATACACCAGGTATAACAACACAGCACGTACTATACTCCAGGTATAACACAGCGTGTACTATACACCAGGTATAACACAGTGTGTACTATACACCAGGCATAACACAGAGTGTACTATACACCAGGTATAACATAACATGTACTATACACCAGGTATAACACAGTGTGTACTATACACCAGGCATAACACAGTGTGTACTATACACCAGGCATAACACAGAGTGTACTATACACCAGGTATAACATAGCATGTACTATACACCAGGTATAACACAGTGTGTACTATACACCAGGCATAACACAGCATGTACTATACACCAGGCATAACACAGCGTGTACTATACACCAGGTATAACACAGTGTGTACTATACACCAGGCATAACACAGTGTGTACTATACACCAGGTATAACATAGCGTGTACTATACACCAGGTATAACATAGCATGTACTATACACCAGGTATAACAACACAGCACGTACTATACTCCAGGTACAACAACAGCACAGCATGTACTATATACCAGGCACAATGCTAAGTAATTCATGGATTATTTTACTTAATTCTCACAATAAACCTAAAAGTAGATATAATTGTTATCATTTTGCAGCTGAGGATGATGAAACTTAGTAAGGAGAAGAAACCATCTTATAAAGATCCAAATAATTAATAATTAACTTCAATTCCTAGAAGCTGAAATCAGAGAAATGGTGAGAATCTTGTCCTGTATTGGGTTGGCCAAAAGGTTCGTTTGGTTTTTTCCGTAAGATGGCTCTAGTGGCACTTAGTTGTCTTTAACTTCATTTGAAATAATTTTGTTAGACTGTATTGTGACAGCTGTCGTATCAGTGTGCATTTTTTAAAAAAAGTATCAAAACTGGTGAATTTTTGTGTGGCCATTTTAATATTGAAGATGGAAGAAAAAAGCAACATTTTCGGCATATTACGCTTTATTATTTCAAGAAAGGTAAAAACACAGCTGAAACGCAAAGATTTGTGCAGTGTATGGAGAAGGTGTTGTGACTGATCAAACATGTCAAAAGTGGTTTGTGAAGTTTCATGCTGGAGATTTCTTGCTGGACGATGCTCCACGTTGGGGTAGACCAGTTGAACTTGATAGCGATCAAATCGAGACATTCACTAGAACAATCAATGTTATACCATGTGGGAGATAGCCGACATACTCAAAACATCCAAATCAAAGGCTGAAAATCATTTGCACCAGCTTGGTTATGCTAATTGCTTTGATGTTTGGGTTCCACATAAGTTAAGCGAAAAAAACCCTCTAGACTGTATTTCCACGTGAGATTCTCTACTTAAACGTAATGAAAATGTTCCCTTTTTAAAACAAATTGTGACGGGCAATGAGAAGTGGATACTGTACAATAATGTGGAACAGAAGAGATCATGGGGCAAGTGAGATGAACCACCACTAACCACACCAAAGGCCGTCTTCATCCAAAGAAGGTGATGTTGTGTATATGGTAGGTTTAGAAGGGAGTCCTCTATTATGAGCTCCTTCTGGAAAACCAAACGATTAATTCCAACAAGTAGCGCTCCCAATTAGACCAACTAAAAGCAGCACTTGACAAAAAGCGTCCAGAATTAGTCAACAGAAAACACATAATCTTCCATCAGGATACCACAAGCCCGCATGTTTCTTTGGTGACCAGGCAAAAAACTGTTAGAGCTTGGCTGGGAAGTTCTGATTCATCCACCGTATTCACCAGACATTGCACCTTCGGATTTCCATTTATTTCAGTCTTTACAAAACTCTTCTAATTGAAAAAACTTCAATTCCCTGGAAGACTGTAAAAGGCACCTGGAACAGTCCTTTGCTCAAAAAGATAAAAAGTTTTGGGAAGACGGAATTATGAAGTTGCCTGAAAAATGGCAGAAGGTAGTGGAACAAAACAATGGATACGTTGTTCAATAAAGTTCTTGGTGAAAATGAAAAAATGCGTCTTTTATTTTTACTTAAAAACTGAAGGAACTTTTTGGCCAACCCAATATGTAAGTTGAAGCCTAGGAGTAAACAAAATGACAGCTGATTACTCCTTTAAACAATATTTACCTAAATAATGAAAAAGTACTTTAAGGGGTGTGGTAGAATAAAAATATGTACAAATTCATTGTTACTCCTATCATTGTAAAATGGAGATTAATTCCACTACCCTTAAATCTTCCCTGGCTGTAGTGTGACCAACAGAACATGTTAGAAGTGGTGCTCTGAGACTTCCGAGGTGAGGCCATAAGAAGCCTGAGAGCATTTACGTCGGCTTCTTCCTGGAACACACACTCACTCTTGGAGCCCAGCTGCCATGCCAGAAGGAAGTTCAAGTAGCCCCAGGAAGAGCCAGCTGTCCTTGCTGAGCTTCTAGCTGTCGACCAACACCAGGTTTCCAGCCATGTGAATGAGGCACTTTGGAAGCAGCCCCAAACCAGACCAGATCAGACAGACCATCCATCAGCTGAAAACAACTGAGTGACTTCAGCTGGCACCATGTAGAACAGAAGAATTGCCTAGCAAAATCCTGCCCCCATTTATATTGCTGACCCAAAAAATGATGAGATACAATGAAATGGTAATTCAAAGCCACTAAGTTTTGAGGTAGTTTGATATATAGCAACAGACAACCAGAAATGGAGGGAAAATTCTAACACTTTACATTCTGTGCAACAGTAACATCACAGTTTCAGACAACTATAAAAACATGGTATAGTGATTACGATAAAAATAAAAACTAGGATTTCTATTTTTCAGGTCCATCATTCAAAAACTAACTCATACCACGCTTAATTTACAAAAATATTAGGATAACACTGTATAAAAGAGAGATTCTAAAAGTGATATAAGCTAAGTTTATATTACTTTAAAATTTAATTACTTTCCCAAAAGGTCACACTACATTTAATTTGGTTTTCTCCTACAAATTAAAATCTCTTACATCACATTTCCAACTTTCACTCTTAGTCTTCTTAATGGAAATAAATTCTTGTGCATTTTCAGGATGAAATCTATAAGAAAAAAATTAAAAGTCTGTCAGGAAAAGATTATATAAGTCAATATTCTATCTGATATGTTGACAGTGATTACAAGAATCAGGCACTGATTCCTTTCTTAAAGAGACAGACACATTTGAGTACTTTAAGAATACAGGTATTGCTATTATTTTAATATATGAATATGTGTGCCTAAAGTTATGCAGAAATAGTCAAAGTAAAGCATAATCATACTTTACACATATTCAGGAACCTATCTATTCACAGATAATCTTCAATGCTATTCACTTGACTTGTTTTAGTCCATATTTCAATGAATTTAATTTCTCAAAGTTAAATATGCAATACTATACTAAATATTCTTTCTCCCACAAATTTTCATACACTAAAGACAAAGTTCAGCATACGGAATAAGTTTCCTACAGTTCTAAAACCATATAGGTTGAAAACATACTTGCCAAAACCCAAGACAGAAAACCCAGGATAACAAAAATTCTGTATCTTAAACTTCTATAGCATAGACTATAGTTTTTGTTTCAGTTTCAAAAAACTTCATCTCAATAGCAGTAGTAAAAAATATGAACTAATATTTGCTGTTCTTTTCTTAATAAATTTGTAGTCTAGAAAATGTTAAGCAATGAAAGAATCGGAGACAAGCACCCCATAGATGTTTTTAGCTCACTACGTATTTAAATTAGAAGGCACACTAAAGTATATTACGGAAGCAAGATAATACTTGCCTCTTAACATGCTTGGCTAAAGTCTTCTTGCTTGCATGAAGTTTATTACAATAAGGGCACTTGTGCTCCTTCTTATGAAATTCTGTTTCATTACTGTGCTTCTTTCTGTGAACAGTTAGGTTAGACTTTGTCGAATAGCGCTGGTGACAAATATCACACTCAAAGGGCTTCTCACCTGTGTGAACACGTGTGTGGCTCTCATATTTTCCTATAAAAAGACAGAAATTAAAATTAAATTCCGTACATTTACTACATAGTGATTGAAATTTGACAGTGGAATAAAATCTCCTGATTAACAGTATATTTAGAAGCCATGAATTGAAAGGAATTTTCAGATTTGGCAGACCTTTTAAAAATATCATAAAAGGCAATATAATATGTTATGTATCTTATATATTTTCATCTCTCTTCACAAAGAAGGTAATCTGGAAAGGCTACTACAAATCTAGTATACTCAGCAAAATTTATACTTCACTACAGTCCATTCCTACAAGACCTCTCCAACTTATAAGACATTAAGACACAAGTAAATCACCTGTACTTGACTGCATGCTTAATACTAAGCTACTAAGGCCAACATATATGGGCAGTATCAAGGGAAGTAAGAAAAGGAAAAAATGAACAGGTATAATGCACAGACATATTAATGTGAGATCTGTATTATATTCTGAATGCATATCTGAGTTGCAAACAAATGTTACAGGTATTTCCAATAGAAAGAATCAAGAAATTTTAACCGTCCTACACTGTTGGGAATGCAAATTGGTGCAGCCACTAAGGAAAACAGTATGGAGGTTCCTTAAAAAAAGTAAAAATAGAGTTACCATATGATCCATCAATCTCACTCTTGAGCATATATCCAGAAAAGACAAAAACTAATTCAAAAAGTTTCATGCACACCAATGTTCACAGCAGCACTATTTACAATAGCCAAGACCTGGAAGCAACCTAAATGTCCACTGACAGATGAATGGATAAAGAAGATGTGGTATATATATATATATATACACAATGAAATATTACCCACCCATAAAAATAATGAAATATTGCCATTTGCAGCAACATGGATGGACCTAGAGATTATCATACCAAGTGAAGTAAGCCAGACAAAGACAAATATTATTCTCATTTATATGTGGAATCTAAAAAAATACAAATGAACTTATTTACAAACAGAAACAGACTCACAGACATAAATCTATCATGGAAAAGAATCTAAAAAAAAAAAAATCTATATATATATATAACTGAATAACTTTGCTGTACACTTGAAACTAATACAATATTATATATCAACTATAGTTCAATAAAAAAATATAAAATAAAAAAAAAGAAATTTTAACACAGCCTGTCCAAAGAGAAAAGTGACAATAAAAAATGAAATACAAGGATACATTTTGGCTTAATTCTTACTTATATTGCTACTGATACTAAAATTCTTTTACATTGTTATTTAGAATATAAATTTCCACATTATAGAGGCAGAACAGCATCACAGGTAGGGGCACAGACCCTGGATCCAGCCACCTGGATATGAATCCCAATTCTTTAAATTGTAGGCTATGTGACCTTGGACAAGTAACCTTTCTAAGCCTCAAATCTTTCTCATCTGAAAAAATAATAATGGAATAATAGATTTACCTCAGAGGACTGTTGTAATAATAAATAAATTAATACACACAAAACACTTATAACTGGGTCAACCCATTATAAGGTATCAATTAATGTTGGCCATTATTATTAACCTGTAATCAAGCTGTGAATGTGCACATCTAGCAGCTTAAAATAGAAATCTCAATTAAGGATACTTCCGAGTGAAAGGCAATAAAAATAAGAAAAAATACTATCCGTATGAAGAGCAATTTTCAATGAAAAGCTTAGCTTTGCTTTGTCCTGAAAAAAAAAATGTATAAGTTTTTCCTCAGGCTAAAGCTAATGTGAAAGTACAGCATTTCATCCATACACTTTTAAAAAATATATAAATCATAAATATATCATGGAGATTAGATAAAACCCAAAATATTCAAAGGCCACTGAGGAAAAAAGATAATCATTAATATTCATCTACTTAGTAAATACATTCATTAATTTATTACATGTATCTAAATATGATTATATTTAATAAACACAGTATATTATCTAAAAATTAACTGCACTGCACTTACATAAGAATATTGAGGAAAGGGAACCAAGGTATTTTCTTTAAGGTGGGGGGAAGGATGACAATCACAAGCAAAGTAAAACAAAAGTATGATAAAAATCCAGTAGGTATTTAAGTACTGACCATATGATGATGACCTATGCATCTTTTACATGCATGTAGTCAGGAAACTCAGCCAATGTTTGGGCACCTACTAAATTAGCTGTGTGAACTTAATCAAGCTAGTAATTTAACCTTTGTCTACCTGTGTTATTAACACTTCATGGGGCTGTGAGAAGTAAACAAATTAATATATACACGACACTTAAAACATCCTAGCACATAGTAAGCATTAGTAAATATTAGTCATCATCATCATCATCATCATCATTATTATTAGGATTACTGGCCACAGGACGGGCACATAGATATATCTCAAGTAAATATGCATACACCTGGTTTATGAATATGTTATAACAGATCAAACTGGAGTTTCAGTTCTCTGAAAATACTGTAAGAACGTGACTTTGTCCCCTGGCCATTGCTAAAAATGCCTAGTATCTCCTCAGTTCTCCCTCTGCCACTGCGGGGGCATGACCGCATTGATACATGTACACACACACCGGAGCACCACCAGTTCCCCTGCTGTGGTCAAGGGACTGGAGCTAATACGGGGCTTGCCTGGGGGCGAGGCGTGCTTGTGTGTCCCAAGGCGAAATCTTTCCACAGACATCACAAATAACAAGTAGGTTCTCAAAAACAAGAGCTGAGCTACATTATGGCTTAGATCAGTGTTTCACAAACTAAAAATCATTAGTGTCAATAAAATCAATTCTGTGGGTTACGATTAGCACTGGGGGGAAAAAAGGAACAGAGTAGAAAATATCAGAGTGCATTCACACTAGATTCATGCAATTATTCTGCTTCAGTGTATGTATGAGCACATATATATATACATACATATGTATATAGCATAATAATATATGTATTTCTGACCTTGAACCATCCCTCCCAAAAAAGTTGGAAAAGCACTGATTTTTATTACTTTTTGCAGGGTATAACCAGACCAATACTGCTATAACATAATTTCTTTGGGGAAATGTTTTCTGAGTTGATTTTAATCTTTCTCTATTATAATATGGCATGCTTGTATTGGATTCCTTAATATTTGTTACACATCTACTGGATATGAGAAAAGGTAGAGAATCCAAACATTATCAATATGTACTAATAACCCACAATTCTAATTTGGCAAAGATAGGGGTCATTTTATGGAACTAAAAAAAAAGTTTTCCTTGATTGTGAAAGTTTTCACATTTTTCATAAACTTGCTTTTTAAATTATGGAAATGAATCAAGAGTACACAGTATGATTTTAAGTGACTAAGTTACAAGTGATTTTTGGAACAGGACCATTCTTACCTGGGGATTGACTGTGCCTACTTAGCACAGACTCTCAGGACTGAAGGCTAACTTACCAACCCCCTACCGCTCAAGTCTCCTGATTTTTTACACCCAAGTGAACAGGAAGAGCAACTTAATAAAAATCTTAAATTATAAGAAAAATCTTCACCAAAACTTTTATTTTCTATGAAAATGCCTTTGCTGGAAAGATCAATTAGTAGAATTTTCCATTTATTTGTAGTCAAGAAATTCTTGCTTGCAAATAAAAAGTTATATGTAGTTGAATAATAAAGCCATCAAGTGGCAGTTAAATTAAAAATCAAAACCACTTTTGATTGTTAAACTTCCATTTGCTTACATACCAGTAGACTTAACAGGATTTAACCAAAAAACAAAAAGAAACAAATAAAATCATTTTAAAATAAATTCAGCAAAGTCCAAAGAGACCAATGAAAATACATAAATTTGAATAATTCATTATAACATTTAGAATCTCTAAAGTAAAAAAACATTTTTGTTATGTTATTATTTCAAATTTAATGCACAGAGGCATTGCAGGACCTGTTATCTGCATGGATTTGAATTTCTGACCAACAGAAGAGACACAACTTCTGAGGGAACACTGAACCCCAAAGTCAGATAAATGTCCAAAGAAATCCCATGCTTAAATCAATTGGTAGGGATGTGCGGGGGTTCTCCTCGGCATAAACACAATCAACACATATATCTGTTTCTTTTCTTATGGGGTGGGGGGAATTCAATAATAATGTATAAATCAAATGTTCACTTCAAAGTTATCAAATAGTTTCCATCAAAAAAAACCCCTCAGTATTCTTTCACAGAACACTAAACTGTGCCCCACCATTCTTAATCACCAACAGAAAACAAATAATATTAAGAAATTTCATCCACAGCATTTTTCTGACTGAATCCCAGTATGAATTGTGTCCCAAATCAGGACACACAAAATAAAGATATTTTCACATAACAAAACTTGACCTTGTGCTTCATTCCATATGGGTCATGAAAAATTATTATCAGATTTCGTATGGAGGTTTTACAAAGAGAAACATCACCAAATTAGCTCATTATATCTCATATGCCAAATCTTAAATTAACCTTGAATTTATTCATTTGGCATACCCTAAAGAATATTTAACTAAAATATTTAACATTAAAGTAGAGAACTGTGCCACTGTCATTACACTTTTCTATTCAGAACCAAGCAGAATCTGTCAGGATGGTCTACACAGTCACATTTTTTTAAAAAGTTTTTAAACATTTTCTCCCTCTAGAAAAGATTAAATTTAATCTAAGGAAGAATTTTAGTTCCCAGTAGGAACGAAAAAAAAGATAAATTATCCAAATTTTTTCTCTCACCCCCATCTGTCATCTTCTTCCCATTTTTGCCTTTTCACCAGCTAGGTTTTCGGTACAAGGGGGAAAGGTCAAAGGACTCTTATTTGCATGAGAATAGGCTGAGAGGAGGACAGCTGGGAGCCTAAGGAAAAAATACAACTGGATCAGGAATCTCACTCTGAGCAACTATTAAGCACGTCAAAAAAGATAAAAGATCCAAAGTGCTGGAATCAAATTACTAAACTACATACTGTGGAGCTAATGGTTCCAGCAGAAGGTCTCAGAGCTTATTAATTCTCTCTCCTAAACCCACTCTGAGACAGCAAGTTAAAGCCTTCTTACAAGTCCAAAGTCAGAGTCAACCTTTCACCTTAGTTCAATTAAACAAGAGCTTACTGAAAACTTATTATCGAAATGACCTGGGGTATCACGAAGAATACTAACCAAAACTAACATACAAAACCTTCAAGCTCACAATCTAATGATATAGGGAAATAACAATCAAAATTCTAGGTGGAATCCTATGAAAGGATTAAAATCCTATGAAAGAAATGTGGGTGATATGAGGATTACTGGAAAGTAGCCCTTGAACTGTTTTAAGAATAAAGAGGACTTCTGATAGGGATGATAAAGGAGGACATTTAAGAAACACAGGTCTTCTCCATCTGCATATTCTTTTCACTCTACCCATCACCAGTCCACTGAAGTTTATATTCAGGGCACCTCTGATCTACTCCCGTCCCACATCCCATTCCCAATGCTGCTCATCTTCCTAGTCCAAGCCTGCAACACCTCCAACTTCCTTCTCATCATTGAAGCCAGAGTATCTTTCTAAAACTCCTATGGCCGTCATTTCCTTTGTCAAAGTTTTCTCAACTTTCTATCACTTACTGGATAAAAACTCCTCTGTACTGCATACAAACCATTCAAAACTTGACCTCTGCTTACTTGCCAATCCTCACCTCTTGTCATTTTCATTATGCCTCCTTGCCCACCCCGAAATCACCGTGCCCTTAGCAATTTCCAGAACACAGCTACCTCCATGTCTTTGCAGTTGTGGTCCTTCTGCCTTGTAAGTTCCTCCCTATTCTTTAGGTCTGAGCTCAAATGCTACCTGCTCCGTGAAATCCTTCCTGATTCCTATAAGCTTCTGTATTTGTCCTGATAAGATGATCTTATTGTAATATAATTGTATTTGTGCATGTACTCATTAACCTCTAAGATTCTTGAGGACAGAGAATATACCATTTCATATTTGTTTATAGTGTTTGGCATAGCAGAGACACACAAAAACTGCATTAATGATGAATAAGAGAAGCTAGCATTCCCTACACACCTAAATTTCACACGATATTTTAAGTGATTCACAAGGACTATCCCATTTAATCCTCATAGTAACCCCCATGAGAAAGTACCATTAGCATCAGCCCACACTATCTGTGAGGAAACAAAAGCACAAACACAGGTTAAGCAACTCACATAAGACCTGGATTCAAAAATGCAGGCAGTCTGACATCACCACAGCTCATACTTTGTAACCAATATGATAAAGTCACAATCTCAATCTCTTGCTTGCTCTCTCTCTTTCTCTGTACTGGGGAAAAGTCAGCAAGCCCTAATGAAGCTAAGCAAGAGAGGGTCTCAATAAGAGGGGTATAATGTAAAATACATTCAGGAAGGAGGCTGGAAATAAGCTGACAATGTGCCCTATTGATTCCCACAATTATCTGATTATCTGAACTGAATTTGGTCAAAAAAGCTGCAAAATGCCTTCCTCTTAGTACATGAGGACCTTGACCTTGAGCACTCTTTCCCCAAATAGTGTGCACAGAACTCTACTTTCCTGGGAGTTTCTAAGGAGAACCCCGAAGTGTCCAGTGGTAAAACTATTTGAGGAAATGCCAGGTTAAGTAAAATGAACAGGTTTCTTTACTAAAGAATTTGAGAGCATTAATACAGATAGATGAGTATAGTTATTCCCGTCTTACCTGAACACAGAACCCCTTGCTGATAACGCATCTCACAGGCCTAGTTAGTGTTCGATAGGACAGTTTGAGGCCTACAATGCCATTTGCAAACTGACCCCTGCCCACACACCTCAAGTCAAATTAGGTCAAATTAAGGTGTAATACAGGAAGCATGTGCTAAGAATACAAAGTCTAAAAAAGAGAATCAACTGGAAAGATGAAATGTTGTCAGGTATCTCAATCCAAAAATGTTGTTCTCTTCTCTATAACCCTCACAGCGTCTGTTCACAGCTCTTCAAGAGCATTTACCAACCTGAGTTTGACACGCTACTTGTATCCGCACACTCTTCCAACTGAGCTACTCAAAAAAAGTTGTTTTATTCATTTGTATAGAAACTTAAACACAGTAAAAATAGCAATAAATAATTATTAAATTGGATTATCAAAAGCATTCTGATTTAGAAAAAAATATTCAAAGGCATAATAAAAAGCAAAAAAGAGGTTACCACTGCTATGCCATAGTTTATACTATCGAATATTTTGAGAGCAAATAATTACCAATGCCTATGTAAATGCAAATGTAACCAATTTCCACCTATGCCAATAACAAGTAACTCAACACTCCAAGACACATTGGGATATATTAAACTGTCTAAGTAATTTTACAAGGTCAAATTACACTTATCTCTTCTTTTTATCATTCTATGCAGTCGAATATATTTCCCAATTTCATAACTTTGATTTATATGTAAATAGCTGAACTGCTGCAATTTAAAAGTTCACATTGAAAGTCCATATAAGACACCTCCAAAAATTATTTTACTAGCAAATATTAGATCTCTTGAAAGTAAATATTCACTGATAAATTTTTAATTTAAGGTTAGAGACATTTCCTACATATGCTTTTTTAATAAAGAAAAAGTTGATTTATTCATTATTATAATAACCCAAGAATACTATTAGGATACTTCCTTAAGTCTCTGTCTACAGAATGAAATTACATTTAGCACAGTTTTATTCCTAACTATGTATTAGACTAATCTGAAACATCCCAATTCTAAACAGTACTGGATACTGGAAAAGTGACTATATTTATGACTCACATATTACCATGCTCAAGGGGAAATAGTATACAAATTATTAAATTATATCTAATATAACCTAATTCAATTTTCTATAATGACTCAAAAATATCAGTTACCTGTGAAATTAAATTAGCATATAAATCAAAGCTCTACATTCATAATTATTGATACTCTGGAATTTTTCACACTAAATACAGGAACTAATGATCTGTCACCTACTGCCAGGACATGAGGAAGAGAAAATAAAGGGTAATATAAATACTTAATTCCTGAATCACAACAAACCTATAATAACAGGATAAAATATGTATCAAAAATCAAATATCCTCCCTACTTAAGTCTTCTTTTTAAAAGTTGCTTTCAAAGTTTAGTTTCTAACTATCACCTTTAAAATATCCATGAAAAGTAAGTTATTAGAGACAGGAAACAAGCTGTCTTTTCTTACCTATGCGGTCAAATGTCTTATCGCATTTGGGACACTGCAATATTTTTTTGTTACTGTTCTGTATGACTACAGGGGTTAATCCCTCGTGAATGCTTCCGACAGAATCACCAGCCTCAGGCTCCTCTTCTGCATCATTGGGATCCTTTTCACTGTGCTCTTCAATGTCAGAGTATTCATCTGACATTTCCTCCTCTAGCTCATCCTCTTCAGCATTACATTCACTGCCGGGATCCTCAGAATCATTTCTATCTGACTTTTCCTTATCAAAACTGTCTTGATTCAAATTGTCTGACCCATCACCACTTTCTTGTTCATCATCACTGGTGTCATCAAACTTAACAGGGCACTTCCGATTCCGTTTTGATCTCCTTGTGGAAAAACTTCTCTCCAGCATTTTTAACCCATGCTTTTTCCCTAATAAAAGGGATCTATGGGTTTTCGCCAAATGATTCTCTAAAGACTTCTTATAACAAAAATGTCTACTACAGAATTTACACTGATGATTACTCGATAGTCTTCCAGTTAACTCACTTAGTGTTTCTTCTGGTGATGATTTTTCAGTTAGCTCAGACTGAAAAGTGGCAACATTTTCGTTATTTAGCAGCTTAACTGCATCTATAATATCCAGGAATTTTGCAGCCTCTAAAACAAGAGGGATTTCATATTTGTACACAAAAAATTCTGATGTGTAAAGAAATTCAAGCAAATGCTGAAAAACGGAGTGCGTTACGTGATCCAGGGTGACAACATCCGTGCTTGGATTTTTGCTCAAACACGCATGAAAATAACTACTGCCAACAGCAACGACGACTTTGTGCGCACTAAATTCTTTTCCTTCTACTATGATAAGTAAGTCACAGAAAGACGGCTGCTTCTGCCTATCATCATTTAAATACTTCAGCAAGTTCTTATTGTACTGCAAAGAACTCAGAAGTTTTCTCTGATCCGGAGAGGGAGGAAGTTCCTGATAACAGCGAAGAGCTTCAGGAGCTGGTCTTTCTGTAGAACGAGTGTAAGTTACTTGCTCGCACTCCACTGCAACATTTCCTTCCGAAGAATCTTTATGGTAGCCTAGATGGATCTTCTCGTCAAGATGTGAAGTAACCTTTCTCCTTTTCTTCATTGCAGTACAACGGTATCAGAACAAGAAACTTCATAAGTGTCTTGAGGGATTTATGAAGGAAAACTAGATTGTCTTGGATAACAGCTTCTGGAGGGGCGTGCCCGAGGGTTGCATGGTCTGCGAAAAGAGTAAGACCCATGAAAAATAACTGCATGGCCAAGCGATCCTAAATCATTCGCGGCATTGTCAACAAATCCTTCCTAAACGACAACTAAATTATGATAAAGTCACCGCTTCCACTCATTCGTGGCTGAGATTTTAGGGCGGAGAACAAGGAGGGCCGGGTTAGAAAACACAGCCAACAAAAGAATAATTTTAAAGGAGGCAGAGCACACCTTGCAGGCCCGATTCCCGAACCGGGTAGGGGAAAGGGGGGCAGAAGGGGAGGCTCCGCGGAGCCCGCCGTGGGTGCAGGTCGAGGCGGCCACCTTCGCGGTGCAGGGGCGCCGGGACAGTGACAACCAGGCCGTCGCGGCCGCGAAACCCACGTCCCCCATTAATACGCTTCCCAGGGGCGGCTAGGCGCACCTCCTCGGGGTCGGCGAGCGTCCAAATGCCGGAGGCGCCCGGCGGGACGGCCCCGGGAGGCGCGGAGAGGAGAGCGGGTCACCCGGGGGACGGCCGCCGGAGCAGAGCCTCCTCAGGCCCCGCCGGGTGGAGACCGCGCCGCCGAGGGCGCCCCCGCCGCCCGCCAACCCGCTCCCCGCGCAGGTTCCCCGAGCGGACGCCCCGCGCGTCCATTACCGGGAACCCAGGGCTCCCCGTTGGCTCCCGGCCGCTGAGCTCCACTCCAGGCGCGCTCGCTCTGGCACCGACCCACTTCCGGGTTCAGCCCCCGGCCCCGCCCGCCCTTCTCCTCTTGACGCCCTGCCGCCGCCGCCGCAGCCACCTAGCACGTCAACCGCGCGCGCAGCCTCCCAGCCGCCAGACACCCCAGCGCGCGACCCTGCGCCGGCACTGCGCATGTGCGCGCACCCTCCCTGCGCATGCTCCGTGGGGCCCCCCCGCCCCCGACCCCCGCCCCCCGCCCCCGCCACACCCCCGACGACCCCAGCGACTTCAGGAGTCCGTTAGTCCGGGTTTTCGTGGCGGTCCGGTGGCCGCTGTGACTGAGCCAGTCGGGGTCTCGCGGGCAGCCAGGCGGGGACCCCGGCAGAGGGCGAAGATGAGGCGGAGTTTCGTAGGGGTGGGCGGAGGCACCACGCCGCGAGCGGACCGCGTCCTCACGGCTTGTGGCCGGTTGTGGCAGCCTCTCAGCGGCGGGCGAAGCTGTCTCCACAAATGCTGCCCTGCGTCTGAAGAACCCAGCTGGACGCAGCTAACGCAGTTGCTCCTAGAATCAATTTTTAACTTATTGTCCACAGAAAACACTGAAAAATGTACATACAAGTATACAGCTGGCAGGACAGGAAAGAAAGCCGAAACAAAAAGAAAAGGTCCACAAGGATAACTTTTGGAGCCAAGATTGTGCGTTTCCAACGCAGTCGCAGGTGTTGCTGGTATTGCTGCTCTGAGGACCACATGTTTAGTAGCGAGGTCCTAGTCCTGTGATTTTACAGACACGAGGAAAAATAAGGCAGAGGCTGAAGCCAAATAGGATGGGTGACCAGATTGGTGAACCCATGTCCGAGTCCCCTGTGGATGGAAGAGTTACAGAAAAGTTATCGCTGACGCTCGTTAACGGTAAGGCAAACTTTATTCAGGGCGTCTACTACAGTGGGGTTTTGTACTAGGGCAGAGAGATTGGGCTCAATTCCAGACAAGAGAAGGTGGGAATTTGTAGCCCAGGAGACGGCTGGGCGTGGCTGGCATGTCCGTGAACGGAAAACGGCCAAGAGAAAACATGAGGGGAAAGGGGGGCGGAGTGGGGGCCGGATTCTGGCTAAACTGACCTGACAGGGTTCTTGCGGGAGGCAGGTGGGATGATCAGACAGGGCTCGGGGAGGAGGAGGAACCAGATGTCAGATATTGAGGGTGGGAGATTCTGGCTAAACTGACTTAGCAGGATCCTTGCTAAAAATTGAGGAATGCAGAGACAAATAACAGAAGTTCAAAAGTCAGAGCCTAATTGAGAAGGGAGTTTAGGAGCACCTGGTTAAAGTTTGGTCAAGGAGAGAGTCTTTGTTAGACCTAATGCAATCAGTTGAACGTCTTAGAGCAAAGGCTAAGCTTTACCGAGGAAGCTATTCGCCTCGAGACGTCAGCATAGAAACTCTGTCTGGGTTTCCAGCCTGATTCCCTGAAGTATTTGGACTCAAGACTGGAACAGCAACTCTTACCCGAGTTTCCAGCCTGCAGGCCTGCCCTATGGATTTTAGACTTATCAGCCCTCAGAATCAGTCATGCAAGCCAGTTCCTTAGAATAGCTGTCTGTCTATCCTCTATCTATCTATCCTGTTGGTTCTGTTTCTCTGGAGAACCCTCGCTAATACACCAGCAATGAACAGTAAGAAAATAAAATTGAAAAAATAATGCCTTTATGTTTTCCTCGATGGTATAGCACCAACATCCATGTCCCTAAGGTGTCAGAAGTCTTTGTCAGAGGAAGTAGCAGTGGGGCGGGGGGCCGAAAAGGAAAGCGCAGAGGCAGAAAGCCAAGACAGAAAGGAAATCTACACTCTTCAGAATCTCTTTCCTGTGTCTTCCTTTTGCTGATCTGTCATGGTCTTAATTCAGCATCCTTTAGCAGGCTGTTTCACAAATTTATTTCTGAAAATGAAAATGGTTTTCTTCATTTCTTTGTTGAATATCCATTAAACAACCCCTCTGTACCAGGCATGTAACATTTTAAATAAACTTAGTCATAAAAGATGTCACTGGATGGCATCAGAGGTATAAAATACCTGGGAATGAATCTAATGAATTATGTTCAAGACCTCTATACACAATTCTCTACAACAGGGCTGACAGACTTTTCTGTAAAGGACCAGATATGAAATATTTTAGGTTTGTGAACTGCGGGTAGTATCTTTTCCATTTTATTCTTCATTTTTATGACAACCCTTTAAAATGTAAAAATTATTCTTATCTCACGGACCATACAAAAAACAAGCCATGAGCTGAATGGCCTGTGGGCCATTGTTTTCTGAGAACAACCCCTAAAACCCAACTCAGAGAAATTAAAGAAGACATTGAAGAAATATGTCATATTCATAGATTGGAAGAATCAATATTGTAAAGATGTCAGTTGTCCTCAAATTGATCTGTAGATTTGAAGACATCAACGTATGGACTTAATCAGTATTAAAAACTTTTGTTTTTCAAAACCAATTAAGAAAATCAAAAGGCAAGCCAAAGATTAGGAGAAGGTATTTGAGAAACATATGCTCCCAAAATAAAACGGACTCTTGCAACTAATGAGAAGGAAAAAAATATGTAAAATGAGCAAAATATTTGAACAGACACTTCATGAAAGAAGATAAGTACATGAAAGATCTTATCTTTAAATTGCATCTTTTTTTTTTTAACATCTTTATTGAAGTATAATTGCTTTACAATGGTGTGTTAGTTTCTGCTGTATAGCAAAGTGAATCAGCTATACATATACATATATCCCCATATCCCCTCCCTCTTGCGTCTCCCTCCCACCCTCCCTATCCCACCCCTCTAGGTGGTCACAAAGCACCGAGCTGATCTCCCTGTGCTATGCGGCTGCTTCCCACTAGCTATCTATTTTACATTTGGTAGTGTATATATGTCCATGACACTCTCTCACCCTGTCACATCTCACCCCTCCCCCTCCCCATATCCTCAAGTCCATTCTTTAGTAGGTTTGTGTCTTTATTCCCATCTTGCCACTAGGTTCTTCATGACCTTTTTTTTTTTTTTTCCTTAGATTCCATATATATGTGTTAGCATACTGTATTTGTTTTTCTCTTTCTGACTTACTTCACTCTGTATGACAGACTCTAACTCCATCCACCTCATTACAAATACCTCCATTTCATTTCTTTTTATGGCTGAGTAATATTCCATTGTATATATGTGCCACATCTTCTTTATCCATTCATCCGATGATGGACACTTTGGTTGCTTCCATGTCCTGGCTATTGTAAATAGAGCTGCAATGAACATTTTGGTACATGACTCTTTTTGAATTATGGTTTTCTCAGGGTATATGCCCAGTAGTGGGATTGCTGGGTCGTATGGTAGTTCTATTTTTAGTTTTTTAAGGAACCTCCATACTGTTCTCCATAGTGGCTGTATCAATTTACATTCCCACCAACAGTGCAAGAGGGTTCCCTTTTCTCCACACCCTCTCCAGCATTTATTGTTTCTAGATGTTTTGATGATGGCCATTCTGACCGGTGTGAGATGATACCTCATTGTAGTTTTGATTTGCATTTCTCTAATGATTAAGGATGTTGAGGATTCTTTCATGTGTCTGTTGGCCATCTGTATATCTTCTTTGGAGAAATGTCTATTTAGGTCTTCTGCCCATTTTTGGATTGGGTTGTTTGTTTTTTTGTTATTGAGCTGCATGAGCTGCTTGTAAATCTTGGAGATTAATCCTTTGTCAGTTGCTTCATTTGCAAATATTTTCTCCCATTCTGAGGGTTGTCTTTTTGTCTTGTTTATGGTTTCCTTTGCTGTGCAAAAGCTTTTAAGTTTCATTAGGTCCCATTTGTTTATTTGTGTTTTTATTTCCATTTCTCTAGGAGCTGGGTCAAGAAGGATCTTGCTGCGATTTATGTCATAGAGTTTTCTGCCTATGTTTTCCTCTAAGAGTTTGATAGTGTCTGGCTTTACACTTAGGTCTTTAATCCATTTTGAGTTTATTTTTGTGTATGGTGTCAGGGAGTGTTCTAATTTCATACTTTTACATGTACCTGTCCAATTTTCCCAGCACCACTTATTGAAGAGGCTGTCTTTTCTCCACTGTATATGCTTGCCTCCTTTATCAAAGATAAGGTGACCATATGTGCGTGGGTTTATCTCTGGTCTTTCTATCCTGTTCCATTGATCTATATTTCTGTTTTTGTGCCAGTACCAAACTGTCTTGATTACTGTAGCTTTGTAATATAGTCTGAAGTCAGGGAGCCTGATTCCTCCAGCTCCATTTTTCGTTCTCAGGATTGCTTTGGCTATTCGGGGTCTTTTGTGTCTCCATACAAATTGTGAAATTTTTTGTTCTAGTTCTGTGAAAAATGCCAGTGGTAGTTTGATAGGGATTGCATTGAATCTGTAGATTGCTTTGGGTAGTAGAGTCATAAATTGCATCTTAAAGGAGATGCTAATAAAAATCACAGTGAGATACATCCATAAGCATAACTAAACTTATAAAGACTGACAGTATCAAGTCTTGATAAAGATGCATATCAGCTGGAAATCTCATTCACTTCTTATTGGAATACAAGCACTTTAGAAAATAGTTGAGCAATTTCAGAAAATTACACATACAAGCTAGCCATTCCATCTTTTTTTTTTGATAAATTATTTATTTATTTTTGGCTGTGTTGGGTCTTCGTTGCTGTGCACGGCTTTCTCTAGTTGCGGCGAGCGGGGGCTACTCTTTGTTGTGGTGCGTGGGCTTCTCATTGCATTGGCTTGTTGCAGAGCACGGGCTCTAGGCACATGGGCTTCAGTAGTTGTGACATGCAGGCTCAGTAGCTGTGGCTCACGGGCTCTAGAGCGCAGGCTCAGTAGCTGTGGCGCTCAGGCTTAGTTGCTCCGCGGCATGTGGGATATTCCTGGACCAGAGCTCGAAGCCGTGTCCCCTGCATTGGCAGGCAGATTCTTAACCACTGCGCAACCAGGGAAGCCCTAGCCATTCCGTCGTTATTCAAAAGAAACCAAAGCATTATATCCACACAGTCTTATATACAAAATTTTATAGCAGCTTTACTTGTGATAGCCCTAAATAGGGGTCAACCTAAATGTCCAACAACAGGTGAATGGATAAACAAATATATAGAATACTATTACTTAACTATAAGAAGGAACAAACTAATGCCAAAGACAACAACATAGATGAGTCTCAAAATAACTTGAATAAAAGACAAAATGAGTATATTCTACATGATTCCATTTATCAAATGTCTAGAAACTGCAGATTAAAATGACAGTTTGTTGCTTAGTCACAATGGGTGGCATCAGAGTTTGTGATAAATTAAAAAAGGGCACAAGAAAATTTTAATTATTTTGATTGTAGTGATGGTTTCACTAGTGTATACATATATCATAACTGATCAAATTATTTACTTTAAATGCATGCAGAGTATGGCATGACAGTCAATCTTAAAGTCATAAAAAAAAGAATGTCACACAGACACTTGAACAGGGACATACAATGAAACAATAGAAAAATTGAAATTCCAGAGATTCAAATTCACAGGTTAATTTACTATATAAAAAGGTAAAATTTCAAGTCTGTGACATAAAGATAGAATATCCAATAAATGAAGATAGATAAAGAGGTGGGCATCAGAAATAAAAGTAAGTTATATATAACCTCAGTGAATCAAGATAAATCCCAAATGTATCAAAAATTTAAATGTAAAAGCTGAAACCATAAAAGAACTATAACAAAACACAAACTTCTAAATAACAGTAAAATGGTGAAGGTCTCTCTCACCACGAATGAGAATTCAGAAGCAATTAAGGGAAAAAAATTGTTAAATCAACCATATAAACTTAAAATTTTTTTGCATGGAGGAATTCCAGTATCAGCAATGGTGAATTAAGTAGCTGGAACCAATTCTCCTGCTGTGAACAGCTAGGACAAAATGTTTTTTAACAAAAGGTACTGTTTTGAATGCATGGCATAGCTACCAGGGTTATGTGTGAGGAGTTGTGAGGGCCTGGTCTGCAAGAAAAAGAGGCTCAAAGAGGTGATCTGGCTTTGGGAGGCAGGGGCTTCTCCCTAAAGGCAGTTACTGACTGGAAGGAAGCAACTGAGAGGCTGATAAAATGAGTAGATCCTTGACAGACTCATGAGGCAGGGAGATGAACATTGAAATTTAAGGACCCCGAGAAAGGAAGGGCCCTAATAAACACCCCATGTTTTCAGCTGGGACTCTGAAAGGCCTAACCTATGAGTAAGAATGTACTAGAAATAGACCACCCATCACAGCCCTGAAGCCCTTAACATTTTTATTCCTTTGAGAAAGACAATCAGGAATTGCTTCTTCTCTTAGCCTCTCTGCCTGCCAGGAGCAAAACCAAATGCTGTCTTGATTAAGGTGACATCATCCAGACTCTTAACTTGTTAATTTTTAATATACAATATCCAGCATTGAATCAAACACACAGGCTATTCCAAAAAAGTAAAAGACAGACAAAACAGATCCACAGGAGATCAAGAAAATGAAGTTATTGGACCAATACAACAACAACAAATAGACTATGAGTAATATGTTCAAGGAATTGACAGAGAATATTGAAAATGGAAATCAAATAGAAATTCTAGAACAGGAAAATATGACAGGTGAAATTTAGAAGAATGGATGTGTTTAACCTAAGATTAGAAAGAGCTGAAGAGAAACTATTGAACTAAAAGATAAATCAGAAGAAATATCCAAAATAAAACACAAAGAAAGCAGGAATGGGTAATACAGAAAAGAGGAAAAAGAAATATGTAGAACACATAAAACACCAAACACAAATCTTAATAGAACCACAGCAGCAGGAGAGGAGAATGACAATGAGGAAGAGGCAGTATTTTGAAAGATAGTAGCTGAGAATTTCCCATTGATGAGAGACATCAAGCCAGAGATTCAAGAAATACTAGGAGCTCCAAGCAGGATAAGTTCAAAGAAAAGTAAAATTGGGCATGTCATAGTAAAACTGCTGAAAATTGGAGATAGGAAAAAAATTTTTAAAGCATGCATAGGGAAAAAAGAGTATTGGCATTAGAGGAGCAAAATTAGACCAAGAGCTGACTTCCCAATGGAAGCCTAAGAAGCCAAAAGACATCTTAATGATATCTTAATGACGCTCAAAAAAGATAACTGCTGAGCTAGAACAAATCCTTCAAATGAGAGCAAGATAAAAAGTATTGAAATAAGCCAATCTTGAGAGAATTCACTAACTGCAGACTCACAGTTCCAGAAATACCAAATGGAGACTTTTAGGCAAAGGGAAAAATCACAGATGGAAGCAATGTAGTGAAGGAAAGAATAAAGAATAACATGAGTAAATGCAAATTGACTGTGAAAATAATAATGAAAATGACTGTGGGATTAACAAAATAATAACATAAAAGACAAGATATATTGAATTGAATTAAGAATTTCTAAGGTCCTGTGCTGTCCAGCATGTGTTAGAAGTTCTAATTTATATACAACTTTAATAACTCAAGGATGTTTGTTATAACCCCTGGAGTAACTACTAAAATCAAAATTAAACAAATGTTTAATAAATAGGCTAATAGAGGTGGGGAAATTGAACACTGAAAAAAGAATCAAGATGAAGAAAAGAAAGGAGAGAAAAAGAAAGAGCATTTGAAACAAATAGAAAAATATAGTAAGATGGTCGACTTAAAACCAAATGTAATAATTAATTACTTAACTGTAAATTGACCAAACTATTCCATTAAAAGGACAGTCATTGACAGACTGAGTGAAAAAAAAGACAAAAACTTGCTACTACAGACTTAATTACTACAAAAACTTGATTATTACAGACAACACAAAGTTAAAAGGACATATTTGGAAAATGATACACTATGCAAATACTAACCAAAGGTAGATTGATGTATGTATATTAATATCAGACAAAGTAGACTTTAACATAAATGAGTTATTTGAGATAGAAGGACATATCATCATAATTTGCAATCCATGCAGAAGATATAACAATTTCAAACGTATGCCTGTACTAAATTATCTATATATTTTATAATATATACTTATAAATTTCTATTTATCCATATGTGTATACATATTATATACTATTTTATTTACTTATATAAAAAGATAAGTATACTATTGCATAATATTTTATATACTAATTATATATATAAAACATTATTATATATGTACATATTAGTACAAAAAAAGATAACTTGAAAACCCCAAATGTTTGGAAATTCATTAATACATGGGTAGCCCATAAGAAAAAGAAAATAATCTCAATAAAATTTAGAAAATATTTTGAACTGAATAATAATAAAAATATATCAAAACAAATGTGACAGCTAAAATCATGTTTAGAGGGCAATTTTAACTTTAAATGGTCACACTAGAAATGAAGAAAAACTGAAAATCCTTGACCTATGCATTCATTTTAAGAAATAAGCACCCCCCCCCACCAAATTCCAAAGAGGTTATAAGGCTGGAAACAACAAAGAACAGATATCAATGAAATGGAAACAATCACTTAAAAGAGAGGATCAACAGTATCAAAGTTTTTTTTTTTTTTGTAAAGAAAAAAACAATTTATAATTGATAATGAACTCTTAACCTTCCTATGTGCCATTTATTAAGTTGTTGTCTATTAACTTCCAGTCCACCCTTCAAAATTCTGCATTGTGATGCTGGGCTGGAATTCAGTTTTGCAGGCTGGCTACCTGTTAGTTTCTGCAAAGAACAATAGAGACTTTTAAAAAATAAGAAAAGCATGGTTGGAAAGTGACATTCAAGCCCTCCATCTTGTAAAAGTACCAAAAGGAAAGGACGCTATCAGGAAAGTGAAAAGACAACCTGAAAATGGGAGAAAGTATTTGCATATGATAAATTTGATGAGGATCTAGTATCCAGAATATATTTTAAAATCTTATGAGTAAAAAAAAACCCAGTTTTTAAAATGGACATTGGATTTGAATAGACATTTCTCCCAAGATATATAAAGGCCAATAAACACATGAAAAGTTGCTCAACATCATAGTCTGTATAGAAATGCAAATCAAAACCACAAGTACATACCTACCACTTCACATCAACTAGGATGGTCATAATTAAAAAGATAACAAGCATTGGCAAGTCTGTGGAGAAGTTGGAATCCTCATACACTGCTGGTGGAAACATAATATGGGGCACCCACTTTGGAAAATACTTTGTCAGTTTCTCAAAAAGTTAAACACACGGGTTACCATATGACCCAGCAATTCCACTCCTAGGTATATACCCAAGAGAACTGAAAACATATGTTCACACAAAAACTTGTAAACAGATGTTTATGGCAGTATTATTCATTATAGCCAAAAGGTGGAAAAAACCCAAATGTCCATCAGCTGATGAACAGATAAACAAAATCTGGTATATTCATACAATTTAATACTATTCTGCCATGAAAGGGATTAAAGTACTGATACATACTACAATATGGATGAGTCTTGAAAAACTGTGCTAAGTGAAAGATGTGAAACATAAATGACCACATATTGAGTGATTCCAGTTATATGAAATGGATAGCGATATTCACAAAAACAGAAAGTAGATTAGTAGTTGTAAGGGTCTAGGGAAAAAGGGAGTAAGGGAACGACTGCTGATGGGTACAGGTTTCTTTTGGGGTAATGAAACTGTTCTAAAATTAGATTGTGGTAATAGTTGTACAACTTTGTGGATACACTAAAAACCACTGAATTGTATGCTTTAAAAGGGTAAACTTTATATTATATGAATTATATATATATATATATATATTTTTTTTTTTTGGTGACTGCCCCATTGTATGTACCCAACAGCAATGTATGAGGATTGTGAATTCCAGTTTCTCCACATCCTTGCCTTATTGTCTGTCTTTTTTATCACAGCCATCTTAATGGAATTGAAGTGGTGTCTCAATGTAGTTTTTTTTTTTTTTAACATCTTTATTGGAGTATCATTGCTTTACAACGGTGTGTTAGTTTCTGCTTTATAACAAAGTGAATCAGCTATACATATACATATATCCCCATATCTCTTCCCTCTTGCATCTCCCTCCCCCCCCCCCCCCCATCCCACCCCTCTAGGTGGTCACAAAGCACCGAACTGATCGCTCAATAAAAATGATATATTCATTTTTGTAATTTTGTAATGATATATTTATTTTTGTAAATGTAATAACATAGAAAATGCTTACATAATAATTTTTATGTGTAAAAGAGTACTTTTTGTTCATATGGTATGGTCACATGTATAAAAAAATTATTACTGAGTAAAGATTGGAAAACATTGCACCAAAATATTAATAGGAATTCTCTCTAGGTTGTGGAGTGACATAAGATTTTCTTTTCTTCAATTTTTTTAAAAAAAATTCAACTTTTCTATTATAAACATGTATTTTTATAGTGAGGAAAAATTTTTTTTTTTTAAAGTACCATAAAGAAAAGGTGTCAAGTAATGTCATAGTACTTACAGTCCCTTAGACTTTAGACTCGAAAGTCAGAGCATGTCACATATGCTGGGCAAGGAATAAGAAAGCTTTTTCACCTTATGAAAACACAGTGACTATAAAACTTAATGTAGTCTCAGGGACTTCTCTGCTACCTAGAGTAAAACTTTTTTTTCAAATTTATTGAGGTATAATTGACAATAAAATTGTAAGATATTTAAAGTGTACAATATGATGATTTGACATACATATACGTTGTAAGTTAATACATTATCAAATTAATTAACACATCACCTCACATATTTACTTTTTTTTTTTAGTGAGAACATTTAAGTTCTACTCTTTGAACAAATTTCAATTATACAATACAATGTTATTAGTTATAGTCACCATGTTATGCATTAGATCCTCAGACCTTATTCATCTGATAACTGAAAGTTTGTGCCCTTTTATCACTCTCCCTATTTCCCCTACTTCCCAGCCCCTGGCAACTGCTTTTCTACTGTTTCTATGAGTTTGACTTTTTTGTTTTTTGATTCCACATATAAGTGGTAACAAGTAGTATTCATATTTGTCTTTGTATCTGTCTGGCTTATTCACTTAGCCTAATGCCTCCAGGTTGCAAAGGCAGGATTTCCTTCTCATTTTTGTTAAGGCTGGATAATATGTATATATATTTCATTTTCTTTATCCATTCATCCGTCTACAGACACTTAGGTTGTTTCCATATTTTGGCTATTGTGAATAATACTGTAATAAACATGGGAGTGCATATAACTCTTTGAGATAATGATTCCATTTTTAATTTCTTGAGGAACCACCATACTGTTTTTGATAGTGGTGTACCAGTTTACATTTCCACTAACAGTGTACAAGGATTTCCTCTTCTCCACATCCTCACCAACATTTGTTATCTTGTCTTTTTGATAATAAACATCCTAACGAATGAGAAGTGACATATTGTGGTTTTGATTTGTGTTTCCCTGAGGATTAGTGATGCTGAGCAACTTTTCATGTACTTGTTGGCCATTTGTATGACTTCTTTGAAAAATTGTCTATGTAGGTCCTTTGCCCATTTTTTTTTTAAATTTATTTTTGGCTATGTTGGGTCTTCATTGCTGTGCATGGGCTTTCTCTAGTTGTGGTGAGTGGGGGCTACTCTTCGTTGAGGTGCACAGGCTTCTCACTGCTGTGGCTTCTCTTGTTGCGGAGCACAGGCTCTAGGCGCGTGGGCTTCGGTAGTTGTGGCACGTGGGTTTAGTAGTTGTGGCTTGCGGGCTCTAGAGCGCAGACTCAGTAGTTGTGGCACATAGGCTTAGTTGCTCCACAGCATGTGGGATCTTCCCAGACCAGGGCTTGAACCTGTGTCCCCTGCATTGGCAGGCAGATTCTTAACCACTGCGCCATCAGGGAAGCCCTGGATATTAACTCCTTGCTAGGTATGTGGTTTGCAAATATTTTTTCCTATTTTGAAGGTTGCCTTTCAGTTTGCTATGCAGAAGCTTTTTTTTGACGTAGTCCCACTTGCTAGTTTTTGCTTTTGTTGTTAAATCCAAAAAATTATTGCTAATACCAATGTCGAGGAGCTTACCACCTGTTTTCTTCTAGATGTTTTATGGTCTCAGGTCTTACATTTAAGTCTTTAATCTATCTTGAGTTGATTTTTGTGTATGGCGTAAGAGAGGAGTCCAGTTTCATTCTTTGGTATGTGGCTGTCCAGCTTTCCCAACATCTTTATTGAAGAGACTATCTTCCCCCCATTATATATCTTGCTCATTTGTCGAAAATTAATTGACCTTATATGCACAGGATTATTTCTGAGCTCTTGATTCTATTCCATTAATCAATGTGTCTGTTTTCATGCCAATGCCAAGCTGTTTTGATTACTATAGCTTTGTAGTATAGTTTGAAATCAGGAAGTGTGATGCCTCCAGCTTTGTTCTTTCTCAAGATTGCTTTGGCTATTTGGGGTCTCCTCTAAATGGAAAAGAAGTAAAAATCTATAGGAAAAGGAAAATCCCAACAGGAAAGGCAAATATATAGTAAGGATTGCAGATCGCTTAAATAAGCCAGTATGTAGATTACAAAACAAAACAAAGTTGTGAAAGCAACTATAAGTACAATAAACAGTAAAGTGATAAGCATGAAGATGTAAAATATGACATAAAAACACAAAATGTGGGGGAGAGGAGTAAAAAATATAGATCTTTTAGAACATTCCTTGACACCATATACAAACATAGACTCAAAATGGTTTACAGTCCTAACTGTAAAACATGAAACCATAAAACTCTTAGAAGAAAACATAGGGGAAACACTCTTTGACATAAACCACAGCAATATTTTCTTGGATCAGTCTCCTAAGGCAAAAGAAATAAAAGCAAAAGTAAACAAGTGGGACCTAATTAAACTTAAAAGCTTTTGCACAGCAAAGGAAACCATCAACAAAACAAAAAGACAGCCTATGGAAGAGGAAAAAATATTTGCAAATGAAGCAACCGACAAGGGGTTAATTTCCAAAATATACAAACAGCCCATACAACTCAATAACAAACAATCCAATCAAGAAAACTTGAATAGACATTTTTCCAGAGAAGACATACAAATGGCTCACAGGCACAGGAAAAGATGCTCAACATCACTAATTATTAGAGAAATGCAAATCAAAACCATAATGAGGTATCACTTCACACCTGCCAGAATGTCTGTCATCAAAAAATCTACAAATAACAAATGTTGGAGAGGATGTGGAGGAAATGCAATCCTCCTACACTGTTGGTGGGAATGTAAATTGGTGCAGCTACTATGGAAAACAGTATGGAGGTACCTTAAAAAACTAAAAGTAGAGTTACCATATGATCCAGCAATCCCACTCCTGGATATATATATCCAGAAAAAAATGAAAACACTAATTGGAAAAGATATGTGCACCCCAGTGTTCATAGCAGCACTGTTTACAATAGCCAAGACACGGAAGCAATCCAGGTGCTCATCAACATATGACTGGATTAAAGAGAGGTGGTGTACATACAGAATGGAATATTATTCAGAATAAAAAGGATGAACTACTGCCATTTACAACAACGTGGATGGACCTAGAGAATATTATACTTAGTAAAGTGTCAGACAGAGAAAGACAAATAGTACTGATATATAATACCACTTATATGTGGAATCTGAAACCTAATACAAATGAATGTACAGTATATACAAAACAGAAGCAGACTCACAGATATAGAAAACAAACCTGTGCTTACCAAAGGGTAAAGGGAAGGGGGGAGGGACAAATTAGGGGTATGGGATTAACAGATACAAACTACTATATATAAAAAAGGTAAGCAACAAGGATATACAGTGTAGCACAGAGAATTCTACCCATTATTGTCTAATAACCTATAATGGAATATAATCTGCAAAAATACTGAATCACTATGCTTTATACCTGAAACTAACACAATATTGTAAATCAACTACATTTCAATTAAATAAAAAATAAAAAGTTGAGGGAGTGGGGGTTACATTTTTAAAGAGATGAAGAACCAAGTAAAATATTTATAAATAAGTAAAACAAGTGGAGTAAATAAAGAACTTTGAAGAAGTAGAAATTAAACCTGGAACCAGCAACATTAAAACATTGCATTAGGTTGAGGAAGGTATTCAAGAAGGGTGAGAACAAATCTTACTTGACAGCTCAATGCCTAGGCTGGTTCCAGAAGTGTTTCTGATAAGAGACAGGATCAAAGGAGCACAGGGGAGACAGAGGGTGTCAGAATTAGGCCCTGGGCTGTCAGAGCTTCAGGTAACAAAGATAAAAAATTGTGTTTGCTTTCTTTTGTGAGAAAGCTTTAAGTTCATTTGTCAAGGACAGCAGATGTTTGTTTGGCAAAGTGGCAGCACGGAGAGAAAATTGTATTTCTTAGTATGACCATCTGCAAGAAAGAGGTTTGGAAATCCTCTAATGAGCGTGCTAGGATAGAAGGCACTCAAGTTGGATTATCAGGCTTTCGTTTTGCCTGGTGTGTATGGTGTGTAAGGCAAGGCTAGAGAAGAATTGGGAAAATAGAGGGGATTTTTGAGGTCACATTGCAGCAGAGAGAGGAAAGCAAAGGAGGGAGGAATTTCAAGGAGAGATGACAGCTAAGAAAAGGACCTCAGTTTTAGGTGATACCTGCTCCTGATTTTGATAGTGTGCTGTTGATCCGTGAGAAGTAGAAGAAGATTGAGCAAGGGGTCGGTAACCATAGGATTGGTATAGAATATTGTGGGATGAGTTCAGTTTTGGAGTCAAACTGATCTGTGTTCAAAACATACCTCTTACATCCTGTTGGTGTCAACTTGTGTGCTTCTCAGACTATAGTGAAAAACACAGAGACGTGCTCAGCCTTTCAGTTCTTTCTGAAAAATAATAATTTTACAAGCAGTAATTCATATTTTTCCAATTGAAAAAATCATATATTTTGAAGAATAATGAAACATTTGCCTGATGATATGGTATAATATATCTAAACTATTTCTACATGAAATACAGGGTAAAGGATATTCTTTTAGAAAATATTCAATTTATGCATGCGCATGTCCAATTTTATCTTTTTTTCTTTTTAATTTTTTCATTTAAAGCTCTTTTACTTTCCCAGCATTTAATGGCCTGTTTACACAATAGATTCTGAAACTCAGAGCAACTCTCTGGAGACCCAGAGGAAATGAATAGTGGCAGATATACATTAGTGCAGGTTATAAAACATAATTACATTAAAATTTTTAGGTAAAAGCACATTTTAATGCATTAAACCTGCATTGCAGAAGCATACTAAGTTTTTATGGATAAATTTTTTTTCCACTGGAGGGTGCAATTCATCAGTGTATCAAGATTTCTACAGTTCCTTTAATGAGTATACTTTATAAATAATACCAGAGAGCTGATTATTTCCAAGACACTAATGTAGAATGCTGAGTAGATTTTATAAAACTTTAAATAGATAGAATTTCACTAATAGGAATCTGGGCTTTATTCTACAATATACTTGTGATTTAATTAGGATCAAATGATTTTTAAGCTAAGGGTATTCTTTTATTCTCTCTTTTGGATACTATGTATGACTTTCTTGGTTATTAATACTGCAAAAATGTATGCTAAAATTCATAATAGAAATACAGTCCTACTTATTATGAAGTTTTTGCAGTTTTCTTTAGCAGTCTATGTATTTATTTAAAATTCTCTGTGAAATATAGATTATTAGACTTTACACACAGTAATAATATGTGGTCTAAAATTAAATGTAAATTTAATAAGCATAAAACTAATATATACATTTAATTGAATTTTTTGTTTTCATTATATACCTTTATGTAGTATGAAGGCTTTTAGATAATGTGTGCCTTCAGTATAACACCAATAAAATATAAATTTTAATAACAGCCAATATTTATTGAACACCAACCAACTGGGTCTCAGCAGAGTTCTGTACTGATTAACTTTCCATTTTTAACTTATTTAATTCTCACAACAACCTCAACAAATAGGTAACATTTTCCCCACTTCACAAATGAGGAATCTCAGGTGTCACGTGACTTACCCACGTTCATACAGTTGGTATGAACTGCAGCTCAACCTGGGTGACCTGACTTCATGGCCCAGACTTAATCACTGTTTAATAGCTATGTTGGACTTGTCGGTGCCAACCCCTACTACCCAAACAGTAATGTGTTGATTTTTATTTTACACACTTGAAGACAGGCACTTTGCATTGTGGTTAATGTCTCAAAGATCTCCATCAAATATTGTGGCTTTTGCTTGCCTGGAACTGATAGAACTGCTTTAATTATGACTTAAATGAATGGTGGCTCAGACTCTTAATTGTCTACGCCAGCAGCTCTCCTCTCCTCCCCTACCCATAGCAGAACACCAAGATTGCCACTCAGAGGAAAAGACTGCATTGTCCCAACTCATGCCGTCTCAGAGATGCACAGCTGCATAACCAAGTGGGCGGTGAAATGTTAAGTGTAAGTGTTGGGCAGGACTTCCAGGAGGTCTCCTTAAGAAATAAGGTCTGTGGCCTGTGACATTTACTCCTATTTACCCTCTCCCACTGCCCACAGTGCTGGCATGAAGAGCAGCTGGAGCTCAAGCAGCCAGGATGACAGAACAAGAGAGGGAAGGAACTTCTATCTCCCGTAAGCCTCTATTTTGAGTTTTTCTGATATAGGCAGCTCTTTAATCATATTAACAGTTAAGGAGTTTTATAAGGTTTAAAAACCCATGTTGTCTATCTTTTGATCCTCAGTCAACACCAGACCACAGCCTTTCTCAACAGATGTGACCCTACCATGAGGCCACCAAATATCCTTTCTATATTAATTTTGAATATGTTATTGGGCTAGTGATATGTGTTTGCTTAATTCTACAACATCATTTCTCGAAAGATCATTTCTACCCATAGTTTAAAATTAATTGCAAAACTTGTTCTACTCAGGGTAAAAATTTGCAGCTTGCTTTTACCGTTGTCAATTATTTAAAATATTTTAATTCATGCCAGGTGTTATTTCCCTTTTTGTAAGCAGGAGGAGTACTATGGTGTACTCTTCTTGAGGTCAAATAAGTTAAAAAGTATTTTTATGAGATTAGTAACATGATTTGGCAGTAAAGAATATGCATGACACATTTTGTATAAAAAAATTGACAAACTTCCTAGATTCCCAGCATTTCCTCTTTGCTCAGACACAAACCTAGATTATGCTGACCTCTCTTTAAACTTGCCACCTACCTCTAAGGAAAAGAATAAAGAAGTTTGCTTTAAGGCCCTTTCCTTGAAGTTTAATCGATGTTTGAGAAAAAAAAATTCATGAAATGTCCTAGATTAGTAGATGACCAAAGGTCTATGGGAGGTAGAATATCATACAGGTTTTAAGGTTTTTGCCAGATGTAATAGTAACAGTAGCAACATAACATGGTTATTAATAGTACTTTCACTTATGCAGCACTTATGGTGTACTTGGCACAGTACTTAATGATTTGTATGTATTAAGCCATTTAAGTCATTCAGTTCTCTCCATTCTAACAGAGGTACTGTTTTACAGCTCAGGGAACTGAACCACAACAACATTAAACAATTTGCTCAAGGTCACTCAGCTAAAATGGAGAAATCAGGACTTGAACCCATGCTTTCTGATCTTGCAATAGTACAATATTATACAGTATTCCTCCATTTAGAGAATTGTTATAATGTACTAAATTAGCTGAATGAAAGATATAATTAGAGAACTATTTAGAAAGCTATGCTGAATATAGCTTCTTTCTTTTTTTTTTTTTTTTGGACCGTGGGTCATGCGGGATCATAGTTCCTCAACCAAGGATCGAACCCATGCCCCCTGCATTGGGAGCACGGAGTCTTAACCACTGGACTCCGAGGGAAGTCCTGAATATAGTTTCTTGATCTATGCTTCTCAGATCCTCTTTCTTGGTATTGAAGTGTAAATTTGTGCAAACCATTGTTTGAATACTTAATAATTGAATATTTAGTAATTTTTTTAATCTCCTACCCCTATCTTGCCCCTCCCCCCTTCCCTCTCCCCACTGGTAACCACTAGTTTGTTCTCTATATCTGTGAGTCTGCTACTCTTTTGTTATATTTACTAGTTTGTTGTAATTTTTAGATTCCGCATGTAAGTGATATCATATGATATTTGTCTTTCTCTTTCTGACTTACTTCACTTAGTATGATCATCTCTAGGTCCATCCATGTTGCTGCAAATGGCAAAATTTCATTCTTTTTTATGGCTGAGTAGTATTCCATTGTGTATATACATATATCACGTCTTCTTTATCCGTTCATCTGTTGATGGACACAGGTCGCTTCCATATCTTGGCAATTGTGAATAGTGCTGCTATGAACATAGGGGTGCATTCTGAATTAGTGTTAGAATAATTTAATATTGAATAATTTAAGATTTTTAATTCTTTTTTCACCAAGTTAATTTCCAAAGGAAACATTCATGATAGTTATCCAAATTTTTCATTTTATTTCTATTTTTCTATGACCTCACCAGATATAGGTATTAGGATAGACATTATTATCAGTTTTAGATTAAGTCTTGGGAAAGAATCACCATGTGGCAAATTAAATCTATCTGATAAGGGGTTAATTATATCTAGTTCCCTTATGGTTGGTCCTGTAGGTAAAAAAAAAAAAAAAAAAAATTATCCACTTTCATGTCTGCCAAGAGTATGCAAAAGAAAATGATGTATAGGGCTGAAAATATCCTTTGGAATCTATTAAATACTGCCTGTATTTTGCAGAGAAAGATAAAGTCCATATTGATCAAAAAACTTGACCAAGATAATTTACCCAAGCAAAAGGTAGCAATAAAATATACAGAGCATGTACTCGAGTGTCAGAAGATGTAGGTCAGATCTTGGTTCTGTAATTGATTAATCAAGAAAACTTGGAGTGTTACTTAACCTCTGGGAGGATAAAGATTTTAACTAGTAAAATTAACTAATGATACAATAATATTACCTATAAAATTGTCTTGAGGATCAAATGAGAAGATATATGTGGCAGTGTTTTACAAACTATTAAGTGATATATAAATGGTAGCTACTATTAATTAGATTTTGTTTTCCATTATAGAGAGGAGGTACTATAAAACCTACATATCATCAACAACTTAGAAATGGTTCCCATACCAAGACAAAGGCAGGAGATATTATAGCTTCTTTATAAAATATTTTCATAAAAAGTTTCAGATGTTATAGTAAGTACTGAATAATTAGATTACAGTTCCTAGCTTATCATTTTTTTTTATTCAAACAGAAAGTCACAAAAATTATAATCATCCTCATCAGTTCACTCAGTCCCATGTAATTAATTTTTTTTTTCATCTTGATCTTTTGTTAGCACTTTTATGAATTCATCAGTTTTCCATTAGAGTTCTGAAAATGCTTATTCATTCAGTTCAGCAGTATAGTCAGTTACCAGAAACCTGTACTTGTCAGTCTTTTCCATGAATTCCTTGAAGATGAAACCTTTTTATAGGAACATTTTTGCAAAAGCATCAGAGTACACCCAGAACTGTCTGTAAATGAAAAAAGACTTAAAAATGACCACAGTTAAAGATTTGATGAAAGTTCATAATAATGCAATTGACAAGGAAATTTAGTTATTTCTGAGATATACATTTTAAAGTAATAACTAGAATTATGACTTATAACATTATACCAGAATATATAAGATTTTTAGAAATTTCATGTAATGTCTGAAACATTTATATTAACATATTTCCATATGAATAACCCAAAGAAAGTTTAGTATTAGCTGTTTTTTTGTTTGTTTGTTTGTTTATACTGCAGGTTATTATTAGTCATCAATTTTATACACATCAGTGTATACATGACAATCCCAATCGCCCAATTCAGCACACCACCATCCCCACCCCACCGCGGTTTTCCCCCTTGGTGTCCATACGTTTGTTCTCTACAACTGTGTCTCACCTTCTGCCCTGCAAACCGGTTCATCTGTACCATTTTTCTAGGTTCCACATACATGCATTAATATACGATATTTGTTTTTCTCTTTCTGAATTATTTCACTCTGTATGACAGTCTCTAGATCCATCCACATCTCAACAAATGACTCAATTTCGTTCCTTTTTATGGCTGAGTAATATTCCATTGTATATATGTACCACCACTTCTTGATCCATTTGTCTGTCGATGGACATTTAGGTTGCTTCCATGACCTGGCTATTGTAAATAGTGCTGCAATGAACATTGGGGTGTATGTGTCTTTTTGAATTATGGTTTTCTCAGGGTATATGCCCAGTAGTGGGATTGCTGGGTCGTATGGTAGTTCTATTTTTAGTTTTTTAAGGAACCTCCATACTGTTCTCCATAGTGGCTGTATCAATTTACATTCCCACCAACAGTGCAAGAGGGTTCCCTTTTCTCCACACCCTCTCCAGCATTTGTTGTTTGTAGATTTTCTGATGATGCCCATTCTAACTGGTGTGAGGTGATACCTCATTGTAGTTTTGATTTGCATTTCTCTAATAATTAGTGATGTTGAGCAGCTTTTCATGTGCTTCTTGGCCATCTGTATGTCTTCTTTGGAGAAATGTCTATTTAGGGCTTCTGCCCATTTTTGGATTGGGTTGTTTGTTTCTTTAATATTGAGCTGCATGCACTGTTTATATATTTTGGAGATTAATCCTTTGTTGATTCGTTTGCAAATATTTTCTCCCATTCTGAGGGTTGTCTTCTCGTCTTGTTTATGGTTTCCTTTGCTGTGCAAAAGCTTTGAAGTTTCATTAGGTCCCATTTGTTTATTTTTGTTTTTATTTCAATTACTCTAGGAGGTGGATCAAAAAAGATCTTGCTGAGATTTATGTCAAAGAGTGTTCTTCCTATGTTTTCCTCTAAGAGTTTTATACTGTCCGATCTTACATTTAGGTCTCGAATCCATTTTGAGTTTATTTTTGTGTATGGTGTTAGGGAGTGTTCTACTTTCATTCTTTTACATGTAGCTGTCCAGTTTTCCCAGCACCACTTATTGAAGAGACTGTCTTTTCTCCATTGTATATCTTTGCCTCCTTTGTCATAGATTAATTGACCATAGGTGTGTGGGTTTATCTCTGGGCTTTCTATCTTGTTCCATTGATCTATGTTTCTGTTTTTGTGCCAGTACCATATCATCTTGATTACTGTAGCTTTGTAGTATAGTCTGAAGTCAGGGAGTCTGATTCCTCCAGCTCCGTTTTTTTCCCTCAAGACTGCTTTGGCTATTCAGGGTCTTTTGTGTCTACATACAAATTTTAAGATGATTTGTTCTAGTTCCGTAAAAACTGCCATTGGTAATTTGATAGGGAGTGCATTGAATCTGTAGATTGCTTTGGGTAGTATAGTCATTTTCACAATATTGATTCTTCCAATCCAAGAACATGGTATATCTCTCCATCTGTTGGTATCATCTTTAATTGCTTTCATCAGTGTCTTACAGTTTTCTGCATACAGGTCTTTTGCCTCCCTAGGTAAGTTTGCTCCTAGGTATTTTATTCTTTTTGTTGCAATGGTAAATGGGAGTGTTTACATAATTTCTCTTTCAGATTTTTCATCATTAGTGTATAGGAATGCAAGAGATTTCTGTGCATTAATTTTGTATCCTGCAACTTTACCAAATTCATTGATTAGCTCTAGTAGTTTTCTGGTGGCATTTTTAGGATTCTCTATGTATAGTATCATGTCATCTGCAAACAGTGACAGTTTTACTTCTTCTTTTCCAATTTGTATTCCTTTTATTTCTTTTTCTTCTCTGATTGCCGTGGCTAGGACTTCCAAAACTATGTTGAATAATAGTGGTGAGAGTGGACATCCTTGTCTCGTTCCTGATCTTAGAGGAAATGCTTTCAGTTTTTCACCATTGAGAATGATGTTTGCTGTGGGTTTGTCATATATGGCCTTTATTATGTTGAGGTAGGTTCCCTCTATGCCCACTTTCTGGAGAGTTTTTATCATAAATGGGTGTTGAATTTTGTCAAAAGCTTTTTCTGCATCTATTGAGATGATCATATGGTTTTTATTCTTCAATTTGTTAATATGGTGTGTCACATTGATTGATTTGCGTATATTGAAGAATCCTTGCATCCCTGGGATAAATCCCACTTGACCGTGGTGTATGATCCTTTTAATGTGTTGTTGGATTCTGTTTGCTAGTATTTTGTGGAGAATTTTTGCATCTATATTCATCAGTGATATTGGTCTGTAATTTTCTTCTTTTGTAGTATCTTTGTCTGGTTTTGGTATCAGGGTGATGGTGGCCTCATAGAATGAGTTTGGGAGTGTTCCTACCTCTGCAATTTTTTGGAAGAGTTTGAGAAGGATGGGTGTTATCTCTTCTCTAAATGTTTGATAGAATTCACCTGTGAATCCATCTGGTCCTGGACTTTTGTTTGTTGGAAGATTTTTAATCACAGTTTCAATTTCATTACTTGTGATTGGTCTGTTCATATTTTCTGTTTCTTCCTGATTCAGTCTTGGAAGGTTATACCTTTCTAAGAATTTGTCCATTTCTTCCAGGTTGTCCATTTTATTGGCATAAAGTTGCTTGTAGTAGTCTCTTAGGATGCTTTGTATTTCTGCGGTGTCTGTTGTAACTTCTCCTTTTTCATTTCTGATTTTATTGATTTGAGTCTTCTCCCTCTTTTTCTTGATGAGTCTGGCTAATGATTTATCAATTTTGTTTATCTTCTCAAAGAACCAGCTGTTAGTTTTATTGATCTTTGCTATTGTTTTCTTTGTTTCTATTTCATTTATTTCTACTCTGATCTTTATGATTTTTTCCTTCTGCTAACTTTGGGTTTTGTTTGTTCTTTCTCTAGTGCCTTTAGGTGTAAGGTTAGATTGTTTACTTGAGATTTTTCTTGTTTCTTTAGGTAGGCTTGTATAGCTATAAACTTCCCTCTTAGAACTGCTTTTGCTGCATCCCATAGGTTTTGGATCGTCGTGTTTTCATTGTCATTTGTCTCTAGGTATTTTTTGATTTCCTCTTTGATTTCTTCAGTGATCTCTGGTTATTTAGTAACGTATTGTTTAGCCTCCATGTGTTTTTTACGTTTTTTTCCTTGTAATTCATTTGTAATCTCATAGCCTTGTGGTCAGAAAAGATGCTTTATATGATTTCAATTTTCTTAAATTTACTGAGGCTTGATTTGTGACCCATGATGTGATCTATCCTGGAGAATGTTCCGTGCACATTTGAGAAGAAAGTGTAATCTGCTGTTTTTGGATGGAATGTCCTATAAATATCAATTAAATCTATCTGGTCTATTGTGTCATTTAAAGCTTCTGTTTCCTTATTTTCATTTTGGATGACCTGTCCATTGGTGTAAGTGAGGTGTTAAAGTCCCCCACTATTATTGTGTTACTGTCGATTTCCTCTTTTATGGCTGTTAGCCATTGCCTTATGTATTGAGGTGCACCTATGTTGGGTGCATAAATATTTATAATTGTTATATCTTCTTCTTGGATTGATCCCTTGATCATTATGTAGTGTCCTTCCTTGTCTCTTGTAACATTCTTTATTTTAAAGTCTATTTTATCTGATATGAGTATAGCTACTCCAGCTTTCTGTTGCTTTCCATTTGCATGGAATATCTTTTTCCATCCCCTCACTTTCAGTCTATATGTGTCTCTAGGTGTGAAGTGGGTCTCTTGTAGACAGCATATATATGGGTCTTGTTTTTGTATCCATTCAGCAAGCCTGTGTCTTTTGGTTGGAGCATTTAATCCATTCACGTTTAAGGTAATTATCGATATGTATGTTCCTCTGACCATTTTCTTAATTGTTTTGGGTTTGGTTTTTTTTTTTTTTGAATTTATTTATTTTATTTATTTATTTTTGGCTGTGTTGGGTCTTCGTTTCTGTGCGTAGGCTTTCTCTAGTTGCGGCGAGCGGGGGCTACTCTTCATCGCAGTGCACGGGCTTCTCATTGTCATGGCCTCTCTTGTTGCAGAGCACAGGCTCTACACGCGCAGGCTCAGTAGTTGTGGCTCACGGGCTTAGTTGCTCCGCGGCATGTGGGATCTTCCCAGACCAGGGCTCGAACCCGTGTCCTCTGCATTGGCAGGCAGATTCTTAACCACTGCGCCACCAGGGAAGCCCCTTGGGTTTGTTTTTGTAGATCCTTTTCTTCTCTTGTGTTTTCAACTTAGAGAAGTTCCTTTAGCATTTGTTGTAGAGCTGGTTTGTTGGTGCTGAATTCTCTTAGCTTTTGCTTGTCTGTAAAGCTTTTGATTTCTCCATCGAATCTGAATGAGATCCTTGTGGGGTAGAGTAATCCTGGTTGTAGGTTCTTCCCTTTCATCACTTTAAGTATATCATGCCACTCCCTTCTGGCTTGTAGAGTTTCTGCTGAGAAATCAGCTGTTAACCTTATGGGAGTTCCTTTGTATGTTATTTGTCACTTTTCCCTTTCTGCTTTCCATAATTTTTCTTTGTCTTTAATTTTTGCCAGTTTGATTACTATGTGTCTCGGCGTGTTTCTCCTTGGGTTTATCCTGTATGGGACTCGCTGCACTTCCTGGACTTGGGTGGCTATTTCCTTTCCCATGTTAGGGAAGTTTTCAACTATAATCTCTTGAAATATTTTCTCGGGTCCTTTCTCTCTTCGCCTTCTGGGACCCCTATAATGCAACTGTTGTTGCGTTTAATGTTTTCCCAGAGGTCTCTTAGGCTGTCTTCATTTCTTTTCATTCTTTTTTCTTTATTCTGTTCTGCAGCAGTGAATTCCACCATTCTGTCTTCCAGGTCACTTATCTGTTCTTCTGCCTCAGTTATTCTGCTATTGGTTCCTTCTAGTGTAGTTTTCATTTCAGTTAATGTATTGTTTATCTCTGTTTGTTTGTTCTTAATTCTTCTAGGTCTTTGTTAAACATTTCTTGCATCTTCTCGATCTTTGCCTCCATTCTTTTTCCGAGGTCCTGGATCATCTTGACTATCATTATTCTGAATTCTTTTTCTGGAAGGTCGCCTATCTCCACTTCATTTGGTTGTTTTTCTGGGATTTTATCTTGTTCCTTCATCTGGTATATAGCCCTCTGCCTTTTCATCGTGTCTGTCTTTCTGTGAATGTGGTGTTTGTTCCACCAAAGGAACAAACAAAGGCTGTAGGATTGTATTTCTTCTTGCTTCTGATGTCTGCCCTCTGGTGGATGAGGCTATCTAAGAGGCTTGATGGGAGGGACTGGTGGTGGGTAGAGCTGACTGTTGCTCTGGTGGGCAGAGCTCAGTAAAACTTTAATCCACTTGACTGTTGATGGATGGGGCTGGGTTCCCTCCCTGTTGGTTTTTTGGCCTGAGGCAACCCAACACTGGAGCCTATCTGGGCTCTTTGGTGGGGCTAATGGTGAACTCTGGGAGGACTCACGCCAAGGAGTACTTCCCAGAACCTCTGCTGCCAGTGTCCCTGTCCCCATGGTGAAACAGAGCCACCTCCCACCTCTGCAGGAGACCCTCCAACACTAGCAGGTAGGTCTGGTTCAGTCTCCCCCGGGGTCACTGCTCCTTCCCCTGGGTCCCGATGCACACACTACTTTGTGTGTGCCCTCCAAGAGTGGAGTCGCTGTTTCCCCCAGTCCTGTCAAAGTCCTGCAATCAATTCCCACTACGCTTCAAAGTCTGATTCTCTAGGAATTCCTCCTCCCGTTGCTGGACCCCCAGGTTGGGAAGCCTGATGTGGGGCTCAGAACCTTCACTCCAGTGGGTGGATTTCTGTGGTATAAGTATTCGCCAGTCTGTGAGTCACCCACCCACCAGTTACGGGATTTGATTTTACTGTGATTGTGCCCCTCCTACCATCTCATTGTGGCTTCTCCTTTGTCTTTGGATGTGGGGTATCTTTTTTGGTGAGTTCTGGTGTCTTCCTGTTGATGATTTTCCAGCAGCTAGTTGTGATTCTGGTGTTCTCGCAAGAGGGAGTGAGAGCACGTCCTTCTACTCCGCCATCTTGGTTCCTCCTCACATGTCACATTTTAAAAAATGCACTTTTGACCATCTTCCTCCAAACTAGGGAACTCCACACTCCAGAGGCCCTCCTTTCAACGTGCTGCCTCTCCCCTTCTGTGCAGGTCCTAAGACTAGCTTATCATTTTAAAATCATACATTTTTAAACTCATAAAATAGCCTTCAGTTTTGTTTTAGTCTGTTACAAAAAATTAAAAAGGATTTTGACATCAATATTCTTCACAAATATTTTAAAGTAAAGTTATGGTTTTTAGTTCAAAACTTTTAATCTGTATACCCAATCTCATTTTTCAAATTCTTTAATGGCTTTCAGGAAATGCAAGGCAACAGTAACACTTCCCCACTAGAAGATGAGCGACTAAGACATGAATCCATTTGAGGAAATGCTTCAACCTTCCTCCAGCTGTTTGTCTTTGAATATATTTCTTGGATATAAAATGATACAAATATGATATTTAAAACTTTTGTGAGCTGACTGCAAAATGAATATGAGATCTGGACTTTTTAGGCAGTCCTATGGCAACAGGATCCTAAGGCTGAGAGCAAATTCACTGAGTTGTCTATATTACATATAAATACGTATTCATGGGATGGGGCCTCACACCAAAGGGAATATGAGCTCAGCGTCTGGGTTTCTGTTTCTGATGTCCTCCATCACTTCACCTCTTATAGTGAGAGTCCAGCCCATTCGCAGTCTTGCTCCCACAAGGGAAGGACAAAAGAGCCTCCAGTCAGCTCTTCTGCTTTCTCTCCCACCTTCTCAGATCACTTCCTTTCAAAGTGGCCTAAAACTACGAGGAGAATCTGTAGATCTAGAAAAGCTGGGAGAGCAAACAAGTATTGAAGACACTTAGGTAAAGACATACTGGGAGTGAAAAAATGTGTGAGTGAAATAAAGGTAGGAAAGATGAGTTGTCTGCTCCTCAGCTCTTGCTCTTTTCTTCTTATTCCTCAGCAACTTGTCTCTGATGATGAGTCCATGTCACCTAAAATCCAGGACTTAAATAAATTAGAGCAGTAAGAAACTAGCTTCAGTACAGCAATATCTAAAACTAGATGAATTTGATAAGAAAATAATTTTCAGTGAGGATCTAAAAATACGGATGAGGAGGGGAATGGAAGGGGCAATTCATATGAGAAGTAGAACTCTGTACACTGAAAAAAGTGTGTTAAAGACACTTAGCATTTAATAAGATTTATACATACAAACATAAAATATAAGACACAAGGTTTGCTTCATGTACTCAATTTGAGGTCTCACCTAAATGACAGCACAGGGGGGTAGGCTTTAGCAGAAATCAAACCCTTAAAAAATAAAGTAAAATTTAAGATAAATGACTTTGAGGGCTTTATGTGAAGGAAAACAACACCTTTGCCCAATGCAAGTAGGACAGGACTGTCTCCTCATCTTATTTCCAATGCTTTTCATAATTTGCATTTAAAACTTGAAGAGTGTCCTCCACCTACCTGCTGCCAGACTTGTCTTATATAGATTTCTACTTGCCTGTTGCCAAGAGGATAAGCATGGAACTGGATTCTGAGGGCGCTGGAGTCAAAGGGGGATGTATCGTAAAGTGGATAAAGTATAATATGGGATAACTCTCTGAGGATGCAAGATTTAACACCCAGGCAAGAACCCTGGGAAACAGTGCAAACATGCTGAAAGGTTGGCATTACCATGGAGAAAGTGAGGAGCCGCAAGCAAGGTAGAAATGCCAGAATTGGCATCCCAGATGGTGAAAGACTAGGCAAAGTGGGCATGCTAGAGTGGATACACCACATAAGACTGGGAAGCCCACCAGAGGCCTGTTTCCAAGGGGGCCTAGAGGATTCATGGTTCACAATGAGGAATGAGCTGGTGAGGGGGGCACCAACCTTGGAAAGAATCTCAGTAGTAGCTCTCCTCCCCAGGCCAGAGAGTAAGAGATGCTTTTTGTGGAATGCAGAATAATGGCCCCCCGAAGATGTTCAAGACCTAGTTCCCAGAACCTGTGAATATGTAACCTTCATAGCAAAAGGGACTTTGCAGATTTGATTAAGGATTTTGATATGAGGAGATTATCCTGTATTATTCTAGTGGGCCTACTGTAATCACAGGGGTGTTTATGAGAAAGAGGCAGGAGGGTCAGGGTCAGAGAAGGAATCAGAGGTTGGAATGAAGTGGTCATGAGCCAAGGACTGCAGGCATCCTGTAGAAGCTGGGAAAGGCAAGTAAAGGGATTATGCCCTGGAGCCTCCAGAAGGAATGCAGCTAAGTGAACACTTGATTTTAGCCCAGTGAGATTCATTTTGGATTTTGACCTCCAGACCTGCAAGAGGATAAATCTGTGTAGTTTTAAGCCACTGTTTTTGGTAATGTGTTACAACAGCTATAGGGAAAGACTTCACTTTTAAAGAACTGGACTAACTAATGGGGATGACCCCCTAAAACAGTGGAGACCAAATGGCCATGCTTCACAGTTAGGAGTCAGGTGGGTGCCCTTATGGTAAAGAGGAGAAAGGTCTGAGTGGCAGTCAGGAGAGCTGACTAATGGAGAGGCTGTGGCTCCCAGAACATAGTGCCCCAAAGAGGCAAGACAGATGGACAGCCCACACAGACAGTACTCAGTCTACACAGTGAGAAGAGATCAAGGATGGATGACCAGGAGGCTGTAGCCAGTTGCTTCAAAAAAAACTCATGATTCCTTTTCCAATTTTAGGATTTGAACCACTTTTCAAACCCACTGAGTGAAGAAGAGGTCAGGTATCCAATGGGAAGGACTCTTGAAAAGTGTATATGGTAATAATTTATCTAATACTACCACAGTAGAACCTGTGACCAATTCTTTGGGTAACAGGACAAAGGTGAATACCCAAATACTTTAAGGACTGCTGAAAGTCAGAATCTGAGTTGACTTTGTTACTCAGAAACCCCAAATCTCATCACAGCCCTCCTATTAGACTGAAGTCATATGAGGCCAAGTAATGGAATCCTGGCCCAGATCCAGTTCACAGGGGGTCCACTGGTTCCACAAGTATACCCATTGTTTATTTCCCTTCCTTTAAAGTATAATTGAAATGGACATACTTGATAGTTGACACAACCCTCACTTTGGTTCTTTGGCCTGAGGGTGGGTGGGTGAAGAAGGTCAAGTGGAAATTTTTGAAATTACTTGCCATTGTGGCCAAGACAGTGAATAAAAAACACTATTCAATGTCAGGAGGAATGGCAGAAATTACTACCACTCTTAAAGGATGCAGAGATGGTGGTCCCCCCTGTATTTCTATTTGATCCACCAGTTTGTTTTCTACAAAAGGCGATGGTCCTTGGAAAATTACAGTAGATACTATAAATTCTGTCAAGTACTAGCCCCAATTGCAGTTGCCGTGACATAAAAGAATACCTTTTCTAGAGCCAATTTAAAAAAGAACTTAAGTAGATACATCAGGCAAATGTATTTTTTTCATCCTAAATAGAAAAGTGGATCAGAAACATTTCATATTCATTTGGAATGGACAAAAGTATGATGTACAGTCGTGACCTAGGACTATATTAACTCCTCTGTCATCTGTCATAATATAATCCTGAAAGACCTGAAACTGTTCGAACACACTAGTTCATTATGTTGAGGACACAATGCTAATCATACTGGATGAGCAAGAAATGATAAGTATCAAGGATGCATTGATAAGATACATTTACTTGAGAGGGAAGGAGATTAATGCTATGAGATTTCAGGGACCTGCTACATCAGTAATATTTTAGAGGTCCAGTCGTCTGAAGCATGTTAGGCTATACTCTTCACAGTGAAGGACAAATTCTTGCATCTTGTAACTTCCATCATGAAGAATGAAGCAAAAGGCTTGGGAGGCCTCCTTGGGTTCTGGAGACAGACTATTCCACACTTGGAAATACTGCTCCAGCCCAAATATTAAGTGACATGAAAGGCTGACAGTTTTGAGTGAGGCCTGGGGCAGAAAGGGGTTCTGATGCAAGACCAACAGATGATGCAACCTCTGCTTGGACAATACAACTCAAGAGACCGTATTATTTTAGATGTATCTGTGAGATAAGATGCAGTGTGGAATCTATGGTCAAATTCCAGAATCTCAATGCAAGCCTTTGGAGTTGTGAAGCAAGGCCATGCCATCTGCAGTGGAGAATTATTTAGCTTTTGGAAAACAAATCCAGATGGGCTACTGGGCCCTGGTAGAGATGGAATGCCTGGCTATGAATCATGAGATGGCCCTGCTGCCAGGGCTGCTCAGCATGAGAAAGATTCCATCAAACACACCAAGTCATAAGGTCGGGGCCCCAGCAGCAACCCAGTTTGAAATGGAAATGTTACACTGTGGATTAGATATAAGCGGGGACAGAGGGCACAGATACTTCAAAAGCCCCATGGCATCTACGTTCCACCCCTCATGGGACTTGGATCCACTTCTTCATATTCATTCCAGGAGCCATTCCTTCAGGATTCTAGAGGGCCTCTTTTCCTGGGAGAATCTTAAAGGAGAACATGAGTGGCACTAACCACAGCAGCCTCCATTGCAGCTAATCAAAGTGATATAACTGGTCTTCTGAATCTTTCTTCTCTACTAAGACCCTCACCCTCAGCTGTTCTAGGTGGGTTAATGGTGGTTTGACCTAGACCCCAGTATGTGATGGGTCTGAGCCCTTGGCTTTCCAGGCCTTACCTAGGGCATAGCTGTTACACTTGCCATTAGCCATCAAGATCGGTCAAGGATGTATCAAGGGCCACCTAGTTGGGAGCCAAACATATTTCTCCTGATGCAACTAGGTATGGTTGGCTAACAATCTGTAGCTGTTTTCTTATTCGATATTTACCTAACTTTTGAGACAAGGTCATGGTCTTCTCAGGGAAGCCAATGAATAAGATGGCAGTACATGGGCCTAGCCGTTTCTGCCCAGTGTGAGATCCCTCTTATGGACTCTGCTAATGAGTTCTTTGCTCCAGAACTCCCCACTGAGCTGGCAGACAACTTGTCCATCCTGCATCATGATTTGATTGATCCCCTGCCAAATTCTGTTTCCTCCTTTTGTCTTTCATGGGTGTTACCTCCCCTCCTCCAACAAATTAATTTCTTCTCCTAACTCTATCTCTGTGTCTGCTTCTCAGAGAACCTGAATGACCTTCACAAAGAAGTAGGGTAGGGTAGAGACATGTGGATGACCTATGGGAGTGGGCAGACAGTCTAAAGATCTTTGTACCACTTGTGGTAGTGGTTTTAAGTGTCCCCACGCTCTTTGATACTCCTCTCTTCAGGAGGTGGAGCCTAGTTTCCCTCCCCTCAACTTTGGGCTAGACTTTCTTCTAATGAATAGAATAAAGACTAGTTTACAAAGGGCACTGTAGCTTCCTGCTCCTTCTCTCTTATATCTCTTCCTCTGGAGGAAGCCAGCTGCCATATCATGAGGAACCCAGGGGACACAGGAGAGCCCCATGTGATGAGGAACAGAGGCTTTCTGCCAACAACCATGTGAGTGACCTTGGAAATGGACCCTTTAGTCCCCAGACTGCAACCCTAGGCAGCAGCTTGACTGCAACCTCCTGAGGGACCCTGAACCAGAACCAGCTGCTTCTGGATTCCTGAGTGGAAGTCGATGCAGATAAATGTTTGCTGTTTCAAACTGCCAAGTGTCAGAGGATTTTGTCACACAGCAATAGATAACCATATACTTGTAAATGACCATCTGAAAGTATCCACTATTGAAGAAGCACTAAACAGACAAAGTGACTCACCCAGTTGTCATCAGCCAGCCTCTGTCATCAGCCACTCCTGTACTGGTAATGTGGTTGCAAGAATGAGAAACCATGGGGACAGGGATGAAAGCTATCCGTGGTCCCAACAACTTGGGCTCCCATTCACCAAGGCTTATCTGCCTAGTTCTGCAGCTTCTGGAAGCCCGAACTGGCGGCAATGGAGGCCAGCACTGAAACATTCTATGAGGAAACTCACCTGCCAGTTGGTGGCAACGTAGCTGCATTGGACCCTTCTGTGAGGCAGGAGTGGGCATGTGCCCTTGGAATCCACAGGTTGTGTCAGTTATATCCCATGTCACTGAACAGCTGCTGGCCTGACAGAATGATGGAAAAGTCTGTCAAAAGCACAATTAAGAAGTCAGCTCACGTCATCCTCCAGGATGTAAAGTATGTTCCAAATCAGTGACAATGTGTGGTTCTGTGTCCCCAGTGGGCAAATATGTGGGAACCGAGGGTGGAAGCAGGAGTGGCCCAACCTGTCCTCCTTTTGGGGACCCAGTTGGGGAACTTGTACTTTCTGTCCCTGCAACTCTGAGACACTGAAGTGTGTTTTGAGGACCTGATTTCATAGGGGAAATTATTTCATTTGAGTCCCACTAACTCTAAGCTACAGTTGCCAGCTGGGCACTTTGGGTTCCTCATGCTAACGGGCAAGCAGGCAGGGACAGTCGTCAGCATCCTGATGGGGATAATTAGACCTGATCACCAAGCAAAGGCAGGACTCCAGAGGCTTGACATATGCAGTGCTCTGTGGCTGGCTCCCCTGCTGCTCCTGGAATCCTGTGAGCACCATGTGGTACTGCCTGTGTTAACCTGCTGTGATGACAGACACGTGGCCCAGGTACCCATGCTGCCAAATATCCGTCATGTGAGTGAGACCGTCTTAGTCATCTGCCCACCAGCCAAACCACCAGCCGAGTGTGCTGGAGGCGTGACCAAGCCAGAAGAGATAGCTGAGTGCTTCAGACCACAGACTCACAACTAAATAAATGATCAGATTTCTAAGTGCCTAAACCCTAGAGTAGTTTGTTATAGAGCCCGAGTATAGGTAAATAACTCACAAGGAGAAGGGTTTTAGGAACCAGGATACTGGGCCATCCTTCTTCTCAAACACTGTGATCCAAAGGTCTTTCCAAGAAAAATGGACATTTATTAATGACTAGAGTTTCTGAATAAAATCCTTTTCTCATCTACCCTTCTGGTGACCTGATTGAAGCCATGTGTGAATCTTGGGGCCGTTCTTTCCTATTTTGTGTTAGGCTTATCCTGAAACCATGCTCCTGTGGCCTATCCCCTGGTTCTAGCTTTGGTTCAGGTTGGAATTCTCAACCGTATCACATAGTTGTACTCTTATGAGCTCTAGTACAAACACATTATGGACAGAAGTAAGGCTGTGTGATTATAGCCTTATGTATTATGGAGTGAACTTGAGAAGTAGCCCTGTACACACTGTGTAAGTATGATCTGTATGGCTTTTCTTTTCTTTTTTTTGCCTTATTGCACTGGCTAGAACTTTCAGCACTATGTTGAATAAGAGAAGTTAAGAGTGGACATCCTCGACTTGTTCCTGATCTTAGGGTGAAAGCATTCCATCCTTCACTATTTAGCTGTGGAGTTTTTGGTAGAAGCTCTTTATCAAGTCGAAGAAGTTTCCCTCCATTCCTATTTTTCTAAGCATTTCTATCATGCATGGGAGTTAAATTTTGTCAAAGGCTTTTTCTGCATCTAATGATATGCTCATATGATTTTTTTTCTTTAAGGCTTTTAATGTGGTTGATTACATTGATTTTCAAATGTTGAACCAGCCTTGCATATGAGGAATCAATCCCATTTGGTCATAGTGTATAATTCTTTTTATATATTTTTTGGATTCAATTCAGTAGTATTTTACTGAGGTATTTTTGCATCTATGTTCATGAGATATACAGACCTGAAGTTTTCCTTTCTTCTAATGTCTTTACCTGTTTTAGGCATTAGTGTAATGTTGGCCTCGTAGAATGAGTTAGGAAGTAGTCTCTCCTTCTGCTTTTTGGCAGAGACTGTAGAGAGTTGGTATCATTTCTTCATTGAATGTTTGGTAGAATTTACCAGTAAAACAGTCTGGGCATAGTGCTTTTATTTTTTGAAGATTATTATTTGAAGATTATTGACTCAATTTCTTCAATAGATATAGGCCTCTTCAGATTATTTACTATTTCTTGTATGGATTTTGTATTTTCTGTCTCTAAAGAAAATGGTCCATTTTATCTAAGTTACCAGATTGGTGGGCACAGAGTTGTTCATAGTACTTCCTTTTATTGTCCATCTGATCAGTAGTGGCATGTCTGTCTTGCTAGGTTCCCTCTTTTCTGGCCCTTTGGCTAAAGAGTGCAGGCTTTTGCTCAACGTTTATTTGTCTACATCTGTTGGCATTTTTGAATTTCTAGCTTCTTCAGATCCAAATCTGGGGTATATAAGGCCAAAAAACCCCAAAAAAGAGCTTATCATTGTATCGTTTCTTGAGCCTCGAGTCCACTAGCCAGTCTGCTTTGCTCTATCTTTCAGAGTCTCTTATGTTTCCTTTATATGTATAATGTATAGGGTTTTTAGTTGTAATTAGCAGAAGGAATAGGAAAAAAATATGTATATTCCATTTTCCTGGAAGAGGTCCCAATAATATTTTTAGATTGTTAAATGCTTGAAAAAAGAGCAAAAGAAGAATAAAATTTCATGACACATGAGAACTATGTGAAATTCAAAATTCAGTGTCTATAAGTAAAGTTTTAATTGTCCATGGCTGCTTTTGTGCTACAATGGCTGAGGATGAGTAGTTGCATCAGAGACTGTATGGTTCAAAACCCTAAAATATTTACTATCTGATCCTTTATAAAAATTTGCTGACCCCTGGATCACATAACAGAATGAATTACTAGAACTTTATTAGCAGAGCTGAGTAGAGTACCTCCTCAATCAAAATTAAAAGAATAAAGGATATGTAAATTCAGATAGACTCTATTCAGGTTTAGGCCCTGGTGAATACAGATTTGGTTGAAATGTTGGTTAGGAAAGGTGATACTTCTACGGGTTTCCTGTGTTCCTACCCCTAGTATCCATATTTTTTACATACTTATTATTTTACAATACTTACTTCATCAATTCTAAGAAGTATCTTTTCCTATATTTTAACATCTCTGATGTGACTTGCAATCAATACCTTGTCATAGTTTAATTGGCAGCATTTTTTCCTTCTTAGTAATATAAAAAATAATGATGCATCTTATAGTTGATGACATCTTAGATTAAATGAGATATGCAGTTGATCTGAAGGAGTCACAAATACATCCTTGAGCAGTTAAGAATGTATACATTTTTGAGTTTAGGCCAAAAGCTACTCAGGTTGTATTAACTTTTCCTTAAACATTGACCTCAAGGTCACCCTTTTAAAAAATAAATTCTTTTTAGTGCAAAGCCTTTTTCACTTATAATTTTTCCAATTAAATGTTTTTCTAGCAAAGTCTGGTACAAATACTCTTAAATATTTTTTCTACTCTCAAAATGTTCCCCTCAAAACTTGAATGTTTCCAAAAAATTTTCTCATTATGATTATACATAATTGTTGTGTGTGTGTAACTTCCATTTGCATATTGGAATTGTATAACCAAGGTTGTCACTGTCATAATGTCGACCAATTCTAATTATAAGAGTCCTAAAAGCAAGCACCAAACTAACTTTGAAAGGCATATTGCAAGAAGAAAAAAAAACCAAACCAAACCAATGGTACTATTTCCCACTTATCTAACCTTTCAAGGGCACTTAGCAGTTAGAAGATTATGATAAGTACAGACAGGTTTCATGATTAGAAGGTTCATTAGTAAGAAGGTACAGAATACTAATCACAAGACTTTCATTTGCACTGACAGGGTCTGACCTAGCTAGCATTCATCAGTGACAGTGGAATTGCTCCCTGGTGGTATCAACCCCAGGCAAGGCAGAGAAAACATGTTCTTCATGGAGGAATTCATCAAAAGTAAGCAGCGCTGTACCACACACCATTGCTTTCAGGTGCTCCCCAGAGGGTAGCCAGCATCTTCTCTGAATTGGTTTGTTTGGTCTGTAAAATGCAAAATGCTCAGGGGAAGTTTGCATGTTAAAGAAAAACAGCTTAAACTTTGGAACCTGGGAAAAACAATCATCACACAAATCTGCACCTTAAATAATCTAGGTGACCATGAGTAGGTGCTTTGGTAAATATTACACCTATAAGCCCAGGAGAATATTATTAACTATGAATATTATTAACTATTAACTATGTAGTAGTTATACATGTTATAAACTCTTGTAAAGATTGCCATTTTAAAATATTGTGACACCAGAAGATTACTACATTAATATCACTCAAAATTGCATATTTGAAGCCTGGAAAGATATTTGTACATTTTAATTATACATGTATATTAAATGGCTCTTTTTCCAAACATCACAATTTTCAACAAAATATACCCTCATCATGTAAAAGCATTTTATGAAGAATAATTCCCAGAGTTTGGTCTGTGAAGGACAAAACCAAGCACTGCCAATTTTCCCATCTGCAGAAATCTTACTGCTAATTTGTTACAGAATTAACAAATGAAATAACTAGAAATTATACAAAACAAAATATGCCTGAGTGGGAAGCATCCAGTCTCTGGAGTCAGACAAACCAGATTTTGAATTCTTTTAATTACTTAAGGACTCTGGGCCTCAATTTTCTTATCTGTAAAGTAGGACAATACTACCTAACATACAGGGTGGGGATAAGTGTTAGATAAATGGTGATTATTGTAGCCAACTCTAAATTGTGTAGTAAATATTTTAAATACAAAAAAACTCCAAAAGAGAAGAAGGAACTCAATGAGACAGGTGAGAGTCGCCTGGAGGTGAGACTTGGGCTAAGCCTTAAAAATTCTCTATTTCTTACAATAATAATATTATTATTATCTTACATTTTAATGTTTCTGAAATTGATGTTAAAATAAATGGTGAAAAAAAGCAGGTAAGGATTAAATTATGATACAGTTAGCATTGCCTACATATTTGCCAATTCATGAGATCCCCACAGATAGGTAAATTTTAGTTTTAATTTGAATCTTTATTATTGATTGCAATGTCTTCACAACAATTAAACTCTGGTACAGGATTAAAACAAAATGTTACTTTTTAAACAAGGTGTGATTAAAGGCCACACACAAAACTGGCTTCTCAGAATAAATCATGAAACGTTTTGTTAATCTAATTTTTAAATAAGTACTATAATTATAAATTTCAAAATTAAGAAAGATAAGTATAAGAAGGCATGCTATGAAAAATCTCCAACTCACTTGTGTCTCCAACCATCCAGGTGTCTTATCCAAAGTGAAATAAAGTTACAGGTTTTTCTTTTTAATTCTTCTACTGATATTTTATGCATATATAAGCAGACACATGTAATTATAATCCCTTCTTTTTGTAACACAAATGTTACATACTTACTATACACACCATTTTTCACATTGCTTTTTCACAATGTCTTTTGGAATATTTTATGATCAAGTTCATAAATAACTTTTATTCTTTTTTTTAAACAGCTGTTTAGTATTTCATTAAATACTCAGACCATACATTTTAACCAGTCCCCTCCCTATATGTCCCTTTTGATAAGAGGAAAATTTCTCAATATTTTATAATTACAATGAAGCCATGAATAATCTTGTACATAGAACATGAAATTTTCAAATTAGGAAAGATTGATACAAAGCTATTTATTTTGTGAATGGTGCATGTACAGATTTCTGAACATTTCTGAATGAAGGGACAGCAGGAAATACGATTAGATAGCAGAGGGATGTAAACTACAGATTCTCTGAATGCTGTGGATGATAATTAATGATGTGATAGAAAGTAGTATGGAACTACTGAAAGTAATGAGTAGTATTTAAGGAAGATGAATGTTCTGAGTGTGAGGTCTTATTTCCTGCACTCTGGAGTGTTGGGAGCTTTCAGAAAGGGTGTTACGAGATTTTTCCTGATAGAATAAAACTAGCGGTCTGATAGGTGTAGGCAGTCAAAATGGCGAGGTCAGAGAAGACAAATGTTGCAAGAGGGAACAGGTAGGAAGCCAGAATCTAAGTTCTGGGAGGTCAACTCAGGTGAGAGAAGCAGGCTAACACTGACGTTCTAAATAGCAGGCAAAGTCCAGAGTGGAAAAATCCATCAAGAGTGGAGTTAGTAAAAAAAGTATTAATACTTAGGTTGCTTCCATGTCCTGGCTATTGTAAATAGAGCTGCAGTGAACATTGTGGTACATGACTCTTTTTGAATTATGGTTTTCTCAGGGTATATGCCCAGTACTGGGAGTGCTGGGTCGTATGGTAGTTCTATTTTTAGTTTTTTAAGGAACCTCCATACTGTTCTCCATAGTGGCTGTATCAATTTACATTCCCACCAACAGTGCAAGAGGGTTCCCTTTTCTCCACACCCTCTCCAGCATTTATTGCTTGTAGATTTTTTGATGATGGCCATTCTGACTGGTGTGAGATGATATCTCATTGTAGTTTTGATTTACATTTCTCTAATGATTACTGATGTTGAGCATTCTTTCATGTGTTTGCTGGCAATCTGTATATCTTCTTTGGATAAATGTCTATTTAGGTCTTCTGCCCATTTTTGGATTGGGTTGTTTGTTTTTTTGATATTGAGCTGCATGAGCTGCTTGTAAATCTTGGAGATTAATCCTTTGTCAGTTGCTTCATTTGCAAATATTTTCTCCCATTCTGAGGGTTGTCTTTTTGTCTTGTTTATGGTTTCCTTTGCTGTGCAAAAGCTTTTAAGTTTCATTAGGTCCCATTTGTTTATTTTTGTTTTTACTTCCATTTCTCTAGGAGGTGGGTCAAAAAGGATCTTGCTGTGACTTATGTCATAGAGTCTTCTGCCTATGTTTTCCTCTAAGAGATTGATAGTGTCTGGCCTTACATTTAGGTCTTTAATCCATTTTGAGTTTATTTTTGTGTATGGTGTTAGGGAGTGTTCTAATTTCATTCTTTTACATGTAGCTGTCCAGTTTTCCCAGCACCACTTATTGAAGAGGTTGTCTTTTCTCCATTGTATATTGGATAAAGAAGATGTGGCACATATATACAATGGAATATTACTCAGCCATAAAAAGAAACGAAACTGAGTCATTTGTAGTGAGGTGGATGGACCTAGAGTCTGTCATACAGAGTGAAGTAAGTCAGAAAGAGAAAAACAAATACCGTATGCTAACACATATATATGGAATCTAAAAAAAGAAAAAGAAAAAAAAATGGTCATGAAGAACCTAGGGGCAAGACGGGAATAAAGACTCAGACCTACTAGAGAATGGACTTGAGGACAACGGGGAGGGGGAAGGGTAAGCTGGGACAAAGTGAGAGAGTGGTAGTGTATATATGGACATATATAGACTACCAAATGTAAAATAGATAGCTAATGGGAAGCAGTCGCATAGCACAGGGAGATCAGCTCGGTGCTTTGTGACCACCTAGAAGGGTGGGATAGGAAGGGTGGGAGGGAGGGAGACGCAAGAGGGAAGAGATATGGGGATATATGTGTATGTATAACTGATTCACTTTGTTATAAAGCAGAAACTAACACACCACTGTAAAGCAATTATACTCCAATAAAAACGTTAAAAAAAAAAAAAGTATTGACAGTTGGTGAATTTTGATCCCAGGGAATGAGCTATGAGATCTCTTCCCTGTGTATACCCTAATAATTACAATAATCATAAATGGGAACTATTATTTTCCTCCTTTAAAGATGAGGAAACATAGATTTAGCAACTTGCTCTAGGTTATGCAAAAAGACACAGAGCAGAGCTGTCTACATACCTATGTACATGCTTTTAAACACTAAGCAAAACCACCACACGTGCATCCGAGTATAGGCGGGAGGCTGGGACTCCAGGCTTCAGCATCAATCCCAGCACTGGAGACTGAATTTAGCAGCAGTAAATTAGTTCTGGATGTCACTACACAGTTGGTGGGGGGGAAGGAGAAAGAGACAGAGACAGAGACAAGACAGAGACAGAGACAGCGAGATTCCAGTGTACTGATAACCTTAGCTTCCATTGCTTACTGTTAGAGACTAAACCTGCAGTGAAGGAGGGCAGGAGGAGCCAGGAATGAAACTTTTTCAGGGTGAAAGGGAAAACTTGGGCAGGAAGTAAAATGTACTTGCTAGCGTTGTTCAGCAGTGCATCTCTTGTCCCTGTACTCATCATCCGTGGCGTCTCTCTCTCTCTCTCTCATCTATTAGCAGTTTAGGTACCTATGTGTCTGTGTATCTATCTATATATCTACGTATCTATTTATCATCTGCTTCTCTATTAAATCTTGTGGTCCATGAGGGTAAGGATTATCCTGACTTGCATGCTGCTGTATACTTGACACCTTGCCCAGGGCATTCATTGCACAGAGAAACTATCCATTGAGTGAACAAATGAATGATGTTCCATTTGTCATTGAGGTAATTTCAGCTTTGATTGTGCTTACAGTTTTGTGGAGAATATTGATATTAATAAAATAATAACATACACAATTGTAAAAGTATAATTCTAATTCATGGGACAAAGGAAAGGAATATCTTCCTGGTATTTGAAGAATGAATATAAAAAGGAGGCTTTGATTTAGGTATGTGTTCTGGGTTGAACTGTGTTCTCCCAAATTCATATGCTGATGTTCTAACCCCCAGTACCTCAGAACTTGACCTTACTTGGAAATAGGGTCATTGTGGATGTAATTATTTAAAATGAGGACATACTGGAGTAGACCGGGCCCCAAATCAAATACGACTTGGTATCCTGATAAAGAGGGGAAATTTGGAACCAGACATACACCCAGGGAGAAAGCCGTGTAGAGATGAAGGTGGAAATTTGGGGTAGGGCAGCAGGAGCCAAGGAGTGTCACCTCTTGCCAGCAAAACACCAGAGGCTGGAGGGAGGCCTGGAGCAGATCCCTCCCTCACAGCCCTCAGAAGGAACCAGCCCTGCCAGCACCATCATCCCATACTTGTAGCCTCCAGAGCTGTGAGGAAGCACATTCCTGTTGTTTAGTCCCCCAGTTATAATGCATTGTTATGTCAGCCCCAGGAAATGAACACACTAGGCCATGAACGCCTGCCTGAGGAAATGACAGTTGGTGATGACACCAGGCACCGAAGGATGAATTAATTAGGGGAGCATTTACACAAAGAGAGAACAGCATGTGCAGAGGCCCTGTGATAGGAGGAAGCCCACCTGGAATTATCTTACCGTTGTTTTTCTTAGTTTTTCATCTGCTTTGCAACCAGATCAAATATATTAATAATTTTCCTTTAAAGGGTTTGTTTTGGTATTAGTTAAAGACAGTTTTCCCCATCCCAAAATTACATAGTTGCATCTATATTCTATTATGCATTGTTTATTGTCTTATATTTTTCATTTAAATCATTCATCCATCAGAAATTTATCTTGATGAATAGCATTAGGCAAAGAAAAATCTTTTGAAACTGATTTTCAATTCTTCTGTGACATTTTCTTATGCTTTCCCCTTTATTCAGTCACTTCCTCTCATCTCTTAGTTCTTGATTAGTAAGTAAATGTATATATTTTTTAATTTCAAACATAGTGCAAAACTTCCTTTTTTCTTTCTTTACTCATTTTTGAATACTAGTATGGAAACTAATAGTTTCCATAAAACTCTATGGTTTCATCCTTTGCGGACATTCTGTTCCTGTCCCCTTCCAGATTTTACTTTGGAGGGTTGCTTGATGTAAATTATAACAGTTCAGCACTATTAGGGGCATAGAGAGAGGCCTTGTGTGGTTATAGAGGAGGAACGTTTTCTCTGTTCAGTCCTGTGTCTCGTGATGTCCCAGTGCTGCGCAGTAGCTTTCCTCAGTCGAATTGACTTTTATACCAGCCTCCGTTCGGGACACATGTGTCTGCCATCCTTCGTGGGACCACAGCTCTTCGCATCAGGGAAGAGCCCCACCTTAGTAAGAAGTGCTTCCTCGCCATGTTGTTTTCTGTGTGATATGGTTTTTCCTTCCCTTGATTGTCCTGGTGAGTTTCTCTGAATGCCCTTGATGTAAAGGTTTTCAAGCAAAGTGATTTCCATCTATCCTACATTCTGTCCAGTTGGTAGCCTTCACCTCTGTATCAGTGATTAAAGCAATTCCATAAAATATGGAAATAACCACCATTTACTAAACAATCAAAACATAGACATTGTGCAGCTTTTCATATTTTATTTGATTTGAAGAAATAGTGCAGCGCAGTGGTTGAGAACATGGGCCCTGTACGCAGACCATCTGATTTCCAATCCCAGTTCTGCACACACAGCTGTGGAACCTCGTGTAATTTACGTTAACTTCGTTTACTACCGTTTCCGTATCTATAAAATGGTGTTGTAAGGATTTAAATAAATGAACATATAAGGTGCTTAGAACAATGCTGAGCACGTAGGAAGCTCTGTAGAAGTGTTTGTAGTTGTCCTTGTTGCAGGGTGCCAGAGGTGGCTGTTATTTGATTTTCAGAGCAGACCTATAAGGTACCTTTTAAGAAACAGGTTCAGCGATGTTAAGCTTGTGCAATATCATGTAATTGCCTGGTATGCAGTCAATACTCATTAAATACACATTTAGTGAATGAAGTTATAGAGATGGAGTTATAGACAGGACTGGCTGACATCGAGTCTTGTGCTTTTAATCACTGTTCCTCAAAATATCTCTTTTACTTATTTCCTGCCAAATAAGATCACTTTCTCCAGAATGGAAGCTGTGTGCTTGACTCTCCCTGGCTTCTTTAGTCTTGTCTTAGAAACATTCTGTTAGAAATTCCTTGAAATTTGTCCCATAGAGCTAGCTTCCTCCCCAAGTCTTCAGTGCAATATGGGGTTTTCCAATATTTTAATGTTTTTAAAAAATCATTTCAGTTGGTATTGTGGTGTTAGGAAGAAGGAGAGTTAGATTATCTGCTTACTGCCAGCTTACCCAATATTCTCTTGTAGTGATATTTTTCTGTATTCAGGATTTTTATCAGTTACCAGAGCTTGAACTAGGTTAATATCTAGAACGATGAATATTTTTCGGTGATGCTGATACTTTACTACTGGTGGTAGAATCTTTCTGAATATGACTCATTTTGGACCTCGCCATCCAGTTTGTTTATACCCTAGATCAGACATTAGCAAACTTTTTCGGTAAAAAGCTAGGTCATAAATAGTTTAGGTTTTGTGGACCACGTGGTCTTTGTTGTAAATGCTCAGCTCTGCCGCTGTATTGTGAATGCAGCCAGCTGTAGACAACATGAATGTGAATACATGGCTGTGCTCCAATACAACTTTATTTATGGACACAGAAATTTGAATTTTATGTAATTTTTACGTTTTATGTGTTAGATATTATTCTATTAAAAACTTGCAACTATTTAAAAATGTAAAGTCCCGCTCTTAGCTTGCAGGTGATATAAAAATAGGCAGCTGTTTAGAGTTGTTCCACAGACCGTAGCTTGTACCTCCCCTTTTCCTGCATCAAATGACCACAGTCCCTATCATCCAGATGATTCCACTTTATTCATCACACTGCAGCTGGAATTATCATCCTTAAATTTAAACCACTCATCTGATTATATTACTCCCTTCCTTATGATCCTTTGTTGACCCTCCAAACTCCTTGGCATGACATTCCAGGTCACAGAACTGCTGAGTCCACCTCGTCCAGACATCTTTCAGTCCTTCCCTCTCAGCATCCCCTGGTCAAGCCAATCCCAGTTATTTGCTGATTCCACAAACACATTCATATATTCTGCTGTCTCCTGGGTCTTGAATACTTTATCACACATTGTTCTTGGCATAGTTTTACTTATTCTTAAAAAGTCCATTTAAAATGGCATCTCTTCCAGGAAGTTGTCCCTGAATTTTCAGGCAGAATTAATCACTTTTGCATTCATGCTTTCATAGCACTTTGAACATGTTTTAAAACATTTATCTTATTATGTTACAATTCATTGTATTCATGGTTGTCTACACCGATTTTAATATGAGCTCTTAATGTAAATAACTGGGTTAATTTATCTTTGTTTTCTCCAAAACTGGTATATATTTGGGACTTGACAAATGATTTTGAATGCTGCAACAGTAGAATTAGATTTGAGTGCTCATATCTGCCATACTTCACACAAAATGTGTTTTATAAAGAAGGAAAAATCCCCAACACTTTTGAAAGGAAAATAGTGTATGGGTTTATCCTTTACAAAGCAAAGATTCACTTGGTAAACTAAAATCACTCTTAAATTTGTTTGTTTTGAATTTTTTCTTAGTGGGTTTGAATTTTTAAGGCTATAGTTTCATTTGCAAAAACTATCAAGGTTTTAAAGAATTAACAGCTCTTTGTGCTGACACCTTCCTCTGCCACTGCCAGTGAGGTCGAAATTATAAATCTGAGATTTGGGGAGTTTTTTCAGTACTGAGCACTTGGGTGCTGAAATAGTCTCAGAGTTCATCCCAAATGTCCTGGGGACGCAAATGGTGAAAACAGCTTTGGGTAGCTATGGATCCAGACTCTGAGCTTCCACTCTGTTCTCTTCAGCCTCCCAGTTCATACATCTTTCCTCCTCCTCCACAGAGGTGTAGATACATTTATTTATAGATATAAGAATAATTATTGGGAAGAAGTCCACAGCCCTCGTATTTGATAAAAAGCTTCCTGGAGATTCTGCAGGCTCGTGGATCTTACAGTTATTCACCTGGTATGGTACCCAGGCCCCCTGAAGGCCAGGGTCAGCACATGAATCCCTCTGTGCTCCTTTGCCCTCCCTTGTCCTGAGTGATGCACAAAAAATTCTATGTAATCATTATTTATAGCAAGATAGAAGAAAAAAAGTACTATAGGGTGCTGAAAGTTTTAGTCCAGTAAGGATTTTAGAAATTAATATTGATGTCAGTGGTGACAACTTGTCAGAATTGTTCATGTTCTTTTCTTAGTAGTGTCACAATGGTTTATGGTATGAATAGAATGTATTTTTTTATATTGTCTCTCCTGCTCAAATCCCAGCTCTGTTGCTATTTCTACTTTTCTGTGGTGGTGATAATTGAATGAGGAGAAGGAGCAAAAGAGCCTCATCTGTTTTAATTTCTGAGTAGGGACATAGATTCACTAGAATCAGGACTGCCACCTGAACTCAGGAAGTCAGTTTTTATGAAGACGTTTATTTATATATATATATATATATGTATATTCAGATATATTCAGCTATATATGTATATATCTGAATCACTTTGCTGTACACCGGAAACTAACACAACATTGTAAATCAACTATACTTCAATAAAAAAGATGTCTATATATATCTTTATGAAAGATAATAATTTCTAAAGGCAATTGTAAGGTTTGAATAAAGTAAGTTCATATATGCCAATAAATTAATTGAATAATTGCCTTTATCTTATTATGTGACTTCACAAATTTATATTTGTGTTCTCTCTACAATTCTAGAAAATATCTCTCAGTTAAACTTTTGCAGAACTCTGTAACACAACTAAGTACATTTTAATATATCTAGTAATTTTGTGGTGGGCATTCTCTTCAATGGGGAGTAATTTTTATGTGACAATGTACAGTGATTTATTCATTGGATTTTGTCTTTGTTTAAATTTAAAAACCTCTTAAGGATACTCAGCCTTGTCATGGATTCTTCATTAATATTTTTCTCTTTAGGTTTATAATGGGCATTTGCTCCTTTCGGTTGCCAGCATCCATTTCCCCATCATTTGAGAGCAGCATCCTAAATTCCTTTGGGGGAGTTCTCACTTTTCCATTTGGTGTAGCTTGGTAGCACCGCATGGCAAATCAAGGTGCACAGCCCTGCCTTACTTAGGTAGGCCACTCTGGTTCCCGCTCCCTCGACTTTGACAGAATGGGGGAGATTATTCAAATTCATTCATGTGAGTGGTATTATCCTGATGAAATTATGCGATTCTTATTGTCCTGACTCAGCACCACCATGGTTTCGCTCTATTCAAACTTGTTCTCCTAAATTCTCATCTTCCTGTGAGGCATTAAGTATTCTGCCAATAAATTCTTTATTTTCTTAAGGTTACCTGTTACTTACAATCTAAGTATTCTAAGCTCTTAGATGTGGATCTAGCCAAGAAAAATATTTATCAAGAATCAATACCTGTTGGGACTTCCCTGGCGGTCCAGTGGTTAAGACTTCGCCTTCCAATGCAGGGGGTGCGGGTTCGATCCCTGGTCAGGGAGCTAAGATCCCACATGCCTCGTGGCCAAAAAACCAAAACATAAAACAGAAGCAATATTGTAACAAATTCAGTAAAGACTAAAGATGGTCCACATCAAAAAAAAAAAAGTCTTAAAAAGAATCAATACCTGTCATGGTTCAGATCCTGGCTGGAAATGAGCATTAGTAATTGTAAGAAGGCACCCACGTCCAGTGCATCTGGATTCCTGGCACCTATGCCCGTTTTGGAGAAACAAGGACTCTTCTACCTGTCGGTCGACTGCTTTGATCTGGCTGTCTCAGCTATTCGCTAGGGAACTTCAAAGTGCAGACTCAGCCCCATAGAGCTGCAGACATTTTTGCCAAAGCAGTACAAGTTGGGAACCAGAGTTAGTCTTATTGCCCTTAGCATGTTTTCTCACATGACTATCAAGCTTATTCTTTCACCTTAATTCCTCTCACACTTTTTCAGCACATTGAGCTTCTGCCTGGACTTGCTGATTTGTCTCCCTTTCCCACTCTGGGCCTAAGTCCCTGGTTTGAACCCAGTCCATGGTCTTGGAGCCCTGAATACCCTAAGTATATCATGTCAGAATTCTCCCCGTTGTGGTCTAGCCCAGTGCCTCATGGCATGACCACTGGCTGAATTTCTGTTCTGAATGGACCAACTTGGAACCTCCTGACTCTGGGCATGCCTCCTTAGCACCGCTGTTGTACCAGGCAATCTGCTGTGTAGGCTTGTGGAAGCATATGCTCTGCTATGTGCTTTATTTGTATCCATTCCGTACTCTGTGTGTGTATGTGTGTGTGTGTGTGTGTGTGTGTGTGTGTGTGTGTGTGTGTGCACACGCGCACATGCACTTTTCCTAGCAAAAGATTTTTATGTGTAAAAAATTTTATTTTTTGTATTCTTTTAAATTTTCACATTACCTAGCCTTTAAACTCAAAATAATTCCATGTTTCTTTGACTCTACTGTCTTCATTAAACATCTCAGTTTGCAAAGCCAGAAGCCTGGGGATCATCCTTTATGCCTCCCTCTCCCACACTCTTCACTCTCAATCGATAACTAAGTCCTGCCACTGTTTCTTGAACTGATTCTTCCTCTATGAAATTCTCCAGTCCCCTGGTCTAGACCCTGTATCTCTGACGGGAAGATTGTGCTAGCCTCCTAGTTTGACTCTCTGCCTTTAGTTGTTCCCTTTCAAAGCTGTCCTCCTCCCAGAACTGTGCTCAATTTATATATCATGTTTATATACCACCTGAAATGTATTTACTACATATTTATTACCTCAAAGACAATTAACAACACCAGAACTTAATATCCACTGAAATATAATCCTTTTCTCTGTAGAATTACCCTAATTTCTACCCAAGATAGCCAAATTAAGACTAATTTGTTGGCAAAATAAGTCTGGTTTCAATAAACTTGTTCTGATTATGTAGTAAGTGTAATTAATCATATAGATTCTTTTAAATTGACTGCCCTGGAACCTCAGATTGAACTTTAAGAGGCCTCTCAAGTCCAGGAAAGCCATGCCAAGGACTTGCCATTAGATTCACCTGTAATACCTATAGATTTGGGTGAATTCCTCTCTTCTCAAGGTCCCCAAAATATTTTCAGATTCCTGCACCTGCCAGGAAGAGGCCTTCCTTATTTACCTCATAAGGCTCCTGGGAACCCTGTGAGCAAGGTACCAGGTTGTTTTTCCAGGGGAATTTCTGGCTCCAGAAAGTACACTTTGGTTCTTTAAAGCTGTCTGGTCATATCTGATTCTATGCATATTCTCAAATATGACATTCCAGTCAAAGCCAATGTTTCCAATTATGTCCTATTATAAGAAGAACAGACTCTTATTGGACTTATGCAGCTAGCTTTATTGCCATGAAAATAAGAATACTCACTAAGAGTTTCCAAATTCTGGAGAGATCAGGTAGAAAGGAAAGATAAATGCTTCAATTTTGCTTACAAAGGAATAACTTACCAAATTGCTGTAAGTCATAATTAGCTTAAAGAGAAAGGTTTCTTATATCTGGAAAACAAAGATTAAAGCCAATAATATTTCAGACAAAAAGTCATAAAAATTATTATTCAGCCATGCAACTACCCCTTGTTGATCTTGATCTTTTGTTAGCAGTTTATGAAGCCATCAGGTTTTTCATTCGGATTCTTTATTGTACCCAGTTCATACCCAGGAAGGATTTGAAAGTTATCGAAACTGTGCTTGTCAAAAAATCCTTCAGTGAATCTTCTTGCAGATGAAGCATTTTTGCAAAAGCATTAAAACAACTGTCTATAAATGACAAAGACTTAAAAAGGCATGGTTAAAGACCTGATTATAATGTAATTTGACAAAGAAATGTGGTTATTTTTGTGGCATACAGTATTTTAAGATAATAACTAGAATTATGACTGATAACATAGTAGGACATATCTGAATTTTAGGAATTTCATATAATTCTAGAACATTTATATTAATGACATTTTATCCATACACTATAACCTAAGAAGGTTTATCACCACTCATTTGATGATGCTTCCCATGTAATTTAACATACCAGATAAGCCTAATTAGTTTAATATCTTTCTTTGATAAGAAGAGAAAACAAATCTCTTGAAGTGTTCCAGGGCCCCTCTGGAAAACCTCAAAGTAATTTCCAGGTCAGCAACACTTCATTTAGAGTTTGATTTTTTGAGGAAGTTTGTCAAAGATATCAAAGGTTTTAAAACACTTGGTCAAATAAGATCATAGGTCACTGTGAAACAATACTTATTCACTTAGTCAAGTGACAATAAAGATTTCAAAGGCAAATACAGAAAGATACAACAGATTACATAAAAGGTAAAGAAACTTTACAATCTGTTATCAAAAGCAGATCAATGTAATTCAAGAAAACTTTGTTGCTCTTAACAGAGAGAAAATGAAATTCAGGTTTTGCACCATCTACCCTTAATATTAAAATTAATTTACTCAATTAATTTTATTCTAATTTTAGTCAGTCCTGACCACACATAGAATTCCTTTCATTTTTCTCACTAACCTTCTATAACTTTTTATATCTGTATTAATTTATCCTTTATTTTCTTTCCCATTTAGAAATAACCAACTTTAGGTAAAATCCCTTTCTTCTTAATTTTTAGTAGTTTTATTGCATAGTTTAATTAGAACTCTTACCCTTTAAAAACCTCAATTTTAAGTGAAAACTAAGGAATAAGCAATTATAAACTGTCTTTTACACTAGTATTCTGTAGAATGGCAAACTTATAAATACAATTTATAATTTCTAAAAACCATGTACTTATAGAAAATGTCTCATATTTATTAATAGTCCTAAATATCATCAGTTTCTCTGCAAAAGGAAGCCTGTGTTCAGTAATTAATGTTTCATTATCTTATTTTATTTGGGAATGATCTAGATATTTAATAAACTTCCATCATTTAATTTAATTTAGCCAAATTCTAAAGTTTCAAGTTACCAAAAATCTAGAGGAACTATTTTTAAGCAGACATTCCTAAAACATAATTATTCCTAAAGAGTTCACCTAAAAACTCTGATCTCATTTATGTTCAAGTTACTTATAAAAATTTCCTCATATCAAGTAACTTTTCTTGCTGACAAACTTCATAACAGAAAATATAAGATCTTATTTGACTTTTAGTAAACCTAGGTACAATAAAAGTATTATAGTTAATGTTGATGGCTCTAAAGACATGTCTGTATTAATTAAACTAACAAACTTAAACTAACTTTAATACCAACTATTAATTTAATACTGAATATTTCCCAGATCACATGAACCTGACATTCTTCTGGGTTAGTTTCTTTTATCCTTCTGAGAATTTATATAAGCAGTTAATTTTCCTTTATGCCAATTAAATAGAGCTCATTTTTAAATTTTGACAAAACCATCTGGAAGTGAGACACATCATATTTATAATATGCACACAGAAAGACAGACAGACACAACCAGAGATCTCATAGTTTCATTTTTAAAACTTAGTCATGAATCAGGTATTATAATATAAAACTCACTAGTTTATAAATAACAGTTTGGATAAGTTAAGTTTTACCCACTTGAGTTTAAAAAGGCCTCTTTTCTCTTTGTTTTTTCCTCAGTCTCAGGAATTGGAGGTGGTCTAGATAAGACAAGTGTTCCTGAGAGCCCTGTTAGAACATTTACATCTCAAGGCACAAGGAGAGAAAAGCAAGTTATCCTAGAAGGACTTTTGTTTCCTTAGGGTCAGAAGTTTGAAAAGATGTTTTATCAAGCTAGCTTTCTCTAACTGTGTACAGAGATATCAGTTTTGGAATGTCACAAGAGCCCCGTCTTGGCCACTTCAGGCAGCATTTTCTTTATTCCCAATTAAGTAACTACTTGCAAGTACAGATTTCATACATAAACCTGGCTGGAGTACTAGTTGGAGGTTGGCTATCGGACATCCCTTGTCTCTCTGTTTGGGAAAATATATTCCCCATTTTAAAGTTGGTGTCAAGATAAAATTACTAATGAAATGGTACAGTGGGTTGATGGACTGTTTGTGAACTTAACTCCTCTAGGTGTCCCCCTAGCGTTGTTTCATCTCTTTTAGGTATCTCGGTTTCCCCCTCCAGCAGTCTAGAACTGCCGTGGGTGTTTAGAGCACTGAATGGACAACTCCTACATTGTTTGTCCCCAGACGAGCAATTTTTAATTAATGAGTGGGTTTCGCTGTGGGACTGCTGCATAGTATGAGGACTAGCCTCCATCACTCCTGTAAATTTCTCAGTTGCCTGAGAAAGCCCTAACTGGCTGGGAAAGCTCTGTCCCTTCTCTTCGGAGCTGAGAGCTCTCATATGGTATCTTCACTTTCATCCCAACAATTCTGTTAAAGTAGCTGAATTGGGAAAAAATGTCAGGTCAGCCTCCTACCTACACGGTCCACACCTCCTCAGTGCCTTTCAACTGAGCAAAATCTTTCCTAGTGTCTCTCAGCTGGGAGGGAATACGTTGCCTCTTCTTGAACCTAAGTTCAAGGATACCAGCTCCTCATAGCAAGGAGTTTAACCACCTTTGAATAAACTCAGGATCTTTAACCAAGATGGGTGATCCAAGACCAGGAGAGACTCACCCAAATTCATCTGGACTCACCAAGGAGGTGGACAGGCACAAGGAGCCCCCCTTGCTGGTACTGGGTCCTCACAGAGTTCAGGGGAAGGAGAAAAATCTGCTCTGAGTCCTTTTGTGGTTGCCAAAACTATCACCTTGAAAACACACACACACACAATGTAAGAGCTGTGAGTTGAGTTTATTCAGTGTCTTATGAGGACTATAGCCTGGGAGACAGCCTCTCATACAGCTCTGAGAAACTGCTCCAAAGAGGTAGGGGAAGAGGCTGGTATATAAGTGATTTAGAAAAGGGGTACATGTAATCCAGCATACATCTTGGTAGAAGGTTACTGCTAATCACAAGGAACAGATATCTCGGTTAATGAGTTTAGTACTTTTCTTAATATGAGGAGATACAAGAGTCCAGTTTCATTAAAAAAATTTTCCTGAAGTATTTCTAACTATCTGAGGGCCTATTCTGCCTATTTCCCCAGAGCACAGAGTGCCTCATTCCTGATCTTCACCCTGAATTTCTTTCAGGGTGTTCCGTAGGTCAGCAAATGCAGTGGCTAATGACTCAATCCTTGTAGACCAGATGGTGGGTGACAATTTGCACTATCTATCATCTATCTATCATGTTTCTATTTATTGTCTACCTAACTATAACTACTATATAACTACATAGTTATATATTCTACAGAAAATATATCCTTCACAAACTTTCTACACAGAACTTTGAGATTTCAACTTCATCCGCTGTTTTGGATGTTACTGAGTGTCTGAATTCACCATACCTTTTCATTTTCTGTATTTCTGATGCTTTGACAACTTTTTCTGACCTTGGAGAGACTGAGAAACTGCCCCTCCCAGGACTAGCCAATTCCTAGAAATAGTAAGACTCCTCTGCAAGCACGCCTTTCAGATGCAAACTAACCAATTCAGAGCCCACACCCCACCGCTTCCTTTATCAGACTCATACTCCAGACCACTATTCTCCTGCCCATATCACTCCAGGATCAGGGACCAGACCACTAAAGACGGCCTCTACACCCCAGAGCCTGCTGCAATTATTCCAACTAGCCTGCTTACCCTGCCTCACCCATTCCTTTTTTATCTTCTAAACTAAACCTGCTTACCCTGCCTCACCTGTTCCTTCCTGCAGAAACAGGAAGGAACACATTTTCCTACTGTTCCTTCTGCCTCCTGGATGACCATGGTGCTTCCTGTGTGGCCCTGCCTAGCATGGGGTGCCCCCTCTTCTTGGGAACTGTGCATAACAAACAAACCATCTTTTCAGTGGCAATCATCTTCTGATCTGCTGGCTTCACTATACCTGAATAATAATAAAACCTACATTTTAAAACAGAGTCTCTTTAACGGGTTATCAGGTTGTGTGCCTTTGCTTGGATTTCCTGGAATGAAGCAAGGCTTAAGCGCTAACGTTTTATTGAGAGGTTTAATTCCAGAGCAGGGGGAGTGTGGGAATTGGTGAATGAGAGAGAGAGGAGTATGGGAGAAAATATAAAGTGGTACTTTCCTTAACTGGTCCTTGCTGGATAAATCACACACACACAAAAACATTATTTTGTTCTGTCTCTAAGGGGTTCAGTTTTGGTAATATGTATTTTTCTAAGAATTATGCACTGAATCTAGATTTCCATATTTATTTACATAGAGTTGTAAAAAGTAACGTCTTTAGAATTAAAAAACTTCCTTTGAGGTTAAATCACTGTATCTCCTTGTCATGTATAATTTTGTCATTTTTCATTTTTTTATTTTTATATATATATATATTTATATCTGTAGTATGTTGGACTCTCTAAAATATGGGACTCAGCATCCACCCCAGAGGAGATTAGATGAAGGTCATCTGATGTGGAGGCATAGAGAGAGTGTAATAGGGCTTGGAACTGGAGAGGCAGTGACAGGAGACAAAAGGACAAGTTAGACCTGGTTGAGGGTGGGAGGCATGGGAGTCGATTAGAAAGAGATGAGAGAGTCAGCTTAACTATGAGAGAGCCATGGGGATGTTAAACCAACGTCTAAAACCATGCCTGTCCATCCTTGTGTGCATATATTATTCATTACCCATGTGAAAGAGTTGGTCAGCTATTCTCCAGGCTATTCTAGAAGACTTTCCTTTGAAAACTGCCTGTGGCCTGTTGATTATGTAACAGAAAATTCTGTTTCATGCCCAGTGACTCTGGTCTATACTTGGCCCCAACTGTCCCATGTGTCCTTAACTCCTTGTTGTTAAAAAACCAGGACGCTTGGAAGGTTCCCCGAAACAGAGGGTGCAGTCCTTGACTCCTTGTGGGGCTATGGCGTTGTGAAAGAGAAAGCCTTAGCGTTGGTATTGGGTACATTCTGGTGTAGTAATTAATAGAGTGTTTTCTCTCCTTTTATATCATTTCTCTTGTACTTGTAAGGAAACCGAGACCTACTTCTCTATAAATCTGTAGAGTCTGTATTATCTATACAGACTATAGATAATGCTCATATTAAATTAATGCTTATTTTATTTAATTGAATAAGAGATTGTACCAGCAACTAAAATCCACTCATGAAATCTAGCTTTCTTTTTTGTGTTTATAGTCTATAATTTTTCAAAATCTAAAACAAAGCAATCACAAATGAAAAGCTCTCTAACTCAGTAAACGCTACCGGAAAATGGATAACATTATAAACATCAGTGATATATAATCAGAAAACAATAAGATGAATAAAAAAGAATCAAGGTTAAAAGACTTTTCAGGATTCAAAAATAGCTCTTACTCTTTGAATAAATAGATTTTAAATGCGATATGAAATTTATTTTTGGATATAATTTACAAATAACCTTTACTTATGAAAATAGTCAGCATTTGGGAAGAAGATTACTGAAATCATCATTAATAATAGAGATCATTTGCATAAACAAAAATAATGCAAAATGGAAATATTAGACTGTAGGAATCCAAAATAGAATAATAACCACAGGGTTAAAATGAATTAAATACAGGAATCTCCTGACAGTATTTTATCAAAACCCAGTGTTAGATGATCCTTAAGCTCTATTTATATCTTGTTACAATTTATGATATTGAAATTATTTAGAAATTAGACATTACATATAAATTGCCCTATGAAATTTGGCATATTATCAGCCCTCTGTAAGAAATATTGACCACTTAAATTTATATTAGTAGAGATAATTTTTGACATTCTTTTCTTTTCTTTTTTTTTTTTCTGATGTGAACCATTCTTAAAGTCTTTATTGAATTTTTTACAATATTGCTTCTGTTCTATGCCTTGGCCTTTTGGCCACGAGGCATGTGGGACCCTAGTTCCCCCACCAGGGATCGAATCCCACACCCCCCTGCACTGGAAGGCGACGTCCCAACCACTGTACTGCCAGGGAAGTCCCCTGACATTATTTCAAAGACAAGATCTTATCAGATCCAGCAAAAGGGATTCATATAAAGTAGAAATTTATGTGTTAGGAAATACCCCTGATTCCAAAATTTTGGAATTGTTATATTTTATTAAGATTATAAATCAATTCTAGGACTAGAAGAGCTCCAAGTAGAGTGAAGCTATATGGAAAGAAATTCTAACCCTTTTGAGGAAAATTTTAATATATAATTTTTTACTTTCTCTGATGACGAGAAAACTGCTTTTCTCACTTTCTCTATTCTACTTCTTCATAGGTCACAGAACATGTGTAACATAGACTTGGCTGGCACCTAAGAAGTCTATAATCAGAAAGCTTTATTTAGTGTTCCCAACAGTTGGCCACACATCTTTTAACCTTGCCTCTCCCACCCCATTGTTTTCTACGCAACCAATTTTTTGGAAAGTGTAGTTACATTCATTGTCTCTACTTTCTAACTTTCAATTCACTCATAAAAATAAGTGAAGTTTTGTATATGTAGAGCTGATTCACTTTGTTATAAAGCAGAAACTAACACACCATTATAAAGCAATTATGCTCCAATAAAGATGTTAAAAAAAAAAATAAGTGAAGGTTGAATTCTGTCCCAATTCTCCATTGATATTCTTCTCACCAAGGTCACTAAAAATCTCCTTACTGTTAAATCCATCTGGCACATTTTGGTCCTTATCAGACTTAGTTTTCCTGCAGCATTTTCATTGTCCACTACCTTCTCCTTCCTGATCCTCTTTCCCCTCTTTGCTTCCATTGTACTCTGTTCTCCTGGTTCTTCCTCTTAAATCTCTGACTCAGCCTCCAATCATTAAATATTGGAGCATAGGTGTTCTCTAGAATGTGGCTGCTGGTTCCGTCCCCTTCATACATCACATTCTCTTCTCTTCCAGAGTGACTTACTGGCCGTGACACCTGAGGCAAATTTTTATCATCTGTAAAGTGGATAGAACCTACCTCATAGTGGTATGACAGAGAATAAAAGAAAGAATGTATATGGAAAGGCCTTAAAAAAGTGTTTGACATATAATAATGACTTATTATGTGTTAAATATTGTATGGTTATTCAGATATGGGGAGATTCAATCCCGAAAATATATAAATTATCCCCAAATTAATTTACACAATCAATGCAATCCCCATTAAAATCCACATAGGAGTTATTGAATGGAAATGGACAAACTGCCTACAAAAACTTACCTGGAAGAGAAACTGTGCAAGAAATGGCAAAATTTTAAAAAGAAAGATTCAAGTAGGCTTACCATACCAGATTCCAAACTTATTTTAAGTTTAACTCAGTTCATTGGCAAAGAAATACACACAAGAATAGTGAAACAAAACTGATTCATGTACAGATGGGAATTTTATACACGATTTCAAATTTGAAATACAAAGGGAAATTTTTTGAACATTGGCTATCCATTTGGAAATAAAGTTAGATTTATAAGTTACACATTCATAAAATTGGATTACATACAGATTAAAGACATAAAACAAAAAAATTTAATAAGCTTCTTTCTTAAATTTAAAATAAATATTGGAATAAGACAGCAGATCCTATGTTAGTAATCCTGTAGTCTTTTCTTCAATAAGACAAAAACCAAAGGACATAAAAAATAAGATAAATAAATGTGTGTAAGACAGATAAATTTTTAATAATAATTTAAAACTTCATAAAACTATAAGCAAATTTAAAGGACAGTCTATTTGGAGGAAATATTTTAACACTTGTAGCAGACTAAGAATTAAGATCCAACTTTATAAAGAAATCTACAACAAAATAAATAAATTTTTAAAACTAATAGAAAAGCGAACAATATATGGGTTGGCAAATCACTGAAGAGAAAGCACAAATGTTCAAAAGATGCTCAGTCTTCTTAAATATGAAAGACATGCAAATTAAAATTTCAAGTTTTGATTACGAATTTTAAAAACCTATACAAAAGTAAAATAAATACCATGATGAACCTCTACATACCCAATAACCAGCTTCAAAATTTATCACCAAATATCCAATCTTATTTCATATAGTCACTCCCCTCCCCATTGAGATTTAGATATATTTTTTTTGGTTTTGTTTTTAAGAAAGAAGTGTGGCTTGGTCATTCACGTATATATATATATATATTTTTTTTTTAATTAATTAATTAATTTATTTATTTTTGGCTGTGTTGGGTCTTCGTTTCTGTGAGAGGGCTTTCTCTCGTTGCGGCGAGCGGGGGCCACTCTTCATTGCGGTGCGCGGGCCTCTCACTATCGCGGCCTCTCTTGTTGTGGAGCACAGGCTCCAGACGCGCAGGCTCAGCAGTTGTGGCTCACGGGCCTAGTTGCTCCGTGGCATGTGGGATCTTCCCAGACCAGGGCTCGAACCCGTGTCCCCTGCATTGGCAGGCAGATTCTCAACCACTGCGCCACCAGGGAAGCCCTAGATATATGTTTTATCATTTGATTTTATCAAATGTTGGGCAAATGTGGAGAAATAAGTTCCTTCACACACAGCTGAGAAGAGCTGAAATTGGTCACCTCATTTTGTGAAGTATCTGTTAAAGTTAAAAATGAACATACTCTAAAACCTAAAATTACTGCTTTTAGGCATTTGCCCTAGAGAAACTCTTGTGCATTTGCACAAAAGAGGTGTGTAAAATGATTATTGTTAAATTATTGTTTGCATAGAGAAAATTGGAAACAACACTGACACCCAGAAAAAGAAGTAGTTAAACTATGGTACATCCATCCTGTGGAATGCCATGTGGCGTTAAAAAGTGTGAGCCGGAGAGCTGGACACCACCTGCTTCTCGCCCCCTGCCCTCCCTGGCCAGGTCCTGGTCCTTTGTGACCCTTGGCCACCGTGGTCTGGAGATGGAGCCACTGCTCCTGGCCTGGAGCTATTTTAGGCGCAGGAGTTTCCAGCTCTGTGCGGATCTGTGCAGACAGATGCTGGAGAAGTCCCTTATGACCAGGTACCGGCTGGACCCTGTCAGCCCTGTGGATCCCGGAGATAAGGCTGAGGGCCCGGGGGGGGTCTCTAGGTCCCTGGGAAGTGGGTCCAGGGAGGAGGGCCCGGGGTGGGGGGGGGGTTGACTGTGTGGTCGGCATAGACACCTGGAGCGAGACCCCCTGGAGACACACACACAAAAGTGTGAGCTAGGTAGATTTAATAATGTGCAAAAATACCCAAGACATATTGTTGAGTGAGAAAAGAAAGTTGCATAATAATACACATACTATAACATCATTGTTTAAAAAGAAAAAATGAAAAGAAGCCAAATAATTTGTCTATCAGTCTATCAATCAATCATCTATATATCTGTCAACCTGTAGTCTAGAATGCTATAAAACAATCTTCACAAACAATAACAATGGTTATTTCTGGGGAGGAGTGTGAGATTGGTATTCATCAAAGATTCTTTAGAGTATTTTTACAAGAATACATTTATAATTTACTTATATAATTAAAAATAAGTACTATCATGACAAGAATTAAGAACAATAGATTAATAGAACTGAGTTTGAATCTGAACTCTATCACTTATTATGTGTTTGACCTGGCTGGCTCAGTCTCTCTTTTGTCGAATCGGGATAGCTTCATATACTTTATGGAGATTCAATTCTGTGGGTATTAAACGAGAGCGCGTCCAGGAAAGAATCTGCAGTCCAGAGCAGGTAATCAGCTGAAGATAACCAGCGCTCTTTGCACTCTATTAAGTCAATTTTAAACCTCAAGTAACTGAATGATGAAGTATTTTTTCTCACTAGATTGCATCTGCTCACTAGAGTTTAGATCCATAAGGGCAATGAGCCTGTCTAACACATATATATGAATTACTGATGTTTACTCTGGTGTCTGGTATACAACAGGCACTCAGCAAATGTTTGTACATTAATATGACACCTATCTATTCCACCAAGAACTGCTGTCCTGAATTCTGGAGTTGTATTTCCAGATCCTATCACATATCCTCATCTTGCTTTTGAATAGGCACCTCAAACTGAACATATTTTAAAACCGTACTTATTATTTATATCTATACACCTTCATCTCTTCCTATATTCTTTGTTTTATGCCATCTAGCTTATTGATGAAAAGTCTTCAGTACTTTTTATTGTCATTCCACGGTAGACTTTTTAACTTTAGAGACAAATATTGACCTTTAAGATTTTATTTTGTTCACTTTGTCTTATTTCACTTATTTTTGATGCACTTTAAATATGGTTTCTTCTAGGGACTCAGTGGGCTTTTCTAAATTCAAGAAGTCACATTTTTTTTTCTCATATTTAAAAAATATATACCATTAGGAATTACATCCTCCCCATTTTCTTCCTTCTTTCTTCTGGAATAGAGCTTTCTACCTCTCTTTGTTGTTCATTCTTTTGGACCATCTCATTATCTCATACTGCTCTATTCTGGATGAATTCTTCAGAACCGTCTCCTAGTTAGCTGAGTGTAGTGTTGTCTACCATTTAAGCCATCAGTTGAATTTTTTTATTTCACTGACTACTTCTCATTTTTAGAATTTATATTTGGTTCACTTTCTAATAGGCCTAATTGTTTTTTATGATGTCTTCTTGTTTTATGAAATACATGCATTCTTTTGTCTCTTTAAAAATTTTAAACAGACATTTTATAGTGTTATTTTAAAGTCTCTTCTGATAGCTCCATTTTCTTTGAGTCTTTTGAGTGTGAATGTTTCCGTTTGTCATGTCTTCTGTCTCTTATGGCAGCGGGTTTCTAGTTTGATCGATAGTTTTAGACTGTGAGCTCATCTTCAGTAGAGGCTGCCTTCCACAGGAACCCTGTGTGAACAGTGAGTTACAGCATTCCCACACAATGGTTCCTATCAGGCTCCTCTCACTGGACCATTGATTTTCCTATTTCCAAACAAGTACTTCTTTCTTTCCTTTTTATTTTTAATAAGATTTTTGGCTTAGAATTTTGCACCCCATGTTCAGCGCAAGTTGAGACCTCCACATGGTGTAGGTTCACGCATGGGGCAGGTCTGGGTTCCTGTTTCTCACAGGGAGCGCTCTATCCACGTTCAAGAGTAGGAGTCCTGCTTCCAATCTGCATTCCAAGGCCAATGGGAGGAATTGGAATTGGTCCCCTGCATGAAGCCAAAAGGCAAGAGCTTTCTGTCCCAATTGGATATTCCTCTCCCCCCTTTTTTAGAGCTAACCTATGTATTTTTACAAAAGTTATAGTTTGTCCAAATGCATGTATTTCAATGTGTTTGACTTGGAGGAGAGTGCTTGCTCCTTCTTGTTTGGAAGCCCTTGTCTATATTATTTATTTCTGTGAATGCATTACTATTATCCCAAGTGCCCAAGCTGGAAAAATTATAGCTTTTCTGTGGCCTTGTTCTCTACCTCAGTCCTTTCGATCTATCTAGTTTACTTTTACTCTTTTTTTTATTTGCTCTCCCCACTGTCTGATTTAGTTTGGGCCCCATCAGCTCTCTTGTGGGCTCTGACAACATCCTTTTCACTGGTTTCCATGCTTCTCACCTGCCCTGTGCCAGTCATTGCCACGTGACCATGGGAGTTATCTTTCCAAATGCAAATCTAATGAAATTATGCCAATCCACTGTTTAAAACCTATTGATTGTTTCCTTTCTTCATATTAGAAGTTAAACTACCTTGATTTTGTGGTTTACTGAGTTTTATGTGCTGACATTGCCCTGTTCATACTTGTATGTCTGCAATATCAGAATATTTTCAGTTCCTTGATCTGCCCATCCACTGTTATGCCTCTATTCCTATACACATGCCCTTTTCCTGAAGAGCCGTTAAACACCACTTTCCCTCTATTTATTTGTTGCACCCACACTTGAAAATTCAGCTTAAATATTACTTCTTTTGTAAAGATTTCCTAACTTGCCCCAAATCTGACACATAGTAGCCATTCACTCTTTTGTTTAATAGCTATATCTGATTATTTTCCTATATTCAAGCTCAACGTATACAATTTCTTCAAACATTCTTTTGTGTAATATGTTTCCCCAACCACTTATTATCTTTGATAATTTTGTCTTTTGAAAAACCCAAATCTTCTTTGCCTCTTTAATTGTGACACTCATAACACAACTTTACAGAAAGTTTTCTAGTACCGTCAGATTCTATGCCTGGAGCCCTTCATTTCCTCTCCAGTCTGTCAAGTGGTCTTGTACATTGTCACTTGCTTAGCCTTGAGGTCCATGAGGTCCATGGTGGAGCCCTTTTTTTTTTTTTAAGTTTTTATTTTTTAGAGCAGTTTTATTTTTTAATTTATTTTTTAAAATTTTTATTTATTATTTTTGGCTGCGTTGGGTCCTCGTTGCTGCATGCGGGCTTTCTCTAGTTGCGGCAAGCGGGGGCTACTCTTCGCTGCGGTGCGCAGGCTTCTCATTGCGGTGGCTTCTCTTGTTGTGGAGCACGGGCTCTAGGTGCGCGGGCTTCAGTAGTTGCAGCACTTGGGCTCAGTAGTTGTGGCTCACGGGCTTAGTTGCTCCGCGGCATGTGGGATCTTCCCGGACCAGGGCTCGAACCCGTGTCCCCTGCATTGGCAGGCGGATTCTTAACCACTGTGCCAGCAGGGTTTACAATAAAATTGAGAGTTAGGTACAGAGATTTCCCATATACGCCCTGCCCCGACACATGGAGAGCCTTCCCCATTGTCAGCATCACCTACCAGATGGTACATTTTTTATTAAATAAACTTACATTGACAAATCATAATCACCCAAAGTCCATTACCTTAGGGCTTGCTCTTGGTGTTGTACAGTCTGTGGGTTTGGACAAAAGTATAATGACATGTATCCATCATTATAATATCATACAGAGCATTTTTCACTGCCCTAAAAATGCTCTGTGCTCTGCCTATTCATCTCTCCCTGGAGGCCTTTTTAGGACAGATGGAAGATTTGGTCATTCCAGTCTGTGGATTTCCCAGAGTCCACATTGCAAAAAGCATAAAGGGATGTGTAAGAATAAAGGTGGAAATGGAAACCATAGGGTTTATTGAAGGCATAATGTTCTAGAAATCAATGGGGAGACTCTATCTAGTCCTAACTCTGCCATATCTTTCTAGATGACTCTGGGCAGACAGTATAATTGCTCTGCATTTTCATTCTCTAACTGATGAAATACAGGGATTAGAATAGAGGATGAATACTGCCTCTATCATCTGTAATTATTTTACTCTAATTGTTAAATTGCTCAAGCTAAATTATTTGCATTATAGGGGAAAATCTTTAAAAACAATAACTATCATGAACTCTGTAAGAAATAAATAACTCAAATGGATAAGCCCCACTATAGCAAGTAAGATCCTCTGGGAGTGGGTCAGCATATAACATTAGGAGAAAACATTAAGCTATCAAAATATTATTCCCTATTTAGATACACAAGCAGGAAATGTAGAGACTTTAAAATACATAAACTTCTGACAGAGCTCTCAAGTTTTACACAAAATCTGAAATGTAAATTGCATTTTAAGTGTAACAAGCAGCCAGTTTTAACAACGGAGCAAGGCCGTGTACTAGCACTAACCTTAGAGAATAAGACATCTGACTTTAACTATAGATGTTTCCGTGAAGTGTCCGAGGAAAATACAGTCTTAAGGACTTGAACAATTTAATCTGAAGAAAAATACCACAATACTTAGCATAAGTATATATAAAAAATAAACAAATATATTTGCATTCAACAATTATGGTAAAGCAAAAATTCAAGAAATCCCAGAGGATATAAATATCATGAACAGGATTAGGAATGGGCTCTAGGTTTATGGAAGAAAAACTGCTTCTAAATAATCTCCAGAACTCTGTCCATTTTATCAACAACCGTAATCTGACTGAGTTGTGAGAGTATGTTTATGAAAAAGTGACGTGTCTGTGAATTGTGTTCTGAAGATGAAGGTAAATATACAGAAATACAGGGTGTTCCTTTAATAGTTGCCAGATCATAATGATTGTGTGCCTAGACGGTCATCAGAAATTAATTCCTCTTTTAAAAATGATTCAGGACACTCACCTAAAGCAGGCCCTTTTCAGGCAGCATTGTTAAAGGAAGGAAAGTAGTACACAAGGTCTGAGGGGGGGATGACTCCAGTCCAGCATGAAAAAAATCTGCACCAGGTTTGAAAAATCACCCCATCCTCCTGTGTAAGTAAGATGCCAAGAATCACAACTGCTTTCCGAATCTAAGTCCCCGAGTCTTCTGTGAGGGAGCTGTAAGAGGGGAAGGGACAGAGGTGGCACCCCGGGGCTCTGAGACTCTGGCTTCTTTCTGAGTCAGGCAGAGCTCGGGAGCTGGACAGGGACCAGACCACCACCAGCACGTCGGAGCACGTCCTCCATGAGACCATGGCGCTTCAGACAGTTGCCCACCTTCTCATCTTCTGCCTCAGTCTCTCACTGCTCATCTCCGTAAAAAGTAAGCCTCTTCCATTTATTGAACTTCTGGCAATTTCCTGACTTTTAAATATTTCATGGGAATAGTGTGTAGTGTTGTGTGTTCTACAAAATGCAAGGCTTTAAAAAAAAGTAAAAAGAATTTGGTGTGAGCAAGCGTCCTGTGTTAAACAAATCAGTGGGACCAGTCAGTGTGAACAATTTTCTGATTCTATGATTTCCAGTAAGTATTCTAATAGAAAATGTTCTTTTTCAACCTTTTGAGTGGTGAGCAGCAGATTGAAATGGCCACATAGGGAAGGTTTTTTGTTGTATTTATACTTTTATGGAATAGATCTGGCACTTTGTAATTGATATCCTTTAAAAGGAAATTAATCATAAGCTATATAGCATTTTATTCCCAATACTGTGTATGTACCTTCACTTTTAAAGAACTTTGTGTCCCAACATTTGCTCTCACAATCAAGGGAGATAGAGTCTCAATTTTCCCCAAAGGATAATGGTTCAAAGCATTTCTTTTGCCAGAGAGAAATGGGCTTCCTTTCTATTGTATGTGCTTCTGTTTTATAAATGGAGATGTCATATTCCACAAACTTCCCCAAATAAAAACAAGAGTAATGTTTCTGAGATAATGTTGTTGGATGTACGGCAGTGTGGAAAATCAGAGGAGACCAACAGCCTCAGCTGTGTGTTTATGAAGGACAGTAGCTATTGAACATGTTTAAAACAAAGACAGGCAGAGTGTGTGCTTGTCAAAGGGGCCATGTGATTTGTGTCTGTCAAATCTGAATATCAATAAGGCAAAGCCATAGCACAGCTGCTGTTGAACAAGACTCCTTGGTGTTAGAACGCAGTGTTGTGTAATCTGGGTCACCTGCTGTGGCTGCACCAGCGAGACTGTTACTTGTCTGGTTTACAGCTGAGCGTATATCAGGGGTTTGGTGAAAACAGGAATAGATGCTATAGCTAAGGCAGCTGAAGCCAAGTGGAGAAAAACCAAGCCAAACTAAAGGAAGGAACAGTAAATTCGCAACACAGACACACACACTCAGGATTTTTTTCCACAGTGGTACTTATTGAAAAGAGTTGTTACTTAAATAGTATTCATCCTCCTTGAAACTTAAAGTGGGCCGCCTGCAATAGGAAGTGAGGCACAGAAGCGATATGTTGAGACGTGGGGGTAGAAATGGAGCAAAAGAAATGACAAGACACGTAAAACGCCAGATGAAGTGAGTTTACAGTACATTTTATGGCAAAGACCTTTGTAATTCCAATGCAGGGTATATTCTGATTCCTAGTGTTTTCTGCACTTAGCTTTTAAGGAGATGAATATGTAACCTCTAGAGTACCATCTCTTTTTTTAGGGGCTCAACTGTGCAACTGAAATTACATACAAATAATTTGTTTTCTCTCTCTTCGAGTGGGGGATTATTTATTGATAGTCTTTAAATAAGTACTTTGTAATTACTTGATATATTCTCTAGCACAATATTTTTATTAGTTAAAAAAAATTTGAAGCCTCATTTTGTTTAATTTTTAGGCAGGCAGACTCTTATCTGTGCTAATATATTTGCTGGCAAGTTGTGATGATATTGCCTTCCTCGTCAAAACACTTAGTTTAGACTTTTTTTTTAACTGACTTGAAAACTTTCACAACCTCAGCCTTCTTTTCCACCCTTGCCTCTTAGTACTCATGACACAGATCCTATATTCCAGCCATATTAATAAAATAATAGCTAATAGTAAAAGTTGCTGACATTGCTAAGCATTTTATATATGCTACATTTCATTTAATTCTTACAACTCCACCATAAGATAGATATGATAATAATCATCCGTATTGTATAGAATCAGATGGCTAACCCAGGTGTCTCAGCCTTTGGTACACAGCAGAGAGCTGGAATGTTTAAGATGCAGCCTCTCAAGTCCAGCCCCAGATATTTTGTATGTCTGGGTAGGTCCCATGAGCATGTAGTTCAACAAGCTCTCTGTTTCAAATGCAGGTGATCACAAGTTCTACACTACCCAATATATCTTTCTTGAGAACTTTAGTCATCAGTGTTGTAAGATATAAACATCTCTCTCTCTCCTCGGAAGGATTATTTAGGAGAGAAAATAAGCAGTATGAGCTTTACAAGCATTATTTCCATTTAACATACACGGCAAGTAGAACTTGTCATTAATTCGATTTTATAGCTGAAGAAACAGTGGCACAGCGAGGCTATTTACTTTCCCGAGGCCATGCTGCAGTGAATGGTGGACCTGGGACTAAGACCCAGAGGTCCGACCCTGGATTCTGTGCTCTTAGCTTACGTGTACAGACTCTGTTGAAGGGATAGTGCGGAGGGGTTAGCGCGCTGCTCAGAACACAGTAAAAGCACACAGAAAATTTTAGTTCTTTGGATCATATGCGTTCAATGAATCAATGATTTTTCTTCTTGAACTTCGAAATACATTCTTTTAAAATTAAGAGAAAAGAGTGACCCTTGACTCCATACTATATTTTTTCATGAAAGTGGTGCCTTGCTCTCCTACAAGGGGCATGCTGTGACCTTGATGCATGAATCTGTGGTGAAAGGCTTTAAAGAAACTACCATGCATTAGAAAAGTGATTGATAGCTGTATTTCATGAGTCTTTTATGCATTTGGAGGTAAATTGAATATTGTCAATGTAAATTCCACATCTAGTTTAATTTAAAATTAATTGTTTTTAACCCATATTCAAAGTGTGGTCATAGTATGCAAGTGAAATGTGGTTTGATAAAATTATTATTAAAGTTATTTGAATAATTTCAAAGACTTTGGGATACCATCCCATCTTCTAGAACCCGTTGGCAATTATTAAGTAGCTGAATTTGAATAGAGTTATTTTAAAGAATGCTTTCTTTTCAATCTACCTAAAGTATAAAGAAATAGAATCTATAAAGACAAAATATGGTCGTATTTATTCAATCTTAATGCCGCTATCAAGAAATAATTGAGTTTGCTCAATAGGTCAGAGAAGGTTGATGTTATTCATTAGGGAGTAATCGTCTAATTTTCTTTAAAATGTTACTTATGTAGAAACATTTGAAACTTTTATATTCACCGTTCCAGTTAACATCTTTGCAGCAGCATGTTGTAAAGTGCTTACAGAATTATCAGAGTGAGAAAAAGATATCTTTGCTTCTTCATAAATTAAACAATTATCTCATCAGTTTACAGTAGAAGTCTCTACTTCATGAAGGTTACTCACTGTTCCCTGAATCATGCAGCAGAATTAATTTTAGCTTGTAATTTTTGAGGCTTATTTTAGGCGAATCAGATTTTTCAGGAGAATTGCATTCTTTTTTCACCTTTGGTGATTTTCAAAAATTACCATTAATGGTATTACAATATCAAATTTTGAAATTCGAGAGGATAAGAACAATCAGGGTTTTTAGTTCTCTTTTATATTTTACTGCTGATTTATTGGAAATCCCTGAGAAGCCCAAGTTTCTCCTTTTAGAAGATGAAAATGAGAGTATCCGTCTTCCCCATTCACACCATCCCTGTTCACACTAGATTAAGCTTCACTATACATACTTACATTACAATTTGCATTTCTTTTCATAATATGTACCAAAATTTGAAAATATTACTTTTGTGTTGACTTAGTTTTACCTATGAGGTTGTAAGACATGGTTGTAGAAACCATGGGTGTTTTGCTAACTGATATATCCTTAGTCAGTGGGTAGCTACTGTCTAGCTCAGGGTAGTCACTCAAGGAATAGTTATTAAATGAGTAAATGAATAATGGAACTTTTATAGCATTTGCTATAAGAATTGAATATCTTCCTTACTCATGACATTTTGGCATTATTTTTTAACCCTTACATTGTTTTATTTTTTATAATAGACTTTATTATTTTAGAATAATTTTAGGTTTACAGAAAAATTGAGAGGATGGTACAGGAGGGCCGCCTATATCTCATACTCAGTTTCCCCTATTCTTAACATCTTACATCAGTATGGTAGATTTGTTACAATTAATGAACCAATATTGATACATTATTATTAACTAAAGTCAATAGTTTATTCAGATTTCCTTAGATTTTTTACCCGATATTTTTTTTCCTATTCTGGAATTCTGTTCAGAATATCATGTTATATTTGGTTGTCAAGTACCCTTAGGTTCTTCTTGGCTGTGGCAGTTCCTCTGGTGTGGTTTTTGATGACCTTGACAATTCTGAGGAGTACTGTTTAGGTATTTTATAGGCTCCTCCAATAGTGGTATTTGTGGGATGCTTTTCTCATGGTAAGACTGGAGTTATGGGTTATTGGGAGGAAGACCACAGAGGTAAAATGTCATTCTCAAGATATCACATCAAGGATCTGTGCAATCAACATGATTTATGACTTCTCTCTCCTTTTTTTTTTTTTTTTTTTTTTTTGATTTATGACTTCTGATGTTGACCTTGATCACTTGGGACATGGTATTTGTCAGGATTCTCCACTGTAAACTTCTTTTTTCCCTTTCTGTACTTTCTTCTTAGGAGGGAAGTCACTATGCACTGCCCACACCTAAGGAGAGGAGAATTATGCTCCCCTCTGGGAGAGCAGAGCATCTACATAAATTACCTGGGATTCTTCCACATGGGAGATTTGGCTTTTCTCCACCGTTTATTAATTTATTCGAGTATTTATGTCACTGTGGAGTCATGGATATTTATTGTGTACTCTGGGTTATACTACTACTACTTTACTGTTTAATACTTACTGTCTAGTACTTACTGTCTAATACTACTTTACTGTTTTATTTCTCAAGTTGTTCTACCTTTGGCCACTGGGAGTTCCTTCACTTGGTTCCTGTTCTCTTTTATCCTACTCCCTATCAACGTGAGGTACTTTACTTCCTGACTTTCTGGCTCTACAAGATGTTCCAGACTTGTCTTGTGTATTTCCTGCCCCAGTCCTACCATATGCCATTGCTCCCGTGAGCCCTGGTTCCTTTTCACTAGAGATTGGCAGTAGAAACCAATTATCTGAATGTAAGGTGTGCGTGGTGCCACTGGGGTATCATTTCTTTTAGGCCATCTCAGCTGATAGAGCACAGAAATATATGTGTGTATATACACATTTGCTTACATATATCTATATGTACATTGGTGCATATGTTAAGCTAAACGTGAGTTTATGTTGATGCCTCTAACTTCATTACCACATGGATCGTTCTAGCTTCCTCCTCCTCCTTGTCTGTAAATTCCCACTCTAACAGTGAGAAACCTGCCATCTGCCATTCATTTACTTAATTGTTTAAATTCAGTAAATATAATTTTAAAAGTATGTAAAGTATATAGGAGTGTCAAATTCTTAACCCATAATCCTGTAGAAATACCTTTATCAGTTTGAGTACACTACTTAGGTGCATTTCCTTTTGTCTTTAGTCTTAACACTTTGCTTGTTTCCTTAGGACAGCACCTTTTCCCCCACCCCCTTCTGTGTGATTGTTTTATACATTTTTTGTGTGTCACAATCAACATTCTTTCCTGGGATCTTTGCATACAATAAAATTCACTCTTTGTGCTCTAAGGTTCTATAGGTTTTGACAAATGCTCCATTACAGTAGTATACAAAATAGTTTTACTACCCTAAAAGTCCCCTGTGATTTACGTTTTTCACCCTCCTTTCCTGTCCCCAACCCCTGGGCAAACACCGATCATTTTATTGTCTCTATGGTTTTGTCTTTTACGGGATGGCATATAATTGGAATGATAAAATATGTAGCCTTTTCAGACTAGCTTCTTTCAAGTAGCAATATTCATTTAAGGGTTCTCCATGACGTTTTGTGACTTGATAGCTCATTTCTTTTTATCACTGGATAATATTCCATTGTATAGATGTACCACAGTTTGTTTATTCAACTATTGGAGGTCATCTTGGTTGCTTCCAATTTGGGACTATGGTATTAATTTCCTAAGGCAGCTGTAACCAAGTGCCATAAACTGTGTAGCTTAAACAGAAATTCATTCTCTCATCATAGTTCTGAAGGCTAGAAGTCTGAAATCAAGGTGTCAGCAGGGCCCTGCTCCCTCTAAGATCCTTCCTTGCCTCTTCCCAGCATCTGGTGGTGGTCTTCAATCCCTGGCATTCCTTGCCTTGCAGCTGCATCACTCCAAGCTCTGCCTATATAATTACACGGTGTTCTCCCTTCATCTGTCTATAGCTCTTCTCTTCTTTTTATAAAGACATCAGTCATATTGGGTTAGGACCCATACCCATGCTAATAACCACATCTGAAATTGATTACACTTACAAAGACCCTGTTTACAAATAAAGTAAACAGGGCACAGGTACCAGGGGTTAGGACTTCAACATATCTTCTTGGGAGACACAGTTCAACCCATGATATCTATGATAAATAAAACTCTGATTTATGATGAAACTGCTTGATTAATACCACTTTTATTGGGCAAAATTAACTTTACATGCAAATTGAATTATAAAAGGATTTTTTAAACTTATAAGTGCTCAGTGTAATATGTCCATATTTTTCTCTTATTTTTCCTCATTCTTTACACTATCCCCACCTTCCACACATTAAACCTTAGGTTTTGAATTGAAGGCTCAGAAATTTCCTCCCACATAGATTTTCCTCATGACATTAGAGTCTGGTTAATATAGAGAGTGGCACCAGAATTGGGCATAAATGTGTTTTCACATTTTCTTGGGACAAATAGCTTAGCACTCTTCCCCTACATGAATGTTCAATACTTTAACCTACTTTTCTTTCACAAACTGTGTTTGTTACTTGGGGCACCAAAAGATTACTGTCTTTCATTATCAATTCAAAACAATGATTATAAATTACTTTGTTGTAAATGTATTATTTGTTGTATTTATTAATATAATGCCATTCTTTATTTTCTTCTTATGATTTTGCCATAACAGTGAAATTGGAGGAAGGAATGTACTTAGTCATCTAGAACTAGGTTGTTGATATTGTTAATACCCTTTATCAGTCTTCTAGGGTTTCCTTCCCAATTTAATAAAAAGCAGTGACTCCTCCAGAGTTTTCCAGCAATGTGTTAGGTAAGTTGTCATATATTCCCTAGCCTTCTTTTTGTTCTCGGAAAAGTTCTATTACAAGGAAAACTCAAGCCAGTGTACTTAGAATAATAACAGTATGGGACCAAAAAATAAGAAAAGGCATGGCAGTAGGTATGAGCATGACTATTCAGAGCCAAAATGTTTTGGCTGGAACAGAAAGTTTATTGGTTCTAGAGGGAAATCAAGGTAAGATTAGTTGTCCCCAGACTCGAGATAGGATAATTAATAAATATTTAAAAGTTTACTGTTTACTCACTCATTTCTTCATTGACTCCTTTATTCAACAAGTATTTATTAAGTCTACATGCTTGCTACTGCTCAGAGGATACAGCAGTAAACAAAGAGACCACAGTCCTTGCTATTGTGAAGTTTATATTTTAATGGGGTGAGACCAAATAAGTCTCAAAAACCAAATAAGTACAATATGTAATTATAAGCTGGCAATAAGTGCTCTGGAGAAAAACAAAGGATGAGAGACAGAGAGCAGCTGAGCCATGAGGTTACCTGGGTGAATACCATTTTGGCAAAGAAAATAGGGGCAACTAGTCCTGAGGGAGGAGTGTGCCCAGAGTGTCTGAGGTATTGCCAGGTGTCCGACGTTGCTGGATTGGATTAAGCAAAAAAAGAGCAAAGTAGGAGAGGTCTCAGGGGTTTTGTTATCCATATCTCGAGTCCTACAGAGTAGCTATTATTAAGCCAGTTAAGACACCTGAGACCATGGTAGCTTACGTGATATACCTAAAACACAGCTACAAGGTGATACAACTGAGATTTAATCCCAGGCCTGTCAGGTTCTAAGCCTTATACCAGCTCACAAAAGACAAGACTTGTTAAACATTCAGGAATTTTGCAAGCCAGTTATTAAACTGCTGGTGGCTTCAATGAGCACAGAAATTGACAAACACTACAAATCAGGGTGGTTTTTTTTTTTTTGAAAAAAATTAGTCCTAGATAACTGAGTATCCATTTCACCTTTAAAACTTTTCCAAATTAAAAATGTTTACAGTTTCAACTGCTATTCCACTCCTGTGACTAATATCTGCAGAGACAAAACCTGCTCCTATGTAACCTAGATTAAACCTTCTGTGGTCTTTTTGGTTCTTCACATAATTGTGCTGATAATTCCCAAATGAATGATTCTTTTCTCTGAATCCAAAATTCTTTGATCCTTAAAATAAGTCCACTTTAGGCAAATTAGTGAGAGCAGAGTGCTAATGAGGCTGGGTTTATTGTTCAATCTCAGTGTGGTTCTGTTTGCTTTGCACAGAGACCGAGTGTATACAATGAGTACTGGTCAGTCTGATCTGCTGGTCTCAAATTTGTCGCATTGAACACAAGGAGAGAGAATGGAAATAGCTCTTAGCAAATCAAGCATCACTACTGGAAAAATCAGTTGTGAGTTAGCAGCAATAACTTTTTCATACAGGGAATTCATTATTTTGATTTCATATCTGTCTATAATTTTAGTGATCCTTTTAATATGAAGAACAAATATTTATATTCAGCATTAATTTTTAAATAAGTAGAGTCAGGACATTCAGATTTGGGCCCTGGCCCATCATTAGTTAATTGCATATCCATGAATGCATCTTTTATGCTAATTTCTCACTTGTAGAATGAGGGGGGTAGATTATATAATTACCAGGTTCCTGTGAGATCCACATTTTTTGATTCCATGATTATTCTAAGTAATGGAATCATAGGCTTGGATAAGTAAAGAGTGTTTTTTTTTAATTAATTTTTTTATTGGAGTATAGTTGATTTACAATGTTGTGTTAGTTTCTGCTATACAGCAAAGTGAGTCAGTTATACCGTATACATATACACATCCACTCTTTTTCAGATTCTATTTCCATATAGGTCATTACAGAGTATTGAATAAGAGTTCCCTATGCTATACAGTAGGTTCTTATTAGTTATCTATTTTATGTATAGTAGTGTGTATATGTCAATCCCAATCTCCCAATTTATCCCCCCCTCCTTTTCCCCTTTGGTAACCATAAGTTTGTTTTCTATATCTGTGACTCAATTTCTGTTTTATAAATAGGTTCATTTGTACCATTTTTTAGATTCCACATAACAGTGATATCATATAATATTTGTCTTTCTCTGTTTGACTTACTTCACTCAGTATGACGGTCTCTAAGTCCAGTCATGTAGCTGCAAATGACATCATTTCGTTCTTTTTTATGGCTGAGTAATATTCCACTATATATATATGCACCACATCTCCTTTATCCATTCCTCCATCAGTGGACATTTAGGTTGCTTCCTTGACCTGGATATTGTAAATAGTGGTGCAATGAACATTGGGATGCATGTATCCTTTCGAATTATGGTTTCCTCCAGATATTTGCCCAGGAATGGGATTGCTGGATCATATGGTAGTTCTATTTTTATTAGTTTTTTAAGAAATCTCCATACTGTTCTCCACAGTGGCTGTACCAATTTACATTCCCACCAACAGTGTAGGAAGGTTCCCTTTTCTCCACACTCTATCCAGCATTTATTGTTTGTAGATTTTTTGATAATGGCCATTCTGACCAGTGTGAGGTGATACCTCATTGTAGTTTTGATTTGCATTTCTCTAATAATTAGTGTTTTTGAGCATCTTTTAATGTACCTCTTGGCCATCTGTATGTCTTCTTTGAGCAATGTCTAGAACTTCTGCCCATGTTTTGATTGTGTTGTTTGGTGTTTTTTTTTGATATTGAGCTGTATGAACTGTTTGTATATTTTGGAGATTAATCCCATATCAGTTGCTTTGTTTGCAAATATTTACTCCCATTCTGTGGGTTTTCTTTTCATTTTGCTGATGGTTTCCTTTGCTGTGCAAAAGCATTTAAGTTTAATCAGGCTCCATTTGTTTATTTTGGTTTTTATTTTCATTACTCTCGGAGGTGGATCAAAAAAGATATTGCTGCAATTTATGTCAGAAATTGTTCTCCTGATGTTTTCCTCTAAGAGTTTTATAGTATCCCATCTTATATTTAGGTCTTTAATCCATTTTGAGTTTGTTTTTGTGTATGGTGTTAGAGACTGCTCTAATTTCATTCTTTTACCTGTAGCTCTCCAGTTTTCCCAGCACCACTTATTGAAGAGACTGTCTTTTCCCCATTGTATATTCTTGCCTCCTTTGTCATAGATTAGGTGACCATTGGTGCATGGGTTTATCTCTGGACTTTCTATCCTGTTCCATATCATTTTTCACAGAATTAGAACAAAAAAGTTTACAATTTGTATGGAAACACAAAAGACCCTGAATAGCCAAGGCAATCTTGAGAAAGAAAAACAGAGCTGGAGGAATGAGGCTCCCTGACTTCAGGCTATAGTACAAAGCTACTGTAATCCAAACAGTATGGTACTGGCACAAAAACAGAAATATAGATCGAGTGTTTTTGTAATTCACCCTGTATGACGCAGCTTTCATTAGATTATGCTGCAACAATCAAACTCAACATCTTAGCAGTTTACAACAACAAAGGTTTATATTTTGTTCCCACCACATATTGTGGGCAGGTTGACTGTACCTCTACTTCATGTATCTTCATCTGGAGACACAGGTTGAAGAGGTAATCCCTTTTTAGAACTGGTGTTTTCACAGCAGAGGGAAAGAGCGTTGGTAGAACCATGTCATGGCTTCAGTGTGTATGTGACCTATGTCAGTCTGGCTCATATTTAATTCATCAAAGCAGGTCATGTTGCTAAGCCTGATGTCATTGAACTAGGGATATATTAAGGCAGAAAATATTTGAAACAAATAGTATGGTCTGCTTTACTTTTCCCTTGTTTCCAACTTCCAGAGGGCAATTTCTATACAAATTTATTTAAATAAACATTAAGGATGAATATTAAAAATTTACTGACATTGACAAACATTTCAACAAATATTTATTAAGTAGTTAATATGAGCAAGGTATTGACTATAGAAAATACCATTGTTCTCCAGGCAAATCTACACTATAGTGGGGTGGACAGATGTGTAAAGGCTGTTCACACATTGTTGTCTAAGAGAATAATCACACTTTAAAGTTTTGTCAGAGATCTGTGCATGTATCTAGGCATTCTTTTCCAATGTAGATAGAGAAAATTTAGTCCAAAAACTCAAACTAATCTTGTGATATGAAGAAATGTTTTCTGAAAGGAAATATAATCAAGCTTGCTCTGAAGTCATTAACCCTAATAAAATTAATTATATTTTGAGGTTAAGTTCAACTCAGAATTTAGGCAATAGCATATCCGGTTTGTATATTATAAATTCCTAGTTATCTCCATCCTCATTTCATTTACTGATATCCTTAGAAACTTGAAAGGAAAAACTGTTTCTCCCTCTACTCACCAGTCTTCTCGCACCCAACACAGTCAACACCCTGGTCACCAGCTGTGGGGTAGTTTTGCCCTCACCAAGCAATTCTCCAATTCTCTGTGCAAACCAACTGGGTGTCCTACATTTCAACTAAATTCTGACGCTGTCTACCTGGGGCTAGCTCAGACCCCACAGGTTAAGGGTTCAGTCCCACTCCCATCTCCCCCACTTCAGACACCAATTGCAAGTCTAGGCTGTCACCTGTGCTTCTGACTGGCTGGCTATAAATCAGAGGTTCCCACAACCACTTCCTCAGGTTTGATAATTTGCTGGAGTGGCTAACAGAACTCAGTGCGAAAACAACAGTTTACTTACTAGATTACTGGTTTATTATAAAAAGATACAACTCTGGAACAGCCAGATGGAAGAGATGCCCAGGGCAAGGTGTGGGAGGCAGGAGGGATGGACTCGGAGCTTCCACGCCCTCTCCAGGCGAGCCACCCTCCCAGCCCCTCCATGGGTTCATCAACCCAGAAGGTCTCCAAATCCCCACAGTTGGGTGTTTTTATGGATGCTTCATTACGTAGGCATGATGATCAAATCATTGATCACAGGTGATTACCTCAACTTCCTGCCCGGGTCTCCTCCCCAGAGGTCAGAGGATGGGGCTGAAAGTTCCAACCCTCTAATCCCTTGGTTGGTTACCCTGGCAACTAGGTCCCATCAGGTGTTTATCTAAGGGTTTTCCAAAATCACCTCGTTAACATAAACACTGGTGTGCTTGAAAGGGCTGTTATGAGTAACAAGGCGCTGCTTTCGCCTTTATCACTGGAACTTTCGATATTTCAGGAACCAAGGACAAAGACCAAATGATATAAAAATGATGCTCCCAGGGCTCTTAAGAAATTACAAGAATTTGAAGAGCTATGTGCCAGGATTCCCATGGATGAAAACTTAAAAAAAATATTTCTTATTATATCACAATGTCACACACCTCTATGAGAGGCTGGGTAAGGAAAGAGAAGAGAAATAAAATGCAAAGCTTTACATTTTAAGTATCAATGCCTGAGAATTGCATCAAACTCACTATTATAAGAAGCTATTATTAAAAGATAAACTGAGCCATATTAAAATTTTAAGAGTTTATTTGAGTAAAAATAGATTTGAATGCCAAATTGCACAGTCAGAATTTGGAAATACTGATTGCACTATTTATGAGACCTTCTAAATTTTGGTACACTGGACAATTTAAAACTTTTGGTCCCCTGAATTATATAGTCTTTGGGTAGAAACAGCATCAGAGTCTGCCTCCAGACTTTGGGCTTGATGAAGAAAAACATTAATGCAAATATAATGGGCAATGAGAAATCAGAAAATATAATCAGAGGAGAGAGATGCAGTGGGAACATCATCAAGCCAGCCTGTGAATAGGTTCCACCTGTGAATAATGACCTATTGCTTAAACCATAAGAAATAAAGGTATTAAAGACTACGTATCATGTATTCATCACCAGTGCATGTGCTACAAGTATAATTTCAAATATCAACATACTGTATATTCTCAAAGGGAATTTGTTGTGAGACTGGTGAATTTCAAAGAGCCATGAACTTTGGGAATAAACTGACTTCCAAAAAATCTAAATATCATACTGACCATGTATGCTATTAAGCACATTTCTCTAAGGCTTTTTTTCCCCCTCAATAGGTAATCCTGAACACTGGAATTGTTTAGAGTGAAGATTCTCACAAAGATATATCTCATTAATTCTTAGGGTCAGTTGTGTGCCTACCATCAATATAATTGTTTATTTTTTAGATGAAGGATAGTTTTCATTATGTCCTTTTCCTGGGAAATATTTCACTGTTAATTGATCAAAGCTGATGAATTCATATTTTATGAAGGCAACATTTTCTTAGGTAACTCTATTTTCTTTTGCTATTTTATGGAATATAAGTAACCATATTTTGTAAACTAAATTGGTCAGTGAGATTGTGTGTACAGCAATGGTTTACACAATTTAAAGTGTAAAATAAACACATGGGGGGGTCATTTAAACGATGGATTTTTTTTTATGGGTTCTAAATCCAGATGTTATGATTCAATTATTCCTGGTGGGACCCAGGAATCAGGTTTTTTCTTTTCCTTAAAAACAAACCCCACATGACTGTGATGCATGTCTTTTACAGATTAGACTTTGAGACACTAATCCATAGTTTAACAAAGTAGGAGTTGGTAAATGATTGATTCTTAAAGTGTGGTGAAAACTGGCATGAGGGAAGAAGTGGGGAGAGTAGGGGAGTAACAGGGGTAAGAAAAAGGCGAGAAGCAGTCAAGGGCACAGTGCATTTGGGACCTATTAATAGACAAAGGGAACGGGGAAGTGGCGTGAGATGAGGGGCTGTGGGCAGGGTGCACACGAGAAGAGGCTGTAAGTGCCGCAGTGGGCAGTGATCAGATAGTCACAGGTGCCCAGGTGTTTTCACAGCGTGGTCCAAAGAGAAAGGATAATGTATGCGTACCGCGCTTACCGCGTAGTCAGGACTGTTGACAGCAAGGGTGACCACTTGGTGGCCTGCGGCTCCGGCACCCCTGTAACCTACTCTGGGCACACGTTTGGGAAGTGCCAGTGAAGGACATGGGAAGCCCCTGAGGGACTTGAAACAGGAACACTGACGTGGCCACAATGAGCAGGTTCTGGAGGGCAAGGCTGTAGGTCAGAGACCTCGAATGAAATGATGGGGACCTGAACGGCGTGGTTATAGTAAGGAGGAAGAAACAAGGGTGGACTTAAAATATTTCGGGGGGAAATCAGCTTCATGTTTGATGAGAAATGAGAGAGGGAAAGGGAGTATCGTGAAGGATGACTTCCAGGCCTCCAGCTTGCCCACCTTAAATAATGCTATGGGGGCTTCCCTGGTGGTGCAGTGGTTGAGAATCTGCCTGCTAATGCAGGGGACACGGGTTCGAGCCCTGGTCTGGGAAGATCCCACATGCCACGGAGCAGCTGGGCCCGTGAGCCACAATTACTGAGCCTGCGCGTCTGGAGCCTGTGCCCCGCAACGGGAGGGGCCGCGATAGTGAGAGGCCCGCGCACCGCGATGAAGAGCGGTCCCCGCACCGCGATGAAGAGTGGCCCCCACTTGCCGCAACTAGAGAAAGCCCTCGCGCGAACCGAAGACCCAGCACAGCCAAAAATAAATAAATAAATAAAAATTAAAAAAAAAAAAAAAAAAAAATAATGCTATGACGTCATCATCTGAAATCATAAAGGCAAGGAAGAAAGTAGGGTGCATACTTACACTTTTTTTTTTTTAAATGCCTACAGCACCAGGTATTCCCAGACGGTCTCCCATCCAAATACTAACCAGGCCCGATCGTGCTTAGCTTCCGAGATCAGACAAGATCCCGCGCGTTCAGGGTGCTCTGGCCATCGTCACATGCTTACACTTTAAACCTATTTTGAAATATAATTGGGACATTCAGGTGAAGATGTCCATCAGGCAGTTAGAGACGCCCCTCCAAAGTTTAAGGGAGAAACTCAGTTACAGATAAAGAGTCGAATCCTCACTTGCTAATTCAATAACTACCATTGAGCCCACACTATGGACTATTTTCCATGACAGGAACAGGGCACACAAATATCTGAGAGAAGTTCTATAAAATATTTTCACATTGTGTATCAAAAGCCTTAAATAAGAATGTTCATACCTAACGACCTAGAAACTCTTCTAGAAAAATAATAATTGAAAATTAGGGCAAAGGTCAACATGCCAAGGTAGCCATAACATTTTCATATAGTGGGAAATTAGAAATAACTTTAATGAAATCAATCAAGCACATTTGTACTAAGAAAATGTTTGAAACATAAATTGTGTTGCTTTATGCTCTGGTATCTAGAGATAACTTTCAAAGACAAACAAAATCCAGTAACCAAAATGAAATTAAAATAATTCAAATGTTTTCTGGGGTCTCTTAAGAAAAAAAAATACAGAATATAATACACAGAAAAACTTCAAAAAATACTTTCTCCATTTTTATGTTCTCAATATCTCTGACTACTTCCCAAAGTCCAGTCTCTCAGCCTCCCCAAAGCTCCTTTCTCTTGAAGTCCTCATAGGCCCCCCTTTCTTGCCTCTTGGAAATAAATCTCTACTCTCATAAAAATTCTCTGTCCTAGATTTTCAAGTTCCATTTCTCTCCTTTTCCATTATATTAATTTTGCATCACAAAAACCCAGGAACAAAGCTGGAGAGGATAAAATGTTTCATAGAGGTTAGGGGAGGGGTAGGGAAGATGAGCAAACAGAGCCAAATTTCCTCTAGTGAATAAGGAAAGAGGGAAAGAATGTCAACACTTATTCAGAAGTTAACTTTTGCCTCTCAAAAAATTGTAAGTGATAAAAAACCCATGCGGGATGTCAAATTGTATATCATGTACAACACACAATATGTGATGTAAAAGATAGGCAAAATTTTTAATCACCATAGAATAGTATTTGTACTAAAATAAATTTTATTTCAAAATAGTATTCCAACAATTGTGGGCTTAAATTTTAAGTCACAGAGCTTCTGCTAACAGAAGGAGCTATATAGGGACAAAAATATTAAGTAAATATTTGCTGTTTTTAAGATGCTAAAAATGTATACTTATTAGAAATCAGTTTCAAAAATATGTAAGAAATGAGAAATAGTTTATTTCAATTGTAAGGTGAGTGACCTTGAACCATTTTACTTAAACTCTGCGTTTTCCATTCCTGCAAAGTGGAAATGGTGATTATGTCCAACTGCATTGTAGTATTGTGAGGATTGAATAAATTCATGTATGCGCGCCATCCACTCTGCTCTACCAGGAGCTGAGGTCTTAACTTCAGATTGACAGTCAAACTCAAAATTTGCCATAGGCTTCATCAAGCACCAGTTTTGGTTATCTTTAAGAAAGTTTGCAGGACAAGCATCATGGCACACAAAACAACATGGCAGTAGTCCTATATTTCCTAGGGACAGCTCTCAATGTCCTGGCCATCCTGCACACTGGGTGTGTGGCATCACAAGGGGCAAAATTGACTAGACACAGCTTCAGCCCAGGGTAGCCATCGGCTCTGAGGTCCTTTCAGCTTTTATAATGAGCCCTGTGCCTATACCCTCTGTGGGTCACATCTCCCCAGGTTGACGTGAATAGCCCCCATGCTCCAGGACAGCTCCATTCCATTAGTTCCCAGTTACTCATAGACAGCCTTAACGATGATTACAAGTGCGTAGTCTGGGACATGGGATTCTCACTTATCTTGCATCTGATTTAGATGCAACTATTCCTCATTTGCTGCTGCAAGACTAAAGGTCAAATCTTCAGGCCTGCTTTACACAGACACGTAGTAAGCACATAAAAATCTTACAATCATTGCATTTGTCTTTCAAAAATGGATAAATCAAGTGTTCATTATAATACTATAATTGTTTTAAAAAGAGAACAAGGAAATCCACTGCTTGGTTGACATATCTTTTCTTCCTTGATGGTTTTTTAAAAATGATCATTGCTGAAATCAGAGGTTCACCCTATTCTCTGTCACAATCCTTTCACTTCTAGTAAAATTTAAACCTACCCTGTCCTTGAAAGCAGTTTGTGTTGCAGGTCAATAATTATCATGTCATGTAACAATTCAGTGTAGCGGGAGTGAGGGATTATGACAAGTTGTGGTCTTGAGTGTAAGTGGCAGAAATAGGTCAGGAGTGAAGGCTACTGAAGTGTGAGATGGTCGTTAACCTGTGAAGGATGATTCTGATCAACACTGAAGTCCCTCTGGCTGGGTAGTGACCTGGATGGTAGTTGGGATAATTGGTTGGAGGGAGTGGAAAGGCGAGGCTCCATGTGCTCCAAGGGCATGGCTTCTAAGAAGATTGTGCAAGGAAATGATGGCTAAACCACTTCGAATGATAAGTGACCGTGGATTTGGGGGTCAGAGAGTAAAAAGAGAGAATTTGGAAAGAAATGGAGGAGGGGGGAGAGCTTGGTCAACTTGGCAGAGGCCACAGCCTCCGGAGAAAAATAGCCAGTGAAACGTTCCTCTCCGTGGGGTGTTCAAAGGGCGAGGAATGAGAATGTCAGAGTCTCAATTTTAACTCCTCTGTATTACCGCATTTTAAAGCCTCTCTGTCCCTCCAAACTTTCTGTAAGATTTCATTACCTTTCTAGCCTTGGGGAGTGGAATTGTGAATAATGGTAATAATGGTGGAACTGAGCCATGAACAGTATATTGTGACTCGCATTTGCCTCCCTGCTGAGGCCAAAGTGATGGGAACAAGGGTTTTTGAGAGATCATAGTCCAGAAGTTTCGAGAGATCATAGTCCAGAAGTTTTGAGAGATCATAGTCCAGAAGTTTTGAGAGATCATAGTCCAGAAGTTTCGAGAGATCATAGTCCAGAAGTTTCGAGAGATCATAGTCCAGAAGTTTTGAGAGATCATAGTCCAGAAGTTTTGAGAGATCATAGTCCAGAAGTTTTGAGAGATCATAGTCCAGAAGTTTCGAGAGATCATAGTCCAGAAGTTTTGAGAGATCATAGTCCAGAAGTTTTGAGAGGTCATAGTCCAGAAGTTTTGAGAGATCATAGTCCAGAAGTTTTGAGAGATCATAGTCCAGAAGTTTTGAGAGATCATAGTCCAGAAGTTTCGAGAGATCATAGTCCAGAAGTTTTGAGAGGTGATGCCGACTCAGGAGGCAACCTCTTCCCATTTTCACCAGAGGACGAGCCTGCCAGGGAAACACACATGCTGATTAAATAGTGAAGAGAATCATCTACATAGAATTAAAGCTGTCTCAATAAATCTTACTTTTAAGGAATTACTAATTTAATTTTATTTATTCTCTGAATTAGAAAAGAATCTATTTTTTATAAAGTTTTCCTGGCCTGTGTGTGTGTCTAGGACTTCTTAGCCAGCACAGTAAAGTCACAGTGTTTTTTTACAATTAATCTTCAGTGTGATCACAGGTTCTTAGTACCCAAGGACCCCTGGGTGCCGTGGATGCCCTCTTAATACACCACCCAGCCCCGTGATTTTATAAAGAAATCACTGACACAGGTCTCATTTTTTGCATTATAATTTTATAAAAATTTTGTTTATATCTGTAATTTAAAGGAAAGCCTTATGGTCATCAGAGATAATGAATATTTGATTTGATTATTTAACTATCTGAGTCATTTTGTCTCTGGTTCACGGGTGAAAGGAAAACTGTTTTGAATTCTGTTAATTTTTTACTTCATCGAGTATTGGACATTTATGAATGAAAGTTCATAAAGATCAGAGAATTCTCAAATTAAACTTAGGTTGATAGATTCATTTATTGTGTAATATTTATATGCTTTTGAAATTCCAAAAATTCACATTGTATCATATATTCAGAGGCCACAGGACAGGTAAAATGAATTTCTGGAATACAGACTGAATAAATAGGAGTTAATTAAGAAAGAAATGTCCATCGGCAGATGAACGGATAAAGAAGATGTGGCACATATATACAATGGAATACTACTCAGCCATAAAAGGAAACGAACTTGAGTTATTTGTAGTGAGATGGATGGACCTAGAGTCTGTCATACAGAGTGAAGTAAGTCAGAAAGAGAAAAACAAACACCATATGCTAACACATATAGATGGAATCTAAATAAATAAATAAATAAATAAATGGTACTGATGCACCTAGTTGCAGGGCAGGAATAAAGAGGCAGACATAGAAAATGGACTTGATGACATGGGGTGGGAGGGCAAAGCTGGGGCAAAGTGAGAGTAGCATCGACATGTATACACTACAGAATGTAAAATAGTTGGCTGGTGGGAAGCAGCAGCATAGCATAGGGAGTTCGGTTTGGTGCTTTGCGATGACCTAGAGAGGTGGGATAGGGAGGATGGGAGGGAGGCTCAAGAGGGAGGGGATATGGGGACATGTGTATGCATATGGCTGATTCACTTTGTTGTGCAACAGAAACTAACACAGTATTGTGAAGCAGTTATACTCCAATAAAGACCTATTAAAAAAAGAAAGAAAGGAAGGTAGAACTTGATGATAAAGAGGCTGAATTTGGTAAACCCTTAGTTGGGAAGATATAATAAAGTTGGTCCTAGCCCTTTGAACAGCAGAGTAACTTTAACCTACTGTAACCAACCTGGTATCTTCTCCAAATCTCCTGCTTCAATACCTGACATTTCTCCTCATTGTTTGTTGCTTTTGTTAGTTCAGACTCTCCAGAAGGTTCATTTATGAAAAGACAATTCCATGTTAATTCATCAATCCATCAACATAGATTTACTTTCAGTTTCTTAACTTAGAGACTTGAAACAACAAGACCTAAAGTAGATCACCTGTGGAGAGCTTGGAAAAGATTGTAAGCATAAGAAACTGGTTATCGTGACCCCTATAGTGGGGACCCTGACTGACCCCAGTGCAGCACGGGGATACTGACTTCTCATTGTGAGAAAGACAGATGATAAAGAAAGATGCTGGAGGCAGTAATAAGGAAAAATTCCCTCATGCTCAATTTATCTAAGTCTTGTCTGAAAATTCTAATTTTCACTCTCCTCGTGAAGGAGAAAGAAATACAACTAATCAAATGATCCACCAGGAATTGCCTTCCTTCTTAGTTATACAAACTTGGGTAAAAACAAATAAAAGAAGGGGATTAAGAGATACAAACTTCCAGTTATAAAATAAATAAGCCATGGGCATGTAATGTACAGCAGAGGGAATATAGTCAATAATATTGTAATAACATTGTATGGTGATGGATGGTGACTAGGTTTATTATGGTAATCATCTCATAATATATGAAAATATTGAATCACTACGTTGTACAACCGAAACTAATATAAAATTCTAAGTCAGTTAAACTTCAGTAAAAAAAACCAAGTGCAAAAAAATAGAAATTCGTTACATTTAAAGATTATGTTGCATTTAAAGGTTGTATTCTACTCTTAATTTTTTGAGGAATCTCCATACTGTTCTTCATAGTGGCTGCACCAGTTTACATTCTCACCAACAGTGCAGTAGGGGTCCCTTTTCTCCACATGCTCTCCAGCACTTGTTATTTCTTACCCTTTTGATAATAGCCATTGTAATGGGAGTGTGGTGGTATCTCATTATGGTTTCGATTTGCATTTCCCTGATGATTAGTGATATTGAGCATTTTTTCACGTGTCTGTTGGCCACTCTATGTCTTCTTTGGAAAAGTGTCTTTTTAGGTCCTCTGCTCATTTTTTAATTGGGTGGTTTGTTCTTCTGATGTTGAATTGGATGAGTTCTTTGTATATTTTTGGATATTAACCCCTTATCAGATATATGACCATATGAGCTAGCTATTCCACTTCTGGGTATTTACTTGAAGAATACAAAAGCACTAATTCAAAAAGGTATATGCACCCCTATGTTCACCACAGTATTATTTTCAATAGCCAAGATATGGAAACAACCCAAGTGCCTAGTGATGGATGAATGGGTAAAGAAGACGTGGTGTATATACACACGATGGAATATTACTCAACCATAAAGAGAAATACAATCTTGCCATTTGTGACAATGTGGATGGACCCTGATGGTATTACGCTAAGTGAAATAAGTTAGATGGAGAAAGACAAATACCATATGATTTCACGCATATGAGGAATAAATAAATAAATAAAACACATAGATACAGAGAAAAGAATAGTGGTTACCAGAGAGGAAGGGGGATAAAGGGAGAGCAAAATGGGTAAAGGGGGTCAACTGTATGGTGATGGATGGAAACTAAACTTTTGCTGATGAGCAAACTGTGGTGTATACAGAAGTCAAAATATTGTTGTTCACATGAAATTTATATACTGTTATAAACCAATGTTACATCAGTATGTATAAATAAATAAATAAATAAATAAATAAATAAATAAATAAATAAATAAAAGTTTTTAAAAATTAAAAAAATAATTAAAGGTCATATTCTGAAGGGCACTTCCACTTCGGAGCAAGATGGAGTAACAGGGACTGGAATTACCCTCTTGTCTGAAGCAATTAAAAACTTGACAATATATATGAAATGATGGTTTTTAAGACATGGCTATCAGGTAATAAGGAACAGTCATCTCCAAGTAATGAGAAACAAACAAGATGAGCCCTAAAATTTCTTGAGCTTACGACCTTGAGAGAGTTTCCAGGAAACAGCATTGGGTGAGGGGACCTAAGCTGAGCCCAGCAAATCACTGAACTGAGGGGCAAAGCTGAATGTTTGAGGAGACCCTGCCAGAAAGAATTCTCAGTATAAAGTTCCTGAGAGGAGATTGCTGCCCAGAGACAGAGGACCAGAGGCATGCAGAGGCTTCCTCTTGCATATTCAGCTGAGTTCTGATCAGCTCATGCATATGAGGGAACTACCCAAGACCCAGAAAAGAATATGACCTGAAATGATCGAAGATAATAGCACCCAGCACTCACAGAGGACTGAGAAGAGTACCTGTCCCACCTGCCAGACTAGATAACCTCATGATTGACGGGACATTGGGTAAACAGAGGAACCTGCCTCAGTAGTGGTATAATTAGCTCTGGACTCGGCCTACTCTTGTCCTACTCAACAAATCTTAAAAGCAAACCTGAAAGGATTAAACTACTTCCAAATAACTGCATCACAGAACAAAGTTCAAGAATATATATAGGAGGACAAAAATAACCAGCACCTAACAGGGGTAAAGTTCACAAATAAAAGAGGCATGCAAAGAAACAGAAAAGTAAGACCCAAATGAAGAGAAAAATCAATCGAAACTGATCATAAACGGACACAGATGTTGGAATTAGCAGATAAGGACATTAAAACAGTTACCACTGTATTCCAGATGTTCAAAAAGTTAAGTAGAATTGTGGACAGTATGAGAAAAGATTTAAGTCAAACTTAAAGAGATTAAAACCACAATGTATGAGATGAACAGTACCCTGGATGGGATTAGTGGCAAATTAGACATTGAAGGAAAGATTAGTGACACAGCAATAGAAACTGTCCAAAATTAAACAGAGAGAAAGAGCATTTAAAAAGAAAGAAAGCAAAACAAACAGAAAAACACACCAAAACAGAGCATCAGTGAACTGTTCTACAACTTCAAGAGGTCTAATATATGTATAATTTGAGTCCCTGCAGAAGGGGATGAGGAAAAAAAATACTTGAAGAAATAATGGCCAAAGTTCTCCATGGGCCAAACTTTTCTAGCGGATGAAAACTATAAACCTACAGATCGAACAACAACCACCCCCCAAAAAAACCAAAAAAAACCCACCCAACAAACTCCAAATTCCCAAGCATAAGAAACATAAGGAAAACTATACAAAGGCACATCATAATCTCTTTGCTCAAAATAAGTGATAAAAGAGAAAATCTTAAAGGTAGCCAGAGGAAAAAAAGATACGTCATACAGAGGAACAAAGACAAGACTGTCAGCAGATTCCCCCTGGGTGAATAGGTAGCTAGTGAGGTACTGATGGCAGGTTGATTATATTTTACCACTTCTGAGGTGGAGGTGGCAGTGATTTACTCCCACTGAAATGGACAATTATTCTGTACTTGGGTTTTGTTCCTCCTACCCACCATATCTATCAAAGTAACACAGTCTCTAGCAACATAGTCACCATCATGCTATTCTGTACAAAGTTGTATCCTTCTTTCCCCATGTCTATTCTATTTTATATCGGGAATGTTGTCTATGGTTAATATAGTTTAGGTCATGGGTTACAAAAGGTCAGGATAGAATTTTCACTAGATGAGGGGAGAAATGGCCATCAACCAGTATGGTAGGCAACACTAAGGTGGCCCACAGTGACCCCCCGGCAATATTCATCCTTGTGAAGTCCCTTCTTCTTGAAGGGACTGAACCTGTCTTCTAAGGAACAAAACAACACAAAAACAATGGGATGTCACTTTTGAGATTAGATTACAAAGAGCTGTGGCTTCTACCTTGGGTGCTTTCTCCCTTTCTCTTGCCTGCTTGCTCTCAGAGAAGCCAGCTGTCATATTGTGAGCCCTCCTGTGGAGGGGATCACATGGCAGAGAACTGAGGCCCCAGGATAAAAGCCAGTGAGGAACCGAGGCCCTCAATCCAATAGCATGCAAGGAACTAAACTCTGCCAAAACCACACAAGTGAGTTTGGAAATGGATCCTCCCTTCATTAAGCGTTCAGATGAGACTGCAGCCCCAGCCTAATGAAAGACCTTGAGTCAGAGGTCTCCAGCTAAGCTTTGCCTAGAGTCCTGACACAAAGAAACTGTAAATTAAAAGATGTTTGTTGTTTTGGAGGTGATCTGTTATGCAACAATGGATAACCACTGCATTCATAGATCCTGGAATTGGAGGATGCTGTGAATGACGGAAATAGGAGGAGAGAGCGTTCTGGTGTTTTCTTTTATAGGAGGAATAACTTCATTCTGTTAGGTGGGAGTATATTGTTTTTTATTTTATTTTTTGAAGTTTAGGCATGGAACAGTGGTGCATGTTGATGGCCAGTAGGCGTGCATATTATTACATGAGTTTTGCTGAACAACAATATTTGAAAACCCTTTTTGTATTTAGGCAATTTCCCACTTTATAAGTTATCTCCTCTCAAGATAAGAGTCAGACTGCTTGGTGGCTAGAACACAAGGCACGAAATCTAGACTCTGCCAGTCAGACATAATATATGCATGAAACTTTGATTTGGAAGTGAACAGATGAAATGGCAGCTCGGCTCAATGGAATTGGTATAACATATTCAGGCAAGCATGATGTGATGATGATGGAGCTGTTTGTTTTTTCTTCAAACACAAGTGGGCAGAATTCTGGCATCCAATACTGAAAGTTACCAAGACACAGAGACAATGGAGTTTCTCTTAAAGCATTCCTTGTGGGATGGCTGCACACTTCAGAGCCAAGACCTCTGACTTTCAAGAGAGGCCCCAGGCTACCCAGTATTCTTTAATAAAATTCTTTTCTGCTTAAAGTAGTCAGAGAAGACTCTGTGGTTGGCAACTAAAATCCTTTTCCTGATATATTATAACTTATTGAATGGTCCATTATTTTCCCACTGACTTGTCATTATACCTCTGCATATACGCATGGTTCTAAATGAAGGCTCTCTTAAGTTCCACTCTTCTGTTATCTACCCCTGTACTGATACCATATCATATTAATTATTAGAAAGTTTGGTATGCTTTACCTATCAGCTTCTGAAATTACTGAGCTAAAAATCTTTCACATGGTTGGCAAAAGGATGTGGAAAATTATCTTTGTCATTCCATCTATTTTTCATCTTTTTAAGCTTTGTTTTGTGTGCCTACTAGTTCATAATTATATCTTTCTGGTGAATTATTTTATTTATAATTATTCTTTTTTATTCCTAATAATTCTTTTTATACAAAATCTGGTATTAATTTAGGTACACCAATTTTATTTTGGTTCATAATTTTCTGAGATAACTTTTTTATTCTTTCATTTCAACCTTTCTGTATCATCATGTTTTTAGGTTAATTTCTTGCACAGAAACTACAGTTAAATTTTGATTTCATATTTAATTTGAAACTTTCTATCATCTAACTGATGATTTGAGTTCATTTATATGTACTGTGATTATTAATACATTTGGGTTTGTTTATGTCATCCTATTTTGTGCTTTCTGTTTACCATGTTTTTTCAGTCTCATTTTCCTTCCCCTCCTTTTATGCACTATTTTGGGTTGATGCAGTTTTTTTTATTCCTTCCCCACCCCCACCTTCTGATTTGACAATATTATTTTGTTTCTATTCTTTTAATGTTGTCCTTACAATTTAAAAGACACTATCTGATTTTTTTAAGTCTAAAGTTAATAAATATCCCTGCACTCCTATTGAATAATATGAGCATCTTATTTTCTTTACCTCTGACCACAATGCTAACGTATTGTATGTTACTGTGTATTTTCCTTGCATCTCCTTCGTCTACACCCATCAATTTACTATTTTGTTATTATTTTTAATCCAGTTAGTATTTATGTATTAACAGTTTCTTTGCTTATCGAAGCTTTTGACATATTACCTCTTCCACCTGATTTCAGTTTTCTTCTTCCTTCTGTAGTTGGGCCAATAAGTGGGAAACATCCTTCTGAAATGTCATTATTTTCTCCTTAACTCTTGAATGGTATTTTATCTTTGATGCTATCATGTCTCTGTCTTCAGGTCACAGTTTTTTCTGTGGAGAGTTTTGCTCTCACCCTGATTTTGGTTCCTTTGGAGCTTCTTTTTTCTTTTTCTGGTTACTTAATCCATTCTCTTCATCTTCGGTATATTATGATGTTTCTTGCTTGGGCATTTTCTTTAAATTTTTATTTTATTTGTCATGCTCAAGACTTTTTGGGCTTCTTGAATCTGAATTTTACACCTCTTATGGGTTTTGAGGAAATCTGAGACTTTTATCACTTTAAATACTGTCTCGCATTCTCTGTTCTCTCTCTGTACCCCTTTTAAATGAATACTGGAGCTTTTTCTTCTGTCCTTGGAACCTGCTAACTTCACTAACATATTTTCTCTTTTTCTTTTCAGCTCTGTTTAATTTATTGATTTAAATGTTAGTGGCTACATTTTCCTGCCCAAGAGATCTATTTGCCTTTTAAAAAGTACCTATTTTTTAACTCAATATATGATTTTTTTTGTATTACAATTTCAATTTCTTTTAAGATGTATAATATATATTATATACAACTGTATATGTGTATGTATAAAATACATGTACAAATGCAAAGACAAATAAAATACAAATATGTATGTATATATACATACATGTATAGTTATTTTTATCGAGTTATATAAAAGTTATATATGTTGGTCTGTTATCTCAAGAGTTGGGAATTTAGTCTCCTGTTTATTGCTTCTGTAAACTCATTGCTTTTTTTTAATAACTCATGATTTTTTGTGTGTGTGAGACTCTTTTGAGAGGTTTTTAAAAAATTTTTTATTCAGTTTTATTTATTTTATGAGAACATTTTGTGACCTGAGTTATGGGAACTTCCCTCTGAATACTCTTTTATTAGCTTTTGCCAAGTGGCCAAGTGTACCGCTGGCTTAGAACCAGTTGTTTTTGCTCCCTTTCTTGTGTGTGTGTGTGTGTGTGTGTGTGTGTGTGTGTGTATTTGGGGGAAGGGGACTGAAGATCATATGGCTACTGTAACTGGGACAGATGCACAGTCCTGGGGTTTGATTTCTTGGAGAGCAAGTGTGCAAGGACCCCGACATCCTTAGCTTCAGTGTTGCTCCCCAACACCCACAAACCGACAGTGGGGAATACTATTTGCTAGGCCTTCTTTTCACAGAACACCTTGGTTCCAAATCGCCAGCTGCTTTCCTTGGACATTAAAAACCAAGCTCCTGGGCTTTCCTGGTGGCGCAGTGGTTGGGAGTCTGCCTGTTAATGCAGGGGACACGGGTTCGAGCCCTGGTCTGGGAGGATCCCACATGCCGCGGAGTGGCTGGGCCCGTGAGCCACAATTACTGAGCCTGCGCGTCTGGAGCCTGTGCCCCGCAACGGGAGGGGCCGCGATGGTGAAAGGCCCGCGCACCGCGATGAGGAGCGGTCCCCGCACCGCGATGAGGAGTGGCCCCCGCTTGCCGCAGCTAGAGAAAGCCCTCGCACGAACCGAGGACCCAACACAGCCAAAAATAAATAATAAATAACAAAATAAATAAAGTAGCTATAAAAAAAAAAATTAAAAAAAAAAAAAAACCAAGCTCCTGATGTGCAGGATCCACCTTCCCTCCTCCTCGCTCCCTCCTGTCATCCACCAGGACAGACACAGTGTCGATGTACATAATCTTCCTGCTGGTTTGCAGCTCCTCCTGCCTTTGTGTCACCTGATTGATCCCCCTTTCCTTCACTTACACATTTAAATAACTTTGGTTTGATTGGATTCAGTATTTCTGAGTATTTATAATGGGGGGGGGATTTTAAGTTTATGTACATTTGACACTTGCTAAAAGTAGAAGTTAATTATCCATTTATCGAAGTAAAATTATCTGTTAAAATGACATGCTATCACAGGAAACTGTGTTTCTTGTGCCTGGCTCCCTGGCAGTAAATGTAAGTACATTTTTAATTGTAATGGACTCTAATGAAGAAAGAATCCTTCTTTAAAATAAATACTTTCCAAAGTAAGGGATGAAACTAAAATACACTATAAGCATTAATCATCTCTTTTTTTATATATATGCCAGTCTCACAGGCAATTCAAAATTGGCAACTTCTGTAAGTTCACATTTAATAGGTCCTAAGTAAAAGCAATAATTTCAAGAACCAGAATGACAATATCTTAAACCTTAATCAGTAATATTTAAATACCCATGTAAGATAATACATTTCTTGAACAATATACTCTTTAAAAACTCCATTTGAATGGGGATATTAATAATGAAAAAGTTGAAATATGTAAGAGAGTAGACATATATGTCTTTTTCTTCCATTCTAACGATTGAGTTTTACTTTCCTTATCACTGTGGGCTAACAAACAGAAGACATTTCTAAGTAGTTTATTCTAGCTTGTAATTACATTAGGGAATTTAATATCTCAATATTTCCTTAATTTTCCAATATTATTTGGTTATCTGTCTTTTCAAATTAATGTTCTTGATTATTGCAAATATCTCACATTCAGAATAGCCTCAAATTACATGATAACATTCCATTCAATTGACTTTTGTATCAATTCAGTCATCAAAAATTCATGACATTGTTGGATATTAGTTCATGCTATTATCTTTCTATAGTAAAAACAGAATTAGTCAGAGAGTTCATATCTATTTATATTGGTCTTTTCTGTTCCCAGAGTTTTTGGTTAGCATGCCTAGTGCTAACTAGAGCACATTCCCAGACAACTTGTCTTTATTTATTTAAGTTTTAGATTACATATATATGTATAATGCATAATATTATATATGCATACATGTTTTATTACATACCAGTCTTTCCTGTCCTATCTATCTTCTCCTGGGAAGTCTGTGTGAGATCAAGACCTAAGACTGTTTTACTTGACTGTTTGGGCGGAGAGAGTAACTTTTCCCTAAATGGTATGAGTGATATACTCCGAATTCTTACAAAACCACAAACTTCTTTCAACCTATTGGCAGGATGTAGGAGTCTTGATTCCAATCCTTTTTTCACTGTCTGAAGATGCTGTTCGGCTGCCCCCTGGCCTCCAGCCAGTCCAAGACCTGAGTGAGGGTGGCACTGGGTGGTGTCATCCGGGTTCTGAACGTCTGACTCCCACAGGACTGAAGTTGGAAGCCAAGGAAATGTGTTAAGTCCCATTAGGCAGGCAAGAGCAAGGGTCAGACAGAGAGTAGGGAAGACTGAGAGCAACTTGGGATAGCCAGAAGGTGAGAGCAGCTGAACCTGGGGTCACAGGGGGCAGAGGGGAGTATCTTGCTATAGGATAGAATGTCGTAGGATGCAGAATCTTTGAGCCGAATCATGGGACCAGACACTCAAGGGCTTTACAGTCTCAGTGAGTTTGTGCCTCGTCATGTTAAGTGCTGTCGGTTGTATTTTACTGCTAATGGCCCAATTCCAAGCCTCCGTATCTGTGGCAGTGCTCCATGTAATAGCTGCTATGTATTTCAGCAGCTTTGTTTTAGTCACCCTCCCTTCTTCCACCTCCATGATTAAGACTTGTTAATGGAAATATCTGTTGGATAGAACAAGGTTGTGAATTAGATTTTCTTTTAAGTGCAACACATGTCTGACATCTAATCTTAGTTCTGCTTGAGACCAGATGTGCCTAGGATGCTCCTAGTAAATACTGTGTCTTCATAAAGCAAAGCCAGCCTTACTGTGAAGCAAGGCATTGCATAGCTGGAAAGGGGTTTCTTTTGTCTCTGCCACTGGCTCTAAGAAAGATGGCATCTGAACTCTTTTGAGATTTTTGGTTTTCTCCTCAGACAAGATAAGATATAGTCCTTCATTAATGCATGGAAGAATGGGGCTTTAAGGGTATGAACACCCGACTGGGGAACCTGAGTCCCGGAACTGCTTAAGTTATAAAACGGGTCCCCAACCCCTGGGCCACAGACCGGTACTGGGCCACACAGCAGGAGGTGATCAGTGGGCCAGCAAGTGAAGCTTCATCTGCCACTCCCCACCGCTCCCCACCGCTCCCCATCGCTCCCCATCACTCGCATTACCTCCTGAACCATCCCCCCCCCACCCCGGTCCGTGGAAAAATTGTCTTCCATGAAACCGGTCCCTGGTGCCAAAAAGGTTGGGGACCGCTGCTATAAAATACAAATTGCTTCATCTTCTTGGATGTAGTAACAAGAAACACTTTTCATAGAAGGTGTTCTTAGGTGTAGTAACAAGAAACACTTTTCATAGAAGGTAAGAGCAGAGGGTTTTCAGCCAGGCTGCTGGGGCTAAAGCTTGTCTCCACCATTTACCAGATGTTTAGCTTGAGAAAATTACCTTTCCAAGCCTCAGTTTCCTCATCTGTAAAATGAGACTAATAATGATACTTACATTAAATTGTTTATTGTTTTTATGAAGTTTAACTGACATAAGAGTAAATGATTTAGGACAGTGCCAAACAATGCCTGGCACATATTAACCAGTAAATTTTAATTTCTGCTTTTATTATCCAATGAAATCACTGAATTTCTTTTATATTTTATTCTGTCGAAACTGCCTTGCCACAGATTCTGAAGTCTCCAGGTAAGAGGAGAGTGATAGACCTCGGGAACACAGCAAAGTGGTTTAATTTTGAGACCCCACTTATCTGAGCTTGAAACGCAGGGTTCAAGGACCGATTTCTCCCAGTAACCAAGTCTCTTCCTTGATTGACTTCCCTTCTTTGCTCTCCATTCCTAATAGATGAATTTGGTTCTGTCTGACCTGGTAGCCTCAGTATTTGGATTTTCTAATCCTGTAACATCGAGTTTCTCCATGATTGGGTCACTGAATCCTGTGGCTTGATTCTCTACTGTGAACACTTGGGCACATGAAACCTCACTGATTACTTTCCATGATCTCAGCTCTGTCCTCTGTCCTGTTTGGACCTTGTCTAACAGTCCTGATATTCAAACGGTATGATTTCCTTAATGTTGATCACCTGATCCTAACTATCCCTTTCCAGACCAAGAGAATACCAGGTGTGCTGTTACATAGGTATGAATTAGAGTCTACAAGATCTGATGAATCACTGAGTGTGTTGAATAACAGAGAGGAAAGAGTCAGGGATGACAGTCAGGATTCTGTTTTGGTCAGTTGTGTGGCCAGCGCTTCCATCAGCTTTCTAGCTGAGCTCTGGAATATGGCAGGAGGAGAAGTGTTGGGTGGGGAGTGCAGGGGTAGGTGATGACTAGAGGAGTCTCATGATTGTAAGTTGAGTTAGAATGGAGCTGTCAAATAGGGAGTTAGACTCATAAGCCTCAAGTGGAGGAAAGAGAGGTGCCCTGGAAATTCAGATTTGAGAGACATCAGCCTATAGGTAGCAAGTGAAGATGTGATGGTTAAAGATTGCCTAGGGGGACAGTTTACAGGGAGAAGAGAAGAGGGCCCCTGAGGAATACTCATTTTAAGTGACAGGTTGAGAAAAAAAGAATCCACAAAAGAGCCTGCAGAGCTTAAAGGGGATAAGAGAGAAGTCAGAAAAGTGTGGAATTATGAAATACTTGAGAGGGTAACTTGCAAGAGGGAGAGACCAGAGAATTTGAATAACAAGATTTCAAGTCAGAAAATGACTCCACGAGTTTTACCAGTGACCTTGGCTTGGGTAGGTTCTTGGGGTGGTGAAGCAGTAATCAGATGACAGCTGACTGGGTACTAAGTAGAAGCTGAGTAAGAGTCAACGGTCAGCATGGACAAGTGTTTCGAGAGGCTTGGCTGTTGGGAAGACAGAAGCTGCAGTAGCAACAGGGAAATGGGTAGAAAAGAGGGCTATCCTATGGATTTTACTTCTTTGCTTGTGTTTTATTTTTAACAAAGATTTGAACATGCTTCATGCTTATAGAGAGAAGTTGTAGACAGAGAGGCAAGACTCAGGTTCTTTAACCTGATTCTGAGCACTGTACTGTTTTCTCCTTGGACAAGGAGAGGAAAGCTGGTAAACTGGTAACAGGAAGGAAAGGGGAGTACACGGACATGGATGTAGATTACTTCTTACAGTTGGTGCTGAGAAGTTGAAGAAGGTCTCTCACAGGTTCTCTTTCCTCTGCAAAGAAGGATACTAGGCAATTCCTGAGGGTGAAAAAAGAGGGATAAGGAGATTAAATGCTTTGGGAGACAGGAAGCTTAAAATATTAGTTGGGTTTCTCCACAAAATGATCTATAAATGCAATGTGAGTCTAATAATTTTCCTGATTGAGTGTTTTGGATGAACTTAATGAGTTGATTCTAAAATGTAGTGGAATAACAAAAGGCCTAAGACTAGCTAAAACACCCCTGAGGAAGAATAATGAGGCGGTAGGAATATGTCCTACCAGATAATATAGCAAGACTTATAATACTACAACTGAGAAAGTGTGAAATTGGCTCAGGGTGAATAAATAAAGCAGAGGCTCAGAAAGACCCATATGGAGATGGAAAATGGTACATGACAGAAGTGGTCTTGCCAATCACTGGCAATAGAATAAACTGTATTTAAATGATGTTGCCCAATTATTTATTCATATTGAAAATTTAGATTTGGTTTCTGTCTTATTCATACACAAAAGACAGTTTCAAATAAATTAAATAATTAAACATGAAAGCAAAATTTTTAAGCTTTTTAAAAAAGCAAAAGAACATTTTCTTACCTCAATGTAGGAATACATTTGTTAAAGACACAAAAGTTCTAATTATGAAGCAAATTAGGGATTAGATTCAACTATGTTAAATTAAAAACTGTAATTATCAAAAATACCACAAAGAATGTGAAAAAAACAATCAACAAACTAGAAGAAATTTGCAGCATATATAGTCAACAAAAAATTACTATGTAAAACACTTCTATAAATTAATAAGAAAATGACAATCAACCCAATAACAAAATGAGTCAAAGGCACGAAGAGTTGTTTCACAGAAGAGGAACCATGGATGGCTAAAAATATAAGAAAATATGGTCTATCTCACTTAGTACTCAGGGAAATGCAAGTTAAGGTCACAAAAAATACCATTTTGCTTCCAGATGGGTAAAAATTAGTAAGTTTTACAAAGCCAAATAGATGGGACTGTGGGACCACATGAGGGCAACTCTTGCATATTATTAAAGGAAGGATCAATTGGCACAAGCATTCTGGAAAGCAGTTTGACATTATTTTACAAATTGACCATAAATATGCTCTAAGACCTAGTAATTCCACCAGTATATGCTAGAGGAGATCTTCAGTGTGTATGTGCAATAGGAAATGTGTACAAAAATGTTCATACAGTGTTGTTCCTAATAGCAAAAATCTAGGAAAAAAAAATCTACCTTGACCAGAAAACGAATAAATAAACTATAATATATTTATACAACAGATTATTAGAGATTATTGAAAATGAATGAACTACTGTTAATGCAACTACATGCATGAATCTTAAAAACCCATATTGAATAAAAGAAGCGGGACTCCATAGACTGCAACCATGATCTAGTTATAAAGCTCATAATTAACCAAAAACTAAGAAATATAAAGGCCTAAAAAGGGTAAAACACACAAGATGAGGGTAAAATGTGGCTAAGTGTGAGCTAAGTATCAGGAGTGAAGGTGGAGTCTGCTGGTCTGCCTCAGACTGACGAATGGACAGAAGGAAGTAGAAAATCCAAGGTGGGGTCAGAGGCCAGGGTAAAATAACACCAGACAAGATCTCAGGACAGACGTAGGGGAATATCAACACAGGGTACAAGAGCCTCTTTAGGTCAGCTTGAACTAAAATCTGTTAGTGTTAGAAATCACATCAAATTAAGATCAGAAGAACCAAACACACTCTTGAAATTAAACACCCCTTTAGACTACAGAAGCCAAGTGGGAAGGGGTGTCAAGTTCTTCCTGATAATTAAAGATCCATTCTCAAGGCTTACCTAAAACACACACATTTCCAAATTTCTCACCTCTCATGAAGCTGCACTAAATACAAGCATTCTGTGTGTCTTGGTCTCTAGCATCCTACTTTCTTATTATCAGTTTTTTTGTTAAAATGAAGCCCAAATCCAAATGACTAGACCAGTTATTCCTAATGAAGAGACCTTGGTCATTTTTTTCTGTTTATTTTTACTCTGAAGCAAAAGAGTTATTATTCCTAACAGGGAAAAGTAAAATAACACATAATAGTACCATGTTGTATTTACATATAGCTTTGGACATTGTTTATAAGTATTTATTATCTAGCTTTACTCTCTCCAACACCTCTGTTAAGTGGCCAGTCAGATAGGTGTTATCATCTCGAGGTTAAATATGATGAAATTCAGACCTTGAGAAAATAAGTCACTTGCCCTAGCTAGGTTAATGATAGAACCCAAACTAAAATTCAGATCTTTTGATTCATGCTATCCATGGATAAATTCTAAATAAGTCTCTTTAGATTTCCCATGTCTATTTACCTTTTTCTAATAGTTAAACGTATTGTAACATTAAAAGAGATTATCATATACTTGGGAAAAACACTGTTCAAAAAATATTATTTAAACTTAGATGTGTTTCGGAAGAATAAAAAGGCAATACTCTAAAGATCTTTCAACAAATCTTCAGCATGCCTTTCTAAATAGAAGAAAATACGTGTTGATGTGTGATAGTCCTGTTGGTGGATAAGGACATATCAGGTAATTCTAGGTCATTATGATACTAAGACCATCCTTTCCTAAAACCTTCCCAGTACAGATCTCAAAAATTGAATTTAATATACCCTTTTGAATTGAATTATAGTGAATATAATCTACCCTTTAATAATTTTATCTAATTTTTAAAAAATAATTCAAATGCAATTTGATACCTGCCTTTCTAATGACCACATTTTAAAATATATTGATGTTAATTTTAAATGACATTAAATGTTTAACCACATTTGGGAGAGATTGATCTGTGAATGGCAGTGGGGTGCAGTAAAAAAGAACGATGGATTTAGTCAATAAAGGCGATTTATGTTTCGGCCCCACCATGTTCTTGCTTAACCTCTATGATCCTCATATTCATCTTCTGTGAATTAGAGGCGTTCTCCAGGTGACCTCTGTGTAGGTGCTGTGGCCTGACTTGCTCATCCTTCATCCCACCCTCCTCCTCTGTGCTTTTCTGCATTGTGGAAGCTGGAAAGCTAAAATCTGCCTTTCCTGTTTCCTTGCAGGTAGGGTTCTATACGTAAATTAGGTTCCACCAATTAAAAGCACTTGGAAGGCAGAAGTGAACCCTCTTCCTCTTTTGGGCTGTGTGTACAGGCTCGCCCAGCCGTGATGATAGAAGGATTTGGGCGACAGCATTCTGTTGCCCACTACCTAGGTGTCAAGAGGCATTTGTGGCAAAGACTGTGACGACGGTGGCAGTGACAGCCGGGCAGTCCTAGTCCCTGGATCATTGCTCTGGCTCTGTGTTTTGCACTCAGCAATTCCAGTGGCAGAGTCAAGGATAGTTCTGTAGAGTTCTGGAAGTCATTTGAAGCCCAGTTGGAGCCCACTCTTGATCCCCTCCAGTGGTGTTGCTTGCATCTAATTCCCTGTACTGCCTGTTTGTACTTAAAATATTTAGTGTTTTTTAATGTTCTATACTGAACCCTAATGCAGTATCTACATTTGCTTTGTGCTCTAATGTTCTTTAAGTCTGTTATCTTCACAGGGGCACTTTCCTCATGTGGTTTCTAATACACAGTCTCTAATTTTTACGGTTATTTTCTTAAATAATTTTAGTTTCTCCCTATGTGGAGTCTATATATGGTGTAATTTTAATACCATCTAATAATTATCTTCATTGGTTTTGAGTATATGGGAGTCAAGTGTATAAACATGTTTGTTAATGAATCAGTAGCTTTTAATTTAAAGAGAGGATAACTATGGGGTGTTAATAAAAGTGAGGAGTGTGTATATGTGTTTAAAATTTTTTGTGGAGTAATACAGCAAATTAAAATGTCTGAAGTGATTTAAAAATACGTAATTGTGTTTTCTAAAAGGATTTTTGGAGGTTAGGATGATGACAAGATATTTTATATATGTATATAATATGTATACAAAATATATATAATGTGAGAGGGAGAGAGGAATAGTAATTACATGGATGACTGCTAATAATCTACAAGTTTTCACCAGGGTCCTTTTATAACTTTTATTTTGGATAAACTACTATAGCACCTGAAGAATTATCTGACTTTTATAATCAGCTTCTTGGTGTCTTTGATAATCAGTATTAACTGCACCTGAACACTTTACAGTCTTGAACTTAAAAACATTCAAACACCTTCAATCCTTGTAAATATTTCCCCCAAATTGCAATTTTTTGTATTTTAAAGAATATGATATAGAAAAATCTATCTAATGCAGGTGATGAATTATTCATTTTATAAACTGATATTTGGGATCTAATTAAAAAGCCAAAATAAGAACTGACCAAGCCTCCGCATTTTCAGGCTCAATTCTGGGAAGAGCTTTGTTACTGAACTATAGGGAGTGAAACCAAAGAGGATTAGAGGCAAAAAAAAAGCAGTACAGGATTCAACCTCAGCATCAGTAAAGAGTGTCTGATAATGAGCAGCCTCGGGGAGCGTGAGCAGAGGAACCGCTCTGAGCCAGGAAAGCAACCGAGATGGGCACACGCAAGGTCATCCGGCTTCAGAGGAGGCACCTGGCCCCGAGCCTCTGGACAGTGCTAAACACGGAGATGCAAACTGGTGTAAAGTCCAAGATGGAGGAGAATAATAGATCCCAGGGGGTCGGAGGGAAATTAAATGGTCAAAGAAGGGAAGCTGTGAAAAAATTCCAACCGATAATCAGGAGAAACTAGGAGAAAACATAGCACATTTGAACTATCAAGAATGGGAATCATCACGATAACTGTGGCAGAGATTTCCTGTCTGAGATTTAGGGTTTTTCTAAACCCTGGGGGAGAACTTATCCCGTAGTGGACGGTCCAGGCTGGCCAGGAAATCGAAAATACTGCCCTGAGAGACAGAGGCAAAGAGGCTGGCACATGCGGTGGGTGGCAGTTTAGGTTCGGGTGGGTGTTGTGTGGAACAGTGAGACAGTGGAAAGAGAATTCTTTGCTGAGGGCGGGACTTGGGCACAGACGTCTCAAGAGCCAAGGATCAAAGAAGAAAGAGAAATCGGTCCATTGCTGAAAATTTACTTGCAGCAAAAGGAAAATGGCACAGAAAATAATGATGTAAACACCCAAAGTCAAGTACAAGGAGGGCTCACTATGTGCTTCCATGTCATCCAGTCATTTTCACTGCTAATGAAAGCTCACAGGTGCTCTTTTCTAAAGCAGGGCAAACAGAAATAGCCATTACAACCAAATACAGTAGAACATTCCCTATTCTACTCATATCATGTTGTCAGTTGTGCTCTTAGCAACACACTGGAAAAGAAACTTGATTTGTGTAGCCTGACAATTTCCCCCCCATAACTGTGAAAATAACTCTTAGGTGTAAAATGGAGGCCCATTTACTTTTATTTGTTCTGTTCGAATTTCTTTTGAATCCATGTGCTACCTGGAGGCCAGTACAACAATAACTAACATTTATTAAGCACATTTTATTTGCCTTGCACTTTACCTACAATATTTTACACAAGTCTTCAGAGAACTTAGTAAGTGCTTGTGGAGCTGAGAAGCAGTGAAAGCTTTAGACCCACTGTCAGGATTGCCTGGTTCAAGTTTCAGACCTATTTCTAAGTGGCAGAAACCTTCAGCAGATTATTTTCCCAGTCACCAGTTTTCACAACTGTGAATGAGAATGATAAAAGCTGTTTTACAAGATGGAAAGGATTAAAGGGCTTTACATGTGCACCTCAGTCCGTTTAATGGATGTTTATTAACAAAATAATGTGTGCCAAACAGCAGGCAAGGCCCTGGGGATGCAAAGGATAGAAGCTATGGTTTCTGCCATTTAGGTCTTGAGGAGAGAGAAATACACACAAATACCATAGAAAAAATGGCAGGAACTATGAAGGCAGAGAGAAGCCTGGCAGGAGGGTGACTAAATCATAGCCACACGCAGACCACAGCTGGTGCTCAATAAATGCTGATTTTTTATTTAATTATTTTAAAATTTAAAAACAATGAACAGAAATGTCCATAAACTGTCACTGATGGGTAGATGACCTACACTAGTGGATGGCAGGTTACTCATTAATCTAATGGTACTAGAGCTTTAAGGTGCAGTGGGCAAGAGCCCCAAGGCTGCGTCAGGCTCTGGCCCGTCCTAGCTTAACCTGATGACCCTGGCAGTATTCCTGACTCTCCCTCTACCTGGCCCTTCTGCTTACTAGCTATGTAATCTTTTGCAAATTACTTAAATGCTGTCCTATTATGGGAATAACAGTCAGTTCTACATCATAAAATTACTGTGAAGCTAATCTAATTAGCTAATGAGCTAATCTATATAAAGTGCTTAGAAAACTAGCAAACAGTTTGGACTCAAAGTTATCTATTGTTGCTCATGTTATTTTTAGTATGATGCCAGTGATAGCGCTTGATGTATTTCTTTGTAAAATAGGGAGAAGAATGAGATTTATCTCTTAACTGTGTTATGAGGGTTAAATTTTAAAAATGCCTGATTTAACAAATTCTCAATAAATGTTAACTATTGTGATGATAGAGATTTTTAAGAGAAATAATTCCTTATATATGTTTAACATTTCACAATATACCAAATACTTTTTATAAATATATAAAATATAAAAATTAAAAATGTAAATATATAAATCCAAAAACATTTGAATATATAAATGTATAAAAAATATATGTATGTATATGTGTGTGTGTGTGCAGTGTGCAAGTGTATATCCACTGATGCTCAAAGAGAGAAATAGGACAGATTTTTCTGTTCCCAGTATTACTCACATTTTGTAGTCCACTATTAGGGTAGTTTGGACTTCTGTGAAGATCTTTGAACGTCCTGTTGTGTCTTTCTGACACACACACAAGATTTCCTAGTTGGTACCTAGTCTGGCATAGGTTTTCTGTTTAGTGGATTTTTCCTTCTGCTACTTCTATTGCTTCCCTACCTCCAAAAGAATAGCACTGGAGTCAAGTATTTAGAGAAATTTACTTCTTGACTGTAGTGGTTCAAAGTGAGGGTTCAGGAAGCTTAGAACACAGAACACGATAGTATAAGCACACTTGCGTTAATATAGGCTCTTGAATGTAGTATACAGCACTTCTAGCAAGTGGACATCCGCTGGTCTAACAACATATTTTAAAAAGGAAACTGAAAAAAACCCACACTTGCCCACTGGCTGATAAAATTAAAATAGGTTCAATGAGTGATTTTCGGTGCATAGCTTTCTTCTTTTAACTTTTTCATTTGGGATGAGCAGCGTCAGTGAGATGGTATGGTGTTTATATGTATGTGATTGATAACAGTTCCCTGTCCACAGAGGTTACCCTGCAGTGTGGGATTACAAGAAGTCACCACACTGTTGAAAACAAAATAATTAAAATTTCTAGGTCAAACTTCAAGGAAGGTCCTTCTCTTGAGACTCTCCTTGTTGCCTCAAGGAATGACAGAAGCCCAGCTGGTTTGGCAATTTTCAGAATAGAAAAATATAAAAGAAAATCTGAGCATTTGGGGACAAAGAAGAAAACATTCTCTTCCCCTTGCCTTCCCCATTATCAGACCTTAGTAGGAGGTTGTGGTACCTAAATCCTTCTTCCTTTACTAAGTTGGAAACTGGGGGCCTCTCCTCCTGGAAGTTGTTGGACCCCTGGATGTGAAGGCTGCTGCTTTGGTGCAAGACTACAGGCTACAGGGAAAAGCAATTCCCAAGATGACGTGAAGGGAAATCTCAGAGTAACAGCCATGTAATTAACATGTTGAGCAGGTAGTCTAAAAGGGAATGGATTTATAAATTTTTAAAATGTGTTTTTACCATATTGAGAATAACTTTAGAGTTTTGTCACAAACCTCCTAGATCAATGAGAGCTAGTTATACAGAAAACTCAGTAAATAAAAATGAAAGAATATACTAATGGATATATAATTAGAGTGTTCTATGTGAACCATAGAATTACTAGAGTATTCACCTGAGAACCATGTTCGCATAATTATACTAATTATGTAATGACTTTTATTTTAACAAAAAATCAATACATAAGGCAACGTTGTATAAGGCAACGTGGGGTGGTAGGAAACACTATGTGCTTCTGTTTGCATTATATCTATTGATGCCCCTTTGGTCAAAGCAAGTCACACAGCCAAACCCAACATCCAAGTAGTGGGGAAGTGTATTCTACCACGGAGGTGAGGAAAGGAACGAATACTTTGCTGAACAATAATCTCACCCACAGCGCCTGCCTTCCATCAAGCCTAGAAATAAATTTCAGAAGATTAAAGATCTAAACCTGAAAAGCTAAGCTACAAAATAATTTTTTCACCTTAATATTTTTATTTTGACATAATTTCATATTTCTAAGGCAGTAGCAAGAATAGTAAAAACTATAAAATATTTGAATGACATATAAGAGAACTTTTTTTATAATCTTGGAAAGAAAAAGATTTTCTTAAGCAAGACAAAAACCTCTGAATGAAACGGGTTACATACTCATTTGGTTTCTATGGTGTTTTGTGGTGTGTTTTATTTAGTAGCAACTAATGAACAGTTAGTATGTAGTTATCCTTCCATCCTACAGTTTATTTTCATATTTTTATTTTCTAGTTTCAGGGATGTTAAAAATTTTTTTTTCATTTTATCCAATGTGGAGCAGCATGCCTAAGTTATATAATTTATGGGAAATCGAGGGCGTGATAATTTAGCTGTCATTTACAGAAAAGAAAGCAGAAAGTATGAGAAAACCCTTATCTTTTACTCAGACATGCACAGAACACAGCTACAGAAATGATTTTTAACTTAAGAAAATTTCATTGGGAAAGAACCTTCTCTCTCTGGCAGAATTAACAACAAAACCTCTTTAAAGTTTCCAGTAATTAAAGCAACTTTTAAATAACCCCAAGTATTTAAAGATTTATTCTTTTTCTAAACAACTATTTGTACTTATTTTTATATGATATCATAATCTGTCACTGAAGCTGGTGTGAGAGATTAAAGATACTTTGGTAATCCAGTTAAAGTGTTGAAAACCAAAGGTTGACATCTTACTTACAACTAACTGTACATCCTAAACAATACAACTAAGGCTTCCTACTTAAGGAGAACCAAAAACTACCTCAATAATATTTGTTTCATAACTGTTTGAAAAGAAGGAAATTTGCTCCTTGTCTGAAATTTGTTCCTTGTCTGAAATTAGTCAAGGCACGCCACTGGGTATCATTTGAGTCATCTCATAGATGTTTACTAAGTTGAATAGCCAATACTGTAATCAAATGCTGGATAGTGTAGGGATTTTAAGACAAATCTGCATTTGAACCCTTGCCTCTGTAAATGCCTCTGTAAATTACCATTCATAAAACCACATTAGGGCAGGAAAAACAGAGTATGGCTACAAAATAGGGGCCATTATCCATTCAGATAAAAGAGTGCTTTTATACTGTTTCTCCAGAAATTACACATAACAACATTTAATATTATCCTTGTATTTTTCACTTTCTTTAATATATCAAGTACCTGAGTGCTTTTCCACAATATTTTGTCTGGTTCCATTTCAAGAATGTAATAGATTCATTAAATAGCGCAGCTGAAATTAGTGAAAGAAAGGAAAATGTAATTTGAAGAAACATTATACATATATATACCAATGTAAAATCAGGATCCAATATGTTTATAAATTCAGATCAAATTTCAAAAACTATTAAAAATCTCAGAAAAGAGGCTCTTCGTAAAACAGATGATTTATGTCTGTAAGAACAACTATTTTTTGTGATTTTATCTTGTAATATGAAGCCAAATAAATTGTTTACTGACAAAATATTGACATAAATTGATGCAAATTCTGGAAGGCTTCTCCTGAAAGAATTATTACATTATGCTATCCATACAGTAGTCTTCTGAATAATCATAATTTCAGAATAATAAGCAATGTAAATGTTCCAGGGTTAGAGCAGAAATAACTCTGGGGAGGTAGCTGTAATACATTATTTAACTCCAATAACAGGCCTAGACTTGTCTTCCCTCATCAAACATATTTAAGCCCCTTTATATGCCAGGTTCTTCGACAGGTAGAGCAACCACACAAAAGACTAAGGCACTTTCTCTACTCTGTTGGGGCACATATCCTAGTAGAGAAAGTAAGGTAAGGGGAGGAAAGAAGCTATACTATTAATTGAATTTCTAGGACGTGTCGCGTTTTACGCTGAGTGTTTTACCAATTTTTCATTTAATTTAGAGTACAACTCTGCAAGGTTTTTATTACTCTCACTTAATATATGAAGAGATTAAAATAAAAGGGGATTAAGCAACTTGCCTATAGGTATACAACTAGTAATAGAAAGCCTGATATTGAGGAAAGAGGATGGAATTTGGAGTCAGAAAGGCCAGGGTAATAATTGAAAAGATTCATGATGGTGTTAAATTTAGAGGTTTTCCGTAACAATTACCTAAGAAAATAACGATACACCACCTGTAGTTATCACGATAAATATAGATACCACAATAAATGGCAGTTGGAAAAACCACAGTGCTTAGTACATTCCTAACTCAGAGTAAATAAACAAACAACAAAAAAACTTTCTGGCAAGTGTATTAATTTTTTTGGCTATTCTTCTACCTACTACGGAAATAGTGAAAGAATGAATGAATGAATTCAAATCACATTAGATTCCTGGAAAACTAATGTTTTATTTCTTTCTTTCCAGCTTTATTAAGATATAATCGATATATAATGCTGTGTAAGTTTAAGGTGTCCAATGTGTTGATTTGACACACAAATGTATTGCAAAATGATTACAACCATAGTGTTAGCTAACACCTTCATCACATCAAATAATTACCATTTATTTTTGTGGTAAGGACATTTAAGCTCTACACTCTTAGCAACATTCAGGTATATAATATAGTAGTATTAACTATAATCACCATGCAGTACATTAGAGCCCCCGACCTTATTCACCTTACAGCTGGAAATTTGTACTCTTTGACCAACATCTCCTGTTCTCCCTCACCCCCCAGTCCCTGGTAACAATTCTTGTCTCTGTTTCTACGCATTTGACTTTTCTAGATTACACATATAAGTGACATCATACAATATTTGTCTTTCTCTGACTTATTTCACGTAGCATATGCCCTCAAGTTCCATTCATAGAGTCACACATTGCAAGATTTCCTTCTTTCTTATGGCTGAAATTTAATATTCCATTGTATATATTTACCACATTTTCTATATCCATTCATCCATTAACAAACTCTTAGATTGTTTCCATATCTTGGCTATTGTGAATAATGCTGCAATAAACGTGGAAGTACAGATATCTCTTAGAGATACTATTATCATTTCCCTTAGAAATATACCCAGAAGTGGGATTGCTGGATTGTATGATAGCTCTATTTTTAAATTTTTGAGGAACCTCCGTACTGTTTTCCATAGAGGCTGCACCAGTTTACATTCCCAGCAACAGTGCACAAGGATTCCCTTTTCTCCACATTCCCCTCCCTTGCCAAACTTGCTCTCTTTCATCTTTTCCATGATAGCCATTCTGCCTGGTGTGGGGTAATCTTATTGTGGTTTTGATTCCCCTGATTAGTGTTGTTCAGTACCTTTTAATGTACTTGCTGACCATTTGTATGTCTTATTTGGAAAGATGTGTGTTCAGTTCCTCTGCCCATTTGTAAATCAAATTGTTTGTTTGCTTGTTTTCATTATTGAGTTGTACGAGTTCTTTTTTTTTTTTAATAGGCAGGGTTTTAAAAAATTTATTTAATTATTTATTTATTTTTGGCTGTGTTGGGTCTTCCTTGCTGTGCGTGGGCTTTCTCTAGTTGCAGCAAGGCGGGGCTACTCTTCCTTGCAGTGCACGTGCTTCTCATTGTGGTGGCTTCTCTTGTTGCAGAGCATGGGCTCTAGGCGCACAGGCTTCAGTAGTTGCAGCACATGGGCTCAGTAGTTGTGGCTCACGAGCTCTAGAGCACAGGCTCAGTAGTTGTGGTGCACGGGCTTAGTTGCTCTGCGGCATGTGGAATCTTCCTGGACTAGGACTCGACCTGTGTCCCCTGCATTGGCTGGCAGATTCTTAACCACTGTGCCACCAGGGAAGCCCACCAGTTCTTTATATAATATATATTTTGGATATTAACCCTCTATCAGATATATGATTTGCAAATATTTTCTGCCATTCTGTAGGTTCCTTTTTCATTTTGCTAATGGTTTCCTTTGCTATGAAGAAGCATTTTAGTGTGATGTAGTCCCACTTGTTTAATTTTGTTTTGTTGCTTTTGGTGTCAAATCCAAGAAATCATTGCCAAGACCACTGTCAAGGAGCTTACCCTCTATGGAGTTTTATGGTTTCAGGTCTTACATTTAAGACTTTAATCCATTTTGTGTTAATTTTTGTACATGGTATAAGATAGTGGTCCAATTCATTGTTTTGTACATGACTACCCAGTTTTCCCACCACAAGGTATTAAAGAGACTGTCCTCTATTCATTGTATATTCTTGGCCCCTTTGTCATAAATTAATTGACCATACATGCATGTGTTTGCATGTGCCTATTCTGTTACATTCATTTATGTATCTGTTTTTATGCTAATTTCATACTGCTTTGATTACTATAGCTTTGGAATATAGTTTGAAATCAAGAAGTGAAACGCCTCCTGCTTTGTTCTTTTCTCTTAAGATTGCTTTGACTATTCAGGGTCTTTCATGATTTCATACAAATTTTAGGATTGTTTTTTCCTATTCCGGTGAAAAATGCCCATGGAAATTTGATAGAGGTTGCATTGAATCTATAGATCACTTTGGGTAGTATGGACATTTAAACAATATTAATTTTTCTAATCATAAACACAGAATATCTTTCCATTTATTTCTGTCTTCTTCAATTTATTTTATCAGTAATCTTTTTGTTACCGCTATACAGATCTACTTGGTTAAATTTACTCCTAAGTGTTCTATCCTTTTTGATGCAATTGTAAATGAGATTGTCTTTTTTGATACTTCATTGTTAATATATAGAAATGCAAGATTTTTGTATATTGATTTTGTATCCTGAAACTTTACTGAATTTTTTTATTAGCTCTAAAACTTTTTTTTGGTGGAGTTTTGTGGGTTTCCTATATATAATATCATGTCATCTGCAAATAAAGATAATTTTAATTCTTCTTTTTAATTTTGGATGCCTTTCTTTCTTTCTTTCTTTTTTTTCTCCTAATTGCTGTGGCTAAGACTTCAGTACCACGTTGAATTAAAGTGGTTAAAATGGGCATCCTTGTCTTGTTCCTAATCTTAAAGGAAAAGATTTCAGCTTTTCACCACTGAGTATGATGTTAGCCATGGGCTTTTCACATATAGCCTGTATCATGTTGAAGCATCTTCCCTGTAAACACAACTTGTTGAGAGTTATTATCATGAATGGATATTGAATTTCATTAAATGCTTTTTCTGCATCTATTGAGATGATCATATGGTTTTTTATCCTTCATTTTGTTAATTACATTTATTGGTTGGCAGCTGTTGAACCATCCTTGCATCCCTACATAAATCTGCTTGATCACGGTGTGTGATCATTTAATGTACTGTTGAATTTGGTTTGTTAATATTTTTTGAGGATTTTTGCATCTACGTTCATCAGGGTTATTGGCCTATAGTTTTCTTTTCTTGTAGTATCTTTGTATGGCTTTAGTGTCAGGGTAATCCTGGCCTTGTGAAATAAGTTTGGAAGTGTTTCCTCCACTTCTAGTTTTTGGAAGCATTTGAGAAGGGTTGGTATTATCCAATATTTAAATGTTTGATAGAATTTACCAGTGAAGCCATCCGGTCCTGTACTTTTCTTTACTGGGAGGTTTTTGATTATTGAATTAATTGCCTTACTAGTAATTGATCTGCTCAGATTTTCTATTTCTTCATAATTCATTCTTGGTAGGTTGTATGTTTCTAGAAATTCATTCATTTCTTCTCAGTAGTTCAATTTGTTGGTATGTAATTGTTCATAGTAGTCTCTTATGACCTTTTGTATTTGTGTGGTATCAGTTGTAATATATTTTCTTTCATATGTATTTTTATTTCTTTGAGTCCTTTTTCTTTTTTTTCCTGGTTAGTCTAGCTAAAAGTTTCTCTGTTTTGTTTATCATTTTGAAAAAAAATAGCTTCTAGTTTCACTGGTCTTTTCTATTGTCTTTTTATTCTCTATTTCATTTATTTCCATTCTGATCTTTTAAACTTCCATCCTTCCACTAACTTTGGGCTTACTTTGTTCTCCTTTTTCTAGTTCCTTGAGATGTAAAGTTAGGTTGTTTATTTGAGATCTTCTTTTTTCTTAATGTAGATGTTTATCACTATAAAATTCTGCCTTAGAACTGCTATTGCTGCATCCCATAAATTTTAGTATGTTCTGTTTCCATTTTAATTTGTCTCAAGATATTTTTTGATTTCTTTTTTGATTTCTTCTTTGACTCATTGGTTGTTCAAGATCTTGTTGTTTAACCTACATGCACAATATTTATGGGTGTTTTTAGTTTTCGGCTTATAATTCATTTCTAGTTTTGTATCATTGTGGTCAGAAAAGATGCTGGATATGATTTCAGTCATCTTAAATTAAGACTTGTTTTGTGGTCTAACATACGATCTATCCTGGAGAATGTCCCATGTGCACTTGAGAAGAATGTGAATTCTACTGCTGTTGGATGGAATGTTCTGTAAATGGCTGGTTTGTTTGGTCTAAAGTATAGGTCAAGTCCAACATTTCCTTCTTGATTTTGGCTGGATAATCTATCAATTGATGAAAGTAGGGTATTGAAGTCCTCTAGTATTATTTTATTGCTGTTTATTTCTCCTTTCATTTCCGTTCATATTTCCTTTATGAATTTAGGTGTTCCTTGTGGGATGCATAAATATTTACAAATGTTATATCCTCTTGATGAATTGTCCCCTTTATCATTATATAATAACCTTCTTTGACTCTTGTTTATAGTCTTTGGCTCAAAGTCTATTTCTCTGATATGAGTATAGCTGCCCTTGCTTTCTTTTGGCTTCCATTTACATGGAATATTTTTCTTCCATCCCTTCACTTTCAGTGTGTGTGTCCTTAAAGCTGAAGTGAGTCTCTTATAGGTAGCATATAGTTGGGTTTTGTTTTTGTTTGTTTGTTTGTTTGTTTTTAATCCATTCAGCCTCTCTGTCTTTTGATTGGAGAATTTAGTACACTTATATTTAATGAGTAATGATTGATAGGTATGGACTAATTATTGCCATTTTGTTAATTGTTTTCTGGTTGTTTTATATTCCTTTGTCCCTTTCTTTCTCTCTTGTTCTCATCCTTTGTGATTTGACCTGCATCTATATCCACAGGGCGTGGGGAGTTCTCCTTTGACCATTAAAAGTTGCTTGTTTGTTTGCTCCAATCTGTGGAACTCATTAATGCAAGCCCCATTGGCTATCAGAGCCAGGCAATCCAGAGCCCCATCCCTTGGGCAGTGGCCACAAAAGCTGGAGTGCCAGATATTTTTATAAGCTCCCCCCAGAGAGATACTGACAACTTGGAGCAGGCTAGAGGGAGAGGGGAGGGAAGATGTCCATAGGCTTGCTTCCTTGGTTTCCAGGGAGGAGCTCAGTCATCCCATAGACGCTTGCTAAATTAGAAGCCTAACTTGCAGGCAGCAGCTTTTAGTGTATAAAAATAGATGCTTCCCAGGGAAAGAAAGGGAGGTGGGTATTTTTTTGTCTGTTCCCTTCGTACTGAATCCTGGGGGGATATCCATGGTGAGTTTTTTGGAGCTCATTAAGAACTGTTTCTCTGTTTCCTATAGTCTTGTGAGTCTCATGAATGCAAGTCCCATTGGTTTTCAGAGCTAGGTGTCTGGAGGCGGCCCATCCCTCAGATGGGAGTCTTAAATGTTGGGTGCTAGATGTAGGGTCCAAACACTTTGCTCCTCAGAAAGAAGCCAAGAGTTTAGAGTTCCCTCCTGATTGTTTAGTGCTGTGCTGGCAGTGAGGTTTATGGTGAGAGTGTGTCTCAGTCTTTTCTATCTGTTTTAATGTGGATATTTTCTCATTCAACCAATGTGTAGGAATCACTCAACTATATTCTGGATTTCTCTCAGAGGGAATTGCTCCATGTATATCTATACACTCAGTATGTCCATGGGAGAAGGGGGAGTTCAGGAACCTCCTATGTCATCATCTTGGACCAGAACTCTTATCTGTCAAATTGAATGTAGAAACACGAAAATTTTTGAGTACTATACTTACATATTCTGAACATGTATTATTATTTTCATATATCAAATGTTATATAAAAATTAAATACTAAATTTTATATTAATTTTATCTTAAATACTGTAAAATGTTTGTTTAAAAAGTAAAAAAATCAATATTGTATGAAAAAGGCCTTGAAGCAGAGATCTAATTTGACTCTAAAACACTAAGCAGTTTTAAGAAAATGCTCATTAATATTAATACCACTTCTTTTATAAACTCTAGAAGCCATTTGTCAACTATGGCTTAAACTGAGAAAATTAAATTATTTAGAGAAGAAAATATTGTATTTCAACTTAATATTGACTACCAAACAGAAATATAGTAAATTAATAGCATTTCTTCAAATGACTCATGTCTTCCTTGGTCTATTTTTAGATGTATTAAATTTTTCATTTTTTTTTAATGAGTTAAATGCACTTTCAGTGAAGTACACAGATATTAACTGTATCATTAGATAAATTTTTATAAATATATAGCTCCGTATAAGCAACACCACAATAGAGATAATAAACCTTCTATCACTCTAAAAATATACCACATACCACGTTCCAGTCATTTCCTACATCCCATAGGTAATCATTGTTATGATTAGTTTTAGGACAAATAACACTGCAGGGTGAACAGGAAAATAATGTGTTAATTATAGTATGAAAATAACTTTTACCTCATGAATTCCATATAAAAGTTTTCACTACCCCAGGTGTCCATGTACCACACTTTGAGAAATGCTGCTCTTACCGTAACAGTATGTATCCTTAACTTACCATTGTCAACTTAGAGTTAATATTTTTCCACTTCACATAAAGTGTGATAACCTTACAACAGTAAAAAAAACTCTTTACCGTCTCTGTCCTTTGTGCTATTCTTGACATATATTTTACCTTTATGTATGAATAAACCCCATAATGCAATGATTATTTTTGGTTCAAACCGTAAGTTTTCTTTCAAGAAATTAGGAAAAAAGCATCTGAAGCCTTTTGTATATGCTGAAATGTGTACTAATTACAGTGCTCTTCATTCCTTCCTATAGATACAAGTTTCTTCTGATGTCATGTCCCTTCAGCCTGAAGAATCAGATATGCTTGTGACTTTCAGCTTTTGTTATCTGAATATACTTTTATTTAACCTGAAAATTTTAAAGGATGTTTTCACCAGTATACAACTCTAGCTTGACAGTTGTTTTTCTTTAAACACTTCAAAGATTCCATTCCATTGTTTACTTTTGACCTCCATATTTTTCTAATGAGAGATTAGTCGTCAATCCCTTCATCTGTAGGCAGTGTGTTTCTGGTTCTTTTCCTATACTCAATCCTTAGGCATCTTATAGATTTTTCACTTTATATTTGTTCTAAGTAGTTTTATTATAATGTGCATAGGTATGATTTTCCTTGTATTAATCTTGATTAGGGTTTGCTAAGATTCTTGGATTCTTGGCTTTCTTTTTTTTGTTTGTTTAACATCTTTATCGGAGTATAATTGCTTTACAACGTTGTGTTAGTTTCTGCTATATAACAAAGTGAATCAGCTATATGCATACATATATCCCCATATCCCCTCCCTCTCGCGTCTCCCTCCCACCCTCCTTATCCCACACCTCTAGGTGGTCACAAAGCACCCAGCTGATCTCCCTGTGCTATGCAGCTGCTTCCCACTATCTATTTTACATTTGGTAGTGTATATCCGTCAGTGTTACTATCTCACTTCGTCCCACCTTACCCTTCCCCCTCCCAGTGTCCTCAAATCCATTCTCTACATCTGTGTCTTTATTCCTGTCCTGCCCCTAGGTTCATCAGAACCATTTTTTCTTTTTTAGATTCCATATATATGTGTTAGCATACGGTATTTGTTTTTCTCTTTCTGACTTACTTCACTCTGTATGATAGACTCTAGGTCCATCCACCTCACTACAAATAACTCAATTTCATTTCTTTTTATGTCTGAGTAATATTCCATTGTATAAATGTGCCACATCTTCTTTATCCATTCATCTGTCGTTGGACACTTAGGTTGCTTCCATGTCCTGGCTATTGTAAATAGTGCTGCCATGAATATTGTGGTACATATCTCTTTTTGAATTATGGTTTTCTCAGCGTATATGCCCAGTAGTGGGATTGCTGGGTCATATGGTAGTTCTATTTTTAGTTTTTTAAGGAACCTCCATACTGTTCTCCATAGTGGCTGTATCAATTTACATTCCCACCAACAGTGCACTAACCTTACACCTAAAGCAATTAGAGAAAGAAGAACAAAAAACCCCAAAAGTTAGCAGAAGGAAAGAAATCATCAAGATCAGATCAGAAATAAATGAAAAAGAAATGAAGGAAACAATAGCAAAGATAAATAAAACTAAAAGCTTGTTCTTTGAGAGGATAAACAAAGTTGATAAACCATTAGCCAGACTCATCAAGAAAAAGAAGGGAGAAGACTCAAATCAACAGAATTAGAAATGAAAAAGGAGAAGTAACAACTGACACTGCAGAAATACAAAGGATCATGAGAGATTACTACAAGCAACTCTACGCCAATAAAATGGACAACCTGGAAGAAATGATGGGCAAATTCTTAGAAAAGCACAATCTTCCGAGACTGAATCAGGAAGAAATAGAAAATATGAACAGACCAATCACAAGCACTGATATTGAAACTGTGATTAAAAATCTTCCAACAAACAAAAGGCCAGGACCAGATGGCTTCACAGGCGAATTCTATCAAACATTTAGAGAAGAGCTAACACCTATCCTTCTCAAATTCTTCCAAAATATAGCAGAGGGAGGAACGCTCCGAAACTCATTCTACGAAGCCACCACTACCCTGATACCAAAACCAGACAAAGGTGTCGCAAAAAAAGGATTCTTGGCCTTCTAAATTGCTGTTTTCCACCAATTTGGGGGAAATTTTGGTCATTATTAAGTCAAATACTTTTTCCCTCTGCCTCTGGAACTGCAGTTACACATATGAGAGCCTGTCTGGAATCATCCCACGGTTCACTGCAGCTCTGTTCGTTTTAAAAAATACTTTTTTTCTCTCCATTTTTCAGATTGTATAATTCCTGTTAATTGTCTTCAGATTCAGGGATCCTTCCTTCTCTGGCTCCAGTATGCTGTCAAGTCCATCAAGAATATTCTTCATTTCAGATATTTGACTTTTCACTTCTAGAACTTCCACTTGGCTCTTTTTATAGTTTTCATATCTTTGCTGAGATTTCTCATTTGTTTACTCATGTTTGTCCTTTTCTCTTTTTTTTGGTAAAATGTATTTTTAATGGATTTTGTTTCAGTTTACACATTTCTGTATACTTTTTTGTGTATTCATTAACTTGTTTTTTAAATACACTTTAATTGTGAGGTAATTGTAGTCTCACATGAAATTGTAAGAAATGATACAGGGAGATCCCTTGTACCCCTTACTCAGTTTCCCCAGTGATAACATCTTACAGACTGTAGTACAATATCACAATAAAGATACTGACATTGATACAATCCACCGATCTTATTCCTTTTTCCTCCTTTTTACTTGTACTTACTTGGATGTGAAATGTGTGTGTGTTTAGTTCTATCATATGCAATTTTATCATATGTGTAGTTTTTTGTGCCCACCACTACAGTTCAGATATAGAACAGTTCCATCACCACACATATCCCTCCTGCTGCTCTTTTAAATCCATACCCACCTCCCTCCCACAACCTTCTTCCCCCGCCGTCCCCAACTCCTGTCAACCACTGATCTGTTCTCAGGTTATAAAATATTTTGAGAATGTCACATAAATGGAATCCTATAATATGTAATCTTTGGGAATTGGATTTTATAAGTCAACATTATTCACTTGAGATTCATCCAGGTTGTTGCATGTGTCAATAGTTTGTTCCTTTTTATTCCTGAGTAGTGTTACATGATATGGATGTACCACAGTTTGTCTAGGCATTCACTCATTGAAGGACATTTGTGTTATTTCCAGCCTGGGGCTATTATGAATAGAGATGATATGAACAGTTGTGTACAACTTCCCATGTGGATGTGAATTTTTATTTTTCTGGGATAAATGAACAAGAGCGCAATTGCTGGGTGTTATGATACTTGCATGCTTAGTTTTTATAAAAAACTGCCTAATTATTTTCCAGAGAGGCTGTACCATTTTACATTCCTACCAGCAATGTATATATAAGTGATTCAGGTTCTCCACACTTTCACCAGCATTTGCTGTTGTCACTATTTTAATTTTAGCTATTCTGATAGGCATGTAGTGATAACTCACTGAGATTTTAATTTTCATTTTTATAATGATGAAAGATGTTGAAGGTACTTGCATGATCTTATTTGCTATCTATATATCCTTTCTTTAAGTCCTTAAAAATATTAAGTTATTGTCTACTAATTTCAACAGTTGTGTCATCTCAATATCTATTTCTGTTGACTAGTTTTTCATTGGTTATAAGTCACACTTTTCTACTTCTCACACGTCTACTAATTTTTTATTATATGCTGGATGGTCAGATGATAATTCTAGGGGTTCCTGATTATGTGAGCTTCCTTTAAAGGATCTGGAATTTTGTTCTGTCAGGCAGTTAAAGTTTTTTCCTTATAAATCTTGGTTTTATTTTTTCTTTGAGTTGTTCTATTTTGGCTTTGAACTTATAGCATCTTCTTTTTTCAATGGTGTGGTCTTTACTCCCAAACCGAGGCTTTTCTGGCTTCTCAATGCTTGAGATGTCCAGTGAAGTCTCTCCACTCTGGCTGGGCTAGAACTCCAACTGTCTATTTTTTTGGTATTTTAATTTATCTCAGTCTCTCAGCAGATGATATCTGGTAAGCTTCCCAACAATCCATGATGAATACTGAATCTTTTGGGCCCTCGTAAGAGTGTCTCTTTGTTCTCTGGTGCTCTGACCTGCAAACTGTAATTGCTTCTGCAGCCCTCTGACTTGGTCTTATCCTCCTGAGCTCAGAAACACTGCTGATTCTCTGATTGTACTCCTCTCCGCATTAAAGTCATTCCACGCCCAGAAAGCCCAGGTGTCTTTATTTGATTTCTAACACAAATCATAGTTCTGCACTATGTTCGATGCCTGAAAATAGTTACCTCATATATCCTTACTTTTTTTTAGTTGTTTACATTGGCAGGACAAGTGTGCCAAGACTGTGCCAGCTATTCTGTCTTGGGCAGAAGTGAACATTGAGAAAAGGCAGTTGTCCTTTAAAATTGTTAGACACTCAGTGGGAGCTTAATAATCAGAAAAAACAAGTTGATTTAATTATGTGTTCAGGTGTAAGAAGAATGTGATTCAAGACTAGATAAGAAAGATAAATGCACTGTCTGTGATCACAGTGAGTATGGTCTTTCCAGCTGGTTTGAGTAATCACAGAAAAGCATTTTGTACCTAATTGGCTCAATCAAAATAACCAAACTAGTCACACATACAAAGTGGTATTAAGTATTTCCTGTGTGTCTGTGTGTCATGCACTGTTTGACACATTAGAGAAGTTCATTCTCCAAGTCTGTGAGTCTGTTTCCATTTTGTAAGTAAGTTCATTCATATTACTTTTTTTTTAGATTTTGCATATAAGCATATAAGCAATATCATATGATATTTGTCTTTCTCTGTCTGACTTACTTCACTTAGTATGATAATCTCCAGGTCCATCCATGTTGCTGCAAATGGCATTATTTCATTCTTTTTAATGGCTGAGTAATATTCCATTGTTTATATGTACCACATCTTCTTTATCCATTCATCTGTCGATGGACGTTTAGGTTGATTCCATGTCTTTGGCTATTGTAAACAGTGCTGCAATGAACATTGGGGTGCATGTATCCTTTTGAACCATGTTTTTCTCCAGATATATCACCCAGGAGTGGGATTGCTGGACATATGAAAGTTCTATTTTTATTTTTTTAAGGAACCTCCATACTGTTCTCCCCAGTGGCTGCACCAATTTACATTCCCACCAACAGTGTAGGTGGGTTCCCTTTTCTCAACACCTTATCCAGCATTTATTGTTTATAGATTTTTTTTGGTGATGGCCATTCTGACCAGTGTGAGGTGATATCTCATTGTAGTTTTGATTTGCATTGCTCTAATAATTAATGATATTGAGCATCTTTTCCTGTTCATCTCAGCCATCTGTATGTCTTCTTGGGAGAAATGTCTGCTTAGATCTTCTGCCCATTTGTTGATTGGGTTATTTGTTTTCTTGATATTGAGCTGCATGAGTTGTTTGTAAATTTTGGAGACTGATCCCTTGTGGGTCGCATCATTTGCAAATATTTTCTCCAATTCTGTGGGTTGTCTTTATGTTTTCTTTATGGTTTTCTTGGCTGTTGCAAAAGTTTTTGAGTTTAATTAGGTCTGATTTGTTTATTTTTGTTTTTATTTCCATTACTCTAGGAAACAGCTCAAAAAAGATCTTGCTGTGATTTATGTCAGAGAGTGTTCTGCCTACGTTTTCTTCTATGAGTTTTATAGTATCCAGTCTTCCATTTAGGTCTTTAATCCATTTTGATCTTTTTTGTATGTGTGTGTATGTGGTGTTAAAGAATGTTCTAATTTCATTTTTTTTACATGTAGCTGTCCAGCTTTCCCAGCACCATTTATTGAAGAGACTGTCTTTCCTCCATTGTATAGTCTTGCGTCTTGTCATATGTTACTTGACTGTAGGTGTGTGGGTTTATTTCTGAGCTTTCTATGCTGTTCCATTGATCTATATTTCTGTCTTTGGGCCAGTATCATACTGTTTTGATGACTGTAGCTTTGTCGTATAGTCTGAAGTCAGGGAGCCTGATTGTCCTCCAGCTCAGTTTTTCTTTCTCAAGATTGCTTTGGCTATTTGGGATCTTTTGTGTTTCCATACAAATTTTAAGATTTTTTTGTTCTTCTGTGAAAAATGCCATTGGTAATTTGATAGGGATTGCACTGAATCTGTTGATTGCCTTGGGTAGTGTAGTCATTTTGACAGTATTGATTCTTCCAATCCACGAACATGGTATGTCTTTTCATCTGTCTGTGTCGTCTTTGATTTCTTTCATCAGTATCTTATAGTTTTCAGAGTACAGGTCTTTTGTCTCCCTAGGTAGGTTTATTCCTAGGTAATTTATTCTTTTTGATGTGATGGTAGATGGGTTTGTTTCTTTAATTTCTCTTTCTTATATTTCATTGTTAGTGTATAGAAGTGCAACTGATCTGTGTATTAATTTTGTAACCTGCAACTTTACTGAATTCATTGATGAGCTCTAGTAGTTTTCTGGTAGCATCTTTAGGATTTTCTATGTATAGTATCATGTCATCTGCAAACAGTGACTATTTTACTTCTTTTCCAATTTGGATTCCTTTTATTTCTTTTTCTTCTCTCGTTGCCGTGGCTAGGACTTCCAAAACTATGTTGTATAAAAGTGGCGAGGGTGGACATCCTTGTCTTGTTCCTGATCTGAGAGGAAATGCTTTCAGCTTTTCACCATTGAGTATGATGTTATCTGTAGATTTGTCATATATGGCCTTTATTATGTTGAGGTAGGTTCCCTCTATGCTCAAGTTCTGGAGAGTTTTTTTTTTTTTATCATAAATGGGTGTTGAATTTTGTCAAAAGCTTTTTCTGCATCTATTGAAATGATCATATGTTTTTTATTATTCAGTTTGTTGATGTGGTGTATCACACTGAATGATTTGCAGATATTGAAAAATGCTTGCATCTCTGGGATAAATCCCACTTGATCATGGTGCATGATCCTTTTAATGTATTGTTGGATTCAGATTGCTAGTATTTTGTTGAGGATTTTTGCATCCATGTTCATCAGTGATATTGGCCTGTAATTTTCTTTTATTGTGATATCTTTGTCTGATTTTGGTATCAGGGTGATGGTGGCCTCATAGAATGAGTTTGGGAATATTCCTTCCTCTGCAATTTTTTGGAATAGTTTCAGAAGGATAGGTGTTAATTCTTCTCTAAATGATTGATAGAATTCACCTCTGAAGCCATCTGGTCCTAGATTTTTGTTTGTTGAGAATTTTTAAATCACAGTTTCAATTTCAGTACTTGTGATTGGTCTGTTCATATTTCCTATTTCTTCCTGGTTCAGTCTTGGGAGATTGTACCTTTCTAAGAATTTGTCCATTTCTTCTAGGTTGTCCATTTCATTGGCATATAGTTGCTTGTAGTAATCTCTTATGATCCTTTGTATTTCTGTGGTGTCAGCTGTAACTTCTTTTTCATTTGTAATTTTATTGATCTGAGTCCTCTCCCTTTTTTTTCTTGATGAGTCTGGCTAAAGGTTTATCAATTTTGTTTATCCTTTCAAAGAACCAGCTTTTAGTTTCATTGATGTTTGTATTGTTTTCTTCATTTCTATTTCATTTGTTTCTGCTCTGATCTTTAAGATTTTTCTCCTTCTACTAACTTTGGGTTTTGTTTGTTCTTCTTTCTTTAGTTGCTTTAGGTGTAAGGTTAGGTTGTTTATTTGTGATTTTTCTTGTTTCCTGATGTAAGATTGTATTGCTATAAAATTCCTGTTAGAACTGCTTTTGCTAAGCCCCATAAGTTCTGGATCATTGTGCTTTCATTTTCATTTATCTCTAGGTATTTTTGGATTCCTTCTTTGATTTCTTCAGTGATCCATTGGTTATTTAGTAGAATATTGTTTAGCCTCCATGTGTTTGTGTTTTTTACAGTTTTTTTCTTGTAGTTAATTTCTAATCTCACAACGCTGTGGTCAGAAAAGATGCTTGATATGATTTCAATTTTCTTAAATTTACTGAGGCTCACTTTGTGGCCCAGGATGTGATCTATCCTGGAGAATGTTCCATGTGCACTTGAGAAGAATGTGTATTGTGCTGCTTTTGGATGGAATGCTCTATAAATATCAATTAAGTCTATCTGGCCTAATGTGTCATTTAAAGCCTGTGTTTCCTTATTGATTTTCAGTCTGGATGATCTGTCTATTGATGAAAGCAGGGTGTAATGTCCCCCACTATTGTTGTGTTACTGTCGATTTCTCCTTTTATGGCTGTTAGTATTTGCCTTATATATTGCGGTGCTTATATGTTGGGTGCATATATATTTACAATTGTTATATCTTCTTGGATTGTTCCCTTGATCATTATATAGTGTCCTTCCTTGTCTCTTGCAAAACTCTTTATTTTAAAGTCTATTTTGTCGGGTATGAGTATTGCTACTCTAGCTTTCTTTTGATTTCCATTTGGATGGAATACCTTTCTCCATCCCCTCACTTTCAGTCTGTACATGTCCATAGATCTGAAGTGGGTCTCTTGTAGACAACATATATATGGGTCTTGTATCCATTCAGCCAGTCTATGTCTTTTGTTTGGAGCATTTAATCCATTTACATTTAAGGTAATTATCGATATGTATGCTCCTATTGACATTTTCTTAATTGTTTTGGATTTGTTTTCGTAGGTCTTTGTTCTTCCCTTTCTGTTATGTTCTCTTGTGAATTGATGACTAACTTTAGTGTTGTGCTTGGATTCCTTTTGTGTGTGTGTGTATCTACTGTAGATTTTCAGTTTGTGGTTACCATGAGGTTTTGATATAGCAATCTATAGATAAACAGGATTGTTTTAAGTTGCTGGTCTTTTAATTTCAAATGCATTTCCAATAGACTGCTTTCATGCTCTCCTCTTCTCACAGTTGCTGGTTTTGATATCATATTTATGTGCAGATGATTTCTACCTTTACTTTATGTTTGCCTTTACCAGTAAGCTATTCCACTCATAATTTTCTTATTTCTAGTAGTGGCGTTTTCTTTTCGACTTGGAGAAGTTCCTTTAGCATTTGTTGCAAAGATGGTCTGGTGATGCTGCATTCTCTTAGCTTTTGCTTCTCTGTAAAGCTTTTGATTTCTCTGTCAAATCTGAATGAGAGCCTTGCTGGGTAGAGTATTCTTGGTTGTAAGTTCTTCCTTTTCTTCTCATTAAATGTATCGTGCCACTCCCTTCTGGCCTGCAGAGTTTTTGCTGAGAAATCAGCTGATAACCTCATGGGAGTTCCCTTGTACATTTTTTGTTGCTTTTCCCTTGTTGCATTTAATAATTTTTCTTTGTTTTTAGCTTTTGTCAATTTGATTACTATGTGTCTCGGTGTGTTCCTCCTTGGGTTTATCCTGCCTGGGACTCTCTGTGCTCCCTGGACTTGGTTGACCATTTCGTTTTCCATGTTAGGGAAGTTTTCAGCTATTATCTCTTCAAATATTTTCTCAGTTTCTTTCTCTCTCTCTTCTCCCTCTGAGACCCCTATAATGTGAATGTTGGTGTATTTAATGTTGTCCCAGAGGTCTCTTAGACTGCCTTCATTTCTTTTCATTCTTTTATCTTTATTCTGTTCTGCAGCATTGATTTCCACCATTTTGTCTTCCAGCTTACTTATCCATTATTCTTCCTCAGTTACTCTGCTACTGATTCCTTCTAGTGTATTTTTCATTTCAGTTATTATATTGTTCATCTCTGTTCTTCAATTCTTCTAGGTCTTTGTTAAATATTTCTCATATCTTCTCCATATGTTCCTCCATTCTTTTTCTGAGATCTTGGATCATTTTCACTATTATTACTCTGAATTCTTTTCCCAGTAGATTGTCTATCTCCAGTTCTCTTAGTTGTTCTTCTGGGGTTTTATCTTGTTCCTTCATCTGGAACATATTCCTCTGCCGTCTCATTTTCTCTTACTTTCTGTGATTGTGGTTTCTGTTCTGCAGGCTGCAGGATTTTATTTCTTCTTGCTTTGGCTGTCTGCCCTCTGGTGGATGAGGCTGCCTAAGAGGCTTATGCAGGCTTCCCAGTGCAAGGGACTGCTTCCTGCCCACTGGTGGGTGGAGCTGGGTCTTGTTCCTCTGGTGAGCAGGGCCGTGCTCAAGAAGACTTTAAGCAGCCTGTCTGCTGATGGGCAGGTGGGTGTTTCGCCCTGTTGGTTGCTTGGCCTGAGGCAACCCAGCACTGGAGCCTACAGACTGTAGGGTGGGGCTAATGGCAGCCTCCGGGAGGGCTCATGTCAGTGAGTACTCCCAGAACTGTTGCTGCTAGTGTCTTTGTCCCTGCAGTGAGCCATAGCCACTCCCCACCTCCACAGGAGACCCTCCAATAATATCAGGTAGGTGTGGCCCAGGCTCTTATGATGTCATTACTTTTTTCCCTGGATCCTGGTGTACATGAGACCTTGTGTGCACCCTCCACGAGTGGAGTTTCTATTTCCCCCAGTCCTGTGGAATTCCTGCGATCAAACCCCGCTGGCCTTCAGAGCCAGATTCTCTGGGGGCTCCTCCTCCCATTGCCAGACCCCCAGGCTGGGAAGTCTGACATGGGCCTCAGGACTTTCACTCCTACGGGAGAACTTCTGTGGTATAATTATTTTCCAGTTTGTGGGTCGCCCATCTGGCAGGTATGGGATTTGATTTTATTGTAACTGTGCCCCTCGTACCATCTCGCCGTGGCTTCTTCTTTGTCTTTATCTTTTTTTGGTAGGTTCCAGCATTTTTTGGTCAATGGCTGTTCAGCAGCTAGTTGTGATTTTGGTGTTTTTGTAAGAAGGTGTGAGCTCACGTCCTTCTACTCCACCATCTTCCTGGCAAGTCCCTCCAACCCTCGATATTTCTAAGATCTTCATGGGGGTGACAGAGGTTTTAAACATTTTTGCCATCATCATCCTTGTGTCAAAAAAATCTGATTTCGAGTTATTTCAAAGTCAGTTTTATGTATGTGTCTGCTAGCATTCTAAAACTAAAAACCATAAAATCCAACTAACTAATTTGTTATTTATTAACAGACAAGGCAATTCAACATGAAAAGATAAAGTCTGAGGTATGATAAAGAAAGTAAAGAAATAATTCTGTCTGGTTTAATTTATGTAAGCCATTTTTACACGAAAACAGTGCCAAAATTTAATATCATATGAGAATTTTAAAAATCATTGCAACCTTGTGGGGAAGGAGATGAATTAGATTATGGTTATCAAAACATGACTTTTTCAGTATGACACCATATTAGGACTTAATATCTTATAAGAAACTATTATAAGAAAATTACCTTTTATTTATTTATTTTATTTTTAATTTAAAAAATTTTTTGGTTGTGCCATGTGGCTTGCAGGATCTTAGTTCCCTGACCAGGGATTGAACCCGGGCCATGGCAGTGAAAATGCCAAGTCCTAACCACTGGACCTCCAGGGAACTCCCAGAAAATTACGTTTTATATTTAATTTGATTTAAACTAGGAGAGACAACACCAGGCAAAGACATATATTCTATTGGGAAATTCTCTAAAATGTCCAATGGTGGCTTAAAAAATATGAGAATAGCAATATTTTACATCTAATTTTTTATTACTCACTTTGAGTCTGAACAGATGGTAATGAAGAGATTTGGTCACCAGTTTAAAAGCTTGTCTGTTTGTCTAATTATATTTCTTTTCTCTACAAAGTAAAACTGAAATACCTTGGATCTCTTTATTGCTTGTAATGTGCCCTCATTCCTCTCTCTCTCTGTGTGTCTTCTTTTCTTTCCCATTAAATTTGTTTACCCTTTTTTTTCTCCTTTGTTTCCAGCAATAGGAGCATTTAGAAGCAAAACTATCTTGGAGAGGGGTGGGGGGTGATGGCAAATGGATCAAAAACTAGCTTCTGGTCATTTGGTGGTTACTATAGCAATAATCATGTTGGGAGATTTTCAGCCACAAGTAGTTTCTATAACAACATGATAGGGTGCTTTAGAAATAGACCTGAGGTAAATAGATTCTTTAAGGGTCTCTTAACCCCTTTTATACCACAGGATTAGCATCTTCTTGGAGGATAAAATATTAGTCGGCTTATTTGATGGAAGCCTTTAAAATATTGCTTTTATGTTGTAAAGATTAAACATTTTATTTTTCTACTGGCTTTAGCTGATAGGATCTTAGGCTCCTTCATTTCAGAAAATAATTGATAGCATCCTTATTCTGTTTCTGCATTGTGAAATTGAAGTAGTCTTTAAAGCTGCTTCTTTCATTGTATTGCCCCAAAATGTGGAAAGCGGTAAATACTCCTCACTATAGCATCTATCAATTCTCTCATACGTCAGATGCGCTTCAAATTAGGCATGGTTTCTATTTGACTTATAATTTACTAGGTATTATAAAAGGAAGTTTATTGGAATTGTTTTGAATTTATTGTTTTAGCGTGGTAAAAAATGACACAGAAGAAAATGAAGGCTCCCGTTTCATACATAAGTATCATTCAAGAGCCCCTTCTAAGTGAAAGATTAATGGGAGTGTACACCAGGTATATGATGAAGGAATAGTTGGTGGTGGGCTGGGGACAGTTTTTCAAAAGAAAAACACACGGAAAGCTTAAATTTAGTGACACAATCAGTTACGTTTCGGGAGATAGGGATTAAGCTTGCTTGGTTCAGTTCCATTATGAATTACTGATTATCGACTCTATGCTGGATATGCGAGGTATATACAATGATGACTAATACATGGGATTTACTTTGAAAACAATTATCATATCAAGTATAAACATTTTCTATTAGTAAGCAAAATATCAGTTTACTTAAGTTTATTGATTCAAAATTAATGAATTATTTGCTCGAGTTCATCCTTCTTCTGTCCCCATCCACCCCCTCCCTCCATAATATTTTAAGTGCAAAGGCACAGCCATGCCTTCCTAAAAGAGATGATTATGGGCATATTTCAGCCCAGGTGATTTCATCCAAGGTACAGTGTCTCATGTCTGCACATGTAGCTCAATTCTATGCATTTTCTACAATAGAACTATCCTTATACTTTTATTATTTTCTATTCAGTTAAGCTGCCAATTCCCAATATGAGACACTGTCTTTCAACTCTCAGGAGGATGTCAACAATCACGCGTCTCCCTCTGAGTTTTCTCTCGTTCCCCTGGTGTTCTGTGGTCGGTAATGAAGGCTCAGCCTTCATTCCGTGTGCGCTTGCCACAGCCTTCTGGGGTAGCGTTTGCCAAATGGGCCCCTGGGAGATGGAGACCCATCCTCCATGTGTGTCACGGGGTGTGCAGCGGAGCTGAGGCGTGCCTGTGCACCCCAGGGCCTGCTCAGAAGGCAGGGCACACGGGCAGGGGGCCATCCACACTCCAGAATCTTCCCCAGACCAAAGGCGCAAGGGCATTGTACTTGCTGCACTCAGTGTCACGGGGCTTTTAGCTGAATAAAAAGAAAATGAAATGTATTCACGATGGTTTCCAGGTTATCTAGTAACCACAGTAACCTGGGCTTTCCCCAAGTCTGGCTCACAACCTACAGTGACCAGACCAGCAAATCATTCTCTTTCTGTTCCAGTGCGGTGAGCCTTAAAGTGAGCAGAACAAATTTCCCCCGGGGGAAAACCAATCAATCAGCAAAGCAAACAGTCAGCGTGGACTTACTGCACTATTCAGGAGCTAGTGTTCCGAGTGTGGTAGGAACTGAATACACAGAGCATATGTACAGACAGACTGAAGAATCGAATGTTCTAGTTCCTGAACTTAAAGTGTTCGTTTGCTAACTATGAAGACGTCTCCATACGTGAAACAGAACAATTCAGGAAATTCATAAATAAGTGTGATGTTGTCTTAACAATGATAAGTTCTGTGTCTGCTCGGGCCAGGAGATCAACAAGAATGCAAAGATCTGGGAACGACTCATGGGAACGTAGGCTTCTAAGGATGTGCACGATTTGAATGTACATCATAATTAATAGACTCTTAGAAAGTACCTTGACACCTCTTTATTCATGCCTTTATTCATGCTATAATCATGTCATAAAAGAAGATAATTTAAATACTAGAGGACTAATGGCTTACTCATAATTATAACCAAAAGTAATTTTTCTAGACATCAGTTCCCTGTACAAAATTATGAGAAAACTGTTGAGATCTGCATTGTCCCACATAGTAGCCACTAGTCACTTGTGGCTCTGAGCACTTAAACTGTGGCTAGCTAGGGCTGAGGTGCACTGTCAGTGTAAAATGCACATAGGATTTCAAAGACTTAGTATGAAAAAAGATGTAAATATCTGATTAATTTTTAACCCTAATTACCTATTGGAATGATACTGTTTTAGTTATATTTGGTTAAATAAAATATATTATTTTTTAAAATTTAATTAATTAATTAATTAATTAATTTATTTATTTTTGACTGTGTTGGGTCTTCGTTGCTGCTCAGAGCGAGGGCTACACTTTGTTGCGGTGCGCGGGCTTCTTCTTGTGGTGGCTTCTCTTGTTGCGGAGCATGGGCTCTAGGCGTGCGGGCTTCAGTAGCTGTGGCACGTGGGCTCAGTAGTTGTGGCGCACGGGCTTAGTTGCTCCGTGGCATGTGGGATCTTCCCAAACCAGGGATCAAACCCTTGTCCCCTGCATTGGCAGGTGGATTCTTAACCACTGCACCACCAGGGAAGTCCCTAAAATACATATTATTAAAGTTAATTTACCTGCTTACTTTTACTTCTTAATTTAATTATAATTTTTTTTAGCATCTTTATTGTAGTGTAATTGCTTTACAGTGTTGTGTTAGTTACTGCTGTATAACAAAGTCAATCAGCTATATGCATACGTATATCCCCATATCCCCTCCCTCTTGCCTCCCTCCCACCCTCCTTATCTCACCCCTCTAGGTGGTCGCAAAGCACCGAGCTGATCTCCCTGTGCCATGCAGCTGCTTCCCACTAGCTATTTTACATGTAGTAGTGTATATATGTCAATGCTACTCTCTCACTTCGTCCCAGCTTACCCTTCCCCCTCGCCATGTCCTTAATTCCATTCTCTACGTCTGTGTCTTTAAATTATACTTTTCACTTGAAGACTTAACATTACATATGTGGCTCACATTGTACCTCTGTTGGACAAGGTAGAGATGCTTGCTATTTAAATTGCAGTCTCTGGACCCTCAACATCAGCACCCCTGGGCGATTATTAGAAATGCTGACTTTCAGGCCTCACCCTGAAAGAACTGATTAGTCAGAATATCGACAGTGTTCATGAGATCCTCGTGGTTCATATAAATGAAAAACTGTGAGAAGTGCTTATCTAGATACTTCTTAGGTGCTTCCTTTTAATGATTCTATATTCATTTTTTGGATTTTTTCAAATAAATGTTTTAAAGTCGTCTTGGCATCCTAATCTACCACATATTAGCTGCATAACTTTGGGGAATTTATTTAACATCCCTGAATCTCAGTTCCTTACTTATAAACTGGCTATAATACCTCCAACCTCATATTTTTTCTATAAGAATTAAATGTGACATTTATCCCCAGAAACCAATAAATTGGAGGCATTTTTGTAATATCAATAATAAAATTAAACATTAGATTATTCTAATTTTTTCATTCTTATATCGTCCACACTATTTTGGTGTACAGTGGAACAAGCTAAAATTTGAAGGGCTGTCTTCACTTACTTTACCAATTTTCTTTATTTTTTTTCTTTAACCTTAGTTATGTATAATATAATTACTTAAAAATCTGATAAAAATCTAATGGAAGATATTTAAACTTTCAGGTGCCTTTTTAGAACAAAAGTGCCATGTAGCTAAATTATTCTGCATGATGGTTTTATAATTAATATTGAAATTATGTCTGTTGATCATTGATCGGTTAAATAAATGGTGGCTTTATGGAGTGGGAAAAAAAACTTTTATTTTTCTCTTCATTTAGAACATTTTTAGCTTTTCTGTGGGAATTTCAATTCGCTAGAGGCAAAGGAGCTAGTAAAATGTAAGTATTCCATTAAATAAAAGGGGTTATTTAAAAGCCTGTCCTTATTAAAGTGTACATGGATTATAATAAGGTCAGAGTTTCTAGGCCTGATTAGCTTTAAATGAACTTAATGTCAAAGGAACACATTAGACCCTCATTAAAACTTTCAGTGTTTGACATTTAGTAAAAATGACCTTCACAGTTTGCATTATTTAGTCATGTTCTAAGGATGACACAGGGCAGGGCACCTTCTCTGGGGTTAGTGTGTGTGTGATTACAGCCACAGGCAGGATGTACTTGGTCCATCACCCTGACCCTATTGACAGAGACCTGATCCCATCCAGACCTGTGATCAGGCATATTCTGTGTAGATGAGGACCCAGAGGCTTCTGTTCTCATGGGGAAGATTTGAGAGCAAAAGAAAGCTTTGGAGAAGCAGGCCCCTGCTTTCATCTGTGACAATGTTAATGATCAGAAATTGTACATAAAAGCACCTAGCAAGATGGCAGCCGTACGCAGGGGATTTAAAATAGCTTTGTGGAAAAATTTCTTGGTGAGTCTATGGACACTCTATAGAGGAGGTGAGATGCAGGTGACACCCGTGAGCTTTGGCACAATCTTCTCAACTGGAGCAGCAAAGTGGTGCTTCAGAGTTTGCATGTGAGTTAACTGTGCTAAATTTGCAGTTGGCCATGCTGGGCTCCTACATGAACCACGAGGACAGATTCTCAAGAATGTGTGATGACAGTAAATTTGTACTTCCCAGAACTCAAAAACTAATAACTCTTTCCAATATCATATAGTCTCATTTTCCTTAGATTCATTCTTTTATTAAACATGCATTTATTTACCAAGCACCCACTATGTCAAGGTACTGTGCTTGTCAGTAGAAGGGGACCAAGGCAACTATGCTTTGGATTCTGCATTGAAAGGAAAGACAAATAATACTGATAAATCCTTACTGATTATACATTTTTATAAAGAACTTTATGTATGTTATCCTTTTTATCCCTCATGATAATAACAATAATAACTATAATACAAATTGGGTGACAACGCTCTCTCTGTTACAAGCACTGCTGGGAATTTTATTTACGTTAAATAATTTAATCTCCACAGTAAAATTATGGGGTAGGCATCACTTTTATAGAAATGAGAACTAAGGCACAGAGGTGTTAATTATCTTAATAAAACTCACGGTGTCTGTGAGTGGCAGAGTCAGGATTTAAACCCAGGCTCCAAAGTCCATGCTCTGAAGCACTGTGCATATGGCTACATAGTATCTCCCTTAGAAATGAGGAAACAGGCTCCATGACCCTGAGTCTGCTAAGACCACAGGTATGGGTAATAGCAGAACTAAAATTTAAACCTCTGTCTGTCTTACCACAAAATTACACTCATGCCATTACATTAAATTGGCCTCAATTTAGAATTTAAAACCATGTCTATAGAAATAGCTACGTATGAGAGAGTGAAGGCCTAGTTTTTTAGAGGCCACAGGAATGCAGAGGAAAGGAATGGTCTTAAAGGGCCCATCTACTTCTTTAACTGTCCTGTGTGAGCCTATCATTCTGTGCATTAAAGTCAGTGATTTACCCGATGATTTGCTCTGCTTGATTTTCAAAAGAGGTGAGAATAGGAGCTTCACAGCGAGGCTTAAATGATAATTCAGGTTTTCTTGCTCATTCATCCATTATTCAACAAATTTCTATTGATTACCTACCACGTGCAAGCTATTTGACTATTTCCCAAATAAAGATCTGCCCCTCCTGCCACATTCATCCTCCCCGGGCCAGTCCCGACCCTGGAGTTATATTTCAGTCTCTGCAGAATGCCAGGCTCAAGAAAATTCAACCAGACGCTATCCTAAGTTGAAATTCTTCAATCTGGAAATTTCTCCTCTATCTCCAGTAGCGTTGTTTGTAACTTCTATTTCATTCTAAAGGCAACTCATCATGGATAATTTGAAACCTGAACGTCCCAAATATTTGCTGTTTGAAATCCAAACTATGATTGAAATTGTTAGGTGGTTCACCAAAATGACAAGGGCCATCCGATTTACCAAATTTCTGAAGGAAGAGACAATAAATCTTGAATAAAAATTTTTTTCTTTGACAGCTGAATTAAGTCCTCTTTATTAAGTCAATGGCTATTCCAATTATAGAAATCAGTAGTGGCTTTTGAGATGTGGTTTAATGAAATATAGAAATCTATATTAACTTCTAAAATATCAAGGATGTAAACAAAATATCTATATAAAGACAGTAGACTTTGTTGTTTCTTAATAAAAACAAAAGTACAAACAAAATAAAAACAGCTCAGTAGCAAATGTTTACTTATTCTTCTATAGGAAAAGATCTTTTATATGAAAGAATATCAGAAACGATTCAGTAGATGTTGCTGGGAATATCAAATTTATGGTCACAATTCCTCAATTCATCTTCCATTTTTACTTAGGTAAAATTAGATTAAATGTATATTAAGAATAGAATTAACATTAAAAAAAAACCAAACCTGTGCCATAGTATGTTAAAAAAAATTACTTTATCCTGCAGTGGGCATGTCCTGCTCCCGTCCCAGGCAGCAGCTTTCCCCAGTCCCTGCCCATGTCTCAGTAGTTTGAGGAAACAACACAGTAAAATACCTGCCCCAGAGCAATGAGCTCAGAACACTTTATTTGTAACAGTGGGAGTACAGGTGAGTGTTTGATCTACTTAAATGTGAGACGTATTTAAAACTGCTAATTTAACCCAGGTATGCGCAATAACAATAGTTCCACCTACAGCCCTTCCTTCTTCTGCTAACAGATTTGATCCTTAGAGTTAATATCAATAAAAATGAGGACTAGAGAGTGATATGGGGAGAATTCGGTTAATAAATCCTAGGAAAAGACTAATAAGAGTTGTATAAGAGGGCATTTAAATTAAAACAAAAAACAAAAAAAACAAGGGTCAGTAGTTAGCCCTACAAATACATACACTTGTACATATACACATGCAAAGTGTATACATATATACACTTTATACAGCAAGGGACATCTTTAAGGTAAGGATCATGGCTTTGACTATTAATATCCACAAAATATTCACTGAGCATTTGCTGGGCATGAATAGGCACTAGGAACACAAAGATATAGCAGATCCTCTGAACAGTAAAACCCTTATCACAACTCTCACTTCATGTGGTATTTCTCTGAGCCCCAGACTTAAATGGTACTCAACATAGAGTGAGATGGTAAGATACTCTTGGGTGAGAGCAGATTTTTTCCTACGTCTAAACTGCGTTTACCTCGGTTTGATCCTTAGCAACTCCAGGTACTTTACGGGAAGTGTCTGGTGTGTTGAATGAGCCCATCGGTAGGCTCTCCGTGTAAGCGTATACTTGGGTCTGTGTTTTGTTTCCTAAAATAAAATTCCTGCAGTGACAATGTGTTAGTAAATGGCACTTTTTTTGTTATTATTGTTATTGCTATATTTTGTATTAATCTAGTAACTTCTCTATTTAGGAACCCCAGACGATCTCTAAGCATCTTATAACAATAAGACCTAACATTTATTGAGCGTTTACCATATGTCTGCCAAGCATTTAAATCTAGTGACTTAATCATCACAAAACCCCTAAGAAGTGGGTTCTACTGTTCTCTCCTTCTTTGAGGCTGTGTGTGGCAGAGCCAGGATTGATAGGGCATGTTTCACTTCACAGACTTTGCTCCTCTTCCGGCACTCTCTCTCCCTCTCTGGCAAGTCTCCTATGGTTGGCCAGTCCAGATGTTGCCAAAAATATTGGTAATAAAAAGAAAGTTGATAAAATTTTCAGATTCTTGACTGATGATTATTAAATCTGAGAATTACCTGTCTATTTCATAGATAAGTACATTAAAACCATCAAGGACAAAGGAATGAGTACTCTTTATAGATAGTAATCTCGGAGATATTAAAATGCTTTTCCCTGTAATCACCTTGCAGTGTTTCATTGCTCTGAATAAATATATTCTACTTTATAACTAAGCTAAATTACCAAAATGGCCATTTCCAAGTAAATCAAATTATTAGAAAATACACACACACATAAATACTAAAGTTTGAGTACTCATCTTCTTTAAAACTGGTCAAGTTACTTTTTCCTTCTCAGCAAATATATATATATATTTGTATATGTATTTGTATGTAATGTATATATAATGTATATTTATATTAAAATATATGCATATGTTTTTAGCACTAGCAATAGTAAAATAGCAAATACAAAAGAATTACAGCAACTCTATAAAATATTTTATTTTGTCCTGAACAGAGAGTTCAAATTGCTCTTCAACCCCTAAGGGCTCCCTGCAGGCATCTCCAGAAAGTGTGGGAGGCTGAGTGACTGGACTGCAAGGTCTCCTCCCCTTCTTCAGCCTGAGCTGGTCCACATTCCAGTTTTGTGTGTTGGGATTACTCATGGCATTTTCCTTGGAGGAGTTCTGCTGTAATTAAGAAAAACGAAAAAGCCTGAAATCCATTATTCTAGAACTTCTTATAATATCCAGTAGATGGCAGACTTTACTACAAGAAAATAGTTTGGCATACTCTATAAATTGGTCTGAGAATATCAGTTACACTTCACACCCAGTAAAGTTTTTACCCTGTGTCTAAGGCTCATAGGAAAGCTGGAAACAAAATTCTCTTCCTATATAAGGTTTTTGTGTGTATGTCCATTTAAGTCTTGTTCTTAAGGTATTATCATTATAAGAATTATTTTGTTGTTCACTGAGCGTACACACAGTGTACATGGTACAATGTAATAGTATATATGATAGATTCTTTTTCAGCTTACGTGCACAAAACTGGAATAATCATAACCCTTACTTCATGACACTCCCATCATTGGTCTGTGCATATTCTGCTTTTATTTCCTTAGTTGGCTATTTAATTAGTTGTTTTTAATAAGGCAGTAAATTGCAGTTCCTTTTCATATTTGAAAAATATTATTTTCTTTTTGATAGGCAATTGTCTTTGCTTGTTTAGTAGCTGAAGCATCAGTTAATAATGCCTAGGTCACAGACCGCATTTCCAAGAGGGCCTGTCAGCATCTCACCTAGGGACACACCCATAAACCCAGACAGCAAATGGTGCCAATAACAACATCACCCCCAGAGAAGACCCAGTAAAAGGATGTGCTTGGTGGATCGTCTTGTCCAGTACCAGCACTGAAAACATAATTCGAAGTGCACATGTAAGCAAAGCGATGGGTGTGTGTGCATGTGTGTGTGTGTGTGTGTGTGTGCGACTATATTATAAATCTACCTATTTTGCTTTGAAGGATATTTTGTATTACATTTATTCAGTAATACTTTAAAAGTTACTGAGAGTTATAAGGAAACAATAGTACAATTCTTACCACCCGCATTCCTGCTTCTCATTCCCAGCCTGCGCTCCCCAGAAGCAACTACTTGAAACTCTTCCTGCTCTTTCTTACAGTTCTTCTTTATATATTTTTAAATAATAGGCTAGGCTTTATTTTTCACTTTTAGCTACTGGCATAATCTCTTGGAATTCTACTATGATAAAAGTGGATTGAACCTTCCTGCAGGTCTCAAACACACACACACACACACACACACACACACACACACACACACACACACACACAGTCACTCCCCCAGCTCTACTTGATATCATTACCTTATTACCATTATTGTTATTATAAAGAATTCTCTTCAGTTACATGGTATATTATGACTTCATTTCCTTTCTTGTACAACATTCAATTTTCCTAGAATTAATACTGGTAAGAGGTTTTTTCCAATTGTTTTGTTTAATTTTCTAACATGTGGTACTCTGTGCATTTTTCTTCCTGGAATCCTTCCTGGAGCTCCACTTTTTCTGCTCTCAGGGCTGGTTAATCTCTAAGCCAGCAGCACACCTGCCATCTGGGAGCTATTTTCAGTAACATTTTTTGCTCCTTTCCTTTGTTAGATCCCTTGTACCCTAGATTCCATTCTCTGTCTTGGCTTACACCCTCATTTCCATGGCCCATATATCTTCAAGAAGCTCCCTGAAAAGTGAAAATTTGAATCCCTGAAAATGTTTCTCTTCTCCCTTCTAATGTGATTGATAGTTTAGCTGGGCGTAGAATTCTAATTCAGAAGTTATTTCCTTTCAAGATTTTTAAGGCATTGTTCTAATGTCCTCTAGTTTCCAGTGTTTCTGTTGATCAATCAAATGCTATTCCGATTTCTGATACTTTGTGAATGAACTGTTTCCTGTCCCACCTCAGGGAAATGATGTGCCTTGCTGTGGATTTATTTTTCATTCATTTTCTAGGGCATGTCATAGAAACTTTAAATCTGTAAACTCACTTGTTTTTAATGATAGGAACATTCTTTATATTCTGTCATAACTTTAAGTTTCTTCCCCCTCCTCTCCTTGTCCCCCTCACCTCCTCCCTGTTTTCTTTGGTGTCTCATTTCGAAATTCCTCCTTGACTGATCTTCTAGTTCCCTGTTTTTTCTACCTCCTATTTCCAATCTCTTGGTAATTCTTTTGTGGGGGTGAGGTGGGGGAGATTTTTCTCAGCATTAACTTTCAATCACTCAACTGAATTTTTAAATTTCTGCTACTTGTATTTTTAATCTCAAAGATCTCTTGTTTTCTAGAAGTTTATCTTTATAACCCTTCTACTTGTTTCATTGCTGCTATATCTTTTCTTGACTCTTTAAAAATAATAATTCTCAAATTTACATAAGTTCTGGTCCTCTCCCTACACTGTCTTTGCCTCTTCCAAGTTACTTTTTTTTAAAAAAAATATGTTTTGGTCTTTGTGTTTGATCTTAGTTAGAGGTTTTCCTCAAATGTCTGGAAATCTCATACAGTCTGTTCATATATAATAAGGAAGTACTATTGTTTCTTAAGTTGATTAGTGAATACAAAAATGTTCATTTATCATTATTTTTTAGAGTATAATTTAAAGTATAATTAAAGGATAACTATGCCCTATATACTTATGTACATTTCATATATAGCTCTTATTAAAGAGCTATTTGAAAGCTCTTTCTTTATGTTCTAGGGTCTGCCAGCTTATTAGGATTTATTCTAGAGTGATCAGGCTGGGTCATTTCAATGGATGACATCCCATATCAGTATCTGAAAGTATTTTCACTCAGGCTGGCCAAGAGAAATAACTCTGTTTCCTGCTTGGAGTATAAACCTGTTTTCTGGCATTTTTAGAAATGAATTAGAAATGAGGTTGGGAAGTGCCTCACAATTCTGTATAGACATCCACTTAATTCCCTCTTCAGACCAGACCCAGCCACTCCTGCATCACCAGTGTCTCTGAATCTGCCTTCATGGGAGAAACGAACTTGCAGTTTCCTAGTGTGAGAGATGGAATATGAGCATCTAACTGCTTTCAATGAGTTTTCCAGACAACCTTCCTTTTTTCAGCCCCACTTGCACGATCATTTCAGAAGTACCTGGAACGCCTAATTCCTGAACCTGTCTGGGGTTCTGTGGCATAAACTGGCCTGGTTCTGGGATTCTCCCACAGCTGGCATGGTGTCTGCTTTTTCTGGCTTCCTAAGACTAGTACTACTCGCCCACTTGCAGTGTGTATGTGTATGTGTATTTATGGCTGTCTACCTCCTCAACCTCTGCCCTGGCTCTTGCAAGTTTATGATGACTTATTCCTTTCTGTATTATTTTAGGATTTGGGGGGGGTCTGATTTATTGAGGTATAATTTACATATAATAAAATTCACCACTTTTAAGTGGCAAATGCATACGATCAGTAACTACCAGCACAATCACCATACAGAATGTTTCCATGAAAATTCCTGTATGCCCCTTTGCATTAAGTCCCTTCAACCACTTCCATTCCCTGGTGACCACTGCACTGCTTCCAGTGTTATAATTGTGGCTTCTCTGGGATGTCATAAAAATGGGATCATACAGCAGGTCTGGCTTTTTCACTTCGCATAATACTTCAGAGATTCCTTCATGTTATTCTGTGGATCCGTAATTTGTTTCTTTATATTCCGCAGTAGTAGTCCAACATGTGATATATTAGAATTTATTTACCAGTTGATGAACATTTGGGTTTTTTCCAGTGTTGGACATTATGAATAAGGTTGTTAAGAATTTTGCAAGCAATTTTTTGTATGGGCATTATGTTTTCATTTCTCTTGGGGGAAATACCTAGGTGTGGGATTGCTGGGTTACATGGTAAATGTATGTTTAAATTTATAAGACACTTCAAAACTGTTTTCCAAAGTGGCTACACCATTTTGAATTTCCCCCGGCAATGTATGTAACTGATATAGCAATATTAATAATGATAAAAGTAGTCTTTTAAGGTATGATGCATTATTAAGGACAAAAAAGGATATTTTATGAATATACTGGGGTCAAACCAGCAGGATGATGTAACCATTCGGAATTCCTATGAACATAAGAACATTGCTTCAGAATATAAAAGTGAAAATTGTCAGAACTAAAAAGAGAAATAGAAAATTTATAATCACTATGGGAGATTTTAATTCATCAATCTCAACAGAGAGAAAAAGTAGAAAAAAATGAGTACTGCTATAGAAGCTCTAAATAACACAATTAACAAACTTGATCTAATTGATTCTTGTAGATTTTCCATGGGGCAAAGAAGAACTCACAATGGAAATTAGAAAATATTTTGAATATAATGAAAAGAAATTGTAAGAAACACAGTAAAGCTGTGTTTTTAGAGAAAAAAATTTTAGTCTTAACTTAATAAATTAGAAAAAATCTGAAAAAGTAAACAGCAAGTTAAATCCAAAGAAAGAAAAATTAAGAAAATAAGGCAAAAGCGGAAATGTATAGGGCAGAAAAGATAGTATAAACAAACTCTACAAAGTCAAAGTCCATTATTTGAAAGACTAATACAATTATTAATACATAGACAGGAAAGATCAGTTATAATAAAGAGGGCATGAAGGAGAGTTCCATTTTCTCCACATTCCCAACACTTGGTATTGTCAATCTTTGTCATTTAGCCGTTCAAATGGGTGTGTAGTCATACTGTTTTAAATTTCTGTTTCCCCAATGATGTTGAGCATTTTTCATTGTGCTTATTTGCCATTCCTTTAGGTCTTTCATGGGGTTTAGAAGGCAGCAGAAGTAACAGTTATGTGAATATCACCATGGTTAAGTAGGAAACTCTATCCAAATTATCCTAACTTCTAAAATAATGCAGTAAAAAGAAATGGACTTTGGAATCAGACAAACCAGAGGTTCAAATCCCACCTCTCTATGACACTGTGCAAATAACTTATTCCTTATAAAACTTAGTTTTACATCTGTAAAATGTTTACACAAATGTTGTTAGAAATTTATTTTTAAAATTGCACTGTAAGGGCCTTGGATATAAATGCTAATTTCTTTGCTGTGTGTTTTTCCACACAAATGCTTCAATTCATGGCTTAAATGAAGATTCTTGATTTTTGAAGGAAGGAAAAAACCATCACCATTACCACTAACAAAATGAAACAAAACAGAACAAAATCAAAAACATAATTTCATAATAGGCCCTTGACGGTGGGAGTTAAGAGAGCAGACTTGTAATATTTGATTGTCTCTTTTCAGTTTGGACACAAGAACTTTAAGTACAACCAAATGTTTGAACTATTAAATATCTCTTCATTTTTCCTCCCTATTCTCTGCCCTACACCCTCATACTTTTCATACTATTGGCAGAGAATGCCAGTACCTCTCATGTTTTTTTTTCTTTCTTCTGAAAATAATACCCTTCCTTCACTTGCATTCATTTAAAAAAACATCTCAAGTACCTTTTCTTCAGTGAGGTTTTCCCTGGTACATTTGCCCTGAGCCCTGTGATCGCACAGCACTCTTCCTTCCATGTTTCTGTGGTGACATTTCTCCCCTTTCTTCCAATAAGTATGTACTGAGCACCTACAATGTGACAGGTAATGTTATAGACCCAGGAAATACCAGAAACAAGGTCTTCCCCTTTCCTCCATGGAGCTAAGATTGCAATGAGGAAAACAGAAAACAAACATATACACAAAGAAATAAGAACATTTCATATGTATTAGAAAGCAAAACAATAAAGGTTTAGAAAAGGAGTTCAGAGAAAGCTTTTCTCAGGAAGTGACATTGTAGCTAAGACACGAACAACTAGAAGCCAGTCATACATTTGAAGATGTGATTGGAAAACCAGTACCTGAAAAAAAAAAACTATAGTAAAAGGATGAAAGGATGATTAGTTGAGTTTTTCCATAGGGACTAGAAAAGGTTTGCTCTCAGGTCAACCCTCCTGATAACATATAAGCATATGTTAACCTTCTGTGCTCAGGCACTGGAGGAAAACTGTCAGCTGCCAGAAAGACTCCACGGAAGATAATTGTGAAAATCTTCTCACTCTTGTGTGATGAACCAGTCAATCATTATGTTCTCCATCTTCTCATCACCCAGTTAGTGGCCAGACCACATTAAAAAGAACAACTCCTGGGCTTCCCTGGTGGCGCAGTGGTTAAGAATCTGCCTGCCAATGCAGGGGAACCGGGTTCGAGCCCTGGTGTGGGAAGATCCCACATGCCGCGGAGCAACTAAGCCCGTGAGCCACAACCACTGAGCCTGCGCGTCTGGAGCCTGTGCTCCGCAACGGGAGAGGCCGCGACAGTGAGAGGCCCGCGCACTGCGATGAAGAGTGGCCCCCGCTCTCCGCAACTGGAGAAAGCCCTCGCACAGAAACGAAGACCCAACACAGCCAAAAATAAATAAATAAAGTTTCAAAAAAAAAAAAAAAAAAAAAAAAAAAGAACAACTCCTCTAAACTCAAAATGGATTAAAGACCTAAATGTAAGGCCAGACACTTTAAAACTCTTAGAGGAAAACATAGGCAGAACACTCTATGACGTAAATCACAGCAAGATTCTTTTTGACCCACCTCCTAGAGAAATGGAAATAAAAACAAAAATAAACAAATGGGACCTAGTGAAACTTAAAAGCTTTTGCACAGCAAAGGAAAACACAAATAAGATGAAAAGACAACCCTCAGAATGGGAGAAAATATTTGCAAATGAAGCAACTGACAAAAGATTAATCTCCAAAATTTACAAGCAGCTCATGCAGCTCAATATCAAAAAAACAAACAACCCAATCCAAAAATGGGCAGAAGACCTAAATAGACATTTCTCCAAAGAAGATATATAGATTGCCAACAAACACATGAAAGGATGCTCAACATCACTAATCATTAGAGAAATGCAAATCAAAACTACAGTGAGGTATCACCTCACACCAGTCAGAATGGCCATCATCAAAAAATCTACAAACAATAAATTCTGGAAAGGGTGTGGAGAAAAGGGAACCCTCTTGCACTGTTGGTGGGAATGTAAATTGATACAGCCACTATGGAGAACAGTATGGAGGTTCCTTAAAAAACTAAAAATAGAACTACCATACGACCCAGCACTCCCACTACTGGGCATATACCCTGAGAAAACCATAATTCAAAAAGAGTCATGTACCACAATGTTCACTGCAGCTCTATTTACAATAGCCAGGACATGGAAGCAACCTAAGTGTCCATTGACAGGTGAATGGATAAAGAAGATGTGGCACATATATACAATGGAATATTACTCAGCCATAAAAAGAAACGAACTTGAGTTATCTGTAGTGAGGTGGATGGACTTAGAGTCTGTCATACAGAGTGAAGTAAGTCAGAAAGAGAAAAACAAATACCGTATGCTAATGTATATATATGGAATCTAAAAAAAAAAATGGTTTTGAAGAACCTAGGGGTAGGAAAGGAATAAAGACGCTGACATAGAGAATGGACTTGAGGAGACGGGGAGAGGGAAGGGTAAGCTGGGACGAAGTGAGAGAGTGGCATGGACATATATACACTACCAAATGTAAAATAGCTAGCTAGTGGGAAGCAGCCACATAGCACAGGGAGATCAGCTCGGTGCTTTGTGTCCACCTAGAGGGGTGGGATGGGGAGGGTGGGAGGGAGACTGAAGAGGGAAGAGATATGGGGATATATGTATATGTATAGCTGATCCACTTTGTTATAACGCAGAAACTAACACACCATTGTAAAGCAATTATACTCCAATGAAGATGTTAAAAAATAAAGAAAGACAGCAATGCTCCTACCCGTGGGCAAAGTCATGGTGGCTTACAGTACAGATAGCACCAGCCCCGTGCACTGCATGCAGGGGATCGAGCAACTGGCTCTCTTCCTTTGGAGAGTGTTGTTTCATGAAATGCAAGATTAGAGAATGATTAACGAAGAATTAACATTAATAATATTACCAATTATAAAAACTGACAATTGTAAAATCCTTGCTATGAGATAGGTATAAAGTCAAACATTTTGCATGGATTATATCATGTCATCACCAGAAAATAAAATTTAAAAAAACAAAAAACGAACAAACAAACAAAAAAACTAAAAATAGAACTACCATACGACCCAGCAATCACACTACTGGGCGTATACCCTGAGAAAACCATAATTTAAAAAGAGTCATGTACCACAATGTTCATTGAAGCTCTATTTACAATAGCCAGGACGTGGAAGCAACCTAAGTGTCCATTGACAGGTGAATGGATAAAGAAGATGTGGCGCATTTATACAATGGAATATTACTCAGACATAAAAAGAAACGAAATTGAGTTATTTGTAGTGAGGTGGATGGACCTAGAGTCTATCATACAGAGTGAAGTAAGTCAGAAAGAGAAAAACAAATACTGTATGCTAACATATATATGTGGAATCTAAAAAAAAGGTTCTGAAGAACCTAGGGGCAGGACAGGAATGAAGATGCAGATGTAGAGAATGGACTTGAGGACACGGGGATGGGGAAGGGTAAGCTGGGACGAAGTGAGAGAGTGGCATGGACATATATACACTACCAAATGTAAAACAGATAGCTAGTGGGAAGCAGCTGCATAGAACAGGGAGATCAGCTCAGTGCTTTGTGACCACCTAGAGGGGTGGGATAGGGAGGGTGGGAGGGAGATGCAAGAGGGAGGGGATATGGGGATATATGTGTACATATAGCTGATTCACTTTGTTATACAGCAGAATCTAACACACCATTGTAAAGCAATTATACTCCAATAAAGATGTTAAAAAAAAAAAAAAACTTCTCTTTCTGCAGGAAGAGAGGAAAGAAATTTATCATTATACATATTTACCAAAGTTTACATGCTATTTTCTTCTGAAAGTAGTTGATTTATGTCTCATAAGAGCAAACTATACATTTTGTAATTTTTAAAATTATAAGCCTGTACTCTTACCCACTATTACATTAGTGAGTAATATTGTGAGACAGGAAGTAAAAATAAGAGAATGATGTATTAGATAAATCCACATGCAAAAGACAGTGTTTTGTGAGCTGATGCAATTGAGTTGCCAAATCATAAAGATTCTCTGTGATCATAATGTGTGTAGATTCAGGGAAACTTTGTACACATGCAGATAGCCAATGAATTTGGAAAAGAATCATAGAATTTTTGCTTTCTTGCAGGTTATCATTCCAATTAGAATTTTTAAAATGTATCCCTAGAACAGAGACGCTTTCAGAAAATTGAAAGTTCATAAACTTTACAGCATCTGCTTCCTTGCGGTGGGACTTAATCTGTCATCTGTAAGATGTACACAATATTGTGTTGCTGTGAGGATTATAAATAATATCTGTGAAACACCTGACATGCTTGGTACAGAGAGTAGACCTTCCACAAATAGTTGGTATTTTCTTTTATTTTTATATTTTTACTTTTCTATGCTTTTCTTTTTAGAGCATAAATGGTGATTGTGATAAACAGTCATAAGCCAAAGTATAGTATTCATTCAAATATTAGTTTCAGTTCGTATATTCAGAGACAATTTTGTATCTCATCTCCCAGTATACCCCCTAAATTCTCCATGAGAGAATGTGAATTTCAAAATTTGGGATTTATGGGACAATTTAACAATTCACCCCATTGCTCAACAGCACTTACACCTGAGAAAGGAAAATGCAGGAGAAGCAAAGAATCTGAAACCAGCCATTTTTGTTTCTTATTAGCAGCTATATGAAAAAAAATGACAAATCATCATTAATGACAAAAGTCATTATTAGGCATCATTTGACAAATTCATCACCAGAATGCAGTCATTTATGTATTTCATTGAGTTTCTTTGAGATGCATGAAGAACAGAAAGAAGGAACTTCTTTAATTTATTGTCCACCATTTATTTGTAAGCTTCATCCTGATATTTTTTATTTCCTTGTAGATTCCTTTTGCAATAAAAATGACACCAAGTGCCTCTCAACTTCTTGCCAAAACGATTCTACATGCAAGGATTTTTCCAAAGACGGCAGTTGCCATTGTTCAGGCACGGCCATTAATTTGGACAAAGACTGTGACCATGAGAAAGACCCTTGCTTCTCCAGTCCCTGTCCAGGAAATGCCACTTGTGTGAGCGCCCCAGGAGAGAGGAGGGTTCTGTGCAGATGTCCTCCTGGGTACAGTGGGACCACCTGTAACACGGCCATTGCTCCCTGCGGCACCAACTCCTGCCAACACGGAGGCTTTTGCCATCAGGACCCTGTGCACCCTGTGTGCATCTGCCCTGCTGGATATGCCGGAAGATTCTGTGAGCTGGACCATGATGAGTGTGCGTCCAGCCCCTGCCACAACGGTGCTGTGTGCCAGGACGGAATCAATGACTACTCCTGCTTCTGTGTCCCAGGCTATCAAGGCAGGCACTGCGACTTGGAAGTGGACGAGTGTGTGTCAGAGCCCTGCAAGAACGAGGCCACATGCCTCAACGAGATAGGACGGTACACTTGCATCTGTCCCCACGATTACTCTGGTAAGTGTGATTCCACTCGAATCCCAGATGATGTATTTAGCATTCTCTTTAATGTGACAGAAGCAGAAGTGACCTATTATGTCCCATCCAACTGCTTATGAAAATGGCCTTGACAGGAACTCATCAACAGATAGAAAGCTTCCTAAACTACTAAAAATCCACTGAGCCTAAGCATTTGTGTACTGTCACTGTCGTTGTTTTAAATGGAGTCCTACATTGTTTAAAACATAGATTCAGCCTAGAATTAGTGGGCTCTGCAGGGCCTAGCCTTCCAGGTCAGGGCAGTACAGGCTCCCCGGCAGAGCAGATGCCCTTCGTCCTAGCTAACCTAACATGTGCCCTCTCCTGCCACCGCAGCCTGTGGGGGGCAGGCCACAGGATGGATATGGGTAGATGGGTTTCTAGTGTCGAAGTGTGATAAACATACCAAGGATAGCAAGGCTGACGGAGCATGGTGGATGAGATAAGTCATGAGTTTACTCATAAAGAAGTCACTTCTTGTTGAATCTCTTGGAAATAGCAAGTAATAGTCCCTCATACCTATTCACAAAGTTTCTGCTGATGTTGATTTAGTAATAGAGTAACAAGCAGCTCATTCATTCCAAGGCTACGTGCTGTTCATTATCCTCACGCTCAGTCTCCATTCCTCCCCCCTCCCGCCATTCTCCTGAGTCAGCTGCCCATTTAGGTCAGTTTTTCATGCCAACCATCTTCCTTACACCGTTTTACTCTGTGGATTTTCCATCTACTGTAAGGGGTCTTTGCTTTCTCACGTTCGTTCTAACTTCTGCTCACCACTTTCCCGGGCTTCCTAACTACTAGCTCTGTGACATCATTCTCCTGGCATGCCTCTTTTTCCCTTAGTTCGTGCCACTTTTGTAGCCTCCTGGGGTATTTGGCTTTCAACTTGCCTTTTCCCAACCCTTTGACACTTACTTCTTGGTCTTGTCATTCTTTTTCCAAGTATGCTAAGCAATATAATTATTTAAAAAATATTCCCCTTCAAAATTTGTACCAGAACCCTCCAGGATCATTTTGCTAATATTACAGATTCTAGAAATGTCTATTTTACAAAGTAGACATATCCCTAGTGGCTCTGATATAAAATTTGCTCCCTCTCCCTTGACCTTCACCTACAGCTAATCTTCAAATTCTGTTGTTTTGACATCCAGGAGGTCTCCCAAATTGAGCTCATCCACTCTGTTACCAGTGCCTTGCCTCATGCCGTCAGATCTCTTGTGTGAAGCACAGTACGTTCTCCAGAATGTACTCTTATCTTCCCCAACTGGTTCTGAACAATGCCTCCAAAATAATCCTTCTAAAATAGACCTGGCTGTGTTGTTCCCTTCTGAAGGGCCTTGAGAGCTCCCCACTACATAGAGACCAATTTTAATGTCTCACTAAAAACCCTCCATAATTTGTCCCTTACTTATTTGTCATATCTCCACCCACCATTCCACCAAAGCACTATCTCCTCAAGGCATCTTCACTCCTTATTCTAGTGGCTTCCATCCTTCTGGAAGGCCCTTCCTCGATTCACAATATCTACTCTGTGAAGTTCTTCTTTACTTTCAATCCTCAGTTCACCACCCAGCTCAAGAAGTATTTCTGACTTACTAGTAGCTATGTAGTAATTATGATTATTTATTACTTCCATAGTAGTTTGCACCTCTATTAAAGAACTTCCTGTATTCTGTCCTCTTCTTCAGATATCTGTGTTTTTGTCTCCTCCCACTGAAGTGTTAGTTTTGAAAGAAGTCATTTCTTATATTTGTTCTTTAATTCATCAATACTTTGGGGGTATTTATTATATTAAGTTAGTGAATTAAAAAGAGTAGTACTCAGCACAGTGAATAATGGTGGCTTAATAAACTGTTAGTGAATTGTTCTAATTAATTCTTCCTTATCTTTCTGGGCACCCTTCCTAGTAATGAAACTGATGTATAATAAATAGATATTAAACTAGATTTTACTTTCTCTTTTACTTTATGCACACTTTATGGTGGTAGAATGCTTGTGTCAAATGGAAAATTATTTTGTTGAGTGCCTTTGAATTACCAATACTATGCTAAAAGTTATGGGGCATACTAAAGGAGCTTATAAAACAGTACTTCTACATGAAAAAACCCCTTGTTCATACGCCATACTATCATATCCATTCTTTTAATTGAGTTATAGCAATTGATTTCAATTATTAAGTTTTTAAAGTATTTTTTTTATTGAGGTGCCGTTGATTTGTAACATTATATGTTTCATACAAACAGCATTATATTTCTACTTTTGTATACACTGCAGTGTGCTCACCACCAAAATCAATTTTATTAATTTTTGAATAAAAATGAGATGTAAATTTTTGTAGGGCTGGTTTGGAATTGCTTCTGTTTATAAAGGTCACATTTAAAAACCACTATAGTTTATTAAGATAATATCTTCGGTTTCCTGCTCCTAATACAATATCCTGAATGGTGACTAAAAGGAATAGATGTGAGATCAAATGTTTCAGCCATTTTAACTACAGTTTTCTGAAACAGTCTTATAATTGCAGAAACACAGCTTGAAAAATTATGTTTTACAGTCTACGTGTTTTTACGTTTACATTTTAATTTAATTGGATTGTAATGAATCTTTTAAGTGGTTTAAACTTAGGCATAAAAGATGTCACAGGTGTGTCCCAAATGTGAAATGTAGTAAAACTCCATCATAAGGCATTTCACTGCGCAATAAATTAATGTATCCTGTGGCTTCGTCATATCCCTGCTGGGCCTAATAAGGATCAATGCCTTTTCCTCCCTAAAACACGCAGAGTCCACAGTGAGGACACTTCCCTTGCCCAGACCCTGATATAAAAGTGTTGTTCCCTATTTAAATATGTTCTCCTTTTGTTTTCCAAGAAATCAGCTACATTTTATTATTTCAGCTTTTCAAGGGACATACTTACAACTTACCTGCAAACAGCATTTCAGTGAACGACTCAGAAGGCAGTAAGGACCAGGTCTATTATTAGCTGGGTAGGCTTGTTCAGAGAGAAAGGTGTGATTTAGGCTTGATCACCAGTCTCCTCCCACAGTGAGGTAGCCCGCGTCTGGGATCTCCTCCGTGGTTCTCAGGCCTGACTGCCCAGGAGCAACTCCCCACGGAGCTCTGAGCCAGAGGTGCTCGTTTCTGCCTCCCGAGAACCACATTTAGCTGATGGTTCTAATGCACAGCCAGGCTGCGAGCCAGAAATTAAGTTTATGTGAACCTAATTGGAAAATTTTCTTGCACAGCCCCAACCTTTAGACCCTCAAGGAAGCTTGTTTTTTTGGCGCTGTGCTGTGGTTGCCAGTGTTCATGGCAGCCCAGGCCAATTAATGAGAAACCCAAAGAAGGTCTATAGAATCAGGGAAAAAGCTGGAGCTGAAAAGGACAGAAGGAAGCCCTCGGCCCTCAGCACCGGTTCGCAGACGCTCCGGCTCGCCCCGGCCCTCCTGACGCATCCCGGAAACTACATCACAGGCCCGAGCTGTCGCGGGCCATGTCCAAATTTAGAGTGATCATAAAGAACCCGGCTTACAGGAAAAGGCCCGCGTTCCTCTGAGCAGCACAGCCAGAAAACGCAATAAATTTTCAAAGACAGGGAGGCAGGAGAGGAAAGAGTGGTAGCACTTGGAGAGAGGGCTCACCCTGCGGGGCTCCTCTGCTCTGCGCCCTCCTCCCGGGTGATTCATGAGCTACAGCAGCGGGCTCCGAGGGGCGCTCAAGGTGCTGGCGGGAATCTGCGCTGCATAAGCAAAAACTCCGTTTCAGCTGAAAGCGAACAGTGGACAACGTTTTTTAAATGAAAAGAATATTAGCTTTGAGCATGTGACTGCTTTTAGTTCAAGGGCTTGCAATGGATCATTCTGTAATTGAAGTCTTCGTTAGAATTAGCCCGATTGACTAATGAACATTTTTCACGTTAAAATGCCTGCAGCATGAGAAAAATAGAGCTACAGGAGGGCAGGGGGAAGGCTAGTTGGATGCACGGTGAAGCAAAACAGTATAGGAAAATATCTTAGTTCCTCAACTGTAAAACAGATCTTTGGTATAAAAATAATCTTTTGTGAAATAAGAAAAAACACTATATTAAATGTACTTATCGACTGTAAGATCCACCTCTATTTCAGAAACAAAAATATATGAAGAAATTCACTTTATATTCAAGAAAATGTCTTAGTATACGGAGACCAGTTAGCACATGGAGACTAGTTAGAAAGCCATTGCAAGACCAGGTGTAAGACATGAGGACCAGGCCTGGAAGAGGGGTATAGGCATGTAAGGGAAGAGTAGTGTACCATCCCTAGGAAGAAGACCCGCTGACATTTATCAAAGCCGGAATATTTCCAAACTTATTTTACCAACAAAAAACTTGAAATCCCTAATACGAAAATGAGAATGCATTAGAAGTTCAATTGCCATTTCCAGCTTAATGAATTTATAATCCCTACCAGTGGTTCTCAAACTTTAGCATGCAACAGACTCACTATTAAAGTACGGTTTCCGATTCAATAGCTCTGAGGTGGGGTCCAAGAACTGCATGTATAGCAAGTTCCCAGGCGGTGCTGCTAGTTTGGGGACCACACTTTGAGAACCACCGATGTAGACAATTACATGGATTCTCATGTGGCATCCTTGATTCTTATTTCACAAATTTTATGAGACGAGGAAAAAGTCAACACAAAGTAGTTATATGTATATTTTAATATATTTATATTTTATTTTATATATTTTACATACTTATATATTTATTTTATATATACAGTATATACATATGTATATATACTATTTATTACTGGAAACAGTTCCAGATAAATGATATGGGTAAAAATAAATATTTGTTGAATTCAATCATTAATTTAGTGAACAAGCACATATGTATATATTGAGTCCCTGCAATGTGTCAGGCATTGTTTTGTTTCTGTAAATATAATAAGAAAAGTGATGAAAAAGTCCCCTTACATTCAAGAAGGAAGAGATAGACATGTATAAAATAAGTAATAGGTAGGTAAAAATATGTAGTAGGGTAGGTGGTGATAAACTCAGTGGAAAAATGTAAAACAAAAATAGAGGGAATTAGGGATTAAACTTTAGGTAGAATGACCAGGGAAGGCCTCACTGAGAAGTTGACAGGAGAATAAAGTTCTAGGGAGGTGAGGAAGGGAGTCGGGCAAATGCCTTGTGGAATAGCACCCCTGGAAGAGGAACAGCAGATGCAAAAGCCCTGAGGCAGAGTCCTTGGAATGTTGGAGAAGCAGCAATGAGATCTATGTGATTGGAGTGGAGTGGACAAGGAGGAGACATAATAGGGTCAGATTATTGAGACTTACAGGTCGTGGTACTGACTTTGGCTCTTCCTCTACATGAGATGGGAAGTTGTTGGAGGGTTTTTTTTTGGTTTTTTTTTTTTTAATTTTTGTTGAAGTATAGTTGATTTAAATGTTGTGTTAGGTTCAGGTGTACAGGGAAGTGAATTGGTTTCTTTTCCATTATAGGTTATTGTAAGATATTGAATATAGTTCCCTGTGCTATACAATAGGTCCTTGTTGTTTATCTATTTTATATGTAATAGTGAGTATCTGTTAATCCCAAACTTGTTGGAGAGTTTTGAGCAGAAAACTGAAATGGTTTGACTCGCATTTTATTTATTTAATTTATTTTTGGCTGCGTTGGGTCTTAGTTGCAGTATGTAGGATCTTCGTTGAGGCATGCGGGATCTTCCGTTGTGGTGCACGGGCTTCTCTCTAGTTGTGGTGCACGGGCTTCTCTCTAGTCGTGGCACGCAGGCTCCAGGGCGTGCGGGCTCTGTAGTTGTGGTGCACGGGTTCCAGAGTGCGTGGGCCCTGTAGTTTGTGGCTCATGGGCTCTAGTTGAGGCACACAAGCTCAGTAGTTGTGGCATGTGGGCTTAGTTGCCCCATAGCATATGGTATCCTAGTTCCCCAAGATCCTAGTTCCCCGACCAGGGATCGAACCCCCGTCCCCTGCATTGTAAGGCAGCCTCTTTACCACTGGACCACCAGGGAAGTCCCTTGACTTGCATTTTAACAAAATGTCTTTACTTATTATATTGAGGATATGCTGAAGGGAGAGGTTAAGGTAGAATTAGGGTGCCCAATGGAGAGTAATACAATTATCCAAGTAAATGGACTATTATTTGAGAGGAAAGAGTGAAAGAGAAGTATCACAATAGCACCTTTTTTCCTTTAAAATTTAGGACAGAAATGAACACTGAAGGATCACGGATCACGCAAACGAAATGAGAGCACACCTTCCCCGGCCTGCTCTCTTCTGCCCTCTGGCGGGATGTCCAGATTATTCGGCACGGGTCTATCCTTCACAATATTTCTAGCAACCATGCAGGCTTCCTTAGAAGTTTAGATCAACCAGATCGTCATGCAGCGTCTTTCACATCCACACCTGAAACTTACCCTACTTCTCTGCATCACATGACGGTTACTCATTTAAAATTTCCTATCAGAGCTTTTTTTTTTTTGATAATTCTTCATGTTCTTCTCTGAGCTTTCTGCAGTAGTCCTCACCTCTGATTCTAAGAGGTAGCTAACTCTGACACTGCAATTACAGTGGCATTTATTAAAGGCATATTTTGAATTTCAGTCAGTGTGGAGATTAGAACCTATTCTTGATGTTCCATCATGCCTAAATGTATTTTTGATCAACTAAAGCACTTTGAAGCATCTGTGATGAATCAAGTGGGTAATTTAATGGTCATGAAAATAATCTGGGAAAAATAAAAGTATTATATATTATAAAATATAAGCTTATTTCATGAGAAATAATATTATTATCGTTACTGTTGAAAGTTTTTTTACTGAAAGTATAATCCTGATTATAAAATTAAGACATAAAACTTGATGAACTTACATCAATTTACCGGGAATAATTTTTAATAAATAGTCCATATTTATATAAACATACTCAATATATGACACCAGTTTAAATAACACTTAAATATTGATTCTGTGAGCACCTACCTAGATATCTCAAATTTTACTCACCATGTAATATACCCATAACAATTATCTTTCAGACCTCAAAGGAAAATAATGTATAACAGCCTAAAGAGAAATTCTGAATTTCACAGGCTGTATCTTTATTTTATCAAAGGAAAATGGTTGTTTTTCTATATGCTCTTAGTTATTAAATTGACCAACTTTTGGTGGTGTCATGTAAAGGCAGTTAAACACTGTTCAAGCCTTTGCTCAGGACTAGAGCCATTTGAAATAGTTTTTATGAGGAAATGTAGTTTCTGGCTTTTGACAAATGTTTGTTGAATGAGTGCACAAAATAACACATGCTATTTGCTCAGCAGATATTTATCACAGCCTTGCAAGGCACTGGACGCTGTGCCGGACCGTGGAAATATAAAGATGACTAAGGCAAAATTTATTCAGGGAGGAGGAGTGTAAACAAAAATTACCATCTCTCTCTGAACAGAGTGCAGAGGAAGCACAAAGGAAGATCCGCGCAGAGTCAGGAAACGCTCGAGAGAAGACGTGGGCCATGAGCAGAGCAGGGCTGCACCACTTCCGGGATGTAGAGCTGAGGCTTTTGTCCTCTGGCTACACTTATTGTCATTATTGCATGACCAGCAGTGAGCTGAATGCAAGGGGGAAGGGCGGCAGAGATGTTTTCGAAAGGGGTGATGTCTCTCCCGTCGTGTTTGCTCTGATGATGGGCTTGTGGTTTAGGCAGTAGTTATGGATGGCGTGCTCCAACCTAAACTCTGTCTCTCTCCGACTCCTCCTCTTAGTGCCTTGCCAGCTATGAGCAGGGTGCGCAGGGAGTTCTTCTTTTGTTTCATACAGAATTATAAACCAATTCCAACAGATTGGTTGGGTTCCTGGATGAATTTTGTGAAAGAATTTTACAGTTATGAATTTTCCATTTATTAGACAATCAGCCACAGAAGTGCTACTCAGTGTAACTGCATTCAATTTCTACTGCTACCTAGAGTTATAATGACAATGGCGCCATACATAGTAACACTAGTCGTAAAAAGAATGTTTCCAGATAGACTGGACCACACTGTGTATGTAGGTATGTTTTTGAAGGTCAATTAACTGTCTATACTTAATGGCTGCATGCATGTAACAGTAAACATCCAAATGAAAACTGAAAATCAGTTAGTTTTCCAGATGTTTTACCTATGAAGCCAAGCATCTGGAGAAACAAAAACATCTGGATGACTGACTGTACTTATCACTTTTCACCCAGCCATTTTGGCATCACGCAGACATAGACCAAATCTCTTTTTTTTTCCATATCAGTAGCAGTGAAAAGCTGCAGTAAGAATCACATTGTTAAGTAATATTAAGAGTAATACAAACAAATCAAATAAATCCAAAGTAAATAGTTGTTTGAACTGAAACTGTATTTAAGTTATTGAAACACGTTCTTATACATGCATCAGGATCACTTTAAAGCTAAAGCATTTGAACGACGTTGCTATAAATGGAGCTGCAGTATTTAAAATAATGGTTTATAATGTATTTCTTAAGCATTAGGAAATAACCTGGGTGTATAACAGATGAATATATGAATTTTATTTGAATTACGGAATAAAATTTAGGAAAGTGTTAACAAGTTTTAAACCACTGGTTTGGCTTTATATGTTAATAGTTTTCAGCAAATATAGATGACTAAAATACCAAAGGACATAATGCAAAGGTATTATAGAGAGTTGGATTGACTAGGAGGAGACAGGAATGGCAGAGACACTGTCACTTACTAGCTATGGAACACAGGCAAGTCAGTGTACCTTAAATGTGTTGGGATGGAATAAAAGAACACATGTGAAATCACCTCACCCTGCATGTGCACATGGTAGCTGTGTAATGAGCGCCAGTTGCCGTCTGCTCAGAGAGCACCCCAGGAGCCCACAGGGATGGATCCTTTCGGGGTGGGCAGAGTTCTCTCTTAGTACTGACTGATCAGTGTCATTTTAATGGTGTGCTAACACATTATAGTTTCAGTTGCTACATGTGTTTAAAAAATAATTATATAAAACTTTAAAAAAATAATGTATCATTTTTATCTTTCATATATTCTTAGAAAGTATTTAAAAAAGAGGTATCTGTTATTGTGTTATTTTACATGGCAGAAAAAAAGATACAAAAACATTGCTGAAAAGCTGTTTCAGAGACAGAGTGAGACACAGGACTCCACCGGACAGTTCGGTGCTCTTTCTCTTGCCCTTACTGATACCAATGGAAACAGATACGGAAAATCTCATTCACAGACCGGGTGAGAAATAGCCTCAAATGGCAGGCCGTTTACCTGCAACAAATACTATTCCACAACTTTCCATCTTTAGTGATATAAAATTTAAGTTCTTTTTCCTCTCAGAAAACAACCAAATTTAATATGCTGGCGTCTCTTTTCACTTCCGCATTTGTAGAATCTAGTCACGGTTGTAAATGGCAGGTGGTGTTAGAATATCCTATTGTATTTCCTATCAGGAAAGAGGGCACAATATCAATCAAACTACTAAAAACCTCTGAGTTATTTGAAAACTCCTCAATATCATTTTAATACTTAATTTATTACCCTGGGTCATAGGCACAGGAATAAAGATGGGCAAATATAGGTAGCCCCCCTTTTGTGTCTTTTAAAACCTATGTGAAAATTTGATGACTGTGTATCAGATACTGTTTTGGCAGATTCAGTGGAGTAGTTTGCTATCTCAGTGTGACCATTTTTGTAAATCTTAAACTTGGTTTGCTTAGAAAATAATCTTCACCTACTATTTGGGCAAGGGGGTAAATACAGATTCTTTTAAAATGCAACATTACCTTAAAATGAAGTAGCTTCAAATAATACCACTAATTATAACGAGTTTAAGTCACAAATTGATTTTCTATTTAAAAGCAGCATTTTACAACACTATAGAAAATGTAAATATTTCTGTGCAAAAGGGGCGCTTAAGGAAAGAATTGCACGTCATATTTGTACAATAAATTTTGTGGGAAGAAGTACTTTTTTTTTTCTCTAGCAAACACTTAGTATACACTAGGTACTATCATAAACACTTTAGAACACACTGTAATTGTAATAATTATCCTATGGGGTAATTACAACTATTGGTCCCATTTTTCAGGTGAAGAAACTGAGGTAAGGAAAGGTTAAGGAACTTTCCCAAGGTCACACAGCTAAAAGAGGCTGTGCCAAGATCCCAACCCAGGCCGTTTGGCTTTGGAGTCTGAGCTTTTACCCACTGTTCAATATGATGCCTATTAAAAATAATCTAAAGACATTAGCCAGTCCCCTTCAGGCTTCCAACAAAAGTACAGTAAACAATTACTTTGTCCTAAGAATGATTTGTGTCCTCAGACCAAAAAGCCACGAGCTGTTGTATGCAATAGTTCTTTGTAAGTGACAGCTGCTCTGCTTTGTGGACATCCCACAAGTATGCCAGGAAGTTAATATCAATTACAATTAAGGAGGAAAATTATTTGGGGCAACATCACGTTTCACAAGAGCCCTGCTAAGTAAAGCATTGCCAAAGAGCGAAAATATTAACGCTTTGCTAAAACTTTGCCTTTTTTTTCTGTGCCGACTTTTTTAAAAGGTGTAAACTGTGAATTGGAAGTTGATGAATGTCGGTCCCAGCCCTGCCTCAGTGGGGCAACCTGTCAGGATGCTGTGGAGGCCCGTTTCTGTGACTGTGCGCCCGGCCTCCTGGGTGATGGCTGTGAGCTCAGCACTGATGAGTGTGCCAGTGGGCCGTGTCTCCATGGGGGGCTGTGCGTGGATGGAGCCAACAGGTACATTTTCTCCTACGTTTGGGTCATTGGCTTGGAGCGAACTCACTGACCAGAAGCTATTGCACCAGTCATTCTGGTGAATTTGGAGATCTCACATCGCTGGCTTAAAATGTGCAGATTGCTTTTTATACTTTAAATATAAAAAAGTTGTAACATTCACATTTTATTAAAATAATGCAACCTTTGGACGCCATCTGTCTCAAGAGGGAGCATTTTCCAAGTCATTCTTGTAATAGTCTTGAACTGGTTCTGTTACAGAAAAGCGCCAGCCTTCCAAATCCATGAAACAAATGGAATCTACCTTCCGTATCTTTTGTAGATGGAAAAACAAAGCTAGAAAAACAAATGGAATCTACCTTCCAAATCTTTTGTAGATGGAAAAACAAAGCTATATGTGAATATAAGATTGTATTTATAAAATAACAAGCATATAAATCAAGTGGTGAAAAATAAATCCTTTAGGAATTTTACATAAACAGTGTTGGAAAGGGCGTTGATATTAAATTAATTATATCTTGAATTTCTAGGTGTTTGGAGAATTGGGTGAATACTTTGAAGACAGCAGAACGATGAGAAGTAGCCATGTAATTCTGTTCCAAATTAGAGTCTATCGTTGGCTTTTCAGTAAAAACAAAAACAAAAATAAAACAATAAATTACACCTTAATATGATGCATATAATAAACTTGGGTAATGGTAGTTGAATTCATATAAATATTTTTGAAAGAACTTTCTAATACTTATTTAAACCACAAGCATCGAGTTATTAAAAACTTAAGTTTTAACAGCATTAGCATTTAATATTGCCTTGACAGATCCTTCAGCAGCTCAGTGGGTGGCAAGATGGGCACTAAAGCTCCCCCTTTACAATAAGGAGTCTAAAGTTCAGGGAAGTTAGGTGACCCCCCCATCCCCCCACAAATTCACACAGTTAATTCTTTGAAAAAGGAGGCCTAGAATTGAACTTTCCTTTATTTAATAAATAAGATATAATTTATCCCAAATCTGAATTTTAAAGTGAATCAGACTCAAAAGGGCAGCAATAAAAGGCACATGTGCTTCATATATACCCAGGAAAATAATGTGATTTTAAATAGAGCAAAGTGGTAGAACTTTTTTTTGTAAACTATAACCATTCTCCACGTCTTGCCTGTGACTTTCAGTTACACCCAAATGATTCTCCAGTGGCATGAATCTTCACACCTGGAGACAGGTAATTGGGCAACACATAGACCAGAAAGGCAGTTTCCACACAAGCGCTCCAGACAAAAGGAGGATGCTCTCCCAGCCATGCTTCACTGTTTCCAGAAAGCATCAGAACAGAAGGCACACAACGCTTTTAATGCCTATGGAAATGCAAACAGAGCAAAGCTGAACCTGCCAGCTTTCCTCTCTTCACCTGAGTGTGTGCCATGAATAATTTTTCTACTGTATCCACATCTCTCTTATGACCTAAATTTTGAGATCATTGCAAGGTCAGCAATTACAACCTGACTTTATTTTCCCACAGCAAAAAATTAACACATTTGCTATGAGGAGTGTGGGAAAGTCAGAAACTATACCCCATGAAAGGTTCTTGCAGACAAAGGAAGATTCAAATGGAGACTGATTCCGTGAATTGAGGTCCACTAGCCAGCCGTGACCACAGGGCTCTTGTCTCCAATGTCTTACACATAGTAGATTTGTAGTAGGTATTTTTAATTAAGTAAATGGAATAGTGAATAGAGGATTTCTAGCTAGCAAAATTATGTATAAAAATTGTAGTCACTTATATTTGCTAATATTTAAGATTCCTTAGTGAAATCTTAATATCTGTGTTGGTGGTAAATAGACACACAGCCGTGGTGAACAGGACTGTTACTCTTTATACAATACTAGGTATCCCTCCCCCCAGACACTCATTTTATCTAAGCTGAGTGTGTAAGCCCATGTTTTTGTGATACTAGATCCTCAAGGAGAGACCGTCTAAACTGAAAGCCTATTCTTGATAAAGTGAACAACTCTCCCCAACAGATTTGTATTTTAGGTCTGTCAGATAATCCCACTTAATCAGTGAGTGATTACAAATAGCAAGACTAAAATATTCTTGTACTCTGAAAATAAGAAAACATAAGTCAAAATTTATATAATGAGATTTTTTCCTGTTTTTTTCATAATTTATTGTTTCATTTTTCATAAGGGACCTCTTTTCTGGGCTCTCTATATAAAAATGTGCCTTGATGATATAAATCAGTCTCTACTGCTTCACAATATTAACAACTTTATTTGGTACTATTCAGTAGTTTTATTCAGTATTTTCTGCCCTTTGGCATGCCGTGTCCATTCTTTATATGCACATTTAATTATGCCAACAACTCTGTCACAAAGGTACTATTACCTTCAATTTATGGGTGAGGAAATTGAAGTATACAATAATGGTTTCCAAATAATTTTGATTGAAAACTGTACTGTAAAATTTTAAAGATAAAAATCTATTAATATGGAAGCGTATAATGCTTTCAGGCTCATAGAGATGATTCCTCAAGGTTTTTGATAAGTATTAAAACCATGCCATGGGTCTGGGGTTGACGGACAAGTGAAGAGACAGGATAACAATATTTGGTCTCAATATGACCAAGAGTTGATGTGACAATTTCATTTTACTCTCCAGGTACAGCTGTAACTGCATGGGTAGTGGATTCACAGGGACACATTGTGAGACCTTGATGCCTCCATGTTGGTCAAAACCCTGTCACAATAATGCTACATGTGAGGACAGTGCTGACAATTACACTTGTCACTGCTGGCCTGGTAAGTGACAAAATATCTTCCACCATGTTTTTTTTTTTTTTTTTTTGCTTAGAATAGAAACAAATCGCTTATAGCAAATAGAAACTAAAAATTCTTGTTGCTAAAGGTTTAAAACCAACTCTCTCTTCTAGTTACCATTGTTTAATTTAATTGTATTCTTCTGTGCTCAAACATATCTACTGCTACACTATACATTGTCTGAAGTAGGTTACCAAGCTGCCCAATCATCAGAATCTTCTGGAAGAAACACAGAGGAAAAAAAAGTCAATGGAAGGGTCGATTCCAACATGGTCTTTGTGGAGTAAAATTCACTGGAAGATGCTTCCTTTTCCTCCAAGATGTTTTCCTTGACGCCTGGAATATATTAAAACCCATGAAACACTATTAAAATCCTAAGTGCTTGTATTATAATTTATGGAGTCAGTCAGTGTGATCATAATGGTCCCCATAAAGGGTGTAGAATGATATTCCAGAAATGGGTGTATTCTCCTAGCCCTTTATAATGTAAAAGACAATACAAGTTACACACACATAAACCATAACTAAAAATTACACTTAAAAGGTAATTAGACTTGACTGTAGAGGTGATATACCAGAATCAGTAGGAAACAGTATGTGATACTTGAATCAACAGGCCACCCATAAATATTGATGTTAATTTTGGCAATGACCCTGCTTGACATATTTTAACCTAATTCTTACTAGGATTTTATTGCTAGAAATGAAAGAGCATTTCGTCTCCCTTCTTTCTTGATCCATTGGAAAACACTGATAAATTTATGATAATTTAAAATCTAGCTGTTGAAAGCTTGCTGGTCATCTACCCCCTCCTCCCAACTCACATTACTGTCTGAGGAAAGGATGACCCTGTGGCTGGGGAGGAGGCATGGAGACCAGGGTCAGTCCTGTCAGTAGCAGCTTCTGATGGGAAGACATCTCATTGCCTGAGGCACGTGTAACACGCTTTGGTTAAATACATTTTGTAGGTAAAAACAAAACAAACATAAAAGTATAAAAGGAAGTTTGGAATTCTTCTGTGGCTCAGAAATCTGTGTATCTCATGTGTCTTCCCACTTCCAGATAACGAATAGGGTATATTTTTATCCTTTGGTCATTGGCTGTGGTCAGTAGGAAACAGTATGTAACACTTGAATCAACAGGAGCCCTGTAATACTGAATTTTTTCCAAAACACGTTATTCCACATTCTTGTCATCAACCAACACTCAACACTCAATCAACACTCTGGGCAGGACCTCAGTCCCTAAGCAGGGCATGGAGCAGACAGCTTGGGAGCAGGACAAGTCCACCATTTGTTAACCAAGTAAACTAGGGTGAGTTACCTCTTAATTCTTAAATTTCTCATCCGCGAATGAAGGATAAACAAAAAAACTACTTGTAGTGTTGTTGTGAGGGGTAAAATTATAAAAATAGAGCCTGGCACATATTAGGTACTCAAACAAAAGGCAACTATGTATTACTACACCCCAGGCTGTACACCAGGAGGTGGAAACTGTGTAGGAGAGATGGTTTCTGTGCCCTAAAGGCTTTGTAACGGAGCCAGGAAGCTGAGAGGAGCGGCCTAAAAGAAGACCAGCATGTCGCACAGCAGAGCCAGTCCTGGTCCTTTTTTAGGCCACTCCTCTTAGCTGCCTGGCTCCGTTACAAAGCCTTCAGGGCACAGAAACGAACATGGTCTTGTGAAGCAATTATACGCCAATAACGAGCTATTGAAAAAAAAGACCAGTATGTGTTCCGTACGTTCAAGCCACATGGACTTCAGGGCCATGATTCCTCATATGAGGAATCTGGGCAATCAAAAAGACATGGTTCCTCCTTCCAAGGAGCTTAAATTCTATCTGGGATACAGTGTGAAAAAAATGTGTACAGTACAATTTTGGGTACAATAAGAAGCTCTATTAAATTCTGTAAAAGGGATTAAGGAGAGAAGAAGTTCAGGGATGGCTTGACCAAGGAGGCACCATTTTAGACAACTTGAAAGATCACTAAGCATATCCCAGAAATGTACCCACTGGCCGTGTGACTTTGGCCACGTTACTGCTCTGAGTCTCGGTGTCCTCATCGATAGATAAAGCAGAGATGATGATAATAATATCTACCTCATAGTGTTGTTGTGGAGATAATTCCAGCAATAGAGAAGGAGCTCCCAGCTCAGCCTAGACCATAGGGAGCACTCGATAAATGTCAACTAGATACTAAGATTAGGAGATTGGCCATTCTAGACCCTATGGCTAGCACGTAGCAGCTCATTACTTATTTAAGGATAGAAGAGAGGAAGAAGAAGAAGAGGGAAAGAAGAAAGGGCAGCAGGCACACATGGAAAAGAGCATGTCCGATTGTGGAACTTTGAGCGATTGTTTAAAATGCTGGACTACGCAGGGCTGAGGGTAGAGAGATGGGGCTGGGGAGCAAGATGAGACTGAAGCCGGATCACAGTGCTGTTTGTCTGCCCTGCAAACTGCGGGGCAGAGAAGTAACATAATCTGACCTGTTAATTTAAAAAGAGCTCTCTGGCACTTTAGTGGAAGATGATTGAGAGAAATAAGGCTGAAGGCAGGGAATCTGGTGAGAGTTCTGCAATAGTTTAAATAAGAGATAAGCCAACTGGCCAGAACAAAGACCATAGTGGTGAGGGTGGAGATGAGGGGATGGATGGCCATGAGACCACTTTAGGAGGTAGAAATGATGTGGGGATTGAGAAAGGGACACCGATTTAGGACAGTTCTACTTCTGAGTTTCTTGGGTCGCTGGATGGATGGTGATTTTGCCTAAAGAGAAAACTCAGAATGTCTTTGTACCCAATTCTCACAGTTATATAGAAAGAGAAGATTTAATGCTACAAGCTACTCCATATCTAAGAAAAGGAGACCATTCCTTTGGATCACGAGACCACTGCCACTGAGCACGATGGCAAGAATCCACTGCTGGAATTGCCCAGGGTCCTCATTTCAAGAGGACATTATTTCAAGAGTAATTAATTACAAGAAGGGTTAGTCACTTTAAATGCCTATCTTGAAAGTTTTCCTGTTACCCAGAAAAGATAGGGTTTGTTTTTTTAAAAAAAAACATAATTTAAGAACCCTGGGTTCTTGACTCAGCATCATATTGTTTCTTTGTACAGAGTTTTACAGGAAAACTTGTTAAATCTATTGAATGTAGCCTTGATTGGAGGAATCTATTTATATACGTGGTTAAAGGGTACAGCAAACAGAATCCCCACAGGGCCCCAGTGGTGGGGACAGGACTGGTAAGACTATAAATCAGAACCTTCCTAATGTTCAGGATGAGAATAAGACAATGCATGAGCCGGAAAGCCAGAAAGGACTTATGAAGGTTCTAAATTACTTCCTAACCTGGCCTGTGTATGAGTCTTCAAACTTAGAATGAGAAGAAAATTGAAAATAGTCAGAACTTTATTTAGTAAGTCAACTGTAGCACAACAAGTTTTTATAATGGTTTTGTGACAACCATTATTTAGTGAATATTTGTAGATCCTTAAGTATGAAATAGAAGCAGTTAGAAAGTAGACATTCAGGCATAAAAGACTGAGGGTTCTGAGGGAGGGTCACTACCAAGGATTGTGGGACCTTGATCTGACATTTGCTTTTAATTTCCTTTTCGACTCTAAGTTTCTTCTTCAGACCGCTGACAAAGACCCCAGGGGTCAAATGTGACAAAAGTATTATATTGTTGAGCAACAGAATTTATGTTGTGCTTACGATTAGACATAGGGCCCCATTCAGGTTTTTATTAAAATTACAAAATAAGCGATCACATCATATTCTCATTATCTGCTTATTAAGAGTTCATCAATTCTCTAGTTTATCTGCTAAGCTAGGATTATCATCTAAATTGTTGATTAGAACTATTTGAATCTCATTCAGACATTGATTGAAGGCCTACTACTCAGGTGTTGCTCTCTCCTGGAGTGGAGAATAAAAAAAGTCCCTGCTTTTGTGGAGCTTACAGTCTGTTGAGGGAGACAGCTATCAAATACATCAACAAATGAAAGCTATATATGTAAATAAATTTTAAAAGATAACTATAAAAGTAAGTACATAATAGCAGTCATTGTAAGACAATGAAAGGAAAGAATTGGGTATATGAGAGAAAAAAGGATCTTACTTAGATCTGACCATGAGGAAAAGAGAACGTAATAAGAGATGGAGCCTGAAAGCTTAGAGTTATCCAAGCACAGTCTTGGAGAAGGGTTTTCTAGGAGAGAGAACAATGTTATAAAGGCCCTGGGGTAGAAAACATTCTAGGGACAGGAATGCAGAGGCGGGATTAGGGCCAGATAATAAAGGGCTGCTCAGGTTAACGATTTTAAATTTTATTCTGTGTGAAAAGCGAAGCCATTGAATGGTTTTAAAGTAAAGAAATAGCATGATTTGATTTATAACTTTTACAACTCTGGATTGTAAATTTAACATGGATAGACCGTGCAAGGGAGTTCAAAAAGCAAGTTGCAGAAGGATGCGTGCAGTACAATTCTAGTTATGTTAACACACACACAATAAATATATACATATATAGTTTTAACAGGGCATATGTATGTAAAACCAGAGGAATAGTTCTGGTAGGGACTTTCTTTTATATTTAATATTAAAATGTTTTATAAGGTACTAAATCATTCATGTTTTATTGTTTTTATTCTTGTCCCTAACAAAATGACCCAGCTAAATCCATTCAAATACAAATCAATTTTTTATTGTCTCACTGAGTGTTAAGAAGTAATAATTTACCTTTACTTTGAGTTTTAAGAGAAGAATTTAGGGTTGGCTATGTAGATCCTGCTGACTTTACAGCTGTTCTCTGGAAAAATATATCATTTTTTTTTTCTTGCTTAACATTCAAACAATTGGAATATTTGAGGAATTGGAGTCTAGTTAAAATGTCCAGGTTAGATCAAGGTTATCCTGAAGTTCCTTGTTCATCCAATCTTTATTAAAAGCATTGATCGATATTATAGGAGTGACTCCATTGTTACTATTACTCATGTTCGTGGAAGCCTCTCTTACCAGATCCCTTGCCAGCTCCTTGAAGGAGGCCCAGCACCTTGTTAACTGGTGCCAGCACAGTGGCCAGCCTCCGGTCAGGCACATACTCTATGGTTGAGGGGCTTTGACTCAGCAGCTTCTCTGAACGTTTATCCCGCAGGATACACGGGGGCCCAGTGTGAGACCGACATCGATGGATGCAGTAGTAGCCCCTGCCAGTCTGATGGGGAATGCGTGGAGCTGTCTTCAGGGGAAGGGCATGGGCGCCTTGCCCAGCTGCTGTCTCTGTCCGGCCGCCCCGAAGCGTCAGGTTACATCTGCATCTGTCCACCTGGACTCACAGGTGAGGCCCAGGGCTGGGGAGATGCCTTGACTTTCTAGCGTTTGATGGCAGAGCACGCATTCAACCAAATGGTGGCTGAGCAGTGAGATCTGTGCCGTATAACCTCTGTTGCTGTGGTGCAAAGGGTCCCCCTTGTGGGCCTGAAAAATACCTCATTTCACATATCGTAATTCCTCAGATCATGAGGAAAATGTTAAAAATAGGGATAGAAGAGGTGTACAAAAGGGGAAATACTTGTATACATTATCCTGGGAATTAGAAGCTGACTCAAATTCTTCACCTTATAAACAGAAAATGTTGGAATTTTTATGTCATGAAATTTTATAATGATGTTACATTTTATGTTATGCAAATTTGCTTAAATAAGTTAACGTACTTATATTTACACAGAAAAATTATCTAGTCTCAAGTAATCAACTATTCTACAGCTAAAGTTGTTCCCTATATCAAATTTAAATGACTCTAACTTGTTCTACAGCATTCTTACTCTAAAATGCAGAGGAAATGTGCACGTATGTTTTCCAATGAACAGTTGTGTTTGTGTCTGCTCCCATTTCTGAAAATTTTCAGAAGTTTGGAGACAGTCCCGTATTTGGTAATGAGTAGCAACTTACCTACAATTGCATGGATACCACTGAGAAAACTCATTACAACCTAGATTTCTATCTTATTCTTTTCTCAATAGATCCAGTGATATCTGAGGAAAATATTTCAGCTGCTATCGGGGATTTCTGAGGAAAGAAAATAAGGAATAAGAAGAAAGGGGGAGGGGGTCTATTTATTTGATGGCAGTGTTTGCTGTAAGGTTGCTGTAGAAGATTTCCTTATTCACTGTCCCCTCTACGAAAAACACACAGGGGAAAAGCCTCTCCAGTGTCAACATCAGTATAAGTATTGTTTTTCCTGAATAGCTTCTAGCTTGCGTGCTTTTTCCCCTAGTAAATTGTGTGCAAATAAATCTTGATAAATGAAAAAAAGCATGAAATAAATCTTGCAATACATCACATTTCCCAACAATGTAAGATGCCAGAAATCTTATAGGTAAAAGTGGGTTCTACAAGCATATATGTTTTTCTGGAATATATTTCTGTATTTACCCCACCTCTGAGATTATTTAAATTTCCTGTTTCTGTTTCTTACATTTGCCTTTTTTTTTTTTCCTATCTTTTCTGAATTGTTTGATCCTGGTATAGTGTAAGTATTTTTGTCAGCTACTTTAAATCCCTCTTGGAACAAGGTAAGGGAGTTCTAAAATTTTTTATTGGGTTTAGGGTTATAAAGAAGAGATTCTATCGAAGTCAGAGGCCATTGCTAATGTTGCCTTATCAGATAAAAGAACATGGTTGATCAAAGAATCTGCAGATCCAAACAGGAGAGGCAGTGAAATGTTTCAGGGAAGTGTGTTGGCCTTAATTTCTGAAGAGCAGCCAAAAAGGACTATATGAGTTAAGAAGTCCTGGGCTGCCCCAAGTATTTCATTTTGGGGGTGCCAGTGTAAATGGTGTTGTGTTGTTAATTTCAAATTCTACTTGTTCATTGCTGTTATGTAGAAAAGCAATTGACTTTTGTATATTATATTAACCTTGTACTCTGCAACCTTGCTATAATCATTTATTAGTTCCAGGAGATTTTTTGTCAATTCTTTCATATTTTCTACATAAATAATCGTGCTCCTGCCTTTTTAAAAAATTAACATTTGCATGGTATGCCTTTTTCCATCCTTATACTTTCAACTTACTTATTGAATTTGAAGTGAGTTTCTTCTAAATGGTGTATTAAAAAGCATATTGTTGGGTCATGCTTTTTCAAAATTATTCTGTCAATCTCTGCCTTTTAATTGATATATTTAGACCATTTACCTTTAAGTAATTATTGATATATTAGGGGTGAACTCTGCCATTTTATTATGTTTTCTGTTTGATTTCTTTTTTTCTCTTTTCTTATCTTTATGTGGGTTACTTGACCATTTTTTTAGGATTTCATCTTGATTTATTTATAGTATTTTCAGCTGTATTGTGTAGCTTTCATAGTGGTTGTTCTGGGTATTACAATATACACATGTAACTTATCATAGCCTATTGGTATTAACATGTTACAATTTTGGGTGAAGTGGAGAAAAACTGTATTTCCACTTAGGTCCCTTTGTCTTCCCCACTTTAAAATATCATTGTCTTGAGGATAAGATGGTATTATAATCCTTATTTTAATCATTACATATGATTTAGGAAACTCATGTAGAGAAGAGTGTTCTATTATATTTACCTGCCCTCTCCATTGTTCTTCCTTTCTGCCTTTTGCCTCAAGATTCTTATTCTACTGTTTACGTTCTGTTTAAAGAACTTCCTTTAGGCTTTCTTTAAGAGTAGGTATGCTGGGACTTCCCCGGCGGTCCAATGGTTAAGACTTCACCTTCCAATGCAGGGGGTGCAGGTTCAATCCCTGGTTGGGGAGCTAAGATCCCACATGCCTCAGGGCCAAAAAACCAAGACATACAGCAGAAGCAATATTGTAACAAATTCAATAAAGACTTTAAAAATAGTCCACATCAAAAAAAAAAAAATCTTAAAAAAAAAAAAAGAATAGGTGTGCTAGTGACAATTCTTTTGGTTTTCCTTTATCTGAGAAAGTCTTTATTGCCCATTTGTTCCTGAAGTGTAGTTTGTTGAATATAGAATTCATGGTTGACAATTCTTTTCTTTCAGCATTTGAAAAATTCTACATCACTTCCTGCTGCACTCCATGGTTTCAAATGAGAAATCTGCTATCATTGAAATTGGCAGCCTTTCTCTGGCTACTTGTAGAGAAAAAGTGTGGTAGTGATAACACCTTCAACTCTGTCTTTAGTTTTCGGAATTTTATTTATGATGTGTCTTGGTGTCAATGTATTTGGGTTTTTCCTATTTGGAATTAACTCAGCTTTTCAAATCTGTGGATTTATGTCTTTTGCCAAATTTAGGATCTCTTTAGCCAAGTTTTTCTTTGAATGCTCTTTCAGCCCTACTCTTTTCCTTCTCCTGCAACTCTGATAATATAAGTTTTGTGTCTTTTGCTATTTTCCCACAGATTCCTGAGGTTCTATTCATTTGTTTTTCTCTCCTTTGTTTAGAATGGGTAAATTCGATTGATCTGTCTTCAAATTCACTAATTTTATTCTCTTTCTCTTTCTTCTACTCTCTACTATTGTACCCATCCAGAGAATTGATTATTTCTCCTATTTTATTTTCCAGTTTTATAATTTCCATTTTTTGTAGCATCTAATTCCTTGCTGATAATTTCTATTTTTCCTTTTATCTTTTATTTCCTTTTATTTCTATTTTTCCTTTTATCTACCTTTCCTTTTTATCTCAAGAGAATTTGTAATTGCTTATTAAATCATTTTATGATGGTTACTTTAAATCTTTGTCAGATAATTCCAAAATCTGATTCAGCTCATGTTGAGTTGATGACATCAGTTCATTTTCTTTTCTCACTCAAGTTGTGGTTTTCCCTATTCTTGGTATGATGGGTGACTTTTCAGTCGTATCCAGGACATTTTGGATATTATGCTAGGAAACTATTGGTCTTATTTGAATTTTTAAAATTTTAGCAGGCAGTCACCTTTTTATTTTGGGCAAACAGGTCATAGCCCACTTTTGTGGGCTATATAGGTCCAATAATCAGTTAAATTTCAGAACTGTGGCAGTGTTAGTTTAGTCTGCTTGGTATATCTGGTGTCACCGGGGCTCCCACTGATCTCTGCTGAGGATATAAATGACACAGTTTACTTTTTGCAAGCTATACATATTTGCAGTTCTATCACTTGTTATATTAAAATAAATTTCCATCATGATGAAAAATATAATTGTGACTAATACATTTAATGACAGAGCTCCATTCAAAGAAACCCTTAGAGTTGTTAAATATAGCTACAAAGGTTTCCATTTTTTAAATTATAATTAAGGATGTATTTGTTGCTCTTTACTACATGTACAGTTATGTTCCAAATTGAAAATGGTTGTGGTTGGATATTGAATGCAATTTTTTAGCTTTGTTATAATGTGAAAGTGAAATATACCAGAGTAGAAATTAACTGAGGGTCCCTGAAGACAGTACTCAGAGAGAGAGAGAAATAGAGCTTAAAGCCATGGAAAATGGGAAATAGTGAAAACATGGGTAAAAGGGGGCAGAGAATCCTAATGAGAGGAACCAAGCCCCTCTGAAGGGGGACCAGCTTTTACCAGGGTGTCTTCTGGGACTTTCAACAGGTAAGGCAAGTTGAGCCCACAGAAACCAGAAGTATTATTTGATAAGATGATTGAGAAAAGTCTGAAGATCCATTTAGGTATTTTAATGATCAGAACTGAAACTTGGAAACTCATGAGCCTAGATGCAATAATGGTCACTCTTCTCTAATAATCTCAAAATCATTAAAAAATATTCTTTGGCAAAATATCCTCACATACTGCCATAGCCAGTTTGTGCCTATAGCTGCAATGCTCAACTTGAAATGAGAATGGCGCATAAACACTTGATTTAAAGTCTGTGGATTTACTTAAGACCCACATATTCATATAATTTTAATGGTAAACTAAATAAATCTATAATTGGAGAAGGCCTGTAGTTGAAAAACACTGTTCAGTCCAGTCCAAAACTGTAAATTATCTTTATTTTGTATGACCATCCTTGACCGCTACTAGAAGGAATGTTGGCTGCTTCTTTCTATCATGTTTTAACTTTTCACTTTGGGGCACTGGACTCAGTTCTAGGGATATAATGATGAAAATACATGGTCTCTTCCCAAAGGAAAGTGAAAGAGCGGGAGGAAAAAATGCACAAGAATACAAGACGGTATGATAACTGCCACAGTGAAGCCATAAAAAGGTACAGTCAGAGAAATCAGGAAAGAGGACCTATTTTTGCTATTTTTGCCAGATAGAATTTAGTGGAAATTACGAGAATCCAAATGACTTGGTAGTTTTTTTAATACAAATGATCATGTTGCTTCTAAAAATTAAGAAAGGATCTCGTGACCTGTGTGCTTACCCTTGAAGCATCGTGTTCTAACCAAGCTAAATTGGAAACAATTGACTCATGTTTTTAATGTGAACATTTTGTTTCTGTTTATCAAAATGTGATAGTGATAATACCTTTAACAAGTTTCCCAACTGCTCGTAAGCCAAGTCCAATTTTCAGCTCTAACTTTCACTCACCAACTCCAATTAGCATTTACTCCAGCAAAGAGCAACGCCATTGCTGGTCTCTGGAGTGCTTCCTTGTTGCCTCTGAGGTGGGGATTTTATTCTGCTTCACCCATCTGCTCTGTGCATGGGAAGAACTAAGCAGTGCAGCAGGGGATCCTGTGACGTCCTGGCTTCAAACCTCAGGCAGAAATAGAGGGGTTCTCAACAATAAACACCCCGATGAGTGCCACCTGGCAAAGTGACTGTTCACGGGGTCTCTCGTTCTCAGGTTCATCTGCCTCAAGCACAATGTTGTTAAAAATGAAGTGTTCACTTTTCCTTAAAAGTTAAATCCTGTCATTCTACCTAAATCCAACTGAAATAGGCACATAGGGCCGAACATGTAACATTGAAACCTTCCTGTATTCGCGAAGCAATGAAGCAAGCATATGGGGCAGTCAGCATCTCCTGCCTACAGAGAAATCTTCCATAGAATTTGTTCATTTGTTGTTTTTGGCTCGCTGTTCTTAGAGATGCACTTTTTTCCTTACTTACAATTTCAAGTTTGAGAATGTAGATCTTAAATAACTTGAACAGATATTAGATACACATATAAAGCTGTAACTCTAAAAGAGCCAACTTTACTTCCATCCTTATTTACTTAATAAGACATTTATTAATATTAATATTTTCAGTAGATTAATCCAATTCATTTACCTTTGCTTTTACTATGAATATTAACATCTATAAACAAAACTCTTTACAGTACGTATGAGCACATTCCTGCTTGTACTACTTTTGATTCTGCTCTCTTAGCTACAACAATTAGGAAAGGTGTGTCACCTCCTTATACATAGATTGATTTTGAAAATCATGTTCATTATGCTTACTACCTACTATCTAAAAAGATATTATATCTAGTAGGGAAATTTAACAGTCATGATTTGGAAGATCAAATGCAGATCAGATCCAGAGATGGACATGTCTGTGAGACCATCAGGACAGAGACAGGTAACAATGGCTTCACGGGCTGTGGCTGCTTTATTAAGTTAGCATTATTTTGTTGACTTAACGTCAAACAAGCTAAGGAAAAGCTCTCAAATGGATAATCAGCAGACAGATGTCAATTCTCCAAATCAAGGATTCTGGCCAACATATATTTGAAAGAGAAAACAGTTTTCTAAAACTAAAGAATAAAACCATTGCAAATCCTTCACCAGGAAATTCATAATTAAATTCTCAGTAATCCACATCGTCATGCCACAGGCGCTGTCCTTGCAACTTGGATTCTGTTTTTGTGTGAGAGATGTGGGCCACCGCCATTTATAAAACCTGTAAGGGAAGTACCATTCTCTAGTAATAGCCAGGTATTGTTAGAACAAGGACTTGAAACAGATGTTCAGAGAAGAGGTTGAAGATACTAGGAATTGTGCTTACAGGAGCCCACACGGCAAGCCTGCATATAACCGGGCCAGCTGCGTGTATGCTGCTTGTGAGAATGGCCATCTGGAAACCCCATTCTGCTTCTTGCTGCTCAAGATCCCCCAAAGTTTCTTTAAGCATGCTAATCTTTAGAAAGAACAACATTAGTGACCGCCAACTGACCAAATCAAAGATTATGGCTTTTACCAAAGTCCACTGCTGTGGTTGTTTATTCAGAAAGTCTGTCTTCTGACATTAACACGGAAGACTCTTCAGAAACACCCTTCTCCCCCCACCCCATCCGCCTCCCTGACCACCTCCACATACACATTTGTCTGGAGCTTTACTCCAGCCCTGAACAGCTCAGGTCCCAGGCCTTGGGAAAGCATCCAAAACCTTAGATCAACCAAATCTCTGACTAAAGAGTTGGATCTCTTTTTCCCATGAAAGGTTTTGTTATACCTGCTCTTGGTAAAAACCACCCCTCCTTCCACAGTGGTCCTCTTCACCTCTTCCTAGTCAGCACTTAAGCAGCTATTCTTGAAAAGGCTGAAATCAGAGCTGACTCTAACTTCCTCTGAAGTCCTCAGGAATGGTCTCACCGTGGCTTACCAGTCAGTTTACCTCCATCACTCACAGATGTCCCAGCATTCCGGCCCATCAGACCCTAGTCTCTGATGCCAAAATGCTCTGGCCATTGCCTAATTTCACCTGATTTCCCATCCTTTTCTGAACGTCCCACTATATGCTAAAGATCTCAAAATTTATTATAAACTCAATTATCATTCTCCTCAACCTCTTTTTCAAACATTTCTTTCACCTACATGCTTTAGCTACAATCTAGCTATATTCTCAGGATACTATTCTTCTGCAGCCCTCTCAAATGGCAGTTGTTTTTTATTCTTCTCCCAAATCCCATGTTCAACTGGTCCCCAAAGTCAACTCAATGTCCTTTTCACTTTATTTCTACCTCTAAGCAGCTGCTCCTCCCTCTTCATTCAAATCCCCAACTCATTTGGAAGTATATGTCTTCATATACAATGACACCTACTGCTTCTCCTTATTACAATCCTCCTCCCACCCCCTGGAACCTTCACTTTAGTCACCGAAGATTTTAGTATCTTACTTATCATTTTTGGAGACACCCATATGGAATATCCCTGCAAACCTTATTTCCCAGTCATTTGACCTCGTTATTTCCAAATGACTCTGACTGCCACCCAGCAACTTCTACCCACTTCTGTGGTCACAATCTAGACCTCATTGTCACCAATAACTCACTAAAAACCTCATTTTCCATCGTTCTATTCTCTGACCATAACCTCCATTTCTCCAATTCACTTACATGCCAACACTTTTTCATTGCACCTAGTCAATTGTTCTGACCAATTTTTTATTCATTGCCTCACCCTCTGTCTCAGCTAAGACTTCAGTCTAATACTGCAACTATTTCCTTGCATATAACCTCAGCTCCCCAGATCCTGTCTCTCTCCATTGTACTTACTTGGCAAAAGTACACATAAGATTAAACCTCACACTTCATCTTCTGCACACCTACAAGCAATTTGAGTGTGGCTGGAGAAAAACTCACAACTCACACACTTAACTGATGAGTATCACTTGATATTTATGACCACAAATTTCAAGGAGACTCCTAGCCCTTAGAGAACACTCCTTTTCGAGTTCTACTTCCCAAGATGACCTTTTTATACCTTTTTATACTTTCTCTTTCTTCAAACTTCCATTACCTCCTCCCTCTTTGTTACCCTCAGTTGATTATCAGGTTTCTAATTTCACTCAGAGAAGAACCACCTCATATTCCGTCCACTAAATCTATTGGATCTGAGATTTGATTTTATCCTACTTACAAGTTCATAACTTAGTGTGTTACTGCTTCATGGATGCTGGCAGAAGACATAAGGCTTTTGAGTAAGGAAAAAAAATCAAATATACTTCAATGAAATTTTTTAAAAGTCTGTGCCACCTCTGAGTGGTGCCAGCAGCCTTATCAGAGAATAAAGGAGTGTGGAATGTCCTTTGTTTATCTTGACTATCCGTCCATTGTTGGGGGCCTTTATAAGAAAAAAAAAATGCTACAGTCAGATTGCAGATGGTCTGGAAAGCTGAAAACTAGAGTCAGCTGATCAGAATGGAACAGCAACAACATAACCTGAAAATGTATCTCTAGTGGCAAGGTGCCAATGGCAGTCCCCAGGGAGAGTCAGAGATCCACTAGTCGATTTTCTAAGAGGAGACAGGAAAATGCTCCTCTGTGGAATGTGACCTCCTTCACTGCTGGACTATTGGACCAATTGTGGTGGGAGTCAGAGTCTGGTACACAGTGGTCCTTCTAGATCACAGTCATGTCTTCCCTGATGGTTGACCTATTGTTTTGTCTGGTACAAGAATGGATCCAGGCGGTGACAGCAGTGATCTGGGTGGTTCAGGCTTGATGAGCATCTTGATTCAGCCTCATCAGACAATGGGCCCTTCCCCTGGTGATCCGTGTGATTGGACCAGACTGTCCGATGGGCAACTGAAATTTGCTTCCACAATTGAAGGCCCTGAAGAGGAGGATCTTTAACCGGCCAGCCTGTGGTCTTCCAAGTGGCAGCTCATTAACTGTAGCCCAAGAACTAGTAAAAACATAAAATGCCTAGTTCATAGGACTGTTGGCTAAGGTGAGGAGGACCAGCTTTCCATTCAGGCCATTGTGCTGACCAGCCCTTATCTCATTCAGCTTTCTGGAGTTGTTGGGGGATGGATGACCAATGCTTTCCCATGAACACCATCAGCCTTTAACTTGGCCTGATCAGGCCCAGGCATAAGAGGATCCTAATCTCTGTGGATGGAGGGCCCCGTTGAGTAAGTGGTTATATTCAAGGTAGTTGAATGGGGAATAAAGTGTTTTGTTCCCCAAAGGAATAGCTGCCACATTTTCATGTAAAACCGAAATGCTGCTAAGACCAAATCAGCCGTGATCTTGAATATATCATTCCCATTTGACCAAGAAGGCCTGAAGGTCCTCTCCGTATTTGCACTGAAGTCCAGGTTGACCATTCGAAAACGGATCTGTCATGTCCGAGAGTCGCAGGTTGCCATGAATCGGATGCATTCAGTTGCAACAGAGATTAGTAGCTGCCTTTGTGTGTGTCTGTTTTCAGAAGGGTGTAATTGGATTAGACCAGGTATATTATACAGAGAAACAGCCTCTATCAATTCCCCAGCATCTAAAGCTCTGATACTCCTTTCTCCTCCTCAGATTCTACATTGTTTCTGTTGCACCAGCCTGGAGGGGACAATACATGTGGCAAACCCTAAATGGGAGAAACCCCTCTGACACTTCTGGATTGGGGAAGTGCAGGCATAGAACCCATTATTTCCATTATATGTACAGATGTGGAAGCCACAGCTGTGCATCGATTCAGCCCAGGGTTCCCACCCATAAGGTCACTTTATCCTTTCCCTCCACCAGCCCCATCCAAACTCCATGCATTGAATTTGGATGCCATTTTTATCTCAGGAACACAGACTAAGGACTGTAACCCATGGTGACTTAGGAGTTAAAGTAACAGCCACCAAAAAACCCACACAGTCTCCCAGCTGGGAGTGCAGGAGTGCTAGGTGGGGGGAGGTTTGCCCTTGAGGAAGAGGGTGGAGGGTTGCTGGAAAGCTGTTCACCCAGTTTGGTCCTCACTCCATGAATGGAGTCCAAGCGCCAGAGCTACTCCCTTCCCAGAGTCTCCTGATGTCTGGTGAGCCCCTGGGCTGGGAGGCCCCTTCGTTTCTGCCCTTTGCACGCCCTGCCCTCTGCCCTGTCAAAGGAGGCTCACCAGGCAAGAGCAGCACCACCTCTGGGTGAGATAGTGACTCAAGGTCCTGTGTGGACAGGGATATTTGTCCTTAAAGCAGCTGAAGTCATGTTACAGGGGGAGGGAGGTACCAAGGGTCATGGAGGGAGACAGCAGGTCCACACCAGACAGTACGTTTTTGCATCATTCAGTTTCAGTTTCACGTGACTGCTTGTGACTCATCCAAACCAACCTATAACGTTTTGGTCTATCTGAGGTTCTGTACTGAATAGCAAGGTCCTCATTGTTGACAGAATCTATTTCAGCTTCCAATTCTCCTTGACTCAGCAGCACACACCTGCTGCCACTCAGCTGGAGCTGTGGGGCTTGCTGCCTGTTGCCAGGACAGCATCCCTTCCTCCTCCTGCCCAGGGAGATCTGACAACCACCAGGGCATCATTTGGGGCTGCTTATTTTAATGCTACCCCCTGTTGCTCAATCTTAGGTAGGATGATGCAGGTCCCCTGCTTCCCTGTCTCACCCATCACTTGGGGGAGAGGCCAGAGAGTCGTGCTCTGTCCCTGAACCCATCCTGAAGGGCCCTTGACATTCTTCTTCCAGAAAGCTGTGTCTCTGTCAGCATCTCATCTTTGTTGCCATAACTGTTGGGTCTGAGATTTAATTTTACCCTCCTTATAGCCAGTGAGTTAGCCTGTTGTTTCATCGATTCTGACAGAAGACATAAACCTCGTGTCAGAGACAAAGGACTTTATTACTCACAGCACAGCAGGCAGCTTGAGCATTGTGTTCACATAGACTTTGCCAGCATGCAAGTCTTACAGGGATGTGAGATGGGCTCAAATGGACGGGGTGCATGCAGTGAATTTGCATCACACAGAGGAGCAATCGCTTGGGGAATCCACTGCTTTTACAGCAAGCAGCAAGCCAGTCTGATTTTTGTCCCAAAGGGAGATGTAACCTCATCCCTCAAAGTTCCTTGCTGCAAAAACCAACCCTAAGTATTGGCCCAGGTAAAGAATGGTTAGGGTCTTGCATTCTTGGTACATCCATCAAGAATCTGCAGGGATGCTGAGTGCCCAGGGAAGACTGAGTCTCTACCACCTACTTATTTACCTGGGTCCTTGGGGACACAGGAGGGAGGCCGGGGAGATCAGGTGAGGCAGGTGGGAGGGGCCCTCTAGGAGGAGCGGGAGAGGAGTGGAGGGTGATTGCCCCGCCTACTCAGGCCCAGAGATCCGACTGAGCTCCCAAGACAGTTCCCTGCCCTCCAAGGCCCCCCCCTCCTCTCCACTCCCCCTGGCCGCATTGGTCCTGGGGGCATAGGAGGGAGGCCAAGGAGATCAGGAGAGGCAGATGGGAGGGGCCCTCCCAGACCCCAGACTGGAGGAGCAGGAGAGGAGAGGAGGGCGTTTGCCCTGCCCACTCGAGCCCAGGAAGCCTGCTGGGCTCCCAGGTGAGGTACCCTGCCCACCAAGACCAGGGGTGGAGGACACTCCTGGGCCCCTTCTGTTCCTTGAGCCTAAGCCCCACACCCCAGGCCCCCAGGGCCTTTTCCAGCCCTGTGGGTCCTGAGCATTGGCCCCACCCACCGCCCAAACCTCACCCTTGCTTAGGCCCCGCTCTCTACAGCCAAGGCCTTTCCCACCCCCCTTTTTTTTTCTCTTTTCCCTCCTCCTCTTTTTTACTATTGTGGTACTGATGTACCTTCTGGTTGTTGATTCATCTATATTTTATTTTTACATTCCTTCTAACATATCTGTTAGTTTCCTAGTCTGATTTTATTTTTTACTTTGTTATTGTTCTCTCTCTTTTTTTTTCGCCACCCCACGCGGCTTGCGGGATTTTGATTCACGAGCCCGGGGTCAGGCAGAGGCTCCTGCGGTGGGAGCACCGAGTCCAAACCACTGGACTGAGAACCTCAGACCCCAGGGAATATTCATGGGCCTGAGGTCTCACAGAGTTCCTCATCTCAGCACCAAGACCCAGCTCTACCCAATAGCCTACAAACTGCAGTGTTGGAAGCCTCAGGCCAAACAACCAGCAAAACAGGAACACAATCCCACTCATTAAAAAAAAAATGAGATGGCAAAAAAATATGTCATAGAAGAAGGAGCAAAGTAAAAACCTAAAAGACCAAATAAATGAAGAGGAAGTAGGCAATCTACCTGAAAAAGAATTCACGGTAATGATAGTAAAGATGATCCAGAGTCTCGGAAATAGAATGGAAGCACGGATTGAGAAAATACAAGAAATGTTTAACAAAGATCTAGAAGAACTAAAGAACACACAAACAGAGATGAACAACACAATACCTGAAATGAAAAATAACTAGAAGGAATCAATAACAGAATAACTGAGGCAGAAGAACGAATAAGTGAGCTGGAAGACAAAATGGTGGAAATAACTGCCGAGGAGCAGAATAAAGATAAAAGAATGAAAAGAATTGAAGACAATCTCAGAGACCTCTGGGGCAAAACTAAAGGCACCAACATTCGAATTATAGGGGTCCCAGAAGAAGAAGAGAAAAAGAAAGGGTCTGAGAAAATATTTGAAGAGATTATAGTGGAAAACTTCCCTAACATGGGAAAGGAAGTAGTCACCCAAGTCCAGGAAGAACAGAGAGTCCCATACAGGATAAACTCTAGGAGAAACACACCAAGACACATATTAATCAAACTAACAAAAATTAAATTCAAAGAAAAAATATTAAAAGCAGCAAGGGAAAAACAAAAAATAACATACAAAGGAATCCCCATAAGGTTATCAGGTGATTTTTCAGTGGAAACTCTGCAGGGCAGAAGGGAGTGGCAGGATATACTTAAAGTGATGAAAGAGAAGAACCTACAACCAAAACTACTCTACCCAGCGAGGATCTCACTCAGATTCGATGGAGAAGTCAAAAGCTTTTCAGACAAGCAAAAGCTAAGAGAATTCAGCACCACCAAACCAGCTTTACAACAAATGCTAAAGAAACTTCTCTAAGTGGTAAACACAAGACAAGAAAAAGACCCACAAAAACAAACCCAAAACAATTTTGAAAATGGTAATAGGAACATACATATCAATAATAACCTTGAATGTAAATGGATTAAATGCCCCAACCAAAAGACACAGACTGGCTGAATGGATACAAAAACAAGACCCATATATATGCTGTCTCCAAGAGACCCACTTCAGACCTAGGGACACATACAGACTGAAAGTGGGGGGATGGAAAAAGATATTCCATGCAAATGGAAATCAAAAGAAAGATGGAGTAGCAATACTCATATCAGATAAAATAGACTTTAAAATAAAGACTGTTATAAGAGATAAGGAGGGACACTACATAATGATCAAAGGATCAATCCAAGGAGAAGATCTAACAATTATAAATGTTTATGTACCCAACATAGGAGCGCCTCAGTACATAAGGCAAATGCTCACAACCATGAAAGGAGAAATTGACAGTAACACAATAATAGTAGGGCACTTTAACACCTCACTTACACCAATGGACAAATCATCTAAACAGAAAGTAAATAAGGAAACACAAGCTTTAAATGACACAACAGACCAGATAGATCTAATTGATATTTATAGAACATTCCACCCAAAAGTGGCAGAATACACTTTCTTCTCAAGTGCACATGGAACATTCACCAGGATAGATCACATCTTGGGTCACAAATCAAGACTTGGAAAATTTAAGAAAATTGAAATTGTATCAAGCATCTTTTCTGACCACAATGCTATGGGATTGGAAATCAATTACAGGAAAAAAAACTGTAAAAAACACAAATACATGGAGGCTAAACAGTGTGCTACTAAATAACCAAGAGACCACTGAAGAAATCAAAGAAGAAATAAAAAAATACAGAGAAACAAATGACAACGAAAACATGACAACCCAAAACCTATGGGACACAGCAAAAGCAGTTCTAAGAGGGAAGTTTATTGCAGTTCAATCTCACCTCAAGAAACAAGAAAAATCTCAAATAAACAATCTAACCCTACACTTAAAACAACTAGAGAAAGAAGAACAAAGAAAACCGGAAGTCAGTAGAAGGAAAGAAATCATAAAGATCAGAGCAGAAGTAAATGAAATAGAAATGAAGAAAACAATATCAAAGATCAATAAAACTAAAATCTGGTTCTTTGAGAAGATAAACAAAATTGATAAACCCTCAGCTAGGCTCATCAAGAAAAAAAGAGAGAGGACACAAATCTGTAAAATCAGAAATGAAAAAGGAGAAATCACAGCTGACACTGCAGAAATGCAAAGGATTATAAGAGACTTCTACAAACACCTATATGCCAATAAAATGGACAACCACGAAGAAATGGACAAATCGTTGGAAAGGTACAATTTTCCAAGGCTGAACCAGGAAGAATTAGAAAATATAAACAGACCTATCACAAGTAATGAAATTGAAACTGTAATTAAAAGTCTTCCAACAAACAAAAGTCCAGGACCAGATGGCTTCACAGGCGAATTCTATCAACCATTTAGAGAAGCGCTAACACCAGTCCTTCTCAAACTCTTCCAAAAAATTGCAGAGAGAGAAACAGTCCCAAATTTATTCTAAGAAGCCACCATCACCCTGATACCAAAACCAGGAGATATCACAAAAAAAGAAAATTATAGACCAATATCACTGATGAACATAGATGCAAAAATCCTGAACAAAATACTAGCAAACAGAATCCAACAGCACATTAAAAGGATCATACACCATGATCAAGTGGAATTTACCCCAGGGATGCAAGGATTCTTCAATATACTCAAATCAATCAATGTGATACACTACATTAACAAATTAAGGAATAAAAACCATATGATCATCTCAATAGATGCAGGAAAAGCTTTTGAGAAAATTCAACACCCATTTTTGATAAAAACTGTCCAGAAAATGGGCATAGAGGGCACCTACGTCAACATAATAAAGGCCATATATGACAAGCCCACAGCAAGTGTCATACTCAATGGTGAAAAACTGAAGGCATTTCCACTAAGATCAGGCACAAGACAAGGATGTCCACTCTCACCACTCTTATTCAACATAGTTTTGGAAGACCTAGCCACAGCAATCAAAGAAGAAAAAGAAATAAAAGGAATACAAATTGGAAAAGAAGAAGTAAAACTGTCACTATTTGCCGATGACATGATACTATACGTAGAAAATCCTAAAGATGCCACCAGAAAACTACTAGAACTAATCAATGAATTTGGTAAGGTTGCAGGATACAAAATTAATGCACAGAAATCTCTGGCACTCCTATACACCAATAATGAAAAATCAGAAAGAGAAATTAAGGAAACACTCCTATTTACCACTGCAACAAAAAGAATAAAATACCTAGGAATAAACCTGCCTAAGGAGGCAAAAGACTTGTACTCTGAATACTATAAAACACTGTTGAAAGAAATCAAAGATGACATAAACAGATGGAGAAATATACCACGTTCTTGGATTGGAAGAATGAATATTGTGAAAATGACTATACTACCCAAAGCAATCTACAGATTCAATGCAATCCCTATCAAACTACCAATGGCATTCTTCACAGGATTAGAACAAAAAAATCTTACAATTCGTATGGAAACACAAAAGACCACGAATAGCCAAAGCCATCTTGAGAAAGAAAAACGGAGTTGGAGGAATCAGGCTCCCTGACTTCAAACTCTACCACAAAGCTACAGTAATCAAGACAGTATGGTACTGGCACAAAAACAGAAATGTAGATCAATGGTACAGGATAGAAAGCCCAGAGAGAAACCCATGCACATTTGGGCACCTAATTTATGACAAAGGAAGCAAGAACATACAGTGGAGAATAGACAGCCTCTTCAATAAGTGGTGCTGGGAAAACTGGACAGCTACATGTAAAATAATGAAATTAGCACACTCCCTAACACCATACACAAAAATAAACTCCAAATAGATTAAAGACTTAAATGTAAGACCAGGCACTATAAAACTTTTAGAGGAAAACAGGAAAAACACTCTTTGACATAAACCACAGCAAGGTCTTTTTTGACCTACCTCCTAGAGTAACAGAAATAAAAACAAAAATAAACAAATGGAACTTAATTAAACTTAAAAGCTTTTGCACAGCAAAGGAAAACATAAACAAGATGAAAAGACAACCCTCAGAATGGGAGAAAATATTTGCAAATGAAACAACAGATGAAGGATTAATCTCCAAAATATACAAACAGCTCATGGAGCTCAATGTCAAAAGAACAAACAATCCAGTTAAAAAATGGGCAGAAGACCTAAATAGACATTTCACCAAGGAAGACATACAGATGGCCAAGAGGCACATGAAAAGATGCTCAGCATCACTAATTATTAGAGAAATGCAAATCAGAACTACAATGAGGTATCACCTCATGCCAGTCAAAATGGCCATTGTCAAAAAAGCCAGAAACAATAAATGCTGGAAAGGGTGTGGTGAAAAGGGAAACCTCCTACACTGTTGGTGGGAATGTAAATTGTTACAGCCACTATGGAAAACAGTATGAAGATTCCTTAAAACACTAAAACTAGGACTACCATATGACACAGCAGTCCCACTACTGGGCATATACCATGAGAAAACCATAATTCAAAAAGAGACATGCACCATAATGTTCATTGCAGCAGTATTTACAACAGCCAGGACGCGGAACCAACCTAAATGTCCATCGACAGATGAATGGATAAAGATGGTGTGGCACATCTATACAATGGAATATTACTCAGCCATAAAAAGAAAGGAAATTGAGTTATTTGTAGTGAGGTGGATGGACCTAGAGTCTGTCATACAGAGTGAAGTAAGTCAGAAGGAGAAAAACAAATACCATATGCTAACACATATCTATGGAATCTAAAAAAAAAGTACTGATGAACCTATTTGCAGGGCAGGAATAAAGAGGTAGACATAGAGAATGTACTTGAGGACATGGGGTGGGAGGGCGAAGCTGGGGTGAAGTGAGAGTAGCATCAACGTATATACACTACGGAATGTAAAATAGTTGGCTGGTGGGAAGCAGCAGCATAGCATAGGGAGTTCGGTTTGGTGCTGTGCGATGACCTAGAGGGGTAGGATAGGAAGGATGGGAGGGAGGCTCAAGAGGGAGGGGATATGGGGACGTGTGTATGCATATGGCTGATTCTCTTTGTTGTACAATAGAAACTAACACCGTATTGTAAGGCAATTATACTCCAGTAAATATCTATTTTAAAAAACCCATGAAATCCTTTAAAATTTGGTTGAGTCCTTTTTTATGATTTCATGATTTCTTTTTAATGGGTAATGTCAAATCTGTAGGAGTTATTATTGGGAATGTGATTACAATCATTTGTACAATGAAGCACTTTGCCACTTAAGGCAAGGTTGCCCCAGCTCTGTGCCTGCTGTTACCCTTTGGCGTTATCTTTAAGTATTTTTAGTTCATTGGTTTGTGACAAAAGTAGCTTTACCAGTGAGATGTTTTAGTAGTGCTGCCCTTGCTGAGTTGGCTTCTTAAGGCAAGGCCACAATGTTTTGTTGACATACAACAATGTTTTGTGGTGGTTTTTTCCAGTTTGACTTTCCTGGTTTATCTCCCAAAGTGTGTGTGGGGTAGGGGAGAAAGGAGATAGGATAAAGCTATGTATGGGTAGGCCCTTTTTGGTACGTAAAACTTTCAATACTTTCCAAGTATCATACAATCATGCAGATGTTAGCCATTGTTTAAAATTTTTTAAACCCATCCAAGCAAGATTGCCAGCTCTCCACAAAGAAGTCGATTTTTATTTAAATTGGATTCACAGTTTAGATCAATATGTGTTTATTATTTGAATTTTTCCAAGTAGTTACATAGCTGTTTTTTTAAATTATACCACCACTTTTATTGAAATATAGTTGATGTACAATATTATGTTAGTTTCAGGGGTACTACATAATGATTTGACATTTACATGTATTATGAAATGATCACCAGGGTAAGTCTAGTAACCATCTAGCCCCATACAAAGTAATTACAATATTATTGACCATATTCCTTATGCTGCATTTACGTTCCTTTGACTTATTTATTACATAACTGGAGGTTTGTACCTCTTAATCCCCTCAACCTATTTTGCCCAGCCACCCCCCACCATCCCCTCCCTTCTAAGAGTCACCCTTTTGTTCTCTGTATCTATGAGTCTGTTTTCATTTTGTTTTGTTTGTTTGCTTTGTTTTTTAGATTCCACATATAAGTGTGATCATGCAGTATTGGTCTTTTTCTGTCTGACTTATTTCATTTAGCATAATACCCTCTGGATTCATCCATGTTGTCACAAATGGCAAGATTTTATTTTTTCATGGCTAAGTAATATTTCTTTGCATATTACAAATCTTCTTTATCCATCCTTCTGTCAGTGGACACTGAGGTTGCTTCCATTTCTTGGCTGTTGTAAATAGTGTTGCTGTGAACATATGGGTGCCTGTATCTGTTCGAATTAGTGTTTTTGGTGGTTTTTCTTTTCTTTTCTTTTGTGGGGGTGGGTGCTAAATACCCAGAACTGGAATTGCTGGATCATATGGTGGTTCTATTTTTAATTTTTTGAGGAACCTCCACACTGTTTTCCACAGTGGCTGCACCAATTTCCATTCCCACCAACAGCACAGGAGGGCTCCCTTTCCTCCACATCCTTACCAACACTGTTATTTGTTGTCTTTTTAATAATAGCCATTCTGACAGGTGTGAGGTGGTATCTCATTTTGGTTTCGATTTGTATTTCCCTGATGATTAGTGATGTTGAGCATCTTTCGTGTGCCTGTTGGCCATCTGTATCTCTTTAGAAAAATGTCTATTCAGATCCTCTGCCCATTTTTTAATCTTTTTTTTTTTGGTGTTGAGTTGTGTGAGTTCTTTGTATATTTTGGATATTAACCCCTTATCATATATATTATTTGCAATTATATTCTCCCCTTCAGCTGTTGCCTTTTCATTTTGTTGATGGTTTCTTTGCTGTGAAAAGCTTTTTAGTTTGATGTAGTCTCACTTGTGTATTTTTGTTTCTGTTTCCTTTGCTTTAGGAGGCATATCCAAAAAAATATTGCTAAGGCTGATGTCAGAGAGCTTACTGCCAATGTTTTCTTCTAGGAATTGTATGGTTTCAGGTCTTACATTTAAGTTTTTAATCCATTTTTAGTTTATTCTTGTATATGGTATGAGAAAGTGGTCCAGTTTGATTCTTTTACATGTAGCTGCTCAGTTTTCCCAATACCATTTATGGAAGAGGCTATCTTTTCTCCATTGTATATTCTTACCTCCTTTGTCATAGATTAACTGAACATAAATGTGTGCATTTAACTCTATTCTGGGATCTCTATTCTGTTCTATCCATTTATGTGTCTGTTTTTGTGCCAATACCACTCATTTTGATGACTGTAGCTTTGTAGTATAGTTTGAAATCAGGGAGCGTGATACCTCCAGCTCTGTTCTTCTTTCTCAAGAGTGTTCATAGCTGTTTTATAGATATAGATTAGCCTGGTTTACTCCCATCTTTCTTCAATCTCTCTCTCTCTCTTGCTTTGCTCACATCGCTCTTTTTCTATTTTAATGGTTCTTAATAAATTCATTAAAATTTTATACGACAAATTCCCTAATCCAAAACTCTGTCAACCCTTCTTGACAGAAGAGGAAATAAACTCACTTTTAATGCCTCTGACATAAAGCTATGTAATGAAGCTATTTCAGGCTCATTTTCAACTCCTCTCATCATGGTCTGACTCTGACAAGGAAGGTCTGAATGAAACATTTCATAAGTATCACAGATACTCTGCTGCTAAAGCCATATGTATATAGTATAGTCTTCTTCATGGGTTTTCTTTAGAAGCCTTCCTCCTAAAACTGTAGTTTACCTTCTCCTGAAAAACCACACTAATCCAGATATGGTGATTCCTCTTCCTTTTTTTGTTTTTGTTTCTTGTAAACATTTTATCGAAGTAAAACATACGTGCAGAAAAGTGCACACGTCATACATTTATAGCTTCATAAATTTGTTGTAAAGGGAGCACACTCATGTATCAAGAATCCAGATCAAGATAATGATTAAACATATGCTACTCTCTTTTGAAGGAGACAACTAGAATCAGCGTAGGTAGTAACAAAAGCAAAACTCAGTTCAAAGGAATGACTTTCAAACAATTAAAGCTGTCTTACAAATGGTACAAGCATCCTCATGAAGAAACAAGGTTCTATGGGATTGGAATTGCTCATGGGTAGGAAAGATGAGATCCTGCACTGAGTGGTTGGTTGAACTGGATGACTTCTTTGATTCTTTCCAACTCTAAAAATGTATGTAAAAAACAAACTAAAGATCAATGTCCTCGTGGTAGCACAAGGCAATTATAAATGTGCACAATGAAATTCTATTTTCTAATTATCATTGAAGATGATATTTAGAAGACCCTTTAAAATGACTTTTCAATTTCAGGAAGCACATTAAGAATAGTAGGATGGGTTTTTTGTTTTCCATATTTATAGAATATTTTATTATAAATTTAGAATACTATCAGTGACATCTTGGTAGGAGGTTAGAATAAGTTTCATAAGATGGAAAATTTATACCTACCCTCATTCTTTGGGTTAGTTTTGGCAAATAGTGAAATTTTTATGCCTCTTCTTATTGAAACTAACATAATTTTATTTTAATGCAAAGATGCTGCCTAGATAATGACTATAAAACTTTTTTTGTAACTCTGCACCCAATATTCAACAATAGAGTTAAGACTTCATTTTTTGTGCACCTTTTCATGATGGGGAACTTCATTTCTTTAATATTCTTCCATATGTGACCGTTTCATTTTGTGATTTAAATGTTTTAATATGTTACTTTGTTTCAATGATCTAATAAGAAGAAAAAGGCAAATAAAGATAAAAGCTGTCTAATTTTCTACTTAACACCTGGGTTCTGCAGAGCCTAAGGTGATTAAATTGAAGGCAGCATTCCTTTTGCGTCACCTATTAAACAAATATTCTGGAATATCATCAAAAGTTTTGACAAAGGAGAATCATTTTTTGGATGGGAGGTTAAACAAAGGCCAGGGCCTCAAATTTATCTATTTCTTTGAGTGAGCTTTAACACCATTGACCTGGCCAAACTCCAATACCATTCATTATATCTTGCCTGTCTCAATCGCCCTTGAAATTTTAATAAGGCCCTATATTTCTTCTCTTAACCCACTTTCCTACTATTGCTTGGAGCAGCCATCCAGCTGTGGTCTTTCACTTAAGTAGCTAGATTTATCTAGCAGTTAAGGGCGTCCCTGTATCTCTTATTCCCCCACAGAAGCGGGAAGAAGCTCAGAGAATTTGTTCCAGTGAAAAGATTTGAACAGCTTAGACAAATAGGTAAGGAAATTCAAGTAAGATAATCCAATTTCTCGTAGTGCATTCATTAGGAAAAATGATAGAAGTAAGCACCCAGCTGAGCACTTAACTTCAACCACAGTTAAATTCTGCAAAGCCCCAAAGGTAAAATGCTACAAGAAATTAAAACACTGGGAAGCTTTGCACCAAGATAACTTCCAGATCATCTGAAGCCTTTTTTGCCTTTGAATTCTCACAGTTGGCTCTTGGGTGCTTTGATCCATCCAGTCTGAACACATCACCATGCCAAGTTACACAAAGCAGCCCAGCAGGACTGAGAGGGCCCAGGAGCCAGCACCGTGTGTGTCTGGCGCATCTCTCCTCGTTGAACTGTCCTTGTTGGTAAGAATTTTTAGCACGCAAATCATGCCTCTCAAAGCAGTAGAAAAAGGAAGAGATTCCTCAGCGCCTCGCTGTTTCCAGTGAAGGGTATGTTTCTTTTCATGACCCTAGTATCTCATCTGACAACCATTCCCTTTTGAATTATTCCTCTTAGATCCTGACAAATCATTAATTACTATCAGCTTTATGACTCTTCATTTAAGCAATAACTCACCAGCACCTTCAGGCAACTTCTGTTAAATGGGTCCCTCATTCTGGTTTACTCTCATCCCTCCCCCATTTTAATGTTGTAGCTTGTTCAGGCAGTGAACATTGGAGTAATAAGAGAATTTTTCAGTGATTTTAAAGAATATATTATAATACATAAGATGAGAATAGATTATGACTGTAATTGGCTCACTCAGATTGTCTGCCTAATCCCCATTTACTACATATTTCACCAACAAATTTAGATCATAGCAAGCATGCTGAGAAAATAAACACATATATTCTTTCAGATGCACAGAATAAGTAATTATTTTCTCTAGGGCCTTACAGTGATATCTTTGAAAGGTTTTCTCCATGGAGAATTAAGACATCAATTTAATTTGTATACGTGTAACTAAAAGGGCTTCCTCGATAAACATAATTAATTTTTGTCCTTTGTAATAAATTCTCTGGCTGTAATGTATATAATTGATTTGGTCAAACCACGAATCTATAGAAAATGATTAAAGACATAAGAGGTTATGCCTATAGCCTTTAATTTGTCAGATGACAGCATAACTCATTGCAATAGCAATAACGAGCATTGTTCCTGCCTTAAATTAATATGAAAACTTAACACAACCACTTAACTCACATGAAAAATTTTGTAAATTTACATGCTGATTGGCAAAGTCAAGCACATACCAACCAGTGAGATAGCTGAGCTCCTTAAAAGTGTTCTGCACTCTTTAATGTGAGGGAGCTGAATAATTTATGGGCTTTAAGGAGTAAACTCTTCCCCACAGATGGGCTTGATGCTTTCCAAATGGCCTCTCCTCCTTTAGGCTGTAAGAAGTTTGGCTAAATATGCAATTTTCAAATACATATGGTGTGCCTAGCACTGTGCTAGGCATTCCTTTATTAAGCCAAGTGAAGAGAAACTGATGGTGATTGGAAGCATGGACCATGGGGCCAGACTTCCTTGGTGTAAAGGCAAATTAATCTATGTGTCTGTCTAGCTCCTCACTTCCAAAATATAGATAAAATATTACCCTCATTTACACAGCGCTTGTAAGGAATAAATGAGTTAATATGTGCAAGATGCCTAGAACAGTTCCTGGTGCAGAGAAAGCCCAATATAAGTATTTTCTATCATCATGCATGTGTCCTCCTTGAGGGCAGTGATATTGAGGCTCACCATTTCCTTTCTAATACCTGGCACCATGCCTGATGCAGACTTGATAACTGGTAAAGTATGTAATAAAGGAATGATGAATGAATGAATTCAGTGAAAATGTCTCACCTCTTTTAATGATATATAGACATTTCAAATTTGTTAATTCATTTAATAATTTACTTATTTATTGGCATAAGAAAGCAAATCTCAGAGAAGATGCTACAGTGGTCATTCTAAGATGGTAAGACATTTTCCAAAGGACCATCTGTGTTATAAAGCAGCCTGTTTTAAGTGTCAAGTGAACCTGTTTATCAATTGCATCCAGCAGAAGCTGCAAAATTAAAAAATATGCCCAAACCAAAATTATCATTGAATAAAAAATCACACATGTATGTATCTGGATGTACAATAACAGTTATGATCATGCACTCAACAAATAGTAAGAGCAGACTCCATGCCAGCCACTGTTGCATGTCCTGAAAATATGAAACAGACAATAATCTCTGCCTTTGTGCGATTTACATTCTAGGGAAGGAGGAAGAAAATAAAGGTATATACATAAGCACTCATTTCAGGGTACATTTTGCTGCTTTTTAAAACTTCCCTGACCTCTCAGGATGCAGTCCTTTCTACAGGAGTTAGATTTAAATTCTTCTATAGCAGAAATAGAAAACTGATGACTTCCCTGAAAAATCTCCTAGGCTAAGGTTATTTGCCCACTATTTTTGGTGCAGAATTCTGGAGCTCTGTTCCAGAATCATTCAAGGACTTGAATGGGCCCAAAGTTACATTTTGGGAGTTCTTGGCCCCCACCCCTATGTTCTTCTCCCCTCTCACTTGCTTACCCCTCCCTCCACCCCACACACCTCTTTGGTTTGTGCAGTAAATGGATCTTCTTTCAGTCAACACATAAGATATCTGTATCACTATGGAGTTTCAATATGAACCCCAATTAAAACTTGATATTTGGGAAGGCTAAAATAGGGATCATACTCACAAGTCTTTCCTTGAGATTTTCTAAGATGCATCTGAAACTGCTACCCTCTCCACTTACCTGCTTCTTGCAAATACCTTTACATGACTAGGTGCCTAGGGTTGGTCCTGAGGGCCGAATTAAGGATCTGACGCATATAGAAATTCTTTACTTTTTCCATAGAACTGCTACTTAAGTTAGTTACTCTTTGTTAAATGTTGAATGTCTTTATCAAATGTCACTTATACAAAGACCCTTCTAAGAAATTTTAGAGTTCAAAGTTGAAAGAAATTTCTTTCAACAGTGTGATATGCTGCTTCCCTCTGTGGGACAATATGACCTCAGAAAAGTCAAGGCATTTCTCTTTTTGTCTTGGTTGCCATGAAACTCAGAGTTCATTTTTTTCTCTTCTCAAAACTCCTCTGAAGTACTATCATTGTCATCATTCAAATTTCACAAATGAGGAAATTAAGGCATAGAGAGATTCAGTAACTAATCTTCCAGGGTCACACAGATAGCACAGGGCACAGCAGGGACCTGGACCCAGACCACTGGGCTCCCTGCACTCCCGGGTGGGCCATGCTGTGCCCTGAAAAGAGAAGTCCAAAGGCCTGGGCCCACGTCCCCCCTTGACAACTTGGCATCAGTAGCTGGTCCTGGAAACAGCCGTGCCTCTTCAGATGGTCACCTGGTGTGTGTGGGCATCTCAGTTTACGACCCTTGCCTTAATTCTAAGTTCAGAGCATATTGTCTTGAGATGGAGTTGCATCTTAAACATACTTTCCACGTTCTGTAGGTGTAGCCTTTGCTTGAAGTCAGTTAACATTCATGAGTCCCCCAGGCCTCCATAGCTCCCTGTGAAGTCCTCAACACTGACAATAAAATGGGCAAATGAGCGCAGAAATACCTTTCACTGTGAGGCTTGCAGAGCATAAAGGCAGTTTTACCTAAATTATTCCCCAAAGCATTTCACACTTAATTGTTTAGCATTTACGGATAATGAGGATGTGAATGACCCCCTTTGCTATTTATATTGCTCCTTTGCCCGCATGCGGTAGTCACTGCCTTAGAGAGATTTGGGTACCACCTGTTCTCAGCCAGTTATCTTTTCTCTCCGGTAAAGATTCTGGGATAGAAAAAAATAAAAGTAAAAACTAATCTCCTTCATAAAAGGTGGAGAGACGTGTAATAAAATGGGACTTGCTCTGCACTTCAGAGGATCAGCAGAAACCTTTGAAGGATCTTCTATCTGAGGAGTTTCCAGGGAGGAAGGGATGTGATTTAGTCAGCTAAGCTCGTTAATTCACGTAACTTGTTTCTAAAAAGGGAATTTTCCTCTGAAATGTTGCTATTGCAAACCTTTTTTTTCCCCATATCACAAATTCTAGCCTCTGAGATGAACTGCTGTTAATTTGTTGAATTAGTTGTACAATTGTGCATTGTCATTTGTTAAAATTGTTTTACTGATTCCCAAATTGTAATTTAAATTAAAAAGCAGTGGAGGATTTGCTTTTTCCAAAACAATGTCTTTTTTTTAATGTAAATAGATAAATGAGGCATTTTTAGAAAATGCTCTCTGTAATTCTCTTTGATATTCTATCAGAAAAGTATGTTATATAATGTAAGATGTAAAATTATGAAATAGGAAGTAAGTTTTCAGGTTTCTCTTCTTTCTTGAGTCTTTTTCCAACTCTTCAGGGTACTAGTTTCAACAGGTTATTTATAATAGCAATAATAATAATATATTAGAATATATTATACTATAACAATACATATTCTATATATAATATTAATGTTAATAGAATATATTAATATATTGACATCAATATAGATACATTCGTTAATATTAATTCTAATATAATATATACTATTATAAATACACCATTATTATTAATAGTATTATTCTTACTCTTATAATTTTTAGGCAACCTTTACTTCTCCTGGATTGAGGGAAGGTGGTCAAAGGGTACAAACTTGCAGCTATAAGATAAATAAGTTCTGGGGATCTAATGTACAGCACGGTGACTAGAGTCCTCAATACCATTTTATATAATGTAAAGTTGCTCAGAGAGTAGATCTTAAAAGTTTTCACACACACAAACATACACAAGAGTATGTGAGGTGCTAGAGGCATTAATTAACCTTCTTGTGGTGACCATTCCTCAATATATTCAATATATGTATATCAGATCATCACGTTGCACACCTTAAACTTATACAAGCTTGTAGATCATTTATTTCTCAATAAAGCGGAAAAAAGAAAAAAAAATAGCCTAATTAAAATATTTAAATCCCCTTCCTTTCTCATAAAAATTACAACCCAAGAGTTTCTCCTTGATTCTTGGTGATCAAATGTCTTTTTAAATAGAGACACTTCCTATTAAAATTATCATTTTTCTAGCCTGAGGCCTTTAAGAATGTGCTGTGATAGGACTTAACAATGAGGTCATGCAAGTTACTTATCCATTGCATATATTCATATAGGTTCATATATTTTGGAGCAAAAAAATTTTTTTTATTTCCTAGGACTTGTCTAAATACCTTCCAAAGAAACTGTTTCCCCTGGCAAGAGTTGAAGGCAGAGCCAGTTTCCTAACAGACAGCAGGAGCGATTGCATGCCAATTGCAATTAGAACAAGCAAGAGAATTCACCTAGAGACCAGAAACACAATTCCTTTTATGGCTCATTAGAAACACCCCAATTTCTCTCGGTAGTGGTATTCATCAAACAGCTAACGTTCTGAAACTCCCCTAGAGGTTGTTGGAGGGAAAACAGATTTGTTTTTAGGGCAGCACCCTCAGGAAAGAAGGCTTATCAAGTCGCTTGCCTTGTTGACCTGTCCACCTGCTGTAATAACTGTTGATCCCATGGGCTAATTTCACCCCACTTCGATAGAGGGGCAAAGGGTCCACAGCCACACAGAGTCTCACAAATTTCTTGTGACTTCTTCTGATTCCCTTCAGAGGAGTTGTTTAACGGTATCATTTTGAAGAGTATAGATATAGAAATGCAAACCAAGTGTCTGCTGTGAAGTTGTCACTGTAATGGATGATGATCACATCAGAAGTTCAAATGGAATAGGATGTTTGTAGTTGCTTGTCGTTTTGCTGTTAACAAGAAGAGTGAGCACCGTATATAACTCCACAGACCAGCAGACATCTCTGCTTCTGAGAGCTGCATCCTGAAACTTTATAATTAATTCCACTCTTGGGTTTTGCACATCCAAGGCACTGACTTCTTGTTTATTGCGGTTAAACTTAACCAGTTCCCAGAAGTGTATTGCCATGATGGAAAGGCTCTCCAAGAGGTGCTGGTGAGTCAGCTTGTGGGTGCAACAAACAAGAATTGAGAAAAATGTCAGGAAGGAAGGGCTAGACCCTCCCATAGTAATAGACATCAGGGTGACAAGTCAAGTTCAAGTCTTAGAGAGAGTCAGTACCTGAGAGGGTCCAGGTCTGCATGTGATGGGGGATCTATCTGCTTATAGAGTTTGCAGCTGAAACTTGGGGGACCTCCCTGCAAAGGCACCCAAAGGCACATTTTGTTGCAATGGATGTACTCAAGAGGAAATTAGGGGTGAGGCCAGGGAGGGCTTTGAAGGCTGGTACAGGATACAGCATCCTGTGGTGCCCACATCCTAGAGAGAAAGGAGCTCAGGAATCCTGGTAGCTGTGGAAGGTGCCAGGATGGTGTGGCCAAACACCTGAGGGCCTCCTTCTACTCTTATTCCACACCTGAAGTTCTAATTTTTCTCTCTGATGACAAGACCAAAAAAACCCCAAATCACTTACATGCAATTATATATATATGTATAAATTTTAATGTAAAATGTATATGTATATCAGTTTTGCCACTTGCAAGTGAGGAAAATAGCTCCTAATATCTTACTCTAGCTAAGACCTCAGAGATTGCGTAGGTGGATGAGAAAACCTGCAGGATAACTGGATCATAATTACAGACTGTTAGGGACTGGTGCTATGATGAAACACAAATAATTTACTTCCATAATTTCCATATTTCAACCTGTTCTACTTGAACACACCACACTCTGAACAGGAAAGAAATAAATTGCATTAAAAATATACAGAATTGGGCTTCCCTGGTGGCACAGTGGTTGAGAGTCTGCCTGCCAATGCAGGGGACACGGGTTCGAGCCCTGGTCTGGGAGGATCCCACATGCCGCGGAGCAACTAGGCCCGTGAGCCACAACTACTGAGCCTGCACGTCTGGAGCCCGTGCTCCTCAACAAGAGAGGCCGCGATAGTGAGAGGCCCGCGCACTGCGATGAAGAGTGGCCCCCACTTGCCACAACTAGAGAAAGACCTCGCACAGAAACGAAGACCCAACACAGTCAAAAGTAAATAAGTTAATTAATTAAAAATATATATATACAGAATTATGTGCTTAAGCACAATGTAAAAATAAGACCAACTTGGGAGCTTGGCTAGATTGGAAAAAGTATATATTAAATTTTTTTTGAAAATAGTCCAAATGGAAACAAATACATTTCACACTGATACTTGGAATGTTAACTCCTCTTAGTAAGGTATAATAATTATTTCTCCTGGTGCTATTACTGGATACCCATTTTCCAATCTCTGCTGCCATATTGTTGAATGCCAAGGACCACGAAAAGGAGAAAGGGTGAGGGAATGAATTGTTTTTGTGAAAGTAGTTTCATAAAACGTGGAACGTAGAACAACGAAGCCCTAAAGCCTCACTTAAATGAGTCAATATGACCACAGAGAGATTGTAATAAAATATAACTTTAAAAAGTACCATTGATCAAATATAAGATGTGCAACTGGATAAAATTTCGACAGATCTGCAGTGGACCAGGGAGGTTGCCCTCGCAAGGAAATTAAGTCCTACTGGAAATGAGAAAGTGCAACTGCAGAGCTGGGAATGTCATTTTCTGGAGCTGCCACCATGGTAGCCAAGTAGCGAATCAGGTTACAAATGCAGGCCGCCTTTCAACTTGGCACCTGGAGAGAAAGTCCTTACCTGGTGCCCTGGGAATGTACAAATACGTATACTCTGTAGTCATATCCAAACATATACTGGATAATTACATTGAGTATCTCTATTACAACATAAGTATAATTAGGACTATAAATCAAATCAAACTTTTTTTCCATAGTGTTTATGATACAGACTTAAAATAGATTAAAATTTAAAAGTACATGCAAAAGAGGCACAGGAATGAACACAGACAAAAAATAGAATTGCTTGCTCAATGTTTTATCTTCCTTTCTAGAAGCAGTCATGGGAACTAACATAAACTACTGTTTCTTAAAACTACGTTTGCTGCTGCTAAATTAATACCTTCAGAATCCCAACCTCCACGATGTGGCTGGGAGAGAATCCACAGGTAGAGACCCAGCAATAGTGTAGCAGAAGAAGGGGAGCTACAGCGGCTCAGTAGCTAATATTTGCAGTTAAATAGCTGAGCTCTTTTCAATTTTCCTTTGCAAATCTAGATGAATACACCAGGTATCGTCAGCACTACTAATTGCTTAAAAAGTGGTCATTTTTTCAAAGGATAAAAATTCATTGTTTAAGAGGTGAAACCAAAGGGAAAAAAATACTATTATTTTACTAAAAAAGGTCTAAAGATTTAAAGGATTTAAATAATCGAACTTTTACAAAAAAAGTAATTACCAGTGGTTCAAACAATTACTACAGATCATGTTTCAGCCAATGAAATCTCAGATGTTTGGGTTATGATATATTATTACAATCCTAGGCCTTTATAAACTGTGCTTCTGTTAGTAAGAATGGAACTTTTATGAGATTAAGTCACTTTGGTCTGTTCTTTTACTTTATTTTTTCCGAAATGCTTACCTCTACAAAGTGCATTTAAATAAGCATTAGAAAAACAGAATAAAGAGTGAATATATAGTAACAAAAGGTGGTTCAGTTGAAATATATTTTTTCGTTCAAAACTACAATGATGGTCTCAAGACCAATTTTTAAATCTCATTATATATAAACAGTGTATAGGCAGCCTTTTTAAAAAGTCACACAAAATTTATGAAGTTTTGGGTGGTACTATATATATCTAGAATTTCTATGTATATAGATATTATAAGAGTACTTATTTTATATCAATTAACCACCTAGAGGGGTGGGATAAGGGAGGGTGGGAGGGAGACGCAAGAGGGAGGGGATATGGGGATATATATTTACCTATAGCTGATTTGCTTTGTTATACAGCAGAAACTAACACAACATTGTAAAGCAGTTATACTCCAGTAAAGATGTTAAAAATATATATAGAGAGAGTACAGTCTCATCCAGTTTTCCCAGTATGTCATATATGTTATTTTCATAATCATCTTTATAAAATCTTTATTATGTATCAGATGAAAAATGTTCATTTCATTCATAACACATAGTTATTAAGCCATGTGGCAAAGTAATAACAATATTTTAAATTTGAAAAATCTAGTATACTTTGAGTTATATTCTATAACCAAATTGTAGTTTACATATTAAACCACTTGGAAATTAAAAAAACAAATTATAATTATATATATTAATTTCTATAATTATAAATTATAATTTAGTTTCTTAAAAATAATCCTAATGACTGTAATCTTCAGTTTGCTTTTTGCTATTCCCTTTCAAGGAATCTTGTTGATTTCAGTTTAATTAAAGTCAGTTTCAACACGGGGATACCATTTCTGGTCAATGACAGGATTAGCTGTCAGTCTCTATTTCTCCGAAGGTGGTGATAACATTTTAAATTCAGTAGGTTGTCTAAGCCATTCACAGAAATCACATTTTATACCAGAAATCCCATTTATGTATTAGGCTATGCTCTAATGAGATGGGGTATCTCCAAGTCACATCCGTGTGTTTCATGCAGTCCTAAGGCAACCAGAGGAATAAATAACTCTGACTTACGAGGCAGTCGAGGAGCATGGTTTACACCATTTAGTTTTCATACCAACCCTGGGGTGTAGTTATTATTATCAGCCTTGTAGAGAGAAGGAAGGTGGGGCCTCAGACCTTAATTAACTTGCCTGAAGTTACAGTTTCCACATAAAGCAGCAAACCTGGTCCTTCCAGGGCACAGGAAAGAGTAGAAGAAAACCTTCTTATCCTGTAGGAGAGGCAGGAGAGAACCCTGTGTCCAGCCAGAACCCTATGCCAATACCACTGGAGGTCTCCCACCACTGGAGAGAGATTGAAACTCTGTCCTGCACAAGATCAGCTGCACGCACAAGGCAGGATTTGGCTGCCATGGGCAGGAGGGATGGGAGTCCTAAAAAGCCCCAACCCCAAGATCTAAGCCACAAACCCTACCCAAGACTGAAGCTCCCCCAGAACAATGGAGAACACCCCTGCCCCTACCACCAGCCCAGCCAGCACCCAATGACAAGCAACAGTTCACCACCAGGGAGACCAGAACACAGAGAGATGACTTCTGTGCTTCAGGCACATGGCAACCGCTGAAAGAGCAAGAGACCCAAATATGGCCCAGATGCCGGGAGTAGCAGGTAGGACCTTTAAGATAACTCTAATCAGTATGTTAAAAGATCTAGTGGAAAAGACAGACAATATACAGATTGCTAATTTCAGCAATGAGATGGAAATTCCAATAAGCATCAAATACAACTGGACTACATTTTAAAAAAAAATACCGTATCAGAAGGGAAGAGTTACTTCTACAACCTCATCAGTAAACTCAGCACAGCTGAGGAAGGAGTCAGTGAACTTGAAGACAAATAGAAACTATCCAAACTGAACATAAACAGAAAATAAAAAGAGTGAAAATTGAAAGAAAAAAAAAGACAGTACATTCAGGAGCTTTGGGACAATATCAGTTTAACATACCTATAAATGATGCAAAAGCAAGAAAGGAGATGAAACAAACAAAATATTTAAAAAGAAAGTGGCTAAGAATTCTCTGAAAATAATGAAAGACATTAAATCCCAAGCTAAAGAATATCAGAGAAAACTAGAAAGAAACCACACACACACGCACACCTACATACATCATTTTCAAACTGCTGAAAACTATAGAGAAAGGGAAAATCTTGTAGTCAGCCAGAGAAAAGAGATATTACATACAGAGAAGAAAAGATAGGAATTTTAGTAGACTTTCAGCCCTTATGTCTTATGTGACATCTTTAAAATACTAAAAAAATAGCCTGATCTCAGAAATTTATAGCAGGGTTGGCAAACTATAGTGCACTGGCCAAATTCATACCACTGCCTGTTTTTGTAAAGAAAGTTTTCTTGTAAAACTTCCATTCATTTATTTTCTACGGCTGCTTTTCACAACAATACAGAGTTGAGTGGTTGTAAGAGGGTATATGGATCACAAAGCCTAAATGCTTACTAAGAGGCCCTTTACAGAAAGAGTTTACCCATCCCTAATTTATACAATTAATTGCTTGTATTAGGAAAGTTTGAAAAATTTCAAATAAATAATCTAAGCTTCTATACTATAAGACATCAGAAAAAGAAGCAAATTAAATCCAAAGCAAGCAGAAAGAACATAATAAAGGTAACATATAATCCAGCACAAATCAATTGGGATGTAATCTGCTTCCAAACCTTCTCATGTGTTTGTTGACAGGATTCAATTCCTTGAGGGTGGTTGGACTGAGGGCCTTCTAACAATGGCAGTTTGATCAAAGTCACCAACAGAGAGAGTCATCTGGCGAGATGGAAGTCACAATCTTTTTAACATAATCACGGAAGTGAATCCTATCCCCTTTGCCATATCCTGTTGTTTAGAAGCAAGTCAGTCCCAGCTCAGACTCAAGGGGAAGGGATTACAGGAGTGTGTGGATACCAGGAATGGGGATCTTGGGAGCCATGTCAGAAGTCTGCCTACCGTGTGTGAGGATCAAATCAATGAAAACAAAAGGTTTAGCAAAAACATCTCACACTACTCAAACAGCCATTTTTATCCCAGGAGTAAATGAACTAATGAATGAATCAGTGGTTCTGCAGTTAGCCTGAGTTACCACTAGATGGTGCTGCATCCTTCATAGCTTCTGTCATTAAAGTGGGTCAGAGATTTTGAACACAGGAGCCACCAACAGAAACCAGAAGTAAAAGAACATTCAAAAATGATAAAATAAACAAGGATACATCTTAAAAACAGAAGCATTAAGCCCCTTTGCAGAACTCTTGGATCTCTAGTGCTCTTGCAAAACCTGTTTGGCTTTTTTCTTCCAGAGTAAACCATAAACCATGCAAACAAAACTAAAAACTCCATTCAGCCTCACTGATGATCAAGATTTCTCACTCGGATATTTAGCCAGCCCTAATTTAAGTTGTCTTTTTTTTTTTTTTTTAATTTGGCTCCCAGAGGCTTGGATGCTTTTGTATTTGCTTTTTGAAATATAATGACTGTTATATTTTCTAAATCAAAGCAATGTAAAATATGCTCATTGTAGAAAATTTGGAAACTACTGAAAAGAATGAGGAAAGCTGAAAACAATCCTAATCCCTCACTCAGAAATATTTTGGTATATTTCTTCTGCTTTTCCCTCTTCTCTCTCTCCTCTCAAGTATTTTCTGAAAACATAATTCGGGTGGACTAAATCTCTGCTTTGGTAAATCAGAGATGCTGCAGTTTACATGAAACTGCATGATTAATGAAACAAAGTAACATTTAGGATTCTATGGGCAGAGATTCCAGTGAGAACTCTGTCACTTGCCAGCTGTGTGAACTTCACCTTTCTGAGACTCAGTTTCCTGATACCTAAATATGTCTGTATTTCAGAGATACTAAAAGGATACAATGAGCTAAGGAGATGCCTCAGGAGAGTGACTCAATTTTAAATGCTGCATAAAAAAGGATTACGTTTTGTTTGCAAATAACTCTTCTTTCCAATAGCTACAATTTTTTTTCATCTCTTATTATAATGACCAAATCTTCTGACAAATCTCAAAAGGTATATTTACATGTAATTATGTGTTAAGAGTAACTAATGTGTAATTAATTACAATTAAGTATAATCGAGTGTTAACTCATGTTGGGTTCCAGATTTTACCTTAGTCTATTACCATCGTGTGCATATCTGGTAAAAGATAGATGGACTTATCATGTTGATCTTGCATGCTTCCACCTCACTATTCTAACAGAATGTTATTTCTAGAAATGGGGTTGGATTTTTTTGAACTGATTTTTATCACCTACTAAAAGAATCATGTTTTTACTGTTATACATATTGAATGTAAACTATTGACAGATTTTCTAGTACTAAATCATCTGAATTTCTGGAACGATCAGAATTTTGAGTTGCTTCCTTTAATAATTTTTTAAAAAGATTTCCTCATTCTGATTTTTCACTATTTTTGTTTTTAATTGTGATAAAGTACACATAACAAAAACATATTTTCTTAACCATTTTTAAGTGTAGAGTTCAGTAATGTTAAGTACATTCACATTATTGTGTAGCCAATCTTCAGAACTCTTTTCATCTTGCAAAATTAAAATTCTACACCCATTAAACAATTCCCTAGAGCCCCCCTCCCCAGGCCCTGGCAACCAGCATTCTACTTTCTGTCTCTATGCATTTGACTAGTCTAGGTACCTCACATAATTCAAATCTTTCAGTATTTCTCTTGTGACTGGCTTATTTCACTTAGCATAATGTCATCAAGGTTCAGACATCAGTAGCATGTGTCATAATTTTTTCCCATTTAAAGGCAAAATAGTATTCCTTTGTGTGTATATATTACATTTTGTGTATCCGGTTACCCATCGACAGACACTCGAGCTGCTACCACATTTTGGCTCATATAAATAATGCTCCTATGAATATGGATGTACAGAGATTTCTTTGAAACCCTGCTGACAATTCTTTTGGGTATTTACCCAAAGTGCGACTGTTGGATTGTATGGTGATTCTATTTTTGTTTTTGAGGAAGAGCCATGCTGTTTTCCATAGTGGCTGCACCATTTTACATTCTCACCAACAATGTACAAGCGTTCTCATTTCTCCACATCTTTGCCAACACTTGCTACTTTCTGTTTTTGGTAGTAGCTATCCTAATGGGTCAGGTGGTATCTCATTGTGGTTTTAATTTGCATTTCCTCTAATGCATTATAAATATACTTTTTATTTTGGAACAATGTTACACATACCGAATTATTTCAAAGATAGTACAGAGTTCCCTTACACTCCACACCCAGTTTCCTCTATTATTGACCTCTTACATTGTATGGTACATTTTTCACAGTTAATGAACCAATATTGATACACTATTATTAACTAACGTCCATACTTTATTCGTATTTCCTTAGTTTTCCCCTAATGTCTTTTTTTTCTTTGTCAGGACCCCATCCCAGATACCACACTACATTTAATTATCGTGTCTCCTTAGGCTATTCTCGGCTGTGACAGTTTCTCAGACTTTCCTTATTTTCGATGACCTTCCTGGTTTTGTGACGTACTGGTCAGGTGTGTAGAAAGTCCCTCAGCTGGGACTTGTCTGATGTTTTTCTCATGATAAAAGCAGGGTAAAATGTTTTTGGAAGGAAGACCACAGAGGTAGAGTCCCTTCTTATCATATCATATCAAAGGCACATACTATCAATATGACTTCCTATGGTGTTGTTAACTTTGATCACATCTTAAAAATAGTGTTTGGCAGAAATTTTTAAAAAACTTTTTTTAGTATCTTATTTACAATAGTGCTATTATAACAATATACATAAATAAGATCGGTTTATACTCTATTTTGGATAATCTCACATTTGGATGCTGATTTTATGATAGCTAAATATAGTGATTTGAATACTTTTCCATCTTTTTCTGGAAGATATTATCTAACATGGGGATTATTATTAATTTATAAAAACTGTTCAGCACCTGAGCCTTTTGTTGGTAAACACCTCTTGAAATATTTAACCTAGCTGTTATCTCGTTCTATTCCTCCTTTAGTCAAGTTTGATCATTTTTATTTCCCAGAAAATTATATGTTGTTTTCAGGTTTTTGAATGTATTACTATAAATTATAAATGGTATTCTTTTTGTTTGTTTGTTTGGGTTTTTTTTGGGTTTTTTTGTAATTTATTTTTGTAATGGGGTTTAGCTGATTTTCACTGCTGTGTTTATGCCACTTTACACCCACTTGATTCACTTACAGAGAGATATCAATACATAGGTTTTCAGATTCTTACTAGTCAGATATATTCTTGTGCAGTGAAGAGGGGGTGTTGAGTCTAGTTCACTGAGCAAGGAGTAGGTCTTGTCTATTACATATTTGGTTTATGGAACAGTATCTGTTCTAATTTCAAACCCGTGTTTTATGCATCACCCCACCTCACCTTTCCCGTTAAGCAGCCATAGTGTGTTTTCTAAATGTGTGACTCTGTTCTGTTTTGTAATTCAGTTCATGAGTAGCGATTTTTACTAAATGGTATTCTTTTATATATTTTATTTTTTGTATCTGTTTCTACAGTATATTTTTTATTTGTTCTTAATTTAACATTTTTTCTTGAGTAAATTTATTATGTTATTTACTTATCTTTTTCCCTCCATGGAAATAAACTCTTATAGCTCTTGAACCTTTCACTTCTACTCTGTATTAAGCTTTCTCCTTCAATAATCTCTGCCTTTATCTGTATTATTTACCACTTCTGATCCTTTATTATTTTCTACTTCCAAAATTTAAAATTTGAACAGTATTTATTTTTACTACATTTTTTAGTATTTTTTTAATAAGATCTTTTTATTTTTTAGTTATAAATTAAAGCAGGAATAAATCATTATGTTCAATGATTTGCTTTTGAAAACAGTTTTAGCCATTTAAAATGTTTTCACATATTTACCATTTACATTTTTATTGTGGTAAGAATATTTAACATGAGATCTAGCCTCTTAAATTTTTTTAAAGTTTTGCTACAACATTGAACATAAGCTCTACCCCGTTAGCAAATTTTAAGCATAAAATACAGTATTACTGACTGTAGGCACTATGCTGTACAGTAGATTTCTAGAACTTATTCATGTTGCAAACGTGAAACTTTGTACTAATAACTCTCCATCTCCCCCTCATTCCTGTCCTCCGGCAGCCACCATTCTCCACTCCCTGCTTCCATGAATTTGACTATTTTAGGTTCCACATGTAAGTGAGATCGTGCAGTATTTGTCTTTCTGCTTCTGGCTTATTTCACTCAGCGTAATGTCCTCCAGGTTCATCCAAGTTGTCATATGTGCAGGATTTCATTCTTTTTTAAGGCTGTGGTATCAGTTGTAATGACTTCTCTTTCATTTCTGATTTTATTTATTTGAGTCTTCTCTTGTTTTGCCTTGGTTAGTTTAGCTAGGAGTTCATCGATTTTGTTTATCTTTTCAAAAAACCAACTCTTAGTTTCATCAATTTTTTCCCTTGCTTTTATTCTCTATTTTATTTATTACTGCTCCAATCTTCCCTTCCTTCCTTCTGCTAACTTTGGGCTTAGTTTGTTCTTCTTTTCCTAGTTTCCTGCAGTGTAAAGTTAGGTTGTGTATTTGAGATTTCTTTTTTTAATTTAATGTAAGCATTTATCACTATAAACTACCTTCTTGGTACTGTTTTTGCTGATCCCATAAATTTTGGTATGTGGTGTTTTCATTTTTGCTTATTATAAAGGACACAACTCAGGAAGAGCAAAATGGAAGAGAAGCATTGGGCAAGGGGGCGGTGGTGACTGGTGCTCAGTCCCCTCTCCGACAGGCCACCCTCCCAGCACCTTGAGGTGGTCACCAACCTGGAAGTTCTGTGACCCCCGTAGTTTAGGAATTTTCTATGGAGGCTTGATCACATAGGGATGATCCCTGGAGAATATGGGGTGGGGTTGAAAGTTCCAAGCTTCTGATCTCGGCTTGGTCTTACTGGTGACCAACCCCCCATCCTGAAGCTATCCAGGAGCCCCCCAGAAGTTGCCTCATTAGAACAAAAGCCACTGTTATCATCCGGGAAATTCCAAGGAATTTAGGACCTCTGTGTAGGACACTCCTAACACCCCATCACTCAGGAAATTATAAGAGTCTTAGGAGGTCTATGTAGGAACCAGGGGTAGAGACCATATGTATTTCTTATTATGTCACACATAGAAACCAGGTTTTCCTGCATATTATCATGAACATAGTGCAGTCTCCTAAAATCTTCTGCATCTTCCTTTATACATCAAAATTTGGTCCTTTGTCCTAGGAATCTGCATTTTTAAACACATACCCCCCCCACTAAATGATACTTACGATATTAAATTTTAAAGAGTCACTGCTGTGAATGTTCTCCCCAGAAAATGCAATAGTAACAAATCACAAAATATTTCATATATTTTCAAGAGGTTGGCAGACCTGAAACATCCATTCATGGGTGCTTTAGACATCTGTGAACGCCAGGTCCAGAGCACCTGAATAAAGACTAGAGTCATCTTCCAATACATTAGACTTTTCTTTTATGTATGAAAAAGACTGAATGCATGTTTGCTTTAATTCTGGAAACATAGGACTGTACTGCATACATTTCATCAGAAATACACACTTTATACTGTACCATTGTGCAGTACTGTTTACAGTATCAGTACTGTTGTATAATGCAGTGAACTAGAAAGTAAAGATAGAGGCATTCACGCTTACAAACATTACAATGCAGTTGGAGGAAAGCAAGTCACAAATATTAAACAGTAAATAGCACTACAACGTAGTCAATTCTGGGTTCCATGGAGACAAGCCTGGGATTGTTGAGGGCAGAGCGTCACTGAGACTTTCCAAGGAAGGCATTCCATAGGCCTGAACACCCGCTAAGCTGAACCCGGGAAGAAAGTTGGGATTTTGAACAAGTGGAGAGAGGGAGAACACTTTGAATGTGCTTCAATTTTCATTCTACTAAAAGTGTTTTAGTACAGATCCTTTATGTAGCGGGCAGCGGAAAGTAATGCCGGGGATGGGGGCAGGGGTGGTGTCGTAAATAAAAGCCAGATTGTAGACGGCCTTGAATGTCAGGCCTCACCAGGTCAGTAATTTCCTCAGCCTTGGACGTTATTTTGTGGCTGTGCAGAACAAAATATTAATAAATGTGTGAGAGAACGATTGTCACTACCAAAGAATGGAAAGGCACTTCTTACCATGGCAGAGAGAAAGCAAACATTACGGGGAATAGCAACGCATCCAACCCAGCACAAAGCAGGTTTTTGTAATTCATCATAACCTGAGTGTTTTATCATTCACTTTTGACAAGAAGAGGGGGAAAAGGACTACGCAAGAGCAGAGCCGTTTCTGATGATTTACTGATCAAAGCCAATTAGGATAGTTCTGGTTGAACTGGATTGAGTTTCTCTGAAATTACTTTTCAAAGTAAAGAAAACAAGCGTGAGTATGTGCAATGCTGTATTTTTTACTTGTTAGTCCATAAAATAACTAAAAATCACTCCCTCATCTCCACTGGGCTTCAAAGTGGGACTTTTGAAGTGCAAAAATCAAGTGAATCATAGACCTGAAATGCAAAGCTTTTTTGCGGCTCTTTTGTCTTTCGTTTGAAGATCCCAGCATACTTTTCACACAATAGACTGAATCAAATCTTCCTCTGGGCTCGGTATTTTTATCTGAGCTGCTGTATGGCTCTGAACAAATGTCAGGTCTAGAGAGTGTGTGTGTGTGTCTCTTGAATCAAAACTTTAAAATAGTGTAATAATGAAATAGATCAAAGGAATGGATGCTGAAGAAACAGTCCCATGCACTATGCTGTACACATACATGTCTTAATAAACAAAATAATCACCAGTGGTAGAACCATGTTCATCTGATGTCATTAAGGTTGGGGGGTGGCCAATGTAAAAGACATAACACATTTTTATAATTCTTGTGGGAAAATGTGTTTTCTTTCAACCATTTTGCATTAAAATATTTCAGAAATATATTACACATTTTCTTGCATTTCTGGGTGGAAAAGTTTGCATGCACTTATGTATTTTATTGATGACTTTTGTTATTGATTTATGTTATGTCATTGTCCTATGCGATGAGGCCTTAAGATAGATATTGATTTTGTTCCTATTTTCAATGTCTCCCAAGTGCTATACTGTCCTATATTATTTTATGCCAGCTCATTGTATTATTCTCCTTGGAGGCAGCATGACTTAGAAGAAAAGAAAAAGGCTCATCTCAGGAGTTAGGCTGATTGGGGCACCAATCACCCCTTGACTCAGTTTCATCATCTGTGAAATGAAGGTAGCGACACACTCTGTCGTTACTGAAATAATGAAATGTTCACGTAGCTGAGACCCTTCACGCAGTGCCTGGAACAGACCTTGGGCTCCATCTACTCACATTCACTGTCCAGCTCTCAACTCTCATTTCTTGTGGCTAAAAATATACGTGGTAGCTTCCCCTTTTCTTTTCCTGGATACTGGATAATCAAGCTTATCTTAATTGTGTCTAAAATAATAATAAATGGTGAACAAGGGCCTGAGGACATAGTTAATAAATTTGCAATCTCTGTTTTTAAACATAGACGCTTTTCGAATATATCTTCATGATTATGTTCTGGATGGTTGCGATCACTTCCAGTGACCTCTGGAAACGTGAAATTTAACTGTAATCAACTCAGAGTAAATTATGGATACCAAAAAGCCTAACTACCCTCTTGAGCAAATAAAAATGGAGGTAGGAGATTTTGGCAAGACAGGCAGTGCTGGGTAAGCCCCTAACAGGACCTGGACCTACAAGCTTAGAACAACTGTCTCATGGATTCCTTGTAGCAGCCTTCTAAGGGACATACTGCTCTCTCCCTTGTAAAGATTTTAAAAGCTGTGACAAGGTTATGAAGATGTTGGAGCTTATTATATTCAGCATGTTGTCTGCCTATATTATTTCCTTAGCAGTGATGCATACAGCACGTCTTTTACTTAGAAATGATGAAAGAATCTCAGGGCTAAAAAAATCATTAGAGGCCACTGAACTCTATAGCCCATCTTTTCTTTAATTTTCTGTGTAACATCCATGCTGAATGGCAATCCTTTCTAAATGTGCACATCTTCAAGGTCAGGAAACTTCCTGTCTCTCAAGACAGCTGATTCTATGCTTTGCAGCATCTATTACTAGGAGATTCTGTGTAGTGAGCATGAATATAACATCCTATGGCATCTTACCATTGGTGCCACTTTTCCCTGGTAGGACCAAACAAAAAATTTCATGGGATGGACTTTCAGCTCCATGCAGACCCTTCTGATGTGCCCTAGTACCCGCTTTTCTCTGGGTTAAATATCCTCATTTTCTTCAAGAATTTCTCTAGTGACATGATTTCAATTGTAATATATTACAATTATAACAGCTTTCCTTACTGGATTGTGCATGTTTTAACTTTTCCCATTAAAGGATTCAAAACAATAAAAATATTTTGAGATCAAATCTAGAATTTGAGAGGGATTATCATTTTCTTTTCCCTAGATACTATCATTCCCTGTGAAAGCCCCAAAGCCACATAACATTTTGGAAGCTACATCACCGTGGATCCATACTTCAAAGATAAATTGGGATAATATGTATGAAAGTAAACCATAAACTGTAATACACTCTATAAATGTTAATAATTATTATTATTGGTTGTTATTAACTTTATTGTCAGTTGAAGCTCCTATGTCTTCAACTGATAAACTATGTCTCCTCCGATTCTGTGGCTGTTTTATCTCGAGTGAAAAGAGTTAACTCTTCTCCTCAGCTCATGCGAAACTGTCTTGTCTGCTTTGCATGGGAATCTTGGCTTGCCCGTTTTATTTCTATTCTCTTCTATTCCTTCCTCTATCCGCTGTTCATTTTTTTTCTTCCCTCCTTTTGGAAATCTCAGTAATATATTAGACATATAGACATTAATTTGCATGTATTCACATAATGTTTTCTAAATCTGCATGTATTCTGTTAAAATCCTCATTTTCTTTCTCTTTTTTTTTTGTCAAGTGCCATGTTATTTAGCTCTATCTGTGGTGCTGGGTTTACATCTGTTTCTAACTGTAATACACATTTTCAGGCTATACATCCCACTGTTTTCTTTAATCCTCATTCTCATGTCCTATCCACTTTTTTATGCACTCTTCTCGGGCTTGTTTAAATTTTAATAAAATTTAAGGTAAGGATAAAATGTACAAGTTTACATTTTTCTTTGATAAAGTTCCTTTTAGAGTACATTATTCTTGCCTGTACAGATCTTTCTTGATCCTGATAAGTGTAACATCTTCAGTTAGGATGCTTTTGGATAAAAAGAAAATACACACCTGATAATGAATTATAAATTCAGGAAAATCTATTATTTTTAGGAAAATTTAGGATTCATATTCTCAGTATCCTGCCATGTGTTTTGAACGTATCTCCCATGGCTGTAGCATGTTTAATGCAGTTCCGGGAACACATCTGTACAAGACGACGTCAGACTAAAGGGGCATGTCTTTTTGTATTAGCAAGGAAAGCCCTTCCCAGAGTCCCCCTAGCAGAGCTCCCTCAGGTCCTGTTGTCCAGGACTGGGTCACATGCCCATGACCCAGCTGTAAAGGAGGATGTGAAAGAATATATTTGTCATTTGCAACATTTATGGTGGTGTTACTGAACCCAGGTTCTGCTGCTGGCCACTCATAAGCCAATAATTCGAGAGGCAAGTGTCAGTAGAAAGGAAAGTTGCTTAAATCAGAAAAGCCAGCAATCTGGGGAGAAGGTGGACTCGTGTCTAGAGACTAACTCTGAAGATTCTGCTCAGGCATGGTGGGTTTTTTTTTAATTAGTTTTTATAGGAGCGTAGTTGATTTACAATGTTGTGTTAGTTTCAGGTGTGCAGCAAAGTGAATCAGTTATACATATACATACATCCACTTTTCTTTAGATTCTTTTCCCATATAGGTCATTACAGAGTATTGAGTAGAGCTCCCTGTGCTATAAAGTAGGTCCTTATTAGTTATCTATTTTACATATAGTAGTGTGTATATGTCAATCCCAATCTACCAATGTATCCCTCCCCTCTTCTTTCCCCCTTGGTAACCATAAGTTTGTTTTCTACATCTGTGACTCTATTTCTCTTTTGTAAATAGGTTCATTTGTACCATTTTTTTTAAGATTCCACATATAAACAATATCATACGATATTTATCTTTCTCCATCTGACTTACTTCACTCAGTATGACAATCTTTAGGTCCATCCATGTTGCTGCAAATGGCATTATTTTGTTCTTTTTTATGGTTGAGTAATATTCCATTGTATATATGTATCACATCCTCTTTATCCATTCCTCTGTTGATAGACATTTAGGTTGCTTCCATGTCCTGGCTATTGTAAATAGTGCTGCAATGAACATTGCGGTACATGTATCTTTTCAAATTATGGTTTTCTCCAGATATATGCCCAGGAGTGGGATTGCTGGATTATATAGTAGCTCTATTTTTAGTTTTTTAAGGAAACTCCGTACTGTTCTCCATAGTGGCTGTATCAGTGTACATTCCCATCACAGTGTAGGAAGGTTCCATTTTCTCCACACCTTCTCCAGCATTTATTGTTTGTAGATTTTTTGATCATGGCCATTCTGACTGGTGTGAGGTGATATCTCATTGTAGTTTTGATTTGCACTTCTCTAATAATTAGTGATGTTGAGCATCTTTTCATGTTCATCTCGGCTACCTGTATGTCTTCTTTGGAGAAATGTCTATTTAGATCTTCTTCCCATGTTTTGATTAGGTTGTTTGTTTTTTTGATATTGAGCTGCATGAGCTGTTTGTATATTTTGGAGATTAATCCCTTGTTGGTTGCTTCATTTGCAAATATTTTCTCCCATTTTGTGGGTTGTCTTTTCATTTTGTTTATGGTTTCCTTTGCTGTGCAAAAGCTTTTAAGGTTAATTAGGTCCCGGTTTTTATTTTTGTTTTTATTTTCATTACTCTAGGAGGTAGATCAAAAAAGATATTGCTGCGATTTATGTCAGAGAGTGTTCTGCCTATGTTTTTCTCTAAGAGTTTTATAGTGTCTGGCCTTACATTTAGGTCTTTAATCCATTTTGAGTTTATTTTTGTGTATGGTGTTGGAGAATGTTCTAATTTCATACCTTTACATGTAGCTGTCCAGCTTTCCCAGCACCACTTATTGAAGAGACTGTCTTTTTCTCCACTGTATATTCTTGCCTCGTTTGTCATAGATTAGGTGACCATAGATGCGTGCGTTTATCTCTGAACTTTCTATCCTGTTCCCTTGATCTATATTTCTGTTTTTGTGCCAGTACCATACTGTTTTGATGACTGTAGCTTTGTAGTATAGTCTGAATTCAGGGAGCCTGATTCCTCTAGCTCTGGTTTTCTTTCTCAAGATTGCTTTGGCTATTTGGGGTCTTTTGTGTTCCCATACAAATTGTAAAATTTTTTGTTCCAATTCTGTGAAAAATGCCGTTGGTAATTTGATAGGGATTGCATTGAATCTGTAGATTGCTTTGTGTAGTAGAGTCATTTTCACAATGTTGATTCTTCCAGTCCAAGAACCTGGTCTATCTCTCTGTCTGTTTGTGTCATCTTTGATTTCTTTCATTAGCATCTTACAGTTTTCTGAGTACAGGTCTTTTGCCTCCTTAGGTAGGTTTATTCCTAGGTATTTTATTCTTTTTGTTGCAATGGTAAATGGGAGTGTTTCCATAATTTCTCTTTCAGATTTTTCATCATTAGTGTGTAGGAATGCAAGAGATTTCTGTGCATTCATTTTGTATCCTGCAACTTTATCATATTTATTAATTAGCTCTAGCAGTTTTCTGGTGGCAGTTTTAGGATTCTCTATGTATAGTATCATGTCATCCGCAAACAGTGACAGTTTTTCTTCTTCTTTTCCAATTTGTATTCCTTTTATTTCTTTTTCTTCTCTGATTGCCATGGCTAGGGCTTCCAAAACTATGTTGAATAAAAGTGGTGAGAGTGGACATCCTTGTCTTGTTCCTGATCTTAGTGGAAATGCTTTCAGCTTTTCACCATTGAGAATGATGTTGGCTGTGGGTTTGTCATATATGGCCTTTATTATGTTGAGTTATGTTCCCTCCTTGCCCACTTTCTGGAGCATTTTTATCATGAATGGATGTTGAATTTTGTCAAAAGCTTTTTCTGTATCTACTGAGATGATCATATGGTTTTTATTCTTCAGTTTGTTAATGTGGTGTATCACATTGATTGATTTGCATATATTGAACAATCATTGCATCCCTGTGATAAATCCCACTTGGTCATGGTGTATGATCCTTTTCATGTGTTGCTGGATTCATTTTGCTAGTATTTTGTTGAGGACTTTTGTGTCAATGTTCATCAGTGATATCAGCCTGTAATTTTCTTTTTTTGTGATATCTCTGCCTGGTTTTGGTATCAGGGTGATGGTGGCCTCCTGGAATGAGCGTGGGAGTGTCCCTTCCTCTGCAATTTTTTGGAAGAGTTTGAGAAGGATAGATGTTAGCTCTTCTCTAAATGTTTGATAGAATTCGCTTGTGACACCATCTGGTCCTGGACTTTTGTCTGCTGGAAGTTTTTTTATCACAGTTTCAATTTCAGTACTTGTGATTGGTCTGTTCATGTTTTCTATTTCTTCCTTGTTCAGTCTTGGAAAGTTGTACCTTTCTAGGAATTTGCACGCTTCTTCTAGGTTGTTCATTTTATTGGCGTATAGTTGCTTGTAGTAGTCTCTTATGAACCTTTGTATTTCTGTGGTGTCAGTTGTAACTTCTCCTTTTTTATTTCTAACTTTATTTATTTGAGTCTTCTCCCTTTTTTTCTTGTTGAGTCTGACTAAAGGTTTATCAATTTTGTTTATCTTCTCAAAGAACCAGCTTTTAGTTTCATTGATCTTTGCTCTTGTTTTCTTCGTGTCTATTTCATTTATTTCTTCTCTGAGCCCTGATGGTTTGTAAAAGGAAAAATGGTGGGGGGGAGTGAAGAATCTCAGTGAATCATCAAGGCAGGAGTTTGGGTTTTGCATCATTCTCCATCAATTGACGGCTGGGTGACTCTCTCTTCAGATGTTATCTTGCCCATGTGACCAGCCTGCAGGAGTCCTTAGGGGCTCTTGGGGGTAGAGAGCTAATCATTCTTTAACTACTTAATTCTTCATTCTTACTTCTTTTTATCTAGGAAAAGAATCAACAAGTTAGACAAGGCATGGTGTGCAGTCAGGAGAGCATAAGTCAAAAGTTAGTTTCAATTGCTTAGTAATCTCATTCCTATAGTTAGGTTTTTTAAGGTTAGGGGGGGACAGAAATGGGTAAACAGGAAAGGGGGAAAAGATCTGCTTTCAGTGGAGGCATGTTCTCCCCATAAGGAAGGTGGCTGGGATGAGTTGGGGAAGTGACTGCTGGGTTGGACCATCATTTCTGCTTCAGAGCAGTCATTATCTTTAACAAGTTCATGTTGCCTGCAAATTTGGTAAGCCTTCTATATTTTTATCCAAGTCATTTATGCTCAAGTTCACCTATTCATTACACACACACACACACACATACACACACACACACACACACACACACACACACACTCACACTACTGAAACTATTTTAAAATACTACTATTCTCCAAGCAATTGTAGTTCCCATTTTGTTCACACAAAGTAACCGTTTAATAGGCTTTATTATGTCCACTTTATAGATAAACTTCAACTTAAAAAAAAATAGCTACTCGCCTGGGTTCTCCTAGCCTAGTATCAAAGTTGGCATTTGAAAATCAATTTTCAAGGCTCCTGTTCCCTGTTTATTCTACTTCATTATCCTGGCTCCCTGATGATTGCTGGAAACGTCTCTCTGAGCTGATCCATTGATCAGAACTCTGAATATGTTGCTTGTCTTCCCCACCCCATCCTCACCTCTAGCCCCCATGGCCTAGCTTTGTCCTGCAGTCCCCAAGCCCCGTCTGCTCAGCTCTCCCTAGGGCTGTAAACTTGCCCAACCTGTGTGCCCCGTGAAGCAGAACCCAGGCTCCTTTTACCCACCATCCTATTTCCAGCACTGCTAAAAGGGTGAATGAATAATAAATGAACGGAGCACATTTGTCCAGCACAGGTCACAGGTAAAAGGTGAACCAATGACAAACGAGTGAAGAAGTACACTACTGCAAGGACTCCGGCTTTGTCTCTTTCCTGCCTCCCTCACCACCTGGTTTCCACCACAGCTCACCAGGCTCAGATCCATGGCAGATTTTTAAGGCTTGGTGATGTCTCACCCTGTACTGCCCCAGTAAAACCTCTGCACATCCTCAGGTCTGCCTCTCAGAAAATGTTAAAAAAAAAGTCAAGCACCAATTACTCTAAGTACATCCCAAACACCTCGCCTGTTCAAATTGTTCTGTTGTACAAAATCAAATACCATTGTATTTAAGACGAGTAGAGCATGGTTATTTTTTCATAGAGAGTGGAATTTAAGCCTGAGAGCATCGCACAAATAACTCTTTTGCCACAGTCTGTTAAGTCTAATGAAAACCCCTGCTGTTTTCTTGATTTCTCTTTTCCAATTCCATGCATAGATATTCAATGGATTTGAAGTTGCCATGAATTTCTTAACTGCTATTCAAAAGCAAAACAGAACAAAAAAGAGTTAAAACAAAACTAAAAAACCGCATTTCTGTTGTGAAGAAAAAGATAAAACCAAGCTCTAATTTTCCATAATAGAAGTTACCAAAAATGGCAATCTGTCCGTAGAGTCCCCCAAAACTCATTTTTCTGTGATAAAAGTGTCAGTGTTCACTCTTGTGACTTAAAAAGGGGAGGCCCCATGTGTAAGTAGGAACTAAGAATGTCACAAGTCTGCTTGGTAAGCAGCACAAACGGGTCTTACACTAAGCCCCACAGATCTGGCACCCAAACTAAGTCCTCACACTCTGCCTGAAAGAAGAAGATGACACACTTTTGGAAATGGAAGAAAATCATCAGAAACTGGTCCTGTCAACCTAGTAGGTGTTTGGATGGATATCTCTTTTTCTACAGAAAAATGTTTGGAGCCGGGACACAAGGTTTTCACATTTTAATGGTGGTGCTCATAGGTAACTCACTCTTTTCTTATTACTTGTATAAGGTAATTGGTACCATTGTTAGAGTTTTTAAGATGTTTATTTAGCAACTACTATTAATGCTATATTAGATATTACTATCAACTGAAAATTAGAAGTTTTGAGGAACAGAAAGTAATGAGTAAAGGAAATACTTATGCAAGGAGTCCTTGGACTTTAATTTTTTCTTGATTCCTATTTATTAAAATAAAAAAACCCCACCTAAGTCAATTAAAATAGAGAAAGATGAAACTTATATGTGTATAGGTTTTTGTAGAAATAGTTTTCTGATAACTTCATTAACCATGACTTTCAATAAAGTGGGAATATAGCAAGGTCATTTTAATAGCCCATGATATTTATATTAAACATAAAGCCTGTCCTTTTTATCCATTAATATAATTTATTCTGATGTAAATATGGGATATTCCAGGTAATAGGACTATTCCCTATCCTGATTATTTTTTGAAATGCAATCTTATCATAGAATCAGATATGCAAATAAAAGAATTTTAGAAAAATAAAAAGAGTGACCCTTTTGAATTAAATGAATTGACTTCACATAAACAAAATAACAGTCAGCTTCAAGCAATCCACCTCATACTATAAATACATGGACATAAATAACCAATTCATTGTCAACTAAAATACCCAATTAAGAAGACTGAATGACACAGGTAATCCCACAAATATTGCCTAATCCTTTTATCTTGATTGACAGCAGATCTTCTTTGCTGAGCCAGTCAAATAGCCAATAAAATAAGTTTCAATCTTTCTTCCTACTTTAATTTTCCAGGTCCATCAAATAAATATGTCTAACCTTCTTTTATGTTGGAGATGTCAACAGAACAGATTTTAAACAAAGTAAAAGCATAAATTACTGTGTATCATTCTACTTTTAATATCTTATTCTTCTCATTTTCTTCAGACTATTGACCTAAATATGGGCTTTCTCTCATTTTTTTTTTTTTTCCTCCATGAAGGTAAAATTTAAAACTAGTTTCTCTGTTTATATTTAAAGAAAATACATAATCAAGTGATTGATAGTTATGTTGTGAAAGATTAAATATATAAATTTTAGGAATTACAAGATAAAATACAGTAAGCAAACGTAAAGAAAGTATCACCCTCTGTACTTATTTGCTGACCAATGGTAAATGAAAGGATACTGTAAATTATAAAGGAATAAATGTCTGATACTAGGCCCTCATAATCTTAGGTGTGGACAATTTTAACAACTGTCTAGCATCTTCCTGTCTCTGGTTTCTTCCCACTTCACTCTTACAGATCCCTGTGGGATTGGTCTTTACAAGAAACCACTTTGGTCTTCTATCCAACAACTACCAGTTTATTCCCCACTGCCTTCCAAAAATAAATAAGTAAACAAATTAATTTTTAAAAAATAAGTAAAAACTCCCTAAATTCCAGACCTTCTTCACTCTGGCTACATTTAATCTTTCTGACTTGCTTTTCCTATGTAAATCCTCCATCCCAACTAGATTGCCAAACGCACTGTCACCTCAAAATGGCGTATGGTTTTCCATGAAAGAGTTTTTGTGTATTCATTTACTTCTGCCGATCTTTGTCAAACTTGAAAACCTATCTAAAATCCTATCACTACAAAATCTTCCCAGCCCAGCCCAGCCTGAAGAGCTCTCTCTCTCTCTCCAGAGTAGCTGGATTCACTTGGAATCCATTATACACTGTTCAGTGTTCTCTTCAGTGTTGTCTTGATTTACACTATCATTTAATTTTTGACAAATTTGTCTTGCTTTTCCATTAAACTCACTGAGGGCAAGGACCAGTTTTTATTCCATGTTATCCACAGTATTCTATACACAGTAGATATGTGATCAGCATTTGTTTATTGATGTAATTTAAAATTTTGAGTTTTCTTAAGATTTGTGATGATTTCTTATTCAGTGCTTTTTCTTTAAAACTTGGCTAAATCTTCTCTAATGTTCCCTGAGTTTGATCCTCACATATTTTCCATATACTCATTGAGAACCTGCCGTATACATTTTCTGTATTGTCAGTGTATTTCTGTATTTCCATTGTGCTGTAAGCATATACCGGTCAGGTCTGTCTCTTCTGCTTTGCCTCTCTTACAATCCTCTGTGAGGGTCGGGTACAGAGTAGGGATTTTGTAAATTTAAGAAAACAGTAAATTAAAGTTTCAACTAAGAGGTCAAAATATGGTTGCTGTCAGGAACCAAAGTGAATAATGAGGGACTATAGTGCAGAATGTCAAAATCAAGACAGATGACAGACTTTAGGCTTTTGAAATGTTTGCTCATTTCAAGTGTACGTGAAAACTCTTGAGAGGCAGTTTTTTTTTTTTAAGAGTTAATTTTTTAATTTATTTTTGGCTGTGTTGGGTCTTCGTTGCTGTGAGCGGGCTTTCTCTAGTTGTGGCGAGCGGGGGCTACTCTTCGTTGCGGTGCACGGGCCTCTCCTCACGGTGGCTTCTCTTGTTGCAGAGCACAGGCTCTAGGTGTGCGGCCTCAATAGTTGTGGCACATGGGCTCAGCAGTCATGGCTTGCGGGCTCTAGAGCGCAGACTCAGTAGCTGTGGCGCACGGGCTTAGTTGATCCGCGGCATGTGGGATCTTCCCGGACCAGGGATCAAACCCGTGTCCCCTGCATTGGCAGGCGGATTCCTATCTCCTGCACCACCAGGGAAGCCCTTGAGAGGCAGTTTGAAGGAGTGAGTCTGTGCAGAGTTTTCTCTGGAGACTTGCTACTGTGCCGAGCTGTAGCCCAGCCCTCAAGTGTAGGGCTGGGGGCTACATTGTAACCCCAACGAGTGGGAGCAGCTTCAAGGAGACTCCAGTCTCACCTAAATTTGGGGAGAGAGGGGGAAGTGCAACTTAGACTAGATTCTCCACCTACCTGAGGAATATAAAAGGTTTTTAAGGAAGTTTATTGTAATTAAGAGTCTGTACCATTTGTGTGAGAGGAACCCAAAGAGGGTTCACATTTGTTTTAAAGCTTATACCCCTTACCCATTCACAACTCTGCTACTTTTATTTTACCTTAGAAAGAGATGTCAATATAGACATTTTTCAGGGTTAATAAAATGAACTTATCACAAAGATTTTTTTACACATGGAGCTGTAATGTTATATTTGAAAGTAACCCTCTGAAAACCAGCCAACATCCTTACAACAAACTTTTGCTGCTGTATCTGCTAGAATTACCAAAAAAACATAGTTTCATCTTTGTACATCTGTGGAGATCTGACCTAAGACCATACTTCCTCTCCCCCACGCCCACCCTTTAAAGAAATATGTATTTTTATCTAGAATGATCCTTAAATAGTGTCTGCATTTTTTTAACATCTTTATTGGAGTATGATTACTTTACAATGTTGTGTTAGTTTCTACTGTATAGCAAAGTGAATCAACTATACGTATACATATATCCCCATATCTCCTCCCTCTTGCATCTCCCTCCCACCCTCCCTATCCCATGCCTCTAGGTGGGTCACAAAGCATGAGCTTATCTCCCTGTGCTTTGCGGCTGCTTCCCACTAGCTATCTATTTTCCATTTGGTAGTGTATATACGTCCATGCCACTCTCTCACTTCATCCCAGCTTACCCTTCCCCCTCCCCATGTCCTCAAGTCCATTCTATACATCTGCGTCTTTATTCCTGTCCTGCCCGCAGGTTCTTCAGAACAATTTTTTTTTTAGCATACGATATTTTTTTTTTCTCTTTCTGACTTATGTCACTCTGTATGTCAGACTCTAGGTCCATTCACCTCACTACAAATAACTCAATTTCGTTTCATTTTGTGGCCGAGTAATATTCCATCTTTATCCATTCATCTGTCGATGGACACTTAGGTTGCTTCCATGTCCTGGCTATTGTAAATAGTGCTGCAATGAACATTGTAGTACATAACTCTTGGAATTATGATTTTTCTCAGGGTATATGCCCAGTAGTGGGATTGCTTGGTCATATGATAGTTCTATTTTTAGTTTTTTAAGGAACCTCCATACCGTTCTCCATAGTGGCTGTATCAATTTACATTCCCACCAACAGTGCAAGAGGGTCCCTCTTTTCTCCACACCCTCTCCAGCATTTATTCTTTCTAGATTTTTTGATGATGGCCATTCTGACCGGTATGAGATGATATCTCATTGTAGTTTTGATTTGCATTTCTCTAATGATTAGTGATGTTGAGCATCCTCTCATGTGTTTGTTGGCAATCTGTATATCTTCTTTGGAGAAATGTCTATTTAGGTCTTCTTTCCATTTTTGGATTGGGTTGTTTGTTTTCTTGACATTGAGCTGCATGAGCTGCTTGTATATTTTGGAGATTAATCCTTTGTCAGTTGCTTCATTTGCAAATATTTTCTCCCCTTCTGAAGGTTGGCTTTTCATTTTGTTTATGGTTTCCTTTGCTGTGCAAAAGCTTTCAAATTTCATTAGGTCCCATTTGTTTATTTTTGTTTTTATTTCCATTTCTCTAGGAGGTGGTTCAAAAAGGATCTTGCTGTGATTTATGTCATAGAGTGTTCTGCCTATGTTTTCCTCTAAGAGTTTGATAGTGTCTGGCCTTACATTTAGGTCTTTAACCATTTTGAGTTTATTTTTGTGTATGGTGTTGGAGAGTGTTCTAATTTCATTCTTTTACATGTAGCTGTCCAGTTTTCCCAGCACCACTTATTGAAGAGACTGTCTTTTTCTCCATTGTATATTCTTGCCTCATTTATCAAAGATAAGATGACCATATGTGCGTGGGTTTATACTGGGCTTTCTATCCTGTTCCATTGATCGATATTTCTGTATTTGTGCAGTACCATACTGTCTTGATTACTGTAGCTTTGTAGTATAGTCTGAAGTCAGGGAGCCTGATTCCTACAGCTCTGTTTTTCTTTCACAAGATTGCTTTGGCTATTCGGGGCCTTTTGTGTTCCCATACAAATTGTGACATTTTTTGTTCTAGTTCTGTGAAAAATGCCATTGGTAGTTTGATAGGGATTGCGCTGAATCTGTAGATTGCTTTGGGTAGTAGAGTCATTTTCACAATGTTGATTCTTCCAATCCAAGAACATGGTATATCTCTCCATCTGTTTGTATCATCTTTAATTTCTTTCACCAGTGTCTTATAGTTTTCTGCATACAGGTCTTTTGTCTCTTTAGGTAGGTTTATTCCTAGGTATATTATTCTTTTTGTTGTAATGGCAAATGGGAGTGTTTCCTTGATTTCTCTTTCAGATTTTTCATCATTAGGGTATAGGAGTGCAAGAGATTTCTGTGCATTAATTTTGTATCGTGCTACTTTACCAAATTCATTGATTAGCTCTAGTAGTTTTCTGGTAGCGTCTTTAGGATTCTCTATGTATAGTATCATGTCATCTGCAAACAGTGACAGCTTTACTTCTTCTTTTCCTATTTGGATTCCTTTTATTTCTTTTTCTTCTCTGATTGCTGTGTCTAAAACTTCCAAAACTATGTTGAATAATAGTAGTGAGCGTGGGCAACCTTGTCTTGTTCCTGATCTTAGTGGAAATGGTTTCAGTTTTTCACCATTGGGAACGATGTTGGCTGTGGGTTTGTCATATATGGCCTTTATTATGTTGAGGTAAGTTCCCTCTATTCCTACTTTCTGGAGAGTTTTTATCATAAATGGGTGTGGAATTTTATCAAAAGCTTTTTCTGCATCTATTGAGATGATTATATGGTTTTTCTCCTTCAGTTTGTTAATATGGTGTGTCATATTGATTGATTTGCATATATTGAAGAATCCTTGCATTCCGGGGATCAACCCCACTTGATCATGGTGTATGATCCTTTAAATGTGCTGCTGGATTCTGTTAGTATTTTGTTGCGGATTTTTCAATCTCTATTCATCAATGATATTGGCCTGTAGTTTTCTTTTTTTGTAACATCTTTCTCTGGTTTTGGTATCAGGGTGACGGTGGCCTTGTAGAATGAGTTTGGGAGTGTTCCTCCCTCTCCTATATTTTGAAAGAGTTTGAGAAGGATAGGTGTTTGCTCTTCTCTAAATGTTTGATAGAATTTGCCTTTGAAGCCATCTGGTCCTGGGCTTTGGTTTGTTGGAAGATTTTTAATCACAGTCTCAATTTCAATGCTTGTGAGTCATCTGTTTATATTTTCTATTTCTTCCTGGTTCAGTCTCGGAAGGTTTTGCTTTTCTAAGAATTTGTCCATTTCTTCCAGGTTGTCCACTTTATTGGCATGTAGTTGCTTGTAGTAATGTCTCATGATCCTTTGTATTTCTGCAGTGTCAGTTGTTACTTCTCCTTTTACATTTCTAATTCTGTTGATTTGAGTCTTCTCCCTCTTTTTCTTGATGAGTCTGGCTAATGGTTTATCAATTTTGTTTATCTTCTCAAAGAACCAGGTTTTAGTTTTATTGATCTTTGCTATTGTTTCCTTCATTCCTTTTCACTTATTTTTGATCTGATCTTTATGATTTCTTTCCTTCTGCTAACTTTGGGGGTTTTTTTGTTCTTCTTTTCTAATTGCTTTAGGTGTAAGGTTAGGTTGTTTATTTGAGATTTTTCTTGTTTCTTGAGGTAGGATTGTATTGCTATAAACTTCCCTCTTAGAACTGCTTTTGCTGCATCCCATAGGTTTTGGGCCATCGTGTTTTCATTGTCCTTTGTTTCTAGGTATTTTTTGATTTCCTCTTTGATTTCTTCAGTGATCTCTTGGTTATTTAGTAGTGTATTGTTTAGCCTCCATGTGTTTGTATTTTTTACAGTTTTTTTCTTGTAATTGATATCTAGTCTCACAGTGTTGTGGTCAGAAAAGATACTTGGTACAATTTCAATTTTCTTAAATTTACCAAGGCTTGATTTGTGACCAAAGGTCACAAATCCATGATCTAGGATAGGTCCATGATCTATCCTGGAGAATGTTCCATGAGCACTTGAGAAGAAAGTGTAATCTGCTGTTTTTGGGTGGAATGTCCTATAAATATCTATTAAGTCCATCTCATTTAATGTATCATTTAAAGCTTGTGTTTCCTTATTTGTTTTCATTTTGATTGACCTGTCCATTGGTGAAAGTGAGGTGTTAAAGTCCCCTACTATTATTGTGTTGCCGTCCATTTCCCCTTTTATGCCTGTTAGCATTTGCCTTATGTATTGAGATGCTCCTATGTTGGGTGCATAAATATTTACAGTTGTTATATCTTCTTGCATAGATCCCTTGATTATTATGTAGTGTCCTTCTTTGTCTCTTTTAATAGTCTTTATTTTAAAGTCTATTTTTTCTGACATGAGAATTGCTACTCCAGCTTTCTTTTGATTTCCATTTGTATGGAATATCTTCTTCCATCCACTCACTTTCAGTCTGTATGTATCCCTAGGTCTGAAGTGGGTCTCTTTTAGACAGCATGTATATGGGTCTTGTTTTTGTATCCATTCAGCCAGTTTATGTCTTTGGGTTGGAGCATTTAATCCATTTACATTTAAGGTAATTATTGATATGTATGTTCCTATTATCATTTTCTTAATTATTTTGCATTTGTTATTGTAGGTGTTTTCCTTCTCTTGTGTTTCCCTCTTAGAGAAGTTCCTTTAGCATTTTTTGTAGAGCTGGATTGGTGGTGCTGAATTCTCTTAGCTTTTGCTTGTCTGTAAAGGTTTTAATTTCTCCAGTGAATCTGAATAAGATCCTTGCTGGATAGAGTAATCTTGGTTGTAGGTTTTTCCCTTTCATCGCTTTAAATATGTCCTACCACTCCCTTCTGGCTTGCAGAGTTTCTGCTGAATGATCAGCTGTTACCCTTATGAGGATTCGCTTGTATGTTATTTGTTGCTTTTCCCTTGCTACTTTTAATATTTTTTCTTTGTATTTAATTTTTGATAGTTTTATTAATAAGTTTCTCGACATATTTCTCTTTGGTTTTATCCTCTATGGGACTCTCTGTGCTTCCTGGACTTGATTGACTATTTCCTTCCCATATTAGGGATGTTTTCAACTATAATCTCTTCAAATATTTTCTCAGTCCCTTTCTTTTTCTCTTCTTCTTCTGGGACCCCTATAATTTGAATGTTGATAGGTTTAATGTTGTCCCAGAGGTCTCTGAGACTGTCCTCATTTCTTTTCATTCTTTTTTCTTTATTCTGCTCTGCAATAGTTATTTCCACTATTTTATCTTCCAGGTCACTTATCCTTTCTTCTGCCTCAGTTATTCTGCTATTGAGTCCTTCTAGAGAATTTTTAATTTCATTTATTGTGTTGTTCATCATTGTTTGTTTGCTCCTTAGTTCTTGTAGGTCCTTGTTAAATGTTTCTTGTGTTTTCTCCATTCTATTTACAAGATTTTGGATCACCTTTACTATCATTACTCTGAATTCTTTTTCAGGTAGACTGCCTATTTCCTCTTCATTTGTTTGGTATGGTGGGTTTTTACCTTGTTCCTTTATCTGCTGCATATTCCTCTGTCTTCTCATTTTGCTTAACTTACTGTGTTTGGGTTCTCCTTTTCACAGGCTACAGGTTTGTAGTTCCCGTTGTTTTTGGTGTCTGCCCTCAGTGGGTAAGGTTGGTTCAGTGGGTTGTGTAGGCGTCCTGGTGGAGGGGACTGGTGCCTGTGTTCTGGTAGATGAAGCTGGATCTTGTCTTTCTGGTGGGCAGGACCACGTCCGGTGGTGTGTTTTGGGGTGTCTGTGACCTTATTATGATTTTAGGCAGCCTCTCTGCTAATGGTGGGGTTGTATTCCTGTCTTGCTAGTTGTTTGGCATCAGGTGTCCAGCACTGGAGCTTGCTGGTCGTTGAGTGGAGCTGGATCTTACTGTTGAGATGGAGATCTCTGGGAGAGCTCTCACCGATTGATATTATGTGGGGCCAGGAGGTCTCTGGTGGTCCAATGTCCTGAACTCGGCTCTCCCACCTCAGAGGCTCAGGCCTGACACCCAGCCAGAGCACCAAGACCCTGTCAGCCACACAGCTTTTGGGAAATCTGAGGTCTTCTGCCAGCATTCAGTAGGTGTTCTGTAGGAGTTGTTCCACATGTTGATGTATTTTTGATGTATTTGTGGGGAGGAAGGTGATCTCCACGTCTTACTCCTCTGCCATCTTGAAGGTCCTCTATCTGTCTGCATATTTTAGAAAACTGCTAGAGACATTATATGTATGCCATTACAAAAGTATTAGGAGGCCTATGTATTCTACTGTTTACTATTGCATTAACCTGCACAAAGTTTATGCATTTTTTATGCATTTTTCTCTTCTTTCTAAGCTCTGTATTCTTGTAAGCTAACATTTCCTGAATGGTTTCTTCTCTCCTCCCTCCCTCCTTTTCTTCTCCTTTTTTTTTTCCTTTCATCTTTCCTTCTCTTTCTTTCTTTTTCAGAAACCACGTTATCTATTTTTAGGTGTTTCAAATTCTTAAAATGTGAACTGTTGGGTGGTCTGCAATTTGGCCCTCTAATGACTCTGGGCTTTCATGGCCTGTTTTTATCTGTACCACATGATTTTATTTCATCAGAACTTCATGTATTTGGACAGTAATAAACAACACAGAGTCTAAGCAGTTCTGAAAAGTCTTTTCAAAAAAAAGAAAAAGATGAAAGGGTGTGACTGCTCACCTGGGGCAGCAGGAAAGAGAGAGAAGGAAGGGGAATTGCTGCTGGGCTGGGCAGCAGCCATGCTCCCCTCCACCTGCAGGGCAGAGGCCCGTGGACCTGGGGTCCTTGGGGAATCACGGGAGGAGTGTCAGGCAGTGGTCAGTGTAAAACGGGTCCTGATCCCCCTCAGAAGGTGCAGGAAGAACAACAGACAGAGTTGGTGATGTCAAGTAGACCTCAGGAAACCAATGAGGAAGGGGCTGGGGGAGGGACAATGTGAGAACAAGGCCTGCTGGTTGGAGTCTCAGCTGGAGCGATGGACCAGGGGGCTCCAAGAACCCCACAAAGAGCCCCGGGATAAAAGTCACCTTGAAACACCTGCCAGTCTCAGAGAGAGTGGAGCCATCTAACACCAGCACCAGTCAGGGGAAACTTTCTGAACCCTTCTGACACTCAGGCAGAAGTCTGGAGGTGGGGAGGGGAGGGAAAAAAGAAGGGGGAACCCTTCCTGGTCCTTTTTCAAGACAGCTTGAAGTCGACCTAACAGACAAAGAAAAAAGATTCAATTCCAAAGTGCACTGAAACTTACATTTCTTATGACTGGCCATCCTATTCATTATTGGTCTTTAAAATGTGATCTTAAGACTATTATTAATCAAGGCTGAACAGAAAAGACTTGGGGTCTGTGGGAGATTTTATCCCCCATTAAATATGTTTAAAGGCACAATGGGTGGGAAAAAAGAGTTTTTCTTCAATTATAACTCATGAGCTGTTCAGCATTCCTCTTAATTAAATGCTTACGGATTGATTTTTTTGTGTTTTCAAAATCCTGTGAAAATCAAATTTAAGTAAACTATCTTCTAATACAAAAGTTTGAACTTTTCTTAAGTTCAGTTAAATGAAACTTGCATTCTAACATTCCTTTAAAATATAGCCCGTAATTTCTGTGTCGGTTCTGTTGCCTATGAGGATGATTATAGATCACATAAATCAGTTTGATTTAGTTTTATTTTTTCTACTCATCCAGCTTTTTATAACACACATATGCACAGCACTGTGCAGGGACTGTGGGAGACTCTAAGATTGTAACACGTTCCCTCCTTTCACAGAGCTTGAAATACTTTTGGATTAACAAAGATTGTATGAAAGTAATCTAAGTAAAGTAAAATATAAGTACAGGAGGGTCCAATCAAGGGTCTAAATGTATGGTACATAAATGGCTGTGGGCAAAAATTAACATTGGGTAAATTTATCTGAAAATAGACACAAAAAGAGCACTTTGAGCTCTGGATTAGATCAGGTTAAATGCAGTATAAAAATTTTAATCACCTTACAAAGGTCGTCATTAATCAATTCATACAAAAATTAATTACCGAATGCCAAACGTGAGCCAGGCATCGTGCTGTGGTTTAGACATACGTTGGTAAATCAAACAGCTTCCCTTCCCTCGTGAAGAGCGTGATCTAATGAGATTCCAGCCTAATATGCTGTCCAAGTAAATCTCTCCTTATGTAAAGTTATGCAATTTGTGGGTCATTCCGTATGCCCACACTTTCTAAATAGTCTCTCTCAATGATGACAGTGCTATTTGATTTTGTCATGTGAGGGTAATTTCTTTGGTTATTACTTTTTAATTACAGCCAACACTTACTGAGAAGTCACTTATATGTCAAGCAATGTTATGAGCATTTTACGTGTCTTTACTCACTTAACCTTTAAAAAGCCCTGTGATACAGGTACTATTTTTAACCCCATTTTATAGATCAGAAGACCCAGACACAAAAAATAAATGTAACCTGCTCACTGCCTAGCTGGGATTCAGATCCAACATTATCAATATAGGAGCCTTTGGTTAAATTTATGAAGCACACATTTAGGCGTGGAGTTAAATAGGAAAATAGGACAGACATGTTAGTAATAACAAAAAACAAGAATGCACTAAATTATCAATTAAAAAACAGAAAGTGTCAGACTGGATTTTAAAAACCAGATTGTAGAAGTGCTTTGGAGTTTAGACGTCAATCTTTCTAAGCCTCAGTGTTGTCTGTGAAAGAGAGCTAAACCTATCTGCCTTGAAAACCTCGGGAGATTGCTGTAAACACAAACACATAATGTGGATGATGGTGCCGTCGAAGCCACAGCCCTATACATGTGTCAGTTTTCGTTAACACTATTTGTTCATTTGAACTTCATTAAAAAGCAATAGCCATCACTCTTAAAAAGTGTTATAGTTCTTTTTGTTACCTGGATTAAATGAATTCTAAAAATTCTCTAATTAGATACCTTTTTTTGACTTAGAACCAGGAAAAAGAGTAAAAGAAAGTAAAGAAACTAGAAACCAGAACTTGTTATTGGATAGATTTCATGGTTTATACTAGACTTGTGGCAAGGAGGTTATGGGACCTTCCATTCTCCTCAGAAGCCCTCCACAGAGAGAGTTGTCTGGACTGTCTGTGTGTCTAGGGATTACGGGGAGGTGCAAAAAATGGAGAAGGCAGATTGCTGTTTCCAAGTAGAATAGAGTGAAATTAGCAGCCCAGGGCAAGACAAACAATATCTGGGAATTAAGTCCCCAAGTAAATAATTTGTGTCTAGCATTGCTCCCAATAGCAATCTATTTCTCTCTCTTTTAAAAAAAATTTTTATGATATTCAGTGTCACATATATATCTGACAATGATAGTTTGAGTCAACCACCCTTTTTGGCAAATAACCTATTTCTAGAGGGAGAATTCAGGGTTCGCCATGACTGCACTTCTGTGCACCATCCATGCAGAATGATAGAATAGGTATCAGTTCCTCAATCTCTGTTCACATTTCACTCTGTTAACAGTCCTACACCTGAGCCGGTTCTGCACCTCCAAAAGATTGTACATGAAGATTATGTGAAAGTTCTATTTTTGATCTGAATATATGTAATTTAAATCTATTCTTTATCATCGAACAGGGGTCCACTGTGAAGAGGACGTCGATGAGTGCTCTTCAAGCCCTTGCCAAAACGGTGGTACTTGTGAGAACTTGCCTGGGACTTACACTTGCCGTTGCCCATTTGATAACCGTTCGGGAGCATTTTATGGAGGAAGGGACTGTTCTGATTTGCTCCTCAGCTGTGCTGATCACGCATGTCTAAATAATGGAACATGCATCCCTCACATCCGCAATGGCCAGCATGGATTCGGCTGCCTGTGTCCCTCTGGCTATACTGGGTCACGGTGTGAAACGGTCACCACACTTTCTTTTGAGGGTGATGGCTTCCTGTGGGTCCCAAGTGGCTCAGTGACAGCCAAGGACTCCGGTTGTAAAATAGCCCTCAGGTTTCAGACTGTCCAGCCAGTGGCACTTCTACTTTTCCGAGGTGACAGGGACGTGTTTGTGATTCTGGAGCTGCTCAGTGGCTACGTCCACTTATCAATTCAAGTCAGGGATCAGCCAGAGGTGGTCCTGTTCATCTCCCACAGCACCAGCGATGGGGAGTGGCATGCAGTGGAGGTGACGTTTGCAGAGGCTGTGACCCTTGCCTTACTTGACGAGTCTTGCCTGGGGACATGCATCACGAGAGCTCCTTCTCCATTTGGAAGCGATGGGTCAACATGTGCTTTACAAAACTCCTTTTTGGGGGGTTTACCAGAGGGAACAGCCCACAGTGGTGTTGCTCTGCTTAACGTCTATAATAGACCATCCATACCTTCGCTTGTGGGCTGCCTCCAAGACGTTCACCTTGACTCGAATCCCATCACCCCGGAGAACATCTCGTCCGGCTGGTCATTAAATGTCAAGGCAGGCTGCACGAGAAAGGACTGGTGTGAGAGCCAACCCTGTCACAACAGAGGACGCTGCCTCAACTTGTGGCTTAGTTACCAGTGTGATTGCTACCGGCCCTACCGAGGCCGGAGCTGTCACAGAGGTGAGAGGGGCCGGGCGCCAGGAAGGCTGTGCCTCCGAGCAGAGCCGGGACCAAACAGCTGGGCCGCTCCTGCTGGTTATGAATCATCAGGAGCCCTCAGGACTCTGCGGCTGGCTGCCCACTGACAGGAAAATGAAGAGGCTGGTGATGTACCTTAATTAAATCTGAGTGGATTCATAGGACACCAGGGTTTCACTCATGCAGAGAAGTGAAAAATAAGCCCATAGCTCCCATCCAAATGGGTTTACATCTTGGTGTTTACAAAATGCTATTACAATTTTACCATTTGTTGTGTATCAGAAATTTATTGTACATCTTATTTGAAAGAGGAGTGATCTTTTTGGAAAAACAGGACCGTTAGACATGAAACTAGTCAATGCCAAATTCTAGCACAATGCCGCGTGCATAGTAGACTCTCAGTACATAGTTACTTCCTTGCCCTCCTCTCTATGCAATTCACACTAGCTCCAAAATCATGCTTAAGTTTAGCACTTTTATAAACCACCAATTTTATTCAAAGGTGTATTTTCCAGAGTTGCATTGGAGAAAACAGGTATTCTACCTACGTGTCTTAAGAAAAAAAGAAAGAAAAAAGTTTTAAAAAAGTAACAACACTGAAACTTGGTAGATGCCATAAACTAATTGATCTAATTTCTCTAGCAAATCAGTTTGAAATGCATTTCAAAATCCTTACTTCCGACATTGTTCCAAAGACTGCTGTTGATAGTGATCAGTACATACCTGTTTCTTTTTATTATTCTCTTGCATTGCAAATGTTGGAAAGGTAAAAGCAACAGACTGCTTTGAAGTGCAGCTGTAATTTACCCCAAGATTTGAGAGTAACTTGAAATAGGACAACATCTGGTAAATAGTCTTCTTTGCTTTATATGAAGTAAAATTGAAACCAGTCTTGGTCTATACCCTACTCCGTGTACGAAGGGCTAAGAATTATTAGAAGCTATTCACGGGTCTCCCCCTGACCACAATATTCATTACAAATCACGGACCTGCTTGACTATGAGGCCTGGCGTCTACTAGCTCTATGTAATATTTTAAAGGGAATGGCAAGTTGTTTTGTGATTTTTTTAAAGGAGAAAGGGGGAGATTATGCTGAAGCAATGTTCACTTTTTGAAGGAAAATTTAATTGACCCAAGGCAATATTTTTACTACATATACAAAATAACAAACAGATGCTGACTCATTTTGACCATCTTCCAAGTGCAGCGACCCATGAGGTTAATACTGACCGTGGCGATGCTACCTGTCCTGGTAAATAGATTCAAGGGATGCCAGTCCCGTGGCTTCTGGTTTCCTTTAATTTATTTTTTCCAACTTGGAGAATCACAGAGTCTTTAAGCCCAGTTCCTGAATTGGTTAGCTGTCCCCTCTCTTCCTCCAGTTTCCTTTTCCCCCCACTGCCCCCCACCTCTCCACTATTAGAAACTGTTTAATCCTCATGAAAATGCTTAGCTTCAGAAGATATCTTTTTAGGGAGTAAGTTCTGTAAAATCGCCCCTTTCTGAAAATTCTTGGTATAATTTTAAGAAAAGTTATATTTCTCATATCACTCTTAGTCATAAGTTTAAAGTATTTTGTATTTGCTATCATCCTTGAGGAATGTTTGCTGGGGAGTTTATTCCCATCACAAAAGATGCTTACAAGCTGTAAGGACAACCTGGAATCTTCCTGTCATTGTACATAGATGTTCAGGAGGAGATGGGCTAAAAAGTACAAGGCAAACTTCACCCAGTTCATGATCCTGGCTCAGCGTTTCCCAAACATGGTACCCATTGCTAGGAACAAGCAGACTGGATGGAGGATTTAGCTGGCTGACTAAACATGACAGACAGACGGGCTTCCTATATTTTAAAGTTGATTTTTTTAAAATGATCAAGTGTCTCAATAAGAAGAGTTCAGAAAAGAGTTTCTCAAAGCTTAGTTCCCAGAGCTGTCTGCAGGGTCATCGCAGTGGATCTTATCGCCCTGGCTGTGTCCAGGAACGTGGAGCTTCCAGGATACTGTTCAGGATAAAGGTATCACCGACCTCGTCCCTCCTAGAGAATATTTGATTAAGAGAGGCAACTGACATATGTTTTATCTTCAGTCGTCCATCTAAGCTTTGACACTCAATCTGCTTGGAATTAGAGTTTCTTAGATATAGAAGGAGCTTCACTCCATGACTGAAGTTTTTACACTGTTGTGCACCCAAGTATAGTGGCCCAAACCTCTGCTTCCACACTTTCAGGAATGGGAAACTCACTCACACTCCATCTTCCCAGAAATCCCCTAGAAGTTGTCTTTTCTGTACTAAAATAATATATGATGACCTATAGCTTCCAGTCATTGGCAGCATTGTAACTCTTGAAGCCAATGTCAACCTTACTTACATGTCTTCTTCTTGAGAACACAAATATTTGAAGAAAAGTGTCTTGTACTATCCGAGCCATCACTCCTATCATGCTGAACACACCCAGTTTCTTCTAGTGTTTTCCACCTGACATCGTTTTCAGACACTCCGTCAGCCGCTTGCTTGCTCTGGAATACATTTGCTTATCTGGCTCCTAGATGTGCCTGACAGTGAAGAGTGACACAGGACTGGAACCTTCTCATTCCAGAGAATGTTCTCCTGTTCTGCAGCCTAATGCCCCATTGACCTTTGGCCAGCCACCTTCTATGACTGGTTCACTTTGAGTTGTTCTCCCTCTTGGTGCCACAGATCTCTGCTTCTTCCACCCTAAACCAATGAAGTGCACTTAGACCCAAGTGGCTTTTATTTATTCTAAATAAGTTTCTTCTTGTTGTAGTCCATCAATCATTAAAACTTGGTTATTTCATATCCCTATTTGTCATCCCTCTTCATGACACATCAACAACACATATGAGAATCATTCTTTCCGTGTCCACAGACAAGTCATATATGGCGTCAGGTGTTTCTAAAATCATGTAGTAAATCACGGGCTCTGACTACTTGCTTGTGATTTCTGAAGAATAGGACTGCTGGAGAGTCAAGCTTCTGAGAAAAAGAAACAGCTCTGTGTTCTGTCTGTCTTTTCATCTGGATCCACAAAGTGATGCTGCAGGCGTCCCAGGATGACCAGCGGGGACCACCCCTGAGGCAGAGCAATTCTGTGCATATTCCCAAACCTCGGGAACTTCAAGAGCCATATTTTCTTATTGAGCATTTTATCTCATATGAAAGTGCTGCCGTGCATTCAGAGATGTTAGCCTCTTCAAACAGATTGTTACATCTAACAATGCACTTTGAAAGCTACCTGTAGTTGTCTGGAGCAGGTGGTCTCCAAATGCAGATTCAAAATGTAATGCTCCTGTAGGAAATCAAGGTAGAATTCTGAAAATGCAGACTTTTATGCAGAAGGTCTTCAAACACAGATGGTTACCTAAGCAAGCTTCACTATAATTCAGATAAAATAAAATATGTCCCACCTTTGCTCAAACTTCAGTGGAACCATATGACAACATTTAAACATGGTGGAATGTGCTTTTTTTCTGGTTAGGATTGGGATGTGAAGACTTGAAGATAGCAATATGTATAAGACAATGCTTTTGTCAAGTTCATCAGTGATTTCCAGATTGCAAGATTCAGTGGTCATTTTTCAGTCCTCATCTGCCTTGACCTCTCAGCAACAGTTACCACAGTTGAATACGCCCTCTTCCTGAAAACTCTTTCCTCACTAGGCTTATGGGGTGTCACTCTCCCTTCGCTCTCTTTCTGTCTTACTCTTTTATCATCTCCTTTACCTCCACGTGTCTGATGCTTAAGGGCTCAGTTCTTGGACCTCTTCTTTTCTCTCTCTAGATTCACTCTCTTGGTGATCTCTTCCAATCTTAGGGCTTTAAATGCCACATTTACACTGACATCCAAAATTACTATGACTAGCCCAGAATGTCTCCCCTGAACCTCTATATCTAACTGCTGACTAGAAATTTCCACCTGAATATCTAATAGGGCATCTCAAATTTAATATGGAATCTCATTTCTCCCCCAAATCTGTTCCTCCTGTTTTCTTCCCCATCTCTGCAAATGGAAACTCAATGCTTCTAGTTACTTGGACCAAAAACCTTGGAGAGCAACTTGCCCCAGAAAATCCTGTTGGATCTACCAAAATATTTCCAAAATCTGACCACTTCTCCCCATCTGCACCATGACCACTGATCCAAGCCACCATCATTTATCTCCTGAATTTCTGCAGTAATATCTCTACTTTCTTCGGGGTTCTGCTCAAATATTACCTTCTCAGAGAGTTCTTCCCTGACAACTCCATTTAAAATGACAACTCCACTCCCACCCGCAGCTCTCCCTAGTCCCTTTCTCTGCCTGAGTTTTTGTATATCAAAGAACCTATCACCACCTGACAGACTATATAACCTCCACCCAAATGGAATGTAAGCTTTAGGAGTACAAGAACTTTTGTTCCTACTATATCATCAATGATTTTGAAGGTCAGCATTTATTTTTATACTTCTCAAGAGTTTTCTTGTGGTGATGCACATCAATAGCATTGCCACGTCAATGCATTAGAAACCTCTCTGTCCACAGGAAATGTTGCGTGAGTTCAAAACTCAGCCTTGCCCTAGTACTTTGTGCCCCATGCCTCTCCTTCACCCACCCAGGACCACAGAAGGAAGAGTCTTCCTCTTCCTTTGTTCAACTGCCTTGCCTCTTAATATTATTAGGGGTATCTTCCCAAAAGAGGATTTGCAAATCTAATTCTTGGTTTCTGTACTTTACAAGGAACAGTCAGGTTTGATGCCATTTGTTTGAGCATGCCCCCAAATAGCAATGATGACGATTGCTCAAACAGTTTGCTTACATGTGTTGCAGGAAGAGCTCTTGCTCCCCAAGTTTCTCCAAATCAAGTTGGAGTGCAGTAGTATCTGATATTCCATGGTTAAGCCCCACCTTTTTAGGGCAGTGAGGAAGAGGTTCAAAAGTTTATCAGTGCAGAAATCTTCTCTTTCTCTTTGTGATCAGTGGACTTCCACTATAAACTATAAACCAAAATCTAGTTATTTTCAGAATAAAGTAAACTCAGAAGTTCAGAAAGTCAGGGATGGCTTTTCAAATTGTTATTCTATTGAATAAGCCTGTCTTGAACTTTTAAAAATATGAATGTATTTGTGCATGTATGTATATATATATATATGCATTACTTGTGGGTCTTCAGATGTTTCCTCTTTGTCTCTCCTCCTCTATTAAAGCGTATGTGGCAGGCAGATTTGGCCAAGACGACTCCACTGGATATGCTGCTTTCCATCTTGACAAGAGCTACGGAGAGGCCTTCACGCTCTCCATGTTTGTTCGAACACATCGTCCATCGGGCTTGCTCCTAGCTCTGGAAAACGGCACTTGCCGATACATCCGTGTTTGGCTAGAGCATGGCAGACTAGCAATGCTGACTCCAGGTTCTCCCAAATCATTAGTAAAGTTTGTTCTCAGCGATGGAAATGTCCGCTTGATATCTTTGAAAATCAAGCCAAATAGAATCGAACTGTATCAGTCGTCACAAAACCTAGGATTTATTTCTGCTCCTACGTGGAGACTCCAAAGAGGAGACGTCCTCTACATTGGTGGACTGCCTGACAGACAGGAGACTGAAGTTAATGGTGGATTCTTCAAAGGCTGTATTCAAGATATAAGGTTAAACAACGAAAATCTGGAATTCTTCCCAAATTCAACGAGCAACGCAGCCCAAGATGCAGTTCTTGTCAATGTGACCCAAGGCTGTCCTGGAGACAACCTGTGTGAGGTAGGATTATTCATACCAACTATGTCCATAGTGTGTGCTAAAAGTTTCATTTTATTAAATAGATAATTTATTATAACTGTTCTTTGTATGTGAATATGGTGTTACTGACCCACCAGCCATAGAATAATGCTTCATCCGTACTTTCCCAGCAGGACTCAGGGATTTATGTTGAGCCATGAAAATACGGCCTTGATCTTATTGCCATTATGGTCCATTTAACCAACCAAGATAACTACATCTTCTACAACCAAATGACTTAAGAATAATTGTATTTTAATTCCCAGATTCTTAATAACATCCCGGAGGTTTAACTGAATTAATTCATTTTGAAGATACCATTAACTTTATCTTAAATGCCCACCTACCATTGTTTTGAACATCTACTAAGTCAATAAGGAAAAAAAATCTGAGAGGTAACTTCCTTCTGGGAGTTGGATTTGAAATTTTCTGTAATATAATTACTCAGAGCCCATGCTTTACTTTGTATATTTTGTATGCTCTTCTGAAAGCTAGTTCAATATGTAAATTTGTCAGCTCTGCATGAGTTTTCAGAGGAAAAAAAAGAAAGGCATTTATATCTGTTGAACATTTATTGAGCTCCAGCTATTGCCATGTACTGGGCTTGCTTCTAAATATATAAAAATGAATCATTGTAGCATTACTATAAGGGCACCTCCAATGTGCCAGGCACTATTTTCCATGGATCAATCCATTTCATTCTGTGGAAAGACTACTGTGCAAAGCAGGCATTTTTATTCTCTCCATTGATGTTATTTACAGAGAAGGAAATTGGCGTTTAAAAAGGTTGGGTCACTAGCCTAGATCACATGTTAACAGTGGAATGGGCATAAATAAAGACGGAGCTCTCAGAAATTCCTTTATCAATACTTCCGTTTTGAACACTGTGAGAAACCTTGTGAGAACTCAAATTATGATACGCTTCTGATTCAGAGGCAGAGCTGGAGGGGAGGTGGTGTCACTCCTCTGGGGACCCAGAGGATCCAAGTACCAACCTCCCTATTTGACTGTTGATAGAATCTTGGACAACGAAAGGGACCTCAGTTTCCTCACCAGTAAAAACAGGAGGAAAAGTCTCTAACTCAAACGATCATTAGTGACAGTGAAAGTGCCTGGTAATTTATAAATTACAGAGAATATTATTACACCTTTGAAAATCCTCCTTGTGCTACAGGAGATCAGTATTATATATTTTTCTTTATTTCCCTTTTCCTCTCTCTCGATGGTAGCAGTAAGTTTTATTCTATTTATCAGCCAATGGATATAAAAAGTTCGAAATGTAAATATGTAGGAAATTAGCATTCACAGATTAACGGGGTCTTTTCCATATTTAGTTGCCAGTGCTTCTTATGCCTTTGATGTATTGTCTGCTCAGCCCAACCCCTGTCACAACGGAGGCATCTGCCACTCCCTGTGGGACGACTTCTCCTGCTCCTGCCCTGCGAACACAGCCGGGAAAGCTTGCCAGGAGGTTCTCTGGTGTGAACTCAGCCCGTGTCCTCCCCGGGCCCAGTGCCAGGCGGTGCCTCAAGGATTTGAATGTAAGTGCAGTTCAAACTTATCACCATCCAGTTCAGCTGGGCATTTCAGTTGTTCCATGAGTCAACCCAGAAAAAGAATACAGACAACTCCAGCTCAGCAGAGAAACGTGTAGCTGCTTCTCCCTACGCGAGTAGTGGTATAACAAACCTAATGGGAGTGTAATAAGCCAAAGTAGCCTCAGCCTGCCCCTGGGTTTCTGAGTGGGAAACGGCGGCCATAGCAGCACCAAGCCTAGATCCTTGATCATTTAAGACTAATTTCTAGAGAAAGAATTAACCAGGTGATGTTTGGCTTTTCTTTTCTTGTTACTGGCAATACAGAGTGAAAGTGCCAGTGTGAGCACATTGTCATTGGTTAACTATGAGGCTTCTGGCAATTCATACGTCTCCATAATCTAAAGCTTCCTTTGTAAGAAAAGGATAAAACGTCTACTTGATAAGTAGGTAACTCTGGGTGTGTGTGTGTGATGATTATATGACCTCGTGTGTAGAGAGCCAAATGCAGTAGGCACTCGATTGATGTTTGCCATGATATTTCCCTCAATCTGAACGGTTTTCCTGCCCAAATTCAGTACTACTGAACACAGTTTCCCAAATGTTAGCAATTTGAATACTATCTTTACAATTTGGACAGGTCTACATAGTAGCCACACTATTATTTATAGTATGTCTTTTCTCCTAGTTCAAATAATGCACAGTTCAGTCTATAGCCAACCATCTATGTTCGCACTCAATTCTAATCTCTTCCCCTTGTTCAAAGATTTTGCTTCTGAAATTTTTCTCTCACCCGCCAGCATCATCAATTTTCCCCTCAGTATATAAACATACTGTCAAATTTCCTCATTACAAACTATTTCCCTGATATCCCTCCCATCCCCACCAGCTACCATCCCACGTTCCTGCTTCCTTTCATAGTGGGAGAAGCCCTCTAAGAGTTGTCCTCAATGTGCGTCCGATGTCCTTCTGTCCAGTGTTCTTTCACCCCAGCAGTTAGCTCCCACGCACCGTCACCATCTCTACCCTGAACTCTCTCAGCCCAGAGCTTCCCAAGGGCCTCATCCCTCCCTTCCCTTTTCTACCCAAGTGCCCTCTTCCCTGGCTTTACTTTTCTTCATGGCTCTAATCATCCTTGGATGTTTTGTTACACAGGTATTTGTTCACTTGTTCGTCATCTTTTCCTCGATGGAATATAAGTTTCAAAAGGGAAGGAGATTTTCTGTCTGGTTTCACACGTTACTCTCAGCACTTAGAATAGTGCCAAACATGTAGGAGGTTGTCAGTAAATATTTGTTAAATGAATATATATTTTTCTTCACTTTAGCTCAGTATTTTCACTTAACTGCTCTAGACTTAAATTACATTATCTGCATACAATTAAAAATATACATAAGATACCTTGGAAAACACTGCACTAAAATAATGGTCTGGAGCTAGGGGGTAGACTGACCTGAGGCCCAAATCAACAACCAAGCTCCAAAGTGACTGAGAATGAGAATACAGTTACTTTTATGTTTCTGTATTTTAAAATCATATATCAAAATGGTATGTGAAATGTATTGCACAGTGTATATACTTGGGGGGCGGTTTCTAAAAGAATACACATACTCTTATGTTTCATATTTAAGAAATAATATGCTACACACATGAATAAAGCATGATGAATTTGTGTAAAGAATGAGATCAGGCATCTAATATGACACAGAACTTTAATGACACCTTTTCCATTGCTCTGCCCTCTGAATTGCTTGTTTAAAATAGTTTACTACTTATTAATTTTACTGTTAATCTTTTGACAGAAATACTAAAGTTCTCAGTCCCAGTTATATTCTACAATAGGGTTTAAATCATTTTGAACATTTTCACAGGGAAAAAAGAATAGGGTTTCTAAAAACAGTGGCAGTCCAAGAACCATACCCTGGGTGCGTATTGCCCTCCATCTCCACATAAAGGATTTGGATGCCCCACGTCAGAAAGGCGTGAATGATCTTCACTGCTACTGCATTGCCACTACAGAAAGTGGAAAAGTTTGCCTCTGACCTTTCAAAAAGTCTCAGTAACATTTTTTAAAGTATGACTTATCTTAATGAAGGGAGAAAATGTAAATTAGTAGGAGGGGTGAAATTTTCCTAACCGATAGGTATAAACCCTAACATTCACTTTTGCTATTTTGTATAATTTTCATTTGATGTGACTTCATGACACTATTGTATTTATTTCTAGTGAGATGTGTTGAGAAGATAGTTCTGCTAGAATAACATACTCTTGAGAGTATAGCTCGTGCATTACCCCGAGTTTGCCTTTAGTACTTAATCATTTCTATCTCTGTATCCTATCCAAAAACAGACAATTAAAAATTACAACCCACCTTAGATACAGGTGTGTTTATTATGATAAAGTTCCCTGAAGAAAAGGCAAAGTATACATGTTAACGTGCACTGCGGTTTTTACTCAGATCACAAGAAGTGATTTCCATGTGCTCAGTCTGTCAATGAAACTAGTTTATACAGCATGACAGACAGTATTCTTCCTTCAGAAGTTGGAGGGCTACTGAGATTTGTCATGTTAACATTTATGCAAAAACATGTAATGAGACACTTCTTGCTCTTTTCCGCCTAATCCCAACCCCAAACTTGCTGGGAAAAAACACCACAGTCAAAAGCAATAAAGTCAAGTGAAATGTTAATCCAGTCAAATGATACACTTGAATGATACCCTTGAATTTACTCCTGCTGTGGTTTCTAACACTTTTCAGAATTAAGGATTGAGTTATTTTTATAGATTATTCATTTAGTAATATTTACTGAGCACCTGTTCTCTGCCAGGCAATGTTCCCTGCATAGGGTTTAGTGAGAACCTAGACAGAGAAGTTCCGTGATCTCGTAAAAGCTCATGTTCTAGTGAGGAAAGACAGACAAGGAACAAGTAGGAAAGTTAACAATATAATTTCAAATAGCTACAAGATGCTATGAAGAAAATAAAGCTGAGTAATTAAAAAGAGAGTGGATTGCGGGGGGGGAACATTTTCACTTGGATAGTTGGGGAAAGCATCTCGGAGGAGGTGACATTTGAGCGCATATTTTGTTGAGAAAGAGTCCGGTATGGGAAGATTGGGGGCCAATATCATGTCTAAGTAACAGCAAGTATAAAAGGCCTGGTTTGGGAACAAGCTTGGCGTCTTCAAAAAATAGCAAGAAGTTTTTGTGGCGGTAGCACGTGCATGAGGAAGAGTGGCAGGAAATGGGATTGGAGAGTGAGGGGTCGGGTCACATAAACTCTGTCCGCCATGTTTAGGCTTTAGGAATCCTTTCTAGATGTGATGGTAACCGTGGAGGTGTTGAGCTAAGGCATGGTTGGTACATTGCTCTGCAGAGCAACAGAAGTCGGGACACTGAGAAGTGGTTGGAATAGGCTGTATAATAAAGTGTTCGAGGTTGGGTGTGGTGACCCACACATGAGGTAAAGACAGTGTCTTAAGGTCAATTTCTACTGAAAGCTGGAAGATAATGAGAATAGAGAATTGACTGCTGGATCGGGTAACACAGAGGTCACTGTGACCTTGACAAGAGTGGTTTCAGTGACGTGATGGGGAACAAGGCTGAAGGTATTAAAAAGAAAATGGGGGATGAGAAAGTTGAGACAAGGTGAATATAAAACTATGTGGAGAAGTTTTGCCGGAAAAGGAACTAGAGAAATAAGAAAGCAACAGGGTAGAGGGAGGTCAGGGTAGTGCTCTTGAGTCTTGCCTGTGTTTTTATTTTTTAAGATTGGAGCAATTACACCATATTCTTATTCTGATGGGAAGCAACAAAAAGGGAGGGAAAATGATGATGCAGAACAGAAAGAGGTTATGTGTAGAAGTAATATCTAAAAAAGGTGAAAATGAAAGGGACCCAAGACGTGACTGGGAGAGTTGCCCTTGGACGTGTGCTGGAGCACCTACAGTTTCCCACCTGAGTAGGGAAAACCCACAGTAGGAATACACGCACAGCACTGCTGACACCTGATATGCGGGGGTCCCCCCACCAAGCAATTCTGCTACACTAGCTGGGTGTCCTACAGGTTATCTCAATTTAATTCAACTCTGACACTATCCGCCCAGACATAGTGTCAGATCTCACAGGCTAAGGGCTCAGTCCCACTAGAAGACACCCCACTGCACTTCAGATGCCAATCGCAAGTCCAGGTTGTCACCTGTGCTCCTGACCGATCAGCTATAAATCTGAGGCTCCCACAACCCCCGCCTCGGTTCAATTAATCTGCTAGAGAAGCTCACAGAACTCGGGGAAACCCTTAATTGTTTACCAGTTTATTAAAGGATATGATAAAGGTCCCAGATGAACAGCCAGATGAAGAGATACATAGGGTGAGGTCTGGGAGGGTCCCCAGTGTAGGAGCCTCTGTCCCGAGGAGTTGGGGTGCATGACCATTCCAGCGTGGGTATGTTTAACAACTTGGAAGCTCTCTGAACCCCATGCTTTTGGGATTTTATGGAGGCTTCCTTATGTAAGCGTGACCAACTATTAACTCCATTTTCTGCACTCTTCCTTCTCCAGAGGATGGGCTGGGGCTGTCAATTTCAAGCTTCTAATCATGGCTTGGTCTTCCTGATGACCAGCCTGCATCCAGGCTCCATCCAGGAGCCCACCCAGAGTCGTTGTCTCATTAGAACAAAGATGCTCCCTGTGCAACGCTCTTATCACTTAGGAATTCACCAGGGTTTTAGAAGCCCTGTGTCAGGAACCAGGGGCAGAGAACAGGAGATCTTTTTTCTATTATTGTACAGATGAGAATAAGGACAATGCAATCATTATAACAAATGGAAAGCAGAGTGGATCCAGATTTGTTAGGTTTACAGATTAGGTGGGAAATTGAAGCAGTTCTTCTTTCTCCTGTTTTCTCAAGAAAGTGACAAAGGAGATCATAAACAGATAGGGTTAGATATTTTAAGAGATAAAGCAAGCTGTGAACGAGTGATCTTGTGGAATTGGAAAAACAGTCTAACAGAAAAATGCAATAAGATTGCCCAAAAGTGCTGTGGTCCCACGTGGTCACATGTATGTGGGCGTGTATTAGAGCAGAGGGTACGGTTGTATAATTTCGCCCAACCACAGGATGCTACTTGGAGTTAGGCACAGATTGGTAACTCGGCGCATAACTGGAGTTTGCCAGGTAGTAAATCAGTCATGTAGAATGCTACTTTTAAGTGCCTCCCGGTCAGCTTACTCAGAAGCCAGACTCCACTGTTAATTAACTGTGTCACTTGAGGCCCAGTTTATAGCTAGACTTGTGAGTTCTTTGTGCTCGATTTCTTTATGTGTAAAATGGGTAACCAATGCTTTATTTGTGGGAGCAGCTGTAAAATAACATTAGAAGGTACTGCATTTCAGTGGAAAAGAAATAAATGATTTGGGTTTTGGCATCTGACCACCCAGGTTTGACATTCTGGCTTAATTATCTCTTAGCCACTTGACCGTGAGAAAATTACTTAACCTCTGTGAGTCTCAATTTCTTCTTCCGTAAAATAAAGATGATAATAATAATGAACCTGTATTCGAGAACTTCGTATTAAAAATAATATAAAAGCAACTAACAGAGTGCCTAGCCTATATCAAACAATCCATACATGACTGTAGTAACGTGATGATCATTAATGTCAGTAAAGGTAATTAGGCAAACATTACAGATTTAGTAAAGTTTCTGATTGGCGTTGCCTTCTCTCTTTAGGTATCGCAAATGCTGTTTTTAATGGACAAAGCAGTGAGATATTATTCAGGAGCAATGGGAATATTACCAGAGAACTCACCAATATCACATTTGGTTTCAGAACAAGGGACGCAAATGCGATCATATTGCACGCAGAGAAGGAGCCTGAATTCCTTAATATTAGCATTCGGGATTCCCAGTTATTATTTCAGCTGCAAAGTGGCAACAGTGTTTACATGCTGAGCCTGACAAGTCTGCAGTCAGTGAATGATGGCGTGTGGCACCAAGTGACTCTCTCCATGACAGACCCACGGGCCCAGGCTTCCAGGTGGCAAATGCAAGTGGACCAACGAACACCTCTTGTGACCAGCGCAGTTGCTACTGGGAGTCTCAACTTCCTGAAGGATGATATAAACATTTATGTGGGTGAGCGAGCTAGTGACAACACGCAGGGCCTGCGAGGGTGTCTAAGTACAATAGAAATCAGTGGCATTTATCTCTCTTACTTTGAAAATGTTCATGGTTTCATTAGTAAACCTCAGGAGGAGCAGTTTCTCAAAATCTCCTTACATCCAGTGGTTACTGGCTGTTTGCAGTTAAACGCCTGCAATCCCGACCCCTGCTCGCATGGAGGACGTTGTGAAGACACGTACAGTTCTCATCACTGCACCTGTCCCGTGGGATGGTCAGGGGCACACTGTGAACTCGACGTTGATGAATGCCTTTCAAACCCCTGTATCCATGGCAACTGCTCCGACAGAGCTGCAGGCTATCGCTGCAGGTGTGAGCCTGGCTACACCGGTGTGAACTGTGAATCAGATGTAGACAATTGCCAGAGTCACCTGTGTGCAAACGGGGCCACCTGCGTCAGTGACGCCAGTGGCTATTCTTGCCGCTGTCCTGGAAATTTCACAGGAAGATTCTGCAGGTGAGCATAATATCCACATAAAGTGTGTTTCGAGCTGTGTTCTACATCTTCAAACTGGAAAGCTCTCCGCCCAGGTGTGAACATACAGGCTGTGCTGAGCAGGGGGTGACAGTCAACGGCCATCACAGTTTGGTCTTGCGAAGACAGGATCTCACCTGCTGGCATGTTCTACAAAGAGGAGGGGCAGGGTTTGGACCAGACTTTGAGCAAAATGTTTTCTCAGTCATCTCTGTTAGAATGTCTCAGGAACTACAGCCCCAGAGTCTGACAGCCTTAAGGCCTCAGGAAACAAATAACATTTACAACAAATGCAAGAGCTGAATTTTAGTATTGTTGGAGGAAGTATGACTCCTACCGCTAAGAGAATGCTCTGGGGTATTTCAGGCAGGTAAACTCATATAATTCTGAAAAGACTATGTTAAAGTATAACTTCAAAAAGGTGAAATCATGACTCTCAGAATGAACGTTTTGATGACTTTGTCATTAATTAATGAGGGAACCAGTAAGATAAAAATCAAAATGTCAAAGGATAATCTAATCATATACATAAATATGTCCATATAATATATATACACACTTGTAAATAGGGATGAGGAAATGAATTTACCAATAAATGCAAAATTGTGTAATAGCCTATAGGGCAACAAAATTAGTATTTGAACCACACTATTTCTACAGTGTGACAATTGACTGTATCGCTTCAAATTCATTTGCACTTCAGTGAACAAGATCCATTAGTATTACTATAATTTTCTACAACTTACAGAGTTGTGAACTAGCTTGGTAAAGAAAACCTGAGTCATACACATTAGAAAAATCAGATAATCTTAGAGGGTCTTTTATATAACACCCAGCATTCCATTGAAAGAATACCCAGTGATCTCTTTTGCCCATTTCAAAGCATTTCACAGTTTTTTCTAAAACTATAAAGCTTAGTTCTGGCAGTCATATCCGTTTCATGTAATATAAATAGAAACAGGAATGAGTATTTTCCTGCCAAGTCACACTGCTTTAGTATTTGTATGTAAGTAGAATTCATTATTGTTTTTATAACTTATACTTGTTTTGAATTCACTAAACAATTGAGTTGTTATAGGCACGTGAGACGGTTATTTCTAGCAAGAAATAGATTCCAGAACGTGGGCGGGAAGGCCTGGAGTTGGCTGGCAGCCTGCAGACGTTACACTAACTCAGAAGTGGTACCTTCACTGGGTGAATCTCCTAGTAGACAGAATATGTAGCCACACCTATAAGAAGATGTATTTGTCTCCGTAACATTTATTGCTGTTCAGAGTCTGTGAAGGCATGACACAGGGTTAGGTGCTGAGTGTTGACATTCCAATAAAATGTCACTTCTCATGAGTTAACCGACTCATTTGCCAACAGGTAATCTGAATGCTTAAAAGCAAAAGACATTCAGGATCAAAATTAATAGTACTGCCATGGTGACTTTGGATAAGTAAAATAAACATATATGCCCCAGTAACCAGTGCTCCAGTATTTTTTCTGCCTGATTCATCAAAGTAAAGTTTTCAAAGATTAAAGTTTTGATTCAAAAGTACTTTGTAATGAGATTCAAAATTGTTTATTGAACATTTGATGTATACAAAGCTTCATATTTGCATTGCTAATTGACCTCTTTCAACGCTGGCTGACACTTTTGGCTCCTTTGAAAAGCCCTGACGATATTTTCTTTTTAAAGTCGAATTGATTAGCTCTTGTGGGAAGAGACACACTTAACATCATATAGACTGGTTTCTCCATATTAGCTGCAGCGCGCACAGAAGGACAAATTAAATTCATCTGATATTTCCTGAATATTAACTATGTATCCAATTCCATGCATAACATGAACAGTGGGTCGAAGGACCTGAACACCATAAAATCTTTTTAACCAGTCCCTTCACACCACTGGATTTTATCACACAGTAAATTTCTGCTTAGCTTCTAACAATTTGTTCTGCCCCTTATAAGGATTCCTTAATATATACAGCTCTGTTGATAAACAAAAGAGCCAAGCTCAGAATTCACATGTGGTCACCACTGAGTGCCGTGTACAAACCTCCTGGACAGCACTTGGCTTGCATTCTGCTGAGCTGTGAGTTTTTAGATGGGGGCAGCAAGTGTTGGCAGGGCAACTGGAGTTCAGCTGTGAAAGGCAACGGAGAAATCACGTGAGGGCTTGGGTACCAGAGTCCTGTCCTTTCTTTCCTGGCCTTTATAGAGATGCAATTTTCCTCTGGCCTAGCTATAGCAAGTTTCTTTCCGGCGCTAAATTTGTTGCCACCCCCGGCCTAGATCTTATCTCACGAACGAACACTGCGTAGCAGTGGAAGACGGATAGCCATGCTCCGTACAGCGCAGGCCTCCAGCAGGAGCTGTGGACTGAGAAGGTGATTCTGGAACAAAACAGCACATTTAAGCATTTGTGGCTCAGCCAGCCTGAGTACCTAGTTAGTTTGGCATTGACTATATACATGAACTTTTCTAAAACGTTTTCATAAATGAAATGCGCAAGATGAACAGTGTGGCTCTTACTTTTCTCTCTAGATACACCCGATTACCCTCAGCAGTCTGTGGGAATGAGAAGACCAACCTCACGTGCTATAACGGCGGCAACTGCTCAGAGTTCCAGGGTGAAGTAAAATGTGTGTGCTGGCCGGGTTTCACTGGGGAATGGTGAGTCGCAGCAGAGCTTTATAGGAGAAAAGTCTGGGCTGAACAACAGCGAGATTATGCAAACTTTATTTCTCCCCTAATTTTTCATCTCAGTTCCCATAGGAAAATCCATGCTGAAATATAGGTCCGGACAGAGACAAACAATAAAAAAGAAGAAAAATTACAGTTTAGGTCAAAGTCAAGAACACTTTTTTAGCCAAGACTTAACTAAGGAAATATGTCTTCGAAAACGGTAAAATGTGATATTGTTTATTCTTAGAGGTACTTCTGGATGCGTGTTTCTGTCCCACTAACTCTAGTACATGATGCAAACACGGTTGTTGGTGAAGGTAAAATGTAATAAACCTTAAAGATTGCCCCTAGAATTACCTTCAACCCTAAAAGTATACACACTTTATCCAGATGGATCTACCTTTCCCAGAGAAACCCTTCAGCTCTGCTGTACCTTATGCCGGGATTGTCGGTATGGGGTTGATCGCTGGTTTCAGTCTATGACTTGCTGAACATGCAGGCAAATTTGCATATGCATTTGACTGGCCGAGGTGAGGTCAAGTGCAAGAAGGTGCATATTCCGTAGCTTTTATCGGATTCCCAAGGGGATCAATGTTCCCAGAATGGTAACGAACTGGGGCTCTACAAGGTAGAGATACTATAACAGCAGGTAAGAGATACTTAGCCATATTTTTCTAGTGCTATGCCAGGCACCAGACAAATTGTTATTATTGTTACTGTTATTATTGTCTCTAATTGTTATTATTTCCATTTTGCATTTGTGTAAACGGAAGCCAAGAGGTTAAGTGACAGGTCAGGTGCCAATCCAGACACCTGCTGCTGCAAGGTCGCACTGCCTTCAAAGCCTCTGCTCACCTGTAGATGTGCTGGCATAAATGTATGACTAAATCTTTACTTGCAACACTTAAAAGAAAAGGGAAAGAGTTCTCCTCCATCTCATATATCATCCAGGGTACGATAATACTGATCTGTGATCAAACTTCCTCCGAACAAATTAGATCAATTCAAGTCCAACACATTGGACAAAGAGATCTCGACTGAATTAATTTTCCCCAAAAGAGTAGTTAATAAAATAATGGGTATATTTTTGCTCCACAACAACTAGAGTTTGGATTAATTTGAATTTTCTTTTTTTCAACCAGTTCTTTGGGCACCACAGAGATACAGCTCTTTTGCCAGGTTTACAAAACAGCAGGCAATCTCGGCCACACGTGCATTTCTCCCTCCGACATTGAATGACAAGGCCAGCCAGCTCTTGCCGTCACGGCTTGCTCTCAGTGGCCGGCTCTAAGCGGCACAGGCGGTCCGAGTATCCACGTGCACGGAGGTGTGCAGCCGAGAGTCACGTCCCACTTTTCATTGCACCACATTATTAACCCAGAGACCATTCGGTTGGCCTCCAATTCCACATACATCAAAAACACTGCAAAGATTTTCTTGTCCTAAAATTTGAACAACACTTTAACTATATATTTAAGTGCTGGTTACCTCCAGCCTTCAATGTCACCATTTAATGCTTAATGGCACATTAATGTTTAATGGCCAATGCATAGAACTCATTCAAAGTTCTATAAGCCTTGGCTTATTTTTCTCCACTACTCACACCTTATTCCTATTTACAACAAACATTTCCCTTTCCTCCAACGTTTTATTTGTTTTAAAAAAAAGAGAGGGATCTGGCATTTAAATTCAAATTGTTGACTTGAAATGTGGTACGAAAAGGAAGCTCAGCGTTTCTGTTCCTCTCCCAGGAGTCTTCTCATCCGGATAAACTTCTCTACTGAAAATGGATTTCTAAAATAGTGAACACATGTCCCATGGATTCTGTGCTTTCAAAGTCCTTCTCCGTCATTAGTTAATGCACTGGATGCCAATGGATTTATTTGTTTTGATTTTCTACCTATTCATAACCTCTAATGAAAGCTCCAATAATGTTTATAATGATTGTGTGTATATTGTGCACTGTTCAGCTCAAAAGAGAAGTAGATAAGAAACAGAGAAAGAATAGCTGGAGGAAAGCTAGAAAATACTGGGCAGTCTCCCAAGGCCTAGGGGGATGTGACTTCCATAAAGTCCAAAGATATTGAAAAGCTGTCCTCTAACAAACTGCCTTCTCCTCTGTCGGGTGAGACCTCCAGCTCCGTGCTGTCTCCCTGGCAGGCTGTGTGCGATGGATGCTGTGAACACCCTGGCCCACCCAGGGCAGGCAGTACTCGGCAGGCTCCCTCGGACCGCCACGTCATGCTCCGGTCTAATCAGAGGAGCCTCCTTCCAGCCCAGAGGCCTAAGCCAAAAAAGGAAAACAAAATGCCTCAGCTATGCTTGGTATCTAAGGGGATAAGGAGCTGTTTTTCTGGGAAGAAATCTTTTTCCCTGTATGCCTTGGGTTGGCCCTGCTCAACCTTCCACCTCATCCCTTCAGTTTGAGCCTAGGGATTAGTGGATGACCCAGGCACGCACGCTTACCTCTTAGGAGGTGGGGAATGAAAAATTGTTTACAGTGGACTTCAACCGTGTGAGCTGCTCTATAGAGATTCCGGAAGCTGAGGTTTTGTATGAATTTCCCAAAGTAAGAAAGACGCCTCAGTTACCCGTCTATCCCAAAGCCTAGCAGGGGGTTTGGCACGTGGTAAGTGCTAAATAAATATCTACTCAATGAGTGATTGGGGAGTGATTGGGTAAAACACGTAGTAGTTATGGAAAATTAGGGGGAAAATGACAGTGTCCCGGGGAAGAGGAAAGTTTCTGTTTACCTTAGAATTGATATCACTTGTTTTTGGAAAATTTGGCTTTTGAGAATCATTCTACCTGAACATGCAAAAATTACACTTAGCTATGAAACTGATTTATTAGCAAGTGCAAGCTTCTAATTATCTATTTTGGCTTTTGGTTAAAAATGGGTTTCCCAAGGATAATAATCCCAAATCTCCCAGAATAAACCAAATACATTTTTCTGTTTCTGAGGGGCTTTACCCCTTCGCCTGGGGGCACTGATGCATTAGAATTCTCACAGCTTCAGTGGAGGTCTGCTCTGTAGACGCTAGGTTGAAAAACTACAGCTCACTCTCCTGGTCCCCGTGTACCCCAATAAACTGAACTTTTATAAGGTGGCAACGACACTAACACTCTAGAGGGAGAAATTGACTTATGCATGGCCCCATTTTGTCTTGGTTTCTAGACATTTGCACCTGTTTTCTCTTTCTAATTAACTGTGTGTGTGTGTGTGTACAAATTATTTTCATTAAAAGAAAAATTTGTGAAAGGAATTTTGAAGATTATCTCCCACGTTATCAAGCATATACAACAAAGGGCATGGGGACTGGTCAATTACACCGCGCTGTTCTATGTGGATCAGGCCAGCGTTCTCCCTCCCCATTCATTTCACAGCCAATTTATTGAACTGGGGCCCGGGTTTCTGCTGTTTCTGTTTTCAAGGTGTGAAAAGGACATTGATGAGTGTGCCTCCGACCCCTGCCTCAATGGAGGCCAGTGCCACGACTTGCTGAACAAGTTCCAGTGCGTCTGTGATTTGGCCTTCGCCGGCGCACGCTGTGAGCTGGACGTAAGCGGCCTCTCCTTCTATGTCTCCCTCCTGCTCTGGCAGAACCTCTTCCAGCTTCTTTCTTACCTCATTCTGCGCATGAATGATGAGCCCGTGGTCGAGTGGGGTGAACAGGATGATTATTGACGTACCTGTGAACATTCCCAAACTTTAAAGCCATGAATTTCAAGAGATGCCTTGAAATAAAAACCATCTTGAAAATTAAAATAAATTCAAGGACTATTTTAAGCATATTGCAAGCACTTTATGAGTATGTCAAATATTTACCTATTCCGGCTCTAAATGCAAAAAACGAATTGTTCTTAATATGAGCAGAAACATCTCACTGTTGAGAGTATTTAGTACAAATATGCCATCATTCTTAGCGCTTCTGTATTTGGATGACCACTGCAATAAGAAACAACTTTCTCCCACACCCCATTCTTGTGTGTACTTTTACAATATAAGTTGCCCTCATTCGCCCTCATCCTCAGTCATTTATGTTCTTTCATTCCTATCTATTATTCATGACATGACAATTTGAAAATTACTGATTAAACTATTTATATCCATCTATGCTCTTATACAAGCTATTCAGATGACGTGTTGCCAGTTCTCTGGTAAGTTAAAAAATATATATAAAGAGAAAGTGGGAAATTCCATGAAATCCCTCAAAATCTAGAAAGAAAATTTTGTGATACAATTGGTATCAATTCTCAAGTTATATACCTCACCAGTATAATTTACAATTCCATAAAAACCTTCCTTCCTCAGAAAAAATGACAGATAAAACCTTTCTCCATTTCTTTTTCCTACAGTATTTTCTATCCAAATAATAACTTTTTGTTAATTGTTTATAGATTTATGAGCTTATTGACATTTCTATCAAATGGACTAATCTCAATTGCTTTTCAATGCATATTCAGTAAAGAAATAAGCATTATTATATATGCATACACTAAAAATGTAAATTATAAAACTTGAATTTCTTGGAGGCATATTTTTCTAAAATTTGCAAGTAAATTTATCCTCTTCAACTATCTGAGAAAAAAAGCATAGTACCTATTATAATCAAAGTATATTTGGCATTATGACTTTTTTAAGAAATAAATACCTGAAATGACAGATCTACAAAGTAAATTAATAAGGTATGCAAAGATTAATATATTCTTGCTTAGAGTATATAAAATAGTAATTAGAAAATAACTTTATTTGCTAATAGTTTTATTGCTTCCACACTGCATGTTATCATTTATGCTAAATATCTTTGTGTGGATATTCCTTCCAAAGGAGCCATTATCTGTGTTCATTTAAAGGGAAAATAATTTGATCCTATGAATTAATTTAGAAAGCAACTATAATAACAATGGCCCACCAAATATCATTTTGTAAATGTGTTTGTGTCTTTAGGAGCTGCCCTGGTTTGAAAATGTGAGGGTAATTTATCCACTGTGTGATATCCAATACTCATTTAGTTCCAATTGTTTTAAGAAATTTGTTTTTCTGTGGAAATTACCAAGGTAAACTTAACTATACCATGAAATCAGAATTACGAAGTAGTATACTATAAAAGCAAAAGAAATATCTTCAGTTTTATTTTTCAACAATAATAGAGGATTTTATGCAGCAAATTTATCCTGTGGAGTGCTGGCAGGCACTTAACTGGGAGAGACTCATGTTGAAGTCTTTCCTTTCTACTCCCCGCTCCCCTCGCCTCCACACAGTACGTGCCATCCTGCCATCTCAGCTGATCTGTTCCAAAGCTAGATTTCATGGCAAGAGACATGGGGAAAACCTTCCCATCAATATTTGCATTCCCAGATTATCTTAAGTAAGCATAAAATTGATACAGCCAAAGACCACGTGTACAGTTTTCACATTTGCTCCCATTGGGCATATCCGTAATTATATACTTATAAGTCATTCCAAATGTAACATGTTTCCTTCCAAATATATTTAAGAATCACTCACTATCTCTTTCTCTGTACAATTCTGATGCCTCTGTTGTCACTGTAATTGTCAGTAGTTGCTTTTCTGTTTTCCAATGTCTTGTCATAGCTGACTTAAAAACACTCCCTTTTCTCTGTCTTCTTCTGTATTTTCAATTGCATTGTGTGTGACTATGGCTTTTGCACATTTGCACAGAAAAATAAAACCATTGTTTCTGTATCTCTACTCCTCATCCTCTGATAACTGTCTTCATTTGGCTTGACTGTGTCTTGCACGCTAAGATGTCCACAAGCCAGGCACACACACACACACACACACACACACACACCCCACATAATGAACACAGAAGTACCTGTGCTGATCACCCTGAATTGTGGTCTCTTTCCCCAGATGTGTTACTGCAGGTAAACACCTGCGGCAGTCAAGGTCAAAGTTCCATGTATTGATACTTTCCCTCTGTGGCAGGTATTCCTCTAGTTGTAATTCTAGTATTGATGACATCCTCAATTATTCTTACTATTGATTTGCATCGTCCCCACCAGCGCTAGCCATAGTTAACTTGGCTCTGAGGAGGGGCCATCTCACCTGAGTGACAGAAATTCACACAAACTCCTCTAGACTCCATTTCTGAAGCATAACCTATAGTAGTTGAATTTAAATTTTTTTTATTTTGTTCTTTTTTAAGGTTCAACATTTGAACTAAACAAAGCTATATCTCTATCTTTGGCCATGCCTCTTCCTTCTGTGTGTGTGTACACAGGGAGTGGTTTTTATCACCCTCCTTTTTGGAGAACAGGGAAGTTGAGAAAACAGGGAGGTTTGGAGGAATTAGTGTTTTGACAGCACAGAAAGACAAATTCACTTAACACTATCAAGAACCTTCTCTGTGCCAGGGACTGTGATAAACCTTTTATAAATACATATTTTTTTCAATCTAAGGGCAACCAATATCTCTCACCTTCCAAATTCTTCACTAAATTGTATTTAAAGATCCTTTTGCCATGTCTGAGTTTTAAAGCAGAAGTTATTCAGCTTTAATTTTGCAAAATTTAAATGGAACCTCTTCTAGAAATGGTTATACATAAAATTTGAGTTTAGTGATTTAGGAAGAAAACCAGTGAAAGAAATACGAAAATTATTCTCAACTACCAAAATTATTACTAATGTGGACTAATTTCATTTCTCTACTTTACTCTTTTGATTTATTCAACAAATATCTGATGAATACCTACTATGTGCTGTGCCCTGGACTAGGTACTGAGAATACAACTGTAGATTAGACACAGCACTTGCCCGTAAGTTGAGGGTCTTGTAGGGCAGGGGTCTCCAACCCTGGAACCGGTCCACAGCCTGTTAGGAACCCGGCTGCCCAGCGGGAAGTGAGCGGTGGACAAGTGAGCTGAAGCTTCACCTGCCGCTCCCCATCGCTGGCATTACTGCCTGAGCCATCCCCCCATCACTGGCATTACTGCCTGAGCCATCCCCCTTCACCCCCCAGCCTCCAGGGTCTGTGGAAAAATTGTCTTCCACGAAATGGGTCCCTGGTGCCAAAAAGGTTGGGGACCGCTGTCATAGAGGATGTAGGTCAACAGAGGAGGAGAGTTCCTGGGTCCGTGTTAGGATGGAACTTAGTGCCAGCTCTACAGGAGCACAGAGGAGGGGCATTTTTGCCCAGTCTTAAAGGCAGAAGGTCAAAGAAAGTCCCAAAGCCTAAGCTGAGATTCAAAGGCGAACAGACATGAGGTTGTGTCAGGAGGGCTGGAATAGCAGGGGGTAGGTCAGCAGAAGGGGCTGCAGAGGTGTGCGGTGTGGCCATGTGATGTGGGCGGTGGGCGGTGGGCGGTGGGCGGGGGGGGGGCGGAGTAAGCCTGAGGCTGCAGAGTCAGCGGAAGTGAGTCCTCGGAAGCCGTGTCAGGGACCTAGGCTTTTCTTCCTAAGAGCAATGGAGAGTCTTTGATAGGGTTCAAACAGAGAGGTGACATGATTACGCTTGCACTTTAGAAGATTACTTGGGCTTCTAGGGAGAGAATGGATTCAAAGCAGGGCAAGACTGGACCCATAAAGACACATTTAGGAGGCTGTTGCAGCGATACAGACAAAAGGGCAGGGCACTTTGAGCTACCTTCTATAGTGAAGCGGGAGGTAGAGAAAGGGCTTCATTTAACAAAGTTTGAAGCAGTAAGATCTTATGATTGTTTGGGAGAAGCTGTAGATCTGACTACATGAAAAGTTAAATTTGGTGAATCTTATTTTTTAAATTTTTGTTAATTGAATAAATGAATACGTGTAAGGTCAATGGACTATCCAAGTACAATTATTAGTTAGTGTGAATATTCCAGTCTGAAGTTCAAGAGACATGGCAAGCTGGGAGTATACATTTGGGAGTCTTATTATAGATCTATTGAACTTTTGCATTTTATTCTCCATATCTGTATTTTTTATTTTGTATTTTTGTATTTGTTCACTTGTATTTTTTTAGTATTTTTCCAGCTTTGTTGAGATATAATTGACATATAACATCCTGTAAGTTTAGGGTGTCCAGTGTGTTGGTTTGATACACTTGTATTTTGCAAAATGATGACCACCCTAGCATTAGCTAACACCTCCATCACATCACATGATTACTATTTCTTTTTTGTGGTGAGAACATTTAAGATCCTCTCTCTTAGCAACTTTCAATAATACAGTATTATTAACTATATATGGTCACCATGGTGTTCATTAGATCCCTGGAACTTATTCATCTTACAACTGAAAGTTTGTACCCTTTGACCAGCATCTCTCCGTTTTCCCCACTCCTCAGCCCCTGGCAGCCACCATTCTGCTCTCTGCTTCTTTGAGTTCAATGTTTTTAGATTCCATATATGAGTGAGATCATACGGTGTTTGTCTTTCTCTGTCTGACTTGCTTCACTTGGCATAATGCCCTCCAAGTCCATCCATGCTGTTGCAAATGGCAGGGTTTCCTTCATTCTCACGACTGAATAGAAGTCCATTATATATACTGTTGAATTTGAACACACAGGTCTGAACTGCGAGGGTCCACTCACTTATACGTGGATTTTTTTTGAATAGTAAATATAGAATGCTAGAGTCCGAGGTTGGTTGACACCCAGGATGCGGAGCCATGGATATGGAGGAACCACGAATATGGAGGAACGGCACATATGGAGGGCTGACTATAAGTTATACGTAGATTTGTTACTTTGAGGAGGGTGGGCACCCCTAACCTCCGCATTGTTCAAGGGTCAACTGTATGTATATAAATACACTTATCTCTGCAAGATCCTATTTTCATTTCCTTTGGATGAATACCCATGAGTGGAATTGCTGGATTATATGGTAGTTCTATTTTTAATTTTTTGAGGAAACTCCATGCTGTTTTCCATAACGGCTGCACAAATTTACATTCCCACCAACAGTGCATGAGGGGGTTTCCCTTTTGTCCACATGTTCTCTAACACTTGTTATCTTTTGTCATTTTGATGATAGCCATTCTGACAGGTGTGAGGTGGTATCTCATTGTGGTTTTGATTTGCATTGACTGAATGATTAGTGATGTTGAGCATCTTTTCATGTATCTTTTTGATCATTTGTGTGTCTTCTTTGGGAAAATGTCTATTCCGATCCTCTGTCCATTTGTTAATTGGATTGTTTGGGTTTTTTTTCTATTGAGTTGTATGAGTTCTTTATATAATTTGGATATTAACCCCTTATCAGATATACAATTTGCAAATATTTTCTTCTATTCTGTAGATTCCCTTTTCATTTTGTTGATGGTTTCCTTTGCTGTGCAGAAGCTTTTCAGTTTGATATAAAACTCACTTATTTTTGCTTGTGTCAAATCCAAAGAAAACCATTGGCAACACCAATGTCTTGGAGCTTACCCCCTATGTTTCCTTCTAGAAGTTTTACGCTTTTAGGAGTTTTATGGTTTCAGGTTATACATGCAAGTCTTCAATCCAGTTTGAGTTGATTTAATACAGTATGGTATAAGACAGGGGCCCAGTTTCATTCTTTTGCATGTAACTGTCCAGTTTTTCCACCACCACTTACTGAAGAGATTATTCTTTCTCCATTTTATATTCTTGCCTCCATTGTCATAAATTAATTGGCCATATATGTGCAGATTTTTTCTGGGCTCTCTATTCTGTTCCATTGATCTATGTGTCCATTTTTATGGCAATACCATACTGTTGGGACTACTCTAGCTCTGTAATATAGTTTGAAATCAGGAAGTGTGACGCCTCCAGCTTTGTTCTTCTTTCTCAAGATTGCTTTGGCTATTAGAGTCTTTTGAGGTTCCCTACAAATTTTAGTATGTTTTTTCTATTTCTGTGAAATGCTGAAATGTTGGTCTAATAGAAGCTACATTGTCCTTAACAGAAGTGGGAACTATAATTTTAAGAAGTTAGTCTTAAACTGTATTAACATAAGCATTTGGTCCCAGAACAAGGGTTATTGTTTTCCTTCTGACTTATGTACTGACCAAGTCATTTCAGAAGTATAGGTTTTACTTCCAGGCACCACATTCAGAGGAAAACCTTGATGACTTCCAGGCCTAGAGAAAGGCATTTTAGAAACAGTCTAAGGATAGGGGATGTTTTCTCTAGAAAGAGAAGACTTAAGGAAAGCATGAAACTGCCTTCAGATGCTTGAATTGTTATCATGAAAATGAAAAGGTAGATTTTTTCTATATTAATACAGGGAGCAGAAATAAGACAGAGGAATAGAATTTATAGGAAAAATATTTCAAGTCAGCATAAGGGAAAAGAATTTAACACTGGAACTATTCAATAATGTAATGCATTGACTTGCACCAAAGTGAACTCCCATCCCTGGAAGCATTCAAATAGAAACTAAGTGACAACATGTCATAAATATTGCAGAAAATATTTGTCACTAATTGAGAGCAATGCATGGACCTGACCACTCTTAAGCGTCTATGATTAGCTGATTAAGCACAATTAACGCACTTTGTACATATGAAATTTCTCAAGATTCCTATCTATATTCCTCACGACAGCAAGACTATAGGCTAGGTTTAGAAATGACATTTGAATTTTTTAGTTGAGCAAAGTGTGGTATAGAGGGGCAAGTAACTGACCAGGATCACCTGATACTTCGGTTAAGAGTGAAGATTGGAAAGGGTACCTCTGGGATTTTTATATCATTAACACCTTGGGCCTTGTTATAGTGAAGAAATTTTTGACAATGAGAAATTTCCTTAAGAATATATTTTTAGGGCTTCCCTGGTGGCACAGTGGTTAGGAATCCGCCTGCCAATGCAGGGGACACAGGTTCGAGCCCTGGTCCGGGAAGATCCCACATGCTGCGGAGCAACTAAGCCTGTGCACCACAGCTGCTGAGCCTGAGCTCTAGAGCCTTCGAGCCACAGCTACTGAAGCCCGCGTGCCTGGAGCCCGTGCTCCACAGCAGGAGAGGCCACCGCAGTGAGAAGCCCACGCACAGCAACAAAGACCCAACGCAGCCATAAATTAATTAATTAATTAATTAATTTTAAAAAAAGAATATATTTTTAGATACAATAATCTATTATGCAGCTTCCTTTGAAACTGAAAGACTAACACCATCAGTTCTGCCTCATTCACCCTCTGAAAGGCATCTTTATCATCCATAGCAAGAATGGACTGGGCCTGGATGCTTGTGCTGTTCTTCACATGCTTTTGAGAGCAAACTTTGAGGTTGGCATTGCTCTGCAATCAGTCAGTTTCAGGCAAGATCTGCAATAGAATCAAGGCAATAGCCGGGGGAAAAATAGAGCATCTGGGAAAGTTTATTTGGGTGGTGTTTTTCTTTTTTAACTCTTATGGTAAAATCATGATGTTAGAAAAACATTCCATTGTAAGTGTAGGGTGTCCTCTAAAGGAATATTAAGTTAATTCTCTTTCAGTCGTTACACGGAAGTACATGACACTGAAATATTAGACAGAACCACCTGAAACTGCATATTTTGCACACATAGCAACTTCATATTGTTTTACCTGGCACATAAGAAGGGCCTGATAAGTGCCAGGGTGCTTCTCCTGAATTTTGAATTATTAATGCAGAACAGAGAATCAAAGAGTTAAAAAGTTCTCATAAACCATCTAGCCCAACTTCTTTCTACAAAAGATGAAGAATCTAAGGCTCTGAGAGGGTATGCCTTACTTGATGTCTATTCATGTCCTTCCTCCCTTTTCTAATTAGCTTATTTTTTTTTTTTTTTACTACTGAGTTGTAGGAGTTCCTTACATATTCTGAATATAAATCCCTTATTAGAAAGAGAGTTGGCAAGTATTTTCTTGGAAATTTCATAGGTTGTCTTTTCACTCTGTTGTTTGTCTCCTTTGCGGTGCAGAAGTTTTTAAGTTTGATGTAGCTCTACTCGTCTATTTTTGCTTTTGTTGCCTGTGCTTTTGGCATTGTGTTCATGAAATCATCGCCAAATCCAACGTCAGGGGTTTTCTCCCCTATGTTTTAGTCTAAGAGTTTTACAGTTTCAGGTCTTATGTTTAGGTCTTTAATCCACTTTGAGTTCGATTTTTGTGTATGGTGTAAGATAGAGTCTAATATCAGTTTTTTGCACATGGATTTCTGTTTTTCCTAGCACCATTTGTTGAGAAGAGACCATCCTTTCCCTGTAATGTATTCTTGACACCTTTGTCAGAGATCAGCTGACTATATATCCAAGGGTGTATTTCTGGGCCCTCCATTCTGTTCCATTGGTCTATATGCCTGTCTTTATTCTAGTACCATACTATTTTGATTACTTTGTAGTATATTTTGAAATCAAAACTTGTGAGGCCTCCAGGTTTCTTTTTTTCTCAAAATTGTTTTGGCTACTCAGGGCCCTTTGAGATTCTGTATAAATGTTAGCTTTTTTTTTTTTCTGAAAAAAATGTCATTGGGAATTTAATAGGAATTATATTGAATATGTAGATAGCTTTAAGTGATATGGACATTTTAACAATATTAATTCTTCCAATCCATGAACACAGGATGTCTTCTCATTAATTTGTGTCCTCTTTCATTTATTTCATTAATATTTTATAATTTTCAGTGTACAAGTCTTTCAGCTCCTCGATTAAGTTTATTCCTAAGTGAATTATTCTTTTGGTGCTATTATACATAGGATTGATTTAATAATTTCCTTTTCTAATTAGTTGTTCATTGTTTGTGTATGGAAATTCAACTGATTTTTGTGTGTTGATTTTGTATCCTCCAACTTTGCTGATTTTGCTTATTAGTTTTACAAGTTGTTTGTGGAGTTTTTACAGTTTTCTACATATAAGATGTCATCTACAAACAGACAAATTTTACTTATTTCCAATTTGGAAGAGTTTTATATCTTTTTCTTGTCTAATTGCTCTAGCTAAGACTTCCATTACTCTGCTGAATAGAAGTGGCAAGAGTGGGAATTCTTGTCTTTTTCCAGATTTGAGAGGGAAAGCTTTCAGTTTTTCACCATTGAGTATGTGATCTTTTCATTTATGGACTTTATTGTGTTGAGGTAATTTTCTTCTATTCCTAGTTTTTTGAGTGTTTTTATCATAAAATGGTATTGAGTTTTGTCAAATGCATTTTCTGCATCAGTTGAGATGATCATGTGGTTTTTTTCCCTTTATTCTGTTAATGTGGTGTATTACACTGATTAATTTTCATATGTCAAACCATCCTTGCATACCTGGGATAAATCTAACTGGTCATGGTGTACAGTCCTTTTCAGACGTTGTTGGATTTGGTTTATTAGTATTTTGTTGTGGTTTTTACATTGATGTTTAGCAAGGATATTGGCCTATAGTGTTCTTTTCTTGTGGTGTCTTTGTCTGGCTTTGGTATTGGGGTCACGTTAATCTTATAAAATGATTTTGGATATGTTCTCTCCTCTCCACTTTTTTGGAAAAGTTTGAGAAGAAATGGAGTCGATTCTTTTCTTTATTTTTATATTTTTAATTTTTTAAAATTATTATTATTTATTTTGGCCGCACTGCACGGCATGTGGGATATTTGTTCCCTGACCAGGGATCAAACCCGCACCCCCTGCACTGCATGCATGGAGTCTTAACCATTGGACTGCCAGGGGGGTCTGGAGTTAATTCTTTTTTAAATGTTTGGTAGGATTTACTAGTGAAACCATCTGGTCCTGTGGTTTTCTTTGGTGGGAGGTTAAAAATTGTCACATTTTCTACTACTAAAATAATTGCTGTGAAAAGGTAGAAAAGGAAAAGGAATACATGACTCCATTGAAATTGAGAATAAATGATATACACAGCTATACTAGCACTGCTTTTAATTTAAGAGAGGCTCTTACATTAATAACTCCAGTTTTTCCCCCTCATAATCACTCTGAGAGGCATTATTATCTTTATTTAAAGATAAATAGAGACTTAAAGAGGTTACCTGAATTGCTGAAGGCCAAATGTATAGGAAACATCAGAGCTTGGGTTCATCAGAGTCTTCCATTTCCAAATCTCATGCTAAAGAAAGGTTTGAGGTCACCAGTTAGGAAGGGGATGTAGGGATAATTAGCAGGAGTTCCTTTGTTATTGTGTTCCAAATTAGCAAAAATAAAAAATGTTAGCCATCATCAAGAATGGTTTGGAAAACCAAACAGGAACTTCTTTCCAATTCAACCCTAAAACTTTGGTGCCTATGACTGTTTGCGACACCTCTAGAAGGAAAAGGGAGGTGACTGTATAATAGAAGACAGGGTATTTGAGGAGTGGGCAGATGTGTCTAACAACAGAATTACTCTTTATCCTGGCTAAATGAAGAGTCTGAACATTCATGTAAATGAATAGATGGCCTGATTGAGGGAACTTGTTCAGAAAGTCCCAGATTTTCAGGGTGGGAACAATTCATTGAAACACAGTAAATCTAGCAAGTGATAGGAAATTCTTCTTTATACTAATAAACTTAAGCAAAATTCATTAAATTAAGAGAGCAAAGCAGAAAAGAAAAATAAACTCGGCAGGGACTTGGGGTCGTTTGTGAATGACAGAGTCATGCATGGTTTCTGAGAGGGTTAAGGTTGTGTTTGATCCAGAGGGCTGATGTCAAGGGTGGCGCCGACCGGCCCACATCCTCGGGCTCCTGATGGGAACAGAGCACTGGCCAAGGGCACAGCATCTTTCTCTGAACAGCAGTCTCTCTGGGCTCTCAATTTGACTTTCAGGAAAGAGGCACCCAGAATGACATTCTCTTCAAATCACAATTTTAAAAAGCCCCGTCACTTTTCACTGACTTTCCACTAATTAGCATTCAGGAAGGAGTAAATATAGCACTAACACAGGAAAAGGTTCTTAAATATTATTTTGATGTATCTCAATCACTGAAATCAGGTCTGATTCAGTTCACCAATCTGTTTCCTTTCATCTTTTCACACATTATTAAGATTTCTGCTTCACCAACTATAATTAATGCTCTTCATTTCTTAATGTGAGGTCATCGCCACCGGCTTCACAGAAATCATGTAACATAGAGTTTCACCTTCAGAACACGTTTCTTCATGTGTGCAAAGTAGAACAGAAACCGGCGATAGAGAGCAGGGCTCCTGGATTGCAGGCGTAAGTGAATTAATTGGTTGGTGTAGGTTGAAGTTTGCCGCTGAGTTGACTAGCTAACCAAATCATACAGCTTTTTAGCTACCTGTCAAACCAATTCTCATCATTAAAAAAAAAAAAAAAAAAAAAACTCCCTAAAGTGATCATTGCCTTGCTACAATATTGGACTTTGTGGAAACTGATTTTTAAAATCCGTTATTTACCCATTCATCCACCATTATCAAGGGTCTGCTATAAACGAGGCTCTGAGCCAAGCTTGGTGAGAAACTAAAATATATGCAAAAGATGTGCTCCTGCTCTGAAGAGCTTAGACTAAGGGAACTGGGTGACTTCCATGCATAGCTCCACCCACGCAGTTCTCCAGTTTCGTAAACCATGGAGATATTTGAAGTGAATGTAATGACATGTGTTGGTTATGACACGGACGACTGTACTACTTATTGTTCAACTGGAATACTTTGAGAGGGAAAGGAAGCACTATTCATAATTACATTGGCACAACAGCCTGAACTGACATTGTTCTAGGAAAACCGAAACACATCCTAGTTATTCCCCCCGGAGAAGCATCATCCCTACCTGACACACTTCCATTCTCTTCAGAACGTCACTGAAGTCGATCACAGATCATTTTAGAAATCAGATGACCACGTTACAAACCAATTAACTTACCAAAATGACTCAAAGTGAATAATGAAGTTGATTGCATCTTGTTGTCATTTTCTTGAGTTATTCCCCTTGCTTTTTACTCAAGAAAAACTTTTGGCATTGGTTCCATCTACTAAAAACAGAGTTGTGATCAACAAAACTGAAGACTACTAGTATGCAAGTGAATATCATGATGTCGTCTAGTTTAACATAACATGAATTTAGTTTCTCCTAATTTTTCTTTTCAAAAATGGAGTGTGTAAATTCTTATACGGTATGGATTTTCTTCTCGACTGACTTATACTGGCTTTAGGAAAGGAGGCTGCAGCTCACTGAATCCATTGCTAATCTTTTTTGTGAGAGCCAAAAACTGGGCACACTCTAGGAAATTTCATATGTGAACAAATTTAAATATCAAGATACCTGACTTGAAATTGGTACTTGTTTTGTTTTGTTTTTTAATTTTATTTATTTATTTATTTATTTATTTATAGCTGTGTTGGGTCTCGTTTCTGTGCGAGGGCTTTCTCTAGTTGCGGCAAGTGGGGGCCACTCTTCATCGCGGTGCGCGGGCCTCTCACTATCGCGGCCTCACTCATTGCGGAGCACAGGCTCCAGACGCGCAGGCTCAGCAATTGTGGCTCACGGGCCCAGTCGCTCTGCGACATGTGGGATCCTCCCAGACCAGGGCTCGAACCCGCGTCTCCTGCATTGGCAGGCAGACTGCCAACCACTGCGCCACCAGGGAAGCCCTTGGTACTTGTTTTAACTTTGTTTTTCCTTGACACTTTTGTGACTCATAATGTATATTTATGGGTTATATGTATATTATTTTCCCAAACTTGATGAAAATAGAAAAAATTCTTTCCTCATAAAAGGGCATAAAGATCATGGCTATTATCTTCTTCTCACATTCTAATTACTGAACCACAGATTATTTCACGTGGGATGGAAATCTATTGGAGACTAACTGTATAGAGGAAGGAAGCGCCATATTAAATATAACTCCTCCAAAAACAAACAGGCTATTTGCAAAAAAATATATTTGATCATTTGGAAAGCATATTCATGATTGTTTCATTGTCTACCTGACTTTAATTTAGTTGCACATAAATCTCTGAATAATATTACTTCCACCCACTTCCCCTAACATTTTTTGATAATCCTATGCTGATAGCAAGACTATGTTATAAAGGAAATTTGAGGTACCCGTATATTTGTTATTCAAAGTGGCAAAGCACATATTAATTTCTGATGAATGAATGAAATCACTCTGGTTGATACCTAAAACTCAGGAAAACATCTGTTTTAAAGCTAGTATGTTCCCTCACATTTTTCAATAGCCAACTTGATGTCGTGTATAGTAGATAATAAATATTAACTAACTTACTAATATAATGAATGAAGTGTTTTTGAGGTGAGTTCAAAGTGGCAGTTTCTAACTTTGAGAACCGTTTGTGTGTATGTGTGTGTATTCAGCCTGTCCCACAGTTATTAAAATTAAGATGAAACTGATAATGCGTATTAAGTACAGAAAGTTGGCCCACTTTCCCCCGCCAAATTCACAGAATGAAAAAGGCAAGGCTTGGTCTTTAGTAACCCCTTTGGTGATGGTAGGGTCTTGAGGATAAGTGATCTACATTCTCCATTAGGGGAACATTACTTCCATCCAAGAAACAAATGCACAGAAACCCTATTATTCATGTTGAAGGGAAATTTGATATAAATTGGCTCTTTCCTGAACCATTTCCCAGAGGAAGCTTAGATTCATAAAGATGTGGGCTCTCACCTGTAACATAGTCACGTGGACACCCAAGGACACTCTCAGAGCAGCCCTCCGGGATATATTTAATTTGACTTCCTCTTTGCTTTTAGGAAAGCATTCCATTATAGCAGAATGGATAGGGACCCTAAAAATCTTAGTAATTCAGGAGAGGAGTGTAAGTTTTCTTCTCTTCAAAGATGAATATGTTGAATTGTTAAAATCCATGTCCTTTTAATTCACCTCCTCTAAAACCAGTAGGAACTGACCACTGTTGCAACTTTGAAAAAAGGCATTTTAAAGAATCTGTTGTTCTTTGCTCTGTGAGCTTTGAATTCTCATTTCATCCTTCTTTGCCTGGTCAAGTATATATGTGCTCAGAACTTGCCAGTGAAGGCTTCCTTTCTCTTCTCCCTCCCCATCAGGGCTGGGAGTGCCTTCACGCTCCCACACCATCCCAAACACACCTCCATCGTAACATTTAATGGTAACAAGGCTAATAAAGTTTTAATAACTGTAGAGCTTACTCTGAGCCAGCCACTATGCTAAGGTCATCTCACACATTATCTTAATTATTCGTCACAAAAATGCCAAGACTTAGGTGGTATTATCTTCCCATTTTACTGATGAGAACACAAAGTCAGAGGTTAAGCACCTTTCCCAAGCAGATCCAGTTCAGAAGGTGTAGCACCGAGCATCCAGGCTCTGGGTCTTGTGCCCCACTTACCCAGGAGCAATAGTGCAGACGCTCCTCCAGGCTGTGAGCTTCAGGAAGGCTGTTGCCAGTGCCTGGCAATCCTGCCTGGCAGAGCAGGTGCTTCAGTACTTACTGAAGGGATAAATAGATGGACGAATGAATGATTTGTGGTATGGGGTTTACACAGAGGTGGGGAGGGCAAGGAAGGTTACGCATGGAAGATAATTGACCCAGGTCTTAGAATGAGTAGGAATTTTCTTAACAAAACAAAAACCTCATGTTTTCCTGACATGGTTTTTGGTTTTGTTTGATTGTTTGTTACCAAAGGGCTAATTAAATTGGTTTTCACAGGAGAAATTAAGTCACAAATAAAGTTGTGTGCCTGTTAGCAAAGAGAGCTCAGGATCCCAAGTTCTCGTTCGTGTGTAAGGGCCACGCTGCATTTATAATTACCCACTGCCTAGATGATCATGAATTCTTCTTTGTATAACTACATCTGCATCTCAAGGGTTTGACACAGGAAACCTGGAGAACAGCCATCAGAGCCATCGACTTCCTTCGGGATCACGGAAAGAGGCTTTAAAGACCTAAGAGAGGGAAGGAAATTTATGGCACTGATCCCAAAAGATGATAAACATCGGACAGACTGTTGAAGAGCCCTGCGCAATGAGAGAGGGAAAGAGGCCGAAGAAATTCAGGCGGTGCCAGGAGAAAAGGAGGACCCAGGAAAGAGCTAGAATTCTTCCCAAGTAGAAAGGGCCCTACGGCTGCCACACGTGCCCAGGGACGTGGATGAAATGCCTATATTTGCCTGGAGAGCACCATTAGCAAGACCAAAGCTTATCATTTTTCACAATTTGTCTGGTTGTCAGACAAGCCTCACAAAGAAATTTCCAAATGTTCTACCCTTTTCGAATTCAGCTGCACCTGAAGGCTTGAGCCGTCCACTCCCTTCTCCTCGTTGCCAACTCATCCTCCCTCTGAGCCACCTTCTTCCGCAGTAACTGCTCCCATGGGATGAGCTGACATTCTGGGCCTCTCAGCAGGAAATCCAAAGTTTTGTCCTTTCACAAGTCCCACGACGATGCAGGGAACTGCCGAGTCCGTGCCGTCGCCTGCCCCCGAGAGTCAAAGAAGTAACCATTGCATCCCAAAGTAACCGTCGCATCCACACATGCGTTTCTACAACCTGTCTGACAGTGGGCTGGACACAGGGAGCGAGGAAGGAGGGCAGGGAATTCGGGAAATATAATCTATAATCCCTACTTGAAGAATTTCAAGAAAACAACAATCTAGTTTCAGAGGAAAAAGAGAAACTACAAGACATATTGAAAACAGCCCCTAATTTATGTTACTGAGTAAAAGCACAGTATGAATTCACAGAAGTCTGGTCACTATGAGCTATTCCAAGAGGGGGAGTTTTCATGGAGGTTATGGGAATTAAACGAGGCCATAAAATACGAGAAAGATTATTTGGAGGACAGAAAACGGGAGAGCATTCAAGAGAGAAGAAAGGTCACAAGAAAAGATGCGATTGTGGGAACAAAGTTTGGATGATGTGAAGTACACAGAGTGACCAGGCCTGACTAGGACAGATGAAGGATGCTGGGAAGTGATGGGGTGTAAAATCAGATAAATTCAACCTAGGGCAAGATTATGGATCCAAACTCCTGTTGAAATCCAGCCCGAGAAGGAAGAGTCATTTCCTAATAACATGATTTAGGCCTCTCCATGCTTTCCTCTAAATTATTTCCAATAGGTTGTGATTACCTGTGGGCTGCCACTCACTTAGATTAGAAGGATTACCTTCCACCAGAAATGGTAGCACCTTTCTTTAATGATGGTTTTATTTGACTGATGAAAACGCCTCAATGATATTCTCAGTCTTATTCTTTCCTATGGGAACTCAAACTAATACAAACTGTTCCTTGCTCCAGATATTCTTTTTTTTTTTTTTTAAACAATGCTGTTCATGCAGGAAGTTTTGTTGAATAAATTTGGTGGGGTGGGGGGCTGTTTTTTCACTAGCTTATTAAAGGCACATATTCGTTAACTTAATTTTTGATTTCTACTAATTAAAATTTCCTCTAGGCATAGTTTTGTTAAGTGCGATTTGCTTTAAGCATCTTTTTTAAACTTCATTTGTATCTTTCTAAAGTTCTTATTCATTAATTGAGGATTTTCAGGCCCATGATGCTCTCCCTTTTCTTCTCAAAGGACCAGAGGCATGTTTTGGTCTGAGGAGATTCAGATTGTCTCCCTTCCCTAAAAATTGAGCAAATTCCCTGGATCAGCACCATGAAAAAAAGATTCTTTGAGGCTATAGACTAATGCTGCTATCATTCATCATCTTAAAGTACATAAAATTAATAAATACATTTAGTCACTTTTTCTAAATGTCCCAATTGTGCAAATCCTTATAAAATGTACCCTAGACCAAGCAGGAGGTGGTTGAAGCATTTCTGTGGTTAGTGCCATCTATTTTCAGAGCTAAGGAAGCCAGAAGTTTCTGAAAGTGGACCATCAACTGCCCAAGGAGAGTCACCAGCCCAGGAAACCCCACTGGCTCAGGGACCAGGTGACCAGGGCCCCCTGGTGTCTCTTCCTCCGAGAGCTGGGTCTTCTCTGATGTTGAGCTGTCCCGATGACCAAAAGTGCCCAACGTGTAGTATCTCATTTAATCCTAACATCAGTAGGAATGTATTGCCACTTTACAGATGCCAAAACTAAGGCCCAAACAAGTTAAGTGATTTACTCAGACTCATCACTGATTTTGCTCCAAAATACAATCTTGGGTTTCTGTTTCCTAAATTATAAAACACAACGCTTGGAGATTGTTTTTAAGCAGACTGCCCTACCCAAATATTTCAGAAATGTTAGCATTTCTTAATTGTAAAATGGGTGTTTGAAATAGGTACCATTATATATAGTTTACAGAAATGCAAGTTTTTCATGAGACAAACTGCATCCAGGGAACTCTGGAATGTTTTGAAGAACATTTCCAGGGAGAAAATGAAAAAATGGAAATGGAAAATAGATTGTAAAATCTGCTCTGTGGCTCTCATGGAATCCAGTACCTATTTATTTTTACCAATTAAGTCCTGTGAATGCTAAAGATATTCACAGCTGGCAGTATGTACATTATCCTAATTTGCAGCTTCTTGAGGGTAAAGGTCATGTGTGTTTGAACTGGGATAACTCCATTGCCACTTAAATTACCAAAATAAATGCTCTTTAATTACAGAAACCAATATAAGCATCTCAGTTTAATATTGTATTTGCAGAACCCTAAGTGATGACTGTGAGCTTCCCACTCACCTTGTGGGGTGAGCTCAAGAGGTACAGGTTCTGAGTAATTGCATATAATTTGTCTTCTGCCCTGAGACAGAAATGGTGGCGTGTTTGGCAGGGTTCCCGCCACGGCGGCGGGAGAGGTTGGGACTACAACGTGCACCTTCGTACAGAGGCATTCTGGGATGTAAAGAGCCTGGGAGGCATTGTGAGAGTCACGAAGGTGATGTGCATTTACAAAGGGCAAAGCATTTGAGTGGCTCCCTGTTCAAATAAAATATTCTGGGAGGGAAGAGTAGGCTGTGTCCCACTTATTAACTCACATGGCACTGTTAGCTAGAGCAGATTTGACGAGGACACCATCCTTGGTCCAATTCCCTTTTAAGGATTTGTTCACTGATTTACTCATTCCAGTGGTCACGGATTGCAATCACAATGACAGGCCCCTGCTGAGTTCTCTGAGTTCAAAGAGAGGTCCAGGTGGGCCTTGACGCGCAGATCTACCAGGTCTTCCTCTCTACCTGACAAGTAAACCAAGTATCACCTGGATAGATCAGGAGCTGCTCGTCATCTGTGTCAAGTTTGCTTTTGCATTTGTTTTACAATGCTATCTAATTTGTCAATTCAGTCAAAAAGAACTCGAGCACCTACAATGTGTCATGAACTCTGAAGTTGACAGGAGAGCAGAAGATGCTATATTCTGTTTGAGTGCAGCTTTCTAAATATAGAAAAGTATGGATCTTGAAATCACACAATAAGACAGAAATATGGCATGTAATGAACTGTAGGAGTCCACGGCCGAGAATACGCCAATTAGAATTTTTGCTACACAATTCAAAGCGTGTTCTTATAAATAAAAGTAGGTAGACTTTATAACATTTTTGTACCCAGGTAATGCTGCCTTCCTTGATTTTGTACATGGTAGTGTAGGATAACCTTTTTGCGTCAGACTTTTTATGGGTAGTAATGTGCCATTGCAGTGGGACAGCTTAAGTGCATTTTAGGGACTCCTGTATCACCATCCTCATCAACCGGCATTTATTGAGTGCAGGAACTATAAATCATACTTATATACTTTATAGAGAGTAAAATATGCATGCATGTTTTCACATAAACAATGTTGAGTCCACTTCTTTAAATCTACAAGAAAATAGGAGCTCCTATATAATGGTTTTGAAATTAGTGTCTCAAAAGGAGTATAAAAACAACCCTGTCATTCTTCCAAGCTCATGGAAACCTTAAATCCTTTGGCAGTGGGTGAAATGTGAAAGGTCTTCTTAGTTTGCCCCTAAGTGTTCCCCAGTGTCCTAAAAGCATTATAGACTTCTTCATCCAGGAGGAAGCAAAAGAACCAATGTGCTTTGGGGAACCAGGTATAAATGCTGTAGCTTCCAGAAGGATTAGCTCCTTTTACTTGGAAATTAGCAAATGGATGTACAATTTTTAATTATAAATTTTAAACTTTCCATCAAAGTCAAATTGTGCTGATGTTAGTCAAACCTAATCTAGGCATTGATTCAAGAACCTGCTGATGGAGTAAAAAATACATGGAAACTTGTTAACAAGAAGTTCAATTATCTACATCTCAGCAAATCATGCCAGAGTGTCATGTAATCTGCTGAGCTCAGGCAGCCCAGAGCCAGGGAAGATCTCTTTCTTTTCTTCACCATTAATATTTACAGTTGGAAGCAATACGTGGCTGCAATCTCAGTGCTGCACCTACAAAGGGAGTTGTTGGCTTGATACCTTGTTTTCTGACACTGTGAAGCGAGGAAACAGCTACCTTCTTAATCATCGCCTGATAACATTGTGTTGAAACTGGAGGGTAGCACGGGGCTGTTTTATACAAGCAACAACCCTGGGAGATTTTCTGCATTGTTTCCTTGTTTTATTTCTTGATAGACATGCTGGGGTGTTAAAAGCATGGGACTGAAAGTTGTGAATTATGGGTCCTTTTCTTTGTTCTCCCCCTGAATTTTTCAGGGTCTATGCAGGCACAGTATATAGAGACAGCTTACCTCCCAGACAGCCTCTGTGTGCTGGGCACCTTCCTAGAACTCACAAACAAAATCCTTCCACCTCTCAGCCTACTTTGTTGGAGCTTATTCTGACATGCAAAGTCCCAAAAAATTAAACCAACACCAATAAGCAGGGAAACGCAGCTGGTTATATAAGTGCTGTCCATAGCAAGAGACCTGAAGTGTAAAATAAGTATTATTACTCATCTCTCAGTGTGTAAATATGTCAAATAAGGGTAACTTAGTTGAAATTCAGGGTAGATTTGGGGTTACATCTATATAGTGCTCTACCTAGGATGCATCTGTGCATAACTGAACAAGCCCTGACCATTTGGGTACCAGATCTGCTGCTTAAGTAATTTGTTACTTGGGACAAATTGCTTAAAAGATCTTTTAATTAAGGGCAATGATCTCTGTATCATTAGACTATTGTGAAGATTAAAATGAGGTGACATGTCAGATGCCAGGGAAAGATTAAGTCCTCAGGTTTTAATTACTTTTCCTTTTTCCCCTATGTACCACCTTTTAGTTCCAAAGTGTTTTACAGCTGATCTCATTGTAGAATATCGAAAAGATGAATGGCCTGGGTAGAATGCACAAATAATCAAAGATCTAGTTGCCACCTTGTAGTAGAAATACTAGATTTATGCTAGGTTCCTGAGACCAGGGTAAGAGGCCTGAAAAACGGTAGCAAAGACATTTTAATAAAAGAGAACAATGAAACCATTGGGTAGAGGGCCAACCTCTAAGGATAAAAATGCCTCTTAATATGGAGGCGATTCCTCCCCAGGTCCGCCACACAGAGGAGTGGTTGGCTGAGGTGAGCCGCGTTGTAACTCTCTTTCTCTTCTCGGAGCCGTAGCTATCCCTTGTGTCGGTAAATCAGAGCAGATGGCTTCCTTTGACACCCCGCGCTGTCAGTGGAATGTAAATGCTTCTCCTCACAACACTGAGAGTCCTGAGGCTGTGTGTTTAATCTGTGCTCTGCGAGCAGAGTGACCCTGAAAAGAACATGAGTGCAGAGCACGTTTGGAGAATTGGCAGCCATCCTCGTAAACAGAATCGGGGAGGATTCTGCAAGCCTGGTGACTAATCTTGGTTTTCTTCCTGAGGCTCTTAGCACAGCCATATCCCTGAGGACAAGTCATCTAAATGGTGGTGGAATAGAAAAGTTATAGACCCAAGGGAAATATTTTATAAAGGTGGGAGAGAAGTGTTATTCTGGGGTCTGGGAAAAAGAAGCAACAAAACTGAAGAGGCTTAGTTTATAGTTTGAATTCTCAGTTCTCAGTCTCTTTGGGAGTTTAGAAAACAAAATTTCCATATGTTTCAAATTATTTAAGTTAGTAAGGGGAATATTCTTTAGGCAATTACTCCAAACTTCAGGGAAAAAAAAGAATGTAAATAATTAAAATTTCAGTATGACACAGAATATGAGAAAATGCAGCAATCAGCAAAGATTATCCAGAGAAAAGTCTTACATTTTGGAATATTAACGACAAATTATAGAACTAAAACACAATTTAACATGTTAGCTGGGTTATCTTATTTCTTCTTAAAAAGGTCTCTGAACTGGATAGGAAACAGAATCTGATCTTCATTTTATTAAAACAGTCACTAGAAATTAGTCAGTGGCAAAAGGAGAAGATTCGTCCTTTGAGCCCTTTGTAGGGAAGAAAGAGAACTGCTCAGGCAAGAATCTCCTAAACCGTTATTTCAAAAGGCAATGCAGACACGTTGTATATCATAATTACCGTGTACATACACTTAGAGCTCCAAAAGTGTAAAATAACCAGCACAGCTATATTGTCTGGTCTCATTTTATAATAGGCTGTTAAATTCTATGCTACGTTAATACATAGAGATAGGGCAACTGTAGTTCAGCAGGACTTTTAGACTGAGTTAAATGCTGTTAGACTTTATTCTTGTCCCTCCAAGAAGGAAGGCTGTACATCCTCAATACCAATGTAAATAGATCTTTACCCCCAGTTGCATTTTGGGACATTTAGGTGGACTATTAACAAAATCAGACATAAAGTTTTTGTGTTTGTGTTTTGTTTTGTTTTAATCCTGCCATAGAGTTTTACCAAATGGCTTATTTGGAATTTGAAAGCCTGACTTCTGAAAGAACTCTTTAGTTCTAAAACTAAATACTACTTTAATCCATCTTCCCAATATGAAGGTTTCTATCTTTGCTGGTGGTAAGATACCCTGGTGTTCTAAGTGATGACAAGCTCATAGATTTAGGAATGTTCACTTTGGATCCGACCAACCTCAGCACGGCAGGCTCCTTCCCTGTTTAGACGTAGCAAGTCTCAAACGATTTGGAAGGGAGAGAGCTGCGCCGTGAAAGGATTCCCGTTAAAGCACGCAATGCATCTTTCATCTTCCACGAGGCAGACTTTGAAACTGAAAATCTGATAATTTGATGTAAACCGACAGTGACAATAGAAATAGCCACTTCTGAGATTATTTAAGAGAAGGTACAGGGTATAGACATTCATCCATGAAACACTGGAAGCAAGGGTTTTTATTTCTATGTTTGCTTTGTAAAATAAGAATAGAGTAAATGGCACAATAGATTATATAAACAAGGACTTCAATGACAAGCTGTCAAAGTTAAGGTAATATATTTCACATGGGTGACTTGATGCCACACTTTATCCCCTGCACGAGGGGAAACCAATTTGAGTCTGGTCAATAAAATACAACCTCCAGAGCTGGGCCTGGGGCACAGCTGACATCATGCGGCCGAGCCTGGTGACTTGGCACTCACTTCTGCTGGGACCCAGCAGGCGCTGGCACGGCTGCCATGTGGGGGAGGTCAGACATTTAAGCTCGATTTGGTTAATAAACACGGACGCAGGTATGTCAGGAGAGAGGATGCCATTGATCTTCGTGCTCTGCTAATTTAATGCAGGTCTGAGGTATCAGTGGAACTAGTTATTCAAAAGCTGGATTTACTGCAGTCTCACAACTGTTGAAAATTAAACTACATGTGCTGCAAGTTAGGGGTTACTGGAGTATCTCATTATAGAGGCTGTTTTTTTCAGAGGCTGGAATCTTTGCTGAATTACTGAGGGACCTATTTGAATGTAGACTTGGACCAAATAATTTTCTGATAAGCTGGCCATAAATCCTCAGTAAAATAAGCTTGGTGTTCTCAGCATATCTGTTAGCGTTTTTGATCATTTTTATGGCTTTCCTTTTGCTGGTCAAATTATCCTTATATGCCCCTAAAGCCCCCCTGACGTGGATTAAGCCAACACAAACCAATAGACCTTCATTACTCTGGCAACTGGTTCTGATTTGGGGGCAATAAATACAATGACACAGACTAGATTACCTTTGCCAAAAGGACATGTGATAAGCCATAAGGATGTTGGGGATTTGGCATTCTTTCTCCTGCTTAATGTGAGAATGAATTAATAGCAGCTTTTCACCGACTGAAGAAAGTTGGTAAGAAGAAAGAATTCCAAGTGAGGAAAGGACCAAGGTACAGCTTTTAGGTCAGGAAGGACGATGCCAGGAGATGGTGAGAAAGTCCATGGACACCCACTGTGTGCCTGGCACTGGGTTAGGCTCCAGTAGGAGGGTTAGGGCCAAATGTGTGAGGAAACTGGCATGTGATGTGATCCATGAATGTTTCAGTGTCTAGATGGGAGATAAAACCATCGATGGGAACAAGATTTACTAGGCAATAAAAGTATAGCAGGGAGAGAAATCAGCAAGACCCAGAGTAGCAGAAGAACAAACAGATAGTGAAGAAGCAAGATCCACAAATTGGGGGGTTAGAGGAATTATTTTCACTGTAACATCATTTTTAAAAGTATTACTTTTCTAACTTTTTTGGGAAAAAAATGAAAGCTAAAGAAAATCAGAAAAAAAAAAATAGTGCAGTGAACACATACCCTTCATCCAGTTTCAACAGTTCTTTAATATTTTGCTCCCTTTCTTACCTCTATATACATACATTTTTTGCTCTAGCTTTAGAAAGTAGGTTGCAGATGTTGTAACACTTTACCACTAAATATTTCAGCAAGTGTCTCCGAAGAAAAAGGACTCCCTTCTACAACCATATACCAGTATGGCATTCAAGAAATTTACCATCTCATGTACTATCCATGTTCAGATTTCTCTAATTGTCCCAAAATTGTCCTTTAGATTTTTTTTTTTTGGTCAAGGATACAATCAGTTGCATTTAGTTGTTAGTTGTCATGTCATTTTAGTATGATTTAATCTCAAAAGTCTCCCTGCCTTTTTTAACTTGTTTGCTGGATATTCTCTTGCTTTTGAAATGGTGTATAAAATCAGTTGATATACTTATCAATCACCTTCTAAAATCTATAGACCATGGCAGAGAAGGGGTACAAAGAAATTTAAATCCTTCTGTGTCCTACAAAACCCAGGTGAGTAGAGGACTCCTGGCATATGAGGCTGATAGGTTTCTTAGAAGAGGTGTAGGTCAGATGTGCTAGGAAAGAACCTGCAGAGAATATCCATGAAATTGCGCGTGCGATTCTGGCCTCTGCTTCGCTGAGGGAGAGGAGAGAAGCTTCCTGGAAGGGAATCTGTTTGGGTTACTGCCCAGGTTGGGTGAACGCTTTCCTGACACATGGGCTGCTGCTTCTCCTCCGCGTGCGGCTCTGCAGAAGCAAGAAGCACTTCCCTCCACCAGCCTCCCAGGCAAGCAGGAAAGGCCCAGGCCCGCTTCTCCTTCTCTCTCCCGCTGGATCGTGGTGTTTCCTTCTGCCTTCAACACCCTTCCTTACCTCCTTCTCCCAGCAGCTCCCTTTAAGAAAACTGGAGCATGTCATGAAGTCCACCTTCTGGCCTTTCTTTCTTCCCTTCATACTCGCCTCTAACAGAGTGCCCGTCGCCTGAACTGTGGCGGTTTGTGTAGCCGCCCGGCCCGGGACCGTCACTCCACGGTGAACTCTAAAGGCGCTGCCTATGCCTTTGGATCCCGTGTGTCCAGGACCTAGGGAGCTGCCTGCCACGGTGACGGCGTTCACTGACAATGCGTGAGTGCATGAGTGCGTGAACTAATGGGTGAACGATGTCCCCACCGATAAACTCCTGGCAGTAGAGAAGTCTCCCGACGACTGAAAAAAGAATCGAATCAAGGCGTTAAACAGAGCCAGTGGGTGAGTCAATGACAATTGATCGGCCACTCTGTGCAAAGCGCTGCACTTTGTCGTGTCGGAAAGTTCCAGAGGAAACAGATACTCATCCGTACAGTCCTGAGGGGCGGGGTGGAGGGTGGCCTAACCCCCGATGAACAGGGCAGCACATTCAAGTGCACGGGACAGGTCACGCCGGGCAGGCCAGGCCGCAGCTCTTGTAAACGCTGCTGAGCCCTGGGCTTCCGGGCATGAGATGCTGGGAGGAGAGCCCGCGGGGTCCCCGGGGGATCTGCAGAGGGCAGCTAAGCCCCAGGGTGCTCCGAGCAGAGCAGAGGTCTCCCGAAAGGGCGTGTTCAACCTGGAGGAGCGGCATGGGCGGGGGAGGGGCGAGGGAGGCTGGTCCCTGCTCGAGAAGGGCGGGTAAGGACAGTCGCTTTGCTGACGTGCAGGGCGTAGCTGATGCTGACCTTCACAGGGAAATGGGGGCAAAGTCAAAAGGAGCCTTGACTTAAAACTCAGCAGGTTAGGCTTGACACGGTTAGCACTGATACGGTTAGCACCCGTGGGCTTCCCAGCCAGGTGAGCAAGCTCGTTTTTTTTCTGTAGGGCTGTCTGGCTGGGGTAGATTCTGGGGCAAGAAAGAATGGCTAGAGGACCGTTTAACCAGCCACGGAAGAGACAGTTACTGTCTTAACCAGGTTGTGACCGTGAGAATGAACCAGAGAGCAATGCGAGCGGAAGGGCAGGGGCCTGCGTTCTGAGTGGATCCCGGTGTAAAATAATGAAGACGGAAAGGGTGTCCGACTGACAAACACAAGTGTGGGCAGCTCCCAGTGTGGTGCGCGCTACACACCCGAGTCTTCAGCTGGCGACCACTGTTTTCTGGAATGCAGAGAGAAAGAGAAGGAGAGAAAAAAAGGAAAGGAAGTATGACTGTCTACCCAGGTTTTCTGAGACCAAAATGGGCCATGATAATGTCCAGGGGGTCACCTAGCGGAGACAAAAAGAATGTTTCACACATAGAAAATGGTATTAAAAAAAAAAAAAGATCTCTCGCATCTCCTGCTTGTGTCACCTGACGACATTCCCATCCGGGCTCTGGGGCAGGAGAAGGTGAAAGCAGACTGTTTGTGGCTGATTCCACGGAAAGGAATAGTAGCCAAGTTGTATAATAATAATAGCCCCCTTCACGCTTTGATCACGTGGTTCCTGATCTGCCGCACCCCCCGCTCCCCCCCAGTGTCTGCCCGCAGCCCCTCCGAGGCGCCCTGACCCTTCAGCGGAGTTAGAGAGCGGCTGTCTCTTCCCCTGTGGGTCACAGGCCGAGGGTTTCCTCCTGCAGGAATCCCCGGGGAGAAGCTCTGTGCGTGAAATTGAGAGCTTGCCATGTGCTGCCGGGCAAGCCTTCCGCCCAGCGGCGATCACCGCGGGGTCCCTGGGGCACGGATGCCGGTCCGGGGGCTGGGAGGCAGAAGGATGGAGCTGCACCTTGATGGGACTTCTGCCTTGGGAGGGGAGGGACGCCCCCCATGAACTGTTAGGTGTCCCAGGGCGCGACGTGCTGGAGAGAGATGAAGCTGATTACAGTTAAAGAGGGCGATCAGGCAAGGCCTCCCTGAGAAGGTGACAGGATGTGATAATCCCTACCTGGAATTTAAACGTTTCTGTGCGTACAACATCTGGTAACCCCCCTGACCCAGGGTCAGCAGAAAGGGCAGCAATTCTCTTCAAACAATAAATTTACAAAAACATAATGAAATCTGAGTTTGGGCTGCTGGGATTTGGTTCTTGTATGAGGCAAAGAGCGAATTTTTATTCATAAGGCCTGGTCTTCCAAGGAGAACAATTATATCACTTATACCACCTGCTTAAGGAGAGAGACACAGGAAAGCTGTGTCTCCAGACTTCTAGCTGCATCTGTGCTTCTGCTGAGCGTGTGGCGTCCTGAGTAGGAAAGAGCTTGTGAGACATCGGGGCAAGAATTCCAGACCCAACACTAGACGGGTGGGGTTGGGAACTGCCGGGCTCACCGCTGTATTCTAGCTCCCACTGTGCTCACACAGAGGGCGTGCTCAAGAACCACCTGCTGAATGCAGGAATAACTGTGTCCCTTCACGACCAGTGTCACAGCACCCCTCAAATCTCAGAATTATGGTGCTCTTCCCCTAAAAGCCCACACACGTCATGCGTGGGCTGGTGGTCAGTTGTGAGAGAAGCGATGGTTTCAACTAGGGCTGGAACCCCGAACGTGCAGCCTTGTGCTGGACCAGCTCCTCTTCTGATTTGTCTCCCGTGTACCAAATTTCCAGTAGCAATTCCAACGTCTTCGGTGGGGCCTGATGTGGAAATCACATTAGAAGCTTCCCAGGACAGCACCCCTCCGGGGGCGGGGCTGGTGCCCGGAACCACCTCGTGTCGCCGGGTTTCTCCATCACCAGGTTGTCAGGACGGTCCCCAATTAGTAGAGTTGTAAGGAATTGTAATTACTTGGTGAGAATTGGTTGAAAGACTATGTCGGTTTCCTTTGAGAGCCTGTGAGTCTTCTGGGAGAGGCAGAGCAGCGGCTGAAGAGATGGGAGCACCAAGGAGAAAATGCTACTGGGCTTGCAGTTCAGACGCCCCCTGGTCCCTGGTCCCTGCAGCCGTCAGCGGCCTGGAGGGGCTCCGTGGCTGCCACGCTTCCGGGTCCTGAGCATTTTACAGGGCGGCAGGAGCATCTGCTGGGTGGTCCCCTCCCCGTGCCAGGATGCTGCCCAAGGCCCCGCTTGCAGCTTCTCAGTACCCTGTTTCCCCCCTTGTAACTGTAAAGTGGACAGTGTATTTATGGTTGAAAATTGGCTGCTGCAGCAATATTCATTTTAAAAACAGAGTTCTGGCACATATTCAATATTACTATGGAAACGGCTGTTCCTAGCAATTCACTAATAAGAGATAGTTCAAGGACCCAAGTCTGTGTGGGAGTTTTTTACCATCCACCAAATTGAAGACCTACTTATTACAATAGTAATTCATAAGAACTGCTTGCTCTCTCTCTCTCTCTCTGTCTCTCTCTGTCTCTCTATCTCTTCTTTATTTTTAATTTGAAGGATGAGAGTCAAAGAGATGTCCTCATTTCACTTTAGATACACAGATGGAAGGTAAATATTATAACCGGCTTTGTAAAAACACATCTTTAAAGTATTTTTCCCATTAATCACTGATGTTCATAATAGTACATAACGTACTATTATGTACTTGTGTAACACTACACACACACACACACACACACACACACATTTCAGAAACTCGCATATTGAAGCTGGAATATAACCTGTAATCAACTAGTACATCCAAACATTCTAACTTCCTGTCTTCAACTGTCTCCACATATTTCCACACAACGGACATATAAACTGAATTCTAAGAAGGATTTGGGGAATTCACTCCACCCTAGCGTTTTTCAGGAGCCAGTTTTTAACTCCCAACATTTCTGCTTTTTTCAACTACAAACGTACTTCCGCTGATTTTACAAAATCCGACGTGAGAAAAATATGCCCCTAAGGGGGAAACCACGGCCTCAGTCCTAGAATTTCCTCACTTCAAGTCAAAGCTTTAATGTCTTCACCTCCTTTCACCTGGAAATAGGAGGTCAAGTTTCCCAAGGTATCCTGTTTTTCCAGGCTCCTTCCAATGTGTTTATTGTTTTCACATTTTTCCAAATTGGCCCTAAATATTATGACAGGCGGATCCTGGTGCTGAGGACAGAGAGAGTCTCATTACTTTTCCTTTCCAGACAAGCCAGCTCGTTCTGTGCTTTCAAAATCAGATGAACTGACCAGCAGTCAGCTAGCGAGGGGCTGTGGGCCCTGACGGCCAGATGGCCCAGGCCCCTGCCAGCTCCAGGTCAGCGGCTGCCCCTCTAGGCTCCCAGCCTGGGCTCTGAGTCCCGACTTGTTGCCAGAGTGGGTGGCATCTGGTGGGTGTCCTGACGCCCAAGCAGGACCGGGGAAATCAGCCGGGGAAGGGTCATCACTCTGAAGAGTGCCGAACAGGAGTGACCGCAAGGACTGACTTCCCTTCTGAGCCTGCCCCTCAGAGAAGCTCCGCACACCTGGAAGCTCCACGTCTCAGAGCAAGCCTAGGACACAGAACTGTCACCGCCGCTTTACAGGTGGGCAAACGGCAGAGATAAGTGTAGGACACCAGTGGCAAAACTGGATTCAAACCCATTTCCGTCTGTTTCGCAAGTGCATTTTGTTTCCAGTCTCCCCTCAGAGGAATCACAGTATAGAATTCCTCTTCTGGAGTTTAAGGAAAAAAAGCGAATGTGTATTTCCAGCGTGTTCTAGCCTAGGCTCAGGTCAGAAGGTTCAAAATAAGTTTTGGCAGTTTCCCCTGAGAATGCCAGCGTGCATCCTTGCCTTGGGTCACATTTGGCCACAACCAGTCAATGTTTCAGAATGAATCTTCCATGGAGGAAAAAAAATGAAGCACCTATTTATTTTATTCTGCAGATGGGGAGTTCAAAGTCACCACAGTTTCATGTGATCACGTATAAAATGTACATTTAAACAGGATGTTAACAATACAGATTGCAGCATAAGCCACCTGAAAAGTAATTTTACATGAAGTTTTCATGAATTTGGGGTCTATCTTTTCTGAAAAAGGTTATTCAAAAATGCAACATTAGCAGCACAACCCATCCAAACAGGCCTGGCCTTAAACTCACGCTGTTTTTCAGGACGGTCCACACCTGGCGGCCTTGTCAGTTCCTGTGTCCCAGCAGTTTCAGTTATCAAAGGATCCATTCCAGGGCTGTGTATTTTAAGCCCAGTTGAAGAATAGCAGAGCAAAAAAGGCCTTTCAGCCAGGGGAATTCAAAAGCAAAGGACCCTCCAGAGGCGATTTCAAACTCCGACTCCCTCGGCTCCCCACCAAAGCTGAGTGACGCGCCCTATCTGATATCGCTAGGGCAGCCATTTCATCCAAAACTTTATCTGAAGCTCGGAATTGCCGTGTTAGGTTTGTAGGTTGGCTCCCGGGTCGTATCCCGAGGCATTGAGGGAGTTCTAGCTCATCTTTCAGAATTAAATGAAATCAGCGAGGTGATGCATCACATCTTCAGGGCTGCTCACATTCTCCTGTGCTGAGAACTTACTCTGGGACATTCTCTTCGGCTTTTGCATCTGTTGTGTCTCCTGACTCCCATCCCTGGGAGTAGATGCTGGGACCTGGTGTTACAGGTGATCAAACCCAGGGTCTTGCAGGGACTGGCTGAGGCCCGTCGCTCAGCGCACAGCCGGTGGAGGCAGGGGGTTTCTCTCGGGTCTGGAGCTGGCCCTTCCATTCTCTCCACATTGCTGAGAGCAGTGGAGCCTCTACAGACAAGAGCCTTGGTTTCCCGCAGGTCCCGAGATAAGTGAAGCGGATCAGTCCTCTGGTTCTGCCAGAACTGCGGTCCCAACGAGAACTCAGCGCCTACACCTGCTATGTCCCCTCCCTCTCCAGCTGCAGGGCAGCAGGTGCGAGGGTCTGGGCGGCATTAGCTTTCCCCGTGCAATCATTCTCAGCCCAAATGAGAAGACGCCAGAGAAGTTTAGAAAACAGAGACAAACCAAGTGATTCGTCTCCTCTCTGTCTGGGTGTGGACCCTCCCAACTCACCCACCCAGCAGAACAACCATTGACTCCCAAAGATGACACAGTTTACTGGACAGATTAAGGAGAATTCAGCATCTAGGAACAAGAGGGTTACACAATCTAGAGGTCCCCAGATAACACCAAGGGGTCCATCTGTCCTGCTGAGACCCAGACTCTTGAGCTTTCAAGGCCAGGTCTATGGCTGTATTCATCTGTCCCAGCCCACAGTTATCCCTACAGATAAAGGATGTCATTGCCACACAGTGTGGCCGGAGAACCTGCCCTCTAGTTGAGGTAAACAATTTTTCTCAAGAACGACTGAATTCTGTGAAACTCTATATGCTTTTCTCCAATAACTGGAAAAGTTGCTGTGACCCAGAATTTTAGACAATAATGTGGAGAGTAGCAGCACACACCTGAATGTTGCCCAGGAACCTGACGCTAGCTTTTCCCAGCCTAAGGACAGTCTTCCCGTGCACGCCTGTTTCTGCTCCTGTGTATCTTATCCCAGTTAATGAGACCCCAGCCAACAGGGTCACCTCCTGTGGTGACCATCCTTGTCTTCCCTCCGCTCCTCCCCAGCCTTGCTCGCACAGTCTGCCGTGGAGTGACTCCGCCTCCCAAGTCTCTCTCCACCTTTTCCTCTTCAAGTCTCACTCCACTGGCAAACTTAGACCGAGGTCATCTCACCACGACTAATACAATAAACTCCTATTTCCTCCACCTCCAGCCCCAACTTCACTTCCACCCACCCTCCACCCTGTTACCAGAGCCAAGTTTTAATGAAACACAGACTTGATCATATCATGCTCTCACTTAAACACCTTCACTGGCTCCCACTGACCTCAGGACCAAGTCCAAATTTTAGTATGGCTTTCAAATTTCTTGTCCAGATTCACCTACCTTATAGTTCTATCTCTCACCAACTTTTTAAATCCTTTTCCCACTCAAACGTACACATTTATGGACAATACATTTGGTCATGCCGGATTTCCTACTGTTTCCCCAAACTCTAAGGACTTTTATATACTCTTGCCCTTTTGATTTCAAATTGTTTCATCCAAGTAGAATTTCCTGCTCGAACTATTTGAATGTTCATTTATCCTTCAAAAGGTAATCACATGCCACATTCCAATATTACTCTACCTACACCCCTATGCAGTTCATTTATGACATTATCATAACGTGTTTACAATGTATGAATATCTGTGTATATGTGCGTGCGTGTCTGAGCTCCAGATTTCAGCCTTTGACTTGCCTTCTATTTTTATCTCCTAGCTCAGTTCAATGTTTATAGCAGATAGTCAATAAGCATTGTTGAGTGAGTGAGGAAACTAATGAAGCACATTCAAACAAGGCTCATAGTGAGTACACCCAAGACAATATTATGAAGAGATACAGTGTTAAAGGATTATATTAATTATATAATGTCTAAATCAAAGCACAGTGAACAACAACAGCAAAATAAAAAACGCAAAGGAAAACAAAGGTGTTTAAAATTCCCTAGGATGTTAAACTAACAAAGATTACATTTATAACAGTAGCTTGGTTAGATAACAGGGAGTGGGTCCTAGAGAAAGCTAAATGAGAAGGTAAACTAGTTTACTTCTGCTTTTACTTACCCTGACAGAAATATTTCTTTGAAAACCTATTAAAAATTCAAATAGCAACTGTGTCCTGTCTTTAATGTTTCTGTGCAACTAAATCAGTTTCGTTTTACCCATTGCTAAAAAGTGCTTGGCAAACACATTGGAATCAACATTAGACAAACCACTCTGTCCGAGGCACACCCCTGAGAGTCCAGGACCCAGCTCCTCCGTGCAGGGCTCTGCCTGCAGTTTTCTGTTCCCAGGTTTGGTTCCACGTGGCGCACGTGTGTTTTCACAACCATTCAATTGTCACATCGAATCCAAGTCAAAGTGATGACTGTGGAAACCAGCGCATTGCAGCCCAGCCTATGTCTCGAGATCTTTCCCATGAGACCCAACTAATTTAATTTGCTTTCTTTCCCAAGAAAGGCTGTAAAACAACCATTTTTTTTCAGTGCAAAATCAGAACTTTTTGCAAGGGAGTCAAAAGACTGTGAGCCATATATCTCTATAGATGCAGAACTATTTTACAAATAAACGTGTGGGTTCATCCTTTGGCCTTGATGTCACACAAATGATGCCAGTCACTGAAATTAAGACACAGAGTAGATACAGTAGATGTCTCCTGCCTCTAGACCTTGGACTCTAGAGACAGTCACATTCTCATGATCTGGGAATAAGGACACCTGACATTCCTTCCACACCTTGATCTTTCTCCAGCACTGAGTGGCACCTGCGCTCTGCTTGGTTTCCATTCCAGGGTAGTTCCTTGACCTGGACGTTCTCCTTTGCTCTGTAACTCACATCACAATTATTTCTATCCTTGCAGTTGGCAGACGACTTGCTCTCAGGCGTCTTCGCTGCCATCGGTTCAGTGACGTTAGCCTTGTTGTTGATCCTCTTCCTGGCAGTGGTGGCCTCCGTCGTTGCCGCCAACAAGAGAGCAACTCAGGGGTCCTACAGCCCGAGCCGTCAGGAAAAGGATGGCTCTCGCGTGGAGATGTGGAGCATGACATCTCCCCCTGCAATGGAAAGGCTGATTTAGGACCATCCTGTCTCTAGAGGAAGAGATCCACACACTGCGAATGGGACACTTGTACCTGAGTGTTTTTCTGACAAACCTGGAGACATCAAGTTACAACTGGGACCACACTGAAACTGTGGGAAGGACTCCTTTGACCACCGTACGGATGTTCATAGTGGTTCAACTTGACACCACCGTTTTATTGTATTATGTTAGCCAATCACGGAACAGTGTTTCTTGTGCCAATAATTTCAGCCTCATAATTAGCAAAAATACCTTCCTGAGGATGTGAATTCTGGGAAAAGCTCCAGTGCCTGACATTTACACTCTGTACTCTTTGCAACTTGGGAACACGTTTTTAGTTTTCCCATCATCTGGCAACTGCATTTTTTTCACAAAAAAAAAAAAAAAAAAAAAAAAAAAAAAGACACATCTCTCACTCTTCCTGTCATGTGGCGAAAGGTTTTAGTTTGTACCTATGAGGAGATGCACATTTTTTGTCCTTCAGTCATGGATTCGAGAAAGTTTTGGGAAAGACCTATGGTTAAAAAGCAACTCACCATCCACAAATAAAAATTGAAATGTTGTTGTTCCTCTTTCTGAGTATTTTTTTTTTTTTTTTTTTTTTGCATTTTGTGACACTACATGTGACAAAAGTAACCTCTAGGAGCATTTGAAGAACGTTTTAACTAAATCACCTCAAGCGCTACGTTTAAAGTCCTTGCCCTTTGTAAGGTGTTGCTTAAGGTTGAAACACTTTCCGAGGCAGAAAACAGAATAAAAGGAAACCTCGTATTCTCAAACCTGAAAGACCAAGCTCTTTCCTTCCAACTGCTTTTTGATAAGTCAGAGTCAGACAGTGACCTTGTCTAAAGGTAAGAACCCCAAAGTACAGTGCACGCACCTCAAGGAGCATGTGTGTAAGACTATGTGGTTTGGAGGGAAAATACTGGGCCTTCTATTTATGTATTTTTTCCTCCAAAGATTTAATTAGATTTTTATATGTGTTTTGAAATGCATATAGCATGCTATTAAAGTAGTATATAAATAAAAAATTTAAATGTATGCATATATTGGCTTGGCCAAAAAGTTCGGTCGGATTTTTCTGTACCATCTTACGGAAAAACCCGAACGAACTTTTTGGCCAACCCGATATATTTTGGATATATGCTCAAAAAATTAATAACATGAATTTTTTTATATGTTCTAGAGCAAACCATGCTCCTCAACTACTCAAGGACACCACTCCAGAAATCGCCCCTCTACCTTCCACATCATCAGCATTCCCACTGTACTAGATCATTTCCAATAGCACCAAACATGCTGCCATATTCCCTGTCATATAAAATTACCTTCTGTGGCCCCATCTCCCTCCAATTACCATCCCGTTCCTCAGTATGCCTGTCAGCAAAACGTCCATAAGAGAGTTTTATATTCTTTGTCTCTCCTTCCTCTCCTCCCATTCTCTCGAGATCAAACTAATTTGGCTTTTCTCTGCACCACCCCACGAAAGAGCTCGTGTCAGGGTCACCAATGGACACGTTGCCAAACACAGCAGTCCATCCTCAGACCTCAGCAGCCTTTGAAACAGCGGTCATTCCTTTCTCGAAATACTTGCCACCCAATGGGACACCATTTCTTCCTGATTTTCCTTTTACCCCACCGTCCAGCCCCTCTCAGACACTTCGCTGGTTTCCCCTCATCTTCCTCTGCTTTATTTTTTTTCCATACTGCTTATCACTACCTGACAAATCACATATTTTTTGCTGTCCGTTTCTCCTGACTAAAATTTAAGTTACATGGGGACAAGAACTTTGTTTTTTTTTCTTTCACTGCAAAATCCCTCATTTAAAACAGGCCTAATGTACAATAAAAACAGAATGAATATTTTCTGCATAAATGTACAAATAATGAATGAACGTTATTTGTGCCTGCCACCAGCAAAACCCCAAAGTGCCCAAGATTTGTGTGAGTTGTCATTGGATGTTCCTGCTACTAAACTGTAATAGCTTTGTAGCTATTAATGGCTTAATCTTTGGCTTTCCCTCAAGTTTTCATATTGTTTTAAGTGTTTGTCCAAGAAAATGGATGTCTCTGGGTGTCTGCATGTGGAGTATGCCATAAGACATCTTCTTTACATTTACATCCCATTAGAGTTACAACTTCTTAATAGAGGCTTATATGGAAAGGACAAAAAGAGCTCTTGCTTAAAGAAAAAAAAACACAAAAACAAGTAGCTGACTTTAAAAAACTACAAACTAAAAAAAAATCACAGAGGAGAAGTTGGTCCTGTTGGGATCAGCAAGGGTAAGAAGAAAAGGATAACTGTCGATGGTAATACTTTAAGTGTAGAAAAGACGTCTGACTAATCTGGCTACTCACCCTCCTCCAGTGCCTAGCTCAGGGCTCCACATAGGAACGCGTGCTCAAATATATGTATGAATGCATGCAGGCATGAATAAAGGAATGATTCCAGCTGGACGTGCCAAACATATAGGAGGTTACTTACTGACTAGCCCAGCAAGTCAAATCTGCATCTTTGAACAAGCTAGATATACCATATCTTATGTCAGAATGCTTCCAAGTTAGCCCTATGGAGTATTTGTACTGAACCATCTCTAACAAGATAAACCTCATCTTAAGTAGAAAAGTCTAGTAATTGCATCACCAATGTTGGGGTGACTTTCTTCTTTTTTTTTAATTAACTTTTTTTTTTAATAGTAGTATAGTTAATTTACAATGTTGTGTTAGTTTCAGGTGACAGCACAGTGATTCAGATATATATATAATATGTATTACAGTATATATATATATCTATTCTTTTTCAGATTCTTTTCCTTTATAGATTATTACAAGATATTGAACATAGTTCCCTATGCTATACAGTAAGTCCTTGTTATTTACCTATTATATATATATTTTATATATAGCACTATATATATACTGATCCCAAACTCCTAATTTACCCCCCCCAACTATCCCCTTTGGTGACCATAAGTTTGTTTCCTATACTTCTATATTTGTGAGTCCATTTCTGTCTTGTAAATAAGTTTATTGTATCATTTTTTTAGATACAAATAAAGTGATATCATATGATATTTGTCCTTCCCTTTCTGACTTACTTCACTTAGAATGATAGTCTCTAGGCCCATCCACGTTGCTGCAAATGGCATTATTTCCTTCTTTTATTATGGCTGAGTAATATTCCATTGTATATATATATACCACATCTTCTTTATCCATTCATCTGTTGACAGATACTTAGGTTGCTTCCATGTCTTGGCTATTGTAAATAGTGCTGCTATGAACATTGGGGTGCATGTATCTTTTAGAATTAGAGTTTACTCCTGATATATATCCAGGAGTGGGATTGCAGGATCATATTGTAACTCTATTTTTAGTTTTTGAAGGAACCTCCATACTGTTCTCCACAGTGGCTGTATCAATTTACATTCCCACCAACAGTGTATGAGGGTTCCCTTTTCTCCACACCCTCTCCAGCATTTATTACTTGTAGATATTTTAATGATGGCCATTCTGACTGGTGTGAGATGATACCTCATTGTAGTTTTGACTTGCATTTCTCTAATAATTAGTGATACTGAGCATCTTTTCATGTGCCTGTTGGCCATCTGTATGTCTTCTTTGGAGAAATGTCTATTTAGGTCTTCTGCCCATTTTTGATTGGGTTGTTTGGTTTTTTTTATATTAAGGTGTATGAGCTCTTTGTATATTTTGGAAATTAATCCCAGAACTGGAACAAAAAATTTTTTAATTTTTTCGAAACACAAAAGACCCCAAATAGCCAAAACAATCTTGAGAAAGAACAGAGCTGGAGGAATCATACTCCCTGGCTTCAGACTACCCTACAAAGATACAGTAATCAAAACAGTATGGTGCTGGCACAAAAACAAACATATAGATCAATGGAACAGGATAGAAAGCCAAGAAATAAACCCACACACCTATGGTCAATTAATCTACGACAAAGGAGGCAAGAATACACAGTGGAGAAAAGACAGTCTCTTCGATAAGTGGTGCTGGGAAAACTGGACAGCTACATGTAAAAGAATGAAATTAGAACACTCCCTAACACCATACACAAAAATAAACTCGAAATGGATTAACGACCTCTGACGTAAATCACAGCAATATTTTTTTTGGATCCATCTCCTAGAGCAATGGAAATAAAACCAAAAATAAACAAATGGGACCTAGTTAAACTTAAAAGCTTTTGCACAGCAAAGGAAACCTTAAACAAAACAAAAAGACAACCTACAGAATGGGAGAAAATATTTGCAAATGATGCAACATTCACATCATGTGTATTTTTGCAATTTGTGTTAGCTTGGTTTCAGAGATGGTGGAAACAGTTCCTCTCATGCTTATTTGTATTGTGATGTTGCCACTGCTCCTCTCAAGAGGTGGGTCTGTTTGCCATCCCCTGAGTCAGGGCTGGCTTTGTGACTTTCTTTGACCAACAGCATGTCATGGAAATGATGCTAGGTGCAAGAGACTTGCAGGTTTTTTTCCTTCCCTTAGATGGTTGTCCTGAGACTTCCATGCTGTGAAGTCTGGAGTGAATGTACCAATGGGAGAGAGGCTCAGCTCTGCCAGGCTCCCAGCCACCCTCCCTGCTGGATGCAGCCACATGGTGACCCCTGTGAAACCAGCAGAGGAACAACCCCATCAAGCCACAGAATCAAAGAGAAATCATAAATCATTGTTTGACATCACTAAGGTTTAGGTTGATTTGTTACATGGTGGTGGGTGACTGAGACATATCTGTCCACACCAACAAGGCAAACCAAAGAACACAGCATGATGCAGAACTCATCTGCTTCTAATTCCTTTGCTTCCAAAACTGCTGCTCTGGGAACCGGTGGGCCATGCTGTATTCATCTGCAGAGTAAGGATAATTAGCCCAATATTAATAGAAGATGACAAACGCATGCTGATTTCTCTCAGAGCGGGAAATATGGTGAGAATCCATTCACTCCAAGCCCTGGTCTGGGCGGCTGAGGGTCCCCTGTCCTTCCAGCGCAGCCGTCTACAGGCTTGGGGGCTGGGGTGTAAAGGGGACACAGCCGTCCCGCTGCCTGCCCTGGGCGAACCCTGGCCGGGCAGCCAATGCAAAAGGTACATCTGGTGTGTGTTTACAAGGAGGGACAGGAAGGGTCCTTCAAGGGGCCTCTCGCACGGCTCCTGTAGGCGCAGTGAGTGCAAAGGGCAGCAGGAAATGACAAACGACTGTAACTTAAACCAGCCGTCAAACCTGCCCTATTTCACTTCCTTAAATGACCACTGTTTAACAGGCCTTCATCTCAGACAGAGGAAGGTGTGGTCCCGGAGTTTGGCCCTGGGTAGCACAATTATTATCATTATCAATCAGTATTAGCTGCAGTTATTGAAGAGTAACTGGTACAGTACCTAGAGGCAGAACTAGAATGAATCAATGTAATGAACACTTCCATTATTACAGTGACAGTGAGGGATCCTTTGGGGAGCTCTTGCTAAGGACCAGGACTATATTTAGCTACTCTACATGCATCCTGGCTCATTTAAACCTTACGACAGCTCTTGGAAAGAGGAACTTTTATCTTCACTTTAAGAGCCTTTGAAGACAAACACAGGTTTGTCCTACTCATTGGTCTGCCAAACCAATGCCATGGGTAACTTCTCCTCCAATCCCCTTCCAATCCATCTTATGATGTATTTGTAAAATAAGCAGATTTCGTGCAAAGAAAGGTTACTTTTTCATGTTGTTCTCATGTCTCAGAATTGCCCCTGTGATGGCAGTCCCATCCGACTGGAGAAATCACTTCATCTGTAAGACTGGCATGAACTGTATAGACCACCTGTATGTCCTCAATAAAACTGTCAGAAAATAAATCAAAGGTCTCAGGTCCCTCAGTCCCCCAAACAACTGGCAATAAGAATGAAAAAAAAAAACAAAAACAAGTTTTCTTTACAGAGAGTACTTTTTTTTACCCAGCCTTTTAGCATTACTCCTTAAACCTCTTGTGTTAAGGAATCACAATCATCTACAATCATCACCAGCAAGAAAGACTGAGTTTAAATCTTTCTCAGTTTAAATCGTCCTTTTGATGATGATTAGCTGGCCAACTCTACCTGGTTTTATGCTCGACAGGGGTATGATTCAAATCATGAAACTTTCCTTAATTCTGGAGTGAATATGACCTTTCACATTTCAACCGGCTTCCAGCAAAAGTGCAACTTTTACTGCTGTGCATTGCATTGAAAAGCAATGTCAAAAATGCAAGTCTCCAATTTAAGCCCATTCGTCTGTAATTTTGGTGCCCAGGCTTTGCTTTATGTGGTCCCAGAAACCTGGGAACGACATCCATCAAATATATTTGGCAGTACCTGCCTGAGGACAGCCACTTTAAGAACCAGCCATGGGGTTGGGTGACAAACTATCCTTGAAAACTGCTCCCGAATCCATCTCTCTCAGCTCTAAGAAGCACCTCCTGGAGGTGTTCATGGTTTGCAGCTCGAGGCTCCAAAACTGAAGTTTATTCAGCCTGAAATAAAGTAAACACCAAATGGAAACAAGTATATGTGTTGGTAAAAGCCCCCAAAGCATAGGTGCTCCTGAACCCTGTTGTGACTCAGCCCTTCATGTCATGGATTTGGAGATGTCATAGGTCAACTCATTCAGTTACACAATCAACATCCAAAAGCCTTTTACTGCCGGGGACAGGTATCCACAGATACCTTCTAGGTGAGCTCCCCCAGAGATCATTCAGAAACCTTATTTTGCCAGGCCAGCCCTGTTTCCAAAAAACAAACAAAAAAAATTGCTCTCCATATGAATAATTTTGGGATGTTTAATTGTGCAAAAAAGGTAAATAACGGGGCTTCCCTGGTGGCGCAGTGGTTGAGAATCCGCCTGCTAATGCAGGGGACACGGGTTCGAGCCCTGGTCTGGGAAGATCCCACATGCCGTGGAGCAACTAGTCCCATGAGCCACAACTACTGAGCCTGCACGTCTGGAGCCTGTGCTCCGCAACAAAAGAGGCCGCGATAGTGAGAAGCCCGCGCACCACGATGAAGAGTGGCCCCCGCTTGCCACAACTAGAGAAAGCCCTCGCACAGAAACGAAGACCCAAACACAGCCAAAAATAAATAAATAAATAAATAAATAAATAAATATTTAAAAAAAAAGGTAAATAACTAAATACTAACCACCAAGAGGAGGTTTAATATGAAAATACTTTGTCATATGAAAAAGTTCAGTTAAGCCTAACTCTTAAGGTTGCTTTTATGAGGTTCCCAAAATTATTAAATCTCTGAGATCTGGAATATAGGTATCCCCACGTGAACTCAAGCTCAATTTTTTTCTAAAAGTCTTTGCTGTTTTTCGAATGAATTGGTATTTAATTCTCTGATAGACAGAAGAGAAGCCAAAAGGTCCTCTTGCCTGGTGATCTGAACAGTACATGGATTTCAATTCAATATCCCTGCACTGCTAAGTACTAATGTAGTTCAATTATTGAATCTGCAGTAATAGGACTTAAATATTCCAAACTTGAAGAGGAGCAAGGATGATCAATTTAATAGTTATTAAGTATCTGAAGCATCTAATGACCAGAATCACTGATTAGAGGAGATTCCAGTTATGTCAGCTTATTTAGCATTTGGTAGAATATTATTACTTTGGTAGAATGGGAGGCCTTGTCATGGGAAAAAAAGAATAAAGAAAATATTGTTTTCAATTAGAAAGTAAAATATGATATTGTCATCCGAATTGGTAGAAGCCACTTTAAATCATTTGAAATGAAATACAAATTAATTCCAGCACCTCTCTCTTGAAGAAACTAGCCAAATAACGTCCATGTGATAAAATTACATTTATTTAGATTTAATGGCGTTCCAGTAACTTACATGAATATTGTTTCGACCTTCTGAATGCATTTCAGTAGATCTAATATCTGCCCTCAAGAGTTACTAGTCCAGAGATGAGACAGTTGTAAAAGACTCAGAAGGGCTATAAAAATAAACACAATGTTGCCATGAATAGTTAGTTAATCTTAAAACCTGTGTAATAAGTATTCTGTTTGTTTTAAAGAGGATGATTGGATCTCTTCTCAGAGGATATTTCTTTCTGTGTTCTCTGACCCAGAAATTAAAACTAGAAATAATGAAGCTAGGTGGGAAATGCTTCAAGATGGTAGATCAATTCTTAGCTCAGCATTCAAGGTAGATCCCAGTAGTGTTCAGGAATAAATTTGATCAAAAATAGTCACCTTGCATGAAAGCCATTGCTGACAAGAGACTAGGCAAACAGACTTCACATTATTTAATCAATTACACAGACAAAATAAAAACAGATTATTGGGTTGCTGTGGTATTTTTCATCACTGTTACAAGTTAGATATCCAAAATTCAGTTCTTAAAGCCAGTTTATTTTCTCCTTAAGACTATAACAATTTCTCTTTGCTGCTATCAGATGCCAGTCAGGGTGTGTGGAGGAATTAGCAAGTCTCTGTCCTCAGCTGTGGAGTAAGATTTATAATCCAGTAAGTATCATTTCTCTCCAGAAACGGCTCTCTTTATTTAAAAAAAAAAAAAAAACCAGGTATTTGTGAGCATTAACTATTTGAAGCAATAATTGAAGAAATGGGGCACTGGACAGAAATATGAACTTTATGACCAACTGTGTTTAATCCAGCTGTGTGTTGTAACTTCTGTTTCCCACTAAACTTTTTTTAAATTGGGATATAGCTGCTTTACAATGTTGTATTAGTTTCTGCTGTACAATGAAGTGAATCAGCTATATGTATGCATATATCCCCTCTTTTTTGGATTTCCTTCCCATTTTGGTCACCATAGAGCACTGAGTAGAGTTCCCTGTGCTATACAGTAGGTTCTCATTAGTTACCTATTTTATACATAGTAGTGTGTATGTGTCAATCCCAATTTCCCAATTCATCCCACCCCCCTTCTCCCCTTGGTGTCCATATATGGACATGGAAGCAACCTAAGTGTCCATCGACAGATGAATGGATAAAGAAGATGTGGTACATATATACAATGGGATATTAGCCATAAAAAGGAACAAAATTGGGTCATTTGTAGAGACGTGGATGGACCTAGAGACTGTCATACAGAGTGAAGTAAGTCAGAGAAAAACAAATATCACATATTAACGCATACATGTGGAATCTAGAAAAAATGGTACAGATGAACCTATTTGCAAAGCAGAAATAGAGACACAGACATAGAGAACAAATGTATGTTTCCCACTAAATTTCTGAGTGTAACCCTCTTTTGCCGGCCATATTCTTCTGGTGTTTATTAGTAAAAGACTCATTAACTCAAATCCCCCTCTAGAATTTCTGAAACTCCAATCCCTATAATGTTCTTGGGGCAAAGTTGCTTTTTCTTATCTTGATGAGAGATATCGATCAGTCATTTCCACTTTCCCTTTTACGACAAGATAATAAAGGGCACCCCCCTCCCTGGAAGGTGACCTATTGGGGGGTAGAGGGGGGTGGGTCTCCCTAGGCTGTGCTGACTTTACAGGTGTCTCCTCCTTGTCAGGAGTGGTGGTGCCAGAGCCCCACCCAGGCTGCAGCGCCTCCTGCGGGGCAGCCCCGACCCCCCCCCCCCAAGAGGCCGCTGCTGGAGGAGGGGGGTGGCATGTGCTTCTGCATCCTCTAAAGGTCCCTAGGCCAGCAGCTGCTTCACCCAGCAGCACTGTCCCCTTACCCCGACCTGGATCCCACAGGTGACTCTGCCACCCTCACTAGCAGTGACAGTAACTCAGCTCCCGCCGTGCTCAGCACTTCCCAGAATTTTCAGTCTCCTCAAGCGCACTAGGAGGTTAGGCTCTCCTGCTGCCCCCCCCTCACGTCTTCAGAGTCCTCTGTTCTGTCCAGACCACCTTCCCAAGCACGTGCACCGACTCCCTCCAAGAGTTCAAGCGATGCTCTCCACCTGCCCCAAAGGGCTGCCCAGTCTCAGGACACAGAGGCGGGGGCCTGGCTGCCCCAGGATCCTCCGAGACAGACACGCACACAGGACCCTAACTGGTGACCTGCAGAGGCATGTGGATGGTGAAACTCTGTCTAGCAAGAAACTGGCAGGATAACGTAAACATCCTTACGCAGATGTAGCCATTTCCCCCCACGAACTGCTGTGTCCCAGTCCTCCGATATCAGCATAATCGCCCTTTGTAACCTGTGAGAGGACACGTCATCTGACTTTTTCTTCCTCGGTACTATTTACTTTTCAACATAAATTCTTCTGTTCTGAGTTTAAAATCCACTCCTTGATCATTTTCTTCCTTCTTCTTCCACCCAAAACAAGGAAGCAAACTGAGTTAGCTGGTGGCTCCTGGATCTCTGGTAGATTCCCTGACTCTCACATTCTACGTATTGATTCACTGAAGTTAAGTTAAATACACTGATTTGATGCTGTCTGAAGGGTCTCCTCCTCCTCCCCTCACACCCCAACCCGTTCTTTTGTTGACAATTTCATGAATGTCCAGACCTCCAAGGCTTTTAGCACTCCCCAACCCACAATGAGGTTGTTCAAAATGCACATTTTCTGAATCATTCAAACATATCTGGAACATACAAGTCTGACTTTAAAACCAGTACATATAATAATACTTCCCTCACATTCGTTCTAAACAGCAGAATTATTCACTTTGCTCATTTAATGAAAAAAAAATCACCAAATGTCTTGCATTTGCTGCTAAGTACAACATAATTAATTGAAATCAAACATAACATCTGAAATCTTACCTAGGAGGAGAAATGGTGAGGTAGAGAAGATTGCACAGAACATAGAACACAGAAATTTCTGAAAGGAGTCGATTATCCTGAAAGGAGATTGTTTTACTGTCCAGGGAGGCATAATGTCCTCTCACGTGGAAGGAGGTATAATGGATGTAAAGGGTGGGAAGGGAGAATTATATAAATTATATACAATGATATATATAATTATACAATCTATATATACAATTATATAAATACTGGCCTGGTGACATTTAAAATGTGACAGGAGGAGAAGGGTTACAAAAAAAATTCATCCCTCAATCAAGGGCACCCAAGACATATCACAAAATAAGATGCAACGAATTATGTTGAAATTCTAATGTTGCTGACCATGTCATTTAAAGTATTCACGATATCAAAAAATGAGAACATGACTTACTTTACAATGTGCCAAAGGTCAAGTATGCCCATGATTCTATCAAATAATTTAAGCACAAATAAGCTTTAAACAACTTCTAAATTTTTCCCATTATGCTAACATTTTCAAAATCATTAAAGAAATGTGTAGAGCAATTATTGGAACAAATGAAATGTCAGTTGCTTGTATATATTATTCAGTTTAAATCTTAAAATACACAATAATCTCTACTGCTAACACTTTATTAATGGACAAAAATATGTAAAGAAAGAAATTATGCTTAATAAAAAGTTTCACATTTACATTCATTTCCAAAGAACATGTAATAATACCTTCCTGTACTGTAATTTGAGAACCTTTACCCATAATTCATGCAGAAATGACTACAGGATTAACCTCCTCCTGGGCTTTGAGTTTTAGAAACAAGTTCCTGACTGCTTGCTTCTTTCCATCCCACTTCCATCATAACTTCAGAGTTAGTTTCAGACTTTTAGTTTTACTGCTACTAAGCTCAACACCATTCCTTCTATTTTCAGTTTTGCATGCCTGGTGTGAATATTTAGTGGACAGCCATCTCCAAATGAAGGGATAGTTAATTTATCAGACTCATGTGAGAGTTAACAGAGAGGTATAAGACTTTTCCAAGGTTCTTCCATCTTGACTAGTGATATTCTATTCAGTTTCATTCAACACAAAGCTATTAAGTATCTACTGTACGACGGATGTCGTGCTAAGAACTGGAGATTCAAAGATGAACAAAACAAGAGGTAGCCACGATGGTGGAGCAGGAAGGCCCTGAGCTCACTTTCTCCCACAGGCACACGAAAATTACAACTATTTACACAGCAACTATTGATGAGAACAACCTGAAGACCAGCAGAAAAGATCTCCTACAACTAAAGATATAAAGAAGGAACCACAACAAGATGGGTAGGAGGGGCAGAGATGCTGTATAGTCAAAACCCACACTCCCAGGTAGGCTACCCACAAATAGCAGGATAATCAAAATTGCAGAGCTTCCTCCAAAGGAGTGAGGGGTCTGAGTCCCACATCAGCCTCCTCAGCTGGGAATCCTACACTGGGAAGACAAGCCCCAGAATGTCTGGCTTTGAAGGCAGGCGGGCTTGCATTCAGGAGAGGTGGAGAGCTACAGACACTACATAATGATCAAGGGATCAATCCAAGATGAAGATATAACAATTGTAAATATATATGTACCCAACATAGGAGCACCTCAATACATAGGCAAATATTAACAGCTATGAAAGGAGAAATGAACAGTAACACAATAATAGTGGGAGACTTTAACACCCCGCTTACATCAATGGACAGATCATCCAGACAGAAAATAAGGATATGTAGTACTTAAATAACGCATTAGACCAAATGGACTTAATTGATATTTATAGAGCATTTCACCCAAAAGCCACAGAATACACATTCTTTTCAAAGGCACATGGCACATTCTCCAGGATTGATCACATGCTAGGCCACAAGACAAGCCTCAGTAAATTTAAGAAAATTGAAATCATATCAAGCATCTTTTCCAACCAAAATGCTATGAGACTAGAAATCAACTACAAGAAAAAAAACTGCAAAAAACACAAACACATGGAGACTAAACAATATGCTACTAAACAATCAATGGGTCACTGAAGAAATCAAAGAGGAAATAAAAAAATACCTAGAGACAAATGACAATGAAAACATGATAAGCCAAAACCTATGGGACACGGCAAAAGCTGGTCTAAGATGGAAGTTTATAGCAGTACAATCTTACCTCAGGAAACAAGAAAAATCTCAAATAAACAACCTAAACTTACAGCTAAAGCAACTAGAGAAAGAATAACAATCAAAATCCCAAGTTAGTACAAGGAAAAATATTATAAAGTTTAGAGCAGAAATAAATGAAATACAGACTAAAAAAAAAATAGAAAAGATCAATGAAATTAAAAGCTGGTTCTTTGAAAAGATAAACAAAATTGATAAACCTTTAGCCAGACTTATCAGGAAAAAAAAAGAAAGAGGGCCCAAATCAGTAGAATCAGAAATGAAAAAGGAGAAGTTACAATGGGCACCACAGAAATACAAAGGATCATAAAAGACAACTACGAGCAACTACATGCCAATAAAATGGACAACCTGGAAGAAACAGACAAATCTCAGAAAGTCACAATCTCCCAAGACTGGAACCAGGAAGAAATAGGAAATATGAACAGACCAGTTACCATTCCTGCAATTGAATTAGTAATTTAAAAACTCCCAACAAACAAAAGTCCAGGACCAGGTGGCTTCACAGGTGAGTTCTACCAAACCTTTAGAGAAGAGTTAACCCCTATCCTTCTGAAACTATTCCAAAAAAATTGTAGAGGAAGGAACACTTTTGAACTCATTCTATGAGGCCACCATCACTCTGATACCAAAACCAGACAAAGATACCACAAAAAAGAAAATTATAGGCCAGTATCACTGATGAACATAGATGCAAAAATCCTCAACAAAATAGTAGCAAACCAACTCCAGCAAAACATTAAAAGGATCATACACCATGATTAAGAGGGATTTATCCCAGGGATGTAAGGATTTTTCAATATCCTCAATCAGAGTGATACACCACATTAACAAATTGAAGACTAAAAACCATATGATCATCTCAGTAGATGCAAAAACAGCTTTTGATAAAATTCAACATCCAAATTAGGCATATTTTTAAAAAGCACTTCTCTTTTTGTTACTTCCCTTTACTTTTGACAAGGATGAACTAGCTATAAAAAGAATGTGGTAGATAAACAGTACATTTTAATCCTATATTAATGAATTAGAACAAACAGAAGAATTTCCATTTTTACGTATTGTGTTATATGCCTACTTATAAGTCAAAGATAATGGCCAAAGATAGATAGTTCTTTATTCTTAATTGAAGCATGAAAATTATAAATTAAGAAATGTATAACTCTTCAAAAAATAGAACATTACTTATCATCAGCATTATGGACTGAATTGTATCCCCCCCTCAAATCCATTTATTGAAGCCCTACTCTTTTCTCCCCCAATACCTCAAAATGTACCTGTATTTGGAGATAGCCTTTAAAGAGGTTATTAGGTTAAAATGAAGCCCTTAGGGTGAGCCCTAATCCAATCTCACTGATGTCCTTGTAAGAGGAGAATAGGGTATACAAAGAGATACCAAGGGAGCAAGCACACATGGAAAAGGCCCTGTAAGGAGGCTGCAAGAGGGAAGCCATCTGCAAGCCAAGGGCAGGCTTCAGAGGAAACTAACCCTGCAGGCACCTTGATCATGGACTTCCAGCCTCCATAGCTGTGCTTAAGCCTTCCGGTTTATAATAATTTGTTATGGCAGCCCTAGAAAAGTAATATGATCATCAAGCCAGAAAGAAGAAAATTAGCCTTGAAAAGGAAAAATGAGGCAAAGAAAAGTAAGTGAAAGAAAAATCTAAAGAGAGATATTTTATCTTGGCAATTAGTTGGCCATATGCCTTTTCAACTCTTTCATACTGTTGGACGTTCAAAAACAGTGGAGAGAGTAGAAATGGACCACAAAGTCTTCCCTCAACTGTTAAGTTCTAACAAGTCTCTCTTACATTCACAGTGTAATGAGGCAAGTTAGAAGTGAGAGTTAGTGGAAGAGTCAGAACCACTGTTTCTCAACACTTCTTGGGCTAGTTTTTATCACCTTGAGGCAGGGCTGTAGATGGAGCGAAAGCACACAGCTGCTGCCTCTTCTTGCCTTGTGAACCTTATCAGACTTCACCAAACCCCTGCCTGGTGTGAGACAAAATATATTCATCAACAGTAGAGAAACCACACTGAATTTGCTAATGTTCTTTTAATATGCTCACCACATCAAATGTTAAATACTCCCTACAATTTAAAGCTGTGCTGTCCAATGTAGTAGCCACTTGCCAGATTTGATTATATAAATTTAAATTTAATTAAAATGTCAGTTCCTCAGTCACATTAGCCAGATTTCAAGTGAGCCACACGTGGCCAGTGGCTACCATATCTGACAGCAGTGATATAGAATATTCCCACTGTCATGGGAAGCTCCACTAGCACTGCTTTAGAATATAAAATTTGGCCAACTTTATAGCTATAGCAGCCATCTCCATTTAAATTATTTAAATCCCTATATGACCTGTATCTTTCTTTCAGTATTTCCTCTGTTTCAGGGAACGCATGATTTCCCTGTGCTTGAGTTTAAAACAGAAACACAAGTTTTAATCTGTACCAAAAAAAAAAAAAAAAAGATATGTTGGCAACTTCTGAGTGAAAGCAAATGTGGTCAGGGCACAGGGGGTTTCCCGCCCCTTTTCCCCCAAAAAGATAGTCCTTCACACAGTGTTAAAAATCATTCCAGGGCTTCCCTGGTGGCACAGTGGTTGAGAATCTGCCTGCCAGTGCAGGGGACACGGGTTCGAGCCCTGGTCTGGGAAGATCCCACATGCCGCGGAGCAACTGGGCCCGTGAGCCACAATTACTGAGCCTGCGCGTCTGGAGCCTGTGCTCCACAACAAGAGAGGCCGCGAGAGTGAGAGGCCCGCGCACCGCGATGAAGAGTGGCCCCCGCTTGGCGCAACTAGAGAAAGCCCTCGCACAGAAACGAAGACCCAACACAGTCAAAAATAAATAAATTTAAAAAAATTAAAAAAAAAATCATTCCAGTTGGTTGAGTCCAGACTATTCACTTACAGACACCTGCTGTCCACTCAGGGCCATCAGAGGGGCTCGTGCGGTGGGTGTTTCCGGTGGTCTTAGCTTGTCCACCGGCACATTTGGAGAAACAGAGGGTGCAGTGCCCTGTCCTGCAGCACCTGCACCGGAGCATCAAAGTAAAGCCCACATTCCTCACCACACATTTAACTCTGCAATCCTACACCGGGAAGTGTTTTCCCTGACCCAGACTGGTGATCAGCTTCTGCCCTAAAGCATGAGAAAAGGACCATTAATTCTACAATGAACTGGGTTTTACAAGGATCACTTCAGTATGAAAACCAGAATACAAACAGCCTTTAACTCGTGTTTCTATGTCCCTCCCCTTAAAGTGGAACATGGGAGGGTTTATACTACTTATTTTAGAAAGAAGGAAATATTGGCCCCTAATTAAGAATATTGCTGGAGGCTGTGTAGAAAAATGGAAATGTGAGAGGTTCCAGTGGAAAGTATCTAAGTGTCTTGCTAGGGGCGCACTATTCTTTCTTCTCTTTTAACTGCAAAATGTATAAAAGGTGTTAGGGCTTACAGAACCTTTTTATTGCTTTGTTTTACAGCTCAAAGAATGGCCCATGGAGATTTAACCCCCTTTACCTCTAAGAAAAATGTGAACCTTCCCATCTGAAGGATGGGGGAGGGGAAGAGTCAGGAAGAGAAGGATCGCTTTCTAGTCCTCGGCATGAACTGCCCCAAAGCTGGCGTGGGTGGCCGCCACCCAGATGGCTGTTCCCTTTGCCGGCGCACTGGAGAGCAGAGCCCTAGGGCTGCTGTGAGAGCGGAGAGCTCCCGTCCCACCCGGGGCAGGTCAAAGTGCGCTGATGTCAACAGTCTCAGAATCTATAGAGAGGCTGGGCCAGGCCTGGCACGCGGGGGAGATAGGCGGGCCTGTTGTCTTTGGCAAAGCTCTGTCTATCTGAGAAGCTACCACCGCCTCTAACACCCTCCCCGTGGACATAGTGCGACTTAGGGGGAAACACGGGCCTGAACGCTGCAGGCATGGGGCCCGCACGCTGCCTGCTGTAATCAGCCGGAGATCATTTAGGCTCCCTGATTTTCTCTAGTTCTTCAGCTGCAAAGCAGGGATGATAAGATCCATCCCATCACATCGCTCGGAGGAAAACTGAAATACGTAAAACTCCCGGGCGCGTAGTAGGTTTCCAATCAGTGGTGGCTCCGAGGGTAGTCACGACTCTGTGGGTGCTTTTCCTGGACCCACAGAGACTCTGCCCTAGATTCTCAGCGTCACCTGCACCCAAATACTTAGGGCTCTATGTTCAGCTTTCGGAAGTGACAACTGTGCTGGGGCAAAAATTATTTTTTGTCCAAAACGTCAGATGTTTAGAGTGTCCCTCTCAGGGCCCTCCGCTTCTGCACCCCCGCAGGAAAGGTCTGCCGGCTCCACACCAGCTCTCTCACTTTGGGCTCCCGTGACAGGATGTCGTCATGAAGCGACTGCACGTGGTGGTGAAGCAGAGAAAGGGGTCTCTGTGCAAAGGCAGGAGTCATGGCCGGAACTGGGAGAATTTTGCCGCCGAAGGTAAGGAGCAGCTGTGGGTGCAAAAGAGACGCAAGAGGAAAGGGGGCTTGTAAGAAACGTTGCAGGGAGTTTAGAAATGTCAGGCGGGGGGAACCTACTACTTTGAACGTCCTGCTCTATCTGCCAGGGTGGGTTCTGACTACATCACCGCACCAGCATGAAGCCCCGCCCCCACCTGTTCAGCTGGGCTTACGGCTGGGCGCGGCCCGCTGACGCTCTGCGCAGGCGCGTCTGAGGGGGTGGAGCCCTCGCTGCTCTCCTGCCGCCCAGGCGCCTCCAGGCGGACGCGAGGCTCTGCGGGCTGACGCGCCCCGTCTCCCCTGACCTCAGCGGGGGCTACTTCAGACCAGGAGGAAGGTACGAAGGGGGTCTTTGCACACTCTGGGTACCCCTGGTGCACCTCAAATCCGTGCTCTTGTGCGTGGCATGGGGGAGACGGGAAGGCTGGGGGCCAGGCCCCTTTCAAACGTGGGACGTGTTATTAGGAGACGGGAACCGCCCTGCGGGCGGAAAGCTGCTGCGTGCTGGCGCCGGCGCCCACAGGAGTGGCCTCAGGTTTGCAAATATCCTTTCCTGTCCGTCCAGCACCATGTGCCCGCCTTCGGGGTCCAGGGCAGACATGCTCGGAGAATGTGGCGTCCACTCTTCCCTCGGTTTACAATGTCCCGCTGCCTCTCCTGGCGTTTAGAACCGCAGGAAACTGAACGCTCTTTGAAATTCCCGGTTGGGGCAATTGAAGACCTTCCGGGAGCCTTAAACACCGAAACTTTTGGGGTACCTCTCCCACATGTCTTAAAAATAAAAACAATTCTTAATTCATAAATGAAGACTAAGATAATGCAACGGAGTTTTTGTTTTAATGTTTAACTTCTTTGATGCTTCTAATTGACATATCAGATATCCTTCAAAAATAGTTTTGGGGTCTCTAATTTGTTGGCACCCTAAGTCTGGGTGTAGGCTAGCCGCTGGGTAACTTTTTGCGCCGACCTGTGGGTGGAGAAAACAGATGAAGGTTAAAGCCGCCTTGTAGAAACACGGGAGCATGGCTGGACCCTGAAATTCCATCGCGTTAACACCAGGTGGAGGTCATTGTAATTTCTAAACTAGGTGAGATAATCTAGCCTATTTGTTATTTTGTCTCCCTGGTAGCACAGAAGGACTTCTTTATGACAAAGTTTTCCCTGATAAACCTTTTTCGAAGTATCCACTTTGAGGTAACATAAAAATATTTCAAAACCATTTGTGTTTTTCGATTTTCTCCAAGTTATGTTTCCAGGGTCCAGAAAACTGATAAAATAATCCTTATTACAGTAAGAATGGTATTACTATGACAACAGTGATAGGATCACAGATATCTAACAGTTGCATTGTACTTTACAATTGACAAAGAATGTGATTTCCCAAATATCTTATCATTTGAACCTCATATCAGTTGTATGATGTAACAGGAGAGTTATTAAAAGTCCTATAAATGAGTTAATGAACCAACCTCCTTCACATTTTAACAGGGACTTTCTGGAGATGGAATTTCTTGACACCCAAGATCAAAGCATTGTTACTAGCTTACAATCATGATTTTATTTTATTTTTTATTTTTTCAGTGGGCAAGGGAGAGGCCCCATTGGCACAATAAAGAACACACTATAAAAGGTACCAATACTCCTTTTCACAGAATCCTCGTTCTTTAAGGCCTAGGGTAAGTGTTACCTCCTCTGGGAAGCCTGCCTTGCTGCCCAAGGAGCATTCTTTGTTCTTTCCCTTGCTGCCAGAGGTACTTGATCAAAGCTTCTATGTTTGTATCCTCCATGGTTTGTGAGTTCTTTCAGGATTGTTTTATCCTCTTGTACATGAGCAGCATGTAAGCCAGTACTTACAGCACAAAATAGATGCTCAGTAAATAATATTGACTGACCCATGACATAAATGAGGAAACGAATTAATAAATGATTCATAAGTGGAACCACTTCTGTGTGCTGAAGATGGTTCACCAAGTCAAGGCTTCTGAATTTAGCAAGGATTTATAAACTGGAGGATCAGGAGGGGCTCTGAAGTTTTAACTCAGAACCCCACTTGTCAGGGTCAAGTGTAGCTTGACATCAGCACCCTGAAAGCTGCATCTTTTGAAATGCTTCAGAATATGATAACAGTCTTAAGAGATATGCAGATATACAGAAAAGGATTAGAATATTACATGTGTCTAATGTTCCCTAGGAGGACACCTTATAATTCCATCCTTCCCATAAACTAAGAAATTCATAAGGAATGGAATGCATTCTGGTTACTCTTTTCAAGGCTTGCAAACATCCTCAAAGGCAGCATCTTGTAGGCAAGCCTCCTGGCAACAGTCTACTGATTTCTTAAGTATTCATTTCTGAAAAAGGGAAGGCAAATGTGGAAAGCGTCTTCTGATCCTGGCTGCTGAAACACAGCGGTTATCATTAGCGCTGATAAGCTGCTTGTCAGCACTCTTGACTCCACGTTATACGAAGCTGCACGCTCTCCTCTCTGATTAGCACGAGAGCTAGTAAAAGGCTTAAATAGCGACATTCGAGACAGATCTTCTGTAGCTTCAAACACGGAATCAACAGAGTTCTTTATGGAAGCCCAGCTGAAGTTCATACTTCACACCTTGGTACATTAAAAACATTAATTTCACTCAGCCTTTATAATCAGAGAGTCCCACCTACAGACATTTATTTGAAGATGTCTGAGGGCCCGCACAAGTAGGGAAGTAATAATACTTCTTCTAAAGAAAACTGTTCCATGGAAAAGGTAGAGATTAGGAAGAGTAATAATTATACCTGAAATGTTAATAACTGGATATCTTTTTCTGAACTCTTACAAGTATTTACATTTAAAAAGATAAAATTGCTAAAAAGAAATTAGAAGAATAAGAGCAGTTTTAGTGAAAACTGGATAATTTTCACAATTTTCCTTAGTGATTTTTCTAGGTGAGCCAGAAAACCTGGAGGAGACCATTATTATGCAAAGCATTCTGGTACAAATGACTTCATGTATCTCATACGATAGGGGATTTCTTGGGGAAAAAGAAGGAGAAAGAAAAGAAAAATGAAGCATTCAGTGTTTGGGGTTTTCAGTGAAAATTCATTGCTGTGCTTGCCAATACTATCCTGCAGCTGGATGTATGCTACTGCTACATCCCGTTTCATCCCCAGGAGGGGAGAAACTAGAAATTCAAACAGCTTCATATTAAGCTCTTAAATTCAAGTTAGGGGACAATAGAATATAACTTTTAATAAATTTTAACATTTCTGCCTTCACAGAGATTATGTAAGAAATATTCAGAGATTGGAGAGTATAGGTAGAAAACATCAAATGTCTTTAAAATTATTGTGAGATAATATTAGTGAAAATGAGAAAAGCAAGCATTGTAGGTTTTTAAATTCAGTATAAAGGAAACAAATGATGTAGTCCCATTAACAAAGCAATGAACTCAGCTACTAAGAACTCTAAATTTGTAATATTTGCAACATCTATCTGTAGCTTCCCTCTTGGCCCAAATGAGGGTTGGGTTTACTCAATGTAAAAAGAAAATCAATCATGTCTATTTCAAATTTAGATTCAAGGCTAACCTGTCTTAGAAGAGAAATTCCTGGAAGGCTGCTGGGTTATGACAGCTCTTCCCTTTGACCCTGTGCCAAGGCTAAGCTAATCCTGTCTCAGTCCTTTGTTGCCATCTTCCTCATCCATAATCGTCAGTCTGGAAGGGGGGAAGGAAACATAGTTAAGAGGGAAATTTTCATATACTGGGATCTCCAATTCCATATACATTATATTCCAAACTACTTAGAGATCTTAAAATGCTTCGTGATGTTATTCAGTAACACTTATAGTAATCTTGAAGAACGAAATAATCATCAGAAGGCTAGAGAAATGCAAGTACTATTTGGATTTTTTTTTAGATATTTTTATTGTTGAGAATTTCGAGCATATTTGAAAATAGAATAATATAACAAAATCACTTATTACACAGCTTCAGCATTTATCCACTCTTGTAATATACCCCATTGCCTATAATGTATCTACTTTCTCCAGCCTGTAAACTTTTGAAGTAAGTCCCAAACATCCTAGTATTTCATCTCTCCATTTCAGTATGTGTCTCTAAAAGAACTCATTTTTTTTTTAACATCTTTATTGGAGTATAATTGCTTTACAATGTTGTGTTAGTCTCTGCTATGTAACAAAGTGAATCAGCTATACATATACATATATCCCCATATCTCCTCCCTCTTGCATCTCCCTCCCTCCCACCCTCCCAATCCCACCCATCTAGGTGGACACAAAACACCAAGCTGATCTCCCTGTGCTATGCGGCTGCTTCCCACTAGCTATCTATTTTACATTTGGTAGTGTATATATGTCCATGCCACTCTCTCACTTCATCTCAGTTTACCCTTCCCCCTCCCCGTGTCCTCAAGTCTATTCTCTATGTCTGCGTCTTTACTCCTATCCTGCCCCTAGGTTCTTCAGACCTTTTTTTTTTTTAGATTGCATATATATGTGTTAGCATACAGTATTTGTTTTTCTCTTTCTGACTTATTCACTCTGTATGACAGTCTGTAGGTCAATCCACCTCACTACAAATAACTCAATTTCTTTTCTTTTTATGGCTGAGTAATATTCCATTGTATATATGTGCCACATCTTCTTTATCCATTCATCTCTTGATAGACACTTAGGTTGCTTCCATGTCCTGGCTATTGTAAATAGAGCTGCAATGACCATTGTGGTACATGACTCTTTTTGAATTATGGTCTTCTCAGGGTATATGCCCAGTAGTGGGATTGCTGGGTCGTATGGTAGTTCTGTTTTTAGTTTTTTAAGGAACCTCCATACTGTTCTGCATAGCGGCTGTATCAATTTATATTCCCACCAACAGTGCAAGAGGGTTCCCGTTTCTCCACACCCTCCCCACCATTTATTGTTTGTAGATATTTTGATGATGGCCATTCTGACCGATATGAGGTGATACCTCATTGTAGTTTTGATTTGCATTTCTCTAATGATTAGTGATGTTGAGAATACTTTCATGTGTTTGTTGACAATCTGTATATCTTCTTTAGAGAAATGTCTGTTTAGGTCTTCTGCCCAATTTTTGATTGGGTTGTTTGTTTTTTTTGATATCAAGCTACATGAGCTGCTTGTATATTTTGGAGATTAATCCTTTGTCAGTTGCTTCATTTGCAAATATTTTCTCCCATTCTGAGGGTTGTCTTTTCATCTCGTTTATGGTTTCCTTTGCTGTGCAAAAGCTTTTAAGTTTCGTTAGGTCCCATTTGTTTATTTTTGTTTTTATTTCCATTTCTCTAGGTGGTGGGTCAAAAAGGATCTTGCTATGATTTATGTCATGGAGTGTTCTGCCTATGTTTTCCTCTTAAGAGTTTTATAGCATCGACTTACATTTAGGTCTTTAATCCATTTTGAGTTTATTTTTGTGTATGGTGTTAGGGAGTGTTCTAATTTCACCCCTTTACATGTAGCTGTTCAGTTTTCCCAACACCACTTACTGAAGAGGCTGTCTTTTCTCCATTGTATATTCTTGCTTCCTTTATCAAAGATAAGGTGACCATATGTGTGTGGGTTTATCTTTGGGTTTCCTATCCTGTTCCATTGATATATATTTCTGTTTTTGTGCCAGTACCATACTGTCTTGATTACTGTAGCTTTGTAGTATAGTCTGAAGTCAGGGAGCCTGATTCCTCCAGCTTCATTTTTCGTTCTCAAGATTGCTTTGGCTATTCGGGGTCTTTTGTGTTTCCATACAAATTGTGAAATTTTTTGTGCTAGTTCTGTGAAAAATGCCATTGGTAGTTTGATGGGGATTGCATTGAATCTGTAGATTGCTTTGGGTAGTAGAGTCATTTTCACAACGTTGATTCTTCCAATCCAAGAACATGGTATACCTCTCCATCTGTTTGTATCATCTTTAATTTCTTTCATCAGTGTCTTATAGTTTTCTGCATACAGGTCTTTTGTCTCCCTAGGTAGGTTTATTCCTAGGTATTTTATTCTTTTTGTTGCAGTGGTAAATGGGAGTGTTTCCTTGATTTCTCTTTCAGATTTTCCATCATTAGTGTATAGGAATGCAAGAGATTTCTGTGCATTAATTTTGTATCCTGCTACTTTACCAAATTCGTTGATTAGCTCTAGTAGTTTTCTGGTAGCATCTTTTTTTTTTTTTTAATATTTATTTATTTTGGCTGAGCTGGGTCTTAATTGCGGCACATGGGATCTTTGCTGGGTCATGTGGGCTTATAGTTGTGGCATGTGGGCTTCTTAGTTGCGATATATGGACTTTTAAAAAAAATTAATTTATTTATTTTTGGCTGTGTTGGGTCTTCGCTTCTGTGCAAGGGCTTTCTCTAGTTGCAGCGAGCGGGGGCCACTCTTCATCGCGGTGCGCGGGCCTCTCACTGTTGCAGCCTCTCTTGTTGTGGAGCACAAGCTCCAGACGCGCAGGCTCAGTAGTTGTGGCTCACGGGCCCAGCAGCTCTGCGGCGTGTGGGATCCTCCGAGACCAGGGCCCGAACCTATGTCCCCTGCACTGGCAGGCAGACTCTCAACCACTGTGCCACCAGGAAAGCCCAGTTTTCTGGGAGCATCTTTAAGATTCTCTACGTATAGTATCATGTCATCCACAACAGTGACAGCTTTACTTCTTCTTTTCCACTTTGGATTCCTTTTATTTCTTTTTCTTCTCTGATTGCTGTGGCTAAAACTTCCAAGACTATGTTGAATAATAGTGGTGAGAGTGGGCAACCTTGTCTTGCTCCTGATCTTAGTGGAAATGGTTTCAGTTTTTCACCATTGAGAATGATTTTGGCTGTGGGTTTGTCATATATGGCCTTTGTTATGTTGAGGTAAGTTCCCTCTATGCCTACTTTCTGGAGGATTTTTATCATAAATGGGTGTTGAATTTTGTCAAAAGCTTTTTCTGCATCTATTGACATGATCATATGTTTTTTCTCCTTCAATTTGTTAATGTGGTGTATCACATTGATTGATTTGAGTATATTGAAGAATCCTTGCATTCCTGGGATAAACCCCACTTGATCATGGTGTATGATCCTTTTAATGTGCTGTTGCATTCTGTTTGCTAGTATTTTGTTGAGGTTTTTTTGCATCTATGTTCATCAGAGATATTGGCCTGTAGTTTTCTTTCTTTGTGACATCTTTGTCTGGTTTTGGTATCAGGGTGATGGTGGCCTTATAGAATGAGTTTGGGAGTGTGCCTCCCTCTGCTATATTTTAGAAGAGTTTGAGAAGGATAGGTGTTAGCTCTTCTCTAAATGTTTGATAGAATTCACCTGTGAAGCCATCTGGTCTTGGGCTTTTGTTTTTTGGAAGATTTTTAATCACAGTTTCAATTTCAGTGCTTGTGATTGGTCTGTTATATTTTCTATTTCTTCCTGGTTTAGTTTCGGAAGGTTGTGCTTTTCTAAGAATTTGTCCATTTCTTCCAGGTTGTCCATTGTGTTGGCATATAGTTGCTTGTAGTAATCTCTCATGATCGTTTGTATTTCTGCAGTGTCAGTTGTTACTTCTCCTTTTTCATTTCTAATTCTATTGATTTGAGTCTTCTCCCTTTTTTTCTTGATGAGTCTGGCTAATGGTTTATCAATTTTGTTTATCTTCTCAAAGAACCAGGTTTTAGTTTTATTGATCTTTACTGTCATTTCCTTCATTTCTTTTTCATTTATTTCTGATCTGATCTTTATGATTTCTTTCCTTCTGTAACTTTGGGGCTTTTTGTTCTTCTTTCTCTAATTGCTTAGGTGTAAGGTTAGGTTGTTTATTTGACATGTTTCCTGTTTCTTGAGGTAGGATTGTATTGCTGTAAACTTCCCTCTTAGAACTGCTTTTGCTGCATCCCATAGGTTTTGGGTTGTCATGTTTTCATTGTCATTTGTTTCTAGGTAATTTTTGATTTCCTCTTTGATTTCTTCACTGATCTCTTAGTTATTTAGTAGTGTATTGTTTAGCCTCCATGTGTTTGTATTTTTTACAGATTTTTTCCTGTAATTGATATCTCGTCTCATAACATTGTGGTCGGCAAAGATACTTGATACGATTTCAGTTTTCTTAAATTTACCGAGGCTTGATTTGTGACGCAGGATATGATCTGTCCTGGAGAATGTTCCATTAGCACTTGAAAAAAGTGTAATCTGCTGTTTTTGGATGGAATGTCCTATAAATATCAATGAAGTCCTTCTTGTTTAATGTGTCATTTAAAGCTTGTGTTTCCTTATTTATTTTCATTTTGGATGATATGTCCATTGGTGAAAGTGGGGTGTTAAAGTCCCCTACTATGATTGTGTTACTGTTGGTTTCCCCTTTTATGGCTGTTAGCCTTTGCCTTATGTATTGAGGTGGTCCTACGTTGGATGCATAAGTATTTACAATTGTTCTATCTTCTTTTTGGATTGATCCCTTGAACATTATGTAGTGTCCTTCTTTGTCTCTTGTAATAGTCTTTATTTTAAAGTCTGTTTTGTCTGATATGAGAATTGCTACTCCAGCTTTCTTTTGATTTCCATTTGTATGGAATATCTTTTTCCATCTCCTCACTTTCAGTCTGTATGTGTCCCTAGGTCTGTAGTGGGTCTCTTGCAGACAGCATATATATGGGTCTTATTTTTGTATCCATTCAGCCAGTCTATGTCTTTTGCTTGGAGCATTTAATCCATTTACATTTAAGGTAGTTGTCAATATGTATGCTCCTGTTACCATTTTCTTAATTGTTTTGTGTTTGTTATTGTAAGTCTTTTCCTTCTCTTGTGTTTCCTGTCTAGAGAAGTTCCTTTAGCATTTGTTGTAGAGCTGGATTGGTGGTGTTGAATTCTCCTAGCTTTTGCTTGTCTGTAAAGTTTTTAATTTCTCCATCAAATCTGAATGAGATCTTTGCTGGGTAGAGTAATTTTGGTTGTAGGTTTTTCCCTTTCATCACTTTAAATATGTCCTACCACTCCTTTCTGGCTTACAGAGTTTCTGCTGAAGGATCAGCTGTTAACCTTATGGGGATTCTGTTTATGTTAATTGTTGCTTTTCCCTTGCTGTTTTTAATATTTTTTCTTTGTATTTAATTTTTGATAGTTTGACTAATATGTGTCTTGGCGTGTTTCTCCTTGGATTTATCCTGTATGGGACTCTCTGCACTTCCTGGAGTTGACTGACTCTTTCCTTTCCCATAATAAGGAAGTTTTCAACTATAATCTCTTCAAATATTTTCTCAGTCCCTTTTTTTTTTTCTCTTCTTCTTCTGGGACCCCTATAATTTGGATGTTGGTGGTTTAATATTGTCCTAGAAGTCTTTGAGATTGTCCTCAATTCTTTTCATTCTTATTTCTTTATTCTGCTCTGAGATAGTTATTTCCACTATTTTATCTTCCAGGTCACTTATCCGTTCTTCTGCCTAAGTTATTCTGCTATTGATTGCTTCTAGAGAATTTTTAATTTCATTTATTGTGTTGTTCATCATTGTTTGTTTGCTCTTTAGTTCTTTTAGGTCCTTGTTAAACGTTTCTTGTATTTTCTCCATTCTATTTCCAAGATTGTGAATCATCTTTACTATCATTACTCTGAATTCTTTTTCATGTAGACTGCCTATTTCCTCTTCATTTGTTTGGTCTGGTGGCTTTTCACTGTGCTCCTTCATTTGCTGTGTATTTCTCCATCTTCTCATTTTGCTTAACTTACTGTGTTTGGAGTCTCCTTTTCTCAGGCTGCAGGTTTGTTGTTCCCGTTGTTTTCGGTGTCTGTCCCCAGTGGGTAAGGTTGGTTCAGTGGGTTGTGTAGGCTTCCTGGTGGAGGGGACTGGTGCCTGTGTTCTGGTGGATGAGGCTGGAGCTTGTCTTCCTGGTGGGCAGGACCATGTCCAGTGGTGTGTTTTGGGGTGTCTGTGACCTTATTATGATTTTAGGCAGCCTCTCTGCTAATGGTGGGGTTGTGTTCCTGTCTTGCTAGTTGTTTGACATAGGGTGTCCAGCACTGTAGCTTGCTGGGTCGTTGAGTGGAGCTGGTTCTTAGCATTAAGATGGAGATCTCTGGGATAGCTTTTGCTGTTTGATATTACGTGGGGCCGGGAGGTCCCTGGTGGACCAGTGTCCTGAACTAGGCTCTCCCATGTCAGAGGCTCAGGCCTGACACCCAGCCAGAGCACCAAGACCCTGTCAGCCACACGGCTGCTCCTGGCATATGGTCTGTGAAGGTCACTGCTGAGCCATCCTTTGTTCCTGCCCTATAGACCCTTCAGGTCCAAGACTATTGTTGCTGTTCTTTCAGCACCACTGGAACATGCACAGGGAAAGTGATGTGCAGTCATGGGTATGTTGTTGACTTCTCTCTGCCTTCTTCAACTCTGCTAAGTTCTTCATTTCTACCATGAGAGATGCTCCTTGGAGAACTAGGAAGTGACCCGTGAGAGGGGTCAGAATGTTGTCCCAGTACTGAGGCTAATCAAGTCAACCTTAGATGGCACATAACACCCTTTGCCCTGGATTCGAGTCAGTTTTATTTGCTGGGATACAAAGTCCAAAGCCATGGACTCCTCCAGAAAGCTGGTGCGGGGACACTTCTGCAACCTCTGACTTCTCCCCAACAGGATGACGGGATCGAACTCATTAATATAATAAAAATATCAATATCCTAGCTAAAAAAATTGAACAACACTTTTAAAAATACTATCAAATATCCAGTATGCATGCAAATCTCCCATTATCTCATAAATGCTATAAATGTATTTATTTTATAGTTTTTTTGAATCAGAACACAAATAAGTCCATATGTGAAAGTTGATTTTTTTAAGTTTTTTTTTTTTTTACATACATTTTTTTTCAGATTCTTTTCCCTTATAGGTTATTACAAAATATTGAGTGTAGTTCCCTGTGCTATATAGTAGGTCCTTATTGGTTATCTATTTTATATATATGGTAAGTCCCCCACATACGAACCTTCAAGTTGTGAGGTTTCAAAGATGCAAACATGCCCCTGTATGCCAGCTGTTGTACTGTACTACTGTACTTTTCAAGATACTGAGATTAAAAATGATTTCAAGATTAAAAATGATTTCTTTATTTTTTGTGTTTGTTTTTTATGTATTATTTGTGTGAAAAATATTGTAAACCTATTACAGTATAGTGCTGTATGGCTGATTGTGTTAGTTGGGAACCAAGGCTAACTTTGTTGAACTTACAAACAAATTGGACTTACGAACGTGCTCTCGGAATGGAACTCATTCGTATGTAAGGGACTTACTTTAGTAGGGTGTTTATGTTAATCCCAGGCTCCTAATTTATCATTCCCCCTGCCCCCTGCTTTCCCCTTTGGTAATCATAAGTTTGCTTTCTATGTCTGGGTCTATTTCTGTTTTGTAAATAAGTTCATTAAAATCATTTTTTAAGATTCCACATATAAGTGATATCATATGATATTTGTCTTTCTCTGGCTTACTTCACTTAGAATGATAATTTCTAGATCCATCCATGTTGCTGCAAATGGCATTATTTCCTTCTTTTTTATGACTGATTAATATTATATATATGTACCACATCTTCTTGATCCATTCATTCTGCTGATGGACATTTAGGTTGCTTCCATGTCTCGGCTATTGTAAATAATGCTGCAGTGAACATTGGGGTGCATGTATCTTTTAGAATTAGAGTTTTCTCTGGGTATATACCCAGGAGTGGGATTGCAGGATCATATAGCAGCTCTATTTTTAATTTTTAAAGGAACCTCCATACTGTTCTTCATATTTCCTGCACCAATTTACATTCCCACCAACAGCTGATCTTCTTTTAATTGTTGGCTTTCTTCTCTGTCTCTACTTCTTTCTCCCTCTTTTATTTCTTGCTTTTGTTGTGTTGCCGTTAAAGTAATACAGGTTGTTTTTATGTACTTGAACAGCTTCCTCTGTCTTCTATATATCCTGAACATTGGTAGTTGATCTAGAGATTTTATCAGATTTGGATTAGATATGTTTCCAAGACAATTTCATGGGTGGTGGGGTGTTCTATCAGAAGGCAAAAATTATCTGATTTTCTATCTTTTGTGATGTTAGCAGACATTGATGCTCAATGCTTAGATCAAGTAGTTCATTAGGGAAGAAAATGGTGATATTCTAGCTCTACTCTTCCCTCTTCATTTATTAGCTGGAATACTATTATAAAGTGAAACTTCACTGATCTACTCTTAGGTTATCCAATGGTATATTAGTATGGGAAAGGCAGGATAGATGTTTGATTCTTTCTCATTATGTATCCATTTCCAAAATAATGAGTTCAGTTCCTAGTATACTCTGATGATGATCAGTTAGCTCTATTTTTGGTATTATAATAAATTCATGGAAGTAAACATTTAATATACTTCAGTACATTGCATCTACTATTTTCATTGGTGTTCAAATTAAATCATTTTAGCCCATGGGAGGCTCTTCAATTTGGCTCTTGAGATCTTTTGAAACGAATAGTTTTTGATAGATTCATGGCTATATTGTATTACAAGATATTTCAGGCATCTTGCATGTTTCCTGTCCCAGACCTGGACAACATTTTTTTCTAAAGATCCTCAGGTTCTTTTCAGTAGAAAATGGTCCAGTCTGTGGAGAACAGCTTGGATTTTAGGAACTAGTTTCACATGCCACACCTGGGTTGGTCATTGTTTCCTTTTCAGTAGACAGAACTAGGTAACAGTTCTTGTTTTTTAAAGAGAAAATATTTCATGCCTTGTATCATATTTTCTTTTAATAGTCAGGTTTTACATTTGCATTTTCTTTCTCCTATGCTATCAATCTTAGTTTTAAGGACTTAATAGTTTTTATGTTGATGTCTCCCTAGTCATTTTTGTTCTCTGAAGCTCATTTTCTGGAATATTCCTCAGGAAAGGTTTAAGGGTATTCAGCATGAACTTGTATGTTGTTAACAATTTGTTGGTAACTGGATATAATTTCCTGTCTCACACTTTGCTCTTTGGGCATCTTAAAGAAGTTACTCCATTATCTCCTGTCATTGCTGTTCTTCAAGAGCATTACCATTGTAAAGTCTAATTGCAATCTGAATTTCTTTCTTGCTTGGAATTTTTATCTTTAAGGTCCAGTGATTTTATTAAATATTTTTGGTGCATTAGATTTTTTTTATTGCTGTAATAAAATACCACAAAGTTAACAACTTAAAGCAACACAAATTTATCATCTTACAGTTCTCTAGGTCAGATATCCAAAATGGGTCTCACTGGGCTAAAATCAACATAACAACAAAGAAACATTCCTTTCTGGAGGCTCTACGAGACAGTCTGTTTCCTTGTCTTTTCCAGCTTCTAGAGGCTGCCCACATTCCTTTAGTCATGGACCCCTTCCTTCCTCTTCAAAGCCAGCACCATCATATCTCCCTAGATCCTTTTTCAATAGTCACATAGCTCTCCCACCACAGCCAAGAAAAGTTCTCCTCCATTCAAGATTCGTGTGATTAGATAGGGCCCACTCAGATAGCACAGGATAATCTCATCTCAAGGTCCTTAACCTTTCTTTTGACTTTTTTAAATTTAATTTTTATTTTATATTGGGGTATAGTTGATTTACAATGTTGTGTTAGTTTCAGGTGTACAGCAAAGTGATTCAGTTATACATATACATATATCCATTCTTTTACAGATTCATTTCCCATATAGGTTATTACAGAGTATTGAGTAGAGTTCCCTCTGCTATACAGTAGGTACTTATGGATTATCTATTTTATATATAGTAGTGGGTAAATGTTAATCCCAAACTCCTCATTTATCCCTCCCCACTGCACGTTTCCTCTTTGATAACGATAAGTTTGTTTTCGAAGTCTGTGAGTCTGCTTCTGTTTTATAAATAAGTTCATTTGTATCATTTTTTTAAGATTCCACATGTACATGATATCATATGATACTTGTCTTTGACTTACTTCACTTAGTATGATAATCTCTAGGTCCATCCATGTTGCTGCAAATGGCATTATTTTGTTCTTTTTATGGCTGAGTAATATTCCATTGTACATATGTACCACATCTTCTTTACCCATTCCTCTGTCAGTGGACATTTAGGTTGCTTCCGTGTCTTGGCTATTGTAGTGAACTGCAATGAACTGCAATGTAATGGTGCAATGAACATTGGGGTGCATATATTTTTTTGAATTATGACTTTCTCCAGATATATGCCCAGGAGTAGGATTGCTGGATCATATGGTAGCTCTAATTTTAGTTTTTTAAGGAAGCTCCATACTGTTCTCCATAGTGGTTGTACCAATTTACATTCCAACCAACGGTGTAAGAGGGTGCCCTTTTCTCCACACCCTCTCCTTCATTTATTGTTTGTAGACTTTTTGACAATGGCCATTCTGACCAGTGTGAGGTGATATCTAATTGTAGTTTTGATTTGCATTTCTCTAATAATTAGTGATGTTGAGCATATTTTCATGTGCTTTCTGGCTATCTGTATATCTTTTTGGAGAAATGTCTGTTTGACTCTTCTGCCGATTTTTTGATTAGGTTGTTGTCTTTTGGTATAGAGCTGCTTAAGCTGTTTGTATATTGTGGAAATTAATCCCTTGTCAGTCACTTCATTGCCAAATATTTTCTCCCATTCTATGGGTTGTCTTTTCATTTTGTTTATGGTTTCCTTTGCTGTGCAAAAGCTTTTAAGTTTCATTAGATCCCATTTATTTTTGTTTTTATTTTCATTAATCTAGGAATTGGGTCCAAAAGGATATTGCTGCAATTTATGTCAAAGAGTGTTCTGCCTGTGTTTTCCTCTAAGAGTTTTATAGTATCTGGCCTTACATTTAGGTCTTTATTCCACTTTGAGTTTATTTTTGTGTATGGTATTAGAGAATGTTCTCATTTCATTCTTTTACATGTAGCTGTCCAGTTTCCCCAGCACCATTTAGTGAAGATACTGTCCTTACCCCACTGTATATTCTTGCCTCCTTTGTCATAGATAAATTGACCATAGGTACATGGGTTTATTTCTGGGCTTTCTATCCTGTTCCATTAATCTGTATTTCTGTTTTTGTGCCAGCACCATACTGTTTTGATGACTGTAGCTTTGTGGTATAGTCTGAAGTCAGGGAGCCTGATTGCTCCAGCTCCACTTTTCATCCTCAGGATTGCTTTGAATATTCGGGTTCCTTTGTGTTTCCATACAAATTGTAAAATTTTTTGTTCTAGTTCTGTGGAAAACGCCACTGGTAATTTGATAGGAATTGCCTTGAATCTGTAGATTGCTTTGGGTAGTATAGTCATTTTGACAATATTGATTCTTCCAATCCAAGAATATGCTATATCTTTCCATCTGTGTCATCCTCAGTTTCTTTCATCAGTGAATTATAGTTTTCAGAGTACAGGTCTTTTGCCTCCTTAGGTAGGCTTATTCCTAGGTGTTTTATTATTTTTGTTGCAAAGGTAAATGGGATTGTTTTCTTAATTTCTCTGTGATCTTTTGTTGTTAGTGTATAGGAATGCAAGAGATTTCTGTGTATTAATTTTGTATTCTGCAACTTTACTGAATTCATCGATGAGGTCTAGTAGTTTTTTGGTAGCATTTTTAGGATATTCTATGTACAGTATCATACATGTCACTGTTTGTCATCTGTAAACAGTGACAGTTTTATTTCTTCTTTTCCAATTTGGATTCCTTTTATTTCCTTTTCTTCTGACTGCCATGGCTAGGACTTCCAAAACTATGTCAAATAAAAGTGGTGAGAGTGGACATCCTTGTCTTGTTCCTGATCTTAAAGGAGATGCTTTCAGCTTTTCACCATTGAGTATGATGTTAACTGTGGGTTTGTCATATATGACCTTCATCATGTTGAGGTAGGTTACCACTATGCCCACTTTCTGGAGTTTTTATCATAAATGGGTGTTGAATTTTGTCAAAAGCTTTTTCCACATCTATTGAGATGATCATACGGTTTTTATTCTTCAGTTATTAATGTGGTGTATCACACTGATTGATTTGTGGATATTGAAGAATCCTTACATCCTTGGAATAAATCCCACTTGATCATGGTGTGTAACCCTTTAAATGTGTTGTTGGATTTGGTTTGGTTTTAGTATTTTGTTGAGGATTTTTGCATCTATGTTCATCAGTGATATTGGCCTGTAATTTTCTTTTTTTGTGTAGTATTTTTGTCTGGTTTTGTATCAAGGTGATGGTGGCCTCACAGAATGAGTTTGGGAGTTTTCCTTCCTCTGCAAATTTTTGGAATAGTTTCGGAAGGATAGGTGTTAACTCTTCTCTAAATGCTTGATAGAATTTGCCTGTGAAGCCATCTGTTCCTGGACTTTTGTTTATTGGAAGTTTTTAAATCACAGTTTCACTTTCAGTACTTGTAATTAGTCTGCTCATATTTTCTATTTCTTCCTTGTTCAGTCTTGGAAGGTTGTACCTTTCTAAGAATTTGTCCATTTCTTCTAGGTTGTCCATTTTATTGGCATAAAGTTGCTAGTAGTAGTCTCTTATGATCCTTTGTATTTCCAGTGTGTCAGTTGTAACTTCTCCTTTTTCACTTGTAATTTAATTGATTCAATCCCTCTCCCTTTTTTTCTTAATGAGTCCAGCTAAAGGTTTATCAATTTTGTTTTTCTTTTCAAAGAACCAGTTTTAGTTTCATTGATCTTTTCTATTGTTTTCTTCTGTATTTCATTTATTTCTGCTCTTATCTTTATGATTTTTTTCTTTCTACTAACTTTGGGTTTTGTTTGTTCTTCTTTCTCTAGTTGCTTTGGGTGTAAGGTTAGGTTGTTTATTTTAGATTTTTCTTGTTTCCTGAGGTAAGACTGCATTGCTATAAACTTCCCTCTTTCTAAGTTCTACTGCTTTTGCTGCATCCCATAGGATTTGGATTATTGTGTTTTTGTTTTCCTTTGTCTCTGGGTATTTTTTGATGTCCTCTTTGATGTCTTCAGTGATCTATTGATTGTTTAGTAACATATTGTTTAGCCTCCGCCTGTTTGTGTTTTTTACAGTTTTTTTCTTGTAGTTGATTTCTAATCTCATAGTGTTTTGGTCAGAAAAGATGTTTGATATGATTTCAGTTTTCCTAAATTTATCAAGGCTGATTTGTGGCCCAGCCTGTGATCTATACTGGAGAATGTTCCACATACACTTGAGAAGAGTGTGTATTCTGTTGCTGTCTAATGTAATGTTCTATGAACATCAATTAAGTTCATCTGGTCTAATATGTCATTTAAGGCCTGTGTTTCCTTATTGATTTTCTGTCTGGATGATCTGTCCATTGATGTAAGTGGGGTGTTAAAGTCCCCCATTATTATTGTGTTACTGTTGATTTCTCCCTTTATGTCTGTTAACATTTGCCTTACATATTGAGGTGCTCCTATGTTGGGTTCAAATATGTTTAAAATTATTATATCTTCTTCTTGGATTGATCCCTTGATCATTATGTAGTGTCCTTCCTTGTCTCCTGTAACATTCTTTACTATAAAGTCTGTTTTGTCTGATATGAGTATTGCTACTCCAGCTTTCTTTTGATTTCCATTTGCATAGAATACCTTTTTCCATTCCCTCACTTTCAGTCTGTATGTGTCCCTAGATTTGAAGTGGATTTCTTATGGACAACATATATATGGGTCTTGTTTTTGTATCCATTCAGCCAGCCTATGTCTTTTGGTTGGAGCATTTAATCCATTTACATTTAAGGTAATTATCGATATATATGTTCTTTTTGCCATTTATTTAATTGTTTTGGATTTGCTTTTGTACATGTTTTTTCTTCCCTTCCTATTTTGTTCTCTTCTCTTGTGATCTGATGACTATACTTAGTGTTGTGTTTGGATTCCTTTTTCTTATTTATATTAGATTTTTTGTTTGCAGTTCCCATGAGGTTTTGATATAGCAGTCTATATATATACAAGATTATACTAAATTGCTGGTCTCTTAATTTCAAATGAATTTCCAATATCCTGCATTTGTACTCTTCTTTTCTCACTATTGCTGATTTTGATATCATATTTGTGTGTGGATGATTTTCTACCTTTACTGTATGTTTGCCTTTACCAGTGAGCTTTCCCATTTGTAATTTTCTTGTTTCTAGGTATGGCCTTCTCTTTTCCACCTAGAGAAGTTCCTATAGCATTTGTTGTAAAGCTGGTTTGATGGTGGTGAATTCTCTTAGATTTTGCTTATCTGTAAAGCTTTTGATTTCCCCATCAAATCTGAATGAGAGCCTTGCTAGGTAGAGTATTCTTGGTTGCAGGTTTTCCCCTTTCATCACTTTAAATATATCATGCCACTTCCTTCTGGCCTACAGTATTTCTGCTGAAAAGTCAGCTGATGACCTTATGTGAATTCCCTTGTATGTTTTTGTTGCTTTTCCCTTGTTGCTTTTAGTATTTTTTCTTTGTCTTTAATTTTTGTCAGTTTGATTTATATGTGTATCCTCATGTTTCTTCTTGTGTTTATCCTGTATGGGACTCTCTCTCCTGCATGCACTTCCTGGACTTGAGTGAGTGTTTCCCTATGTTAGGGAAGTATTCGGCTATAATCTCTTCAAATATTTTCTCAGGCCCTTTCTCTCTCTCTTCTCCTTCTGGGAGCCTGATAATGTGAATGTTGGTGTGTTTAATGGTGTCCCAGAGGTCTCTGAGACTATCCTCATTTCTTTTCATTCTTTTTACTTTGTTCTGCAGCAGTGATTTTCACCAATCTGTCTCCAGTTTACTTACTCTTTTAGGTGGTGTTCTGTTGCCTGAGAGCATGCATGTAGGGAAAGAAGCTCCCATGGCAGTCCTGCCCCTCTCTCTCATGCCCCCGAACAATGGTGCCTTGACTCTCCAGTGAGCCCAGGCTTCTTCCTAGTGCACCTTCACTTGCCACACTCCAGCTTCTTCAGGCTGGCTCTGTGCAGCCAACCCAGATCCTCTCCCTGAATCTGACCTCTGAAGCCCAGGCTTCAGCACTGAGCCCCTGCAAACACCTGCAGATGAGTGTCTCAGGCTGGGGAGCCCAGGGTGGTGGTACTGACCACCTGTGCAAGTTGCTGTCCATTTTGCCTTCTGCAGATTGGTTGGTTATTATTGAACTCTCCTCTGTGGCTCCAAAGCTCCCCTTCCATCCAGGCTGGTCTCCCCACCAGTGAGAGGACTTCCCAGGGTGTGGGAACGTTTCCGCCTTCATAACTCCTCCCCTGGGGCACAGGTCCCGCCTGAATTCCTTTCTCGCTCTCTTTTTTTTTTTCTTTTTGCTTTTGTACTACCTGGTTACATGGAGGTTTTCTTGCTATTTTGGAAGTCTGAGGTCTTCTGCCAGCATTCAGTAGATGTTCTGTGTGAATCGGTCCACTTGTAGATGTATTTTTGATGTATTTGTGGAAGGAAGTGAGCTACAGGTCCTCTGCCATCTTGATTCCTTCAAGGTCCTTAACCTTAATTACACCTGTAAAGTCCCTTTGTCAGGCAGCTAACACACAGTTCTGGAGATTAGGGTGCAGACATCTTTGGGGGACCATTATTCTGCTACCACACTTGATATTATTTGTTCTGGGTCAATTTCCCAGGAACGTGGTGGATCATTTCAATGTGGGGTTTCAAATCTTAACCTTATGTTTGAAACATTTTCTTGAATTACAGGTTTTTGTTGTTGCTGTTGTTCTGTTCCATTGCATTGCTTTACTTTTCCAGGGACTTCTATTATATATGTTGGAGCTTCTTTACTAGCTCATAATTTATCAATTTTACTCTAATACTTTTTATTTCTTTCTACATTTCTCTTTTATTTCGTTTTTTTCTTTTCACCTATTTCTCTTAAGTTACTGTATATTGAGTTTTTTTACTCTTGTGTTTCTTTTGGCTTAATCTTTATTTCTGAATGCTTTTTTCTTTTATTTTAATTCTCTTCTGGCTTCTATCACTTTATTTACAATACACTTTTTTTTAGAACAGTTTCAGACTAACAGAAAAACAGAGGAGATAATACAGAGAGTTCCCATAATCTCCCCTCACCCAAGAGAGTTTCTCTGTTTATTAACATCAAACATTAGTGTGGTATATCTATTATAATAATTAACCAATATTTATATATTATGACTAACTAACATCAATAATTTAAATTAAGGTTCAGTCTTTGTGTTGTACAGGGCTTTTGGTTTTAATAAATGCATAATGTCACATAATACCCTACAGAATAGTTTCTATGCTCTAAAAATCCCCTATAAATGGGTGTTACACCTATTCATCCCTCATTTCTTCCCCTAAGCCCCTGGAAACCATTCATCTTTTACTTTCTCTGTAGCTTTTCTCTTTCCAGGATGGTCATATAGTTGGAATTGAAGAGTATTTAGCTTTTCAGATGACTTTGTTCATGTAGTAATATGCATTTAAAGTTCCTCCATGTGTCTTCATGACTTTGTAGCTCATTGCTTTTTATTGTTGAGTAATATTCCATCGTATAAATGTACCACAGTTTGTATATCCAGTCATTTACTTCTTGGTTGCTTCCAGTTTCTGACAATTATGAATAAAGCTGCTATAAACATTCATGTGTAGGCTTTTGTGTGGACATAAGATTTCAATTCCACTGGATAAATATCTAGGAGTAAATTGTTAGGTAGTAAAACTATGTTTAGCTTTCTAAAAAATTGTCAAGTGGTCTTTCAAAGTGGTGGTACCATTGTGCATTTGCAGCAACAAAGATGACAGTGCCTCTTGTTCCACATCAGAGCCAATGTTGTCAGGTTTTTGGAATTTAGCCATTCTAATAGGTATGTAGTAGTACTTCATTGTTGTTTTAATTTGAAATCAGTATATGCTGTTGAGCATCTTTTTATTTTATTTTATTATTTTATTATTTTATTATTTATTTATTTATTTATTTATTTATTTATTTATGGCTGTGTTGGGTCTTCATTTCTGTGTGAGGGCTTTCTCTAGTTGCGGCAAGTGGGGGCCACTCTTCATCGCGGTGCATGGGCCTCTCACTGTCGCGGCCTCTCTTGTTGCGGAGCACAGGCTCCAGACGCGCAGGCTCAGTAGTTGTGGCGCACGGGCCTAGTTGCTCCGCGGCATGTGGGATCTTCCCAAACCAGGGCTCGAACCCATGTCCGCTGCATTGGCAGGCAGATTCTCAACCACTGCGCCACCAGGGAAGCCCGAGCATCTTTTTTTTAATGCATATTTGTGAGCCATACATCTTCTTTGCTGAAGTGTCTGTTCAATTCTTTTGCTCCATTTTTTCAATTGGATTGTTTTTTATTTGTTTCTTATTATTGAACTTTATGAGTTTGTTGTATATTTTGGATGCAAGCTCTTTATCATATGTATGTTTTGTAAGTATTTTCATCCATTATGTGGCTTGTCTTTTTGTTCTCTTAAGAGTGTCTTTAAGTAGAGCAGAAGATTTTAGTTTTAATAAACTATAAATTATTAATTTTTTTCAAGGAAAACTCTTTTGATGTTATATGTAAAAATTTATTGCCAAATAAATTCAAGGTCATGTAAATTTTCTCCTGTGTTATTTTCTAGAAGTTTTATAGCCTTGTGCTTTACATTTAAGTCTATGATATATTTTGAGTTAATTTTTGTGAAAGGTATAAGTTCTGTGTCTAGATTCAACTCTTCTTTGTGTACGGATGTCCAATTGTTTTAGCATAATTTCTGGAAAGGACGATCCTTTATCCACTGAGTGACATTTTCTCCTTTGTCAAAGATGAGTTGACTACACTTGTGTGGGTTTATTTATGGGTTCTCTCTCCTGTTCCACTGATCTATTTGTCTAGTCTTTAGTGAATACTGTCTTGATTAATTTAACTTTATGGTAAGTGTTGGAATTAATTTCTCCAATTTTTTTCAACATTGGTTTGGATCTTCTGGTAATTTTGCATTTCCATATAAACTTTAAAATCAGTTTTTCATATCCACAAAATGAGATGTTAATTGGCATTGCTTTAGATCTAGTTGGGAAGAATTGACATCCTAACCATATTGAGTCTTTCTGCCAATGAACATGGAATATCTCTCCATTTGTTTCAAATTTCTTTGATTTTTTTAAAAGAGTTTTATAGTTTTCTTCACATAGCTCCTGTATAGTTTTGTTAAATTTATGCCTAAGTAGTTCATTATTTTGATGCTAATGTTACTAATATTCTAATTTTAATTTCAAATTACAATTGTTTATTGCTGGTATATAAGAAAGAAATTTACTTTCATATATTGACCATATATCCTGAAACCTTTATATAGTTGCTTATTAGTTCCAGTAGGTTTTGTTTTGTTTTTCTGTTCTTTGGATTTTTCTTCATAGGACACTCATGTCAGCTGCCAAGACAGCTTTATGTCTTCCTTCCCAATGTATATATCTTTTACTATTTAAGTCATATTGTATTAGCTAGAAATTTTCATACAGTATTGAATAGGAATGGTGAAAGGGGTCATACTTGCCTTATTCTCACATTTAGGGGAAAGGCATCTAATTTCTCACCACTAAGTACGATGTTAGCTATAGGTTGTTCACAGATGTTGTTTATCAAGTTGAGGAATTTCTCCTCTGTTCCTAGCTGATTGAGAGTTTTTATAATGACTGAGTGTCTAATTTTGTCAAATGCTTTTTCTGTATCTATTGATAAATTTATGATTCTTCTTCTTTAGCCTGTTGATGTGATTGATTACATTGACTGATTTTTGAATTTTGAACCAGCTTTGCATACCTGAAATAAGTCCCACTTGGTCATGCTGTGTAGTTCCTTTTGTACATTGCTTAATTTGATTTGTTAATATTTTGTTGAGGATTTTCTCATCTACATTCATGGGAGATTGGCCCTTTCTTTTCCTTTCTTGTAATGTCTTGATCTGGTTTTGGTATTTTCATAATGCTGGCCTCATAAAATACGTTAGAAAGTAATCCCTCTGCTTCTGTCTTCTAGAAGAGATTATAGAGAATTGATTTCGTTTCTTCCTTAAATATTTAGTCTAATCACCAGTGAAATCATCTGGGGCTGGTGCTTTCTTTTTGGAAGATTATTATTTATTGATGCTTTCTTTTATCCATATAGGTGTATTCTATCTCTCCTGTGTGAGTTTGAGTAGTTTGTGTCTTTCAATGATAGGTCCATTTCATCAGAGTTATCAAATTTGTGATCATAGAATTGTTCATAATATTCCTTCAGTGTCCATGGGACCAATAATGATCTCCTCTCATTTCTGATTTTAGTAATTTATGTCTTCCCACTTTTTTCTTAGTTTATAAATTTTATTGATCTTTTCAAAATATCAGCTTTTGATTTAGTTGATTTTCTCTATTGAGTTTCTGTTTTAAATTTTATGATTTTTGCTCTAAACATATTGCTTCTTTTCTTCTACTTACATTTATATTGCTCTTCTTGCTCTATTTCCTTATGGTGGAAATTTATGTTATTGATTTTAGATTTCTCTTCTTTTGTAATATATGCATTCAATGCCATAAATTTGTCTCTAAGCCCTGATTCCACTGCATATTACAATTTTAGATACATTTTATTTTCATTTTCATTTAGTTAAAATATTATAAAAATTTATGAAACTTATTTTCCCACCCATGTGGTATTTAGAAGTAAGTTGTTTAATCTCCAGATATTGTGGTATTTTACAACTCTGTTTCTGTTATTGTTTTCTACTTTAATTCCATTGAGGTCTGAAGGCATCCCTTGCATTATTTCTATTCTTTTTAATGTCTTAAGGTGTGTTTTAAGGCCCAGAATGTGGTCTAACTTGGTGAATGTTTCATGTGATCTTGAGAAGAATGTATATTCCATTGTTGTTGAATCCAACTGATTGGTGGTGTTGTTAAGGTCAACTGTATCCTTAAAGATTTTTTGCTTACTGGATCTATAAAATTGAAAGAAGGGTATTGATGACTCCAACTATATTTGGTAAATTTACCTATTTCTCTTTGTGTTTCTATCAGTTTTATTCCCATGTATTTTAGTGCTGTGTTGTTAGGTATATGCACGTTCAGTATTTTACTCTTGGGGAATTGACTCCCTTAACATTATGTGACACCTTTCTCTATCCCTGTTATTTTTCCTTGTTCTCAAGTCTGCTTTATCTGAATTTAATATAGCTATTCCAGCTTTCTTTTGATTAGTGTTAGCATAGTATATCTTTCTCCATCCTTTTACTTTTAAGCTATCCCTGTCTTTATATTTAAAGTGGGTTTCTTTTAGACAATATACACATTTTTTAATCCACTCTGACAGTCTCTCTCTCTTAAGTGGTATATTTAGGCCATTCACATTTAAAGTTATTGGTATAGTTCGGTTGATATCTACCATAATTATAATGATCTTGTATTTATTGTTCTTATCCTTTTTTTCTCTGCATCTTTCCCTTATTGTCTGCTTCTCTGGTGTTATTTGAATGCTTAATATAATTCCATTTTCTCTATTGTCTTAGCATTGCAAATTATACTTCTTTTAAAATTTTTGTTAGTACTGTTCTAGAGTTTGCAATATACATTTACAATAATTTAAGTTCACTTTCAAAAAACACTGTTGTTTCACAAGTAAGGTAGGTATTTTATAACTGAGTTTTCACAATTCTCCCTTCCTATTCCATATAATATTGCTGTCATTACTTACCCATATAACATAATCACCCAATACATTGTTCTTATTACTCCAAACAAGTCATTATCTGTTAGATCAATTAAGAATCCAAAAAAGAAAATATTTTACTTACCTGTATTTATTCCTTCTCTAATGTGCTCTCTTTCTTTTTGAAGATAAGAATTTTTGACCTGTATCCTTTTCTTTCTCTCTGAAGAACTTTTTATTTTTTATCATTTCTTGCAAGGCAAGTCTACTGATGACAAATAGTCTCAATTTTTACTTCTCTGAGAACTCTATATTTCTACTTCACTTTTTAAGGATACATTTGCTGGATTCAGAATTCCAGGTTAGTTTTTATTCTCTTTCAATGATTTAAACATTTCACTCTACTCTCTTGTTGCTTGCCTAGTTTACAATGAGAAGTCTGATGTAATTATTATCTTTTTCCTCTATAAATGTATTAGTCTACTAAAGCTGCCACAACAAAATATCACAGGCTCGGTGGCTTTCACAATAGAAAATTATTTTCTCACAGTTCTGGAAGCTAAAAGTCCAAGATCAAAGTGTTGGCAGGTTTGATTTCTCCTGAAGCTCCTCTCTTTGGCTTGCAAATGGCCATCTTCTCGCTATGGCCTCACATGGCCTTTTCTCTCTGCATGTCCATCCTTGGTGTCTTTCTCTCTCCTTATGAGGGCACGAGTCATATTGAATTAAATCTACCCTTATAACCTCATTTAACTTTAATTACCTACTTAAAGGCAGTCACATTGGGTGTTAGGACTTTAGCATATGAATTTTGGAGGGGACACAATTCAGCCCATAACAACAGGTAGGATGTTTTATCCTCTGGCTTCTTTCAGGATTTTCTCTTTGTCTTTGGATTTGTGCTTTTGAATATCATAACTCTACATTTGGATATTTTGGGTTTTATCCTCTTCGGTGTTGTCAGAGTTTGCCAAATGTGTGGCTTTGTGTCTGTCATTAATTTTTGAAAATATTCACCATTATTACCTTAAATATTTATCTCTTTTTTTCTTTCCTTCCTCCTTCCCTGCCTCTTTCTTTCTCCCTCCCTCCTTCCCTCCCTCCCCCCCTCCCTCCCTCCCTCCCTCCCTTCCTTCCTTCCTTCCCTTTTTTTTGCCTTGTCTCTCTCTTTCTTGTGGTATTACAATTACATGTATATCTTTTATAACTGTCAAGAATTCTTGGATATTATGTTCCATTTTTAAAAGTTCTATTTTCCCTTTGCATTTTACATTAGGTAGTTTCTATTGACATATCTTCAAGTTCAGTGATTCTGTCCACAGCTATCTATGTTCAGTCTATGGTGAGCCCAGAAAAGGCATTCTTCATTTGTTACAGTGTTTCTGATTTGTAGCAGTTCCTTTTGACTCTTTTTTTAAAGTTTCTACCTCTCTGCTCACATTACCTATGTGTTCTTTCATGTTGTCTACTTTCTCTTTCAGAGCCCTTATTAAATTATTCATGGTTATTTTAAATTCCCTGTCTGATAATTCTGAAATCTATATCAAATCTAAGTCTGGTTCTGATGCTTGCTTTGTCTGTTCAGACTGAGTGTTTTATGCCTTTTAGCATGCCTTGTATAATAGTTTTTTTGTTGTTGAAAGCTGGAAACAATATATTGTGTAATAGAAACTGAGACAATTAGGCTTTTAGTGTGAGGTTTTATGTTAATTTGGCTAGGAGTTGAGCTGTGTTTACTGTTTGCTGTAACTGTGGATGCCAGAGGAGTCAGTATTCTCCAGTTTTCTTATTTTGTTTTCTCCCCTGCTGTCTTTGGATTTGCCTGAGAACTTGAAGAGTCTGTTTCCTGCAGCTCTTTCCATTGTAACTAGCTGTCATTATCCTGGAGCCCTATCAAATGGTGGAAAGGAGAAATCATGACATTTAATCTTATGATTAAATCTCTGTTATTTAGTGGGCCTGGCCTTCAGAAGTGCTTCTTAGCCTCTTTTATGTGTGTCCCCCCTTATTTGAGATAGGAAAGCTGGAGGAGATTAGAAGTGACCAGGTGCCCCTCCTGCATGTAGATAAGGCTCTGGTAATACAGTTTTCCTTCTGGGTATATTTTTAAATGGTCACTTTTCCCTTCTTTGGCCAGAAACAGGAGAGGATTTTTCTTTAATTGTAACCATGAGAACCTAGTTGGATTTTTCGACATTAAACTCACTCAAGTGTGAGAGTCCACTGGCCCCAGGAGTTTTTAATCTCTCATGCTAGCCTACTCTCACCCTCCAGAAATTCATCAAAATTGCTATTTAACTGTTTCCACTGGTTGCTGGCTCCAAAAGCTTCTGCTTCAGATTTGCTGGTCTCCACTTGGTTTTCTGCGTTCATATGTCTCTTCAGATTTTGGCTAGGCAGCCCTGTAACCTCAGTTCTCTGATGAATCTAAGAAATATCACTGATTTTTAGTTTGTTCAGCAATTTTGTTTTTGTGATGGAGTGATAACTTCTAAGATCTTATTGTGTTGGAACTAAATCCAGAAGTCTTCCTTATTTACATTTAATTCTGATTTATGTTTTTATTTTCCCATCTTCTATAATATTCTAATTGTTCAGCTGCGTTTGAAATACTAGGTTACAGTTTTTACCCTATTTTGCTAGCATGCCTTTCTGGCATTTTTTTTTCTTCTTATAAGGGTATTATCTTATTTCTTATTATTCTTTTGCCTACAGTGAAATCACTTAGGATTCAACCACAATTATTTGCTGCTTTTTATTCTTGCTTCCTAAACTTTTAAAAAACAGAGAATGGGTCAGGATAGTCATTTTAACTTTATTACACTAAAGTTCTATGTTCTGTTATTTTCACGAAGTGTTAAATTTCATATAATATAAATGTATGGCCCCGGACTTCTTGAGATTTCTTGTCTTTGTTCTTCTTCTGAAGTGTTTTCTAAGACTTCTTTTTTTTTAATTTAATTTTTATTTTATATTGGGGTATAGTTGATTCATAGTGTTGTGTTAGCTTCAGGTGTACAGCAAAGTGGTTCAGATATTTATATATATATATATAAATATATAGTGGGCTTATTTCTAGGTTTTCTATCCTGTTCCATTGATCTATATTTCTGTTTTTGTGCCAGTATCATACAGTTTTGATGACTGTAGCTTTGGAGTATAGTCTGAAGTCAGGGAGCCTGATTCCTCCAGCTCCATTTTTCTTTCTCAGAATTGATTTGGCTATTTGGGGTCTTTTGTGTTTCCATACAAATTGTAAAAGTTTTTGTTCTAATTCTGTGAAAAATGCCATTGGTAATTTGATAGGGATTGCATTGATCTGTAGATTGCTTTGAGTAGTATGGTCATTTTCACAATATTGATTCTTTCAATCCAAGAACATGATATATCTCTCCATCTGTTTGTGTCATTTTTTATTTCTTTCACCAGAGTCTTATAGTTTTCAGAGTACAGGTCTTTGGTCTCCTTACGTAGGTTATTCCTAGGTATTTTATTCTTTTTGATGTGATGGTAAATGAAATTGTTTCCTTGATTTCTCTTTCTGAACTTTTTGTTGTTAGTGTATAGGAATGCAAGAGATTTCTGTATAATAATTTTGCATCCTGCAACATGACATGATATGATACTATACATAGAAAATCCGAACAATGCTATGAGTTCTAGTAATTTTCTGGTAGCATTGTTCGGATTTTCTATGTATAGTATCATGTCATCTGCAACCAGTGACAGCTTTACTTCTTCTTTTCCTATTTGGATTCCTTTTCTTTCTTTTTTTAATTTTTCTCTGATTGCCATGGCTAGGACTTCCAAAACTATGTTGAATAATAGTGGCAAGAATGGACATCCTTGTCATCTTCCTGATCTTAGAGGAAATGCTTTCAGCTTTTCACCATTGAGTGTGATGTTAGCTGTGTGTTTGTCGTATATGACGTTTATTACATTGAGGTAGGTTACCAGTATACCCACTTTCTGGAGAGTTTTGTCATAAATGGGTGTTGAATTTTGTCAAAAGTTTTTTCTCTGTCTATTGAGACAGTCATGGTTTTTATTCTTCAGGTTGTTAATGTGGTGTATCACACTGATTGATTTGCAGATACTGAGAAATCCTTGCATCCCTGGAATAAGTCCCACTTGATCATAGTGTATGATCCTTTTAATGTATTGTTAGATTTGGTTTGCTAGTATTTTGTTGAGGATTTTTGCATCTATGTTCATCAGTGATATTGGCCTGTAATTTTCTTTTTTTGTGTGTGTGTGTGGTATCTTTGGTTTTTTGTATCAGGGTGATGGTGGCCTCATAGAATGAGTTTGGGAATGTTCCTTCCTCTGCAAATTTTTGGAATAGTTTCAGAAAGGTAGGTGTTTACTCTTCTCTAAATATTTGTTAGAACTCAACTGTGAAGGCATCTGGTCCTGGATGTTTATTTGTCTGAAGTTTTTAAATCACATTTTCAATTTCAGAACTTGTGATTGGTCTCTTTATATTTTCTATTTCTTCCTGGCTCAGACTTGGAAGATTGTACCTTAATAAGAATTCTGGGTGGTCCATTACATGGGCATATAATTGCTTGTAGTAGTCTCTTATGATCCTTTGTATTTCTGTGTGGTCAGTTGTAACTTCTTTTTCATTTCTGATTTCATTGATTTGAGGCCTTTCCCTTTTTATCTTTTTTTTTTTTAAAGGATCTTTATTTATTTATTTTTGCTGTGTTGGGTCTTCTTTTCTGTGCGAGGGCTTTCTCTAATTGCGGCAAGCGGGGGCCACTCTTCATCACCGTGCGCGGGCCTCTCACTATCGCGGCCTCTCTTGTTGCGGAGCACAGGCTCCAGACGCGCAGGTTCAGTAGTTGTGGCTCACGGGCCTAGTTGCTCCGCGGCATGTGGGATCTTCCCAGACCAGGACTCGAACCCGTGTCCCCTGCATTGGCAGGCAGATTCTCAACCACTGTGCCACCAGGGAAGCCCTCCCTTTTTATCTTGATGTCTGACTAAAGGTTTATCAATTTTATCTTTTCAAAGAACCAGCTTTTAGTTTCTTTGATCTTTTCTATTGTTTTCTTCTTCTCTATTTCATTTATTTATGTTCAGATCTTTGTGATTTCTTTCCTTCTATTAACACTCGGTTTTGTTTGTTCTTCTTTCTCTAGTTGCTTTAGGTGTAAGGTTAGGTTGTATATTTGAGATTTTTCTTCTTTCCTGAGGTAAGATTGTTCCAGTAAACTTCCCTCTTAGAACTGCTTTTGCTGTGTCCCACAGGATTTGGATTGTCCTGTTTTCATTGTCATTTTTATCTAGTTATTTTTTACTTTCCTCTTTGAGTTCTTCAACAGTCCATTGGTTGTTTAGTAACATATTGTTTAGCCTCCACGTGAATGTGTTTTTTACAGTTTTTTTTTCTTGTAATTGATTTCTAATCACATAGCATTGTGGTCAAAAAAGATACTGATATGATTTCAGTTTTCTTAAATTTACCGAGGCTTGCTTTTTGGCCCAGCATGTGATCTATCCTGGAGAATGTTCTTTGTGCCCTTGAGAAGAATGTGTATTCTGCTGCTTTGGGATGGAATGTTCTATAAATATCAATTCAGTCCATTTGTTCTAATGTGTCATTTAAGGTCTGTGTTTCCTTATTGATTTTCTGTCTGGATGATCTGTCCATTGATGTAAGGAGGGTATTAAAGTCTCCCACTATTATTGTGTTACTGTCAATTTCCCCTTTTTTGGCTGTTAGCATTTGCCTTACATATTGAGGTGCTCCTATGTTGGGTGCATATATATTTAAAATTGTTATGTCTTCTTCTTGGATTGATCCCTTGATCATTATGTCATGTCCTTCTTTGTCTCTTCTGACAGTCTTTATTTTAAAGTCTATTTTGTCTGATATGAGTCTTCCTACTGCAACTTTCTTTTGATTTCCATTTGCATGGAATACCTTTATCCATCCCCTCACTTTCAGTCTGTATGTGTCCCTAGATCTGAAGTGGGTCTCTTGTAGACAGCATATATATATGGGTCTTGTTTTTGTATCCATTCAGCCAGTCTATGTCTTTTGGTTGGAGCATTTAATCCATTTACATTTAAGGTAATTATTGATATGTATGTTCTATTGCCGTTTTGTTAATTGTTTAGGATTTGTTTTGTAGGTCTTTTTTCTTTCCTTCCTTTTTTATTCTCTTGTGATTTTATGACTATCTTTAGAGTTGTGTTTGGGCTGTTTTTTCTTTTGTGTGTGTGCATCTATTGTAGATGTTTGGTTTGTGGCTACCATGAGTTTGTGATATAGCTGTCTATATATAGGCAAGTTTATTTAAGTTGCTATTCTCCTAAATTCAAATGTATTTCCAATATCCTGCATTTGTACTCTGCTCTTCTCATGATTATTGGTTTAGATATATGTGTGTGAATGATTTCCTAACTTTACAGTACATTTGCCTTTTCTGGTGGCTTTTCCATTCATAATTTTCTTGTTTCCAGGTGTGCCCTTTTCTTTTCTGCCTAGAGAAGTTCCTTAGTATTTGTTGTAAAGCTGGTTTTGTGGTGCTGAATTATCTTAGCTTTTGCTTGTCTATAAAGCTTTTGATTTCTCCATCGAATCTGAACAAGAGTCTTACTGGGTAGAGTGTGCTTGGTTGTAGGTTTTTCCCTTTCATCACTTTATTTTTTGTTTTGTAAAGTGTGTTAGTTTCTGCTCTATAACAAAGTGAATCAGCTTTGTTATAAAGTGATCATGCTGATCATCACTTTAAATATATTGTGCCACTCCCTTCTGACCTGCAGTATTTCTGCTGAAAAATCAGCTGATAACCTCATGCGGATTCCCTTGTGTTATTTGTTGCCTTTCCCTTGTTGCTTTTAATATTTTTTCTTTGTCTTTAATTTTGTCAATTTGATTAATATCTGTCTTGATGTATTCCTACTTGGGTTTATCCTGTATGGGACTCTCTGCACTTCTTGGATTTGAGTGAGTGTTTCTTTTCCCATGTTAAGGATGTTTTTGGCTATAATCTCTTCAGATATTTTCTCAGGCCGTTTCTCTCTCTTCTTCTTCTGGGACCCCTGTAATGTGAGTGTTGGTGCATTTAATGTCCCAGAAGACTCTGAGACTGTCCTCATTTCTTTTCATTATTTCTTCTCCTGTTCTGCAGCAGTGATTTTCACCAGTCTGTCTTCCAGCTCACTTATTCGTTCTTCTGTCTAATTTATTCTGCTATTGATTCCTTCTGTTGTATTTTTCATTTGTTATTGTATTATTCGTCTCTCTGTTTGTTCTTTAAATCTTCTAGCTCTTTGTTAAACATTTCTTGTATCTTCTCTGTCTGTGCCTCCAATCTTTTTCTGAGATCTTGGTTCATCTTTACTATCATTACTCTGATTTCTTTTTCAGGCAGATTTCCTATCTCCACTTCACTTAGTTCTTCTGAGATTTTATCTTGTTCCTTCCTTTGGTGGAATATATTTCTCTGCTGTCTCATTTTGTCTAACTTTCTATGTTTGTTGTCTCCGTTTCTCAGGCTGCAGGTTTGTAGTTCTTCTTGCTTCTGGTGCCTGCCCACTGGTGGGTGGAACTGGGTCTTGTCCCTCTGGTTGGCAGCCCATATCAAGAGCTGTGTTTAGAGGTGGCTCTGCACTCAGTACAACTTTAGGCAGTCTGTCTGCTGGTGGGTGGAGCTGTGTTCCCACCTTGTTGGTTGTTTGACCTGAAATGTCCCAGCACTGGAGTCTGCAGGTTGTTGGGTGGGGGAAGGTCTTTGTGCAAAAATGGCAACCTCTGGGAGAGATCACGCTGATCAGTATTTCCTGCAGCCTCAGCCACCAGTGTCCCTGCCCCCACTGTGAACCACAGCTGACCCCCACCTCCCCAGGAGACCCTCCAAGACCTGCAGGTTGGTCTGGCCCAGGCTTTATGGAGTCACTGCTTTGCCCCAAGTCCCAGGCACGTGAAACCTTGTGTGTGCCCTCCAAGAGTTGAGTTTCTGTTTTCCCCAGTCCTGTGCAGCTCCCGCACTCCAGCCCCACTGGCTTTCAAAGCCAAATGGTCTGGAGTCTCCTCCTCCTGATGCCAGACCTCCAGGCAGGGTAGTCTTCTGTGGGACTCAGAACTCTCACTCCTGTGGGAGAACCTCTAAAACATAATTATTTTACAGTTTGTGGGTCACCCATCAGCATGTATAGGATGTGATTATACTGCAGAAACGCCCCTCCTACCACCTCATTGTGGCTTCTTCTTTGACTTTGGATGCAGAATAACTTTTTTGTAGGTTCCAGTCTTTTTTGTTGAAGGTTGTTCAGCAGTTAGTTGTGAGTTTGGTGTTTTCATGACAGGAGGTGAGCTCACGTCCTTCTACTCTGCCGTCTTATCTCCAGTTTACCATCTCTGCAACATTCAGAGTTATGACTGCTTCTTTTTAAAACATACCACAGTAACAAGAAGGTTTTATATGAAGCCACCTCTTCAGGTTGTTTGATGTAGTGCAGCCAGAGTGATGTTTCTAGACATGTGTTCTCTGTGTCAAGTTACAGCAGGGCACAATTGGTCAAACCAGGTCCGTTTGCCCCAAAAATGAGCCCAACACTGAGATGCCCACTGAAGTTTGTTATTTTTCCCTAGGACTTCTATTTCCTTTGACCAATGGACTGAATCATGTCCGCCACCCAAATTCATCTCTTAATGCCCTAACACACAAAATGAATGCACTTAAATGTAGGACCTATAAGAAGGTAATAATGGTTAAGTGAAGTTATAATTGGGGCCTTACTCCAATAGGACTGGTGTTCTCATACCAGGTGAGAGAGACACAAAGGATCCGTGTTTCTTCATGTGCACACGGAGGAAAAGAAAGGTCATGTGAGGACACAACAAGCCAGAAAGAGAACTCTCATCAGAATCAAATTTTCCAGCATCTTGATCTTGGATTTCTATCCTCCAGAAAATAATTCCTGTTCTTAAGGCACCCCATCTCTGGTATTTTGTTATGGTAGCCCTACCTGACTAATACACCCCCTTATCCATGTCCTATTCAATTTATTTTCTGTTCCTGTGAGTTTCTCCTTAGTGTAGGACTTTGTCTTGGAGGGGAGATTTGGATAGTTAGTTTGGGGACATTATAGGGCCTATACTGCTTTCATTTCTGCACATCTTACAAATATTGGCCCATCACCCTTTACAGTGTGTAGCTTTGGCTATTTGGCGTTCTCCAGTTTTCATGTTTTTCAGATACCCCATTGCTTCCCTCTTCTTTTTTATGCACAGATACTATATGGATCCTGCCCTACCCCTACCCCTAGTCTCACCACTATTATTCAACATAGTTTTGGAAGTGTTAGCCACAGCAATCAGAGAAGAAAAAGAAATAGAAGGAATCCAAATTGGAAAAGAAGAAGTAAAGCTGTCACTGTTTGCAGATGACATGATACTATACATAGAGAATCCTAAAACTGCCACCAGAAAACTACTAGAGCTAATCAATGAATTTGGTAAAGTAGCAGGATACAAAATTAATGCACAGAAATCTCTTGCATTCCTATATACTAATGATGAAAAATCTGAAAGTGAAATTAATATGTTTGTTTTGATGGTTAACTTGGAAACATTAAAAATGCTACTGCCACTCCTATTTTCCCTGAATTCTCAATTTTTAAAAAAATGACACTGGAAATTAGTTATTACTGGACTTGATATTTATATCCACTGATATTTTAGAAATGAATGTTAAATATATTATTTCCAAGCACAGAGAAAAAGAAGTAGAGATTAATAAGTTCTAGGAGTTGTCATACCAAGTTTATTTGTTTAATATGGTTATCAAACTATTAAAATCCTTCATCAAAGTGTTCTTGATTTTTTCAGTAATATATCAGAAGAAGATATTTCATTATCTCAACAATAGTATCATGTACTAGTCCAGATTTGCTAAATTGCAGGGGACAGAAATTTAACTCAGGCTAGCATAATAGAAAGGTTTCTTGGCTCAGGAAACCAAGTTGGTTTTCCTTACAGTGAGCTAGGTCCCTGTAGGGGTCTTACAGAAGGAAACCAGAGCCGCAAGGCAAAGAGAACTCTCCCTCTTTTATACATTTGCCTTTGCTTGACTTTGTACTCACTTAGTATAAGTTTTCCTGATATAATAAAAAAGAAGACTACTAGCAGTCCCCAATGTATATACATCTTTTCAGGAAGATACTCAAAAAAGAGAAAGTCCCTTTTCCTCTAACTCTAAATAAAACAATCCTGGAGAAGCGCTCTCTTGACCTAGATTGAGTCACCCGCCTGTGCTGGAACAATCACTGGACAGATAAATTAAATGCTTTTATTAGACCTGGATCATTGGTTCAACTTTGTGTCTGTGGAGGAAAGGTATTGCAGCTCCATTTAGCGCCACAGCTGTAGAGGGAGAGGAGCAGACTTTGGACAGAAACAACTTCCTAATAGAACTAGGTATGACTGAGTTTTCAGCCAACAACTAAACATGACATATTTGAGATTAACATAGTAATTGTACACTAAAAGTGTTGATTAGGATTCATGACCTGCTGGAGGTTAAATTCTAGTGGTGACCAGAATGTTGTAGTGCTTACCAAATCTGATTCCAAAACTTTACCAACTGCAGTGGAATTAATAAGTGTAATTGAATAATTTGCAGAAGCCACAAACCTTGAGGGGCATAACTAGTGTGCTGGTAGATACTAGTCTTTATTTTTACATTCATCACTGATGTTTATTTGTTGAAGTATAAATACAGTGATAATGGACATCTTAAATGTACAGGTTAATAAGTTTTGACAAATATAACTCAAATTTCAATCAAAATATACAGCGCTTTCATGACCCAGAAAGTTTCCCTTCTGCCTCTATCCGTTCAATTCCAATACTGAGAGGCCGCTACTCCTACAATTTCCATCACCATTGCCTGTTTCTGAACTGCACGCAATGGAATTATATGTAACCACTTTTTGTGTCTGATTCTTTCTCTCAACATATGCTTTTGAGACTTATGCATATTATTCTGTGTATCAATTGTTCGTTCATTTTTTTATTGTCACAAAGTACATTCTTATGAATTTCGTTTATCTATTTTCCTGTTGTTGGATGTAGAAGTTGTTTTTGTTACTCACCAGGGTTCTTGGCTTCCTTAATCAATAGAAATTGATAAGAGGCCAAACAAGAAATTCAGGCAAGGCTTTATTGGGACTCCTGCTGCAGCAGTGGGGAGTGGTAACAAGTAACAGATTCCATTACTTGCTTGCTCACTCCCCGACGGGGGTGCGAGCTGGTTCCTTATATGGGGTGAGGGTAGAGGTGTGTGTCCAGGGGTCAGGCTAGCTGGGTGGCTGAGGTGGTCCGCCCACCCCTTTGTGGTGTTGTGTGCAGGGGGCATGCGCAGTGCCCTGCTTTTGCTTCTGGCTCTTCAGAAGTGGCAGTTGGTCTTTTTGTATCTTGTCGTCCATAATTTGCCCCAGCTGCACATGCACACAGTTATTGTTAGTCCTGTATGGTTCCTTTGTATTTTGTTGCTCAAGGAGACGTTTGCCCAGGTGCAAGCACGGCAACAAAAGGTCCCAGATCCCAGCCTGTGTCATTCCCCACTGAGGGATTCCACACCCCTTATTCTTAAGGGGTGAGGGGCCGAAGGTCTCTTCTTCTGAAACTTCTTCCTGCTGGATAGGGGCTGTAGATCGCGGCCTCCCCTAGAGGTGCAGAAGTCCCCCACTGGCTTTTCCAAGAACCTGCAGGGACCTGGGCCACTCTCCGCTGGAATGGGTTGACTTCCTTGAGGCATCATGAGACTTACTTCAAACTGTTGGAGTCTAGAAGACACAAACTTAACCAGAAGATTAAATAAACAAGCACCCAAAGGGAGAAGAACAACAATAGTTATTAAAGGGCCTAGAAGGGGAAGGAACCAGGTTAACTTTGGGAGGGCTTCCTTAACCGTTGACCAGACAGTGGCGGTGATATCACCCCTGCCAAAATTGTGAAGCCACTCTGCCTGGGCATATATTTCCTTGATATTAAATTCTACCTTCCCTGTTGCATTGATCCAGGTACAGCTGGAAGTATTAATTGTTGCACAGACTCCACCTTGTTCTGCCAAAAGGTAATCAAGAGCTCAATGATTGTCAGGAACTACATTAGCCAAAGAAACAAGAGAGATCTTCAGTCCCACTAAGGCTTGTCCCATCTGTTCCATCACATAACCAAGCTGTCTGAGGTTTCTCAGCATTGCTTCATGATAGGTAAAGCCTTCCCGTGGAGCTGCCGGTCCTATGGGCAGGTCTGCCCCTGCTAAGGTCATTCCCAGTGCCCTCTGGGTTTGGTGGTGAGCTGGGATGGGCCTTCCTATCTCTGTAGTCCCTGCAGTTCACTCTCCTACGAAGTGGACATTATCAGTGCATTTATAGGCTATAGCTTGGTTGGAGAAGGACAGGGGTCTCGCCATAATTCCGTAACATATGATGGTTTAGGTGCCCACAGAGGAAAACAAACCCTTCAGGGGTGCAGACCTGAATGTCTGTTTCACAGTTTGTTAAGAGCGGACAGTCCTTGGAGGACATAACTGTTGTCAGTACTTGAACAATTAGGGGACATCAGACCATTATGTTAATAATTAAGCATATAAAGCTCTACAACATTATTATTTTTTTTTTACAAGATGCTTATGTATGATCCTGCTGAGTACAAGAGCAAGAATGGCAAATAGGAGTCCAACTCACTACATCACTTTACGTATCTGTTGATGATTCCTGTCTTTTGAATAGGTATCTCAGATTTTCCACTGACTCACAGATGGATTGCTCTTCTGTTGTGACCTGAGGGGTTTCTGGAGGGAAAAGCTTTAGACTGGACAAATGCACCCAACCTGATATCCCTTGCAGTTTGACAATAGTGGGGGTGACTAAAATTACTTTGTAGGGGTCCTTCCATCTCATCAATAATTGGTCTTGGGGGGACCCCTATTTCCAGGTTTTAAGAAAAACTTGGTCCCCAGGGCTTATTTGTGAAGGAACTGCTGCTTCCTCTGTGTTTTTAGTGGGAGCTGGCAGTGTCTTGTGGGCAGAGTCCTGGATTGCCTTCTGCACTTGCCCTAGATTAATAATATATCTCAGGGTCCGGTTCACTTCCTCATCCAGTAGAGCGTCGGTAGTAAGAAATGGCCTCCCATAAGTCATTTCAAATGAGCTAAGCCTCACACCACCCCTGGGGACTACACAGACCCTACGGAGTGCAGTAGGAAGCAAGTTGGTCCAGGGTTCGTGAGTTTCTTGGTAGAGCTTTGCTAAAGTTTTCTTTAAAGTATCGTTAATTTTCTCCACCTTCCATGACGACTGGGAGTGCCAAGAGGTATGTGGCTTGTAGTCTATCCGTAGGGCGGTCATGAGCCCCTGTGTGATTTTGGCTACAAAAGAGGGCCCATTATCACTCTGGAGGGACTTTGGAAGTCCAAACCGAGGAATTATTTCTTTTAAAAGGGACCTACAGATGTCCATAGCCTTTTCAGATCTGGTGGGGAAGGCTTCAAGCCATCCCATGAAAATATCAACAAACACCAGAAGATATTTATATCCTGATCATGGGGGCATTTGGGTGAAATCTAACTGCAAGTCTTCCCCTGGATATGTCCCTTGGCATTGAATTGGCCTGAGTAACAAAGGGGAGATTGGATGGGTCTGTGGGTTATTACAGGCACATAAATCACAAGCAAGCATTACTCATTTTGCTGTTCTTTTAAGCCCCTTCCCTGAAAACGCCTTTTGCATCAAATCCCAAAGTGTATCCCTCCCATAGTGGGTGGCATCATGTCAGCTCTTAGTGAGTTTGCATTGTTGGGACTCAGGGATTAGAACTTTATCCGCCTTTTTCATACCAGCCTGGGCTTCCTTTCTCACGGCCGCATTTCTCAGCGTTTTCTTGTTCCTGCGGGGAACACTGGGGGAGGCTGGGGAGTTCAGGGGGCCAGTCACTGGGGCCATGACTTGCTCAGGCTCCTGCACTTGAGCTGCCTGTTGTGCAATTTGATCAGCTCTGCTCTTCCCTTGACTCACGAAAGATCTATCCCTCTGATGGCCCCTACAGCGGATACTGCTACCTGGGTCAGGAGCTACACTGCTTCTAAAAGAGCAAGAATCAAATCTTTATGTGTCATGTGGGAATTTCTAGCAGTTAACATCCCTCTTTCTTTTCAAATGGCAACATGAGCATGTAGCATGTGGAACCCATATTTAGAATCAGTAAAAATATTTAATTTCTTATCCTTCCCTAATTACAAAGCTCTCATTAATGCAATTAGTTTGGCCTTCTGGGCCAACAGCTAACAGGGATCAAAGGCCTGTGGACGACGTGAGTGAGCTTGGAAGTGGACCATCCCCAGCCCAGTCTTGTATTAGCCTACTCTTAATAAAATCCATTTACCTAATTAAATTTAATGCAACCTTAGAAAGTCCTGACCACATACAAAATTCTTTTACCAATGTTCTTTTTCCGCATACCTTTTGCAACTTTCTGTAGCCCTATTATTTTGTCCTTTATTCTTTTCCTATTCAGAAATAACCAGCTTTAGGACAAAAATCACCATTTTTCCTTTAAAAAAATATATTTTCATTCCTCATACTTTCTTTTTCTGAAAACACACATCCTACTTTCCTTAAGCAACCATGAACTGTCTTTTACATTAGCATTCCCTGATTGGAGTATCCCATAACCTCTAGAAATATGTATCTACCCAAAGCACAATTTCTTTCTTTAATGTGGTACAAGATACGTGTCTAATAAACCCAAACATCTTTAGTTTCCCTCTCAAAAGAAAACAAAAGTGGGAAAATTTAGACCTAGTTAGCAATTCATGTTCTAATATTTCATCTTATTTTAAATGGCCTGGATACTCAATAGATATCTATCATTTACCTTTGTTTAGTTTCAAGTTACCAAAATCTGGAGGTACTATTTTAGATGGACATTTCCAAAACATAATTATTCCCATAGAGTTTACCAAAAAGCTCTTATCCCAATTATACTTACTTAAAAGTTTAATCCTATCAGGTTATTTTCCTTGTTGACAGATTTTACAACAGAAACAATATACACTTATTGACTTCCAGTAACCTTAGGTACAATAAAAGTATTATACTTAATGTTGATGACTATAAACACAGGTCTGTATTAATTAAACCCACAAGCTTAAGCTGGCTTTAATACCAGATATTATTATTGACTATTTCCCAGCTCACATGAACCTGAAGTGTATTCTGGCGAGTTTTCTTTTATATTTCTGAGAATGTATATAAGCGCTCAATTTCCTTTATGCCAATTAAATACGGCTCATTTATAAGCTAATTTTTACATAAAGACAGAACCAGAGATCTCATAGTTTTCCCACTTGCATTTATAAAGGCCTTTTTTCTTCCCCTCGGTCTGGGGGACTACAGGTAGTTCCTGAGAGCCCAGGCAGAATAGTTACATTGCAAAGGCAGAGGAGGGAAATGCAAGCTCCTCTCTTTTTCTTTTGCTCTTTAAAATCTCTCTAAGTAACCCAAGGCTGGAGTCTCAGGGAACATGGGCTGGCTGTATTTGTATTTCAAGTCTTAAGTGTTCCACCATGCCCACAATGTTGGCAGAGACTTTCAGGAGCAGTTGGACAGACAGACAAAACTACATAAAACTAAGAGCCTTTTAAAAGCATGCACCAATGGCAGGAACTTAAAGACACAAGCAAGCAGTCTTCAGGATGAAGGGCATGGGAGTGTAGGGGTGAGGACCAAGGGAGAGGTAAAGGGAGGAGGGACAGAAAAGACTGAAAAAGAGAAAGAGACAGAAAGAGAGATTGCTGTTTCTTCCTGCCCCCTGTGGGTGTCTATTCAGACACCAACCTGCGCACTTCCAGAAAGGGCCAGTGAAGGAGGGCAGTGGTGGACAGAAGCCAGAAACCCACCAGTTGTATGTCGTCTGTGGAACTCTGATCCACAGGTGTGACTCTCACCCGTGCATACAATTTGTACATCATCTGTGGGTTCCCAGCCCACACGTGGGACTTTCACCCATGCATACACCAGTATGTAGAAATCTGCCACTTCAGCCCATTCCCAGTGGGACTTCTCTTGGTGGCAGGAAAATAAAGGTGAGAATATTAGGACGATTGGACTTCCAGCCACTATGTGATATGAGGTTTGAACCTCTATCATTCTCATAAACCCCCCATCAGGGAGAGCCCCCTGGACCAAGGTGTGCATGGTGTGAGGCGAGCCTCTTCCACCTCTGCTTGTCACCTGTCAAGGTGAGCTGCTGCCAGCCAGAGGGAGCATGGTCCCATAAGCTGCAAGATGTGATGCTGTAGCCGCCCGACGTCCGCTCTCTTGGAAGAATAGGACAGAAGTAGGAGAGGACAGGGAGGGGAGATGTAGAGAGATTTCAGAAGAGGGAAAGGGAAAGTGGTGAGGGAAAAAGGACAAAGGGGAGAGGAAAAGTGTTGCCTGAATGAGAGTACTGAGGCCCGCAGGGGACAGGACGGCAGACTTACCAAATGCGGTTACGCTGAAACAAAGGCTCAGGTGGCCACTTGTCACCCACGGAGAAGCTGCATTCAGTGGTCCCAGAGGTGCCCAGATCCTCTCCCGGGAAGGGGACAATTGTCCCTTCGTGGTTGCCACAAAGTATGTTACCAACCAGGGTTCTTGGCCTTGTTAATAAATAGTTGATAAGAGGCCAGACAAGAAATTCAGACAAGGCTTTGTTGGAGCCCCTGCTGCAGCAGTGGGGAGTGGGAACAAGTAACAGGTTCCCTTGCTTGCCTGCTCCCCGAGAGTGGGGGCGAGCTGGTTCCGTATATGGGGTGAGGGTAGGGGTGTGTCCAGGGGTCAGGCTAGCTGGGTGGCTGAGGTGGTCTGCCCACCCCTTTGTGGTGTCGTGTGCAGGGGGCGTGCGCAGTACCCTGCTTTTGCTCCCAACCCCTTGCTTTTGCTCCTGGCTCTTCAGAAGTGGCAGTTGGGCTTTTGGGTTTTTTTTTTTTAATCTCATTGTCCATAATTCGCCCCAATTGTGCATGCACGCAGTTATTTTTAGTCCCTTATAGTTTCTTTGTATTTTGTTGCTCAAGGAGACATTTGCCCAGGTGCAAGCACTGCAGCAAAGGGTCCAGGTCCCAGCCTGTCTCATTTTCACTTTGGCTTTGAGGAATAAGATTTCTTGTACAAGTCTTTTTGTGGACATAGCAATTTTACTCCTGGAGAAGTAAAACCTGGGGCATGTGCATGTTTAACTTTATAAGAATTTACCCAATAGTTTTCCAAAGTGATTGCACTCCCACCAGCAATATAAGAAAAATCCAGTTGCTTCACATCCTCACCAATATTTCCTATTGTCAATTTTCTTAAATTTAGCCATTCTTGTGGGCATGAAGTATCTCATTTTGGTTTTAGTTTGTATTTACCTGATAACTAATGCTGTAACATACCTTATTGAGTATTTAGTAGCGATATTATGTCTTTTTTAAAAAATAAGTGTCTGTTTAAGTGCTTTATTTGCTCAGGAGTTATTTATTTTTGATATAATTTCTTTATTAGATATTTGTAATATGCATATTCTTTTGGCTGGCAATAAATTCTTTAAGGTTTCATTGATTTTCAAAGGATATTTATGATAGATATGGAATTCTACATTAATATACTTTCTTTGACACTTTAAAGGTGATGTTTCATTGTCTTCTAGCTTGCATTTTTATGATGAGAAGTTAACTATCATTTTTATCATTGTTCACCTGGAGGTGAAGTGTTTTTTTCCTCTGAATTCTTTTAAGACTTACTCTTTATATCTTATTTTCAGAAACTTGATTATGATGTGCCTAGATGAGGCTTTCTTTGCATTAATCAGAATTGAGCTTTATTACATTTCTTGAGTTTCTGAGTTGACATTTTAAATTAAATTTGGAAAAGTTCTGGCCTACATTTCTTCAAGTCCTCTTTTCCTTCCTCATTCAGTCTCTTCTCTCCTTCTGGGACAGCAGTTACCAATATGTTAGGTGGTGTGATATTGTCTCACATGTCACTGAACCTCCCTTAGTTTTCTTCAATCTTTTCTTTTTACCTTTGCTTCAGTATGAATAATTTCTATTGCCTGGTGGGTTTTCTTCTAATAGCTATGTTTTCTCTTGTTTATGGGTCCCATTTTCCTGCTCTTTGTATGTCTCATAATTTTTTTATTTTATTGTGTATAAAATGATAGTGGATATTGCTGTATTTGCTTTGTTGTTCTCCTTATTTCATAAAAAAATGCAAGTCTTTTTCTCTGTCTAGTGGTTAGGGTGAGGCTTTCTCTATGAGAGCAAGCATTTTGGGGACTGGGTCTGACCTTCACTTGGATTGAGCTCAGTGACTGGCTGTGCTAAACCCCTATAGTGCTATCGCCGCCTTTTCTACAAGTCAGTATTTGAGCTGAGAGGCAACTGGGTATCAGAGATTTTTTCCCTTTGTTCATCTCTGGATGCAATTCCTCACAATCCAAGAATTATGAGAACGTGGGGGACTGTTGCTATTTCCCTCTACTTTTGAGCCTGCCCTCCATTGCTCCTTTCCTGGCAAAATTCAGTGATTGGTTAGGGCAAGACACTAGTTGGTCCACATTTGTCTTAACATTTGTCACTCTTCCAGATTCCCCCAAACCCCACCAGCCCAGCTTATTTCTTTTTATTCTTACAAAGTCTCTTTGTTTATGTGAGACTTATTCCACCACCATCCACGTGTTCTCAGACCTGAGAACTCTCAGGTTTGGAAGGAGCTGAGGCTCTCTCATCACTGTGAAGGGCTTGTTTCTGTCTAGAATTCAGTTTAACAAGGATTCTTTGCACCCTCTTCCTTGCTATCCTCATAGAAAAGAATTGTTTCTCTGTTGTCCTGGCTTTTCTTGTGATTACCGTGGGACCACAGGTATTTCACATTCTACATCCTAACTGGAAGCAGAAGTTTGATAAACAGTATAAAGATTTTAAAAGGTCAAATTGACCTTGAAATATTGCCAAAATCACCAGAACTTCCTATGTGAAAACAACTCTTCTTATTAAAAGTTTTGATAGAAAACTTACAAAACACAGGGAAATTAGAGTGAACTTGATACAATCCATAATCTTATCTTGCTAAGTCAGTCATTCTTAATATTGTAGTAGGTTTATCTAATATAAAAACACACTCAGATACGTACAGCTACATGTTTATAAAAATTGGGATAATACTAATCTTACAGTTTTGTTAGTATTATTTATTAAAATTTAGTTCAATTTAATTTGTTTTAATTTAACATTTTTAAGTACAAATATATTAAGTATTAAGAATGGAAACATGTGCAAGACCCAGCTCCTAATGTCCAGGATTTTGCCATCTGATGGGAGAGATATAGATATGGATACAACAAAGTATATGACAGTATGTGTCCTTGTCTAGCTCAAGGACATTTGACTAGACTTTGATGTCACATTAAGATTCCATGAGTATGGGTGTGGGTGTTGTATTGTGTGTGCGTGTGTGTCTGTGAACACCTGTGTGGTGAGCAGTTGCTCAGAAGAGGGATGAAGACATTTCAGGTAGGGTGAGTGATGTAGAGGCAGAAACATTTAGGATATACTCAGGGAGCAGCATGCCGTGTCCTGTATGGCTGGAGGAGAGAGTCTGTGAAGGGGCTGGTGAGAAAGTAGTAGATGAGGGTAGACAGGAAGATCAATGGCAGGTTGTGAGAGGGTGTGGAAGCCTGACCAATGATTACAGATTATTCCTTATAATAAAGACTTCACACCCCTGGGGAGACATCTCAAGTTTTTAAGCCCAGGAATCATATAAATATATCTGTAACCTAGAGATGTAGGTCTGTCTACAGTGTGGATGTCCAGGTCAAATGGGAAGAGACCAGACTGGAGGCAGGGAGGTTCATACTCAGGCTGCTTCAGTAGCTGAGGGTGAGGATGAGGAGAGACTGAACTAAGAGGCCATGGGGCATAAGGGTTAAGATGTACTCAGAGCAGACTGCCTGGGCTTATATCCATACATTAGACGGTGACAGCGGGAGCCCCATGTAGCCTCTCTGTGCCTTGAGGATAATAAAAGGGCTGTTCCTTGTGGGGTTGTTAGGATAAAATGAGTTAGCATTTTTAAAGTGCTTGGAACAGTGGCTGGCACGCAGTAAGAGTTATGCATTTGCTAAACAAAGTATAAGTAAATACAACTAAACAAATAAGGCAGTAGATATTAAAGAAGTCAGATATGAGGCAATTTCAGGAGAACTGACAGTGTTTGTTGGTTTTGCAGATATGGCCATGACTCTGAATTTTCTAGCTTCAAGTGTAGATTGTGACACCAGGACATGAGAAGGAAAGCAGAGTATCCCATGGTTTAGAGGAATGAAAATAAGTTCAGCTGAATGTACTATTTTAGATTTGTTTTTTTCTTTGTTGTTTGATTATTCCTACAAGGCCAGGATTGAAGAGGCTTGGTGTGAAAATAACTTACGTAACAAACCCACAGGGGTTGGGTGACCACAAGCTTCTGTGAGCAGCACTGAGGCTTTGCTTAGTCTGAGTTAATAGACAAGTGATGTTTACCTTGGACTCAACCTGAGCTGGACTGCATTCTAAGGTACAGTGTTGGAAATTTTGAGCCCCACATGAGGTCTGGCATTTACACTCTGGAATGTAGCCAGAGAAAAGTGGCAGACAGTGAGAAAGCGATTTACAGTTGTGTATGTTGCACAGTTAAAAGTCCTGGGAGTATTTGGTCTATATGTCCCCATAACACTTTGCTTCTACCAGTTGTATAACATAATATACCTCATATACCTCATAATATACCACATTATGGTGTAGTTAATTACATTTATATCTGCCACTTCCAGTATATTATAAGCCTGTTTTTCATTACTGAGCACCTACTGTATGCTTGACATTGTAATGGGTAGTTCACAAAAATTATTGTATTCAATTCCTACAGCAAACTTATGTGGAAAGTATCCTAAATAGTCAGTCATGGAATGGATTTTATCTGAGTATACAAATATAGGATAAACACACAGTACACTAGAACTGCGATAGGAAAAATCATCTGAAAGAGGTAGGGGGTTATATGGGCCTTGTAATTAACACACTTAAAGAGATAGAATTTCATTCGGAAGAAGGCTTGATTGTAGAGGTATAGGAAAAGAAATATTACAGAAGTGAGGAAGTCTTGAATTTTCTGGTCCCAATGGCTCAGGCTCTCATTAGGGTAGAGATGATGTAAAGTTGGCAGCATTAGCCTTCAACTGTTTCTGTTCCCACGTACATAACCACCTTTATGGTATATTGAGTGCATCCAGAGTCTTTGAATGTTTTGACGCCATTAAATATCCAGTTCTTTGTACTTCCTTTATTCTGTGTCCGTACTCAACACAGCATTCTCATCCCCACACACGTTTACCTACAAGGAAAAAGCACTAATCGTATAGGTATTTTTGTCCTGCTTCACGGTAATTTTTCCTGAGAAATCAGTAAAGTGGTTCTGATTAGGTTTTGGCTTTCCTTGCAGCTTGACTGCAGGAGAGCATTGCCGAGCAGATGGCCGGCACATATTTCTGGTCTGTGTGACAGGAGTTTCTCACTGTAAATCAGTAAGTTAGCATCCTGATGTCTGAGCCCATCTTGTGTATGTTTCTGTGCTCGTGAATCAGGCTAGGCTGTCAGGGTCTGATCACCCCTTGATATGACAGGAGTTAGTCCCTGGGTCTTCCAAGCAGTAGGTCAGAACACACTGCTGGTTTCCTTTAGATCACATTGATATATATGTATAGATACTGATATATATATGTATGTATGTGTGTGTGTATATATAATACATATAGTATATATTATATGTGCATAATATATAATATGTATAATATTATATGTATATATGTGTATATTATATATACACACATACATACATATACATATGGCATATTATATATATAATTTTTTTTTACTTTTATTATTTTGGTACACAAAATAAAGCATGATATAGACTCTAAGCTGCATGAGGCCCACATCTATTTTGTTCAGCCTGTTTAGTCTGTGGTTTGTGATACCCTGACATGTGTCAGAAGCTTCATGACTGTGTTTTCCTGATTGAGTAATCAGGATGTTTGCTAAAGAAAAACTAGAGAATGTGAATAAGCAAAGAGAAGACAAGAAAACAGAATTCAGATATGTGGAGACAAGACCAGAGGCAGCCTAGGCCAGGGGGCAGCAGAATGTCTCTGTAAAGGGCTAGATAATCAGTAGTCTTGCCAGCCTGCAGTAAGGTCTCTGTCACAGCCACTCAGTTCTGCGGTAGGGATATGAAAACTGCCACAGATAATATGTAAATGAAAGAGCATGGCTATGTTCCAATAAAACTTTAAACAGGTAATGGACCATATTTGGCTCATGGGCTGTAGTTTGCTGACCCCTTGTCTCGACTATTGCATCCTGGAGTAAGGATGATGAGAAGTTGAAGCTTATGTTCATAGATGCTAAATACACAATGTACCAGCAGGAATCCAAGGTTTAAGAATGTTGGGGTATGTTTATCATGTACAACCTCACATCTACTCACTCTACTCTCTCCCTTATCCCTTCCCCACTCCACATGAATTCCCTGAGAGGGTCCAGAGGATACTTCACAAAGCCATTGAGGAAGGCACCAGGCAAGGGCACTGACATTCTTGAAAGGCTGTGTAGGGTCTGTCTTCTGTAGAGGGAGAGTCTGCTTTGGGGATGGGCTCTTTTACTTCATGGGGATCATGGGGTCCTGGAGAGCCCAAGACCAGTGTGGCAGCACTTAAGTGCCAGGAACATGATGGCACATTGACCATAAAGGGAAGCAGGGATGAAATGGTAATAAGAGTTTGTGACCTTCAGTGGAATTCCACGTTGTCTAGTTTGTTACAGTTTCCCTGTGGACTTGTGACCCTCTCTGTGGATGTCAGTAACCTTTTCCCACAGAATCCCCAGTGTTGGTCAGTGGACTCAAGTACAAATTATTCTTTGGAGGTGGGATGAAGTTTATGTTTGTATTTAACAAGGACATGCCCTCAAAAAGACTTGATATAAATAATGTCATTTTTAAAATTTGTATTTTATTTTTTAAATTTTTATTGAAATATAGTTGATTTACAGTGTTGTGTTAGTTTCAGGTGTACAGCAAAGTGATTCAGATATATATGTATATGCATATATACATATATATATTCTTTTTTTTTTTTTTAACATTCTCTTCCATTATAGGTTATTAAAGGATATTGAGTATAGTTCCCTGTGCTATACTGTAGGTCCTTGTTGGTTATCTATTTTATATATAGTCGTGTGTATATTTTAATTCCAAACACCTAATTTATCTCTCCCTCCACCTCCCCTTTGGTAACCATAAGTTTGTTTCGGATGTCTGTCAGTCTATTTCTGTTTTGTAAATAAGTACACTTGTGTATATATTTTTTTACATTCCACATATAAGTGATATCATATGATATTTGTCTTTCTCTGTCTGGCGTACTTCACTTAGTATGATAATCTCTAGGTCCATACATGTTGCTGCAAATGTCATTATTTCATTCTTTTTTATGGCTGAGTAATTTTCCATTGTGTGTGTGTGTGTGTGTGTGTGTGTGTGTGTGTATAAAATCTTCTTTATCCATTCATCTGTTGGTTGATGCTTAGGTTGCTTCCATGTCTTGGCTATTGTATATACTGCTGGTATGAACATTGGGGTGCATGTATCTTTTCAAATTATGATTTTCTCTGGATATATGCCCATGAGTGGGATTGCTGGATGATACGGTGGTTCTATTTTTAGTTTATTAAGGAACCTCCATACTGTTCTGCATAGTGGCTGCACCAATTTATATTCCCACCAACTGTGTAGGAGGGTTCCTTTTTCTCCACACCCTCTCAGCATTTATTGTTTGTAGACTTTTTGAGGTTGGCCATTCTGACTGGTGTGAGGTGATACCTCGTTGTAGTTTTGATTTGCATTTCTCTAATAATTAGTGACGTTGAGCATCTTTTCATGTGCTTTTTGGCCATCTGTATGTCTTCTTCAGAGAAATGTCTTTTTAGACCTTCTGCTCAATGTTTGATTGTTTTTGTTTGTTTGTTTGTTTTGATATTGAGCTGCATGAGCTGTTTGTATATTTTGGAGATTAATCTTGTGTCAGTCACTTCGTTTGCAAATATTTTCTCCCATTCTGTGTGTTGTCTTTTCATTTTGTTTATGGTTTCTTTTGCCATGCAAAAGCTTATAAGTTTGATTAGGACCCATTAGTTTATATTTCTTTTTCTTTCCATTACTCTCAGAGATGGATCCTAAAAGATATTGCTGCAGTTTATGTCAGAGAGTGTTCTGCATATGTTTTCCTCTAGGAGTTGTAGAGTATCCGGCCTTATATCTGGGTCTTTAATCCATTTTGAGTTTATTTTTGTGTATGGTGTTAAAGAATGTTCTAATTTCATTCTTTTACATGTAGCTGTCCGGTTTTCCTAGCACCACTTAGAGACTGTTCTTGCTCCATTGCATATTCTTGCTTCTTTTCTCATAGATTAATTTACCATAGGTGTGTGGGTTTGTTTCTGGGCTTTCTATGCTGTTCCACTGATTTATATTTCTGTTTTTGTGCCAGTACCATGCTGTTTTGATTACTGTAGCTTTGTAGTATCATCTAAAGTCAGAGAGCCTTATTCCTCTGTCTGTGTTTTTCTTTCTCAGTATTGCTTTTGCTATTCATTGTCTTTTGTGTTTCCATACAAATTTTTTTGAAATTTTGTTCTAGTTCTGTGAAAAATGCCATTGGTAATTTGATAGGAATTGCACTGTATCTGTAGATTGCCTGCATAGTATAGTCATTTTGATATTGATTATTCCAATCCAAGAACATGGTATATCTTTCCATCTGTTTGTGTCTTCTTCGATTTCTTTCATCAGCAAATTGTAGTTTTTGGAGTAAAGGTCTTTTCCCTCCTTAGGTAGGTGTATTTCTAGGTATTTATTCTTTTTGATGTGATAGTAAATTGGATTGTTTCTTTAATTTCTCTTTCTGATCTTTCATTCTTAGTGTATAGAAATTCAAGATATTTCTGTGTATTAATTTTGTATCCTGCAATTTTCCCATATTCTTTGATGAGGTCTAGGAATTTTCTGGTAGCATTGTTAGAATTTTCTATGTATAGTGTCATGTCATCTGCAAACAGTGACAGTTATACTTCTTCTTTTCCTATTTGGATTCCTTTTATTTCTTTTTCTTCTCTGATTGCCGTGTCTAGGACTTCCAAAACTATGTTGAATAATGAAAGTGGCAAGAGTAGACATCCTTGTCTTGTTCCTGATCTTAGAGGAAATGGTTTCAGCTTTTCACCATTGAGTATGAAGTATGATATTAGCTGTGGGCTTGTCATATATGACATTTATTATGTTAAGGTAGGTTCCCTCTATGCCCACTTTCTGGAGAGTTTTTTATCATAAATCAGTGTTGAATTTTGTAAAAAACTTTTTCTGCATCTATTGAGATGATAATGTTTTTATTTCTTCAGTTTGTTAATGTGGTGTATCACACTGATTGATTTGTGGTTATTGAAGAATCCTTGCATCCCTAGGATAAATCCCACTTGGTCATGGTGTATGATCCTTTTTATGTATTGTTGGATTCAGTTTGCTAGTATTTTGTTGAGGATTTTTCCATCTATGTTCATCAGTGATATTGGCCTGTAATTTTGTGTGTGTGTGTGTGGTATCTTTGTCTGGTTTTGGTATCAAGGTGACGGTGGCCTCATAATATGGGTTTGGAAGTGTTCTTTCCTCTGAAATTTTTTGAAATAGTTTCAGAAGGATAGGGTATTAACTCTTCTCTAAATGTTTGATAGAATTCACCTGTGAAGGTGTCTGATCCTGGACTTTTGTTTGTTGGGAATTTTTAAATCACAGATTCAATTTCAGTACTTGTGATTGTTGTGTTCATATTTTCTGTTTCTTCCTGGTTCGGTCCTGGGAGATTGTACCTTTCTAAGAATTTGTCCATTTCTTCTAGGTTATCCATTTTATTGACTTATAGTTGCCTGTAGTAGTCTCTTATGGCCCTTTGGCATAAGAGACTACTTTGGCATAAATGCCTCTTATGGCATTTCTGTGGTGTAAGTTGTAACTTCTCCTTTTTTGTTGCTATTTTTCTTGATTTGAGTCCTCTCTTTTTCCTGAAGAGTCTGGCTAAAAGTTTATCAATTTTGTTTATCTTTTCAAAGGACCAGCTTTTAGTTTCATTGATCTTTTCTATTGTTTTCTTCTCTACTTCATTTATTTCTGGTCTGATCTTTATGATTTCTTTCCTTCTACTAACGTTGGGTTTTGTTTGTTCTTTGTCTAGTTGCTTTAGGTTGTTTACATGAGATTTTTCTTGTTTCTTGATGTAAGACTGTATTGCTATAAACTTCCTTCTTAGAACTGCTTTTGCTTCATCCAGTGGGTTTTGGATTGTCACGTTTTTGTTTTCATTTGTCTCTAGGTGTTTTATGATTTCCTCTATGCTTTCTTCAGTGATCCATTGGTTGTTTATTAGCATATTATTTAGCCTACAGAGTTTGTGTTTTTTGCACTTTTTTCTCGTAACTAATTTCTCATTTCATAGCGTTGTGGTCAGAAAAGATGCTTGATATGACTTCAGTTTTCCTAAATTTACCGAGGCTGGCTTTATGGACCAAGATATGACCTATCCTGGAGAATGTTCCATATGCACTTGAGAAGAAAGTGTATTCTGCTGCTTTTGGTTGGAATGTTCTATAATATCAATTAAGTCCACCTAGTCTAATGTGTCATATAAGGCCTCTGTTTCCTTATTGATTTTCTGTCTGGATGATCTGTCCATTGGTGTAAGTGGGGTGTTAAAGCCCCCCACTCTTATTGTGTTACTGTCTATTTCCCCTTTTATGGCTATTAACATTTACCTTATATATTGAGGTGCTCCAATGTTGGGTGTGTGTGTGTGTGTGTGTATATATATATATATATATATATATACACACACACACACACACACACACATATATATATTTATTATATATTCTTCTTAAATTGTTCCCTTGGTTATTATGTAGTGTCCTTCCTTGTCTCTTGTAACAGTCTTTAAACTGTATTTTTTTAATATGAGTATTGCTACATCAGCTTTCTTTTTATTTCCGTTTGCATGGAATACCTTTTTCCATCCCCTCACTTTCAGTCTGTAGGTGTCCCTAGATCTGAAGTGGGTTTCTTGTAGACAGCATATATACTGTTCTTGGTTTTTTATCTATTCAGCCAGTCTGTGTCTTTTGGTTGGAGCATTTAATCCATTTACATTTAAGGTAATTATCGATATGTATGTTCCTACTGACATTTTAAAAATTGTTTTGGACTTGTTTTTGTAGGTCTTTTTCTTCCCTTCCTCTTTGTTCTCTTCTCTTGTGACTTGATTACTATCTTTAGTGTCATGCTTGGATTGCTTTTTCTTTTTTGTGTGTGTATCTATTGCAGTTTTTTGCTTTTCAGTTCCAATGAGGTTTTGATATAGCAGTCTGTATATATAAGGTTGTTTTAAGTTGCTTGTCTCTAAATTTCAAATGCATTTCCCATTTCCTGCATTTGTACTCTCCTCATGGTTACTGGTTTTGATATCATATTTGTGTGTGGATGATTTCCTACTTTTACTGTATGTTTGCCTTTACCAGTGAGCTTTCCCATTTGTGATTTTGTTTCTAGTTGTGGCCTCCTTTTTTTTTCCCCACCTAGAGAAGTTCCTTAAGTATTTGTTCTAAAGCTGGTTTGGTGGTGCTGAATTCTCTTAGCTTTTGCTTATCTGTAAAGCTTTTGATTTTTCTGTCAAATCTGAATGAGAGCCTTGCTGGGTAGGGTATTCTTGGTTGTAGGTTTTTCCTGTTCCTCACTTTAAATATATCATGACATTCCCTTCTGGCCTGCAGAGTTTCTGCTGAAAGATCAGCTGATATTTTGGGGGGATTCCCTTGTATGTTATTTGTTGTTTTGCCATTGTTGCTTTTAATATTTTTTCTTTGTCTTTAATTTTTGTCAGTTTGCTTACTATGTGTCTCTATGTGTTTCTCCTTGGGTTTATCCTGTATGGGACTCTCTGTGCTTCCTGGACTTGAGTGTTTCCTTTCTCATGCTAGGGACTTTTTCAGGTATAATCTCTTTAAATATTTTCTCAGGCCCTTTCTCTTTCTCTTCTCCTTCTGGGACTCCTGTGACCCAAATGTTGTGTTTAATGTTGTCCCAGAGGTCTCTGAGACTGTCCTTATTTCTTTTCATTCTTGTTCTTTATTCTATTTTGTGTCAGTGATTTCCACCCCTCTGTCTTCCAGTTCATTCATTCTTCTGCCTCAGTTATTTTGCTATTGATTCCTTCTAGGGTATTTTCATTTCAGTTATTGTATTGTTTATCTCGGTTTTTTGTTCTTTGAATCTTCTAGCTCTTTGTTAAACATTTCTTATATCTTCTTGGTCTGTGCCTCCATTAATTTTCCGAGATTTTGTATCATCTTTACTATTATTACTCTGAATTATTTTTTCAGGTAGATTGCCTATCTCCTCTTCATTTAGTTGTTCTTGTTGGTTTTTATCTTGTTCCTTCATCTGCAACATAATTCTCTGTCATCTCATTTTGTCTACCTTTCTGTGTTTGTGGTCCCCGTTTCTCAGGCTGCAGGGTCATAGTTCCTCTTGCTTCTGGTGTCTGCCCCCCTGGTTGGTGAGGTTGGTCCAATGGCTTGTGCAGGCTTCCTTGTGGGAGGGATGGTGCCTGCCCTCTGGTGGGTGGAGCTGGGTTTTTTCCCTCTGGTGGGCTGGACCATATCCAGGGGTGTGTTTAGAGGTGGTTGTGAGCTGAGTACAACTTTAGGCAGACTGTCAGCTGATGGCTGGGGCTGTGTTTCTATCCTGCTGGTTGTTTGGCCTGTGGTGTTCCAGTACAGGAGCCTGCTCGCTGTTGGGTGTGGCCAGGTCTTCTTGTCAAAATGGGGACCTCCGGGAGAGCTCACACCAATCAATATTCCCTGAGGCCTGCGCCACCAGTGTTCTTGCTCCCATAGTGAGCTACAGCCAATGCCTGCCTCCCAAGACCCTCCAAGACATGTAGGTAGGTCTAGCCCAGGTTCCTATGGAGGTACTGCATTGTGCTAGGTCCCAGTGCACGTAAGATCTTGTGTGCACCCTCCAATAGTGGAGTCACTGTTTCCCCAAGTCCTGTGGAGCTCCTGCAGTCAAGCCTCACTGTCCTTCAAAGCCAAATGCTCTGGGGGTTCTTCCTTCCAATACCAGACCCTCAGATTGCCTTGGAGGGTTATTTTCTTGTGGCAATGTCACTGTGTATCCTGTGTGGGTTTAATATTTCTTGTTGCAAGGGCTGTTTTTGATGTCTTCCACCTCTTTTTTCATTGTATGCTGGCCATGATCCCCTTGGTAGGTGGTGTGACTGATGTTGTGGTGACCAGAGCCTGCACTGGTTATTGAGCGGAGCCTCTCCTTTGCTCTGTGGTTTTCACTGCCCAAGCAGGGACAGGGTCTGCTCCCTAGTTGTTGGAGTAGAAGCCCCCACACCTGTTTCTGAGCTGTTTCTGATCTGCGGGGTGAGGTAGGTGGGATTGGAGCACTCCCACTGGGAGAGAAACCACTGAGTAGTCCTCCTCTGGAGCTGTTCACCTGTGAGCATGCTCTGTTGTGTTACCTTTCACCTGTTGTGTGGGCTCACAATGTATGCTGTTGTTGGCACTGCTCTTGGCTCCACCTTAACCGTGAGTATGCTGGCAATTGGCCCTGTTGTCTCTCAGGTGTTGTTTTCACCAGGCCACCAGCGTAGATACACTGAATTAAGGTCCCAGGACTGCAGTAGTTGTGCTGGTGGACCCACTGTGGGAGCTATGGAGGCCACTGAGACTCTGGTCTGGCCCAACCCCCTTGTGTTCATGCCCAGAAACCCCATAGCTGGTAAAGCCAGACCCATCTCAGCTGTGGGAGCACTTGTTGTGCATTCGGATGTTCCACAGGTGCTGAATTTAGCAAGCCAGCAGCGAGGTGTAAATCCCTGGTTTGTGCAGCTGTGAGGAAAGATTTCAGCTCTTCTTCCTTAGTCACCCGGCCCCTGTGGTTTCAGCCCCACCTCTTCATGTGGGCCACCCACTGGCATCTGCTCCTGAGCTGCCCTGGTGCATATGAGCCTGTTCAGGCAGGAAGGGGCTGGGGCAGCAATCAGGGTGCCCAAGCCTGCTCAGTTTGGAGGGGGCCAGAGAGGTTACTGGGGCATGCAAGCCCACTCAGGTGGGAGAGGGCTGGGGTGGCAGTTGGGGCACGTGGGCCACCCAGGTGGGAGACCCTCCCAGTGCCCGCAGAGGCAGGGGCCATCACGTGGAAAAAGAGGGTGCAATGGCTGTCCTGCCCTTTATGAACCCATGGGAGGACTTCTGCGATATAATTATTCTCCAGTTTGTGGGTTGCTCACCCGAGGGTTATGGGATTTGATTATAGTGTGAGCGTGCCACTCCTACCATCTCATTGTGATTTCTTCTTTGTCTTTGGATGTAGAATACATTTTTTGGTAGGTTCCAGTTTTTTTATTGATGGTTGTTTGACAATTATTTGTGATTTTGGTGTTTTTGTGAGAAGAGGTTAGCTCAATAGTCTTCTACTCTGCCGCCATCTTGTCTCATGGTAAGATCTTCCAATCCAGTACTCTTTCAAGACTTAAAAGTCAACCCTAGAGGTCCATGTGTTTTCTTAATCCTTGTCAGGATCCCTAGAGAGCAAAGGTTCCCTCTAGGCTTAAGGATTCTGGTCCTTGAGAAAAACACCATGAAGAAAATGAAAGGTTTCTCTGAGGAAGTGAAGTCCCATTAACAACCAGGCAAAAGAGGTGGGAAATGCATTCCAATAGAGGGAGGTTTTATCCGTTAAATGGGGCCCCATATTTCATTTGATGAGTCTCCCTCGTCTCCCCATCCCACGGCACGGGGCAGCAGCAGGGCTGGGAGGCATCCACTGAGGAGACGAGTGCCTGGGACTCTCCGGCTCTGATCCAGACCAAGACTATAAATACCGTCATTTGCCAAGTGCCTAACTAGCCTACAGCATAGACCAATGCTCAATCCTTGATATGGACCATTCTCTAAGGAAATCAAGAAGCCAACTAGTGGCAGGTTGAGTAACTTCCATCATGCAAGAGGAAGAAATTCCTTACTGTAATAAACATTTATTTGGAATATAGATTTTCTTTCCTGGTGGCAGTACTTTTGCTGGCATATAACTGCCCATGGACTTGACAAAGTTCTGATTCACCATCATGGTCTTCTATACAACATTGCTTCTAACCAAGAAACTTATTTAACACAAGAGAAGTATAGCAATAGGTTAATTTTCAAGAAATGTCTTGATGTCAATTACATACCCAATCACCCAGCAATAGTTCAGTTAATAGAAGATTCAGTTAATATGCTGATTATAAGAAATACTTACAGGATTGGGACGTTATCTCATAGGATATGCCTTAAACAAGCAACCAGTAAAAAATACAGGGGTCTGAAAGCAAACAATGGAAGTTGGAGAAGCATGTCTCATTATTACATAAAATGGACCATTTTAATAACTTGGACTTACTAAACCAGCCAAGGGCAACTCTGGCTTTAGTTTCCAGCTTCATTTCACCCTCATTACCATTTTGCCAGGCCCCTTCTGAGTTCCAGAACCAGCTGGGCCCTCTGCTTTTGGTGGTCCATGAACCAGTTACACAGCATCCTTACCCCCATGGAAAGCTGAGCACCAGCTATGCTGTGCTGCCCGCAGAGGTCTGAGCGCCCACCACGAGGTGGCACAATTCTGTTAGCTCCACCTCTTCCTAATGGTGACCACTGACTGCTTCCTGCAGTTACTAATGTCTGAGTTAGCTGAGCTGTAGGGGTAGTAACTGCTTCCTGTAGATACTAATAACTGGTGACCTCAGCATCTGAACTCTTTTAACCTTTTAACCCTTAGTAATCAATTCACTATATTAAATCCTACTTGCTTGAAAATTTTACTATACTTTCTGTCTCAATTTTTTACTCTGTGGGGGGTGGGGGGGCTAGCACCTGGCTGGTACACTACTTGAGGACACGCATTAGCTCTGTTTAATCTTTAATTCTTGGCACTTAGCCCAGTACTTGACACATAACATTGCTGAATAAATGCAAAAGGTGAAGCATCACAAGTTTTCTAAAACATTCAAAGCACTGCCAGATAGACTAGGGAAGAAGGTTTTCCTGTTATGTGTTATACTAGAAATTAAGATTTCAAGTTAACATGAGGAGAAAATTTCTATTTCCATTAGCAGAATAAACTACCTAAAAATCACCAAATTGCCCATCACTGATATAACTGAAGCAGAAGTTAAGTGACCCTTTGTCAGGGATGCTGTAGAGGGCAATTCCTCAAATGTGTTGAAGATTAGAAAACATCATGTTTGGATTACATTCTAACACTAAGATTCTATGACCCTTGTTTATGAGATATATCCTAATTCAACTCCAATATGCTTTTTCTCTTGATAATAATGCTGACACTCGTACAGCACAGGAATATGATAATCATTTATATATTTGTGGAGTGCTTTACCATTTGCAAAATGCCTTATATTCATTTTCTTTATATTTCACTAGTTTTTGTGAGGTAGAAAGAATAGTAATCATATGTTGCAGATGAAAAGACTGAGATTCTGAAGGTACAACTCATCCATTGTTTGTTTACCTTAAAAAAAGGTCAAGATTGCAACTAGAGCTCTGTGTTTGGACTCTAAACTCTGTCCCTATGGATGGGTAGGTGTGTGTGTGTGTGTGTGTGTGTGTGTGTGTGTGTGTGTGTGAGTGTGAGAGAGAGAGAGAGAGAGAGAGAGAGGAGAGATTAGTCAGAGCGCACCAAGATAGAATTTGGAATTTCTGGATCCCTAGAGGCTTTGAACTTTGATTTGTAAAAATTTTTAATGTCACTTTCCAAATCATTATTCCTGTTTTCCAGTACAAAATACATTTTAAGATCTAGCCATTTGCCCAGAATTCCAAGAACAGCTGAGTTTTTGTTTAAAGAATGTTCTACTAAAAAGCAAATTTTATACTCCATACTTGTGGAGTATCCATTTTTGAAATATTGAGGTTAGGATTATTCCTGGTTTTTGACCTTTCTTCTGCCTTTGTCTCAGTGGTTCTCTAGTTTAGTTTTACATCTGAGAGCTAAATGGTGTAACCCTTCTGATGATTCTATGTGTGCAAAAACAGTAGAATGACACCAAGCAAATATTTCTGCTAATATATGGAGGCTATGGAAGCATGCTTTGGTACCAGTATCTTTAGAACTCAGACTTTTCTGACTTCTCCAAACAGTGTAACATTTAAACACTGAATGCACACAAGCACTTAGTGTTCATTAAAATTAGTAACAGGAAACACAGAGCTTTGGAAGTCTGCTCAACGCTGAACTCAACACCAGGAGTTTAATATGCACTTGAACTAGGAAAGGTTTCAGAGAATGTAGTTTTAGGCCCAAGAGATATCTTGTAGGTTAATAAATATTCCCTCTGTTTAAGGGATACCCTCCTAAATTTAAATGTTGAACTACTTAAAATTATATTTGTGTTTTTACCTTTGCATCAGACAAATATAAGCATACACCACTATTCTATAACTTTTTTCTTTAACATGTGTTAAAATGAATAAGCACTGATTTCAGGAAATAAACCAGTAGGCCCAAATCTATTTTCCACTTGCTGACTAGCATTTGAAACTGCTTCTCCTCACTGTTCACAGTGACTTTAATGTATGAGGTATTGTTTGTCCCCTTGGGGCCTCTCTGTGCTACTCTTAGTAGTAGGATGATAGGTTTCTACTAAGAGAGAAATGGGTCTCAGGGATTTTAAGTCAGTGACTGGACCAAATCCATGAAATTATTAAATGGTGGAGCAGGAATTAAAACCAAATGCTTCTGAAGTCTCCAATAACTTTTGAGTTATTCTGCCATACTCAGGAAGTTCTTCCATCTGTTTTCTTAAATTACCAAGCAAATATTCATTGCCTCTTCCCATTGAAAAGTAAGTGATTTGGGCAGTTTGTGCTGGGTAACACATGAGTTATCGTTCTTTCTAATTCCTTCCATTTTGGAATTACCTTGAGGCTATTCTTGTTTCAACTCACAAATATTTATTGAGTGCCTACTCTTTTTGACACTAAGCGTACACTAGCGGATAAAATAGATGAAAGAGAGGGAGAGAGGCCAAGCTGGTGGAGCAGGAAGACCCTGAGCTCACCTCCTCCCACAGACACACCAAAACTACAACTGTTTACAGAGCAGCTATCAATGAGACTCACATGAAGACTAGCAGAAAAGATCTTCTACAGCTAAAGATATAAAGAAGAAACCACAAGGAGATGGCTAGGAGGGGTGGAGATGTAGTACAGTCAAGATCCACACCCCAAGATCCACACCCCATGGGTCCATGACCCACAAACGAGAGGCTAATCACAATTGCAGAGGTTCCTCCAAGGAGCGAGGGGTATGAGCTCCACATTGGGCTCTCCAGCCAGGTGGTCCTGCACTAGGAAGACAAGCCGCTAGAACACTTGGGGCCAGCAGGGCTTGCTTTTGGGAGACCCAGAGGGCTGTGGGAAATAGAGACTGCACTCTTAAAGTTGCACACAAAATCTCACACGCTCTGAGACCCAGGGTAGAGGCAGTAATTTGAAGGGAGCTTGGGTCAGACCCATTTGTTGACCTTAGAGACCCTCTCAGAGAGGCAGGAGGCAACTGGGAATCACCAGTGGAACACAGATATTGGTGGCAGCCACTATGGGGAGTTTTTTCTACCATGAGGACACTGGGGCTGGCAAGTGCTGTTTTGGAATCCTCCCTCTAGCTTATTAGCACCAGGACAAGGCCCTGCTAATAAGCTAGTCAGATCAGTCCTAGGATGCCCCAGGCCAAGCAGCTAGCCATGCAGGTACACAGCCCCACCCACCATCAGACTGGCTGCCATTGAGCTCCCCAATCCCTCAGTTACCCTGGGACCCAGCCCTGCCCACCAGAGGCCCAGGGCCTGGCCTCAACTACCAGCGGATGGGCACTAGCCCTGGGAACTCTGGGGCCCCACAGCCAGCTGTTGGGACCTGGCCTCAGCACCGGCAGGCCGACACCAGTTCTGGAACGCCCAGCCCTGCAGCCAGCCACGCTGGGACCAGGCTCTGTCCACAAGTGGGCTAGCAACAGCCTCAGGACCCCCAGGCTCTGTAGCCAGCCAACTCATGACCCAGCCCCACCCACCAATGGGCTGGCAACAGCACTGGGACTCCCTGGACATGTAGTCAGCCATGGCAGGACCCGGCCCCACCCACGAGTAGCCAGCAGCCTTTGTGCTAGGTGGGACCTGGCAACCATCCACACCTACCAGTGTTCCCACAGCTCATCCTCCTACCACATAAGGGCCCACACAGCCTGCATAGAGGGCACCCCTAGAACATATAGCTCTAGTGACCAGAGGGGAGTGCACTTCTTGGTCCCATGGACATCTCTTACATAAGTTCACTCCTCCAAGATTGGGAAACATCACTGCCCTACAAAATATATACAAATAAAAACAGAGAATTAGGCAAAATGAGGTGACAGAGGAATACGTTCCAAATGAAGGAACAGATAAAAGCCCAGAAGAAGAACTAAGTGAAGTGGAGATAAGCAATCTACCTGATAAAAGGTTCAAGGTATTGACCATATAGATGCTTCAGGAGAAGAATGGATGAAAGAGTGAGAAATTAGAAGTTTCTAACAAAGAGTTAGGAAATATAAAGAAGACACATCAGAGCTGAAGAATGCAATAAAAATACATGAGAAGGAATTAGTGGTAGATTAGATGATACTGATGAACAAATCTATGAACTGGAAAACAGAGTAGTGGAAATCACCCAAGCTGAAAAGAAAAAAAGAAGTTTTAATGGTGGGAACAATTTAAGAGATCTCTGGAACAACATCAAGTATACTAACATTTGCCTTCAGGTCCCAGAAGAAGAAGGGAGAGAGAGAGACGGGGGCAAAGAATATATTTGAACCCATAGTAAGCTGAAAACTTTCCTAACCTGGAAAAGAAAACAGACATCTGTCTAGGAAGCACAGAGAGTCCCAAACAAGGTAAATTTTGTCTACACCAAGACACATTGTAATTCAAATGGCAATAATTAAAGATAAAAACAATATTAAAAGCAGCAAGGAAAAAGCAACTAGTTATGTACAAGGGAACTCCCATAAGACTATCGGCTGACTTTACAGCAGAAATTCTTCAGGCCAGAAAGAAGTGGTACAATATATTTAAAATTATGAAAGGAAAACACCTACAACTAAGAATACTCAACCCAGCAAGGTATAATTCAGACCTGAAGGAGAGATCAAATGTTTTACAGACAAGCAAAAGCTAAAAGAGTTTAGCAACACAAAACTAGCTTTACAAGAAATGTAGAAGGGACTTCTGTAAGCAGAAAAGGTCACAACTAGAAAATTGAAAATTAGGAAAGGAAAAATCTCATTGGTAAGGGCAAATATACAGGAGAGGTAGTAGATCAACCACTTATAAAGCTAGCAGGAAGCTTAAAAGACAAAAATAGTAAAACCATCTATATCCACAATAAGTAGTTAATAGATACACAAAACAAAAATGTATGAAGTATGATATCAAAATATTAAACATGGCATGGGGTAGTGAAAATGCGGAGTTTTTCAAATGTGTTCAAATTTAAGGGATCAGCAACTTAAAACAATCACGTATATATGTAGATTGCTATATATAAACCTCATGGTAACCACAAACCAAAAACGTATAATAGATACCCACACACAAAAGAGAATGGAATACAAAAATAACAGTAAAAATAATCATCAAATCACAAGGGAAGAGAGCAAAAGAAGAAAAAAGGAACAAAAAAGATTACAAAAACAACCAAAGGCAATTAACAGAATAGCAATACATAGATAGCTATCAGTAATTACTTTAAATGTAAATGGACTAAATGCTACAATCAAAAGACAGAGTGGCTGAATGGATACAAATATAAGACCCATATATATATTGCCTACAAGAGACTCATTTCAGATCTAAAGACACACACAGGCTAAAGGTGAGGGAATGGGGAAAACTATACCTTGCAAATGGAAATGAAAAGAAAGCCAAGGTAGCAATACTTATATCAGACAAAATAGACTTAAATCAAATATTGTAACAAGAGACAAAGAGGAACATTACATAATGATAAAAGATCAATCCAGCAAGAAGATATAACAATTGTAAATATGTATGAATCCAACATAGGAGCACCTAAATACGTAAAACAAATGTTAACAAACATAAAGGGAGAAACTGAACATAACACAATAATAACAGGAAACTTTAACACTGGACTTATATCAATGCACAGATCATCCAGACAGAAAATCAATAAGAAAACACTTGTGTGAAAAGACACATTAGACTAGATGTCCTTAAGAGATACCTATATGACATTCCAACAAAAAAGAAGTATATAATACACATTATTTTCAAGTACACAGGGAACATTCTCCAGAATAGATCACATGCTAGGCCATAAAACAAGCCTCAGTAAATTTAGGAAAATTGAAATCATAGAAAGTGTCTTTTCCAACCACATTGCTATGAGACTAGAAATCAACCACAGGAAAAATACTGCAAAAATCACAAACAGATGGAAGCGAAATAGTATGCTACTAAACAACCAATGGTTCACTGAAGAATTCAAAGAAGAAATTTTAAAATACCTGTAGACAAATGAAAAGGAAAACACATCCTACAGTTCAAAATCTGTAGGATGCAGCAAAAGCAGTTCTAAGAGGGAAGTTTATAGTGATACAAGCCTACTTTAGGAAACAAGAAAAATCTCAAATAAACAATCTAACCTTAGATATAAAGGAACTAGAAAAAGAAGAATAAATAAAACACAAAGTTAGTAGAAGGTAAGAAATAATAAAGATTAGGTGGAAATAAATGAAATAGTAAAAACAACAGAAAAGATCAATGAAACTGAGAGCTGGTTCATTGAAAAGGCAAACAAAATTGATAAATCTTTAGCTAAACTCTTCAAGAAATAGAAAACCCCAAAAAATAATTTCAGAAATGAAAAAGGGGAAGTTACAATGGACACCACAGATATAAACCCATACTTACATGGTCAATTAATCTATGACAAAGGAGGCAAGAATATACAATGGGGAAAAGACAGCCTCTTCAATAAATGGTGTTGGGACAGATACATACAAAAAATAAAACTGGACTGCTCAACAGAGATGAACTAAACAAGATTTGTGTTTTCAAGGGAATGAGCCACAAGAGGGTAGAATGGGCATTTCAATGTAGAAATAAAATTAATTTATATCCATGAAAAGTAGTTGTTTACTTGTTTCCCTTTGATTCCTAGCAGAGCAACTAGGAGCAGTAGACACAAATGTTTGTTTAAGCTGTTTGAAAGACTGGGTTGAAGGAAGAGAGTAAATAAGTGAAGAGTCACAAAACAATGGGGCAATTGTGGCAATAGAAATTGTGTCAGGAGGCTATGGGACCTTTACTAATAAGGCAGGAGATAAAGTTATAATACCTAGAGTTGTAGCTTCATTTAGCTCAGCACATCCAGCAAAACTACTTGCTTATGGATAAAGTCTTCTTGAGTTATATCTTGTGTAAATAATGACAATTTTGTTCTTCAGTCTTTAAATATGTTTACCATATAGTCAATTTCAAGTTGCTTTAATTTTTCTCGTTCGCAAGGAGCAAAATTTCTTCATATAATTTACTTTTCTAAGTTATCATCAGTGGGAGTTGTTTTCTGTGATGGTCCAATGTACCTTGAATTTTGAAGTGCATCTACGGAATGACTTTGCTTTGCTTTACTGTGTAGGGCTCCCAGAGTTGCCACTCTGTGTGAACAATATTTTATCATAACTTTTTTTGGAATTGATGAGGATGATTATAATTTTTATGACTTTTTGTTTGAAATATTGTTGGATCTTTAATGTTTTGTTTTTCCTGATTAATTTCTTTTTTTAAATTGAAGTATAGTTGATTTATAATGTTGTGCTAATTTCTGCTGTATAGCAAAATGACTCACTTATATACACATATATACATTCTTTTTTTAATATTGTTTTCCATTATGGTTTATCCCAGGAGATTGGATATATTTCCCTGTGCTGTACAGTAAGGCCTTGTTGTTTATCCATTCTAAATGTAATAGTTTGCATCTACTAACCCCAAACTCCCCGTCAATCCCTCTCCCTCCCCCCCCCATGGGCAACCACAAGTCTGTTCTCTATGTCTGTGAGTCTGTTTCTGTTTTTTAGATAGGTTTATTTGTGCCATTTTTAGATTCCACATATAAGTGATATCATATGGTATTTGTCTTTCCCTTTCTGACTTCATTTAGTATGATAATCTCTAGTTGCATCCATGTTGCTGTAATTGACATTATTTCATTCTTTGTTATGCTGAGTAGTATTCCATTATAAATATATATATATATATTCCATATTCCATTATATGTGTGCGTGTGTGTGTGTGCCACATCTTCTTTATCCATTCCTCTGTCGATGGACATTTAGGTTGTTTCCATGTCTTCACTGCTGTGAATAGTGCTTCTATGAACACTGGGGTGCATGTGTCTTTTTGAATTATAGTTTTGTCCAGGTATATGCCCAGGAGTGGGATTGCTGGATCATACGATAGTTCTATTTTTCGTTTTATAAAGAACCTCTATACTGTTTTTCACAGTGGCTGCACCAACTTACATTCCCACAAACAGTGTAGGAGGGTTTCCTTTTCTCCACACTCTCTCCAGCATTTCTTATTTGTAGACTTTTTAATGATGGCCATTCTGACCAGTGTGAGGTGGTACCTCATTGTAGTTTTGATTTGCATTTATCTAATAATTAGTAATGTTGAGCATCTTTTCATGTGTCTGTTGACTATCTGTATGTCTTCTTTGGAAAAATGTCTATTAAGGTCTTCTGCTCATTTTTTGATTGGTTGTTTGGGTTTTTGTGGTTGAGTTTTATGAGCTGTTTGTATATTTTGTATATTAAGCCCCTGTAGGTCACATCATTTGCGAATATTTTCTCCCATTCCATAGGTTGTCCTTTCATCTTTTTATGGTTTCCTTTGCTGTGCAAATGCTTGTAAGCTTGATTAGGTCCCATTTGTTTATTTTTGTTTTTATTTCTATTGCCGTGGGAGACTGACCTAAGAAAACATTAGTACGATTTATGTCAGAGAATGTTTTCCTATGCTTGCTTCTAGGAGTTTTATGGTGTCAGGTCTTATGTTTAAGTGTTTAAGCCATTTTGAGTTTATTTTTGTGCATGGTGTGAGGGTGTGTTCTAATTTCATTGATTTACATGCATCTGCCCAACTTTCCCAGCGCTACTTGCTGAAGAGACTGTCTTTTTCCCATTTTATATTCTTGTCTCCTTTGTCAAAGATTAATTGACCTTAGGTGTGTGGGTTGATTTCTGGGCTCTCTGTTCCATTGAGCCATATGTCTGCTTTTGTACCAATATCACATTGTTTTGATTACTGTGGCTTTGTAGTATTGTCTGAAGTCTGGGAGAGTTATGCCTCCTGCTTCATTTTTTCCCCTCAGGATTGCTTTGGCAATTCTGGGTCTTTTATGGTTCCATATAAATTTTTGGATTATTGTAGTTCTGTTTAAAATGTCATGGGTAATTTGATAGGGATCACATTAAATCTGTAGATTGCTCTGGGTTCTATTGCCATTTTAACAATATTAATCCAAGAGCATGGGATATCTTTCCATTTCTTTGAACCCTCTTTAATTTCCTTTATTAATGTTTTATAGTTCTCAGCGTATAAGTCTTTCACCTCCTTGGTCAGGTTTATTCCTAGGTATTTTATTTTTGATGCAATTTTAAAAGGTTTTTTTTTTTTTTTACATTCCCTTTCTGTTATTTCAGTGATAGTGTAAAGAAATGCAAGCAGTTACTTAATGCTAATCTTGTATCCTGCTGCTTTGCTGAATTCAATTATTAGATCTAGTAGTTTTTATGTGGAATCCTTAAGGTTTTTTTATATATAGTATCATGTCATCTGCATACAGTGACAGTTTTACCTCTTCACTTCCAATTTGGATACATTTTATTTCTTTTTCTTGTCTGAGTGCTGTGGTTAGGACTTTCAATACTGTGTTGAATAGAAGTGGTGAGAATGGGCATCCTCGTCTTGAGTAGTTTCACCATTGAGTATTATATTGGCTGTGGGTTTGTCATAAATGGCTTTTATTATTTTGAGATATATTTCCTCTATACCCACTTTGGTAAGAGTTTTTTATCATGAATGGATGTTAAAATTTGTCCCATGTTTTTTCTGCATGTATTGAGATGATCATGTGGTTTGTGGCTTTTGTTTATGTGGTGTCTTACATTCATTGATTTGCATATGTTGAAACAAACTTGTGAACTTGGAATGAATCCCACTTGGTCGTGGTGTATGATCTTTTTTATGTGTTGTTGAATTCGGTTTGCTAATATTTTGTTGAGAATTTTTGCATCTATATTCATCAAAGATATTGGCCTGTAATTTTCTTTTTTGGTGGTATCTGTCTGGTTTTGGTATCAAGGTGATGGTGGCTTCATAGAACGTCTTTGTGAGTGTTCCCTCCTCTTCAGTCTTTTGGAAGAGTTTGAGAAGGATTGGTATAAGTTCTTCTTTGTATGTTTGGTAGAATTCTCCTGTGAAGCTATCTGGTCCTGGACTTTTGTTTGTTGGAAGGTTTTTTTGTTTGTTTGTTTTTTGTTTTTTTAAATTACAGATTCTATTTCACATCTGGTGTTCAAATTATCTATTCTTGATTTAGTTTTGGTGGGCTATATGTTTCTAGAAAGTTGTTCATTTCTTCTAGGTTGTCAAATTTGTTGGCATATAATTGTTCATAGTATTCTCATGTTTTTTTGTATTTCTGTGGTATCAATTGAGATTTCTCCTTTTTCATTTCTTATTTTGTTTATTTGGGTTCTCTCTCTTTTTCTCTTCATGAGCCTGGCCAGAGGTTTGTCAATTTTGTTTACACTTTCAATGAACCAGCTCTTCGTTTTATTGATTTTATTTTCTATTTTTTAAAAATCTCTATTTTATTTATTTCCTCCCTGATCTTTATTATTTCCTTCCTTCTGCCATCTTTAGGTTTTGTTTGTTCTTCTTTTTCTAATTCTTTTAGGTGGTACGTTAGGTTGTTTATTTGAGATTTTTCTTTTCTTTTTTTTTTTTTTGAGGAAGGCCTGTATCCCTATGAAATTCCCTTTAAGAACTGCTTTTTATGCATCCCATAGATTTTGTATGGTTGTGTTTTCATTGTGCTTTGTCTCAAGGTATTTTTTAATTTCCTTTTTTATTTCCTCGTTGACACATTGGTTTTTTTAGTAGCATGTTGCTTAGTCTCCACGTAAACATTTTTTCTCATTTCTTTTCCTGTGGTTGATTTCTAGTTTAATGCTGTTGTGGTCAGAGAAGATGCTTGAAAATATTTCTGTACTCTTAAATTTGTTGAGGTTGGTTTTGTGCCCTAGTATGTGGTCAATCCTAGAGAATGTTCCATGTGCACTTGAAAAGAATGTGTATTCTGTTGTGGGTTTTTTTTGGGCGGGGGTTGGGATGTAATGTCCTGAAAATATCAATTAAGTCTAACTGTTCTATTGTATCATTTAGGATCTCTGTTGCCTTATTGATTTTCTCTCTAGAAGATTTGTTCATTGATGCTTAGGGTTTAACGTCTCCTACTATTATTGTTTTCCCACCAATTTCTCCCTTTATGTCAGTTAGTATTTGTTTTATGTATTTGGGTTCTCCTCTATGAGGTGCATATATGTTGACAAGTGTAAAATTCTCTTCTTGTGTTGATCGTTTTACCATTATATAGTGTCCTTCTTTATTTTTCTTTATGGCCTTGTTTTAAAGTCTTTTTTTGTCTGATATGGGTGTTGCAATTCCCGCTTTTTTGTCATCTCCTTTTGCATGAAATATCTTTTTCCATCCCCTCACTTTCAATCTATGTGTGTCCTTTGCCCTAAGGTGGGTCTCTTGCAGGCAGCACATTGGAGACTCTTGTTTGTTTTTATCCAGTCTGCCACTCTATGTCTTTTGATTGGAACATTCAGTCCATTGACATTTAAGGTAATTATTGATACATAAATATTTATTGCCATTTTAAACTTTATTTTCCAGTTGATTCTATGTTTCTTCTTTGTTCCTTTCTTTCTCTTTTTGTGGTTTGATGATTTGCTTTTATACTTTTTTTCTCTTCTTTTTGGTTTTTGTGAATCTATTTTATGTTTTTGATTTGTGGTTGCCCTGTATTTCAAGTATGTTAACCCCTTCATATATCTGCTTTCTTTAGACTGATAGTCATATAGGCTCAAACACATTCTAAAAAAAAGAATCTACATTTACTTACCCTCCTTCCGCACATTTTATGATTTTGATGTCCTTTTTTACATCTTCGATTTTATCCTTTTCCTATTCCTTGTGTTTATCATTGCTTTCACAAATAGTTTTTTTTTTCTTTTTGATCTGTATACTGGCTAATTTAAGTGATTTACTTCCCAGTTGTGATTTCATCCTTCCTATATCTTCTTGCTTCTTTTCTATTTAGAGAAGACCTTTCAATATTTCTTTTAGAATAGGTTTAGTATTGCTGTATTCTTTTAGTTTTTGCTTGTCTGAGAAGTTCTTTATTTCTCCTCCTATTCTAAATGATAATCTTGCTAGGTAGAGTATTCTAGGTTGCAGATTTTTCTTTTTCAAGACTTTGAATATATTTTGCCATTCCCTTCTGGCCTGCAGTGTTTCTGTAGAGAAATCAGCTGATAGCCTTATGGGAGTTCCCTTGTAAAGAACTCTGTTTTTCTCTTGCTGCCTTTAGAATCCTCTCTTTATCTTTAATTTTGCCATTTTAATTATAGCATGTCTTGGTGTAGGCCTGTTTGAGTTCATCTTATTTGGGACCCTCTGTGCTTCCTGTATCTGATATCTGTTTACTTCTTTATGTTTGGGAAATTTTCAGCTATAATTTCTTCAAATACATTTTCAATCCCCTTTTCTCTTTCTTCTCCTTCTGGAATCCCTATTATGCATAGATTGGCACACTTTATATTATCCCATAGTCTCTTATATTGCTTTCATTTCTTTTTCATTTGGTTTTCTGTCTGCAGTTCTGATTGGGCAATTTCCAGTATTCTATCTTCCAGATCACTTATTCTTCTGCATTATTCATTCTGCTATTCATTGCCTTTAGCTCAGCTTTCATCTCAGCAAATGAATTTTCTAATATTTCTTGGCTCCTCCATATACTTTCTAGTTCCTTTTTACAGTAATCTGCATTTCTGTCAATAACATTTCTTAATTCCTTCAGTATCTTCATTACCTCCTTTTTGAACTTGATGTCTGTTACACTGAAGAGGTCTGTTTCATTGTTCATTCAGGGGAATTCTCTTGGTCTTTTAACTGGGAGTGGTTCCTTTGCTTCTTCAGTTTGCTTATATTTCTCTCACTCTGTGAGTTTAGGAGAAACAATTATCTACTGTAGTCTTGGAGGGCTCTTTATATGAAGGCACATCCCTGCATAGCGTGTGTGGGTTTAATTTTTTTTTTTTTTTTTTTTGGCATGAAGGTTGTTTTTGGTTTGGATGCTTGCTGTCTCTTTCCTCAGCATGTGCTGGCCATAATCCCCTTGATAAGGGGTGAGCAGGTGCATGGCCCATGCACGCTCCCAGGAAAGTGGGGGCAGTGGTTGGTGCCTGGTAGCAGGACCCTTGGCAGCAGCAGCAGTCCATGCCTGCCTCTGGAATCAGAGATGGCAGTGATGGCTCACACCTGCCCCCGAAGCTCATGTAGGCAGTGCCCTGCCACCTGAGAGCATGCACACAGAGAGGGAAGCTCCTATGGCTGTCCTGTCCCTCTCTTCACGTGCCCCCCCAGCAATGGCGCCTTGCCTTTCTGGCAGGCCCAGGCTTCTTCCCATACTCCCTCGGTTGTGGCACACCACACCCTAGCCCCCTTAGGCTGTCTCCATGCAACCAACCCCAGTCCTTTCCCCAGTTATGACCTTCGAAACTTGAGCCTCAGCACCTAGCCCCCACCCACCTCAGTGGATGAGTGTCTCAGGCTGTGGAGTGCCAGGCAGTGGCACCAATAATCTGTGCAGGTCTCTCTCCGCTTTGCCCTCCAGAAAGCGGTTGCTGCACTCTCCTCCAAGGCTCCAAAGCTCCCCCTCTGTCCTGGCTGGTCTCCCTGCTGGTGAGGGGACTTCCCAGCGTGCCGAAAACTTTCCTCTTTCACAGCCCCCTCCCAGGGAGACAGGTCCCGTTCTGATTCCTTTCTCTCTCTTTTTTTCCTTTTTTCTTTTGTCCTACCCAGTTATGTGGAGATTTTCTTGCCTTTTTGGAAGTCTGAGGTCTTCTGCCAGCATTCAGTAAGTGTTCTGTGAGAATCGTTCCACATGTAGATGTATTTAGATGTATTTATGGGAGACGGTGAGCTACATGTCCTACTCCTCTGCCATCTTGATCCAGTCGCCTATGATAACTTCTTAGCTTGAGGGTTCTGTGTTGTGTGCATTGTATACAGAATTTAGGTACATGGTACTATACCATAAAACCACATGAAGCAAAAGCTGAAATTTTATTTCTCACACAAACATTTTGGGTTGCTTCTGGTTTAATTTTTTATCCAGATCCCAGACAGACAAAAGAGTCTTTTGTCATGTCTCTGGGTCAAAGAGTAGAATTTTTCTATTCCCAACTTAATAGACTAGACATGCCTTCAACTGTCCTGATACAGGAATCTTAATTTTCCATCCACACCTCTTGTAAACCAAATGCTTCATTTGTTGAACCTGTGAGAGTAGTATTAGCCAGATTTTAGTTCATATGAACTATACCCATATCTACAACTTACTACTTTATTAACTCTAATTCACTGATTTGGCTTTAAGTTGCTTCAAAATAAAAAAAAAAAAAAACTCAAGATACTCCTTTTAGAGATCTCAGTAAATGCTTTCAATATGCTTGGTAAGTTTTATTTAACACTCTCATGTGAACTGCTGAATAATGGTTAATACCTGGCCATCTGCCCTGATGTTGAAAGTCACTAGACTCATCCATTCTAAAATGCAAAACTAAAACAAACAAAAAAACATGATTTATTGGTGACTTTAGGAATATAGTTTCTATGGAGTGGAAGAAAAGTTCAGTAAGCAGAACTATTGAAAATTACATCTGCCTTCCTAGAAAGTTGCCTATAAATGGAATGTTTATAACAAGACTTTTTCAGTGATTAACTATAAGGATACACTTGTATAGGAAAATTTAAGAATGCAACCGTCTTTTTAAACTGCATATTGAGAAATGTCTTCTCCCACCCACAAAAGACTAATTGTCATGGTAATTGCCTGCCACTATAAGCAACAAGAAATTTGGACAGAAAATATGAAACATTGGTTTCAGATGTAAGATAACTGGAAAGGACTTTGATCCACAGAGAAGAAAAACAAGGTAAGCCCTATGATTGCACAGGCTTCCTGCCTGAAGGCAGTTCTCAGGCTGCAGCAGTACAAGGGGGACCCAAAAAAGCCGTGTTCTCACTCAGTTGAAGAGACAGAGATTGAATTTGAGGAAGCCATGGCAGCTAGAATTTGTGGAGCAGAGAACTAGAGAGAGGAGATGTAGAGAAATCTGCAGAGAGGTCCCAATGGGTCTGGCTTATATCTGCACATGTATGTGAGGAAATTACCCAAAGCCAGGAAAGATTTACAAGAAAAGAGTAAACAGAGCAATTCCCAGATATCACACTGGGTTGGGAATAGTTTATGTCCTCATCAGAGTGGAAAGACACAACCTAACGCATGGGGTCACTGAGAAGAGTCCTCAAATAGGTATTGACTCAGTAAGAAGACCTAAACTAGCTCCACAGAAAATGCTGTTCTGGACTCACAATAATTCAACTTAAAAGAAACCTTTTAAAAGATCTACCTAATTTGAAAGGAATTTAACTGCATTCCAGAATAAAATTCCAATACCATTTAAAAGAATATTATTAAATCTAGCATCCAAAAATATTTGACAGCCAATCAAAAATTATTAGGCATGCAAAGAAGCATGAAAATAGGCCTGATAACCAGATTTAAAAAAAAAAATCAATAGAAATAGGCCAGGAAATGACAGACGATACAATTTGCAGAGAAGGACTATAAAACAGCTACTACAAATCTTTAAACATAATATAATGAGAAAATAAATTGAAGATAATTTTAAAATACTCAAACTGAAATTCTGTAGAAGAAATATACAATATCTGATATTAAATATATATTCTGGATATGATTAATCAATGATCATGAGAAAGTTTTAAATATAGCCAGAGATAAAGGCACTATATACAATGGAGATTGAATCAGTAATCAAAAACCTCCCAACAAAGAGAAATCCAGGACAAGATGGCTTCACTGGTTAATTCTATCAAAATTTAAAGAAGTATAATGCCAATCCTTCTCAAACTCTTCCCAAAAACTGAAGAGGAGGAAAGATTTCCATACTCATTTTATGAGAACAGATTTACCCTGATACCAAAGGCAGACAAATGCACCACAAGAAAATAAAACTATGGTCGATATCCCTGATGAACATATATGCAAAAATCCTGAACAAAATACTAGCAAACCAAATCTAGTAGTGTAATGAAAGGATCATACACCATGACCAAGAGATGCAAGGATGGTTCTATGTATGAAATTAATTAGTGTGATACACCACATCAACAGAATTAAGGATAAAAATCATACGATTGTCTCAATTGATGCAGAAAAAGCAGTTGACAAAATTACACATGGTTTCATGACAAAAACTCTTAATGAACAAAGCTAGGAATAGAAGGAAATTACCTTAACATAATAAAGGCTATACATAAATGAAAAGTCTACAGGTAACATTGTACTCAGTAGTGGAAAAGTGAAAGCTTTTCTTCTAAGATCAGGACCAAGGCAAGGATGCCCACTCCCACAGCTTTTATTCAACATAGTAATGGAAGTTCTAGCCAGAGAAAGTAGGCAAGAAAAATAAATAAAATTATACAAGCCAGAAAGGAAGAAGTAAAATTTTCTCTGTTAGCAGGCAACATGATCCTATAGCCCTAAAGACTCCATAAAAAATTGTTAGAACTAATAAATGAATTCAGCAAAGTTACAAAATAAAAATCAACATACAAAAAGCAATTGTGTTTCTATACAGTAACAATGTGCTATCTGAAAAGGAAATTAGGAAAACAATCACATTCACAATAGCACCAAAAAGCATAAAATTCTTAGGAATAAACTTCACTAAGGAGGTTAAAGTCTTCTATACTAAAAACTACAAAACATTGATGAAATAAATTAAGGAAGACATAAAATAATGGACAGTCCATGTGTGTTCATGGGTTGGAAAACAATATTGTTAAAATGTCCATATTTCCCAAAGCAATCTACAGACTCAATCCAATCCCTATCAAATTCCTAGTGGCATTAAAAAAAAAATAGAAAGAAACAATGCTAAAATTCATATGGAATCTCAAAGGACCCTGAACAGCCAAAACAATCTTGAGAAAAAAACAAAACCAAAGGCCTCACATTTCCAGATTTTAAAATATATTACAAAGCTACCATAGTTAAAACCATATGGTACTGGCATAAGTCATATATAGACCAATGGAACAGAATAGCAAGCCAGAAATAAACCTAAGCACATACAGTCAACTGATCACTGACAAGGGTGCTAAGAATGCACAGTGGGAAAAGGATTGACTTCAACAAATAGTTCTGGAAAAACCGGATATCCACATAAAAAGAGAAATTGGATCCTTATCTTACATCATACACAAAAATCAACTCAAAATGCATTAAATGCCTAAACATAATACCTGAAACTGTAAAAACACCTAGAAGAAGCCATAAGGAAAAAGCTTTATGACATTGGTCTTGGCAGTGATTTCATGGCTATGATACTAAAAGCACAGACAAAAAAACCCAAAAACCAGTAGACTGGTTAATCCCGTACATCCGATAAGGGTTTATTCTCCAAAATATATAAGAAACCCTTACAACTCAATAGTTAAAAAAAAAAAAAATTCTCAATTTTAAGATGGACTTGAATAAATGTTTCTTGAAAGAAAACATAAAAATGGCCAAAGGTTATATGAAAAAAAGGTTGAATGCCATTAATCGTCAGGGGAATGCAATCAAAACCACAATGATATGTCATCTTACACCTTTAGGATGGCTATTAACAGCAAAAACAACAACAACAAATGTTAGTGAGGATGTGGAGAAATTGGAATCCTTGCACATCATTGGTAGAAATGCATTATGGTGCAGCCACCATGGAAAACAGAATGGAAGTTCCTCAAAAAATTAAAAATAGAACTACTGAATGATTCAGCAATCCCACTTTGGGTATTTATCCAGAAGTATTGAAATTGGAATCTCAAAGAGGTTTACCACTCTTATATTCATAGCAGCATTATTCACAGTATCCAAGGTGTGAAAATAATTTAAATGTCCATCAACAGATGAATGGATAAAGAAAATGTGACATATAAAAAAATGGAATACAATTCAACCTTTAAAAAGAAGACAGTTCTGCAGTATCTGGTAACATGTTTGAATTTTGAGGACACTATGTTAAGTGAAATAAGCCAGTCATAGAAAGACAAGTACTTCATGATTCCACTTACATGTGGTATCTAAAGTAGACAAACTCATAGAAACAGAAAGTAGAATGCTGGTTGCCAGCATCTGGTGGTGGTGGTGATGAGGGCAGTGGAGAGTTGTTGTTTGTGCAGGTAGTTTTAGTTGTGCTGAATGGGGACATTCTAGGAATCTGGGCACAACAATATGCATGTAGGAGACAATATTGTTCTGTACACTTGAAACTTGTTGGAATGCTGAAAACTAATGTGGTTTTATTTTAGCATGACTAAAACTCTACACGTACCACATAGATGAACTCGGCATAAATCTTCATAGGCACAAATTACAAAAGCGGACTTAAAAATAGATAGATTACCAGAAGAGCCCTGTATTTAGAAAGCCCTATATCTACTAAAGAAGTTGAATTCATATCAAAAGCCTTCCCCTAAAGAAAACTCCAGGCCTAAATGGCTTCACTGCTGAACCATACCAAACATTTCATGAAGAAATTATATCAACAGTGCTCAAAATATTTCAGAAACCAGATGAGGAGGAAAATTTCCTGACTCATTCTGTGAGACTTATGCTAACACAGTACTGAAACCATAAAAGGCACTAGAGAAAATTACACACCAATATTCTTCATGAACATAAATACCAAAAATCTTAACAAAATATTAGCAAGTTTAATCCAGCAATAGATTTTTTAAAATCACTAAGTTCAGTTGATCCTAGACGTGTAAAGTTGTATTAACATTCAAAAATCAAGCAGTATAATTAACTATATTAATAGACTAAAAAAGAAAAATCATATGATCTTCTCAATAGATATGGGAAAATTTTTTTACAATATTCAACACACATTTATGAAAAAAAGGAAATCTCAGCAAACTAGGAATATAAAAGAACTTCCTCAACCTGGTAAAGTGTTTCTACAAAAAACCCTACAGCTAACATCTTTAATGGTGAAAGACTGAATAAATTTCACCTAAGATCAGGAACAAATTAAGGATATTCACTTCTATGAAACATTGTACTGTAGATATTAGCAAGTATAATAAGGTGCAAAATATATATACACAGATTTGAAATAAAGAATTAAAACTCAGCAAAGCCTCAGAAACATATGTCTATATGTTAAAAATGAACAGTTGGAAATTGATATTTTAGGAAGAAACCACTTCCAGTAGCATCAAAAAACATGAAATGATTAGGGATAAATTTAACAAAATATGTACAATACCATACATTGAATGTTACAAAACATTACTGAGAAAAATTAAAGATGTAAATATTTGGAGAGCTATAACATGTTCACTAACTGTAAGCCTCAATATTCTTAAGATGTTAATTTTTCACAACTTGATTTATAGATTAAGCCCAATTCCAATCAAAATCCCAGCAAGGTATTTTGTAGTATGAAAAAACAAGTTCTAAAGTTTTTTTTGAAGGGAAAGGCAAAAGACCTAGAATACTGAACATAAAACTAAAGAATCACAAAGTTGGAGGATTCATACTATCCAATTTCAAGACTTACTATAAAGCTAGAGTCATAAAGACAGTGTGGTTTTGCTATAAGGATAGACGTATAGATCAATGTATCAGAATGGAGAGTCCATACATAGACCTATACAAATATACTCTATTTATTTAAAATATACATTCAGTGTGGGAAAGGAGAGTCTATTCAATAATGGTTGTTGTGAAAAATGGATATTAAAATGAACCATGGCCATTACTTCACACAATATATAAAAATTAACTCAAGATAAATCAGACATCTAATTGCAAGCACTAAAAAAATAACCCAGAAGAAAACAGAGAAGAAAATTCTAGCGACATTCTGGTTAGGCAACAATTTCATAGAACAAGAAAAGCATATATCATGAAAGATAAAACTGATAATTTTGGACTGCCTCAAAATTAAAAACAGTTTTTGAAAGTCACTATTAAGAAAATGAAAAGGCAAGCCACAGACTGGGAGAAAAGATTTGCAAAACATATCTGAGAAGGAACTTTTATCTAGAATATATATTTTTTTAATTTGATTTTTATTTTATATTGGGGTATAGTTGATTTACAGTGTTGTGTTAGTTTCAGGTGTATAGCAAAGTGATTCAGTTATGCATATAAATATATCTATTCTTTTTGAGATTCTTTTCCCATATAGGTTATTACAGAATATTGAGTAGAGTTCCCTGTGCTATACAGTAAGTCCTTTTTTTTTTTTTAACTTTTTTTTTTTTTAAGTATTTGTTTATTTACTTTTATTTTATGGCTATGTTGGGTCTTTGTTTCTGTGCAAGGGCTTTCTCTAGTTGTGGCAAGCGGGGGCCACTCTTCATTGTGGTGCACGGGCCTCTCACTATCGCGGCCTCTCTTGTTGCGGAGCACAGGCTCCAGAGGCGCAGGCTCAGTAGTTGTGGCTCACGGGCCCAGCTGCTCCGCGGCACATGGGATCTTCCCAGACCAGGGCTCGAACCCATGTCCCCTGCATAGGCAGGCAGATTCTCAACCACTGTGCCACCAGGGAAGCCCTACAGTAAGTCCTTCTTGATTATTTATTTTATATATAGTAGCATGTATATGTTAATCCCAAACTCCTAATTTATCACTCCCCCCACCTTTCCCCTTTGGTAACAATAAGTTTGTTTTCAAAGTCTTTGAGTATCTTTCTATTTTACAAATAAGTTCATTTGTATCATCTTTTTAGATTCCACATATAAGTGATATATGATATTTGTCTTTGTCTGGCTAACTTCATTTAATATGGTAATCCCTAGGTCCATCCATGTTGCTGCAAATGGCATTATTTCATTCTTTTTTATGGCTGAGTAATATTACATTGTATATATGTACCACATCTTCTTTATCTATTCCTCTGTCGATGGACATTTAGGTTGCTTCCATGTCTTGGCTACTGTAAATAGTGCTGCAGTGAACATTGGGTTGCATGTATCTTTTTGAATTATGGTTTTCTCCAGATATATGCACAGGAATGGGATTGCTGGATCATATGGTACCTCTAGTTTTAGTTTTTTAAGGAAGCTCCATACTGTTTTCCATAGTGGTTATACCAAGTTACATTCCCACCAAGAGTGTAGGAGGGTCCCCTTTTCTACACACCCTCTTCAGCATTTATTGTTTGTAGACATTTTAATGATGGCTATTCTGACTGGTGTGAGGTGATATCTCATTGTAGTTTTGATTTACATTTATCTAATAATTAGTGATGTTCAGCATCTTTTCATGTGCTTTTTTGGCCATATGTATGCCTTCTTTGGAGAAATGTCTGTTTAGATATTCTGCCCATTTTTGATTGGGTTGTTTGTTTTTTTAATATAATGCTGCATGAGCTGTTTGTATATTTTGGAGATTAATGCCTTATCAGTTGCTTTGTGTCCGAATATTTTCTCCCATTCTCTGGGTTGTATTTTCATTTTGTTTATGGTTTCTTTTGCTGTGCAAAAGCTTTTAGGTTTAATTAGGTCCCATTTGTTTATTTTTGTTTTTATTTTCCTTACTCTAGGAGGTGGATCCAAAAAGATATTGCTGCAATTTATGTCAAAGAGTGTTCTGCCTATGTTTTCCTCTAAGAGTTTTGTAGTATCCGGCCTTACATAGAGGTTTTAATTCAGTTTGAGTTTATTTTTGTGTACAGTGTTAGGGAATGTTCTGATTTCATTCTTTTACATGTAGCTGTCCAGTTTTCCCAGCACCACTTATTGAAGAGACTGTCTTTTCTCCACTGTATGTTCTTGCCTCCTTTGTCATAGATTAGGTGACCATAGGTGCATGGGTTTATTTCTGAACTTTCTATCCTGTTCCGTTGATCTATATTTCTGTTTTTGTGCCTGTACTATACTGTTTTGATTACTGTAGCTTTGTAGTATAGTCTGAAGTCAGGGAGCCTGATTCTTCCAGCTCTGTTTTTCTTTCTCAAGATTGCTTTGGCTATTTGGGGTCTTCTGTGTTCCCATACAAATTGTAAAATTTTTTGTTCTAATTCTGTGAAAAATGCCATTGGTAATTTTATAGGGATTGCACTGAATCTGTAGATTGCCTTGGATCGTATAGTCATTTTGATGACATTGATTCTTCCAATCCAAGAACATGGTATATATTTCCATCTGTTTGTGTCATATTTGATTTCTTTCATCAACATCTTACAGTTTTCAGAGTACAAGTCTTTTGCCTCCTTAGGTAGGTTTCTTCCTAGGTATTTTATTCTTTTGATGCAGTGCTAAATGGGATTGTTGCCTTAATTTCTCTTTCTCATCTTTTGTTGTTAGTGTATAGAAATGCAACAGATTTCTGTATATTAATTTTGTATCCTGCAAACTTACCAAATTCAATGATGAAAGTCTAGTAGTTTTCTGGTAGCATTGTTAGGATTTTCTATATATAGTATCATGTCATCTGCAAACAGTGACAGTTTTACTTCTTCTTTTCCATCTTGGATTCCTTTTATTTCTTTTTCTTCTCTGATTGCCATGGCTAGGACTTCCAAAACTATGTTGAAAAAGGGTGGCAAGAGTGGACGTCCTTGTCTTGTTCCTGATCTTAGAGGAAATGCCTTCAGCTTTTTGCCGTTGAGTATGATGTTAGCTGTGGGTTTGTCATAGATGACCTTTTTTATGTTGAGGTAGGTTCCCTCTATGCCAACTTTCTGGATAGTTTTTATCATAAAAGGTGTTGAATTTTGTCAGAATAATTTTCTGCATCTATTGACATGATCGTATGGTTTTTATTCTTCAGTTTGTTAAAATTTTAATCACACTGATTGATTTGAGGATATTGAAGAATTCTTGCATCCCTGGGATAAACCCCAATTGATCATGGTGTATGATCCTTTTAATGTATTGTTGAATTTGGTTTGCTAGTATTCTGTTGAGGATTTTTGCATCTGTATTAATCAGTGATATTGGCCTATAATTTTCTTTTTTTGTGGTATCTTTGTCTGGTTTTGGTATCAGGGTGACAGTGGCCTCATTGAATGAGCTTGGAAGTGTTCCTTCCTCTGCAATTTTTTGGGATAGTTTCAGAAGGATAGGTCTTAACTCTTCTCTAATGTTTGATAGAATTCACCTCTGAAGCCATCTGGTCCTGGACTTTTTTTTGTTGTAAGTTTTTAAATCACAGATTCAATTTCAGTACTTGTGATTGGTCTGTTCATATTTTCTATTTCTTCCTGATTCAGTCTTGGGAGGTTGTACCTTTCTAAGAATTTGTCCATTTCTTCTAGGCTGTTCATTTGATTGGCATATAGTTGCTTGTAGTAGTCTCTTATGATTCTATGTATTTCCATTGTGTCAGTTGTAACTTCTTTTTCATTTATAGTTTTGTTGATTTGAGCCCTCTCCCTTTTTTCTTGATGAGTCTGCTTAAATTATCAATTTTGTTTATCTTTTCAAAGAACCAGATTTTAGTTTCATTGATTTTTCTTTTTTTTATTTGTCTGCACCAAGTCTTCGTTGCCCCATGTGTGATCTTCACTGCCCCATGCGGGATATTCATTGTGGCATGCAGGATCTTTTAGTTGTGGCATGTGGGATCTTTAGTTGCAGCATGCAGGTTATTTAGTTGCGGCATGCCAACTCTTAGCTGAAGCATGTGAGGTCTAGTTCCCTGACCAGGGATTGAACCTGGGCCCTGTGCATTGGGAGTGTGGAGTCTTAGCCACAGAACTACCAGGGAAGTCCCTCATTGATCTTTTTTTATTGTTTTCTTCATCTCTGTTTCATTTATATCTGCTCTGATCTTTATGATTTCTTTCCTTCTACTAACTTTGGGTTTTGTTTGTTCTTCTTTCTCTAAGTTGCTTTAGGTGTAAGGTTAGGTTGTTTATTTGAGATTTTTCTTGTTTCCTGAGGTAAGATTGGATTGCTGTAAACTTCCCTCCTAGAACTGCTTTTGCTGCCTCCAGTGCATTTTGGATTGTCGTGTTTGTGTTGTCATTTTTCTCTAGGTATTTTTTGATTTCCTCTTTGATTTCTTTGGTTTAGTAACAACTTGTTTAGCCTCCTCTTGTTTGTGTTTTTTGCACTTTTTTTTCTTGAAGTTGATTTATTTTATAGTCTCATGCCGTTGTGTTTAGAAAAGATGCTTGATATAATTTCAGTGTTTTAAATTTACTGAGGCTTGCTTTGTGGCCAACATGTGATCTATCCTGGAGAATGTTCCATGTGCATTTGAGAAGAATGTGTATTCGGCTGCATTCAGATGTAATGTCCTATAAATATCAATTAAGTCCTCATGGTCTAATGTGTCATTTAAGACCTGTGTTTCCTTATTGATTTTCTCTATGGATGATCTGTCCATTGGTGTAAGTGAGGTGTTAGAAGTCCCCCACTATTATTCTGTTACTATCAATTTCTCCTTTTAGAACTGTTAGCATTTGCCTTATATATTGTGGTGCTTCTAAGTTGGGTTTGTATATATTTATGATTGTTATATCTTCTTCTTGGATTAATACTGTGATCATTATATAGTGTCCTTTGTCTCTTCTAACAGGCTTTACTTTAAAGTCTATTTTGTGTGATATGAGTGTTGCTACTCCAGCTTTCTTTTGTTTTCCATTTTCATGGAATACCTATTTCCATCCCTTCACTTTCCATCTGTATGTGTCCCTAGATCTGAGGTGGGTCTCTTGTAGACAGCATATATATGGTTCTTGTTTTTGTATCCATTCAGCCAGTCTGTCCTTTGGGTGGAGCATTTTATCCATTTACATTTACGGTAATTATTGATGTGTATCTTCTGATTGCCATTTTGTTAATGTTTAGGATTTGTTTTTGTAGGTCTTTTTTCTTCCCTTCCTCTTTTGTTTTCCTCTTTCTATTTGATGTATATCTTTAGTGTTGTGTTTGGGTTGCTTTTTCTTTTTTGTGTGTGTATCTATTGCGGACTTCTGGTTTGTGGTTCCCATGAGGTTTTGATGTAGCAGTCTTTATATAAATAAGGTTGTTTTAAGTTGCTGGTCTCTTAATTTCAAATACATTTCCAGTATCCTGCATTTGTGCTGTCCTCTTCTCATGATTGCTGGTTTTGTGTGTGTTTGTGTGTGTGTGTGTGTGTGTGTGTGTGTGTGTGTGTGTGTGTGTGATTTCCTTCCTTTCCTATATATTTGCCTTTACTGGTGAGCTTTTACAATTGTAATTTTTTTGTTTCTAGTTGTGGCCTTTTCCTTTCTGCCTAGACAAGTTTCATTAGGATTTGTTGTAAAGCTGCTTTGATGGTGCTGAGTTTTCTTGGCTGTAAAGCTTTTGATTTCTTTGTGAAATCAAAATGTGAGCCTTCCTGGGTAAATTATTCTTGGTTGTAGGTTTTTCCCTTTCATCAATTTAAATATATAATGCCACTCCCTTCTGGCCTGCAGAGTTTCTGCTGAAAAATCCTCTGATAGCCATATGGGAATTCCCTTGCATGTTATTTGTTGCTTTTCCCTTTTTGCTTTTAATATTTTCTCTTTGTCTTTAATTTTTGTCAAGTTGATTAATATGTGTCTCAGTGTGTCCCTCCTTGGGTCTATCCTTGATGGGACTCTCTGAGCTTCCTGGACCTGAGTGTTTCCTTTCCCACGTTAGGGAAGTTTTTGTCTATTATCTCTTCAAATATTTTCTCGGTTCCTTTCTCTTCTCCTTCTGGGACCCCTATAATGCAAATGTTTGTGCATTTAATGTTGTCACAGAGGTCTTGAGACTGTCCTCATTTCTTTTCAGTCTTTTTTCTTTATTCTCTTCCATGGCAGTGATTTCCACCATGTTTTCTTCCAGCTCACTTATTCATTCTTCTGCCTCATTTTTTCTACTATTGTTTGCTTCTAGTGTATTTTTTCATTTCTGTTATTGTATTGTTCATCTGCTTGTTCTTTAAATCTTCTAGGTCTTTGTTAAAGATTATTTGTATCTTCTCAGTCTGTGCCTCCATTCTGTTTCTGAGATCTTGGATCATCTTTACTATCATTAATCTGAATTCTTTTTCAGGTAGATTGCCTGTCTCCACTTCATTTAGTTGTTCTTCTAGGGTTTTATCTTGTTCCTTTGTCTGGAACATATTTCTCTGCCACCTCATTTTGTTTATCTTCCTGTGTTTGTGGTCTCATTTCCACAGGCTGCCGGATCCTAGTTCCTCTTGCATCTGGTGTCTGCCCCCTGGTGGGTGAAGTTGGTCCAGGGGCTTGTGCAGGCTTCCTGGTGGGAGGGACTGGTGATTGCCCACTGGTGGGTAGAGCTGTGTGTGGTCCCTCTGGTGGGCAGGGCCTTGTCAAGGGGTGTGTTTAGAGGTAGCTGTGAGCTCAGTACAACTTTAGGCAGCCTGTCTGCTGATGGTGGCACTGTGTTCCCACCCTATTGGTTGTTTGGCCTGAGGCATCCCAGCACTGGAGCCTGCAAGCTGTTGGGTGGGGCCAGTTCTCAGTGCCAAAATGGCACCCTCTAGGAGAGCTCATGCTGATCAGCATTTCCTGGGGTCTCCACCACTAATGTCCCTGCCCCCACTGTGAGCCACAGCTGACCCCCACTTCCCCAGGAGACCGTCCAAGACCTGCATGTAGGTCTAGCCCAGGTTCCTATGGAGTCAGTGTTTTGTGCTGGGTCCCAGTGCATGTGAAATCTTGTGTGCACCCGCCAAGAGTGGAGGCTCTCTTTCCCCCAGTCCTGTGAAGCTCCTAAACTCAAGCCCTGCTGGCCTTCAAAGCCAAATGCTCTGGGGTTCCTCCTCCTGATGCCAGACCCTCAGGTTGGGGAGCCTTACATGGGGTTCAGAACTCTCACTCCTGTGTGAGAACCTCTGCAATATAATTATTTTCCAGTTTATGGGTCACACACACAGCAGGTATGGGATTTGATTATATTACGAAAGCACCTCTCCTGTCTTCTCATTGTGGTTTCTTCTTTGTCTTTGGATGTAAAGTATCTTTTTGGGTAGGTTCCAGTCTTTTTTGTTGATGGTTGTTCAACAGTTAGTTGTGATTTTGGTGTTTTCGTGAGAGGAGGTGAGCTCAAGTCCTTCTACTCCGCCATCTTGTCGCCTTCATGTCTCAAGAGTGCTAATTCAAACTACACTGAGAACATCAACTAGGAGCACTGGTCGAAGAATTTTATATCAACATCTAGTCAGCACTATCCACAGACCGGAGAGAACAAACAGAGATTCCTTTTGTGTAGCTGAGGAGAAGCAGGCAGTCACAACCTCTCCTCCCTGGTGGCACCTGGAGCCCTGAGAGCATTCAGTTGCCCACAGCATGGGAATAAAGCCAGCATATATTTAAAAAACTTTTCCCAAGTCAGTAATCAGAGAAACAACTCAATACAAATATGGGTCAAAGATTTGAATATACTCTTCTCCAATGAAGCTACATGAATTGCTCCACATTATTGGAGCAACTGAAACTCCCACGTTCTGATGGTTACACACTTATCGTGTGACCCAGAAATTCCACCCCTAGGTATTAATTCAAGGAAATGAAAACAAGTGTCATCACAGTAACTTGTACTCATTCACATGTACAGAGCAGTGTCATTCATAAAGACCCTAAAATTGAAACAATCAAATGTGCTTGGACAGGAGATCAGATGAATACATTGTTTCCTATCCACACAATGGAATATACTCAGCAATAAGAGTGAACAAACCGTTGGTACCTGCAACACCATGGAGACATCTCAGTAGCTCTATGCTAAGTGAAAGAAGCCAGCCATAAAAGGCAATATTGTATGATTCCATTTGTGTGAAATTCTTGAAAAGGCAAAACTATCTATTGATGGCCAGGAGCCAGGATCAAGAGGAGGGGATAATGGCAAAAGAGCACAAAGCAAGTCTTTGGGTGATAGAATGTTCTAAGTCTTAGCATGGTAGTGGGTAGATGACTTTGTACATTTGTTAAAATGCATTAAGTTATACTCTTAAAATGATTGAATTTTGTTGGATATAAATTTTAAAGTTGATTTGAAAAAAATGTGAAATACATACCTTGAAAGGAAAATAATGTTTACATAAATCTATAGCAGTATTGTAATCTTCAACAAACTTACCTACAGCTTATACTAAAAGAGTGTAAGCAAAGCAACTTGAAAATCCTTTCAGAACCTTGAAATCAAAATGCCCAGGGACCTTTAGTTCACCTTACAATTGCTGATTAAAAATCAGTATTAATCCTCCACAACAATCCTTAAGAATAGTGTTCCTTTATTTTTATGCAGTATGTTCTTTTGCTGCTGTATGTGTATGGTCACCATGTGTTAAATATAAATATTATTGATGAGAAATAATTGTTTAAATTGCTCTAGTAGAAGGTTTTTTAAAAAAAGACAAGTTTTGGGGCTTCCCTGGTGGCATAGTGGTTGAGAATCTGCCTGCCAATGCAGGGGACACGGGTTCGAGCCCTGGTCTGGGAAGATCCCACGTGCCGCGGAGCAGCTGGGCCCGTGAGCCACAAGTACTGAGCCTGCGCGTCTGGAGCCTGTGCTCCGCAACAAGAGAGGCCGTGATAGTGAGAGGCCCGCGCACCGCGATAAAGAGTGGCCCCCGCTCGCCACAACTAGAGAAAGCCCTCACACAGAAACGAAGACCCAACACAGCCATAAATAAATAAATAAATACTTAAAAAAAAAAAAAGACAAGTTTCAAGCATCTATCATTATTTGCTTAGAAATTCAAATGGTTTTCTAACAGTTTGTCATTAAGCTTGTCCCTTATGCAGGAAGCCTGTAATACAAAACAGAGCACTTCTTCCTAACACCTATTTCACAAATTGGAAATTTTGCCTAATGGGTTGTATCCAATTTGGACATTTATCGAATCTCTGAAAGCTCAGCTCTTAAGTAAAATTATTTTTTAAGTTTATATTTCGGGAGAAACTAGATAAAATACTAAATGAATACCATCAGTGTATTTTGATATTCCAAGTTGAGTCCTCAAATTAGAAACTACAGTTGTAAAAAGTAATTTGTAAATTTTAAATACATTGCTTTAATGTTTAAATGGTGTTACTACAAAACACCATGAATATGAATGGTCTCCATTTTTAAAGTGGGTTTGATTTTAAAATACAAAACTGAAGAGTAAGAAGTTTATCTTGAATGCTGGTTCTTGACCATGAGAAAAAAATTTAAAGTAGTAGATAAACATCTGTGGAGATTTTGAGAAGGACATTTAGGTGCTCTCAAAAACTTTGTATGTCAATAACAGGGGCGCCACAATAAAAAAATTCATATTATGCCTTTCCTTTTCCTCCACATTGCTATGTCACCAGGTATTCCCTGCGTTATCATGCATAATCAAGGCGAGGCTGCCCTATCCGCTCTCACTCATGCCAATAAAACTAAGAGGAAGGAAGGGAAAAGAAGAGGGAAACGTACCGCAGAGAACACGTGTACACACAACAAGGGTTAGTGGAGACTGAATTAACTGAGCTGGGGAGTGGGGGGAGAAGGCAACTAATTAATACCATCTCCCAAAAAGCTATCAGGAAATTCTGTACTCAAAATTTAAAACTTGCCTAGTGCATTTTGTCAAAAAGCCTTGTCCAATACTTACAGGAGAGACTGTGTGTTAGGCGTGCCATTTAATTTCTGTCCTGCATTCCTGCCCCACAGCATGGGGCTGAAGCCACCATCAGGATCCTGTCCCTGCCAAGCCACCTGTTGCTCTGAGACGCTAAGGGCTCACTCACCTCCTTTGTTCATCAGTTTCTTCATGTCTACAAAGGACTAATTACAGCATCTTCTCCAGAAACCGTAGGAGCGTGGTCCAGGTTTGTTCTTTTCAACTGTAGAGCTGATTCTAATGAAATGCTAAGTTTGAGAGCCACTGGATTAGACAAAATCTAAGATTTTTATAGTTTTATTTTATATTTTATGGTTTTATACTCCAAACATCCATCAGTTCAAATGAAATCGGGTACTTAGGCATATTTTCTACCCCTCAAATTATAGTCATCCTTTGGTATCCATGGGAGATTGGTTCCAGGACAACCCCTTCCAACCCCCCTGCCACATACCAAAATCCAAGGATGCTCAAGTCCCTCATATAAAATGACATAGTATTTCCATATAACCCATGCATATCCTCCCATGTACTTTAATCTCTAGATGTCTTGTAATACCTAATACAGTGTTAAGTGCTATGTAAATAGTTGTAAAATACAATGTAAATGCTATGTAAATAGTTGCCAGTGGGGGACAAATTTAGGTTTTGCTTTTTGGAACTTTCTGGAATTATTTTAAAAAAGTATTTCCGATCTGGGCTGGTTGGATTTGTGGTTGTGGACACAGAGATACACAGGGCAGACTGTATATGGCAGCTGCAATGTACACAAAGTGTCTCAATATTACGAATTCATCCTAAGAACAGACACTTCTATTTTAAATAGAAATAAAGCTTCAGGGAAATTAGGTAACAGGACCATACCAATGACAGAACTTGGGGAAGGTTTTAATTCACCTAGAAACTTCCACAGTACACTATTTAATTTGTATGCTATTAATACTATATTTTCCATAAATGTATAAATTTTTGTGTGTCCTATAATTCATTGCTGCTTCCAGGCAAGAAGATTCTCAGACTCACTACAAAATAATACTCCAAAAAGAGTATTCTCTTTCATTTATATATAAGGAAAATCCAACTGGGTTTTTGTATTTGCATCTATAAAATTAAGATATGACCATCTTTCTCAGACACAGACACTAAGAGGTACTGAGACTAACCCCTATGACAGTGGCAGGCAAAGTGTTTAAAATCAAAATCAATCACAGCTACATCTTAGGCTTCCAAGGATACTCTCTCCTTTCTCAGGGTCAGACCTTTGCTCCCGCTATGGAAACAAGAAAAATTCAGCATATTATTCACAGAAATTCTGCACCCAAGGGAAACTTTGTGCTTATTTCCAGTTTGACTTTTGCTCTAGGTTGGACCTTCAGAGCCCCTGGATGAGAAGCACGTCTTCCCAGGCTTGGGAGCACTTCCTGTCCGTCCTCGACTCTTACGTGAAGGTCAGTAAACAGTCGTTTGGCTTGGCTAGACCTGCTGTGCTGTCCTTAGTGACACTGATTACCTCTTCTGTGGTTTCAGAGCCCAATGAAATTAGCTGACCAGACACAAAAGAATGGATGCCTCCCCAGCAAACCCGCCAGAAAGGTTTAGGGCTCAGTTTACACTGCAGCAGTCACGAGGCTCCGAGATGGAGATGCAGGGTCCTTGCGACAGTTCCCCGGGAGCACTAGCCAATCATTAAAAAGACTCACCACCAGGCAGTTTTGATTATGACCAACTTTATTTTAAATCTGCATCGTTGGGCACTTTATGGTAATGTGTCATTCATCCAATATTTACTTTTGCATATATTTTTTAAAATTCCCCAAACAATACTTTTACGAAGTCCTCCCGATAGTAGTCAGCTTTAGAGATGACTTATCCTGTAGCCTCAAGGATGCAAGAACAATGACGCACATCTTGACGCTGGGAAGGTGTGTACAGATCCCAGTCACCATGGCTAGCAAAAAGCTCGAGTTTTTCAGTCCTTCCAAATAGTTATTCATTTAAAGAAAGAGAAATAAGCTTTGGAAAAGTAAAGTTTTTAACCTCTCATGTACCTTTTGTGTAAAAAAAGCTTTATGCATTTTAAACTGTAGGTTTTAGGCAGTTCATACTTGTTTGCTGTTTTAGGCATTGCTCTAAGTACTGAATCATGACAGATTCAAGAAATCTCATTTTTGGTATATGATTATTAAATGGTTCTCAAAATAACCACATGGAAACTAGACTATGTGAAGGATGGTGACTCAACACACGTGGTGCATTTAGGATGCACAGAGTCTAATTTTGTCCTGTCCTAAAAGTCATGTAATCAACCAAAGGGCAGATTTGTCAATGTACCTCAACAAGGCTCTCTTCCGAAACATGAAATAACACAGAGACGAAGAGACTCAGAGGTTTATCATATCAAAGAGGTAATCATTTGTGACTTGGCAATCTTCTAAGATAAAAGATTGTGTATTTTAAATTACTTCACTTAAATATGGTTTGAAAAAACATAGCTTTCTGGATAGAAAGCATCTGGTTTGCTGTTCAGTTCCTTGTTTTATTTTTTTGGTATGTTTGCATGTCACATCCAGAGCTACAGATTTTCCACAGTGCTTCTGCCTCATTCAAGTATAATAAAAGTAGAAATCTATAGAAGCTCTAAGGTTAAACAAACTGTACATTATACAAAAATTAACTTAATTTACACAAAAAGTATTGGCAATGCCCTTTATAAATCTTACCAAAGAGTCATCACAAAGGATATTACAGCCGACATATGTTTTGTCATCACCATAGAAATGCCATCTAGATTTATGTGGTACAGAACTATTTGAAGAATCAGCATTTTGCACTATACACATTTCTTTTAAAGTAATAGTATTGTCAATAGTAATCTAAGGTTCATAATTTTCTTATTGCATATTTATTGTTGCTGAGGCAGTTAGTTACGATATATTAATGCAATATTCATAATTATTTTAAATAAAAACATTTCTCCTGCCAACGGTATAAAGAATATTTTTTCTCTAAAATCACATGGAACGTTGCTACATACAGTTTTACACAAATACTGAACAACATGACCTTAAGGCATCTGCTAGAAAAGCAGATGTGTGTATTTATATGAACTAAATTATGCAAGAAAAAATATTGCACAAAATCCTATTATTTTCAAAATAAAACATGCTTCTTTCTAAATACACATAATTCCCTACCTTGACCAAATCAAAATGTTAACTGATTTGCTCAAAACAACTCTGCCTCTTAAACAAGATTTAAGAAACAGACACTAACAGATTCCTGGGCTCGACAGAGGAAAGACGTCAATACTGAAACAGTTTGCAAAAAGCATTTCATATATTAAGAAGTGGTCTGGGGGAATTAGGTTTGGGTGTTCATTTTACATTCTTCAATTTATATTCTGATATACAAATATCTACCCAGAATCAGGATCTTGTATGCTAAACAAAATGGAATTCAGATTAGAAAATTTATTCATGAAAATAATCTTTTCCTGAAAATTCAGGTTTTCTAGAAGAGAAGGAAGATCTACCAATTATGAGAATAGTCACAGTTTTGTCCTCTTTCTCAGCAGTCTACTTCTTCACCTTATTTCAGAAACGACGAATTCATTAGCATTCCTGGGTCCTGTTTATTAGGACATGAGCACAAACTCCTCCCAACAGCACTGTCACAGACAGTTTTAGTTTAAAAGTGTATTTGTGTGTGTGTGACGGGAGGCTGTTTCTAGAGAATGCTATCATCAAGGTAAAGACAGTAACATGAGATCCCATCAACATGCATCTGCATGCTCAGTTAATCCTGATTGGAGTGACGTGGCCCTAAGTAGTGCGAAGGGGCACGGTTTCATCAGAGCCTCGCTGCCTGGTGATAGGAGAGCAGAGTGGTGACGGACAGTCAGGTAAACAAGAACACTTAGTTTCTAAGAGCCTCTGAATCTGTCCTTTAAAAGTAGGTATCCTAGATAGCAGCATTACTGTACTTCGTGTAACAGTAGAGAAAGTTACTCAAATTAGAAAATGGTACAATGGTTCTGTACTTAGAGCATGTTTTATATTAAGCAGCTTTAAAAGGCCTTTTTTTTGGTGATAGAATCTTGGCTGAATAACTTCTAAGCAAAATATATTATCGTTATTATTATTAACAGGGATTTACAATTCCTTTTAATTAGTTCCTGCACAGCAGGGACCAGGCCAATTCTCTTATTTCCCTACGTCCACAGTTACTGCACCTTGTGTATGACCAGTACAAACAGCTGGTAAATATTTCCTAAATGAGTTTCTAATTTTTAATCAGAAAAGTCATCATGCTATATTTTGGTGCCTTTCTAAAATATGCTAAAGTAGGTAGCCATCAAAATATACCACTTAGCACAGTCTCACTTAACAAAACAAGAGCTCCTAAATTCACACACGACTCTCCTATCCCCCTGAAATACCATGGATGCAATACCCAAGGGCAAAAGGATAAAAACGAGAGTGGGATTTGGGGAGAATTGTGACTTTGTCCAGAGGTCACATAAAGACTGGGCCTCAGAGCCAAAGGTCTGATTCGTTTCTACAATTCTGTTGTAGAACAGGTGTTGCTCCTTGGGGATTAAAAAAAAAAAAAAAAAAAAGCAAACAGCAGGAGAGTTTACACGTATTTGGTTTAGTTATAATAGAAAATACGAAGATAGTAGGAAAAAGAAAATACTTTTATTTCAGAACTCACCTCAGTGTCACTTTATTCTCCCTACAGCCACCATAATACTGGAAGTCTAGTTTCAGAGCAGACTTTGAATACTTAAAATGTTAACGGTTTGAAATATGAATACTTGCTACTAGTCTTTTGGATGTTTTCCAAGAATAACATGCAGGGTTTTTGCTTTTGTTTTTAACATGAAATATAAGAGCTGATTTTGTATGTTAAAATAAGGCACAAATTCAGTTTAAAATGTCTTGACACAAATGTGACTTGTCAGTGGATGAATACCCTCACCACACACAGCGGTGCAATCGGACATCTGGTGAGGCAACCAAAAGACAGAAGAGAACTCACGTTTCTGAGGCCGTGAGACTTATCAAGCAAATGGATTAAAACCCAAATTGTGCCTATGCTTCACTCACAATGATCCCATTCTCCAGACAGTGAATTCTGAAGGAAAAATACCTCATTCCAGTATTCACATGAAAGGGCTGCTTTACATTCTTTTCAAAAATTATGAAGAATATTTGCCAAGCAGATTAACGACCAGAGTGACAGTTTTTCCTTATTTAAAATAGCTCTTCTGATAAATGGACTTTTTTACATATTTCAATTAAATAAAATGGAATTTTATAATGAGTATATAAAAGCAAAATTTGATAGGAACCTTGAATCTTTTGTGTTTAAAAAAAAAAAGGATTAAATTTAAAAAAGGATTAAACACCCTTTTCCTTAATACATACAGAGTCCATCCTTATACGTAAAACAAGGTCTGTCTTCCTTCATAAACATGAATGAATAATTGTCCTCCCAAAATATATCCATTGAGATTTTGGAATGTACTTTAGAAAAGCAAAACTTGGTCATTTTCTTTAAATTATTCAAAGACTGACCTGAATGAATATTTTAAGCAATGTTTTTAACAAACCCCCTTCCAGGATTTTAACTGAAAATTAAATTATGATTTCAGTAAACATTTTAGAGCACAGTCTTGATGAGGGTTCTTGAATGGGTTCTCACACACCTTCCCTAAAATGATAATGTAAAAAAAAATCCTGAGTGGGGATGTATAGAGTGGATATATTGAACATACTAACAACAAATGAACCATAACATCACTGGGTTTTTTTCCTGATTATTCCTGTCAATCCAGCCAATCATCAAGCAGTCAACACACGATTCCTTCTCAGGTGAACTTCAAAGCGTGACAGTGAATTGCAGAGAGAAGAGACGATGTCCCATGTAGAAGAATTCCAAGTAATTTATGTGGATACCGTGCCCTCATGGAGAGGAAGCAGGAGCCCTAAGCCTCAGTGTGGGCTGCACACGGTGACTTCCTCCTGAGGACGGCAGTAGGAGCGGGAGGGGAAGGAGCGGCTTTACAGGGGAGGAACCCCACAAACGCTACCTCAGCCTGGTGACCAAGGCCAACATCAACATTCACAAATCATGTGGACGGCACGCACCCTTGATAGGATGTAATGATGAAGACGGCACTTTTCTTCCGTAACCCCCTCCCCAAAACCCACGGTCCCATTGCAATCAGTCAATCATGAGACAAACACCAGACAAGTTCCAGCAGAGGGGCATCCTACAGCATATCTATATCTGCCCAGTCCTCTTCAAAACTGTCAAGGTCGTCAAAAACCAGGGAAGTCTGAGAGAGGGTCACAGCCAAGAGGAGCCTAAAGAGCTGTGACAGCCAAGTGTGATGTGGTCCCCGGGTGGGATTCTGGGACAGAAGAAGGATGGTAGGGAAAAACTAAGGAAATGTGCATGGAGCATGGTTCATGAATTGTGAAGACGTACCGCACGGACATCATAGGATATTAAAAACAGCGGAAACTGAGTAGGGAGACATGGGAACACTGTACTTTCTCCACACGGTTTCTATACATTTGAAACTTCCAAAATATAAAGTCAATTATTTTAAGAAGAAGTCCATTTGAGATGATATGATACGAAGCATTCTGGTAGAGAATTATTAGTTAAGAGAAAAACAGATAGGAACACTTTTTTATCAGGACAGTTTGTTGCATTTGGCTTTCTAGGGGTGACTCCTACTTAGCAAAGTCATACAGAAAGACTGTGAAAAAACTTAAAGTGTCATTTGTAAACAGAAGTCATTAATTTCACATTGTAATTCAGCACTTCATATATTTCACTGAGTGACAGGTAAGGTAAATGTGTACCTTTATACTTTTTGGAAAACATGGCTGCAGTGTCCACAAGAGAGCTTTTTAACTTAGAAAAAATGAATTTTGTCCTTGATTCAATGAATAGAAAAAGGCATTATTGCTCTGCAGAACACTTATAACTTATCTTTCAAAATTTACCTGTAATTCCATAAATTATGTAAGTATGCTTAATATAGGCTTAAGATTAAGGCAGTTAGTTGGTCAACAGTTTCAGGCTAGTTCTGATAGGTTTTGGTATCTTGGCCAGTTCATGCTCAACCAGGTTAGTACAGTAGCTACTGGTTATGTGCAAGGGTTTAGATGCATACTTAGTTTAAATAAAATAAGTGGCGTTAAGCACCAAATACTGGGAAATCATATGTTCAATATATACTTTCATCATACATACAAACTAGTACCTGATTTAAGAGCACAGTAGAATTAGCTTTACATTTAAAAATCAATGGATAAATCTATATACCACGAGACAGACGAGTGGGAGAAATGTCCCAAATGAAAAACAATGTTTAGACGGTAGTAAGAGTTGTATTTTCTACCAATCCTTGTTTATGATAGGGTACATGGACTCCTAAAATGTCTCCGAAGAAGCTTGAATGCAAGCGACGGACTCTTAATTTGTTGATTTAAGCTTGGTTTCCACTTGCTTTTCCTTCTGAAATGTTTAAGTCTTGTTGGAAGGCAGATGTTATGTGACATAACGATACCACTTCTTGAAGCAGTCCAGAACCTTCTGAAGTCTCTTTGGCTCCTTTCCCTTCTCTCTCCCAAGGAACAAAAGACGGACGGCGCCCAAGGCTGGGTACCAGCGGATCATCTGGAGTCTGGCTTAGTGTTTCTTTCTTCTCTGTCTGGGAGGCTCCGGGCGAAGCCAGCTGCAAACCCAGTCCTGGAGGAGGGGCCGGCGCTCCCAGCTCCGCGGGCCGGCTCACGGCACCAACGCCGAGGTGTCGCTCACCGTTCTCCTCCTTTAGGATGGACAGAGAGTCCGTCCCAGCGCTGGAGGACACCCGCTTCCTGGGCGAGGGAGGGAGCTCCCTGCCGTGGAGGGCACTGTCGTCCTGCCCCAGGTGCCACTCGGCCTGCTCACTGGAACCACTGCAAAGCAGGGCCAGGTTGTTCTCGCTGGGCGTGTTGGATTTATTCTGAGAGAAGAAACAGCATATTTAGAAAAAATGGAAGAAAATTATAGCATCACTTCGGCAATACCGTTTTCCACTTTGAAATCAGTATCTTTCAAGGCTGGGAACTCAAAGTCCCTCCCAGAGGAAATGAAGCATCAACAGTTAGCTCTGAACACCTCCCAGGGCGCCCTCAACAGGAATGAAGTGAGATGGATACGGGTGCCCAGGCCCTCACAACTATCGATCACCTATAAAACTCAAACCAGACCATAAGTGTCGGCGAGGGTGTGGAGAAAAAGGAGCCCTCGCACACTGCGGGTGGGAGTGTAAACTGGTGCAGCCACTGTGGAAATCAGTGTGGAGGGTCCTCAAAAAACTAAAACCAGAACTACCATACAATCCAGCAATATATAATACACCCACTTCCGGGTATGTATCCAAAGAAGATAAAATCAGTATCTTGACAATACAGCTGTACCCACATGTTCATGGCAGCATTACTTACAATAGTGAAGCTATGGAAACAACCTAGATGTCATTGATGGATGAACAGGTAAAGAAAATGTGGTACGTATACACCATGCAATGTTACTCAGCTTTTAAAAACGAGGAAATCTTGCCATTTGTGACAACATGGATGAACTTGGAGGGCATTACGCTAAGTGAAATAAGCCAGACAGAGAAACACAAATACTGCATGATGTCACTTATATGTGGAACCTAAAATAGTCAAACTCAGATGTCGAGAGTAGAATGGGGGTCACCAGAGGGGGATGGAGGGTGGGGAAATGGGGAGACGCTGGAGGGGCAGGTTTCAGTCGTGCAGGTGGGAAAAGTGCTGGGACCTAATGTACAGCACGGTGACCATAGTTCTTTGCTAAGAAGGTAGATCTCAAGGGCTCTCACTGCAAAGAAAAGGAAAGAAAAGGTAACTGAGATAAGGGATATGTTAATTAGCTCGACTGTGGTCAGCATTTCAAAACATCAAGTTGTACACCTGTATACAACTTTTATTTGTCATTATACTACAAAACTGAAAAATAAAAAGGATTTGCAAAACAATCCTTCGAAATAACAAAAAACAAGCAGACAAAACTATATTATATAATCAATGCCAAGTTCTGGAATTTATTACTATCAGAACAGAGTGGAAATTACTTATACTTCTCTCTCTTGTGTTCTTAAAGCAGCCAGTTCAATCTGTTTAAAGTATTATTTCTAAAGCAATACAATGAAACATTACTTGAATTAATACATTTATTAAAATTTTTTTGAACATCCAGAAAATACAGAAAAAAAGTGGAAACATTTCACATTTAAAAGTTCCCCAGAAAAGACAACTATAAAATTAGGTTGTAGGAAAATACCACTGCTTGACAAAATTTCAATTAATGACAATAACCACCAGAATTGCATAAATAAAAGGGAAAATGCTGGAATTTTGTTACTAGAAATAATTCTTAATGATTAACTGTTAACAGTATTTTTGGAGTTTTTTTTTTTTATTTTTTTTAATTTTATTTATTTTTGGCTGTGTTGGGTCTTCGTTTCTGTGCGAGGGCTTTCTCTGGTTGCGGCGAGCAGGGGCCACTCTTCATCGCGGTGTGTGGGCCTCTCACCATCGCGGCCTCTCTTGTTGCGGAGCACAGGCTCCAGATGTGCAGGCTCAGTAATTGTGGCTCATGGGCCCAGCTGCTCCGCGGCATGTGGGATCCTCCCAGACCAGGGCTTGAACCTGTGTCCCCCGCATTGGCAGGCAGATTCTCAACGACTGTGCCACCAGGGAAGCCCATTTTTGGAGTTTTGACACTTATCTGAGGTCAAACGCTCCTACCAACTAAGGTGATGACGACAGCCATCACAGTGAGTGTGAGAACTTTATCAGTTGGAAAATCGACTCACCGTGGGCTTGTAATCAATGTCGTCCATCGACCTAAAGAAGTCCAGGCTCCTGGCTGCCGCCAGCTTCCCCTGGTCCGTGCTGTGCGTGCTCAGCGTGTCCAGGATCTCGCCCAGCAAGTCCATCTCACCCGAGGAAGGGGCCTTTGCTCTGGTTTCAAGAGAGTCGTCACTTTCGTAGAAATAAGCAGACACTTCTTCTCCGTCTTCAGAGGACAACCTGAAGAAAAAGAAAATACGTGCTGGTGATTACGTGACCACGAATGCCACATACAAGCAACCTCTCACCAATGACCGTCAACTAAGGCAGGAGTTTTAAAACCAATGTAACATTTCTGTAGAACAGCGAAGTGGATAATTGGTTCATGGCCAAATTCTTTATAGTGATGTACACACTGATTCAGATACTGGAAATCTTGAGTACGTGCACTGAGAGCAAACAAATGTTTACGGTTCCTTATCAATCTGGAAGCACAAGCAGGGCTTTTCACAGTCTAATTCTGGGGAATCTGGGACATTAGCCTTAGAAATATCAGATTCCCAGAATACCTGGGAAGTTGGCTGTACTCCAAGTTCACTTTCAGTATTTTTATATGGTTTTCCTTTTGTTTATTCACTTGTCTTATATAAACAAAGATATACTTAATGCAGAAAAAAGAATGTTGATTCTGTCATCCCAAAATATCTTAAAATTGTTTTAAAAGTTCAACATATACTATTATTATTTCCCTTATTTTATGTTAAAATTAATTTTTAACATTTTGCGTTAAATTCTCCTCTTCTGATACCACCATGGAGTTAGGTCCCGCCCCTCGCCTATCTGGTTTGTTTCGATTGACTACTTTCACTGTTCCTGGTATCTACCTGGCCCTCTTCAGGAGGAGGGTAGCAGTCTAACTTAGTGAGTGGGCTTCTGTTTCCCCTTTAATACTATCCCAGGTATCGCTGCAGACCTTACTGCTTCCCAAGAACAAGTTATTTCAGGTCTATCTTGCTTTCCCATCTCAAGATTCATCCCCCGTGAGACTCCAGTTAGTGCTGGTTCCTCCTGCTGAAGAATATACCGCAAGGGAGTAAAACCTGATCTCTGGGAGTGCACGTTCTCTGAAATCGCTCTTGTAACCTAAAGCTTCTGCCGCTGAGCCACATCGCGTAACAGCACAGGAGACCCCGCGACTTACTTGCTGGCTCTTTCTGCGTCCTCGTCATCGTCAGCGCACAGAGCACCATCCAGGCTCTGAAGAGGCCTTCTTAGGCGTGACTACAGAGAGAGATCGACACACTGGCATTAAGTCGTTAAAGTATGTCTCTTCCATAAATTTTAACTGACAATTTGACCTGACAAGAAATACTTTTTAAAGAAATATGCATTCAGGGTTTTGGAATACTAGCCAGTAACTTGACTAGCTGGGCAGGAAGAAGGGGAGGATATCAGACAACATTTATCTCAACGCTTACATCTCTAACCAGTCAACAAAAAAATCAGTGGGCTGAGTACGTAAACACTCTGCCCGCTCTCCCAGTCTGTCGGTCCCCGATTTAGGAATCCCTGACTCACAGTCAATCACTTCACCAAGCACTTAGCCCCCAGTTTCAATAATAATCAATACTTGCAATCTTGTTTCTTTTATCCCTTACCCACACTCTCCCTCACACCAAGTACTTTGAAGCAATGCTTCTCAATCGTTAAAGTGCATGTACATCTCTTGGAGTTTGGTACAGGTTCTGATTCTAACATGCTCTTAGGTGAGGCTGGTGCTGGGTCTCAAGGTCACAAACCCTAGACAATGCATCATTTCACCTGTAAATACTTCACTATGTAGCTTTAACAGAGAAAGATTTTTTTTAACACAACCAAATATCATGATCATTACATAACAAATTAATAATTATTCTCTAATATCTCATATTCCTTTATTGCCCCCAAAATGTTTTAGTGAGTTTATCTGGACCAGAATCTCAACAGGGTAGCACTGGATTTGGCTGACATGTCCCTCATCTCAGAGGACGATCCCTTCCACCTTCCCCCCCTCCATGCCATCTGTGTCCTTTAACGTGTTATTTTACCCTCGTTTCCTATAAACTGGCAATTACATCTGGAGCTTGGTTAGCTTCAGGTTCTGGGTTTTCTGCTTTTGGCAAGAATTCCCACAGGTGTTGATGTGTGTTTCTCAGTGCATCACATCCGAAGGCACCTAGTGATCAGATGTCTCACTTCGGGTGGTACTAAGACTGATTAATGGCTTCAGGTGTGGTTGGCCAGTGCATCCACTACAAACTTTATCAGCCTTTCACCTGATGGTTTTAGCATCCTATAGTAACCGCTGGCTAAATCCATTATTTCAGTAGGCACTTCAAAATTATGCTTTTCAAAAGCATTTCCTTTATATTTATTTGTTGGCATTTTATAAAGAACTGTCTTATTAACTATTTGGCTATCCTGAAATACAATGTGTACCAGAAAAATAGGATAATTCCTTCCTTTTATTTAACAATTTTTAGAGTAATGAGCTAATCTAACAGTCTATAAAGGTGAGCCAGGAGGGGTCTTTAAAAATTATCATTTGTATATATTTGATATGCTCACCCCATAACGGTTATTACTCTTCTTGAGGTTCAGTCGGTCCCATTTTTGAACTACACTGTGCTTATGTGTTTTAAGTAGTTATCTTTTACAGATTTATCTCGAAATATCTGCAGGGTTAAATGATATGCTATTGGGTATTTACTTCAAATTAATCCAGAGGTGGGGAGGGATCATGGGTAGGGCTGGCACAGAAATAAGATTGGCCGTAAGCTGATAATTGTTGAAGATGTATGAAAGGTACCTGGGAATTCATATAAGCTTCTCTTTACTTTTGCATGTTTGAATCATGTTAAGTGTTCATTCCACAAGAAAATAAAAACCTTTTACAGTTTTTGTTATGTGTTCCCAACAAAGTGGACCAAGATGGCAGAGTAGGAAGATCCTGCATTCGCCTCACCCCATGAACAACACGCCTCACCCCATGAACATGCCTCACCCCGTGAACATGCCAAAACTACAACTACACAGAGTGACGCATCTGAGGACGACGTGAGGACCGGCAGAGCAGCTCCTCTACGACGAAGACTATAAAGACAAACACACCAAGACAGGTCAGAGGGACAGAGACCGTCGAGTCAGGACCCACACCCTCCACGTGGCAACCTGTAAGCAGGAGGCAGTATCACAAATATTAGAGGGCCTCCCTAAGGAGCGAGGGGTCAGGGCCCCATATGGGGGCACCCCAGCCCAGGGGACCTGCACATCTGACTTTGACACCCAGTGTGGCTTACATCTGGGAGAGCCACAGGACTCTGGGAAACGGAGACTCTGCTCTTGAAGGGCTTGTGCACAGACTCGCTCTCTCTGAGTCCTGGTGCAGAGGCAGCGGTTGGAAAAACACCTGGTCATGTGTGAAGGAGAGTCACTGACTAACTTCAGGGCAAGTGCCGAGGGGCAGAGATCTGTTAGAACTTTCTTCAGGGACCAAAGTGCTGGTGGACACCATTTTTTAAATTATTATTCTCTCTCTACCTAGCTGGCCCAGCACTGGCAGCTGCCATTTCTGACATTCTCCATCTGTCTCATGAGCACCGTAGCCCTGACCCAGCGTCTCCAGCCCCACCCAACCTGCCCATCCTGGCCACTGCCCCTCCAAAGCGGCTCCTGTCCTGCCACACCTGGCAGGCAGACTCGCCAGGGTCCAGCATCCCCTAAAGAGGCTCCCGCCCTGAGAGGCCAGCCCTACCCACCAGCACACCTGCAACTGAGTGGCTGGGCCCTGCAGCCAGCCACACCAAGGGCCAGGGTGCCTGCAGCAGTTACAACCAGCTGGGCCTGGAACCAACTTGCCCACCAGTGGACCCAGAGCAGTTGTGACTGGGTGGGCATTCCAGCCAGTGGGCAACCTCGGTGCCACCACAGCAGGAGGACACATATAGCCCACAGAGGGGGGCACCCCTGGAGCATCTGACTCTGGCGACCAGGAGGGACTGCTCTTCTGGGGCCCATGGGAAACCTTCTATATAAGCCACTCCTTCAAGATGAAGAGACGAAGCCCATCTACCCAACACACAGAAACTATACAGAGAGTGAGGCAAAGTGAGGAGACAGAGGAATGTGTTCCAAAAGAAAGAATAAGACAAAAACTCAGAAAAAGAACTGAATGAAATAGAAATAAGTAATCTGATAAAGAGTTCAAACTAATGGTCATAGATATGCCCAATGAACTCATGAGAAACACAGAACTTCAATAAAGAATTACAAAATATAAAAAAGAACCAAGCAGAGCTGAATAATACAATAAATGAAATAAAAAATACACTAGATGGAATCAACAGCAGATTAGATGAAGCAGAAGAATGGATGGATCAGTGATCTGGAAGACAGGGTAGTGGAAATCACCCAAAAGGAACAGCAAAAAAGAAAAATGAATTTTAAAAAAAGATAGTTTAAGGGATCCTAGGGACAAATCAAGCACACTAATATTCACATTATAGGAGTCCCAGAAGGAGAAGAGGCAGAGAAAGGGACAGAAAACTTATTTGAAGAAATAATGGCTGAAAACTTTCCTAACCAGGTGAAGGAAACAGACATCCAAGTCCAGGAAACAGAGTCCCAAACAGGATGAGCCCAAAGAGACCCAAACCAAGACACAGTGTAATTAAAATGATAAAAGTTAAAGGGAGAATCTTAAAGGCAGCAAGAGAGGAAAAAAACTAGTTACATAGAAAGAAATCTCCATAAGACTATAAGCTGATTTCACAGCAGAAAATTTACAGGCCAGAAGGAACTGGTATGATATATTCAAAGTGCTGATAGAAAAAAACAAAAAATCAAAAAAACCCTTAAAAACCAAGAATACTCTACCTGGTAAGGTTATCATTCATAATTAAAGTAGCAATAAAGTTTCCCAGACTAACAGAAGCTAAAGAAACTCATCACCAGTAAACTAACCATACAAAAAATGTTAAAGGGACTTCTTTAGGCAGAAAAGGCCAGAACTAGAAATAAGGAAATATATGAAAAAAATCTCATAAACATATAGTAAACATAGTGAGTGTATCAACCACTTACAAAGCAAGTGTGAAGGTTAAAAGACAAAAGTAGTAAAATCAACTGTTGTAACTATAATAAGTAGTTAAGAGATACACAAAATAAAAAGATATAAAATGTGATGTCAAAAAGGTGTGTTGGGAGATAAAAATACAGTGTTTTAAGAATGTTTGGGCTTAAGTAACCATCAACTTAAAACAGACTGCTATATATGTAGGTTGTTGTACATGAACTTCATGGTAACCAAAAACCAAAAACCTATAATAGATGTATAAAAATAAAAGAGAAAAAGACCCAAAATTAACACAAAAGAAAATCATCAAACCACAGAGAAGAGACTAAGAAGAAGAACAGAGAAGGACTACAAAACAAACCCCAAAACAGTTAACAAAGTGGCAATAAGTAATACCTATTAATAATCAATCACTTAAAATGTAAAGGCCTAAAGGTTCCAATCAAAAGACACAGAGTGGCTGAACTAATGAAAAAGCAAGGCCCATCTATATGCAGCCTACAAGAGATTCACTCAAATATGAAAACACACACAGACTAAAAGTGAAGGACTGGAAAAAGATATTCCATTCAAGTGGAAACAAAAGAAATCTGGGGTAACAACACTCATATCAGACAAAATAGACTCAAAACAAAGACTGTAACAAAAGAGCACACATTACATAATGATAAAGGGGTCAATCCAAGGAGATAATATAACATTTGTAAATATTTGTGCACCCAGGTTCCCTGAATTCAGACTGTACTACAAAGCTACAGTAATCAAAACAGTATGGTAGCTGTCTACAAGAGACCCACTTCAGACCTAGGGACACATACAGACTGAAAGTGAGGGATGGAAAAAGATATTCCATGCAAATGGAAATCAAAAGACAGCTGGAGTAGCAATTCTCATATCACACAAAACAGACTTTAAAACAAAGACTATTACAAGAGACAAAGAAGGACACTACATAATGATCAAGGGATCAATCCAAGAAGAAGATATAACAATTGTAAATATTTATGCACCCAATATAGGAGCACCTCAATACATAAGGCAAATACTAACAGCCATAAAAGGGGGAAACGACAGTGACACAATCATAGTAGGGGACTTTAACACCCCACTTGCACCAATGGACAGACCATCCAAAATGAAAATAAATAAGGAAACACAAGCTTTAACTGATACATTAAACAAGATGGACTTAATTGATATTTCTAGGATATTCCATCCAAAAACAACAGAATACACATTCTTCTCAAGTGTTCATGGAACATTCTCCAGGATAGATCATATCTTGGGTCACAAATCAAGCCTGGTAAATTTAAGAAAATTGAAATCGTATCAAGTATCTTTCCCAACCACAATGCTTTGAGAGTAGATAGCAATTACAGGAAAAAAATCTGTAAAAAGTACAAACACATGGAGGCTAAACAATACACTACTTAATAACCAAGAGATCACTGAAGAAATCAAAGAGGAAATCAAAAAATACCTAGAAAAAGTGACAATGAAAACACGACGACCCAAAACCTATGGGATGCAGCAAAAGCAGTTCTAAGAGAGAATTTTACAATACAATCCTACCTTAAGAAACAAGAAAAATCTCAAATAAACAACCTAACCTTACACCTAAAGCAATTAGAGAAAGAAGAACAAAAAAATCCCCAAAGTTAGCAGAAGGAAAGAAATCATAAATATCAGATCAGAAATAAATGAAAAAGAAATGAAGAAAACAATAGCAAAGATCAATAAAACTAAAACCTGGTTTTTTGAGAAGATGAACAAAATTGATAAACCATCAGCCAGACTCATCAAGAAAAAAAGGGAGAAGACTCAAATCAGTAGAATTAGAAATGAAAAAGGAGAAGTAACCACTGACACTGCAGAAATACAAAGGATCATGAGAGATTACTACAAGCAACTATATGCCAATAAAATGGACAACCTGGAAGAAATGGACAAATTCTTAGAAAAGCACAACCTTCCGAGATTGAACCAGGAAGAAATAGAAAATATAAACAGACCAATCACAAGCACTGAAATTGACACTGTGTTAAAAATCTTCCAACAAACAAAAGCCCAGGACCAGATGGCTTCACAGGCGAATTCTATCAAGCATTTAGAGAAGAGCTAACACCTATCCTTCTCAAACTCTTCCAAAATATAGCAGAGGGAGGAACACTCCCAAACTCATTCTACAAGGCCACCATCACCCTGATACCAAAACCAGACAAAGATGTCACAAAGAAAGAAAACTACAGGCCAACATCACTGATGAATATAGATGCAAAAATCCTGAACAAAATACTAGCAAACAGAATGCAACAGCACATTAAAAGGACCATACCACCATGATCAAGTGGGGTTTATCCCAGGAATGCAAGGATTCTTCAATATATGCAACCCAATCAATGTGAGACACCATGTTAACAAACTGAAGAATAAAAACCATATGATCATCTCAATAGATGCAGAAAAGCTTTCAACAAAATTCAACACCCATTTATGATAAAAACCCTCCAGAAAGTAGGCTTAGAGGGAACTTACCTCAACATAGTAAAGGCCATATATGACAAACCCACAGCCAACACTGTCCTCAATGGTGAAAAACTGAAACCATTTCCACTAAGATCAGGTACAAGACAAGGTTGCCCACTCTCACCACTATTATTCAACATAGTTTTGGAAGTTCTAGCCACAGCAGTCAGTCAGAGAAGAAAAAGAAATAAAAGGAATCCAAATCAGAAAAGAAGTAAAGCTGTCACTGTTTGCAGATGACACGATACTATACAAACAGAATCCTAAAGATGCTACCAGAAAACTACTAGAACTAATCAATGAATTTGGTAAAGTAGCAGGATACAAATTGCACAGAAATCTCTTGCATTCCTATACACTAATGAAAAATCTGAAAGTGAAATTAAGGAAACACTCCCATTTACCATTGCAACAAAAAGAATGAAATACCTAGGAATGAACCTACCTAAGGAGACAAAAGACCTGTATGCAGAAAACTATAAGACACTGATGAAAGAAATTAAAGGCGATACAGACAGTTGAAGAGATATACCATGTTCTTGGATTGGAAGAATCAACATTGTGAAAATGACTCTACTACCCAAAGCAATCTACAGATTCAATGCAATCCCTATCAAACTACCACTGGCATTTTTCACAGAACTATAACAAAAAATTTCACAATCTGTATGGAAACACAAAAGACCCCGAATAGCCAAAGCAATCTTGAGAAAGAAAAACGGAGCTGGAGGAATCAGGCTCCCTGACTTCAGACTATACTACAAAGCTACTGTAATCAAGACAGTATGGTACTGGCACAAAAACAGAAATATAGATCAATGGAACAGGATAGAAAGCCCAGAGATAAACCCATGCACATATGGTCACCTTTCTTTGATAAAGGAGGCAAGGATATACAATGGAGAAAAGACAGCCTCTTCAGTAAGTGGTGCTGGGAAAACTGGACAGCTACATGTAGAAGAATGAAATTAGAACACTCCCTAACACTGTACACAAAAATAAACTCAAAATGGATTAAAGACCTAAATGTAAGGCCAGACACTATCAAACTCTTAGAGGAAAACATAGGCAGAACACTGTATGACATAAATCACAGCAAGATCCTTTTTGACCCACTTCCTAGAGAAATGAAAATAAAAACAAAAGATAAACAAATGGGACCTAATGAAACTTAAAAGCTTTTGCACAGCAAAGGAAACCATAAACAAGATGAAAAGACAACCCTCAGAATGGGACAAAATATTTGCAAATGAAGCAACTGACAAAGGATTAATCTCCAAAATATAGAAGCAGCTCATGCGGCTCAATATCAAAAAACCAAACAACCCAATCCAAAAATGGGCAGAAGAACTAAATAGACATTTCTCCAAAGAAGATATACAGATTGCCAACAAACATATGAAAGAATGCTCAACATCATTAATCATTAGAAAAATGCAAATCAAAACTACAATGAGGGGCTTCCCTGGTGGCGCAGTGGTTGAGAATCTGCCTGCCAATGCAGGGGACACGGGTTCGAGCCCTGGTCTGGGAAGATCCCACATGCCGCGGAGCAACTGGGCCCGTGAGCCCCAACTACTGAGACTGCGCATCTGGAGCCTGTGCTCCGCAACAAGAGAGGCCGCTATAGTGAGAGGCCCGCGCACCGCGATGAAGAGTGGTCCCCGCTTGCCGCAACTAGAGAAAGCCCTCGCACAGAAACGAAGACCCAACACAGCCAAAAAATATAAATAAATAAATTCCCTCCGAAATACCTGGTGGTTTCTGTTTAAAAAAACAAACAAAACAAAACAAAAAAAAACTACAATGAGGTATCACCTCACACCAGTCAGAATAGCCATCATCAAAAATCTACAAACAATAAATGCTGGAGAGGGTGTGGAGGAAAGGGAACCCTCTTGCACTGTTGGTGGGAATGTAATTTGATACAGCCACTATGGAGAACATTATGGAGGTTCCTTAAAAAACTAAAAATAAAACTACCATACAACCCAGCAATCCCACTACTGGGCATATACCCTGAGAAAACCATAATTCAAAGAGAGTCACGTACCACAATGTTCATTGCAGCTCTATTTACAATAGCCAGGACATGGAAGCAACCTAAGTGTCCATCGACAGATGAATGGATAAAGAAGATGTGGCACATATATACAATGGAATATGACTCAGCCATAAAAAGAAATGAAATTGAGTTATTTGTAGTGAGGTGGATGGACCTAGAGTCTGTCATACAGAGTGAAGTAATTCAGAAAGAGAAAAACAAATACCATATGCTAACACATATATATGGAATCTAAAAAAAAAAAAAAAAGGCCATGAAGAACCAAGGGGCAGGACGGGAATAAAGATGCAGACCTACTAGAGAATGGACTTAAGGACACGGGGAGGGGGAAGGGTAAGCTGGGACAAAGAGAAAGAGTGGCATGGACATATATACACTACCAAATGTAAAACCGATAGCTAGTGGGAAGCAGCCGCATAGCAGAGGGAGATCAGCTCGGTGCTTTGTGACCACCTAGAGGGGTGGGATAGGGAGGGGAAGGAGGGAGACGCAAGAGGGAAGAGATATGGGGATATATGTATATGTATAGCTGACTCACTTTGTTATAAAGCAGAAACTAACACACCATTGTAAAGCAATTATACTCCAATAAAGACGTTAAATAAAAAAAAAATACTTTCAGGCACTAAAATTTGATAAAAATTAAAAAACAAAACAGTATGGTACTGGCAAAAAAACAGAAATATAGATCAATGGATCAGGAAAGGAAGTCCAGAGATAAACCCATGCACTTATGGTCACCTAATCTATGACAAAGGAGGCAAGAATATACAGTGGAGAAAAGACAGCCTCTTCAGTAAGTGATTCTGAGAAAACCGAACAGCTACATGTAAAAAGAATGAAATTAGAACATTCCCTAACACCAAACACAAAAATAAAATCAAAATGGATTAAAGACCTAAATTTAAGGCCAGACACTATAAAACTCTTAGAGGAAAACATAGGAAGAACACTCTGACATAAATCGCAGCAAGATCTTTTTTGATCCACCTCCTAGAGTATTGAAAATTAAAACAAAAATAAACAAATGGGACCTAATGAAACTTAAAAGTTTTTACACAGAGAAGGAAACCATAAACAAAATGAAAAGAGAACCCTCAGAATGGGAGAAAATATTTGCAAACGAAGTGACCGACAAGGGATTAATCTCCAAAATATACAAACAGCTCAGGCAGCTCAATATTAAAAAAAACCCAACCCAATCAAAAAGTGGGTGGAAGATCTAAATAGACATTTCTCCAAAGAAGACATACAGATGGCCAAAAAACACATGAAAAGATGCTCAACATCACATCTCTAATTATTAGAGAAATGCAAATCAAAACTACAATGAGGTATCATCTCACACTGGTCAGAACGGCCATCATCAAAAAATCTACAAACGGTAAATGCTGGAGAGGATATAGAGAAAAGGGAACCCTCTTCCACTGTTGGTGGGAATGTAAATTGGTATAGCCACTATGGAGAACAGTATGGAGGTTCCTTAAAAAACTAAAAATAGAGCTACCATATGATCCAGCAATCCCATTCCTGGACATGTATCCGGAGAAAACCGTAACTTGAAAAGATACATGCACCCCAATGTTCACTGCAGCACTATTTACAACAGCCAGGACATGGAAGCAACCTAAATGTCCATCGATAGAGGAATGGCTAAAGAAGATGTGGTACATATATACAGTGGAATATTACTTAGCCATGAAAAAGAATGAAATAATGCCATTTGCAGCAACATGGATGGACCTAGAGATTGTCATACTGAGTGAAGTAAGTCAGAGAAAGACAAATATCATATGATATTGCTTATACGTGGAATCTAAAAAAACAGTACAAATGGACTTATTTACAAAACAGAAGCAGAGTCACAGATGTAGAAAACAAACTTATGATTACCAGTGGGGAAAGAGCAGGGAGGGATAAGCTGGGAGATTGGGACTGACATATACACACTACTATATATAAAATAGATAACTAATAAGGACCTACTGTATAATGCAGGGAACTCGATACTCTGTAATGGCCTATATGGAAAAAGAATCTAAAAAAGAGTGGATATATGTAAATGTATATGATTCACTTTGCTGTACAGCAAAAACTAACACAACATTGCAAATCAGCTATACTCTAATAAAAATTTTTAAAAAGTAAATAAATAGCATGACAGTAAAAAAAAAAAATGTATGCACCCAATATAGTAGCACCTAAGTATATAAAGCAAATATTAACAGGAATAAAGGGAGAAACTGACAGTAATACAATAATAGTAGGAGACTTTAATACCTTACATCAATGGACAGAACATCCAACAGAAAATAAGGAAACACTTGGCTTAAACAATACATTAGACCAGATGGACACACACACATACACACACACACACACACACACACACACACACACAGAACATTCCACCCCCAAACAGAGTACACATTCAAGTGCACATGGAACATGGAACATTCTCTGGGATAGATCACATGGTAGGCCATAAAAAAGTCTCAATAAATTTAAAAGGACTGAAATCATATAAAGCATCCTTTCTGAACACAACAGTACAAAACTGGAAATCCATTACAAGAGGAAAACTGGAAGAAACGAAACTCATGAAGACTAAACAACATGCTACTAACCAACCAATGGGTTAAAGAAGAAATCAAAGAGAAAATAAAAAACCACCTTGAAATAAATGAAAATGAAAAACATTGTTCCAAAGTTGACGGAAAATCAGTTCTAAGAGGAAAGTTCATAGCCTAACTCAAGAAAAAAACATATAAACAATCTAACGTTACACCTAAAGGAACTAGAAAAAAGAAAAATAAATAAAGCCCAAAGTTAGTAGGAGGAAGAAAATAATAAAGATCAGAGTGGAAATAAATAAAATAGAGACTATAAAAACAACAGAAAAGATCAATGAAAGTAAGAGCTGGTTCTTTGAAAAGCTAAACAAAATTGATAAACCTTTAGCCAAACTCATCAAGGAAAAAAGAGAGAGGGCCCAAATCAATAAAATCAGAAATGAAAGAAGTTACAACCAATACAAAGAATCCTAAGAGACTACTACTACAACCTCTTATATACCAACAAATTGGACAACCTGGAAGAAATAAATGAATTCCTAGATACATACCATCCTCCAAGACTAAATGGGGAAGAAATAGAAAATCTAAACAGACTAATTACTAGTAATGAAATTCAATCAATAATAAAAAAACTCCCAACAAACAAAAGTCCAGGATCAGAAGGCTTCACAGGTGAATTCTACCAAACATTTAAAGAAGAGCTAACACCCATCCTTCTCAAACTATTCCAAAAATTTGCAGAGGAGGGAAAGCTTCTAAACTTGTTCCAAAAGGCCAGCATTACCCTGATAACAAAACCAGACAAAGATACTACAAAAAACAAAAATTACAGGCTAAAATTCCTGATGAACATAGATGCAACAATCCTCAACAAAATACTAGCAAACCAAATCCAACAACACATTAAAAGGATCATACACCATGATCAAGTGGGATTTCTTCTAGGGATGCAAGAGTGATTCAATATCCACAAATTAATCAATGTGCTAGTGAGTGACAGAAAGGAAAGAATGAGTAGAGAAATATGTTCTTGTAACCCCCGCTGGGAATGTGCAGTAAGTTTCTCCATAATTTTGGTAATCAGCAATGTATTGGGACTTATAACTGTAATACCACTTTACAACTATAAGTTTAAGGTATGTGAGTTAACTAGAAATTTGGGAAATAGCCTAAAAACACAACTACCACTTACAACGTTATTTCTGTGGGAAAAATATATTTTACCCACTCACTCCAGAACTCACAAAATATAATGCAGTCCTCTGATTCTCAAGACAAGTCATTATTATTACACTGACCTCTGTGTATGCTTACCATTATGCCAGCTATGGGTCTTGAATTTAATTTTTTTTATTAAAAAAAATACAAATCAAAACAAAAACCAAATGAACAAAAACTATGAGGGAGCTGGGACTTTATGCTGCTATTTAACAAATCATCATCGACTATTTAAGAACTAATACGAGAAGGTAAGAAACACATAACTTAATATTTATGTTTACAGCATACTTTGCAAAGCATTGTCACATACACACTGGGCCAGGTTCTGGGAATACAGAGTTGAGTTAGGTTGAGTCTCTGCCTTTAAGCAGCTCAGAGTCTAAATAACCCCACAATACATCTGGAGGAACACCAGGGAGGCCCCATAATTGCTCAAGGTCACACCCCTTATCAAGAATAAGAACCAGAAAGTGGAACCTGATGTGTTGCCAGCCCCTTGTTCATTTTCTTCCACAAGTTAGTTTCATATTCTACAATCTGCCTGCATATACCATAGATTCTCAATTATTTTTTTTATTAACTATATCTTTCTTTTTAATGAAGCACCTGCTTTTCCACAGTCTAAGTCATTTAAGTCATAAGAGCTTCACAAGTACCTCTGTATTTAGTTTTACATTTTCTATCTAGGCCAGGGTTCTATCAATTTCTATATACATAGGGGTGTGAAAGTGTAACTGATGGTGAGTTTTCACAACAGAATGAGAATTAGAATCAGAAGTAAAACTGATTAATGTCTTGCTTTCTACGGGCGTTACGCTTTGGCTAACTGAAATAAGCTCCTAATGAACAATTATCGAATATGTATATGCAATCATTCAGTTCATTAGCACCTGCAGTCTCCATATACAGTACGGAGTAACAGTGTCCAAACACATGGTGAATGTGTCAACTGCTTGATGACCTCATACTACATAACTGTTAAGGTCACAAAAAAGAAAAAAGGAGAAAAATAATTACAATCTGATCAGCATTCAAGATAGAGGGAAATGGCAGCATCTTTAACAAATCATCATCAGCTCCTGAGCGCACATGAACCCAGATTAACTCTGCGTCACATGACACAGGCAAAAAGGCCTGGTCATAATTTTATGAACAGAAGTCTTTTATGGGTAACTGGCAGTCAGTAAGCTTAGAGTGCAAAAAGTATACAGTGTACTCTTCAGGGTGTGTGATACACAGCCAATACTGGGGCATCTTTATCTGGATTCATAAATCACAGATATATCATGACTGAAAACCTGCACACTAAACTACACAGAAACTAAACTATGACTAACAGAAAAATAATCCCAACACAATGAAAATTTAAAATATACACATTTTAATACAACTGACTATAGCTTTTGAAAAGCTGTGCATATCATTATTTTTCTAACTATAACGTTAGATAGTTAATAGTTGCAGATGCCAGTGGAATGGACTTTGTATACTGTATGTTTTCAGAGAAAAATACTATTCTATTTCAGATCTGGATAGAAATCTCACAGTAACAGGGGTACAGTGGGAAAGTTCCCAAGGGCCAATGAACATGTTCATCATAAATTATTACCTAGAACCCCCTGAAATAAGTGCCAGGACAGTCATAATATGGCTTATATTTGGGAACAGGAGCTTTCTTTTTAAAAAAAAAGTGATTATGAAATAGATTGAGAGAGAGCTATAAGCAGTCAACACGGAGAAAAAGGTGAGAAAAAGAAAAATTAAGTTGATTTACATTTTTAAAAGACCCTATAAATAGTTTTCAAAGTTGCACTAAATGACGCGACATGGTTCTTGCCCCTGGAAAACCAGCCAGTGTCACAGGTAAGCCTCCCACCGCCTGTGCATCTGCCGTGTGCAGTTATGGAAGCTTCTCTCTTTTCTGTGTTTTGAAATGTGCATAGCTTTATCCATGAATTTTTCTGAAAAGGGGGGAAAAGACTCTTTCCTTTTCTTCTTGATCAGGGTACAAAAAATGGCCAGGTTTCTTTAATTTACTGACACAAGAAAGAAGACTGTAATCCTGTTTTTGGTGCTTCTAATGTTCAGGGAGCGTTAATAGCCTGTGATGACATTTTCTGGGCGTCCACAAAGTTAGCAATTGCTCCCTGGTTCACTCTGCTCTGACCCACAAGGCATCACCAGGGCCCCTTTCAGCACCTGATACCTGCCCTGAGTTGTTCTACCACAGGACCTTTGCACAGGTCGATCCCCCTGCCTTGCAGGCTCTCCTCTTACACTGATCCCCTCCCTCCCGGCCCCACTGTCTCTGCCACTACGCGTCTGTACTCACTGGAAAATCTGTAACTGCCCACCCGCATCTGAGCCTGTTTCGTCCCACCGTGTAGAAAAGCTACAGTCGCTAAGCTGCTGACAGAGACATCTTTTTAAAGGCAAATACAACAATGCTCTGCTCCTCTTCTGTAACGCCTTCAGTGGCTCCCCACTGTTTTGGGGATAAATCTCCGACTCCTCACTTTTGCCCAGACTCTGCCACAGGGGTGTTTGCTCCGGCTCTACCAGCCGTCTTCCCTCCCGTGCGTGCGGGTCCAGCAGAACCTCCCCCACCTGGCCTTTTCCCCTCTCTCTCTAGTTGTCCTTCATGCTTTGCTCTCCCCTCCCGCCTTGCAGGATACACGTCCTCACTCATCCGTCAGCTTGCTGCTGCCTCGTGCATCCCTAGAGCACCTGGACGCACACCTGCCGGGGGCCTGTCCCGCTGCACCGCGTCCTGGTTAGAGACCCTCCTCCCTGCTCCACAGCCGGTTCCGAGGGCAGGCGCCTTGCTCCCTTGTCTCTCGTACCCTCAGAACCACACAGCGTGTGGTACGTATTAGTGTCAGGAAAACTGCAAAAGACTTTGAAAGGAGCCAAAGATGACAGCGTGTCCTGTCAGCAGAATCTGGACGATGCTCAGGAGACTTTGTGCGGTTACCTGATTCTACAGGGCTCTCCATCTTTCATTGTCTTTAACGACCTGCCCAGGATACAACTGGACAAACTGTGCAACCAAGGCCTTACCTGGAGCCACTGCTGTGGACCAAAGGTTGTAGATTTATGGAGCCGAAGCCTACAGAGCCCTCCCGGGAGACCCGCGAGGTACCCACCTGACAGGGTCCAGCCTCAAAGGTGCCTTTCCCAGCAGGCCGGGAGCCTGAGCAAATCCAGAGAACCTCAAGAGGGATTCACCCCAATTTGTAGCTACTTCAGGTAAAACATATTTTTACCTGCTAGAAAGCTTTCTTGGGCTTAGTTTCCTGGCCTTCAGATAGCAAATAACAGAGACTTTCATCAGCCCAATCGGATTTCTTACGAAAACTTCCAGAAAGAAGTAAATTCTGTGGCCATAGCTGGCCTATACTGCATGGCTCTAGATTCACAAAGCTCTGATGTAAATAATCAGGTCAAACCTGATGAGAACAGCCTTCTCTTTTGATCAAGAATAATCTTTGAGATCATGAGGATCACAGGTGGAGAGAATGTCAGGAAAACTGTAAAAGATACTGAAATGGGTCCAAGATTACCGGTGTCCTCTCAGAGGAATGTTAGGTACTGCCTAGCCTCCTGGGGCAGACTGGGGGATTGTCCAATGCTCTGGAGGTCTGCACGGCTCACAGGCACTATTAAGAACCCTGCCGAGACCAAAGGTACCTTGGGGAGGACTGACGGCAATGGAAATCTTTCTTGTCCCCAGAGATGCAGCAAATTTTGCCCAGTGGAGCCGCAGGTATACGGTGCAGACAATGATGGTTTTAGTACCTGTTAGCATGTACACTTCAGTATTCTTGACTGTCTAGGTGTCTGTTCTCTGAAGTATCCTTTGTATCCATTTTTTCTTTACATCTTACTGGCTTTCTCATTAGCTAATGAACCAAATAAAATGAGGGTATTATAATTCTACCCTTTAATAAAAAATTCTTCTTTAAAGCCGGCGGTTAGTGTTTCGTGAATAAATGAATACCTCCATACGGTAGTAGGTTCTGTTGAGCACTTCAACGAATTTTAAAACTGATAAGAAAATACATAACGCAAAGAAGACGGTACCGCGCTAACTGGCCGACATGGGCATTTTCATCGCCCGCAAGGCACAGAGGAGTGTTATGCTCATTCATTCAGTAAAGATTACAGAAACGTCTGCATGTACCAGGTAGGGGGCTACATGCTAGTATGAGTATGACCGACAACAGGGCTCCTTGCCCTCATGGCGACTGTGGTCTAGTAAACGAAACATGAATTAAGCTGAATAATATAAGCAGCCAATTACGACAGCAGGAACTTGCACTAAACTATGACTGCCACGAGGAATCTGACCTCGTCAGGGAGGTCAAGGGAAGGCTTCCCCTGAGAGATGTTTGACTTCAGCTCTGAGAAGTCAGGAGGAATTAAGTAGATGATGAGAAGAGGAACTAAAATGTGCAAAGGTCCCGTGGTGGGACGACCAGTGCAAACACAATGGCATCAAAGACGCCTACGGCGCCCCGTCGGTCAGAGCCTGGGTCCCGTGCACAGGGTTACTGAAGGGCCCACTGGTCTTGCAGTTGCCTGGCTGACCACTAGATGGCAGGTGTATACTAAGAAGGCACAAGGCTGGATGCAGGTAAGTTTACAGCAGGTCACAGAAACTGGGGGAGAGCAGAGGGGTAGCAGGAAAGAGTGGGCGGGCAGAAGGTGGTAGGCGGGACGGAGACGGGGACAGACCCAACTTGCAGGCCCCGACGGTGGAGGGTAACAGGAAGCCATTCATTGTTTTTTCCCTTCAACAAATATTTGAGGACCTCCTGAAAGCTTCTCTGTTCTCCTTGAAGGTAAGTAGCAGCCCTACCTCATTAAAAAAAAAAATTCTTAGCATCTCTTTGCACCACAAACATCCGTTAAGCACCTACTACACGTGAGCTACTGTCTTCCATGCTGTGAGGCACACAAAAGAAAAGAAAAAGATGTTCCTCTCAAGATTTTCTAAAAAGGGTGAAAATGCCAAATACTGAATATAATAAAGCAGTTATAAACACAATTCTTCCTATGGATATAACTGCACTCAGCTTTTTGATCACATATGACAACTTATGTAAATGACCATTAATACTGATCATGATTTATGTCAAATTGTAACATTCCTAATAAGTAGGTTCCATCAGCAGGCTAACAATACTAAACATAGAACTGTAACTACATCCTTTAAATAGTGGTAAACTCTGGGATCAATAAGGAGGTCTGGAAGTTTCTGAACTGTACAGACCTAGTGCAGCTGGAACTCTAGCCATGGTCAGGCACTACTGACCCCGGAGGCTGTGCAAACTAGCAAATAACTACTGGCATTTGCAACTCTCTTGGGAGCCAGTACTACACTAAAAGGGTATATTTTTTGGATGCAAGAAGACATCATAAGGAAACAAAACAAGCAGAGTTTTACATCCCTCTGACGCAAAGAATTAAAAATAAAGATGGGGAATTGCACGTCACATGTCTTCAATTGGACTCTCACTAGGTTCTAAACACATAATTGTGCAATAAAAATGTTCTCACATGAACATATAAAATATAAAGTGAAAAATTAATACACTATCAATATTTTGGAAGTAATAAGCACTTGTATAGCAAGGGATGCTTACTAAGAATGTGAAAAATACTAAACTAATGCAAAAAAGCTATCACTGTGGAATGAAATTTATTAGACAAGATATTGTATTAGAGAAGCGAGACAATGAGTGAAGCAAAGAGAACGGACTGGAAAAGACCGGAAGGAAGAGAGGACCCACGAGGAGTGTGACAGAGCAGAGGCAGGGGGTCCAGGTCACAATACCATCAAACCCCACGTCTAATGAGGCAGCAAGAAATGAGTCTGGTTTAGCTACAACAAGCAAGATAAGTGCTTCCTTTCTTTTCACTACAATGGTTTCCCCAAAGCAAATCAGAGGGTAGAATGGAGAGGATCCTCCCCAGATGCACAAGGAGCCTGCCATCCTGCAGTTACCATTTTTGTCACTAGATGGCAGACAAATCTCACACTAGGGCAAAATCCTGGGTAAGGTGAAATTCATAGTTGGGGTTAAGGGGCCAGGGAAAGATAAGGGATACAGGCAGATGAATGGGAAAATACAAGTTTTTAGACTTCATAAAATTGAGATGCTTGTAATATATGAATTTTTTGAAAGGAGGTACTCTCTGTGCTACTGTCCCCATTTTAGAGTTGAAGTGACTGAGGTCACTGTTACCTGGCTTTTCCAAAGTCTACAACAACTCCCTGGGCCTATGCGCTTTGCAGCATAAGGCAAAAAATGTCTACGTGAAATAATATGGGAATAAATTATCAAGAAAGCTACTACACAGAATTATAATGCCAATACCTTAAAAATACATGGCAGTCTGCAATTTGAAAAGAGGTTTAAAAACGTGTGTTACCATTTTTATAGGCGGTAACTGAAGCACAAAGTGCCTTACCCGTGACTTACTTGCTTCAGTGTATTAGGTGTTTTATAGATCATACTTTAAATATCTACTTTACCACACACTTTGGTGAGCATTTTCCCTGTTTTACATATTAGGGAACCAAAAGCTTAATGAAGTAAAGTATCCTGGGCAAGATTAGACAGTTAGTGACAGAACCAAGACTGCAACCCAGGTGTTCTGGCTTGCTGAACGGAACTCTTCATTATAATTACACTAGATAAGTCAGTCCTCAGAGACTCAGAAGAAATAAATATCTGAGAATTAACCCAAGAAAGACCTTCTTAAAATGGCAAGTCTTAAGCTCATTTTTAAAACAGGTGGTAGTTACAGAATGATCAAGAGTACTACTGTCTGGGTAGGTGAAGAGAAAGAGATTAAGACTCTCTTCCAAAGATATTTCTGTCAGAGCAAGAAAGTTAAACTGGAAGGATTAACAAGATACGTGTTTGGTGAAGTCTGATGAATTCAGGTTATGAAGGGCTTCTATTACCAGGCCAAGGAAATAAGCTTGAATAGAAGCGTCAGAATTCCGTTTCTGAGCAGGTGAGTGTCACGTGAGACTAGTTCCGGCGGGAAGATTCTGAAGTGGTCCAGACACACCCGTGACCACTTAACCAGCCTCCCCTCCTACAGCCACGGCGCCTTCTCTGCCAGCTTTAGCCACTTCACTCTCCATCACTCGGCTGTCACCTGATACGCACTCTCTTATGAAAGCAGTGTTCTGTGAGTACATTCCTGTCTTACCAAGTCCTCGAGGCCAAGAATCATATCTTTTAATTCATTTTGCTTTAAAATCCACTTCCATTTTGAATGCAAAAAGCAGCAAAAGAATGTTGATTCCCATCCTAACCATGACAAACATCTGGATGGTCTTAAAGAAAAATATATTTTTTTCTTGAACCTATCAGAATGCTGAGTTGTAAGGCAACCAAGTAAAATGAATCCCATGGAGTTAGAAGCCCCTCCAAAGAGAGACAGGAGACAGGATCTATTTCATCCCTGGCAAAGCACACACACGGAAGAAGAGCAGCTGGAAGATAAACAGGGAAGGAGACGTGCTGAAATGCAACCAAGACCACGTGTGGACTAACGTGCTGGTTTGGAAGAGCCGGTAGACTCAGCGACAGGGGTGTTTGCACTCGCAAGCCCTTCTCCACAGGTAAAATCCTATAATTTTATTTGCCAGATCAGGCAACTCTACCACCTGGGGCTGCAGAGAAGGACTGGGGACAGACAGGAGTCTGAAAGTGCTCCCTCGGGGGTGTAGACCTGCAGGAGACAGGCACGAAGCCTATTGACTCCTGAAGATCATTTACATACAGCAAGAGCCTGAGCTGCTGGCAGACATCAGCAAACTCAACCCCAAGACCACGGGGGCAGGTGTAGAAGTACAAACTCTACACCCCAGGGAGGAGCCGGAGGCCCTGATAGGCACGGGATTCTACACGGATACCAAGCATAAGTCTACCACCACTAGGGAGGGGCAGGCGGCCTGCAAACTGCCCCAAAACAATCACAGGTAAAGGGAAGTTTATCCACCACGAGCAGGAAGGGAGGGGTGCTGAGAAGGTCCCACACCTGAGCCACAGGGGCACATGGCCTATGAAGACCAAAGCTGGACCAGAGCACAGAAAACCCGTAAGGCTAGGACCACGTAACTAGCAACAGAAATTAACTGCTGAGGGACAGCTGCAAACATGGAGAGAGACCCGCTATGTAGAGGGACTGCCGACAGCTGAGGGTGAAGGCGGAACACTGAGAAAAACCTTCCGGTACCTCCAGAAGTACTGCCGTCTACACACACTTATAATAACAGCAGCCACTGCAGGTAATGATGTCAACAACAAAATCCCAACCAGTCCAACACATGATGAACTCAGCCTCTTGTACTAACGGCCTCACACCATTTCTGGGTGTAAGTACTATTTAACTTACTCTCTACTGCTTTTTTACACATGGGGTCCATCACCCAAGAACTACCAGACATGAAAAGTAAGAACAAAATAAAAACAAGGAGAATATGCATAAACAGATGGGATGACAGCAGAGAGATGGAATCTATAAAAGAGTCAAGTTGAATGACAGAATTGTAAATAAAAACATGATATGAAAGATAAAGAATTCTTTTGATGGGCTCATCAGCCATTTAAAACAGGTCAATAAAAATTATTTAAACTGGCATTCCTGTACACTAACAATGATCTAACTATCTGAAAAAGAAAGACAGACAATCCCATTTACAACAGCATCAAAAACAATAAAGTACTTAGAAATAAACTTAACCAAGGAAGTGAATGATCTATACAACAAAAACTTTTAAGACACTGATGAAAGAAACTGAAGAAGACACAAATAAATGGAAAGATATTCTGTGTTCCTGGACACGAAGAGTTAACATTGTTAAAATGTCCATATGACCCAAAGCCAGCTACAGATGCAATGCAATTACTATGAAAATTCCAACAGCATTTTTCATAGAAATAGGAAAAAGAATCCTAAAATTTGTGTGGAACCACAGAAGACCCCAAATAACCAAATCAGTCTTGGAAAGAGCAAAGCTGAACTTCCTGGTTTCAAACTATATTACAGGGCTATCGTAATCAAAACAGTATGTTATTGGTATGAAATATACAGAGATCAAGGGAACAGAATCACGAGCCCAGAAATAAACCCATGCACTTATGGTCTAGTAAGATTTGACAAGGGGGTCAAGAATACGCAATGGTGAAAGGGTAGTCTATTCAATAAATGATGCTGGAAAACTGGATATTCACATGCAAAAGAATGAAACTGCATGAATTTAACCTTACCTCACTCATAAAAGTTAACTCAAAATGGGTTAAGGACTTAAATTTAAGACCTGAAACTGTAAAACTCATAGAATGTTAGAAACATAGGGAAAAAGCTCCCTGTCATCAGTCTTGATAATGACTTTTCGGATATGACACCAAAAGCACAAGCAACAAAAGCAAAAATCAACAAATGGGGCTACATCAAACTAAAAAGCTTCTGCATAGCAAAAGAAATTATCAACAAAATGAAAATTTCTCCCATTCTCATGGGATGGAAGAAAATATTTGAAAATCATATATTGGATGGGGGTTAATATACAGAATATATAAGAAACTCATACAATAGCAAAAATAATAATTATCTGATTAAAAAGTGGGCAAATGACTTGAACAGACACTTTTCCAAAGACATACAAATGACCATCAAGTACACTGAAAAGGTGCTCAACATCACCAATCATCAGGAAAATGCCAATCACAACCACAATGAGATAACACCTCACACCTGCTAGAATGGCCATCATCAAAAAGACAAGAGAGAACGAATATTGGAGAGGGTGTGGAGAAAATGAGCCTTTGTGCACTGTTGGTGGGAATGTAAACTGGTGCAGCTACTCTGGAAAACAGTATGGAGGTTCCTCAAAACACTAAAAATAGAACTACCATATGATCAGTAACTCCACTTCTGGGTAATTATCAGAAGGAAATGAAATCACTGTCTCGTAGAGCTATCTGCAGCCCACGATCACTGCAGCACTTTTCACAACAGCCAAGATATGTAAACAGCCTGTGTCCAGGAATGGATAAAGAAAACGTGGTGTATGTTTATACAGAGGAATACCATTCAGCCATAGAAAGAAAGAAATCCTGCCATTTGTGACAACATGAATGAAGCTGGAGGGTGTTATGCTAAGTGAAATAAGCCAGAGAGAAAAACACAAATAGTGTATGATCTCATTTACATGTGGAACCTAAAAAAAGCTAAACTCAGAGAAACAGAAAGTAGACTGGTGGTTGCCATGGGCTGGGGGGTGAGGGAAATGAGGAGACACTGGTCAAAGGGTACAAACTTGCCCTTACAAGACGAATAAGTTCAGGGACCTAATGTGCAGAATGGTGACTACAGTTAACAGCACTGCGCTGTATACTTGAGAGTTGCTAATTTGCTAAGAGGGAGAGTAAGTCTTCAGTGTTCTCGCTGTAATAAGTAAGTGGTAGTTATGGGGGGTGAGGGATGTGTGTTAGCTAACCTGACGAGGATTAGACTCAAGTGTCAGAAAAACAATGAAGAAGTTCCAGAGAAGGCTGCACACAAAGTCGTCCCATTTTGTAACTTGTTAAGATATTTACGTATCATGCTACTACTTTATGTTCTATACCAGGAAATATAATCACGGGTAACAGACATAAATCCGGTTCAAGTGATAATAAGGTTCTATAAAACACTCTCTAGTTACACATCTCTTGACGCTCCTGGCAATTTCTCTCTCTCGGGGACACGCACACACAGCAGCAGCAGGAACACCTACAAGGACCAGACGGGCCTTTCCTTTCATCAGCGCTAACGCTAACCTCTGACCAACCTTAAAAGCAGTTCTTATACACAGAACAGGAAGAAAATCATCATTTCTGTATGCCAGGATGCCTGGGAGAAAATAAGAATTTGTCTAGAAAACTTGGGGACTTTTGGAATAGAGAGCTGTTGTTACTTTCACCAAAAGCCCTTAAAATAAAGATGTAATGAGAAAAAGCTCTCACAAAGTTAAACGGAACAGAAAGATCTTGTGATGTAATTACCGATGTGAAGTCTAGAATGGTAATACTCCATATATTTACTAAATGGAAAATTTAAGTACCTTTGTTTTTGTTTCAAGACTGTGATAAATGACATAGCCATTTGTGGCAATAAATCTGAAGAGTAAAATTATAACATTAAAAAGGTACATTTCAACCCAAAAACATCTCATAGACTATAGGGAACATGTTCACATAAGTCTTTATCATACCCTAGGTATTGTTCATTTTAAAAATGAAGTCCCAGCCAGTTGCTGAAAGAAGGAGTTGGTTTTGAATTATCTCTTTGAAAGAACAGTGTTCTTGAACAATTTTATGACAATATAAATTTCTCAAATATGTATTCTATTGTGTTTCTAAAAGAGAAAGGCAAATTTTATAATTATAAATTTTGTCTTGCGTAACCATTCTTTCAAGGAAAGAAAATATTACCTAATGGTCACTAGAGGGCACCCTTGTCATCCATAACTGGGGTGTTGGGGAGGAGGGCTGGCGGGGCACAGATGTAACAATAATCAAATTTGACATGTTGGAAATTAATATTATTTCAACAGAAACAACAGAGAAAAATAACTTCCTTTAAAACAACAACATGGTACCCATACTTTCAAATTGGACTGAAAGGATCAATTCTATAAATTAGTGGCATTAGTATAAATTAGACTAAATAGACGCTATATGAAAGAGTGGCTTTTGGACAAAGACTGCTAAACCGTGTTTTCATTTAGGCAGTACTTTTTGTGGGCATCTTTTAATAGAAACACACTTACTTAAATTATTTTTAAAAACATTTTATCATTTGAAACTCTCATACTTTAATACTTATACTTTCTGATCACTTTAATTCAGCACTTTAGCTTAATCATAATAACAGAATTCTCAATACTGAGCCAAAGTAAACAGAGTGCTAAAAATAAAAAACTAGGGTTTCTCTTTTTGTTTTGTTTTGGGTTTTTTTGGCTTACCATGATTTGGTTAAACTTATTTTTATTATTTTGTAAGATTTATATTATATTATGTTTTTTTTCCAAGTATCTGGCTCTCCTGCTTCATAAACTCATCTCTCCCCCTTCCCCCGAGGTCACAATTATTTTTCTCATTGTGGTTTACAGTCATTTTTTTTCTTGGTCAGAAGCAGCAAGTGGCTACTTCCCTCTGTAAACCAATGACGATGTCATTTTTTTCTTGACCAATAAAGCAAAGCTATTCAATGGACTATATTTTTCAAAGACCCCAACAAGTATGTCATTTTCTGAAATCTATTCTGTCGCCTGAGAAACACTGTCCTTAATTACGTTCATTTTATTCCCAGATTCCACTGAATTCCAATGAAGAAAAGTGTGTCATAAACACAATACTATAAACCACACCCTACTAGGTGTGAATATCCCATCACTTACAATGCTTAGGAACTAAGCAATTTAGAGAATCTAAATGTTTATCTTTTCTGGTAAATGTCACAGAAACAATTTCACTGGCAGTATTTTAAAATATGAGATTTATTCTGTGTAAAATGTAAACCATCTCACATCTCATATTTAAAACATGCTTACATACTGGGATTTAAGTTCCCATTCAACTGAAATGTGGCTTTCAAATGCCTTACCTGCAAGTCACATGCCAAAAAAGGCATATACAACTTCTAAGCACATTTTTTAAAGATGAAATTACATTACTCATCAATTATAAAATGAGCTCATTGATGCTGTGCTATATTCCAAATCCATTAGGATGATTTATAAACCAATAAATACATAAGGACTCAAAAAGATAGCAGTTTCATTTGAAGTGTACATTATCACCTTGTACTATGGGTAAAAAATGGAAAAATCACATATATCATATTTTATGGCATAAACTTTGTCCTTATTCCTTCACTCTAAAGAACTATTCACATCTCGGACTATTAGTCTGTATGTGAATGTAATTTGAAAAACAGAATAAATGGCCACTAGTTTAATAGTACCTCATCTTATTAGGAGGCATTATGGCTATTGAGCATATTTCTATTTGTAAACACTGTATTTGGGTTAAAGTCTTGACTACATTCCAAGTGACGGTGTTTGTCAGCAGTCACACACTTTATATTATAGTACAAATGCAAAAATAACCTTCCATTCATATTTTCTCATGCAGCTTTTCCATAATTAATTAGACAGGTTGAAAATAAACCTGAGTGGATTGCTACTCATCCCAGACATGCAATAGTTAAGAGTGGTACGTGTGCCAGGGTTTTAATGGGGCTTAACAACAAAAAGCTTCAATCCTCCACTTTCACTCGATTTTGCTGCGGTGGTTTTGCTTGCTTAGGGCCATGCATCTGTTAAGGTTGACTTGTAATACAGCGACCCTCTTGCTCGCCATTCACTGGTCTAGTTGTGTGTGTGTGAGCCTGTGAGAAACACAGACACACAGACAGCACACATTACAATTACCAGAGTAAGTTAAGAAAGGCTATTATTATTAAATATGGAGCAGTGTCTTAGGTTCATATAAATTTTGCATATTATTTAAAGTTATTTCTCATTCTTAGAAAGTTTCAATAAATTTTTACAAGCAAATATTTTAAAACATAATTTTGAATGACAGACTTAGTCTAGACATTGCTCACTGAGTCTACAGTGTTTTGTTCTAAAATAAAATGGATGAAAGAAGGTAAGTATGTAGTCAAGATGAAAACGGTTCTGCACCATGGCCAGTGGCGGTATTCTCCCTGGACCCGACTGGCCCTATTTTCAATAAAACCAGAGGAGGAACCTTTCCCTGGAGTCCTGTTAGGCTGGGGCTGCTGCTGGAACTGTCATCTCCACACAAAAGGGAAAAGGGTTGGGTTTTACAAATATGAAGCCTAATTGGAAGATCTTCATGGCTATACCCTGACATTTATTTAAGCCTCATCAACAAAACGGGAAATAACCATACTAATTAGCAGACCAATACACAAATTACCATTTGTTGCGAGTAGATATAGATTCACAATCCATTTCAAAAATAAGCTAAGTAATGGAAGCTTAAAACACCACACATTTTAATTTTTGTTCTTTTCTACAGTACCCAGATTATAAAATTTTATTTTTTTTTACTTTAAAATACACTCTTGGAATTTAAATTACCAAAGTCTCATTTTTCTCTTCCGAAAAATGAAGATAAAGTGTTTCATTTACACAAATCTAGTTGGAAAACTGGAAATGTAAAGTTCTTTTTATATAGCCAAAATTGACTTTTCAAATGGATAAGCAAACAGGTTAGGAATGGGATGAGTCAAGTCCACATTCTTTATTTAGATAATCTGACAATAAAATGGCATACTTAAGGTCTTATAAACCAAGAGATTTCTTGGTTAAAAACAAAAAGTTGTATATTTCTTTCCAAATCATAAACTGAGATCTAAAGGTATCCCTACTTAGAATGAAGACAGATAATTTTAGGGTCCCCAGTGCTTCAGTGACTACAGGATTGTTGGTGACTCTGGAGAGAGAGAACAGAGAAGGTCAGATGGTGCCACTGCTGTAAAAGACCTGAAGCTCAAGATATGTGTTTATGTATAAATGGACAGCGGCCAACTACTTAGTGCCTACTGTGTGGCAGGTGTTTTACATACATGATCTATAATGCCTACAGCATCCTCGGAAGATGACATGTAGTGTTCCTACCGTTTCACGAATGTAGAAATTAAGGCTTAGAGATGGTGTGTTTGGCTTCATGCTAGATGCCAGCAGCCGCCTCAAAGTCAAGACTCTCTGGCTGTAAAGTCCATACCCCTGTCTCCAACAGCCCCTCCGCCAAGAGCACCCTACTCTGCTATTTATTACTGCAGAACTTTGGGCACATTTCTTAATCCCTCTGTTCCCCCGTTTCTAAATCTGAAAAATGGGGGTAATAGTTCCCACTCTGCTTGGATTGTTGGGAGTTTTAAATTAATCCTGTAGTACGCACAAACACACACAGACAGCCTGTTAATCAAGGAGCTGTCTCTTTTCCTTGTGTTTTCCAAGGCTGCTCCAGTGCACTTTAATGTTATCTCAACTCTGTAACGATTGAGGTTTAGAAAATAGTAGTAAGAACATCAAAATTATCTGGATCACCAAATCCCATAGGTATCTACAGAATCTTGCTTTCAGGTAACTGAATTTACCACCCAGCAAGTCTTTTAAGAGAACCTGGTCACGTGAACAATCGAATATAAGACGCGGCCCAGGACACGGTTCCTTCCGGAGAAGCCAGTACTGACACGAGAGAGACGCTATAGAACAAAGGGAAGAGTGTATTCTAGGCTTATTCCTGCTTGTAACCTTTGCATCTTTTTAAGCAGTTCAACACTCACGTGAAAGCTGAGGCCACAGCGAGGAAGCTGAGGGGCCTCTGAGGAAGGTTCTGATGAGCCTGAGCGCTTCACATCATGAGACTGCATGGGAGAGACCAAATAAAGAAGACCGACCTTCCCTCCCCTGACACAGGGATCCTCGCCAGGTACATCCTTGGGACTGTGTGCAGCCAGCCCCACGTCCTGAGACGGCGCTGAGTCTCCTGGACAGCTTTCTACATCTCTGTGCATTATGGACCACGGTAGCTGTGTTTTTTCATTTTGGCTGCCAAGCACGGCACGGGGCCTTAGCTTCTTACTACACTTACTTTCTCTCTGCCGTGAATCTTCTCTACATTAAACGAATTTTAATTCTTTATTCTATGACTCTTTGTAAGATATCAATTTATTTTTGGAAATAGGTAGAATATAAACAAATAAACATCAGTGTCTCCGACGTATTTATTGATATCTAGGTTCTTTCTTTAACCACATCCAACTATTCCCAGAATTGCTTCCATATTTAATTGAAAATCTTAATGTGCTCAGATCCTAATATTATTACAACCTGTAGAGATAGGAGTGAGAGAACATACTGATTTGGGAATCATCACAGAACAACACGCACATGGTTTTAGCATCAACTTTCCGTCTGCTCCACAGGATACTGGATCTTATTTTGATTAAATCAATGAGATTGGATTATCTCCAAAAAGTGAACCAAGGAAGCTTCTGCAATATCAGACCACAAAGAAAAGGCAGTGGACTATGCCTGATCGCTCTTTATCTCTTTGCCCAAAGTGCAAATGTTGCATCTGAAGCTTATTTTTGCTGAGGTCCTTTTGTTTGTGGAAGTGGCTCCTCTCTCCCGTAAGAATGGAGGCCACGGGCAGCCCATCAGGGTAGGCTGACCTTAAACTTACTAAGCTTCCAATTTGTGGGACAAAGATCCAGCCTCTAACCGCTCAAAAATATAGATTTTTCTTTTCTTTTGCAAAGATGACTTCTTGGCAAATAGCATTATAAGGCAATCAGAAACAGTAGAAATCCTTTGAGATACTCTCACAAGCCTTAAAACCCCTACTCTGAGAACTGCTTTCCCTGTTCACACCCACCACCCTCCCAGTGCCTGTGGTAACGTGGTCCTCTCCCCGCCTCTCTGGCTAGAGTAGACGGAGCCAAGGATTAATGCCCGATCCATGTGGGCTGATTACGTTCTTCCTCAAGAAACTGGATTTGGGAATTGTGGTCAATTTCTTTCTTTTCTTTAAATTTAAATTAAAAAAAATTTTTTTGGAGTATAGTTGATTTACAATGTTGTGTTAGTTTCAGGTGGGACTGACGTATACACACTACTATACGTAAAATAGATAACTAATAAGGACCTATTGTGTAGCACAGGGAACTCTACTCAATACTCTGTAATGGCCTATATGGGAAAGGAATCCAAAGAAAAGAGTGGCCATATGTATATGTGGTCCATTTCTAGCAGTTGTTTGAACTGAGGGCCTGCAAGCTCAGTGAAGGGACAGAGGAGCTGAGAAAGCCAATCTACAGAATGCACAGTGAACAAACACGCAGAGAGAACAGACCAGGTGAGACAGAGAAGATGGTGGGGTCGATACTCTCCCCCGACTGCTTTTCCCGTTCTCCAGTCCCAATCCTCCCAGAGGTCTATATACACTCCTGCACGTGGATGCAGGAACATCTAGATCCTCACAATAAATGCCCTGCTGTTGTCGTATTTCATTTGTATGTGCTTGCTAACACTATGAAATTAAAGAAATTGAGATCTCGAATTAGACGACAATTTCAATTTGAATGTACCATGGTCTGCTTTTATAAATAAGCTGCTGACCACAAGTTGGCTATCATTTCAGAGCCCTAAAACTTTCAGCTCAAAGAAGTAAAATTAGTATTGCAAGAAAACATGCATTCTGGCAGCTATGGGGAAAAAAAGTAAGGGTGGAAAGTAGCAAGGAAAAGAATTGCCAAAGGGCCCGAAATTTACCTCTTTGGTTAGTGTGTATGTGAATCTAAAGCTATCAAATTTATAGAAAAAATACAAGCAAAAGCAAAAAATTAAATTACAATAAATACTGGGTTGCAAATGGTTTGAAATATAAACTCAAAAAATTTAGCTGTTAAAATGCATATACATAGATGTATGTATCTATTTACATAATGGGACAGATGTATACAAAGAAACATATTCTGGGTATACACATTGCCTGAAACTCAGGTATTTTATCACTCGCAAAGACTGTTATGCAGACATTATCAGCATTTGCACAATAAATCTAAATATGTTGGTTTAACAAATTCCTATATACCAAGTAGGAAAATAATAATTCTCAAAAGAATAAGCCCTACTTCTTTTAATTCTTGTTAAAGTCATGTCATGTCCACCTGAAAACCAAAAAATGCTAACTAATGAATGCAGATAACGACACTAATGATATTACAGTAAATGACAGCCATGAAGATTCAGGGTAAGTATGTGATGAATGTAACCTATTATCCTGTAAGGCTTTCTATTACCTAATGTAATTTTCTCTATCAGAAACTGTCTCTAGGAATTCGAAGAAAACAAACAAAACCAGAAATCAGTAATGTATTTTATAATTAAATTATCATAAAAATATTGTGCCACGTTAAAGAAAAGGCAGATTTAAAAATTTAAATATCAGGAGAGAAAAATAATTTTCTTAATTTAAAACTGACATTTACAACAGGGCTTTCTCCAATTTAAGTGTTTGCTTTTTATCTTAAAGCATCCTGCAGGTAACAAAAATTCCCACATTTCTTTCACATAAAAATCTATTTATCATGATAAATATAATCTAAGTGCTCAATCCAATATTAAGGCAGTAAACATTCTGGAAAAGTTTTTAAGATGTCAAAGCTTGAGGACAAACAGGAAATGAACATTCTAGTGATGGGAGAAAAATTAAGAAACTGATTGCAAATCCATCATTAATTTACAAGTTAATAAATGTTTTCCAGTTAATGGTGGTAGCCAGAAAAGTCTCCTACCCTTGTGGAATAATTATTTCATTGAAACAATTCAGGTCATGCAACCAGCACTCATGACCAATACGCTGCAGTTAAGCAATACTAATGTATGAAAACGTAAGCTTAACAAATGGATAAATCATAGAGAAGGCACTTTGTATGTTATAAAAACAGCCCCCTGAAGCACAGATTTTATATGTTTTTCCAAAATACCTAGAAAAGTGCCTGGCACTTGTAATAGCTGTTGAACAACCGAACGAATGGGTCTTCCTTACAAAGGCTGAGGTTTTAGCACCGCTTCCGGGGCTCTCTCCCCATTCCTAAAGACACAGGAAAGGCCTGCACCGAGTGTCTGCACATCCAGCGAGCTACCTGAGCACCGGAGGTGGGCTCTCGTCCAGCCCTGCCACTAACTGGTTACAAGACTTCAGGTGAGTGATGGGACCATTCGGCTACCAACTTCCTCAACTGTAAACTTTGGTGACTGTGATACATGAAGCTTTGCAGCTGCTTCCAGTTCCACGGTTTCGTAACTATAATCCACTCGAGAATTCCTTTTACAAGCTAGTTTTCTAAGACCACTTAAAGTATGATCTGGCGTATGCAAATTTTGCTTCCTTAAAACCAGCAGCAACACACTTATGATGCGAAATCAGAGGCACATACAGCTATGATCCTGGACCCTTTCCTACTTTGGGACAGTATTTTAAGTAGCATTAGATAGAAGCAGAAGTTTAACTACTGATAGCAAATAAAATATCTAACTTTAGAAAAAGACAGACATACATTACTTCATATTCTAATTTCTACAGATTACTTTAGCAGTCAAATCCCCACGTATGAGTTTCATCTTACTTTTGTAGTCAAGGAAGCCATCAATAAGCTACCCCCGCTCCCGGGCAACCACGCACTGCCCTGTCTCTCTCCGCTCACCAGGAGGACATGACCCAGTGACGTGTGTACAGACTGGGACCTGGACCCTGGGCTCCCAGGCCCCCCTTACCGGCCCGGACGCCACCTACTCACCTCCTTGACCGTCAGTGCAGGGTTTCTCACCATATGACAAAAAAAAATCAATGGGTTCCAAATTTTCCTGAAGAATTGATTGGAATTGCATGACTTTAGAATCTGGGAGATGGGAGGGTAAACAACCTCACCTGGGCAAGCTTACGCCTTGCTAGGTTTCTTCTCTTTTCACTGTGTAGCGTGTAGACGGGCGTATATTGTACAGAACCAGAACAAGTCCCATAATCGTCCTCATTTTCCTACACGTGAAGAAGCATACAAGTGGTTATTCTAAAATATTCATTTTATTACTCAACTTTTTTGCTTAATAGATAAAGTATCCGATACAGATGCAAATAAGAAAATAACACTTGGGGTATAAGTTTAAAAAAACCTATTTAGGAAGAAAATGCATTTTTCTATATTATGAATTAATAGATTCCAAAATAATCTGACTCTTTTGAAGAATTTCCATAAAATTATATGAAGATCGCTCACTCTCCATTACTACAATGAAAGTTTTAAGTAGTCTCTTCCCTCCAGAGGCAGAAATTCAAAACACAACAAATGATAAAATCTGCAAAGATATTATATGTAATCAAATCAAACACACATATACATAAACGTAACTATTCACATATATGCAATATTCACAGATTCAAATACACCTTTGTAAATTAAGAACATTCTTCAATTTAAAGTAGCTACTATTGGAAATATCCTATAAAGCCAAACGATGGCATTCCTGCCTTAATTCTGCACCAAAGATCATCTTTAAAAAAAAAATAAAAATCTCAGCTTGAAGCAAGAATTTCAATTGTGATATCAAGGCAATCAACTTTATGAAAACATACATCCTGTTAAAGCATCTTTGAAGATCTCGGTAGCTCTGTGATAAAATATGCAGACAATAAAGAGATTATTCAGGGGGTGCATATAGAATGGCAGATAGTTGCCAGAGGGCTTGTTATGAAAAATACATTCTTGAACAAAGGGCTAAGCATATTTCAAAAGTCATTAAAAACATAAATCTCATGTGATTTGTAAGGCATAAGCTTCAAACTAACGCAAGAATCAAGGTAGAATGAAAAGCAGCACAGGACGTACCTTGTGTCTCAGCTTACTCTTCACTTCCTTTATTCCCTGCTTTGCATGATTCTTTGCCTAGAAAATGATAACACCAGTGTCTGGCTCAGCGTGCTTCTATTACATTTAAGGAATAAGTACATGAGATCCCATTTAATGAAAATTACTAAGTCTTCATATTATAGAGAGAAAGAAAAAATTATAATCTAAAGCTCTACTTTCAGGGACACATACCACCCACTATTACACCTAAATGAGGTGGTGAAAGCATGATTAGTCTCTGTTTGCACAGGAATCATACAAAGGCTAGCAGTTAGCCTATTCCGCCTCCTAAATTATTAAAAAGCACAAGAGGCCACCAGATGACTACCGCCCAGCCATAATCTGAAACTTTGACAAATGTGCAAGGAAAAGAGAAAGCACATCACAGCAGCAGGTTATTTGGGCAAATGTCCGGACTTTAAGAAACTCAGGCAACTTTATAAAGTGCTTTTATAGGCAGACACGAGTCTTGTTGTGTCTATGTCATATACAGTTTTCCTGGAAAAAATTACAAGTTATTTAACAATTTAAAGGCTCTGTTCATGTTCCAGGGGAACCTGGCTTCAGCATCGGAGGCCGTGAGGTCCCGCCGTGGTTCCCGTGCGGCGTGAGTGAACTGAAGACCATGGGGGACTTTCAGAAAAGCTCAATTCCCACTGGAAATTCCCACCACAGAAGAAGTGAAAAGAAATTCACATTTATTTTGCGTTTCCTCGGCGTTTGTGCGCTGGGTACCGAGCCTGCTTCACCTCATTTAATCATCACAACGCTATGGAGTTAGTACTATTATTATTACACTTTACAAATAGGAAATTGACTCAGAGGGTATAAGCCTCCACAGCCTAGATTCAAATCCAGGTCCAAGTCCAACTTCTTCCCATCTTCTTCCCAAGAAGAAGGAGAAACTAAGGTTTTTAAAATACATCCACTGAATCTAAGCCTCACGAAAGAAAAGGCACTGTGAGTCTTATTCTATAGACTCAGGTCATGCAGATGAAGCCAAGTTACTTCCAGGAAGGGTCTTCCCAAGTTCACGGAGGGGAAGAGGGACCTGTTAGTATCCGAAGTACTCAGCAAGCACCTGGCATACAGTAAGTGCTCAAGAAATGTTCTGAACTGAACTGAACAGTTACTTCGTTATGGTAAATGAGGCAAAACCAAAACATATGAGACACAGCAAAAGATAATCTAAAAAGCCACATAACACCAAATTATATTTCCATGGTTCTTTAGAATCAGTAGAGCATTTTCACGTGCATTATTTTAGTGGTAAAGCCACGGAATCTATTTCAAGGGTCCTATATTAATGCCTACATTCCCGTTAGGTAAAAATGCATAATTACCCCCCCCTCAAAAATGTTCCTGTTCTAATCTCCTCAAATTTGCACCTATCTTTACTCACATTTGGACTATATTCTAGTTTACCTAAATATCCTCTATTCTTTCAAAACCCACCTGATTCACACTCATCGTTCAGATGCTTCTAATGCACAGAGTTGAGTGAGGTGTCCGTCACGGTCCGCAATCCTTGTGCTGACTCACTCACACGCCTGCTGCCCACCTCCCCCTCACTGACCTCTTTCAGACCCTCCAGAAGGTGGGGTACAGGATCTCTCTATCCTTTTCAATTTAACAAGTGGAAACTTATCAACGAACACGTATTCTCTGCAGAAAAGCACCCAGCAAATATGGCTTTGGCTAATAATTTAAAATGCAAAGACCTAACAAGAAAGTTGACTCCGAAAATCTTTTAGCCAAATCAAACATGTATTCCCTTTGCTGTTATTTTTAGAGGTATAAGAAGATATGTACGTCAACTCGAGTTTTCCTGATGGCTCCTTAATAGCGTGGAAAAACATAAGACAGAAAAATGTTCTAAGCATAGAAAAGAGTTCTAAGTATAGGACAGAATCATTATTTCCTTCAATGAATCCATGTTCGGTACCTCTGTAGTGCGTCCAAAGCACCGAGAGTCACAGCAATACAGATACAGATACAAAAGCAGGGACAGTCCCTTCTCCTACTCACAGTGCCTGAACGGCTCCAATAACAGGATCTAGTACAAAGCCTAGATCATGACAGTGATTTGCTGAATGCATAAAACAGTTAAAAACATGGTTCCCAGGGTTTTAAAAAATGTATTATCTACAGAACTTCAAGGTAAATAAATCCTGTTATACCATACAAGAGGAATTGGGAATTTTGTTCATAGCAATCTGTGGTCAAAGGAGGAATTTCAGAGTTCATATTTCAGAATATGCACAGTCTAGAAAGAAGGGTTTTAGGTACAACCATGAAGGTCGCAGATTGACTTATCTGCTTGCCCCAAACCTCTTGATTCATGTTCAACCTGATCACAAAACAAATGCTAAAAGTGATTAAGTATATTCTAATTTGCCTGAAATTAACTTAGGGAATAATCTTCCAAAGAGCAAAATTTTAAATTTGGAAATATTTTACTGTTCTGCTGAGCAGGGTTCAAAATAAAATACTGATTAGAAGGATAAAAATTTAAATAACAAATGGGGTTTTGAATATGTTTATCTCTGTGCTTTTACGGAAGATACGAGTGAAATTAAGGAGAAGAACACATATTTAGCAAAACGATAAAATATAACCTCTCCAAGCCTGAAGGAAAATGTTGAGCATTCTCTCAGGAATCAAAATGAAGGGTACTTGACTGTGACACCTTTTTAGAATCTTAAATGTGGAAAACGAGGCTCAACATTAGTTCGATTTTTTTAACATGGCAGCTATGTGCTATTTCATTGTGAAAAATTAACATCTCTTCAAAAACTGTACATAGATCAAACCACCAGTATTAATTAGAGTGAGAAGGTGATCTACTCAGAGAGCTCTCCTAGCAAGGCTTTGAACAAAGACAGAGGCTGACACTTCCAAGACAAAACGTCACCTCTTCTTACTTTTGCTTCCTGATAAGGCTTCATATAGTTCAGAGATTTGGGTCCGTATCTCTGAATCCACTCTGTAGATTAGCCTCGCTACTATAAAACATCACCTTTGAAACAGATTTTTTTAAACAGAAATGGTGGCTACATAGATATCAAACTTATAAGTTAAGGAAAGAACATAAGTTCTAAAGTTATCAAAACATATTATTCTATCATTAATTCAATCACATCGATTCATTACTGAGAAAGCATGTGAAGATAAATTCTTATAAAATCAAAACTAATGCCCGGAATATTTTTAGAAATACAGAATATATATATGACCTATTGAATTTTAAAAGAAAGCTTTACTGAGTACCAACCCACCAGCTCCTACTAATCCCCTATATAGGTAACAGATGCACAGACACAACACGTGTTGAAGCAGAGGTCTGTCCACAGGTCTGGTGGAAGCACAGAAGGGCTATATAAACTCTTTTTGTGTGGGGCTGGGACTTTTTTTTGAGGGGAACTAATGTCTAAACTAAACTACGTCTATAGGATGAATTTAGTAGGTGGATAGAAGCCAAGAAAAGGACGTCCCAAAAGCAGCAGGAACGGCTTGTGAAGAATAAAGAGGCAGAAAAGAATGCCCTGCATTCACAAAATGAACAGGAGCTCAGGGTCTGGAAACACCAAGGCTGGGGGATTGGGGAAATGAAACAGGATGCAGGAGGGGCCGGGCCCTGAAGGGTCTCAGTTATCACAGTAAAGAGATTTTTATTTTGTTAATTATTTATTTATTGTGGTTGCTACTGGTATCATTATTATTTTACTACAAGCCATGGGGTATCACTGAAGAATGCTAATTTTGGAGAGTCAAAGTATCTTTGAGGGAAGAGAACTTGCCATATTTTTTAAAATTTTTTTCTACTTAAGCCTCAAGTGCACAATGAGAATTTAAAATACGTTGTTAAATGAAAGAATCAAATCTTTAAAAATGGCTCTTCATCATGGACTGTTTCGATTTGAGGGCACAATTTTGCTGATAGCTTTGAAATAAAATGAAGAACCGTTTTTAGATTATACAAAGGAAATATCCTGTCTGGACAATGATACAATTTTAATAATTGAGTTTGCTTCAGTCAGTATTAACTGTAAATTTTTTTAAAAGCTTATTTAAAGGAAAATAGAAAAGATTTTGGATTTACATGTTTATCATCTAGGAAAATGTTATAAAATTTTACCAGTAGAACTTTTAAACACCAAAGAGAACTTACAAATTTATATGCTGTTCGCACAGCGGGGGTTGCTTTGGTCATTGCTGTGTTGAGAAATGCGCCTCCTTTCTACAAAGGAAAAACAGAAACACAGTCCTAAAAATTTTTGGCCAGATTGTCCTGAAAGCAAAGCATTATTAATAGTACAGAAAAAGAGCTTTACTCACAGCTTAAAGAAAGACCTACAAAATTATTTCATGTTGAATGTTCTCAAGCTTTTATATACGTTACAGTAATTCCACACAAAATGTAAACACTCTACTCTGTTCTTTTAATTGGCATAATAAAATCCCTTCATCTTTGCAGTTTAGGCAGACTTGGGCAATATGACCAGTATATATTTAAAGTTTAATAAAAAAGAAATACAATCATCTGTTTCTCTGTTCAGTAATAAAGTCTCAATCTGTGACAGAGAGTTTTATATTTTAAATAATCATATTAACAAAAGCACATTACCAGAAATAATAAAACTTCCATCAAATCCTACCACTCCGCCTAACTCCTTCTTCTGGAATATATTATAAGGTGACAGTAAAATCTTGCTTTTCAAATCAAGCCATTTATTTTGAAAACGGAAAGACAACAGCTTTCTATTTTAAAATTTTCTTTATAAGTAGCAACAAACCATAAGCATAAAATAAAAATATTTAAAGTTTGAGAAAATATAGAAACATTTCAAATATTGCCAATAAACAGTATAAACATAAACAGTATACTGGAACTGAACATTTTCCCATGTATGTTAGAGTGAAAGAAAAAAAAAGAAACTGTGACGGTTTATTATTACCTTGACTGTATGCACCCATTGCTGATATGACCTCGAGTTCCCTGAAATATATAAAAATAAGATGTCAGGAATATCTGATCAAACATAAATCCATAAACCAAAATTCATCAAGAACTAGTATTTCCAGGATTTTAGTAGGCAAATTTTATTTATCTGCAATATTGTAAAAGAAGCAATTCACCATAAAAAGTAATAAGTGCTCTAATTCTTAGGAAAATAGTAACTAGCATTTTTAAGACTACTTTTTCTTTACTCATATATGAAGATAACATGTTATTCTATCTTCTTTCATTTTAACACTACTTTCAGAGGGAAAAAATAACCTCTCTTTCGAAATCCAAAATTCCTACATCTTTTAAACTGATTTTTTAATATTTATGTCTATGTTGTTTTGTAAAAGTTTGGCTCTTTTATACAATTAGGTTCATTTAAAACAATATTTAAAGTGTATAAGGAAAGGAAAAAACTAGAAGGAAATTTAGAAATGCAAAGATCCTTGAGGACCAAAAAGATTCCTCTATGGTTGTTAGACGTTAGTATTAATTGAGAGCAAATTTTACTTTGAGGCAGTTAACCTGTAGTAATGTTCTGAAAATATTCTCTAGTTGTAAATCCAAATCTGAAGGATACTACCCAAGGAAATATGGTAGTACCTCCTCACGGTTATCAGAAAGTTCAAATGCTGACACAACCGGTCCTAGGAAAATTAGTAGTCATATATTTGGCTCCAAATATGATAATTAATTTAATCAATAAGATGATATAAGAAGGCAAAAAAAAAAAAAAGAAAGCCACACAACTAAAGTACTGTTTTATGTCAGCTGACTTTAGTTAGAGTTAGTTCATCTACCTTCCTGGTTGTTTAAATGCTTACATACTCCCACAAGAAAAAAACAAAGGTTACTCAGAGACTGACTACCCAGTACAAAGGATCCCTAAAGTAGACTGTGTTCTCCTCCTGTGTGTAGCTGTGGCTTTTTAACAAATGCATCACCTTGCTGTTATAACACAGAGGCAGAATGATCGTTAGCCTAAGAACTTCTTTCTAGCTGTTACCTTTGCATCCCTAATCAACAGCAGGCAAAAAAATTCCAGCTCTGGATTCACTCCTATACTTAAAAATCTCTCCCTAATTTCAAAGAAGTATCAAGAAACAACCCCTATTCTGAAAAACATCTCTTACTACTCAGCACTGCACTGTACCTTTTCTGGAAGAAGAAATATGAGGAAAATAATATTTTTCTAATCTTATGAAATGACTATAGCAAAATGTATCTACCTAAAATAGCCTATGCATTGCTTAAAGGGCATGAGTTTCAGATAGTATACAGCCTGACCAAAATTTTTAAATTTTTATTTCCCTTGTAAAATGATGAAAAAAATCCAAGTTATTCTATTAATTTATTTCTCAAGGAGATCTTATTAACAAAAAATAAACAGTATGTCTTCATCCAGATTATTCATATACTTTTACTTCTCTATTAAAAATTCTCATCAGTTCATATACTTTTTACTTCTCTACTAAAAATGGTTGTGTGGAAATCACATATTTAAAACTTGGTTGTTATGCATAGTATTCTGGAAAGTGTTTTAATTCATTCCCCAAAATGAATTTAAGAAAGTGGAAAGAGAAACACCAACTACTCTATGATAACTATTTAGCATTCTGGAACACCTGTCATTCCAGAAAACGTATTTTTTAAACCTCTGAACCACAAAGAGAAAGTAACTACCATAAAACTTCAGAGCAGTTACAGAAAGGTCAGTTCTTGGAGAAAGCTGTGAGGAATAAAAATAGCTCATACGTGTTCAGCTCTTTACAGGTTGCAGAATGTTTTTGTCTGCGTTATGTGACTTGAGTTGCATCTTTCTCCTGTAAAATAGGCCAAGCAGGTGGTACCACAGGCAGAGCAGCTGGACGGGAAGGAAGTGGGCTCTGCAGTCCAGTGGGTCTGTGGGTCAGGCCACTCTGCCCTTGTGAACCGTGCCACTGGGACTAGGTCTGTAACGTGGCAGCTGCAACGTGTAGCATGTGACAGCACACCATCAACTTAGTTATTCTGACAAATAACTTGCCAAATGAGGAAACTGAGGTTCTGAGGTGGTTATCTGCCCAAGTTCACAAAGATCGCAATTGAGAAAGAATAAGAATCTAGGTATTTTAATTCTTGGCTCATTAGTCCTTCAACTTTTAAGATTGCTAAATAAAATATGAGAAGAGTTAAGTTCTATAGAGATTTCCTCAGTATGACTTCAAAGCGATTATATTAGAAAGGAAAGGGGGCTGCTCAAAGCTGATACCTAGAGGAGAAACAGCTGATAGTAAAAACCACCTGTAATAATAATGCGGAATCATGTGGTATAGGGACAAACAGGAAGTCCCTAAGTAAACAGCTTAATAGGAAAACATGTAGTACAATTTAGGTAGATTCCTAGTGAAAAAATTTTTAAAGGCTAATTGTCTCTTTCAACTCTAGTGCTTTTAAGTCTGAAGGCTCCTATTTCCACAAAATTTATGAGACAAGCACATTATTCTCTGATGATGTGTGTTTTTTTAAAAAGGCTGTTTTTCTTCTCAAAAAATAAATCTAAATGCCAAAAAAAAACCCCAACAACCCTCAGTCTTTCTTTTAAAGTAACTGGATTATGGAAATAATAAGCATTATTGAGGAAATTCTTAACATTGTACTTATTAATCAAACAAGTGATTTTCTTACATTCAAGGACAAAATATCTTTCTCATTTGTGCAAAGATTTTCTCTTCAAATATATTTGCTTAAATTCCAGTAACCTGCAGTCACTTACCAAAAAATGTAAATTGGTCTAAATTGTTCAGTGAGGCCAGAAAAATGCCACTAAAACTAATGATTACCTACCACCCCTTCAAATTTCTTTGGTAACCAGTCAGTAAAAAAAGAAATAGGATTAAATAAATACAAGACTGATCAGATTATGCTGGGAAACTAATGAAGAAACCAACGCTATTAATGGAGCGTAACCACACACTTCTATGTAAAATCAACCTGAAAATGTGTCTCCTTTTTAAAGTTCAGAAAACTGGATGTGGATTTTTAATAACTAGTCTAATTTTAAATGAAAAAAAATAGAGGTACAAACTACTAGGAATATTGTAAAATAAACAAAATACTAGGATGTAATGTACAGCACAGTATAATATACAGCCAATATCTAATAATAACTTTAAATGGAGCATGATCTAGAAAAATACCAAATCACTATGTTATATACCTGAAACTGATATAACATTGTAAATCAATTTTAAAAAATTAAGGGGGAAAAAAAACATGTTCTTAACTACTCAATATTCCTCAGTTGCTTTTTCACAGACCGATATTTGTGTTTACCTAATTGCATCCTTTGTCCTATTCGTGGTCTCTTTGATGACCTTTTAACATCTATGGTATTCTTCCCTCTACACATTTTCTGATATTCTCTTTACTTTCCTCTTAGGATAAGGTTGAATGTTCTACAAGTCTCCCATGAAAGGGATCAGGAGTAACATGGATTTCCTTAACAGTTCTGACCACAGGGATTCACAGGACAGAGAAGCGTTTTGGAAAATCCACACCCATTCACAGCTGTTAACCACAGTTCTAGACCCAATGTGAATCTAGATGTTCTACATGTGATGGGCTGCACAAGAGCCTCAGTAATTACACAGCTCCACTATACTCACATTCATTTTATCATAACCATGCATATTAGCAACAAAAATAGTATATAAACTGCCACTGTAATGGAATAGAAAGAGGAGAAATGAGATGCTCGTCTAAAATCTCCCAGTTATTTTTGCTTAAAGGAACATATGATTTTTTCTTTAGCTTCAGTGAATGTTGATTTCTCCTACAGTGATCTTTCTGAAGGTTTTATATATTAAAAAACCTTCAAAGGATATTCAAAAGACACAGGAATTTTGCTTTTATCCATCAGAACAGAGAAGGCTTGAGCACTGCTCTTGTTTACTGAAGGTCTTCTAATTGAGAAGATCTCTTATCAAGAAGGCAACAGGTCACAGTTATTAAAGCAGGAGCTCTGAAGCCAGGCGGTCACGTGTGACCTTGGGCAAATTATCGAGGTGGGTACCCTCATAAAAATAAGGCTACACCAAAAAAAACCAAACAAACAACCTACTCAAAGTCCCTCACAGGGTGCTGTGAGGGTTAAGTGAGATAATGCTTGGAGAGCTCTTACAAGAGCTTCTACCACATACTAACATTCAATAAGTATGAACATTTATCATAACTTTTACTGTAACTATGAGAGAAACGAGAAAGTTATAACAGTTTACTTTTCGAACACCAGTTCGGTATCTCAGACCTATTCTTTCTCACAAATGTAGTCCAGATGACAAATGTTTGGAGCAGACTTCTAGGAACTATTTTTGGAACTATACATACACATATATCTCATTAGTAAGAACAATGCTAATTTTTAAAAGATTATTCGCCTTTTTATTTCAAATTCTAATGATTTTGCTTTATTTTCTTCTAAGAAGAATCTCTATGTATCTCTAAGATAATAACCTAAAATATAATAATTAAAAGAATAACACTTGACAGCCAGGCATCATTTTCTAGTGTACTTTCTTGCTGTACCTACTGAAATGAATACTTGTTAAATGATGCTTTCCTTTTGGATCAGTATTGGCGCCTTAAAGTAAAATAAGAGTTCAAAACCTTTTTCATTTTAAGAAGGAACAACAAAATGGTTGGCATTAAGTTGTACTGAAAATGCAGCAGTCTCTAAATCAGATGCTAACTGGTGATAAATATTCTTCTGTTCTTTTTTAAACAGCAGGACCTTTCGTGAAAAAATTTGGTGACCCTCCTCCCACCAGAAAAGCCACCTACCCTCTACTCTGTTACAGAGGTCTGCGGACCAATGGTGAAGACTACAGAATTTCACTACACAAAAGGATCATAGTTCCACCCTATTACTGTCACAAGATGTCATCCTCAATCCCATATAAGATACTAGCCCCACGGGTCATAGTGATAATGAGACGGCAGGTATGTAAATGCTGAGTAGGCGCCTCAAGCAATTCGTCCACGAGCTGACAATATTTTGCTTGTCTGAGTTGAAAAGTAAAAAAGCCTTATTTTAACACAAAAGTTCCATTGAAGCTAAATTTTTATCCATAAGCTGAGGAGAGCAAGGAGCTGAATGATTCCACATTCAGCTCACTTGCTGAGTCAAGGAAACAGTTTTTCCCAAAGCTGAAAGCTTTCAGTGAAATGCTATGCTTACATCAGAGGAAGGTCCATAACTGCTCAGTTCATCTGTACCTCTTATAATGAACAAATGATCTCAATGGTTTTTATATTTTTGTGGTGCAAAAATAAATCTTATTCAAGATTAAAATTAAATTTGGGGAAATTTGTAGATGAGGACTTATTACTCTTTGTCTTTTCACATTTTATTTCTCAACGCTAGCAACTATTTATTCACACACAGACTAAAAGGCTTTTTTGTTCCTAAATTAAACCTACATATAAGTGGAAAAACTACTATCACACCAGGTGAAAATGAACACACCAGGGATTATTTGTTTAGTCCATCCCAAATCTAGAACAGCACCTGGTACACTGGAAACACTCAGCAAATACTGGCTGAAAGAATGAAGAGGACATTTCAAGGTCTCAAGCAAAATTCTCTGCCAGAAGCAGGACTACGTACTGGAACATCATGTCAGAGTTCCATTCCCTAAGTCATTAATTTCCTAAGTACTGTAACACTGTCTGAATTATTTACATTTCAAACAATGTAATCGCTCAATTATATTACAGTTAATTATATTAAATAAAAATGGGGTATCACCTAACGGTGTGTCACACATACAAAATAAGACGCCTCCTTCCACTGCTTTAAGTGAGCACTTATTACAGTGACAAGTGTAAGAACATGGGACAGTAAACTGAAAAGTCTGTTCCTAACGCTGCAGAGTCTGCAAAGCAAAAAAAAGGTAGACTTCTACAATGACACTCTTACTACAGAAGCAGCTGTGGTGTTCAAACCTTTCTTTCTAGACTACATTAAAATCTACTATACCAACAACAATCTCAGTTCTTTAATTCTTAGTAGTAGATATCACTAGTAGTTTTCTAGTGGAGAAAACTAGTCAGGAGGCTGGAAAATACAAACTAATTGCATTTCTATGATATTCATCTCCAGTAATATTAAGAGACTATCCAAGCAAACCACTACCAACTCATGAGACCACCTTAATGCCTTGAATAACATACCAGGCAAAGTAAGTTAATACTATAGTTCTTATAAGATGAAAAAAATGTATCTAAGATACTAGATATTTAGGAGAAAATAGTTGTTTATGAAGTAGATTATATGAGACACAAGTGCAAATATCAAGATAATTGTTATTCAGAAAATGGATAATCTCACTGGAGCTAGTCTTTACCTCCACAAAAGCCACCTGAAGTGATCTCTTCTTCAAATACATCAGAGAAACCCTTTCCTGCATTTAGTTTTGCCAGTCGACCATCGATAAACTGAAATTAAAAAGTGTCAAATATGTTAATTTTCCTTTACTTAAAAGATTTAATTTTTACTTACAACAAAAATATTAATAGCAGACACTCATATAAATTACACACATGTGTGTACACACATACAGATACATGACAAGAAAATTCTCAAACCACTGAAACAGCAGGTACTCCGTAAATAGCAGCTTATTAGTTAAATGACAAATGTACGGCACAGACTAACTTCATTAACAAGAAATAAAACAGTGTGGCGGTAAAGGTCACAGCGTCTGTGAGGGTCTGCATGAGGCTGCTGCCAGGCGAGCCTTGGCCCATGAGACTGTGTCCTCCCCACAGGCCTCAGTTTTCTCAGTATCTGCCTCATGCATTGCTGCAAACATTAAATTAAATTAACACAGACTTACTAGCACAGCCTCTGACGCAGTAAGCATCCAAGAAATGTTAGACATTACTAATTTTGAGGTTAATATTAACTTCATCCAGTAAGATAAAACACTCATCTAAACTGTTATGTTCTAAAGCATAACAGAGCACCAGATAATTCTAACCATTTAACAACAAAATAAATATAACTTTCACAATTCCTGGCATATGTAGTGACTGAATGATCAGAACTACGGTTATGAACATGAATATTGTTCAGGTAAACGCATGTTGACTTGACTTGCATGAGGCTGTTTTAAGCAGTATTTTTCAGCATTCTGAAAGAAGAGATTGGGGTGGGAAATAGATGCTACCAAGAGCACCTGGAGATCCTTTTCAAAACACAGTACCTGGAGCGTATCGTCCACCACCTGTTTTGCCCCATCTCTGTCCTGTTCCTACATACACAGCATAGCAGAATCTTGGGGTTTTGAAAAATACCCTTCGGTGATTATTTTGCTGACCAATCCCAGGCATAAACCAGTGATATATTTTACACGCATATGTACTACTGGCACTTGGTTAGTTTTATATCGTTAATCTGTGGCATCTGACACTTGTATCACTTACATTATGAAAAATATTATAAATGTTTTGAGGTTTCTCCACTCATAAGGACGGTGAAGTATCTTTAAGGCTCCATTGCATGAGAGGCAAAGGATAACACAAGAAAGACTTAAATGATGTCTGAAGAGCAGACTTGAAGATTTGGGGATTAACATAAAATGTTCATTTTCATTCTGGAATTAATTAATGCTGGCCACAATTTTTTCACCCTAGAAATTTAAAGTTTAGTTAAAATAAGGTAGCTTATATTAGTTAAAATAAGAATTTTTACAAAATTCTCACAGTCTGCCCTAGTTTTCTGGTTAAATGGTTAGTGGACAAAGCAACTAAGGGGAATGGTGAGGGCAGTGCTGTTCCCAGGCAGCAAGGTGAAGATCAGGAACTGCAGGAAGTCACATCAGCTGTAAGATTCTGAGACAGAAATGTCTTACAGATGCAAATTAATGAAGAATGGCAAATGAATCAAGAGATTGCTATTCAAAATGTGGTTTGGGGGGAGGGGAAAAAATGTGGTTTAACTACCTTATTACCATACAATGGTTTTAACCAAAAATGTGGTAAAATGGGTTTAAACAGACATAGTCTAAAAGGATACGGTCCTGGGGGGACCTTCAAGATGGTGGAGGAGTAAGACGTGGCGATCACCTTCCTCCCCACAAATACATCAGAACTACATCTACATGTGGAACAACTCCTACAGAACACCTACTGAACGCTGGCAGAAGACCTCAGACTTCCCAAAAGATGCCTGAAGGCGACCTACACGCAGAGGCGGGGCCATATCCAAAGCTGAACCCCAGGAGCTGTGCAAACAAAGAAGAGAAAGGGAAATCTCTCCCAGCAGCCTCAGGGGCAGCGGATTAAATCTCCACAATCATCTTGATGTGCCCTGCATCTGCGGAATACCTGAATAGACAACGAATCATCCCAAAACTGAGGCGGTGGACTTTGGGAGCAAATGTAGACTTGGGGTTTGCTGTCTGCAACTGACTTGTTTCTGATATTTATGTTTATCTTATTTTAGTTTTTAGTGCTTGTTATCACTGGTAGATTTATTTATTGGTTTGGTTGCTGTCTTCCTTTTTCTAAAATTATTATTATTGTTTATGTTAATAATTTTAATTTCCTTCCTCCCTTCCTCCCTCCCTCCTTTCCTCCCTCCCTCCCTCCCTCCCTTCCTTCCTTTCTTTCTTTCTTTCTTTTTTCTCCCTTTTCTTCTAAGCCGTGTGGCTGACAGGGTCTACGTGCTCCTGCCTGGAGTCAGGCCTGAGCCTCTGAGGTGGGAGAGCTGAGTTCAGGACACTGGACCAGCAGAGACCTCCGGGCCCCATGTAATATCAATCGGTGAGAGCTCTCCCAGAGATCTCCATCTCAATGCTAAGACCCAGCTCCACTCAATGACCAGCAAGCTACAGTGCTGGACACCCCAAGCCAAACAACTAGCAAGACAGGAACACAACACCACCCATTAGCAGAGGGGCTGCCTAAAAGCATACTGAGTTCACAGACACCCCAAAACACACCACCGGACGTGGTCCTGCCCACTAGAGAGACAAGACCCAGCCCCACCCACCAGAACACAGGCACCAGTCCCCTTCACCAGGAAGCCTATACAAGCCACTGAACCAACCTCACCCACTGGGGGCAGACACCAAAAACAACAGGAACTACGAACCTGCAGCCTGTAAAAAGGAGACCCCAAACACAGTAAGTTAAACAAAATGAGAAGACAGAGAAATATGCAGCAGATGAAGGAGCAAGGTAAAAACCCACCAGACCAAACAAATGAAGAGGAAACAGGCAGTCTACCTTAAAAGGAATTCAGAGTAATGATCGTAAACATGAGCCAAAATCTTGGAAATAGAATGGAGAAAATACAAGAAACATTTAACAAGGACCTAGAAGAACTAAGGAGCAAACAAACAATGAAGAACAACACAATAAATGAAATTAAAATTTCTCTAAAAGGAATCAATAGCAGAATAACTGAGGCAGAAGAACGGATAAGTGACCTGAAGATAAAATAGGGGAAATAACTACTGCACAGCAGAATAAAGAAAAAAGAAAGAAAAGAATTGAGGACAGTCTCAGAGACCTCTGGGACAACATTAAATGCACCAACATTCGAATTATATGGGTCCCAGAAGAAGAAGAGAAAAAGAAAGGGTCTGAGAAAATATTTGAAGAGATTATAATTGAAAACTTCCCTAACATGGGAAAGGAAATAGTCAATCAAGTCCAGGAAGCACACAGAGTCCCATACGGGATAAATCCAAGGAGAAACAGGCCAAGACACATTAATCAAACTATGAAAAATTAAGTACAAAGAAAAAATATTGAAAGCAGCAGGGGAAAAGCAACAAATAACATACAAGGGAATCCCCATAAAGGTAACAGCTGATCTTTCAGCAGAAACTCTACAAGCCAGAAGGGAGTGGCAGGACATATTTAAAGTGATGAAAAGGAAAAATCTACAACCAAGATTACTCTACCCAGCAAGGATCTCATTCAGGTTCGATGGAGAAATTTAAAACTTTACAGACAAGCTAAAGCTAAGAGAATTCAGCACCACCAAACCAGCTTTACAACAAATGCTACAGGAACTTCTCTAGGCAGGAAACACAAGAGAAGGAAAAGACCTACAATAACAAACCCCAAATAATTAAGAAAATGGTAATAGGAACATACATATCGATAATTACCTTAAATGTAAATGGATTAAATGCTCCAATCAAAAGACATGGACTGCCGAATGGATACAAAAATAAGACCCGTATATATGCTCTCTACAAGAGACCCACTTCAGACCTAGGGACACATACAGACTGAAAGTGAGGGGATGGAAAAAGATATTCCATGCAAATGGAAATCAAAAGAAAGCTGGAGTAGCAATTCTCATATCACACAAAACAGACTTTAAAATAAAGACTATTACAAGAGACAAAGAAGGACACTATATAATGATCAAGGGATCAATGCAAGAAGAAGATATAACAATTGTAAATATTTATGCACCCAGCATAGGAGCACCTCAATACATAAGGCAAATGCTAACAGCCATAAAAGGGGAAATCGACAGTAATGCAATCATAGTAGGGGACTTTAACACCCCACTTTCACCAATGGACAGATCATCCAAAATGAAAATAAATTCGGAAACACAAGCTTTAAATGACACATTAGGAAAGATGGACTTAATTGATATTTATAGGACACTCCATCCAAAACAACAGAATACACTTTCTTCTCAAGTGCTCATGGAACATTCTCCAGGATAGATCATATCTTGGGTCACAAATCAAGCCCTGGTAAATTTAAGAACATTGAAATCTTATCAAGTATCTTTTCTGACCACAACGCTATGAGACTAGGTTTCAATTACAGGAAAAAAACTGTAAAAAACACAAACACATGGAGGCTAAACAATATGCTACTAAATAACCAAGAGATCACTGAAGAAATTAAGAGGAAATCAAAAAATACCTAGAAACAAATGACAATGAAAACACGATGACCCAAAACCTATGGGATGCAGCAAAAGCAGTTCTAAGAGGGAAGTTCATAGCAATACAATCCTACCTCAAGAAACAAGAAAAAGCTCAATAAACAACCTAACTCTACATCTAAAGCCATTAGAGAAAGAACAAAAAACCCCCAAAGTTAGAAGAAGGAAAGAAAACATAAAGATCATATCAGAAATAAATGAAAAAGAAATGAAGGAAACAATAGCAAAGATCAGTAAAACTAAAAGCTGGTTCTTTGAGAAAATAAAAAAAATTGATAAACCATTGGCCAGACTCATCAAGAAAAAAAGGGAGAAGACTCAAATCAATAGAATTAGAAATGAAAAAGGAGAAGTAACAACTGACACTGCAGAAATACAAAGGATCATGAGAGATTACTACAAGCAACTACATGCCAATAAAATGGACAACCTGGAAGAAATGGACAAATTCTTAGAAAAGCACAACCTTCCGAGACTGAACCAGGAAGAAACAGAAAATAGGAACAGACCAATCACAAGCACTGAAATTGAAACTGTGATTAAAAATCTTCCAACAAACAAAAGCCCAGGACCAGATGGCTTCACAGGCGAATTCTATCAAACATTTAGAGAAGAGCTAACACCTATCTTTCTCAAACTCTTCCAAAATATAGCAGAGGGAGGGACACTCTCATACTCATTCTACGAGGCCACCATCACCCTGATACCAAAACCAGACAAAGATGTCACAAAGAAAGAAAACTACAGGCCAACATCACTGATGAACACAGACACAAAAATCCTCAACAAAATACTAGCAAACAGAATCCAACAGCACATTAAAAGGATTGTACACCATGATCAAGTGGGATTTATCCCAGGAATGCAAGGATTCTTCAGTATACACAAATCAATCAATGTGATACACAATGTTAACAAACTGAAGGATGAAAACCATATGATAATCTCAAAAGATGCAGAAAAAGCTTTCGTCAAAATTGAACACCCATTTATGATAAAAATTCTCCAGAAAGTAGGCATAGAGGGAACCTACCTCAACATAATAAAGCCCATATATGACAAACCCACAGCCAACATCATTCCTAATGGTGAAAAACTGAAACCATTTCCTCTAAGATCAGGAAAAAGACAAGGTTGCCCACTCTCACCACTATTATTCAACATTGTTTTGGAAGTTTTAGCCACAGCAATCAGAGAAGAAAAAGAAATAAAAGGAATCCAAATCGGAAAAGAAGAAGTAACACTGTCACTGTTTGAAGATGACATTATACTATACACAGAGAATCCTAAAGATGCTACCAGAAAACTACACTAGAGCTAATCAATGAATTTGGTAAAGTAGCAGGATACAAAATTAATGCACAGAAATCTTCATATTGCTATACACTAAAGATGAAAAATCCTAAAGAGAAATTAAGGAAATACTCCCATTTACCATTGCCACAAAAAGAATAAAATACCTAGGGATAAACCTTCCTAAGAAGACAAAAGACCTGTATGCAGAAAACTGTAAGACACTGATGAAAGAAATTAAAGGCGATACAGACAGTTGAAGAGATATACCATGTTCTTGGACTGGAAGAATCAACACTGTGAAAATGACTATCCTACCCAAAGCAATCTACAGATTCAATGCAATCCCTATCAAACTACCAATGGCATTTTTCACAGAACTAGAACAAAGAATTTCACAATTTGTATGGAAACACAAAAGACCCCTATAGCCAGAGCAATCTTGAGAAAAAACAACATAGCTGGAGGAATCAGGCTCCCTGAATTCAGACTATACAACAAAGCTACAGTAATGAAGACAGTATGGTACTGGCACAAAAACAGAAATATAGATCAATGGAACAGGAGAGAAAGCCCAGAGATAAACCCACGCACCTATGGTCACCTTATCTTTGATAAAGGAGGCAAGACTATACAATGGAGAAAAGACAGCCTCTTCAATAAGTGGTGCTGGGAAAACTGGACAGCTACATGTAAAAGAATGAAATTAGAACACTTCCTAACACCATACACAAAAATAAACTCAAAATGAATTAAAGACCTAAATGTAAGGCCAGACACTATAGGACTCTTAGAGGAAAACATAGGCAGAACACTCCATGACATAAATTACAGCAGGATCCTTGCTGACCCACCTCCTAGAGAAATGAAAATAAAAACAAAAATAAACAAATGGGACCTAATGAAACTTAAAAACTTCTGCACAGCAAAGGAAACCATAAACAAGATGAAAAGACAACCCTCAGAGTGGGAGAAAATATTTGCAAAGGAGGCAACTGACAAAGGACTGATCTCCAAAATATACAAGCAGTTCATGCAGCTCAATATCAAAAATCAAACAACTCAAATCCAAAAATGGGCAGAAGACCTGAATAGACATTTCTCCAAAGAAGATATACAGATGGCCAAGAAACATATGAAAGGATGCTCAACATCACTAATCACTGGAGAAATGCAAATCAAAACTACAATGAGGTATCATCTCACACCGGTCAGAATGGCCATCATCAAAAAATCTACAAACAATAAATGCTGGAGAGGGTGTGGAGAGAAGGGAACCCTCTTGCACAGATGGTGGGAATGTAAATTGATACAGCCACTATGGAGAACAGTATGGAGGTTCCTTAAAAAACTAAAAATAGAACTACCACATGACTCAGCAATCCCACTACTGGGCATATACCCTGAGAAAACCATAATTCAAAAAGAGTCATGTACCACAATGTTCATTGCAGCTCTATTGACAACAGCCAGGACATGGAAGCAACCTAAGTGTCCATCGACAGGTGAATGGATAAAGAAGATGTGGCACATACATACAGTGGAATAATTACTCAGCCATAAAAAGAAATGAAATTGAGTTATTTGTAGTGAGGTGGATGGACCTAGAGTCTGCCATACAGAGTGAAGTAAGTCAGACAGAGAAAAACAAATACCATATGCTAACACATATCTATGGAATCTAAAAAGAAAAGTGGTTCTGATGAACCTATGGGCAGAACAGGAATAAAGTCGCAGACATAGAGAATGGACTTGAGGACACGGAGAGGGGGACGGGAAAGCTGGGACGAAGTGAGAGAGTGGTATTGACATACATACACTACCAAATGTAAAATAGATAGCTAGTGGGAAGCAGCCACATTGCACAAGGAGCTCAGCTCAGTGCTTTGTGACCCCCCTAAAGGGGTGGGAAGGGAGGGTGGGAGGGAGATGCAAGAGGGAGGGGATATGGGGATATATGTATATGTATAGCTGATTCACTTTGTTATACAGAAGAAACTAACACAACATTATAAAGCAATTATACTCCAATAAAGATGTTAAAAACTAAAAAAAAAAAAAAGAAAAAGGGTCCGGTCCTGGCTTTTTTGTTAGAGTATGAGTTGCTCTCATAAAAATTAGAACTGAGGGCAGGGGCCGTAGATTATCCATTTTTACAGCCACGTTATGCTTGGCACAGAAAAGGTTCTGATAGAACAAATGAAAATGAACGTGGAGTTTGGAGTCTGAAAGCCCTCCCTCACACTCTGCCACTTATTAGCTTTATGATCTCAGGCAACTTGCCATCTCTGGGAATCTGTTTCCCCTTGTATAAAATGGGAATAATAATACATAAATACCTTATGGGGTTTTGTAAGAGTTAACTAAAATAACGTGGAGTGCCTATATTGTAGACACAGAATAAATGTTAAATAATCAAGTTCACTTTCCCTACTGTCACCACCCTTTCCATCTCTGTCAACCCCTGAGGTTCCTGAGTGAGGGATCACGGCCCCTCAGGTAGGCAGCTTTAACACCTGGCAGAACGCCTAACACATAGTTGGAAATGAAAGTTTACGAGGGACTGAATACACTGAAACAATGCTAAAGGGCATACACTTTTCATGGTTTTAAAGTTAAAGAACTATAAGTTGTGGAATTATTCATTTCATCTCGAGATAAAAGATAGTAACTTCCAACCTTGGGCACCTTTGCTATATACAATAAATGGTTAATTTGAAAATTATATAGTTTAAAATGCTTGCAGAATTTGACTTGCACACACTTTCAGCACAGTATGATAAATCAAACTAAAGTGATCTAAGGTGATGGATTTTGAAAAAATAAGGTGAAGCAAAATGATAAATTTAAAATAATATATTACTGACAAATGGAACAAACTAAGACATCCTTTTAAAGGACTTAATGTGCCTTAAAAGATTAAGACTACAAGACTTTTTAAAAGGTTTTCATTTTTGTGTTTACTGGAAATAATCCATTCATTTTAGTTTGAGTGGAACAGTTCAAGTCTAAAAAGAGATAAATCCCAAAACTATTTACTGATGATGCGTTTTTGAGGATGAGTAACTACTCTGTGTTACTGTGATTTGAGCCAATAGAAATTCATCACTTGGTAAAATGCCCCGTGTTATCACTGACTTTGCAAACAATCCTGTCAGTGACTGACACTTAATCAACATACGTACTTAATGAAAATGTCTGTTCTTAAAAGATTAATTTTGTGTGCACACACACGCACACACACACACATTACATACACACACATACCAATGCGGACACCCAGGAATAACTGAGAAGCGGTATTAATGGAGAGGAATGTTGAACCTAACAGTTCTCTAAACTCCTTTTTCTATTTTTGATTGAATAACAGCTTTTATTTTTTCCAAGTGAGATTGGTTCATGGTCACACCACTCTAATAACTCTGGAGCATTTCATAGTAAGGGAAAACAGTAGCTACAGTTGTACAGACATAATTTTGAACTAAAAAGTATTACCTTTTGGAAAAGCAATGTCTATATAATGTACTGTAACCTGTCGCTTGACTAGTACTTACCCACATCACTTAGTAAACATGTATCTAAGACATAAGTTAAAATTAGGTGCAAGTAGATTTTTAAAAGAATTTATGATTATGCTTTAAGTTAATGCTTTTAACATAAATCTTAGTATTTTGCTTTTTATTCCAAAAGTAAAAATTAATACCTGGAACTAAACATGCTAAATAATCACACGAAAACTTAAACAACATAACTGGAAATCCCCAAAACATTCATAGACATAGTTCCATACTATAGATTCTATAATTTACTTATAAACTATAAATAGACAAAATTTATTTAATAAGAATAAATATAATTCTCAAGATCAATAATATCATCCCCCTAAATCATTAACAGTTGCAAGAACTGGATTTTGTTAATCCATACAATGTGCTCTTAAAGTGGTGTAACAGGTTACAAGATAAATGTAATTAAGCACCAAAACTGCTTCCTGCTGACTCTTTTTCTTTTGATATTGACATCACTAAGGCTTTCCAAAGAGTTTTTATCTTCAAACAACCATCTTAATAGGAAACTGAGTCAATCTAAAAAAATTATCTGTTGTTGTAAATGCCCTTCAGTAAGCACTATTGTTAAATGGAAATGAACATCTCCACTTCAGTTTTTAACATGTAATTAAATATAAAATGAATGTTTTACAAATGTAATAAAACATAAAGAACAGACCTGATGGCAAGCATCTTTACAAAAAATATAAAAAGTATGTTCTGATCGGATTCACAAGTTAAACGTGAATAGATGGCCAGTAGGCCAGAGGGAATGTATCTTTCCTCTGAGAGACAAAGTGTATGTTTTTCATAGTTCTTTGATTCTTCACCAGTCAGCGAGTTTCTGGCATTTAGTCCAACAATCCAAAACAAGTTATGCTATTAATCCGTGTTCTGATGACTTCAGTGGTCTATGAATATGTCCTATAAATATTTAATTGCAATTGATCCATCAAAACTCTGAGGATGACAATAATTAAGTTTCAAGATTCTTATATCATTTTAAAAGAAATATTTGATTTTTTAATTAAAAGCTCATAAAAAGATTGTTCTGGGGAGAGGGGCCCAGGGGAGCACTTCTCTACCAACCTGGGGAGGGGGGACGGGGAAGACTGTTTTTAGTGCCCACGTGACAGTCTTGTCCCTGAAGAAAAGCAACAGATGCACTGGAGGCACACAACACACAAACCCACACGCCCACACCCCCTCTCCACCTGAAGAAGAAATGACCAAGCCTCAAAAATTTACCTCGTATTAGAAACCCTTCTTGGGCACAAAGCTAACTATTAAAGTCTTGAGAGCTAGAGAAAAAGACATTTTTTAACGAATTGGAAATCTTTAGAAATTTAAAGAAAAGTTTAAATACTGTAAAAAAATTACTTCTAAAATATATTAATTTCTTATGGATCTTTAAATTTTCCTTTCTATATAACGCTTTGGGCTAAAAAAAAATAAGTTGTCTAATTTAAATATTTCTTCTTAAACAGGCTCAGTAAACCTTGACAGGTTAGTGAAAACTACACTGAAGTGCTACAATAAATTAATCAACAGATACTTACAGACATCTGCTAAATGCCAGGCATTCAGTTAGTTAGCTATATATAAACACAAACTGCTATAACAAGTGGGAAAAAGGTAGGTCAGCTTAAAGCTAAACCAAGAGAATTAAGTATGTGAAGGAACAGAAATAGTTATTTTTATTCCATTTCAAGGATTAGGTAATCATATGACTGTAGTATACCAAATTAGACCACCTTGGTATAAGGAACAGAAAAACACTTTGAAGGGTATTATAAAAAGCCCACTCAGTGCAATTTATCAACAGAACTAATAACTTAATGGGACAACAACAGTCCTTCCAGGATATATCAACAGACACAAAATAATCTGGAACAGAATTAAGTCTTTTGAGCTTCATGACCACCAGACAAAAAAAATTCATTAATTTGTTCATTCAATAAACATTTAATTGAATGTTTACTATATGCCAGGCACTTTTCTAGATGCCTAAAAAAACAGAAATGAATGAAACAGACAAAAATTCAAGCCTTTGTAATGTTTAAACATCTAGCGTCTGGGGACGGGGGGACAGAACAGATAGCATGAAATAAGAAGTGTAATGAATTATGTAATTTGTTAGAAGGGAATGAGTGTTGGAAAATAAAACAGACCTGAACGAGGGAGCTCGGGGAGCGTGGGGCAAGGAGCTTTCGGTTGTCGACAGTGTGGTCCAGGGCAGACATCACCATGAGGACAACACCTGAGCCGAGGCTGGAGGGCAAGGAGGTAGCGAGCCCGTGGTCCGGGGGAGAAGAGGACCCAGGAAAGGGGAACCACGGGCATCAACAAGGCGCAGGGCAGGTGTGGACGCACCCAGCAGGCCTGTACCGAGGTCCAGGGGTTGAGGGAAAAACCAAGCAGCGGTGATGCCTGTTCTCACCTTGATTCACAACCTGCAGTCTCAACGGTGCTCTGAACGATGCCCAACAACCTCCTTTTTTCTCCAGCCCGCTCACTCTCCATCTACTTCAGGTCTTCTCTCCCCTTAAAGGTCCAGCCACCTCCCCTTCCTCTCTCAGCCCATGACCTTGCTTCCTAATCTCACTGGGAAAAAAAAAAAATGAAACCTAAAGCAATTGAAAGAGAAATTCTGCCAGCTCCTGGCTCACGCTCCCACCCCTTCCTGCTGTGCACGGGGTGTCTGCTCCTCAGGGACCAGCTCCTCTAGCGCTTCCCCCTCCTATCTCCTGAGTAGACCCGTCTCTGCCAGGTCTGCCCTACAGCCCACGAGCACGTGCCTTCTCCTCCTGACCCCGTGTCTTCTCTGGCCTTGTCCACTTCGACGCTCCTCTTTAGGGTGAAACTCAGAAGCGCGGCCAGTACTGCTGTCTCCAGCCCCTCCCCGCCCGCACCCCAATCACAAGGTCTCCCTCACCTCTCCGGTAAAGCTGCTCCTGCTGGGGTCATCCTATCTCCATGTTACTAAATCCAGTGCTCAAGTCCAAGTTCTTCCTTTAATCAACCTGTCACAAGCATCTGACACAGCTGGTCCCTCCACTATGGTGTCCTTTCTCTACTTGGTCCCAAAGGTACTCACTAGCCTGAATTCTCTCCTACCTCCAAGGTTACTCACTCCTTCTCGGCCTCCTTGGTCATTGCCCTCTGCTATTTCCTGGTCCCTGGACCTCTGGTCAATCCTATTTATACTCACTCCTTTGGTCATCTCACTTGGTCTCCAGTCTAATGACTTTAACTACTATCTACACGCTGATGACTCCCAAATTTATATCTCAGGTCTAATTTTCGCCTCTGCCTCATCTATCCATTTGCCTAATAAATATCTTACTTGGATGTCTAAAAGACATCTCAGACTTAACATGTCCAAAACTGAACTCTTATTCTTCCCACCAAAATTTCTCCTGCCCACAATCTTGCCCATTTCGATAAAATGCGAATACATCCTGCCAGTTTCTTGGATGAGAAATCATGCAATCATCCCTGACTCCTTTCTCACACACTGCACGTTAAATCTTTCAGAACATCCATTGGCTATCTTCAGGACAGATCCACAGTCTGACCAGTTCCCTCATCTTCCACAGACCAGTTCCAGACTGCCCTCTCCTCTCACACAGATTACAGCACAGCCTCTATATCTTCCTTCTGCTTCCCCCGTGACCACCCCACAGGATGGTGCCCAAATGCCACATTCCCCATGAAATCTACACTGGCTATGCTACTGTAAGGTGCAATCTCACCCCAACCCCTGGTGGTCCCCCTTGTTCTATTTACTTTTCCACAGTCCTTATCATCTCTGAACATTCTACATAATTTAGCTAACTTATTGTTGGTCCCCCTCCCACTAGAAACACAGAATTCACAACGTCAGAAATTCTTTTCTGCTTTGTTCTCCAAAGTATCCCAGCACCCAGAACACTTCCTAGTAGACAGCAGACACTCAAATTATACTGTTGAATGACAGAATGAATAAAGAATACTTAGATGAGTGTTTCTAAAATTTTAGTGTGCCTATTTTTATGGTATTTCATTATTAATGTAAATTTCTGGGTTTTAATCCAAGCCTCCTAAATCCAAAATTTTTGAAGGTGAGACTTAAGAAGATGCGTCTTTAATAGACTTTCTAGCTAAATCTGATGCAGGTGGTTTGAGCCCACATTTAGACAAACGCTGTTTAGGATACTACTTGAAACTCATTAACAAAGGATGCTGAAAAAATGTATCCCTTGGGCTTCCCTGGTGGCGCAGTGGTTGAGTATCTGCCTGCCAATGCAGGGGACACGGGTTCGAGCCCTGGTCTGGGAAGATCCCACATGCCGCGGAGCAACTAGGCCCATGAGCCACAACTACTGAGCCTGCGCGTCTGGAGCCTGTGCTCCGCAACAAGAGAGGCCGCGACAGTGAGAGGCCCGCGCACCGCAATGAAGAGTGGCCCCCACTCGCCGCAACTAGAGAAAGCCCTCGCACAGAAACGAAGACCCAACACAGCCAAAAATAAATAAATAAATTTTAAAAAAAATGTATCCCTTGTCCTAATAAGCTCTCTCTCCTTGTGTATTCCTTTTTCTACCAATAGGTGTCCATGTCTTCCCTATGTCACATGTTATTTTTATTCTTTTTTCATGTTATAAAATATGTGCTTGATACAATTACCATCTCCCATCCATTCATATGTCAAATATTTCCTAATACTCCCAAACTGTTGAATTTTTAGCACTAGGAATGCATGTGTTGATCTTAGCTATAGATGACATACCATAAATAAGTAACTATCGTGCTTCTTTCAAAAAAGATCAATAGGAAAATGTAGAAATGTATAAGAATTTATTATTTATGTTAAAAGCTTTCTAAAATCTCCAGCTAACATAAAAGGAAAATATTTGGCTTTTGACCCACTCCTTTTATCCAATATCTTATGAAGTCAGAGAAAGTGGGTCATAGCACAAAATACAGAGAGTGCGGAGGATCCCTCAGAATTTTCACTTTTACACACTATACCAGTAAGTGACTCTAGGTTTGAAATTACAGACACCACTCAGTTGAAACACCTGACTCCTACAATGTTTGGATTTTCCCAAATGAAATACGTGAAGAGCTTATAAAATATCCATTATATTCAATTTTATGAGCGCATCATCTACCAAAATCATAAAGACATTTTCCTGCCTATTTCTTATAACAGGAATAGCAGTTTTTTATTTGATTTCTTTATTTAACAATATTAAGTGTCTACTATATACTAGATATTGGGATACAAACACTTTAAAAATGATCCTTGTCTTTACAGAGCCCACAACTCAAGAAGGAGCCAAACAAACCAACAAATATCATACGGTACAAATCCAAGATGCTAAAAGGCAAGGAATCTATAAAAGACTGAGATCAAGAACCTGCAAAAGGGACATCTGAACGAAGTCTTAAAGAATGACTGAGTTGAGTAACGTAAAATGGGGAGAGAGCATTCAAGCCAGAGAAGACAGGAAGGCAACAAGCACAGATGCATTTATTTATTCCTTTACTCCTGAAGGGATGGTAAGTCTTAGTGGCTCCGTGGATCCAAGTCCTAACTCTACCACATACTAGCTGCTGTGTACACTCTTAGCAAATTATTTAACCTCCCCATAATTTAGGTGTATAACCTGCAAAGTGGCAGTAATAAAGTAGGTCACTGTGAAGATTAAACTAGTCTAGATAAAGCACTCAAACAGTACCCTGCATAAGTCAATATCCAATAAATGTTATTTTTATTTATTCATAATGACCATCATTCATTCTCTCACTATTTATTAAGTATCCATTACAATTCAAGTGAGAAGCATAAAGAGGTGAAACCATTTTCAGAGACCTAAGAGCAAACATCCAGAATGGCTGCAGTTAAGGGTATTTAGAGAAGTATTAGAGAAAAAACTAGAGAGACAAATGCCAGAAGATGACGGATTCTGTGTGCCAGGCTAGGGTGTGAACGTCACCCTAAATATAATGAGAAAGATGTAAAATTTGCTTTTCAGAAAGAATGCTCTCAAAGCAGACTGGAGGATGGCTTGAAAGGGGGGCTAAATGAAAGAACACAAACCGGTTGCCCAACAAGTCACTGACACTGAAATGGGGGAGAATAAAATAGGTAAATCTAACATTTAGAAAGCAGAATCAACAGAGCATAGTAAACAACTAGAAACTGGGTGCAAGAAAGGTTCGTGGTGATGGTATGAGAAAAGATGACACCTAATTTTCTGGTTTAGGCAACAGGGTAGAATTAGTTCCCAGAAGAAGGGGTGCAGGAGGGGCCAGTATGTGTGTGTATGTGCAGATGCACGTATGTATATGGGCGATGCATGTGTTTGTATAGGAGTGTATGTACATGCATACACGCGTGTATACATTTGCACGGGTCTGGACTAAAGATACGTTTAGGACTTATCATAATAGGTAATTAACGCATGTATGGTCCTACATAAGGAAGCCCAGTGAGCTGGTATGAGCTAGAGACGTAGAGGTCTGAGGACAGAGACATTCAGGGTACAGACAGAGGCAAGCGTAATGATAAAGGGCCCAGGAGGAACTGCCCAGAGAAAGGGAAGAAGTTGGAATGTTGTATCACGGATAAAAAGAACAAGAGTATTCTAAGAAGTACTACTAGTCAATATGCCAGTAAGTGAGCAGAGCGAGGACTCTTTTCCTGTTCACTACAGCTGTAAAAACAAAGGCTACCCTCGCAGGAGAAACCACACGCCCACTCTTTTTAAAAACAATTTACAACAGCCAGGACATGGAAGCAACCTAAGTGTCCATCGACAGGTGAATGGATAAAGAAGATGGGGCACATATATGCAATGGAATATTGCTCAGCCATAAAAAGAAACGAAATTGAGTAATTTGTAGTGAGGTGGATGGACCTAGAGTCTGTCATACAAAGTGAAGTAAGTCAGAAAGAGAAAAATAAATACTGTATGCTAACACATATATATGGAATCTTAAAAAAAAAAAAATGGTTCTGATGAACCTAGGGGCAGGACAGGAATAAAGACGCAGACGTACAGAATGGACTTGAGGACACGGGGAGGGGGAAGGGTAAGCTGGGATGAAGTGAGAGAGCGGCATGGACATATATACACTACCAAATGTAAAATAGATAGCTAGTGGGAAGCAGCCGCATAGCACAGGGAGATCAGCTCGGTGCTTTGTGACCACCTAGAGGGGTGGGATAGGGAGGGTGGGAGGGAGATGCAAGAGGGAGGAGATATGGGGATATATGTATATGTATAACTGATTCACTTTGTTATAAAGCAGAAGCTAAAACACCATTGTAAAGCAATTATACTTCAATAAAGATGTTAAAAAAAAAAGAAAAGAAAAATTACAAACCAAAAAAAAAAAAAAAAAAGTGTTCTCTTCCAGTATGCAGAATGAGAACATTGTTGGATGGGAAAGTTTGAGAAAGACACATTTATATTATCTTATGAGGAACACTAAAAGAGGTTTTGCCAAGTTTAATTTCCCTATCATTTTCTACTCTGATAAAGTTAGAATATGGACAAGCAGAATTATTTTGCAGAAAAAATGTATCTACTGTAATATATTTGAGCTCCAGATGTCCAACAGTGACCTAGGCTGCCAGTGAACAGAGAGTCTGTATTCATGGACATCCCACAGGTCTGTGGTTCTGCATGAGGCTCTGGGATCGCCACACTAAGTTCAGCCACGGTCCTTGGCCCTGGAGAGTGTATAGTAAAATGAGCAGAAACAACTTTAGTTCCCGTGGCCTTAATAACAAACAATACCCAAGAAAATAATTTCCTCTGCTGGGTTAGTGTAATAGGAAACAAAAGGAAGAGACCTAAAAATAACGGCTTAAATCTCTGTAAAGCTGCAAGCTAAAGAAGGTGCTGTCAGAGCCATGAGTTTAAGAAGTGGTTTCTGGGATTCCTTCCAAATCCATTATCTAAAGAGGAATTTATCCAAATGGAACTTCCTATCATCTGTCTAAGCCATGTTTATTCCATGGTATCATGGAATGTTAGAGTCGAAAGGTATCTCAGACTTAGTGACCTTTTAGTCTAATTCATGTTACAGATGCAGTAACTGAGGTCTAAAGAGGATAAGAAGTCAGCTGTGAGTGAAAACAAAGCCTATTACCGGCGAATCCAGAAATGGTAAAAAAAAAAAATATGTTTTTATACAACACTTAAGGAATTTAAATAATAATAACTTAAGTAATTAATAGCCTAATTAATAATGACAAAGCCAACTACCAGAACATTTCCTCCCTACAGAAAAGATCATAATCCTTTCAGCTTATCCTTTCCTTGTCTTTCTTTATAGTTTTATCACGTTTCCCTAAATAATACATTATTTAGTTTTCCTCGCTGTTGAACATTATTACATAAAAGGACTCATCATATCAATTCTTCAGTGATTTGTTCCTTTAGTTCATTCACATTTAGTTTTGCTGAAGCTCGTTCATATCCCTGTTGTGTAGCTGTTCTATTGTATGAATGTAACAATTTATTCATCTTAATACTGATGACTGTCTAAGATTACCAGCAGTACTTTGCTGTTATGAGTAATTTTAGTAGATGATTTTTGGTGCACAATTTAGAGTGAAATTGCTGGGTCAAAAGAAACTGAAGTTTAAGTCATAGCGCCAAAGTGTTTTGTCAATAAGTTGTGCAAATTTTCACTCCCCTCAACAGCTGAAACTTGGTCCCGTGCTCCATGTCTTTGCCAAAATTTGAGATTTTCAGGTTTTTAAAACTGGGCCAGTCTGGTGAGTGTGAGGTGGTATTTCATTATGTTTTTTATTTGCTGTTCTCTGATTACAGATGAGGTTGAGCATCTTGTATATCTTTATTAGCCATTCAGGTTTCTTCATTCGCATGTGCTTATCCAAATCTTTTGCACAATTATATATGTTTTTTACTGACATGCGGGAGTTTGTTTTTTCATATTCTAGTTTCTAAACTCTTGGGTGGTTCAAAAGTATTGCAAATATGGAGTCTTTCGATGGCCAAAAGTTCTTAATTTCAATGAAGTCAAATTTATTAGGCTATTTCTTTATGTCCTAAGTAACTTGTCTTTATACTCAAAGTAATAATGTCAGTTTGGTGTCTTACTTTCTAAATCTTTATGGTTTTTTTTGGCTAAATTATATATGTGAGGGGTTCCAATGGTAATAGATAGAACCTTTCTCAGAGGGAAACATTAGTGTTTTAAGTATGACATTTACTGAAAATATCTTTAATCATGCCTTTTTGCTTTTATCATGACTCTCATGAATATTATGAAAAATCTGTGCATCTGTTGAGATGATCTAATGATTTTACTCCTATGATCAGTTAACGTAGTGAATTACATTCATAGATTTCCTAATGTGTAACTACCATTTAATTTCTGGAATAAAGTCAACCTGCCCATGAAGCAGTATCCTTTTTACACCTTGTTAGAATTGGCTGAAAATACTTTGTTTAAATTTTTGCATCTGTGGGCATGAGTGAGCCTGGCTTATAATGTTTTCTTCTCATGCTGTCTTAGGTTTTAGAATCAAGGTTATTCTGGCCTTACAAAAGAGACTGAAGAGTATCTCCCTTTTGCCATAGTCAAAACAGGAATTTTTTGGAATTTGAAGTGGAACCATTTGATTCTGGAATGTGTGGGAGAAACGGCCTGTCTTACACAGTAAATATTGGTTAAATTTAATTAACATATTTACCATTTATTTTGCTCTTCCTTCCTTCTTGCATTTCAGACATTCCATCTTGGATCTGAGAAAACTTTCTCTCTGAATTACTTTCTTAAAGTACTTCCTTAAGAATTTCTTTCTCCTGTTGGTAGGGTAGTCAGGGTTCAACCAGAGAAGCAGAACCAGTAAAAGATTTAAGAGACAGATAGACAGATACATATATACATATGAGATTTATTATAAGAAACTGGTTTACATGATTATGAGGGCTGGCTAAGCAGGTCAGAAATTCATAGGATAGGCAGTCAGGAAGGACAGACCATGGGCAGGTGGGACCACAGTCAGGGGCCGACGCTGCCACCCACAGGTGTAACTTCTCTCTTTCAGGAAAATCTCAGTCCTGTTTTACAAGCCTTCCAACTGCTTCCGACAGGCCCACCCAGCTTATGTAGGATTATCTTCCTTATTTAAAGCCAAATGATTAGGGGTTTAAATTACACATGTAAAAATACCTTCACAGTAATACTTAGATTAGCATTTGATTAAATAACTGGGGGCCGCAGCCTCACCAAGCGGACACATCATTAAAGCCAACACAGAGGGCAAACTCAGCTTTAGCAGGGAAATGTCTTCATGGCCCTCTTGCAATTAAAAGGTATTTCAGTTGGTGTAGGATTCTAGGTATTTTTTCTCAACGGAAGATATGGCAGTATCTTCTGGATTCCACTGCTGCTGATGTGAAGTCATCTGTCAGTATTTGCTCTCTGAAAGTAATCTGTTATTTCTCTTTTAGAAAAATTTCCTCTTTATTGAATGTTTTAGAGCTGAATCTGCCGTGTGGGTGTAGACTTCTTCTTATTTCCTCAGTTTGGAGATGTGGGACTTCCTGAATTTATAAAGTGTGCGTGTAACTGGCTCTGGTCCTGTCCTTCCAACCAGCATCTCTCCTCCACTTCCTGTCTGCTCCTTTCAGAACTGACTGTATGGATTTCAGACATTTCCACTCCACCCTTTATGTTTATTAACCTCTTACATTTTCTACTTCTTCATGGCTCTGTACTATATTCTGGATAATTTCTTTTTCACATCTTCCAGTTCAGCAAATCTCTCTTTAGTTAGATCTGACTGGCTATTAACACATCAATTTCCTTTCATCTAAATTACATGCTTCCTTTACCAGAAGTTTATTTGCTACATTCTTAAAATTGTCTTTACATTCTTTAAAGTTTTTATGCCTTGAACATTTTTAAAGTTTGTCTTTTATTTCTTTGAACATCTTAAGCACAGCTATTTTATATTCTACTTCTGTTACATCCAGTATTTGAAGTCTCTGCAAGTCAGTTTCTGTCTGCTGTTTCTGGTTCACGATTTGTTTCCCCGTGTGTCTAATGACTTTTAGGAGTGAAATTTCTCTTTGGGATCTTAGCTGGGAGAATTCCTTGATGTTTGGATGAAGGTGGATTCCTCAAGGAGGATGCGTATTTGCTTCTGCCTGAGGGCACTAACAGTCAGGATAACTTTACACTTGACGTGAGTTTGCTCAGACCAAATCAGGAATTATTAATTCAGGCTTCAGAGTCCTGTGCATGCTGGTGAGTGGCAACTTCTCAGCAGCGCTCTTTCCTCCCCTCCACTCATGCCAGAGCTTCAGATGTACAATCCCCAGGAAGTGGCTGAAGGGAAGGAGCACCTTTATTTCTTGTTTACCTTTACACTAAGTCTTCCCAGATTTATTGGAGTTGAATCTCCTATCACACTTCTCATCTTGGAGAGTAAGCACTGGGCTTTGTCTCCGGTGACCCTCACCGCAAGATGTTTTTTCAAATTCTGCATTTGAAATAGTTTCAGTACATAAGTGAGCTCTGAATCCTTCCCTGCCATATTATCAGAAATTACAGTTCACTTTAATGCTTACCTTAAAATTATATGCTTCTCTCCTGGGTTCATGTTCTCTCAATTTTGATGCATAAGAATTGTCGAATAAAGAGAGGACCTGGGTAGTTCTTGACCCGTAATGGATCACAAACTCATGGTCAGGAATATTAATCATTTGTACCTAATAAATATTTTTATATTCTTTCAGAAAGATCAGTAGTGTCTTTGAGAATTCATCTATGTTGATAATTTTTATCAATCGATTCCTATTTTTTTTCCCTTTTCCCCCCAAGCTTTAGTGAAGCCTAACTGGTATAAAAAAAACTGCACATAATTAATGCAGACAGTTTGCTGAGTTTGGGCAGATGTATATACTCCTGTTACCTTCACCACAATCCAGGTAATAAACATGTCCATCACCTCCAAAAGTTTCCTTGTGTCCATTTATGTTCCTGTTTGTTTGTGTGTGGTAAGAACATTAGCAGGAGATCCACACTCCTAACACATTCCAAAACACACAACACTGTACTGTCGGCACCTCAGATGCTGGACCTGACTCACCTTTACAACTTTGTGACGCTGTCAACAGAATCTCAAGTCCTTTCAGGGATACCTTCAACTATCTCTTTCTTAAGGTTCATAAAATAGTATCAAGTTCAAGAACACGGTCAATTGGTGTATGTAAAACTATCCAAGTTGTCCTATAATCGGTTCTACTTTGACTATTTTCATATTTTACATTTAGCCTTTTTGACCAAGTTATACTTTTAAAAAATCCTGCATAGATATGTATTTTGTTAATGTAACTGCTCTAAGGATGAGGCAGACCCTAAAATTTATGAGCTTCCACAAAGTTTCATGCACTGTCGAGCTGAGAGTGCACACGTGTTAATTCACATAAACTGTATCACAACCTGTGGGGCAGGGTACGATCGATACTTGCTATTTTATAGAAAAAGAAACAGATACTTATGAACAAAAAGCTACTGAGTGACAAAGCCAAGGTTAAACCCAACTCTACCTGACTCCTAAAATACATATGCTATTTGAAGTTACGTAAAAAAAAAAAAAAAAAAAAGACCATGTATGAACTTTATCAGACGATAAGACTCTAGTTACAGAATCTCAAAAAGGGAAGTAATACGTCATTCTACCCAATCATTCAGTCCTTGACCCCCATATAATTTGAGCTTCACAACTCAGCTTTGACAATGGGAAGTACAACTATCTCCTCTTGACAGACAAGAACACAGCAAGGGCACTGATATTTAACTCAACAGTCATGCCCTGGACGACGAGCCTGGGACTGCACTGTGCTATACACGTCAGCATTTACAGACCATCACTCGATCCGGTTCCAACCCTGGGAAGTAATGCAGTCTATACCGGAGCCCTCTAGGGACAGAGAGCTCCAAAGGGAGCCCACTCCATCCTTGGAAATTCACAAGACATCTTTAATCTGGAAACCCATCAAACCTGGTTCTTTCTGTTCCTGAAAGCTGTGTACTGGACAAATCTAACCCTTTCTTTAAGGTACACTTTCACATATTGGAAGAAAGGTATACCCCCACAGAGCATTCTTCTAACTCAGATCATTATTTAGAACTTCCTCAGAATACAGATAAATAGTATTGGATTTTTTCACCATGCTGGTTTCTTTACTTATGTAATTTGAAGCTTATTTTGAGTTATTTGGTCTCTTTCCTCTTAACAGACAAAGGAATTTCTATTAACTTGTCCGCTTCTCAAGGGCATCACTGAGTTTTTATTCATGTCTGCATCCTGGACCCGAGCACAGTTTATGACACACTGTAGGTCTTCATTAAATATTGAATTCACATAGCTAACTTTACACTTAAAATTGTCATGTGGAATAAGAAAAGTAAGTGTTAAGAACTTAATTTAAATTATGTAAACAGAAACTACGGCAAGCCTAAATTAAGAAACTTGCCATGATCACACAGTGGGATGAAAGAGACACTGCATCTAACCTTTCTGAAATCTGATGTCAAGCTGCTGCTTTTTGAAATGACAGTTTTATTTTCTGAGCCAGAAATCAAGACACACAGAAGGACTATAAATTTTTTCTGAAATTTTAATTTGTGACTATGGAAAGTTTTACAAAGCTTGAGAAGTTACATATTTATAAATCGTTTTTATAAACTGGATTGCATTGGGATGGTCCTATTAAAAAACTCAGCTTGTTTACCATACCCATCTAGCACACTACAATAAGCCCTTCTAAGATGCCTTACATAACCAGTCTTACTGCTTTTTCTGCTGCGCGTGGATACTCCTCTGTGAGACCATCAGCTGAGCAACTTTCAGTGAGGAAGTTTTTAATAGCGAAGTTCAGACATAATTTTACAGTGACAAAAGTGTTATAAATTTCTGTTACATTTCTGTAACCTTGTTACATTATAAATTTCTGTTACATTTCTGTAACCTTGTTACCGAACAAAACATAGAGGTCCACTCTTACCTGCTTAAAAAGCTGGAGGTTAACTGCGGTCTCTAAGAACTGTTTCATCAGACTTGAGCGGTGCTTTACGAAACTCTCCTCACAGAACGTGATGGGCTCACCCTGGATAGAAACAAAGAATTTCGGGGATGTCAACACAAAGTCAGCACAAACCAGCCTATCTGAAGAGGCACCTGGGGGGTCACACAGGAGTGTAAGACACAGAACTTCAAGGTGCTCAGAGTGTAGAGGGAGTGAGACCCTTACACATAATGGCTGGGGGTCAGGCTGGTAGAAATATGCCTAGGGCCGATAAGCTTCTGCTATAGCTTCCTAATCAAGGATCCCTTGGGCTCTTAAAAATGGTCAATTTCACTCCCTCAAAGTAAGACTAAATCCCCTAAAAACAAAGATTTAATATCATTAGATTGATTGTGAGTATTAAAAATTGCACACAATCTGAACAAGTCCAACAATTATATTTCATTCCGATTAGAAAACATTCTTACCATAAAAATTGCTGCATGCTTTTTGCCATTTATAGTATGATCATTCATTTCTTTTTGAATTAATTAAAAGGTCTTTCAATCACATTCTATTCATGATTGCAAATACAATTCTGACTGGATACTTTCTAGGATAAGCCTCACATGGCATTTGCCTGAACTTATCCCATTTGCTAAGTAATCACAACTCGGCAAGTGTCTTCTGGCAGCTTGGGCTGTTCACCGCTCCTCCTCCATCGCAAGGACTTTAATTCCAAACACAGATTCCACAGACTCCCACACGTGACCTCAGGAATCATCTCTCACTGGCGGACCCCCGCCACCTGCTGCTTCCCTCCACAGCCTGAATGGTCCTCTTGCCCATTCAACATAGATGAGGACAAGTGACTTAACAGTCAAAATGAAAACAGAGATTAGCGACAACGATTCAGTCCTTATAGTAAATCTTGTAGCAATCTTTACACTGCAGTAAAAAGGAAAAAACTGAGCTTGTCCACCTTCTAACAGAACTTTGAAAAAATATTAATTATAATTTAATTTTAAGAAAGAATTATGTCTTGATTACAGGTATCTGTAAGTAAAACTCTGAAAACTGGTTCCTGAATGAATAAAATAATGGGACTAACAATCTGTATAACTCAGGTGTTACCACTGTCTGCCGGAAGTTAATGCACTGCTCCACACAGCAGCCGTTATGCACATTTAATGCCATTTAAATTTATTAAAATTAAAACTAAAACTTTAGTTCCTCAGTCGCACCAGCCACATTTGCAATGCTCAGCAGCCGCAAGTGGCTACTGTATCCGACGGCACAGATACAGAACACTTCCTTTATCACAACGTTTTCTTTGACAGCACTGCTACAAAGGGGAGAAAATAAAATTCAAACTAAGAACTGGAGAAGACAATTCGGTAATCTATTAATTGATGCCACCTAGACCAGCCATCAGCTGATGATCTATAATAAAACTAACATTATACATTTTCATATAGATTGTTGCCATTCTTAAGCACTAGAGAATGATTTTTAAAAACATATTTTAAGAATTGAATTTACATAAATATATTTCAGATAATCAAAAATACACCATATTTGCCACTATCATAGAACTTACAATCTAATGGGGGAAAAACAACAAACAAGCAATCCTGTTAAAGGTAAAGATCTGTTGTTTTTGAATCCTTAATATCAGCAATATATCTAGTTACACTGGGAGCCCAATACATGTTTTATAAGTGAATAAATGAAATAGCAAGTAAGCTAAAGCCTTGCTCCGTATGACATATTATCTTTTCAGAAGCAAATATAAATTTTAAAAATAAACAAAAGCATTGCCTCTAACGGCAGTTCCAACTATATCACTGCTATAACAAAGAAATCAGGACTATTGATAATTTTAATTTTTATTTGATGGATTTTTCGTCCCCAAACATGTGAGAGAGATTTTATTACAGTCTGTAATATGTCTAAAAGTTGTCATTAACATTGCGGAATAGTCTTCAACTCAAATATAAAGTTCTATCTATCTATCAGAAGCATTTCTTCTGATTGGAGGGAGCAGAGAGCGGGGGTGAAAGTCTCCAGGGAGAAGGGATGGGAGCAAAGTCTACCGACTCTTCCTCAAGAGTTGGGCGTAACTAGTCATCGGCCAACGTGAACTACCTCGAAGAACTCTGTCCTCACTAATCTTGTAGCAATTGCCTGCAATCTGTCAGGAGAAGGAGCAGAGAAAGCTCAGATGTGCTGTTCCCCCGTCCTTGATAACAACCATCATGGTAAAAGCTTACAACCGAACCTTTAACTGATCAACAGTTTGTTCACTAAGAGTCTCAATGATTACGAAGAAGACAAAGCCCTGACACATCTTAGAATTTTCTCTCAGGGGAAAGAAAAATACGGCTTGTTTAACAATGCTGTAAAGTTTTATGTATTAATACACAAGAGTCTCAATTGCTGTCATCCTTGAGGTGTATCCTATGGAACAGATTCTTTTCAGTCCAAGTCAAATTGGATGGCGTGGTAAGAAGGAACTCTGCTTAGGATCTTCTGGTTTATTTATGATCTGATTAAAAATCAGGATTAGGATTGAGTAGTTTCTCAAAAACTGTCTTGTTCCAAGTAAGGTGACTACATATCCAATGTTGCCCACTAAATTCCCAGTTTATGCCTGCAGTATGAAAGGTTTAATCTGGGGGCATCTGTGGCTTCACAGAGGAAATTTGAGCTGGTTTTGAAAACGAATGGAAGCTTTATGAAACACAGACAGAAAAGACAGTCTTGAGAGAGGACAGACATGGACAAAACGTGGGTAGTGTGCTTGGGGTGGGTGTGAATTAGAGAAAGCACCAAAGTGGGATAATAAGAGGTTGGCTGAGGCCTAGTGGCTACTGGACATGGGTTACAGAGAGTACCAGAGGGAGAGAAAGGGTAGGTTGAGCCATCCTGGAAAAGGCCTGAGCCACATTCTAAGACGTTAGTTATCTCCTTGAAGGCCTCAAGCAGCTCAAAGAAGCGTGTGTACGTGTTTTGGAATGGAGAGCGCATAGGCAAGAGGAAATAATGGAAACAGGCAGATCAATAAATAGTACAAAATAAATCGGCAAGAAAAGACAAACTAGGCAGCAGACAGGAAGAAACAGCAATGACTCTTATTACCTAACATTTATAGGGCACTTATGACTACACTAAAAGTAATAACAGTAGCTAATGACTGCGTAATACTTATTATGTGCCAGGCACTGTGGTAAGGCACTTTACACATATTAACTCATATAAACCTCAAGCTTATTATCATCATATTCTATACATGACTAAACTAGAACAAAGTTTAAGTAACTTGCTCAAGACTGCACAGCATTGTAATTGTTAGAGGCAGGATTCACTCTATGCTCTCAACCTCCAAATTATCTCATTTCTGGGTATCCAAGACTATATGAAATATTTTATTTATTCCACATCATGTAATCTGTAAGAGTACAAAAGCTGTGATAATTATTACATTTTACAGATGAGGAAGCTGAGGCTTAGAAAGTTTAAGTAGATTAACCCAGGTTGTGAGAGTTTGAAGTTCATGTGGTTAATTATGCTACTAAACATTTCATGGCAAAATCAACAGGACTTGTTTATCAACTGATACATAGCAGTGGTTCTCAAAGTGTGGTCCAGGGACTCTGACCTGTTCATAGGGTCTGCAACACTAAAACTATTTTCATAATAGTGCTAAGATGTTATTTGTCCTTTCACTTTCATTTTCTCACGAGATCCGACTGAGTTTTCCAGAGGCTTCATAATTTGCAACAATGCAACAGACTGAAAGCAGAATCAAACTTGAGAATCCAGCCAGCTTCTTTTAAGCTGGGTAGTAAAAGAGATTTGGAAAAATGTAAAACAGTGCCATTCTTCTGACCAAATTTTTTGTTTAGAAATAGACTTATTTTTCATGAAAATATGTTTTATTTTATGTTAAGCTTAGCAGGTTTGTGTTTTTACCTTTTCATTTTTAAAAATTATTTTTTTCTCCTTCCTTTTTTATTGGTTTGTATTGTTTTGAAATAAATTATCGATAATAACCATTTAAAATATATTCAGTTTTCATTTCTAATATGGTAAATAGTGATAGATAGACCCGACATAAACAAAAGTTCTTTGATGTCCTTGATAATTTTTAAGAGTATAAAGACATCCAGAGACAAAAAGTTTAAGAACCACAGATATACAAGAAAAAGACAAGCAGGGATCAAAGATGACTCCCAGATTTCTAGCTTGAGGATCAGAAGATGGTATTGTTTATTAAAGACTAGGAATACAGAACAAAAACCAGGTTTAAGAAGAATCTGGTAAAATCCATTGTGGCTTGTGTCTCGGCTTGGGCTCTAAGCCAAGCCTGAGACAGGGACTCTTGTTCAAGTGATTCGCTGGCGGAGAGGTCTCAGGAAATAGGTACTAAGGGGAACAGGATACGGCAGGGAAAAAAGACAGGCAAGAATGTTGGTTTCATTTGGAGATCAGCTTCAGACTGAACCCATGGAAAAGCACTAATCGTGTGGCAGAGCCCATCCAGCCTTGAGGCCAGGCCAGTTTCCTACTTCCTGTGTGGGTCAGTCACTGAACGTGGGCTTCTCGGTGGGAGGGGTGGAGGAGGAGGTGAGGTGCCTGGAAGGCCCTGCCCATTTAGCTAAGGGCAATTTGCCTCTGAAAAGAACACCGGAGGTACAGCCTGGGGAGGGCCTCTAGGACAGTGAAGGCCGGAAGGGTGCTTGAAGGTCACCTGAAGGTACTAACACAAGCTAGAAAGTCAGGCTTGGAACATGTGTTGTTTAACCTATATTTAGGAAATAGCTGCACAGAGCTAGGTATTTTTTTTTTTAAACATCTTTATTGGCGTATAATTGCTTTACAATGGTGTGTTAGTTTCTGCTGTATAACAAAGTGAATCAGTTAAGAGCTAGGTATTAAAGTTAAGCAGATCACCCTACTGAGGGACAAAGATTTATGCGACTGAGAAATACTCATCTATAATCTAATTCATTCCTTAAAATTATATAGCTCATTGACAGAAAAGTAAGTAAATAAATATATAGTTCAGTGGAGACACAGAATAATCAGGGAGAAACATTAAAAGGTGGAAAAGGAAAACTCTTCCCGGGAAAATTCTGACATGACGGTAAAGCAACTGACTCTTTTGCTCATGGAGCAGTCATGAGGCAACAGAAAGGAATCAAAACCAAAATCGCTGCACTGGAATGTCACACAAAGGAGCATGGAAGGATGTAAGAAAAATATGAGGCATCGTAGAGTAGGAATGAAGTTCTTATTACAGAGAAGAGAACCAGACTTTCCAGAAAGGAACCACCAGCACTGCTCACCATTACATTTAAGTATGTCAGTCAACAAACACATTCTAAGGATGCATCAACAACCCACCAGCACTCTGCGATGAGGAGCCACTGACAGTAGTAAAAACACCAAAGCTCATACTGATTTACCTTTTAAAACATAAAAAGCAGAGCAGAGTCATGATTACCCACAGAACAATGTCACTCTCAGTCACTTGTACAATGACTAATGATTGGGAAGAAAAAGGGGGCCATCCCTGCAGGGTGCCAGGAAATGCAAGTCACTCCTACCTGACAGCATTTAAATTACTCAGAACTGCCCTCCACTGGCACCAATCTGGCCCACACGGACCACGGGATTTACCTCTAGAAGTAAATTCTCCATCCTCCGAATAGCCAGAGACATTTGTATCTTTCTTTTAGCACTCATTTTCTGCATTGTATTAAATGTACATCTTTGCATTCCCTGTATCACCCAACACAGTACCTTGTGTCTTGTGTGTTCAATAAATACCCACTAGTTACTATCTGAATTATTTTTATAGGATAATTAAGGCACAGGTAAGCTATGGATGAAATGGAGCTGTTTTTCCTACCCTATTCCTATGTTCAGCTTCAGAGAAGTTATTGTTATTGAATTAATATAACATTTTTGTTTAGTTTGTTTTTAAGAATAGATGTGTTTAAAGTTCTAGACTATTCTCCGGAGTGGGAAACTTTGCAAGAGCAAGAAAATACTTAAAACATAGACTAGATCTTTATGCTTTAAGAATGTGTATGACTTAGCAAAAGTTCATATTGAAAAAAAAAAAAAAAAAGGAAGGTGTCAGGAAGAATACTACTGTACAAAAATGTGAAGTAAAATCCAAAGCATCAACATAGTACTTATTCAGTTCCTTAACACACTTGGACGTCATATGTCATGTCACTGTTTCAAAAGGAGTATAAACAAACCAAGCAAAAATGTCTGCATAATGATGGTATATTTACATTTTTTAATTCCCTGAAAGATTCGGCTACCAGTTGTCTCGTGGGAATGTTAAAATATAGTTAGGTTCTCATAGAAAACAGTAAGAAAGATTTTTCAGGCTATGTAGCGTCTGTCTTCCAAGTGTCCCAGTGCTATTATTATGGCATATCTACTCTCAGTTTAGTGACCATGAAAACAATGCTTTAATTGCTGAGAATCGTTTGTGAAAAGTCGCATGTTCACATCATAAACTTTAGTCATTATTAACAAAAATCTCCTCTTATGTACATATTACTACAGGAGTATCCTAAGTTATTAGATCTGTCTTGAAAAAACATAGCTGTCAATGTTCCACCGGCCTGTGATTCAGCAAGTTAAGATGGGAAAAGAAACTGATTTTTTTTTTAGGGACAGCTGCTTCTAGCACTTTGGATAAACATGAACACTTTAAAAGATCAATAGATTTATGTATTAATTTTATACATACTATGATAAAATACATTTCTCTTCCCCACAATTTAAGGACAAACATCCTCTATTCTCATGACACATATTACCAGTGATATACAGATGGAACCCTTACTAGCCAAGTCCCCAGTTCTCCCTGCCTCATACTAGTTGTGCAATATTTTTACATTTTCGCTAAAAAATTAAGCAAAATTCCCTCTCTATTAAAAAAAAAAAAAAAAAAAAAAAAAAAGAGCAGAAAGAGGATGCAACCATATTCCATCTGAAAGCCAAATACCAAATACTTCTTTTGTAGAAACCATCTTAAGGTCAAAAAGTACTCAAGGTTGGGTAATAAGATGAGTGGGTACCTCACATGCTTTGGGAACCACACCACTGTGAGGGGTGAGTACCTAAACTGTCCAACTTGGATTCTGAAGTCTCTAACAAGTTAGCAGTTACAAATTTGTTAAATGGAAGCTTTAAGGCAAAGATTTAGTGATTGGCCACTTAAATTATGGATGTCAATCCTGTACTTAAATTGCTTGAACTTAATCACAAAATATAACTCGCTGATAATGTTTTAAAGGAACATAATCCAAAAAATGTCTGAAGGACAGCTCTTGCTACTAGTCAAACAGGGGCCCAGATCACTAGCTAATCTTTATTTTAAAAAGAATTTCCTTTTTATCCATTAGCAAGGCTCACAGAAGCCCAGAAAAGCTTGAGTGTTTGAAACTACAGACATCATCCTAAATATTCAAAGGAACAGATTTCAGCATTATCTGTATGCTCTTAGGGTAATAAAGTATATGCTTTTGAATATACTAAGCAATATTTAAACTCAGGCAAACATTTCTTTAGCATTAGCTGTTGGTCAAAAATTTGACTTTTATTTTTTAATAGCTTGTGATACAAATGATACAGAGGTACAAATGATGACCCTTTATTAGTTACTTAGTGCAATCATTTAAAAGTATTCTCATGTTTATGGCAATGTTTTTCTTTTGGGGGATCAGCAGAGGGTACTTTATTTTAGCTATGCTAAGGGAATTTTCCTTACCAAATTTACTCCTTCTAAAATGTCATTTTTAATGATCATAGCTAATATATAGAGCATTAACTATATGCCAGGCACTGCTCTAGTAACTTACATATATGAACTCATTTTATCCTCTGAACAACCCAAGAAGTATTACTGCTTTTTTTTTTTTTAAAACACATGAGGAAACTAAAGCACTAAGAGGTTATTTGCCCAAAGTCATACAACTAGTTAGCCACAGAATGAGGATTCAAGCTCTGTTTTAGAGTCTGTGCCCTTAGCACTTTTCTTCCATTTATTTAGCACATTAGCTTGATCTCCCGTTTTTGAATTCTTAAAAAGTAGCTAACTTGCTGCTGGCTAAAATCCAAAACCAACAAAACATCCATTGTTTTACTGAAATCACTTTCCAAAAACTTTAAGGAGTTCTATAATTTTCTCTGTAATTAAGAGCAGGTACCATTTATTTGTCAATCATGTCAGTGTGTCATTCAGAGAGTGTAAATTAGGCACTAGGAGAAAAGTGACAACATATTAAGTGTTGTCACTTAGACATTCTAAGTGCTTAATTTATAAAATAAGTTACTCTTTGGCAGTATTTGGCATGTGCATTTGAAAATGAATATTCAGATCATCCTGAGGGCTTTCCCTCACAACCCACAACCAGCTGGTTCCCCAGTGCCACTGCAGAGGGTGCAGAGGGAAGAGGAAGAAGCAGTTTGAGTGGCGGCAGTCACCCCAGGTGGACAAAACCATGCATGGAAATATATGGCATGAGTAACAAATTATTTCACCAACTTATATGTACTCTATGAGACGCCTATACCATCTGCACCTTTTGAGAAAATTCCTAAGATTGTGTACTGTTTGTTCAGTCTTTACATAAATGTATACCGAGTGTCTTCCATATATCTTCACTGAGAAGAAATGTAAGTTCAGAAAATTTATCTCAAGGAGTAGATGATATGAGGATGGAGGCCTAATGGAACGAAACACTCCTCCACGCTGAAGCAGGACCGGGACCGTGGGAAGGACAGATCCAGATGTAGCCCCACTCGTCACCAGCTGGGGAACCTTAGTGGAGGTTTTTAAACTCTATGAGCATCACTTTTCTTATCTTTCAAATGAAAGGGGTAATATTCTGAGGCTTGTAAAGATTAAATGAAAGAGTTAATTCAAAGGGCCCATCAATGCCTGGTATCCAGTGGGCGCTCAACAGTTATTATTTTAATAGCAATTAATAAATTATTAATGTCAGGAAAAATAATAATATAAGAACTATAATAAATAATATATAAAAAAGGGAAAAGAAATGTGTTAAGGAAAGTAAATATAATCAATTCACAGAATGAAAGTGTCACTATAAACTACTGCTTCAAGGATCAGGAAAGAACTAGATGGCCATTAAAAGCTAGAAAGATAAAAGCACTGCCAGGAAGAAAGAACACTGTAAATAAGGGTTTGGAAGCCTGAGAAGCTTGGGACATTTAGAGCCTCAGGCAGAATTCTCTGAGTTGAGGTCAAAGTTTTGAAAAAAAATAAAGGAAGACACAGACCACCTGCCCATCACGAGGGCCTTGAACGCCGGGTGAAGGCAGGGCCCTGAGACTCTGGTCCGTCACAGACCAATCAACAGGTTCAATTTTGTCAAATGTAAGGGAAATACTGGTTCATTTTGTGTGTGTGTATAAACAATCATGAAATTACAAAAAGTAATACCTAGTTAAAGAATTCATATCCATTAAAAGCTATTTTGTAATATTTCCCTTTCCAATTGTACTGCAGTAGCTAGAGGATACCACTAAAATATATTTATGATGAAAAGAGACAAAACCATGAAATAATTGTAACTTCTAAACTTGGCTCATTTTTTTTTTTTTTACATCAATCAGAAAATATATCAAAGATATATGCCTGCTATTTAAATGTCCAAAAAGAGTCCATGGTTATTTGTAAAGATAATACCTAAAACAACAAAAACAACAAATATTTTATATACAATAAATAATTTTCCTTAAAAACTATTTTGAAAATATATAAGAAAAAAATGTCCAAATACATTCAGTATACTTTAAAAATTGAGCTTTCATTCAAAGACTGAGTCAAAAGAAATGTGAAGGCATACAGAATGAAAATACCATCCCTCAACTCCCAGAAAGAACCAGCAGTAGAAAGGAAAGGAGAAAACATCAAACATAAAAAGGAAAAATGTAGATAAATTAACAAATAAATTTATAAGATGTGATCAATAAACAGGAAAGACATTCTCTGACAAATTTAAATATTTTCCCACAGATGCTGAGAATCTGGCTTTCACGATCTTTAAAAAAAAAAGTCAGAGTCATTGAAATCCTGTACCCCTACTATCTGCTCAATTAAGCTCAAAGAGGGAGAAAATCAAGCTACAAAAACTATAGTAAGTAATTAATGTTCAAGATGGAATATTTTAATAATTTTAACCGTCACCTAACAACACTGATAATTTAAATCGTTTAAGAAAATTTTCTCTTCAATCCGCTTTCCTCAAATCTGAAGTCTTTTACAAATTTAAAAAGGAAAATGAAAAGAAAAATGTAGCTTATAGATTAGTAAGTATTTAAATGCGGCAAAATTCAAGCAAAGTGATAGTTTTAACTTTCCTCCTGTACTGTAAAACTTGAAAGCAATCTCTTTCAAAGAATTTGATATCTAAAATCAATCACTAATTTTGTCTTTCAAACCCATTTTTGTTTCAATTGATGTTCACTAATTTTAATGACTATGCTCTACTGTAGTGTGGATGACTGGTTTCCAGTCTTGTGAAGAATGAGACCCTGTCACTGTCAATAATTTTTGAAGACTCCCCCATGTGAGATATGTATACTCTGTACGGTACTATGCGTTCTATATAATGTTTTAAAAAATACACACATATTTCAAAAGGATTAGCATGCAAATTAGACCATATGCACTTTTCCAGAGACAGCAGCTGATCTGCCTAACTCAATAACTCCTCAGAGGTACAAGAGCCACTGGGTGGGAACCACTAATTTAGAAGTCAGTTCGGAAAGCATATAAGCCGTTCTCATTTGTTTAGTGCTTCATGGTTTATGACAGGATTTACACACCAACCCTGAAAGGTAGACAGACAAGGTATAAGAATTCTCACTTTACAAATAGGATGGAAGTCGAGAGAGACTAAAGAAATGGGTCGAGGTTACACAGCCTTAACAATGGTGAAATTCCCATTAGAAAACAGGTCTTATTACTTATTACTAACTCAATATTTTTAATCCATGTATTCACCTGGTCATGAAAGGGCAGTGTAATCATTTTCGTAAAATCAGACTAACATGTTTAACCAATAATTCCGAGAGAAAAAAACATATTTTAATTTATACCTTTTTGGACCATCTAACAACTTGGGTTACAATTCTACATTATAATCATTTGGGGGATATTAAAACAAGAAAGAAATGGCAAAGTGAGCTAGGATATGCTAAATAGATAAGCCCACGTAGAAAACTGTTATGAATTAGGAAGACAATAAATTTCCAAATGTTGCAAAATGTTCAAGTTCTAATATTTTTAAACTTTCACATTATACTTGTCATTTCTAAACTCTAATCTAATAAACCCAACTGTCTGGTTAATTTCTTAGTAATCTTAACAAGATTGGGTAGTTACTCTAAGACTTAGTAACACAATTCATTAAGAATTCCAATTTTAGAACAATAAACAAGGTGCTATGCAAGAGAATGTGGGAAATATTAACTCAGGGTTATTTACTAAAAGAACTAAAACCATAAAGTCAAGAAACTGGAGGTGGAACATCATGTTTGAAGGCATATTATTTTGCATTTTCAAAAACCTTTACGATACTTTTTCGGGTGGGGATACTAAAATGTTTCTTTTTCTGCCCCATTCCAAAGAACCACACAAGCGCACATTAAAACAGTGATGAAATAAAACGCTTACAGGTTTGTATCTCAGGGCGTCTCTGTAGGATCCAAACAAAGCAGCCTGCGCCCTCAGGAAGGCCCTAGCCACTCCGTCCCCCGTCGCTGTAGACTGCTTCTTCAGTTTATTTTTCAGGGCCGAGACCTGCGTGACAGAGAGGAGCCGTTAAATTCACACCTCAGAAATTGGTACAGCGAGGCACGAGCCCAATGGGCAGGCAGAGCGCAGCGTGTGCAGGTCAGCCCAAGCCTCATCTTCCTCCTGACAGCTTATCTTCTAACTGCAGGGAGCACCTGCTGGTCTGTTAATTGAAAGGAAAGCAGGGGCCCTGTACAGTAATGTGCTAATGCAAACTGGTTTGTGCTCTCTTTTTTTCCCAAGCCCTCTTGACATAAATAAGCTTTAATTATTTTACAGTAAACTGCTTGTGAGCCACTTTTCTGCAGATTTTTAGCAATTACAACATGTGTCTACTTGTTTGGAGACGAAGCTGGTTGGGTAGCGTTCGACTGCTTGCTATTTAATTTTATTTTTGGAAGCTTCGTTTGTATATGTAAATAATTTTCCAGTCATTTGTCGAATAGTTTTCACCATTATTAGATAAAAAGAGGGGAGGGAAGTTCAGGTTACTGAGAACCTTCCACAAGTGGGGAATTGTGTTGTGCTCGTTAGACACTGTCCCATCTGATCTTCAGAGTCTTCTACGAAAGGTACTCACGTTACCATTTATGAAGAAACAGGGGCTCAAGCATGTGAATCGACTTGCCCTCAATATCTAGCTACTAAGTGGCAAAACTGAGATTTCAACCCAGTTCCGTCCAGTTTTCTCCACCACCACATGCAGGTTTCGAGGTCAACGTTATTGCCTTATGAACCAGTAATCACGTTAATAATGTTTTAAAATCAAAGAAAAATGTATTATCTAGGAATTTGTGAAATTTTAAAAGGCACCTACGTTTGTTATAATTTTTCATACACTTGCATCCTATAATTTCAGGTTGTGTGTATTTTAGAGAATGCATGCTATTTATGAACAGCCCTTACTCAGATGAGTATTTTCCAAGAGTAATCAACCTCCTGATGCACACTCTTAGTTTTTAAAGGGGAGGTGATGTGATCTGTTCCTATGCATCCAATTCACTTGACCAATTCCTTTCACAGATAATAAGAAATACATTCTGTACACTTAAAAAATACCATTGATGCTCATATACATTACTTGTCAACGCTCTACATGGGAACGTGAAGTCACGTAGAAATTCTGTTTTCTTAAGAAAAAACTGATGGGACAAAGTCTGGTTGGATTGTTCCCTTATCAGAGCATGTTCTTACCCTTACGATACTACCGGATAACAAAACAGTGTCATTCCTCCTTTACATATATATGCAAAGAGGAATATTTTTATTTCTTTATACAAGCAGCCCTGACTACTCTTGTGGATGATGATTGTAATTGAAGTGTCAACCTAATTAACAACTAAACTTTGAATAATGCTAATGAGAAAGGAACACAGCATCAGAGGAAGGACCAGCTCTACAGGTGATAAACCTTCACAGTAGTGACATTTTCCAGTGTAAAGTCACAGTTACTGTGATCTGATCAAAGACAGAGACCCCCATTGGGTCCAATTATAACCACAGTTTTGAAAAAATTATTGAGTTATGATGTTCATAATCTATGCAGAAAGGCCTTTGCAGTATAGGTCTTTCCCCATAGCTGTGATCTTTTCAATTTATATCATCCAAGCTCCATAGATTCAGATAAAAGTTTAGAGCCTAATTCATTTAGCCCACAAAGTGCATAAATCAGGATTCATTTAAGAAGAAGTTTTTATTATTAAAATCTAACCTCAATTAATGCATATTTTTAGGTAACCCACATATTCAAAAATAAATACAGCTGAAGGATGCAAAAACAAACCTCTGACTTAATGTCCTTTATTCTGAAATCTGTAATAATGTTATTTTTTAGGTTTCAAATGCCTTTAAAAAAAAACCAATGGGGATGAAAATCAACACATGTATTTCATTATTGCCCCCTAAAAAGGCTTATGATGGAAAGAATAAGATTCTAGTCTTCAAAAGTATTATAAAAAGAAAATGATTGGGTTATTTTTAATTTTACTTTAGAAAACAAAAAACATTTTAAAATGTCATGCCTTGTATCTTTGTAAAAGAAAATTCCTCAAGATGTATTTTTCTATAAAATCTGGAAGTGACAATCCGGTTCTCCACAAATTAAGAATCCTTAGGACAATCATGACACATGTGCTCCCAGAGACTGGAGGCAAGTCAAACCATCCCTCACCCTTTATTACCCCAAGTCCTTGATGGCTTAAGTGCTGCGGAAGTTATCCAGGGTATTCATCACGCTGCCTCAAGCCCTTCCTAACCAAATCATAACGAGGTAGCCTTCACTTCCGAAATTAGTCAGTGATAGCTCCTGAACTTCCTCAAGAGCTCTACAGAAAATAGGAAAGAAGAAAATACCTGTTCCAGAACTGTCCGAAACGGTAGCCACTAGACACACAAGCACTTGAAATGTGACTAGCCCAAATTAGGATTTGCTATTAGTGTAAAAAAAAATACACTGGATTTTGAAGACTTAAAAAGAGCAAAATACCTCATTAATAATTTTACTGATTACATGATGGAACAGTATTCTGAATATACTGGGTTAAATAAAATACATTATTAAAATTAATTTCACCTATTCTTTTTACTTTTTAACATGATTACCAGAACCATTTTAATTGCATATGTGGCTCATGTTATATTTCTATTGGACCGCGCTATTCTATATGAGCATACTATATAATTTCATACAGACATGTGAGACTAGCAAGAAATATGGTTAAGTTTTTCCTTTGCCTATTTCTACATTATTTCAACCTTTACAAACAGCATATAAGGAGTTCTTCCTTGACCTACTCTAGGTGGGCTTCGACTGTCAGTAGTTCTGAGGTGGTTCCTATTTTTCAGAGACCAGAAGGGCAGCTGAGTTAAGTGTTTCTGTATGCACCAATGAGTGCCCAAAAACAGCCTGTAAAAATGAAAGGGTTTTTTAATAGTCAGCGTCAGCTACTAGGATATTACTCTAACATAAAATGATTGTGTCAACCTTGCTATTCTCCTGTCCTTTAGACCACTGGAGTAAATTATCACCAGTTACCACTACGCTTTGCAGAGCTAAATAGCTTTTAGCAGTTTTTATCTATAAATAAGGTGATACATCTTCCGCACTTATTTAAAATACTTGGTCTGGGAAATAGCATTTTCTGCTTTAATTTCCAAACTTCTAAGTTTAGTTATGAAATAAATGTACATCTTTCCATGAGATCCTAAAGTTTATACTCACATATAACTGAATTCAGAAAAGCATTTGGAACCTTGGTCACATGTCTATTATCACAAAATCCTATCATGTGATCCTGAAAAAGTATCAATTGTTTTCTCTTTTTAGTCTTAACAAAGTAAGCTTCAATCTCCGATGGCTAAAGATGACTTGAAAACTGACATTTTATTTTATTATGACATTTTTTAGTCTGCATATAAATTATTTTTTAAGTCTAATTAGGTATCATACTAGACCTCCCCTGCAAAAAAAAGTTAAACAGTGAAAAAAACTTCAGAATAAACGTCATTTCACTGCTCTTATCAAATGTTCAAATTCCTTTCATACAACGAGAATCCAGGCTTCTAAAGCAGCCATCCACAGGAGGAATTATAACCTGGGTTTGAGCACAGTGGGAATTCACTGCAACATGAATAATATTACCACCAATTCTCCACTTTTACCCTCTTAGCACTAAATGACCATGAATAAAAGGAGGGAATTACATGAGTAAACACAGCAAACAGGTATAAATAAAAGAGTGCAAGCCACGTGCACACGGGCTGAGTAATGAAGCAATTATGCCAACCGGGGGTTAGGAAGGGAGGTGACATAAAGGAGCTGAGTTTTTCAGAGAAGTGACAGAAATTTTCTCTTGACTTTTAGATGTGTCTTCTCAGGAAAAATAAATCAATCACTGTAACCCATAAATTTTAATTTTACTTTTTAGGATCACAAAGAGAAACATCAGGGTAAAGAACAGAAGGTAAAAATAAATGTTCAGGAATAACATCTGGACAACCTACATGACCTGAAACATCTCTGTGATGTCTTTAAGTATCCTTTTTCCTAACTAAGCTGCACTCTAGAAACTACGTCCATTCAGAAAAGTTAATGCTTCAAATAATTATTTGCTTTAGAAAAAAGTTACAAGGTTAAAGTCTTTTATTCTTCCATGAAACATGTTACGGTCATTGTATGAATCAGGTATCAAATCCCTACACTTCTTTAATCCTTCTAATGTTCAGTTTTTTAAGCAATAAAATTAACCCTTCCTTCTTAATATAATTTTCTAATATGCTTCTATCTAAGGATTAAAACAGTAACCTTTAACATTTATTAAATGAAAAACATATGATACACTCCCAGAGGGTATCATGACATTGTTTCTCTGAGTGCTTAAATTACCTTTCAAAACCTAAAATATGGTGTCGTCCACAACTATTTTCCCTTCAGAGGCATCTCAAAATGATCACAACCAAAACTGCTCTTACTCGACCTCAAGCCCAATGTCAGTGTCACTTCCGTGCATCTAGGTGCCTTGCAGGTCCTCTCAACGCGGCACCCTTTCTCATCTTCCATAAGCAGTAATCACTGAGCCCCAGCTGTTCGACCTCTGATATAGATTTCAAATCTGTCCGCTTTTCTCCAAATCCCTGCCACTATCAAGTTCGAGCGACTACCATCTCTCACCTAGACCCCTGCAAATGGTCTCTTAACTGCTCTTCCTGCTTCATTTCTGCTTCGTTATACCCAGGGATCTTCAGGATCTAGAACCCAAGATGATATTTTTAGAAGTCAAAGTGGATCTCACTCTTATTCCTCTGCTACAAATCGCCAGTGAATTCCCAGTAAAGTCTGGAGGTCCTGAACAAGAAGCACAGACCTTCCACGGTCTCACTCCTACCTGTCTCTACCCCCTCATTTGCGTAACCTCTCTTTTGTTCCTCTAAGCGCAGCTAAACGGGACTTCCTTCCATTCCCTGAATCTGCCAACAGCAGAGCCTTTGTATATGCTATTCCTCCTCCTCCCACCTGACTCATGCTCATCGTTCAGGCCAGTTCTGCACTCAGGTGTTCTGACATGTTGAGCTGAACCTCAAAAGGCAGATCTCAGTTTGTAGGCGGGTAAGAGTGGCCTCTCAGCTTGGCTACCATTATTTTCATTTGGGCTCGCTTATGGCAGAGAGAGCTGTCAGCCTACCAACGGCCACTCTCCCTCTCTTCCGTAATAGAAATCTTAAGTTATGACCGGTGCTTGGTTAACCCAGCTATCTCCCAGCATCACCATGACCTGGTGTGGCCCCGTGGTTGGGTTCAGCTAACAATGGGATGTGAGTTCCAGGACCACAGCTTCTACGTCTTCCCGTCCACTCCATGCCCAGCACAATACAGGCATCCAGTAGGTGCTCAATCAGCATCTGTTGAGCGAATGAACAAATGAACCTGTCCGAGGCACGCTGCTACACTAACTTCTCTAGTTAACGGGATCAGAATATCTGCGATGGTGCCCGGGAACAAAATTCATTGAGAAGTCCACCAAGTCATCATATCAGCAAGATTTGGAAACCACTATCATGACAGTGCTCACAACATCATGCACACAAAAAGTCTCTCAAATATGGAGAAGAACTTAAAAAACAAGGAACAAATTTTTAAATTATTTTAAAGCCAAAACATACATATACATACATACACACATACTGGCCATAAGAAGACAGAGAAGCACATTGTTAAGATGATACTGGAGGAAAAAAGACATCAGGAGAGGGGCTTCCCTGGTGGCGCAGTGGCTAAGAATCCGCCTGCCAATGCAGGGGGCATGGGTTCAAGCCCTGGTCCAGGAAGATCCCACATGCCGCGGAGCAACTAAGCCAGTGCGCCACAACTACCGAGCCTGCGCTCTAGAGCCCGTGCTCCGCAACAAGAGAAGCCATGCAATGAGAAGCCTGCGCACCGCAGCGAAGAGTAGCCCCCGCTCGCTGCAACTGGAGAAAGCCCGTGTGCAGCAACGAAGACCCAAGGCAGCCAAAAATAAATTAAAAAAAAAAAAAAAAAAAACACATTAGGAGAAAAGCTAATTTAGATGGAAATGAAAGGCCACAAGAAAGCCAAGGAAATTCATGAGCACTGAAAATCACTAGAAGTGGCAAACTCTAAATCAACTTTAAAATGGCAAACGTACAGAGACATGCAGGGAGGAACCGTGCAGGGCTGGGTCCTGCAGAGGGAGGCACAGATTCTCTCACGCAGCCGAGAGAAAAACAACAAAGACCTTTTAAATGTTGAAGTCCAATTAATTAAGATTTCGAGTTTTTTATTTTTGTTTTGTTATGCTTTGGTATTTAAAGTTTATATTAAAATATACACACCAAGAAAACAGTAGGAAAAAATAGCAGGATCTGTTCATAGTTTACTTACAAACAAAAAACCTTTTCGCAAACAATCTCATCTCTGAAAGTAACTATTTAGAAGAAGGGTGAATCCCCGTGACAGCCAAAGTCGGGTGCAGGAGCAGGGTGACCGCCATTGCAACCTGCTCTCCTTCTCCAGGGACAGGAAACACACAGTTGCACGCAGAGCCACAAAGATAGGTATTAAACCGGCTTCCAGGTTTCTCCCTTTCATTACTATGAAAGTCAGATGAAAATACCCTAATAAACACTACTCTCAGGGGCAAACTGAAAGCAGGATTTGTCTCCTGGAGGCTACTCTATTAAACAAAAAAAAAAGTCCTCTCAATTACTCCAGAACCCCAGTGAAATTGTAACATAATTGTAACCTGGACACTCTACCAGTTTGCTGGGGACTTCATTCACTGCCGAAGGAGATAAAGATTACAGCATGGCTCTGGCAAACCTGGAACTAATATAATATTCTCTGGGGCCTTTTTTCTTCTCTTCATAACATATATTATGACAATTTAACATATTAAACCTTCATGTTAGATTAGAGGAAATATCCAACGAATTAAATATATTTATTGACTTATTTGCATGGTTGTAAGAGTTAAATTTGTTTATATATACTTTAATTTTTTAAGCTGATTTTTTAAATTCTCTGAAAAAGCCAATTCTTTTCCAAACTTATTCCCAAACTAATTAACTCACTTGAATACAGATCTCTAAAAATTTTAATTTAAAGTCCGAGTTGGGGTTTTTTCCTCTAGTTCTTTAAGCTTGTAATGATTTTTAGTTAATCGGAGCAATTTGTGTCTTTGCTTTTCATGTAATGGTAAAACCATTAACCTAGTCCTTGGTGTGATACTTGAAAGCCTCAGTAGAAGATGCACAGTATTTTAAATGACTCTATTTTATAATAAGGTCTTTTCAATGTTTTAAGAATTAAATATGCTTTATACTAAATGTTGCTGTCCTATAACATACTGTGGCCTGCCGTGAATGGTACAATAACTCTTCAGCGTACATACTGTATTTTCTACACAGGCTCAGAACAGAAATTAGAAAATCGTTTTCCAATAGCATTACATATAGCATGAAAATGAGTTTTTAAAACAGTGTTGACAATCCTAATTTAAATCAAATAGGTCATGATGATATTTCTTTAACAAGATTAGAATGGAGAGTAAGCGTCTATATCAAATTTTAAGAGTTACTCATTGCAATGTGTATCACGTTTATACGAGAGAGACCATGCTCTAGTGCTTGGGGAGTAAGTCTGCGGATCAACTTCTATGAACTAAAGCTCTAGCAATACTATTAACAGCACAGTTTCTGTGGCTTTATCCTCTTATCTAACACAGGGGTACAAGTATATTGACCTGTCTCAGAGTATATTAGTTTTTACAGTCTAATAAGTTAAAATCACTTAAAAACAGTTAAGCAATACAGGTCAAAATTTGTTTTCCTAGTAATGAATATTCTAATGCATGTAACTTTTTCAGATGTCAATTCTAACCTGCTTTCTTCTATAAGAGTCAGTTTATAATTGTTTTAACTTAATATTCACATAAAGACATATTTCCTGTATCTCATTATAACTCTAATTAGCTTAATTTTCCCACAAATGAGGTATCCTATTTATTTTTGAAATACTAACAATTTCCAAATTACTTTTTAAAATGTTAATAATGATAAAAATTTAAATGAGCACTAATACCTTAGAAATACAACATTTTAAATTCTTATGTAGCTGAAACTAAATTTGTGTATATATTTGCAATGGAGGGGGTCTCAATAATGCATTTTCTTAAATTAAAATGAACCCATTTGAGATTTCAAGTGTTATGTTTAATACAACTGGCTCTTTCTGCCCCCACTTAAAAACATACCACAATAACACTAACTGCAATCGATACTGTTACATAGCCCTAAAATTTACTTTTTTATTTCAAAACACTCAAACTACATACGTTTGAAGGTACCTATATTTGGCATAGCCACTAAAAAAAATAAAAATCACAATGTATTCGCAGACAAAAACTACAAAAGTATATTTTAATGGATCGACTGCTTTTAAAAGTTATTCCATGTAATAATCAATATCGTTAAAATCACTCCCAATAAAATGTTTTTTTTCTTTTAATGATCCAGATCTAAAGTGAAATGATGAAATCGAAAAACAACTGTTCTTGTCAGAAGACAGGAAGAGAGTTTTTTCCCCTTCCCTTAAGGAAAACAAAGGATTCCTGAAAGCTTTGGCCTGATTTATTTTTCCAATTTTAAATACCTTAAGAGTAGCGGAACTGCTACTGGCATGGTAGTATTTCTAACAGTCAATAAATCTAAAATATTATGTGTGAATATTGGAATGAAGCCATTAAGAAGATTACAGCATGCAACACAGCAGAGGGTCCACAGGAAAAAAGAACTAGTAATTCAGGACAACTGTGACCACTGACCTTGGAACAGCCAAGACCACTGGTCAAGCTGACACGATAATAAAGTGCACATGCACAGAAAGTCATCTAGCCTGTAAGCATAATTTTAATGTTTTGGTGAATGATTTTAAAATGCCCCCATTTAAATATCAGTTAATTTATTAAATTATCAAACAATACCAACTGTAATATTTTTCAGGCTTCAAGTATATTTTATTAATTCAAGTCACAAAAAAATTCAGTATGATCATTTGTGATTTTTAACACGTCTCATTTAAAACATTTACAATTATAGCAAGTATGATGTGATACTTTATCGTATTTCCTACTATAAGAGATAGCTTTGGAAAACTGATGAAAAAGCTAAATTTATTAGAGCTGGGTTAAACAAACAATCACCTGAGACATTTTTAGAAAATGACTCTAACTTTAAAACATCTCATACTTTCAGTAGATAGTCCTAGCTCCACCTCAGAACTATTTCAGTTTATTCATACTTCAAATTTGTCTAAGTCTGCGATCCTTAATTCCGAGCATATATTTAGTTATATCTACATTACCTTGCAGAATTCCCTTTTATGAATATTTTTTACTATTTCAGTTATGTTAACTGTTGCTTATAAATAAACAATGAGATGGTCCCTCTTGTCATTTTATATATTTAGGCTTTTACATTTCATGAATATTGTTTAACTTCCTCACATATTTAAATAAATGTTTCAATATCAAACTAATTCTACTAGGAAGGTAGAGGTTCCCAATTTAAAAAGAATCACTCATCAAAAAATTACTATTAAAGATTGTTTTTCTCAAAGAAATAATCAGCTATCACTGGAGCTGACTATAAAAATTTTAATATAACACAAAAATGCTGATTTCTTTTTCTTTTTTCTTTTTCTTATCCTTCCTCATTTTTAAAAAAATAAACAATCCTTTCTTCTTAGGGAATTAATAGTAGGAACTACATGCACATAAGGAAAACATTCTTAAAAGTTGGGACTTTATTTTCATAATTACGTCCCTATCCAGTGAAGAATACTTTGATGGATTTCTAAATGAACAACTCTAATCCTTTCTAGCAGCTTCTGCAAAATCTTTATAATGAGGCAATCGAGTTATAATGAGCTAAAAAGATAATATAATTCTTCACTGGCCTGGGTTTGGGTTTGTTCATACATAGCATAAATTTTACTACAGTTAGATAAAGTAGTTCGATTTAATTTGCTTCAAGGTCAGCAAGTATTTTAGGTTATTTATGGGCATAAATAATCTGATTTTGACTTTAAAGTCACATTTCCCCTACCACTAGCCATAAAAGCAATCAAGGCTAGTATTACTGTATTTTCTGAGTTTGAGATTTTTTTTATTCCTTTTTTTTTTCAAGCTCTCTAATAGTGATTTCAAAGCACTTGCAGTATTACAGAAAAAAAATATATTTTGAAGGTATTTTTATTCCCAAATTTTAATATGTCTGAATAAACAATGGATTTTTTTAAAAAGGGGAGTTATTTTAACTTAGAACTATGTTATAAAGATATTTTAAAATAGCCATTAGAATATATACAGAAACAGTACAATCTGCATTTTTACCCTGTTCTAAGGAATATGAAGGCCAGAAAATTTACTTTGGAGACTATTTAACACAAAATACAGAATATATCCTATTATAAGCTGCAGACCCACACATGCACACACACACAAACCTCTGCAAGATCAAAGACCAGAAGAGAGCTGGCACTTAATTTATCAGCCTTTACAGACAAAAGACAGTTTTCGTCATTTCAAAAGGATCAGATGTCTTTTATGACAAACTGGGTTTGCAGTTTAATTTACAAATAGAATTCTAAGTAAGCAGTCTTTGCTCTGCCAGAGCAAATGACAAACAGTGTAGGTTTTCATTCTTGCAGCCCTCAGCAGGATAGAAAGGATTAAAATAAAACTGAAATAATTTAGAGAAAACAAATAAATGTTTCAGAAAGTTGAGGGAGATCAAAGCCAGAAATTTCTGACCCCAACTGTACAAGCATTTCTTATTATATTGACCAGTGCCATCAGATCATTAATTAAAAGGAAAAGCGCTGGCAGGTGGCAGGGAAGCAAAAGCCGATAATTGGCCCCCTTCTTCTTCTTGCCTTCAAAAACTCTCTCATTCTTTTGCAAGACATGCCACTAGGCAGACAGAAATGCCTACTTTGTAATATAATGATTAAGATGAGATGAAGAGACTTATGTTTAAAGAAACTCTGCCTAATGAATGCATCTAGCTTTTTAATTACGATCCTACTTTTACAATAAGGAATATGATATTGCATCTGACATCCCCTCAACTGCCAAAAGGTAAAAATACGAAAGACAGACTCTACATTGACTCCTCTCACACCACATGCTCATATTCAGCCCTTTTACTTCAGGCAGAAAAATGGGAAAGTAACTCTTGGTGATTCAAGGGTCCAGGAGAAAACATACAAATGTTTGTTCACCACAAAATATCCTCCAGACTTACCACGTCACTCGGTAGGCTGCTCAAGTCATTAAATGGTGATTCTAAAGTGTTTGTGTCAACATTTAACATAACCACATCCTCCAATGATTTATTTTTCACTCTCTGTTTAAAAAACACAATTATAAACAAACATCTTAGTATATTTTCCTTCCAAAGCTATAATGAGCTTAGATATGTAGAGAAAATTATCTTAATGCATTATCCTTAGGAAAAGAAAAAAGGAAAATTCTACATCATAAAAGAATATAAACAATTTTGCCTTATGAGAAAGTCTGTCTAAACCATTCAAAAAGAAAGAGTAAAAATGCTTAAAATAGCATGTTTACTCATCTAAATATATTAATAGTCTGGAGACACTGAATGTAATTTAACTACCAAAGAGATACTACAACAAATACAAAATAAGCATGGCTATATTAAACTGTAAAAATTTATATCCTTTAAATTTTACCAATTGAATTTCAATCCTATGATACAGGAACGTGTGGTCAGTTCTATAGCTATTTTTAGCATAAATCATACTGCGGGGTTAACACAAAACAATAAATATGACTACTAAGTAGTAAAGTAAGTTTTAAATTAATATTTTCTCTGTATCTCCATATAAATTTGGTATAAGTTGATGATGACAAGGGAAAGTTGAGTACGAAAAAATGACAGAGAGCAGTAATATGGAATTTATTGTTAGTAATGTTTATCCCATGAATTTAATATAAAGGATCAAATTTAATAGCCTATCAGATTAACTATTTGACTTGTCATATTTGTTTGAAAGCTTAGTCAAATGGTCAAATTATCTCAATATATGCACAAATGATAGTAAATTAGAATTTATTAAATTTTTATCCTTAAAGAAAGAAAATATTTATAGTTTATTTTTCCTATTTAAACTAATATGTCTACTTAAATCATATAATTCTATTAGTCTTATCTAGATGATAGCAAATAATATTATTTCCTCATGAAAATAAGTAAGGTGTGCATTAATTAAATATATCCATCAACCCAGAATTCCATAACTGCATAGGTCAACTAGCAATTGGTCAATTAATTTCAGTGCAGTAGTTTTAAAAGTGACATTCTAGAATAACAGCCATTTTTTCAGATTATTTAAATACCTTAAATATTAAATTGGCCAGGCCAATTTTTTAAGTTAGCCAAGACTGGAATTTCTGTGATCCACTTAGAATTTCAAATCTCTGCGTATCAGGCAGAATGTTAAATTTGCTAGAACAATGGTAGTCTAGGGTAGGGAATTTTTATGTGTTACGATAGCCACAATGTCTATGTGGAATATGCATTCTCAAGGGGGCATGTGATTCTAAAACTCTATCCTGTAAAAGACATTATAATTATTCTAAAGTAAGACTCAGAAAATGGCCATTTCTAAGAAAGTAACTTATAACGTGATACTATTGCCAAAACATTTATAAATAAACTCATCTCCTTTCCATGTGCATACATATATGTAAAAAAGGTTTACATATATAAATATGTGGTTATCTACAAATCAACTATAGCATAACTACAAAAATAACCTATGAGCAAAAACTATATTTATATTAACGGCATTTGTATGTAAAAAGTATATCATAATTTTGATTTCCATCTTCAATTCTAAATTGCCCTTTTAACAGAAAATGTAAAGATAATCCAGAAACCTGACGTATTTTTCAGGGAACGAAATGAGTTCATCTAAATAGCCTAGAGTAATGGTTATGTGACCCCAAAATGTTTGTAATGACGCTAACACTAAACTCTGAATAGCTGAGTCACTTTGCTGTGCACCTGAAACTATCACAACATTGTTAATCGGTTATACTCCAATATAAAATAAAAAGTTTAAAAAAAAAAATCTCTGAATAAAGGAAATTAGCATTAGTATGAAATGTATACCTTTTTCAAAGTTTCTCTTAGTTTTAAGAAGTCTGATAATAGCTGAATATTAAAATCTGTTAACGGGAACACTCATTAAGAATGGAAAATGTATTCATTTCAATAACAGACTGAGCCTCCCTTAAACGAGAACAATTCTACATAAGCAAAAAAGGGGGGAGAAGATAGCATGTAATTTAAATCTTTTTTTTAAAAATTCATATTAAGGTATTTTCTCTGTTATTGCCCTCCAAATCAGGCTTTAGCCATTTTTTTCTAAACAGGAGTGGAAAGTCATATGGCATATAAAATGGCACCATTTCCTCTGCCCCATATTTTTACGTCTCATAAAATTCATCAACTTGTTTGGATGGGGAAAGAGTAAGAAAATGTGAGAAAACAATGTGCTTTTTCTTCAAAAATAAGGAAATAATATTAGCACATAGACAAAGTCTTATCGGGAACAACAGCAGACGCTGAACCGGCGAGACTCCCGGCAACCTCCACACGCCATCCTCCTTCCAGGTGATGCCAGCACACCTGCACGCTCTGCACACGGAGCGAGGAAGGGACGCGGTGGAAGCAGCCACATGATACTGTGAAACTGGGTCAGTGCTTTACCTGGGATCCTTTGTGTATTAAAGCAAATAACATAACCCTCACATTCGCAGCCTGTACTGATTTATTCCCAATCACTTACAGGCCTTAGTCTGCTTTGACTTCATCCCTGAAGTCTAGTCTTCAGGGAGAACAAAATGCCCTTGTCCTTTATTTTAGAAGCAGATTTACATCGTAAAAAGAGATTTCTAGTCATCTTTTACTTATGATCACATAAAGATAATTTTTAAAAAAGATTTAGGAAGACATTAATTTCATGTCTTTGAACAATTATGTTTAAAAGTCTTTGTAAAACTGATAAAAAGTGTTGAAACTGTCTTGACTGAGAGAGAAGAGAATATTTTGATTTTTCCTCCACAAAAAATTAGTTGTATTTGCAGCCAAACAAAATGTGAAAAATTATTCAGTTCTGTCTCACATATGAAATATGTAAATATATATTTATATTTTAATTATAATACCATTTATATAAAATTTAAAAAGCACAAAAGATCAGAATTTTAGTGAAAGTAATCTGTGTAATGATGTCATCATAAAAATGGAAACGTAGGATCTGTATCACCTGGTAAAAGATTAAGAAGAAAGTTACTAAATGGTACCCAACTGGTTTAAAGACATTCTTAAAGTTCCTATTATAGTTTCTCATTCACTATTAAACCAAATAAAACTGACTATTAAGACAGTTTGATAAGTCCAGAGTATAAAAGGTGCAGAGATTTCAGCCGACCTAATCATGGCTTTACACAGTCTCATTTAATAAGAGCCAATTTAAAGTTAGAAAGGACTGCTTCTCCAAGACAATACTCTAAGGACTAAAAAATTCTTAAATTTGCTCCTTTAAAAAAGGACTGATTTTCTCTACAGGTGTACAATAAACATGTGATAAACTGAATTGAATATTTAAAGCATGTACTCCTTTCTACAATATTTTGGAAAAGCTGAATCATTTGTTTTAAAAGTTGGTCTAGAATCATTATGTAAAAATAGTAACATCAACAGGTACAATCAACCACTTTAAATATTTTTCATCTGTATAAACAAATGTATTATGAAAACTACGTATTCTATAAGGTACATTACATAAGAAGAGATACGTGCACTAACATCAAAATCAAATTTGATGACTTTTTTTGAAACCATACCAACCAACCATGGTTAGATTTTGCAAAGAGTCAAACTACTGATGAATAAAATGCCAGTCATATATTCCACACTCTAATAACAGATTAAATACCTATTTATTCATGTTTTATCTTATACAATTTGTCCTTTCACTGCAAGTACCTTGGGCTGTAAGAAGCTGTTCTCTAAAAATTGACAAAATATAGTCATAATGTTATCCAACCCAGACTTCAAAATTAAAAAGGAATTAAACCTACTAAAAATTCATTAAAATGTACTCTTTTTATTAATGGTTAAAGCACAACTCTCTCCACAAAGGATGCTCAGGAATTTTAAAATAATCACCAGGCTCTTCCTCGATCAGCAAAGTGAGGACTGATGGTGTATACAATGACAACAGCTAATCAGAAAACCAAGTCTAACTCATGAAAGTTGCTTATCAGAAATTGGGTTAAAGTACAATATGCACAACCAGCAAGAAAAGAAATACATTTGAACAAATCATCTGGCATTATGATGCCATGCAACTGACCCAAGTCTTTTGTTTACTTTTGTAGAAGCTAATCTTATAAGAAGTCCTCTCTGGAAATCTCACTGATTTCAAGTTCAAAGTATTTAAAGTTCAAGGTTTTTCACTACAGTGATAACAAGTGACAAAAGTCATTTTCGAATGACAGTGCAAAAAAAAAAAAAAAAAAAAACTACATTTTAAGTCCCAACAGGACTGAAGTTAAAGTCTTACAAAGCTATATTCTAATTTAAAAGTTCATGATTAGTGTATTAAAACACATTTTGAAAAACACTGATACACTGAATTATAGTGAAGTTTGCAAAATAAAAACACTTTCCCTTTATGACTCATAATTACATAAATTCTCACTTTCAAAACACAGAAATATTTCTTCTGAAAGAGAAATAGATATAATAGATCTCAAGTTCCATAAAGTGGTTCATCAAAGACTAAGGTTTTTAGTATTTAAAACTTACCATATGACTTCAACCAAATAGAACCTACTTTCAATGGGTCTCATACCACTGAAGATGGTCATTTTGCATACTAATTAAAATAAAATTATTTTAACACTACCTTTTTGAAAATGATCATGTAAGTATACTCTAAATATGCAACTAGTCACTTCTTTGTACTATTCAACTGATATTCTTTCAAAACACAACTGTTTTAAATTAATTCATAAAAATAATAGTTATCACCGTCTCATGTCTGAAAGATACTCACCTCTATGAGGCTGGAGTGTATTCCGATCAGGTATGGCATTGGGGCACTAAATTAAAAATATATATGTACGTGTTCATATAGTTCATTAAAACTGAAACAATAATATAAGTAATTCAGAATGCTTTAAAAAATAAATTTATTAAATGCGTAGTTCCAACATAGTACATCATAGATATTTAAAATTATTCAGTATAGAAAACTCAAATATAATCTTAGAGGCCATTAATATATTCAAATTAAGGTTGATTTATATAAAATCACAAAATCATTTATAATTAAAAGTTGTAATGTTTAAAAAACAAGAATATTAGGGTCTAGGCCGTAGTCTGAGATGAATCTTTTCTGTATACTTCCCATCAAATATATCCTAAATAATCATCAAATTTATTCACATTTCTTTGTACAATTTTTTTATTCAGTTAGATTCTTATATGATTTTCTTAATATATATTCATTGTTTCACATCTACTATTTAGTCACCCAAATTTTTGAGTCAGTCACAATATATTTACTGAGACCTACTATGTGCCAGGCACGGTTTGGGGACTAGAAGTGCAAAGATAAATAATTTCCTCCCCCACTGTTACCATTCTATTTCTGTGCTATCTTTCCACTCATGTATCTTGTCTATTATTTAAACTCTGTACGTTCTTATTTATCCCACTTTTCATTGTAATAATAATATAATTTTAATAAATTTTAAAATATTCAAGTAAGTTTAAGAATGCTATTGATTAATTCAACACAGTATGTGGAGCATACTCAGGTGACAGTACCTGGCATAGGGGTTAGGGTACAATAATAAACAATACAGAAAGAATATATTCCCTTCTGGAGCTTATACTCTGGCAGAGAATACAGACATTAAATAATTTTTGTAATATACAAAATCAGACTTACTAGCAATTTCAAAAATATTTCTCATGAAATATAGGGCAGAAATTATTCAACTTGACATTTCAAAATTAAAAGATTATTTAACAAGAAAACATGAAAACGAACAACGTCTACAAATGTGATAGAAGATATGCAAATAAATAGCTATTTTAAAAATAAAACATTTTTGGCATTTCTTTTGTATACATCTTTGTGTTATATTTAATGCAAACCTTTTCTGTTAATGAAAACAGATAATCTTCTTTTTCAAGGGATTTGCATAATTTTCCAAACATCCTTGTCATTATTAGAACAGAGCTGTCCAAACTCCTGCATGTCCACTTTGCTACTGAGAACCAGTAACAGATAAAAGAGGCACCTTGGTAGATCCACAGTTTTCAAAGTAACCTTAAACAGTTCCTACTTTATTTAAGGATGGCTAGCCACTAACTCCTATATCCAGAATTCACAAAAAAATAAAAACGGTTCAAGTTCTTATTCCAATCCTTATTAGCCTGTTGTACTAGATTCTAATTCCCAGTTGTCTTTGTCTTCTATAGCTTTGTTCCTTCCTATTTTTTTTAATTTTTATGCAGTAGACCATCTGGAATTGATCTGATATTCTGGATATTTCATTTGACTGAAAGTTGAGGACTATTTATAGGCCTTGATATCCCTAAGACCTAACAGATTTTCTGCCTTCAAAAGGAAACAGAAGGAATAAATGTGGACTGTTCCACTTTTGCTTAAATAAAAGAAGCCTAGTTGCTTCCCCAGTTCAAGTTCTCATCTCTGGAATTCCTTCTGCGACTCCACAGACGATATAAAATATGTGCCACTAACTACTCTGGGCTCCCATGACTGGGTTCCGGCAACTTTCACAAAACAGGGTGGGCAACTCCCAAGATCTTAAATATGTCAAGCCTTCTCCACACCCAAAATAGTACAAATTTATTAAAGTTACTGTGCAATTTTCCAATTCGCCCCAGGCTAGGTTATCCGACCAACAAGATTCATAATATAGAAAGATTCATAATATCTCAAACCTCAAAGCACGTTTTAATACAATGAGTGTTAATCAAAACACTTAAGACTTCTAAAATTAATTATTACATCCATTTTACATATGTTGAAGGTACACTGAATGGATCAGATTTCAAAAAATCAGAGCCAAAAGTAATAACTACCAACTGAAGTGCTACGAAATACATCTAAGATAACACTTTTAAAACTTCATGAAAGCTAGTTATCTCTTGAAACATAAACAATAAATTTACATAAATTGTTAAACTAGAATAAAAATCCAATAAAGAATTCCTATGCAGAACTTAATAATAAAGTAACCCAAAACTTTTTCTATGAGATCACTGGGTATCTCTACGTGTTTTTACCTCACTAATTTCTACAAAATCTAAAATATAAACACGTTAGACTGCAAACATTATTAACTAGAGCATACTTTCCTAAAATAAATATGTTTTTTCAGAATATAGATTTAACTGAATAGTTATTTCATTGTCATGAAAATTGGATTGTATACATCCTAATATTAAGTCAGCCAAGTCTCATGAAAAGTAATTTTGCTACCCTAGCTGAAATCTCCTAATGAGACAGAGTGTTAGTAAGTCAGGAAGAGATCCTTGGCAACACAGATGTTTTATCAGCTATGTGCAAAACTATCCTAGATCTTTCTGTCAATGGAATTATTTTGCAAAGATAAGATACAGAAGGCTCCATTATGACTGCTGCTTCTTTTTGGTAGCAACTAATCTTTGCTGAAAAATAATTACTATGTAATAGCTTTTTTTCTTTTTAGGTCTTCTCATGGAGGCCACCCATGGGTAGACTGTAACAGCAGTCTATTAACTTAGGGTAGTCTAAACAACATAATTTTCCATTTATGTTTTTAAAACACTATTCTCTTAGGAGCTAAATCTTCTCCTTTCATAGAATGAAGAATCAGATAGATAGCCTAAATAAAAAGGTGACAACCATTCTCGAACAAATAAATTATTATACTTTTACTGGTACTGGAATCATACTACCTCCGAGGTGTTTAAGGGCTCAGAAGGTTAAGAGTGTCTGGCAACATCACTTTAGACTTGCTATATTAAAGTACTTCCTCTTTGTTTTGTTTTGTTTTGTTTTGCTTTGTTTTTTCAGTATCAATACCTAACATGAGATCCATCCTCTTAGCAAATTTTTAGGTCTACAATAGAGCACTGGTTAAGTAAAGGCACAATGTTATACAGATCTCTAAAACTTAATCATCTTGAATAACTGAAACTTTATACCTGTTAGATAGAAACTCCCCATTTTCCCCTTATAGTGGTAGATTAAGGGGAAAACAAAGATGGCGTCACTTCTTCCCAGTAGCCTTCCCTACCCTAGCAGACAGGTGGGCACTTCCTCCTAGGTGCTCCGCTCAGCATTCTTTTATATGCCTCAGACCTAAACCCTATAGCATCACAGTATTCCTCTGTGCTCATCATGTGCACGTGTGTACATGTGCACAAACGTGGGAATTTCTTCCTATCTGGGGATCCAAGAGGGCAGAAGCTACGTCTTATTCATTACATTACATACTCGCGACCTGGCAAACACATGTTTACTAAATGTCTGGTGTACAAATGGATGAATGAATGAGCCGACAAATTAGCAAGCCTTCGTCAGCCGACCAAGATGCGCTATTCATCCACGGTCACAAGATGGCATCATGGCCCTCCAAGTCTATGCCACACCAGAGACACACTTCCAGGAGCCAGGACTGCCTCAGGATTGGGAAAGTCCAATCACCTTGAAGAGCTGGCAAAATACACATCTACCCCTATCACATCTTCCTGGTGCTATTTTTGGAGTGGAATATAAAATTTTCTTTACTCAAAAACCATGAGATTGAAGGGATAATCTCTAATATTTTTCTTCCTTTTGCATATAGGATCATTTGCAAAGATGTAAAGGGAAGAAAACCACCTTCCCTAGGAAATAGTTTAGTCCATGGAATTTTCTGACAATGAAAGAGAGCTGGAGTCATAGACAGCTATTTTGGGGGAAAAAAAAAGTATATGATACTGCCCACTTCCTATGTTAGAAGCTGAGCCTATCATTGTGACCTTAAGGTTCAGGAACTCTCAGATAACTCCTTGTCTGACTATCACTGCTCTACTCTCTGGGCCAGGGAAGTGCCTGGCATGGCAGCTGTTAGAACTTGTCCTAAAGGGGCTATTTCAGAGGTTAGAAACTAGTAAGACTGAAATATGAAACAAGCTTCCTTCATCACAGTGGAAGTAGCAGAAAAAGGACTTGATGGCAGGGTTAGAAAGTATCAGGAAGACATATCTGGAAAGAGGTAGCAATAGTTTCTAAATAACAATATTTTAGAAAGTCCTAAGTGTGTATCATTACAGAGAACTGAACTTAAAAGGGATGTTACCTCCTAAGATTTCAGAACATTTTTTATAGAAAAATTTAAATGGCACTAACATTACATATGATAAAATATAATTCTAAACCTCACAATTAGAAGTGTTGGTTCTTGAACCACTACTTTAATATAGATTTTTAAAAATCATACACCAATATATTTCCAAATACTTTTGTCAACATTATTTAAAATAAGTTTTAATTACTGAATACTATGTGGAAAGATCTACTACGCATGTCGACATGAAAGAATTGGGGTTCCTGCTTTCAAGGATGCTACCCTATTCTAGGTATACTGGTCAGAGAAGAACACTCTAAAATGAATACCAAGAGAGCTATTTCTAGATCCAGCTTTACTCTCAGATTCATGTGTGTGGTGCTTCACAGTGTAATTAAACCACACACCTACAGTCTCCTGCCCCACTGTTTCTCCCTCCCAGCACCCAAAGGGCAGAATGGCAGTGGGAGGTCACTGGAAACCTGCTGCCCAGCATTATCAATACGATTACCCTGCTGTGGAAACACACAATTCACTGGTATAATCAATATGTGACCAAAGATATGTACTGTCATTAAAAATCATTTGTCCTGAAGAGGGCTAGTCTTGAAAACTTCAATGTTATGAACTTAGATCATTTTAACCCTTAAACACTTTAAGTGATCTGCTTTTCATGAAATCAGAAAGTTAAATAAATAACTACTTTGATTCTAAAAGAGCTTTGTTTTTTAATAACATTAGTTGTGATATAAACGGTCCAAACGGACATTTGGACATTATGGTCCAAATCATTTCCTTCTTTCTGTGTGTGTGTGTGTGTGTGTGTGTGCATACGTGCACACACACATGCATGGTTTAGAGTAAAAATCTCATCTGGTTTCTTAAGAACTGAGCTACGCCTGCAGAAGGTGATTACCCTACAGCCCCGAGGAAGATCCCAAGGCCGCTGTCTGGGAGTCTAATTCTTCCCTAACCTCCAGGAGAAGGGGACAGTTGAATTCAGACTGGGTGAGATCACTGGCAGTTGTCTGCAATGCCAAGAAACTTTCCAGAATTGCTCCCGACACTCGTCAACATTGCTTTTCACAGTGGCTCAAGGCTGAGGCTTCGACTTAACCAGGAACTCAGGGAACCCCTGCATCAGAGGCAACCCCTCTGCGCTGGTATCTGGTACTGGATGTGCTACTGAGGGAAGAGGCGTGCGGGAAAGTGTGTCCTGACGCGGAGGTAACGAGCGTGTGCTCCAGCAGAGGCAACCTGGTGTCTGAAAGACTCTGCAGACAAATGCTGGCACCTGGGGTGTGGTGCTCTCACTGACACTGCAACTTCTGTAAGATGTCCTAACCACAGCGAAGACTGGATCGGCTTCTATTTATGCATTCAATTATCTAGATGATTATCGAGGAAGCTCACAAAATCTAAAGCACTTTACGTTTGCCAGGTATAAATTTTTGCTACCTTTGGAAAGAACTACTCTTCCCTTCATAAAACCACCTTTTAATACTTGTTACTCATCTCCCCGTCACGTTTCAGAGATCTCACTCACAGATATATACACGTGTACCCCAAGCCTACTTAATCTACACATGAGTCGACCTTTCTAACCCCAAAACCTGGACTAGCAGGAGCCCGGCAGAGCCAGCTTACCAGCAGTAGTCCAGCAGATGAGGAGGGAGCACCGGGATGTAGATGTGCTGCCAGTACATCGGGTAAAGCAGGGCGACCGATGCATGGAGACAGGCGGTTAGCTAAAATTTGCAAAAGGAAAACAGCAGTAAGTAGCCGCTGACCCTCCGAACAGAGAGACACGCTCAAGTTATCAGAGACTGATGATACTCATAGAACAATTTACTTAACGACCTGAATCACATTATCTTGACCAATTCTGCCTGTAAAAAGTCTCACGTTTCAGAAGGTCCTCTGAAAAATACATTAAGCAGCAAAGTGGCTTCTTGGGCATCTTAGGTAGACGGTTATACCTTCCTGAAAATACAGTGTTTGGGGGTCAAAACTTAGAACACATAAAAAGGAAAACTGAAAAATTAGGCGAGCGTCTTAGAAGGAACCGTAGGAAATTACAGCGTGTGCCGCCCAGGTTGCACGCACTCAGATTAATACACCACGATGCAATATGGGAAGGAGGAGAGGCTGAAAGCTCCTGGGGGATATCATTAGGGCAAATTGCCAAAGGATGAAACATGAGCCAGTCAGGAGAGTCTGGAAGCTGCAGTATCACCAGGGGATTCAACGTTCGACAGTTGGAGCTTCAGCAACGTGTGAACCGCGGGTGACGGTATCAGGAGACTCTGCTCACTGACACGGAGAATGTCACTATTGACCAGCGAGCTGCCCAAGCTTGACAGCTGTACCACAGGAAGCCAAGGATATCATAATTTCATATTTAAACTGTTCATTTCAGATTAACATCGTGTTTCCTAGCTTTATATCACAACAGCTGCAAATACACTGATGCTATTTTAAAGGTAATTGCCATTTTAATTGTTTTGTTTTGGCAAGCGGTTAATTAAATATTTTTTAATGCTTAACAAAGGGATATCGCTTTTTTTTTCCTCCCTCCTACTGACCCTCATCAGGATTCTTTCTCTGACTTCGTTTACATTTTAAATTATATTTCTGTACGCGTTGAGTCATTTCTCTAGCGTTTAAAGCAATAATTAAATCAGCATTCTTCATTTTAAAGTTTTGCTATGGTCTGCATTTTCAAGACATTTACTGAATAAGTCATTTTATTTAACTTGAAAATCAGAATTTAAAAATAAAACCATCTGAAAATGCACCACAAAATTTCTATAAACCATTATTTCTATTATACAAAGAAATTAAAATTTATACATAGTAATCAAATTATTTCAAAAGGATAAATGTAAACAAAGTAATTCAATCTTAATAGCAACATTTGTCTATATTTAAGTGCAAAATAGTTCCACTAAATTTTTTAAAAGTCAATTAAAATAATCTAATCTGAACCAAAAACATAAAAATTTTGATTAAAAGTATTGTCATCTTCGTCATATGTATTATATTTTTTCCAGCTAAGATTTTTAATTAATTTTATATGGCAAAAAATTTATTTGTTCCATTTAGAATGCTATCATTAAAGGGTTTTATTACTTTGCACTTAGAAGTTTTAATAGTTTACACTATTCTTTCAATAAATATTATTTTTAAAATTCCTTAATTAGAGCATACAGTATACCACTAGGAGGCATTCAGATACTTCTGTGTAACAATTACAGACCAGATTTATTTCTCTTACATATCTGAACTAGAGGGAAATGAAAATGGGGTTGATCTCAGTTGTGTCAATTCTTAGAGAGCTTGCATGTGCTCCCTGGTTGTAAATGAGGTAACTTTAAATGTTTCAGTGTAACTTGATGGGCTAAAAGCACTTATGTAGCTGTGAAAGGCAGTTAATTTACTCAATTTCTCCATCTGCAGATAGATGGCTTTTAAAAGAGCTCATTTAAAACCGTTTTAAAATGGAAAGTATTCTTTTTTATTGTTGAGAAAATAATTAACAGTGTAACAGGAGGGAAAAAATGCATTCTCAAAATGAGGAATTATAATAATAGTAACTTATTTTACTAGGCACACCCAGAGTCCAAAGCACTCTATTAAAGGCTATAGCTGTTCCCCTATGCCCTTAATGGTTCTCCTTAAGTGAAGCTATGAATTTCTCGCTAATAAGGCACAATATCATCTGATGAATTTGACTGGTTTCTTAGAGGATGATTTCTGCAACGAGAAGCAAAGTCACAAACTTTCTGCAAAGGCCAGCATTCAGCAGAGGGTCATGTCAGCTAATCAAGATCTACCAGGAAAGAAGGAAGCTCTACAGGATTTGTTAGCTTCTTAGATGCAGGGGATCAGTGACAGGGACAGGTAAAAATACTACCCATCCCACATCCCCACCCTGCCCCAAACCTCAGTTTCTGGCCTAAGCAACCAGGACGAATTATTTAAAGAAATACAACAAAAGTGTCAGGTTCAGGTGGGACTGTAAGGAATCTGCTCTCACAAATATTGATTCTGTTACCTATGAGACATCCAAGTGGAGATTTCCAAAGAAGGCAGACACCTACCAAAGAAGATCTCCCTTACCCACCTAGCATCATGTAATAACTATGTGATTTAAAAAATAGAGAAGATACTATTACAGCATATACTTTGTAGAGGAGATAGTATAGTTGTAAGTAAAAAAAATACAATTAAGAAAAAATAAATTTACTAGGAAATTAAACACAGTTATACGCAAGTTGTATAAGGTAAGAACAATGAAGTACATCGTAGATAAAGTTAGGGACTGGCCACTAAGAGGCTGTGCCACTCTGGCACACCTGCAAATATAACCAGATCCCAGTTTCCTAATCTTTAAAATAAGAAATATATGCTAGATGATCTATAAACACCGTCTCTGAGAGATCTAACATTCTCTACTCTTAGAACAGATCAGTTCTAACGTTTTGTATTTTTAGTAATAGTTAAGAATTGTTTTTTCCATATGGGTGGTTAACACAACATTTTAACTAGACTATAATTCAGATCCACCTTCGAAATCTATCTAAACATAATCTCTAAAAGCTTTAAAGCACATTAGGTAACTGTGAAATTGGAGACATTATAATAATTTACTTGCTTAATTCAACAGAGTTTTTGAGTACCTGCCACATGCCATCATAAATCTCTACTAAGCAACAGGGACACAGAACAGAACAAGTTACATATCAGTGGGAAAAGCAAACAATAAACAAGTAAAACACATATTATGTCAGAGGTAAATTCTATGAAGAAACCTAAAGCAGGGTAAGAGCAGAAGGGCTATTCTAGACAGGAGCGTAGGGACAAACTCTGATGTGGCCACATCTACACTGAGACCTGCCTGAAATATGGGAGCCACTTGGGGAGAATGGCATTCAGGAGTCCTGAGGTGGGAGCAGGCTTGGCACCTTCTTGGAGTAGTAGGGGGTCGGCTGATTAGATTAAACGGGAGAACAGCAGGAGTTAAGGTCAGAGAGGAAGCAAGGTCGGAACTGAAGAGCCTCCTGGGACACAGCAAAGACACCAGATTTCATTCTGGATAAGATCTGTCTGCACCTCTGAACACAGTGCTAACTGTCACAACAAATCATTTACCTAGAACATTTCCAGAACTTTGCAAATTAAGGAAAATAAACAACATACTTTAGAAGTTTGCTTTGCAGAATAAAGTTCTATAAAGAAATGAGATCAAATGGAGTATAGTCTATAAAAATACTGAATCACTATGTTGTACACCTGAAACTAGTATAATATTATAAATCAACTACATGTCAATTAAAAAAAAAAAGAAATGAGATCAATTTATAAGCCAAGTAAGAAGGAGAATCTTCTTACTTTTAGGTTATTTATGAAATACTGAATCTTTAAGCTTAAAGGGAAATGCTAATCGTATTTCTTTGGATCAGAATTACCCAAAATTCTATGATAGGTTCATGATACGGCTAGAACCCCACAGCACTCTTCTGACATTCTGTCAGCTGTTTCTCTAACACCACAGTTGTTCTTCATGAAAGCAGGGGAGAGGAGAGAAGAAGATTTGGTGTTTGGGTTAGAACATGTTCCTGGCACAACATCCTTGAAACTGAAGGACTTATACATTGCTATCATTGAATAAAAATGAAGTGTACTAAATAAAGAAAAAAATGTACCAAATAAAGGTTAAAGAAAAAAAATCTTCGTTAAATGGCATAGGAATATTTAAATGCACATATAATTTCACAAAGCACACTCAATATATTGAACTGATTCAGCCCCAAAGTGTTGACTAACACAAAATAAAATCACTGGGATATTTATTTCCCATACAGTACAACTGTAAAATAAGTACATACGAAAACCATGTGAAAGAGACAAGAACTGGGGCCTGTGAAATCAGAGGGAGAAACCTGACAACAAACGTTGGCAACAGTGAGCTTAGTGGTGGAATAAAGGCACCTAGAGCTTCCCGTTCTGGCCACAGGTCTAAGGGAGTTGCTCTCACTGACAACAGTAACGAAAGCAAACGTTTATATGATGCTAGCTCTGTGCCAGGCACTATTCTCAGCACTTGACATACTCAGATTTAATGCTACAACAACCTTATGAAACAGGCAGTATTATCACTACTCCCATTTTACAGATCAGGACACTGTGGCAAAGTTACACCAATTGCCTGAGATCACACAACCAGCAAGTGGCAAATCCAGGAGACCAATGCCAGCAGGCTCCAGAGTACAATAACCATTATATTAACCTGCCTTTTGATATGCAAAGATTCAAAATTCCCATTCATTATAAGGCTCTGAATAATATATACTGGCTGAAAATATTTTATCCTAATTATATAGTGGAGAATGAGTCTCTGACTGAACAGACAGATAAGAACAGTTGACCTTTAAATGAAAAATTCAGGGTCTAGGATAGAGATGCAATTTACAAAACTTTCCCAGGCATCACAGTCTGCGCCTTCAGCAGGAAACCAGGAGAGCAGATTCTCTGAAAAATGTTACAAAGATAAGATACTTGATAAAAATTCTACGCGTTATCATCTCGATCTGCATCTGCCAGTATATTTAGTTGGAAGCCAAACCAAAGTTCTTTCCCTTTGTGATATGAAATCTCACCTATATACCTTGTTCCTAAACTATATATTTATTGAGGAGATCAGCCTACTAATACAACTAAGCAATGTTCTAAGCAATTCAGTAGACATCTATTTTGAGAAGGAAAAAACCATATTATCAGATTTCCAAGGAGACGACAGGAAAACGATCTATCGAGTGTGATGACCACAACGGAAAACAGCACGATTCTAATCACACGCTTACGAGTAAAGATCTCACCCTGACGCGCCGCCACTCCTGTTGTTCTAGTCTCTGTGTATCTCTTAGCCAGATTCTGCCTCATTTTAATGTAGGAGTCCCACTGCCTTCAACTAAAGTTCTACATGAATTACTGAGGGGCAGATTTATGTCCCCTAAGAATGTATTTATGCACAAAATCCAAGAAATATTGATTAGAGACTTCATTTGAGTTTTAACTGAATCAATGTTTACTTCAGAAATGTAAGCGCTATAGATACCTAAAGGTACACAGAATAAACTGTTGCAGATATGAACGTGATAAATTTCCTTGTGGAATGAAAAAAATTTCAGTGGAAAGCATAAAAAAACTATCTGTTTAAACACATTTAATTTACATTCACGTTTAAAAGTTGAGGACAAAAATGGTAGCAGCACAGTATCTGAAAACTACAAAGCTATCCCAACTATGAGATATTCTTACTTGAGCAAAATTCTGACACTCAAATTAAGTGATAGTTGTAAAGAAATGTTTAGAGAAATAGCAATTTTGTATCATGAAAAAAGGCAGTATTTGGCTGTACATTTTTCTTTTTCAATACCTTTTTATACTAAAATATCATCTTATATTTCATTCTCTTTCTCCATCCCTGTAGGATGGTAAATTCTGCTGCTTCATTACTAAACTTCATCCTGACCTCTCTGCATCATATCCAAGTCCTTGGAAAGTTCTGCTCATCTCATGGCTGGTCACTGGTTAATTAGCTCTTCCGAGACAAACAATTCTAATATTTTCTTGCTTGCTTGCTTCTTCCGTGTACTCATTCTTTCATTCATTTGACACACGGGGAAACCGAGGCAAAGTTAAACCAACTGCCCAAGATCACACAACGAGATGTGAGACACCAAATATGTGTCGGGCATCGCTGCTGGTGCTGGGGACAGAATAAGGAGCCGAGGAGACAAAGCCTCTGCCCTCAAGGAGCTTTCACTCTAGTGAGCCTCAACATGCACCATTCCTGTTGTACCAACCCCACCTCAATTCTGAACTTCTGTAGCTGTCACACTGCACATAAATGTCAACGCCTTCAAACACTTTCCTCCCCTACATGACTTTCCCCATCACTAAATTTACTGCTCTCTAGTTCACATCTTCAAGCCAATTCTGTAGCAGTTTAGCTTTTCCTGGAGAAGGCCCATCTACCTTTCCACAACTTTCAGGAGTCTGACACTATAACACAGCTCAAATGTATTTATCTTCCCTCCACACAAACTTCTAGACCCTGGATTCTAGAGGACTATAAGTTAGGCTGTTCGTGTGAATTATATAAAAACCATATTTTTAAAAATAAGGCATTTATTTAAGAAATAAACAGTACAGTTAAAGAATCACTGCATTTAACAATTAGGAAGAACCTTAGAAATCATTCTTGTTCAATTCTTTCACTTTTTATATAATCAACTTCAGGATAAAAGGAAAAAATGGCTTATATGAAGTCATCCAATTTTTTAGTTAAGTAGTCAGGAACTGAAAAACAAATCTCTAATTTCAGAAGATATTATTGATATAATCACACTACTACCATATTTGGGGACATAGTCCAAATAACGAATAAATAAAATCTAATTGACTGAACCTACTTTTTTAACTAGTAGGCATCCCTGAAAATCACAACTTAAAATATCTCTCACCAGGAACAAAACTAATGGCAAACCACCAGCAACTGAAAGACAGACAACCACAAGCAGCCCCAAAGGACCTCTGAATCCTTACAAGTGAAGTGACTATTTGTAAATTACAGATATTTAAATGAGAATGAATAATTGTACATATATATTATATACTGTATCAAATTGTAAATAATATTCCCATATATACTTAATGTACACATATGTATGTTTAGCAGGCATATCAAACACTTGTAAATATATACGTCTATACATAAACACACACACGCACTTTACAGAGTTACAATTTACTAGTAGCAAATGACATCAGGCTCTGCCTCCATTATATATCAGACACTAAGGAAATAGCTGATGAATATTTGTCCTTTGTGTGTCATTGTAAACTTCTCCCTCTTATTTACCTACTTTCAAGCAGACTCTACATCCAACAGACATTTCCTTATTAGCCATGTTTCTAAAACCCAACTCCATCTACCTTTCACGGTCACTGTTAGTTCAGGAGCTGGTCATCTCTTTTTCTAATTACTGCGACTGCCTTTTAACGAGACACCTGTCAGTCAGAGTTTCCCTACTCTATTTTTTCTAATGCCACCAGCTTCTCTTCCCCAAAACAAAACTGGTCACAGCATGTCCCTCATTTGCCTCCCCACAATCTGTTGGATACAATCCAAACCCCTTCATTTAGCAAACATGGTTCGTCACCATCTGGCCACTGCTCTCTCTCCAACTAGATCCTGTAGCATGACTTCTCTCTGTCACTCTCTTTGCGCACACATACACACACGCAAGAATATATTTCCTAGACAAAACACAAATTCCTTCCAAGAACCAGGTGTGATATTGAGGTCAACTCTTCAATCTACCACCCTCCCTCCTGTATTTCCCACATCAGAGCTCTAGTCACACTGACTGGCCTTGATTGACACTATATAATTTACTATTTATTACGATTCTAGAGAATCATAAATTAATAACTTTGAAATTCCCACTACCTGGCAAATAATAATCATTATGATACCAAATGAATAAATACCCTTATACTCTATGTTTGGAAAACTCTACCAATGTCAAATATCTCCTTCAAAATAAAGATCTACGTTTTTCTTCTCGAGTGGTTAACTAGTGTTTACTCTTTCCATTACACTATTTTATCATAGTAAATCACAACAAAATATGAGATTCATGGAAGCTGTGTCTTCAATTTATGCCTCTCGGATCCGAGTTCACTCTCTGCTAGCCACCTGTGACAATGGATCTGGGCCCTTGAAGTATTTACCAGACGGAGGACAGAGTGCGCTCTGTCCGCAGGGGACGCAGGAGACGCGCTGCAGGAGGAGGGGACTGGGGCTTCCTGGTTCCGTGTGCTCAGGGGCTCCTGCAGGGCCTGTGCGTCTCCGGGGCCTGGCTCTTGGAGGACACTGGTCAGTAGTACCCAGCAGTAATACCTGGCACCTCCTTCAGGTGGTGCTATAGCAGAACGTGTCTAGGGAGACGTCTCCCATGGCAATCAGGTAAACTACCTGGTGGCAGGTGAATTACACTGAACCTCTTCCATCAAGAAGGAGGCTCGATTAGGTTCACTCTCACTGGAATAAATATTCTGGCTAAGGACTCGTCTTCTCTGCCATAATCCTTCTGCCAGCACCACCACCATCAGACTCACAGAATAACATACCTGTCAGCACGGCACTCCGTAAAGCATTGAATCTCATCAAGGTATTCATGTAACAGCAAAGTAGAGCAAGACGCTCGTGTCCATGAACTCAACTACTCTGGCCTACACTTATAACCTAGAAGCTGCTGGCCTAGTCAAAAGGTGGAATGGCTCACCGAAGACGCAGTTATGACACCGGTTGGGAAAGAGCACCCTTAAAGGGTGGGGCTCTGTTTAATGATGCAGGATACGCTTTGAATCAGAAACCGTTTTTTACGGTGCTGTTTCTCCCAAAGCCAGAATCCATGGGACCGGGGGTCAAGGGGTAGGAGTAGGATTGGCCCTCTCATCATCACTCTTAACGGCCCACTTGCAGAAATTCTAATTCCTGCCCCAGCCATGCAGGGCGCTTTCGGTTTGGGGATCTGACCTCCCAACAGTGGAATGCTTCCACTTGAACCAGAAGATGGGACTGCCACCTGGCCCTCTGGGTTCCTTAATGCCACTGAATCAACAGGCTAAAAATTGGGGTTAATCTACTGGCTGGAATGATTGATCTCAATAACCAGAAGTAAGTCGGGTTGTTTTTACACAACAGAGGCAGGGGGGGCTATGTCTGGAACCATGGAATTCTCTGGGATGTGTCTTGGTACTTCCATGCCTGGTACTAAATGTTAATGGGAAACTATGGCAATCAAAAAAAAAAAAAAAAAACCAGAACTATTGAGGATCCAGACCTTTTGGAAATGAAAGTTTGTATCATTAAACCAGGTAAAAAAAACTCCAACCAGCTGAGGCTCTGGCTGAGGTGAGGGGACTATGGAACAGGTAATGAAAGAAGGAAGTCAGAAATATCAATTATGGTCTCATGAGCAGTTACATAAACAAGGGCTGTAGTAGCTTTCCATATGTTTAATTTTCCTTTCATATGTTTATTTTTACCTGCTAACCATTTTTTCTTCTATGTCTCATCTTTATCTTACATATACGTTGTTAGTAGTTAACAGAAAATTAAATGTGATTGGAATTGAAGAGATGGACACAGTGACTCTTGGTACGGTGCTGCTTCTCATTTGGGGGAAAGGGTGAAAATGTCTGTACTTGGAAAAGGACAGCTACATCTTATTAGGTAGACACAGAGCTTTGCTCTGCTGTTGTTCAGGAAGTGCAGATGATTTAGAGGGTGTCACTGGAGGATAAGCATCCAAAGGGGTGGACTGTACCGGTTACCGATTTATTGCCTCTCACCTCCAAGTTCACCCCTCATTGTCAAATCTGAGAAAACAAATCTGTGCCCTTTAGATATCTTTTCCTTTCAGCAGCCGGCACGATGCTAAGCTTTGTCCGGAGAGGACAATGAAGCGACATTTCGGGGAGACAGGGCTTGCCCCGCCAAGCACGGGTGGGTGCCGTGTGACAGCAGCTCAGCCCTGCCGGCCGCAGGGGGCGGGGCCCCGGCTCGCCGCGGCAGCTCCGGGCAGGGTGCCTGTGGCCCCCGCGGCGCGCGGCTCCTGCGGCACAGACGCTTCTCCTGCACCTGCCGGGTGAGAGTGCCACCGTCAGCGGCACCCGGAAGCCTCCCTCGGTGCCACCCTCCCCCAGCTGGCTTCCGGGAGGGTTGGGGGGGGGGCGGGGGGCCTCGGCGAGATAGCCCGGAGGAGCGGCCTCTCCCAGTGGCTCCGGAGCAGTGTGCTGCCAGCAGGGCGCCTCTCTGGGCACGGATCCCCAGCTCCCCGCAGGTTCCTGGCTGCTTTATACCTACTATGCCGGGTTCTTCACGGCTCCCGGCACTTCCCGCGGCCCCTGCCTGCTACCCCGATCCCACATGACAGTCTTAAATTCTTTCTATTCAACTTGCATCGTTCAGACGACTGTAGTTTCTCTCTCCTGACTGGACCCAGACTGACACAGAGGCTGTGACCTCGTTACCCTGCCTGTGTATGTAGAACACTGCCTGGCATGAGTTAGGTGAGCCATAGATGGGGAGTGATTCAATGAACGAACAAAGAAACCACCTGCCATGGGAAGGAAGGAGTACATTTTCTCCTTAGGGCTACGTGAAGGCCAAAAGATAGCAAACCCAGTTCCTGTACAGATTGGACAAGAGTCAATATAGCAAGAGAAATTCATGAAGCTGAAAGTGTTTAAGATGTATTGATAACTTTTCCCCCAAGGAATTACAATTTTGGCATAGACTTCTTTAAAAATTAAAAATTTCTAGTAGAAAACAGCTGAACACAAATCTTTTTTTTTTTTTTTAAGACAAAGGCCTATATGGAAATTATCCTCTAATTTATAAACTTCAGAATTTACAAAGAAACCTTTACTATTGTCATAATTATTATTATTTAAAGAGACTAGTGTCAAAAAAGGCAATCAAGGAGACACATTTTTACTTGTTAAAGAGACATGTTTCTACCCTGGCATTTGCAGCATCAGATGAACACTTCATATTTCATACCATAATTAGTGAAAATTTTATTATATTTTAAAAACTTTTCTGATATCCACAGTTCAAAAGATTAAGTTTACTGCACCCACATACACACACACATACCGACCATGGTTCTAACCCTTATTGTGCTCGTTTCTATGAAAAACAGCTCTTATCACCTCAAGAGTTGGAAGATACAAACACCTGCAGTCTTTCCCGTCTTAGAAGTTTCCTCCACACAAATCTTCCCACAAAGTGTCACATGACCACCTCAATAGTCCCATTTCCACGCTCCAGCCACATCCACTTAGCAGTGAATGAAAATGCAATGTTCTGAAGAGCAGTATCCGAGTCAAATAACACACTGGTAAGTAAGAGTCATTGTCTGCAGTTTTGGCTGACATAACTGGCTGCTATGGGCTTTGGGAAGAATTAAAAATCTAAAAATTGTTCCTAGATTCTCTCTCCCTGAGAGGTCTTGATAATAATTTTTAACCGCACCATGCTGCTGCAGCTTTAAAATCGTAAGGGGGAAAAATACACTTCAATAATCTGAAGCAGGGAGTAGATCTGGGTAATCTTTGTTCTCGCACCAACTGTTCAGTTCTTAATCTCCAGAAAGATTCTCTGTGCTGCCGGTTTCAGATTAAATGCTGATAGGTGGCATTACTAAGAGATAAGTTAAGAATACGTAAAATCCAGATGGAGAGGTTAAAATCCTGCGGATTCCCCTTCAATCTAACTCAACCTATAACATCTACATTTTAATAGCTGATTTTCCGCGGATCACAAGATTTCTTTTTGCATAGGCCCTTGATGGTATTAATGACAGAAGGGGAGAAAAGCATATGCTTAAATGCCTGGGGGCAACTATAACAAAGGAAGAGATGACAGTGTATTAGCACAATTCCTGCACTCACAGCACACTGCTTGCTCTGAGCAGTCCAGACAGGACACGGACTACACAATCACATCTCTGTAACTAATGTGCTTACAGACTCCAAGAGGGTGATATCTACCAACTAAATATTGGTCAAAATGGGAGCTAACACTCAGACATCTGCTCTAAAGAGAGCATCTCTTGTACCTGCTTCCACAGGCCACAAAGATACACTCTAGTTAACACATCACTGACAGGATGACGAGAGCTCCTGTCAGACGCTGGCCAGCTCAGTGTTGGAAACAAAACGCACGGCCCCAGCTGACTAGCTAGAGAACGTCTGGAGGACAATTACAGAGCACCTGACAAGGCTTCGTGCCTGACTGACTTGAGAGCTGATGACACGGCTTTAAACAGCAATCCTTCCCTACCTCTGGTCACAAAACAGCAAAAAGTCAACTGAAACACCCCTGTAATATCATGATTTATTCCTTTGCTTTGAATACATGAGACTCTGGGCCGATGTCCTGCTAGTCTGCTATTCACTCGGGGCTTAAACCTCTAGGACCTGCCTACGGCATGTACAAAATCAACATTCTTGTTCAGGATTACCAGGAACCCTTCCGTGTGTACCGGATAATGTACACATCAGTAGGATAAACACAAAACCGATGACATTCCAATTCATTCAACTCAAAACACGGAAAAATATAATAGTGAGTCCTAACAAAATACATTTTACTATAAGGAGGAAAAACCCACGAAAAATTTTAAAACATAACAATACTCTTGATACTTTTGCTAACATAGCTCAAAACTTTTTTATTTTAAAGTTTATCGCTATAAAGATAATTACAAATTATAATTTTAACTACACACAATACCTGAGGAAGGAACACTCAGGTAGCTCATTACCTGTCAGGGTATCACCAGTAAAACCCCCGGCTAGCTATAAAGTTGACAGATATGATTCTAATAAAATTATGACCATACCAAAGTATAAATCCAAAGTTCCCAAAACTATAACAAAATTATAAATGTGAGGAACTTATACATGCTCTTCCAATAATTAAAAATTTGGCCATAGATTAAAAAGTGAAAACCGGGTAAAACACAATTTCTTGCATTAATTTTAAGTACACTATAGTCTTTGTGGTATATAAAATCCTATAAGGATGTAAAAAGCTTCACTGGCAGTAGTCTTAACCTCAATTCATTGATACGTTAACTATTCCTTCCTTGGTCGTTTCAGAGGTTCCACTAAACGCTTTCTAAAAAATATTTACTTCGAATTTATGTTATGGTACTAGTCTTTGACCTTAAACATTACTGTGCGTGGAATTTATAGCATGCATGTGTGTATATACATGAATTTTTCAAGCTAGATTCAAGTGAAGCAGGTTCCCCTACAGAAGGAGGGTGAGGAGATCATGACAGCAAACTTGAATTATGTTTCTTTTATCAGTCCTACTGCCCCAGATGGTGAACCAAAACAAAGCTGTTAACTGAGAGGTGACATCACCACCAAGTTTTCAGGAACTTTCATAAACAACTGGTATTACGTTGACCTCAAATATAAGAAACAACTCCCTGACTAATACCAAGCCTTTATTAAAATCATTTATTTTTTAATTCAAACAAAGTTAACGGGTAGGCATGTTCATTTTTACTCTAAACTGCAGATCTAGATTATTATAAATTTATAGCTGATAATCATTTAATCTTACGCAGATAAAATTCTAAGCACTTCATATATACACATATATGTGTGTGCATGTACACATATCCTTAATCTTTAAAGCAACCCTGTGAGATTAAAACTAGTATTACTCCCATGTTCCCAGTTTAAACGTGAAGAAACTGAGTGGAAGAGAGGTTACCTAGCCATTAAGAGGTGTTTACAAATTACAACAAAAAGAAACACCAACATTTTAAAATACTTACCAAAAAATGTTTTTACAAAATATTTACATATATTCAGATTTCTTTCCTTTTTTAATTGAAGTATAATTGACTTGAAATATTATATTATTTTCAGGTGTAAACACAGTGATTTGGGATTTTTATACATTACGAAACGATCAGCACTGTTAAGTCTAGTTACCATCTGTCGCCAGAGTTACGGCAACATTATTGAGTATGTTCCCCCTGCTGTACGTTACCTTCCTGTGACTTATTTACTTTCTCACTGGAAGTCGGTGCCTCAGCCCCCTTCACCTGTTTTGCCCATCCTCCCACCCCACCTTCACCTCTGGCAACCATGTGTTTGTTCTCTGTATCTATGAGTCTGTTTCTGTTTTGTTACATTTGTTTGCTTTGTTTTTCTAGATTCCACATATAAGTGAGATCATATGGTATTTGTCTTTCTCAGTCTGACTTATTTCACTTAGCATCATGCCCTCAAGGGTCCATCCATGTTATTACAAATGGCAAGATTTTATTCCTTTCTGTGGCTCAGTAATATTCCACTGTATATGTGCACCACATCTTCTTTATTCATTCATCTATGATGGGCACTTAAGCTGCTTCCGTATCTCGGTTATTGTGAATAAGGCTGCAATGAACACAGGGGTGCAGATATCTTTTTGAATTGGTGTTTTTGTTTTCTTTGGATAAAAACCGAGGAGTGGAATTGCCGGACCACATGGTAGTTCTATTTTTAATATTTTGAGGAACCTCCATACTGCTTTCCATCAGATTTATTTCTAATGTTTTCCTACACAGACCAGCTTATAGATTCACTCACATAGCTCACTCCCACACTTTCTTCGGACCTCTGCTCAAATACCACCTCATGAGGGAAGGCTTCCCTGACCTCCCTACACAAAACTGAAACCTGCCCCTGACCTTTCATCCCACACTCACACTCACTTTCTCCCTTATCTCTTGGTACTCAGCACCATATGACATAACAGCTATTTATTCATTCATGTCTTTATCTTCTCTATCAGTTGGATATAAGCTCCAAGAGTGTTTGGACTTCGCTTTGCTTACTGCTGAATCCTCAGTGCCTAGAAAGTGGCAAGCACATAGTAGGCGCATAATAAATACGTTACATGAATTAATCTTGATAGGAATTTAGCTCCTAGGTCTCCAAGACAGCTTGTACAATCTTTTAAATCTTCAGGACAATATCCATATAGAAATATTCTTTATAATCGTGAAAAAACTGGCTTAAAAAAGTGATGAGGATAAGCTGTGTGGCACAGCTAAAAAAGAAATAAATTAATAAATAAATGCAGGAAATGTCAGTGTAACCAAAAAAAATGTAGTTTAAAAAAAAAAAATGTGATGAGGAGGAGGAGAAGGGGAGGATAAATAAGAATGATTTTACCTCAATGGTAAGTTAAGCACAGCAGAAAAGCAAATATATAAAAAGTACCAAATAATTCAGATTGAATTTCTTAACGTCACTTTAAGAAAATGCAGATAATTACCTGCATCACTGACTGGCACTTATTCTCTGATTGAACTACATCATTTCTCCACACGTACTCCTTCAAATGCATATAACGTGTTTTTCAATGTGTAAAATAATGTATTTTCAATTTGTTTTGAAAAGTGGGCATATCATTATTGCATTTCAAAATCTCAAAACTGTATTTTTTCAACTCTAGAGTAATGCAAATAACCCAAAATTAGAATCAGGAGACCCAGTTTCCCATTACCTGTCTCCAACTATCTTATTTGGCCTTGGGGTGGCCATTTAACCTTTCTCTGAAAACATCAATACCTTTCTCATCGTTACACCCGAAATAGATACCCTAGAGAAATCCTGAAGCTCCTTCCGCTCTAAAATACTAAAACTTTACAGAATAAGGTTTGTATTTCTACTATCAGAGAACAAAACATAAAGATGTTATCTTATTTTTATCAGTTAGCCAAATTTGCAAGGAAGCTAATTCACGAAATATTAAATAATGTTTTTAATAAATATCTCATACATTACTCAAAACTATATTAAAATTTTTAGTTCAAAAATATTAAACTTTTAATGCTCAAAGTAAAAAAAATTAGAAAATCTAGCAAAATACTTCTGAATGTTTTTCTATGACCCAAGAAAACTCTATTCTCCCTGCCTTTAGCACAGTAATGAAGACCTTCCAGAAGAACATTTCAGTGAGTAGCATAAAACCTGTGATTTAAAAAAAAAAATGCTATTTTGACTTTTAAGTTATTATCAGTCTGAAGAGCTCCTCCAAATCAGAACTATTATAGAATCCACTCCCAAACCACTACTTGGCAACAAAGATGAATCTACCTATTACCAGGTTAGGATAGCAGCTATTATCATGGCCCCTTGATTTCTTTCAAGTAGCTCCAATGGAAAAAGCCTCAAGTGAATAATAAAGATCTCATAATAGCTCTTAAGAATTCGTTAGATGGTAGAAGGCACTAAAATGAACTCCGGAGAGTTAAAAAGAAAAAAAAAAAAACTCTCATCTTCTGATAAGAAAAAATAATTAACCTGACTTAATGCACCCGCGAAGGCCTTCCATAAATCAGACCTTTGTACTCCAAGAGCCAGATTAAAACCATACATCAAAAGGGTATGTAGATATTGTCTCGTAAGCACACGCAGAGCGTTTCTGCCTCTGCGCGGCTGCAGGTCTCTGGTCGCGGGGGTGGGGGGGGGTGGGGGGGGGAGTGTGAGATACGCACGGTGCTGAGTTTGCCGGAGGTGACGATGACGCGCCTCTCGTGCAGCATGCTGGCAAAGAGCTGCAGCATGTTGTTCGCGTCCACGGCCACAAAGTACTCCGTGAGGTTCCTCTGCGCGAGCCAGAGACAACTGTGTAAGTTACAGGGAAAGTACCTGATATGTTCGCCACACAGTCTGAAGTACAAACAGTGTTAGGAGAGTAAGTGGTATTCATTCAAACAATTGAATTTAATTCTATTCTGCTGCCACACAGAGCACGTACGTAGCCTTCTACTATTATTTGAAACATAGCCCTACTCCAGGAAAACATTCTCAGAGGGTGATCAGAGCATCACATCTTTCCCACCCTCCCTCCCCAGGCACCTGCAAAAGAAGCCTGTTTTCTGGGCCCCAACCTAGACCTGCTGAGTAGTAATCTGCAGAGTACAGCCCCAGGAATCCATTTTCTAAACAAATACTGCCAGTGATTCTTACACACACTGAACTTTGAGAACTGCTGCTCCAGAAAATATATTTGAGTCTCCCTCTGTTTGCCAATCAGTCAGCAGGCAATATCATTGCCTGATACTACAGGCTATGTATAAGGCAACCACAGGATGAGATGGGTTTATAAAGCAGACCTTTGATTCTTTATTAAGGAAGATCTCGTTTATATCCCGTGTCAGGCCTGCTTTATAACACTATAACCAAATAAAAGTTGGTGTTAATTTGATTCCTTGACTTAACACTTCAAATTGTTTTCCCCACATAGGAACAAAACCAGGGTAAGCTACGTTAACTTTCACTTTTAGATCCTCTCCTTCTTACTTATTTTTAATTTTCTGTACTCAAACTTAAGCCCATCAGAAAGCAACAAAGTGATAAAGAGACTGAATGAGAGATGACAATAGACTGAAACTGCAGTGCCAGGTGCACTATGGCCCAGAAGGCTAAAACTTCTAGTTGAGCAAGAAACTAAGAAATCCAATTGTTTCTTCTATTTCTGTGAGGTACAAACTTCCCCAGAACAAACCAGTAATCACAGCAGGGCACATAAATGGAAACAGTGAGTGATGCTGAATTTGGTGGAGAGATTCATTTCCTGTTTTCTCTAGCTGAAGCACACCTCACCTTCCATTTCAACTCTTCATAATACAAAATTACTTTTATGTCATTCAACGTTAATATTTTTCCTATAATCTCAAAGATAATTTCTAGATGGGGAATTATTTCTCAATGCAGAATGCTGCCTTATGTATAGGTCCTTGCTTTTTTTTTTTTCCTCTTCCCTAAACAGGACTTTTTAAAAATAAAATATATTAATGGAAATGTAAAAATGTATATTCTCAGTGGCAGTTTTTCCTTAGAATGGTTCTTTAAAACTTTCAAAGTCACAGCGAAGTTCATGAAGTTTGTTAAATCAAGCTATTAGCGGTTTATTAGTAAATTTAAGAAAGGTACGAAGGGGAGAGGCTAAAGCAAGAGACTGACTTGTATTAACAACCCTGATGTGAGGGGCAGGCGTGCATAAGTCAAGGCGGTCAGTCAGCCTCCAGGATACCTGACACCCCCAACCCACGGTGGTCTCGCACAAGACTTGAGGGCCTGTGATGTGACCTGCTGATCTGATGGTCTATCCCAGGCCCACGGGAAGAGCGGCTGAATGCAGTCTCTCACAGGAGTTAACTGGACTCATCTGTGCCAAAAACACCACTGACAGTCTCGGTTCGAAATTAGGAAATTTACAACTGTCTTCCTGGACTTTGTTCGTTCACTTATAACCCACGTGCTTTTGGAAACCAAACACTCAGTAGGTTCAAAAACATTTTTGGAAGAACAGTAGAGTTCTTAGGAAAATAATACATATTCCTTAAGTTGATGTTTCCTTCACTTTGATTGAATTATTTCTACTAATTCATTTTATCTTTCCAAAACAAAGCTGAAAAAAATTATGAGAGGAAATACTTCCTTTTCACACAGCATCCAAAAGTGTACTTGTCAATTCCATTTATCCATGTAAACTTTTCTGCAGAATTTTAATTTGTAATAACTACTAAAACACTGAAAATATTTCTAGTAAGGCTACAATCAGGACTCTAAATAAATGTGAAATGTAGCAATTTTATAATTTCTTGTAGTATCCTTCAAGCCTTACAAAACATTTATTACTTATATTAAAAATCAGGAAATCAAGTAGAGAACATCTAAAATTTGAACAGAGATATGTATATACAAGGAATCTAAATACTACGGTCATTTCACTAAAGTCACTATTTGCGTGAAAATATTCCCCACTGCACGTGTTCATTCCCCGCCAACAGGAGTCATCTCCTGAGACGTCTCTTCTGCCTGATCCGGGGAGCTCAGGACCTAACTGAACACAGACTATCCTACTGAACTACCTCAAATGGTAGAAATCGTTTTTCTCATATAATTTGTCTTATCTACAACCAGATACTAAGAAGGAGGTAAAGTAGCAGATACATAAAGAAGAAAAAGAGATAACAACATTATTCTTTATTTTTTCATTTTTTCTCACAGAGAGTTAACAATGTTTTCTATTTCTCTACAAAGAAATCCTTAAACAGTGAGACCAAAATAAATAAATTTCATAGTATCAGTAGAATAAAAACATAGAAAACTTACACTCTCCGGTATTGTTGGGAGTCCAGTTACATCAGGGGCAATGAAGTAGGAATGCTAATCAACAGAAATAAATCACATAAGAAAAGGAGAATTAAAATTTGGTAGCATTACGTATAATTTGAGATAAAAAATTTTAAAACATATCAACTAAATAAATACCAAGGACTGATGCTCAGGGTTTGCTGAATTTGAGAGATTCTTAAATGAGATAGCAGGTTTATATGAGATTTAACAATAACTTTCTCATACAAAAAGTTTAAGTGTTGGTTAAAAATATTTCATTTTAAAATTGAAGTGGGAATCCTAGAAAAAGTTTATTAAGACGAAAAAAAGCATATTACTGAAAAATAGATAGATAGTTAATTGTAACACATTTGGTTTAGGGAGCCTGGAAAAATAAGGCTTGTTTACCCAAGAATATATCAAAATCTATTGAGATTTTTGAGTTCCTACAGTTAAGTCCCCATAAATTTCTCTGGTACATATCAGCCACTATATTATTTAGAAAGCAGAAATAAAAAATAATTTTTTAATATTTAAAACTTCTTAAAAGGTAATTAACCCAAAATATGACTTTTATACACCCACTAAACAAATGTTAATTAGCTTCTATAATATTCAAAGCAATACAACAGTTCATAGACATATTTACACAAAAAGCATACTGTGCACACCTTCACGTTTCACAGAATGTTCCCAAATTTTACCACCCAGAATCAGAGTACAAGTCAATCATCAAAATCATTTTATTTTCTGTTCATATTAATCTACAAAATCATTTTACTATCTCACATAAGGACCTATTTAATATTGTCTTATAATTAAAGATTTGGGGGGAAAAACCCATTCTAGCCAATACTGAGCACCAGTGAACTCGTCAGAGCAAGGCAGGTTGGCACAATCATAGTGCATGACTTGCAGGGTGGAAGAACAAGGTCCTGAGACCCTGGACAAAACATGTGACAGACACCCATGTAGTGAGCCCACTTTGACATCACCAGCACTGACATGAGGGTAAGCATGGATTTGGTCTCTATGAGCTACTTGTATTTGGATGGATTTTTAATAGCACTGTATTTCATAAAGCTATGCTTTAAAAGATAGTATAAACAGAAAATATAATCCGAATGATTAATTTTCTTAAAAGAAGCAAATTTACCACTTCCCAAAGGACTAGAGTGAATCTTAAAGACATAGTGAAAGAAGTAATTAACTTCCCAATTTAACAGTGATTTTCAGAAGCCAATGTCCTTTGAACTCACCCGTGCTAGGGAGGGCTGATCTTTCAGAACTTGCTCACTGGCAATAAATATCTCTTGGTTCTTACAATACATAAGAGACAAAATGAGTATTTTACTTTCATGGGAGAAATTTACACAACAATTTGCTGTGTATTTGAGACAAACCCATGTAGCCACATTATCTGCTGAAAACATTTGAATAGCATTAATTACAAATGTTTTAAATGCTGATTTGCTAGTTTTATGCTAGAAAAATCTTGAAGTACTTTAATTCTCGACTGAGAGTACAGAATTCTGTGGATATTTAACGGCTTTGAAATGTACTTTCAAAATAAGCATTTACATTAGATATTAACATTTCATAAAATCTCTGTGATATTCTAGTGGTTATAATATCAAGTCTTGAAAAACTCATGTGATGGAATTTTCATGAAATACAAAATTTTAAGAAAATCACAGCAGTTTCTCAAAACTTGTCATATTTTTATAATGGAAATTCTGCAGACAAACAAAAATTTCTTTTCCACTTATGGAGGAACAAAAATGCCTATGACCATCAATGTTAACCTGACATCACAATACTAAAACTGTACTAGTAGGTGAAGACAAGTGTTTTCATCCCAGTTTTGCTGGTCATTAACTGCACAGCACTGGCACGTGACTTTATAACCTGTTACTGAAGTCAAATGAAATTACTAAGTGGACTTTACATAAAGGTTTATCAACCAGTTGGATTTAATAATACCTAAGATATTGTATTGAGAACAGGTGAACAAGATTTGAAACCTATCACAGACTACTGATTCAAAAGCTTATATGTGAGGCTTAAAATATAAAAAATAACCATCAGACATAGAAATACAACACAGTCACTCAAATTCCTTTACCAAGATTATTTCAGATATAATAAAAATCCTCTCCTTATCAAATGAAACTTCGATTTACTAGCAACTAACATTCAAATAGCTTTTCGTGGTATATCTAAATATATCATTTCATAAAATTCCCCAAACGACTTTCTCAAAAACTGATTCACTAAATTTCTCAAATGGATAAAAGGGAACATCAAAACAGATTAACTTTTTGCCTCACATCACACATTTAGTGACTGTGATTTAAACCAAAATCTTCTAGTCTTTAGGTATTAAGAAGCCTAGACGTCTTTGACTTAGTTCTTATTAATAAAGGTAAAGTGTTTCAATATCCAGTATTTCTGAAATGTATTTTTATAAGATATTTAGTTACTCCTGAACAAATAAGACAGTCAAATTTAGAGAATACATTTTTATTTCTCAGCTCTCTGTTAATAGCTGCCTCTATCATCTTAGCACTTACATGTTTCCTTCACCAGTTAACAAAGTGTTAGAATCACTTCATACATACAACCCTCCCAAAGAAAAACACTTATTTTCAGAAAATCCAGAGCTTTTCTTCCTTCTCCGGGGCATTTTCCCTTGTCCTTTGTACTTCATTCCCACTAACTGTGGACCTGCATTCTTTTGGCTTCAGTGACTACAAATCTGAGTTTCTCCTTCACTGCTCCTTCCTCCAACCCTTTCCCTCCACCTGCTCTCTTCTTCCATACAACTTCTTTAGGCAATTAGACCTTACCCTCTGCTCTATCCTCTCTACATTCTGCCCTTTAAATCGCTCAGTTATTCCTACAACCACGTCTGCAGATGACTCCCCGATTTGGGTTAAAACTTCCAGGTTATCCTTAGCTTTCCAGCCCCCAATCTCTAAATGACTACATAACATTTATTTCCACTTTGGCATTAAGCAGCAAAAGAGGATGCAGACATAAAGGGGCAGAGAACGTTATGCTGTTACAACAAGGGAACATTTCACAAAGGTGGGAACTGAGCTAGTTCTAAAGATACACAGTCTACAAGAGGTTTTAGAGGAAGCTGTACAACCGAGAAAGCACAATGTTCACTCGAGAAGATGAACAGAACACTGTGACCAGAGTAGAGAATCAATTCATGGGGAAGAAAACTGAGACAGAAAAGTGAAAAGCTGGATTGAGGCTAAGAAGTGGATGGTCCTGAAAGGCCAAAAATTTGGACAAATTCCACTGAAAATGGGGGACGACTGAAGGTTTTCATCAGGGGACTTTATATAGTTGAAGGAAGTTTGATCTTATGGCCTTTAGAAGGGACTGGAAGGAGAGGCTGTAGACTAAGGGCTGCCTGAAGTGATGGGCACCCAGACCAGGCTGCTGCCACTAGAAATATCAAGAAGGAAACCACAGAGGAGAACACTGTGATCAAACAAAATCACAGGGGGAAATCTACGCAAGAAGAAGGTTATTACCAAAGGAAGAAGGAAATAAGGCTAACAATTTCCTCATCTTGCAAAAAACCAAAAGACCTAGAAAGAGAAAAACAAATACCGTATGCTAACACATATATATGGAATCTAAAAAAAAAAAAAAAAAAGGTTCTGAAGAACCTAGGGGCAGGACAGGAATAAAGACGCAGACGTAGAGAATGGACTTGAGGACACGGGGAGGGGGAAGGGTAAGCTGGGACGAAGGGAGACAGTGGCATGGACATATATACACTACCAAATGTAAAATAGATAGCTAGTGGGAAGCAGCCGCATAGCACAGGGAGATCAGCTCGGTGCTTTGTGACCACCTAGAGGGGTGGGGTAGGGAGAGTGGGAGGGAGACGCAAGAGGGAGGGGATATGGGGATATATATATACATAGAACTGATTCACTTTGTTGTACAGCAGGAACTAACATACCACTGTAAAGCAATTATACTCCAATAAAGATGTTAAAAAAAAAAAAAACAGCAAAAGACCTATATGCACGATTACATACATTTCAAATTGCTTTCTCCTTCAATTTCTCTTGCATCATTATAAATTTTCCTTCCTTAATTAGAACAGTTTATTATTATTTTGGAAGAACCAAAATCAACATAGGTACATTTTAACATTCTATTATATGCCAAATTAATGAAGAAAATTAACGAAAACATTCATATTTTGTGATTATTAATTTTGAACACTTACAAAGCCTCCCAAAGTACCAGGGTGATTTTAGTTATACACAGTACAGTTCATTAAAAGTTTCAGTGGTCAATAATCTATACCACCACAGCCTTACTGCTTTGAGAAACTTTAATCATATTTCCAGTATTTGGTGATTATACTAAAAGACGTATTGAAGTATGGGGAAAGAAAGAGTTTTTTAACCCAGAATCTTTATCATATAGTTGGTTATATAGTACATTTTCAATACTTATTATGTACTGTTTTCATTTTATGAGGGGTATTTGGTATTGTATACTTGTGTGGCTGTGGGTGTGTACTTCCTTATTATGGATAGATTTTACCTGAAAATCAATGTTCCTTGCAATCAAAATATTCTCAGATATTTGGTAACTTTTAGCATATAATTTAAAAATCTGTGATTTAACAACTACCGAAGTATACATCTATCATATCATGTTATGACAGTTAAAGCATGCCAGAAAGCCTCAATATCACCATTTAGTAATGTCAGTACAGGCATTAAAGTCTTCCTGGGAGCATGGGTGACTCAGCAGAGTTTCTAAACTGCTGTGACTCCAAACATCAATTACTGACTCAATACTTACCACACTCAAATTGACAGGAGTGTTTGCCTTTGGTACTGGCTGGTTATAGAGTGATTTGAGAGTTTCATTCAAATCATCTTCCTAGAGTAAAAAAAAAAAAAGTACATTTTATAAATGAAATAGGAACTAAGTAAATACAATTAAAACTACTTGACAAAATCAATCACTGTGCCTACTCACTGCAGACGTGTTATATACAGGCAGACCATGGAGATACGGTGGGCTCAGCTCCAGACTACCACAATTAAGCAAATACAGCAATAACGTGAGTCTCATGCATTTTTCAGTATCCTAGTGCATATAAAAGTTATGTTTACACTACACTGTAGTAATATTAAATGTGCAATACCATTATGTCTAAAAAAACAATGTCATACCTTAATTTAAAATACTTTATTGCTAAACAATGCTAACCATCATCTGGGCCTTCAGCAAGTCAGAATCTTTTCACTGGCGGAGGGTTTGCCTCGATGTTGATGCTGCAGACTGATGAGGCTGGTGGGTGCTGAAGGGTGGGGTCGCCGTGGCGGTTCCTTCAAACAAGACAATAAACTTTGCTGCATCCACTGACTCTCCCTTTCATCGGCAGTCTGCGATGCTGTTTGATAGCATTTTACTCACAGTAGAACTTATTTCAAAATTGGAGTCAATCGTCTCAAACCCTGCTGCTGCTTCATCAACTAAGCTCATGTTATATTCCGAATCCTGTGTTGTCATTTCAACAATCGTCAAGGCATCTGCACCAGGAGCAGATTCCATCTCAAAAAGCCACTTTCTGTGCTCATCCATAAGGAAGCGATTCTTCTTCTGTTCAAGTTTTATCATGAGATTGCAGCAATTGTCACGTCTTCAGGCTCCACTTCTAATTCTCATTTCCTTGCTATTTCTACCACATCTGCAGTCACTTCCTCCAGTCAAGTCTTGAATCCCCCCAACTCAAAGTCATCCAATAGGGTTGGAATCAACTTATTCAAGCTCCAGTGAATACTGATATTTTACCTCTTCCCATGAACCAAAAGTGTTCTTAATGGCATCTAAAATGGTGAATCCTTCCCAGAGGGTTTTCAATTTACTGCGCCCAGATTCATCAGAGGAATCACTATCTGTGGCAGCTACAGTCTCCCAAAATGTATTTCTTAAATAATAAGACTTCATAATAAATTTAAAAATGATAAATACAATAAGTATAAATATAAACATAAATTTAAAATAATGATAATAATAAATAAGAGTCAAAATTACTTCTTGATCAACAGGCTGAAGAATGGATGTTGTGTTAGCAGGCGTGAAGAAAACAATAATCTTGTTGTCCATTTCCATCAGAGCCCTTGGGTGACCAGGTGCACTGTCAATGAACAGTAACATTTTGAGAGGAATTTTTTTCTGAGCAGTAGGTCTCAACAGTGGCTTTAAAATATTCAGTAAACCATGTTGTAAACAGATGTGCTGTCATTCAGGCTTTGTTGTTCCATTTACAGAGCACAGGCAGAGTAGATGTAGCATAATTCTTAAGGGCCCTAGGATTTTCGGAATAATAAATGAGCACTGGCTTCAACTTAAAGTCACCAGCTGCACTAGCCCCTAAGGAGAGAGTCAGCCTGTCCTTTGAAGCTTTGAAAAGTAGGCACTGACTTCTCCTCTCCAGCTATGAAAGTCCTAGATGGCATCTTCTTCCAATAGAAGGCTGTTTCCTCTACACTGAAAATCTGTTGTTTAGTGCAGCCACCTTCATTAATTATCTTAGGAGATCTCCTGGATAACTTGCTACAGCTTCTACATCCGCACTTGCTGCTTCACCTTGCACTTTATGTTAAAGAGATGGCTTCTTTCCTTAAACCTCATTAAAGCAAACTCTGCCAGCTTCAGTCTTTCCTTCTGCAGCCTCTTCGCCCCTCTCAGCCTTCGCAGAGTTGAAGAGAGGTAGGACCTTGCTGTGGATGAGGCTTTGGCTTAAAGGAATGTTGTGGCTGCTTTGATCTTCTATCTAGACCACTAGAACTTTCTCCATATCAGCAATAAGGCTGTTTTGCTTTCTTACCATTCATGGGTTCACTGAAGTAGTACTTTTAATTTGCTTCAAGAACTTTTCCTTTGCATTCACAACTTGGCTAACTATTTAGTGCAGAGGAACACTTGCATTTTCCATTTTAATTTTAAAGTCACAAACCTAGTTTTTAAGAAATAGGTACAATTTAAGTAAGATTATTGTACTAAGATGCAACTTTGATGCAAGATGCAAATATTCTAAATACTTCTTTTCTAAGTAGCTCTTAGTTACTACTTGCCCCATGATAAATGGGATTACGTAAAATATATAACACATCTACTTTATGGGATTTGTACAGTAATAATGTACCTTGATGTGCACACTCACTTTTCTGAAATACACATACAAATGAAGTAATAAATACGTGAAGGTAGCTTCTCATATACATAGTTATTTTTATTCTCTCTTAAAATGTTTATGTTGGGAGAATAAACCAGAGGTTAAGGCAGTTGTTCAAAGAAGTTAATCATTCATTTTAAGGGATATGGATACAAGACACACATGACTTGTCACAATTTCTCTTATAACTTGACTATGAAAACTTAATAATTCAGATCTCTACAAATTCTTGCAAAAGCGTGTACTCAAAACTGCCTATTTTCGTTAGTGTATATATGTCAATGCTACTCTCACTTCACCCCAGCTTCCCCCTCTCCCCCCTGTGTCCTCAAGTCCATTCTCTACGTCTACGAATGTAAAATAGATAGCTAGTGGGAAGCAGCCGCACAGCACAGGGAGATCAGCTCTGTGCTTTGTGACCACCTAGAGGGGTGGGATAGGGAGGGTGGGAGGGAGGCTCAAGAGGGAGGGGATATGGAGATATACGTATGCATAGCGCTGATTTACTTTGTTGTACATCAGAAACTAACACAGTATTGTGAAGCAATTATACTCCAATGAAGATCTATTAAAAAAAACCAAAACTGCCTATTTGAAATTCTCTTTAGAATGACCTAAAAAGAAGGACTCTAAAGCATTCATCACTTGACCATTTAAGCAATGAAATATACCACAGGATATTCTGGATGATACTGATGTTCTGTGTATACAAAATTCTTATGGAAACAAATTTTTTAAAAGTCTAGCTTTTAAGAATCCTTTGTAGTTGCCTAATGCTGATCAGGTAAGGATAACTGACTGTGAGTCTAAATTCCAATCTAAATACCCTGTGGCACTGAATTAACAATGAAAAGAAAAATTATTACAGTCATAGATTTACTTCCAGTTATTGATTAATACTGTGAACTTATTTTTTTCCACTAATTAGGAACACAAATGTAGTCTCCCTCACTTCCTCTCTTCAGGAAACCACAGTATGTTTTTTTACATATTCCAGTACTACATATGGTCTCAGGGAGCATATGACATACAATAAGTATAAGTATTAAGTTTCTGAAGGTAACGTATTCAGAAGTTGGACACCTAATACAATTAATGTTGGTTCCACATGTTTACTCAAAAACACAAAGAACAAGAAACTATCATGAAGTAGAATTCTGGTTTGAGTTTTCAATGCAATAATTGAATACTGTTATTTCCAGTTATTTTCTTAGGAAAATGAATAACTGAATAGTTTATATATAAAGTTGTACAAGTGTAAAATGACCTTCTAATGAATATTTCACAGAATTAAGTACATCAAGTGTAGAGAGGGAAATGTTTACACACACAGCACACACACACAAACCCTGGACTTTTGACAAACACTAAAAACATGCTATTATGTTATAATAATAAAATTTGATTGCCAAATTAGGAGATTGCTCACTAGAAGACTAAAAGAAGTGTCTTAATTTATTAATAATACATTTAAATTCTATTTAATAAAAAGTATCTGGAGTAGTATTTGTATTGAGTTTAGGTCTGTTTTTAAAGATATTTACACTGAATCTTAAAAGATGAGTGTTCTACCAGTGTTCTAGGAAATTTAAGTGGCTCCAATAAGTGGATAGTATATTGTGTGTAGAAAAGTGGGAGCAGATAAGCCAGGAAGGACTATCAAATGCCAGATCATGAAGCTTCTAATATGTCAAGCAGCACACATGTTTAGATTTTATTCTAAGGAAAAAAAGGAGCCACTGAGAGGATTATAAGCAAGCAGTAAAATGATATAATCAGATTTCAGAAAGATCATTCTTAGAGATCAGAATATGGTGGTACTTACAACTAAGAATGTGTATAAAATGCCCATAAGTAATTTCTAGAGAGAAGAGAAAAGAAAACTAAGAACACCAAAATTCTAGGTGTAGATAAAGGAAAAAGTTCAAAGAAAGACTGAGGCTATAACTAAAAGCAAAGAAAACACAATGTCAGATGACCAAACAAAATACAGTCTCAAGTGTGGAGGAGTATCAAGTAAGAATTTAAGCAGATAGCCAGAGACCAGAAAATATACCCTACATTTCAAAATTAGAAAGCAACAACAGGCAATCATTGCAGATTTTTTTTAAAAAAAACTTTTATTTGAATTAAATTGCATCAAATAGCACAGCTAATATCTTAGTAAATTAGTCCTTGTTTAAAATAGGGAAGAATGATTAAGGGGAAAATTTACAAACTATCATCCCAGAGAAGTTCATTAATTCAAAGCAAACTTCAGTTTCTGTTTTGTTTTTATTTTTAAGAAAAAAGGATAAAGATGTACAGATAAATATAAGAGCTAAAGCTATAAAATTCTTAGAAGAAAAAAAGAAAGCTTCATGACATTGGATTTGAAAATTATTTCTTGACATGACACCAGAAGCACAAAGCAACAAAAGAAAAAAAACAGATAAATTGGACTTCATGAAAGTTAAAAACTTTTGTGCATCAAAGGACACTATCAACAAAGTAAAAAGACAACCCACAGAATGGGAGAAAATATTTGCAAATCATATATCTGATAAAGGATTAATATCTGAATATGTAAATAACTCCCACTCCTCAACAACATGAAGACATGATTAAAAAATGGCAAAGGACCTGAATAAATAATTCTCCAAAGAAGATATACAATGACCAATAAGCACATGAAAAGACTCTATATCGCTAAGGTTTAGGGAAATGCACATGAAAGCCACAATCATATACCACTTCACACCCATTAGGATGGCCATTATAAAAACAAAACAAAAAATAACTGCTGGGGAGGATATGGGGAAACTGGAATCCTGTGCATTGCTCGTGGGAATGTAAATTGATGCATCCACTGTGGAAAATGTTATGGCAGTTCTCCAAAAAGTTAAGCACGGAATTACCACGTTATTCAGCAGTTCTACTTCTGGGTATATACTCAAAAGAATACACGGACTCAAACAGTTATTTGTACATCCACGTTCATAGCAGCTTTGTTCACAACAGCCGAAAGGTGGAAGCAACCCAAGTGTTCATCTAAATATGAATGAATAAACAAAATGTGGTGTGTGAATAACGGAATATTATTCACCCTTAAACAGGGAGGAAATTCTGACATATACTACAACATGGATGAACTCTGAAACATGAAGTGAAATAAACCAGTCACAGAAGGACCTATATTGTATCATTCTACTTATACGAGGTACATGGTCCGATGCAGACAGACAGAAAGTAGTACGATGGTTGTTGCCAGGGACTTGGCAAGGGCAGGGAGGAATGGGAAGTTGCTGTTTAATGGTTAGAGAGATTCAATTTGGGAAGTAAAAAGGTTGTAAAGATGATGGTATTGATGACTGCAGAACAATGTGAATGTATTTAATGGTACAGAACTGTACACTTAAAGACAGTTAAAATGGTAAATTTCATGTTAGGTGTATTTTACCACAATTTTAAAAATGGGGAAAAAACATGACTTACCAGTTCCTTAGCCAAGTAATCTGCCAGAGTATTTAGAAGCTTGTAATATACTTCAAACCATGGCAGGTAACTGTAAAAAAAAAAAAAACTTTAAAAATGTGTGTGTGTGTGTGTGTGTATATATATGTATCATTTAGAATCAAGAAACAAGATGGCAAAATAAACATCAAATCTAGATTATTTCAAACAGGTTGATCCTGGAGGGCAAAAAAGAACTATACCCATGTTCTCTTTACCGTTACAGTAAAATTTTACATATAATCTACTATTAGTTTTCATAAAGTAGTCAGAATCCAAAGTTCCATTATAAAGGTTATTCATTACACACTTCTATTTTATGTTAGCAGCACCGAAAATCACTTAATCCCATTGCGTGGTATGCATGGTATGAGTGCACCAAAAGCACTCATAGAATAAAAATTAACCACTGTAATAAGAAAATATCAAATAAAAACTAATTTTAAAAAGCTTTTAAAACAAAGATATAATCATTTCTTTTTAAATATTACTGAATTAAGTATATAAAAAATAGAATTATGTGCTTATTAGTTAAATCAATTCTTCGGAAATTGATGTTTACGTAGGATGGTAAATTTCAAAATAAATCAATACAAGTAAGAAAGCCTATTTTAAAAATTGTAAATATTATAAATAGCATTTAAGTATCAAAATCACATATAATTTAAAAATCATTTTGATTCATTTTGCTAGACACAAATATAATTAATTTTATGAAAGCAAAATATTAAATCCAAAAATCAATTGTACAAAATAAAATCTGTACTCCTTTTCAAATTAAGGTATGTATATTTAAAATCTATCCAAAGTTTTTAATTGTATATTAAAATGTACACTTTTCACATATAAGAAGAGTAAATCACAAAACACACCAGTGTAGTTAATTATCAGTTAACAAATACTCATTTTTTTCTTCAGAGAATGACTACAACAGACTACTTTTTAAGAGAAAAAAGTGTGATACTTTTACTACACAATTATATACTGACAAGAGTAGATACACAAAACAGATTTAATAATCAATGACTAGAGCTTAGAAAAACAGCATTCTTTCTGCATTTTTTTCATATAATGTCTGATTTATTAGTGACCATGAATGATGCTTTTTAATTAGGAATAGCCTAAAGTCATAACAAAAGAACAGTCAGGTAAACGACAGTATCCTTACTCAGCAGAATGCTATAGAGTTCTTTAAAATGATCATTATAAATAGTAAGTAATGATATAAAAGATGCCTATCATATTTAAAAATATCTACCAACTTTTCGTTAAATCTAGCATATTGAGTGGTACATCCATTTATCTCTGTGCCCTTTGGAAATGCCACTAAAATGACTATAAATAAATAAAAAGGGTATAAATTAATGAGGACAAGACAAATGCAATAGAAAGCAACACAGGTGAATGGCTTTGTAAAGATGGTAAGCAAGCAAAGAATAACTGACTTTGCAGAAAAGAGAAAACCAAAACCTGAGTGTCAACAGAAGGGAAAATGACCATTAGCCAATAGACTGGCCCCCAAAGGATCCTGAAACACTGACCTGGGAATCTCTCAAAGGAAAAAAACACCTCAAAGGCCCTATATTTTCTTGTGAAACCAACCACTGCACATACAATGATGCTAATTCAGTTTAATGCCTCTATCTTAAATATAAATTAATGGTCCAACCACCAGATATTTGAGGAAATACAGACATCAATACAAACATAAAAGGAATTCCAAGTAAACAAAGATAATACAAACATCAGGTGAAAGTTTCAAAACTTATCATTAATATCCACAGGAGCTGAAAAAAGAACAGGATGCTTATTTTTTTTTTATTGTTCTAATCTAGTATTTTTTTTTAACATCTTTATTGGAGTATAATTGCTTTACAATGGTGTGTTAGTTTCTGCTTTATAACAAAGTGAATCTGTTATACATATACATATGTCCCCATATCTCTTCCCTCTTGCGTTTCCCTCCTTCCCACCCTCCCTATCCCACCCCTCTAGGTGGTCACAAAGCACCGAGCTGATCTCCCTGTGCTATGCGGCTGCTTCCCACTAGCTATCTATTTTACGTTTGGTAGTGTATATATGGAAGCAACCTAAGTGTCCATCGACAGATGAATGGATAAAGAAGATGTGGCACATATATACAATGGAATATTACTCAGCCATAAATAGAAACGAAATTGAGTTATTTGTAGTGAGGTGGATGGACCTAGAGTCTGTCATACAGAGTGAAGTAAGTCAGAAAGAGAAAAACAAATACCGTATGCTAACACATATATATGGAATCTAAGAAAAAAATAAGAAAAAAAAAAAAAGGTCATGAAGAACCTAGGGGAAAGACGGGAAGAACAGAATGTTTTTAAACAAAATGAAATCTGAAAAAGGAGAAAGAAGTGAAAAAATAAATTTTTAGACAATAAGAACAAGTTCTTAGAAATTCAAAATACAAATGCTGAAAAAAATTAAAATCAATAGAAAGATTAGAAACTAAATGACGAATATCTCCTAGGAACTAGGATAAAGAGACAAACTGATAGAAAATAAGAGTAAATATTAAAATATCAGTGTCTCAATCTCGACTATCATGTAGTTGACTAATAGTGGTTCTAAAAAAAAAAGGGGGGAAAAAAGAAAATTTCTTTTTAAAAATTACTAGAAAAATCCCGGAATTTTAGACATGAGTTTCCACATTGAAAGTGCCACCGGGGTAATTGTAAAATAAATGAGCCAAACCAGAGTATCACAGTGAAATTCCAGAACAGGGGCGACAGAAAAGCACCTAAGAATTTCCAAAGAGACAAAACAGGTAGCGTACGAAGGCATCAAATCCAAAATGTCCCTGAACCTCTGTCTCAACAGCAATTCTGGGAAGTCAGAAGATAATGCCTCCAAAAGGCAGAGGTTAAATCCCTTGCAACCTAGAATTCTTTGTCCAGAGAGACTATCAATCAAGTTTGGGGATAGACTAATGGTAGTTTCAGTCTTTCTAGAACTCAATAATTTACCTTCTCCATAATATTCTTGGGAAGCGACAAAATGGAAGAGTGAAGCAGAAAGGAGGAATATGGGGATATAGAGACAAGAAATTGAATTCCAGGGAAGAATAGGTAAGTCTAAGGATAAATGTGCCAACGCCTGGCGAGCAACCAGTCCAGATGGAAACAGGAATGAGGGCCTTGGGTAGGATTTTCTGGGACAGGGGGTTGCAACAAGCTGACAGCCTCATGTGGGAGTCTGGAAAAACCTGGGTGAGTATGTGCCAAAGCTCTGACAGTTTGGGGAAAATCTGAGAATCAGAAGTTAGTATAGGTAATCTCAATTTTCACGTTCAAATTACTCAACTCTTCTAACCCTAGTGCTTAGATAGCTAATCTACTTTCTACCGTATCTTTCCCTTACAAAAACAAAAAACAAAAAACCTTAAACATTACTAATACTGTTTTTAGATTATCAACTCAATATCATGCAAATTACCACATCATATTTTCCATACTCATTATAACTCAATGAAATAATTTTCATTGAGGATGTCCTGCCAAGACACACTGTAGTTCCTTGGATACAGTACAATCTCTTTCATTTGAGGTCATTTCATAGTCAACATTTCAACTTTTAACAGCCTGAAGAAATTGCTATTTCAAGAAAATGTCAATGTGTTATGTAATTCAGATCTATATGCTCAGATGAGATGAGACCTAATCTAATCAAGGAACATGCAGGTCTGTTTCTATCCTGCTCTCAAGAATCTTAAGATAAAGCAAGATTTATTGACTTTAGGTGGTTTGCATGTCTACCTGTTAATCCTTATATTGTCATTTTCACCTTACTCAAATAATGTGGAACCTTGTTTAAACTTCCTTCCTGGTTCACTATAAAAATAAGATATGTAATAAATCTCTCATAATTATAAGTTATTGCAAAGTGAGAGAATCTTTTTTTTCTAGACCAAATGTTCTGGTTTTCTCACCTTTACATTATTACTTTTCATTGATTATCTTCCCCTTCCAATTTCTTTTCAAATTATGAAAACAAACTGGAATCCAATTTTCCATTAAAAAGCTAGTTTATACCAAAAAACCACAATTTATTTGTAAGATTATGGACCTGTTTTTGAAAACGAAACAAACTGAATTAATAATTGATTAACAGTCAGTTTACTTTTCAAAATTTAACAGTGCTAGGTATTTTGGTATCATTTTATAATTGCTATTATTTTTTATTATATCCAAGAATACTTTCAACTGCATTACATCCTGATACCAGGCTATGTTTGTTCTTTATACAGGGATGCTGGATTTTGTTCTCATGTTCATTCAACTCTTGACTCTATTATATATAGATCACTGCTATAAATCAGACTAATATAATTTTTTAACTATCACAACAAGGCTTACACCTATGAGATATTTCTCACAGTGATCTCTAAGGCTCCATCATGCTTAGTTATTTCTGTTTGGACAGTAAGACTTACTAGTCAGGTCTATGCCCATCTAGGGAGTAGAGAGCAGAATCTAAGAATCAGAGATTCCACACATTAAAATAACTGGAAGTACAGAGAATAAAACTTCTTAGGCACTAACTATATGTATGAAAATACGCTAGGTACTTTATACATGTTCTCTCATTTAATTCTTATAATAATAATATGATGTATATTTGACTAAACTAAGGTAAAACAACTTATCCAGGGTCACAAAGCTACCAAATGGCAAGCCTGAGATTAGAACTCCGACTGAGCAATACAAGCTCAGGGGTCTACCAATCACCCAATACAGGCATGTACTTCTATAATACCCAGCCTTTGAATAAACATTGTCCAATGACCAGATGTTTTCAGGAAGTTGCATAAAATGTGACAAAATTCATTCATTCTGGTTTAATCTTAAATCAGCCTACTTATAATTTCTATCCACTAAAGTAAATTCTATCTTCTAAAATTTGTTTAACTAATGTTCAGGGCATTACCTTCCCTTCTGCCTCAAATTATATTTTATTCATATGGGCAAATTTCCCAGCAGATAGACATCTGTTTAATTTGATTCTTTCATTTCACAGATTGGCAATTCCTTCCAATTATAGATTTTAGTACTGCTTATACGTTCATCACTGTGGATAAAAATTTTGAAAAGGATATGGCCTGCAACATGGTACAAGATCTCTGCCCAAACAACATAAATCTATCAACATCTAAGTGTATTTCGATCAATAAGAAGACTCATAACTGCATTATCTATTGTCTAGCCAACATTTTTCTCTATATATAATGTGTTCATGAGAGATAATGGGACAGACTCTTTCAAATTTCTACAACAGCACTGCCTGATACACCAGTAAGTACCATCACCATAAAGAACTGAGTTTAGTTACACACAATGTGCTTTGTGAACATGTACTGGTTCTTGGTGATACCTAGCTCCTTTTTTTTTTTTTTTTTTTTAATATTTTTAAGTTGAGGGCATTCTTTTTTTTTTTTTTAAAGCTTCTTTCTTTCTTTCTTTCTTTTTGGCTGTGTTGGGTCTTCGTTTCTGTGTGAGGGCTTTCTCTAGTTGCAGCAAGTGGGGGCCACTCTTCATCGCGGTGCACGGGCCTCTCACTATCGTGGCCTCTCCTGTTGCGGAGCACAGGCCCCAGACGCGCAGGCTCAGTAGTTGTGGCTCACGGGCCTAGTTGCTCCACGGCATGTGGGATCTTCCCAGACCAGGGCTCGAACCCGTGTGCCCTGCATTGGCAGGCAGATTCTCAACCACTGCGCCACCAGGGAAGCCCCCTAGCTCCTTTTTAAGAGTACATATCATTCATGTTTTTTTTAATGAAAACATCACTTGTACCCAAGTGGAACTACTCTGTAACCTAGTCACGCTCCTAGGATGTCAAGGAAACAGGGACATTTTCCGTTGCAAATAAACAACAGCATCCAGAGCAGAGGGTGTAAACTGGTTACATGCAGACATATCCAGCCCACAGTCATATTCTGTTTGGGCAACGCACCATTGTTGTTGTTGAACTGAGTAAGTGGCCAACTTCTAAATCAGATAATTCACTTAAAAATCTAGATTCGTTCTCTTAAAAATCAAAAGAACTGGCAATACTGGTTACACTTTTTTTTTTTTTTAACTTTGCAACAAATACCTAAAGCTGGGTAACAGCTTCTGTCTTTGGATGGGGCATGTGCTATTTATTTGGATCACCCCAATTTCCTACTGTCAGCCAAACCTGCTTATCTCATTTTAGGCCCTTACCTTGTCCCTACTGGTCACGGAATTCACAACCCCTGGCATGGAGCAACTATTCAACAGGAAGCCCTGCTCACTTTTTTATATGACAAGAAAATGGTCCAGGGTACACAAAGTAGTCAATAATTCAAATATTTTAACAAGATTCCATTGCACACTTTAAAGATAAAACGTGTGCCAAAAAAATACATACACACACACATATATAAAATAAATATTATAAATTATACAAGCTTACCTTGCTCAGCTAAGAAATGTTATTCTCATGTTTTTATTTTTATGGTTTCTTAGATAATTTTCAAACAACATATGTTCAAAGTAATTAATTTTTAACTAATGTATAAGCTCCTAAGCTGATTATCATTAAGTTAAAATAGTTTTCACTAAATTTTACAGTCCCAATCTGTTTTTGTACAACCAAACACAAAAATCCCAGAGAGTTTTTTAAAATGTATTCAACATATAATGACTAAATAAGATATTTCACTTGAATTTTATAAAACTGAAAATGTAATTCTTTAACAAAGGATTCCTGGGACTCTCATAGTCTTGTAAACATACATAAATGTAAAACAAATACATGAAGGCCAATTATTTTAAAACGAAAGTCAAAGAATCTCCTAAGATTATTTCCTTAATTTTTCATAAAGACATAAGGCAAAGGACAGATGTATATGTAAAGCCATGAGTCCACTTAGTGGCAGGGAGACTTCCCTCACACTTGTGCTTCCACTATCCAGCTGATAAAACTTTTACATCCAAAAGTCAAAGGTTAAATAAAGGAGAGGAAATGTTTTTTGTCAAATAGTCAGGTAACCACTAACAGTCTAAGTGGCCAGCAGGAACCTAACTTAGAGTAATCAAATGAAACTAAGGAAACTGCCTTTCCCTGGAAAAATGTCTAATGTCTAGAGGCTGTTTTTCTGTCTGGAAAATTGACACAAAATGTGTAAAACTGAAACATTCTGCTTCTAAGGGACTTGCCTCAAGGAAGAGTGTGAAAGCCTCAAGTTTGGTATGAGTTACAGGGTAGGGGGGCAGGGAGGACTACAGAGTCCCCAAACACCAAACTGTCTTCCTTATGCAAGTATTTCATTGTGAACCCTTGGCGACAACTTTATAGTTGTAAAATTATGCTAATCAACTTAGGGGAAAAGTTATTTCTTGCATTTTTGCTATTATACGAAAGCAATTCTAAACACAAACGATGGCATGATTTAAATTAGCAATATCTCAGGGTATTTTTGAAATCTTGTTAAAGTAGGAGAGACATGCCATAGAAAAGGCTAAAGCATAAAAAATTCAAAATTAAATATTGACTTTTATATTAAATAAACCTGAATTCTAATATTTCTTCTAAAAAGTGAATGAAACAAATACAAATTAAATACACTTACTTTCAAAACTCATAATAGCATAAATTCAGAAGAAGAAGAACCCATGGTTTTGAGAGCATTGTGTGCAAATTTTCTAGCTTAGAACTCTAAGGTAAATCTAAATTACTTTCAAGTCTTATACTATGGCATCATCCAGGATGAAAAGTAGCTTTAAAGCTTTATGTGAAAATTTTCTAGCTCATAACTCTAAGGCATAGAATAGTTTTTATTAATAATGTATATAAATCACTTAGCAAAATGCTTGGCTTATAGTAAACAAACACTAAATGATGTTGCTATTAATTTATTTGTTATTAGTATTACTATGGTCATCTCTAACCTAAAAGTCTTTGCTATTCAAGAAATCCAACACTCAGAGTTATTTTTTGCTTTTCTAATGAAAATTTACTACCAATTTGTATTTAATTTTACTTTGTATTAAAAAATCTTAAACATCCTTAAATGTATCCCATTTTCATTATGACTACTCTTTAGGGACCTAAAATATTTTAAAATGTTCGATATCAACAAAAACTCAAGAGATATTTATACTTTTCTTTTAAAATTTAGATCATTAAAACACAAACATTAGAAGGTAAAATAAATGAAGTTTTTTGATGAAGATATAGTTGATCACAATAAAAAAAATTTAGTGTTTAACAGGATATAAAGACAACAGGAGAAATTATTAATTTCTATCTAAGAATCTTAAATCACTGATACTAAAAATGACCTCTGAATAATCAATCCAGTATTATCTCGCAACAGAATAACTAAAAATGCAGTATGTTTCAATATAAATGCACTAATTTTTCACAAAAGACAGCTTCAAGAAAAAGATGCTAAAATTTTTTCATATTTGGAAGTCATAATATACTCCAGGTAAAGAAATAAGTAACTAATTTTAAAAACTATAATCAGAAAGGAAATCATCTTTGCGCTAAATCTCAACTTTTAAGAAAAAAAGTGAAATGACCAATTGTCAGGTTAAGCATGTAGAAAAATTCTCAGCACTTACAGTGGATAATATGAAAGCCATAGAAGCTTTTTCAATTTATTAACTGCTTCTATATATATTCATTCACTTTACCAACTGTGAATAAACACTACAGTTAAATATTTAGTTTGCTATCCAATAGAAAGATTTATAAATGTGTCTTAACAAGTCATGGAAATAAGTCTAGAATGAACACCAAAATTTAAGTAATGGTTATGTTTTACAAATATAAGTGCCTGTATTTTCTTTTTCTTTATTTTCTTCCAATTTTTCTATAGTAAAATATATTACTTTTGCTAACAGAAAAGCATGGTTAAAGACATATATTTCTGTGTCTTGCTTATTCAAGTATTTTGTCATTTTTCTCAATAAATTTTAGCCCTATTAATGCTTAATTCTAAGAAGCCTTAGAATTTAGGACTTAGAATTAAGGCTGAATTCTAAGAGGACCAGGACATTCCCAAAACACTGAATGCAAACATTACTCTAAAGCCCTGGCAGCCACCAGTGAACACTCAGAACACCAGCAGAGGTGGTCTTCTCTCACAGAACCCCTGGAAGCAGCAGTCTGGAATTCAAGAAATTAGCCTTTAAATGAAGAGACCTGATTGCCCCAACCAATTCCATGAATAATTCGTTTGCTACTTCTACTTTCCCTTCCCACAACCCTCCAAAAATGACTACTTAAATTCTAAGTCTTGGTTTTATATGAAACTAAACAAACTTTCTCCTACTACATCTTAAGGATAGGATGAAACTGAGTGTTGTTGGAAGAGAAAAAATAGTAGGAAATAAACTGTAGGTGTAGTCACATTTCTCCTGTCCTCTCACAAAGCATTTCCACCACGTCAAACATTCTGTGTTGAAATTACAGAAAAACACTAATACTGGCTCTAAGATGGTGATGGGAACGTCACCTCACAAGTAATATTTTTTTCTCTTCCAAAGATCATTCTTCGCACTGTGATTCCAAATTTCAAGCATGTAGAATGAAATGCGTGTTCCCTTCCCATTCTTAATTCTGCTAGTCAACAATGATCAGCTGCTGCCTTTGGAGTATCTCCACGAAAACACACCTGTAGGACCATTTCCTCTCCTGGATGTCTTACCTGACAAAAGGTGATCTGGGTAAATTCCCACACATTTTTAATATGCTCTTTATATAGTCCTGACATCTCAGAATTTTAGAGCAGGAAAAACTGATTAAAATTACTTTGGCTCACTGCAAAAAGTGGATGAATGCTGAAGTGTACAAAGTAAAAGAATTAGAGATCTATCCTTTTATAAGTATATACAATCATATATTAATATATAAATCTGTTATTGACTACTCCTTAAAATATACACATTTATATATACATATAACTTGTTCTTTACAAACATAAGAACACGCTATAAATATTACCTTGAAACTTTTCATCATTTCACTATATATCATAAACATTTCTCCAAGTCAGTATCTGTGTGTATAATTTTTCCTAACAGATAAATAATATTCCATTGTACTAGTCATTAATTCATTAATGTATTTAGTCAACAAATATCTATTAAGAGTTTACTATTGTAGGCACTGGGAATACAACGCATCAGTGAACAGCACAGATAGCGTTCCGGCAGGGAGGGGGCACAAAGTGGAGCCTGGGGAATGGACCATAAAGCACCTAATCAATTCCTCCTGAGAGACATCTACGTCCAGTGGTTTTGTTCTTATAAACCATGTCATAATAAATAACTTTGCTCACACTTTACTGCTCACCACTGGGAATCCTGAGATTTAAATTTCAGGAACTGGAATTAACTGAGTCAAGGAGACGGAGACTTTAAAAATCTGATAGATATTTTTAAATTCCCCTTCAAAAAGTCATGTCATTTTACAGTCCTACAAGCAGCACATGAAATATCTATTTCCCCTCATGCTTATTTTTTTTTTAGTTTTTCATTTCTGCCCATCATAATGTGCTCGTTTCTTTTACCTTTAGTAAGGCTGAGCATCATTCATAGGTGTGTGTGTGTGTGTGTGTATATATATATATATATATATATATATATATATATATATATATATACACACATATATATGTATATATATGCTATTCACATTTCCTCTGTGAATATGCTGTTCAGATGCTTTACGCATTTTTCTATTGGGTTGTTTCTCTCTCTTATTATAATCTATGGTGATTAACTCTATGTCACAGTGATTGTAAATACAGTCCTACCAGCTTATTATTGGAATATTCAATTTCCTTACCATATTTGTCACCAAACAGAAGTTTTCATCATTACGTAGTCAAAAGATGCCAACGTTTTTGGCTTCGGGATTCAATGTCAGGATTCAAAAGCTCTCACGGTTACAGTAGTTTTTAAAAATCAACAACAATCTCTTCTAGCACATTTAGAGTTGCATCCTTCCTTTCAACACTTATAAAGTTAAATCTAAAGTGGTGAAGACTCAGTGTAATTCATGGACAAACCAGAACCCAAAACACCATTATTCCTCTCACTATGGCACTCACCGAGACTTGCCAAAATTATTTTCACAGACGTACACCGATTACACCTTAAAATAGGTATTTACCTATCCATCACAACTTTCTAAATAAATTGCTGAATTTGATTATATTTTCATTCTCTGTTCTCTAATTTACTGGCTATTCTCTAAATTGGCTATTCTCAAAGAACACCGTTGCATGCTACTTTCCAGGACAATGACTGAGACATGCCATTAACACCTATGAGATGGCAGTCTTTTAATTCTCTAGGAAAAAATAAGCTGTAGGATAGAATTTTCTCAATTTAAGATTCTCATTCTCCTCCACGATGTTTTTAATAAAGCTTTGATACCTACTATTTCTTATCTACCGGAAAGCACCGTCAAATAACAAAAATAAAAGGAACATTTACTCTTTTTAAAAAGACTAAATAATCAATAATGCTTATTGTGAAAGGTTTTCTTTATTGGCATAGACAATTTTTTTGTTTTTTATTACATTAATATAATAGAACCATATTTTCTGCAGGTAAGACTATTCTTAATGCAGAGAACTACAACATTCATGTCTTCTTCCACACAGACGAGTTTGAGAACTATGTAAAAATAACCTGATTATGGTAACTGCTCTAGAATCTGTTTCCTACAAACTAATGACAACTGGTTTGGAGATACAGACACTACACTAATCCTTCAATCATTTAACAAATTGCTATAGTTCATGTTTTGTGTAAATATTTCGAGGTTAACAATGGCTTTCCTAAATTGAAACAGAAATGTCTAAGAATGTTTATTCTACAAGCCCATTCATAGGGACTATTGTGAAAATTTTAAAACTACTTGCTAATTATTAATAGGTTCATTGTATTCAAAGTATGTTAAGAGTTCAAAACAAAGAGAAAGATTTAGACTCTTTAATTATGGATATCAGGAACTCACTTTGGAGGCAGTGAGGTAAGCTGTAAAATAGATTCAAATATTACATAAGAATGATGTCTATAACTTACTCTCAAATGGGTCAGCAAAAACAATACTACAACAGAGAGAGAGACATAACAGAATTTGTCTGTGTACACTGAGAGAGCGGCGGGAGGTGGGGAGAGACAGAAGCAGGCTAACAACTGTCAATCTAGGGGATGTGTAGACAAGAGCTCATGGTACTATTCTTGAAACTTTTCTGTAAATTTGACTTTTTAATGAAAAGACTTAAAAATGCATAGAGAAAAATTAGAAAGCACGTACAGCTTCAGTCTTTCCATTAGGGCAAACTTGTCTTGGGCACAGTGTATAAAATGATAGTCCCCTTTAAAGCGTAGCTTTGGAACTTTCAGCATGAAGCACAAGGATAAAAGGAGATCCCCCCACCCACTTTCCACATGGTCACTCCCAACCCCGCTGCCCAAAAAACTGGCTTCAAACTAGAAGAATCAGCCTACAGCTTGAAGCATAACACTCTTCTGGATAAAACATTAACTTTTAAGTACAACTGTTCCAGAAGAAAAAGTTGTGCCTAAAGAAAGAAAGAGGCACATCCACATTCTATTACTTATAAAGCAGTTAAACATTTACTTTTGAATAAAGATTGAAAAAAATTCTCCAACTCTTAACAAATATTCTGAGTAGAATTTATAACTTAACCCTCAAAGAATGAAAGGAATGTAGCTAAACAGCAAATGAACAGAGTAGACATCAATTTTATACCAAAGTTCTCTTGCAATACTTTAATTATTAAATTTAATGTTATTTCTTTTACTATAAACATTTCTATAGAATCTAGCTTGACCAATATCCATATTATAATCACAGTATAGAGTCCTATTTGTATAGAACACACCTACATTTCTGAGTCATCAGGACATATTAAAGGGAAGCTAACCTTCAGGACCGTCCTCCTCAGCACTAGCAACTCAAACCCAAGGTCCACAGACAGAGACGCACTCTCAACTGTCTACCGAGTGAGTCCAGGCCAACCAGGTAAGTGATGGAGGCGGACAGGCAGGGTTTGTGAAACAAGCAGACTCCTGACACAAGGAGACACCTGCTGCTCAGCACCAGCTCAGTGTTGCTGGGACAGCAAGACCAGCACTAGCAAAAGGAACGAGAAACGTGAACTTTATGCAAAATTTCACTAAAATTTATAAGGTTAGAAACACCTTCTAAAATTTTTAAAACACCATGTGGCCAAATAAAACACCTCTAAACACTTCTGCCCAGAATCACCGGTTTGCAACCTTTACCTTCGACCAACAATTCACTTTCAAAAATCCAAGTTCTGGGTCAGCAATAGAACACATATTAACTTAACTGAATTTCTTGCCTCCTACTTAATATGTGAAGCATATATTATCTGACCTCATATCTTAATTTTTCAAAAATAAACCCACAAAAACTAATCTGTAAAAGGACCAATTCTAACACAACATTGTAAATCAACTATACTTCAATAGAATAATTTAAAAAAAAAAAAAGGAGCCAATTCTTTGAAGCAAAATTCTACTGTTACTGGTAAATCTTTAAACCGAATTGATGCCATATATAGAGAGTAAATAAAATTATTTTTCAACTTAGTTGGATTTAAAGAAAACAACTAAAAAAAAAATATAAGCATATTTTTAAGCATCCCAAGCATAGCAAAGTACATAAGAAAGACACCGTTAATCTATCGTGCCTCCAATTTTATTTTTTACTACAAATACTTACCTAAGGATGCATAAGCAGATTTTGCCTCCTGATGTGAGTCGGCAGAATCCAAATCTCTGTTTACTTTCAATGTCTGTCAGTACAAAGGCAAAGTGCTGTCCGACTTGATTCTGAGACACTCTAAAATACAGTAGTATTATAACACTTTAAGCCTTGTGTGAGAACTTTCTTAAAGAAAAGCAAACGCAAGAATAGATGTATGTGTGGCACTGTTTTCACCTTTCCAATCAGTTGGTTCTCAAAGCTACAATGACGTTTTAAAAACTAAAATGAGTGTGAAATGTGTAAACTAAATCATGAAGCAAGGACCAAGATAGGTTGTAACGCCTTATGGGCTGAGCAATTCAGCATATTCTAATCCCTTACTAGGGAATCATAAGGTATCTTACCGTAAGTTTTCACCTGCTTGAAAGTACTTATCAAATATCTCGTACATTCCGAACGTGCTACTAATGGAACCGGGGAGGTGAGAAGCTGGTCATATGACGGTCCGCCCGCCCCTCCGCGGCCTCTCCTCCGGGTGACTCTAAGGCTGCTCACACAGCAAAGCGTGTTGCTGCACAGCCTAAGCCACCACCAACTCTGTGTCATTGCTTCTTGTGTTGAGACTCTCACCCAATAAAGTACCATACAAATTACTGTTGGCATTTTTTTTTAGCATTCTCTTCTAGAGCTACCTGTATCCTGGTAATAAATTTCCAAGTACAAAATAAGAATACAATTTCTATAAAAAAAAGCTTACTACAAAGAATCTGAGCTAACGTGAACTAAGTACCATCATACGTGTCACACTGCCATGTAAGGTGCGGTATAAATCATTACGCTGAATCTTTACTATTATTTATAATATACAAATATATTTCCTGTTACTGGCCATAACCTTGCCATTAGACAACAATAACTGAACATCTGCTTCCTTGTCCCAAAATAAAGTTTCCAGGACACCTAAACTTTGGCTTTGAAATAGCCACAGGAATTAATGTACGAGGAAACAAGCTACTTACCCCTATTGCACCAATACTACAAATCATTTGCAATTGTCAGGAAATACTGCAGTTCAAATGCTGAACATTTAACAAACACACTTTTATGGGGACAGGTTTGTTTTTGTTTTTTTAACTTTTACAAACTTCAAAACAACCTCTAGTGTCTACTATGCCCTCTAGTGCCCAATGTCCACAATTTACTTCCATAGCTTTTCTTCCTTTATTTCATCTTTGCTATTAATTTGGAAATTGCAACTTTAGCAGGCAGAAGTGATTCCCCAGAAAAGAGGTAAAACAAGGGGCATCATTCACCAGCAGTACTTATTAGTACCAATTAGCCCATCGTTCGAAAGGCTTTTATCTTTAACACTGTAAAATTTTAGATTTTTACTAATCTTTACTTTTAGCAAAATATTTTCCTAAAATAGATTTTCTTTTAATATCACCTCACAGCATACCCTTAAAAATAACTGATAATAGGGTATGAAAATCACATGAAAAACAATAAATGATCTGTTATTATGCTCAAAGGGCTATATATTCTGTGACATTCCAGCTACACACAGGTAATACTCTATTCATTCAGCATTTGTTCAGTAAAATACAAACATAATGAGATTTTCAAAACTGCTAGGTAAGAGGGTTTCTCTGCAGCCTTCCATAATATTGCACTATTTCTATAAAGCTATTCTTGGGAGACAACCAGCCATGAGTTTTACAATATCACACAGATGGTCTTTTCAATCAGGGTGAAGTGAGATAGAAACCAGGATATATACATCTAATTTTAAAAGACACAATTCGAAGGCTCTGATAAAGGACATATTAATGTTTTTTCTCCTAGTGCTTACAACATGTACCTGAAGAACAAAAGGAAGAAATGGAACCTTAAGACTAATCCTAACTGGCCACAGTGGAATAAACAGAAGGTATAATGATTTAGAAGCCTTCTCCATTTCAAATATTATTTAATTTTGAACCTCTAGTCTTTTCTGTTAGAGGCAATGGAAAAAAAAAAATACATTTCATTTTATAAAGAAAACACATGTAATAATTTTAAAGCGCTCACTGAGATAGGCTAAGGTTCTTTTTAAATGATGACTTATACTGTACCTTTCAACGTCAAAGGGGAAACAGAACTTTGGCACAGTCTGTAGTACTTCCTGCAAATGCAAAAAAAAAAAAAAAAAAGCTTTAGAATATTTTTAAAGATGCAGTTAAAACTTTTTTGGAGACATTTTTTAGGAAAAAAAAAGTTTGTCTTTTTCTTAAGAAAAATAACAGAGGTTCCTGGACTAAAATAATTGATTATTAAAAAGGAATTAAGTGTGTGCTTTGGCAGATTGCACTGACAATGCCACGGAAGCCCCAGGAGGGAAAGGCCTGGCCTGAAGGGTATTAACACCCCTCACATCCCCGCTGGGACTCCCTTCAACAAGGCCATATGGATTTTACAAGAAGCACCGCACCATATGGGTAAGCTGCGTCTGCTGCTGCTTGTACCACAGAGTAGCCACAGGGACTTCTGACAGATCCTGGCTCAGAAATATAAATGTTGTTTCAATTAAAATGCAGGCAGAGAAAAGGGAATGAAGTTGGCAGCAATGAATTACTGAGAGGTATAACAACTCTACGTGCCCCAGAGTAAAATGGTTCAAAAAAAAAGGATTTTCTATAGCTAAAGAAACACATTTATATGTTGAACTCTTGGTAAATTCAACATCAGTAACACCAAGTTTAATCCCAAATAACACTCTTAAAGAAATGTGTATCTAAAAATAAGCCTTTAATGTAAAACTACATAGCTTCTACGCTGTGCACTTTTATTTAAGAATTTCCTAATATGAAAATCAATGTTTTAATTAAGCATAGAAAATAATCTTACTGACTTGAAATCTGCAGTGATTTTATAGTTATTATAAAATAATTTTAAAAGCTTTTAGAAATCATATACATTAACAAGTATAATAAAATGCAGATAATTGTCAGATATTTGGCAAAAAAATAGAATAAGATCTATTTTGTTATATATGAAAAACAACTTAAAATTAACTCCTGTTATAAAGTCAGAATTGAAGATACCATCACACGAGTTTGAAGCCAGGCGATTTTACAAGAAAAAGCAGAAATTTAGGAGAAGGCTTCATATTAAAAGAGTAAAGAGCAAATATCTTCATGCAGTAGCCACCCCACCAAAACAAACGCCTTATCACTACCTCTCTACCAATAAAACTTACATTCAGAGAAATCATCAGTATATGAATATTAAGCCCTATACACAGTCATAGGATTGAGTGTTTTAAAGCAGAATTTCTCACATTCTTTTAAAATGTAAACTGGTATAAAGTATCAAGTAAAAATAAACCATTGTAAAATTCCAATGCCAAAACCTAAGAAAGCTTCAAGAGCCTTGAGTCCCTGAAGCTGAAAGAAAAGCATATGTAAAAAAGCTATCTTCTATCTCTAGGGCAGGGTACCCAGGTTTGCTTATGAACATATACATCTGTAAGTACGAGTGCAAACCCCGTATTTAGAAAAAGCTAACTACTGACAATGTTTTATTATCAATAAATGGAACTGAAAGAGCTGCTAAGCTTGAAATAAGTCAAATTACTTAAACTGAAAACAGGACATTACAAAAGAGAACAGTTCATCTGACCATTGCTAATCCTTATCTTGTGCTGCAGAAAGTGAAGCCATTTCCCATATTTACAACACACGTGAAGGCTATTCAGATACCCCCCCCCCCGCAAAGCTGTTCGTATCATTTCTGTAACAATAAAGACAGATATTCAAAATCCGTTGTCTGCTTCCAAATATACCCGAATTAATAATATATTTCACGTCGATTTTAAGACTCAAATAAAGAAGAAGGTTTCCCAGTTAGCTGCTCAGTCGTGCACGCCCTCCCCCTCCCTCCGTCCAGAAGCGGCACACACGCACACACTTCGGCAGAACAGCCTCGGCTCGCTCTCCAACTGGCAGAAGCATCCCTCAGGGGACAAGTCTTTAAACCCCCGCACTCTTTAAAATTCAACCAGCCGGCAGGTCTATAGACTAGTGTATAAACAGTATAGACAAAAAAATCCTCTCTCAGCTTATGTCAGTGACAAAGCAGCTCAGCAGTTGACTGTTCCTCCCCTGACAGTATAAGCTGGGCTTACACAGATCAACGGCTGCAAGTCCCACCTAGCTCCCAGGGCTCAGTTTTCCTCCTTAATTACACGTGCTCTTCAAACTGAGGTTGAAAAAGAAAAGAGAGAGAGAGAGAGAGAGAGAGAGAGAGAGGGGGGACTTGGAGGGAGGAATAAAATACATGCAAATAGTTTTCTGGATCCTTTTAACAATGATGTTAATTGAAAACTGCACTTTTATATTGATTAGAAGTGCTCATAAACTCTGGTATTTCCACCGCACTGTGTTCTTGATATGACACACACACACACACACACACACACACATATTTCTGGATTGGCATCCGTAGATTATGTGAAAGGTTTAAGACAATACTCTTCAAAAGTTATGTTTCTCTATTCCTACAGGCTTTTGTTTTTATGAAATACCTAATTTCCTTAGGCAAGAAAAATTATCCAGGTTCTCAAAATCCTCTTAATTCTCTAAAATATTTTTTTACACAGAAAGAACACATTGACTAACATGTCAAATGTTAAAAATAGAAATAACAAAAAGAATGATATATTAATAGAATATAAAATTATGAATAGCAAAATACAAGAGGCAATAACACATATATGTGCATATGCCCTAAAAATAACACATCTACTACTATATAAATAAACTGACTGGAAATACATAAATGACTGAAAACAAGGACTAATGCAAATTTATACACTGTGGTTTTTCGGTACTATATCCTGTATCTGTACTAATAAGCATTATGATCAAATTGATCGTGTAAGAGAGAAGAAACTGCTCGTGTTAAGAGTGGTATATTGACTCTCTATCCATGAGGTCACCATTGAGCATTATAAATTGATCAAATAAAAGAGGAAAGGAGCCTTTAAGAACTACTTTAAAAAAAAAAAAAAAAGCTGAAATATGTAAAGTTTACCTCCTGATTAGAGTTCAGTAACTACAAAGGTCTTAGAATTTCTCTGAAAAACATCTAAGAGGCAATGAGATGCACCATTGTTAGGATCAGTACTTGTTTTCCTTGTCCTCAGTGGCTCCTTCCCTGCCCTCCACTGAAATGCTGAGGTTCCATACGGTCCTCTCCACCACACTCAGTAAATCTCACCTACACCTGCCTAGGCGATCTCACCTACACCCACGGATTCAACTGCAACTTCCAAATTTCTTAGTCCTATAGTTCAGATATTTCTGTGAACTCCAGGATTATACTTCTAACTACTTTCTAGTATCAATCTCTGAACGTTCCCCAGACACCTCCAATTCAGAATGAACAAAACTGAAGTCACTCTTTCAGTTTTTACTCCTTATCCCCCAGAACGGCAGCACCGCCCACCCCGTTACCCAAACAAGCACATGGTAGTTGCCTAGACCACTCCCTTTCCCTGACCCCCATATACAATCAATCATTCCTCAGATTCTGTTAGTTCAACTTCATAACCGTCTTTCTCCAGGGGTTCTCAATGGGAGGGCAGAAAGAATTAGACGGAAGAGAAGAAGGTATAAGAATCACTTGGGGGCTTCCCTGGTGGCGCAGTGGTTGAGAATCTGCCCGCCAATGCAGGGGACACGGGTTCGAGCCCTGGTCTGGGAAGATCCCACATGTCGCGGAGCAACTAGGCCCGTGAGCCACAACTGCTGAGCCTGCGCGTCTGGAGCCTGTGCTCCGCAACAAGAGAGGCCGCGATAGTGAGAGGCCCGCGCACCGCGATGAGGAGTGGCCCCCGCTTGCCGCAACTAGAGAAAGCCCTCGCACAGAAACGAAGACCCAACACAGCCATAAATAAATAAATTAATTAATTAATTTAAAAAAAAAAAGAATCACTTGGTTTTTCAAAACACACTTGATTGCCTACAGTAAGGGTCTTGATGGTTTAACCTGGTTTGAATGGCACCTGTAACTAAGGAATAAGACTAACTGTATCAGATAAGGGTGTCTACTGTACACAGCAGTAGTTACCCTCTCTCTGCGAGCAGTGACACGGTGGACTTTTCGGGGACTGATTCAGCACCCTCCTCAAGGACTCAGGAGTCCTCCGTCCTTCTGCTCTACTGTCCTCAGCTTGTGGCTTTGTCCTCAGCCACCTCTACTCATGGTCACAAAACGAGCTGCCAGCGTTCAGCTGACCACATGGAGACACCGCTGTATCCAGCGAAAGCTTCCTGGGAGGCTCTTTCTATCAGCGAGGAAACCTTTCCCCGAAGGCCCACCGGCTGACTTTCCCGTCGCAGCTGACCAGCCAGAAGGTGGCGGCCACTCCTAGACTAACCACGGGCAGGGCAAAGGTTACCCATGCTTCGCTTAGCCTTAGACAGCTTAGAGGAGAAGTCAGAATTCAAACCCATCCATTTTCCACTGGCCGTGACACCTGTAATTAATTATAAAGAAGCTTGAGTGAAGCATCATCTTTTCTTTCTTAAGACACCTCACAGTAATTTTAATTAGATAAGAATTACAGTTCTACCAAAGTTCTCAGGAAAAATATACACGATATTACATAAGGACAGTTTTCAAATATGCGTAAATTTATTCATTTGAATAACGCTTTCAGAGTCATTTTGTAAAAAGGGGGCTTTACTTATCAATTTTAACCTACTTTTTCACAAAGGCCACTGATTCCTAAAAAGATGGTTACTTAATTTTGAATATTCTCTCCCAAAACAAATGAGAATTCATTAATACCATGCATTCACTCAATCTATTTGTGCTTTACATGGGGGAAAAATAAACTTTTTTTTTCTCAAAAGAAATATTCACTGAGCTGCTTAGTGACAAGCAGGTTGCACAGCGCAGAACGGGGATTCCCAAACTGCACCTGAGCTGCTCCAGGGCCCCACGGCACGCCCACAGCGGGACTGCGGGATGCTTTAAGTTTCCAAGGAAGCACAGCTACACTAACAGGGTGATTAGATTGGGATGCATTTTATTAAAAGGTAGAACTACAATTATACCGTACATTACACATACAGCCATACAGCCTCTTGAAACCTCGTCTTACTTTCTAAAGTTTTTTAAGCTTGGAGACTCTATTTTAAACTTAGAGCCAAGGAATAACTATCAGAATAATTGAGACCACTGCAGGATTTTTCTCTTGTACTATTTCAATTAGAAGTAAATTTCTCTTTCATCCTTCTTCCTTAATTTAAGGAAAACACCAAGTCTGTGAATTCTGACACTAACAGTGTTTAGATTGTTAACTCTGATCAAGTTATTTTTCACTATCAAAAATTAAGAATGAATTTCTATTGTTGAAAGATTTAAATAACTGCCACGAAGCAAATACATTCGACTGTAAAAAGAACTGTATTGTAGAAATACGAATTTTGAGGACTTTGGTTCTATGTGTATCAGTCAGGTGATCAGAGGTCTGTACTCAACATTAGCTTAATCTAAGGTCAATGAAAAAGCCTAGATTCAAAGCAGTACGGCGTGACGTTACCAAAAATACGTATACCGTACTTAACGATCAGACAGGTGATTTACTTGGCAAATAAAAGGAACAATACATTTCCCTCATTAATTTAAGATAAAGAGAAGAATTCAAAAGGCATGAAAGTATATATATATATATATATATAAGCAAATGGGCTTCCAAAGTTTTTTTTGTCAAAAATTCTATTACAAACTACCTTCAAATTTTTATGCCTAGGTTAACAATAACTTTTAATCAGTGATTCGAATAACAATCATCCAACTCTAAGAAAAAGCCACCTAGGAAGACTCCCTTTCTTTTTCCCTAATAACCATGTAACCTCCCATTCCTTTCAGATTAATATACTTATTCTTTACCTCACTCACCCCTATTTTAACTAGTAACATTTTCTAGATCAAAGGAAACACCTATATAATAAAATAGAGCATTGCCTATAATATTTATTTGCGTTATAGACACTAAGCTACTTAAAAATGAATATCAAACTGCCATTAAATCAAGATAAGTAGAATTAAGGTAAGTAGAAAAAAGCCTCAGTTTTTAGAGAGAAACAAGTTTTACGCCAGTCAACTGATCCGCTACCACGACCCCAACCCACAGCTAGACGCTGTGGAGAGTAAAGGAAACGTGATCACTAATTTTCAGAGCTACGACGAGATCCCAGAAATAGGCACAGGCACCAGTGTGCAGGCACACACCCTCGAGGCAGCAAAGCCCAGTGGTCAGTGCACTGTGCTCTGGAGCCAGGAGGTGACACTCAGACCTGGCTGTGCCAGCCCGCGGCTAAGCGCCCCCGTCACCACCTCTAGGAAATGTGCCAAAATTATCATCTATCTCGTAGGATTAAGTGAGGATTTACTTGGGATTTATATGAGGATTAAGTTAAAAATCCATGTAAAATGATTAGACAGTGTCAGGTACATAAACCCCACTGACAACTGTTAACTCTTTTATTAATTAGTTACTTATTTTAAGAACTCAAGTGTCATATGAATTCAAATGAAGAAGATACTTATTTATTCAACAAATATTTACTAAATAACTACAACATTTAAGGTCCTGTGTCCGATGACCTATGCCAAATGCCAAAACATTAACATACTGAGATACAAAATACAAAGTATTATACTGAATAATTTATCTGCCTCCTTGGAAGATGGTTAACATATTTAATTAATATAGGTGCCTATGGATATAGATATAGATTTGAATATATTCAACTATTTGTTTAATCAAACACAATAGAAGCAAACTCGGTTAACGCTGCAAAATCATACACTGTGCATATCTGATGTTTTCAGTACGTACAGGAGCTTACTTTGGACTACCACACTGGCGACTTCTTTGAATTAAAAATATCTTCAAAGAGTCACGCCAACAGACATTTTTCATTTAAGGGAGGGTTTACTAATAAAATTCTTTTTTCATGTACTTACTTATCAATGCACTTAATAAGGGTTAATTACCAACTCTGCACAAGGCACTGGCCAGCGTGAGGAACGGAGGGACTTCCTGCTCCCTTCACCACCTCAAAGCGGGCTTCCCTGCCACTGTCCCGGCGAAGACACTGATAGAGATGCCCTTAGAAAACACATCCTCTTTGTAGCACTGCCCTTGATTACTGAATTATGTTTTCCATTTTCTTTAATTGTGAGTCACTCTTTGTTCTTTGTTAACCTTTACCTGGAGTTTACATTTTCCCCAGTCTGGATTTTATATTTTCCCCAGTCCTGTGGACTGCCAGACCCTTGATTCATACTATTTCTCATATTCTTCAGACCTAGACCATGTGCAATCTTTCTGTCACTGTATTCATGTAAATAGTCTCCATTCATTGGGTAAATCACACATTAAAGAATGTATTTTGCTGTTACGGATGACAAATGAGGTATGATATGTCCCAGAGAAGTAAACTACAATTATTATTATTATTTTTTTTTTTTTGATCCTGCCTTGAACCTAGTTCAGAACTATGCCTGCACTGCTTGATTTTCCCTAGATAGTGAATCCTGCGATAAACCAGACGGGAATCTTGTTTGTCTGATGCTTTAAGAAACAACAGAAACTTTAGTTTTAGAGCATAAATCAGGGACCCTACACTTTAGATGACTATTGTATTCTGGGAGCAACAGTACACATACTAATTATTTCTCTATACCTTGAAGGTCCCTGGAGTCTATAAGGTCACCTAGTAGAAATGAGAATCACGGTGTCTTTTAAAAGTTTGGAAAAATCATGACTGACTATTTACCCATTTGGAGGCTTTGTCTGGAAGAACTAAATTATAATTACACAATTATAAAATACAGACTGTTCTATGAAGATTATTTACTTAGGTATAAAGTCTAATCAGTACTAACTCATATTTACAAACTCAACATGAACTTATTTATATGAATAATTAATATGCTGATGTACGTTTATGTATATTCATTTAGCAAATATTTAACGTGTGAATAGCAATCAAAGACAATCACAATGTAATGTAATAAAAGCGTTGGTGGTAAAAGTGAAAAACACCAGGGAGTCTAGAAGTCAGACATGTACACCAAAGTTAGCAGGGGTGCTTCTGGAGGAGTGTGGTGGAAGTCCCAAGGGAAGAAATCTCATCTATTGATAAATAGAGAACTACAGAGAGAACAAGAAGTTGGCCCGACTATTGTACAACGAGAGGGAGGTAGAGAGGAGTTAAGGGTGGTTTTCCCATCACAGGAAAGAATATTACAGAAAGGTCCAGAAAGGTCTGGAGATGAGAAAGAACACGTACAAAGTCTGGGAGGATGATAAGAGAATGTGGCTTGAGAAATAAGCAGGGGACTGAGTCTATCATCAGGCCTTTAGGCCAATTAACAAGTTCTGACTTGATGCAAAGAGTAGGGAAACCACCCCTCCTGGTTTGCCCAGAACCCTTTGCATGCATCTTCTCAGCACAGTTAACAGCAGCAACCCCTGTTACTCTCAAAAGTGTCCAAGTTATAATTTATCATAACAGAAATCAGAACAGTGGTATCCTGGGGCTGTGGGGGGTGGGTTAGCAGGCACAGGAAGTAACCAGGAAGCCGCAAGAGGGAACTTTCTGGAGTGACAGAAATAGCCTGTATCTTTAAAGGAATGTGGGTTACACAGGCGTAGGCATCTGTCAAAACTCATTTCACTGTACACTTGAGATCTGCATTGCGCCATATACAAATTATCAGTGAAAAGGTAATAAATAAGTATCTCAGTTTGGACAATAAATCATGGTCACCCAACCTAAGAGAAATAGGGAAGCTTTGACAGGTTTAAAGCAAGGGAGGGACATGACTGGACTTGAATTTTAGAAAGATCACTCTGACTACAGTTTGTAGAATGGGTTTTAAAAGGACAAGACTGAAGCCTGGAAAATCAGATAGAAGGCTTTTGCAATCATCGAGGTGAGGAGTGGTGACCTGAAGTTAGATAGTGCAGCAGGAATGCAGAGAAGGTACAAAATTGAGATATAAACAAGAGTAAAAATGGAGACGTCCAGGAGGTAGCTGGATAAAACATCTGGTGCTCCAGAGAGAGAATCTGGCCTAGATAGAGACAGAGAAAGGGAATGGCACCGATTAAAAGATATGAGTGATAGGACTGAGTGATAAGAGATAGGACTCTTTTATTGTCCGCTGTTATGGACAATTACTATTATTCTTCATATTTTTATAGTTGCCTCAACAAGCAACTTTACTATCATATTCCCAAATTATGAAATCACTGTATTTCCTCATAATCCTGTCTTTATTTTTTTAGTGATTTGTATCAAGATATACATTATAGAGTACTCAACCACTTCTGGTATTATAATCACAGTATGTCATCAGTCAGTAACCAGAGATCAATGAAGTTAGTAGTGACCCAGAAAGTCCTAGTTGTTATAACTGACATGATCAATCAGAACAAACGAATCTCCAAAATCTTTGACGGCTTATTCAACTCTGGAGTTCTCCTAATGCCTAACCAGTGCCTGGAACACCAGTCACGCTCTCAAAAAAAAAAAAACACTGTTGACCTCATATAAAATGACACTGTTTTAGCACCATCAGAATCAACCCACCTCAGCAGACAGTTCAAGGAAATGTGATGTAAGAGTCTGCGTGCTTTTTTTCTGATTATCTTCCCAAATAAAGATATGATAAAATAATTGCTTACTCTGTGCCAGGTTCTAACCTAAGCACTTACATGTTTATCTCATTTAACCCTTACAACAACCCATGTTCTATTCCCTTTTCTATGTGGAGGGGAAAAAAGAGGTGAAAGAGACTAAGTAACTTGCCCAAAGTCACACAGCTAACAAATGTTGGAGTTGGGATTTGAACTCACAGGCTGAAGCTTCTAACCATTATTCCCCATGCCATGCATTTTTTTTCACTTTGTTTTCATGTAGGGTCCAACGTATAATCAGCAGATGCCTGAATCTGATGCCTGCTTGGTCTCTAATATGGTAGATATTGTCCATACATATGAAGAGTTAAGGGTATACAATTAATACTTCCGAACCAAAGTTCAGCTTGGCGTATGGAAAAATAAAGGGGGCCGAGATGTGAGGAAATCATGGGAGAAGAGATGGGATAATATGTCATCACAAATGTGAGTCTTACCTGCTCTGGGTTGTTCTATGCCCTTGAAATTAAGTCCTGAGGCAAAAACGCAATGCTGCTTATGTCTACGCTTATTTATTACCACTGAAAATATTAGATTTACGGTATAAACATACATCTGATTTCTTTCAAGTAAGACTTATAAGGACTTAAGTAGATGCTTTCTCACAGAGGAGCAAAAGACCAAGGAATTAAATTTGAAGCCTATTATCTAAAATCTGAAACAAAATCATCTGTCACTTATCAGTACAAGGATCATACCAGAACAAGTAAATAATGCTCAAGTAACACAGGCAGGATGAGGTTAAACAAGGTTAATAGTAACAGAGGGGCTGAGGGTGGAGAGAGCACGCACTGATAATTATTTTAGGCTCAAGAGTAGGAACCTGCAGATCGGGCCAAAGCTGCCTCTACGTGGCGGCAGGTGAGGACATGGAAAACTGCAGCTCAGATGGTAAACACCCCGGGTCACTGATGCCGTTAGCCATTCTATTCATGAAGTCTGCCAGACATTTTTACCCCCTTCAATTTAAAGCAGGAACTAAGTACTTAGTAATTAACATAAAACCTTATTCAAATATAGCGAGCAAGCAGGACTAAAAATCAAGAATCTAGGAACTCTGTTTCTTTTTTTGTATTTTTAAGTCACCTTAAATTATACGAGATTTTTCCTTTAAAAAAAATGTACATGCCCATAATTTTTAATATGTCAAATTAAAATTAAATTTGAAGTCACAAGCGGTCTTTTTTTTTTTGAATGATTTGCTTCTTGAAATTCTAAATAGAAATACTGCGAGCTATGATTTTGCAAACTTATTCTGCTCCACCCATTACAGGACATCCACCTCTTGGAATAAAAATTTAGTTCACACTCCCTGCTGATGTAATCTTTGGCCTCTTGCTGAGATTTTTAAGAAGAGGTGCCAATCTCGGTCTTAGTTCTTGTAATGCAGAACTCTTTCGATGAGAAATTCAGCTGTGAACACTGGTTCTTTTCACACAGAGAAAGCCACTGAACAAGCCTCACCAAATAGCAATGAGTTTTTGTCATTCCTAGTCTAGTCCGCTTCGGCATAAATGACCTTAAAGAGAACACACAATCTGCTGAGTTTCTTGTCTTTACAATAAAGGGTCTCTTTATTTTACTCAGTAAACCAGAAACTACACACACACACACACACACACACACACACACACACACAGAGTGAGTTATCTGATAAATTTTCTCAGTTAAGGATTGGTAGTTCTCTTGAATCAATTATCTAATACCTTCTTATTTATTCTTTATATTATTGTATTGGAATATATGGAATATAAAGAGTAAATATAAAAAACAGGAGTGACTTATTTGTAAAAGCAGACTAAGGTAAATTCTATAAAGTAGAGGCAATCTTTGGTCAGCTAAAAAGTAGACTAAAATAGTTCTTCCTCTCACTGAAAATTTTCCTGCAAGTACGATGTAAGTCTATCACCGCTTGCTGTTGAGTCTTCTCAGCTGACAGTCACCAGTGATCGCCAAGTGTTACGTTTAATAGCCGTTTTTCCAGTCTTCATCGTAGGTGACTTCTGCAGTGTGTAACACTCGATTCATTTAACACGTGTTTACTCAGTACCTGCCAGGTATGAGACACGTGGGAGTACAGGCTGACAGTGATCTGCCCCTTGGCTGAGGAAGTCAGGCTTCCTGCTCCCGACCATCCTCCCCAGACGTCTGCGCCCACTTCATCCAGCTCTCCTCCTTGCTCCCCAGGCTATTTCATGGCGCCTTCTCCACTGGTGCTCCCAGGGTTCTGTCTGCAGTCCTCACCTCTCTGTGGGGAATCTAATCTCGCTGCTACACACCTCGGATAAAGCCTGGGTTCTCCAGCCAGAAGGCGAGGGTCAGCACCCAGTGCAGCTACTCAACAGCTGTGTGAAGCCATACCACCCTCCTCTCCTGAACTCCAGCCGGAGGCGTCCTACTGCTTCGGAGACATCCCCACCAGCTTACCTGGCACATCCAAAACAGAAAGCATCTGCCCTCAAAGCCTCCTCCCAAACGCCTTATTTCTATGCTTTTAAGCTAACTCCTTCCCAATCTAACTTTTCCCAAACTTCAGAATCAGGCAACGATCTTTCTTTCATTGCATACAAACACATCACAAACTAGTTAAAACCACATGGACCCTGTGTCTGCATTCGCAAAAATGACCACTAGACTGCATTGTTGTCGCTTCTGATCAAACAGGCTAAGGATAAAGATGTATGGTATCGCTTAGTACTAGCTTAACAAGACAAGCTGCAATGTGATCACTTGTCTAGAAAAACACATATGAATAAACGTGTAACTATATATTTGAATAGCTAAGTTATAAAAGTAATAAAAAATAATTCATATTTTAAATATAATATTCACCATCACATTTAGTTAAAATACTTAATATATAACAACCATGAAGTTAATTTTTGAAATTAGGTCTATTTAAAGGCCAAACATTAATCGAACATTGTACACTGCTTGAAATATTTCTATGAAATATCATACCTAACATTATGTCTTTAAGATTTAAAAAGTCTAACATATGCAAAGTCTATTAAAATGCACATAATTTATCTCACTCAAAATGAAAATATATCTAATAAATAATACTATTCATCTGGCCTCTCCCTTAACATACAAATGCATTCCGTTTCTCCAAAACACAGCAGCTGGGAATGAAAGGAAAGATTTCAAATGATCATTTTCACATCATATTCCATCATCTTTTCTTCAGTTTTTCCTAGCTTTCCTTTGAGTCCCATTCTTTTACACGGGGTCTCTTTTTAGATCAATCCATATTTCCATAATCCACACTGCTGTTTCCTCCTCTTCTCCCCAGGGTGGACTAACCCCCATATCCAGAACTATGGCTTACAACTGTCATTAAGCCTTACAACAATAACAAGATAACAAAAGAACGGGTGGGGATGAGGCTAGCTGGTACCATATGTTGATCAAGTTCAACATTTTCAGCTAACAGAGGATATTTTTTAAATTTCAAAATTTTAATTATGAATTGCTTTCATATCTACTTTTTCTCCCCAACTGTATTTCAGGCTTAAATTTTAAACACTAGTAAACAACCTGGTAATATTACTTTAATAGGGCTTATCTATTAATAATGTACTGAGAGGAGAGAGAAAATGGAAATAGCAAAATAAAAAGGTAAGGTAGCAATTTATGGTTAGCTACTGATTCTTATAACCCACAAGTTTCACTCAACTTATACCTATTCCTAAAAAAGAAATTTCCCTGAAAGGCACTGTTTAAAGCACTATACAGTTATAATAATTAGGATTATTTCAAAGTAGCATACTCAGTGTAAATTAATATTGACTTCATGCCAATTTGAAAGATTTTAATTTCTCCGCCAAGTAACATCTGAAAACATGCTACTTTTGTTTCCATCCTTTGTTTCATAGTTAATTAATTTTAACTTCTTTTTAAGCTAAAAATAAAGAAAAATGTGAAATGTAACGTTTTGAACTGGTAAAGAGACTTTCATGCTCCTATATTAAATTTAACTTTTTTTTCTCCTGATTTCAGGAGAATTGCTTCTGATTCATCAGCCTATGCTACATCATCTTGAAAAAAATTATTTCCTAACGCTTTCTCTCAAAGATTTAGAACCCTTTATAGAACTAAATTCCAAAGTGACTTTTATCAAATGTTTAATGCTCAATACAAAGTAAGTTCTTGTGAAACCACATTTATCTTTTTCAATCTGCATCATCTATTATTACTTAATTTCTCTAGGTTGCTGAGTAATGCCAGACCTTCCAGGATTGGTCTGAATTATTTGCATAGTTAGAATATAATAATTTCACTGCTATAAAAATAAGTATAAAACCCCTCACCTCTAAGAGCTCATTAAAGTAAAATCTGTTCACCCTTCAGCAGAAAAATAAGGTCATTTTTTCAGGGGCTTTCAAATTTTATTATCTAAAATGTATGCAAAAATATTCTTTTCAATCGGAGTTTGCTAGATTACACAGTTCTGTATTCCAATAAATACCTCAGCTCTAAAGCAAAATTTCTAAAACATCACGATGTTTTTCCAAATTAGTTTCCCTGTTTGCAATAAAACTTTTAAACAGTAGAAAATATAAGACAAGCATGCAGGTAAAATAAGAACATGATCACATTTTGCCTTGTGCTTTCTAGCACTGCATTTACAAAGGAAACAGATCTTGCCTACATGAAGAAAGACAGAAAGATATAATTATGGTGATGATCTTGGATTTAATTTTAAGCACTTTCCCACATGCTTGCCACTTATATTTTATTATGATTCTTCTTTTTTTGACACAGGAATGTACAAAAAAGATAACACTATGTGTATCTACAAAGCAAATTGTAAGAAATAATTTATATTTTAGGGTTATTAAGATAAATCACTGATAAAATGGAATATGAAACAAAGTATACAGTCTTGATATGATTATAATTCTCTTAAATTAGCCATCATCTCTATAAGATTTAATTTCATTAAGAATTAAGAAATCAAAAATACGTGTTCATATATAACGGAAATATTCATAGTGGTAGTAAAATAAAAATTAACCATCACACATCAAAAACTGGTTCAAGACAATTTGTTCTTTCCATTTGGAAAAACAATAGTTGGTATAGAATGCAATTAAATTTTTTTTCTGTGCCTGATATAATCAACTGGTAGTATAAAATGACAGAATCAAATCCAAACAAGAAAAAAAAATCCAGTTTTTAAAAATATCTGTAATTGTTTAAATATTTATTTTGAAAGTATTTAGATTTAATAAATTATTCCCAAATAATTTAGATTTTCTGCTTGATGCAAGAAGCATAATTATAAAATGTCCAGCTATCAATCTACCGCAATTTCAAATCATGAAAGACTTTATTTATTGTGACCAAATCCCTTTAAAATTATTAAAAGAAATACTTTTTTGAAATGATGGATGTGTAAAAAACTTTTTTAAATAAAGAACAGGCACTCTTCCTAAACCATGCAGACCGACCACCAGATATTGCTGAACATGAAAACTGTATACAGTGCTGATGAGTATATTTGCTTTGGAATCAGCTAACTAGCTAGTTACCTACAACTACAAAAGACCTACAAAGATACAGCTGAAGGGTAAGATTTAAAATGTTTTTTTATTACTGTATATTACATAGTTTCTTACTATTATTCGCTCAGAATTGCAATTCAAACTGTTGAATTCCACCAAGTCTTCTTAATTAGTTTCTACCAAGATTTGCTTAATTAACGGAATTTTTATTATTGTTGTAATTTAAAATAATTATGTAATATGTGCACATTTCTCAATGCATGACCAATGGCGTTTTTTAGTTATCTAGCATGGGAGCCATACTAGTGTGTCAATATATATTGATTTTTAATTTTTTTTAACCTTCAACAGAAATGTGAGAAAGAGAGAAGGTACACACAGGCAGGTACTTGTCATGAACGAACGGCGGTAGACCTACTAAACCTTCATGTTGCCTGACCCCTCCACTGAGCCACATCTTTTCGTTCACAGTTTGATGAATCCCTATTATATGTGTCATAACACCAGTCGGAAATCTTTCTAAATTTAATATTCCACACCCTCTTATATTTATTCTGCTTAGTAGGTTATCTTGCTCCTATTTTTCCAAGAAGGTTAAAATAATCTATAACGAGTTTACTCAACTTCCTTTTATCTATTCAACTAGTCATTCAAAATACATTTATTCAGACCTTATTATGTATGAGCCACTGTGCTAGATGTGGTGACTGAAAAATAAGAAGATATATACAGAGTAGGGGAGATAGAGACATTTGAAAAAAGAAAGTATGAAAATAAAACTGTAAAATATAGAGGTAAATGCAAGAGGCTACACAGAAGTACAGACAGGTTGCCTGGGAGGTCAGGAAAACCTTCAAAGAAGGATTAATTTTCAAGCTAAGGTCTAAGAATAAGTAGAACTCGACCACAAAAAAAAAAAAAAAAAAAAACGAAAAAGAAGAAAAATGTTAATGGGCAGTAAAAACAGAAATGCCACCAAAAAAAGAAACAGGATCTAGGAAAAACCAGGGCATGGCATGAAGGGAATTTGACCATGCCCTCTCATTTGTTGAATGCCTACCCTGGAGTTTGACGGAGCCAAACATATAACTGACAGAATTCAAACTCCATTTACACCATCCAAAAAAAAAAAAAGATCTTTTATTTAATGCAAGAAATAAAATTCTAATGTCTTTAGCTATCACTCCACGTCAATTCCAAATCACAAAATAATTTCATCATTCTGCGCTTCTAATACAATAGGGTGTCACAATCAGTTACCCTAACTATATATGACAGTATCCTCCACTCTTATCCTAAAAGAGGACCAACTCCAGGAATACACTCAGTGGTCGAGGAACAAGGCTTAAAGATCCCCTTCCACACACACCTGCCAGAAACCAACATCGCCACGCGAATGTCAGAATGCAAGCAAAACACGCACCCAATGCCACAGCTACGTTCTTTTCCCAAATATCCTTCGAATGCCCGCTTAGAGACCCGTAAACCACTTTCTCTTTAGTGCTGCCCTCAACGCTGGTCTCTGACAACTCTCAGTCCCAGAAGTAATGAATGAAGATTCACACCCTTCAAGTACACCAACTCCACTGCCATTGTTCTGCATGTACCAACTGACAACAATTCTTGGGGAAGCAAGAGACAATAATGTAGTAGGACCGAGGCAGAATATCCAGGATAAACTTTCCTCTCACATCCCATTACCCCTTTCTCTCAAGTCACGCCAGCGTAAGAATGACAATCAAGAAGATTTAAGGAACAAAGGTACTTTCAACAACCCTGAAACTGAGTCCTCCCAGAATACTGTCTTTTATCAATAAGCCCCTGCCATCAGTCTTCCTTCTTTCTGCTTATCTTAAAGAGGGAGGCACACCTCACCACTGCCGTCCAAAGCTAAACCCTCCACTTGCAGCTGTGAGGCAATCTTGTGGGAACCACCGTTACAACCTGTCCGTTAGTATTATAGAACAGACAGTATATTATGAATAATTTTGTCTCCCCTACTGGACTATGAGGTCCTTCTGAGCTGACAACTTCTTATATTTATCTTTATCTAGTACTAGAAAAAAATAATGCATGGTGTGTGTTCAGGTGGTATTTGTCATCTTGCCATCTCTGCCAATTCTTGCTACAGAAATTAGTTCTAGCTTCTGTTTTCAATCTCCTTTTTAAAGTGGCTTCTTGCTATTCTATATAAACATGGTCTTCCCTCCTCAAGCCTTTTAATCCTAGAAACTACCAAAATACACTAAATACTGCCATCACCAGCAAAATTAGTCTAAACTTACTACTTCCCCTTCCTCGCTGACCACTTACCTCTTAGCCTGTTTAAATGTGTGATGTCTTCCTTCCCAGAATGTCTACACTGCACTGTGAGTAACTTCCATGGCACATATTACACCCGGCCTTCTGTTGGAATTATACGTAGAAGCAAATATTGTAAAAACAATAAGCAACCTGTGTCCCCCATTTACAGAGGAGAAAATTGAACCTCAGAGAGTAAAAATGATTTCCTTGAAGTCGTACATTCAACTTAGAAGTAGAAACAGAATATTAGTTCACTACTGATTCCCAAACCAATCTTCCTCCCCAATAATAAGACTCCTGGAAGGCAAGGACCACACGTCTTTCTGTTTACAGCCTTATGTTGCCAGACCAGTACCTCGCAAAAAAAAAAGAAAGTATTCTATGAGTATTTTTAAGGCAGCTTTAGGTACATGCTAATTGCCTAGGTTAAGTAAACTCGTTCAATATTTGGCAAAATTTTCACCTCTGATATCATAAAAGTAACAACCAAAAACGTAACTAAAAAAGCCTTGTAAAATATAGCATTGCTTTTAACAATGTATCTTTCAGCTTCCTACCTATCTATATTATCTGTTCACTATGTAAAGTATACCTAAAAATATGATCAAAATTGTTGGTGTCTGTGAGTCTCTACGTCTATAATTCAGAAAGGCCTTTGCTCTTACTGAGTTGGTGTAAAATGGTGCCCTATCTCCATAGAGTATCAATAAACTAGATTATAAAGTCTCACAAATTAAACTCTTGCACATGGATGTTTATAGCAGCTTTATCCATAATTGCCAAAACTTGGATGCAATCAAGATGTGCTTCAGTAGGAACATGGATAAACTGTGGTACTCACGACAATGGAATATTTGTCAGCACTAAAAAGAAATAAGCTACGAAGCCATAAAAAGACACGGAGGAACTTTAAGGAATCTTAAATGCATATTACTAAGTGAAAGAAGCCAATCTGAAAAGGCTACGTACTGTATGGTTTCTCTGTATGATATTCTGGAAAAGGCAAAACTATGGAGACAATAAAAAGATAAGTGGTTGCTAGGGCTGGGGACGGCAGGGAGGAATAACTAGGCAGAGCACAGAGAATTTTTAGGGCAGTGAAAATACCCATATTATAATGATGGCTATGTCATTATACATTTGTCTAAACCCACAGACTGCACAACAGCAAGAGTGAACTCTAAGCTAAACTACGGGCTTTGGGTCATTATGTATCAGTGTAGGTTCATCCCTGGTAAAGGGCGCACCATCTGGTGAATGATGCTGATAGTGCAGGAGGCTATGCAAACGTGGGGCAGGGTGAATGGGAAATCACTGCACCTTCCTCTCAATTTTGTCGTGAACCTTAAGCTGCTCTAAAAAACAAAGTCCTTTACAAAAATTTTAACTAAATTAAAGGAGCGCTATTCTGATTGGCTTGTGGAGAGAAATGAACATAAACTGATTATTCCTAAAAGTCCTATAAAATAAGGAAACTGAACTTTTTTTTTTTCACACACACACACACTGTATTTTATTTTTACAAGAGATAAATAGACTGACACCAAGCATTGTAAATGGATGACCACAACAAAAGCAAAAATGATTGCAATTACCAAACATGAAACACACTCATACTATGTCATAATATTGACATTCAGTCCAGTAATCCTCCACTGTAACAGCTCCTTCACTTTGCAGTGAAGATTGATTTCTATATTCTTTGCCTCTGAGTCCTTGTGGGATTTTTTTTTTTTTAATTCAAACAGAAAGTCACAAAAATTATAATCATCCTCGTCAGCTCACTCAGTCCCATGTAATTAATTTTTTTTTTCATCTTGATCTTTTGTTAGCACTTTTATGAGTTCAGCAGTTTTTCATTAGAGTTCTGAAAATGCTTATTCATTCAGTTCAGCAGTACAGGTACCAGAAACCTGTACTTGTCAGAGTCTTTTCTATGAATTCCTTGAAGATGAAACCCTTTTATAGGAACATATTTGCAAAAGCATCAGAGTACACCCAGAACTGTCTGTAACTGACAAAAGACTTAAAAATGACCATGGTTAAAGATTTGATGAAAGTTCATAATAGTGCAATTGACAAGGAAATTTAGTTTTTTTCTGAGATACACATTTTAAAGTAATAACTAGAATTATGACTTATAACATTATACCAAAACATATAAGAGTTTTAGAAATTTCACGTAATGTCTGAAACATTTATATTAACATATTTCCATACAGATAACCCAATGAAGGAAACTGAACTTCTAATACTTCAGATGGGCTAGAATTCAAAAAAATTCTTAGTGAATTCAAATTCACATAATTAAGGAAAATCCTTAGCAAACATCTAGTTTTATCAATTTAGTTTAATAAATATAGCTGGGATTTCTCTGATGTATCAATATTAAGTACAATATAAGCATACATTCATTCTATTTGGGGTTGTTTTTCCTAAATGTATACAGGTTTGATGAACAAATGGCATACTGTTTAAGGTTCAAAAGATGTAAATTTCTACTCAACCAAACTGTATCGTTATTCTGGTAAGCTTTACTTCAACAGTAACTATATTTTGTAATGTATCTGCTAAAACATAATTTTGAAAACCTTTAGGTAACCAAAATATTGAACCGATATTGAGTTAGTCAATGTATACTCATTGTATTATACATTGTATGATACATTATAGATAATGTATTATGAACCTAGATAATTTCTAAGATAGAATACTAAAAACACTGATTACTAAGCATATTTAAGTCTATATACTTTTTATTTTTGTGTGCTGTGAAAAGCCTACACTTTTGGGTAATTTTAATAAACTTGTTCCTTTTGGCCACTATACAGAGATGTAAACGGGAATTGTGTGGCTTTAGAAAGTGGTATGATGGGTACCATGTCTGGTAGTCTTGTACAATGCTTGTGCAGGACACAAGGTGCTCAGTTATCTGTCCCCCAAGTGTTCTTTGTTTTTTCTTTTTCTGTGAAACAGAAGTTAGTTATTTAGGTTAAAAGCTGTGATTAATATGAGTGGTTAAGACTACACTAGGAACAACAGTATCAGATAAATACAACTGTGTGTTTTGTTTTGTTTTTTCAAAGAATGGTTTTATCCTAAAACAGCGATTCTTGGGCTTTTTTTGTTTTTTACCTCCATATTCTTGGGACTTGCTGAGGATGGTGAAGAGCTAGTGTTTATGTAATAACTATTGAAATGTAGTGTATTAGAAATTAAAACTGATAATTTTTTAAAAGATACATGAATTCATTTGAAGATAGCAATCATGGATGCACGACATGTTAACACAAATGACACAATTATGATGGTGATGATAATGAAATTAGTTTGACCTTGCAGATCTCTGAGATATGTCTTTAAGTGTCAGTTTGTTCTTGACTATGACAGAGCACAATGAATAACACTTAAAATGTTTGGTTGGGGCTTCCCTGGTGGCGCAGTGGTTGAGAATCTGCCTGCTAATGCAGGGGACACAGGTTCGAGCCCTGGTCTGGGAAGATCCCACATGCCGCGGAGCAACTAGGCCCGTGAGCCACAACTACTGAGCCTGCGCATCTGGAACCTGTGCTCCGCAACAAGAGAGGCCGCGATAGTGAGAGGCCCGCGCACCGCGATGAAGAGTGGCCCCCGCTCGCCACAACTAGAGAAAGCCCTCGCACAGAAACGAAGACCCAACACAGCCAAAAATAAATAAATTAATTAATTATTTAAAATGAATAATGCTTTAAAAGAAAAAAAAGTTTGGTAATACCTGACTGAAAAGAAGCTATAAATATTGTTAAAGTTCACTCAGTTTTGATGGGCTTGCTTCCTTGGATTCCTGATTAACGCTTCCGCCTACAACATGAAAATCTATCCTCACCTCCGTGTACCTCTGAGATAGCCAGAACTCTGTGTCTTAACAGAATAATTCTCTGTGCTTGATACTGACTTTACTATGTCTTCTATTATTCCGGCGGAGGGGGGAGGTACGAAAGTTCCTCATTTACGAAAGAATTATTCAACTGTGTTACCGTCTATATTTACTTTTAAATATTTTATTGTCACTTTGATTAAACAGATAATCAAGGGTTGCTTCTTAGGCACCTATGGACCCCATCTTAATCAAACAGCCAAATCTTCTAACAACTTTTAAAATTTTGCCTTCCCAAACTCAGATTCTGAATGCAGAAAAAAATCAAAAACTTTCATGATATGTTTTATTAACTAAAACTGTCTTGGAGATTTCCTAGAGATTCCCTAAAAATCACAGGAATGTGTACTCTTGCCTTATAAAATGAGATGCTAGAAGTAATTCGGTTTGTTTGATATGTTATTATCATAAGAGTTGTCTGATATAATTATTATTATTATTACACAAAAAGCTGGCAAATCAGAAGAGGTGCTTAGCCTGCCCTAGGTTAAATTTGTACATGTAAATTTTATGAATATGAATATTTCAGAAATCACATGCTTTATGGGAAGTTTCCAGAGAAATGCCAATGCCCCTGCTCTCCAGAATATGTTTTACTCTCCAGGAAAACAAGAGTCAAACTCTTATGAAATAGTTCTGCTGAATTTTCCTATACTTCTCAGACTACTGGCAGTGTTTTGCCTGATGATATTAGGCAACAACAGTATAATATTGCCAGTTATAATTTCAGTTATTATTTAAAATTCCACTTGGTCATAACCTTAGTTCTTTATTTTAAATTCTTCGTATCTTCTAAGCCAGTGGTACCAAACTCGATATGCACTTCAGACTTACCCTTGAAGTTTTACAAAAATATATTCGTCTAGGCCCTACTCCAGATACACTGAATCTCTTTACTTGATATTCCGGGTATGCTCTTGCTATATTATGCCTCAGGATTATTGTATGTTATATCTCAAGATCTTTCCTCTATAAATTTTGTTCACCCATTTTCATAAATCAGGCATAACCTGAACTGGCTCCTTCAAAAACAGGCTTACTTGTTGGTCTTACACACATTTTGTCTAAAACTTTTTTTGAATGGCTTTATTATCTTCACTTTTCATACAACTGAAACAAATTTCCTTTTCCATATTTTATTTTTATTATGAACTCTCAGTAGACATTTCACACTTGAGAATAATCATTAATAAATTAACCATAGCCATTAAGTCTCTGTCATCTACGGATAGTTTACTTTTGTTTCGGATACCCTGAGGACTGCCATAAGCTACAGGCCACAGTTTGTTTTCAACAAAGAGGGTCAGTCTCAGAGCTCTGTGGAAAGGGGTTGTATCAGGTACTTCAAACTCCTGACACTTCAAAGAACAGACTCTTGGGTACAGGTCTCTGAACTGACATCACTGAGACAACGTTCAGGCCATTCCACTGGACTAAGTCAGGATTTCCAAGACTCTTTCAGTCAAGAAGCAGAAAGTTTCATGAAACTGCTAGGCCAATATCCAGCAGAACAATAATTTACTGCATTGTGTTGGATAAACTAATGGAAATTTTATTGTTTGAAATACTGATGCTGTTTTAATGCTCTATTTTCTGGACATATAAGGAAGCCCTTTCCTCTCTTCCTAAGCTGTCTGTAACCCACAACAATTCTGTAAACCCTGCTTCTGTAAACTGAAATATAATTTTTAAATTACATCTAGTTCTCACTGACTCCTTCCCTCCCAGAATTCAGAAACTCTTACTAAGTCCCTTTACTTTTCATTGCAATATTATTATTTGCATACGTTTAATAAAAATCTGTCATTCACTTTACCAGGATATAAGTGGAAGAACTGACTAACAACCAAGGCCTTACTTAAAGTGTCCTTTTTGAGAAACATGCTTGTTTAATCAGCCATGTCAAGGCACTTGGAAGGAACAAAGGTTAACTATACTTTCGGAGCCTACAAAGCCCTCCCAGGAAACCTGGCCTAATGCCCGCCTGACAGTGTTAAAGAAGGTCCCTTCCTCACAGCCCAGGAACCTTAGCAAATTTTGTTAAGCTTGACAGGAATTTATGAATATTATAGGCATAGGTAGTAGTATTATAGGTAGTACACATAAAGTCTGGGAAAGACATTTTCTTGGACTTGGTTTCCTAGCTTTGCGATTATCTAGAAACAGGTGCTTTTAAAAGTCTAATCTGAAATTCCTTATAAAAACTTCCAGAAAGAAGTTGATTTTGTAGACATAGTAATTGTTCTACACTGCATGGCCCTGGATATGTAAATTCATGGAGGCTTACAGGCTAAATTAACACTCCTGTCCTGCCTATGTAAATAATCAAGCCAAACCTAATGGGACTTGTTATCTAGAATAATCTTTGTTTGATATTATTATGCTTGCCGGATAAAGAGGAAGACTGCAGGGAAAAACTGTAAAACTTGAAATGGACCGAAGGTTACTGGCTGCCTTCAGTGGAAAACAAGCCATCATCTGACACCCTCTGTTCAGGGCCCTGCGTCTTTCACTGTCTAAGCTATTCTGTAATCCTGTAAGTTGTAGACAAATGATAGCAACGCAAATGATATTCGTCCATAGACACGCCGATGGAGGGACAGCTGATGCCCCTCCTCCCTCACCCCCCCATGTAAAAAAGTCACTGAAAATTTATTACAATATTCCTGATTTACCTATATAATTGTGATACTTTGAACTCTCCTTTGAATAGGTTATAGCATTTTACTGATGGCCTTGTCAGTTAACAAGTTTAAAAAATAAAACACTTCCACAAAATAAAATCTTCTATTTGTATAGGAGTCATGATTATATTTTCTTTTAAAAATTATTCTTTAATACTAGTCTCAGAGATCGTTGGTCTAATGTGGAAAATAGAAAGTAAAGAGATGACAGATCTAAGTGCCATAACATGGGGAACATAAAATGCTGAGGGAACTCTGATGAGGTACATCCAATCCAGACCCGTGACAAACAAAGGGCTTCTCGGAGGATGTGACCACCGAGCTGAGACCAGAAAGACAAGCAAAGGGGAGAACAAGGAGGAGACTAGCATTTCAGGCTGAAGGACTCCCATGTTCAAAGGGAGAATGTAAATGGATGGTGGGTACATAAGGGAAACTGTTGTTTGCTATGAAATGCAGACCACTTTTGTATTAGACAACGGGAAAGGGAGACAGAAATATGAGGCTAAAGATATAAACAAAGGCCTTGAACAAGGGGCTTGATCATGGTAAGAAGGCTGGACTTTATCTTGAAGGTGTCAGTGGGGAGAACTGAGTTCAATAAGCATTTAGTACAGCAGGCTCTGGGGTCACACTGGCTTGGAATAATGGCTCTGCTACTTATTGCTGTGTGACTCCTGCTGTATTAATTAAGTACTCTGCAGTCCTGTTTCTTCATCTGTAAAATGGGAATTACAGTAGTCCCTTAGGCTCATAAGGGTATGATAAGGATTAATTGGGCTAATACAGGTAAAGTAGTTCGAAAACTGCCTAGCACGTTGTAAGGAACCAGTGACAGTAGTGATGTTAGTAGCAGTATTTGCCCTTTAGTGAGATCATTTGTCTTACAGATCATTCTAGCTACACTGTGGAGAATACATTAAATAGGAACAAAAATAGAGGTGAAAAGGAGAGTTAGAAGGATGTGAATTAAGGAAAGGACCCTAGAAATAAAGAGAAATGGACAGATTTACAAGACATAAAAGAGGCACAAGCAATAAGATTTGATGACAGATTGAGTACAGCAGCTGAGTGGAGGACACAGAAGTCAAAAATAAATATATAAAAGTCCATGGCTTGAGAAAGAAGCTTAAGGCGGAGCATTCACTGAAATCAGATGCACAAGAACAACAACTCCACGTCAGGTAAGGCAGGAAACGCAAAACACAAAAATTGTCCACGGAACACTAAAAGAGGAATGCTTCAATATATCGCAGCAGGTAAAGCATCTAAGTTGTGTTACAAAGGAAGTGCATCAGAGAAACGGAAAACGGCATCTGAGACTTAAGAAATGGTCCAGAATCATGAAAGGCCTGCAGTTTGTGTGAAAGCAGGAAAAGTACTGCAAGAGTGAAGGGTTAAAGGTAAACAAGAAATATGACCTGGGGTCAGCGCCTCACCATCTTATTTTTCCTATCTAGAAACCAAGCGGATGGACCTAATGCTTTCTATGTGTTGGCCATTACCAGCAGAGGATGGCTCCGTGGTCCTATGACTTCTGCTGGAAGCCATCCTGAAGATGTCTCTCATGCTACCGTCGGGGAGCAATATTTGCCACCACAAAGTGTGTCTCTCTGGCAGAAGATTTATTCAGGCTGATTATTTTCAAGAAACCAAGACTCGGGAAGTTTTTCTTATTCCCTCCCAGGTAACTGCCTAAAAGAATTTAGAGAGAGGGCCTGTTCCCAGAATAGAGCCATCACCAGAGATACCTGCAAAGAATATGGGCCAGGTGTGGTGGGGGAACTAGACTAGAGATCAGAGCCCACCCCGTGTCCCCTTGTCCCTGCCCGACCCAGCAAACACGTGTTTACCAAACATTGGCTTCTCCCTCTCCGTGTGAATTGCTTTCCTCCCCTTAGAGGTCCCAAACCACGACCCCCAACATCCTCTTTTGTCTTTAGCTGAAGATGGCATTGAAGGGGAGGGTTTCAGCCATTCTGGCCACTTACTAGTCTTCCTGGGTCTCTCCCACGTGTATAAGTTATTAAACTTTTGTTTGATTCTTCTCCTGTTAATCTGTTTCATGTCAATGTAACTCTTAAGCCAGCCAGAAGGACTTAGAAGGGTAGAGGAAAATTTCTTCTTCCCTGACACTATAAAATTATACATCTTTCTGGAGATCTATAAAGCAGTGAAATTCTCAAACTTGTTATCAAACTATAAAAACAATACATAAAACAGTTTCATCTATTCCTCGTCATAAATTAATAAACGTTCGTGGCATTACAATATAACAGTGAAACTATCAGCTCACATTTACGGAGTGCTTTCTATGTGCCAGGCACTATGCTTCGTAGACGTCATTCCTACCCGAACTTTGTCAGAGTAGCAACGTCAGCCCTATTTTGCAGGTGAGGAACTAAGAGAGAGAAAACCCCTGCCGAAAGCAACACTTCATGCGATCTGTAAATACAGAGCCATGATTCAAACGCAAAGCTGCCCCCAGCATTTATAAGATTTTAGTTCTGACCACTCTCTAAAGGTATAGTTTGCTCCCAAAGACTGACTCCTCTCACTCAAGAAATACAGACTGGCCATGGCCCTAAGAGGCCGATGGTACATGAAAGCAGCAAACGTATAGAAAAGTGAACCATGAAATGACAAGCAGAAAGTACGGGGGGAAAAGTCCAGTATTGTGAAAACCAGTGCCAAGCTATTAAGTGTACATGTGAGCAACAGGAATATAAGAACAATGGAGAGCTTAGCTTGACAGCAGCAAAAAGAAACAAAATTACTCATTTTATACAGAAGTGGTGAACTCACAAAGATAATAGGAGATGTTGCAATTATCAGCAGTGCGGATGGGAAGACTTGTTCTGCATTAATCTTCTCAGCCACAGCTCTCAATGTATTTGCAAAACATAAATCCGACATCAACTAAATCTGTCTGTAAATCCTCAAATTCATTCACACCTTTTTATTTCCTAAGGTTGCAAACCCTCCATTTTTCCTAAATCCCCAAAGTCCCCTCCCATCACTTGCATGGAAGATAATTCAAGATCTCTCAAAGTGCCAAAAAGAAACTCATTCTCTCATTCCTCTTCTCCACCCCATGCTCCCCAAAACACCTTTGCACGCAGTCTCTCTTTCCCCCCTTTACACTTGTAAAAAATTAATAAACAAAAACCTGAATTAAATAGAGTAGGGTGACCAGAAGGGGGAGCTCTCACACCCTGTGACCATGGTGGAACCCAACAGGAAGAAGAAATACTGTTCTTTCCTGCAAGGACTCAGCCAATGAAAAGCCACGGCCTCTTTGTTTACACAGCCCTCCTGACTTCCTCTCTCCTCGATAAAAGGCTCTCCTTCCCTCAGCACGCAGGAACTTGCACCTGGCTCGCCATGGTTGCAGACCCCGAGCTGCAGTTCTCTGCTGATCCCGAATAAACCCACCTTTGCTGTAGAAACATCTGGCAGTCTATTTGTTCCAGGTTGACACAGTCACCCTCTGCTTCATTCCTCATGTAACCAACTCTTTCAGATCCTTCCTCCTCCTCAGCGGCACTACTGCAAAGCCAACTCACTTCCTTGCCTCCAGTTTCTCCCACAACCAATATACTGAGATCTTTTCCAAATCAATATTCCTAACAGATTTATCTTGTTATATCACACTCTCCTCAAGTTCATTTGAAGGACCAACTCTTTAGCAAGGCCTTTCATTGTTGCCAAGACTCAGCCCAGTTTATGTTTATAGCTTCAGCTCCTATTCTCCTACACAAAATTCTCCACTGTACAAAGAACAACAACAACAACAAAAATTAATTACAACTCCTGAAATGCGATTTGGGTTGTCCCATTGGTTCTTCTATTGCCAAAAGAAGGAAAACACATGCAAAGAAGTATATAATAAGCCAATGCCTATGATGGACCAAGAGCTGTATGTGGTAGAACTAAAGGACTAAACAGATTGGTATCATTTCTTTGGATTAAACAGCACACTGGTTTCAAATTATAAAGATACTGGGGGAAAAACTTATAATAAACTTTTTCTAAAAGAGTTAAAATAAGTGAGTAGGGTTTGGGTCAGCATTCCAAGCAAAAAGAATAATACAGCTTCCTTGCTAATAACACATGCTTCTGAGTTAGACCAACTTGCCCTCAAGTCTCAGCTAGCTCTGCCTCTTCTAAGCAGTGTGTTATCAGGCAAGTTTCTTACTTAAGTCTCAGTTTCAGGACTGATTCTATCTCCTAGCAGTACTGGGAGAATTTGAAGATAAAATCAGTTGTGCACATAAGCACCCAGCACAGTGCCTAGTACATGTTAAGAGCTAAATAAGGACAGATTAAGAATTATTCTTACTGAAGCAGTCTCAGATCCAGTGAAAAGGCTGTTTAGGAAGAAGTAGACAATTAGTATAGGAAAGCAGTAAAAGATAAGAAGGATGAGAAATACACACAGAGTACTTGTGTCATCTGTAGTACTCAGAATATTCACCAAAAAGCATATAGCAAAACCATTCTTCAAGGCCCTTGGCTGGATTCCCATATGAAGTTTTGTTTCTTTAAATATAAACTGAAGTAGTTAGACAAAATGGTATCTAAAGCTCCTTTCAGCTCTAACCTTTTCTGTAAGAACTGCTATGCCCTGGAATCCTGGGGGTTATGAATGCTCATCACCATTACATGGTCAAATGCTTTTATGTTTTACTAAGTATGTGAGCACTTATTAATGTTCCACTGACCTCACAAATCTGGGAGACAAAGCAACAGCTAAAACATTCCTAGCACCAGTTTATCTGTCACAAAGAGGAACAGCAATAACCGGTCTCACTGAAAAATTTCCTGTAGCTGAACTCGACAAGTACACTATCACCCTTATGTGAACCCAAAGTTAGGAGCCTTCAGATACCCTAGGAATTCTCAGGGGCAGTTTAAGAGGTAGAAGTTAGAAAAGAAAAAAAAAAAAAAAAAGAATCTGGACAGGAGGTTAGACCAGAGAGAACTAGAAAGACCAAGAGAGGAATAGTATTGATATTTCAAAACAGTAACATTAGTCAACAAGTGTCTAACCTAACGTCCCATCACTGGGGAACAAACCCAACTAAGCCTCATATGTACAAATCATGTCTTCACTGTGGGGACTTATTTTATATACTTAAGATACTTATAAATCTATTCTTTCTCCAAGGGGCTAAAAACAAATTAAGAGTATGTGCTCTCTTTTTATGTGAAAAAACAGTCAAGGCCTGCACTAGATCTAATTAATATTTAACATGCTCATTTAACTCACTTTTTCAGTGACATTTCCTAATCTTCTATACTGATTTTCACATGTAGAAAATTATTCTTCCACATCAAAATCACATGTGTCTGTATATCTCTGAATGGACTGCTTTAAAATGAATACTTTTATCAGCTTTCATTTTGGTAAATTATGAGAATCGTACCTGTGAACTTAACTTATGGTTAAGCTTGTAGTGTTATAATTTTATACTTTTAAGTGACAAGATTGTTTTACCCCACTTCTTTATAGACAAAAAAAAAGGAACCTGCTAATCAGATTTCCAGAAGGAGTACTTGTTTATATAAAAATTTAAATTTGTACGGTTAACCATGTAATTCACTTCAAAATGATAAATCCATAATATATATTATACAGATTTTTTAAATTTACATACATTATGTCAAAATAATTCATAGTTTTGGCTATACAAAATACTTAAGGAACTAGAGAATATTATAATTAAAATACAAATGCAGTAAATTCATTTCCAAGTCTCCCATTTTCTTTTAAGAAAACAAAGCCATAGATAAGAATTATTTTAAAATAAGAAAATAATGTCAATTCAACTTTTATATGTTAATGATTCGAACATTACTGTAACAAGTGTAGAACTGACCTCTTAGTTATAGCAGTTACTACTTCTTACTGTCTTACTTACAGAAGGGTATCCCTCAAAGTACCACATCATCAAGTTTTCTGATGGGGAAATGTTTGTTTCCAAATATATATTCCACAGACACATTAAAAGAGCATAAAAACATGCTGAAACTGTAAACATTCACTTCCTAATAGCTTCATGAAAGGGCCTCTTCATCACGCATCTACCTGGTAACTTCAAAACATTTTCCATGTATTCTGCACACATGGCTTTTTATTCTGATCAATAAAGAGCTGATCAAGAGAAAATACTTAAAGCAATTCATATGTAGTAGTCATAGTAGTAGTAGTAACAGTAGTAATAATCATTAATGCTCCAATTTTAAATGCTTTTTAAAAATTATGTGGTTCCAACCTGGTCTGCAAAGTCCTCTGGGAACTTCCACAATACCTCCGGATCTGTAAATAATTGACACAGAGCTTTAAACAGAGAAAATAACACATTTACAGCAACAGTCTTGTTCAAATACTCTTAAAATTGTCGAAGCTACTTTTTTTAATAATTTTAAATTTTTTCTTTAAATATTTACAGTTGATGAGGTTCAAAATTAAATATTTTGATAGTTTAAGGGTTTTAATGACCTTTGGAACAGGAATAATAAAATGAATAACTTGGTCAGATTATTAAAAATATTGTTTCTTTTAGCAACTCATTTTTTATTTATATACCTTAGATTTTAAGATTCTGAAATATAAGTTTTCAGATTTAACTCCACTTAATATACTGGTTTTAATTTGAAAAGAAAAATATAAATGTGGTAAATATGTAATCAAATATATTACAGCCCTCAGAAACTAGACTAAAATACAACATCTTAAATTTCCATTTAAAATCCTAAAAGACATTGTTCCAAAGAGGACATGCATATGGTGAACAGGCCCATGAAAAGATGCTGAACATCATTATCATCAGAGAAATGCAAACTAAAACCACAATGAGATATCACCTCACACCTGTCAGAATGACTATCATCAAAAAGAACACAAATAGCAAATTGTCGGCAAGGATGTGGAGAAAAGGGAGCCCTCCTACACTATTGATGGGAATGTAAATTGGTGCAACCACTGTGGAAAACAGTATGGAGGTTCCTCAAAAAACTAAAAGTAGAAGAACTACCATATGATCCAGCAATTCCACTCCTGGATATATATCCGAAAAAAAATGTAAACACTAATTCGAAAAGATACATGAACCCCAATGTTCACAGCAGCATTATTTACAATTACCAAGATATGGAAGCAACCTAAGTGTCCACTGACAGATGAATGGATAAAGAAGATGCAGTATGTATGTGTATACACACACACATACACACACACACACACACACACACACAGACACACAATGGAATACTACTCAGCCATTAAAAAGGAATGAAATTTTGTTATTTGCAACAACATGGATGGACTTGGAGGGTATTATGCTAAGCGAAATACGTCAGAGAAAGACAAGTACTGTATGATATCACTTATATGTGGAATCTAAAAAAATAAACTAGTGAATATAACAAAAAATAAACAGACTCACAGATGTAGAGAACAAATTAGTTACCAGTGGGGAGAAGGAAGGGGAGGGGCAAAATAGGGGTAGGGGATTAAGAGGTACAAACTATTATGTACAAAATAAATAAGCTACAAGGATATATCGTACAACACGTGGAATATGGCCAGTATTTTGTAGTAACTGTAAATGGAATATAACCATTAAAAATTGTGAATCACTATGCTGTACACCTGTAACTTACATTTATTGTACTTCGACTATACTTCAATTTAAAAAATGAAAAAGAAAATAAAATCCTCAATAAAAGTGTATAAACACAGTAATAATGTTTGTTTTATATCAAGGTTCACTTTGGAAGTCCCATATTTGCAACTCCATAAATCAGCTTTTAAAACAATAGATAAGGCTTCCCTGGTGGCGCAGTGGTTGAGAATCTGCCTGCCAATGCAGGGGACACGGGTTCGAGCCCTGGTCTGGGAGGATCCCACATGCCGCGGAGCAGCTGGGCCCGTGAGCCACGATTACTGAGACTGCGCGTCTGGAGCCTGTGCTCCACAACAAGAGAGGCCGCGATAGTGAGAGGCCCGCGCACCGCGATGAAGAGTGGCCCCCACTTGCCGCAACTAGAGAAAGCCCTCACACAGAAACGAAGACCCAACACAGCCATAAATAAATAAATAAACCCAAAAGTTAAAAAAAAAACCAAAAAACAACAGATAAGTTGGTAGGCATAAGGCATCAAGCTTGTTTACAATACAATTGACAAAAATAAATAAATAATTTAAAAAAAATTTAAAAAATACAATTGACATTTCCTGGGGTATTTCAGAGATATTTTTCTAATATATTATATCCAGTTATTCACATATAAAAATCAATGTTGTTTTATAAATATTTGCACTGGTTTTCATTTTCATTATTTCTTCACAATATTTCTCTTCTACTTAGCATAATAAAAAGAAGTCTTTTTAATTAACACTAAAAAATATTTTGGTTGCATATGTATTTTTTAATTCTGTCAATAACATACTTCTGAATACTGCAAATGTGCTTTAAAAGGATACTGTACAAAGGATAATATTACTTCCGAAAGCCTTTGAAAGCCCAATATAAGTAACAAGCACAACCGACAAGACAGGATCAAAATATCAAAAATACCACTTTATGTACCCAGTCAGTAAAAAATTATGGCTCAATCTCATTATTTCCACTATACCATATTGCTTTTTAAAAAATACAGTCCAAGGATGCATAATTTCAAGTATTTAATTCCAAAACTCAGTAATTACCTAGCAACATTTTGAGCATGAGCTGGCTTCTCTTGCTGTATTACTTATTAAGCTCAAAAAAATTTTTTTTCAAATATTTTAACTTAAAAAAAAAAAAGGAAGCATACTTTCTACAATTAACCTTTTTACTAAGGAATAAAAAGTTTCTACATAAATTAACATAAAAATCATTTAAAACATCTTACATAAGGATAATGCATTACTAATTTATGGAGCTAATATTAAATGATTATGCCTTCATGTAAAACAAAATGTGTACATTTCTAAAATGACTGTGACATGTATAGATCACCTAAAAATACTGAAACGTTAATGTCCTGTAGAAATTATGTTGGAAAACATATATATGTGCCCATGTATGTACATATATGTGTGTGTGTGTTTATGTGGCAGTTTTACCAAAACGGTAGTTATTAAGATTTGCATCTCATAAAACAAAAGTGTATGACGGATTCTTCATGAAATATTAAACAAAAGTTATCTTGATAAATTAATACAATAACTAATGGCCCTATAAACAAGTCATCATGCAGAAATGTGGAATAGTCCCTTCTTATAAATAATGGAGTTAGAGAGTTTCAATGTGAATATTTTAAATATCCCTTTTAAACAACCTCAATTTTACAGTTACCATTTGAGAAAATGTGACAGATTCCTTACACTTATACCTTAAAACCAGGACATTTGTCTTGCTGGATAGCCCTAACAGTTTGCCCTGCTGTTTGCAGCATTTACCTAATTATGTTTTCCTCCCTCACTTTCCTTCATCCCTTACACTACGCAGTTTTTTTCTGTACCGTCTGGTCTGTTCTTTCACAGAGGATGAACAAGTGAATACATGAAAACAGCAAATATCGGTTTAGTCACATAGTGGAAAATACCCTATTTCTTTTCTTTTCATTAAATGCGTGTTACACTTCAGCACCCAAAAATGTATTATAATCATGTGCATCCATATCTGAAATGGATTAACTTAGTTACTGCCTGTGTGGTTAGGTTTACCCCTTATCTGACACATGTTGGCAGCAACTCTTCACAAGGACTGCAGAGGAAGAAACAAAAGAGCTCTGAAAAAAATGGTAATAATCCAATTTTCAAATTTATGCACAACGACGGAATTTTCTGTTCCCTGGGGATTACTTTCCAGATGCGAGATCTGAGCTGGCAAAGCTAGGTCGATTTTCTGCTGATTTTATGGGTGAAAGGATGGGAACTGCTGGTAGGAGTCACCGCTGCCCGTGGTGACTGGGGCACACCATGTTTCTCTTCTGTCCAGTGTCCACCCGTAGCTCAGAGGAGACGCCACATCTTAAAGAGAGACTTTGCCACCAACAATCCGGAAACCAAATAAACATGAAAGGAAGAACACGTAACTTAATTTTTACATAAATATAGTTAATCTCTTATTTTAATAAAAGAATGTTACAGTGTAGTGAGAAAAATATACAAATTTTTATTAAATCAGTAAATTTGGAAGGAGAGTATTTAATGTATTATTTGGGCATCACCATCGCAAGTATTCCAAATTCCTGAGTGAGGCTTTTTTTTTAATGTAAAGTGAGATAAATTTAGTAATATTTTATTTTCCTTTGCAACCAGACCTTTCACATTTTCTGGCCTGTAACTAAAAACAAAAATTAAAATAACTTAAAATATTACTGAGATTCAACTACACTATTTTTTTAATGCAGGAAAAACTTTAATTTACACAAATGAATAATATTTACTTAATTCTGTGGAATTCATAGATGAATATATTTAAAATTATGCATTTGTAAAACCACAGTTCAGAAACTATATACTTTTGAAAAGGCAGAATATATAGCATTAGTGTTTTGCTTGATTATAGCTTCAGTGCTTATTCACCTACATTGTAGAATCACAATTTTACAAATGAGGAAACTGAAGCCAACGCAATGAGGAGCATATTCTTTTTTTTTTTTAATAAACTTATTTATTTATTTATTTTTGGCTGCGTTGGGTCTTCGTTGCTGCGCGCGGGCTTTCTCTAGTTGCGGTGAGCGGGGGCTACTCTTTGTTGTGGTGCGCAGGCTTCTCATTGCAGTGGCCTCTCCTGTTGCGGAGCACAGGCTCTAGGCGTGCGGGCTTCAGTAGTTGTGGCATGTGGGCTCAGTAGTTGTGGTTCGCGGGCTCTAGAGTGCAGGCTCAGTAGTTGTGGCGCAAGGGCTTCATTGCTCTGTGGCATGTGGGATCTTCCCAGACCAGCGCTCGAACCCATATCCCTTGCACTGGCAGGCGGATTCCTAACCACTGCGCCACCAGGGAAGTCCCTGGAAGCATGTCTTAATTATAAGGCTAGTTAATGTCAGAGGCTAGAACTTTCTTAGTTGAGATCTAAGGAGCAGCTATTTTTTTTTTTTATTAATTTATTATTTTATGGCTGTGTTGGGTCTTCGTTTCTGTGCGAGGGCTTTCTCTAGTTGTGGCAAGTTGGGGCCACTCTTCATCGCAGTGCGCGGGCCTCTCACTATCGTGGCCTCTGTTGTTGCGGAGCACAGGCTCCAGACACGCAGGCTCAGCAATCGTGGCTCACGGGCCCAACTGCTCCGCGGCATGTGGGATCTTCCCAGACCAGGGCCCGAACCCGTGTCCCCTGCATTGGCAGGCAGACTCTCAACCACTGCGCCACCAGGGAAGCCCAGGAGCAGCTATTTTAAATAATTTCCAAAATCAATACATTTCTCTGTCCCACTTAAGTTCAATTTATTTTATTCAAAAAATCTATGCAACGCTAAAGAAACAGGAAAAGTCCCTGCCCTCCAAAGCCCTATAGCATACATGGAGAAAAATGTCACACAGCTACCTAGTTTTTGTGCAAACAAGGTATCCTGCAGGAACGCTTGAACTCAACTTGAAAATTCACTGGCTTAATAATTTCAAAAAATGTTCCTAACAAAAGAATGGTGATGCCTCTTGAATATAAATGAGCAGGAATCATTAAAGAAAATCTTCCACCTACGGAGATATAATGGTGAACTAAACAAAATAGGTCTCTACAATGTATAGAAAAGGACGGCATCTAAACCTATAGCTCAGTAAAATTTAATGAGTGTTATACTAAAAGGACAGGATACTACCGGACAGCGCAAGGAAAGCCAATCTAATTTAGAAAGCCACTAGTTAGACAAGCAAAGGATGATTTGGGCCATAAAGTGGGCAGAGGAGAACATTCCGGAATGGAGAAACAATATGCACTAAGTCTTAGAGATTAAAAGAAAGCAGAAAACATTTGGAAACTGAAATAAAAAAAGAAGTACTATATCTAGAATGCAGAGTAGGAGAGAGAGAATGTCACGGGATGAAGCTGGAGAGACAGGGGACAGACTACAGAGCTGAAGATGTACCCAAGGTATCAGAGGAAGCCACTAAACCAAGGGAGAAGGAACACCAGAAGCGTGTGGAGAATACAGTTAGAGCGTGTGTTTATGAAAGTCAAGGGAAGAGAGTGTATCCAAAAGATTCTCAAACAAATGTGGCAGAACATTAAGCAAGGCGATGGCTCAAAAAACGGTTAAGTGTGTGTAAAGCATAAGCCACACACAGTACAATGAGCTCCCGTGGCAGGATGGGAAGCAGAAGGCCAATGAAGAAGATCATGGAGTACGAGGAAAGAGAGGCACCGTGTATGCGGGCAACGTATTTAAGAGACGGTACGAGGGAGAAGAAAGTAAAGATAGGAGGAAAGAGGTGAAGCCAGACAGATCTGTTTGTCACTTCTCTTTCCTTTATACTGGCGCAGACCTGAACACGTGTAGGTGATCACGGGAGTCAGTGAGGCAGCGGAGAGCCAGAGAAGAAGAGACGTACACCCCTGAGGAGGCAAGAAGAGGGCATCCTGATGAAGACAATGAGATGAGCCTTGGATAGAAACTGAAGAATATTTTCCCATTGTTATAGGAACGAGAAGAGAGGAGAGGTGATATGAATCCAAGGAGATTTTAGAATCTGGGGTACCAAGTTAAGAGTTTTGTGCAAAACTTCCTGAGTATCTTGTGTGTAGAGTAGGAGCAAAGCTCCCTCCTAGGAGGGAAGTTGTTGGGGGGCTCGAGGAGGTGTGAAACAACTGTTTCAGGCACTGCTGAGCACTCAGTTTGGTGGGTGTCCAGCCTAGTGCTTAAGGGCAACAACGTGGTATCTCCCCACCATCGTCCAAGGGCCAAGGTGCAGGGGAGAACTGCTAGATGCAACCAGGGCTGAGGTTTCTGTCAGTCATGTGTGATGGAAAGAGAGCCTCAACAAAAGAGTGGTTACGGATGTGAACTGCTGATCTAAAGCTAAAAAAGAGAAGTGGTTTTATTTTTTTCTGTAAAATCCATTAGTACTAAATGTTATATCAAGTCATGCTAATGCACTTTGAAACAGTGTATTTTCAGTAGAAAATCTACTGCCTATATCTGAAGACTGTAGGACTGAAAAATAAACTAAAATAAATAAATGGAACATTTGTAATTATGAAGTTAGGCAGCCGAAGTTCCGGTCTTATACCTATACATAATAATGCTTTCTGTCTGTGATCAGAGGTAGGTACTGAAAAGCATAAAATCAGTTTCCCTCCTCTCTTCCCTGCCTTCCACTCCTCCCCGCTCTCTCTGGAATTATCTGAAAGAACAGTCTTATCTGTTTACCCAAGCTTACCATATAAATCTCATTTTCCACATATATATTATGTGGGGAAAAAAAAAAAACCAGAAAACCATGGAATTAGATAACTACAGTTAAAATTACAATTTTTCCAGCTTTACTGAATTATATTTGACATATAACACTCTGTCAGCTTAAGGTGTACGAGATGATTTGATAAACGTACAGATTGTGAAATCTTTACCACAATAAGGTTAATTAACACATCCTTTACCACACATAGTTACTAACTTGTTGTTTTCATTATCATTGGTATGGTGGGAACATTAAAGCCCTACTCTCAAAGCAACTTTCAAATACACAATATAGTATTTGTGAACTATAGTCACCATGCTGGACATTAGATCCCTGGGGCCTACTCATCTTACAACTGAAAGTTTGTACCCTTGAACCAACATCTCCTGCCACCCCTCAGCCCCTGGCAACCACCATCCTACTCCGATTCTTTGAGTCCAATGTTTTTAGATTTCACATATGAGTGAGATCATATAGTACTTGTCTTTCTCTGACTTACTTCATGGAGCATATGTCCTCAAGGTCCACCTATGCTGTTGCAAATGGCAAGGTAGCCTTCCTTCTTTCTAGGGTGGAATAACACTCCATGCTACATATACACCACATTCTCTTTAACCATTCATTCACTGATGGACATTTAGGTTGTTTGCATATCTTGACTATTGAGAATAATACTGCAATGAACATGGGAGTGCAGATATCTCTTCAAGACAGTGATTTCATCTTCACTGGATAAATACCCAGAAGTGGGATTGCTGGGTCACATGGTGGCTCTATTTTTAATTTTTTGAGGAACCTCCATACTGTCTTCCGTAGTGGCTGCACCAATTTACATTTCCACCAATAATGAACCAGGGTTTCCTCTCCTCCACATCCTGGCCAGCATTTGTTATCTTGTCTTTATAATAGCCATTTTGACAGGTGTGAGATAATATCTCATTATGGTTTGATTTGCATTTCCATGATAATTAGTGATGTTGAGAACCTTTTCATGTAGCTGTTGGTGGCTGTTATCTTTTCTTTGGAAAAATGTCTCTTTAAGCCCTCTGCCAATTTTTTAACTGGATTATTTGGTTTGTTGCTATTGTATGAGTTCTTTATATTTTGGGTATTAACCCCTTATCAGATATATGGTTTGCAAATATTTTCTCCCATACTATAGGCTGCCTTTTCATTTTCTTTTGCTGTGCAGAGCTTTTTAGTTTGATATAGTCCCACTTATTTTTGCTTTTGTTGCTTGTGCTTTTGGTATCATGTCCAAAAAATAATTGCCAACAGTGATGTCAAGGAACTTACCATTTATATTTTCTTCTAGGATTTTTATACTTTCACATTTTATGTTGAAGTCCTTCATCCATTTCAAGTTAATTTTTGTGACTTCTGTAAGATACAGGTCCAATTTCATTCATTTGCATGTGGATATCCAGTTTTCCCAACACTATTTATTGAAGAGACTATCCTTTCCACATTGAGTATTCTTGGCTCCCTTGCCAAATATTGCTCAATCATACATGCGGGGTTTACTTCTGAGCTCTGGATTCTGTTCCATTGGTCTCTGTGTCTGTTTTTCTGCCAGTACCACACAGTTTTTTTTTTTTAAACATTTTATTTTTATTTATTTATGGCTGTGTTGGGTCTTCGCTTCTGTGTGAGGGCTTTCTCTAGTTGTGGCAAGCGGGGGCCACTCTTCATCGCGGTGCGCGGGCCTCTCACTATCGCGGCCTCTCTTGTTGCGGAGCACAGGCTCCAGACGCGCAGGCTCAGTAGTTGTGGCTCACGGGCCCAGCTGCTCCGCGGCATGTGGGATCTTCCCAGACCAGGGCTCGAACCCGTGTCCCCTGCACTGGCAGGCAGATTCTCAACCACTGCACCACCAGGCCATTGGAATTTTGATGAATATTATATTGAATATACAGATGACTCTGGTTGGTATGGACATCTTAACAATATTAATTCTTCTAATCCACGACCATGGGATATCTTCCCACTTATTTGTGTCTTCTTCAATTTCTTTCATCACTGGTCTTATAGTTTTCACTGCATGAATCTTTCATTTCCTTGGTTAAATTTATTCCTAAGTATTTTATTGTTTTTGATGCTATCGTAAATAAGATTATTTATTTATTTTTCAGGTAATTGTTATGGTACAGAATTGTAACTTATTTTTGTATGTTGATTTTGTATCCTGAAACTTTACTGAATTTATTAGTTATAACAGTTTTTTGGTGGAGTATTTAGGATTTTCTATATACAAGATCATGTCATCAGCAAACATTTTTACTTCTTTCTTTCCTTAAGTCATTAAGATGACTTTCTTTTCCTTGCCCAACTGCTCTGGGTAGGACTTCTAGCACTATGCTGAATAAGAGCAGGCTCTCTTGTCTTCTTCCTGATCTTAGAGGGGATGCTTTCAACCTTTCACTGTTGTGCATGATACCAGTTGTAGGACTGTCGTGCGGCTTTTATTATGTTGAGGTACGTTCCTTCTATATCCAATTTGTTGAGAGTTTTCACGAAAGGATACTGAACTTTATCCAATGCTTTTTCTGATCTACTGAGATGACCATAAAAATTGTATCTTTCATTCTTTTAATATGATGTATCAAATTTATCAATTCGTGTATGTTGAACCACCTGTGTATCCATGAATAAATCTTACTTGATCATAGTGTATGGTCCTCTTAATGTGTTGTTGAATTTGGTTTGCTAGTATTCTGTTGAGATTTTTTGCACCTATGTTCATTACGGTTATTGGCACTTGTAGGTTTCTTTCTTTTAGTATCCTCATCTGGCTTAATATCAAGGTAATATTGGTCTTATAAAATTAGTTTGGGAGTGTTCCCTGCTCTTCAATTTCTTGGAAGAGTATAATAAAAACTGGCACTAACTTCTCCTTCAAATATTTGGTAGAATTTACCCATGAAGCCATCTGGTCTTAGGTTTTCTTTGTTGGGAGGTTTTTGATTACTAATTCAATCTCCTTACTTATTATTGGTCTGTTCAGATTTTCTATTTCTTCATGATTCAGACATGGTAGGTTATATTTTTTTGAATGGTTAAATATATACATTTCTTGTTTTTCTAGGTTGTCAAATTTGTAGGCATATAGTTGTTCCTAGTAGTGTCTTATTATCCTTGTATTTCTGTGGTATCAGTTGTCAAGTCTCCTTTTTCATTTATAATTTTGAGTACTTTCTCCTTTCTTCTTGATAAATCTGATTTGTCAATTTTGTTTATCTTTTCAAAAGATAAGATTATTATCTGTTTTATCTTTTCTATTGTTTTTCTATTCTCTATTTAACATATTTCTGCTCTAATCTTTGTCATCTCTTTCCTTCTGCTAACTTTGAGCTTAGTTTGTTCTTTTTCTAGTTCCTTGAGGTGTAAAGTTAGGGTGTTCGGGATCTTTCTTTTTTCTTAATGTAGATATTTATTGCCATAAACTTCTCTCTTAGCACAACTTTTGCTGCATCCCATCAGTTTTGGTATATTTCCATTTTCATTTGTTTCAATATATTTTTTTATTTCCCTTTTGATTTAATCTCCAACCCATTGGTTGTTCAGGAGTGTGTTGTTTGATTTCCACTTATTTGTGAATTTTCCAGTTTTCCTCTTGTTACTGATTTATAGCTTCATACCATTGTGGTTGGAAAAGGTACTTTCAATCTTTTAAAATTTACTGAGACTTATTTTGTAACCTAACATATGGTCTATTCTGGAGAATGTTCCATGTGTGCTTGAGAAGAATGTATATTCTGCTGCTGTTAGATGGAATGTTCTGTATATGCCTGTTAGGTCCCTTTGACCTAACAGGGTATTTGTAGGCAGCATATAGTTGGGTCTTATTTTCTTATCAATTCAGTCACTGTATGCCTTTTCATTGGAGAATTCAGTCTATTGGAGAATTGAGTCTGTTTACATCTTAAGTAATTAAAAGGCATAAAGTGACTGAATAGATAAGAAAATAAGACCCAACTATATGCTGCCTACAAGATACTCACTTCCACTCAAAGACACACACAGGCTCAAAGTGAACCAGTGGAAAAAGTTATTCCATGCAAACAAATGAAAACCAAAAGAGAGCAGATTTACATTTATATATATATAGAGAGAGAGAGAGAGATTACTATATTGGGCAAAATAGACTAAGTCAAAAACTGTAACAAGACAAGGTCATTATATAATAATAAAGGAGTTAATTCATCAAGAGACTATAATCATCGTAAGTATATATGTATACTACATCAGAACACCTAAATAATCAAGCAAATACTTGCTCATTGTTTTCTGTTTTGTAGTTCCTTTCTTGCTGTCTTCCTTTGTGAATTCATCATTTTCCATAATGGTATACTTTGATTCCCTTCTCTTTATCTTGTGTGTATCTACTATAGATTTTTGTTTTGTGGTTACCCTGAGGCTTACTTGAAAAATCTTAGAGACACAGCAGTTATTTTAACCTCATCACAACTTAACTTTGATCACATACAAAAACTCTACCCTTTTATTACTCCTACACACATTTTATGTTTTTGATGTCACACTTTACATCTTTTTATATTGTGTATCTAACAAATTGTTGCTATAACTATTAATTTTAATACTTTTGTCCTTCAACCTTTATATTAAGAGTTCAGTGGTTAACACACCACCACATTACAGCATCAGAGCATTCTGAATTTGACTACATATTTGCCTTTACCAGTGTGTTGTTTCTTTTCGTATGTTTTCATAGTTAGCATCCTTTCACTTCAGGTTGAAGAAGTCCTTTCAACATTTCTTGTAAGGCAGGTATAGTGGTGAGGAACCACCTCAGCCTTCATTTGCTTGGGAAAGTCTTTATCTCACCTTTATTTCTGAAGGATGACTTTGCTGGGTATAGTACAGTTGACCCTTGAACAACACAAGTTTGCACTGTGCAGATCCACTTATGCATGGATGTTCTTCAATAAATACATACTACAGTACTACATAATCTGTGGAACGGCAGATGAGGGGACCCGACTGTAAAGTTATACGCAAGTTTTCTACTGCATGGTGTGGGGGGGGGGGGTCAGTCCCTCTAACCCCCACGTCATTCAGGGGATCAACTGCATTCTTGGTTGGTGGTCTCTTTCAGCACTTTGAATATATCATTCCGTTTTCTCCTAGACTGCGAGGTCTCCGCTGAAAACTCTGCTGATAGTCCTTTCATGAGAGAAATCTTTTTCTCTTTCTGTTTTTAAAATTCTTTGTCTTTGATCTTAGACCATTTTATTATAATGTGTCTTGGAGAAGATCACCTTGGATTTAAATTTTTGGGTGACCTATTAACCTCATGAACTGGAGGTCCAAATCTCTCCCCAGGTTAGGAAAGTTCTTAGCCATTACTGCTTTAAATATGTTTCCTACCCCTTTCTCCCTCTCTTCTCCTTCTGGAACTCCAATGTTACATGGCTGGTTGCCTTAATGGTGTCATAAGACCCATAGGCTTTCATGATTCTTTTTCATTTCTTTTTCATTTTGCTCCTCTGAGAGGTTAATTTCAAATGATCTGTCTTCAAGCTCACAGATTCTCCTGCTTGGTCTTGTCTGCTGTTGAAGCTCTCTATTAAATTCTTCAGTTCAGTCATTGTATTCTTCAGCTCCAAAATCTGTCCGGTTCTTTTTTGTTTTCTATCTCTGCTGCACTTCTCATTTTGTTATTGTATTGTTTTCCTGATATAATTAAATTGTTTTTCTATGTTCTCTTATAGCTATCTAAGTATTACTAGAACAATTATTTTGAATTCTTTGTCAGGCAATTCCTGGAACTCCATTTCTTTGCAGCCAGTTGCTAGAAGCTTACTGTACTCCTTTGGCGGAGTCATGTTTCCCTGAGTCTTTGCGATCCCTGTAGCCTTGCACAGGTGTCTGTGCACTGAAGAAGCAGCCATTACTTCCAGATGTTATAGACCGACTTCTATAAGGGAAGACTTTCACGTGCAGGTGGAGGCATGCTGGAGTGTGCTGTGACTCTATGCCTAGTGGTGCAGGGGCATGTGGTGGCTCATCAGCTCAGGCCATTGGGGTGGACGGCACCTACAATCACATGGTCCTTAGCAGGTACTGCAGGGGATCCACTGAGGCTGCCAAGGGCTGTGCGCGTCCTCAGTAGTGCCTCCAGGTCCAGTGGCTAGAAACCAGGCTGAGCAGCAGTACTGCCAGTGCCAGTGGTATGCTCTCAGCGGTTATGCTATGAGCACAGGGCAGTGAAGGCTAATGATGAGGATCCCACCAGAGGCATGCAGGCACAGAGCTGGAGGGACCAGCTGCAGGTCAGCATAGTGGTTCCGGCCGGCGACAGAATACAGGATCTGATCCAGGCCCACAACAGCAGGGGGCCCTGACTGTCAGCATGCTCTCCCACGACTGCATGGTCTTCCCTCAGGCATGCGCAGAGCAGTGGAGGGCGGTGACAAGCATCAGACCGGTGGCATGCAAGTGCACAGCTGGAGGAGTTAGCCCTGAGCGCTTGCACAGCAGTGGGGGTCAGCCACGAGGGTCTAGACTGGTGTCTTGCACTTGCACAGCTGTAGAGGCCTGGACTGGCTGCCGGTGCGATTCCCAGGCTCCAGTAGGGGAGGCTGGGAGACTAGCTGGCAAAACAGGAGGGACTCAGGTGGCTGGTGTCAGCAAACACAGATATCCGTGGGGTGAAAGCCAGTAAAATCTGCAGGGGTTCCGAACCAGCTGGGGTCACCTGCAGAGCAGGTCACAGGGAACTGCAGTTGCTCTTGCCACGTGGGCTGGGTGGCCAGCTTTTCTTCCTCGTACCTAGCTATCTCTATACATCTTGGCTTTGCCGGTCTCTGGGTGGGAGAAACTGAGGCGGGACCTTTGTGTGGTGCCCTAAAAGACTGGTGAATCTGGTCACTCATCCCACTATTCTTTCCCTACAAGGGGAACTCCTTCTAGCTGTAGAGGTCATTCTGGGTACCGAGCAATGCTGGCCTGGGGGATGGGATGATACAGTCAAAATGAAGCTGTTCTTCCTTCCCCACTGTGGTTATTCTCAAGTTTCTTGTTCCACTGTGTTGCTGAAGTTTCTTAAGTGGGCTCCAGAGCTCTCCCAGAGAGCAGTTTTTGTTTGTGAACAGCTGTCTAATTGTTTATATTTGGTGGGGGGAGGGATGGAGGCTGAGGTCTCCTGCTCTACCATCTTGCTGACGTCACACCCCTAAAATTGTAATTTTCACTACATCTGTCAAAATAGCTTGCAAAATAATTAATTATTGTAATTTAATATCCAGCCTGATCACGAAAAAAGTATTTAAAAAAGCAACTCACTCCCTCATTTAGGGCCACAGATGACCTTGGTGAAGCCAGAGATCCAGAAAACATATATCCTCCCATTTTTCCTTGGTGTGCAACCCAGAAAAACATAGATTTACAGCCCTGGTAGAAAGATACCACTCATGCCAACAAGATATTAACAAAAATCTTTACCAATCCACCCAAAAAACGCAGTACCATAGACTGCATAACATTACAAACTTTAAGACTACTAGCAACAGTAAAAGTAAAAACAAATTCATTGCTGAATAATGTTAAGTTCAGGCTACACCTTAAGAAAGCATACATAGTCAGGTGTTTGTACAAATTACTTTAAAGTTAACATAAGATGTTAATTTAAAATTTTAGCGTCTTCTTAAAAGCCCAGCTCAGTAGTTCCCAAACTTTAGTGTGCAACAAAAGCGCCTAGAGAGCTTGTTGAAGCACAGACCCCAGGGTCGCACTTGCAGAACTTCTGAGTCAGGAGGTCAAAGGTGGGTCTGAGAACTGCATTTCTAACAAGTTCCCAAGTGAGGCTGATACTGCTCATCTGAGGACCACACTTCGAGAACTAATAGCAAAAGACCATGTATCTCTCACACTGATGAGCATTACGAACCCCGTGTTACAGAATTTAATATTTGTTGACTGAAAAGGTTCTTTAAAATGTGGCAATGAATAATTCAGAATTCCCTCTATTACATATACATTTTATCTGGCAACAGGCATATTTTCAGAGGGCTAGGAAGAAACATCAACCATGACAGTGATAGTGGGAAGTAATCTGAGCAAGAAAAATGTTACCAAAATGTTTTTTAAATATTTCAATGCTAATAGTTACTATTAAAATGGTAATTCTATTTCTGTACAACAATGGAGATAATTTTATTTCAAAATTAAGTGTTTTATGACATTGGGACTATATGATTTAAGGAACAACGATGAGGAACTATGGCTACATAGACATAAAGATACACTGTCTGTTATTTCTTCTATCTCTATATGCCAGATACATACACACAGATAGTCCATATCTAAATAAGATGTGTCTTTTTGAATGAAATCATGCCATTTGCAGCAACATGGATGGACCTAGAGATTATCATACTAAACGAAGTAAGTCAGACAGAGAAAGACAAATACCTTATGATATGTGGAATCTAAAATATACCACAAATGAACATATCTAAGAAACAGACATAGAGGACAGACCTGTGGTTGCCAAGGAGGAGGGCGTGTGGGGGGCGGGATGGACTGGGAGTTTGGGGTTAGCAGGTGCAAACTATTACATATAGGATGGATAAACAGCAAGGTCCTACTGTATAGCACAGGGAACTATATTCAATATCCTGTGATAAACCATAATGGAAAAGAATATGAAAAAGAATATATGTATGTATAACTGAGTCACTTTGCTGTACAGCAGAAATTAACACAACATTGTAAATCAACTATACTTCAATTAAATTTAAAAAAGAAAAAAGATGTAAGTCTTTTTGTACCATACCATCTAATATGTCTGTGAGAAATTATTTTTCTGTGCTTTCCTACAATGCTTTCTTTCGTAGAATTTAAGCAATTAGTTCCAATCTGAACAACAGAAAGGATAAATGCCAATATTTGTGAATATAATAACTAATTTAGAGCCTCTGTTTTCTTTTTTTTTCTTTTAAAACATTCAAAAAAAGGTTCATTATGTATGGATAGAATCATAGAGTTTTCTGAATGGGAAAGGCCCTTAAAGATTCTTTTTTACCACTCATACTTAGGAAGTTATATTGTATTTCATGTCTGGACGTACTACCTATTCAAGCCAAGACCACGATCCAGATATCCTTGTTCCTATTATACAGCCTTTCTAACATAAACTGCTGCATATAAAAGCACACTACAAATAAGCCCAGTTTGCTCTACTTTGTTGATCTTTAATTTTGTTGTTCATTAAGTGGATGGTAGTTTAAGGCATATTCACAAGTTTAGAAATTTTCCTTATTATCCACAGGAAAATATTTTTAGCAAACCAAACATTTAAGCATTTTTGTAAAATAATGGCCTAAACCCTACAGACTTCCTCTGAACAATCTTTGGAAAAATGTATGTGAACAAATATAAAATAGAATATTAATTACTAATAGATTCAAATCAGTATCTTCTCATTCTAGAACCAAAATAATTCTTCACTTACTCATTTGAGTTTGACTTACATATACAGAAACCTTAAGGAAATGAAAATATTATTTCAAGATGTCTTACTTTATAACCAGTTACAAAAATGTCAGAGATCATGCTTCTACTTATTGCTTTACATCATGTACATATTTAAAATTAAAAACACACAATTCTGGAAATTTGTCAGTTTGTTGAACCTCTTAAAAATGTATACAAGCAATGGTGTAGAAACATCTGAATATAATAATGATCCCCCAGTGATCATCTTCACTCTGAAGAATCATCTGGATAATTAAACAACTACTACTGTAAAATTATTTTGGTGCTTTTGAAACTTAAACTATAGAAGCAATTTAATGACTAGTTCTAGCCTTTATAAATGTTTCTTCCCAGAATGATCTAAAATTAGCATCACAACTCAAAACAATGAAGCTCTTTTTGTTCATATATAAGCAAATTCTAGCTAAGGTAATGAAAATGGAACTTCAAAGAACCTTAAGAAAATATAATCCATAGCAGCTTAGATATATCATTTTGCTACTTCTATTCCTTTTAAACAAGATCTATTATAATAAAATGAAAACCCTCATCAATCACCTGATAGAGTAATTCCAAACTTAACCAAACAGGGCTAATGGGTGAGAATTGAATTGAAAACACCTTGACAAAGAAAGCAATTTCTTTTCTTCGCACTCCTCTGAAGCTGTGGGTGATCATGGTAATCGAACCATCAACAGTGAGGGGCCATCTGTCCCAAGGGCCCTTCATGAGCGTTTTTTAAAAATCAACAACAAAAAAAAGGGAAAGAAATGCTGTACCACAGATGTTCAATCTTGATTAATCTATGACAAGGAACTTACAACTGAGAATCAATGTTTTGACGTTTTTCAGATACCAGTCATTAAAAGCCAACACAGAAGTTTTTATTAGAATGCAGGGGATAAAAGTTAGTAGGCTGCTTATAGAAAGATGATCTTCCATACAAAATCTGGAATACCTTTTAGTCAGCGGAGATGCTCATCATATCCTAAAGCAATAGCTTCTACTATAATTCCCTTAAAGAGAAGAAGAGCAGGCAAGAGGCCATGCTTTAAGGTAGCTCTCAGACTAGCATTTTGAGACTGTTGCTCTTTATACATTCTTTCTACGAGTACATGATTAAGTAAAAAGAAGACATGTTTATGTTCTCAGTACTCACTATATTTAACTCTGAATTAGAATAGATTTTCAAGAAATAGCACTGACATGAAAACTCAGAACTGTAAAATTAATTGAGCCTCATAAAGCAGTTGCTTTACTTACAACATTTAAAATAATTTTCATATTACACCAAGAAATAATTTCAAGCACAAGGGCAAACTGGGTCAAAGCTTTTCTTGTTTGATATATAGTTTGAAGTACAGTAGACTCCTGGCACTCTTGGATATAACACAAGTTTCAATCACTTGGGAATAAGTCAAAGTTAATAAGTAGAGTATACTATTTAAATGACTCAAAGCTTACTAAAATCAAACTCTGTGTGAGCTTTATGAAGTATAACCACTAAAAACATTTAAAAACTAATTTTAAAATGAAAAATAAAACTATAAAACAAAATATTAAAGAACCAAATAAAACGATGCATCTCAGTTTTTTCAAAATACTTTCAAGCTAGAATCAAATTAAATGTAAAAGAAATGTAGTTTAAAGCTCAAACACATAAATTCACTAAGAGACTTACTGTAAATGCCGTAACTCCTTATCCTATTTATCTTTGTATTGCCAGAGCCTGAGAACGGATTCTGTGACCCCAGAAACACGGCATTCTCAGGCATATGACAGAGGCAAGCATGTTTGCCTCTAGGAGAAACACTCAGCCCAAGTCTTGCCAAAGATGGGTTTGCAATTCAAATTTACTACAGAAAATCTATAAGCCATCAGAAACAACAGAATTAGAACCCCTCCCCCTCAAAGGCTTAAGATATTACAATTATCTGAAACAGCATATATAATAAGGATTTTTTTAATAGTTAAAGAAATAAGGATTCAAAACATGAGCAATGAGATTCTTTTTTTGTAAAAAAAAAAAAAGGCAAATTTTGAAAACAACCAAAACTTTAAGAAATGAAAAAATATATAATCTATGAAATTAAAAGCTCACTAGAAGAAATAAACAGATCATATACAAGTGAAGAGGGAAATAGTGAAATGAAACAGACACAAAAGATATTAAACAGAATGAGGCACAGAGAAACCCTCCAAAATGAGAAATATAAAGAGGGTCAAGAAAAATGGAGACTAGAATGATAATATAAGTCTATTTCAAGTTCTAAAAGATCAGATCTAAGAGAATGGGGTGTCCAAAACAAGGGAAGGATGGAGATAACATTAGAAGAAATAATGACTGAGTTTTCCAAAAGCAGTGAAAGACATAAATCTTCGGAATTAGAAATCACAACAAACCCAAGCAACATCTCAAGAAAGACAGATCCAGAGGCATTATAATGAAGTTACTGAGTACAAAAAGACATACACATCTTTAAAAGCATCCTAGAGGAAAAGAGGTAAACTCTAAATCTCTAAATATATATATATATATACATATTTACACCTACAGCAGACTTCCCAAAAACAGCAATGGAATCCAGAAGACAGTGGAATATACCTGAAACTTCTGAAAAAGTATGATTGTCCTCTGAGAACTGTATAAACAGGAATGTGGGTAAAATAAAGATATTTTTAGAAAGATAAAACTGGACACTTGCTAAAGAACTTCTAAAGATTGTAGCATCATCAGGAAAAAGGTTAATTCTCCAAAAGAAAAGTATGAAATGCAAGAAATAATATATTTCATGTACCCAGATATATATGCATATCAATATTTATTGAATCATTGTTTGCAACTAACAAACTCCTGGAAATAATGTACAGGTCCATTAGTATGGAAACAGTTATAGCATTATTATTCTATGAAATACTATATGGCCTTGAAAAAGACTAAAGCCTTGAAAAACATATTTGTTCACAGGAAAAAAATCTCTGAAACACAGTGTTAAATGAAAACAAGGAGGCAAGATGAGGTCAGAGAGATAAGGAGGAGCCAGCAGAACAGGAGGGCCCTATAAGTCATCAAAAGGAACTCGGCTTGCACTCTGAGAAAGGGACACACAAGAGTTTGAGTAGAGAAGTGACAAGCTCTGACGTATTTAACAGGATCACCTGGCTGCTGCCTTGAGTACAAAACGAAAGACGACAAAATAATAAAGCCAGTTGCCAGACTACTGCAATAATCCCGATAACATAAAATGAACCTCCTGAGAAAAGAACTTAGGTCTTATTATATTACTAATAATGGGCATATGTCATTAACCTCTGGGACTGGGATTCAGACATTTACGGACAATTTGTGGTAAAATAGAAGGGGAGGGGGCAGATACAACTTACGAGATGATCCACCCTCCTGAGACAGAACGCAGTAGGGCCTAAGAATCAAAGGGAAATTCTCCCAACAGATTACAGTAGACATTTTATGCATCTGACCTGACCCAGTGGCAGGTGAGTACTTTGGGGAGAAAAGAAGAGTGTTTCATAAAATCGAAAGGAGCTCTGCAGAACTCCTTTAACAGAGATGATTAGGGGCCGCCTCCTCGCCCACTTTGCAGAACTGCGACCCAGGCTGTGAGGTGACACTGAAAATGCAACGAGCTGTGATTGACATCATCGCGAGGGGGCGTGGCGGTCCAGGAACCAGGAGCAGCAAGTGAGCCCAGCAGCCCCGGTGAGAGCAGGGGTCATCGCCGCCGGCACCGACCAGCAGCACGAGCAGCTTCCTAGCGGGAGCGCTCCCAAGTCTACAGAAATGACTGCAGTGAGGCGTCGAGAGCAAAGGTAGGAAGCAGGGCAGGTGAGGTCGACAAGCAACTCCTCAGCACCTGTGAGGCACCTCTGAGGGGTCCACAGAAATCCTAAAGAAGAGGGAACACTTCAAAATGGGACAGAGACCTGGAGGGTACTCAGCTAGGGGTTATCAAGCAGTCAACGTCTGAGTCTAAATATCAATGTGACGCCACCCGTACCCTCAAGCTAGAGAGGCCTACGGGCAGTGGGACAACACCTGTAAAATGTCCACGGTAAAGATTACGAACCTTGTTAACGAGAAGCGTAACGATAAGCAGAGTGTGCATAACCTAGATATTACAGCTCAGTTCTCAATTACAAGAGAGGAACTTTTAGGTCTTTCTCGATATACTATAAAAGAACAAATGAAAGGAAGAGATATGTGAATAGACATTTCACTCTGTTCCTAACTGAATTATGCTGTTTTAGTTCTAAAGTCTTCCCTGTTGGTAGCAAGAATTTCTTTGAACTAATAATGGGCATATATCATTAACCTCCGAGGCCAATACTGTGAATGGTAAATATAATACTGATATTGGCAACAAGAAACATTTTGTGGAAGGGGCAGAAAGCTATTAGTCTGAACTTGCTTGCAAATAATTAAGCCCTAGGGTAATTTTCACCCTTTTCCTTGGAACATATAATTATCAAGTTATTGAGGATACATTTAGAAGACTTTGCCGAGTATTTCAAGTAGAAAACAGTGATCTAGTTTGGGGGCCAACTGGGCTGGATTCTACTTCTAAGTAGGCTGCAGGAGCAAACACAAATTCACAAGAATAACTTGTCACGTGAGATTACAGAGAACGTGTGCAGAAGATGTGGTTACTTATCACAGATGGAGATAATCACGCATTGTAGATCACGGGGCTGGAGGGGTCTTAAGGGGACTGTCTTCTCCCTGAAGGTCAGGCTCCTTTTTGCTCCACTAAACAGATGTACTTGTTCGTATTCTGCCCACACACAGGGTCGGCTCCAAACCTCCCAGCCTCCCTCCTGAAGTGTCAAATAAACCTAATGGTTGGAAATTTACATCTTTTTTTCTCTTCCTGAAAAACTGGCCGGGGGGGGGGGGGGGCGCGGGAGGGGAGGGGGAATGGATCATACCCACATATAATTAAAAAAAAAAAAAAAACTCAAAAACGGTTACTGAAACTCTATTTCCCATCACCAAGTATTTCCACTATGCAAAGGTAGTGGTTCTCAACCCTTTCTGCTCATTAGAAATTACCTAAGAAACATCAACCAAAAAAAAAAAAAAACTGACACACACACCCCCGCCTCTTGGCCACATCCCAGACCATAGGAGATGTCTGCGAGTTTTTAAAACTCCACAGGTTATTCTAAGGTGCAGCTTGGGCTGAGGATGACTGCCTCAATCTTTCTGTAAAGAAATTTTTTCTCAAGCCTTTTAAAAGTTTTCAGTCTTCTTCAAGTTTCAAATATTGTTTCAGACACTGGACTCAAAAGTAGAACATATAATGCCATATATAAAACATAAGTGCTGTACAGAGTCGCTCATAAGCATCAATAAAGCGAAGTTCTGTATCTCGTGCCCGATTTTTCCAAGGATTTCATTATACCAACACCTTACACTGGTATCTAAAACGGAATCCTATCCATCTCTACTAATAGAACCCAGGCACCAAAGCGTCTTCAAAAAGCTCAGAATCAGCCTTAATATGCCTCCTCCATCCCCTACATCCAATCAACTTCCTAATCGTGTCAGTTCTTGCTCTGAAATGTAGCTCTCGTCCGTGCCTCCTCTTCCACATTCATCCTGTTCTACATCCTTATTACCTAAGTCTTCCCGCCCCCGGCTCTTTTCAATCCTCTGCCACTAAATTCGTCTTCTTAAAAAAGTGTTCTTGTTACGTCTCCCTTCACAGAAAAATGTTCAGTGGCTTCCCGCTGCTGAGGCTAACAAAACTCAGCTCTTCAAACTTCGTAGGTATTTTGTGCCTCAGATAAAATATTCAGTTTTAACACAATAACTAACTCCATGCATTGAGACTAGTCAGTGTAGCAAAATTCTGCATTTTGCACCCGATTACTTAAGTCATCTCAAGTGTATTTCCCACCGCACTCCAAGTTTTCTGCTCATTCCAGGCCTCCTGTCCTTCATATAAGTAAAGTTTCTCCCCAATTCCAAGAATTGACTCATGCTATAACCCCTGCCTTGATATCCTTTTCTCCATCGTTCCAAAGTTTCTACGCACTGCTCTGGACCTAGGCTCTGAGGCCTTCCCGAAACACTGCAAGCACGCAGACTGGCCCGCCCCCCGGGCCACGCACACCATCTGAGCCAGTTCTTCTGAAATACACTGCCTTACACTACGACTTCACTATGTTATTTGTGTCTCCTCATTTAAATAAAGCTCCTGAAGGCAGAAATCATGTTTCATATTCTTGATGTATACTGCCTAAAGGGCTTTTTCAGGTTTTTATTGAATCCTTCATTCTCTCCATTCAATGAACATATATAATGCATACAAAATTCTTCCCTATCATATCAATTTCTCCAGAGTAAATTTCGTGAATTTTCCTTATTTTAATTTGCTTCATTTTGAGAAGTAGCCAGCCTACTCTAACGTAAGTCTGATTAACCCTGACTGAAAAGTAATATAATGAATCAAGTATCTGTGCCAAACAATGTTTAAATGTGGCATAAAGCAAAAAATAAATAAAATAAAATTTTCTTAAAAATCTGAGAAAAGTCAAGGTATAAGTATTTATTCATTTCACAAATATATTCCCTCTTTCTAGGCAGAAAAGGAATGATGATGTTTCAAGGTTAAATGCCTCCAGGGGATACACAGGGGATGGAACGGAGTGAGCAGGGAATTGGGGGCTGCTGGGGGGAGACACAGGTGCAGGGCAGACTCCCAAGCCCCTCCTCAGAAGGCAGCCACCACTCAGCTGCAGCCACGTGGAGCGTGGGCCCGGCGCTGACAGATACTCTTGATTTTTCAAGAGAAGTCAGAATTTTCAAGAAAAAAAAGTTACCTAATTTTTAAATTGGGGAAGACAATCGAACATTTCATAAACACTGTGTGAGCCAAATAATGTGTTTCAGGGGGCCATTATTTTTTGACCTCTTTACTATGGTACGAGGATTTAAATTAGAAACGGAAAATAATTCTTTGAGGTTGATCATATGTTCAAAGTAAACCACTAATTTGAAATTTTTTTTAATCTGTTCTGGTGTCTTTTAGAATCAAGATGGTTCCTGTGTATCTAAGTTCACACTCAGTGCAGGAGAACCCCTCCAGTTTGCTGATTCTAAGGTAACATTTTAAGATAAAATGAAAATGGATAGTATTAACAAACCAGTTTCCTTGGACTTAAGAACCACACTTCAAAAAAAAAAAAAAAAGTCAGATACAGGTTGTTTAATCATACTTGGTACATATATACACATTACAGAAATTTAACGTTTTTGAGATGTCTCGATTTTACAGGCACACTATCCAAAGAAAATACAATCTCAAAGTAGAAGAGAGCTTATCACTCTCAAAAGCAGCTTACTAGAACTCATAAATGTTGATATCATCATATGACAACTCCATGATCCAACATAAAGGACAATGGCTCCCAGAGAGTCCGAGGAACAGCGGGTGCTACTTTATTCTCGTAACTGTCCAAGAGTATTCACATCACAGCTCGGAAGAAATGACAAAACCAGACGGCCAAAGAATCAAAGCAGATTAATAGAGGAATAAGAAAGAGAACTATGTCATTTGGAACAACAAACAGAATTACACATTTAGAAAAATAATTCACTGAGAAACTATACTAGGAAGAAAAGACAAAATGAAAGAAAAAAATGAATTTGAAATTCACGATATACAGATCAAAAGTATCTATATTTGTGTATTTCAACACCAGGTTCTCCTCTTAAAAGGTCAGCAATTGACTCCTGTTTAGGTTATTCTACAGGAAGTACTAAGAAAGTAAAACAATTTTTTAAAAAAGTTGGGGGACTGTCGTTTGAAGTTCAAAACTTTAGGCAGTATATAATTATACCTTCTGTGAATTTTTTTTTTTTTTTCCTTCTGTGAATTTTTAAAGAAGCATAGCATAGCGTTAGGAGGCCAGGTGGCTAAGTTCCAAAGTCAGACTTCAGGCAGACAGGCTGCTCACTGCCACCCATGAGCTACGTGTGATCTTTCTCAAGACACTTCAGGCTGGGCCTCAGTTTCCCCTGTGGTAAAGCGGTGAATTATCACTAGTACCTCCTTGTGGCATGTTGTTAGGATGAGTGGAGATTATATACATACACACGCACGCGTAGCTTATAAAAGCACCTGACACGTGAGAAGCCTCCGCTCACTGTTAGAAATCACTAGCACTCATTACTATAAGGCGAGAGGGGAAAACACTGAGACACAGGTGTGGCCGTGGTGAATGAAGATAACGCATCAGCCTAGGTGACAGGCCACTAGAGCTATTTCTTTCTCTTCACGTAAACCCACCTCCCTAACTTGTGCGTTTCGAACGTCGCCCCCAGCCCCGCCTCCTTCCCCCGACTCTCCCGGCACCTCCACCTTCTAGGCTCTCTCTGCTCCTGTCCCTCACCATCACTGCCCAGCCAGCGTGCTCTCTCTCCCCCTCTCTTTTTCAAACCCTCCCTCTTTTCCCATTTTCTTCAGGGTGAAACTGGGCGACTGCAGGGAGAAGCATCTATTGTTACCAAAGGAAATCCGAACAACAGAGGGAATATTAACTCAGTGAAACCATGACCTCTGGCCGACTGAGCTTGAGAGCATGTCCCACATAACACGATGCAAGCGGCTGTTTACCCTGTATTGACATTCGGTTTTTTTTTCAGGAAAAAGTTACACACATCAGCACGGCCAAGCAAGGGGCCCAAATGCACAAGGCCTTAATTATCACCCAGGATTGTCAGACCCGGTTGAGAGGAGAAGGAGAAGCAAACAGTCCATACTGGTTGAGCCGAGAGGGCAGGTGACCCAGTGATTAACTAACAACCTAATTTCCATCCGTCCTAATTGGATTATAACTAAATTCCCGGTATTGATAATACTGGGAGACAAACCCAGAGGCTTCTTTACACTAGGGCTGCAACTAGCTCCTGCCTGGAGTTGTATAATAACCCTGACCTCCCAAAGACCTGGAATTAACACAGTAGCTACGAAAATGCCACAGATCAAATGGAAGGGAGTCTTAAAATGTACAGAGATGTACACAGTCCTGCTTCTCTCTGCTGTAAAGATGCAGAGTCATATCAAATAAAGAAACTGAGGGGGAAAAGAATCAAGAAAAAAGGAGGAACAGGCTCTTATCCTCGTACGGCAAGGAAGTAAATATTCAGAACTTGGCAGTTGTCTGTTAATGGCACTTCTTAATTAGAGAGAGCGAGCAAAAGAAAAATATTACAATTCTACTGTTTCCTGCATTTATATTGTGGTCCGCAAGATTCAATCTTCAAATAAAGATATTAAACACCTACATTTAAGACTATTAAGTCAAAAGACAGTTTTGGACAAATGCCTGCCTTACGAGAACCCTGGGATCCGTGTCTGACCGTCATCCTTCCGCTGGACCTGTTTTTGTAAACACAGCAGAGACCCCAGCGAACGGTCCTCCTGTTCTTCTACCTCACCCCTTCCCAACACTTCTTCCCCCTTACTGGCTTTTTATTCTGCGGTCAGAGGTTAAACTGCTCACCCCTCACCTTCCCGGGAAGTTTTTTTTCTCTCCCTCACAAAGGGTTCCTCCCAGTGGGCAGCAAGCGGATTAGCCCCTCTTCTGGAGAACAAAGGCCACGTCTTTGTCTCCGGGGTTCGGGCATGGAGTCCCCACATCAGAGGAAGCTGCTCCCACTCGACCTGGACGATGACAATATCGTGAGGCCCCTCCACGGCCCCGGCCTCTGCGTCTAGACTCCCGTCCAACCAGCTCGCCCGAGAGAAAATCCTGTCAGGCACTCAGCTGAAAATTAACTAAGGTACCCTGTTGAGAACCTGATGAAGATGTTATTTGACCATACGGTAAAACTTTCCATTGTTTAACGTAAAGATAAGAGGAAAACTTTTAAAGCTCAAGGCTTGAACAATCTCAGTCACCAATTCGCACATGGGTCAGTAACTGTATTTTACTGACAGACATGCGCGCCTTCTTCCTCCATGCACGCTCTTAAAATAATACACAGGACTATTTATGACATTCTAGTCTCTTGCACTTCAAAATCTGCCTCACTAAAGGATACATTCAAAAAACTGCAACAGATTATTTTTTTTTGCAATTTTTACATTAGCTATTTCTCATTAAAAATTTTACTACTGCATTTATCACTGAAGGAGCTGGTCAAAATGCACAAGTCAAAAGAAAACATATCTTTTCACATGTCATAATATTTATTTATTTTACAAGTTTTTTCATGTTGAACAAAGGAGAAATCGTAAACCACAAAGCATGTATTTGATTAAAATTTAGAAATGGGAAGTACAATGGTACATGAGCCAAACCATACTTATGAAAACTATTTGTAAGTGTTTTTAAACCTGTAAGTATTAAATACCTCAGACAAATTTATATTTGGTCATATCATGGCAACAAAAGAATTCTCTCAAGCATGTTAAGTTACGGGTGATTCATGAATATTTACAATGGCTGTAGGGAGGAGAGCAGCTTTTTAAATATACATAATCTTGTAATTCACATCCATGGCAGCAACCAATATTGAAAATTATTAAGTAAAAACTCTATTCTATACAATTACAACCACATTAAGTAAGCTCACATTGAAAGCTGAAAGGGAATGCACAAAAATGAATATTTTTATGTGGCTGGTATGAAAAAGAATAATCTTTTTACTTTTTTTCAAAATTGTTAATAACATACTACATTAATAATTTAAAAAATAGAAGAAACTACAAAATAATCAGAATAGTTCGAAAGACTACAAATGGAGAGCGATTAATGAGAGGCGTGCAACCACTGTATAAAGTATTCAGAATTCAGGAATAAGTCATTTCTCTTACATAGCCCATACAGCAACATAAAGTTGATTTCCCAAATTTTAGGAGAAATAAAATGTGATTCTTTTTTAATCTATGATGCTGATTAGCCTGACAATTTCAAGAGGTTATGACCAACAAGCTTAACAAAAGGAATACATTTATCCTAGGGGGGGCGGGGGGAGGGGTGTGCGGGGAATCAATGCTTATACACAACAGATGTCTGGCTTGGAGGGGTATGTACTCACTCTTTTAAAAGTTACATAAAAATCTAAGTTTGGCAAAGGAAAACATTTAAATTGAAGACTCTAGAGCTTAAGCACATAGGCAATGACTGGCAGGAAATGTTAAATATTTTATTCTGACTGCTGCAGGAAAAAATGCACAACAATTTAACAAAATTAAAAAGGACAACATTTGATAAAACAGAAAAATACAAAACTCAAGATTGAATGGGTCTATCATGTCTACCATTAAATATCTTTTTTATTTATGAATTATGCCACAGTAAAATGAAGATAAAAGACAAACAATTGACCATGACTCTTAAAAATCAACATCATATATGTTAAAAACACAAGGGAAACACCTAAAAATGTTAACAATGGTAATTTCTAGAATATGGATGGCATTATAAGTGATTTATATTTTCTGATATATGCATTTTTTATTTTCCAAATTTTCATCAATAAATATGCATATATGTACTCATACATACAATAGATATATTTATGTATCAGTATGAGACTACTATTAAAATATAAAAGTTAATTTATAGAGTATCTTAACTTGGTAAAGAAGAATACTTTGCAACAAAACCTTTTCATTCAGAAGTATTTCTATACCTCATAGTCACTTCCTCCAACATAAAATCAAACTGAAAATCCTAAATAAGAAATTCACTCCGTACTTCTGTTAAAAATTTAATTTTGACCAGGTTTAGGATTAAATATATTAACATTCCAGCTTTTCAAAATTAAAGAAAGCATAATGTTAAAAATAAAGCCTTCTGTAAATAAATGAAGGATAGAGGGAGAAGAGAAAGATGGGGAAAGGAAATACCAGAGGTCACAAAAAAACAATGCAGTGACACAATGGTGACCAGCCAAGGTTTTTATCGTAAGAAAGAATAAATATATATATATATAGTAGAGCTAATATTTGGCACTTCTATAAAGCTTGTTCGTAGTTTTAAATGCTTTTCCACTATAATGGCCAGCTGAGCTAGTATCCGTGTAATCAGTAAAAAGAGTGACATCATTCCCACCACTCTTTCCCTGGTATTTCGTTAAACCCAGTGACACGCACGGCAGCTTATGTTTGGAAATTAGATGTGTTTGCACTGGAGGTGAGGGATGAAGGACAAGAGAAAGAAAAGAAAACAGGTTTGGGCCTATAATGTGTTGTTTATTCCTCACAAGCTCCTTGGACTGGGGTGAGCTCCTGAAATCACAAAACATGCCAGTTGGATACGGGCACAAACAGCCGACTGCTAGTTGACCCCCTTAACTCCTCTCCCCCTTCGTCGCCTCCTGACCGTAAAGCTGGAGACTACATTTTCCAACCTCCCTTATAGCCAAGGATCACTGTGTACTAAGTTTTTACCGAGGAAAGTGATGTATCAAATTTCTCCCTGCCGTGCCATAGAAGAAATGTCTTGCTGGAACTATTTCTCTTGCTCATCCTGTGGGCTTGAACTTGCTGGAACTATCTCTCTTGCCCATCCTGTGGGCTTGAACTTGGACACAGCAGTGACCCAGCTTTGACTCTGCAGATGAGAACAACAGTCTAGGAAATAGCGGGACATGAATCCCTGAATAACTTCACACAACAGCGTCCTCCAGCCAGACCACCTGCTTCTAGACTTGTTACTTAAGCCTCTACATTTTGAGGTCTTTAAAAAAAAATAAAAACAAAGCAAAAAACATCAGGTTGGCCTTTACTCTTTAAAATAGAGCACTAACAAAAAACAGACAGTCTTGAAAGAGGAATAACTGATATGGAGAACAGCTTTAGGGATTATGCCAGAACTCATAGGAGGAAAAAAGGATCAGAAAAAAAAAAAGAGACACAAAGTTTAATTTGGCATCTAGCATAACTTTGATTCAAAAACTCATATCCCTAGTACCTGGTACTGTATTTAGAACAAAGTATGCCATCAATTAATGTTTGTTGAATGAATGAATGAATGAATGAATGAACAAACAAACTGGTCTCAATAAGAAAAGGGACAGTTCTTTTAACGGGAAACAAAATGGGCAAAATAAAATAGGTACAATGGCTCTTTTTTGAACAGCATAAAAATCTATATTGATTCCAAATAGACAAGTCACTTCTTTATACCAAAGCTGACATAATAAGTAAGGAAAATTCTTCTTTCTTTTCTGTACTTGATCAAAGTTCAAAATTCAAGGTGTAGAATCTTACATTGTTCCTACACGTCTGGGTCCTGATTTGTTTCTCCTTGATTACAGTATCAAGTGCATCCTTCCAAATGCTGGACGGAGAGGAGCTCTATTTTACTATGTCCTCTGCATAACACACCTGCTTCAAGGGTCTTCTTTGCTGCAGAAGGCTACTCAGCTCCATAAGAAGGGTTTTATAAAATACCCTGGCTTTTGGCAGGAAGATAAAATTGAAATGAAAAAAATTCAGGCTGAGCATTATCTCCATCCGTTACATTTTTAAAAAAATCATCACTCTGAGGCTATTTCTCATGGGTTCATGAGCACATTTCCTTTTCTGGGTGAGTGATCTGGAGTTCTGCTCAACGGTTCATGCTCACTTTTGTGTGAGCCATAGAACATTCCATTTACAATGGGTATTTAGACTTCTACCAATTTTGAGATATTATTAGAAAACGCAGGTTGGAAAAACTGTAAAACAACCCTCTTGCTAGAGCTCAGCAGCAAGAGATGAGAACTTTTATTGAATCTGAATAGTAAAGACACTAAGAGGGAACCAAAGATAATATCTAATCTAATCCACCCATTTTGCGACCCAAGGAGATAAATGGTTTCCCGAATTCTTATATTTTAAGTTAAAGGGATAAATTCTATCTGTCACAGAGACGATCCCTGAGATGATGAATGACGATGAGCGATACATCTGACGCGCACGCCAGTGCTCCACGCCCACTGTGTGGACCGGCTACGCGCTAGCTTCAACTCTCCTGCTCTCATGACCTTCGCTTCTGACTGCTTTCCTTGCTTTTGTTGTACCACTCATTCTGAAAACGGCTTCCTCTTTTTTGTTAACTTCTGTGTACACACCCAAGCCTCTGTTTTTCTGAATGTCTCTTTGAGACTTATTTCATAAATGAGATTTCTCAATACTAGCGTTTATGCAAGACATCAAAAATCCGTTGCCACCCCTCTTGAAAGTCACCCGACTGCCTGATTACACGGTCAAAGGCCTGTTATGAGCCCCAATCCCCCCTAGTCTTTCTTGTTCAAGTACCACTGCCCACTCTCAGCCCGCCCGCACCCATTGCCCACTCTCAGCCATTGCCCACTCTCAGCCCGTCGGCACCCGTCCCCAACCAGATCTGCTGTTCCTACCGCACACGTAGCGCCCTAGGGGAGACACTGCCCAGCCCCTGCAGCCAACGACCGGCAGCGTACCCGCGGAGCAGGGGGATGAGACCTTAGCCTCTGCCCTCCGCCCGAGCAGCTGCACCTATGCACCACCACAGCCCTCCTCCTTTGGACAATGACTTAGAACCTCCATATGCGTAACAGTCACCTGGGAAACTTTTTCAAAAATGCAGGTCCCACTTCTATCTCTTTCCTCCCGTAAAAACAATCTAAAATGTACCCCAGGAACCTGATTTATCAATCTGTCAAGCAAACAATCAATAGCTCCAAAACATACTGACAAACATTGAATAGCAGGTCTAAAAAAGCTGTGGACACCCACCTAGCAGCATTCCACCTGGACACATGACAGAACTCCAGAGGCCCCTCAGGATAAGGAGATGTCTGCATTCTCTTGTCAGACTCATTTGCCTCTATCTACTACCAAGTATTATAGGCAATTCTACTTAATCATTTCAATGACAGTACGGCCATTATCCTTACTAGTTTTTAGGCCTTTCCTTAGCTAGACAAGAAAGACATGCACAAGATAATAGGCATCTAATTTAGTAAAGGATGCAAAGCCTCTAGATTCCAATTATGTAAAATTTGGTAAATTTAGAATTTAGCTTTAAAAAAAAAAGGCTTGGCTTCCTTCCTTCATTCACACATCTCCCTTTAGTCTAGACAGAACTGTGTTTTCCAATTAACTAGCCTTTAAAGAAATAAATAAGGCATCACTTATTCTAATGGCAAAATTCCCAGTATAATGCTGAAACAGCATTAGAAAGGAAAGCGATGATGTACAGATACTTACTGGAAAGCACCTAATCCAGCTCCTTCTCTTCCAGCAGGACCTCTTTACTTGCCTGATTTCCTACGATTTACCTTCTCTACTTACATTCCTCTTCAACGGCTTTTATACTATTAATTTCTCTGATGCCTGTTTATTACGTTTCCTCTTTTTCTCTAACCCCGTATGGATAAGCAAGCATGAGTACTCACTGTTTAGGACAAAGAGGAGAATTTAATATAATTACAACTGGAGAAGGAGCTTTCACGACAAATTATTTTGAAGTGATGTTGAGTTTTGAATTTAAGGTGCTATTTTTCTCATTTGGACTTATAAATCTTTTCCTTCCAAAACCGAAAACAGCAATATTAAATCCACAAAGGGAGTGAGAGCCCAGGTCACAGTTCCCTGTTTCCTGGGAGCTGCAGCCTAGACCCTAGGTGGGGTACAGAAAGCCACATCCATACTTGGTAAATCTGACCCCAGGCCAGAGCTGAATGAGCCAAACACAGGCCCTAATCTGGGCCGGGTTCTCTCTCATAGAAGAATTCCGATTGTGAAGTGAGAAATACACAAAGTGGGAGGTGCTGACGCAGAATCACTTTCTTGGCAGAAAGATGACAGAAGATCCTCAGAACTACCATGAACTATATTTCTAAAAAGTATTTATCCCATATATCTAGTTGCCATCTCTTTTCCTCTAACCCAAGGTACGGAGTGTTAAAGCAGCACTTCTACGATCTATAAACAGGACATGTGCTTCCAGCCAAGAGAAAGGAACAAGGACTAGACTGACCCCCGACCCTAAACTAATGTTTCAGACATCAGTCAGCACAGGACAGTGATCCCTGACAGAGAACACAAAGAAGGCAAACCTTGCAGCTGACCCCGCTTACTGTCTGGAGAGCTTCCAGCCTGCAGCACAAGCAGGACAGAACCCTGTGGTCTTCCTGAGATGAGGAGGTGGGCTTGGGAGGCTGAGGCAGCTGGTGTGCCCAGAGAAGAGCATGGGGAAGAGAAAGCTGCACAGGAACGAGCTCTGGAGATCCGCAAGGGCTCACCACCGCCCCAACGCCCTGTCCTGCCCACCTCTTCAGTCGAGTCTGATCGGTGGGTACATACACATACGAGGAAACTACCTGAGGCTGGCGAAAGGACCACCCAAAGGAAGCAGAATGAAAAACCCCAGGACCAGGAGCAGCTGATGTCACACCACCAGAGTGGGGGAAAACCTAATAATCAACAGGGTATGGGGTCCAGTCCCCAGAGGGTAGTACTGCTTTGAAAGCAGAACAAGTTCAGCACTAGACTGAAGGTCTCACCTGACAAAGCCTCAAAGCAAGCCTCAAACAAACTGTTTTCTATTTTTTAATTTTTTTTTAATTTTTTATTTTTTTGGCTGCGTTGGGTCTTCGTTGCGGTGCGTGGGCTTCTCATTGCAGTGGCTTCTCTTATTGCGGAGCACGGGCTCTAGGCACACGGGCTTCAGTAGTTGTGGCACGTGGGCTCAGTAGTTGTGGCACTTGGGCTCAGTAGTTGTGGCACGTGGGCTCAGTAGTTGTGGCACGTGGGCTCTAGAGCGCAGGCTCAGTAGTTGTGGCGCACGGGCTTCGTTGCTCCGTGGCATGTGGGATCTTCCCGGGACAGGGCTCGAACCCGTGTCCCCTGCATCAGCAGGCGGATTCTTAACCACTGCGCCACCAGGGAAGCCCTCAAACTGTTTTCAAATAATTTAACTGTGTCCTAAAACAAAAACCTAAATGCATACAGGATACTTAAGAGGAAAGACCATATTCTGGGTCATATAGCAAGTCTCAATAGATTTAAAAGGATTCAAATCAAACACACATATATTCTCTGGCATTACAATACTAAAATATAATGGAAAGATGGTTGGAAAATCCCCAAATAATGGGACCCTAAGTACTACACTTCTAAATAACCCATGAGTCAAAGAAGAAATCAAAAGGAAAACTAGATATATATTGAACTAAGTGAAAATGAAAACTAATAAACTGAACTTGACCAAAACTAAGAACTCCTCTCTGGGAGACACTGTTCAATTAAGAGAATGAAAAGACAAGACACAGACTGGAAGAAAAATTTTGCAAATCCAACGAAGAAGTTCTCTGTGTGTGTGTGTGTGTGTGTGTGTGTGTGTATTCCTTAAAAACTTAGCAATAAAAAAACAACCACCCAATTTTAAAAACTATAAAGAAAAGATGTGAATAGACTTTTCACCAAAAAAGATATACAGATGGAAAATAGGCACATAAATTCATTCTAATAGAACACAACTGAGTCTCCAAAATGTTTCCACAAATTTCTAAGAAATCAGACCTTTACTTGTAAATGAGAATGTGTAATATGCTAAGATATTGTTCATAATTCAATTACCCTAAGGAGTTCTGTACTATGAAATTTCATTTTATATCAGAAACTCAAGGAAGAATATGCATACATATATATGTGTACACACACACACCCCAATATGGCATTTATCAGATAAATAGCATGTCCAATTTAATACCAACTTCATGACTGAAAGAGCACCTCTTACTGTCGTATATATGTGGAAATAGGAGGACATATACAACATACTGAATCCATAACACCTT